>NC_140592.1:714489999-724229999 GCF_964204655.1 Triturus cristatus
CATGGGAGAGATGGGATGGGAAGGGGTCTCCCAGATTTACAAAACCCTTGTTAATAATTCCCCCACAACCTTAGATCACCTGAGATCCCGATGGGAAAGATGGACAGGACCTCTGAAGGACGAGAACTGGAGTGATGACCTGATGGCTCCCCGGGTAATCACTATCTCAGCTCAGGCTGAGATTGATCCTAACCTACTATCTCCACTGCGCATACCTCACTCCAATCAGGCAGAGACATAGCGACCCGATGTAAAGACCCAACCCCCCCTATAATTACCTAATGGCAGAGAGGACTAGACTGGTGTGCCGCGCAAGAACAACCTGTATATGAGGCAAGGGGTTGTCCAAACAAATAAAAACGAATATGGGGTAAATGGTTAGGATTGTTGGAATAAAGGGCAGGGGCGGGGCATGGGGATTTGTAATATTGATTTTACTACAGAATTGTACTGTGTTCCTAAGGTTTTGTAGGGGCCGACAGCCAGTAAAGTGGGTGTGATCGGCAGCTAATGGGTTTGATTAAATATCATGGAAAGTGGCGTCTACTTGTTTGTTTAAAAACGAATACATTTCAGTATAAAAAAAATTATAATCATGGGCCCCCTGCCGCTGCCCCCCCAAAAAAAATATCTAAGTGGGAGGCTCCACAATTAAAGATGCCAAAGCAGCATAGAAGTGATTCTAATCTTTATGATAAGGCTACCAAAAAACAATAATTCTACAGTATTCTTAAATGCCCATGGGGTATCATCTTCTGGCTAAATCACCACTTTCCATTTGGCAGGAAAGAAAGCCTGTAACCAGAATTTTCCAAGCCTCCGCCCCAATGAACTGCACCTATTGATTTAGAAGCATCTTTCCTTATGGACTAGCCAAATGGAAAAAAAGCAACTGAAATTTGAAGGGTTTGCTTGCTTCTTTTGGAAACTTAGCCTCTATTGCAAAGGCATCTAAGAATATGCACGATGTGTTTGTAGATGGTTTACCATACCTCCTTCCACTAATTTAGTGAATACTTGGTGGCAATGAATCACAAATTTCAAGTATCGTCTTTGGCATGTGTTAATATGTATTGGAAAACACATGAAGACAACCAAGGAGAGCATCCCATCTACTCTGTGAAGTGCTTCAAGAATCTGCTGAAAGGCAACCATTTTTAATTACTGCTTTCTTAGAAATTAGCTCGGGAATTTAAGGGGCACACTCTTCCATTACATGGATAACATGGATACCAAGCAGCATCTGGTGAAACAATCTTTACCCATCTTTAAGAATTAAACTAGTAGCATTAACGCTTCTTAAAATAACACTTTGTCCTCAAATAAGTCTGTAAAAGAAAGGGGGGAGCAATGGGTGGAGGACTTTTCTGAAATATGAGGGGGCACCCCAACTGAATGTCTACATTGGATTCACCACTTTGAGGAAATCTCACTTAACCTCAACAAAGACTGCTCCCATTCCCCTTTTGACCTACAGGAGTAATATAGCACTTTGAATTAAGCCCTAGGAAGAGCGAACATGGTGGCTGTTCTTTAGCAGAGCTCTGCATTGATCCCCATCCCCCCCGACTGCCATACTAGCGATCAAGGTCACGCTTACAGCCTTTGAGGTGGGGCTCAGCTGCCGAGGTGTCCCGGGACTGGGAGCTTCTTGTGGGAGTCGCCACATCGACAGATGCCACGGGCCTGTGTGGGCCGCGGAGATGAGGCAGCAGGCTTGTGCAGCCTGCAGAGAGGATGAGGTGTGCCGGCTTTCTGGCAGGTGGAGAGGACTGCAGTAGCAGACTGCTGAAGCCACCAGAGGGCAGCAAAGAACAGAGGTGAGGGGGCATGGAGGGGCTCGATCGTGCAGTCATATGCTTGCCGGCCCAGAGGCCCATGGGAGGCGTGGTCGAGGTCACCCTGGAGCCTCGCCTGAGAACTGTGTCGTTTGTGGAGGTGGGTCACCTTCCCTCACCCCCGGAGCCCTGGCTGACTTGGGCAGTGGGCCGGGGGTCGCCACATTATCGTGCACCCTGAGGAGTTGCCGAGGCGGTGCTGCCTTGAATCCTGGCAGGAACACACTGACTGGGAGAGGAGTGGGCCTGGTGCTTGGATCCAGGCCTGACCGCACTGCATCCATTGGAGTAGGGTGCGCTGCCGGCCGACCTAGAGACATACCCCTGGGTCTGAAACACCAGAGAGTCTGACTGGAGATTGAAATTCCCCCTGCTGCACCACAAACGCCTGCTGCCAGATTCCCGTACCTAGTTGGGGGGCGGCAGTGGGCAAGCGATGATCGGTGTTCCTTGGCCTGTTGTGATATCTCCCTCCATGCCTTTGTCTCCCGGGGTCCAGATGTCACTGCTTCCTCTGCCACAGAAAACCCTGCTGTACTTCTCGCTCAGGAGAGATCCTGGTCTGCCAATGCCGTGCGACTGGCGTGGCGGTCGCGGCCTGCTCTGCTCTCTGACTACTTGACTAGCCTTAGCCCTGCATGGGAGATGGCCGCACAGATGGATCCAGACTGCCCATGACAGCCTTAAGAGGACACTGGGCTGACTGTCCAGCCCCTTAACGGTGAAGCTCTATGCCCAGCATTCAGATATCCTAGTGGGCTCCTGCGAGGCTGGAAAAGACGGAGCATTGCTTCCAAATGAAGGGAATCTGACGGGAACGCAACCATATCATCATAGGCAAGGACAAATCTGTGAGGCCAGCAATCTCGTAGACCGACATGAAATAGTTCACTACCGGGTCTACGAGCAGTCAACCGTAAAGGCCGCGGAGGGGTCGAGTGGAGCCCCCCCGTAACACCAACCTAGCCACAATTCTCCAAGCCATACAAACATCCCAATCAGCTGTTGAAAACAAATTTGGTGAGGTGCACATGGACGTGGCATTGCTCCACCAGGACCTCAGAAATGCTACAACGCAGATCACGGAGGCAGAAGCGTGAATCTCTGGAGTGGAAGATGAGGTTATATCCCTTAAGGTCCCGGTCAACAGCCTTCTCTCACACACCTCAGAACTGTACAGATGTATGGAAGATGCCAAAAGCCGCTCTAGACTCAATAATGTGCGCATGATCTGAATCTGCGAGAGCTTGAACCCCAGCAAGTTGCAGACTTTCTGGAAACATGGATTAAAACCTGCTTGCCAGCTGAACGTCTTTCCTCCTGATTCGTGATAGAGAGGGCCCACCATGCTTGGACACCAAAGTCTCCCACAGGTGCATATCTGAGGTCTATGATCGCCCGGATGCTGAATTTCTGAGAAGCGGTTTTACAGTAAGTGCTAGCCAGGCCAGAATTTCGCTGCATGGATGCGGAGGTTCTCATGGTGTATCAGAGGCACTGATCCTACAGAGGTTAAAAACTTTTTTTTAACGCGGGGCAATGGGGCTCCAATATCGCCTCCTGTTTCCGGCCAAGCTCCAAGTAATCCACACCAACAAATCCCATTTCTTTGAGACTCAAGGGTCAGCGTGGATGTGGATCACGGAGGACTGACCCCTTCGAAGCAATGTGGGGACCTCATTTTGGGTGCAGAACTGGGGGACCGCCGGGAAACACTCTGGCGACTAAACTGTGCAGAAGTAACCACCTCGCCAGTCAATCCAGGTCATCTTCTGGGTGTCCTGCAGAGTAGGAGCTGTCCCCCTCGCCGTCGGACTGAAACCTGGCTTCTGGCGAAGGAGCACACGAAGCAGATACAGTCTTCTTTTCTTCAGAGTTGAGTTTTCTTTTCTTCAGGTGACATTCTTTTAGCCAACACGTGTTTCATCGTATAATGGGAGAGATCCCTACGACTCTGTCGCGGCGAAAAATAGGTTCACTTCCTCCCTAGCTATCCCTCATGATCTATAGTCTCTTCCTATCTTATAGTTTAGCAGGACTCACTAATACTAACGGGTCTTTCTGCCTACTATCATGTAGTATACTGTCTGTCGAATTATGCTACTTCTTAGCCAGTCACTGGCCTGACATTGGCCTCAATATCAGGCATGTACAGTATCGGCATTAGACATATTTTATTCCTACCCCTTTATGTTCCTTGCGAGCACCTCATTGGTTCCTCTCCAACATGTCTCCTCATGATGACAGTGCCTCTCATGATTCTTATACTTTCTCTTTACCGCAACATGGTGCCCATTTCTAGGCAGGGCAAGGCTGATTACTGCATTGACAGCCCACACTCACCCATTTACACTTGGAAGTCATGCTCTTAGTCGGAGTATTTTCTCATTAGTTGCTTATTCGTATGGCTATCACTTGCCTGACATTAGTATCACTTTATCTCTAGTCCGGTCTGCAATGTATCTATTTAATGCAATTCTCACATTGCCCCTGGACACAATGGATCAATTTTAGTTTCTATTCCTTTTTCTTTACGAACGCGCTACACGCACAACAATACGAAATAAACCTGCAGCCATCATCGGCTTTTACACCATTCTAAGATGGCGCTATGGTTGTTAGGTCTCGCCTACGCAGCGCACATGCGCTGCGTAGGAGGACCTTTAGCCGTTGTTCTGCTCTTTTTCGAAGCACATACTCGTGCTTGTGGCGGCATCCACCTTGCGGGAGCGCGCAGGGGTGCGACACAAGCACGAGTATGTGCTTTGAAAAAGAGCAGACTGCTCTCCTCAGCGCGCGCACCACTCGCGGGCTCTCATCCTCCTCCCCCTCTCACAAGCGAGATGAGATACCGGTCACAAAGCCAAGAAGACACCTGGCTGCGACGACAGTGATTGTGCTAGCGACACCAGGTCTGGAAACTGCAAACTCTGCTCCCGCCCTCTCAGAACACCGCTTCTCGGTACTCCTTTAGTTTCTGTCGCACCTCGGCCTCCGTAGACACATGAAAACCAATTAAAAGTGTGCATGCCCGCACACTCACCTCTGAAGACCCCGGCGAGGCTGAGGAGAGTGTTATCGGCCCCTCGCTTGTAATTACACTGTTCGACATCCCCGCTTCCACGGCCCCTCCGCCATCCATCCCACACCATCTCTTTATCACGCGCGCAGGCCAATCATTCAGTTTCCTGCCCGCGTTGCGTGGCACTTTGAAAAATATCGCTGCACTATCTGCTCTAATAAATGGTGTTAACTTTGGACTACGGGGGTGGGTCTGGTAACTTTATTTTAAAATGGTGGCTCTGCGCCAGTCACTGCTTCTGCCCTCCCACACAAATACAGGGCACGCTGTGCTTTCGCTTGTTGATTCTATTTGCGTGTACACCGTGCTTCATGGGCGAGGTTGCCTGATCACAGTGTACACTGCCCGCATTCCGCACTCTCCAGAAAGCAAAATTATCAGCTTATGTGAGCTCTGTGAGAGGTGAGATGTTGTGAGCTGCGTGGATTCATCTTTACATGAGCAGCGGGTGGCTGGACTACGGGGGTTGGGTCTGGTAACTATTTAAAAATGGTGGCTCTGCGCCCATCACTGCTTCCGCCTCCCACACAAATACAGGGTTTCCCTTAAACATGAGCTGCACCAGTCGCTGCTTCTGCCCACCCTTCAACACAAATACAGCAACTGAAACCATCAAGGTACAACAGGATTTAGCAAAGGCACACTGCATATCCAGTCTGCTTTATCCTTTTAGTCACTCTCCGTTCTATTTTTGTAAATTATTTCTGTCGCCTCTGAATTGTACTTTGCAGTTCTTTTTTTCATAACAATGTTAATTTAGACTCAATGGAGCAGACTTCCCCAACAATTAATAGCTTGTTTATAGGTTTTATGCTAACATTGATCTATTTTGTAGTACTTTAACAGGTGTTACAGGTTCCCAACATGAGCTTACTCGATTTGTTGACCTCCGAAGGAATACATGCTGCTTTGGCCCTGCCAGGTTCCACACAAAAATCCTCAAAGGATATCGACCCAGTGATGTATATCATCAGTCTGTTCAGTCACACTGTGGGGTACTGAACACTTGCCAGTCATTTGTAAAGAGTAATTTTTGTTGTATTTCTTCTAAAATCTTCTATCTCTGTATCTAAATTTGTCTTCCAGGTTCTAGAACTAACAATAAGAAACCGTAAAGCAGAAATAGCCTTCTAAGTTTGCTGAATGTCACCTAGGGACAAAACGGATATATTTTGGGACTACTTTGCAAAAGTATTATTTGCCCCAGAAGTTCTTACTCCCAATAAAGAGGAGTTATTTGTTCAGGAGTACAAATAGCCTCGGATTCACAAATGGCATGCAGCAAACAAACTGTTGGCAAACTTGAGGTTGTCTCTGATTTAAGGGTAGAGGGTTCCTGTGGCCAGAGCCACAGCTTGCACTGCAAGTGCAAACCAGTGACTGACCTGTCTGCCATTGCCTGCTTATTTTTCTGTAACAAAACTCCCACTTTGGAAGAAAACCAAAACATTTTTAGAAGCAGAGCCAAAAAACACACATGGTGCCATCTCAGCATTGTAGGCATTGAGACACCCCCGCCCCATCCAGGCTGACCGGTGTCTTGAAATATGTCCATGGCAATGGAAGGTGTACTTTATTTTGAGATAGCATAGTTGGAAAAAGTGATATGTTAATTATTAGTTAATTAAAATATATTTTAAATGCAATTCTAGACATGTGAAATTATTGTAACTGTGTAACCGTAAATCCCCACTTGATGTACAAGTTTTTGTATTGTTTCCCAACACCTCCCATTAAACAAGCATTGGCATAGCCAATAGGTCTCACGTTTGGATCTTAAACTTACGTTTGTTACGTCTCACCCACACAGAGGGAATACTGTCCCATGGCCTCAAACATTGGGGTATTGTGGACATTACACATATCGGATCTAGAATTACCCATGGTTTCCAGATTTAGTGACCACCTAAGCTGACTAATACAGGCAGGAGGTAAGCCTCGGAGCATTGTAACCCTTTCTGTACCTTTGTAACTCATGGCCATTGAGCCCCTTGCCTGAACACATTCCTCCTTATGATCTAATTCTTGTGAAGTACATAGGTCTGACTACCCAACCTTGTAACAGACCAGGTATTATTACTATTTTATATTTTTATCGGCCAGACCACAACATAGGTTTTTATATAGGACAGAGACACATCAGTCCTTTACATTCACTTCTGGGCTTTAAGGAAAAACATCAGCATAATCCATGTATGCCACTTATGCTTGACACATTTGCGTTCATGTGCTTGAGTTCCAAGCACTTGATTCGGTGTGATTTTCCACACAGGATTTACAATATGAGTAACATGAACTTCCAAAATCGTTTTGGTATGGATTTCCACGATGTAACAATAACCAGAATGCACATTGAATACAAGGGTGCTCCAATTACTTTGTATATAAATGCACTGTAATCAATTATATGTTTGTGTAAAAATATCATGGAACAATGGTGGTATTTGTATTGTTTTTAGCCCTGACGAAGTCGTAGGGATATCTCCCATTATACGACGAAACACATGTTGGCTAAAAGACAGTCACCTGGAGAAAATAAAACAACACTGAAGACAAGAAGAACAAGTTACTTACCTTCGGTAACGACGCTTCTGTAAGAGACAAATGTTAGTTATAGATTCCTTACCTTAGAATTACCCCCAGACGTCAGACTACATCCAGAGAATTTTTTCCTTAGCAATGCCCCTGCGCGTCAGTAGGGGGCGTTGGTCGACTCCGAGTCTATGGTCGGTGTTGTGGTCACAGGGATGACGTTGCGCTGCCTACTTAGATGCCGCCCCTACGCGCTGTCAGTTCTAACACAACTTTCCACACCAGAAGAGCAGAGCCATGAAAGACACTGACCACTGGTGTGCCACACTAGGGCCCTGCCAGGGAGTCCCTATCCATAGAAGTCAGTTCGCAGAGCAGGGAGGATGGGTGGGGCGGTAAGGAATCTATAACTAACATGTCTCTTACAGACACATAGTTACTTAAGGTAAGTAACTTGTTCATCTGAAAGAGACTATTAGTTATCGATCCATTACCTTAGAATAAATACCCCAGAAAAACCAACCCCGGTGGAAGGACTGCGAACCAAGTTCACACCAGAAAGTGCTGGAGGACAGAACGGGCAAAGTAGCCATCCCTCCGGACTTGACTATCCAGGTAGTAATGTCTGGTGAACGTGTGCAAAGAAGCCCACGTAGTCACCTGGCAGATGTCAATGAGTGGGATTCCACGTCAAAAAGCAGTAGTTGCTGTCGTAGCTCTAGCGGAATGAGCTTGCAGCCCCACTGGAGTTTCCTTTTTAGCTAAAGCGTAATAAATCTCTATACAAAGGACAACCCATCGAGAGATGGTACGTTTTTGCACAGCCCGACCTTTCTTGCACCCACATAGCCAATGAAGAGTTGATCGTCCACCCGGAAATCCTTTGTGCGGTCAAGGTAGAAGGACTGTGCACGTTTCAGGTCCAGACGGCGGAGTCTCTCCTCCTCCTTGGAAGGGTGCGGAGGCAGGAAAAAGATGGGCAGAGTGATAGTCTGTCCGATGTGAAAAGGAGTGACAACTTTAGGTAGGAATGAGGGTCTCGTTCGAAGCACCACTTTGTCCGGATGCACCAAGAAGAAAGGGGGCTTAGAAGAAAGAGCCTGAAGCTCACTCACTCTGAAGACTGCCTTTCTTGTTGCCATCACCTCTGCTTACAGAGTGAGAAGCCTAAGAGGACAGTGTGAAGAGGCTCAAAGGGAGCGCACATAAGGTAAGTCAAAACAAGGTTCAAGTCCCACTGAGGCATGATGAAAGGAGATGGTGGAAAGAGATGAATAATGCATTTAAAGAACCTACTTACAATAGGGGGGTTGAACAAAGACGGCTGATGTGGTTGCCAAAGAAAAGCAGAAACGGCTGCCAGATAGCCTTTAAGAGTGCCTGTAGGAAGCTGGCTCTGTATATACTATACCAAAGTGAGGTATAGGTATTGAGGTATAGGTAGAGTCCATTGGAACCCCAAAGGTAGGCAGAGGTAAAGTTAGATAGCACCTCACTCTCTATTTGTGGTAGTGTGGTCGAGCAGTAAGGCAGTATCTGAGGACAGTGTTAAGCATTTGTTGTACACAGTCAGCAAATGAATTCACAAACTCAAAGACAACTTCAGACCAATTGTTTTTGTATAAAAATATTCTTTTAGTTATTTTATTTTCGAGAACCAAGCAAGCCAGGCACAGGTTAGCAATAAATACTTTACAGTAGTAATGCAGTTTGTAAACAGTTGGAATTGTATATGCACTTTGTTTTGACTTACAGTATGGTTGCAGAGAAATGCAATACTTTGTAAATACAGTACATAGACTTGAATGGGCTTTTCAGTAAAGTACCGGGTAAGTTACTTTTTACATTACTTTTCTTACTCAATGTAGTATACCTGGATACTACACTGGGACATTTCCCATAAACCGGTAAGTAAAAGTTTTTGTTAAACAGTAAAATTTTAAACAATTTCTTTGGGTTTTCAAACTCCACGTTTAAAAACCTTTCCAAGAAAAACAGTCAATGTTATCCTATGGAGGAAAATAGTGTTATTGGTTTTAAGGCAAGTATTTAGTAGTTTGAGTTGAGGTTTTAGGGGTAGACTCAGGGGTCCCCCAGGGTCAGGGATGCACTCTTGTTACACCCTCAGCGTCACTAGGGCGGCCGGGTGCAGAGTGCCGAGGCCCAATGTTATCCAATGGGGGATAGGGTTCTTCCGGTTTATGGTTGCTGGTAAGAAGGCCACTTGGTTGTGGGAGCAAAGCTCCTCAACTTTCACCAAAGGTGCACCCTCAGCGGCACTAGGGCAGCCAGGTGTAGGGTGCTGTTTCGAAGACAGGCGCCCTGTTGTTTGCAATGGGGAACCTCCAGTTTGCAAAGGCACCACAGGTTTGGGGACGAAGGTCTTCTGAGTGCAGGGGATCCGCTAAAAGGATATCTTATGGTACGTATCTGTTTTATGGTTAGTTCCCTTTTGTCTGCGAGATATCTGCGGCATCAGAACCGGGGGGAGAGAGACGTCCGAGGGGGGCTGTATCCCCCCCATCAGCAGTCGGGGCACTAGTCTGGTGGGACTCTAGTACATGCACAGTCTTTCATTTGACACAGCTATTGCGTTGTGGCATTTGTTTGTGCTACCGGAGACAGGGGTGGGGTCTGAGACTGGGATGGGGTAGCCCCGGTGAGTCTTCATGTGTTGTCTCTTGTGAAGACCAGACTCCTCCTATCTCCGACTCTCCCAGGTGGCCGCTCCATCCCAGAAGTCATGCATCGGTCACCACAGTGAGGTCTGGTTGGGGAAGGGAGAGGGATATGGTTCGTTAACCACCACTGCAGTGGTTTCGCAGTTCCCTCTGAAATCTGGACGTAGTCTGAAAGATTCCCCTGATGCTGCACCCAGTGGAACTTCAGGACCCACTGCAAAGCCGGCATATGCCATCTGACATAATCCACCAGCAGGATGCAGGCGACCATGAGGCCCAGCAGCCTCAGGGTCATTCCCACCGAAATCAGAGATAAGAGGCTGAAACATTGTTATCTGTTCAGGAGGATAGACCCGAAACTGCACTGTGTCCAGCACAGCCGGATGAAAAGGAGAGACTGAGAGGGAGTCAGGTGTGACTTAGGCACATTGATAGTGAACCCCAGCGAATGCAGGAGGTTCGCCATAGTCTGGAGGTAGGAGACTACAGCCTGAGGCGAGCCCGCCTTTAGTAGCCAGTCTAGATAGGGGAAGACTGGAACCCCTAATCTGCACACATGCGCTGCGACCATCCCCATCACCTTGGTGAACACCCGAGGGGCACTGATACGGCCAAAGGGAAGCACGGTGAACTGAAAATGCTCGCGGCCTACGTGAACTGTAGGTAGCGGATGTGGGCTGGCAGGACAGGGATATGGCAAAGGGCATCCTGCAAGTCTAGTGCCACCATCGAGTCTCCAGGTTCGAGGGCAGACAAGACCAGAGCCAACATGAATTTCTCCTTCTGGAGGAAGCAGCTGAGGTCCCGGAGATCTAGGATAGGACGCAGTCCCTTGTCCTTCTTGAGCACCAGAAAGTAGCGGGAATAGCAACCACGACCTACTTCTGGGCCAGGAACCCTTTCGATAGCTCCCTTGGCCAAGAGAGCTGAAACTTCCTGGCGGAAAAGCGCCAAATGATCCTCCGACATGCAGTCGAGAGACGGTGGCATGGAGGGAGGGGTAGTCCCGAAGGGGAGGGAGTAGCCCCTTAGGACTATCTGCAAAACCCACCTGTCTGATGTGATGAATTGCCAGTGGGGGAGGTGATGGTGAATACTGCTAAGGTCAGAAGAGGAGGGTTTGGAGGCTGCTGCAGGGAGGTAAAGGGTGGACTGGTCCGCCCGCTGGCTCCCAGACCAAATTCTGTGGCCACGCAGAGGCTGGGTAGCTTGCGTGGACCGGTGGCTAGACTCGGCCGGATGTGGTGGGGTGCCCCTTCCATAGCCACGAAAGGCAGACTATGGTGGACGGGAGGACGCCACGAGCCCTAAGGATCTGGCCGTAGCTTGAGATTCCTTAAAGCGCTGTAGCACCGAATCTGCCTTGTCACCAAAAAGGTGACGCCCATCAAGGGCATGTCCAAAAAGGTTGCTGGAACATACCTCGAAAAGCCAGATGTCCTCAACCAGGCCTAGCGCCGAAGGGCTACCGACGTGGCAATTGTTCTGCCCAGTGAGTCGTGGTATACAGTCCAGAGCGAATCGTGAATTTTACTGCGTCCCTCCCATCTGCCACGGCTTGAGAGAGAACAACCAGGGCCTCCCCCAGGCACTGAGGCAGCACTTGCGCAACCGTATCACAGATTGTATGGGATTATCAGCTCAAGAGGCACACTGTGTTCACCGACCGCAGTGCCAAGCTGGAGGAAGAGAACACGCGCTTCCCAAGATGATCCAGCTTCTTGGATTCTCTGTCTGGAGGAGTAGAAGAGAATGCGCCCTTGGAAGAAGAAGCTAGGACCACCAAGCACTCAGGGTAAGGGTGTTGGATGAGAAAAATGGGATCGCCTGGATCCAGGCAGTGTCGACAGGCAATCGTCTGTTCCACAGGTGCCCCTGTGCTGTGCTTGGACCAACTGCCCAGAAGGACATCCAAGAGGGCTTCATTGAAGGGCAAGAGGGGTTCTGAGGAAGTTTCCGTAGGTTGAAGCACCTTTGTCAGGGTTAGTCCTGACTGCCACTGTAGGGAGCTCCAGGCCCAAGGCCTCAGCTGCCCTACGCACCACCACAGCATAGGACGATGCCTCTATTCCGTAGCCATGGCAGGGGTAGAAAGCATGCCAAGGTCTGGGGAAGTGTCTAGACCACTGGCGTTACCCAATTCCTCCCTCCAGTCCAGTTCTTCCAGCTGGTCTGCCAAAGGATCAAGCAGCTGCTTCCAGTCCTCATCACCACCATCACGGCGATAGGGAACACCTGGGATGAACAAAAGTACCCCCCCCCCCCGCATCAGATCTGGGTCCATTTCGGGGGTGATGATGGGGATGGCATCGGCCGGGGGCATGGCCTTCGGATTCATGACCAGGCAGTCTGAGCACTACTTCGGGTCGTGGTCTCGCTCCATGCACCAGCCGCACACGAGGTGCAGGTCCATCACAGACATAAGCTTGTGACAGACCTCGCAGGGCTTGAAGACAGTTCGACGATGGGACATCCCTCGTGCACCAGGAGTCGATGACTTGAGAAAAGAAGTTATCAAAATTGTCAAAAAGTGACTAAGGGGCAAGCTCTCTGGATCTGCGCTAGGCTGGCACGGAAAAAGAACTGACGTCAGCGTGCAAGGGCGGTGTCTAAGTAGGCACGCGACGTCATAACGGAGACCGTGATGCCGAAGACAGACGCGGAGTTGACGCCACCTACCGACGCCCGGTTGTACTGCCAAGGAAAAAATTCCCCGGATCCAGTCTGACGCCTGGGTGTAATTTTAAGGTAAGGAATCTATAACTAATGGTCTCTTTCAGATATCTCCTTTGTTCATCACTAACTCTGTCTGTTATATAACAGACTAAATTATTTGTATGGCGTGTGCTTCATATAAATAGCATCTGTTCACCAATCTTAGGATTGTACCAGGAGAATAGTGTGTTTCTCCACCACCATTGAATGCACCGTAGGCGAAAAACCTGATGTTTAAAATAAGCATATAACTTCTAAATGAGCGCTCAACACATTATCTACACCTAGTTCTGACATTGATCAATACAGAGTCTCTCCTGTCACTGGTGTCTTGTTGCCAGCTGAGACATTACAAGACCTTGTTCTAATGTCGACTCCTGCACTGTGTTGTTAGTGTAATGGTGTTTGATTGTATTCATCCACGTCCTTTATTGTATGTGACCCTATCCATTTGATGGCAAGTAGATATCCGTTCTTGGTGAAGGGAGCTAGATGAAAACAATTACCCCCCCCCCATTCCTTGCACTGTTCAGTTTTCTCGTTAGGGTGACAGATGCTTCTAAGGTACAAGTGTAGGGTGGGGTGGTGTAGGAAAGTGCTCCTTTTTGCATGATGCACTTTGACTTGGTGTGCCCTGGGTCCCTGCCAATCAGGTTCCCAGGGTTTGTGTTATTTCCCAAAGCTGTAGCTTTGTACCCTAATTGACACATCTCTGGCCAGAGGTAGGCCCCTTGTAAAAGGGACATTGGACACGAAGGGCACTGTGACCAGAGAAGGCCTCTAAGGGCTGCAGCACCTATTGTGCCACCATTAAGGGCCCTGTTCCGTAACACTCACATACTGAAATTGCAGGCTGCTTGTTTTGGTGCAGATAAAAGTGAAGAGTCGACATGGCACACATCCCTGTGTGCCATGCTTGCAGTCCACTGCCTGTGGCCTAGGTAAGCCACTCCTCTAGCAGGGCGCACTAGACCACAGTTGAGGGTACAGTTGCATGATCACTGTACCCCTACAAGTCCATTCTTAGACATTTTAAGTGCAGTAAAGAGTTGATCGTTACAAAATCCACAGATCCATAATGACTTTATTGAAAATTGGGAAGTTTGGTAGCAAACGTCACAGCCCATTAAACCCACACTGATGCCAGGGTGGAATTTAATCTAAAATGCACACAGAGGGCATCTTAGAGATGCTGCATGAAAAAGATCAGTCTTGGTGTGGTTCCTGAATGGCTGCCTGCCATTTGCCACCACCAGACAGGTTTCAGGACCCCTGGGTAGAGATCCTCCGCTCTGGGTACAGAAACAAAGCTCATCCTTGGCAGAGGTGCCATGACTCCTCCCCAGAAAGGGTTGGGTCCACAAGAAGGGAAGCTTAAAAAATCTGCCACCTTTATAAGCTGTCAGCTCCCACCAGTTCTGACGCCCACTTTGGGCAGGAGAATCGGCTGGAAAACAGAGCTAGGAGGAGAGGAGTGCCTACCTTTGCCAACCCCACCCCTCAGGTAGGGGAGGCCAAGTGAAGCACACATCTCAGTCCCCTCCATCTTGAAAATGAGGGCACAGCCAATTAGAGAGAGGCTTAAGCCCCCCTCCCACTGGAGGGTGGCATTATGGGGGTGTACTCACCCCAAGGAAGGGACTCATTGGTCCCAACCTGCACACCCATGTAACACCCCTAAATTTAGTATTTAGGGGCAACCCCAAGCCTTGCCTCCTCAGATTCAAGGAAGAAAGCAGAAGGCCCGAAGAGCCGTGCTGACCCAGGAAGAAGAGGACACCAACTGCCTTGCTCCATGCCTATCGGCCTATTCCGACTCTGACCAGACTACAGCAAGAACCCCGGTGGTTGCAGCAGCCTCCCAGAGCCCGGAAGACCTGCCCTGCATTCAACCTAAAGACTCTGTCTCCCATGTGCACCGGATTTGTTCAAGCAAAGACTCACCCACAGAATCAGGATCCAGGCATTTCCGCGATTTTGCACCAATTTGCACCAGACGCCCACGGCCTGAGTGCGAGGGGTCCAACACCATGATGAGGTCTCTCCAGGGATCCTGACCTGGGATCTGGTGATCCCCAACCTCCCTCAAGCTTCAAGCTGACTCCTGCAGCCTCAACCTGAAGGGACCCCCCCCAACCGGAACTGGTAAGAAGACCCAGAAACCAAAAGACACCCTGGCACCAGATGCTCCGCAGCCTTGGGTGGCCCAACCAACAGTGTCCAGGCATCCCCCAAGAACCCAACGAACCTCTCTAGCTGGTAGTCGCCTTTAGGAAGCCTCCCTGCCAGAGCCTGCTGCATCTTTGCGGAACCGGAGATCTCCACTGAAATCAACAGGGTCCAGACTACGCCTTGGAACTGCACCCAGCCACCCTGTGCCGCTGGTTGTGCAGCTCCTGTACGGAATGTTGGCCCCTGTAGTGCTGATCCTAACCCCAAGAGCTTTGCATCCACAACAGAGTGGCCTGCTCGTAAGCATTCCCTGTCCGAAGTACTCCTTAGCTCCACTGGCCAACATTGGGCCCGACACTCTGCGCCCAGTCGTCCCAGTGCCACTGGTGGTGCTACTTGAGTGCCCAACTGGACCTTGGGGCAACCTTGGTCCTAACAGCCAAAACTCCCACTCGTAAATCATTTACTTACCTGAGGACCGTTAATTATTTTTCTCCCATAGGAACCAGTGTTATGAGTTTATTCCTAAATATGTTCTGTCGAGCTGAACTTTTTGTAGGAAAGAAAGTTAACTATATTCTAACTCTGAAAAAGTCTTACTTACCTTGTATTGTAGGATCCACGGTGTGGTATATAGGCATACCACCCTGCCGAGTAGTCCATGTAATCCAAAAGTAACATAAAAGTAATTTTTCTGTAATTTAAACTGTTTTTAAAGCATATACAAACCAGTGAAGACTCCATCACCAATTGCATTACCTTGTAAAGTTTTATGATTGCAAATACATTTTACCTACTTGTGCCAAGTCCTGCTTGGTTCTAGAAACAAAACAAGCATACCTTTTTTATACTTACCCCTTACCCAACTGGTCTGGATTCTGTCTGAGTGTGTGAAATCAGTCCTTGATTGAGTGAATATAATAAATGCTTAACACACCCTCCTGATGGGCTAACTGCTCGCCCACACTACCACAAAGAAAGTTGTTAGCACTTACCTAATTTAACCTCTGATATACCTCTGGGGATTCCCTGGACTCTGTGCACACTATACCTTTCTTTGGTATAGCATATTCAGAGACAGCTTCCTACAGGCAGGCGTTGGGGGTGGGGTGATCTAATTGTGTGATTGACAGTTTTTCATGACCTGCCTTAAGGTTGCTTCCTCAGTTCTACTCAGAGACACACACAAACGCACTTATACTCTGCTATGCACCTAGATCGCTGGCATTTAATTGTACCTGGCCCGTTGGCCCCTCCCTGCTCACATGTCTACGGGACCACTGTGTCTAGTGGCGCTTACATCTTCCTTTCCCCCTAATGGCGTCCTTCCATTTACTATCTTGGAATGTTATGGCCTCCTAGACCAGGTGTAGTGCACTACGGTCCTGACTTATGCTCATCGCCTTCCCTCAGCAGCCCTTCTGCTCCAGGAGACTCATCTAATGGGGAATCACTGCCCCTTCTTGACACGCAGAGGATATGATAGGGTCTTCCATGCAAGATACGCTCGGGCTATAGGGTTGTGGTGCTCCTTTCCTCACAATCACAGGAACACTTGAAGGCCAAACAGTCAATATAGTGTGTTTAGGCCCTTCCTGCATCTCAAGCTGTATTTTTCAAGACCTTACTAAGATCCTCCTAGACCTACCGCAGGGATCGACTGTAATGGGAGACTATAACGTGGTCCCTGCTTCCAGTGCAACTGGACCCTCCCTCTGGTTCACGGTGCACCGGTGCCCATAGACTGCGTGGAGGACATGGTGTCCACGAGTCCGTCAATACACATACCTCAGCTGCGCATCACTCTCACTCCCGCATAGACCTTTTTTTCTTAATGGCACCCGACTGTCATTGTATTAGTCACAATCAGATACTGGCCATTGGGATTTCCAACCATGCCCAGGTCCTTATTCATATGGGCTCCCCCAGGGAGGGTGCACAGCCTATGTAGGGTCTTAATGCCTGGTATCTATAGGATAGGGAGTTTGTACAGGTCCTAAAAGACCAACTACAAGCCTACTTTCATAACAATGAAGGGTCCGTTGCTGCAGTCGGTACTTCCCTGCTGCTAGCAAAGCTACACTGCGCGGCTTTGCAAAAGGAAGAATCAGTTTGCAGGAGCCTGCGCGTTCCTTGTGCATTATCCAATTGGAGGCACATGCCCTCCATCTATTTAGAATCCCAGACTTAGTCAGAACCAGACAATAGTTCCTCCAGACATTTGGCCCTGATCTACGAGGACATTCGCCTCCTCGCCCTGGAAGCGGCCAAGCAGCTGCGGCAGGCCACAGCAGCTAGGATTTATGGGTTGGGGGAGGGAAAAGAATGGGATATTACTTTATTGGCTGGCATCTCACCATTATGTGAATAGGATTATACAGGAGGGCAACTACTAGCACGGTGCTTCTCTTCAGTCTCTCACAGAGCTCATGCAGGCACTTGCTCGCTATTATCACTGCCTCTACGTGATTCCCCCCCGATTGGAATCCAACTCTAGCCACTTCAATTATTTCTGATGTTCCCCTTCCTCATCTTCCACAGGCCAAAGATGAGGCTCTGGAAGAACCTTTCTCGTTGGAAAAACTGGAGGAGGCCCTGTCCAGGGTCAAACCTGGGAAAACTCCAGGCCCTGATGGGTTCCCTGCCTGGCATTCCGGGACATTCTGAGCCCAAACCTCCTTGCCCTTTAAGAGGAGGAGAACTGAGTACATTCTCTGCAGACAGACACTGCCATGTGTTTGGTGATCCACAAGACACAGCCCCCATCTACTTCCTGCACTAATTATCAGCAGATTTCCTTGATTAATGGGGAGGTCAAGATCTTTGCAGCTGTTAACGGCCCGGCTCAAGAAAGTCCCCCCCACATTGGTATATTTCGACCAATGGGGTTTTATGTCGACTCGTGACACTGTCTCAGACACCTACATGTGGCCCTGGCCCACCGTCATCTTTTACACCAGAATCTAGCTTTACTTCTAATAGACATCGAAAAGGCATTCGATACGGTGGTCAGGGGATATCTCCAAATGGTGTTAGCACAGGCTGGGATTGGGCCCCGTTTCAAGGAAATGCTCTGTGCACTGTACTCTAATCCAAGGGCAAGGGTTCAGATTAACGGTGTCCTCTTTCATATCTTCTCCATAGGTCGAGTGCTATCCCCTATCCCCTATCCTTTTTCCATTGGCGATCGAGCCCCTAGCGCGTCATATTAGAGTTGACACGCTGACTACTAGCTGAAAATGGACTGTGGGTCACAAAGACCGCATTGTCTTGTACGAGTACTATCTCCTGCTTCACTGTCTTCATCTTTTACTATGTTTTGGAGATGCATCGACACTCAAGATAATCCTGGTTAAGCATGTACCGGTACCTTTGGGCCCCTCTTGGGACTGCATGGACTGGCAAGACACAATACCCAGCCTTTGCTTTATGTCCAAATACCTGGACATTTGGTTTTCACTGCACTCTGAGCTGGCCTAGACCCTTAATTGGGAGCCCCTCACTCGGAGGGCAAGGGCTGACTTGGACAAGTGGCGACACCTTCCGTCAAATGTAATGGACGGATCGCTCTTTATAAAATGATGGTCCTGCATGGTTTTATGTTTTTCAAAATGTGCCACTTTTTATCCCGCAGACCTGGTTTAGAGCACTAGATAATAGTGCAAAATACTTTCTCTGGCACAGTTCGAGGGCGCGCCTCGCATTTGCTCACTGCCAGCAGGGACCCTAGGACGGTGGCCTGGGTATGTCAATTTTATACCTCTGTCACTTAGTGCCACACTTGTTGGTCATGCATGGCTGGTTCAATGGAGTGTGGTCGGACCCGGCTCATTGCCTAGAACTCACCCAGTTGGGGTACCCTGCATCTTATCTATGTTGTACGGCTCTCCAGTTCCTAACTCAATGCCTTTGGTGACCAAGCTGGCCTTACAGGCATGGAGAGCTACTCTACGACACATTAACTGGGATGCCAAACTCACACAGCAAACACCTCTTTGGCATGGCACATGGTTGAGGGAGGTGACATCCCTGCAGGGTTTCTGGAGATGGGACCTCATTGGGGTTTCACAGCTGGGAGACGTATGGTCGCGGACCCATGTGCGCTCCTACCGGGATCTTCAAACTGCATACGCTCTGATGCACACACAATTCTATAGGTATCTCCAGTTAAAACATGCACTTTAATCACATCTCAATCCTGACACATTACTTCTGAGCTCATCCTAAGCATCCCACGGCACAACCACATCACCGGCCAACTGAGAGACTTCCACTGGATACCTGTCAACAAGAGAATCACCTTAAAGCTTCTCACACACGCCTACAAAGCCCTTCACCGCAACACCGGACCTACATACCTCAACCACCTTCTACACTCCCAGCAGATAATTCCGCTCCTCCCAAATGGCCCTGGCCACCATCCCACGGATCCGCAAGGCCACGGCTGGAGGAAGATCCTTCTCCAACCTTGCTGCGAAGACCTGGAACACCTCAGAAAATCACCATCACTGCTACCATTCAGGAAGGACCTCAAGACCTGGTTCTTTGACTGAACCGCAGACCCATACACCTTAAGATGCTTTATAAGAATATAGATAGATTGAATTTAATCCACCGGAGGCTAAACTGTTAATGGGTAGCTTGGGCAAAGGAGGAATCTTTAAAATGTGTAGCACTTTGATAATTAGCACCCCTGGTAACCTGGACCACCTTAGGACTCGGTGGGAAACATGGTTGGGTCCCCTTGAGGATGATTATTGGTGTGACACATTGATGGCACCCAGAACAATCACTGTGTGTAAGCGTTCTCTATGATTAGGGAACGTCCCTCTGGGTGTGGTTTTTGTGGATCGCGGGCGTGATTTTTACATTTTAATCCAAATATATGCGAGACGTTTAAGCGTTGTAAATGGTTTTCAACCAATTATTTATTCATGCAATAAAGGTTTCTTGACTTCATTCAACATTGAAGTGTCATCCTTATTGTTTGCAAAGTAATTCTTTTCAATGATCCCAATGCATTTCTGGCTCCGTATGAGCCCTTCATCAGGGGATCTAAACATAAATCAATGTAAGTAAAAATTAGTTCAATGAGGATCCACATCATGTGTACTTTTGCTGTTAGTATAATATAAGTGCCGGTATCTTGTTGACTAGAATAGCCATTGGAGGAATGTGACCATGCTGCTTTGGTATGGTGCCTAAAAAATGTAGATTCAAATCGAGTAAAAGTGAACTTAAAATTGTGCTAGCGTGTTATCTGAAATTTGTGGCCGATCTGCGGTATAAGATCGTGGTCCGTGCAAACGTACAGTGAAAGACGGTGCTGTTAAATAAACGGTGGTTAAAGAAATCGGTGTGCTGTGAATCCAAAAACGAAAAAATGTGAATCCAAAAACAACAAAAGGTGAATCTCTGCCCGGCAAGTGATTGGCAACAAAAGTTTAAATTCCAAATCGGGGTGAAAACTCTTACCTCCCGCTTCTGCAGTGATACGCAAGTTCGGTATCCGTGAACTGCTGTGTGGTTAGAACGTCGGTGAGACTGCTGATTCAAAATAAAAGGTGCGCGCAATAGACTACGGGCTGTGTGGAGGCCCAACACAAAGAAGGGACAAAAAGGTGTGTTTGAGGCTACATCAGAAAATAAGACAGACGCCATCTTGGCAAAGAGATTATGGTCTGAACAGTGTGCCATATTGTGATAGTGGTGCTTGTAATGTGATTATAATGATGGTGCATACAAGATAATAAAGAGCGTTATGCATCATTTTAAATCAGGTTAGTAGATCAGTTATGCAACAATGTCTCATAGGTAACAAGCGAATTCCATCCGGTCATTCAGTCCCTTTGGTTTCATTGATTCCAAGAAATTAATCCAATGGTTTTCTCTTTGTAAGAGGAACTTATTGTTGTCACTCCCTTGTTTTTTTCTCAATCGTTTCCAGGATAGTGAATTTAAGTTGTGAGATGTGGTGGTTGTTCTCATTGAAATGCAAGGCTATTACTGATTTGGTATTTTTCGTACGAATGTTGCTTTTATCTTCATGGATATGAGTTTTTATTTTCCTTTCAGTCTTGCCTAAATATACTAAACCGCAAGGGCATTTCAATAGGTAAATGACGTTGCTAGTATTGAAGGTTGCGGTTACACATAATTTTATTGGTGTGCCTCTCATGGGATGTGTTATTTTCGGCCCTTTAATAAGGTTATTGCAATTACTGCAATTATGGCAAGGAATGGTTCCTTTGTATGGATTTTTTAGAAGATTCTTAGGACAGGTTTGCTTGATTAGTTCTTGTATGTTCTTACCTCTGGTGTATGCGAACCTGGGGGCGTCACCGTAAATACCTTTGAAGTCAGGTTCTAATGACAGAATAGACCAGTGACATCTAATGGATTGTTTATAGTGGTAACTCATGGTGGAGTATTTAGATACTGCCATCATGCGTGATTGGTCTGTTTTAACAATGGGTTGTAACAACTCCGTTCTTGATTTATTGGTAGTTTTCATCTTAGCTTGTTGCAAGATCTTCATAGGATATCCTCGTTCCTGGAACCACTGTATCATGCTTTCTGTTTGAGTTTGTAAGTCTGTTGGATCAGAGACTATTCTTTTTACTCTTGGTAGTTGCGAGAAAGGTAGATGGTTTTTCAATGGGAGCTGTTGAAAGCTGATAGTGTAACATATTGTTTCTATCGGTTATCTTTCTGTACATGGTGGTTTCTAGGCAGTTTCTGTCTCTTCAATAGTATATCTAGGTATGCGATGGTGGTACTTTGAATATTGAAGGTGAATTGAATACGTTTGTTGATCAAGTTGAGATTGTTTAATGCGGATGTCAAAGATGCATGTGAACCTTTCCATAGGACAAATATGTCATCAATATAACGTAGAAACATTATGGCATGTTTTTTCCAAATGTCAAGAGAAGATGCATTTGTTTTCGAATGTATGCATGAAGATATTCGCATATGACGGCGCAGCACAGTTGCCAATCAAAGTGCCCGTGAGTTGTAAGTAACATTCTTCATTCCATTCAAAGTAGCTTTGATATAGGGTGAAATTCAATAATTCCATTAAACACACTTGCAAGTCTTGATCTAGTTGAGAGTGTAAAAGTGTTTCTTCAATGACCTCTGTGCCTAAATTGTGTGGTATCGCGGTGTAGAGCGACTTCACGTCAATCGCACACATCCAGATTTCTTCATCTTCTGGTAGTTGAATCTGGTTAATTTTGTTTAAAAAGTCTGTCGTATCCCAGATATAGGTGTTCATTTTAATAACATTGTTGTATATGTCTGTCCAAGAACTTGCCTACTGGCTCATGTATACTGCCTTTGGTAGAGATGATAGGACGGAAGGGTGGGTGCTTGAGATCCTTATGTATTTTTGGGAGCATGTATAGAGTTGGTGTTTTGGGATGAGTCTGCGTTAGGAATTTTCTGATTTTGTCGTTGACGATTCCTTGTTCTGTGGCCTTGAGTAGTATGTCATTAAGAAACTTCTGGAATTGTTCTGTAGGACTGTGTGGCAATCTGCTATAAGTCTCGGAGACATTAACGTGTTTGTTAACTTCAGTTTTGTAAAAATGTATATCCATCACAAGGGCGCCGCCTTTATCTGCTCTTTGCCAACTGATGGTTTGATTGTTAGCCAAGTTTTTAGTATTTTTCGTTCCTTGGTAGTTAGGTTTTGTAATTTAGACTGTTTACTGAAGTTGTGTGTTAATATCATTCTTTACAAGATTTTCAAAGGAATCAAGACTTTTATGGCTTATGCGTGCTTGAAATGTGCTTTTACTTCTTAGGCCTTTAAGTAATTCGTCTTCGTTGCGATTTTGAACAATATTTTCAAAAAAAAATGGCATAACCGTAAGTTGCGCATGAGCTTAAATAAGCTGATTTAGAGTTCTAATTTGGTGGTGTGACAGGTAGGTACAAATGATGTGCCTTTTTGTAAAGTTTGGAGTTCCATTTGATTTAGCTTGTATGACGAGATGTTGATCACTATGTTTTTGTCATCTAGGTTATCTTCCCCTTGTTCCGCCTGCCCGTCGTTGTTGGTACTTTCGAAGTAGTTTTTACTTGTTCGGTGTCTTTTGCCCCTCCTGGGTCGTAGTCGTCTTTTTGGTCTTCCTCTAAAAAAGGAACACCTGTGGTAGATTGAGTTGTGGACGAAGTAGAGGGTTGATCAAGTGTAATTGTGTGGTTGTTTTGGCTCTAGGTTCTTCCTCGGATGAAGAGGTGTCAGTTTCAGTGTTTTGGCTATATGGCTTGGTTTGGCGTCTTTTGGCGTATACTTCGGCCCATGAATACACCTCACCCATCTTGTAATCAATAGTGTCTCTTATATTTGCGGATTTTTCGTTCTTTGATATGAGAATATTTATCAAGTTGTCTATTGATGTCCTCCAAAGTTTTTTGCCAATCTTCAGTTTCCATTACCTCTTGTAATTCAGTTTTGGTTTGTATAAATTCTCTGATGAGTTATTCCAAGATTTTTGATAGTTCTTCAATTATGAGCAGAATAAGGTCTAGCGAAAATTTGTTGAGTATTGCTTATCATTTTTTAAACAAATTGGGGATTTTTCTTGCATAGCAGCGGTTTTGAGGGGATATTGAGACCTCTAGGAATTTGTTGCGCCCGGTGGTACTTGATCAAAATACTGGCGTGTAAACGCTGATTGATTTCGCTTTTAGTGAGATCCAAAAGTTGTCGGATGTTGTTTTCTTTGTTTCTTGCGTTGGTTATGGGTGTGGAGTCCTCATTGATGAGTGCATAAATTTGAGACGCGTCGTCATCTGCGAATGCAAATGTGTCGGCACTTAAGTCTGTAAGTCGTGAAATATATTCATAAGCCATAGTTCACTGGTTTTAAATATTGCGTGCTGTGTTCAGTTTGATCAGACTAAGTAAAATTGGATAAGGAGTTAGAACACGCACAGCCTGGTTTTTTGAATGCTGAAAAAGTTGTAACATGCCAGAACAATCACCACTTCCTCTAAATTACGCCTGATCCAAACATACTACCTTGTATGGTGCCTATCTTTCACCGGCCCCGCTCCACCGAGCGGGGCAGATCCCAGACCCTGCCTGTCCCCGGTGTGCCGATGCTCCCGCTGATTTTTTACCATGTGGTTGTATCTGGTCATTCAGGGGTTCTGGATGGCTGAATTATTTGGGGTGTTGGGATCGGAGGTCCCCTCTTGCTTTTGCTGGGGATCTTCAAGGGCTTGGATGGCACAAGGGCTGACCGAACAATCCTGGGAACAGCCCTTGTGGTCACCAAGAGGGATGTTGCAGCACGCAAGTCCCCTGCGCCTACCACTCTTTCCCAGTGGCGCGGAGGGGTAGATTGGTTCACAATGAAGGTGCGGCCTCTTTATGAAGCTAGGGGCTACCCCTGTAAACATGGTCGTGTATGAGGGAAACGGTTGGACTGGGGCAGAGGTTGTTGTCTTGGCCTGTAGCACAGAAGGCTGCAAGTCTATGGTACTATGCAGGCAAACAGTGTATGGCATACAGGTTGCCTGCACCCTTGCAAACTTTCAGGAGATGAGAGAGGGCGCTAAAGTAATCTGGCAAACATAAGGCAATATCCCACGACATATGTGAGAAGCTAGCTACTCAGGCATGAGGTACTACTAGCATGATAGGCAAAGACTTTGTCTCTAGGCATCTAGTCTCTTGGATTTTCTATCCACCGCAGCCCAAAGATGTACATTATGTTTCTATCTGGTCAAGGATGCGAAGACTAGTCTGCTGTGAGGCACATAAGATTCAAGGTAATGGTTTAATATTCCTGGCTACTAGAATTGAATGTAGGCTTTCCCATGCTATACTGATAGCACACATGTCCACCTCAGTGAATGGTACAAGGGGCTTAGAATCTTGAGGTGTGTATGATAGAAGGAATATGCTACTTACCAGTATACATCTGTTCTTGGCATGTAGAGCTGCAGATCCACACACTAACATAGTAGATCGCCATCTGGTGTTTGGCTCGGATGCTTGCACGTTGTTGTTGTCTTGGAAGAAGTCTTTGTGGTCACGAGATAGGTGACTCCTCCCTTGGACGATAGTGCGCATGGGCATCAACTCTATTGTTAGATTGTTTTTCGCCATGATGGGAAATGATGGAGTTAGAAGAGAGAGGGATGTCTTTGTGTGATATCCAAGTAAGATAAAGCTGGAACATATACAGGTCCCGGGGAGGTGGGTGGGCGTGGGTGGATCTGCAGCTCTACATGCCAAGAACAGATGCATACTGGTACAGGGATGTGGAATTCCTATAGCCCGACGCCCGGGACATATTGTTTGAGGTCATGGACAACAAGTTTTCATGTGTATTTTGTCCTTGGGACAAGTAGGCTCAACCACCTGCAGCACAAAACCCGTTGGCTGTCAGTTTGCAGTACCACATTATGGATGGGAGAGGGCACTGTCTGCAGTTGAGGTAATGTGTGTGTCTTTGTGTTCATTCTGTTAAAACTTGTATTTATGGTTCATTAATGCAAATCCTTTATTATTAGGGTGTGCACTAAAAGTAAATGTTGTAAGCTCGGCCTGCACTACTGACGGTGGTTCCAGTATAAATGTGCAAACACATTTTCAAAGTTTATTAATATGAGGCTATGTATAATGCTCCCAGAATGCTCTCTGATTATATGCAAATATTTGCAGTACCTTGATAGCAAGAGTGATGATTCTTCTTTCAAAATAAAATGTTCACAAAAAAAATGAAGAAAAAATACATTTTGCCAACTACTGTAAGATTTTAGGTACCATATCTTTGCTGCATCTTTAGTAACATGTTGATGTATGCTTGCATTTCTCAAAAATATTCATAATGGAAAATTAGTGTAACCAGTTTAAATACGATTATGGGAAACAAAAATAAGCAAGCATTGGCAAGGCCAGTAGGTCTGAAATTGGTGGTCAGCCTTTTGGTTTTGTCAAAGCGTGACTTGTTTAGGCATGGTTTTTGTAAAACCTTATCGGTGTGGGAGATGCTGGGCCCTCACCATTCAAACAAGCATTGGCAAAAGCAAAAATTGTTTTTGGTCTCAAAAAGCAGACATTGCCACAGCAGTTCCGGGAACTGAACAAAACTACTTTGTGTGCTAATATCCTCCTTGCAAAAGAGCAGAATATTGTCACTCCCAGTGAAGCGAGCTGATGGACCGAGAGAGAGAGAGACAGAATTTACTTAAACACAAAAGGTCATGATTAACGCCAAGGCTCATTTGAGGCCCAATTATTATTTATTTTTTTTGTCCTCATTACTACCATGGTTTCAGGGCCATACCAGATTACCCTACAGTCAGCTGTCTCAATTCATAAAAGAACTGGCAGGGATATATTGCCAAGGATGTGAGTAGAAAATATCCCTCAGCTTTTGCAGACTCAATCTTGGAAGGCGAAGAACCAGGCATACCCTTCTTATAAACCACCTTGATGTAAGTGGCAGTCAAGTCAGCCCGGGCTCAGACCAGGTATACAACGGATGGCTAGGGCACCATAATAGAGTAATCATCGGACCCGGGGAGAAAAAACAAAAAAAAAAACAAAAAAAAAAAACACAAACCCCGGGTACTTCAGTGTAACCATTGCAACAAATACCAAAAAGCTCTTTTACTCTGATTGCCGGCCCTAGCCAGGTCCATACGCGCTGTATATATAACGGAGGTCTGCCAATCGCCGAAGGAAGGGGGAGACTCGTCCTTCCATTTCTTGCAGATCTCCCTTCTTGCCAACAACACCGCATAGAACACTAAGTTTTTGGCTGTGCTTTGGCCTCCTTCCAAAATCCCGAAAATCACAAGAGGTAAGTCAATATTTACTTGAACACCCAATGAAGTGGTTAGAATACTGCTGATAGCTGCCCAATAGGACGCTAAACTAGGGCAGTCAAAAAACATATGGGTGTCTGGTGCGGCCAAAAGCCCACATCTAGAACAAGCTATTGAGTTGCCCTCGGAAAATTTAGATAGCCTGAGAGGGAAATAATATGCCCTATGCAGTGTAAACAGGTGATTCCTGCGTAGCCAAGATGGTTTAACTATGCTACACAAGAGGCCGCATGATTCTGACCAGAGATTTTGTAAGTTTGGACCAGAAATTGAAGGGCTCCAAAGCGAATCAGGCAGATTGAAGACACCATCCGTTTCCTCCAGAAGGAACCTATACCACTGTGCAGTCTGCTTTTTACCCAGAGGGTTATTCACCAGATTATTTATGAGCAGGCTATGTCCTCCAAGTGGAAACGTGTTTCTTTCTAGAGCTTGAGCTTTGTAGGCCTGAGTCCAACTATGTATTTGAAGGTATTTGAGCTTGGATAGGTTAGGTCCGATCTTAGCCTGAAGATGTTCCCATGAGAGCAGTTCCCCCTCAAAAAAAAGATCTCCCCAGAACTGTAAGCCTGCGTCTCTTATAGGTGCCGCTAAAGTGTCTCCAAGCCAAACGGGGTTTTCAGGAAGCCCCCATAGCGGCGTCTTATCACAATAATAGCTTTGTTTTATAGATCTTGTAACTTCGGCCCATAGTTTTGCTAATCCTTGTAATACCTTCAATTTGATCTTTTTGAAGTACTTAGCATTGCCGAATTTGAAGAGAAAGGCTGATTGACTAACTTCTTCCCCTTCTAACATGGCTGAGAACATCAGGCCCACCCCGTAGTCTGTGGGTTTTTTTAACATACGGGAGTGAGTTAACTGGAAGGCCCAGGCATATAGTTTCAAGTCTGGGGCAGCCAAGCCCCCCTTATCCCTTCGCCTTCTTAGCTTTTTCCAAGAAATCCTTGCCTGTTTATTGTTCCAAATAAAAGATGTTATGTCTGACTGTAATTTAGTTAAACAAGAATAATCAAAGTGCAAGGGAATGGTACAAAACAAAAATGAAATTTTAGGAAGGATCGATATTTTAATTAAGTTGACTCTCCCAATTAAAGATAGTGGGATATGAGACCATGAATGCAATAACCTACGGCATTCTTTAGCTACTAATGTTAAATTAATTTGAGCAATTTTTTCTATATCCTTCCCTATATGTAAACCCAGATACCTCATCGAGGACCCCGCTTGTAAGTCGTTAGCTTGCCCTTCATAATTCCAGACAAGCATCTCGGTTTTAGTATCATTAATTTCGTAACCGGAAACTTGGCCAAATACATGAGCGGTCTTTAAAATTATAGGGAGTGCAGTATCAACATCCGAAGTAAGAATAAGCACGTCATCGGCATATAGGGCTACTTTCCTTTCCCATCCTTTATACGAGAAAGGTTTAATGGAAGTCTCCTCCCTCAGTTGTTGCACAAAAGGTTTGATGTAAAAATCAAACAAAAGGGGGGGGAAGTGGGCAGCCCTGCCGTGTCCCCCTGGTGATAGTGACTGGATCAGACAGATCTCCATTGACCAAGAGGCGTGCTACAGGGTTATGATATAACAAGCCAATTGCCCTACGTAACCCAGCCCCCACGCCAAACTTAGCCAAAGCCCCCGACAGGTATACCCAGTTGACTCTGTCGAAAGCTTTGGTCGCATCCAACGTGAGGGCGGCCAGAGGGAGGGTCCGAGCCGATGCTATATCTATGGCACCTATTAGATCATAGGTTAGCTCGAATAATTGTCGCCCCTTAACGAAGCCCTTTTGGTCAGGATGGAGGACCAAAGGTGCAATCACAGCCAATCTTGAAGCCAAGATTGTGGTAAAGATCTTATTATCCACATTCAGGATTGAAATTGGCCTATAAGATCCACAGGCCGTCTTAGGTTTCCCTGGCTTCAAAATAAGGGTGATTGAGGCATTATCCCAGGAGTCTGGCGGGAGCTGACCCTCCAGTAGGATTTGATTGAAAAGAACAGTGAGAAATGGAACTAATTCTAATTCAAGGGCTCTATATATTTCTGCCGGCAGACCATCAGGTCCGGCCGCCTTCCCCTTTTTACTTTTTTTAATGGCAGACCTTACCTTATCCTCAGTGATAGCATTGTCTAAATCTTGAGATTGCTCGGCAGATAGCGAAGGAAGGTTGATGTTCCTTAACCAAACCTCAACAAGTAATCTCTGAAGGCGCCCCTGATGTCCTCATCTGAAGAGAAGGTGATGTTATCTACCATTATTGCGGCAATGTTATTCCGCACCAAATCAGTTTTGGTTTTCCAGGCCAGTAATTTCCCGGCACCTTCGGTGTATTCAAAATGGGCAAACTTACTGGCTTCCCATCTTTGTTGGAGTCGAAGATTTAATAACGAACTCAAACTACCCTTCAAAGTCACTAAATGATTATGGAGAGTGGGCAGATCTAATCCGGAAGCCATACAGTTGGAGTCTATATCATGTTGTATTTGAAGTATCTGATCTTCAATAGAAGTGACTTCCTCTCTATGTATCTTCCTACGATATGAGGCTTTCCCCATGATAACCCCTCTCAAGAAAGCTTTAAACGAATCCCAGATTATTCTAGTCGTAGCTGAGCCACTGTTGAAATTAAAGAAATTGCGGGTTTCTGATTTAAGAAAAGTAATATCCTCTGAAGATGAGAGAAGAGACTGGTCGAAGGACCATGTGATGGAACTCTTTAATTGAACTAGCAAGTTCCATTTCTACAGCTGCATGGTCCGACAAATGTGATGGGAGGTATCTAATGCACTTTACGGAGTCAACCAGCCTCAGACTTATTAGGATGAAATCTATTCTGGACTGGTGGTGATATTTGTAGTTCCGGAAAGAGACCCCTTGTTGTAGCCCCGACCTCACTCTCCAAATATCGACATACCCATATTGCTTCATAGCACTATGAAGCAGGGCCCTGGTCTTAGAAAAAACAGAGGATCGATTATTGGGTGATTTGTCCAACAAGGGATCCAGTACGATATTAAAATCACCTGCCAGGATAATGGGTTCAGGGAAGGTAAGCAAATGTGAAAATATAGACTCCAAAATGGAGGGGTCGTCCTGGTTCGGACCATAATATCCTAAAATTGTACTTTGTTTACCGGCCATAACAACTGACACTATGGCCCATCTGCCACCTGGGTCGACCGCCTGTGATATCAGCCTAGCTTTAGCTCCTTTTTTAAATACCACTGAGACCCCTCTTGTGTTAGTTGTTTGGGTAGTTGAAACTCCGAAATCTATCCAGCTATTTTTCTTAATAAGGGTGAGCATTTCAGTGTGCTTTAGGTGTGTCTCCTGGAGCACCAAGACCTGCGCATCCAAGTCCCGCAAATATTGCATGATTCTGTTAGCTCTAGGTCTGGTCATTAACATTCCAGGAGATATATTTTATACTACCCATACTTAGAAAGAAAAAAGGTAAAGAAAGCCAAGATTACCATTTGTTGCATTGATTCTTGGGTCAATATCTGCCTACTTCCGTCTTTAGTAGTGCTGCTTAGAATAATGAGGACCATTTTATATTTATACAACCCCCCCAGCCCCCCTCCACCTCCCGTGCAACCCCTCAAACCCACCACCCGCCCCATGGAGGCATATCAAGAGAGAATCACCTAGGGTACCTCAGAGTATGCATAAACTATTGATGCTCCTTGCCTAACATCATCTCAAAAGCTCATCAGCTGCCTGAACTGACCTAATGTTGTACATCCGATTATTGTGCATAACTTTGATGGCTGCCGGAAACATGAGCTGAGCTGTTGCTCCTACTCTCCTAAAGGCTTCCAGTCGCCTCCCAAACTCCCATTGTTTCTCCAATGTAATTCTGGAGAGGTCAGACCTGACTAGGAAGGTAAACCCATTCCCTGCGAGAGATTTTTGTTTTAATGCCAAATTTAGAATCTGCTCCTTCAACACATATGTATGAAAATTGACCAGAATTTTACGCGGCTTCGATCTCTGGGGGTTCCGCCGAAAGGGGTCTCTGTGAACTCGCTGTATGTCCATGGCTAACTCCTCCACTGAGTGCTCTAAGCCCAGGGACTCCTTTAACAGAACAGAAATGAAATGTTTTATATCTGATCCCTCAGTTCCTTCCGGGAAATTAAGAATCCGTATATTCCCCCGCCTGGCATTATTTTCTAACGACTCCAATCTCTCGTCTAGACTTTGCTCCTCTCTGGAAAGCTTTTTTATGTCATCCTTAACTTGCTCCAAGTTAGTTAGTAGAGAGTGCTACTGAGGTCTGTTCCAAAGCCCCTGTTCTGACGGTCAACCCCTCAATCTTATTGTCCAGAGCCTCACAATATTTCCTTATCTCTAGCTGATTTGCAGAGGATTCAGAAAACCCCTTCCTGATCTCCATCGTAAGTGCAGAAAACATCCCCGACAGGGAGGCGGCAGAAATAGAAGACTCGGCCTCACAGCTGGCAGTAATAACATCCGCGGAAGCATTCTGATACAGAGCTTTAATGTTCTCTTCATCCGCACACTCTCCACCAACTGGCCCCTCTATCCCCAATGTAGCTGCCACCTGTACGTCAGAAGTTGATCTTACCGACAATGTTGAGTTTAGTGGGGGACTCAGGAGGAGGACAGTGTTCGATTATAGACAAACTACCTGATGCCTGAATCCCCAACACCACCCCTTTATCTGCCCCGGCTTCTTCTAAATCTTTCACATGTGGGGTAAACTGTGGTGGTATACCCGACTCCTCCACTGCCGCTTCTTCTCTACCCGATATGGGGAGGGATAATGATGACCCATTATCAAATGAAAGGGGGAGGGTGTCTGGGACAATCAAAACCCCTGCCATTTTGTGATCTTCCACTAGGTTAAGAATCAGGGGAACCCCTTTAAAATAAGATCTAAGTGATGGAGTTATATTGGAGCCCAGAGATAATGCTACCTTGGGACCCTTCACTTTAGATTTAGACTTTTGTTTACTACCTCTAGCTCTCACTTCAGCATTTAAGTAGGTAGAAGGTTTCTCTCTCACCGATACCTGAGAGTTCTGGACAGTGCCTGCCCCCCCAACAGCTTGTAAAACTGCTTTACTTGCCTCTTGAATAGCCTGCTCCCCATCAATATTAGATGGCAAGTCCTCAGATCCCCCACGAATATTCACGGACCCTGGCGACAGTCCAGCCAGCGTTCCAGCACTCTCCAAACTCTCAGCGTAGGCAAAAATATCTGTCGCCAACCTTCCTTCCTCGGCTTCCCCCCCCGAGGAGGAGACAGCGACAACTCAGATTTCTGCAACCCGCCTGAGGAGGCTTTAGTAGCAGTCACTCTGGAGTTAACCCCATAGGCAGGACCACGAGGTGATTGCACCAGGCTCCGCAACTTTCTCCCCCGCCTTAGCTCCAGCGCGGCTGACCACAGACGTAGCCTCAGCTTCCCCAGGGGCTCTTGCACTGAAAAACAAACACTTTGGCCAGATACTAGCTCCAGGGGCAATTCCTTCTCCGAAAAACCCTGAGGCACTATTGCCACTGTCGAAGAAATGACACTCAGCGCAGAGACAGTGGGGGGAGAGAAAACTCGGCAACCACCATCCCGTGAGGACTCACAAGGGCGAAAGCTGTAAGCAGAATGCAGGCAGGCAAAAAAACATGGGGCGCCCGATGGAGAAACTCTGTAATGCATCCTCGCCGTTAATTAAAGGGACAGCCTTCGTTATTTAGCAAACGATAATCGAGCCGAAGATGTGTTTATCTTGTTTCAGGATAAAACAATGTAGCCCCCACCGACCTCCAATGCAGACCCCGGAGCTCCGAACACCAAGTTCCAGTCGTTGTCTTTCCCGCATAACGAAGTAGGGTTAGTTCCGACGGCAGCTCACCTTGGAGCGCCGCAGCAGCCTAACCGGCCGCCGCCATGTTTTTGAGGCCCAATTATTAAAGAAAGTCTCAAAAGTGCATCAAAGGTGTATATATACTTGCATTAAGTGCATATATACAGGTTCTGTGAATTCGCAAGAATTTACAGAAGTAGGCCTAGAAATAGTACTGCTAGAAAATATTTGTGAACTGCATTTTAGCATGAGCAAATGTGCATGTGTAGATTTGCTCATGTGAAAATTTGAATGTTTTAAGTTCAATTTTCCTCCAACCACTTTTTTCCCCTATCCTGGTAAAAGTTTTATGTCTGCCACTGTCAGGAGTTGGTGAAAACCCTTAAAACATGCAAGTTAGAAGGTTTGCACGGACTCAAAAGAGCATTCCGACCCTTGAACTATTGCTTACCACTACCTTCAGCCCCAGTATGTAGACCTGCAGAAATGTAGCAACATAAGGGAATTGCTAGTATTCAAACCCTACTATGGTACGAGCCCTGGCATAATTGGAGAGGCTATATCAGAACTCTTATATAATGAGTTTGCTGCCGTAATTTGTTGCCGCACTACATGGCACAAAAGGGACACGTGGATTTTGTTACAGGACAAGTAGATTTATGAAGCAACCTGTCCCATGGACAAGTAGATATTTTATTAAATTCCACACCCCTGATACTGGTAAGTAGCATATTCCGTCTGAGGCATATGAGCTGCAGATCACACACTAGCATAGACTATATAGCAGTATCTCCCTTAGCGGTGGTCACCTGTATCGGTTGCAGCAGTTTGAAATAAAGTTTTAAGGACAGCTTGGCCCACAGAAACTTGTTGCTTTGCTTGTACGTCAACACGATAGTGTTTAGTGAAGGTGTGTGTTGTAGACCATGTGGCTACCTTACAAATGTCTTCTAAGGGAATGTTCCCTAAGAATGCCATGGAAGCCCCTAGTTTGCGTTTGGAATGCACTCTAGGGGGAACTTTTAGTGTGCGTTAAGCTTTCTGGTAGCATATTTGGATACATTTAACTATCCACCTAGCAATCCCAGATTTGGAGATGGGGTTGCCCTTATGTGGTGGAGAGAAAGATACAATTGTTTTGCGGAATGATTTGGTTCTGTCAATGTAGTAAAGAAGGGCTCTTTTAACATCTAAGGTATGAAGAGCTCTTTCCGCTACAGAGTCTGGGTTTGGAAAGAACACTGGTAACTCTACTGATTGGTTAAGATGAAAAGGAGATATGACTTTTGGAAGGAATTTTGGATTTGTTCTAAGAACCACTTTGTTACTGTGTAATTGTAAGAATGGTTCTTGTATGGTTAAAGCCTGAATTTCACTAACCCTTCTGAGGGATGTGATTGCGATAAGGAAAGCTACTTTCCATGTGAGGAACTGTAGTTTGCATTTATGCAGAGGTTCAAACGAGGGTCCCATGAACCTAGTAAGAACAATGTTTAGATTCCACACTGGAGAGGGTGGTAATCTGAGAGGAATAATTCTTTTAAGTCCTTCCATGAAGGCTTTGACCGCAGGGACTCTAAAGAGTGACAAGTGCTGTAGATTTTCTAAGTAAGCTGCTAATGCTGCTAGGTGGAGACGTATGGAGGAGTATGCTAAATGACATCTTCGCAAGTGTATTAAGTGGCAAATGATGTTCTGGATGGACGCATCCAGTGGGTGTATATTATTGTTTGTGCAGTAAATGGCAAATCTTTTCCTTTTTGCAGCATAGCAAGCTCTAGTAGTAGGTCTTCTGGCTTCTTTTATAATGTTCATGCAGTCTGGTGGCAGGTTAAAGTAACCTAACTCTAGGACTTCAGGAGCCAGATCACCAGATTCAGTTGACCTGGATCTGGGTGTCTTATGTCTCCATGGTTCTGGGTTATTAAGGCCGGGGAGAGATGCAGTTTTTGGTGTGGAACTAGAGAGAGTTCCAGTAGTGTTGTGAACCACCGCTGGCGTGCCCATGTGGGAGCTACTAGGATCAGTTTGAGAGACGGCTGCCTGAGCTTGCGTACTACTAGTGGAATGAGTGGGAGAGACGGAAAAGCGTACGCAAATCTGACAGACCAGTTCATCCATATCGCATTGCCCTTTGACTCCGGGTGGGGAAACCTGGCTGCGAAGGTTGGCCATTTTGCGTTTTCGTGTGTGGCGAACAGATCTATGTCTGGTTGGCCCCATTTTTGGAAAAAGGGCAGTAGAACTTGGGGATGTAGTTCCCATTTGTGGATCTGTTGTGTCTGTCGACTTAACAGATCGGCAATCTGATTGTGAACCCCTGGAAGGTGTTCTGCAAGTAGGTATATGTTCTGAGGAATGGCCCATCTCCAAATGTTCTGTGCGAGCTGGGACAGCTGCAGAGAATGTGTGCCTCCTTGTTTCTGTATGTAATACATGGCTGTCATGTTGTCCGTTCGGATGAGGACAGCCTTGTTCTGTACATGTAGTTGGAAGGATTTTAGTGCTAGGAATACTGCTGGCAGTTCTAGGTAATTGATATGGAGCACTTTCTGTTGAGTGGTCCATTTGACCGAGTGGTGTGTCAGAGTAGATGGGCTCCCCATCCTGTGAGTGATGCATCTGTTATCAGCACTATCTGTGGAAGAGGCTCTAGGAACGGCTGCCCTTTGGACAAGTTTGTTGTGTTTCACCACTGTAGAGAGTGATGTGTGTGGCTGTCCACCAACACCAGATCTGTGAGTTGTCCGTGAGCCTGGTTCCACTGAAGTACTAGACATTCCTGTAAGAGATGCATTTGAAGTCTTGCATAAGGCACAATGAAGATGCAAGATGCCATCATGCCTATGAGTTGCATGAACACTGGAAGAGAGTGTTGGTTTTGAACTTTTGTGAGAAGAGCTTGTATACTGGCTATTCTGACTGGACTGGGATATGCTGTTTAGGTGTTTATGGTAGCTCCTAGATATTGGTGTATATGAGAGGGTTGGAGATGAGACTTGGGATAGTAGATAGTGAACCCCAAGTTGTGTAATAGTTGGATGGTTTGGTGAGTGTGTAGAACACATTGATGTAATGACTTGGCTTTTATTAGCCAGTCGTCTAGATACGGGAAGACATGAACTTGTTGTCTTCTGAGATGTGCTGCTACTACCGCAAGACATTTTGTGAAAATTCTGGGTGCCGTTGTTACCCCGAATGGAAGGACTGAACTGGTAGTGCTGTCCATCCACCACAAACCTTAGGTACTTCCTGTGAGCAGGATGCATGGGAATGTGGAAGTAGGCGTCCTTGAGATCTAGTGTGGCAAGGAAATCGCCTTGTTGCAGCAGTGGGAGCACTTGTTGAAGAGTGATCATATGGAAATGATCTGAGTGTATATACAAATTTAGGGGTCTGAGGTCGAGTATTGGTCTCAGAGTCCCGTCCTTTTTAGGGATTAGGAAGTAGTGAGTATACCCCTGTCCCTTGATGCTCTAAGGGAACTGGCTCTATTGCATGCTTTTGAAGCAGTGAGAGAACCTCTTGTTTGAGGAGCGCAAGATGGTCTGCGGACATTGGACGCTGTTTGGGTGGTATGTGGGGAGGGATAGCTGTAAGTTCCAGACAGTAACCATACTGGATAATTTGTCTTACCCACTTGTCTGTTGTGATGGAGTTCGAGAAAGGTAAGAACTGTGTTAGTCTGCCCCCGACTGGAGCGGAATGGTCTGGGGGGAGCGGAGGAAAGTCACTGTTTTGTGGCAGGGGAGGTGCGAGTGTTATTACCTGGACCTCGTCCCTTGTTGTTGTTCCCTCTGTATCCGCCTCTAAAATATCCTCTACTGGGGGATGTTTGTGTAGTGGCTTTGAATGTAGATGATGTGTCTGTGCCCATATTTTTGGAGGCTCCTCTGTAGAAGGAGCGCCAAAAGGAGCCACACGTTTGTGGAGCCTGTAATGCTCCCATGGATTTAGCAGTCTCGGCGTCCTTTTTCATCTTTTCAAGGGCAGTGTCTACAGCGGGCCCAAATAGCTTGTCTTGGTTGAATGGCTGACTGAGTATGGTAGTTTGAACCTCTGGCTTAAAGCCTGAAATGCGTAGCCAGGCATGTCGTCTAAGGAGCACACTGGTGTTAATTGATCTAGAGGCAGTGTCTGCCGCGTCAAGTGCATATTTAATTGACGCATTTGAAATGAACTAGCCCTCTTGGATGAGGTCATTTGCCTGGGTTTTATACTGGTCAGGCAGATGTTGTAAGAGATTTCCTAACTGGTCGTAGTGTTCCCTGTCATATCGTGCCAGTAGTGCTTGGGTGTTGGCAATACGCCAGTGTTTAGCGGCTTGTGTTGCTACTCTTTAGCCAGAAGCTTCTAGCAGTTTGGATTCTTTGTCTGGGGTGGTACATCTCCGGAGGTCTGGGAGTTGGCGCGTTTCCTAGCATTGGAAACGACCAGAGAATCCAAGGGCAACTGTCCTTTGATGCAAGTAGGATCTTCAGGGGCAGGCCTATACTTCTTTTCTATTCTAGGGTTAGGAACCCTGGCACGGACGGGGTCTTTAAATACTTCGGGGGCATGCTTTATGACTCCTTTGATCATAGGTAGTATTTGCACTGACTTTTGAGCTTGTTCAAAGGTATCTAAGAGGAAGTCTTCTTCTGGTGCGTCAGAGTGCATTGTAACACCATAATAAAGTGCTGCTCTATTTAATAATTGGCCAAACCCCAGGTGACCATCTGGGGGAGATGGTTTTGAGGGATATGGCTGTGGGTCTGGTAGGTCTGTTGGGATAGGGAATGCCCAATCATCAAGTGGTGAGGTATCTGGATCCGTGAACGGGTAATTAGGATCATCCCCACCCCCTAGGTAATCATCATCATCCGGAGGTGGTGTATGTGGTGGAGAAGTTACAGCTAAGGGTGATGAAGGGGGCATAGGCGATGTTGCAGAGTCCTTGTGTACAGGAACTGGAGCAGATGGTGTGTCCAGTTTTCGTTTCTGACATGGCACAGCCGTGACATGTCCAGTTTTTGGGTTGATATAAATCTTTTTCTGCCTTGGATCGATGGGATCTGGGAGAAAAAGTTCTTGTTCCTCGGTAACCGTTTTCTGTGCCGATATTTTCGGTTCCGAGCGAGGTTGTGGTTGATCCGTATAGGTTTTGGCTTTAGGAGGTGTATTAGAGTCCTTAGCCGTTTGTTTCGGTGCCGAGGATGTTAGTTTCGGAGCCAAAGTTGGATCTTTAGGCTTCTGTGCCGAAGGGACAATGACATGTGGTTTGCTCGGTCCCGAGCTACCGGAAGGCTTGTCATTTTTCTACGGAGCCGAGCCCGGAGGCTGGGCTTCTGAAGGATGTTTTCGGTCTCGACTGGGGCCAACAGGCGAAGTCTTGACCACTGCCTTTAGTTTTGGAGGGGTTGGTGCAGGGGCATTAGTACTCACACGTTGCCCAGGAGTGATGAGGTCATCTGAGTCCTCTGCCTCGGAGATGGTTTTCAGATCCCTGGAATCTTCTTCTGGGACATCGGGGCCTTCATCAAAGATGTCCTCTGGTTCCAGAGCTAGCCTCTGTACCATGATGTGTCTTCTAGCCCTTCGATCTTGAATGGTCTTTTTGGATCGAAAGGATGGACAGGCTGGACTCGTCGTGTTCAGGTGATAGGCACAGGTTGCAGACCTTGTGATGGTCACTGTGTGGAAATTTTGCTCCACACTGGGGGCATTTTTTGAAAGGCGTCCTTTGCATGAGCCGTAGGCCTTACGGCGTGGATAGGCCCACGTCGACATCCGGAATCGAGCCGATGAAATCGATGTTGAAGATGGAGGTGATTCGATGGTTTTTCTGTAAGTTTTGTGCTTCGAGAAGCTTGGAATTGAGATTTCCAACCGGAGCGGAAAAGTTGCATCCGACCCCAATGGCGGAAAAATAAAAATCTAACGATGGAGTTGATGCCCAAGCGCACTATCGTCCAAGGGAGGAGTCACCTATCTCGTGACCACAAAGACTTCTTCCAAGACAACAACAACGTGCAAGCATCCGAGCCCAACACCAGATGGCGATCTACTATGCTAGTGTGTGATCTGCAGCTCGAACGTTATGTTAACTCTGTATAGAGATGACTTAGCCACGCGAGTGAGAGGGCAATTATAGAGCACCAGATTCAAATATATATATATATATATATATTACCTACTGGCGGTCGCCAGTAGGTAGTTATAGTTAGGACCCTGTTTCCATAGGAAATCCGCAACATTCTATTTGGAATAACTTTGGCGCCGGTCGACGAATCCTCGCAAAAGTTTCAAAACTAATGGGGCGCTACGCTCCGCTCCTACCCTGAAAGTCTCGGGGGGATTCGTCAAGCGGGGGCTGAGAAAAAGGGGGGTCCCAAAATGCGTTTTCCCCATGCATTTTTCCATAGGACCTTTAGACACAGCTACAGCCCGAACGGCTGAACAGAATTACTTGTAATTTGGCAGAGAGGTAGCCATAAGGTCAAGGAAGTGCCTTTTGTAGGTCTGGTGTAAATCTGTTCAGTAGTTCCTGAGAAAATAGCATTTAAATCAATATATATATCTGTGGCAGCGCTCCGTGCGCTTACCGTGCGCTTACGGTAAGCTTACCGTACGCGTACGGTGCCGTGCGCGAGCGCGTTTCTGATTGGTCTAACAACCAAAGTAAACATTCAAATCGGTCGAAACCAGGAAGTATCGGCCGCCATTTTCTGTCTCTCGCACTGAGAAAAAAAGGTTGATAACACGAAAAGGGGGCCATGAAGAGAGTTGCAGACCCCCTAGCGTTCGTCAGGGGGTTCACGAAGGACCAAAAAGTATGAAAAATGAATTTAATAATTTTAAAAAAAAATCGCGGGGTGCGCGTACGGTAAGCTTACCGTACGCGTATGGTTAAAAAAAAAAAAAAAAAAAAAAAAAAAAAAAAGAACAATCACATTTAATATATAAATCTAAGGACCCCCAAGAGAGAAAAAAACAATCGATATTTTGGAAAAAATGGCGAGGCGTGCGCGCAAAAATTAAAAATAAATACATAACTTAGCATTTAAAAAACCGTACAAATTCACTGAAAAAACCATAGGTTTCACACACGTTATAGTTAGGAATTAGCATTTAAAAAACCTTGCAAATTCACTGAAAAAACCATAGGTTTCACACGTTATAGTTAGCTGTACATTTTACTCGTAAAAAACCAATGAAATTCCACGTTATAGTTAGATCAGGTAACTATAACTTGCGCGCCCGTCATCCACTGCTGATGACGTCACATAATACATCACTCATGACATGGTCAGTGGCATCACTCATGACATTACTGATGACATCATCCTTGTGATAGAGTGGCGGTCGCGCAAGTTATAGTTACCTGATCTAACTATAACGTGGAATTTCATTGGTTTTTTACGAGTAAAATGTACAGCTAACTATAACATGTGTGAAACCTATGGTTTTTTCAGTGAATATATATATATTCACTGAAAAAACCATAGGTTTCAGGGGCGTTCTAGTTAGCTGGACATTTCCCTCGTACAAAACCATAGAAATTCCCCCGTTATAGTTAATTCAGCTAACTATAACTCGCGCACCCGCAATGCACTGCTGATGACGTCACATATTACATCACTCATGACATGGTCAGTGACATCACTGATGACATCTCAAATGACATCACTGATGACGTCACTGATGTCATCCATGTGATAAATTAGTGCATCTTCTCACACCCTAATATAACCTTTGATACACGACTCAAAATTTCAGACGGCCATTTTGAAAACTATAGATACTAAAATACCAATAACTACATACCCACTCATTGACTCTTAGGTCTACATACACCTCCACTCACTCACCTGTACAGTCACTCATACTTACAGTCACTCCGTACAAGACTATCATATGCATTTATACACCTATATAGACACACACACACCGCCAATCATCCATTGAGGTACTGACACACCTAGTCAGTTGTGCACATAATTAAACGGTCCAATTTACTCACCTATACAGTTAAACACACTCAAGTTCACTTACTCATAAAAATACTAACAAATTCTGACACTTATACAATTACTAATACAAGCACACACTCATCTATACAGCCACTCCCGCAATCACACTCTCTCACATATAGTTATATACTCTTACACACATATACACTGCGTTTCACATATGTAGTTACTGACACATGTACAACTGAGATATACATTCAATCACTAACACACTCATACATACACTCACCCAACCATACAGTCCATCACAGTTGCACTGTTAAAACCATGCACCCATAGAATCACCCACTCACACATCTATGCACAGAGTCACACACAGCCTACCCACACAAACACTCAGGCACCCATACAGATAATCAGACAACCAATCAATAACCCATATAGACACTCATAGCTATTCACAAAACCATGCAGCCACTTATACACCAACACACAGACACATACATTCACACAGTTTAGTCACTAGTCTGCAGTAAGATACATTTAATGACTCACTTATAGAGTCAGTTACGCACCTAGAAAATCACCCATTCACACACTTATACACCCACTCATTCTTCCATAGGCCTTTCACTATAAATATATAAAACATATTTAAACTTTTCAGAAAAACACACATTCACTGGATGATGTCAGTGATGTCATTTGAGATGTCATCAGTGATGTAACTGACCATGTCATGAGTGATGTAATATGTGACGTCATCAGCAGTGCATTGCGGGGGCGCGAGTTATAGTTAGCTGAAACAAATATAACAGGGGAATTTCTAGGGTTTTGTACGAGGGAAATGTCCAGCTAACTATAACGCCCCTGAAACCTATGTTTTTTTCAGTGAATTTCTAAGGTTTTTTAAATGCCAATTCCTAACTATAACGCCCCTGAAACCTATGGTTTGTTCAGTGAACTTCAAAGGTTTTTTAAATGCTAATTCCTATCTATAACTTATCTCTAAAGACATCATGTTTAACGATTTTGCTTGGATTTCTATATTTTTCAAATTCAGTGTGTCAATTTCATTAATTATGTTTTTTTTAAAATACTTTATCACCATTTATTTAAACTTATTTTTTCAATTAATTCTTTTAAAAATATTTTTTTAACTATATGTTCAAAACTTTATTTTATATATATTTTTTCCATGTTTTTGGATCCGCGCACCCTATGCGCACCGTTCTCGATCCCTACGGGGTAGCATCCGCGCATGGTATGCGTTGGGTACGTGTTTTATGCGCGATCGCAATGCGACTTCCAGCCTATACGCGACACGTTTGATGTACATAAAGCGACGTTTACGCGCTTCCGCGATGCGTCATCTGCATCTATGATGCGGTAGGTGCGCGGATCCCGCGAAATATTTAACGTTTTAAAAAACATATATATGTATTTCATGTGAATATTAATTGAAGACAAACTCTGAACTAGTCTTAAAAGTAATATATTTATACATCTAAGCCTATATTTCTGTTTAATTCAATTTCGCGGATGCGCGTTGGGTGCGTGCTGCGTATGCGCACGGTGCGCGGATCCCATGTGACCTGCAAAAAAAGAGATTTGATTGGTTCATTACACTTCCTGTTCTAACTATTGAAAGACCCCACCAAATTCAATCATTCTTCTTTGACCTTCTTTGGAGGAGCATGTCTTTGCAGCGAAGAAGATTTTTTTAGACTAAGTTTACACTTAGCTCTAACTTTTTTCTACCAAAAATGGCTTCAGTGCAGCAGGCATCACCTGCATCTCCTCATACATCTGAGGATGAATTTTTGGAGGAGACACCACGCACACCACGTTTTTCTTCAGTGGTATGGACATTTTTTACTTTTCCCGAGGGGCAAACAAAGACCAATGCCACCTTGGTCACGTGCAAGATTTGCAAAAGAGTGCTGTCGCCAGGGGATCCCAACAAGAAATACTGAGGCGGCACGGCGAGTATGATGAAGCACCTAAGGACCCTTCATCCGAACAATCTTGCACGAGAAGAGTGCAAACGAATGAGAAACACTCCTGCTCCTGCGCCTTCCACCTCATCGCAGCCGAGCACTTCAAGAGTGCATTCAATATTTAAAAGTGCTCTGCACTAAGTGCAATGCGACTTTGTGTTACGGTGAGCAGTCGATCGATCTGATCTGCCGCCGGCAAGAAAGTCACATTTGCTAGTTTTTTTTTTTTATTGTTTACTGAAGTTCATTGTTTGGTTCCTCCTGTTTTTTTTTGCAGAAAAACCCAAAAAAATTTAAAAATTGTTCAGAAACCCCCCAAAAAATATCAAAGAAGAAGAAGAAAAAAAAAAGTTCTTGTAAGAACTAACTTTCCTGGTTTAAAAAAAGAGCTAAATTTCTTTGTTAGTGTGTGAAAGTTTAGATGAATGTATGTGTAGTAAGTAATTGAGTGAATTAATGCATTAGTAGCGTATGGTGAATGTATAAGTGCAGAACTATGAGGAAGTGCTGCAGCATCACACAGTAACCTCTTTAACTGCAGTGTGCTGTAGTACTTCCGAAGCACAGGGATGCAACATATGTACATAAATATGTTGCAAATCTATGCTTCTCTCTGCACGACTGCTTAAACTGCAGCCATGTGGTCACACAGGCACCCTTGCACCATAGTGCAAGGATATCTGTGTCATGAGCGGTTTGTTTTTGTGCAGGAAGACACACCTTCCTGCACAAAAACAATCAGTAAAGGCATTTTTATCCTTCAATGTATGCTGAGCATTGTAGCATGCATTGAAGATATAAAAATGTGGAGAAATGAAAACAATTCTCCTTGTTGTGCTTTCCTACACCAATTTTAGAATGGTGCAGCATTCCCACACATCGAGATTTATGATTTCTGACAAATCTAGACATGTGTCTTGTTCTATGAGTATTCAGTGCAATCATGCGCAACAACACTTATAGAACACCCTTTCAACGCAAACTGGTGTGCATAATGAGGCTGTATTTACATGGAGTATAAAAAGTGCACAGAGTGCCTTTTCCTCTCTTTGCAAATATGAAAGAGTGTCTTGCACAATCACTATGTTACAAAAAGAGACATATTTCCAGTTTAAAAATTCCTTTAGAATGATAGAAGGTAAGCACAGAGTTTTGTCTGCAAAGATGTTCAAAGAAGAATGATTGAAATAATTGCGGTTCCCCAATAGCTACAATGGGAAATATTATGAACCCCTCAAATCTCTTTTTTTGCAGGTCACATGATATCTGATTATGGTCAGATTTCAAAACTACATAGGTATAAACAGAGTGTTTTTAGAAACTTGTTTCAACTTTGTAGCTTCTTGCAGACCTCCTCATTCTGCATATTGAGACTTAGTTAAACTTACCTTCACAGTAATTTTTTCAGATTTTCATTGCAATCTAAATTCATATAAATTGCTTATTTTTAAATTTGGATCTGTGAAAGAAAAGGAAAAAAAAATTATAACATGTAATAAGACATTTTTTACAACAAAGCATAATTTCCACAAAGTAATTTGTTTGCCTTTTTTGCTGTTCTCAGAATGTATTGAATTTCACTAAAAATAGTGATTTCAATCGTACTCATCACTTAACAGCGGGCAAAAAAAAACAACAATCAAAAAGATTGTTAAAAAAACAACATGCTATTCTCAGCAAAATACCACAAGATACAAATCACAGATATATAAAATGCTTACAGCTAACAAAATTTTATAAGTTTAACTTACAAAAACTGTAAATGTTGTCGCTTTAAAATATTCACCGAATCTAAGGATGAATTTTTGGAGGACGCACCACACCCACAACGTTTTTCTTCAGTGGTGTGGAAATTTTTTACTTTTCCCGAGGGGCAAACAAAGATCAATGCCACCTTGGTCACGTGCAAGATTTGCAAAAGAGTTCTGTTGCAAGGGGATCCTAACAAGAAATACTCGTACGGCACGGCAAGTATGATGAAACATCGAAGGACCCTTCATCCAAACAATCTTGCACGAGAAGAGTGCAAACGGATGAGAAACACTCCTGTATCTGTAAAAAAGAAACACAAATAAATGTATATTAATAACTTTCAAATTTATACTATTCCATTACTGTAAAAACACATTTTATATAAAAACTGACTAAGAAACTATAGCCCTGAACCACAAGTGTGACGATGGTTAAACACTACATGCATAGTGCATACTACTTTGAAGCAGTTCATGCCCTAAAGCCTACCTCACTAAAAGACTACATGCTAACTGACTGAATGATTACAGTACTACAAGGAGACACACTGGGTGAGTGACAGGGTGTTTGCTAGAAGTGTATGAATACTGACTGGGTAATTGAAGGTGTGAAAGACAACTGTGTAGGTGGTTAGAGGACTGCATGCATAGTGAATAGGCATTTGAAGCAGTCTATGTGCTAAGGCCTGGCTCACTGCATGAGTATTTGGGAACTGACGGAATGATTAGAGTACAGCAAAGAGAGTGCCTGGGTGAATTTATAAGTGGTTGGCTTTTGACACAGTGAATGGATTAGTACTTGGCACTGAATGGGTCACTAGAGGAGTGCAAAGGGAGTGACAGGATGTTTGCTGGACTGTATGGATACTGACTAGGGAATTGAAGATGTGAAAGACAAGTGTATAGTATGTTAGAAGACTGCATGCATACTGCATAGACATTTGAAGCAGTCTATGTGGTAATGTATGGTTCACAACATGAGTACTTGGAAACTGACTAAATCATCAGACTACTGCTAGGACATTGCCTGGGTAAAACTTTTAAATTTTCAATTCGGGCACAGTGAAGAGAATAGTACATGGTACTGCACTTTAGTGTCAAGCCCTGACTCATGTTATCAATGCATAAGCAAAGAATAGCTTCTAAAGCTACTAAAACTTGACAACATGACCGATTTTAAACGTTATCTGCCAGCAAATACACAATGTTACCAAATGCTTCTATCATAATCCCTACCCAAATGTACACAGACTAACATTGTGATTCTAGACAAGCAACACTATCCTTGGAGTTCACCAAAACACATTCACTAGTCTAGAAGAGATAAGGGTACTGCACACAATCTACATATTTAAGTACAGCGCATTAGTGTCAAAGCATGACTCATTTTATTAATGCATAAGCAAAGACTGGCTTCTAATGCTACTAAAACTTGACAATATGACAGGTTTTAAAAGAGTTATCTGCCAGAAAATACACGATGTTACCAAATGCTTCTCTCACAGTGGTTCCCAAATGCACACAGACTCACGGTGTGATTCTAGACAACAACCACTATACCTAGGAGTTTACCAAAAATCATTCACTACTGTGGAAGTGATAAGGGAACTGCACACAATCTACATATTTCAGGTCTGCAATTTTGTGTCAAAACCTGACTCATTTAATCAAAGCATAAGCAAAAACTGGTTTCTAATGCTACTAAAACTTGACAACAAGACAGGTTTTAAAACAGTTATCTGTCAGCAAATACACAATGTTACCAAATGCTTCTCTCACAGTGGTTACCAAATGCACACAGACTCACAGTGTGATTCTAGACAAGCAACACTATCCCTAGCAGCTTACCAAAATTGATTCACTACTGTGCAACGGGTAAGAAGACTACACACAATCTACATATTAAAGTACAGCACATTAGTGTCAAAGCATAACTTATTTTATCAATGCATAAGCAAAGACTGGCTTCTAATGCTACTAAAACTTGACAATATGACAGGTTTTAAAACAGTTATCTGTCAGCAAATACATGATGTTACCAAATGCTTCTCTCACAGTGGTTCCCAAATGCACACATACTCACCGTGTGATTCTAGACAAACAACACTATCCCTTGCACTATACCAAAAACACATTTGTTCATCTAGAAGGAGTACTACATTTTAATATAGAAACATAACTAATTTCACAAATTCATAAACAATGACTGGTTTCTAATTCTACCAAAATATAAAAACAGCACAGTTATCTGTTCGCAAACACATGAAAAACACAAATGCTTATCACAGAATGGTTTCTACATGCACACACACTGTCAATAAGATTGTAGAGAAAAAAAGTACTCCCTACACTTTAGCAGGAGAAATACATTAGTCTGATTAAAATCAAAATAGTCTACATACAACCCCTCACAATTAAATAACTCACCTTTCAAGTTGTTTTGTAGATCAAGAAGTATATCAGTCACACACCAGATTTTCTTTTACAGAATCTCTGCACTGTGCACCTCTCAGCAAAAACAAAGAATGGAAAAGTTTCCCTTTCATTTTCCACACATATACATGTAAACATCAAATCACAATCCTTCACACAAATTCAAAAGCAAACACACATTTCTATTGGTTAAACATTTCAACCCTTTCCAAATGAAACGCATTTCAACCCTTCCCCAAATCTGCCTTCTGCCTGTTACCATAGGAACAGGTCATGGAACACTGCACTAAGCACACAGGTCACAAGTTCAGCACACAATGTTGCTAAACAAGACAGCAAGTGTGCTTGACTTTTCAACATATCAGCTTATCATATATAATGTTCCTTACAATCAGTTTTTGTTAACCAATAAGAACCATGCCTTTAAAAAACAGAAATATACACCCTACCTTTCAGTGTAGAAAGTGGTCATACAACCAATGATTTCTTGTCTTTTTTCAATTTTTTTCATTGGATATGTGCACCAAACGCGATAGGATGCGCGCACCGTGCGCGCATTTCGAGTTTTTTTTATTTTTTTTTTAAAAAGGGGGCCCCAGGGGGTCCTTCTGGGACCCCGTAAGCACCTCTAGAGTGTCAGAGTATTTCCACTCTGCCCGCTTTATATGTTTTACACAGTTATTCCCCTTGCTTCTTCAGCCTCGCTTCTACCGAGGCAGAAAATGGCCGCCAACAGTTCCTGGTTTCGAATGTAGACAGACACTCGACAGCCAATTAGCATTCAGCGCGCGATCGGGAGGGTGCGCGCTCGGTTAGAGGGTGCGCTTACAGTGCGGGTAGGGTGCGCGGATCCTCCCCGTCCAAAGATATACATGTACTTTTAACTTTAATTTTCTCAGGAACTACTGAACGGATTCACACCATTTATGCAAAAGGCACGAGTCTGAACTGAGGACTACATGTTTGCCAAATTTGGTGTCATTCCGTTCAGCGGTTCGGGCTGTAGCTGCGACAACAGATCCTATGGGAAATTGCATGGGAAAAACGCGTTTTGGGACCCCCCTTGACGAATCATCACAAAACTTTCAGGGTAGGAGCGGAGCGGAGCTGGCCAAAAGTTTGGAAAATTTCACGAGGATTCATCAACCGGCACCAGACTTATTGGGAAGAGAATGTTGCGGATTTCCTATGGAAAATAGGTCCTAACTATAACTATCTACTAGCGACCGCCAGTAGAATATATATATATATATATATATATATCCTACTGGCGGTCGCCAGTAGGTAGTTATAGTCAGGACCTATTTTCCATACATGTACTCACTTATCATATGTACTCATACACCTATACATCCTGTAACACAATGCCACTCATCCATAGAGCTACTCACACACATAGTCACTCATGCTAATAAAGAATCAAACATACATTTACTTGCATATACAGTTATACACACACCACCACACTTACTTCTACGGAAACTTACACATACTTAGTCTTTTAAACAATCACTTATGGAAATACATACTTATTCATACAGGAACTCTTTCAATCTCTCACTCTCACATATACTCACATATATAAACCAATAGTCACATATACTAGTTTTAAACATATGTAGTTACTCATAAAGACACTATTGAGACAGTCATTCACTCACTAACACACCCATACACACACTCATCCACCCATGCAGTCCTGCACACATGCTCTGTTCAACACATACAAACAGTGAGTCACTCATTCATGCACCTATGCACTACGTCATACCCCCCACCGAACCATGCAGACACTCAGACTGATACTCAAAAAACCAACTAATAACCTATATAGACACCCATGTAGCTACTCACCAACCCATGCAGCCACTTATACACAAAGTGAAAAAATGATACAGATATTTATATATTTAAACATTACTCACTAAGCCATGTATTCACTATGATACACTTAATCAGTCAGTTACATAATCAATTTTTCAAAAAGAAATCATCCATTTAGACAGTAATATACCCATTTATTCTTCCATCAACCTTGAGATATACATATATAAAACATATTTAATTTTCAGAAAAACACACATTCACTGGATGATGTCATCAGTGAGGTCATCAGTGATGTCATTTGAGATGTCATCAGTGATGTCATGAGTGATGTCACTGACCATGTCATGAGTGATGTAATATGTGACGTCATCAGCAGTTCATTGCGGGCGCGCGAGTTATAGTTAGCTGAACTAACTATAACGGGGGAATTTCATTGGTTTTTTACGAGTAAAATGTCCAGCTAACTATAACATGTGTGAAACCTATGGTTTTTTCACTGAATTTCTAAGGTTTTTTAAATGCTAATTCCTAACTATAACGTGTGTGAAACCTATGGTTTTTTCACTGAATTTCTAAGGTTTTTTAAATGCTAATTCCTAACTATAACGTGTGTGAAACCCATGGTTTTTTCAGTGAATTTGCAAGGTTTTTTAAATGCTAATTCCTAACTATAACGTGTGTGAAACCCATGGTTTTTTCAGTGAATTTGCAAGGTTTTTTAAATGCAATTTTTTTTTTTTCTTCTATTTTTTCTAACATATTTTTATTTTAATTTTCTTACCTTTTATAAAGACTATGATTAAATTTTTAAAATTCTTAAATATGTTTTTTTTATATATTTTTTAAAATAAACATGTAAAATTTATTTGCAGTACTTTTTTTCTATTTTTTTTTAAATTTTTTTAGTACGCGTACCGTAAGCTCACGGTAAGCGCACGGTTTACGCAACGTCCGTAATTTTCCTACGCTGCTTGCGTATAGTTACGCAATTTGCGTAGCCGCGCGTACTCCGCGTGGGACGCGTACGCGTGTACGCTACACGCGCACGTTACGCGGAAGTGCCGGGAGTGACTGTTATGCGCATGCGCGCAAGCGCGTGTCTTTTTTACGCGCATGCGCACTTTTGCCGTAAGCGTACCGTAAGCGTACGGTAGGTCATGTGATCATGAAACACAACTTTTGATTGGTTGAAACTACTTTCAGTTCTAGAACTCTCCTACACCACACCCATTCCCCTCATTTCTGCTTGTGATCCCTTGGGAGAAGGAGCTGGTTTGTCTTTGGGATACGATGGCAGAACAGCAGAGCTCTTCTGAGAGTGAGGCTAGCACTAGCAGCACTGTCTTGAGGCAGAGATCGAGGAAACAAAAGCCCTCTTATGTATGGGATTATTTTACTTTTCCTGAAGGCCAGCAAAAGGTAAATGCACCCTTAGTGACTTGTAAGCTGTGTAAGCGTGTACTTTCTAGAGGTAATCCTAACAGGAAGTATTCCTTTGGGAATCACACCATGAAGAGACACCTCCAGGATGTACACAGAAGGACACATGGTCATCTTTTTGGAGGTAACTCTTCAGAAAGACAAGCCAGTACATCCACAGCAGCTCAGACTGAACCATCATCTGCAGGGCTGACTCCTTCTGCAGGTCAGGTGAGCCCTTCATCTGTGGGGGGAGAATCTCCTTTTGCTGGCCCTCTGGAAATCAACCCTCGATTTCGGAAGGTTGATATTCGATGCACATTTTGTCAAGATCTAATTTGCTATAGGGAGACCAGTGTTTCCCTAGTGAACAACAAAATAGATCAACACATTTGTCGCTTTGAATAATTTTCCCATGCTTCCTTTCCTCTGTCCCTGCATGAACACAACGGTTCTTTTAAGAGCCAACCTTATCTTTCATCTTTTTTTTTACATATGTTTTTAAAAACTTTTTTTTATTTTTTTTTACCGTACGCGTACGGTGCGCGTACTTTTTTTTTTTTTAAAAAACACTAAAAATCAATAAACACATTACAAGGTCCTTGAGAGACTACAATTATTATTATTGACTTACCATACTCACTGAAAAAATATTTATTCATTTGTTTTTTTTAAAAATAGTTTTAAAAATGTTTGTAGTTTTCAAAAATTTTCTATATCTATCTGGAAAAAAAGAAAAAAGTATTACTATTTTTAAAACATTTTATAATACAGTACACATATTTACATTTTTTTCCATAAAATATTTTTGCCTTATTTTTGCTGTTTTCAGAATATATTGCATTTCACTATAAATTGTGAAAGCAATTGCATTCATCATTTTACAGCGGGCAAAAAAAAATAACAATCACAAAGATTGTATTAAAAAAGCCCTGATTCTTTTTTTACTTAAACTTAACATTATAGAAATGCATAATATTCTAAAAAAATATCATCTAATACCAATACTTATTTCTTTAAAATACCGTCTGATATGTTTGTTTCAGAAGTATAATCACAATATTATATCTCAAATAACTCCAAAATACATCTGATTTCATTTCCTTTAGACCAAATAGTAATTTTAAAATTCTTTTTTGATTAAATTTCCAATGGTAATCCAATAAAATTCTAAAGTTTTATTTGTACAGATCTCACCGATTCTCTGTAACAATTCCTTTATTGTATTTAAATATATTACTACATTTCTTTTCACAATAGTCACAAAACGAAATTTCTATGCCAATTTGAATGCACACTAACTGCTCTTTTTTTTGGGCAAGTGAAAATCACTTTTACAAACTGTCACATTATGAAACCACTTTTCAGATTTTTTTAAAAGCCCATGTCCAGACTGCTACACTACAGCAAGGGCAACCAGCCTTAGTGATGCTGAATGTATTTGCATTACAGACTGAAACCTGAAAACCCCACTCGCTTGTAAATACTGTGCATGACTATACATGGCAAGCACATGGGTGTGTGCTAAGACTCTGCTTCTTCCCCCAAAAATTCGCTCCCCCTTTCCATCTAATGCAACTGTGAAATCACCAGAGCAAGACGCAATAAATCTCTGCCTATAATTCCTCTCTGCACACAGAGTCATGTTTTCACATTAGTCCCAAAACGAAATTTCTTTGCCAATTTGAAAGCACACTTACTGCTCTTTTTTTTTTCGGGGCAAGTGAAAATCACTTTTACAGACTGACACATTATGAAACCACCATGTGTAACTACAACAAAAACAATTTCCATTTCTATTATTCATTTCTTAAGTTACCACATACATCCCCTCTCAAACTATAAACTCACCTTTAAAATTAGTTAGTTGTGAAAGAAATGTGACACTCAAACAGCAGATTATCAGAGCCAGGATCTCTGTTGTGTTCACCTCTCTCCTCTCAGCAGAACCAGATAATGGCAAACTTTCCCTCTATTTTTCCACACATATACTTGTAAGTTTCAAATCTCAGTGCTTCCCCCTTTTTTTCAAATGTAATCACACATTTCTATTGGTTGAAAACCAACCCTTTTCCAAAAGTACCCTTCCCCCAACTTGACTTCTGCCTAGTACCCTTCCCCCAACTTGACTTCTGCCTGCTACCATAGCAACAGCTCATGGAACACTGCTGTGTTGAGTTAGGTCAGAAGTTCGCCAAACAATGTTTCAATTCCACAGAGCAAGAGTGCTTGACTTTTCAAACCTAACAGCAAATCCATAGTACTGTTCTTTGGTTACACATTTTTTTTTACCAATATAAAACATGCTTCTATTAATTTACACATACAGCCTAGTTTTTATTCTAGAATGGTATGAAACAGCCAATCAGTTCTTTTTGTTTTGAAAAAAATATGTATGCCTCCATTTCCAAACTGTCTTTCTTTTCATATTGCCATTCTACTGAAAGACACCTCCTGAGTGCATCCAGTTCTCCTTTGAAGATGTTCACAGTGTGGATTGTAGGGCACAGCTATGTCTTCTGGAGTGAAAAGTTTGCAGAGAAAACAGGTATGGTGAGAGACCTTGCTTTGCCAAATGTAGACATTAAATGGATTGGTCAGAGAGGGTTAAAGTGGCACCAATTGATGCCATTGGTGAAATCCTTCATTCAAATCCAACACCCTGACCTCATAATAGTGCACTGTGGTGGCAATGACCTAGGCACTTTGACTGGGGTAGGTCTGGAAATGCTTATGAAGGACACCTTTGCACAACTGTTTACACTTTTCCCTAAAACTGCCTTTGTGTTTTCCAACATATGCCAAAGGCAAAAATGGAACTGGTCCAATCATTTCTGTCCACAGATTGACAAAGCAAGAAAGCACGTCAACAAATCTGTTTCTGCTTTCCTCCGTGACTATGGTATGGGTGCCATTTACCACAACAACTTGCGTTATGACATGCAAGACATTTATAGAGGAGATGGTGTGCACTTCAATGATGAAGGGAACAGAGTCTTCCTCTTGAACCTTAGACTCTGCATCGGTACTTACTTGTAGGTACCACTAAAAAAATGACTTCATAAACACAACAGCTCTTTTTAGAGCTCCCTAATTTCTAAACTCTTAAATCTGCTTTTCATTTATTTATTTTTATTTTTTTACCGTACGCTTACCGTAAGCTTACCGTACGCGTACCCCGTGATTTTTTTAAAAATCAATAAATGTTTTTTTTGTACTTTTCTGTCCTTCTTTGACCCCCTTACAAATGTTAGGGGGTCTGTAACTCTCCTCATTGCCCCCTTTCCTTGTTTTCACTCTTTTTTTTCAGAGTGAAATACACAAAATGGCGGCCGCCGCTTCCTGGTTTCGACCGATTCGAATGTTTACTAAGATCTAAGAGCCAATCAGAATCGCGCTCGCGCACGCCACCGTACGCTTACCGTAAGCGTACGGTAAGCGTACCGTAAGCGGGCTCAGATATATATATTGATTTAAAGGCTATTTTCTCAGAATCTACTGAACAGATTTACACCAAACCTACAAAAGGCACTTCCTTGACCTAGGGACTACCTCTCTGCCAAATTTTGAGTAATTCTGTTCAGCCGTTCGGGCTGTAGCTCGTTCTAAAGGTCCTATGGAAAAATGCATGGGAAAAACGCGTTTTGGGACCCCCCTTTTATCTCAGCCCCCGCTTGACGGATCCCCCGAGACTTTCAGGGTAGGAGCGGAGCGTAGCGCCCCACCTATTTTGAGAAATTCGCGAGGATTCGTCGACCGGCGCCAAAGTTATTCAAAATAGAATGTTGAGGTTTTCCTATGGAAACGTGGTCCTAACTATAACTACCTACTGGCGACCGCCAGTAGGTAATATATATATATATATATATATATATAGGTGATCAAGGCCGCTTGGATGGCCGAAACGCGTCCGGACATTGGGAAATAAATAAAGCAAACTGTTTTGGTATAACAGTGGTCTGTGCCCGAGATTTTCCTTCAGGAAAAGGAACTGAGAGTTGATATATATATATATATATATATATATATATATATATAGATGAGAGAGAGAGGAGAGATTTTCCTCAATTTTTATTCCATTGAAGGTGGTATGCAGAATGTTCAGGTGGGAGGAGGTTACCAGCCTCATTCAATCCTCATCATGAAAAGTGGGGATGGGCTAAGGAACCCTAAAGCTTGAGAGTATGAACCAAACAAATCCAGGAATCCCAAAAGCCTTAAATCTTGTAATGTTCCCTATTTGCATCACCTCTTCCTCCACAAGTTACTTTGACTTCTTCTTCCTAATGGTCTAAAGGCTTAAATCAGTCCTCTGTTTAAGACGAGCACCTCAAAACTGGTGCCAATCATCTCGAAGACACCATAGAACCAAATAGGCTCTTGGAATTGGGTCATTCTGACAAGTGAAATCATGTCCTATGTAGAGATGAAAAGTGCCTAGAATAGACTGGCACAGGGGCTACTGTCGGAATAGAGTAAGGTTTTACTACAGGTAGCCTTAGAGGGAAATGCAGTGGCTCTGCACCAACCAAATAATAAAAGCTTCAGCTGCAGATTAAAGATCCCAATTGTGACCTCCTGTACATCAAGCACCTCCCCTAGTGGGACGAAAACTAGTTGTGATAGCAGAAGTCCCAGCAAAGGAGTTTGGAGGTGTACCAGAGGAAGTAAGCTCTAGAGAAAAGAAAACTGAGCACACCTCTTTGGGCTCTGTGCTTAATGAGTTGCAGCCACAGTCATCTCTATGAGGATATTGTAGTGAAGATTGCTATCTATATACGTACAATGCTAAGTTAGCACAACCGCGTTAGATGTTAGAAAGCCATCTTGCCGCTTTTTGTTGCTTTTGCACACGACACCGTAGTTACATGTTATTAATTGAGAAATGCTTGCTCGACTTTGCTTCACATGAGAACTGTCTGTTGTTCACATTCCAAACAGTGAGCAGCGACCTTGGTCTGAACATTGTGTAAAGAAACAGTCTGGGTCGCTAGACGGTGCATGTTGTTGGGTTCAGGTTGATCGGCCCACTATTTAGCCATAACACGCACGCAGCTGCAAATACATGAAAGTCGGGTGCTTATAATATTGCAGTGTTGCATGTTTTACATTACATTCGGAGGAAGAGCTTTCCAAGGAGCAGAATCTAGCTGATCCTGTGATGTGATCCCACTAAGCTGATCTTTACGGTATGGGGTTCCCCATTCAAGCCTAGAGACCTTTTATTAGTCTAATAATAATAATATTAGTTTATTAGCGAAAGGAAGGTGGCTGATATCCACTGTCATTTTAGTATGATTACTCCTTTCATTCTCTATGGTATTGTAACTATGCTGATGGTTTTGATCCTAATCATTTGTCTGCTTATGTTAGCCAAAGTACTGCATCTTAGGACACGAGGTTTATAAAATAAACTCTTTAAACTTTACCGTGTCTCTGTTTATTCTGCTGTGGACTGATATGAGAATAATTACGAACAGGTATTTCTGATTCCCACCATTCCTGAGAATACCCTAAGTCGCTTGTTCTGGGTTGTCTATACATTGGGACCGCCGAGATAAAACTCGGATAACGAATGGGACACTGATGCTGGTCGGATAAGGGGTTCTGGGGTGAGTTTTTGGTACACCACAATTCACTGAGGTCCTGGTTTCCTGTGCATAAGCAGAATCCCTGCAACAATATCAGCTCTGCAAGTTGTTGGGAAGAGGGTAGTTTAATATTTTGCTTTGAACCTCTCATAGTTTCAAGAAAAAAAACCTGTGCTTTCCTCTTGTCAACTTTAGGTGCATTAGGGTAGGGCACCAGAGCTTACCTCATTGCCTTACAGTCGGGGACTAATCATTACAGGCAACACAAGTGTAGGTTAGCCACTCATTTGTATGTGACAATATTGAAAGTGCTTAAACTATTCAATTTGTGGGGAGAGCGATACTGAAAAAAAATATCTAATTCTAAAGACTTTGAAAATGGTAGAACTCAAAAAACCCTAGAGACAGTGGCTGAAAAAAATAACGTATGTAATCAGCAGCAAGTGAATATGCTTTATTTGCCATACGCATAAAAGTCCATGTTGGCTGTACAACTGCACCCCTTCATACTGTTGAACTGCCTTTGGTGAAGGACAGGATTCCAGATCCAGCCAACAATGTGGGGAGAAAGTTTATGTTGAGGTATTGGCAAGAAAATTACTGTTCCAAAATTAACATACTACAATATATTTAGAATCGTGGCACATACTACAAACTTAATGACCTTGCAGCTGCACTAACAGATGTCAATTATCCACTCATTGGTAATTTTAAAGAGTCTGGAAAGTATGAAACCCATGTAAAACCTGTAGTAAGCAGATGGCGCAGCTCTTCAAGGTGTGAAAACCTGATTAAAACACATATGTATGCAATGTAAAAAGGTTTTTTACTAAAACAGCAAACCGAACAAAATAAAATATATTGTACTTTTATTTCTGAATAGACACTACACGCACACACCATACTAAAAACACACAGTGCCACATTAAAATTACATCCCAATAGCTTTTCAAAATTAAAGCAGTGCAACAACCCAAGATATATATAAAAAAAAAAGTTTGGTCATTTTTCTTTTTTATTATAACTCACATAAGCTAAAAACGACGGACAAGTATTATGACTACTGGGAAGAAACCCAGTAGAGAAGATCCAACAGCATCTTAAATGCATACCAAGAACCCCCAATCCAAAGCACAACTCTAATCCTTCCAACTACTCCTCCCACCCACCCTCGATCCTCTCAACAAAGGAGACTTTCATTTGTGTTACAAGCAAGTAGTAAAATAACATACTTAACAATGAAATAATTCTACCACATCTGAAATTTTAACATTAACAAGCATAATTTTCCATTTCTTAATGGTACTGAAAGCATAGGTTGCCTACATGTAAGAGGGAAACAGATTATCCAAAATAAGGCACTGAATGAATACCAGTGTCCCAAAGTTTTGAAAAAACTAATCATTTTGGTTTCTACAGTGACCCATTACAATAATACAACTAGCATTTTCACACCTATGCCCATAGTTTATAGGATCTGCTCCAGCTGCAACTGCATCTCAAGAATACCAGCAGCATACTTCTCTAACGAAATGGTTACTTACCAGTAGCAGTAGTTTTGCAGCTTGAAGAGTTTTCTGGATTTGCAGGTTATGCATAATTCCACCATCTAGTGGTTGGGTCCAGCATAGACGTTGCTAGGTCCATCCCTTGTGCAACGTCAGACGGCACCCCAGTAGTTCCTGTGCGTGGTAGCAATCTTCTGATTCTTTTTTCCCCTTTTGAAGTCTCGGCTGGAGATAGCAGCGCGCATGCGCTGCTCTCGGAATCCGAGAGCTTCTTGGAATCAATACAGATTTTGAAGCTCTCGGAGGCGGAGTTGAAGCTCGGCACATCCTTTTAATTGGCTAGCGTCAGCTTCCATGCAAAACACTGGCTTTTGATTGTAAAGGAGGCTTCTTAGGCCCTCCTTGTTGCCGCCTTGTCTGCTTTTGGCCACGCCCACCAGGATTTGATCTTTTACCGGTGGCGTGACTCTCTCCTTTATTTGTCCCCACGCACTTTTTTCTTCTCTCTCTACTTTGGCAAAGGCAGCTGCGTGTTTACTTTCGCATCGCGCTTTCACTTCAGCGCGATGCAAAAGTAAACATGCAGCTGCTGTTCATACTCGTACTCTTCGACGGCTTAAGAAGATCACAGAGCTGCGCGCCATCGACCTTAAGTCCGACCTCAAGTGTCTTGGGCACATCACGGGAGTCAAGACCGTACTCATTTCTCGCCTTAAACAGGTGAGGCACTGTTACAGTCCTTATGACATTTTACAAAGGGTGAGACCGCACGTTCACCTCGAATATCGGTACCATATGTTTTTTTTTCTTTTAGAGGTGCATGCAACGTGTACTTCTTCGTGGTGCGTACTTCTTCGTGGTGCGTTCTGTGTGTGTGAGGCAGCTATAGTCTGGATTTCCATTCAAGTCCAGTTGGTACTGGAAATTTTGTTGCAGCCCTCTCACCCTCATGGTCTCTCGGGCACGACAGCCTCCGCATGTGATGACGCTGATCCTCAATGGCAACCTCGAAACTCGATCCACCGGCCGGCATGTTGTGTACGTAGACTTTATAGACTGAGGCGGTGCCCGCTGCCTAATCACGAGCTGAGATACTGGTATCTTGTTCTCGTCTGTGGAGGCATCTGGCGAGTCGTTTTTCTTGTGTGCGTTTTTAAGCACTGAGGGCTGGAGGATGCTCTGTTTTCCCGCTGCTGGAAGAGGGGGTGCTGCTGCTCGGCCCCCCGCTTCTCTCCGAAACCCCCGAAGCTGAAAGTCCCTCTGCCCGCTCCCCAGTTTGCAGGAAGGGGGTCTAACGCAGCCCTGCAGTCCCACGAAGCAGAGGAGGACACCGTCCCCTGCAGAGTCCGGTGAGTGAGAAGTCCTCTGGCTCTTCGCTGAAGTTTGCGTCAGTGGCGCTGCGTCATGTCCGCTCCTTTCTGCCCAACGCATTGAAAGGGCAAGTAGCTTGGGGAGTCTGGCTGTGCTGAAAACTCACGCAGGAGTAAGTAAGGATGCACTCGCATGACTTCCCACAGTGTTGCATCCTGTACTTCTGCTTACGTTGTGATCATGGTCCACATTCCAGAAACATTTGGACGTGGTGCTGCTTCCAGCACATTCCGTCAGCAGTTTTGGATATCTCTTGGAGTGCTGTGGCGAGGTGCCATGTATACCGCATGCATCCTTGGGGCGGGCGAGGGGAAGGCAGCCTGTTTGCTTCTGCAGACACTTGGGGGTTGCGATAGTGTTTTCAGCAGACTAAGGTGAGGCACTGCCTGTCTGTTTCTAATTTGCAGAAAGTGTTCTGGAAATGTTTAGCGTAGACGACATTCTGGCGAGTGCAGTTTTAGTGTTTTGTTTTCGCTTTCCCTCTTGCTTCCAAGATTCTTGAGGCAGCGGACTGGTGTTTTTAAACGTTAAAGGAGTTGAATGTAATGTTACTCCGGTTCCTTGGTTTCCGTCACAGAAGCAGGACAGAAGGGCTGAGAATGCAGTTTGTCGCTGAGGAAAAAAGCAGAAACGGTGGAGTTTCAGCAGACAAATGCAAATACCACAGAAAGAACTCCGCCAAGAGCCAGAGAAGTGGTTTCAAACGTGAAGAAAGCCTAGTCCAGAATCCAAGACATTTTAGTGTGCTAGTAGCAGGGCCACTGAATTATGTGATAATGCAGCAGCAGTGTTTTTGTGGATTTACCACACTTGCCCCCTAATCCGCCATCTGCTTCGTAATTTCAGATTCCAACCAAAAAAAGCATTGGAAATGCAATAGGTCTCGCCTTTGATTAAGTTAAAGCCATTTGCTTTGCTAATGGTATTGTATAGCAAAGCAAATGGCTTTAACTTAATAAAAAGCGAAACATATTGCATTTTCAATGCTTGTTTCTCTAGGGAATCCTGTTGTCTCTAGATGTTCGTTTTTTGTTTTCCGTGATATGTTGTCCCACCTGTTCGCATTCATGCACTGAGGGGAGGTGAGTGGGTCGTATGTGAATTCAGATAACTCTTCAAGCTGCCAAACTACTCCTACTGGCAAGCAACCATTTCGTTTTGCAGCAAGAATCCTTTTCTGGATTCACATGCTGTGCACTAGATTATGGAGCGTTTTGCCCCTCCTTGGGGTGGCTGTGGTAAAATTAGGAAGACTTTGCAAACAGGTGTTGAAGTACCTTTAGTCCCACGTAAGCTTCCTTAGTCATCAGTATATCCACGCAGTAATGTTTGGTGAATGTGTGTGGGGATGCCTATGTCGCCGCAGCACATAGTGTCTATTGGCACGTTGGCCATGAAGGCCAGGGTTGACCCCTTTTTCCTTGCTGAGTGGGCCTTTGGCCATGTGTTTAGAGTTGTTTCCTGCGGAGGCATAGCACACTTGAATTGCCTCTACAGTCCAACGTGCAATTGCTAACTTTGTCACAGCTGCTGCCTTGTTGGACCTTGAGTAAGAGATGAACAATTGATTGCCTTTACAGAGTTGTTTTGTCTCTTATAGATAGTATAATAAAGCCCTTCTTATGTCCAGGGTATGAAGGATTCTTTCTAGTCGTGTTTGCGGGTTTTGGAAGAAAACTGCAGCTGTATGCTTTGGTTCATGCGGAATTTGCTTACTACGTTAGGTAGGAATTGAGAATTGTCCTTAGGATAACCTTGTCCTTGCGGATGTGCATGGATGGTTACTCAATAGTTAACGCTTGTAGTTCACTTACTCGTCGTAGAGATGTTATTGCTATCAAGGAGTCTTTATGGTGATGTATTTGAGTTCGGTGTTGTGCATGGGCTCGAATGGTCCTGTCATTAGTTATGCTAGGACTGAGCTTAAGCTCCACTTCGGGCTGGAGCCTTTCTTGGGAGTGCAATCCTTTTGGACCCCTCAAGAAATATTTTGAAGATTGGTGCAGTGAAAAAACTTTTACATGAATTTCCCCTGGTGTAGGCTACAATTGCTGCCAGGTGCATCTTGAGGCTTGAGTCGTTGATGTTACTGTCAAGCAAGTGTGCCAGATATATGAGCACTGTTTTCTGTGTGGAAATTGAGCTTAGTGTATTTTTTTTTGTGCACCATATGGTGTACCATTTCCACGCTGCTGCGTAGCATTGCCTTGTGGTCTGTTTTCTTGTTAGTATTTCCATTGTTCTTTGCAGTAAGTTTAGATGTCCAAACTCTGTATTCAGGCGTCAGGCTGCTCGGCTGAGCGTCGCTGATTCTGGGTGAAAGATTTGCCCCTTTGAATTGTGAAAAGGGGCTTGCCTGTCTTGAGCCTGATCATTTGTCCCCTGGACAGTTCAAGTAGACTTGAGTACCAGGTTTGTCTTGCCCATTGAGGGGCTATGTGTATTAGAATTGTTCCTGGTTGTCTGGCTTTCCGTAGAGGAATCGGAGGAAAAGCATAGGCAAATGTCCCTGACCAGTTTAGTTACAGGGCATTCCCTTTTGATATGTGGTGTTGAAGCCTGGAGGTGAAGGATTGGTATTTCTTGTCCTCCATTGTTGTGAATAGGTCTATTTCTGGGGTTCCCCAGAGGTTGAGGACTTGTTGCAGGGTCCTTTGTTTTATCTCCCACTCATGCAAGCTGCTGTTCTGTCTGCTGAGTTGTCCGCTTCGGTGTTGTCTTTTCCTGGCAGGTGAATTATGTGTAGGCCGATTTTCCTTGATTTGGTCCATTTCCATATTTCCTGTGATAGTTTGCTTAGGGTGAATAATTTTGTTCCTCCCTGTTTGTTGAGGTAAAACATAGTTGTGTTGTTGTCCGTTTGGATTAATACGGTCTTCCTTCCTATGTGGGCTTGGAATGCCTTCAGAGCCAGGAACACAGTCTTAATTTCTAGGAAGTTGATGTGCTTTATAGAGTTTGCATCATTCCATTGACCCCTTACCCTCAAGTTTCCTGAATGTGCTCCCCAACCGTTGTGGGCCGCATTGCTCATGATGGTCACTGGGGGAGTTGGTGTTTTGAAAGGTCTGCCTAGTGTTATGTTCTTGGATGACCACCATTGTATCTTCACCTGAACCCTTTGTGTTACAACCACTAGATCTAACTCCTTGTGACCAACTGCTGCAAAGCCACTTCTGCAGAGGGGGCATGTGGAGGCATGCATGAGTGAAGAGGGTGATGCATGATGCTATTATGCCCATGAGTTTCATGACAGTCCTTGCTGTCAGAGACTGACCCTTCTGGGACAGGTGAGTTTCTTGTTTGATAGCTTGCATTCTCCTTTGGGTCTTGTATGCCCGTGCAACTTCGGAGTTTAATCTTGCTCCTAAGAAGGTTTTTCTTGTTCTGGCTCTGTAGATTATTTTTAGAGGTTTATTGAAAACCTCAATTTTTGCAGTGTTGTGATCACCTGTTGGACATGTGTGTAACATTTTTGCTTTGAATTTGCCTTCACCAGCCAGTCGTCTAGGTAGGGATAGATGTGGATTCCTCTTCTTAGGGATGCTACAACTGCTGCTAGCCACTGCAAGGTGCCGATTTTATCCTGAAAGGCAGGACTTTGAATTGGTAATGAGTGTTCGCGTGGAGGAACCGGAGGAATTTTTTGTCAGCTTGGTTCATGGGAATGTGTAGACATCTTTTACATCTATTGTTGCCATGAAGTCCCCTTTTTGCAGCTGTGGGATTACTTTCTGTAGTGTTGAAATTAAGAAATGCTGTGTGGAAATGAATTGGTTCATGAATCTGAGGTCCAGGATGGGTCTTAGCTTGAGATCTTGCTCTGGGACCAAGAAGTAAGGGGAATAGTTTCCTCTGGAGTGTTCACTTTTTGGTACCTTCTCTATTGCTTGTTTTTGCAGGAGTTCCTTTATTTCTTGTCTTAATTGTAAGACCTCTATTCCTCGGAATTTCTTTTTTGTGGGTTTGGTGGTTTTTTGTTTTAGTTCTATACAATAGTTGTGGTGTACCAAATTTGAAATCCAAATTTCTCTGGTGATGTCTTCCCATTGATGTAGGTGGTGGCAATCATGCCTCCCACTGGTATTGTGTGGGGGTCTTTTGTTCTTTATTTGTTGAAGTGATTCATCTACCACACTTCCAAACAGGGCGTCTCCTGTGAACGGTCTGTTAAGAATTGAGGTCTGGACCTCCTGCTTGAAGCTTGATATTTGGAGCTGGTTGTGCCTTCTCAACGGATGTATGATGATACAACGCGTACCATCACAACGCAGTATGTTACATCGCGGTTTTGACAACGCAAGTCGTTACATCGACTTGCGTTGGACGGCGCTGGATTTAGGAATAGTGTGAATTACTATTCCAACTCCAGTCTACGTACAGTAGGGAAGGTGTTGGAATAGTAATTCACACTATTCCTTAGTCTAGAGCGCCCTCCAGTGCAAGTCGGTGTAACGACTTTCGTTGTAAAAACCACGATGTAACCATACCGCGTTGTAATGGTTGCGTGGTAAAGGATGTTTCCCCTTCTCAACGTTGTGCCTGTGCACATTTGTCTGCTGGCTGTATTGGCTGCGTCTAGGGCTGATTTCAGGCAGGTGTTAGCTTCGTAGTCAATGATCGACAGTCTTTCCAATCGAATTCTTTGATTCTTTCGGGGATTTTGTCCAACTATTCGGAGTGTCTCCCTTTGCTTAGAGATCCAATGGTGGAAAAAATGATCTGAAGATGGCTACCACGCACAGGAACCTCCGGGGTGCCGTCGGATGTCACACAAGGGCTGGACCTAGCACCAAATGGTGGTCGACGCCCCCCCTCTCCCCCCCCCCCTCTCCCCCAAAAAACAAACACAAAGACTATTACGGACCCAAAAACTAGATGGCAATAATGTGCAGCATGTGAATCCAGAAAAGGATTCATGCTGCTAAACTTAAGTTCTGTCTTACCAAGGGGTGGGAGTGAGGGGGTGGAATTACATTTTTCAAACTATATAGTAAGCAGCACTCATCAACCAGGATTCCATTTGCTTCCTACACCGGCTAAATCAAACAAAAACTTGGTGCCCAATGCACATCAGCATAACGGAAATAAGGATGAGCAGAGGACTGAAATCCGTTCCTCCAGATCTGAGCCACCGCGCCCAGAGAAGTACAAAGCAGCAGAATAGAGCACTTATTGAAGTTTGTCCTACCAAACCTGAAGAACGTTTACAGCTTAAGAAACTGGGGTGTGCCTCCCTGTATCACATACTCTTTCATGAGGAACTGGTGTAAGAAGGATAAATAGCAACCATACATCAACCTAAATGCGCAAAGGATCCTAATGAACCTAGATTGTGCATTTAGGAGGCAGAATCAATAATTGCCATTATCAGATCACTGTGCTTCTTTAAGCTCTACCACAGACCACCCACTTTTCATAAAAGCTAGGAAACAAGCGGACTGGATAACATTCAATTAAAAATGTCTGAAGCTTGTGACTAGAGAACCAAAATATGGCATTAAGAAAATTGCTACATCACACCGCAATTTCCTTTAGATAAATCCTTCCTCATCCCTGCAAACATAAAACCGCTTCCTGATTATGCAAAATGGTGGAGCAATGGCAGAATTCTGCTATTTTGTAGCAGGCACTAGTTGTAGGGTAACATCTGTTGAATGGGTTAGCAGTTAAATAGTTGGTGTGGTACAAAAGGAATAAGACCACTATAAGACCACTATAAAAAACCTGAGAGCTCATCTGTAAACCAGCACTTCTTCCCTCACGTGTTCAACTCTTACTGGGCCCCCATTTCATAGAAAATCGACAAGCAAAGCTCCAATATCCAGACCAACTTAAGCGCTGTAAGAGACTATTAACTTTGCATCCTATGGGAATGCAGACCGTTTAGAGTTCCAGAAAAACATTTTAGGAACATTCTTGCAAGACACTTTTGTTGTGCATCTTCTTTCAAAGTTAGACTTTAACAGCTATTCAAAAACAAAATGCGATGCAGTCTCATCATTTTGCATTCATAATGACAAGATTCAGGGTAGGAGTGGTGTCCTAGTTTCAACACAAAGCTGATAAGTTACTATATGAAGCGACACGTAAGAGTCTTTAAAACATATTTGCGTCTGCCTCAAAGCACATTTTTAATGCATTTATGCCTTACTTTTTCTGAGATTAAACTACATGGTTCGTACTAGAATATTAAGTACTGGTAGTAAAAATTAAATCAAAATCATATGGTAGAAAGGCAATTTACCATTTGCCGTTCCCCTTTACGAACTCAAATTTCCTTAAAACGATGGGGGGGGGAGGGGGGGATGGGGGGGGGGTGGGAGGTCAAAATGCTGAAGGAAATGGAGGAGGGAAAACAAACAGCTTTTTCCTAGACCACTTAAGCAACTCTCCTGTCACTCTGCTCTTGTTAGTGTAAGTTGACATTCTTAGACAAGGTGATTCTGCATTTGGAGATGCAGGCGGGCGTGTCGTTTTGTGTTTGTGCTACGTCAAGTGATGTTTCTGAAAATAAAGTGACATAGAAGGACTTAGTCTAATTATATGATTTTGTTTTTTCAATTCCCTCTTATGATTTTGAAAACTCTTCTCGTCTTGCACTGTAAAACCTTAGATGATTTCTTTTTTCCTTACAATAAACTGTCTAAACACATTTATACTATAATCACTTTATCAATTGTTGGAGCGCGAGCTAACTGGGAATTTTAAAACTAAGGTATTAACAAGTCAATATTTCTAGTAGAGAAGTAAACATCGTTTTTAACATTGCTTTTTCTTTTAATAGGGGAAATTTCGTCTTATGTGGTATTGGTTTCAATACAGTGTCAGTTATCAAATGAAAATGACTTGTCCTATTTGATATTTCTGCACAACTGGGAATGCGAAGGGTTTAGAACAGTAAGGGGTGTTTCCCAGCAGTGCATGTGCTCTCCCACATAAAACGCAACTTTAAAACAAATTCGTCCAAGACAGGACATGAACTACTACCCAGAGATTCTCATAACCCAATGAGACGCTTAAATGAGGATAGAGATGAAAACAAAGCGCATGCTATATGGACCATAGAGTATCTTTCTCGTGTGGCAAACAAATTGGAGGGATTGGGGAGGGTGAGATCGCTAATGAAAACAGCAACTGATTAAACAGAGGGAGCATTCCATAAAAACGTTTATTTACACAGTTGGCATTTGTACTGGTTGGTATGATTAATGGGATGTTTTAATAACAAATCCTAGAATCAAAAAATGTGTTTCGGGTGACAAAGCATACCATGAAGTGGAATTTGTACCAAGCAATAGTTTACACTGCTAGCATCTCAAGGTAATTTCTTCTTCTTATCCTTCCATCAATCCTTCTTTCCTCCCCAACATGAGAGAAAGCAGTACATCAGACACTGCAAACCAAATGAGCCTTTCATGGTCCTCCATCTTCTACAGGAAAAAAAGCACTCATGTCCATGGCAAATGAGGTCCAAACTAAATACCTGTTACCATGTGCCAGGCATTAAATTGAAGATCATGACTCATGTCATTTAGGGACGAATGTTACCTTATTTAAAGGTCCTTAACACAACCAAGTTACTATGTTTTTCAAATACTTGGTCTGCTCATTTTTCTTTACATGTACTGCTTCATAAAAATAAAAAATGTTCCTGAGGACATCATATTTCTCTAATTTCTTAAGAAGTCTCTGCCCCATCGATCACTTCCCCTCTCACTGTTAGTATACTAACAAATGTCCCCACCACAAGAACACATTCTGGATATACACAGATTCTCCTAAAACAATCAGCTAATTTAGGCAAATCAGAAGCCTCCGACCTGTTTGTTCTGTCTCGCTCTACTCACCAAGCCCAATCGCACCAAATTAGAGAACACAAGAGACCACCAAGACCCAACCAGTTGTAAATCTACAAGACACCTTCTCCTGAAACAAGAAAGGGGGAAGTAGGTTTTAAAAGGGCATGGTAAGAAATCAAGTCTTGCAATAATGGAGTTTCCATTTCACTTCTGCACGCTGCCTCTGATCCCTAGATGAAAAATAACAAATGCATAAAAGGTAAAACACTTTTTCCTTTTATAAACCTAAGAGCTGCATTTTTCGCTTACTCCAAATGCAGTTACTTAAAACGAAATAAAAATGACGGGTTGGTTTCTTTTCCTTTTCTCCCCATATCCTGGTGGGAATTGGAGAGGGAAGAAACCCTCGGTTAAGAGTCATAGTCTTCCTCATCGTCTTGTGCTGGGACCAGTGGAACAGGTGCTGGCACAGTCGGGGTGGGTGTGGCCATGGACGCGTGAATGGGCATGGTCGCAGACGGGTGGGAGCCAAAGTGCATATATGGTGCTGGAGGGCTGAAGACCCATGAATGATGAAGCAGCAGCCATGTGAAGAGAAAGGAGAGAAAAAAAAATAAAAAACATGAGAAAATCATTTGGCCAATCACAATTGAAGTTTACTGAATTCATGCTGGGATAGATAAATGGACCAATATTTCATGTACCTTGCTGATGGCTGTTCTAGGGCAAGACAACAGGATGGCAAACAAGTACAGTCTCACACAGACCTTTTAATATAGACAGTTTGCAAGTGGAGTGCCTAGGAAATGGCAGCTTATTACTGTTTCATCCCGGGACTTGGCTCAGATCAAATTCGTTTTCGTTGTTATTTAATTTCAGGGAGGGCAGTTATGGGACACATTTGATTAGGGCGGGCGTTCCTATGAAGAAGTCGAGCTAAAAGCTCAAAGGATCCCTACCTCAGTTATGAGCAAGGTGATCTAACTGCGAGGATGAATGAGCAGACTAAATGTAAATGAACTACAATAATGATGTGTGTGTGAAGTTGGGAAAGGCAGCAGGGAGTTGTGATGCAGAAGGCCTTAAATACCATGATAACTATTTCTGACAACGAGAGCCAGTCTAGTCTCTTTGGGCAGAGGGAGGGGAATCATAAGATAAAATGGAAAAACTATTGGTTTTATTGCGATATACAAAGGTGTGTTGAGGGAGGCCTATTTTCAGGAGTGGCAATAATCTAATTTGCTTAACACCAGCATACCACAGAGCACCCATTTGGTGTTTAACACAACTACAACACTCTCACAGCCTCTGATATCACGATTATCATGTAATAGGTGACAATCAGTATGACAAACTACCACAGCACAACAATTAACATGACGCAGAGCTTATACTCCACATGGTAACTGTGTGAAGAAAAGCGTGATAAACCGTACCAAACAAATAGCATGACAGTTCGTAAACCACATGAAAATGGGCAACAGATTAAAAAACGGATTCTTTAAGCAAAACACAATTTCTAATTTTGTACACATCCCGGAGACCACGTTGCAACCCATTCATAGTCCGCTTCAGTAGCTCACTGGGTAAGTGCTATAGAGATACCCATGCCACAGCCTACCATACCCCATTGGTAAGGACTTGGTATCAGAAAAATAATTTTACTAAGGTTGTTTTTTTATGTTGAGTCATTGGACTTTGGTGGTTGAAATTATGAATAGTTTCAGCTGCATTCTGTTAAAAACAATGAAGGGAAAAATAAGGGTGAAGAGAGATCTAGGGACCAAAGAGGCAGTGACCTTCATTATTCAGTCTTTGAAGCTAAGGAACTGAAGTGTAATGCATTTCCAAACTGACAAGAGATTATTAGCTGCAGCTTAAAGCTTCTTGGTGGCTTGGAATGAGTGACAATATTTGAATTACAACTTAAGAGTGACCCCAAGTTAGGATACGAGACAACATGAGTTTTACTTCATAGTTTCTGTAAAACAAACCAAACCAATGAAACAATACAATTCCAAATAATTCAAATTTTCATTACATTTACAAACATTATATCTAAGGTAGTTACTGGCAGAGCAAGGATTTTTCAACACCCCGACAATTTTCAGATTGCTACAGCAATTATTAAACAAGAAATAATGCACTTTGTAGCAATGCATGCATTCCTGATTGATCCCAGCAATAATAACCACCACCCAGATTATTCAAGTCAACAATAGCAAGCGTTATAGAGGACTCAGGGTAGGGACTGTTCTGCCAGTCTCTTGTGATCTGGACTGACTAGTAGCCTTTCTTGTTTTTTTGGATAAGCTGTGGAAGGCCTGCATTGCTTTGGATACCACTGACCAAACGTCCGATGATGGAGTAATAGAGCTAGTATCTTTATAACTGACATCATGCTTTTAAATGCTTGATGTCATCTTCCTCTATGTGTTCCAAAGGGCTGCTAACAACGCTGTTGCAAGATTCCAAGCAATCAAGCTGTGCCTGTATCTGATTTAATACCATGAAGGGTTCTGTCTATTTTCTTAATAATTATTTCCCATTGATGGGAATATCCAAAATTGTGCTTAGCACTTTGAGTACAAAAGACATGCAGCAACACCACCACTGACTCCGTAATACAGACCGTCGAGCTAGCTGTCTGAAACCTGTGGTTGTAACATCCTATGATGCATCGAATATTTAAGCTGGCGCTCCTTGCAGAATGTTCTTGGCATCCACCTCTTTGTGCTTAGGCAGATATTCCAATATACCATATTGACCTCTTATTGCGAACAAGTTAGCTGCAAGCTAGAGGTTGCATCCAATCAAGAGATGATTTTCCAATTTTATCCAGTGTGTCTCTCGCTCACTCTCTCGGTGCAGCACAAGGAGTTGAATGACTTTTTGATCTTCTCTGTGCAGATTACATCATAATTAAATCACCTGGATACCCTCATAGGTGCCAAGAGCTGCTATACAAATCTACTGATTGATTGAATTCATGTAGTTGAGGGAACACTGTTGCCACAGTGCCAGGATTCTGCACAACTTTCAGAGCATCTTTCCAAATATGATCAATAATAGAGATTGCAGCATCTTACTTTTTAGAAGTCTTTAAATTATTAGAGGAAACAACGTCTCATAGCAACTGGCAAATCAAAGTGCTCAAATGCTTTTCCCATTATAGCATGAAAAGTTGCTTTATCATCTGGTGGCGAATCAGTGGGAACTGGAATAGGAGAATCCTGTGGTAGAGCTATGCAATCTTCCCATTCAGGGGATTTTTGCTGCTGTGAATCCCCAAGGATTTCTGTCTTGCTGGTGATCATCAGCCATGTATCCTGTCTGGGTCAGTGACACAAGAGTTTCACTTACCCGACCAACATTTATTGCAGACACTGTTGGAGAAAACAGTCTTGACCTATGAGGCATAGGATAGTTTGATGTTTGTTAGTTTGATGCTCCTGATGTTTGTACAGAAATATTTTGAAAAAGTCAGTCATCATTCTCAAATCCCTTCTTTCCAGGGCAATGGGCATTTATATCATGGATGGGTTTGAATAGTGTTCTTCCTTGTAATATGGTTCATAGCGGTCTTGTGGACACCACTAATGAGGATCTTGTTCAGATTCTTCTTGTAAGCCCACCTCTGGTCTTGTGATGGGGTGCACTTCTTCCTCATCACAGTCCTGACATTTTACCCTCAGCTGTACGGGTCTGTATGCTGGGCTAAATGGTCTTTCAACCTTTAATCCCTCTGTGGCCATCCTTGCTGGTGTGTAGAGAATGCATATTGCAGGTTGATACATGCTGCACAAATATGGATAGAACCCAGGTCGCTGAAATAAAGGCTGTGCTTTGGGGACAGCATTTCTACCAACAGTAATCTCATCAAGGAGGTCGTCGATGAAGACTTTCATGGGTGGTGATGTTGCGGACGGTTAACTGTGAATGTAGTTGCTTTTTTTGATGTCCTCGACGAGCGTTTGGCAGATGAAGACTTAGTTGTGGATATTTCCAATGAAGTAGTTGTGGATGTTCTCTTGCTCGACTGTGTTGTCGCCAACTGGGTCATTGATGCTTGAGTGAGTGACTTTGCTGTCAACTTATGTCATTTACCATTTTAATATCACTGCAGCTGAATGTAAGGCTGACTGATAATGAAAGCTTCTGTGCCACAGGATGTGGAGAATGAGTCAGATTTGGAATCTCACGATTTTCTTTTTAGTAGCGCCAGCTGTTTCATGTTATTTTTGACCAAAGTACTTGCTGCAAGGAGATGAACTGCATTGCCTGACAAAAACCCGTTTCCATTAATTTTTAAGTGACTGTTTCCAAGTATCTCATTCTCGAGCTATGGACTTTTTATTTGCCCTTTTAGACAATTCTGAAGAAGAATCAGATTCTTTATTGGAGGAAGTAGCACCCTATGATCTGGATTCATGTAGCCACTGGAGAAGTCTTCCTCTCCTGTTAGGGTTTTGTAGAACATTTACTGAAAGTTTTGCAACCCCTAAATATGTGGTATGGATACAAACAGTATATGCAGCTCTCGTGTGGGTCATCGGAGAAGTGTTTCTATCCCACATGAGCCACAAGATCTAATAAGGTTCGATTTTCGTAGACACTGACATGTTAGAAAGTTATCCTGACCAAAATAAGTGGAGGAAAGCCTGCTAGTAATCTTCAAATAGGATGAAAATATCAATATTAGGATAGGAAAAAGACTTATCTGAACTAGTGCGAGCAGAGCTCTGGCGCAACGCCCTTCACACAAGATGTGTAGGAGAAAACTATGGGATGGTGTTATCTACAGGGTTTTGCCTTCAGTCTGCTTTAATGTGATTGGCTAAAAAAATATTTTTTTTAATGATGAAGCTACTGTAGTGAGCGTTTTAAAAGCTCTGGGCTGTGTTTAACATTATACTGCTATTCTAATGGTACTGTGGGGCTCCCTGCTCGATGATAAGGAAGATTCAAGCATGTGAATCTATGAAAGATCCAATAGAGAAGCAGATATTGCAATAGCCATCAGACTCGTCACGACACACTCCACAAAATTATTTTTATTCCTGCTTGATAGCCCCACAAATAATAATTTACATTAACAAAACAAGCACAAAATAATCAAATTGCACATAATGAAAAATATCTGCTAACTTTATTATAATTAGGCCTGGGCGGTAAATTCCGTTCCGCTCGCGGAATTTGGGTAATTTCGCGTTCCGCGGAGAACGCGAAATTGCCCAAAAATCTGCTTTCCGCGACTTAGCGAAATTTTTTGCTTATTCGCGTTCTCAATATGCGTGTTCGCGAGATATTGCACCCCGAGCACGCAAACAGCGATCGCGAACAGGAAAAAAGTATCGCGAACAAGCAATTCTGCGTGTTCGCGGAGATTTTTTACCGTTTCGCGGAGATTTGCGTAACGCGATTACGCAAATTCCGCCCACCCCTAATTATAATACCTTAACTACACTTCATCATTCATGTTATTTTTTCTTTTTACTATCAATATTTAAAATTGCAGGATACGTTGACATGAACTTCGACCTCTGGGTGCTTTAATATGGGCATTAGTCCAATATGTTTTTTTAAATTACACAACTGTTAGTTAGCTTAAAGAAGCAATAGAATCTCATGTTAGCTGGTACATTACAACAGGTGCCTTAAACCTTTGAAGGCAGCTTCGGCTAGTCTTAATGTTCGATATTCTTAATCAAACAATGTTATCTTAATTTTCCATGTATCGTAAATTGATGCGTGGTACTGAAATATAACTTGCTTTACACACTGTTAACACTGCCACTCAGTCACTCGTCGCATTTTAAACTTAGTATGAAATAGTTCATGAACAAGTTACTTACCTTTGGTAACGATATATCTGTGAGAACCATTAGTTAGTGATAGATTCCTTACCTTAGAATTACCCCCAGTCATACTGGATACGGAATTTTTTGTCAGCAGTTTTCCTGTGCATCGGAAGGTGGCGTTGTGCGGCTCGGCGTCCGTCGTTGTCACAGAGATGATGTTGCGACAGCTTAGATGCTGCCCTCGCGTGCGGAGTTCGTTCTGTACACGACTTTCCACGCTAGGAACGCAGAGCCATGCAAGATACAGACCACTGGTCCATTGAAACTAGGGCCCTGAAAGGGATGACCTTTACCCTAGAAATCAATTCGCAGAACGGGGAGGATGGGTGGGGCGGTAAGGAATCTATCACTAACTAATGTTTCTTACAGATATATTGCTACCGAAGGTAAGCAACTTGTTCATCTGAAAGAAACACGTAGTGATAGATTCCTTACCTTAGAATAGATACCCCAGCAATACCAACCCCGGTAGTGGGTCTGCAAAGCAAGATCACACCAGAAAGTCGCGGAGAACAGAACGGCCAAAGAAGCAGTCTCTCTGGACTTGGCTGTCCAGGCAATAGTGCTTAGTAAAAGTGTGAAGCGAGGCCCATGTAGCTGCCTGACAGATGTCTTGTAAGGGGACACCACGTCCCAACACCGTAGTAGCAGCCGTCACCCAGGTGGAATGGACGCACAACCCCACTGGAGGCTCCTTTTTAGCCAGAGAATAACAGGCTCTAATACACAAGACGACCCATAGGGAGATAGTCCGCTTGTGTACGGCTTGACCTTTCTTGGCGCCAACGTAGCTGGTCATCCACCCAGAACTGTTGTGTACGAGTCAGGTAAAAGGAGAGTGCACATTTTGGATCCAGAAGGTGGAGCTTCTCTTCCTCTCTGGAAAGAAGGTGGGCAAAGTGATGGTCTGCCCGATGTGAAAGGCAGTGACAACCTTTGGCAGAAACAATGGACGTGTCCTGAGCACAACCTTGCCCGGATGGACAGATAAAAAAGAGGCTTGTACGAAAGAGCCTAGAACTCACTCACTCTACTAGCAGAGGTGATGGCAACCAGGAAAGCAGTCTTTAAAGTCTGTAGACGAAGAGGACAGTTGTGAAGAGGCTGAAAGGGAGCGCACGTTAAATATGTAAAAACCAGGTTCAAGTCCCACTGGGGCATTACGAAAGGAATAGGAGGGAAAAGATGAGTAATGTCTTTGAGGAATCTATTTACCACAGGGAACTTGAAAAGAGAGGGCTGATCAGGGAGCCTGAGAAAGGCCGAAATAGCAGAAAGGTAGCCCTTGACAGTGCCCAGAAAGGGGATCCACAGCCTTTGCTGTGCACCATGCCACAAATTTGTTCCACCTGCAGGTGTATACCAACTTAGTGGAGGGACGCCTGCCTGCCAGAATGACATCACAGACTTCAGGAGGCAAGTCAAAAGGAATCAGCTGCCGCCACTCAATCTCCATGCAAAGAGGTGGAGGACCGTCCCCTGCTGCTGCGACAGAAGATCCTCCCGAAGAGGCAGTCGGATCGGGAGATCGATCCTCATACAGAGTAGCTCGGGATACCAAACTCTTCGAGCGCAGTCTGGAGCCACAAGAATGGCTTGGGGATGGTCGCGCCTGACCTTCTTCAGCACTCTGGGCAGAAGTGGTATAGGCGGAATGGCGTACGACAGACCGCAACTCCACTCGCGACGAAAAGCGTTGCCTAGCTAGTGCCGCCTTGGAATTCCAACCCGCAGAATTGCTGACATTGCGCGTTCTATTCGGTGGCAAATAGATCTAATCAAGGGTCTCCCCACTGTCGAAAGAATCCTTGCGTCACGTCCGAGTGAAGATGCCATACGTGATTCATCATGGACCTGCGGCTGAGTTTGTCTGCCCTGGCATTCAGTGAACCTGCCAGGTGCTGAACCACCAGGGAAATGCCCTGCTGTTCCAGCCATGTCCAGAGGAGCAGAGCCTCCTGACATAGGGTCCACGACCCCACCCAGTTAGTTGCAGTACCACATGGCGGTGGTGTTGTTTGTGAACGCCTGCACTACCTTCCCCTTGACAGAGGGAAGGAATGCCTTCAGTGGAAGTCAGATCGCCCGAAGCTCCAGAAGGTTGATATGGAGCCTGGACTCCGCCGGAGACCATAGGCCTCTGATCTCCGCCTCTCCCATGTGGCCCACCATCCCAGGAGGGACGCGTCAGTCACTGCCGTGTGCTCCGGTTGAGGAAGGGAGAGGGATCTGCCTTGGACCCAATGGCGGTTTGCGAGCCACCACTGCAGCTGTTGTGCAGTGCCCTCCGAGATCTGGACTGAATCAAACAGGTTCCCCTGACGCTGCGCCCACTGGAACTTCAGATCCCACTGCAGAGCCCGCATATGCCATCTGGCATGAGTGAGCAGCAGGATGCAGGAGGCCATGAGGCCCAGCAGCCTCAGGGTCATCCTGACCGAAACCCAGGATAGAGGGTGAAAGATCGGAATCATAGTCTGAATACCCTCGCCGTTCGGGGGGGGGGGGGGGGGGGGGGGGGGGAATAGGCCTGCAACAGCATCGCATCCAGAACCGCTCCGATGAAGAGGAGCTCCTGAGAGGGAATCAGGTGCGACTTTGGCACATTGATGGAGAACCCCAGCAAATGCAGGAGGTCGGCCTTAGCCTGGAGGTGGGAGACAACAGCCTGGGGCGAGCCCGCATTCAACAGCCAGTCGTCAAGATTGGGGAAGACCGGAACCCCTGATCTGCGCAGATGAGCTGCGACCACCGCCATCACTTTCGTGAACACCCGAGGGGTGCTGGTAAGACCAAAAGGGGAGCACGGTAAACTGAAAGTGCTTGTGACCTACCGTGAAACACAGGTAACGCCTGTGGGCCGGCAGGACGGGAATGTGGAAATATGCGTCCTGCAGGTCCAACGCTACCATCCAGTCTCCAGTGTCCAGGGCAGACAAGACCTGAGCCAGGTTTAGCATCTTGAACCTCTTCTTCCGGAGGAAGCGAATGACGTCCCTGAGATCAAAGATAGGACGCAGGCCCTTGTCCTGCTTGGTTGTTATTCCCACTACTTTCTGGTGCCCATGTCCTACTTCTGGCGCAGGAACGCGCTTGATGCCCCCTTGGCCAAGAGGGCTGCGACTTCCTGTTGAAGAAGTGCCAAATGATCCCCCGACATGCGGTGGTACCGGGGTGGCATGGCTGGAGGGGGTAGTCTCGAAGGGGAGGGAGTAGCACCTTCGGACTATTTGTTAAAACCCACCTGTCTGAAGTGATGGTGCGCCAGTGGGGAGGTGATGGTGAATCCTGCCGCCCACTGGCATTTGATGGGCCCGAAAGACCAGACTAGGAAGGTTTTGGGGCAGTGGTGGAAGTGGACTGACGCGCCCGCTGGCCCCCTGACCCGCCTCTGCGGGTCCCGTGGCCGCCCTGAGACTGCTGCGGCCTGTGGCTCTGACGCGAACGTGTTGGGGCACCCCTTTCGTGGCCACAAAAGGAGCGAAAGGCAGAAGGCAAAGGAGGGCGAGTGGCCGAAAGGCCCAAGGACTTGGTCGTAGCCTGTGAGTCCTTAAAACGCTCCAATGCACTATCTGCCTTGTTGCCAAAAAGGCGAATGCCATCAAAGGGCATGTCCATCAGGGTGAACTGGACATCCCCCGAGAAGCCAGTAGTCCTCAGCCAGGCGTGGCGGCGGAGCGCCACTGTCGTGGAAATCGCTCTGCCCAGCAAGTCGGCGGTGTCAAAGCCACATCGTATTGTGAACTTCGCTGCATCTCTCCCCTCAGCAATAGCCTGAGAGAGCACGGTCCGCGCCTCCTCCGGACACTGAAGCAGCACGTGCGCCACCGTATCCCACACAGAGTGGGAATAATGGCCCAAGAGGCATGCAGTGTTCACAGACCGCAGCCCTTAACTGGCGAAAGAAAAAATCTTCTTCCCAAACTGTTCCAGTCTCTTGGATTCCCTGTCCGGGGGTGCGGTAGGGAATGCGCTTTGGGACGTGGAGGCTTGGACAACCAAGCTCTCATGGTGGCGTTAGGAGAGGTAAAGGGGGTCACCCGGGGCCGGGCGATGGCGTCGGGCCACGTTCCTATCCACAGTAGCCCCTGTGTTGGGCCTGGACCAGCTGCCCAAAAGATCATCAGAAAGAGCCTCATTAAAGGGCAGCAGTGGCTCCACAGAGGTAGCCACCGGCTGAAGCACTTCTGTCAGGAGGTTAGTCCTGACGGCCACCGTAGGAAGTTGGAGGTGGAGGGCCTTGGCCGCCCTATGCAACACCACTGCATAACTTGCACACCCCTCCGTAGCCACGGTAGGAGGAGTGAGCATGCCAAGGTCAGGAGAGGTGTCCAGACCACTGGCATCCCCAGTTCCTCTGTCCAGTCCGGGTCATAATCGCACTGAGCTGTGAGAGGGTCCTCAGACCCCTCCCAGTCCTCCCCTTCCTCCGTAGGCTGATGAATAGGCCTAAAATAAGGAGGCTGGAAATAGGGTTAGAAATCCCCCTTCGGCGTCGTGCAACGCCGTACCAGCTCAGTGTTCACATCGGGGCTGAGACCAAGGGTGACGTCATCCGGTGCCACGGGTGACGTCGGAGGTGGTGCTGGTGGGGTCGACGTCAGTGGAGGCGTCACGAGGTCAACCGGCGTCGACCGGGATCCAGGACTGGAAACTAGGGGGCCCTGCGGCCTAAGCCGACAGTGATGCTGGAGCCACCAACAGTAAAGGGTGAGGGCACCCAGTAGGGCCCGAAGGCACGCCGGCAGGGCCTGATGGCCCAAAGAGGCGGACCATGGCTGACAGAAATTCCTGCAGCTGGGCCAGAGTCGCCGGACCCGGGAAGGGCAGGTAGGCTACCAGCGACACAATAGGCTCCGCCGGAGCCACAGGGGAGGCACCACCCGCACCCTCAGCTGCAACGGGTGAGGGGAGGGATGATGCCTCTTCGACTTCTTGTGATGCTTCGTCGTACCTGACCCAGAGTGCGAAGACTTCGATCCCGACGAACGATGGTGATGGCTCCGTGACCGGTCCCTCGACCTCCCGCGGGACCGGGACCTTAAGCGGCACGGAGCCGACTGCCGGACTTCAAGCAACTTTTGGGACTGCTCCCTCAAAGTCTTCGGCGCCATGGCCCGGCTTTTCGGGGCACGACTTGGGGTCGGGGTCGTGCCCCAGGCAGTAGACACACACGCGGTGCGGGTCCGTCACTGACATCATACGATGACCGTCCCCGCAAGACTTGAAGCCGGGCATCCCTATGGCACCAGGAGTCGATCAACTCGAAAAAGACAAAAGGCCTTGAAAAACTCAGTCAAAAAGTGACTGGGGGTACCGCTTTCCCCGGATCTGCGCTTGCTGGAGCAAAAAAAGAAATGACTGACGTCAGCACGCAAGGGCGGCGTCATCTCGGCGACCACAATGCCAACGGACGGACGAGAAGCTGCAAGACGCCACCTTCCGACGGGCAGGGGGTACTGCTGACGAAAACTTTCCAGATCCAGTCTGACGCCTGGGGGTAATTTTAAGATAAGGAATCTATCACTAAGTGTTTCTTTCAGATACAGCAACACAAACTGTATGTTAACATTCCCCGGCCAATTCCTACAATACTGTACACAGTTTTTGTAGTTATCACATCTTATATGTTGCAACTCAGCACAAATCCAAGAAGAGAGTTTGGCAGTGAGAGTCCTGCTGAGATTAAAAACCCAGCACAGCTATCACAGAAGTCCAATCACTTTGGGCATCAAGTTAACTCACAATTTCAACCAATCTATGTGGCCTTATGCAAATAATTGTCATCAGAAAATGCCTCACACTATCTTTTTTTAAATCTTTCATTTAGTTTTATATACCACTTCAATGGAATGTATGAAGAATCAGTGAACATGTCAAAGTAATAAATTTTGCCTCACTGATCATTATTACAGGGCTTTGTGGCACCCATTGTAGGAGTATGCGATGCAAGGTGTTTGGGTGCGCACACCCTGGTGGGGATCTGTGAAGTGAAGGAACACTCTTCGCTAGATATTTGAGGCTATTGTAGAGTCATGTGTTGTCCCAGTCTCTTCATTCAGCACTGGAGCTGTTGGTCTCTGGGGTCGAGAACATTCTATCTATGTCGAGCGTTGAAGGACGGGGGTTTATTAGTGGGCCCTCCCTGTATCACTCAAATTTGTTCTGGTGTCATGTATCAGGGCTGTGAGTCTTTCATTAGCGTATCCTGACAACACCTAGGAAAAAACTGTTATGAAGTGGGGGGACAGGGGCTGTGTTCAGAACTGCATTACTGTGAAGGGAGCTGCCAAAACTGGTTGAGAAATTTACCAGTTGGTGTAGTTAGCAGGTAGTTGGAGTAGGCTCCCAGGGCTCCCATCATGAGTGGGTCCATAGGATGTTTCAGCTTTGTGATCACGTCTATCTCCTGTGACATAGATTCCAAATAGGCATGGCCATGGGGCAAGACCACCACACGTGAACTCTAGTCCCTCGTGCCCCAGTTCCTCTCCAGCAGAGGTCCGATTCAGTTGCAATTGCGTTTAATCGTAAAGGCATGAGGTACCATCTGGTTAAAATTTTGTATGCACTTTGCTCTGCACATATATAGATGATCTTGCCACTCTGGTCCAAATGTGATCCCATATATTGTCTGGCAGTTCATGATCTAGGTCCCTGTTCCATGCTGAGATGTATGTAGGGGGATGGGCGATGAGTGAGTGATTCAGAGTCACGTTTAAGAGAGATCCCCTTTATCTTCGTTTTGTAATAAAACAGCTGTTGGATCTGGGTCTTGTCTGAGCGTTTTCTTATGGAGTACAGTCTTGTAGCCAATGTAATACTTTGGTACGTCTATAGTCATCGTGTGAATGGAGGTGGAAGCATTCTATGCATGTGGTCCTATCCGCTAGTGGCCCATAAAAGAAATTGCCTAACTGTGGTGCGGGCCCCCTCGGTCCAACGTAAGTAAACAGAGTTCTGTTGCCCTGGTAGAATTTCTGGATGATCGGGGTCAAGGGGTATGGAAAGGAAGTCAGTTGGCATTTGTGGATAACAGAGTCCCATTGGTCCAGAAGTATCGCAACTGCGAGGAGCATAGTGTGTGGTTCCAGTCCATGCCTGCGTAATAGCCACAATATAGTGTCTAGTGGAGATTTTACGTAGTTTTGTTCCACTCCAATATTTAGTAGCTTGTGAAGGACAATCTAACGCTGGGCACTATTGAGCTGCTTCTATATAATAAGATATATTTGGCAGGCCCAGGCCCCACTCTGTTGGTTTCTTGAACATAGTCTGTCTAGCGACTCTTGATGATTTATTACCACAGATTAATTCCAGGAGTTTCTGGTGTATATGTGATATGACTGAGGGAGAGCATGTGAGCGGGAATGCGTGAAGGACAGAGTCTGGGTAGAAAATTTAATTTTCACATTCGCTATTCTCCCCAGTCATGAGAGTTCAGCTTCCCCCACCGATAAAGGTCCTTAAATAGTACGTTCAATAAAGGAGGGAGGTTAACCGTGTAAACGTGCTCTGTCTTTTGTTAGTATACTAGATAGCGGAGCGAGTGGTCCTCCAAGTGAAAACCCTCCCTCTGTAGGACTGGCTTGGAGTGTTCTTGGGGATCTGAGATCCCTAAAGCAAAAGATTTTGTGTAGTTAACCCTTAACCAGAGACGGTCTCAAAGCGTGCCAGCTTCCTAGCCAGTTCAGGAACAGAGTTGTCGGCCAGTAAGACAGCAAAGCACATCATCTGCGGATAAAGGCAATTTATATTCTGTCTGGCTCATCCTGATGCCTCAGACTGCATGACTGGCTTTTGTATTTTGTATTAGGGATTCCACAGTGAGGGCAAACATTAGCAGGAATAGTGGGCATCCCTGCCTAGTGCCTCTCATTAACGTTAGGGTGTGAGAGAGTTAGTCATTGATTTTGAGGCGGGTTGTTGGTTGTCAAGTTTGCCAAGATAAACTTAAGGTGGCTGGGGTCCCCCCCCTGTTTTGGCCACAGTTTTTGCTATTAACTGTCAATCCACTCTGTCAAAGGCTGTCCCTGCATCAAGCAAGAGAAGAGCGGTTTGTGTTTTTTGGGTCTGTTTGTGACATCAATTAAAGTATATCCCAGCCCTGTATTATCAGCTGCCTGTGTGTTTTATGAATCTGGATTGTTCGGGCGTAAAAAGCAGCAAGGCATCTTGGATGTGGGTCATCAAAATTGATGTGAAAATCTTCACATCTAAATTCAACAGATCAATTGGCTTGTACGAGTTGCAGGAGGTAGGGTCCTTTTTGGGTTTAAATAGTAGGGCGCGAGTTGATTGTCATTTTGGGTGCATGCTCCCCTTTTGCACGAACAAGTTGTACAAAGTAGTGAGGGGGGCTTCCAAAATAGTAGAGTATGCTTTGTAAAAGGATGCTGAAAGCCTATAGGGGCAGACACCTTATTGGGTTGAAGTCTTTCGATGGCTGCTTTAACTTGGTCACAGCTGATGGGGCCATCCACTGAAGAGCAATCAAGGGTGCCAGCTTGTCGGAAGCGAAAGGGCTCCAAACAGCGATCCTGGTCCTCTGCATTCAATGGTTGAGCTGTTTAAAGGGATAATTAATGCCAACAGAAAGCCTGCACTGTGTCAGCTGTGGTTGTGTAGGCGTGGCCCTTGTCTGTTTTTATTGCTGAAATATTTCTAGTTTCGCACTTCCGCAATTTGCAAGCCAACATCCGCATTGTAGCCTTTCCCATAGTATTTTTGGTTAGTGTAAAGAATTTTCTTTGAGGTCTCTCATGAAAATATATTGTAATCCCCCTTGGGTGGTTCTCAGCTCTCTATATGGACGTTCGGGACCAGATTATTTATGGCGAATCTCTAGAGTCCGTATCTGATTTTCTAGGTCAGTTTTCTTCTGGGCGACCTGGCGAGTGAAATAGGCTGTGTGGGAGATAAGTTCTCCTTCAATGACTGCCTTAGCTGCGTCCCATATCATGTTCCAGCCTACTTTCCAATTATCATTTTCTTGGAAGAAATTCTCCACTGTTTCGTGGATTGATTCACGCAGCGCAGGATCACAGAAGGCAATTTCATTAATCGTCCATCTGCGTGATGTTGGACTTTGGGAAAGTGTCAAGTCTAGCTGTATTGAAACCCGTGAGTGGTCCAACATGATCTTAATGCCTATGTCTACTTCAAGGGCATGGGGGGGGGAGGGGCTGTCTTCTACAAGAAAATAGTTGATATGGGAGAATGATCTATGTACGCTGGAAACAACAGTGTGATCACATTCCCGTGTGTTGTGGGTGTCCCACGTCTACCAATGCCAGATCTGCAATCCACTGACGTAGAGCTGACTGGGCGTGGGTGTGGATTTCCCCCTGGAGCTGACCTATCGAGGCTTGGATCTAGAGCTTCATTGAGATTACTGTCCCAGGATTATGGCCCCCTCTTAAACACCACAATCTGGAGGACTAGGTCGTCATAGAAGGTTGCTTATTATATTTTGGTCCGTAGATCATTAGGAGGATAAGTCTCGTAGATCCAACTGAGCAATCTAAGCCCAGGTATCTGCCCGTTTTATATTTTAGCTTTGCATGTAACTTGAACGGCAGCCCTCTTCTCACTAGGATAGCTACTCCCTTGGTGTTGGTGGGGGCTGCGGAGTGATAATGGGTAAGGAATCAATATGAGCGAAGTCTTGGGGTATCCTTCTATAAAAGGTGCATCTCTTGTAAGAATGGAAAATGCTACTTCCCAGTATGCATCTGTTCTTGGCATGTAGAGCTGCAGAATCTCACACGGTGCATAGATCGCCATATGGTGTTGGGCTCAGATGCTTGCACCTTGTTGATGTCTTGGAAGAAGTCTTTGTAGTCACGAGATAGGTGACTCCTCCCTTGGACGACAGTGCGCATGGGCATCGACTCCATCCTCAGATTGTTTTTCGCCATGAAGGGAAATGATGGAGTTTGTAAGAAACAGAAAAAATGTCCATGTGTAATGTATCTAAGTAAGTTAACACTGGAACAGATACAGGTTCCGGGGAGGTGGGTGGGCGTGTGAGATTCTGCAGCTCTAAATGCCAAGAACAGATGCATACTGGTAAGTAGCATTTTCTGTTCAAGGCATATGAGCAGCAGAATTCACACTGTGCATAGACTGTAAAGCAGTGTCTCCCCTAGCGGTGGTCACCTGTATCCATTGCAGTGGTTTGAAAAAGTGTTTTAAGAACAGCCTGGCCTACTGAAGCTTGTTGCTTCGCCTGTACATCTACACAGTAGTGTTTGGTGAAGGTGTGTGTGGTAGACCATGTTGAGGCCTTACAAATGTCTTCTAGGGGAATGTTCCCTAAGAATGCCATGGAAGCCCCTATTTTGTGTGTTGAGTGCACTCTTGGGGGAATAGTCACTGTGCGTTTAGCTTTCTGGTAGCATATTTGAATGCATTTAACTATCCACCTGGCAATTCCGGCTTTCGAGATTGGATTGCCTTTATGAGGGGGAGAGAAAACTACGAACAACTGGTTTGTTTTCCTGAAAGGTTTAGTTCTATCAATGTAATAAAGTATAGCTCTTTTGACATCAAGCGTGTGAAGAGCTCTCTGCTACAGAATCAGGGTTTTGGAAAAACACTGGTAACTCTACAGATTGATTAAGGGGAAAAGTAGAGATTACTTTGGGAAGGAATTTTAGATTTGTCCTAAGAACCACCTTGTTGCGATGTAATTGTAAGACTGGTTCTTGTATGGTAAAGCCTGGATCTCACTCACTCTCCTGAGAGAGATGATTGCGACAAGGAAAGCTACTTTCCATGTAAGGAACTGCAGTTCACATTTGTGTAGAGGTTCAAATGCGGGACCCGTGAGTCTAGTAAGGACAATGTTTAGATTCCACACCGGAGAGGGTGGCAGTGTAGGAGGGATTATTCTTTTAAGGCCTTCCATAAAGGCTTTGATAGCAGGTACTCTAAACAATGACAAATGTTGTCTGTTTTGTAGGTAGGCGGCAAGGGCAGCCAGATGTAATCTTATAGATGAGTATGCTAGATTGCATCTTTGTAGATGCAGCAAATAACAAATGATGATCTGAATTGAAGCATCTAGAGCACGGGTACTCATAGTACGACCCGCGGGCCCTGGCGGCCCGCGGACCTTGCAGACATCGTACCTACCGCCGGTTGCAGCAGCGCGGACCGGGCGGGCGATTCTTTTAAAAGCCAAGTCACTTGTTAATGAGGCTTTGTTGTATTTCACCTCTTCTTAACGCCCCTGCATCTCCCCTCTGAATGAGTGGAGATGCAGGGGCACTAAGAAGAGATGAAATACAACAAAGCCTCATTAACAAGTGACTTGGCTTTTAAAGACCTGTGAAGTACTTGGGCGCGGCGGCGGTTTGGATTCCAGGGAAGCTGACTCAGCGCGCGCCGTAGAAGTGCTGTGATATCTGAGACCGACTATCACACAGCGATTGTCAGACTCACATGGGCACCAGCCCCTCCCTGGCTTTGGGATCTGGGCACGCTGCCTCTGCCAGTATGTGAGATCTGTAGGTGTGTGCACACAACCCCTTCCAAAATGTGAAATCTATGTACACAGCATGCAAGCCCTGAGATCTGTGACTGGCTGTGAGATGTATGTCGCCAGTCCCTATCAGACTGTTAGATTTATGTACACTACACACCCATACCAGATTCTGCTAACTGTGCCTGACCGTGAGTTGTGTGCACACAGTCCCACCTATGCTTTGAGATCTGTGCCTGACTGTGAGATGTGTGCACACATCCAGCAATGCGCTGAGATATGTTCCTGACTCTGAGGCATGTGTATGCAGCCCAGCCATGCGGTGAAATCTGTGCCTGGCTGTGAAGCCCGTGTATGCAGCCCAAGCCATGCGGGGGCAACCGTGCCTGCCTGTGAGATGTGTGCACACAGCCCCAGCAACGCGCTGATATCTGTGCCTGACTGAGATGTGTGCACACAGCCCAAGTAATGCGCTGAGATCTGTGCCTGGCTTTGAGGCCCGTGCATGCAGCCCCTGCCAGGTGCTGCCAGTCTGCAGATTCCTGTGTACCTAAAAGTGACACTACCTACTGAAGGAGGAGGGGCGCTAGGATGAGGGAGTCTGTAATGCTCGGATTGTGGTCATTGAAGCAGTGTCATAGCCAGTGTATCATGACCCCTATTGCAAGGAAGGCGGTCGGCCCCCTATGTTCTCTGTTTGAACTGTAAAATACAGCAATATTCATGGTTCCGTCGACCTTTGAAGCTGGTGCGGCTGAACCTGCTGCACAAATGGAAGCTCCACCCCTGAATTAAAGAAGGATGCTTCTGGGTGATAAGCTGCACATGCATGGACTCTGAATCCTGGGGGCACAGGATGGACATGAACCTAGCAAGGGTCAGTGTCATGAAACAGGGAAAGCAGAAACACACAGTTAAGGCATGAAAAGAAGAAGAAAATGCATAGCTAGCAGAAAGAGAGTGGCGGGAGAGGTAAGATGGTGGAGAAAGGGAGAGGGGAAAGGAGACGGAAAGAAGAGGAGAAGGAGAGCGAAAGATGGTGAAACACAATTGGGATGGGCTGAGGAAGGTTTTGGGAGGAGATATGATATAACAAGCATTTGCAAGGCAATAGGTCTCGCATTTACGCAAGTTTGAGCTATTGACATTGCAAATAACAAAGCCTTTTATTTTTGTTTTAGTTTTTAAAACAGAAATAAAAGGCATTGTCGTTTACAATGCCAATAGCTTAAACTCTCGTAAATCCGAGACCTATTGCATTGCGAAGGCGTCTGCTGCAGGGGCCTGTGTTCAACCTCAAGGTCACAGTTTTTTTTGCTCTAGCCACGCCCCCTCCCCCACTGACCCCGCCCCCACCGGTGCGGCCCACACTGTAAATTTGGCCCCCGAGAGAAAGTTTGTGAGTACCCCTGATCTAGAGGGTCAATTTTGTTGTTATTGCAGTAAATGACTAATCTTTTCCATTTAGCTGCATAGCAAGCTCTAGTAGTGGGGCGTCTGGCTTCTGGCTTCTTTAATAATGTTTATACAGTCGGGTGGGAGGTTGAGGTAACCTAACTCTAGGACTTCAGGAGCCAGATTGCTAGATTCAATTGTGCTGGATCTGGGTGCCTTATCGCTCCATGGTTCTGCGTCAGCAGGGTTGGGGAGAGACGTAGTTTTTGGTGTGGAACTACTGAGAGTTAGAGGAGTGATGTTAACCATGGTTGCCATGCCCATGTGGGAGCAACTAGGATCATCTTGAGAGACTGTTTGAGCTTGCGTACTACTAGCGGAATGAGCTGAAGTGGCAGAAAAGCATATGCAAATCTGCCTGACCAGTTCATCCATATCGCATTGCCCTTGGACAACGGGTGTGGGAACCTGGCAGCGAAGTTTGGCCATTTTGCGTTTTCGTGTGTGGCAAACAGATCTATGACTGGGGGGCCCCACATCGGGAAAAAGAGCTGAAGAACTTGCGGATGAAGTTGTCATTCGTGTATCTGCGGAGTCTGACGACTTAACAGAGCTGCAATCGGATTGTTCACTCCTGGAAGATGTTCTGTGGAATGGCCCATCTCTATATGCTTTGCGCTAGATGAGACAGCTGCAAAGAAAGTGTCCCTCCTTGTTTTTGTATGTAATACATTGCTGTCATATTGTCGGTGCGGACTAGGACACTCTTGTTGAGAAGATGTGCTTGGAATGACTAACGCTAGAAATATTGCCAGTAATTCTAGGTGATTGATGTGGAGCACTTTTTGTTGAGTGGTCCATCTGCCCTGAATTGTGTGGTTTAGGAGATGGGCTCCCCTGCCGGTGAGTGATGCGTCCGCTGTTAGCACTATCTGTGGAACTGGCTCTAGGAACGGTCGCCCTCTGGAAAGGTTTTGTGTGTTCCACCACTGCAGAGAGCGATGTGTGCGGCTGTCCACCAACACCAGATCTGTAAGTTGACCTTGAGCCTGGTTCCACTGACGTGCTAAGCATTCCTGTAGAGGGTGCATCTGAAGTCTTGCGTGAGGCACAATGAAAATGCAAGAGGCCATCATTCCTATGAGCTGCATAAACACTCTAGCTGGGAGAGAGTGTTGGGGTTGAAATTTTGTGATGAGGGTTTGCATACTGGCTATCCTAGTAGGATTGGGGTATGCTAGAGCTTTGGTAGTGTCTATTGTAGCTCCTAGATACTGATGAAGGTAGGAGGGCTGAAGGTGCGACTTGGTATAGTTTACTGTGAACCCCAAGTTGTGTAGTAGCTGAATCGTTTGGCAAGTGTGGTGAACACACTGGCTATATGATTTGGCTTTTATTAGTCAGTCGTCCAGGTATGGAAACACATGGATCTGCTGCCTTTGCAGGTGTGTTGCTACTACCGCAAGACACTTTGTGAACACCATGGGTGCTGTGGGGACTCCGAATGGGAGAACCTTGAACTGATCGTGTTGGCCATCCACTGTAAACCTTAGATATTTCCTGTGAGTAGGGTGTATGGGAATATGGAAGTAGGCGTGCTTGAGGTCTAATGTGGCAAGGAAGTCGCCTTGTTGAAGCAGTGGAAGGTCTTGTTCAAGAGTGATCATGAGAAAATTATCTGACTGTATGTAGAAATTGAGAGGTCTGAGGTCCAGTATTGGTCTGAGAGTCCCATCCTTTTTGGGGATTAGGAAATACAGGGAGTAGACCCCTGTTCCTTGATGTTCTATAGGGACTGGCTCTGTTGCATGCTTTTGAAGCAAAGAGAACCTCCTGTTTGAGGAGCGTGCGATGTTCTGCGAACATCGGATGTTGTTTGGGTGGTATTGTTGGAGGGAGTTGCAGTAAGTTCCAGGCAGTAACCATACTGGATAATTTGTCTAAACCCACCTGTCTGTAGTGATGGAATTCCAGACAGGTAGGAACTGAGAGAGTCTCCCTCCAACCGGAGTGGAATGGTCTGGAGGGAGTGGAGGGAAGTCACTGTTTGTTAGTGGGAGAGGCGTGAGCGTTGTTACCTCGGCCTGTTCCGTTATTTCCCCTGTACCCTCCTCTAAAATATCCCCTGTTGGGGGATGTTTGTGTAGGATTTTTATAGGAGGAAGAAGGAGCGTCTGTACTGATGGTTTTGGATGCACCTCTATAAAATAAGCGGCGAAAAAAGCCTCGTGTAGATAGAGACTGTAATGCTCCCATGGATTTTGCAGTCTCCGTGTCTTTTTTCATTTTTTCTAAAGCTGTGTCCACAGCCGGGTCAAAAAGTTGTTCCTGATTGAACGGTTGATTCAGGATAGTAGTTTGCACTTCCTGTTTGAACCCAGAAATGCGCAACCAGGCATGCCTTCTCAATAACACACAAGTGTTGATTGATCTGGATGCAGTATCTGCTGCATCAAGGGCACATTTAATGGATGTGTTTGTGATTAACTTGCCTCCTGAATCAGATCATTGGCTTTGGCCTTGTATTGGTCAGGCAAGTGCTGCATGGGGGTCTCAAGTTAGTTATAGTGAGCCCCGTCATATCTGGCGAATCTATGCCTGTGCATTAGCTATCTTCCAGTGATTAGCTGCCTGTGAGGCAACTCGTTTGCCTGAAGCATCCAGTAATTTTGACTCTTTGTCTGGAGGAGGAGCATCACCGGAGGTTTGAGAGTTAGCACACTTCCTAGCATTGGACACTACCAGGGAATCTAAGGGGATTTGGCCTTTAATGTAGGTGGGATCATTAGGGGAGAGTTTATATTTTTTTATCAATCAGAGGATTGAGAATTCTGGTCCTGACTTGGTCTCTGAATACGTCTGGAGCATGTCTGATGACCACTTTGAGCATGGGCAGTGTTTGTACTGTCTTTTGTGACTGTGCAAAAGTGTCCACTAGGAATTATCACTCTGTGGGGTCTGAATGGATTTGAACACCATGATATTGGGTAGCCCTATCAATAAGCTGACTAACCCCAATGTTGTCATCTGCGGGAGATGGCCTAGATGCTTCTGGATCAGGAAGATCTGGAGGATCTACAGGGACATTGTAGTCGTCCCATGGATCTGGTGGTATGTCTGTCATCATCAGGATCAGTTAAGGTGTCATTATTTCGTCCCTCACCCCCTAGGTCGTCATCATCATCCTGTGGTGGTGGTGAATATGGGTGAAGTATGGGAGACTTTGGAGGAGAGAAAGGCTTAGTAGGAAGAACAGGAGAAGAGGGTCTTAAAGGTGAAGTTGTGCAGTCTCTTTTCTTTACAGGCACCTCAGGGATGTGTGGGGTGTCCAATTTCCTCTTCTGTGGAATGCTGATAATAAGGCCCGTCTTAGGGTCCACATGGAGTTTTTTGTTTCGGATCGATGGGATCCGGCAGAAATAGTTCTTCCTCTTCGATGATAGCCTTCAGCGCAGATTTTTGCGGTTCCGAACGTGGTTTAGATTTTGGATCGGGACTTGGGTGTCTTGTCCGAAATCTTTTTACGGATCCGAAGGTTTGAGGTGCCTTCGGATCCGAGGCCTTTTGTTCTTTGGGTGCCGAGGTGCTCGGTGCCAAGGCCTTTTTGGAGACCGCAGGAGTAGGATGTGCTCCCACTTTCGGTGCCGACTATGTTTTTGGGGCGCTGGCGTGGGGTTTGCTCGGTCCCGAGCTGCCGGAAGGCTTCTCCTTGGTCTACCCAGCCGGGCCTTGGGGCGGGGTTTCTGATGTTTTCTTTCGGTCGCGACTTGGACCTTCAGGTGAAGTTTTGACCGGAGCCTTTTGTTTTTCGGGTGGGGTTGGCACAGGGGCAGTTGTACTCACTCGTTGACCTGGAGCGATATGGTCATCGGAGTCGGAGTCATCTGCTTCGGATACGAAGTCGAGATCCTGCGAATCCTCTGCGTCTGGAACGTCGGGCCTTCATCGAAGTTGTCCTCTGGCACCGGAGCAGCCTGTTACGCCATAATGTGTAGTCAAGCCCGGCGATCACGGATAGTCTTCTTGGACCGCAAGGAAACGCAGGCTTGACAATTCTTCTCCTCGTGTTCGGGCGAAAGACAGAGGTTGCAGACCCTGTGTTGGAATTTAGCTCCACACCGGGGGCATTTTTAAATGGAGTCCTTTCTATTAGCCGTAGGCTCGAATGGTGTCGATGGGCCCAGTGGCCCGCGTCCACGACCGGAATCGAGTATGTGAGCTAGCTCGTCGAAAGGCACGTGAGCGAAAACAATACAGTTGAGTTTGCGATGGTTTGAAACCATGGTACCAAACCGGAGCGCTGAAGTTTCATCCGAACCCGATGGCGGAAAAAAACAATCTGAGGATGGAGTCGATGCGCATGCGCACGGTCGTCCAAGGGAGGAGTCACCTATTGCGTGATTACAAAGACTTCTTCCAAGACAACAAGGTGCAAGCATCCGAGCCCAACACCAGATGGCTATCTATGCACAATGAGAATTCTCCAGCTCATATGCCTCGAACATTACCCCTTTGTGGTGTACCTGTTTGAATATAGCTCCTCCTTGCATAGGATATTGAGTGTGACCTCTAACAACTTATTCATATGTTGGCAGTATCCTCGATTTTGCTGATGAAACGCTATGGCCATCGGGTCCCTACTGAAAAAGGTGAGCCAATCTGCATGGAAATCCAGGGAGGTTGGAACCAAGGCATCTCATCAGATGTATGTGGGGTGCAAACCGGCAACTTAGGATCTAGATGTGATGAATGGTTATCCTGTGGAAGGATGTTATGAGCAGTGTGGAAAGAAGAATAGCATCAATCTAGTGTCGAGGACTCCCGTGGGCTCTTCTGCGAGGCTGCGATACCACTCCACTCTGCTTTCTCTTTTGCCAGCGGCAGGCACCACTACCCACACCCGGCGCCTGTCTCCACACACTGGGCCTGGGCATACACTATGGGGGATGGGGGGAGGGGGGGTGTCAGTCCACACCGCTCCAGATCCCATCTTCACTTCAGATCAGCACACTGGGCCTCTGCAGCAGTGGCCCCGCTGTACACCAAGTCTCTAACTGTAGATGAGCGAAGTATGGAGAACTGCCCAGCAGCTCCAGGGCCCCGCCCGAGACTCCTCTGGGGTTTAGCTCCAGGGTAAGGCTAGCTGCTGTAGAAGATGCTTGTGTGGGAGAACGGCCGCTTCTTCAGTGGGCTACACCCGCCATCTTAGATTGGGCTAGGCTTCTGCCGCTAACTGACCCAGGTTGCCTGACACCCCTCAGGCCCGCAATCCGACTGTATCAACAACCACTGGGCTAATGGCATTCACCTCAGCCTCTGGCCTGCTGCCGCAACCTCCAGAAATGTCCTGGGCAGGAAGTTGCAGTAGGTATAGTCGCCTTTAGAGGGCTCCAAACCACCGGCTGTGCTTCCCCTTTGTCCTGGGGGTGTCCCCCTGCAGCAGGCAGTTCATATCCTCTGTAGATTGGGTCGCCGTTTCATGTCCATGGGATCGGCATTCCAGAGCTCAGCAGGGAGACATGTTTTGTCTCAGCCATGGCCATGCCTCTTTGTTATCGGCTTACACTTTATCTAATGACTGACAGACTCTAAAGAGCCAAATCTCAGTATTCAAAGACATTTATAGCTCTTCACCTCAGTAAGTTCAGTATCTTCATAATACACTACTCTTTTACAGCTTAAAAAAGAATAAGGTTTGTTTCTAGACAGAGTTTCAGGTCTCACCTACAAGCATATTTAGCCTTGTATAGTCAAAACACCTATTTTGTAGAATAGCAATACGTAGTTCGCTTTTGGTCAGTCTAATGCAGGTCATTGGTTCGCCTTCCTTCTTGTGCTTGTTCTAACCCTGAAGCACAGCTTCTTTATCAACCACTGATTGGGTGACTTGTGTCCTTCCAGTGCTTAAGAATTAGAGAATTACTTTTTACTTCTGCTGTCAGAACTCCATGGGAGCACATGCATTTTCATGCACTCCCTCATTTCTTCTCTCTTGCTACTCAACATTGCACTTGATGCACTTTTCCATTACAAACTGCTCAAACAGGTTTGTTTTCACAAAGGATTTCAATCTGGTTTTCACTGTCAAAAATGCATTCATCTGCGCTCCCAAATTGTCTTCACCAGCCTTTGTATTTTCAGCCCAGCCTGTAGTATTGTCATCTCTTCCTGTGCAAAATGCTAGTTTGTTTCAAGAGGTGTCATAAATCAATTCATGACCAATGTTTTTGCTCACTGTACACTGCAGCTTGGCTTGTGATTTTTTTTAAAATTTTAGTTACCAATTGGATCAGTAACTAAAAATATTTTTTTTAAAGTTACATCAAAAGCATTTTTTTTTTTAAAAGTATTTCTTAAGCCATGCATTGGTAAACCTAAGACCAGACCAACTGGCTCTGGCAATGCTCGTTTCCTTGTGGAATGGGCTCTACACTTTCCTTCTACTTGGACTGCATTTGCATCAAAATCTGTATTGTCTGAACTGTTCATCGGGTGATGGTGCCTTTTGTTAAGGGTGAGCCCTTATTTTCTGGTAAAAGAAGTGGTATACTGGATTTATCTAGTTTTCTCTATAAAATACATGATTGTCATACGCAAGTCAAGCATATTGAGATCCCTTTCTGCTTGTGTCTTCAGTTACATTCTTGGTTAGCGCTTGTAGCTTGCTTAACCCTCCAAAGGGATACAATTGCCACTAGTAATGCTGTTTTTTTAGTGTTTTTAACTTTTGTTCTACTTTATGCAGTGGTTCAACTGTTTTGTTTATTAACTGTGTGAGCACCAAGTTACGGTTTCACATGGGTGTTGGTGCAGATCTAGGTGGTGCAATTCTATGGCAGGACTGGGAGGCGAGAATTATGCCTTCCTTTTTCTTTATTTCAAATACCAGCCATTAACTGGACAACAATAACAAAACTTAATTTCCCATAAACCCAGGGAGAGAAGTCAACACAAATAAAGTCTGTCCAATCAGGGGTTGCCCGCCTCATTGAGGGGAGTTGTCCATCTTCTCTCTCCCTCTTTCTCCGCTGCTGCAGCAGAGTGCAGATGAGTGTCGGGACTCTGGACTCCTGTGTTTCTTTGTATTGTTAATGTGTACTGTATTTTTTTCAAGGTTTCTGTGTTGATTAGCTGTTTAGAGGTTCGCGCCTCTAAGGTTTGTGGCCGCATGACCGCTGAATCGCTCTTTTCGAAGCAATTCCGTTATTCCTTTTCCCTTGTGTGAGGGCACTGGGGCAGGCGTGCGTCAGTCTGCAGGCACTAGAGGGCGTGTGCCCCAAACATGTCTCTCCGGAGAGACACTGTCTCTTACTGGGCCGTGGAGCGCGCATCAGTTTCTGTCAATGCAGAGTGCCTCCACCCATGGCCGCAACGAATGTAAGTGTCCCTCTAGCCTGGAGCTTAACACCCTGCGGAGTAGGACCGTTTTGGGAGCTAGGTCTCCTGTTAGGCAGACACCGGCCAGGCTGCTGCGTTGACAGTGATTGAGCTCGTTTTGACTAAGTGAGATATGGTCTGCCTGCCCTCTCTAGGGGCTGTGTGCCTGTTGCAGGCCTTACTTTGCTTGGGGTCATCCGTCTACCCTCATACTCAGGCCTTGAAGGTCTGTTCGCCTATATTACTGTGCCTACAACGGCCCAGGGCTAACCAACAGCCGGTCCCTCTCCTGAGGCCCATCACTCCAATTTCAGGTGAGATATTGAGGGTTCCCCCTCTTTTATCCCTCTTACCGAATGGGTGATCACTTAAGTTACAGCCGTTCCTCACTTAGTACTTACCTCACCTCATGGAGGAATATGGCGAATATTACGAAGAGAAGGAGGATGTTTAGTATTTTCCGGTCACAGATGAATTCTGCGAAACAATGGATGCCTCCATCATTAAGGCGATCTCAGATGCAGTGGCCCCTCTAGGGAAGAAAATTATGCAGATACCTACAACCTTTCTCACCGAGGAAAGAGTTACCCGGGCCCTTGGCCCCACAATGTCTGGGCATGCCACTACTCCCCCACTGAGAACTTACATAAACGCCGACACGATTCTAGGGTAGATATGGATGCCTTTGACAAGCCTGCCTTCTGGGGGGCACCCCCCCCTGCGCCACAGGAGTTCACTCCTTCAACCAGATGGGACCCCTTCACAGCCGCCCCCCCCCCCGACAGGATCTGAGGGGGATTCTGATCATGACAGATCTTGGAGACCCTCGTTTCACCCATCAGCAGGCCTAGTGTACCTGAAGGTGATCCTTCTGACTCTCAGTCGGACCTATTAGATCCAGAGGACCTCCTCATACATCCCCGCTCTTCGGGGTGGGTTCAATGCACTGTGGTGGCTAAATAGGTCGCCAGCAGGCTCCGCAAACCCCTTGATCAAAAGGTCAGGAACCGCCTTTGGGCAGAGTGTCCCAGCCCATCTTTGGATGGTAAAGTGTCTGTCACCCCTGAGATAGACGCTTGGATGGCCACTTTCCTAGCCAAATACACCAAAGACCCCAAGAAGGGCATCGGTTTGTTATGTTCTAGGCAATACGAACTGCGCCAGCACCATGGAGAGGCACAGGTCATTGCTGATCAAAATTGACCCTAGGCTAGGGGAGTTTGCCACGTCAGAGGCGGGCGGCACAGGGTGGGCTCTTTGGTAACCTGTTCGTCAAGGAGCTTGGAAAGTTTGTCTCCACGTTGAATTCGCCGGACAAAGTCCAGTCAAGCGGAACCCCAAAGGTAGGCAGAGGTAAAGTTAGATAGCACCTCACTCTCTATTTGTAGTAATGTGGTTGAGCAGTAAGGCAGTCTCGGAGGACAGTGTTAAGCATTTGTTGTACACACTCAGTCAGCAAATGAATTCACACATGCACAGACTGAACTTCATACAAATTGTTTTTTGTATAAAAATATTCTTTTAGTTATTTTATTTTCTAGAACCAAGCAAGTCTGGCACAGGTAAGCAATGGAATATGCTACTTACCAGTAAGCATCTGTTCTTGGCATGTAGAGCTGCAGAGCCACACACAAAGGATAAGATCGCCATCTGGTGTTGGGCTCGGATGATAGCAGGTTATTGTTGTCTTCGGAAGAAGTCTTTGGTCACGAGATAGGTGACTCCTCCTCTGGACAACAGTGCGCATGGGCATCCACTCCATCCTCAGATTGTTTTTCGCCATGATGGGAAATGATGGAGTGTGTAAGAAGTAGAGAGAAAGGATGTCCATGTGTAGTGTCTAATTAAGACAATGCTGGAACAGATACAGGTCCCGGGGAGGCGGGTGGGCGTGTGTGGCTCTGCAGCTCTACATGCCAAGAACAGATGCATACTGGTAATTAGCATATTTCGTTCGAGGCATATGAGCTGCAGATCACACACTAAGGATAGACTATATAGCAGTGTCTTCCCTAGCGGTGGTCACCTGTATCCGTTGCAGCAGTTTGGAATAGTTTTTAGGACAGCCTGGCCTACTGAAGCTTGTTGTTTGGAATGCACATCGACACAGTAGTGCTTAGTGAAGGTGTGTGTAGTAGACCATGTGGCTGCTTTGCAAATGTCTTCTAAGGGGATGTTCCCTAAGAATGCCATAGAAGCCCCTATTTTACGCGTGGAATGCGCCCTAGGGGGGACTGTAAGAGTACGTTTAGCCTTTTGGTAACATATTTGGATACATTTAACTATCCACCTGGCTATACCCGATTTGGAAATGGGGTTGCCCTTATGTGGTGGTGCGATAGCAACAAACAGTTGATTGGTCTTTCGAAAGGGTTTGGTTCTGTCGATGTAATAAAGCAAGGCTCTTTTAACATCTAAGGTATGAAGTGCCCTCTCGGCGCCTGAGTCTGGATTGGGGAAGAACACTGGCAGTTCGACTGACTGGTTTAGATGAAAAGGGGAAATGACTTTAGGGAGGAATTTAGGGTTTGTCCTAAGAACCACTTTGTTGCGATGTAGTCGTAGGAAGGGTTCTTCAAGAGTTAAGGCTTGTATCTCACTTACTCTCCGTAGGGATGTGATTGCGACAAGGAAAGCTACTTTCCATGTTAGGAACTGCAGTTCGCATTTGTGCATTGGTTCAAATGGGGGACCCATGAGACTTGTTAGAACAATATTAAGGTTCCACACTGGTGAAGGTGGTAATCTTGGAGGAATAATTCTTTTTAGACCTTCCATAAATGCTTTAATGGCTGGTACCTTAAAGAGGGACAGGTGTTGCCTATTTTGCAAGTAGGCTGCCAATGCCGCTAGATGTAGGCGTATGGAGGAATAAGCTAAATTGCATCTTTGCAAGTGTAGCAAGTAGCATATGATGTTTTGGATGGACGCATCCGTTGGACGTATGTCATTGTTAGTGCAGTAAATGGCAAATCTTTTTCATTTTGCTGCATAACACGCTCTAGTAGTAGGTCTTCTGGCTTCCTTTATAATATTCATACAGTCTGGAGGGAGGTTGAGGTATCCGAACTCTAAGACTCTAGGAGCCAGATTGCCAAGTTCAGAGTTTGAGGATCTGGGTGTCTGATTTCTCCATGGTTCTGGGTTAATAGAGCCGGGGAGAGACGCAGTTTTTGATGGGGAACTAGAGATAGTTCCAGAAGTGTGGTGAACCAGGGTTGGCGTGCCCAAGTGGGAGCTACTAGGATGAGCGTTAGCGACTGTTGTTTCAGTTTGCGTACTACAAATGGAATGAGTGGGAGAGGCGGAAAAGCGTACGCAAATCTGCCTCACCAGTTCATCCATTTTGCATTGCCCTGTGACTGCGGGTGTGGGAACCTGGGGGCGAAGGTTGGGCATTTTGCGTTTTCTTGTGTGCCGAACAGGTCTATGTCTGGTTGTCCCCACTTTTGGAAGAAGGGGAGTAGGACTTTGGGGTGTAATTCCCATTCGTGTATTTGCTGTGTGTGTCGACTTAGGAGGTCGGCCACCTGGTTCTGAACCCCTGGGAGGTGTTCTGCTAGCAGGTAGATGTTTTGGGGAATTGCCCATCTCCAGATTTGTTGTGCAAGTTGGGACAGTTGTAGAGAATGTGTCCCTCCCTGCTTCTGTATGTAATACATTGTGGTCATGTTGTCTGTGCGGATGAGGACGGTTTTGTTTTTTAGGTGCACTTGGAAGGACTTCAGTGCTAGGAATACCGCTAGAAGTTCTAGGTGATTGATGTGGAGCTGTTGCTGTTGAGTAGTCCACCTGCCCTGAGTGGTGTGTTGAAGGAGGTGGGCTCCCCATCCTGTAAGAGATGCGTCGGTCATCAGCACAATCTGTGGAAGAGGCTCTAAGAACGGCCGCCCTTTGGACAGGTTGATGGTGTTCCACCACTTCAGTGAGCGAAGTGAGCGGCTGTCCACCAACACCAGATCGGTAAGTTGTCCGTGGGCCTGGTTCCACTGTTGTGCTAGACACTCCTGTAGGGGACACATTTGAAGGCGTGCATGGGGTACTATGGAGATGCATGATGCCATCATGCCTAAGAGTTGCATAAACAATCTGGCTGGAAGAGAGTGTTGTGTTTGAAATTTTCTGATGAGATTTTGTATGTTGGCTATCCTGGCTATGCTGGGGTAAGCTATGGCCTTGGATGTATCTATGGTGGCTCCCAGGTATTGGTGTACGTGGGAGGGTTGTAGTTGAGATTTGGGATAGTTGATTGTAAATCCGAGCTCGTGTAGGGTTTGAATAGTGCGGTGAGTGTGCAGAACGCACTTGTCGAGAGTCTTGGCTTTTATGAGCCAATCGTCCAGATAGGGGAAGACATGGATTTGTTGTCTCCTGAGATGCGCCGCCACCACCGCTAAGCATTTTGTGAATACCCTGGGTGCTGTTGTTACTCCGAATGGGAGAACTGTAAACTGATAGTGCTGACCGTCTACCACGAATCGTAGATACTTCCTGTGTGCAGGATGCATCGGGATGTGAAAATATGCGTTCTTGAGGTCCAAAGTGGCAAAGAAGTCGCCCTGTTGAAGTAATGGAAGGACCTGTTGGAGAGTGATCATGTGGAAGTGGTCTGATTGTATATACTGGTTTAGTAGTCTGAGGTCCAGTATGGGTCTTTAGGTTTTGTCCTTTTTGGGAATGAGGAAGTATAGAGAATATACTCCTCTGCCCTGATGTTGGAGTGGAACTGGTTCTATTGCGTGTTTCTGAAGCAAAGACTGAATTTCCTGTTTGAGGAGCGTGAGGTGGTAAGACGACATGGGACGGTGTTTGGGTGGTATGTTTGGGGGGGTGTGTATGAGTTCGAGGCAGTAGCCAGACTGGATAATTTGTCTCACCCACCTGTCTGTTGTGATTGAATTCCAGACAGGGAGGAACTGTTGAAGTCTTCCCCCGACTGAAGTGAAATGGTCTGGGGGGAGTGGTGGTAAGTCACTGTTTAGTGGCTGTAGAGGTGCGGGTGTCGTTGCTGTTGCCCCGTCCACGGCCTTTGGTATTATTTCCCCTGTAACCTCCTCTAAAATATCCTCTATTAGGGGATGTTTGACCTGATGTTTTGAAGGTGGCAGAGGTGTCTGTTTCCACATTTTTGGAGGCCCCTCTATAAAAGGAGCGACGAAAGGAGCCTCTGGCTTGAGGAGACTGTAATGCACCCATTGATTTGGCAGTCTCATTATCTTTCTTTATTTTTTCTAATGCAGTGTCTACTGCGGGTCCGAATAGTTGCTCCTGGTTAAAGGGTTGAGCAAGAATGGTGGTTTGCACTTCCGGCTTAAAGCCGGAAATGCGGAGCCATGCGTGTCGTCTGAGTAGCACGCCTGTGTTGACTGTCCTAGAGGCGGTGTCCGCTGCGTCCAATGCGCATTTGAGGGAGGCATTTGATATTAGTTTGCCCTCTTGGATAAGGTCATTGGCCTGTGATTTGTATTGATCAGGCAGGTGTTGCAAGAGGTCTTCCAGTTGATCGTAATGAGCCCTATCATAACGAGCCAACAGGGCTTGTGTATTGGCAATACGCCAGTGGTTAGCAGCTTGTGCGGCAACTCTTTTGCCGGAAGCCTCTAAGAGTTTAGACTCTTTGTCTGGGGGCAGTGTTTCTCCGGTTGTTTGGGAGTTTGCCCGCTTTCTGGCATTTGACACGACTAAAGAGTCTAAGGGGAGTTGCGCTTTGATGTACGCAGGATCCTGTGGTGCCGGTCTGTATTTTTTTTCTATCCGGGGGTTAAGAACCCTGGCCCTAACAGGGTCTTTAAAAACCTCAGTGGCGTGCTTTATCAGTCCCTTAATCATGGGAAGAATGTGAACGCTTTTTTGCGACTGCTCAAAGGTGTCGAGCAGAAAATCTTCCTCAGGTGTATCTGTGTGCATGGTGACGCCATGGAACAGTGCCGCCCTGTTTATAAGCTGACCAAACCCCAAATGGTCATCAGGCGGGGAGGGTTTTGAGGGGTATGATGTGGGATCAGGCATGTCAGGCATTGGGTAAGACCAGTCGTCTATGGGTGCTGTGTCCGGGAGTGTAAAGGGATCATTAGGAACAGTGGGATCATCCAGGAAATCCGGGTCTCCCCCTCCCCCTAAATCATCATCATCCTGTGGAGATGGTGTGTGAGAAGGAGATGGTAAAGGAGAAGGTGGTGGGGGGGATGGGATAGGAGGTAAGACGGGAGAGGAAGGACGTATGGGTGAGGTGGCACAGTCCTTCCTTGAAGGAGCTGGGGGAGGTGGTGTGTCCAGCTTCCATTTCTTATATGGCACTGCTGTGACATGTCCTGTTTTAGGATTGATGTAAATCCGTTTTTGCGTTGGATCTGGCCGAAAAAGTTCCTCAGTGTCCGAAGGTGGCCTTGGCGCTGATTGTTTGGGTTACGATCTTGGCTTTGTGAGATCGGCAGGTTCTTTGTGGGGCTTTCTTGGCACCGAGGATGTTTTAGGTGCCGAATAACTTTTCGGGTCCGATGGAGTTTTCGGTGCCGAAGAACCTTTCGGTGCCGAAGAACCTTTTGGCGCCGACGATCCTTTCGGTGCCGGTGGAAACGTCGGTGCTGAGTGATATTTTGGTGCCGATGGAGATGTCGGCCTCGGAGCCTGCTTCGGTGCCGAAGGTATTGTAGACACAATAATATGAGGTTTGCTCGAGCCTGAGCCACCTGCAGGCTTAGATGTCTTCGGAGCCGGGCCCGGGGGCGGGGCTTCTGAAGACTATTTTGGATCGCGACTGGGTCCAGCTGGCAGAGTCTTGACCAATGTCTTTTTAGGTGGGGTTGGGGTAGGGGAGCTGGTACTCACGGACTGCCCCGGATCAGAATCGTCGGCCTCGGACACGATCTGGAGGTCTTCAGAACCGTCGTCAGAGACATCCTGTGCAAAGATGTCTTCTGGTTCCGGTACCGGTTTAGCCATGATATGGCGTCGAGCTCTTCGGTCCCGTATCGTCTTCTTCGAACGGAACGCGGCGCAGGCTGGGCAGCTCGATTCGTTGTGGTCTGGTGAGAGGCACAAATTACAGACCTCGTGGTGATCACTGTGGGGGAACTTTGCTCCGCATTGGGGGCATTTTTTAAAGGGTGTCTTTCCATCAGCCGTGTCCGGATCCGGTCCGATGGTATTTCGACGTCGAATTGTAGAGTTTGGCGAGTTGTTGTGATTGCTATGAAGTTTTCTGCTGGAGCGGAAAATAGGTCATCCGAAAAACAATCTGAGGATGGAGTGGATGCCCATGCGCACTGTTGTCCAGAGGGGGAGTCACTTATCTCGTGACCAAAGACAACAACAACCTGCAATCATCCGAGCCCAACACCAGATGGCGATCTTATCCTTAGTGTGTGATCTGCAGCTCATATGCCTCGAACAAATACTTTACTGTAGTAATGCAGCTTGTAAACAGTTTGAATTGTATGTGCACTTTGTTTTTACTTGCAGTAGGTTTGCAGAAAAATGCAATACTTCGTAAATACAGTACATAGACTTGAATGGGCTTTTCAGTAAAACACCAAGTAAGTTACTTTTTAGATTACTTTTCTTACTCAGATTAGTATACCTGGATATCACTCTGACATTTCATGTAATTATGTAAGTAAAATCGTTTTGGTTAAATAAGACCATTTTAAAGAATTTCTTTAGGTTTTCAAACGCCACACTTAGAAACTTTTCCAAGAAAAACAGTCAATGTTATCCTATGGAGGAAAGGAATATGCTACTTACCAGGATGCATCTGTTCTTGGCATGTAGCGCTGCAGATCTATACACTGTGCATAGATCGCCATCTGGTGTTGGGCCCGGATGTTTGCAGTTTGTTTTTCCTCTTGGAAAGTCTTTGGAAGTCACGAGGTTGGTGACTCCTCCTTTGGTTCGTATTGCGCATGGGCTTCGGCTCCATCCTCAGATTGTTTTTCACCAGCAGGGAAAGAAACCCATGTGTGTTGTATCTAAATAAGATAGATGGAACGGATACAGGTAGCCGGGGACGCGGGTGAGCGTGTATAGATCTGCAGCTCTACATGCCAAGAACAGATGCATACTGGTAAGTAGCATATTCCGTTCGAGGCATATGAGCTGCAGATTATACACTGTACATAGACTATATAGCAGTACCCAACCCTAGCGGCGACCACCGGCATCCGTTGCAGTTGTTTGGAACAGTGTTTTTAGTACAGCCTGGCCCACACTAGCTTGTTGCTTGGTTTGTACATCTACACAGTAATGTTTTGTGAAAGTGTGTGGTGTTGACCATGTCGCTGCTTTGCAGATGTCATCTAGTGGTATGTTTCCTAGAAAAGCCATAGAAGCCCCTATCTTCCTTGTAGAGTGGGCTTTAGGGGGAACAGATAGCGTTCGTTTTGCTTTGTGGTAGCAAATCTGTATGCATTTTACAATCCACCTAGCTATCCCTGATTTAGAAATAGGGTTGCCTTTATGTGGTGGAGAGAAAGAGACAAATAGCGGTTTGGTTTTTCTGAAAGGTTGTGTTATTTGGATGTAGTAAAGTAAGGCCCTTTTAACATCCAGTGTGTGTAAAGCCCTTTCCGCAACGGTTTGAGGTTGTGAGAAAAAGACTGGTAATTCTACCGACTGGTTTAGATGGAAGGGAGAAATGACTTTGTGTAGAAATTTTGGGTTAGTGCGGAGTACAACCTTGTTCTGATGCATTTGAAGAAAAGGTTCCTGTATGGTGAGTGCTTGTATTTCACTAACCCTTCTAAGGGAAGTGATGGCCACTAGGAATGCTGTTTTCCACGTGAGAAATTGCAGCTCACATTTATGTAATGGTTCGAAAGGGGGTCCCATTAGCCTTGTGAGAACTATATTCAAGTTCCAGACAGGTGAGGGTGGTACTCTGAGTGGAATTACTCTTTTGAGGCCTTCCATAAAGGCTTTGATGGCAGGCACCCTGAAAAGTGATCGGTGCTGCCTGTTCTGTAAGTAAGCAGCAATTGCTGCGAGGTGTAACCGAATGGATGTATATGCTAGCTTACACCTTTGTAGATGGAGCAAGTAACATATGATGTGCTGTATGGACACATTTAGAGGATTGATTGTGTTGTTGTGGCAGTAAACAACAAATCTTTTCCACTTTGCAGCATAGCATGCCCTAGTAGTAGGGTGTCTAGCTTCCCTGATAATATTCATGCGATCAGGGGGAAGGTTAAGGTATCCGAATTCTAGGACCTCAGGAGCCAGATCGTAAGGTTGAGCTGAGCTGGGTCCGGGTGCCTGATCTCTCCATGGTTCTGGGTTAGGAGGCAAGGTGAGCGGTGTAGCTTTTGGTGTGGTACTACCGAGAGTTCCAGCAGTGTGGTGTACCACGGTTGTCTGGCCCATGTTGGAGCTACTAGGATCAGTGTTAGGGAATGCTGTTGTAGTTTTCGCACCACTAATGGAATTAGTGGGAGAGGTGGAAAAGAGTATGCAAATTTGTTTGACCAGTTCATCCATATCGCATTGCCTTTGGACAATGGGTGTGGATATCTGGCGGCGAAGCTTGGGCATTTTTTGTTTTCGTGGGTGGCGAATAGGTCTATGTGTGGATGCCCCCACTTCTGAAAGAACAGGTGAAGAACTTGTGGGTGAAGTTCCCATTCGTGAATCTGTTGCGTTTGTCTGCTGAGCAGATCTGCCACGGTGTTTTGGACTCCTGGGACATGTTGGGCCAGGAGAAAGATTTTCTGTGGAATTGCCCATCTCCATATGCTCTGTGCTAATTGAGAGAGCTGTGGAGAGTGTGTGCCCCCCTGTTTTTGAATGTGGTACATGGCAGTCATGTTGTCTGTGCGAATGAGGACTGCCTTGCCTGAAATCTGCGTCTGGAAGGATTTTAGGGCTAGGAAGATTGCCAGCAACTCCAAATGGTTGATGTGGAGTAACTTCTGTTGCGGTGTCCATGTGCCCTGTACTGTGAGATGTAACAGATGAGCTCCCCAGCCGGAGAGCGATGCGTCTGTTGTCAGCATTATTTGTGGAACCGGGTCCAGGAACGGTCGACCTCTGGAAAGGTTTGTGGTGTTCCACCACTGAAGAGAGCGATGGGTGCGACCGTCTACCAACACCAGATCTGTCAGTTGTCCCTGGGCCTGGTTCCACTGGCGCGCTAAGCACTCTTGGAGTGGACGCATCTGGAGTCTTGCATGGGGCACTATGAAAATGCAAGAGGCCATCATCCCTATCAGTTGCATAAACACTCTTGCTGGGAGAGAGTGTTGAAATATGAATTTCTGACGCAGAGCCGGTATGTTTGCAATCCTGGCAGGATTGGGATAGGCTATGGCTTTTGAGGTGTCTATGGTAGCACCGAGGTATTGTTTTGTGTGTGATGGTGCCAGGTGGGACTTTTGGTGGTTCACTGTGAAGCCTAGCTGGTGAAGCAGTTGGATTGTAGCGGCGGTGTGTTGCACACATTGTTCGTAGTATGTGGCTTTTATCAGCCAGTCGTCCAAATATGGGAAGACGTGAATGTGCTGTCTTCTGAGGTGTGCAGCCACTACTGCTAGGCACTTGGTGAATACCCTTGGTGCTGTTGTTACCCCGAATGGGAGCACCTTCAACTGGTAGTGTTGCCCGTCCACTACAAATCTGAGGTACTTTCTGTGAACATGGTGTACTGGGATGTGAAAGTATGCGTCTTTCAAATCCAGAGTGGTGAGAAAGTCGTTCTGGGAGAGGAGTGAAAGAACCTGTTGAAGGGTTACCATATGAAAATGGTCTGAATGTATGCAAGTATTTAGAGGTCTGAGATCTAGGATAGGTCGTAGAGTCTCGTCTCTTTGCAATCAGAAAGTACAGGGAGTAGACCCCTAAATTTTGTTAATTGATGGGGACCTGCTCTATGGCTTGTTTTTGCAGGAGGGAGATTACCTCCTGTTTTAGTAACGTAGCATGTTCTTGAGACATAGGGCGTTGCCTGGGTGGAATGTTTGGGGGGGTAGATGTTAATTCTAGGCAATACCCTGAATGAATAATTTGGGTCACCCATCTGTCTGAGGTGATTGTCTCCCAGACGTGAAGGAAATGTTGTATTCTGCCCCCGACCGGAGTGGAATGGTCTGGAGGGAACGGGGGGGGGGGGAGTCATTATTTAGGCAGTGTGGCAGAGCGGGCGGTTTTGTCTTGCCTCTGCCCTTATTATTATTGCCTCTAAATCCGCCTCTTTGATAACCCTTTGTGAAGGTAGACTGAGGAGGGGATTTGTAGGACGTGGATGCACTATCCGAGGGGTAGCCTCTACCCGTGCCCCGAAAGGAAGAGCGGCGAAAAGAGCGCCTAGGAGTGTGAGACTGTAGGGCTTCCATGGATTTCGCCGAATCAGTATCTTTTTTTCATCTTTGAGGGCTTCATCACCTTTTGGGCCAAATAAATGTTGTTGGTCGAATGGGTGATTCAGTATGGAGGCTTGTACCTCAGGTTTAAAACCTGAAACTCTTAGCCAGGCGTGGCGACGGAGAAGGACACTGGTGTTTATGGCCCTGGAGGCTGTATCTGCCGCATCTAGGGCACAGCGTATAGAGGTATTAGTTATAGTTTTCCCCTCTTGGATCAATTCATTAGCCCTATTCTTGTATTTTTCAGGGAGATGGTGCATGATGGTCTCCAACTCATCATAATGCGCCCTGTCGTATCTGGCCAATAGCGCTTGCGTGTTGGCGATATGCCATATATTGGCAGCTTGCGACGCAGTGCGCTTCCCTGACGCGTCTAGGAGCTTGGACTCTTTGTCAGGTGGTGGTGCTTCGCCTGACGCCTGAGAATTTGAGCGCTTCCTAGCTGTAGATACCACTAAAGAATCCAGTGGTGCAGGGCCTTTAATGTATGAAGGATCTGTGGGGGCGGCTTTGTATTTCTTCTCTATACGGGGGTTTGGGACCCTAGCCCTGACTGGGTCTTTCAAAACCTCTGGTGCATGTTTGATTACCCCTTTTAACATAGGCAAAATGGCAGTAGACCTATGTGCATTATCGACAGTGTCTAGGAGAAAATCTTCCTCCACTGGGTCAGTATGTAACTCCACCCCGTGATAATGTGCCGCCCTCTGTAGTAGGTGGTGAAAGCCTAACGAATCTTCTGGTGGGGATGGCCTAGATGGGTAAAGGTCATCCTGTGGGACATCTGGGATGTCCGGATTGTTATAATCATTCAATGGGTCTGGAGATCCAGTAGGGGTGGGGTCTTGTGGCACATCTGCTGGATCATAGTAAGGGTCCCCTAGATCATCGTGGTCTGGAGACAGGGTCGGAGAGCGATGAGGCGGGGTGGAGAGGGTGGAGGTGGGGAGGGTGGAGGAGGTGGGGAAGGCACTCTGAAAGGGGAGGTAGCAGTGTCCTTCCTCTTTGGAGGTGGAGGTGGAGGTGGAGCTGGTTTGTCCAAGTGTCTCTTTTTTTAAGACAGTGTCAAGTGTCCAGTTTTTGGATCCTTGGTAAGTGTCTTTTGCAGAGGATCCGGTGTGAAAAGTTCTTGCGACACTGGTTGTTTGGTCGGCGCCGAGGGTTTCGGGGCAGACGGTTTTTTAGGCTCGTCTGAGCCGTGCTTCTTCGGGACCTCCGATTTTTTGTTCGGTGCCGAGAGAGGCTTCGGCACGGGAATGTCGGTGCCGAGGGCCTTATGATGTTTGGTCGGCACAGAGAGGGCAGCTTTCGACACCGAGGGCTTTGGTCTGGGCTCGGTGTGGAGGCCGATTTTTTCTTCGGTGCCGAAGGGTGTCTTTCGGTACCGCTGGTAGGCTGGCTCGAGCCCGAGCTGCCGGAAGGCTTAATAGACTTCTATACCGGTCCCGAAGGTGGGGTGTGAGAAGCAGTATCCTTGGTCTTGCCTAGGCTCGAGGGCAAAGGTGTGACCGAAGCCTTTTTGGGTATCGGCGTGGGTGTGGGAGGGGGTATTGTACTCACGACCCTCTGCGCCGGAGTGATGTCCTCCACATCTGAGTCGTCGGCCTCGGAAGCACTGATGAGGTCATCGTCCTCTTCTTCGATATTCTGCTGTCCCGGAGCTTCAACGTCGTCTCCGAAGATGTCGACTGGAGCGGAGGTCGAGGAGTGCGCCATGTTGCGTCTAGCCCTTCGATCTCGAATAGTCTTTTTAGATCGAAAAGACTTGCAGGCGGGACAGTCTCGGGCCTTGTGTTCAGGGGAGAGGCAGAGGTTGCACAACTCATGAAGATCGGTGTGGGGAAACTTGGACCCACATCGAGGGCACTTCTTGAAGGGAGTTCTTTCCATCAGCAGAGACCGGAGCCGGAATAGGCCCGAAGGCCGCCGTCGACGACCGGAATCGAAGAAGTGCCGAAGAGAAGGTGATTAAGATGATTTATTATCTGAAGGATCTCGATGAGCGAGGATTTTTGCGTCGATCGTTGAACTGGAAAAGTTCGGAACCGGAGCGCGAAGTATTACATCCGAACCCGATGGCGGAAAAAAACAATCTGAGGATGGAGCCGAAGCCCATGCGCAATACGAACCAAAGGAGGAGTCACCAACCTCGTGACTTCCAAAGCCTTTCCAAGAGGAAAAACAAACTGCAAACATCCGGGCCCAACACCAGATGGCGATCTATGCACAGTGTATAATCTGCAGCTCATATGCCTCGAACATAGTGTTATCGGTTTTGAGGTAAGTATTTGATAGTGGGAGTTGAGGTTCTGGGGATAGACTCAGGGGTCCACCAGGGTCAAGGGTGCACTCTAGTTACACCCTCAGCAGCACTAGGGCGGCCTGTTGCAGAGTGCTGAGGCCCAATGTTATCCAATGGGGGATAGGGGGCCTCCGGTTGGTGGCTGCTGATGAGCAGGCCACTTGGTTGTGGGAGCAAAGCTCCTGGACTCTAGCTCAGGGCAAATGGGGAAACAAAGTAGCACCAAAGGTGCACCCTCAGCGGCACTAGAGCAGGCGGTTGCAGGGTGCCGATTTGACGGCGGGCTCCTTGTTTGCAATGGCACCCAGCTAGAGGGGTGACTGATCTATGCCAGGGTAGTGGGTTGTAGGCATGGCACACAGGGATGTATGCCATGTAGATTTCACTACTTTCTGCTCCAAAAAAGGCAGCCTGCAAAGGCAGTGTGTGTCTGTGTGTAAAGGTACAGGGCCTCTAAGGGTGGCACAATAAGTGCTGCAGCCCTTAGAGGTCTTCCCTGGTCACAATGCCCTGGGTACCTGTGGTACCATTTACCAGGGGATGACCTGTGCCTAGTGATGCCAATTGGGTTAGCTTTGGGGAAAGAACACAGGCCCTGGGAATCTGACTGGCAGGGACCCAAGGCACATCAAGTCAAAGTGCATCAGTAGTCTGGTAAAAAGTGGGGAGGGGTTACTGCAACAGAAACCCACTTTCCTACAGCAGTTGCCAGGCAAACAAAAAAAGATGGTTGAAAAAGAAAAAAAGCAGCTTCAGCTGACTGGCTGAGGTTTAGGTCTGTGTGTCATTTCAAGGGTACTACCAGGTCTATTCACACTTCCACAAGGCACAGTTATCTAGATTCAGCTACTTTTAAGAACACTGACAACTTGAGGGAGCAGTCCCCGATTTTCACTTCCTTATGGATGAAGCCTATTTTGCTGTATTGTTCATCCCTTCAGGTTTTGGGCTATTTCATTAAGTAGTGAAGTTAATGATTAGGCTGCAATGAACTGATGAAACCTTTTTTGTTAATTGGATAAGAAAACACAGGATAAAAAAGGCAAATGCTACTTACCAGTATGCATCTGTTCTTGGCATGTAGAGCTGCAGATCTACACACTGTGCATAGATCGCCATCTGGTGTTGGGCCCGGATGTTTGCAGTTGTTTTTCCCCTTGGAAAGTCTTTGGAAGTCACGAGGTATGAGACTCCTCCTTTGGATCGTATTGCGCATGGGCTTCGGCTCCATCCTCAGATTGTTTTTCGTCAGCAGGGAAATTATGGAGCGTAGTAGTAAGTAGTGAAGATGCCCATGTGTGCTGTATCTAAATAAGATAAACTGGAACAGATAAATGTAGCCGGGGAGGCGGGTGGGCGTGAGTAGATCTGCAGCGCTACATGCCAAGAACAGATGCATACTGGTAAGTAGCATTTGCCGTTCGAGGCATATGAGCTGCAGATTACACACTGTGCATAGATTATATAACAGTACTCGCTCCTAGCGGCGACCACCAGTATCTGTTGCAGTGGTTTGAAACAGTGCTTTGAGTACAGCCTGGCCCACACTAGCTTGTTGCTTAGTTTGCACACCTACACAATAGTGTTTAGTTGAAGTGTGCGGTGTAGGCCATGTAGCTGCTTTGCAGATATAATCTAAGGGGATGTTCCCTAAGAATGCCATGGAAGCCCCCATCTTACATGTAGAGTGGGCTTTAGGGGGAACAGATAGCGTTAGTTTTGCTTTGTGGTAGCAAATCTGTATGTATTTGACAATCCACCTAGCTATCCCAAATTTGGAGATGGGGTTGCCTTTGTGTGGTGGTGAGAAAGACACGAAAAGTTGTTTGGTCTTATGAAAGGGTGTGTTCTCTTGATGTAGTAGAGTAAGGCTCGTTTGACATCTAATGTGTGGAGAGCTCTTTCTGCAATGGTCTGTGGTTGCGAGAAGAATACGGGTAGTTCCACAGATTGGTTTAGGTGAAAGGGAGAAATGACTTTAGGGAGGAATTTTGGATTTGTGCGGAGAACAAACTTGTTATGCTGCATTTGCAGAAAAGGTTCTTGAAGGGTGAGGTCTTGTATCTCACTGACCCTTCTGAGAGAAGTGATGGCTACAAGAAAAGCAGTTTTACACGTTAGGAATAGAAGTTCACATTTGTGTAGAGGTTCAAAGGGAGGCCCCATTAGTCTTGTGAGAACGATGTTTAGGTTCCACACAGGTGAGGGTGGCAATCTGGGGGGAATTATTCTTTTGAGGCCTTCCATGAAGGCTTTTATGGCAGGTACTCTAAAGAGTGATAGATGTTGCCAGTTTTGTAGATAAGCTGCTATGCCTGCGAGGTGCAGTCTAATAGACGTGTAGGCTAGATTGCATCTTTGAAAGGTGTAGTAAATAGCCTATGATGTGTTGGATGGACACATCTAGGGGATTAAAGTTATTGTTGTGACACTAGATCACAAAGCGTTTCCACTTGGCTGCGTAGCAAGTTCTAGTGGTAGGTCGTCTAGCTTCCCTAATGACGTTTATGCAGTCTGGGGGGAGATTTAGATAACCGAATTCTAGGATTTCAGGAGCCAGATCGCAAGGTTGAGCTGAGCTGGGTCCGGGTGCCTGATCTCTCCATGGTTCTGGGTTAAGAGGCGTGGAGAGAGGTGTAACTTTTGGTGCGGTACTATAGATAGTTCCAGCAGTGTGGTGTACCACGGTTGTCTGGCCCAAGTTGGAGCTACTAGGATGAGAGTGAGGGAGTGTTGTTGTAATTTGCGCACCACTAATGGAATGAGTGGGAGAGGCGGAAAAGCGTACGCAAATTTGCCTGACCAGTTCATCCATATCGCATTGCCTTTGGACAATGGGTGTGGATACCTGGCGGCGAAGCTTGGGCATTTGGCGTTTTCGTGGGTGGCAAAGAGGTCTATCTGTGGATGCCCCCACATTTGGAAGTACGGGTGAAGAAATTGTGGATGGAGTTCCCACTCGTGGATCTGTTTTGTTTGTCTGCTCAGCAGATCGGCCATAGTGTTTTGGACTCCTGGGACATGTTGGGCTAGGAGAAAGATTTTGTGGGGTATGGCTCATCTCCATATGCTCTGTGCTAGCTGTGAGAGCTGCGGAGAGTGTGTGCCTCCTTGTTTTTGTATATAGTACATGGCTGTCATGTTGTCCGAGCGGACTAGGACGGCCTTGCCAGATATGTGTGTTTGAAAAGCCTTTAGTGCTAAGAATATGGCTAGTAACTCCAGATAGTTGATGTGGAGTAACTTTTGTTGAGGTGTCCACCTGCCCTACATGGTGTGATGTAGTAGGTGAGCTCCCCAGCCGGAGAGCAATGCGTCTGCTGTCAGTACTATCTGAGGAACAGGCTCCAGGAATGGTCGTACTTTGGAAAGGTTTTTGGGTGTCCACCACTGCAGAGAGCGATGGGCACGACCGTCCACCAACACCAGATCTGTCAATTGACCCTGGGCCTGGTTCCATTGGCGCGCTAAGCACTCTTAGAGAGGACTCATCTGTAGTCTTGCATGAGGTACTATGAATATGCAAGAGGCCATCATTCCTATAAGTTGCATGAACACTCGAGCTGGAAGAGTGTGTTCCGGCTGAAATTTGGCACGTAGCGCCTGAATGCTTGCTATCCTGGCAGGACTGGGGTAGGCTAGTGCTTTTGAGGTGTCTATAGTGGCACCTAGGTATTGTTTTATGTGGGACGGTTGCAGATGGGACTTTGTGTGGTTTGCTGTGAAGCCCAGTTCGTGAAGTAGCTGGATAGTGGCGCGAGTGTGTTGTACACACTGGTTGTATGAGCTGGCTTTTATTAGCCAGTCGTCTAGGTATGGGAAGACGTGGATGTGTTGTCTTCGCAGGTGTGCTGCCACGACCGCTAGGCACTTGGTAAACACCCGCGGTGCTGTGGTAACTCCGAATGGGAGCACTTTGAATTGATAGTGTTGACCGTCCACTACAAACCTGAGAAACTTTCTGTGAGCTTTGTGAACGGGATGTGGAAATAGGCGTCCTTGAGGTCTAGGGTGGCAAGGAAGTCGTCTTGGGAGAGCAGGGGAAGTACCTGCTGGAGTGTGACCATGTGGAAATGGTCCGAGTGTATATAGTGATTTAGGGGTCTGAGGTCCAGTATGGGCCTTAGAGTCGTCCCTTTTTGGTATGAGAAAATATAGGGAGTAAACTCCCATATTTTGTTGGCGGGCAGGAACTAGCTCTATCGCGCCTCTTTTGTAGGAGGGAGATTACCTCCTGTTTTAGAAGTGACAAATGTTCCTGTGACATTGGGCGTTGTTTGGGTGGAATGTTGGGGGGGGGGGGGGGTAGATATTAGTTCGAGGCAGTAACCTGACCGAATTATTTGTATTACCCATTTGTCTGAGGTGATAGTAGCCCAGACATGAAGGAAATTGTGGAGTCTGCCCCCGACTGGAGTGGGATGGTCTGGGGGGAGTGGAGGGAAGTCATTGGGTAGGGGTGGAGGCAGTGCAGGAGGTGTTAGTTTTGCCTCTGCCTTTATTGTTGTTACCCCTGTAGCCACCTCTCTGATAACCCCTAGTGAAGGTGGATTGGGTAGGGGCTTTATAGGAAGTGGTAGGTGCTTTATAAGAAGTGGAGGCGCTGTCTGAGTAGCCGCCTCTGGAGGTGCTTCGAAAGGAGCAGCGGCGCAAGGAGCGCCTGGGAGTGTGCAACTGTAAGGTTCCCATAGACTTTGCCGTATCTGTGTCCTTTTTCATTTTTTCCAGGGCAACGTCTACGTTTGGGCCAAACAGATGTTCCTGGTCAAAGGGGTGGTTCAGGATGGAGACCTGCACCTCGGGTTTGAAACCGGAAATACGTAGCCAGGCATGCCTACGGAGGACGACGCTGGTGTTAATTGCCCTAGCGGTGGTGTCAGCTACATCTAGGGCGCAGCGAATGGAGGTGTTGGTAATGGATTTACCCTCCTGGATTAGCTCGTGGGCTCTATTTTTATATTTGTCAGAGAGGTGTTGCATTATGGCTTCTAGTTCGTCATAATGTGCCCTGTCATATCTTGCCAAGAGCGCTTGTGTGTTTGCGATGCGCCATATGTTGGCCGCTTGGGATGCAGTGCGCTTGCCCGAGGCGTCTAGGAGTTTGGACTCCTTATCAGGTGGTGGTGCTTCGCCCGATGCCTGGGAGTTTGCTTCCTTGCAGTGGAGACTACCAGGGAGTCTAGTGGTGCAGGCCCTCTGATGTAGGTGTGGTCTGCTTTATATTTCTTCTCGATACGAGGGTTGATGACTCTGGCCCTGACTGGGTCTTTAAAGACCTCAGGCGCGTGCTTGATAACCCCTTTTAGCATTGGCCAGATTGAAGTGGTCCTGTGTGAAGTATCAAAGGTATCGAGAAGGAAGTCCTCCTCCACGGGGTCTGTGTGGAGATCAACTCCATGGTAGTGTGCTGCCCTATGGAGTAGTTGGTTAAACCCCATTGTGTCTTCAGGGGGGACGGTCTTGAAGGGTAAAGGTCGTCCTGCGGGACGTTGGGGACGTCTGGAATGTTGTAGTCGTCCCATGGGTCTGGGGACCCTGTAGGAGTGAGATCCCCTGTGGGTTGGTCATGGGGCCCGGCCCCTGTGTCCTCGTAGTCATTGTCATCATCCTCATCGGGAGAGGGTGTGGGGGAATGATGAGGTGGGGGAGAGGGAGGAGGTGGAGGAGGGGGTGAAGGTATTCTCAAAGGGGAGGTAGCAAAGTCTCTTCTCTTTGGAGGTGGAGCTGGGAAGAGCTTGTCCAGAGGTCTCTTTTTGATGCTAAGCATCAAATGTCCAGTTTTTGGGTCCTTGAACAGTGTTTTTTGCAGTGGATCGGGCCAAAATAGTTCCTCTGTGAATGGCCGATCCGTGGGTGCCGAAGGTGTCAGAGCCGTAGGTTTTTTAGCCTTGTAATCTTTTGAACTGTGTGGCTTGCGAGTCCGGTTGTTTCCTCGGTTCCGAGATGATTTTCGGCTTCGAGGTGTGGGCGTCTAGGGCTTTAGATTTTTTGCTCGGCTCCGAGGAAGGTGTCAGTGTCGAGGAACCAGTGCTGGTCTTCGACTCAGAGTGCTTCGGTGTGGAGCTCGGCGCGGAGGAGGAGGCCATTTTCTTTTTCTGCGCCGGTGCGGAGGAGTGTTTCTCGGCACCGACGGCAGGCTGGCTCGAGCCCGAGCCACCAGAAGGCTTGGTGTGCTTCTTAACCGGGCCCGAAAGCGAGGTATGGGAAGCAGTATCTTTGATCGTGCCTAGGCCCGAGGGTGAAGGCGTGACCGAAACCTTTTTTGGTGCCGAAGGTGGGGGTCAATGTCAGTACTCACGCCCCTCTGTGCCGGAGTGATGTCCTCGACATCTGAGCTGTCGGCTTCGGAGGGCCTGACGAGGCCCTCTTCGGTGTGCTGCTGTTCTGGGACATCGATGCCTTCTTCGAAGAGGTCATCGGGGATTGCTGGCGACGTGTGTGCCATGATTCTCCACGCCGTTCGGTCGCGAATGGTCTTCTTCGACCGGAAGGATTTGCACGCCGGACAGTCTCGAGCCTCGTGTTCTGGGGAGAGGTAGAGGTTGCACACCTCAAGGAGATCGGTGTGGGGAAACTTGGACTCACATCGAGGACACTTCTTAAATGGAGTCCTTTCCATGAGCCAGGACTAGAGCTCAGGTAGGCCCGAAGGCCTCCGTCGACGACCGGAATCGAAGACTTCGAGCGATGAGTCACGCCGAGTGTGGAGATCGCGATCTAAACAATACCGCGAAAAGGGAAGGGTTGCACGTCGATTAGAAGAACTTTAAAGTGTTCGGAACCGGAGCGCGAAGAAATACATCCGAGCCCGATGGCAGAAAAAAACAATCTGAGGATGGAGCCAAAGCCCATGCGCAATACGATCCAAAGGAGGAGTCACATACCTCGTGACTTCCAAAGACTTTCCAAGAGGAAAAACAACTGCAAACATCCGGGCCCAACACCAGATGGCGATCTATGCACAGTGTGTAATCTGCAGCTCATATGCCTCGAACATACCTTTTTTCTGCGCATTTGTAAAATTGCAGATTTACCCAATTAGAAATGCATTTATGTAAATAAGAAAGTGTTCAGGAGCCATACACAAGCAGGAGTATCGTACTTATTATTATGAAAGAAGATCCTATGATGCAGGAGAAAATTATTCACAATTTGTCATTAGTAACACTTGCTCACTTCACCTACACCACACCAACACATGCAGAAGCCCTTTCTACAAAGAATTACAGGTGCAACTTACCTCTGAAACCTGGCTGTCTGTTGGTTGGCAGGCAGCTGTGATGTTTCGTCCTCATCTTCCGTTTCACTGTCATCCGTCTCCTAAGTGAGGGAAAAAAAAATATGGAATGTCAGGTTGATGATATGGTCAAATGAAACTGATGCTGATAAAACTGAACTCCTTAAAAAAAGCAGACAATTCTATAACTTGACTCACATGAAACAGACATGGCCTCACGTGCACACATTGGATAAGTTAACAATATACCTGTGATCCTATAGTTAAGGTTAAGTTGGTGTTTGCATTGTCAGTTTGCCTGCCCAAAACAGTGAGGGTACAGCAAATTAAAAAGATCCCCTTTAACATAAGGTGCTTGAGCAAACCAACGGTGGTTCAGATGAAAGCATAATCTACCTGGAGGTTTCTGGGTAGAGGAGTCCAGACTAGACAGTGAACAAACCAACTCCCTGCAGACATGACAACTTATGGGTAAGGGAGTTTCTCTTCTCTCTATTCCTGCAGCAATCACTGAGCGGGCTTGATGGAGGGATAATTCAAGAGTTCATCTAGTAAATGTCAAAAGTATTGAGGAACTTCTTATACTGAGGCTAAGAATGATGCAATGATCATGGAAGACCCCATGCAATGAATGTTACTTACCTTTAGAAGGAATATGCTACTTACCAGTATGCATCTGTTCTTGGCATGTACTGATTGGTTAAGATGAAAAGGAGATTTGACTTTTGGAAGGAATTTCGGATTTGTCCTAAGAACCACTTTGTTACGGTGTAATTGTAAGAATGGTTCTTGTATGGTTAAAGCCTGGATTTCACTTAACCTTCTGAGAGATGTGATCGCGATGAGGAAAGCTACTTTCCATGTGAGGAACTGTAGTTCGCATTTATGCAGAGGTTCAAATGGGGGTCCCATGAGCCTAGTAAAAACAATGTTTAGATTCCACACTGGAGAGGGTGGTAATCTGAAAGGAATAATTCTTTTAAGTCCTTCCATGAAGGCTTTGATCGCTGGGACTTTAAAGAGTGACAAGTGTTGTCGATTTTCTAAGTATGCTAATGCTGCTAGGTGGAGACGTATGGATGAGTATGGTAAATTACATCTTTGCAAGTGTAGTAAGTAGCAAATGATGTTCTGGATGGATGCATCCAGTGGGTGTATATCATTGTTAGTGCAGTAAATGGCAAACCTTTTCCATTTTGCAGCATAGCAAGTTCTAGTGGTAGGTCTTCTGACTTCTTTTATAATGTTCATGCAGTCTGGTGGCAGGTTAAGGTAACCGAACTCTAGGACTTCAGGAGCCAGATCGCCAGATTCAGTTGACCTGGATCTGGGTGTCTGATCTTTCCATGGTTCTGGGTTAATAGGGACGGGGAGAGATGCAGTTTTTGGTGTGGAACTAGAGAGAGTTCCAGTAGTGTTGTGAACCATGGCTGGCATGCCCATGTGGGAGCTACTAGGATCAGTTTGAGAGACTGCTGCCTGAGCTTGTGTACCACTAATGGAATGAGTGGAAGAAGCGGAAAAGTGTACGCAAATCTGCCAGACCAGTTCATCCATATAGCATTGCCCTTTGACTCCGGGTGGGGAAACCTGGCGGCGAAGGTTGGACATTTTGCATTTTCGTGTGTGGCGAACAGATCTATGTATGGTTGGCCCCATTGTTTGAAAAAGGGTAGTGGGACTTGGGGACGTAGTTCCCATTTGTGGATCTGTTGTGTTTGTCGACTTAACAGATCAGCAATTTGATTGTGAACCCCTGGAAGGTGTTCTGCAAGTAGGTATATGTTCTGAAGAATGGCCCATCTCCAAATGTTCTGTGCAAGCTGGGACAGCTGCAGAGAATGTGTGCCTCCTTGTTTTTGTATGTAATACATGGCTGTCATGTTGTCCGTCCGGATGAGGACAGCCTTGTTCTGTACATGTAGTTAGAAGGATTTTAGTGCTGGGAATACTGCTAGTAGTTCTAGGTAATTGATATGGAGCACTTTCTGTTGAGTGGTCCATTTGCCCTGAGTGGTGTGTCCGAGGAGATGAGCTCCCCATCCTGTGAGTAATGCGTCTGTTGTCAGCACTATCTGTGGAAGAGGCTCTAGGAACGGCCGCCCTTTGGACAAGTTTGCTATGTTCCACCATTGTAGACAGCGATGTGTGCGGCTGTCCACCAACACCAGGTCTGTGAGTTGGCCGTGAGCCTGATTCCACTGACATGCTAGACATTCTTGCAAGGGACGCATTTAAAGTCTTGCATAGGGCACAATGAAGATGCAAGACGCCATCATGCCTATGAGTTGCATGAACACTCTTGCTGGAAGAGAGTGTTGGATTTGAAATTTTGTGATAAGAGCTTGTATATTGGCTATCCTGGCTGGGCTGGGCTGGGCTATGCTAAGGCTGTGGAGGGGTTTATGGTGGCTCCTAGATACTGGTGTATATAAGAGGGTTGGAGATGAGACTTGGGATAGTTTATTGTGAACCCCAAGTTGTGTAAGATTTGGATGGTTTGGTGAGTATGTAGAAAACATTTGTTGAATGACTTGGCTTTTACTAGCCAGTCGTCTAGATACTGGAAGACATGAATTTGTTGACTTTTGAGATGTGCTACTACTACTGCCAGACATTTTGTGAATACTCTGGGCGCGGTTGGTACCCCGAATGGAAGGACTGAACTGGTAGTGTTGTCCGTCCACCACAAACCATAGATACTTCCTGTGAGCAGGATGTATGGGAATGTGGAAGTAGGCGTCCTTGAGATCTAGTGTGGCAACGAAAATCGCCTTGTTGCAGCAGTGGGAGCACTTGTTGAAGAGTGATCATATGGAAATGATCTGAGTGTATATACAGATTTAGGGGTCTGAGGTCGAGTATTGGTCTTAGAGTCCCGTCCTTTTTTGGGGATTAGGAAGTAGAGTGAGTATACCCCTGTCCCTGGATGTTCAAAAGGGAACTGGCTCTATTGCGTGTTTTTGGAGCAGTGAGAGAACCTCTTGTTTGAGGAGCGTAAGATGGTCTGGTGATATTGAACGCTGTTTGGGTGGTGAATAGTTGGGGGGGGGGGGGGGGTAGTTGTAAGTTCCAGGCAGTAGCCATACTGGATAATTTGTCTGTTGTGATGGAGTTCCAGACAGGTAGGAACTGTGTTAGTCTGCCCTCGACTGGAGTGAAATGGTCTGGGGGGAGCAGAGGAGAGTCACTGTTTTGTGGCAGGGGAGGTGCCAGTGTTATTGCCTCGACCTCGTTCCTTGTTGTGGTTTCCTCTGTAGCCGCCTCTGAAATATCCTCTACTGGGGGATGTTTTGTGTAGTGGCTTTGACTGTAGATGAGGTGTCTGTGCCCATATTTTTGGAGGCTCCTCTGTAGAAGGAGCGCTAAAAGGAGCCACGTGCTTGTGGAGACTGTAATGCTCCTATGGACTTAGCAGTCTGTGTCCTTTTTCATTTTTTCAAGGGCAGTGTCTACGGCTGGCCCAAATAGCTGTTCCTGGTTGAATGGCTGACTAAGTATGGTAGTTTGTACCTCTGGCTTAAAGCCTGAAATGCATAGCCAGGCATGTCGTCGAAGGAGCACACTGGTGTTAATTGCTCTAGAGGCGGTGTCTGCGGCGTTAAGCGCACATTTAATTGACGCATTTGAAATAAGCTTTCCCTCTTGGATAAGGTAATTTGCCTGGGTTTTATACTGTTCAGGTAGATGTTGTAAGAGATTCTCTAACTGGTCGTAGTGCGCCCTGTCATATCGTGCTAGTAGTGCTTGAGTGTTGGCGATACGCCAATGATTAGCTGCTTGTGCTGCTACTCTTTTGCCAGAGGCTTCTAGCAGTTTGGATTCCTTATCGAGGGTGGTGCATCTCCTGTGGTTTTGGAGTTGGCGCATTTCCTAGCATTGGAAACGACCAAAGAATCCAAAGGCAACTGTCCTTTGATGTCCTTGGGATCTTCAGGGGCAGGCCTATACTTCTTTTCTATTCTACGGTTAAGAACCCTGGCACGGACGGGGTCTTTAAATACCTTGGCGGCGTGCTTAATGACTCCTTTGATCATAGGTAGGATTTGTACTGACTTTTGAGATTGTTCAAAAGTATCTAAGAGGAAGTCTTCCTCTGGTGCGTCGGAGTGCATTGTAACGCCGTGATAAAGTGCCACTCTATTTAATAATTGGCCAAACCCTAGGTGATCATCTGGAGGAGATGGTTTGGAGGGATATGGCTGCGGTTCTGGCATGTCTGTTGGGAGAGGGAATGCCTAATCATCAAGTGGTGAGGTATCTGGATCCGTGAACGGGTCATTAGGTTCACCCCCTCCCCCAAGATCATCATCAACACCATCTGGAGGTGGTGTATGTGGTGGAGAAGTTACATGTAAGGGTGGTGTAGGCAGAGGAGGAGGGTTAGAAGGCAGTATAGGAGAGGAAGGGGGCATAGGCAATGTTGCAGAGTCCTTCCTGAGTACAGGAACTGGAGCAGGTGGTGTGTCCAGTTTCCGTTTTTTACATGGCACAGCTGTGACATGTCCAGTCTTTGGGCTAATATAAATCTTTTTCTGCCTTGGATCGATGGGATCTGGGTGAAAAAGTTCTTGTTCCTCGGGAACAGTTTTTGGTGCCGATTTTTTCGGTTCCGAGCGAGGTTTTAGCTGATCCGTGTAGGTTTTGGCTTTAGAAGGTGTAGTAGAGTCCTTAGCCGCTTGTTTCGGTGCCATTGATGGTTTCGGAACCAAAGCTGGATCTTTAGGCTTGGGAACCTTCGACGCCGGTTTATCTATGGGCCTTGGCGTTTTCGGGGCCGAAGGCGTCGGAGCCGATTTCGGTGCCGAGTGGTCTTTTGGCTTCGGTGCCGAAGTGACAATGACATGCGGTTTGCTCGGTCCAGAGCTACCGGAAGGCTTGTGTTGTTTCTTCGGAGCCGAGCCCGGAGGCGGGGCTTCTGAAGGATGTTTTCGGTCTTGACTGGGGCCAACAGGCGAAGTCTTGACTACTGCCTTTGGTTTTGGGGGGGTTGGGACAGGGGCAGTAGTACTCACATGTTGCCCACGAGTGATGGGGTCGTCTGAGCTCTCAGCTTCGGAGATGATTTGGAGATCCTTTGAATCTTCTTCTGGGACATCTGGGCCTTTATCAAAGATGTCCTCTGGTTCCGGAGCTGATCTCTGTGCTATGATGTGTCTTCGAGCCCTTCGATCTCGAATAGTCTTTTTGGATCGAAAGGATGCACAGGCTGGACAGCTGGACTCGTTGTGATCAGGTGATGGGCACAGGTTGCAGACCTTGTGATGGTCACTGTGTGGAAATTTTGCTCCACACTGGGGGCTTTTTTGAAAGGCGTCCTTTCCATGAGCCGTATTATTATTATTATTTCTGAATTTGTAGAGCGCCTGGTTACACTTACCAGTGTGTCCCCGCGCTATCAAGGATTACAGCAGCACCCACTCAACAAGACCAAGCGAAGCAGAGGGGTTATCCTTTGGGGAAGAGAAGTGTCTTCAGCTCTCTTCGAAATGTCAATTCTGATGGTTCCATCCGTATTCGGGGGGGGAGGGTGTTCCATCTACGGGCAATTAGGGAGCGGAAGGATCTCCCTCCCATCCTAGCGTAACTGTCGAACAGGAGTGTAGGGAAGGAGCAAGTTGCGCAGGAAGCCCGGGCACTTCCCCTGGACTATCCTGTGGGCAATGCATAGAGCCTTGAAATCAATACGTTCCTTGATAGGGAGCCAGTGGCCTTACGGCGTGGATAGGCCCAGCAGCCCGCGTCTACGTCCGGAATCGAGCGGATGAAATCGATGTCGAAGATTAAGGTGCTTCGATGGTTTTTGTGGAAATTTTACGCTTGGAATTGAGATTTCCAACCGGAGTGGAAAAGTTGCATCCGAACCCAATGGCAGAAAAAACAATCTAACGATGGAGTTGATGCCCATGCACACTATCGTCTAAGGGAGGAGTCACCTATCTCGTGACCACAAAGACTTCTTCCAAAGACAACAACAGCGTGCAAGCATCCGAGCCCAACACCAGATGGCGATCTACTATCCTAGTGTGTGATCTGCAGCTCATATGCCTCGAACACAACATTTTGGGTTCAAATGCACATCTTAAGCACTTTGCCTTCCAGGCTTCGAACTGCTCTGGAAATGCTTTTCTCCACCAATAGTGCTTGAGCGCTGCCAGGTAAAGCCATGCTGTTCCAACAGCGACACTGCTTCCACACATGACAACACTAGAGTTTAGTAAGTGCCAAAAGGCATGCTGGCATAACTTTCTTAATTTATTGCGAGCCCTATCAAGGTGTGTGTAAAGAAACCAAGAGAATAGCAATACATGCACATAACACGTTTGCATACCCCAAGATCTAACTATCGCACTAAACCCCTCAGTGGAGGAGGAAAGGCCATTAGGAATCTGTAGCAATGGTATGTATCCACCATAAGGATTATGTTACTTACTCAGTAAGCAACTTTTCTTGGCATGTAGAGCTGTAGATTCACATGCTTTGCATACTCCTGCCAAGTCTTTCCCAGTCACAAGGTAAGGTGACTCCTCCTTCGATGATAGTGCGCATGGGCATCGACTCCATTGTTAGATTGTTTTCCCGCAAGAGGGTGAGAATGGAGTGAGTGAGTGTAGTACAGAGCTGTCCATGCATATGTAATTAAATAATGAAAACTGCAACAACTACATGTGAATGTACAGCTCTAGATGCCAAGAACAGATGCTTACTGGGAAAGTAACAATCCATTTGAGGCATGTGTGCTGTAGATAAAGCCATAGATGTTCCTACTTTACGAGTGGAATGTGGTCTAGGAGGTATAGATAAAGATCTTTTAGCTTTAGTACAACACGTTTGAATGCATTTAACAATCCATTTTGAAATACCAGACTTGGAAATAGGATTGCCTTTGTGAGGTGTAGAAAATTCAACAAACAGTTGTTTTGTCTTAAGAAAATCTTTTGTCCTTTCAATATAGTACAATAATGCTCTTCTGACATCAAGTGTGTGAAGAGTTCTTTCTGCTACAGAATCAGGCTAACGGAAGAACACAGGTAACTCAACTGACTGGTTGATATGAAAAGCAGAAACCAATTTTGGAAGGAATTTTGGGTTGGTGCGAAGTACAACTATATCTCTATGACGCTGAAAGAAGGGTATTTCTAAAGTTAATGCTTGTAGCTCACCAACTCTCATCAATGAAGTGATGGCAATGAGGAAGGCAACCTTCTATGAGAGAAACTGTAACGGACAGTTGTGTAATGGCTCAAAGGAAGGACCCATGCGTCTTATAAGCACAATGTTCAGATTCCAAACTGGTGCAGGAGGTACCCTGGGAGGTATTACTGTTTTAAAGCCCTCCATAAAGGCTTTAATTACTGGAACCATGGACAAAGACAAATGATGCCTGTTTTGCAAATATGTGGCTACTACTGCAAGATCCAATCTAACAGATCTGTAGGCTAGACTGGCACGCTGTAGATGCAAAAGGAAACAAATACTATTTAGGATAGAGGCATCTAGTGGATTAATATTGCTGTTACAATGTACAACAAATCTTTTCCATTTTGCTGCATAACATGCTCTGGTGGTAAGCTTTCTAGCTTCCTTAAGAATAGTCCTACAGTCTGGTGGCAAATTTAAGTATCCAAACTATGACTTCAGGAGCCAAATAGCTAGATAGAGCTCCTTGGGGTTTGGGTATTTGACTTCTCCATGGTTTGGAGTGAGAAGGCTGAAATTGAGTTGTAGCTTTTGATGTAGAGCTACAGATAAACCACGGTTGATGGGCCCAAGTGGGAGCTACTAGAATCAGTGCGAGGGATATTTGCCTGAGCCTTCATACCAGAAATGGAAGGAGAGGGAGAGGCAGAAAAGCGTAGGCAAATATCCCTGACCAATTCATCCATAGGGCATTGCCTTTGAATAGAGGTTGTGTGAACTTGGAGGCCAAGTCTGGCATTTTGAGTTGGCCATTGTGAACAGATCTATTTGTGGGAACCCCATTGTTGAAAGCATAAAAGGAGAACTTGAAGATGAGGTTCCCACTTGTGTATTTGTTGCCACACCCTTCTGAAGAGGTCAGCAATTTGATTGTTCACTCCTGGGAGGTGCTCTGCCAGAAGATTAATTCTGTGATGGATTGCCCAATGCCAAATGGTCTGAGAGAGGTGTGACAGTTGCAGAGTGTGTGTACCCCCCGTTTGTGTACATAGCTGTCATATTGTCCATGTGCACTAGGACAACTTTCCGTACGAGGTGAGACTTAAAAGCTTTGAGTGCTAGATGCACAGCTAGAAGCTCTAGATCACAGCTTTCCAAACTTTTCATGTTGGTGCCACACCTTTTAGACAATCGCGACCTAGTGACACGGTAATGCGAGCGAGCGAAGCGAGCCACTTAAGGGGGATTCGGGGCGGTTCCCCCCCCCCCCCCCCCGAAAAGTTTGAAAAAATAGTGTGCAAATGGTGCATTTTCAAGCAAATTCGAGAAAGCAGGAAGGTTAATAAAGAAATTGTGAATCTGTTCTAACAAAGACAGTGACTGGCAAAACTGGGTGTAAGGTTAAGTTTGTGCCTGAAACAAGAATATAATCATGCACACATTGACACATGCCCCAGGGATTTACGGCACAAAAAGGGCGGGTGCATGCACAGCCAACCCTTTAAACAAGTTGGATGAGAAATGTACACTACCAGATCTAGAACCAAAAGAAGCCTTTGGAAAACAATCTACCAGGCCAACATTGTGGCAAGTGACAATGACCACACCCAAGCCAGTTCACACTAGAAGGGGGAAAGCCCATTATGGAAAACTAAGACCAATTTATAAGATAGTTTGCTCTCATATATCAAAAATGACATATGAGAGAAAATTAGTGAAAGGAAAGGTTGAAAAAAGAGAAAAAAAGTGTCAGAAAAAGAAAGGGAGATCAGAATGAGCAAAGGAGATAGTGAAGAACCAGAAATAAGGATGGCAGGGAAAGAACAAAGAAGTGGAAGATGGAGAGAAACAAGAAGACTAGTGATGGATATGAGAGGAAGGATATAGAATGAACAGAAAGAGAAACAAAGAAGAGAGTTTAGGTTTAGGACGAGCGAGGATGGTAAAATGAGAGGGAGGGAGGCGATAAGACTGAGTGAAAGGCACGAGGGAAAGAGACATGAAGCGATAGAGAGGAGACCAGGTGAAAGAAGGACAGATGAGTGAGGATGGAGATAGGGAAAAGAGCAGTGCTTAATTTAAACCGCTGGTTTCCACCCCTTCCCCCAACCCACCCGCCCCACTGCTGCTTCCAGGCATTAGCCGCGACTGCTTCTTTGTTTACAGAGCCCTAAAATGCGATAAAAAGCAGAAATATAAAATTATGATTTCTCATATCCCAGAAACGAAACAGCTGTTTTCTTTTTATCAAGGCAAATTGCGCAGCCCACATTCCACATTTGGCAACCCCATTCTTAAAAAAAAATAACACCTGACCGCCCTTTGCCTGTCTGCGTTTCGAAGAATGAGCAAACAAAACAGACAGTTGTACAGCAGGCAGATTATTAACATTTAACACTAGAACGCTGAGCTACCACCTGTGGCTTGTTTAAAATGTAAACATGATTACAGACTACTTTGCAGAAAGCTTTCTGAAGGTCGGATACCCCTATCGATCCCTAAACCCTTTAAAACCCCTAAATACCCCTTATCCTCATCCACCCATGAACCCTAAACAGCCCTTATAACCCTTACGACACTGAAACCTTACTCGTCCCACCACCTGAACCCTTAAACCGCCCCCTTTTTAATGGCATAAATATTATGACATTGAAAAAATACCTGCTTGGTAAAGTACTGTCTGGTAAAGTCCCACGTGTTACTTTACCCTCGTAATTACGTCCTGCTGGTTAAAGACTTCAGGCTGCTTACTGACTGCTCCACTGTCGCCCTATGCATAATTGCATTGATTCTGCCACGTAATGCTCTTGTGCAGTCAGTGTTGTCTGACTGCCTGCTTTACTCAGGCCCATAGTACTCCGAAGGGGCTTTAGGCGCGGGGCATACAAAATGTGATACTCCTAAAATAAGTACGTCTGAAGTTCCTTTTTAAAGCCTATGAAGGATTAGCTAAAATGCAATTTGTAAAATAGTAGGTTCCAAAATTAGGGGAAGGGGAACTGTAGGGGAACCGAAGGAAAATGGCGATCTTAGTTTTTCTTTCTGAAACTTAAGGGGCTGTGCATGCTGGGAGGGAAAGAGGTTTCAAGTGAGGTTATGATAAGCCATACATCTGTTTCAAGAAGGCGGCTGCTGAAATAACACTTTTCCACTATCTTTAATGCTTTAATACATTTCTGATTCTCAACTTTGCTCCTATGGGTTTCAAATTAGTATTCCAATATCCGTCTTAATGTTTTTTTTACTTCGCTACAATAAATCGGCCATCTCAGAAGCTTTTGGAGGACCCAGGTTACATAGGTTCTGCAGGGCCCCTCTCTGTTTTTACGGCAGCATGCAGACCTCGTTCAAAGTAAAAAATGTAATTGGGCACATTTTGAGGCAGCTGCAGCAGATGACACAATCTTACCATCTACTTCCCGCCATTCTTCCTTGTCACCGGGCTACCACTCGTGTGAAAAACGTACCGAGCGCCGGGAATTGGGAGCGGACTGGACTGCGCATTTGAAGCCCAGAAGTGACCTGTTTCAATGCTCATTGCTTATATCCTTACAAAACATAAGCAGTATGGCTTCAAAAGACCACGGTCCATATTATCAAGGAACGGCGATAACATACGCAGAACTTACCTGGCATCTTGTCCTTGGTTGGAGACACGGACCCCGCTGCCTACTCCCGTAGCCTTGCTGCTCCAAGCTGTCCCGGTCTCCCGCCGCCGCGTCAACACCTATCGCGGTCGCGGTGGGGAGACGGGACTACACGCCCCAGCAGCCCGAGCGAGCCAAACACAGCTGAGCCCTAATTGCGCGCCAGGAGGCGCTTAAAGCAACGACGCTGCTTCGGCAGAGTGGGACTCTTCCATACGCAGAACTTACCTGGCATCTTGTCCTTGGTTAGAGACACGGACCCCGCTGCCTGCTCCCGTAGCCTTGCCGCTCCAAGCTGTCCCGGTCTCCCGCCGCCGCGTCAACACCTATCGCGGTCGCGGTGGGTAGACGGGACTACACGCCCCAGCAGCCCGAGCGAGCCAAACACAGCTGAGCCCTAATTGCGCGCCAGGAGGCGCTTAAAGCAACGACGCTGCTTCGGCAGAGTGGGACTCTTCCATACGCAGAACTTACCTGGCATCTTGTCCTTGGTTAGAGACACGGACCCCGCTGCCTGCTCCCGTAGCCTTGCCGCTCCAAGCTGTCCCGGTCTCCCGCCGCCGCGTCAACACCTATCGCGGTCGCGGTGGGTAGACGGGACTACACGCCCCAGCAGCCCGAGCGAGCCAAACACAGCTGAGCCCTAATTGCGCGCCAGGAGACGCTTAAAGCAACGACGCTGCTTCGGCAGAGTGGGACTCTTCCATACGCAGAACTTACCTGGCATCTTGTCCTTGGTTGGAGACACGGACCCCGCTGCCTGCTCCCGTAGCCTTGCTGCTCCAAGCTGTCCCGGTCTCCCGCCGCCGCCGCCGCGTCAACACCTATCGCGGTCGCGGTGGGGAGACGGGACTGCACGCCCCAGCAGCCCGAGCGAGCCAAACACAGCTGAGCCCTAATTGCGAGCCCTAATTGCGCGCCAGGAGGCGCTTAAAGCAACGACGCTGCTCCCGCGTCACGGGATCGCGCGCGGGTAGCGCCGGGAGAAGCCCGGGACAAGGGCGGGACCGTCTGTGGCCGTCCGGGGCCGACAGAGGCCGGGCCGGGCCACATCTCTTGCGGTTCTTGACTGTGGGTTAGTACGGTGTTCTCTATATTGGCTTTTAACTGGACCGCAACTATCATTGGCATCTGGATAAGTTAACTACCTATTGATGTGTAAGACGCTCCATTGATGGAATAGAGACTATCAACTGTTTGGACGGATAAATTTATTTACGGTTTGATAGTGTTAGATTCACCTCTATATTGTACTTTACTCGCCCCATTTGCTAATTGAAGAAATGATGAAACGGGGAAGGAAAGTTAAACCTCAAACCCCTGTTACACGGTCACAGACCAAGTCATTAGCTACAGATCCCCAGCCATTACCTACGCTAACTGCTATTGACAAGATGTTGCAGCAGACCATTGGGGTTGTGGCTAACTCTATCGAGAATACTGAGAGATGGCTCTCTATTACCCCATCATTATACATCTCAAGACAGGAAAGAGACACTTCAGTCACTATGACTGAAGCGTTGGAGGTCAGTTCCTATATGACATCATCTTACATAGATCTGCCCTGTAGTCAGGCGCCTACAGAAAATTCTAAAGATCTTCATGGCAGATCTATTACTCTGACCTCTCCCCTGGTTGTAGAGAAAAGGGTGGATACATGTAAGCCTTGTCCGAGAAATAAGAAAAATAGTGCCCCAACTAAATCAAATAAAAATGCTCCTATAAATCATGACCTGGTCACTCCATCTGAAAATCTACACGAATCTACGCCAGGAATACCATGTTGGGTTGCCAATATGGTTTCGGACTTACAAACTTCCCTGGAACGGACAATTATTATGCAACTTAAGCCCCTGGTATCAAAACTTGATAAACTGATTTCTATGTTGAATACCAGAGGCGGAGGGAAAATTGAGGTAGCTAACTCCCAAAGAACTCCTGTGCTGTTTGTTACAGAAGCCCAACAACATAGTCTCCTGTAACCCAGTAGTTGGGACCCATAGCCCACCTGCACAGACTGTAAATATGGGAGTAATGTCAGACACCCAAATACTTGCATCCATTCCACCCCGAGACCTCCCTAGTACTGGTTCTCAGCAAAAGAATAGTCAATTCACAAAAAATTTGGCAAATAAAGCAGATAAAGTTCTGACCAAAGCAAAAGCAGGTGAACTGAGGAATAACACTAACATGCCCACGAAAGGGAATATGATATTAGAAACTACTCCCCAGCAGTTGCCAACAATAAACCTACCCCCCGAAGCCCAACCTTTTGTCGTCGCACTTGTGGGTGTTCCACCCTTAAGTGAGGGTAAAAGAGAAAATGAGGGTGAGCTAAAAAATAAGTGTATCCAGTGGCTCACAGTAAACAGACCCCTACCAGGAGATATTTCAGGAGAAATTTTGCTGGCTAGAAGAGTGGGCTGGATTGGGAGGAATCCAAAGACTGTGGCAGGGGATGTAATAATTTTAAATTTCAGGGATACCACTGCTGTACAATATATATGTAGTAGTGACACCTACAGACAAAATACCCAAATTTCTGCTTTACATCTCTCATATTTTTATCCTACCCCTAGCTTTGAACCACACTGCCCTAGAGCCAGGTTCCCCAACAGGGGGCATTACCTTCCATCCTGTAACCCGGAAAATAGAGGAATATATAGAGAAGGCTGGTCCATTCGCACTCCCCTCTTTCCGATACAACCACATTGGAATAGATTCAGCGTTTTGGAAGAGATAGACTGACTTAGCTTAGGCGTAAAACTAGACCAACAAGTCATTAGTAAAGACCCTAGCCGGGCAAGGGCTTCAGAGGAAGAAATACCGTTAGTAGATCTTGCAAGCAACTCACAAATTGACCAGACACCTGTGGGTAGGGAAATTAATATAAGTAGCTTGGCCGCTGAAAGTTCTGATGATTTGATACAAGGTTGTATAAAATTGGTTTCATGGAATATAGCTGGCCTAAAAAATAAGTTAGATACCCCAGATTGGGTTGCATTTATGGCTAAATTTGATATTTGCCTAATGCAAGAGACCTGGGCATTGGAGGACAGCAGTAGTTCGACTTTTGCTACCTACAATATTTTTGCAACATCCACAGGTAAAGGCCGCCCCTCTGGTGGATTATCGATATGGATAGCTACACACTTGGGAATTCAGGCTGTGCAAATACCAACAAAATCTCTGGATCTCCAATGTGTTTTATTGAAACCTCCAGATAATCCCCCAGTAGCATTAATTAACGTCTATTCGAGACCAATTAGAAATGGCAAAGAATCAGCCACACTGAGTGAGTTGGCACTATTTATCTCAGGGCTAGATCCTTGTATCTCTATACTTCTTGGTGGGGACTTTAACTGTCAGTTCGAACCACTGGGTGGGGTGGATCTGTGTGAACAGGACGAGGTAGATGCGCTATGGCGCATTCCAGATCCCGATATCTCCCCAGTCAGAGCTTGGACACCTCTGGTGTTACAAGTAAAATCCCTCTCCCTCGCAACGTCCTTGCGGGCATGCAATGGGAGAACGGACTCTGACCGCCCAGCAGTAGAGACGTTCAATCGGACAGATAGGGTCTCTATAATTGACTATGTAATGATAGAAGCTAAAAATTGGGACAAGTTGGAGGACTTCAAGGTTGAAAAAAGGCAGGATAGTGACCATAACGCTTTGATTTTAACTTTGAAGCCAGGGTCTTTTGGACTAAAGAACCCTGAGACTAAACCAACTGTGGCAATTTCTCCCCTTGTATTATCTAACAACCGTAGAAGGGTGAAATGGGCCCCACTTGGCAATGTCACCTTTACAACTCGCAAAAATTTATCAAACAGCGATACCCTTGATAACCCAGATGGCTGCCGAAACAGGGCCTACACAGGCAGTGGAAATACACAAACAGCTGGTGACGGAACTGGGAGATGTCTTTTATCCAATAGCCAGAGCAAAGAGGTATGTGCCTAAAGCTTATCCTTGGTTTAACAGTGTCTGTAGAAAATTAAAAAAGAACCTTCTTACAGCAATCAAATTAAAAAATAAATCTAATATCCGAGATGCTAGACAAGCATATAAGAAGGAACTGTCCAGGAGCAGGTCGGAATGGGAAGAAGAGAGGTGGGAAACGTTGAGGGATGCCTTAGTGACAAAAGACGCTAAACTTTTCTGGGCATTAGTGAACACCACTATAGGAGGTAGCGGGGAATCTTTTCTGCCAAATATCGCTCCCTCAGTGTGGGAAATGCACTTTGCCACACTGTACTCTTCCCCTCCGGTCGCAGTTGTGGAGCGACCGAATGGGGCTTTGGCAATGCAATTAGATGATCAATTCTGTGCCCCATCGGATCTAGATCCCTCACACGAGTATTGTCCGCAGGAGTTTCCAGACTATGGCGACCAGCTTGGCCACCTAGGCACCGGGATGCGGATGAACTCCGAAAGTGTTGAGAGTATCTCAATTAAGGAAGTAGAATCCGCAATTGCTAGACAGCCCCCTAACAAAGCTCCAGGACTCGACAAAGTGCCAGGTGATCTTTTTCGTTCTCAACCTAAAATCTGGGGACCCTACTTAGCTGTATTATTTAATGCAGTTCTGTTAGGAGCAAATCTACCAGACACCTGGGCCGGGGCTGAAATTGTTCCTATCTATAAGAAAGGCTGCCCCTTAGTTCCCTCGAATTATAGGCCAATAAGTCTCCTGGATACTACACAGAAACTTATGGGCCGGATTATACTAGATAGAATACTTGGGTGGGCGGAGGAGAATAAGATATGAAGTAGCTTTCAGGCAGGGGTTAGAGCTGGGATCTCGACTCTGGACCAGCTTTTTAGATTACAGGTCCTGTTCTGGAAGATCGTAACTTTGGGGGGCGGTAGCCTTTACTTGGTTTTTGTAGACTTACGGGCTGCTTTTGACCTCGTGCCTAGAGAGAGTCTATGGAGGGTCCTGGAAGATTTAAACCTCCCGCCCTATTTACTAGATGTTTTGAAGTATTTTCACAAAGGGAATTACGCCCAGGTACGCTGTGGGAAAAACTGAGAACTTTCGGACCGCTTCCCCGTTACTAGAGGAGTACGCCAGGGCTGCGCCCTGGCTCCTACGCTTTTTAGCCTCTATATCAACGGTTTGGTGGGTGAGCTAGATAATGTCAAGAATAGCGATGTCCCTGGGCTGTCATCTGGACGGGTGCCTGCCTTGATGTTCGCAGATGACACCCTACTGCTGTCTCGAACCTCCACAGGCATCCAGAGGGTATTGGACGGCTTTGTAACATTCTGCGCTTCGCGGGGGCTTGAGATCAATTTAGAAAAGATAAAGTTTATGATCTTCGGCCCCCCGAAGCGCACCTGCCCCTGCCCAGTCCTAAATGGCATCCCATTAGAAAGGGTTGGTACTTTTGTTTACCTGGATGTTACCCTCACTGAAGACTTTGGATGGGGCCCACAGGTGGTTAAATCCGCCCTGAGGCTCGCACAGATAGCGGGGGGTATAAACAAATTCCAAAGGAAAACGCTATCCAAACCAGTCTCCCCTGGCCTCGAAATATATAAAGCCCAAGCTAGACCCGCTGCAACGTACGGTGCAGAGCTCTGGGGTCATACCCGTGTATTGACCCTTTCCAAGGTCGAACACACATTTATTAGAAACTTGATAGGGCTCCCCCAGAGCACCCCGTTGATACCTCTGAGACTAGATCTAGACCTAGAGCCTATTTCCGAACTCCTGTCGAGTAGACCCCTCCTGTATTGGAGAAGGTTGTGGACAGTACCAGAGCTCGATGATTATAGAGCCGAGTTCTCAGCAATCTGGGACCAGCTGAAGAGTAAAAATATACCTTGGCTATCTCATATTAAGGCTGTATTATATCAGATAGGTCTTCCCCAATTATGGGAGACTCCTGAGGAAAGTTGCACAGCGGTAACGAGAACGGAGTTACTAGCTCTATTCAGAAAGTATAAGTTGGATCAGCTATACCGCCTATCATCTATGGGTAGGCTGACCACGGAATTCCTGCAAATAAAATTGATACCTAGCAGGGAGGAGTTCCTAGACTTGATCCAGCCCCCCAGGGCAAAGAAATTATATATTCAATTAAGGTATGGTTGCCTTCCGATTGGGGAATTGACTTGTAAGTGGACCGGAAGAGGTGAGGGGGTTTGCCCTGTCTGTAATAAAGCCAAAGAAGACCTTGCTCATGTTCTATTTTTTTTGTACCGCCTACAACGAAATACGCAGAGCCTGGCTTGTACCATTGTGCAGAAATCTGGGTCTAAAACAGTGTGCCCAAGCCTGCAGGATTCTACGCTATGACACTTCCCCCCCCCCCCCCCCCCCCCAATTGTGTTCTCTGTTTCTCGCTTTTTATATGGTATGTGGCGAAGAAGGTCTGCCCTGATAAATTGATCAATCAATTGTTCTTAATATTGATGAAGTTTAACTGTTTTTTACTGCTACTTTGATAACTTCTGTTTAATAACTTTTTATCTTATGTGCTGAATTATTTATGTATTTTATCTGTATGTATATATTTTATCTGTGCTTTTATGGTCATCGACCAAAATAAAGCATCAAAGTGAAGTGAAGTGATAACATTATCGCCGCTTTAGTGGCAGGAAACTGCCGCTAAAGTGGCGATAATGAGCTTGATAATATGCCCTTGTGAATTCCCATAGAGGCCCAGATTCACACCAGAACCTGGGCTTATATGGGAATTCTCGAGGGCATATTATCAAGCCCATTATCGCCGGTTTAGCAGCAGTTTCCTGCTGCTAAAGCGGCGATAATGTTATCGCCGTTACTTGATAATATGGCCCCTCATTCGTGTACACATAGCCGCTGTACACATTTTGTTTTCTAGTTCACCCATAAATCTGGTATTTCAGTACCTCCAATAGTGCACATTCCCACCCAGGAAAGCAATGCTTTTCAAAGAGAGACGAGAAAACAAAAGTAGCGCTTCACTGGCAAACACTGTAAAGTGGCGCTAATGTGTGAATAAATCAATCTGGCCACCTTACAACCACTCTGTCTTGATTGAGTTAGTTATTCATATTTTGAATGTTTTATTTCTCCCCACCCCGAGGCTGCACTTAAAAACTGAACAATTTCAGAAATACGACGTTTCCAGCAAAAGTCTTTTTCTTTTTAGGATCCATTTCACAGGGGAGCAAATAAACGAAAGGTGCAAAGAGTAGGTAATACCTGTTTCTTGAAGTCTCGATTTTCACCAAATGAGGAGGCGTGAGACAGAAGGAGAGGGAAGAGGGGGAACAAAGAGAGGGGGGTGCGTGCAGCTGCCAGCAGCAGGAGAACGGGACACTTTCCTTGTCTTCTCTGCCCATTCTGCCTGTCCCCAAAGCCCATCCTTAACTATCGGCCGTGGTGATTTCTCGAGTCGGGGAGGCATGTTTAAAAAACAGAAATTTGGGGAACGGATTCTATGAAATTAAAGTACGGGCACGCCGTGCCCTGCCGATCCTGCTCACTTTGACCTCTGGTCCTCGCAGAGACAGTGTTCGGAAAGGAAACACTAACGGCCCTTAAAACAGAGGATCACAGATTAGACGGATGACGATGCTTACTCCTGAATAAACAGGTCCGTCACGCACTTACGTCACTGTAGGTCCTAGAAAGAAAGAATAGAGCTCGTCTCTTCATCGTTGCGCGACACACCCAAGCACGGCAGGCGACACAGTACTGTGTCGCGACACAGAGTTTGGAAAGCTCTGCTCTAGATAGTTGATTTGAAGACTTTAGTACTTGTCGTCCCATAGACCCTGAATTGTCAAATTGTGGAGATGGGCACCTCAACCTGTGAGAGATAAGTCTGCTGTTAGCACAATCTGTGGAACAGGGTCGATGAAGGGCCGCCCTTTTGATAAATTTTTTGTGTTCCACCACTGCAGAGAGCGATGGGTGCGGCTGTCTACCAACACTAAATCAGTTACTTGACCCTGAGGCTGGGTCCACTGACGTGCTAAGCATTCTTGTAGAGGACGCATGTGTAACTTACATGAGGCACTATTGCAATGCAATAGTGCCATCATTCCTAAGAGTTGCATGAAATTCCGGACTGAAAGTATTGATTGTTCTAAAACAGTAGTAGCAGAGTTTGAATATTTCAAATTCTGGTTGCACTGGGAAAGGCTAGAGCATTGCAAGTGTTTAGAGTCACTCCCAAATAGGACTGCATTTGTGAAGGCTGAAGATGAGACGTTTGCGCATTGACCGTGAAACCCAATTGGCAGAGTAGGTCTAATGTAGTCGGAGTGTGTTGTAAACACTTTGTGTGTGCTGGCTTTGATGAGCCAGTCATCTAAGTATGGGAATACATGAATTTGTGGTCTTCGGAGATGTGCTGCCAACACTGCTAGACATTTTGTGAAAACTCTGTGAGCAGTAGTTACTCCGCATGGGAGTATTTTGAACTGATAGTGTTTTCCTGCTATCATAAATCTGAGATATTTGCGATGTGCTGGGTGAGCCGGAATGTGAAAGTATGCGTCTTAAGTCCAGAGTGGACATAAAATCGCCTTGCTGTAGGAAGCACTTGTTGAAGCTTAACCATGTGGAAATGTTCCGACAGTACGTACAGATTTAACGTCCTTCGGTCCAAAATTGGTCTTCAGGAGCGATCCTTTTTGGGGATTAAAAAAGTAGAGAGAGTAAACCCCTGAACCTTAGAGCTGTAATGGAACTGGTTCTATGGCTTGTTTTGTTAAAAGAGCCTGTACGTCTTGTTTGAGGAGCTGCAGGTGCTCTGACACGGGTTTGTGAGTGTGAGGTGGAATATTAAGAGGATTGCTGGTGAGCACCAGGCAATAACCATGTCACATAATGTCTGGTAACCATTTGTCTGATGTTCTGGATTGTCAAATGGGGAGAAATTGTTGAAGTCTTCCCAATACAGGTGTTAAATGATCAGGGAAGTGTAGGCTAGTCACTGTTTATTGGGGGAAGGGGAGTTACACCTACCCTTGAAATTGTTTCCTCTGTACCCTCATCTATAGAAGCCTCTAGAGGGAGAGGGCTGTGTATTTGATTTCTATGAGGAAGCAATCGGGTCTGAGGATTACTTTTGGACCCTCCCGTATAAAATGAGCGGAGAAAGGAGCCTCTCTTTGATGGGGACTGAAGCGCCCCATAGATTTCGCCACGTCTGTCTTTCTTCGTCATTTCTAAGGCCTCATCTACTTGAGGTCAGAAAAAATGTTGCATGTCAAAAGGGGTATTTAAAATAGACTGCCTGACTTCAGGTTTAAAATATGAAATTCCAAGCCAAGCATCTCGATGTAGGAGAAAGTTGGTGGCAACTCCCCTCGCTGCTGTGTCCGCAGCATCCAAAGCACATCTAAAGGAAGAATTAGATACGAGTTTGCCTTCTTGAGTTAACTCTTGTGCTTTCGGTTTGTGCTCTTCTGGGAGGTATTGAAGTAGACCTTGCATCTCGTCCCGGTGGGTCCGGTCATACCTAGCTAGTAGGCCCTGCGTGTTGGCAATACACCAGTGGTTAGCGGCTTGAGTGGCTACCCTTTTACCGGATGAGTCGATCAATTTAGACTTTGTCTGTGGGAGGTGCATCTGTAGAGGTCTGTTAGTTTGTTCTCTTACGAGCATTAGGGACTGCTAGTGAGTCTAGAGGTAGCCGTCCTTTAATAAAAATAGAATCAGATGGTGGAGGGCTTGTATTTGTTGTCAACCCTAGGTGTTAAAATGCGGGCACGAACAGGGTCCTTAAAGATTTCATATGCAAGTCTTATCATGCCTTTTAACATAAGTAGACTCGGACTAGTCCTATGTGAAGACCTTAGTGTCACAAATAAAAGATCTTCATCCAAAGACTCTTATGTAATTTAACTCCATGATAAGCTGCTGCCCTTGAAATCCGCTCTTGATAAGCTACATTATCCTCTGGATGTGATGGCTTTGCAGAGTATAAATCTGGATGATTATCTATGGGTGAATAATCTGCTGGTAAATGCCATTGTCATCATCATCTCCTCCTAAATCAGCCTGTGTATGAGGAGAACCCTGAGGTGTTATGCGTAGTGGATCTGAGCCTGACAGTAGTAATGGTGAAGATGGTGGAGGTGGAGGGGATGGCAAAGTAGGGTGAAAAGGACTTGTAGCCATGTCTTTCTTCTTCTTGAGAGGAATCTTATAACCAGTGTCCTCTGAACTGATTTTCCTTTTGAAAGGGGTTTTAGCTTAATTGTGTCCAGTATCTGGATTGATGTATAGCTTCTTCTGCTTAGGGGCCAATCTTTCTTTTATAACATCCAGGATTGGTTCCGGGGGTTTTGGAGGTCTTATTTTGATTTCAGAGCCAAACTGGACTTGTCCTTCATGTGCCTGGAAGCGGAAGGTTTCGGTTCCGAACCAGCCTTGTGTTTCAAAGCGAAGGTTTCCGATCCGAAGATGATCTGTTTTGACTCGATCCCCAGCCGAAGGCTTGACTGCGTTTCGGTGCTGGGCCTGAGGACAGGGCGACGTAAATATTGTCTTGGTGCCAACCAAGGCCCGAAGGCAGAGGTGGTCCTGAAGAGAGTTTATGGGGTAAAGGGGCTTTAGTACTCACGGCACCCTGTCCAGGTGGAACGTCCTTGGACTCCAACTTGATTTCCAGCTCAGAATCCAATTTTGGGACAGAGAATACTCCTTTTTCTGTTGCTGTAGCTTCAACCTCTTACTGTTCGGATTTTTCCCTGAAGATATCCGGAGTATGTTGGATGCTTTGGTGCTGCATTTCTAGCCGTCGAGCCAGATGATCACGAAGCGTCTTCTCCGAATGGAACGACCAGACAAGCCTCACAATTTTTTCCTTGCGCTCCTGTGAGAGGCACAAGTTGCAGACTTTATGTATGTCGGTGCATGGGTACTTGAGAAGCAACGAGGACAGAATTGAACCGCAGTCCGTTCCATCGACAGAAGGCTAGACTGAGGCAGCTAGGCCCAAAGGCCGCCCGTAATGTTTTCGACCGAAGATGGACTTTCCCGAATGAATGGATACGTGGAGAGTAGGGAAACTCGTACGATAATACCGTAGAGGGTACCATCGATTACGCACCGAGAGGAACCCGAAGGATGGTTTCAAACCAAAGCGCAGCAATACACGTCCGAAACAGATGGCGGAAAGAAAACAATCCAACAATCGAGTCGATGCCCAAGCACACTATTACCGAAAGGAGGAGTCACCTTACCTCGTGACTGGGAAAAGAATCTTCAAAGAAAAACAACTTGCAAACATCCGGACCCAACACTAGATGGCAGGAGTATGCAAAGCAGTGTATCTACAGCACACATGCCTTAAAAATACTGCTACCGAAGGTAAGTAACTCTTTCCTCTGATGGCTACATCTTCCCGAAGATTACTCATCTTATGAATGGGTCCCAAAGCAATATCTCTCTGGGACCCATTCATAAGGTGAGTAATCTTCGGGAACAAAGGACATTGTAGGAATCTGGCTAGGTTTATGATCTCGCCACCAGGTGGTAATACCGTGCACAGAGTCCAGGTGTTCCCCAAAAGTGCACAGGGGTCAATATAAAACCCAAAAGTGCTCTAGTAGTAGTTGTGAGGCAAGCAGCCTCAGGTCTAACACAGAGAAGTGTAATATTTATTGCACACACATGATCAGTAAAGGAAACACGACTCAAGAAGGAGATCCAGACCAATTTTATAAAATTATACTTTGTTTTAAGACTCAGGTCTTCGTAATAAGACAAGTACGTTTTTAGTTCAAAATACTTTTGACTTTCAAAAATCAACACTCAACCTTTTTCAGAATGTCCAATGTTATCCTATGGGGAAAACAATATTGCGGGTGAACAGGTGAGCACTGAACTTACAATCTCAGTCTTTGGAGCCAAAAGTCAGCAAGGGCTAAGGGTCAGGTAGGTACCAAAACTGCACAACCAGTGGCATAGGGGTAGCTGGGTGCAAAGGTCGAAATCCGAGCTCAACCCAATGCTTTCCAATGGAGACAAGGGGTGCCTGGAGCCACACTGCTTGCAGGTAAGTAAACTAATTGCAGGGGCCATGTTTTGGGGGTTAGCACAAGCACAGGGGGTCAAAGCAGCACCAAGCATACAACATCAGCTGCACGGTGGCGCCGGGGTGCAAATTTGGCAGCCGGCACCAAGTGCTTTTCAATGAGGATTTTCCCAACAGCAAAGAGGCTGCAGGAGTGGCAGCGAAGGTTGCAGGAGGAAGACCAATGACAGCAGAGGTAAGTTGGGATGTAGGGGGTCTTAGGGGCATAGTCGGTTCAGCTCACCAAGGTCCAGGGGCTTCGGGTGCAGGGATGCCTCTGGACGTCTGAATCTTCTCACTGGATCCGGTTGCAGTGAGCCTCTGGATTCACACTGCAGGCGCCGTTGTGGAGAGAAGGAGAGATCAACCAACGCTGGACACGAGTCCGGTTTGTTGGGGAGACTTCACTGCACAGGTGAGCAACTCACTCTGACCGTGGGCGTCTGATACAGAGTGGGCTAGGATCGCAGATCCGCCTGGATCTGAAGTATTTGGAGTCAGTTTCTTCTGGACAGGTGCGCTGTCCTTAGGAGATTGGATTCTTTATTAAAGGCAACTGTCCTCCCAGCGGTTTTGGAGGTCATTGTTGCAAGACAGTTCGCAGGTTTTGTCGAAGCTGGAGACAGGCCGGTAGGGCTGGGGCCAAGGCAGTTGTCTTGTGCTGCAGAGTGTTTTCTTCCTTCTTAGGTCCTCGCAGATCTGGGGTGCAGGTCTGGGGGAAGTTACCTAAATACTAAATTTAGGAGGAGTTTTAGGGGGGTAGCAGGTAGGGCCAATGGGCACCTCACCTGCGGTGAGTACACCCTCTATAATGCCACCCTCCTGAGGGAGGGGACATAGACCAATAGACCCAGCCCTGATTGGAGGGGTCCCCCAATCCTCAAGATGGCAGGGACTGAAAAGTGTGCTTCACATCGCTTCCCTCACCTTAAGCGTGGGCTTGGCAGAGGTGAGCTCGCCTCCTATATTTTTTAATCTTCCTGCCAGTTTTACCACCTGAAGTGGGGGTGTAAACCAGGGGCTGCCATCTGCTGCTAGCAGCAGAGGCTGGGGGTTGCATTACAAAGCCAGCAGGCCTTTGAAGCTCCCCTCTTCGAGCACTGGCCCATCCTGGGGGAGGAGGCATGAGACCTCTGCCCAGGATGTTCATTCTTTCTGGTCCCAGAAAGCTGGGGCTCTCCCCCCCAAGGGTCCAGAAACATGTCTGGTGCTGGATGGCTGCCTAGAGCCCGTCAGAGACTGCACCACGGTTGGTAGGGATTCAGGGGGCACCTCTGAGGTACCCTCCAGCAACCTGGCACAATAATTCCAACACTGGACCAGTGTGGATTTATTGAAAGGAGTAGTTTGGTACCAAACACTCCTATATTCAGTGAAGCCATCATGGTGCTGTAGAACTCGAGCTCCTGGCCCATGTACTCTCTATGGCTTCACTGGTACTTACAATAATGGGAAATGGAGCCCAATATTGTAGGGGCATATCTGCTCATGCCTATATGCTCTCATCTGTAGTATAGTGCACCCTGCCTTAGTCCTGTGAGGCCTGCTAGAGAGGGGACGTACCTATGCTGCCAGACAGTATTAGCTGGCCTGGAACCCAGACAGATTGCTATGTCGACTTTATCATTTTCTTCTTCACAGGGGCATGCAGGCTGCAAGGGCAGTGGCATGGTTCCAGTGAGGAGGGGGTCCCCAGAGTCCTCCTCAGCTCTCAGGCGCTAGGTACCCAGGGTACCAGTTACTAAGGACTTACAAGGGGCAGAAGTACCAATTGGGAATTTGTTTTAGTGAGGGAGCACTCACAGGGCATCTGGCTTGCAGGGACCCTGTGCACTACATTTGAAACCAAAACAAAACCAGGCAAAAAGTGGGGGCTAACCATGCAAAAGGGGCACTTTCTCACAGACATCATGCAACACAGCTCAGGCAAAGTATGTGTCACTGCGTGCCTGAGATGTGAGGTAGCATTAGTGGGCAAAAGTATGCAACGATAACAGTGTAGCAGCTTGGCATGTCTGAACTCAGGATGCCTGTTCAGCGAGCCGCTGAGGAAGGCATGGTTCTAGTGAAACGGGTGGGCACAAATGCCCTCCAGAGGCTCTTTTTTGACCAGAGTGTAGAAAATCCTGATGCAAAGGATGACCCGAAGCAACAATGTGCGCTTGAATACCACCTTGCCCTTTTTAGCACTGTTGAAGCCCACAAAGAGCTGATCATTCACTCGTTCATGACATCTGTGATTGATATAGTAAGACGCTGCACACTTTTGGTTCGGTTTGTGCAGTTTGTACTCTTTCTTGATTGTATGTGAAGGAAGGAAATATAATAGACTTGGTCATATACAATGCAGAAAGCACTCTGGGAAAACTTATACAGGTGCAAAGAAACAAGTTATTTGGGTAGAAAACTAGGAAAGGTGGATGAAAACAGGGTATGACATTTTCCAACTTGAAGATCTTAAGTGTAGTACTATATACAAGGGACTTACAAGTAAATTAATGTACCAATCAGGTGTAGGCCAATTTTGCTATGTTTTCAAGGGGGAGCACAAGCATTTTACCACTGGTTAACAGGGAAAGCATGCACAGAGTCCTAAAAGCAAACCAAAACTGGTTCCGCAGAGGAAGGCGAACATCTAGGGTGACACTGCAGAAAGGGCTAGGTCCAACTAACCCAAAGGCATCTCCATGATTTATTTGGAGAAAGTGCATGGTACAAAATGGAGGACACTTCCTATTCTCAGCAATTGCAATGAGATTCTCTAAGGGAAACCTCTATCTGGAGAAGGTCACCTCTGACACTTCAGGGTACATCTCCCACTTTTGGTTGTCTAGTGAGAGGCAATGCAGAATCTGCCTTCACACCGAGTAATTCTGCCAGGTGAGCAACAACTGAATATTCCCTAAGCTATTCCCACTTTCACAGCTAAATTACTGCTTAAGCAACAACCTTTATGCCAAATTAATCTGTCTATTGTTAATGGATGGTGGTAGCATTGACTGACAATCTTAAAGGTGTTGGTCATGTTGCCCAGATGGGCACCGCAGCCCTGCAAGGAGGAATCTGTGACAACGGTAGCCTCAGTCTCTGGACGGCTGAAAGCCCTGCCCACCAAAAGGTTGGAGTGATCCATCCACCTGTGCAGTCGTATGAACAGAGTGGAGGATCTGCACCTCAACCATGAGATGACCCTTTAAGCACAATCCACTGGGATCTCAGATCCATAGAAGGGCACTTATCCGCCCTCTGGCATGAGGCACCAATAGAATGCACAAAGCATTAAAAAGAATTATCTCCTAGAAATCAGCAATAGTCTGAGGAGGAAACTCCTTCATTCGGTCGCATCTAGAACTATTTCTATGAAGGGGCTTAGCGATGGAATCTTGACCGTACCGTTTTTTTTTCTTAAATCTGTTTATTAGGTTTTCTTTTTCACGTGAAACAGAGCGAGATAACAGAAGTGTCTACAGCGAGAGATAACAGAGGTGTGCACAGTAGAACAATAGGAGTAGCCCCAGGTGAGTGGGGTGGTCGGAATCAGCAAGACCATACATAATGATATGGTGGGTAAGCAAAGTCGACATTCACAAGAACCAGGTGCGGACACCAGCTATGGTAGAAGTACCACCGTGCAATACATGTCAATTCATACAATGCAAGAGCATCTTAAAACACAGATCAGAAATTAAACAGGGGGAGTTAGGCATAATCAAAACAGGGACAAAGTAAATAGAAAAAAAGGGAGAGTAACTGTTAGTGGTATGTTGCCGTGTTGTCCCCGCCCAATACCTCTCCGCATGCGCACTGCCTATATTTTGTTGCTAAGGCGAGGAAGTGTCACATACATAAATGTGTTCGCTGACTGGTTAAGGAAGAGATCTACAGGGGTATTTCCCCGACTATGTAGGGATGGAAGGATGTTCCTATTCATGGCTCCACAACGGACAAGTCCCATTCTGTGGGAGAATATACTGAATCTGTGTCGTCGTTACTCTGCAGGTCCGGCAGAATAGCGTTCCAGCTGGCGGTACGTGGGAGGCTGCAGAGGCCCAGTAAGTCTTCCCTATGGAGGGCAATGTTCTACGCTTTCACCCATGTCAATAAAGAGCGACGCCATGCTACAATGTAGGGGGCTGCAGGAGATTTTCACCTCTTAGTAATTCATCGTTTAGCAGTTGCCATGCCCAGATCTAGAAAGCAGGAAGTGACCTTATATCTTTTGCCACTAAGGAGCAGATGCAGAATATATACTTCCCACCTAAAGGGACGTTGTATTCAGTGCAGGGAGCAAGGGTGTCTGCCTCAGCTGGACAGTATCCAGCGAAAGTGGGGCAGTGCCAGAGCAGGAGTAAGAAGTCTGCATGAATCAATTGACATCTGGGACAAGTAGAGTCCATGCAGTGAAAATACTTGTTAATCATTGCTGGGGTAAGGTACGCTCTGTATAAGATAAAGAATTGGATCTGGCGAAGTCGTTGATTGCGGGATATGAGAGTGTGGCTTTCCAGGGCAGCGGCCCATTCTGGGTCAGTGAAGGGGCGCTCTTCCCACTGAAGCTTTAAGGAGTCTAGTGCGATCGCAGTATGTTGCCGGAGAGAGGCGGCGAACCACCACGTTAGGTGGCCACTGTCGCCCATAATGTGTAAATATTGCATCGTATGGTGCATGGGAGGCTCTGTGGATAGACTGCCCTAGCGGGCCGAAAGGGTTGCAAAAAGGGAACGATGCAGTAAAAAGCGACCTGGATGGAGTGCCTCCTCCAAGACAAGCTTGGTGTATGGGATGAGGGTACCTTCTCGAGAGGTCTCCAGAGTCGTGTATGTCAGCAGTCCACCAGTTGTGTAATTCTGCCGCAGTGGTGATCTTCAGGCCACTAGGTGTTCACAGGAGATGGATAGCAGGATCATATGGTATTGTAGAGTGGGTGATGAATATGCTTCTACGGTAGCACTTGTGCGCTACTGCGAGCAGTAGGGAGTCTGGCTGTGGGTTTCGCACAGGAATGGAACAAATGTAAGATGGAGAGGTGGGACATGGGCGGCTGTAGAGTGGCCCTGTCGGAAAGCTGTGGAGAGGCCAGCCCTCTGGCAATCCGTTATAACTGTGCGGTTAGGTAATAAAGTCCAAAGTTAGGGGCGGCAAGGTCCCCCCGATCTGCGGGTGGGTAAAGTTTTTGGGTGGCTACTTGGTGTCTGGAGGTATCCCAAATGACATTTCTAATGGTTCTCTCAAATTTACTGAAGGAGGGGGGAATATAGAGAGGCCGGTCCGTTAAGTAGTAGAGAAGCCGGGGGAGGATTACCATTTTGGTGAGGGCGATCCTGCCAGTGGCAGACAGTGAGGCAGAGTTCCCCCAAAAAGCTAGCTGGGTATGGATTGCAGTTGTATCTTGACCGTGCCCTGTCAAAAGAACTAGTTGAAAAGCCAAATAGCCTCTTTGTTTAATAGAGCAAGGACTTCAGTTCAAAACTGAGGCATGTGCAGGAGGGCACGTCCTGGTTGAAGGACAGTCTGAAGGGAGACAGGAGAAACAGGGCACAGCCCTTGCGAATTAGTTGGGAGACCCAACTATATAGTGGTCTCCCAATTAGTGGGTAATTGGAAGACAACTAAACTTTTAATTGATGGAAAAGGACAAAAAAATGGGGATCACCCAGGGCAGGCCTATAACAACCTGAAATTTGTATGATTACTACTGGGGTCAAAAAGAGTTGACATGTTGCCATGACCGTTTCCCACTGGTCTTTTTTTAATGGACACAAGCTCTCTGCCAATAAGAAAGAGGGCTGTAAGTTCTCGATCAAAATGTTAGACGCCTCTGCAGAGGTCACAGCCAATTCACAAGCTTCACTGCTTCAACCTATACAATCACAAATGAGGAATCTCATTAAAACATGGTCAAATGCACATGGTAAGTACCCTTGTGGTGAAGAGTCTCGGCTAATCATATTTTAGTCCAAAAATAAGTCATTATATTAATTGTAAAGGAGTTAGAAGCTTAAGTGGTTCTGCCAAGGGAACATATTTAAAGTTTGCCTTACGTTTTTCCTCGCTCTGTGGAGGGATGTCGATGGTTGAAAGCAGCAACAGTCTCCATTAGGGGCAAAAACCGTGCTGAGGGTGACACGGAACACACAGGGGATATCACTATGGCTAGCTTCGAAGTCTTTTTTAGGTGCTGACATCAGAACTTGTAGCATCACACCATTAGGAAGCATCAGTGTAAGACACGCCAAAGTCACAAAGTCAACTGGTGCTTGCTCCCTCTTGGGTGACTGCCATCCTAAATGCAAGGCTTCAACCGGATTGGCGTTGCAGATGGACCGAGAAGGTCCAGACTCATTCTTTTCAAAGTCTAGACAATGAAGAAGAGATTAGCATTGAGATTCTAAAAGGTACCAGGAGGGGGGAATGTTTATTCGAGGACCAATAGGACTTACTCATCCTATGGTGATCCAAGGGCCCCACTTTTTGGGGGGAATAGGAGGGGGAGGGGGAGGGAGAGGGAGGGAGGGGGGGGGAATGGGGCGGAGACGTTTTTGGAAATCTTTTCCCAGGTGAAACAGATTGCTCAACCACATCCCTGCGTGCCTTAGCCAGAAACAACTTGGCCTCCCAGTCCACTATGGCTTTCACATGAATGGAAGTGCAAGATTCACTGGCTGCATCATCATGCACTGATCCAAATGCCACAAAGATATTTTGGTATTGTCCTGTCCAGAGGAAGTTGTGGCTGCAGCCACTTGGCAGCAGTTTAGAGCTACTGCTGGGTCATGGCAATTCCAGACCATTCTGAAGCTGGAAGGAATAATTATTAAGATCAGGAATCTGCTCGAGGATGTAGCCATCAGAATAAATGCTATGACTTCACTGCACAACAGTTCAAAACAGCTACCATGCTAGCCTCACTTATGATATCCAGTCAATTTTGTGAAAGGCTGACGTTGCCAAAATCTAAAACTACAGGAAGCAAACACAGCTTTCAATTACTTGGGAACCAGGTGTCTATCTTTGTCACGAGCACTGTCACAATCCGTTGAAGTGGCTACTGTTTCAATTGCTGTGTATCCTAAGGTCTTTACAACAAACTGTAGAAACATTGGCTCTTTATTTTACAGAGTGTAATGACATAGGCCACCTGCAATGGAAAAGTTATGGCAGAATAGTAACCCAAGTTGAATTTTGAAGTGACTGGTAGCGATGTGAATCTTTCAAAGGAGCCTGGACATAGCATTCAAAATGGATGCTTTATTGTTACAGTTTTATAGTTTGAGTTTAACTCTTTAAGGACTGTGAGAAAGTCCCTCTTCTACATTGTTAGCCACCCTCACTTTTTGCCTGGTTTTATGTGGCTTCAGATATAGTGCACAGGGTCCCTGCCAATCAGGTCCCCTGTGCCAGTGCTCCTTCCCTAAGAACAATTCCCTAACTTGCACGTCTACCCTAGTATATGGTACTCCGAGTACCTAGGGCCTGGGAGCTGGAGAGGACACCCTGGTAACCCCCTCACTGGGACTATGGCACACCCTTTGCAGCTTGCGAGGGAGGAAATGATAAAGTCGCTGTGGCACCCTGCCTGGGTGCCATTCCAACTAGCACTGCCTGAAGGCATAGGTAAGTAACCCCTCTAGCAGGCCTGACAACCCTAAGGCAGGGTGCACTATACCAGAGGGGAGGACATAGCTGAATGAAAGATAAGCCCCTACAATATTGGGGGCCATTTCCTAATACTGCAAGTGCCAGTGAGGCCATGAAGAGTACATGGGCTGGAAACTCGACAACTCTAGTTCCACAGCACCTTGATGGCTTCACTGAACACAGGAGTGTTTGGGAGCAAACTACTCCTCTCAATAAATTAGAAAATGATGACAGTGTGAGATTTATTGTACCATGTACTCAGAGGGAACCTCAGAGGAGCCCCTGACCACCTCCCAACCCCTGGTGTGGTCTCTGACCAGCTGTATGCAGCCAGCCACCACCAGACATGTTTCTGACACCTGGGTAGAGAGCCCCTGCTCCCTGGGATCAGAAACAATGCACATACTGGGCAGAGGTGGCATGCCTCCTCCCCCCGGACGGCCCTGTGCTCGAAGAGGGGAGCTTCAAAGGCCTGCAGACTTTGTAATGCGACCCCTAGCCTCTGCTGCTAGCAGATGATGGCTGCCCTGGTGTAGACCCTCACTTTGGGCAGGAAAACAGGCAGGAAAAATTAAAAGGAATAGGAGGTGAGCCCACCTCTGCTAACCCTACCCCTAAGGTGGGGGAGACTAGGCGATGCACAACTTACAGTCCCCACCATCTTGAAGTTAGGGACACCACGAAAATCAGGGCTACGGCCATGCCCCCTCCCACAGGAAGGTGGCATAATAGAGAGCGTAGTCACCCCTGGTAAGGTACCCATTGGCCCTACATGCTACTCCACTAAATTATCTCCTAAATTTAGTATTTAGGTGGTTTCCTTCGACCTAAAACCCAGATTTATGATAAACTAAGAAGAAAGACGATGACCCTGTAGAGAAGACTGAAGAAGACTACTGCCTTGGCCCCAGCCCTACTGGCCTGACTTGAGCTTCTGCGATCCTGCGACCTGTATTGCAACCAGTGACCTCTGAAACCTCTCCTTGGGATGACTGCTGCCTTCGAAAAAGACTCCAATAGTCCATGGACAGCGGACCTGTCCATAAGAAACCTACTCCAAAGACTCCGGATCCAGGCGGATCAGCATCTCGGCTTCTCCTGCACACTCTGCACCCAACACCCACGGCAAGAGTGAGTGGCTGAACTATGCAGTGGAGTCTCCTCGGCGATCCTGACCTCGTGACCAGCTTAGCTGACCTCTCCCGCTCTCCACAACGGTCCAAGAGGCTCCCTTCGACCGCGACCAGCTTCGGCAAGAAAACTCGGACGTAGAAAGTCACCCCTGCACCCAGAGTCCCTGGGCCTTGGTGAGCTGAAACAACGGTGCCCCTATGACCCCCCCCCCCATCCCAACTTACCTCTGCTGCTGTTGGTCTTCCTCTTGCAAACTCCGGTGCCATGCCTCCAACCTCTTTGCCAAAAGGAGAATCCCTATTGAAATGCATTGGGCACCGGAAGTCTAATTTGCGCCCTGCACCCGGCCGCCGCTGGCAGTGTATGTTTTGTGCTGCTATGTGGCCCCCCCTGTGCTTAACCTAACCAACCAAAGCATAGCCCCTTTAACCGATCTACTTCCCAGCAACCAGTGTGCCTGCTGGCGACCCCTGCCTCTATTGGCAAGCATTGGGTCGAACTCCGATTTTGACCTCTGCACCCGGCCGCCCTTGTGCCGCTGGTACTGCAGTTTTGGTACTTACCTGACCCCTTGCCATTGGTGACTTGTAGCTCCGAAGACTGAGATAGTAAGTTGAATACTTACCTTTTTAACCGTGATTGTTTTCCCCGTAGGATAACATTGGACTGCGTGAAAAAGTTTCTAAGTGTCGATTTTTCAAAGTGTAAAGTATTTTTAATTTAAAAGAGTACTTGCCTAATTACCAGACATGGGTCTTAAAATAAAGTACAAACTATAATTTTCTAACACTGGCCTGGATCTCCTTCTTGAGTCGTGTGTCCATTATTGATTACGGTTGTGCAATAAATATCTTACACTCCTCTGTGTTAAGCCTCAGGCTGCTCGTTCTCACCACCACTAATAGAACACTTTGGGTTTTACATTGGTCCCTGGAATCTGTGCACTATATTACCACCTAGTGGCAATATCGTATAGAATCAGCTTCCTATAAGAACCAAATTCAGAATCTTTTGTGATGTTTTGTTTTACTAAAATGCTTTTAACTTGTTTAACGTATATGAAATTAAACATTTTTGATAGTGCTGTGAATAGAACATGTTATCAGAGTAACACTGCATTGCTTGAATGCAAGTGAAATTAGTGGAATTGGTCAGCAAGTGGCCACTGATCACATTTAACCTCCAAGAAGATTGAAACACACATCGAGGTATTAACTGCAGAGGTATGCAAGTAGAACTCTGCTCTGTTGCTGGGACAGCCGGTTCCGTTTAAGAGGCAGTCAAATCAGAGGGAATATCTGCGATTCACGAGCTCAGAGTACAGTCCCTATAAGCTCAGAAAGAGCGGATTCCGGCCTGCCTTCTTTAGGAAGGATGGAATCAGCAGCAAAGGAGAAAACACATAAAGAAGGCTTCAGCCCCTCTGAAGACAGAATGCTTCTTCTATAGACCCATGGGGAAGAAACTCCAAGGCGCATTGTGGATTATAGTAGGTAATGAACACCCCTACAAAATGCATGCCTAAGAGGAAAAATGCTGTGTGCCACCTCCGGATGCAGACACCACTCATGATCAACAATATAGGGCAAAAGAGGATCCACACAATATACAGGGTTGGTCACAGAAGATAGGTCACTTGAGAGGTCTAAATACAAATGAACAGAAGTGACAGGTACTCATGAATAACAAGAGCATAGAAAAGAAAAGTAGGTGCCATCGGGTGTGTTGGCCAACCAAGCAGCGTCATTTGCAGTATGTTGCAATTCAGTTTGTTCCTTGTTGCATTTGAGGGCACAAACTTGTATGGAGGCATAACACTACACTACATTAGACAGCAACCTGTGTATGGACAAAAAGCTCCAGAGGGAGGTGTGGACTAATAAGAAGTAGGGCTTTTAACACTGCACAAAGGTTTGGTGTTAGCTCAGATGAAAGCAAAATGGAGGCAGGGTACATGCTAGACAAGAATGGCTATATCGTCTAGAAGCAATGAAAGTATCATACAAATGTGAGAGAAATACAAAAGAATTGCATTCTCAACTACAACAGACTGATGATCCCCACCCAAATTTACTTTAACTACAAAACATATATAGTTCTAAAGGGCCCGGGGATAACAGAGCTATCAATGACTTATTTAGAACAATATTTTAACAACCTACATGCCATTAAAGCTAGAGGTAAAACCAGATTCCCTTGAGGGTAGGACTATGAATGATTACAAATTTTACACATGGCCCTATCAATCGGGAAAATGGCAACATTAGTAGTACCTTAAAATGCAATAAAGTTTAGCAAAATTTGGCTCTTGGGACCCCCCCTATAAAGAAAACTACACAGACGTCCACTTTGACGGGTCATTAAATTCTACAGCGGTTAGAGCTCAACACACAAGATAAGGGGAAAGGTATTTGTTGTGTTTTTGGTGTGCTGAGGGAAATGAGGGGCACACAAGAATTCTACCCAAAGGAGTTCGGTAAAACGTGTTGATGGAACCATAATTTTCAGGATTAACATCTCAAGGTGCAAAAGCATTCTTAGGGTCCCGAAAATGGCAGAGGCAGTTTGAGGACAAGGAAAGAACTATAGTTTTGCTCAATGAAAGAGGCATTTATTGGTTTTGTTTAACACCCTGAAAGTTCTATTGGCTAAACGCCTACTAATACAATAAGTCACCATAAATTGCATTTTCACAGAACGCAGTATACAGAAGGCTTTCACAGCATGTTCGCAAATAGTCCACTCTCTCCTGTATATTTATTCTATCCCAACACTGGAAAAGCTGCACGTTACTGTCAAGTAACTTGCATAACACAGACCCCTGGGTACTTACCTCCTGCTCAGACTCAGTACCAGACTGCTTCTTATCTTTCGCCTTGACACTTGGACCACCTCCATTCCTCCTCCCACTGCCAGGCTTCCTCCCCCTTCCATGCAAAGAAGAAAACAATCAATTAGAAAACCTCCATTTATAAAAAAACAGATTTAAAAATTGCTACTTACTCTTATAGTGTGACTGGTCCTCTGAACTATAACAGTAAACACAAAAGTGCTGCAACACAGGGTTAACAATGCAGAATACAAGACTGCACACTGATCCATGAGTGCAGCAACAAAGTACCAGAATAAAATACATCAGAATTTCCTATCCCATTTGATATACCATTATCTCAGCAGAGAAACAATTTCACTGAACATTCTTTCACTGGGTATTGGAGTTAGAACAAAATACAAGCACTGGCATAGCCAATAGGTCTCGCCTTTGGGACCTTATAAGTGTTTAGCCATGCAACGGTTGGTGTTGTTGCACCAAGGATATTGTGCTGCATAACTAAATACTTATAGAGGTCCCAAAAGCAAGACCTATTGGCTAAAAAACATTCACGCCCCCACTCCTGTCCTACAGTTCCGCGTCTCATTGCCGGCGTTATCCTAGATTATTCAATTTAGCATGAACATGGGTATGAAACGCGCCCCTATCTACCCGCTGCAAGTCTCCCGGTCTGGTCTCTTTGCCAGGCATCAGCTGTCCACACAGCCACCAAAACATTCAATCTATTCACCCAGGAACCTGCAGGTAGGCTCGCTGGTTAACATGCTACACTGACAGCCGACCCCTCGAGGCCACACCTGCTCTAGATGCCCAGTCCTCCGGCCGCCATCTTTGCAGGCCTGGGCTTTTCTGTGGCAAGACACTGGTACTGGGACTGAAGGTGCAATTGGTTCATTCAATGGAAAGGAAGGAACCAAAACTTCTACTTCAAGATCACAATAGGTTATCAAGTGAAAGGTCAGGGTGGAAACAGGTGAATCATGCACACAACGTATACATTAACACTCCTGCCGCGCCAAAATCAATGTATGCAATGCTGTCAGATACAAGACAAAGCACGTCATTAACATGTGCACACAATACACTCATGCCACGATAAAAGTTCGCAATTTCAAACCTCATAATAGTAAGGCAAACTGAAGACCGTGCCTACAGCGTAGATACTAAACTAGTTAGCAGATAGCACAGTAAACAAACTAAGCCGGCAAGACGCATGACAGAGAAGGGTAACGCCAGTTCGCACCCTCAGCAGTGTGCCCTGTGGAAGAGAAGGGTGTGGGCACTGCAGCGCTCACTTGCACTTGCGGCCTCACCAAGCCGACACGCCCGGTCAAACAGCAGCATGCCCGTTGTCCAGGCTTGTGCACAGCGCTTCCTCGGCACAGGAGGTTATTTCAGGTTTGCAGGAAGTGGGCCCGGGACCTGCGGTGACCTCGCGGACAGCACCTTACCCCTGCTTGTCGCTTGGAAGTGCCCATGAGCCCTCGTGTGTCCGGAGATGTCGTCTCGTATCCAGAGGCAAGACGAAAATAAAGACAGACCTCATTTCTACTCTGAGGTGAACCGGAACAGCAGTTCTAGCTGCCACTTAGTGATAGGCGTGGAGCGCTGCCGCTCACTAATGGGCTAGCATGCGCCTTCAGGGCTCCGAGAAAGCTCAAGGCACTCGCTGCAATGTGGAGAGGGCGGGGCACGGAGTACCTAAATTCGGCAACTTTAGGTGGGCACGGGCCGTGGGTGCAAGAGGAGCCACGAGGTTGGTGCGGCCGGGTAGGGCCTGGGGCGCTGTTCTCATATTGCCAGCAGCATTGGTGGTGCTACTTGCATTGAAGGTCCGGAGCGGAGCCGGCTCAATTGGATGGGGGCCGGTGGAAAGTGTGGGGCTTGTGTTGGGGGCTCCCCCCCCTCTCATCCAGACGGTGCACAAAGCTGCCCGGGTCTTGTGGAGAGGCTTGCTGAACCTGCTACCTTCCGGTCGGCGGCGGTCCTGGATCCAGTGCAGAGACGGGAGCTGCTCTCGTGACCCCCACTGGAGGATACACTACGGAGCAGTAGACTTCAGCGTGCAGGATCAGCAGGGCCAGTGGCGGTGAGGGGGACTGAGCCCGGCGGGGGGCGCGCTGGAGTAGAAGTGGACCGCAGAGCAGCTTGCCAGGTGGGTGCGCAGGTCGTGAGGTGGTTATTGGTGGTGGCTCATTCCTAACGGTGACGTCCATTCTCTGCTTGTCTCACCTCTGCCACCCCTGTCTGCCCATGTTGAACACCTTTGCACCATCTCCGGCGATCCCTCGTTATCCCTCCGGAATTGGCTGGTTGGAGTGGGCTGGTGCGGGCCGCGATGGATCGCGTCAAGGCCACGGAACCGCGTGGATCCATGAGCACGCAATCAAACAAACTGGATCGCTACACTGTCCCTAAAGACGTACAACAGACCCGGGAGCCCAGGGACTCAGGCTCCGGGGGAACGGGTGAGGAGGAGCAAGAAATCTCTCTCAAAGATGTTATGGTAGCCATCACTGGGGTCAAGACTTCTCTGGACACTGTGGCTATAGATGTCAACCTCATTAGGGCGGATATGGGCAAGCTAAGTGAGAAGGTCAAGCAAGTGGAAATTACAACAGCTAGCTTAGTGGACGATGTCTCACAACTCCAAGGGGCGGTCAAGGAACTTCAGGACTTCCGTACCTTTGCCGCCCTCAAGGTGGACGATTATGAAGGCCGCCTGCGTTGCAACAACATACGCATTCTTGAGGTTCCGGAAAACTCGGAGGGACAAACGCCGGACCTTTTTGTCAAGGACCTAATCCTCAACCACTTGCAACCCAAAGGCCTCAGTAAGTTCTTTGATGTCGAGCGTGCCCACAGGATCCCGGGCGGCCGTCCCACGCCGGGCGCTCCCCCGCGGCCCATGTTGGCATGGGTCCTGAACTTCCGGGATAGAGATGTCATCCTTCAGAACTCCAGAGCTGGAGCCCCCCTGCGGTTTGAGAACTCAGACATATCCTTCTTTCCGGATTTTACACAGCTGGTGCAGGGATAAAGATGATCCTTCATGTCGATCAAGTGTGTCCTCAGAGATCGGGGAATGAAGTACGCCATGCTATTCCCTGCCCGTCTCCGGGTTGAGGCAGAGGGGCGAGTGTGATTTTTCAAACATCCCGAGGCAGCTGCTGATTGGATCGAGAGTAGGAGTGCGAGGAGTCTGGCCGATCGAGGTGGGGGTGACATTGACGGCTTGAGAAGAGACCTGTCCGGGGGTCGGACTCGTGCCTCTGGAAGTAAGTGGGGGGGGGGGGGGGGGGGCTTCTGGTGCCTCTGCCATTTGGTAAGTAGACTTATATGGGCCTGTATGACTTGATTAAGAAGGGTACACAGTGGGATTGCTGGGTGGGGGCAGACCACATCCTCCCCCTCCGGGGTGTTTTCTTTCTCTTTTGAACAGTTTCCTAGGGCGACAGGCACTCTGCAAGTTTTTCATGAGCAGTTCTAAGCCCAGAGGGCAGGGCAGCGGGGTTGGGGGTAGTTGGGTGGCGGTGTTTTATGTTTAGTTTGAAGTTTTGATTACATCAGCAACTGCTATTGATACAATGCTCGGGGAGTGGGGGTGAACGCAGTGAGTTTTGATATATTTCGATATGGCACCAGTGGAGGACAGTGGGGTTAAACTACTGAGTTGGAATGTCAATGGGCTGGGGGATAAAATCAAGCGTAGTGTCGTTCTTGAAGGTATTAAGCTTCACGCCCCTGACATTGTTCTGCTACATGAAACCCATTTAGTCGGCAACACATGCAGGGCACTGCACAGAGGGGGTTAAGTCTTATTGGCTCATGCAGGCTTCACCACGGGTTTCCGGTGGGGTTGGCATACTGATGAAAAGGTCCTTTCCCCTTGTAGTGCAGAATACTTGGTCGGATACTAGAGGACGGTATGTTGGGGTTTCGGGCATATGGGAGGGCCATCCTATTACCTTCCTATCAGTCTATGTACCCCCGGGCCTCCAGGCAACCACGTTCAGGGACTTGGGTACGCTGCTGTTGGAGATCCCAGAGGGTCTCTTAGTGTTGGGAGGGGACTTGAATTCAGTGGTTTCTGGGGACCCCCCCCCCCCCCCCCCCGCTTTCCCTCGCTCGCACTGCTGGCTGCCGGACTTCCTGGAACCCTTGGGGCTGGCAGACGTATGGAGGGTCTTTCACCCCGATGCTTTACACTATACCTTCCACTCCGGGGCGCATGGGAGTCTATCCCGAACTGATTATTTTCTGGTACCTGCCCATGTGCGGGAGGTACTGCATCTGTCTAGGGGCATTTCGGATCACTCGCCGGTCTGGCTCCAGGTGGCGCCAAGCCACCAACAGCCGGGGCGAGTCGCCCCCATCAACCCATGGTATCTTCGCGATCCTCATGTCCGCCGGGGGCTCTGTGGGGCCATTGATAACTATTTCAACGAGAATGAAGGCTCGGTGGAATCCCCGTAGATGCTTTGGGAGGCATCTAAGGCAGTGATACGGGTCTGGCCCTTTCCTTAATATCTGGGAAGAAGAAGGAACAACGCAAAGAGTTCATAGAGGTGGAGGTGGGAAAACTGGAAGCAGATCTAAACGTAGCGGTCACACCAGACAAGCTCCACATTCTCAAACTCAAACAGCAGGAATACAGGGTACTTGCGACTGACCAGGCAAGGGTGATGGGGAGAGCGGTTCAGGGGCGTTTGTATGAGGTGGGCAACAAGGCCGGGAAATTCTTGGCCTGGTTGGACAAGAAAGAGTGGGCAAACCAACTAGTGCCTGAACTTCGAGGACGGGAGGTTACTTACCTGTCGGACCCGCAAGCAATTGCGGACTGATTCGCGACCCACTACCAGGCGGTCTATAATTCGGTAACCCCATACCCTATCGAGGACTCCCGCCAGGTGCTCGCCGACATCACTTTGCCCAGGTTGTCGGCGGTCAACCATGATTTCATGGAAAGGGACTTGTCCAACGACGAAATATCGGCAGCCATACGATCGCTCAAGCCTGGTAAAGCCACCGGCCCTAACGGGCTACCGATTGAGCTGTACAAGCTTAAATCAGACAAGTTAGCTCCGTATCTGAGGGCCATGTACGAGGACGCGAGGCAAGCAGGAATACTGCCATTAGACCAACGTACTGCCACAATCGTTACTATTCACAAAAAGGGGAAACCCAAGAATGAATGTAGCTCCTACCGACCGATATCCGTGTTGAACGCTGAGCCCAAGATCTTGGCTAAGCTTCTTGCTCCCCGGCTCTTGATGACAATTGGGTTTCTGGTCCACCCTGACCAATCAGGGTTCATACCGCACCGTAACACGGCGCTGAACCTGCGCAGGGTCCACGGGGTTCTGGGCAGGGCGGCCACAATGTCGGAACCGGTGGTGATAGTATCCCTGGACGCCGCCATGGCCTTTGACACCATCGAATGGCCCTACCTTTGGGCGGTGTTGGAGAAATTTGGATTTGGCCCTAAAGACATACAGTGGGTGCAGTTACTATATTCCCAACCTATGGCCCAAGTGGTGGTTAATAACAAGAAGTCGACTGCCTTCGAGCTCAGCAGAGGGACCCGTCAGGGCTGACCCCTGTCCCCGCTGCTGTTTGCCCTAGCTTTGGAACCGCTGGCAGCGTGGATACGTCAGGACCTGTGTGTAAGGGGTATGCGCTGGTCCCCAGACTGGGGAGGACCGGATTTCTCTTTATGCGGACGACATCCTCTTGTACGGGTCCTCCCTAAGGAAAATCACTGATAGTGGTCTTGGATATCTTTACGACCTTTGGATGGTACTCTGGCTATTCCATAAATTGGAGCAAGTCCCTCCTGTTCGTGGTGGCGGGTGAGCCACCGATTCCACCGCGTGGGTGCCCACTGCAAATCTGCACCGAGGGGTTTACCTACCTAGGTATCTTTCTCAGTCTAGATTCCTCTCTTCGTTATTCTCGCAACCTTCAGCCCCCCCTGCTTCAGCTGCGCAAAGATATTGCCAGGTGGAAGGCGCTCCCCCTCTCTTTGCTAGGTAAAGCTGCCCTTTTTAAGATGTCTCTCCCCCGATTTCTGTATGCCCTTCAGAATTCCATGGATCTGATACCACCATCATATTTCCGAGAGGTCGAGAGCCTCCAACGGGGTCTGCTGTGGAACGGTAAACCTCGCATTGCTCTCGGCAAGCTTTCCCTAAATTGGTATGACGGAGGCATCAGCCTCCAAGACATACGATTGTATTATTGGGCGTCCCATCTGTCCTCCATTAACCACTGCACAAATGTTCAGCCATGGGACCCGGGATAGAACATGGATAGGTGGCTTCTCCCGGGGGGGGGGGGACCTTTAGTAGAGCCCTTTAATCTAGGCCTCGGCGCTATCCTCTTACAGGCCCCACTAACCATTCAGTACACGTTTGGCATGCGACCACCAATCGCTTAGGCTGGAGACGGAAGTTGACGCTCGCAACACCGCTATGGGAGTCCGAGCAACTGGGTGATCTATGGAAAAGTAAGGGATTTGACAAATGGGATCTCATAGGTATTGCATGCATAGGGGATCTGTGGGATAAATCTGATATTAAGTCTTTTGCATCGCTACAGCAGCAATATAGCCTGGCCGAATCTGAGCGCTTCCGATACACACAGGTTCGACACGCGCTTTGCACACATTTACTGTCCGGGACCACGCTGCCGGAATCTTCCCCACTGGAAGATAGGGTACTGGATGGCCATCTCCCTGACAGCACCATCTCTCTGATATGTAAAAAACTGGTAAATAACATCTCGGATCCCCTCCTGGCTCTTCGGGAGAAGTGGACCAGGGATGGCATAGAAATGGACGATGAGGAATGGCAGGAGGCAGTCTCCTCTCCCAGGGTTGTAGCAATATCAGCTCGTCTCCGTCTCGTCCAATTAAAACTCCTTCACCGTGTCTATGTAACAGGGCCCCAACTGGTACGAATGGGAAGGGCGGAAGAGGGAGCCTGCAGGCGCGGCTGTGGCCAGCTGGGGACCTTTTTTCATATACTTTGGGAATGTGCGCAGATCCAACCCTACTGGCGAGCCATTCATGACATTATCAATACTGTTCTGTCAGCGCAGCTCCAAGTGGAGGCCCGTTGGTGTCTCCTGAACATTTGGGAGCCGACTGACTTGAATGTCTGCTTGACGCAGTGGGTGACTCTGAGGTTAATGTTTGCCAAGAGGAATATTGCTCAGCGGTGGGTGGCATCGGATCCGCCCACGGCACGGGAATGGGAGAAAGACATGGATTGGGCAATGTTTAGAGAGAAGAATGTATATGTGTCACGTGGATGTCCCCAAAAATGGTCTTGTGTGTGGGGCTTTTGGAACACCTATCGAGGAGATATTTGTCAGCCCCCCTTAACCCTTGCATGTGACGATCCCCCATCGCCCTAGTCCTTCCACTATGCACGACTGTATTTTGTGTTTTACGTTCTGCACCGCTGATGCCCATTGATCTGCTCCTCCTGTATGGTCATGCAAATGCTGGTGTTTGGTTTTGTTTGTTAAATAATAAAAAATATATTTTAAAACAAAAAACCACACTGTTGATGTTCACCCTGGGTCATTCTGCCCCAAGATAAAAAAACATACATAGACAAGCAAAATATTATATAGTGCAAAAATTACTTTCAAATATAAGCATGTGGCCTTCGCAGGGTCCAAGGTAGCAATAATCACAGCAGTAGCAAACTTATGGATGCAACATGAATAGCTAATATTGCTATTGAATATTACTAGCATGCATCATGAGGCAGAGAAGCGATGCATAAAGTGCATAGGCAAGATAAAGTGTAAAGTGTAAGAGTAGTGCAAAAATACCTGATTTACAAACATATTGCCCTCGCAAATGGCAAAATTATAGTATTCACTTTGATTGTTTAAACATAATTTTTAAATAGAAACTAAGCCAGAATCATGATCCTAGAAAGAACAGACTCAGCAAATACTTTGTAGCCTGAAGTGTCAGTGTTTAATACCGTGTATGCTACTAAATGACTCTTGGTCCCTAAATTCTGGCACACAGGTCATATCCACTTGCAACGAAACCGGAGGTATGCCACAGATCAACAAAATACATTCCTCCATTTTGGAATCCACGCCGCAAGGAGGACATGAACTTAGAGTCATTCCATTGCTTCACTTTCTTACAGGAGCGTTTAGTGGTAGGTTGCCCAGTCTGAAGCGGACGTTGAAGCTTTTGGCAAAGGGAGGTGTACTGGTGTCTAAAAACAATTACAAGTATGGAATAATCTTGAACTTAAAGTATTGGTTAGTTAGGTGCCCGTTATACATATTCAAACCATTATAGTCATAGACAAATGTCTAGTAATGCAACTTTAAAACTGCAGCATCAGTCTTAAAGATGTTTTCCGCTTTTCCCACAATCTGATTAGACCCAAATTTGCAAGCCAGCTAGATCCAAACTTTAGCCAAAAAACGTTTGGTGAATTCATCAAGCTCATTAGGTCCTTTAAAAAGCTCCTACAATCAAATCACTCTGGGGTAGACCATAGTCTTACCCAGTAAACAAAAGGATTTAGTTCTGCCAGATCAAGAATTCTCTTGAGGCCTGTGTCAAAGAATTAGGGGTCAAGGTGAGTGCTAGATGGAACTGAAATAAGAGTTACTAAACCAATTCTTGTCTGTAGTTAATATGGCATATCATTATTGCTCCATGTGAGAAAGTGCCTCTGTATATACTGTTCCCAAATAGGTACAGAGTGCACAGAGTCCACAGTCCCCAGAGGTTTGGCAGAGGCAAAAGTTAGATATAACCTTACTCTCTAAAGTGGTAGCTTGGTGGAGCAGTAAGGCAGTATCAGAGGACAGTGTAAAGCATTTGTTGTACACACTCAGTCAGCAAATGGTTTCACACACTCAAGAACTGAACTCTAGGCCAATGGTTTATATAAAAAATATATGTCCGTTTTATTTTAGAACCAGCAATAGGTATTAAAATATACTTTCTCAGAATGAGATGCTTTAGGTAAATACTTTTGCAATATGCAATTGACTTTTGTAAATACTGGTTACAGGTTGTTGCAATAGGCAACACAATTTCAAACATAATAATGCATTGAGCTCAATGGAAGTTTAAAGTGATTTGCAATAGATTACTTTCAGGATTACTTTTGTAACTCAAGGACTGGATCATAGAATCAGTCCTGGGACAGTTCTTAGAAACAAGTGATAAAAGTCGACTTAGTTACTGTTGTGATTTTTAGGCAATATTTTGCTATTTTAAAAGTTGACACTTAGAAGAAATTTCATAGAAAACAGTCAATGATTCCCTATGGAAGAAAATTCAAGTTGCAGGAAAGGAATATGCTACTTACCAGTATGCATCTGTTCTTGGCATGTAGAGCTGCAGAGTTGTACACTTAGCATAGATCGCCATCTGGTGTTGGGCCCGGATGTTTGCAGTTTGTTTTTGTTCTTTGGACAGTCTTTGGAAGTCACGAGTTCGGGGACTCCTCCTTCGGTCCGTACTGCGCACGGGCTTCGGCTCCATCCTCAGATTGTTTTTCGCCAACAGGGAAATGATGGAGCGCAGTAATAACAGTGAGAAACCCATGTGTGTTGTATCTAAATAAGATGGACTGGAACGGATACAGGTAGCCGGGGAGGCGGGTGGGCCTGTACAACTCTGCAGCTCTACATGCCAAGAACAGATGCATACTGATAAGTAGCATATTCCGTTCGAGGCATATGAGCTGCAGATTGTACACTTAGCATAGATTATATAGCAGTACCCAACATAAGCGGCGACCACCGGTATCCGTTGCAGTGGTTTGAAAAAGTGTCTTTAGTACAGCCTGGCCCACACTAGCTTGCTGCTTGGAATGCACATCTACACAGTAATGTTTTGTGAAGGTGTGCGGTGTTGACCATGTGGCTGCTTTGCAGATGTCATCTAAGGGTATGTTCCCTAGAAAAGCCATAGAAGCCCCTAACTTTCTAGTAGAGTGGGCTTTAGGTGGAACAGATAATGTTCTTTTTGCCTTTTGATAGCAAATTTGTATACACTTTACAATCCACCTAGCTATCCCTGATTTAGAGATGGGGTTGCCTTTATGTGGTGGAGAGAAGGAAACGAACAATTGTTTAGTCTTCCTGAAGGGTTGCGTTCTTTGTATGTAGTACAGCAAAGCCCTTTTAACATCGAGTGTGTGTAAGGCCCTCTCTGCAACAGATTGAGGTTGCGAGAAAAAGACAGGTAATTCCACCGATTGATTGAGATGGAAGGGGGAAATGACCTTGGGCAGAAACTTCGGATTTGTACGAAGTATGACCTTGCTGTGATGTATTTGTAGGAAGGGTTCCTGTATAGTGAACGCTTGTATTTCACCAACCCTTCTAAGGGAAGTGATAGCTACGAGGAAAGCTGTTTTCCAGGTGAGGAACTGTAGCTCACATTTATGCATTGGTTCGAAGGGTGGACCCATTAGCCGTGTAAGAACTACATTTAGATTCCATACAGGGGAAGGTGGTGCCCTGGGAGGAATTACTCGTTTAAGGCCTTCCATAAAGGCTTTAATAGCGGGCACCCTGAAGAGTGATAAATGCTGTCTGTTTTGTAGATAAGCAGCGATCGCTGCTAGGTGTAGGCGTATGGATGAATATGCCAGGTTACACCTGTGAAGATGGAGCAGATAGCATATGATGTGCTGTATGGATGCATCTAAAGGGTTGATTGTATTGTTACGGCAGTAAATTACAAATCTTTTCCACTTTGCGGCATAGCATGCTCTAGTGGTAGGACGTCTGGCTTCCATGATGATGTTCATGCAATCAGGGGGAAGGTTAAGGTATCCAAATTCTAAGATTTCAGGAGCCAGATCGCAAGGTTGAGCTGAGCTGGGTCCGGGTGCCTGATTTCTCCATGGTTCTGGGTTAGGAGGCATGGGGACAGGTGCAGTTTTTGATGTGGTACCACCGATAGCTGTAGTAGTGTGGTGTACCACAGCTGCCTGGCCCATGTTGGGGCTACCAGAATGAGTGTGAGGGAGTGCTGCTGTAGCTTCCTTACCACTAATGGAATTAGCGGGAGAGGTGGAAAGGCGTATGCAAATCTGCCTGACCAGTTCATCCATATCGCATTGCCCTTGGACAATGGGTGTGGGTATCTGGCGGCAAAGCTTGGGCATTTTTTGTTTTCGTGGGTGGCGAAGAGGTCTATCTGAGGATGCCCCCACTGTTGGAAGAATGGGTGAAGAACTTGTGGATGCAGTTCCCATTCGTGTAGTTGTTGCGTTTGTCTGCTGAGCAGATCTGCCACGGTGTATTGTACGCCTGGAACGTGCTGTGCCAGGAGAAAGATGTTTTGGGGAATTGCCCATCTCCATATGCTCTGGGCTAAGCAGGAGAGCTGGGGAGAGTGTGTCCCCCCCTGTTTTTGGATATAATACATTGCAGTCATGTTGTCTGTGCGAATGAGGACTGCTTTGCCTGAAATCGGTTTTTGAAAAGATTTTAGGGCTAGAAAGATCGCCAAGAGCTCCAGATGGTTGATGTGGAGCGATTTTTGCTGTGGCGTCCATAGACCTTGCATGGTGAGGTGTAAGAGGTGCGCTCCCCAGCCGGAGAGCGATGCGTCCGCTGTTAGAATCACCTGAGGAACCGGGTCCAGGAAAGGCCGCCCTTTGGAAAGGTTTGTGGTGTTCCACCACTGCAGAGAGTGATGGGTGCGGCCGTCCACCAACACCAGATCCGTCAGCTGACCCTGGGCCTGGTTCCACTGTTGTGCTAGGCACTCTTGAAGTGGACGCATGTGAAGTCTTGCATGGGGCACTATGAAAATGCAAGAAGCCATCATTCCTATGAGCTTCATAAACACTCTTGCTGGAAGCGAGTGTTGAGGAAGGAATGTTTTGCGCAAGGCTTGTATGCTTGCGATTCTGGCTGAGTTTGGATAGGCAATACCTTTGGAGGTGTCTATAGTGGCCCCGAGATATTGCTTTGTGTGAGATGGTATGAGGTGGGACTTTTGGTAGTTCACCATGAAGCCTAGCTGGTGGAGCAGTTGGATGGTGCCGTTTGTATGTTGCCCACATTGGTGGTAGGACGCGGCTTTTATCAGCCAGTCGTCTAAGTAGGGGAAGACGTGAATCTGTTGACGTCTGAGGTGTGCTGCTACTACCGCTAGGCATTTAGTAAACACCCGTGGTGCGGTGGTGACCCCGAAGGGGAGAACCGTGAATTGGTAATGCTGACCGTCCACCACGAACCTGAGGTACTTCCTGTGAGAAGGGTGTATTGGAATGTGAAAGTATGAGTCTTTCAGATCCAAGGTAGTGAGAAAGTCTCCCTGACAGAGGAGCGGGAGGACTTGTTGTAGGGTGACCATGTGGAAATGGTCTGAATGTATGTATGCATTGAGAGGCCGGAGGTCCAGAATGGGCCTCAGGGTCCAGTCTTTCTTCGGTATCAGGAAATACAGAGAGTAGACCCCTAGATTTTGCTGATTGACGGGGACCTGCTCTATAGCGTGTTTTTGGAGGAGGGAGAGCACATCCTGTTTGAGTAGTGTGGAATGTTCTTGAGACATTGGACGGTGTCTTGGTGGGATATTGGGTGGGGTAGATGTTAGCTCGAGACAGTACCCTGACCGAATAATTTGGGTCACCCATTTGTCCGATGTTATGGACTCCCATGCGTGGATAAATTGTTGAAGTCTGCCCCCGACCGGAGTGGGATGGTCTGGGGGGAGGGAAGGGAAGTCATTGTGCAGGCGGGGTTGCGGAACGGGTGGTGTTAGTTTTGCCCCTGCCCTTATTGTTGTTGCCTCTGTAACCACCCCTTTGATTGCCCTTTGAAAAGGTATTTTGAGGAGGGGACTTGTAGGAGGTAGAGGCGCTATCGGTGGAGAAGCCTCTGCCTGTGCTACGAAAGGATGAGCGTCGAAAGGAACGTTTAGGGGCCTGTGATTGGAGTGCCCCCATAGACTTTGCTGTGTCTGTGTCCTTTTTCATCTTTTCCAACGCTTCGTCCACCTTTGGCCCAAAGAGAGTTTGTTGGTCAAAAGGGTGATTTAGTATGGACGCCTGGACTTCAGGCTTGAACCCTGAGATCCTGAGCCAGGCATGACGACGAAGCAGGACACTGGTATTTATTGCTCTAGAAGCAGTGTCGGCTGCATCGAGGGCACACTTAATGGAGGTGTTTGTAATTAGTTTACCCTCCTGTATCAGGTCATGAGCCTTGCGCTTGTGTTTTTCGGGGAGGTGCTGCATAAGAGCCTCAAGTTCGTCGTAGTGTGCTCTGTCATAGCGCGCAAGTAGCGCTTGTGTATTTGCAATGCGCCACATGTTTGCAGCTTGGGAGGCGGTGCGTTTGCCAGACGCGTCTAAAAGTTTCGATTCCTTGTCTGGCGGTGGGGCTTCCCCTGAGGACAGGGAGTTAGCCCGCTTTCTAGCTGTGGAGACAACTAGGGAATCTAAGGGAGCAGGGCCCTTAATGTATGCAGGGTCTGTGGGTGCCGCCTTGTACTTTTTTTCTATTCTAGGGTTCAGTACTCTGGCCCTGACAGGGTCTTTGAACACCTCTGCAGCATGCTTGGTCACACCTTTAAGCATGGGCAAAATAGACGTGGACTTGTCCTGAATGTCAAATGTGTCCAGTAGGAAGTCATCTTCCACTGGTTCGCTATGCATGTCCACCCCATGGTAGTGTGCTGCTCTCTGCACTAAGTGGTGAAACCCTAAGGAGTCCTCTGGAGGAGACCGCCTGGATGGGTATAGGTCGTCCTGAGGCATTTCAGGTATGTCAGGGTTGTGGTAGTCTTCCCATGGGTCTGGGGTCCCCGGTGGAGTGGGGTCCATTGGGGCGTCCGCTGGGTTATAATGTGGATCCCCAAAGTCCGGATCTGGGGACGGGGTCGGGGAGTGATAAGGTACGGGTGGCGGAGATCTGGGAGGGGGAGGGGGTGGAGGAGGTGGAGGAGGAGGTAGTGGGGAGGGCACTCTGAGAGGAGAAGTAGCAGAGTCCTTCCGTTTGGGCGGTGGAGGAGGAGCCGGTGTGTCAAGACGTCTTTTCTTGACAACTAAAGTCAATAGCCCAGTCTTTGGATCTTTAAATAGAGTCTTTTGCAAAGGGTCTGGTGTAAAGAGATCCAGTGGCGCCGAATCGTCCGCTGGCGCCGATGTTTTCGGAGCCGAGGGTTTCGATGGTTTCTGTGCGCCATGCTTTTTTGGAACCTCCGTTTTTTTCGGCGTCAAAGGAGTTTTCGGTGCCGGAGCGTCGGTGCCGACAGATTTGTGTTTGTGTTTCGTCGGCACCGAGAGTCCAGGCTTCGGCACCGGTGGCTTCGGAGTCGAGCTGGGTATCACTTTCTTCGGTGCCGGATGGTGTTTTTCAGCACCAGGCGTCGGCTGGCTCGAGCCCGAGCTGCCGTGAGACTTTTGAGGCTTCGACACCGGGCCCGAAGGTGGGGTGATGGAAGCTGTGTGCTTGGTTTTACCCAGGCCTGCAGGCGAGGGTGTAACCTGAGTCTCTTTGGTTTTGGGCGCGGGGGTGGGAGGGGGTACAGTACTCACGACCCGCTGCGCCGGTGTGATGTCCTCCACGTCGGAGTCGTCGGCCTCGGAAGCGCTGACGACGTCGTCCTCCTGCTCGGTGTGTAGTTGCCCCGAAGCTTCGGCGTAGTCTCCGAAGATGTCCGGTGGAGCCGCGGTCGAGGAGTGCGCCATGGTGCGTCGAGCTCTTCGATCCCGGATGGTCTTTTTAGATCGAAAAGACTTACAGGCGGGGCAGTCTCTAGCCTCGTGTTCTGGGGAGAGGCAAAGGTTACACACCTGATGGAGGTCGGTGTGGGGAAATTTAGACCCACATTTTGGGCACTTTTTGAACGGAGTCCTTTCCATCGGCCGGGACCGGAGTCGAGGAGGGCCCGAAGGCCGGTGCCGATGTACGGGATGGAGAAAAGTGCCGCTTCGAGAGATGAAGATTGATGAAGAAAACTCGAAGAACGAGGATTTTCCGTCGAGGCTGGAACCGTAGAAGTTCGAAGCCGGAGCACGAAGTATCACATCCGAGCCCGATGGCGGAAAAAAACAATCTGAGGATGGAGCCGAAGCCCATGCGCAGTACGGACCGAAGGAGGAGTCACCGAACTCGTGACTGTCCAAAGAACAAAAACAAACTGCAAACATCCGGGCCCAACACCAGATGGCGATCTATGCTAAGTGTACAATCTGCAGCTCATATGCCTCGAACAGTAGGTTCTCGTTACTTTTGTAATCCAGTACTGGGCTCCTAGACTCAGTACTGGGATCTCTATATAAAACAGGTAAGTAATTATGTTTTCACAGTTAGCACGATTTTTAAAGAATATTTAAAGTTTGCAAAAATCGACACTTAGAAGACATTTCAGAGAAAAACAGTCAATGATTTCCTATGGAAGAAAATTGGGTTACGGGCAAGTACGGTTGGGAATATTTTTCAGGGTCAGTGCTGGGCACCAAGATCCAGCACTGGGATCTCTCCTAAAAGCAGGTGAGTATTTTCGTTTTCGTTACTCGGCTGATTTTTGGAGAATATTTTAAATTTTAGAAACTCCATACTTAGAAGAAATTTCAGAACAAGCATTGGCATAGCCAATAGGTCTCGCTTTTGGGACCTTGTAAGTATTTAGTTATGCAACTGTTGCATGGCTAAACACTTATAAGGTCCCAAAAGCGAGACCTATTGGCTATGCCAATGCTTGTTTTTAAGCTTAAGAGCATGATGACAGATTTGCAAGTGGTGAGGGGGGGGTGGGGAGGGGGCAATTTAAGAGATGCAAGCGGGTTCCATTTAAGTGAAGTAGGGCCAGGTTGCCGTAATTGGGGTTGAAGTGTGGAGCAATAATGGAGCTGGGTGAAGGGGGGATTGTGAATTATTTTTTAAAGCGAGTTGAGGTGCCTGCGATATCCCGGGAAAAACAGTGGACGGGGCGGGGAGAGTCAGCCATTCAGTGGCACCAGCAAGGGATAGAACGTAGGGATGGTTTAAATAAATTAATTTAAAAAACATGCCAAATGGGAAGGGGATTAGGTGGGGGAAGCAACTCGGAGAGCAAGTGTAAGGGGAGAGCAACTCACAAGAAAGAGTAAACAAGCGGCCGTGAAACTGATCGCGATCAAACATCAAAGCGAAAGTAATCGTGATCAAGCGCAGCGCGCACGCCCGCGCACATGCACTGTAGCTCTAGGCTGGCCTGGTAGCACTTTTTGGAGCCCTCTCAATAAGTCTCGCCAGACCAGCACATGCGCTGGGTCAGGCGAGACCTAAAAAACCAGTCAATGTTACCCTATGGAGGAAAATTGGGTTATCGGCTTTTGGGTAAGTACTCGACTGGCAGAGTTAAGGTTCTGGGCACAGACTCAGGGGTCTCCCAGGGTCAGGTAGGTACAGTTACACCCTCAGCGGCACAGGGGCAGCCGGGTGCAGAGTGAGTTAGGCCCAATGTTATCCTATGGGAGGCAGGGAGGCCTTGGTTGGTGGCTGCTGACTAGCAGGCCACGCGGCTGTGGGAGCTGGGCTCCTGGTCACTTGCTCAGGGCAAATGGGGAAGTAGATAGGTGCAGAGGTTACACTGCCAGGGTGTGAGAAGTTGGCCTGGTATATGCTGTTCACTAGTTCTAGTGACCACCTTGTACCATGCCAAGCAACCCTTATGGTGTGGTTGTAAGTCAACCTTTTCGGACCAGCTGCCCTAGTGGTAGCGTAGGCTAAGCAGTCTTTGAGGCTAAACTCGTGATGCGTGTTAAGCCAGCTGTTTTACCAAATATAACCCCCTTTTATACCAATGAAAGGACACCACACAGATATATATTCAAAATATATATGTATTTATTTCTCAAAGTAACCCCTAGTCTCTTTATGAGCACAGGAGCACAAATCGTCAAACAAGATTATCACAGAATACACAGAAGTTGCACTTTATATGGATAGGCCCTGGTGGCCACTCGAACCATATACTAAAATAGTGGTATAAGTACCACGAACAGAAAAGGGAAAAGGCCTAGGGCCTCTAGAATCGCTGGGCCTACAAGGAGCTAACGTCAGTTAGTGACCAGGAGGTCCACGGGTGGCGTGTGCAGAGCAAATAGTCACACGCGTGCTCCCATAGGTTTCAATGGGTGCGTAAAAAGTACAAAGTTACTGCAAAAGGAATCTTCCGGATGACCTAGGAACTTAAGATTTGGAACACAGGCACTAGAGATGTATTACTACACATGGGCACCGGAGTACCAGCTTTACCTCACCCACAGGAAGCGGGTGCATAGGCCTCAAAGTGCGTCGGGTTTCTTCTATCTGTTCCGTTGAGCCTGGGACAAAGATGCTGCAGGCGGTCGGTCGGGAAGAGATGCAGTGGATCCAAGAGTGGATCGGAGATGTTGAAGACCTGTAAGCAGAGGGGACAGTGTTCACAGTCACTAGCCAGTGACCAGCGTGGCACCAGATGGGTACCAGGCGATGTCGGGTGCAAACAGGTGATGAGGGGTAGCTTGTCTCCGCAGCCACGTGGTCCCTGAAGGTCGACGACGTCCAGGAGTCGGCTCACGAGCTGTCCCACGCAGGCTCTCACTGTCGGCGGTGTCGGCGACTTGATCGAAGCAAACAAGCCTTGGCAAAAGCAATTGTAGAAGGATTCGGAAATCAGCTGTTGGTTCTGACCAGCAAGGTCAGAGGGATTGCTCCTTTGGAGGGGAGCAAGGGCCAGTCTGGAGCAACCAGACCAGCGGTGTTTGTCGTAGATTTCGTCGCCAAGATGGCCACTAGCCAGCGGGCCAGCAACCGGTTAGGCGCGTCGAGTGGCAAAATGCAGAAGGGCCCCACGCAGATCGTGGAGATGCTGGAGGGCTCACCTTTGGTGCAGATGCTGCTCGAGGGTTGGGCTTCTCAGGACCCAAAGCACAACTTGGAGGGAGCCTCGGTTGTTGCACTGGTCAGCTTGTCGTAGTCGTTTCAAGATGGCTGGCTCCACGTGTCTCGGTGCCTCCACGGGTCTCCTCTTTGCAGGGACTGTGGATCGGGCGGTGAGAGGTCTGGAGGTCCAGGTCTTGTCAGTCTCTGGGCTCGGGCTCCGGCGGGAGGCGGCGGCAAAGCAGACGTTGATTCGCTGGATGGTGCTTGCGTTAGCAAGGTGGTCACTCCCTGACCACAGGGGAGATTTTCTTCAGTCTTCTGTGCAGCAGAATGTCGAAGTTCCCGTCTTCTTCTTAGTTTCAAGTTGATTCCAGGATGTCTGAAGTCTTAGGACACAGCTCCTACCTTTAAGCGGATTCTAGGGGCCGGACTACCTGCTAGGTCCCTCCCTATGGGTGGGACCAGGAAGGGGGGTGGTTACACCCCCAATCCTTTGTCCAGCTCGCCCCAGGCCCGGGACTGGTGTGCCCCAGGACCGGTTTGAACTGGCATATGCACCGAGGCTCCTTGTGAGCCACAGGCATGTCTGGTTTCTTTCAAGCCCTACCTGACCAATACACAAAATCCTGTCTGGGGTGGTGCACGCACCTCCCCTGGCAGGAAACCCTTTGTCCACACCTCCCAAGCTGGAAGGACTCCCAGCAGCAGGAGGGCAGACTTGTGTCTGTGGTGGCAGCATCCATTTTGTGGAGCTGAGGCTATGTCTGATTTTACCCGGGTTTCAGGTACTGTACATGTCGTGTCCCTCTAGAAGGGTGGAATGCTAACCCCGTCGCCAGAATTGGCGAGGGGTTAGTATTCCAATTCGTATGACACCTTACTCGACATGTTTTGATAAAGCCAAACCAAAGATAGCATTTAACCGCGAGGTTCATAATGCACTTAAGAGTATATGGTATGACGATATCTGGAAACAGTAGAAGGAAGTTGTTCCGACCACTGCAGACAGGCTCAGCTCATGCCAGAGCACCATCTCACATGGAACCAAGCACTCTGCCTTCAGGATTGTTAAGGCCTGCCATAGGAGTGACTTATAGGTTACCAGGTGTCCCATTTAAGGTTAGGTATAGGTATACTACACCTAAGTAAGAGGTGATTACACCAACTTACCCCAGCTGAGTGATCAGCCAGTTGTGTCAAATTGTTAGGCCAAGCCTGGGGTGGCATAATACATGCTGCAGCCCTTGGCAGGCCTTGGGTACACCAATGCCCTGGGTACCTAGTGTACACTGGTACAGGGGCTGACAGGGTGATCCAACCAATTGGGTATGTACCTAGGGTACATGGAGTCCATTTTACAGAGAGAGCAGATAGCCTGAGAGCCTGAATGGCAGGATCTCAGGCCAACTAAGTCGAAAAACCAGCTAGACACTAGGCAAAAATTTGGGGGTAACCATAGTCAGATATCCACCTTCCTACACAACCCCCCCCCAAACGAAGGGAGATAAGGCTGACCTTGACCAGGTAAGCCTATATTGCCCAAGTGGCCATATAAGGAGGAACCAGCACTGGCATGGTTACCCCCTGTCTCATGGTCCACTAAGCAATCCCTCACCCTAAGGGTATCAGAGGGTCTCCACCATAGGGAATCTCTACCTGTGGTGTGTCTTGGCAAAGTAAAAGGCTGGTGTTGAGATGGAGTACTGAAGTGAGTGTCCTCAAAGTGAGGCCTCAGCTTCCTCCAATCATCCTCCACCATGGATGCCTTTCTTTCTTTAACTGAGTTGCACTGTGCTCTCAGGGTCAGCCTCTGGCTACCTAAAGCTGGAGGCTGGGTCCCTTTTGTGGGCTTACTGGAGGGACAGGTCAGGTTTGGGGCCCTAAGGTCCCATGTTTGCCTGTGCCCAACAGAATCCCCCTGGGGGAGGTCCCTAACTACCTGTAAAGGAGATCCCTCAGGAATGTTTTTACCCATCACCTGACTAGGGCTACTAGCCAGGCAATCCTCATTCTTTTGATGGGGGGGTTCTTGTGGACAGGGGCCCTCTGGGGGTCCACTGGCCTCCCTGACCTCTGCAGCCCTGGGCTGACTGAGGCAGGGTAGAGAGAGGCAGGCTACCTGCACCAGACTGGATCCCACCTTGGAAGGGGCCACTGACATCAGAGGCTCTGCCAGGCCAGGCCTGGCTACCTCTGGGGCAGTTCCTTCACAAGGGGTGAGGTCAGATCCCTGAGGAGGCTGACCTTTTCCTAATGTCTGGGGAGAGGGAGACTTTTCTTCCTCCCCACTACTCTCAGTTTGTGTGGAGTGATCCATTGTTTCAGGCTTCACTACACCTATGTCAGTCTGAGTATAGGCTGAGACCATTACAGCCTTGCCAACCTTTTCAGGGGGGCACTCAGTTTGTGTTTGAGCTGTGACTGTCACAGCTCTGCCAGTCCCTACAGGGAAGTCTGTCTGTGCCTGGGCTGTGGCTACCACTGCCCTTCCAACCTTTTCAGGGAGGAAATCTATTTGGACAGGGGTTGTGAATGGCACAACCCCCCTACCCTTTTGTGAAAGGCCTACCATTTTAGAATGGGTGTCTTGTTCAACTCCAGCCCAAGCTGAGAGTTCTAAGTCATTCCCCAGTAAGCAGTCTACAGGCAAGGTTGGGGACACTGCTACCCTTTTAGGGCCAGTGACCCCCCCCCAGCTGAGACATACCTCTGCCATGGGATGACTGTTCTGTTTGCCATCAATGTTAGTCACCTGGTAGGAGAAACCGGGCAAAAGCTGCTCAGAGGGAACTAGCCAATGGGCCACCATTGTGATGCTAGCCCCAGTGTCTCTGTAGGCCTCAGCTTTTGTACCATTGATGTAGGGCTCCTGTCTGTACCTACCCAAAGTGTTGGGACAGGCAGTGAAGTTGGCAAACCCCATGCCACCATCACAGACAAGAGTGGTTGCTGTAGGGGAATTGGCTAAGCCAGGGTCCCCCTGTGTTCCCCAAGTAAACCCACCCAGATTTCTGGGGGCACTCCCACCACCTGGGGGATTACTGCTGACAGTAATAGGTGGTGTGACAGGAGTAATTGGAGGAACAGTTTTGTTTTTAGCCCTTGGGCAACCGCTGTCAGTTTTCCAATGCCCAGGAGTTTTACACTCATGGCAGTAGGGCTTTTTAGCTGTGGTAGAGGAGGGAGCTTGGGACCCACCACCCTGTGTGGAGTTTTGGGGCCCTGAGGAAGGTTTCTCTTTTTCTTTATCCCCACCCTTCTCTTGAGGCTTGGTGGTATCTTTCTTTTGGTCACCACCCTGGTTTTTAGGCCTGATCCTGGTCCTGACCCATTTATCTGCCCTCTTTCCCAATTCTTGGGGAGAGGTCAAATCTGAGTCTACCAGGTGTTGATGGAGAAGCTGGTTTTGACAATTACTTAAAATCTGCTCTCTCATCATCAAATTGTACAATCCTGTATAATCAGACACCTTACTTCCCAGCAACCAACCCTCCAAAGCCTTAGTGGCACATTCCACATATTCAGACCAGTCCTGAGTCTGTGTCTTCTGGGTGTCTCTGAACATTAACCTGTACTGTTCAGTGGTTAAGCCTAACCCATCAACTAGGACACTCTTCAGGACTCTGTAATTTCTGACATCCTCTTCTCTAACAGTGAGGAGTCTATCTCTGCCTCTCCCCTCAAAGGAGAGCCATAAGATTGCTGCCCACTGGTCTTCAGGAACCTGCTGCACTTTGCAGGCTCTCTCAAGAGCAGTCATCCATTTGTGGATGTCATCCCCACTTTTGTAGGGGGGCACAATCTTGGACAGGTTCCTATTGTCAAAGACCCTATCTTTGTCCCTAGGGACATTGCTGCCACCAGTGGGTATAGACCCACTCTCTCTATGCTGCCTAGCCTTGCTCAGTTTTTCTTCCATCAGGGCTACTTCTAGCTCCTGCTTCCTGATCCTCAGCTGGGCTTCCTGCATTCTGGCCTCATGTTCCCTCCTCTGAGGGGTGGTCAGTCTCCTTCTGGAGTGACCTTGAGAGCCTCTAGAGCCATGGGAAGCATTGGAGTCACCTGAGCGATTCCTTTGCCTTCCAAGCCCTGTGTTAAGTCCACTGGGGAGATCCAATGGGGTGAACCCACTGTCAGTCCCCAATAGCCTTAGTTTAGCTGGGCCAAGTATAACACTTGGCACTGGGCTAGTTCTCCCTTCATCCCCACTCACATCTGTATCCCCATCACTTTCTTCCTCTGTGGTAGGCATCCCATCTAAGGGGTGACTATTGGGAAGGGGTACTTCAGTGGCATCTTCAGAAGGGGGGCCTCCTGTTCCTGTCCCTAAGGGGGCTAACTGGGAAGCTTTCTTGAGTGCTCTCTGATTCTCATCATTCTGTAAGAGCTCTCTGAGCTCAGCAGAGTTTGGGTTCTTGGGCTGTTTAAGGCCTCTAAGAGTTGCCAAATGCCTGAGCTCATTCTGATTAAGGGTAGCAAAGCTGGTTGGTGCCCTCTGGGGGTCACTCTCGACAGAGATGGGTACAGTGGACCCCTCTGCCCCGGCCATTGCTCTTAAGTGTGGGTGGATGTGTTGCAATCTACCTACACTTGGGTTTACCTACTAAACCTATCTAGTAGTTGTAGTCAGGGTGTGCTACTCCCTTTGCTCTACAACAACTAAGTTCAGTAGAACTTAAGTATATCTAATCTTGTTTTATATGTACCTACAGGTACCTATGTGATCTTTCAATTGGTAACCAAGAGATTACAATGGTAAAACACAGCAAGCTCAAATCCAACCGCTGCTCACCAATGTGAGAAGTTGGCCTGGTATATGCTGTTCACTAGTTCTAGTGACCACCTTGTACCATGCCAAGCAACCCTTATGGTGTGGTTGTAAGTCAACCTTTTCGGACCAGCTGCCCTAGTGGTAGCGTAGGCTAAGCAGTCTTTGAGGCTAAACTCGTGATGCGTGTTAAGCCAGCTGTTTTACCAAATATAACCCCCTTTTATACCAATGAAAGGACACCACACAGATATATATTCAAAATATATATGTATTTATTTCTCAAAGTAACCCCTAGTCTCTTTATGAGCACAGGAGCACAAATCGTCAAACAAGATTATCACAGAATACACAGAAGTTGCACTTTATATGGATAGGCCCTGGTGGCCACTCGAACCATATACTAAAATAGTGGTATAAGTACCACGAACAGAAAAGGGAAAAGGCCTAGGGCCTCTAGAATCGCTGGGCCTACAAGGAGCTAACGTCAGTTAGTGACCAGGAGGTCCACGGGTGGCGTGTGCAGAGCAAATAGTCACACGCGTGCTCCCATAGGTTTCAATGGGTGCGTAAAAAGTACAAAGTTACTGCAAAAGGAATCTTCCGGATGACCTAGGAACTTAAGATTTGGAACACAGGCACTAGAGATGTATTACTACACATGGGCACCGGAGTACCAGCTTTACCTCACCCACAGGAAGCGGGTGCATAGGCCTCAAAGTGCGTCGGGTTTCTTCTATCTGTTCCGTTGAGCCTGGGACAAAGATGCTGCAGGCGGTCGGTCGGGAAGAGATGCAGTGGATCCAAGAGTGGATCGGAGATGTTGAAGACCTGTAAGCAGAGGGGACAGTGTTCACAGTCACTAGCCAGTGACCAGCGTGGCACCAGATGGGTACCAGGCGATGTCGGGTGCAAACAGGTGATGAGGGGTAGCTTGTCTCCGCAGCCACGTGGTCCCTGAAGGTCGACGACGTCCAGGAGTCGGCTCACGAGCTGTCCCACGCAGGCTCTCACTGTCGGCGGTGTCGGCGACTTGATCGAAGCAAACAAGCCTTGGCAAAAGCAATTGTAGAAGGATTCGGAAATCAGCTGTTGGTTCTGACCAGCAAGGTCAGAGGGATTGCTCCTTTGGAGGGGAGCAAGGGCCAGTCTGGAGCAACCAGACCAGCGGTGTTTGTCGTAGATTTCGTCGCCAAGATGGCCACTAGCCAGCGGGCCAGCAACCGGTTAGGCGCGTCGAGTGGCAAAATGCAGAAGGGCCCCACGCAGATCGTGGAGATGCTGGAGGGCTCACCTTTGGTGCAGATGCTGCTCGAGGGTTGGGCTTCTCAGGACCCAAAGCACAACTTGGAGGGAGCCTCGGTTGTTGCACTGGTCAGCTTGTCGTAGTCGTTTCAAGATGGCTGGCTCCACGTGTCTCGGTGCCTCCACGGGTCTCCTCTTTGCAGGGACTGTGGATCGGGCGGTGAGAGGTCTGGAGGTCCAGGTCTTGTCAGTCTCTGGGCTCGGGCTCCGGCGGGAGGCGGCGGCAAAGCAGACGTTGATTCGCTGGATGGTGCTTGCGTTAGCAAGGTGGTCACTCCCTGACCACAGGGGAGATTTTCTTCAGTCTTCTGTGCAGCAGAATGTCGAAGTTCCCGTCTTCTTCTTAGTTTCAAGTTGATTCCAGGATGTCTGAAGTCTTAGGACACAGCTCCTACCTTTAAGCGGATTCTAGGGGCCGGACTACCTGCTAGGTCCCTCCCTATGGGTGGGACCAGGAAGGGGGGTGGTTACACCCCCAATCCTTTGTCCAGCTCGCCCCAGGCCCGGGACTGGTGTGCCCCAGGACCGGTTTGAACTGGCATATGCACCGAGGCTCCTTGTGAGCCACAGGCATGTCTGGTTTCTTTCAAGCCCTACCTGACCAATACACAAAATCCTGTCTGGGGTGGTGCACGCACCTCCCCTGGCAGGAAACCCTTTGTCCACACCTCCCAAGCTGGAAGGACTCCCAGCAGCAGGAGGGCAGACTTGTGTCTGTGGTGGCAGCATCCATTTTGTGGAGCTGAGGCTATGTCTGATTTTACCCGGGTTTCAGGTACTGTACATGTCGTGTCCCTCTAGAAGGGTGGAATGCTAACCCCGTCGCCAGAATTGGCGAGGGGTTAGTATTCCAATTCGTATGACACCTTACTCGACATGTTTTGATAAAGCCAAACCAAAGATAGCATTTAACCGCGAGGTTCATAATGCACTTAAGAGTATATGGTATGACGATATCTGGAAACAGTAGAAGGAAGTTGTTCCGACCACTGCAGACAGGCTCAGCTCATGCCAGAGCACCATCTCACATGGAACCAAGCACTCTGCCTTCAGGATTGTTAAGGCCTGCCATAGGAGTGACTTATAGGTTACCAGGTGTCCCATTTAAGGTTAGGTATAGGTATACTACACCTAAGTAAGAGGTGATTACACCAACTTACCCCAGCTGAGTGATCAGCCAGTTGTGTCAAATTGTTAGGCCAAGCCTGGGGTGGCATAATACATGCTGCAGCCCTTGGCAGGCCTTGGGTACACCAATGCCCTGGGTACCTAGTGTACACTGGTACAGGGGCTGACAGGGTGATCCAACCAATTGGGTATGTACCTAGGGTACATGGAGTCCATTTTACAGAGAGAGCAGATAGCCTGAGAGCCTGAATGGCAGGATCTCAGGCCAACTAAGTCGAAAAACCAGCTAGACACTAGGCAAAAATTTGGGGGTAACCATAGTCAGATATCCACCTTCCTACACAGGGCCACTCAGGCGGCTGGGTTCAGGGTGCTTTTGAGCCTTCGGGCGCTCAATTGATTTCAATGGGAAAGCTCCTGGTTGAAAAAAGGCTGCAAGTTCGGGGACGAAGATTCTTCAGGTGCCACCTCCACTTTGAGAGGTAAGTTGGGTAGTTGGAGGATAGATAGATACCCAGGAGTTGGGCACAGGGGGCCGCAGAGCGCCGGGCGAAGGGGTGTCTTTTGATGTCCAAATCTTACCCTCTGTTGATCCCGGTTGGGGGGGGGGGGGCCTGGTTCTGAGGCTGCAGGCGTCGTCAGGAGCATCGAGGGAAGTCCTTGGGTGCCGAACTCTGGGTCACAGTCGCCGGGGGGTCGTCCTCATGGTCTTTGTTCACTCCGGCACAGGCCAGGCTTGGCGGGTGCAGTGTGTGCAGGGTTCGCGGTTCCGGGCTGATGCCATGGATTAGAAGCTGATTTTGAGCAGAGCCTCTGCTCATGGGAGTCCCAGGTGCTTAGAGCCAAAAGGTAGCCAGTTCCTCCGGGGATTTGTGAGGTTACTGGCCACAAGAGGTGCTGGGATGTAGCAGGGGCAGGTTCGAGGGTCAACAGGCCAGTAGGGCTGGGGCCAAAGCAGTTGGTGTCTACCTCTTCTAAGCAGCTGCCCGGCAGGTCTTCTTTCATCTTGCTCTTCTTTGTTTTTCGGAATCTGGAATCTAAGGAAGGAAGGTTCAGGGTGCCCCTAAATACTAGATTTAGGGGCGTTACAGGTAGGTAAAGGGCAGGGACCTATGGGTCCCTGTCCTGGGGTGGGTACACCCCCTATTCTGCCACTCTCCTGTGGGAAGGGGCAGTAGCCTAGTCCTGATTGGGCAGGGCCTCCCATCTTCAAGATGGCGAGCGCCCTGAGATGTGCTTCACTTCGCCTCCCCCACCTGAGGGGTGGGGTTGGCAGGCTGGCACATCCCCTGTCCTTATTTGGGGTTTCCGGCCAGGCTTCCCGACAGAGTGGGGGAGGCTCACAGAGGCGGCATGCCTTTGAAGCTTTCCCCTGTCCATCCTGGGGGAGGAGAGCTAGCGCCTCGCCCAGGATGTGCATTGTTGCAGGCCCAGGAGAGCAGGGGCTCTCCTACCCAGGGGTCCAGCAACATGTCTGCTGTGTGGCAGCCTAGGAAGCCTCCCAGACCAGACGTGGATTGTAGGTTAGGTTTCAGGGGAAATCTCTAAGAAGCCCTCTGGGGTGCTTGGTACATTAAATCCCACACTGGCATCAGTGCGGTTTTAATGTGCTGAGAAGCTTGATACCAAACTTCTCAGTCTTCAGTGTTGCCATTATGGTGCTGTGGAGTTCGTGTTTGACGAGCTCTTAGCACCATGTACTCTTATATGGTAGCACTGCACTTACAGTGCCCAGGAATGGACCTGGGTACTGTAGGGGCACAGGGCTCATGCTCCTGTGCCCATACCACTGGCATAGGGCACCCAGTTAGAGGTGTGGCTGATGTATGCCAGGGCAGTGTAGGTGGTGGGCATGGCACACCAGGATGTGTGCCATGTCGATTCTCTGTTTTGTCTTGTACCCAGACACTCAGCCTGCAAGGGCAGTGTGTGTGTGTGTTAGGGTACAGGGCCTCTAAGGGTGGCACAATGAGTGCTGCAGCCCTTAGAGGCCTTCATTGGTCACAAGGCCCTGGGTACCTAGGGTACCACTTACCAGGGGCTGACATGTGGCCATGGTTTGCCAATTTGGGTTTGAGGTTTTTAGGGAAGGAACATAGGCCCTGGGCATCTGATTGGGAGGACTCCAGGGCACACTCAGTCAAAGTACATTCAGCAATTCAGCAAAAACTGGGGGCATACCATGCAAGAAAGATGGCACTTTCTCACACTCCACAGTTCAGCTCCGTAAACGGCAGCCTTCTGGGCCTTAGCTCCATAAACGTCCAAGGCCAGGGAGATGTAATAGGAACGATTTCTAAACTGCACACGTGAAATAGATTTGGACGTACGTTGGATGAGTAAAAGACTTATCAAGTTGAAGGTCCCAGGTGTACTTCTCTGACAGTTTTACTTCCAAATAATCAAAACCTTTGACCCGTTCCAGCACATCAGACTCCACTCTGACAATGCAATTTCTAATTGGTCTGGCCTCAAATACCATGAACTTTATTTTTGCTGCATTCAGCTCAAGGCCTCTTGATTCACAAAACTTAGTACTTTTAGCAATTACATTTTGGAGACCCGCTGGTGTCTTGGAGATAAGTAACTAATTGTCAACAAAGAGTAAGATTTGAATCTTTATGTCATATAGAGTGGGTGAATCGTTCAAACATTCCAATAACTTACTGGTCACACTTTTACGTAAAGAGAGAATAGAGTGGGCACTAGGACGCACTTCTGACTAATACCTCGCTGAATTGGCATGCAGTTAGTGAATTCTCCCTCATCTCTCCAGTGTACCTGTGCATAGTTATTTTCAGGAAGACACACAATGAGATTGATCATGTTAGCAGGGACACCCATTTCACCAAGAACACTCCATAATTCGTCCAGCAGAAAGAAATCAAACGCGACAAGTAGTTCAACAAATGCAACATACAAATTTTGTCTGTTAAGCAAAATGTATTTCAGGTACAAAACAGTAAATCTAAACATCTGATCAATGGTGCTGATTTTCACATGGAAACCAGCTTGGAGAGGAAATAACTTATGATATTCATCGGCCCAGTTTAACATCTTTTCAAGGACCTGCGTAGCAAAAATCTTCTGCAGGTTGTCTATAAGGCCGATGGGCCAATAATGTGAGTGGTTGCCATCATCACCATTCTTGTAAATTGGTATGATTTTAGCTCCCATATAGGATTCAGGGATGTATCCACTAGCCGCAACAGCGTTTGATGAGAGGTTAATGTAACTGGACCAAACTTAGGGCTCAGACTTGTACAGATCCCCTGGTATCTTGTCTGGGCCAGGTGCATTTGCTAATTTAAGCCGACTTTTAGAATCAAGCGTGTCAGATACACTAAAGCTAACATTACTAGCTACAATTGTGTATGTATTGTGAATGACTGGAATGAAGCTTCTAGAACTTGAGCCCAAAGACAGATCAGCTATGCTAGACAGCGCATTCAAAGATGAAAAATATAAAACCCACTTGGTAGGCTGAATATGATGAGAAAAAATCTAGGCTTCAATGTGAGATTATATGCCAGAAAGTTTTATTATTATTTTTCTTAGTGGCACATAGTAAATCTTGCCAGTTTGTGTAATCATAATAATTCTTAGCCTTTATAAGTGCCATTTCATAGGTGCTTCTAGCCTTACAATATCCTGGCGTGAGCACCTTTGAACAGCCATCAATAATGAACATTTGGCGAGTTTGCAATCAAACTTAAACCACAGTTTCACTTTAACATGTGGGGTCAGTGTGGGGCCTTTTGGTAAAAAAAAAGGTTCGGTAGTTTGTTCGAAATCTTTACCTGGGTAATAGGAATTTCATAATCTGGACGACCTACAAAGTCAGACAAATATTCAACATACCAGTGGGAGATCTCAGCAAGGAACTTCCAGCTGGACAATACTTGAGGCCATGTAACACGCCTGTAGTTATTAGTTATCAAAGGAAGAGGAATCTCCTTGTGATGAGAGGTTAAGACTCAACTAAAGACGTCCCCGTTTAAAAAAGTGGTCAAGAGATTGTGATTGCTATCAGAACTATTGCCAATTTTCATATCATCAATAAATGGTCATAGCCTTAAGTCAACAAGCACACAGTCAATGATACTTCTATATGTTCCCCTGCCAAAGGCGGGTGCCATCTCTTGATCTGAGCGGGTATGGCCATTACAGGCTCTTAGACCGCAACCACTACAACTAAAGCTAGCTGGAGGGTTAGGTTGAAAAAATGCCTCAATGGTTTACTATCTAAAAGCGGTATGCTTCACTGCTCATCGTCTGACTCTGTCAGAGCATTAATACAAGATGAATGCCTAAGGAAATGTAAAAATCTCCGGAAACAATGACATTAGCCTGTTTCTGATGCAATTCAATGAGCTCATCAAGGAGTTTCAAAATGGGAGGGTCCTTGTTAGCGGGTGCTGATCTCACAAATGCATTAAATAAAACTACCTTCAGCCCAGAAGAGAATTTAAGACTAATCCCCATTACATCGGGTGAGTCAACCTTTAGTAGCGAATGTGTGTAGGGGACAGTCTTTACTAGAATTAATAATCCTCCCAGGCCTCGAAAAATTCACTCAACCGCTCGCATTTGCGAGTCAGATTAATTCAGTACAAGCTATTTTTAGGTCCCACTCGCCCGTACTGGTGAGTAGGAATACAAACTGACACTTGACCTCTGCCTCTGAAAACATGGGAAATGTCACAAGATAGCAAGATTTAAAGGCGTCTTTATTGCTCAAAGTAAATGAGCAATAAAAATGCTTTTAAATCTTGTTAACTTGTCACATTTGCTCAGCTTTCAGATTAGAGGTCAAGTGCATTTCAGTTGGGTCGAGGAGATTTTGTAGGTTACTAGACCTGCAGGTCTAGTGCATTTTTTATGATTTTGAGAGCCCTGCTCCTGCAGCACGCCCGGATTTCCCAGGTAGTCTGGCTTTTACATTACAAGAAGTGAAGCCGTTGACAAATACCTTGTTTACAGCTCAGGTCTCTTGAAATGCACAGATATCAGAATCACCTATGCAAGTGCCCCGCTCAGTATCACACAGTTCAGATTTTATACCTGCGAGGTTCCAGGATATCATAGTAAGAGACGCTTTCATAATGAAACAGTCTCTATCTGCAGTGTACCCTGTTGACTGCTCAATCTGAGAAATTCTTGTGCACATAGCATTCCTGCCCCCCAGAGCAGTCTATAATTGGTTAACCCACCCCCAATTATGTCAACTCTTTCCTGCTCTGCCTGTGGGCCCACACGGTCAATAATAGGGCCCGACTGGTCATTCCGGGCATCATGTTTTTCCTTGGGAGGCTGGAAGGGTGACGGACTGTTTTGCAAAGGTATGGGCCGGTTTTGTTACTGGGGCGGTGCTGCAATATCGGCCCCCAGTAACAGAAGCAACAAGCAAGCGTCTCCATCCTCCCGGGGCCAGGCAGAGCTTCACCAGGGGCTGATCCGAGAAAACTGCCAGGGCTGCTTTGGTTTCCCAGTATGGCCCTGGTAAATATAATTAGTTCCCTCACAGCCAATCGACAGGGGTCGATTGGCTGTAAGGGAACTAATTATATTACACAGTGCTCCAGTCAGGACATTTAGTTTTAGGCTTGACTCAACCACTCCTGTAATTTTTCCTGTTACTAGAAGGAGAGGATTGTAAAGAGGTCCCGGTTGTTGAAGCCTTTCCAATTAGATAGAGGATACAATCTTATTCTGATAGAGTGGGGGGGGGGGGGGGGGGGGACGCTTCCATATGGGAGTGCAGGATTCAAGATTGATAAGCCCATTAACCAGTAGCTTATTAGTGTCAGAGATGTAGTCAGATTGCGTGGAACCCAGATGACAGCACCTAGCGTGCACAATATCAGATCTCATTACCAACAAACAATGTGGACCTAATCCAATGTATGACCTTGGTAACTACGGACTCTGTATCTTCGTGGGCATCAGGATCAAGTTTTGGGACCTGGATCAAATCCTTCTGGAACATGTACCAGCCTTTGTTGGTGTGGCTAACCCAACAGGAGGAAAACAAATACAATTCAAACGACTTCGTAAGATAAACCAGTCAAGCCCTATTGAAGGCCCAATCAGTCTGTTGGTGTTCATGAATGAATTATTATCGTCAAGATACTGGGGTATATAAGGAACTCTCCTTGAGGGATTCAGACCCTTTGTAGGCATAGCAGTGAAATCTGCAACAGATTTAGCAGCAGTGGTAATTGTAGGCTTTGTGAAAGTATGCGAACCCAGGCCAAGGTACTTTGTAGACTTTTCTGCTTCAGCGGGCTTAACATATGAACTAAAGTTCCCTGATGAAGATGTCCCACCCCATAAATACAACTACACTAAATAGTTGCATTTGATTGGATTATCACAAGTTCCTCAATTCTTTCAGCTAACTTTATATTTAAGCCTTTCATTTTCTACAGCTCGTGTCTTTAGGAACATAATTCTCCATCTTCAATGAGGACTAGTAGCAGTTATATCGGTTACTACTTGCAGAATTGGACTGGGGGCATGGGGTGCGGACCTCTAACAGAGCAAACTTATTGTGGCAGGGAATTTTTGGAAAGATGGTGATTACAGGAGTAAGGGCAGGCACTTGGGCAATGAAGTACAATTAGAATCCACTTTTTTCTTGGAGGTGTTAGGACCAGGAGCAAGTTCACAAGGGCCTCTCACATGGCAACATTTGATGCTTTCTCTCGCCTAATCATGTCAGTCACGGCTTAAGGGCCAGTCTTGACAACTGGAATCACATCTTTAGATTGCAAAATAGTCCCAATCTCCTCAATGAGGTGGTCAATATCTTCCAGAGTGCAATTTACACCAGCGCTCTCATGATGTTTTAAGATTGGGGCTTTACTCTGCTTTAGCGCGTTTCGCTTCCGCATTGCTAAAGTTATTACACCAGGGCTTGTTGTATTAGAACAACTCAAATTTAAAAGCCAGTTCGCAGTGTGGCAAAAAAGGGGAACATCAATCTGAAAGCAGTTGGCAAGAATACAACTGAAAGAGAGAAGACCTATGAACCGACTTACGCTGGCCGGGGAGTCATTCAACAGTGCGCTAGATCGATGTAATCAAAGAGGAAGGGCCCAGCCATGCCTCTTCCTGTAACTGAAGGGCACAGACTTGCCCACTCTTGACCTGGGCACATGCTTGGGTGCGTCCTACGTGACAGAGCGCGGTTTCAGGTACAGTCCCCTTCTCCTGACCATTGACTCTCTGATGCCTCCTGGGGGATGTTGTCCCACCCCAACATTTACAATGCCAGATAATGCCGGAGAAAACTGCACATGTGCCGCAGGGGACACAGATCGCTTAAGTGCGCGGTTTCAGGCATAGTCCCCGCCTCCTCACCACAGGCTCTCTGTTTACTGCTGGCAGATTGTAGTTCCACCCCAGCAGTTGCAACGCCAGCAAATGCGGGAGAAAACGGCACCCACACAAAGCCTAAATATGCGGTTTCAGGCAGAGTCCCCTCCTCCTGGCCACAGGCACTCTGAGGACTGCTGGGAGATCTAGTCCCACCCCAGTAGTTACAATGCCAGTGAAGAAAACAGCGCCCTCAGTGGCCCTCACTTGTGTGACAAACCGTCCCCTCTCACATGGATGAGCTTAGCTGAAAGGCATACTGAAGGCCTGCTTTCTTCTTTTTGCATAAATCCTTTTATTACATATTCAGGCACTGAGCAGCCAAAAAGCAAACACCCAGCCAAAACATTTGCTATCAATACAATCTGACAAAGCGTTTGGCAATTGTGAATGAACGTTCTACTCCTAAATCAAGTGGTACAAGTAATATTTCAGATTTGAATAAGCCTGGCCCACCTTTTACCCTCATCTGGTCCACCCCACCCCTTTTGCAAATCCTAATTTCAGTGTACAAACCACTGTGAAAACAGCTAAGAGCACACACCAAATATCGACATGTCACTAGAAAGGAAGAAAAGAAAGTTTTAGCATTCACATCAATTAAATAAACCCAGGGTCCTCCATTGCGGATGGAATGCCGAATTTGGTGGACCTCACTCAACTTCAAAAAAACAGGTTTGCATTTAGTTTCATATTGCAAATGAGTGCCGATCATACTGCTCATCAACCGCTCCATAGCAAGGACAGACAAGAGTCTGATACCACTGAGTGGGGGATGGTGAGACCTCTCCCAATTATGAGCAACAGTCAACTTTACGGGCCCCAAGCATTGAAGCAACATACGACGCTTGCTTTTTTTTTGCCATAGCCTTCAGTTCTGTGGGTTTTAAAAACAGAAGCATAATCTCCAGCAAGAGTGGATCCTGGTACCCCGTTTTATCTGTAAGCAGTTTTAACACTCCACCCCAGAAGGGACGGACCCATCCGGCATTCCCACCATATGTGCAGTGCCTCTCTGAACGCACCTCAGCCCCTACAATTAGGAAATGCATTGTGGTAGAAATAATATAGTTTGAGTGAGATGTAATGTCAGCTATACTACATTTTGTAATGTGTGTCAGTACCAAAGATCGATGTGGAAGATCAGCTTATGTCCCTCCCTAATTTTTCATAACGTTTCAATGCGAGTTGCTTTCCCATTCTCTATTGGGTTTCCACACAGGTGGTGTATCAGTGCATAAGTAGCATTCGATATAGGCTAGAAATTGTACCCCTATTACTTCGAACAGCGTCTTATCTCTGTTAGCCCCAAAGCGAACAGACGAATGGGTTATCCAGAGCCAGATCTGGGAACAGAGAAGGTTTTCAGTTTCCAGGAGGTTTAAAATTGCTCGCAGGAAGGTTCTAGGAGTGTAGCACTCATGCATGTGAGAAATCATCCCGCAACTACCTTCTCTCCTGTGATGAAATGCCTGGCGTTCTTGGTTGGGGGCAAAAGCTGTGTTGTAGTGCATGGGAGTGAAGGGAGATGGGTATGTCACCAAGCACCGTGAAGCTATATACCCATCCAACACATTGAATAGAGTATTCCCTGGCGTACTGATCTTAGCGTTTGTGGGAGTGTGTTTGTCCATCTAGACAAAATCTAAAAGTGGCTTTCAGACAATAGAGAGATCCATCTGGTGGTAATTTTTCTCTGAATCCAGCATGGACCAGTCCGCTACGATCCATCTCCCTTGGTTAGTTTAACAATTTCTGGTAAATCCTTGGTGGCCTTCCAATCTAGATGAAATACAGCAAATGTTGTCGCATTGGTTTCCAGTAGTTTCTATCCATCCATACTGTACGTGCCTGAGACCTATAAATGAGGCTCAGTGGGCTATTCATCTTTATTCCATTGACTGTCAAGCAATGAAAGCATCAAAAGGACACTAGATCCTTTTTTATAGCTGCCAATAGGAAGTTGGCAAGGAATAGTTCCCCTGGGGTTTTAGATACTTAATAGACTTCACAGCCCAAGGAAAAGGAAAGAGTTCAACCTTACCACTCCCGAGAGTCTGGTTCAGCAACTTAGACTTGCCATAGTTAACTTGTATCTTGAGGCGAACGCAAAGGACTTAAGTACGCCTACAGCTACAGGTAGAGAGGTGCATGGGGATCCCAGTGTCAAAAGCACATCTTCGTCACACAGGGATACCTTATAATCTTGCAATCCCCATGGGATTATAGCCACAGATTCAGTCTGTTGGATCAGTCAGGCCAAAGGTTTGATGAAAGTGGCAACTAGGAGGGAGGACAGCTGACACCATTGCTTAGTGCCTCTGTGAAGCTGAAAGAAGATCAAAGTGTGTCATTCATTCAGGGTGACCTTCAAGTGAAGTTTGCGTAGTTGGAAGAAAATCATTCCCATGAATTTGGGACCCAAACCCATTTTCTGTAGCCTAAGGAAGACCAATCCACCCGGCCAACAGCCTTCTCCACGTCTGAAGGTATTGGGATTGGAAACTTTTCTATAAAGAGACTTTCTTGACCAGGTGGGTGATCGTCAGTATGTAATAATATGTTTGGCATCCCTGAATAAATCTGCTCTGGTTGATGTGGCCCAGGGAGGAAGGCACATGGTTTAAGCATGCAGCTAAGACTTTAGTGTGAAGCTTTGCATCTACATTGAGGAGGGCTATTGGGCATTAGGACACGCACAGCTTTTCATCCTTGTTAGCTTTAGGTAGGACTGCAATAATGGCCTCGTCCATGTTGGGGGTGGCAGAGCCCATGTTAGAACAGTGATTGAATAAAGAGACACGTTTCTGGGGTAATCTGGAAGCCTGTGTTTTATAGTGTGAATCTCTGCAGCTCTACATGCCAAGAACAGATGCATACTGGTAAGTAGCATTTTCCGTTCGAGGCATATGAGCTGCAGAATTCACACTTTGTGCATAGACGGTACAGCAGTATCTCCCATAGCGGTGGTCGCCTGCATCAGTTACAGTAGTTTGAAAAAGTGTCTTAAGAACAACCTGGCCTACAGAAACCTGCTGCTTCGCTTGCACATCTACACAATAGTGTTTGGTGAAGGTGTGTGTAGTAGACCATGTTGCTGCCTTACAAATGTCTTCTAGGGGAACGTTCCCTAAGAATGCCATGGAATCCCCTAGTTTGCGAGTTGAATGCGCCCTAGGGGGAATTGTTAATGTACGTTTTGCTTTTTGGTAGCATATTTGAATGCATTGGACTATCCACCTTGCAATTCCAGCTTTGGAGATGGGGTTGCCCTAAAGAGGGGGAGAGAAAGCTACAAACAATTGTATCGTTTTTCTGAAGGCTTTAGTCCTGTCTATGTAGTGAAGCAAAGCTCTTTTGACGTCAAGCGTGTGAAGAGCTCTCCCCAATCCTGAATCAGGGTTTTGGAAAAATACTGGTAACTCTACTGATTGATAAAGATGGAAAGCAGAGATTACTTTGGGAAGGAATTTTGGATTTGTCCTAAGAACCACCTTGCTACGATATATTTGGAAGAATGGCTCTTGCATGGTTAAAGCCTGGATCTCACTTACTCTCCTGAGAGAGGTGATTGCGACAAGGAAAGCTACTTTCCATGTAAGGAATTGTAATTCGCATTTGTGTAATGGCTCGAATGGGGGACCCACGAGTCTAGTAAGAATAATAATATTTAGGTTCCACACTGGAGAGAGCGGCAGTCTTGGTGGAATTATCCTTTTAAGGCCTTCCATAAAGGCTTTGATAGCGGGTACTCTAAACAATGACAAATGTGGTCTGTTTTGTAGGTAGGCTGCAAGGGCGGCCAGATGTAGTCTTATAGATGAGTATGCCAGATTGCATCTTTGTAGATGCAGCAAATAGTAAATTATGTTTTGAACTGAAGCATCTAGCGGATCAATTGTGTTGTTAGTGCAGTAAATGACTAATCTTTTCCATTTAGCAGCATAGCAAGCTCTTGTAGTGGGGCGTCTGGCTTCTTTAATAATATTCATACATTCGAGTGGAAGGTTGACGTAACCCAACTCTAGGATTTCAGGAGCCAGATTGCTAGATTCAGTTGTGCTGGATCTGAGTGTCTTCTCTCTCCATGGTTCTGCGTGAGCAGCATTGGGGAGAGACGTACTTTTTGGTGTGGAACTACTGAGAGTACAAGTAGTGTTGTGAACCATGGCTGCCGTGCCCATGTGGGAGCAACCGGATCATCTTGAGAGACTGCTGTTTGAGCTTGCGTACTACTAGCGGAATGAGTGGGAGAAAAGCGTACGCAAATCTGCCTGACCAGTTCATCCATATTGCATTGCCCTTGGACAACGGGTGTGAGTACCTGGCAGAGAAGGTTGGGCATTTTGCGTTTGCATGTGTGGCGAACAGATCTATGTTTGGGTGGCCCCACATGTGGAAAAAGAGTTGGAGAACTTGGGGATGAAGTTCCCATTCGTGTATCTGCGGAGTCTGACGACTCAACAGATCCACAATTTGATTGTTCACTCCTGGAAGATGTTCTGCCAGAAGATATATGTTTTGTGGAATGGCCCATCTCCATATACTTTGCGCCAGTTGAGACAGCTGCAACAAGTGTGTTCCTCCTTGTTTTTGTATGTAATATATTGCTGTCATATTGTCGGTGCGGACTAGGACAGTTTTGTGGAGATGTACTTGAAATAACTTTAGCGCTAGAAATATTGCTAGTAATTCTAGGTGGTTGATGTGGAGCTGTTTTTGTTGAATGGTCCACTTGCCCTGAATTGTGTGGTTTAGGAGATGGGCTCCCCAGCCTGTGAGTGATGCGGCCGCTGTTAGCACTATCTGTGTAATTGGCTCTAGGAAAGGCCGCCCTCTGGAAAGGTTTTGTTTGGTCCACCACTGCAGAGAGCGATGTGTGCAGCTGTCCACCAACACCAGATCTGTAAGTTGACCTTGAGCCTGGTTCCACTGACGTGCTAAGCATTCCTGCAAAGGGCGCATTTGAAGTCTTGCATGAGGTACAATGAAAATGCAAGAGGCCATCATTCCTATGAGTTGCATAAACACTCGGGCTGGAAGAGTGTGTTGGGGCTGAAATTTGGTGATGAGGGTTTGCATACTGGCCATCCTGGCTGGATTGGGGTATGCTATAGCTTTGGAAGTGTCTATTGTGGCTCCTAGGTACTGATGTAGTTAGGAGGGTTGAAGGTGTGACTTGGTGTAATTCACTGAACTGTGTAGCAGCTGAATAGTTTGATAAGTGTGGTGAACACACTGGTTGTATGAACTGGCTTTTATCAGCCTGCCGTCGAGGTATGGAAATACACGGATTTGCTGCCTTCGCAAGTGCGCTGCTACTACCTCAAGGCAGTGAACACACTGGGTGCCGTGGTCACCCCGAAAGGAAGAACTTTAAACTGATAGTGTTGGCCGTCCACTGTGAACCGTCGATATTTCCTGTGAGCAGGGTGTATGGGAATATGGAAGTAGGCATCCTTGAGGTCTAGTGTGGCAAGGAAGTTGCCTTGTTGAAGCAGTGTAAGGACTTGCTGAAGAGTGATCATGTGAAAATCATCTGATTGTAGGTAAAGATTGAGAGGTCCAAGGTCCAGTATTGGGTCTTAGAGTACCGTCTTTTTGGGGGATGAGGAAATACAGGGAGTAAACTCCTGTTCCCTGATGCTGTAACTAGTTCAATTGCATGCTTTTGAAGCAGTGGGAGAACTTACTCTTTCAGGAGCGTCAAATGTTCAGCGGATATGGGACGTTGTTTGGGCGGTATGTTGGGGGGAGTTGCAGTAAGTTCCAGGCAGTAACCTTACTGCATAATTGGTCTTAACCACTTGTCTGTAATGATGGAATTCCAGACAGGTAGGAACTGTGAGAGTCTCTCTCCGACCGCAGTGGAATGGTCTGGAGGGAGTGGAGGGAAGTCACTGTTTATTAGTGGGAGAGGCGCGGGTGTTGTCGTAATCTCAGCCTCTACCTTTGTTGTTATTTCCCCTGTACCCACCTCTAAAATATCCCTTGTTGGGGGATGTGTGTGTGAGACTTTTATAGGAGGAAGAAGCAGTGTCTGTACTGATGTTTTTGGATGCTCCTCTATAAAGGAGCGTCAAAAGGAGCCGCGTGTAGATGGAAACTGTAATGCTCCCTCCCATGGGTTTAGCAGTCTCCGTGTCCTTTTTAATTTTTTCTAAAGCTGTATCCACAGCTGGGACAAAAAGTTGTTTGTGATTGAACGGCTGATTGAGGATAGTAGTCTGCACTTCTTGTTTGAACCCAGAAAAGCGCAGCCAGGCATGTCTTCTTAGTAACACACTAGTGTTGATGGATCTAGATGCGGTGTCTGCTGCATCGAGGGCACACTTAATCGATGCATTTGTTATTCATTTGACCCTCTTGGATCAAATCATTAGCTTTGGCTTTATATCGGTCAGGCAAATGCTGCATAAGGGTTTCAAGTTCGTCGTAATGAGCCCTATCGTACCTGGCAAGTAATGCCTGCGCATTAGCTATCCTCCAGTGATTAGCTGCCTGGGCGGAACCTTGTTTGCCCGAAGCGTCCAGTAATTTTGACTCTTTGTCTGGAGGTGGAGCATCACCGGAGGTCTGAGAGTTGGCACGCTTTCTAGCATTGGTCACAACCAGGGAGTCTAAGGGAAGTTGGCCCTTAATGTAGGTGGGATCATTAGGGGCGGGATTATATTTTTTATCAATCCGAGGACTGAGAATTCTAGCCCCTACAGGGTCTTTAAATATTTCTGGAGCATGTTTAATGATGTCTTTTAACATGGGTACAGTTTGTACTGTCTTTTGTGACTGTGCAAAAGTGTCTATTAGGAAGTCTTCCTCTGTGGGGTCCGAATGCATTTGAACACCATGGTACTGGTCAGCCCTATCAATGAGCTGACCAAAGCCAATATTGTCATCTGGGGAGATGGCTTGGGTGGGTATGCATCAGGAAGGTCTGGAGGATCTACTGGGTCATCATAGTCGTGTCAGGGTCAGTAAAAGGGTCATTGTTGCCTCCCCCACCCCATAAATCATCATCATCCTGTGGTGATGGTGAATATGGGGGAAGTATGGGAGATTTTGGAGGAGAGGAAGGTTTAGTAGGAAGAACAGGAGAAGAGGGTCGTAAGGGTGATGTTGCACAGTCTCTTTTCTTCACAGGCACCTCAGGGGTGTGTGGGGTGTCCAATTTACTCTTCTTGTGTGGAACGCTGACAATATAGCCTGTTTTAGGGTCCACTCAGAGTTTTTTGTTTCGGATCGATGGGATCCGGCAGAAAAAGTTCTTCCTCTTCTATAGTCTCTTTAGGCGCCAAATTTTTCGGTTCCGAGTGGGATTTAGATTTCTGCTCTGGAGCCTTTGAAGGGGTTTTTGGATCCTTCAGCTTTGTCGAGTCGGAAATCTTTTTCGGTTCTGAGTGTTTTGGTTTCGGATCAGAGGCCTTTTGTTCTTTCGGTGCCGTGGTGTTCAGTGCCGAGGCCTTTTTGGAGACTGCGGGAGAAGGATGTGCTCCCGAGTTCGGTGCCGATGGTGTTTGTGGGACACTGACATGCGGCTTGCTCGGTCCCAAGCCGCTGGAAGGCTTTTCCTTTGTCTTTGGAGCCGGGCCCGGGGGCGGGTCTTCTGAAGCTTTGTTTCGGTCGTGACTGGGGCCTGCAGGCGAAGTCTTGACCGGAGCCGCCTTTTTTCAGGTGGGGTCAGGGCAGGAGCAGTTGTACTCACTCGTAGACCTGGAGTGATGGGGTTGTCGGAGTCTTCTGCCTCGGAAACGATGTTCACGTCCTCTGAATCCTCTGCCTCCGCCACATCGGGCCTTCATCGAAGAGGTCTTCTGGCACTGGTGCAGCCTACTGCGCCATAACAGGTCTTCGGGCCCGGAGATCAAGAATAGTCTTCTTGGACCGGAAGGCGGCGCAGGCTAGGCAAGTTTTCTACTCGTGCTCGGGTGAGAGACCTTGTGTTGGTCGCTGTGTGGGGATTTAGCTCCACATTGGGGACATTTTTAGAATGGAGTCCTTTCCTTTAGCCGTAGGCCCGAAAGGCGTCTATCGGCCCAGCGGCCTGTGTCGACGACTGGAATAGAGTATTTGAGCGAGCGCGTCGAAAGGCACGCGGACAAAAACAATACCGTCGAGTTTGTGATGGTTTGCACGTCGAAAAGGTTTGGATAACACGGTACCGAACCGAAGTGCTGAAGTTACATATGAACCCGATGGCGTAAAAAAACAATCTGAGGATGGAGTTGCTGTTCATGCGCTCTATCGTCCAAGGGAGGAGTCACCTATCTCGTGACTATAAAAGACTTCTTCCAAGACAACAACAAGGTGCAAGCATCCAAGCCCACACCAGATGGCGATCTATGCAGAAAGTGTGAATTCTGCAGCTCATATGCCTCGAACATGTGGTTATCGGTTTCAAGGTAAGTACTTGGGTTTGGGAGTTGGGTTTCTGGGGTTAGAACCAGGGTTCCCACAGGGTCAAGGATGCACTCTCAATGCACCCTCAGCAGCACTAGGATGTAGCCTTACGGCTAGAGCGGTCTACCTCAAAGATGGGGGACCGGGCTCGAGTCACGGCAACGACACTCAACATCCAGTGATTCTGGGCAAATCACTTAATCTTCCTGTGCCTAACAAAAATTAATGTGACCTTCTGCAGCTAAACTGGTGCTCATGTAAAGCGCTCCGATACCAGATTTCTCAGGTCTAGTTCACGCTATATAAAATAAATAAATAAATAAAAAAGAGGGCGGCTGGGTGCAGAATGCAGAGGGCCAATGTTATCCAATGAGGAATATCAAGTTGGTGACTGCTCACAAGCAGGCCACAAGGTTGTGGGAGCAAAGCTCCTGGTGTTAGGCTCATGGCAAAGGAGGATACAAGTTAACACCCAAAGTACACAAGCAGAGGCAGCTGGATGCAGGGTGCTATTTTGGCATCGGGTGCTCTGTTGATTTAAATGAGGATTCTCCGGTTGAAAACAAGACTGCAGGCTCAGGGACAAAGATCTTCTGGAGGCGACCACCGGTTGGAGAGGTATTTTGGGATGCCTGTGGATGCTAGGACACTGTGGGTTCGGCCACCCAAGGTCGTGGGGCGGCGGGTGCAGGGGTGTCTTTACGCATCAGGTTTTCTTAGCAGCTCCGGTTGCGGTCAGGGGGATACTCCAGAAAGGGATTGCAGGCTTCGCTTGGAGATTCGAGGCAGGTCAGAGATCACCAGATCTCAGGTCAGGATCGCCGGGAAGCTCTGTCAGCCACTGGAACTCGGCCCATGGGCATCGGGGGAACAAAGGTGCTGACTCAGAGTCTGTGTGTGAGCAAATCCGGTGCTCACGGGAGATAAAGTCTTGGGTTTGGAAGGCAAGCACAACATGAGAAGGAAGTGTGCAGGGGATGGAGAGAAGTACATAATGGAGACTGCTCGAAAACACATGCACTTTCATCGAGTTCTCATCACACAAGAAAAAAGTAGTTCCTGAAAAGCAAGAAATGGAGGCCGAGATGCAAGCCAATCAATGCAATGGTGAAGAGGAAATTCTCCATGGGAGGTAAAAAAATAAATAAAAAAAAAACCCACAAGACTGACCAGCGGGTGCATGAATAAGAAGCGGGCAAATGTGTGACAAGGATATTAACCAATGGTAAGCAAAAGGCAGGGCTCTAAATCCCTCTGTTCTTGATAATTCACAATTTGCCTAGCAACACACCGTGCATGTGCTGTCTTCTATGCTCAGCCTAATAACTCCTGTGGAAGTTTTCAATATGGGTTAAAAGTCATTGTTTCAAGAAAACACAAGTTTTTTATGTTTGTTCCATAATTTGTCCAGTTGTCAAAATCTTCGTTTTCAATTAAATGCTTACTGGTCTAACCAAATTTGTCTTTCAAGCTTGAAAGAATGTTTGACATTCCGTTGAGTAGTAATGTACACATATTAGGCATACACAAACATCGTCATGTGTATGGTACAATACATAAATAGAATAATCATGTTACATTGCACTGAAAAGGTGTGCATGTTTGCTTACTTTTACAGGTATTAAGATGCACCATGCCTTGCATCAAGCGAGGCTGCTGTTTTCCTTGGTCTTCTTTTACTCGAAGGTAGATTTGCTTTCGAAAACCTTCCTATGTTATGCAAAGCACAGCAACTTGTTTTGTTTCCTCTGACGGCTTTTAGTTTAAAAGAAAGAAGTGGCAGCATGTCCAGCTCTGTGGGTGTCTGGACATCAATTGAAAGAAAACATATCTTCACAAAAGGCAATACTGGTTATCTGCCAAATGACTGATGCCTGCCTACTCTTTTTTCCATTTCATGAATCACAGATTTTTTGCTCTGAATAGCTGAAGATATGAATATTAGGGACTGCAGAGGGAGCCGGCAGAAGATGCCGGAATAAGCAATAATACATGACTCAGACACGTGACCAGTGAAAAAAACTGTTGCATTCCGCCCAGTGGATGACTTGTTATAGCAATACTATTAACTGTTCAGGAGCTGTTAGGTTTGTTTGCTCTGCCTCTGTTAAATAAGGTATCCCAAACCTGCAGTGTGGCCGATATGTGAATGGCCTCTCTGATTGCTCCAAAGGAAACACTCAAGCCTCTAATCTGGTTATCTTTTCAACATGCAATGAAGTCTCTCAGTGGCTGAGGGAGAATGAGCGATCGCAGACAGAGCTTGGCGCAAGGAAAAGATGGGCTGCGCACACCTACAGACAGCATATCTTGGCAGCCATGTAACAACCTTAATGCATAAATGGGCTTCCTCAAAACTTAACTCATTGTTTTACCCTCCTTTTTAGGTCTCGCCTGGCGTAGGCTGCGCGTATGCGCAGTCTCGCCGGCGAGATTTAATGAGATGTGGGTATTTTCTGTAAGGGGCATTAAGCCACGCCCCTCTTTTCCATAGGCTGGCGTCACCGTTTATGCTAAACGGTGGCCAGCCATTGGAAAAGAGGTGTCGGTGACGTATTTGCTTGGCTTTCTGAGCTGTCCCATTTGGACGACCTGGCCTGCTTTGCGTTGGTCGTAAAAGGTTTCTTATCTTTATGGGGCCAAACACATGGCCTCAAACACAAGAAACCTTTTCACAGGCGAGGCCGTCCAAGTGGAACGGCAGAAAAAGCCCAGCGAATACGTCATGGCATCCGCTTGTTTTAATTGGAGGCTTAAAAATCATATTGTTAGCCCAGGCCTGCGTCACAGGGACGTAAGCTGCGCTCTTCTTTTTGCAGCTCAGATCCAAGTGTAGACCCCCCACAGGCGCCACCCGGCCTGTACTGCATCACTGTACGTCAGCTCCCTCGACCCCCTCCTTCCCGCTGCTCAGGTCCAGGGATAAGTCCCACCCTATGCCGGGGCTGAGTGCACCTTGTGTGTACCGGGCTGACACCGACTCCTGTAACCAGCGCCTTGACGGCTCCACTCGCAGCTCTCCGTGGCCTAGTACGTGTGCGCGGATGTGGCCCAACCAAGGCAGTGCACGTCAGCACTCGCAGTTCTCCCGACACGCTGTCCCACCAGGTAACACAACATTACCATCACCCAGGGACAGCAACAACAAAACTGCAGTTTCTTCGCCTAGCGCCAGGAACGCAAAATTGCAGCTTCAATCCGCTTCGTATTGTCTGTGCTCCATCCCAGCTGCAGCAGCTGCTTCCATCTGTCCAAGGGAAAATCCATACTGAAACCTGGTCAGCCTTCGCTTGGACAGCCTCATCCCCCAAACCCGGTCTCCTCCTTCTTTTATCCTGTAAAAAGACCCGTCGCTGCCTCCTTCTTAGCTACCTAACTTGGTGCCCCACCCCCACTGTTTGTCCGACCCTAAGCAGCGTGTATGTGCTTGCTATAGGATTACCCGGCCTTGCCCACTATGCTCGTCCCTTCGCTCTGAAACCGCGACCCTGCTTCCACCACATCGTGCTCCCAACCCCTGCCCCCCCAGCATTCCTTCACCTCCATTGAGCCTCCCGCAGTCCCCTGTACCCATCCCCCTTGCGCCTCCTCCCCCTGCCATGCAATCCTCCCCCATCTACCCAAATTTGCACCACGACATCCCCCGCCCCCTCCTCGCTCGCGGTGCCACTAAAAGGTCCGTCAGGTGGCACCCATACTCCCCGTGGGTCCGCAAACACTCTGCCCCACGCCTTTATGTCACTTCAGACCGAATTCCTCATTTTCGATACGGTGGGTGATTAATACTCTGCCCCAGATCACCGGATGTTGTTGAGCCACGGCGAGATCTTAACATTATTCCCCCGTTCCAACGTCGGCAGTTCTGAACCCAGGGCCCCTCCGCTCCTGCATCCAACCACCAAATACACTACTACCAAGCTGAGGCTCCCGCAGCAGTCCCTCCCATCCCCTGCACTTGTATACCGCTCTTTACCCTCCAACACTCCGCACCACATCTCTGTGCGCCAGTCAATCCTGACGGCCCAGGCGCAAGCCCCCTGCATGACCAGGCTGCAGCACGCATCTCTGCCACCCCTCTAATGTTCCACGGCACCCACACCTTAAGCCACCAACATCCACCACCACACCTCAGCGGAACTGCATCTACTTACGCCCCCCCCCCCCCCCCCGGTGCCATACCCTGCTACCTTGGAAGGCGACCACTGCTCTGTGCCACCCGCACAAACAACCCTTGGCCCTCCCCGCACTTCTCCCGCCATAACACCCTTTCTGCCCTACCCCGACTGTGCTCGACAGCGCCCCCTCCCCCCCCCCCCGTGGGTACCACGGCTGACCCGGAACTGCAACCGGTCTTACGGGCCTTAGGATGAAAGGCCGAGGGCATGAAGACTGGGCCTCTAACTGCTGCACAAGGGAAACCAGCAGCTCCCTGAATTCTCTCCTTATGCGTGTGGGTTGGAGCCAAACCTGCACTCCAAGGTGATGAACCCCCCCACCCACCGGTGCCTGCCCCCCCACGTGCAAAGGAATCCCCCACCCCTGCAAGAATGGCACCCACCCCTGCTTCCTGTTGCTAATATATTTCTTAGTATTGGTGCATACCTGACTTCAATTGACAACGCCCCCCCACATTTCAATGCCACCCGATCGTGCCCACCCTGTGCAACCCCCCTTCCCCATAACACCTCATCTCGCACCTTCTTATGCACCACTCCGACTCCCGATTACCCAAAACCCACAATTCAACCCCCTTTCTTTTCCTTCTGAACGCCCGCTTCCTTCACTCTAGTAGTGCCTCTGACGCCTTGCAAATTTAGAACGCACCCTGCTAAACATTAATCCACACTCCCTGCTGGCACAAAGTGCCAATTTCACACCTTCAGCCCCTCCCCCACCCCCGCAATACCAAATAGCGCACTCCCCGCATAGTTCGTGCAGTTCGCATTCTGTGTCAATCTGGCACGTTCACACAGTCTGGAGTACATGCTGCCTTGCTCTTTGATTGTGAATCTTAAAACCCTCATGAAGGCTCTTGTTGCGGTTTCACTCTTTATATGCAACTGGCTCTCTCTGTGAATTAAGACTGGGCCTCGCACCGCTTTCCAAGGACACCAGTGTATCCTTGAATCCTCTTGTTGTGCGAGTTGCAACCCGACCACCAGTCACTTTGAGGCCGGAGGACTGACAACCTTTCCCCCCTCGTCCCACCGGCCTATCCCATCTTGAGCCTGAGTGAGGCGACAAACACCACCCCCGCCCCAATTTGATGGCACTGTGCTGTGCGCTGCCCCCCCACCCCCTCCCTGCATGCCCTCAGTACCCCTGGTCCATCAGCCTACCCTGCCAGCTGCCCCACGCATCTTCTATCCTCTCTCCCTTAACGGCACCTCATCCCTCCCAAGACCTACTGTTCCCTACCCACTTCCTCCACCCTCCCCTCCCTCACCTCACACTCTGTAGCCGCCGCACCTCTTCTCCTGACAAAATTCCCGGAGAAAGAGGGCCTTGTGCTCAGTGCCCACCTTTAAATACCTAACACTTTATAGCCTGTTAGATGGTGCGGGAGTAAAGTATCCTGGGGCACAGAGCCCCGTTTAGAAGGCGCAGGAGTAATTCATGTATTCTGATGGACAGATGCCGTTTAGATGGCGCAGGAGTAATTTCTGTAGCGAACCGTCTGGCGGCAAACACATGAAGAATCATTCTCTGTGGCTTCACCGCCCCCTTTACCTTCGCTTACAGTATCCCCACACACACACACACACACACTCTAACACCTTTTATTTTACCTCCTCTGGTTCCCTCCAAACTCACGACGTGTAAAGCCACTCTGATATTTGAGAGTTGGTTGTGTAGTCTTCAATAACCTCTGTGGTTGCCCGTTTCACCGTGCGCCTATTGCATGTGTCACCAGGAGGCGCTATAAGGCCTACGGGCCATGCTCATGAGAACACATTTATTTAATTTATTTTCTGACTGTATGTAGCGCAGACTCAGGTCGTGGGCATCAGAGCACTCTCCAATAGGGAAAACTGGATGGTAAATAAATAAATCACCTCTGTGGACGGTGAACGTGAGTATGTTTTCACACGCATCCATGTGTGCTTGTTTTCTCGTGAGAACAGGAGTTATATTGTTTTGAAGCTACACCACCGAGCCTTAAACATCTAAACTGATTTCCTACAGATGGCCGAATATTAGAACACGGTATCAGGTTGACTGCTTCGTGGCTCTTTCATGGAAGAAATATTATTTGCTACGAGAAGCCATGTTTCCATGGTTATGGGTCATGAATGTAATACTGAAAGCAAAACAACTACGTGGAGGCAAGGAAAGGTAACTGCGAAGGAAGACCTAGTTAAAGATGCTTTAGATAGTTACTAAGAAGGATAGCTCGACATTTTTCAGTTTGTGCTCTTAGCTGTCTTGTATCTGGAAGGTTACTTGTCTATCTCATAGTACATAGAGCTTTTTTAGGTCGAGCCTGAGTCAGCGCACATGCGCTGCTCTGCGAGCCATGCTGTATTGGAGTATGGACTTGAAGCCCCGCCCACACTCCGTCCATATTTATAATTGATTTGTGTCATTGTCCATCCTAAAAGCTGGCTTCTGATTTGTTAATAGGCTTGTTAGTCCCTCCTTAGTACCGCCTCGTCTTTATTTGTAACCTCCCATGAGGACTGGCCCTTTTACTTCGGTTGTTACATGATGCGTCTTATTTACTCTGTAAGCACAATTTTCTTTAATGGTTCCTCCTACTGAAGGCACTACATGCTTTCCTGCAACATTCAAGGCGCCATACGCGCTTTCACATGCCGCTTTTACAAAACAAGCATTTGGAATGCAATAGGTCTCGCATTTCCGAGAGTTTAAACTATTAGCATTGTAAATGACTGACTTTTATTTATGTTTTAAAAAGCAAAATATAAATAAAAGGCATTGTAACTTACAATACCAATAGCTCACACTTGCGTAAATGCGAGACCTATTGCATTGCAAATGCTTGTTTTACCTGATATCGGATGCACTTTGACTGAGTATGCACTGAGTCCCTGCCTATAAGGTTCCCAGTGCCTGTGTTCTTTCCCAAAACTGTACCTTTTTTCCCACGATTGGCATATCTCTGGCCCACATGCAAGTCCCTTGTAAAAAGTACCCCTGCAACTAAGGGTCTTGAGACCAGAGAGTGTCTCTAAGGGACACAGCATGTATTGTGCCATCCTCAGAGACCCCTACACATGCACACTGCCATTGCGGACAGTGTATTTTGGAGAGACAAAACTCAAGAGTCAAAGAGGAACACATTCCTGTGTGCCATACCCACAAAACCACTACCTATGCCATAAGTAAGCCACCCCTCTAACAGGCCTCACAGCCCTAAGGCAGGGTGCACTGTACCATATGTGAGGACATAGTTGCATGAGCAATGTGCCCCTACAGTGGCTGTTTCCATTCTCAGCCATTGTAGGTGCAGTGGACTATATCGAGTGCATGGGCTGGGAGTCTGTCATTATGAACTCCAGAGCTCCATGATGACTTTACTGAATGCCAAGGAGTTTAGAACCAAACTCCTCAGCATAATAAACCCACGCCGATGCCAGTGTTGGATTTATTACAAAATACACTCAGAGGGCTCTGAGAGTTGCTCCCTGAAAAACGAAAAACTCCCTATTGCCCAGCTGACTGGTCTGCACCAGTCTGCCACACACAGACATGTTTCTGACCTTCCGAGGTGGGAGCACTTGTGCTCTTGTTGGTCAGGAACAAAACCTGCTTGGGGTGGAGGTGCTTCTCCCCTACTCCCAAGCAGAAACAACATTCAGGGTGGTGAGCCTCAAAGGCTTCCTGCCCTTTGATATGCTGCTGACCCTGGCCTCTCCAGATAGTGAATATGCCCACCCGCCTGACAATAACCCACTTTTGGCGGCAAGGTCGGCTGAAAAATTAGTAGTCAGAAGAGGTGTGTCCCTTCTCTACTAGAGCCGACCCTAATGTGCCCTGGACTGAGGTGACCCCCTTAGGAAATCATCCATCATCCAAAGGATTCTACCTAATCAGGTTTGGGGATACCCACTACCCAACGAGAGGGGACATACAAAAGGTGTAGTCACCCTAAAAGGCAAGTAGCCCATTGGCTACCAGTACCTGTCAGGCCCCTAAATTCAGTGTTCAGGAGCACCCCTGAACCTTGATCCTCAGATTCCTGCAATCTACAAAGAAGGACGAAAAAGAGGCCATGCAACAAAAGCTTGAAGACGACGACTGGCTTGGTCCCAGTCCTAGTAGCCTGTCTCCAGATTGAAGAGCCTGGGAAGATGATGGCGCTTGTCCTGTGGCCAGCGACTTCCAAGAACCCCAGAAAGACTGCCACTCTTTAAAAACACAGATCTCCAGAGGAGGGCTTCCCTGTCCAGAAAACTCCAAGGACTCCAGATCCAGGCCAATCGGCGACCCCTGCCCACTCTGCACGCTACACCCATGGCCCGAGTGAGTGGCTTACCTGTCCAGTAACGTCCCCCCAGAGATCCAGACCTCAACTTCATCGATGTTTGACCTCCCCTGGTCCCCACGAGGTCATCTGCAGCCTCAACACCAAGCGGACCTTCTGACCACAACCGGCTCTGGTAACGAAAATTAGACATCAAAAGGTACCCCAACATCCTCAGCCCCCCGATCTTGGGGAGTCCAGCAGACTGTGCCCAGGCCTCGCCCTGCTATCCCAACTTACCTAGCCAGCCAGTGGTCACCTTCATCCAGCCTCCTGGCAAGAGCCTGCAGCCTCTTTGTGCGACCAAGATTCACCACTGAAATACATTGGGCACCCGACGTTGAATTGCACCCTGCCGCCCCTGTCCCACTGGTGATGTAGCTTTGGTGCTTCCTTGGGGCCACCGCCTGTGCTTATCTTAACCCCAGGGGTATGTGCACTGAAAGGATATGTTACTTATCTGTAATCCTAGTTCCTTTCCAGGGGGAATACACATCAAAGTCATAAGCACTGAATAGTCCTGCAGCTATACACACACACATATATATACACACACATATACACACACACACATATATATACACACACACATATATATACACATATACATACATATACACATATATACACACACACATACATACACACACAAACACACACACATATACATATACATATACACACACATATATATTACCTACTGGCGGTCGCCAGTACGTAGTTATAGTTAGGACCTATTTTCCATAGGAATTCCGCAACATTCTATTCCCAATAAGTCTGGCGCCGGTTGACGAATCTTCGCGAAATTTTCCAAACTTTTGCCCAGCTCCGGTCCGCTCCTATCCTGAAAGTTTCGTGGTGATTCGTCAAGCGGGTGCCGAGAAAAAAAGGGGGTCCCAAAACGCGTTTTCCCCATGCAATTTCCCATAGGACCTGTTGACGCAGCAACAGCCGAACTGCTGAACCGAATTACACCAAATTTGGCAAAGAGGTAGTCCTCAGTTCAGACTCGTGCCTTTTGCATAAATGGTGTAAATCCGTTCAGTAGTTCCTGAGAAAATTAGACTAAAAAAGATAGATATATCTATGGCCGAAGGGGATCTGCGCACCATCCCCGCACCCTCTGCGAACCAAGCATGCACCCTCCCGATCACGCGCTGAATGCTCATTGGCTGTCAAGTGTGTCTACATTCGAAACCAGGAACTGTTGGCAGCCATTTTGTGCCTCGGTAGAAGCGAGGCTGATTAAGTAATGGAAATAAGAGTGTGAAAGGTGTAAAGGGGGCAGGGTAGAAATACTCCGACCCTCTAGTGTTGCTTAGGGGGTCCCAGAAGGACACCCTGGGCCCCCCCCCCCTTTTTTTTTTTAAACAGCAAATGCGCGCAGGGTGCACGGATCCGGCCATAAAAAAAAAAAAAACCTGAATTGCGGGCTTCCGCGCTTCGTTAATAATTAGCCCCCGGGTGGGCCAAATCCCGGGGGCAAAAGTTTTACAAATTATTGGGGCAGGGGGGCTGCGTGGCCCCCCTTCTGGAGCCCTCGAGGGCCCTGGGGACCGCCACCCCCCAGGGCCGGCTCCTACAGTGTCCTGGGGTTCCCACTCCCAGGACACTGTTTGCTATGAGAGGGCGGCCATAGCAAACTTCATTAGGATTTTGAAAGAGAGAGCAGGGAAACCTACTCTCTCTTTCAAAATCCTAACGATATTGCTTTCCCACACGGGGAGCTGCATGTCAGCAGCCCCCATGTGGAAAAGCAATGCTGGCTCCCGAAGGACGCGGGCAGCCGGCTGGGGCCGTGGGGGCGTTGGGGCTGCCCCCACGATCCCCAACGTTTTTTTTCATAAGCCCCGGGGATGGGGTCCCGGGGATAATAAAAATTAGCAATAGGGGCTATTTTTTTTTTTAACTGTAAAATTAGGAGTCGCGCATCCTAACGCGTTGGGTGCACGATTTCTCTCGCGTAGGGTGCGCGGTTCCCAACACGTTGGGTGCGCGACTCCAAGGGAAAAAACCTGAAATTTTGGGGAAATAAACATCACGCATATGACGTATCGTGGAAGTGCGCAAGCGTCACGTAACGTGCTTCGTACGTGTCGCGTATAGGCTTGGAGTCGCGTACCGGTCGCATAGCAATCGCGCACGAAAATACGTACCCAACGCATACCGTACGCAGATGCTTTCGAGAAGGGAATCGAAAACAATGCGCATAGGGTGCGCATAGGGTGCGCAAATCCCAAAAAAAAAAATGAAAAAAAAATTATGTTTTGGAAGTAGTTTACAAAATATTTTTAGAAAATGTACAATTTAAAAAAAAAAAAAAAAAAAAAAAACTATATTTAATTTTTAAAAGAATTAATTGAAAAAATACGTTTAAAATATGGTGATAAAAAAGTATTTAAAAAAACAATTAAAAGAATTGACACTGAAATAGAAAAATTTAGAAATCCAATGAAATTCATTAAACATCATAGCTTTAGAGATAAGTTATAGATAGGAATTGGCATTTAAAAAACCTTTGAAATTCACTGAAAAAAGCCATAGGTTTCATGCACGTTATAGTTAGCTGGACATTTCCCTCGTACAAAATTCTAGAAATTCCCCCGTTACAGTTAGTTCAGCTAACTATAACTCGCGCCCCCGCAATGCACTGCTGATGACGTCACATATTACATCACTCATGCATGACATGGTCAGTGACATCACTGATTACATCTCAAATGACATCACGGATGACATCATCCATGTGGTAAATTAGTGCATCTTCTCACACCCCAATATAACCTTTGATACACCGACTCAACATTTCTCAAAACCATAGATACTCCAATACCAATAACTACATACCCACTCATTGACTCTTAGGTCTACACACATATCCACTCACTCACCTGTACAGTCACTCATACTTACAGTCACTTAGTACAGGACTATCATATGCATTTATACACCTATACAGACACTCACACACCGCTAATCATCAAGAGGTACTCACACACGTAGTCAGTCATGCAAATTAATCACACTCCCATTTACTCACCTATACAATTATACACACACAAGTTCACTTACACATAAAAATAGTACCACATTATTGCACTCTTATACAATTACTGATACAAGCACACACTCATCCATACAGCCACTCACAATCACACACTCTCACATATAGCCAGTTATATACTCTTACACACATATATACTGCCTTTCACATATGTCGTTACTCACACATGTACCACTGAGATATACATTCAATCACTAACACACCCATACATACACTCACCCAACCATACACTCCATTACAGATGCACTCTTAAAACCATGCACCCATAGAATCACCCACTCACACATCTATGCACAGAGTCAGACACACCCCACCCAGTCAAACACTCAGGCACCCATACAGATACTCAGACAACCAATCAATAACCCATAAAGACACTCATATAGCTATTCACAAAACCATGCAACCACTTATACACAAACAGACAGATACAGACATTCACACAGTTTAGTCACTAGTCTGTAGTAAGATATTTAATGACTCACATAGAGTCAGTCACGCACCTACAAAATCATCCATTCACATACTTATACACCCACTCATTCTTCCATAGGCCTTTCCCTATATATATTAAACATATTTAAACTTTTCAGAAACACAGACTCACTGGATGACGTCATTTGAGATGTCATCAGTGATGTCATCAGTAATGTCACAGACCATGTCATGAGTGATGTAATATGTGACGTCATCAGCAGTGCATTGCGGGGGCGCGAGTGGTAGTTAGCTGAACTAACTATAAAGGGAGAATTTCTAGGGTTTTGTACGATGGAAATGTCCAGCTAACTATAACGCCCCTGAAACCTATGGTTTTTTAGTGTATATATATATATATATATATATATATATATATATACATATATATGTCCCCACAACAAACCAATAGTGCGCTCTCAGTAACCAAAGGAGGCAAGGTCCGGGATAGTGCAAAGAAGAGGTGTTTATTCCTCACAACGCGTTTCAACTCGTTGCAGAGTCTTGTTCACGTAAGGAAACAATCATGGGTGAGTGATGGATAAAGTTTTTCCGGGGTAAACAGTAACAAAGGACAATCTCGTGAAATACACTGATCAGGTGGTCAACACGGCAGACATATTGTAGTGGCACCAAAGTAAAGGAATGTAATGCTGTTGTGTACGAGTACATATAATGTATATACATGAATAAAGTAAAATACAGGTAAATACCATCCTAGTACGCATTAGACTGTAGGTGCAACAATATGTCAGAACATAATGAATATACGGGCTAGTCCCGAAAGAAAATGTCGTTGAATAGTGTCTTCAACTGTTGCCCAGTGGCGGCCGATTATGAGTAGCCCTAAGGCAATGTGCTCCAAGTTACCCCAAAATCAAGCAAAATTAAGCATGCATAGGGCTAGGGTGTGCCAATTAGTTATATAATGTAATGGACATCTGCTATATCGAAGTGCCCTATGGAGTGAGTCTCTATCTGGGTGATGCTGTGTGAATATCAAATGTCAATGTATAAGCTCAAGTGAGCAGAAACAACAATACCCCAGACTGAAATAGGCACACATCGACACAGGAAGCAGATACATGACAGGTACTGGCAAGTGCCAAGCGACGTATAATGAAGAATCCGTTGGAAAATAGTCTGTCAGTTAAAATCACATGTGACCATACCACAGCCGGAGTGAGCTTCATCCAATCAAAGTGAAGTGACGGGGGAAAGGGTAGGAGGCCCGTGATAGTGCTCATGGGTGATTGGGCTCCTTCCTTCCCTCCTGTGAAATAGAAAGAAACAAAAACAGATCTTAGTGTCTAAAATTGGCAGATATGTAAGTTATCAACAAACCATACCTTAGTTTCTAATCAAATATGTGCATTGTATAGAGGGAGAGAATGAGGATGACAGACTGAGAATTGAGGTCAACAAACATATCTGATACAAGTATTTGCAGTTATGATCCACAGCTCAATGCATCCAGGTGAGAGTCAAACTTAATATAAGCACTGACATGCAAAGTCATGTTGTAAAATACAGTCGATAGGAACTAGGAGCTGCAGCATAGGACAAGGAAGTCGGGTACATAATGCAAGATAAACATTCATTTCAGATGTACCGCCATCTCCTCATCCTGATTCAAACCCCCAGGCTGCTTGGTCTGAAAATCCACGATGTATCTGGATTCTCTCTGTCTCAGTTTCAGAACCCTGTCACCACCTCTGGGGTTATTCTGAATTTGCTCTAAAATGAAGAATCTCAGGAGACCTGGATTGGAGAAATGTCTCTCAGTAAAGTGGCGAGCCACTGCATATTTCTCATCTCCATGGGAGATGGCACGGTAATGCTCTAATATCCGTTTTTTAGCCATAAGGGTTGTACTGCCAATGTACCATAATCGACAGGGACACTCGATCCCGTAGATCACAAATGTGGAACTACAGGTGAGGAATTGTGTGATTTCCTTGTATACCCCATTACAGCTGACCTTTTTACATAGATAACTGTTTCTACAGGCCTTACAGTGACCACATGGATAGAAGCCCTGTAGACCATGTTCCTGCCTTTGGGGGTACCTGGTGACATCGTTGTGCAGGAGTTGATCCCTGAAATTCCTCCGCTTTCTGTACGTGATACTTGGTCTGTTAGGGATGAGGTCCCCAATGATCGTGTCAGCTTTAAGAATGTCCCAGTTCTTATTGAGAATGCCCTGTATCTTGTGGGAATCTGCACTGTATGTCAGGATAATCCTAGTCTCCGTGTCTTCTACGTTCAATGTAGGGGTTGTGTTGGAGAGAATGGTATCTCTGTTAACCCTGTCAGCTCTACCCTTAGCTTTGTTCAGTACCCAATTGGGGTACCCTCTGGCTCTAAAGCGTTCCAACATGCATGTGCTCTCTCGTTGATAGGCTGTTTCAGTATTGCAGTTCCTTTTTGCTCTGAGCAGTTCACCCCTACATTGAACGTAGAAGACACGGAGACTAGGATTATCCTGACATACAGTGCAGATTCCCACAAGATACAGGGCATTCTCAATAAGAACTGGGACATTCTTAAAGCTGACACGATCATTGGGGACCTCATCCCTAACAGACCAAGTATCACGTACAGAAAGGGGAGGAATTTCAGGGATCAACTCCTGCACAACGATGTCACCAGGTACCCCCAAAGGCAGGAACATGGTCTACAGGGCTTCTATCCATGTGGTCACTGTAAGGCCTGTAGAAACAGTTATCTATGTAAAAAGGTCAGCTGTAATGGGGTATACAAGGAAATCACACAATTCCTCACCTGTAGTTCCACATTTGTGATCTACGGGATCGAGTGTCCCTGTCGATTATGGTACATTGGCAGTACAACCCTTATGGCTAAAAAACGGATATTAGAGCATTACCGTGCCATCTCCCATGGAGATGAGAAATATGCAGTGGCTCGCCACTTTACTGAGAGACATTTCTCCAATCCAGGTCTCCTGAGATTCTTCATTTTAGAGCAAATTCAGAATAACCCCAGAGGTGGTGACAGGGTTCTGAAACTGAGACAGAGAGAATCCAGATACATCGTGGATTTTCAGACCAAGCAGCCTGGGGGTTTGAATCAGGATGAGGAGATGGCGGTACATCTGAAATGAATGTTTATCTTGCATTATGTACCCGACTTCCTTGTCCTATGCTGCAGCTCCTAGTTCCTATCGACTGTATTTTACAACATGACTTTGCATGTCAGTGCTTATATTAAGTTTGACTCTCACCTGGATGCATTGAGCTGTGGATCATAACTGCAAATACTTGTATCAGATATGTTTGTTGACCTCAATTCTCAGTCTGTCATCCTCATTCTCTCCCTCTATACAATGCACATATTTGATTAGAAACTAAGGTATGGTTTGTTGATAACTTACATATCTGCCAATTTTAGACACTAAGATCTGTTTTTGTTTCTTTCTATTTCACAGGAGGGAAGGAAGGAGCCCAATCACCCATGAGCACTATCACGGGCCTCCTACCCTTTCCCCCGTCACTTCACTTTGATTGGATGAAGCTCACTCCGGCTGTGGTATGGTCACATGTGATTTTAACTGACTGAGACTATTTTCCAACGGATTCTTCATTATAAGTCGCTTGGCACTTGCCAGTACCTGTCATGTCTCTGCTTCCTGTGTCGATGTGTGCCTATTTCAGTCTGGGGTATTGTTGTTTCTGCTCACTTGAGCTTATACATTGACATTTGATATTCACACAGCATCCCCGAGATCGAGACTCACTCCATAGGGCACTTCGATATAGCAGATGTCCATTACATTATATAACAAATTGGCACACCCTAGCCCTATGCATGCTTAATTTTGCTTGATTTTGGGGTACCTTGGAGCACATTGCCTTAGGGCTACTCATAATCAGCCGCCACTGGGCAACAGTTGAAGACACTATTTAACGACATTTTCTTTCGGGACTAGCCCGTATATTCATTATGTTCTGACATATTGTTGCACCTATAGTCTAATGCGTACTAGGATGGTATTTACCTGTATTTTACTTTATTCATGTATATACATTATATGTACTCATACACAACAGCATTACATTCCTTTACTTTGGTGCCACTACAATATGTCTGCCGTGTTGACCACCTGATCAGTGTATTTCACGAGATTGTCCTTTGTTACTGTTTACCCCGGAAAAACTTTATCCATCACTCACCCATGATTGTTTCCTTACGTGAACAAGACTCTGCAACGAGTTGAAACGCGTTGTGAGGAATAAACACCTCTTCTTTGCACTATCCCGGACCTTGCCTCCTTTGGTTACTGAGAGCGCACTATTGGTTTGTTGTGGGGACATTACAAGTCGGCGTGCTCCGCCGACATTTGCGCCACCTCTCTCGGGTCAAGCAGTTCAGAAGGAGCGATTGTGGACATATATATATATATATATATATATATATATATAGTGCTTATTCAAATTGTATTTTGCTCATTCATGTCATGTTTAGACCACCTCAAATGGCCTTGATCATATAACCTACTGGCAGTCGCCAGTAGGTAGTTATAGTTAGGACCTATTTTCTATAGAAAATCCGCTACATTCTATTCCCAATAAGTCTGGCGTCGGTTGATGAATCCTCGCGAAATTTTCCAAACTTTTGGCCAGCTCTGCTCCGCTCCTACCCTGAAAGTTTCGTGGTGATTCGTCAAGCGGGGGCCGAGAAAAAAGGGGGGTCCCAAAATGCGTTTTCCCCATGCAATTTCCCATAGGATCTGTTGTTGCAGCTACAGCCCGAACTTGAAGGGTGAGTTATTTAATTGTGAGGGGCTGTATGTAGACTAATTTGATTTTAATCAGACTAATGTATTTCTCCTGCTAAAGTTTCGGGAGTACTTTTTTTCTCTACAATCTTATTGACAGTGTGTGTGCATGTAGAAACCATTCTGTGATAAGCATTTGTGTTTTTCATGTGTTTGCAGACAGATAACTGTGCTGTTTTTATATTTTGGTAGAATTAGAAACCAGTCATGGTTTATGAATTTGTGAAATGAGTTATGTTTCTATATTAAAATGAGGTACTCCTTCTAGATGAAGAAATGTGTTTTGGTATAGTGCAAGGGATAGTGTTGTTTGTTTAGAATCACACAGTGAGTATGTGTGCATTTGGGAACCACTGTGAGAGAAGCATTTGGTAACATTGTGTATCTGCTGACAGATAACTCTTTTAAAACCTGTCATGTTGTCAAGTTTTAGTAGCATTAGAAGCCAGTCTTTGGTTATGCATCGATAAAATGATTCACGCTTTGACAGTAAACTGCAGTACTGAAATATGTAGATTGTGTGCAGTACCATTACCTCTTCTAGACTAGTGAATGAGTTTTGGTAAACTGCTAGGGATAGTGTTGCTTGTCTAAAATCACACTGAGTCTGTGTACATTTGGGTAAGGATTGTGAGAGAAGCATTTGGTAACATAGTGTATTTGCTGACAGATAACTGTTTTAAAATCGGTCACGTTGTCACGTTTTAGTAGCTTTAGAAGCTATTCTTTGCTTATGCATTGATAAAATGAGTCAGGGTTTGACTCTAAAGTGCAGTACCATGTACTATTCTCTTCACTGTGCCAGAACTGAAAATTTAAAAAAGTTTTACCCAGGCACTAACCTAGCAGTAGTCTGATGATTTAGTCAGTTTCCAAGTACTCATGTTGTGAACCATACATTACAACATAGATTGCTTCAAATGTCTATGCAGTATGCATGCAGTCTTCTAACATACTATACACTTGTCTTTCGCATTTTCAATTCCCTAGTCAGTATCCATACAGTCCAGCAAACATCCTGTCACTCCCTTTGCACTCCTCTAGTGACCCATTCAGTACCAAGTACTAATCCATTCACTGTGTCAAAAGCCAACCACTTATAAATTCACCCAGGCACTCTCCTTGCAGTACTCTAATCATTCCGTCAGTTCCCAATTACTTATGCAGTGAGCCAGGCCTTAGCACATAGACTGCTTCAAATGCATATTCACTATGCATGCAGGCCTCTAATCACCTACACAGTTGTGTTTCACACCTTCAATTCCCCAATCAGTATTCATACACTTCTAGCAAACACCCTGTGACTCACCCAGTGTGTCTCCTTATAGTACTGTAATCAGTCAGTCAGTTAGCATGTAGTATTTTAGCGAGGTAGGCTTTAGGGCATGAACTGCTTCAAAGTAGTATGCACTATGCATGTAGTGTTTTAACGATCGTCACACTTGTAGTTCAGGGCTATAGTTTCTTAGTCAGTTTTTATATAAAATGTGTTTGTACAGTAATGGAATAATATAAATTTGAAAGTTATTAATATACATTTATTTGTGATTCTTTTTTACAGATACAGAACAGGAGTGTTTCTCATCTGTTTGCACTCTTCTCGTGCAAGATTGTTTGGATGAAGGGTCCTTCGGTGTTTCATCATACTTGCCGTGCCGTACGAGTATTTCTTGTTAGAATCCCCTTGCAACAGTACTCTTTTGCAAATCTTGCACGTGACCAAGGTGGCATTGGTCTTTGTTTGCCCCTCGGGAAAAGTAAAAAATGTCCACACCACTGAAGGAAAACGTTGTGGGCGTGGTGCGTCCTCCAAAAATTCATCCTTAGATTCAGTGAATATTTTAAAGCGACAACATTTACAGTTTTTGTAAGTTACACTTATACAATTTTGTTAGCTGTAAGCATTTTATATATCTGTGATTTGTATCTTGTGGTATTTTGTTGAGAATAGCATGTTGGGTTTTTTTTAACAATCTTTGTGATTGTTGTTTTTTTTTGCCCGCTGTTAAGTGAGGAGTACGATTGAAATCACTATTTTCAGTGAAATTTAATATATTCTGAGAACAGCAAAAAAGGCAAACAAATTACTTTGTGGAAATTATGCTGTGTTGTAAAAAATGTATTATTACATGTTATAATTTTTTTTCCTTTTCTTTCACAGATCCAAATTTTAAAATAAGCAATTTATATGAATTTAGATTGAAATGAAAATCTGAAAAAAATGTATAGCATTTTTTATTCCTATTACTGTGAAGGTAAGTTTAACTAAGTCTCAATATGCAGAATGAGGAGGTCTGCAAGAAGCTACAAAGTTGAAACACGTTTCTAAAAACACTGTTTATACCTATGTAGTTTTTAAATCTGACCATAATCAGATATCATGTGACCTGCAAAAAAAGAGATTTGAGGGGTTCATAATATTTCCCATTTTAGCTATTGAAGGACCGCAATTATTTCAATCATTCTTCTTTGAACATCTTTGCAGACAAAACTCTGTGCTTACCTTCTATCATTCGCAAGGAATTTTAAAAACTGAAATATGTCACTTTTTGTAATAGTTATTGTGCAAGATACTCTTTCATATTTACAAAGAGAGGAAAAGGCACTCTGAACTTTTGTATACTCCATGTAAATACAACCTCATCATGCACACCACTTTGTGTTGAAAGGGTGTTCTAGAAGTGTTGTTGTGCATGATTACACTTAATACTCATAGAACAAGACATGTCTAGATTTATCATAAATCATAAATCTCGATATGTGTGTGAATGCTGCACCATTCTAAAATTGGTGTAGGAAAGCACAACAAGGAGAATTGTTTTAATTTCTCCACATTTTTATATCTTCAATGCATGTTGAAATGTTCAGCATACACTGAAGGAGAAAAATGCTTTTTCTCATTGTTTTTGTGCAGGAGGGTGTGTCTTCCTGTAGAAAAACAAAGAGCACATGACACAGATATCCTTGCACTATGGTGCAAGGGTGCCTGTGTCACCGCATGGCTGCAGTTTAAGCAGCAGTGCAGAGAGAAGCATAGATTTGCAACATATTTATGTACATATGTTGCATCCCTGTGCTTCGGAAGTACTACAGCACACTGCAGTTAAAGAGGTTACGGTGTGATGCTGCACCACATCCTCATAGTTCTGCACTTATACATTCACCATACGCTACTAATGCATTCATTCAGTCAATTATGTACTACACATACATTCATCTAAACTTTCACACACTAACAGAAATTTAGCTCTTTTTTTTAAACCAGAAAAGTTAGTTCTTACAAGAACTTTTTTTTTTCTTCTTTTATATTTATTTGGGGGTTTTCTGAACAATTTGTAATTTTTTTTGGTTTTTCTGCAACAAAAAAAACAAAAAACAAAACAGGAGGAACTAAACAATGAACTTCAGGGAACAATAACAAAAAACAAAAAAAAAAAAACTAGCAAATGTGACTTTCTTGCCGGCGGCAGATCAGATCGATCGATCGATCGACTGCTCACCGTAGCACAAAGTCGCATTGCACTTAGTGCAGAGTATTTTTAAATATTGAAATTGAGGACGGATGTCCAAATTTTGGGCTGATGGATGCACTCTTGAGGTGCTCGGCTGCGATGAGGTGGAAGGCGCAGGAGTGTTTCTCATCCGTTTACACTCTTGTCCTGCAAGATTGTTTGGATGAAGGGTCCTCAGGAGCTTCATCATACTTGCCGTGCCGCACGAGAATTTCTTGTTAGGATCCCCTTGTGACAGCACTCTTTTGCAAATCTTGCATGTGACCAAGGTGGCATTGGTCTTATTCTGCCCCTCGGGAAAAGTAAAAAATTTCCACACCACTAAAGAAAAACGTTCTTTGGGTGGTGCCTCCACCAAAAATTCATCCTCAGATGTATGAGGAGATGCAGGTGATGCCTGCTGCCCTGAAGCCATTTTTAGGTGAAAAAAGTTAGAGCTAAGTGTAAACTTTGTCTAAAAAATCTTCTTCTCTGCAAAGAGATGCTCCTCCAAAGAAGGTCAAAGAAGAATGATTGAATTGGGTGGGGTCTTTCAATAGTTAGAAGAGGAAGTGTAATGAACCAATCAAATCTCTTTTTTTGCAGGTCACATGGGATCCGCGTACCCTGCGCTTACGCAGCACGCCCCAGCGCGCATCCGCGAAATTGAATTAAAAAAATTATGGGATTAGATGTAAAAATATATTAGTGTTAAAACTACTTTAGGGTTGGTCTTCAATTAATATTCACATGAAATACATATATATTTTTTAAAATGTTAAATATTTTGCGGGATCCGCGCACCTACCGCATCATACTCAGATGACGCATCGCGGAAGCGCGTAAACGTTGCGTTACGTACATCGAACGGGTCGCGTATAGGCTAGGAGTTGCGTACGGGTCGCATTGCGATTGCGCACTAAACACGTACCCGACGCATACCATGCGCGGATGCTATCGCGTAGGGAGCGATGCGCGGATCCAAAAACATGGGAAAACAATATATAAAATAAAGTTTTGAACATATAGTTCAAAAAATATTTTGAAAAATATAAAAAAATATGTTTGAAAAACCCATTAATTTCAAATAATATTTTTTAATTTTTAAAAGAATTAATTGAAACAATAAGTTTAAAAAATGGTGATTAAAAAAGTATTTAAAGAAAAAAATTATGAAATTGACACACTGAATTTGAAAAATATAGAAATCCAATCAAAATCATTAAAACATGATATCTTCAGAGATAAGTTAAAAATAGGAATTAGCATTTAAAAAACCTTTGAAATTCACTGAAAAATCATAGGTTTCAGGGGCGTTATAGTTAGCTGGACATTGCCCTTGTACAAAACCCTAGAAATTCCCCCATTATAGTTAGTTCAGCTAACTATAACTTGCGCCCCCGCAATACACTGCTGATGACGTCACATATTACATCACTGATGACATGGTCAGTGACATCACTTATGACATCACTGATGACATCTCATAGGACATCACTGATGACATCACTGATGACGTCATCCATGTGATAAATTAGTGCATCTTCTCACACCCTAATATAACCTTTGATACACAGACTCAAAATTTCAGACGGCCATTTTGAAAACCATAGATACTCCAATACCAATAACTACATACCCACTCATTGACTCTTAGGTCTACATACATCTCCACTCACTCACCTGTACAGTCACTCATACTTACAGTCACTCCGTACAAGGACTACCATATGCATTTATACAGCTATATAGACACTCACACACCGCCAATCATCCATTGTGGTACTGACACACCTAGTCAGTCATGCAAATAAATAATCACAGTCCAATTTACTCACCTATACAGTTAAACACACTCAAGTTCACTTACTAATAAAAATACTAATAAATTCTGACGCTCTTGAGGGAGGAGCCAAGATGGCGACCGAGACGGCAGCGTAGACTCCCGGCTCCGTGAACCTCCGCATCCCGCACGGATATCCTGCATGAGATCCTCAGCCTGTGCGATGCGATCGTGTTTGTGAATGAGAGTGGCAACCGATCGTGTGACTCCGAGGTTTCTGGCTGCGGTACCGCCTGAGAAAAGTGCATTTTAAATTTGCGGCCCGTGCAGCCCTGGAGCCTGGACCTCGAGTGGACGCCTTGGCCGAGTGGCAGTTCAACAACAGCGGCCTGTGGTGACTGGGTGGAGTCGGTCCACCGGAGCGGTGCCAACCTCGGCCTACATTTCGCCGTGGCCGTTCCTGCCGCTAAGCGAAGCGGACCGAGTGCCTGCCCGGGGGTGCAACTCTCAGATTCCCCGGTGATAGCCCCTGCCCTTGGCGGCGAGCTGTCCGGACGCCGCCCGTAACTCGCCCTGATTCTTGCAGGCAGCTCCCGGATTTTCGCGGGAACTGGTCCGTGGTGGGGACGACTGTTGCCCGTGCCCACGCAACGGATAAATTTTTGCCTGCCCCCGGACCCTGTTTCCAGCGCCGTGGGCCTCGAGGCGCTTGTTCCTGGGTCCCGGCCCCCATACGGGTCGGGCCTACCCGACGGCCATTTTGTTGCGATGAAGCCTACCATCCTGTCCACTGGGTCACAGCAGGATTGGGAGTGTGTGACTTTTGGGAGTGTGGCGGAGCGATCGCAGAGAGCTATGCTGGGGTACGGCGACCTCCTCGAGGCCCTCGGTGCCCTTCATTCCTCCCTGGTTCATGGCGTCGGGGTCTTGGGGAGTAAGCTCGATGGTGTGGCATCAGCGTTGGGACAGTGGCGGCCTTCCTGTCCTCAGGTACACAGGGAATTCCCACACTGCACACCGGAGGACAAAGTCGCGGCCACCCCTGAGATTGGTGCACAGCTGGACACTCCGGACAGTATGCTACAGTGTGATCGGCTGGCTGTGGGTCTGATCTGTTCCGGAGGTATTGGACCTGAGCGGGAGGTGGTGGCCTCGTTCCGTGCACGGCCTCCGGTGACCCAGGGACAATTCAAGCAACAGTTGTCTACTTTGGCTGCTTCCGCCTTCCTGGACCCTGTGTGCAGTGCAGACTCTGGGGCAGCACTGGGAAGGCCGTCCTTCCATGATGTGGACTGTGTTGGTACTCAGAGACTTCCACCCCACCTGTGTGTGTCGCTTCCCGGTCGTTTTTGGACACTCCTTTACCTTGGAACATCGGACATGGCGCTGGGTCGAGGGGTAGGCATGGGCAGAATTGCAAAGAGTGGTCAAGGATAAGGCTGATCCTTCAGGGGTGGTCATCTAGTAGACGGGCGGGCTCAGGGGTTGCGTGCTCTCATGGTATAGCTATTAGCATAATCGGTGCATAATGCTCCCCATCTTTCTTTGATATGGTCGATTTTGTGCTGTTCACTGTTTGCTTTGGGGAAAACTTACCGTGCGGGAGGGGGAAGCCGGGGGTATGTTCTGAAGGCCCTCCTCCAGTTTATTAATACTTTCTCTACCCCCCCGTCTGGTGGGGTTCTTTTCTTACTCCTTTTTTCCCTGTTTCTTCTATATTTCGGGTCTGGTTCCGGGGCGACAGGCACACTGCTGGGGGGAGGGGCCGTACTCATCTGCAGAGGTGCAGGGTGGGGGGTTGGGGGAAGGGGTTCTTTAGTCTTTCATCTCCTTTTTCCATGGCCTCCTTTTTCTTCTCAGATTCTTCTTGTTTTTTCTTTTCTGGGATCAGTGTGGTACACCTCCTTTGTTGTGAATCGTCGCCTTTTCATGTGTGCCACAATTTCCGGGGTGTTCCCTGGGCTTTAGGGCAGGGGACTGCAGGCGCAACTGCTCATGATATTCTTCCCCATCCTGAATTTCCTGTGTCTGCGCCATTGATCCAATAGATTGCTGATTATTGCTTATGTCATTATTCTGCCTGCCTCTTATCGCTGTTGGGAAATTGTTCGGCACCTGATCCTTCTGTTTTTTTCCATTATAAAATGAAAACCCTTTTTATCCTGGTGTCCTACCTGCGCTGTTCACTGGCCAGACTATATTAGCATGAAGATTCTGCTCCCCGAGGTGCTGCCTGTGTTCACACTTGATCTTTGTTGCTCTGATTGCTTAGCGGCCGGCCCCGGGGGGTTGTAGGCCCATACTTGTTATTGATTGAAATGTCAATGAAGGTTTTTAAAAAAAAAAAAAAAAAAAAAAAAAAAAAAATTCTGACGCTCTTATACAATTACTGATACAAGCACACACTCATCCATACAGCCACTCCCGCAATCACACACTCTCACATATAGATAGTTATATACTCTTACACACATATAGACTACGTTTCACATATGTAGTTACTGACACATGTACAACTGAGATATACATTCAATCACTAACAGACCCTTACATACAGTCACCCAACCATACAGTCCATCACAGTTGCATTCTTAAAACCATGCACCCATAGCATCACCCACTCACACATCTATGCACAGTCACACATACCCTACCCACACAAACACTCAGGCACCCATACAAATACTCAGACAACCAATCAATAACCCATATAGATACTCATATTGCTATTCACAAAACCATGCAGCCATTCATACACCAACACACAGACACATACATTCACACAGTTTAGTCACTAGTTTGCAGTAAGATACATTTAATGACTCACTTATAGAGTCAGTTACGCACCTAGAAAATCATCCATTCACACACTTATACACCCACTCATTCTTCCACAGGCCTTTCACTATAAATATATAAAACATATTTAAACTTCACAGAAACACACAGTCACTGGATGACGTCATCAGTGATGTCATTTGAGATGTCATCAGTGATGTCATCAGTGATGTCACGGACCATGTCATGAGTGATGTAATATGTGACATCATCAGCAGTGCATTGCGGGGGCGCGATTTATTATTAGCTGAACTAACTAGAACGGGGGAATTTCTAGGGTTTTGTACAAGGGAAATGTCCAGCTAACTATAACGCCCCTGAAACCTTTGGTTTTTTCAGTGAGAATATATATATATATATATATACCCACACACACACACACTCACACATATATATCCCCTAACATATAGGCCAACATGCCAAAATTGCATTGCATTTTCCCTTGAAAAGAATATTATATATATATATAGCATTTCTGTAACATGGGACATGCACACTTTCCAATTTAAAACATAGCCTTTATTTATAAAGGAAAACACAAGGTACTAGTTAACATTGTCAGCCCATTGGCTGCATAGATAAATTCCAACAGAGAAAAATTGGCACCATGCCATTAAGACCTCCCATCATACGTTTTCTACGAGTGAAATGTCCAGCTAACTAGAACGCCCCTGAAACCTATGTTTTTTTCAGTGAATTTCAAAGGTTTTTTAAATGCTAATTTTGAACTACAATGTCCCTATAACGTTTTTTAAGTAAATTTTGAAAAGACGTGTACACTTTATAGTGAAAACTAACTTAACAGTAGTCTTTTATAACTTATAATTATGGCTCCTGGTTTTATGGTATTTATTTTTTGGGCAATTCAGCCTGTATTTATCCATATTTTTATTTTTTTTTAAATAATTGTATCTGTGTTTACCCATATATATTTTGGGTTTTGTGTAAAAATGAATCTGAAATGAGTATATTTCCACATTTATTTGTCTACTAAATATGCACTCATGCCTGAAGGACTGACCGTTTTCAGTCATATAAACACTCTCAGATGATAAAATATGCACAACCTCGATATTAAAATGTGCATGTTTTCTTTTACGAGCATATATATTGCGGTTTAAGGCTCTTGACTAAAATTCTTTAATTGTTTTAACCCTTTTACTTTTAGAACAACAGACCTATTGGCCTGGTAGTCCTGATTGACAGCATTTACAAAAAAATTAGTAATTAACATATAAGTGCAGTAAAAGTGTGACGCAGCACCTGTAATACCCGACTTCGAACAACAGTGTTCACAGTTCGATTCCCGGCCCTAGGAGCATGTTAGCCCACCACTATCTCACTGTGGGCAACACCTTGCTTAATCTTCCCAACGCCCCCGAGCGCCGGCACACCTTTTCGGGGGTAGCTGTACACTTTACAAATGCTGGCATTTTTTTAAATTTAACAGCATAGTGATGACAAATATTAGAAAGTATTTTTTTTTCTTCTATTGTGAACGGTATTTTTTTTTTATGTCTTCTATTTAGATCTTTTTAATCATGAGAATGCAAATGACACAGTTTGGCGGGTAACAGTTTTTAAACACTCCAACGTATGTACATATTAAGGACCTTATACGTGTTACGATGAAAATCGAAACCTTTACAGCTTCACATTTTGTAACTTTTCCCATAACGTGCACAAGTTAAACAGTTAAAAACGTGAGGACGTGTAAACTATAAAACGTGACACCTAAATAGGTGGAGCCGCATCTTCCTTCCATAGACTACTCAATAATCAAAAAGTATATAAATCACACCCATTGTTCGATTAGTTTCGTTGTCGCGAGTTATTTATCAGTGTCCATTCTGTGATGCAGGTTCCCTTTTCTAGTGGCGTATTCTTGTTTTGCGGCAACAAAACATATCCCGGAGTTGTAAGTTGTTTGATTATGGCATAGTAGATATTTATGATACGTAGCTATTTATCAATATTTAAACATTTATATCTAGAAAAAAGTTATTGCATGTTTTTGCCTTTTTTTCCTGTAACGTCAGCAGGTTGTTTTCAGAAACAGACAGATTATAGCAAACATTGCTCCTTTTCTGGCTCCTTTCAGCTTATATATTGTGACTTTCTATATCATAATATTGACACTGTACTTCACTTCAGAGGTGTTGGGTGATCCGTCGGCGCAAACCCTAAAGATTTATAGTTAACGTCACCAGCTTCCAGTTGTTAGTCTGTTTTTCCCCGGGGATCATATACTGTCAATATGTATATTATAATATGAACAGTCATGGTGATCTCAGAGGAGTTCATGACCCGTCCGTGCAAAGAGTAAAGATATATAAGCAACGTCACCAGCTTCCGGTTTTTAGTCTGTTCCCCCCTTTTGATTATATACTGTGAATATATATATTATAATTTTCATTCATAATGATCTCAGAGGAGTTTATGACCCGTCGCCAAGAAGATCAAACATTTTGAAGTCCCGGAGAAAAGAAGCTCTGAAAATATTCACAGCTCGAAAGTATTTAGTTTTTGATCTTCTGTTGCATTCATAACTTTATTATCCTTTTCTTTTTACTGTAACAATGGTGTCACTTATATTGTAATAGACTGTACTATTGTTACAGAAGAGGAATTGGAGATTTGTCGGCGCCATCTTAAATACAGCTTACTAAACTTTATTACATACTTGAGCATATTTTATGAAATTGCAATCTACAAAAATATAGCTTTCATACATACTTTCTTACTTTAAACATTTGATAAACCCGACATTTCCGAATGTTATTTTCTAATTCCTATTTTTCTCAGTTGCGGTTCCTATTCACCTTCTCCCTATAGAATGTATAAGACCAGTACTGTATATTATAATAGTACTATCCTATATATTCTTAAATTAGTATGTGATTTGTTAGCGGAACAGTGTGTGACCTCTAAGCACTACGACAGAACGTTCCCGAATTCTACAAAATACAAACTTGAAAAAATGATAATGCATACATTTCTATGTAATATGAAGTAATTTGTGATGAACTGTTTTTTACTTATTCTTCTGACCTCAGATGATGTAGTGCGGGAGTGTTTGTTGTAGCACTTCTTTTCTACTTTATCTAAAAGTAACTGATGCCCTCTTATATTATCAAGGATATGGGGCAACACTTTTACAAACTATAGCCGAAAAAAGGAGGGTCTGGCCACGCTTAAGTGATATTTTATGAAATTCCATTTTTATTTGTCACCCCTTTGATATATACAGCGTCAATGTCAGCAGAAAGTTAATTTGTAATTGCTAAATAAAAACTGTTTGAAACCTAAACTGACATTTTTGCTACGCAACCACAACTCCCCATCAGAAAATTAAACACCACGTTATGAGTAAACAGTGCTCCTGGAAAGTATCCCACCCACACACTTTATAAAAAGAAGCCCGCAACACACTCTGTTATTTTTCTGCCATGATTTGCACACCCCACCGCAATTATATAAATGGTCCTTAAAATATATATAAAACAATTTTTACCTTCACAATCCCTCTCCACCCCTTTGTGACCACTGTACAGTTAATAGTGTTCCTACCCTCCCCTCTACTACCTTGCTTTCCAGTACTCCTTTAGAAGTGCGTCACAAAATGGATGACAACAGTGAACCGTTCCCACCCAATAAGGAGCAAACTTGTGCTCAGAACACTTTAGCCAATAAAATGTCCATGTTGTTCCGCAGAGGAGGAGGAAATGGCTGCCAACACTTCTACTTTTAATGCTTCACAGCCAATGAACATTAAGCTTGGGAAGGTCCCACGTTACCCAATGAGATGTCCCTAATACTCCGCAGAGGGGGAAGGAATCGCTTACAACACTTCTACTTTCAATGGTTTACAGCCAATCAACATTAAGCTTGGGAAAGTCCTCCTTGGAACATGTCAGCCAATCAGATGACTCTCCTACTCCACAGAGGGGAAGTGAATGGCTGCCAACACTTCTACTTTCAATAGTTCGCAAGCAATCAACATGAAGCTCTGGAAGCTCCTCCTTACAACATGTGAGGCAATTAGATGTCCTTGCTACTCTGCGGAGGGGAATTGAATGACAGGAAACACTTCTACTTTTGATGGTTCGCAGCCAATGAACATTAAGCTTGTTGTTAGAACACCACAGCCAATTAAACGTTAATTTTGTTCCGCGCACAGATACAGAACATGCCCTCCCACATATTAATAAATTTCCTGTAACAAAGTGACTATCCGTGATAACAGTGAACACTGCACAATAAGTAAACATTATTCCACATTATATTAAAGGAAGGCAGCAATAAGGCGCATTGTTGTTTTCCCGATATAATTTCCACAGCCTACTGAACCCCCCTCCCAACATAAGGGAAGCCCCAGGACTGCGGGGGCCCCAGTGAGCCCCCGCTTTTATTTCTTTAAGAAATACCCCCGGGACCTAGCCCACCCAGGGGCCTCATGAAAATAAAACGCGAGAACCAGCGACCCCAGCAGGAATTGTGCAGATTCTTTTTAACGCTTTTTTTTTTTTTTTTTTTACCTTGGGGGTCCTTCTGGGACCCCCTAAGCTGGCCAAGGGGGCCAGAGTGTTTCTACCCTGCCCTACCCTATCTTGTTTTATATCTTTGTTTCTCAGTTTTCTGGTGACTCGCTTCTACAGAGTCACAAGATGGCTGCCAACACTTCCTGGTTTGGAGTGTTGGCAGCCAATCACAGTGAAGCTTGTGCTCGGGACTTAGGCTCCGCCCAGATATCAAAACTTATTTTTAAATTCTCTCAGCAAATACTGAACGGAGTTACACCATTTAAAAAAAAAAAAAAAGTCTCTTTCTGATCCAAGCACTACCTTTCTGCCAAATTTGGGGTAATTCCGTTCAGTAGTTTCAGCTGTAGCCTTGCACAAAGTTTCCTATGGGAAATGGATTTTTTCGCTCTTATTTTTTCATTTTCTCAAAAACTACAGAACGGATTTACACCATTTAATAAAAAAAAAAAAAAGGTCGCTTTCTGAACCAAGCTCTACCTTTTGTGCCAAGTTTGGGGTAATTCCGTTCAGCAGTTCGGGCTGTAGCTCGTCACTAAATTTCCTAAGGAAATTAACATGGGGAAAACGCATTTTGGGACCCATTTTTTTCTCAGCCCCCGCTTGACGAATCACCCCAAACTTTCAAGATAGGAGCTGACCTGAATAGACTTTTTTGGGGGAGACTTTCGCAAAGATTCACCAAACGACGCCAAAGTTATTAGCAAATCAAAAAATGCTTTTCCTATGGAAACTAGGTTGCCGCCAGTAGGTTGTGTGTGTGATATATATATATATATATATATATATCACTATTTATGAACCCACTGAGTTAATAAAACTGATTTGGACTGCTAATACCAGAAGGCAATGTGATGTTGCAGTGAGTGGCTTAAAGACATGCCCATGAGGGCAGACTTTTTTTTTTTTAAATAAAGCAGGTGCTCCAGATAAGCACAGTTGTCTTGTGTCTACATTTCCTGAGGCTCGTGAACAAGGGCAGTTGACCTGAAATGAGTCGAGCCGCGTAGTGGATGGCCGTAGGAGGATTCTGCTGGGGCCCTCGTGATTATGAGAATGCAACCCTGGGCGGCCTCCTCACCTTGGGCAAACTGATTGACTTATGTTTAGCGGGCTGGCTCGGTCGCGATGCGGCCCGCCGCTAACTTGGGGATCCAGACGCCGGGACTCCAGGAGTCAAAGGAGCAGAGTTCTTCGCAAACGAGGGGGTTGCATAACCTAGCGGACTCACCTTGCTCTGTCCATTTAACCCACTTGGGATTTTAAAGTTGGGATTTTGAACTATGGCACTATTTATGAACCCACTGAGGTAATACAACTGATTTGGACTGCTAATACCAGAAGGCAATGTGATGATGTTGCACTTAGTGGCTTAAAGATACGCCCATGAGGGCAGACTTTTTTTTAAAAATAAAGCAGGTGTTACAGATCAGCACCGTTGTCTTGTGTCTACATTTCCTGAGACTCGTGAAAAAGGGCGGTTGGCCTGAAACGCGTAGTGGATGGTCATACGCGGATTCTGCTGGGGCCCTCGTGGTTATGAGAATGGAACCCTGGACGGCCTCCTCACCTTGGGCAACCTGAATATATATATATATATATATATATATATATATATATATATATATATATATATATATATATATATATATATATATATATATATATTCACTGAAAAAACCATAGGTTTCACACACGTTATAGTTAGCTGGACATTTTACTGATAAAAAACCAATGAAATTCCCCCGTTATAGTTAGTGCAGGCAACTATAACTCACGCGACCGCAATCCTCTGCTGATGACATATGTGTCTTTATGAGAAAAAAATATTTGTAATATATGTATAGCTGAAAATTTATGGAAGAAGACATAGGTAAATAAGTGTCTAAATACAGTATTAGCATCAGCAGAGGATTGCGGTCGCGTGAGTTATAGTTGCCTGCACTAACTATAACGGGGGAATTTCATTGGTTTTTTATCAGTAAAATGTCCAGCTAACTATAACATGTGTGAAACCTATGGTTTTTTCACTGAATTTGCAAGGTTTTTTAAATGCTAATTCCTAACTATAACGTGTGTGAAACCTATGGTTTTTTCAGTGAATTTGTACGTTTTTTTAAATGCTAAGTTACTTTGCGCCATTCGTGGCGTGCGCGCCCACTTAATGCAGTTCGTTCCGTGCGCGCACGGTGCGCTTCGCGCACCGTGCGCGCACAGTGAGCACGCGGTGCGCTTCGCGCACCGCGCGCCCACTTTACGCAGTTAGTGCCGTGCACGCACGGTGGGCACGCGGTGCGCTACGCGCACCGCGTGCCCACGTTACGCTAGATGGGCCATGTACGCACGATGCGCATCGCGCACCGTGTGCACATGCAGGACATATGATGCGCTTCGTTGTGAAAGGTAATATTTTAATTTTTCCCATATGTTATGAGCCATGCACAAATGGTGCGCTTCGGCACCATTTGCACATGGGGTGGGGAGAGTATGGATATTTTTTTTTTTAAATAATTTTTACCGTACGCGTACGGTAAGCGTAATCGCCGAAATTATCGAAAAAATTTAAATTCCGTTTTTGGCCTTAGGGGATCTTTGGGGACTCCCTCAACATGGCTAGGTGCTTAGGAGCTGTCTAAACAGCCCCTTTACATGTTTTTGCCCTTTGTTTTTTAACCCCCTCTCAGAGTGCGAGAGAGAAAATGGCGGCCGCCACTTCCTGGTTTCGACCGATTCGAATGTTTACTAAGATCTAACAGCCAATCAGATTCGCGCTCGTCACCGTACGCGTACGGTAAGCTTACCATAAGCGCACGGTAAGCGCACCGTAAGCTGGCTCAGATATATATATTGATTTAAAGGCTATTTTCTCAGGAACTACTGAACAGATTTACACCAGACCTACAAAAGGCACTTCCTTGACCTGAGGACTACCTCTCTGCCAAATTTCAAGTAACTCTGTTCAGCCGTTCGGGCTGTAGCTGTGTCTAAAGGTCCTATGGAAAAATGCATGGGAAAAACGCGTTTTGGGACCCCCCTTTTATCTCAGCCCCCGCTTGACGAATCCCCCCCGAGACTTTCAGGGTAGGAGCGGAGCGTAGCGCCCCACCTATTTTGAAAATTTCGCGAGGATTCGTCGACCGGTGCCAAAGTTATTCCAAATAGAATGTTGCGGTTTTCCTATGGAAACAGGGTCCTAACTATAACTACCTACTGGCGACCGCCAGTAGGATATATATATATATATATATATATATATATATATTCCAATCGAAACTGCTCCCAGTTGAAGACACCACACACAACGTTCGATTTCACCTTTTATTGCAAGGGAGGCAGCAGCAAGCTCAGATACGTCCTCACAGCACATCATAACGCCATGTTTGCCATACGCGTTTCGGATGTATTTCCTTTTTCATTGGCTGGCGTGTAAAGGGGAAAGGAGCAGCTTGCCGGTTTATCAAGGTAGTTTGAAATTGTAGTCCCGCCCCATTGGGCGCATGCTTGCTAGGCATGCTGGATGATGTAGTTCTTGGCGAATTGTTGTCCATAGTGGATGTCGCTGAACCTTTGCCTCCTCAATTAAAATCCCGTTAGGTCGCTTGCAGGGAAGGATCCTCGCTCGCTACTTCAGTGACGCCGCTCCAAGCAGGTACGTTGTTCCGTTTTTTTGGTGCTATCAGCACCCGGACCTGTTTCTCAACAGTGGGGTGTTCCTCGTGGTCAGAGCGGACCACAAAATATTCCAATCGAAACTGCTCCCAGTTGAAGACACCACACACAACGTTCGATTTCACCTTTTATTGCAAGGGAGGCAGCAGCAAGCTCAGATACGTCCTCACAGCACATCATAACGCCATGTTTGCCATACGCGTTTCGGATGTATTTCCTTTTTCATTGGCTGGCGTGTAAAGGGGAAAGGAGCAGCTTGCCGGTTTATCAAGGTAGTTTGAAATTGTAGTCCCGCCCCATTGGGCGCATGCTTGCTAGGCATGCTGGATGATGTAGTTCTTGGCGAATTGTTGTCCATAGTGGATGTCGCTGAACCTTTGCCTCCTCAATTAAAATCCCGTTAGGTCGCTTGCAGGGAAGGATCCTCGCTCGCTACTTCAGTGACGCCGCTCCAAGCAGGTACGTTGTTCCGTTTTTTTGGTGCTATCAGCACCCGGACCTGTTTCTCAACAGTGGGGTGTTCCTCGTGGTCAGAGCGGACCACAAAATATTCCAATCGAAACTGCTCCCAGTTGAAGACACCACACACAACGTTCGATTTCACCTTTTATTGCAAGGGAGGCAGCAGCAAGCTCAGATACGTCCTCACAGCACATCATAACGCCATGTTTGCCATACGCGTTTCGGATGTATTTCCTTTTTCATTGGCTGGCGTGTAAAGGGGAAAGGAGCAGCTTGCCGGTTTATCAAGGTAGTTTGAAATTGTAGTCCCGCCCCATTGGGCGCATGCTTGCTAGGCATGCTGGATGATGTAGTTCTTGGCGAATTGTTGTCCATAGTGGATGTCGCTGAACCTTTGCCTCCTCAATTAAAATCCCGTTAGGTCGCTTGCAGGGAAGGATCCTCGCTCGCTACTTCAGTGACGCCGCTCCAAGCAGGTACGTTGTTCCGTTTTTTTGGTGCTATCAGCACCCGGACCTGTTTCTCAACAGTGGGGTGTTCCTCGTGGTCAGAGCGGACCACAAAATATTCCAATCGAAACTGCTCCCAGTTGAAGACACCACACACAACGTTCGATTTCACCTTTTATTGCAAGGGAGGCAGCAGCAAGCTCAGATACGTCCTCACAGCACATCATAACGCCATGTTTGCCATACGCGTTTCGGATGTATTTCCTTTTTCATTGGCTGGCGTGTAAAGGGGAAAGGAGCAGCTTGCCGGTTTATCAAGGTAGTTTGAAATTGTAGTCCCGCCCCATTGGGCGCATGCTTGCTAGGCATGCTGGATGATGTAGTTCTTGGCGAATTGTTGTCCATAGTGGATGTCGCTGAACCTTTGCCTCCTCAATTAAAATCCCGTTAGGTCGCTTGCAGGGAAGGATCCTCGCTCGCTACTTCAGTGACGCCGCTCCAAGCAGGTACGTTGTTCCGTTTTTTTGGTGCTATCAGCACCCGGACCTGTTTCTCAACAGTGGGGTGTTCCTCGTGGTCAGAGCGGACCACAAAATATTCCAATCGAAACTGCTCCCAGTTGAAGACACCACACACAACGTTCGATTTCACCTTTTATTGCAAGGGAGGCAGCAGCAAGCTCAGATACGTCCTCACAGCACATCATAACGCCATGTTTGCCATACGCGTTTCGGATGTATTTCCTTTTTCATTGGCTGGCGTGTAAAGGGGAAAGGAGCAGCTTGCCGGTTTGTCAAGGTAGTTTGAAATTGTAGTCCCGCCCCATTGGGCGCATGCTTGCTAGGCATGCTGGATGATGTAGTTCTTGGCGAATTGTTGTCCATAGTGGATGTCGCTGAACCTTTGCCTCCTCAATTAAAATCCCGTTAGGTCGCTTGCAGGGAAGGATCCTCGCTCGCTACTTCAGTGACGCCGCTCCAAGCAGGTACGTTGTTCCGTTTTTTTGGTGCTATCAGCACCCGGACCTGTTTCTCAACAGTGGGGTGTTCCTCGTGGTCAGAGCGACCTAACGGGATTTTAATTGAGGAGGCAAAGGTTCAGCGACATCCACTATGGACAACAATTCGCCAAGAACTACATCATCCAGCATGCCTAGCAAGCATGCGCCCAATGGGGCGGGACTACAATTTCAAACTACCTTGATAAACCGGCAAGCTGCTCCTTTCCCCTTTACACGCCAGCCAATGAAAAAGGAAATACATCCGAAACGCGTATGGCAAACATGGCGTTATGATGTGCTGTGAGGACGTATCTGAGCTTGCTGCTGCCTCCCTTGCAATAAAAGGTGAAATCGAACGTTGTGTGTGGTGTCTTCAACTGGGAGCAGTTTCGATTGGAATATATATATATATATATATATATATATATATATACACATATATATACACATATATATACACATATATATACACATATATACATACACATATATATTCAATGAAAAAACCAAAGGTTTCACACATGTTATAGTTAGCTGGACATTTCACTCGTAAAAAACCAATGAAATTCCCCCGTTATAGTTAGTTCAGCTAACTATAACTCGCGCGCCCGCAATGCACTGCTGATGACGTCACATATTACATCACTCATGACATGGTCAGTGACATCACTCATGACATCACTGATGACATCTCAAATGACATCACTGATGACATCATCCTTGTGATAGAGTGGCAGACCTCCTCTTCCCCTAATATAACCTTTGATACACACATTCAAAAATAGAAATTAAAATTTTAAAAACAATGGACATACCAATACCAGTTACAACAACCTATACAGTAATTCTAAGATCCACATACACATCCACTCATTCACCAACAGTCCTATACAGTCACTCATACATGTACTCACTCATCATATGTACTCATACACCTATACATCCTGTTACACAATGCCACTCATCCATAGAGGTACTCACACACATAGTCACTCATGCTAAAAAAGAATCAAACATACATTTACTTGCATATACAGTTATACACACACCACCACACTTACTTCTACGGAAACTTACACATACTTAGTCTTTTAAACAATCACTTATAGAAACACATACTTATTCATACAGGAACTCTTTCAATCTCTCACTCTCACATATACTCGCTTATATACACCAATAGTCACATATACTAGTTTAAAACATATGTAGTTACTCATAAAGACACTATTGAGACAGTCATTCACTCACTAACACACCCATACACTCACTCATCCACCCATAGAGTCCTGCACACATGCTGTCTTCTACACATACAAAGAGTGAGTCATTCATTCATGCACCTATGCACTACGTAATACCCCCCACCGAACCATACAGACACTCAGACACTCAGACTGATACTCAAAAAACCAACTAATAATCTATATAAACACTCATGTAGCTACTCACCAACCCATGCAGCCACTTATACACAAAGTGAGAGACTGATACAGATATTTACATATTTAAACATTACTCACTAAGCCATGTATTCACTATGATACACTTAGTCAGTTACACAATCAATTTTTCAAAAACAAATCATCCATTTAGACACATATACCCATTTATTCTTCCATCGACCTTGAGATATACATATATAAAACATATTTAATTTTCAGAAACACACACATTCACTGGATGATGTCATCAGTGATGTCATCAGTGATGTCATCAGTGATGTCACTGACCATGTCATGAGTGATGTAATATGTGACGTCATCAGCAGTGCATTGCGGGCGCGCGAGTTATAGTTAGCTGAACTAACTATAACGGGGGAATTTCATTGGTTTTTTACGAGTGAAATGTCCAGCTAACTATAACATGTGTGAAACCTTTGGTTTTTTCATTGAATTTCTAAGGTTTTTTAAATGCTAATTCCTAACTATAACGTGTGTGAAACCCATGGTTTTTTCAGTGAATTAGCAAGGTTTTTTAAATGCTAATTCCTAACTATAACGTGTGTGAAACCTATGGTTTTTTTAGTGAATTTTTCATAAAGACACATATGTCATCAGCAGAGGATTACGGTCGCGTGAGTTATAGTTGCCTACAGTAACTATAACGGGGGAATTTCATTGGTTTTTTATCAGTAAAATTTCCAGCTAACTATAACATGTGTGAAACCTATGGTTTTTTAAGTGAATTAGCAAGGTTTTTTAAATGCTAATTCCTAACTATAACGTGTGTGAAACCTATGGTTTTTTTAGTGAATTTTTCATAAAGACACATATGTCATCAGCAGAGGATTACGGTCGCGTGAGTTATAGTTGCCTACAGTAACTATAACGGGGGAATTTCATTGGTTTTTTATCAGTAAAATTTCCAGCTAACTATAACATGTGTGAAACCTATGGTTTTTTCAGTGAATTTGTACGGTTTTTTAAATGCTAAGTTCGTGGCGTGCACGCCCACTTTACGCAGTTAGTGCCATACACGCAAGGTGGGCACGCAGTGCGCTACGCGCACCGCGTGCCCACGTTACGCACAGTGCGCACATGTAGGACATATTATGCGCTTCCTTGTGATAGGTAATCTGTTAAATTTAATTTGTAAGTGATGACAATAATATGCCATGCACAGAGAGTTTTTTTTTTTTATTAAAATTTTTAGCGTAAGCGCACCGTACGCGTACGGTAAGCGTAATCGGCGAAATTTTCAAAAAATAAAAATTTACCGTTTTTGGCCTTGGGGGATCTTTGAGGACTCAACTAACATGGCTATGTGCATGGGCGCTGTCTAAACAGCCCCTTTATATGTTTTTTGCCTTTGTTTACAGCCCCCCCCTCAGAGTGCGAGAGAGAAAATGGCGGCCGCCGCTTCCTGGTTTCGACCGATTCGAATGTTTACTTAGATGTAACAGCCAATCAGAATCGCGCTCGCGCACGCCACCGTACGCGTACGGTAAGCGTACCGTAAGCGCACCGTAAGCTGGCTCAGATATATATATTGATTTAAAGGCTATTTTCTCAGAATCTACTGAACAGATTTACACCAAACCTACAAAAGGCACTTCCTTGACCTGAGGACTACCTCTCTGCCAAATTTCTAGTAATTCTGTTCAGCCGTTCGGGCTGTAGCCCTGTCTAAAGGTCCTATGGAAAAATGCATGGGAAAAACGCGTTTTGGGACCCCCCTTTTATCTCAGCCCCCGCTTGACGAATCACCCCGAGACTTTCAGGGTAGGAGCGGAGCGTAGCGCCCCACCTATTTTGAAAAATTCGCGAGGATTCGTCGACCGGCGCCAAAGTTATTCAAAATAGAATGTTGCGGATTTCCTATGGAAACGTGGTCCTAACTATAACTACCTACTGGCGACCGCCAGTAGGTAATATATATGTATGTATGTGTATATATATGTATGTATGTGTATATATATATATATATATATATATATATATATATATATATATATATATATATATATATATATATATATATATATATATATACACACACACACACACACATTATCTACTGGCGGTCGCCAGTAGATAGTTAGGATCGTGTTTCCATAGGAAATCCGCAACATTCTATTTGGAAGAACTTTGGCGCCGATTGACGAATCCTCGTGAAATTTTCAAAATAGGTGGGGCGCTCCGCTCCTTCCCTGAAAGTCTCGGGGGGATTCGTTAAGCGGGGGTCCCAAAACGTGTTTTCCCCATGCATTTTTCCATAGGACCTTTAGTCCAAGCTACAGCCCGAACGGCTGAACAGAATTACTTGAAATTTGGCAGAGAGGTAGTCCTCAGGTCAGGGATGTGCTTTTTGCAGGTCTGGTGTAAATCTGTTCAGTATTTCCTGAGAAAATAGCATTTAAAAGCATATATATATCTATAGGCGCGCTCCGTGCGCGTACGGTAAAACTTACCGTACGCGCACGCTGCCGTGCGCGAGCGCGAATCTGATTGGTTGTTAGATCTTAGTAAACATTCGAATCGGTCGAAACCAGGAAGTGTCGGCCGCCATTTTGTCTCTCGCAGTCTGAGGGGGTGAAAAACAAAAAGGTGGAGAACGTGAAAAGGGGGCAGGGTGGACAGTTCCTGACCCCCTAGCCTTTGTCAGGGGGTCCCAGAAGGACCCCCAAGGGCCAAAACTTCCTTTAATTTTTTTGCGAAAAATCGCGGAGTATGCGTAGCGTGCGCGTACGGTAGAAACGGGAAAATTCCGCGAACTGCGCAACGTGCGCGTACGGTGAAAAACCTTAAAAAAAAAAAAAATACATAACTTAGCATTTAAAAAACCGTACAAATTCACTGAAAAAACCATAGGTTTCACACACGTTATAGTTAGGAATTAGCATTTAAAAAACCTTGCAAATTCACTTAAAAAACCATAGGTTTCACACACGTTATAGTTAGCTGGACATTTCACTCGTGAAAAACCATTGAAATTCCCCCGTTATAGTTAGTGCAGGCAACTATAACTCACGCGACCGCAATCCTCTGCTGATGACATCAGATATTACATCACTGATGACATATGTGTCTTTCTGGAAAAAAAATATTTGTAATATATGTATAGCTAAAAATTAATGAAAGAAGACATGGGTAAATAAGTGTCGAAATACAGTGATGTAATATCTGACGTCATCAGCAGAGGATTGCGGTCGCGTGAGTTATAGTTGCCTGCACTAAGTATAACGGGGGAATTTCAATGGTTTTTCACGAGTGAAATGTCCAGCTAACTTGAACGTGTGAAACCTATGGTTTTTTAAGTGAATATATATATACATATACACATACACATACATATACATATACATATATATATATGATAACCTACTGGTGGTCGCCAGAAGGTAGTTGGAGTTAGGACCTATTATCCATAGGAAAATTGTAACATTCTTTTCCCAATAACTTTGGTGTCGGTTGACGGATCTTCGCGGAATTTACAAAACTCGTGGGGCGCTCCGGTCAGCTCGTATCTTAAAAATTTCAGGGTGATTCAGCAAGCGGGGGCCGAGAAAAAAGGAGGGTCCCAAAACGTGTTTTCTCCATGTTAATTCTAATAGGAAACTTTAGACATGGCTACAGCCCGAACTGGTGAACGGAATTACACCAACTTTGGCAAAAAGGTAGCCCTTGGTTCAGAGAGATCCCTTTTTGTTAAATGGTGTAAATCTGTTCAGCAGTTCATGAGAAATTTGAAAAAGTTTCAATATCTGGGCAGAGCCTAACGACACATCTCATCATGAGATCTGATTGGCTGTCAGCACTTCATCCTGGAATTACTGGCAGCCATCTTGGGACCAATATACATGATAGTACCCCATTGAAATGCATTGTAGTGAATCGAAGATTTTGAGGGTTACCAAAAGGAGAACTATAAAGGGTGATAACAGACTTTAGTTACATTAGAATTCATTTGTTAATGGTACCATACTAATTTCAGGAATTGTGGTGTGTTCTAAGGTGATTTTACCCTGCGAAAAACCTTCTGCTGGGATATCATGAATCATGTTTGAGAGAAAACTGAAGCTAAAACGAGAGAATAGTTTCGGTAAATTCACATTATCTTTCTCAGTCATGTGAGAATGAAGTCTGTCATTCTCAGTAAATCATGTACATCCAACAAGGGCAGAGACTGTCAGTTGATTCCTTTGTGTTCTACTGCAGCTTCCCAGAGTGTTCTAAAGAACAACTAGAGCGCTAACAGTCTTACTTATGACAAAACTATGGCACACCTGAAGCCATCTTGATTGGAATAGACTGCTAACACTTAAAACATTTAATTTAAAAAGGAACAAAATGAGGGGGTTCATTTTGCCATGGAAATTATGGTTAGTGCTGCAGAAAGAAAATGTAGGGCATGTTTTAGGTGAGATCTCAAATCCTCTTCTATTGCATTAGAAAATTCTGACATGCAGACTGAAACAATCACTTTCAATACTAGCAGTAGACTTCCAGTTAACTCCCTGGTGAGCAATAGCTTTACTACAGTGATCTAATGAACAACTAGAGTGCTAACATACTGAATTTATGTCAAATGTGTGACATATCTGAATGCCTTCTTGATGGAATCAAAGTAAAAAACTGAAAGCATTTCCTACTGAGGAGACTGCAGTAAATGAGGCAATTAGGAAACTTCATAACAAATAAGTCTCCCAAGATGGCCACCAGAGAAAAAAAGAGCCCAAATATAGCACAAATATCACCCAGATGTAGCCCACATATAGCCCAATGACAGAAGTGTGCAAAACACTTTATTTTTAGTTTTTCTGCAGTTCTACATAGTGCAGACTGGTCAGGTATTGGAGCGTTACATCCTACTTGGACCCCTTATTGCGTATTTTTGCACGAAGTACATGAGCTTGATCTTGCGAAACATTGAACTTTACGATTCTGTTAACCTGAAGTTGCTCTGAACCGGGCTTTGTAACACCAGTTTTTACCTACTGGTTTTAAATAATTCTCACTGTATTGTATTAGGAAAGAGGATTTTCTGTTTTTATGTACACTTTTATAATCTATGTTTCTAAATCATATCAAATAAAGTTTAATGAATTCTATGGCAGGACGGAGGTGAGGATTATGCATATCTTTCCTCACTTTATTTGCATAGCAGTTCAAAGAAAACAACACAACAATCATTAAACAAAAGACTACACAACCCATGAGTCTCCAAGGCAACTATAGTCCAATCATATCACAGTCCATCGTATATAATATCATGACGTCCCTTCCACTTCCTCTTTCTTCACTGCTCGTCAGTTAAGTGCATTCCTTACATTTTTGGCTTAATCTGACGTTGTTGCTGTTTGTATAGCGGTTTCTTGCGCACGTTATTAGCATTATTGCCTTGGTATTGTTTCATATTCCCTGCGCAACAGGCTCTTGCCCGAGAGTGTTCTCCCCCTCACCGTTTCTCTCGCTGTGCGCTCTGCGCGCCGTGAGACCCTGTCAGGCGCATCTGGTCCGAGCGAGGCAGCTCCGTCGAGTGCTCCCCGCTGGTCTTTACACGCGTTTAGGAATCCAGTCATTCCTTTAGTGTCTGCTTGATTTCCGACCAACCCTCGCCTAATTTTGACACCGCTACGCGGTGATTTCCCCACACGGCCACGTTAGTGACATGCGCCACCTGGTGGTGGCAATTGGTATTGTGCCTCAGTCTATTCTTATAACAGCTTCGGGGAAAGCCCAGCTGTTGGGAGCACCAGCAAAGGGGGCTGCCTTAAGGATAAGAGCATTGGTTCTGAGCTCAAACCCTCTGCTATCATGTCTTCTCCAGAAGACCATTTTTACTCCTACTACCAGGAAGTGGAGGAGGAATGGCCCCCCAACTTCTCCCTCCAGCAGTGAACCAAGCCCCCTCTCTGGCTATTTCTAGGGCGCTGGCTCCTCTTGGGGATCAGGTTGATAAGCTGGCGAAAAGCATCCCTGGGGTGTTCAGTGACCCACATCTGGTGGTGGTGGGTCCCAGTAGCTCCCAGAAGGGAAATAAAAAGGCCGTTAAGCATAACGCGGGACACTTGGAAGGATTTGATAAACTTACGGAGACCTTCCTCAAGAGTGCGCGAATGCTAAAACATGCACCCTGCCGGGAGGAGGAGGTGTCCGGAGAAAATTGCGACGCTGTTACCACTATTGCAGACCCCGACGGCGGGTTTTCCCTTAGAGGGAGAGGGTGTATCGGCTAAACTAACTAGTACGGGGAAATTTCTATGGTTTTGTACGAGTGAAATGTCTAACTAACTATAACGCCCCTGAAACCTATGTTTTTTACCTACTGGCAGTTGCCTGTAGGTAGTTATAGTTAGGACCTATTTTCCATAGGAAATCCGCAACATTCCATTCCCAATAACTTTGGCGCCAGTTGACGAATCTTTGCAAAGTTTCAAAACTTTTGGCTAGCTCCGGTCCGCTCTGATCCTGAAAGTCTCGGGGTGGTTCGTCAAGCGAGGGCCGAGAAAAAAGGGGGGGCCCAAAACATGTTCTCCCCATGCAATTTTCCATAGGAACCTTTAGTCCCAGCTACAGCCCGAACTGCTGAACGGAATTACACCAAATTTGGCAAAAGGTAGCCCTTGGTTCAGAGTCGTGCCTTTTGGTTAAATGGTGTAAATTAGTTCAGTAGTTCCTGAGAAAATCTAAAGTAAAATCACATATCTGGGCGGTGCCTAACCACACCTCTCATCGTGAGATCCGATTGGCTGTCAGCACTTCATCCAAGAAGTGTTGGCAGCCATCTTGGGACCAATATACAGGATAGCACCTCATTAAAAAGCATTGCAGTTAATAGAAAGTTTTAAGACTTTAGTTACATTATAAATCATTTGTTGATGGTACCATACTCATTTTAGGAATTGTGGTGTGTTCGAAGGTGATTTTACCATGTGAAAAAGCCTTCTGCTGTGATATCATGAATCATGTTTGAGAGAGAACTATTTTCTCATGCTTTTCCCACAGAGGTTTGGAAGGTGATCTATAAGCTAAACGGAGAGCATATTTTCTGTAAATTCACATTATCTTTCTCAGTCATGTGAGAATGAAGTCTGACATTCTCAGAAAAATATGTACATCCAACAAGGGAAGAGACTGTCAGTTGATTCATTTGTGTTCTACTGTAGCTTCCCAGAGTGTTCTAAAGAACAACTAGAGCGCTAAAAGTCTTACTTATGACAAAAGTATGGCACACCTGAAGCCATCTTGATTGGAATAAAGTGGGAACACTTAAAACATTGAATTTGGACCAAAATGAGGGGGTTCATTTTGCCATAGACATTATGATTAGTGCTGCAGAAAGAAAAATTAGGGCACATTTGACTTCTCAAATTCTCTATTTCATTAAAAAATTCTGACATGCAGACTGAAACGTGCACTTTGAATACCAGCAGCAGACTTCCCTGGTGAGCAGTAGCTTTACTACAGTTATCTAATGAGCAACTAGAGTGCTAACATTCAGAATTTATGGCAAATATGCGACATCGGAATGCCTTCTTGATGGAACCAAAGTAAAAAACTGAAAGTATTTCCTACTGAGGAGACTGCAGTAAATGAGGAAATTAGGAAGCTTCATAACAAATAAGTCTCCCAAGATGGCCACCAGAGACAAAAGAGCCCAAATGTAGCACAAATATCACCCAGATGTAGCCCAAGTATAGCCCAATGACAGAATGTTCCAGAGTGTTCTTAAGAACAACTAGAGCGCTTACTGTCTTACTTATCACAAAAGTATGGCACATCTGAAGCCATCTTGATTGGAATAAACTGGTAACACTTAAAACATTTAATTTAAAAAGGAACACGATGAGGGGGTTCATTTTGCCATAGAAATTAGGATTAGTGCTGAAGAAAGAAAAATTAGGGCACATTTTGAGTGACTTCGCAAATCCTCTTCTATTTCATTAAAAAACTTCTGACATGCAGACTGAAACATGCACTTTTAATACCAGCAGCAGACTTCTGTGGTGAGCAGAAGCTATACTACAGTGATCTAATGAGCAACTAGAGTGCTAGCATTCAGAATTTATGGCAAATGTGTGACATATCTGAATACCTTCTTGATGGAATCAAAGTAAAAAAATGAAAGCATTTCCTACTGAGGAGACTGCAGTAAATGAAGAAATTCGGAAACTTCATAACAAATAAATCTCCCAAGATGGCCACCAGAGACAAAAGAGTCCAAATGCAGCACAAATATCACCCAGATGTAACCCACATGTAGCCCAATGACAGAAGTGTGCAAAACGCTTTTTATTTTTTGTGTTTTTGCAGTTTTATATAGTGCAGACTTGTCAGGTATTGGAGTGCTTTACATGAGCACTGGTTACATCACACAAGATCAAATTCATTTTGGTTGTAGACATGGGGAGAAGTGATTTGACCAGAATCACAGAATGTCGAGCTGAAGCAGAAACTCCAACCTGGTTCCCCAGTTGCAAAGTCTGCAGCTCTGGAAGTAACACCACATCCTCTCCCCTAAGTGCAACATTTAATCAAGTGCTCAAAAGAATAAAAAAAACATAGATAACAAATAATTTAAAAAGTGCTTTGTCGCTATTTGAAAACTCAGAAAATATATCCTCCTTTTAGTTTTTTAGAGCACTAACCATAATTTTGATGCAAATAAGACCCTCTCATATGTAATTTCTAAAAATTGCTCTAGGTATTACAGTTTTGATTACATCAAGATGAAGTCAGGCGTTCCACACTTTTGTAATAAATATAGATTGTTAGCAATCTAGTTGTTCATTAGGATACTGTTGAGAGGCAGAGGCACGGACTCTGAAAATTGAAGGCAGGTAGCAGGGTGCAGAGGCAACAATTTGACCACACTGGGCAGGCAGGAAGGGCAGTGGCAGCACAATAGACTATGGAGGGCAGTGGAAAGGGGGGCAGGGGCAACAAACCAACAATACAGGACTGGCAAGAGAGGCTGTGGCAATATATTAGACCATTGTGGGCGGAAGGAAGAGGCAGTAGTAGTACAACCGTACATGCCAACAGACCCGATTCAGCCCGGAAACGTCCAATGTTTTTAAGCTCAAATGGGCTTTAATTGATCTGTCTCCTGTCTACAATCTCCTCTTATTCAATGTAACTCAAAGGGGAAAATCAATACCACAGTTTTTTTTCAAAATCTCCCCCTTACCAAGTTCAAAATGTTCGCAAGTATGGTACATTGGATCATGGAAGGCAGGAGGAATTGGGGTAGGGACAAGGACTCGGATAACAGAGGACAGGAGGGACATGGAGAGGTGCACCAAACTGACCCTACAGGGCAGGCATCAGGGTTTGCAGCAGCACAATACACCACACAGGGCATGCGGGACGGGAGTGCAGCACAACAATCAATAGAAAGCAATAGGGAGGGGACAGGACCATGCACATGGACAACAGAACACAGAGGGGAAAGAGGCAATGGTAGCTAGCTGACCATAATGGACAGACAGGAGAGAAAGCTGCAGCATAACAGACCATAAAGGGTAGGAGGGACGGATCAGGGGCATTACAATGGAAAAGACAAGCCAGGAGGGAGGGAACAGGGGTCTGCACATGGAAACAGAGGGTTGGGGGCAAGGGGGCAGGGCAGGAGCAGCAAGATGACCATGGAGGTCAGGCAGGATGGACACTAGAAGCAAGACACACCATGGAGAGCAACAGTGAGACTATGATGGCATACACACAGACCATGGAGGGAAGGTTGGAGGGGCTCAAGGGCAGCTAGCTGACCACACAGGGAAGGTGGGAGGGGCCGTGGCAGCACGAAGACCATGTATGGCAAGCGGGAGGGTTAGTGGCAGCACAATGGCTATGATGGGCAAGAAGGAGGGTGCAGGGGCATGCACAAAGGAACATGGAGGATAGAAGGGAGGGGCAGGACCTGGGCACAGACAAGAGAGTTCAGGGGAAGGGGCCTCACAACAGACTACACGGGGCAGACAGGAGGAGCAGTTGCAGCACAACAGACCAAGGAGGGCAGAAGGGTGTGGCAGTAAAATGGACCATGGAGGACAGAAGGAAAGGGATAGGGGCATGGAATGTGGACAGGCAGGGTGGAGGTGACAGGGACAGGTTACAGTCATCTGACAATGCTAGGCAGGTGGGAGGGGAGTGGCAGCTCAACAGAACACTCAGAGTAGATAGGAGTGGCAGGTCCATGGAACATGGTGAGCAAAAAGGATGGAGCAGGGGCATGCACAAAGACATCGGAGGGAAGGAGAATAGGGGCAGCAAGCTAAGCACAGATGTCAACGATGGGGCATAGAATTGGGCAATGGAGGGCAGGAGGAGTGGACTGGTACATCATGCTAAATGGAGGGCAGTGGCAGCACATCAGACCATGCATGGCAGGAAGGAGGAGGCTAGTCCATGGATTCAGACAACAGAGGATAGGGAGGAGGTGGATGGGGCAGCAAGCTACCTGTTTAGAGAAGGCGGGAAGGCCAGTGGGAGAACAATGGCCAAACATGGCTGTAATGAGGGAGCATGGACTTGGATAATGGATAGCTAGAAGGAGGGAAGGCAGGAGCAGCAAGCTTGGGTGGGGGCAGCACAATGCCAGGCCCTGCTTCCAACCCCCCACCATCCATTGTGATATGCATCTTACTTAACGTTAAAAAAGAAAACTAGAAATTTGCTGAAAAAAAGATTAAAGGGACGGTATAGTTAGACTCAGATTTCACTCATACATAACCAGTGAAATTCAGCAGTTATAGTTACCTGAGCTAACTATAACTTACGCCCCCGCAATGTACTGCTAATGACCTCAGACATTATATCATTCATGGTATGGTCAGTTACATCACTCATGACATCACTCATGACATCTCTAATGAGCTGTGAATGGAACTATAATCGCTAGAACTTTATTTAGGGATAGTGTGTGTATATTAACACCCCTTTTTTCCTTTTCTTTCGTGTAAGAAACATTATAATACGCAACGTGCCCAGATTAATATGGCCGATAGCCTTTCACTTTAAAGTAATGTGAGGTAAATTTTTTATGTTGATGTTTGCAATTCTAAGTATGTTTATTATGAATAAGTCACGTTGGCGAACATACAGGTATGACGGTCACGGGGCAAGATATGCTGAAATGACATTGTGTGCATATTAACACTTGTTTTCTTTATTGTATCAATTCCTGAATATTCACATCGTGACCAGGCCAATATGGCCGCCAGTTTTTAGGATTAAAGTAATGCACTGCTGATGAGGTCACATATTACATCACTCAGGACATGGTCAGTGACATCACTGATGACATCATCTACGTGATCTGATGCACCTCCTCACACCCTAAAATACAGACTACCATTCTCGAAACCATAGACACACCAATACTAGTACAGCTACAATATTCTGTGCACTATGCATGCAGACCTCTAATCAGCTACAGAGCTTTGATACAGTCTTTTAAATACTCAGTTAGTACCTATGCAGTCTAGGAATCCGTCTGTCTGTCCCATGCACTTCTCCATTCAACCATCCAGCACTATCTATGTATCCTATCACTCTGCCAATACCTAAGCACTAATAAATTTAGCATGCACTCTTTGCAGCACTGAAATTACTCCAGTTATTAGTCATATACTTAAGGAATGGCCTAGCCACTAACACAAGTGCAGGTACAATATTTTGTACACTATGCAAGCACACCTCTAACCAGCTACAAACTATTGATACGCTCTTCTAAATACCCAGTTAGTACCTATGCAGTGTAGGAATCCTCCTGTCTGTCCCATGCATTCCTCCAATCACCCATCCAGCACTATCTACTTATCCTACTCCTCCACCAATACCTAAGCACTTATAAATTCACTATACACTCTGTAATACTGTAATTATTCTAGTTACTAGTCACGAACTTATGGAATGGCCTAGCTACTAACACAAGTATATCTATAATATTTTGTGCACTATCCAAGCAGACCTCTAACTAGCTACATAATATTGATACACTCTTCTAAATACCCAGTCAGTACTCATGCAGTGTAGGAATCGTCCAGTCTATCCTATGCACTTCTTTAATCACTTATCTACCACTATCTACTTATCGTAACACTCCACCAATACGTAAGCACTTATAAATCAAGTGTTCACTCTGTTTGCAGCACTGTCATCATTCCAGTTACTAGTGGTATTCTTATAAAATGACTTAGGCACCAACACAAGTACACAAAGTATTCTGTGCATAATCCCTACAAATCTCTAAGCAGATACATACTATTTGTCCACTCCATTAAATACTGAAGTAGTACCCATGCAGCGTAGGATACCTCCTGTTAGTCTCATGCAATTCTTCAATCACCCATCCAGCACTATGTTCTTATTGTATCAGTCTGCCAATACCTAAGCACTTATGGGGCAGATTTACAAGCACCTTGCGCCACCAGTACGTCACTTTTTGTAACGTAGTGATGGCGCCAGGCACTCTCATGTTTACAAGGAGAGGAAAAGCCAGCCGGCATGGTTTTTCCTCTCCTTGTAAATACGACCCCTTCATACACAGAACTTTGCGTTGAAGGGGCGTCCACATCTCCAGATTTATGAGAGATCGTAAATCTGGAGATGTGTGTGAATGCTGCGCCATCCTAGAGTTGGTGTAGCAAGGCGCAACGAGGAGAATTGTTTTAATTTTTCCTCATTTTTTCCTCTTTCAATGCATGCTGCATTCCACAGCATACATTGAAAGAGGAAAATGCCTTTACTGATTGTTTTTGTGAAGGAAGGGACACCTTCCTGCACAAAAACAATCTCCACACGACACAGACATCCTTGCACCATGGTGCAAGGGTGCCTGTGTCACCGCATGGCTGCAGTTTGTGCAGAAGTGTAGAGGGAAGCATAGAGTCGCAACATGTTCATGTACATATATCACACCCCTGTGCTTCAGAAGTGCCGCAGTGCAGTGCAGCTAAAGAGCTTGCAGTGTCACGCTGCAGTACTTCCTCATAAATCTTCACCTATAAATTCACCATACACTACTAATGCATTCTTTCAGTCAATCATGCTGTATACATATATTCAACCAAACTTTCACACATTACCTTGCAATTATAGTTCTCTCTTTAACCAGATAAGGTAGTTCTGTTAAGAACTTTTTTTTTCTTCTTTTGTATGTTTTTTGGGGTTTTTTCAAAAAATTAACACAAAAAAAAAAGAACGAATACAACAGGAAACATTTGGAATTACCTATCATTCCAAAAACAAAAAGATTAACAACGATGGTTGCGTTGTGCAGCACAAACTGCATCCACTGACTGCTCACCGAAGCATATGAGTTTTACACTTCACGCAGTGTTGCTCGAGAAAGGCGAATTCTGGCCAAATGTCCATTGCAGGTGTTCCTGAGGACGCTCCAGATGTACTTGCCACAGCAGGTGAGGGGTTCAAAGCAGCTCGCCTCATTTCCTCCCGAGCAAGATTGAGAGGATGTGTGGTCCGGAGATGCTTGTACATAGAAGCAGTGACACGAGTATTTTTTTTCACTGCCTCTTGACATGACTCACAAATTTTGCACGCCACCTTTCTCGCATTTACTTTCTTCTCTCTAGGTGGAAAAGTGAAGAATTTCCACATGACAGATTCCGGCCTCTGTGGATGTGGTGCCTCCTGCAAGAATTCTTCTTCAGAAGATACTTCCTCCTGCTGCTGCTGTCCAGATGCCATTTTGTTTGATATTTTTTGAAAAACACCAACAAAAAAACCCAGCAAAAAGGGTTCTTGTAGGAAAAGAGATGATTAAAATGGGTGGGGCCCTTCAATAGTTACAGTGGGAAATGTTATGAACCAATTACATTTTTTTTTTTTTTAGGTCACATGGGATCCGCGCACTCAGCGCTCCCGAAGCACCGCACCCGACGTGATTCCCGAAAATATATTTTTAAATAATATGTTTATTATAAGTACAAATATATTATTTTTATGAATATCAAATAGTCTCTTGTCCGAATATGTATATTAACACACATACATATCATTTTAGAACATAAATAAAATGTGCGTTAGTCGCGCACTCAGCGCGCCCCAGCACGTATATGACGTCTCGCGGGACCCGCTACCGTGCAAGCGTTGCTCACCGTAATGCGCATGTGTCGCGAATGCGCGGGAGCAGGAGTCACGGACTGATCGCATACCAATCGCGCACATCACATAATATTAAATGTATATGATGTAACTGAAAAACACGCGGCTGTCGCACACCGTACGCAGATCCTTCACGACGTTTCTAAAATGGCGGCTAGAATCCACGTGCCCACCGTGATGTGTATGCTTTAGGTGCGCGACTCCGAAAAATTTTGGGAAAAAAAAAAAATTCAAAAAGAAATGCACTGCTGATGAGGTCACATATTGCATCATTCATTACATGGTCAGTGACATCACTGATGACATCTCAAATGACATCACTGATGATATCATCCACGTGACAATTTGATACACCTCATCATACACTAGTATAACCTTTCATCACTCACTGTAAAATACAGAGTACCATATTTGAAACCATTGACACACCAATACCAGTTACTACGTACCCACTCACTGATTCCTAAGTCTACACACACAACTACCCATTCAACAACAGAATCACTTATACATGCAGTCACTAATTAATAGAACACTATCAAATGCACTTATACACATATATAGACATTGACACATCAGCAGTCATCTTAGTCGGTTATGCAGTCATCCTACTCACTCATGAAAAAAATTAATCACACTTACACACTCACTTACACAATTATCCAACAACACCTCATTTATTCAAACACATAGTAACTCCTAGTTAATATGTTAAAAAATCGCCATTACAATTATACATTCATTCATACAGTTACTCTCACAATCACTGACTCTTATATATACACCAACTCTCACATACAATGCCTTTTATTTTTAGGTCGAGCCTAGCGTAAGACTGCGCACATGCGCAGTCTCGCTGGCGAGATTTAATTATTTAGGGTCAGTATCCGTATCGGGCTTTAAGCCCCGCCCCTCTTTCCCATTGGCTGGCGTCACCGTTTATGCTAAACGGCGGCCAGCCAATGGGAAAGAGCACTTGCTGACGTACAGTTTTCTCTATTTGAGCCGTCCCACTGGGACTGGCTCACTTGACTTACCGTCGTCGCAAAAGCTTTGTTATCTTTATGGGGCCATGTGTTTCAAACACATGGCCCCATAAAGATAACAAACCTTTCACAAAGGAGGAAAGTGAAAGCGGAACGTGCTTGGATAAGCTCGTGCCGTGGCTGTGAGTGACAAGTCAATCCAAGGGCTGCACTCCGAGTCGCGCTTCTCCGGTGAAATGGATTTGTCCGCAGAGCAGACGCTGTCCCTGGCGGGTGAGCGCTGGTGCCCCCGGGGGCAGGCCGCGGCTCGAGGCAGTGCGGGCGGGGTGCTGGGGCAGGGGGCGGGAGCTGCTCCAGTGTCAGGCGCTGTCGCTGCCACTGTCGGGGTGCTAAGGCTGTGTTGCTGTTGCCATCTCTCCTTCCACTAAGCCAGGCATCGGCTGCCCTTCACGCCCGTTCTCAAAGGGCGCTGCTGGTGGCATACCTTGGGAGCAGCGTCGGCTGCGCAGGCCGCGCCTAGATAGTCGGATGCCGTAAGAACTCGAGACCGGGGTCTGGGCCTGCGCCGCCGCTGTGGCTCTGTTGCTGCAGGGGAAGTCGATGTCATGCCGGGGAAACGGAGGTGGAGGTGAGCTCTGTTCAGGGAGGGAGTGCTTCCTAGCCGTCTTTGCAGTTTTAAACCGAGCTGTGTGTTATTTTAGACGCTGTCTCAGTTTTGCTTTCTCTTACTTGTGCTACAACAATCTACTGCCCGTGTGTCCATACTGTTACACCGTGCCTCTCTTCGAAGCTGCATATTCACCCTGCTTCTCTGCAGCAAACACTAATGCTTGACCAACTATTGCCCCTTTGCAGGCAGCCTAAGGCGCCCAGTGCTCAACCTCCTCATGTACACAGCCGCACCCCCGCACATCCCTTATCTGGTCCCCGTATTCACCCTCTTCATGCCATCCTGCCCACTCTTCTTGTTTCAGGCTCATTTTGTTTCAGCCTCTTGGCCATTCTGCTTAGCCGACTGTTGTACCTCCCAGCTCATTTTACTCCCCCGACCCATTCTGCCTAGCCCGCTCTGGTGTCCCTATGCCCAGTTTCACCCGGCCCCAATCTGCCCACCCTCCTTATGTCTTTCACTGCCTCTTCTGCAGTTACATTATCCCCCAGTCTTCAATGTTAAACTGACGCTTGTAACCATCTGCCTGTATGACAGCTGTCCATTCAACTCATATTCCTCTCGGATTACAGACGTCATGCTAAGACATTACCCTTTCCGACCCCGGTGCCCACCCTCTACCAGCCCAATCTCCCCAGCCCTTCTGCTGATCTCAGCACAGCCACATGTGCCCCAGTCATCTCACATTTCTATATTAAGCCACTTCCCAGCCATCTGCATGTCTGATTTTGGTCTATTTCTTCACACTTTCCTATTTGCTTTGCCACACCACGTTCTCATGTCGCACTCTGCTCAGTGTTCTGCCCGTCCCTCGTTGCTCAACCGAGGTACTGCCTATGCTCACACACCTTCTATTCATCGGAAATAATCTGGTTGGATCTAACTCCTAGGTCCCGGATTCTCCCAAATCAAATCCAGCCTTGCTTTGTCAGTCTACCTCATGACTGTCTGGCCAAATCCTCTGTTCTTGTCACACCAGTTTTCCTCTGTTTCTGATGACCACTCAACTCCCCCTATCCCTCTTTGCCCAGCCTGTTAATGTCAGTTCCCTGCAAACCTCTTCCTGTCACTTCTTCCCATTTCCTGTCACAGCCTTTGTCACTCTCTTGCCAAACCACTTCCTGTTAGTCACTTTCTTGGTAAACCACTTGTTGTTCCTCTTTGCCCGGCCACATCATTGAACCATTCCCGTTCTGCTCTTTCTGCTCAGGCAGTCCATCTAGCCCCTTTCTGTCTATTCCCTTCACACCTTTCTGTTTCCAGCCACCTTAAAACACTCTGCCCGCTCACCTTCAGCTACTTTTGTTAATCCTTGTCGTGGTCCTGTCTTTTGGGTCACTCCTTCTCTTGGCCCATCCTTCTCCATCCACCTTTTTTTGCCATCGCAGAGCAGTCATTTATCTGCCCTGCTGCTAGCTGGAGCCTTTATTTACACAAGGCATTGGCTCTTGCCCAGCGACCCCAACCACTTTTTTCTCCCATTTGAAATCCTTAATTACCCTGCTGCGACCTCTGCCCTTTTCTGAGAAGCATTGACATCCCTCTTCGCCCATCGTCCTCAACTAATCCACCTGTTCCTGCGCCCAATCACCATTTCAGTCGTCCCCGCTTCTAGCTTCCTGTTTACCCCATCCGCTCATTATAGCACCATTCTCCACCTAATGATTTGTTTTGCCAGGTAACTAAATATTAATAAATACAAAATATTATCCTGTCGGCCCTGTGCCTTCTGTCCATTTGCAGCCTCCCTGCGTGTACCTCCTACTATCCACAACTGCTTCCTTGTGTCTAGTATATTCCTCCTGCATTTTAGGCTGCTCTTATGTATTCCTTTCTCCTCCTTTCCCACTTTTGTGTCCATACTGCCACTCCCTTAATTCTCTTGTCAGGTATCTCATTTCGACATTTAGCTGGCTCATTTCTGTAGCTCTCTATTCTAACAATTTCTGGTATGTTTGTTTTAGTGAGTTCCTTCTTTCACCTGCTCTTACACCAAATAATTTGTTTCTTGCATGCAGGTAATGCCTAGTTTTTTTCTGTGCACAGCCACCTAATTTCTCCTCTTACTACTCTGTTTAATACAATCTTGATAGACCTAACAGCATGGTGAGTGTATGCTAATCCACTGAAAACATAAGCGCACAGTATGGAATTGCACTTTGTCATTTCCGACGTTTGCTGTTTCCTCCGCCCCATTAAGTTAGCTTCACCTTTTCTACTTGTTTGTCAGGGCTGGTTAATTGTAGCCTTGTCTTCTGTTGCTGGGAGCTCGGCAGCTGCTTTACAAGCCGTGATAGTTATCTTATGTTTGCAACGTACCGGTGGTGTAAATTGCTCCTAAGATATGTATGTCATCTTTTTAATAGCTCCGAGAATTACATTTTGATCGCTCTGTATGAATCACACAGGTGTAGATATAAGTGGATCACAGCCACAGGTTTGAAAATAAATACATGTCCCCTTCTAAGAGCACGGGATTCAAGTTCTTAGTAAAAACAACACAATTGGAAAATATTAGAGTTCAGCAATGAAAATATTAAGTTAACCAACAAAATGGCAACTCTCATCCAGTAGAAGTAAGTTTTAAAAACACAGGATTGAAGTAATTTTTGTTAGTGAATAGATCTAGAAAAATCGATACAAGACCTGACAGAGCAAATTTCAGAATATGCTTAGTGACATTTTGTGGAAAACTTGTGCCTAAGTACATTACTCTCTGTAATTGGAACACACAGTGGAACTTTGGGTCAGGACGGCTAACCGGTTTGGTTCGAAGGCAATAATTGCAATGTGTCCACTCGCAAACCCTTCTTTGGATATCATTAGTTATAATATGAGTAGTGATGTGTCGTATGAGAAACTGCTACGTTTGGGGGATGTGCCTGGTGCGATAATTTTCTGTATACTCTTTTTTTTGGGCCTTTTTGACTCTGGCTCAAAATGCTTGCACTCGCTATTATCAGCCAGCAACGTACTTAATTGAAAATACAGTAATAACAGACTGATAATGAATTATGCAAAACTGTGTGCATCGCTGCAATTGTCCTGATTCAAAATCCTGTTATCCAATCTTTGTTGCTCTTGACGTTGTCTGTTTTATGCTACCTACCTTCAATTCTCTGGCGGTGCCTTTGTGAAGTCCTTCCGTGTTAGAAGTGTGTTAATTCGTGCATTATCCCACTGCCCCTTCACTCACATTTACTTACAGCTTCCAACACTTCCAGAATGTTCATGGTTTGCACACCCGCTAATTCTTGTGGGCATTCAAGAGGCACTGACATCTAGACTTTAAAAACTTGCAGTGGTTGAGCTGCTTGTTTTGCTGTAGTATGTGGCTACTGCTCTCTTTGTAAATCTTCCTGCCCTTAAAGGCCACTCGACAACTTTATGGTTTTCTCTTCAACTGGCCATTTATTTCTTATGTGCTGGATTAATCTGTAACGGGGTATTTTTTCTTTCCCATGGTTACTGTCTGCTTTCCTCAACTCTCACCCCTTTTTCGTATAACGGTCCCTAGCTTCATTATGCCTAGTTTTATTTTTTATCATCCCCCTATGCCCAGTCTCACTTTGCCTCAGTTTCTACTCTTAATCCCCCAAAAGTCACCCAATTCAATGCCATGCCATCCACTGTGTTACTGACTTTTTATTTGTACTTGGATACTGCCTTCAGTGCTCTTAAGCCCAGTTGCCCATTTTCTATTTAGGTTGCAGCGTTGCGTAGTATCCCAAGTAAACCCAGACTACAGCTGTTAAATCCGTCACTTCACATGTCTAGCACAAAACCTAAAATACACGTATACTGTCCTTCTCTCTAGGAACATGATTCATGAGTTAATTGGCACTTTTTACATCAGATGCAGCTAAGAAAACAGTATAATAGCGTGACACACCTCTGTCGCAAAATCTAATTGGAAGGATAAACAAGCATTGGCACAGCCAATAGGTCTCGCCTTTGGGACCTTATAAGTATTTAGATATGTAGCACAATATCCTTGGTGCAGCAACATTAACTGTTGCATGGTTAAACACTTATAAGGTCCAAAAGGCGAGACCTATTGGGTATGCCAATGCTTGTTTTACTTTGAAGTTGTACAACTAAAACATATATTCGCTCACCAACACACAAATAAATACTCAGTCACCCAAACACCTGTTTCCACATGCACTCTTAAACCTATACACCTAGTCAATCAACCATTCACACATCTATGAATAGTTACACACACACACCCCATCCAACCACAAACAAACTCATACAAATACTCACCCAACTAATCAATAACTAATATGCACACTCATGTAGTTAGTGACCAACTGATGCAGCATGTTATACAACAACTGAGACAGTGATGCACACATTCATGTAGTTTAGTTACTAATCCATGTATTAAGTGAGACACTTTTAATTACTCAAACAGGCAGTCAGACAGCTACTAAATCCTCCATCCAGAGTTATATATCCACTCAATCTTCAATACAGATTGGTATATATATAATACATATTTAAATTTCAAACTAAACCAGATTCACTGGATGATGTCATCAGTGATGTCATCATTGATGTCATTTGCGATATTAGTGATGTTGTGAATGATGTAATATGTGACATCATCAGCAGTGCATTGCGGGCGCGCGAGTTATAGTTAGCAGAACTAACTACAACGGAGGAATTTCGATGGTTTGTACGAGTGAAATGTCCAGCTAACCATAACACCCCTGAAACCTATGATTTTTTCTGTGAATATATATATATATATATATATATATATATATATATATATATATATATATATATATATAAATAAAGGACCCTGTTTCCATAGGAAAACCGCAACATTCTATTTTGAATAACTTTGGCGCCGGTTGACGAATCCTCGCGAATTTTTCAAAATAGGTGGGGCGCTACGCTCCGCTCCTACCCTGAAAGTCTCGGGGGGATTCGTCAAGCGGGGGCTGAGATAAAAGGGGGGTCCCAAAACGCGTTTTTCCCATGCATTTTTCCATAGGACCTTTAGACACAGCTACAGCCCGAACGGCTGAACAGAATTACTTGAAATTTGGCAGAGAGGTAGTCCTCAGGTCAAGGAAGTGCCTTTTGTAGGTTTGGTGTAAATCTGTTCAGTAGATTCAGAGAAAATAGCCTTTAAATCAATATATATATCTGAGCCAGCTTACGGTGCGCTTACGGTGCGCTTACCGTACGCGTACGGTGGCGTGCGCGATTCTGATTGGCTGTTAGATCTTAGTAAACATTCGAATCGGTCGAAACCAGGAAGCGGCGGCCGCCATTTCGTGTGTTTCACTCAGAAAAAAAAGGGTGATATCTTGAAAAGGGGGCAAGGGAGAGAGTTACAGACCCCCTAACATTTGTAAAGGGGTCAAAGAAGGACAGAAAAGTACAAAGAAAACATTTATTGATTTTAAAAAAAAATCGCGGGGTACGCGTACGGTAAGCTCAACGTACGCGTACGGTAGAAAAAAAAAAGAAAAAAAAAAGAAATGAAATTCAGATTTAAGAGTTTAGATATTAGGGGGCTCTAAAAAGAGCCGTTGTGTTTATGAAGTGATTTGATTTTTTAGTGGTACCTCCAAGTAAGTACCGATGCAGAGTCTAAGGTTCAAGAGGAAGACTCTGTTCCCTTCATCATTGAAGTGCACACCATCTCCTCTATAAATGTCTTGCATGTCGTAACGCAAGTTGTTGTGGTAAATGGAACCCATACCATAGTCTCTGAGGAAAGCAGAAACAGATTTGTTGACGTGCTTTCTTGCTTTGTCAATCTGCGGACAAAAATGATTGGACCAGTTCCATTTTTGCCTTTGGCATATGTTAGAAAAGACAAAGGCAGTTTTAGGGAAAAGTGAAAACAGTTGTGCAAAGGTGTCCTTCATAAGCATTTCCAGACCTACCCCAGTCAAAGTGCCTAGGTCATTGCCACCACAGTGCACTATTATGAGGTCAGGGTGTTGGATTTGCATGAAGGATTTCACCAATGGCATCAATTGGTGCCACTTTAACCCTCTCTGACCAATCCATTTAATGTCTACATTTGGCAAAGCAAGGTCTCTCACCATATCTGTTTTCTCTGCATACTTTTCACTCCAGAAGACATAGCTGTGCCCTACAATCCACACTGTGAACATCTTCAAAGGAGAAATGGATGCACTCAGGAGGTGAAATTCAGTAGAATGGTAAAAAGAAATGAAAGACAGTTTGGAAATGGAGGCATACATATTTTTTTTATTAAAAAAAAGAACTGATTGGCTGATCATACCATTCTAGAATAAAAACGAGGCTGTATGTGTAAATTAATAGAAGCATGTTTTGTATTGGTACAGAAAAATGTGTTACCAAAGAACAGTACTATGGATTTGCTGTTAGGTTTGAAAAGTCAAGCACTCTTGCTCTGTGGAATTGAAACATGGCAGAAGTCAAGTTGGGGGAAGGGTACTAGGCAGAAGTCAAGTTGGGGGAAGGGTACTTTTGGAAAAGGGTTGGGTTTTCAACCAATAGAAATGTGTGATTACATTTGAAAAAAAGGGGGAAGCACTGAGATTTGAAATTAACATGTATATGTGTGGAAAAAGAAAGGGAAAGTTTGCCATTATCTGGTTCTGCTGAGAGGAGAGAGGTGTAAAGAACAGAGATCCTGGCTCTGATAATCTGCTGTTTGAGTGCCACATTTCTTTCACAACTAACTAATTTTAAAGGTGAGTTTAGAGTTTGAGAGGGGATGTATATGGTAAATTAAGAAATTAATAATAGAAATGGAATTCCTTTTGTTGAAGTTGTGTTTATCATTTTCTGTTTTGGGAGAAATTTAAATGTGAGGAACATGTAAAATAATATGGACTATGTTTTCACGATAAATTAAGGTGTACTGGTAAAAATAAGGAATACTTTAAGGGTTTCAGGTTGCACTCAGTAATGCAAATACATACAGCATCAGTAAGGCTGGTTGCCCTTGCTGGAGTGTAGGCAGTCACCCAGGTTAAAAATGGTGCTGGTTTGAAAAAGCAGTTTGGACATGTGCTGTTTTCAGAATCTAAAAAGTGGATTCAAAATGTGTCAGTCTGTAAAAGTACTTATCACTTGCCAAAAAAAAGACTAGTAAGTGTGCTTTCAAATTGGCAAAGAAATTTCGTTTTGTGACTAATGTGAAAACATGACTCTGTGTGCAAAGAGGAATTACAGGCAGAGACTTATTGCGTATTGCTCTGGTGATTTCACAGTTGCATTAGATGGAAAGGGGGAGCCATTTTTTTTGTGCAGAAGCAGACTCTTAGCACACACCCAGCTGCTTATCCTGTGGAATCATGCACAGTATTCACAACCGAGTGGGGTTTGAGGTTTCAGTCAGTAATGCAAATACATTCAGCATCACTAAGGCTGGTTGCCCTTGCTGGAGTGTGGTGAGTCACCCAGGTTACATATGTTGCTGGTCTCAGAAATGGAACCAAATGTATTGTGGAGTTATTTGCGATATATTTTTGTGATTATACTTCTGAAACAAAAATGTCAGACGGTATTTTAAAGAAATAAGTATTGATATTAGATGATATTTTTTAAGAATATTATGCATTTCTATAAAGTTCTGTTTATGCAAAAAGAGATTGTGGGCTTTTTTAAAACAATCTTTGAGATTGTTAATTAATTTTTTTTTTGCCCGCTGTTAAATGATGAATGCAATTGCTTTCACAATTTATAGTGAAATGCAATATATTCTGAAAACAGCAAAAAAAAGGCAAATTTTTTTTTGAAAAATATGTAAATATGTGTACTGTATTATAAAATGTTTTATTAAATATTAATACTTTTTTCTTTTTTTTCAGATTGAGATAGAAAATTTTCGAAAACTAGAACCATTTTTAAAGCAATTCAAATTAAATTTAAATTAATAAATATTTTTTTGAGTGGGTATGGTAAGTCAAAAATTTCATGGTCCCTTTTTTCCACTTCTCCACAATCACATTTTCAGTTTTTCATTGTAGTCTCTCAAGGACCTTGTAATGTGATAATTGATTTTTAGTGTTTTTTAAAAAAAAAAAAAAAAAAAAAAAAAAAAATTACGCGTACCGTACGGTAAAAAAAAAAAACAACAAAAAAAAATCAAAAAAAAAGTTTTAAAAACATATATAAAAAATAGTTGAAAGGTAAGGTTGGCTCTTACAAGAGCCGTTGTGTTCATGCAGGGAGAATGGGAATATTAGTCGGTACGACAAATGTGCTGATCTATTTTATTGTTCACTAAGGAAACACTGGTCTCCCTATGACAAATTAGATCATGACAAGTGGCGCACCGTATTTCAACCCTCACAAACTGATGGTTTGTTTCCAGAGGAGTAGAAAAAGGAGATGCTCCCACCACAGATGAAGGGCTCACCTGACCTGCCGAAGATGGACTCGGCCCTGCAGATGATGGACCAGGCTGAGCTGCTGTGGATGTGCTTGGTTGACTTACTGAAGGGTTACCTTCAGTATGTCGAGCATGTGTCCTTCTGTGTACATCCTTAAGGTGTCTCAACATGGTGTGATTCCCGAAGGAATACTTCTTGTTTGGATTCCCTCTTGAAAGTACACGGCCACACAGCTTACCAGTCACTAAGGGTGCATTTACCTTTTTCTTGTCCTCTGGAAAAGTAAAATACTCCCATATGAAAGAGGTCTTTTCTTTCCTCCTTCTCTGCCTCAAGGTAGTGCTGCTAGCCTCACTCTCAGAAGAGCTCTGCTGTTCTGCCATCGTATCACAAAGACAACCCAGCTCCTTCTCCTAAGGGATCACAAGCAGAAATGAGGGGAATGGGTGTGGTGTAGGAGAGTTCTAGAACTGAAAGTAGTTTCAACCAATCAAAAGTTGTGTTTCATGATCACATGACCCACCGTCCGCGTACGTTACGCTTACGGTGCGCTTACGGTGCGCTTACAGCAAAAGTACGCATGCGCGTAAAAAAGACACGCGCTCGCGCGCATGCGCATAACAGTCACTCCCCAACACTTCCGCGTAACGTGCGCGTGTAGCGTACACGCCTACGCGCCCCACACGCAGTACGCGCGGCTACGCAAATTGCGTAAACCGTACGCGCACTAAAAAAAAAAATATATATATATTTTCATACTAATATATCTTACCTGTTTGGTAAAATAAAAAAAGAGAAAACTTGAAATATTGCAGATTTTTTTGAAAAAAAACAGTGTTTTAAGAGAATAAAAAGTTTTTAAAAAACTTGTTTGTTTTAAAAAAAAAAACACATTTAATATAAGAATTTATAATAAAAAAATCATAAAATAATCAAAAAAAAAAAATATGGGAATCACATATGTCATCAGTGATGTCATGAGTGATGTCACTGACCATGTCATGAGTGATGTAATATGTGACGTCATCAGCAGTGCATTGCGGGCGCGCGAGTTATAGTTAGCTTAACTAACTATAACGGGGAAATTTCATTGGTTTTTTACGAGTGAAATGTCCAGCTAACTATAACGTGTGTGAAACCTATGGTTTTTTCACTGAATTTGCAAGGTTTTTTAAATGCTAATTCCTAACTATAACGTGTGTGAAACCTATGGTTTTTTCACTGAATTTGCAAGGTTTTTTAAATGCTAATTCCTAACTATAACATGTGTGAAACCTATGTTTTTTTCAAATTTGAAATGATGCACCCGCCCCTACAGAATGCGATATAGGGTCTCTGACTCTCCCACATCGCACTGATCTCAATGGGCCGTGCTCTGAATGGGGCCGCAGAACGGTTGGGGCACGCCCCAGGTACGTCACAGAGGCTGCAGGGACTTTTGTTGCGCTCCTGTCTGGACAGCAATACAATTACCCAAATAAATGAAGGGTTCTTGTTATTTTCTCTTAATTTAAAGCATGCTACATGTGTTAAACAGTCTGCAGTTAGCATTTGGGCATCATACAACTAACATAGCTGATCATTGCTCAGTGCTTATGCCCGACACTAGAAAAATAAAACTCTCCCCATAAGTGAGGCAGCTGCAGTGTGTTTGAATGGAGTGCGCGACAGCTCAAGTGAAGGACAGATTAATTTCTCTTAAGTTTACAATGAAATGAAGGGCATGTAAAAGTAGTGATTGAAAATATTGGCTACAGCTTGGAAGGAGCTGGTGAATGCACCCTAGAGCTGCAACGGTGCCCATCAATGGAGAGTTGGGGGAAGTGTTTCACTTAAAAAACAAGCATTGGCCGCGAACAGTGCTGAAAGGACTCCCATAATTACGGCATGCTTGGCCGTGCGCGAAAGTGAAAGCAGCGCGGCGGGGGAGGGGAAGGGCGTGAAAGTGATCAGACGCGCTCTGTGGTAATCACGCGAGTGGTGCGCGCGTGCAGCAGTGATCGCGCTGGCAGGGAGGCGGCTGCGCACATGCATGCTCGCGTGAACGCAAGCGCTAGGCCGGCTGTGGCAGCACTTTGGAAACCCGTATACTAAATGTCTCTCTGAGCAGCGCATGCGAGACCTAAAAAGGTAACAAAAGTCACCTTTTACCCATCAGTTTGTTTCAAATTGACTTACTAATGAGCACACCTACCTGCAATTAATTAGCAACAAAGAATCTGAAGTAAATGCAAAGACAGCTTTCCTTCAGCGCAAACAATTAATACTACTAAATCAGTCCACTAACCTTGGGTTCCAGGCCGGAGTAGCATGCTAATCGCTGTAAGGAGCGTCAATGCCTTGTCAGAGGGTAGCAAGGCCATTATAAATGTAGTTACAACACAGGGACGTGAAATTACAAGTCTCTTATAGACTATGAACTGTAATTTAAAAGCAAGACCCAGTTGAAGAATTTGCAACTGTACAGGATCGCCCCTCCACAAATCAACATGCCAGGGTCAACATTACACTGATCACCTTTAAATCCTTGGGCTATACCTTGGAGTCTCTCTACAAGCAGCTGCTGTGATAGTATTGTCTTACGGCCGCCGATAGACAGGGAAGAACGAACAGGAAACAAAACCCAGCTTAGTTTGGCAGCACCACCAACCATCAAAATGAAGGAAAGCAAAGACTATCAATGCAGACAGGCAAACTTGTTGGCTGCCTTTGAATGGCTGCGTAGCAAATGCAGACAGGCTGTTTTACGAAACAATTTTGGAAACTAGGCAAAAATCGCCCAGCCATCTTTAATTACCAAAATAATACATGTTTCGCAAACAGTCTGTCCGTCTGCATTTGCTTCAAATCACGATACTACCGGAAGCCCATGGATGTCATCACTATGCAGTTACTCATATGGCACTGTATTAGGTTATATCATTTATTGAGCGCTCTGTTACCCGTAGGTGTCCTGGCGCTATGTGAGACTTCCTTAAGGAATGAGACCAAAGTCATGCTAGTCCGCAAACAACCAAGTTTTTAAGGCTTTTCGAAAAGCCAGGAGGTTCGACATACCTCTCAAATGCAGAGGAAGCTGATTCCAGGCTCTAGCTGCATTGACTACAAAGCTTTTGCCACCCAAAGTGGCTTTTTTTTTTACAAACCGCACATAGACCAGTTTGGCATCAGATGAACGTAATGGTCTATTTGGAGTGTACCAGTAGAGCCGCTCTTTTAGGTAGGCCGGTCCTGCTCCGTAAAGTGCCTTATGAACAAGACAACGCCTTGAACCGGTAACGCATCCTAACTGGCAGCCAGTGCAGTTTACGCATCTCTTTCGCTATTGGGGCGTATTTTGGAATGCCCAACATCAGTCTGGCAGCAGCATTCTGCAGGAGCTGCAATCTCTGCAATAATCCTTCCTGAATGTTAAAATACAGACTATTGCAGTAGTTCAGCCTCGACATGGTGAGCGAGGTGAGAACTGTTTTTCGGCATGCATTCTGTGGGTAAAGATGACAGAATTTTCTTAAAGGACCTGAGCACAAAAGATGTGGCCGAGGTCACTGCATTTATCTGGTCTTTAAAATTGAGCTTCTGGTCCACCCACACACCAGGGTTTTTAATCTTCCTGGCTGGGGGGGGGGGGGGGGGGGGGGGATTGGGGGCACCGTTTCTGGCCACCATTCCGGTGTCCGAAAATAGGATCATTGCCAAAACATAACACCTCCATCTTGCTAGAGTTTATTTTAAGGCAGTTTTGGGCCATCCAAAACCCTACGGCGTTCATACACTCTTTAGAACGGTGGGCCGTGCCTTTTGCCTCAGATGGAAGAAGAGACACCACAATTTGCGTATCATCCACATACGTAGTCAAATTAAACCCAAATGACCGAATATGAGGCGCCAGCGAGGATACATATATATTAAATAATGTCGGACTCAGTGAGGACCTCTGCGGGACCTCACATGGCAATGAAAAAGGGTCTGATAAAAATTTCCCCGGCGCCACCTGCTGACTCCGGTTCAACAGGAACGATCCTAAGAGTCTCCCTGCTGCCCCCCCGAATACCAATCTCCTGCAACCGGTCCATCAACAAATCGTGATGGACCGCGTCGAATGCTGCAGAGAGATCTAGCATAATCAGCGCTGCCTTGCCCCCTTGATCTAAAATAGTCCAAACCTCTTCGGTGGATTTCAAAAGTGCCGCTTCAGTACTGTGGCCTCCTCCTGCGTTTGGTCGAGAGCTTGTGTGAATTCCAGAAATTGGCTAAGCTGCGTATTTATAGGTCTCTCAACAATTTGCCGGTATCGGAAGTCTGGATATTGGTCTGAAATTATTAGGCTCATTAATGTCGAGGTTCGATTTCTTTAATAAGGGCAGAATTGAGGTTTTTTTTCCAGTCCAATGGGTAATAGCCTTCTCTATACATGGCATTGAAAATGGGTGTCAAGACTCGTACGACAGGCTCTGCTGCTAACTTTAAAATCGCTATCAGACATGGATCCGAAGGGAAGCCAGATTTCACCTGCATCAGGAGGTTAGCAGTTTCTGTAGTAGTAAGCTGAGCAAAATTGTCCAATGACCCTTTCTTATCTAGATACAGGTTATCTGCTTGGTCCATCATGGTTTTTGGAATTACATTGGTGAAAGCGGAAAAGATGGTTTTCAATTTCGCATAAAAGAAACTGGCCAGAGTTTCGCAGAGTGCCTGACTATGTGTAATTGTAATAGCCACTGGATTGGCCAGACTGGTGACTAGAGTTAATAGCTTTATTGATCTTCAGGGAATAAAATAGAAGCTTAGCCTGATGGATCTGCTGTTTATATATGGCGAAACCGCGTTTATATTCCGCCTTGTCGCTATCCTTGTACTCCGTTCTCCATCTTCTCTCCAGATGTTCACAACTCAATTTCTTTTCCCCGAGTTCCTGTGTGTATCAAGGAGCGGAGGGTTGCCTTCTAGTGGGATAGAACTTTTTTATAGGAGCAAGCTTGTTCCCTGCTGTTTCTAGCCAGCAACTGTAGGAACATGTAGCCTTATCTCAATTTGCGGGCTGCGTAATTATGGTCTTATGTTATTGAAGTTTATAGAGCGCACGATTACCTTACGGTGTCCTGGCGCTGAGCACTGATAACCTACGCTGAAAGAAACTAAAACTGAGAGAAGAACCATGTTTTAAGATTTTTCCTAAAAAAGCTGAAGTCAGAGGCATTTCTCAACATAAAAGGGAGTTAGTTCCAGATCTTTGACGCACCATGAACAAAACTCCTACCTCCCCAGTTTACCTTTTTGATGCAAGGTGTTTTCACTAGCTTAGCCCCGGTTGATCTGAGCATTCTAAAGGGAGTATACCAGAAAAAATTGTTTTTTAAATACTCGGGACCTGTCCCGTTCAAGGTCTAAACACTATGCACAAGGCTTTGAAACGAGCTCTCAAGTGGATAGGAAGCCAGTGCAGTTTCTTCAAATCTCCTTTGACTGACACAGTCCTGGGAGTCCGGGTCAGAAGTCTGGCAGCGGCATTTTGAATAACCTGCAACCTATTTTGATGTTGCAATTGCATATTGACATAAAGACTGTTACAATAGTCAAGACGCGATAATATAAGTGCAGTCACCACCGTACGGAGACACCCCTCAGATAGGTATGCCCTGATTTTTCTGATCATTCTGAGTACCATAGAACATCCTGATGTGACCTTGCTCACCTGGTTATTAAGTATGTCACGCAAATCCTCGGCCACTACTTGTTCCACGCTCTTTTCTCCAGTTTTCTTTTTTTAACTGGTTTTTGCGGGTGGCGCTCGGGAAGTATTAAGATTAAATACCACAGCTTTGTGGTCCGACCATGGTAACGAAATAATATCAGTCTTTCGTAAATGTGGATTATTAGTAAAAATCCCATCAAATAGTAACAAATTGAAGGTAGCTTTGATGTTTTAAATAAAGCAAGCATGATGGGTTCAGAAAAAACAGTATCATTTACTTTACACACAATTTTTGGAAGTCATATTCTGCATCATTCCAGTACAGGCTGTTTCACTGACTTCAAGTACATATAGAGCTCATGTATTACTTTGCCAATTAAAGATTGCTGGAAGATTTTCCCTAGTTTCTTAAATCATTTTGATAGACTGGCAAGAATGAACAGGAAGCAAGACCCAGCCAAGTCCGGCAGTACCACCAACCATTGATATGAAGGAAGGACAAAACTATCAACACCGACAAGCAAACTTGTCGGCAGCCTCTAGCAAAGAAGCACATCAAAGCTATGTTCAATTTGTTACTATTTGATGGGACTACTATGCCATATGAATAACTACAATGCAAGAATGTGCATGGGCCTCCGGTTGAAACACGGTGTCCGCTTCACAGCTGCCATGCTTTATGAAACATGAAGCGTGGCGGCCGTGAAGAGGGAGCCATGCTGATAAAAGGCATGCAGCCGCCATACTTAAACATGAAGCCTTTTGCCATGAAGCGGACGCCACCTGATTAAGGAAAATGCTGCGTTAGAGCTATGTGGGTGGTAGGTGGGGGTGGGAACGTAGCAAGATGTGAGATGATGGAAAGAGGAATACTCTATTAAGATGCAATCAGCTATGCACCAAAGCTGAACACAGGCGAGCTTCAACACGAGCAGGAAATAAAAATAAAATTACAAAAATAAATCCTCAAACAAACAGAACACAACCAGAGCGTAAGGATATAGAAATTGGTCCCTGCTCCATGGGAGTAAACGCAACAACTAAAAGGAGGGACAAAGAGGAAGGATTAACCACTAGTAAGCAAGGATTTTCCAAAAGACACTGAAACAAACAAATGAAAAGCAGGAGGGATGTCTTGAAGCTCACAAGAGAAGTATATATTGAAGTATATACAAGAGGTTTTGAATGCTCGACCTAAAGTCTGAACTGGAGGAAATTCCAAACTAGGTAGGGTTCTTTAGAAGAATTCTAAAAATGGGGGACATAGAATATGGTCCTTGAAGGAGGTTATGGAGCACTAGCCAGGATCCTTTCATGTAATCCAGGCAAAAATTTAGGACTGGCCGTGTTTTTAGCAATGTAATAGAACTTAATAAGGAACCAGAGGTCAGATTTTCACTAATAATCCTAAATCAAAAAGTACCTTTAATTGATTTGCTTGCGGGGCAATCATAAAAGGTTTACTTTTTCATTAAGTAGGATATCATCAGCTGTACCTCTCAGTAGGCATCCAAGTTTTTTAGGATTGCAGCAAAGTTTTATTGCTTATTTCATTTAAAAAAATCCATTTATAGCTACCTGAGACGAGCTGCCTACTTAATACTACATAAATGAATACCTGTTTAAGTATGACTGAAATATGCATTTTGGACAAATTTAATTTTGCTTTCTAATACAAGCCTGGTTTCACTTCAGAACCGAAACGTCATGGGTAAATTACATGCTGCATTGCATTCTGCATCAAGAGCCTGGACGAACACTCACCTTCGAGAAATCTTCTCACCCTCTGTGTGATTGTCTTCAGCATCCCCCTGCATGTCTGGCACGGTGGCCACAAGGTCTTTGAGAAAATCAAACTGCTGCTCCAGTTCTATGCACTGCTTTCTGTAAGAGGAAGACAGGCAGTGAGATTCGACCCGTGTGCCTCCTAGGAACAGACCATTTGTGTTATTTCTACCCAGTCCATATCATTTGGCACTCACATTCTTATTTCAGTCTACACTTTAATATAGAATGTTTAGACCTGTGCTTGCCTAGCTACTTCTATAGATCAAGCATAAACACCTGTTGTAGCGGGCCTACCACAGTCAGCATTGTAGAGTTCAAGCCTGCTAAGCACAGGTTTTATTTGTAGAATTAATACAAGAACTGCAACTCTTTCTCTAGTCCTGGTGGCTGAAAGCTCCAGGTAAGTGAAATCTGCATTCAAAGCCAGATCATGCTTTATCCTGGAAACTCAGGGAGGGGTTTCTTCAACTTACACTGGGCAATAACAGCTACAAGGTAACTCACAGGTGTGATGTTGTCATGGTTTTAGCATTCCGGGTTTGCGTCACCTGGCAGGCCTTGGTAAGGAGGGAATCCAGGAACAGCTCCAGCGCCCGAGCTAAGAGTAAAAGGGGTTAAGGCAATTATGTTTAAGCACTTCTCTTCTCCACCCATAAACGGTCTCACAAACAAGCAATAAAAGGTGCAAGTCACACAAAAAATAATTAAAAAAAAACTAGTAACTGACAGCTCGTTCTGTCAGTTCAATCATAGTAAATTTGTCCAGTCTCTTTTCTCCTGACAAAGATATTCTAAAGGCCAGCTTGGGCATGTGCTTTGCTTCAGATGCATGCACCCCGACAAACTCCAGAGATTTCAGGTTTGGTTTGCTCTCATTTAAGGATCCACCTACTGCCATTTCCTAAAAAGCTCAACTTTTACTGCACTACACATGGTTTTAGGACCCTTGTTCCACAACCTTGTTTTAGCCGTTGAGCTATGTTAAACCGTATCAGACAATAGTACCTAAGCAAAAGCTACTGCAAGCATTGTGCCAAAGGAAGACACCTCTTTCTGGGAATAGGTATACACACAGGGAGCAATCATCGGATTTTATTTAAACAAGAAAGAAATGGCAAGGAAATATAAGATCTGAATGTATTATCCAAATCAGCAAAAGGGAGGATGTTGAGGACCAGTCCAAGAGAAAAGTTACTGCGGTGTGAGAAAGTGCCTCTTTTTGCATGGTTAGCCCCCACTGTTTGCCTAGTTTTGATGTGGTTTCAATTGTAGCGCACAGGGTCCCTGCCATCCAGGTCCCCTGTGCCAGGGCTTCTTCCCTATAAACATATAGCCCCAATTGGTACTTCTGCTCCCTACAAGTCCATAATAAGAGGTACCCTGGGTAACTATGGCTTGGGAGCTGAAGAGTCTCCTGGGACCCCCTCTCACTGGGACCATGCCACTGTCCTTGTAGCCTGTATGCCTCTGTGAGAGGAAAAAAAACCACAAAGTCGACATGGTACCCTGCATGGGTGCCAATCTAGTTAGCACTGTCTGAAGCTATAGGTAGGTCACCCCTCTGGCAGGCCTCACAGCCCAAGAAAGAAAGCGATATACCACAGGTGAGGATAGATCTCCACGAGCAGATATGCTCCTACAATATTAGGGTTGATTCCTTCATATTGTAAGTGCCAGTGAAGCCATAGAGAGTACATGGGCTGGATCCTTGACAACTCAATTTTAACAGCACCATGACAGCTTCACTGAATAAAGGAGTGCTTGGTACCAAACTACTCCTCTCACTAAATTCACGTGGATGCCAGTGTGGGATTTATTGTACTATGTACTCAGAGGGCACCTTAGAGGTGCCCCCTGAAAACCTGCCAACCCTGGTGTGGTCTCTGACCCGCTGCAGGCAGGCAGCCCCCACCAGACTTGTGTCTGGTACCCTAGGAACCTCTGGGACCAGAAACAACGCTCAGCCTAGGCAGAGGTGTCCCACATCATCCCCCAGGATGGGCCAGTGTTTGAAGGGTGAAGCTTCAAAGACCTGCCGCCTTTGTAATGCGAACCCCAGCCTCTGGGGGTCGCATTACAAAGGGGGGGCCCCAGCCCTACCGGCCTGTCTCAAGCTTTTGCGAACTGTGTTGAAGCCAGCGACTTCTGAAAATACTGGGATGACTGCTCCCTTCGAACGACTCCAATATCATGTGGCAGGGGACCTGTCCAAAAGAAGTCTACTCCAAAGACCCCCTCATCCAGGTAGATTCGCATCTCCTGCCCACTCTGCACCAGACGTCCCCGGCCCGAGTCTGAGTGGCTCACTTGTGCAGTGCAGTCTCCCCAGCAATCCTGATCTTGTGTTGGCTGACCTCTCCTGAGTTCTACGGCAGTGCCTACAGTGCAAATCCAGAGGCTCCCCCTGACCACAACCAGGTCCGGTAAAAAGACTCAGATGTCGAAAGGCACCCCTGCACCAGAAGCCCTTGGGTGTGGTGAGCTGAACAGCGGGTACCTCTACATCTCTACTTACGTCTTCTGTCGTTGGTTTCCCTTCTGCAACCTTTTGTGCCACGCCTGCAGCCTGTTTGTCAAAACAAGAAACTCCATCGAAAAGCATCGGGTGCCCAACACAAATTTAATCCTACACCCGCACCCTCCCCTGTGCCGCTGGTGGTGTATGTTTGGTGCTGCTTTGTGGCACCCCCTGTGCTGGTCCTAACCCCCAAATCTTTTTGCCTTCAACAGATCCACTTACCTACAAGCAGTGTGGCTCTAGGCACCCCCAGTCTCCAATGAAAAGCATTGAGCCGACCTCAGATTTTGTCCTCTGCACCCAGCCACCCCTGGTGGTGTAGTTTTGGTACTCACCTGACCCTTGCTGACCTATGGTCCCAAAGACTGGAATAGTAAGTGCATTTCTTACCTGTTTAACCGCAATATTGTTTTCCCCATTGGATAACAATGAGCTGTTCCGAAAAGTTTGTGTGTCGATTTTTAAAAGTGAAAAGTATTTTTATTTAAAAACGTACTTACCTTATTGGGAAGATCTTGGTCTTAAAATAAAATACAAAGTATATTTTCCTAAAATTGGTCTGGATCTCCTTCTTGAGTCGCGTATCCATTATTGGTCAATGTTGTGCGATAAATATCTTACACTCCTCTGTGTTAGGCCTAAGGCTGCTCGCCTAGACTACCACTAACAGAGCACTTTGGGTTTTAACATTGAACCTTGTACACTTTTGGGGAACCCCTGGACTCTGGACACTGTAAACCACTAAGTGGCAATATCATCTAAAGATCCAGCTTCCTACACGCGCTAAAAGATCGGCATGGGGGGGAAGAAATGGGACAAGCCAATTTGTGCAGACTATGACTGGAGATAACGGTGAAAAGAGACACAACAGAGAAAGGCTAACAGAAAAACACCTATATGCTGAACCAAAGATGACTGGCCGAATCAAAGATGACTGCCAGGAAATCAAGTCACAAGACAGTCTACTAAAATCATACACCTCAGAAATAAGAGGATAGGCTGTTATAAAGGGAGGGATATATAACTGGCCACATTCCCTGGTCACTATTCTTTGTTACAGGGTTGTCCAATACTGTCACTTCACAAGCAAAATAGCATGAGGCAAATTCTGGATACTCCAAAGAGGTATTATAAAAGAACAGTACCAGTTAGAGTTTACATTCAGCATCACGCTCATATCAAGAAGAGATTCTAACACCGCCACATTAACGAAAAACAACCATTGGCAAAGCCAATAGTTGTTTTTGAAGCGGTTAGCCAACATTTTGGCCTGGCCAATGTTGAAGAAAGAAAAATCTAAAATGGCCGGCCGTAGCTTGATAATATATCCCTACACATGTCCTTACACATGCTCATCTATGCATCATGATGCTGTGGTGGACATTGCCCTGCAAGCTTTACTGTCCAACCAGAAAAATTATAATGATATATATTGAGGTTCTGGGGAGCAACAGATGATATGGGGTGGGAGCAAATCAGCAGGGAAGGACGGGGGCAACAGACATTGTGGGGCAGTTAAGGCAGGGACGCAGAGATAGAATTAACACGGGAGAGAAAGCAACATGTTCACTTGAATGGAGTGCATACAGGAAAAAAAAGTTCCTTAATTTTAACGGTGGAAGGGCCAAGTCATCCAATTAAAAAATGGTAAAGAAACTATGCTCCAGGACAGAGTCAAGAAGAAGGAAGACCATTGACTAAGAAGCAGCAAATGAGATTTACAAATACAACCAAAGAAAAGCAATGGGCTGACTCAAAGCTTACTCGAAGTAGTACTCCGACGCATTACCTCTTCATCCTCCTTTTGCTCTCCTGCTACAGTTTCTCCTACCCCTACTGACTTTCGGCATATTTCTCTAGCCTTAATACTGTGTTCTTTCTCGGTCTTTCCACCTATTTTTGTGTTCTATTCTCTTTCATCTGACAAAGTCTCTTCTTCAATGTATTGCACATATATGTCTTTCCTTGATACTTCTGCTCCTCCCAGTTGTCGTGCTTTCCAGACTCCTGGTCTACACTTTAAGCGTTTCTGGCAAAAGCCACTTCCCACTTTTCGTTTTTCTACACGATCACAGCCATGTTCTGTTCAATCTGGTTTTTGTCTAGGTCGCTCCACCAAAACAAAGGTCCTCTGTATTTTCTTATTCTTTCTCCACCCTTCACACAAACAGTCTTCCATATTGATCAATATGTGTCTGTCCTTTGCTTTTTACACAGTGGATCATTCTTTTGTTCTGTCCACTCCCCGATCTCTAGGTAACTCTAATTCTGGCTTTCTTCCTAACTTTGACTAATCTTTTTTGGTCACTTAGAAAGTATCCATGTCTGCTCTCTATCCTCTCATATATAGCAGGACCAATGCAATTATGTTGCAGGAGAGGGCCAAATTATGCTGCAGGGTTGAGTAAATTATGCATCAAGAAAAGGCAAATTATGCATCACAATACAGCACATTTTGGAATAGTATTACTTCATTTTTTCGTCATTTTTAGGTCGGGCCTAAGCAGCACACATGTGCTGTCTGCAAGACATGCTGTAATATACATTATGGGCTTAAAGCACGCCCAACGACTGTCATTCATTTTTTGTTGTACCACTCATGAATGCTGCCTTTTGACTGGTGCATCGGTTACAATTGTCCCTCCTTTGGTTGCTTCGTTCCCTCCCAGGTGATTTCACTAAGTGAGCCTTCTGGTTTGGCCATCAACACGTCCACGCTTCCTCCTGGCCCAGCGCGCAATGGCCCCTCCTCCATTCGGTTGGCCAACTGTATATCTGTTGTTCCTATCCCGGTGTTTATTTATGTTATTTATTTATAAAGTTTTATATAGCGCGAACAAGATCCCAAGGGATATCAGAGCGCTTTACAATCAAACCAGAACTAGAAGGATAATAATGTAAACAACAACAAGTTAAAAACAAAATGATCATAAGGTGCACGAAAATTCAAATGGAAGTTATGTTAAACAAAATACAGTGTAGTGACAGAGGGACACAGTATATATATATAAAAAAAAGTATTAGTAAATATCGAAACAGTGGAAGTAGGAACAATGACAATGGGGGCCAAGGGGCTAGCCCAATTACTGATGGAGTTTATTCATCAGGAATCTTTTGACTTCCAGTTTGAACACCGTTCTGGAAATTCTGCGTATTTCTGGAGGAAGAGTTCCATATCTTTGGAGCCGCGCCACAGAAGGCTCTGTGACAGGTTCTCTTTTTGTTAAGGATAGGTGGTTTAAGAGTAAGGTAGTGGCGCTTCTAGAGGCTCTTACACCACAAGATAGTTCAAGTTTTTGTGCCAGGCACCTGTGCGTCTTGAAATGGATAGCTTTGTGCGTCATAGTGGCAATTTTTAGCTGGATTCGTGCTTCGTAGGGGAGCCAATTTAGAGTTTTTAGGACTGGCGATATGCGCTCATTGCGTTTGGTGCCTGAAACCAGTCTAGCAGCAGCATTCAGTGAAGTCCTTAGCGGAGCCAGGGTGTATTTGGGCAGGCCACAGAGGGTAGCACTACCGTAATCAAGCCTCGGTAGGACAAGCGCTTGAACCACCTGCTTGAAATCCTTAAGTGGAAGGAAAGGTTTGATATTTCTGAGTGTCATATCAAGTTTTCTCCTTTACATGTATTGCTGATATGATTTTTCATATTCAGATTCTTGTCCATGGTGACTCCTAGAGATTTGGCTGAGTCTACGATGAACGGAGTGCAGTTGAAAGCAGTGAGGTGGCTCAGCCAGAGGTCAAGATTGGGGGGGTAATTCTGAGGGGAGACTAGCAGGAATTCTGTTTTTGAGGTGTTGAGCAGGAGATGGTTCTCAGTTAACCAGTTTTGAGCATACGTTAGGGTGGTGTTGAGTGATATGATGTTTTCCGAGGATGAGATTTTCAAATAGAGTTGCGTGTCGTCGGCATACATGTGGAAATGAATATCCATGGAGTTAAGTGAGTTAGCTAATGGTTCCAAGAAAAGGTTGAAGAGGATAGGAGATAAAGCAGATCCTTGGGGGACACCCATGAGAACAGACGAGGGCTGGGAGAGAGAGTGATTTGCCTGGACTCTTTGCGATCTGTGATGGAGGAAGGACGAGAACCACTGTAGCACCTGATCACCAAAACCCATCCTGTTTTGCAGAATGGCTAGGAGGTTATCATGATTGACCGTGTCAAAACCAGAGGAAAGGTCAAGGAGGATCAGGAGGCAGGATTTGTTTTGATAGAGAATCTTTAGAATGTCATCCATAACATGAATAAGGGCCGATTCAGTGCTGTGCCCCGTCCGAAAGCCGGATTGATGCTGGTCTAAGAGCTGGTAGTTCTCAATGTGAGCACAGAGTTGGGTTTGAACGCATTTTTCAAGGAGTTTCGCAAGGGTGGGGATGTTGGAGATAGGTCGGAAATTATTGAGATCTGTCCTATCAGCGTTAGTTTTTTTTAGTATAGGGGATACTTGAGCTGCTTTTAGGCAATCTGGGATTGTGCTTTGTGAAAGAGACGCATTTACAATCCTTGTCCAGGTAGGGATGAGTGCATTCTTGATTTCCTTGAAAATGGATGGGGGTAACGGGTCACTGAAGTGGTTGGAAGGGTTGATATTCAGGAGAATCTTTTTGAGGTCTTGTTCACTGAGTGGGGGAAAGGTGTCCCAGGCCGCATTGTTCTTAGGGCTCAGGGGAGTGGAGTTGGGCTTTTCAAAGAGGTCAGGTGGAGAGACTGCCCTGGAGGAGAGGAGTACAGCCTTCTTAGCAGCGAGGTCAGAGGATACGAGTTTCGATTTCTCAATGAAGAAAGAAGCAAGATCGTCACAAGAGGGTAGACTGCTTCCAGGTTCCGATAGGTTTGGACCTACAATTGATTGCTGTTTGACCAATTCGAAAAGTTTCTTGGGACGGTTACCCGATTGATCTAATTGGTGTCTGAAATAGTTAGACTTGGCGTTCCCGATTTGTTTGTAGTAGAGGCTCCTAGCGTCTCTTAGCAGTTTAAGTTGGTACGAGGAGGGATTTGATCTCCAGGAGCATTCAACTGCCCTAAGGTTGCGACGTTCTGTGTTTAGGTTAACATTATACCACGGTTTGGATATTTTTGTTGGGGCATTTTTATGTTTGAGTGGAGCAATGTCATTCATGATGTTGGAGATGGTCACATTGTAGGAGGTAGGTCCGCTTGAGAGGAGAGGGCAGATGTACAGTGGGCAGCTAGCTCAACAGGGTTTATTAGACTGAGGTCCCTTTTCCATATCTTTGACTTCATGGGTTGGGCCTTCCACAACTGTACCTCCTTGTTGATATAAAAAAGGATGCAGTGGTGGTCTGACCAGTCACATGGGGTAATAGAATCCAAGGAAACGGTCTGCCCTTTCGAAATAATGAGGTCTAGAATTTTTCCTTTATTATGGGTTGGTCACAGTGCTGGGTCAGATCCTGATCATTTAGAAAGGCTTTAAGGCTTGAAACTGTAGGGTCATAGGAGTTATCCCAGTGCACATTAAAGTCACCAAGCAAGCTTTGGGACAAAGTTTATCAATATTGCTAGAAATGATTTCAAATAATTGCTCAATGAAGGGGAGATTGTCTCCTGGGGGGTGGTAGAAGGTGTGAAGTTTACACCGGTAGGTTCTTACTTGAGATGTTGAGACAGAGATACTCACAGGAGGAGGGCGCAGAGGACTCAACGGGAGAGATCGAAAGTGTGTTTCTATGAATACAGGCTAGGCCCCCGCCCAGTTTCCCAGCTCTTTCTAACCTAATTATATCATGAGTGGGAGGTACAAGGAGGTCTAGAATCGGAGTGGAAGCGGGATTTAACCAAGTTTCAGTGACGATGATATTGTCTAAGTCCATGTGTTGTATGAGATCGAAGATATCAGTGGCGTGTTTACTGGCTGATCTGCAATTTAGAAGTACACATTTAATTCGTAGTGTCTTTGTGGTGAGAGGAGTCTGGGTGATATTCACGTGAGTGAGGTTGATCTTATTGCTGCCTCTGGGATTGATAGGCGGTCCTCTATTTGGGTTAGAAAGGATGGATTGTATTTGTCTCGGCGGGCTCATGTTGGGGTTGGACCAATTAGGGTAAGAGTTGAGCAGGTCCTGTAGATCTGAGGACGCAAGGTAGGTCTCATATCTTCTAGGGCGGGAGGTGTCATTAGGTAGGGGAATGGATTTCACGATGGAGGAAGGTAGAGGCTTGACCATTGAATATCTATCGCAAGATGGAGCATTAGACAGGTTTGCAGCGGTGAGGAAAGATCTTAGCATGGGTAAAAGGTCAATTGAGAGGGCTTTCAAGCCATGTAGCTCCGACGTTAGAAGGTGCAACTGAAGAGAAATCTCATCTAGGCGCGCAGCTAAGTCTGGGTGTTGAGCGAGAGGAGGAGGGTGTGAAAGGGAATCTATCAGTAAGGGGAGGTCTCGGTGTCTACCTACAAGGACCAAGGTGGGGAGCGGGAGATCCTGTGGAGGAAGATGGTCATTTGAGTCTAGCTGAGATCCAGGTGCTTTTGAAAGTGAGGTAGGTGTCTTAGTGAGGGGTGAGTGATCGTTAGGCTGAGGGTTAGGACCAGGACTCATCAGATTGATTGACGTTGACCGATCATGATCGGTGGTGGGCATTTGCTTGGATTCCAGCCTCTTATGAGACACCGGGTGAGGGCTGGGGGAAGATGACTCAATCATTGGAGGCATGGCGGGTATCATGGGTACTCTCTAGTCGGGTAACAGATAGGCTCGGACTGGCTAGATGTGCGTCGGGACTAGATAGTTGGGGCGCAGCAACCTGGGATGGGACCCCTCTGTGGTGAACAGGAGGTGAGGCGTGATTTAGAAGGAGATGGGGAAATGGGTTTCCTAACGCAGCGGGGAGTGGACTCGATGGGTCCTGAGAGGTGTGAGGGTGAGTCTGGGTGGCATTGGGTTTCGAGGAAGCCGCGTTTTTGAGTAACGGGAAGATGTTGGTTATCTTAAATAGATTGACATTAGACGCTTGGATTAGGATGATACCATTGTTATAGAGGGTGATGGTGGTATTAGCGTTAAGTGAGGACGAAGGAGCTGTAGTGAGCTTGATACCATGAGGTATTTTCCTAGAGCTTGTTATTCGGAGCATAGAGTAGAAGACTTTTTGCCAGCAAGCTCTTTTCCTGGTGTAGAAAATAAGGTCATTAATTCTGGTACCGTTGATAGTGGAAAAATAGACATCAGAGATGAAGGTTTCGGGCCAGGTCCTGAGAAAGTGATGCTTATATTTCTTGGCCGCATTTTTTGATAGGTTGGGTGGGTAGTTGATGATGGAAGCGTTGGAACCAGCGGGATTAGGAATCAGAACCATTCGGTTGGCCAACTGTATATCTGTTGTTCCTATCCCGGTGTTCTAGGTGCATGATACAGCGCTATGTATGGGAAATTTATACCCCAAAAATGTACTGTGTCCCGAGCTTGTTTGTAATAAGCGTAACTGATGCCATACTTCAAAAGCACGATTAATAATAAGTACCTGTTTTCCCGGCACTCACAGCCGGTCTAATCAATTACTGATATTATAAACACACACTGTTTAATTAAACAGCTACTTGACTTTCTGCGCTTTTACAATATGGCAGACAAAGTTTCTTCCGATACCATCTGACATGGTAGGCACGCCCCCTCTATTTAAGCTGGACCCTTGCCACTCTTCCATTTTCCTGTGGAATGTATTCTGTTTCTTGCCGACTTGCCCAGCCTCGAGTTAACTGACTTTTAGCTGCACAGTAAAACCTATGTGAGGCGTTCTTTTACACTTGGTGTTTCTACGGTTGCCTTTTCTATCCCCTCCTAATCAAATGCAAAACATTTGTTTTCCCTGAACCAGATTGCATTGGCTCCCTGAGAAATTTGCACGGCGTCCATGCACAGCGCACATGAGGAAAGTTTTTGATCCGACCTGGCTTTCATTACTTTCCTCCTATGAAAGTACAGCCTATCATTTAATGCTCGACTTTCGGTGTAAGTTGTCACCACCACTTATCACCCTAGCCATTATAACCTTGCATGACAGGGTTCTATTTGCCTTCATCTTTGTACCTCAATGTGTTAAGTGTATACTGTGCCTCGACCAGCCCATGGCTTTACTAGGGTGCCCAAACTGGTATTTGTTAATTAATTAGCCCTTGGTTTGCTGGAATGATTTAAAGTTTAGACCACTGCCACAGCTATACCCACTTTCACTGACCGCTTTTTCAATCCATTTCGATTTATCTAGTTTTTCTTTAGTAAAATTGTTTCCTTAAAGTCCTATCCTGCGCCGAAATACGTACTCCTGCCTTCTATGTCCCAGCGGGCGCAGCCTCAGCCAAGCAGCTGGCCCTTTGTTAATCGCGCTTTTAGTTATTTTTCCGTATGGCCTTCTCAATCTCTATGGTGCCTGCGCATCTTGTGCATCCTCTCAACAGGAACTGCTTGCTTTATTTTTATACAACACAATGTTCAGACACCAAGCCGTCCAATAGTCTACAGACGAGTAACTAGTGGCTTTTTTGAACTATGACAGATACAGACGAAGTGCCCACATTCGGTCATTATTACATGGTTGCTGGTTGGCCAGTCCAGGGAGATAGACCATCCTAGTCCTTTGAGTGGTCACAATCTGTCGTCTCTACAATGCATATGATACTAAGTATAGTTGTAATAAGTAACATTGCACACTCTACGCACGTGGCCACCTTTTCATTTACAAAAGGTATAAATAATTGGGACACAGCGGTGTCTCTCCAACCACGTTTAAATCACTATTGCACAGAGTATTAACTTACCTATAAGGGGATGCATGGACGCATGGTCCCTACTTAAACTCTGCTCGAGCACAGACCATTTTTAATTCTGTAAATTCTTTAATAAAACTTTTTGTACATCTCACGGCAAGCTCTGCATATTCTAGAGGTCCCTGAATGTCTTGAGTTCCAAGGTCCACCATAGTCTTGCCAGATGGAATGTTTGTCGCAGTTAAACCGAGCTAGAAAAAGCGTTGGTGTACTTGATGTCAAAATTAGTAGTGTTAAAAACATATTCTAGCTCACGGCTATCATACGGAGCAGTGCTTTGGCAATGCAGCTTGAACACCTGCAGATCACATGACATGAGCGAAGTAAAGTGCACCTGGTTTTCTGGGCAATCACATTTTCCTGAGCGATTTAGGGATTGTCTCCTCTTAACTCGTATGAAAAGTTTATGCCAGGCAAGGAAAGTAGGAAACCTCTTCAAGAGAAGTTTAATGTAAAATTGCTCGTATTTAAATTGATCAACATTGGGTTGTTAATTAGTTTGTACCCCTTAGGTTTGAGATCTGCTGCCCTATAAATGCATTTCTCCAATTTGATGAAATGTATAGATCATCAGTGTAGTTCAATGTTTGAGTTAATGCTGCTTAGCAGTTAACAAAACTGCCAGTCATGGGGAGCATGAGAATCTCCACATAGCACTTTCATCATCTCATTTACTAGTGCACACTGCACGGAGATGCTCACTTGCAGTAACTACCCCCAAGCCAAATTCAGGATGAACCACAATGCTTGCACTTAATGCAGCAGTTTAAAAAACAAATTAGAAGTGTTCTTCGTAACGGTTTCCATTTAAAGGCAACATTTAGCGCGGTTTCTCAGCTTTGTTGGTTTAATGGGTCACCATTACTCTGAACAAGCTTAATTGTATAGGCCTTATGTTGTAAGGCAGTAGGGATGGACTTGTAACTTTACAAGTGTGAGTTGTCTTGTTACATATTAACACGGGCTCTGATTTTGTAGCACTAAAATACATGTCACTATTCTCCACTGCACCAACCAAAATATAACTCTGTTTCCTGAAGCAAGCATGCAATCCTGAATTAGACTGCATGAACCAATGTGTAGTAATTGTATAGCTCTTCAATCCATGATGGCACAGCACCCAAGGTAATATGCTGTATGGCTAAACACATATAATTAGGTCCCAATGGTGAGACCTTTTGGTTATGCCAATGCTTGTTAAACTCGGTAACCCTGTCTGGGTATTTGCTGCAGCTCATCAGTACCAGTTTAATACCTAAATACAGAAATACGCATCAGAAAGGTGATTAGTCCAGCTTTGCAAAAGGTCTTCCACTGCAAAGCAACATGTGTCGTTTCATTTTTTGTCACTTTTGAACTGCTTGAGCTAGAAACAATTGTATTTTTTGAAAATCTGCAGATTATGCCGCAGATGATGATTTACGGGGGAAAATCTGCAGCTATGCAAAACTTGCTGCAGCCACACAATTGTATAATTAGTGACCCTAACTATTAGGTACTGCAGAGTTCTATTCTACTCTTCTCTCTGCACCATTTCTTAATTTATTTATTAGTACATTGGCTCATGGTCTGGAGATGCATTTCAACAAGACAACTTTCTGTTCTCGTCTTTTTCTGTCTCACTTCAAGAACTTATCCTTTACTCTGCCATAAAAGACCAGACAGACCCTCATTTTCTAAACTCAAACCCAGTAAGACTCAGATTCTACTTTTTCCTGTATAACTTTCATCCACTACAGTATCATTACAGTTTTCTTTTCCCCCTTAGTTTTCTTCCTCAGCACCTAATCTTGGTTACATTTTCAATTCTGCTTCTCAGATTGCTGCTGTTAAATATCCGTTAAATCAAACCCTTAATTCTTTTTCCTCACTGAATCTTCTACTTTTTACGCTTGTTCTTTTTTGCTTTAACCATTTATCTAGAACTACTGCTCCTCTTTGTATGTGGCACTGCCTAAATAGCTCATTTCTCCCACGTGGCCCATTAAGAATGTTTGTATTCCCTTCTTTCACCTATTTAGCTGTCCCTATTGTTTTTATCAATTACTCAGGTTTCATTTTCCTTCACCGTACTACTCTGGTGCTCATTTGTATTATCTTGCAGATCTATACTTCCAATCCCAACCAGCCCATGTATTGCACCCCAGCCTACCTGCTCTTCACCACAATCTCCATGTGACCATTAGTGTTTTGCTCTTTTGAATTACTGAGTTGTTGAATTACTTTGTCACTGAATCGGCTCCATGACAGATCCACTTCTAGCCATGCTAAAAGAACGTGTGTTGTGCACCTGATCCAGATCTCTTATGGCTGTCCTGGATGTAGGTTGACTGGCTTAACTTGATGATTCACTTTTTTTGCACTGTACAGCACAACAATATGGTCAAAAGTGCCATCATAAATTGGTATTGTACACAGTAAGTCATTAAACAACAGGCAAAAAAGGAGAAAAAGAAAAAATGTACCCCAATATCTCTGACACTAAGCCTCTGTAGCAAACAGTGCACGCAATGCCCAATCTTGAGGAACATCACCTGTCCATCAGAGACTTAGTTGAAACAACCAGGAACAAACAAGCTAGGGTTTCAAAAACGGGGGCATAAAAAATATACATGGAGGCTTAATGACGAATACGTGAGGGGGATTAAATTGCCTCATATCGAAGAAGAAAAGGTAAGAAACTCTGACAATGTTTTATTGTTGCAGAACAAGATTTTAAATCTGGCCTTCCCACTTGGTTAACTGATTTGAATTGCTGCTATTTTTATTTCGGTGCGCAGAAGGCAAGAAGAATTATTGTGATGTCTGATTTAATTCAGGGTTCTCAACGCTCAGTTTAAGGTCCTTAAGAGAGCTTAATGGTTTTTTGACCCACATGCTTAATGAAGTTCAAAAAGATGGCAGGATTAGCAATGATGTAGAACGCACAGGTGGAGGAAAGGTAATTAATACTACTAATTGATTATGTATGCAGAACGCCGCAGGAAATCTTTGTACTACTCTCCTGCAAAGGGGTTAGTCTTCCTTTGCATAAGAATCAGAGTCCTTCTGAAACTACAAAATGCTGACAAAATCTGCTCCAAGAGGCAAGTGGAGAGAGGTGGCAAGCCAAGCGTACACAACAACCACATTCCAGACTAAGCCATGAATCAACCAAGATCAAAACAAGTAGTAACAGTCGCATTAATCATTAAGAAACTTCTTTCAACAGTTTATTTGCATATAATAAAAACAGAGGCTATGTTATGGTGTAGGTCAGTGCAGAAGACAGAAAGGCTACTAATCTTACTTCTCCATCTTAAGCACCTTTAAATTAACACATAACATCTCCAAATAGCCAAGATCGTTGCTAAATTTTTCCAGGAAGTAATCTTACTAACAAAATACATTTGAAACCAAAGGGGGAAACACAAATACATGGAAATGCAAAAAAGTGGAACACATAAATGTTCTTGTACAGTATTACTGACTCCTAATATGAAATCAAAAACCAAAGCAAGACCATTTAATCTTGAAGCCTTAACTGACTATGGTAACATTTCAGATGAGTCCCTATAGGGTGATAATAGAGTGATAGTAAGGCAGCAGCATTTCACATGCCCTATTGAGTTGTCTTAAAAAGAGAAAAGTAGGACCAGAAAACTAGTTTGCTACTGAAACTCCTGACAGCAGCATTAGAAGCAGTAAGTAAAAATATTAATCCTTAAATATAATGTATGAAAATGCCTTAACCTAGAACCAGGAATTAAACGCAGGTCACCTCACCTCCCCCGATTCTTGTACCAATGCAGCAATAAATCAGGCTGTAAGTAGAGTTAGTTATGTGTCCTCCAAAAAACAGAACAGCAGGTCGTCTGAACTGCCAAACGCGAAAGAAAAATGCTTTCATGTTCTGCATGTAAGGAAAAAAACGGCCCCCAACCACTACGTTTTTAAAACAGGAGAAACCAAACGTGAGAGCGTCTCACTTAATCCAAAATGGCAGGCCGAAGGAATTTTTGATTTACTGCCTGATGAACACAAACGAGAAGGGCATGCAAGAAAAGGTCAGGAAATAAAACGATTTCCAAACATCATTCTTTCACTCACCATAAGTAAAAACATTAATCCTTAAATATAACGTATGGAAATGCCTTAACTTAGAACCAGGAATTAAACGTATGTCACCCCTCCTCCCCGATTCTTGTACAAATGCAGCAATAAGTATGTAAGGAAGTTAAGGAATTATGTGTCCTCCTAAAACAAAAATGCAGGCTGTCTGAACTGCCAAACAAAAAAGAAAAATGCTTCCATTTTCTTCTGCATGTAAGGGGAAAAAACTGCCCCAACCACCATGCTTTTGGCGAAACCATGGCTTCTTCAGCCGAGCATGGTCGCTGAGACAAATGAGAATCGAGCAGAAAAGCTCCACAGAGATTGACGCCCTGCCTAGAATGGAAGCAAGAGTGAGAAAGGCACGGCACTGAATGCAGCAAGGAACGGAGTAGTAAGAAGGCACATCTCCGTATTAGGACCAAGTGAGGCGTTAATCATGGAGGGTGGGGGGAGCCCGAGTCCGCCAGTCCCGGAACTCAGCCACCTTTCCAAGGGGTGCCTTCCGCTCCTTTTCCTGGAGGCCCCACAGCCCCAACTCTCCCGGTTTGGGTTCCGTCATTGTTGAAGATCCGCACTGCCTAAAAAAAAAAACAGAATACAAAAAAAAAAAAAAAAAGAAAGGAGTTGGGCGAGCAACGCAAAAGTAAACAAAGGCGTGCGGCTGGCATTGTCGAACATGCGGCACGCAGTGCGGCTTAAAAAAGCATTTAATATTGAAAAATAAAAAAAACTAGTTGGGCAGCCACACAGAAGAAAAACAAGCATTGGCATAGCCAATAGGTCTCGCTTGTGGGACATTCTAAGTATTTAGTTATGCAGCACAATATCCTTGGTGCAACCACATCAACTGTTGGGTGGCTAAACACTTATAAGGTCCCAAAGGTGAGACCTATTGACTATATCAATGCTTGGGGTGGTTATGGGTGTGCGGGTGGTTATGGGTGTGCGGGTGGTTATGGGTGTGCGGGTGGTTATGGGTGTGCGGGTGGTTATGGGTGTGCGGGTGGTTATGGGTGTGCGGGTGCAGTGGTGTGCGAGCGAGTGGGTGGTGTGCGAGCGAGTGGGTGGTGTGTGTGGTTGTGCGTGTGACTAATACTAAAAGCATATCAAAATAAAGGAACACAAACATCAAGTTTGTGGAAAGAGAAAGCACATTGTAAGTCAAACGGGCACAGCAAAGCATTAACACAACATGTTCTTTGAGGTTTGATGTTCTTAGCACGAGAACATCCAAGGGGCGCCGCGAAAAGGATCGCGGGCAAAAGTGAAAGTGATCGCGGGCGCTTAATGAGCATGATGAGGTTTGCCATATGGTGCCTCTGCTCCTAAGCGCGCGCCCGCGCACATGCACTGTAGCTCTAGGCTGGCCATGATAGCATTTTTTGAGCCCTCACTAAAAGTTTCGCACATGCGCGCCATTTAAAAACAAGAAAAATTGTGCAGCACACCCCGCTGCTTAAAAAAAAAAAAATCATACAGAGATACCATGTACACAGCTGTGTAGTGGGGCGGAGCGTGTTTAAAAGATAATGATCAGATGCCTCACTAAGCCAGGAAAATACATGCACACTGCTTTGCGGGAGAGGCTGTTGTGCCTGCAACAGCAGCTAGGAAAAGGTTACTAAGAAAATGGTGCTCACCAACTGTACATAAAACATACTGAGTAACAACACACGCAACAGGGGCAGTCCTTATGGGAGTTTACAACAGGAGAAAAGGAGGTACCAAGGAGGGACTACCAAGTCTACTGACCAATGAAAAGCCACCATTACAAAGCACAGTAACAGGAGCCAATTTAAAAGATGGGCAGGAAGTGGGAGGAGCTTAATGCACTTATCATAAACACACATGGTCTCGAAGAGACTGCGCAAGCGCTGCTTAGGCAAGACCTAAAAAAATGTTACACATGGTCTAGAGCTGCAACTTTAGTGGCAAGTACATTCTTAGAAGATAACACTGGCTCCTAAAGTTAGATTAAAACTTCAACAATTACCCACAAATTTATTGTTAGCGACTCAATAGAATATTTGACACTTACATTGCCTTATTGAATCCTGAACTGCACAGCAAATCTGCGATGCAGCACTACTTCATATTGCCAGCAGAGCCATCCGTCAATATCTGATTTCACTCCTGAAGAGGAACTACTGCAGCTATTCTGCAAGTGAAGCCCTCTCCAATGCAACCTGTTCTGTTCCTGTTGTGTGTGGGGAAACATACACTACTGCTCAGTATGCTGTACCGGTTCTAATAGACTGAAACGTGCAGTACTATTTCCCAGGGCACACATTTTTTTGTGAAATGAAAGCTTGCATTGATTTAACAGTAGACTGTACTGTATCTGCTTTCAGTAATGTTATTTCGCATGATTCACTCCTGTGGTCTGTAGTGTATCTTTTTCAATGTCACAGTGAAAACTTAAGTTGTGTCGTCGTAATAGTGACATACTTAAAATTAAAGACCAACTTCCCACTCCAGCACATATCATCCGAGACATGCATGGCTTTCCTCTGAAGGGAAAGAGTTCTTTGCAGTGAGCCAAAACTGTTGGGACTTTCCTATACCCAAACAAAGGCAACTAGCTTTCTCTCTTGCTTTTCACAGACAAACAACTCACAAAAGGTTGCTACATCATATTGCACAAAAACTGGAACTCAGTAGACTACCCTCATTTATCAGAGATTTTTAGGTGGTCCGTGAACTAGCATACTGTATGTTCTGAAATGCTTAAGGATACAGATTATGACAGGAACTGCTGCCGCCACCTTTCCGATCTCTTCATCAGTCTGCATAATCTTCTTGATTCTAGCCTGAAGAAAAATCAGTAATATACATTAGATCTTTTAACTGGGGGAGTTTAAAACGCAGGAGGCAAGTTGTGAGAAAGGGGAACTGGCCTTTATTTACTTAGGACTAACAGCATATGGAGTGCTAACCACCTCCAACACTAACATTGAAAACAAATCCTGAATGCTGGAAATAAGCAATGAATGTCAATAGTTTCAGCTTTCGTCAAGTGATGAGTCTTTATGAGCTTCATTAAAACACAGATTGACAAAACAGGCAATACTTATAGATTTCCCTCATACACAAAAACGGACTGAGTACAGACAGTATCAGTTGTATCTAGGTTCACACACACAGGACAGTCACAGGGGTGCAATAATGCCTTTAGCATCCTATAGTTCTCATTTTGGATGACTTCAGAGATAACAATATGAAAAGTCAGGGAAAGGAAGGAAAATGTTGGTTCAAAGAATAAGTGAGGAGAAAAGGCTATATTACAACTTACGCTTGATCATCCAACACACTGCTACTCGCAGGTGGTCACCATGCACGACGTGGAAACACTTCCCATTCAAGATCAAAACAGAGAATCCTTCTAACTACATTCTTACACAGTGTAGCATGCTACTCATGTAGGCAATCGCTACAACGCCCCACATAGGTGTAGTAAGCGGTATGTAAATGCTGCTATACAATGCAACACATCAGTAAGACCTTTTTGGAGAAAAAAAATTTGCAGTTCAGGAGGCATCTGTGGTTTAGCATTTCTAGTTCTGGAGGCTTCATTTAGAATATTCAGTGAAGTTATCGAGGCCTCAGCTAGATTACTAAAGAATCTGCTAGAGGGCACACTAGTGGGTTTTGACCAGTTCAGGGTTAACACCTCTTATGTATGCTGTCCAGTTCTGGAAGCTCTTCTTGGGGTTCTATACAGTTCAGGAGTAAGTACCCCATTGGGGTATTGTGTTCTGTTAACTTCAGAGGTATTCTTCCCAGTTTTAAATGTCTTCCAAGACAATTTGTGCTCAATTTTGGAAGGATGCATCTGCACGTTGTATCTGCTTTTGTGGGTCACCCATGGCACATTATGTCCAATTCTAAGGTGAATGGGTGGAATATCGGTTCTGGGGCCTGGCACCATGGAGTACTGTGCCCAATTCTGGTGTCCAATTCAGAAGCATGGTGTCCATAACAGACACAATGTGTCAGTTAGGACTAGCTACATCTGCAGCAGTGTATCCAGCCAAGAAGCTCCCGCTATGGCTCATTACGTCTAATTCAGAAAGCAATCACTGTCTCCTTGTGTACAGTTCTGGAGGTCACCCATGGTTCATTACATCAGATCTGAAGGCCACCTCTGGCTCACTGTCCATTTTTGAGGTCACCTCTGGCTTAATGTGTCGGAGGCCGACCGTCAAGTCAACTGACAGCAGTAGCATGCACAGGCAATACTTTCTCCTACAAATGTTGCCGTCTGCCAGAGTTCAGAACTCTGCGGTTAGACTTCGAGCTGCAGAAAAGGATTATTACTGAACTCAGCTTATGCAAGGAGGCATGCTGTTCCTATTGCTTAGCAGTGTGGAGCATAGCTGAACATGTTACATAAAAGAGGTGTGGTAACCGAGAATGTCAGAGGCATCACTTGGATAAGAGGTAGGGCTTCGGCGTCAATGAAAGGAGTGTTCACTCTGGTATACAGCAGTACACACTTGGGGCTTTATAGGCGTGCCTTTAATGAACCAAACCTTTTCCAGTGAAGGGAGAACTGCCAGTAAACGCCTTTTAAATTAGGCTGCGGTAAGCAGTTGCTGTAGACAATAGGACTGTGAAAAGAAAATGTGAGAAGCAAGCAGGCCTCAAGGACATCAGCAGCAAACAGGAAGCTTCCTATCTTGTCAAACTTACAGTCGTATAGGATCAATGGCTGAAAAGAGCTCCCAACACCTGGACAGATCATACTGGCAAAGAGAGGAGAAAAGGAGACATCTACCATGCAGAGCTAATAGCGACAAGTAGTACAGGTCAATCTGAGACATTGAGTACACCTTATTGTACAGAGCACACAGTAAGATGTCATATGGGTACAGAGGGCGAGAAGAAGCATGCAGCCTGGCAGACACTACAGTAACATGAGAGAGTGGAAAAAGCTCTTAGTCAGAATCACAGGTGGTGAGTGGGAGCAGCAAATGTGGAAGACTGCACACTGAAGTGGTTATTTACCACAGTGACAAATTACTATAAAAAAAAAAAAATCACAAACGCCAATCAGTGGCTCACTAAGCTTGCTAAGATAACCTAGGGCACTATACAGACACAATAGAGATGCATGGCACAGACATCTATGCTGAAGAGTTCAGACAACCAATAAAAGTTACAATCCAAAACCACTGCTGGGTCCACCGGGGTGTGCAACACTCACTCCTACCAAAACCTGGGGGAGAGCCAAACTTTCCTTTTTCCAACCACCGCAGTTACACACACTTTGAGGCGGATTATCTTTTCAAAAATCGGGGGAAATATTTTGTTATAACATACCATACTTGGTTTACATCTATTTTTAATCACTGCAACCTGTAAGTGAGTTTAAAGGAAAGAGGAGATCAAGTAGAAGACGTGTGCTTGTAGTAACAGCATTTTCTCTGTGTGTTTTCGAAGTACATCCTTCTGTTAACAAAATCATTTTGGCATAGTTGCATTATTGCTGGCTCTTGGCAGTGCCTGTAGAGTCACCCTTACATTTTGACACCTAGGGTGCTGCTCCTGAACACTATGGGTCACAGGTTTGGTTCCTAGCAGAAGCACAACTGACAGTAGACTGTTCGGTAGGAACAGTCCAACAGGTGCTGGGACTTAAACAAGATGGCAGATTAGGGCAGAGGATGGACCCGAAGCAGTGGCACAGGTAGAGAGTGTAATGCTGCCTGCTCTTTGGAAGTGAACCACCCTGAGCACTTCTTTGGAGCGCAGCAGGCATTCAGTGATGAGGCATCTGTTTTATTGGGTCTATGGCAATTCTGGAGCAGGAGAAGCTTCTGCGCTGCAAGCAAGGAAAAGGTGGTAGAGTCAGAGACGAGGTGTAGGAGGAGCAGCATTTTGCTGTTCTGCAACAAGTGAGAAATGGCACCCAGGTAGCAAAAAATGACAAATAAGAAACCTTTTGCCGAATACTCACAGAAAGGAGACCACTAAGAACAAAAGAGAAGAAAACCTGACGGTTAGTAACATGGTAAGGGATCATAGGGATATGAATGTAGGCATCATTTGAGGCACTCATTACGAAATTAGACAAAGTGGCAAAATATTCAGACACTGTGGAGTCCCGGTTGTAGATGATGGAAAGCAAACTGCTGGGCTGTGAATTGGCTGTGAAAGTGAAGAGACAAAAGAAGCACATCTGGAGAAGAAGGCAGGTAGAACAGACCTGAAGTGAAGTAGAGTTACAGAGCAAAGTACTGTATGTGCGTTTAGACCCACTGGCTCGCTCATATAAAATTCTGCTTCTGTAAGCTAACTCATAGCCTAGTGAAAACACCCCCTGTGCATGTTATGCATGCATGTGTGGCCTTTGTAGTACAAGCATTGTGTGTCTGAGATAACCAGAGTAATGGAGGACTACAGATTCCATTTGAAAGCCCCTTGCCGGTTTGTGCTGGACACCAGCCTGCTGTGAGGAGCATTACTTTACACACAGACGGTGTCTGGAGTCCAGCCTGGAAGAACATGACAAGTAAAACCACCCCAAACTGATACTGAAAGCTCAGAGAATCTACGCCTCCGGTTTGCTTTGACTGTATAAAAGCGGGTGCCACTGACCACCTTGCAATTCCAGTCCCGGGGGGGCTCTGCAGAGTACTCAGGAGACTGGTGTGTAACCAGAACTGGCATCTGCCAGACAGCCAGCTTCCCAGAGTTGAGGGGACATCATCAGGGATCTGTCCTTGCTGGAAGAAGCGGAATCACTGACCTGAAGCACCCTGAAGCCAACCTGCTGCCGAGAGAAGAAGACTGGGTCAATCTCAACTTCAGAGGCAGAGTTGACAAAGCACCTGAGTAGTTTGACCCACAGATGTATGTGGGCCTGCCGGCCAAAAGAAGACTAAGAAAAGCAATCTGCGTACCCTAAGGCATGTGTACTAAAGACTCTCCATGAGCACAATTCCTGGAGGAATCACAGACAGTGGCAGTCACCACTGTCCCCAAGAAGAACATGATGTAGGCCAGAAGCTCATGTCGAGGTGGAGTTCATCACCGTCACAAAGATGTGGCAAGGCTAAGTATTCCGTTGTCAAGAAGCCATTGTGCTCACAGCAGAGCCTGTCACTGTTCCAAAGACTAGACCCAAGTAGACCGTGTTCCCGCCATTTCAAACAACTGCACACACGGTGATGTGCCACTGCACCTGTGATCCCCACTGTGGCTGCTCCAAGGTGCGGTGACCTCGGGTCTTGGCGGCCTGCTGAGTACAACTCACAAGTGACCCAGAAGAGAACCCTCTGTGCGCTAGACAGACAGCTGCATCAGAGGATGAAAGAAGCCGGCTTCCACTGGCGTTCTGCTGTAGTTGTTCCTGGACCATGGATCAAGTCTTCACCTGGCGTATCTCACTCTACAGGACCCCGCAACTGCCGCCAAACTCGTTGAGGCCTAACTGGGAGAGACTGTAAATCTAAGATTGGCTTGAGGCACTGATAACCGAGTCTGAACGTCAGTGCAATCTGTATCAGGGACTTGCAAGATATACACTTAACACGGGGGTGAGGAGGACTGCTTAGATTCATGTGAAGGGGGAGGAACCCAAGAGAGAGCAGTGAGGTGGAGCACATTACAAGGTGCAGTAGCCTTAGCACCTAGACAAAAATTGTACGTGTTTTTCATTGCTTTGAACTAATATTTTAAATTGTGTACATTATTAACTAAATGTTCTTTTGGACCATCAGTTAATACCCTGCTGGGTGACTGTAGAGTGTTGCACTTGAGTACCCCACAAGCTACCTCCTTAAGAAGCCTATGACTGCTCACCATCGCTACCACTAGGAGTCAAATGCTGAAAGGGTTCTACTTGTCCCAGTTTACACAGTTATATTAGTGTCTTCCTAAAAAAGGACATCGAACAACAAAAGCCCATGAATGAAGTCCTGTAGCCTCTTCTAGACCCATGGCTCCTAAAAAGGGTTTGGCCAGAGTCCAATATAAGAGTAATGAGGTTCCTAGTGTACTACTAGTGAGATAAATCAGCGTTGTAAAGAAATCATTTTAGTCAAATACCTAAACCTCCCTTGCCGCAAAAGGCTTGACATAGTCAACAAGCATTGGCATAGCCAATAGGTCTCGCCTTTGGGACCTTATAAGTGTTTAGCCATGCTGCAGTATATGTTGTTGTGGTAAGGATATTGTGCCGCATAACTAAATACTCATAAGGTCCCAAAGGCGAGACCTATTGGCTATGCCAATGCTGGTTTAATTTTAAAATGTTTGCCTGTATGATCCTTTAAAGGTTTGGGGCAGATTGTTACTATTTCTAAATGTGTTGCTTTGGGAGGAACAACACACACTCGTTAAAGTACAGGGCAGACGGGAAAAAGGCGAGGGGTATGCTGGTAAGAGGTACAGTGCAGATATGCACCTCAAAGTAATGGGGGCACGGTAGGATGGCACGGAAGGATGGTAATAAAGTTGATGCCAAGCTGCAGGCAGACTAAAGTGAGAGGGAAAAGTGCAAGGCAAGCTGGCAATGCAGAGGAAAAGAGCAGGGCAGGAAATAGAGGACAGAGCCCAGGGCAAATACTGTATGGCAAGGTCGGGCAGTTTGGCAGTGCAGAGAATGAGGTGCAGGGCAGGCAGACGGGTTAAGGGAAAGTTGCGGGGCCGACTGACAGCGCTGAAGGGAAGCTGCAGAACGGACAGACAGCACACATAATGTACTGTCAGCCTGTCTTGTAACTCAAAGAGGACAAACTGACAGCGCAGAGGATGGCGTGAAGGGCGAATTGATACTGCAGAGAAGTATGGCCGCCGGGCAATGCAAAAAATGAGGCACACGGCAGGCGGTGCTGAAGAGAAGTTGCTGGGCAGTTGGGAAATATTGAGGATAAGCGGGACAAACTTGCCGTGAGAAGGATGAGAAGGAAGAAAGGGTGTTAGCTGAGGGGAGAAGCAGAAAAGATCTCTCATGTGTAGAGGCACTCAGTGCAGAGACTGGGCGTACAGCGCAGCGGATGTGGTGCAGGGCATTTATGTGGTGTGCACGGTAAAGATGTTCACGAGAGCCAAATGCATTACCACACACACAGTACAACGACCCTGCTCTGCACGGTGACCTCGGCTCATGAGTGTGCGTTTTTGGCTGTGAGGAAAACTACCACTCTTGCTAGGGAAACTTAGGAGAGCGACGTAAGTGACAGAATTATAGGCGAGGTGTCAGCGCAGGCTTTAAAGATCTCGTTCTCTGGTTAGCAGGAAACGCAACAGCGTTTGGAGGAAAACAGGAAGCGGCTGGGGGATTATCAGTAGGAAGCCGGAAATGGTTAGCGGAAGAGGATTTCAGGAAGCGGTTCGGGTTGGCAGAAGTCGCTGAAGGACAAAGCAGCACGTAGTTAGGACGACGTTGGATGGATTTAACATGAAGCAGTGAGAGATTAGGGCTGGGGTTGGCAGGAAGCGCTGTGGTTTGGAAGTTGGAAACTGAATACGCAGCACATGAGCAGATGTATACACGCGCTCGTCTGAAAACAATAGAATTGAGGGGCTATGGAGGCGGATTGAGGTAGCAACACACACTTGTTAAAGTACAGGGCAGACGGGAAAGAGGCGAGGGGTATGCTGGTAAGAGGTTCAGTGCAGATATGCACCGCAAAGTAATGGGGACACGGTAGTCTGGTAATAAAGTTGATGCCAAGCTGCAGGCAGACTAAAGTGAAAGGGAAAAGTGCAAGGCAAGCTGGCGATGCAGAGGAAAAGAGCAGCGGCGGGAAATAGAAACAGGACAGAGCCCAGGGCAAACACTGTATGGCAAGGTCGGGCAGTTTGGCAGTGCAGAGAATGAGGTGCAGGGCAGGAAAACGGGTTAAGTGAATGCCAATAGCTTAAACTTGGGTAAATGCAAGACCTATTGCATTGCAAATGCTTGTTTCTTTTCTGGTTGATTCATTATCTGGCTGATTACAGTGACAGGCATTAAAGTGGCCAACATTAAAGTGGAGTCACGTATTTATAGCACCTCCATAACTGTCCAGGGTACTCGTAGCACTGTGTGCCTGAGCAAACTGATGGCAACACGTGGTTTGCACTGCATGCGGCAATTTCAGGGGCGGGCTCAGCTGAGCTTGTAGCGCCACAATATAGCCAATTTACCCGACACACCAGTGGCACCAGCACGGACGTTAGGCGGGTCAGTTTGATTTTGCCCAATCACACAAGCACAGACTAGTGTGTAACACAGAGACACCCTTATTGGCTGGCTTTGCCGCACTAGTGGGTGGGACACTGTAGTGCAAAAGTTTTCAAACAGCAAGCAGCTCCGGCCGCAGCTCGCACCGTGCCTCCTATTGCACCCACTGGTACCCACAAGTAGTGTGCCTCAACTGATACGGAGGGTGCACTGCAGTCAGGCAGCCAGTGCAGTGCCATTATGCCACAGCGAGTCACTAGTTCTGGACTGCGTACAGGGGGAAGTCAGTCATGCAGCTGGCCGGCCCGTCCATCGAGCTCCACAGAGCAGTAAGTGTTGCTGTGAAGTGTGTGTGCAGCTCCAGCCTCAGAGTCTCTCAACTGAGGCGTGGCTTGCTCTGTGCTCCAGTCAGTCCTAATTTAATTTACTTTCGTTGTGTGTGCACTGCAGCCAGCAGCCCTGCTCCTTGGACTCTGAAATACAAGATGAGCAAGCGCCCATTGTGGTGCAGAATGTGACAGGGCTCCTCCTCTTAGGAGTGCCTGTTAATGGGACCTCCCGGAACGTGCTGACGATAGTGCCATGCTGTGTTGAATTGGGTTTGAAGTGCCGTGGGGTAATCAGGAAGGGCAAATGGCCTCAGGATGACTATCACCGATTTTTATTTAAAGGCCCCTCCCAGCCAGGCACACTGCTGTAAAAAACAAAGCATTTGCAATGCAATAGGTCTTGCAGTAACGCACGTTTAAGCTATTGGCATTGTAAATGACGATGCCTTTTATTTATGTTTTTAAAACAAAAATAAAAAGCATTGTTATTTGCAATGTCAATAGCTCAAACTCACGTAACTGCAAGACCTATTGCATTGCAAATGCTTGTTCCTCCTGTCATTCACGTGCCCTCGTTGCAGCAAAAGCAATGCATCCTCTGGTAACCGCATTTCAAATTAAATGAACGCGACTGCTGTACTGGTAATGCCCGTTTGCATTCTACAGATCTCCACGGCAGGGACCTAAGTCCCGGAGCACAGGCAGTGAAGTACTGTGGAATGTTTCTAATATGAAAAAGCAGGCCGCTGCAAACCGCATGAACAACAAAGCAGCCAAGCACGAGCCGGCAGACGGCTGACAGGAGCTCGGGCTGCCTACGAAAAGACATACATCACGTGGGCTGCGTCCCTGGAAGCAGAACACCGTGGGAGAGGTGAGGGAGCTAAACAATGCATTTATGTATTTATTAAGAACACATTTATGACTGGTTCTGCCGTGCCTTTGTTTGATGTGCGTGTCCTGTCAGTGCCTGGGAGTCAGAGCTGAGGAACATTTCAGGGCCTGGGTTTACGGAGGGATTCTAGGTGTGCACGCAAGTTGCTGCAGTCTGGAGCGTCTACGAAGAACCATCAGTTTTACCTCATTCCCTTTTGTTGTGGGCGCTGTACGTGTTAGAAGCCTTGCAGATAGCAGGACAGCTAGAAATGTAAATAGTGATTTTGGCTCGGACGGGCTGGGTGAGTAACAAGCACTTGGTCGTGCTGTGCAGTTCCTATGTTGTCTGTATGAAGACAGATACACTGTTGCTACTAGCCTGGTGCCTTTTTCCTATGTGCAAATCGAGCTTGTGCTGCTGCTCCGTAAACTTTATCTAATATGTATCTTGTCATATATGTGGGCAAAAGTGTTTAAGGAAGGATTTGTTTGCAAAGAAAGTGCTGCTGCGCATTTTTTTCAGTCTTTCAATCCTTGCGAATGCTTCGGAAACATTTCTAAACACACAAAAAACAAAACTTTTTGCTTTGTCGAGATGTGTTCGAATGCATTACAAAAACATTAACCTTACCACTCTAAGAACTTGGCATCAACTTGAAACTGAACACAATGCCTAATTACTGCGTTCCGCAAGGGTCGCTTCCGGTCTCCGTCAGGAAGAGTGCTTTGTAAATTGACAACAGTGGCTTGGGAAATGGTGAGCAGCAGCCAACAAGCAAGATCTAAGACCCACATTCCTAGCACTTAAGGTGCCGTGGAAACCTCCTGCATGTGCTCACAAATGGAGAAGTTGAAGGTCAGAGGGCTACACCACCTACTCACACAAATTTTAAGAGAAACAATGTAAACAGGAAGCATGTTACGTAGTGAGAATCTGAGGGAAGCAGGGACTTGCCACTCTGACAACATGCAGGATGTCTTGTTACGATTCCTTTTGTTTGTAAATTTCAGTTGCTCTTATTATCTCACAGCCGATCACCTCTACTTAAACATCACATTATTTCAACAGTAAAGTGATATAAACTCACAAGAGAGAGTCAGCAAGATATAACAAGCGAATGCGTGCACGTCATTTACAGGGCAGGGAGCATTGAAAAGGATGAGAAAGTATAATTGGAACAAGCGCGGCCACATTTGGAGTCATTTGTAGGATTAAAAGAAACTGCTTCAGTTGCCGCTTTGTACCTGGGGAGGGGAGAACACAGATGGCCGCGATGAGACGGAGGTAAGGGAGACAGTGTTGGTGCCCTGTTCATCGAAGGGTGGGGGGCTCCAAGGCAACGGCTGTTTACCGCGCGAAAACAGGACAGGACAGACAGGAGCAGAAGCAAGAGGAGAGGGCGTTTGGAAAAAAAAAAAGCATGCGAGTGAAAATAGAACAGGACAGACAGAAGCAGAAGCGAGAGGAGCAGGGGTGAGTGGTGTGCAGTTAAAGCAGCTGCAGCGTCACGTCTGGCGAGTGGTGTACGATGTGCGCACACCATGACCAGAAAAAGCCAGATGGTCGGCTGCGCTCGTAACCGCAAGCTCTAGGCCACAAGCAAAAGCGTGTGGTAGCATTTTTTTAAGCCCACTTACTAAAAGTCTCGCCAGAGCAGCGCATGCGCTGGCTCAGGCGAGACCTAAAAAGGGAGTCCACACTTACGCAATAACTCCATCTTGCTGGTAAGCAGATACTGGCCTTCCTGAAATTTAAGCCCACATACAATTTGAGAAGAGAGAGTGGTACGGCCTATGTAAGGCATTTTTGGATGTACTCACTAAGCCCTTCCTTTGAAGTCCTGTGAAGTTATTGGCTATTTATGATAGCAAATCCTAGAGCAACGTAATCGCAGAAGTAGCACAAAACTTTCTGGTTACCATCAATGGTGACACAAAGACAGGTCAACCAACTTTGAAACATTGATTACAATGAAGAAAATGGATCACTAAATTGCATCCTCAGTCTCCTGCATCACAAACGGCACGACATGTGGTGGATCATAGGCGATGCATTAACAGGTGACGGTTATGGGGGAAGGACATCTTTTCTAACATCGCCCCAATCTCCTTTGCCATGTTCCTCATTCTATTTCCTTTTCTTCCCTTATTTATGCTTCTAGCCCTTCCCTTATCACTCTCACTCGGATATGCCTACATTACTTCACAAGTCTTAACAAGCATTGGAATACCCAGTAGGTCTCTCTTTTGGGACCTTATAAGTGTTTAGCCAGAGCTATTGGCTTTGCCATGTCTTTAAGCTATGCTTTAGAGCAGCATGGATTCTGTGCAGCATGTTTGCCAGGCTCTCCTTCGCCACCTAAAGAATATTTTTTGGGCAACTGCGAGAAGTAGTAGTTTGAGGTCCTGTCCCCTATGGGAAAAAGGCCAGTGCCTTGGACTTCACACATTATAAGCTGAGCCCTTAAGTATGCCAGGTCTATGCAAGATTCTCACCCAGTTCACTTGTTTTGGTTTGCACTGTGGAACTTGTATTCAAATTTTTTGTCACGATCTGAGGGAGGGGGATCAGGAGTTCTTCTTGCAGCTTCGCCTCATTGGACTGGGTCAAACATGCTGATGGACTGAGCTGCATCACGAGTACTGGGTAGGGGCTGAGCATGACTTTGTGCCCTGCTTGTCATGTAAGCTATAGCACTGTATGTTGATGTGCTCACTTGTGCATCCTGAAGACCACAGATTTGACTGTATGTTTACTAAAACTCAAAAATCTGCTAAAAAAAAAAAAAAAGCATTGCCATTGCCAATAGGTCTCGCTTTTGGGACCTTATAAGTATTCAGTTATGCAGCACAATATCGTTGGTGCAACAACATCAACTGTTGCATGGCTAAACACTGATAAGGTACATGATTTAGCCATGCAACAGCTGATTTTGTTGCACCAAGGAAATTGTGCTGCAAAACTAAATACTTATAAGTTCGCAAAAGCGAGACCTATTGGCTATGCCAATGCTTGTTTAAACGGCATTAGAGGTGTCATCTATGACATAAGCAGCTAGGACAGGCCTAGGAGAGCAGGGTTGGGGGCTGTGCCTTCTCAGATCAGGCTCCAGAAATATGGATGACCCCCCCCCCCCCCCCCCCCCCCCAGATGAGGTCTCAGACAAACAGAGGTCTGCCTCACCTTCAGAAAGTCACTGACAATCAGAGATTTAGCACAAGAGGATAGGGCAGTGTACATTTTGGCAAGGGAACCCCCAAAATATCTCTAATGCTGGCCAGCTTTTATATATTTGAATGCTAGGCAAAGTGGAATCTTTTTATAGAATGTCCCCTCGCCTGCACCGAAGAGTAACAGGTTGAAGTTGCTTAAATTAAGTATCACCTTTGTTGAAAAGCTTGCTATTCAAGCCGTGCTTATGGTCTCCAGTTTTCTGATGCGAGAGCAAACGCTATGACCTTTGTTTCTGTAAGTTTACAGCACCAAGAAGCCGTTTATTGGGGCATGTGGCTCTATAGAACAAGATAAAGAAGACGACGAACTGAAGCGCAGCGTCCATTAAACGGGCACCGTGCTGTTAAAATAAAAGTCGTGTGGCCGTGTCGCGGCAGGGGAGGGGCGGAGGAGCAAGAGGAAAGACAGATGGCGCCTGATCGGGCTCTTTGGCTGGCGGCTGCGCGCGTTCACGTTCGCGTGAACACAAGTGCTAGGCCAGCCAAAGCGTGGGGTAGCACTTCGAAAACTCACCTACTAAATGTCTCGCCTGAGACAGCGCATGCGCTGGCTCAGGCGAGACCTAACGAAGGAGCTTCCCCAAAAATGTTTTGCAGCTTGCCCACAGTTTAGCAAACACTGTGATAAAACGAGCGCTGGCAAAGCAAAAAGGCTGGTGACCAATGTCAGACTTGCTTTGCAAATGCTTTTTTATGAGGACTGAAAGTCCAGAATGCAAACTCAAAACCTGGGCTGGATGGGCTACTCACTGACGAAGCTGGAGAATAGTCGATCTATGTAGAATGTGAGAGACATGACCGAGAAGGCAATAGCAGAAGCAGGACAAATAAAACAGACTAGACTTGATGCCTAGACATGATGAAAAAGTCACAGGTGACCTTTCGAGTCTGGACGGCCATGTCGAGCATTCTAACAGAATGCTTAGTCACTAGGCAGCAGTGAACAATCTATGGTCTTAGTGTTGCAGTTTGACAACTGAAACCGCAAGGCAGTTCAGACTAACACCACAATCTGTTAACCAGTGAAATTGTGGGACATGGCGAAATAGATTTCACAGGAACGGGGAATAAATTCCCCGCTATAGGGAGACTGAGTGTGCCATGGATGGCTGCGATTGGGACGGTGGGAGTAGGAGCACTGGATCCGATAGGACAGGAGTATGACACCTGAGCTCTTTGACTGGAATACTAAATCATTTATGATGAAAGTGATGCCTACAGTCATTGGATGGCATGTGCACTGTCTGAATGTTGGCGTCTGTTGATGAAGTGATAAATAAAGCTATTTAAAAAAAGCATGCTTCGGAGGGTAATACAAACATGAAGACAGGTCTTTGGAAAACGTATGGGAATGTAGAAGGGCCAGTTACCTCGTCGTCAGCAAGGAGTAGGAAACGTCTGACTAGAAAATCTTCAAGGAACGCTTGAGCGTTTTTCCAAAATTTCAAAAATATACGGTCATACCTGACCCAAAAAAGTATTGGAGGATTTTCCCTCAAGTGCCAGGCGTCCCAAGTATATACCTACTGAGATGGAAATAGTAAAAGAAATATAATGTGGTAGGAGTGCCTACTACACATGAAATGACAAAGCACAGTGTGCATCAAAGGCCCTTTACTGAGGGAGGGAGGTGCTAGAACAGAGTCAGGGAGCAGTTTCATTTGCTCTTTTATTTAGTTGAAAAAAGTGTCGTAGCTGCAACCATTTTCTAAGGATTCCTTTGTTAAAGTAGCAAAGCTGCGAAATTTGCAAAGCGAGACATTCACACTCCAATGAACAATTTTGCGAAAAGGAAACACTTGCACTGTAATATGCTGGTAATCAGGCTTACTGACCAGCACACTTAGTCACCTACAGCAGATGCGCACAAGTGGAAGCAGTGACCCCTAGAGGTGGGAGAGTCAGAAAATTAACATGCCTGCGCAGAGCTCAGAAAATGTTTGCCATCTAAATCATACAGACATTATCAATAAAGGCTCTTTAAAATTCAGAAAAGTGAATTTTTTTAACACAAAAAAGCTTTGTAACTATTATAAAGTTGAAAATGGGTGATGGTGTGTGGTCTTTGATGGATGTCCCTTAGCGCTGGACGTGCATGGAATTCCCACACAACATTTAAAGCTTCAGCGTGCCCTTGCTCCATGTTGTCCACAAATTGCACTTTGCATTATCACACAAATTGTATTGGGCTGTGCTTGATTACCCAGAGTTTTTGATGTATTTGAAGCAATGGTGCCGTTTTGAATAGGCTGCCCCTCGTGAAGTCTCCCAACCCCGCCATGTGTTCCTGCACGACACTCTTTGCTGCTGGCAGGTGGGCTGTGTGTGAAGAAACTAAACATTCTTCGAGCGGGGGATAGGGGCTTTAGACGTTTGGCTTGTTGCATGCTCAGTCGGTGATTCATTGGGGGTTTACGTGCACTGCATGTAAGCCACCCAAGATACCTCCGGGCTACAGGAATTGTGAAGGGGGAAACCAGCAGCAGTTAAGCCATATAACAGCGCAGCACTCAGCTGCAGGCAGGTCGATCTGAGCAAAAAACTAGGTTCAACTCTCGGCATCTGCTCTACCAAAAACATGCTGACCGTAACAAATAAAATTGAACTCATAACAAATAAAATTAAACAATGGCTAATCGAAACCAAATAGGAACGGAAACAAAATTATAAATGCTGATCCTATTTCAAATGCCAACCCTGCTAAGGCAATGATTGATCTCCCTTCTGAACCTGTACAACATGGGGTGAACAAACAGAGAAGGAGAAATTCAAAGAAAGAAAAAAAAGCGGTGCATAAAGTAAACAAAACACAAACACGAGCAGAGGCAGGCCAACGAAAGAGTGCTCTCAAAGTATCCTAAATAGTATGAAAAGTAAGAGCACACGTTACAGGGGCAGTCCTCATGGAAGGATACAAAAGTCCAAAATGAGAGACTACTACATATATTCACCAAACAAAAGCTGGCATTTACAAAGGACAGTAAGAGGAACCAATGAAAAAGATGGGCGATGCTTGATGACCTATTGTACCTACAGCATGTCTCAAAGAAACAGTGTGCATGCACTGCCTGAGCTAAAACTAAAATGGGTCGATATGAAAGCGCTTGCATAACGATTTTGCCTGAAAATCACATCTAAATGTAGATTACTGCACAACATACCACTGTTGCTTGAAAAACTGTGGGATACACAAATACTTTTCTTCTCGAGTCCTATGGCTCACTTTTGGATGAGGAGTCTTTGTTTTGTATATTTTACAATAGAAAGATTTCAAGCAAAATAGAGAACTGCGTGAATTAGAAAGAATATGGTGTCTAAATAACAAATCCTCTACTTCTAAAAAGAGTCACCTTTAGGAGGCTAACCTGTATAACTGCAGATGAAAATATGAAATGCCATAAGGGCCAAATAACTCATCACAAATATTTATGGAATCAACACTGCAAGATACAATTTGCAACAATCATCAAATAAATGGATATGGTAAAACTAATCAGGACTGAAGTTCAGAGCTCTCAATTGCACTACTGAGAAAGACCTTCTGCTTTCACACATCTTTAATGAGATTCAACGAAATAGTAACCACCCTTAAATATAAAACTTTATTTAAAGAGAGATACCTTCTTTATCAGCTTCAAACTAGTCATGTTTTTTTTTGGCAAGGTTGGACGTCCTTTTCTAACATCATCAACTGTGCCACAGCACATACATCAAAAGTAGCCCAATACACAACTAAAGCTGAAACTTCTAAGAAAATTCAGTCAACACAATATATTTTCCTGACTTGTAAAAACAACTGAAAGTTGTATTTGTCATTCATCGTCGAAGACAGTGAAGATCATATCCTCCTCGCTAGCCCCCAGGTTTGTTTCGGTCTAGGTCACAGCCCTGAAACAGCCACAAAAACGAATCAATAATTCTTTCTTCTCAATGTACCTATGAAACTCATGCCTTCTCAATTGGTCAAAAGCCTTCAATATTCACCAAGGGAGACTGGTCTCAATCACAGGAATGAGCATGGATTTTTAGGGCAAAGATGTAGACTTGGAGACTTCCTTCCAACGTAAAAGAGATCTGTATCACCACTCATCAGCCTGCAGATGACATCTACCTTTACCCAAGAACCTCACCTATTCATGACATTCACCTTTTGCAATCCTGCGGAGGGAAAATCCTGTGTGCAAGACAATCTCATCATGCTACACCCGAACTATGTTGCTGCCCCCATTCCCTATTAACAAAGGTAACAAACACAATAGCTGACAAAACTCCAAGTATATGGTTTCCGACTTCACTCTCCTGATTTCTTGTCAGACTCAAAAATCCCAATTCTCAGATCTAACAATTTGCGAAGTCACTGAAATTCATCCATATTTCAACTTAAGCATGTGCTTCCTCTGACTGCAAAATTAGCAAACCAGGTGAGAACCAAGGAAAAGCTTTCATCACCATGCTGAAATACAATATTAGCTACACGCGGTCCTCTTCTGTCCTTGGTCATAATTTATTTTAAGAGTTTGACTCTACTCTTGTTTTTCTTTTATCCAAGTTATTTAACATGAAGTCCTCTCACAAAAGAAGAACTATAAGCAATAACCAATTATAGCTAATAGATTGACCTGCTTCTAGCACTGGAGGTGGAAAGAGCGGCAGCATCTGACCTTTTCCTGCAGTTAGTGGGAGCAGATTTCTCGGGGTATTTGAGGGGCAATGGTCCTTTATAGGTCCCATCTACAGGCAGCTTTTAACGGTTTGTTGACAAAAGACCAACCTCAATACTTGGAGTAGGCTTTGGATTACACAGTTGCTCATGATTGGTTTCCTTGCTTGTCTACCTCATTTGCTTGTTTCATATTCCATGACTTTCCTTCTTGCATTTGTCCCTCGCTGGAGCATAACTTTCTTTATCATGCTTTTGACTGTATGAGTTATACTTATATGGCTCATGTCAGGGAACTACTGTGCTTCTATGGCTCACATAATTTTTATTAGCACTTCATGGGAGCACATGCATTTTCTTGCTTCTCTCCAAAGTGCTGCTTCCATGTTCACATGCCCCTGTGTTCTGCATTGCTCTTAACCCCCAACTTGTTAATTGAATCGCTGCCCTGCTTTTGTTGTTGTTTTGTTTTTCAACCCTCACCCCCTTCTCTGCTGGGTGTTAGTATTCACAGTACAACTGCTCCTCTGCCTGATCTGAAGACATGTCATTACTCAGTTGGAGGATCCAACTTAATTATAACCTCAAAGAGCCAATGGGGAGAGGATTGCAAGCAGGGTGGATTGAACCATCCATCTTGCATGAGAAATTGTAAATGTCCGAATGAATTCAATAAAGGATTTTCTAAAAATGAGGGTTTGCGGATATGATCAGACAAGGAAGCAGAGAAAGGGACAGTTTCAGCAAGTAGATAAAAAGTGATGCATACTCACAAAGTCATACACAGATTTCCATCTGCAAGGTAGTAACTAAAGAGAAATCAACTTAACAGTCTTTCAATATGAAGAGGGGAAGCAAGGATTTATGACACAATGGTAGTTAACGGAATGCACTTTTGTTCTACCATGCATATGTAAAAGGAGGGAAGGCATATGCCATTCAGATCAATCAAACCTCATGGAACAGCATATGTGTCAAGCTGTTTGCGATATTTTAACATCACAGAATTTTTACCATAAATCCATGGAGATCAAAGTTCTTACTTTTGCTCAAACCATTTCCGGAGTTGCAGAGTATTCAGGTGATGTAAATGTTCTCATCTTTCCTTCTATTTTGGCTATCAACCATTGACACCAGGCAATCTGTTACTGTGGTAATATTTATTCAAATACATGTTTCCTTCTATCGAAAATCTCAGTGCTGCCAATTTGTTATGTCAGAAAAAGACGTTAAGGCAACGTTCTTCCAGACTTGTTAAACTCCCTCATCACTCAAGCAATAAGAGAATCATGTTGGACTATACTTTCATTTAAAGACCTATTTTACTTTGAAGAAATTTTACTTTGATCCAACTATCTAAAAGGCTGTGGCTTAAGTTTCACCATTTGACTATCCTATCATGTATGCAGCAAATTAATTCTGCTGTCCGTCGGCCAAGGCTCAATGGAGACACAAGATACTTTAAGGGCATGCTAGGACGTATTGCAAGAAACAATATACAATTTTAGCTTCTCTATGAGTGGCCATTTTAATTTCTATGCTTTCTTCACGTCTATGCTGTGGTTTGTACCAATTCGTTTGGTGACGTTCAAATGTAACCAATTTCGCTTCCCACTGATTTCTATTACGTATTGCTAGGTTTTCTTTGGATTTATCAGCAAAGACTGCTTTTCCCCAAATGAACGTGTGAAGTGCCCAATAGGCCTCTGTATTTATCACACAAAAAGTGATTGGAGGAATGCTTGCAAACAGACTAACCACTGGAAACAGCTTGAGGCACCATTCTAACCCATTGTATTCCCTTCATGATGTCACATTAGATAAGACCATATGTAAATCACCCACGGCCCTGCTCCAATGGGAACAGCCCAGTGCAACAACCCAAGTGTGACGGATATGCGCGGACATGGGTCCTGTGCTCACTGGAATTAAGCTACACCTGTCTGAAGAGCCCAATCAGGGTGAAACCTACTTTGGTTGCTGGTGTTATGATTCAGGGAGGATCTGGCCTGGCAGTTCGGACTAGATTGTTTCTACTGGAGCAGGGTCAGGACTGGTTTGCATATGACTGGGTCCAAACTCAGGTGGCACGGTCTGCAAAAATAATGATGGACTGGGATGGGGCCCGAGTAATAACCAGTGGCTGAGATTAATTCAAGAATTGCACCCATCACCTTTTTGTACACTTCAGAGCAAATGCCTTTGTAAGCTGGGCACAACAAGAGAAGGGGACTACCTTTCTAAAGTTACATTGAAGGGAGATTCTATCCACACTGGGTTTGTCCTTCTAAATGTGTCAACTGGTCTTCATTGCCGATATTTAGTCACGTAGTGTAGACTTGGTGAGTTTTTGTCCTTCGGTTTGTTGACAATGGGGATAAATGATGTTAATTTGTCACATTTAGTTGTTTGAAAACGATATACGCAACACTGGTGGTTATTATGTTGCTCTAGGTGCATCTCCCCGTAGATTGTGTTTAAATCAATTAAGAACTTCAGGGCTCGAAAAATCCACTTTCCCACTCAAAATGGTGAGCAAGATGTATGTATTCAGGACAAGCTATTTTCAAGGACTACTAGCCCTTTCTGGTGAGCTGAAAATCCTGAAAGCCGAGCAAATGTGACAAGATAAGATTTAAAGGCATCTTTACTGCTCACAAAGTGAAAGAACAATAAACATGCTACCTTGGTACTTTTGTTGGCTTTCAGAGACAGGAGGTCAAAAGTCAGTTTGTCTTCCTACATTTAATTTTCTTTCTGTGACTGAAGTTAGAGGATTTTGTAAAGTGAACCGTGTGAAAACTGAACTGTGCAAAGCAAGTGAAATGAAAGGCTGTAAGATGTCAGGAATTGAAACACAACACTGAAATGGCCAAGTGAACTCTTTAAACATTTTAAATTTAGTTCACAGGTTATGAAGACCTATTTTTGTAATTCTGTGGTGGAAAAATATTTTTATAGGATCAAAACAAATGAAAACACTTTACTTGGTGATGTGCAAATGTAAAATATTTTTGCTGAAACCCAATTTCCACACATTGTTTACATGCTATTATCAGTAAAACTACATGTCAGTGGGAAAGTTTTGTGGCCATTTCAATGGAAAATATGCTATCTGTAAATGACAGTGCACTACCACGTCATGCTTTGATAATATTTATGAAAAGTGAGTTTTTCAACATGAACCGGGAATTATTACTGCTCCTATCCAGATGACAATGCTATTAATGAACTGAGAGGCAAGCCAGGGATCATGTGTACCATTTATATGGGCTTGAATCTTGTAATACATTGATCAAACATCTAGTCTAGTAAATAAAAAGATTTTTGTACCACAGAAATAGTGAACTTGCATATTTGAAGGTGCTCTCTTATGTGATAATAAAGAAAAAGGCGTCGCCATAAGACAAAATATTTGCCTAGGATCACACAAGTTGAGACCAGTTCACGGGTCAAGTACATTACACTTAGGTCAAGTAGGTTTAAAAAGTTACTAGATCAGCAGGTCTTGTAACGTGTTTACGATTTTTCAAGCCCTGAAGTGGTTAGTCCATCCCTGGTCTCTATCAAGTTCCATGAAATAATGCTCTGGGGTTGCTAGTGTGTTTGTCTGCAGTGCTGCAAGATAGCATCCTAACCTGTACGTGGATTATTTATGTCTTAGAGAGCCTGACAGTTAAAGAGTGTGTGTCTCTTTCCTTAATGTTACACCAGAATTTAAAGATGCACTTCTAAGCAGTGCGTTCTAGATGGTAAATAATCATCCGATATAAGCACTGTTCCCGGTTGTATATCACTATATTGAGGGATCATCACCACCTCTGCATCAAGTTTGAGTGGGAAGACAGGTTAGGTGGAGATTACAATGCACTCCCTCCTTATTTTCAAACTATGCAACTCTTACTGTAATTAATTAACCACTAACCTCTTCCCCCGGCCGTCCGACGTCACGGTGAGCGTAGGACGGCCGGGGGCCGTCCGATTTGCGCATGTGTGAAATTTACCAGCACAGCGGGGGAATGTGCTCCGCGGCAAAGCGGTCAGTCTTTACATATTTATATCCCTTTCACTAACAAAAATACAGACACTGATACAATGGATGAACAATGCTGGATGGGAATAATGTTTATGTTCACCTAACATGATTGAGGCACACATTGATTGCATTATGCAATATGTTTTTCTACCTAAGCCAGTCTCAAGTGGTTTCATGTTTAGTCTTTTGTGCCAGATGCAGCCAAAATGCCCCATGGAATTAATAAAGTAAATAAACACTCTTCTAGATCTTCTTACCTGGAATGTGAAGTTATGGTCTATGGTTCAGTGATGGTGTAGGAAACACATTTGACTCCCTTGCAAAATGTTACTGTCAAGAACATTTGTCAACTTTTAGTCAAAAAACTGCCAAACGTTTGCTTACATTATGGGTTACACAAATTGCCTTGGAGTTATATTAAGGTTGATGGCTTTCCTGCCTTTATAAATAAGTGTTAAGAGCATTCAGCCCATGCAAAGATCTGGGATGTGGCCAGTTTGTTGTCTGAGGTTAAAACATTTTACTGGTGATTTTTAATTTTGTAGGAGCTATGTGTGTTTAGTATTTTGTTCAAACTGTAAACAAACTTTATTGCATTTCAGCCCAACTGCGCTAGTGAAGCATAGTACGTGTCACAGAGAGTTACATTGCAGAGAGTGGTAAGCAATGCATACAAGGCAGAGCATCAAGTAGGCATAGAGCAATAAACGTACAAAAGAAACCCTTGCCACAAACCCACTTCTAGATAAGCCAAATGATCTAGTCATTTCCCCCACATCGGCCATGTTTCTAGGGGCAGCCACAAGCTTCAAAGACCACACGCTCCTGCTGCACGCACCAATCCACTCCCAGTCTCCATCCTGACAGGGTAGGTGAGCAAGGGGACATCCAACTTGCAGCGATATCCTGTTTCGTCACCAGAAGGGCCGTGCCCAGGAATGCTTTCTTCGCCCTCGTACCCCAATACCCTCAAACACCCTAAAAGAATCATATGGGGGAGAAAGGGGAACTGCCAATCCCAGCACCTCCGACAGCTCCAGGGTCACTCTTGTCCGATTACTGAGTAACCGCAGCGGAGGTGCATATCATATGATAGAAATCAACTTGATCGGTTCTGTATCGAGGACAAGCCTAAGTGTGTCGCAAACTTGCTCGATGCAAGTGGAGCATTGAAAATAAACTGAGTAAAGATAGTTTATCCGAATGAGTCTCAGTCTGCAAGGGGTGGTAAGCTCGTGGGGAGCCACCAGGGCATCTCGCCAATCCTCAACGGGGCCTATCCAACCCTCCCACCGAGTCTGAAGGTAGTCCAGTGAGCAGGGTGAGTTGACAACGAGCGTGCAATAAATCTAAAAAATCCCACCATGGTCCAGATGTCCCATAAGTAACTTAGCTTCTACTGGACTGAACTCCCGGAGGGTGTCGGCAGGGAGGGAATGGGTGTGGAAAGCGGCTCTGTGCTGGAGGTACTTATAGAATATAGGTGCGCGTGAGACTGCCCATCTGTTGGAGGTCTTGAAAGGAACGCATATGCATCCCGACCGCACATCCCCCAGCCGTGTAATACCAAAGAAGTCCCAGGAGTGAAAACCACTGAGGTCAGCAACCTCCCCTAGCCAAGTACCATGTAAGAGTGGCGTCTGCTGCGTACATCTTCCCACTGAACGGGGCGGAGGGTCACCCTCCATGCAAGGAACACCACCCAGGTAACCAGCTGCATCGAGAGGGAAACCAAAGACCCATAGCACTGGGCCACAAGATGGGGAAAGCCCAGTAGTGCAAGTTCAAGATGATAGGCGGGGGTCGGGGCAACACCCCCCCCCCTCCCCCATTGAACCAGTCGTGGAGGACAAGGAGATGAAAAGACGGGTCATAGAGATAGATTGGTCATGTCCAACCCTCCATCATAGGGGCCTGGTTAACAATGTGTAAATGCAATGCGTGGCCGTGAGCCCCACTATAGAAGAATCATCGTTTAGTAAAGGGCGAAGCGCCCTAGGACAATGAGCGGGAGGGTAAGCCATCTAATAAGATCTGACTTGGCTTTCCGAACTAGGGGCTGGAGGCTTAGGAGCCAGGTGAGTTTAGGGTTCACATCAACCCATATGCCAAGATACCTAAAACTAAGCCTACGGAGGGGGGGTTGTAGTTTGCAAATCGAAGCAATCCCTAGAAGATGCCAGAGGGACCAGCACCGAATTAGAAGGGTTCATCCGGGGGCCAGAAGTAAGCTCAAACTGCATCAGCAACGATAGACATTGGGGACATCGGGCAACCATGATAAAGCAGGACATCGCTCGCATTCAGTGCGATGTGGTCCTTATGTCCCCTTCCCCAGACCCAACCAGTAAAGCGAGGGTCCGCATGGATAAGCTTGGCCCGAGGCTCTATTGCCAAGGTGAAGAGGAGGGGAGACAGGGGGCAGCCCTGTCTAGTCCCTCACTCAATAGTGAATGCCTAGGAGAGGACCCCATTCACCCGAACACAAGCGGCGGGACTGGAGCAAAGAACCCTGACAATGCGCCGGAATTGTGGTTTCAGGCAGATGTGAGCCAATACCGAGTGGAGGTAGCCCCAGTCAGCTGCGCCGAAAGCCTTCTCAAAGTCATTAAGGAATAGGGCTAGGTAAGAAGGCACTTGATGACGTGAGCCAGGACCAAGTGCAAACGGCGGTTGCAATGTTGCATGGTCCGGGACAGCATAAAGCCGCACTGGTCCGGCTGTACCAGTCCAGGCAGGACCCGATTGAGCCTATTTGCCAGTTTCGCCACAAAGATTTTTACTTCACAGTTAAGGAGTGATATCACATGGTAATCCGCATATGAAGTGGAGGGGGGCTGCTTCTTGTGTACTACGACTATGATGGTTGCGTCTAACTCTCGCTGGAATGACTCAACCGGACAGCCCTCCTGGTATAGCGATAGAAGGTAAGGGGTAAGCGTCTGTCAGAACGCGGTGTAATATCCCATGGGGAAGCTGTCAGGGCCTGGGGTTTTGCCTGGCACCATACCAGACAGCGCTTCTCCGATCTCGTCTGCCATAAGAGGCTCGTGCAAGCATCACGAAGAGGCAACAAAGGAAGGGGAATAGAGTTGAGGAGGGGCAGGAGCGCAATCCCACCCCATCCACTGGCTTGGCATACGTTTGATAATACTGAGCGAAAGTTTGGGCTATCGGTGGGACTGGTCAGGTTGACCAGTGTCATCGAGGATTTCAGAAACTATCCTGTCAGCTTGCTGACGTGAAACCAGCCAGTAAAGTAGTTTCTGGTTTTATCCCCCAACCATAAATAATCCCCGTTGTTGCCCGCCAGGTGTTTGGCTGCTTCCAAGGAGTGCAGACTAATGTCTTCGCGGATGAGGCCCAGCCGTAGAGATATCAGACTGGAGGTCAGACCCTGACTGCTGCTCCAGGCAAAGGGTACATCATTCCAACTGAGCAATAAGCGCACCACGCTCCAGGTCCATGATATAGCTCTTGGCTGAGCCTCAGTGTGTTGCTTTACTCGCAACCCATAGTGTTCCTACACAGTTGACAGAGCCTTCATTATTATCAAAGTAGGCTCAGAGCGAAAACCCAAGGGAGTCAGTGAATTTCTGGCCTTGGAAGTACCAGGCGTTTAAGCGCCACATAGGGTGTTGACCTATAGGAGGGTGCCCAAGATGGAGGAGCAGTGAGAAATGGTTTGAAATGCCACTGGGTCTAATCGGAATCAACAGTTGGCAGTCAGGGGCAGGTAAGATGGTATGGTCTATCCGAGAGAGAGTGTGGTGAGCCACCGAGGTGAGTGGCAACGTTCTATACTGGGGATGCAAAAATCACCGCGCATCACAGAGGCCAAGAGGCATGGCCAATTCATTGATAAGACAGGCGCCAATCCCCTGTGATGCTGTGGGGCCACCAGAACTAACCAATTCAGGGTCCAGCACTGTGTTGAAGTCACCCACTATTATCGTGAGTCCGTGGGGTAGGCGGGTGAGATGGCGGGAGAGGTCCAGAAGACCAGAGGGCAGCGAAAAGAGTGGTACATAAACACACCTGCCTTTCCAAGGTGCCCTCCAAAGCAATGAGGCGTCCCTGTGGGTCACGGGTTTGACAACGAGAGGAAAGGAGCATTGCAAAAGGATGGCAACCCCTCTGATGCCCCAGGAGAACCCCACATGAAAGACTATCATAGCCCTTGCGAGCTAAGAAGGGCCAAAGCTACCCCATGAGAGGAGTTTCCTGCAACAGCATAACCTCTGGGTGGTGTTGCTGCACAAACAAAGACCACTGCTGCTCACTCGGTCCAACAGACCATTAACATTCCATGAAAGGACTCAAAAAGTCAAGGGGGTGTGGAGTATTAATGAGTGTGCCATGGACCGGTCGTCAAAGGATGCCACCCCAGAACTGCGTATTTGAATAGAGCAAGTGTGTGAGACAAAACCTTAAAATAAATTTTTTATGCAAAACCTGCATTCAATAGGTACCAACAGCGTATCACTGACCATGCCTTGTAATCAGTAGAGTCACATCTACCATCCAGACGTGAAGTAAACCTAGCACGGTCCTAAGTTACTAGGACACAATGCCAGTTCCGTACAGGAGTAGGGTCCAATCTGTCCTATACCATGGTGCTAAAATCTCTTCGGTCACAGGGATATGGTTTGGTACCAAAGCCGTATTCGGCCAAAGAACATGCTTCTATCAGATCCGGATCGGATCTCATCGAGTGATTTTTTTATGCCCCGATGAAGCCCTGTTGAGTGTGAAACGCGCTGCCTGCGCTGTTGTTTTCTGACTTTATACAATAAAGAAGCACACATCTTCAACACAGAAGCCTCAAGAATAATTGTTTTACTTATTGTCTTGTTGCTAAGGTTGCCTCTGTGTTTAGGAATTGTTTATCGTAGGGTATGGTCTATGAGCAGCGGACCATTGAGGTGGGCAACACTGTCAATTACTACTTGATTATACTTTAATGTGACGCTTAGGGCGGTGGAGCTTTAATTCCCTTGGCTGCTTAAGGTAATTTGAATTTGGAGGCGGAGGATAAGCAATCAACATGATGTAGGAGAGAAAAGGCAACCATCAATGCCAGAGAGAGCGCTGTCCCCAGAGTCAAGCCCCCTCTTATGGCAGAGCTCCGGGGTACAGGAAGCCCCACATTCAGATCAACAGGCGTAGAACAGGGGGAAGGGATGCGCAAACCCCAGGTTCCGCATTGTCCCCTCCAGCTGACAATGCCAAGTCCGGTGCAGACTTAGTAATACAAAGATAGCAATCACAGCATCACATTCATCCAAATGTCCTTGGGCCGTAGCAAATAAGCAGACGGGATAAGGCCAGACTCAGGAGGGTGTTCAGCGGATGTAGATCAAAGTTAATCAAATAAGAGGACTGCGAGACAAGTCAGAGTGGATGGTATTTGCATCCCAGAGTAGGGCTACCACCCGTTGATTGCCACCTTGTCTTCACCCCAGGAGGAAGGGATCGAAGCCTGTCAATGAAGCATCTCCAGATGTTGCGTGGGGGTGACGACAGGGCCGTGCAGTGGGTGTGCCTCCGTAAGCCACTGCCAGTCAGGGGTGTCAAAAAAGTGCGACTTATTGAGGTGGAGAACACGGAGAAGTGCAGGGGATAGAGCAAACTGTATTGGAGTCCAATGGCTCTCAACTTTTGCTTGACTTCTGTGTATTAGAGCAGCGCTGCTGGACCTCACAGGGTGTAATTTGGAAAAAAAAGAAGCACCCCCGTATCGGAGGTATGTATGTTGTTCGGCCTCTCGCAGAATGGCGTCCCTGTCCCGGTCATTGTGATGCGGTCTATAATGGGACGGGGTGAAGCTCCAGGTGCAGGCCTAGAGGTCCGGGCGCGATGGGCTTTTGCAATGGCAAACCATAAGGACAGGCAAGTAGTGGACATCCAGGATTTGATCCAACGTTTCACATGGGCCACAACTTATTGGGTGTCGTCCCCCTCCGCCAACTCCGGGACTCCAATCAAGCGGATGTTATTACGTCAAGAACGGTCTTCAGCGCACCTTTGGAGGTCGGCTGTCCGAGTGACTAGTGTGAAGGGAGACCTGCTTTTTGAGAGTGGCTAGGTTGTCTTCTGCCAAGGAAATCGTTTGTCTCAGCGATGTGCAGAAAGCTTTTCCTTATCCATCGCGACAGGGTGATGAGTGGAAAGACCAGCAGTGCAATGTCAAGCTGGACCACGTCAGCGAAGAAACAAGACAAGAGAGGGCAGTCCAGTCCCCCGACGATCTACCCCCAACCGCAGCCTCAAGGGTAAAGCAAAGTAAAGTAAGGCGCTCCGTTATGCCAGGAGGTGCATGGTGGTGGGTGAGTGCCTACTTTCACCTAGGATGCAGTCAGTGGGAGCCCAAGATAAAGATCCCTTGGTAGAGGGAGGCAGGAGCTGCAATTACCAGGGTGAGCCTCCGGTCAGTTTAATACTATGTCTCCAGGGGGACAACCAGCCCCGGGCAGTGCCTCAGTAGAGGAGAAAAAAGCCCCCCCCCCCCCCCCGAGAACAGCGCAAGAGGTGCGGGCCTTGATCTCCTCAGGCTGTAGCACCTCAGACCCTGCAAGGGCTCTGGTCTCCCAGGGCCGAGTGCCTAGCACAGGAAAACACAGGGCAGCAGGAGCATCTCAGCCAGCAAGCAAGGCCCATGGCTCTAGGCCGGCATGGTGATTCCCCCCCATAGAAGCGAGAGGCCCCCGGGAAGTCGCCACACAGCAGACACCAGCTTGAAGAACTGTGGAGTCTCAGCCAAGTCGGAAGGCCACACCGCCCGCCCAGGGAAGAAAGCAAGGCCGCAGCTGCATTCCAGATGGAGGGCAGGGCCTAGTCAGGAAGCCGCAACCTACCACCAGCCCGCGGTCTGCAGGGATTTACTCGGTGGGGCTCCGGCAGCCACACAGCAGGCTGCACACCTCATGGGCTTGTGCTGTCCCATAGCCCAGCACATTGGCAACAGGTCACCTCCGGCTCCAGAGGCCTCGAGTCGTTCTCCTCCACAGTAGCGGGGGTAGCCCCAGAGGGAGGGAGCCCCCGGGTCACACTTCGCCGCACACCACGCAGCAGTGGGTCCTGTCGCGGGCACATGGCTACCCAAAGTTCCAGGGTCTGCCACAGAAGCCAAGGGGAGCCGGAAAGGGTGTCGCTCCTCTCTCCGGCACCCTAAACATGTCTGGGCATACTGGATGACGGTTGGTAGTCCAGATTAATGGCGGATAAAGGGGGTTTAGCAATGAGCCATGTTACAGTGTGACCGCCATGTTGGCCACCTTGGCACACCCCTTCATGTTCTATAGAAATAAAATCTTATTACACTCACCCTGCAGAAAGACGGTACTTTCATGCTCCTATCCAATTAGAGGTTCACCAATGCCCTGTATAGAATATGGACTTAGTGAAAACCGGATGCATTGTTTTTATAATTATTATCCATGTCACCGTTGCTCTTTTCATTTTGGTTGGGAGGGGTTTGGGAAGTGTACAGGGATACTTGCACTGAAAAGCCCTCTCATCATAACAACTAAAACCTCTGTGAGTAATCGCTGATCTATCCCCTCACATCATCCATCTCACAATTTTTTGGGTTGTAGTCTTTATTTCAAGATAAAGCCTTTTCTAGTTATAGTTTAGGGCTGTCCACACAACAAATAAGATTCCAACTTGCAACTGTAAAACGCATATTCGTTGCTGTTCTGAGGCTATGGTTGGGCATGACAAAACACTGGTGTTTAATAATAAGTCATAGCAGCCCGCAAGACTCAGGCTAGAGTTCTGAAATACAAAGATACTCCCTCTTTCTTTATGCCAAGATATTGTTTTGGGGCATCTTTTCATCACTGCTACTCTGAGACTGAATTGTCAGTAGTATATAATTTACATTTTAAATAGACTTGGTAGTCTAAATATTCTAGGCTTGGCTCTGCTGGAAAGTCTCTCTTACATCCCTAGTCAAAGCCCAGCCTTGGGTGCGGAGCTGACACCAATATTGCCAGAGGATTTCCTGCCCACATCACAGTCAACCCTAGCTACCCACATAGATCAACATGCACCACAAATGCCAGTAATTTGTAGCCAAACGTAACTGATTTGTGATAGTTTCCAAAATAAAATGTCTAAATAATGAAGCTTAATGACCTATTGTTAACCGTTAACCTAATATATCAGCCAAATAAACACCAACAGATGGGGCATATTGATAACTTCGACCATCTCTAAACAACAGGCAGAGTACATGGACATTACAATCTATATTGAGAATAAACAAATTCACAGCAAGATTCACCGAAAGGACACGGTCTCCACAATTCAGTACTGCACACTAACAGCTGTCATCCAAGAAACATCATAAATAAAATCCGTAAGGGTAAATTTCAGTAAAGAAAAGATATATCAGGAAGAAGCACAAGAAAAATACGAATGACTGGCCAGTACGGATTATGCCCGAACAACTCTAGAACAAGCAGTCAAAGAAGTTTCTGACATGGATCGATTCACAATGATTCACGAAACAACAAAACAACATATTTGAGTTACTGAAGAACCCATGGATTTCATGGACAACTAAAGTAACACCCACCACTATATTTGAAAACTCCAACAGATGCATTGGAATTTATTCAGCAACAACACATCTTGCATTATCCCCAAATTTATTTTAGGAAAGCACGCAACCAGAAGCAAGAGCTGTGTTTATCTTTATTCAAGGATCAAGGTTAACAGCAAACAACATTCTTGGACAACCCAAAGGTCTACATGCCATAATTGCTCAATCTGCAAATTAGGTGAGAACATATCTACAGAACTAACGTTGTGTAATGGGTAAAGACAGAAAGTACTTTCATAGGCTCACTGCAACAGCACCTTTGTAATCGACATAACATAATACCCTTGCTAACAGATATATGTTGCAAGCAGCACCAGACTATTAAAGACTCATTCAGGAACATCCTTAAAATCAGACACCAAAAAGCCATTATTGAAACATTTCCCACGGCACCATGTAACAAATCATTCAGTCTTGTGTAATTAAAGCAAATATCAAAAAATGTTGGAGAACGTGATCAAGAACTCAAACTATGAAAAGGGAAAGCAAAATAATCCTAACAACAGACTTAGTATGCTACTGACTCAATAAAGAGGCAGAGATGCACTACTGGATTTACTAACTTCTCCAGGACAGACCCTTAGAACAACAATACATGCCAGTCTTCTTTCCCCTCACATATCACCATGGAAGACCACAACCCATTGATTTGGAACAAATCCCTTGACCAATTATTTTCTATACAGGCTCCACTAATCTTTAATTGGATCACATCATGCCTCCCCGCTCCTATGAACTAAATGAATCCTTAACATTCCCAGAAAACTACTCCGACAAGATTATCTATATGCCCTTTCAGGATTGGACTGCTTATTCAGATCTTTCTTACCTCCGATGTAATGTCTTCCCATCTATTAGGATAATGATGATTAGATCATGAAAGGTTCTATAAATTGCTTTTACCGATTTACTCTTTGTGTCCCACCTCCCCTGTCCTACGAGCCAAGCGGACCATGGGAAACTGACATTTCATCCCAAAATCAAATGCTTATGCTAGTCTATTTTACTGTGCTTCACGTGCAATTCCATTTCAAATCTATTTGCCACTAACCAGAATGTCTTTAGGCACTTTTATGAAATATCATTACATATGATATATTTTCTTCAACTAAGAATTACGGGCAAACTTAATTTATCTACAATACACCATAAACTGCTATTATTTTTGGAAACTGTCCAAATACTATTTGGTGTAATCATTCCTCATAATGCAGCACAAAGTTGGACATATTGCCGCACAAATCCGGATGTCACATCAATTAACTATCACTGACCACATTAAGCAGACTTCAATACATGAGATATGCATCTTATACAACCTACCTAAGTACTCTAGTGACTTCCTTACAAATACTGGCACAAATACGCAAACTTTATCATCCACCTAATACAACAGCATCTTTCTTCCTATTCAGTGACCTAGACTTGGACACCTATCGCTTTAGATTGGACTGACAAATCACTTGCTTTTTTTCCCTGATAAACCAACCCTACGGGGACACCTACCACCCAGAGACATGTCAGTGACCTAGTTTTCTAACTAGAGAAAATTGTCCCTGTGTGCATTTAGTTTTATGAATTATCTGACAGCTCCCCAACTACTCACATCCATTGAAGCCTGCACGGCTGGCTGTCATTCCTCTCCAAGATGGCTGCGAATAAGACAACTCACTATTTATAATAAACGTTGACAAGCCTAAGCTGTTACAAACCATATGTTAACCTTCTCAATGGCATACATTATAAACATTGATTATTCTTTATTTTTCCTGTTTTAGTGGTCATAAATACTACTGCCCCTTGGTTCCTGAACAAGCATACCATTCCCTCACTAAGACAGCCGACACCATAGGACATAATGTTACTTCCGCTATTGCACCACCCCCTCTCCCCCAACGGTGCTTCCATATTTCCAAATCCACACTGCCATTTCGCCATTTTCCTGTAACACATGCTTCCCTATATTGTCACTATCAGACTTCTAATGAGCTTGATACACAATTCGCAACCTGAAGATCCCATTTCCATCGCTCTTTCCTCACCCAAGATCGCCACCAAATTGGATGTACGGCACAACCGACCACTTCTGCAATTTTTTGCGCACCTTTTGAGCACTTAAAAATTAGGCCAGCGCCACTCGTAAATTATCCTCTTACCATAATGTACACTAGTGCATACCAACGGGGCCACAATTAATAAGAGAATGGGATCCTGCAGAAACCCCCTAAGCTTATATTACACATGGATTGGCACTTGTGTTGAATATACTGAAGACAACTGAGATATACAGTTACTTAATAGCGGTACTTAGGTCCGGATCATAGTCGGAAATGGTACCCTTCTGTCAAGAAAGATCTATACCCACAAATATCTAAAGATGGGGTGTGTGTTAGCACCATATCTTTTTCAATCTTTTTATGGTCGACCTTTGTCCAACCCTCGATACAACTAACAGCCACGCCCTTTGCCTCAGAACATCTGAATTGAATCACTTTATGCAGACAACGTGGTTTTGTGCAGTCAAACCCACGTTGTAGACCTGCAGAGGTTGATCAGCATACTGCAACTGTACGCCTGACAAAACAACATAACCATCAACAGAAATAAAACAAAGGCAATGATGGTCAGTACGGTCATTAAGAACACTTCCTGACACTTGTGCATGCACACCCTGGACACAGAAAAGAATATAAATATCAAGGTGTCCTGCTTGTCTTCAAGGAATCCGTTAAGCAACAGCTGCGAGCAATCACAAATAAGTGCAGTGTCTCAATTACAGCCTTTAACACGTTATATAAATGTTTTAAGTGCCCAATGCTTGATCTACCATTAATGGAAATGGTGGAAAGGGTCTTGCCAACCCTCACATACAGCAAAGAGGTCCTCCATGATTGTGATGCGGTCCTATTGGATAAACTTCAATAAAAAGATTAATCAGCAAGTCTTACTTAGCACAGAGTTCATCTCCCAGCCAGATACGCTTAGAGTTTGATCTTCTGAGGCAAACAAATCAGTAGGCAAAGTGCTGCTTCCAGCTAAAACACTCAGAAGCCAATACACTGAATAACATCCTGTGGTCCACAATTTCCAACATAGGCTCTGTTAACAGTAATACATTTAAAGAGTACTCAGACCAATCTTTAGCAAGCCTACTGCCAGGCAACTTGTGGGAGCTATCAGTCACATATGATTGATTTAAAACAAAACAGTTAACAATGGCAAAGCTTTCCATACTATGGGGCAAAGACGAATTTGTGAAAAGATCTCACGCCTGGACAGTGATTAACAGCTACTCCAAGCTGAAGCGTGAAAAATACTTGGAAAGCACATATCCATTACATATAAAATACAAGCTGTTACAGTCCTCCAACCCAAGCGTAAAAACTAGCATGACAGCAAACTGGAAACAGAGGCTGCCGCTTGCGTGGTTCCATCTCTGAAGATCTTCTCAATTTCATATGTATCTGCCCTGAAATTGCAGTTTACAGGAATCGTCTCCTTAAATACATATTTGAAACAAAAGGGATTAGTACATGTAGACCAGATGACCCTACACTGAACTGCCGCTTCCGAAATATCTAAACAGATTTGAACGAAAAATTAGCAAGATGGAAAAAGCGTTGAGTGCAGTCCGACAATAACCCGTAAATAAAACCTGTATCTTGTTTCCAGGGGCCAGGCTGCTAGTCTGGGAGAGGAAACTTACAGCACACCCTTGTGCTATCTTGGCTCCTATGCAGAACTCATAAGCAAGCTCCACAAAGCCTGTGTACTTTTGCATATGCCAAAAAGCAACTTGCACCACCGCACTTTAAAAGATGTCTTTTGTACCATCTGGGGCGCCAACTTTTGACTATCTTAATCTGCTATTTTAAATAGATTCTTTTAAACTCGAATGTTTTGTATATTTTTGCAAGGGTTTTAATAACTGAAGCAACTAAAGTTTACTTACTGAAGATAACTTGTATCAACCATCTTTTACCTTCACATGTCACAAATTGTTTTTTCCTCATAAAGATAATTTTTCTTCAACCAATTACACGCTAACTGACTTTCCCTGTCAAGGTAATTCCTTCATCCACTTTGGTTTGATTAAATCACATTCCATTCCCACCTTGACTCGATTCTCAGACTACTTCTGTGCCGTACTGTACACAATACAATGGAGGTACTTTGTAATTATCTAACTGGGACCTGCTTAACGTACTAGTATACCATTCTATAAAGTTTACCTTTTTTTGCTTCTTTCTCTCTACAGACAATCTTTCTTATGCACCTCTTACCTGTCTCTCATCACTATTTCATTACAAAGGAACGTGATAAATACATCAGATATATGATTACAACTGACCCTCCTACTACATCATAATATATACTCCAGTGCAAACTCCATTTAGGTTTCAATGTACTTGCCTAAAGGAAAAAACAACGAGGAAGCATATCCTGAACCCTTAACGTCCTCTGAACTCACATGTATAAATCAAGTTGGATGGACAGGTCATATGTCCAGCTTCAGATGTCCAGGGGTAATCCACTGAGTACAGGTGTATCAGTGAGAGTGCTCTGTATAGTAATCAGCACATTAAAACTGACAATTGGTGTCCTAAAATGGGACAGGGCTCGAGGTGATCAACAAAGTGGGTACGTTGTAGTGGGCTCCAGTCTCAAATATACCGTCTCAGATGGGGAAAGTATGTGGTGTGGTCGAAAGGTTTTAAAGGTAAAAGTGGTAGCAGCGGTCTCAAAAGAAGGATACCTAGAGAGTGTCGGATGCTTAGAAAACAAGATTCGACTCTTAGAGGGGATAAGCTCACAAGGAGACTGGGTGCTGAAGACAGCCGCAGGAGGGGACCAGGAAGAACCCTCGTCATAGGTGGAGACTATGCAGAGATCGGTAACTGTTCTCAAGGCACCAAGTTATTTCTACTCACAACAAAGGCGGCAGACTGAACTCAGTATATTAGGCCAATTTCCGGGCACGTCACGCTATCGCTGAGCTAACAATTTGAGGGATGGAATGGGAGATTCATTAAAATGGGGAGGGTTTTGAATAGAAGACGGGTTTGTGGGAGAGAAGCTCTTGATTTTGCAGTACCTGGTTTAAGGTGAGTGGGTTACACGGGGTTAAGACAAGTTTTTGGGAGGGGGGGGTAGGCAGAGGCTAAAGCACGGGAGCTCACCGGTGGGAAGCGCGCATTGTACTTCTTCTTCTTGCTTGGCATGGCTGTCGCTTCACACACCGTACACAAGGAGCGGCCACCAGTGCCGCTACAAGAGCCTCTGCAGCACCGCCGCCCGCTGTAGCCGGTATCCACAGGGGTCCCAGCGCCTGCTTCGCTCCGTAGAAGTAGAAAAGAGACTATCATCAGAAGCAGCGGTGGCTTGACTTCAGTCAAAACGTCGCTCCTTTTGCGTCACTTTGGCGGCCATCTTGAAAGGTGTATGTGGCTCTTGCCCACGTCTGGGGTGTCACAATGGATGCCATCTTGACTTTAGCGTTTGAAGATTGTCCCACTGTTGGCGTCACAAAGTGACTCGTCTCAAGAAGGGAATTTGGTGGGTATGCGTAAGTGTCCTTATCGCAGGCTTATGGCCCGCCCTAGGATACTAGGTTGAGATATTAACGCCTATCTTGTAAAGTGTTTATAACAACAACGAAATGAAAACAAACATTTGCAAAGCAATAGGTCTCGCAGTTACACGAGTTAAAGCTATTGGCATTGTAAATGACAATGCCAATAGGCATTGTTATTTGCAATGTCAATAGCTGAAACTCGCGTAAATGCGAGACCTAATGCATTGCAAATGCGTGTTTAGCTTAGGTGTTTTTTAAGCCACGCCCCTTTGAGAGACCCCCCCCCCCCCCCAGTTTTTTATCCCACCTAAAGCCCCGAGGTCACCAGAAGGAAATCGTCAATTTGACCAATTATAATTCAGTCAAAAGAGATAACGGAGGATAGGTCTGGGGTAAAAGCAAAACATAATGTTCTATTAGGTCAGGGTCCATAGTTAGTTCTCGAGGAAACGGCAACGCCAAGTCTCCGTGCTGCTCTGCTCCTCCTCATGGAAAGTCAGAGATTGTCTACACTCTGCAATAAACAAGAACAGTGTTCCCTTCGAGTCCTTACTGTTTGGACAGTGTACTTTGTGATACAATACCTCTTTGGGTGCTTTTGCTTGTTAAATTATGTGCTCAAATATTAATACAGCGAAAGAAAAGAAAATGCAGTGCTTAAAGGTGAATGGGTGCATCGTGTGGGGGGGAGGGGTGGTGAAGTGATGCAGGGAGCCATGTGCAGAGAAGGAAATAGAGTGTGTAGGAGGAACGAGATGAAGTATGAAATATGCATATGGATTGTTCACAAAAACTTTCGGAGAAAAATAATGCAAATGTCTCACAGGTAAGATTCAGATGTATGTGGCGTGAAGGGCGTTATTTGGATGCAATAACAGAACATTCGGAAACAGGCAATCGAAAAATAGTCAGGTGGTAGGTTGTGTGAAACACAAGATTTTTACGTTTTAAGCCACGCTCGTAGGGCCTCATGTAGGTAAATAAATTTTACCGGTTCTTAAATACCGAGCCGTACCGAATCGGTAAATTAGAATCGGTAAGTTATATGTAGGTAAAAATTCGGTAACAGTTACCGATTCGGTAACATTCGGTAAATACGAATCGGAATTCACCGATTCGGTAAATACCGAGGTGATAATTACCGAATCGGAAAATACCGAGGTGGTATCTACCGATTCGGAAAATACCGAGGTGGTATCTACCGAATCGGAAAATACCGAATCGGTATGTACGGATTCGGTAAATAACATCACATGACTTGACGAAACAGCTAATCCTGTGCAACGACAGCCCACCCAACCAGGAACTGCCCACACCCAGGCAGGTGTACACAATTAGCCGACGTGGCCACACCCAGGCAGGTGTACATAATTAGCCGACCCTGGAGAGGCTTGGAGTGCAGAGGAGAGGCAGGGAGCAGTTGCATGTGCGAGCGGGAAACGAACAGCATGTCCAGCCAGAGAACACAGAAAGACGGAGGGGAAAGGAGGAGGAAGCTCAAATTCAGCCCCAAGGAACTCCAGGTGCTGGTGGAGGAGGTGGTGAAGCAGCACCAGAAGCTGTTTGGGAGGCAATCCCTGCAAGTGCCTGAGGCCGAAAAGCGCAACATATGGCTGGCCATCCAGGCGCAGGTCAATGCTGTGGGAGTGACCCACAGGGACATTGAGGTCCTCAAAAAGCGCTGGTATGACCTGAGGATTGTGACCAAGAGGAAGATGGGCGACATCCAGAAGGAGGCCAGCCAGACCGGAGGTGGAACCAACAGGGCACCTGCCCTCACCGAACTGGAGGAGCTGGTGGCGGCCACAATCGAGCAAGAGAGCGTCGTGGGTCTTGGGGACGCCGACAGCTCTGCCAGAGCCGCAACACACCAAGGTAAGACGAAAGCACAGCAATGTAGCCTCCCCTACCCCTATCCCACATCCCCCATTGTGAAACGAGAATCACACTGCAGTCCACACGTGTCAGTGCAGACAGGCAATGCATTCCGGGAGATGTAGTCAGGGCAACACTAACCATGACGTAAATGTCACAGGGCAACAAGGCATGTCACGCACTCGAGGCACAAGGAGACAGAGGACAGATTGGAATGTGAAATGATTTATTGTGACGCTTGCAATGCAGCCCTTCGGGGACACTGAGCCAATGTTGTTTTTCTGTCCACAGATGTGACATCATGCAGCACAGGGCATGCTGCAGGGGAGACGGCACACCGGCCACAAAAATCACCTCTAGCCAGCACGAGTTCAGACCAGGGAGCAGGCCCACTGGCAGCCGAACCACCAACACAGCCAGCCTCGCCGCACACAGAGCCAGCATCACCTCACCGAGAGCCAGCATCACCACAACCACAGCCAGCATCGCTACTCATGTTCGAATCACCGGCCACATCTCCGCTTGCAGGTGTGAGAATGAGGAGGCGTCCAGCAGCCAGGCTACGAGCCTTCGACACCTCGTCAGACGACAGCATGGGCCCAGAAGACCGCACCGGGCACCAGGAAGGGAGCCATCCCACTGTGCCCCACACCTCACAGGCAGCACAGACGGGAGCAAGAGGGCGCCGCAGGTCGCGTGTCCAGAGTCCACCAGCACCCACTGACGGCCATGGTGTCTTCTTGGGGCTCGAGGGCCAAATGTTGAAGCAACAGCGCCTGCAATCAAAGGCAGTTATGTCAGTCCAGAGGCACATGCGGGTGATGAAGACAAGCTTAGTCAACATGGACACAAACATTGGCGGCATGGCTGCGGGCATTCGGGACATGTCCCAGTCAATCCAGCAGTTGTGCAGCAAATTAGATGCTGACATCGAAGCACGGCGCCGGGAACGCCAGAGAAGGGACACTACCAGCAGGGCACTCAACCGTCTGGCAACTGCGACTTCCCTACTTTGCCGGCGCTCTGTGACGATGCAGGAGGGCCTAACACAGTGCTGCAGCGACCTGTCTCGGGGGATGGTGCAGGTGACAAGTGCACTAGGGGTGCTATTGACTAGTCAGGCGTCGACAACTGCTGCAGGGGATGCTGCGGAGAGCATCGACACCAGCAGCAGCATCACACCCCCCGTCCCCGAAGCACGCAGGAGCAGCAGGCGGCTTGGGGTTGGCTCTAGTGAGGATGCACAGGCCGTGCAATCCACCACTGCAGCGCGTATGCGCAAACATTGATGTGGCCATGCTTAGCCACTTCCCATTGGGTGACGTAACCCTGGACATACTCCTTGTATAGATGGTATATTGCCAGATTGGCCTGTTCATGTGTTCATGGCGTGGTGCCACATTAAACTACGTCATGACTTCTCACAACTCGCTGTGTCCCCTCACTTACTCAGAAATAGTTGCATGTGATCTCTGCCCGTCTCTCTCTCCCATCGATTGCAGTTGGCACTCTAGCTGCGTTGCCCTGTGGCTGGCCTGACTCATCCTCGTTGTCCTCAAAATATGTTAGTTCCACATCTGTACCTTTTTTCGTGGCAAGGTTGTGCAGCATTGCACAAGTGGCAATAATCTTGCAGCAGGTGATGGGTTTGTACTGGCGTGCGCCTCCGCTCTTGTGGAGGCAGCGGAACCTGCTCTTCAGTAGTCCAAACGTGCGCTCCACCACATTGCGTGTTGTTTTGTGGGCCACGTTGTATCGTCTCTCACTCTGGGTTGCTGGGTGTAGGTAGGGAGTGAGGATGAATGAACGGCATGCATATGCACTGTCGCCTGGATGAGTAGAAGGGAACCATCAGTTACATGCCTCTATACACTCTGATTTGCAGGTTTCAAGGGGCGTCACTGTTACTTACCCAGCAGGTATCCCTCTCCGAATTCGCCGGCACTCAGTCGTGTGTAGATCCCACTATTCTGGAAGATGTAAGAGTCGTGGGTGCTCCCAGGAAACTTTGCAACAATATCTGTGATGATGTTCCCTGCATCACAGATCACCTGCACATTGATGGAGTGGGTGGACTTCCTGTTCCTGTAGATGTGCTCTGTATCAGCTGGTGGACAGATTGGGATGTGTGTACCATCAATACAGCCGATGACATGGGGGAACTGTGCCATGTGATAAAAGTCTGTTTTTGTTTTCTGCAGTGCAGCCTGTGTGTTTGGGAAGCTTATGTAGTGGTGCATTCTCTGCATCATGGCATCCAGGAACTTCCTGAAGAAACGGGACAGGCAACTCTGGGATACACCACCCACCGCAGCTATCACCACCTGATAACTGCCGGATGCCAGTAGATGTAGGCTGCAGAGCACCTGCACATGTGGTGGTATGGCGTGCGCCCTTCTTGTTGGCTGGTCCAGGAGTGGGTGCAGGTCCCTTATCAGGTCCATGATGGTTTCGGGGTGTAGCCTGTACCTCTCATGTATCTCTGCATCAGTCAGCTGTAATAGTGTGATGCGTTGTCTGTAGATTTGTTCCTCCCGTCGCCACACCCTCAGTCCTGCTGCCTGTAGACGTAGGCGCCTTGCAATGACGTACATGGCGGCCATGTTGTCCACGCTGTTGCATTTTGGGATTGCTTATGTGCATTGTTGATGGTTACCACCTGCTTTCAATCCGTGTTAATTACCGACTCTTATTTACCGATTTTCCTGGATTTCTTAATTACCGACTGCTCCTACATGTCATTTTAAATTTTTACCACTTCATATTTACCACTTCATATTTACCGATTCGTTAATTATGTATTCGGTAAATATGAATCGGTATTTTAGAATTCGGTAACTATGAATCGGTATTTACCGCCTCATATTTACCGAAAAGTGGTTTTTGGACTCCTACATCTCACTTGTCTGAATACCGGTCGGTAACGGCATATTTACCGAAAATCGGCCGTTACCGACCGGTATTTCGCTACCTACATGAGGCCCTTAATGAACTGGGCCGCTCGCTCATCGTCAGTAGAAACAGGTAAACCCCTCATTTTGCTGCAAGAAGACATTCTATTGGCGTGAATATCACAAGGAAGCATTCTTCTGAAACTGAAAAACAATCTACTAAATATTAAATTGCCTGTCTAAATGCACCCTGGGGGTAAATAGAAAAACATGTCAAGACATTGTAGATCATTTCAATCCAGAATAACAGAGGTGAGATAACCCTAGTCTCTGTGTCCTTAATATAATTAAATGTTCATGTTTCCAAATGCTATACATTATCTGATTCTGTGGCAGAACTGGAAGCTTCACATTATGCAAGTTTAACAATGTATAATCAATCATCATAATTTACTCGTTTGTATTAGAATTCCTTAAAAATTGAGTCTGAGGATCAATCTGTCATGCAGATGAAATGAAAAATTTCACGAAGGAAAGTTTCAATTCTATTAAGGACGCGGAGACGATGATTATGCATTTCTTTCTTCACTCTTTATTGACAGCAAATTCAAAGAAACGTAAACCAAAACACTACAAAACTACGACTCCCATGAACACCGGGAGTAACCATGGCCACCAACAGTCCAATCAAGGAACATTCCGACTGTCCAAATATTCTAATCAGCAGCATAGTCCTTCCTCTTTCTGAGCTGAAGAAAGTTAAGCTCATTGGTAATCAATCTGCTTTGGAATCCGATCCTAGGATGAAAGTGTAAAAAAATTACTACCTTACCCCTAAACGAATCTCAGCAAAAGGCCAGACATTCAATACCTAAGGAATTGAATTCACCTAAACACTGGTATAATAACACAGAAAAAATATCAGCATACTGAAACACAATTCAATGGTAAGAAAAAAACAAATCGGAAACAGATGACAATAGTAGAATCAATACATTATCAACACAAGGCACAGTAGAATAACTGCAGTATGAATAAAGATATATTACTCCCTAGTAAGTAGAAAATCTCAAAACGACCTCCATAATTTTTATCAACAATCCGATTCTAAAAACCCCCAAGGGCGGGAGGCAACCGAAGAGTATGCCCAGGGGGGATAATCATCGCCTCCGCGTCCTTAATAGAATTGAAACTTTCCTTCTTGTAAACTAGGACATTTTTCATTCTATGGCAGGACCGGAGGCGAGGATTATGCATGTTCAAAGCTTACTTACCACCAGAGTAGCGGCCCCATGGATTGGCTTGAAATAAAACTTTTTAAAAGTGGAATCGGACGACCAATCCGCCGCGTTCATGATATCTTCCAATCTGCCCCCCACCTGGACAGCTTTGGAAGTCATAGTCACTCTGGTAGAATGAGCCCCAAACTCGCTAGTATCGATGCCGGCCTCTGTCATAATCCATCTAACCCACCTAGCAATGGTAGGGGATGACACAGCCTTGAATGGCTTTTTAATGGCAGTCAGAAGCTGCCGTTCTCCCGGAGGCCGCACCTGCAAAGTCAGTCCTCATAGGCCTTGAGGCATCTGACCACACACTGTTGCAGGGATTCTGCTTATACACAGAACTATGCGTAGAACCCCAGGACCTCAGTGAGTTGTGGTGTACCAGAAACTCACCTCAGAACCCAGAACCCAGTATCCGGCTAGCATAAGTGTCCCATTCGTTATCCGAGATTCAGCTCGGCGGTCCCAATGAATAGACAACCCAGAACAAGCGACTCAGTACATACTCAGGAATGGTGGGAATCGGAAATACCTGTTCGTATATTATTCTCACATCAGTCCACAACAATAATCAACAGAGACACGTTGTAAATAAAAGGAGTTTATTTTTATAGACCACGTGTCCTAAGATGCAGTACTTTGGCTAATACAAGCAGACAAATGATTAATATCAAAACCAGCAACATAGTTACAATACCATAGAATATAAAAGGGGTGATCATATTATAATGACAGTGGATACTACCACCTTCCCTTTACTAAGAAGCTAATATTATTATTATGCTAATAGAAGGTCTCTTAGGCTTGAATAGGGGACCCCATACCTCAAAGATCAGCTTAGTGAAATCACATCACAGGAGCATCAGGAGTCTTCTCGCAGGAAGGCTCGTCTTCGGTCTGAATAATAAACATGATGTCTGTGATACTAAAAGCACTAATTTTCAGGCATTTGCAGCTGCGCGTGTGTTATGGCTAAATAGTGGGCCGATCAACCTAGAGTGAAAAACATGCATTGTGTAATAACCCAGACTGTTTGTCACACCATGTACAGACCAAGGTCGCTGCGCAGAGCTTGGGATGGTAACAACAGCTTGCTCTTGTGTGAGGCAAGTCTCGAGTCAGCAGTTTGTTTTAAGAAATAACATGTAAACGCAGTGCCGTGTGCAAAAGCAAAAAGATGGCGTTCTAACATCTAACGTGGTTATGCTAACTTAACAATGCCTGTACGTATTCAGAGAGAACTCACTACACGCCCCCTTGATCGAAGCACTATTTAGTAGGCAAGAAAAGAGAGAACGCAGAGTTCAGTTTCGTCAGAGCAGAACAAGGCGTAACCAATCCAAAGGTTCAGCATGAGTTAAAGTCTGAAACGAAAAAATTTTGAAAAGCAAAAAGGGGAAACTGTGGTGTCCGGAAAAAAATATAATCAATTAAAAAAACTCAAAACAACCATCAGGGAGAAAGCGAAAAAAAAAAAAAGGTAAATGCTGCGGCAGGGTGCTGTCCAGGAGCGACAGGCGCCAAGGACGATAGTTCAGTCAATCCATGAATGTATAGGCAGCATATGTGGCAACCGCTTCCAACAAAAAATCATTTGCAGGGCCAGCGAAAGTCTCAGCCATCCAATCCATCAACGAAAAGGAACACACGTGTTCTTCAATCAGTGGAGCTTCCAGCACGATCAGAGGGCACCCGGAATGTTCCTCCAAATAGCTCATAGCCAAGAAGTTGTAGGCAGCTGTAGAGATGTCCCAATTACCCAGGATCCCATGTGCTGCTCCACAAGCCATTATCCGGACACCAGAACAGGTCAACTCGTGAGACACTAAGGGCCTCATTAGTCGATCGAAATCCGGCACCGGAGACACCAGGCTGGTCAAGCACAAATCCAAAGGCCATTCAAAGGGGCAATCCAGGCAGTGAAGCACAGGCTGCACGCAGGTGAAGTAGCAATACCGGAAGGATAATCCATATGCCAGGCTTAATGTCGCCAATGGCAGAGTTCCATAAAAGTCAAGCATCCTATCCCGAAGAAGATGCAGGCGGGACAGGTGCACGTGTGGCACAGAAGGAGCAGCCATTCCGTAGTATGAAAAGGAAAAGCAGCACACCCGCCACTAGTGCCAGAAGCAGCGGAACACCTCCAAAGATGCTCGAGAAAAGGGAATGAAAAAAGCCCGGAACCACACCAAAAATAGTTTGGAAAGAGGTCACGAGACCCGAGCCCACAAGTTTAAAAAAATGAGCCAGGCCGGTCGTGGACGAGGCATTGAAAATAGTTTGGATCAAAGAGCCGAAATGCAGGGGGAGGTCAGTATTCAGAAGCGCCTGTACCTCAGTGCGCGTATTAGCCACGTGAAGGTCGAATGTTTCACGAGATGAAGTCAAAGACACCTCTTTTTGGGACAATAGGGCGCTTATTCTGCTCAACTTGTTGAACTCTGCTTTCAAGGTTGGAATCGAAGGCCAGATGGAAGCATCCAGCCGCCCATGCGGGGGTGGAAAGAGAACATTATTGCAGCAGACCACTTTCTGCGAGACAGTTACTATATACGGGATTCCCACTAACATCCCACAGCAAGCTTCACTATTCAAAATCAAATAACTACCGTTAGCAAGCAGTGTGAAAGAAGGCGTAATCACAGGCACTGGGACACCTCGTAGGATGCAGGCTAAGTTCGGTGCTTGTACATTGCATGCGCCGTGTAATTGAATGTGCCTACATACCAAGGAATGGTCTGGTGACGTGGTACATTCCTCGCCTTTCAAATAAACCTCAGTCCCGTCCCTAGTACATCGATACGTAAAGGGGAGGGACCAAACCTCATGTATGAAAGCGGTGCCCAGCGGTTCATATCTACCCAAAGCATAATGTTTCATACAAGACGTAAACTTAAAAAGCGCGAAAGGTAGTGTTATCAATCCGTGTGCTAGCCACGTAGCCGAATTGATCTCTGCTACTGAGAAGGGCAACGGTTCTAACTTTTCAATATGCAACAATGAATATGTAGCATCCTTCATGGACATAAAGCGCTGTTTGTCAGTAAGGTTAAAGGGAAGGAATAACGATGTAGTGTTCAGATAGTCCCAAGGGACCTTCCCTGCCTTCAACGTCTGCAACGTCCATGCAAACTGCATAACAGAACGCAACTGGTTTTGACCATGATATAACACAGACATATCATCATGCACAATATCAACAACCGATGAAACAATATTATCTAATGTATAAATCCTAGAAGAGAGAGTGCTAATGCTGTTATCTATAACGGCTAAAACCTTTTCCATGTTGGCTTGGTCAATAGCCCTCAATCTGGAAGCCGCCTCAATCTGTGACAACTTCCAGACTTCGTTGTAAATAGCATACGCCCACCTCTTGGTTCTGCCACCCACAGGACCCTTAACAAAATCATTCAAATCTATTTTGTCATGTAATTGTGATAAATGAACTTTGACAGACGCCAAAGTGGAATGTCGCAGCCAAGATTGACATAACTTGCCCACAGAGTATGTAGTTACTGTATGTGACGACTCAAACCGAGGGTCTACGCGTTCCTGAGAATACCCCGGTTTCAGTCCCAGAAAACGTCGTTGACAGATATCTGAACTGCTTTGCCAAATTAACCAACCCTCACTATTAACTTTCGAAATATTGAAAGATGTATTTGAAACTAAGGTGCGCAAAGCAGCAAGGGACAGATCTGTGTGATTATCCCAATTGGGATAAGCGCCCAGATCCGGCACAGAAGGTGACTTCAATTGTTTAGAAGTAGCCAATCCAAAACATGTGGTTTGGAAGATGGATGAATTTAAAAATAAAATATGATTTGGTATAAGACAGGCACGATGTAAAGCCTCTGTACCCTGTACCTGCCACGGCTTGGAACCCCAAACCGACTTTAGATCAATAGTAGCCTTCCATACATCATAACCCTTGATTGACAACTCGTCCATAAAGGACTTAGAATAAAGTAGCTTCGTGTGTGTCAGTCTAACCTTTGCGGCAGACTCAGGCAGCACCTTAAAATAAAACGCTGCCGGGTTGGAAACACTGAAATCGGTAAAATATGAATACTTGTTAACCAGTGTTTGTGAACTTCCGAATTCGGGAGTAGGACAGTGTTCCCATTGGGTAAAATTTACAAAATTTCTAAATGTATTTGCTTTATGCAGGAAATGATTGCCATAATGTTGAAAACAATACTGTTCCGCATAATTAGCCGCATTTTCGTATAAATCTTCAGCATCAAAAGCTGCATAATATTTCAAATCAGAAAACAGTGATTCAATGGCGTGTACATCCCAATCATCAGAACGTATGTTCTGCCTAACCACATCACCCATAGAAACACGAAATACATTAGGTACATTAATGACCTCTGTAGGCCCATGAATTTGGAATTTAACAGCATCCCATGCGATTCCATCCAAGACGGGCCAGGCCGTAATATTCACAAAAGTCTGGTCCCTCTTCATGATGTGGGACGAGGAGTGGGGGGCCAAAGTTCCATTGATAAGTCTAATTGTCGATCTCTCAGTCAGATAGTGGCCATCCACAAGACGGAAAAAAACTATCACGAACCCAATGGACATAAACAAAAAAATACTGAAAAGCAACAGCCAAATGTATGTCCAAGGGGCAATCAAAAAATGTCTCTTAAACCAGCTGAAAAAAACAGCAACGTTCGATGGGGGGCTTGAGGGCAACGAGTTAGTGTCAAAGGAGAAACGGGACTGTCCAAGCGCCGTAGATTGTAAAACAGGCGATGGACCACGTGTAGGATAAGCATACTCAGTCTCTTCGGGCAAACCACCAGCCGATGGTATCAACAAGGGATCAGTAACCGATTGCATCTCGATGGCAACATCAGGCAAGGTGTTAGAAGCAAGAGTCAACATTGAATTTCTTTGCATCGTCTGGCATGAAACTGCTGGAGTCATGCTAAGAAGTATCGGCCACTCGCTGAAGTTTGACATTGTCAATAGAGATGTACCTGTTTTCTTTGCGACCAGGAAGTGGAGGTAAAATGACTGTTCTTGTACCCTGCACCCCAAGCACTGGAACTGGTGCACGATAAGAGGGGCCGAACTCCTTCTTGTTCTCCACCTTCTCACGGACCAGATCTCCAACTCGGGGTAGCCAGCCGACTACCGGAACCTGAACTTCAACTTCAGATGTGGAGGGCATGTGTTCCTTCGATAGAGTGTCTCTGGCTTCTTGTAGAGTCTGTAAAACAGCACAGTGATCATCTACGTCAAAGGGTGCGGTCGACGCCGCCATGTCTAGACCATCAAGGTCTGGTACAAACATTCTGATTCCGAAGAGCATCATGTACGGGGTCCGCCCACCCAGAGACCTTCTAGGGAGATTATTAAGTGCACGTTGGACGTTATACAAATGGGCTAGCCAGTTCCGGCCTGTGCCTAAAACACGGGCTGTCAATGATTGCTTTAAGTCACGGTTCATTCGCTCCACCACACTATTACCCTCAGGTCGGTAGGGGGACGAAAATTTGACTAGGACCCCCAAATTTCTCATAGCCTCCTTGTAAGCCTTAGAGGCGAACGCAGGGCCCTGATCAGAATGGAAGGTACCACACGCAAAAGTTCCCACAAAGACACGCAAATCTCTGATGACAGTCCGCGAGTCAGCACTCCTTTGTGGCCATACCCACAGAAAACGTGTGCACGAATCCACTGCAACCAAGATGTACTTGTACGCAGTATCAGAAGAAAAAGGACCGCAGTGATCCAAATAAACACAACCAAATGGTTTATTGGATATATACAACTGTGTTTGTGATGGGCGCGCAACAGTAGAAGGTTTAATCTGTTGGCAAATGTCACAATCAAGAACATAAGCGCGCGCTTGTTTATATAAACCAAACCACCAGTAACGTTGTTGTAGCAGAGATATTGTGGCTGACACTCCGGCGTGGGCAGACGCCAACCCCTCATGAGCAGCCAGAATCAGTGCGGGTCTGCAGTCCGCGTTGGGAATAATTCTGTCACCAACGTCGTTAATCCTCACTAATGGGACATTATCAGGACTTAAATGGTAAATGTAACGAGAAGGAAAACCCTTCGGGTAATCGCCTCCCTTTTCTGTAGCAGCAATAGCTGCCAAGATGTCATCATCAATCTTACTCTTTGATCTGGTAACTGCTGCCACCAAGTATGTAGCCACTGCTGTTTTAGCTGCCTCGTCAGCCAAGCTGTTGCCGACAGCATGGACACCAAGTCGCTGGTGACCAAGAGTGTGAATAACATTCACGAGAGGGAGACGTTCTTTAAAGTCTGCCACTCGAACCCAAAGCGTTTTATGCTTAATTGTGCCACCTTTTGTGTCTCGATAGTCATTCTGAGACCAGAAGTGTAAATTGTCATTATAGGACTGGACACAGTAGAAAGAATCACTCACTATTAGAGTAGTGACTCGGGGATCAGCAAACTCCAGTGCAAGCACTAGAGCCCGAAGCTCCGCCAATTGCGCGGTACAATCGCCCAATGACTGCGTATGCACTGCATCAGATTGGAATTCACCATTTACGAAAGTACCTACGACAATTGCGCAAGCCGCTGAGTAGGCGTGCTTTGATCCAATTGCGGGCTGCGCAGACCCGTCAGTGTATATGACACAATGGTATTCTTCGAGCGGGCGCAAAGACAGAGGAGCCGGATGAACGAATTCATACTGCAAGAACTCTTGAGTCTGTAATGAGGCATCAAAGATGTAGGTGACGTCTGGCGACGTCAGTGTTGTGGCCCATTGTATCCACCGAGGATGCAAAGCTTTAGAATTTGGTACACTTGCCTTTGTCACCGCTTCTAAGGCAGGATAGGGTGTTACAACCAGAATCTGTTTCCCATGTGACAGTGCGCGTTCTTTAAGGATCGCCATCTGTACAGCAGTCAGAACTTTTTCGACCGCGGAAAAACGTAATTCAGCAGAGGTGTACAAGTGGGATTTGTACGCAATGGGGACTGTATCGCCCTCATTAAACGTCAAATACGTGAAACCCACGGCGCCTGGCACTATTCTTATTACCAGGTTGGTGCGGTTATCACGTGTCAGCAAATATTGTGAAGCAAGAAGGTCAGCCTGTAAAGACTGTAAAATTTTAGAATGTTCCAGCTGCCAGCTAGACTTCGAAAATGTGGGTTGTACCAAGGCGTAAAGCGGCTTGATACGCTGGGCATAATCAGGAATGTACGTACGGCCGAAATTCAGAAAGCCCAGCAGAGATTGTAATTTCTTTAGTGTCGTTGGCGCACTCAAGCATGCGCACTTCTCCAGAAAGTGGGGAGCTAACCCCTTACCTTCATTATTGAGCTCGTAGCCCAAAAACAACACTGTATATTCCGCGATGTGAGACTTCGCAAAATTGAATTTGTAGCCATAGTCAGCAAAACTCACTACAATATTGTCGACTCGAGACAGATGCGGCAACAGCTCGTCATCCGTGAGGTAGATATCGTCAACATAGGAGTATGCCTCGGGGTCTATTCTTTCTAAGAGAGAAACCACGCGAGCGGAAAAGACGCCAGGGCTATTTTTGTAGCCCATGGCTAATCTCGAAAACTGTTTTTGTTTACCGCCCGAAGTAAACGCTGTCCACTGGCTACTCAGTGTGGACAGGTTATGGCTAAAAAAGCCATTGGAAATGTCAAGTGTCGTTTTAAACCGTTTACGCACGAGACTGTCGACTAGAGCCGAGCTATGTGTATTTTGTACCGCGCAGGTCCGGCAATGGGAGTTTAGGTGCCGGTAATCCAAAACTAAACGGTACGAGCCGTCAGGCTTCGTTACAGTGAATAAAGGGTTATTCATAGGGGACACACAAGTTTCAATCACACCCTGATATTCCAATTGTTCAAGGATCGCCGCGACGTGAGGTCTAGCTTCACGACGCATGGGATATTGGGGCTGAGGCTGGGGCATAGACCGCAATGGAATCTCATGGCAGGGGGACAACCGGTCCCAACCCACTTGAGTACGATATACCGCTGGCGCAAGCGCCAGCGCCCACTCACCAGCGTACATTTCAGCTTGGTCCTTAGGCACCGTGTGCGCAAAGGACGGGAGGATTTTCTCCTCCCCTCTAGGAGCTTCCAAAATGAAGGCTGGGGGCCAATCTGCCTCCGCTAGGAGGATATCATAGGTGGTGGTCAGATTATCCCAAAAAATCCCTTTTATAGTACGTTGTATGTCACCCTCTATTAATAAGACTATTTCATAAAGTCTATCAGGGGGAGCCACTCTGGTGTCAGCTGTTTCAACAGTAACCAATACATCAGTTGCTGTCGCCGCCAGAAATGGACGCAGAGCTTGACGGACTATGGTAATTTCTGCTGCGCTGTCCAGTAGCGTCAGTGCCCATGTCCGGTTCTGAAGCTGTGTCCGCACTATCTGAGGCATATTTTGCCGTCAGAGCCGCCACTTTCTTCTTCTGAAACGGGTGTCTTTGTCGAGCAAACTCGTCCTGCTTGCCTTTACCCTCAGTCTGTCGGGGTTGGTCACGCTGTTGTGGAGCACCCCGACCTTTGCCACCGCCTCCGCCACCAGACTGTGTAGCCGATGTGTCCTGTGAAGAACGAGGAGAGCGCGGTTCAGAAACCTGAAATCTATCAGGAGACTTAATAGTAGCACGATCTCGCAGATCATAAGTGCGTTCACTACTTGACTGAACGGGAGAGGCAGGCCGAGAGCCCTGTTTCTGCTGCTGCTGCTTTCCCTGTTGTTTAGTCCGCCAAGGTTGTTTTGGAAAAATTGGCCGACCATCCTTACCAAAAGTTTCTGCCTTACCCTGCTGCTTAGAATCGGGATTTTTGATCACAGGCTTAACTCCTAAAGAGCTACGACCCAAATCACGATATGCTTCTGAAATTATTTTTGCAAATTCCTGCGGCTTGTCCTCTTCAGCAACTTTCTTCAGTTCATTACGAACCTGAAAGTGCAACGCATCACCCTTAAGGTTTCCCATTATCATGGTAGCCACCAGGCCAAAATCTCCGAGGAGCCGCATCCCCAATTCTATCGCAGACTCCGCTCCATGGTCCTCTTGAACCTGTTTAATTATGGAGGGCAGCTGTAACATAGACGGAGTGCCGAAGCACTGCGCGTACGTCGCAGCAAAAATCTTACCCCAGGATACACAATCATCTATATGGGGAACTAAGTCTTTAGGCAAACTAATGGTGAGGATCCTGTGTTTTTCCACAGGAGTTGTATGCGGATAAACCGCCTCTATTTGGTCAAATTTTTCAGCAAGCCAAAAAGGATAATCATCCCTTGTGAGGGGGCGCTTGCCCATAACAGAATTGACCATAACAGGACTAATGACCACCGCGTGACGATCACTAGGTTGTCCCGCACTAACAGGCGCCCCCGCCTGTACAGTGCGCGACACATACTGCACCAACGCCCTATATACTGATATAAGGGCAGTGTGTAGTACACGCAATTCAGCCACCGTCACCGTGAGGTAACGGGGATGAGGCGTAAATCCGGCTAGTACCGGCCAAGTGGCCCCTGCAATTGATAAAGGGCCCATTCTCGGCGGTATAACCACATGGGGGAGGGCGCCATTAAACCAAATCTGATGTTGCCAAGCAGATATTGGTATCTCCTGTGTCCTATACGGCGCATAGTTAGCAGGCACGGCAGTAGCAGTGTAAGAATGAAAGGTATCGTCATCCCCACTGACTGCCGGAATCGTCACCCAGGAATAGAACAACTCAAACGGGTGAGCCGCATCGGCTCCCACCACAAAGATGACGTCCATGCCCGTGTCCGGCACCCCATACTGCGTCAAATGACGTTTCAGAGCTGCACGGCTGTGCGCCGCAATGTCTACTGCCATAAGGACAAGCTATACTTCAAGTATTTAGTAGCACAAGGGTTCAATAACCTTTTTAATGATCAAGCTTGAAGGAACCTATATCAATAGAACTAGGTAGGTTTAAATCCGTCAGACTTGTTATCCGGAAACAAGAATGAGGGTGCTGTGGACTAAATGTAAGCACTACTAAGGCGTTTCAACTCATAGACCAAACGTTAGGTGCGCCATGTTGCAGGGATTCTGCTTATACACAGAACTATGCGTAGAACCCCAGGACCTCAGTGAGTTGTGGTGTACCAGAAACTCACCTCAGAACCCAGAACCCAGTATCCGGCTAGCATAAGTGTCCCATTCGTTATCCGAGATTCAGCTCGGCGGTCCCAATGAATAGACAACCCAGAACAAGCGACTCAGTACATACTCAGGAATGGTGGGAATCGGAAATACCTGTTCGTATATTATTCTCACATCAGTCCACAACAATAATCAACAGAGACACGTTGTAAATAAAAGGAGTTTATTTTTATAGACCACGTGTCCTAAGATGCAGTACTTTGGCTAATACAAGCAGACAAATGATTAATATCAAAACCAGCAACATAGTTACAATACCATAGAATATAAAAGGGGTGATCATATTATAATGACAGTGGATACTACCACCTTCCCTTTACTAAGAAGCTAATATTATTATTATGCTAATAGAAGGTCTCTTAGGCTTGAATAGGGGACCCCATACCTCAAAGATCAGCTTAGTGAAATCACATCACAGGAGCATCAGGAGTCTTCTCGCAGGAAGGCTCGTCTTCGGTCTGAATAATAAACATGATGTCTGTGATACTAAAAGCACTAATTTTCAGGCATTTGCAGCTGCGCGTGTGTTATGGCTAAATAGTGGGCCGATCAACCTAGAGTGAAAAACATGCATTGTGTAATAACCCAGACTGTTTGTCACACCATGTACAGACCAAGGTCGCTGCGCAGAGCTTGGGATGGTAACAACAGCTTGCTCTTGTGTGAGGCAAGTCTCGAGTCAGCAGTTTGTTTTAAGAAATAACATGTAAACGCAGTGCCGTGTGCAAAAGCAAAAAGATGGCGTTCTAACATCTAACGTGGTTATGCTAACTTAACAATGCCTGTACGTATTCAGAGAGAACTCACTACAACACAATTTTGGGGACTCAGAAAAAGCTGGATATGATACCGACCTGATACTCGTTTTTGTCCTCCGAGAGATGTTGAATGTAACCCCCTCTGGGGTAAAGACCCTAGCCGAGATATCCAAGGCCCTCACGTCCGACGATCTCTTACAGGAGATGAGGCAGAGGAGCATGGCAAGCTTTGCCGAAATCTCCTTCCTGGACAAATATTGGTCTCCAGCTGAAATAACGGGATAACTGGGCGTTCCATCTGGATGTAAACAAATCCACTTGACACGCACCCCAAAGCGCAGTCAGCGCTTGGAAAACTGCCCGGGTCGAGTCTCCAGTCGCTGGCATCCTTGAAGTGTCTGGAATTCCAGTCTGCCACCGAGTTCTGCGACCAGGGAAGATATTCCGCTGTCACCGATATCTGACGGTGAAGGCAATAATTCCAAAAGTCTTTGGCCAGCTCCGCTAGAGTCCTGGATCGGGTACCCTCCAGGTGGTTGATGTATTGAACCGCCGTCGTGTTGTCCATCCGGAGGAGCACACAACATGAAACCCTGTCCCTCGTCAGGGACCAAATGGCGAAGGAGCCCGCAAGCAGCTCCAGACAGCTCCTCCTCTGTCCATCTTCCTCCCATAGTGATCGGCCCACACCTGGCTCCCCAGCCCAGGCGGCTGGCATCCGACTCGATCACTAGATCCGGCTGCGACCCAAAGATCGCCCGACCGTTCCAAGCTTCCATGTGGTCGATCCACCACTGAAGCTCCGTCCTGGCCTCCTGATTCAGAATCACCAGTTCCAAATAGGTGAGCCCTCTCCGCAGATGGGATGCTTTCAGCCTCTGCAGTGCCCTGTAGTGCAATGCACCTGGAAAGATGGCCTGTACCGAGAATGACAACAAACCAACAATCTTATCCAGCTGTCAAAGGGATATCCTGTTCCTTCTGAGAACCTTCCGTAGCTCCTTCGTGATCTTGGCGATCTTCTGAACTGGTAGATTCAAGGTCGCCACGTTCGTGTCGATCTTGAAGCCCAGGAAAATCATCTGCTGGGGGACCAACTCCGACTTCTCCTGGTTGATGGTGATCCCCAAACCCTGGAGCAGAGAGATGGTGGTATTCAGATGGGAAATCAATCGCTCCCGAGACTGATCCATCAGCAAGATGTCGTCCAAGTAGATAATCAGTCGTATGCCCAAGGTGCGTAGGTGTTCCAACACTGGCTTGAGGAGCTTGGTAAAGCACCAAGGTGCTGATGAAAGGCCAAACGGCAGGGTCCGGAATTCGAAAATCTGTCTCCTCCATTCGAACTGGAGAAACCTGCAGTGAGGGGGAAAAATGGGAACTGAAAGGTAAGCGTCCTTGAGATCCAGACGCGCCAACCAGTCGTTCTGCAGTAGAAGGTCTCGCAGGAGGTGAATCCCCTCCATCTTGAAGTGGCGATAAACTAGCCACTCATTGAAAGATCTGAGGTTGATGACTGGGCGGAAATCCTTGTCCTTCTTCTCCACCAAGAACAGGTTGCTTACGAAGCCCCTGGGATGTAGCTCTGAGAGGGAAACCGCCCCTTTGTCCAGAAGATCCTGGACCTCGTGATCTATCAGGGATTCTTCCTAAGCGGAGAAAACTAGGGGCCGAGGTCTGACTGCTTGGATTGGGGTCCCGTAAAACTCTATGTGAAACCCCCTTACCGTCTCCAGAACCCAAGGATCTGAGGAAACTTCGGCCCATCTGTGTGAAAACATGCTTAACCTCCCCCCTAAACGATGAGGAGATAACAGACTGGGACTTACCACCATTTCCACCGGCGTTGTTGTGGGCCCCTCCACGGCCCCGGCTGTTCTTGCCCTTGCCACCACAGGAGGGATAGAATGTTCCTTGTTGGCCATCCTGCCAGCCGTTATTCCTTCTCGCCTGGGCTCTGTTAGGGCCTTGGTGTGACATACGGCCGGAAGAGCAACCCCTGCCTCTTCCAGCCCCTCCAAAAGCCTTTCCAGGTAACATTTTCTTTATCGACGTCTGCGCCTTGTCCAGAGCAGAGAATGTTGCAACGAACCTCCCCAGCTCCTTAACGAAGGGATCGCTGAAGAGTGTGCCATGGGCCACCGGACCAGCCTCCGAAGAAGAAAGCTCCCCTAGCTTAGGATCTATCTTCAGAAGAAGCAAACGGCGATGCTCCGCGGAAAGGGCGCAGTTAGCATTGCCCAAAAGCACATCGCTCTCTGCGCCCATCCCGCACGTCGTCTGTGGGAAATGGTTGACTGGACTCCTTGGATCGTTCTGCTAGCTCTATAATCTTAGTCAGTGGCCCAACTACATCAGGCCCTCCACGATCTATCTATCCCCTTCTTGGGATCCTTTACGTACTTACTAAAAAAGGTGCACAGCTGTGGGTCTATCTCTGGCGTAGCTGTGACCTTGTCAGGCAGGGAAGGACGAGTGCACTCTGATCTACGGCAGGCCCTCACCTCCTGAGAGAGTGGCTGCCTGATCTTATTACCAACATATTCAGCCACTTTCTTGTCTGGGACCTATTCTGTGGAACGAGGCCTGAAAATCCCCGTAGGGCCAAACATGTCAGAAGAAGCGCCCTCAGTGTTCCCGGTCTCAGAGCAGGAGGATTGTGGGTGCCAAAACCGGCCCGAATCCTGCGTCTCCTCCGAGGAGCCATCAGCATCCTCAAACTCGCCCTCGCCCATGTCAGGGAGCCCCTCTTCGGGGTCAAAATCAGTGGTGACCTCGTTGCTGGCAATCCTGGGTATCTCCTCCTCCCGGTAGGGTGATTCTTTAAGCGTTCGCGCACTTTTGAGAAAGACTTCAGTCAGTCGACTGAAGCCCTCAAGGTGCTCCGCGTCACGCTTGGGAGCCTTTCGTGGGCGTGCTGGGATCACCCCACTAGGCCCAGCCCCCCCGTCTCCCAAAATCCCCGTGCCTTTGAAGACATGGGCGGACAACGCTGTCCTGCAGGGGGGCCAAAGCTTGCGCAATGGTGTGAGAAAGAAGCTTGTCCACCCCTGCAGGAAGGCGCTAAGGGGGGGCCTTGTCCTCCTCAGAGGAATGCGAGGGCTCCTAGTCATGGTCTCTCTGAGACATCATATCTAATGGAGGGCAGGAGCACAATACAAAAACACACGCCCGTATGATACTGTGGGAAGCCCCCTCGCTCGTGCTCCTTTGGAAGGAAATATGTCCGTGACAACAGGACTAAATATCCTAGGCTGCCGGTTGCACCTAGGAAGAAAAACAATCACCGTGGGCTATGCCCTTCAACTACAACCGCAGCGCAGTGTCAAGCGAGGGTTGGGGGAGAAGGAGGCACGAGTGCAGAACGCTCACCTTCCCCAAGCGCACACGAACCACGGGAGCGCAGCGAGCAGCTCCGTGGATCGCTAAAAGCGCGATAGAGGCGCGAAATAGCGCCACCTGAAACCGATATAACTCCCATAAATGAAAGCGCTCACAGAGCGATAATCATTCACATCAAAGAGCAACCAAATATAAGCAATTTAAGCAACTACACGCCAGAAAGCCCTAAGTCAAACCCCCTGAAGAGAGGAAGAAGGCATGAAGGGACTTAACTGACGAGGCAGCAGTGAAGAAAGAGGAAGGACTAGGCTGCTGATTAGAATATATGGACTGTCGGAATGCGCCTTGATTGGACTGTTGGTGGCCATGGTTACTCCCGGTGTTCATGGGAGTCGTAGTTTTGTAGCGTTTTGTTTTACGTTTCTTTGAATTTGCTGTCAATAAAGAGTGAAGAAAGAAATGCATAATCCTCGCCTCCGGTCCTGCCATAGAATCTCCTAGACATGCTCCAACACTGAAAGATTTTGAAGCCATTGCTCCCCTGACTTAGTGGGTGCCAAAGATGGAAGTGTCAGTGCCCATCTCAAATAAGATAGATTTGACCCAACTAGCATGTGTAGGGCAAGAAACGTGCATGTGGATGCACATAAGAAATTAGCACTTGACCAGAAGAAGAATTTCTGATGGAAGAAGTGACCTCTTCATATTCTTGAAAGCAATGAACAACTCATAGCTTTTGGTCTCCTGGCAAAGCTGGAAAGGAGATTTGTTTGGTTCTTTTGGAAATCACAAAGAAGACTCCATCTGGAGTAAAGAAACAACCTGCTAAATTTAAGCCTCAAACTCTGAAACACGTTTGTAAGGATCCAGCAAAGAAGTAAAGCTAATAGAGAGAGTTGCTTCGTTGACATGGAAGAATTATCTGGCCAAGATTGAATAATTCTTAGAACCATGGAAATATCACTAGGACTAAATAACTTGGTTAAAGAGGAGCAGAAAATCTTATACTTCTTAAGCTTGGAAACTAGAAGATCTTCGCCAAAAGGCCTGTTAGCATTTGGAAGGTGACGAGCAGATATTGTCACTCTGTAAGAACTTATCATCCTGTAAGACAACCCATCATCACTGAAGATGCAAGGAAATTGGTGACACAATCTATATCTGCACAGTATCCAAACTCTATTTCATGCACCCATGTGACTGCCTGTTCCAGGCCAATTTGTACCTCTTGTGAGTTGAATGGGACCCGGCTTTGTCAATGAGCTCAATAGCCTGTTCTGAAAGTCCTGGCATTTGCCAGCATCTCCCAAAAGTTTCTATTCTACCAGTCTCAGCAGATGAAGCATGACAAGGAAGCATGACAAGCAAGTGTAATTGGCCTAGAGCGTCCAAGACAAGATTCAGACACAGTGAAAGTAAGAGGTGGGGATCATAAGACAGTGCCACAAGGGTAAAAACAATACTAAGTCCACTGATTGTTTACAGACTTGGAAAGCCACTCTTAAAACCATGGAGAACAGAGAAAAGATGTCCTTCCCATCTTTCCAAACCTGCAAGAATGCATTTGTCGCCACTGCCAGAGAATTCTGTCTCCAGCTTTAAAACAATGGTAATTGGAAAGTCAGATTAAATGCAGAGAGATCCATGTGATATGGGCCCCATTTTGCCATAATCATGGAAAACAAGGACGGTTCTAGCTTCCATTCCCTGAAATCCTTAAATTTCCGGGAATTCCAGTCTGCCACAATGTTCTGTTTGTCTGGCAAATGAAGGACTGTTAATATAGAATGTGGTTCAGGCAGCAATGCCAAAAGTCTTTGGAAATCTTTGTTAGACGGGTGGATCTCATTCCTTTCAAGACGATTGACCGATTGGACCACAGAATACATTGTCCATCTTTAGCAGTGGGTTTATTGAGGGGAGAAAGAAGGAATCGTAAAGGAACCTGCCAGTAATCTGAGGCAGTTGGTGAAGAGTCAGACCCTCTTTGCACAATCTACCTCCAATTGTCACTCCTCCACATCTCACACTCCATTCCAGATGACTCGCATCTGGCTCTATCACTACGCCCAGAAAAACACCAAAAATGGCCCTTCCATTCCATGTATCCATGTGATTAAGCCACCATTTGTAGCTCTTGACCATTTTTTTGTGTCTGAGTAAGCAAGATCTTTTTTCAAGTGTCATATCTTGAGACACTGAAGGGCACGCTAATAAAGCGGGCCAGGAAAATCCCTTGTATGGAGTTTGCCACAAGACCCACTAGTCAGGCGAGCCAGCAAAGTGTGAGTGCTTCTTTCTCTAGGACTTCCTGACTTCTTCTTGTGAAAGGTGAGAGCTATGGTAATAGAGACAGAATATATGGAGAACCATAGGAAGGCGATTTGTCTTGATGGGTTCAGGTCTGACTTGGGGTACCTAATCACAGAGCCCAAGGGATCTAAAAGAGTGATTGTCAGGTACAACCGTTGTTTAAGTAGAATGGAATCTGGTGATTACTGGCTTGAAAACTTTAGTAAAGCACCAAGGAGCTGAGGTAGAGCCAAAAATTCATAAGTAGTATGGCTCTTCTGCAATTGTAGCAAGTGTCGATGAGGTGTAAAAATCAGGATTGCTAAATAGGTGTCCTTCAGATCCAGTCTGACCATGAAGTCATCTTCTCTTAATAGGTCTGTCAACATGTGTATCCCTGCCATTTTATGATTCCTGTAAAGGAGCCATGTGCTGACAGTTTTTAGGGTGATCGCCAGGTGAAAATCTACCCCTTTCTTTTCTACAAGGCTTACATTGCTCAGTATACCTCGTAAAGGGGGAGAACAGGGAGATATAGCTTTTTTTGGGAGAAGTGAAGAGATCTCTACATCTATGAACTGTTGTTTGTGTGTTGGAAAATGTATCTGCCTATGCAGAGGGGCCTCAATGGAGATTGCATAAAACTCCAGATGGAAACCCAGGGCTGTTTGAAAAATCCATGCATCCAGCATTATTTGTGTCCAATTGTGTAAGCAAAAGTCAGGTCCTGCTCCCCAGAAAAAGTCAGGTCCTGCTCCCCAGTTCTGGAGGGAAAGAAGAGAGATGCCTTACCTTGAAGGGGAGTGTGCTGTCACACCACAGAAACCTCTGCTGTGAAAGTGCCCTATGTGACCCTGGAGGGAAGCTGGGGAATCTCCTTTGGTTGTTATTCCAAGAAGCTTGTCATCATTAATGTCCACTGAAGGATGGAGCCTGCTACAAGAAACAGCTACCTCTGCCCGTCCTGTGAAAAAGATAGGTTTGGACACCTTTTTAAGTGTAGGTTGGTCTTAGTCCATGGAAGTGTAGGAAGCTGTCTCTCTATATAGTTTACCAAAATGAGGTGCACTCTGTAGGGAGTCCAGGTATACCTTACTAGTGTACAGAGGTTTGCTTTAACAGTACCATGGTGCTCGATTTGTGGTAGTGTTGTTGAGCAGCCTTAGGCTTATCAGAGGGGAGTGTTAGGCATTTGTTGCACTTACAGAGTCAATAAATGAGACACACACTCGATAAGGAAATCCGACACCAATTTATAAAAATAACCCAGATTTTTATATTAATTTAGACACCAAATTTTTCTAGATCAGTTAAGTACTTTTCGAGACATAGAAAATAGAGCTGTCAGATTTGAGACATGAGCCTCAAACGCTGTAATGTTATCCTGCGGGAGAAACATACACTACATAGGGTCACTTGCAAATGACTTACAGGACTGTTCTTCTGGACTTAACGTAGGTAGGTGTCAAGATCCAAGAAAACACCAAGAGTTCAAGTTTACCTGCCCTGGGGTGGCCAGGTGCAGAGGTGCTTTTTGCGATGGTAGACTTGAACGCTACATTCTGCAGTCAATGGGGAGCAGAACCTGCAAAGAAAGGCTGCAAGTGGGGACTAGGGGGATCAGTCCGGCAGAACCCAAAGGGGGCTCAGCTCATGAGGGACTCAGGCCCACAGAGACAGCACCAGTTTCAATGGACTCAGGCTGGGGGTCTCAGGGGTATAGTTTTTTTTTCCCGTCAGCGAGTTTGAGGTTCTAACAGTTCTCGTGCACCTGCAGAAGAGGGAGTAGAAACACAGCAAGATGACTTCTGGCATAGAGCTGGCCTCTCTTGAAGTCCCTCGAAGTGCAGATAGGTGTGGTTGGCAGTGGTGTTCGATTTGAACACAAACAAGCCTTGGTGCTTGCAATAGCCTCTGTATCCCAGGTATTGGTGCAGGGAGTCTCCGGGGTGGATCAGCGTCTCCAAGACTGGTTGGATCAACAGGGCTGACCTCCTGGACACTTGGTGACCTCTTCCTGGGCTGCAGCTGTGTCAGTGTACCCAGTGGTCAGCAGAACGGTGAACTGTGCAGTCTGTGCATGCATGCTGTAGGGAAGGTACTCCTTCAGTTCAAGAGAGATGCTGGCTGGTTGGCAAAGTGCTGGCAGCCCTCCACGGCTTTTGGAGGATGCACAGCTGCAGGACGAGTTCGGTCTTTGCAATTGTTGTGACAGAAGCATGCTGGCAGGGTTTGGCGCCAAGTCCACAGCTAGTCCACAGTTCTTGTGTTCTTCGTTCTTTCTTGTCCTCCTTCTTCTTAGTCAAGCAGATCTGAGTTCCTGGTGTCAGGAGGCCACCTAAATACTCACTTGAGGGGGTTAAGGGGAGTGAAAGGTAGAAGTCAATGGGCTACTTACCCTTTGGGCCACTACACCCCCTATATTACTACTTTCTGTGGGGAGTGAGCATAACCCTGTACCAGAGTTACTAATTCCACCAAAACCAAGATGGTGGAATCCTTATTCCGTGGAGCACATCAGGCAGTCCACCTTGGAGGTGTGACTGGCTTGGTGGTGCAACATGCCTACTGCATTGCTAATTTCCTGCCTATCCTTCTGGAAGTGGCATCTTCCAAGTCTGGGGAAGCCGAGTCGCATATCAAAGGTGGCAGGGGCTTTGAAGCCCCTGGCCTAGTTTATGCTAAATCACTAGCCATCCTGCTGGAGGAAGTGTGAACACCTTCCTCTGGAGCAGGAATTGTTTCTGCTTCAGACAGCGTGTGCTCTCACCTCCATGGGGTCAGAAACTTGTCTGCGGTGGCAGGCTAGAAGGTACCAGTCAGTCAGCACACTAGACACTGGTAGTTCATTCAGGGGGCATCTCTAAGGTGGCCTCTGGGTGCATGTCATAATAAATCTAGTACTGGCAACAGTACAGATTTATTAAGAAAAGGTGGTTGATACCAAACATAGATTTCAGTAAACCCATCATGTAGCTAGGGAACTCGTAATGACCAGTGCCCAGTACATATACTTAAGATGGCTTCTCTGTTCACTTGCACCATCTAGTAATTGAACGAGAGAGCACAGGGGCATATCTGCTCATGCATATATATATCCTCACATGTAATATACAGCACCCTGCCATAGGGCTACAAGGCCTGCTGTAGGGGTGACTTATATATATTGAATGCAGTGACTTTGGCATGGCACATGTTTTCAGTCATGGTTTGTACCATGACATACAGTCTTCAATGGCAGTCTGTATGTAACTTGTGTGTGGGTCCCTTAGGGTGGCATTAAACATGCTGCAGTCCGTAGGAACCCTTTATAGTACACATGTCCTAGATACCAGGGATACCATTTACCAGGCCCTTATAGGGATGCTAAAGTCCATGCCACATGGGTTACAATTAGACTTTAACTTGTTTTAGGGGGAAGAGCACTGGCACTGAGGGCCGGTTACCAGGCCTCAGTGCACTGTCAGAATTGAAAACCAGCATCTAGTAGTCAACAAATGGGACAAAAAGTGGGGGCAACTGCAACACAATTCCAGTTTTCTACAAGAAGTGAATGTGTTAACATACTGTTGTACCTCCTTGACAAAAGGGTCACCAAATAAAAGACCTTCAGCCGAAAGGGCCTGCCTTATTAGTCGCAGAACTGCACAACTTAGGGTCTATTCTCAAGAGAATGAAGCAGTGACATTTCGAAGACAGGACACTGTTGACACAACCTCCCAGGACATCCGGATCAATCATGGAACCCTGCTCCTTGGCTGCAAAAGCCAAATCTAAGATATTTGAAAGAGCTGATTGGTCTAAAAGCAAATAAAGGGACCTGGATGGTCCGCGACCGTGATTACTCAAGAAGGCGAGACAAAATGGTGGTGGTGCAGAAGATTAGTAAAATATATATATACCTGATCAGCAGATACTACTAAAGGAATTAATAATAAGTAGCCACCAACCAGAAAGTCTGTGTGCCCAAAAACTAGACCTAAACAGAAAAAAGTTAAATCTTCATCAAAGAAAAAAAACCATAAAATCTAAAACGCTATATAACAAGAAATGCAAAGTAGTTCTTAACATGATTGCCTAATAGCAAAAAAGAGGTGGGTTCCATGTTTCTACTGCTGTTTATGTGACTAACAGCATTTTGATTGAGGCATAGGCTCTCTTTAATAGGCCATGTAGTTTTTTTAATCTTTCAACTATTGGTACTGTATTCTTTGTCCTACTGCAAACTTATGTTGATGTTTTGATATGTTTACATGGCTGCTAGTGTATTAAAGCAGATAAAAAAACGCATAACCTAAAGTCTCTGGTACTGTCAAAGACTCTCTTACCACTGTATTGTGTAGCTATTCACACCAATATAAAATCACCAATTTTATATCGAGCCACAGAGGCTACAACTTTGCATGTACACTTTTCTCTGCCAGCATGAAAAAATATATATACCCTAAATGAACAGAAAGAAAGAAAATATAGCAAATACACCGGGTCCTTATGTCAGAGCTCTCAAGTTTCCAAAGTTCAGATATTTACTATACATTCAGGGACTTGCAGTCCAGATTTTATAATGGGATAAACAGGACTACAAGTACCATGATGCAAAGTAAAGCCTGGCCTGTATAAGCTGCTCCCTGAGGGACCCAGCAAACTAGGGTGCTCGATCTCTAACCAGCACCTAGTGCCAGAATTCTCAGTTATATTTCCGCAGGAAAGCCATGGACATGAAGAAGGGTCCGCGACCTCCCCAAATCACCTATTGCACCGAACAAGAAGTCAAAGTGGCAATGGTAACCTGGGGAAGAAGGGAAACAAAACAAAGAGAGACAAGGATCCTCGTCCACCTCAGGCTGCAACAAAACCAGGCCAGTACGGGGCTATTTCTGCTATAGACAGAGAGAAAAAACAGAGAGGTGGTAAGTATGTAGAGTGGTGTACTGTAATTCCTATTCATCTAAAGGTGCTATCTCATACCTTAGGCTTCCCTTCTTCTTCTAAGTTATACAAAAGACTGCAATAACAGGCGTATGTCTGAGTCTGGAGGAGGACACAAAGGCTACTTAGTAAAAGGATGGTCAATAAGGCATGTAATGAAACAGAAAAAACACTTATGTTAACAAGCCCACCTTGTTACATATCTGCATAATTCGTGTGAACCCAATGAAAGTGTCAATAATAAGAAAAGAAAATAATGTCACCTTATCTTCAGGTGTAAATAACTAATGTTCTCTAAATTTCATTATAACAGGTAGCCAGCCAAACAGGAAGAGCGGAGAACCACAACCTCGGGATTGCCAAATCAGATAAGTATACTCGGGCACCAAGAACAAATAACTTTGTCAGCGCAGAGCGCTGTTACCGTATATACAGTCATGCAGCTTTCTTGTTTTTCTTCTATTTGTTGTAGGTACAAAGGAGTCCAGGACAAATAATGAACCCGAAGCGAAGGAGGACCGTAGAACACGAACACTAGCTGTCCAACGAGGTCTGGAAGAAAGGAGAACACTGTTGCCAGCAGGACGTGAACGAGGGGACTTTAACAGATCAAAGGCACCGGATCCCACGAAAAGCAAATAAGGATACCCAACACTCCGAAAATGCCTCAGGCATTGGATTCCAAAAGGTGATATTGAAGGGAACCGACGGTCCGAAACGGAAGCGGAAGGTAAGTGTGACTCCGTTGCTAGAATGCGAAGCTTCATTGCTCGGAGACTGCTGCACTTTGAGTCGGTTGATCAGCCGCTGCTCATGCGTTCCCACACGCGGCGGCCATGTTTGTAGTTCGCAGCAGCCCCCGAGATCGGCATTCGCGACAGTACACTCCCCCCATGAACCCTACCGGTTTGGGTTTCTTGGGGTACCGCCTATGAAACACACGCAACAATCGAGGAGCATGCACCTGACTAGCAGGTTCCCAGGTGCGTTCCTCAACTCCATAACCTTTCCAATGTACCAAATACTGGAGCCTGCGTCGTACCCTACGTGAATCTATGATAGCCCCAACCTCATACTCTGGTTCGTTGTCCACTATTCCAGGGGCTGGGATTGGAGGGAGACGTATGCCAGGTACTATCGGCTTCAGGAGAGACACATGAAATACTGGAAGTATTTTTAAGGAGGCCGGGAGATCAAGCTTCATGACGACAGGGTTCACCACTTTACAAATCTTGTATGGGCCTATATACCGGGGCTTGAATTTGCAAAACCCTCTCAACTTAAGATTCTGTGTTGATAGCCATACCTCGTCCCCTTGGCTGAATTTAGGCTCTGCGCGTCTGTGGAGGTCCGCTCCCCTCGTATAGCTTGCCTTGGCTTTGCCCAAATTTACTTGGGTTGTCCTGTGAATATCTTGTATCCCTTTCACAAAGTCTATGGCTGCAGGTGCAGAACTGGAGGAAGGAAGTGAGGAGAGCAGGGCTCGAGGGTGAAAACTGTAACTACAGAAAAAAGGGGGAAAAGCAGTGGAAGAGTGACAACTGTTGTTGTAACAAAACTCAGCAATCCACACCATCTCATCCCAATCAGAAAGAGAGTTTAAGACTTGGCATCTGATATACTGTTCAAAACACTGATTTACTCTCTCCGTCTGACCATTTGTCTGAGGGTGGTGGCTTGAGGACATTCGGACTTCAATCTGCAATGGGGCTCCCAACCCCCTCCAAAATCTAGAGATGAATTGAGGCCCTCTGTCAGACACCAGTACAGAGGGAAGGCCATGTAAGCGAACAATATGTTGAACAAACACAGAAGCTAACACTCTAGATGAGGGGAGAGCCTTCAACGGAATAAAATGGGCCATCTTAGTCAGTAAGTCTACTACAACAAAGAGAGTAGTGTTCCCTTGGACAGTTCTTGGTAAGTCTGTTAAAAAGTCTAAAGATATTGTATGCAAGGGACAAGGTGGAGTGGGTAACGGTTGTAACAACCCCACAGGGGCTTGGTAAGAGGCTTTTCCTTGGGCATACACATGACATGTCTGAATATAGTTCTTTGTGTCCCTCCCCATGCTAGGCCACCAGAAGTGCCTCTTTAGTAAATCCAGTGTTTTTTTGTACCCCCGGTGTCCAGCGAGATGATGAGCGTGGCTCCACTCTAAAGCTTATAACCTTAGATCGTGGGTAGGAAGTATCAAACCCCCTTGGACATAAAATAGGTCTTGAGTTTTAGTGACTTCTTGGGAACCTATTGTCTCTTTTATAGCTGCGGACCCTTGTTCCTCTTTAACTGTCTTTAGGAAGTCATCTTCAGAATACAGAGCACCAATTATTCATTCTCTGGCTATTATAGGGGGAGGCTCACTTTGAGGTTCGGTGGGTTCATACCCTAAGCGGGATAGGACATCTGCTTTCCCATTCTGTTTCCCTGCATGGAATTGTATAAGGAAATCGTAATCCCTAAAAAACTGAGTCCAACGCAGTTGTCGCATGGATAGAGCCCTTGCGGATTTCAGGAACTGCAAATTACGGTGATCCGTAAGGACTGTTATCCTGTGATTGGCCCCTAATAGATACTGCCTCCATTCTTCAAAAACCCTTTTTATGGCCAATAGTTCCTTGTCTCCTATAGTGTAATTCATTTCAGCCGTGGCCAGTTTCCGTGAATAATAAGCTACAGGATGAAGACGTCCTGTACTCGGGTCTGCCTGAGAAAGAACACTTCCAACTGCCACCTGAGATGCATCTGCTTCAACTACAAACAGCCGAGAAGGATCTGGATGTCTTAGTATGGGTGCTTGTGTGAAGGCTTCTTTCAGTTTTATAAAGGACTCGTCTGCCTCAGGGGTCCATTGAAATCTAACCCCTTTTTTTAAGAGCCTAGTTATTGGGGAGGCTAAATCAGAAAAATTACTGATAAAAGTCGGTAGAAATTGGCAAAGCCAAGGAAGCTCTGGATTTCTTTAACAGACTGTGGTGCTTGCCAACGCGTGATGGCTTCTACTTTCTGTGGATCCATGCTGATTCCCTGTGGGGACACTATGACTCCAAGGAAGCTTTCTTGTTGCGTATGGAAAAAACACTTCTCTAACTTGCAGTACAAATGGTTTTCTTGCAAACGTAGGACCTCCCTGACATGGATTTCGTGTTCTTGCATGGATGAGGAATACATCAAGAGGTCATCAATGTAAGCAATGACAAACAAATCCAGCATATCTTTTAAGACTTCATTAATAAAAAACTGGAAAGCCGAGGGGGCATTACACAGCCCGAAAGGCATCACTAGGTATTCATATAACCCATACTTGGTGCAAAAAGCCGTTATCCACTCATCTCCCTCCTTGATTCTCAAAAGATGGTAGGCCCCTTACAAATCTAACTTGGTGAATACTTGAGCGTTCTTAATTTGATCAAGGAGGGAGGATATCAGGGGCAAGGGATACCTATTCTTGATGGTAATGGTGTTTAATGCCCTATAATCTATACAGCATCGAAGACCCCCTTCTCTTTTAGGTATAAAAAAGAGAGATGACGATGTCGGTGACCTGAAGGGACGAATAAACCCAATCCTCAACATTTCATACAGGTATTCTCGCAAATACAAGTTCTCCTTTTCTGTTAAGGAGTAAACTTTACTACAGGGTATGCGAGCTCCAGGCAGCAGATCTATCCAACAGTCATAAACCCTGTGGGGTGGAAGACTAGTGGCCTTTTCCATGTCAAAAAGTTCCCTGAGGTCCTGATATATGGAAGGTAATGTAGGTTCTTCTGTACTGGTAGATGCCACAACTTTCTCCGAATTGCTTTTGGCACAAATAAAATGTTCCATACAATAGTTGGGGGTTAAAAGCTAACGTCATAGTCTTCCAATCAATAAATGGACTATGTTGACATAACCAGGTCAACTCTAATATAGCTGGAAATTGTGGGGACTGTATAAGATCAAATTCAATAAGTTCACTATGTTTCTCTTCAATGATCAATGTTAAAGCGATAGTCGCATGATTAACAGGACCAGACTTCAGGTTGCTACCGTCGATAGTTGGGACTTCCTCCCAAGACGATTTAGATACCCAAGGAATCTTTTTGTTCTTTGCCCATTGTAAATCCATGAAGTTACCTGAAGCACCAGAATTCACCATGAGTTGCACGTCAACAACTTGGTGTCCCCATATCAAACGGGAGGAGAGAAAGAAATTGTGTGGTAGAGAAGCTGGTACTTCAGTTTGCGAGACAATTAAACCTGAACTACCCGAAGTCCTTGTCTCTTGGGACTCTGGGTTCACTAGTTTTCCGAGCTCCTTGCCTGTTTTGGCTTTGCGGAACAACCTCTAAGGAAATGGCCCTGCTTTCCACAGTACAAGCACAATTTCTTGTCTCGCCTTCTCTGCTTCTCCTCCTCGCTGAAGGGCCCTCTTATACTCCCTATTTGCATTGGTTCAGGTTCTTCAACTGTTTTTTCGGGGTCAGACTTCTTTTCCCTATAGGAATAAACTCGCCCGTCTGCTCTGCCCCTTTCTCTTTTCCCCTCACTGATTCTATGGTCCAATTTGACCACTAGATCAATAAGGGCAGTAAAAGATTCAGGAGGGTCAACCACTTGTGCCAACATATCTTTTAGATCTTCTCTCAAACCCCTGTAAAACAAGGAGCTACGCTTCTCCTCGGGCCACCCAGACTCAGCTACTGGTCTATTGAAGGTGGAAATGTATGTGATTAAATCTTTAGTTCCCTGTTTTAAATTCAAAAGCTCAGTGTCTACCAACTGTGTAAATGTGTGTCTGTTGAATAACTTCCTAAGTTATCTTTTGAAGGCATTATAGTCCTGTAGCAGGGGATCGTTCCTTTCTATTAGAGGGATGGTCCAATTAGCAGCGGATCCCCCTAAATAGGATATAACAAATGCCACCTTTGCTTGGTCTGTTGGGAAGCAAGCAGCCTTACACATAAAGTGAAGCTGGCATTGACTGATGAAGGCTGCGAATTTAGTGGGGTCTCCCAAAAAACTTTCAGGGGGGGCCAAGGGAATGGACGGTGGTGCAGAGACTTGAATGACTGGGAAACTAGTACCAGGATTCTGAGTTCCTACCCCTGAGTCAGACCTCATGCCCCTCCTCTGCATTGCATCCACTCATGCTGACAAGGCTTGGGTGTCTTTCTGAAGATTACCCAGCATGTGGGTTAAATCTGCTAAGGACACCTGACTCATCTCCATGGCGCTCAGGCAAAAAAGAAAACTTTTCTTTTTTTGGCTTCGCGTTCTGTCAGAATTCTCAGTTATAGTTCCGCAGGAACATCATGGACATGAAGAAGGGTCCGCGACCTCCCCAAACCACCTATTGCACCCAACAAGAAGTCAAAGTGGCAATGGTAACCTGGGGAAGAAGGGAAACAAAACAAGGGTCCTAGTCCACCTCATGCTGCAACAAAACCAGGCCAGTACGGGGCTATTTCTGCTGTAGACAGAGAGAACAAGCATTTGCAATGTAATAGGTCTCGCAGTTGTTAAGAGTTTGAGCTATTGGCACTGTAAATGGCAATGCCTTTTATTTATGTGTGGGTTTTTAAAACCTAAATAAAAGGCATTGTCATTTACAATGCCAATAGCTCAAACTCGTATAAATGCGAGACCTATTGCATTGCAAATGCTTGTTATAAGAAGTCGTAACAAACTGCAAGTATTTGCTTTTATGACAGAACAATATTAAAAGGAAAGCATAGCAAGCAGACTGTAAATGTACGCAGCCAGGCCTGCTTTGTCTATGGGGGGGTGGTGCGTGGCTAAACCGGGGTGACAAATACAAGCATTAGCGAATACTGATCTGCGTGCTGGTGGTACGAAAACATGTTTTAAAATGTGTAATTACCTAAATAATGTAATTACTGAAAAGGCCTCAGAGGTTGAAATGTTTATAATTTGAAGAGCACCTAAACCTGTCAAGCGTTTATAAAATGCATGCTACTGCTACCGAATTTGCTATGACACTAGTTTTGAAAGTATATGGTTAAAAACTGAAGTTAATAATTTACTAAGTATTGGAGCTAACATTTTTCTAAAAAAAAAATATATATATACAGGAAACAAGTAGTTTTTGCAATAAGTGCAGACGAAGAAATGCGTGCAGATAGGAGCAGATAAACAACCCCAAAAAGTACATTTGAAATGCATGGAGACAGGAGGAGCCGAAGAACTTACAACAAATGGTGGTTAACAAGGAGGCCCTAAATGCAGAGCGATAGCGATCAGGGAAATGAGGCTACAACCAGATCAGGCTTCCCCAGGGATGAGACTCTTAGGGGCCCACAGCCAGGCGTCCTGTCCCCAATCAAAGATTGGGGACAAGATAAGAGAAATGGTGGAGGGACGAATATGGTGGAGAGATCTTCTGCAAAACTCCAGTATCTCCCTGGAGCATTGGTAGGTAGTGGATTGCTCACCTAAAGTGTCTGAACAGCAAGTAGTGGGAGGGATCGGGAATAGTACCAGAGGAAGCGGTATTTGGTAGATGTGAAAGAAGAGATAGAAAGTAGACATTGGGGTAGGGTGCTTAGGAGTGACAGCGCAAGGAAAACTGTGTTGGATTTTAGAGAGCGTAGCATAGGCACGTTTGTTGTCTCCTGTTGAGGCTCTGTGGTTGACGGTGTCGGGCGACAGGTGTTTTCTATTGTACTGTAGTTATATGCTGAATGGGACATTCATGAGAGGGGGTGGTGGGGAATAGGGAGAATGTATCGCATATTGGGTTGAAAAGGGTTGTGTGTAATATTTATGGATGAGTGTGTTACGTAGGGCTGTGCGGTACGGGCTGTTATTTGTGGTTGGAGGACGTTGTCTAGGGACGGGTAGTGGAACACCTGTATTAAGTGGTGATAGGTCGGTTTTTAGCAGGAGTTATTATGTTTGGTATTTCCTGGGTTGGGTGTTGGGTGTATACCCTGGGCTGGTGATAGGTAGGGTAGAGTTATGAGCACAGCCTGCGGTGACGAAAGATAGGGGGTTGGCGGGGTCACCTGAGTGTAATGCAGTCCTTAGCTGGGCAGCTGCGCTGACATCTGTGACAGATCAGAGTCCGTTACATTTAGACAACCTTCTGTTGCCCCCTCCGTGGAGCTGCTGAATAATGAATACCTTCTCCTCAGGAGGGGGCGCGGGCGACGTGCTTCTAGGTGAAGAGAAAGGAATGGGCCAAACCCTCGGGGGACATTCCCGGACATCTGCCCCTCGCTACAGCAGGAACATGGAGCGGGGGAGGGGAGAGCCGAGGCGGGGCGGGTGCTGTTGCTGCAGTCACTAGAGGAAATGAGCAGGAAGACTGGGGCAGGACAGTGACAGGAGAAGTGGGTGAGGAGGCGGGGAAGAGAAAGGGACATGAAGGGAGCAGGAAGTAAAATAAACTGAAGAAGAGGGGCGGAAGAGGCAACTGAGTAGAAGAGAGAAGGGGGAATGAAACGGTAGAGAAAAGGACAGCAGAGGGAATGCAGCGAGGGAGACGGAGCAGAAAAGTGGGCACGAGAAGATGGAGTGCGGGAAGGGGAGGGACGTCAAAGAGACCAGTGAAGTGGGGCAGAGGCAGGAGAGAGTGGGAAAGGGTGTGAGGAGAAGGGACAGTATAGGAAGCGAGGCTACGGAAAGAGCGCGGCAGCACAGCGAGCGAGCTGCTGGGGTAACAACAGGACTCAGGAGGGTGGCGGAAGAGTGTCAGGTGAGGGAAAGAGTGGCAAAGTAGAGCGGCAGACGAGGTAGTGCGAAACTGAGCGATCGGATCGGGGGATGGGAAGGTTGGAGAGAGGATAGAGAAAGCGAGACGGTGAAGGAGGGAGAAAAGTTAGGAGAAGCAGTGAGAAAGGGGAGATAAATAATAAGGAGCAGCGAGGTAGTGACTGTAAGGGGGAGGACAGTGTACAGAAAGTGAAGGATGAAGGCGCGGAAAGGAGCTAACTGTAAAATGAAACTAACAAAAGGAAGTCTCTGACTGGATAAACAAGCACAAGCCCGGCGGAGCGTGGCGCGCGCGCTTAGCGGGGGAGCTTGATGACAGTTAATAGCTAACTGTAAACTGAAACTAACAAAAGGAAGTCTCTGACTGGATAAACAAGCACAAGCCCGGCGGAGCGTGGCGCGCGCTTGGCGGGGCGGGGGAGCGCATTCCAGGCGGGGGAGCGGACCCTTTGAAGTGCTCCCAAAAGCGGAGTGCATGGCGGCACGATGCACGTGATTGTGCGCGTGCTAGCCATGCAATCCGCTTTTGGGAGCACTTTGAAAAGCCCTTTTACAATAGTCTCGCTTTGCGATCGCTTATGCGATAGCAAGGCGAGACCTAAAAAACAGAGAGGTGGTAAGTATGTAGAGTGGTGTACTGTAATTCCTATTCCTCTAAAGGTACTATCTCATACCTTAGGCTTTCCTTCTTCTTCTAAGTTATACAAAAGACTGCAATAACAGGCGTATGTCTGAGTCTGGAGGAGGACACAAAGGCTACTTAGTAAAAGGATGGTCAATAAGGCATGTAATGAAACAGAAGAAACACTTATGTTAACAAGCCCACCTTGTTACATATCTGCATAATTCGTGTGAACCCAATGAAAGTGTCAATAATAAGAAAAGAAAATAATGTCACCTTATCTTCAGGTGTAAATAACTAATGTTCTCTAAATTTCCTTTATAACAGGTAGCCAGCCAAACAGGAAGAGCGGAGAACCACAACGTCGGGATTGCCAAATCAGATAAGTATACTCGGGCACCAAGAACAAATAACTTTGTCAGCGCAGGGCGCTGTTACGGTATATACAGTCATGCAGCTTTCTTGTTTTTCTTCTATTTGTTGTAGGTACAAAGGAGTCCAGGACAAATAATGAACCCGAAGCGAAGGAGGACCGTAGAACACGAACACTAGCTGTCCGACGAGGTCCGGAAGAAAGGAGAACACTGTTGCCAGCAGGACGTGAACGAGGGGACTTTAACAGATCAAAGGCACCGGATCCCACGAAAAGCAAATAAGGATACCCAACACTCCGAAAATGCCTCAGGCATTGGATTCCAAAAGGTGATATTGAAGGGAACCGACGGTCCGAAACGGAAGCGGAAGGTAAGTGTGACTCCGTAGCTAGAATGCGAAGTGTTATTGCTCGGAGACTGCTGCTCTTTGAGTCGTTTGATGAGACGCCGCTCATGCGTGCCCCCACGTGGCGGCCATATATGTAGTTTGCAGCAGCCCCCGAGATCGGCAATCGCAACAGTACACTCCCCCCATGAACCCTACCGGTTTGGGTTTCTTGGGGTACCGCCTATGAAACACACGCAACAATCGAGGAGCATGCACCTGACTAGCAGGTTCCCAGGTGCGTTCCTCAACTCCATAACCTTTCCAATGTACCAAATACTGGAGCTTGCGTCGTACCCTACGTGAATCTATGATAGTCCCAACCTCATACTCTGGTTCATTGTCCACTATTCCAGGGGCTGAAATTGGAGGGAGACGTATGCCAGGTACTATCGGCTTCAGGAGAGACACATGAAATACTGGAAGTATTTTTAAGGAGGGCGGGAGATCAAGCTTCATGACGACAGGGTTCACCACTTTACAAATCTTGTATGGGCCTATATACCGGGGCTTGAATTTGCAAAACCCTCTCAACTTAAGATTCTGTGTTGATAGCCATACCTCGTCCCCTTGGCTGAATTTAGGCTCTGCGTGTCTGTGGAGGTCTGCTCCCCTCTTACAGCTTGTCTTGGCTTTGTCCAAATTTACTTGGGTTGTCCTGTGAATATCTTGTATCCCTTTTACAAAGTCTATGGCTGCAGGTGCAGAACTGGAGGAAGGAAGTGAGGAGAGCAGGGCTCGAGGGTGAAAACTGTAACTACAGAAAAAAGGGGAAAAAGCAGTGGAAGAGTGACAACTGTTGTTGTAACAAAACTCAGCAATCCACACCATCTCATCCCAATCAGAAAGAGAGTTTAAGACTTGGCATCTGATATACTGTTCAAAACACTGATTTACTCTCTCCGTCTGACCATCTGTCTGAGGGTGGTGGCTTGAGGACATCCGGACTTCAATCTGCAATGGGTCTCCCAACCCCCTCCAAAATCTAGAGATGAATTGAGGCCCTCTGTCGGACACCAGTACAGAGGGAAGGCTATGTAAGCGTACAATATGTTGAACAAACACAGAAGCTGACACTCTAGATGAGGGGAGAGCCTTCAACGGAATAAAATGGGCCATCTTAGTCAGTAAGTCTACTACAACAAGGAGAGTAGTGTTCCCTTGGGCAGTTCTTGGTAAGTCTGTTAAAAAGTCTAAAGATATTGTATGCCAGGGACAAGGTGGAATGGGTAACGGTTGTAACAACCCCACAGGGGCTTGGTAAGAGGCTTTCCCTTGGGCATACACATGACATGTCTGAATATAGTTCTTTGTGTCCCTCCCCATGCTAGGCCACCAGAAGTGTCTCTTTAGTAATCCAGTGTTTTTTTTGTACCCCCGGTGTCCAGCGAGAGGATGAGCGTGGCTCCACTCTAAAGCTTATAACCTTAGATCGTGGGTAGGAAGTACCAAACCCCCTTGGACGTAAAATAGGTCTTGAGTTTTAGTGACTTCTTGGGAACCTATTGTCTCTTTTATAGCTGCGGACCCTTGTTCCTCTTTAACTGTCTTTAGGAAGTCATCGTCAGAATACAGAGCACCAATTATTCGTTCTCTGGCTATTATAGGGGGAGGCTCACTTTGAGGTTCGGTGGGTTCATACCCTAAGCGGGATAGGACATCTGCTTTCCCATTCTGTTTCCCTGCTTGGAATTGTATAAGGAAATCGTAATCCCTAAAAAACTGAGTCCAACGCAGTTGTCGCATGGATAGAGCCCTTGCGGATTTCAGGAACTGCAAATTACGGTGATCCGTAAGGACTGTTATCCTATGATTGGCCCCTAATAGATACTGCCTCCATTCTTCAAAAACCCTTTTTATGGCCAATAGTTCCTTGTCTCCTATAGTGTAATTCATTTCAGCCGTGGCAAGTTTCCGTGAATAATAAGCTACAGGATGAAGACGTCCTGTACTCGGGTCTGCCTGAGAAAGAACACTTCCAACTGCCACCTGAGATGCATCTGCCTCAACTACAAACAGCCGAGAAGGATCTGGATGTCTTAGTATGGGTGCTTGTGTGAAGGCTTCTTTCAGTTTTGTAAAGGACTCGTCTGCCTCAGGGGTCCATTGAAATCTAACCCCTTTTTTTAAGAGCCTAGTTATTGGGGAGGCTAAATCAGAAAAATTACTGATAAAAGTCGGTAGAAATTGCCAAAGCCAAGGAAGCTCTGGATTTCTTTAACAGACTGTGGTGCTTGCCAACGCGTGATGGCTTCTACCTTCTGTGGATCCATGCTGATTCCCTGTGGGGATAGTATGACTCCAAGGAAGCTTTCTTCTTGCGTATGGAAAAAACACTTCTCTAACTTCCAGTACAAATGGTTTTCTCGCAAACGTAGGACCTCCCTGACATGGATTTCGTGTTCTTGCATGAATGAGGAATAAATCAAGAGGTCATCAATGTAAGCAATGACAAACAAATCCAGCATATCCTTTAAGACTTCATTAATAAAAAACTGGAAAGCCGAAGGGGCATTACACAGCCCGAAAGGCATCCCTAGGTATTCATATAACCCATACTTGGTGCAAAAAGCCATTATCCACTCATCTCCCTCCTTGATTCTCAAAAGATGGTAGGCCCCTCACAAATCTAACTTGGTGAATACTTGAGCGTTCTTAATTTGATCAAGGAGGGAGCATATCAGGGGCAAGGGATACCTATTCTTGATGGTAATGGTGTTTAATGCCCTATAGTCTATATAGCATCGAAGACCCCCTTCTCATTTAGGTATAAAAAAGAGAGATGACGATGCCGGTGACCTGGAGGGACGAATAAACCCAATCCTCAACATTTCATCCAGGTATTCTCGCAAATACAAGTTCTCCTTTTCTGTTAAGGGTATGCGAGCTCCAGGCAGCAGATCTATCCAACAGTCATAAACCCTGTGGGGTGGAAGACTAGTGGCCTTTTCCATGTCAAAAAGTTCCCTGAGGTCCTGATATATGGAAGGTAATGTAGGTTCTTCTGTACTGGTGGATGCCACAACTTTCTCCGAATTGCTTTTGGCACAAATAAAATGTTCCATACAATAGTTGGGGTTAAAAGCTAACGTCATAGTCTTCCAATCAATAAATGGACTATGTTGACATAACCAGGGCAACTCTAATATAGCTGGAAATTGAGGGGATTGTATAAGATCAAATTCAATAAGTTCACTATGTTTCTCTTCAATGATCAATGTTAAAGCGATAGTCGCATGATTAACAGGACCAGACTTCAGGTTGCTACCGTCGATAGTTGGGACTTCCTCCCAAGACGATTTAGATACCCAAGGAATCTTTTTGTTCTTTGCCCATTGTAAATCCATGAAGTTACCTGAAGCACCAGAATTCACCATGAGTTGCACGTCAACAACTTGGTGTCCCCATATCAAATGGGAGGAGAGAAAGAAATTATGTGGTAGAGAAGCTGGTACTTCAGTTTGCGAGACAATTAAACCTGAACTACCCGAAGTCCTTGTCTCTTGGGACTCTGGGTTCACTAGTTTTCCGAGCTCCTTGCCTGTTTTGGCTTTGCGGGACAACCTCTAAGGAAATGGCCCTGCTTTCCACAGTACAAGCACAATTTCTTGTCTCGCCTTCTCTGCTTCTCCTCCTCGCTGAAGGGCCCTCTTATATTCCCTATTTGCATTGGTTTAGGTTCTTCAACTGTTTTTTCGGGGTCAGACTTCTTTTCCCTATAGGAATAAACCCGCCCGTCTGCTCTGCCCCTTTCTCTTTTCCCCTCACTGATTCTATGGTTTAATTTGACCACTAGATCAATAAGGGCAGTAAAAGATTCAGGAGGGTCAACCACTTGTGCCAACATATCTTTTAGATCTTCTCTCAAACCCCTGTAAAACAAGGAGCTACGCTTCTCCTCGGGCCACCCAGACTCAGCTACTGGTCTATTGAAGGTGGAAACGTATGTGGTTAAATCTTTAGTTCCCTGCTTTAAATTCAAAAGCTCAGTGTCTACCAACTGTGTAAATGTGTGTCTGTCGAATAACTTCCTAAGTTCTCTTTTGAAGGCATTATAGTCCTGTAGCAGGGGATCGTTCCTTTCTATTAGAGGGATGGTCCAATTAGCAGCGGATCCCCCTAAATAGGATATAACAAATGCCACCTTGGCTTGGTCTGTTGGGAAGCAAGCAGCCTTACACATAAAGTGAAGCTGGCATTGACTGACGAAGGCTGCGAATTTAGTGGGGTCTCCCAAAAAACTTTCAGGGGGGCCAAGGGAATGGACGGTGGTGCAGAGACTTGAATGACTGGGAAACTAGTACCAGGATTCTGAGTTCCTACCCCTGAGTCAGACCTCATGCCGCTCCTCTGCATTGCATCCACCCATGCTGACAAGGCTTGGGTGTCTTTCTGAAGATTACCCAGCATGTGGGTTAAATCTGCTAAGGACACCTGACTCATCTCCATGGCGCTCAGGCAAAGAAGAAAACTTTTCTTTTTTTGGCTTCGCGTTCTGTCAGAATTCTCAGTTATAGTTCCGCAGGAACGTCATGGACATTAAGAAGGGTCCGCGACCTCCCCAAACCACATATTGCACCCAACAAGAAGTCAAAGTGGCAATGGTAACCTAGGGAAGAAGGGAAACAAAACAAGGAGAGACAAGGGTCCTAGTCAACCTCAGGCTGCAACAAAACCAGGCCAGTACGGGGCTATTTCTGCTGTAGACAGAGAGAAAAAACAGAGAGGTGGTAAGTATGTAGAGTGGTGTACTGTAATTCCTATTCCTCTAAAGGTGCTATCTCATACCTTAGGCTTCCCTTCTTCTTCTAAGTTATACAAAAGACTGCAATAACAGGCGTATGTCTGAGTCTGGAGGAGGACACAAAGGCTACTTAGTAAAAGGATGGTCAATAAGGCATGTAATGAAACAGAAAAAACACCTATGTTAACAAGCCCACCTTGTTACATATCTGCATAATTTGTGTGAACCCAATGAAAGTGTCAATAATAAGAAAAGAAAATAATGTCACCTTATCTTCAGGTGTAAATAACTAATTTTCTCTAAATTTCCTTTATGTAGGAAGAGCGGTGAACCTCAACGTCAGGATTGCGAAATCAGATAAGTATACCCGGGGCACTAAGAACAAATAACTTTGTCAGCGCAGGGCGCTGTTACTGTATATACAGTCATGCAGCTTTCTTGTTTTTCTTCTATTTGTTGTAGGTACAAAGGAGTCCAGGACAAATAATGAACCCGAAGCGAAGGAGGACCGTAGAACACGAACACTAGCAGTCCGACGAGGTCCGGAAGAAAGAAGAACCCTGTTGCCAGCAGGACGTGAACGAGGGGACTTTAACAGATCAAAAGGTAAAAGTGCCAACAAGGGATTTTTTCTGAAATGTTTAATTATATGATTTAACAAAATTAATTGGCAGGTGTATTTACAAAATTAACACCAATCAAGAATATCAATCGACTGATTCAATCATTAAATATAAAGAGCAAGACACACGGGAAGTCTTTTTTGTGAAGAAAACACAAATATTTTTATATATAGATCAAGTTAAAAGGAGTACAAAGAACATTTGTTCGGCAATGGAACATGAAAAAAGGTCAAATCATAACCACAATTCATAAGGAAAACATCTATTTCAATACATTTAAACAGAGATATATCTCTTTCCTGAGAGAATGATCTACTGTGTATAGCAGATATTGTGAAAATAGATGGTGAAGTCGACGTTTCGGTCTTGGGTGGCATCAATCCGTCAGACCATCTTCAGGACAGTAATTATTGCACATAAAAGACCCTTCAGCAATTATAGATCTCACACGATACTTGTTTTGCAAAACTTTTTTTGTCGTGGTACAAATGTTTCTTGATGTTACAGATTTTCTTTAAATTCTCTCGCAGCAGAAACATATAAACGGAAGAATCCTTCCTCCTTCGTTTTTCAAAAGTGTCCTTTTTAAGAATGAAGGAGCACAGGTCAATCCAAATCGAGAAAGCCTCAGGCTGCTGCGAGAGAATTTAAAGAAAATCTGTAACAGCAAGAAACATTTGTACCACAACAAAAAAAGTTTTTGTAAATACACCTGCCAATTAATTTTGTTAAATCATATAATTAGACATTTCAGAAAAAATCCCCTGTTGGCACTTTTACCTTTCAAAATCGTTTGCCCAAGCCCTCAAGGGTATATTGGGTCTCCCCCCTCTTTTTTGCATTTAACAGATCAAAGGCACCGGATCCCACGAGATGCAAATAAGGAGACCCGGCACTCCAAAAATGCCTCAGACCCTGGATTCCAAAAGGTGATATTGAGGGGAACCGAAGGTCCAACACGGAAGCAGAAGGTAAGTGTAACTCCGTAGCTGGAACGCGAAGCGTCATTGCTTGGAGACTGCCGCTCTTTGAGTCGTTTGATCAGCCGCCGCGCATGCGTGCCCCCGCGCGGCGGCCATGTTTGTAGTTCGCAGCAACCCCCGAGATCGGCATTCGCAACACCTAGGTGGCAGACGGCTATCATTATCTCTTTGTGAGCACAGAGACATTTGGGCTCTGATTGACTAAACATTGGGTTGTGTGAAACTGGGAGAGGTTAAAAAAATGCAGTGTGATTCAACGTAAATGCTCAACATCTTTCTCCCTGCACAATACCCCAATCAAAAGTGTAGAGGCATTCACCAGGACCAAAAATCCACTCTCAAAATAACCAAGATAGAGCTATAGGTAAATACAACCAGTGGTGGCTGAATATGAGCTTCATACACTGGTGGCTGGACCCACTTCTTGTTGGGTATATGCCTCCACCCAGCTCAGACTGCCAGCGCATGAACGGAACTCTGTTTCTGCGGCAGTCTGGTAAGAATGTAGCAAAACCAAAGGAAATGATGGACGGAGTGTTGAACATTGCAAGCACTCACCCCCAGTCAACTGATCTGGGTTTAATCCATCACCGTTCTTTAGCCCACTCTGCCACCCCAGTTCAGACATGGCCATATGCAAATCAGTCTGACCCTGTGCCTCATGGGAACAGTCCAGCTCCGAACTGCCAAGCCATGTCTTCCCTGGACCGGAAACAAGCTTCCTAGGACCGGTTTCTGGCATTTCAGCCGTCTTCAGCCAGGCTTGCTTGAATCCAGTGGCAAAGTGAGCAAGGGACTCACGTCTGAGCATACCCTGCCAACTTATGGCGAACAAAGCAAAACCAAAGGAAATGATGGACGGAGTGTTGAACATTGCAAGCACTCACCCCCAGTCAACCGATCTGGGTTTAATCCATCACCGTTCTTTAGCCCACTCTGCCACCCCAGTTCAGACATGGCCATATGCAAAACAGTCTGACCCTGTGCCTCATGGGAACAGTCCAGCCCGAACTGCCAAGCCATGTCTTCCCTGGACCGGAAACAAGCTTCCTAGGACCGGTTTCTGGCATTTCAGCCGTCTTCAGCCAGGCTTGCTTGAATCCAGTGGCAAAGTGAGCAAGGGACTCACGTCTGAGCATACCCTGCCAACTTATGGCGAACAAAGCAAAAACCAAAGGAAATGATGGACGGAGTGTTGAACATTGCAAGCACTCACCTCCAGTCAACCGATCTGGGTTTAATCCATCACCGTTCTTTAGCCCACTCTGCCACCCCAGTTCAGACATGGCCATATGCAAAACAGTCTGACCCTGTGCCTCATGGGAACAGTCCAGCCCGAACTGCCAAGCCATGTCTTCCCTGGACCGGAAACAAGCTTCCTAGGACCGGTTTCTGGCATTTCAGCCGTCTTCAGCCAGGCTTGCTTGAATCCAGTGGCAAAGTGAGCAAGGGACTCACGTCTGAGCATACCCTGCCAACTTATGGCGAACAAAGCAAAACCAAAGGAAATGATGGACGGAGTGTTGAACATTGCAAGCACTCACCCCCAGTCAACTGATCTGGGTTTAATCCATCACCGTTCTTTAGCCCACTCTGCCACCCCAGTTCAGACATGGCCATATGCAAAACAGTCTGACCCTCTGCCTCATGGGAACAGTCCAGCCCGAACTGCCAAGCCATGTCTTCCCTGGACCGGAAACAAGCTTCCTAGGACCGGTTTCTGGCATTTCAGCCGTCTTCAGCCAGGCTTGCTTGAATCCAGTGGCAAAGTGAGCAAGGGACTCACGTCTGAGCATACCTTGCCAACTTATGGCGAACAAAGCAAAAACCAAAGGAAATGATGGACGGAGTGTTGAACATTGCAAGCACTCACCCCCAGTCAACCGATCTGGGTTTAATCCATCACCGTTCTTTAGCCCACTCTGCCACCCCAGTTCAGACATGGCCATATGCAAAACGGTCTGACCCTCTGCCTCATGGGAACAGTCCAGCCCGAACTGCCAAGCCATGTCTTCCCTGGACCGGAAACAAGCTTCCTAGGACCGGTTTCTGGCATTTCAGCCGTCTTCAGCCAGGCTTGCTTGAATCCAGTGGCAAAGTGAGCAAGGGACTCACGTCTGAGCATACCCTGCCAACTTATGGCGAACAAAGCAAAAACCAAAGGAAATGGTGGACGGAGTGTTGAACATTGCAAGCACTCACCCCCAGTCAACCGATCTGGGTTTAATCCATCACCGTTCTTTAGCCCACTCTGCCACCCCAGTTCAGACATGGCCATATGCAAAACGGTCTGACCCTCTGCCTCATGGGAACAGTCCAGCCCGAACTGCCAAGCCATGTCTTCCCTGGACCGGAAACAAGCTTCCTAGGACCGGTTTCTGGCATTTCAGCCGTCTTCAGCCAGGCTTGCTTGAATCCAGTGGCAAAGTGAGCAAGGGACTCACGTCTGAGCATACCCTGCCAACTTATGGCGAACAAAGCAAAAACCAAAGGAAATGGTGGACGGAGTGTTGAACATTGCAAGCACTCACCCCCAGTCAACCGATCTGGGTTTAATCCATCACCGTTCTTTAGCCCACTCTGCCACCCCAGTTCAGACATGGCCATATGCAAAACGGTCTGACCCTCTGCCTCATGGGAACAGTCCAGCCCGAACTGCCAAGCCATGTCTTCCCTGGACCGGAAACAAGCTTCCTAGGACCGGTTTCTGGCATTTCAGCCGTCTTCAGCCAGGCTTGCTTGAATCCAGTGGCAAAGTGAGCAAGGGACTCACGTCTGAGCATACCCTGCCAACTTATGGCGAACAAAGCAAAAACCAAAGGAAATGGTGGACGGAGTGTTGAACATTGCAAGCACTCACCCCCAGTCAACCGATCTGGGTTTAATCCATCACCGTTCTTTAGCCCACTCTGCCACCCCAGTTCAGACATGGCCATATGCAAAACAGTCTGACCCTGTGCCTCATGGGAACAGTCCAGCCCGAACTGCCAAGCCATGTCTTCCCTGGACCGGAAACAAGCTTCCTAGGACCGGTTTCTGGCATTTCAGCCGTCTTCAGCCAGGCTTGCTTGAATCCAGTGGCAAAGTGAGCAAGGGACTCACGTCTGAGCATACCCTGCCAACTTATGGCGAACAAAGCAAAACCCAAAGGAAATGATGGACGGAGTGTTGAACATTGCAAGCACTCACCCCCAGTCAACCGATCTGGGTTTAATCCATCACCGTTCTTTAGCCCACTCTGCCACCCCAGTGCAGACATGGCCATATGCAAAACAGTCTGACCCTGTGCCTCATGGGAACAGTCCAGCCCGAACTGCCAAGCCATGTCTTCCCTGGACCGGAAACAAGCTTCCTAGGACCGGTTTCTGGCATTTCAGCCGTCTTCAGCCAGGCTTGCTTGAATCCAGTGGCAAAGTGAGCAAGGGACTCACGTCTGAGCATACCCTGCCAACTTATGGCGAACAAAGCAAAAACCAAAGGAAATGATGGATGGAGTGTTGAACATTGCAAGCACTCACCCCCAGTCAACCGATCTGGGTTTAATCCATCACCGTTCTTTAGCCCACTCTGCCACCCCAGTTCAGACATGGCCATATGCAAAACAGTCTGACCCTGTGCCTCATGGGAACAGTCCAGCCCGAACTGCCAAGCCATGTCTTCCCTGGACTGGAAACAAGCTTCCTAGGACCGGTTTCTGGCATTTCAGCCGTCTTCAGCCAGGCTTGCTTGAATCCAGTGGCAAAGTGAGCAAGGGACTCACGTCTGAGCATACCCTGCCAACTTATGGCGAACAAAGCAAAACCAAAGGAAATGATGGACGGAGTGTTGAACATTGCAAGCACTCACCCCCAGTCAACTGATCTGGGTTTAATCCATCACCGTTCTTTAGCCCACTCTGCCACCCCAGTTCAGACATGGCCATATGCAAATCAGTCTGACCCTGTGCCTCATGGGAACAGTCCAGCTCCGAACTGCCAAGCCATGTCTTCCCTGGACCGGAAACAAGCTTCCTAGGACCGGTTTCTGGCATTTCAGCCGTCTTCAGCCAGGCTTGCTTGAATCCAGTGGCAAAGTGAGCAAGGGACTCACGTCTGAGCATACCCTGCCAACTTATGGCGAACAAAGCAAAACCAAAGGAAATGATGGACGGAGTGTTGAACATTGCAAGCACTCACCCCCAGTCAACTGATCTGGGTTTAATCCATCACCGTTCTTTAGCCCACTCTGCCACCCCAGTTCAGACATGGCCATATGCAAATCAGTCTGACCCTGTGCCTCATGGGAACAGTCCAGCTCCGAACTGCCAAGCCATGTCTTCCCTGGACCGGAAACAAGCTTCCTAGGACCGGTTTCTGGCATTTCAGCCGTCTTCAGCCAGGCTTGCTTGAATCCAGTGGCAAAGTGAGCAAGAGACTCACGTCTGAGCATACCCTGCCAACTTATGGCGAACAAAGCAAAACCAAAGGAAATGATGGACGGAGTGTTGAACATTGCAAGCACTCACCCCCAGTCAACTGATCTGGGTTTAATCCATCACCGTTCTTTAGCCCACTCTGCCACCCCAGTTCAGACATGGCCATATGCAAATCAGTCTGACCCTGTGCCTCATGGGAACAGTCCAGCTCCGAACTGCCAAGCCATGTCTTCCCTGGACCGGAAACAAGCTTCCTAGGACCGGTTTCTGGCATTTCAGCCGTCTTCAGCCAGGGTTGCTTGAATCCAGTGGCAAAGTGAGCAAGGGACTCACGTCTGAGCATACCCTGCCAACTTATGGCGAACAAAGCAAAACCAAAGGAAATGATGGACGGAGTGTTGAACATTGCAAGCACTCACCCCCAGTCAACTGATCTGGGTTTAATCCATCACCGTTCTTTAGCCCACTCTGCCACCCCAGTTCAGACATGGCCATATGCAAATCAGTCTGACCCTGTGCCTCATGGGAACAGTCCAGCTCCGAACTGCCAAGCCATGTCTTCCCTGGACCGGAAACAAGCTTCCTAGGACCGGTTTCTGGCATTTCAGCCGTCTTCAGCCAGGCTTGCTTGAATCCAGTGGCAAAGTGAGCAAGGGACTCACGTCTGAGCAGGGTCAGACTGTTTTGCATATGGCCATGTCTGAACTGGGGTGGCAGAGTGGGCTAAAGAATGGTGATGGATTAAACCCAGATCGGTTGACTGGGGGTGAGTGCTTGCAATGTTCAACACTCCGTCCATCATTTCCTTTGGTTTTTGCTTTGTTCGCCATAAGTTGGCAGGGTATGCTCAGACGTGAGTCCCTTGCTCACTTTGCCACTGGATTCAAGCAAGCCTGGCTGAAGACGGCTGAAATGCCAGAAACCGGTCCTAGGAAGCTTGTTTCCGGTCCAGGGAAGACATGGCTTGGCAGTTCGGGCTGGACTGTTCCCATGAGGCAGAGGGTCAGACTGTTTTGCATATGGCCATGTCTGAACTGGGGTGGCAGAGTGGGCTAAAGAACGGTGATGGATTAAACCCAGATCGGTTGACTGGGGGTGAGTGCTTGCAATGTTCAACACTCCGTCCATCATTTCCTTTGGTTTTTGCTTTGTTCGCCATAAGTTGGCAGGGTATGCTCATACGTGAGTCCCTTGCTCACTTTGCCACTGGATTCAAGCAAGCCTGGCTGAAGACGGCTGAAATGCCAGAAACCGGTCCTAGGAAGCTTGTTTCCGGTCCAGGGAAGACATGGCTTGGCAGTTCGGGCTGGACTGTTCCCATGAGGCACAGGGTCAGACTGTTTTGCATATGGCCATGTCTGAACTGGGGTGGCAGAGTGGGCTAAAGAACGGTGATGGATTAAACCCAGATCAGTTGACTGGGGGTGAGTGCTTGCAATGTTCAACACTCCGTCCATCATTTCCTTTGGTTTTGGTTTGTTCGCCATAAGTTGGCAGGGTATGCTCAGACGTGAGTCCCTTGCTCACTTTGCCACTGGATTCAAGCAAGCCTGGCTGAAGACGGCTGAAATGCCAGAAACCGGTCCTAGGAAGCTTGTTTCCGGTCCAGGGAAGACATGGCTTGGCAGTTCGGGCTGGACTGTTCCCATGAGGCACAGGGTCAGACTGTTTTGCATATGGCCATGTCTGAACTGGGGTGGCAGAGTGGGCTAAAGAACGGTGATGGATTAAACCCAGATCGGTTGACTGGAGGTGAGTGCTTGCAATGTTCAACACTCCGTCCATCATTTCCTTTGGTTTTTGCTTTGTTCGCCATAAGTTGGCAGGGTATGCTCAGACGTGAGTCCCTTGCTCACTTTGCCACTGGATTCAAGCAAGCCTGGCTGAAGACGGCTGAAATGCCAGAAACCGGTCCTAGGAAGCTTGTTTCCGGTCCAGGGAAGACATGGCTTGGCAGTTCGGGCTGGACTGTTCCCATGAGGCACAGGGTCAGACTGTTTTGCATATGGCCATGTCTGAACTGGGGTGGCAGAGTGGGCTAAAGAACGGTGATGGATTAAACCCAGATCGGTTGACTGGGGGTGAGTGCTTGCAATGTTCAACACTCCGTCCATCATTTCCTTTGGTTTTTGCTTTGTTCGCCATAAGTTGGCAGGGTATGCTCAGACGTGAGTCCCTTGCTCACTTTGCCACTGGATTCAAGCAAGCCTGGCTGAAGACGGCTGAAATGCCAGAAACCGGTCCTAGGAAGCTTGTTTCCGGTCCAGGGAAGACATGGCTTGGCAGTTCGGGCTGGACTGTTCCCATGAGGCACAGGGTCAGACTGTTTTGCATATGGCCATGTCTGAACTGGGGTGGCAGAGTGGGCTAAAGAACGGTGATGGATTAAACCCAGATCGGTTGACTGGGGGTGAGTGCTTGCAATGTTCAACACTCCGTCCATCATTTCCTTTGGTTTTTGCTTTGTTCGCCATAAGTTGGCAGGGTATGCTCAGACGTGAGTCCCTTGCTCACTTTGCCACTGGATTCAAGCAAGCCTGGCTGAAGACGGCTAAAATGCCAGAAACCGGTCCTAGGAAGCTTGTTTCCGGTCCAGGGAAGACATGGCTTGGCAATTCGGGCTGGACTGTTCCCATGAGGCACAGGGTCAGACTGTTTTGCATATGGCCATGTCTGAACTGGGGTGGCAGAGTGGGCTAAAGAACGGTGATGGATTAAACCCAGATCGGTTGACTGGGGTGAGTGCTTGCAATGTTCAACACTCCGTCCATCATTTCCTTTGGTTTTTGCTTGGTAAGAATGTAGCACAGAGGAGTCTCCTCAGCTCTATAGGTATTCTGACCAGACAGCTACAGAAACAGATTTGACTGTTTATATTGATTCGGATTACATCCCAATTTTCAACCTCTACCCATAAGGAACAAGAATAAATTATTATAGATCCACCATAAGGTAGTTATTAACTTTCTTTTTTTCTATCTGCTTTCACCTTGTTGTGCACACACCCACACCTTCTACTAAGGAGGACTTCTTCTAGGCTGACTAACACTTCAAGAGCTTCTCTCTGCAGAGGTTTGTAGCCCACACCACCATCTTTTGCGATTGCAGTGTTAGGAGTAGGTTCTATGATGGAGCATTCCACCCATGTGTTGGTGAGGGATTCTGTCCTTTAAAATCAATGGACATATATTATCACATATGCAAAAAAGGTGATGGGAGGAATGCTTGCAATTTATGTAACCACTGGCAATCGTTTAGGGTAGCATTTCAACCCATCGTTCTTTTGCCCAGCATGCCATCTCAGATTAGCCCTAGCCATATGCATATCAGTCTTGTCTCTGCTCCAATTGGAATAGTCCAACCCAAAGTACAAGGTCAGGTCCTCCACAAATAAACCCAAAAGAGAGAGACCCTTCAAAACCAATCAAACTGGTTCTATTAGACACAAAACACTAAAGACTCCCCTCAGGACAAAAATACATGACCTTACAGACTATGTGCAAATTGTGCAAACATTTAGATGTACAACAGACATACAAAATTATAATATTTATTTAAATATAATGACATATAAATTGTAAATTATAAAAAGGTACAATATCAGGCAAACAGAAAACAACAAAGAAGATTTCATTAAAATACATATAATAGAATCACTAGCCTTTCATTCACAAATTGGATGTTATTGAATACATATTTTGCATATTTCAAAACCCAAATGTCACAAGCAACGAGCCATTATGCTCGTCGAGACATTCCAGTGGGTTGAAATGCTTAAAACTACCTTTTTAGGTTTAAAAAATAATGTAGTAGTTTCAATTACATATTGTAGAATGAGCAATATATTTGTCTAAAAAGAAACATAAACACAACATATTACAAAACATATTATATACCACACAAACAAATAATGAGATGAGGTACAAATTGTTCTATTTTTACATTGTTTGCATAGAAAGAAAATGGATAAAAGTGAGACAATATATCCCTGTAAACGCACACAAACAACTGTGGACCCCAAATCAAAAGCTAATGGGTGACAATATATAAAATGTATGCATCATAACAGTCCATATAGAATCACCCAAAACGGTCTGATGAAAATTTGCATCCCGGTGTTGCATAACTGATCCTCTGTTAAACAAGCATTTACAATGCAATGGTCTCGGCATTGGTAAAGTTAGAGCTATTGGCATTGCTCATGACATTATTTTTGTTTATGTTTTTTGTTTTTAAAACATTTAAAGAAACAGCATTGTCATGAGCAATGGCAATAGCTCTAACTTTAACAATGCCGAGACCGTTGCATTGTAAATGCTTGTTGTACAGTTCTATTGCAGAGAGGGTTACTGTGCCCCTAATATTCTGTGCAGTGTGCCACAGTGATGCAACGCATCAGGTGTTAGTGGGGAAGGAGGGGTTCTGGGGACACAGTGAGGAGCGGCGGGTTATAGAGTCTCCAGAAGTGTGCCCCGGGTGGTACTGTCCCTCTCGTTCCTTAGTATGCAACAGGCTGAATACTCTACACAGGGTACCGCCTATAAATAATAAGGTACCCCATACATTGGCAGAACTGTTCCGATCTCAAACTCTAAAAAAAACAAGCCGTGAGTAAACAGGCACTTTGTACTTAGTGGTTGCTTACGAGAAGCAAGGATGACCGTAACTGCTCCTGTTTTACTGCCACCCTTGCTTCTCGTAAGTAAGGACTATAAATACAAAGGGCGTGTTTAAGCACCATTTGCAGGTTTTCAAATCACATAAATAAAAGGCATTGTCCTTTACAATGCCAATAGCTCATACTCTCACAAATGTGAGATATATTGCATTGCAAATGCTTATTTTAATTAGTTCAAAGAACTCATGGACAGCATTAGTGAACTTTGTAATCCGCCTGGGAAGGTTAACAGGCCGTGCCAGCCCAGAGGGATTGTCACCAGCAGCTCTCTGAAGACCAGGTGCATACCTGGCCATTTCTCCAGGGGTTAGTTCTGATTTGAGGGAAAGGAAGTGACCAAGTAAGCTTGCACTGATAAAGCCAAGAGGTCTAGAGTTTATGTATAGTATGGACACAGATGAACAATACACATGCAGATATACTGCTACATACACACACAGAAGATGTACGTAAGCAAAGATCAAAAGGCATACACGTGTATCCCCAAGCACACAGAACAGCAGCAAACTAATAACCTGTGTTCACTCACGCACATAAACAAAAACACATACACAGGCACTCGCATATACATAAACTCAAACAGTGACCACAGACACGCAAATGGAGGAACTGACTATCAGACCGAAGAGTGGACAGACAGACAGATAGATAAACCACTAAACTGATAAGTAACGGAATGCTACAAGCAGCTTTAAGGCAACGCTAAAATATATCTTACTTTGTAGTTCTCAAATTCATTTTAAAGCATTTGAAAAGAGCGGGTCAAATGAACAAAAGCTGTAACCAGAGAGGCCGGAAGTAAGACTGTTCCTGTTCCTCTTTTTCACTAGTGATAAAGGTCCCTTTGCAGGGATGGCTTGTGGGGGCATGAAACTAGGATAACTATTACCCTGCGATGTGGTGGCTATGTTTATGTAGTGAATGTGATTAAACCGACGTGATATAATGCATACAACAATATATATATATTTTTTCCACAGTTTTATATAGCGCGAGCTCGACCCAAAGGTATTAGAGTGCTTTACAGGAGCACCAGTTGCGTTACATGACACATTCATAGTGCGGGCTATCACCTTCTCTGGCAAAGCCGGCCCAGTCACATTCAGCACCATCCTGGGTGTCAAGCTGCGCCTTTCTGGCGCACTGTGAAGCGAGGGCTTGCTTCTTGCTTGAATCTACACCAGATGCGGTGTCTCGACCTCTTGTCACGCGAGAGTTGTGGGTGGGGGCCCGCGTGCACATTGGTGTCGACACACATAACCAGGGATACCAGAAACTGCAGAGCTCTGGTGCCAAGTAATCAACTGCCCCCTCCTCCAGAAAAGCATACCATCGCTACGGTGTGATCCCTGGCCACGCGCGAAGAAAAACCCACGTGTGCCACACCTACCGGAAGGGACGCCATTACCACAGAGGGTGGACAGCATAGGGAGATATTTATAGCAGCACAGTAATTAGTGTGGACAGAGAGAGAACACACGGAAATTATACTGTACAGAGCTCTGCAATGAGGACAGGGGAAGGCAAGTGGAATAGCTTAATATTGGGTCGGAGGCATTGGTGATGAAGCTGTGGGCAGCCACCAAGCCCTTGTTGTGTGGCCATCTTAAGGGGTACGTCCGCCAAGTCGAGGCCCAACGCCTACTGGGGGTGACTGAGCTCGAAGACCAAATACAACACCTGGAGGCTGTCTCGTGTCGTAATGTTACTGACGACGCTCAGCGCTCCTTGACCATAACCCACACGGAAGGGCAACAGGTATCCCGTGGCAATGCCCCCACCTCTGCCGACGACGACCGGCAACCTGGATGCTACAGGCGTAGCTGGGGGGGGGGGGCGGTCCGCCCCAGGCGGCACTATTTTCGGGGCGGCACGGCGGCTGTAGTGCAGGCGCAATGCTTGCGAATGCTGCTGCACGCACGTGTCCAGGCCGGCCTGGAGTCTCCTGGAGAGTTGAGGCACACTGCTTCCAGCAGACTTGGGGTTTTTCGTACTTCTGATTGCGGCCACAAGCGCCCGTTAAATTGCAGCAAAAAGTAAGCGCGAGCAGGGTATTCTCCGCTTTTGTTTTCTAAGTCATAATTTAAATAGGCAGCCGCCGGCCCGGTAACTGTTAGGCTATAAATAATTCTCGTTTATTGTCAGGGCAGGCTCTCGCGGCGTGGATCCGATCACAGGGGGCGAGGCAGTGGAAGTTGTGAGAGGGTGGATGTCCTGGTGTGTGTGGTTCCTCCTCGCCAATGCCCCGCCCACTGGCGGCAGAAGCACACTCAGCATTCCCTCGTTAATCTACCGCGCCCAGCAGTAAGTTTCGTTTCTCCGCTGCTCCTCGTCTGTTTCGTTTCACTGGTGCGTTGGAGGCTCGTTTACTTCTGTTCCTTTCTGAAGAAAGAAAAATCATCAAGTCACCTCAGCGGCCAAGCACAGAGCTCCTGCCGTACAGTAGGAGATCAGGTGAGGGAGCAACGCCGGGACACCACCGCCTTTCTCCGAGGCACAGCAGAAAATGCCTCGGAGAAAGGGAGTGTCCTTTTCGGATTGGGGGCGTGTTTTGCTGTTGTCTCCTCCCTGAGACTTCTCGCAAAAAACACGCCCCCCGATCCGAAAAGGACGGGGCATAATCGGAGTGACTGGACCTCTTCTCCAGTGGCTGGCCAGCATTTAAGAGGCCAGCCAATGGAGAACAGGAGAGAAAAGGGGCGGGTGCAAGCCCCTCTTCTCAAACTCATTAAATCTCGCGAGCGAGACTGCGCAAGCGCAGCCTTCGCTAGCCGAGACCTAAAAAGGTTCATGATAAAACCAAAATTGATAAGACACCTACCAAGAAATACCTCTCCATTTTTTTTCAATCCCATATAAAATATATAGCTTTACCTTCTCAAAACAACATCAAGGGAACATAGACATCAAAAAGGACCTCCTGTATCTTTGAAGGCAGCACTTTTCATTACGACCAAACACCTGAAGGATGAATTTTTGTAAGGATTTCCTGAATAATAAATCATATTAATGCTCTTGAGCCATCCCTACATGTCTGTATATATAGCTCACCTTAAGAAGATGGATTGTTCCATAATCCTAGAATAAATCAGGAATCCGACAATAAATAAACACCAAACTTCAGCTTCAATTAAAAAATATATAGAGTATGCTACTTAATCAAAAGTCCCCTACCATGGAGAATCACAACCAATTGTGCATAGGAAGACTAGTATATAGTACATTTGTGTCAAGCTCTTTAAACAACTTACAAGCCCAGGATGGCCGGTATTCCTCTGTTTATCGTGCCACGTGTGGAAGACCTTTGTTGAACAGTGTCCAATAACAACAATATAACACTAGCATAAACCTGATCTTACTCCCGTTGCGATTTACCCCAAATATGCTTACCATATCGCTCCATCTTCTTGATACTCCAAGTTCATAAGAAAAGACCTGCACCAACTGTAACTCTTCATTTAAGTACTGAACGCCATGTGGTAAACAAGGCTCACCTGAGATGTTCCAACCTCAGTAAAAAATCTATACCAAAGACCTCACCAAATCCATATTGGGAGTATGTTAGCATAGAGTAAACATATTCCACGTTTGAACACCATTAAACTAGAACATACACAACGCAAAACCTGTTTTACACTGATTGGGGCTTATCAAGGGGTGGATGACTAGGTTAGACCATAGAGAACAGAACCATGTGGATAAGAACCAGGAAGACCAGGGTTAGGTGGACATGCACCAAACTCCATAAACACCAGGACCAGTAGAACTATATCCAGATGGACATCTTTAGGAAGAAAGTCAGGTGGACAAGGATCAGGAGCTCCAGGATGAGCAGGCCCAAGTCCATTAGGGTCGGTAAAAGTCATACCAGTGGGACAGGACAGGTGGACAAGGAGGACCTGGGCCAGGAAGACTAATGGGGCATGTCTAATGGAAACAGGAGCACAAGGGTCAACAGGGCAAGTAGTAGGTAGACATCAACTGTGAGAAGTTGGCCTGGTATATGCTGTTCACTAGTTAAAGTGGACACCTTGCACCAGTACAGTTCGACTCTTATGGTAGTAGGTTTAAGACAACCTTTAAAGAAAGCTATCCTAGTGGTAGCTATGGAGAGCAGCCTTCAGGCTAAGTCTTTAGAGGAATGTAAATCAGCTTGTTTTACCTTATAATCTCTTGAATTACTAAATGAAAGGACACCACACAGGTATAGATATCAAATATATATGTATTTATTACTAACAACTCTCTGCTAATCTCTTTATGAGATTAGAAGTCAGGAACATATGCACAAATCAACATTTCACAATAAGTTAAGCACAAATATGGCTTGGGCCCTAGGGGCGTACCAGACCATATACTAAAAAAAGAGACTTAGAGATAACGACTTGCAAGGGGACAAGACCTAGGGCCTTCAGAAGCCCTGGGGCCTCACGAAACCACCCAAGGCAGGTAAGTAAAGGACCCACGGGAGACGCATGCAGTGTGAGAACACAGCCGAGAATCCCTATTGACTTCAGTGGAGAAATGAAGAGTTTAAGGATACTTCGGGAGAGTCTACAAGCAAGTCACTTACAGGGTCTGTTGACATGGAACACCCTCAGGGGGCTCCTGAGAGTTCCAAGATTCACCAGATAGGTGACTTCTCCCTTCCGCTCAACTATTGTATGGGGGCCACTCCATTTGTCTTGGAGGGCTGCTGGGGTCACAGGCTCCAACACCCACACTTTCTGTCCTGGCTGGTACACAGTCAGCACAGCCTTTTGGTCATGCCAAGCTTTTTGTAATTCTTGGCTGACCTCCAGGTTTTTGGTTGCCTTTCTCATGTATTCGGCCATCCTGAAGCGGAGACCAAGTACATAGTCCATCACATCACATTCCAAAGTTAGCATTAACCGCAAGGTTATAATGCACTTAAGAGTATATGGTTTGACCGCATTCACAAACAGCCCCAGAGAATAGACTCTGAAAGCTGCAGAGGGGCCCTGCTCAGGCAGAGGCACCCCCTCACATGGAAACCAAGCACCCTGTCCTCAGGATTGATAGGGCCTGCCTTAGGGGTGACTGATAGGTTTAAATGTGTGTGCAGGGAGAGATATAGTGAACCTATATCTCAGTGAGGGGTGCTAGCACCACCTCACCCAGGCTGCAGTAGCAGGCCTGTGGTGTCAGATTTAGTCTGCTTCCCAGGGGTGGGATAATGCATGCTTCAGCCCCTGGTAGGCCTTTGAAGTGCCTATGCCCTTGGTACCTAGGGTACCATGTACTAGGGACTCATAAGGCACCACAGTATCCAATCACTAGTGCACCTAATATGCACTCCAAGTTGTTTAGAGAGAACAGAGAGGCTGGGGCCCTGAGTAGCAGGGTCTCAGCCAGACTATAGCCAGAAACCAGTGTAAACATCAGAAAAAAAGTGGGGGCAACATAAGAGGCAGATCCTACTCTCCTACATCAACCATGAATCAAGAAAAACATGGCAACCCTACCAGGTGTATCTTATATTATGATGGATACAATATTCTTCAAATTACCTTAATTGGAACAAATTTCCTACAGTGTCAGTGTTAAGCATATTTTAATCCAGTGAAGCTCTGAGCAACAAAATGAAATGTGCGAAATGCCACTACAAGCAACTGGAGCAACCACACTCCAGAACTTCTCTTCTTCATGGAAACACGGCTAACTCTAATCTTTGCGCCAGACATGGCTAAAGCCATCCCCACCACCTACAAGATCACCAGGCGAGACCATCAACACAAGCTCAAAGGTGAGTCGCCATCATATACAAAGATACCCTCAGCTCCTCCACCTAAATGGACACCCCTACCAGTTCCATGGAACACCTAACCTCCAAGATATGCATCAAAGTCAACTATTTCCTCAGCAGAACCCTGGTATGCAGACCACCAAGACCCTGCACCAATTTTGCCAGTGACATCCCGGAATTCATCGCACCCCCTCATTATCAACGCCAGCATCTTCATTCTCCCCAGAGACCTTACCCTTCAGCTAGAAGACTGTACCAACCCAAACTCCACAGCCTTTCTAGAAAATCTCGGCCTCACCCAGCACACTACCATACTCACCCACACCGCCAGACACCCATTGGACCTGATTTTCTCCTGATTCAAGAACATCATAGTAGACAAGCCAGCAACTTTGACCTTGACAGACTACGCCCTTGTCAGTTTCAGCATACCCATGCCATAGGACCACAGAACTACCACCACCTGAATGCTCGCCGCAGCTGGAAAAGCATGACAGAAGAGGAGTGGGCTTCTGTCCTCTCTACACAATGGCCAGAGTACTCCAAAACCTTGTCAAAAACCATCAAGACCCACAGCAGCTCGACCACAGCATGTACCGATACCCTGGATCCACTCAAGCACAATCCAACAGCAAGAACCTGAAGAACATGAATGATGTAATATGTGACATCATCAGCAGTGGATTGCTGGCGCGTGAGATGTAGTTAGTACAACTAACTATATCGGAGGAATTTCAATGGTTTTGTTCGAGTGAAATGTCCAGCTAACTATAACACCCCTAAAACCTATTGTTTTTTCAGTGAATTTCTAAGGTTTTTCAAATGCTAATTCCTATCTATATCAGGCCTGAAACCTATGGTTTTTTCAGTGAATTTCAAAGATTTTTTAAATGCTAATTCCTAACTATATCAGGCCTGAAACCTATGTTTTTTTTCAGTGAATTTCAAAGGTTTTTTAAATGCTAATTCCTAACTATATCAGGCCTGAAACCTATGGTTTTTTTAGTGAATTTCAAAGGTTTTGTAAATGACAATTTTTAATGTATTAATTGTTATACTGATTTTTTTTTATACTGATTGACTACATTTTTAAAACTATTTTTAGATATTTCTTTTAATTACATTATAATTACATTATACATCACAATACAAAATATACTTTCTCAGAATGAATTACTTTAGTTTAAATACTTTGCAAATAGGCAATAGACTTTTAAGTACAGTAGTTACAGTTGTTGCAATGGGCAACACAATTTCAAACACAATGCAACATTGAGCTCAATGCTAATTTCTAGTCAAATGCAATTAGTTACTTTATGGATTACTTTTCTAACCACAGGACTGGATCCTAGATTCAGTCCTTGGACATCTCCTGTAAACAGTTGAGTAAAAGCGTTTTGGTTACAGTAGTGTTTTTTAAGGAATATTATTGTATTTTAAAAGTTGACACTTAGAAATCTTTTCACATTGAATCACCAATGTTGTCCTATGGCAGAAAATTCACTTAGCAGGTACGTAGTGTTAATGTTACTTTTTCTTACTCAGTGGTGGATCCTGGATCCAGCACTGGTGAATCTCCTGTAAACAGTTGAAAGAATGTGTTTAAGTCATACAGACGATTTTTTAGGAATATTTTTAGTTTGTGAAAATAGACACTTAGAAACTTTTCTGCTGAAAACCACACAATGGATTCCTATGGAAGGAAATACAAGTTACTGGTAAGTGCGCTTAGAATTATTTTTCAGGGTCAGTGTAGGGCTAAAAGATGCAGCACTGGGTTCTCTCCTGATAACAGGCGAGTAAATCGGAATTCGTAGTTCGACTGATTTTAGAGGAATATTTGTACGTTTCAAAAATAGACACTTAGAAACTTTTCTGCTGAAAACCACACAATGGATTCCTATTGAAGGAAATACAAGTTACTGGCGTGTTTTAAGTTGGGGGATTAAGTCCTCTTGAATCCTGAGGTCCCCTGGCGGCCAACTAGCCCATCAGGTACCTCCAGTATGCGCCAGGGAGCTGCGTTGCAGAGAGGTGTTCAGAGGCCACGACCCTTTTTGCAACACTCTGCAATGCAGCTCCGTGGCGCTTAGTTGAGGTACCTGGTGGGCTAGTGGACCCCTAGGGGACCTATGGATTGAAGAGGAATGAATTCCCCAACTTAAAACGCGCCACAGGGCGTGTTTGCACACATATCACCTCAGGCCCCGCCCCCTACCTTCACCACTGTGCAAAAGCGCCCCGTGGCATGTTTTAAGTTGGGGGATTAAGTCCCCTTGAATCCTGAGGTCCCCTGGCCGCCAACTAGCCCACCAGGTACCTCCAGTAAGCGCCACGGAGCTGCATTGGAGAGAGGTGTGAAAAGGGGCGTGGCCTCATTACACCTCTCTGCAACTCAGCCCCCTGGCGCATACTGGAGGTTCCTGGTGGGCTAATTGGCCCCCAGGGACCCCCAGTATCCATGAGGACCCCATCCCCCAGGGCCTACCCCCAATTTGTTTGAAAAAAAAAAAAGACTGGAAGGGGGCCGCGTGGCCCCCCGCCCGTAGCCATAATTTGCCCCGGGGACCCCATCCCTCGGGGCATGGCCCTTTTATTAAACATTTTTCTTTTGGAGGGGGCTGCCTTGCCCCCCTCCTGTGGCCACTTATGGCCCCACAGACCCCATCCCCCGGGGCTGGCCCTCTTCGTTGGGGGCCGTGGGGGGGTCCCCAATCCCCCCACAGTCCCAGCCGGCTCCCCGCGTCCTGCGGGAGCCGGCATTGCTTTTCCACATGGGGAGCAGCTATCATGCTGGTGAATGGTTTTTTCAGTGAATTTTTAAGGTTTTTCAAATGCTAATTCCTAACTATAACGTGCCTGAAACCTATGGTTTTTTCAGTGAATTTCAAAGGTTTTATCAATACTAATTTCTAACTATGCCTACAGAGATAGGACATGTGAAGAAAGAAGAAAAAATGCACAGAAAGAAAAAAAAGAAATGCAGAAAGAAGCAACAGAAGTCCTCAAAGACGAAGAAAGTGCAGGAAGAAGGATAACGTGCAGAAAGAACAAACAGAAGAGCAGAAAGAAGCCTTGGTGCAAAATCATCCTGTACCCTCAACTTTTTCAGACGGATACTGGTGGTAACTGAGTCTGACTAACCAGTCCTAGAGCCAGTGCTATGTTAAAAGACACTCAGAATACAGTGAAAACACCTACATACACTAGGGAACACTATGCGTTGGGGTCCCCCTGTGATTACCATGACCTCCTCTGTAAGCCCCTAGTATATAATAGGGCAGGGTATTAAAACTACCTCTTAAAACGCGCCACAGGGCGTGTTTGCACACATCACCTCAGGCCCCGTCCCCTCCCTTCACCACTGTGTAAACGAGCCCTGTGGCCGTTCTAAGTTGAGAGATTAAGTCCCCTTGAATCCTAAGGGTCCCTAGGGTCAAACTAGCCCACTAGGTACCTCCAGTAAGCGCCACAGAGCTGCGTTGCATAGAGGTGTAAAAAGGGGCATGGCCTCAGAACACCTGTCTGCAAAGCAGCTCCCTGGCGCATACTGGAGATACCTGTTGGGCTAGTTGGCCCTCAGGGACCCTCAGTATTGAAGGGGAATTAATTCCCCAACTTACAACTGGCCAGGGGACGCATTTGCAGAGTGCTGCAAGGAGGGGGCGTGGCCTCCGGCACGATGCCGGACTTTTATTTATTCAATTGTTTTAAGAAGGAGGGCTGTGTGGCCCCCCTTCTTTTTTATAATTTTTTGGCCCTGGGGACCCCATCCCCCAGGGCCTGCACCCTAATTTCTTTTGTTGAAAAAAATTAATTTGGAAGGGGGCTGCGTGGCCCCCCTCCCAAGGCCTTAACTGGCCTTTGTTTTTTATTATTTAAAAAAATATATATATTTATAGAAACACCTAGGACATGCTGGACAAACCGTATGTACCTATCACCATGACTATTTGCGTGATATTCATTAAAAGGCGACTATGCATACAATTAATCCACGTGGAATGTATTTACACCGCTAGTGAAGCTCTGACGTGTCTGACGCCCTACCGCGCCTAATCCCGGCGCCCCCGCCGGTGGGTACTCTCCAAGTAGACACCCTTGTTGTTTATTTATACAAACATGGGTAGCTATTGACGGGCACGTTTAATACACACGCACACCAAGCCATTCAAAGGGGATTCGACAAAAATTCGACCAAACTATGCAAGAACCCCCCCTCACGGTTAATAAAACACACATCCACCGCCGGATGTGCAATACTTTTAATTTTACTCTCTGGAAAGGAGACGAACCTCACTTGAGAGTCACAGCGTGCTCCTGGCTGAGCCCAATGCTGTGTTACACCCACCAGTGTCCGCCGAGTGCCACACACCTCTGTGTTTTATTCCACCAGCTAGTGCGTATGCTATGACACTCTCTAGCCCATGTGCACTGTAACACCACCCCGTGAATATGTCATGCCACACTTGCCTTCGCACGGGTTATATTGCCCCATCTAACGTGCCTTCCTCGATGCCTATGTTATAACGCACAGCGCTATGCCATACATATTACAATCTGGGATCCATATCTTTGTCACAGTGCATATGCAATGTTACACTCCCCAGCACATATTTTATATTACAACTTTAGAGACTAGTTAGGTTACACAACACTGCCCTGTGCATATTAAACTCCAAGGCGTATATCGCATAGCACGCGCTAGTGCCTGTGCTATCTCGCGCTCTCCAATGAATCTGTCATTGCGCACAATGTATTGCATATTATATTTCACGCCCCGGTTCATCTTATATCACACTTTTTGGTGCATAGTTTATACCATATACTATATCTAGTTTTCATTTTCAATCATGCTCTCAGGACTATGTTCTATATAACACTGCGTCCACCTACCCTGTTCACGGGCATTACATTTTGCGATGGGGGGTGGAGGGTCAGGGGGTGTTTCTGCCAAGTGAGCCCGGAGTCACAGTCACAAACGTCCTCTTCTTCCTGAATAAAAGTGAGATTATGCTGCATACTTGTTCATATTTAATGTAGTTCGCACAGACACACATTTTAAAAACAATAAAGTTCCTAATACCCACCTTCTCTGAACAGTTAGCTTGCTGCCCCATCCACCTCCTCCCTATCCTCTGTTGTCTGAATCCATGGACTAGACTCCTCCCTCCTGCCATGCATGGTCTGATGTGCTGCCACTGCCCTCCATTTAGCATGATGTACCAGTCCACTCCTCCTGCCCTCCGTTGCCCAATTCTATGGCCCATCATTGACCTCCTGCTTAGCCTCTGTGCTTAGCTTGCTGCCCCTATTCTCCTTCCCCCTGCTCTCCGATGTCTTTGTGCATGCCTCTGCTCCATCCTTTTTGCCCACCATGTTCCATGGACCTGCCACTCCTATCTACTCTGAGTGTTCTGTTGAGCTGCCACTCCCCTCCCACCTGCCTAGCATTGTCAGATGACAGTAACCTGTCCCTGCCACCTCCACCCTGCCTGTCCACATGCCATGCCCCTATCCCCTTCCTCCTGTCCTCCATGGTCCATTTTACTGTCACACCCTTCTGCCCTCCCTGGTCTGTTGTGCTACAACTGCTCCTCCTGCCTACCCCGCGCGGTCTGTTGTGAGGCCCCTTCCCCTGAACTCTCTTGTCTGTGCCCAGGTCCTGACCCTCCCTTCTATCCTCCATGGTCCTTTGTGCATGCCCCTGCACCCTCCTTCTTGCCCATCATAGCCATTGTGCTGCCACTAACCCTCCCGCTTGCCATGCTTGGCGTCTGTGCTGCCATGGCCCCTCCCACCTTCCCTGTGTGGACAGCTAGCTGCCCCTGACCCCCTCCCACCTTCCCTCCATGGTCTGTGTATATGCCATCATAGTCTCACTGTTGCTCTCCATGGTGTGTCTTGTTTCTAGTGCCCATCCTGCCTGACCTCCATGGTCATCTTGCTGCTCCTGCCCTGCCCCCTTGCCCCCAGCCCTCTGTTTCCATGTGCAGACCCCTATTCCCTCCCTCCTGGCTTGTCTGTTCCATTGTAATGCCCCTGATCCGTCCCTCCTGCCCTTTATGGTCTGTTATGCTGCAGCTTTCTCTCCTGTCTGTCCATTATGGTCAGTTAGCTACCATTGCCTCTTTCCCCTCTGTTCTCTGTTGTCCACGTGCATGGTCCTGTCCACTCCCTAGTGCTTTCTTTGGATTGTTGTGCTGCACTCCTGTCCCGCATGCCCTGTGTGGTGTATTGTGCTGCTGCAAACCGTGATGCCTGCCCTGTAGGGTCAGTTTGGTGCACCTCTCCATGTCCCTCCTGTCCTCTGTTATCCGAGTCCATGTCCCTACCCCAATTCCTCCTGCCTACCATGATCCAATGTACCATACTTGCGAACATTTTGAACTTGGTAAGAGGGAGATTTTGAAAAAAAACTGGGGTATTGATTTTCCCCTTTGAGTTACATTGAAAAAGAGGCGATTGTAGACAGGAAACAGATCAAATAAAGCCCATTTGAGCTTAAAAACATTGGACTTTTCTTGGCTGAAACGGGTCTGTTGGCATGTATTGTTTTACTACCACTGCCTCTTCCTTCTGCCCACAATGGTCTATTATATTGCCACAGCCTCTCTTGCCAGTCCTGTATTGTTGGTTTGTTGCCCCAGCCCCCTTTCCACTGTCCTCCATAGTCTGTTGTGCTGCCACTGCCCTTCCTGCCTTCCCAGTGTGGTCAAATTGGTGCCTCTGCACTCTCCTACCTGCCTTCAATTTTCAGAGTCCATGCCCCTGGCCTCTACCTCTCAACAGTATCCCAATGAACAACTAGATTGATAACATTCTATATTGATTACAAAAGTGTGGAACGGCTGATGTCATCTTGATGTAATCAAAACTGTAATACCTAGAGCATTTCCTTTAGAAATTACATATATGAGAGGGTCTTATTTGCATCAAAATTATGGTTAGTGCTCTAAAAAACTAAAATGAGGACATATTTTCTGAGTTTTCAAATAGCGACAAAGAACTTTTAAATTATTTGTAATCTTTATGTTTTTTTATCCAGTTGACCACTTGATTAAATGTTGCACTTAGGGGAGAGGATGTGGTGTTACTTCCAGAGCTGCAGACTTTGCAACTGGGGAACCAGGTTGGAGTTTCTGCTTCAGCTCAACTTTCTGTGATTCTGGTCAAATCACTTAATCTCCCCATGTCTACAACCAAAATGAATTTGATCTTGTGTTTTGTAACCAATGCTCATGTAAAGCACTCCAATACCTGACAAGTCTGCACTATATAAAACTGCAAATGCACAAAAAATAAGTGTTTTGCACACTTCTGTCATTGGGCTACATGTTGGCTACATCTGAGTGATATTTGTGCTGCATTTGGGCTCTTTTGTCTCTGGTGGCCATCTTGGGAGATTTATTTGTTATGAAGTTTCCTAATTTCCTCATTTACTGCAGTCTCCTCAGTAGGAAATACTTTCAGTTTTTTACTTTGGTTCCATCAAGAAGACATTCAGATGTGTCACACATTTGCCATTAATTCTGAATGTTAGCACTCTAGTTGCTCATTAGATCACTGTAGTAAAGCTACTGCTCACCAGGGAAGTCTGCTGCTGGTATTCAAAGTGCATGTTTCAGTCTGCATGTCAGAATTTGTTTATGAAATAGAAGAGGATTTGAGAAGTCAAAATGTGCCCTAATTTTTCTTTCTGCAGCACTAATCATTATTTCTATTGCAAAATTAACCCCATCATTTTGTTCCTTTGTAAATTAAATGTTTTAAGTATTACCACTTTATTCCAATCAAGATGGCTTCAGGTGTGCCATACTTTTGTCATAAGTAAGACTGTTAGCGCTCTAGTTGTTCGTTAGAACACTCTGGGACATTCTGTCATTGGGCTATACTTGGGCTACATCTGGGTGATATTTGTGCTACATTTGGGCTCTTTTGCCTCTGGTGGCCATTTTGGGAGACTTATTTGTTATAAAGTTTCCTAATTTCCTCATTTACTACAGTCTCCTCAGTAGGAAATACTTTCAGTTTTTTTACTTTGATTCCATCAAGAAGGCATTCAGATGTGTCACACATTTGCCATAAATTCAGAATGTTAGCACTCTAGTTGCTTATTAGATCACTGTAGTAAAGCTACTGCTCACCAGGGAAGTCTGCTGCTGGTATTGAAAGTGCATGTTTCAGTCTGCATGTCAGAATTTTTTAATGAAATAGAAGAGGATTTGAGAAGTCACTCAAAATGTGCCCTAATTTTTCTTTCTGCAGCACTAATCATACTTTCTATGGCAAGATGAACCCCCTCATTGTGTTCCTTTTTAAATTAAATGTTTTAAGAGTTACCACTTTATTCCAATCACGATGGCTTCAGGTGTACAATACGTTTGTCATAAGTAGGACTGTTAGCACTCTAGTTGTTCTTTAGAACACTCTGGGAAGCTGCAGTAGAACACAAAGGAATCAACTGACAGTCTCTGCCCTTATTGGATGTACATGTTGTACTGAGAATGTCAGACTTCATTCTCACATGACTGAGAAAGATAATGTGAATTTACAGAAAATATGCTCTCAGTTTAGCTTATAGATCACCTTCCAAACCTCTGTGGGAAAAGCATGAGAAAATAGTTTTCTCTCAAACATGATTCATGATATCACAGCAGAAGGCTTTTTCACATGATAAAATCACCTTAGAATACACCACAATTCCTAAAATGAGTATGGTACCATCAACAAATGATTTATAATGTATCTAAAGTCTTAAAACCTTCTATTAACTGCAATGCTTTTTAATGAGGTGCTATCATGTATATTGGTCCCAAGATGGCTGCCAACACTTCTTGGATGAAGTACTGACAGCCAATCAGATCTCACGATGAGATGTGTGGTTAGGCTCCGCCCAGATATATCTATCTTTTTAACTCTAATTTTCTCAGTAACTACTGATCGGATTTACACCATTTAAGCAAAAGGCACGAGTCTGAACTGAGGACTACCTCTTTGCCAAATGTGATGTAATTCTGTTCAGCAGTTCGGGCTGTAGCTGCGTCAACAGGTCCTATGGGAAAATGCATGGGGAAAACGCATTTTGGGACACCCTTTTTTCTCAGCCCCCGCTTGATGAATCACCATGAAATTTTCAGGATAGGAGCTGACCGGAGCTGGCCAAAAGTTTGGAAAATTTCACTAAGATTCGTCAATTGGCGCCAACGTTATTCCAAATAGAATGTTGCGGATTTCCTATGGAAAATAGGTCCTAACTATAACTACCTACTGGCGACTGCCAGTAGGTAATACATATATATATATATATATATATATATATATATATATATATATATATATATATATACCCACTTGGGCAGCATGTGATATTATGAACTTTAACGTTATGTTTAAATAAGAGTTGTCAAACAATACTGCTCAAAAAATATATTTATCGACATTACACTCCAGCACACATCCTAATCACTTATGAAGTCATCCTACTCACTTATGCAAACAATGGATCATACTTACTTTTACTTAGCTATACACTTATAAAAACACCACTTCATCTATTCATATAGATAATAACTCATACTTAGTGTGTTATAAAAACACTATTACAAGTATACAGTTATCCATACAGTCACTCATACACACTGAGTCTTATGTATACTTATTTATATACAACAACTGACACATACACTGGCTTTTATTTTTCTAGTTTGTTGGACATGTACCATTGAGACATATATTGGCTCATCACCAAACCCATAAAGATATTCACTCACCCAAACAACTGTTATAACATGTAGTTTTAACTTCATATACCTACTGAATCAACTATTCACACATCTTTGGGCAGTCACACACCCCCCACCGAACCACACACGCATTCACTCTCCCATACAAATACTCAGTTAACTAATCAATAAATAATATAGACTTTCACGTAGCTAGTAACCAACTGGTGCAGCAGTTTACACAACAACTGACAAAGTGATACAGATATTCACACAGTTTAGTCACTATCCAATATATTTAGTGAGACACTATAAATTAGTCAAGTAAACAGTCAATCACACTGCTACTAAATCCTCCATCCAGATATTTATATATCCACTCATTCTTAAATTCAAATTGTCATATATATATAATACATATTAAAATAACGAACCAAACCACATTCACTGGATGATGTCATCAGTGATGTCATTAGTGATGTCATTTGAGATGTCATCAGTGATGTCACTGACCATGTCATGAATGATGTAATATGTGACATCATCAGCAGTGGATTGCGGGCGCGCGAGATGTAGTTAGTACAACTAACTATATCGGAGGAATTTCAATGGTTTTGTTCGAGTGAAATGTCCAGCTAACTATAACACCCCTAAAACCTATTGTTTTTTCAGTGAATTTCAAATGTTTTTTAAATGCTAATTCCTAAGTATATCAGGCCTGAAACCTATCTTTTTTTCAGTGAATTTCAAAGGTTTTGTAAATGACAATTTTTTTTTATTTTTTTAATTTATTTATTAATGTTCCACAGAATCCACAAAAAAGGAAACAATAAAACTGAATTTTACAAAAAAAAAAAAAAAAATTTTAGTCAGATAAATAATCAATAAACGGTTGCCAAATAGCAATACCAAATTTCTTTTTGCGTGGTTTTTTAAGCCTATACATACTGATTTCTAAATTATACAAATTCAATAATTTGGCCCGCCATAGATCAAAACTCGGGGCCTCAGGTTGCAACCATGCAGTTGCAATAGTAAGTCGAGTTACTGCAGCAACAATAAACAAGAAATATCGAAAATTAAATAAACATTGTCCCTCAGATAACTCTCCTCCAATTCCTAATAAAATCCAACTAGGAAAAACAGAAACCGATTTGCCTAAAATTTGAGACAAAAAACTTTCAATTTGAATGAACAAGCATCGTAAAGAGGGACAAGAATAAAAAACATGTAATATATCAGCATTATCCATTTTACATCGAAAACAAACTGCTAGATTAGGAAATTTACAGGAATTGCCCCATTTCCCAATAACCGCAGGGGTGCGATATAAATTAAACAAAGTTTTAAAATGCTGAGCTTTTAATGAGGCTGAATACAAGGTCCTATGAGCAATACTGATAGAGTCTACAACGTTGATAAGAGGAGAAGCCAACCAGGTTCTCCACTTCAAAATAATTTTGTCCAAATCATCTACTCTAGAATCCAATAGTATCTGGTAAATAGAGCCAATTCGTAACTGAGAGCTTGTAGCATCAATAATACGGATAGCGACTAATTGAGAAGTATGTTTATAAAGAAAATCCCGGATAGGGAAAAATTTGAAAAACTGATTGTTAGCTAGATCAAATTTCTTTCTAAATTCATCAAAAGAAAGACAAATTCCCCTTGCAGAAACAAAAGCCCCTAACTGCGAAATACCCTTGGAGTGCCATTGCCGACCAACTGAATCATAAAAAATAGAGGGAAGAAGATGTGGAGCGATTAAAGGAGTATAAATAGTGTATTTGGGGATATGAAACATTTTTTTAAGAGTTTTCCAAACCGAAAAAGCAGAGGTAAGTATTTTAAAATGAGTGCGTTTGTAGTAGCTACCATCAATTTCAGTTTGTAAACAATTCTTGGCATAGCTACCAAGCGCCATTTGATAGATTGAAGGCGCTTCTGCCAAATTGCTAACCTCCTCCCCCGTGAGCAAAATACGCATCTTTAGCAGTAAACAAGAAATTTGATATAACGCAAAATCGGGGATTCTCCATCCCCCGCGATCGAATGGTAGTGTCATCCATCGTGAAGCTCTCCGAATTCGCCCCGGAGCCCAAATGTATCTTTCACAAAGGGATTGCAATTGTTGGATCTGATGCTTGGAAACCAATAGGGGGACGGCACGAAAAAAATAAAGAACTCTTGGAAGGATAACCATTTTTAAAAGATTGGATCTACCTACAAGTGTAAGATATAAGCTCTGCCAGGATTCCAACGTAGATTTGGTTTTATCCAGGATATCGTTCCAATTAGCAGAAACCAGATCATCCAGGTTGGATCTGATCTTAATTCCAAGATACACCACCTCTTCGACCACCCTAGGATCGGAGACCGTGGGTGAATTCAAGCAAAAACATTGAGTCTTAGTAGAATTTAATTTGTAACCGGAATATCTACCGAAGATACCTGCAAGATGTTCAATAACTGGAAGAGCCACTTCTAAATTAGAGGTGATAACTGTAATATCATCTGCATATGCAAGGACAATATATGGCAGATTCTGAGTTACAAAAGGGGGAATTTGGGCATTCAGCTCGAGCATTTTCACAAAGGGGTTGATATAAAAAGCAAAAAGGAGAGGAGAACAAGGACATCCCTGACGCGTCCCTCTGCAGATCTTGACGACCTCCTATTTGATTCCCATTGTACAGATCCTAGCCGTGGGGGCTCGATAGAATATCTGCAGAGCACGTATAAATCCAGCACCGAATCCCATGCGCTTCATTATTTCCCAGAGAAACAGCCAAGCGACCCGGTCGAAGGCCTTCTCGGCGTCGAGCAGGGCGAGACCCAAGGGTCTGGATTCGACCTGCGCGACGTCGAGGAGAGCAACAACCCGGCCAACATGGTCAACGGTACCTCGACCCGGAACAAACCCGTGCTGTAGAGGTGAAACCAATTCCGGGACAAGCGAAGCCATTCGATTAGCGAGAAGCTTAGCGTACAACTTCCCATCACAATTGATCAAAGAGATCGGGCGGTAAGACCCCGGCTGATCTGTAGGCTTCCCTTTTTTAGGAAAAACAACGATATGTGCTTCATCCCAAGAACGGGGGGGAGATCCTTGCCTAGCAGCCTCAAAAGCACATAACATATCTTCCCGTACCTCAGAAAAAAAAACCTTATAAACCTCCATCGGGAGAGAATCTGGCCCAGCAGCCTTGCCCGAGTGCATTTTAAATAATGCAGATTCAATTTCTTCAAATGCTACAGGTCTTTCCAATCTTTTGACATCCACCGGATCCACTTGTTCCCATCTTAAAGCCGGAAGCCCGAGATCGGCGGGAAGGTCTCCGGTGTCCGGTTGAGCATACAGGTCGGAATAAAAATAATGGAAAGCCTTCATAATAGCCTGTGGTTCATGAACTAATAAACCCTGAGCATTGTACATAGCGTTAATCATTGATGCTTGATTTTTTGCTCGAATTCTTTGAGCGAGGAATCTCCCAGAGGATTCACCAAATTCATAAAGTTGTCTCCTATAAAGATGGTGCTTAAGCGCGATCTCCTGTGCCCAGACAAGGTTAATGTTAGCTTTACACTGAGCAAGTTTATCCAAACTTGCTTTAGGGTCATCTGCTTCCCGTAGCTGAATAGCCAAATCCAGCTCAGCTTTTTTCAGATGAGTAAAAAGTTCTAACATCTTTTGTTTGCATGATTTTTGAGCAAACAAACCGAAACTAAGAACCTCACCTCTGAAACAAGCCTTAAAGGCGTCCCATACCCCCGCAGGAGAGGCGGACCCACGGTTACATAGAAAAAAATCATGAATCCATTTCTTCATATGTGCCAAGAATGAGGGATCATATAACAACTTCCTATAAAAAGAAAAGGTATTAATACTTTTTGAAATGGGAACGCTAGATAAAGATATAACTACTGGGGCATGATCAGATAAAAGTCTCGTAAAAATTTTAATTTGAGTATTAGGGGCCCAAGCAGCTGGTAAAAAAAAATAATCCAATCGAAACAATTTATTGTGCGGAGGGGAAAAAAAAGTGTACCCAGGATCCTGTGGATAAATCGTGCTCCAAACATCTACCAACCCATGGTCCTGCACCAAATTCCTAAGAGCTTGAAAGTCTTTGGGTTTGCGACCTTTATATGAGCAGGGAGAATGTGCCCAGTTGCTAGAAAGATTAATGTTCAAATCCCCACAGAGAATTAAAGGTGAAGGCCAAAGAGCAAGTTCCCCGTTAAAAAAATTAAAGATGTTTGGTTCATCTAAATTGGGGCCATATATAGTACATAGCGTAAAGCTAGTCCCCTCAACTGAGCATTCAAAAGTAGCCCACCGACCTAGGGTATCCACCGAAGAGCGCCCCGGAGGGACTAAAGAGGGTCGGGCTAAAATAGCCACCCCACATTTCATATCAGATTGTTTAGATGTAGCAAGTGTGGAAAATCCTAAGTCAGTCAGCTTCTGCCTGTGAGACCAAGAAATGTGTGTTTCCTGCAGACAGATAATGTCAGGAAGAGTGATTTTCAATTCTGCTTGGATCTTTTTGCGTTTATCAAAATTGTTAAGGCCGCAGACATTATATGTACCTATTCTGATCCCCTTATCAGCCATCAACCAACGCTTTCTGAATAACCAGTGCAAATAAACCTACTCAGTAAAGCATAAAATAAGCGATAACAATAAGAATAAGAAAAAGACAAAATCAATAAATACATCATCTGTGGAACAAAGTGTTTTTTAATTTTTAATGTCCCCCTCCCACCCCCCAACCCCCACCCACCACCCACTGTACCCACCCTGTTTGAGGGCAATAGGACCACCAAGGTCCTGGTGATGGAGAGAGGGAGACGCTCCCTGTGGTGCTCCCCCAAGGATTGATATAACTACAAGAAAGAACAACAAAGTACGGAAGAAGACCGAGCAAACAGCCACATAGGCTAAACCCAGATTAGGAGCCAGACTTGAGTGAATGTAAATACTCCTTTGCTAGATTTTCAGAAGAAAAAAACTTGCTCTGGCCTTGAAACACTGTTTTTAGCTTTGCGGGATTGAGAAGAAACGCTTGACACCCTTTAGCTAAAAAGAGAGGAATCAGTTGGCGGAGCTGCCACCTCCGCACAACAGTCTTGTGGCAGAAATCAGGTGTAACAAAAAAAGGAACACCTTTGGCTGCTCTCTTCTGGTTAGGTCTTGCTAAGTTGTACACATCTTCTCGAGCAAGGAAGTTGTTGATAGAAATCAAAATAGCACGAGGATGTACAGCTGCAGGTCCAGAACGAAGAGCTTGAGGTTTATTGTAAAAAGGAAAACGGTGAGCTCTTTGGATCTCAATATCCCAGTTCCATTTGGGTAGCTCGGGAAAGGCTTCTTCAAAAAGCTGAATGATAAATTGTCTTGCATCACCCCCTTCTGTGCCCTCCGGGATACCCAGGACCCTTAAATTGTTGCGTCTCATTCGATTTTCCAACTCTGAGAGCTTCCAAGTAGCATCTTCTTTTTGAGCCTTTAGTTCATTGACCAGTCCCCTCTGTATTACAGCTTCATCTTCCAACATGGAAATGCGATTTTCAGTCTCCCCTACTCTGATGCCAATCTCTGCACAAGACTTGCTGATCCGTCTAATAGCATTCTGCAGCTTACGGCAAGCCCCCTGCATTCTGGCATTTTCGAGTCTCGCTTCAGCCCTATGTGACAACATCGTATCATAGATTGTCTCTAAAGTGATTGGTTTCATAGGGACTGAGAGATCGGCAGAGATTGAGGTTGCATCTATAACACCCACTATCTGATTATTGCCAGTTTCCAGAGAGTGAGAATGCGCGGTTGAAAACGAATAATCCCAGGCCAGGTTCTCTCCTGGAAGAGAGGGGTCTTTAAAGGACACAGGTTTTACAGAAGACGTTTGTCTACTTGAAGGCTTACACTTCCGAATTGTACCATCAAGTGGGACCGGATTCATATATCCCCCCATAAGACAGTTGTCCACCTCGCCCTGGCTAGTAGAGCCACCCTCATATTCTGCCCAGTCTCTATTGATAATATCTTCATCATCATCATCTTCATCATCTGAAGTAGATGCGTCTGACAATGAAAAAAAATTGTCCAAAGGCTCTATATCATGACTGGGCTCAATTCTCTCCGTACTATTAATTGCCAGTCCTCCCCCACGTGCCCCACTGCCCAAAAGAGTACCCGCCACCGGATCGATAACTTTGCATGAAGAAACTGCATGAGGTGGAGGTAAAGGGACTCCAGATCCCATAATGCATCCTGGCGAGATGTCTAAAGCCTGGTGAGGATTTGTTGAGGCTTCCAACAGTGTTGTGTCTTTAGACGGTAAAACGCCCTCATTTTTTGTATAACCAGCGGGATAATTCACGTCAAGCAGTGAAACTGAGGGGGACACACAGGGGGATACCGCTGTCTCATCTGATAACCCCGCATTGATAGTTTTAGAAGAAATTTGCTCCGTATTTCACAAAGATCGTTTCAAGAACAAGGGAGCGGTGTTTTTAACAGAATTAGCAACATTAGTAGAAGCAGAAGCAGGGGGGGGGGGCCTTACCGGAGGATGTCTTCGCCGGCTCCGAAAGGGCTTCTTGCGGGGTTTTATGGATCTTCGGGCCCCCCCCACCAGCAGTGTCGATGCTTCCTGTGAGCTGAATATTGCGAGGTTTATTAACCATTGCAGGGCCTTTGATAATTGACTTAGGCGGCATCTTCCCCCTGCCTGCCTGTGGTATAATGACGCCGGAGAAGAGGAGAAACGAGGAAGAATGCCGGAACCAGGAATGAAGCACTCCAATGGCTCTGGAACGCCAATGTAATCTGCGCGTCGGTAACAAGAGGAAGGCAGCCGTAAGCAAGATCATTATTTCTCTTCCGTTTTTAAAAGTCTGATTCAAGGTTCAAGCATATCGGGTCCCAATTCGGTCTTCGTCGTAGCAAAATTGAAAGGAGGAGCACCAACAGCCGGGAGTGCTCAACCCAGCTCACTCGGCCGAAGCATCGGCCGCCATCTTGCCCCGGGAGGACGCAGTGTTATATAGAGCATAGTCCTGAGAGCACGATTGAAAATGAAAACTAGATATAGTATATGGTATAAACTATGCACCAAAAAGTGTGATATAAGATGAACCGGGGCGTGAAATATAATATGCAATACATTGTGCGCAATGACAGATTCATTGGAGAGCGCGAGATAGCACAGGCACTAGCGCGTGCTATGCGATATACGCCTTGGAGTGTAATATGCACAGGGCAGTGTTGTGTAACCTAACTAGTCTCTAAAGTTGTAATGTAAAATATGTGCTGGGGAGTGTAACATTGCATATGCACTGTGACAAAGATATGGATCCCAGATTGTAATATGTATGGCATAGCGCTGTGCGTTATAACATAGGCATCGAGGAAGGCACGTTAGATGGGGCAATATAACCCGTGCGAAGGCAAGTGTGGCATGACATATCCACGGGGTGGTGTTACAGTGCACATGGGCTAGAGAGTGTCATAGCATACGCACTAGCTGGTGGAATACAACACAGAGGTGTGTGGCACTCGGCGGACACTGGTGGGTGTAACACAGCATTGGGCTCAGCCAGGAGCACGCTGTGACTCTCAAGTGAGGTTCGTCTCCTTTCCAGAGAGTAAAATAAAAAGTATTGCACATCCGGCGGTGGATGTGTGTTTTATTAACCGTGAGGGGGGTTTCTTGCATAGTTTGGTCGAATTTTTGTCGAATCCCCTTTGAATGGCTTGGTGTGTGTGTGTATTAAACGTGCCCGTCAATAGCTACCCATGTTTGCATAAATAAACAACAAGGGTGTCTACTTGGAGAGTACCCACCGGCGGGGGCGCCGGGATTAGGCACGGTAGGGCGTCAGACACGTCAGAGCTTCACTAGCGGTGTAAATACATTCCACGTGGATTAATTGTATGCATAGTCGCCTTTTAATGAATATCACGCAAATAGTCATGGTGATAGGTACATACGGTTTGTCCAGCATGTCCTAGGTGTTTCTATAAATATATATATTTTTTTAAATAATAAAAAACAAAGGCCAGTTAAGGCCTTGGGAGGGGGGCCACGCAGCCCCCTTCCAAATTAATTTTTTTCAACAAAAAAAATTAGGGTGCAGGCTCTGGGGGATAGGGTCCCCAGGGCCAATAAATTATAAAAAAGAAGGGGAGCCACACAGCCCTCCTTCTTAAAAAAATTAAATAAATAAAAGTCCGGCATCGTGCCGGAGGCCACGCCCCCTCCTTGCAGCACTCTGCAAATGCGTCCCCTGGCCAGTTGTAAGTTGGGGAATTAATTCCCCTTCAATACTGAGCTCAATGTGAATTTCTAGTCAAATGCAATTAGTTACTTTATGGATTACTTTTCTAACCACAGGACTGGATCCTAGATTCAGTCCTTGGACATCTCCTGTAAACAGTTGAGTAAAAGCGTTTTGGTTACAGTAGTGATTTTTAAGGAATATTATTGTATTTTAAAAGTTGACACTTAGAAGTATTTTCACATAGAATCACCAATGTTATCCTATGGCAGAAAATTCACTTAGCAGGTAAGTAGTGTTATCGTTACTTTTTCTTACTCAGTGGTGGATCCTGGATCCAGCACTGGTGAATCTCCTGTAAACAGTTGAAAGAATGTGTTTAAGTCATACACACGATTTTTTAGGAATATTTTTAGTTTGTGAAAATAGACACTTAAAAACTTTTCTGGTGAAAACCACACAATGGATTCCTATGGAAGGAAATACAAGTCACTGGTAAGTACACTTAGAATTACTTTCCAGAGTCATTGCTGGGCTAAAAGATGCAGCACTGGGTTCTCTCCTGATAACAGGTGAGTAAATCGGAATTCGTAGTTCGGCTGATTTTAGAGGAATATTTGTACGTTTCAAAAATAGACACTTAGAAACTTTTCTGCTGAAAACCACACAATGGATTTCTATTGAAGGAAATACAAGTTACTGGCGTGTTTTAAGTTGGGGGATTAATTCCCCTTGAATCCTGAGGTCCCCTGGCGGCCAACTAGCCCACCAGGTACCTCCAGTATGCGCCAGGAAGCTGCGTTGCAGAGAGGTGTTCAGAGGCCACGCCCCTTTTTACAACACTCTGCAATGCAGCTCCGTGGTGCTTACTAGAGGTACCTGGTGGGCTAGTTGGCCCCTAGGGGACCTCTGGATTGAAGAGGAATGAATTCCCCAACTTAAAACGTGCCACAGGGCCTGTTTGCATACATATCACCTCAGGCCCCTCCCACTACCTTCACCACTGTGCAAACGCGTCCCGTGGCGCATTTTAAGTTGGGGGATTAAGTCCCATTGAATCCTGAGGTCCCCTGGCGGCCAACTAGCCCACCAGGTACCTCCAGTAAGCGCCACGGAGCTGCGTTGCAGAGAGGTGTAAAAAGGGGCGTGGCCTCATTATACCTCTCTGCAACACAGCCCCCTGGCGCATACTGGAGGTTCCTGGTAGGCTAGTTGGCCCCCCAGTATTCAAGGGGAATTAGTTCCCCCTCTGCAAATGTGCCAGGGTGCGTGTTTGCAGAGTAGTGCAAGGAGGGGGCGTGGCCTCCGGACCGATCCCGTCTTTTAAAAAAATATTTTTTTTTAGAAAGGAGGAAGGAGGCGCGTGGCCCCCCCTCCCAAGGCCATAATTTGTCCTGGGGACCCCATCCCCCGGGGCATGGCCCCATCCCCCGGGGCCGTTTTTTTTTTGTTGCTTTTAAAAATTTTAGGATGGGGCCGCGTGTCCCCCCTCCCGGGCTACTACTAGCCCCGGAGACCCCATCCCCAGGGGCTGGCCCTCTTTGTTGGGGGCCGTGGGGGGTTCGCAATCCCCCCATGGTCTCAGCCGGCTCCCTGTGTCCTGCGGGAGCCGGCATTGCTTTTCCACATGGGGAGCAGCTAACATGCTGCTCCCCATGTGGAAAAGCAATCTACTTTGCTTCATTGAAATCCCTGCTCTCGCTTCAATGAAGCAAAGCAGTTTGCAATGACAGGGCGGGAGCCGCGAGTCCCTGAGGTGGGCAACCCAGGACACTGCAGGAGCTGGCCCTGGGGGGTGGCGGTCCCCAGGGCCTATACAAGGCTCCAGGAGGGGGGCCGTGTGGCCCCCCTCCCAGATTTTGAAGTTGCCGGGGGGGGGGGGGGGCCTGAGTGCCCCCCCAACAAATAATAATAAGCCCCGGGGGTGGCGGTCCCCAGGGCTGGGGGGGCCTGAGAGCCCTCCCAACGAATATTAAGAAGCTTCCTCAAGTGAAGTAATCAACAAGCAACTAAAGCCCAAAAGAAAAGGCGGCAATAGATCGAGATCGCGCCGGCGCTCCAAATCACATAGTGATGCTAAAAAAGACACTTCATTTCCTCTGGCGGAACCGGGTGCTGTGTAGTGACATCGGAAGGGGGCATGGTGTAAGTAAATTCTGACCGTGGGGTCACATGATACGGGGCTAGTACCACAACTGGACTGCATATAGTGAAAGGGAACGCCTGATGTTTGTGGGTTGGATCTTGGGGATTCATTGGCAGGGAAGGGTAGCATGCTAGCGTTGGGGCCCGCTCCCTCTGCCGACCGCGACAGGTACTTCATCAGTTATGAGGTCTAGGGGTGGGGGGAAGAGGGGGGGAGTTGGGAAGGGGTTACCTGTTTTATGTGCAGCAACGATCATCCTATTTACGGCTATCCATTTAGCAGTGGCATTAAAGTCAGGCACGAAGTGTCCAGGCCTCTGTAGAACCCTATGTAGGCCATGGTGTGCCCAAGACATTCAGAAAGCACTTTCCATACAAGGGGGGCAATGTGAGAGATGGCGTGGGGTAGCCGCAAACACGTAGCAGTTGACTGGTTTGTAAAGCGCGAACAAGTGCCTTCAGTGGAATAGCAGATAAGTGAGCGAATGAGGAAGGAACTGCAGCAAACCTCCTTTAAGAGCGACAATGGATTTCTGACTGCCACAACTGTATTCCTCAGTAGAATGGAGGCCATGGTTGTTGCTTCTCTGCCGAAGCAGGTCAATCTTTCCTTTTCACGGGTTCTGCCTGAAAATTTGACTGGGGCTTTCTTTTCTGCACAAATGTGTACGCGTGCTCCGTCTCGACCCCAGGCACACTTTTACCCAGAGGCTATGCAGCGGATGTATCACAGCTGCGTAGGCTCTCCACACGGTGCCGTAACCACAGCGCAAAACATGCAGGAGCTGCGCCCGGGCCGTACCTCAATGCCACGTCCTCTTAGGCTTCGCCCATTCCAGGTCCCCCTCCTTACTACAGTGCTGAGGCAGGAGCGCCTTCAGTCCTCGGGTAGTGCGATGTTGGTCTGGGGTCCACACTAGTGCCAGGGATACCTCGTGGAGGCCAGGCAATTTCCGATGCGGCCGCAGTCGGGCCCGTGATCAGCCGGCACCATTTTACCCTCAGAGCTCCGGATCTTTCAAATTGGTCGGGGTACTAGGCAGGGATGCCCCCTATCCCCTTACTTATTTGCTCTGGCAATGGAGCCCCTAGCAGCCTGGGTGAGGATAGATGCCCAAATATGGGGCTTTGAATGGTCCAGTGGGGGGGTCAGACCGCATTGCCCTCTACGCGGACGATGGCCTGTTTTTTCTGATGGATCCCAATAGGACAGGCACCAGACTGCTCCAAATCATGCAGGTATTTGGTGAATCATCGGGCATCTTCATGAATCCCAGAAAACCCACCCTCTGGCCACTGAAAGGTACAGACGAAATAGGCTCCTGGGCGTCGGAAGTGGTGACCGTAACAGAGGGGGTGAAATATTTGGGGGTCTTCTTGTTGGCTTTGCAACCCATTGCCTGGGAGAAGAATATCGCCCCAGTGTGGGCACGAGTGAAGGAGGAAATGCGGATATGGTCGCACATGCCCCTGTCTATATATGAGAGGTCGGCCATATTTAAAATGGTCTCCCTTCCTCGATTGTTGTATCAGCTACAAAACCATCAGTATCTAGTCCCACACACATGGTTCAGACAGGTGAATGTGGCATTGGGACAATTCCTATAGGCCAGGGGCAGGCCCGGGTGGCCCTGCGGACTTGCTACCAATCGACGTATTGTGCGGGATTGGCCACAGCAGACATTCAATCCTACTATATAGCGTTGCACCTTCTGGTACTCAGTGAGTGGTGGTAAGGGGACAGAGGGGACCCGGCATACGCAGTGGAGCGGTGGCTAATGGGGGATTCGACCTTGCACACTATTCTGTATTCAGGCCAGAAGCTCCGAGCTCTCCCGCCCTCATCCCAGGTAGTGTTCAGGCTATGGAAACAATCTCTCCTTAAGATAGGATGGTGGGGCAGGCTAACTGGGGAGGCCCGCTGTGGCACAATGGGAGATTACCGCAATTGGCAGGACTGGTGGGATTTTGGGGCTGGGATAACATAGGAATCTCGACTTTGGGGGATGTCATGAGAGGCTCAACACTGAAATGGTTTCAGGGCCTCCAAAAAGAATTTGCATTGCCTAGAACACAGTTCTTTAGATACCTCCGGTTTAGACACGTTATATCCCCCAGCATTGCCGAGATAGACGCCCACCCCGAATATAGTCCAATCGAAGCGAAGGTGTTCATGGTGGATTTGGGGGAACATAAGACAGCCAAAATTTATCAATCCATAGTGACGCACAGCCCCACTACCCTGGATACATTGAGAGAAGCGTGGACATGAGACCTGGGCCAGCTAGATGGGGAGGATTGGACAGAGGCATTGGGCTCCTCGCACGAGGTGGCAATAGCCACTCGGCTGCGCCTGATACAGTTTAAATACCTGCACCAGGTCTTTTATACAGGGCAGAGACTTTGGAGGGCAGGACTGGTGGCGTCACCGGAGTGCCTGCCCTGTGGCCACGCGGAGGGCTCCTTTATGCACACGATATGACACTGTCGGGTACTAACTGCCTTCTGGGATGGGGTCAGGGCGTGCTTAGCGGAGGTGCGGGGCTGGGATATCCCTGCATCACCAAATTAAACATATTACTCATTATGGAGGGAATTGGGGGAAACTTGTATAAACGTCACCTTTTATTGTTAGGATTTACCTTAGCAAAGAGGGACATTGTAAAAATGTAGAAAGCAACGGCCGCATCAAAATTATCTACTTGGAAAAAGGGGCTGGACTTTTGTATGGGTATGGAGCAACTAGTGTTCAAGGCTAGGGGGTGCCCGCAGAAACGTGAAAATTTGGAAGAAAAGGGCTGAGTACCGGGGCATATGGTTGGAGCCAACGGATCAAGGGCGAAATTATGCATTAGCATAGATATCGGACGATGCGGGACAGAGTATTGTGTGAAGAGACACTATGTGGTTATTATGTAATGGTTGGGTAGCTTAATAGAATCGGTTGCCGCACAATGGGGGGGAGGTTACAATGGGAAACGGTGATTGCTTTATATTTGTTTCATTTACCAATATTGTAAAAGAAATGTCAATATATTGTGGCTGGATATATATCGACGGCTTCCTTAGATGGGGAGCGTCGTATGGTATGTAATAATTGCCAAAATAAAATATGTTTCTGAAAAAAAAAACTACAACTCATAAAAATTAGTTAACTTCCCACACTTTACCCTTATAATCCCCACAACGCACAGCTAAAATTACTTACAAAATTAAAACTTATTTTCAATTAAAAAACTATTAGTATTTAAAACGAATTATAAAGTAATTAAAATGAATTTCCTCCCCTCCCTTTACCCCTATAAAAGTAAAACACACACATAAAAAACATAAAACATGGACCAGTGGGATGGGGGGGGGTCAGACCGCATTGCCCTCTACGCGGACGATGTCCTGTTTTTTCTGATGGATCCCAATAGGACAGGCACCAGACTGCTCCAAATCATGCAGGTATTTGGTGAATCATCGGGCATCTTCATGAATCCCAGAAAACCCACCCTCTGGCCACTGAAAGGTACAGACGAAATAGGCTCCTGGTAGTCGGAAGTGGTGACCGTAACAGAGGGGGTGAAATATTTGGGGGTCTTCTTGTTGGCTTCGCAACCCATTGCCTGGGAGAAGAAAATCGCCCCAGTGTGGGCACGAGTGAAGGAGGAAATGCGGATGTGGTCGCACATGCCCCTGTCTATATATGAGAGGTCGGCCATATTTAAAATGGTCTCCCTTCCTCGATTGTTATATCAGCTACAAAACCATCAGTATCTAGTCCCACACACATGGTTCAGACAGGTGAATGCGGCATTGGGACAATTCCTATAGGCCAGGGGCAGGCCCGGGTGGCCCTGCGGACTTGCTACCAATTGACGTATTGTGCGGGATTGGCCACAGCAGACATTCAATCCTACTATATAGCGTTGCACCTTCTGGTACTCAGTGAGTGGTGGTAAGGGGACAGAGGGGACCCGGCATACGCAGTGGAGCGGTGGCTAATGGGGGATTCGACCTTGCACACTATTCTGTATTCAGGCCAGAAGCTCCGAGCTCTCCCGCCCGGATCCCAGGTAGTGTTCAGGCTATGGAAACAATCTCTCCTTAAGATAGGATGGTGGGGCAGGCTAACTGGGGAGGCCCGCTGTGGCACAATGGGAGATTACCGCAATTGGCAGGACTGGTGGGATTTTGGGGCTGGGATAACATAGGAATCTCGACTTTGGGGGATGTCATGAGAGGCTCAACACTGAAATGGTTTCAGGGCCTCCAAAAAGAATTTGCATTGCCTAGAACACAGTTCTTTAGATACCTCCGGTTTAGACACGTTATATCCCCCAGCATTGCCGAGATAGACGCCCACCCCGAATATAGTCCAATCGAAGCGAAGGTGTTCATGGTGGATTTGGGGGAACATAAGACAGCCAAAATTTATCAATCCATAGTGACGCACAGCCCCACTACCCTGGATACATTGAGAGAGGCGTGGACATGAGACCTGGGCCAGCTAGATGGGGAGGATTGGACAGAGGCATTGGGCTCCTCGCACGAGGTGGCAATAGCCACTCGGCTGCGCCTGATACAGTTTAAATACCTGCACCAGGTCTATTATACAGGGCAGAGACTTTGGAGGGCTGGACTGGTGGCGTCACCAGAGTGCCTGCCCTGTGGCCACGCGGAGGGCTCCTTTATGCACACGATATGACACTGTCCGGTACTAACCGCCTTCTGGGATGGGGTCAGGGCGTGCTTAGCGCAGGTGCTGGAATGGGATATCCCTGCATCACCAAATTAAACATATTACTCATTATGGAGGGAATTGGGGGAAACTTGTATAAACGTCACCTTTTATTGTTAGGATTTACCTTAGCAAAGAGGGACATTGTAAAAATGTAGAAAGCAACGGCCGCATCAAAATTATCTACTTGGAAAAAGGGGCTGGACTTTTGTATGGGTATGGAGCAACTAGTGTTCAAGGCTAGGGGGTGCCTGCAGAAACATGTGAAAATTTGGAAGATGCGGGACAGAGTATTGTGTGAAGAGACACTATGTGGTTATTATGTAATGGTTGGGTAGCTTAATAGAATCGGTTGTCGCACAATGGGGGGGAGGTTACAATGGGAAACGGTGATTGCTTTATATTTGTTTCATTTACCAATATTGTAAAAGAAATGTCAATATATTGTGGCTGGATATATATCGACGGCTTCCTTAGATGGGGAGCGTCGTATGGTATGTAATAATTGCCAAAATAAAGTATGTTTCTTCTGAAAAAAAAAACTCATAAAAATTAGTTAACTTCCCACACTTTACCCTTATAATCCCCACAACGCACAGCTAAAATTACTTACAAAATTAAAACTTATTTTCAATTAAAAAACTATTAGTATTTAAAACTCATTATAAAGTAATTAAAATGAATTTCCTCCCCTCCCTTTACCCCTGTAAAAGTAAAACACACACATAAAAAACATAAACAAATACCCTAATTAAATATCAACTAATTAATTAATAATCATGATCAACTAATTATTAATTGATTAAACATAAATTACATCCCACCCTTTACCCCTATAAGCTCCACAATCCACACCTAAAATTAATTACGCATTTTTCATATTTAATATTCAATCAATTAATTAATATTAATTAACAACTAATTAATAATTAATTACAAATAAATTACTTCCCACCCTTTAACCCTATAAACCCCCACAACCCGCACCTAAAATGAATTATACAATTTACATAATTAATTTACAATCAATTAATTAATATAAATTATCAACTAGTTATTAATTATTTAAACATAAATTACTTCCCTCCCTTTACCCCTATAAACCCCACAACCCACACCTAAAATTAATTACACAATTTACATGATTAATGTTCAATACATTATTTATTATAAATTAACAACTAGTTCTTAATTAATCAAAAATTATTACCCACCCTTTATCCCTATAACCCCACAATAAGCACCTAAACAAAATTACACAATTACCATAATTAATTTTCAATTAATTAATATGAATTAACCACCAATTAATTAATTACAAATGAATTACTTCCCACAATTAACACTATAAAATCTCAATTAAATAAATATTATTAAATTAAAAAATATTCATTAATTTATTATAATTAAATTACTTCCCACCTCAATAAAATTGATTACTACAAAAAATGTAACCCATATATTAAAAAACATAAACATTACTAATACAAAAAAACATACATCACATACATTTAAAATATAAACTAAAATACATAACACTAATTAAAAAATCGACATTTTAAACAGCTATATTTTTGCAAATGATATTAATGATATTTCTTACCTTAGATTCGATATTCTTGACCACGATATTCTTGCTGTCGATATTTCTGTAAAAGAAACAATTGATGGACGGAATCCTGGACAATACAAACATTCACCCCCAGTCACAAGGATCTGGGTTTAATCCATCATTCTTTTGCTCACCACACCACCCCAGTTTGGACCCAGCCATATGCAAATCAGTCTTGACCCTGTTCCTTATGGGAACAGTCCAGCCTGAACTGCCATGCCATGTCCTCCCTGGACCGGAAACAAGCATCCTGGAACCCGTTCTCTACGCCATAGTAATATGACCTGTACACGCGTGTACGGTCCGTATTACTATGGCATACGCATACGCGAGCACTCCCATAGTGATAGGGACCGTACACACGCGTGTACGGTCCGTATTACTATGGCGTATGCATACACCAGCACTCCCATAGTGATAGGGACCCTACACACGCGTGTACGGTCCGTATTACTATGGCGTACGCACACGCGAGCACTCCCATAGTGATAGGGACCGTACACACACCTGTACGGTCCGTTTCACTGCATTTGGGGTGCCCTAGGGCCGTGGAACACACCGTACCTGTGTGTAAATATTGAAATAACATAGGGGACACATGAGGGACAAGTATAAGGGCCTAAATGCATGCTGGTTGTCATGGAGACCGAGTTTAAAGTTTAATTTTTCCATCAGGTGGCCAGCAGAAGTCGGTTGGAAATAATATACTTTGTTGCAAAGTGGTTGTTGACTTGACATCATGCTTGTTAGACCAGGCCCTCGTAACATAGTCAGACCTGACCCCTGCACCTCACACCAGCCCCGAGCCCCTGGCCTGGCCGATCCTTCCCACCAGAACACACACACCCGACCCGGACTTCCCCCGTCCGTAGGCCTTCCCCCCTTCGGCCACCCCGGGCCCGCGTGCCCACTTCATGCACCAAGATGGCCGCCCGGCCCCAGCGCGACCCTAGCCTACAGGCGCCACTCCGGCTGGAGGACATCGCGCTCCCCATGGGATGAGAAAGGGAGGAGCAGTTTCCATCACACCTCTGTGCTTCCCTGGGAAGGTGGGTTTCGATCGACCCGCCGGCCTCCCCGAGGGCTGGCTCCACGCCTGCTGGGTGTCTGGGGCTCCTCCCGACCCGGCCCTGAAAGGATCAAAGGACAATGGCAGGAAACCCCCAACAAGCGACCCCCAGGTGACAAGACCCCTGCCTGCACAGACTCCGGACATCAAAGGGGAGTCGCCCTATAACAAGGGGTGCCCTGGGACTGTCCGGCGGATTCGCCTTGGAAACACCTGAGCCCTGCTGAGTGACTCGCGGCTCCCTGAAGATCGTAAGACCTCCGAACCTGTGCTTGAGCTCTGCTGAGTGACTCGCGGCTCCCTGAAGATCGTAAGACCTCCGAACCTGTGCTTGAGCCCTGCTGAGTGACTCGCGGCTCCCTGAAGATCGTAAGACCTCCGAACTTGTGCTTGAGCCCTGCTGAGTGACTCGCGGCTCCCTGAAGATCGTAAGACCTCCGAACTTGTACCCGAGCCTGCTGAGTACCTCGCAGCGCCCCCAGACTCCCTTGGTCCCGCCGGACCCCACGACGACAAGCGCATCCCCCAGCTCGAGGATTGTGAGCTGTGCGCCGGATACGCTCCTGCATTTGATCCATTCCCCCAAAGACTGTCCCGCTACCTCCTAACCCCCCTCCAAGACTTTGTGAGCCCACGCTCTACTTGTATATATAATGCCCTGCTGATCATAAAGATCTTACCACTCCGACCTGATAAAGATTTGTTCTTAAGAACTCTCGGTGTGGTGTCTCTTTGTCGTGTGGTGCCGAGTGTACGATCCTAGATACGAGATTCCTCCCCTGAGGAGTCTCCCGCCAGTGCCCGGCTACGATACCTCGAGGGTTGGTCTCAGGACAGTCAGGGCCCCCCTCCGGGCCCCTCTGAGGTCGCCTTCTAACATTGGTGGCAAGCGACGGGATACGGGCCCATAATCTAGAGATCGTACCGTGAACGGCTGACGCACTACCGACAAAGATGGCAGAAGGAAACGCCGTGGCTCTCGTAGAAGACGACGCCAGTACCGTGTTCCAGGTGGAACAGCTGGAAGAGTACACTCACAGGGAACTAAAGCAATTCTGTAAGGAACTCAGAATCGCTACTGTAGGAAGGTGGATATCTGACTATGGTTACCCCCAACTTTTTGCCTAGTGTCTAGCTGGTTTTTCGACTTAGTTGGCCTGAGATCCTGCCATTCAGGGTCTCAGGCTGTCTGCTCTCTCTGTAAAATGGACTCCATGTACCCTAGGTACATAACCAATTGGTAAGGATCACCTTATTGGACCCTGTACAGTGTACCCTAGGTACCCAGGGCATAGGTGTACCCTAGGCCTCCCAGGGGCTGCAGCATGTATTATGCCACCCCTGGTCTGGCCTTCCAATCAGACACAACTGGCTGATCACTCAGCTGGGGCAAGGTCGTGTAATCACCCCTTGCTTAGGTGTAGTATTCCTATACCTACCTTATATATAGACACATGTGTACCTATCAGTCACTCCTATGGCAGGCCTTAACAATCCTGGAGGCAGAGTGCTTGGTAACATGTGAGATGGTGCTCTAGCATGAGCTGAGCCTGTCTGCAGCTTTCGGAACCATGTCCTTATAGCTGTTCTATGATATAGCCTACCATATACTCTTAAAGTGCCTTATAATCTTAAACGGTTATGGTAACTATGGTTGGGCTGTATCAAAACATGTCGTGTAAGGTGTCTAACACTTTGGAATAATACCCCCATACCATTTCTGGTGATGAGGATATTATTCCCCCCTTCTAGAGGGAGAGACATGTTAAAATCCTACTTTGCTGTGTAACCTCTGACCAAAGCCTCAGCATCACAAAATGGATGCTGCTGCCACAGACACAAGTCTGACCTCCTGCTGCTGGGAGTGATCCCAGCCAGGGAGGCCTGGACAATAGGTTTCCTGCTTGGGGAGGTGCTAGCACCTCCCCAGACAGCCCTTAGTGTATTGGGGCAGGGTGGGCTGAAAGGAATGAGACATGCCTGGGGCACACAAGGTGTTCCTTGCATAGTCCAGTTCAAACCGGCGCTGGGGCACTCCAGCCCCAGCTCTGGCGCGAAACTGGACAAAGGGAAGTGGGTGTAACCACCCCCTCCCAGGTCCCACCCATAAGGCGTGACCTAGCAGGTATCCCAGCCCCCTAGATTAGTATAAGAGTGGGAGTTGGGCCTCAAGACTTTAGATTATCCTGAACCTGCAAAACTGAACAGAAACTCTGGACCTTCGACATTCGACGAAAGAAGAAGACTGAAGAATCTCCCTTGTAGCCAAGGAGTGGCTACCCTGTGCAAACAGGCACCATCAAGTGACTACCCTTTGCTTTGTGAAACGTTCGACGAGGAACCGACTGCAGAGCCCGACCAGAGCCTTGATTTCCAGACTTCTCCGACCCTCATCCACATCTGCAGCAGAGCTGAGATCCGTGGAGGCGACGAGCGACGTGGGACCGGCTACCTGGGAAAAGTGGCTAGTAACTTACAGCGCAGCTTCTGAGGTACCCTCGAAGTTGTGCACCGGGGATTGAGAAGCCCCAACCCCAAGCACCATCTGCACCGAAGACCAGCCCCCCACACTCCACGAGTCCTGCGTGGGGCCCTTCAGCATTTTCCTGCTTGCCGCGTCTGTCCGGTTGCTTGCCCGCTGGCTAGTGGCCTCTGGGACGACGCTCCCTGAAATCTTCTGCGCTGGTTTGGCTCCTCCAGACTGGCTCCCGCTTCTCTGCAAAGAAGAAGCACCCCAGACCTTCCTGGTCTGCACCAGAAGCAAGTCCCTTGTTCTTCGTGGGTTCCGCTTGCCAAGGCTTGGTGAGTCCTAGTCCAACTTCGACGCCGCCGACAGCAAGAGCCTTCGTGGGACAGCTCGCCTCCTGGTCCTGGTCGTCCTCGACGCCTCCTGGTCCTCCTGGCTGCAGCGACAAGCTTCACCTTCACCTGCAACTCTTCACGACATCGCCTGGTTCCTTCCTGGTTCCACGTGGTCACTGGCTAGTGACCTTGACTCTGTCCCCTCTGCTTGCAGGTTTCTTCTCTTCTTGATCCCAGGCTTGGGATCCACCGGACACTCTCTCCTGACTGCCTGTCAGCATCTTTCTTCAGGCATCCATAGGAGTCGACGACGAAAACGACGCATCTTCACCCCTATGCACCCGCAGCCTGTGGGCTAGGTAACTTGGGTACTCCGGTGCTCATCAGGATAGTGACTATCCTAGTGTCTAGTTTTCAAGTCTCAACTTCCTAGCTACTCCGGAAGTGTCCTAAATCTATCTATTTCTAAACTGTAACATTACTATTGACTTTTACGCATTACGCGTGAGTGTTTCCACTCTGCACACGAATCCCGTGGGCCTCCCACTTCCTAACTAACGCTAGTGTAGTGTAGCCCCAGCGATTCCCTAGGCCTAGGCCTATTCTATTTCCGTGACAGTGGTTCTTATACCACTTCTTTAGTATATGGTTTGCGTGGCCCCTAGGGCCTAACTGTATTACTTACCTGTGTGACTTACTGTATGCATTAATAAGACTGTGTTGTACTTACCTCTAAACTCATAAAGAGTGCTGAGGGTTTGCTTAGAATAAATACACTTTATTTTATATATATATCTGTTGTGGTGTCCTTTCATTTGGTATTCAAGGGATTATATATGGTATCACAGCTGGCTTCACATGCCATTCAGAGTTTAGCCTAAGACTGCTCTTGTCCATGCTACCACTAGGATAGCTGGTCTATAAGGTTGACTTTACAACCAATCACCATAAGGGTATTTGGACTGATATAAGGTGTACACTATAACTAGTGACATCATACATCAGGCCAACTTCTCCCATTGGTGAGCAGCGGTTGGGATCTGAGCTTGCTGTTGTAATACCATTGTAATCTTGAGATACTAAATTGAAAGATCACACAGATATTGTCTAGGTACATATAACATAGATTATTATACTTAAGTCCTACTGGACTTTGTAGTTGTAGGTTGAAGGGAATAACACACCCTGACTACAACTACTAGAAAGGTTTAGTAGATACAACTAGTGTAGGTAGGTGCACACACCACACCCTCACTAGATCATGCCTCTGGGAGGAGATCAAGTAGATGCTCTCTCAGGAGGGGCAGGTCTGCAGAAGACCCCCTCTGGGTATGATACCTTAACATTCCAGGAGATGAGACAATTGTGTACCTCCAGAGGAATAAAACAGGGTGCAAACCCTACCCTCCTTCAGTTAAGACAACTCCTAGAGGAGTATGATGCTCAGAGGGCATCACAGGAAGGTGCCCTAGGCACAGAGGAGGGTCTACCCACCACAGAGGAGTCAGATGGGGCTTCAGATGGGGAGGTAGACAGCCAGAGCCAAGTAAAGAGACTTAGCCAGGCTAACTTAAGTTTACATGGGAGTTTGCATGGGATCCCCCCATACAGACCCACAAGTAGACATTCCCAGAGAAGCAGGAGGGACAGATCCCCTTCAAGGGAATCCATCCACTCCCATGTCTCTAGCATCTCTAATGCTTCCTCTCACAGGGGAATGACTTCACCTGAGAGAAAGGAGCATAAAGCCAGAATGAGGGAAGCTAATCTGAGGATTCAGAGGGAAGAAATTGCCCTTGCCAAAGAGAAGCTTGCTCTGGCTAGAGAGCAAAAATTGTGTGGGTCAGAACCCACTGGTGGCAGCAACATTCCTAGAGATAGGGATAGGTCTTATGACCATAGAAACCTAAGCAAGATAGTCCCCCCATATCAGAATGGGGATGACATCCACAAATGGATGACTGCTTTGGAGAGGGCCTGCAAAGTACAGCAGGTACCCCAAAGTCAGTGGGCAGCTATCTTGTGGCTCTCCTTTTCTGACAAAGGTAGAGACAAGCTCCTCACAGTCAGTGATGAGGATGCAAACAATTACAAAGTCCTGAAGAGTGCTCTGATAGATGGGTTTGGCTTAACCACTGAGCAATATAGGTTGTTGTTCAGAGATACCCAGAAGACACAGACACAGGACTGGTCTGATTTTGTGGATTGTGCCACTAAGGCTTTGGAAGGTTGGTTAACTGGCAGCAAAGTGCAGGACTATACAGGATTGTACAACTTGATTATGAGGGAGCAGATCCTTAGTAATTGTCAGAACCAGCTTCTCCATCAACACCTGGTAGACTCAGATTTGACCTCTCCCCAAGAATTGGGAAAGAGGGCAGATAAATGGGTCAGGACCAGGATTAGGCCTAAAAATCAGGGTGGTGACCAAAAGAAAGATACCACCAAGCCTCAAGAGAAGGGTGGGGATAAAGCAAAAGAGAAATCTTCCTCAGGGCCCCAAAACTCCACACAGGGTGGTGGGTCCCAAGCTCCCTCCTCTACCACAGTTAAAAAGCCTTACTGCCATGTGTGTAAAACACCTGGGCATTGGAAAACTGACAGCAGTTGTCCACAGGCTAAAAACAAAACTGTTCCTCCAACTACTCCTGTCACACCACCTATTACTGTCAGCAGTAATCCCCCAGGTGGTGGGAGTGCCCCCAAAAATTTGGTTGGGTTTTCTTGGGGAACACAGGGGGATCCTGGCTTAGCCAATTCCCCTACAGCAGCTACTCTTGTCTGTGATGGTGGCATGGGGTTTGCCAACTTCACTGCCTGTCCCAACACTTTGGGTAGGTACAGACAGGAACCCTACATCAATGGTAGAAAAGCTGAGGCCTACAGAGACACTGGAGCTAGCATCACTATGGTGGCCCATAGGCTAGTTCCCTCTGAGCAGCTTTTGCCTGGTTTCTCATACCAGGTAACTAACATTGATGGCAACCAGAACAGTCATCCCATGGCAGAGGTATGTCTCAGCTGGGGAGGTGTCACTGGCCCTAAAAGGGTGGCAGTGTCTCCAACCTTGCCTGTGGACTGCTTGCTGGGGAATGACTTAGAACTCTCAGCTTGGGCTGGAGTTGAACAAGACACCCATTCCAAAATGGTAGGCCTTTCCAAAAAGGGTAGTGGGGTTGTGCCAGTCACAACCCCTGTCCAAGTAGCTTTCCTCCCTGAAAAGGTTGGAAGGGCAGTGGTAGCCACAGCCCAGGCACAGACAGACTTCCCTGTAGGGACTGGCAGAGCTGTGACAGTCACAGCTCAAACACAAACTGAGTGCCTTCCTGAAAAGGTTGGCAAGGCTGTAATGGTCTCAGCCCACACTCAGACTGATATAGGTGTAGTGAAGCCTGAAACTATGGATCACTCCACACAAACAGAGAGTAGTGGGGAGGAAGAAAAGTCTCCCTCTCCCCAGACATTAGGAAAAGGTCAGCCTCCTCAGGGATCTGACCTCACCCCTTGTGAAGGAACTGCCCCAGAGGTAGCCAGGCCTGGCCTGGCAGAGCCTCTGATGTCAGTGGCCCCTTCCAATGTGGGACCCAGTCTGGTGCAGGTAGCCTGCCTCTCTCTACCCTGCCTCAGTCAGCCCAGGGCTGCAGAGGTCAGGGAGGCCAGTGGACCCCAAGAGGGCCCCTGGCCACAAGAACCCCCCCTTCAAAAGAATGAGGATTGCCTGGTTAGTTGCCCTAGCCAGGTGATGGGTAAAAACATTCCTGAGGGATCCCCTTCACAGGTAGTTAGGGACCTCCCCCAGAGGGATTCTGTTGGGCACAGGCAAACATGGGACCTTAGGGCCCCAAACCTGACCTGTCCCTCCAGTAAGCCCACAAAAGGGACCCAGCCTCCAGCTTTAGGTAGGCAGAGGCTGACCCTGAGAGCACAGTGCAACTCAGTTAGAGAAAGAAAGGCATCCATGGTGGAGGATGATTGGAGGAAGCTGAGGCCTCACTTTGAGGACACTCACTTCAGTACTCCATCTCAACACCAGCCTCTTACTTTGCAAAGACACACCAAAGGTAGAGATTCCCTATGGTGGAGACCCTATGATATCTTTAGGATGAGGGATTGCTTAGTGGACCATGAGACAGGGGGTAACCATGCCAGTGCTGGTTCTTCCTTATATGGCCACTCAGGCAATAGAGGCTTACCTTGTCAAGGCCAGCCTTATCTCCTTTCGTTTGGGGGGGGGGTTGTGTAGGAAGGTGGATATCTGACTATGGTTACCCCCAACTTTTTGCCTAGTGTCTAGCTGGTTTTTCGACTTAGTTGGCCTGAGATCCTGCCATTCAGGGTCTCAGGCTGTCTGCTCTCTCTGTAAAATGGACTCCATGTACCCTAGGTACATAACCAATTGGTAAGGATCACCTTATTGGACCCTGTACAGTGTACCCTAGGTACCCAGGGCATAGGTGTACCCTAGGCCTCCCAGGGGCTGCAGCATGTATTATGCCACCCCTGGTCTGGCCTTCCAATCAGACACAACTGGCTGATCACTCAGCTGGGGCAAGGTCGTGTAATCACCCCTTGCTTAGGTGTAGTATTCCTATACCTACCTTATATATAGACACATGTGTACCTATCAGTCACTCCTATGGCAGGCCTTAACAATCCTGGAGGCAGAGTGCTTGGTAACATGTGAGATGGTGCTCTAGCATGAGCTGAGCCTGTCTGCAGCTTTCGGAACCATGTCCTTATAGCTGTTCTATGATATAGCCTACCATATACTCTTAAAGTGCCTTATAATCTTAAACGGTTATGGTAACTATGGTTGGGCTGTATCAAAACATGTCGTGTAAGGTGTCTAACACTTTGGAATAATACCCCCATACCATTTCTGGTGATGAGGATATTATTCCCCCCTTCTAGAGGGAGAGACATGTTAAAATCCTACTTTGCTGTGTAACCTCTGACCAAAGCCTCAGCATCACAAAATGGATGCTGCTGCCACAGACACAAGTCTGACCTCCTGCTGCTGGGAGTGATCCCAGCCAGGGAGGCCTGGACAATAGGTTTCCTGCTTGGGGAGGTGCTAGCACCTCCCCAGACAGCCCTTAGTGTATTGGGGCAGGGTGGGCTGAAAGGAATGAGACATGCCTGGGGCACACAAGGTGTTCCTTGCATAGTCCAGTTCAAACCGGCGCTGGGGCACTCCAGCCCCAGCTCTGGCGCGAAACTGGACAAAGGGAAGTGGGTGTAACCACCCCCTCCCAGGTCCCACCCATAAGGCGTGACCTAGCAGGTATCCCAGCCCCCTAGATTAGTATAAGAGTGGGAGTTGGGCCTCAAGACTTTAGATTATCCTGAACCTGCAAAACTGAACAGAAACTCTGGACCTTCGACATTCGACGAAAGAAGAAGACTGAAGAATCTCCCTTGTAGCCAAGGAGTGGCTACCCTGTGCAAACAGGCACCATCAAGTGACTACCCTTTGCTTTGTGAAACGTTCGACGAGGAACCGACTGCAGAGCCCGACCAGAGCCTTGATTTCCAGACTTCTCCGACCCTCATCCACATCTGCAGCAGAGCTGAGATCCGTGGAGGCGACGAGCGACGTGGGACCGGCTACCTGGGAAAAGTGGCTAGTAACTTACAGCGCAGCTTCTGAGGTACCCTCGAAGTTGTGCACCGGGGATTGAGAAGCCCCAACCCCAAGCACCATCTGCACCGAAGACCAGCCCCCCACACTCCACGAGTCCTGCGTGGGGCCCTTCAGCATTTTCCTGCTTGCCGCGTCTGTCCGGTTGCTTGCCCGCTGGCTAGTGGCCTCTGGGACGACGCTCCCTGAAATCTTCTGCGCTGGTTTGGCTCCTCCAGACTGGCTCCCGCTTCTCTGCAAAGAAGAAGCACCCCAGACCTTCCTGGTCTGCACCAGAAGCAAGTCCCTTGTTCTTCGTGGGTTCCGCTTGCCAAGGCTTGGTGAGTCCTAGTCCAACTTCGACGCCGCCGACAGCAAGAGCCTTTGTGGGACAGCTCGCCTCCTGGTCCTGGTCGTCCTCGACGCCTCCTGGTCCTCCTGGCTGCAGCGACAAGCTTCACCTTCACCTGCAACTCTTCACGACATCGCCTGGTTCCTTCCTGGTTCCACGTGGTCACTGGCTAGTGACCTTGACTCTGTCCCCTCTGCTTGCAGGTTTCTTCTCTTCTTGATCCCAGGCTTGGGATCCACCGGACACTCTCTCCTGACTGCCTGTCAGCATCTTTCTTCAGGCATCCATAGGAGTCGACGACGAAAACGACGCATCTTCACCCCTATGCACCCGCAGCCTGTGGGCTAGGTAACTTGGGTACTCCGGTGCTCATCAGGATAGTGACTATCCTAGTGTCTAGTTTTCAAGTCTCAACTTCCTAGCTACTCCGGAAGTGTCCTAAATCTATCTATTTCTAAACTGTAACATTACTATTGACTTTTACGCATTACGCGTGAGTGTTTCCACTCTGCACACGAATCCCGTGGGCCTCCCACTTCCTAACTAACGCTAGTGTAGTGTAGCCCCAGCGATTCCCTAGGCCTAGGCCTATTCTATTTCCGTGACAGTGGTTCTTATACCACTTCTTTAGTATATGGTTTGCGTGGCCCCTAGGGCCTAACTGTATTACTTACCTGTGTGACTTACTGTATGCATTAATAAGACTGTGTTGTACTTACCTCTAAACTCATAAAGAGTGCTGAGGGTTTGCTTAGAATAAATACACTTTATTTTATATATATATCTGTTGTGGTGTCCTTTCATTTGGTATTCAAGGGATTATATATGGTATCACAGCTGGCTTCACATGCCATTCAGAGTTTAGCCTAAGACTGCTCTTGTCCATTCTACCACTAGGATAGCTGGTCTATAAGGTTGACTTTACAACCAATCACCATAAGGGTATTTGGACTGATATAAGGTGTACACTATAACTAGTGACATCATACATCAGGCCAACTTCTCACAGCTACCACTGGTCTCAACACCAAAGAAGATATGCAAAAGGCACTGAAAGCTTGGGTGGATTCTGGAGCCTCCCGCCCAGAAGGAGCGGTGGAGCCCCACGACGAAGCAGGACCCTCCCAAGGAGAACGCAGCAGCAACCACGTGCGAGGCTTCGTACCAGACGGGGGCCTATCCCCGGAGGAACTCGCAGACAGAGAAAAAAGTCGCCATCACGAGCTCGAATTAGCCAAACTCAAAATTGAGGGCGAGTTGAAATTAGCCGAGAAAAAGCTAGCAGTAGAACAGTTGCGAGTGCAAGGAGAACTGGAAGAGAAGAAACTCCAACGAGAACACGAGGGAAGGAGACTTCAACTAGAACATGAACGCAGTTTGAAGGAAATAGAACTGAAAGCAAGAAGCGAAGAAGCGCGGCCCCCGGGGAACCGACGGAACAGAAGGTCCACATCCCCAAGGATGTGGTCAAGGAATATTACAAGAATGATGACATTCAGCAGTGGTTTCGGGCCTACGAGGTCGCCATGACCTCCCATCGGGTCCCGCAGAAAGATTGGGGGGCTGGGTTATGGGGACGGTTCCTGAGCGAAGGAAGAGACACCCTACCCACCTCCATGCAGACCTCATATGAACACATGAAAGCGGCCCTCCTCACAAGGTACGGCCTCACCCCGGAGATGTACCGCCAGCGGTTCCGGGACTGCCGGAAGATCCCGGGTACCACCTGGGTGGAATATGTGAATTTCTTCAGCCGTGCCTTCGATGGGTGGATCAAGGGCAGCAAGGTAACCACCCTGGAAGAACTAACTGACCTTATGTTATGGGAACACCTGGCTGCCAACTGCTTTGTGGAACTACGCCAGCATCTGCTCGACAGCAAGCTCACGGACCCGAGAAAGCTGGCTGTCGAGGCGGATCGCTGGACTAACACCCGGGTCTCCCGGGGCCCTGTAGGAGAGTACCCCCGAGCCAGTCAGGGACCACCCCGCCAGAGAGGGGGGGGAAACCAGGGAGGGCAGAGAGAGCCCCAGACTAGTCCCCCGAAGTCCCAACCTCCGCCTTTCCCGGCACCCCCACCAGCTGTATCCGGCCCTCCCCTGAGACGGGGGCACCGGGTAACCATCACTTGTTTCCGTTGCCAGAAGCCCGGGCATTACGCCAACTACCCTGAATGCCCCATGGCCCCACGCACCAACCAGGCAGCACCCCCCGCTAGACAGATAGCCAATGTAGCCCTGGGGGAGGAGGTTGAGGAGGCCGAGGAGTGGGAACCCGCCGCTATGGCCCTAGTGTCCTTAGGAGATAGAGAGATGGTCCCTGGGAGCCTCCTGCCCTCGAACACAAAGAAATATGGGCAGCTCGTCACGATCAATGGCCACCAAGTAGAAGCCCTCCGTGACACCGGGGCCAGCATCACCGGTGTCCTCAGCCATTTAGTCCACGAGGACCAGGTCCTCCCCAACGTATTTTGCCCGGTCCTTTCAGCCGACAACACAGAAAGCCTATGTAAGGTAGCCCTGGTGCCTTTCGAGTGGGGAGGGGTGGTCGGTAAACTGAAGGTCGCAGTGAGAACATCCCAGCCCGTCGACTGTCTCCTGGGGAACGACCTGGAAAGTTCCCCCTGGGGGCAAGTTGAGCGCAAGACCCACCTAGGGATGATGGGCCTCCCTGAGTGGGTGTGCGCCACCACTCGATCCATGGCGGCTCGACTGACCCCCCTGAGGGACGTCGACGACGCCCCGACCCCTGAAGATGGGATGGTCCCGGCCGAGGGCCCCCACATTCCCCCACCGGAAGAGTCGCTCGCCAGTGACGAGCCGCCGCCTTCCGACTCCACCCCAGACACCGAGTTAGGCGATCTGCCCGAATTAGCACAGTGGCGCCACGAAGGGGGCCCCTCCCGAGAGGAGTTCTGCCGAGAACAGGCTACCTGTCCCTCCCTGGTCGGGCCCCGGCAACAGGCAGAGGCACAGGCCGCAGGCGACCAGACGGGGACGCACCGGGTCTATTGGGAGAATGACCTTCTGTACAGCGAACAGAAGTCGGTGGTGCTAGGGTCCGGCCGAGTGCTGGTGGTACCACTACGCTTCCGAGACCTCCTCCTGGGCTTGGCCCACGACGTCCCCCTCGCAGGCCACTTGGGTCAGGAAAAAACATACAGTCGCCTCGTGACTCACTTCTACTGGCCCCGAATGAAAGCAGATGTAGAAGCCCACTGCAAGTCCTGTCCCACGTGCCAGGCCAGTGGGAAGAGTGGAGGGAAGCGCAAGGCTCCCCTCCAGCCCTTCCCTGTCGTCAGTACCCCTTTTGAGCGGGTCGGGATCGACATTGTAGGACCTCTGGACCCCCCAACTTCCCAGGGGCACCGGTTCATCCTCGTCCTGGTGGACCATGCCACTCGTTACCCTGAGGCCATCCCTCTGCGCACCGTCACGGCCCCCGTGGTGGGCCGGGCGCTGATGGGGATCTTCTCCCGCATGGGGTTTCCCCGCGAGGTCGTGAGCGATCGCGGTACCAACTTTATCTCCCGATACATGAGGTCCTTATGGCAACAGTGCGGGGTGTCCTACAAGTTCACCACCCCGTACCACCCCCAAGGAAACGGCCTGGTAGAGCGGTTTAACCGGACTCTGAAGGGGATGATTGTGGGCCTGGAAGAGCCCCTCTGGCGTAAGTGGGACCTCCTGCTCCCCTGCCTCCTATTCGCATACCGAGAAGTTCCCCAGAAATCCTTGGGGTTCAGCCCCTTCGAGCTACTCTACGGGTACCCCGTCAGGGGGCCCCTCAGCCTGGTCAAAGAAGAGTGGGAGGCGGCGCCCCGAGGCACCCCCCGAGACGTGTTCCGTTACGTCCTGACCCTCCGCAATCAGACTAGGAGGTTCCGGGAAATGGCAGAGGCCAATCTGGAGGCGAGTCAGGAGGAGATGAAGCGCTGGTACGACCAGAATGCCGCGCTCGTCGAGTTTCAGCCGGGCCAGCTGGTGTGGGTCATGGCCCCCGTCAAACCCTGCGCTCTCCAGGATAAATGGACCGGGCCCTTCAAAGTCGTTGAGCGAAAGAGCCCGGTCACGTACTTGGTAGACGTCCAGTCACCCAGGGACCCCCTCCGGGTCCTCCACGTGAACCGCCTCAAGCCCCACTTTGTGCGGACAGAGCTGAGCCTCCTACTGGCCACTGACGACGGGTCCGAAGAAGAGTCGGATCCTCTCCCCGATCTTCTATGCACCAAGGAGAAGGACGGCTCCGTAGAAGGAGTGAACCTCTCCCCGTCCCTCACTCCCCAGCAACGTGAGGATTGCCGCCAGCTCCTAGGGCAGTTTCCGGACCTTTTCTCCCTGGTCCCCAAGGTCACCGACTGGTGTGTCCATGATGTGGATACCGGGGACAGCCCACCAGTGAGACACCGAGCCTACCGAGTCCCCGATCGGGTCCGGTCCTGTATCCAAGCCGAAGTCTCGAAAATGTTGACCCTAGGCGTGATCGAACCCTCAGACAGCCCCTGAGCCAGCCCCGTGGTCCTGGTCCCAAAAGCAGCCGCCCCCGGGGTCTCCCCGGAACTCCGCTTTTGCGTGGACTACCGGCGGCTCAATGAGGTCACCCGAGCCGATGCCCACCCCATTCCCCGAGCCGACGAGCTCATTGACCGGCTCGGAGCTGCACGGTTCCTCAGCACCTTCGATCTCACCTGCGGCTACTGGCAAATTGCGCTCACAGAGGGAGCCAAGGAGCGGTCCGCCTTCTCCACCCCGGATGGGCACTATCGCTTTCGCGTAATGCCCTTCAGGATGAAAAATGCCCCGGCCACCTTCCAGCGACTGGTAAATAGAGTCCTGGCCGGGCTGGAAAAATTCAGCGCTGCATATCTGGACGATATCGCAGTTTTTAGTTCCGAATGGAGCGAGCACCTCCAACACCTCCGGAGGGTGCTAACCGCCCTACGCCAGGCGGGCCTCACCGTGAAAGCCAGCAAATGCCAGATTGGGCAAGGTTCGGTAACCTACCTGGGGCACCAGGTCGGAAGCGGGCAGGTCGCCCCTCTACAGCCCAAAATCGACGCCATCCTAGCCTGGGAACCTCCACTACCCAAACAGAGGTCCGAGCCATGCTGGGCCTCACGGGCTACTATCGGAGATTTATCCGGAATTACGGCAGCCTGGTCGGTCCCCTCACGGGGCTCACGTCCAAGAAGCAGCCCAAGAAGGTACAGTGGTCCCCTGCCTGCCAAGAGGCGTTCAATGCCCTGAAAACGGCCATGTGTACGGCCCCCGTCCTCCAGGCCCCCGACTACTCCAAGGAGTTTGTGGTACAAACTGATGCCTCCGAGCATGGCATCGGGGCCGTCCTCTCCCAAGTAAATGACCAGGGTCTGGACCAGCCCGTGGCCTTCCTCAGCCGACGGCTGTTGCCCCAGGAACAGAGATGGAGTACCATCGAGCGCGAGGCGTTCGCAGTAGTCTGGGCCCTCAAGAAACTACGCCCTTACCTGTTCGGCACCCATTTCAGGGTCCAGACCGACCATCAGATGCGAGGAGAAAACCCCAAGCTTCTGCGGTGGTCAATCTCCCTCCAGGGGATGGATTTCACCGTGGAACATCGCCCTGGTACGGACCACGCCAACGCCGATGGCCTCTCCCGATTCTTCCGCCTCAGCGAAGAGAACCCCCAAGAAGATGGGTAGTTCTCTCCGGCTTTCAGCTGGGGGGGACGCGTGTTAGACCCGGCCCTCGTAACATAGTCAGACCTGACCCCTGCACCTCACACCAGCCCCGAGCCCCTGGCCTGGCCGATCCTTCCCACCAGAACACACACACCCGACCCGGACTTCCCCCGTCCGTAGGCCTTCCCCCCTTCGGCCACCCCGGGCCCGCGTGCCCACTTCATGCACCAAGATGGCCGCCCGGCCCCAGCGCGACCCTAGCCTACAGGCGCCACTCCGGCTGGAGGACATCGCGCTCCCCTTGGGATGAGAAAGGGAGGAGCAGTTTCCATCACACCTCTGCGCTCCCCTGGGAAGGTGGGTTTCGATCGACCCGCCGGCCTCCCCGAGGGCTGGCTCCACGCCTGCTGGGTGTCTGGGGCTCCTCCCGACCCGGCCCTGAAAGGATCAAAGGACAATGGCAGGAAACCCCCAACAAGCGACCCCCAGGTGACAAGACCCCTGCCTGCACAGACTCCGGACATCAAAGGGGAGTCGCCCTATAACAAGGGGTGCCCTGGGACTGTCCGGCGGATTCGCCTTGGAAACACCTGAGCCCTGCTGAGTGACTCGCGGCTCCCTGAAGATCGTAAGACCTCCGAACCTGTGCTTGAGCCCTGCTGAGTGACTCGCGGCTCCCTGAAGATCGTAAGACCTCCGAACCTGTGCTTGAGCCCTGCTGAGTGACTCGCGGCTCCCTGAAGATCGTAAGACCTCCGAACTTGTGCTTGAGCCCTGCTGAGTGACTCGCGGCTCCCTGAAGATCGTAAGACCTCCGAACTTGTACCCGAGCCTGCTGAGTACCTCGCAGCGCCCCCAGACTCCCTTGGTCCCGCCGGACCCCACGACGACAAGCGCATCCCCCAGCTCGAGGATTGTGAGCTGTGCGCCGGATACGCTCCTGCATTTGATCCATTCCCCCAAAGACTGTCCCGCTACCTCCTAACCCCCCTCCAAGACTTTGTGAGCCCACGCTCTACTTGTATATATAATGCCCTGCTGATCATAAAGATCTTACCACTCCGACCTGATAAAGATTTGTTCTTAAGAACTCTCGGTGTGGTGTCTCTTTGTCGTGTGGTGCCGAGTGTACGATCCTAGATACGAGATTCCTCCCCTGAGGAGTCTCCCGCCAGTGCCCGGCTACGATACCTCGAGGGTTGGTCTCAGGACAGTCAGGGCCCCCCTCCGGGCCCCTCTGAGGTCGCCTTCTAACAATGCTCAATTTTTAAACCATGCAAAGCCACTGACTGTGGTAGGTTTAAAGGGATTGGAGGAAACGTAGGATGCTAATGTGACTGACCAATCACTCTGTACTCCTGTAAATGAAACAGGCCAGCAAGGCAGATATAAGGCAACCAGGTCCCATGAGAGAGCACTTGCCTGCACATCCTTTCATTCCACAACACTGCTGCTGCTCGTGATTCCTCTGGCACCATGTCCAGGTCTGTGGAGAGGGCCCAGCCATTCACCATGGAGGAGAATATGGCGTTGGTGGATGTGATCCTCCCACAGTACACCATGCTGTATGGTCGACCAGGGGAGCAGGTGAGTGCAGACTCCACTAGCTTAACCTGTGCCCCTTTTTGTGACTGTGACTTCTGGCATTGTGTCCATGTGTGACAGACATGCAATGTTGTTTAGAGTGGGTCCCAGGGTGGGGAAGGCCTCATGTCTCCCATGCAGAGCATGCTGTAGTTCCTGTGTGCACTCCTCACTTGCATAGTGCTTACTGTGACAATCAATGCATGGTGCATGCCACATTCTGCCTGGCTACTCCTCCTGGGAATGTTGTTTCTACAGTCCTGATGTGATTCTGTGGTCCCCCCAGTGTGACAGGTGACAGTACCCATAGATGTGTGTTTGTTTAGTGTACCTGTGCTGTGAGTGTCCAAATGATGTGTTCGTCCCCTGGACATTGGTGTGTGTGTGTAAGTCCCCTGTCATGTGGGTGAGTGCATATGGGGAGTGTTGCACACCAGCTGCATGAGGGATGGATATACCCTGCCCATGTGATGTGAGCAGGGAGCAGTGCTGTGTGACTGCCGTGCTGAGCCAGCCCCACACCTGTGACACCCCCCAGTCTAGTGGCACATGGGCAGAGTGAGGTTTGTACCCGCAGTTGGCAATGGCAGGTGATTGTCCTGTGCCTGTGTGTGTCTGTGTACTCTGCTGAGGTTGCGTCAGTGGGCTGGGGCATGTGACTGCTTTGAGGTGCTGTACATAATCCTGGTGTAGCTTGTGATGCACAGTGTGATCCAGGATCATTGATTGTGTGGCACCCCTCATGCCACCTGTGTACTTTCAATGCCACGTAGTGCATTTGGCCTTCCCCAGAGGATAATGTCCCTATGACAAAGGTGCAATGAGTTGCCTGCATACCATGGCCTGTTCAAACAAGACAAATTATTAATATGTGTGTCTCTGTGTCATTGCTCAGGTGTATTAAAGTATTCTCACTTTTGCATCCTCACAGGTAGGCGTCCATGCCAAGCGGGAGATATGGAAGCAAGCCGTCAGTGCCGTGAGGAAGACGGAGGGTCGGAAGCGGCGCCCAGCCCAGGTGAGGAAACGCTGGCAGGATATCCGGTGCTGGACGAGGAGGATCACACGGGTCCTGCTGAGGGACTCACCTGAGAGCCACAAGAACCGTGGGCGCCGGCGTCTGACCCACATCCATAAGCGTGTGCTGGCGGTAGTCTTCCCCGACTTGGATAGGCGCTTACGGGAGAAGCAGCAGCAGGAAGGGGGTAGGTACATGTGTGTTTGTTGTGTGTCACCAGCTTTTGGAAGTGCGCAGTTGCATGGATACACTGCCAGGGTTTAAATGTGCAGTGCATGACCTGTTCCCCAAAGTAAACCGGTGCTGTTCTTCCTCCCTTCCCCGCCTTGCCATGTGTTCCCTGGTCTGTGTGTAGTCACTCTTGCACAAGGTTATCTAGGCTGGCAGTTAATCCAAGTGCCCAATGCTTGCAGCATCATGTGTGGGGGTGGTGTGTAACAGGTTTTGGGACCTTGCCTGTGGCCTGGCCAGTTCAGTCATTGTGGGGTCCATGTCAGTTGGCACCGATGGTGAGTCCCGACATAGGAGTGTGTCTTAAAAGTGTACTGCCTTACAGCATGCATGTCCAATATTGTGCCCTCTGGCATGATGCGCATGAGTGGGAGTAATGCATAGTGCAGGGACGGTTGCTTCAGTTGCAGTCATATCCATCCAGGACCATGGAGGAGTGTGGCCACTACTGTGCCCTGGGGCACCTTTTCCTAGGTATCATGTGTGTCATCCAACAATGTGGACATTCTCTGTGTCTTCGGCATAGGTTGGGCTCTGTGGCATTGTACCCTGGCCTCATCTGTATTTACGTAAACTGTGCTACATGTGTCCACTGTACAGTGTGACCCAATTTTGCTTGTGCATACTCACAGTGGGCAGTGCCTGTGTGTCTTGGTACGAGAATCTGATGATGGTTGATTGTCAATGATATATGTGGACAGGTGCACCAGGGGTAGTTTGTGTACAATCAGGATTTAGTGCAGGCCATGTGTTTTTATCCCAGAGTAAGAGGTGTAAGTACTTCCTCTGTCTCAATCACATTGTCTCAGGTAGGTGGTGGTTTGTGCGGGCAAGGCCTACATGTAAAAATCTGAAGTCTCCTTGCTAGGTCTGGCCTGTGTGTGATGTTTGTCTGGACATCCACTCAAGGTGCAGTGACCCAGTCATGTTGGGCATGGTTTAATGTATTAGCTTTGCAGCATGTGCAAAAAGTTAATAGACATGGTTCCTGCTCATCCCTTTTTTGGCAACGCTGTGTGGTGCAGATGCTGTGCACGATTGTCCCCAGAGCCTGGCTCCTCTGTCCAATTTGATATCAAGTAATTTGCTGTTGTGTCATGCTCTCCATTGTTTCTCAGTGGCATGGTGGGTCAACCAACTGTGTGTTGCAGGGCCTACATATGTACCTTGTATTGTAGATGTTACTCATGTTGCTTTTCAGGCTATGCACTGTGACCTATGTAGATTTGACTCATGTGACATATGTATACAGGTGTCTGATTATTTCCTGTCTCTTCACCTTGCCCACAGCATCGTCGGGGGACTCCGAGGGAGACACTGGCACGGACCGTGAGGAGGGATCGAGCACCAGTGCTGTCTTGTCTGGCGCATCGAGTGGCACGGAGGCCGAGGGGAGTGAGGCGGAGGACATGTCCAGTCCCACCACCGACTATGACGCTGACGGGTCCGAGGCTGAGCTCCCAGAGGGGGCGGAGGCTGCTCCCACAGCTGAAAGCAGCACTCAATCTCTACCCGCCCCCTCCATTCCTATCACCGGCCTCCAACTTGCTCGGGTCCCTTCCCGCCGTGCTAGGTCACCACGTGTCTCCTTGCCAGGCACCGCACCCCCTGCCCCTGTCTCCACTGCTGCCGTGAATGCCGAGTCTGTGGACATCCTGCGCCAGTTGCAGGTTGGTCAGCCTGCGATGCTTAATGTCCTCCATGGCCACACCCGAGTGCTCACCCAGATGGAGGCATACATGGAGGGCATCTCAGCTGCGCAGTCTGACCAACGCCAGTTGCTGAGGTCCATAGACTTGACACTGACTGCAGCAGTGGGTCTCCTGCAGCGCTGTGTCCCCCCCTACCCCTGCACCATCCACACTTCCCACTCCCATGCCTGTCCCAAGCACACCCAGATGTCCCCATGCACGCACCCCATCAGACACAGGCACCACACCACCAGGGAAGGCCAAGCGCACACCTCCTGTCACGCACACACAGGGTGAAGTAGGCACACCCACTGGGTCGGGGGGCAAACGGAAGACACGCAGCCACAGTGGGAGTCCACATTCCTCACAACCCACTCCCTCCAAATCCACTCCCCTCAGCTCTCCTGACCAAGATTCAAACAAAGATTTCTTCATGGCCGCTCTGTCCCTGAGCCCCAGTGTGTCACCACCCCGCAAGCGGTCAAAGGAGTCCTCGGTCAGGGTAGTTGAGTCCCCCCCTGTCCACACCCTCCCCCAGTAGCGCTGCGACCCATCCCTCCGACCCCCCTCTCCTTGGGGCCTGTGGTTCCTTCGGGTGCAGGGGAGACGCTGGGGGACCTTACAACCGTGTGCAGCGCCATTCTCACCACCACCTTTGGCGCTGCCCCACCCCCTGTGGCGGAGTCCTCCGTCCCTGCACCCACAACACCTACCCTTGCCCCTCCTGTCCGTGCGGTGCCTGGTCCTTCCCCCCCACATGATGCCCCCCCCTGTGGAAGCAAAGGAGGTATGAACTGTGCAGGCAAGCTAGGGGACACGCGTCCCTATGTGTCCCCCACCAGGAATTGGACTATGGACTGCCCTATGGGCCTTGTACATATTGAACTTTTATTAACCAATTTTTTTTCATGCTGAATAAAGCAATGTTTTTTTTCCTTTGAACACTACTGCTTTTCTGGTATTGCTGTTGTTGGTGCTGCTCCATTATTTGGGGTGGTGATAATGTGTTAGGTGTCTGGGAAATGTAGTAGTGTGCTGCTCATGGGGTGGACCCTGGTATCTGTGTGCCATCACAAGGTATTTGCGAAATATCTTTGTTCATGTAAGCTCTTACTGCATGGTGACATTGTCCCAAGGTGTGTTCCTTCCTCTGTGGCCCCTGACATCTTCCCTGCAGGGTGTTTCCTAAATGTTGTGCTGAGCTGTGTCTACATTTCCTTGGTGTGTGACGGATCCGTTCAACTTTGCCCATGCATGTTGGGCAATGTCTCCACCTGCATCATTAGTGGCATCTTTGGTGGTCTCTGTACTTGTGTATGGAGTATATTGACATGAATTCATGTGGACATGTTCCCTTTTACACACTATGCATGTGTGTACTCCCAGCCTTGCACACATGTCTTACGTGTTCTGCAGGGTCTTTGAGCACCTGACTGACAATTGTGGGCATTGTATCTGTGGGTACTGCACCCTTTTCTTTCCGTGGGCACTGCTGGGGGGACTCTGCACCCACCCCTCCTATGTCTGGGCACTGCTGGGGGGACTCTGCACCCACCCCTCCTATGTCTGGGCACTGCTGGGAGGACTCTGCACCCACCCCTCCTATGTCTGGGCACTGCTGGGAGGACTCTGCACACACCCCTCCTATGTCTGGGCACTGCTGGGAGTGATAGGCACCAACCCCTCCTATGTCTGGGCACTGCTGGGGGGACTCTGCACCCACCCCTCCTGTGTCTGGGCACTGCTGGGGGGACTCTGCACCCACCCCTCCTATGTCTGGGCACTGCTGGGAGTGATTGGCACCCACCCCTCCTGTGTCTGGGCACTGCTGGGAGGACTCTGCACCCACCCCTCCTATGTCTGGGCACTGCTGGGAGGACTCTGCACCCACCCCTCCTATGTCTGGGCACTGCTGGGAGTGATAGGCACCCACCCCTCCTGTGTCTGGGCACTGCTGGGAGGACTCTGCACCCACCCCTCCTGTGTCTGGGCACTGCTGGGGGGACTCTGCACCCACCCCTCCTATGTCTGGGCATTGCTGGGAGGACTCTGCACCCACCCCTCCTGTGTCTGGGCACTGCTGGGAGTGATAGGCACCCACCCCTCCTGTGTCTGGGCACTGCTGGGAGGACTCTGCAACCACCCCTCCTGTGTCTGGGCACTGCTGGGGGGACTCTGCACCCACCCCTCCTATGTCTGGGCACTGCTGGGAGTGATAGGCACCCACCCCTCCTGTGTCTGGGCACTGCTGGGAGGACTCTGCACCCACCCCTCCTATGTCTGGGCACTGCTGGGAGGACTCTGCACCCACCCCTCCTGTGTCTGGGCACTGCTGGGAGTGATAGGCACCCACCCCTCCTGTGTCTGGGCACTGCTGGGAGGACTCTGCACCCACCCCTCCTATGTCTGGGTACTGCTGGGAGGACTCTGCACCCACCCCTCCTATGTCTGGGCACAGCTGGGAGGACTCTGCACCCACCCCTCCTGTGTCTGGGCACTGCTGGGAGTGATAGGCACCCACCCCTCCTGTGTCTGGGCACTGCTGGGAGGACTCTGCACCCACCCCTCCTGTGTCTGGGCACTGCTGGGGGGACTCTGCACCCACCCCTCCTATGTCTGGGCACTGCTGGGAGTGATAGGCACCCACCCCTCCTGTGTCTGGGCACTGCTGGGAGGACTCTGCACCCACCCCTCCTATGTCTGGGCACTGCTGGGAGTGATAGGCACCCACCCCTCCTGTGTCTGGGCACTGCTGGGAGGACTCTGCACCCACCCCTCCTATGTCTGGGCACTGCTGGGAGGACTCTGCACCCACCCCTCCTATGTCTGGCCATGTACACTCGGGACATACACGTGTGGGGGTACGCTCCGTACATACCCGTACCCACGCTCTGCAGGCCTGGGTACGGCCCATACCCATGCCTTTGGAACGTGGGTACGGTGCGTACCCCCATCGTTGGGGTGCCGTAGGGGTCCGCATCGTACCCAGGCCTTCTGAGCGTGGGTACGGGTCGTACCACGCGTACCCCTACGTCACTCCAACAATGGCGGTACGGCCCGTACCCACGCTCTTAAGGCCTGGGTACGGTGCGGACCCCCAATGGGGTGCCGTAGAGGTACACACCGTACCCAGCCCTTCAGAGCGTGGGTACGGGTCGTACCACGCATACCCCTACATCACCCGAACAATGCTGGTACGGCCCGTACCCAGGCCTTTAGAATGTGGGTATGGGCCGTACCGCCATTGTTGGGGTGACCTAGGGGTGGGCGTGGTACGACTCGTACCCACGCTCTTAAGGCGTGGGTACGGTACGTACCAGAATTGTTGTGTTGCCGGTTCGCGTCAACATCCACTTCCGTTGTGGCGGACGCATGCGTTGCTGGACACGCCCCCACCCCCTCGAAGTGACCAGGCCCTGAAGGTCAGGTATGTCCAGGGCATGTAGGATTTGTGACTTGGGTGGGGGTTATGTGTCCTGCCCCCCCTTTGCCCCTGGGTGTTGTTCTGACCTTCTGCGGCATCTGCGTCGGTTCCTGTAGAGCAGGTGAACTGCTATGAGGGCTGGGATGACACGTAGGTTCGGGTCCATGGCTGTCCGTCGCGTACAGGTGCTCCTTGTGCGCGTCGTCCTGATTTCCCGGCAGTTTTTGGCAGCCGGAAAATATAATCCGTGCGGGGTGACGTCGGTACAGATCGTACTTCCTGGTTCGTGAAACGCAGCCTGAATGCGTCCCGACGTCACGTCGGCACTTTCCCGGATCACATTTGTATGTATATTTTCGTCGGTCGGTGTTTTGTACGATTCGTACGGAAATAGTGTTTCCATACGAATCGTGCTTGCATTTTTGTAATGTTTTTTAACCGGGTACGAGTCGGACGGAGAAAATGCTCCGTCCGACGGTTCGTACCCGGTTTCTCCAGGATCGGAATCGGCCCCATAGTTGAGAATTTTTTTTTTAAACTTTATCAAATATATACTTCTATTTTTAGGATTTTTCTTTCCACCAACTTTAACTACACCTAAAGAATCAGTATACTTTTCCAGCAACCTCAAGGGTCATGTGGAACAATGGCATTCACACTCTAAGAGTGCTGCAGAGAGTGGAGAATCTCTTAAAGCAGATAAGGTCACACAAGAGATGAAAATAGCACTAGAGGAGTAGCTCAGATGGGAACCAAGCAGTCACCCAGGAAAAGAAATACGTAAAGTTCCCCAGGGAGGGTTAGGGGGAGGGACAACACATGAGGTCAGGTGCATAGGAGGGTGGAGATTCTGGGTTTGGATCAAAAGATGGGAAAAAAAGAGAAAAAAGATTGCGTCCTCATCAGTCTTGGGTACTAAACATTGCAGGAAGAAACAAACCAGGATAGGGATATGGTAAGCCTGAATAGAGATTATTCCCTTACGATTCTGACCTGGAATGTTCTTGGTTTTAGGGTTGAGAGGAAGGAAGATTCTAGAATACTTAAGGCAGCCAAGCACTCAGATTATAATATTACAAGAAACACACTTGCTGAAAATGGAATGCATTGAACTTTTTGAGGCTCATAGGTGGATTTGCGGATATGTGTACACGGATCAAGCATGTTTTACGAAGGGGGGTTGCTATTGTAGTCAAGAAAGGAAAGTGGGTGATTCAGGGGCCCTGGTATGAAATCGTTGTTTTTTTAGAACCTAATATAGATGACCCTACCACCTTGCAGGTTTTATATTACAACCTAGTATAGGTAGAGATACCAATAATTTTAGGGGGCAATTTCAATGTCCTATTAGATCTTGTAATGGATAAATCTACAGCTAGGACAGTGATGAGAATTCCAAAATCACACTTTAAGCTTAGGCTCATGATGAACGATCTTGGCCTTAACGATGTATTGAGAGAGACAACCAGTAACAAATGAGAATTTACTTATTATAATAAAAAATAATGTCATCATTCTAGGATCAATTACTTTTTGTAGACAGTAAAATTGCCAACAAAGTCAAGAAGGTGATAAACTTACAAGAACATCTATGAAATCATTCCTCAGTCAGGTTGGAGATAGCCCCAAGGGAAGGGTGGGATGCCTCAAAATGGACAATAGACACAAACTTCCTGAGAGATCAGTCAATGGAAGACCAGCTGAAAACAGATACAGAGTGGTTCTTTGAGTTGAATGTCGGGTCTGCTCCCCTCTATATAGTTTGGGACTCATTTAAGACTTCTGTAAGGGGCATGATTAAGAGTGTAACAGTTTACAAAAACAAAGAGGCCAAAAATAAGCTTGGAAAATTAGAGGCAAGAATAGCTGTGACTCTGTAAATGGTACATGCAACTTAGGAACACTCTCTAGAGAGGGTTAAACATATGGGTAAATTGTGAGAGGCAAAAGCAGAGCTAGCTAGGCACCTGGAGGAGATCTGGCTGAGGGGATGGGAGGTGAGTATGAGGAGGGATGTGGAAATCTTCTAGCATGGAAAACGGAAGTGGGTATAGAAACCATATTAGGGAGTTAAAAGATAGCTTTACAAAAAAAATATGTTCAGATGATAGGTCCATTAAAGAGGCATTTGCCACTTTCTATCAGGAGCTGTACACGGAAGAGCTGGTGGTCCAGAATAATTTGTAGCAGGCTGGTTTGGCGAGGACCCATTTCCAAGATGAGAAACAAGATTATCAGATCTTCTGAACCAAGAGATATCTCATGAGGAGGTCAAGGAAGTCTTGAGGGAAGGTAAAAAGGGCAAGGTGGTTGGCCGAGACAGTTTCCCTAGTGAGTCATATATTGCGCTAGAGAATATGATACTTCCGGTTTGTACCAAACTGGTGTAGAGTAGCTCAGAACTACAACGCACCATCAACACCACCTTCAAAACAGGCACCTTCCCAGATGACTTGAAGTGCGCAGAAGTCAGACCCCTGCTCAAGAAGCCCATAGCTGACCACACAGACCTCAAGAACTATCGGCCCATCTCGCTCCTCCCCTTTGCAACCAAAGTTGCAGAGAAAACAGTCAACAGGAAACTGACACGATTCATTGAAGAGAACGCTGTCCTCGACCCATCCCAATCTGAATTCTGAAGCAACCACAGCACAGAGACGGCCCTACTCGCTGCCACAGACGACATCCGCACCCTCCTGGACCAAAGCCACTCCGCAGCCCTCATCCTACCCGACCTATCAGCGGCCTTCAACACCGTCACTCATGGCACACTAGTCGCCAGACTACACAACGCAGGCATACAAGGAACAGCCCTTGACTGGATCCGATCATTCCTCACCAGAAGAAGCCAAAGGATCAGACTCCCACCCTTCCTCCCAGACCCCACATTGTATAAGTGAGTGATTAAGCGTATTTTACTGAATGCATGGGTTAGTGAGTAACCTGTATAAATGTCTGTATCAGTCTGTCAGTTGGTGTATAAGCGGCTGCATGAGTTGGTGAGTAGCTACATGACTGTCTATATGGGTTATTGATTGGTTGTCTGAGTATCTGTATGGGTGCCTGAGTGTCTTTGTGAGTGGGTGGGGGTGGATGACTCTGTGCATAGATGTGCGAGTGGGTGATTCACTGGGTGTATGGGTTCAAGAGTGCATCTGTGAAGGGCTGTATGGGTGGGTGAGTGTGTGTATGGGTATGTTGGTGAGTGAATGGATGTCCAAGTGGTATATTTGTGAGTAACTACATATTTGAAAGGCAGTATATGTGAGTTTTGGGGTATATAGATGACTATACATGAGAGTGAGTGATTGTGAGAGTTGTTGTATGGATGAGTGTCTTCTTGCATGAGTGATTGTATAAGAGAGTAAGTATGTGTTAGTATTTGTATATTTAAGTGAGGTGGTCTGAGTATAACTGTATAGGTGAGTAAATGGGTGTGATTGATTCTTTGCATGACTGAGGAGGTGTGTGAGTAAGTTTATGGATGATTGGTGGTGTGTGAGCATATGTATAGGTGTATGAGTGCATATGATAGTGCTGTATTGATGAGTGACTGCATGTATGAGTTACTGTATGGGTGAATGAGTGGATGTGTGTGTAGACCTAAGAATCAGTGAGTACGTATTTAGTAACTGGTATTGGTGTGTCTATGGTTTCAAAAATGGTAGTCTGTATTTTAGAGTGGGTGTATCACAGGTTATATTAGGGTGTGAGGAGGTGCACCAGATTATCACATGGATGATGTCATCAGTGATGTCATTTGAGATCTCATCAGTGATGTCACTGACCATGTCATGACTGATGTAATATGTGACGTCATCAGCAGTGCATTGCGGGGGCGCGAGTTATAGTTAGTCAACTAACTATAATGGCCGAATTTCTCTAGTTTTGTATGAGTGAAATGTCCAACTAACTATAACGTCCCTGAAACCTGTGTTTTTTTCAGTGAATTTCTAAGATTTTTTAAATGCTAATTTCTAACTATAACGTCCCTGAAACCTGTTTTTTTTCAGTGAATTTCAAAGCTTTTTAAGTGATATCTTGTAACTCTATTATCCCAAAAATATTTTTTCTGAGGTTTTTATTTGGTATAACAATAATCAAATGTTTTCTCTTTTCTAAAATATAAATATACTTTTTTTGCAAAAAAGTCGAGTCACGTACCGATCGTGTACCTATATCGGTGGGTGCGCGGATTCAACCCGCCATATTGCTAAAGTCGTGTAGGATGCGCATTTGGTATGGGACGGGTGCGCGGTGCCCGGCCCCGCGTAACATCACATACATATTTATGGGGGTCGCGCCAGGTGCGCGACTTCTGTAAAATTTGTATGTTTTAAAAGTATATGTATATAACTTTAATATGTTAAATATCCACTCTCAGCATCTGGCCCGCGAGCAACATCGTCACACACAAGAACTTCTGCAGAAGGATGACCAGGTTGCTGGTCCAAGCACCTCGGGATCCTCTAGTTCCTCATCTCGTGGACCTGACATTCGTCCCGAATTTGCCAAGTTAGAGCAGCGCTGCATCAGATCAAAGACTGTCCTCTGTTATATAGAGCAGTCTGTTGATGCTGTGGTTTCTACTGCTAGAAATCACACTTGCTATTTTTTTTTGTTGCAATGACAATTTAATTGCAAAGTGTTATAGTTTGTTCTGTTGTTTTTCCGTTTTTTTAAAAAACATCTAAAAAATACATAAAATAGTTTTTAAAAAACACAAAAAAGTTCAACAAAAAAAAGAAGAAAAAAAACGGTTCTCATTAGAACCACCTATTCTGTTAAACAAAAGAGAAATAAGTGCATGGTAATGCCTGGGTGATTGCATGAGTACATGGGTAGAGCTTGATTGATTGAAAGAGTGCAGGGGTAGTGCCTGGGTGATTGCATGAGTGCATCAGTAGTACGTAGGTACTTGCATGAGTGCATGGGTAGTGCCTGCACGATTGGACGAGTGCATGGGTAATGCCTGGGTGATTGTATGAGTGCACCACTAATGCCTGAGTGATTACAACACTACATATATAGTGCCTGCATCATTGGAAAACTGCATGGTAAGTACTTGTCCGTTTTTATAACTGCATGAGAGTTCAGCCTACCAAAATGTAAAGCAGCAGACTATTACGTCACTCAAATACAAGTCTCTCCATATTGTAAGAAACATGTATACATATGTCTCTATGTTTTCAAACCAACATCATATCTGAAAGAAATATGTATACAACATTTCATAAGTCCATAAGTACTGCCTGCGTGATTACAGAAGTACTAAGGTAGTACCTGAGGAATTACAGGAGGGCAAACGTAGTGCTTGGGTGATTTTATATGTGCATGAGTACTGGCTGAGTGATTACAGAAGTACAAGAGTACTCCCTGCGTGATTGAAAGAGTGCAAACATAGTGCTTGGGTATAAATAGCACTTGAAAGAATAAATGACTCATTGAGTACTGCCTAGGTGAATAGATGAATGCAACAGTAGGGCCGGATGATTCTATGACTGCAAGGGTACTGTGTGGGTTATTACATGAGTTCATAGCTACACTATGACATCACTCAATCATAAGTCTCTCTATATTGTTAAAAGCATGCATACATATGTCTCTACCTTTTCAAATCATCATCATATCTTAAGGAAATATGTATACAATAGTTCTGGAAAATAGTGAAACCTAGAAACTGAGACATGTAATAGATTTGCATAACTCCATGGGTACTGCTTGGCAGATTGTATGAGTGCAAAGGTAGTCATGGTCATGGAGATGATTGATCTCATTCTCACGAATAATTTTTTCAAACATGATGAGAGGTGGTACCATCAGCTTCAAGGTACGGCTATGGGTTCCAGGTTTGCTCCCTCTTGAGCCGGCCTTTTCATGGGATGGTATGAGAGGGAGCATGCCTGGAACAGGAATGCCTCCCCCTGGACCAATCACATCGTGTTTTGGGGGAGGTATATAGATGATATTGTGTGTCTATGGTCAGGCTCAGAAATCCAGCTTATGGAATATCTAGCATACCTCAATAACAATTCCTTTAATGTACAACTGACAATGCTGCATAGTAAAGAAAGCATCGATTTCCTAGATATTCACTTTTATATCAAAGAGGGCCAAATACACAGCACGATGTTCAGAAAACAAACAGCTTGTAATAACATTTTACATGCTTCAAGCGCACATGCCAGTTCAGTCATTGCTAACATTCCATATGGGGAGATGGTTAGGACCAGACGGTTATGTAGCGAAGAAATCAGATTCAGGGAGAACATTAAGGACATCAAACAGCGTTTTACGCATAGGGGGTATGATGCCATTACTCTAAATAGAGCTGAACATAGAGTTTTGAAGCTTCCTAGAATACAGACCCTTGTGCACACTGGTACAGGGGCCCCCAGGAACTCACATACAAGCTCTAGAACCAGAGAAAAAATATGCTTTTTCACGGATTACACTGCACATAGTGATAAAATCTTTAAAGCTTTTAGGAAGCATTGGCATCTACTCTTGGACATTCCTAGACTACGTCCCATTATCAGTGGAAAACCCTCTTTGGTATATAGGAGGGGACGTACGCTTAGAAGCTCTTTATGTCCGAGTTATGTGACCACACAGAAGACATCTAAAACTTGGTTACCCACACCACCAGTTGGCTTTTACACATGTACTACTGGTAATGTATGTGTATTTGGACTTAACAAATGCAAATAATTCAGTCATAATACTGATAAGGTACATCAGATCAGGCATTTCATCAACTGCAATACTAAATATGTAATATACACACTTGAGTGCCCATGTGGGAGAGTTTATGTGGGGAGTACAGGGCGATGTCTGAAGACACGTATTCAAGAACATCGACGTGCACTTATTAACAATGACATACGATACCCCACGACTGAGTACTATAATAGAGGACATTTGGGTGATAAGTCTTTCCTCTTCTGTGGCATAGATCATATTCCCGTGAACAAACGAGGAGGGAATCGAGACCTTACATTGAGACAAACAGAATCCAAATGGATATGTAGATTACGGTCGGTTTCTAAGGGGCATAATTCTGATCACGAATTCCATTACTTCCTCACATGAGCTTTTTGCCTGTGTGATGATTGCGCATAGGTTTTGATTAATTAACAACATGGATTTTGAAATTGGGGGCCGTAGGCTTTATATCTGCCTGTTTTGTACCTACTTTGTGTCCCTATGTCGCCATATGATGCCCTGGATCTATCTTTAAACAATTATGGGCTATTCCTTTGCCTGTGTACTTCTCTAGCAAAATAGGGTAATTTGTCTTGTCATAGGACGTCTCTTTGTTTACTCTGTACCATTTGAATTAGGTCCGGATTTTTGAATCAGTAGGGCACTTTTAACCTATCCTATGCAGTGAAAAAACATTTTTTTGGATAGTTTAGCTTTCTTGTTACATATTTGTATATATCACAAGGGGAGTCCTCTTGGATGGTTTGTAACATTTATACCATCGTTATCAGGTATGGGCTATTCTCTTGCCTGTGTATTTCTCCTGTATAATAGGTTAATTTCTCTTGTCATAGGACGTCTCTTCATTTACGCTGTACCATTTGAATTAGGTACGGATCTTTGAAACAGTAGGGCACATTTAACCTATTTTATATAGTGCAAAGTGCAGCCTTTGGACAGTTTGAGTTTTTTGTTGCATGTGTTTGCGGGTCACAATGGGAGTGCTCTTGGATGGTTTACAACACCAGTACCATCGTTGTTCTCAATTTGACGTCTTGGGTTTTCTTGTCGATCGTCTGGTCCACACATGACACACGAGGGGTTGTTGCGCTTGTGCAGTGGACACATTTATTCTGTGACTTGATTGCTGCTCGGTTCTTTGTTTCACATGAGGGACTCCCTTGTGCCTCGCGTTTCCTATCGGGGATGAAGGATTCTTCGATGCCCCAGATCTGGTTCTTTTCCGAGGGGACTCCTTGCCTGTTTGCGCGCTGATGTGCACTGACTTCTGCTTTTTAACATTGTGTGTAACTGAAACCAATAACCATTATATGCTACATTTTTGTACAATAAAGTTTTCCTTTTTCGTATTCAGACTTCGTTTTCACACAAGCGCAAGTCTCCTTTCTATTTTCGTGTAGACATCCATGTTGCCCAGGAGACGCATAATGCAGGGATCACATAGGCCACTCAGAACACGCCCGCCTACAGCTTCCGGGTTTTTTGCCTGCATCAATTATTGACTATGTACGAGCATTTCCTTTAAACATCGGCGCACTTTCGGATATGGCGAACGGGATACTTTGAGGGGAGAGTATGGACCTTTGACGATACTCAGGTATGCGGTGTGAATTACGGTAGACCGTATGCCATCTGTACATAATGGATAGTGAGGCGGAGCATGGACACGTTTGCTTAGTTATATCGCTGCCTTGTTCTGTGTTAACCTAACAGTTGTAATGACGCCATTTGAATTGATTGTTGGCAACAAGGGGTGTATCAGGAGCCGAGGCGCTTAGGGTCGTGGTACGGGGTTTTTAAATGTCCCTATCCTGTATCTCGGGTCAGTTACTCTTAACATATTTGAAAGCATGGCGGATGCTTTGCTTTATTTCCTTATGTGTAGTAGCATTACAGTCAGATTTTATGTGGTTCGCCCCTAATTGACACCCTGCAATTACGATAATGGCATTGGGAATAATGTCACCGTGCATACCATGATGTAGCAGGTCATATTCTGTTTTCGAACTTTGGAATGCACTTTCCTCCCAATGCACGTGATTTGTACGTTTTGGATTTTCATTGTATTTAACTTTCAGACACTTTGAGCTGCTGTGGTAAATATTTCATTACCGGTACTATTTTTATGCGGTAAAGTCTAGTAAGAATAACTCAGTAAATATAAGAGGCAGAATCCGTGGTATTAGAGGTTCTAAAAGGCTTTATTCCTCTACAAAGGAAATACAATTCGAACTGCAGGCTTCCAATTCCATCACCATGGGGGTTCAGGAAGGAAGGCAATACATTATTGACAAGTAATGGTATTTATATGGAAAGCATTACATTAAGACAGATGCAAGAGGCGTAACAGCTGATAATACAGATAAAATATGCATACGTAACTAAAGAAGGCGGACATATAGGCGTAACTTAGAAAACGTCATTATACATGATGTCACAAGTGGGTGGATCCATAAGAGAATCCTGCAATGTCAGCAGAAATATTTGGCAGAGATGCGCGTGCAGCCGCATGACGTGTGATTGACGTGCAACTAGAGGGTGAAGGGGACTTGACATTTAGCTCTACATGTGGAGACAGAAGTCTGAGGGGTCATGTCAACCTAATCCCAAATCATATCTGATATCTTATGTTTAAAGAACTGTATTATCCAAAAGGAAAGCTCTCTCTATTCTATACTGACTGTTAGTGCGTGTACAAACGTCTAAGTGTCTACATGAGATGCGAGGGGGCAGGAATCTTCCATGGTAACAGGGGCTATGAATTACTTGCATGAGGACAGCGAGGCCTGGCCCTTAGCACGGTAGCTGGAAGAATGTTTACCTAAACTACTAGACAGGAATGCATCGGATGAGGAGCTGAGCAGATAATCTAGAAGGTGAAATACAGTTTTTGGCAGGCAACAGGCTGGATCAGGCACCGTTAGCCGTGCAGGGAGTAGGACAAAGTTCATGGATACAGATGCAGGCTCGGACTGGAGCTTTCAGAGGCAGAAGGCAGGAAAAGGCTTGATGACAGAATTCAGGGCCTACTCGCCTGAATCTGTAAAATGTGGAAAGTGAACCATATAAAGTCGGTGGCCTTTCATACTTAGGAATGGAATATCTGACCCATTCATGGCGGATCTGAAAGAGGACATGTTGACGGTGGACGCACATATATTTGCGTCTTCGAAACTGGAACTGGAGGGAACATACATGTACTTATAGCATGCACATGGAGCCGTTGGGGTCTACGATAGGGGACATAACTGATCACAAAATTCATATTTCCTCATTCCCTCCTTGTCCCCTACGAACCCTCAGGAGATATCGATCTTCATCAATCCATCGATCTGTTCATATAGCATCATTTGTTCTTCTTTCTTCTTCCGGGATTTTGAACGAAAACTTGGAGGTGGGATACACGATGTGGCACACAGGCCACAAATCGCTGGCCCACATTGTAGACATAAGCAGCAACTGAATAGTATGAGAAAGCCAATACCTAGGAAGGATAGGATCCTCCATCCCCAGGCTGACAACACGCCCCAGAACCAACCGGACCAAGTCCAGGTGCCTGGACTCTGGTGTATCTGGCTTATAATCTTATGAAGGCGGGTTATGGCTTTATATACTGACGGCGAATTTTCTGGTATGAAAATGCAGCAACTTGATCCGATGACCCTACAAGCTCCGCCCCTATCGGCCAGGATGACGTCAAGGACAAGACGATTTTGAAGCACAACAATCCGCATAGCAGACTGCTCTTCTGTTAAATTGCCTAAGGCGGAAGTAGTCTCGTTCACTACTGCTTCAAGGGTTCTAGTTAATCTACGTATCAGCTTACTATTAGTGACTGTACCTATATAGGGAAAGAAACCTTTATTGAAATCTGTGTATTGTTCCCATGCCGTTTCAGTGTAATCGACAATCGGGAGATCTCTCTGCTGTCTATTGTGTACTAAATGGGTATTTCTATGATAATCAGGAGGAGCTAGGAAAACAGGTGGCAGAAGGAATGCTATGTAACAGGTACCATCCCAATCTAGAGGTAGACGTATATATGCGGTCTGGCCACATATGAAGTAGGAATGACGGGAAGCTCTAAATGTAGACTTGCCTTGATCACTGAATTTTATTACAGTGGTGCATTTACTATGGCCCATGTGTATGGAACCATTCTTTCTTACACATAATTCCCCTTTAACTGGGAATACTGACATGGCGGGCAAGATTGGTGTAGTTTCAGATTCAACATTCAGGATCATGAGGTTAAGTGTAAAGTTACCTAATCCATATACTTCATTTTCTAGATCAGTTCCTGTTCTTTTGGGAAGTCCCTCCTTGTTAGGGTAGCAGACTTTAAGCAAAACTAGGTTCAGGTTTCCCCATACCCAGTTGTCTTGATAAACTGCGGAATTTGAATCTAGGGAATTAATCAAACTAAACCATGCTCCACAGGAGCCATTGTGTGTGAACGGATATGGAAAGAGGGGCAAAACTCCCTTATAGTTCTGATAGGGAGGGAGTCGGCCACATATCCAACAATTTGTAGCATTGCTGGTCTGATGGGAATGATGTAACATACTAATGAATGTGTTGTTGCGCAGCGCAAATCTATAGGACAACTCATGCGGGGGTAATTCACTAAAAGAATGTTCAGCAGTAACATTATAAGCACGTTTAGAAATAGGGTGATACATATGCAGCAATATACTGGAAATGATGATCAGAAGACTTAGAAAAAACAAAATTAATAATGTTACTGTGCAGTGACTACGAAGTGATTTACAATACGCATGCTTTTTAAGTTGCATCTGTCGATTTCTTTCTCTATTCCGGTCTAGAGGATACATGTCAGAGACAAATTCAACCGATTCACCTTGGAGAGGACTTAAACAATCAAATTGTCTGACTTGCTAGACCTTAATTTCAGTTTATAAAGTTCGTGTTTTGTTGGTTCAACCAAGGGGAGCTTTGAGTCTGTTTGTGAGGGCATGCAGGGCTGAGTGTTCACACTGGACGGTAGTCCATAAAATTTCTTGATATGACTCGAGTGCAACCACCCTTTACGTCCCTCGATCTTCACGGCTGTCCTTGTTGTTAGTAGAACTAGTTTAGGCGACTTCCACCTAGGCTCCAGTTGGGTCTTCCGGTCGAAATTCCGTACCAGAACCAAGTCACCTGGAACCACGTCGTGGGGCTTCACCTCAGTGTTATCGGGAAAAGCTGCAGCTACCTGTGAACGACAAGATTGTAGTGCAGACATCAAGGAAGCCAGGTAATCTGTCAGCATATTACAGTCAACATCAGTGATTTTGCGAGGTATAGGCGTCCCCCACATATTTGGTGGTCTACCGAAGATCACCTCGTACGGGGATAGCCCTGTTCGAGAATGTGCTACCATTCTCATGTAAAAGAGCGCAACTGGTAAGGCTACTATCCAATCGACACCTTTTTCTCTACATATTTTGGACAATCTAATTTTCAGAGTTTGATTATGGCGTTCCACGAGACCTGCTGCCTCAGGATGTCGGACACAGTGGAATTTCCATTGGTAGCCTAACAAAAGTGAAACGTGTTTCATTAATTCGGATGAGAATGGCTGGCCGTTATCTGAGTAGACAACACGTGGCAAACCATACCGTGGGAAGAATTCTCGGACTAACTGTTTGGCAGTAGTCGGGGCAGTGTAATCTGAAACCGGGTAGGCTTCTGTCCAACGAGAAAGAGCACTAACAACTACGAGAACATATTTGAATCCTCGACATCGTTCCATCTGGATATAATCCATCTGGAGGGCTTCAAAAGCATGATCGGGAGGTTGAAATCCACCCTGCTCTACGGGGATGCTTTTACCTGGATTAAACTGACAACATATCATACAGGTACGTACTTTCTGTTTGGCTGCTGCTCGCAAGTGTTTGTTGAACCAAATGTGTTGAATACTATCTAGCATAGCTTTTTCTCCTAGGTGCGCTGGACTATGTATTGTGTTAATGATGACTTGAACCATGGAGTCGGGAAGAAACCATATAGATTTTTCCTTCGTCATCCATCCTTGATCCGTTTGGATCCCTCCTAATTCAGTCCATTTCTTTATTTCTTCTGGTGTAGCATGTGTCTGTATGTCAATTACATCAAGGGCAGGATCCTTAACTGTCATGCAATGTGTTGGTGTCAGAACTATTGTCTTTGTCGCGTCAGTTATATGAGTCTGGCTCTGAGCAGTCTGTTTAGCTGTTCTGTCAGCTAGGTCGTTACCCTGAGAAATGATATCGGTAACTTTTGTATGGGCTTTGCATTTCATAATCGATATTGCAGTAGGTAGATGAATCGCGTCTAATAGGGCTTGAATGAGGGGTCCGTGTTGGATGTGGGCACCGTGAGAAGTTAAATAACCTCTCTCTCGCCACAGTACGCCGAAGTCATGGACGACTCCGAATGCATAACGTGAATCTGTGTATATGTTGACTTTCTTATCTTTGGCTTGAGTACAAGCTTGTGTCAGAGCGATGAGCTCTGCTGCTTGAGCTGACAAAGTGTTAATACAATTTGTTTCAATGACTTCAGTGTCTGTTGTGACTGCGTAAGCGGCCACTAACTCTCCTGTACTTGTTCTCATACATGAACCATCTACATACAATGTCAGGTCTGGATCTGATAAAGGGATGTCTGTCAAGTCTTGTCTGGGTTTCGTCGTGATAGTAATGACTTCAATACAATCATGTGCTAATGGATCTGTTCCATTTACTGGCAAAAGTGTGGCAGGATTTAACGTATTACAACGTCTGATTTCTATGTGTGGCTGAAACAATGTCAATTCGTAACCGGTGAGTCTCGCTATAGTCAAGTGTTGTGTTTGTGTGCGGTTCAAGAGAACCTCTACTGCGTGTGGTACTTGTACTGTCAATTGATGTCCTAACACTATGGCATCGCTTTGTCTGATTGCTAAAGCTGTTGCTGCCACTGATTTCAGGCACGCAGGAAGAGCCTGAGCTACTGGATCTAATGTACTAGAGAAATAAGCACATGGTTTGTGTGATCCTGCTTGTTCCTGAGTGAGTACTGACAAGGCAGTACCGTCGCGTTCTGTAACAAAGAGTGTAAACTGTTTACTGTAACATGGTGTTGCTAAAACAGGTGCTTGGCATAAAGCTTTCTTTAAGCTTTCAAAGGCATGTGTATGTTCTTGAGTCCAAGGGAGGACAGTCGATGTGGCTGCCTCCTGTGTTGTCAACTGGATGAGTGGTTTTGCTAGAAATGCATATTGAGGGATCCACTGCCTACAGTATGAAGTGAGACCTATAAAAGCCCGCACCTCCTTTTGTGTCTTGGGCGGTGGCATGTTAGCAATTAACTGGATGCGGTCGGGTGTAAGCTGTCTTCCCTCCTTGGACAGCGAGTGCCTTGGACAGCGAGTGCCCAAGGTAAACTAAGGTTGCAGCTTAGAAGGGGACACCTTGTGCCCCTTGTCGGCCAGAAATTTTAAAACCGTCAGTGACGCTGTTTCACATTCAGGTTCGCTTCGGGCGGTGATCAGCAGATCATCGACATATGGAAGCAAGGCAGTGTTGACTGGCATGTGGATACTGTCAAGTTCTCGTTTCAGTGCTTGGCTATAGATGCTGGGGCTTTCTGTAAATCCTTGAGGTGCACGTGTAAATTTAAAACTTCGTCCATTTAAACTGAATCCGAACAAATATTGACTTTCCGGATCTATTGGGACGCTAAAGAAAGCATTCTTGAGATCAATTACAGTGAAGAACGTTGCTTCTGAGTCAATAGCTGTTAGTAATGAAGAGATATCTGGGACCACAGGGTATTGTGGTACAATACATTTATTTAATTCGCGCAGATCAATAACTAATCGATATACTGGTGGTGCTTTCGGATCCGTTCTTTTAAGAATCGGAATTATTGGGGAATTACATACATTGGAGTCGGTTTCTACAACCACTCCTTGTGCAATGAGCTCGTCAATGATTTGCAGCAAAGCCACAACAGCATCTGGTGGTAACTTGTATTGTCGCATTCGTGGTAGTACTACTCCTGTTTTCAGTGTGACACGATATGGTGTAATGTTCATGCAACCAACATCAGTTGGGCCTTGTGCCCATAAATGTGTAGGTAAATTCTGCAGCCGGTGATCCATGTCTCTGGACACGTAGTGACCTTTAAAGTCACGTAAAAATAGTCGTACTCCTTCCGGAGAACAACATATTATAGCTCCTAGAGCTTTCAATGTTTTTATACCTAACAAGTTTTCTGGACATGATTTAGTAAGCAATAAATCTGTAGTACGTGTCAATGGACCAACCGTAAGTGGAAGAGGTTGCGTTACTTCATTAATTATAGGTTTTCCTGAGAATCCAAGGGAAATATTTTGTGAGCCTGAGAGGGGTGCCCCTGGAACTTCACTGCGTCGTATAGTTGTTCTGCTTGCCCCTGTATCAAGTAAAAACTTTCTGTCTTCCCCTAATAGTTCACTATGTACATAAGGTCCCTCTTGGTCTACAGGAACCTCAATAAGGGGTAAGCCAACTTCCCTCTCTAGGCTATTTCATGTGTATCGCTGATAATCGGGATAATCTGCTTGTGCATACTGATACATCTGTTGTGTTGTTGCTTGTGTGGCAGCAATAGGCTGCGCTTGTGGTGGTGCTACGGTCTGTTGTGGAGCTGCCTGTTGCGGAGCTAGTTGTTGCGGAGCTGACCTAGGTTGTGCATGCTGAGGGATTTGTTGTTGATTCTGATCCTGTCTAGGTGGACGCGGTCTTTCCTGTGTTCTACCTGTGGCAATATTATGTTTCAGGACTGGACAATCGTGTATATAATGACCTTGTTGTTTACAATAGTTGCATGTCCCTTTCGTTGGACCTGCGGGATCACCCGTTTTATGACCATCAGCTGGAACTGACTGAGCAACAAGCATTTTCATTTTCGTATCTTTCATACGTCTTTGTTCATGTTCTTGTTCTTCTCTAATTCTATTGTGGTGATATTGTAACATCTGTAACATCTGTGACGGGGTGTTACCTTGCCAGGTACTCTCAAATTTCAATACTCTATTCTTAACTTGCGGCAGGGAATTTTCAACTAATTTTGTCACAAATAGATGTGGATATGACTCGCTACTTGCCTTTATGCCACTATTAATACCAAAACATTTTTCAAATCGGGAATAGAAATCACTAGTGTCTTCATCTTGCTTTTGTTTACAGGCTGAGATTGCACCCCAGTCCTCCTTTTTCGTAGTTAATAAACGTGGCAGTACCTGCACTAGTAATCCTGGTAGTGCTGTAGTCTTTTCCCCAAGCCCTGCTCCTGCAGCCCGGGCCTTTTCTTCGTTTTCTAATGCTGTCCAATCTATCTTTTGGTCTCCCACCTCCCATTCCTTTTCTTTGAGTTTCTCGTAAACACCGGCAGGCATTAATACTTTTAATATTTTCATAATGTCGGGGTAGGTATACTCTCCCATGAGTAACATGTCTTTTATCTCACGGTGGAAACCTGCTGGATCTTTGTCATGGCTGGGTACTACTTTCTTCATTTCTAATAATTCAATTTTGGTTATAGGCGTGTACACAAACACGCGTGTAAAGTTATTACCTTCACCTCTGATTGGGAGTACTTCGCGTAACGGATTCTGTCTATCTATGTGATACATTTTTCTTCCCATAATGGGAACCGGGACGTGTACTGGGCACACGAAAGCTATATACTGGTTTCGAAATTCTAGAATTTCTTTAATCAAATCAGTACCTGACCCTCTCCATTTATTCGTGAGTAGTTCGGTCAATATGTCAGGTAAGGGTCCTGGATCGGAGTGTTGGCTTTTATATAATATAAGGAGGTGTTGAATCATGTATATACTAGCTAAACGCTGTTCGTATGGGGCAAGATTCAGAAACGTGTGTGCTAGTGCATCATCATTGTATTCGCTGGGACTGTCAGCCCATTGTACTGCTGACCTGGCTAATTCTTGTTCGTCCATGGAATCGAGCATATGGTACCCCCTTCGATCTCGGAGTAATTTATCAGCGGCTTGGAATAGGTGTTCAGGGGACCTAATATTTAACATAGGGGGTTGAAAATGTCTATTACATTCTGGACGTATCGGACGTATCGGATCATTAAAGCCTCTAGCATTATTATGGGGTCTTCCTCTACCTACGTAAGCTATCGTATCTAATTGTTCTGATTCTTGCTCCTCCTCTTCCTCTGATTCAATTCTGTCCGCTTCTCGTCTTTCTTTATGTATTCTTTCTACTTCTTTGCGGATCTTTCGATACATGGCGACTATACACGCCTGTTTATCATGTTTCTCGTCTGATATGTTCTGACCCCATTTAGCATGTTTTTGTATGGTATCATGATCTGCCCCAGGCCTGTCTTGGTTCCTAATCACGCAGTTTATGAAAAAACGTAGTAGTTGTCTTTGTACATCCACTTTCTGGTATTCCATAGCTTCGTTAATACTTTCTGGACCTCGCCCTGTTTGGACAAAGTGGTATATATTGTCTAGGTGTTCAACCATTCCTGGTATCGTCATTAAATACAATGTAGCTCGTCGTATACGTAGTGATGATATTAGCAATCTGTCCTGTTTACCTGGTACTGGATCGTATCTACAATCCACAAGCTGTTCTTTAAACATGTCGGATGTCGCTAGTTGGGGTGTACGTTGGAGTGCTAAATCTCTAAGGGTCTGTTCATTTCGCGGCGGTGTGGCAAACATGTCTGTCGTACCTCCTGTAGCACCATCTGAGGTGCTGGGCAAGAAAGGATTCGTTGGACGTAAGATAGAAATTGTAGATGCGGGAAAAACAGTAGAAACAGATGGACCTGTGGGAATGGGCGTAGGAGTTTGTTGTTGCGGGGGTACAGACGGATGCTCTTGATGTTGAACACCATCGGCAAGCGGTGTGTGTGGTATGGTATTAGCATACTCGGGAGCTACGTCATCTAAATAGGAGGAAAGGAAAACGTCCTTCGCCGTTTTAGGATGTGTTTTGGGATGTGCTTTTATCGGGAGCAATAGAGGAGTCAAGTCTTTTGGTATTTCCGGGGTAGCCTTAGGTAACCCTTCGGCCAGAAGAGGATACATACCATTCATAAGAGTGTTTCTTTGTCTATCTACTTGTTCTGATTTTACTCGGGTACCTTCCTCAATTAATAGATTTTCTCGGGCTTTATTTGAATTCTCCCTACCTTTCTCTTCCTGTCTGAGCGCTTTTCCTGTACGTCTATATGATTCTTTACGCCATAATTCAATGGCATCTTTCTGTGACTGTCTGGCTTTCTTTTTCCATAATTCTTCTTCTACTCTCATGATGCAATCTGCATCCCAGGTCCCCACTGCGGGCCATCTCTGACTTTCTGGCAAATCCTTGGTGTAGTCCACCCATAAATCAAGAAATATTACGGCATCTAGGCCATGCTTATGATACATAAAGTATCCTGGAGTGTCCCTAGGTGGAATGGGAACAGCTTCTTCGAGTACCCCTTTTCTAGTTTTGATCTGTCTTAATTTCGAAAAGAGCGGCATTTTTAGATCTGGTTACTTAATCTTAAACACACTTAATACAGTAAAACACAATGAGGAACAATCATTCACACCACAATATATAGAACGTATTTAAAACATTTAACATTTAACAGGTTTAACGAACGATAATAACTAATAGAAAACTAGTTACTGACATATTACTGACACTAGATAATACTTAATTATATGCAAGACATACTAGATATACTGCTAAACAGTACAGATACACTGCTGAAACAGTCCAGACCGGATTTGTGTACCCAAACCCGTCTTGACCGGCACAGACTATGTGCACGTTAAATGCCTCCCCGGCAATGGTACTCACCGGGTAGCTCGGAACGGAAGGCCTCGGAACTGGACTGAAACTGGACCGGACTGGACTCGACTCGACTGGACTCGGAACTTCGGAACCTGGTGGGCCTCTGTATACCTCGGATCTTGCTCTCTCAGCTAGGCTCTGGTCGGGATACTTCGCACTTCTCACCGCCTCGTCTGGGTGTTGATCGCAGCCTCAGTCACCCCCGCTTGGCCGGAGGGAGATACAGGAAATCCTGCAGGTACGCGTTTTTGTCCGTTCAGCTGTGGCAGGAGACCGGGCCTGCAACGCACCTCCGGCGCGTGAGATGAGAAAGTGTCCCTATTCGGGCGCCAATCTATGTGGTAAATATTTCATTACCGGTACTATTTTTATGCGGTAAAGTCTAGTAAGAATAACTCAGTAAATATAAGAGGCAGAATCCGTGGTATTAGAGGTTCTAAAAGGCTTTATTCCTCTACAAAGGAAATACAATTCGAACTGCAGGCTTCCAATTCCATCACCATGGGGGTTCAGGAAGGAAGGCAATACATTATTGACAAGTAATGGTATTTATATGGAAAGCATTACATTAAGACAGATGCAAGAGGCGTAACAGCTGATAATACAGATAAAATATGCATACGTAACTAAAGAAGGCGGACATATAGGCGTAACTTAGAAAACGTCATTATACATGATGTCACAAGTGGGTGGATCCATAAGAGAATCCTGCAATGTCAGCAGAAATATTTGGCAGAGATGCGCGCGCAGCCGCATGACGTGTGATTGACGTGCAACTAGAGGGTGAAGGGGACTTGACATTTAGCTCTACATGTGGAGACAGAAGTCTGAGGGGTCATGTCAACCTAATCCCAAATCATATCTGATATCTTATGTTTAAAGAACTGTATTATCCAAAAGGAAAGCTCTCTCTATTCTATACTGACTGTTAGTGCGTGTACAAACGTCTAAGTGTCTACATGAGATGCGAGGGGGCAGGAATCTTCCATGGTAACAGGGGCTATGAATTACTTGCATGAGGACAGCGAGGCCTGGCCCTTAGCACGGTAGCTGGAAGAATGTTTACCTAAACTACTAGACAGGAATGCATCGGATGAGGAGCTGAGCAGATAATCTTGAAGGTGAAATACAGTTTTTGGCAGGCAACAGGCTGGATCAGGCACCGTTAGCCGCGCAGGGAGTAGGACAAAGTTCATGGATACAGATGCAGGCTCGGACTGGAGCTTTCAGAGGCAGAAGGCAGGAAAAGGCTTGATGACAGAATTCAGGGCCTACTCGCCTGAATCTGTAAAATGTGGAAAGTGAACCATATAAAGTCGGTGGCCTTTCATACTTAGGAATGGAATATCTGACCCATTCATGGCGGATCTGAAAGAGGACATGTTGACGGTGGACGCACATATATTTGCGTCTTCGAAACTGGAACTGGAGGGAACATACATGTACTTATAGCATGCACATGGAGCCGTTGGGGTCTACGATAGGGGACATAACTGATCACAAAATTCATATTTCCTCATTGCAGAAGTCTATTTTTCGATTATTGTCGCTTCCTGTTTGCCCCAATGCTCCTTGGGTGCATACCCTTGTTTCTTTTTAAGTAGTATTTGCTCTGTTGTCTTTTTCAAATTTCATGATATATTACATGAATTTACTCGTCATTTTCTGTTTCTTTCCCTACCTTTTGCTTGACAGAATCGTGTACAGTGCTCTTATCAAGGAGGCACTGAGATTGCAATAAGGATTACTCTGGAAATACGACGCTAGTAATACTGCTCCTCTTGAGACGGATATTTATTAACACAGACGATTGCTAAATTATTCTCACCTTTACACATGGTATGTGTTTCCATTGGGGGGCTGTTACTTATTATCTGCTTTTGCCCTTTGGTAAAATAGTTGTCTTATACATGTCAAAATAGGGCAATAAGACATATCATTATGACTTGTTTTTATTATATATTATAATTGTTCTTTGGTTTGGTTTTTTTTCACCCAATAATGCAATACAATTGTATCTTATCTACTGTATTCATGTATATGACCTCAGTTAGCTGTGCTAAGCGGGCTATCATGTAGGAAGGCATACACACATATGACCCTGTCCATATGGAGTGGTTTCAATTACTTAAATACAAAAGACACAAATATCACTTCCTGATATGTTGGCCCTTTCTTTTATTCTCCCTACTGGTACATTTGGGTCCTATATTTTGTACATGGGCCCAAGAGGGTCTTCTGGATGTACATCATTTTGCTAATGTGGGCATACTTATGCCTCATGAAAATGATAAAACACAAGAACATGTACACGTGGAATTTTAATATTTATTTGTGTGTATGTAATGTTCAGTGTCAGGTTGATTATTTGTTATTAAGTTGTATATTCATTTATGTATGTAATTGTGTAGATTTTGTATGGTTGTAATTGTTTATTAATTGTTTGTAATTGTGGTCCTGTGCTTTCTTTCTTTGTATGTTTTTTTCAATGTTTTTTCAAATGACCTTATATTTATGTTGTGTTTTTCTATACTTTTCCAGCCCTGACGAAGTTCAATTTGAACGAAACGCGTTGGCTGAGACTATACTATTGTTGGACAATTAAAATAAAAACTTTTTCTATTCAAACAATTGACCACTGGGTGTGATATAAAAATAACAATCTGGTGGTGCACCGCTCCGATTCTCTCTTCAAATTTCATTGATCTGCTTGGCAGTTTGCATCTTTTAGCGGCGGATGCAGGAGCGTTTATGTGCACACCATCATTAACTATATTTTCAAATTACACCTTATGGGAACAAAGTAAGGAGGTGCAGCCTTTGGAGTCCGCCGTTAATCCCCTTCTCTCTAAAGTAGTCACTGGGTAATTGCAGAAGAAGATGGATAGTGAGTGGCTAACTGCATGAGTACAGACATATACGTTGAGTGCATGGATAAGTGTATTAAATTGCACCTGAAAGCATTAATGAGTCATTGAGTAGTGCCTAGGTGAATAGAATAATGCAACAGTAGGGTGTGGGTGATTCTATGACTACAAGGGTAGTGTGTAGGTTATTACATGACTGCATAGGTACAGCCTGCATGATAGATAGCATGACTGTAGGGGTAGTACATAACTAGTGCATGGGTGATTGCATGACTGCAGGACTAATATCTGGGAGATTACTGAAATACATAGAAACTGAGTGGGTGATTTTATAACTCCATAGGTACTGTTTGGGTGATTACAGAAGTACTAAGGTACAGCATGAGTGATTACAGGAGTGCAAAGGTAGTACCTGGGTGATTTTATAAGTGTATAAGCAAGTAGACACATATCTCAGTGACAACACCATGTACAGCTCAAAACTTAACACAGTACAATTCAATTTTCAAACAGACACTGAAAACTATGCGGTATATAAGAAATATAACTTTCTCACATGATACAAATTACTCTAATAAATAACATATCTACAAACATCTCAAAGCTCAGTTTCAGGCTGCTGCTTAACCATTCTACAACTATTTATAATATTACACCTACCCAAATACAAAGTAGGAACCCTTTACATATCTTTAGTAAAAGTGTCATCATATTCCTAAAAGCATACATGAATGTGTCTGTACCATACCACTATCCAGACCTTAAAAATGCACAGAACAAACTTCCAATTTCAGACAAACATAAATGATTATGCAGCATTTTTTAACTGTACCTCTCTAGAGACTTATAAAAAACAAGCCTATTCACGAACACCTTATGTGAACATCTTTTAAACCACACTTTGTGATGCATCTTCACCATTCTTCTAGTACTCACAGTCTTGAGTCTACCACATAAAAAACAACAACACCTCTTTATTATACATCATGCACCTTCAAATGTCTAAGACATATGAAAATACATATACGCGTAGAAACATATTTGAGACAGTAGTCCATGCACACCTTAAAACTTGACAGACTCCACTTCCAAATTTAAAGCAACAGTTAAAAATATGTAGTATACTACAAATGTATACATCCACGCACTAAAACAAACTAGCACAATCACTAATCCATCTTCCAATATACACATATTAGTATTAAAAATCTATTTCAAACAATGTTTTACTACAATAAAACAAACTACAATACACATCTGTACATTTATGAATATATTTAAAATACCACAGATTTTAAATTATTTTTAAAGTTTAAAATAAACCTAATCCATAATAGATTTGTAGAATTTAAAATATCACAAACTCATAAAAGATTTTCTTATGCATACAATCAATGTAATGCACCAGCCTCAGCAAGGTTCAACTAGTAATGGCAAAGTTTCCCTCTCTTTCTCCACACAAATACATGTAAGTAACAAATCACAAGCCTTCCTACATAATTTCAAATTTGCTTAATGCCAGTTTCCATAGCAGCAGTTCAAAGAACATTCCACTTAACTGACAGGTCACACAAGTTTAACATATTTTCAAGTTCACCACACAATGTTGCAAATGCAAACAGCAGGTGTGGTTGACCTAGCAATATATGAGCTTATCCTAACTACTGTACCTTTCATACATTTTGTACTAACCAATAAGAAACATGCTTTTTAAAGACAGAAACATGCACCCTATTTTTAAATGTACAATGTCCTTAAACACCCAATCAATTAGTTACTTTTTTTAAAACTGCATCTTGTCCACCATTTCAGGTACCTCTCATTCAATCAATTGACTACCTCATGGTTGGACAGCTAAGTGTGAAGAGAGTCTGCTGCAGAGACCATCTTTTATGGAGCAGGAAACCATGCAGCTACATCAGTTTGGCAATTTTAGACTTTAAACTACTGCTTAATTTGCGCTGGGGTCTACCAGAGCTCACATAGGCATTTAAACATTAGCACTTGCTCTTTGGGCGTGCTGTGTAACAGGCTCGTTAGGGAATATGCGGTTTCTGTTTTATAACACACAACACACAAACCAGCGTGTGTACTGATGCTAAGGCACAAGCCCACATGGACAGACAGATCAGTGTGAAGAGAGCCTGCTGCAGAGACCACGTGTTCTAGCGCTCAGCCTTTCATCTTTTAGGAGCAGGCAACCATGCTGCTACATCAGTTTGGCAATTTTAGACTTTAAACTACTGCTTAATTTGAGCCGGGGTCTACCAGTGCGTACATGGGCACTTGATCATTAGCAATTGCTCTTTGGGCGTGCTGTGTAACAGTCTCGTAAGGGAATATGCTGTTTCTGTTTTATAACACACAAACCGGCGAGTGTGATGATGCTAAGGCACAAGCCCACCGGGACGAACAGCTCAGTGTGAAGAGAACCTGCTGCAGAGACCACGTGTTCTAGCGCTCAGCCTTTCATCTTTTAGGAGCAGGCAACCATGCTGCTACATCAGTTTGGCAATTTTAGACTTTAAACTACTGCTTAATTTGAGCCGTGGTCTACTAGTGCGCACATGGGCAATTAATCATTAGCACTTGTTCTTTGGACATGCTGTGTAACAGACTTGTTAGGGAATATGCTATTTCTGTTTTGTAACACACAGCACACAAAAAGGTGAGTGTAATGATGCTAAGGCACAAGCCCACATGGACAGACAGCTCAGTTTGAAGAGAGCCTACTGCAGAGACCACATGTTCTAGCGCTCAGCCTTACATCTTTTAGGAGCAGGCAACCATGTTGCTACATCAGTTTGGCAATTTTAGACTTTAAACTACGGATTCATTTGCGCCGGGGTCTACCAGTGCGCACATGGGCACTTAATCATTAGCACTTGCTCTTTGGGTGTGCTGTGTAACAGACTCGTAAGGGTATATGCTGTTTCTGTTTTATAGCACCCAACACACAAACCGGCGAATGTGATGATGCTAAGGCACAAGCCCACATGGACGAACAGCTCAGTGTGAAGCGAGCCTGCTGCAGAGACCACGTGTCCTAGCGCTCAGCCTTTCATCTTTTAGGAGCAGGCAACCATGCTGCTACTTCAGTTTGGCAATTTTAGAATTTAAACTACTGCTTAATTTGAGCTGTGGTCTACCAGTGCGCACATGGGCACTTAATCATTAGCACTCGATCTTTCGGCGTGCTGTGTAAAAGACTCGTTAGCGATTATGCTGTTTCTCTTTTATAACAAACAACACACAAACCGGCGAGTGTGATGATGCTAAGGAACAAGCCCACATGGATGAACAGCTCAGTGTGAAGAGAGCCTGCTGCAGAGACCACGTGTTCTAGCGCTCAGGCTTTCATCTTTTAGGAGCAGGCAACCATGCTGCTACTTCAGTTTGGCAATTTTAGACTTCAAACTACTGCTTAATTTGAGCCGTGGTCCACCAGTGCGCACATGGGCACTTATTCATTAGCATTTGATCTTTGGGTGTGCTGTGTAACAGACGTGTTAGGGAATATGCTGTTTCTCTTTTATAACACACAAACCGGTGAGTATGATGATGCTAAGGCACAAGCCCACATGGACGGGCAGCTCAGTGTGAAGAGAGACTGCTGCAGAGACCACGTGTCCTAGCGCTCAGCCTTTCATCTTTTAGGAGCAGGCAACCATGCTGCTACATCAGTTTGGCAATTTTAGACTTTAAACTACTGCTTAATTTGAGCCGGGGTCTACCAGTGTGCATATGGGCACTTAATCATTAGCACTTACTCTTTGGGTGTGCTGTGTAACAGACTTGTTGGGGAAAATGCTCTTTCTCTGTTATAACACACAACTCACAAACCGGCGAGTGTAATGATGCTAAGGCACAAGCCCACATGAACGGACAGCTCAGTGTGAAGAGTGCCTGCTGCAGAGACCACGTGTTCTAGCGCTCAGACTTTTATCTTTTAGGAGCAGGCAACCATGCTGCTACATGAGTTTGGCAATTTTAGACTTTAAACTACTGCTTAATTTGCACCGGGATCTACCAGTGCACACATGGGCACTTAATCATTAGCACTTGCTCTTTGGGTGGGCTGTGTAATAGACTCGTTGGGAAGTATGCTGTTTCTCTGTTATAACACACAATACGCAAACCGGCGAGTGTAATGATGTTAAGGCACAATCCCACATGGACGGACAACTCAGTGTGAAGAGAGCATACTGCAGAGACCACGTGTTCTAATGCTCAGCCTTTCATCATTTAGGAGCAGGCAACCATGCTGCTACATCAGTTTGGCAAATTTAGACTTTAAACTACTGTGTAATTTGCGCCGGGGTCTACCAGTGCGCACATGAACACTTAATCATTAGCACTTGCTCTTTGGGGGTGCTGTGTAACAAATTTGTAAGGGAATATGCTGTTTCTGTTTTATAACACACAACACACAAACCGGCGAGTGTGATGATGCTAAGGCACAAGCCCACAGAGATGAACAGCTCAGTGTGAAGAGAGCCTGCTGCAGCGCTCAGGCTTTCATCTTTTAGGAGCAGGCAACCATGCTGCTACTTCAGTTTGGCAATTTTAGACTTTAAACTACTGCTTAATTTGAGCCGTGGTCTACCAGTGCGCACATGGGCACTTAATCATTAGCATTTGATCTTTGGGTGTGCTGTGTAACTGACTCATTAGGGAATATGCTGTTTCTCTTTTATAACACACAGCACACAAAAAGGTGAGTGTAATGATGCTAAGGCACAAGCCCACATGGACGGGCAGCTCAGTGTGAAGAGAGCCTACTGCAGAGACCACGTGTTCTAGCGCTCAGCTTTTCATCTTTTAGGAGCAGGCAACCATGCTGCTACATCAGTTTGGCAATTTTAGACTTTAAACTACTGCTTAATTTGCACCGGGATCTACCAGTGCACACATGGGCACTTAATCATTAGCACTTGCTCTTTGGGTGGGCAGTGTAACAGACTCGTTGGGGAATATGCTGTTTCTCTGTTATAACACACAACACACAAACCGGCGAGTGTAATGATGTTAAGGCACAAGCCCACATGGACGGACAGTTCAGTGTGAAAAGAGCCGGCTGCAGAGACCATGTGTTCTAGCGCTCAGCCTTTCATCTTTTAGGAGCAGGCAAGAATGCTGCTACATCAGTTAGGCAAATTTAGACTTTAAACTACTGATTAATTTGCGCCGGGGTCTACCAGTGAGCACATGGGCACCTAATCATTAGCACTTGATCTTTGGGCGTGCGGTGTAACAGACTCGTTAGGGAATATGCTATATCTGTTTTATAACACACAAACCGGCGAGTGTGATGATATTAAGGCACAAGCCCACATGGACGAACAGCTGGAGATCAACGCCTTACTCAAAAAACCCAAGGCGGATCCCAAGGACCTCAAGAACTTGCGACCCATTTCCCTGCTCCCATTGCCAGTGAAGGTCAGCGAGAAGACCGTCAACAGACAACTGACCCGCCACCTCGAGTAGAACAGCATCCTGGATCCGTCCCAGTCCTGGTTCCGCAGCAACCACAGCGCCGAAACTGCCCTCATCGCTGTCACTGATGACATCAGGATCCTACTGGACAGCGGCGAATCCGCGGTCCTCATCCTCCTGGACCTGTCAGCTGCCTTTGACGCGGTCTGCCACCGCACCCTACGCACATGCCTCCACAACGCTGGGATCTGAGACAAAGCACTGGACTGGACCACCTCCTTCCTCTCGGGCAGAACCCAGAGCGTCCGCGTCCCCCCGTTCCGATCCAAAGCCACCAAGATCATCTGCGGCGTACCCCAAGGATCATCCCTCAGCCCGACATTGTTCAACATCTACAATGCACCACTCGCTCACGTCGCCCGACTGCATAACCTCAACATCATCTCCTACGCCGACGACACCCAGGTGATCCTCTCCCTCACCAAGGACCCCCTCACCGCCAAAACCAACCTCCATGAACGAATGAAAGCCGTCGCCAAGTGGATGAAGATCAGCTGCCTGAAGCTGAACTCAGACAAGACGGAAGTACTCACCCTCGGCTCCACTCCCTCGGTGTGGGACGACTCCTGGTGGCCGACCGCACTGGGAGCAGCACCAACACTCACCGACCGTGCACACAACCTAGGGTTCATCCTTGACTCAACACTCTCCATGACCAAGCAAGTCAACGCCTTCTCGTCCTCCTGCTTCAACACCCTCTGCATGCTCCGCAAGATCTACAGGTGGATCCCCACTGAAACAAGAAGAACAGTTACCCAGGCCCTCGTCAGCAGCAGACTGGACTACGGTAACACCCTCTACGCAGGAACCTCGGCCAAACTCCTGAAACGACTACAAAGTATACAGAACGCCTCCGCACACTTGATCCTCGACATCCCTCGCCGCAGCCATATCACACACTTCCTAAAAGACCTGCATTGGCTTCCTGTCAATAAGAGGATCACCTTCAAGCTCCTCACCCACGCACACAAAGCACTCCACAACATCGGACTGACATACCTCAACAGACGACTCACCTTCTACACCCCGAACCGCCAGCTCCGCTCCGCCGACCTTGCCCTCGCCACCGTCCCCTGTATCCGAAGAGCGACCACTGGCGGCAGGTCGTTCTCCCACCTTGCCGCCAAAACCTGGAACACCATCCCCATCCTCCTACGGCAGACCCAGGACCTACTTACCTTCAGGAAGCTACTCAAGACCTGGCTATTCGAGCAGTAGCTGCACCCCTCCCACAGCGCCTTGAGACCCGCACGGGTGAGTAGGGTGCTATACAAATGTATTGATTGATTGATTGAGTGTGAAGAGAGCCTGCTGCAGAGACCACGTGTTCTAGCGCTCAGCCTTTCATCTTTTAGCAGCAGGCAACCATACATCAGTTTGACAATTTTAGACTTAAACTACTGCTTAATTTGAGCCGGGGTCTACCAGTGCGTACATGGGCACTTAATAATTAGCACTTGCTCTTTGGGTGTGCTATGTAACAGACTTGTTAGGGAATATGCTGTTTCAGTTTTATAACACAAAAAGAACTGTTGATGGACAGAATGCAGAACAATGTCATACATTCACCCCAGTATAGAGCTCTGGTCCTAAATCCATCAAGTCTGCTGCAGAGACCACATGTTCTAGCACTCAGCCTTTCATCTTTTAGGAGCAGGCAACCATGCTGCTACATCAGTTTGGCAACTTTAGACTTTAAACTACTGCAGTTCGCGTGTCTCGCACAGCATGGCCCCCATACAATTAAATAAGCCCCGGGGCTGCGGGGGCCCCCGCGGGCCCCCAAATGCTTTTGTTGGGCCTGGGGGTCCATGTGGGATCCCCTGAGCAGGCCTGGGGGGTTAGGGTGTTTTTACCTCACCCCCTTTTCTTGTTTGCAATGTATGTCTCACCTTTTTGATTTTCACTCGATGCGAGGCACAAGATGGCTGCCAACAGTTCCTGGTTTGGAGTGTTGGCCGCCAATTAGAATGAAGCTTGTGCTCGGGAGGAGATGTGTGGTTAGGCTACGCCCAGATATCTATATTTCTTTTTCCTTCAATATTTTAAAAACTACTGAACGGTTGACACTATTTGAAAACAAGCATTTGCAATTCAATAGGGCTCGCATTTACAAGAGTTTAATCTACTGGCATTGTAAATGACAATGCCTTTTATTTATATGTTTTGCTAATTAACACATAAATAAAAGGCATTGTCACTTACAATGCCAATAGCTGAAACTCTTGTAAATGCGAGATCTATTTCCTTGCAAAGAAGCGGCCGCCTTTGTCCCGGGCTACTTGGTAAGTGAAAGCGCGCATAGCGCTGAATGTTGTAGGAAAGCATGGTGTGCCTGCAGTACAAGAGACTCTTTCAAGAAAATAGTGCTTACAGACTAAATAACACATACCGTATAACAACAGAAGTAAAAGGGACAGTCCTCATGGGAGGTTACAAACGAATAATCACAATGGGGTGGCTGTTCCTAAAGGGAAGAAGATAGATTAACCTATTATGGTTGGGAAAATGTGCATCTCTCAGTAAGGTTGGAAATTTAGAATGGGTGGGGAATTCCTCCTTTTGAATATAGTGCCCTCACATGATGCAGGGGTTCCCAGTTCTTCGAAGGGGCCTCGATTGGGCTCAAGACTAATGAATATCTGTGAGATATGGGAGTCATACAGGGACCCCTAATCCCATTTTTCAGGGGGTGCCCATCATTTTGCGTTAGGCACTGGGTCGAGTGAGTGCTATATACAAAAAAGCGAAACGCACCGTGTGATGCTGGGCAAGTGGTGTTATTGTCTTATACCTACTTCCCTTATCTGCCAGAAATTGCACCTTGAGGCCATTAACAGCGCGAAGCGTGACATGTAAATAAATATCGCATCCATAGTCGTGCCTTCCAGCGTGCTAGCACTGAAATCCCCTCCAAACCCCTCTGTTGTATGAAACAGTTTTAACGTTTCTCAACTTTTTGGTGTACCAGACTGATGAATTATCTCTTTCTAATGCAGGCAACTGTAAAATTATGAATATCTGTTTCTCTTCAGCATAATCTGCCTTTTGGGGGTGGCTGAATGCCTACGTGGGATCCGGCAGAGTATGTTTTATTAAACACTTGGTTTGTACGATCCAACAAAATAGATAACTTTGAGAGGCTGTTGTGGTAAATAGTTTCAACACCATTGGCATCATATAAAGCATCACTTACATTGCAAATATATGCTAATGAAAGTTTTGAAACATTTCCGTTTGGAGAGACTGTGACCTTTTCACACTTCAGTTTACACTTGTTATCACTCATCAGACAGATCTCGTCACAGTGGAATCTTCAGCAAAGGGCAGTGAATGCAAGGATGCTGTGTGCGGCCTGTCGCTGTACAACCCATCAGCTGAGAGGGGTGCTGGGGGAGGAGAACCAGGCCGTGCCGAGCAGATGGACCGCCCTGCTGTGCTTTTGATTGGAAAGGAGAGGTAACATTTGCAGCCACGTCAAAGAGACAGTGTTCAGCTAAACAAATTGGTCTCATAAGTGCATGGGCACTGGAGCGAGCCCTGCTGCAGACGAGGCTGTATGTCACCATAATGCCACAACTCTGTGTTTTTTTTCCCTTTATGAGAGGCAAAAAAAGAAACGGGAGCAGAAATCGGTAGCCCTGACATCATGTGTGCATTGTGACCATCTAAATCCCATAAGATAGCGTTATTCCACAGATTATTTCTTCACTAGCATTTAGGCACGCAGTATCTGCTGGGACAGGTGCTGGCACGTTAACAGAACAATACCTTACCATGACTTGGAAAGGGGCCTGCAGAAAGAAGCAGTGTGTAGTTAAAAGCATTTCAATGTCGCCAGAAAGATCCGAAATGTAGCCAATGAGGAGGCGACATTGCCAGAGATGTCAATCCATTGCTCCCATGTGCAGGTCAACCAAATATCCAAAATGGCGGAGGTGTCCACGCAAAGTGAGTGAGGGGAGAGGGGGGGGGACGCTTGTCTCAGCTGGCAGCCCCATCCCACTCCAGCGAAGGCAAAGTCCAGAAACGTCCTCTGGGTGACATTCAAAACTCAATATAAATCCTCTGCTTTATGAGACTGCAGTGCCATAAATTACTTACCCTAATTGTAGATGTAATGAATTACCATAATTAGTCATGGGCTACATTAAATGAATCAGCATGGTACATTTTGATAAATTACATCTTTACCTCGCGAAGCCACCAGCGCCGCAATCAGCGCTTCTTGCGAGGGGGGCGGGGGAGCGGCGGTGTGGCGAGGAGCCTCGCAGCTCCTGGAGCAGTGACAGGTCCTGAATGTTGATGGGAGGCAGGTACGCGGAAGGCAGACATGGCGGCCCAGCCTGTGCTGCCGCCGGAGAGCGGGCCCCCGGTTGTTAATGACGCCCTGCTCCTCCTGCAGGAGAGCAACAGGCCGTGCCTCGTGAAGGCTGTGGAAGAGCCTGCCTGCTTGGGAGGAAAAACACTTAAGCGGTGCTTCTAGGCAAACAATATCGCTGACATAACAAGTCACGAAGCAGTGGGGAAGCAGAAAGATAATGTTTTTTGAAAATATTAATAGATTTAGAATGTTCTTTTAAATTGGCTGATAAAATTCATACTTACCGGGTATTTTTGTTTCATATTATTATTCAAATTATTGAATGCAAGTGAAACAAGCACGGAATCGAAACCAGTGGTGCGCGTGCACCACAGAGGAGCAGGGGTTAGGGAGAGCGGCAGCAAAGCGAACGCTTGCTAATTAGAAACACATATTTAGTATTAGGTCTCAGATGCCGCTGCTGCGCATAACAGACACCACTGGGAAATGGGCGGTTACATTTCTAAAGAAGCTGGGACATGCACACGCCTTTCACCAATGGCGTGCTGCCTTTTTTACAGAGATCCACGCTAAAGCCAATAGCAGCTGACGAAAACAAAAGCACACGCACAAGCGTGTGGTCAGCTTTCAGAACCCCCTACATGAGGTCTAAAGAGAACTAAAAAGGGTGCTTTCTGAACAAAGAGCTACCTTTTTGCCAAATTTGGTGTAATTCCGTTCAGCAGTTTGGGCTGTAGCCTGTTCCAAAATTTCCTATGGAAATGAATATGGAGAAAACGCGCTTTGGGACCCCCTTTTTTTTCTCGGCCCCCGAATCACCTCGAAACTTTCAACAGAGAAACTGAGAAGGCCGACCCAATAGTTTTAAACATTTCGCGAAGATTTGTCAAACGGCACCAAAGATATTGGCAAATCAAAAAACGCTTTTCCTATGGAAACTAGGTCCTAACTATAACTACCTACTGGCGACTGCCAGTAAGTTTTATATATATTCACTGAAAAAACCATATGTTTCATGCCCGTTATAGTTAGGAATTGGCATTTAAAAAACCTTTGAAATTCACTGAAAAAACCAAAGGTTTCAGGGGTGTTATAGTTAGGAATTGGCATTTAAACAACCATAGAAATTCACTGAAAAAAACATAGGTTTCAGGGGCATTATAGTTAGCTGGACATTTCCCTCGTACAAAACCCTAGAAATTCCCCCGTTATAGTTAGTTCAGCTAACTATAACTCGCGCCCCTGCAATGCACTGCTGATGACGTCACATATTACATCACTCATGACATGGTCAGTGACATCACTCATGACATCGCTGATGACATCTGAAATGACATCACTGATGACATTACTGATGACGTCATCCATGTGATAAATTAGTGCATCTTCTCACACCCTTCGATATACTCAATCAAAATTTCAGATGTCCATTCTCAAAACCATAGATACTCCAATACCAATAACTACATACCCACTCATTGACTCTTAGATCTACACACACATCCACTCACTCACCTGTAAAGTCACTCATACTTACAGTCACTCAGTACAGGACTATCATATGCATTTATACACCTACATAGACACTCACAAACCACCAATCATCCATAGAGGTACTCTCACACCTAGTCAGTCATGCAAATAATTAATCACACTCCCATTTACTCACCTATGCAGTTATACACACACAAGTTCACTTACTCATAAAAATAATACCACATTCTTACGCTCTTATACGAGTACTGATACAAGCACACACTCATCCATACAGCCACTCTCACAATCACACACTCTCACATATACCCACTTATATACTCTTACACACATATATACTGCCTTTCACATATGTAGTTACTCACACATGTACCACTGAGATATATGCATTCAATCACTAACACACCCATACATACACTCACCCAACCATACATTCCATCACAGATGCACTCTTAAAACTATGCACCCATAGAATCATCCACTCACTTATGTATGCACAGAGGCCCACACACCCCACCCACACAAACACTCAGGCACCCATACAGATACTCAGACAACCAATCAATAACCCATAGAGACACTCATATAGCTATTCACAAAACCATGCAGCCGCTTATACACCAACAGACAGACAGATACAGACATTCACACAGTTTAGTCACTAGTCTGCAGTAAGATACGTCTAATGGCTCACTTATAGAGTCAGTCACACACCTATTAAATCATCCATTCACACACTTGTACACCCACTCATTCTTCCATAGGTTTTTCCCCATATATAAAATTTACAGAGGAGGAGCCTAGCGCGCAACCAAGATGGCCGCGTAGGTGCGAGGCTCCCGAGGACCTCCGCAACCTCCCACGACTATCCTGAATTTATCCTGTCTCGGATGAGGGGAATGTGTTGGTGAGCCTGAGCTGAGGTGGCACCCGTTTCCCGTTGTCAAATCGGACCTCGGACACCGGAGTGAACACCGATTGAAGTCTGCGGCCTTCTCCTCGCCAGACCCCGGATTTGCGCTGAGGGGTGACCCAGTGACAAAGTGAACAACAGCGGCGGGCCGGGCCTGGCGAGTCGCGCACCCCGCGCTTTCGCTTTCGCTTTCGCACCCCCTTGCAATCACTGCGGGGTTGGGTCGCGGGGCTCCTTGTGTTGGTGTGGTCTCGCTGGGAGACTTGGCCTGCCCGCCGGCTGTGACCCACCCCGCCGATCGGGGGTGGCCCCCCCCGGAGCTTGTGGCCCTGATTGCCTGCCTTTCACGACGTGACTGGTGCGACCGGGAGACTAGTGGCCATGGCCACCAAACAAGATGGAGACCGGGCAAAGACCAAGCCGACCCGGCGTGGCACCACCCATCAGGCCAACAGTATGGACCGCTATACCCTCCAGAAGGGATCTCCCGGCGGACCGCACAAATCCCCTGGGGACCCTCCTGATGCCCCGGACCTGCCCACGGATCTGACTCTGCGGGATGTCATGGGCGCCATTGCCGAGATGAAGGCCTCGGTAGGCCAGCGGTTCGACACACTGGCACAGAAGATCGACTCGGTCCTCGTGGATGTTGGCCTGGTGAGGGCCGATCTTTCCAAGACCAACGACCGAGTTGATTCTTTGGCCCACACCGCATCGGGCCTTACTACTGATGTGGCGGCGCTACAGACAGAGGTGCGCCGGCTTAGTCAGACGAGCGCGCTTATGGATCGGCGCCTGGAGGACTCCGAGAGTTGGGCCCGGAGAAACAACATCCGCATCATCGGAGTACCCGAGGGACGGGAGGAAGCGGCGGCGGACCTATTTGTGGAGGACCTGATCGCTACCCATCTCCAGCCACGGGGACCGAGTAAATTCTTTGCGGTGGAGCGGGCCCACAGGGTTCCCGGGGGAAGGCCGAAGGTCGGAGCCCCTCCGCGGCCCCTCATTGCCCGGATTTTCAACTTTCGGGACAGAGACGCTATCCTGCAAGCCTCCAGACTGTTGGGGCCGGTTAAGCTTGACAACATGGAGGTGAACTTTTATCCGGATTTCACCCCAGCGGTCCAGAAGCAGAGACTGAGCTTCCAGGGCGTCAAGCGCCGTCTTCGGGACTTGAACCTTAAATACGCAATGCTCTTCCCAGCCAAGCTGCGAGTGGAGGTAGAGGGTCGCACGCACTTTTTTGATCGCCCCGAAGCGGCCGGAGACTGGCTGGACACTCTGTCTGGGGATCGTGATCTGGGGGGCGGGGGGGGGGGGCGGCGGGGGGAGACGGCACCCTGGATCGGGACTGAGGGGGTGATGTTGGGCTTCACTCTGGACAAAAATGTTGCCACTCTCGATTAAGCATCTGTCTGTATAATTTCCCCTCCTATGGAGGTTGTGTGGGGTCTCTTGGGGGTTCTCCCTCCTCCTCTAGGGGGCTTAGCTAGTTTTTATTATATATATGGGGCGACAGGCACACTGCACGTTGGGGGGGCTGTTCGGGCTCATGCAGGGGTGCAGGGAGGGGGGAGTTTTGTTGGGGTGGGTGGGTAGGGATGGGGGGGTGTTGTTCATTTTCACCACAAGGCAAAAGTATCATTGTGCTAGCTCTATAGTGCTCCCGGGGGGACGAATGGTGGCTCTTGTCTATGATGGGGGGTAGGGAACTAACTCTTTTGTCCTGGAACGTGAATGGACTGGGGGACAGGATTAAACGTGGGGTGGTCCTGCAGTTCTTGAAGCGAATCTCGCCCGATGTAGTTTTTCTGCAGGAGACACACCTCATTGGCAACTCCTTCTGCGCCATGAATCGGCGTGGCTATCGCCTAGTGGCCCATTCGGGCTTTACGTCTGGCTCAAGGGGTGTGGGCATCATGGTTAAGAACTCGCTTCCGCTGGAGATTGATGAGGTGCTCCATGACGACAGGGGACGTTACGCGGTCTTGGTGGGAAGGATGGAGGGCAAAGTGGTGGTTTTTGTGTCAGTATACGTCCCACCGGGGCTGCAGTCGACTACCTTTGCGGACCTGGGGCGCCTCCTCCTTGGCCTTCCGGGGGGGATTCTGGTGGTGGGGGGGGATTTCAATGCGGTGGTTTCCGGGACTGTGGATCGTCACCCCCCTAGGGACCTCCCCCGAGCCCAAGCGTGGCTCTCTGGTCTATTAGACACTTTGGGATTGGTGGATTGCTGGCGTTTAAAACATCCCACGCAGTTACAGTATACCTTCCATTCGGGGGCCCATGGTAGTCTCTCACGACTAGATTATGTCCTGGTCCCGGCGGCCTATGTTGGGAGGGTGGGGGAGGTGCGCCATTTGGCACGGGGTATCTCGGACCATTCCCCGCTCCTGTTACACCTGGACCTTTTTCCGAGGGGTGTGGGTAGGGTGGTCCCGATCAATCCCTGGTACTTGCGCGACCCCACTGTTCGCGCTGAATTGATTAAATCCCTCCGGCGCTACTTTGACGAGAATGTGGGGTCCGTGCCTTCGGCTGTCTCACTGTGGGAGGCATTCAAGACAGTACTACGAGGAGAGGCCCTGTCCCTCATTTCCCACACCCGGAGGCGCGAGCGGGAGGAGGTGACCCGGGTGGAAGTTGAGATAGCCGAGTTGGAGGGTAATCTAGAAAGTGGGGTGACGGATGCCGTATTGCATGTCCTCCAACTCAAGCAAGCGGCCTATAGGGCCCTCGTCACGGAGGCGGCCAGGGGCCTCAGTAGAGAGCAACAGGGGAGATTGTATGATGTGGGTGATAAGGCTGGTAAATTGATTGCGTGGCTGGACAAAAAGGAGAGAGTGAGTCGTGTAGTCCCGCTGATTGAGAAAACAGACGGTGTGTGTGTTACTGAGCCGGAAGAAATTGTCTCCTGCTTCGCGGACTATTTCCGTGGGGTGTATTCCCCGGTGTCTTCCTGCTCTGAAGAGGATTCCCGTACCCTGCTCAGGGATATCGCGCTGCCTTCCCTTTCGGAGGAGGACAGAGTGGCGTTAGACGCCGCTCCAACCTCCGACGAAATCGCCCTCGCCATACGTTCGGTCGCTTCCGGCAAGGCCATGGGTCCTAATGGTCTCCCCATCGAGTTGTACAAATTGAGACCAGATACGCTGGCTCCACATCTCCGATCGATGTTCCTGGAGGCCCATTCGGTGGGCTCCCTCCCGCTGGACCAGCGTCTGGCTACAATCGTGGTTATCCACAAGGAGGGGAGACCTCGGGACCGGGTTACATCCTATCGGCCCATTTCGCTACTGAACGCGGAGCCTAAAATTCTCGCCAAGGTCCTGGCCAATCGGCTGGTCGGCGTGGTGGGCGAACTGGTTCACCAGGATCAGTCCGGCTTTATTCCCCATCGTAACACAGCTCTTAACTTGCGGCGTTTGCATGGGGTGCTTGCACGTGTTCAGTACATACGGGAGCCGGCCATTTTGGCATCCCTGGACGCCACCATGGCGTTTGATACGCTTGAATGGCCATACATCTGGGTGATGCTTGCGAAGTTTGGCTTTGGCGCAGGGTTCATCAGTTGGGTCAAATTGCTGTATTCGGGCCCATTGGCGCAGGTGGTGGTGAACGGTAGAGTATCGGCTCCGTTTGAGCTGGGCCAGGGCACGCGGCAGGGCTGCCCCTTATCGCCGCTCCTTTTTGCGCTCGCCTTAGAGCCCCTGGCAGAGTGGCTGCGGTGGGAGCCTTCCATCCGTGGTCTCCGTTGGACCCCCGAGCATGAGGACCGCGTCTCCCTATACGCCGATGACATCCTCTTGTACCTAGCTTCCCCACGTAACTCACTTATAGTACTGGTTGATGTTTTGCATTCATTTGGTCGTAACTCCGGCCTTGTCATCAACTGGGCTAAATCGTGCGTGTATGTTCTCTCTGGGGAGGCGCCCATTCTCCCGCGGGGCTGTCCGATCCAGATCGCCCCGCAGAGATTTCGGTACCTGGGTGTCTTCATTACTCTGGACCCGGAGGCCCGGTATGATCGGAACTTGCTTCCCCCCCTCCAGCGCCTGAAGGAAGATGTCACGCGCTGGCGGCGCTTGCCGCTCTCGCCGCTCGGCCGGGCGGCATTGTTTAAGATGATGTCTCTGCCGCGCTTCCTCTACGCTTTGCAGAATACTATGGACCCCGTCCCAGCGCGCTACTTCCGTGAGGTGGAGAGTTTGCAGCGCCGCCTGTTCTGGGACGGGAGGCCGCGTATCGCCCTGGCGAAGCTGACGCTCCCATGGTATGACGGCGGGATTGCCCTCCCGGATATCAAACGATACTATTGGGCCTCCCAGCTGGCTGCGATTAATCACGGCCTGTATGGGCCCGCTTTAAACCCGGCATTCGAAATGGATAAGATGCTACTCCCGGGTAGGGACTATAAATCGAGCGCTCTACTCCAGCACGCCCGACGCTCGGCTGACCGGCCCCACGCGTGTCATGGTGCGAGTGTGGCACGCGGCTACTGTGGCGATGGGGTGGAAGGATCGTCTGACCCGGGCGTCACCACTCTACGCGTCCGAGCAGTTGGGCTCCCTGTGGACCTCGAAGGGCTTCGAGAAGTGGGACATGATAGGCATTAGCAAGGTGGGAGATCTCTGGACGAGGGGAGGATTTAAAACGTTCGAGATGCTGCAGACGGAGTTCCACTTGCATGGCAGGGAGTACTTTCGGTATTTGCAGATCCGTCATGCACTGGGCTCCGTCTTCCCGGACGTTGCATCCATCCCGGAGTGTTCCCCCCTTGAGGATAGAGTGCTGGATGGACACGTTCCGGACAGCACGATCTCACTGATCTACAAAAAACTGATCAATGACCGCACGGGATTGCTGATTGCCCTTCGTGAGGCTTGGGTTGCCGATGGACTGGAGCTGGACGACGAGGACTGGACCCTTGCGGTGGCCTCCCCGAAAGAGGTGGCCATACCGGCCCGCCTTCGCTTCGTCCAGCTCAAGATACTCCACAGAGTCTACATGACGGGGCCGAGGCTTCTGCGTATGGGCTATGCTGTGGACGGGTTGTGTAGGCGTGGGTGTGGCGCTTTGGGGACCTTTCTGCATATATTGTGGGAATGCCCGGAGGTGGAGCGATTCTGGCGTGGTGTGCATGAGGTCCTGCGTGTGGTTACGCATGTGGTGCTGCTACCCGAAGCGAGGAGATGCCTGTTGAATGTGTGGGAACCTACCGACTGCTCGGCGCCACAGACGTGGTGGGTGACTCTGGGATATATGGTGGCTAAGCGTGATATTGCTCAACTGTGGGGATCTCAGAGGTCCCCGACTGTCTCGGCCTGGAAGGAACATATGGATTGGTGCATGTTTCGGGAAAAGGTGGTGTATGTTGCGAGAGGTAAGCCTGGGACATGGGTGAAAGTCTGGGGCCCCTGGAACGCCTACCGCAGGGGAATCTGTACTCCACCGTTATTGCCCGATCCGTCGCCTGCCCCATCCCCGTAGCTGACCCATCTTCCCCGTTCCGGGCATTGAGTTTTACCCAGCCCTAATCCTGATCTCTTCCCCTTCTTGATACTCCTATGGATTGGTAGGGTCCCCCTCTCAGGGGAGCACATGCTGCTATTTCTGATTGTAGATTGCCTTGTGGTTTTTGTTTTTTCTGGTTGTTATTTCAGTTTAAAATGAAACCGTACAGTGGGGTCCGGATGGTGTGGCTATCAACGCTGCTAACTCCTGTGCATCTTCCTTAGCCGCAACGCGCGCTCTACAATGTGTATCATATGCTCCTTTTGTTTACTAGCGGCCGGCCGGAAGGTTGTAGGCCCATCTTTGTATATTTTTTGAGTTTTGTAATAAACGGTTTCAAAAAAAAAAAAAAGAAAAAAAAAAAAAAATTTACAGAAACACACACTCACTGGATGACGTCATTAGTGATGTCATCAGTGATGTAATTTTAGATGTCATCAGTGATGTCATCACTGATGTCACTGACCAATGACATGAGTGATGTAATATGTGACGTCATCAGCAGTGCATTGCGGGGGCGCAAGTTATAGTTAGCTGAACTAACTATAACGGGGGAATATCTAGGGTTCTGTACGAGGGAAATGTCCAGCTAACTATAACGCCCCTGAAACCTATGTTTTTTTCAGTGAATTTCTAAGGTTTTTTAAATGCCAATTACTAACTATAACGCACCTGAAACCTTTGGTTTTTTCGGTGAATTTCAAAGGTTTTTTAAATGCCAATTCCTAACTATAACGTGCATGAAACCTATGGTTTTTTCAGTAAATTTCAAAGGTTTTTTAAATGCTAATTCCTATCTATAACTTATCTCTAAAGATATCATGTTTAATGATTTTCACTGGATTTCTATATTTTTCAATTAAAGTGTGTCAATTTCATTAATTATGTTTTTTTGAAATTCTTTTTTAACACTATTTGTTTTTATTGGGTTTTTCAAACATATTTTTTTATATTTTGAAAAATATTTTTTTAACTATATGTTCAAAACTTTATTTTATATATTTTTTTCCATGTTTTTTGGGTGCCCTCACCCTATGCGCACCGTTCTCGATCCCTGCGCAAAAGCATCCACCCACGGTATGCGTTGGGTACGTGTTGAGTGCGCGATCGTAACAGGACCGGTACGTGACTATATGCGACACGTTCGATGTACGTAACACGATGTTTACGCGCTTCTGCGATGCGTCATGTGCGTGCAAGACGCGGTAGGTGCGCGGATCTCGCGAAATATTTAACATTTAAAAAAACATATATATATGTATTTCATGTGAATATTAATTGAAGACAAACTCTAAACTAGTCTTAAAAGTAATATATTTTTACATCTAATCCTATATTTCTTTTTAATTCAATTTCGCGGATGCGCGCTGGGTGCTTGCTGCGTAAGCGAAGGGTGCGCAGATCCCATGTGACCTGCAAAAAAAGAGATTTGATTGGTTCATTACACTTCCTGTTCTAACTATTGAAAGACCCCACCCATTTCAATCATTCTTCTTTCACCTTCTTTGGAAGAGCATCTCTTTGCAGAGAAGAAGATTTTTGGGACTAAGTTTACACTTAGCTCTAACTTTTTTCTCCTAAAAATGGCTTCAGGGCAGCAGGCATCACCTGCATCTCCTCATACATCTGAGGATGAATTTTTGGAGGAGCCAGCACGCACACCACGTTTTTCTTCAGTGGTGTGGACATTTTTTACTTTTCCCGAGGGGCAAACGAAGACCAATGCCACCTTGGTCACGTGCAAGATTTGTAAAAGAGTGCTGTCTCGAGGGGATCCGACAAAGAAATACTCATGCGGGACAGCCAGCATGCTGAAACACCTACGGACCCTTCATCCTGTCAATCTTGCACGAGAACAATGCCGACGGATGAGAGACACTCCTGCTCCTGCGCCTTCCACCTCGTCACAGCCAAGCATTTCAAGAGTGTATCCGTCAGCCCAAAACTTGGACATCCGTCCTCAATTTCAATTTTTAAAAGTGAGAAAGTCACCATTGCTATTTTTTTTTTTGTTCCCTGAAGTTCATTGTTTTGTTCCTCCTGTTTTTTTTTTTTGTTTTTTTTCCAGAAAAACCAACAAAATCACAAAATTGTTGGAAAACCCCCCAAAAATATATAAAAGAAGAAGAAAAAAAAAAGTTCTTCTAAGAACTAACTTTCCTGGTTTAAAAAAAGAGCGAAATTTCTTTGTTAGTGTGTGAAAGTTTAGATGAATGTATGTGTAGTACGTAATTGACTGAATGAATGCATTAGTAGCGTATGGTGAATGTAGAAGTGCAGAACTATGAGGAAGTGCTGCAGCATCACACAGTAACCTCTTTAACAGCAGTGTGCTGTAGTACTTCCGAAGCACAGGGATGCAACATATGTACATAAATATGTTGCAAATCTATGCTTCTCTCTGCACGGCTGCTTAAACTGCAGCCATGTGGTGACACAGGCACCCTTGCACCATAGTGCAAGGATATCTGTGTCATGTGCTCTTTGTTTTTCTACAGGAAGACACACCTTCCTGCACAAAAACAATGAGAAAATGCATTTTTCTCCTTCAATGTATGCTGAACGTTTTAGCATGCATTGAAGATATAAAAATGTGGAGAAATGAAAACAATTCTCCTTGTTGTGCTTTCCTACACCAATTTTAGAATGGTGCAGCATTCACACACATATCGAGATTCATGATTTCTGATAAATCTAGAGATGTGTCTTGTTCTATGAGTATTCAGTGCAATCATGCACAACAATACTTATAGAACACCCTTTCAACGCAAAGTGGTGTGTATGATGAGGTTGTATTTACGTGGAGTAGAAAAAATACACAGAGTGCCTTTTCCTCTCTTTGTAAATATGAAAGAATGTCTTGCGCAATAACTATGTTACAAAAAGTGACATATTTCCGGCTTTAAAATTCCTTGCGAATGATAGAAGGTAAGCACAGAGTTTTGTCTGCAAAGATGTTCAAAGAAGAATGATTGAAATGATTGCGGTCCTTCAATAGGTACAATGGGAAATATTGTGAACCCCTCAAATCTCTTTTTTTGCAGGTCACATGATATCTGATTATGGTCAGATTTCAAAACTACATAGGTATAAACAGAGTGTTTTTAGAAACGTGTTTCAACTTTGTAGCTTCTTGCAGACCTCCTCAGTCTGCATATTGAGACTTAGTTAAACTTACCTACACAGTAATAGGAATAAAAAATGGTATACATTGTTTACAGATTTTCATTGCAAGCTAAATTGATATGAATTGCTTATTTTAAAATTTAGATCTGTGAAAGAAAATAAAAAATAAATTATAACATGTAATAATACATTTTTTACAACACAGCATAATTTCCACAAAGTAATTTGTTTTCCTTTTTTGCTGTTCTCAGAATATATTGAATTTCACTAGAAATAGTGATTTCAATCGTACTCATCACTCAACAGCGGGCAAAAATAAACAATCAGAAAGATTGTTAAAAAAAAACCAACATGCTATTCTCAGTAAAATACCAGAAAATACAAATCACACATATATGAAATGCTTACGGCTTATACAATTTTATAACTTTAATTTATAAAAACTGTAAATATTGCCGCTTTAAAATATTCACCGAATCAATGACCACCAAAAAGTCCATAATTCAAAAATATACCTTTCCTTGAGGCCAAATGGTATTTTTGCACTCCTTCTTTATGTAAATTGTCCAATGGTAGTCCTATTAAATTATAATAATAAATTCCTCAGAGAATGAATTATCTTCCTAAAACTTTGACTTTAAAAATATTAGGTAGGAATTTTGTAATTCCCTAGGCAAACGTTGTTTAAAAACTAACTGAGAATCATTACAAACTGTCCAGCCTTTGTCACATTTAAGATAGGCAGTGTAATGTCCAGATGTGGTGGAAGGACCATCATGGAAAATTATAGCAATTGCTACAAAAGTCCTTCCTGATATTGATAGTTGTGCTGCTACAAATTGCTTTATGAAAGTATACAATATTCTTCCGTCAGCTGTACAACGTTGCATCATTAAAATTATGTATTTTCCATATTTTGTTAAGAATAATGTGGATAACATTTCTGATTTACATTGGCTGCACTCCATGTTTTGATTTGCACCCTTAACTGATTTATTGAAAGACACTGATATACAGTCTGGTAATGTTAAATACAGAAATCTCTCAGTGTCTACATTGGTGCTACATGTATACATGCAATATTCACAATGATGTTCCCATTTGTAAGAAAGGCCAAAAATATTTTCTATTTCTACACCTTCATTTTCAAAAATGGTAAGCATATACATTAAAAACTCCTGAGCATCTTGTTGGATATTTTGTGAAAATTGTGTAGAACCAGAACACACATCCAAAACACTACGAACATCTGAAACAGATTGTATTTTACTTGTATCTGTTGTCAACTTTTCATAAACAGAATGCAACAGAGAACCTTTTTTGCCGATTCTGCATAATTTGTTCTCTCAAACCTTCCAGATAAAAAACAACATTGACCACTACATTAGCATAGCAGTTGACACCTGAACTATTTTCAAACTGATAACCAACAATCTCTTCAACAGTGTCCAATTTCTTTTTAACTGCAATCACAACATTATCTTGTTCTTTTCCCTTCTTGACATCTTCAGTACAAATATTCTCAAACCTTCTTTTTTGACCAACCACACGTTTTTCAAATACAGGATATTGATCTAAATTGTGAGCATAAACCCTTCTTAAACTATTATACTCTTTTACACGGTTTGCATCTGCAGTAACCTTCGTCTCATCAAAATCAATCAAAAACAAACCAGATAATGTTCTGACTCGTGACAAAGCAACATATGCCATACCCTCTTTAAATACGGTAGATCCAATGTTCACCAATGCACTGTCTACACTTAATCCTTGAGATTTATGAATAGTCACTGCGTATATGCCAGAGAAAATGGAAATTGTTTCCTATGGACATATAAATCTTTAACAAGCAAAAAACGAACTGAACAACGACCAATTTCTTTAACTTCATCAATCTGATCAAATTTAATTTTTAAAAATTTAATTCCTTCTTTTTTCTGATAATTCACAAAATCCACCACTTTACCCATTGCACCATTAACTAAACCTTTCTCTACATCCAAATTACGCCTTAAAATTACCCCACAGTTTACACACGCATATAGTGTCTTTTCTAAACCAGCAGTTTCAGATATTTTTTTTTCTAAACAATTCAGTCTTGATCTCAACTTTCCCGTCAAAATAATAGTGATTCCTTCATGCTGTCTTTTATCGATGGCTTCCATTTTTACAATTTCTTCATTTTCCAGTTTCAATAGTTCTTCGTTGAATACGGAACACTCGCGCAGTGTTGGCATTAAACAAATCACTGATTTATTTTTAGCAATTTCCACGTACACTTTTGCAGGAACTGCATTTTCATTTGGAAAGACATTGCAAAGTAATCGACTCTCCAAAGCTTGTTTGCCTTGTTTTGAAAGAATTCCAATTCTTATATCTTGAAGAATACTTCCATATTCAGCATCATTTGCCTGTCGTATATTTGTTGTCAGTACTTTGTATTCAAAATGAGTCCAAATGTTCACATTACCAACACTGCCAAGAGACTTTCTGGTATCTTCATGGGCTAGTGCTTTAAATACCGATTGTCCTTTTACCGGAGTCAGTTGCAGTAGATATCCAAAAACTATGACGTGTTTTCCTCCAAATAACACGTCATACTCTGTTTTAAGAATTTGCTGCATTCTTAAATGCACAAAGGCAAGCATCAAGTTTGAGACCATGCTCACCTCATCAATATTGAGAAGTTTCATTTTCTTCAGGACTCTTGATACTTCACAACAAGCTTCTCGAGATAGCTTGTGGTATTCCAATTTGTTCTCATGCTCTACTGTCAGCATTAGTAAACGATGTAAAGTAATTCCTTTAATGTTATGTGCTGCCAACCCAGTTGGAGCAGTGACCACACAAGACAAATGTGAATCAGTTGTTTTCTGCAGATAACTTGTAATTACTTTAATTAAGAAACTTTTTCCTGTTCCAGCTTGACCACTCACATACATTCGGATAGGTTGAAATGATGTACATGAGCACCCTCTCTTTTCATGAAGTAATCCATGGTCAATCTGCTCTTTCACTTGCTGATATATTTGTTTCTGTTCAACATTTAGTTGTTCTTCCAAGTTTCCTAACTGTATTGCATCTTCTTGAGCTTGATACATTGCTGTTTCCACCTCATTCATTGCAATCGCTGCTTCATTTTCAACAATTGGTTGTCCTAGTGGATCTTGACTCAGTGCAGCAGAACTTTGACTGTCTTGAGAACTTTCTCTAGCAATCTCAGCTGCAATTGTAGCTTCTTGATCAATTTCATCATTCAACATTTTGACATAATTTGCGAAAGCACTGCATTGTATGCTATCTTTAGAAGCATTAAATGAATCTTCATAGCTGGGAAAATCTCCAAGTAATTCCAGTTCTGAACGCCATGGTTTGAACATTTGCAAAAGGGCTAAATAGTAAAATTCCCTTTTGTCAGTAGTGTCGCAACTCAGTTTCCTGTGATTAATTAAATTTCCTTTCCTTTGTTTCACCAGACATCCTTCGGAACCAATCACTGCATATTTTCCATCGTTGATGTTCTCTGTAGTATTCCGTTTAAAAGTGTAGTTTTGCAGTACTTCATAGAGACACATGTTCTCAAGATGATGACTTCTATTTGGGTAGTATGTGTCCAACATATTCGTTTTCAAAATATCTGTACTTTCTGGTTCATTTTCTGCTAAATATTCAATTTCTTGAACAGATTTCAGTACCCGATTTCGCATTCCTGCAAGACCTAGACTCACCCAAATGATTCTTCTACTTTTGGAATATAGACTTGCAGATGATAACCAATCTGAACATTCATATGCTCCAATTTCACGATGCGATAACATCTTCAAACTGAAACTGTATAATTTCTTACTTAGAGTCTTCTCGTGAGAAATCTCTTCCCACATTTCTTTCAATTCAGTCTTTTCTGATTTAGTAATGTAAGACGTTACATATCGAGCAACAGCAATGGAATTGTCCGCAACATACTGAATATCCATGTTAGCGTTCCACATGGATAAAATAACTGGATTGTAGTCATTTATGTAGTTCGATTCTTCGCTTCTTCTTAAGTTGTAGGTGTTTTTCAGAGACTTTCTTGTGATGGTATGTCGCATAGCTGACATAAAACTGTTCAATCTTCCTTTGGATAATACAGGACGTGGAAATCCAAAGCGACATTTGGTATAGAACTTATCCTTTGACTTGTACTTTCGTCGACAGTATTTTCCACACCTGTGGCTTTGAAATCGTAAGACTTGTTGTTTTAAGTTTTTATCTTCTCTGCTATTGGGAAGAGCACATGTAGCATAATCTTCAATGAAAGACAAAACAGTTTCATCTGAATCTGTTCCAAATTTGGGGGCGTCCTTGATCCATAACAACATATGTATGTGAGGAGCACCTCCTGCTTGATACTCCTTTCCCCAAAAGAAATCCACAACTTCTCCAAGAAGAGGATTCTTTTTATTGCAGATGAAAGACATCATAGCTTCAAATCTATGATTGAAATATCTGCATACATTGACAGGATCCAAAGAGCACAATTCTCCAGGTGTCTTGTATTCAATATTTTTTATATTGGAGTTTGCCTCTCGATGAAATTCAAGTAAATCATCCCAAGCATACTCAGCACAGCTTAGTGTAACAAACCATGTAGGAGTTCCCAAGTTCCGTAGCATACATTTCAGTTCTCCATGTCGACGGTACCAATATTCATTAGTTCCACGCTGACATGCCATCAGATTAATCAACTGAGATTCTAAATGATCATCTCTCTGATGCACTTTATCCATAAAATCCTTTGCAGTTAAATTTTGAAGATGCATTCCAGTTTTTAAAATGTGATTTACTGCATATGAAAGTCCAGACAATTCACTTTCAAACAGAAGATGAAACATATAAGGGATACATTGTCGAAATCTTGGATCTTCTGCATATAATCTTGTTGTCCGATATTCAGATGCCGGAATCTGCACAGGACGTTCATCATATCGTCCACCTTTTCCTGTTGGAAACAACTGCGGGAAAAAACGAGCTTCCAAGCTCTCTTCCCATACACTCATGGGACTTCCTGTTGCTTTTTTCATTTGAAACAACTCAATTGTATTCCCCATCACCTCTTTGGAATGAAGGGGATGTACACTGTAATGTTCATAGATCTCTTCACATCTGGACATGTCCACTTTTTCTATTTGTCCACTTATTGTTTCAGTATCTTCTGCTAAATCTATTTCTTCTTATCCAACAAACACATTTCTATAGTACTCATTATTTTTTAACAGATACAATGACGCCTTTTGTACTTTTCTAATATCCACTAACTCTTGCCAAATTTTCTTATTCTTAGTAGGAACACCATTAACTAGAATGACTAGTGGCTCATTTTCTGCATGGTCTACACCAATAGTTTCAATATTTTTCCTGAAATCTAACGGTAAATACACAACTCTTCCTTTCAATCCTCTTTGCAACTCTGATGGAGGTAATTTACCTGTTTTGGGCTCCATACGAACAATAGCCTGAAACGGGTGAACACATTGTATGGGAATAGACTCATACGTATTTAAATCTATCAGCTCTGGTGGAATAGCAACCAACTCTAGATTATTATGAACAGCTTTAGCAGGCATTTTATTCTCATCTAATTTGTTATAACAATATTTGCAAATACGCTGCTCAGATCCCAAATCAAAACAATCCTCTACCAACAAATAAGTTGCAAATTCCATCCACTTATCATTATCTTCTATTTCACTTAAAGATACAGATTGACACCCCTAGTCTGATTTTTATAGTGACTTCGCCGACAACAAATACAAGAAACATTTGGTCTTTCACCTGAAATTACCTTAAACTTTGTGATTTCATCCTCAAATTTTTCTGTAATTACGGGTTGTACATTGTCTTCAACATTTTCTTCTACTAATGGGTCACTTTCTTCACTCTCTTGCTGAGGACCAAAGTAACAAAACTCAATATCATCACAGACCTGTTTCACATCTGATACTGACCCACGCAAAAGAGCACTGTTCAACTCACTTAACTTTAGTGCTGGACTTTTTGCATAATACAACCTTCTCACTAACTTCCGCATTTGAGTATGATGTACAGCCAGCATTCTGAAATGGTGAAAAACAGTTTGACAAACTTTCCTAGAAAGACAAGCCAGAGAATGACCTTGCAAACCAGTATGTTTTCTCACTCTGCAAGGGTCTAGTCCTTGCAACAGCTTAATCTTTTGTTTTACACTTTTTTTAGTATAGGGTCGTAAGAAACGACATAATTTTTCAATAGATTCCTGTCGTACACTGCAAATACTACTGCAATCCCAAGTGTACACAGGGTTTTTAGCACGTCTCCCTAAAACTTCATCAGCTATCACTTCTTCTGCATTTCTTTCAACCATTTTCTCTTTCTCAATTGGACAACCGTCTCTAACCTCATAACCTCTACCACTGGTGTCAACTGCATACAATAATTTTTCGCTCTGTGAATAACTCTCTTCGTTAAAAAAAGGCTCTGAACTGGAACTGTGTTCCCATTCTCCCAAAAAAACATCACAATTTTTTTTTTTATTAATAACTCTTTTCCTCCTACTCTTGGCCTTCATTACATGGATTGGTTTATCTAGTGATCAAATTCTGTTTATTACTAAAATAAACAGTTTCCTTTTTATTTCAAAAGCCTTTTCCACAATGTTTTCAATATACTTCTTCTTTTTATAAAATAAAGCTCTCTTTCTATATTTCTTCACATCTTTCAGCAAATTATGCACTACTCTTGTAAAATATTTTTTTGAGTAATTCCTTATACTGATTTTGCCTTCTTTTACCATACGTTATCTCCTTTGACTGACCATTTTCTTTTTTGCTTTTCCTCTTATTTTGAATGTTTTTCTTAGTTGAAGCATTCTCAGTAGTTCCAGCATTATGTACATTCTGTTTGGTCCTACAAACATTTTTAATAAATTGCATTGTGATCTTACCAGAAGATTTTTTCCTTTTAGCCACATTATCTTGTACATTCAATACTTGTGGTTGATGTTTCTTCAAGTAATCCTCCTGTCTCTGTTCTTTTCTTTTTCAGCATGATTTCTCTATTTTAACGTTGAAAAACAGTATCTGTAAAAAAGAATCACAAATAAATGTATATTAATAACTTTCAAATTTATACTATTCTATTACTGTAGAAACACATTTTATATAAAAACTGACTAAGAAACTAAAACCCTGAAGCACAAGTGTGACAATGGTTAAAATACTACATGCATAGTGCATACTACTTTGAAGCAGTTCATGCCCTAAAGCCTACCTCACTAAAAGACTACATGCTAACTGACTGACTGATTACAGTACTATAAGGAGACAGACTGGGTGAGTGACAGGGTGTTTGCTAGAAGTGTATGAATACTGACTGGGGAATTGAAGGTGTGAAAGACAAGTGTATAGGTGGTTAGAGGACTGCATGCATAGTGGATAGGTGTTTGAAGCAGTCCATGTGCTAAGGCCTGGCTCACTGCATGAGTACTTGGGTACTGACTGAATGATTAGAGTACTGCAAGGAGAGTGCCTGGGTGAATTTATAAGTGGTTGGCTTTTGGCGCAGTGAATGGATTAGTACTTGGTACTGAATGGGTCACTAGAGGAGTGTAAAGGGAGTGACAGGGTGTTTGCTGGAGTGTATGGATACTGACTAGGGAATTGAAGTTATGAAAGAGAAGTGTATAGGTGGTTATAGGACTGCATTTATAGTGGATAGGGGTTTGAAGCAGTCCATGTGCTAAGGCCTGTGTCGCTGCATGAGTACTTGGATACAGAGTGAATGATTAGAGTACAGCAAGGAGAGTGCCTGGGTGAATTTATAAGTGGTTGGCTTTTGGCGCAGTGAATGGATTAGTACTTGGTACTGAATGGGTCACTAGAGGAGTGCAAAGAGAGTGACAGGATGTTTGCTGGACTGTATGGATACTGACTAGGGAATTGAAGGTGTGAAAGACAAGTGTGTAGGGGGTTAGAGGACTGCATGCATAGTGGATAGGGATTTGAAGCAGTCCATGTGCTAAGGCCTGGGTCGCTGAATGAGTACTTGGGTACTGACTGAATGATTACTGTACTGCAAGGAGAGTGCATGGGTGAATTTATAAGTGTTTGGGTTTTGGCGCAGTGAATGGATTAGTACATGGTACTGAATGGGTCACTAGAGAAGTGCAAGGGGAGTGACAGGGTGTTTGCTGGAGTGTATATATACTGACTGGGGAACTGAAGGTGTGAAAGACAAGAATGTACGTGGTTAGAGGACTGCATGCATAATGGATAGGCGTTTGAAGCAGTCCATGTGCTAAGGCCTGGCTCAGTGCATGAATACTTGGGCACTGACTGAATGATTTGAGTACTGCAAGGAGAGTGCCTTGGTGAATTTATAAGTGTTTGGGTTTTGGCACAGTGAATGGATTAGTACATGGTGCTGAATGGGTCACTAGAGGAGTACAAAAGGAGTGACAGGGTGTTTGCTGGAAGTGAATGAATCCTGACTGGGGAATTGAAGGTGTGAAAAACCACTGTGTAGGTGGTTAGAGGACTGCATGCATAGTGAATAGGCGTTTGAAGCAGTCTATGTGCTAAGGCCTGACTCAATGCATGAATACTTGGGTACTGACAGAATGATTAGAGTACTGCAAGGAGAGTGCCTGGGTGAATTTATAAGTGGTTGGCTTTTGGTGCAGTACATACATTAGTACATGGTGCTGAATGGGTCACTGGAGGAGTGCAAGGGGAGTGATAAGGTGTTGGCTGGAGTGTATCTATACTGATTGGGGAATTGAAGGTGTGAAAGAGAAGTGTGTAGATGGTTAGAGAACTGCATGCATAGTGCATAGGCGTTTGAAGTAGTCCATGTGCTAAGGCCTGGCTCACTGCATGAGTACTTGGGTACTGCCTGATGATTAGAGTACTGCAAGGAGAGTGCCTGGGTGAATTTATAAGTGTTTAGAATTTGGCACAGTGAATGGATTAGTACATGGTGCTGAATGGGTCACTGGAGAAGTATAAGGAGAGTGACAGAATGTTTGTGGGAACTGTATGAATACTGTCTGTAATATTGAAGGTGTGAAAGACAAGTATGTAGGTGGCTAGAGACCTACATGCATAGTAGATAGATGTTTAAAACAGTCCAAAGAGTAACACTTGGATCACTGCAAAACTACCTGAGTACTGACGGAATCATTACAGTACTACAAAAAGAGTGACTGGGTGAATCTTTTTAAGTTTTTTGGTTTTGGTGCAGTGAATAGATTAGTACTTAGTGCCATATGAGTCAGTGGATGTGTGCAATTGAAGTGACAGGGTGTTTATTGGAGTTTATAGATACTGACTGGGAAATTGAAGGCCGGAAATACAATTGTGTTGGTTCTTAGAGGCCTCCATGCATAGTGGAAACATGTTTGAATCAATCTATGTGCAAAGGCCTGTCTCATTCCATTAGTACTTGGGTACTGACTGAATGATTATACTATTGCAAGAAGAGTGCCTGGGTGAATTTATAAGTGTTTCAGTTTTGGCGCAGTTAATGCATTACTACATGGTGCTGAATGGGTCACTTTAACAGTGCAAGGGGAGTGACAGAATGTTTGCTGGAAGTACATGGATACTGACTGGGGAATTGAAGCTGTTAAAGACAAGTGTATAGTATGTTAGAAGACTGCATGCATACTGCACAGACAAATGAAGCAGTCTATGTGGTAATGCATGGTTCACAACATGAGTACTTGGAAACTGACTAAAACATTAGACTACTGCTAGGACAGTGCCTGGGTAAAACTTTTAAATTTTCTGTTCTGGTGCAGTGAAGAGAATAGTACATGGTACTGAATCAGTCACTGGATGAGTGCAAGATGACTGACAAGATGTTTATTGAAATATATACATACTGACTAGTTAATTAAAGAAGTGAAAGACAAGTGTGTAGGTGACTAGAAGCCTGTATGCATACTGTATAGGGTTTAAAGCAGTCCATGTTGAAAGGCCTGGCTCACACCATGAGTACTTAGACACTGACTGAATGATTAAAGTACTGCAAAGAGAGTGCCTGGGGGAATTTATAGGTGTTTGGATTTTTGCGCAGTGAATGGATTAGTACATGGTGCTGAATGGGTCACTAGAGGAGTACATGGGGAGTGACAAGGTGTTTGTTTGAAGTGTATGGATACTGACTGTGGAATTAAAGGTATGAAAGAGAACTATGTAGATGGTTAGAGAACTGCATGCATAGTAGATAAGCATTTGAATCAATGCATGTGCAAAGGCCTTCCTCACTCCATTACTACTTGAATATTAACTGAATATTTACAGTATTGCAAGGACAGTTCCTCGGTGAATACATAAGGAATGACTACCTTTTAATTCTACCTAAACTTCAGAACAGGACATTTTTTAAGCAGTTATGCATATTCAAAGAAATGAAGTTCTCAAATGCTTCTCTCACAGTGGTTACACAAATGCACACAGACTCACAGTGTGATTCTAGACAACAACCACTATCCCTAGGAGTTTACCAAAACTCATTCACTACTGTGCAAGGGGTAAGGGGACTACACACAATCTACATATTAAAGTACAGCACATTAGTGTCAAATCATGACTCATTTTATCAATGCATAAGCAAAGACTGGCTTCTATTGCTACTAAAATTTGACAACATGACAGATTTTAAAACAGTTATCTGTCAGCAAATACATGATGTTACCAAATGCTTCTCTCACAGTGGTTCCCAAATGCACACAGACTCACAGTGTGATTGTAGACAAGCACCCCTATCCCTTGGAGTTTACCAAAACTCATTCACTACTGTGGAAGGGGTAAGGGGACTGCACACAAGCTACATATTTCAGAACTGCACTTTAGTGTCAAAGCCTGACTCATTTAATCAAAGCATAAGCAAAAACTGCCTTCCAATACTACTAAAACTTGACAACAAGAAATGTTTTAATACAGTTATCTGTCAGCAAATACACGATGTTACCAAATGCTTCTCTCACAGTGGTTCCAAAATGCACACAGACTCACAGTGTGATTTTAGACAAGCAACACTACCCCTACCAGTTTACCAAACCTTGTTCACTACTGTGCAAGGGGTAAGGGGACTACACACAATCTACATATTAAAGTACAGCACATAAGTGTCAAAGCATGACTCATTTTATCAATGCATAAGCAAAGACTGGCTTCTAATGCTACTAAAACCTGACAGGTTTTAAAAGAGTTATCTGTCAGAAAATACATGATGGTATCAAATGCTTCTCTCACAGTGGTTCCCAAAAGCACACACACTCACAGTGTGATTCTAGACAAGCACCACTATCCCTTGGAGTTTACCAAAACTCATTCACTACTGTGGCAGGGGTAAGGGGACTGCACACAAGCTACATATTTCAGAACTGCACTTTAGTGTCAAAGCCTGACTCATTTAATCAAAGCATAAGCAAAAACTGCCTTCTAATACTACTAAAACTTGACAACAAGACAGGTTTTAAAACAGTTATCTGTCAGCAAATACACGATGTTACCAAATGCTTCTCTCACAGTGGTTCCCAAATGCACACAGACTCACAGTGTGATTCTAGACAAGCAACACTATCCCTACCAGTTTACCAAAACTCGTTTGCTACTGTGCAAGGGGTAAGTGGACTACACACAATCTACATATTAAAGTACAGCACATTAGTGTCAAAGCATGACTCATTTTATCAATGCATAAGCAAAGACTGGCTTCTAATGCTACTAAAACTTGACAACATGACAGGTTTTAAAAGAGTTATCTGTCAGAAAATACGTGATATTACCAAATGCTTCTCTCACAGTGGTTCCCAAAAGTGCACACACTCACAGTGTGATTCTAGACAAGCACCACTATCCCTTGGTGTTTACCAAAACTCATTCACTACTGTGGAAGGGGTAAGGGGACTGCACACAAGCTACATATTTCATAACTGCACTTTAGTGTCAAAGCCTGACTCATTTAATCAAAGAATAAGCATAAACTGCCTTCTAATACTACTAAAACTTGACAACAAGACAGGTTTTAAAACAGTTATCTGTCAGCAAATACACAATGTTACCAAATGCTTCTCTCACAGTGGTTCCCAAATGCACACAGACTCACAGTGTGATTCTAGACAAGCAACACTATCCCTACCAGTTTACCAAAACTCGTTCACTACTGTGCAAGGGGTAAGGGGACTGCACACAATCTAAATATTAAAGTACAGCACATTACTGTCAAAGCACGACACATTTTATCAATGCATAAGCAAAGACTGGCTTCTAATGCTACTAAAACTTCACAACATGACAGGTTTTAAAACAGTAATCTGTCAGCAAAAACACGATGTTACCAAATGGTTCTCTCACAATCCTTACCCAAATGCACACAGACTCACAGTGTGTTTCTAGACAAGCAACACTATCCCTAGCAGTTTACCAAAACTCATTCACTACTGTGCAAGGGGTAAGGGGACTACACACAATCTACATATTAAAGTACAGCACATTAGTGTCAAAGCATGACTCATTTTATCAATGCATAAGGAAGCTTCTAATGCCACTAAAACTTGACAACATGACAGGTTTTAAAAGTTATCTGTCAGAAAATACATGATGTTACCAAATGCTTCTCTCACAGTGGTTCCCAAAAGCACACACACTCACAGTGTGATTCTAGACAAGCACCACTATCCCTAGGAGTTTACTAAAACTCATTCACTACAGTGGAAGAGGTAAGGGGACTGCACACAAACTACATACTACTCTATTACTCTCTCTTACTCTCTCTACTTCTCTCTCTACTACTCACTCTCTACTACTCACACTCTACTACCCACTCTCTACTACTTACTCTCTGCTACTCGCTCTCTACTACTCTCTAGTACTCACTCTACTACTCACTCTCTACTACTCTCTACTACTCACTCTTCTACTCACTCTCTACTAACTCCCTACTACTCCACTACTCTCTACTACTCACTCTCTACTTCTCACTCTCTACTACTCTAAAACTCTCTATTACTCACTCTCTACTACCCACTCTCTACTACTCTCTGTCTACTACTCACTCTCTACTACTCACTCTCTACTACTCTCTATCTACTACTCTCTACTACTCACTTTCTACTACTCACTCTACTACTCACTCTCTACTACTCACTCTCTATTACTCTCTCTCTACTACTCAATCTCTACTACTCACTCTCTACTACTCTCTATTACTCATTCTCTACTACTCACTCTCTACTACTCACTCTCTACTACTCACTCTCTACTACTCACTCTCTACTACTCTCTCTCTACTAGTCTCTACTACTCACTCTACTACTCTCTACTACTCACTCTCTACTACTCTCTACTACTCACTCTCTACTACTCACTCTCTAATACTCACACTCTAATACTCTCTACTACTCACTCTCTACTACTCACTCTCTACTACTCACTCTACTACTCTCTGCTACTCTCTCTACTACTCTCTACTACTCACTCTCTACTCTCTATTACTCACTCTCTACTCTCTACCTCTCTACCTCTCTCTCTACTACTCTCTAGCTCTCTAACTCTCTACCTCTCTACCTCTAACTCTCTACCTCTCTACCTCTCTCTGCACGCACACATATGCACATATATATGCATATGCATTTATATATATATTCAAAGAAAAAACCATAGGTTTCACACACGTTATAGTTAGGAATTAGCATTTAAAAAACCTTGCAAATTCACTTAAAAAAACCATAGGTTTCACACATGCTATAGTTAGCTGTACATTTCACTCGTAAAAAACCAATGAAATTCCACGTTATAGTTAGATCAGGTAACTATAACTTGCGCGCCCACAATAAACTGCTGATGACGTCACATATTACATCACTCATGACATGGTCAGTGACATCACTCATCACATCAATGATGACATCTGAAATGACACATTGTGGATTGCGGTCGCGCAAGTTATAGTTACCTGATCTAACTATAACGTGGAATTTCATTGGTTTTTTACGAGTGAAATGTACAGCTAACTATAACATGTGTGAAACCTATGGTTTTTTAAGTGAATTTGCAAGGTTTTTTAAATGCTAATTCCTAACTATAACGTGTGTGAAACCTATGGTTTTTTCTTTGAATTTGTACGGTTTTTTAAATGCTAAGTTATGTATTTATTTTTAATTTTTTTTCTGATTTTTCACCGTGCGCACACCCTGCGCGCACGGAGCGCTTCGCGCAACGTGCGCGCGCTGTGGGCATTTCATACCGTGCACGCCTCGCCTTTTTTTACACAGTAACAATTTTTTTTTCTCCCTTGCGGGTCCTTCAATTTATTTAATAAATGTGATTGTTATTTAGTTTTTTATTTTTTATTTTTTTTTGCCGTGCGCGTACGGTAAGCTTACCGTACACGCACTCCGTTATTTTTTTTTAAAATTATTAAATGTATTTTTCGTACTTTTTGGTCCTTCGTGGACCCCCTGACAAACGCTAGGGGGTCTGCAACTCTCTTCGTTGCCCCCTTTTCACGTTATCCACCTTTGTTTTTCAGTGCGAGAGACAGAAAATGGCAGCCGACACTTTCTGATTTCGACCGATTCGAATGTTTACAGTCATGTAACCACCAATCAGAATTGAGCTCATGCACGGCACGGTACGCGTACGGTAAGCTTACCGTAAGCGCACGGAGCACGCTTACAGATATATATATTGATTTAAATGCTATTTTCTCAGGACCTACTGAACAGATTTACACCAGACCTGCAAAAGGCACATGTCTGACCTGAGGACTACCTCTCTGCCAAATTTCAAGTAATTCTGTTCAGCCGTTCGGGCTGTAGCTCGGACTAAAGGTCCTATGGGAAAATGCATGGGGAAAACACGTTTTGGGACCCCCCTTTTTTCTCAGCCCCTGCTTGACGAATCCCCCCGAGACTTTCAGGGTAGGAGCGGAGCGGAGCGCTCCACCTATTTTGAAAATTTCGCGAGGATTCGTCAACCGGCGCCAAAGTTATTCCAAATAGAATGTTGCGGATTTCCTATGGAAGCACGGTCCTAACTATAACTATCTACTGGCGACCGCCAGTAGATAATGTATGTGTATATATATATATATATATATATACATACATATATAAACATATATATAATCTGCATATTTATATAAATACAAATATAAATGCATGCATACATATACATATATGCATATATCTGCATGTTATGTACATGAAAGTTTGAAAAAACACTAATACAAGCAAAGCTATAAAGCCACCTAATTACAAACAGAATTGCTTTAACTTAAACGAGGTCGAGACCTATTGCATGTTCAATGCTTGTTTACTTTGGTTCCATCAAGAAGGCATTCAGATGTGTCACATATTTGCCATAAATTCTGAATGGTAGCACTCTAGTTGCTCATTAGATCACTGTAGTAAAGCCACTGCTCACCAGGGAAGTCTGTTGCTGGTATTCAAAGTGGTGCTCGTATATCCATTTGGGGAAAAACAAACGGAAAGGATCACAAACCTGCCTGGCGTGACTCAGCCTTCGGTCTTCCCTCCCGCCGTCGCAACCTGTCATCTAGCGGCCGCAGTGAGGAGGGAGACTACATCCCCCAGCCTGCCCTGCTTGCTGTGACGCTGTTCCCGCGCCCAGAGACCATTTAAAAGACCGCAAGGGCCGGTGGAGCGGGTGCTCGTATATCCATTTGGGGAAAAACAAACGGAAAGGATCACAAACCTGCCTGGCGTGACTCAGCCTTCGGTCTTCCCTCCCGCCGTCGCAACCCGTCATCTAGCGGCCGCAGTGAGGAGGGAGACTACATCCCCCAGCCTGCCCTGCTTGCTGTGACGCTGTTCCCGCGCCCAGAGACCATTTAAAAGACCGCAAGGACCCGCGTCGCGGGATCGCGCGCGGGTCGCGCCGGGCTAAGCCCGGGCAAAGGGCGGGCCCTCTGTAGCCCTCAGGAGCCGAAGGAGGCCGGGTCGGGCCCACCCCATTGACTCGTTGCTGTTGAGACACTGTATGGGCAGAACTGGTATGTGCGGTCATCATTACTAGAACTGTAACTATTGACTGGGTGGCAACGCAGAGACTATTGTGCCCTCTGCTGTTAATTGGTGAGCAGTGATATCTTCGCACCATGAATGAGCTGTTTAAAAAGGGTACCCTTGATAGCTATTTTACGAAAACCAACTCTGGCTCTGACCGGGAGGCTGCTCTTGCAGAACTTAGGGCTAGGCGTCGTTGTTCAATAGAGCATATCAAAAATATGTCATCAGCCACGGCCACTTTTTCTGAGGCTGCATGCCCGGTCAATGAGGTTTCCTCTCCTCAAGAGTCCCTGCTACCCATGGGTATTAATGACTCTACAACTTGTTTTGTTACCTCTATTGCAAGGGACCAAAGTACTGATCTGGCCTTAACTGTTCTTCCTTCCACCATTCCTTCCCCCATTGACACAAGTAATATCTTGGCTGTGCCAAATGAGTTATCGACTCAAGTTACAGAGTCGCTACCCTCTACCGACATCACATTTAGTCAGACCACATTGTCAGGTCCATTGCCCAGGAAAAGGAGGAAGATAGTTTCCGAGCTACGCAAAAACAAAAGCAATAACGTTTCTAATAGTAATTCCACTGTAGCCTGCTCTGAAAAAGGTGTTATCCCCTGCACTGTGAAACCATCTTCCACTGGTAGTATTGCCTCTTGTTTAAACCAAAATGCAACTACTGTGGAATTATTGGATAAAATTGATAAATTGCTGAAAACACTTATGCTGCCAATTGTCGAGAGCTTAAAGAATATTGAAAGAAGGTTAGAGAAAGTTGAAACTCTAGTGGGTAACAAGAGGGACCAAACTACGACCTCTGCCGGCCCCCCAATTACACTTCCCACTGCCTCGGCTTCTGTTATAGTTTCTCCTAATTCGCCCCCAGGTGAGACAGCCTCTCAGATGATCACAACTATAAGCAAGGGAGGGGTTAGCCATATAGATAGTACTACCAATACCAAACCATCTTGTACAACCACGGCTAGGAATAGTGTAGTAGTAAGTACCCCAAAGCAAGGGGGTCAATTGCCTGTTAAACCAGGTTATAATGCAGATTCCTCGACTAAATCTCGAGGTCCGTTTTCTATCAATCTACCACCAGAGGCTGTTCCTCTGGTAGTTGTGCTTGCAGGGGTTCCTACGATAAAAACAGATGATGCAGAAGGATACCAACAATTAAAAAACAAAGTTATCCACTGGCTAGGCCAAAATCGCCCTCTTCCTCCACACATCAATGGGGAAGTTTTGCATGTAAGACGCTTGCCCTGGTTGGGTAATACGCCAAAAACTATAAACGGGGATGTTATCCTAATTAATTTTAGGGACCCAAGAGCTGTTGCTCATATTTTAAATTGGCACACGCAGTATAGGAGATCCTTTATTACAACATGGGAACTTACCTATTTTTTCCCAAGACCAAAGCCAGCTGTCCTCTCTGGCTTGGGGGTCTTATCTAATACCCAACATATTCCTGTGATTCCTTTGAGAAATAGATTCGAGGTGCTAGAAAGTCTAGAGGATGTTGATTGACTCAATAATCATGAGTCTATGACAGTTCTACCTGAGGAGTCCCAGACCAATACAAATATACACCATAATGAGTCCAGCACTGTATTACTCGCAGTAGGGGTAGAACATACCTCCGAGCATCTTGTTGATCCCGTCCTGCCTACATCAGATAATGATATGGTTAATACTCAGGAATCATTGGGTAATTTATTCTCATGGAATATTGCTGGGTTGACCTCCAAAATGGAATCTACGGAGTGGGTGAGTTATGTTAATAAATTTGACCTATGCATATTCCACGAGACTTGGTCCTGTGAAGCCTGTTTTATTCAGGGATATTTGAACTACTTTGTCCCTGCGGTAAAAGGCCCTAGGGGCAGACCAATGGGGGGCCTAGCAATATGGGTCCGCCAATCTTTAAAACTGGGCATTAAAGCTGTTGATACCAAAAACAAGGATATTCAACTAATTAGATTAGATTTAGACAAGCTGGGTAGTGTAGACATCTATAATGTATATGTTCGGAGGAAGAAGAAAGGGAGGTCTGAGGTACTAGAAGCCCTGGATAGTCTTATTGACATACACTCGTCGACCAACAACATTATCATCGCGGGTGATTTTAATAGCACATTCGAACCCCTGATAAGCAATGATGAGTTGTTTGGAGACGAGGAGGATCGACTATGGGGCGTGCCTAAACTAGAGTTGCCTCCCATAGTGCGATGGTCTGCTGATGCCATTGGTCTAAATGCTTTATGCTACGAAAAAGGGTTAAGAGCGCTGAATGGCAGGACTAGTGGAGATAGGAATGGTGTAAGCACATTTGACAATGGTCGACATAACAGCAGAATCGATTATGTGCTATGCAGTCTAAAGTTATGGCCATCAATTTGTGACATGACGGTGGAAGGGAGGCTCGAAAGCGACCACAATCCCTTATGCCTGTCACATAAATGGTGGTCTCACATTAGCTTGCCTGTGGGACTTCCTGTGTTCGTCCCACCCCGGACTGTTCCTACTAACAACATGAGGAGATTACGATGGGAAAAGGTAGCAATTAATCAACAGGCTATTACTAGTATTAATAGCTATGTTGACCAAGCTATACTAGACCTAGAGTACTGTAATACACTTAGCAATGGCCTAGATAAGGTCGAAGGAATTCACAATACTCTTTTTGATACAATTAAGGGATATTTCCTTAGACCTGTGAAAAGTAGAGGTGATAGAGTTCCAAAGCCAGCTAAATGGTATAATGACGAATGTAGGGAGTGTAGACTTGCTCTGGGCAATGCTATCAAGGGAGGGCAAACAGCTTTAATTCAAGCCGCTAGGAAAAATTATAAAACTAGTATCCTCAAGGCTAAACAAGCTTGGGATGAGCAACACTGGATTGAGCTAAAGGCAGCTAGCGATAGCAGGGATTCTCGGCTGTTCTGGCACATTGTTAGGTGGGGAAAATCAGGTGGCCCTGAGTCCCCTCACAACAATGTCCCTGAAGCTGAATGGATAAAATTTTTTAAAAATCAATATGCTGCTTTTAACATCGCAGACCTGCATGAGATAATTAGTGTAGACCTTCCAAAAGAAAACCTTTTTTGCCCTAGTGAAATCATGATGGCCCTTGATGCAGTTGCTTGCGGTCGTGCCCCCGGCCTCGATGGAGTGCCAGCGGATCTATTTGCTAATGATAAGGAGCGCTGGTGCCCGTATATCCATCACCTTATTAATGCTATTGCCCTGGGTGCATCAGTACCAAAATCCTGGCAGGGTGCTGTAATTATCCCCGTTTTCAAGAAAGGAGATCGATCGTTGCCAGGTAACTACCGGCCTATAAGCCTTATAGATACCATCCAAAAGGTAGTGGGGCGTGTGATCGTCAATAGGCTCCTGGACTGGGCGGAAGAGACTAATGCCCTTTCATCCTTCCAGGCTGGCTTCCGACGATCCACAAGCACGGTGGATCAGGTCTTTCGTTTCACCATGATACAATGGAGGACGGTAGTGCTCGGCAAAGGAAGCCTGTATGCGGCCTTTGTCGATCTACGGGCTGCTTTCGATCTTGTCCCCCGACTAAAGCTATGGACGGTTCTTCAGAAGCAGGGCATCCCAAACGATTTGTTATCTATGATAATGAGGCTTCATGAATCAAATTATGCAAGAATCCAGTGGGGTGGTTTAGGTTCGGTAACCTAAGACTTCCCAGTTGAGAGGGGCGTCCGGCAGGGCTGTTCGATGGCCCCAGTTCTTTTTACACTTTATATTAATGATGTTGTAACACGTATGACTTCTGCACAAGTGGATGCTCCTTTTTTAGACGGTATTAAAATCCCTATTTTAATGTTTGCTGATGACACACTCATCCTAGCTAAAACTCCTAGCGGATTGCAGTGTGCTTTGTCCATCTTTGACCAATTTTGTAGTGAGTACGGCCTAGAGGTAAATATTGCCAAAACCAAGCTGATGACTTTCAACCCCTATCGTAGTTCTAAGACAAAAATTACCTTAAATAATCGACCGCTGGAGGTAGTGAACAATTTCATTTACTTGGGTATGCACATATCTAATGCGAAGACCTGGCGGCACCATATCGAAATTACAACAATTAAACATAGGCAATTGGCAGGTGCAATTAGCTCAGAGCATAGAAAATCCTACACCAAACCTGTGAAACCTGTTTTACAGGTCTATGAAGCAAAAGCTCTGGGTTCTGTACTGTATGGCGCAGAGCTGTGGGGGTTTGAAAAAATGCCTGCTCTTCAACTTTCAGAGAATAAATTTTTAAGGGCCATCACAGGTGTTCCCAAAAGTACTCCACTGTTGCCCCTTAAGTATGATTTGGGCAGAAGAGCCATTTTAGATTTGGCGCGGCTCCGCCCAATATTGTACTGGCGCAGGCTATGGACAACACCTGCGCTTTCTCACTATGCAGGGGGTTTCTTAGATATTATAAGAACCGATCTCCACCACAAAATAGGATGGTTAAATGCGCTTAGGGCATCCTTGCTTGAGCTTGGTTTGAGCACACTTTGGGAAGATCCTGCAGGTTCAACCTTCCCTTCTAAAAGTATGCTTAAGACCATCTACTGGGAGAGGGTTGCCCAGCGGCATTGGTGTAGCTCCAGCACTGGTAATATGACTAGAGAGTTCCTAGAGGCCAAGATGTATCCCCATCTTGAACCTTACTGGGACATTATAACTAAACCCAGAGACAGGAAGCTTCTCTTCCAATTGAGAGCTGGTGCACTCCCCCTCAGATTTTTGACATCAAAGTGGGAAGCGGGAACTAGTGCTGTCTGTTCTGTCTGTGGTATAAATAAAGAAACCATCGGTCATTTTCTGTTTTCCTGTAAAGTTTATGCTTTACCAAGGCGTATATGGCTGTCCCCGATGTGCAAAAATTTAGGAACTACCAGTAGCACTGTTGCTTTACGCATTATATGCATCAGTACATTGCCCTGGATTTCGGTTGCCACTGCAAAATATCTAGGATGGGCGTGGATGATTAGATTGAGACTGCTAGTCTTTTGACTATTCTCCCCCTTGCTAATTTTAGCATTTTACTATTTGTAATCTGTTTTTAAATTTTTTTTATCAATTAATTCTTTCTGCTTTTAATAATTAGTATCCACTGTTATTAATGCGGAATGCTTAACCCAGGGTTTCAACCATGTTTACCTGCCTGACGTTAACAAATAATACTTGTCGCTAATTGATTATAATGTCTCCCTTATGGACGTAATTCACCCAGAATTTGTTTAAGTATGTTGCATCGAATTATACTGAATTTAATAGTTTTTTAACTCATTTAATGAAATGTTTATTGTAAATTGTACTTTGCTTTTATGAATACTATTCGAATAAAGCATACTTTGACTTGACTTGGTATTCAAAGTGCATGTTTCAATCTGCATGTCAGAATTTTTTAATGAAATAGAAGAGGATTTGAGAAGTCAAAATGTGCCCTAACTTTTCTTTCTGCAGCACTAATCGTAATTTCTATGGCAAAATGACACCCCTCATTTTGTTCCTTTGCAAATTAAATGTTTTAAGTGTTACCACTTTATACCAATCAAGATGGCTTAAGGTGTGCCATACTTTTGTCATAAGTAAGACTGTTAGCGCTCTAGTTGTTCTTTAGAACACTCTGGGACATTCTGTCATTGGGCTATACTTGGGCTACATCTGGGTGGTATTTGTGCTGCATTTGGGCTCTTTTGTCTCTGGTGGCCATCTTGGGAGACTTATTTGTTATGAAGTTTCCTAATCTCCTTTTTTACTACAGTCTCCTCAGTAGGAAATACTTTCAGGTTTTTTACTTTGATTCCACCAAGAAGGCATTCAGATGTGTCACACATTTGCCATAAATTTGGAATGTTAGCACTCTAGTTGTTTATTAGATCAATGTAGTAAAGCTACTGCTCACCAGGGAAGTCTGCTGCTGGTATTGAAAGTGCAAGTGTCAGTCTGCATGTCAGAATTTTTTAATGAAATAGACGAGGATTTGAGAAGTCACACAAAATGTGCCCTAATTTTACTTTTTTCAGCACTAATCATAATTTCTATGGCAAAATAAACCCCCTCATTGTGTTCCTTTTAAATTAAACTACTCACTCTCTACTACTCACTCGCTACTACTCACTCTCTACTACTCACTCTCTACTACTCACTCTCTACTACCCACTCTACCACTCACTCCCTACTACTCTCTACTACTCACTCTCTAATACTCACGCTCTGCTACTCTCTACTACTCACTCTCTACTACTCACTCTCTACTACTCACTCTACTACTCTCTACTACTCACTCTCTGCTACTCTCTCTACTACTCTCTACAACTCTCTGCTACTCACTCTCTACTCTCTTTTACTCACTCTCTACTCTCTACCTCTCTCTACCTCTCTCTCTACTACTCTCTACCTCACTATCTCTCTACCTCTACACCTCTACCTCTCTCTACACGCACACATATGCACATATATATATGCATATGCATTTATATGTATGTGTATATTACCTACTGGCGGTCGCCAGTAGGTAGTTATAGTTAGGACCTATTTTCCATAGGAAATCCGCAAAATTCTAGTCTGGTGCCGGTTGATGAATCTTCGCGAAATTTTCCAAACTTTTGGCCAGCTCCGGTCTGCTCCTGTCCTGAAAGTTTCATGGTGATTCGTCAAGCGTGGGCTGAGAAAAAAGGGGGGTCCCAAAACGCGTTTTCCCCATGCAATTTCCCAAAGGACCTGTTGACGCAGCTACAGCCCGAACTGCTGAACGGAATTACACCAAATTTGGCAAAGAGGTAGTCCTCAGTTCAGACTCGTGCCTTTTGCATAAATGGTGTAGATCCGTTCAGTAGTTCCTGAGAAAATTAGAGTAAAAAAGATAGATATATCTATGGCCTCGGAGGATCCGTGCACCCTCTGCGCACCCTAAGCGCACCCTCTGCGAACTGAGCGCGCACCCTCCCGATCACGCGCTGAATGCTAATTGGCTGTCAAGTGTCTGTCTACATTCGAAACCAGGAACTGTTGACAGCCATTTTGTGCCTCGGTAGAAGCGAGGCTGATTAAGTAAGGGAAATAAGTGTGTGAAAGATGTAAAGGTGGAAGGGTACAAATACTTTGACCCTCTAGTGTTGCTTAGAGGGTCCCAAAAGGACCCCCTGGGGCCCCTTTTTTTTTTTTAAACGGCAAAATGCGCGCAGGGTGTGCGGATCCGGCCGAAAAAAACAAAACCCCGAAGCGCGGGCTTCCGCGCTTTGTTAATAATTAGCCCCCGGGTGGGCCAAATCCTGAGGGCAACATTTTTAAAAATTAATGGGGGAGGGGGGCTGCATGGCCCCCCTCCTGGAGCCCTCAAGGGCCCTGGGGACTGCCACCCCCCAGGGCCGGCTCCTACAGTGTCCTGGGGTGCCCACCCCCAGGGCACTGTTGTTTGCTATGAGAGGGTGGGAGTCTCCCGCCCTCCCATAGCAAACTTCGTTAGGATTTTGAAAGAGAGAGCAGGGAAACCTGCTCTCTCTTTCAAAATCCTAAAGATATTGCTTTTCCACACGGGGAGCTGCATGTCAGCAGCTCCCCACGTGGAAAAGCAATGCCGGCTCCCGAAGGACGCGGGGAGCCGGCTGGGACCGTGGGGGCGTTGGGGCTCCCCCCACGGTCCCCAATGTTTTTTTATAAGCCCCGGGGATGGGGTCCGCGGGGATAATAAAAATTAGTGATAGGGGCAATTTTTTCTTTTACGGTAAAATTAGGAGTCGCACATCCTAACGCGTTGGGTGCACGATTTCTCTCGCGTTGGGTGCGCGGATCCAAGGAAAAAAACCTGACATTTTTGTGAAATAAACATCACGCATATGACGTATCGTGGAAGCTCGCAAGCGTCATGTACCGTGCTTTGTACGTGTCGCGTATAGGCTTGGAGTCGCGTACCAGTCGCATAGCAATCGCGCACGAAAATACATACCCAAAGCACACCGTACGCGGATGCTTTCGCGCAGGGATCGAGAACGGTGTGCATAGGGTGCGCAAATCCAAAAAAAATGGAAAAAATATATAAAACAAAGTTTTGAAAATATAGTTTAAAAAATATTAAAAAAAATATTTAAAAATATTTTTTAAAACATTTACAATTTAAAAAAACCCAATAAAAACAAATTATATTTTTTAATTTTGAAAAGAATTAATTAAAAAATACGTTTAAAAAATGGTGATAAAAAAGTATTTAAAAAAACATAATTAAAGGAATTGACACACTGAAATAGAAACATTTAGAAATCCAATGAAAATCATTAAACATCATAGCTTTAGAGATAAGTTATAGATAAGAATTAGCATTTAAAAAACCTTTGAAATTCACTGAAAAAACCATAGGTTTCATGCACGTTATAGTTAGGAATTGGCACTTAAAAAACCATAGAAATTCACTAAAAAAGCCATAGGTTTCAGGGGCGTTATAGTTAGCTGGACATTTCCCTCGTACAAAACCCTAGAAATTCCCCCATTATAGTTAGTGTCACGTCCCGGCGCGCACACAGAGGACTGCGCCCTGATTAAGCCAGACATACAACCCAAAAGACCAGCACTAGGGGCAGAACAATAATAATAATGAAGCTTGTAGAGCACGACAGCTACCCCAAAGGGGTGTCCCGGCGCTAACAGTAGAGGGAGCTAGATAGCATAAGAGGGTAAAAAGGCCGGCCTCCGTGGAAACCAATTAGGCTGAACCAAAGAGCCAAGTTTTCAGGGCCTGCCGAAAACAGGGTTCTGAAATTGCCAGACGAAGATGGCTGGGCAGGTGGTTCCAAAGTGAGGTCGTATTGACCGTGAAGGATCTTCCCCCCCGACGTGACTTTCTAAACCGGGAAGGCTGAAGTAGGTTGAGTGAGTTGGAGCGTAACGACCGCTCCTGCTTGTAGGGACATAATCTGTCCTTCAGATAGCGTGGACAGTTTCCATGCAAGGCCCTGTAGGCCAAGGTCAGGGCTTTAAAGATAATTCTTTTTTCCACCGGCAGCCAGTGAAGCAGTCGGAGGTGCGGAGAGACATGATGTTGGAAAGGAATCCGTTGGACCAGTCTCGCAGCCACATTCTGAACCAACTGCAGGCGTTGGATGGCATATTTGGGGAGGCCCAAGTAAAGGCCATTTGCATAGTCCAGTCTGGATGTGACAGTCGCATGGACAACAATTTTCCTACAGTCTTCCGGGAGGAGGTGCAGAATTTTCCGCAGGTTTTTTAGATATCTAAAGCAGGTAGCGGAAACCTGTTTAATTTGGGCCAGAAGGTAGAGATCCGGCTCCCATCTTACACCCAAATTGCGAATGCAGTTGGCGGGGGAGGGAGGCGGACCCATCTCCTCTGGCCACCATAAGTCCGCAACGGGGATAGAGCCCGTGCCGAAGAACATAACTTCGGTCTTTCCTGCGTTAAGCTTTAATTTGTTGGAGTTCATCCAGAGGGCTATATCACGCAGGCAGCCTTTGAAATTTTTGAAAGCCTCACCCGATTGCTCCTTAAAGGAGAAGAACAGCTGGGTGTCGTCTGCGTAGGAGATCGCTTTCACACCCCAGTTGTTGATTAATGAGAAGAGCGGAGCCAAATAGAGATTAAAAAGTAATGGACTCAGGGCAGAGCCTTGAGGGACTCCACACCACAATGGAAGAGGAGACGACTCAAAAGGCCTGAGAGAGGCCTTCTGTGTGCGACCATTCAGGAAGGAAGAGACCCAGGCCAGCGCCTTTCCCTCAAATCCAGCACCCTGTAGTCTCTTGACCATGATAGAGTGGTCCACCGTATCAAAGGCCGCTGACAAATCCAGGAGCACAAGTAAAGAGGAGGCTCCTGAGTCCAGTGACCATCTTATTGACTCTGCTACTTCAAGGAGGGCAGTCTCTGTGCTAAAGCCTGCCCTGAAGCCTGATTGTGTGTCGTGGAGCGCTCCACTTGCTCAATAAAAGTGGCCATTTGTCGCTGAACTAATTTCTCAAGCATTTTACCCGGAGCAGGGAGAAGGGAAATGGGTCTTAGGTTGCCAAGGTCGCCCGGGTCCCCATTAGGTTTCTTTTTTAGGAGAAGAAGTGTGGCATGTTTCCAAAGGTCGGGGAAAATGCCTGTAGACAGCGAGGAATTCCATAGCTGGAGAAGCGTGTCCACTAGGGGGGGAAGAGAGACTTTTCCACAATTTGGGAGGGCATGGGTCATCTGGGGCTCCAGAATGGCAATTCTGAATCGTTGTTAAGGCTTCCTTGTATGTTATAGTCGAAAAATGACTAAAGGTTTGAGTCATAAGCTTGGAGAGGGGGGAATCTGATTTTACGGTTGATGTTTGCGGGACAAAAGAGTCATAGACCTTTAGAATTTTGCTATCGAAATGATGAGCGATCGTATTACAAATGGTGGGAGAGGGAGACAGCGGAGTCCACTGCCGTTGCGATCCATTTATGCACGGAGATAGCATCGGCATTTGGGTCTGAGGACAGGTTGGGAGGGGTAGTCTGTATAGTGTCGCATAAATCTGCAACGTTTAGATTTTTCAAATTTCTCATGAAAATTAAGTGAGGGCCTTCAGTTTGTTTAAGGACAGGTAGAGGAAGAGTAAGAGGGATCAGGTAATGATCGGACCAGATTAAAGGGGAAGGGGACGCTATAACAACATCGGCAAGGGAGGCATGAGACTACATATCCCATCATGCCTGGGAAGAGCGCGAGAACGGGACCTATATAGGCCCCGCCTTCTGGCGCCCCGGTGCTTGTCAACAGCGATCTTGCTCGGAAGCGTAGGAGAACGCTATCCGTTTCTTTTGTCTGTTTTTTGCCTCCTACGGCGTCTCCCACCTCGCCCAGCGGCAGCGGAGCCGCGGTGGGGAGACGCACTAAAGCCCAATGATCCTGGGACACGCCCGCGATATCGGAACGCGGGGCCCACCATCAGTAAATCGGAACTCCTTCTCGGAGTAAAGCCGGCTGAGCATTCAGCCGATAGAAGGCCTCACTCGCCTTGCCAGAGACCACTTCTTTTGTTCACGCTGCAGGACGCAACCCTCCATTAGGCTACAGAGCAGGGACTCCTTAAAGGACGCCGCTCTTGTCCAGGGGGGTTTGTGGTGCACATCAAGACACACGTTGGCCGTCCTCATAGTTTTGGGACCAAGCTGTTTCCCTTCCGGGCCTCAATGGCATGAGTGCCGTAGGGAGGGGGGAGCTCCAGGAACAGACCCTCCTCACTCTTGGGGCCCTCAGCTAACGATACTGCTTGGAGCAGCTTGAAAGGCTCAGAGAGCGCACCTTGACCACTTACCCATGCGCTTGGAGCCGGTTGAAAGGCTCAGAGAGCGACGTAGACGTAGGTCGTGATCAGGCGCCTATCTGCGACAAGCGAAGGGAGCCCTACCCGACTTCCGTTGGACCTACCTTACTACAGGACATCGCCCTAGGCTCATGTGAGTTGCGTTCTAGTGCATGACATTGTGCTACCTAAACTATTGGTCAGTGCTCACCCCCTGTATCTCTCCTCCCACGCTCTGCTCTTTTCTTGCAGGGTCTAAGAAGGGTACGCTGCTGGAGTGAGGTTAACTCCAGACATTAGCCTCCGAGGGTCCCGCCTTGCCTCCTTCTCCCTGGGTTCCTACTGATCCTTTTCCCCTGAAGTGGTGTACCTCCTGGACGTTCTGGTTTCTAGGGTTGGTGAGCAATACCACCAAGGGGGAGAGGGTTACCCGCATCGCTCCAAATGTATCCGGCTTACGAGGTGAGTGGTCCTCAACCCTGTGACTGACAGTTAGTTCAGCTAACTATAACTCGCGCCCCCGCAATGAACTGCTGATGACGTCACATATTACATCACTCATGACATGGTCAGTGACATCACTGATGACATCACTGATGACATCACTGATGCCATCTCAAATGACATCACTGATGACGTCATCCATGTGATAAATTAGTGAATCTTCTCACACCCTAATATTACCTTTGATACACCGACTCAAAATTTCAGACGGCCATTCTCAAAACCATAGATACTCCAATACCAATAACAACATACCCACTCATTGACTCTTAGGTCTACACACACATCCACTCACTCACCTGTACAGTCACTCATACTTACAGTCACTTAGTACAGGACTATCATATGCATTTATACACCTATATAGACACTCACACACCACTAATCATCCATAGAGGTACTCACACACCTAGTCAGTCACGCAAATAATTAATCACACTCCCATTTACTCATCTATACAATTATACACACACAAGTTCACTTACTCATAAAAATACTACCACATTCTTACGCTCTTATGCAATTACTGATACAAGTACACACTCCATACAGCCACTCTCACAATCACACACTCTCACATATAGCCAGTTATATACTCTTACACACATATATACAGCCTTTCACATATGTAGTTACTCACACATGTACCACTGAGATATATATTCAATCACTAACACACCCATACATACACTCACCCAACCATACAGTCCATCACAGATGCACTCTTAAAACCATGCACCCATACAATCACCTACTCACACATCTATGCACAGTCACACACACCCTACCCACACAAACACTCAGGCACCCATACAGATACTCAGACAACCAATCAATAACCCATATAAACACTCATATAGCTATTCACAAAACCATGCAGCCACTTAAACATCAACAGACAGACAGATACAGACATTCACACAGTTTAGTCACTAGTCTGCAGTAAGATGCGTTTAATGACTCACTTATAGAGTCAGTCACGCACCTACAAAATCATCCATTCACACACTTATACACCCACTCATTCTTCCATAGGCCTTTCTCTATATATATTAAACATATTTAAACTTTACAGAAACATACATTCACTGGATGATGTCATGAGTGATGTCATCAGTGATGTCATTTGAGATGTCATCAGTGATGTCATCAGTGATGTCACTGACCATGTCATGAGTGATGTAATATGTGGCATCATCAGCAGTGCATTGCGGGGGCGCAAGTTATAGTTAGCTGAACTAACTATAATGGGGGAATTTCTAGGGTTTTGTATGAGGGAAATGTCCAGCTAACTATAACGCCCCTGAAACCTATGTTTTTTTTTAGTGAATATATATATTTATACATATATAATCTGCATATCTATATAAATGCAAATATAAATGCATGCATACATATACATATACATATATGCATACATATGCATGTTATATACATGAAAGTTTGAAAAACACTAATACAAGCAAAGCTAAAAAGCCACCTAATTACAAACAGAATTGCTTTAACTTAAACGAGGGCGAGACCTATTGCATTTTCAATGCGTGTTTACTTTGGTTCCATCAAGAAGGCATTCAGATGTGTCACACATTTGTCATAAATTCTGAATGGTAGCACTCTAGTTGCTCATTAGATCACTGTAGTAAAGCTACTGCTCACCAGGGAACTCTGCTGCTGGTATTCAAAGTGCATGTTTCAGTCTGCATGTCAGAATCTTTTTATGAAATAGAAGAGGATTTGAGAAATTAAAATGTGCCCTAATTTTTCTTTCTGCAGCACTAATCATAATTTCTATGGCAAAATGAATCCCCTCATTTTGTTCCTTTGCAAATTAAATGTTTTAAGTGTTACCACTTTATACCAATCAAGATGGCTTAAGGTGTGCCATACTTTTGTCATAAGTAAGACTGTTAGCGCTCTAGTTGTTCTTTAGAACACTCTGGGACATTCTGTCATTGGGCTATACTTGGGCTACATCTGGGTGATATTTGTGCTACATTTGTACTCTTTTGCCTCTGGTGGCCATCATGGGAGACTTATTTGTCATGAAGTTTTCTAATTTCCTCATTTACTACAGTCTCATCAGTAGGAATACTTTCAGTTTTTTACTTTGATTCCATCAAGAAGGCATTCAGATGTGTCACACATTTGCCATAAATTCAGAATGTTAGCCTTCTAGTTGCTAAGTAGATCACTGTAGTAAAGCTACTGCTCACCAGGGAAGTCTGCTGCCGGTATTGAAAGTGCATGTTTCAGTCTGCATGTCAGAAGTTTTTAATGAAATAGAAGAGGATTTGAGAAGTCACTCAAAATGTGCCCTAATTTTTCTTTCTGCAGCACTAATCATACTTTCTATGGCAAAATGAACCCCCTCATTTTGTTCCTTTTTAAATTAAATGTTTTAAGAGTTACCACTTTATTCCAATCAAGATGGCTTCTGGTGTGCCATATGTTTATCATAAGTAGGACTGTTAACGCTCTAGTTGTTCTTTGGAACACTCTGGGAAGCTGCAGTAGAACACAAAGGAATCAACTGACAGTCTCTGCCCTTGTTGAATTTACATGTTTTACCGAGAATGTCAGACTTCATTCTCACATGACTGAGAAAGATAATGTAAATTTACAGAAAATATGCTCTCAGTTTAGCTTATAGATCACCTTCCAAACCTCTGTGGGAAAAGCATGAGAAAATAATTTTCACTCAAACATGATTCATGATATCACAGCAGAAGGCATTTTCACATGGGAAAATCACCTTAGAACATACCACAATTCCTAAAATGAGTATGGTACCATCAACAAATGATTTATAATGTAACTAAAGTCTTAAAACCTTCTATTAACTGCAATGCTTTTTAATGAGGTGCTACCATGTATATTGGTCCCAAGATGGCTGCCAACACTTCTTGGGTGAAGTACTGACAGCCAATCAGATCTCACAATGAGATGTGTGGTTAGGTTCCGCCCAGATATATCTATCTTTTTAACTCTAATTTTCTCAGGAACTACTGAACGGATTTACACCATTTAAGCAAAAGGCACAAGTCTGATCTGAGGACTACCCCTTTGCCAAATTTGTTGTAATTCCGTTCAGCAGTTCGGGCTGTAGCTGCTTCAACAGGTCCTATTTGAAAATGCATGGGGAAAACGTGTTTTGGGACCCCCCTTTTTTCTCGGCCCCTGCTTGACGAATCACCGTGACATTGTCAGGATAGGAGCGGACCGGAGCTGGCCAAAAGTTTGGAAAATTTTGCGAAGATTCGTCAATCGGCGCCAACGTTATTCCAAATAGAATGTTGCAGATTTCCTATGGAAAATAGGTCCTAACTATAACTACCTACTGGTGACTGCCAGTAGGTAATACATATATATATACCCACTTGGGCAGCATGTGATATTATGAACTTTAACGTTATGTTTAAATATTATATTTATCGACATTACACCCCAGCACACATCCTAATCACTTATGAAGTCATCCTACTCACTTATGCATACAATGGATCATACTTACTTTTACTTAGCTATACACTTATAAAAACACCACTTCATCTATTCATATAGATAATAACTCATACTTAGTGTGTTATAAAAACACTATTACAAGTATACAGTTATCCATACAGTCACTCATACAATCACGGAGTCTTATGTATACTTATTTATATACAACAACTGACACATACACTGGCTTTAATTTTCCTAGTTTGTTGGACATGTACCATTGAGACATATATATATATATTATATTATATATTATACAAACTGAAAGTATTTCCTACTGAGGAGACTGCAGTAAATGAGGAAATTAGGAAACTTCATAACAAATACATCTCTCAAGATGGCCACCAGAGACAAAAGAGCCCAATGCAGCACAAATATCACCCAGATGTAGCCCACATGTAGCCCAATGACAGAAGTGTGAAAAACACTTATTTTTTGTGTATTTGCAGTTTTATATAGTGCAGACTTGTCAGGTATTGGAGTGCTTTACATGAGCATTGGTTACATCACACAAGATCAAATTCATTTTGGTTGTAGACATGGGGAGATTAAGTGATTTGACCAGAATCACAGAATGTTGAGCTGAAGCAGAAACTCCAACCTGGTTCCCTAGTTGCAAAGTCTGCAGCTCTGGAAGTAACACCACATCCTCTCCCCTAAGTGCAACATTTAATCAAGTGGTCAACTGGATAAAAAAACATACAGATTACAAATAATTTAAAAGTTCTTTGTCGCTATTTGAAAACTCAGAAAATATGTCCTCATTTTAGTTTTTTAGAGCACTAACCATAATTTTGATGCAAATAAGACCCTCTCATATATGTAATTTATAAAGGAAATGCTCTAGGTATTACAGTTTTGATTACATCAAGATGACGTCAGGCGTTCCACACTTTTGTAATAAATATAGAATGTTAGCAATCTAGTTGTTCATTGGGATACTGTTGAGAGGCAGAGGCCAGGGGCACGAACTCTGAAAATTGAAAGCAAGTAGGAAAGTGCAGAGGCAACAATTTGACCACACTGGGCAGGCAGGAAGGGCAGTGGCAGCACAACAGACTATGGAGGGCAGTGGAAAGGGGGGCAGGGTCAACAAACCAACAATAGAGGACTCGCAAGAGAGGCTGTGGCAATATAATAGACCATTGTGGGCAGAAGGAATAGGCAGTGGTAGTACAACCATACATGCCAACAGACCCGTTTCAGCCAGGAAACGTTCAATGTTTTTAAGCTCAAATGGGCTTTATTTGATCTGTCTACAATTTTCTCTTTTTCAATGTAACTCAAAGGGGAAAATCAATACCCCAGTTTTTTTTCAAACTCTCCCTCTTACCAAGTTCAAAATGTTCGCAAGTATGGTACATTGGATCATGGTAGGCAGGAGGAATTGGGGTAGGGACATGGATTCGGATAACAGAGGACAGGAGGGACATGGAGAGGTGCACCAAACTGACCCTACAGGGCAGGCATCAGGGTTTGCAGCAGCACAATACACCACACAGGGCATGCGGGACGGGAGTGCAGCACAACAATCCATAGAAAGAAATAGGGAGGGGACAGGACCATGCACATGGACAACAGAGAACAGAGGGGAAAGAGGCAATGGTAGCTAGCTGACCATAATGGACAGACAGGAGAGAAAGCTGCAGCATAACAGACCATAAAGGGCAGGAGGGACAGATCAGGGGCATTACAATGGAACAGACAAGCCAGGAGGGAGGGAATAGGGGTCTGCACATGGAAACAGAGGGCTGGGGGCAAGGGGGCAGGGCAGGAGCAGGAAGGTGATCATGGAGGTCAGGCAGGATGGGCACTAGAAACAAGACACACCATGGAGAGCAACAGTGAGACTATGATGGCATACACACAGACCATGGAGGGAAGGTGGGAGGGGGTCAGGGGCAGCTAGCTGACCACACAAGGAAGGTGGGAGGTTCCATGGCAGCACAGAAGCCCATGCATGGCAAGCGGGAGGGTTAGTGGCAGCACAATGGCTATGATGGGCAAGAAGGAGGGTGCAGGAGCATGCACAAAGGACCATGGAGGATAGAAGGGAGGGTCAGGACCTGGGCCCAGACAAGAGAGTTCAGGGGAAGGGGCCTCACAACAGACCACGCAGGGCAGGCAGGAGAAGCAGTTGCAGCACAACAGATCAGGGAGGGCAAAAGGGTGTGGCAGTAAAATGGACCATGGAGGACAGGAGGAAGGGGATAGGGGCATGGCATGTGGACACGCAGGGTGGAGGTGGCAGGGACAGGTTATAGTCATCTGACAATGCTAGGCAGGTGGGAGGGGAGTGGCAGCTCAACAGAACACTCAGAGTAGATAAGAGTGGCAGGTCCATGGAACATGGTGGGCAAAAAGGATGGAGCAGGGGCATGCACAAAGACATCGGAGGGCAGGGGGAAGGAGAATAGGGGCAGCAAGCTAAGCACAGAGGCTAAGCAGGAGGTCAATGATGGGCCATAGAATTGGGCAATGGAGGGCAGGAGGAGTGGACTGGTACATCATGCTAAATGGAGGGCAGTGCAGCACATCAGACCATGCATGGCAGGAAGGAGGAGCCTAGTCCATGGATTCAGACAACAGAGGATAGGGAGGAGGTGGATGGGGCAGCAAGCTAACTGTTCAGAGAAGGTGGGTATTAGGAACTTTATTGTTTTTAAAATGTGTGTCTGTGCGAACTACTTAAAATATGAACAAGTATGCAGCATAAGAACAAAAGTTACTTACCTGAAACTGTGGTTCTCCAGTATTGGTGTCTTTCATAGATTCACATGCTTGAATATTCCCCGTCGTCTAAGTGGGAGTCCCACGGTACATAACATAGCAATGTAGTAATAACATAAGCCTAATAGGCATGAAAGAAAGTAAAACCATAGAGTTTTTATGGATAGACAACTTGTCACATCTATAACATATTACTGTCATTATGTTTTAGTCCAAAATCCAGCCAATCAGGCGTCCACACCCTCAGGAACCCTCGCCCCAGAGGCTCAGGCCCTCAGATTTTCGTAGCACAAGTGTGTCATAAAAGGCAAATACATGATGGGAGCCTCTGAGGGGAGGTGGGTGGGTCGCATGTGAATCTATGAAAGACACCAATACTGAAGAACCACAGTTTACAGGTAAGTAACTTTTGTTCTTCTCCAGTATTGGGGTGTCTTTCATAGATTCACATGCTTGAATAAGAGTAGTGAGCAGTGATATTATAATAATACAAGGTACATAAGAATCAACGCAATAGCAATACCCAGAGCAAAAGACTATAGGCATATAAAATATAATATATACATAAATACATAATAAATGTACCTTGTATACAGGAGGAGGGAAGCATCAGAGGCTCACCTTATTTAAAAAGATTACGAAGGACAGCCTGTCCCACAGCCATGTCCGTGTTGTCTGTAGCATCCAGACAGTAGTGTCTCGTAAAGGTGTGTCTGCTAGACCATGTTGCAGCTCTGCAGATGTATTGAAGAGGCACCCCAGCAAATAGCGCAGTAGAAGAAGAAACCTTCCTGGTGGAATGTGCTAGAACGTTTGATGTAAGTGGTTTTCCCGCTTGTTGATGGCAAAAGGCAATAGTAGAAGATATCCAGTGTGCTATGGTTTGTTTGGTGACCGGATGACCCTTTCGCATCCGTCCGTAAGCCACAAAGAGTTGGTCATTCTTACGAATAGTAGCTGTTCCCTGGAGGTAAAATTTGAGACATCTCTTGACATCCAAAGAATGAAGCGTTTTCTCTGCGGGAGTTTGAGGATTTGGAAAAAATGTTTTTAAAACAACCGGCTCATTGAGGTGGAAATCCAATTACACCTTGGGGATAAAGGCCGGATTGGTGCGAAGCAGGACAGTCTTTAGTAAATTGAAGAAAAGGTGGTTTAGTAGTAAACGCCTGCAAGTCACTAACCCGGAGGGAGGAAGTAAGAGCCAGAAGTAGAGAAACCTTCCAAGTAACATATTTGTGACTGACCTTATGGATTGGCTCAAATGGTGGTTTCATGAGCTGAGCCAATACAATGTTTAGATGCCAAGGTGGAGGTGGCCTACGTATCGGAGGAAATATTCGAAAAAGACCCTTAAAAAATTGCTGAATTACTCTTGACGAGTAAAGTGAGTTAGAGCCATCTTGTCGGAATCGTGAGATTGCTGCTAGGAAAACCTTAAGGGTAGAGTATGAGAGGCCTGATTTCGCTAGGTGCAAAAAGAAAGGCAAAAGTTGTTCTGGCTTGGAATGTATAGGATGTACTTGAGCTACATTGCACTATAGACAGAATATTTTCCATTTGAGTTTATATGTTTTCACCGTTGAAGGTGCTCTAGCCTTAGCCAAGACTTCTCTGCAATCTAAAGGAATGTCCAAATTTACAAATTCATTGTGCTCAGGTTCCAAGCCGCTAAACGTAGAGATGCAGGATCGGGATGACAAATTTGGCCGTGTTCCATGTTCACAAGATTTGGAAGAGGGCGAAGAATGATCGGGTCGCACAGAGACAGGAGCAGTAGTTCCGTGAACCAGATTTGTCGAGGCCACCGGGGAGCTATCAGAATAATGTGACAGGGTTATTTCCTCATTTTCCGCAGAACCTTGGGGACTAGAGGTATTGGTGGAAAAGCGTAAGCATATATTTTTGGCCAGTTCATCAAAAAGGCATTCCCGCATGACCTTGGTTGGGGAAGCCAACTTGTGTAGAACAGGCATTTGCGGTTCAGATGTGTTGCGAACAGATCCAGATTTGGGGGACCCCATAGTTGAAAAATGTGATCCAGAATGGGTTGGTGTAATTCCCATTCGTGATTGGTCGTGGACGATCTGCTTAGGGAATCCGCAAGATTGTTAGACGCTCCCGGAACATGAACTGCTGTGAGGACGATGTGATGTTGAATCGCCCAATTCCAAATTTGTTGAGCCTGAAGGGACAACAAGACGGACCTTGTGCCTCCCTGTTTGTTGATGTAGTGAATGCACGTTGTGTTGTCAGTACGGATCAACACCGTGCTTCCTTGAATGATGGTTCGGAAAGCTTTCAGAGCCAGAAAAATGGCCAGTAACTCTAAAAGGTTGATGTGTCTTGTCTTTTGTTTTTTGGACCACTTGCCTTTCACAGTCAGTCCTTGTAAGTCGGCGCCCCAACCCTCGAGAAATGCATTGGTCGTGAGGGTAAATAGTGGAGTGTCCATCACAAACGGACGTCCTGAGGAGATATTTTCTTCGTGAGTCCACCATAAAAGAGCTCTTTTTAGTGGATGTGTGACTCTGACTAAGTTGTTGAAAGTTCCTGAGACTTGAGCTCATTGTTTGTCTAATTCCTCCTGGACAGGTCTCATTTTCAGGCGGCAGTGAGGGACTAGAGGAATGCACGAGGACAACATCCCTAGGAAAGATTTCAACTGTCGGACAGAAACTAACTCTTTTAGATGGATAGAAGTCTCTAGATTGCGAAGACGTTGACATCTTTCGTGCGACACAAAAGCTTTCCCTTGCCTGGTATCTAGAATGGCTCCCAAGAACAGTCTGTTTTGAGCTGGGAGAAACTGAGATTTTCCCATGTTTAATGTGAGGCCCAGAGATTGGAAGAGGGACCTGCATAAAAGAGTTTGTTTGGATGCTAGTTCGAACGAAATTGCCTTCAGAAGGCAGTCGTCTAAGTATGGAAAGATTTGCACTCCTTGTAGACGAAGGTAAGCTGCCACCGGTGCAAGGACCTTGTAAACACTCGGGGAGCGGAACGAAATCCGAATGGCAGAACCTTGAATTGGAAATCCTTTCCGGCCACTCTGAATCTGAGAAATTTTCTGTGCCTCGGCAGTATGGGAAGATGAAAATAAGCATCTTGAAGATCTAAAGTGGTCATAAAATCTCCTTGGGATAGAAAAGGGAGTACTTCTTGAAGGGACAACATGCGAAAAGTTTGTGTCTTGATTTATTTGTTCAGAGCACGTAGATCCAAAATGGGACGCCATTCTCCCGACTTTTTCTGTATGAGGAAGAACCTTGAATAGAACCCCTTGCCCTTCTGTAGTTTTGGCACCACTTCGATCGTGCCCTTTATTAATACAATTTTCAGCTGATTCAAGAGTTCTTTTAGGTGAGCAGGAGGGGGACCTCTTGGTGGAGTATTGGGAGGAATCTTTACGAATTCCAATGCGTGTCCCCTGTGCACAATATCTAGAACCCATTGATCGGTAGTAATTTGTGACCATTTGGAGTAGAAGTGGGAGATTCGACCTCCAAGTTTTGAAAAAGAGGGAGGATTTTGCGACAGTGTGTGGTGAGAGTCATTGTTTCTTGGAGGAATCCTTTCCTCTATAAGAGGATTTTCCTCTGTATTGCCTGTAGGTGGAAGAATGCTGTTGCCTATATGACTGTTGATTCTAGGAGGAGTAGCGGTTTTGACTTTGTCTGTACTGATTCGAATTTCCTCGAAAGGAAGAAGAGGAACCATTACCTCTTGCGCCTCGAAAAGGCTGCCTTTTGAATTGCAAAGACCCAAGAGCACGAGCAGTGTCAGTGTCCTTTTTAACTGTTTGAAGGGCATCGTCTATATGCTGGCCAAACAATGATTCACCGTCGTAAGGCATGTCCAGTATTTTTGTCTGTACCTCCTGACGGAAAGACGTGGCCTGTAACCAGCCCTGACGCCTGAGGACTGCTGCACCAGCCAAAAGACGGAAGCCAGTAGAGGATACATCAATAGCGCAATCGATGATTTCCGAGGAAATTCTTTCCCCCTCTTGGAGAATTTTTAATGCCTCTTGCCTAGATGTTTCAGGGATAAGGTCTATAAGGGATGAAATGTCTGACCACATTTGGCGGTCGTAATGGCCCAGGATCGCTAAAGAACTGGCCACACATACTGTAGTTGCAGCCATAGTTGAAATTTTCTTTCCTATACCATCCAGGCGTCGACCTTCTCGATCTGGTGGTGCAGACAAAGGAGATGATGGGTTTCTGGATCGACGCTGAGCTGCCTGAGTAATGATGGAATCAGGCTTTGTTTGCGAAATTAGACAAGCAGGAGAATTTGGACGGGCTTTGTATTTTTTATCTATCCTAGGAAGTATAGCTGGAATGGAGTTAGGAGTTTGCATCAGCTTGAGGCCTTCTTGCCAGATAAAATCGATAATTGGAATGCAACGGACCTGTTTTTGAGGTTGATCCTTAAAATCATATAGGAAACAATCCTCCTCCCTGGTGGTCATAGGAAGGTGGAATCTTTTAGCTGCTCTTTCCATAAGCAAATGAAAACCACCAATGTCGACCGGTGGAGAATCTAAAGGAGCTGGATCAGCAGGAGATGGCGTTTGTATTTGATAGTTGTCCCATTCAGAAAGAAGGGAACCATCATCCAGCTCACCTTCTTCTTTGTCTTTGACAACGTCTTCCTCTATGATTTGAGGAACTGCAAGATGTTGAACTCTTGTCGCCGACGTAGGTGTGACCACTGTTTCCTTATTTGAAAAAGGCAGTGGAAGTATCTGCGGCGTTGGAGAAGTCTGCACAGAACGTGGAAAACGACGGTTGTAATCATCCAACATATATTGAAGGTTGGAAATAAGACTTAACAGCAGTTGTGCCATAGGAAGTTCTGGAGCCGGGTGTGTGTCACAAGTAGAGAAATTGTCCTCTTGTAAGTCGTCATCATCATCATCAGATTCCTGACACTTTATTAGAAGCTCAGAGGGACTGCGAGCAGCCCGAAATCTATCATCCTCGGATTCCTCATCGTCAGATCAAAATAGCACCTCCGGAAGCTGAGAAGGAGCTTTTATTGGCATTAGGGTATCCAAAGAGGAATGTTGTCGTTGGAGCAAAGAGCTTGAAGCCCTTACTGGTATCAGATCTTGAGATGGAGTCGTAGCCGTTGTTGCTGACGAAGAAAGTCGTCGTTGAGCCACCGTCGATGACGAAGCCACCGTCGACGAAGCCACCGTCGATGATGAAGCCACCGTCGACGACGAAGCCACCGTCGACGCCGAAGCCACCGTCGACGCCGAAGCCACCGTCGACGACGAAGCCACCGTCGACGACGAAGCCACCGTCGACGACGTATGCTTTTTTCTATGTTTGCTTGCCGTCGTCGACGAAGTTAAAGGCACTGTAGACGAAATGGGTCTCACCTTAACAGATACCAACGTCGACGGTGAAGACACCGACGACAGGATCATAGCAGGATTCATAGACATAGAGGTCGAAGTCGTCGACGTAGATGCGACGACGGCAGCTCTCGTCGACGGAGGAAGCGTTGATGAGCTCGTCGATGAGAGAGGCAGTTTCTGAGGTAAAAACTGCGCAGATGGAGTCTTTGACGCCTGAGAATCAGATCTCGGCGCGTAAAGGATTCAGGTAGACTCCTGGGGGGGGGGGAATCACCCCTTTTGAAGTTGAAGGTTGGGTAGTGGGCTTATCAACATGATGTCTCTTCACCACTTTAGGTCTTGGAGAAACCTTCTAAGAGTCACTTGTTCTCTTCAAGGAGGGAGCAGTCTTGATTGAAGACACACTCTCCACATCTGAAAGAGGATTTTCTGAAGTCTTCAACTTCTGTAGCCACAGAAGGAGATGCCCTTCTCTGTCCTTTAAAGTTTTCTGAGAAAAGGTTCTATAAATTTTACAATCCTTTACCTGATGTTCAGGATATAAGCAATAAATACATTTCTTGTGAGGGTCTTCAGAATGAAGCCTCAGTTTACCACAACTTCAACAAGGACTGAAGAGGGATTTCTTGGATGTAGACATCATAGAGGTAATCTTCTGAGGAGATATGAGAAGAAAAACTGAGCAAGCTCAGGGAGACTCCCTTCACACGACGTGCGGTAGAAAATCTGAGGGCCTGAGCCTCTGGGGAGAGGGTTCTAGACGGTGCGGACGCCTGATTGGCTGGATTTTGGACTAAAACATAATGACAGTAATATGTTATAGATGTGACAAGTTGTCTATCCATAAAAACTGTATGGGTTTACCTTCTTTTATGCCTATTAGGCTTATGTTATTACTACATTGCTATGTTATGTACCGTGGGACTCCCACTTTGACGACGGGGAATATTCTAGCATGTGAATCTATGAAAGACACCCCAATACTGGAGAATCTCACTTTGATTCAGGAAGAAGAGGACGTTTGTGATTGTGACTCCGAGCTCACTTGGCAGAAATACCCCCTGACCCTCCACCCCCATCTCAAAATGTAATGCCCGTGAAAAGGGTAGGTGGACGCAGTGTTATATAGAACATAATCCTGAGAGCACGATTGAAAATGAAAACTAGATATAGTAAATGGTATAAACTATGCACCAAAAAGTGTGATATAAGATGAACCGGGGCGTGAAATATAATATGCATACATTGTGCACAGTGACAGATTCATTGGAGAGCGCGAGATAGCACAGGCACTAGCGCGTGCTATGCGATATGCGCCATGGAGTGTAATATGCACAGGGCAGTGTTGTGTAACATAACTAGTCTCTAAAGTTGTAATATAAAATATGTGCTGGGGAGTGTGAAGTTGCATATGCACTGTGACAAAGATATGGATCCCAGATTGTAATATGTATGGCATAGCGCTGTGCGTTATAACATAGGCATCGAGGAAGGCACATTAGATGGGGCAATATAACCCGTGCGAAGGCAAGTGTGGCATGACATATTCATGGGGTGGTGTTACAGTGCACATGGGCTAGAGAGTGTCATAGCATACGCACTAGCTGGTGGAATACAACACAGAGGTGTGTGGCACTCGGCGGGCACTGGTGGGTGTAACACAGCATTGGGCTCAGCCAGGAGCACGCTGCGACTCTCAAGTGAGGTTTGTCTCCTTTCCAGAGAGTAAAATAAAAAGTATTACACATTCGGCGGTGGATGTGTGTTTTATTAACCGTGAGGGGGAGGTTCTTGCATAGTTTGGTTGAATTTTTGTCGACTCTCCTTTGAATGGCTTGGTGTGCGTGTGTATTAAATGTGCCCGTCAATAGCTACCCATGTTTGTATAAATAAATGACAAGTACCCACCGGTGGGGGCGCCGGGATTAGGTACGGTAGGGCGTCAGACACGTCAGAGCTTCACTAGCGGTGTAAATACATTCCATGTGGATTCATTGTATGCATAGTCGCCTTTTAATGAATATCACGCAAATCGTCATGGTGATAGGTACATACGGTTTGTCCAGCATATCCTAGGTGTTTCTATAAATATATTTAAAAAAATAAAAAACAAAGGCCGGCCCCGGGGGATGGGGTCCCCAGGGGATGGGGTCCCCGGGGCCATAAGTGGCCTGAGGAGGGGGGCAACGCAGCCACCCTCCTAAAGAATAAAAAAAAAAAAAGGCCATGACCTGGGGGTTGGGGTCCCCGGGGCCGATTAAGGCCTTGGGAGGGGGGCCACGTGGCCCCCTTCCAAATTGAGTTTTTTCATCAAAATAATTAGGGTGCAGGCCCTGGGGGATGGGGTCCCCAGGGCCAATAAATTAGAAAAAGAGGGGGGGCCACATAGCCCTCCTTCTTAAAAAAATAAAATAAATAAAAGACCGGCATCGCGCCGGAGGCCACGCCCCCTCCTTGCAGCACTCTGCAAACGCGCCCCCTGGCCAGTTGTAAGTTGGGGAATTAATTCCCCTTCAATACTGAGGGTCCCTGAGGGCCAACTAGCCCAACAGGTATCTCCACTATGCACCAGGGAGCTGCGTTGCAAACAGGTCTTCTGAGGCCATGCCCCTTTTTACGCCTCTATGCAACGCAGCTCTGTGGCGCTTACTGGAGGTACCTAGTGGGCTAGTTTGACCCTAGGGACCCTTAGGATTTAAGGGGACTTAATCTCTCAACTTAGAACGGCCACAGGGCACGTTTACACAGTGGTGAAGTGAGGGGACGGGGCCTGAGGTGACGTGTGCAAACACGCCCTGTGGCACGTTTTAAGTTGGGGAAATAATTCCCTTTCAATCCTGAGGGACCTTGGGGGCCAACTAGCCCACCAGGTGCTTCCAGTAAGCGCCACTGTTCTGCGTTACAGAGAGGTGGTGCAGGCCATGCCCCTTTTTACACCTCTCTGCAATGGCGCTTACTGGACATACCTAGTGGGCTATTTTGCGCCTAGGGACCCTCAGGAGTCAAGGGGACTTAATCTCCCAACTTAAAACGGCCACAGGGCGTATTTACTCAGTGGGGAAGGGAGGGGACGGGGCCTGAGGTGAAGTGTGCAATTTATTTATTTGGTTAATTTTATAAAGCGTATAACCACTAGGAACCTCAGGTAAAGGCCTGAGGAAGGAACCAGAGGCAGTAGGGCACTAGAAGACGGCCAGCCTCCAAACTAACATGTATAACACAGTGAAGACCGCTTCTAGAGTATGACCGAGTAAATGTGAAGTGAAAAGTGCTAAGGTGGGCACATTACAAAAAGTGACGGACTGGCATCACACACCACCTGGTGTCATGCTTCATCATCTGCCAGTCCTCGCCCTCCAAAAAACGCGTTTGGTGGAGGGCGGGCATACACCTAAAGATAGGGATGCACTTCTAAACTAAGTGGGGGCCCGGAGGGTAATGTGAGTTTAAAAAGCCATAATAGTGCACCTGACAACTTTTTATTCTAATTTGGTGACTAGATGGAACTAAAAACGTAAGTGCGGTGAATAGGGACCTTAATTATCCCATCGCCGCTGTGTAAGAGGTCGACATGTTTCTGCCAGTTGTCCAAAAAGGTACGTGGCATTCATCAGGACCAAATAGAAAAAGGGAGGGCTCCTAGTCTAATCAAAGACTATCCACTGGGTGTGGTGGCCTATGGTCACTCAACACTAAGAGGGTACATTAACCTGTGAAGAGAGAAAACGCACAAACAAACAATAATGAAAATGTGTAGATTTTACAAAAAACACAAACTCGGTCGAATCAATCATGAGCCATACGCATACGTAAAACTGTAGTGTGTGGCTAAAAGGTGAGCTACACAGTGTCAGACATCTGTGTCCATTCTGACAAAAATAGCATAATAAGACATTATCTATGGTCTTACCCTGCTCTTTCAACCTACTTGCCTCATGGGAGTTGGAATGAGGAGAGCCCCTGTAGTCAAACTCTAGGGGATACATAAGAGTGACTAATCAGAGGCATGCTAGTAGAAAACACTGTGGGCCATCTCAGGAAGATGTCCTGGAAAGGCCTTCTTTCTTCATACACTCACACACTTACTTCGTCAAGGTGAGCTCTCCACGGAATCACCTGTAGATTATACGTCTATCCTCCTCAGCGATGGTTTAGCACTGGGAAAGAGGAGTTTAAATAGTGTCTAGGTAGTGGGCGTGACCCAACAATCAACCTACTCATGCTCAGGTGAGGTGGCGCTGCGTGATGACATGCAGCTTCCTGTATCCCAAGCAGCAGTGCCAAGATGTGCCTGGACTTGCCTGGAGTGGGACGTGTCTAGGGTAATGGTGACCGCCTATCTCTCCACACACGGAGTGGAGAGGCGCAATAAGCCTATCTGAATAAAGGGAGGGCAGGGAATTGCGTGAGGAAACGTGAGCCTTAAGGGGGCATGACTGTAATGCCAACAAAGCTTACGCATGGAAGCGTGAGCGAACATTTTGCGAAATGAATTGCACAAAATCACGTGAATGGGAGAGCGTGCCGGTATTATGCTGATTCCCAAGGCAACCAGTAGAACATAAAGGCTTAGTGTGCAAAAAAAGGCAAGAGGTAAAAGGTCAAAAGGGGGGGTTGCCGGTGAAGAGCATGCACTCTATGCAATTTTGTGTCAAGTCAAAAGCAATGCACGGATATTGTAATGATTCAGGCCTTCAGGGGCAGAAAGGCTATTTATTCATCTGGAGCCACGGGATGTCATCATTAAGGCCATGTTTCCATGATTGTAAACGAAACACCCAGCGTTGTTCCCTAACATGAAGGGCATGGGAAAGATCCCCTTTCCTCTTTTTCATCACTTCAAGTACAGTCCATTTAAGATCACGGTCTGTATGGTTTTTCTCGAGGAAGTGTCTTGTCAGTTTTGTATTTTCCTTTTTGCAGCGGAAAGTGCTGCGATGTTCATTGATGCGTGTCTTGACCTTTCTTGTAGTCATACCCACATACATCAAATGGCAAGAGCACATCAGAAGATACACCACGTTCTCAGTGTTACAATTGCTAAAATTGCGCAATACCCAAGGTCTGTTTGTGACTATGTCGACCTCTTTCATTGTGCTGGTGAATTGACAGGCCACACATGCGCCACATGGTGAATGTCCATTTGGGCGGTCGTGGTTCCAAAGGGTGGACTGGTCGTCTCTGAACGATGAGGGACTTTTGGCATTGACTAGTTCGTCCCTAATATTGCGGCTCCTTTTGTATGCAAAAAGGGGCTGAGCCCATGTGATAGCGCCTGTATTAAGGATATGCCATTTCTTCTTGATTATGTTTTGAATTTTGTTCGAGGTTGGTGTAAAAGCCGTAACACAGACTGTCCTGTCTGTTTTTTGTTTTTGTATGTCTTCCAGGAGTGCTTCTCGATGGTTGTTTTTTGCGCGTTTCTTAGCATTGCGTACCACTTTTTTGGGGTAGTGTCTAGCCACAAGTTTCTCCTCGAGTGAGTCAGCTTGTGACAGAAAGTTAGATATATCAGAACAATTTCTGCGGATGCGCAGAAATTGTCCCACAGGGAGATTTAGCCTGAGGGATTTAGGATGGTAACTTTCGTACAGCAACAGACTGTTTTTGTCTGTTGGTTTCGTGTGGACCTTAGTTCGAACGCCCTCCTCCGTGAGCTGGATGTCTAAATCATGGAAGGTAGCGTGTTCTTTATCAATGGTGTGTGTGAATCTAAGATGTGTGTCAATACCATTCACCCATTCCACAAATTGAGTTGCTTCCTCCATTGTACCGCTCCAGACAATCAGGACGTCATCAATGAATCGTTTCCAAGTTCTTAGCTTGGTGAGAAATGGGTTATGGTCTGCAAAGATATGGTCCTCCTCAAACTGGCGGATGTAGAGGCATGCCAGACTTGGGGCAAAGGTACTGCCAATCGAAGTGCCCTTGATTTGATGGTAAATAATATCGTTGAAATCAAAGAAATTCTCAGTGAGGGCAATTTCGGCACATTCCATAATGAAGCTGATTGGTGTAACATAGTTCCATTCCTGTTCAAGGAGTATTTGCTCAACTTCTTCCAGTGTCCGTTGTTGTGGGATACTCGTGTAGAGTGCTTCTATGTCCATAGTTATCAGTATATCTTCAATGGGATTAATAGACATATCCCGAAGGTGGCATAAGACATCTTTTGTGTCACGAAGATAGGATTTAGAGGTTTGAACAATAGGTTTAAGGAACCAATCGCAAAATTGTGAAAGTGGTTCTAGCACGGATCCGATTCCCGAGGCAATTGGTCTGCCCGGTGGTGGAAATTTGTTTTTGTGTATTTTGGGCAAAATATAGAACCGTGGAGTCCTGGGATCATCGTTGCTTAAAAATTCTGCCTCGTGCTTTGTAATCCAGTCATTCGGACGGCCTCGCAGATCATTGTTTTAATGTGACTTTGAAGTCGAGCTGTAGGGTCCCTCTGGTACACTTCATAACTGATGTTGTCTGAAAGTAATCTCAAGCACTCCTTTTGGTACATTGCAGAGCTCAGAAGGACTGTAGCCCCGCCTTTGTCAGCCGGTTTTATAACAATGTTGTTGTTTTGTTTCAAATTTAGCAAGGCTGTTCTCTCCCCCTTTGTGAGGTTTTGGAATCCGTTTGTGTTATGGAAGTTGATCTTCTCTCTAATTCAATTAGGACCACCTGTTCGAAAGTGAGGACATGGCAAGGAACATTTTGTGATGGTGGCGTGAATGTTGACTTCTTCCTGAGGTCAGTATGACCATCGCTTTCCTGATCGTCCATATCTTTTTCTCCAAAAAATGCCCGCAGTCTGATTTTTCTAAAAAAACTGGGCACGTTCAACATGGAGGTTAAATGAGTCGTTGTTTGGCGTAGGAACGAATCCGAGTCCCTTCTGAAGAATGGACTCCTCGTCCTTGGAAAGTTGGTGGTTGCTCAGGTTAATGATATTAGTTATTCCCGGCTCATCGATGCAACACTGCCTCTCCCCCTGCTCCTTGTTACCGCTCCCGGTATTTCGGGTGTCTGGTCTTCCCATCGGACCCTGGTCTCTCTTCTTGGTCTTTGCTTTCCCCTTCCTCTGCCCCTGCCCCTGGATAAAAAAGGCTGGGGACCTGGAAGATAGCCATAGCCTGGTGGGTAATAAGGTTGTTGCCAGTAGTTGTATGGGGTCATAGGTGGCGCATACATCTGATGGTTCTGGAATTGTCTCTGATTCATTCCATGGACCGGTCCTCCTATGTTTTCCTCGTCACTGCTCCCTGAGGTACTTCTGTCATCTCCAGAACTAAAAGTCCAGTTTTGGGGTGTTGGTCTGAACCGTTGCTGTTTCTTCACAGCCTGTGTTTGAGGTGCCTGGTCATAATATTCATCTGTAGTATAAGGGTAGATGGTATCCCTATTGAACTTCTGTACATCCTTCTTCAGTTTAGCAATCTTCCTCTGGGTTAGGTATTCACGATATTCAGAGTGATCTTGGTTTATCTCATCAAGCTTCTTCTTGAATATCTTGATATCGACTGTTGTTTTGAGCCGTCCCTCACTCTGTTGAATCTCTATCAGAAGGGCATCTGCCAGTTCTCTCGCTGTGTTAATAATAAGGGCTAGCCAGTCCTTAGTACATTTCCATGCAATTCCAGACCAATTAATACGAAACTCTTTATTGTTTAAGAATAGTCTGGGTTCATTAGTGACAATGAGACCGCTAGGAGCTGTGTTCTTCCTGAGGTACTCTGTCCTAAAGGCCCCATGGAGAGCTGTGCGGATCTGTTCTTTCTTTTTGAGGTTAGTATTTCCCATTCCTCAGAGTTCTTGACTGTATTAGTTACTACTGCTTCTGCCAGTAGTGATGATGCTCTAAGAATTTCTGCGTACATTTCTTCGCTAAAGGCTAGTTCAGTCTCCATCATGTAGGGAATGAGAGCAAGGATAAGAAAAATTAGAATTGTGTGAGACAAATAACAGACTCCACTTGAGTACTATTATTGTAGGACCAACAACGAAGTTTAGCAGATCCTCTCTCTTGATTCGAGTAATAATGCCCTGTGTGATTGTTCCCACAGCCAAAGGCTGTACTACATATATAACAACTAGAAACCTCAGGTAAAGGCCTGAGGAAGGAACCAGAGGCAGTAGGGCACTAGAAGACGGCCAGCCTCCAAACTAACATGTATAACACAGTGAAAACCGCTTCTAGAGTATGACCGAGTAAATGTGAAGTGAAAAGTGCTAAGGTGGGCACATTACAAAAAGTGACGGACTGGCATCACACACCACCTGGTGTCATGCTTCATCATCTGCCAGTCCTCGCCCTCCAAAAACCGTGTTTGGTGGAGGGCGGGCATACACCTAAAGATAGGGATGCACTTCTAAACTAAGTGGGGGCCCGGAGGGTAATGTGAGTTTAAAAAGCCATAATAGTGCACCTGACAACTTTTTATTCTAATGTGGTGACTAGATGGAACTAAAAACGTAAGTGCGGTGAATAGGAACCTTAATTATCCCATCGCTGCTGTGTAAGAGGTCGACATGTTTCTGCCAGTTGTCCAAAAAGGTACGTGGCATTCATCAGGACCAAATAGAAAAAGGGAGGGCTCCTAGTCTAATCAAAGACTATCCACTGGGTGTGGTGGCCTATGGTCACTTAACACTAAGAGGGTACATTAACCTGTGAAGAGAGAACAAACAAACAATAATGAAAATGTGTAGATTTTACAAAAAACATAAACTCGGTCGAATCAATCATGAGCCATACGCATACGTAAAACTGTAGTGTGTGGCTAAAAGGTGAGCTATACAGTGTCAGACATCTGTGTTCATTCTGACAAAAATAGCATAATAAGACGTTATCTATGGTCTTACCCTGCTCTTTCAACCTACTTGGGAGTTGGAATGAGGAGAGCCCCTGTAGTCAAACTCTAGGGGATACAAAAGAGTGACTAATCAGAGGCATGCTAGCAGAAAACACTGTGGGCCATCTCAGGAAGATGTCCTGGAAAGGCCTTCTTGTTTCATACACTCACACACTTACTTCGTCAAGGTGCGCTCTCCACGGAATCACCTGTAGATTATACGTCCATCCTCCCCAGCGATGGTTTAGCACTGGGAAAGAGGAGTTTAAATAGTGTCTAGGTAGTGGGCGTGACCCAACAATCAACCTACTCATGCTCAGGTGAGGTGGCGCTGCGTGATGACATGCAGCTTCCTGTGTCCTGAGCGGCGGGGCCAAGATGTACCTGGACTTGCCTGGAGTGGGGCGTGCCTAGGGAAGTGGTGATAGCCTATCTCTCCACACTTAAACAGTGTCTAGGTAGTGGGCGTGACCCAACAATCAACCTAATCATGCTCAGGTGAAGTGGCGCTGCGTGATGACATGCAGCTTCCTGTGTCCCAAGCAGCAGTGCCAAGATGTGCCTGGACTTGCCTGGAGTGGGACGTGTCTAGGGTAATGGTGACCGCCTATCTCTCCACACACGGAGTGGAGAGGCGCAATAAGACTATCTGAATAAAGGGAAGGCAGGGAATTGCGTGAGGAAATGTGAGCCTTAAGGGGGCATGACTGTAATGCCAACAAAGCTTACGCATGGAAGCGTGAGCGAAAAGTTTGCGAAATGAATTGCACAAAATCACGTGAATGGGAGAGCGTGCCGGTATTATGCTGATTCCCAAGGCAACCAGTAGAACATAAAGGCTTAGTGTGCAAAAAAAGGCAAGAGGTAAAAGGTAAAAAGGGGGGGTTGCCGGTGAAGAGCATGCACTCTAAGCAATTTTTTGTCAAGTCAAAAGCAATGCACGGATATTGTAGTGATTCAGGCCTTCAGGGACAGAAAGGCTATTTATTCATCTGGAGCCACGGGATGTCATCATTAAGGCCATGTTTCCATGATTGTAAACGAAACACCCAGCGTTGTTCCCTAACATGAAGGGCACGGGAAAGATCCCCTTTCCTCTTTTTCATCACTTCAAGTACAGTCCATTTAAGATCACGGTCTGTATGGTTTTTCTCGAGGAAGTGTCTTGTCAGTTTTGTATTTTCCTTTTTGCAGCGGAAAGTGCTGCGATGTTCATTGATGCGTATCTTGACCTTTCTTGTAGTCATACCCACATACATCATATGGCAAGAGCACATCAGGAGATACACCACGTTCTCAGTGTTACAATTGCTAAAATTGCGCAATACCCAAGGTCTGTTTGTGCCTATGTCGACCTCTTTCATTGTGCTGGGGAATTGACAGGCCACACATGCGCCACATGGTGAATGTCCCGTAATGTGCCCACCTTAGCACTTTTCACTTCACATTTACTAAGTTAATTTTATAAAGCGCACAGCTACCCACCAAGGGTTTCCCAGCGCTGAAAAACCAGACAAAAGGACCCTGAAAGTACAAGAAAGAGTAAACTATTGATTAAATAGCCAGGTTTTTACAGACCTGCGAAAATTCACAAGAGAGGATTCATTGCGAAAAGCAGTTGGAAGAGAATTCCAGAGTACTGGGCCCAAATAGGCAAAAGAGCGGCCACCCACTCTAGTCAATTTGACTCTGGGCACTATAAATTTGGCCGAGCACAATACCCGAGAGGGTATATAAGGATGGACCAAAGATTGTAAGTATTTAGGTGACGAGCCACTTTTGATTTTATGCATAAAACAAAGTGCTTTGAACTTCACACGGTTAGTGATCGTAAGCCAGTGCAGTTTACGAAGAGCACTGGAAGAAGAAGAGTTTTGGGGAGGTGGCATAGAAGCCTAGCTGCTGAATTTTGAATCACTTGGAGCTTTCTGGTTACATCGCCGTGTGATCCCAAATAGAGAATGTTTCCATAGTCCATTTGTGAACTTACAAGAGCCTGGACTTCGGTTTTCTGGACAGAAACCGGAAGCATCCAGATGATTTTCCTCAACCATTTTAAAATAATGAGACTAGTTGCCGCTACCTTCACAGCCTGATGTTTCATGGAAAGATTATCATCCAACAAAACTCCCAAGTTGCGAACAAAAGCAGAGGGTTGGGGAAAGGAACCCATATCGCAAGGCCAGTGCTGAGGACTCCAAAGATTTTTATTTTTCCCAAAAATGAGGACCTCGGTCTTTTCGCCGTTTAGTTTAAGAAGATTATCATGCATCCATGATGCGATGTTTCTTAGACCGGTCTGAAGGACCGAGGGACCACCTGTCTGGCCCGAAGAAAGTGAGAAAATGATCTGGGTGTCATCCGCATAAGAAAACAAAGACAACCCAGATTCATCAGCTATCGTAGCCAAAGGTCTAACATACAAGTTAAACAGAAGGGGGCTCAGGATAGAACCATGGGGCACTCCATGGGCAGCCGGATACATTTTAGAAGAGGCACTGGATGAAAACTTGAAACGTCCGCTTAGTGAGAAAGGATGTAATCCAATCCAACGCAGTGCCCATAATGCCAAAGGATTGCAGGGAATTTAGCAATACAGGGTGGGACACCGTATCAAATGCCGCGCTCAAATCGAGCAATATCAGGGCTACGGTGTCACCACAATCCAACCGCTGCCGTAATACCTCTGATACTCCAAGTAGAGTTGTCTCAGTGGAGAAACCTGCCCTAAATCCTGACTGAGACGGGTGTAAAAGGTTAGTAGCTTCCACAAACAGATTAAGTTGTTGATTGACATGTTTCTCCAAAATTTTGGAGTAGATAGGCAGCAGAGAAATAGGTCTAAAATTAGACAGCTGGGCGGGATCCGCATTTGTCTTTTTCAACAGCGGGAGGACGATCGCATGTTTCCAATCTGCAGGGACGGTTGCCTCTAGAATAGAGGCATTTAATAGTTGCATGATGAGCGTCAGAGAGGGTTGATCCAATTGCTGAAATACAGATGGAGGAATTGAGTCGTGAGGGGAGCCAGATTTAATACTGTTAAGAATTTTTTTTAAAGAGTTAAAGTCTAACAGTGTCCATGTCGCAAGGGTATTGAAATCACTCACTCTATGCTCGGTCACAAATTTAGGAGAGGATGTAACAGATGCCACTGTTTGAGCCGTTTGCATTGCCAAATATATTTGTTCAACTTTATTTACAAAGTAACAAGCAAGGTTGTCACACTGTTGTTCATTAAGGACAGGGGGCATTGAATGTGTGTCTGACCCAGCAAGTTTTTTAACCACACTAAAAAGTGAACGTGGGCAATTTGAAGCATTAGAAATACTCGAGGATACATATTCCTTCCTAGCCCATTTACAAAGAGTTTGATATTGTTTTAAAGCTGATTTATAATTGGATTTAGATTCTTGTGAGTAGCTCCCTAAGGCACGTTTTAAGTTGGGGAAATAATTCCCCTTCAATCCTGAGGGCCCCTGGGAGCTTACTAGCCCACCAGGTGCTTCCAGTAAGCGCCACTGAGCTGCGTTGCAGAGAGGTGGTCCAGGCCGTGCCACTTTTAACACCTCTCTGCAACGCAGCTCTGTGGCGCTTACTGGAGGTACCTAGTGGTCTAGTTGGACCCTAGGGACCCTCAGGATTCAAGGGGACTTAATCTCCCAACTTATAACGGCCACAGGGTGTGTTTACACAGTGGGGAAGGGAGGGGACGGGGCCTGAGGTGACGTGTGCAAACACGCCCTGTGGCGCGTTTTAAGAGGTAGTTTTAATCCCCTGCCTTATTATATACTAGGGGCTTACAGAGGAGGTCATGCTAATCACAGGGGGACCCCAACGCATAGTGTTCCCTAGTGTATGTAGGTGTTTTCACTGTATTCTGAGTGTCTTTGAACATAGCACTGGCTCTAGGACTGGTTAATCAGACTCAGTTACCACCAGTATCCATCTGAAAAAGTTGTGGGTACAGGATGATTTTGCAACAAGGCTTCTTTCTGCTCTTCTGTTTGTTCTCTCGGCACGGTATCCTTCTTCCTGCACTTTTCTTCATCTTTGAGGACTTCTGTTGCTTCTTTCTGCATTTCTTTTTTTCCTTTCTGTGTGTTTTTTCTTCTTTATTCACATGTCCTATCTCTGTAGGCATAGTTAGAAATTAGCATTTAAAAAACCTTAGCAATTGACTGAAGAAACCATAGGTTTCAGGGGCGTTATAGTTAGCTGGACTTTTCACTCGTACAAAACTATTGAAATTCCCCCGTTATAGTTAGTTCAACTAATTATAACTCGCGTGCCCGCAATGCACTGCTGATGACATCACATATTACATCACTCATGACATGGTCAGTGACATCACTCATGACATCACTGATGACATCTCAAATGACATCACTGATGACATCATCCTTGTGATAGAGTGGCAGACCTCCTATCCCCCTAATATAACCTTTGATACACACATTCAAAAATAGAAACTACAATTTTCAAAACAATGGACATACCAATACCAGTTACAACAACCTATTCAGTAATTCTAAGATCTACATACACATCCACCAACAGTCCTATATAGTCACTCATACATGCACTCACTCATCATAGACTCATACACCTATACATCCTGTTACACAACACCACTCATCCATAGAGTTACTCACACACATAGTCACTCATGCTAATAAAGAAACAAACATCCATTTACTTGCATATACAGTTATACACACACCACCATACTTACTTCTACAGAAACTTACGCATACTTAGTCTTTTAAACAATCACTTATAGAAACACATACTTATTCATACAGGAACTCTTCCAATCTCTCACTCTCACATATACTCACTTATATACACCAATAGTCACATATACTAGTTTAAAACATATGTAGTTACTCATAAAGACACTATTGAGACAGTCATTCACTCACTAACACACCCATGTACACACTCATCCACACATACAGTCCTGCACACATGTTGTCTTCAACACATACAAACAGTGAGTCACTCATTCATGCACCTATGCACTACGTAATACCCCCCACCGAACCATACAGACACTCACACTGATACTCAAAAAACCAACTAATAACCTATATAGACACTCATGTAGCTACTCACAAACGCATGCAGCCACTTATACACAAAGTGAGAGACTGATACAGATATTTAAACATTACTCACTAAGCCATGTATTCACTAAGATACACTTAATCAGTCAGTTATACAATCAATTTTTCAAAAACAAATCATCCATTTAGACACTTATATACCCATTTATTCTTCCATCGACCTTGAGATATACATATATAACACATATGTAATTTTCAGAAAAACACACATTCACTGGATGATGTCATCAGTGATGTCATCAGTGAAGTCATTTGAGATGTCATCAGTGATGTCATCAGTGATGTCACTGACCATGTCATGAGTGATGTAATATGTGACGTCATCAACAGTGCATTGCGGGCGCGCGAGTTATAGTTAGCTGAACTAACTATAACGGGGGAATTTCAATGGTTTTGTACGAGTGAAAAGTCCAGCTAACTATAACGCCCCTGAAACCTATGGTTTCTTCAGTGAATTTCTAAGGTTTTTTTAAATGCTAATTCCTAACTATAACGTGCCTGAAACCTATGTTTTTTTCAGTGAATATATATATATATATATATATATATGATCCAACCCTCTTTATTAGAAGAACGGAGCGCAGTCACGTGTGATGTTTTCACAATTTTCTTTAATTTTCCATTAAACAATCCAGTATTACACGGGCATGAAATCACTATCAACAAGGATATGCTAAATAGCAAATTTGTTGCTTTGCAGGAAGGGATTTGAAGTGGGGTGACCCCTCATTTTGATCGTGCCGGAGGACAGGCTTTACTGCAGAGACATAATGACATGGAGCACTGGGCACGCAAAATAAGCACACTGGACAGTGTGAATCAATCAAACCCACTATTTTGATGCAGGTATGATAAAGAACTTTGATTTAAAGGCAGACGGATGTTATAAGATTCCACGCAGTAAAATGCCCTCTGAAATGCATCATGGGGACTGAAGTATTGTATAGCAAAATAAACTTCAGAGGGTCCCTGTACTACAATAGCGGGGTAAGTAAGCAGGGATTTAAACAATTCAAAATACAGAAAAAGAACCCCTATAAATAGAATGACGTCTCCATTCCACAGAAGAAAACAGAAAGAATTTTTATATAGCTTTTTTCTTGCATTTTTTTATTATAAAAATATAGAATTTAATCAATTTTTAGTTTACACATACATAATTTAAAATAATCTTGGTATTTCAAACTTGATTATTAGGAGCCAGCTATTCGTCAGGCTACAGTGAAAGAGGCAATAAAGTTTACAGAAAAAAACATATAAAATGACAGTTGGTACAAAAAATCAAACAAAGTATCATATAATTGTATAAACCATGCAAAAAGTACACAAAAAAGAAGAAAGACAAGCAGACAATTTGGCCTATCAACAGGTACGCCGACGCGCGTTTCGGAGCATTCCTTCTTCAGGGCGTTGATGGCATTTCAAAAAACAAAAAAAATATTTTTCTTATATACAACTGATCATAACATATAAACAATCATTGATAGTAAACATAAAAAAAGTGTGACTTTCTGTGCCTCGAAAGTGAAATTTCAGAATATCAGAAGACCAGACGCGATCAAAATAGACCAGGAAATCAGATGGGCAATGGATATTTCGGAACCACGGTAAACCAAAAGATTATCAATATCAGGGTGGTCGGTCAGTTCAACAGTATATGTCCGAGAAGGAACAATATAGAAGTTCAGAGGACAAAGAAAGCTTCAGTTCGTCTGGTCAGATATGGTAGACAAAGATAAGAACCGTCTTGCTCAAATATAAATCGTAGGTAAGCCTTAAAACAGGATAATATAAAACAGAATAATAATTCAGGGACACATAGGAACCTCTGCAGATCAAGTACAGGTGCTGCGGACAGATATAGAAGCCGTCTGACTCTATAATGCATGTCAGCAGCTCCCCTTGTGCAAAAGCAGTGCCGGCTCCCGCAGGAGGCGGGGAGCCAGCTGGTACCATGAGGGCATTGGGGCTCCCCCCACGATCCCCAACGGTGAGGCCAGGCCCCGGGGGTGGGGTCCCCAGGGCCAGAAGTGGCCTGGGAGGGGGGCCACTTGGCCCCCCTCCCATTTAAGAAGAAAAAAAAAGAAAGGGCCGGCCCCGGGAGATGGGGTCCCCGGGACCAATAGTGGCCTGGGGAAGGGGGGCGGCCTTCCCAATAATTAAATTTGAAAAACGAGGCCATGCCGCATGGCCCCCTTCCCGTTTTTTTCTTTAAAAAAAAAAAAAAGGGGGCTGGCCCTGGGGGATGGGGTCCCCAGGGCCACAAAAATGCTAAAAGAAGGGGGGGGGGGGGAAAGGACACAGCCGCAGTTCTAAAAAAAAATATGAAAAAGCCGGCATCTGGCCGGAGGCCCCGCCCCCTCTCTGCACAACTGTGCAAATGCACCCCCTAGCGCGTTGTAAGTTGGGGAATTAATTCTCCTTGAATACCAAGGGTCCCTGGGGGCCAACTAGCCCACCAGGTACCTCCAGTAAGCACCACAGAGCTGGATTGCAGAGAGGTGGTCCGAGGCCACGCCCCTTTTTACACCACTCTGCAAACGTGCCTTTTGGCGCACTGCTGGTGGGGTGATGGGGTCCTCTTGTGTCCTGAGGACCTCAGGACACCAGTGGACTTCATCCTTCGAGCAGCAGTGTGTCAGGAGCCGCGTTTGCAGAGTGGTGTAAAAAAGGGTGTGGCCTCAGACCAGCTCTGCAATCCAGCTCTGTGGTGCTTACTGGAGGTACCTGGTGGGCTAGTTGGCCCCCAGGGACCCTCAGGATTCAAGGGGACTCAATCCCCCAACCCAGAACGTGCCAGGAGTTGCGTCTGCAGAGTGGTGGAGAAAGGGGGCGTGGCCTGGGATGAGAAGTTAGCAATCCTGTCGTGTGGGACTTACTGGAGGTTATAGGAGGGGTAGTTGGCCCCCAAGGTTGACATTGGGGGCTAACTCCCCCCCTGTTACCTCCAGTAAATCCCACACAATAGGATTGCTAAGAGGTGTTCGGAGGCCACGCTCACCTTTTTCCACCACGCTGCAAATGCGACTGCTATGTTAGAGTTAGAAATTAGCATTTAAAAAACTTGGAAATTCACTGAAAAAACCATGGGTTTCAGGGACGTTATAGTTAGAAATTAGGATTTTAAAAACCTAAGAAATTCACTGAAAAAAACATAGGTTTCAGGGACGTTATAGTTAGTTGGACATTTCACTCGTATAAAACCAGAGAAATTCAGCCGTTATAGTTAGTAGAGCTAACTATAACTCTTGCCCCTGCAATGCACTGCTGGTGACATCACATATTACATCACTTATGACATGCTCAGTGACATCACTGATGACATCTCAAGTGACTTCACTGATGACATCACTGGTGACATCATCCACGTGATCTTCTGATGCACCTTCTCACACCCTAATAAAACCTTTGATAATACAGCCACTGATATATCCACCCATATAGACACTCACACACTGCCACTCACCCAGAGTTACTCAAAAACCTAGTCAGTCACCCAAAGAATTAATTACACTGCCATTTGCTCACCTATACAGTTATACACATACCACGTCACTTATTCATACAGATATGTACTGTCTTCAACAATTACTGACATAAGCACACACTTATCCATGCAGCCACTGTCACAATCACTCACTGTCACATATACTCACTTATATACTCCAACACTCACAAATACTGCCTTTTACATACGTAGTTACTTACACATATACCACTAAGACATCGATTCACTCACCAACACAGCTATAGGTGCACTCACTCACCCATACACTCCCTAACACACGCACTCATAAACACATATACCCAGTGAATCACCCACTCACATATCCATGGAGGGAGTCACACACCCCTCCACCCACACAGACACTCAGACACCCATACAGGTTCTCAGACAACCAATCATTCTTCGATATACCTTAGCATATATAGATATAACATTCTTGAACTTTTTAGAAACACTCAGTCACTAGATGTCATGAGTGATGTCATGAGTGATGTCATTTGAGATGTCATCAATGATGTCATCAGTGATGTCTCTGAGCATGTCATGAGTGATGTAATATGTGACGTCATCAGCAGTGCATTGCGGGGGCGCGAGTTATTGTTGGCTCTACTAACTATAACGGCCGAATTTCTCTGGTTTTATACAAGTCAAATGTCCAACTAACTATAACGTCCCTGAAACCTATGTTTTTTTCAGTGACTATATATATATATATATATATATATATATAATATATATGTATATATCTATGTTCAGCTGCTGGTTGGAAAGTTTGGGAATGATTTGTCAAGTGGGGGCTGGGAAAAAGGGGTCCCAAGACACGTCTTTCCCATGCAAGTACCCACAGGGATTTTAGACACAACTGCAGCCCAAATCGCTGTACGGAATTACACCTAATTTGGCAGAAAGCTAGTTCTTGGTTCAGAAAGCCAATTTTGTAATTCGGTGCAAATCCCTTCAGTTTGTTTTCAAGTTATTTGAGAAAAAAGAAATATAGATATTTAGGGATACGGATCATCCACGGATCCAACAGATCTCATGCTTAGATCTGATTGTCTGACAACTCTTCAACCAGGAAGTATTGGCTGCCATCTTGGGACCTTAAAAAAGGTGAAAAAACAGAAGGGGCAGGGTAGGAATACCCTGATCCCCTAGGCCTGGTGGTGGGGGTCTAAAAGCAACCTTGCCAGTGGCCAAAAACATTTATTTTTCAAGTATCCGCAATTCTGCAGTGGATACGCGAATTTGCAGCAAAATTCGAGAAAAAAAACAAGTGCGGGCTTACATGCTGGTTTTTGTATATACCCCCTTGGGGGGCAGGTTCCAGGGGGTGGATTAATTATTATAATGGGGAGGAGGACATTGCCCCCTTCCCAGGCCAATTTTGGCCCCTGGTACTGCCCACCCCAGGGCCTGGCCATGCTTAATGAGGTGGCTACGTGGCCCCCTTCAAGGGCCAATTTGTCAGCATCGGGGACTGCTACCCCCTTGAGCCCAGCCATACATAATTTGGGGAGAGGGTCCATGTAACTCCCCTCCTGGGTTGATTGCGGCTCCGGGAGCCACCACCCACAAGGCCAGCCATACATAATTGGGGCAGAGGGGCTGCGTGACCACCCTCCCAGGCTAACTTTGGCCCCAAAGACCACCACCCCCAGGGCCCAGCTGTGCAAGATAACGGGCGGGGGTCATGCGGCCCCCACCTGGAGCCATTAACAGGCCTGGGGACTCCATCCTCATGGGCCAGGCTCAGCTATGCTCCGGGGTGCCCATGCCCAGGACATAGCGGTTTCTCTGCCCACACTAGTGCGGGCAGGAATACCTCTGTTTGTTCTCACTTGGCGTGAGCAATTTGAAGATCCTGCCAATCTAGAGCAAACAGTAAGTCTGCTCCCAGTTAGCGGGAGCTTTAAAAATGCTCCAGCCAGCTGGCAGCGAACTTTCATCTGTTTCGCAGCCCGCTATGAACTGGGCAGGGAAATAGATTAAGTAATTGCTCTCGCACACAGGGAGTAGCATTTTTTCCTGCTCCTTGCCTGCTAAACAAATGCCAGCTCCCGCTGGAGGTGGGGAGCCTGGAGCTTCCCCTGTGGCCTCTAGTCTCATTGTCTTTTCTATAGTCGGATTAATGTTATCACAGATTTCTGGATAAAGAGGCACATGGAACAATCACATTGTCGAAACACACAAAACGTTGTGTAGGACATTCCCTTGTGGTATATTACACAACTGAGGTGTAGAATACACACTAGACATTTACCCAACAAGGTAGCACTTACTAAGTAACCAGTAGAAAGTACTCCAGTTGGGTAGGCATTTTGTTCAAAACTGGACTCTTGTTGGATAAACAGGCAGATGAGGTTCCGTTCTGGCCCTGATGCTCATTTGACATAAATGAAACCTCAACAGGAAGCACTTACAAATATAAACATAGCAGGTGCCCCAGTTCAAGCTCCACTCCTGTATAGGAAAAATGATACTAACTTCTTGGGTTTGGCAAAAGCAAAGCAAGTGTGTTTTCTCAGCAATTTCACAATGAAAAAAAATCTGAAATTGTTGGTAGAGGTGGATGCATCCTTGATCTATCGAAGTGCAATCAGTAGTGACTGTGACAAATAAGTTCTTTCTCATCCTCTCCTAGTGAGAGCAGAGTCCATGGTTCTCCCTTTAAATTACAACGAGTATGCAAACGTGAATATCACCTGGAAGCTCCACCCATTTGAACCCACCTCGTTCAACATAGCAATATCCAAAGGTCTTCCTGCCTTTTGCCAGGATGATGGACAGATGACCAAAAGGCCCACCAGTGCATTTCCTGTTGATTTTGGTGACACCTTCTTGATGCCAATGAAAATGAGGACATCTCCACCAAACAAAGAAGCACTTACTTCTTATAGTTATGAGAAAGTATACTTGTTTGGTGAAGATTCACCACTTTGTAGTCTTGTTGTTTTCTCTATAGGAGGATTCGTGTTATCACAGATTTCTGGAACAACACGCCTGAGGAACAATCACATTGCTGAAATTAAATACAGAGAAGGTCACTGGCGACATTCCCTCAAGGTTGCGTGGTTGCGAGCTATAGTTACCTATGGTTTTGTGTGTGTAAAATCTGAACCTAACTATAACGTCCCTGTGACCTCTGTTTCTTTAGTGAATATATATATATATATATATATATATATATCTACACGCCAGTAGCTTTCACCCTCATCACACTATATCTAGTCTCCCCTATGGGGAATTCTTGAGAATTCGTAGAGCCTGTAGTAATGATGAAAAATTAGCAATAGCCCAAGAATCCGCTAGAGACAGGTTTCTGCAAAGAGGATACCAAGCCAATAAACTAGATAAGACTTTAAGGAAGGCCAACAGCAAAGACAGACAAATGTTGTTAATGACTAAATCTGGTCCTGACTCCAATACCATGGGTTCAAGGAGTTTTAACTCCAGTGACAACAAGGGTGTCAATACAGACAAAACAACATGTAGATTTGTTTCCACCTATAGTAGGCAAGCTAATGTGATTCGAACCACCATTAGTTCACAATGGCCTATTGTCTTAACTGACACAGTGCTTTCTCAAACATTGCCAACATAGCCGAACTTCACCTACCGCAAGGCACATTCTATGCAAAGTGATTTAGTCAAAACTAGTCCCGAATTAGACACCAAAAACACATGGTTATCCCCCAAAAAGGGTTTCTACCAGTGCAGCACATGCAGGGCTTGTAAATTTAGTGTGAACACCAAATCTTACTGTACCCCTTTCTCTGATCTTTCCATCAACATCAGAGGGCACTACACGTGTCGTACGGACTATGCAGTGTATATTCTACAATGTGTTTGTGGATTACGCTATGTGGGTAGCACCAAGCTACAGGTGTATGTACGTATTTTACAGCACTTGCGTGCCATAGTAAACTGTGATCCTGCATACCCTGTGGCCCGTCACATCAAATTGGAGCATGATAACAAACTGAATGTGCTCCAATATTATGTTATAGACAATGTTCCAGCAAATAAACGAGGTGGTAACCGTGAAAAACAATTGAGGCAACTGGAAACAAAATACATAGTAGAATTGGACTCTGAAACCCCAAGGGGCCTTAATTTATGTGAAGATCTATATCATTTTCTCTGATTGTTCCCAGTTATAACAGAATCCACTAGTTGGAGTAACATCCTGCTTAGGTTAATTTTAACCTAGGTGGAGTTTTGTCTCTCAATAAAAATTTGTGGTTATTTGCTTCTTACCTATGTCCTGATCACAGCCGTTAATGCAAACATATGTATATTCATGGTTAAATGGGATGAAGATATATCCGCTGCCCTCGCTTCGATAAATTGTTTATATTTTTTTCTAGTTTATTATTTAGTTAAAAACTACGCACTAAACACTTTTGAGCACTTTAAGGTTACTCAACATTGCCTATCGCATATAGATTAGTCTGGATAGGTTCATATAAGATTGTGTACTGCTTTGCATGATTTTATGATATGTGGACTAGTAAGTGGTCAGGGACACAATATGTTACAGGTGAAGTATTTGCACTTTGAATCGAATTCCGTTTTTAATATAATGTGGGCGCTGAAAGCCTAATATAAAAAGACAGTGTTTCATGCTTTGCTATTTAAAAGCTTACAATTACAAATAGCATTAGTGCAGAGGAATTTGTCACTGTTCATTTCAGTGTTATTATTAGATGATCTAGCTTAAAGTGTGTAACATCCATTAGCGGAATCAATGTGGTATGAACTTAATGCTCGCTTTGTCTTATTTTCGTTGTTTTCCCTGTCACGAAAAAAGGGTGAAACAAATGTATTTGTACATTTATTTAAAAACATGCTAAAGACACCAATGAAAAGTATATATCTGGATGATGAATTTTTTCGGGTATTTTTACTTTATCTATTACTTAGCCACGAGATAGTAACCAATCATGATTATTGTTGAGTATCCATTTGTAAATAAATACGTCACTCTCTTGCGACACGCTCATGTGAGCAAGGCCACCCAGTTGGCCGAAACGCGTCTTCTCGACCTTTGCACCAAACAGATGAACTAATAAAACGTTACTGCGGCTGCAGTATCAGCTAAAGAAGAAGGTGTCCGTCTCTCTTTTCCAGTGCCGGAAAGCACCTAGAGTGGTATTTGGATATATATATATATATATATATATTCACCAAGATTTTGCTTCTTACTGGATACCCAGGCCCATAGACAGCTGGTGCGTGATGCCGACGAAGCCTCCGGCCGTATTAATCCCAAAGTCATAGAACAGATGACACGCACACTCAGGAGATAACGCCAAGTTACAGGTTTAATTGGTAACGCGTTTCGACAGCAACGGCTGTCTTGATCACACAATTTTCAATAAAGTTTTGAAACCATAAATTGCCAAACAATTGACACAAAAGAAAGTTGTTAGCAGCGTAATTGCTGATCCACTTTAACTAACATCGCGGCCATATTGGAATGGTGAAATATATCGTTCGCACTACTAGTATTACAATGTATATACAAAGCATTCCACTGATTAATCGTGTAGATACTCAAAAATCAACAGAGTTTAGTTCCTCAATATATGTTGTAATATGTGATCTTTGCAAACGTAAATTCTCGCACCAATAGTGGTTCATGTTTAAAGGATTAACTATCATTGATTCAAATATCTGTTCATTCTCTGCGTTGTAGTGCCTTGAGACAAAAGCTAATATATACATTCAAAACAATTTAATGTACCATAGTGGTTCGTTTTGTATAATGTATTTAAAACTTGATAAACTGAGTAAATTTAGTACACCATGGTGGTTATATGTCTTGTCAGGAAATACATATATCAGAACCACTAAAGTCTAGGATGTATAACAAAACAGTTTGCATTAAGTTTCTGATAAAAATTACTGGATATTTTTCTATAATTTGAAAATTCATTTGCTCACTAAATCATGAAACAATAATCACATTTACATATAATATATATATACTGTATGAGGTCACAGATACTCCTACGCATGGCAGATGTGGTAATAATAAGTCCAATTTGGTCAAAGTTGGGCATTTTTATCAATTTAACAATTAGTGAAATAGAGAATACTGTGAATGAAAAAGAAACAGAACAAAAAAGATGAAAAATCTTATCTTACTAAAGTGTAGACCCAAAAGTGGAAAAGAGGGTAGGGACCCATATTGGAATAGCCATCCCAGGATACCGGGAATCCCTTCCTTTCTTCCTGTGATAGAAATGAGAAAGAAAAATGAAGATTAAAAGTAATTCTACTGTGTAATGGATATTTACGCAGATAGAACCAATTAAAAAATTACACTAATATAATGGAATGATACAGTTTACGGGGGAGTATGATCTTAGTCTAGTTTAGAGAAGATGTTAATCTTCATACAAATGGGTACTTAATTCTTCATCAAGGTTATGACCTCCTGGAAATTTAGTTTCGAGGTTCAATATCCATTTGGATTCTTGTTTGCGTAGCTTGAGCACTCTGTTACCTCCTCTAGCATGGTTGTGTACCTGTTCTATGATGAAATAGCTAAGTAACAAGCTATTTGACAGGTGAAATTCCTTGAAGTGTCTAGCTATGGGGTAATGAAAATCTTTTTTGTTTATGGCGCGTAGATGTTCCTGTATCCGTTTTTTTGCCATAAATGTAGTGCTCCCCACATATCTAAGTTTGCATGGGCATTCTAAGACATATATGCTGAACGGGGTGCTACACGTGAGGAATTGATTAATGCGTTTAGGTTTGTCCTGACCAGGTATAGTGAATTCTTGTACCATGTGACTGTTGTAACAGGCTCGGCAGTGCCCACAGGGAAAGAAACCTTTCAAATTATGTTCCCCTCTGGATGGTGTCTGAGTTATGTCATTATGCACTAGAATGTCTCTAAAACTTCGGCTTTTGCGGTAGGTTATACTGGGTCTCTTCTTCATTGTTTGTCCTATAATAGGATCACTTGTGAGAATGTCCCATTTGTCAGCTAATATCTTCTGTACCTGTCTGGAACTATTGTTAAAAGTCAAGATGACTCTAGTTTCTAGATCAGTGAGATCATCATCGGTACAAGTATCTTCACGTGATGTTAGTGTAGATAACCTAGCCCCAGTATTATTTAGCCTCTGCATACAGGCACAGTGCAGTTTATTGTTTACGGCTATGCTGTTTTTTTTGTGAGGCTGTTTCAAAAGCAACAAAAAAGCGGCGCAACATCATTGAGTGATGGAATATTTGCTGCACCTTCCCATTTTTATGTTGCAGATTCTATTGATTTCGGGCATACTTTCCTTTCTGAGCACCCCTCTCTCTTCAAGACATGGATAGAAATGGCACTATAGCAAATGTTAATGTTGTTATTTTTAAACAGAGTTGAACTTGATAGCGCCAAAAATTTGGAGTTTTCTCATGCTGTGTGCTTGTAGCTCACTATGCTTGTTTCCTTATTGTGTTCTGAACGTGTATTATGTCAACATAGGAGGCACACATCTACATGAACTAGAATGCAAAGGGAAGAAAAAACTACTGGAGTACAACAGTTGGAGATGTGGCACTATTCCCCACCTCCCCTCCTCTACCCCAAAACATAGTATTCGATTCTCAGGAAATCTAGTGAAAAAATCTAGAAGTGCTGTCCTTTGTCTCTAGAAGCAATGCTGCTTGGACCTACTTCTATCAGTGTTTGCACAGTAAAACGTGAGAATACCTTCCACAGCAGTTGTAGAAATGGGAGACAAAACAGAATTATAGTACATCTGTAAATGACCATTTAGGTGTCAAACTGAGAGCTAAAAGGAATCTTCGTGAGTTTAGTGCCCGGTGAAGTGGGGTGTTGTTGGTTCATAATAGTGCCCGTTACTTTAGTGCCCAGAGACCATTGTGTGCACGCTTTAAATAGGGGGTACTGGCATTTATAGTGAGATGTAGTGTAGTGCCTTGGGAACTGGAGTCTCATACTGGCTCCTGCCTATCGTCAAACTATTGTTGGATTTTGGGTAACGCATGCAGGGTCAGTAGGAACCTCCTTAGACAGCTATTCATTACTCTGGATCATACCAGATGGCAAAGTGCGATGTGCTAACACAGAAAATAAACAAACTAACTGCATCACATAACCTACTGGAATTGGTCAACCAGAATTTACAAAAGGGAACCACGCCCTGGCAGAAATCCCCAGGTTCCTCAACATTATATATATCCTTTAGTACATGCAATGCATGCATCGAAACAGCAGCAATACTTGTAGTCTTTAAAGTGTCCCCTTTAGGTTTTGCTCAGGCGGCCTTTTCAACTTCTTGGGCAGTTTCCCCACTTAGTGGTGACATCTGAGAAAGACATCCTGGCTGAAGAAACAAAGGAAGGACTTCAACAGACGACTGCTGGCAGGACTAGAGGCGGAGGACAATCGAGCAAAGGTGATGCTGCAATAGGAGCTGTGAAATCAACACATTAAATTCAGTAGCCAAAGAGCATTAAAAAAAAGCATGGGAACTGTAGTGCTTTTACATGCTGTACCAGAGCGGAGAGGTTTGTAGCGGCTGAAGTAACAAGCATTTGCAATGCAATAGGTCTTGCAGTTACACGAGTTAAAGCTATTGGCATTGTAAATGACAATGCCAATAGGCATTGTTATTTGCAATGTCAATAACTCAAACTCGTGTAAATGCGAGACCTAATGCATTGCAAATGCTTGTTTTTGGTTGATCACATTACATCCTGCGACAGCTGCACTGTCCAGCCAGACCTAAAAAGCAAATGAGGAGAAAGCACATATCCTCCTCTCTTCCCCTTCATTCTGGGATTCCCGCAAAATTTACTCAAAGCAGCAGAAAGGTGAAACGTTAAACCAGGCACAAAGGGGGTTAATATGGTAGAGAGGCTAGCCAGCTGTCCTTTACAGGAAATATAGGAGCTAAGCATAACAGCAGTCCACTTATCAGTGGAACGGTCTTTTGACAAATCAAACGGAAACACCCCTATGTTTATAAGTTTCCTATAGGGCCTGCCACAAGAGTTAATTCCGCAGGATTTTTTAGAAGATAGAAACAGCTGAGTGCATGTCAGGACTCTACCACCGTGCCATTTGTTGGGGTGGGCTGCTGTGGCCCGAAAGCATGCTGGGCTACTGGCTCCAGTACACAAGAAAATGAATGCAGCAGTCTACAGTTCTTACACACGTCTAGGTGGACACTGAGGGCGTGGCCACAAAAATGAAGCTGATTGCTGAAGCCCAGTCTCCGTACTTGGGAGAGTGTTTATTTGATGAAATGCCTGGCGTGAGGTGCAACAACTTATAATATGCGAGTATGGGGCGATAAAGACAGGCCGAGTTATGAGATTTTCTACAAGTGACTCAAAGTTTGATTCTTTTTAGAGAATTTCAAAATGATTCCGAAATACAGCTTATTTTTATCATGATTTAACACATCAACCGAAAAAATTCTAAACATGAATTCGGCTATGCGGCTGTGCCTCAACCACGGAAGGTGTGTGTGTACACACCCGGGTAACCACGACGTTCCTGACCTGGGTGAGGTACACGTGTCTGCAACTTCGTGCACCTCACGTTGAAACTTGGTTACGAAAGGCGGGACTAGCTCTGTATGTTTGTTTTTGCTAAGGGCGTAAGTAAATTCCTAACATTTCTCTTTTTTATGCTCTTTTACCTAGGGTTTCGTTCCAGGTTACAACTGCCGCCTCAGCATGTTAACATTTCAGCCTTCACATTTCTGCACGACTTCATCAAACTTGAAACTTGAGGATGGCATAGTTTATTCTGCGTGTCTGTCCCGTAACTTGTGTCCGTCTATACGCCTTTCTGCTGTCAACCCTCGTGCGAGTTTGTCTCTTTACGCATCTTTAAGGTGAACACAGGGATTCCCAGAGTGAGAGACCGTCTGTGGCGCAGCAGTTAGAGCTGAGAACTTGAGAGCTGGGGATCCTTGTTCGAGCCTCTGCGTCGGCACATCCTGCTGATTATGGACAATCTTTCGCCCTGGTCGCCCTAAATGCACTAATTAACGGTATGTGTGTGTGTGAAAGTAATCGCGATCACATCAAAGCGGCCCGCGAAAGTGAAAGCAAACGAGTGCTTTCAGGCCTCCAAATGGTGCGCGCGCCCGGCCGACGCACATGCACTGTATTTGGAGGCCTGAAAAGCCACTGTTTGCACTTCCAAAACTCGCTTACTATAAGTCTCGCCAGAGCAGCGCTAAAGCGCTGTCTCAGCCGAGACCTAAAAAGCATGGTGACCTGCTTTCTGTGCTCAGCTCTGCCGCTCCGAGGCTCTGTAATATTAAAAGTGAAAGCTGTGTGTGATGAAGTGTAGCACAGTGAAGTGGGCGCTGTGCTGTAGCAGCAATATAAAGTGTGGTGGGGCCGCGCTGAGTTTGAAAACAAAACATGGACACTGATGGTATTGCTTGCGGTGTCGGGGAAGTTGTGCACCTACAAGAAAACAATCCTCTCCTAGTTAGAAAAGCTTTATTTCGTTGAATGTGGACGCAAGGAGCCCACGCCCTTTTGTACAGAGGGCACATTGGAAGACCTTGTACTGCGTCTGGCTGTTTAGGATTGGAGCACTTAGGTCACCACAGCCAATCCATGTGCGCTGCACAGAATCGGGACGTGCCTATTGGTTGTCAGGTCCTATGTGCCTTTGCAGTGTATAGAAAGAGAAAGAAGGTAGCGGTCTGAAAGGGTGTGGTGTAACATAAAGAGCAACTGACTTTGGGACTGGGGAACCAGGTTCGAGTTTCTGCATCAGCTCTCCTGTGCCTACAAAAAAAAAACATGCCTATCAGAACAAATACTAAGTGTATTGTATTGGGAAAAGGAAACAAAATTAAGAATGCCCATGCACATCCGTACTGGCAATTACTGAACTTGAATGATAGAAAAGCCCACATCAAAGAAAACAAAGGGGTAAAAGCAAAGATCTCGTGCACATCCGAAGAAAAGCCCACATCAAAGAAAACAAGAGAGTAAAAGTGAAGGTGCTGTGCACGTCGGAGAAAACTAAATACAAGGGTCAGATTGTAAATCCAGAACAGAACAAGTAGATAAAGCGTGCACTCGTGAAACAGGCGCAGCGTTGAGACAGAAACAACAATACATGAGCAAGCTCATTCTACAAAGAAAAAAAGAGTGCAGCATACACAAAATTCAAAAACAAAAGTGGAATCTGACAAGTCCTGTGGCAATACTCCATGGGAGTTAACTTTTGAGAAAAAGGGTGGGATATGCAACAACCATAAGCCACTTAAGGCTCCGGTTTTTTAATGACACCAACAATAACCAATCCAAAGCAGGGGGCAGGCTCCAAGCCCACAGAGTGAATACACCATGGCTCGAAGGGCGTGCGCAAGCCCTGCCTATAGCCTCGACCTAAAAAGAAAGAAAAGGGCTTGTAGTTCAGATTTAAAGATAACCTTTGACGTCACTTAGATACATTTGCGCACAAGCGTCCACCGACCTAATTATTTAGTTTCCGAACATTGACATTATTCCTTTCCATTTTACTAGTCTGCTGCTAATATTACCCCATTGTTTACCATCAACCGCAGGCCTGTCCTCTACTTTCCACCCAAAGCCGACGTTCCTACTCGAGTGCTGATAAAGCTTTCGCCCACCACCAGCCCTTCTGTTTTTCTACGTCGCCTCCTATAACCCCTCCTCTAGGCTGGCCCCTCATCCTTTCTCTCCTCCCCTTTGCCAGCCCTCACAACTCTATGCGATCTCTCAAACTGGCCCTTAACCCGTCTTTTGCTTTATTCCCTTATCATTCAATGTACTGCTCTCTGTCAAAAAGTTGTCCCTCATTTATTTCGACCGCCCTTTCACCGCTCCTCGCCAGGAACATCTCCCACTTTCGGGGCGCACTTAGTTGGTTCTGTTTCACTGCAGTGGTCGCTACCACTCCTCCTCACCTCGCCTACCCCTTTAGTCCCAAGCTTTCGCCATCTCGTGTCTCTGACTCCAGCCCTGTTTCTGTCTTGGTCGCTTTCCCTCCCCCTAGCCCAGCCCTCCAACTGCAATGTCTCTCGCCCGCCCCTTCAACTCTTTCCTCCCACCCCCGGCCCTGCCCTCCCTCTCCCGCCTTTCCTTGCACTGGACGCGGATCTTCCTCCCCGTAAAGTTGCCTTGTTGTGTGGGGCGCGTGGGACTGGGAAGCCGTGACAGCACCCGGGCAACGGCAGCGAAGCCCAGGGGGCGAGCGTCGCAGTTCACGGAGAGGTGAGGAGCTATCGGCCCAAGGGTAGATAGAGGCCTGGCGGCGCGGGGAGAAGGTGGCCCGGGAAAGGCTGAGATAAGCCGGGCCTGGTGCAAGGGAGAATATCCCTACCGGAGGATGCGGGGTAGACGATTAGAGGGAGGAACCTGGCCACGGCAGAGAGGGCGCAGGCAAAATGGAGAGGAAGATGACCATGATCTATAAGTAATAATAGAGAACGAAGTATGAGCCTGCCGGAGAGGACTGGGGTCAGGGCGTGGGGAGTGTAAGCGGAGACCATGGGAGAGAAAGGTCATGGGCGTGGAGAGAAACGCGTGATAGAAAAGGCGTATTTATTTATTAATGCAAATTTATGGAGCACAGGTAATACCGGAAGGTTGCTGTACATAAAGATTGGAACGTTGCATACGGAAATTAATTTACACAGGCATTTTATATGGAGTAGAAAAGTACAAATTTACACAGGTTTTATATAATGTAAGAGGAGAAAAACAAGCATAATCATAGCACAGTGAATCCAATTAGCATTAATCCATGGAAATCTTGTGAACAAGTGAGAGCAGAAGATGGTGCTCAAGTGAGAATTAAGTGTAAAAAATAAGATAACGAAAACAGGCAGCGAAGATCCATCAGGTTGTCATGGTGGAGCAGTAGGTCACTGGGCAGAGAAACTCGGAAAGGGCATGTGAGGAAGTAGGGAATCTCAGTCAGGTTCTGGCTTTTAGCCACAAGTTCAAAGTGCCAAGAAGAAGCAGTCCAGAAGGAATCTAGCCATAATTAGAAGTATCTTTGGAGAAGGGCTTGCAGTTCTGCCTTGAATGTAGGCAACACATTAGTAGTTCATAGGCCCGGAGGCTGAGTTTCAGACTGTGATCTCTGTACCCAACAAGCATTGGCAAAGCCAATAGGTCTTGTCAATCCGAGAGCTACAGACGTTGGCAATGTAAATGCATTTGTACAGTCCTGTGTTGTTTTTATTGAGATGCACAAATGCATTACCATTGCCAGTGCCTGGGGCTGCCACTCGCATTCACCTTGAGTGACTGTACATACGTTGCAACATTTTCAAGGTGGGAGAATCTTTAAAAAAAACGAAGGAATGTAGTTTACCCAATGGTTTATATTGAAGGATTGGAGCATTAGCGTGACTCCTGGCAGTGGACACAATGCTCGTCTAAGCTGGCGATTCCTCCATGAGCCAACATCATGGGGCAAATAATGGGGGAACATCGTGGAAGATGTCAGAGTAGACCAGGGGTAACTGAGGAAAAAAATGTGTCCCAGTCATGCATACAGAGGGCGCTGTGCACCAAGTCAATGCAAGCGATATAAATGGAAATATGGACGTTGTGGAACTTACTATTCAGAGTACCTGTGCAGGTACTAAATACCCGCTCACGTAAAGCACTGGTCAAGGCAGGGGTGGCAAACGAAGGGCCAGATGACAAGCCCTGACTGGAGGGAGCTGAGAACAGGGGGGATCGAAAACTTGAGTGGGGTACAATGGTGAGAAGTAGGTGGCTGATAGTGGGAGAACAAACTCACGACCCACCATCTATTTAAGTCCTGCTAATACAGAACGCACATATATACATAAGCATCTACTAAAACCTGTGGAGTAGTTTCAAAACTCGCTCTAGATCGTAATCCTAGAAATGATATATTCTAGCTCAGCGCACAAGAATATCAAAATATACTGTGGAAAAGAGCCTTGAGTGGCAAAGCAGAGCGGTCGTGAAAAGCACTGGAAACAACGTGAAAAGCGCTGTTAAAGAACAATAACAAGCATTGGCATAGCCAATAGGTCTCGTCTTTGGGACCTTATAAGTGTTTAGCCATGCAACAGTTGCATAACTAAATACTTATAAGGTCCCAAAAGCGAGACCTATCGGCAATGCAAAGCGGCCGTGCGGCCGCGAAAGTGCTCCCGATCGTGATCAAACATCAAAGCGGCCGCAAAAGTGAAAGTAATCGCGGTAAAGCGCGGCGCCCGCGCACATGCACTGTAGCTCTAGGCTGGCCTGGTAGCACTTTTTGGAGCCCTCTCAATAAGTCTCGCCAGACCAGCGCATGCGCTGGGTCAGGCGAGACCTAAAAAAAAAGTAGTGCAGAAATAATGTCCTAAATTGGCCTCTGTGTAGGTCCAGGAGTAGTTGAGCAGGTGGCTTGGGGAGGGCAAAACACAGAAGAGGCATGACTTATACATGCCCTTGACAAGTGCGGAGAAGGAAAAATAGAGCAGCGAGGCTTCCAGCAAATGGGAAGCCTATAGGTGAGCTGTGTGCCCAGAAGCAGATACAACATGTATTGCTTCGAGACGGCACATGTGCAGCGTGTAGACCAGAGACCAAAATAGGGCTGTTTAAATGCATGTTCCTCTCTGAAAGTCAGTTTTTTAAGAAGCAGTGTGCTGGGATTGCATGTGAACCTGAGCATGCCAGATATCTTAACTTCGATGCGAAGTGCTGTGGAATAGAGATGTGTAGGGCTTTATGAGTGATGAAGGCGTTTCATATATAGCTATTGCTGCAATGGGAAGCTATTGGAGAATTTGAAGTACTGTGGTGATGCTTTTTAACAGCAGAATCGAAGCACGCTGCAGCATGGAGCACAGCTTTCGAGGGAGAAAGGTATGTTTTGGGCAGTCCGGTCAGGAGAGTGTTGCAATACTCAATCCTAGATGGCACCAGTGATTGGGCAAGAGTCTTAAGATCTTGTTCAGGGACGAAACTGCATATGCCTAGGGCACACACCGTTGAAAGTGTGCATTCCTAGCAATAGTGTTTGTAAGAAAGTGGACTATTATTTGGGGTGGGCAGTTGCCCACCGCAAGGAATAGTGACACTAACTTTGCAGGATGAATCCCAAGGTCCCTCAATTATATCTTAAGGATTTGTGGGGCCCTGGGCAATATGTATGTTGTGGTCCTCAGTTTGGAATAACTTTAAATAATCACCCCCCTTTTGGCTCATTCAAGGCCTCATGATTTTAAACAATCTTGAATTACTTGTTAAACCTTCAGAAATGGGTTCAACGCAAAAACAGTAGAAAGAAAGTTCAAGCTTCCTGATTTCTGCCAGCCAAAAGTACCAAAAGAAATCATGAATACACCTTGAAAAAGCCTTTCCTTTTTGATTTGTATATGTGTATACAAGCGAGCCGAAACGCGTAATGGCGACTGGTAAGGGGCAATAAATCGTTTCTGCACCAATTCCAGGTCCGTGTCCGTCTTTGGGGAAGTTCCAGTAAGATACGGAAGATTGTGATATATATATCTATCTATAAATATGTGTGTGTGTATATATATATATGTGTGTGTGTGTGTGTGTGTGTGTGTGTGTGTATATATATATATATATATATATATATATATATATATATATATATATATATATATATAACATTTTTTTACTTCCAACAGTATAATGGTCTATGAAATTTAGTGTATAACCTGCTTGTTACTTCTATTTTGGGAAAACATGCTTTGGGTGACTTTTTAGATGTTAAGCGGACTAGAGGATAATATTAAAATAAGACGTGCACATAGCACTTGAAATTGTAGCTCCAGTTGCCGGATATTTGTAATCACATATATACCCTCCTTTACTACTGTGCTCTTGCTGCAACAATGAAAATCAAAAGACTGCTTTAACTATTATCACCATCCTATTAAAACTCTTAACAACTTTCTCCTAATTTCTCTTCCCCTGCCTTGTCACTTCTCTCCCATTTATATTTGTTCACCTCTCATGCTAGACAGATAGCTGTGACCATGCTGAGAGAGAGAAATGGGATGGGGCAGGATACAGAAGACGAACATAGACCTAAAAAGAACGGTATATCAAGAGACGTGAATTAGATGAAGAAAGTATGTAAATTACAAAAATTGAGGTAGCCAGAAGGAAAGATAAAGAGGTAGAAATAGGAAGATTTAGGTAGAGAAAGGCAGAGGTAAATTTTAGAGTGAGGCAGAGAGGTAGATGGAGATGGGGAGAAAGAAATGTAGAGAGAGGCAAATGAGTACAGTACTACAAGCAGTGAGGTAAAGAGGGAGGTAATGTAGAAAAAGATGAATTAGAGAGATAAAGGCAGTGAGAGTCAGAAGAGTAAAAAACAAAGATGCAAGATACAGCGAAAAATGAGACGAGGTATAGAAAAACAGGTCAATTAAAGAACGTAGTGGGGGAAAGAGAAAAGTAGAGAGAGTGGTGAAGGTTATAAAAAGAGTAAGTTGAGAGACATTCATGAAATAGAGTAGGAGAGACAACATTTATACAAAGATGAAGAGTTGTGCCAGGAAGAGATGCTGAGTGGAGAGGGTGGGTGAAAAAGAAAATAGAGAAGGAGGTCCAGAGAGAGATGTATTTGTGTGAGAGTTACTAGCAGAAAGAGAGGAGCTGACTATAGAGAATAAGGATTAAGGAAACAGTTGGCCAGAAAAGAAGTAATATATTTAGAGAGGTGAAAGAAAGGGAACATGGGTAGAGCAGGAGAAATCGGAGGTGGAAAAGGTGAGGTTATGAACTAATGGTGAAGCAAATTGTGAGATTATGTAGTGAGAGAGCGGTAGTGTAGTAAAGGAGATATGAGGTAGACGGAAACATTGGATATAGAGATGAGGGGGAGAGGTGAGGGAGAGAAAGATCTGAGAGAGGTAAGGTAGTAGAGACATGGGGAGAGAGAGGTGAAGTGTAGATGAGGTTGTTTGAGAAGTGAAGTAGATGGAGGATAGATACAAGGAGGTCAAATAGGTGAAGAGCATCCTGGGACAGAGAGATGGATGAGGAAGCGTTACATGGGTTGCAGGGTGATTTGAAATAGTCACAATGAAAAACAAGACACTGACTCCTCTTGGTAATGCATAGATAGTTCTTTACCGACTGTCGTGAATGGGAGAAAGACCCTTCTTACACACAGGCAGGCTGCTGGGCTCGCTCTCAAGTTGCTGCTTAGAGGTAGCTCTTTTTATACACAATTTGCACAATGGTTTATTACAAACTGCAAATAATAATTGCAGGTTATAGATGGAAGATGGAAAAACACTCAAAGAACTATGACCCCCTACTACCCCAAACTCTGACCTAATCCATTCTTTATTGCACTTTCAACAGTGCTGGTAATGAAGCATTCTTCTACTCGTGAATGCATGTCTATTCGTGATAAATGTAATTTTAGTGGAGTGGGTGCTGGTATCATTGTGTGCCTAAGACCTCAGTGTGCTCTAGGCTAATTGGATTTCCTGCACCCATTGTCAATCTTGAAGAAACACACCTTACTCATTTCGGATTATTCTGCCCCGTATAGGCTGTCCGCATCTACGTTCTCAGTCTTGAGAAAGACCCAACGTGACGCTTGAACTGAGCACACCTTTGGGTCAAAACGTCGATGCTCCATTAGACCATGTCCACCAGTTTACTCATTCCAAGGCCAAAACATTTGTTGTTAGGGTCTTTGAAGAGAAACGTGTGATATAGAATTGTGAAAGGACAGATCCTGATTGAATTATTGGATACATATGTGTCATTTCTATGTCTGTTCATTTCATTCTTCACTTATAATATCACTTTGTCACTTCATTTCACTTGACTCACTTAAGTCACTTTGTGTTAATATTGATGAAATTATTTTTGTGACAGCCATATATATAAATATATTTTTTCATAAAGTACAAAGTTATAAATAATTGGTTTTTCTTCTCTTGTTGGGTTTTGTCCAAAAGTAGACAAATAATTCTTTTTGTGACATTATTTGTTAATGAGATACTGAGCAATTGATCTACCTGACAGTACCGACTCCAGATTTACCTATAATCTATTTGGAAGCACGAATTGCATGTAGATGATCCCATTTGCTAAAACCATAAATATTTTCATGCTTGCTAAACACTAGTTGGCTTTTAACTGAAACCCTTTCAAGTTACTTATTCCAGTGTGTCTTCAAGTGCGCTTTTCACCGTACTCTTTTCAGCACAAAACTTGGTCCGAAACTGTTTTTTAACCACATACAGCAATGTGTGTTCTACTCTATTTTGTTGTGCTATGTTCTCTTGTTTTACAGTTTGTGTGTTTTATATTTTCTGTGGTGTGTTCATATTTTACATTTTCTACAACATTCCCCCTTCTAGTTGCTATTTCAACTACTTCATTTAGATCCTTGTCTCTGCTTGGCACTAGGTGATACAAATTGCCCTGGGAATCTATTACTTACGATGGTGTCCCAACTGGAAACATCCCTCCCACCTTAGCATTTGTTCTCCTAGTACATACTAGGATTAACTGTACAACACCATATATTAGCAATAAGACCACAATTGTTGGCAACAAGGGTCCCAAGAGTCCCGATATCCGGGACAGCAGTGATAAAAACCAACCACTAAACCAACTATTTGGGACACCTCCTTCATTTTTTTTAAACACATTTTTATTAAGCATGTCATTAGCAAGACTAACGGTTTTTACAAATATCATTTAAGTTAGGATCATACTATTTTGCAACTCGCACTCTTCTATTAACAATATTGTTACCACCTATGTCTTGACATTAGTGCTTTTGCGATCTCTCCACTACATTAAATACCCCCGCCTCCCTACTCCCTCAGTACCCCATCCTAACCCTTCTGAAAATACCATTTTGATCACATTCGCCTTGTCAAAGGCCATATTACAACCCAGCCAAACGTCTCACATAAACTATTGAACTCCACCTCTCCTCCCCACCCAGGCGTGTCATAGATTGTAGTCTTCCTATGTTCTCTAACTGTGAAGGATGCCCAGGCTCCCTACATCCGTAATGTTGTATTTCGCTCATATGGCCGTAGAAGGTAGAGAGGTCCCTGCCTCCCATTCAGTTTCTTACTGGCTCAAGACTGCAAGGTCAAGGATTATGTATTGGGGCACCTCCTTCATCTACCATTTTCTTTTGTAGGTTAGGCAATGTTTGTATAACCTCTGATAAAGTTCCATTGTCTGCATCATTTGCTGGGATAAACGTGCAGCAAGCTGTCCCAATTTTCTTGCATACCCCTCCTTGCATGGATGTAATAAGGTGAAGTACATAACCGTGCTGCAGTACTCTTTCTTTTGGCACACAGTTCTTCCTATATGGCTTTAAAACCATTATTTGTGGTGTTAAGGACTTTGAGCATTTCCCACTGTGTAAGTTGCAGCTATCGAGCTGTTGCTTTAGCTTTAACAAACGGTAGAATGCTCCCAAAGAATATTTTGGCTTCAGTGAACAGGTGGTACTCTTGGGGAACATCATTCCAAGTGTTTGTTTCATAGTACTCTCCAGTTCTCTTCTTTTGGCTATGGTATAGCAAGGTTGTTGGATTGCGCACGGGGTGCTCATGCAAAGCAGATATATTGATTCCAGGAATTACTAAAACTGGAGTGGGCAAGGTCACCGAGCAGATTCCACCCCAGTGTGGTGGTAACTGGATAGTCAGCAGTTTTCTGCACAGCCAGTAAAAATCCATGAGGCTGGAGGTGTCCCCCTGCACGTCTGAGTTGTGAATTGTGGTCTTACAGCCAATATTCTGGACTACATGAACAGTGCCATTTCCTCTGAAACCTATAGAAACAGAAATTATTCTCAAGACAGTCTGAGGACTGATTGTGCTATCTACCCAAGTGTTAAGTGAAATATTTTCATCCCAAATATGTGTACATTTTTTAATTGCATTCCTAATAACATCAGTGCCATTCCATGACGATATAGCCATACTGGAAAATTCAATATTGGGATGCCATTGATAACGGGCGAAGATTAACCCGGTGACGCTAAATCCTGGCCTATCAACACAACCTGGGGGTAAGGGATTTACGAAATTGTTGTTACACTCGTTGGGTGGGCGTGTTACTCTTAAAAATACGAAATCTAGGACCCCCGGGTCCAATCTACAGTGGTAGGACAGCCTATCTTTCTCTTATGTGATATTTCCTTCACAATGTCCTGTCTGTCTGTGAGAATGTATAACACTTCTGGTAATGACTCATTCTTAGTGGCATTCACTAAAAGCGCACTACTCTAACGTGTCAACTGCATTTGGGCCTTAATCCTACACAAGTAGAGATGTAATAAACATTGAGCTGTATTTGAGGGTACTTTTTCCCCTTGAGTGCAGCATATCTGATCCAGTTGCATGAGTAATTAGGGAACACACAAAACAGGATTTGTTAGTGTTTTCTGAACTTATTTCGGACATATGCTGATTCCACATAATATGTGACCGTATGGCATTACGGGTCACATTAGAGAGCTCTCTACGTACATGAAAAACATTAAAGCTAAAGGGTGCGTTGCTATAGAAGAGCAGAAAAGATAAAACCAAGAGACAAAAAAGCATAAAAACCAGAATGCATATCTTGTGCGCCGTCTTTTAAAAAAGTAGTCCAAAGGTTGAGGTGTATGGGGGTATTTTTATGCTGGCACTCTTCATCCGGCCTCTTGTTTCATTTAAATTCTCTATGATGTTTGGCGAGGTCCTGGATTTAGGAGAACATAGGTGTGGTGAAACCGTGGTCACTGTGTAAGGGCTGTCAAATCAACTTTCCTGCCATTTTCAGACAACGTTTTCACAAATACTTGGTCCTCTATGTGCACAGCTGAGAGTTCGACCTCAGCGGTGGCGGGCTTCTCCTTAGTTAGCTGTTAAGGAATTAATCTTGCACATTTCATCAGTTCACAAAGGTACATAAGCATCTCATCTTTCAGATTCTCCGCAGAGCGTTCTTCCTGTACATTATGTCTAGTGGCAGGGACCGAGTATTCACGGATTCTCCTGTCACTATTTGATGGGGTGTCAAGTGATGGTCAGATCTTGGTGTATTCCTAAGGGAAACAAGCATTTGCAATGCAACAGGTCTCGCATTTACCTGAGCATGAGCTATTGGCATTGTAAATAAAAAGGCCTTTTATTTATGTTTTGGTTTTTGAAATATAAATAAAACGCATTGTCATTTACAATGCTAATAGCTTAAACTCGCGTAAATGTGAGACATATTGTATTGCAAATGCTTGTTGTTACCAGTCATTGGTACATGCTTTTTCATCCTTGCCTCATCTGTCGACGTTCCATTTATAACCAAAAATTATTCCACCAGTTTATCTACTCATGTTCTGTATTTTCTGTTAACTTAGCTATCTGACACATGCTGGTGATCCAACATCCTTAAAATTATTAGCTGATTTTGCTTCAACCACAACCATAAATGTTTTCTTAATGAGCATTACTAACCCTAATGCTGCCTAGGCGAGACCTAAAAAAATATGTTTTGTGGTGCTAAGAAAGCAGTTTATATTCACTTTATGCTGTGTAAAAAGCATATTTGAGGAAGGTTGTTAGCAATGTATGGTTTACTACATTTTGGAAATCAAGCATTGGTTTTGTAGCCATAAATACAAATTAGAGACTGAATATTTTTTACATTTTGCATTTTTTCCATCAGGGAGCAATCACAAGGAGGCAGTGCCACCTATCGCACCACCATAAGTTTAAGATGTGGTTATAAATATATGTATCTCGGGAAAAAGAGTGTGTGTGTGTGTGTGTGCGAGAGAGAGAGAAAGAGCGAAAGAAAGAGAGAGGGGGAGGGAGAGAGGGAGAGAGAGAGGGACAGAAAAAGTGAGAGGGATAGAAAGAGATGGAGAGAAGAGGGAGGGAGAGAGAGAGAGGGGAGAGAGATAAAGAGAGAGAGGGGGAGAGAGAGAGTAGAGCGAGAGGGAACGAAAGAGAGAGAAAGAGAGAGGGAGAGAGATAGAGGGGGAGAGAGAAAGGGAGAGAGAGAGGGAAAGAGAGAGGGGGAAAGAAAGCTAGAGTGGGAGAGAGAAATAGAGAGAGAGAAAGAGAAACAGAATGAGAGAGGGAATGAAAGAGAGGGGAGAGAGAGGGAGAGAAAGAGAGGGAGAGGGAGGGAGAGAGGGGGAGGGAGAGAGAGAGAGAGAGAGGGACAGAGAAAGAGAAAAAGAGAGGGAGAAAGGGAGAGAGAGGGAGAGAAAGAGAGAGTGAAAGAGAGAGGGAGGGAGAGGGGAGGAGAGAGACAAAGCACAGTGGGACAGCAAGAAAGATGGAGAAAAGTCATCATGGAAGAAGCGAGGGGGGAGAGAGAGAAAGAGTGGGAGAGAGAAAGAAAGAGAGAGGGAAGGAAAGAGAGAGAGAGAGAGAAACTGACAGGGAAAGAAGAGGGAGAGAGAGAGGGGTAGAGAGAGAGCGAGAGAGAGAGGAGAGCTAGAGGGAAAGAAAGAGAGAGAAATGAAGAAAGAGAGTGAGAGAGAGAGAGGGGGAGAGAGAAAGAGAGGGAAAGAAAGAGAGAGGGAGCGAGAGAGAGAGACAGACAAAGGGAGAGAGAGAGAGACAGAGAGAGAGAGCGCAGTGGGACTGCAAGAAAGAAGGGGAAAAGTTATCATGGAAGAAGAGGCTGAGATAGGCAAAGAGAATGAAAGGTAATAAAAGTGGAGAGAGAATGGCGGGAAAAAAAGATTTGCCTATTAGCTGAAAATATAGACTAGCATGCCAAAGACATGAGACAAAAAAAAGTACTAACAAAAAAAGACAACAGTAATAATAAGTAAAATAATAACGCCAATACAATAATTATAGGACTGCAATAGTTATTATTGATATTAATAATGATAACTATAAGAAGGATTTAATGTTGATACCACTATAAGTAAAGCTATTTTATCTTTCTATTTATTATTTTACTGTTTTAGTGAAATGGTCTAATTCTTAGATATGAATGGATTCAGGTGTGATATAATTATTGAACGTGAGGGGCGCCTTAAACTATTGTGAAATCAGGCTGGTTATCTAAACAAGTGTTCATTTCTGTTTATGGCTTCATCAGTGTCACAGTAGGGTCAATATTGCATTCGTCTCGGAGCCGGTGTGCCGATGTTTAATACTGGCACTGCCCACTGTGTAAGCAGTAGTGCCATATGTGGTATCCATGGCTTTAAGGCACCGCGTCAATGTGAAATTCATATTTAAAAGCAAGTAAGAGGCTGGCACACACATCACTGCACATGCATAATCCCTTCCAGAAGCCGTGTGCCCTGCTCGGTGGGTGCGACCACCGTGCACAAAGGCCGTAGATGTCCCTCGGGCTGGGGGATGCCACGCAGGGTTGGTACAGCGCACTCTGGGCTTTGATGCTGTGCCTGCCAGCCCCCTCACATGCCAGGCCTACTCTGCGGGGGTGAGCCAGCTGCACGGGGCCTGGGGTGTGGGCAAACATATGCTCCATTTGGGAAGGCTAGGCCCCGGCCCGGGGTAGCTTGCTCTGCAAAGGGGGCTGGACTCTGATTATAGGCAAATTTGTTTACGTCTTTGATGTCCACTGCCAGTGACAGCGCTGTGCTATGTCCTGTTTTACTAGGAAACATTTAGGTCTACAGCTCGAGTAGGGGCATCTAAGTATACGTGAGTGGTTCCGGAGCGAAGATAACAAGCATTGGCAAGGTTAAGTTTCAGATTGCCGATGTCCGACATTTGTGTCTGCCAATGTGCAGTACGCCTCGGCGGGCTTCTCCCTACCTGAGCAGGGAGATGGTGGAGGCCTGCTCGCAGAATGGGCGGACCACCGGAGGACTGCTTCTGCTGTGTTTGTGTTCGGAGGGTGGAGGGCGGCTGATAATGGAACAGAAAGCCATTGATTAAAACAGCGCGTGTGGGCTTGAAGTCAAAGCAGTGCACTTCATAAATATACAAGGAAGTTAACCGCGAAGTGACAGAATCTTGCCAAATTGCATAACGGGAGCTTGTTAAAGTGCGGCCGCGAAAGTGAAAGTGATCAAACATCAAAGCGGCCGCGAAAGTGAAAGACAACGAGTGCTTTCAGGCTGCCAAATGGTGCGCGCGCCCGGAGCACATGCACTGTAGTTGGCGGCCTGAAAGCACTCGTTTGCACTTCCAAAAGTGCTTACTATAAGTCTCGCCAGAGCAGCGCTAAAGCGCTGTCTCAGGCGAGACCTAAAAAGTGCTATTGGTAGGCAATACAGCCATTTGTTGTGCAATGTAGCACAAGACTTACAGATTTTACTCTTCAAGAGATCCATTCAGACGCTCAACAATACCATTACTTTGAAGGTGGTACATAGAGGACAGTATATTTTTTTTATCCCTAACCGTGTTGTGATATGCACAAAAATTGTGTTCATCAAATTGGTGCCATTGTCAGATCTTATCACTTCTGGAATTCCCTATTGTGGAATTAATTCACGAACTAGGAATGTAGCTGCTGCTTTAGCATCATAATGGACTCATGGCCCCGCTTCAATCCAGCAGGAAAAACGGCAGACCACAATTATGAAGTACCTGTAGTTACTGCATCTATCTATCATATCTATAGAGTCCATATGAAGGCATTTAAAGGGACCTTGTGGTTGTGGAATGGTAGAATTTATTACTTTCAATGTGGGGTTAGGGGAGAATTGCTGACAGAAATGCAGTATTGAACGTACATGGTAAGTGTTTCGTGTAAATTGAGAACAAATCAGTCTTGTTTTATTTGCATAGACATATAAGTTCTTGAGGTATGGGCTGATAACCGCAGCTGGTCAAGAGCTATTGTAAGCAAAGTCTGTGGCATCATTGGTTTACCTGTGGATAGCTGTCAATACATTAGTTCATCCCTTGACTGGGTGCATCCTCTATCCTCGCATAACTGTTTTTCCTGAAGGTGCAGCCTCTTGCAGTTTTCTGAGATGTAACCGTGCTGTCTCAGCATAATGAGGTGTGTCACTGTCTGTGGTCGTATTGGACTCACTCAGGCAGTGAGTCTACTCAGGCAGTGAGTGTCATGTTCCCACTCGCTCACCTCCCGAAGACCGGCAATCAGGCATTCTCCTCACCTCCCGAAGACCGGCAATCAGGCATTCACCTCACGGAACGAGACTCCTCCCATCTGTTTCCGCCTGACAGGGTTGCAGTCTAGTCATTCGAAGACACGCAACTGATGCCCCCGGCACTTCCGGATGTTTCTGCATTTGAACGCGGAAGACGCCCACCTCGGCGCTTCGGATACTGTTCCAGAGCTTCGCAGGCACGCAGGAGCGTAAGCGAAGGCTCTACCTGCAACCGGACATTCCGTCCGGACCGCGCAAGGGCGCCTAAAGAACCTACTTTGGTGACTCGTGCGGAGGCACGGAGTCACGATTGCACTCGCCCTTCAATTCAGTGCACAAGCACTGAATACTCGCTTTCAGCGACTCGTGCGACGGCGCGAGGTCGCATTTACCTGAGCCCCGTCCCACAGTGCCGTAGCGCTGTAAACCTGCCTTGGCGACTCGTGCGACGGCACAGTCGCATTTCCTTTGCCCGCATCACAGCGCAGGAGCGCTTAACCCTTACTTTGGCGACTCGTGCGACCGCACGAAGTCGCAATCACTTTTTGCACAGCATCACAGCGCAGGAGCGCTTAACCCTTGCTTTGGCGACTCGTGCGACGGCACGAAGTCGCAATCATTTTTTGCACCGCATCACAGCGCAGGAGCGCTAACTCTTGCTTTGGCGACCCGTGCGACGGCATGAAGTCGCATTTACTTTGCCCCGCACCTAAGCACAGGAGCGCTTGAGCCCTTCCAAAGCTGCTCTTACATCAGCACGAAGTCGCACTGGTGCCATTTCTTCACCTCATCGCAGGAGCACTTACATTCAGGTAACCACTTGGGGATTCCTGTTGCCTGTTCCCTGTATCTACCCACTGTAACTGGTGCATGTGTCTGCTCCCATTGTAACCCGCGCAGTTATTACACCTGCCTCCTCTCTCACCATTAGGTGGTGTCGACACACGACCCGGAAAACCACGGAGGGTGCCCCACCACGACATCCACTATATCGCTCCCTTCCACTTCCTGGCAGCCTCTCCCGGTTCCCTCTTTGACCTGGTTAGTGTACTTGCTTCATCCAGTAGGAGAAGGGCGCAGGAGGGGGTTGTCAATGTCGTCCCCGTGGGATCTCTCCACAAACCAGAGGTAAGAATTGTGGGGACCTGACAGTGAGGCAGTTTGAACCACCAGAACAGGGACATGTTGTGAACCTGATGTCACAGGCATGGCTGTGCGCCCAGCTGCATCTTTAGCTGCCCAATCTGCTAGTGCATTACCCTGGGGCACAAAATCCTGTCCACTTGTATCTTCTGCACATTTCACAATGAAGGGTATGCTCAGATGTGAGTCCCGTGCTCTCCATGCCACTGGAATCAAGCTATCCTGGCTGACGAGGGCTGAAAGCCCGAAACCGGTCCTAGGATGCTTGTTTCCAGTCCAGGGAGGACCTGGCTTGGCAGGCAGTTCGGGCTGGACTGTTCCCATGGGGCACAGGGTCAAGACTGATTTGCATATGGCTGGGTTCAAACTGGAATGGCACGGTGAGCAAAAAAACGATGGATTTAGGCCCAGATCTCTGTACTGGGGTGAATGTATGACATTGTTCTGCATTCTGTCCATCAATTGTTGTTTTTGCAAGTGCATTACCCTGGGGCACAAAATCCTGTCCACTTGTATCTTCTGCACATTTCACAACTGCCACTGCGTTTGGTAATGCAAGTGCTTGTATTAGCACCTCTAAGAGGTTTATATGCATAACAGGATTTCCGTCTGACTTGAGGAAACCTCTCCTGGCCCACCTCATGATGCTGGAATGCACAGTGGTTGTCACATAAGCCGAAGCTGAATAAATTGTATTTACTTCTCCTAGCTTAAGAGCCGCTTTTAATTTTTTTTTAAAAAACAGATTTTATTGATCCATTTTCAAAAACATCGGAGCAGTTCATTAATGTTCAACATAGCATTCATTATGTACTTGCTTGACAGCCTATCCAACAATTACTCATCCAAGTGCTTCATAGTCGTAGCTCATGTTAGATCCATACCCCTTGTTCCCCTCACACCCCCTGAGAGTCGCTAATGTGGTGATTGTATCCTGGGTGTAGAGATGCAGCTATAGCCAGTTTAGGCGCATTCCTAGTATGCCGTCCCACTAATATGTGTATGGCTGTGAGATCTGTTTGACATGATAGTCATCCGAGCAATATTGGTTCTGGCTGTGCTCCTATATTGGGGAACGGGCCCTTCACATTTGCCCCCTCTTCGTCGTCCTGGACCCCCTACACCACGTGCTCTAGGTCATGCATGAGGGTCTCCCAGACTGTGACCACCTCGATATGCCGCAAGCCCCTTTTGGCCTCCCTCATCAATATTCGTCCTTCACATCCTGCCCATTTTAGGAGTTCTCTTCACCAGGCAATCAGATTAGTGCCTCTCGGGGCTTCCCAGTTTGTGGTTATCTCGCACTTTGCCAGCATGAAGGCCAGGTCCTGGAACGTACTGGTAACTTTTAGTTTTAGCCGTGTGGGGAAACCATCCCAATAGCAGCGAGCAGGGAATCTCTCTATCAACGACCTCCCTCACAAGCTGTACCACCCCCTCCCAGTATCCTCGCAAGCTGGTGTAGGACCAAAACATATGCATAATGTGGGCTTGTGCTTCGCCGCATCGCGAGCAAGTTGCCTTCTCCGCCTTGAAGTATCGAAGTATTCGCTCAGGCGTCAGGCTCTGTGGAAGACATAGTAATTTATCAGTTTGAAACGTGCATTTCTGGATATCTTGGGTATTCTAGCTAAGATATTGTCCCAGTCCTTCGCAGGGATTGGGATATCTAAGTCCTTTTCCCACTGGAGGCGAAGGACTTCCAGCGGGCGCAGCCCGTCCATCTGAAGCGCTCTACATAGGCAGGATATTGCTTTGATGACACCCGCCGACAGGACCATATAGTAACAGCTCTGTTGTAGTTGGGGCTCTGTGGATTCCGTCCTCTAGTGTTTGCGGATTGCCGCTGTGTAGCAAAAAGTGTCCCAGAGGCAGATCAAACTCCATTCGGAACTCGTCAAACGGCAGTAGTTCATTGTCCCTGTACAAGTCGCCCATTTTGGTCACCCCGGCATCCATCCACGCCCCCAAATCTCGCCAGTTACCTTCATGTGGGAGGGCTTTTAGCATATCCATTGGGATGTCTGGCGAATACGGTACACTCACCCCCATTCTCTGCAGCCCCCGGCACCAACATTTTGCTTGCAACTTGAGCTCCTGGGAGTCAGTACGGGACGGTCTAAGTACTCTAAGAAACACTCCAAGCAAGTCGCCCACTGAAGGCTCGGTCAGTTCCTGGGCCTCTGCTGGTTGGCACCCCCTGGCCATGTCTTGCACCAACCACTGCAGCTGGGCTGCTATATAGTAGGACTCAAAGTCCTGGGCTGCAAAACAGCCCTCCTTCACCGGACGCTGCTAAGTCGCAAGAGTAATCCTGCGTCTTCCCAAGCTCCAGATGAAGGCCCGGATTTGAGAGTTCAGATCTCTACAAAAGCCTGAAGATATCCATAGGGGAAGTGTGTTAAAATAATACAGCAGGCAGGGGAGCACTACCATTTTAAGAAGAGCGATCCTACCAGCTAATGAGAGTGGCAGAGTCTGCCAGAAATCCATGGATGCCCTCATAGATATCCGGCCAGGTATGGTATATGTGGACTACTAGGTATGGTAAGAAGTTAGGCTGCTATCGTAGTCTTGCTAAGTACCCTGGAGGGCGTCCTGTAGGTGTCACCGGGAAAAGCTGAGACTTCTCCCAGCTCACTTTTAACCCTGATATGGAGCCGAACCTCTCTAGCAGCGTGCGGGCACCTGTTAAATCTTCCTCCCTCCCCTCCAGGAACAGCAACAGATCATCAGCGTAGAGTGCTATGAGGTGGTATGTATTTCCGACATGCAGCCCTCCGTAAAACTGCTTTTTAAAAAAAAAAATTTAAACATTTTTATTGAGATTTTCTTTAAACATCGTGATATACAGGGTATAGAGATGCTCCATTCAACAGAGGATAGATACAAAGCACTGGTCATGACTACTCTTTTCCAGTCCAAGGTGGGCACGACAACAGAATTATACGCATACAACAGTTTTGGTCCTCGGGGTATCAAAATCGGGTAAAGCAGTCCTCAATTGTAGGGAGAGTTTCCAATCACTATAAATTCGTGTCCATCTAATGATCTATACTACAGGTTACTGAGAATCCAATATTGAACTAACCCCCCTCCCTCCCATTCTCTGGTCCACTAGTTTTCCCCGTGACACAACCACAAATTGTCCATCTTAGCAGTACCTTCCAATACAACAATCATTTACGGTGCATAGGAAATACAAAGCAGGGCTGATCTATCCTTATACTGTATAGCTACATTGAAGCCCAATCTCAGCAAGGGAGCCAGGGTGGAACAAAGAAATCTTAACATATCCTGCACTCATCGTACATTAAAAGTATGTTTATTCACTAACGTCTGACCCAGAGTCCTCCTGTGGGGGTTCACATATATTTCCTCGGTAGGAGTTCCATTTCCCCCATACCCTCGTCCATTTGTTGGGGCATCCTCGATGTGTGTAGACTGACTTCTCTGCCACCATTGCCAAGTCCATGTCGTTGCACCATTGACTAAGTGTCGGAGTAAGTCTGGATCCCCAACGTTGCGCTATATTGCGTTTCTCCACCGTCATGCCCAATGTCACCCATTCCTGAGTTGTATTGTTTAAGTCCGTGGGATCCCATATATTGAGAAGGCAACGTTTTGGCTCTGGGAGAATTGTGACTGTCGTGACTTGTGCGAGTGTTCGCATCACTCCTCTCCAATAGTGTGCAATCTTCGGGCATTGCCAGATAGTGTGATATAGCGTACCTGGCTGCCCACACTGTCTGAGACAAAGTGGTGTGTCAGTGCGATGTATTTTGTGTAATAGTGTCCTAGTATAATAAGTGCGATGCAGAATCTTTAGTTGCACCAGTTTTGACGTTATTGCTGCCTCCTGAGGGGATGCCAGCGCCTCCTGCCAGTCAGCTTCATCTACATCACCCAATTCTAACTCCCATCTGGCCTTCGCCACCTTGGGATCTGGGCGGTTATTCACAATTTTCCGGTAGGTTTGTGAGATTTCCTTTTTGTGGAGGTGGTCTGTGAGGAGTCTATCCTCCAATGGTGAAGATTCTGCTGGTCTTGTTTCAGGTGGGAGCAAGGATTGGAGTGTGTGCCTGACCTGCATGTAGCGGAACATTTCCATCTTTGCTAATCCGTAGGTGGCCTGCAAATGGGCAAACGTAACAATTTCCCCTTTTTTCCAGAGATCCCCCAACCTTGGATATTCCTATCAGGTCCCACCGGTCAAACCCTTTAGTGTTGCGTAGTGTGCCCAGCCTCTTTGTGTCCCATAGTGGCATAGCTAACTGCCCTGTTCTTGCTGCAATTGCAAGTGGTTCTACAGCCAGGGCGAAAAGCAAAGGGGGGAGCGGGCAATCTTGTCTGGTGCCTCACTCTCCTGGCCACCTTTGCGATATAATTCTCCCAGTCCGCACTCGAGCTGTGGGCCTAGTATATAGGAGTTTGGTCCATTTGATAAATCCTTCCCCCAGCCCCATGTGCGCCATGACTTCGTACAAGTAGGGCCATTCGAGGCTGTCGAAAGCTTTTTGTATGTTCACTGCTAGGACCGCAGCCTCTGTTTGCCTCTAAGATGGATAGGGGTCATCGTATATTCCCTGCCGTATTGCGAGAAAGAATGAATCCAGTGTGGTCATTAAAGGCAAATGACGGGTAGCGAGTATTCGGCGTAGGATTTTATAATCTATATTTAGCATTGACAGCGGACGGTATGCAGATTTGTCATGGGCCGGTATATTTGGTTTTAAGACAAGGACTATAATGGCCTCTCTAGTAGTATCTGGTAGGCAGCCGTGCCTGCTGGCCCCCTCGTATAGCGTTACCAAGTGAGGGACATAAGCTGCAGAATATGTGGAGTAAAACTCCGCAAGGAACCCGCCTATGCCCGGTGTTTTATTCCGCGCCATCTGTTTGATAGTGCCTGTTATATTTTGGGAAGTGATATCTCCCCCCAGAGCGTCTGCCTCTTCCTCCGTGATCCGCGGGATTGGGAGGCCGGTAAGCCATGCCTGCGCTTCCTGCCGGTCGTTGACGGTGGGGCTCGCATAGAGGGCCGAATAATATCATGCAAATGTGTTGTTGATCTTCTCTGGCGCCTATACTCTGGTGCCCCCTCCATCCTTGAGTTCCAGAACAGGGGAGCCGCGCTTTTCAGGGTTGGCCAGCCATGCTAGTAGCGCGCCTGATTTGTCTTGTTCAGCGTGGGTCTTGTCAGTGTACCTCAGATAGACAAAACATCGGAGCCTCTCTACTTGCGTTGCCACCACCTCCTTTGCTGCTAACAATTTGCGCTGAAGCTCAGGAGTTTCCAGTCGTTTGATTTTTACATTGCGTAGTCGAGCCTCAGCACTTTCTATATCTTTTTAAAGAGTATGTCTAATCCCTTTGGACTCTGCTATTCAATACCCTCTCATCACAACTTTAAAGGCGTCCCATTCGATTTAGGGGCTGGCTGCAGACCCAGCATTATCAGCTTAGTAGTAAGTGAGTTTGGTCCTGATCATCTCGCAGAAGACCTGGTCCTCTAACGATTCAGGCTTTAGTTTCCTTGTAGGAATGGAGGGTTTGGGGCGTGCCCACTGCAGTCGGAGTAGTACCAGGTTATGGTCCGAAATGGTGCGGGACAGGTATTCAATCTCATTAATTGAGCTATGGACATAAGGGGTACAGAGAAATAAATCTAAGCGGACGTGTAGCTCAAGAAGACTTGAAAAGTAGGAGTAATATCGATCCAGCGGGTGCCGGCGTCTCCAGGAGTCCACCAGGCCTTATTGCTGCTGCCAGTCAGAGACTACCTTGGCCGAGTGGGTGGTCTGGGAGTCCCGCAGCGGAGGGTGTGAGCGATCCAGTAGGGGGTTCGAGACGCAGTTAAAATCGCCCCCTATGAGTGGTGGTGGTGTTAGCCATGGAGCCAGGCGCCGAGACAGGTGCTCAAAAAAAGACCCTGGTCTGTATTGGGAGCATATATGCTCACCAGTGTTACCTCATTACCATCTAATTGGCCTTTTATGGCCACATACCTACCCTCAGTATCTATCATGGTGTATGTGAGTTGGAATGGGACCTCTGCTTTTATCCATATGTGTTCCTCTGGCATATGCCGAGTATGTGGTAAAGTGCGCTTGGCCTCGCCATCGCTTTTTCAGCACCTGGCTTTCTTTAGCGGTGAGTTGCGTCTCCTGCAGGAGCGCAATGTGCGCTCCCCTTCTATATAGGTAAGAGAACATTTTGTACCTTTTCGCCATGGTATGCATATCACTGACATTCCATGTCAGACATTTATATCTTGGGTCATTAGCCATGTGGAGAAGTGTGGCTCAATGGTTAGAGCGGCAGACCTCGATGCAGAGCACTGGTCCGGGACCAGGGTTCGATTCCCGTCGCGGCAGGGTCTCGGGCTATAAATTCCGCGGACTGGATATTCTCGCCTCAGTGCCTATTCTAATCATGGGTCCCACGCTGCAACTCTGGGCAATAGCTTGCTTAATCTCCACAACGGCCCCCCTGCGGCGGGATGCCTGGCTTTCACCTTGGGGATGCCCAGTACGGGTTATCTCACAGGGAAAAACCAGGACGGGTTCCCAAGGCAAGCGCCAAGATGCCCAAGGGTAGTTGAGCGCTATATAAGAACATATAATAATAATAATAATAATAATGTGCGGTGTCTGTGCAGAGAAAGGACTCCCCTCGTTCTATAGCTGCAATCCCGCTCATCTCTCGTCTTGTGACCCCACCTGCTTCGTGTGGATCGTGTGTGCGACTCGCCAAGACCCAACTTTAACAGCATCAGTCAACAACCCCAACTCCCCCTCCCCAGGGCCAGCAGCAACAGGCCACTTGCCCAAACCTTATTAATGTTTGTTAGCATTAGGAGCAGAGCCTCTGTAGTGCTCTGCGATGTGAGGGGGTGCCACGCTTCTTCTCCAGGCGGCCAGGCTCTGATCCAGCATAATTGGGAATTACTGTGGAGCCTTCCTTTGAAGTACTTATCCAAATATCATCCCAGAATCTATGGCTAAGAGGACAGTAGCAACCCGGGCTGCAGATCAGCTCTGTAAGCCAGCAGGAGGGTGTATGATTTAGATTATATTGTCTGCAGTGCATGGTGTAATCTTGGGCATCTCCAAACTTGATGTCCTAGAGGCATGAGATTCCGGGTCCGACTCAGAGTCCAGAGGGAGCAGCCACTGCTCTGATGTATCCTGCTCCGGTTGGCCCCTAATTTTTTGAGCTACTACCTCCATCGCTCTTTGTCGCCCCAGGCGAGCCTGGTAGAGTTACTTGCTATCGGCGACGTGCTCGTCTGGGATTCCTGCGCAGGCGCTCTCGCTCCCTATCCTCCGCGCAGGGTCTTGGTTCGTCCTGGATTTCTAGCCAGTCCCACGATTCCTGCGGGATCTGAAAGAACCGCACCCTGTCTGGAGTTACCATTCTCAGCTTCGCCGGGAAAAGCATGGAGCACTGGAGATCAATCTGTCGCAATTTCTTTTTAACCTTCTGGTAGGATGCCCTCTGTCGTTAGACCTCTTTAGAGAAGTCCAGGAAGATATGCACCGTCACGTTAGCGACCTTCACCTCCCCTTTCTTGCGTGCCATTGCCAGAATGGAGTCCCGATCTCTATAGTGCAGGAGCCTCGTGATCATGGGCCACGGACGAGCCCCTGGTGGTGGAGGTCTGGCTGGAACTCAATGTGCTCTCAAAAAAAGCCAAGAGGTCCTCGGGGGCCACACTGGTGTGCAACCACTGCTCCAGGTATTGCACTGCGTTTGTTCCTTCAATTTATTCCGGGAGGCCTATGATCCGAATGGTATTGCGGCGGGAGCGGTTTTCGGTGTCTTCTGCTCTTGTCTCAAGAGTCTGTACCTTGGCCGCTACGGCCTACAGCTGCTTCTTTATTGCGGCCATAGCTGGGAAGAGATCCACGAATGCGCGCTCATTGCTGGTGACCTTCTCCGCTAGCTTTCTCTGGTCATCTTTCAGTAGGCTGAGATCAGTGCAGATTGTGTCAATTTTGAGTTCATGGACCTCTCTGGAGGCCGTGATAGCCTGAAGTATATCTTGGAGTGTGGGTGCGCGTCAGCCCCTGTGGTTGTCAACGCGGTTGTTTCAATGTTGCAGGTGTCCTTGTCTCGGGCTGGTCTAAGTCTGTCGTTTGGAAGGCTTGCCCATTTTTTCTCAGGGTTCAGCTTCAGGTAAGGACTCTGGTAAGAGTCTGCCATGTCGAATGCCAGTCCCTTTGCCTACTAATACTTCCTAGGAACTAGTTCTGTCTGACGTCCCAGGGCCTAGATGTGACACAGGGTGCCGGGTGCCTCGGGTCAGGGCCTGCTCTAATTCACATGTGCAATACTGTCTGCCATCACTGCTCTTGCTGCCCGTCGGGTCTTCCTCAGGTCCAGTCCTAAAGTTGCTAGTCAGTTATGGAGCCCTGATAGCTGGCTACTACTTTTATCACACAAGGCACTCTGCAACCTCGCAGCTGGCAAGAACGTTGTTTCGCCTTATTCAGTTTTCTTCCCTATACTCTGTCTCCCACGGATCAGGGGTAGCCCAGTTCTCTAACCTTCCCCTCTTTCAGGGCAACAGGCACCGCGCTCCCCAGCCAGGCAACTCAGTCCATCCGCGCAGGCCCGCTCTTGATTCAACACTAGTTCTGTTCCCGCGCAGGGGGGGCTCTCATGCCCAGCCCCACTGTGGTGTCTTTCTCAGGCTTTATTCCGGCTTCTTTATTTAGTAATGGGTTCGACAGGGGCCAATCCATAGTGGTAGGGGTGCAGCTCTGCCAACTCCCCTCTTAGCTTCTGGGTCACGCCATCTCCGGTTACCTCGCTAGATGTGGGCATGGTTCTGCAGGTAGTCAGCAACCCAGTTCCCCTCCTCAAAGGCAGCAGTATTGCAGGCGCCTCCTCCAGTTGCATAGATCTGTAAGGCCCTATTTTCTTCCTCATATAGGCGGGGGCCCCCACTCGCAGCTCCGCTGCTATACAGTTCTCATTCCCTGCTGGGGGCTGTTAGTGCGGCAAAGCTGTGTGCAATACAGTCCTTCTCTGCAGTCAGGCCTCTTCCGGGTGTCAGTCTTTGGCCTTTTGTCAGGGCAGAGAGCAATCCTCCTCGTGCTGCAATCTGCCCCTCGTGGATGGCCCCCTGCGCTCCTACCTGTTTGGAGAGCCGGAAGTGCCGCGGTCAGGTCTAATATAGGACCAGCGCTGGCTCCTGATTCCAGTCTTCTCTTGGGGCCACACGCTGAGAGTTACCCGGTGCTAGCGCGCGTCATCAGTAGTTGGTAGGAGGCCTTCAGCCACTTCCCGGGTGCAGGGACTCCAAAGGCCCGCAGACACCTCGGTTCAGCCCACAACAGCCCTGGGCCATAATAAATCACCACTGCTGCACCCAGTCTTAATTAAGCCAAGGCCAGCCCAGGCGACCTCTCTCAGTAGCAGCGCCCCACTGTGCGGCCAGGCCGTCTCAGTTCTGCGGCTCACCTCTCTTGCTGCTCTAAGGTGACGCTGGTCTGGGTGACCCCACCCTGCCGCCGATCCGGCCTCGGTACTTTGCTGTACCGTCAGATCAGGTCAGCTCTGGTCCTTATTTAAATCCCGCCTTTGCCTTCTGCAGTACTGCGGCTCCCTCTGTCGGGCCTCCCGGGCTTCGCCATCTTGGGGCCCAGGGGCAGGGCCTCCACAGGTTCGCAGACCCCTCGGTTCAGCCCGCAACAACCCAGAGCCGTTATCAGTCACCTCTGCCGATCCTGATCTTCTTTAGGCCAAAGTCAACCCGGACGAGCTCTCCTGGCGGTCTGTGTCAGTAGCAGCGCCCCGCTGTGCTGCCAGGCTGGCTGTTTCGCAGCTCACCTCTCCCCCTTTCTCTAAGGTGAAACTGGTCCTGGTAATCTCTCCCTGCTGCCGACACGGCCTCAATACTTCGCTGTGCCGTCAGATCAGGTCCGTTCCAGGCCTAATTTCTATCCTACCTTTGCCCTCCGCAGTACTCCGGCTCCCCTCGTCGGGCACTGTCAGGTCTCCCGGGCTCCACCATCTTGGGTCCTGGGGCGATGATCGTGTCAATTTGCTGAAAGGAATTCAGGGCTACAGAGAGGGATAAGTGCCTTGTGGTGGCTCGTACCCTCTGCGGCAGTGATCAGCTCCTAATCGGAGCCCCCTCGGCCATGTGGGTGGGACAGGATGTCGCTGACTCGTGATAGCCGCAAGTAGCTCAGAGATGAGCTGCTCACTCCATCAGCATCAGGCCACGCCCCCAAGAGCCACTATTAATGTTGATCATTCTGCTGCTTGGGTGGAATAATGCGGTGGTAGTCTCAACTGCTCCACTATATGAATTGTATCAGAAGAATTGTGCTGTTGTGCTCTGACTACTGCTGCACCCGTGGGCCTAATTTCTATATCCTGGTCAGTAGTAGAAGAACCTTCAACAAAATAGACTGTTACGTGGTGTAGGATCCTCTGTTGCTTCAGGTCACTTGCCCCCTAGAAACTAATAATGGACCTCTTCCTGAGAGTTGAACGTTTTCTCCCTCCACTCTGTATCGTCCCTGTGCAAGTGTGACTAGAAGAGATATCGTGTCTCTTCTGCACTGCTGCTCAGTAGGGCTACAAATCAATATGTCATTGGCATATTGCAACAGTGTGCTATCACCCTTGACATTTGACAAGTCCATTCTTTATCATTCTGTTAAAAACACTGGGGGACTCGCATACCCTTGGGGTAAACAAGAGTACAAGTACTGAATCCCGCGATAGGAGAACGCTGTCAAATACGGGCTGTCTGGGTGGAGAGGGATGCTAAAGAAGGCGTTTTTCAAATCTATAACAGAAAAATACTTGGCATCCTGAGGGATATTCGTCAAAATGATGGAGCGTTCAGGAACAATTAGAAATTCTGGTACTACTATGTTGTCCGGGGATGCAGGTCTTAAACTATACGCCAAGTATTACCCTTAGCTTTCTTGACCAGGGTAAATTACTCCTTGCTGTAGCAAATCTGGTGTAGTAGGGGCGATGCCCTCATCTGCTTCTTCAGGCAGGGGATATTGCCGCCTTCTGAGTTGGAGAGCACCTTCCTTTAATGTAATTCGGAATTGTTGCAGTATGAAGGACGGCATCATGGGGACCCTTAGTCCACAAGGTGTTTGGTACTTGGGGCAGATCTGCTTCCCTAACCAAATCAAAAGCACTACCTAGTGTGGGAATCCTTACTTTTAACACTGTCCACTGATATGTTGTCTTAGAAAATCACAGTCGTTTTCTTGGGATCATTAAACAGTTGGTCATCTAATCTCTCCTTAACCATTTTTAGGTCTCGGCTAGCGAAGGCTGCGCTTGCGCAGTCTCGCTCGCGAGATTTAATGTTTTTTAGTACGGGGCTTGAACCCGCCCCTCTTCTCCATTGGCTGGCTTCCTAAACGGAGGCCAGCCATTGGAGGAGAGGGGCGTCTGTCCGTTTAAGCCCCGTCTTTTTCGGATTCGGGGGCGTGTCTTTTACTTTCTTTCTCTCCTCTGGAATGTAAACATTCCAGCCAATGGGAAGAGGAGAGAAAGAAAAACACGCCCCCCAATCTGAAAACGCCTCTGCGTTTCTCCGAGGCATTTCTGCTTGACCTCGGAGAAAAGCGGTGGTGTTCATGGCGTCATCCTAGTCTACACGGCCCGGCTGGTGGTCGTCCTCTCCCCCTGCTCTCGGCTCCCTCGGTGCTCCTGCGTCCAGCTGGCGCTGTTCACTCTCCTCCCCCTGAAATTGATACTGTGAACACATCTCAAAGTGAACTCGCTCTTTTTTTTATTTTTTATTAATAACTGTGCTTTTGCTGCACACGAACGTCAGATGTAGTTCTTTCTCTCATATTACGGTCATTGTAAGCTGAATTTTACCATGACAGTCACGTTACTGTACACCATACAGCGTTTTGTTTCAGAGGCATCAAAAAATCGATTGATAATAAAGTAGTTGACACGCCTATGAATTACGCTGGACGGGTCTCAAGTGCAGCAAATAGAAGCTGTGAGCCCAGGGACAGAAACGAGTATAGCCCACTAACTCATAAAGTCTGTATCGCCACAACCAGAACACTCTGGGACTGGGGAGCTGGGTTCAAGCCTCTGCTCAATATCCTGGGGGTTGGGGCAATTCACTTAATTTACCCGTTCCTGCAAAAATGAACTCTCTTTGTGTAATGTAACTGGTACACAGATGGAAGCGTTCCAATATCTTCGGGTAGAGTGAGCACTGTGTAAAACTGCACTAAAAAAAATAAATACAGAGTCGACACCGAACCCTCAAGTCATACTAAGATGGCTGCCACTTTTACCGTATGGGGCAGTAGACAGGCTTTTGTGTAAACATTAACGACGGCCAGCGAATTCAACCATTCCTAGTGACCGAAAGTCTATGTTGTGTTCCATTATAACTGCGTAGTCTAGTCGTTAATGCTTCCACCAGAATATATGTTCCCTGTCATCCATTAGTTTCCGGTTCCGGGAAATGGAGACTAGGGATTTTTGTTGTATATGAAGGGTTTTCTCAGGGTGTCTTTACTAGCTGGCTATAAGGTATTCTCAGTGGGGGATGCGGGAAGAGACTCACGGGGGAGCAAGAATTTTCTGGGTAACAGAGAGTTGGTGTTGCCTCATCTGGAAAATGCGAAAAGGACCACATTAAAAGAAAGATGCAGGGGTAAGATGTCAGATAAGAAATTAGTTCCTGTAGCGCTTGCGTAAGCCAAGAGGATATTAGAGCTCCGTTCATATAAATTCATCTGATGACTCTTGTCACGAAAGCGTGATGCTCCATTTCTGGGTCCATTTATTATGGAAGTTTTAGTACTGGTTCATTTGAGTTTATCCAACTGAAAAGCATACTTGTAAGCCATGCTTTGTAAACGAAAATCCCAAAGGTTTGATTACTGTGTCCTTGGTAATGATCAACCAAGCACCGTTAGTAGTCGAGTCTCAATATGATCAATAGGAGTCTGATGGCTTGAGAGAACGATTGATAGTTGTTTCATGGGTTGTTTTAATAAATTCTATGATTTGGGAAGTCTAGCTATACACACCTGCAAGATTTTAGCTACACAATGTAGACCAGCGATAGGACGAAAAATATTGCTGTGGTGAGGCTTAGATTTAGCGTTATTGAATAGTCGTAATCAACCTCTTTGAACAATGCCTTGGTCTATAGAAATGTGTATAGACATAAGAAGTGTTGTCCTAGGGGCAAAGTGAAAGACACGAGATCGAGACTTGTAAATACAGCCTGCAGAGCACACCACGATGAGAGTGCTGAACAGAGCTCTGGGATAGAGCAGCAGGCCTAGGGAGGAAACAGAGGAGTAAACCTGGACGCACGCTCATAGTCATGAGCAATGCCAATAGCTCTAACTTTAACAATGCAGAGACCATTGCATTGTAAATGCTTGCTTCTGGCTCAATGAAGATAATGCATGCCTATGTAACATGATTATGGTCACTGGCCATCAGAGCGCCATAGGTTGGTGTTACTTCTAAAGCCTCTGTTATTTCAGCATTGGGCAACCAAGAGTCCTGTCCTTGTCACTGAAAGAGAAATTCTTTGGGTAACGGAACCTCCCTTCCCAGTACCTCTGGTGTCTCTGCTATAATTGTACACACTACTTTAGTATATGCTTCCATATCAGCAGGTCGAGCTCTGATCTCCAGTAGACGAGTCTACTGTTACTGCCATGATCCTGGAAGGTGATATTCCAGTGGTGGAACAAATCATAGTACCATCAGATTCAAAACGAATGGTTTTATTTAATTTGGCCATCAGATCTCTCCCTAATAGATTAGCTGGGGTAGCTGGAGAAAACAGTAAACAGCCACCAATGTGCCTCCTTCCTATTTCCATCTCCAGTGGTTTGGTAAAAGGAACCCTTATCACTTCCACAGACAATTCTTGTGTGTCTATTGATCTGTTGGAAATCTGAAGGTTTCCTTCCTTTTGTCATTGATGGCTACCGTCACAGTGGGTTCCTCATCCGGCCTGTGCATCACTGACAAGACTTGACACAGAAATACTCTGTGGGCACCTTCATTATATATATCCTCCCACAGAATTCATCTGGAGAGTATTACCTCCCATCAAAACTACACCTCCTTGTCCACTTTGGGGTGGAGTCGCCATTGCAGGTGTTTGGTATCTTTACTGAGGTGGCACCTGTTCTATCTGGAGAAATACTGTTGGCTGTGTATTTTGGGGTGGTGTCTGCGGCACAGGTTTCATTTGTAGAGTTTGTTGTGGCTGTACTGCTGTGCTTCCTGGCAGATTATAAATTCCTACTCTTCCGTTTTGCTCATCCCATTTTTTTTGTTTTGCAGTCTCTAATAAAATACCCCAACATCTGACAATAATGACATGCCTGATCCCTCCTTTGAGGACCCATCCTACTTCTTCCTCCTCGCCTTTCTCTACTACTTCCCTGCATCCTTACATCATCCTGCTGTTGTGGGTACTGTTGTTGAGTGGTCCTTGGGACTGGTCCCACAGGCATTGCAGTCATCTGAGTGGCAGCTGGGAATACAGTTCCTTCCACTGCTCCTTTCTTTGCCAACGTATGCTGCACTAACTTGGCTGCTGCTTTCTCTGTCACCTCCTGTTTGTTTGTTTCTTGCTTCTGCTTTTTCTTGCAAAATGTATTATGTGTGCTTGTATTTATGTCCAGGGCTTGGTTTCTAGCTCCACTATCTAGGCTGTCCTGCATGTTCGAAGGCAACCCTTTTTCAACTACATTCTAGAATAATACGACATTGCCTCCTGTTACTTCCCAACCTTGACCTACCTCCTGGGTCCATTTTTCTTTCATTCTGTTAAGAAACTGAGTGAGATCCTCATTGGGTTCTATTGACTGAGCTATGGGAGACACAATATCTGGCCTATCAGGAAACATTATCCTCCGCTGACCCATAACTAATCTTCTAACCAAATTAAATGGAGACCTATCACATCTAGCTTCAGTGAGGATGAGTTTGCGGAAAAAAAGTCATGCATGGTCAGTTATCAATTCATTTATTAAATTGGAGCCACAATCTTATTTCCCACTTAAAACCATCTATAAGAGACACATTTTGGCTGTTATGACTTGGGAGATATCCCACCATGGAAGGAACCCACCCCCATGGGTACAAAAATGGTCCTCAAACAGTTGTAGGTTATGCGGTTTCATAGTGACTCATTATTGCATATTTTATCTATACCTGCCAGTCTTTATTCATTGGCGGCCTAGGCCTGTTGATGCCTGCACTCCAGGTCGGGCTAGCTGATGACTCGTGGTGGGGACGGTGCGTGCGGGTGTGCCGGGGCGTGGCATTTTGAAAAGAAACTACGCACGCGCTGCCTGCTGCACAGCCCTACCCCTGCAAAACCAAATCCAGCCCCCTGCCCAATCAGTGTCCCGCGGCCCTTCCATCGGCAGCAACACTGAAGGGCCCCAGCCGCCTAAAGCAAATGTGAAATGCGCATTGTCATTGGAATACATACATAAAATGAGTCGGACGCTCTGGAACAGACAGTCAGTAATCAATCATATGCGATGCGAGCGCCGACTCTGAGGTAATTTAATTTTATATACTGACTGTAGTAGTCTCTAGTCCATGCCACGTTCACATTGCCTGACATATGACGTGCAGAGTCCGAATTGCAAATGCGTGGCGTTATGTAGACCCGGCCCTGATAAATATGTGCCAGTGCTAAGCACCGGAAAGCACTGGCACAAATTAAGCACTGTGGGGGCCATGGGTAACTGCCCAGCTTTCACATGCTTTTCACATGTCTTAAAACTCCTCTGAAGTTCCTAACCATACCTGAGCTCAGCCACCTGGAAGCTAGTGGACAGAGCAATAATGGAAACCAGAGATAGGAACTTATTAATTGTTCAACTAAAAATAGCTCCACTGCACTATGCGCCAATGATAGTCTATGGAAGCAGTAGACTGGGACCTAGGTGTGATTTCAGGTTGATGGCGATAGAGCGCAGATCCGATACACCAAGCGGGTTCATCCCAGTCAAAGATTTTACCTTCTGGCTTTGGGCCTTATTACGGGTTTGGTGGTCCAGCCACTGTAGGACTGCATCTGCCCCCGCCAGCTGCCCACGGCACGGTTGATCCAAAGATCGCCGTATTAAGAGTTGACCACGGGACCAGTGGTGTGGCGGTGGGGATCTTGCAGCGGTGTTGAGTGCTTTTCCCAAATAAATCGATGCCGGTGTGTGCATTTCGACTGCAGATGTGTCAGATGCACACACATGCGTGATATATGGGGATAAATAGCATATAGCCATTACTGGGGTTCATCCCATATTTGGGCAGTCCTGGCAATGGGTATATGTCATGAAAAGAACTTGCGTGCAGATCGCTGCAAACAGGATTGTAACCTCTGCATGAAATCCTGCTGTGAAGGGGGACTTGGAGAAAGTGATCTCGGTCGGAATCTGCCTGGAAGAACAAGAAACTAGTGAGTAGGCAACCCAATTCCTTTGTCACCGCCACACCTTGAAGCAGGTGGTCAGACTGCTGCGGTTTACTCGTTGAACAGGAAACTCGTAATACGGACGGCGCTGCAGCTCACCCGTAACGCCCCCTGGCGACTGCCTTTTCCCAATCGCAAACCTGATGGTCCCAACTTGTAATGCGATGGTTGGACTGCCCAGTTCTCCACACTCTAACCTCCACCGCATCGCCAAACTTGTAATAAGGCCCTAGGTTTTTCTTTATCTTTATCTCAATATCCTTCAGCGGGGCAAGTCTGCAGCTGTATCTGAGGGAGGTGCATCAAATTTGGACATCTTTACCATGCGGTCCCCAGAAGACTCCGTATGTCTTGCAAGTCCTAAAATGTTGTACATCCACACTCATTCAGGTTTCAGGAGCAGCTCCTCTCGGAAATTTCCAAGGACCAAAAGAACATCCTTTAAGGGCCAGGACTCACTCCAGAAGAGGCCACCAGCAAGGTCTAGTCCAGGTCCAGGGGGTACTGGTCACTTCAGGAAAAGACCTGCCGGAGTTTGTTGTGTCCCAGTAGCCACAGCGCAGGGTAGCCAATTGATACTTAGAGTCCACTTCTTTGTCTTGGGTATAAGAGGGAGCACACCCAGTCTCAAATCGTGCTTGTGCCTGCCCACAAACTCTGACTCCTCAGACGACTCAGGAGTCTGTCTCCTCGTAGGACAAAGCAACAAGGAAGCCGACCCATAAGCACTGCTAGAAGCTGTGCATACCGTGTAACGATGTTGGTTATCAGGATGACATGGGCTTTTCTGCAGTAGGTGCCCTGTATTGTGCCACGCCCCTCCTGGGCCTTGCACTTCAGCTGCTTACTTTGAATCTGCCTGGCATATTCAGTACTGCAATACGCCCTCTTCTATGGCCTTGCAGAGATATCTTCGGTGTGCAGGACTCTCCCTTTTCAGAAGTCTTCTTTTGAAAGAGGAAGGAACCAGAAGGAATCAGAAAGCCGGCTAAAATTATTATTATTATTTTTTTTTTAAAATCTACAAAAGCCACCAGTTTTCCAACGGGGACTTGTCTTTTGGTTTGTGGGTGGAGGTGGCGATCACTTGCAGAGGTGAGTTGAATCTTCATATGTGTTTCTTTTTCTTTTGTGCCTGCCAGTTGGCTCATATTGCATATTTTGACTCTGCTTCCCCGTGTAGGAAGTCTGTATGCTACACGTGCTCACTCGTACTTGGAGAGACGGGGGGGGGGAATATTGTGGAGACCATGGAGCAGCTCCCCCGTCCACTTTTGTAGCCTAACTCTTTACATTTTGGTACTTTACTAACGGCTGTACTGTTTAGTAAGAATGCCCCAAGAGAGGGCACCAGGCGGCTTGAGAGGTTCTGTTATTAGGGTCACCTCCACTCTGTCCTCCCTGTGTTAATTCCTAGCCGTGGTGGAGGACTGCCAGCGTGCCCAACTCCCTTGGAGAGCCAGTAGAGTTTTGGGCTTGCAGCAGGGCAGTAAGCCCCAAGAGGTTGGTTTAGGCACCTGTGGGGGGGGTGACATCTGATGGATTAGGGGACCGCAGAAGCACCATGGGAGTGCATTGGTTTTAAACCATTTAGGACCTCTGGCCAACGTTTCATCAAGTCTGCAGGTGGCAGCAGCAACATCCAGTCGGGAGGGAGCTCCTGAGATAATTCAGCACTGCCTAAGTGCACTGTAATTTCAACCAGAAGCCTGATTACAACTGGACTATATTTGTCTAGACCTAGTGTCACTGCATCCAAGGGGCAGAGGGACAAACTCAAGATGAAGACGAGGTGACACAAACGAGCAGGAGCTTGTGCTCTGATGTCTTTAGTGTATTTGGGGGCTTGTGAAGAGAATGGTAAGGGACAGGGTGTTTGGAATAATTCTCCCTCTTGGCCGGTCAAGGTCCAAAAAAAACACAACGCTCCCCTTCATGCCTTGTTTCGGGTTGCAACCCCGGAAAAGCACTACGCTAACTCCTTCAGACGTAGGAGAACCTGCTAAGAGACAGGACCCTTTTCAACGGAAAATCAAGTTACTGCCATAGCCCAAATAAATGCCCCCCCAAAGTTGCAATTTGGCCTTCCTGTGGACTCAGATAATGAATCTGTATATGGTAGAGAGGAGTCACCAGGAAGAAATTCTTCCCCTATTTCAGTGCAAAGAACAATTTGGGTAATTAACTAGCTAACCTGAACTTAATTGACATTCCAAGTAGTTTAAATAAATGGTCAGAAGGTCCTCTAGTCACATATCCACAGCAGTTACAACAAGAGAAGACCCTGCTGAATTTACTGCCAGGTTCACAACAAGCATTGGCATAGCCAACAGGTCTCGCTTTTGGGACCTTATAAGTATTTAGTTATGCAACTGTTGCATGGCTAAACACTTATAAGGTCCCAAAAGCGAGACCTATTGGCTATGCCAATGCTTGTTTAATGTGGGAAGGGTCTATGTCTCAAGCAGCTCATGATGGCCCTTCTCCCACCTCAATTATAGTGACAAATAGCGTACTACTGGCCCAATGTTTTGCAGATATGGCGCCTACCATACAGTTTATTCATGTGCAGAAATTAATGAATTCACATTTGTAAGACGAGCACATGGTGTTGCATCCATCTAACGAGACAAAATCTCATTAAATAGGCATTGTGAGTAAGGACTCCGTAGTTTCCTGTGTAAAGTAATTGCAACATGTGTGGCAGTAAGTATTGACATTTCAAGTTGGTAAGGCTGCACTATGGTAAACATATGGAATTAGACGCTTGCATTGTAGAAATAAGTCCAAGTTCACTTGTTCTACATACCACGTTTTCTTGGGCATATATATTTGCACTGACATGCTACGATCTTTATGTTTATAGATTTATGTCTCAGGCTGTCTCCCAGCATCTATAACCAGTCACAGAACTACAGCTCAGATTAACACGATCACTACACGTTCCTTTGTAGAACTCGGAGAGCTCATCATTCAGGCACCTAGTGACACTGGCCTCAGAAACTACTAAAGAGGCAGGATGGCTCTTTTCCAGGATCCTTCAACGGATGCAGGAATAGTCTATGAAAGAAGCTCGCGCACTAGAGTAGAACTAAGAGCAAGAAGGAGAAGATGCATCACATTATGCAATGCCCTATAGATGCGCCACGCACAGGAGGAAGCAAAACCCAACAGAAATGGAACTGCAGTATCTGTTCTGCTTTTTTAGTAAACAGACTACTGAAGAAGGAAAAAATTCCCATAGACTGATATCCAGATCAGCAATTTGTAGTAGGAGTGGTGTAGGGCAACCGGATGCTTGTTTTTAACTCCTCTGTCCTTGAAATGTAGGTTACCGAGCCATTGGACGCGAGTAATGTACAATTCACAATAGGGGGGCACAAACTAAGCAAGCAAGATACTTCCCTTACTGGTTGAGACTGTGATGTCCATTCAGAGGCCTTCAAAGAGGCTTGGCCAGTGAGGTGACCTGATGCCGCATAACGCACATGAACCTATTAATAGAAGGCTACTAATGGAGAATGTTCCTTTACTGTAAGGGCTTCAATAGGGGAACGTATAACACTATACCTCTAATCACGTGCTGTCTTGATAGGCCATCTTCAGCCTGAGGAAGAATTTACAGGTAACCATTCAGTTTTCAAAGCCAGGTGAGCCAAGCCACGAGTACTATTTAGGGTGGTTGCCATGTTAAGGCTTTTGGTCTCTTGTTTAATAGGCAGTTCAATTACACAAACTACAGACGTTTATATTACAAGGTTTTGTTTTCAAATGTTCCTATATGCTGGTTCTTGCACAGCCTTCAAGTTCTAAACGAACTACAAATTTTTAACACAACCAGTCTTCAAGCATACTGGTATATATATATATGCAAGGGATACTTTGGCGGTGCTAGGAACCTGGAGAGTGCTTTTAAATCTAATTTAAACACAGTACCTTATCGCTAACGAGGTTTAGTGTCCAGGTTTAGTGTCCTTGTCACAAGGATGTGCTCCCACAAAGATTACCCAGAAAATCCCCTAACAATAAACCCGCCACCTAACTAGTGCCAATGCCACTTTGCAATAGATGTCATTTGGTTTAAAAATGCAAAAGCTTTATCGGAATGACACAGCTGGGACTGAGCTCCACTAAAAGAGCTCCAACTAGTCTATCCCTTATAGGATGACAGGAGGCTATCTAAGTTGTCCATTCCCAAAGACTAGGATGCTTCTGCTTGTGTCTGTGATGTGGCATCGCTTGCTGAGCCAAGCAGTAGGATTCCTCACTGTGACCAGTACTCATGTTTACATGCCCAACAATATTTTATTACAGCATTGAACTTCTTTTAATTAAACAACAAATTAGCAGCTAACTGTGGATTGATATCCTGAAGATCCTTTCTATTGCACTTTTAAATGCAACAACGAATAACCTCTAACAAAACCGTAATGCAGCATGGAGCTTGAGTAAGGAAAAAAGAGAATAACTTGTATTTTCAGGTATCACCAGCTCCTCCTGCGATCCGGTGTATGACCACGTGTGCCTTCACCAGACCAAGTGCACAAAATGACGAGATTATCACTGGTGTCAGCCAGGATTGTGAGGGGTTCACTGCACCCCAAGGAAGCACATGTTATACCACTCTACCAGTCAGTGGAGTCACGCAAAATGAAGGGGACTCCTGCAGAATGAGGAAATGGGCCCCTGGCACTCACTTATATTCATAAGCCTTGGGTGGAAAGAGGCCTTCTTAATGGTTTTGGCACCACAGGGGCCTGCGTTACACCCCTGCTACCAGGGGACCTTGCTACGTCACTGAGAGCGGGACATGACGAAGTAATCAAGTTTGAATGCAGTATGTGGGAAATAAGAGGAAAGGGCTTCCTGGCTAAAGGAGGAATAAATATATTTTCTTTATCTAGCTATTTCTTGCCAACTATATTTTGAATGATGCTATGAATGACTGGAATGTACAATGCGACATAGGATATGTCAGCAGCTGCGGCCTCAAGATATCAAGAACTAGGTTTGGAATTTCATATATAACAAGACAAATTGGTCCGGACGCGAGCGAGCGCCCGTCGCGCGAAAGTGAAAGCAAGCGCGCTTGGCGGGGGCGGGAGATGCGCATTCCAGGCTGGGGAGCGGACCCTTTGAATTATGATGCCGAGGGCGCCAGTGGGCTGAAGCGCTTCCCAAAACGGATTGCATGGCGGCACGATGCACGTGATTGTGCGCGTGCTCGCCATGCAATCCACTTTTGGGACTACTTTGATATGTCCCTCTTACTAGAGTCTCGTATAGCGATTGCGTAAACGCAATAGCTAGGCGAGACCTAAAAAGGCGCAGACTGTACCTTCGGGGCAAAAGCATTGCAGTACCTCCCAAACACGATGGGGACTGAAAGGGATGACTTGGTTCCCCCAGCTTACCCTGTTATAGCTGCCATGAGCGCTATTCGCAACACTTTTACTAAACTGACATAATAGGTTGATCAGTGTGCCACAGTGGTTTATCAAACTACCCTATTAAAGGAGATTCGTTCAACTTTACAATCTCAGAAATAAATTTACAACGATTGCTTAATGCAGGTGAAGCTTTTGGAGGAGTTAATGGTTAAAACACTGCAACTTTTGCATATTGATGATATCACAGACTCACTCCGATTTGTTACCATATAAATGTACAGAAATATTAGGGGGAATACCCCCAATGCAAGATGCAACTCTTAGTCCAACGTATTGCTACATGTAAATAATCTACCTATATTGGCTGTGTCGAAGTATGACCGCTCTAACACTGGAAAGACACAGAAGGTAACTGTGGCAGGGCAACGACATTTCTACATCATAATTCCATAGCTGTATCGAGACAGTCAACATCTGGTGGCTTAGAAAATATACAAGAAGATCACCTCATCTCTGCAGTATCCAGTAATACTCTGGGGCTGGAAGTTAACCCAAAGCCCTTTCAGCCTTATGTAAGTAAACTGCATTTAAATAAATTATGGACATGAAAACCTCGGAAATGAAAAATAAGCAGACAGCTCACCAGCAATCGGCTAGAGGCCAAAAGAAACCACACTAATTTAAAAAAATCATGAAACGAAAAAATCACGCCAGAAACACTAAGTAATGCAACATGGGAACAAAGCTCATTAATTTAATAACTATTGTCAGAACTGTGAATTAAATGAATCACATGAATTTATGTAAAATAACGCAAGCTCTTTAATTTGGAAATCATGTAACGATCTCCCCAGGCAAGACGGAAGTGAATATCAATGCAATTTCAAATTGTGACAGCGGAAATGGTGGGAATGACCAGGTCCATAAGGTAGGTTCAACGAATATACTTCGGGCACTCGAAGATGAGGGCAAAGAGATCATGAAAATTACGAAAGAACTTCAGAAATACTAAAAGGTTCTCTGACATTGCCAGGGAATAAAGGTGTTTAAGAACTCATCGATTGTTAAAGATAATGCCATCTCTCTGAGTAGGGATCCTCCAACTCAAGAGCAGCATGTATATGCTAATAGCACGTCCTCACTGATTATGATTTGACCAACTGAACGTGATACTCGTGGGGGGAGGGGGGGGTTAAAAATACTACAAGGTAGACTGAGGAAATACCCCAGGAGTTCTCTTGCAACAAAAGATCACACGCTAGAGAAACGGACACTGATGCAAATCAACTTCTGTTTGTGTTTTGAATTTGAAGGCCATTTGAAATTTTGAACTGCCAGATGATATTACTGTTTTACTCAGTTTCTCAGATTTGGAACACGTTAAGTCAGGGGATCTTTTGTCAGTTCAGTTTATGACTAACAGTAAGACTCAAAGGGAATGTGCACATGCAAATTGGTCCAATCGTTATGATTCTGAAAAAGTACTTGAAAAAGCATACCTGCTATCAGATTGGGGATAAACATAAAAACAGTGGAGGACTAACATCCACTTTTTTAGCTTATACGGATGATCCTGGTTATTTTGGCGACTATCAGGATAGGCCTACAAAGGCAACTGGATAGAATGCAAGCGTACAATGAAGAAATAACCTTTTAATTAACATTAATAACACCACGGTAATGTCCTTTGGTCGAAAGAGCTCTGATTTTTATTTGGATGATAGGCAATATTAAATTACAAGTGGTCCAGGAATACACATATCCGAGCATTACACTAAACAAAAAACGAAATTGAAAAAGCCATGTTGAGAAATTAAGTAGAATTTCTGAAGCACTTAAAAGGTTTTCTACAGAATATGGAGCAATGGGCCTTTTGTTCAATGTCATAAAAGCAGAGATTATTCCGGTTCTCTTAAACATTTCCTTGATTTGGCATTGTGCAATCATTCAATACTTACATACAGTCCTCTCGAACTGTATTCGAAAACTTCTATGTTTAAAACAATCTACCCCTTTGTGTTGTGTAAGGCTAGAACTAGGCTTTACCTCTCTGCCTACTATGACAGTTGTTAACTACTTTATGGATTTTTAAGAGGACGGAATTAAAAAGTCATTAGTGCATGCTTTTAAGTGTTAACTGCACTCGAGGAAAGCATATTTTTCAAAGTGCAATGATTGCAAAGTTGCTGGTGGGTAATCTCCCTACCATAGAGGCACTAGCAGGCATGTTGAGAACCGTTCGGAAGCTAGTGGTAGAAAAAGGAGTTCAAGCTTGTAGCCTGCTCAGGGATATTGAGCCTTAAGCAAGATGCATAGCAAGTACACCATTGAAACCTTTACTCCTTTAAGGCAATGTTAACTTGATTTATAATTTGCGGCCATGGGAGAAGATGGCCTTCCTGCGTTTGTAGACTTTTCTATCCTTCTTTAAAGGATTTTGATGGTGTCTGCACTTTCAAAGGGTCAAACTTACAGTATGTGCAGGATGTGTAAACTAGCCCTGCAGGATATGTAAATTAGCCCAGGAGTCAATAGCACATGTAATGTGCTTGTGTCCAGCATTACTCAATGCTCGGAAAAAACATCTAAAGCCAATTTTTAGTATTAAATCAATTTTTATTGGCAGAGCACATAGCAAGATGAATTAGGACACAGGCGCCTACAACCCAGTGGGCCGGCAAAAAGCTCATCCAATCATTGCAGCAAAGTAGCCACGGGAAACATACTGACTGATGGTTAACACAGCAAGCCGCCTACAACCTAGAGGGCTGGCCGCGTGAGAATGGAAAATGTGGCAACAAGCGCAAGTCCAGCATATAAGTGTGCAAGAGATCATGGTGGTGCGTAACATACCGGCGATGAGAGCTAGGGGCCTGTGACAGCTTGGCGCTGCAAAGTGGTGCCATTTCCGTAAAAACCAAACCAAAGAGAACCCGTGAACACCCAAACCCACCCCCCGGTGAGCAATAGCAAAGGAAAGGGGAAGGAGCTGAGCTATCGGCGATTGAGTTAGTGTGGCCTACCTACAGCTGAGGGATCAAAAGTGTGACACCACATCACCGTGGGTTGTGTGGGAGTCGTTGCCAGGGATCAGCTGCAAGAGCCGGAGGTAGGTGGGACACACCAGTTCCCGAAATTCAGTGGAGAGAATTTTGATAAATGGGGCCCAGGTCTTGACATAGGCCGCGGAGGTCACCAGTGTGGCCATAGAGAGTTGTTCCATACCCAAAAGGAACCAGAGCTGGTGCAGCCGTTGTCTATGATCTGGAGTTCTGTCAGTTTTCCAACCCGCCAGGATCACTCGATGCGCAGCGTTCAGCGCAAGCGCCATCTGTCTCCCTCTAGTAGAGCGCAGGGGAAAAGCCAGCGCGTTGGGCAGGCCCAGAATGGTATATGCCGGGAGCCTAGGTATGGTAGTGGAGAAGGCCTTGTCGATGTCATCCAAAACCCCTTCCCAGTATCTAGTAATCTTGGAACAGTGCCACAGTAGATGAAGGAGCGTACCTGGGCTGCCACAGCCCCTCCAGCAGAGGCCGTCACAGGTAGGATGCCACTTAGTAAGACAGGCTGGGGTATAGTACTAGTAGGACGCGATCTTGAAAGAGGTCTCCGCGTGACCCGTAGAGCGTGTGGTGTGGTGCACGTGATAGAAAATATCCTCCCATTCTTTGTCGGATAGCGTGCCTCCCAACTCAGCCTCCCATCGCTTCTGACCCGCAGAACAAGTTTTGGAAATACCTGCCATGAGGAAGGAATATATTTTGAAATGAGCCCTCTGTCATCTTTCTTGCGAGTGAGCCATTTCTCAAAGGGACGCATCGGTCTGTGTGACAAGGGGTGCGTCGTAACTCCTGAGATCCAGTGTGTCATCTGGGAGTGAAGGAAGAGATCTGAGCTAAGAAGGCCGTATCCCTCCTGTAGTTCTTTGAAGGGAATGAGACCATGTATGTCGAACAGGTGTCCTAAGCGCTTGCAGCCGGCCTCTGTCCAACGTGCCGCAGCCCCCGTGTCCATGCCAGGGGGAAGGCAGGATTTGAAAATATCAGGGTCATTGGCGAGGGGGAATGTGGTAAGACGAGCCCGCAGGGCGACCCTGTCCCATACTAGCATGGTAGGGCGGGTGATTGGAGAGGAGTAAAGCCCCTAGGCGCGAGCGGATCACGGAAGCCAGGCATCACGCCAAATATGATGGCCTGCCACTGTTTGGTCCAGAACGACCCAGTGTTGCTCGGTCATGGGGCGGTTCCATTCCACCAAGTACCGAAGAAGGGAGGCTTGGTAGTAGCAGGTAATATTGGGGAAAGCAAGGCCGCCTTCTTTCTTGGAGCGCTGCAGTAAGGTCTTCTGCAGACGGGGTGAAATCGGTCCCCATACAAAGCGTTCAATTGCAGTCTGAATCTGAGAAAGGACCTGTGGAGGGGGCTCCAGTGGAAGCGTTGAAACAGGTACAGTGCTCGCGGGAGGACATTCATTTTAACAGTGGACAGCCTACCAAACCATGACAAAGGTCGCCGCCAGCGGGTCAGGTCTGCCCGAATGCGAGTGAGAAGGGCCGCATAATTCACCGCTGCCGTCTGCGCGAGGCTCCAATCCAACGTCAAGCCAAGATATGCGATGCCGTCCGACACCCTAAAGCCAGTTTTTAACACTGAGGGCATAGGAACAATGTCATAGGGCCTGTTATTTTGCTTAAATGGCACTATATCAAAATCCATGGGCGACACTAAAATGTTTGAGTCTGGGCCTTAAGCTTCGGGAGAAAAATAGCCTGATCTGAGCAGCTCCGGGTTGATGTACTAGTATTAAGACATATATTGCATTTGAAATTTATTTTTCATCTAATTTATGATGAAGAAATCCTGTGTAGTGTTTTTAATATGTGCACCTGCTCTTCATCTTGTCTTAAAGCTATTTTGATCAAGTATTTATCAAACGTGTATGTATCTGTGTAAGGTAATATTGTATATAGTTTTATGTAAATATGTAAACTTAAACAATAAACTCATTCATTCACATCCAGTCTGTCATGGCTCCTCTTAGATCACAGACAGGCTGTCCAGTCTGCTTATCATTCGCAGATTCAGAAAGTGTTCTGAGGAGGGTTCCTTGGGGTGTCCCATTTATGGTTTGCACTAGCCCGTGGATGGGGTGACTCCTTGACAGTCCCTAATCAACTGGAAACAAGTTCCCAGGGACAACCCTCTCCACTTTTCCAGACCGTTTTTGCCCGACAATTCTCCAGTACATCTTGCTCCACAAATTAAATATGGGGCATCCCAATCCTGCGCCCCACCCCAACTGCCCTTCTTGGGATGGGAAGTATCAAATACACCACACCCAGTCCATCATTGTAACAGGTCTAAGCCTTTGTTCTGCTCTGGGAGCAGTTTTAATACCGCATTAAGGTCAAGCACTTTCTGGCCAACTGCTGGCAGACTAATGCAAATTAGCCTTCAAAAGATTTAGGCAGGGAAAAGGTAATTTTCTAAAAGTTATTTTTCCTAAATAGTCATTAAAAATCTAATTTTACCAGTGAATTGACCATTTAATAAATATAAAGATAGTATTTGAATGACTATTTTAGCTGTATCCTGTCTAAAGTTTCAGAGAAAAGTTTATAACATATACTTTGACATTTTCTAGGATCCAGCCCTGCCAGTGAAAATAGCTTTTGGATTGTAGTTGTCGGGAAAAATCCTTTATGTAGCTAAAATATTTAATCTCCACATCTGCAACAAAGGGAGGACAAGCCTGTTTATTGTAAATGCACAAAATGAGACAGCTGGGAGAGTGACTGCACCATAAGAGAAGCACAAGTCAGTCTCCAATTACACACACTGCAAGTCCATTCTTATAATACTATATTTATCAAACCGCCATAACTCCAATACAATTTTAACAATAGAAAAAGCTTTGTGTTTTTGTGTTTCTTACCCAGTTGGCCTACTTCATAATCACACATTTCCTCAGAGTGCAGTTTTCCTGTTTTCGTGACTAGCAGTCATGCTACCTATACAGATCTAAGTTTGGAACCTCTCCTGCTGCTCTGAATTTCCTGCAAAATATCCAAGTGACGTAGGTAACCAGAAACACACAATATGAGGAGGAAAAAACACTTAAAAGTCAGACCGTATTTAGACCTTTTTTCAAAGCATGCTGTAGATTATTGATCAGAAAAAGGTGAAAAAGCTAGTTACCATGCAGAAAAGGTGGGTTTGCTACAGTGTTGATGCAAAGATTGAATGTTTTGTTGAGACACCCAGGGATTTGGCACTGACGATGGTGGGTTTGCAATCTTTGATATGAATTGAGAAAATCCTTGACTGACCTGGTGGTAGTGAGTGGGAGGAAGAGATGAGTTGAAATTCTGTCTGAATTTAAAAGATTTAGGGTATGTGCCAAATAAAAATTTAGTTGGGAAAAGAGATCTTAACATTTTATTGTAACTACCCCTATGTGGGGTTCAGAAGCGCCTGCCCACCCGACTAGCAAGCTACTCCGTGAATTGTGTGTGGTTGGGAAGGTGGTGGTGTATTTTTGAGCCTATATGGGAAGTGTTGTCATGTTGTGCGTGATGACCATCTAAGTGTGTTATCGTATATAGGATGCGGCTCCTGGTAGTGTGATGGATGAGTGTATATGAGAAATAGGCCTGCAAATTATAATAAGGATTAGCCAATTTAGCCACAGGGGCAATGAGATGTTGTGACCTACTCAGGTTGTAACTCTGACATATTTATGGTCAAGGTCTACAATCCCTCCCATTTCTTTCTGGCATGTACGTTACGTGTTGTGCCTGCCTCTCAATCTCCTTTTGTAGAGCCACCACATCCTGTTTGCTTCCCCCTTAGACACTCCTACCTCATATAATTGGTAAGCGCATTCATTCTGGGGCCATGGTTTTCAATATTGCATTTTTTTAAACCCTTTCAAAGTACATTGAATGTTTCAGCCTCTGTTAGATTAATGATTCCATTATTGCACATTTTGATGTTTCTTACATGTTTCCTTGAATATCTGTGTTGCCCTATCACTTTTGTGAGCTCAGGTGGAATTACCAGGTACTTAATTCATACTTCTTCACTAAACAGTATGATAAATCCTGTTATATTTCAGCCTTTTTCCTCCCACTCTTGTCCTAACATCCATGGCAGTTGTATCAACTAAATCATAATGTAGCATATATAAGAACAAATAGCATTTTTAGAATGCCTAAAGTCAGGACACAACTTATCTCTGACTTTACTAATTTGTGTATTTATTTTTTCATATTTTTTTCTGCAGAGTAATCGGAGGGCATTGAAAATGGGTGACTGTGAGGAGGAAGAGATGGGGAAAAATGTCCATTTCCCAGCTGAAGATTATGCAGCTGAGTCCTTGGCTGCTGACATGGATCCCTGGCTAATTTTTGATGCCAGGAAAACCCCTAGAGCAGAATTTGAGGACTGGCTTGAAACAAACCGCCCGTCACGGGTACTGCGATATGGTGACCCTGAGCGTAGTATGGAGGCTGTGGGTTGGATCGCAGTCTATGGGCCAAATTACTGGCATGAAGCCGGACATGTGTCGGAGCTGCAGGAAGACTGGGAGCGTTTGCAGACCAGTGGTCGCCACATCACCTTTGACACTATTAAGGAACTGGCACTGAACCACAAGGTAGTGACTGGCAAGTGGCTTATGCACCTGGACACCGGCTTCAAGATTGATCATGCCTGGCGTGGCATTGCCACCTTAGTTGTTGATGGCAGGATTGGCGTTGCCAAAGTCAGCCCCTTTATGCCCAACTTGGAACGCAAACATGTCATCTGTGTCTATAATGAGGACTTCACGGATGAGGAAAGTGTGATGGATGTGGATGCTGCCATTCGCAGTGCAGGCATCAAGTGCTCCATTTCATATAAGCCTGATGTGTACACCTACCTTGGCATCTACCGCAACAACCGCTGGAGACTCTGTCCAACCATCTATGAAAGCAAATATGATCTGGAGTGCATTCCTAGGCGCTCCCGAATCATCAACAAAGTGAGCAACACTGAAGTCTCATAGGAGCTGAGAGATGGGAATTGGGACTTGTGCGTAGTGGGACTGGGCAAAACAGACACAAGTTAGGATCATTATACATTAATTTTATTTTTGGAAATATTTACGTTTTATTGTGCTGAACGTACGAACTGTGGTATTTTCAGTTTATCGCAGTAGCAGTTTTGCTGCAAAAACATGAAATCATTTCCTTTCGTTTAACTTGTACTGAATTTTACTAATGCACACAGAAGAGATGTGGTATTTCAGCAGTTGGATCTATACATCGAGTTTATAAAACCTCTCACCACCTCTTTTCTTACCTCCAACCACATTTGTAGCTCTGACTAAACTGTGCCTTCCACCATGATTTGTAGTAGTGTAGCTTTGTTCTGTCTGCGTTTTGTGCTTCCTAAAATTATTTGATTAGAGCTTAGATTAATGTATCTCTTTAAACCACAACTGTGCACATCTTTCTCTTCTTTCACATCTTAATTCTCCCATGCCATTCAGAAAGAAGTGAATGAAATGTGTATTCTAACAGTTGTAATGACTTGAATATTAGCACACAATACAAAGTCTCAGGAAGCATTTAAAGTCTTCAGTTCTTTGCGTGCCCCTTTCCGATTTTTAGGTCGAGCCTGGGCAGCGCATGCACTGCTCTGCAAGGCATGCTGTATTCAGGTATGGATTTGACGCTCTGCCCATTTTCCGCCCCATCTTTTTAATTGGCTCCTGTCACTGTACTTTTGTAAACTGTGGCTTTTCATTGGTGTATAGGATTAATAGTCCTTCTTTTGTATTGGCTTGTCGCATCTTGTAAGCTCCCATAAGGACTGACCCTCTTACGTTTGTCGTTACTCTGTAAACTTAAATTACAGCCTCAGAGCACTACTTTCTTTAATGACTTTCTCCTGCCTGCCCTTGCAGGCTGTACATGCTCTCAACTGCTTTATTTTTTTTTAACCAGTGCTGGCCTTTCTTTATGCGTCCCTTGCCATATTCATTTTCTTTTTTTTTTTTTTGCGCTGCGACGTTGTGTTTTAACTATAAATATTATTATTGCACTATTGTTTTAATGACGTTCTCCGGCCTGCCATTGTAGGCAGGACATGCTCTTAACTACCTTAAAAAAAAATATATATATATCCAGTTCGTGCCTTTCATTAGGTGGCCCTCACCAATAGTAATGCTTTTTTTTGGTTTTATTTTATTAAGCACCGCGACGTTGCGTTTTAAATATTTTTTTCAGTGCACCACACCGCACTGCATAAATCAACTTTTAAAAAGCCTTATTTTTTTCCAGCAGCAAAATGCAGTGCTTTAACTTTTACAATGGCACCTGTATGCCTATTGTGAGCAGTTCGGCGGGTGGTTTCGTGAATGTAGGTAGCTCTGTGTTCCCTAGAGCCCCAGCAGACATGACAGACCGCTTGAGAAGGTTTGTTTACTTTAGCTGATCCTTTTGCCTTCAACCGAACCTCTCTCCGAAAGCTTGTTGCTCTTGGATTGGCTCTTGTTTGAGGGTCTTATGACTGAAGTGCGTGCCATATTAATGCAATAGGTCTCGCATTTGCGAGAGTTTGAGCTATTGCCACTGTAAATGACAATGCCTTTTATTTATGTGTTGTTTTTTAAAACAGATAAATAAAAGGCATTGTCGTTTACAATGCCAGTAGCTTAAAGACTCTCACAAATGTGAGAACTCAGCGAAGTTCCACGAGTGGCGGAGTGCAGTGCTGGTATTCCTGCTGCTCGGGTAGAAACTCTACCCGAGCGGTAGCTTGCGCTTGCGCACTTACAGTTCGCGAGCGGGGGAAACACTCCGCTGCACATCGCAAAGCGGAGTTTTCTGCACTCCACGAGAACTCCGCAAACTGAGCGAAGTTCACGGGCCAGGCCTAATATTTTCCCAGATATCAATGTGGATAAGTTCAGTTTCATCTCACTTCTGCTGTTTACCCCCATATTCATGACCAGACTACTGATTCAGCCCTTTTGAAATAGCCTGCAAGCCCCAACACCCCTTCAGCAGCCAGAGCAGTTACGGACTGATGGCTCTGACTTGGTCTTGCCAATCCCTCATACCCTTCCCCGTTAGTGGTATAATCTAGCTAGAGGCACAGTGAGCTGATTTTCTGTGGGTTGGGACTAGTGCCAAGAACACAGTTAAGACTGCCGCTCAATCTGCTGCGGTCTCCTTTCTGCCTCTTATGAGGTCATGAGGAGGTAAGAGGTTGGAACTGAAACACAGGCGGCAGTCTAATAAAGTATGAGCTGCAGCATCATGGCTCATCTAAAATGGGTCCGTAGAAGCAACTTGTGGCATTATTTTATTTCTACAGGCATATTCAGTGGAACAACCCAATAATGAGAAATTACATTAGAAACCTTTTGTAGGAAAATGCCTCTATCTTTTATATTAAAGTGTTAGAGCAGTGATTATTTTCCTTTATTGGCTTTGTTACACTAGAAGCTGTGATTGCTATCAAGAAGATGTCTTGTTTAGTTTGTGGGTGGATGAAGAGGGCCTGGAAAGTATTCCTACCTGCGAGATTAGTACTTCAGCATGGGTAGCAATATTCATGCCCTCGAGACACCTTTTTCAGCTGAGTGGAAGATTCCAATACTACCTAAAGCCATGTATATTTTTAAGAATCATTGTATTGACACTTATTCACAATATCTCATGCATTGTTCATCAATAGCTAGTCTACATTAATCTGCTAGAAGTATATGTAAGGTATAGGTTATGATTTCATTATTTCGCCCCTTGGGGAAGCTGTACATGGACCAACTGCAACCTGGAATTCACCACTAAAACTCACCCAAAGTCCCTGTATGACTCCTGCCTGCTTCCCCTTTTAATCTGGGATACATTTGAGCAACCTGCATTTGCTTCCATGGACTACAGGTTCTATAACTCACTTTCAAGTATTCACTAAGACCCGCATCCCTTATGCAATACTTTTAATGGGAGTAGTCTTCAGGACTTGTGAAAAATGGAAATTGTACACACCTGTGACTAGTATTTGTGCTGCCCAGTCATGGGCTTGCTGGTACTGCTTATAAGCTGCCCAATGCTTAAAGCTCCTTGTTAATGCATTGAAGTTTTAACTTCTGTGTGTCCGGAACTGTCTGGGACACAGTCAGGGACTTGGGCAAGGACTGGTGACTGCGTAGAAAATGTAAGGAGAAATATGAGCGCAGCGCTGCCCAGGATGACACAAGAAGTCAGGAGAAAAGGGATCCAAAGGGTAAGCCTGCACAAAGGAACAAGATAGCTAGAACTCAGAAAGGATAAGCACTCAAAGTGATTTAGCATTCGGAATAACTACACCCAGGATGGATGTGCAAGACATAAAACAACATTAACAGTGTGGGGTTAAGCATTCAGGAGCGCCACATGGTAAGTTCCTTACTCACAATTGTTGTTACAGATACTGATTGCAAATACCCACATATAGGATATGTATGCAAAGGTAGGGTCTGTGGAGCAGATACCTATGGTGAGGTTATAAATGTAACTCAAAGACAATACTCACAGTGAACAGGAAACACCACCTAGGTTGTCATCTGTGCCTTCGGATCATGGCGATCACACAGGAAACAAAGGCCATAACAGCAAGGTGGTCGAACTAAACACAAGCACAATAGACCAGGAGCTAGCAAGGAGGAGTGCTTAACAGGAAAAGAAGGAAATCACAGGGCACACTTGGCAGAAAGCAAGTAACAACAGACAAGGTAATAGAAGCAAGACAGCAGAAATAGGCAGCAAACTAGGAACTGGAACAAAGGTAATGGGAAGAAAGGCAGGGTCTGGCAAAGGGTAGATACAGAAGGAGAGAGGCTCAAGACAGCACACCAGTATTAGTGGATTGGGAATCAAGGAAAAGGATTAGCACTGAAGGATGTGCTAGTTCAGGAATTAGGAATAGCAATGGCTCTGGAATCAAGTAATCTAGGAAGCACTGCAAGCAGTGCTATTTCAGAAACCATGAATAGCTATAGCTCTGGAATGTAAGTAGCACTGGCAGGCAGTGCTAGTTCTGGAAACCGGGAATAGCTACAGCTCAGGAAGCAAGGAGTCGAGAGCGCTGCAGGCTGTGCGAATCCGGAACAAGAAATTGCTGAAGCTCAAGAACAAAGAAAAACTATTGCTCAGGAAACAAGGTGGCACTGCAGGTAATGCTAATTTAGACACAAGGAATAGCTATATATCGGGAATAAAGAAATAACTAAAGTTTAGGAAACACTAACAGCAAGGGCGTAGAACTAAACACAAAAAAGGTAGCATTGAAGGCAGTGCTAGTTCAGGATCAAGGAATAGCAATAGCTCTCGAATCAAGTAATATAGGAAGCACTGCAAGCAGTGCTATTTCAGAAACAATGAATATCTACAGCTCTGGAATCTAAGTAGCACTGGCAAGCAGTGCTCGTTCTGGAAACCGAGAATAGCTACAGCTCAGGAAATAAGGAGTCAAGAGAGTGCTGTAAGCAGTGCAAATTAGGAACAAGAAATAGCTGCAGCTCAGAGACAAAGAATAACTATTGCTCAGGAAACAAGGAAGCACTGCAGGTAGTTCTAATTCAGGACCAAGGAATAGCTATAGCTCAGGAATAAAGAAATAACTAAAGCGCAGGAACACTGGAAACAAGGGTCGGTCTCACCGGTACACAGCTACAATGACCAATGCTGGACTGAAGGGAGCTGGGGATTAAAAGAGCTCACAGTAATTACATGCATCCGGTGTGAGCAGGTGAGCTGAATTCCTCGACCCTTCCTTTGCCTGCAGGGGTGGTGACGAAGCAGAGACCAGGGAATTCTAGGCAATAGTTTCAGTAATGAGCAGGCTAGCTTCCACAAAACCCGGCATGGTTTAGGAATGGATGGCGATTTCCAAGTAGCGTCCAAATGGCTGGAAGTCGGGATATGCATGACGCGGAGTGTCCAGAAGCTTATTATGACATTGGAAAGTCCCACAATTCGGTCCCCAGGTGGTGGGCACGAAAGCACAGGGAGCGAATCGTGACAGTAAACCCCCTCCAACGAACAGCTCCCAAAATCTGGAACTGGATTCAAAGCCTTTGCTCCTATGAAATAAGTCAATTTCTATCACAGATGTAATGCAAGATACAAGAGGACTGCAGAAAAACTGATGTCAGGAGGGAAGAATAATAGGCTGTAAGTTAACAGCAGTATTGAAAGCAGAACCTGAAGAGTCCAAATCCAGTAACAGGGGCTTAGAAACCTGTTTCAAAAGTGTTTAAAGTCCTGATGATAGCATGCTAGAGTAGCACTCTGAAAACAAAGGCAGATTGACTGTAGGGTCAAAAGCAGATAACGGATTGGCAGGAGGCACAGAGGTCAAAGGCAAGCCGGCTAAAGGAAGCACACTTGAAGATCTGACCCTGGAGGAAAACATACAGAAGACTCGCATGCAGGAGACCCAGGCCCTGGAGGCCTACATGTTGATGGTAAATCCCTGAGGCTGGAAGTTCAGTCTGAAAGTATATGTGCTGAGACCTTTGAAGGCTGGCACACTGGAAGCACAGGGTCAAAAAGTAGGCAAGATAGAGGCTCAAGGTCGGAAGGCAGGCAAGCTAGGAGTTTGGTGTCAGAAGGCAGGCTGGAGGCTCTGGCTCTGAAGACAGACAGGCTAGAGGCTCTCGCGACAGACGGGCCCTTTGGAAGCTCTCTGTAATCAGGCTTTTAGGAGAGTCTAGCTCTATAAGCAAATTGTTTGGAGGCTCAGTAGGCAGGCTGGCCAGAGGTTTGGGCTCAGATGGCATGCAGGCTGAAGGTAGGCCAGCTGACGACGGGCTCTGAAGACAGCAGGCTGGCTGACGACTCGGGCTGTGAAGGCAGCAGTCCGGCTGACGACTCAGGAGACTCTGCAAGAAGACGAGCTGAAGGCCGAGAGGCAGATGACAAACTTTAAATTCTGGGAATGGTGATAGCCCATGAACAGTAGATTCCGGTTGTCAGTAGTGAAATCTTCACAGTTCCTTGGCACATTAAAACACTGAAGCATTTTCTTATGGATGGCTAAGAATAGTGCTTCTCTTAGAGTCTCTGATGACCAGACGTCCTTTACCATTTGGCAGTTCGCATCTCGTAGTCAGTGGAAACAGTTCAGAGATTACTTGGTCATAGGAGATTTTTTTCAATTTCTTCTACATTACGAGGTTTTACAGATTTACCGGTGCATAGAGTACAGAGTTTTCCTGACTTTTCAATATGTGGTGTGCTTGAAGGCAAGAGCGCAAACAAGGGATCCGGATTTAGTTTCTTCTCAGCAAGGCAGGTTAGCTTCAGTCGCAGCAGTTAGATCAAGAGCGTGGTCTGAGTCACAGGATATTGTCACATCAGGGATTATGCGGGGCACTCGTTCAGGTTTTGTATTTGTTAATGGCCTGTCTGCGGGTTATCTGAGATAGAACTGACTTCACTACCAGGAAAAGAAAGCAAGGAGATATATTGTGTTTTGCCTGGCATTTCGGCTTCCTTTAAACTGGAGGGACACATCTCGGTGTAGTGCCTAGATGAAATTTAGCACTAGAAGACAAAACAGCAGAGGAGTTAGAAAATTCAGAATTCAAACAAATACTTTCCTTAACTGCACTTTGACGCGAAGTACTATGGCTATTCTGAGTGATCAGCCACAGTATTTTTAACACAATCACTGGACCAGCTCTGAGGGGGAACGCAAAAGGGAGCACAATGTTTCATTCTTCATTTATAAGGAGGCTAACATAGATTCAGAAAAGTAGTCTTGCACAGGGGTTTTAGATTCCCACTTGAACTGTGGCTTATAATGTTTTAGCAGGATCTGAAAAGTTTTATTCTCTTGGTGTAGTTCCAGAATCTTAGATTTAACTATATCTTGTGAAGATTGTAGATCATTCTCTTCAAGGACAGTAGTAGGCTTGGCAACATCACAACAAGCAACAGAACTAAACCTTGGATTTTTTTAACTGACTGTTAGCTGCCAGTGTTTAAATAGGCCTTTTCTCTCCTTTGTTAAACTGATTTATTACCTTGAATGTAGCACCAAATTTCGCCTCTTTAGTATCGGGGACTGTGATCTTCATTGGGTCACAAGACTGAGCTATATAGTTTGAATATAAAACGGAGGTTTCGAAATGAATCGGCTCTTTCTTTGTTGTTTGGGTTAAACATGCTTTAACTGGCGTCATTGAACTACCAGTTTGGTAAGATGCTGATACATACTGAGTATGGAAATGGTCTTCAATGAAAAAATTGTCTTGACAGAGGGTCTCTGAGTTACAAACATTTACCTCAACAGTACAGCTCTTTGAATGACTATTTTGTTATTCTGCTGCTAACAAGGTTTGCAGAAATTAGTTTTCATCCTGTAGGTCATTGGCTGACATCCGGTGAGGATCAGGGTTACAGATGGAATGAAAATCTAACATCGAAGGAGCAGTAAACCACAAGGAATTATACCCAGCACATAAAAGTCTGTTTTGTTCCAGGAATCTATCTCTGGAGTCAAATGTCTTTCTAATAGGTTGTACAGAACTATGTTGCCTTGGCAATGGATGTCTGCCAATACATGCACACTTTCTGAATCGAATGCTAAATATTTTGGCCAGAACTAACGTGGTGGCCTTAAAAAAAATGGTAGCTAACTGAATGCAAAGAAACCTCACAAATGACCCTGGGAATGTGGGTTGGTCATTCTGTCAGGGACTGTCTGGGACTTGGGCAAGGACTGGAGACTGCATAGAAAATGTAAGCAGAAGGTTTACCACAGCGCTGCCCAGGTTCACACACAAGAAGTCAGAGGAGAAAAGGAATTCAAAGGGGAAGCCTGCACAAAGGAACAAGATAGCTAGAACTCAGAAAGGATAAGCACTCCAGAGGTAATTTAGCTTTCAGAATAACTGCACCCAGCATAGATGTGCAAGACGTATTTATAAAACAACATTAACAATAAAGTGATTGTGGGGTAAAGCACTCGGGAGCTCCATAATAGTAAGACTGAAGCTCACAATTGCTGTTGCAGATACTGACTGCAAATACCCGAATATAGGATATGCATGCACAGTCAGGTTCTGTGGAGCTAATACCTATGGTGATGTTATAAATGTAAGTCAAAGACAATACTCACAGTAAACAAGAAACACCATCCAGGTTGTTATCTGTGCACTCTGATCCTGGCGATCAAACAGGAACACACGAGACAGTAACAGCAAGGGGGTAGAACTAAACACAAGCACGATAGACCAGGCGCTAGTAAGGAGGAGTGCGTAACAGGAAAAGAAGGCAATCACAGGATACACTTGGCAGAAAGCAAGTAACAAACATACAAGGTAATAGAAGCAAGACAGCAAACTAGAGACTGGAACAAAAGTAATGGGAAGAAAGGCAGGGTCTTGCAAAGGGTAAATATAGAAGGAGAGATTCTCAAGACAGCACTCCAGTAGTAGTGGATCAGGAATCAAGGAAAAAGAGTAGCACTGAAGGAAGTGCTAGTTCAGGAACGAGGAATAGCAATATCTCTAGGATCCAGTAATCTAGGAAGCACTGCAATCAGTGCTATTTCAGAAACAATGAATAGCCATAGCTCTGGAATGTAAGTAGCACTGGCAGGCAGTGCTAGTGCTGGAAACAACAGCTACAGCTCAGGAAACAAGGAGTCAAGAGAGCGCTGCAAGCTGTGCGAATCAGGAACAAGGAATCGCTGAAGCTCAAGAAAAAAGAATAACTATTGCTCAGGAAACAAGGTAGCACTGAAGGTAGTGCTAATTCAGGCACAAGGAATAGCTATATGTCTGGAATAAAGAAATAACTAAAGTTCAGGAAACACTGGAAACAAGGATATCAAAAGGTCAGGAAACACATTCTTTGTTTTGAGATAAATGTTGACTTAAGTGTCTTAACTGTGACATTATGACATTTCCATTTTCTTAGGAATCTCCACTGTGACTCCAACTGGACCCATAGGGGCTGTCTTGAATATGTAAGTAAAATCCTCGTGTTTGCACTAGGGTCCAGATACAGAATTGCTTCTGCTGCTGCCTTTCTATGGGGTGTGCAAGGTAACTATTTGTAGGAGTAATCTGCACAGAGATACTGATGTTCCCTGGTGCTGTGGGAAGTTTTTAGTCTTACCTGTGTACAATCCCTGTTGTAACTCGGGCTGGGCAGAATGTTACCGTCTGCCAGCGGAATTTTGGCCTCTCTGCGTTACTCTTTATCAACGATTTCTGGCCAAATTGTGCCAATAACCGCTTGGTAGAATTGTTTTCCCACAAGGCTCCAAAATATGCAGTCTGGCGAGCGAAATTGGGCAACCCCTACTGCGATTATATAACGCAGGTGGTAACTGGTGTTCGTGGTCGGAGGGCTGCCGTTTGAGTAGATCTTCTGCTTCTCTAGTAGATTTTGTTTTCTTGAGAAGCAGCAAAATCAACTTGAATTGCCTCACTCGCCTCTGTAATGCATGGTGGTGCTTACCAACACGAGCTGCATATTTTTCACCTGTTTCGGAATTCCACGGAATCTAGTGGAGTTGTTCTGCAACTCAGCGGAATTCCATGGAGTGAAACAACGCAAGTTCCGCCCATCCCTAGTGGTAACCCAGTTTGTTTGTTCATTATTGGTTCCGTTCCCTGTTTGTTCACATTAGGATTCCTTGTGTTCTCTATCCCTTTCTTGTGCTTTACCCTATTTGTGTTGGTCTTGCCTGGTGTATGCCCTTGCCTCCTCCTTTGCATTGAAACACTACTTCTGTAGGCAGAAATTCCTTGACTTTGAAGGGTGCTCTGCCCAAAGTCCTTGAAAGTATAACTTTTCTTTCAATGCCTCGATTTTACAAATAAACTAATAAAATCAACTGAACGTCTGTTACCTCCACCCCCAAGAGCATACAATATACCAGTCAGGGTTGTTCCTTAGAGTGGCTTCCGATCATAATGTTTCATTCTCAAAAACCCCGATCTCTTTATTTTTGTTTTATCTTTAGTATATACAAATGGTTATATAACGGCTGGATTGTACATAGAATCGTACATTGTCAACACAAGTTGCATTAAAACATCTCAGAATGTTAAGACGCATCCACTGTTTTAGAAGAGATTTCCTGTCTGATAATCGTGTACTGCTAGAAATGAAACCGAACCTTTTGCTTCCACCCACTTCCCTGCATCCCGAGTGTATGCACACTTAGTTGCTCACCGTCCTGAAAATCCCCAATCTAATCTAATAATCTTAGATTCTTCAGCTTTGGTGGGCAAGTTACTGCTCTCTGTCTGTACAAATGTATTCAAAATCTGTGTTCCAAGGTCTTGCAAAAGTGTATTTTTCCTTATTGGCATTAAATGATAGTCTCCCATGTTGTCCAGCACCAGGCATGCCATGTCCGGCCATTTTATCTCTTCCATCATCTAGCAAGGTGAAGCTGATAAACCACCCTCCAGCCCCTTTGTGGACCTTACACACTTTGGGACCAGGCCCAAAACCTTAACTGCTTTTCCTGCAGATACCGGGGTATATGATTATTCTTTTGATGGAAGCCAATACTTCTTTTCAATGCATATTTATCTGAGGTTAAGCCCACCTTACATGAAGGGCTGTTTCTCTCTTGCTACAACCCCTCTAGCACCCACCAATCACACTTAGAAACATCTTTGAGAGCTTATTGGGTGTTGGGTACCACCCAGTCATAATCTTTAGGGCAGGTTCGCTATGTTGCATAGACCTACTGTGTTTAAAAATATTCGCGGTACAGGACTTCCTACTAATCTCCCGGTAAGAAATGTGTGGAGATCAGTCTCCCACTTGGTCATATAGTCCCAGGGGTTCCATATTTCGGGGAGAACTGAAAAATCTATATCTTATTTATTCAACATCCAACTCTTTTTTTTAAATTTTATTTGTTTATTAAGTTTTAATTTTTTTTATACTGTTTGACAGAGTCTTATACAATTTACATGCATGCACACATATATACAATTAACCATGTTTCAAATGTAAAGTTCAACATCCATCTCTTATTACCCTGATATGATGACAGTAAGTTCTCTCCTAATCTGAGGTGTCGTAAGGCTGCTCCTTTCACCCTCCGTTGGAGCACCCAAAGGTGAATCTACTGGTAATGGAGACATTTGTTCTCATTAAGCCTATAGAGATGCATCTGCATTAAAAAAAATGATCTGATTGATTCCCCTGTGAACATATTTTTTAGCATACAAATTAAAGATAATTGTGAAAGTTTTATAAGTAACATCTATTTTTGGATAAGGATATTTACTAACCTGTGGCACTTGTTCTCCAGAATGTATATCCCCGTCTAGATCATATCTTTTAACAGTAGTTTACCCATCATCTGGGAGATACTAGAGTGTCCTGACAGAGGAGAAAGTTTTTATTTTTATAGAAAGTTTGTTGACCATAATTATAGTGATAATAAAATTACAAATATTTCCTATAAACCACATCACAAAATAAAAAAGGTCCACCACACCTAAAATAAAATGTGAACGTTAAATGTGGCTTTGGAAAAGGTAAAAATGTAATAAGGGTGCACAGGATTGCACTTTTGATTATGAAGTTATAATGTATAAACATGCATCCTGAGTGGTATCATTTCTAGATACATGAGGAATAAACTGTGGAAGACCATGTTACTGTAATGTGTTCTCTAAAATGGATATGTTCGTATTCGTGATCTTTAGCAATCTCATTTCTACTTTCAGACAGAGCTTGAAACCTTTCTATTAGTGGTGAAGGTATTAATATAAGGATATAGATATGAGAAAACATGCTACAGTAGGAAAAGTGTGTTGCCTGTAACACTAGTTCTCAAATATGGGAACCTTCTCATAGACCTAATGTTTCAAATATGTTTTGGAACTAAGCATTTCCTGTTAGACTAGACAAATGAGAAAGCAACTCGAGAGTGTTTCATGTTTGACCTCATTAAAATAGTTACTGTTATAGAGCTACATTTTTTCCGAAGTTCATATTACATTCCTCCCATTTCAAGACCTCAGTGTCTTCTCCTTGAGTGGAATACAGATTTTGGGTCCTTAAGTTCCCTCACAAAGCATGTGCCCAGAAAAATGATATATTTTGTGTGAGGGCCAAAAATAAAAATGCATGTTACTGAAAGACATTGGTAAGGGGCAACTGTCATTGTGACTTGCAAGGCAAGACTTTGTTGTACTTGCCAATCACAAAGTAAATGGAGTAGCAAAGAAAAGAGGCATTCCTCCTTTTCTTCCTACCTGCAAGGTTATTTCTTAAGGCTTAAAGCGCATCCAGTTGCAAAGCACTGAAAGGTATCCAGCTTCCTTAGTTATTCAGTAACCATTCACAAACTGGAAGCGGTTTATGAGGAACAATTAGAGGCATTGTGGGGGCAGACATTGGTTGCTGGTTACAACTAGCCCCACTCACTCTGATGTGAATTGTTTAAAGTTATTTCCCCTTGCTACAGTGAGAACACAGTGCATGTGATATTGGTGCAGGCCCCACTTCTTTTTCGGTCAGTCGTTCACTAGTTTTCCAAATGAATCCTGCCTCGTTAAAACCGATGGGACGGTTTTTCATATATTTTGTGGTACCGAAGGAAAACGTGGAAAATATTACTAGAAAAACTGTAAACAAAGTAAATAAAACAGTCATTTAGGGGAATGGGTGAGAAAAGGAAGGAAAGGGGGCTTTATTATAGAAATATAAGGAGGTCAACAACCATTTTTGAGGTCTTACCTGAGATGGAACATGCTCTGTTGCTTGTGAGACATTTTGTTATTTTACAGTAGGCTTAGAGCCCACCCATTGCTTACCATTTGTTGGCTGCATCGTCACACTCATTTTCTCGATTCACATTTTGTTAATTCTTGTGGCCTTCGCGTCCCCTTTTTAGGTCTCGCCTACGCAGCGCGCATGCGCTCCATAGGAGACCTTTAGCCGTCGTACAGCTCTTTTTCCAAGCACATACTCATGCTTGTGGCGGCATACAGCTTGCGGGAGTGCGTAGCGGCGCACCACAAGCATGAGTGTGTGCTTTGAAAAAGAGCAAACAGCTGCTGCTTAGCACGCACGTGCACTCTCCCCACCCCTCCCACTTGTTTACTTCTTAAAGCCTAAAGCCCGCCCAGCTGCAAGAGTTGTCTCCTGTGTGTGCGCGTGTGCACTCCCATCACCCCTCCCACTTGTTTACTTCTTCAAGGCTCAATCCCGCCCAGCTGCAAGAGTTGTGTCCTGTACCGATATTCCATTTTGCACCTTATATAATTGTGCTATGTGCTGCGAAATGGTTTACGCAAAATAATTAACTACACAAATATACTTAAACCGCAAGTTGTTAAGCCTTCTATTCCAGGACCAAATGGCGCAGTGCGTTTTAAAATGCACTGTTTCCCGGAAAATGACCCTCCAGGCTCGCTATTGTTCCAGTCCAGAACAGTAAAGGGAGTGCCCACGGGTAATTCTGACTAGGATCTAAAGATGCCTGTGCCCACATTCTTCGAAAGAGTATCCCAACGCCCCTTCCGCTCACCCCCCTTTCCCACCCGAAGTTTGGTTTTAGGTGCGCATCTGCTGACTTTAATTCCATTACGGAATTAAAATGCAGCTGCTTTACAACATGTAACACTTTAAAAATTTATCTATGGCGTCTTAGAGCTGAGATGATGCTCGACTGTGACTCAGCAAGGTGGTCTCCGAGAGGCGTCTTTTCTCCGATCCTCTGGTCCAACTCCACCCTGCTTTAACACTTCTCCGGCCGCATTTCTTTCTCCACCCTTCCCTTTCTTCTCCCCCTCATCTCTGCTCTCTGCTCCCCTTTAACGGGCTTCGTTTTCGTCCACCCCTTTCTTTCCCTCTTATCTTTGTTTCCCTTTTCAATACCCGTACCACTCCTCTTGCCTGCAGGGCCTTAATTAGGGCAGTTTAGGTGTTAGTGGTGTCTTCCGGGAGGTTGTGCAGTGGGCGTGACCGAGGAACAAACCAGCCCGGGTAGAGGAAGCAGACGGGCCGACTTTTGGCAACTGCAAAACATTAAACTGTTGCAGGGCTAATTGAATTTTGTTGCGCTACTTGCAGTGAGCCTATTCTCTACATAATGGCACATTCTTGATGCTCATTTGGCTTTTCCTCCTTCACGGTGGCCCATATTTACGTGCATTGAGCTTGATATGGTGAATTTGAATTCTTCCTTATTTATGGCCCATAATTAACGCATATTGATTTCACTTCCTCAATCATTAGTGGCCCTACTTATTGTGACGCGATTTCTACATGCAGTGATTCTCACATGGCGCTTCTTTACTTGTAGAATCCATTATCCATTAGTGGATCCTCCGAGCAACTACCTGGGTAGCTCACCCCTGGCACCCTTCATTTTTGCGTACTTCCAACCTCTGGGTGAGATCCTATACCATTTCCTGGACCCGTACACACACGTGCTTTCTCCAGCCTCTCTCTCTTCCTCCTCCCTCTCTCTACCTCTCTCTCTCTAGATCTCTTCCTCCACCCTCTCTTCCTCCACCCCCCTCTCTCTCTCTCTCTCTCTCTCTCTCTCTCTCTCTCTCTCTCTCTCTCTCTCTCTCTCTCTCTCTCTCTCTCTCTACCTCTCTCTCTATCTATCTCTCTCTCTCTCTACCTCTCTCTCTCTACCTCTCTCTCCCTCTCTCTCTCTACCTCTCTCTCTCTACCTCTCTCTCTACCTCTCTCTCTCTCTCTCTACCTCTCTCTCTCTCTCTACCTCTCTCTCTCTCCCTCTCTACCTCTCTCTCTCTCTACCTCTACCTCTCTCTACCTCTACCTCTCTCTCTACCTCTCTCTCTCTACCTCTACCTCTCTTCCTCTAACTCTCTACCTGTACCTCTCTCGCTCTACTGCTCTACCTCTCTCTACCTCTGCCTCTCTCTGCCTCTCTCTACCTCTCTCCCTCTCTGCCCCTCCCTCTCTGCCCCTCCCTCTCCCTCTACACCCCTCTCTCTACCTCCCTCTCTCTACCCCCCTCCCTCTCTCTACACCCACCTCTCTCTACACCCACCTCTCTCTACACCCACCTCTCTCTACACCCACCTCTCTCTACACCCACCTCTCTCTACACCCACCTCTCTACACCCACCTCTCTACACCCACCTCTCTACACCCACCTCTCTACACCCACCTCTCTCTACACCCACCTCTCTCTACACCCACCTCTCTCTACACCCACCTCTCTCTACACCCACCTCTCTCTACACCCACCTCTCTCTACACCCACCTCTCTCTACACCCACCTCTCTCTACACCCACCTCTCTCTACACCCACCTCTCTCTACACCCCTCTCTCTACACCCCTCTCTCTACACCCCTCTCTCTACACCCCTCTCTCTACACCCCTCTCTCTACACCCCTCTCTCTACACCCCTCTCTCTACACCCCTCTCTCTACACCCCTCTCTACACCCCTCGCTTTACACCCCTCGCTTTACACCCCTCGCTTTACACCCCTCGCTTTACACCCCTCGCTTTACACCCCTCGCTTTACACCCCTCGCTCTACACCCCTCGCTCTACACCCCTCGCTCTACCCACCTCTCTACCCACCTCTCTCTACCCACCTCTCTACATCTCTACCCACCTCTCTCTCTCTACCCACCTCTCTCTCTACCCACCTCTCTCTCTACCCACCTCTCTCTCTACCCACCTCTCTCTCTACCCACCTCTCTCTCTACCCACCTCTCTCTCTACCCACCTCTCTCTCTACCCACCTCTCTCTCTACCCACCTCTCTCTCTACCCACCTCTCTCTCTACCCACCTCTCTCTCTCTACACACTTCTCTCTCTCTCTACACACCCCTCTCTCTCTACACACCCCTCTCTCTCTACCCACCTATCTCTCTCTCTCTCTACACACCCCTCTCTCTCTCTACACACCCCTCTCTCTCTACACACCCCTCTCTCTATATATATATACCTCTCTCTCTACACACCCCTCTCTCTATATATATATACCTCTCTCTCTCTCTCTATACCTCTCTCTCTCTCTCTATACCTCTCTCTCTCTCTGATAGCACTGCTTGTTCTTTTAATAATAAAAAAAACAAGCATTGGCATAGCCAATAGGTCTCGCCTTTGGGGCGTTATAAGTGTTTAACCATGCAACAGTTAATGTTGTTGCACCAGGGATATTGTGCTGCATAACTAAATACTTATAAGGTTCCAAAAGCGAGACCTATTGGCTATGCCAATGCTTGTTCTCTTTGACCCTTTCCTGGCGCACCACAAAAGCACTTGTGTCTTTCCACCACTTGCGTTTTGGGATTTACTTTTTAGTTCGAAGCTTACCAGCACAGCTGTCTGGTTTGCTAAAGACATCTTGGGGACATTCCGAACGTTGACCTAGGAATGCATTCTGCTCATTGCTTACCATTGGCTTTGTGGTGTGTAACATTTGCTGGCTTTATTTGCTTTAGGCTCTACAGCTTGAGTTTGTGCCTCCCGTTGCCAAAACCTTGTTTGCCTTATTCTTCCATGAACTCTTTCTGTAATCCGGCGTTTAAATCTTGTTCTTATCTTGTCACATTTGCTGTGCATTCAAAGAGAGGTCATATGTCAGGCTTTCTCTTCCTGGGAGCTTGGTGTTTGTTTTTTTTCCTCTGACTTCAAAGTGAGAGAATTCATGACAATTCTGCTGAGTCCCCATGTAAGAGGAGAGGGTGTAGGATGTTTTTTTTTCTAGCACATACAAAAAAAACTGGTGACATTCTAGAATATATCAGACTTAGTACTCTTATTTTTTGTGATTCTAAAGTGTGTTGGAAACAAATATTTGAATACGACCAAAACACTATCATACCCTTGGTGATGACATTTGCACACATTATCGTTAGTGTGCAGTAAAACCGTATTTTGGTGCAAATGTTATGGTCATGTCAATGGAGAATGTGTTGTCTGTAATGGCAGTGTGCCTACCACATCATGCTTACACCACACAACCCCACTCTGCTTCACCAGGAGCGGTTCCTCCTCAAGAGCGTAGGGGCGTTGATCCCCTACTGAATGCAGCCACGAGGATATCCTTTTAACATTCCCCTCTGGACTCTGTAAAGGACTGAGCTTGGCCTAGCTGATGTGTTTGTTCGCCAGGGTGGGCCAGTACTGATGATTGGCAATGGCATCAGGCTGAGGTCCAAAGAGCATGTGGGTTGGACAGGGTTCTGACTGTGTTAAACCCAACATGCGCACCTTGGGCCTCTCAAATGCACTCTCTTTTAGGGAGTCTGGGAAACACATCACAGGACCCCCGTCTGTGTTGGAGCACTAGGCTCACCTACTCACACCAATCCTGACCTTGCTCTCATGCTTTTTCTATTTGAAGCTGCAGGAGAGCTAACTCTAGATTGGTTGTGGTAAAGTTAGCCTGTCCCCGTGGTCCCACGTTAGGAGGCATTGTGAGGGTTGGATGGTTAAAGAACATAACCAATCACAGTGTAGCTTTATCATCAAGCCACACAGTGATTGGTTATGTTTCTTTAAAAGTAATGCAGTGCTTTGCCCTCATACTTAGCACCAGTGAATGCATTATGCATGCTGGGACTGGTTGATTGTAATCGCGTTTTGTCACAGGTCCTCTGTGAAGTAAACGGGTTTTAGGTTAACGAGATTTTTTGAAAATGGGTATTTCTCTTTTTAGAAGTGGAGCAGATATAAAGCCTGCTAGCTCTGGGGTGAGACGACTTCGAAATGCTGCTCAGCTAGTTGAGTGCAGTAAATGACTATCGTACGGTATTTATGCTTTGACGTACGTGTTCAGCTGTAAAGAGAGGGCGAAAAAACACTTTTTCAGATCTGAAGAGAATAGAGCTAACCTCTTACAAAGTTGGGCATAAAGCTTTTTGCCGATTAAAAAAAAACCAAACTATTTTAGGCATTTAGAGTGACAAACATTGCGGAACGCATAAAAGGAGACGTCTACATCTGGCTAAAACATTCTATACTTTACTGACCAGTATATGAGCTATAGTGACTTTTAGATATTCCATCATTAGAAGCCTTCCTCATCAGAGAAATTAAAAAGCATGCTCGGCTGCCCCTCCACCTTCAATTGATCTGGCATCAGGTCGAATGTCTTTCTATCCGCTGGCAATGGCCAGTTCTTTATACAGTGCACTGCCAATCGTGTCTGAGTCATGACTCATGAATAAAAAGGTTTTAAACAGTGGCGTAGCTAGGGGGGGCGGTGCGCCCCATGGGGCGGTGCGCACCAGGTGGCACTCTTTTGGGGGCAGACGAAGGCATTCAGATAAGGCTCGGCATGCTTTCGTGGACGGGCAGAGAAGGAATAGGACTCGGGCAATGTCCTCTTCTTTTTTGTGCTGGCAGCTGCCCCCCCCCCCCCCCCTCTCTTCCTATTATTCCCTCTCTTCCTGTCTTGCTCCTCACTTACTGAATACCGTAACTTGAAGAAACGGTTCACAACCCCTTTCCTTCTTTCATTTAGTTGCTTCTCTGTGAAATTGATCCAAAAAAGAAAAACACTTGCAAGAAATGCCCTTTTTCTGACATTTTTCTATTCCAAAGTGCAGCGGGATGGAGAGAAATAAAAGGTTTTAAACATGAAAAATAAATACATAACTAAATAAAGCAAGACAGAGTGGTTGCAAAGTGGCCAGATTGGTTTTATTCACATCCAAACACATCAGCCTCACTTTACAGACTTTGCAGTTAAGCGCTACTTTTGTTTTCTCGTGTTTCTTTGAACAGCATTGTTGTCCTCAGGTGGGGAAGTGCACCATTCCTGGAGGTACTGCAATACCTGGTTGATGGGTGGATTGGAAAACAAAACGTGTACCATGGCTCTGTTTATGGATGTGGTCTTTTTTATACCATACTGCTTAGTTTATTAAGGATATAAGCAATGGACATTGAAACTGTTCCCTTCAGGGCCCTGTAGTCAGGTCCTTAACTTTTCAGGTAAAACCACTCGCTGATTTCTGAATAGTGAGTGAGAGATCGTTAAGGTAACCATGTTGTTTCTGCTTACATTTCACATGCTCTACTTAATCTTGCATTCCCTATGAATGTTTGCTTTTACTTTTTTTTTTTTTTTAGGCAGCATATTACTCTTATCAAGTGCATAATTTGAATTGAGCCACATACAAGTGTTTAGAGCGGGCACAATTAGGTTGTAGCTGAAGGCAGTGCGAGTTTCTCTCAGTGGGGCAATATGGTGTTCAGTGGTGGAGAGGATGTGGCACTATGGCCAGAGCTGTCGAATTTGGAACTGGGTTCAGCCTTCATGACCAGTCCACCAGACCACTCTACTGAGGGAGCATATTCCTATGCTAGACCTTACATGGCCCCACTAGACCTTAGAAGGCTTGATATCTTAGCACAAGCAGGTGTACCCTAGTGGTGTCAATTGTGAGTTAACCTTGAAGGCCTGTCCACCACTATCCATACTGAAGTTCATCTCCAGTCTTGCGGGCAGGCCTACGAAGTAGCACACCCTAGAGCAACAGTGATCCAGTCACTGTGACTGTCACTGAGGTCATATGAACCTTGAGCAGGTTAGGGCGGTGCAAACGGTGTGACCGCACTGGGTACCTATTTCGGGTGGGAGCGTAGTGCTTGCAAGTATATTATGGTTTAAAAAAAACTTGCTGCCTCCTTCCTGGCCTCCAGCAATTTTCAGAAACAATAAAAATGTCATGATAACTTTGGTGATTAATGTTCTTCCTAGAGAGAGATACGAGTTTTGTCTAGTGGAAGGCTTGACTCCTGGAAAGGTAGCACAGAGGGTTAATGTGCCTGCTGCAAAGAACATGTATCATGCAGATCACAAAGTGCACTGCTTTAATGGGGGGACTATGATGAATGTTCATTTAATGTCAGCTGTAGATGATGGATCCCTGAACAGTGTCATGTGTGTGCATGTTTGCATTGTGCCGAGGGAATTACCAGGTAATTGTTCACGCAGATCTCTGATGGATGTCACATGCGGTTTTTCTGAGTCCCCAGATAGATCATGCAGTCTGTGTGTTCTCTTTTGTACTGCCAGTCACCGGTGTAGTCAACTGTGTAGCCTTGGACCATGTCATGTATGTGCATGTAACTTGCATGATCAAGGTAACTATTAGCGGCGATACTACGTGTCTCTCGGTCCTCTTACAAGTGCTTGCTGTCCTTTTTTCCCAGCACATCCCCCCCCCCCCTCCCCCCTCCCGGGGCAGCAATCTGAGGGATAGCCCCGGGCGCCACAAGCTCTAGCTACGCCTCTGGTTTTAAAATTGAATTTTTAACTATGTTGTTGTAGTTCTGGCCTGAGCGCTGCTGTTCTCCAGCTGGTCTGCATATGAACCCGGGAACGACTTGGTTCTCAGCCCTAAGTTGTTTAATTCCCCACCCTTAGGTTTTTTTTCCGGGCGCCCTTCGGACCTAAGGATCAGCCTGGATGCAGTTCAGTTCTTTGTAATAGGAATCTTTCCTTCTTCTCTGGAGCCAAGGCCTGACTGGGCGTACCAGGCATCAAGCATTTCCCCGGGAGGATCGAGACGGTTTTGTTACAGTGCAGCAGTTTTGAAAGCACCCACTACAGAGTTCCTTGTATATTAAGTAATTTTCTGTCAACAATAAAAGTGTCAGATAACTTTAGTGATTAATGTACCTGCTGGAGAGAGATGGAGTTTTGTCTAGTGGCAGTTCTGACTCATCTAGGTAGCACAGAGGGTTAATATGCCTGCTGCAAAGGACATGTGCCATGCAGAGACCATTTTGTTGCTGTGCAGTTCATAAATTACAATCATAATCTAGCACAGTGAGCTACGAAGGTCATCAAACAACTGCATGCAAACTACATGGTACAGGTTAGAAGGTTATGTTTTTTCCCAAGACTTTCATTATCCCAATGTTACTAAAAAGGGTTTGTACGAGTAGAAATAAATTCTTATTTGTAAAGCCAGCCCTAACAACTGTTATGTTCTGAATTCTGAGTTTTTGTTTCTCGAGGCGAAGCACTTTAAAAATAAATGCCTACCAGTATGGAAAACATGAATCCTACACCTTGTAGTCACTTTGGTCTTAATGTAACATTTTCATTACACTGATTTGCACACGTATGATTCATTGTCTCTGTATTTATGTGTGATGTAAAGTTCTCAGACGCCATACACTAATATGAGCAGTGCAATAACACAAAAAAAATAAATATGAGTGAGGGGCTATAGAAATATGAGGGGCACTGTTGGAGGGTGATAGTAATGGGGAGGGAATCATTGAAGAGCCTCAACAAAGAATGTTGAATCTTGGTGGACTGTAAGGTCATCATTAGTATGCTTTAAAAGCTAATACAATTGAATATATAATGGAAATGTTTTGGAGAATGCGCCATCTTGCTTGTCTTGCTCCTGCCATTAGGCCTGGTATGTGACCCTCTGTGCCTGGTGTTTGTGCTACGAGGCATGCTTCCTGCCACCTGGAGGAGAATATATGACACAATCATGCATGCTTTTACAACTTATGCTATTACAATGCGGGCAATACAACAAACGCGTTGTTACCACGCAAGTCGTTAGAACGACTTGCTTTAGGGAAGTGCTGGACTTTGGAATAGTATATATTACTATTCCAACTCCAGTCTGTAGGGAAGGTGTTGGATTTAAAATCCAACAACATGTTCCCTAATGCAAGTCGTTGTTACGACTTGCATGGTAATGGAATGCGTGGTAATGGACCCTCTGGTAACAACGCGTTTGTTGTATTACCTACGTAGTAATGGTAGTTGTGGTTGCATAGTAAAGGTGTTTCCCCCTGGAGGATCATGTTTTGGTGATCGGAGTACGCTGTAGAAACAAAATAGGTGAGTCAAAAGCAGACCCTGCCAATAAAATATTATTGCTGTAACTGTTAGTGTTTGTGTACAGCTGGTGTTACCGATTTGTGGAGGGGGAGAGGAAAATTGAATCATGAAAGAAAAGTGGCCTTTCCTACTTTCGCACTCCATACAATAGCTAGAGGTCCTGCACCCCGCCATGAAGCCTACGGGCGTACGTGCGCTTTATAAGCTAAATTTAACATAACATAACATAGAAGTGCAAAAATAACAGTTGATGGACAGAATGCAGAACAATGTCATACATTCACCCCAGTACAGAGATCTGGGCCTAAATCCATCGTTTTTTTGCTCACCATGCCAATCCAGTTTGAACCCAGCCATATGCTAATCAGTCTTGACCCTGTGCCTCATGGGAACAGTCCAGCCCGAACTGCCAAGCCAGGTCCTCCCTGGACTGGAAACAAGCATCCTAGGACCGGTTTCGGGGTTTCACCCCTCTTCAGCCAGGATAGCTTGATTCCAGTGGCATGGAGAGCACGCGACTCACGTCTGAGCATACCCGTACCACTCGGGGTGACAAGTGCAAAAATAACAGTTGATGGACAGAATGCAGAGCAATGTCATACATTCACCCCAGTACAGAGATCTGGGCCTAAATCCATCGTTTTTGTGCTCACCATGCCATTCCAGTTTGAACCCAGCGATATGCAAATCAGTCTTGACCCTGTGCCTCATGGGAACAGTCCAGCCCGAACTGCCAAGCCAGGTCCTCCCTGGACTGGAAACAAGCATCCTAGGACCGGTTTCGGGGTTTCACCCCTCTTCAGCCAGGATAGCTTGATTCCAGTGGCATGGAGAGCACGGGACTCACGTCTGAGCATACCCGTCCCACTCGGGGTGACAAGTGCAAAAATAACAGTTGATGGACAGAATGCAGAGCAATGTCATACATTCACCCCAGTACAAAGATCTGGGCCTAAATCCATCGTTTTTGTGCTCACCATGCCATTCCAGTTTGAACCCAGCCATATGCAAATCAGTCTTGACCCTGTGCCTCATGGGAACAGTCCTGCCCGAACTGCCAAGCCAGGTCCTCCCTGGACTGGAAACAAGCATCCTAGGACCGGTTTCGGGGTTTCACCACTCTTCAGCCAGCATAGCTTGATTCCAGTGGCATTGAGAGCACGTGACTTGCGTCTGAGCATACCCGTCCCACTCGGGGTGACAAATGCAAAAATAACAGTTGATAGACAGAATGCAGAACAATGTCATACATTCACCCCAGTACAGAGATCTGGGCCTAAATTCATCATTTTTTTGCTCACCATGCCATTGGAGCAGCTCCATTTGTTTCTCGGCTAAGTTGATCCAAAAGTTGTGCAGGTGTTTTCCTCCCTGACGATTCTGACCGAAATATCCTCAGCCTTTCTGAAAGTCAAGCACAAAGGTATAACTGTGAGTAAATAATGTCCTGAGAACACCACTGAACTACACTTGTTCACTACAAAAAACACAAATTCCCAACTTTTACACCTCACCACTTTCAAATGTTACCTTCCGCCCCTGCTCTCCAATCCCATCCACTGTATGCCACGACACTCCACTCCACTCTATGCCCACTCACAACTTACCCCACCCCACTCTACCCCACTCCACACCAACGTACTCCAATCTACCCCACTTTGCTACAATCTACCCCACTCCACTTTACCCCACTCCACCCAATCTAAGGTAATCAAAAGGGGGTGAATATCAATAGGTTGCTCACAGTTCACGTGCTATTCATAGGAGTCCTATTGTATGCTGCGGTTCTCCAAGGGAAGGCGGAATCACCCTGCCTCCTTCAAAATCGATCCCAAAGGATCACTGTAATATTATATACATATTCCCTGAGCACCAGCTAAATAACACACATTATGTAAACAATATCATTCACAATAATTGTTCTTCTTTCTTTTTATTTTATTTTTTGCCCAGCCAACACAGGTTTTGTTGTATAGGCTGTACCCCACGACTTCTTCAGGGCTAATAGATACAAAAACAACAACACCAAAAATGGTTGCAGTGTGCACACCACTCACAGCGACAAAAACACTGTGTCATGGTGTTGCATAGTTATAAATTCGATAACAGTGAGTATGTCATAGGTGGGAACCCAAGCTCGAAAGTTAAATATTCATTTATGATCTTTCTAATTTCAATCAACCCAGTGTAACCTGTAAACATGTGATAATAAGGACCACTATGTTTCAAATTATAACTTGTGGGATGTGGTGCGATTCTGAAAGAGTAAAGTGAGCCCGCTCTGGCGGAATTAACTGGCCGTCAAACACAATTGTGTAATGTCTGTATCCAATGCAAGAATTACAAGCACAGTCTGTTTTACAGCACATACTTGTCTTCTCTTAGACTGTTTATCAAATCTTGTCTGTGATTCAAAATAAAATAAAAAAGATGTATCATTTGATATGCTGTGCTCAAACAGCAGGTCTTAATGAAAATCTATAGATCGCCTCCTACCTTAGAACCGGTTCTACTTCTGTCCCTGCAGTCCAAAATCTGCATTCCAGAGTATCATTTCTGTTTGTGTGTGTGTATATATATATATATATATATATCCACACAAATCCAATGAATCACACGCAAGTGACGAAGAAAACACTGGAGCCGCGGCCACAATTCCAAGCGTGTTTATGGCATCACTAGGCCCCGACGCGGTTCGGAGTTGCGTCACTCCTTTCTCACGGGCAAGGCTTAGTGCATCTTTGATTTCTTTTAAAGAAGCAAGTGCTCATTTCGTGCAATAGACCTAAAAAACATACTGTGTTCGTCATCTCAATCAATAAAGTTGTCCTGTGTACATAAACAATTCAAGTGAATGCAAAGCAAAATTAACAATAAAGCAAAGTAAATACTTTCATATCCCTACTCATGACAGATATAAATATCAGTGGCTGTGACATTTGCCGTGCCGCAGTGCAGTGCTTCAATTGGCAGAATTGCGTGTGCAATGTCCCATCTGGACTCAACAACCCGAAACTACAATAAAAAAGCTCCCATGACACGTACTGTAATAGTACAAATGGGAACGCTGCCGAAAATCGCGCAATGTTATTAGATTCAGCCAGTGTGTGCAACTAAAGTGTAGTTGTCAGTACCACCAAGGCCAACCATACTTAATACAAAAGAAAACTATAAAGCCCCAGTGGGCATTCAATCATAATGACTGTGGATCAGGCTGCATATCACGTCCCTTGGAACATAAAACACAGAACAAATACGCTAAATAAGTCTTGCTCCAGTGAGCAAATTCTCTTGAACAAAGTTCATACGAATGTTCAACCCAAGAAAACAAATTAACAGCTTGAGTGTCAGTAGATATTTAGAGCTCCTCTGCATTCCCAATCGACATCTGTAAAAAAACAGACAGAGGTGATCCTATTAAAATCATGTGAAAAATGTGCACAAAATAAAAATACTTAGAACAAAAAACCTTAAAATACACTGAACGAGAACTTGAGAAAATGTAAAAGCAGAGACATATTATAAATGAACTGACATTTCCTCGTCAAGTTTCAAGCCTACTGGAGATAATGTATTATACTTAACAATCATTTGCGATTCTAACCTTCTTAATTCAACAATTCTATTGCCACCTCTTGTTGTAGGTGGTACACAATCTAGGACGCAGAATCTAAGAAGGTTGGCATTTTGATTATGACTTACACTGAAGTGGCGGGCAACCGGGTATTGTTTTTCATTCTTCTTTATGGCCTGCAAGTGCTCAAATACCCTCTTTTTGCCTTTGCGGATCGTGCTCCCTATGACACATCTGTCACATGGACATTTTAATGCGTAAACCACAAATTCAGTGTTGTAATTCAGATGTTTGTTAATGAGACATGAAGTTTATCTTTGTTGAGGTTGATAGATTTACAGCTAGTACTGAATTTAAAGGCCTTACACTGATTACAGGGGAAGAACCCTTTAATATCCATACGTTTTTTCGCTTGATTCACTAGACTCCTATTCAGTGTGCCTCGTAGCGATCTGGGTTTTCTAAATGTGAGAGAAGGATTTTCTCCAACATAATCCGTCAGATCGTCGTCACTCTTAAGGACCTCCCAGATCTTTTTAAGGCTTCTCCTGATTTCCCAGGCTTGGTTGTTGTATTTGGTAATTAACCTTATAGGCTCTTTCACCGTCGTACTCTTTTTCTTTGGGAGTCGGCAATTCTTCTCTTTTGAGTTTTTCTACTTTAGCAACAGCTTGTTTAATAATAGTTTTACTATAGCCGCGTGCTAGAAATCTGAGTGATGGTGTCTTTTTCAGTTTGATAACTCTCTTCAGTACTGCAATTCCTTTTGGCCCTCAACAATTCGCCAAAAGCAATGCTCCGAATTAGGTTTTTGGGATGGCAACTGTTGGCATGGAGCAAACTGTTGCCTGCGGTGGTTTTTCTAAACAATCTGCTAGTGATTTTATCATCCTTGATCTCCAATTTGAGATCTAAGAATTCAATGGTGTTGCTGTTAGTTTCACTGGTAAAGTGCAAATTTAAAGCATTTTGGTTGAGGACACCGAAAAACTCCTGCGCCTGGTTTTCGGTACCCTTCCAGATGCAAAAGATGTCAATGTACCTGACCCAGAGGACGACGTGGTCAGCATATTGCCTGGTGATATAGACAACCTGCTTCTCCCACCAGCTGAGGTACACTCCTGCAAAACTGGGGGCGAAGCAGGTTCCCATCGCCGTTCCCTGGGTTTGTCTGAACATAATGTTATCAAACAAGAAGAAATTGTTTTTCAGGCATAGATGGATCATCTCTAAAATCTTTTCCGTGTGGAATAGGAAAGCCACAGATCTGTTTTTCATGAATAACCTACAGGCCTCGATACCTAGATTTTGTGGGATGCAAGAGTATAAACTACTTACATCTATACTCATTAGCAGATAGTTTTTCTCCCAGGTGATTTTGTTAATGAAAACGCTTGGACTAGTGGCTGTAAAAAGTAGTCCACTTATTTAGACGTATTTTCAAGTGCACTATCTCTTGACGACACAATTGGTCTACCTGGTGGAATAGTGGCATTTTTATGATTTTAGGGAGAAGATACAGTACTGGGATTTTGGGGTCTTTACATCTTAAAAACGAAAATTCATCTTGATTCAAAATCCCTCTGTCTCTCCACTCTGCCAATTTGTTCAAAACATCTTTGTTGGCTGCATCATATTCACGTTTTGAAGAAATGCAATATCTGTCTTTATCAGACAATTGTTTTTTTTACCTTCCTTGAGATACATATCAAGTGGCCAGATCACAACTTTTCCGCCCTTATCTGACTTCTTGATAACAATATCAGTATTAGCCTCTAACTCTTTAAGTGCAATAATGTGCGTTTTTTGCAAATTATCTGCTACGTTAGATTTGCTGGGAATCAAGTTTTTTAAGTTCTCTAATTGTACCTTTTTCAAAGCAGTTGATTGCCTCATTACTGATCTGCGGGATAAAAACTGATTTAGGCTTCAAGCCGGTTTTACCCCCATTTCTAAATCGGTCAGTGTTCAATAGATTCAAAATAGGATCATCAATAAAACAATCATCATCAGCTAACTCATGAACTGTATGTAAAATATGTACATCATCAATAGTAAAAGCCGAAGGGTTAGCCTGTGCTTGCCTCTGTGTTTTGGGTTTGTTAGTGGAAAAACATTTTTTCAATTTAAGCTTCCTAATGAAGCTGAACAAATATATACGAGTTTGTGTAATCATAAATGGCGGTAGGCAAAAGGATAATCCCAGCGCAAGTACTTTTAGTTGAGTGTCAATAAATGAATGATTCGAGAGATTTACCACTGTCATGTTCTCCATTACTTTTTTGCATTTCGGCCCCTTGTACGTGTTCCCACTTGGCTGTCTGTTATGTTGCTATTGATGAACCTTGCTCTGTTTCCTCCTCTTGCGCCACAACCTCTGAACGGGCTTTCGCTGTGCGTCTGTGTACTTTTTCTTTCTTTGGCCATCAGCTTGAATTCCTTTAAAATACGAGCTTTTACTGCATTAGGTTCTTTTATAAGAGAAATGTCACTTTGGCTATTATCGCTGTCCGGTGTCTCCAATGTGAAGGTTTCAGTCTCTGTTTGTTCTGTCTGGGTAGTGCACTTAGACGTAGAGAGGTTGTTCTTCATCTCTTGGTTCTTTAATTTCTTTTCTTAATTGCTCAAACTTTTTCCCAAATATGAGAATTTGACCATTGTTGTAGTCAATTTCATCACTGTGAAATTTGCTTAATTTTTTAGCCTTGATGTCTTCCTCAATTCTTTTTTCCATTTTGCCATTTCAATTTCAAATTCCTCTTTAGTGTATAGATCTTATCGATTTTTAATGATGTCCTCACTTTCCTCAGTTAATTTAGTACATTCTTTTTCCGCATACTTGATCAATATTTTTAGCATATTGAGAGAGCAAGCATGATTGTTCGTCATCCACTCTTCTATCATATCTGGATCAGGTTTTTGAAGTGTGGGAGTGATGAAAATACGAAGACTTCGCAGTATTCTATCGCACTCTACCTAATGCTGTAAAGCTGTTGCCTCCCACCACTTTGATTGTTCTTTTTTAAATATCCTCCACAAATTGTCCCATAGTTTTCTTTTGTCCGTTAACACATTCTCGCTTAATGATTGCGCAAGGTTATTGCCAAGGGGTTCTGTTGGTCTCATAAACTGCTTGCTTGCTGCATCACGTCTCCTACTGTCTCTAGTTGTTGCCATACTTAAAGTTCCCTCTCTGTCCGAGCTGAAACTGGCAGTGATCCTTTACTGCAAACACGTATTTCTCGTAAAATACAGACTCGTACTCTCTGTAATCTTAAAGCCGTATAGCTCCCTATATAGTAAAACCACAGCCGTTCAAGCCCCACAAACGTGTCTCCGCTTACCTGTTTAACACCGACGTTTGTAACAGAGGAGCCGCCCTCCGACTGCCCCTCTTCCTCCTCCGTACTCAACCCGGTAGCCTCTGACACCCTTGTCTCGTCAATATCGTCTGGATTACTGGAGCGGGCAAGGGATTCAAAATAACATCCAAAGCACAGTTTGGCTTAGCCCAAGCCACGAGGTCACGGCGGGCAACGTGGCTGGGGAAGTCACCCCCTAATATCCACACAAATCCAATGAATCACACGTAAGTGACGAAGAAAACACTGGAGCCGCGGCCACAATTCCAAGTGTGTTTATTGCAACACTAGGTCCCGACGCATTTCGGAGTTGCGTCACTCCTTTCTCACGGGCAAGGCTTAGTGCATCATTGATTTCTTTTAAAGAAGCAAGTGCTCATTTCGTGCAATAGACATAAAAAACCTACTGTGTGTTTGTCATCTCAATCAATAAAGTTGTCCTGTGTACATAGACAATTCAAGAGAATGCAAAGCAAAATTAACAGTAAGGCAAAATAAATACTTTCATATCTCTACTCGTGACAGATATAAATATAAGTGGCTGTGACATTTGCCGTGCCACAGTGCAGTGCTTCAATTGGCAGAATTGCGTGTGCAATGTCCCACTGGATTCAACAACCCGAAACCACAATAAAAAAGCCCCCATGACACATACCGTAATAGTGCAAATGGGAACGCTGCCGAAAATTGTGCAATGTTATTAGAATCGGCCAGTGTGTGTAACTAAAGTGTAGTTGTCAGTACCATCAAGGCCAATCATACTTAATACAAAAGAAAACGATAAAGCCCCAGTGGGCATTCAATCATAATGACTATGGATCAGGCTGCATATCACGTCCCTTGGAACATAAAACACAGAACAAATACGCTAAATAATGTTTCCTGGGGAGACCAGAAATCACCTTTAGAAGAGGCAGGACTTTGAAATCAAAAGTGAGTCACAAGACACTAGCACTCTGGATGGAACTACACACATTGGGGCAAATGTATACGCATTTATGTTGGAGCACTGAGAGCGAGGATTAGTGAACACCTTATAACCCTCAAACAAGAGGATGTAAGATACACAATGGCAATTCATGCAGTTGAATGTGAGGCACAAGTTCAGCAAAAACGCTTTTCATACTATGGTATAGATCACATGGACCTAGACCCCCGAGGGGGAATAGGCAACTTAATTTAAGACATAAGGAGGCAAGGTGGATTATGCGTTTTAAAACCGTAGAACTGGGTCTTAACACTGATCAAGAACTATATTATTTCCTAGGTGATTAAGGCAAACATGTTTGAATGGATGGGTGATTATTAATCCATATACCATGATAGACCAATTTGTAGAGGCACATATGTGCACGAATTGAGGAATAAAAATGGAATGCACCTTAACCTGTGACCCAATGCTGTAGTAAGAGCATCAGACATATATAGGCAAACAATATCGCCACTTATAGAAGTGGTGACGACGAATTTGAACAATAATACTGCTGACAAATTGAAGGTTGTGTGAGAGAGGTGGTGCCTTCTGGAAGGAAGAAGTGGGCCAGAGATAGCTTATTAAACACCTCAAGATGGTATTTGAATTTTAAAAAAAATTGTATTGGATGAGTGAGTAATACATTTGTGGAGTTCACTTCTATTCTATTGCACATAAGATAAATATTGGCTTTGGACATTAATGATTAGACAATACCGGCATGTGGAATAAGAAATGAACAATTTGATTAATAATATTTTGATTAGCAACTGGTGCGCTTTACTGAGTCTGTTATTTGAAAACCGTTGTAGAGCCGTTTTGACTCTACGCTGAAAGAGAACGACCTTTCCAACATGGCGTCAGACCGGGGCCAAGATCGGGGGAGACGCGCTGTAGACGTGCTAGCTGTTTTTGACAGGAAAATACTGGGGAGATCATAGGTAATGTTTCCGCTTCAGTGATTATGATCAGCGCAGACATTGAATGCCAGATGCATGCCTGAAGTGTAATCACTTTCAGGTAGGTTATTCTTGAGAGAGGTTAGAAATTTCCTTTCTGATCAATGAATGAGGGGTAATAAACAATCCTATTTATCTGATTGAGACTTCTTGCTGCGTATTCCTCATCATTGAATTTCCTAGGCGTCAGGCTGGATCCGGAAACATTTGCTGAGCAATACCCCTTGTGTGTGACGTCGGGTGGCTCTATTCGGCTCTGCGTGACATCATAATCCGCGTCGGTTATGACTTCGCACTGCCTAAATAGGTGCCACCCATGCGTGCGGACGTCAGTTCTTTTCTTTCCATGTCAGTTATGCACATATCCAGGAAGAGCTACTTGTCTGATGCTTTTTGGCAGGCTTTTTCCCCATTTTTGTCTAACTTTTTTGATCCGACTTGGTGTGCGAGGGATGTCTTCGAGGAAGACAGGTTTCAAGCCATGTGGGACTTGTTCCTGCATGACGTCGGTTACCAATCCCCACTGCGTATGTCTGTGGTTTCTCGAGCGCGACCACGATACAAAGGCCTGTTCGGACTGTCGGGCGATGGCTCTGAAGACCTTGAGGGAGCGGGCGATGAAGTTACTCACGGCCCGGCAGTCGACATCGTCAAGCGAGACTCCGAGGAGGTCGCAGTCTTGGTCCTGATCGAAGAAGAGGAGGTCGTGGGACTGCTCACGGCACTCTAAGTCCTCTTCCTCCCATTCGAGGTCCTCCGGACACTTGGGAAGAGGCATAAGAAGAAGGAGAAGTCCAAGCAGACTTCGACTTCCCCTCAGCTGGCGTACGTCCTCGAGAGAGGTAAGGAGCACTGATGCTATAGGCACGGTTCCTCAGAGCTGGAGCCAGAGTCGACTTTGTGCCCCCCCCTTTCCTGGAGCCGGTGACACTCCCTCTCAAAATAATTTTATGAGCACATGCTTCCCGTATTTGAGTGGAATGACCATGCTGGTGAGCCTTCGGCCCCTGCGGGGTCGGAAGGGGCCCCATTGGGTTTGACGCCATCGACTCCGGCCACGATGTCGTAGGGGCCTTAGGGATCCGATCCCGGATCCGGTTTGACGAAGGTCATGCCTACACGACCTTCCCCTGTGTTGAATCCGAAGTCTGTGTCTGCGACGTCACTGAGGCCCGTCTGTGGCGCAAGCCCCATCCGCATCCCCGATGGTACGGAGCTGCATCGGCATCGATCAACGCCGATTCAGACGTCGACAGAACCCAGGGGCTCTATGTTGTCACCTGAGCACTTTGAGGATATGCTAGACTCGGGAGAGAAATGGGAGGGGTCTGGGGACCCTCTTACAATCCAGGAAGTCTCTGAGGAGAATTTGGACTGGCATGGGGAACTTGGGGAGGCCAGTGGACTGGATACTTCTCCAGATACTGGCATGCTCTCTCTGCCAACAGTGGCTAAGGAGGAGGGGGCATCCTGTGCCATGGTGGTTAAGAGGGCGGCCGAGGTCCTTGTACTGGAGCTGCCCTTGGTGAAGGTCAGGACTAATCTCGTGACTGAGGTGCTTCAACGTGGGGATTCTACTTGAGAACCCTTGTTGCCCTTTAATGACCCACTTACATGCGTCTTTCTTGGAACATGGTCCAAACCTGGCACAGGGGCTCCTGTGAATAGGACGATCGCACTCCACCACTGCCCAGCACCAGACGATCCTAAGTTCTCAGCCAACGTCCCACACCAGAGAGTCTGGTGGTGCACGCCTCTACGTCCCAAGGCGCATTCCCTTCCACTCCTCCGGACAGGAAATCCAAGAGGTTGGATGCATTTGGGAAGAAGTTGTTATTTTCCTCCAGCCTGGCATTGCGGTCGGTGAATACCGCATGCTTATTGGGCCGTTTCTCCCATTCCGTTTGGGAGACAGTTTTGCAAGTGCTGCCACAAGTCTTGGATGAGGCCCGGGCTGTGTTCTCCCAAACTGTCAAGGATGGGAGAGATTCAGAAAAATTCACTATACAGTGTCGCCTAGATAAGACCGATTTGCTGGGTAGGTCTATTTCAACAACGGTGTCCTTGAGGCGCCACACCTGGCTGCGTACAACTGGTTTCTCAGGCAATGTCTAAGCCAATTTGATGGACATGTCCTTTGAGGGACCCGTCTTTTTGGGGAAAAGGCAGACTCTGCCCTGGTCAGGTTCAAGGACTCTCGAGGTACTGCCAGATCCTTGGGCCTCTCCTCCACTCCTCATGGCCAGTCTTCCTTTTGCTCCTTTTGTGGCATTGGAAGGGGTTTCCAGCTGAATCAACCCTATCCTACCCACCGTCCCGCGCAGACTGCTCAAGCTTTGCGAGGACGTAGACGCTGTGCATTCCGAGCTCAGAATGGAGGCCAGAAGTCGTCAGCCACACTACCCGCAGCAGCCACAGCCCCCAAGCACTCCTAGGTTGATTCTGCAGGACCACACTACTCCAGTTGGTGCGAGAATTCATCATCATTTTCCCCACTGGAGATCAATAACATCGGACAAGTGAATCTTGCAGATCATCCAGGAGGGCTATCTGCTGCCTTTCCTTTCCTCCTCTTATTCTGCTAAATCAGGAACAGATGACGGAGGATCATTTAAAGTTGCTCCAAGAGGAGGTTACAGCCCACTTGGCCAGGGCAGCTATAGAAAAGGTCCTGATTTCAGAAGTAGGCAATGGCTTTTATTCATGCTACTTTCTGATTCCGAAGAAGAAGAAGGAGCTACAGCCCATTTTAGATCTTCGGATTGTCAATCTTTTCCTCAAAAAGGAGAAATTCAAAATGCTTACTCTGGCTCAGGTTTTGTCTGCCCTAGACCAGGGACACTGCATGGTAGTGTTGAACCTGCAGGACGCATAGTTCCACATTCCCATCCTGCTGGGCCACAGGCGTTACCTGCGGTTTAAGGTAAGCCACAAGCACTTTCAGTTTACTGTGGTTCCCTTCGACCTTACCAGTGCCTCTGGGGTGTTCACCAAGGAGATGGCAGTGGTCGCAGCTCATCTGCACAGGTTAGGGGTGCCAGTCTTCCCCTACCGCGACAACTGGCTGTTGAAGGCATCTTCTCCCAGGCAGTTGTCTCCCATCTTCAGACTACAGCGAACCTTCTGCATTCGCTGGGGTTCTCTATAAACGTTTCGAAGTCACACCTGACTCCTTCTCAGATGCTCCCTTGCATTGGGGCTGTTTTGGAGACAGTGCGGTTTCGGGCTTATCCTCCTGAGCAGAAAGTCCAGGATATTCCGGCTAGGATTCCAATATTTCAGCTTCTATCCTGGATTTGGGTGAGATTGACTCTGAGGCTGTTGGGCCTCATGGCCTCCTGCATCCTGTTGGTGAGACACGCCAGATGGCTTATGCGGGCTCTGCAGTGGGACTTGAAGTACCAATGGGTACAGCATCGGGAAAATCTGACCGACGTGGTTCAGATCTCAGAAGGAACTGCAAAAGATTTGCAGTGGTGCTTAACGTACCGCGATTGGGTCAACGGCAGACCTCTTTTCCTTCCCCAATCAGATCTCACAGTCATGACTGATGCGTCACTGCTGGGATTGGGCAGCCATCTGGGATAGTTGGAGATCAGGGGACACTGGTCTCCGGCAGAGTCAGGGTTCCATATAAATTTAATGGAGCTCTGAGTTACTCAGTTGACATTGAAATCATTTCATACTTCTGTCAAGGGGAAGTTAGTGCAGGGGTTCACAGACAACACCACTGCCATGTGGTACTGCAATAAACAGGGCGGGTGGGGTCGTGGACCCTTTGTCGAGAGGCCCTTCGTCTCTGGACATGGCTGGAACAGCAGGGCATAACCTTGTTGGTTCAACACCTGACAGGTTTCTCTGAATGCCAGGGCGAATGAACTCCGCCATCGATGCCTAGCGGATCAAGAGTGACGTCTCCAATTGGAGGTGGCGGAAGGTCTCTTTCAGCAGTGGGGAGAACCTTGGTCAGAATGCGCAGTGTCAGCGGTACTGCACCCTGGAGTTTCCAAGGCGGCTATCGTTTGGCGACGCCTTTTGGCATGAGTGGAACTCAGGCCTGTTGAACCCCTTTTGCCCATACCACACCTGCCCAGGGTTCTGAAGAAGATCAGGAATAACCGGGCCCAAGTCCTTTTTGTGGCTTCGGACTGGACGAGGAGAGTCTGGTAATCGGAGCTTCTGAGAAGGAGTATTGATCCTCCGATCAGGCTGCCCCTTCGGGAGGATCTTCTGTCGCAGCAGCAGGGGAGGGTTCACCACCCGAACCTGTCAACTCTGCGTCTCCATGCGTGGAGATTGAGCGGCGACAGTTGATAGTTTCTGACTTTCCTCCCGAAGTCTGCAACATTATTTTGGTGGTCAGGCGTGGCTCCCCTAAGATGGTATATGCCTCCCGTTAGCAGAAATTTGTGTTATAATGAACAGAAAGGTCTATTGACCTTCTTTCTGCTTCTCTTTCCACTGTCCTTTTTTTCATTCTAACTCTTGCCCAGCAGGGCTCTGCCTTGGGAACTCTCAAGGGTTACCTTTCTGCTCTGTCTGCTTTTTTGCAGCTGCCAGACCAGCCATCTCTCTTCAAATTTTCTGTTGTAAAAAGGTTTCTAAAAGGGCTGGATCACTTATTTCCACCCATGCCAATTATTATGCCGCAGTGGGACCTTAATTTGGTCCTTACCTATCTTATGTGTGCTCTCTTTGAGCCTTTGCACAATTGTCCCATCCGGCTGTTGGCCATCAAAACAGCCTTCTTAGTGGCGATTACATCTGCCCAGAGGGTGAGTGAGTTGCAGGTGTTATCTTGTTCGCCTCCTCACCAGGCTTCCTTTTTGGCAAAGGTTGTTACCTTATTCCATTTGAGTCAGTCCATCACTTTGCCCACCTTCTTTGCTCTCCTGCACCCCTCTGCAGAAGAGGAGCGTCTCCACCGACTGGACCCAAAAAGAACATTGTCGTTCTACCGTGACCACACAAAAGAGTTCCGGGTGGATTACCAACTCTTTGTGGAGTACATGGAAGGGAAGGGCAGTGCAGAAAAGGACCCTCTCGGTGGGTTGTTCTCTGCATCAAAATCTGTTATGCCTTGGCAAAGAAGCAGCCCCCTGAAGGATTAAGAGCCCATTCCACCAGGAAAAAGGCTGCGACTACGACCTTGGCTAGGGGTGTCCCAGTCCAAGACATCTGTCGGGCAGTGATGTTGGCTTCCATGCACACGTTCGCGAAACATTACTGCCTTGATGGGCAAGTTCGCAGGGACAGGCCTTTTGCCTGTTCTGTCCTGCAAGACTTCTTAGTCTAGGATGTGAGTCTGTAACCCACCGCCTGGATGGTTTGGCTTGGGTATATAATTATATAAAAGGTAAGGAATCTGCAGCTAGAAGTCTCAGTCAGATGAACAAATTACTTACCTTCGGTAACGCATTAACTGTTGTTTCCTGGGGAGCCTGTCGTCAAGGGCTAAGCGCTTCCTGCTTGCCCCAACGAGTGTGAAACTGCTGCCTGACTGCTCCAGTGTTGAGGGAGCCGTTGCGGGGGATCCCATTACCGCCGGGGGACTGCATGTCCCACAACGCCCTGCGGCCAACACTGGTGGAGCTGCCAACCCACGCCTCATAAGGCGCTCTGCACGCGCATCATAGCCTGGAAGAGGCAGTGCAGGGTCAACCCCCTTGGCTTCGGATTACGGTGATCACTGCAACAAAACTGTCAGTTGTTTCTCTCCCACGGCCTTTGTCTCTATCTTCGGCTTCCCAATTAAAACCCAACCAGCACCCACTGAACTCGGTCTCAGTCCAAGGGCCTGTTTGAATCGATTGACTATTGACACAAACTATATGTTTGTTCCTATTCTGTCTTTGAGTTCTAGTAAGGTCATCTCTTGATTAAGTTGGTGCTGCCTCATTTCACGGATATTTATCCTAAGCTGCTGCCGGCATCAGCCACATCACACATCACCCTGGCGGGGGACTACTAGTCCCAGGGTGTAATGATCATCTAACCCGGTGCCGCTACTGAGGGGGAGGCTCCAAATTTAACTTTGCGCATAAAGCATAGCCTCACCCCACGCCTGTCAGCGACAGGAAGAGACAGGGCAGGGTCATCCCCCTTTGCTTTGATCTGCCTAGCCTGGACTCTGCTGCCGCACCGTTTGGGGACGCAGCCACTGGCCCCCAGCACTTGAACTGGTATAGTCTTCTTTTTTATCCACACTTGGATGTTTATATAGTGTACATATAGCGAGTTCACTGGAAACTAAGGACCTGGCTGCTGAAATTAACAACTAAGGGACTGTTTATCATTGATGTAATCCTGGACTAATTTTTCGCTGCTTTGTTCCCTTGATTTACTGTTGTCATCTGGTGAAAATGGGCAAAGGGAAATCATGCGAGGGCGATATGGGTGAGGGAAGAAAGAAGAAGTTGAAGAGGGGCAAAAGGAAAAGTTTGGTTGCGACTATCTAGCTGCAGATTCCTTACAGTCACACCCATGCTTCCCCGCTTTGCGGACTGATTGTAGGACTGGGGTGGTTTCCCCTTTCAGGGCCCTAGTTTTGCACACAACTACATAAGTTAAGTCCTATGGGGCTATTTGCTAGTATGACGAGCGGTGTGCGACCCACTTCGCTTTTTGTATTTAAAGCTCCCTGAGCTATTGGGTTGACGAGCCCGGATCCCGCACCCGCGCGCCTTGAGAGGTACTATACCTGATTTTATTTTTTGGCAGTCTACTTGGCACCCCGCATACGGTCCTGCTCCCTGCTGACGAGAGGCAATTACCTCGAAACACGTGTCCAGGGATGGCATTTTAAACTTTACACTCGTGGCATAGGTGTACCCGCCGCTGTCACTACATTCTCCAGAATCCTATGGGGCTATTTGCTAGTATGACGAGCGGTGTGCGACCCACTTCGCATTTTCAACTACATAAGTTACTTCGTGGCTCTGCGCTTCAGACTTGGAAAAAACAAAAAGTACTGACGTCCGTGTACCTGGGTGGCACTTATATAGGCACTGCGACATCATAACCGACGCTGACAACGCCAATTAGGTCACGTGGAGCTGAATGGAGCCACCGGACGTCATGCGCAAGGGGTATTGCTCAGCAAAGGTTTCCGAATCCAGCCTGACACCTGGGAAATTCAAAGGTAAGGAATCTGCAGCTAGATAGAGTCTCTACCAGATAATGCATTACCGAAGGTAAGTAACTTGTTCTACAGGTTGTGAATGAATGAAGGAATTATTCTGGCGGGGTAATTGACCCAATATTGGGAGTGATGAATTAAAAGACACAACCTTGTTGCACAGGATACAGGTGAGATTAATGCCATTCAATTGACTGTATAGTTTGAATAATGATACTTACTGCATATGACGTGTTATGTAAATACACTGTATATATGTATATATATATATATATATATATATATATAAATTCACTGAAAAAACCAAAGGTTTCAGGGGCGTTATAGTTAGCTGGACATTTCCCTCGTACAAAACCCTACAAATTCCCCCGTTATAGTTAGTTCAGTTAACTATAACTCGCGCCCCCGCAATGCACTGCTGATGACGTCACATATTACATCACTCATGACATGGTCAGTGACATCACTCATGACATCTCAAATTACATCACTGATGACGTCATCCATGTGATAAATTAGTGCATCTTCTCACACCCTTTGATATACTCAATCAAAATTTCAGACGTCCATTCTCAAAACCATAGATACTCTAATAGCAATAACTACATACCCACTCATTGACTCTTAGATCTACACACACATCCACTCACTCACCTGTACAGTCACTCGTACTTACAGTCACTCAGTACAGGACTATCATATGCATTTATTCACCTACATAGATGCTCACACACCACCAATCATCCATAGAGGTACTTTCACACCTAGTCAGTCATGCAAATAATTAATCACACTCCCATTTACTCACCTATGCAGTAATACACACACAAGTTCACTTACTCATAAAAATAGTACCACATTCTTACGCTCTTATACAATCACTGATACAAACACTCTCATCCATACAGCTACTCTCACAATCACACACTCTCACATATACCCACTTATATACTCTTACACACATATATACTGCCTTTCACATATGTAGTTAGTCACACATGTACCACTGATATATACATTCAATCACTAACACACCCATACATACACTCACCCAACCATACAGTCCATCACAGATGCACTCTTAAAACCATGCACCCATAGAATCACCCACTCACACATGTATGCACAGAGTCACACACACCCCACCCACACAAACACTCAGGGACCCATACAGATACTCAGACTACCAATCAATAACCCATAGAGACACTCATATAGCTATTCACAAAACCATGCAGCAGCTTATACACCAACAGACAGACACAGACATTCACACAGTTTACTCACTAGTCTGCAGTAAGATACGTTTAATGACTCACTTATAGAGTCAGTCACGCACCTACTAAATCATCCATTCACACACTTATACACCCACTCATTCTTCCATAGGTTTTTCCCTATATATATATTAAACATATTTAAAATTTACAGAAACACACACTCACTGGATGACGTCATCAGTGCTGTCATCTGAGATGTCATCAGTGATGTCATTGAGTGATGTCACTGACCATGTCATGAGTGATGTAATATGTGACGTCATCAGCAGTGCATTGCGGGGGCGCGAGTTAGAGTTAGCTGAACTAACTATAACGGGGGAATTTCTAGGATTTTGTACGAGGGAAATGTCCAGCTAACTATAACGCCCCTGAAACCTATGGTTTTTTCAGTGAATTTCTAAGGTTTTTTAAATGCCAATTCCTAACTATAACGCCCCTGAAACCTTTGGTTTTTTCAGTGAATTTCAAAGGTTTTTTAAATGCCAATTCCTAACTATAACGCCCCTGAAACCTATGATTTTTTCAGTGAATTTCAAAGGTTTTTTAAATGCTAATTCCTAACTATATCAGGCCTGAAACCTATAGTTTTTTCAGTGAATTTCAAAGATTTTTCAATGCTAATTCCTATCTTTAACTTATCTCTGAAGATATCATGTTTAATGATTTTGATTGGATTTCTATATTTTTTCAAATTCAGTGTGTCAATTTCATTAATTTGTTTTTAAAAAAAATACTTTTTTATCACCTTTTTTTAAACTTATTTTTTCAATTAATTCTTTTAAAAATTAAAAAATAATATTTTAATTTAATGGGTTTTTCAAACCTATTTTTTCATATTTTTCAAAATATTTTTTTAACTATATGTTCAAAACTTATTTTTATATATTTTTTTTCCATGTTTTTGGATCCGCGCACCCTATGCGTACCGTTCTCGATCGCTACGCGTTAGCATTCGCGCATGGTATGCGTTGGGTACGTGTTTAGTGCGCGATCGCAATGCGACCAGTACGCGACTCCCAGCCTATACGCGACACGTTCGATGTCCGTAATGCGACGTTTAGGCACTTCCGCGATGCGTCATCTGCGTCTATGACGCGGTAGGTGAGCGGATCCCGCGAAATATTTAACATTTTAAAAGACATATATATATGTATTTCATGTGAATATTAATTGAAGACAAACTCTAAAGTAGTCTTAAAACTAATATATTTTTACATCTAATCCTATAATTTTTTTTAATTCAATTTCGCGGATGCGCGCTGGGTGCGTGCTGCGTCAGCGCAGGGTGCGCGGATCTCATGTGACCTGCAAAAAAAGAGATTTGATTGGTTCATTACACTTCCTATTCTAACTATTGAAAGACCCCACCCATTTCAATCATTCTTTGAGCTTCTTTGGAGGAACATCTCACACCTTAGAACTAGAAGAAACTTTTTGGGGAAGATTTCCACAGCTGCAATTTTTCTGAAGACAATGGCTTCTGCACAGCAGCCATCATCAGAATCAGACCATTCGTCCGATGAGGAATTTGTTGTGGAACCTCCACGCCCAGAAAGATACACCTCTGTGGTGTGCAAATTTTTTTCCTTCCCAGAAGGACAAAATAAAACTAATTCAACTAAAGTGACATGTACAATATGTCAAAGAGTGCTTTCCAGAGGAGATCCATCAAAAAAATACTCTTGTGGAACTGCAAGTATGTTAAAACACCTGAAGACTCTGCATCCCTTGAACCTCGCCAAGCAGGAATGCAGAAGACTCCGACAGCAGCCTCAGCCAGCAGTGGCAAGCACTTCTGCAGCATCACCGTCAAGCACTCACCCGGACATACGTCCAGAATTTGGAAAACTAAAAATTAGTTGCATTAAATGCAACAAACTACTATGTTACGGCGAGCAGTCAATTGAACTAATCTGCCGAGCGCAGCAAAACCACAAGTGCTAAACTTGTGTTTATTTTATTTTTTGCAGAAGTTGACTGTTTTGTTCCTCCTGTTGTCTTTTTTTCCTTTTGAAAAAAACAAAAAAATAACAAAATTGTTCCAAAAAGTACAAAAAAATTAAAAAAACAAAAAAGAAGAAAAAAAACAGTTCTTGTAAGAACTAACTTTTCTGGTTTAAATAAGAGCTACATTTCTTTGTTAGTGTGTGAAAGTTTAGATGAATATATGTGTAATACGTAATTGACTGAATGACTGCATTAGTAGCGTATGGTGAATGTATAAGTGCAGAACTATGAGGAAGTGCTGCAGCATCACACAGTAACCTCTTAAACTGCAGTGTGCTGCAGTACTTCCGAAGCACAGGGATGCAACACATGTACATAAATATATTGCAAATCTATGCTTCTCTCTTCATGGCTGCTTAAACTGCAGCCATGTGGTGACACAGGCACCCTTGCACCATAGTGCAAGGATATCTGTGTCATGTGCTGTTTGTTTTTCTACAGGAAGACACACCTTCCTGCACAAAGACAATGAGAAAATGCATTTTTCTCCTTCAATGTATGCTGAACATTTCAGCATGCATTGAAGATATAAAAATGTGGAGAAATTAAAATTCTCCTTGTTGTGCTTTCCTACACCAATTTTAGAATGGTGCACCATTCACACACATATCGAGATTTATGATTTCTGATAAATCTAGACATGTGTCTTGTTCTATGAGTATTAAGTGCAATCATGCACAACAACACTTATAGAACACCCTTTCAACACAAAGTGGTCTGCATGATGAGGTTGTATTTACATGGACTATAAAAAGTGCACAGAGTGCCTTTTCCTCTCTTTGTAAATATGAGAGAGTATCTTACACAATAACTATGTTACAAAAAGTGACATTTCCGTTTTTAAAATTCCTTGCGAATGATAAAAGGTAAGCACAGAGTTTTGTCTGCAAAGATGTTCAAAGAAGAATGATTGAAATAATTGCGGTCCTTCGATAGCTAAAATGGGAAATATTATGAACCCCTCAAATCTCTTTTTTTGCAGGTTACATGATATCTGATTATGGTCAGATTTCAAAACTACATAGGTATAAACAGAGTGTTTTTAGAAACATGTTTCAACTTTGTAGCTTCTTGCAGACCTCCTCATTCTGCATATTGAGACTTAGTTAAACTTACCTTCACAGTAATACAAATAAAACATGGTATACATTTTTTTCACATTTTCATTCCACTCTAATTTCATAAAAATTGCTTATTTTAAAATTTGGATCTGTGAAAGAAAAGGAAAAAAAATAATAACATGTAATAATACATTTTTTACAACACAGCATAATTTCCACAAAGTAATTTTTTTGCCTTTTTTGCTGTTCTCAGAATATATTAAATTTCACTAAAAATAGTGATTTCCATCGTACTCATCACTTAACAGCAGGCAAAAAAAAAACAATCTCAAAGATTGTTAAAAAAACACACATGCTATTCTCAACAAAATAAAACAAGATAAAAATCACAGATATATAAAATGCATACAGCTAACAACATTTTATAAGTTTAACTTACAAAAACTGTAAATGTTGTAGCTTTAAAATATTCACCGAATCTAAGGATGAATTTTTGGAGGATGCACCACGCCCACAACATTTTCCTTCAGTGGTGTGGAATTTTTTTACTTTTCTCGAGGGGCAAAGAAAGACCAATGCCACCTTCGTCAAGTGCAAGATTTGCAAAAGAGTTCTGTTGCGAGGGGATCCTAACAAAAAAATACTCGTGCGGCACGGCAAGTATGATGAAACACTTAATCCAAACAATCTTGCACGAGAAGAGTGCAAACAGATGAGACACACTTTCAAATTTATACTATTCCATTACTGTACAAACACATTTTATATAAAAACTGACGAAGAAACTATAGCCCTGAACCACAAGTGTGACGATCGTTAAAACACTACATGCATAGTGCATACTACTTTGAAGCAGTTCATGCCCTAAAGCTTATCTCACTTAAAGACTACATGCTAACTGACTAAATGATTACAGTACTATAAGGAGACACACTGGGTGAGTGACAGGGTGTTTGCTAGAAGTGTATGAATACTATCTAGGGAATTGAAGGTGTGAAAGACAACTGTGTAGGTGATTAGAGGACTGCATCCATACTGGATAGGCATTTAAAGCAGTCCATGTGCTAAGGCCTGGCTCACTGCATGAGTACTTGGGTACTGACTGAATGATTAGAGTACAGCAAGGAGAGTGCCTAGGTGAATTTATAAGTGGTAGGCTTTTCGCACAGGGAATGGATTAGTACTTGGTACTGAATGGGTCACTAGAGGAGTGCAAAGGGAGTGACAGGATGTTTGCTGGACTGTATGGATACTGACTAGGGAATTGAAATTGTGAAAGACAAGTGTCTAGGTGGTTAGAAGACTGCATACATAGTGGATAGGGGTTTGAAGCAGTCCATGTGCTAAGGCCTGGCTCAGTGCATGAGTACTTGGGTACTGACTGAGTGATTAGAGTACTGCAAAGATAGTATCTTGATGAATTTATAAGTGTTTGGGTTTTGGCACAGTGAATGGATTAGTACATGGTGCTGAATGGGTCACTAGAGGACTGCAAAGGGAGTTACAGGGTGTTTCCCGGAAGTGTATGGATACTGACTAGCGAATTGAAAATGTGAAAGACAAGTGTATAGTATGTTAGAAGACTGCATGCATACTGCATAGACATTTGAAGCAATCTATGTGGTAATGTATGGTTCACAACATGAGTACTTGGAAACTGACTAAATCATCAGACTACTGCTAGGTTAGTGCCTGCGTAAAACTTTTACATTTTCAGTTCTGGCACAGTGAAGAGAATAGTAAATGATATTGTACTTTAGTGTCAAACCCTGACTCATTTTATCAATGCATAAGCAAAGAATAGCTTCTAAAGCTACTAAAACTTCACAACATGACCGATTTTAAAACAGTTATCTGTCATCAAATACACTATGTTACCAAATGCTTCTCTCACAATCCTTACCCAAATGTACACAGACTCACAGTGTGATTTTAGACAAGCAACACTATCCCTAGCAGTTTACCAAAACTCATTCACTAGTCTAGAAGAGGTAATGGTACTGCACACAATCTACATATTTAAGTACAGCACATTAGTGTCAAAGCATGACTCATTTAATCAACGCATAAGCAAAGACTGGGTTCTAATGCTACTAAAACTTGACAACATGACAGGTTTTAAAAGAGTTATCTGCTAAAAAATACATGATGTTACCAAATGCTTCTCTCACAGTGGTTCCCAAATGGACACAGACTCACAGTGTGATTCTAGACAACAACCACTATACTTTGGAGTTTACCAAAAATCATTCACTACTGTGGAACTGATAAGGGAACTGCACACAATCTACATATTTCAGGACTGCACTTTTGTGTCAAAGCCTGACTCATTTAATCAAAGCATAAGCAAAAACTGGCTTCTAATTCTACTAAAACTTGACAACATGACAGGTTTTAAAACAATTATCTGTCAGCAAATACACAACGTTACCAAATGCTTCTCTCACAGTGGTTCCCAAATGCACACAGACTCACAGTGTGATTCTAGACAAGCAACACTATCCCTAGCAGCTTACCAAAACTCATTCACTACTGTGGAAGGGGTAAGGGGACTGCACACAATCTACATATTTCAGTACTGCACTTTAGTGTCAATGCCTGACTCATTTTATCAATGCATAAGCAAAGACTGGCTTCTAATGCTACTAAAACTTGACAACATGACAGGTTTTAAAAGAGTTATCTGTCAGCAAATACATGATGTTACCATATGCTTCTCTCACAGTGGTTCCCAAATGCACACTAACTCACAGTGTGATTCTAGACAAGCACCACTATCCCTAGGAGTTTACCAAAACTCATTCACTACAGTGCAAGTGGTAAGGGAACTGCACACAATCTACATATTTCAGGACTGCACTTTAGTGTCAATGCCTGACTCATTTAATCAAAGCATAAGCCATAACTGTCTTCTAATGCTACTAAAACTTGACAACATGACATGTTTTAAAACAGTTATCTGTCAGCAAATACACGATATTACCACATACTTCTCTCACAGTGCTTCCCAAATGCACACAGACTCACAGTGTGATTCTAGACAAGCAACACTATCCCTAGCAGCTTACCAAAACTAATTCACTACTGTGCAAGGGGTAAGGAGACTACACACAATCTACATATTAAAGTACAGCACATTAGTGTCAAAGCATGACTTATTTTATCAATGCATATGCAAAGACTGGCTTCTAATTCTACTAAAACTTGACAACATGACAGGTTTTAAAACAGTTATCTGTCAGCAAATACACGATGTTACCAAATGCTTCTCTCACAGTGGTTCCCAAATGCACACATACTCACTGTGTGGTTCTAGACAAACAACACTATCCCTTCCACTATACCAAAACACATTTCTTCATCTAGAAGGAGTACTACATTTTAGTATAGAAACATAACTCATTTCACAAATTCATAGACAATGACTGGTTTCTAATTCTACCAAAATATAAAAACAGCACAGTTATCTGTCTGCAAACACATGAAAAACACAAATGCTTATCACAGAATGGTTTCTACATGCACACACACTGTCAATAAGATTGTAGAGAAAAAAAGTACTCCCTACACTTTAGCAGCAGAAATACATTAGTCTGATTAAAATCAAAATAGTCTACATACATCCCCTCACAATTAAATAACTCACCTTTCAAGTTGTTTTGTAGATTTATAAGTATATCAGTCACACACCAGATTTTCTTTTACAGAATCTCTGCACTGTGCACCTCTCAGCAAAAACAAAGAATGGAAAAGTTTTCCTTTCATTTTCCACACATATACATGTAAACATCAAATCACAATCCTTCACACATAAACTCAAAAGCAAACACACATTTCTATTGGTTAAACATTTCAACCCTTTCCAACTGAAATACATTTCAACCCTTCCCCAATCTGCCTTCTGCCTGTTACCATAGAAACAGGTCATGAAACACTGCACTGAGCACACAGGCCACAAGTTCAGCACACAATGTTGCTAAACAAGACAGGAAGTGTGCTTGACTTTTCAACATATCAGCTTATCATATATAATGTTCCTTACAATCTGTTTTTCTTAACCAATAAGAATCATACCTTTAAAATACTGAAATATACACCCTAGCTTTCAGTGTAGAAAGTAGTCATACAACCAATGATTTCTTGTCTTTTTTCAAAAAACATTTCCGTGGATCCGCGCACCCAACGCGAGAGAATTCGAGCACCCAACGCGATAGGATGCACGCACCGTGCGCGCATTTCGTAGTTTTTTTTTTTTTTTTAAAAGGGGGCCCCAGGGGGTCCTTCTAGGACCCCCTAAGCACCTCTAGTGGGTCAGAGTATTTCCACTCTGCCCCCTTTATATGTTTTACACACTTATTCCCCTTGCTTCTTCAGCCTCGCTTCTACCGAGGCAGAAAATGTCCGCCAACAGTTCCTGGTTTCGAATGTAGACAGACACTCGACAACCAATTAGCATTCAGCGCGCGATCGGGAGGCTGCGCGCTCGGTTCGTGGAGGGTGCGCTTACGGTGCGGGTAGGGTCCGCGGATCCTCCCCGGCCATAGATATTTATGTACTTTTAACTCTAATTTTCTCAGGAACTACTGAACGGATTCACACCATTTATGCCAAAGGCACGAGTCTGAACTGAGGACTACCTCTTTGCCAAATTTGGTGTCATTCCATTCAGCAGTTCGGGCTGTAGCTGCGTCAACAGGTCCTATGGGAAATTGCATGGGGAAAACGCGTTTTGGGACCTCCTTTTTTCTCGGCCCCCGCTTTATGAATCACAACGAAACTTTCGGGGTAGGAGCGGAGCAGAGCTGGCCAAAAGTTTGGAAAATTTCGCGAGGATTCATCAACCAGCACCAGACTTATTGGGAATAGAATGTTGCGGATTTCCTATGGAAAATAGGTCCTAACTATAACTATCTACTGGCGACCGCCAGTAGATAATATATATCAATATCAACATTCCTCGCTCCTCGTTCCCACTTTCTGGAACACAATGGACACGGACCACAATAACTTGGTGCAATTATGTTTTATTCATAACAGTCCACCATTACGCGTTTCAGCCTGTACAGGCCTTGATCACATGACGCCACTGCATAGTGGGACAAAGATATTTAAACTGGCAAGTGCTCAATTGTGGCATAGGTACTGAAAACAGACTACTCAATCATTTCAATCTGAAGATTATAAATACTGTCTCCATAAAAAAACATCATTATAAATACGGTTTCAATAAAATGCCTAAATGCATATCATATAAAAATTATACATGATTGTTGCCTTATGTTGTAATTCATGAGCAGGCATAGGACATCTTTGACTTTTTTTTCCCCACAACATATTTTATTGTTGACAGACACAAGAGTCCTAGATAACCCAGGGTTACAAATAGCATAGTAAATTTATTAATTAAATTGATGTCAATGTTTCCAATAATCAATTGTGGCAATTTGAAATATTCAAATATCTTAAGTAGAACAAAAACGAAAATTATAACAATAAACATCCGAGCCACAACATCTTTGACATTGTCCCTAACTTTATTTAATATAACTAGATGTTTTGTGTTGTGTAGAGAGAACCTCCTTGTCCGCTAAGGCTGATGTAGGAGTTTATAAAAAGAAGGAAATCATGAAAACCCTCTATGTGTAAGCTTAAAATGCATTTGTAGACATTTTACTGTGACTTCCAAAAATATTAATTCCTTCAATCTTTTGCTCGTTTTTAATTACTGGTTAATCCAATACATTTTCATATGGCTTTCATAGTATATACTCTTACTGATTTCCTTCGAATGAATCCTACAATGCCAAATTCTTGGATAGTCTGTTAAAGTACATAAACGACAAAAGAGTGAAGCCAAAGAATCGTGAGCCAATAAAAGAGGTAAAAGAAGTCACTCTTATTGTGTAAAAGAACCCTCACTCACCAACCTAGTTGGTGACATGCTTCATCATAGGGTTCCCACCAGAGAGGCCGAATGCCCCTCTGGTGTGCTACAACGCCTGGTTACAGCGGAGCATTTTTTTTTCGTGAGTGTGAAAAAGTGATGGTGCAAAACATTTTGTGTATTAAAATTACCTTTATTCGCCCATTAGAAATTTAATGATAGGGGAATAAGGTAAAGGATAAAAGCAGTGTAGTGGATGTTGTAGACTGGGTAAATTGGCCAGTTACATCCTATGGTATATCAAAAAACAATGGTCTACATGTTTAAGCCTCCTTGTCCCAATCGCGAGGCTTTAGTCAGGACCAATCTGCCATGGTGGTATGCGCACGCTACAGGGGGCCTGACAGCACTACGGCAGGGTCCTGAAAATTACATATGAGGGCATACCTACATGAGCAGATATGAACCTGTGCTGATCAGTCCGATTACTGGCAGTACAAGTGACCAGGGAAGCCATTTTAGCATTATATCGTTTTTTATTATCTTAAGAAATAACCATTTTTCAAATGGAAGCATTGGTCTGCCTGCCAGAGGACGGGTGGTGGAGCCCAGAACCCAGTGTGACATTTTCGTGTGGAGAAAGTGGTCAGAGGGAGAGAGGTTGTAGTCAACCGCGAGTTGTGTGAAGGGGATAAAGGCGTTATGGTCAAAAAGGCAGCCTAGTCTCGTACATCCTCCCTTCACCCAGTGTGTGTGTCTACCCTCTTGGTCATATCAGGTGGGAAGTCAGGATTGGAGACTATTGGGGACGTAGGGAACGGAGTCCGATTACTGGCAGTACAAGTGACCAGGGAAGCCATTTTAGCATTAAATCGGTTTTTATGAGCAGAACATATGTTAAAACATTACACCTTATCAATGCCTACAAAAATGGGCCGACTGCGTTAATTGTCATCATGTGAAAACTAAGAAAGCAATTAATATGGCATTCCTTTTGCAAATTAAATACACTGCAAGTCACCTACAACCCATCTTGGGCCGACCGCGTCAACAAAGGGAAAAGAAAAACCAGAAAGTGCCAAATCCATATAAACTGAAATACTTGAGCGACCAATCGTGGCCAATGTAACATGCCACAATAAAAGACCTGAATCGGAAGTAGCAAGTACTGAATTGAGAAATCTGCATTTTCGTAAACAAATAACAAAAAAAACCAACAAAAGAAACACTATTGGGTCCACAAAAGAGGGACCAAACAACCCCTCTCCCACCCCATCCCCTCCCCTCCCATCCCCTCTCCAGGTGAGCCCAAGTTCAATAACACAAGCACGGTACAGCTATTCCCAGGGGCTGGAGTCTCGGTCTCTCCATTCAAGTCGGGTATTATTCTCAAAATGTGTAGGTAAATGGGACACGTTAGTTCTCGAGACTCCGAAGAAAGTATACTTATAAAGGGGGCCCAGATCTTTGCAGAGTCAGATTCATCCCCCAGGATGGCCATAGATAATCTTTCCATCCCTAAGACAAACCAAAATTGATGGAGCCACTGTGTGTGCTACGGGATTCTATCAGTCTTCCAACAAGCTAAGAGCACTTGGTGGGCAATGTTAAGTGCGAGGGCCATCTGTCTACCTTTGAGTGAACGCAAGGTAAAGGTCAGAGTGTTAGGGAGGCCAAGTGTAGTATATGGCGGGAATCTAGGGATAGAAGTGTTGAAGGACCTGTCTATATCATCCAAAAGTTTCTCCCAATATCTGGTGAGTTTTGGGCAGTTCCAAAGCAAATGAAGGAGAGTGCCAGGGCTCCCACTACCCCACCAGCATAGAACATCACATTGGGAGTTCCATTTCCTTAAACGGGAGGGAGTATAATACCAGTATGAAATGATCTTGTATGCAGTTTCGGTATGCCCCATGGAGTGTGCAGTGTGGTGAGCCCTATAATATATGTCCTCCCACTCCTTGTCTGACAGCGACCGGCCAATTTACATCTCCCACCACCGCTGCCCAGTAGTTCTAATCTTGCGGATGCCCTGGGAGAGGAGCGAATTCATTTCAGAAATTCGTTTTTGGGCATCTTTCTTAAGAAATAAAAATTTTTCAAATGGAAGCATTGATCTGCCTGCCAGAGGACGGGTGGTGGAGCCCAGAACCCAGTGTGACATTTGCTTGTGGAGAGAGGTTGTAGTCAACCGCAAGTTGTGTGAAGGGGATCAAGGCGTTATGGTAAAAAAGGCAGCCTAGTCTCTTACATCCTCCCTTCACCCAGTGTGTGTCTACTCCCTTGGTCATACCAGGCGGGAAGTCAGGATTGGAGACTATTGGGGACATAGGGAACGGGAACGTTGTGAGACTCGCTGACTGGGACACCCTATCCCAAACCTGCAATGTTGGCCGCGTGATTGGAGAAGAGTACAACCCCCAAGCATGGGAGGCTCTAGGCAACCACGCCTTCTTCCAGATATGCCGGCGAGCTACTGTCTGATCCATAAATACCGAGTGCTTCTCCATCAGTGTACCGTTCTGTTCAACCAAGTATCGTAGTATTGACGCCTCAAGTAGTGGTTCATATTTGGCAGAGCAAGGCCGCTGTCTTTTTTTGGGCGCTGCAACAGAGTCTTCTGCAACCTGGGGGAGATCGGGCCCCAGATGAAGCGCTCAATCTCTTTTTGGATGTTGGCAATCACTCTTGGGGATGGGAGGAGGGAAAGAATCTGGAAAATGTATAGCACCCTTGGTAAGACATTCCTTTTAACCGCAGTGACCCTGCCTAACACAACAGCGGCAACTGCTGCCATTGTGCCAAGTCTTTCCTTATGCGGGCGAGCAAATTAGAGTAGGTTACCTTGGATTTTTTTGCTAGGTTTTTGTTAAGGGCCAACCCCAAGTAGGTTATTTCCTCCGGTACCCAGTCAAAATCAAACTTGGTCCGTAGAGCATCTTCAATATCTGAGACTTCTGCAGATTGATTTTAAAACCTGAATCTCAGACAAAGGTCTGCACTTCCGCAACTATAGCTGGGAGGGAAGTCAGGGGGTGTGCCCTTTGCTTTGGGGTTGTCTCGGAGTCTCTGAGTGAAGGGTTCCATATAGAGAGCAAAAAGCAACGGTGAGAGGGGACAGCCTTGCCTTGTCCCTCTCCTGACTGCAAAACTCCAGATCGTACTCCATTAACCTTGACCGAGGCGCAAGGGGAGCTATATCTGCTCGCAATCCAATTGCGGAAAGGTAAGCCCAACCCAAAGTGTTCTAAGGTAGCAAACAAGTAAGGCCAGTGTACCCGGTCGAAAGCCTTTTCAGCATCGACCGCTAATAACAAGGCCTCCTCTCAGGACCGCTATACCTTATCAATTAAATTACAGATCAGCTTAGTGTTGTCCCCACATTGTCCACCAGGGATAAAGCCAGCCTGGTCTGGGTTAACCAGGCAGGCATCAGAGGGTTCAGACGCTGGGCGAGGATACTAGAAAATAACTTTGCATCTACATTTAACAATGAGATCATACGGTAAGAACTGCAATTTGTGGGATCCTTACTGGCTTGGGTATTACGATAACCGATGCTTGGAGCCTCGATTCAGTAAGTTTTCCGATGTCTGCGAACGAGTTGAACAAAAGGGTGAGCAGGGGAGCAAATTCAGCACAAAAGGTCCCATAAAAGACCACGTAAACCCATCGGGCCTGGAGCCTTCAGGGGCTTCAGTCGGGCAATAGCGGCTATTACTTCCTCGATACGGATGGGAACATCTAGGCTTTCAGCCCCGGTAGGCGGTAGAGGGGTAACTGACGACCCGTTAACATAGGCGTGAGGATCTGAGGGGAGCATATTCGACCCGACGAAATACTTGTGCTTCAATCGCACCACAGCATGTTCAGCTCTGTCCAGATCTAAACACCGGAGGTGGAGCCACTCCTTCTCAACCTGCCTCCAAATCCGGGGGGGCTCAGGAGCATTTATAAATGACCTCAAGTTCCTTCACTTTCGATTCCAGCTCTTCCCTGTTATCCCTCCTTGTTTTCATGTGTGGCTTTGGCAATTAAAGCCCCACGAGCAACCAATTTAAGTGCCTGCCAAACTGAAGATAATGCAGTGGAACCATCATCATTAAATGTGATATAGTCCATCAAGGTAGTTCGTATCGCCTTAGCAACTGTTGGAGATGACAGTAAAGAGTGCCTCAATCGCCACTGTGGAGGGGAAGGGGCCGGGGAGGGTGTACGCAAAGTCAGAGTAATGTGTGCATGATCTGAAAGTGATCGGGCTTCGATAGAAGAGGCCTGAATACGTTCACAAACGTATGAAGTGACAAGAAAGTGGTCCAAGCAGGCATAGGAGTTGTGAGCTGCAGAGTAATGTGTCTAGTCCTGGTCACTAGGGTGCAAGCCTCGCCAGACGTCTTTAAGCCCGCAATCCTCAAGCCACTCCCTACCTGACATAGATAAAGCCCCCGCACTCCCGGTCCTAGAGGCAGAGCTGTCCAGCTCTGGGTCCATTACTAAATTTAAATCCCCACCTAGTACTACTGCAGGTTCCGGTGAGTGAAGTACTTTGGGCGTAGCTTCAATCAAAAACTCTTCCTGGTGCTCAGTAGGAGAGTAGAGTGAAGCTACTGTGTAGTGAAAAGAGCCGATCCATACCCTCAAGGCCAACAGACACACCTTGATCTCTGCCACGGAGTCCAGCACTGTTCCCTTGAAATGCTTGGAAACCAAAATGGCAATCCCACCCCTCTTACCCTTCCAGGAGGACCAATACTGATTGGGAAATTCTCTAGATTGCATCATATGTGTGTTCTTAGAGTTTAAATGCGTCTCCTGAAGCAGACACATATCCCCCCCCCCCCGATTGATCAAGTAGGGAGAATATCGCCTTCCACATAACAGGATTGTTAAGACCGCAAAAATTTAGACTAACTATTTTATTCTCCATGTGCCCAAGGGGTATAGCGACTCCATGTACACTTGGCTATAAAACCACTGAAAAAGAGCGGGCCGGGGAAAGTACTGAAGATTTGGAAACACCCATATAAACCATTTTGGAGGGAACATTCGGAGAGGCTCACCAGAGAGGGATCCCTACCCACCTTAAAACATTTCAAACCAAACATTAAACTACAATCAAACAAGAATATTAAGTACGAAATGTCCATCCTGAAGTGGGGCCAAGGAATAAGGGGGCAGCCAAGTGAGCAAGAGACAATATCCATCATACAATGAAGCCTGCCCCATGCCCGATCAAATGAAACAGCGGACCCCACTCACAGTACCTCAATCATTAGAGTCCGGAGAGACCCCATCTGTGCCAGTGACTGTCCGAAGCACCACTGATCGCTCATTGATCATTGTTGCGGGTTCAGGGCGTAGTCGGTCCAACCTTGATCTGAAACGTGGACCTCGCTGGCGTGTTGCTGACATGCCACATGCCATTCATATCTACCCCACTCCAGTCCATTCTAACCCACTCCACCCCAATCAAACCCATTCCAATCTACCCTACCTCACTCCACCCCAATCTACCCCATTCAACCCGCCTCACTCCAATCTACCCCATTCCAATCTAGCACACCTCACTCAAAACTACTCCACTCCAACCCATTAAACTTCAGTCTACCAAACTCTAACCTACCACACCTCAGTCTACCCCACTCCAGTCTACCCCTATCTACTCCCATCTACCCCATTTCACCCCACTCAACCCCAACCCATTGCAATCTAATAACCCCACTGTACCCCATCCAACTCCAGTCATCCCTCTTCATTCTACCCTACTCTAATCCACCCAGTCTACCCCAGTCCACCCTAATCTACCCCACTACACTTCTGTCTACCCCACTACACTCTTTCCCAATCTCTTGCTCCAATCTCTACTCCACTCCAATCTATCCCACTCCAATCCACCCAGTCTACCCTACGCCACTCCACTCCACCACACTTCATTCTACTCTACCGAATCTACCTAACTCCTCTGCATACTACCACATGCCACTCAAATCTACCCTACTCTACCCCACCCCACTCCCATTTCCCACCCCCAAACGACCCCACTCCAACTTACCCTCTCCAATCCACACAATCGACACTATGCCACTACCCTACCAGACCACCATAACCCAATCTACCCCACCCAAATCTACCACACATAACCACTCTAACCTACCCCACTCCAATCACTCATTCCAATTTAACCCACTCCAGCCAATCTACCCTACCATAATCCACCCAATCTACCCCCACTCCACCTTCATCTACACCACTCCTCTCCAATCTACCCTGCTCCAATCTACCCCACACCACACTACCCCAATATATGCCAGTCCAATCTACCCCACTCCCCCAATCTATGCCACTTCCCCAATCTACTCCACTCCATCCCAATCTACCCCACTCCATACCAGTCTACCCTACTATAATTCACCAGATCTACCTCACTCAAATCTACTGACTCCAGTCTAGGCTACCCAACTGTAATCCAATCTACCCCACTCACCCCAATATATCCCACTCCACTGTCCCACAATGAATCCCGATCTACCCTATTCCTATCTACCCCACTCTAATCTACTGTATTCCAACCCAATTCAATCTACCTTACGCCAATCTCCCACGCTAACCTACCCCTAACTCCCTAACTCCTTTACTCCAATCTACTCCACCCACTCTACCCAACCAACTTTTAGCCATGCTGAACCACAGCCACACTGGTGTACAACATGGCTAAAACATATTGCCAAAGCCAACTTCTCTGGCATAGGCGCGATCTATTAGCTTTGCCAATGCTTGTTTATTTTTGTTGGCGCACTCTGTGATAGTGCATGTGTTTGGGAGCTGGCACCGTTGTACTTCATTCTCCCACTTCCTTGGTGTTGTTGCTTGCTCCCTACCGGCTGTGTTGTTGCTTGCTCATGCTCTCTGTCTGTGTTGTTGCCTGACCCTGTCAGCTGTCCATGTTTTTGCTTGCTCCCTCCTCCTGTCTGTGTTGCTGTTTACCCCCTCCTGCTGTCTGAGTTGTTGGTTGCTCCAACCTGCTACTTTAAAAAAAATCTGTTTAAACACTTTACAAGAGTGTGGTTTTCAGCTGTCTCTCTTGTGTACTTCTGCCCCCTATGTTTTGCCTCTTGCTCCCCACTTCTCCTGCGTGTTGCCTCCTGACCTGCAGTACAAATGGAAACAAAGTGCTGTAACATGACTAGTGCTGGCTGTGGCATAGAGTTTTTTTTCCAAGAGGCTTTCGCATGGTCAGGATAGGCCTAGTAAGGAACAGCACCATTTACATGCTTGTGTTTCTTAAGTTGCCTTCTCTTTACACATGATGACTTTTGACATACATCTGCTTGCATGACAATGCAAGATAACATTCTCCGAATCAGCATTGCTTACATTTTTGCTTCGTAGGCACACTGTGACGACGCCTTGAATAATCAGTGCAAGGGATGAAGTTCACTGCTCAACTGTCATTACTGTTATTGACCGCTAGGTGACAATGCTGTCCAACTAGGATAAACAATTGCAGCCGAGCGGGGATTGTTAGATGGCCACATGGGTGCTGTTTATTATATAAACAGAACCATTTTCTTGTTTAGGGAGAGGAGCACTCAGATGACACTGCGAGGTCACTGCATGCTGGAATTACAGCTCATCTGATTCCTGTTTACTGACATGAGGGATGTCCTGCTCTGCAACAAAATGGACAGCCTAATGACACTACCTGCAGGCAATGGGGAGTTAGTCCACCCGGCAGGGATTTGGCAGATCACCCACCTTAGGCAAGACTAGGTTAGGAAGCACTACATAAGAGTTCACTCTACACAGCATGTATATGCCCACATATATTCACTGTCTGGACAGAATGGTGAAATTGTTAATCCTTTTCATTGTCCTTATATTGCTGATCTGTTTCATTCTATTAATTATTGCAACACACGTATTGTACACAAGAATCACCATGCTTCAATAAATATTGAAACGCCTTGCTGAGTATTTCTTGTGTATTTCTTTGGGTATGCATGTGAGTCCAAACAAAAAGGTTATAGATCTGCTACCATGATTTCTTTGGCTAATCAGAATTGTCATGTTCTAAGGTTGCATATACATTTGTCACCCTCTAAGGTTAGAGGTGAGAATGGAGCGCTGTGGGCTAGCAGGACTACAGGCCAACATATCCTGTGGGTGTGCACAGAATCAGTCTAGCACAATCCTGACGTTTATGTTGTCCAGCAAACACACAGTTTTACTGATGAAGTAGAAGCTGTATGACTTGGCGCTGCCAACATTTTAGCTTGGTCTCTTATTAAATGGATCACCTGAGTAGTTTTCTTTTGTATACCCAAACATCCCTACTCATCCATTAACAGGCGACGTCCTTGGTGTTAGGGAAGAATCCTCTTCCGCTGGATAGGCTAACCCTGTGTATTGGCAGTAAATTGTTCAAGCTTGAACCTTTCAAAGGATTACCCCATAGTATTACCCACTCTGAATTCCACATTTTCTTATGGCATGGAACATACCTGAAAACTGCAGTTACTCAGAAACTGCTACAACATGATCGCACAATTGTGAGTTGGGACGTTACGTGGTTGAGGCTCACAAACATTTAGGATAGAAGTATTCATTTATGGGTTGCATTACCAGAAGCAGACAAGAGAACAAAACTGTTTCATACTTACACTGCAGCTGACGTTCCAAATCACTATACAGCTTACGAAGCACTAGAGATACCATTAACATACCAAGAACACAGAAATTGGTTTGAAGGTGACCTACTACACACTATATCAAAAGTCAGATTAGGTTCTCTTAGTAATGAGGGAGCCACTTGGCTAGTCTTAGCTGGTTACACATCACATCCAAACATTGCTAAACAACAGCAAAGGTACGAAGACTATATGGGCTTAGTTAAAATATGTAGAAGCCTGACCCAGTTCGTTATGCGGTCGATGACTGTCAATCCCGCGAGTACTGCTCAAGCTGCACATCCACAATTGGCTACAGGCATTAGTCCACAGACTATAATACTAATATTGCTACAATTCCCACCAAACGGAAGGAAATTCTGTTCTAGATTGCACAAGAAACAAGCCAACTTGAAGCAGTGTTTCCCCATATGGGACCCCAGGAAAAACACGCAATTCTTAGAATATGCTTGCCAATGGGGATGGCTCCTCCCAGCAGGGGACATACCGAGATACATTAATGTTCTCTTTTGGGTGAATTTGTCATTTGGCTATGATATTAACTTGGCTGAAAAGGACTGTCCCCCTGAATTTGTGATGGATTACCTAGAGGGAGAAATGGTAATGTTACGTGCTTTTTCCGACCTTGTTCCAGAATCAAACATTCATACGCCAAGTAGTGGGTGCTAGCTCCTGCATTATCCCGCAACCATGTGAGGTGGGATGATGGTTCCCCTTATCCTGTAATACCAATGAAGTCGACCCCACAACCTCAGACAATACCTTATTAAAAAGGACGTTAAGAAACAAGTTAGGGAGATTCTCACGCAACTTGAATACCAAGGTATAATAGAAAATTGCACCTCTCCTATGAATTATCCTTTGTTTCCAGTAATGAACCCAGACCACTCATATTGTCTAGTAGTAGATTACAGACACCTAAACACGGCTACATGTGTATTCGCTTCACAACACTAAATATCTCGAATGGATTTGTCTGCCAAAATATAGCACCTGAAAGCAGGCATTTGACCGCATTTAGCGTACTGGGTTCTCAAAAGCAGTTCTGTTGTTTGCTTTATGGGTTATAAGACCAGCTCAGGGTTGTTTTCAGCCCGAGTCACAGAATTTCTGCAAGAATTTGACGACCAGGCATTGTCCTATTTTAACAACATATTTGACGAATGATGACGTTTCTACACACTTGAGAAGAGAAGATCGCATACTTATGGGATTTGCTCACATGGCCTACAAAGTCAACGTAATTTTTTTTTAAAAAGCCCAGCTCAATGTCCAATTTGTGGGATTTGAGCTGTCAAGTCGAGGCAAAAGCATGTGTGCTCTTACAACCACTAAACATATTGAAAAAACTTCAGTCCATATTGGGATTTCTAAATTTTGGCAGAATTTACATTCCAGATTAGGCAGAACCGGTTAAACTGTTCTACTACTTGATACATCCAGACTTTTGAAGCACATATTGGACAACTGAACACACACAAATTTTAAGTTCAGTACAAGCTGACATGCTGGCTTCAAAACACTTACACACATGTGTAAACACAACAAACTTGGTGATCAGAATAATCGCAGGGGCATCAGGATACAGAACAAGTTACTTACCTTCGGTAACGATGTATCTGTAAGAAACATTAGTTAGTTAGATTCCTCACCTTAGAATATCCCCAGGCGTCAGACTGGATCAGGAAGATTTTTCGTCAGCAATACCCCTTGCGCGTCGCTAGGCGTCGTCTGCGGCTCCGCGTCCATCGTCGGCGTCGTGCGCCAGAATGACGTCGGAGTACTTAGACGCCGCCCTCGCGCGCTGACGTCAGTTCTTGTACATAGCTTTCCGCGCCAGGAACACAGAGCCATGCAAAGACCGACACTGGTGCCAAAAATAAAATCTAGGGCCCTGAAAAGGATAACCTTAACCCTAGATGTCAGTTCGCAGAACGGGGAGGATGGGTGGGTTGGTGAGGAATCTAACTAACTAATGTTTCTTACAGATACACCGTTACCGAAGGTAAGTAACTTGTTCATCTGAAAGAAACACGTTAGTTAGATTCCTCACCTTAGAATAGATACCCAAGCAATACCATCCCCGGTGGTGGGTCTGCGAACCAAGATCACACCAGAAAGTCCTGGAGGACAGAACGGCCAAAGAAGCCATCCCTCCGGACTTGGCTGTCAAGGCAATAATGCCTGGCAAACGTGTGTAGCGAAGCCCACGTCGCCGCCTGACAGATGTCCTGCAAAGGGACACCCCGTCCCAAAGCAGTAGTAGCCGCTGTGGCCCGAGTAGAATGGGCGCGCAGCCCAACAGGAGGGTCCTTTTTTGCCAAGGAATAACAAATTTTGTTGCACAAAACGACCCACCGAGAGATGGTCCGTTTGTGCACAGCTTTGCCCTTCTTAGCACCCATGTATCCAACGAAAAGTTGGTCGTCCACCCGGAACTGCTTAGTGCGGTCCAGATAAAAGGAGAGCGCACGTTTTGGGTCCAGACGGTGGAGCCTCTCTTCCTCTTTGGAAGGATGCGGAGGCGGAAAGAAGGTGGGCAAGGTGACAGACTGCCCAAGATGAAATGGAGTCACCACTTTCGGAAGAAAGGAGGGACGAGGCCGAAGGACAACCTTGTCCGGATGAACAGAGAGAAAAGGAGGCTTTGAAGATAAAGCCTGGAGCTCACTCACCCGTCTAGCCGAGGTGATGGCTACCAGAAAAGCAGTCTTAAGCGTCAGCAGACGAAGAGGACAATTATGAAGAGGCTCAAAGGGAGCGCACATTAGAAATGTGAGAACAAGATTCAAGTCCCACTGAGGCATTACAAAAGGGACAGGAGGGAACGTGTGAGTAATGCCCTTTAGAAAGCGTGTAACTACAGGGGACTTGAAAAGAGAAGGCTGATCAGGAAGCCGCAAGAAGGCAGAGATGGCAGCAGGATAACCTTTCAGGGTGCCCAGGGCAGAGCCCTGCCGGGCCAAAGAAAGAAGAAACAGTAGAACCTCAGAAAGAGGGGCGGAAAGGGGATCCACAGCCTTTGCTGTGCACCATGCCACAAATTTGTTCCACCGGCAGGCGTATACCGTCTTTGTGGAGGGACGCCTGGCTGCCAGAATGATATCACAGACTTCAGGAGGCAAGTCAAATGGCATCAACTGCTGCCGCTCAATCTCCACGCATGGAGGTGGAGGCTGGACAGGTTCGGGTGGAGGACCGTCCCCTGCTGCTGCGACAGAAGATCCTCCCGAAGGGGCAGACGTATCGGAGGATCGGTCAACATACTGAGTAGCTCGGGATACCAGTACCTTCGTGCCCAATCCGGAGCCACCAAGATGACTTGGGCCCGGTCGTGCCTGATCTTCTTCAGCACTCTTGGCAGAAGTGGTATAGGCGGAAAGGCGTACAACAGACCGCAACTCCACTCGTGACGAAAAGCGTCGCCGAGCGAGTGCCGCCTTGGAAATTCCAACGCGCAGAACTGCTGACATTGCGCGTTCTCTTCGGTGGCGAATAGATCTAACCAAGGCTCTCCCCACTGCTGAAAGAGACCTTGCGCCACTTCGGAGTTCAGACGCCATTCGTGATCCATCATGCACCGGCGGCTGAGTTCGTCTGCTCTGGCGTTCAGAGAGCCCGCCAGATGTTGAACCACTAGGGTGGCGCCCTGGTGTTCCAGCCACGTCCAGAGGCGCAGAGCCTCCTGACAAAGGGTCCACGACCCCACCCCGCCCTGTTTGTTGCAATACCACATGGCGGTGGTGTTGTCCGTGAACACCTGCACGACACTTCCCCTGACAGAGGGAAGGAAGGCTTTCAGTGCAAGTCGGATCGCTCTCAACTCCAACAGGTTGATGTGGAGACGAGACTCCGCCGGAGACCAGAGGCCTCTGATCTCCGCCTCTCCCACATGGCCACCCCATCCCAGGAGGGACGCATCCGTCACTACGACATGCTCCGGTTGGGGAAGGGAGAGGCTCTTGCCCTTGACACAATCGCGGTCCGTGAGCCACCACTGCAACTGCTGTGCAGTGCCCTCCGAGATCAAGACATGGTCGGACAGGTTGCCGTGATGCTGGGCCCACTGAAACTTCAGGTCCCACTGCAGAGCCCGCATGCGCCGCCTGGCGTGATGCACTAGTAGGATGCAGGAGGCCATCAGCCCCAGAAGCCGCAACACTAGCCTGACCGAAACCCAGGATAGAGGCCGAAAGATGGGAATCAGGGCCTGAATATCCCGGACCCGCTGTTCCGGCGGATAGACCCGGAACTGCGCCGAATCGAGAACCGCTCCGATGAAGAGGAGCTTCTGAGAGGGGCTCAGGTGTGACTTCGGCACGTTGATGGAAAACCCTAGCAAATGCAGGAGATCTGCCGTAGTCTGGAGGTGGGAGACGACTGACTGGGGCGAGCCCGCCTTCAACAACCAGTCGTCGAGATAGGGGAAGACTGGAACCCCTGATCTGCGCAGATGAGCTGCGACCACCGCCATCACTTTCGTGAACACCCGAGGGGCACTGGTGAGGCCGAAGGGGAGCACGGTAAACTGAAAGTGCTCTGGGCCCACCGTGAACCGCAGGTAACGCCGGTGGGCCGGCAGGACGGGGATGTGGAAATATGCGTCCTGCAAGTCCAACGCTACCATCCAGTCTCCAGGGTCTAGGGCAGCTAGAACCTGAGCCAAAGTCAACATCTTGAACCTTTCCTTCCGGAGGAAGGCATTGACGTTCCGGAGGTCCAAGATAGGGCGTAGGCCCCCTTTGCTACAAACACATACTACAAACACAAGCATATCTGTAGTACGAAAATGAATACCCTCTGCCTAATCAAGTTATGCCTCTCGATCGGTAGGATTACATCATCTATACTGATGGTTCTACCCACTCTGCCTTAGGGACAAAGCACAAATACTCGGCTGCGTGCACCGCCATAAATGGTCGAAAGTAGAATGGAGAATTCCACCCTGGAAGACCTACATGCAGTCACTAGGTGACTGCACAGCGCAGCTGGCTGAGCTAAGAGCTCTAATTCTGGCACTTGAGAATACAGATCCCGGTTTTCCCCGCACTCATAGTGTGTGATTTGTATTATTGTGTTCAGTCTTTCAACGAGTACTTACACTATTGGAGCCAGAATGGATTCAGGGATTCCAAAGGGTACACTATCAGGCATAGAACGCTTTAGGGAGAAGTGGTGACTAAGCTGAAAGAGTGCTTGCCACGGACTCATGTGATTCATACCTTGAGTCATCAACATGTAGGAATACACGTTGCAGGGAATTCCATGGCTGACGAAGTTGCAAAAGCAACAGTGCAAACTGCTGCTGTCTCTGCGATTACTCGTTCCAGTAGGAGGATAGACAGAGATATCATGGTGGCTGTCAACACTGAGCGCGATGACACCCTCCTGCTGAAAGGCTTTCCAGCAAAGTACTCCAACCAGTTAAGTGCCCAAAACATACCGTTTGCTCACATTCCCGGAGTGGTGGATAAAGTAATACCAAATTCAGAACACAGGTTAGGTTTAATCCTAGCAGCACATGAGGGTGTAGCATCTGCCCAAGCAGGGGTGGCAGCTACAGTCTTACTATTGCAGCAGCTCTATTGGTGCCTAGGTCTATATAAATAGACTAGGGTCTTTGTCCTTAAATGTGACATCTGCCAGCAGAAGAAAGGTTCCATCGTAGGATGCCCACGCAGACACCTCTATTAATATCAAAGTAGCATCTCACCTATATTTACTTGGACCACTGCGGCCCCTTAATATCAGATGGGGCTTACAAGTACATCTTGTTTGCAGTGGATTCCTGCGGGTCTGACCACAGCGGTCTACTAACTCCCGAACTGTTATAAAAGATCTGCAAGTCTTCATTGGGACATATGCAGTTGGCACATTCCATTCAGACCAGGGTCCAGCATTCACCTCCAAGGTTTACAAAAAACACCATGGGAAGATTGGGTGTGACCATGCGCTTCTCCTCCTCCTACCATCCTGAGTGAAATTTGGTAGTGGAAAGAAAAAAACGGGATTTAGAGTAGTCTTTAACGGCAAGAGTATTAGGCTCAGGACGAAGTTGGGTCCATCACCTATATGGGGTCAAAAGAGACCTCAATAATCTGACTAGAAAATCCCTGTGTGGTTGAACTCTATATGAGGTCCTGTTTGGGGTTAAGAAGTGGGCACCTGATCTCGACAGTCTCAGCACAGTGGCAGCAGAAACACCATTTGATATCAATGTTTGGCTGTTTTAAATGAATTGAACAGCTTTCGGAATGCACAAAACAATGTTCAAGTAAAATGCACTGCCACTGGAGAAGTGAAGGCAGCACCAGCACCTCCTGTTTGGATCCCCAAGATCGGTGAACTGATGCGGGAGAAAATAGTGGAGAAGAAAGAAGCGCCTGTACATGTCCTGGCCGTTGAAGGTACCTGAACTTTGATTTACCACCTCTTGCTGGGAAGACGCAGCGCCCAGCACCGGGACCAGCTGAGCAGAGCAGGGTGGCGGGTTGAAGCAGCGCGAGAGGCACCAGTGCTACCCGGCCCCACCCCCTCCCACCGGGCACCTGAAAAACGCTTCGCGGGAGACGCAGCGTCCAGCAACGGGACCAGCTGAGCAGAGCAGGGCAGCGGGTTGAAGCAGCGCGAGAGGCACCAGCGCTACCTGGCCCCGCCCCCTCCCACCGGGCACCTGAAAAACACCTCGCGCCTCCCGCTTCGCGGGAGACGCAGCGTCCAGCACCGGGACCAGCTGAGCAGAGCAGGGCGGTGGGTTGAAGCAGTGCGAGAGGCACCAGCGCTACCCGGCCCCGCCCCCTCCTACCGGATATTGCCAGCAGCCTTCTCTGGCCCGCGGGACGTGCGCGGGCAGCGCCGGGCAAAGCCCAGGCCATCTACGGCCGTCAGAGGCCGAAAGAGGTCGGGCCGGGCCACCCCCCCAAGGTGTCCCTATGGGTAAGCGCAAACAAGCAGTTAATGGGGAGGAGGAGGGGAAGAAAAAGAAAGCGAAGGTTGCCAGAAAATCGGAAAGTATAATCTCCTATCTGTCCACCGCAGTAGGGGTTCTAACTAAAGAAATTGCAAATGCAGAGCAGGAACTAGGTCTGGTACTTTCCTCTCTACCTCATGAACCTACTGACTGTTTGGTAGTGCCTAGTATACCCCTGGAGCCCGTGGTGGTTGTGTCAAACCCACCCATCGTGAGCGACTCTGTTAACTTTACCCAGGATGGCTCTGATCAATTGGGGCCACACGCCCATGGTAATGTGGGGCCTGTAAGGGTCTGTAAGAAGAAGATCGCCAAAAGCTCCAAATCCCCAAAAGCTCCGCAGACTACTGAAGGTCAAATAGGGAACTTCTCGGTGCAATTACTGGATGAATTATTTACCTCACGTATAGAACCGCTACTTGTGGGCATTGCTAAAGATATTGTCGAGACTTTGAACGCTTGTGTTGCTGACGTGCTTAAAAAATGCTCCAAAATTATTGCCGCCATCAATGACTTTAGCTCACAACAAAAGGGGGATAGTCAGGCTAAGCATAGCTCACAAATACCAGAGGGGAGCATGGGAGTGCCTTTTGGGCCAACTAATCATCTAAGTCCCCGGGTGAATTGTAGTACCCTAGGTGGGTTTCAGAGCGTGGGCCAATCTCCTTCTGTCGTGCAGCCGCCATTAGGCAGGCATACCTCAGGTAACATGCCGCGTGCGGCTAGCCATGATGTAGCCCAGCCCTCAGGTCGCAGTGTGAGGCAGGCAAGGGGTTGTTCGGTTACCCTTGACCTCAGCCCCGGAAGCGGCCCCGCTGGTGGCTGTATTTGTAGGGGTCCCAACGCTCCGTCTGGGAGTGATGGAATCAACCTATGATTTGTTGAGGGAGTCTAAATCATGGTGCACTGCCTCCAGTTGTGGGGGCCTGGACATATCTTCTAATATCATCATGGCGAGAAGGGTGGGGTGGGTTGGGCGGAGGCCCAAGCGGCACGCGGGTGACTGCGTAATAGTCAACTTTAACAGCCCTGATATAGCAGACAGACTGTTTTGGGATGGGTCAGAGGTAGCGCAAATAGGACTTAGACCAGTCCCCCCAGGGTATTTCTATCCTCCACCAGCTCAATTGTCATGTGGTATTCATAGTCATTTTGAAGCTGCCCCCGTTGTTAAAAATATTCCTCCCCTACCCCCCTGGCCACAATCTATCTGCCAACAGCAAACCACAGTGGGGAGTCAAAGTTCTGGGGAGATTTTAAGGTCTGGAGACTGGCAGCTACCCACCAATGTTCCTTTGCCCCACCCCACTAACCCGATTTTGAATAATCGCTATACCCCACTGTCTAATTTGGAGACAAATTATTGACTGACAGTGTCGGACCAGCCACTCGTACCCAGTTACGCTAACCCTGTTGTAGGGGCTATCTGTAAATTAATTAGCTGGAATGTTGCTGGGATTAGATCTAAGAGAGCGGATGCAATTTGGCTTGATTTTTTAGGTAAACACGATATTATTGCCATGCAGGAACCATGGGACCCCTTAAGCAACTTCTGTATGGATGGCTATTCTAGCTTTGCGGTACCGGCTGTCACGGGTGGGGCGGGATGAGCGAAAGGGGGTCTAATACTCCTTTTTGCATTACACTTGAAGGGCACATTTACTCGGCTGGTCTCTGGTTCAAATAATTTTCTCTGTGTTGAATGGTCGGTCTCCCACTCTTTGAAAATTCTACTGATCAATTTTTATAACTCTAGAGACTGTGTCGATTTTAATCAACATGTGGCCGCTCTGCAATGTTTTATTTTAGAATATAGTCAAAAACAAAACACTGGTTTCTAGATCGTCCTCATGGGCGATTTTAATGTTCATCCCTGTGATGCTGAGTGTCATGCTAGGGCCCAGGAGGCTCATGAGGGGCCAATAGGTGCTGCAGCCTCCCATTTTGAGCACCCCAAGCATGGGGAGGCTCTAGAGGAATTCCTTGCCATTACCAATATCTATGAGTCCAATCTTATAGAGGTTGGGGGCAGGGTTGTCACATATAAAGGCTCTATTTCAGGGACAGTGATCGATTATATTTTTATGTCCACTGGCGCCCTAGCGAGGGCCAGAGCTTACAAAGCCGTCCCGTCCGCTCTTAGTGACCACAATCCGGTGTACTTGGAGCTGGATATGGCCGAGAGCATGGGCGACGTGTGCCATGTTTACCATAGTGATCCTCCCCTGATCACGAAAGATCAGGGTCGTAGGATCAAATGGGTTTAGGTGGTCCCCTGCAACCTTTTTGGAGGATCTCTGTGCAAAAACTGATGGGCCTTGGGCCACTTGCCTTAATGATAATTCACCCGCAGCGGAGGTAATCAACGCCTTCGAGGCAATCTGTTTACAGATCTCTAGGGACCTGACTTCCACCAATACCCGTAGATGTAGCAATTCTTTAAAATGGTTTGATGGAATTGCTCTAGGGCCCGTAGGGTCTTGCTCCACGCGCTGAAAAGTAGCCCCAGGGACAAGGCGGCAATTGCCGTAGCTAGAGGGGCTTACAAAGAGGCTATTGCCTTACGGAAAAAGGTGATAAAATCGGATGCCTGGGATAATCTCCTATCAATCGACGTCCTACGGGACAGCGGAAAGTTTTGGGCAACAATTAATCACCCATTCTTTTCGGGCATTGAGGGCACAGAGCTGGATTGTGTGATCCCAGACGACCAATGGTTTGACCATTTTAGTAATATGTATGGTGCGGGTGATCTAAGTCCCCCAAGCAGTAGTATTTCCCTCGAACCCCACTCTCCGCCTCGCTTATCCTTTGACATTTTGGATGTGGAGAGAGCCATAAAGGAATCCTCTAGAAACAAGGCGCCGGGCCCCGACGGCGTACCGGTGGATTTATACGTTTCATCCCCCAAACTGTGGGCAAGGATCTTAACAAATGTTTTTAATGCCGTCCCAGGTAACAGGTTTCCTGCATCATGGGCTACTGCGGTCATTATACCAATTTTTTAAAAGGGTCAGCGTCGAGACCCCTCTTGTTACAGATCCATTTCCCTGTTAGACTCGGCAGTGAAGATCTTGGGCAGGGTCTTACTCCATAAACTTAGGGTTGTTTTAGACAGTCGGGGTGTTTTGTCTAATTTGCAATATGGGTTTAGAGAGAATAGGGGGACCCTGGATCAATGCTTATATCTTCAGCTTTTAATTAGTAAATACACGGTGGCGAAGGACGGGTCCCTTTTTATGGCTTTTATGGACCTGTCCTCAGCTTTTGATTTAGTCAATCGGTCGAAGTTATGGCATATCTTGCTGGAAATAGGCATTGACCCCCCCACCCCCTAGTGACTTTTTTGGCAGCACTTCATCAGGATCTTTCCGCCTCTGTAAGGGTCACCCAGGATGGAAAATGCACGAAGCATTTTAGGTCAGAGAGGGGGGTGAGGCAAGGGTGTATCCTGGCCCCACTCCTCTTTACCATCTATATTAATGGCCTGGAAAAGTCCCTGGGGAACCTGCGGGTAGACGTACCTCGTGTAGGAGACTCAGTTATACCGGTTCTTCTATACGCGGACGATGCTGTTCTGTTGGCTCGCACTGGCGTGGGGCTTCAGAGGCTGCTGGATGCGTTTGGCGCCTTTATGGTCGCTTTAGACCTTAAGGGGATTATAAACAAATCCCATTTTATGGTAGTGGGGAAACAGTGCAAAAAACCTAAATCTAGGTCCTTTTTCTGTAATGGGGAAGAGATCTCGAGAGTAAAGGCCTTTTGCTATCTGGGGGTCCTCTTTGATGAGAGAGGCACCTGGGGCCCGCAAATTTAGCTTAAAAGTAACTCGGCAGCTAGGTCCACTTCAGCGCTGATGAGCTTTGCCAAAAGACTAGGGGCACGGCCGATGGAGGCCCTGCTGAAAGTTTATACCTCGAAATGCCTGGCTATTGCCACATATGGCGCCACATTGTGGGGCTATGTCGCCCAGGACAAGATCCAAGTGGTAGAAAATAGATTTCTGAGACATTTGCTCTCAGTTCCTCAATCTACCCCTACTTTTTCTATCCACTCGGAGGTCGGCCTGGGATATGTTACTGACAAACTGAAGATGGCCCCTTTACTGTGCTGGGTGAAAACCTGGTTACATCAGGAAATCACTCTCAATCATATGATCCTTAATGACATCCTAGCTATGGACAATGTTAAAAGAATACCCTGGCTGGAGTACGTTACAGCGGCGTTCTCCCATCTTGGGCGTCCTGAGCTTTTCTCATCCCCATTACATATTGTAAAGGCAGACGTAGCGAGGATTAAGCAGTCCTTTACAGACAGGGCAAAATTGGATCGGGAAGAGAGGGAACTCACAAAACCGAATGTTAGAGCGCATTACATGCTTCTCTTATCTCTCTCACTGGAACCCTATTTAAGTATTGTCTCTAATCCACACCATAGATTTCTACTGCTGAGATTTAGATTTAACCTGATCCATTACTCATTAAGCTTTTATCCATCCTGGGGTAAACCTGAATGCAGCAGGCCGTGCCAATGTGATAATTTTTCATATCAAGATACATTGCACTTCATCATGTTTTGCGAGTTTTATTCTGCTAGCCGAAAAACATATTTATTCCCAGTTCTGAAGGAAGCCGTTTTTTTACAAGTTAGTCCTGCTTTGTTATTTCTTCAGCAGCTGAGCAGTACCCGCATTGTGTTTAGCGTGGCAAATTTCTTGGTGGCAGCCGTGCGCTGCAAACCAAAAATTCTACACCAGTTTGTGTAATCCTGACTGACTTTTTAACGATTGTTCTTCGGCATGGTATTTTTAACTTTGAAGATATGTTTTTAATATTGATGGCATACATTATGATTTTTTGATTGCATTATCTATTGTATGAAATCTGTCCTTTTTATGATTTTTAATTAGTCGAATAAAGTGTTTTTGATGATGATGATGATGATGACCTCTTGCTGGTTGCAAGAACAAGAGATTTGTGTCAACAGATCTCATTAAACAGCATTATGTGGCCGATCCTACACAGTAGGCCACATGGGATCCTAAGTAGTTACCTGTCTCCTCTCACTACCTGCCATTAAAAAATGTGTAATCAGTTTTCCCATGTGAAAGTACATTGAATAGGTTCTATGTTCACCTGGGTGATCAGGCAATATCACAACAGGGCATAGGTCTTCAAATTTTTTTCCTCTGAGCCTCCTCAAGCAAGATGTCTTGAAGTCGGCCCCCTCCAGAATTTTATGGCGAGGATTGAGGGAGCGGGAAAGACTGTGCTAAGTGCAGTGGGCTGGGCTTAGGAGATCGTTTCAGGTGTAATTTTTCTGCAGCTCATAGTCCACACTTAATACAAGCCTTATAAAACAGAAAATACATCAAACTAAGCCAGCAATTGACCCAAAAACACGGCTCCCCATAATTGGGGGTTGTGAGACCCTCACACTCCTGCGTCCCAATGCAACTGCATCTGCTGCACTAATGGTAACAGAGGCCCTGAGTAGCAGCTTATCATCTCTGCCTCTTTCACCCCATCCCACCGTGCCTGACCATCACTCCAGTCTTGCAACATGCCCTTTGCCACTTTCAGGGAAAAGAAGTTCTGTATCTCCCCCCACCTGCTTTTTTTAAGTGTGCCATTTGCCCTAGTGCTAGATAGGAAAATAAGCACCCGTGCCCCTTTTTCAAAGTGAGACAGTCATAATTGTGATGCAGTGTTGCTGGACCTCCTTCACTAACGATAGCTTGATTTTAAAGGCAGTAGCTATCAGACATTTATTAAAAACAGGGCTCCCATCTAGCCACATCCTCCTCCTGCTCTGAGGCTAAACTAGGGTGTCTCTTCTGCTTCAATTTTCCACACCCTTGAGTCAATGCTCTGAAGCTGAAAGCAACACTCACTTAGTGAAAGCAAGCAAAGAAGGATAGTAAAACAGCCATGATTGGGGCTTAGTTGCCCCTTTGTGTTAAAAATAAATAAAGAAATAAAATCAGCTAGGGTGACTTGGGCTGTAATGCTAGCAAGGACAATGGGCCACCACTCCACTTTTTCGTGGTAAGACAGACATAATTGGGTTAGAGTGGCCACTTACACCCTTGGCCATAGTACTTGTTGCACTTATGAAAGTGATGTCCCTTTAAAAAACAAATAAAAGCCCCTGTGTATTGCCCCCTTCCTGTGGGGGGGACCTCTCTGAGGAAGTTATCTTTGTTCATTTGTAAACATGAAAATGAGCCCCCATGTAGTGCCCCCTCTTCTGGGCCACATCTTTAACACTATCCATGGATCTTACTCCTTTCCTATATCTCCTGGTCCATTACTCTAAATCCATAACGGTCCAGAGTTTCAGGGCTCGGCATCTGAATGCAAACTTGTTTGCCTCCTCCCTGCCACCAACTGGACTAATGCTTTACAAAAACAGCTGTCCCTGAATGGTTAATGCTGACCTTGATGTGCCTTTGACTGGAAGTGAAGGGCCTGGTGGGCGCTGAGAGCTAAAGAAGACAAGCATTGGCAAAGCCAATAGGTCTTTCCTCTGCGAGATCGAATGTTTTTTTCTAGCCTTACAGAACATTTGTTCAATTTAGCCACATCTTTAATCCTGCCCACCATACTCATTGACCCCAACCCAATGGCACTCTAGATCACAGTTCTCATACTTGTGTATGCACTTCAAGGTCTGTTTGTAAATAAAGACAGCCTAGAAGACTCTCAATAAAGAAGGTTGCACTTTTAGGTGATCTTCATTTAAGCTTGTTTGCTATGGCATTTGCACCCACCTCCCCCTTGGAATGCAGCCACCTGACACCAAGAGGGGCACGCCGCACAGTTTGAAGACCTCTGCAAAAGGGTCTAATGGTGTGTGGTATACCTGTGATATCCATTGTGAGGCGCACCATGATGCCCAAAGGGATGGGTCTGGGGACAGGGCCATCAAAACTGCACCATTGTGCCTTTCATCTAACAATCGCTCATGCACCCGGTGGAAACCCCCTAACATGGTACTGAGTCTGGCAAGGATTAGGTAGGAGTACCGCCAGGTCAGAACCTTGTAGGAATTCTCCTGATGCAAACTGAAATTCTGGAAATCCTCGACTAGATATCCTCCCAATCTTCAGTGTCCAGGCTCCTTTCAAGCTCTGCTTTATATTTTGCCATGTAGGTATGTCGATTCTGTATAGGTCTAAACAAAAGAGAGGAAGTAAAATGGGTGGGCTATATTTAATGAGGTCCAGCGTACATGCCCTGGAAAGACATACAAAGAAAGAGTATGCTGTTCCTCCTGGTCAAGGGTGATTCTGTGAAGTACACAATCTACCCCGGGTGGAGATAAAGTGAAAAATGAAAAATGATGTCAAAAAATGAAAAGGGAGCGGGGGACCCACAAGGGTGGAACTAAAACCCTCACACACCCAGCAAGCTAGGTGTCATGCTTCATCATCTGGGTTTTGCTCCTCGTCGAGTCGGCGCTGCAATACCCAACGGGCACCCTGTAAGGGGCTCTTTATCGGAGATCTTTTGTTCCTTGCCGTAAGATGAGTGCAAGTAAGGGCCAGGTAGGTGTAGATGTTGGTGGGTGTATTAAAAAGGGTTGATTTGTCTGAATAACGTAATTTATTAGGTCAGTAAACCACCCTATTTAAAAACAGTGTGAGTGGCGGTAGTCTGGACTCATTAAGTCAAGGACTAACAACGCTCAGCTCGGATGGTCAAAATGTTTCTCGCCTAATGGTCAGGAGGATCCAGCGGCAATTCATCAGGACCAGTGTGGTGCAAACTATCTACAATCGTGAGGGTGTATGACAGGGTCTCACATATATGTGTATGTACCTAGTCAAGTCTGCCCTAGGAAAGTGTGAATTAATCTATCACTTTCGCAATGGAGTGGCCTAGAAGAAAGGGAAGAAGCATAGAAGGCCAACAAAAATCAATTAAAATCACTTTATCATAAATGTACATTAGTGTGATGGAGCTGAAGACTCCTCGTGTGCATGCACTATATAGGAAGCAAATGCGCTCGGATATAGTGATCATGCACTAGTGGATGCAGTATGTGACACAGTGTCAAGGCAGTCTTTAAAAACTTTGTTCAGGTAAAACCTAAATCGCTGTGATGATGTCATATAACTCACCCAAAAGCTAAACTAGTACCGCTCCAATCGGTGCGTGGCAAGCCTTTTGGGATGGCGTGGTAGCCTCCTGTAATGTACAGTAAAAATAATCTCAACTCGGAGAGTATATGAACAATGTACACAAGGTGCAGCTAGGGACATGCAGACTATGGTCCCCAAGCCCGCAGGCAGCAAGGAACACCGTCCGAGGAGAGCCCCACCCCAAGTGCCTGACTGGCCACCCACGAGAGCAGGCAGCCCATGTCAGCGTCAGAGTCAGCTCACCCCAAAACAGCGCTCACCTGTCCACCCACGCGTCCAGAGACCACAGTTCGTCCGACAATGGCTACGCGGTCCAAGCAGTTACTCACGTTTCTGATGCCCAAGGTGGTCGTAGGACCTACCCGCTCCGCCGAAACCGGGAAATTATGTTCACTTTCCAGCGCTCCATTATAAACCGGCTGAGACAGGTGAGAATGTGTTACTTAATTGGGCGTCCAGTGTCATGTGATTAGAGTATGAAGACCCGCCCAGGTTCTACGTGACTGTGGGCGCCATCTTGGAATGGGGTACTTAATAAGAACTGGATAGAGTAGAGACAGTATCGGTATCCTTTAAGCAGTGACAGTGGCCCAGTTGGAATCTAGTCACTCTCTTGAGAAGGAGCTATAATGTACAAGGCCCTGTGTTAGTTAATTCTTGATGTGCGGGTTGCACAGCAGAAGGAGACATGTTTGTTGTGGGCGTCGCACAGAAGGATGAGAAATGTGAATTGGAAACAGGGTGTGTCTAGAGATTCTGTATAGGTGTCATATTTAATGCCAGATGCAACCGGAAAATATCTCTTCCGGGTTAAGGCCTGCAAAAAAATAGTTTCCGAAGTGGTCTCCTCTGAGCCCCCTTAAACTAGTCTCTCACCTGTCCCAGCCCAGTGTCTGGATTAGTTGGAATTTAAATCTTTGGCGAATCTGGTACAACTCATCGCATTTCTTTTTTTTTTTTTTTTTTTTTTTATTGAAGTTCTTGTATCACAATTTCAATGTGACAATAACATAAATTGGCAGCCAAAAATAAAAGTACATAAGAAAAATTATTCACAGAATACAAGAGTCCAACATTACTCAAAGTAAGAACTCCAAATTTTGTCAAACTTCTTCGTCCCACCAATTCGCTGTGCATATCGCAGTTCACTCTTTCTGACATTCCTCATTTTTTGAAGCCAAACATTAAACAAAGGAACTTGAATTGACTTCCAGTTCTGGAGCACCAGAGACCTTGCCACTGCCATTGCAATAAATAATAGTTTAACCATCTGTTCTGTCAAACCGAAATCAGAGTCATATCCATACAATACTAATTTAACGTTGTAAGTGATCTGGATCCCACAGAACTTCTGCAAATATTCGAAAATCTCATTCCAAAAAGGCACAATTTTAAAACAGTGAGCTATAATATGAGACCAGTTAGCAGGAGTATAGTGCTGACATCTAAAACAGGTGGCACTAGTATTAGCGTACATTTTAGCGATGGCAGCAGGAGTGCGATACAGGAGCCATTTACTAAAGAATAACATTCTTCTCCAATTAGATCCTCGAAGAACAATAAAATTCAGCTTATTTAAGGTTTTCCAGGTATTAATAGTAAGTGCGTGATTCTCCTGTTCTTGCCATTTTTTAATGGCTTTCTGACTCAGATCTACCTCATTATGTTGGGCTAAGCAACGTTTCCATGCCCCTGGCTTCCTCATCCGAGGAATCAAAAACAGATCGTCCCATAACTGACTAGAGGAATCAATAAGTCTTGGCTCCACTTGTTCCAGCGTCTTAAAGATTGAAACATAGGAACCTAATAGCAAAAAATTTCCCGAGATTAGTAACTGCATCTCTCCTGGTAACAACCATACCCCATCCCTTAAAAAATCTGAGAGAGTGTAAAACCCAAATCGTTCCCATTATAGTACTGTATCAACTCCAATTTCCATCCCCAAAAAGTTCTAATATTAAACTGAGGGAGAGAATATCTTTTCAGAAAGACGTCACAACGCTTAAAAAACCAGAACATCATCTTGTATCGACTAAGTTTCGGTGATTTAGGAATATGCAGCGGAAATGGGGTCTGAGCTACATGACAAATTTGGTTAAAAAAAAAGTTAATAAAGACTTTTGGACTCTGCATTCCAGATTTAAACCGCTCTAAATATTGAGCAAAATATGCGCTATAATAATCTCTATATTAGGTACGGATAAACCGCCCAATTCAGTTTCTGCATAAAGAGTCCCCATTGCTATCCTGGGACTTTTTTTTGCCCATATAAACCCTGAAAATAACGATTCTACCTTTGAAAAAAAGCCACTGGGCAAAAAACAAGGAATAACAGAAAATACTAAATTAAAGAGCGGGAGAATAGACATTTTTATAAGTGCCACCTGCCCCAAAATGGAGAATGGCAATGAATCCCATTTAGTAAACAAAGATTGAACCTTACGTAAAAGAGGATCAAAGTTCAGCATAACTAAATCGGAAACGCGAGTGGAAAACATAACTCCCAGATACCTCTTCGGTCTTGAATTAATACAGCCAAATAAATCAACATGTAAATCCACCTCCCCCCCCACCACAAACTAGTATTTCCGTTTTTTTTAATTAATTCTGTAACCTCCCAAAGCTTCGAATTCTTCAAAAAGCTGTAAAACACGAGTTTGAGATTGAATATCCGTCTTAATCAACAACATAATATCATCGGCATACAATTTAATTTTTGCTATAGAAGGGATCGGAGGAGGAATATTCCCAGACTGACGAATTGCTGTAGCTAACGGTTCAATGAAAAAAGCAAAAAGAATAAGGGACAAGGGGCAACCCTGCCTGGTGCCCCGTTGGACCGCTACTGTGCCCACCATAACAGAATTAATAACTATATTGGCTTTAGCACCCGTGTACAAATTCTGAATTAAACTAATAATTTGTGAAGGAATTCCAAAGTGCTTTAAGATAACAAATAAAGTTGTCCATACCACCAAATCAAAGGCTTTCTCCGCATCTATTAATAGGATCAAAGCAGAGATTTTTTTGTCTGAAAATAATCTAAAGCCTCAGTAAGAAAATGTGTATTGGTAGCTAATTGCCGTCCGGCCACAAAGCCATTTTGATCCAGATGAATAAGATCCTTTGAAATGAAATTAAAACGTATTGATAATAATTTAGTAAGGATCTTATAATCAGTATTCAATAACGTAATAGGCCTATATGAGTTAGGGTCTTTAGGATCTTTACCTTTTTTCGGAAAGCTAACAACTGCCCCACCCCAAAAGAGTCTGGAACTTGCCCGCCCACTAACATGTAATTAACTAATTGTAATAGTAAATCAGAGAAAGCGCTGAAAAAAACCTTAAAACTACTAATTCTAATTCTGACTTAGAAAATAAACGCATCATTGCACCACTGTCTGCCTGAGATAAAGAGGGCATATCATATCTAGCTAAAAAATTTGAGAGCCTAGAATGATCTATCTCGTAATGTTGGCTGTATATCTGTTTATAATGGGAGAGCATTATAGTGCCTATTACGTCGGACTGTGATGTTTCTATCTGAGTAGCAGGGCATTTCAGAGTATTAATCCGATTGGCGGCGGCTTGTTCTTTGACCTGCCACGCAAGAAGTTTACCAGAGAAGTGACTTTCCTCATAAATCCTCTGAGATTGTGTCAGCAATTGCTGTTCACTCTGTGTAAAAAAGAGCGTACTGAGTTCACGTTTGGCCTCATTTAATTTATTTTGCACAACACTAGAAAAGTTGGATTGTCGAAGCAGAGTAAGCATACAAATTTTTAGATAGAGTGCAGTCCTAACTTGTTTAATAGTGCGCCATTCGTCTGCGTCTTTACCGATTATGATACCACGAATAAAGGCTTTTAATGAGTCCCAAATAATGTGAAGCGGAGCTGTATCTGAATTACGAACGATAAACTCAGCAATCTCCGATTTTAAAAAAGAAACCCAGCTACTATCTTGTAAATATACTTTATTGAATATCCATCTCTTAGGGGGCCTAATTTCTTTCCCTACTTCAAATTCGATTACCAACATTGCGTGGTCTGAGAATCCATTATGCAAAAATTTCAAATGAGAGAATTTTAATAACCTAGAAGCTAAAAAAAAATCTATACGAGAAAAGGATCTATGTCTACCCGACCAACAAGTAAATTCTTTGTTTTGTGGGAATTTTAATCGCCATGGGTCACAAAGATCCAATAAGGCTATATTCTTCATCATAGACCTTCTTGACTTTGGTTTACATTGTTTCTTCAAGGCACCAGTAGAGTCTAGTTTTATATCCACAAGAATATTAAAATCTCCGCCTATAACTATTTCCCCCCGAACCATTAACAATGATTGGAATAACTCCTCATAGATGGGGGCACGATCCTCCACTGGGGCATAAAAAGTAACAAAAGTAATTGGTCTATTCCTATCTTTTATTACACACGTGACCCAACACCACCGCCCTACCCCCCCGTCTTCAGACTGAATGATCTCTGCGTCTAAGTTTCGATCTAAAAAAAGGGCGACCCCCCTTTGAGATTCTTGTGCGCAAGAAAACCCATGATATAAGGACCAAGTTTTAAACATAGAAAAGGAGTTCGATTTATCCGCGGGAATATGAGTTTCTTGCAACATCACAACTGCTGGGTGGTCTGTTTTAATCCATAGCTCGATAGCTCGCATTTTTTTCTTATTATTCAGCCCATTAACATTAAAGGAAATCACTCTCAGCCCCCCAATTTAAATCATTGAAAAACAAAATCTTGCCAACATATTTTTCCATCACATTCAACAAGAACTCCAATTTCCCATTTCCCCCCCCCCAACCCATCCCAATCCCCCACCCAGGTGCTCTCCCCTTGCACCTAACCCCGTGGCCCTGTACTCCACCTTCACCTCCCTCCCACGCTGGCCACATGGCACTAACCCCTCTCATAAGGGCGCCTTGATGTTGCGCCCCTGTTCCCATGACCCCCCCCCAGTTCCTCACCTGTCCCTCCCCCCTACGCAATAATCTCCAGAACTGCAGCAGCAAAAAAGACGGAAAAGAAAAGAAAAGAGAGGAAGGGAAGAACCTCCAATAACCATCTGACCAAATCAAATCAAATTCCAAAACCATCCCAGCCCTACACCAACTGGTCAAGCATCTCCCGTGCCTCATCCACATCCGTAAACACATGAAATTTGCCCTTAATCAAGACTTTTAGTTTTGATTGCTGTGCAATCGATGCTTGAGCGCCTTTATCCTTGAATAACTGAAGAATCTTTACAAAGTCTTTTCTCCATCTAGCAGCAGCAGCCGACATCTCAGAAAAAATCCGGCACTTAGTAGTAGGATTAACTTGGAATTGTCTTTGCTTGAAAGCTTGTGATAGAATTATTTCTTTGACGCGAACATCAGCAAAATTAACAATAATAGTCCGAGGAAACGGAGAATTAGGAAAAGGGCGAGCAGGAACTCGATGCGCCCGCGTAATTGTTAAGTCTACCTTAAACTCAGGGACGACCTCTCTAGAAAAAAAAGCTGTAATCCATTGCCGCATGTCCGACCCCTCAATGTTCTCTGGTACACCCACTATTCGAAGGTTTGATCTCCTATTATAATTTTCTATCTCATCCAGTTTAAATTCAAAAGCCTTCGAAAATTTGGATACTCTGGCCATCTCTTTCTGCATAATAGTCAAATTGTCCTCCACCCCCTAAATTCTAATCTCAGCTTCTTGAAGTCGAATTGGAAATGAAGCCATCGAGTCTTCAATTTTGTCCAAACGCTTACTAATCACCTCCAATTCCATCTTTTGAAATTGCTTCATCTCTCTTATTTCTTGCAAAATCAAATTCAACATATCTTTCACTGAAATTTGAAAATCCCCAGTAGTCTCAGTATCCACCCCCGCAATCGGGCTCTGAGGCGTAATAGGACCAATGGAATCTAGTTTAGATTGCAGGAATACCGTAGAGACACCTGTAGAGGCAATCATAGAATTACTGGAAGGCAAGATAGAGAGTTCTTTATCACTGTGAGAAGTAGCTCTTATATTTGAAGGTGGGGATGCTATTAACTCGCCTGAGTCATTAGACGGCATCGTTGATCCTAAATTCTCGGAGTCTCTCAAATGAGAAATAGTTATTGAAGGAATTGGAAGGGTTGGAAGAGTTGGAGCCCCCGATAATGCCCCACCAATACCAACTGCATTAGCAGAGACATGTGTTACGCCCTTCCGCTCAAATAACGGGAATTGTTTAGAGACTTTAAGAGCACAGACTGTCGTAGCCTCTTTAGACGCCGGTAATTCAAGTGAGGCCGTTGGATTCAAGCACTGAGCTGTTTCAGGTAATTTATCTTCTGAGCCCAACGGGGCCATGTCCATTCCCTTCACGGGTAACTCCAATACCTCCTGCCCCTCACCAATGACGGATTTTCCAGGGTTCTGTTGATGAGCCTGTATCGGGCTACCACTCGGAAGATCGTCCTCGCCTTCCCCAGAACTCTCCGAATTCTCAACAGAAGAGGTTACTTTCTCCGCAACTGACCCAGCCCGTTTAGCCCTTCCTGAATTCTCTTTCAGTTGCTGGCGTCGTAGTATCGCCTTGGCCCTGGCCATCAGTTGCTTGCCCATTATTAGAACCAGTTACAGTGTCCCAAAAAAAAAAAAAAAACGAAAATAGGAGGATGATCTCCTCTCACCTCTAGATCAGGAATGCTGAGATCGGGAGTCTAACCCACACAGCGGCTGCAATGCAAATTTATAAGGCTGCTGCGGCGGGGCAGACAGCTCCCCTCATAATGAGCAATTCCAATTCCGATTCCGCTGTCCCTTACCAAGATTTCTGGGACATGTAGTCCTGTCACAATATCCACAGTGCATTCATCCACAGACTGCGATGGCCTCCTTAATTTCAAATCCAGTCTATATAGCCGCTATACAGTAAAGGGAGGCACCAACTACTGCAGGAAAAATGGCAATTCACTACTGACTCTGCCCCTTTCTCGGACAGCGGTGTAGCTGGAACTCCGCTGGAAATCCGCCGAAATCCACCTATTCCGCTTAACCCAACGACTCTCCCAGACTCTCCCAGTCAGCCAGTCCAACGTAATCCAGCACACAGTCGAGGCGCCGAAGTTACCAGGACACGCCGACAATCGTGCAAAAGCCGTTTTAATTAACAGCTCAGATTTCCCTCGAGTGCAGGGGCAGACCACAGAAAGACCAAGCAACCCGCAATGCTGCAGCCGAGAGTCCGTCGAAAAGCACGGTCCTTCAGAACACCGCCAGAACGCGTCCTTCAGCTACCGCCATCAGCCGCATGAAGGAAGCGGGAGGGGCAAGGAAACCAGGCACAGGTGCTACGTGGAGGCGTGGAACTCCACCATCCCGACTGTTTCAGAGTATCCCAAACTGCAACTCATCGCATTCCTAACTAGTTTTTAGCTCCTTATTCTCAAAGAAATCGTGCAGCCTTTGGGGGTATAGGTCTCCTCCTTCTACGAGGCAGGGTTTGTTTGTACGTTTCTAATGTGATGGATTGGTACAATCAGCAGCGGTAAAAAACCTGACCAGTTTCTTTTTGCTTAATTAACAAAGAGTTGAGCTGTGATTCATCATGTTTGTATATCAAAATCAATTAATTTTGCTAAACTAGGTGGGATACAGTTTTCATGCCTCTTTTCTTCCTTTATTCTACTACCTAGGCACATAATCAGTGGAACAGGTCCAGGATTTATAGCAACTGGCTAGGTCTTCTGTATTCCCTGTCTGCACCGGGACCTCGTTCATAGTAGTGAGAAAAGTGCCTAAATAGAAAAGGCAGAAACCAGGTAGCTGTTTTTGGGGCTGGACCAAAGTTCATGAGCGACCTTCAGGTCCCAGCTACTTGAAATTCCCAAGCAGCACAGTGCAGTGGTCTTCAGAGTACATGTGTGTTTCTGTATTTAAGGGGTGTGTTTGGTCAATGCAGGTACTGTCTTCTTCAGGATTCAGCAATACATCATTTAGCAAGCATTGGCAATGCCAGTAGGTCTTGGCCTTAAAGTAATATTGTATGTTAATGCGAAACATTACAAATAAACAGCAGAGAATTGCTATGTATTTGTGTGGAAACAAAGGACAATAGAATAATATTCGTGTAGGTTAAAAGGTCAGGTGATAGTTGCACTTTCAAACCAGACCGAAACATCTATGTAGGTTAATAACTTCCTTCTTAACATCTGTGCTGCTGCCAAAAAAGAACACCATAAATTATCTAGTTATCTAATACACTTTAATAGCATTATAATGTAATGTGTGTCAAACTAAGGCAGCCGAATAAACAGACAAAATAATCATAGCTGTGTGGAAGGCAAGCACTTTTTTTTGTGGAAACACGGCTTCTGCCCAATCAAAACATGCACGCCTGACTACCAACACGTGGGCAGGCATAGCGCAGCTCTAGTGATCCTAACAATTGCTGTCAAGCCAGACCATAAAAATGTGTATAGCAGAATAACTAAAACGAATCAATTTCTCTTATTTACCATGTCCTATTTCATATTCTCGTATCACTGCACGCCCATTGTTTAAACGCAAGTCATATATATATATATATATATATATATATATATATATATATATATATATATATATATATATATTATTATCTACTGGCGGTCGCCAGTAGATAGTTATAGTTAGGACCCTCTTACCATAGGAAATCCGCAACATTCTATTTGGAATAACTTTGGCGCCGGTCGACGAATCCTCGCGAAATTTTCAAAACTAATGGGGCGCTACGCTCCGCTCCTACCCTGAAAATCTCGGGGGGATTCGTCAAGCAGGGGCAAAAAACATGTAAAGGGGCTGTGTAGTCTGCTCCTAACCACCTAGCCTTGATGAAGTTGTCCCCAAGGCCAAAAATTCAATTTTAATTTTTTGGGGAAAATCGCCGATTACGCTTACGCGTACGGTAAAAATTATTTAAAAAAAAAAATTATCCTCACTCTCCCCACCCCGTGTGCAAATGTTGCCCGAAGGGCACCATTTGTGCATTGGATATTTTACCACTGAACATTTAAAAGATTACCTCTCACAACGAAGCGCATAATATGTCCTCCATGTGCGCACGGTGCGCGAAGCGCATCGTGCGTACATGGCCCATCCAGCGTAACGTGGGCACGCGGTGCGCGTGCCCACCGTGCGTGCACGGCACTAACTGCGTAAAGTGGGCGCGCAGTGCACGAAGCGCACCGCGTGCTCACTGTGCGCGCACGGTGCGCGAAGCGCACCGTGCGCGCACGGAACGAACTGCGTTAAGTGGGCACGCACGCCACGAATGGCGTAAAGTAACTTAGCATTTAAAAAAACGTACAAATTCACTGAAAAAAACATAGGTTTCACACACGTTATAGTTAGGAATTAGCATTTAAAAAACCTTGCAAATTCACTGAAAAAACCATAGGTTTCACACATGTTATAGTTAGCTGGACATTTTACTGATAAAAAACCAATGAAATTCCCCCGTTATAGTTAGTGCAGGCAACTATAACTCACGCGACCGCAATCCTCTGCTGATGACATATGTGTCTTTATGAAAAAAAAATATTTGTAATATATGTATAGCTAAAATTTAATGGAAGAAGACATGGGCAAATAAGTGTCTAAATACAGTATTAGCATCAGCAGAGGATTGCAGTCGCGTGAGTTATAGTTGCCTGCACTAACTATAACGGGGGAATTTCATTGGTTTTTTATCAGTAAAATGTCCAGCTAACTATAACATGTGTGAAACCTATGGTTTTTTCAGTGAATATATATATATATATATATATATATATATATATATATAACTCAAGCTGGAAAGTTACTGGGTCTTTAGCAACATTCAAATAAAAATAAGATTTACCAAAATCTCCATAATTTTTTTACCTCTTTGATATTTATATTGATACATGCAATTCAGAGCCTCACCATTCATAAGCACCCGATTCCCTATCTCTCGTTGGTGGTTCAAATGACATGCACATTCCATACATTGATTAGCAGAAGTGGGATATTCACTTCCGTTTGCTAAATGTGGGCATGACAAATCTAGACCATTAGTTGTACTGTAGCATTATATAGCTCTTACCACACCTGTGTGGGGATCTGAAGTGCTTTCTCACATGGGGAACATGATACACTGGGCAGGGTGTACTGTTGGATCTGTGTTGTCTTTGTTTTCAACCTATGTGGGAAGTGTTTTCGTGCCATGCTTAGTTGACCAAACATAAGCTTTTATTTTTTTTTACTTTAAAATCTTTTAATTTTAGACATAAGTGGTTAGCAACCGTAGGCAGACAGCAATGAAAAACGAAGAATTATAAGACAAAGATTGACAAGCATCTAAGATCATGTTAGTGGAGAACACACATGTAATCTGTACCATCATCCAGTACAAAACAAAGGGATTGCATCTTCTTCACTATGATAATTCTTGTAACTCATCAGCAATTCCATGAGAATACAGAGGCTTTAGATGGTCACAGACCATCCGGTTCTTCTAACAGGATGCATGCCCAGCTGACATTAGAGGGGAATCATCGCTGGTCTCCATCATCTGTTCTATGTATTCTCGAAACAGACCCCAAAGGTTTTTTGGTTTCATTTGGGGGGTGGGGGCTGTAAGGATGCATAGGTCTCAGTTTGCACAAGTTATTGAAGGTAGCTCTCTTAGGGATAAGATAAAACGGGACTCATCTGATAACACTAGCTTAGCCATCAGAGGGTTTAATTTGTTGGCCAACACCCACACAAAATGTTGTTGTCAGCGTTCGATAGAGATAATGGCCTATAGGAAATAGTGTCTCTGGGGTCTGTGTTTGGCTTTAGGATAATAGCACTCAGGACCTCCCCTGTGGTGGGTGGGAGAGTCCCAATCTCAAGGGCCTCCTGATAAAACTCCAACAGTCAGGACAAAAATCTCTATAAATTCTTTGAAGACCTTTATTGTTAGGCTGACAAGCCATTGGCAAAGTTATCTGTGGGTAGTCGTTTCTCATTTAGCAATATCGCGGCTAATAAAGTCTACATACTTGCCTCCACCCATGCCAGTGCAATGTCATCTATAAAAATGGCCATCTAGTCCTGTGTAGTGTTTAGTAAGAGTGACAACTTTTAATGATCAACTAATTTCCAAGTATAGGCTCATCCATACTTGAGCGTAGAGACTGCACCACCATCTTTGGATGGGACCTTTTTAGCACCCAAGAAAATGTCTTAATGTGTCGCTCTCCTTTTCTGTAGGTGTGAGCCTGCGCATGCCTACCTTGATATGCAACTTCACAGTCCACCATCACCTTGAATTGAGGTAGCAAACCGTCCATTCCGGCTAATGTGGCCATTTTGTAGATATCCTGCCCAAGTGTACATAACTGATCCTGAAGAGACACAAGGATCTTAGCCTGCTTTGAAATCCAGACTGTCAGGAAAGAAGAGACTGACCCACACCAGAATTTTATGTATTTCTCAAAACCAGCTGTAATAACTGCTCTCAAGCCCGCATCATACAAGAAGCTCTATGGTTATGGAGGGGGTCTGGAAGCATTCTAGGGAAATACTTAATAGACTAGAACCATAGGCTAGTCTCAACAGATGACATCCTGTGGCCTATCCTTGAATGCTTGATTGAATAAAATGATTATGCTGTTGTATTGTCTTTTATCGTGCACCATCTGTCCACTAAACGACCAGAGTCCATCGGTTGGGTGAGAGTGTGCACTATGTTAGTTACTAATTTTGCAGGATTGGTACAGTCGAGCGCAGGGTCAAGTACTAGGTTGAAAACTGCCTCCCCAGATATTAGTTGTTGTGTACGGTAATGCTGTGTAAGTATACCATCCAATTGGGATCTAGGTAAGTGTAGTTAACTGTAAAGCATATTGAACACCCAAATAGTCAGTTTATTTACCTCCCATTTCCCTGAGACAACTAGATTTGTGCTTATCACAAAAGGATTCCGTACCAGGGGCAACTACCCCAGTTCACAGACTAAGGATTAAGCACATTGAAACTAAGCAACCAAATGTAGTAAATTCCATTCCAAATATACTGTTATAGATTATCTGTAGTTACCATACAGAGATAAGACTGATCTAGCCAGGACTAACGCTGCTGTACCCAGCTACCTGGAGCTGGGTATTAAGAGTAATATGGTCCAAGCAAGAATTAACACTTAAAAGAAACTGAGGGGGAGAGGCCTCGCCCATTATAAGGAACAGGGATTCAACTGTATCATTCCACATCACTAAATAGGTTCTAGGAGGCTGTGTCCATATCTGCTAATAGTCGATGCATGCCATGATATTGTCTATTGTGGGTGTGAAGGTGCTCCTTATCGTGTTTTAGAGTATCTTTAGGAAATGTAAAGAACACAGTGCAGGTTTTGGTCTAAAAGCGTAATTTGGGCTGGGTACATTACAGCATATGGAATCCAACTGCGGCCCATGCAGGGAAGAGCAGTGGGGCTGGCTGGCAGAGGGGGTGGAGGAGGGGGGTCATTCCATGGACGATGACAAGGGAAAATTAAATAAATAATTAATTTCCCTCGTCAATGTCCATTGAAATCCACCCCCACCCAGCCCAACCGGTCTTTACTGCACGGGCCGCGGCCGATGGAATCTCATTTATTCTGAGGAGTTTCTTAACATCGGCAAAGACTCTTCTGGCCTCCTGCACCACCAATGTAAAGCCTGGGTAAACAGAACCCTCTGCACCTTGATATGTCAGTCATTCCTCCTCCCTGGATAGGTGCAATGCAGGGTCTGTATTTCAAGAGTTAGGTAGAAGAATGTGTGTCGACCACTGGAGGAGGTCCCGGGCTCAAGGATGTGTGGGTCCTCTCTTCTATGAAACATTGTGAAAAGGTTTCTCTGCCCAGCACCTGTGCCAGTGATTGTTCAATGAATGCTCCATCTTACCTGTATTCACAGTTTCCACAAGCCAAACAACGCATAAGTTATTGTGCCTGGAGGGAGATTCTAAATTCTCATTTTTCACTGTCTATTTTAACATTTCAATTGCTCTTTTCACTATGGAGGCCCTGTGCGCCACCTCACCCAGTCGGTCATCGTGCTCATCTAATCTCACCTTCATGTGATCAAGGCGCACATTGAGGTCATCAATCTGGTGGAGGCTCTTGCGCATTTGAAGAGGTAAGGTTCATATATCCACCTCCTTTTTCTTCACTGGGACATTGGTATTGCACTCTTGCGGGCCAACTCTGTGGCCTCATTAGCCCCATAGTTCTGCTGTGAAAGGGCTTTCAGCCTGGGTTAGTAAAATGTCACTTTGGGGGCTTGCAGCACTTCACTCAGGCAGCCAGATACATAAGTTGTGATCAGCAGTCAGGGGTTCTATGTCCGTAGTCTTGGGCAGTTGCGTTTCTAAAATTTGAGCCGGTTGTTTGTAGGAATTCATAGTCTTTATCTGCAGTGGCAATGCAGTGCTTTCTAAGCAAACCTAATGTGTACTACTGTGATGCAAGGATGAAACTGCTACCACTGACTGGTTGGGGGAGGGGGCACACCCATCGTCATAGGAGTCAGGCTGAGGAGCAATGTGCATTCAGAAGCAGTGATTTTAGGGGGGGTTCAGGGGGCCTGAGCAGGTTCCTCTTCAAATGTAATTTCTGGGCTGCAGTGTAGACAGTCTTTGTGCAAAATGATAGCTCCACAGAAGGTAGCAATGCTGCTGGCTCCAAGGAGTATTCAAAACATAGGCAACATGAAGTTTGAAGCCTCTGCACCTGGCTGTCATCAGCCTTCCTGAAATAGCAGTGGGGAAAGGACCCCCCCCCACCACCGAAAAAAAACCAGGACTAGCCCAGAAACATCCTCAGCCTTCACAACAGAATCTGAAGACTCACCCATTTTCTTTTACCATCCACTTATCGGCAGCCTTCAGAAACATCTAATCCAGAATCCCTTGCTAAAAGGTCTTTATAGAATTTCTAAGAGCGGTCCTGTCTCCATCATCTCTCCCTTCAGTGTCTTCTTGGTCTCCACCCTCTAGACATAGGAATGCAGACAATATTTTTCCACTGTCTGAGAAACTGTATCCACCCTCCATCCTGTGCCATGATAAACTAGATGCCTCTCAAAATGGATCCAACTGGTTCCAGCAGTCAGTTTCTTATCGCACAGTCTTGCTATCATACATGTCACACATCCATCATGCATGTACGCTCTCAACAAGCACACAGAATATCAACACAAAAGGTCTGGGTGTTACATGAGTGGGGATGGCAGGTCAGGCTCCCACCTAGTACAGAACAAGCATTGGCAAAGCCAGTCTGTCTTGTCTTTGGAGCCCTATTGGTTTTGCCAATGCCTTTTGGCAATGCTAAATTCTAAAAATATTGTTTTCTTCTCTGGAGATCAATGGCATAGGAATGAACCACACATTTTTCAGAAGGGAGATGAATTCTATCTGATAGCCATGTTCCATGATTTCCACAACCAAAGCATCAGTCGTAGATTTTCTCCAATTTTTCAGAAAAGGTGTGTGCTTCCTTTAACTTGGAAAGCAAGCCCAACCATTTCCTTGTAACCGGCGTAGTCAGGAACATTGATCTTTGTTGTTTCCGCCCTGACCTGGTTTTTTAGAATATTTTTTAAAGGAAGACTTAAATTACTTCTGATTATAGTTCTGTTTTCGTGTAGGCTGATGGAAAGAGACTTTACGGTCTGTAAGATGAAGAACCAGCATTCTTGGCTTGATGCTTCCTGAAGAAAAAAAGAATGCTTATTCTCCTTGAATATCTTGTGCAATATTTTCTTCCAAGCTGACTGCAAATAATATTCTTCCATCAAATGAGATTCTTAAAGCAGTTTCCCTTTGTTCTGCATCGGTGTTCCAATGCTAAAAAAAAATAGGTTGCAAAGAGCTGCAATAGAGGACCCACCACCCAGGGCTGATGCTCTTACTGTGCCAAAAGAAATGTTCAATAAGAATTCTACATGACAGTCATTTTCATCAAAAAGGTCTGAGGAATCTTGACCTTCCTGAATTGAATTGAGATTTCAAATCGGATGACAGAAATTAACACATATAAGTAGATTTCCCTCAGAGAGGCATCAACTTTCTATTCCACAGGGTCCTTTAAATCAACACGGAAGACATGCCAATCAAGCTTGCAATTCCACATGTATATAATCGAGGACATTGTCCTCCATTTTCTCCAGAGGAAACAGCTTCGCCATGAGTCTTGGGAGATTTATTCTATCAGTATCTTTACACTCCTCATTATTTAATTTATTTTTATTAAAGTCCTTGCCATAATCATGAAATGGCATGGTGATGCCTTGTGATTTATTTTCTTTAAACAGCAGGAAAATGAAATCCTTAGAGGTACCAGGAATCTCCACCACTGGAAACCCCAAGTTTCTGGTTGCTCTTGCCTTGAAACATATTTCCCGTTTACAATTTTCAGGGGCTAAAGACATCAGAATACCTAGATAGGGACATATCAGAATATAAAGTAGTGCTAAACGAGTCCCTTCCCACAATCCTTTTTCTCTTGACAGTGGCCAGTTTCTTAAACATAATTATCTTTTCATCATTCATTGGTTCCCTTTCTCTTTTGGCCCCTTTTGGAAATTGAGAATACAATGATTATATCCATGATGATAACGAAGACAAAGAGGAGGAAGAGACATGCCTCCTCTAGAGGTATGCTTTCCCATCGCCACAGTGATAAAGTTTTTATTTTTTATTTAGAATTAATATATTGAGAGAGGATAGGAAATTGTGGTAGCTAGGTGAGTTAATCTTCCAATTTAATAAAACACAAAGGGTGGATCTGAATGTGTTTAGTGATCAACTTTTTCCTTCAATATAGGGGAGCAATGATTACAACGGTTTATAGATTATAGACTGTACTGGAATGTATGTATTGAATTTTCACTATTAAGGATAGGATGTATAATCAATATATTTGAGATAGTATGTTAGTAGTTATGGTAGCTAGGTGAGCAAATAATTAAAATGAGTAAGACAGGAAGGATGAATGTGTTTGGTGAACCTTTTTAAATTTCAAAATTGGGGAGCAACAATAAAAACAGTTTATAGAGTATAAACTGTACTGGAAATTTATCTATTGAATTTTCACTACTATGGATGTTATGTTTTTCTTTGTGCTATGTATTTATGATTAGGGTAGGACATATGTTGAACGTTATGTTTCACCTAAATTGTATGACTCAAATTTAATAACTTCATGTCACTTGAGGATTCCTTATGTTTATAAAAGCTTTTTATCTTTATTTTGATATCAGCCCCGATAAAGGGATAGGATTCATGAAACACGTGTCGGCTGGTATTATTTATGTTGTATGCTTGTAGCGACTCAACAGAATTAAAGTCTTTATTACTGGTTATTTTCACCTGTGAATTTCACCTAATGAGGACGCAGTTTTTGGCATTTCTATATGTTGCTGGTATAATTCTGATACAATGTTTATCTGTAATCTATGTTTATGTATTGGATTTGGCTGTGAATGAATTATGCTCGGATCAAATTGAATTTAATATGTTCTGCCAAAAATATGATGATATATGTAGATTATCCATACTATTTAAGTAGATGATTAATAAATCTGAGCTTTAGTATTACAAGATCCTGCATTTGACGAATTATTTGGGGTGCTCCCCCCATTAGGAAATGTTGTTGTTTACACTAGGAAACAACTTTACTCAACCTCCCCAACACAATCACCATACCACTCCACGGAGAATCCTCTCAAACTCACCAACTAGGGCTCATTACAATCCAAAAACCGGGTACAGAAGATATGTGTTGGGTTATGAGTGTCACCCTGTCTGGGCTTAGTTTCATGTTCTGTCTTATCAGAGACAGGGCTCCTATATGCCCTAACGAATGCCCTTTACCTGTTTGTATTTGCAGGTACATGTGCCTACAAGGGATTTATTAAGCCACATATTCACATTAATTTCTGCGCTCAATGTTGACAAGCTATATCCAGTAGCTTACAATTCAGTTTCTTCAGATGCAATTTCAATTATTTCCATATGAAAAAATCTTTTAAATCTTGAAATCACGTCCCGCTGACTCCACAGTGGAGTCAGCGGGACGTCTTTTCAATTGAGCCTCGTCGGAATACAGATTAATGCGTGTTTTGCACATGACCACATTTAAGGTTGCTGCTCTTTAACTGCCCGCATTTATTGCTGGCACAAGTGAGAGGCCATTGAACCACCACGTTCTTGGATTATGGACTACAGAACAAAGTTTAAATTTTATTCACATCACTCCTGAAGGGTCATTTATCTGTATATCAAATGTCCTGAAGATGGACTAGCAGATTCATACTACATTAGACCGAAACATCGACTACCACACCTATTTTCTGTTTCATTGGATTTAAGGACATGTCTGTTTACTCAGTCACAATTTCCTATAAATGTATTGAAAAGGTGCTCACAACTGCAACAATGAGATGTCTGTAACATCAAAACATTGTAACTTCTGGTTGCATTGTGCTTTTCATGGAATATTTCTTATCATTTTGGTACCCTTTACAATTGTTTGCCAATATAAATGTATCTTTTGAATACATATACCCGTGTTAAAAATTCTTTTGAAGATTTGTTCATATGGAAATAATTGAAATTGCATCTGAAGAAATTAAATTGTAAGCTACTGGATAGAGCTTGTCAACCTTGAATGCAGAAATTAATGTGAATATGTGGCTTAATAAATCCCTTGTAGGGACATGTACCTGCTACTACTTGAATTGTCCAAGCTTCCAAGGGTGTATTGGGTTTACCACCCCTTCCTAACACTTTTTACCCGTTTGTGGCATTAGAGGGGCCATAAACATGTTTGCTTGAAACATATGAACAGGTTATTTAATTCAATCATTATCCACCTGTTTCCCTTTCTAAATATATCTGAAGTACCTATAATTAAATTTATTTCCTGGGGTTTACCTCAATATATTCTTAATTCATCTGGATCCCTTTTGTATCCAGTACACTTCTGATAAAAAACTCCCTCTCACTGAGGTTGCATTATATTACCATGGATGCAAAGGATAAAGCATGCCACAAGATGCGAGTGATGCTTTCTCATCCAGTAGGACTGGTATATGTACGTTTTGTATTTTTCAGCTGTTAGCCCAAGGGGGCCCTATAGACATCACCAATGGTTTTGGTGTTTATGCCTGAATGAGGCATAACAAATGTTACCATCACTTCTTTTTGTGTTCGCTTTTGTATTTTGGAGGATGTGCAATTGTATTTTTTCCGACTCTCCTTATGAGATTGAAGATGTATTCTGATACAGATTTGCATTATTCACCAACCCCTTCAAGAACAACAACAAAAAAACAATCTATCAGGGCAAAACAAAATTGACTAGCTTCAGGGGTGTGTGGAGAGGGCACACTGAAGATCCAACAACCCTTGAAACACCTCCCTGCCAAAGAAAAAGAACCCTCAAGCCCTCTCATGATGTGGCCCCAGGCTGTGGAACAACTTTACCCTTCAATCAGAGCCAAACCATCTTTCAAAGTCTTCACCATCTCCTTTTAAAGTCTGTTACCTCCTCCTATTAACTTACTATCATAGGAAATCCAAACTATATTAAATGTTAAGTAACAACTGCAAGGCTGTAAATAGAATTCCAATCCTATATCCCTGTTGCCCGAGGGAGACGTCACTGATCTGATTATTCCTTGCATTTAAACTGGCCCCTACATTGGCAAAGACACGGCTTTCAAGTCCATAAGGAAGACTCATACCAGTCAATGTTTTTTAATCTGCACTTCCGTTGACCAGCACTCTTGATGTTGCCGACTGTGTAGTGGATATATAAGTACAAGGCATGCTTCTATATACCTAACAAAATCTGTTGTGTAAACTGCTCTGTAAAGTGATCTTTGACCTCTGGTGTGGTAAAGTTTGTGCTATACAAAAACCCTTAATAAATAGTGGACAGTGCAGCTTGCTATCAGACAGGCATCAATTCCCAACACATGAATTTAATGGACTTTCCCCCCAAATGATAAGGAAAGACAGCATACAACTAGGTGTATGACATGTAAAACAACAAATACTAAGGTATTTACTGATTATTATAGGAGCAAAATGACCTGTATATGGATTGTTTCAGGCAGAGAAAGTCTCAGGCACGGTGGTCATGTTGACATGTTACTCATTGCCTCATTCTGGTGTAACTATTGTACAAAAGACCCATTTCACAAGATCCATGACAAGTGCAATGCATATTTTGGTCTGCTGACACGAGGTGGGAGACACTTGCTGGACTATGGTAAAATCCACATGGTACTCCTATTTTATTTGGTGTCTTCTGTCCCCGTGGGCAGCTGACTAACAGTTGTGAGGGTACAGACCTTTTTATGAGCAGCTTAGTTGGGATACCGCCTACCAACTCTGCCGGTGTAATTCTGCGTAATCCAGTATGACTGGGCCTCATTTCTCCCGGTTATATGTCGAGGATTGTTGTGTAGTTCCTATCAATCTGTAGGATCTGCGGGTTGTTTGAACAGCATAAACTAAAAGCTTGGTGTCTAGACTGATTTCGTACACTCCAGCAGGATATTTTGGCCTAGAGACCAGCTAGCTCACAGTGTCACTGTGAGCCCCCTCCCCCCCCCCCGGTCAACCTATCAGGGAGCAAAGGGTTTTCTGGCAACCACTGAACATGACAACCCTGACCCCTCAGGGATCGCGGAAACAGTACAGAACTTTTTGCTCAGTCACTCATGCTAACTTTTTCTCAGAGAAATATACAAAGTGTAAATAATAGCTATAGTTCTACCATGGTGCTAAAACAATATATATATACAGGAATATATAAAAAACAGTAATCAAGAGTACTCCTACTATGTGAACCCTACTCTAAGTGTAGCTAGTGTGGGCGTGGGTGTAGAGCCAAGAGTCCCCCCAAGGGACAATCTAACCCCGTTACCTGATGGGATAGAGTGAAGGACCTCGTCTTGGCCACAAACAGGACACCCCTCACAAGATGTCAGACCGCTGTGTGGTGATTTCTCAGCATGCATGGACCTTGGTGTCAGTAGAAGTGCCTCCTCTGCTAATCTATCGGGATGCTCATCTTTGATAATAGAAAGCAGCCTTGTGATGTGCGTATAGATTAATGATGTTATGGATACATAGATAGCCCTGTGGCCCCGTGGATGAAGATAGTGATGACATTTGTAGATAGTGCATAACGAGTCCTTGTACATGATGTTTAGGGCGTTGAGATAATGTTGCGCGAAGCAAGATGCTTCAGGGAAACAAATTCAAAATTGTCGTGCATGCAAATATTTGCAAAAGGTCACAGCTGAAAATGTTATTTGTGAGGACAATGTAAGAAATAAGCTGCTTCACTACACTTGCCTAACTTGGGAATAGAACGGTATGTGAGAAGTGCTTGTGCCCATGATAGGTAAAATACTCTTACGTTCCCCTTCCCCCTTGAACGTATGCAGTCCATAATGGTGTTGGTTGTTTCATACTGTTTAGTAGTAGAGAAGATACTTCCCCTTTTGGTCTTCTTTCTGCACTGACCTCTACCATTCGCCTCTCCTGGCTGACTCCATTGTCAAGCCAAGTGTATATGTCTGGGTAGAAAGGAAAAAGTAACTTACCTTTGATAATGCTTTCTGTTAAATACTCTATATAGCTACAGATTCCTCACCTTATAATACACTCCAGGAGCAAGACTGTATTCGGAAACTTTCTCAGCAATGCGCCTGCATTCCTCTTGGTGTTGCGGAGTGTCTCTCTACTGGCTACTTATCACCCCTGAAGCAATGAAGCGTGCTGCTTGTAAGCCCGATCTGTGTGCACTGAGGTCAAGGAAGTAGTTCTTCTTGAATGTGTCCACTGACTCCCATGTTGAGGCCTTAGAGATGTCAAGAGCAGGCCCTCCACATGCCAATGTAGTGATAGCAGCTTTGGCCCTAGTAGAGTGAGCCCACTGTCATTCTGGAGGCTGCTTCTAGCCAGTGCATAGCAGATGTTATTACAGAGAACATTCCATCAGGATATGGTTCATTTCTGCTCCGCCTTGCTCTTTACAACAGAGAACCCCATAAAAAGCTGATAATTGAAGTAACAGCTCAGCGCTCTGTTGCGCTCAAAGTGATGGAGTCTCTTGTCCTCTTTCAAAGGATGAGGTGGCACAAACAAGGTTGGAAGAGCGATAGCTTGTCCAACCTGAAAAGGCATCAACAACTTTGGTAGGAACGTTGCTTGAGGTTGTAACATCCCTTTTTCTGGAAAAAATGTAGTATAAGGAGACTGGACCAAAAGCTCAGTCACACGGCATGCTGTCATCACAACCACAAAATCTGTTTTTAATGTGAAGATATCCAATGGATGACTGTGCACTGGCTAGAAAGGGATACATATGAGGACCAAATTCAAGTCCTAAAGTGCCGTTAGAAAGAGCTTCGAGAGAAACCTATTGTATGCCTTTGAGAAAACATACCACAGTAGGTAATTTGAACAAGGAGGCTGGTCTGACAAATGTAAACAGGCCGAAACAGCTAACAAATAACCTTTTACAGTGCCCACAACAAGTCCTTGCTGGGTCAACAACAAAACAAACAGCAGTGCAACCGATAGATTGGCCTGCAATGGGTCCATCTGGTGGGTGCCGCACCAAGCCACAAATTGATCCCAGTGTTCAGCATACACTGATTTCATGATCAGATGTCTGGCTGTCAGGGCCCCATCAACCACTTCAAGAGGAAGGTCAAACGAGATCAATTTCCACTGCTCAATTTCCACACACGGAGGTACAGATTGCACAAGCCCAGGTGGAAGACCCTGTCCTGTTGCTAAAGCAGGATATCCTCCCAAAGAGGAAGCATGATCGGAGGACAGATGTTCCGACCCAGAAGTTCCGGGTACCACACTGTTCTGGCCCAATCCAGAGCCACTAGAAGGACTTGGACCTGGTCATTCCTAATATTTTTTGGAATTCCGGGTAGAAGAGGCAGCTTTGGGAAGGCGTACATGAATCTGGTGCTCGCTGCATGCTAAATATGTCTCAGACAAAGAGTCTTCTTGGGAACTCCAATGCGCAAAGTGTTGACTGCAAGTTCTCGGCGACGGCGAAGAGATCAAGCCAGGGTTCTCCCCATTGCTAGAAGATGCCCTGTACCAGTTAGACGAGTGATAGTCTACCCAACATGGAAAGGTTATACTACCTTCAGTAGCAATGCAGCTCCAGTTCTCAACACCAGCTCACTTGGGAAGAACATTGTAGAAGGCAGCTGGACCGAAAGGGCCTGCAGCACACTCAGGTGACAAGATGACATGATTGCGACAAGAAACAAAACATCCAGGATCAGCAGACTTAGTGGACAGCTGTGCATTTACTCAAAAGTGAGAACCAAATTCACGTTCAACAGTGGAGTCAAAAAGGGCTTCAGTGGAAACATGCTGTAAACCTTTCAGAAATCATATCCCAACAGGTGATTTAAACAAAGAAGGCTGATCTGGCAACATCAATAAAGCCAGAAGAACAGACAAATAACTGTTAACAGTACCTAGGCAAAACCTTGCTGAATTAACGACAAAACAAACAAGACTTCAAACAAATAGGCTGGTAGTGGGTCAATCCGACAGTGGTTGCACCAAACTACAAATTTCTCCTAGTACCCAGCGTGCACCGTTTTGTAGATGGATGCCTAGCTGCTGCAATTACACCCACAACTTTTGAAGGGTGATCAAAATAGACTAGCTGCCGCCACTGAATCCACACACTTGAAAATGCAGGGGGCAGAGGACTGGATGCAGAATCCTGCCCTCCTGCTGTGACAGTAAATCATCCTAAACTGGCTGCTAGACTGGAGACAAATGCTCATGCCGAGGAGTTCTGGATACCACACCCTACTCGCCCAATCTGGAGCCACCAAGATGACTTGGACCCATTCGGTCTTGATCTCCTTCAGCGGTTGAGACAAGAGGGACCGAGGTGGACAAAGGCATACATGAATCTCCAGTTCCACTTTAGAGATAATGTGTCTCCGGGAGAGAGCCTTCCTGGGAACTCCAGCATGCAAAAGTGCGGACAATGCGCATTCCCGGCAGCGGTGAAAAGATAGAGCCGTGGTTCGCCTCGTTGCTGGAAAATGCCTGCACCACCTCTGGGTGTAGCTGCCATTCATAATGTGCTAGATACCGTTGGCTAAGTTAGTCTGCCCTGGCGTTTAGAGATCTGCCAGGTGGTTTGTGAACAGAGAAGTACCCTTGCGTCTTAACCACTTCCAGAGGCGCAGAGCCTCCTGGCACAGGACCCAAGACCCCACTCCACCCTGCTTATTGTAGTACCACATGGCAGTGGCGTTGTCTGCAAGTATCTGCACTAGGCTCCCCTTTGATGGACGGTATGAAGGCTTTAAACGCTAAACAATTCACCCGCAACTCCAATAGACTGGAGTAGAGACTGGTTTCCTCTGGAGTTCACTGACCGCCACCTCTTCCAGATGGCCTCCTCAATCCAGTAGTGTCGCATCTGCAACCACCATGCGCTCCGAGTGGAGTAAAGAGAGGGGTCTGTGACTGGCCCAATCGTGATCAGGCTGCCACCACTGCATATCCTTTTCAGACATCTCCGAAACCTGAAGGTACTGTGAAAGGCTCCCCTGGTGTTGCCACCGGGGACTTTAAATTCCACTTGTGCCATCTGGTGTGTTGGACTGCAGGTACATAAAAAATACAAGTCCTGCCGGTCCAAGGCTACCATCCAGTCACCCAAATCAAAGGCAGACAGAACTTGGACCAGCATGAGCATTTTGAGTTTGTCCTTCCATAGAAAGGCAGTTAAGGGTGAAGATCTAAGATAGGACTAAGTGCTCCATACTTCTTCGGCACAAAGAAATAACAAGAGTAGTATCTCGCCCCTTTTTTAGAGTTTTTTTTTTTAAACCAATACTGCACAATATCACATTACATGTTAACCTTGCAATTTACAGTGCATCAGAGATAGGCTAAGTATCAGTACATTGTGTCACAGCAGTCTGCCTGGGTGTCCATATGCTCCGCTCAGTAGCTTAATTGCTGGGCGCATGGTAACTGTATGGTGTACAGAGCAGTTCCCGCAAAGGAGAAATATGTGCAGCATTAACTAATATTATAACTTGCAATAAAAGAGAATATGAATAAAAACGAAAAGAACCTTGGCAGCGATTGGTGGCAGGAACCCATCTCAATAGGAAAAAAACAAGAAACCTAAAGTAGGATTATTGAGCAGCAGACAGAGATTTCAGAATATATAGAGCAAGCCCTTCAGACCTCCGATGAAGGTCACTACAGCACGTGAAGGTGTTTCCTCATCCCTCCACCCAAACAGGTACTACCAGGGCGGCAGACCACAATAGTGAAGTCTGTTGGGATAATGATACCAGTCTGCTACTATGCCAGAGCCCCAGTAGTGATTTCATTTATCCCCTGACGAAGGGTTAGGCATTAACCCGAAATGCATTGGGACTCTTTATGTAACATTGGATGCTTATTTGTTTTCATAGTTTTGAAATTCATATAATGTATCAGATGACTAGTGATGTTAACAGTACATCTATACTGAATGGCTTTAAATACAAAGTGAACAGCAATTAACCTTCTGAACTCTTTTTTCATTTTGATTAAGAACTACACTGTGTAACTCTCTCTTTCAATTTAAGTTCAAAACATTTTATACATTTGTCTACATATATTGAGACCTCCGGGTCCCAGCTGTGATTCACGCAGGTTTTGGTTTGTCCAGAACCTCTCTCTATTTATGTTATACCCAGGGATGTAGACTCACATCCCTCTACGTGAAAGCACGCTCAAAACAGAACAAGATTTATGTGAACTTCACAATTTTTACATTTCGATATATGATAGGTGTGCAGGCCCACTCAACCACTGTAGAGCCCCAGTAGTAGCACATGTGGGAAGCCGGCACGACCATCGTTTGCCAGGCCTACAGCCCAAGTCATCAGTCCACCCCACTGTTAACTTAGTCTTCAATACTATGGTTTACTCATTCCATCCCAGTATAGATTTTACTAGACACGAGTCAGTCCAGCGAGGAGTCATCCTCCAGGGTCTGTGTAGGGGTGGCATGTCCTGTCATCTGTGTTGAAACCTCCTCCCTCTCACCCTGACCCTCAGCCGACTGTATACTTTCCAGCATATTCCCTCACTCTTCCAGATCACTCTCTGCATTCTCATCTGTACGTACAGTTCAAAGGCGGAACTCCACAGCCACACCCCAATCATGTATATCCGCCCTCCATCTATCCAGTCGGGAGGATAGTTCGAGTCCAATGTATTGCAAAATGATGCTTAGCCAAGACAAGGCCCAGAAGAGAGAATTTGTATACGGATTTCCTTTTTGGGACCTGAAGCACACCTAGTAAACACTGCTTAACTGACAACTCTATTTGCACAGCTGTAGTCGTTCGCAGCACGTGGAGCACTCCTTGCCAATATAATTGTAGGCAGACACAGGTCCAAGTCATGTGTATGAATGTCACCTGGGTCCACACCGCATTGGGGGTACACCGATGAGTGCCCTGGATTGAAGTGTGCTAATCTCTGAGGCGTTAAGTTTGTGCGATGTAGGTAGAAAAACTGGGCGAGTTGAAACCTTGCGTCACTAGCTACCTCACAGACCTGTGCAAATGCCCTCTTCCATTCGCCCTCGGTGAGCAGAGACAGCAGGTCTGCCATCAGTTTGTCCTTTATTGTGGACACCTCAATCATACGATCTGCTTTCAAGGCTTTATATATGCGAGAGATTAGTCCTCTAGTGGAACCCAGGTCAAGCAACAATGCTAAAGTGTGTGTATCTCCTCCTGCTCATCTGGAGACGAGGTCCATATTTTGTGAACTGTGCACGAAACTTTAGCATATTGTAGGTAATAACCATCTGGCACTTGGAACCACTCCCTTGCCTCGTCGAAGGATAAAAAGGTCCCGTTCATGTACATGTCTCCAGCTGTTGTGCAACCCCCATCATACCATTTAGAAAGATCCATAACGAACTGGATCTGATGGAAACCCTGTAGCCACTGGAGAGGGAGTGATCAAGTGTAATGAGCCCTGAAGAAAACCAGGGCAACAGCTTGCCCTCAGGCCTCTGCAACCAGACGGGTTATGTACGGGCATTCCGCAGGGATCTGGGAACCCCTTTATAAGGTACCTCGGCAGTTCTGTCCCGTTACACCAATACCCAGCAGTGCCTTCTCTACATTGCAGCGCTCAGATCACCACTGCACCGCATACTGCAGCAGCCCTGCCAAATATTAGTCTAAACCCTGGGAGACCTGGACCCCCCAAATCTGCATCCAACTTGAGTATCTTGAGTTTTACCGTACCAAGTCCTCTGTCCTACACGGAGACCAGGAGGATGTTCAAGGTGTTGAAAGTATATTTCGGGCTACAGCAGAATTAATTCTGGAGGGCGTAAAGACAACGGGGAAACATAACCATCCTTGCCATTGTGAGATGTCCCGCAACCGAGAGGGGAAGTCTGTTCTAGAACTGGATGCATTCCCTCAAGCCAGTAATAACTGCTCCCATATTAGGGCGTATTGAGCATCTGGCGAATGAGTCACCAGTATGCCAAGGTAGCAAAAATGGTCACTCGCCCACCCAAACTCCACATTGGAGAGATCCAATGCATCCCCCAGTGTTAGTGCCTCCAGTGGGAATATGACTGACTTCCAGCAATTAATATGTAGGCCCGGTACCGATCCGAAAGAAGCTAATATGTCCAGGAGTGCAGGCACAGCCTCCTCCGGTTGGCAAATGTAGTGAAGCAGATCATCTGCATACAATAAACTTACATGGGTGTGACCATCAATGGGGATACCCCACTGGTCCATATCCAGCCGCATCGCCAATGGCTCCATCGTCAAGGGGAAAAGAAGCGGAGAAAATGGGCACCCCTGCCTTGTGCCCCTCTCAATGGACAAATTCACCAATATCAGACTGCCACTGCGGACCCAAGTCCTCGGCTGACAGTAAAGGAGTCAGACACAGGCTATGAACTCCCAACCCAATCCCATTCTCCTCAGGACCTCCCATGGATCCTCCCATCGCAGGGTGTCAAATGCTTTCTCGATATCCAGGGCAACAACTGCCACCCGGGTATCGCTATCTGCCACAGAGTGTAATACGTGTGAGAGGCGACGTATATTCATGTGCCTCCCTCTCCCAGCATGAACCAGCATTGGTCCTCGTGGACCAGGTGTGTTAGCACCCTATCTAGACATGTTGCAATACTTTGGCGAACAATTTGAAATCGACCTCCAACATTGACATAGCTCTGTATGAGCCAGGGTTGCATACGTCTCTACCCGGATTAGGGAGTATAATAATCTTTGCCTCTCTCATGGACTGTGGCAAAACTCCTGATCGTTTGGCCTCTTGTAAGGTTTCCAATAGTCGGGGGAGTAATAGGTCAGCATAAGTCTGGTAAAACTCTACTGGGAGACCATCAGATCCTCGGGATTTACAGTAGGCCATACTCTGCACTGCCTTTTGCAGTTCATCAAGTTGGATCACAGCGCCCACGTCTACCACTTGCTCCTTAGTGAGGCAGGGGAGGGGCACATTGTTCAGAAACCTTGGAACCACAGTCGGAGCAGCCTCAGGGCCCTCCTGATATACCATGGCCAGATGGTCTCACAACAGGGAGTTACCTCCGACATGTGTAATGGCAGTGGTACCATCTGAATGCCTAAGCGTCAGTCTAGGCACGGGAGCCACGCCAACAATCTCCCCGATATGTTGCCTTCCCTATGCAATAGCTGGCGGTATTCTTGTCTAATGTAGCAGTCTGACCTGTCCCACACCTACCCAACTCGACGCACCCGCAGAAGGGATTCATTGTGCGGCTCCGGCTCTCATCCCCTGTGCTGCAGCCTGACCAACACATCTTCCGCCTCGGTAAGCTAACGTTCCAGACGTCTTCTTGTACTTCCAACTTTAGACAAACATTCTTCTCGGGTTACCACCTTTAGCATGTCCCACTCCGATCCTCTACTGGTAGTGTACAATCAATTAGTGTAAAATTCCTACAGTGGCTTCCCAAATCTCCTCTCGAAACACCACATCTTGGAGGGTCTATGAACGCAGGTGCCACAATGGTATCTTCGGCCAACTGCGGTCCAACCTCCATTCCATTAATACCGAGGCATGGTTTGACAGAAAGCGGGCCAGTAAGTGGGTCTACGTCACAGCCTCAGAGAGTAAGAAACTGTCAAGTCTGCTAGAAATGGCACAGGAGGGCATATAGCAGGTATACCCTCGTACTTCAGGGTGTGTCTCGCGCCAGATGCCGACGCAGTGCAAGCGGTTCATCACTTCCCACAGAGTTGCCGACATATTGGGTTTGGTATGCAGCTTCAGGGGATGTCTATCTAAGTGACTGTTTTTATAAACACTAAGAATCTACCCTATAAACAGTTTTTTGGTTTGGGAAGGGGTGCGTTAGTGATCCCTGAAAAAATCATGGGAAAGCACTAAGTGTTTTTAAAATACCCCTCACACACTAAGAATCCCTTAGTGTCATGCTTCATCATAGGGGTCTTCCTGTCCCTCTACAGGGCGGGGAGTGCTACAACCTGCGAATACGTGAGAGCACTTTTGTTGTGAAATAGGCTATGTGTAGTGTGGGGGTGAGAGTGGCAGGGTCAGTGATGAGAATGTGATGAGTAATAAAAATTCCCTGGCTAGTGGAAAAAACAAATTGTATTCACTTCCCTAGCTGGAAATATTAAAAAATTGGGGATGCGTAGGGGGTATATTATAATAAAATGCCCCCTACTGGATCAACATGTTTCGTAAGCCGTCCCCACGGCCTACTCATCGGGACCTAATATGATCCCTACTGCACTCAAAATATATCTTACTTATTATATATTGTATGTGTAACGCCCTGAACGTCTCAGGATCGTTTAACAGACACGACAATGAGGACGCAACCACTAGTGAAGGGTTAGTTGTTTTAATGAAGGCAAATATAATACAAAGAATAAACAAGTTATAGTCACTGGAATCCTCCAGGCTAAGTACGTTACCAGCCCACAGCACGGATGGTCCTAACCGTCCTCTGCATATACGCCGGTCCCGGCGTATGCCAACAGAGGGCAGAAATGAAATGGCCGACAATGCCAATCGGTAGGCTGTGAGGGGCACGAAGAGTGTTGGGGAGAATCGAGGAGTCAGGGAAACACCCAGCCGGGGTCTCTACCTGAAGGGAGCAGCCGCTCAACCTCTTCCTCAGACTGCACCGGGACGCGGAGTCACCTCCTGGTGATGCGTCACCGATACCCCAATCACAAGCAAGAAGACTGAACCGAGAGCAGCCGCTCGATCGATCCTGTGGACTTCCGAGTCTGTAACGCGGCAAACACCTCCTGGTGTGCGTTACAGCTGGCAGTCCCTGTGTCTCTGGTCGGGCTGGGAGTTACGACTCCAACCAGCAAAAGCGCCACTGCGCTTGGACTCAGCCGAGTCAAAAAGCGAAGCTCAATGGTTGACCGGTAGAGCTTCCGGGTCCTTCACAGGTGACGATGGGGCAAGACACGGCCCAGGGAGTAACGACTCGACCTACCTCCGTTCTTGCCTTACTGGAGCACCACTCCGGAACACTGCTCTTCACGAAGCAGGTACGTCGGTGTGAACACAATATCCGACAGCGTTGTACCTCCCGGTTCCTCCCTTTATAGGGCGTGTTTTCCTTGAGTTATGTAACAGCTCTCCTGTTTACATAAGGGCGTGTTTCCCTTGAGTTATGTAACAGCTCTCCTGTTTACATAAGGGCGTGTTTCCCTTGAGTTATGTAACAGCTCTCCTGTTTACATAAGGGCGTGTTTTCCTTGAGTTATGTAACAGCTCTCCTGTTTACATAAGGGCGTGTTTCCCTTGTATGACAGGAATTCTTGACAGTACATCCTCCCTCTCAGCGGCTCCCCACGGGTCCAGCGCTGGCAGGAAAACGCCGATGGAACAAGGAGACCAAGCGCGGAGCATGAACCCCTTCAGCCGGTTCCCATGAATGCTCCTCCGGGCCATAGCCTTTCCACGCAACCAGGTACCACAGCTTCCCCCTGCGCCATTTGGACGCCCGTATGCCCGACACTTCATACTCCACCTCCGACTCCACGCATACCGGCCGAGGTGTCCCAGACGGCTTGGAGGGTGCTGGTTTGAGCAATGATACATGAAAGACAGGGTGTATCCGCAATGACTGGGGCAAGCACACCTTCACGTTCACGGGACCCATACACTTGGTAATTCGATAGGGGCCCATGTACTTGGGATGGAACACACTGTTCTTTCGAAACCTCATGTTTCTTGTGGATATCCAGACGTAGTCTCCAGTGCGGTACAGTGGCCCGGGCCTTCTCTTCCTATCTGCCGCAGCCTTGTATCTTCTCTTGGCCTCTATTAGGACAGCCCTTGAGCGCATCAATGTGTCTTTTATGTGTGCCACCCTGTCCGCTGTGGCGGGAATCCTGTCCTCTCTGAACGGATGTAGAAATGGCAAGAACCTGGGATGTTGGCCATAGTTGCTATAGAACGGAGATGACTGTGTGGAGCTGTGAGTGGCGTTGTTATAGGCTATCTCTGCAACCCATAGCAAGTCGACCCATTCTTCCCTGCCCTGGTCCACAAAACATCGCAGATACTGTTTGAGCGTTTGGTTCAGGCGCTCGGTTTGGCCGTCCGTTTGAGGGTGGTAGCTGGTGGACAGGGCGGTCTTAACATGCAGCGCAGTGCACCAAGTCTTCCAGAATTGCGCAGTAAACTGCGACCCCCGGTCCGACACGATCACCCCAGGTAATCCATGCAGTCGTACCACATTCTTTAGGAGTAGTGACGCCAATTCCCCGGCCGTAGGGACTCTCTTGCAGGGGATGAAGTGCCCCATTTTCGTCAAGTAATCCACCACCACCAGTATTGCCGTCATCCCCTGGTCTACCGGTAGGCCCACCACGAAGTCCAGTGATATGCTATCCCATGGTCTATCCGGGGTTGGAAGTGGATGTAAGAGCCCTTGGGTTCGGCCATGGTCGGCCTTCATGGTAGCACACGTAGGACACTCCTGTCCCCACCTCCTGACATCCACTCTCATGGTTGGCCACCAGAAATGCCGTCCCATGCTAGCCACCGTTTTTTCAAAGCCCAAATGACCTGCGCATGGGGAGTCATGGCACCAGATGAATGCTTGTTTCCTTAGCCTAGGCGTGGGTATCAATAGGCACCTGCCCTTCAGGGGTATCCCGTCCTTCAGCTGCCATTCTCTGTGACTGAGGAGCCACCCCCGCCATGCGAATGACCTGATCCCTCTCTTTATTCCCCTCAGGAAAGTATCCGGTTGGATAACCCCCAATACCATCCTCGGGGAAATGATGGAACGCTCGGTCGCAGGCAATGGTTCCTTAACTGCAGATTGACGGGACAGGGCGTCCGCCTTTCGGTTTTCCGTCCCCGGCCGATATGTGATGCGGAAGTTGAACCCCGCAAAGAAGATCATCCACCGCAGCTGCCTGGGAGAAAGGTGTCTAGTGGCAGTCATGAACTGTAGGTTCCGATGGTCCGTGTACACCGATACCACATGTCTTGCCCCCATCAACCAATGCCTCCATTCGGTGAAGGCGTCCTTGATTGCGAGAAGCTCCTTCTCCGCAATATGGTAGTTGCGTTCGGCGTCGTTGAGTTTGCGGGACATGTACGCAACGGGATGAAGCACCCCTGTGTCGTGGTTGCGTTGGGACAAGATAGCCCCCAGCGCCACATCCGACGCGTCCGCTTCCACCACGTAGGGGAGATCCGGATCGGGGTGAGCCAACACCGGCGCCTTACCAAAGGCGCTTTTCAGGGCCTCAAAGGCTTTGTTCGCTTCAGGGGACCAGACAAACTCCTTGGACTTCCTCAGTAGCTGTGTGATTGGGGCCACCACTCCTGAAAATCCATCTATGAACCGCCTGTAAAAGTTGGCGAAGCCAATGAAACTTTGGACGTCCTTCACGCTTTGGGGCACCGGCCATTCTTTCACCGCCTTGATCTTTCGTTCTGCCATCTCCTGTCCCTCTGGACTTAGCATCACTCCGAGGAATTCCACGGATGTGACGTGGAAGTCACACTTGCTGAGTTTACAAAACAGCATGTTTTCCCTCAGCTTTTGGAGCACAGCTTTGACGTGGTGTACGTGCTCCTCCACACTGGACGAATAGATGAGGATGTCGTCGATATATACGACCACGTAGATATCCAACTCCTCTCTGAATACCTCATTCAAAAAGTACTGAAAGGCTGCCGGGGCGTTGCACAGACCGAACGGCATGACGAGATACTCAAAAAGGCCGAACCTGGTCTTAAAGGCGGTCTTCCACTCGTCTCCGTCCCTCATGCGCACCAGATGGTATGCCCCTTTCAAATCCAACTTGGTGTAGATACAAGCTTTCTTGACCTGTTCCAGAAGTACACTGATGAGAGGCAAGGGGTACCGATTTTTTATGGTTATCGCATTCAATGCCCTAAAGTCCACACAGGCTCTCAGCTCCCCATTAGCCTTCGGGATGAAGAAGAGTGGCGAGGCGGCCGGAGACTTGGACGGGCGGATGAATCCTAGCTTGAGGAGTTTATCCAGGTACCCCCGGAGATGCACGTTTTCAGGCTCCGTCAGGGCATACAGCCTGCCGCTGGGAACGCTGGCCCCTGGCACCAGGTCGATCTGGCAGTCAAACTGTCTATGTGGTGGTAGCACTTCCGCCTTCACCTCATCAAATACATCCTCAAAACTGTGATAAGCCTGGGGGAGAGCCACATCTTTTTCTGCCGCTGTAGCCACCGTCTGACTCCCGCTCTCATCTGCGTCAAGGGATTCCGTTCTTATTCCACAATGCAGGATGCAATACGGTGACGTCATTTCGATGCGATGTGTTGGCCAATCCACAAAGGGGTTGTGTTTCTGTAGCCACGGCAATCCCAATATGACGCCATATTGGGGCGCTCGGATGATGTTAAAATCGATTTGTTCCAAATGGTTCCACCCATATCTCATCGGAAGGACCCCCGTGTGCTGCCCGATGGGCCCCGTCACCAATCGCCTTCCGTCTACAGCATAGACGTCTTCGGGTACAGCTTTGGGAAGAAGCACTAGCCCTAGCCTGCATGCCTCGTTGTGGTCCATAAACATGCCAGTGGCCCCTGAATCCACCATGGCCACAACGGGTATCCACTGGTCATGCACTCCCACGTGCACCGTGATAAACAGGTGTCGTTGTCCCTTAGTGACCGAGTTGGAAAGTGAAGGGATGGATGAGTGACTCCGAGACGCCCCTTCTCTGGTCTTGGAGTCCTCTAGTTTTCCGCCGGTATGTCCACCACGGCTGTTACCGACCGGTTGGCCCGATAACGTGACGTCTTCGGTTTGGCAGGGCATTCACGTACGTAGTGGCCTTTTTTGCCACAATATAGGCACAATCCTTGTTTACGGCGTGACTCTTTCTCCGTGGCTGTGAGGCTCGCTCGTATTGCGCCGATGTCCATGGGTTCTCCCTTGGATGCAGTGGAAGTTTCAGGACTTCCCACCGTCACATAGGATGGAAGGGATTTTCCTTTTCTCCCATGATCCCCCTTTCTTTCACTTAGCCTATGTTCCAGCCGTAATACCAGGTTGATAAGGCCCTCACATGTCTTGGGTTGAGGGTCAATATGAGCCACGGCGTCCTTGAGCTCATCGCACAGCCCTTGATGGAAGAGCGCCGTCTGTTTAGCAACAGGCCACTTGGTTTCCGCAACCAGCCTTCGGAACGCGTTGAGATACTGCACCAGGTCGTTGGATCCCTGTCTCAACTCAAGCATTTCACGGTCCGCCGTGTACGAGTCAGCCCTTCTGTCGAATACCTTCAGGAATTCCTCGCGAAAAGCACCCCAATCACATAAGAGGGGGTCGTCCCTGCTCACCAGAGGTACGGCCCATTGTGCCGCGTTTCCAGCCAAATAGGATATAAGGAAAGCCACACGAGCCTGACTCGTGGGGAACGCCTTTGGTTTGCACGATAAATGTAGCGCCACTTGTGTGAGGAATACCTGCACTGTGTTAGGATCCCCACTGTACCTCTCTGGTGTCGCCAAGGGGATGGCTACCGGCATTTCCACTACTACCGCAGGGGTCTGATTCGTGAGGGAGGTGCTGGGCGTGAGCGGGTCCAATTGGATAGCATCCAGTCTGGCTTTTACATCGGCTGTTTCTTGCCTAGAGGCAGCCACTTCAACTTGCATGGCCGCTAAAGCAGCCAGCACATCATCAAGTGTTGCCATGTCTGTTATCGACCGGGAGACAGTTAGTGTTATTAAGGTCGGATATTTTGTAACGCCCTGAACGTCTCAGGATCGTTTAACAGACACGACAATGAGGACGCAACCACTAGTGAAGGGTTAGTTGTTTTAATGAAGGCAAATATAATACAAAGAATAAACAAGTTATAGTCACTGGAATCCTCCAGGCTAAGTACGTTACCAGCCCACAGCACGGATGGTCCTAACCGTCCTCTGCATATACGCCGGTCCCGGCGTATGCCAACAGAGGGCAGAAATGAAATGGCCGACAATGCCAATCGGTAGGCTGTGAGGGGCACGAAGAGTGTTGGGGAGAATCGAGGAGTCAGGGAAACACCCAGCCGGGGTCTCTACCTGAAGGGAGCAGCCGCTCAACCTCTTCCTCAGACTGCACCGGGACACGGAGTCACCTCCTGGTGATGCGTCACCGATACCCCAATCACAAGCAAGAAGACTGAACCGAGAGCAGCCGCTCGATCGATCCTGTGGACTTCCGAGTCTGTAACGCGGCAAACACCTCCTGGTGTGCGTTACAGCTGGCAGTCCCTGTGTCTCTGGTCGGGCTGGGAGTTACGACTCCAACCAGCAAAAGCGCCACTGCGCTTGGACTCAGCCGAGTCAAAAAGCGAAGCTCAATGGTTGACCGGTAGAGCTTCCGGGTCCTTCACAGGTGACGATGGGGCAAGACACGGCCCAGGGAGTAACGACTCGACCTACCTCCGTTCTTGCCTTACTGGAGCACCACTCCGGAACACTGCTCTTCACGAAGCAGGTACGTCGGTGTGAACACAATATCCGACAGCGTTGTACCTCCCGGTTCCTCCCTTTATAGGGCGTGTTTTCCTTGAGTTATGTAACAGCTCTCCTGTTTACATAAGGGCGTGTTTCCTTGAGTTATGTAACAGCTCTCCTGTTTACATAAGGGCGTGTTTCCCTTGAGTTATGTAACAGCTCTCCTGTTTACATAAGGGCGTGTTTCCCTTGAGTTATGTAACAGCTCTCCTGTTTACATAAGGGCGTGTTTTCCTTGAGTTATGTAACAGCTCTCCTGTTTACATAAGGGCGTGTTTCCCTTGTATGACAGGAATTCTTGACAGTATGCCTACTTTTCAAAAAATGACATGCAAAAATTTTGCATATCAGAGAAAAGGGAAATGGTCCCTTGTAGTCTCAAAACCAATTTGGTATCTGTTAGAATAAAAAACACATAGTAAACAACACCATTGTTTGTTTTGTTGAACACATCACCATAACGTGGAACTACACTTTCTGGCAATTTTGCCGTGATATATTTTTCTAGTAGTTCATGTGCACTGTACTTGTGCATTGAAAATGGGTTTGTGCTGCCCGATTGGTGGAAACTCCTGGTTATTGGTAAAACAAATACGTGAAGACATAGAAACATTTTCACAAACACGTTTGTTTTTTATAGTTTTTTTCAGAGGTACCACTTACAGGGAATAGGACACACAACCGCTCATACAAACGCGCAAATAAACCACATATGCTTATCGTTTATAAATTGAACTATATACGTTCATTAACAAAACTTTGGGTGTAAGGGGAAAAAACCTAGCGCTCCAACAGGAATCCACAATATAAATAACTAGATTCCTTAAAAGTATCTGCGGTGCTACCAAACTAGGGAATAACACCCCATTCCCTCAAAAGCTCAATCATTGATTGATTAACTAACTATTAATGTTGATGCACACGCAATTATTAAACACAAAGTGAGAAAATTAAAGAAAAAAACACTATTCGTTTTAGGCTTCCGTTCTTCTTTAATCTTCATAAAGTCTTCCACTCCCAACGCGTTTCGTCGCAATAGGGATTAACCCAAACGACTTCCTCAGGGCTGGAAGTAATGCAGAATTACAAAAATTGAATCTTCCATATTTTAACATAAATTAGCTTAAGTAAGCCCAATATACAAGCTCGTGTATAGGAAAGATTAAAGTGCATATAGAAAGACATGCAATCCTTGTACATTAGCTCCATATTACACATGTTAACAGATCAAAATTATATCATTTACATGCAGTAATACCTAAGAAACCAATCATTTTGTGTGTGGGGCCAAAGTGCCCAGTAGGCTTCAATTATAACTCCGTAGTTATTTCATCATGAATCCATATTGGTAATAACACCTGAAACTTGTGAATTGCATGCTATGTAAGTTATCTCTTAATAATTTCATACCTTGAGTTCTTTTAGTCCAATACTTCCTATAGTGATCAACATTAAGTTTGTGTTAACAACTGCGAGACACATAAGGCACAGATAAGTCAATCACAAAGCGGTTCGTCCGCTATCTAACCCGTTTCCTCTTACCTCCTTATATTTCCAAAATGAGTCAAATTCCTTCCAAGTTCTCAATATTTAAGCCACTTTATAATGCTGCCATATAATTCCTAAGAAAAACAATCACGAAAACTAATAAAAGATCAATGATGACAATAGCTAAATCCAGTGATCAGAATTACTGACACTTATGCTTCTGAACACCTCTCACCTCACATAATCCGAGAGATCGGCCACTCCAATTCCAATGTAGATCAAAACAAATAGGCTCATAAGTTACCACTAGGGAATCAGGACTGTAGTCTTCAGTAACCTACGAACAGTGTAAATGCATTGAAACAGTCGTATATACTAAAAACCGTTTAAACTTGACACAAACCACTGATCCTGAAATCCACCTTACCCCAGACTCGCGTATTAATATGCACACAATGACGTTCCAATCTTCGGTCTAATCGCTCCAAATTAAATTTCAAGTAGGTACATTGAAGTACCGGGACCTACGGGATAAATATAATATTCAAATCTAACTGCCTACTTGCTTGGTAATCCTAAGTTATTACGGGAGATTTCAAACCCGCTTACCTCTCCAAACTTCTGCCCCCGAATACAGGTACGCATAGGCAATCACGTGACACCGCCGTCGTGTTATGTAGGCATAAGAATCAACGAGGTGACTAACTCTGGTCGCCATCTTAGAAAAGTATTAGCTTTCAAAACTAAAGCGTGTTCGTCCTGCTCCCAGTACTATCTCCGTTCCAATATTATGATTGGATACGACTCAAAATCGGACCATATATGCGCCCAGTATTAAAATAAAGATTGAAGTGACCTGTATGGCTAAGTTTTAGGAATGCGTGTGTGCAATTACCATAAATCAAAAACAAGTATAAACATCAAATGGATGATTCCCACACAGTTTAGCATGGTCACCATCTTGGAAAAGTATTAACTTTCAAAACCAAAGCGTGCTCGTACTGTTCCCAGTACTATCTTCGTACCAATATATAATTAGATACGACTCTATATCGGACCATATATGCGCCCACACATTCTTATTAACCTACATCAAAGAATATAAAAGCACTTCTAATGTAGATCACACTACAAGAGAAAGAGGGGTTCTATTGAACCAACATAATTTAAACTCTTTACCTATAGGCATCTGGTTACTAAAATATATTCAGAAGTGAGTTTTTTGTAAGAAACACCTAATGATATTAGCTATATTATTAATTATTACTGCTACAAGTGTAATATGACCTCATATGTCTCAAAGCTACCAACATCATGAAACATGTTTTGCTGACAACTGCACACGAAAGATTAATTTACATCCCTATAATGCCTAATCGCCCAGAAAATATTGTAGCTCATGGTCATAATTAAGACCAGCTTCAACTGCCCTCAAGCGCATGATCCACCTAGCCTCATTTCTCCGCAGCTGGAGCTCCCTATTCCCACCTCGTGGGTCTGACTTAACATGTTCAATACCAAAAAATTGAAAAGACTTAGATGGACCTTGTGCCAAGCAGTTGTGAACATGTTCTGCAATCGGATATCTAGAATCATTGTGTTTTACTGCTCTCATATGCTCACTGACACGATCTTTTAATGCCCTAATGCTGCCCACGTAAATTTTTTGACATTTACAAATAATAACATACACCACATATTTGGTACTACAATTGATGTTAGTTAGAATATCGTATGTTTGACCCTTTTCGTCCATAAATTGTTTTGTTTTGTCTTTTGCAAACTTACACATACCACAATGACCACATTTGTAGAATCCCTTACTGAATTGTGACAACCATAACTCCTGTTGTTTGTCAATAGGGTAACTGGGACTCAATAATGTACCCAACGTCTTACCTCTACGAAAGGTAATTTGAGGTTAATCACCCAAAAATTCTTTTAATGTCATGTCTGCTTTCAAAATGTGCCAGTGCTTATTCAACCTCTTATATAAAGTTCTACTGATAGGATTATAATCAGCAATCATCCTAATAATAGGTACTTCCAGTGTCTTAATGCGGGTCGGTTTCAGTGTAGATGCTCTATTGATTTTTAAAGCTCTAAAATTAGAATTGCAGCCATTTCGACCTAGAGGTTTTTTTTCTCCTTTCGCTCGATTTCAGCCCATTGTTATTCGTGTTGATCAACATCGATTTTATTTTCAACGTCGAGGTTTCCTTCAGTGTAACGCTCACCACCTTTTTTGGCATCTCCAGACTTCATTCTTCTCTCGACATCGAAACCTCTCGACTTGGATCATCTTTAGACACCGTTGTCTTTTCGGGTGTTCGGCCGCTTGCCATGTCCTTGCTGTGGGACCCAAGGGAGTTTCTTTGTGTTTGCTTGCCTTTGGTCAGTGATTTTTGCGATGCAGAGGCAGCTCCCTGTGTTTTTGAGTCTGATGTTCCAGAGTCTCTGTCTGAATGCTTTCTCTGTGTTACCTGAGCTCTCTTATCTTTGGGCTTGTGATGATCCCTGTGGACACTAACTATTCTCATCTCGGTGTCCAGGCCTTCTCCTTCAGCTCCTTCGGAGAGGTTAAGCTTGTCGTCGCTAGACGGTCTTTAAGAGATGGAGTTTGCTTCTGGCCCTGCATAGCAAAGTGTGCCTGCCTCTGTTTGTCCCTTATACTCATCATCTACAGCTTAAAATCCGAGCAGCAGACATCGCTCTTGAAGTTGAGTAGGAGGAAAAGGTTACACACCTGATGGTTGTCCTTCTGGGTTAATTTGTGGTGATACTACGGGCACAGTTGCAAAGGTTCTTCTCCATGTCACGCAGAACAGGGGGCTCCCTCAACAGGCACACTGATATGGTCTTGACATATACGATCAAACTAATCTTCTTTGGTATCTCTTTTCGGCAGTCTTCTTCCTTTGATGAAACTTAATCCAAATTTCTTATTTTTGCAGATTAGAGAGCTTTCAGCTGTGCTTCCAGACTGAACAGCAGAAATAAATAATCCGAAGATTGCGACTGTAGGAAAATGACTTTTCTTCGCAGACGTCCCCACCCCACATTTTATGCCCCCATTTTTTACCGGTGGGCGCTGGTTTCCGACTCCGACAGTGCACTGAAGCCTGCTAAGCAGTCTCCAATGACCGTATTCTTTCCCCTGAACTGACATGTTAATTGTAACCCAATTGACAAGGACTTTAACACCCTTGTAAGTCCCTGGTAAATAGTACCCCTGGTACCCAAGGCATGAGTACCAAAGGGGGTCCCTCAGGGCTGCAGAATGTATAATGCCACTCTAAGAGATCCACACACAAACTGCATGCAGACTGCCATTGCCAGATGTGTGAAATGATGCAAACGATTCCAAAAACACAACATTGCCCACCCCTGTGAGCAATGCCAACATATACTGCTTGTCCTAGAAGTCAGTCACCCCTACAGCAGGCCTTTAAAGCCCTAATCCAGGGTGCATTATAATACATGTAAGGGCACATCTACATGAGCAGATATGCGCCTGTGATGCATAATTCCATTGCTGGGCAAGTGATCAAGAAGCCATTGTAAAGGTATGTACTGGGCACTGGAGTTACCCAGCTACATAATGGGGTCACTGAAAATAATGGTGTTTGGTATCAAACATCTGGCTTTAATAAATCCATAATGATGCCAGCATCGTACTTATGAATACACGCACCGAAGGAGCACCTTGGAGGTGCCCCCTGTAAGCTTGCTAGTCACCTCGTGTGTTGGCTGACTGGTATCTTCCAGCCTGCCACAAAAGAAGGGTTTCCCTGAAAGGGAGAGACAATGCTCTCAGAGGTCAGGAACGATGATTCTTCGGCAGGTTTTCTCACCTTCTCCAGCAAGATGGCTAGCAAATTTGCATATCAAGGCCAGAGGATTCAAAGTCTCTGCCACCTTTGATATGAGACCCCAGCTTCCCTCCAGACTTGGGGAAACCTACCCCCCTGCCTGGGGCCCATTTGATACCAGACCAGGTGGGAAATTAGATATTCAAGAGGTGTGTTTCACTCACATGCTAGTCACACCCCTAAGATGGGCTACTTGAAGTGGACAGCCAAAGAAGGGTTTCACCATCGTGTTTTTTGTGTGAAATACAAACTTCTGGGTCAGGGTTATGCCCACTCCTCACAGGAAGTGGTCATATAGGCGGTGTAGTCACCCCTAAACACCGTAAATTGAGTATTTTGGAGTCCCCCCTCCAACAACAGACCGACAGATTCGACTACCTGGTGAGCCGACCCTGCGAGAACTAAGGACCAGCACCAAACCCTGCCTGGTTGCTTGTGTCTTGACAGTTGCAAACATCCGACTCGTGCTGTAGCTGTGCATCTTCCCCCTCACTTGGAGGTCTGCAAAACACTTTGACAACCATCTAGCATCTCCCTTGCAGTGAATGATCCATACCCCTGCATCTGCAGGCACCTACCACATCTGCTCGATCCACAGTTTTGCTGGCCATCGGGGACACCGCGGGAGCATCACATCAGGAAGAGGTCTTTATGGCTCTAGGAGGTCAATCACATCTCACTGCTGGGTTTCCATAAACTAGACCCCCAGGCGCACCTCAGCATCAATACCATGAGTACTGGAGCACTTGCACCAGCCAAGGCATGTTTGGGTCCAGCCGGGACACCACTGCGATGGAAAACCTTCCTGCACAATTAGGGACTTCAGGACTGACTAAATCCACAACCAGAGTGGCCCGTTGTCTTGTTTTTCCCTCCTCTGCAGAAGCGAACAACAACCATGAGAGCCTCGACCTCCAGTGGCCAGCAGGCCAAGACCCTCTGCACCCAACACAGCCCGGGCTGTGACTCCTGGCTGCATCCCCTAGGCCTAGTGGTCCTCATGACCCGAGACTCCCTTTGCGTTTACTCGGACTTGCCCCAAAGTCCCTCCTTGTAGCCATTGTTTTTAGGTCCCCATTTACTTACACGGTGTAGCACTAGAGGCTATCATCCCTAGGGCAGGTAACCTGTAACTGCTGTTAGTTCTTTGGACCTTGGAACACTAGCATCTTAAGTCCAAAAGGGCACCATTGAGCTTCGACTGCAACTATTTATGCTGTGTTTGTTTTTCCTCCTGTAGGATACCATAACATCGTTTGAGGCTCATACCACACATTCCGTTATTGTAGTATTTTTGCTATTTATTTGTAAAATCAATATCTTTGAAAGTTATTCTAAAGATCTTGGTGTCAAAATTTAAATAAAAATTGTGTTATTTTTATAAATTGGTCTTGGAACTAGTTTTGAGTGTGTGCATCATTTATTATGTGTGTGCAACAAATGCTTTACAACAGTGGTTCCCAAACTTTTGACTCCTGAGAACCCCCATTGAGTCACCACTGGAAGCCAGGGTCCCAAAGCAATTTGTCGGATTTAAATTTCAAACATTAAAACAGTAATCCGAAAAAAATAAACACGTGTGCACACAAAACAAAAACTCGAATTACTAAGGATTATAGGGGCATATTTACAAGTCCCTATCGCCATGGGAATGTCACTTTTTGAGATGTTCCTGTGGCGATAGGGGCTTCGCCTTATTTACAAGGCAGCGTTAAGCCACTTATTGTGGGGCCTAAATAAGGCCCCCTTTCACGCAATGCTTAGCGTGAAAGAGGTGGGCAGTGGGAGTTGCAGTGGGCGTTCCACCCCAACACCCATTGATTTTGATGCTGCCCTCTATTTACAAGGGCAGCTTACATAGGAGACAGCACCTAAATTAAGACCATGAAAAACCTGGTCTTAACTTGGCGAAACAAGGAGAAATGCCTTATTTCTCCTCGTTTTTGCTTTTTCCCACGGAAAAAGCAAAACACCTTGGATTGTTTATGTTCAGGAAGGTGACCCTTCTTGCACATAAACAATCTTTAATAAAAAATGACGTTATGTAAATTCATTAGGCAGCACACACAGAAGTGACAAAACGGCATTTCAAAATTGTTCATGTGCAGGAAGTGGGAACTTCCTGCACATAAACAATCCTCCCCTGTACGCAGACACCCTTGCACTATGGTGCAAGGGTGCCTGCGTTGGCTCTACACTGCTAGTTGTAGTGCCAGCGCAGTTCGGAAACGCAAGGCTGCACCATATTCTTGTAAATATGGTGCAGCCCTGCATTTCTGAAGTGGCGGAGTGTGTTGTTAAGCCAAGGAGACTAATGACACGCTCCGCCAATTCTGTTGTAAATATCCCCCTTCGTATTTTATATTGAAAGAATTTGCAAAGAAACGGAAATTTTCAATGGGACGGTTGGTGCTGCATCTCCGTGACTACCTTCTGAATGGTTGGTTTTATTTCGCAGTACGAGGCTCCTGCCCCTGCCAGGGCCTGACTGGAAACCCAAAGCAGCCCTGGCAAATGTTTTCAGACCAGTCCCCATACGGTGCACATGAAGTGCAGTGAATGAGCCTGACCACTACAAAGGGGGCTTTGGGAGGCTCTCCCCCCAAAACAATTTAGGAAACAATGGTTTTCCATATTGTGCCCTTACATTGGCAACACTACATAACAAGCACTGAAAATGCAATAGGTCTCACCTTTGATTAAGTTAAAGCCATTTGCTTTGCTAATGGTATTGTATAGCAAATCAAATTACTTTAACTTAATGAAAGGCGAGACCTATTGCATTTTTAATGCTTGTTTTTGAAGGCGGCCGCACTGCTGCTGTGCGCCTGCAACACATGTGGCAGACAATTTGTAACTGACAGCTCTCCTGCAAGGCTTCCGGTGCGGCCTTACTGGCGACAGTGTCAGCGCCACACAAAAATGTGTGCACCGCCAGCACCACACAACTTGAGCACTCCTGCAATCTGAGGCAGTTAACTCACTCCACAACGTGTGCCTGCAGCAACATGCGACCAGAGCTCTGGCAGCACCATTCACAATGTGTGCACAGCCCTAGGCCACACAATGTACATTGCAGACAGCATCACCCAAAATTAACGTGCGACTACACAATCAGACAGTCAGACCCTTCACAATCTGGGGGGGGGGAGGTGAACTAATGCAGTGTAAGGAGGTAAAGGAAGGTAGTATGTATGAGTAGGAAGTATAGAGAGGAGAGAGTTGGTGAGGGAGGGGTGAGAGAGGACGGTGGTATTGGGAGTTGAGTGTGTACAGTGGGAGTGTAGGAGAGAAGAGAGGGGAAGTGGGTGGAGCAACAATCGGCCAGCCTGGAGTGTAGCTCACAAAGATTTGTAAAATTATTTAAAGCACTTGCTGAGTGCAATTGCTGAAGCACGGTGTAAGAGAAAGAGAAGAGTGCGCTAGAAATACCTTGTAGTCTAGCAGTGGTCAATGTCTGTAGACCGCACTGGGAGAAGCCATCCCCATGCCTCCTTCCTCTTCCCGAGCTGGGTTCTCAGGCAGCTGCAATGTAATGCTGGGAGCGAGACAGCAGCAGAGAAACATGGAAGAGTAACAGGATTCCCTTCCTACCATTTTTAGGTCGAGCCTAGAGCAGCGCATGCGCTGCTTGCTCGACTTTTAAAAAGGGGGTTTTCTAAAGTGCTACCAGAGGCTTTAGATGGCCTCAAGCTTGCGTGCATGTGCGCGTGAACGCGCGCAGCCGCCGTCTGTCTTTTCTCCATCACGGGAAATTAAGTGCATCGCGATCAAGCCGCGACGATCGCGATCACTTTAACTCAGGCGCCATCTGCCTTCCACCCTTACACTCGCAGCGGCTTTCATCGCTCCCGATCACTTTCACTTTCGGGGCAGCGCGGCCATGTCACTTTCACGGCCGCGCGGCCAATGCTTGTTTACATAATGATGGATTGGTCGCATTTTCCCCATAATCTGCAGATTTTTAACAAAAAACGTTACGTTTTTATCTCAAACGGATCAAAAGTTTTAAATTAATGGTTTAATTAATTTACTATTATACAAAATGTGTCGCATAATTTCCCCCTCCTGTCGCATGGTATCAGTGGCTTCACTTCGCTAAATGCTTGTTTCTGACTTAGCTATTTTACGCTGGTCACCAGTTCATGCCCCAAGCTTGGTCAGCTTAGTTTGCAATCCTTCCGGAATAAGTTATTGAGTTCTATGAAATTGGATAATAGTAACGCACCTCTAATTAGAAACGGCAGGAGAGCGGTATCAAGCTCTACATAAAACCATCTTACAATGCAAGGGGTTTTAATAAACACTGTTCAAAATTGAATGGCATGGCATTTATGTGGCCTGCTGCCTGTGGTTCTAGGGGTCCCCGGTGGGTTGCCTATATGGGTCTGCGCTCAGTCAACCCCATACAAAGTTGTCTTACATTGTGGGACCTAGGATGTCTAACCATCGTGGTTTTGTTGCATACCCTTTATGCGCGTTACCTCTTAAATACATTATAGGGCTTCTTTTTTTTACATCCCACTGTTTCGTCACCGAACCCATATTGAGAACTGACTGTCCTTTTGAATTCCAATGTTAACGTTTTTAAAATGAACTCCTCGGGAATCATGTACACTCGCGTCGTACTTGTGTATTAAATAATAGATTTGCTTGAGGTTATTATTGAATTTGTGCAACGTTACTAAGGTGGTAAAAACGCATCGCAAATGTTCCTATAATAATGTCCTTCTCCGCGAATAATAAGACTGATTCAGACAGAAAGATGATGTAAGCATACCATTAAACAGTACTGGCATAGATGCAGTTATATTTATTTAAAGCAGTCGACATGTAGCAGATGGCCAACGTACATTTTGGGTTCCATTTTCTTCATGAGTCGACATCCGTTTGGTGCACAGTATGTACCATGAGATTGGTGGGTCATGTTTTTTTTTTTTTACTTGAGTGTCGTCTTTGTTGTTTCTGCGATGTATTGACGTGTCACATTTTGTTATGTATATTGTCGTTACGGCAGAGGAACTAGCCTCAGTATGATCACGGTTGTACATGTTTTCTTTTCAGCTCATGGTGCGATTGCTGCATGGGGCGTTTTGTGAATTATTGATCAACAGATCCGTTTTCAGAATGTGTTTTGTTACCGTATTCGTAGCTCAAAGGGGTTTCCTACCGATATTTGGAATTAAAAGCGGTTAAATGTTAAATACTGGTATGTGAGAGCAGGAATAAACGCGTTGTTATTCCTTTGTGTGCTTTCATGATTTGGTTGTTTTTAAAGTACTTTTCTTCAACATGCCTCACAATTTCACGTTTGCTGCTACAAGTCTTGTGAGAAAGTGCCATCTTTCTTGCATGGTATGCCCCCACGTTATGCTGAATGTACTTTGACTGAGTGTGCCCTGGACTCCTGCCAATCAGGTGCCCAGGGCCTATGTTCCTCCCCTAAACAAAAATCTCAAAACCAATTTGGCAAACCCTGGCCACATGTCAGCCCCTGGTAAATGGTACCCTAGGTACCCAGGGCTTTGTGACCAGGGAAGGCCTCTAAGGGCTGCAGCACTCATTGTGCCACCCTTAGAGGCCCTGTACCCTAACACCCACACAATGCCCTGGAAGGCTGAGTGTCTGGGTACAAGACAAAACAGAGAGTCGACATGGCACACATCCCTGTGTGCCATGCCCACAAACTACACTGCCCTGGCATACATCAGCCACCCCTCTAGCTGGGTGCCCTATGCCAGTGGTGTGGGCACAGAGGCAGGAGCCCTGTGCTCCTACAGTACCCAGGTCCATTCCTGGGCCCTGTAAGTGCAGTGCTGCCATTTAAGAGTACATGGTGCTGGGAGCTTGTCAAACACGAACTTCACAGCACCATAATGGCAGCACTGAAGCCTGAGAAGTTTGGTATCAAACTGCTCAGCACATTAAATCCACACTGATGCCAGTGTGGGATTTAATGTACCAAGCACTACAGAGGGCATCTTAGAGAGGGCCCCTGAAACCTAACCCACAATCCACGTCTGTTCTGAGGCTGCCTAGGCTGCCACACAGCAGATGTTGCTGGATCCCTGGGTAGTAGAGCCCCTGCTCTCCTGGGCCTGCAACAATGCACATCCTGGGCGAGGTGCTAAATCTCCTCCCCCAGGATGGGCAGGGGGAAGCTTCAAAGGCACGCCACCTCTGTGAGCTTCCCCAGGCCACTGCAACCCCCCACTCTGGTGGGAAGCTTGGCCGGAAACCCCAAATAAGGACAGGGGATGTGCCAGCCTGCCAACCCCATCCCTCAGGTGGGGGAGGCGTGGTGAAGCACATCCCCGGGCTCTCGCCATCTTAAAGATGGGAAGCCCTACCCAATCAGGACTAGGCTACTGCCCCCCTACCACAGGAGAGAGGCAGGATAGGGGGTGTACCCACCCCAGGTCAGGGACCCTTTTGGTCCCTGCCCTTCACCTACCTGTAACGCCCCTAAATCTAGTATTTAGGGGCACCCTGAACCTTCCTTCCCCAGATTCCAGATTCCAAAATCTGAAGAAGAGCTAGAAGAAAGAAGACCTACCCTGCAGCTGCTAAGAAGAGGAAGACACAAACTGCTTTGGCCCCAGCCCTACCGGCCTGTCGACCCTCGAACCTGCTCCTGCTTCAACCCGGCATCTCTTGTGGCCAGCAACCTCACAAACCCCGGAGGACCTGGCTACCTTTTGACTCTAAGCCCCTGGGACTCCCATGAGTAGAGTCTCTACTCAAAATCTACTTCTAATCCCTGGCAGCAGCCCGGAACCACGAAGCCAGCACCCTCTGCACCAGCCAAGCCTGGCCTGTGCCGGAGTGAACAAAGAACACGAGGACGACCCCACAGCGACTGTGACCCCGAGTCCGGCACCCAAGAACCTCCCTCGACACTCCTGAAGAGGCCTGCAGCCTCAGAACAAGGTGCCCCCCCCAACCGCGATAAACAGAGGGTATGATTTCCCGACACCAAAAGGCACCCATGCACCCGGCGCCCCGCGGCCCCCTGTGCCCAATCCCGGGGTACCTACCTATCCTCCAACTACCCAACTTACCTCTTGAAGTGGTGGTGACACCTGAAGAATCCTCGTCCCCGAGCTTGCAGTCTTTTTCTAAACCGGAGATTTCCCATTGAAATCAATTGAGCGCTCGAAAGCTCAAAAGCACCCTGCAGCCAGCCGCCCGAGTGGCCCTGGCAGTGTAACCTCTACACCCATCTACTTCCCCACTTGCCCTGAGTAAGTGACCAGGAGCCCAGCTCCCACAGCCGCGTGGCCTGCTAGTCAGCAGCCACCAACCAAGGCCCCCCCTACCTCTCATAGGATAACATTGGGCCTAACTCTCTCTGCACCTTGTGCCGCTGGGGGTGAACAAACTGAACCTAGCTGACCCTGGGAGACCCATGAGTCTATGCCCAGAACCTTAACTCTGCCAGTCGAGTACTTACCTTTAAACCAACAACTCAATTTTCTCCATAGGGTAACTGACTGGCTTTTTCTGAAATTTCTTCAAAGTGTGGACTTTTCAAAACTAAAAATATGGGGGCGTGGCTAGGCACCCGTGGGAGATGGCGGCGTTCGGGTAGAGGCTCCGTCCACGCCAGAGTGTATCGGCGGTTCGCGCACCTATTTTCAGCAACGGAGGGAAGCCCTTCGTGTCGGAACATGCCAGGCTCACTCCTATTCCTTTTCCGGCGCTGAGGCACGGCTATTTTGGGTTTTACAGCCCATTTTACCGCGACCGCCATTTTGTTTATTTTTGCCCGCAAATGCTGCACCAGCGCGTTTTACCGCGCTTGGGATCTCTGGATGCCTCGTTTGTATTGAAGTGACCCCAGCACCCCTCGAGTCACAGATGTTGCAGACCAGCACTCTAAGGTGACTTTTCTTTTTTTCTTTTCTTTTTTATCTTCTCTTTTTTCATGGATTTGACTGGAATTTTTGGCTCTCCTCATACACGGCGGCCATTTTATGACTTCAGCTTCTGATACTTATGACTCCAGTTTTTTACCTGGCACACCTCTAACTTAATCTGATTTCTGGAGCTTTTTTTAGTCGGGCACTGAGATATTAACCACCTTATGCTCCACAGACGTGCTGATGGCGGATTGCTCAAGTAAAGTTCAGAAGCGCAATTATATCAAAAATTCCAAGTTATTCACGGCATTGGCACATTTAGAAGCTTCTCAATCTCTCCCTCCAACTGACATGACGTCAATTATGGAAGCCTCCTCACAATCTTCAGTAAAAGCGAATTCTAAGAGGTTAAAAAAAGACCCACCTTCACCTCCTAAGTCCTCTTCGGTCATTTCTATGGAACTACTCCTTGAAGAGATTCGGGCCCTGCGCCCTTACATGGAAGAGACTAATGCTAAACTACAGATTCTCACTGACAATTGGGCTTTGATGGATGAGAGAGTGTCGTCGGTAGAGCGAGATGTCTCATCTCTTCAGGATTCTGCAACCAAAGTCTCTCATATGCAAGCGCAGATTTCTTCTCTTCAGAAGCAGGTGGAGGACCTTGAAAATCGTAACAGACGCAATAATCTTCGTCTTTACGGCCTGGTGGAAGGTTGTGAGGGGAGTGACCCCATTAATTTCTTCAAGTCCTTTCTTCCTAAGCTTCTGCACTTGCCTGATGATACCTCACTCAATATCCAGCGTGCTCACAGGCTTGGTCGGGCGTCCTCCTCTCTTTCCGCGCCAAAGAAGCCTAGAGGTGTAATAATGTATTTTCTAGAATACACAGACTTGTTGAAAGTTCTCTCAGCTGCCAGAGCCTCTCCTCGTCTTACATGGTCGGGCTCCACTTTGTTCTTTGCACAGGATTATGCTAGGACCACTGCAAACCGTCGCAAGGCCTTCCTAGACATGAGACCTGACCTTCGCTCCATTGGTGCCAGATATGGTCTTTTTCATCCCTGCCTATTTAAAGTCACTCACAATAACAAGACTACAACATATGAGGACCCGGTGCGACTTCGGAGCTTCCTGAATTCCTGTGGTCATGCGGACATAGAGCTGTCTGGTCCTTCCTCTTCTCTCCCACCATGACTTTTTCTGTAGTTGCATTTTGATTCCCCAGTTTGTTATGCTTTGCTGCTTTCCATTTTCACAGGTTCCTCAGCTTGCATGTTTTCTGGTCAAGCTTACGTTTTCTATTTTAGCCTCCGATATTGCAGTTTTGGTTCTTCAGTTGGTCATATGCTTGTTTTATGCCTTTATTGTTTGTGGTCGCCTAACCTTGTTATTTTTCTCCCTCCACAGATAATTATTTTGCGTTCCGTCTTGTTTCTCTGGTTGGACGTCCCACTCACCCCGAGTGCCCTGCCTCTCCCAGTTGGCCCTACCTCCCTCCCCTCGTCTCTACGTACGCTTTCGCTTGTCCTAGTTCCTGATTGTATTTTTCCCATGCTACCCCCCGTAAGTACCCTTCATCCCTTTTTTACCGTGTGTCTCTTTGTTCTATATTTTCCTATTTTGCCCTCTCCCTTAATGCTTTCAGGTTTATTGGTGTCATTACCTTCTTCACTGCTCTTCTCCTCTTCTCTTTCCTTCTTCTTTCCTCTCCTCATCATATATTGGATCTCTTGGTTGTGCTTATTTCTTCTTACATATCTTATTCCCCCTTGGCCCTTCTCTACCATTATCTCTGAGCTCTGCCCTATCTTCTTATCTTTCTTAGTATTTTCTTGGCCTTTTTCTACTTACATGGCTTCTCTGGTTCTTCTTTCACTTCTTTTTCTTTTGCTCGCGCTACATCATCTTTATTCTTACTTCATTTTCTCTTTTTCTTGTGTCCTTACTTGGTGTGAGGCTCTTTCTTGCTGTCCTCTTCTCTATTTAGATTACTCTTCTATTAACCCTTGATGTCTGTCCGAATTGTTTCTTGGAATGTTAAAGGTCTTCATTCTCCTATCAAGAGACAAAAAATTATCTCTCACTTAGCCAAATTAAATGTAGACATCGCCTTTTTGCAAGAAACCCATTTGTCTGATATTGAAGCTGCTAAGCTCAAAAGAGGATGGGTAGGCGCTGTATTTTCGTCTCCTGGTGATGGTAAGAGGAACGGTGTGGCTGTATTAGTTCTCAAATCTCTCGCTCATTTGCTCTTGGTTTCTGAGTCAGATGCTGAAGGTAGATGGTTGTATGTCAAACTTTCCTCGAAGGGCGTCCCCATCTCCCTTCTTAATATTTACGCCCCTACTGGTGGTGATCCCGTCTTTTGGCGCACAATGGCCTCTCGTATTACTGAATACATTGATGATAATTTTATCTTGGCAGGAGATTGCAATTTACCCTTTGATCCATTTTTAGACAGACATTCCAAAGCATCTTTTGTCCCTAATAAGTCTCATAAGCTCTTTGCTCAAGCGATATCCCAACACAAACTCATTGATGCTTGGCGTCTCTGCAATCCTACTTCTAAAGAGTTTACCTTTTATTCCCTGACTCATCACTCGCAATCACGTATCGATTACATTTTTCTTTCTCATCATATGTCTCAATCCCTCACCCATGCTGACATTGGCCCCATCTTATTTTCTGATCATGCCCCCGTTTTGATTAACATTGACATCCTACCTAAATCCACTGGGCCAAAAAGATGGCGCTTTAATAATGCTTTACTTCTTGATCCCAAATTCACCGCCTCCTTTGTTGATTTCACCACAGAATTTTTTACCATTAATGATTCACCCACCATGCCCAAACACGTTACTTGGGACGCCTATAAGGTGGCAGCCAGGGGCTTCATCATTAGCTTTGTGGCTAGTAAACGCAAGAATGCTCGCAAACGCACTAGTGATCTCCTTTTTACGATTAAAAAATTAGAGCATTCTTTCTACACGTCTCATTCGCAGGAAAGTTTGACTACTCTCATTGAAGCCAAGATGCAATTCAATAAACAATCCACCGAAGATGCTTCATTGTATTTGTTGAAATCCAGTTCAAAGTTTTATGGGGGTAGGAATAAAGCGGGGAAGATTTTAGCCAATTACTTAAAAGTCAAGCAAAACAAGTTGAATATTGAGTCTGTTTACGATGTTAATTCTGTTTTAAAGCATACGGATGTTGACATTTTAGAGCAATTTTCTCAGTTCTATTCCGCACTCTACTCTTCTGAAACGCACCCCACTGCTCAGTCTCTTGCTACTTTCTTTTCCAGCATTCAGGCACCTTCCAATTTTCCTGCTGATTTGTCTCCCCTTGAATCACCCATTTCTAGCTGTGAATTGCTTACCGCACTTCAGTCGCTCAAGAAGGACAAAGCCCCTGGCCCAGACGGATTCACAGTTGAATTTTATTTGCACTTTTCTAAATTGCTATTACCCAGGCTGCATTCCCTTATTGACTCTTTCATAATTAGTGGCTCTTCCTCTGGTACATTTTCAGACGCTCACATCTGTGTTATACCCAAAGAAGGGAAAGATACCCAGTATTGTAAGAATTATAGACCAATCTCTTTGGTTAACATCGATAACAAACTATATGCCAAATCTCTCGCCATAAGACTGGACCCCTTTCTTCCTGAATTGCTAGGCCCTGAACAGTCTGGTTTCGTTAAGGGTCGTTTCATCACAATAACACCAGACTTTTGTTTAATGTCCTCCCCAAATCCCCACAGTTCCAAGACTCACTAGCAGCAATTGCCCTAGACGCGGAAAAAGCGTTTGATAGAGTAGAGTGGACTTTCCTTTTTTCCGCCCTAAAATGGTTTGGGTCCGGTCCGAATTTCATTTCCTTTATCTCCTTCCTTTATTCAAGTCCCAGAGCGGCGGTTTGCGCCAATGGTCTAGTCACCTCTTTTTTCAATTTAGGTAGAGGTGTTCGTCAGGGTTGCCCTCTCTCCCCCTTCCTTTTTAATCTGGCCTTGGAACCTTTTCTTTCAAAACTCCGTCAGAACCCTAACGTGCATGGCTTCCAAATTTCCCAAACAAATATTAAACTTGCTGCTTATGCAGATGATATTCTACTCTTCACGTCAAATCCCGCCACTTCTATTCCCGCATTCCTGGCTGAAGTCCATGATTACTCCCAGATTTCTGGTTATAAGCTGAACAATGACAAATGTGAAATTTTACCCCTTACTAAATTCACTTTTAAACCGGATTTTGCGGCGTCCAATTTTACTTGGAGCCCTTCACACATCAAATACCTTGGTTTGCACATTATCCCCTCCCTTCCCGACACTGTTTCGTTATGCCTTAATAAATGTATCCAGAAATTATCTGACCTCACTTCTAGATGGCACCCGTTATACCTTTCCTGGTGGGGGCGTCTTGACACGATTAAAATGATGCTCTCCCCGTTAGTCCTCTACACCGTTTCCAACATTCCAGTTCCTATCCCTGCTAAGTTTTTTAGGAAAATCAACACTATTCTTTCTTTATTCCTTTGGTCCCGCAAAAAAGCTCGTATGTCCTTGCTCAGATTGCAACTCCCCAAATCAGAGGGTGGGGTTAATTTTCCGGATTTTCCCGCTTACCACAAGGCATTCCTTTTGCGACAAGCCTCTCTTTGGTTGCAAGATTCTGCTGAGCCATCCCCCTTATGGGCTGTCATTGAACGTCTTTCTTTATCCCCTTTTACTTTTGCTGAATACCTTTCATTTTCTCGTAAGCCCCAGTTTACCTCCATTCCTATCCACAAGTTTACTACCAAATTGCTTCTTTCCACTTCTCCAAGCCCCCCCTCCTCTGTAGCCGAATTTCTCAATTCCACTATTTGGTATAATAACAGTATCTCCATCAACCGCAAGCCCTTTTATTGGAAAACCTGGAGACAAAGGGGGTTGATCTGGGTAACTCAACTCTTTTCTAAGTCTGATTTCTTATCCTTCTCTGTTCTTAGCCAAAACTTTCATCTCCCTCATTCTTTTGCTTGCAAATATCTTTCGCTTAAGAATGCAGTTATGTCCACTTATGCCCTTCTTTCTAATTCCCCCATCCATCCTCACCCTCCCAATCCTACCTTGCAGCTTCATTCCTTGCTGCGTACCCATCCCACAGCCTCCTCAATATACCACTCATTTCACACGATCCTCACTCCTAGGCCAAAATCCAAGGTTGAGGAACAATGGGAATCTGATTTTGCCATCTCCTGGCCCGCCTCTCTTTGGGATAAACTCTGGACCAAACTTCGCAAGACATCTAGGGCTGCTTCTCTCACACAAACCATTTTCTTTATTTATAACAGACTTCTCTTTTCACCCCAGGTGTTGAATAAGAGGTTTTCTTCTATCCCGGATCTCTGTTGGTCCTGTTCGACACCTAAGGCCATTCTTTTTCACATGCTTTTTTCTTGCACTCTTACGCACAACTTTTGGAAACAAGTTTGGGCCCAAATCAACGCCATATTCCCCACTACATCCCCCTTCTCCTATGTCAATATTTTTTTAGGGAGCCTCTCTCCTTGCTGGGATGACACTGACCTTAATACACAGATTGTTGATTTGTTGTTAGCTGTCGCATTCCAGCAAATCACTGTTAATTGGAAAAATGTTACTAACATTTCTTTCAGAGCATGGTGGTACAATGTTTGCCACAATCACAGGCTAGATACTGTTTTTGTGTACCCCCTTAGTTTAGCTGCTAAACGACATGATCTATGGCTTCCTGTAACCCTGTACCTAGATATTTGTGCTAAACGTTCCTCTCATATGTCTCCTTTTCAGCAAGAGGTCTCTAAGCCTCCTTGATTGACCTTGTTGTTCATTTGCATTTCTCTGTTTATACATTCTATTTCATTGCTCATTATTTTCAGCGCTGTTTTTTGTTATATAGCCTCAAATCTTTGTTACCCTCTGATTAATTGTATATTTTCCTCACCATGTCTTACTATTTCTCTCATACTGAAGTTATGTTTTTATTTTTTCTTATGTACTGACACCTTTACTTATCCAATAAAAATCTTTTGAACTGAAAAAAACTTAAAATATTCACCAAAAATCAGCCGAGTAACAAAAACGAAAATACTCACCTGCTCTTAGGTAAGCTCCCAGTGCTGGATCTTGGTGCCCAGCACTGACTCTGAAAACTACTTACAACTGTACTTACCAGTAACCCAATTTTCTTCCATAGGAAATCATTGACTGTTTTTCTGTGAAATTTCTTCTAAGTGTCAATTTCTGCAATCTTTAAATATTCTTTAAAAAACGTATAATATCTGAAAACGTAATTACTTACCTGTTTTGGATAAAGGTCCCAGTACTGAGTCTAGGCACCCAGTACTTGATTACAAAAGTAACGAGAACATACTATACCTGCAAATTGAATTTTCTGCCATAGGGAATCATTGACTGTTTTTTATGAAATATTTTCTAAGTGTCAACTTTTAAAATAGCAAAATATTGTCTAAAAATCATCACAGTAATTAAGTCGACTTTTATCACTTGATTCCAAGTACTGACCCAGGACTGAATCTAGGATCCAGTCCTGGAATTCCAAAAGTAATCCTAAAAGTAATCTGTGGCAAATAACATGAAACTTCCATTGAACTCAATGCATTATTGTGTTTAAAATAGTGTTGCCTATTGCAACCACTTGTAACTGTTTACAAAAGTCAATTGCATATTGCAAAAGTATTTATATAAAGCATCTCATTCTGAGAAAGTATATTTTAATTCCAATTGTTGGTTCTAAAATAAAACGAGCATATATTTTTTATATATAAACCATTGGCCAAGAGTTCAGTTATTGAGTGTGTGAGACCATTTGCTGACTGAGTGTGTACAACAAATGCTTTACACTGTCCTCTGATACTGCCTTACTGCTCGACCAAGCTACCACTTTAGAGAGTAAGGTTATATCTAACTTTAGCCTCTGCCAAACCTCTGGGGACTGTGGACTCTGTACACCCTGTACCTATTTGGGAACAGTATATACAGAGCCACTTTCTCACAAGCCTGCCTTAATTAATAGGCCGTGTTGGAAGTGGATCATTCAATGTTGAAAATATATCCGCATACACCTATTTTTGGATACTGATGTGATTGATCCCTATCAACATTATAAGACAATCAGTGTTTTGCTGGCTAACATCTACGGAAATATTTTACGTTTGTTTTCAATTAGATAAGGTTGACATTCTTATCCTAACCATCATGCGGACACCCCCATTATTTCCTCTGGTTTGTTATCCAACCACACAATGTGAGCCTAACATTTTTTTGGGGATTTATTAAGCACATGAAAGGGCCTGTTTAATCATGTCTTTATTAATATTTGTATTCAAACCCTATCAGTTTTGCACATTAAGGCATTCTAAGCTGTGATGTCTCTGCATCGAAAAATGTGTCATCTGGGCTTTAAAGTTCCTCTTTTTAGGAGACTTTATCTTTCTGACCCCAATGCTAATGCTGAAATTGAGACTTCTCTGTTGCTCCAGCCAGACACTTTTGCATCGTCCCAGTAGTCTTTTGTGATAATGTGCTTGTTGTGTGGGAAATAAACTAACTGACCAGATACCTGCAGATGTTGGACACTTTTGCATACTTTTCTTGCTTGTTCCAGCTAGTGAGCAGAGGCGCTCAAACTAGTGTGCTCAAATTGGAACAGCGTTAGGAGCAGTCCTCTGTAACGACTGAAGGATGTACTTTCACAGAATTAATTGCAGTTGTGTTCATGACACGAGGTACCCCGCCTCCATGTTGTTGCACTCACTCGTGCCCTCCCCTGTTGAGCTTTTGCCCGTGTGCTTATCCCCCACGTACTCCACATTGCTCACTCGCCCCCTGCTTCTCTTTCCCACCACCGCTCTGTTTGTCACCCTGCCCTTCATGTTGCTTACCCTCACCCTTGCCCTCCTTTGTTGTCATTTGTTGCTTCCCCCACCTGCACTCTGTGTTGCCACACCAACTCCTGCCACCTGCACTTCAAAAAAAAAAAAAACACTTCCATGCATTTTCTTCTTTTAACTTGCTGATCCAACTCGGATCAGTAATAAAAAGAACAACAAAGAAGCATTGGCATAGCCAATAGGTCTCGCCTTTGGGACCTTATAAGTGTTTAGCCATGCAACAGTTGATGTTGTTGCACCAAGTATATTGTGCTGCATAACTAAATACTTATAAGGTCCCAAAAGCAAGACCTATTGGCTATGCCAATGCTTGTTTTAAAATCAAAATAAAACCAAAAAACACACATGGAGGGGGTTGTGGGGAGAGAGGAGGGAGGAGTGAGTTAATTAAGCGCTTTTCTATTGTGGTAAATAATGGACTTTGTTATGCTGAATGCTATCACCACCTATGGCAGTTTCCATACAGACAGGCTGAGGGAGAGGCGACACGAAAGCTGAAGAATTCTAACGATGGATAATGTTAATGTCCGTTTATCGCAGCACTCCCGGGTCTTCCCCCACCCTCTCGTGCTCCAGGGTGAGGTTAGAGCCAAGCCTAAAGTTCCAGAATAAGGCATTACATTGCTTAACTACAAACCGAAGGTGACAAGGGCAGCGCCTGCATAACGGGTTCCATGGATAAGGAGGAACACTTAAAATGAGCAGGAGTACGGAAGCTTGTGGTTTCTGGGTAAAGGGGAAGTAACGATCTGAGCAGCTAGTGGGAGAGATGGGGACCGCAGCAGAGCATTCTCGGAGGGTAACAGCAGAGGTTGCCCAGCACTGGGAGCTAACAAGAGTGTTCAGGGGGAGGCACAGATCGGGATGGTAGAGTACCTGTGCACGGGCGGAGCGACTGAGGTAGGGAGCAGAGAGGAGCAGGTGACTCTGGAACGGGCCGTGTGACGCCTGGGCTGCACCACGGAGGCTGTTGTGCGACAGGGTCTAGCCGACTTAGCCTGTGGTGTTAACGAATCTACTCACCTACACAAATCCCATTCCAATCAATGAGGGCTAAGCCCCCACCGTTGTGTCAGGCCCTATTATTAACAGACTGCAGCTGGACACAGACTGACTGCGCTTGTGAGGACGCCATGACACCAGCATTCCTCGCCACCTAAGCTCCGGTACAAAGTAAAGGTAGACACGCGGGCACCATAATTAAATGTAAAAAAACCAAGCCATTGCGCAAAGGCAGCCGCTTGTTTATATTTGCATAGCGCTTTCACTTTAAGTAAAAGCACGATGCAAAAATAAACACACGGCTGCCGTTGCCAAAGGCGACTGGAAAAAAAAATAATGCCGACATGATTAATCAACAAGAGAGTACCGCCGCAAGTAAAGTATTCAGTCCCAGGGGCGGGACCAAAATCAGGACAGGGCAGCAACAAGGAGGGACTAAGAAGCCTCGTTTTCAATCGTGAGCCAGCGTTTTGCATGGAGGATGACACCAGTGAATGAAAAAGATTGGCGGGGCTTCAAGTCTGCCTCTGAAAGCTTTGGAATCCATAGTGATTCCAAGAAGCCCTCGCATGGTGAGTGCAGCGCATGCGCGCTGCTAACGCCAGGCAAGACCTAAAAAGCCAGCTTCTTACAGTGACCATGCGTGCGAACTTCCAGGGAGGGCGTATGACATCAGGAGAGGCTGGATGAGACATCGAATGGTGGGCTCGTCAACACGCCAAAACAAAAAAAAAACAACAAAAAAGACAAAAAGAAAAGAGATGGACTACTAGTATACTTAAGAATTCTGGATATGGCAGAATAATTAACAGCATGGCAATCCAGAAAAGATTCACGCTGCATAAATGCATGTTTCACTAGTATCGCTGTATCAAATATCAATAACCAAACTACAACTGAAGACTAAGAAACTAATATATACATATTTATTGTACGACTAATTCAAATCATTACAAACTATCATAAGTGAACATAGATGCTACATATATTGAACATGATTGAAGGGGTAAAAGAAAAGTGATTTTGCTTATTGTAAAACATTGGTAACTCATTAAAAACGTGTTCAAGTTGCACCTTCCATTTAAAAAGTTGTTAAAAAAGAATGGACACTCAACATTTCTTCAATTCTCGTGGTCACTTGTGGTGGCGTTTAGCGGAGATGGGCTCTTCTCACATCAGGTCTTTGATGGCCTGTTCGATGTATTTTAGGAAATGTACAGTCAGTTGGCAAGAAGACCTATTCAGAATAACTCGCAATAGCCTCCCTCATTGCCAGATCTTATATTTAAAGCACGAAAGCTTGGACGCAGCCAATATTTCCTGAGTAGGAACAACTTTTTGCAAATGCAGGTGATGAGGCGAAACGTTTCAGAACCTTCACAATTGGTTGGTTTTATTGCACATCCTCACATATCAATGCCCCATGAGAGGTAGGAATTCTATCTGCATAATGATTAGTTGCCTTTTATATTATAATGGTAGCGGTTGCTCTAAGAAAGTCGACCAGTTCTGGGTGGATCATAGAGCTTAGCCAAAAGAATTGTATTTGCCTTATTGCTCACTTCTTCTTGGTCCATCATAATAGATAAGTTTGATTTGCTCCACCAACACCCTTACCAGGCATTTGCTTCGGAGCTCAGCTTCCCATAGTTCATTTGCTTCAAGGAGATTTGCTCCACAAAGACTCATTAGGGCTCGCCTAGGCAACTCATGCGCTATCTTTTCGAAACATGCTGTGTGTAGTATAGGAGCTTTAATTCTGCCCCTCGCTGCCGATTTGTTAAACAGTGTTGTTCTGAAAAGCATGTTGCTCTTTGGCTCGTATATATATATATATATATATATATATATATATATATATATATATATATATATCCCTCCTTCTCGTGTTAAGTTCCCTCCCCTGGTGAATTGGCCTATTAAGGGTATCCTTTCCCCCTAGTGCTGTAGCCTTTGTGTTGGGCACTCTTGTTTTTAAATTGCAGAGTGCATGCTGCTCGTGTTACACTGTCCATACCCGCCCATAGACCTCCTGCTCCATTTGTTCCACCCCCGGCGTCTCTTCTGCCGTGCTTTCACATACTCCCAATCCCAGGGCACATGAGACGCTGCGTTTCATGTGATGTTCTTTCAATTATTATAGACATCAAACACTTTTTAGAAGTTCCTGTGCCTTTAAGTCCAGGCTGGTGTGTAGCTGCTTTGCTTTCACCCCCCTTGTTCCCCTCTCCCATGCTGGATGCGTCCAGGCCCCTGGGAGCAGCAGCTCCTCATCCTCCGGGTGGCCGATGAACATGGGTGAACTACTGGTTTAGACAATGGGGCTGGAGGGGGCTCAGAGTGTGTTTGAACTGCTGAAACCTCTTGAGCCCTTCTAGCATTCGCCAAGTCATCCCTCCAGTGTGCAAGTCCAAGACACAGACCCCGGCAAAGCACGGACCGGTTCCCCGCCCCCAGATCACTCTTGCTGTAGTTATATTTCCATTTGAGCCCCCCTTACTTAATTCAGTGACGTACTGTACCTGAACGGAAGCCTACTTCTCATAAGATGGCCCCTCTGCATGCTCGTAGCCTCCAGTCCGCCCTTCCTGATGTTTCGATTCCACTTTCTTCGCCGTACCAGTTCTTTTTCTATGTCGGCACTGTGTTCAAGCACGCAGTCAGTGGCTGGATCTGACGTCACCTCCCCAGACGCCACAAGTTGCAGTGTTGGTGTGAGCAACAGGGCAGGGTCACGAAGTTGATGCCACATCAGGGCTAAAGCTAGGGCAGCAGGACACCAACATGAAGCCACCACACAACGAACAGATAAGATGACCAGATAAGGTCAATACTGACTAACTGCTTACTTGTCTCTAAACAAATCATATTCAAATAAAACATTTAAAATGTCATTTTTCTTCCAAAATGTCAGTCCTGAGCAGTTTATCCAATCCTAATAACACCCAATGCTCCTGGAGGGGGTATCACACAGCACTGCACCAAGATGCATATCACATCAACAATCGGGCACAATCCAATTCAAAATCCGATCCTTTCACTGTTAAAACAGTCAACAACTATTGGAAGGTCCTAAATGCTGGTTTCATTTGAAAGAACCTGAACGTACACATCAGTTATGCATGTAACAACTCCATCTCCTATCACCAGATATTTATCTAAGAGTTGGCCATTGTTGCACTGTTTAAATATTAAATGTGTTAATTTGAGAAAGAAAGTTAACATTAGACAACATAAGTAAAAAAACATTGTCATTTACAATGCCAATAGCTCTAACTTTCACAAATGCGAGACCGATTGCATTGCAAATGCTTGTTAGGTTTCGCTTGCACAGCGCTTGTGCTATCTCTTGTATTTAATATATAAGGGGGCTCTTATCAGTTTCCATCACTGAATTACGGTCTTCATTCACTTTTGTGTTGAGCTTTTTTTTGTTGGCAACTCCTGGCTGCACACATTTATGATACATTTACTAAAGCTGTTCGCACTGTTTAAGCCCCATTCACTGTCAAGATAAGATCTCTTCCCACGTATAAGGCCAGCAAGTATTCCAAGCTAGAATGCTTTCTTTTTATTATTTAGCTGTGTAAAGTACATGCTTTAGCCTTTCATGCCTCAGTACCTTTCTTTGCACTTTGAACGCATTATCAGATTAATTTTTTTCAACTTAATTTGGTCATTATGATCAAATTGTAAATGCTGTAATAAGCACTTCATGTAACAAAAAGAAGTTATTATACAAGAGCTATGCTATATTTTATTACTAAACAGGCAGCCACAAGTGCCCTTACCTTGCAGACAACAGAGTCATGATTTGAATTGAGCAGCAGGTGCAGAGGCTCCGGGTCCAAAAGTTGTCAGAACTCCTCTAAACACTATGTTTTGTTTTTTTGTTAGAGTTTTATACAGCGCAAACTAGACCTGAGAAATCGGGTATCAGAGCGCTTTACATGAGCACCAGTTTCGTTACAGATACACATTAATTTTTGATAGGCACGAGGCAATAATTGATTTGCCCAGAATAACAGGATGCTGAGAGTCGTTGCCGAGACTCGAACCCGGTTCCCCAGCTTTGAGGTCGACCACTCTAGCCGTATGGCTACATCCTATGCCATAATAATATTGCTATTATTAATTCTATTATTTCCTTCTTTCAGTTTTCTACATTTTGCTACTATTTACCCACACTATACCACTAGTAATGGCACAATATGTTGCTTTTTTGTACATAAACAAGTCATAACACTTTAACAGCCTGTCTGTAACTTACATAGCACAACTACTCAGCAAGCTACAACTTACAACAAAAAACTGCTTATTAATCACATAGGCGAAACCTAATGCATTTACCAATGCTGGTTTTTAATAACCTGCCACATTAGGGATTTCAGTGAGTCCAGGCCTACTTCCTTTAATTTTGCACACTAAAAGATAAGCCTGGCACACCATATCAGCTCTTACCTTGTTAAATTTTATTCAAGGTGTATTTACTAATGCCGTACAATCGCAAAGGGGGAAAGGTGGTGGTGGCAGCTGCACTGCGCTCTCTAGAGCAAGCTAATAAACTGGTTCATGAACGCAATTGTTCAATATGCCAGAGTTGTGATTAGTTTGCTGGCTATGATCTTACAAAATATTGTTGTGTCTTGGCCTGTCATGTTGTTAAGCAGTTTTTGGATAGCAGTGTTTAATGCCTGGGCAGAGTTTTGCAGTGCTTTCAAATACGCCTCTTTGAGCCCTCAATCCATATACCTAGGGATTTATAGCTTACCCGTTCCAACTTTTTTTTTCAAAGACCAAGTAGCCCTTTTTTTTTTGTAAACAAATTTTATTAGCCAAATACACATTTAGCGGAGCTCTGTAACCCAGAGACTTCCGTAGCATCAATAAACAAAATCCTGGCTTTGCCATTTTACTCATGAAATACCAAAAGAAAATTACATAAGGGACGTGCAGAAAAAAAGCAACCCCACTAAACAAATGAACATAGAACACCCCCCACCCCATCGCCAATCCAGCCAGAGCAGATCTGTTCGTAGCTACAATTCTACCCTCGCTATGGACCATGTCCGTGAGACACAACTGTGCCCAATACACAAATGTTACTTGCCCCCCAACACAAAGGAGAGAAAGACTGCCACACACACAATTATTCCGCTGGAGTGGGTTCCAATTCCAGTCCCCTGTAATCTACCCATCGTTTCCAAATTTTATAATGTTTACGCGGGCAACCCCGTGCCACAAAAATGGGGGCCTCTAGGCCCATGCAGAAATCTAGCCCAGCCTTCCAAACTGATACGGAGGGTGCGGCCGTCGCCTTCCAAGCCCTCGCCATGTCCCGCTTAGCAAGAGTGAAGCCCAGGAGCATCAGGTGGCGCTTATAAACATTGCCCCCTATATCGTCCATAACCTGCAGGAGCACTAGTTTAGGAGACCGAGGGAGATCCCAAACCAGAACCTCTGAGAGGCATGTCAGTACACCCCGCCAGAACCTATTTAGTGCAGAACAATCCCATATAGTATGCAGCAGCGTCCATTCTTCATGCAAGCAGCGAAGGCAATTCGGGGATGCCACCAGACCCGCCCTATACAGTCTAACTCTGGTAAAATACTCTCTATGGAGGTATTTAAACTGGATGAGTCGAAGGCTCATGGTGATGGCCGCCCCACGTGGAGAGGCAAGGGCCTCCGTCCAGTCCTCCTCCTCAAGCGGGCCCACATCCTCCTCCCATACCCCACGGAGACGCTGCAGAGACGGGGAGCAGTGTGTCACAAGGGACTGGTATATTTTCGATATCTTATGGTCCCGCAAGTCTCCCATGAAGACTTTCGCCTCTATTGGACTAAAATCGTCCAACTCCTCCAGACCCGCCAAGTTGGGAGAGAGAGCATGCAGGAACTGCAAATATTTAAAGAATTGGGTGCGCGGCATTTGAAAGTCGTTCTGCAAATCTTGGAAGGATTTCAGGATAGGACCCCTCATGACATCCCCCAGAGTGGAGATCCCAATCGCATCCCAGTCCTGGAAGCCAGGCAAGGTCGCCAACTGCGGCAGGCCACCATTTCGCCATAGTGGCGTCTCTCCAGTTAGGCGATTCCACCAGCCCATCCTCCGCAACGCCTGTCTCCAAACCTGAAATACCAATTGTGTCACACTCGGCAAAGAGCGCCGCAAGGGCGCAGAATAAAGGAGTGTATGCAGTGAATGATCTCCCATTAAGTGGCGCTCAAGGCTATACGCCGGATCCGACCGGTTACCATACCACCATTCATTAAGGACCAGCAAGTGGGAGGCCATATAGTATGAGAGAATGTTGGAGGTAGCGAGTCCCCCGCAATATGTGGATTTAAAGCAAGTACGGAGAGCCACCCTCACAACCCCCCGCCCCAGAGAAACTGACCCAGCATCGCATTCACCTGACAGAACCAACCCGCGGATGGTTTTGCAGCTGATACAGCAATCGAGGAAGGGCAACCATCTTGAAAATGGCCGAGCAGCCATATATAGATAGGGGCATGTGGGACCAAATTCTGAGATCGTCACGCATCCTGTTCCATACCGGCACCAAGTTCTTTTCCCAAGAAGTCGACCGAGCGTCCGAGAGGAACACGCCCAAATATTTCAGCCCCCCACGCACCACCTGCACCGCGGAGGCCCAGGCACCAGGGTCGGCCCCTCCCCCCAGGACCCACAGGGTAGACTTACGCTCGTTCATATACAAGCCGGTAGTCTCCCCAAACACCTGCACCAAGTAGCCCTTTTGTTTAATTTCTAGCCAAAAATTATGACCTTAGGTTTGTAGCGGTTAATTTTAATACTTTTGGTGTTGCAGAAAGAGGCGAACGCATCTAGTGATCTTAGAAGCCCAATGGCCGCCTGGTCTAACATTTTTGTGTCATCTGCAAACTGCAGCACGTGGATCCTAGTCCCAGCCACAGTCAGAGGAAAGGCTCTTGCCTTAGCCAGGGCTTGATTTAAATCAGAAAGATATGCGTTGAAGAGGAGAGGGGCTAAAATACAGTGCTGTTTTAAACCTCTGTTAGTATATATTCTTCTCAACATTACCCATTGCGAAAAGACTTTAATTTGGCCCCAGGTATCTGTGTAGAGGTGCTGATAATAAGGGAGCAGGAATACCCCAATTGCCCAGTTTTGTTCAAAGTCTGCTTTTGTCCACATTGTTAAAGGCAGATGCAAAATCGATAAAGGCGGCATATAAGGACTGTCTCTTGCTTGACATTCTTTGCTCCACTAAGTGTCTAGGCATAGCCGGTTCTCTTCAATGCTACTTCCTCACTTGAACCCTGATTGATCTAGTGTGGTCAGTCGTCTCTCAAAAGTCAACCTTCAATATCAAGAAGTGCAATTAAACAAAGGTTCTCAGGAGAATGAAAGGAAAAACTTTAATGTATTGGACATAACAGAGAGCCTCTCCAGCTATCTGGAATAGAGGTAGTGGCCAAGCATTTCTTAAAAAGAGGGACTGAGGGGGGTCCTTCAGTCGGCCTACACATACTTGAACATCACACATGGAATTCCATTAAACGTGTGGGCTCCGGAATTACCTATGGCTTTTAGAATGCTCTCCACCCCCTGGGTTGTGATCATGTCCTCAGTCCTAGAGCAATTAGCGGCAGTCTAGACATCTATTACTGTTCCTTATGGTTTCGTGGCACAGTTATTCACATAGTTTTTTAAATATGTCTTATTCAGTTCGATTGCGTTATATTTTTGAGAGATTAATTAAGTTTTCTTGTTGCCAATTTATTTACTGTGAACCAAATTTCCTTGAGTCTTTGGATTTTACCATTTCCAGTAGTCTGGTCCACTGCCTCTCTTCTGCTAATGTCTATTCATCCCACAGTGCCTTGCTATACCGCTTTCTGATTTCTCTAATTTCTTCTTTTAGTTGTAGGTCCAATTTGATGCCATTTCAGCTGCTAAGAGCCTTGTTCAACTTATCTTTCAATTCCCTTCCCATATGTTGGTCTGTTTACAGGCCTCATTTTCTGTCGGTTGGAATCTCTAACCCTGCTGGATGCCTCTAAAATGTGGACAAGAACTACAACCATCCACTGGCTGTACATATCCCCATGTTTTCATTACATGCATTCACAGCTAGTAGTTCTTTCATAAGATTGATGCAGAAATCAGGGCACAAGAGTTGCCGCCTCACTTACTTAATAGGATCCAGATCAGTTTGTGTGCCCAGTAATTTGTGTTGTTCCGGAAGTGGGCATCACACTACTAAGCATGGCAGGTTCATTGGCTATACTCGGGGAGATTGTGAATTCTCGAATGTAGAAATCTACATGTAATCCAAAGTTGCAAGCTTTTGATTAGAAGTGCATGTACAAGCAGAAGGCTGATCACTTGGTATTCTACCATTCAGAAGACACAGACCAATTTTTTTTTTAAACTCATTAGATATAAGTTTGTCCTTAAGGCCCTTTTTCTGAGTCTATGTTTTGATTGCAGAACTTCCCAGAAGGAAACAGAGGGGTCTCTCTTTTGTAGGAAATTCACATTAAAAATGTCCCATTAGTAGACAGGTCGCTCCTTGGTAGATTAGGGAAGAGAGTCTCTTTAGTATTTCATGATAGATTTCGGATTTATATACAGGTTCCCAATTACTAACAGTGGGAAGGGTCAATTTTCCACAGAACTGGTGTTCACTTTGACAAAGATGAAGGAGTTTCCAATCATACCTGATGTCACCCACCATTCTTCTTTTATTATTTTACCAAAGACTACATTGATAGTCACCTGTACACTACATTTTTTTTAATTAGAGAATTACTTCTTAATCTCTGGATCCACAGTAGAAACTTTAAACTAACCTCGTATCTAATCTTCTGATTTTTCCTATGTACAAGTCCCATAGACACCTCACACATTCTTCAGATTCACGATTCACCATGCCCTGGTTTCCTTCATGTGTCGTCATGCGTGCTGTGCCACAGAGTGAAAATGTTCTACCACCTCACAACTGGGTTTTAAGTAATCACAATGTTTTTAGGAAGTCAATAATCTGAATAAGTATAGCCTGAAAAAATATATTATTTGTACTTTCAGCCTTGAAAAAGCCCACAACTGCCAGACAATTAGTGGTAGCGCAGGATCTGCAGGTCCTTTTTTGTACATTACAGTATGCCTCACCATATGTCTCATGGTGTTGCTATAGTAATAGAATGAGACATCTGGTGACCTCACAGTGAATACCAGAAAAAATGGGATTCTACTGCAGGGGATACAAGACTGAGCAAGAGCGAGACTGGAAAGCGTAAACTGGTAGGAAGGCAAAATACTAGGAGCTGTAGGCCGTGACCCAAAGCCTCTCCTCGTGATTCTGCTGGTAGGCAGTAAGCGTCTGCAGTAATACGGAAAGTGCCACTGAGGTTATTTTGAGAAATGTGTTTGAAAACATTGATATACTTGCCCAGTAAATGTATGTTTGAATGTAACTGCATCACTGTAGGATGTTACTGGGAGAATGGTTCCAAATTTAATAAAATATATATTAAAAAAGAAGTCGGTGGCAATCTGTCTGCCTTAGTCTTTCACAAGGTGGAACACTGGTCTCCAGACTATGGTTATCTGTACATATATGCACACAAACTAAGCTCAATTCTCTAGTTATCCACACTCAATTTCAACAAGGCGATGCCAAACAAGTCACTGTGATGACAGAAGCAGAAATGCAGCCATCAATTCAGCTAAATTTGGAGTTTAGGACTACAATTCTTCTTCTCTAAGCTCAGTAGCAGGGCTGATTTGTTTAGGACCGTGCCTCAAAATCAAAGGTAAGACGTCTGGTCTTATGAGATTTGGTAGGCATGACAGCACTGTGAAGTACACCCTCCCACAAAAAAAGATCCTTCAACTAGTCCTCACAAGATTCCAGAATAAATGCTGTTGCTGGCACTGTCAAGGATATGGGTGGCTCTAATGGGTCTGCTTATGTGGGGTATGTGCCTCTGGGATTCAGAAGGGCATCAATTCATGCATTCCCATTGATGCAAGTCACAGGCATGATCAGGTTTTCCAAAACAACAAAGGTTGATTTACAGATATTTTTAATACACAGTTTAAAAAATAATACAACTACTTTGGATTAAACCTGATCCCACAGCTGGCGGCAGTCTGCAACACACATGAATCGAAAACTGATTCATGCTGGCAAATACACATTAAACATTAGAAAAAGAGCATGTTACTCCATTAATGATTAAATTACCATGTCAACGAGACCTCGATTAGACCAAAAACTGTTCTGCACAAGTCAGAGAGCAAAAGACCCATTCTAGAACAATCCCAGCAAATGGTGATGTGCAAAACATGTAAATAAAAAACATGGCCACACGCTTGGCCTCAAAACTAATATTTAGTAAGGAAGATCAGAGTTTAACGATCCTAATGAAAAGCAAGGTGCATTAATAGTAGCAAGAAATAGTCTTGATTTCCTGAAAGTTTGCTTTCATGACTTAAGAAGACTTCTCACACATAGGGCTTATTATCATACATTGAGGCCAAGTACGTGTAGCTGGTAAAAAAAATTACATTTAACAAATGGAAATACACCAGGCGACTGGTCGAGCATTGTTTTTTTCTTTTTTTATAGCAAAGTCAAACTGTTTGTACATTTTCTTCACTGCATAAAAAAGGTGCATAAAGATAGTATATTTCGAATATCAAAAGGATTAAAATGTCTAAGCATTTTAAAGTAATTACGGAAAAATACAAAGGCTACTTGCAGAGAATATATTGTGATTAAAGCTGTCATTTCCACAAGAGCTTAACACATTTCATACATGCAACTGAGACAGGGGTCGCTTTTAGCATTTAACAGTCAGTCTATGTTGATATGGGAGGTACTGGTTTGAAAACTAAACAGTTCAGGTTGCCTTGGACGCCAGACCATTCTATATTTTAAATAGAAAATATATATATATATAGCTATAATTCTAATAATGCATCTTGGATATTTTCTCTGGTTCCTAAACTGCAGAATTCCCCAGAACAAATTTTCATCATTTTTTGAGTCAAAGCCAGATGAGACTAAATTATCTTTTTTAACTTGAAGACTATTGCATCAAATCAATAACTACGAAGTACAAGCAACTAAAAACAGCACTCCAGAAATATATTTTACAACGAGGTGGTAAGAAAAGAATGGTAATCCCAAGTTCAGTCTTTAAAATGAGTGAATCATGGAAGTGTAACTTATGAAGGTGAAGTGGACCGATTACTTGAAGCATGCTCTGTGAGGCAGTTAATTTTTTTATGGTCAAAAACAAAGTGTCTATAACTGTCACCAAACACTATGTTCCTGGTCCAACAGAATTAGGGAGGGATGTTTATGAATTCTGAAAAAAAATACCTCGAAAATGTCAACTCTCTCCCTAGTACAAAGCATTCAACACTTGGAAAAGCCTTGGAAATGAAGTATTTCCTTCAAGAGACGGGCTATCTTCGACACAGAACAAATGAAAGTGACTCAAGAAGATCTCACCGAGCAGACAAGTCAAATTAATGTCAAGAATGTATACTGTCTAATGCAGGCCCTGAATCACATACCGACTCCTGACCTTGATCACCCTATCGTCTAAGTATGAATATACTAAATGCCTGTGTGTCAGAAGTAAGTTCCTACTTTTTGCAGTGCATAAGGCACAGCACTGTATTAATAGTGCTTGAAGCTGATCTGGAAACGTGGAGGCAACTTGTTTCTGGATGACTAGGATATGGCCTTCCAAATCTATGATTTCATTCCAATCCCATTATTAAAATTGATGGAAGATCTGTTGCCACACTAAATGAGTGAATTTGTCTAGTGATCCATTTCTTCCAGTTTTCAAAGACTAGAATTAGACAGGCTTCATTTTTTAGCCATTTCTTTTATTAAGGAGAGCTAGGAGTACAAGACCTTGGCTAATTGGTGGCGAGGCTACCTCCTACCTTAGAGGTAGATGGCAGAAACTAAATGATGGCAGTCAATTACACTAGTAGATGAAACCTTCCCCGGGCTTAGAATGGCTGTCTCCCTTCCTCTTCCTGCCTTCTTGTACTACTACCATTGCTTCTATTGCGGATGCAATTGCCTTTGCCAATAAGATATCTGAATTGAGTGCTGCTGCACCCTACCATGCCTTCTGAGATAGAAATCTTTGAAAAATCTTTATTTTCCTCCAGGGCATCTGACTTGAGTGTCTGTTTATTTTCTTTTTTGCTTTCTGGCTTTCATCAGCAGTGTACAAAGTGAATAGATTGGACCCATAGACCTGGAGAACAAAGATCCTCTCCTGAGCTTGTCGGGTCAGGGAATAAGTCAAGGCCAAGATGCACACCTACAAACAATGCCAAATAACCATGGGCAGACAGGTTAATCATGTCGTTTGCTATGCTGATCACAGGTAACAATTCTATCTTTGTGACTTTCCTTTATGTCCTCCCTTTTCTTACAAGGCAGATGTTTTACACATTGGTCTAGAAAATCCCAAAGGACATAGTCAGATCATCTTAGGAGAATGGATAACAGACACAAAGGCAGTAGGTGATGTTTGGCACACCTCCATCATAAAGGAGGAGATTCTTCCACTTTCTCTCTCTGGTGGAACACATAATGTTCTTGTAGCATTATAGCTATTTCTGGACGCTGAAAGAACAAACAAATCAGAAGGTGTTTTCCCTTAGAAATAAACAGATCAGATTCATGGCACTTCTACTTTCAAAAAGATGTGTACAGTAAGTGCAAGAAGCCCCTGTAAGCAACTAAAACACTGCCATTGCTCGTGGCACCTTGAAGATGACAGATGTGTGTGTAAATGAGGTGGATTGACCTTAATGTTCAGCTTCTTATAAGACCCATTTGTCATTGTGTGGAACCTACTAATGTCAACTGGGGATATATGTGAATGGATAGATTTATGTGACAAAGGACAATACTCACTACATTCTGAGATAGAGTCTGTATCTAGTGTATTGCGCCTTCATAGGGACTATTATTCTCCAGTGTTTCCTACCTTAAACTATCTTCTCTAGGATGGTCTTCTGTAGAGCGTTCATCCTTAACAAGCTAACTTTAGGACAACTCTTTGGTGCAATGGTCCTTAGTTCATTTTCTCAGCCATTTAGGTTTGTGTTTTCCTGCACTTAATCTCTCTTCCTCTTGTGCTACTTATGAAGGAGCCACCCACAAGGCACTAACCTTGGGACCACAGGAGTGTCAAACACGGGTTGTGGTTGCTGTGCTTAACAGCAGTAGCATCCAAGAGATCAGGAGCCAAAGGTGTTACCAGTTTGGAAGAATGCACATTTTTTATGTTCCTCTTCTTGGAGCGCTCTATAGTTGAATCAGTTTGAACACAACGTCAAAACCCCGATAGTTGATTTTGTTAAAGATCTTGATGATAAAAGATGCCTCAACTTTGGATAATGCTGCATCAAGTGTCTCAAACATGATAGCATGCATGTCAAACTTTGTCAGATGAACCCTATATGGTGTTAAGTCTAATGCCCTCTCCCCATTCCGCAAGTAGCGAGATAAAGAAATAATCTCCTCAGTGACACTGCTTTAAAACTCTAGCTTCCCACAATCCTTAAACTGTCAGAGTGCACTCATTTTGACAGCAAAAAGAGCAAAGTTTCTATTCTCTATGGTTTTTTATTTTTAAATGCAGAATGGTGTATTCAATCAAACATACTTGTAAAGACTATGCTGATTTATTTGGCTTTCATTTAAAAAGAAAAATGTTGCTTCCTATGTATGTTCTCTTTCTAAAATTTTCAAATTTGAACATATATATATTTTAAATGTATTCTGCGATATGCATATTTAAGTTGATATTCAACTGTTTTTGAACGTAAGAGAAATACAGACAATCAAGAACCAGTGCTTCACAAACAAGGTTTCTCATACTCAGTTCTGACAGTCTTGAATGATAAAGTGCACTTCCGGAAGTACTTTGTCGAAAACTATCAAAACTGTCTGTCCAACAACCAACAGTTACATATTTGCACATCCGAACCATACAATCCATACGACCATTAACAGGTTCCCAAAATAACACATTTGTCACCACCATTCTCTCCCAGAGACATGCGAAAACCTGTTCTATAGTTCCCAATGCTCATTGAGACAGGTATTTGTTACTCAATCATAGAGGCAGGCAACAAAGGCTGTTACTCACATCCAAGTGCTTAACACTGGGTGCCCCCTCCTTTATGCAGAGTTTATACCTTCATCAGAAAGTGGATAGAGAAAGGGCTGTCATGACACTTTCACTTAAACTTTTATGCAAATGCTTGCAATTTTACGCTCTGGCTGGGGCTCAGATGATAAAGGCTGTTTGATGCTATGAATGAGTTGACCAGCTCGTCTTGGAATGTGCTCCTGGTCCAAACATCAGAACATATTTAACATCATAACGGTCACCTTTATATTAACACCATTATCAGACAATTGTGCTGCTATTTCAAGACAACAAATAAATATGATTTCAAAAGAGGCTCCAGGTATTGGCCCTAGTTGGAGGTTGTAAAATCTTTAGAAGCTTTATTGCATTTTGTTGGATTTTTATTTAGCTTTCCTTCAGATGCACACACAATTTGCCCAAAAACATAGCATGGGTTTCCTTCCTAGGTGAGGATACCGGATGTGACTAACACTAGATCTGCAGGTTAAATTATTCTTCCAATGATGCCTGTATGCAGCAATTGGTAATACAAAACCAAATAAAAATGTATCTAGAAAGCTGGCAAGATATCAAATGCAGGAGCCACTTGCATAAGGAATGCATTATTTGAAGGAGCCCAAAGTTTATAAGTGGTAGGTGAAATATATTTTTTCTAAACATGTTTACAAATGGGGGATGAAGTTTTAGTGTTTGCAATAAATCTCAGCTTTCTGCAGTCCTCCGCACATCACAAGATGCACGCCGAAGAGCAGTGCAAGCTTTCTCATTCCACAGCTCCAGGCTTCTCAACGATCGCCTCTGAAGGACATGCATAAAATCAAACAATAACTTAGTCCTATTGCCATTCAAATGCTGAGACGTCCACTAAGACCACTATTTTTTGTTCAGGCCAACAACCTGCCACCAAGTACATGGTTGGGATTGAGTGAGTTGATAACCCAACAGATAAGATGCAAGCATTACACAAAAATACTCTCACAGCCACTTTTGAGACAGAACAGGGGAGCAAGAGGAGAAGCCCCAAAACGATCTACCAGACTCCCTACCTTTCTGCCCAAGTCCTAAATACTTAGCAATATAGAAAATGTTGCCCAAATAAATGAATGCAAAACAGCAAACAAAGTTCATATGTGCAGCTGGTTAGGGCAGTTAAGCCTGAAGGTTGTCATTGCTTTGTAGTTATTACAGCCCATGTAACATTCTGGTTCCTGACACTGTTAGGCAGGTAACTGACACTATGTGTCCAGTAGTCTGTGCTAATATCGTTCTCCCGCCTCTTGGGCACAGTCCTTTAAAGACTGTACCCAATTTCATCGTCACGTGTTTCTGTATATATGGCAGTATTGGCTATGTCGACTCACGATAGGTGGTTTAGGAAACTGTTCAGGTCCATGTCCACCATCGATGTAAGGTTGTCATCTCCAGGTATAGAACTCATGATTCCATTAAGCAGACTGCCGACACTATCTAGTTGTTGGCCGTTCTCCTCATCTGACCTTCCACCCATTAGTCGCGTGATTGAATCTGGGTAGGTCATGAGAGTGGACTGACTCCCGGAGCATGCAGGGTTGGAACCAGAGGCGTCTACTGGCTGTACCTCGACTTGTTGTGTCTGAAGATTGGCCATGGATTCACTCAGCATCTTGCAGAAGTCCGAGTTCTCAATAGAGTTCAGGCTGGCATACTGGTCACCGTCACCTAGGATGTTACCCAGCTCCTCCTGGCAATGCATATTTAGGAGGGTTGCCAGGTTATTATCGTCTGCTGTTGCAGTGCCCAGACCAACCATTGGGGACTGCTGCTGCTGAAAATTACTTCCAAATCCCAGGCTGCTGAAATCCACAGTGGAAAACATCTGATGGGAGAGCTGTTGGGTTGCTGAAGAGGATGCAGTAGGCTGGCTTGATGCAACCTGACTGTTGAAGTTAAAGGGCACAGAGGACTGTGTTGGCTGAACCACCGACTTCATGGACACTTGAGGCATTAGGATTGGCACCATCTCTGGGACTTCTATGGGGAAAAAAGACGTGGCTTAAAAACACTGTACACAAAGTTTATATACCATTCAATTAATATTGCAGGAAATTATATGATGAAACTAGAGGATATTCAGTAGTAAAACAGAAAAGTAAGAATGGCAGAGCTAAACGTTTGCTTCATTTGAAAAAGCTTTAGGACAGTTAGAAATTGTGTGCACTACTACTCAGATTGAATGGTCCTCCTGCTTGTCTTTCCATCAGTTAAAATGTGATGTTAGTTTGCCACTTTGAGTTTTCTAGAATATTGAAATACAAAATTCCTCCTTTGTGACTAATGCATTAAAATGAGAGTGAGAGTTATTTCTCTGTGATGTCCACTTCAGGCAACTCTGATAGAACATAACACCCGTTCAGCCATTGCTGGGAAGTAGTCTGCTAATGTGACTATCTGTGGCTGCTATGTGAGTATGTGACAGTCCTTTCCACATTAATCAAAAGCACAAAGATACCTCTGTAAGGCTGCGCTGTTGGAATGAGGCCCTCAAATTTCCTTTGTGTATGATTCCCCTGGGGAAATTCAATAATTAAATAATTGCAAGGAAAACTAAAAATCGGTTGTTAAACCCATCATCACCATCAGGTAGCTCTTCTTTTCTGGATTGGGATAACTGGTGGACTGAGGAGATATTTATGACCGATTGGTCTACCTTGAGCACTGGTCCAGGATCCGTGGGCAAGAATCATTCAGAACACAAAAACAGGCATTCAGAGAGATGCTCTGAATATTTCACGGTAGTAATGGAAAGGGTATTTTGGCTTATATGATTACTTAAATGCAGAGGAAGCCAACTGTAAAAGAATACCAGAGGCAAAATATTTTTAAAGTGTATGGATCCCTATGTCCACTAACTGATTTCCTCGCAAAAGATAAAGGTGGTTTCTGGGGAAAACTAAATGGATTTAATATTCATTGGTGCAAAGCCATACTGATATCAAATAATGTAGTATAGAAATGTTAAACGATACCAGTAACAAATAGATGGGTGGATAGTGTTGCACATGATGGTAATCTACAATGAATCCTCGATACTGACTAGCTCCGTCTGCAGGGCATTTCCGGAACACTCTACAAAGATAAAACTGCTCTTCCTTTTTAGACCGCAGACTACCAGACAGCGCAACTGTCTGGATTGCTAAACATCTTGGGAACATTCAGAAAGTTGACCTAGGAATGCATTCCGCCCGTTGCTTACCATTGGCTTTGTGATTTGTAACTCACATTTTCTGTCTTTCTATTTGCTGGCTGATTTGCTTTAGGTTGTCCAGCTCGAGTTCGTCCCTTCCGTTGCCCTAACTTTGTTTACTGCATTCTTCCGCACACTCCCTTTCTGTAAACAGGCCTTTAAATCTTCTTCCCATCTTATCGTGTTTGTGACAAAGGTCAAATGTCAGGCTGTGTCTTCCAGGGACCTTGGTGTTCATTTTTCTTTCTCGGACTTCAAAGTGAGAGGGTTTATGTGACAATCACACAGTCTAGTGGGGATCTGCTTGAGGAAGGCTGTACAGATTTTTTATTTTTTTCCTAACAAAAAAATGTAATGTCTTCAAACGAACTGTGCTGAAGATCAAATCAATACATTGGGTGATGACATTTCCACACATTATCTTTTGTGCGCTGTAAACTTTTATCAGTAAAACTGTATGTGAGGGCAAATATAATGGTCATTTCAATTGAAGATGTGTTGACTGTAATGGCAGTATGCTACCATACAATTCGTACTCCACGTTACCTCACTCCACTCTACTCTACTCTGCACCATTCCACGCCACACTGCGTCTCTGCACCATTCCACTCTATGCCAATGCACTGTACCAGGCTCCACTGAACTCTACACCACTCTGCGCCACTCCACTCTATGCCACCCTACACTGCACTCTACACCACTTTACTCAAAACCAATGCACTCTACACCAATCTATTCTGCACCAACTCAATCTAGGCCACTATACTTTACGCCACTCTACTGTACTCTACTCTACTCTGCATCACTGCACTCTATGTCACTCTATTCTACTCTGCACCGCTGTACTCCATACCACTCTACTATACACCAGTGCACTCAACGACAGTATACTCTGCAACACTGCACTCCGCCACTCCACTTTATGCCATTGAACACTACACCACTCTAATATACTCTGCACTATTGCATTCAATGACTCTCTACTCTTTACCAATGCACTCTACGCCACATCCCCTTTAAAATCATCTCGTACTATGTGACATCCCAGCTGTAATGGCGCCTAGAAATCCCCTCGGGATGATTCGTGCACCAAATAAATGAATACATAAATAAATAATAAATAAATACTCTGCCACTGTAGTCTACACCACTCTATTGCACTTTGCGCCACTCCACACCATGCCACTGCACTCCACTTTACTCAAAAACAATACAGTCTAAGCCACTGCACTCTACAACACTATAATCTTTGCCACTGCATGCCACTCTACACCACTGCACTCTATGTCACTTTACTCTGCACCACTGTATACCACTCTACTTTACAGCACTGTAATTTACGCCACTCTACTCTGCGCCACCGTTCTGCCCTTTATGCCACTCTAATCTACGGTGTACCACTTCACTCTATGCCTCTACTCTACATCAATCTATTCTGTCAGTGCAGACTACCATACATAACTGCCCTCTTCACCACTGCACTCTACATCACTCCACTCCACAACCCTGTACTCTACGCCACTACTCTATACAGGTCCACTGCATCCGGAACCACTAAAATAATTTGCTTCACGCAACTGCAGTCTACCCTGCACAGCTATACTCTACCCTGCTCGACTCCATTAAAGTCTGCTCCACTGACACTCTACTCCACATCACTTGTTTCCACTTTATGCTATTCCATGAACACTACTCCATTCTATGATGCTCTATGCAACTCCCTCTATGCCACTCCATGCCACTTTACTTCACTCTATTCTATTACACACTACTCCACTCTTGACAACCTACTATGCTGTACACCACTCTACAACACTTTATGCAAGACCCTCTACACAACTCCACTCTGCTCTACAACACTCCACCACACACTATGCTACTGCACTCTATGACACTCTACTCAGCTGACACTGTGCTCCACTCTGCCACTCAACTCTACGACACGCTACTCCCTCCACAACACTGTATGCTACTCCATGACAATCCACTTCACTCCACTCCACTCAACTCTACTAAACACCATTCCACTGTACTACACTTTACAACACATCACGCCACTCTCCTTTACCCTAATAACTTTTAGCCATGGTGAACAGCAGCCACGCTGGTGTACAACTTCTGACTGGGAGAAATTTAAAGACCTCTAAAACAAATATCTAAATCAATCAAATACTACAGATCTCCAGTCACTCTTTCAAGCCCATGCTTCAAATCATAGCCCACAAATGTTCCCCAAAGCTGCAAATTAGTATCTTAAATAACTCTGCTGAGATTCCATGTGGGCTTCATTATTTCCCGATCCGCCCTATGGCTGGCTCATGTCCTATGATTTCTATCATTATTTCAGACTTTTCCAAGTTTGATGAGCTCTGTAGCCAGATGTCCCTTCAGAAGCCTTCTAAAATGTGAAAATCCCCCCGTGTCTTAGATCAATAAAATGACTAGAAGTAACCTGTGAATACTTGTACTATGGCAATGTCTCCCTTCACCTTCCAGAGTGTTCTCCAACTGTCCCATACTCAGCGAGTCGTGTTTGCTCAACCACCCTATAGGTCTGCTCATCTTGTTCCCCACACTGAATAGTATCCTTTGCACATTCCCATGACAAGTCTTCGGGGTCAGATGGATAGTCAAACATTCGCTGAGTTGTGGTGAACTATTAATTCCTTCTCCATTTTTAAAGAAGTAATTTCCCTTACTTCTGGTTTTGTCCCATATGTTGATAATATTGGGTTTTATTTTTCAGTGCGATCTCTCATTCAAGGCATGAAATATTCTATGGTATTACCTTCAACTTGCTAATGTGTAAATATGCTTCTTCAAATACATTCTAAATGATGCTTTATGCTAAATGTATTAATTTCAAACATACACAACAAACAGCAGATGAATGTGGGCTTATAAATTATAGTCAATATTACTTGACTGACCTTGCTTTGGTGTTGGTTTCATAGTCCGAAAGGGAGTAGCTATTCTGCGAGGCATTTTTGGATCAGTGGATGCTGCTAAAGAAAGTAAGCATTAGTGAACCGAACAACAAATGGGCACAATAAGTGAGGAATGACTAGTATAATGTGCTACAAAATGAAGGATGAGTTTAGTTTTGAGAGTTAAAAAACAGCCAGGCACGACAGCCTGACCACATAGTCTAGAAATGCAGGACACATTTATTAGTATCAATTTAATGGCTGGAGTACCCATAGTGGAATCATCATCAAGGCACAAACTGGTTTGTGTTCTTAAAATAAGCCTCTGGAACTTCGCCCCCAATTTGTTACATCTTAATTTGCTGTGAGTCTGACTTTATTTCAATAAACCATGTCTCTATTTCTGCGTTTCTCAACCCTTTCAGGTACCATCGAAAAAATTCTTTGTCACTCAGCTGACCTGTGAAGGTGATCCCAATTTTTGAAAAAGTAACTGATGGATTTCTCCTCGTTGTTGAACTCTGGTGCACCATATTCCTTAACTCGCCTAGCATGAAAAATGGAGGGCTTCAATTTCGTCTCACAGCTTGTTAAATCATTCCCAGGTTACAATTCCTGATGTACATGGTGTCTATTCAAGGTGTATGCGGCTATTGAGGAATACCTTGCCATTCCACCAAACTGACTCTTTTTTATCTTCCTACCGATATATCCTCTTCTGTGTGTATGCCTATTCGTTTCCTCAATGAATTGTGTGAAAAGATCTTCCTCCTTTCGGTTATGGTATCCGCAAAACTTGATTCGACTTCTCAACCTTCTGCATCCACAAATGAGCCCTCCCCATTTTTAAGAACCAGCAATGGGTTAGACTGTGCCTGAATCTACTAACCTATTCCATGACAATTCAGTTAAATGTAATTCTACTTCTCTCTTCTACATTTGGCGTCTACCTTTCTTCCCAGACCCACCTGCACAGACACTTTCAAGTGAAAGGGTCACCAATACTTTATGATAGGCTCACCTGTCCTTTTGTTGGTAATGATGCCTACATCACATCCATACTCTTCAAACAGAGGTGGAGTCCTGAGCACCACACGAGCGACCACTTCATAAATCCTTTCTGACTCCATACCTTCCACTTTGAACACCACAGTCCTCTTATTTGAAGTTTTTGCTTCCTCTTCATACCACTTACCCACCTACAGTTGTGATGGTCCTGCTTTGTTCTTTCTAAATTAAACCTCTGTAGGAAGAGTGTCTTAAACCCAACATCCTTTCTATGTCTTTTATCCACCCTTGTAACTGTGTCCCGTAAAGAGGTTCTTGTTCAGCCCCCACACCAGTGATACCTGTAAATGGGATGCTCTTAGCCATGCTTTTAAAGTGCTCCATTGTCCTCTTGCGCTTCTCCTCAATTCGATGAAGGTCCCCTGGAAAGATATTAGAATTTTAAGATGAGCCTAGGAAATCAGTTAATATTGCCAACTGTGAAATGATCTGAGATTATAGTTTAGATACAATGGTGAGATAATTAAGAAAAAACTTAATGAACTTAAACAAAAGCAGGCAAAATGCCACGCAGAATTATAAGGTCCATTCTACCACTGCCACTTGATATTTCAAAGGTGGTAGGAACTATTAAGTAGAAACACTATTTTACAGAGTTTGTAAGAATATTGGCAGATAAAACATATTGTGTATCGATGAATCCTTGTGTTTTCCTTTACCTATGTTGTGATACTGTGAACCTATGCCTTGTTTTCGAAGTCTTTATAATAAAAAGAATGTTTAAAAAAAGAATATTGGCATGGATTCTTGTGCTAAAGTCTCCTTGTAAGGGTCTCTTCATAATAAAATTGTAGTGTCCAGATGCATTTGTAAATCTGCTGCTGCCAATAACAGTGTTCGTCACCATAAGCCAGGTCTGCTGGTTTATGTAAGGCTCCAGACAGCTTATCAGTATGTGGTGCGAGCAACGCTGTAAGTATGTAAATATAAATGCAGGGTACTGCCTAGCATCAGATTTTTATGGTTTCAAAGTGAATCTCCTATGTTCTTAGGAAACTGTAGTGTTTCTCGAAGGACTGCGAAAGAGGAACTGGTGAAATCATAAAATGGCACCCCCGGGGCCACAAACTTTCTGCACCAACCCATGATCGGAATCCTAGGGAAGGTGAAACTACAATTATGGCCAACCAGAATTCTCAGTACGTAAGTAGACGGCCTGAACTAGAGAGAAGCTAACAGATCAGTTACTGTTATTTACATGTGCACCCTGCATGTGTACTTCGAGTAGATAACCAGCTGTCATCCTGCATCGGCATGCTCAATGCGGATAAGCTGGCACAGGCAAAATAGCAGCAAAATCACTTATGTGTAAAGAGGGTGCTGAATGGGGTGCTGAATGTTCACTTTCTCAATACAAGTACAGAGGTACCCAAGTATGCACCCCCACCTCCTATCATTGACTGCAACCTATCACCTAAAAGGCTCACTGAACTTGTGGGGAGAAGGGGGGATCAGAGAGAGTGATTTAGCCACTCTTTGCTCCTGACAACTCCCCAGAACTCACAGCCTCCAACAACTCCCTTTGTTGGCCATGGTGATGTTCTAGGCTTTTATGGTTGCTCCTTCGATAGAGTACTGTAGCTCTATAGGCACAATCTGCATGCAGGTCCAATGCCACAGACTAAAAATAAATATTGCTGAGGAAAACGCTGTCCTTTAAAAAACACAGTTTCACCCATTTGCAATGAAAGGCCTGTTTTTGAAAATACCAGTCCACTGTTTTCAATAGCATTGACTTCCTACAAGGTCATCGATTGTACTCAAAATGTCCCCAAAGAGCCAGGGAAGGCTTCTTGGACATTAGCGATAGGTTCAAGCAAGACAAAAGATTTTGCCCACTTCCAGTCAGGCAAACATCAATACTACACTTATCTTGCTAATTTCACTCTAGAAGGATAGATCTAGTTCTTTCTCTCATTTCCTCCTCTCTCCAAATCAAAGGAGAAGTATTCCTTATTATAAGATCTGGACCATTAGCCTTGTGTGCCAGTTTGCCTGCCCTGCATTGCAGCTTTCCAGTTCCAGAGAGTCAAAGTAAGATTGAAGAACTGCATTTACATTTCTTTTCAAGACACAAAAGAATTCTTCCAGCATATGGCAGACGGATTTGGCTCTTTTTCTGTTCCTGTCCGCTTTGTGCCACAATAGTGGTAGTAGCATTTTATACATGGTTAAGTATAAAGTAATAGAAACATTTTCCTAAGTGAGTCACTTCACAATTATTGCACAGTCTCCAACTTCCTTTCTCAGGACTTTGATCCAGTACGTTTTTCAAAGCTAACAAAAGGGCAAATGTAAGCTAACAATGCTATGTTGTTCCAGTTTTTCTAAGCAAAAGAACTAAGCTTGGTTTAAGCTTCCCTCTCTACCTCTCATGATTATTACCACATTATTACCCCAGCATACTCCCATGGCGGCTTTAGGATAAAAGCACTACACACAACACTTATGGTTGCATATACCTCCACCACCCGTGAGTCTGTAAAACCTCCGCCCTTCACAGAAGCAAGTGTCAGCAACTTCCCTTCACCAATGGCTGTTAAAATAGAAGGGGAGTGCCAGGCAGGAAAGCGTTGCCTAGGAAAGACTTCCTGAATGAGAGTCAAACTTCTCTCTTTCGAGGAGAGTTAAGAGTGAAAGACAGATAAATAATCAATAGCCCTGTGAGTTGTTCACTACAAGATTATGTTTAATGCCAACTGGACAAACTAAGGCATGAAGATGACAACTTCACAAAAGTGACTTTTGCAACCTGCAAAATAAAGATCATAAAATAAAACTTGTAAAACAAAATTCTGGGTCACTAATTTTTTTGTCAACAATTGTACCTATGCAGACATGGCTTTTCTACAAACCTTCAAACTTGAGGTTTGTGGAACTGCACAAATGTAAGGCAGAGGGATCACTTGTAACATGATACCTTTCACTCATATAGCTCCTTATAAATAAATAAATAAATATCTATCTATATATTACCTACTGGCGGTCGCCAGTAGGTAGTTATAGTTAGGACCACGTTTCCATAGGAAATCCGCAACATTCTATTTTGAATAACTTTGGCGCCGGTCGACGAATCCTCGCGAATTTTTCAAAATAGGTGGGGAGCTACGCTCCGCTCCTACCCTGAAAGTCTCGGGGGGATTCGTCAAGCGGGGGCTGAGATAAAAGGGGGGTCCCAAAACGCGTTTTTCCCATGCATTTTTCCATAGGACCTTTAGACACAGCTACAGCCCGAACGGCTGAACAGAATTACTTGAAATTTGGCAGAGAGGTAGTCCTCAGGTCAAGGAAGTGCCTTTTGTAGGTTTGGTGTAAATCTGTTCAGTAGATTCAGAGAAAATAGCCTTTAAATCAATATATATATCTGAGCCAGCTTACGGTGCGCTTACGGTGCGCTTACCGTACGCGTACGGTGGCGTGCGCGAGCGCGATTTTGATTGGCTGTTAGATCTTAGTAAACATTCGAATCGGTCGAAACCAGGAAGCGGCGGCCGCCATTTTCTCTCTCGCTCTCTGAGTTGGGCAGCAAAAACGATGCCAAAAAATGTCTAAAGAGGCAGTTTCTTGAGATCCTAACCACCCAGCATTGATATAGGGGTCCCCAAACAACCCCCAAGCCCAAAAAAAAAATATTTTTTTTTCGGAAAATCGCCGATTACGCTTACCGTACGCGTACGGTAATTTTTTTTTTAAAAAACAAATTATCCACACCCTCCCCACCCCGTGTGCAAATGGTGCCCGAAGGACACCATTTGTGCATGGCTTATTACAGGTAAGAAATAAACAAAGAATAAATTTCACAAAGATGCGCATAATATGTCCCCCATGTGCGCACGGTGCGCGAAGCGCATCGTGCGTACATGGCCCATCCCGCATAACGTGGGCACGCGGTGCGCGCAGCGCACCGCGTGACCACCGTGCGTGCACGGCACTAACTGCGTAAAGTGGGCGCGCGGTGCGCAAAGCGCACCGCATGCTCACTGTGCGCGCACAGTGCGCGAAGCGCACCGTGCGCGCACGGAACGAACTGCGTTAACTGGGCGCGGACGCCATGAATGGCGTAAAGTAACTTAGCATTTAAAAAACCGTACAAATTCACTGAAAAACCATAGGTTTCACACACGTTATAGTTAGCTGGACATTTTATTGATAAAAAACCAATGAAATTCCCCCGTTATAGTTAGTGCAGGCAACTATAACTCACGCGACCGCAATCTTCTGCTGATGACATATGTGTCTTTATGAAAAAAAAATATTTGTAATATATGTATAGCTAAAATTTAATGGAAGAAGACATGGGCAAATAAGTGTCTAAATACAGTATTAGCATCAGCAGAGGATTGCGGTCGCGTGAGTTATAGTTGCCTGCACCAACTATAACGGGGGAATTTCATTGGTTTTTTATCAATAAATTGTCCAGCTAACTATAACATGTGTGAAACCTATGGTTTTTTCAGTGAATAGATATATAAATATAACCTTTGACTGTCAAACCACATTTTTTTGTTTTGTAAGTAGATTTGCATGGAACCATATCCTTTCAAACTTTTACAGTAAGTGTTGGAAATGGTTCTTTTTGCAGGGTTATCCCCAAACTTTTTGCTCCTTCCTCCTATTTTTTCTTGACCGGTTTGTGTTGGTTTTAGGACTCTGGGCACTTTACCACTGCTAATCAGTGCTAAAGTGCATAAGCTCTCTGTGTAAATTGTGTTATGGATTGGTGTTTCCATGATTGGATATTTGATTTCCTTGTTAGTCCCTAGTAAAGTGCATTGAGTGTGCCACGGCCTGTAAATCAAATGCTACTAGTGGCCATGAGGCACTGATTGTGCCACCTACGTCATTAACCTTAAAAAGGTAACTCAGACCTGCCATTGTAGAGTCTGCACTCAGTTGGTAACTAACATGTCGACTTGGCCAGTGCACACACTTGCCAGTCCATAACCTTCCCCTTCCTTAGATGTCAGGTACCGCTAAGGAAGGCCCAAGATACCCCTGTGGGCAGGGTGCAGTGTATGTTAAATGTAGGACATGCCCTGGTATGTGTGGCATGTCATGATCGTGAATTACAGCCCATTTAGTTTTTCACTATTGCAAGGCTACCTGTTCCCCATAGGACAGAATGGGAAGTTTGTTTATAACATCGTATAAACATAACTGGCCCTGGGAACTAGGTGGGTAAATAAAGTTTAGTATGCCTGAACTCAGAATCTAAAGATGCATCTTTTAGTGAAGGTGATTTTTACATTCTGTGTTTGAAAATACCACTTTTAAAAAGTAGGTATGTTCTTGCTCAGTTATCCCGTGTGCCTCTGCTGGAATGTGGATTGCCTGTCTGGGTTTTGGATGACAGAAGGCTGGGGAGCAGGAGTGGCTCCAGAGAGTCTAGGTAGGGTCAGGAAAGGGCTGAATAGACCTGGGCTGCAATGGGGAAAGGGGAGGAGATTTCCTTGCACCTAAAAGGGCCTGGTCTGCCTCTGACAATGCCGCCTCCACCTCCTGCCCGGAAATCACACCAGAGAAGGCAGAACTGGTTCTCGCTGGGCACAGACACACTCTGCCTAAGCGATCAAAGGATTTTGGGATATTAATATTGGGGACCAGACCCCTGAATTTTAGAACTCTTTTGGATCAAGACTGCCAAGAAGAAGAGCTGGAGAAGATGTGAGGAGGACCTATCACTTTGCTGTGTTGGCCTGCAGTGGCTGCTTCTGTCTTGGGCAGTGAAAGGACTGGACTGGAATTCCTGCAATCTGCTTTGTGAGTTTCTCCAAGGGCTTGAGGTAGAGCTTGCCCTCTGTTCAAGACTTCTCAGGAACAACAAAGACTTCAAGCTCTTCTGCCCTCAGCACTGGGGAATGTGTGTTTTGTGCTGCAACAGAAGGAAAGCAACTCGACAACATCTACGATGCCGCTGCCGACTCCTGTAGTGGAGGTGGAACTACAGGTGCACACATTGCTATGTTAGCATAAGCGTCTTAGAAATTAAAACACCATCTTGCCACTTTTGCTGCTTTTGCACACAACACTGTAGATAGATGTTATTATATGAAAACTGCTTGCTTGCCTTTTCTTCACATGAGAACGGTTTGTTGTTCACATCCCTAGACGTGCACCGCGAACCTTGGTCTGAATATTGTGTGCAGAAGCAGTCAGGGCCAACAAACAATGAATGCTTTTGAATTCAGGTTGATCAGCCCACGCTCTAGCCATAACACGCACACAGCTGCAAATATCTGAAACTTGAGCGCCTTTAATATTCCAGTTTGCATGCATGACAGAGACACTTTGGAGAAGACTTTTTCCAGACAAAGAGCAAAGCTGATCCTGTGATGTGATTCACCTAAGCTGATAATTACGGTATGGGGTTCCCCATTCAAGCCTAGAGACCTTCTATTAGTTTAATAATACTAGCTTACTAGTGAAGGCAGGGTGGTTGTATTCCACTATCATTTGTAATACGATTTCTCCCTTCATTTTCTATGGTATTGTAACAATGCTGATGGTTTTATTCTTAATCATTTGTCTGCTTATGTTAGCCAAAGTACTGCATCTTAGGACACGTAGTTTATAAAATAAACATTTTAAACTGTACTGTGTTTCAGATTACTCTTGTTGTGGACTGATATGAGAATAATACCGAACAGGTATTTCTAATTCCCACCATTCCTGAGAGTACTCTAAGTCGCTTGTTCTGAGTTGTCTAATCATTGGTAGCTTCGAGATGATACGCAGAACGAATGAGACACTGATGCTAGTCGGATAGGGGTTCTGGGTACTGAGGAGAGTTTTTGGTACACCGCAATTCACCGAGGTCCTGGTTTCCTGTGCATAGTTCTGTGCAGGAGCAGAATCCCTGCAACACTCCGTGTCTTGAAGGCACTGCAGAGGGCACCGCCGCACCGCGACCCTGGTCTCACCGGCGCTGCCTGCTGATGCGGCCACCGAGCCGCTGCTCGCGCTGCGACCTGTCGGCATAGCACTCCACACCGCCTCGCTGCACGACGACGCCTTGGCACCGCCATCCTGGTCTCTCTGACGAAGCCTGCTGACGCCGCCACCGAGCCGCTGCTCGCACCACAACCTGCCGAAATAGATGCCGCTGCTTGCACCGTGGTTTGAGGGCACTACTCGTAAAGTTACACGAGGCACCGCCATCATCCCGCACCACAGCCTTGGCCTACCGACGCCAGCGCCATCGACTGCAGTTCATCAGCTGACGACAGCGCTTCTGCAACGACGACGCCACTGCCGGCACCGTGACCTGCCAGCACCATGACGAGCACCGCCTTCATCTCGCACCACAACCCTGGTCTCACCGACAACGCCACCTGACGCCGCCACCGAGCCGCAACTCGCACCGCGACCTGAAGGCACCGCACGCCGTACCGCTGCACTTTGCACCGCAGCACACGACACCCGACGCCGCCAGCGCTCCTGACTCCAACAGAGAGGAGATCGACCTGCAACGCGTGTGACTTCAAGGGCCCCGACGTCTCCTGCACCGACCTCCGGAACCGCCGTGTTTTCGGGAGCGCAACGAGAGGTCGCCGACGACCTTCATTTCTGAAAGGTACTGTTTGCGGGTCTTCCCGACACCGTAGCTGGCCCGCGACGCCGCGGTCAGACAGAACTGTTTGGATTTGTTTGTTCACGACACCGTGATAGCCCCGGACCCAGCTATCGACATCCAGGAACTGTTTTTAAAGCGTATTTTGATAACTGTGGATTTTTAATGACTGTATTGCGGTTTTGTATTGTTTTTGGTCTTGTCTTAAGTATATAAAAATATTGGATGTTTTTCTAAACTGGTGTGGTTTCCTTGTGTAGTGCTTACACTGTATTACTGTTGGTTATGTGCAGATGCTTTACACACTGCCTCTAAGATAAGCCTGACTGCTCGTGCCAAAATGCCAAGAGGGTGAGCAGGAGTTATTTTAGGAGTGTAACTCCCTTATCCTGACTAGAGTGGTGATTTCTGCCTGGCTTTGGCACATGCCCTAGCCTGCCAAAAATCCAATTTCTAACAGTAAGCTACTACACTTCCTATGTGTAGCCTACCTTTAGATTATCTTGTACTCTGTGCGAGTGTGCGAGACATGGATGTATATGCATTGTACAACTGCTTATGGGTGTGCTTGTATTTCGGCTCCGAAGGCTGTTTTTCCCCTGAATGCCTTTTGACTGTGGGAGTGTTAAATGTCAAAAGTTGTCTATTGGACTTCAAGGTGATCAGACACATCTTTCAAAGCCAATGTCATGCTTTTTGATCTTTGAGTTTGTTTTGCATCCAACGTCCTGCCGTACCAAAGTATTGTTGTCCTAGGCTTTGGGATGTGTGTGTGTGTGTATATATAATATATAATATAATATATCTATACACATATACACACACATATATACACACACACACACACATATATATATATATATTATATATACATATACATTACCTACTGGCGGTCGCCAGTAGGTAGTTATAGTTAGGACCTATTATCCATAGGAAAATCGTAACATTCTTTTCCCAATAACTTAGGCGTCGGTTGACGAATCTTCGCGAATTTTTCAAAACTCGTGGGGGCGCTTTGGTGTGCTCCTATCTTAAAAGTTTCAGGGTGATTCGGCAAGCGGGGGCCGAGAAAAAAGGGGGGTCCCAAAATGTGTTTTCTCCATGTTAATTCCCATAGGAAACTTTAGACACAGCTACAGCCCGAACTGCTGAACGTAATTACACCAAATCTGGCGAAAAGGTAGCCCTTGGTTCAGAAAGATTCCTTTTTGTTAAATGGAGTAAATCCATTCAGGAGTGCATGAGAAATTTGAAAAAGAAAAAGTTTCAATATCTGGGCGTGAGATCTGATTGGCTGTCAGCACTTCATCCTGGAATTGCTGGCAGCCATCTTGGGACCAATATACATGATAGTACCCCAATGAAATGCATTGTAGTGAATCGAACATTTTGAGGGTTACCAAAAGGAGAACTATAAAGGGTGATAACAGACTTTAGTTACATTAGAATTCATTTGTTGATGGTACCATACTAATTTCCGGAATTGTGGTGTGTTCTAAGGTGATTTTACCCTGTGAAAAACCTTCTGCTGGGATATCATGAATAATGTTTGAGAGAAAACTGAAGCTAAAATGAGAGCATATTTTCTGTAAATTCACATTATCTTTCTCAGTCATGTGAGAATAAAGTCTGTCATTCTCAGTAAATCATGTACATCCAACAAGGGCAGAGACTGTCAGTTGATGCCTTTGTGTTCTACTGCAGCTTCCCAGAGTGTTCTGAAGAACAACTAGAGCGCTAACAGTCTTACTTATTTCAAAATATGGCACACCTGAAACCATGTTGATTGGAATAGACTGGTAACACTTAAAACATTTAATTTGCAAAGGAACAAAATTAGGGGGTTCATTTTGCCATAGAAAGTATGATTAGTGCTGCAGAAAGAAAAATTAGGGCATGTTTTAAGTGAGATCTCAAATCCTCTTCTATTTCATTAGAAAATTCTGACATGCAGACTAAAACAATCACTTTCAATACCAGCAGTAGACTTCCAGTTAACTCCCTGGTGAACAGTAGCTTTACTACAGTTATCTAATGAACAACTAGAGTGCTAACATTCTGAATTTATGGCAAATGTGTGACACATCTGAATGCCTTCTTGATGGAATCAAAGTAAAAAACTGAAAGCATTTCCTACTGAGGAGACTGCAGTAAATGAGGAAATTAGGAAACTTCATAACAAATAAGTCTCCCAAGACGGCCACCAGAGAAAGAAGAGCCCAAATATCACCCAGATGTAGCCCACATATAGCCCAATGACAGAAGTGTGCAAAACACTTTTTATTTTTAGTTTTTCTGCAGTTTTATATAGTGCAGATTGGTCAGGTATTGGAGCGTTACATCTTACTTGGACCCCTTATTGCGTATTTTGCACGAAGTACATGAGATTGATCTTGCAAAACATTGAACTTTACGATTCTGTTAAACTGAAGTTGCTCTAAACCGGGCTTTATAACACCCGTTTTTACCTACTGGTTTTAATTAATTCTCACTGTATTGTATTAGGAAAGAGGATTTACTGTTTTTATGTACACTTTTATGATCTATGTTTCTAAATCAGATCAAATAAAGTTTAATGAATTCTATGGTAGGACGGAGGCGAGGATTATGCACATCTTTCCTCACTTTATTTGCATAGCAGTTCAAAGAAAACATAACACAACAATCATTAAACAAAAGACTACACAACCCATGAACCATTAGGGAGGTAGTCTCCAAGGTAACTATAGTCCAATCATATCACAGTCCATCGTATATAATATTGTGACGTCCCTTCCGCTTTCTTCACTGCTCGTCAGTTAAGTGCATTCCTTACAATCTTGGCTTAATCTGACGTTGTTGCTGTTTGTATAGCGGTTTCTTGTGCACGTTATTAGCATTATTGCCTTGGTATGGTTTCATATTCCCTGCGCAGTAGGCTCTTGCCCGAGAGCGTTCTCCCCCTTGCAGTTTCTCCCGCTGTGCGCTCTGCGCGCGGTGAGATCCTGTCAGGCGCGTCTGGTCCGAGCAAGGCAGCTCCGTCGAGTGCTCCCGCTGGTCTTTACGCGTGTTTGGGAATCCGGTCACTCCTTTAGTGTCCGCTTGATTCCTGACCAACTCTCACCTAAATTTGACACTACTACGCAGTGATTTCCCCACACGGCCACGTAATTGGTATTGCGCCTCAGTCTATTCTTATAACAGCTTCGGGGAAAGCCTAGCTGTTGGAGCACCGGCGAGGGGGCTGCCTTAAGGATTTTAAGCGCATTTGTTCTGTGCTCACACCCTCTACTATCATGTCTTCTCCAGAAGAACATTTTTACTACTCCTACCAGGAAGTGGAGGAGGAATGGCCACCCAACTTCTCCCTCCAGCAGTGGACCAAGCCCTCTCTCTGGCTACTTCTAGGGCGCTGGCTCCTCTTAGGGATCAGGTTGATAAGCTGGCGAAAAGCATCCCTGGGGTGTTCAGTGACCCAGATCTGGTGACGGCGGGTCCCAGTAGCTCCCAGATGGGGAATAAAAGGGCCGGTAAGCATAACGCGGGGCACTGGGAAGGATTTGATAAACTTTATTAGGAGACCTTCCTCAAGAATGCCGGTCTTTTTTTTTGTTTTTTTTAAGAAGGAGGGCTGTGTGGCCCCCCTTCTTTTTCTAATTTATTCACCCCGGGGACCCCATCCCCCGGGGCCGGCCTTTGTTTTTTATTATTTAAAAAAATATATATATATATATTTATAGAAACACATAGGACATGCTGGACAAACCGTATGTACCAATCACCATGACTATTTGCGTGATATTCATTAAAAGGCGACTATGCATACAATGAATCCACGTGAAATTCATTTACACCGCTAGTGAAGCTCTGACGGGCACATTTAATACACACGCACACCAAGCCATTCAAAGGGGATTAGACAAAAATTCGACCAAACTATGCAAGAAACCCCCCTCACGGTTAATAAAACACACATCCACCGCCGGATGTGTAATACTTTTAATTTTACTCTCTGGACCTCACTTGAGTCACAGCGTGCTCCTGGCTGAGCCCAATGCTGTGTTACACCCACCAGTGCTCGCCGAGTGCCACACACCTCTGTGTTGTATTCCACCAGCTAGTGCGTATGCTAAGACACTCTCTAGCCCATGTGTACTGTAACACCACCCTGTGAATATGTCATGCCACACTTGCCTTCGCATGGGTTATATTGCCCCATCTAACATGCCTTCCTCGATGTCTATGTTATAATGCACAGCGCTATGCCATACATATTACAATCTGGGATCCATATCTTTGTCACAGTGCATATGCAACGTTACACTCCCCAGCACATATTTTATATTACAACTTTAGAGACTAGTTAGGTTACACAACACTGCCCTGTGCATATTACACTCCAAGGCGCATATCGCATAGCACGCGCTAGTGCCTGTGCTATCTCGCGCTCTCCAATGAATCTGTCATTGCGCACAATGTATTGCATATTATATTTCACGCCCGGTTCATCTTATATCACACTTTTTGGTGCATAGTTTATACCATATACTATATCTAGTTTTCATTTTCAATCGTGCTCTCAGGACTATGTTCTACATAACACTGCGTCCACCTACCCTTTTCACGGGCATTACATTTTGCGATGGGGGGTGGAGGGTCAGGGGGTGTTACTGCCAAGTGAGCCCGGAGTCAGTTACAAACGTCCTCTTCTTCCTGGATAAAAGTGAGAATATGCTGCATACTTGTTCATATTTTAAGTAGTTCGCACAGACACACATTTTAAAAACAATAAATTTCCTAATACCCACTTTCTCTGAACAGTTAGCTTGCTGCCCCATCCACCTCCTCCCTATCCTCTGTTGTCTGAATCCATGGACTAGCCTCCTCCCTCCTGCCATGCATGGTCTGATGTGCTGCCACTGCCCTCCATTTATCATGATGTACCAGTCCACTCCTCCTGCCCTCCATTGCCCAATTCTATGGCCCATCATTGACCTCCTGCTTAGCCTCTGTGCTTAGCTTGCTGCCCCTATTCTCCTTCCCCCTGCCCTCCGATGTTCTTGTGCATGCCCATGCTCCATCCTATTTGCCCACCATGTTCCATGGACCTGCCACTCCTATCTACTCTGAGTGTTCTGTTGAGCTGCCACTCCCCTCCCACCTGCCTAGCATTGTCAGATGACTGTAACCTGTCCCTGCCACCTCCGCCCTGCCTGTCCACATGCCATGCCCCTATTCCCTTCCTCCTGTCCTCCATGGTCCATTTTACTGCCACACCCTTCTGCCCTCCCTGGTCTGTTGTGCTGCAACTGCTCCTCCTGCCTGCCCTGTGTGGTCTGTTGTGAGGCCCCTTCCCCTGAACTCTCTTGTCTGTGCCCAGGTCCCGACCCTCCCTTCTATCCTCCATGGTCCTTTGTGCATGCCCCTGCACCCTCCTTCTTGCCCATCATAGCCATTGTGCTGCCACTAACCCTCCCGCTTGCCATGCATGGTCTTCTGTGCTGCCATGGCCCCTCCCACCTTCCCTGTGTGGTCAACTAGCTGCCCGACGAACCCTCCCACCTTCCCTCCATGGTCTGTGTGTATGCCATCATAGTCTCACTGTTGCTCTCCATGGTGTGTCTTGTTTCTAGTGCCCATCCTGCCTGACCTCCATGGTCATCTTGCTGCTCCTGCCCTGCCCCCTTGCCCCCAGTCCTCTGTTTGCATGTGCAGACCCCTATTCCCTCCCTCTTGGCTTGTCGGTTCCATTGTAATGCCCCTGATCCGTCCCTCCTGCCCTTTATGGTCTGTTATGGTGCAGCTTTCTCTCCTGTCTGTCCATTATGGTCAGCTAGCTACCATTGCCTCTTTCCCCTCTGTTCTCTGTTGTCCATGTGCATGGTACGGTCCCCTCCCTATTGCTTTCTATGGATTGTTGTGCTGCACTCCCGTCCCGCATGCCCTGTGTGGTGTATTGTGCTGCTGCAAACCCTGATGCCTGCCCTGTAGGGTCAGTTTGGTGCACCTCTCCATGTCCCTCCTGTCCTCTGTTATCCAAGTCCATGTCCCTACCCCAATTCCTCCTGCCTACCATGATACAATGTTCCATACTTGCGAACATTTTGAACTTGGTAAGAGGGAGATTTTGAAAAAAAACTGGGGTATTGATTTTCCCCTTTGAGTTACATTGAAAAAGAGGAGATTGTAGACAGGAGACAGATCAAATAAAGCCCATTTGAGCTTAAAAACATTGTCCGTTTCCTGGCTGAAACGGGTCTGTTGGCATGTATGGTTGTACTACCACTGCCTTTTCCTTCTGCCCACAATGGTCTATTATATTGCCACAGCCTCTCTTGCCAGTCCTGTATTGTTGGTTTGTTGCCCCTGCCCCCCTTTCCACTGCCCTCCATTATCTGTTGTGCTGCCACTGCCCTTCCTGCCTGCCCAGTGTGGTCAAATTGTTGCCTCTGCACTCTCCTACCTTCCTTCAATTTTCAGAGTCCGTGCCCCTGGCCTCTGCCTCTCAACAGTATCCCAATGAACAACTAGATTGCTAACATTCTATATTTATAACAAAAGTGTGAAACGCCTGACGTCATCTTGCTGTAATCAAAACTGTAATACCTAGATCATTTCCTTTAGAAATTACATATATGAGAGGGACTTATTTGCATTACAATTATGGTTAGTGCTCTAAAAAACTAAAATGAGGACATATTTTCTGAGTTTTCAAATAGCGTCAAAGAACTTTTAAATTATTTGTAATCTTTATGTTTTTTTATCCAGTTGACCACTTGATTAAATGTTGCACCTAGGGGAGAGGATGTGGTGTTACTTCCAGAGCTGCAGACTTTGCAACTGGGGAACCATGTTGGAGTTTCTGCTTCAGCTCAACATTCTGTGATTCTGGTCAAATCACTTAATCTCCCCATGTCTACAACCAAAATGAATTTGATCTTGTGTGATGTAACCAATGCTCATGTAAAGCACTCCAATACCTGACAAGTCTGCACTATATAAAACTGCAAATACACAAAAAATAAGTGTTTTGCACACTTCTGTCATTGGGCTTCATCTGGGTGATATTTGGGCTACATTTGGGCTCTTTTGTCTCTGGTGGCCATCTTGGGAGATTTATTTGTTATTAAGTTTCCTAATTTCCTCATTTACTTCAGTCTCCTCAGTAGGAAATACTTTGTTTTTTATTTTGGTTCCATCAAGAAGGCATTTAGATGTGTCACACATTTGCCATAAATTCTGAATGTTAGCACTCTAGTTGCTCATTAGATCACTGTAGTAAAGCTACTGCTCACCAGGGAAGTCTGCTGCCGGTATTGAAAGTGCATGTTTCAGTCTGCATGTCAGAATCTTTTTATGAAATAGGAGAGGATTTGAGAAGTCAAATGTGCCCTAATTTTTCTTTCTGCAGCACTAATCATAATTTCTATGGCAAAATGAACCCCCTCATTTTGTTCCTTTGCAAATTAAATGTTTTAAGTGTTACCACTTTATTCCAATCAAGATGGCTTCAGGTGTGCCATACTTCTGTCATAAGTAAGACTGTTAGCGCTCTAGTTGTTCTTTAGAACACCCTGGGAAGCTGCAGTAGAACACAAAGGAATCAACTGACAGTCTCTGCCCTTGTAGGATGTACATGGTTTACTGAGACTGTCAGACTTCATTCTCACATGACTGAGAAAGATAATGTGAATTTACAGAAAATATGCTCTCAGTTTAGCTTATAGATCACCTTCCAAACCTATGTGGGAAAAGCATGAGAAAATAGTTTTCTCTCAAACATGATTCATGATATCCCAGCAGAAGGCTTTTTCACATGGTAAAATCACCTTAGAATATACCACAATTCCTAAAAGGAGTATGGTACCATCAACAAATGATTTAAAATGTAACTTAAGTCTTAAAACCTTGTATTAACTGCAATGCTTTTTAGGTCTCGCTAGCGTAAGACTGCGCGCATGCGCAGTCTCGCTGGCGAGATTTAATGAGATGTGGGTATTTTCTGTAAGGGGCATTAAGCTCCGCCCCTCTTTTCCATTGGCTGGCAATACAGTTTATGCTAAACGGTGGCAAGCCATTGGAAAAGAGGTGTCGGTGACGTATTTGCTTGCCTTTCTGAGCCTTCCCATTTGGACGGCCTGGCCTGCTTTGCGTTCGTCGCAAAAGGTTTCTTATCTTTATGGGGCCAAACACATGGCCCCATAAAGACAAGAAACCTTTTGGCAGGCGAGAAAGCCGAGCAAATACGTCACCCCCTCCCTTTTCAGGTTGAGCAAGGAGGAGGGTGAGTGTGTGACATGTGCAGCGTTCACTGGCAATGTACCTCCTCTTCTCCGTAACAATGCCGGTGGAATGCTCTCGACGCGCAGGCATGATGTGGTAAATTCTCCTCCAAAAATCTGCTACTTGTGGCTTGTATTTTCGGAAGATGGCTGTGTGGCATGTTATGTGCGCAGCAAAACATTGAAAACGTATATTGTTACCCGCCAGGCTGTTTGAAACCAGTACCCTGCTTACAAATAGGCTGGCGTCTCGTAGGTACAGATTTAGGTGCCATTCCTTCGGAGCGGCTTGCATAAACTCGCATTCATTTGGGGTTGAATGTATTCGATGGAATACTCAAAGTACGCGTGTACTTTCACCGCAACAGAAAGGATGGGTCTCAAGAGTAGATCTCAAATTATTTTCCGAGGAGACCATGGTGACATATGGTAAACATACCGCGACGTGCAAAGGAAGGTTTTGCACAGTTTGTGGCTAGGGATGCGGCAGCCGAGTTGCCATATTTTAGTGCTTGGAGACTTGTTGATTCGGCTGCCTGCTCCTAATAGGTTTCCCTCATGCACCCTTTTCCCTCCCACAGCTACTCTTCTCCCACTCAGCGCACAGTTTCATTGTAATAAATTTTAGCATGCCTCAGGCTGTAAGCGCACTGTCACACACTCTGGAGTTATTGAGTCACTGTGCCAGTGAGTTCCCACATTGCCCCCCTATCCACTCTTCGGGTCATCCACAGACACCCCTAAACACCGCCCACAGGGTTTGTTGCTCCTAAAGCCACTTGCTTTCTCTGACCACTCTTTCTAAGTCAGACGTGAGCAATCAATCCATCCTACGCTGTGTTCTCAGAACCAAACGCACTGAGGACATAGCCAGCCAGGCTCTTCTTAGAGCCCTAATCAACAAGCATTTGCATTACAATAGGGCTTGCTTTCGCAAGAATTTAAGCTATTAGCATTGTAAATGACTATGCCTTTTATTTGTGTTTTAAAAACCAAAACATAAATAAAAGGCATTGTCATTTATAATGCCAATAACTCAAACCCACGTAAATGCGAGACCTATTGCATTGCAAGTGCTTGTTAATGAGGTGCTATCATGTATATTGGTCCCAAGATGGCTACCAACACTTCTTGGATGAAGTGCTGACAGCCAATCAGATCTCACGATGAGATGTGTGGTTAGGCTCCGCCCAGATATATATGTGATTTTACTTTTGATTTTCTCAGGAACTACTGAACGGATTTACACCATTTAAGCAAAAGGCACGACTCTGAACCAAGGTCTACCTTTCTGCCAAATTTGGTGCAATTCCGTTCAGCAGTTCGGGCTGTAGTGCGACTAAAGGTCCTTATGGAAAATTGCATGGGGAAAACACGTTTTGGGACCCCCCCTTTTTTCTCGGCCCCCGCTTGACGTATCACCACGAGACTTTCAGGATAGGAGCGGACCGGAGTGGGCCATGAGTTTTGAAAATTTCGCGAAGATTTGTGAACCGGCGCCAAAGTTATTCCAAATAGAATGTTGCGGATTTCCTATGGATAATAGGTCCTAACTATAACTACCTACTGGCGACCGCCAGTAGGTAATATATCTATATATATCTCCTGCAGTTTATTTTTGTATTTATTTGCAAGATGTGAGCATGCGACTTTGAATACACTGTTAACTCTTACTGCAATGGGACCCGTTACACAGGACGTGCACTATGGCACCTTCTCCTTTGTTATGACAGAATGCCTTGTATGTATTTATGTAACACCCTATGGTGTGTTTGTCAGTGACTTCTAGGTAGTGGCAATGTTCTGTATGACTCTGAATGAAGTTGGATCAGTTGCATCGGGACTTGCAGGGCACGCAAATTTGTTCGAGGTTGTGTAGGAGTCAATTCGGAGTCGGACAGAACAATCTGGTCCTTCTCTAGCAAATTCAGATACAGCATTGATGTGGCAGAATCCAGTGTGGATCTTGATGCCTTTGGGTCGGCTCAAGAGTCAGGGCAGACCCTGCTACAGGGTTGAGGACGGATCCACCGATGCTAATGTGACTGAAGTCCTCCTCGGATCCATTGGGCCTGAAGGGAGGCCAGAAGGGGCTGAAGGGTCCTGAATAGTTACAATATAGCGTCTTTGAAAGTCTCAATCTTCTGCAATGTTGAAGACAGCCCCAGAGGAAAAAGTTACTTACCTGAGGTAACTTGCTACCTGCAGATTCTTCACCTCTAGAATAATCCCCAGGCATCATACTGGAGCAGCAAAACTTCAAAGCAATGAGGTCACCGGTAGAGGGTGCTGGACTCAGTTGGTGCCGGAAGAGATGTTAGGCGGTACCACTTAGGTCATAAAGCACATGCCATAGGCATCAATGTCAGCTTCCCTCTATTTTTTCAAAGTCCTCAAGTGTGAAGGGGAAGATTGACACAGAATCAGGAATCCAGTACAAAAATATTCCAATATTGAGGTGTCTATGTCAAACCAAAGATTGACATCAATGAAGAAATGCAGTACCAAAATATTGCATTTCTGAGGCGTTGATGTCAACCAAAAGGTAGTATCGAAAATTGGTAGTGTGTAGAACCCACCACAAATCGCAAGTACTTGCAATGAGACCGCAAGATAGGGATGTAGAAGTATGCATCCTATAGATCAGAGAACACCATCAAGTCCCCAAGCTATGCCAGTAGAATTTGAGCTAGGGTCAGGGACATGTTATAAAATTATTAGGGGGATGTCTCACAATACATGGTTGTAGAGGACGAGAACGCATTTTTAATTGAGGGATTTTAAGGCCATACTCCCTGCAGAAAAGGCCTTCTTGTCCCAAGCTTCCAGGCTTTTATAAATTCCCTGCAAGAGGGAGCTGTAGGAAAAACACCACAAGATTGAGCCTCAGAACAGAACTAGGCTCTCAGGTGAAGGGTGTGCTGAGAGGAAGGCTGGATCACCAGGGGTAGGCCACAAATCTATTGACTGCCGACATAGAGCAGGGTTTCTCGCATGCTGCCAAACATGGGTTCTAGCAGAACATCATTGGAAGGAGAAGAGGTTCAGAGTAGGCAGACACGTGTAGGAGGACTTTAGTGAGATCATTAGTCTTTTTATCAGCTGATGGTAGCTGCAAGTCAAAACTTCGGCAGCTTTTAACATGCCCTAATGTAGTGGCACAAGTTCAGGCGCTGGTGGTCCAGAGGGGAATTCCTTAGCTTGCTCTGGAGAAGTATCCAAAACACTTGCCAAAGAGAGGCCCTGAAACTCGCAGGGATCCCGAGCCGGATCATCACATGGAAGGTACTTCCAAGGCTCAAAATCAGCCCCAAATATTTAATGGAAGCATTCTCTACAAGGCTCTTCTTCCAGCAAACTCAGAGCCTCTCTGGGGAATGGATTAGGGGCTAAGCGTCGGTCTCTATAAGAGAAGTAGCTGCTAAATTATCAGGCAGATTAATTTTGGACTGAGCGGAGCCTTTCTAATGAAGATTTTATACTGTGACAGTGTATAACTAAATATTGTTTTTGCTTACATCTTTTTATTATGCAATACGTCTTATTTAAAAAGACGCACTATTGCTGCCTTTTGTGGACCCAAAATAACTCACTGATTCTTTAGACACAGCAGTGACAGTACAGCAAACAGCAAAATTTGCTGAGTAGAAACTCTGTAAGAGTCTTGCAAGTGCAGGTGTTCAGTACATTGACATATTCACCCAGACTGTATTTAATCTATAGCTGAATGGTCGCCCCGCTTTCTAGTTATAGCTGAATGTTGATTGTAGGAAGCTGGCTCTGTATATACTATACCAAAGTAAGGTATAGTGTGCTCAGAGTCCAGTGGAACCCCAAAGGTAGGCAGAGGTAAAGTAGATAGCACCGTACTCTCTATTTGTGGTAGTTGTAAGCGAACAGTAAGGCTTTACCACAGGGTAGTGTTAAGCATTTATCGTCCAAATTCAGGCAAGAAATGATGACACACACTCAAAGACTGAAGTCAAACCAATTTGTTTGTATACAAATATTTAATTTTACTTCTAGAACCAAGGCAGGCCTGGTGCAGGCAAGTGAAATAATACTTTGCAATATTTATGCAATGAATTACAGTTGAATACTGGTTCAAATGCAGTTGGTTGATTCACAGATAAGTCAATCAGAATTACTTTTTAGTTACTTTGTAGATTACAATATTCATTATTTCTTTAATTACTTTTTAACTTAATTTTGCCAATGAGTGTGAGATGCCTAGATATCACACTGAGACATTTCCTAGACAAAAGGCAAGTAATTCACGTTTGATACATTTGCAGGTTTTCAAGTTTTCATACAAACCAACTCCACACTTTGAAGAATTTTCAAAAACCAGCAGTCAATGCAATCCTATGAGAGGAAATTAAGTTATCGGTTTACAGGTAAGTACTGGTTTGTGGGAGTTGGTATTCTGGGGTTAGAATCTGGGTTCCCCTAGGGTCGAGGATGTACTCTCAGAACAACCTCAGTGGCTCTAGTGTGGCCAGGTGCAGTGTGATGAGGTCCGATGTTATCTAATGTGGGTTGGGGCCTCCGGTTGGTGGCTGCTTAGGAGCAGGCAACAAGGTTGAGGGAGCAAAGCTCCTGGACTTAAGATCAGGGCAACGGGGATCTGAGTTAGCAGACAAGGTGCACCGACAGCGGCAGCCGGGTGCAAGGTGCTGTTTTGGCATTGGGTGCCCTGTTTTCAATGGGGATTGCCGGTTGTGGTTTTTAGCTGCAGGCTCAGTCCAGGAAGTCTTACAGAAGGAACCAATACGTGGGCAGGTATGTTGGAGGGGTCAGGGACGTAGGTTCACCTTCGGTTCTCTTCTCCAGGGAGCAGGATGCAGGAGTGTGTTTTTTGAGGTCGAATTTTACCTTACAGGGCCACTCGAGGTTGGGGTGGGGGGGGGGGGGGGGGGGGGGGGGGGTTTGGTCTCCGTGCAGAGGCTGCAGGCAATGTCAGGGAGTCCTGGAGGGGTCAACCCACGGTGGACTCGGACTCTCGAGTGCAGGAGGACCTCGCTGGGACCAGTGGACCACCCGGATTCATGCCGTAGGCGTGGAGTGCACTGGTGGTTCCAGGCGTCCAGTTTCTTTGTCCTCAGCAGGCTCAGAGTCTGTCTTGGGAGTTTCTTTTGAACAGAGCCGCTGTGCACAGGAGATCCATTCTTTGTTGAAGAAAGTCAGTCCTCCCAGAGTTCTGGAGGTCGCTGGCTGCAGGACAAGGAGACCTTTGGCGCAGCATCTCTGGAAACTGCAGATGGGCCGGTAGGGCTGGGGCCAAGTCAGTTCTTCTCTGCAGTCTCCTCTGCTGGGAGTCTTCTTTCATCCTTCTTCGTAGGTTGCAGGAATATCTCTTCTTGGTTCAGGGCTGCCCTCTAAATACTGTATTTAGGGGGCATTTTAGGGGTCTTGAGGTCAGTAGCCAATGGGCTACTGACCTTAGGGTGAGTACACCCTTGGTGTGCTCACCCCAGGTGGGAGAGTGGGCACAATCCCTAATGATGATTGGAGAGTGCCTGCCATCTGCAAGATGGCGGGTACTAAAGAGTGAGCTTCACCTCGCCTCTCCTACCTGAGGGGTGGGGTTGGCAGAGGGGGGCACACCTTCTGGGCTGTGCTGATTTTTCCCGCCTGCCTTCCTGCTGAAAAGGAGGGGAGACAAGAAGGGGGCCTGCTCCTGATAACAGGAGAGGCTGGGGGTCGTATTACAAAGGTGACAAGGCCTTTGAAGCTCCCCTGCCACAGATGTGACCACCTCCGCCCAGGAAAGGTATTGCTTCTGTGCTCAGGGAGCGAAGGCTTCCACCCCAGGGGTCCAGAAACATGTTTGGTGGTGGCAGGCTGGTGTGTACCAGTCAGTGAACCCACCAGAGGTTGGTCGTTTTTCAGGGGCATCTCTAAGATGCCCTCTGCAGTGGTGGTTCCAGGCATCCAGTTTCTTTGTCCTCAGCAGGCTCAGAGTCTGTCTTGGGAGTTTCTTTTGAACAGAGCCGCTGTGCACAGGAGATCCATTCTTTGATGAAGGCAGTCAGTCCTCCCAGGGTTCTGGAGGTCGCTGGCTGCAGGACAAGGAGACCTTTGGCGCAGGATCTCTGGAAACTGCAGATGGGCCGGTAGGGCTGGGGCCAAGTCAGTTCTTCTCTGCAGTCTCCTCTGCTGGGAGTCTGCTTTCATCCTTCTTCGTAGGTTGCAGGAATATCTCTTCTTGGTTCAGGGCTGCCCTCTAAATACTGTATTTAGGGGGCATTTTAGGGTTCTTGAGGTCAGGAGCCAATGGGCTACTGGCCTTAGGGTGAGTACACCCTTGGTGTGCTCACCCCAGGTGGGAGAGTGGGCACAATCCCTAATGCTGATTAGAGAGTGCCTGCCATCTGCAAGATGGCAGACACTAAAGAGTGGGCTTCACCTCGCCTCTCCTACCTGAGGGGTGGGGTTGGCAGAGGTGGACACACCTTCTGGGCTGTGCTGATTTTTCCCGCCTGCCTTCCTGCTGAAAAGGAGGGGAGACAAGAAGGGGGCCTGCTCCTGATAACAGGAGAGGCTGGGGGTCGTATTACAAAGGTGACAAGACCTTTGAAGCTCCCCTGCCACAGATGTGACCACCTCCGCCCAGGAAAGGTATTGCTTCTGTGCTCAGGGAGCGAAGGCTCCCACCCCAGGGGTCCAGAAACATGTTTGGTGGTGGCAGGCTGGTGTGTACCAGTCAGTGAACCCACCAGAGGTTGGTCGTTTTTCAGGGGCATCTCGAAGATGCCATCTGAGTGCATTTTTCACTAAATCCCACATGGTCACGAGTGTGGGTTTAATGTGCTGAGAAGTTTGATACCAAACTTCCCAGTTTTCAGTAAAGCCATTATGGTGCTGTGGAGTTCATAATGACAAATACGCAGCACCATATACTCTTAATGGCATTACTGCACTTACAATGTCTAAGAATTGGTCTAGACACTGTAGCGGCACAGGGCTCATGCACCTGTACCCTCATCACTGGTATAGTACACCAAGCTAGAGAGGTGGCTGAACTATGCCAGGGCAGTGGGTTGTAGGCATGGCACACAGGGATGTGTGCCATGTTGACTTTACTTTGTCCTGCACCAAAACACGCAACCTGCAATGGCAGTGTGTGTAAAGTCACAGGGCCTCTAAGGGTGGCACAATAATTGTGCTGCAGCCTTTACTGGCTTTCTCTGGCCAGTGTCCTTGGTACCCATGGTACCTTTTACAAGGGACTGACATTTGGCCAGAGAGGTGCCAATTGGGGGTACAAGGTACAGATCTGGTAAAGAACACAGGCCCTGGGAACCCGATTGGCCGGGACCCAGGGCACATCAAGTCAAAGTGCATCAGTAGTCTAGCAAAAAAGTGGGTGGGTTACTGCAACAGAAACCCTGCTTCCTACATTGATTCTGATTGAAATGTGGCATACTCATTTGTATCATTTGAAGATGCAAACTTGCTACCCTAATACAAAGGGACCATCGATCACTCTTATAAGTTGTTGTGGACTACTCCAAGGGAACATGTACTGTTAATTAATAGGGGGATATCACTAGCAGGTCAATTTATGTTTGGTTTTAAAATTTTAAAAATATCTTTTGTTATTGGAACTTGAATAAAATTGAAGCCAATTAGGCTGAGACATTTTGCCTCAATGGTGGGCAGAGCTCCTTTTACAAACAGAGCAAGGTGTGTGCTGGATCATTGTGCATTAATTAGAGAGGGACATCCTCTGCTTTCCTAATCACTGCACACCTTCATATGGGCCTCTTTTTTTTCAGGCAAGACATTGGAATGTAACCAATGTGTGTTTCAAAGCATGGCCCAACACCCAGTTTCAAACCTCCCCTTTTGTTTTAGCACTTATCCTATAATATAGCAAACTATACATTTACTTTTTTAGACGTTACTTTCTTCACAGTCCTTGGATCAGGTAAGGCTCCCTCTTACCTTCATAATGTTGTTATGTTATGTTAACCATAATCATGTTGAAATGTGTTTGGAGAAACGAGTGTGACTGTCACAATATCTGCTAACCTCTTCGTGGCTACATTTATTTTATGCCATGGCAGTGGAAATAAATGAGGCCCAATAACTCGTGCTTTTTAAAGCAATGGTACTAAGAAATGCACATTCGCACACTTATTACTACAGTGCAGAGGTCAGTCTACGGTTGATTACAACAGCAGTGTCAAAGTCACTGGAGAAAAATCATCGCTCAAAGGCTCACAGATTGCACGTTATAATTGCTTTAGTCATGGAATGGAATGTCCTTATTAGCCACAAGGCCTCTTCAATGTAGTTTTACGTGACTGCGCAAATGTAACCGCCTGCATCCTAGTTCTGTCTAAATATATTTTGGTAAAACAAACGCACCTGAAAAAATTCCAAGTCATACATCATATATGCAAATGCACAGAGTACAATAAGATATTTATTACCATTGTAGAGGGAGGGTAGGGACATCATGGCCTAAACTGAAAAGAGTTACCGAGTGTCGCTGTTACTTGGGTCTTTTTATTTAGCTGATTAAATAAATCAGTTGAAACTGCCTTACAGTCTCCCGAGTGCTGGTGAATGCTATAGATATATATTTTAACAGGTGTTCAGTGATCCCACACTTCAAAACTGATAAAACAAATAGGCTTTCGAGCCATTTTGTTGAAATATTGTCCTTTAAAGTGCCCCATTAAGCCCTGAGTGCCACCATAGCAGGTTCCTGTGTTAGAGGTTGCTGGGGCCACCCAGAAGCAATTGTGCACTTTGAGCGAGGTATATATACATTAATTTATGAACATTCACCAGCTATCACTGAAGAGATAAGCCGACTGTTGACTTGCATGAAAACCCCAAAACCCGATTTTCAAAATGCTTAAAACAAGAGAAAATGTTCCTAGCTCATACCTTCATCTGGCAAATATTGGAACTCCATGGCTTCGCTGACTTCCTTATCCGAAGGGCGTCGAAGTTGCATCTGCACGCGCACCGGCTCTCGGATTGCCTGGTTTTGGTACGCAGGCGTGCGGAAGACTATTGCCACCTGCCGGTGGACATCAGCCTGCGAAAAGGTCCCTTTGGCTTCCCAGGAACCCAGGAAGAAACGCACTTCAATATCTTCTGCGTAAGAAATGAAAGAACATGAAGGGCAGTTAAAATCCACATAAGGGAGAGGACAATCTGATGCCAAGGGTCATCACCACAGAATAAAAGGCGTTAGTCTAGTGACCGAGTCAGCTAGGGTCACATTCACACAACATTATTTATGCAAAACTGAAACTATTTAGACCTAACAAGATTTTAGTACGTTTTAAGACTTTAAAAGAGGACTCCGACTCCTAAAAAGAAATACAAGGCGAAGGTATACAAGGAAACCTTATGTTCCAGGAATCTGCTAATTACATGTATACCTAGAATGTGTACATACACTTAAAAATACAATTTTGCGATGTATTAGCCACCACCATTCCTAATCATGCTTAGTTCGGTTAATATTATGCTACACCCCTTCCTGACAGCTAATACCCTTTTATAATACCATATTACACGGCACAATTCTTCACTTATAAGTGATGTCCTTAAGTAAACAAATAAAAAATGACGACAAAAATGAGACCGAACAGAAAGCAAGGTGCATAAAATAGTAGAGTCAACATGAGGTTAAAATTAAGATAACGGACGGAAAATCATAGAAATATGAAGTAAAGTAAAAGCACAAAAAACAAGCTGCAGTTTCGAGCAGGAAGAGGCAAAAGCAAGCATGGCAAAAAATAAAGGAACAAATGGTAAAATTACTAGCGGTAATAAAATCATCTACACGCGTTAATAGCACCGACTCTCAACAGTTGTCACTAGTCTGTGTTTTCTTGCATGTACTTCATCCGACAACTTTATATAGTCTGTGCTAAATAGAAGGGGCAGTCCTATAACCCTGGTAACCAGGGCAAATCAGTAATAAAACAAAAAGACTAGTGTCTTCGGGGAAAGTGTAGGCCTCAACCTTCTGGGTAAATCTAAAAAGCCCTCAATTGATTGATTTTATAAGGAGTCAAATCAAATTTATTTTTATATATGAACATGTTGCATTACAAAAAAGTGCTCAAACAAAAACGACGCAGTGAAATGAGTTAGTTAAATAAATAAAGTGTGGAGGTGAAGTATGCAAAGCATATATTCAGAACTAGGGGCTGATATGTATATACGTTTCAATAACAACTCTGAATCAGAGTATGATGTACCATATAATAATTAAAATCAGTCCCCCAGTATATTTGTCAACTTTTTCGACCCTGTACAACTTATTTTGTGAGGGTCATCATCAAGATCAAAAATCAAGGTAAGACCTAGAAAAAGAAAATGATACAATGTTTTCGATTAGCTAATGGAGAAGATGATTGCAACATACCAATATGAAGCGATAAATCCAGTTGAATGGATTTCGAAACCCTTTTACATTGATTCTTCTGTGATTCACTAAGGAGTTAAATCAGTTCAGTTCATACTTTATTAATGTTTAGACCCAGTCCTTAAAACATACAATTGAAAACCAGATAAGATTTTGTTTTTAAAAGGGATAGAAGAAAAGAGGGAACCCCCCCCCCCTCTCTCCACTACTTGTAACCAGGTAAATACCCAATGCACCGTCATTTGGAGCATATCCTCTCCATTCCCCGATACCAGAGTGCACTGCATCACTAATCCAGACATTTTTTGCCAGTGCGCATGCAACATCAAAAATTCCATATTTAACGCAAGTGCATCATTGCGACAATTTATTCCTTATCTTTCAAAAAGCGGTTTTAAAATCAAACAATGAAGCCTATTAAAATGACGGCAATCAATTAATACATGGATGTTAACATTTTGAAAACGTGCAATCATTCTCTGAATTTAACCCCTTCGCTGCGGCGCGAATTCCGCCGCAGGGCTGGGGGGGTTCAGGGTGAGGGCGGCGCCGCCATGCTCGTGACGGAACCACGCCGTCATGAGTCACGGGCGAGCTGTGCTCATGACGGCGTGGTTCCGTCACGACTCCGCCCACTCAGTACTTCGCCCGCACAGGCGGGGAATTAGTGCTGCATGGGCGGAGCGGCCGCAGCATGACGGAACCACGCCGTCATGAGCACACGCCGCCCGTGACTCATGACGGCGTGGTTCCGTCATGAGCGTGGAAGGGGTTAAGAAAACGTCAAATTTTTCAGCTCTTGTATATAGCACATTTAATGCTACCCAATATTTTAATAGTGCTTAATGTAACGGGGCGCCTGGAAGTGCCGATAAATACGGAAATGCATTCCTATTTTTCCCAAGAATCAACCATATTCTTTGCAGATGGTCTATTCGTTACATACTCAATGTCAGCCAACCTGGACTCTTTTTTTACTGGCCATTTTTAATTCTGCTTTAGAAAGGTGGAGGCCTCAGTTATTTTCAATTCCATTTTTAAGGTGCCTGCGATGGCGTGTAGCCTTTTCCTGACTTTCTGGTCCCACTTTAGTTCACTCTTTCCTATTTCAGCAGCACATAAGGCTAGCGACAGTGGGAGGAATGCTTGTGAGGAAAACTACACGAGAGAAACAAGCATTTGCAATGCAATAGGTCTCGCATTTATGCAAGTTTAAGCTATTGGCATTGTAAATGACAATGCCTTTTATTTATGTTCTGAAAACAAAAATAAAAGGCATTGTTATTTGCAATGTCAATAGCTCAAAACTAGCGTAAATGCGAGACCTATTGCATTGCAAATGCTTGTTTGGTTTTGTGAACCCTGTGTGCAATAGATAGAAAGAAAAAAGTTAATTTACATAAAGCACAGGACGGTTAATCAATCTTAAAACTCAAACTTAGTTCACCAATTCCAAAGTCAGCTTCTTTACCCGTTATGTTACACCACTGCAAACAAAAACACCTAAGTAAAAAACACAATTTACAATGCCAATAGCTCTACCTTTCACAAATGCAAGACCAATTGCATTACAAGTGCTTGTTATTGATGCATTTCTGATTACGTTTTACCACCTAATTATTGACTTAATGTTTTTGAGGTCGTTGTTTGTACTGCACATGGGCTTTACAGTACAGATAATACAAGTGCGATTTTCTAGTCAATTCTTGTAACTTTTATTTGGTTTCAAGAATGGCTACGAGCTCCGATGTACAACGTGTCTGTTCAAGAGGAATGGAGTGTGTGCGTGCGCCCAAGTGAAAATGGCAGTCACTGTGTGTTTACTGCAATACGCATATGGCTGTTGCATGTACATATACTGCATCTCAAAGCCATCAGTGCCGATATCTGGTCTCCAGTGACAGTAGAAATCATTTACTTAAGTTAGTATATGGATGTGCGTCGCAATGTAAACAAACCCAGAATGTTTGACCCTCCCTCAGCCAAAACATACACACTGCTTACAACCACTCACCCCAAACACACACAAGCGATAACTTTAACCAATGAGAGGCTGCAGAGGGCGGAGACTATATTTGCAAGGGACAGATCAGGGAAACATGAAACGACTTGTAGTAGGCTTGACAGCAGCACTGCTCCAAGATAGTTTGAATGTGTCTCGTCAACGCCAACAAAGCAATTGTGTGTTGTGTCGAAAAGGCATAAACAGCCATCTGGACACATTAGCATGTGCTGCAGACATATGGCAGTGACATCTCCACACAGGCGAGCGAGCAAGCAAGTGCTGAGTGCTCCGAACGAACACAGCCTTAAACAAGTGTGTGGTGGGAGCGTGTGAGGCGGCGAGGAGACGCCATGGGCGTGCACATCGCCTGTCCGTCCGCGCACATGGTTTGTCTCCCTTCGCGCACCAAACCGACAATAGTCTCGCCAAGGTGAAGCAGCGCATGCGCTGAGTTTGTTAGGCGAGACCTAAAAATAGGAGGAAGAGCGAGTACATTGTGAAGATTATTCATACTTTAAGAACACATGCACACAGCAAATGTGCAAAAAAGTGTTATTTGGCCAATACCTCACTCGCAGAACTTTTTTTCCAATACAAGTTGCAATGCCAGGAATGGGGAACAAATGTTAGAATCCACGTTTCCACTTTGCATCACACTATCACACTACGACCCATTTTCCCAAACATATTTCAGCAGGTTTTCCTGAGGAAAAAGCTAAGCGGTATTCCAGTACAACTTGTACTACTGAAGCCAGGTGTAAATGGCTCGAACTCTAATAAAACGAGGGCATTTCTTGAACGCCCACATTCTTGAAGCAAAGGTCTGCTTCAGAAATAGTCAAACATACACATGTGCACAGGCAGGTACAGATGTGTGCACACATCATGCACGGATGCACACAGACAAAAATATGCTAGTGACGTACAAGTAACTTACCTTCGTAATGTAATATATGGTAGAGACACAGTCTAGCTACAGATCCCTTAAGTTTTGGGTTCTCTTCAGGCGTTGGACTGGATCCGGAATTTTCTTCAACCGCACCTCTGCGTGCCGGGCGATGGCGCAGTACAGCTGCGCAATGATGTAGCCTACGGATGTGACATCAGTGGAGCCATTTAAGTCCTCTCTGGCACACATACGTCAGTTTCTCCTTTTCCACTCTGCAACACGGATCCGGAGAACCAGTTCCTTGGGCTGTTTGTATTTTTGGCCTACTTCAATGCCTTTTTGTGTCAGGGAACAGTGTGCCCATGTCCCGCTCGGAGGTTCCTGCCTGGGGTCGTTCAAGGAGCAAAATCTAAATTTACGGATCAAGTTTGCTGCCTGGGCATAATTAAAAAATTAAGGAATCTGTGGCAAGATGTCTCTATCAGATAGGATAAATCCAGGAAGATTTATATTTACTTACTGCACTTTTGTGTGAAACGTCGAATTCTTGAGATTTAGGGGTGGCTCGGAAAATAAGTCCTTCTAATGGTTTCCTTATTCCACCACTGATTATAAGAACAAATATGCCAGTCTCTTTTTAGAAGTTTTTCAAAATGTCTTTTAATCAGTCGTGTTCAGGCAGAGCTTGTAGCAGCAAAGACCCGTCCCATATTTCAAAATAGGAGTGTCAATTAGACGGAAAGAAAGAAACAAGCAGTCCCTCCAATTCTTGGAAAATCACTGCACTCTCTGAGCAGAACAAACCACACGAGGAAGGTGCGGGAGAGGGAGCAGAATGGACAGCAGGGGAGGGTGGAAAGAAGGGTTGGGTTGCTGAACACAAGGGAGCAACAACATACAGTGGGGGGAGTTGGGGGGCAATTGAGAGTGCACCAACAAGTGGACAGTGGGAGGAGGGGTGGGCAAAACAGCACAAGTGAGCCAGAGGAGGGTAGGGAGAGTGCAAGGAAAAACACAGCGATTTGGTGCAGAAAGGTTGACAGGGGCATAAGTAGAAAGTGGAGACTGAGAAGAAACACATGCGCTTGTATGGAGTGCATAGTAGAATTTTTAAAAAAGCACCTCAAAAACACGCGGCCAGCGGAAGAACACTTGCCACCAGCCGGAAATGGTAGTTGGTCCAAGCTCCAGGGAACAACCGAGGAAAGAGGAAGTAAAACCAGATCATGTGACCCTGATGCTGCTGATCAGTGAGAAGCAAGAAAATGAGTGTGACCGTGAAGCCTACGAAGGGGAAGCAATGGGCAGACTGTAAGCCCCTCTGAGATAATGTTTTTGTTTTTAATCACAAGATTTCGCAAGCACAGTGCAAGACCTATGCAGGCGAAATCTAAAGTGGATTGGAAAAAAACAAAAATAATGAGGCTTTATTAAAAAATGACTCACAAATCCAAGGCAGAACAAAGCATTAATTAAAATGTTTGACAACACGGTCAATGGATCGGCAATATGTAGCTTGCAAGGATCTCCAAATGGGACATTTATATCACAAACAAATTGTATTAAAAAAATAATAATAAGAGGAACACAATTAAAAAAAAAAACGCAGAATGTAAGGCTTTATATATAAACACTCAGCAACCAAGAACAAATCAGAGAATGTACTTTTAAACTGTCACAAGGTTGGTATTGAGTAGCTCGCAAGCCAGGGCTCAAGTCAAAGGTACACACGGATGCAGTCTACCCTGCAAAGAAGCTGGGGCCCACAAAAATATGCTAAACTGTCCTGGTGTCATTTTCAAACACCAGGACACATTCATGAGCAGCAACGTGTAGGCAAAGAAGGGGCTTATCAGATTCCAGCTGGGCCCATAACAAAGCACGAAGTTAAGGGGCAATCAGGCCTCCTTTTGTTGGTGTATCCTGCCTGGGAGCTATTGGGGCCTAATACCTAAATGCAATGGAGGGAAAACAATGGCCCAGAGTATTACTTCACAGGTACTTAAGAAAGACATTCTTTTGACTTTCTTCAATTCCTGTATATAAGAGATATGAATGTACTGTAAAAATGTCAGCTGTCTTGGTTTGTCCTGGTATTACACAAATATTTTAAATACCACTATTTTATTTATTTCTTTAATAGCGCTACTCATCTCAATGCAGGGTGTTGGAGTGCTTTACATCACACACACACAAATTATTCATTGAGAATAAATTGTGTGTAAATCAATGTAGAGGAAGTGTTACATGATTAAGATCTAAGAACTGCAAGTAACGAATGGTTCTCTCTGTTAAAAGCAGCAACCCACATACATAAAATAAAACAAATTCACCTGTGTGCTACATAATATGCTTTGCAGGAGACATCTTAACCCTCTATGCTACTCTGATTCAAAACTAGGGCTAGACAAATCACAGATCTCTCCAGCAAATACCTAAGACTCCAGAGATATCTTACCATTATTATTTCCTGAGATTTAGTTGGCACACAAAAATCTTTGCAGCAGGTGACTTAACACCATAAGATATTAGATATTTTAAAATGTAGACTTTGCAACCAATCAAGCAGAACAGATTTACTGCCACGTTGCTAAGTGTTGCCAATTTCAACGTAGCAGGGTTTAAAAAAATAAATCTATAAGTTGAGGCCCAGATTTTGCATTGGGGTTGCGTCACTTTTTTCGGCTCAACCCCAACACAAATTCTAATTTGTAAAACACTGTAATGCGCTCAAATGTACTCATGATAGACCGGCTAAACATGTGAGGTTTTAAGATCTGATGTCACTTCTTATGATGTCACTTCCTGCGAGGTCATGGGTTATGATGCTATTTCAAGTGATGCCACGTGCAATTTCACACGCTGTGATCATGCGCCATGATGTCTCTTGTATACTGTCTAACTTGATTGTCCACCCCACTTTTTGTTTAGGACTTGTGCCCTGTTACAAGGATCTACAAATGCAAAATACCAGGTTAGAAACCAGAACACAGAATGAAAAATTGAGAGAATCCTAGTGCCTGTGAAAAATAACAGCATTCTACCGTCAAGTGGATACAAAAAGGTTGGTTTGCGCCTGCCCAGTTATTCAATAAATAGACTAATGCTGGTGTCCAGCACACACCTTGTGCGATGAATAAACACAAAAGCAGGGTGGGGGGCGGTTCAAAATACCAAATCAGAATGATAAGTGAAGCTGTAAAAAGTTTTTGTTCCCATGATAGATATGGAACACAAAGGAAAGACAAAATACTGAAAAACAATGCCAGCATTCAACGTGCACAGAGCACAATCAATAAACAAAAAAACACAAGGGTAGGGGGGACTCAAAAATGTAAAGATGGATGGGTATGAGTTTGTAATGAAATGAAATGAAATAAAAGAGAAATAATCACAATTTAAGCGGTATAAAGTTGTAGTTTCCATTAGAGAAGTGGATTACAAAGGAAATCAACATAATACTGAAAAACACATTGGTCAGTATAGAAATAACTACATTTAACAAAATTCAAGCCAAGATGAATCTAAAGTTAACATAGCAATTAACTTAAAGTGTTAAAAAAACAGCACATCATGAGTACCTAAACTATATCAATCCAATAAGAGATGGAAACAAGCCTTTGCAATGCAATAGGTCTCGCATTTGCGAGAGCTATTGGCATTGTAAATGACGATGCCATTTATTTATGCTTTAAAAACCAACACATAAGTAAAAGGCATTGTCATTTACAATGCTAATAGCTCAAACTCTTGCAAATGTGAGACCTATTGCATTGCAAATGCTGTTTTATATGATCAGCTTCATAGTGTAGAATTGCGGCAAATAGGACAAAGGGTTGAGAGGTGCAAGTGAAAAGGAGAGAGGTACTGAAGAAAGAAGATTTGTTTGGGATCTGCGCAAGAAAGTAATAAGAGGACCCAAGCAGCTCTCAAATCATTCATGGAGATTTTAATAAATGGCATTCAGAAAAGCTTTGAAAACTCATCTGTTCGCAAAATCGTGTTACCCACCCTGTAGCCCGCCACAGTAATCAGTCAAAGCGCTGCGAGGCCTCCGGGTAGTTACACGCTATACAAATATAATTTTTCATTTCAATAAAACTGAGTGGGTGATTTTAATCCCCAGGCTAGAGCTCAAATACTCCCAAAACTGAACACTTGTAAGCAAGTGCCACTGTAGGAGAGTAGGATCTGCTTCACATGGGTACCCCCACTTTTTGCTGGGTTTTCACTGTTTTCCGACCTTAGTCTGGCTGTGGCCCTGCTAATCAGGACACCAGCCTAGCTGCTTCCTCTCTAAAATAGTTTCCATGTACATCTCTAATTGGATTCTGGAGTGCCTTATAAGCCCCTAGTATATGGTATTGAATATGCTACTTACCAGTATGCATCTGTTCTTGGCATGTAGGGCTGCTGACATTCATATCTGTGCATAGATCGCCGCCTAGTGTTGGGTCCGGATGTTTGCACGTTGTTGTCCTGGAAGAGTCTTCGAAGTATCCTGAGATAGGTGACTCCTCCCCTGGACCACAGTGCGCATGGGCATCCTCTCCATCCTCAGATTGTTTTTCGCCATTGTGGCAGTGATTGAGTAGATACAGAAAGTGATGACCATGCTTACAGTAATTCTGAGAGCTGCAGCTGCTACAGGCGCCGGGGAGGATGGTGGGCGATATGAATGTCAGCAGCCCTACATGCCAAGAACAGATGCATACTGGTAAGTAGCATATTCAGTTTGAGGCAAGTGGGCTGCTGAATTCATATCTGTGCATAGAATACATAGCAGTACCTCCCATTAGCGGCGGCTACCAGTGCCAGCTGCAGCGGTCTGAAAAAGAGTTTTGAGAACAGCCTGTCCTACAGCTGCCTGCTATTTTGATTGCACATCTACACAATAGTGTTTGGTAAAGGTATGTGTAGTGGACCAGGTGGCTGCTCTACATATATCATGCAAAGGAATGTTTCCCAGGAAAGCCATGGAGGCCCCTAACTTACGTGTTGAGTGGGCTCGTGGGGGAAATCGTTAATGTGCGTTTAGCTTTTTGATAGCAAATTTGAATACATTTAACGATCCATCTGGCTATACCTGCTTTGGAGATGGCGTTACCTTTGTGGTGTGGGGCACAGGCAACGAAAAGTTGTTTTGTTTTCCTAAAGACTTTAGTCCTGTCTATATAGTACATGAGGGCTCTCTTTACATCTAGTGTATGGAGTGCTCTTTCTGCGACAGTTTGTGGGTTTTGAAAGAAAACAGGCAGTTCAATGGTTTGATTCATGTGGAACTGCGATATCACCTTGGGCATGAATTTGGGGTTGGTACGTAGTACGACCCTGTTGGCGTGAACCTGTATGAATGGCTCTTGAGCGGTTAGTGCCTGGAGTTCACTAACTCTCCTCAAAGAAGTGATTGCTACTAGGAAAGCTACTTTCCAGGTGAGGAATTGAATCTCACATGAGTGTAGAGGTTCAAAGGGTGGACCCATCAGGCGTGTGAGGACCAAGTTGAGGTTCCACATTGGAGCTGGTGGGTGGCTTGGAGGAATTACTCGTTTGAGTCCTTCCAAGAATGCTTTGATGGCAGGCACTCTGAATAAAGAGAGGTGCTGCCTGTTCTGGAGATAGGCTGATATTGCGGTCAAATGGACACGTATTGAGGTGTACGCCAGATTGCATCGGTATAGGTGTAAGAGGTAACAAATTATGTTTTGGATGGATGCGTCTAGCGGGTTAATGTCATTATTATTGAAATAAATGACAAACCTTTTCCATTTGGCTGCATAGCAAGCTCTGGTAGTGGGTCTTCTAGCTTCCTTAATGATGTCCATACAGTCAGGTGGCAGGTTTAGGTAGCCAAACTCTAGGACTTCAGGAGCCAGATTGCCAGGTTCAGCTGTTGCGGATCTGGGTGCTGAATCTCTCTATGGATCTGCGTCAAATGCGCGGGTTTGATCCGCAGCCTTTGATGCGGCACCACGGAAAGTTCGAGAAAGGTGATGTACCATGGTTGGCGTGCCCATGTTGGAGCAACTAGGACGAGTGTCAGTGAGTGTTGTCTGAGTTTGCGTGCCACCAGCGGTATCAATGGTGCTGGGGGAAAAGCGTACGCAAATCTGCCGGACCAGTTCATCCATATCGCATTGCCCTGCGACTGCGGATGTGGGAACCTGGCGGCAAAGCTTTGGCATTTTGCGTTTTCGCTTGTGGCGAATAGGTCTATCTCTGGATGACCCCACTGTTGGAAGTACGGTTGGAGTACTGACGGATGTAGCTCCCACTCGTGCATCTGGTGGCTGTGTCTGCTGAGCAGGTCCGCCATCTGGTTGTCCTTGCCGGGGAGGTGTTTCGCCATGAGGAATATGTTCCTCTGAATGGCCCACTTCCACATGCTCTGAGCCAGATGAGACAACTGTGGAGAGTGTGTTCCTCCCTGCTTCTGTATGTAGTACATGGCGGTCATGTTGTCCGTCCGGATCAACACGACTTTGTTGCACAAGTGTACTTTGAATGCTTTCATTGCCAGGAAGATTGCCATCAGTTCTAGAAGGTTGATGTGCATCTTCTTTTGCTGTATTGTCCATAGTCCCTGCACTGTGTAATTGAGTACATGAGCTCCCCATCCCTGGAGAGACGCGTCCGCTGTCAGTATTATTTGTGGAACAGGCTCTTGGAACGGTCGGCCCTTGCAAAGGTTTTGTGGATTCCACCAATGCAGAGAGTTGTATGCCCGACCGCTCACCAACACTAGGTCTTTTAGTTGTCCTTGAGCCTGATTCCATTGACGTGCTAAGCACTCCTGAAGCGGGCGCATATGTAGTCTCGCGTGTGGGACTATGAAAATGCAGGAGGCCATCATGCCTATCAGCTGCATGAACACTCGCGCGGGAAGGGAGTGTTGGGGTTTGAACTTGGAAATCAGCATTTGCATGCTGTTGATTCTCACTAAATTTGGCTGAGCTGTGGCTGCCAGAGTGTCTATGGTCGCACCTAGGTACTGTTGTACGTGTGCGGGTTGGAGATGTGATTTCGGGTAATTTAGTGAGAAACCCAGACTGTGAAGGAGGTGAATGGTGCGGGACATGTGGCTGGCACATTGCTGGGCTGACTTTGCCTGAACAAGCCAGTCGTCCAGGTAAGGGTAGACGTGTATGTGTTGCCTCCTTAGATGTGCACCCACAGTAGCTAGGCACTTTGTGAAAACTCTGGGTGCGGTTGTCACGCCGAAGGGAAGGACTTTGAATTGGTAGTGCTGCCCCTGAATAGTAAACCTGAGATATTTTCTGTGTGAGGGGTGAATGGGTATGTGGAAATATGCATCTGAGGTCCAGTGTGGCCAGGAAGTGTCCCTGTTGGAGCAGCGGGAGGACTTGTTGTAGGGTGAGCATGTGGAAATGCTCGGAGAGAATGTAGCGGTTGAGGGGTCTCAGGTCTAGTATAGGTCTGAGTGACCCGTCCTTCTTTGGGATTAAGAAGTACAGGGAGTACACCCCCGTACCTTGCTCGCGGACGGGCACGACCTCTATTGCGCCTTTTTCCAGCATACTTAGCACTTCCTGCTGTAATAGCGCTAAGTGCTCTGAGGACATAGAACGGTGTTTTGGTGGTATGGTGGGTGGAGTGGAGGTTAATTCTAGGCAGTAACCGTGTTTGATAATATCTTTGACCCACCTGTCCGTGGTGATGGAGTTCCACGTGGACAGGAACCTTTGTAGCCTTCCCCCGACAGGTGTTGTGTGGTCGGGAGGAAGGGAGAGGGCGTCACTGTTTGTTCTTGGGGGAGGACCTGGTATTGCCGTATCCGCGTCCTCTACCCTTTGTGCTGGAGCCACGATATCCACCCCGGGTGTTTTTATCGTAAGTACTTTGTGTGTTGCCCTTGTTGAAGGTTTGCTGTGACCCCTGTCCTCTACCTGCTCCTCTATTTCCGGGGCGACGAAAGGAGCCACTCCGAAAGGACTGTGTTTGGAGAGCCCCCATGGACTTTGCAGTGTCTGTGTCCTTTTTAATTTTTTCTAGGGTGGTGTCAACCTCCGGTCCGAACAAGTAGTCGGGGTTGACCGGCTGATTGAGGATGTTATTTTGAACCTCAGGTTTAAATCCGGAGATTCGTAGCCAGGCGTGTCGTCGTAACATGACGCTGGTATTTATTGCTCTAGCAGCTGTATCTGCGGCATCCAGTGCACACTTAATGGATGCGTTTGTGAGGAGTTGTCCCTCCCTGATGAGGATCTCTGCTCCCTCTTTGTATTGGTCAGGGAGATGTTGGAGTAGGGTTTCTAATGTGTCATAGTGGGCGCGATCGTAGCGAGCTAGGAGCGCCTGGGTATTGGCAATACGCCATATTTGATTTGATTTTTGATTTGAGATTGTATTTGTATAGCGCACTATCACTCCGCGAGGAGTATCTTGGCGCTGGCGTCATACAGTAGTGATAGCACGGATTATTGAATTGCTAAGAGTAATTAAATCAAAGCAAAGCAGCAGTCGTCCGAGATACCATAAATCCAAGTTTTGAGATCTTTCCTAAATGAAAGTTCAGTATTACAGAGTTTAATCTGGGCTGGCAGCTTATTCCATGCTCTGGCACCCAAAAAGGCTAGGGTTTTTGCGCCTTTTCGTTTATATCTGTAATTGGGTAATTTTAGAAGATTTGCCGAGGAGGATCTGAGTGGCCTGGTGGTAGTATAAGGAGAGACACGTGCCGACAAAAATTTAGGACCAGTCTTCGTCTTTGCCCTAAACGTGATGAGGAGGATTTTAAAGAGAATTCTTTTGTGGACCGGGAGCCAATGAAGTTTATTTAAGGCGGCAGACGCTGAGGAACTTCTGGGGAGTTTAAGTACCAGGCGGGCTGCAGCATGTTGTACCACCTGAAACTTCTTTAGGACTGATCTATTGGCTCCAGCCAGTAGCCCGTTGCAGTAGTCCATACGAGAAAGTATCAGGGCCACTGCTACGGACTTTCTAGCTGACAAAGGAAGGAACCGAAAGAATTTTTTTAGAGTTTTAATTAGGCCGAAACACGTTCCTGCAACTGCTTTAGTATGAGGAAGAAAGGAGAGGGAGTTATCAAATTGGACTCCTAAGTTTTTGGCGACCTTGACCACCTCAGGGGGTGGGGTAGCCCCGTCAGGCCACCACATCGACGGGTGAAAGGAGGTGCCAGTCCCTATGGGGAGAATCTCTGTTTTATCGGTGTTGCACTTCAAATGATTAATCGACATCCATTGGAGAACCGCAGTTAGGCAAGCTTTAAAATTCATTTCAGCTTGCGTGGAGTCGTTCTCCAAGGAGATAATCATTTGAGTGTCATCTGCGTATGACAGAACCTCAATCCCGAAGGAACTAATCAAAGTAATCAGAGGGGCCATATAGACATTAAAAAGTAATGGACTTAGGGAAGATCCCTGAGGGACTCCTGCTGAAATGGGTCGTTCAGAAGAGAGGAAAGAACCAAGGGTAATGACCTGTCTCCGTGAGGACAGGAAGGATCTGATCCATTTCAGCACCGTGCCTGAGATGCCGCTGCATTCGAGACGTCTCAAGAGGATGTCATGAGAGATCGTATCGAATGCAGCTGACAAATCGAGCAGAATCAGTACCCCCTTCCTACCTCTATCTGCAATCATCTTCAGGGCATCAGAAACTTCAATGAGGGCTGATTCCGTAGAATGTTTGGGACGGAATCCTGCTTGGCGAGGGTGAAGAATCTGTTGATCTTCCAGGAATTTTGTGAGCTCCTTTAAGACAAAGGTTTCTGTGATTTTTCCCAAAGTTGGAAGAAGTGAGATAGGGCGGAGATTGGAGAGCACAGTTGAGTCAATGTGTTGTTTTTTTTTTAATGGTTTAACCAGTGCCAACTTCCAGTCTGCTGGAACAACGCCCAGACTAAGGGACGAATTAACAATCTGATTAATCAAAGGGTTTGCTATCTCTGACAGCTTGTGAAGAACCGATGGAGGACAGGCATCCAAGGGCGACCCCGATTTGCATTTTTGTGTGGCCATAAGGGTCAAATCTAACGATACAGGTGAGAATGCCACCGGAGAGGCAGAGCTATTCGTCGGAGAGGGGTCAAGGGAGCAATTGGCATCTGGGAAATTTTTCTGAATTGCGAGGATTTTCTCCTCAAAAAACAAGGAGATCTGGTCGCATAGTAACTGAGAGGCGGGCAACTCTCTTTGCTCCGCCGTCGGTGTTGTGAAGGATTTTACAATTTGAAAAATCGTCTTCTGATTGTCTTGAGCTAAGTTGATTTTATTTGTGAAGAATTCCTTTTTTGCCAGTTGAATTTGGGAAAGATATGCTTTCCTACCTTCCCTAAAAATTGTTTTTTGTTTCTCCGTGTATCCCTTTCTCCACTGCCGCTCCAATTGCCTGCAATGCAATCTAGCAAGAGCCAGTGTGGGCGTAAACCAGGGGGTATTTACGTTTTTTGGTTTTAGCGGCTTGCTTGTTATGTGTGAGGGCGTTATGGCCTTGCTGATGTTAGTGAGCCAGGACTGAAAAAGGTGAGAGTCAGTATCTGTATTGCCTGTTAAAGATGGGACTAGACTTTTGGCCACTGTGGTTAAATTAGGATTTTTAACAATCTGCGACCATGAGGGTCCCAGCTGAGGATTATTAAAGGTTTTCACAATCTGTGTCATTGGAGGCATAGTAATTCTAAGGGGGATAAAGGAATGGTCGGACCAGATTAGGGGAACGGGGGTATCTGCAGCAAGGTGCAATAGATTAGAGCAGACCCCATCAAGGGTGTGACCTGCTGAATGGGTGGGGCCATTCACTATTTGCTGTAGTGAAAACAAATCTAAAGTTTGAAGAAAATTATTTGTTCCAGAATCAGAGTGATCCTCTAAATGTAGATTAAAATCACCTAAAAGCGTAAAATTGGCATATTTGAGCATAAAATAACTTAATGGGTCATTAAGTGAGTTAATAAATTTTGCACTTTGACCAGGAGGCCTATACATAAGAGCACCAGAGAAACAGAGTGGCATTCAAAGAAAGACAGAAGCCCAAGCTCTCAACATCCAGCAACGCATCTAACTCAAAGAAAGTACAGACCAATGAATCACGAAATATAATAGCCAGTCCTCCACCTCTACCCACTGGCCGGTCCTTCCTCTGTATAAGATAGCCTGAAGGGATCGCATCGGCAATATCTGGGCTGCTCCAGTCCTTGAGCCAGGTCTCTGTTACAAAAAGGATATCAAGTTGGGAGTCTAGAATTAGGTCCCTAATGTCATGACAATGTTTACCCATAGATCGTGCGTTGATAAGGCCTCCAACAAGTAGGCCCCTGTTCCTAGCAGTGCCAGCCCGAGAGTAGACATTCTGATGAGAGACTCCAGTTGAGAGTACAAATGGAAGGTCTGACAGACATCTACCACAGACACAGGCTCCATATATGCAGTCAGGATGTATAGGATGTTGACAAAGGGAGGTCGAATTTAAACTCTTTAGGACCTCAGCATTGTAGGTTAATCTAACTGGAGGAGCAGTATATCCCGTCTTTGTCACGTCCTTGGCGCGGACGGGCGCAGACGGGCTTACCTTTGGCGCGCCGCCGGCGCGCCCGCTGCGCGCGTCCGCTGCGCGTCCGGCCCAGCTTGAAGTTAAATAGCTGCCCGGCTCGAGGACTCTCGTCTCCGCCTTCCCTAGAGGAGCGAACAACAGAGGCCCTGATAGGTCAAGGCGTGGGAGGGGAATATCCGCTTCCCTCCAATCAAACGGCCACAAAGGCCGGCGTTGGACCGGGGAAGCGGAGAGATGCTAGAATAGACGGGGGCTGACAGAAGCTTCGTGAATATCAGCACATCAGAGCGTCAACAAATGTAGAACGTTTTTAAGAACATTTAAAAGGTGATAATTCATTTATAAAATACAGTACAACTTTACAGGTTAAAGCTAAAAAAGTGCAAATGTGCCAAGTGCAGAATAGCAGAGTAAGTGCAAATAGCGCAAGGAACGAAAATTTCGTCACAATTATGATTCCCCCCTAGTCTCTATAAGCATGAGTCACCAGTGAGCTATTTTTAGAATTATGTCAAATGAGGGATTGCCTCACCAAGTACGACGCTGCGCGTCCGGCCCAGCTTGAAGTTAAATAGCTGCCCGGCTCGAGGACTCTCGTCTCCGCCTTCCCTAGAGGAGCGAACAACAGAGGCCCTGATAGGTCAAGGCGTGGGAGGGGAATATCCGCTTCCCTCCAATCAAACGGCCACAAAGGCCGGCGTTGGACCGGGGAAGCGGAGAGATGCTAGAATAGACGGGGGCTGACAGAAGCTTCGTGAATATCAGCACATCAGAGCGTCAACAAATGTAGAACGTTTTTAAGAACATTTAAAAGGTGATAATTCATTTATAAAATACAGTACAACTTTACAGGTTAAAGCTAAAAAAGTGTAAATGTGCCAAGTGCAGAATAGCAGAGTAAGTGCAAATAGCGCAAGGAACGAAAATTTCGTCACAATTATGATTCCCCCCTAGTCTCTATAAGCATGAGTCACCAGTGAGCTATTTTTAGAATTATGTCAAATGAGGGATTGCCTCACCAAGTACGACGCTGCGCGTCCGGCCCAGCTTGAAGTTAAATAGCTGCCCGGCTCGAGGACTCTCGTCTCCGCCTTCCCTAGAGGAGCGAACAACAGAGGCCCTGATAGGTCAAGGCGTGGGAGGGGAATATCCGCTTCCCTCCAATCAAACGGCCACAAAGGCCGGCGTTGGACCGGGGAAGCGGAGAGATGCTAGAATAGACGGGGGCTGACAGAAGCTTCGTGAATATCAGCACATCAGAGCGTCAACAAATGTAGAACGTTTTTAAGAACATTTAAAAGGTGATAATTCATTTATAAAATACAGTACAACTTTACAGGTTAAAGCTAAAAAAGTGCAAATGTGCCAAGTGCAGAATAGCAGAGTAAGTGCAAATATCGCAAGGAACGAAAATTTCGTCACAATTATGATTCCCCCCTAGTCTCTATAAGCATGAGTCACCAGTGAGCTATTTTTAGAATTATGTCAAATGAGGGATTGCCTCACCAAGTACGACATATATTAGCTGCCTGTGCTGCAACCCGTTTGCCGGAGGTCTCTAGCACCTTGGACTCCTTGTCCGGGGGAGGAGCTTCGCCAGTAGTCTGTGAGTGCGCCCTTTTGCGAGCATTGGCGACTACAATGGAATCTAGAGGCAACTGTCCTCTAATGTACGTAGGGTCCACAGGCGCCGACCTATATTTTTTGTCGATCCTGGGGTTTATTACTCTTGCCCTAGTGGGTTCTTTGAAAATGTCCTTTGCTGGTTTAAGGACACCTTTCAGCATGGGTAGAGTTTTGATATTCCTTTCTGAGGATGCGAAAGTATCCATTAGAAAATCGTCCTCGATTGTGTCAGAGTGGAGTGGCACACCATGATTGGCCGCAGCACGTTCAATGAGGGCGTTGAATGCGGCAGTGTCCTCTGTGGGAGACGTTTTTGCGCCATATAGCTGCGTGTCCTGTGTATCCATAGGCGCACCCGGGTCTACAGGGTCATCCCAAGCCTGGTCAGGGTCCTGTTGGCCTTCCGGGTCCATCTCTCTGGGGTAGGGGACATCGTCACCCATGTAGTCCTCCAAAGCATCTGTTTCGGAGGGTGTCGGAGAGAAGGACTGTGGATCTAGGTAGGAGGTATGGAGACGTTCGTAAAGAACTGGTTCCGAATCCGCTGGCAGCTTTTTCTTTAACGGGATCCGGTAGGAGTCCAAAGGCTGCTCGGAAGATATTCTCCGCTTCTGGAGCATAAGTCTGCCGGTGTCGGCATCGATGATGTGGGACGGTGACGTCTCCGTAGGAGAACGTTCAGCAGGTGTGATCCTAGTTTGGGTGACACGTGTCCTGATCTCAAACAATTTGGGTGCCGTGGATGGTGGCAGTCCAAAAGTGATATTGGGTATTGCTGGAGAAGCTTTGTGAGCTTTTTTCGGCTCGGAGCCCGACGTGTCCTGGAGGGTTGTTTTTTCCTTGATGCGTTGCAAGGACGCTGCAACTTGTCGACCCTGGAACGTTGACGGTTCTTTGGCGCCGAGCGGTTCTGCAGAGGCAGGCGTGGACTTCTTCGGGGCCACGGGGTCATCGAGTCGAGGAGAGGTAGTAGCTGTCGACGACGTCGATGATTGGGCCTTCGGTGCTGCTTTCGGAGCGATGTGCGACGCAGCGGCCATTTTGACCTTTGTGGCCGGAGCCGAGTGTTTCGATGCCGGGGGCCGAGGCGGCTTGGCGGTACCGATGGCCTTTTTCCGTGCGTTGGCGCCGACGTCGGCTGCTGCGAGTTCTGCACCGAAGTCCCGTTTGGTGCGGTCGGTGCCAACGGGTTTGGCTGGCGTCGAAGGTGTAGAGGGCTTCGATCCGACCAGTGTCACTTTCAGTTTCGGTTTCTGTGGAACCGATACGACTTTCGGTTTCGTTCTCGAGGAAGGGAAACCAGTCATTTTGGGCACTAATGGCTGTCGCTGAATGTCCGAGGCCGGGCCAGATGGCGGGGCCGAAGAACTGCGGGATAGGTCTTGGGTAAGGCCCGAAGGCGATCCCTCGACCGGAGCCATTGACTGACGCACTGGGGCATCCTCCGTCTGTACGGGTAGGCCTTGCTCGTCACCGGAGCTACTTTCTTCGGCCCCTAAGGCCTCATCGTAGTCTCCTACCTCGGTGTCGGCTTCTTCTCTGTGAAAGAGTTGTTCTTCGACGTCTTCCGATCTGGAATCGTGTTCGGAAGCAGGGCTGGAGGGTAGGTTCTCCACGCCTTCCACATCTTCGTCCTCGGCGCTGAAGATGTTGGTCGGGCCGGTGCCGCTTGCTGCGCTTCAAGTCTCGCCGCTCGTCGATTCCGGAGAGTCTTCTTGGATCGGAATCGGGCACAGGCCATACATGTGGATTCGTCGTGATCCGGTGAAAGGCATTTGTTGCACACCGGGTGGACGTCGACATGGGGATATTTCGCATTGCAAACAGGACACCGCTTGAATGGTGTCCTCGATTCCATCGTCGATGTAGGGTCGATGGTCGGATACGATGCGAAAAAGTTGTTGCTGAAGTCAGTAAACTAACAAGTAACTGTCGATACCGATCGGGAACAGTACCGACGCGAACTAAAGGCCTTTTGGCCTGAAAAAAGTTTTTCCTAACTTGAGTCAAGATAAGCACATCCGAACCCAATGGCGGAAAAAAACAATCTGAGGATGGAGAGGATGCCCATGCGCACTGTGGTCCAGGGGAGGAGTCACCTATCTCAGGATACTTCGAAGACTCTTCCAGGACAACAACGTGCAAACATCCGGACCCAACACTAGGCGGCGATCTATGCACAGATATGAATTCAGCAGCCCACATGCCTCGAACACTATGTACCTAGGGCATAGGTACCTCAGATGCCTACCAGAGGCTGAAGCATGTATTATGTATTATGGCCTCCACTCCACGAGTGACCAGTGGGCCAGTTTCAAGTGCGACTGCTCGAGGCTCCTTTGCGATCGCTAGTCCGTTGGCTAGTGGGTCCCCACGAAGTCAACTCCTCTTCTGATTCGGCTTTCCTGGTTGCTCCAGACGTGTCCCGACTTACACTCGGTGGGTGAGTCCCCCAGACCATGCTGGTCTGCACAGACGTCCTTTTTCTATTTTCACGTGACTTGCCGTCGCCAAGGCTTGTTGGGTCCAATCTGGTTGCCGACACCGCAGCACTCGACAGACTTCGTGGGACAGCTTGAATCCAGCTCCTGGTCGTCGTCTACGCCTCCTGGACCTCGTGGCTGAAGAATCAAGACTCCCGTCAACTCACCTGAAGCACCCAACATCTGTGGGCATTGGACTATAGTGCCCCTGGTCACTGGTAAGTGACCCAGACTCTGTCCCCTCTGCTTTCAGGTTCCCTCCATCCTCGATCCAGGCTTGGATCTCTCCGGACACTTCTCTTCACGGCATCAGCACTTCTTTGCCAGTTTCCATTGAAAACAGCGATGCGACCGGACACCAAAAGACACCTATGCACCCGGCTTCCCTGGGTGAGGTAACTCAAGTACTCCGGTGCTCCCGTGGGTGTTGGCCCTAGACACCTCTAAGTCCAAAAGGGTTCGCTCGTAGCCATCCTCTAAGTGTCCTTAAACTCTTAATTTCCAACCGCGACTTTCCTCATCGAAGTTAACGGCGATTTGCGGCTGTGTTCTCATACTGCACGCGTCCCCCGTGGGTCCCCTGTGTCACTACCTTGGGTGGTTCCTTGTGGTCCAAGCACTTCTACAGGCTCTAGGCCTTGTGTCTATTTCAGTCATGTTTCTTATACCACTTTATTGGTATGTGGTTTGGTACGCCCCTAGGTCTCAAACGTGTATTTTTGCTTTTACTGTTGAATACTGACTTGTAACTTAAGTACTTCGAACTCCAGCCTCATAAAGAGTCTAGAGGGGTGTGTTTTATCTTAAATACATATATTTTAAATATATACATGGTGTGGTTGTCCTTTCATTTGGTCATTTAAGAGATTATAGACTGGTAAAACAAGCTGCTTTACATTCCTTCAAGACTTAGCCTGAAGGCTGCTTTCCATAGCTATCACTAGGATAGCTTTCAATAAAGGTTGTCTTTAACCTATCACCATATGGGGTTTGTTTGGACTGGTACAGGGTGCCCACTTTAGCTAGTGGACAGCATATACCAGGCCAACTTTCTCACATTGGTGTGCAGCGTGTGGGATTCCAGCTTGCTATTGTTATACCAGATAATCTTAATTGAATTGACCAACTGAAAACCACTAAAGGCACCTTAGGTACATATATTATCAAACTTAGTATACAGTAAGTTCTACTGAACTTAAGAGTTGTGTGTTAAGAGATAGCACACCCTTTGTACAACTCGAGTTTAGTAGACTGCACTAGTGTAGGTACTGCAATACACCACACCACACTAGTAATGTATAATCAGCCAGGAACCAGTGGGTCCCTGCCAGAAGCCAGTGGGCTTCTTCCCTATAAATATGAGGATCTCCCCTTTGCACAGCTTCGGGCCGTATGTTCCATTGGGAAGCTGAAGACAGGCAAAAGCCCAACCACCCAGCATCTTTTAAAGATACTCAGGCTGGATGATCTTTCAGGGACTAGTGGGTCTGAAGGGGTAGGCAGAGTGGGTGGGGCAGCAGTTGAGGGTGGATCTGGGGGTGGAACTTCCCCTGGCCCAAACTCTGCTGCTGACCAGACTGATGACAATGATCAGGATCTGGTGACTACAGCTCAACTGGATGAGGTTGATGAGGAGGTGCTCCCCTCTTTGTCCCTCCAGGAAGAGTTGAAAGTAGGGTTAGAAGGAATAGAGGAATAGATCTCTCAAGGGAGTCTGTCCAGTCTACCTCATCTGTAGGGACCTCTGTTTCTTCTCACTGAGGGAGGGAAACCTCTCAGGGAGGAGAGAGAGACTGCTGAAGTATGAGCAAGATAAGTTTAACCTCAGAAAGCAGCAGCTGGCCCTATATAGGGATGCCCTAGAGCTCTACAGAGCCAGCAAAAAGGAGGGACTAGAGTCCCTTGGTGGCAGCAATTTCCCTAGAGATAGGGAGAGGTCTTATGACCATAGAAACTGAAGTAAGAATTTCCCTCCCTACCAGAGTGGGGATGACATCCACAAATGGATAACTGCCTTGGAGAGGGACTGTAAAGTACAGAGGGTCCCCCAAGGGCAGTGGGCAGCAATCACATGGCTCTCCTTTGCAGACAAAGGTAGGGACAAGCTCCTCACTGTAAGAGAAGAGGATGCTGATGATTACCAAGTCTTGAAAAGTGCACTGATAGATGGGTTTGGCCTAACCACTGAACAATACAAGTTAAAGGTATGGGATACCCAAAAAGCACAAAATCAAGACTGAGTGGACTTTGTTGACTGTGCTGCTAAGGCTCTGGAAGGTTGGTTATTGGGCAGTAAAGTGTGTGTCTTCATAGGATTGTACAATCTGATAATGAGGGAGCAGATTCTTAATAACTGTCAAAATCAGCTGTTGCACCAGTACCTGGTAGACTCTGATCTGACCTCTCCCCAAGAATTGGGAAAGAAGGCAGACAAATGGGTCAGAACCAGGGTGAGGCAGAAGGTACAGAACCAAGGTCGTGACCCAAAGAAGCAAGATTCTAAGAACGCTGACAAGGGTGGGGACAAGGGTAAAGACCAGAAGTCTTCACAAGGGACCCAAAAATCTTCTTCAGGTGGTGATTCATAGGCCAACAAAGGGAAAGGCCAAAAGAAACCATGGTGCACAGTCTGTAAGCAAAAGACACACTGGACTAGTGATTGCACCAAGTCCAAAGAGAATACTCCAGCACCCACCAATGCCCCTAAGGCACATGCTCCCCCGAGTGCAGTTACAATTGGTGGTGGAAATACACAAGCCAAGGGTTTAGTAGGGTTGACCCTGGGTACTGAGTTGGGCTCTGGCCTAGTCAGAGAAACCACTCAGGCTGTGCTTGTCTGTGATGGGAACATAGATATGACCCCATCTGTGAGTCCCAGTATGGGCAAGTACAGGCAACAGCCTTTAATCAATGGAATACAGGCTTTGGCATTCAGGGACACAAGAGCAAGTGTCACTATGGTGACAAATGATCTTGTGGATCCTGGGCAGATTATACTTGGTGAAATGTACCGAGTGACCAATGCTAGCAATGTCAGAACAGACCATTCTCTGGCAGTTGTTAACTTGTCCTGGGGAGGGGTAACTTGCCTTAAGAAGGTTGTGGCGAGTGCAGACCTACCAGTCGAATACTTGCTTGGCAATGATCTAGAGACTTCAGCTTGGGCAGAAGTAGAGCTCAGGACTCATGCAGAAATGCTGGGCATCCCTGCAGATGTGTTTGCTGTGACCAGGTCACAGGCCAAAATGTCTGAAACTGAACAGGCCTTGGATTCTGGAACAATGGACCAAGTGCGATCCAAGAGGAGGAGCAGAAGGGTTAAGGCAGAACCTTCCCCCTGACTCAGAAGGAGGATCAGTCTCTTGAGGGAAGTGATCACAGTCCTGAAGAAGGAACTGTCCCAGAGGAGCTTGAGCCTGATCAGGTTGAGTTCTTGGGGACAGGGGAACCTTCCTGGGCAGATCTGAGCCAGAAGCAGCAGAGCTGCCCCTCTCTTGAACCCCTCAGACAGCAAGCTGCTGATGAGGCTGCTGGGAGTGCTAGTAGTCCCCATAAGGTGTATTGGGATGATGGACTCCTGTACTCAGAGCCTAGAGACCCCAATCCTGGTGCCACCAGGAGGTTGGTTATACCTCTGAAGTTCAGGGGCTTCCTACTGACCCTAGCCCATGATATCCCTTTAGCAGGTTACCTGGGCCAGAACAAGACTTGGGACAGACTTGTCCCTCACTTTCACTGGCCCCACATGTCTGAAGACACAAAGGAGTTTTGTCGCTCCTGTGTAACCAGCAAGCCAGTGGCAAAGCAGGTGGCTCTACAAAGACCCCCCTTATACCACTACCTGTGGTGGGGGTGCCCTTTGAAAAGGTGGGGATTGACATTGTTGGTCCCATGGATCCCCAAACAGCATCTGGTCACTGAATTATCCTGGTGGTAGTGGATCATGCTGCCAGGTACCCAGAAGCTATTCCTCTTAGGACCGCTCAGCCCTCCACAGGGCTTGGTCGCCCCACTCACTGCTGCCGCTCCTGCCTGCCTTTGCCGCCTCCTGCCTGCAGATTCCTTCGCTCGCTGCCCGCTGCTTCTTGGAATTTCCCGCCGCTGCCTCCCTGCGGCCCCGCCCCCCTGTGATTCCATTCGCCGCCCCGCTCCCGCCACCCAGCTGCTCCTCCCTCCCGGCTCCTTACTTATGACGCCCCCAGAGCGACCGCGCAGCGGACGCGCGCAGCAGGAGCGCCGATTGAGTGCCGAAGGTGCGCCAAAGGTAAGCCCGTCTGCGCCCGTCCACGCCTGGACCGTGCCCAGCGCCAGACCCCCTGGTCCTCGCCCTCGCCAGCACACCCTGCACATCTACGACGCCAAAACCCTCCACGCACTCAACGCCGGCAGAAACACCGCCTGCTACCGAGCCAACCCGAGACGCACCCACGGACCCTTCACCTGCCTGACCTGCCGCTTCACCGGCCTCCGACCCAACACCGCACCTGCTAAACCGAGCTCCAGCAACAAACACCTGATGTGCATCCTGCTCAACACCCGCTCCGTTCACAGGCATGCCGTCGAACTCTGGAACCTCCTCAGACTCGACAGCACCAGACATCGCCTTCCTCACGGAAACCTGGATGAACGCCTCCTCAGCGCCCGACGTCGCCATCACCGTCCCAGAAGGCTACAAAATCACCAGGAAGGACCGCGTCAACCAGACAGGAGGAGGCATCGCCATCATCCACAAGAACACCATCCGCATCACGACCAACTCCGATGACACCTTCACCTCCGCCGAACACCTCCACTTCCAGATACACACCGACCCCAAGACCACGCTCAGAGGCACCCTAGTCTACAGACCACCGGGACCACGCACACAGTTCAGCGAAGACATCACAGACTTCGTCAGCCCGCACGCCATCAATTCCACCGACTACATCCTCCTGGGGGACCTCAACTTCCACCTGGAGGACAACAAGGACCGCAACACCACTGCTCTGCTGGACAACCTGGCCAACCTCGGACTCAAGCAACTGGTAACCACCCCCACCCACTACGCCGGCCACACGCTTGACCCAGTCTTCTCATCCAGCAAATACGTCACCTTCAGCCACTCCACCAATCTCCAGTGGACTGACCACAGCTGCGTCCACTTCAGCTTCAGTAAAACGACGACCCACCACCACCCTTAACATGCCCCCCGCAGGAGCTGGAACAAGATCACCGGCGACCAGCTCACCACCTTCCTCAGCCAGAACCCCCCCCACCAGCTCAACGTATCCCAACGAAGCCACCAACAACCTCACACAGTGGATCACCAACTGCGCAGACGCACTCGCACCACTGAAGAAGAACCCCCCCCAGCAGACGCGGCAGCAAGAAAGCCTCCTGGTTCACCGACGAGCTCATCACCTCCAAGAAGAACTGCCGCTCCCTGGAGAACACCTGGCGCACCAACCAGACCACAGACAACATGACGGCCCTCAAACACGCCACCCGCAAACACCACCAACTGATCCGCGCCACAAAGAAGACAGCCTTCAAGGAACGACTGGACAACAACACCCACAACAGCAAGGAACTCTTCAGCATCGTCAAAGAGCTCTCCAACCCCGACGCCGGAAACAATGACATCACTCCCTCTCAAGACCTCTGCGACTCCCTCGCAGCCTTCTTCCACAACAAGATCGCCAACATTCACAACCGCTTCGGCCCACCAACCACGAACCCCACCACCGAACCGATGCCCCCCACCGCCACCCTCCGCACCTGGACCTCAGTCAGCACCGAAGACACAACACGCACAATGAACACCATCCACTCCGGATCCCTGCCCACACCACATCTTCAACACGGCCGACCACATCATCGCACCCCACCTCCGCGACATCAACGCCTCCTTCAACACCGCCACCTTCCCGGAGTGCTGGAAACACGCCGAGATCAGTGCCCTGCTGAAGAAACCAACTGCAGACCCCTCCGGCCTCAAGAACTACCGCCCCATCTCGCTCCTCCCAATCCTGCCAAAGTCATCGAGAAGACCGTCAACAGACAGCTAGCCGCATTCCTCGAGACCAACGGATCCCTCGACCACTCGCAATCCAGCTTCCGAGCCAACCACAGCACGGAGACCGCCCTCATCGCAGCCACAGACGACATCAGATCCCTAATGGACAACGGGGAAACTGCGGCCCTCATCCTCCTGGACCTCTCCGCAGCGTTCGACACTGTCTGCCACCGCACCCTGGTACAGCGCCTGAACAACACCGACATCCAGGAGAAGGCCCTGGAGTGGATCATCTCATTCCTTGCCGGAAGAACCCAGAGAGAGTCCACCTCCCCCCGTTCCGGACAGCGGCCACCGAAGTCATCTGCGGCGTTCCACAAGGGTCATCGCTCAGCCCCACCCTCTTCAACGTCTACATGAGGCCCCTCGCAACCATCGCACGTCAACACAACCTCAAGATCATCACCTACGCCGACGACACCCAGCTGATCCTCTCCCTCACCAGCGACCCGGACGCCGCCAGAGCCAGCCTACACGAAGGGATGAAAGATGTCGCCGAATGGATGAAGAACAGCCGCCTGAAACTGAACTCAGACAAGACGGAGGTCCTCATCCTGGGATCATCACCCTCCGCCTGGGACGACTCCTGGTGGCCCCCCCACCCTGGGAGACACCCCCAAGCCAACGGACCACGCACGCAACCTAGGCTTCATCCTGGACTCCTCCCTCTCGATGACCAGACAAGTCAACGCCATCTCGTCTTCATGCTTCAACACCCTGCGCATGCTTCGAAAGATCTTCCGGTGGATCCCCACCGAGACCAGGAAGACGGTCACCCAGGCCCTCGTCACCAGTCGGCTGGACTACGGGAACGCCCTCTACGCCGGCACCGCCGCCAAACTCCAGAAGAAACTCCAACGGATCCAGAACGCCTCAGCACGACTCATCCTGGACATCCCCCGACACAGCCACATCTCCGGACACCTGAGAGACCTGCACTGGCTCCCCGTCAACAAAAGAATCACGTTCCGACTCCTCACCCACGCGCACAAGGCCCTCCACGACCTGGGCCCCAAGTTCCTCAACAGCCGCCTGACCTTCCACAAGCCCACCCGCCAGCTCCGCTCCGCCAGCCTCGCTCTCGCCACCGTCCCCCGCATCCGCAGAGCCACCGCCGGAGGAAGATCCTTCTCCTACCTGGCAGCCAAGACATGGAACTCCCTTCCCATCCACCTCCGGACAACGCAAGACCATCTCGCCTTCAGGAAGCAACTCAAGAACTGGCTGTTCGAGCAGTAGCATTCTCCCCCCCGCCCGCCCCCCCCCCCCCCCCCCCCCCGCACCTTGAGACCCTCCGGGTGAGCAGTGCGCTATACAAATGCCTATGATTGATTGATTGATTGAGCACCTGTAGTGGCAAGAGCCCTCTTGGGAATTTTCTCAAGAGTGGGTTTTCCTAAGGAGGTGGTATCAGACAGAGGTACCAACTTCATGTCTGGTTACTTAAGAGCAATGTGGAAGTTGTGTGGAGTGACTTACAAGTGCACCACACCCTATCACCCACAAAGTAATGGTTAGGTTGAAAGGTTCAACAAAACCTTAAAGGGCATGATTAAAGGGCTCCCAGAAAAGCTCAGGCGAAGATGGGACATTCTCTTGCCCTGCCTTTGTTTGCATACAGGGAGGTACCACAAAAGGGGGTTGGCTACAGCGCTTTTGAACTTTGGTTTGGTCACCCTGTCAGGGGTCCATTGTGTTTGGTGAAGGAAGGATGGGAGTTACCTTTCAAGCCCCCAAAGCAAGACATAGAGGACTATGTACTTGGACTCCGCTCCAGGATGGCGGAGTACACGAAAAAGGCAACTAAAAACCTTGAGGCTATCCAGGAACTGCGAAAAGTCTGGCATGACCAAAAGGCTGTACTGACTGTTTACCAGCCAGGACAGAAAGTGTGGGTGTTGGAGCCTGTGGCCCCAGCAGCTCTCCAAGACAAGTGGAGTGGACCCCACACTATTGTTGAACAGAAGGGAGAGGTTACTTACTTAGTAGACCTAGGAACTCCCAGGAGTCCCCACAGGGTTCTCCGTGTCAACAGGCTAAAGCCATATGTAGACAGGGCTGACATGGGCTTGCTCATGGCTACTGACGAGGGACAGTAGAAAGAGAGTGACCCACTCCCTGACCTCCTCTCACAGAACCCTGATGATGGGTCAGTTGATGGTGTGGCCTTGGCAGGCAGCCTCACTGCCCAGCAGCAAACTGACTGCAGACAGGTACTCAATCAGTTCAGAAACATGTTTTCTCTGACTTCAAGTCAGACTGCCTGGTGCACTCATGAAGTGGACACTGGGGACAGTCTGCCTAAGATTTATAGGCAACCTGACCATGTCAGGGACTGTATCAGGACAGAAGTCCAAAAAATGTTGGATTTGGGAGTTATTGAACCCTCAGATAGCCCTTGGGCTAGTCCAGTGGTCCTTGTGCCAAAACCTCACATCAGTGGTGGGAAAAGAGAGAAGAGGTTTTGTGTGGGCTACAGGGGACTCAATGCAGTCACTAGGACTGATGCCCATCCAATTCCAAGGGCAGATGAGCTTATAGATACTTTGGCCTCAGCCAAGTACCTTAGCACGTTTGACTTGACAGCTGGCTACTGGCAGATCAGACTAACTGATGATGCAAAGCCAAAAACAGCATTTTCGACCCCAAGTGGGCACTACCAATTTGTGGTGATGCCCTTTGGTTTGAAGAATGCACCTTCCACTTTCCAAAGGTTGGTGAATACAGTTCTCACAGGTCTGGAAGTCTACAGTGCAGCTTATCTAGATGATATTGCAGTCTTTAGCTCCACCTGGGAGGATCACCTGGTCCACCTAAGGAATGTTTTGGAGGTCCTGCAAAAGGCAGGCCTCACTATCACGGCCACCAAGTGTCAGATAGGGCAGAGTAAGGTTGTGTACCTGGGCCACATTGTAGGTGGAGGCCAGGTTCAACCACTGCAGAGCAAAATCCAGACCATCATGGACTGGGTTGCTCCAACCACCCAGACTCAGGTGAGAGCCTTCTTAGGCCTGACTGGGTACTATAGGAGATTTGTCAAGGAGTATGGATCAATAGGGACACCCCTGAATGACTTAACTTCTAAAAAGATGCCCAAAAAGTTTCAGTGGACAGCTAGCTGTCAAAAGGCATTTGATGACCTGAAGCAGGCCATGTGCACTGCTCCCATTCTACAGAGTCCTGATTACTCCAAGAAGTTCATTGTCCAAACAGATGCATCTGAGTTGGGGGTAGGGGCTGTACTGTCACAATTGAATGATGAAGGTCAGGATCAGCCAGTAGCTTTCATAAGCAGAAAGCTGACCCCCTAGAGAGAAACGTTGGCCAGCCATTGAGAGGTAGGCCTTTGCTGTGGTTTGGTCTCTGAAGAAGTTCAGGCCATACTTGTTTGGTACTCACTTCCTTGTTCAGACAGACCATAAGCCCCTCTTATGGCTAAAACAAACGAAGGGTGAAAACCCCAAACTGCTTAGGTGGTCCATTTCCCTACATGGGATGGACTTTACAGTGGAACATAGACCTGGGAGTAACCATGCCAATGCAGATGGACTCTCTAGGTATTTCCACTTAGAACATGAAGACTCAACTGGTCATGGTTAGTTTAATGTCCCTGCGTTTGGGGGGGTTGTTTAGGAAAGTAGGATCTGCTTCACTTGGGTACCCCCACCTTTTGCTGGTGTTTCACTGTTTTTCGACCTTACTCTGGCTGTGGCCCTGCTAATCAGGACCCCAGCCTAGCTGCTTCCTTTCTAAAATGGTTTCCATGTACATTAGGTACATCTCCAATTGGATTCTGGAGTGCCTTATAAGCCCCTAGTATATGGTATACTATGTACCTAGGGCATAGGTCCCTCGGAGGCATACCAGAGGCTGAAGAATGTATTATGCCACCCCTGGGAAGCACTCCAAAATGACACCACAGGTCTGCTACTGCAGCCTGGGTAAGGTGGTGCCTGCACCCCTTACTGTGGTATAGGCTACCTATATCACTACCACTGCACACACATATAAAACCTATAAGTCACTCCTATGGCAGGCCTTAACAATCCTGAAGGCAGAGTGCTTGGTTTTTATGTGAGAGGGTGCCCCTGCATGAGCAGAGCCCCTCTGCAGCGTCCGGAGTACCTTCTCTGATGCGGTTTGTGGTGCAGCCTGACCATATACTCTTAAGTGCATTATAACCTCGCGGTAAATGCTAACTTTGGACTGGCTGTACAGAAACATGTTGTGTTTGGTGTCGAACACTCTGGAATAATACCCCCCCCCCCCCACCAGTTCTGGAGGCGGGGGTAGCATTCCACCCTTCTAGAGGGAGAGACATGTTCACACTGGTCTACCCGGTAAAGACTTCCTAAAGCCCTGGCATCACAAAATGGATGCCACTGCCACAGACACGGGTCTGGCCTCCTTTTGCTGATAGAAACTCCGACAGGGGAGGCCTGGACAATAGGTTTCCTGTCCCAGGGAGGTGTAACCACCTCCCCAGCCAGGCAGATGTGTATTGGGGCTGGGCGGGGGCACTCTCTAGTGCTTTGAAGTCCTGCACTGGGGGCACACTTGGTGTCCCTGTGCATAGTCCAGTTCAAACCGGTTGCAGGGGCTACCTGCCCCTGCTCTGGCGCGAAACTGGACAAAGGGAATGGGTGTAACCATCCCTCTTTCCAAACCCTCCCGTAGGTGGGTCCCTAGAGTATGTCCAACCCCCAAACTTTGTATAAGTATGGGAACCCAGTCCTTGAGACTTTAGATTACCCTGGACGAAACTCTGCAACATGTATCCTGGACCTTTGACTTTCTATTTCCGCTAGAAGACTGAAGAAATCTCCCTTGGGGTCAAGGAGCGACTCCCCTGCTTGGCAGGCACCAAAGAAGCAACTGTCCGGTCTGCAACTCTGAAGCTCCCGCCGGACGCTGAAGTCTTTGCATCACCAGAGGTGGATGTCCAGACTTCCCGTGGCTATCGTGGGTGACGTGGAACCGTGACCCCTGGACACCGTGATCTTTTGCCGATCTATTATCTTCCTGGTCTTCTTCGAAGTTGTGCTTTGGGCTCCGAGTAGCCCCAGCCTTGAGCACCTCCTGCATCGAAGATCTCTGGCCTCCACTCCACGAGTGACCCGTGGGCCAGTTTTAAGTGCGACCTCTCTAGGCTCCTTCGCGATCGCTAGCCCGTTGGCTAGTGGGTCCCCACGAAGGCAACTCCTCTTCTGATTGGACTTTCCTGGTTGTCCAGACGTGCCCCGACTTACCCTTGCTGGGTGAGTCCCCCAGACCATGCTGGTCTGCACAGACGTCCTTTTTCTATTTTCACGTGACTTGCCGTTGCCAAGGCTTGTTGGGTCCAATCTGGTCACCGACACTGCAGCACTCGACAGACTTCGTGGGACAGCTCGAATCCAGCTCCTGGTCATCGTTGATGCCTCCTGGACCTTGTGGCTGAAGAATCAAGACATCCGTCAACTCACCTGAAGCACCCGACATCTGTGGGCATTGGACTATCGTGCCCCTGGTCACTGGTAAGTGACCCAGACTCTGTCCCCTCTGCTTTCAGGTTCCTTCCATCCTCGATCCAGGCTTGGATCTCTCCGGACACTTCTCCTTTTCACGGCAGCAGCACTTCTTTGCCAGCTTCCATTAAAAACAGCGATGCGACCCGACACCAAAAGACACCTATGCACCCGGCTTCCCTGTGTGAGGTAACTCAAGTACTCCAGTGCTCCCGTGGGTGTTGGCCCTAGACACCTCTAAGTCCAAAAGGGTTCACTCGTAGCCATCCTCTAAGTGTCCTTAAACTCTTAATTTCCAACCGCGACTTTCCTCATCGAAGTTAACGGCGATTCGCAGCTGTGTTCTCATACTGCACGCGTCCCCCGTGGGACCCCTGTCTCACTACCTTGGGTGGTTCCTTGTGGTCCAAGCACTTCTACAAGCTCTAGGCCTTGTGTCTAGTTCAGTCGTGGTTCTTATACCACTTTATTGGTATATGATTTGGTACGCCCCTAGGGCCCAAACGTGTATTTGTGCTTTTACTGTTGAATACTGACTTGTAATTTAAGTACTTCGAACTCCAGCCTCATGAAGAGACTAGAGGGGTGTGTTTTATCTTAAATATGCACGACCGTATTTGGTTCTTGTTACTCAGACCTATTTTTAACAAGAACCAAATACTGTCGTGCAGACAAGCAGTGCTTGCAAGCTTCTCTGGTGAAGACATTCAACTAAGCTGCTGCCTGGTAAAATGTGTAACTGCAGCTGATCTCCGCTTAAAACAGTTACTGCCAGATCATCAAAGAAGTTGATTGGAACTGAGCTAGAGACGTCCTTTTCACCCTTTGCGTAATAACTGGAACAGCGCTTTAAGTACATAATTTCAAGCATTTTTGCACATGCAAGCCTCAAGGAAAAGCATCAATTGGCTAACCATAGGATGTCTTTGAACAAATTAACGGATGTTGATGCGGTACTATGCACTTTAAACTTGCACCTATTTGCCTGCCCTCACTTTGTAGTTAAGACTCTGATAAGGGGGGGGGGGGGGGGGGGGGGGGGGGTCATTTTTATCTCACAAACTGCTGCTAATCTCTGCAAACAAAAATGAGGAAACAGGACTATGGACCATCAAGGCCGGGGTGGGGATCTTTTCCGCAATTTTAATGTGTGTTTGTAAAAGTGGCTATCAGCCTTTTAACCCCTTCGCCGCGGCACGAATTCCGCCGCGGCGCTGGGGGGGTTCGGGGTCAGCGCGGCGCCGCCATGCTCGTGACGGAACCACGCCGTCATGAGTCACAGGCGAGCTGTGCTCATCACGGCGTGGTTCCGTCACGACTCCGCCCACTTGCATTGTTCGCCCGCACAGGCGGGGAATCAGTGCCGCGTGGGCGGAGCGGACGCCAACGGCCGCAGCATGACGGAACCACTCCGTCATGAGCACACGGCGCCCGTGGCTCATGACGGAGTGGTTCCGTCATGAGCAGGCAAGGGGTTAAATTGATGTTTTATTGTTTATAAGAGGCCAACTTTTTTGTAATGGTTTTAATTAACTGCACAATAAACATATTATTACTTATCTTAAATACATATATTTTAAATATATACCTGGTGTGGTTGTCCTTTCATTTGGTCATTCAAGAGATTATAGACTGGTAAAACAAGCTGCTTTACATTCCTTCAAGACTTAGCCTGAAGGTTGCTCTCCATAGCTATCACTAGGATAGCTTTCTATAAAGGTTGTCTTTAACCTATCACCATATGGGGTTTGTTTGGACTGGTACAGGGTGCCCACTTTAGCTAGTGGACAGCATATACCAGGCCAACTTCTCACAGCCACATACTTGAAATATTTCCCAAAGCCCACACCGCTTGCTCAAAATGTCAGGAAAAAATGTGATGTGGCAGCTGAGTGAGGGAAGGCATAATATGCTGGTTGTTTGTTTAGCTTCACTGCTGCAACCAAGCAAAAGGCAAGCTTCGCAAAGATGACGTTATGCACTGGTCATCGCCTATAACAAAAAAAGGGCCTAAATGTTGCCCCTCTGACATAACGAAACAGATGGTGCCTCACTCCAATAACATGGAAAGGGTAGGGGCAGGAAAACTAGGAGTTTGTGTTCAGGATGGGGGGGTCTCAAAGCGAATCGGGAGGCTAAAAGCAATATTTAATGACAGCCGCCAACTTTGAAGCTTTCAGGTGGGCTCCTGTGATGGCAATAAAAGTTAAGCAGCACATGCTGAACAAAAGGAAACGCAGCCATTAGCTGAGCTCTAAGGCTACGGAAATCGCAAGGTGCGCTAGGAAAAGTGTGAGGGGGGGGGAAGAGGGTGGTCGCCACAATAACACCTGCTTTAAAGAGGCAGAGCTGAGTATTTAAAGAAAATAGTGCTCACCGACTAGATAAAGCAGACCGTGTAAAAACACAAGTAAAAAGTCCAGTCCTCTTGGGAGGTTACAAATGCAGACAAGGCGGTACCAAGGATGGACTACTAAGCTTATTCATAAATTAAAAGAAAAGGATTTAGAAAGGACAGTAACAGAAGCTAATTGAAAAGATGGGTGGCAAATGGGCGGCGCATCAAGTCAATAACTGAATACAGCATGCATCACAGAGCAGCACGTGTGCTGCCCAGGCTCGACATAAAAGGGACATCAAGAAAAACAATGACACATCCAAATGTCAAATAAATGCAGCTTGTTGCCAGTCCTCTAATGGATTGAGCCCATTTATGATGGAGTCCAATTTTTCAATCCACTGTAGATCTTTCCGTGATAGTAAATTCGACTTGTCCCAGCATAACGGACCCATTGTCCCGTGATAAATCACCTGCCAGTGTATGCTCTCCGCTATGTGAGCTGAAAATGTTCGACCAATAAACCTAGCTCTCATATGTTTGTACCGTCGGATATCCATATATCTATAAAGAGGATAGATAGATAGATAGAGAGAGACACAGATATAGATATATATATATATATATATATTATCTACTGGCGGTCGCCAGTAGATAATTATAGTTAGGACCGTGTTTCCATAGGAAATCTGAAAATTCTATTTTGAATAACTTTGGCGCCGGTTGACGAATCCTCGCGAAATTTTCAAAACTAATGGGGCGCTCAGCTCCTACCCTGAAAGTCTCGGGGGAATTCGTCAAGCAGGGGCCGAGAAAAATGGGGGTCCCAAAACGCGTTTTCCCCATTCATTTTCCCATAGGACCTTTAGTCGAAGGTACAGCCCGAATGGCTGAACAGGATTACTTGAAATTTAGCAGAGAGGTAGTCCTCAGGTCAGGGATGTGCCTTTTGCATATATGGAGTCAATCTGTTCAGTAGTTCCTGAGAAAATTGCAGTTAAAAGCACATACATATCTATAGCCGCGCACCGTGCGAGCACCGTGCGAGCACCCTAACATGCGCGAGCGTAATTCTGATTGGTGGTTACATGTTAGTCAACGTTTGAATCGGTCGAAATCAGGAAGTGTCGGCCGCCATTTAGTTGGTTTTCAGTGCAAGAGTGAAAAAGGAAGGTGGCAAACGTGAAAAGGGGGCAGGGTAGAGAGTTCCTGACCCCCTAGCCTTTGTCAGGGGGTCCCTGAAGGACCCCGAAGGCAGACAATTTTTTTAAAAAACAATTTTTTTAAAAAAATCGCGGGGGTGCACACACCGTGAAAACCCCCCAAAAAATGTAAATATATAAAAAAAATTATAATACATACATAAATAACTTGGCATTTAAAAAAACGTACAAATTCACTGAAAAAACCATAGGTTTCACACACGTTATAATTAGGAATTAGCATTTAAAAAACCTTGCAAATTCACTTAAAAAACCATAGGTTTCACACGTTATAGTTAGGTGGATATTTCACTCGTAAAAAACCAATGAAATTCCCCCATTATAGTTAGTTAGTTAGTTAGTTCAGATAACTATAACTCGCGCGACCGCCACTCTATCACAAGGATGATGTCATCAGTGATGTCATGAGTGATGCCACTGACCATGTCATGAGTGATGTAATATGTGACGTCATGAGCAGGATTGCGGGCGCGCGAGTTATAGTTATCTGAACTGCTAATTCCTAACTATAACGTGTGTGAAACCTATGTTTTTTTCAGTGAATATATATATATATATATATATATATATATATATATATATATATATATATATATATATATATATATATATATATATATATATATATATATATATATATACATACATATACATATACATATATACACACACAGCTATAAAAGTCACATGGGCACCAAACTGCATATAAGACCTCTTGAGTGTTGCATGAAAGGTGTACAGATTGGTTTTAACATTGCGATGCGAAAACACTTTAGTATTGACACAGTACTTGCATGCCACACACTGTCCACATTTAAAATGACCTAAAAGGGGAGCTAAACCCCACTGTGAATTCAAGGTAGATTTGGGTGGAGGGTGTAAGGTAGCTCTAATCAAGTAATCTTTCAAATTAGTACCTCTCTTAAATGAGAATAGAAAGCCTCCTTACCAGACAAGTGGTCTTCAACCAGCTTCCAATACTTTAGTACAATCTTTTTAACCTCATTGCTTGCAGGACAGAATGTACTCACAGATGGTGCGATCAAGGTTGCTGTCTCATATGTGAGGTTCGAGCAAATTCCTCTCTCTGGTTATACCAAACCCTCTTTCTTGCTTGCTTCACTAGCCGTTTAGGATAGCCCCTTTTAATTAGTATCTTAATGAGAGTATCCGATTCCTTAAAATAATCAGCCCTTTTGGTACAACTCTGAAGGGTGCGCAAAAACGGACAGGGTAGATTATCCCTCAAGTTCCTTGGATGACTACTGTTATATTGTAACAGGGAGATTCTTTTAGTAGGTTTTCTGCAGAGTGACGTATATATTTTATTGTCCTCTTCTTTCACCCATACATCTAAAAATTAAAAAGCTGTAGAATCATAGTTCATAGTAAACTGAAATTCACTTGATAGGGCAATGAGCCATGTATGGAACTCACACAATCTGGGTTTTGTCCCACTTCAAATGAGGAAAATATCGTTGATGTAACTAGCCCAATGTCTCATGTTTTCCTGGAAGAGATTATTGCATTAAAAAAAAACATATGCTTCCCTACAAAATCAGCCATGAAAAGGTTAGCTAAATCTGGAGCAAACCCTGCTCCCATGGCCACACCCTTTCTCTGGAAAAAAAAAAAAAAAAAGATTAATCTGACATTTTGATATACAATTATTTTTCTTGATATTCATTTTTCCATCTCAAATTGGATTAATATGGTTTAGGCACCAATGACATGGCTTTTTCATTTAACATTAAGTTATTTGCAATCTTAACCGTCAATTATTCTGTGCTTGAATTTTATTAATTTTAGTTATTTCTCAACTCACCAACTTGATTTTTTCAGCATTTTTCGATTTCCTTTGAAGTCCACTTTTCTTATCGGAACTACAACTTTTTACAGCTTCACTAATTCACTACATCCACTAATTCACCAAGTCAGACCCCAGCCCGATGTGCGGATTCCAAAGGAGAAGTGCGAGTTGAGTCTCTGCAAGATGAGTGTCAGAAAGTTCGGTCTGAACCAACCCAAGAGCTACAGGAGAAAGACCCAAGAACGAATACTCATGAGTCAAAGCTCGAAAAAGAAACAGATTGAGATTAGAGCTCCGTATCTCCGGAACCCATAGCGAGTTTTGGTTTACTGTGAGGGGTGTAGATGTTCATATCAAAAAAAATCCTCATCATGTGGCAAATAAAGTAAAGTTGCCAGCAGTGGTTGATAAGGATCTGAAGGTAATCACTATGAATAGGAGCTAGTTGTAAGCAAAGGTGTATCGTGAAGAAATGGGCAGTGCAGACCTATTCACTAATCCAGCTAATAGGAGTACTCAGGAAAAAGTACTTGTCAAGGAACGGTTTGTTAAGTACTCTATGAGGGCGAGGGAAACAGAGTTCATCGAGCCTTCGGTGAGAGAATATTTGGTAGTTATGTCTACAGAGGGTATTGAACATTATTTGTCTCTTATATGCAGGGCTCATGCTAGATTTTTAATAACACGTTTTAGGCTAAATCTTTTTCAGCACCTATAGTGGTACTGGCAGGCTTTACAGCGACCACAGAACAGAAAGGACCCTGTGGCTGCGACAGTAGGTCTCTGCAGGATCCACTACATTTTGTTCTGCTTTGCCCGTATTACGCATTCCCAAGAAAATATTTTCTGAAGGGTCTTTTAAAGAAAGCTAGATTTAGGCAGGCACGCGTCGCTCTGGCATTTTTAAAACTGGCACCAGATCCTTTCACTCTTTTTAGTATTACAAATGTTTTAAGATCTGCTCTCAGACTAAGGGTTTCGAGGGACGATTGAGCTCAATGTATGACTGTTTTGCCTTTTACACCTCGCCGTTTTGAAATAAGTATTTTACAGGATTTTAAACTTATTGTGTGACACATGAATTATTGCCTTGCCTTCATACCTTGCCGTTTTGAATTAATATTTTATAGTATCTGAATTTATTGTGTGATATATGTTTATTGGGTTTAAAACTTAGTCAGGGCTCCTGTTTTCCGTAATTTTCTGAGGAACAAGATAGGATGTTTATGATGAAATTGCACCCTGTAAGAATTTTCCCAAAAGCTGTATACTTCAATGATATGTTTTTTTTTTTATATTTTATATGAATTGTATCTTTTATGGTATTTTTATATGCCGAATAAAGATTTTCACAAATTCTGGTGGAGATATCAATATTCATAGTTGACTTTCTAGTGGGATTTAGCACCCCATTTGGACATGCCTCACCTAAAATAAAAATGAATCAACTAAAAATAATAGGTTAGAGAAGAAAATTGGATAACAAACTGTTGCACAGACCTAACTGCGTACGTAATTTTAGGGAAAATGTATACTTTAGGTTGTTTGATGGATATTCAAAACTTCGGGAACTACGTAATTGTTACATTTATACCATTCTGCCAGCCTCTGCTGCAGAGGAGATTACATATAATCACCTCCCCCACCCCTATCCTTCATCTTGCGTTGTGTTTCTAAATCTATCCTATCAACAGGATTTTCTTGAATTATATCTTTCAAACTATGACGTTTCTATGGAGACTGTCTATTATTAGAGCCCTGCACTCTTATTATGAAAGTAAAAAGCATGGAGACTGTGTCTAGATACAGAGCACACATTATGGAAATTAACAAACCTAACAATGTTGTTAATCAAATTGTACGCAGATTAAATAGCGATCATGAGTTTGTGAAAGAACTCAATGAACAGAAGGCAAGATTCAGTGGAAAGTTGGAGGAGGAGAAAGAGGATGAGTTAGAAAGGGAAGACGACAAGCTCAGAAATCCAAAGGTACACCCAAGACTCGAGTCTTGACCAGGTACAAAAGGGTCAAATGTGTATAGTACATGAAAAGAAACAGAACAAAACAGTGAAGTAATGGATTAGGGTGACTGTTAGTAAAGTTTTGTGTCAAATAAAATGATTTTACTTGACGAGAGTTCATTATCAAAGGAATTAATTATGTGTGTGGTGAACAAGTTACTTACCTTCGGTAACGCTTTTTCTGGTGGATACAGTATCTGCCTGTGGATTCCTCACCTTGTGAATATCCCCTGCGCCAGCAACATTCAGAAACTTTTGTAGCAGTCCACGCCGATGGGGGTCGAAGACGACGTCACAGAGACACGGCTCCGCTCGCGACTCCGCTGACATCACCGGCTCCATAAGAAGACCTCGTTGGCGTGATGACGTCAGTTCCGCCCTTTTTTCCGTGCCTTCGAGGCACACGGACGGACTGACAGCAATATATACACAGTATACACAGTACATAATATATAAAGCAACACACAGTGTGGAGAATAAGTAGAAAGGCAAAAGAAACAACACAATGCCTTTGATAGTAATAAATATAACTTGAAACACCATCATATACTAAAGGTATACAAGGGTGGACAATAGGGAGGCGGGTGGGTCAGTGAGGAATCTACAGGCAGATACTGTATCCACCAGAAAAAGCGTTACCGAAGGTAAGTAACTTGTTCTTCTGATGGATACATCTGCCAGTGGATTCCTCACCTTGTGAATAGATTCCCACAGCAGTCCCACTCCCGGAGGAGGGTGTCCACCCTTCTATACCAGAAAGTCCTGAAGGACGGAACGAGCAAAGTGTCCGTCCCTCCTCACCTCGGTGTCCAAGCAATAATGTTTTGCAAAGGTGTGAAGGGAGGCCCAAGTTGCCGACCTACAAATGTCCTCCACAGGAACGCCCCTAGACAAAGCAGAAGTGGAAGACTTTGCTCTAGTGGAATGAGCCCTTAAACCCTCTGGAGGTTCCTTACCAGCCAGGGAGTAGCATATCTTGATGCACAAGACAATCCATCTGGAAAGGGTGCGCTTGTGTACCGCTCGACCTTTCCTGCAACCAACAAAGCCCACGAAGAGCTGGTCATCAACTTTTAAGTCTTTTGTCCTGTGCAGGTAGAAGCTCACCGCCCTCTTAGGGTCCAAGCGGTGAAGTCTCTCCTCCTCCTTGGAAGGGTTAGGGGGAGGATAGAAGGTAGGAACGGTAATGGACTGCCTCAGATGGAAGGGAGTTACCATCTTAGGCAGAAATGCAGCCCTGGTCCTGAGTACCATTATTTCAGCATGAATGGCCAAGAACGGGGGTTTTGAACTAAGAGCTTGAAGCTCACTTACCCTCCCTGCCGAGGTGATTGCAATGAGAAAAACCGTCTTAAAAGACAACAGTCTCAAGGGACACTTGTGTAAGGGCTCGACAATTAATTGTTTGTATTCTCTGCGTTTGTCTGATTAAAGCCTTGTTGTTATTAGACTTAACGGCTTCAAGAAGTTGTGTTTTGGCTTTCCTGCAAGCAGAGTTATACCACGTTGGTGTGGGGAATCTCTTCCTATCCATAGGGGTTAAGGGATTAAGCACATTGGCCAAAATGGTGTTTAACTCCAAGTTTAAGTCCTCAAAATTTTTATACAATTCCATAGTGGGAGCTTGCAGCAGTAGAGAGCCTACAGCTTCCAGTAACGGAATTAGCTTCCCGTAAAGTTCAGGGATCGCACCGGGGAGGTTAACAAGTTTTTCCCACCTCACCCTGCGTCTATTGCTGGATAGATGATAACCAGTATCAGAAACCGTCATTCCAGTATCCGGGGTAGTGCAAATCCCCGGTAACAGGAACTGAAGGAACAATGGGTTATGGTCACTGTCATCCCCTGACAGAACCATAAAATCCAGCACCTTGTCCCAGGAGCGAGTCTCAACAAAAATATAATCCAACAAAGACTCTTTGCCAGGTTTGTTAAAAGTACACTTAGCAGGGACATCAGATTTGGTACGGCCGTTACATGCCCTAATAGAAAATTGTAGAGTTAGGGCCGTAATCTGCACAACCAAAGGGGTCCATGACCTGGGAGAATTTCCCGCAACTGGGGGTATTATCCAATAGTCATCCTCCTGCTGGATATCATCGTCTATCAAGCCCGGGAGGGGCTCAAAATGACAATTGAAGTCTCCCCCAATTAACAGGATTGGGCCCTGATGGAGAGTGTTTAAAAATGTCGCAAGCTGGTCAATAGTAGTTGACTCCGCTGTGATGTTCACTGGTCTAGAGTAGACATTTACCAAGGTAAGCCGGACATCATTTGGCCATACTAAACTCACACACTGCACGTCTAAAGATGCCGTGTCCACCACATTCACCTTACAGCCCAGATGGGTACGGACCCAAATAGTCAGGCCCCCGGATGGTCTATCCCGCCCCCCCCCACTGAGCTGGAATCGAAAATGAGGCAAAACCAGTCCGATAATGTGGATCCCTTGCCCAGGTTTCTTGGAAGAGGCAAATATCATTACTATCTATAAACTGCCCCCAATCGGGGCACCTTAATTTATTGCCAATGCCAGCTAAATTCCAAGATATGATTTCAACTGTGGAAGGGAAGATGGAACTTCTGAAATTAGGTTGGCAGTATCCACAGTGGTTGTATGACTAACTGGCCGTGAGCCGTTTGTATTGGTCACGGTCAGTTGAGCTAGGGGTGAATTGACACAAGAAGGCCTGGGTGATATACTTTTAGCTGCACCCGCCCCGACCGTCCCCTCCAAAGTCGCTTCAGTGGTTGTAGGTTCAATGCAGAAAATTTCCATCCTATCCCGAGGAGCAACAATCTGCTGGCCCACTATATTAGAATTAGTAGTTAGTCAGTCTATCTCGCTCAAACACCTAAACCTATTGTGGTCCCTCGGGTACAGTGTGGTGCTTGAGGGGTGGTAGATATTCAGGGGCCTAGTATAGCGGCTTCTATGACCCACCCGCGTCCACCCCGGTTCCTGAATCTGTACCTGAATTCTATTAAGTGGAGGTGAATCTCTACCTGAATTCTGAGGTCCAATATCGGACGCAATCTGCCGTCCTTTTTCGGAATCAGGAAATACCAGGAGTAGCATCCCTGACCCCTCTCCTGCTCTGGAACCACCTCTATCGCACCTTTTTGAAACAACTTCAGAACTTCCTCCTGCAGGAGAAGACGGCGGTCCTCCGAGCAAGCCCCTTGACAAGGAGGGTAATTTGGAGGGAATTCCCGAAAGGGAAGGGCGTACCCATTTTCTACAAGATTCAGAACCCAGAGATCTGTAGTTACAGATTCCCAATCTTGTAGAAAATGGGTAAGCCGGCCCCCCACAGGACCAGCATGATCCAGAATGGCGGATCTAGGACTGCTTTGCGGTGGTGGGAGGGGCTGAGGAGGAGGAAGAGGAGAGTTGACGGCCACGTGAGCGACCCCTGATTCTACCTCTGTAACCTTTGGACACAGAGCTTTGCTGCTGTTGCTGCTGCGTCTGTCTGTAAGAACGAAAGGATGCCCTTCCGAAGCCTCTGTATCTTTTAAAAGACCCCTTGACTGGGATTGAAGGCCCAAAGACCTAGCGGCAGCCTTGCTCTCCTTAAAGCGTTCAAGAGCAGCATCTGCCTTCTTACCAAACAAACCAGATCCATCAAATGGCAGGTCCAACAAAGTCGACTGTACATCCGGGGAGAACTCAGAAGACTTCAGCCACGCACCTCTCCTGGTGGCAACAGAAGACCCCATGACTCTCGCTACTGAGTCTGCCGTGTCCAGCCCACTTTGTATCACTTGGCGTGCTGTCGCCTGGGCATCAGTCAAAACTTAATTGAAGCCTACTTTATCCTCCTCAGAAAGCTTTGGTGCCAATTTCTTCGCTGAGTCCATGAGCGCATGGATATAGCGTCCCAACAGGCAAGTTGCATTTGTCGACTTAAGGGCCAAGACCTTCTTGGCCGACTGGTCTATCTTTTTAGCTTCTCTGTCCCCTGGAACCTGAGGGAAAGCACCCTTGGATTTACCTGAGCAAGCCGCCTGAACCACCAGGCTCTCAGGCGATGGGTGCGACGTTAAAAACTCAGGTTCCCCTGGAGCCGCCCTATACCTTCTTGCGACCGTCTTAGAGACTGCGGGAGCAGAAAAAGGCTTACGCCATACCTCCAATACAGGGTCAATAATGGCCTCATTAAAGGGCAACAAAGGCTCCGAAACTGTAGTGGGCGAATGCAACACCTCAGTCAGAATATTTGATCTGAACTCCATAGTTGGCAACTGAAGATCTAGCAGCTCCGCAGCTTTCCTGATGACCGCATGATACGGAGCCACATCTTTTGAGGGTTCATCTGAAGGTGGAGTGATTTCCCACTCAGGAGACAATTCCAGTCCACTAGCCTCCTTAAGCTCCTCAAACACCTCATCAGACTCAACCAGCTCTCCCTCTTCAGCTTCCTCCATAAGGTACCTCCTTTCATCCACCACTCTCTGTGCTTCCCTTCTGGATCGAATCCGCACAAGCGGCGTCGGCGGCGCCGTGATCGAATCAGACGGCGCCGAACGTGGATCCGCAGGAGCAGCCGGCGTCGAACGAGGTCGAGCCGGCGCCGTCGAAGATGGAAGCGGTGTCGACGTCCTCGGCGCCGGTAGATGCAAAGACGGCGTCGCTGGAAAAAACGGCATGAAAGGGGCCTGCGGATAGACTTGCGGCACCCCCAAATTAAACGCCACTGGACCCATCGGACCCGCAGGTGCACCAGTGGAGTACATGGCTCTAGCGAATACCCCGTACATAGCAGTTAAATAATGCGAGGGGTCCTGACCTGGTCCAGGGAACGCAGGGTACTGGTCAGGCATCACCAGACTCGGGCCAACCGGCGCCGACGGTGGAATAAGCGGCGTCGCAGGCTCACCCGGGACTTGAAGATCCTCAACCGGGGCCGGAGATGAAACCGGAGCCGGAGATGGAACCGGCGTCGGGGATGGCATCGGAACCGGAGATGTAGCCGGAGAAGTCACTAGAGAAGAAGGACCAGGAGAATCCGGGACTGGTGAAGGAGACACGGATTCTTTTCGGCGTCGAGCCGGCGACTTCGACTTCGGAGCCAAACTCTTATCAGAGTGATGATGAGAAGAATGCCTCCTCTTCTTCTTATGCTTCTTGGTTCGCGAAGCATGCCCCGAAGTCGACTTCCACGCCGACCTCGATCGTGACCTCGATCTCGACTTCCTTCTTCCCCTCTTTTCCTTTTTCATCTTAGCGATGAAGAGCTTCGCCTCCCTTTCTTTTAGAGCTTTGGAGCTCATCTTGCAACAGCAAGAGCAACCATCCACATCGTGGTCGGATGAGAGACACCAAACACAGTTGTCATGAGGATCTGTGATCGACATGTGTTTGCCACATTCCCGACAGGGCTTGAAACCAGACTTCTTCGTCGACATCTTCTTCGAAGAGAAACGGGGAAACCCAGAAGAAAAACAAAGTAACAGTAAAGCTACCAACAGCAATTCCCGAAATCCGTTGGCGTCGATGGCGCGGAAAAAAGGGAACTGACATCATCATGTCGACGAGGTCTTCTTATGGAGCCGGTGACATCAGCGGAGTCGCGAGCGGAGCCGTGTCTCTGTGACGTCGTCTTCGACCCCATCGGCGTGGACTGCTACAAAGGTTTCCGAATGTTGCTGGCGCAGGGGATATTCACAAGGTGAGGAATCCACTGGCAGATGTATCCATCAGAAAGGACATCCTATTTTAAACTTCCTCTTAATAGGGTAGGTAGTAGCTATTTAGGTTTAGTTTCCCCCCTGTGTTTATCACATGGATGAATTTAGTGAGAGATGATACAACTGTAAAGAGAAACAAATGTAGCTTTGATCAAATGTGAGGGGGCACATTTGGTTTAATGATTCCATTAGTTGGTATAGCTTTGAATGACAGGAAGATTACAAAGCCATCTACCTGTACCTGAGAGGGATGAACCCCCCCCCCCCCCCCAACCCCAACTGATGCCAGGATGAACCACCAAAGTCTCTAAATTAACCTGCACTTACCCTTCTGGTAGTTCGGCAAGACGCAGTCAAGCTTGAATTACAGGCAATGTGTGAAGTATTTATGCAGCACAAAAACAATAATGAAGTGAAAACACAACATGATAAACATCCCAAACTAATTTAGAAAGATAGAGTACATTCAAATTCATAAAATGACACTCAAACAACAAAAACCAAATCAGTAGAACCGGAGATATCAATTTTGAAAGTTTTAGGTAAAAATAGCACCAAGAAGCAGTAAACACCACTCGCAGTTATCTGTTCCTGCTAAACTCGATGAAAGTCACAAGTTCAGGCCAACCGCAATGGAGTGTAGCTCGAATACAGGTCCAGGTGATTATAACTGAAGAGTTGTCATCTCAAGTTCAATGTGAAGAGTTCCATTTGCAAGTGTACTAAGGTGCCGGCTACATTGCAAATTGCAGTGATCGAGGGTAGGGCGGTGTTTTGTTTTATCAGCCATGCTAGCAGCGCACCAGCTCTATTGTCCTTGTGCATCCTCGTTGTGTGCACCCTAAAATTATATTTGCGGAGGTTCTTTCAGTGCCTCTGCATACGCTGTTTTGGCGTCAGTTATTTGAGTCAATGTGGCTTCCCCCTATTAGCTGCTTGCGTTAATGTGGCCGGTTCGTGCTCCTTTACAGCTATGCGGCGTTCTTGGGTTTTGCGTACCCCAGAGATATGTTGTATGCATGTGCCCCAGATCACTACTTTGAATGCGTTCCACTCCGTTGCTCACATAGATGCTGTGTGCTCATTCTCTGTGAAGTAGTCCCATACGTGTGTCGCCTGCGTTTGTCTAAATACTGGGTCCTCTAGGCCATCTTTGGGCAGGCGACAGGTGGGTGCGATCTGCGCTCTCTGCCGCTTTATATATGCATACACTGCGTAGCGTTTGCGCGTCGTGTGCATTCCTCGTATATTCAAGGTGAGGATGGTGACATTTCCCTTATGTGCCATGTTGCGGTGAAGGGGATCTAAGGAGGTGTGGAGTTTCTGGATGCCGTGTCGTAGCCTACTACCATGGCTAAGTCTGATCTCCTGATTTAAATGTGCCTGCAGTGCCTCAACTTCGCGCAGTTGCATGTATAGTGCAGTGAGGAGTAACTTTCTATGGGAGAACGTTGGGGATGGGGAACTATTCCAATTCTGGGGACCTATCGCAAACGGCGATACGTCCAAACTCATGCTAGCGCTCTAAGAGAACTGTGTAATATTTGGGGGGCGGCAACGCACTGCTGTTAGGCGTCACTCACCAGTGGCCTTTGTAGGATTATTTTGCACCTGGTGGTCGAGGAATAAGTGAGCTATCACTTGTTAGGCTGCTCGGCTTGCCACATATCTTGAGTTTTTATTGTAGGTGATATACTGGGTTACCATGCGTGTGTGATCTGCTGGTTACAAGTCATATCAGTGTATCTGCCGTCTGTGGAGTGACCAACTGCAGGGTCGACTCCACTCGGCATGGTGTTCCGACACTGCCCTTCTCCTCCCCCGATGAGAAGATAGGAGGACCTCCGACCGTGTTTGTAGTAGGCGAGGATGGTCGAAGCTCCGCAGCAGCCTATAGGGCCTTCCGTCGCTTGGCAGTGATTTGTTCCAGATCTGGAGATCCCGTGGACTGGACTTTCCTGGCAGGTGTGGTCCTTCTATTCTGCCGCTTCGGGGAGCGCCTGTTGCCCCGCTGTGTCTTTGGACGACTGTCGACCTTTTCATACCCGCTAGGATGCTTCCAACAGTGTTGATCCGCACAGTCGCGGGCTACTTCTGCGCTTGTAAAAAATACGGTGGACGCTTCATACATGACTAAGTCGGGCCGGGAACTGTAAAGAGTATTGTATTTCTTCCATTAGCAGGCGGCGCTTGACATTGAGGAATGAGGCCCTTTGGCGCTGCACCGCTCGGGCATAGTCCGGGATGAACATTATTTGTTTGTTCTCTATGGGGATGGGGCCATGCTGTCTGGCTGCTCTAAGCACCGCATTCCCTGAAATGCTGAAATTTCGCCAGCAGCGATCGAGGCGGGGCTCCCAGTGGGGGTTTTCGTGCCGGTACTCAAAACGCCCTTTCGATGGAAAAGAATGCGGTCTGATCTGCGGCTGGCGTAAAGGACTTGATCCATGCCTCCATATATTCGATGGGGTCCGTGCCTTAAATGCACCGTTTTGAGTGACTCTCAAGGTCATCCATGCGTTCCTCCATGGTTGTCACGCGTCCTAGTAGGGTCTTTATAGACTCTTGATGTGTTTTAACGGAGGGCTGCATTGAGGTAATTACTTTCTCACCCTCTGACACTTTGTCCGCGAGTTTGCAATGGTCGACCCTGAGCAAGGAGATATATGTAGTGATGGTCCCAAGCCTCTCTTCCATTGATGCCCTTGAATGTTCGATGGCTGCCAATACTTTGTCCATCTTTTCAGAGAGGGTCAGTTCTTGCGGGGTCATGGTGTCTTTGAGAGATGGTTTAGCGCCCGTAGAGGAATCACGTACCACTCCCGGGGGTGTCGTGCCGTGGCTGTTCGTTGTCTGCCCATGCTGTTGGTCTGAAGGAACGTTGGGCCTGACTGGGGAGTCAAGTCACACCTCTGCTGGGGACGGTCACTGAGCAATGGGATTCTGCCCTGTATAACGTGCTATAGGGTGTCTCACGTGTGATCCTGGTCTTGCTCTGTTTACCTTGTCACTGGCCCCATTTCCCGTCCCAGACTGTATGGTTTTACGTGTCGTCGCTGGGGGGCAGCCTTCTGGTCAGGAGACAGACTTGATGTTTGGTGGCCACCAGCTAACCGCACGTTGTGACTGGATTCAGCTCCAGCTCCGTGACCGGGGTAAGGGCGCTGCTGGTGCTCTTTCTCTGGTCCTCCCATACCTCCTGTTGATTTTCCGCTGTGCAGCTTTGTCTGATCTCACCAGAGCTTTTGCGGGCTGCAACAGGCACACTCCGAGGGACTAGCTATTCAGTTCCTTACTCTTCTCGCCACTGCATTGGGGACAGACTGTGCCAGAGAGGGAGGGTTCCTGTCAGGACACTGGGCTTTCCGCGTCTAGGATGCTGTTAGGGCCTAGTGTGGATCTGACGCCACTTGGGGATTGGCCGCCATCTTCACTCCAGGCACGACTGGATGCCAAGTTTTCAGCCTGTTTCACAGCCGTAGCTCACACTCCATCAGCGGTCGCCGTGTGTTTCAGGGACCCGGCAGGGGCCGCCTCTGCTGTCAGCTTCCAGGTAACTCACCCAGAAATCCTCTTCCTGTTTCCGCATCTACTGGCAGCCGATGCGGGGGGTTGGGGGGGCACCAATGCTTCGGCAGTCGTGCTAATGATCGTGCCCCATGTCTCCTCCTCCTCACCTCAATAAGGGGGGCAGTGTTGGGCACCATGGGAGGGCGTCGCTGGAGTCGCGACCTCAGACGGCTCACGCGGCGGGTGTCAGTCCTGGAGCCTGGCAGTCGCCATTTTGCATTTAGGGGGCGTTGGTGTTTGGAGCTTGTAATCTCTGCTCCGCCCGGTCGTCAGCAGACATGTGGCCTGGTGTCAGGCACCCATAGTGTTGCGATGGCTGTAGGGCCGATTTTTAGAACACCAGGCGCGCCGTTGCAGGCAGGATGCATGCACTGGTGGTGGAGCTCTAACTCAGCATGTCCGCCATGATAGCCGGCTTGGCCACGCCCCCCTGTAGCGTCCACAGGGTGAGGATGACAGCCTACTGACCTATGGACAGCCTGGGATCAAGGCAAAGAGGTCCAATCTTCCTTCTTCAGACAGCAAGGCAGTCCATCCGGCAGCAGGACACTCCTGAATCATCCACAGGTCCAGGAGTGTTCTGATGAGCGGTTCTGAAGGTCATATTTTTATATCTGCTGTCAGGCTTTGTGCTGGGAATTCTCTAACCTACCCCCAAAACTTTTCTTGGTCAATTCTTCCCCTTCCCCTGTTCCTGGCTCCGAATTGTCCAGGGTGACAACAGCCTGGTGTCAAGTTCCATTGTGTGGGTTGAAGGCAGAGCTCTTTGAAGTATAATCAGGGCAGGATTATCAGGACGACCCTTACTCTCACAAACAGGCTTCCTTTGTCGCCATGTCTGGAAGCAATACCAAAACCCCAACAGTAGAGCCATTGACTGTCATGTGATCCAGGTCAATAGCAGAAATGCACAAATGGTTTAGACAAGAAAATGTCAACTTTCTAATACTGACATTTTTTCAAAATTGTCACTTAAACTCCAAAATCACCATTATAAAGGACTTTACATTACAATTAATTTGAGCGAAAACAGCAACTCTCTATTTACTCCCAATCTGAAGTTAACACTTATTAAATGTAATAAGGTAACTCTGTGTTAGCCTATGAGAGAGATAGGCCTTGCAACAGTGAAAAACGACTTCAGGAGCTTTTCACTGTTAGGACATGTAAAACTTAACCACACATGTCCAACTACTTCTATACCATGTATCTTGACTGAGGGGTGGTTAGGACCACCTTAGGGATGAATTATAAGTATTAAAAAGGAAGCTCTTGGCCTGGCAAAAAGTTTATTTTGGCTTGTCAAAATTGCAGTTCGAAACTACATCTCCACATGTTTTAAAAGGCTACCTTAGTGGGTGGCACAATAAGTGAAGTAGCCCACTAGAAGCATTTCTTTACACACCCCGGGTATATATAGTACCATTTACTAGGAATTTACAAGTAAACTGAATGTGCTAATAAGCTTTATCCCAATCTTACCATATTTTAAGGAGAGTGTACAAGCACTTTAGTATTGGTTAGCAGAGGTAAAGTGTAGAAAATCCGGAAGCCAACAAAAACCAGGGAGTGCAGACACAATGTTTTGGGGGAATACCATGCCAAGGATGTCAAGTCTAACAGCTACTAATACTGCTGGAGTCTTAAAACAAGTTTTAAAAAAAAAGCTAATGGTTATGCAAGCTATGGCTATACAAACAAGTTAGGTTTAAATTATGAGCAAAAAGGAAATGAGTTTGTCACAAATTGCTCGTATAGCAAAGCTGCAGACATGTGCCTGATTACAGTAACAAAGTTAATATTTATGTTTCAAACATCATGCATGAGGCAAAGATTCCTGAAGAACCAGGTGCATGGGAGGGAGTTAGTTTGGTGTTTAGGGCAATTGGGAAAGGGTTTTCAAAGATTGAAAGTTAGGGAAAAGTGTCCTTAGTATTATACTAATGCTTACAATTGTCTTAAACTGTGTAATGAGTTTTGGATACTTTTAATCAAAGAAAAGTAACACAAGTGTATTAAGAAACTGTCAGCAATGAGTAGAACAATGGAAACCAGGACGATCGCGAGTTAGAGGAAATCTGTTCTAAAGTTCATGATGAGATTAAGGAGTTGGATGGCACCGGACGCAAGAAACTAAAATCATGATTAATGTTGCGGAAAGCTGGCTTTTTATCTAGGTAGCAAAACAAGGTACCCTATATGGAAATATCACATGACCCTTATTGGCTTACAGGGCTTAAATTAACAATCCTAAATTCTCTTTCTGCTAGCAGTTTGAGCTCATCAGAGAGCAGTGTTAAGCATTTGTTGAACACACAGTCAATAAATGAGAGATCCACAAAAAAAAAACGTGAGACAAATTTAGAAAAAATACTGCCAATTTTATATATTTCTTAAATACCAAGAACTTCGTACTTGGGTAAGTACTTTTCGAGTTATCAATTACTACAGGCAAGTAAAAGTATCGCACAAATGTGTTTTAACGCGGTAATGCTTTCCTATGGAGAAAGAAACATATACTGCATACAGGTACTTGCAATCTTATTCCAGGGGTCCCCTTTAAGATCCACTAGCAGTTCGACTTAACCCGCCCTGGGGTGTCAAATGCAAAAAAAACAGTTGATGGACAGAATGCAGAACAATGTCATACATTCACCCCAGTACAGAGATCTGGGCCTAAATCCATCATTTTTTTGCTCACCATGCCATTCCAGTTTGAACCCAGCAATATGCAAATCAGTCTTGACCCTGTACCTCATGGGAACAGTCCAGCCCGAACTGCCAAGCCAGGTCCTCCCTGGACTGGAAACAAGCATCCTAGGACTGGTTTCGGGGTTTCACCCCTCTTCAGCCAGGATAGCTTGATTCCAGTGGCATGGAGAGCACGGGGGTGAGTGTTTGATTTGCTCAAACGCTCCATCCATTATCCCCTTTGGTATTGCTTTGTTCGCCCTAAATTGGCAGGGTATGCCCAGACGTGGGTCCCTTGCTCACTTTGCCACTGGATTTAAGATAGCCTGGCTGATGAGGGTTATGAACCCGAAACCGGTCCCAGGATGCTTGTTTCCAGTCCAGGGATGACATGGCTTGGCAGTTCGGGCTGGACTGTTCCCATGCTTCTCAGGAGCCATCTTGAGGGGGTGGTTTCTCTACGCAAGCCACCTCTGAACTGTATAGCCCCCACTGATCTTGTTGTCCTTCTTTAATTGATTGAGGGTGTCGCCTACCACGCTTCCAAACAGCTGTTCCACATTGAATGGTGCATTCAGAATATTGTTATGCACTTCTGGCTTGAATCCTGAGAGGTGTAGCTGTGCACATCTTCTCTCAGTGATACGAGTCATCATTTGGCTGCTTGATGTCTGGCTATGTTCTTCCCCTCTTCTACCATATGTGTTGCCTTTTTTTGGTATTGTTCTGGCAGCTGCTTCAGCAGGTCTCCTATTTGCTCCCAGTGGTGATATGCGTGGTGGTTGAGCAGAGCATTCAAATTTGCAAAGCGCCAATGGTCCACCACACTTCTCTCGACCTTTCTGCCCTTAAGGTCCATTCTTTTGCTTTCTTTATCTGGGGGAGCTCCAGTTGTACCTGGCACATTTGCATTCTTCCTGGCAATCTGCAGGCACTTCCCATTTGATGTATCTTGGGTCCTTGGCGGGGTGTTTCTATTTTTTCTCCCCTCTACATGTAACTGCTTTGCATGTGGCAGGCTCCTTGAAAGCATCCTTCCCCTGATCTAGCACACTTGGTAACAAAGGGAGGAATTGGTTCCTAGATTGTGTAGGCAGTAGAGTTTCTAATAAGATGCATCACTGAGGTCTTTCCTCCTCAAGTTGGACTCCATATGCATCTGCTGCTTTTTAATGACTCGGTTGTACATACCAATATAGTCTGGTGTAGAAGGCCTCGAGAGATAGGTGTCGATGGCCTACTCTGGGGAATCTGTGCAGAGGTCTTGCCATTGTACCTTGTGTAACTCTGAGCTTTCTAACACTATGTATGTTTGTTGTTCTCCTTCTCCGAAAAAGAACTCATCTTCCCCCTGAGGTTCGGGGGTTAAGCAAGGCTCCATGTCTTCGATGTTTTTCTCAAGTGCTGCCCAGCTTTTGGAAGGTATTTTACATTGTTTCAGGCATCTGTCAAAATCATTCTTTCTTTGTAAAATATTTGCCGTTTTGGCTTCGAGCTTCTTCCTTTTCGATCTCCGATGCTAGTCGTTCGACGTCGAGAACTTCCAGCTTTCTTTTCGAGGTTGAAGGCTCTTTTGTGGAAGGTGCCGGTGGCAGGCCATGCTGTTTGGATTTTGACCTCTCTTGCTTTGAAGTCGATGCGTACTTTCCTTGACCGTCTTTCGACACCTTTGATCTTTCGAGGGTCTTTCCCGCTACGGAGTCCTTTTCAAAGGATCCTACAGTATGTTTATCTCAGGATGCGGATGTGGTCGTTGAATGCTTGGACGCAGAGGCTCCCTTCGAGGCCCTTGAGTCTGTTTTTCGAGACTAGTCTAGTTTCTTTGAGATCGATGGGTCTATACCCTCTCTAGAAGACTTTTTAGACCTCCATCACTTGAACGTCGGTCTCAGTCTCTCCTTCTGGACCTTCTGCAACATTGTCCTCTTACTCACTCGAGAGGCCCAGGTCTCGAAACGATGGTGCTACACTCTGGTCCTGAATGTTGTGGTTGGCTCTTCTCTGCCTCTCCCTCAAACTAAGGGTCTTCAGGCTGAACGGCGAACACGCGTTGCAGTCCTCACTTCGGCGGTCTCCAGGTAAGCAGAGGTTTCAGACTGGATATTTATCCTTCTGGGCGAATTTGTGATGGTAGTCTGGCAGAACTTTAACGGTGTTTCTTCCATCACCACGCACAGGGAGCCCCCTGCATGCATATTGTTTTCCAGTCGGTGAGGTAGTTCCTTCCCCTCTCTACGCTCTCTGGTACCTTGATCTGATGTCCTGTCGATTTTTCCTGATATTTTTCCTGTTTTTTCACCAATTCTTCCCGCCAAAACTTGGAGCTCCTTCCGCATTGATCCAGACCCAATAGTGGAAAAAAAAGAGTCTAAAGATACCAACCAAAAGGTGGAAGCTTCAGATGGAAGCACGGCGATGTCACAAGGGCAAACCAAATGGAGGCACGTCAAAGCCCACTAACAGAAACAAGCCTTTGCAATGCAATAGGTCTTTCATTTACGTGAGACCTATTGCATTTAAAATAATTGGCATCACGACAACGGAAGGGCGGGCAAGGGGATTAGGATTGGACAAAGGGAGGGCGGGCGGGGGGGGGGACAAGGCATGGCAACAGGTGAGGGTGGGGGTGATTTTGGAGGCACGGACAACGGGGTGGGTTGGGGGGGGGGGGGGGGGTCGAAGGCACAGACAATGGGGTGGAGAAGGCACTAAAGTACGTCGTGCCCGCAGATGGTGAATCTCATTAACGAAAATAGTGCGGACGAATAAGTTACTTACCTTCGGTAACGATCTATCTGTAAGAAACATTAGTTAGTTAGATTCCTCACCTTAGAATATCCCCAGGCGTCAGGCTGGATCCGGAAAGATTTTTCGTCAGCAATACCCTTTGCGCGTCGCTAGGCGTCGTCTGCGGCTCCGCGTCCATCGTCGGCGTTGTGTGCCGGAATGACATCTGAGTACTTAGATGCCGCCCTCATGCGCTGATGTTAGTTCTTGTACATAGCTTTCCGCGCCAGGAACGCAGAGCCATGCAAGAGACCGACACTGGTGCCAAAAAAGTCTAGGGCCCTGAAATGGATAACCTTAACCCTAGATGTCGGTTCGCAGAACGGGGAGGATGGGTGTGTCTGTGAGGAATCTAACTAACTAATGTTTCTTACAGATATATCGTTACCGAAGGCAAGTAACTTCTTCATCTGAAAGAAACACGTCAGTTAGATTCCTCACCTTAGAATAGATACCCCAGCAATACCAACCCTGGAGGTGGGTCTGCGAACCAAGATCACACCAGAAAGTCCTGGAGAACAGAACGACCAAAGAAGCCGTCTCCCCGGACTTGGCTGGCCAGGCAATAATGCTTGGCAAACGTGTGCAGCGAGGCCCACGTTGCTGCCTGACAGATGTCCTGCAAGGGGACTCCCCGACCCAGGTCAGTTGTCGCCGCCGTGGCCCGAGTGGAATAGGCCCTCAGCCCTACAGGAGGTTCCTTTTTAGCCAAGGAATAACAAGCTTTGATACACAATACGACCCACCTCGTATTGTGGTTCGCTTGTGTACCGCCCTCCCCTTCTTGACGCCCACGTAGCCCACAAAGAGCTGGTCATCCACCCGGACCTGCTTGGTGCGGTCCAAATAAAAGCACAGCGCCCGTTTTGGGTCCAGACGGTGGAGCCTCTCCTTCTCTTTCGAAGGATGCCGAGGCGGAAAGAAGGTGGGCAACATGACAGACTGCCCGATGTGGAAGGCAGTCACCACCTTAGGAAGAAAGGAAGGACGAGTCCGGAGAACAACTTTGTCCGGATGGACAGAAAGGAAAGGAGGCTTAGAAGATAGAGCCTGGAGCTCACTCACCCTTCTAGCAGAGGTGATGGCAACCAGGAAAGCAGTCTTAAGAGTCAGAAGACGAAGGGGACAATTATGAAGTGGCTCAAAGGCAGCGCACATCAGATATGTCAATACCAGGTTCAAATCCCACTGAGGCATTATGAAAGGGACAGGAGGAAACATGTGAGTAATGCCCTTGAAGAAGCGAGAAACAACAGGGGATTTGAAAAGAGAAGGCTGATCAGGAAGCCGTAAGAAAACAGAGATAGCTGAAAGATAACCTTTAAGAGTGCCCAGAGCAGAGCCCTGCTGGGCCATGGAAAGAAGATAGAGGAGAACCTCAGAAAGAGGGGCGGAAAGGGGATCCACAGCCTTTGCTGTGCACCATGCCACAAATTTGTTCCACCTGCAGGCATATATCGATTTTGTGGAGGGACGCCTGGCTGCCAGAATCACATCGCAGACTTCAGGAGGCAAGTCAAATGGCATCAACTGTTGCCGCTCAATCTCATCGCATGGAGGTGGACATGTTCGGGAGGAGGACCGTCCCCTGCTGCTGCGACAGAAGGTCCTCCCGAAGAGGCAGTCGTATCGGGGATCGATCGACAGACTGAGTAGCTCGGGATACCAGTACCTTCGTGCCCAATCCGGAGTCACCAAGATGACTTGGGCCCGGTCGCGCCTGATGTTCTTCAACACTCTGGGCAGAAGTGGTATAGGCGGAAAGGCGTACAACAGACCGCAACTCCACTCGCGACGAAAGGTGTCCCCGAACGATTGCCGCCTTGGAAATTCCAACGCGTAGAACTGCGGACATTGCGCGTTTTCTTCGGTGGCGAATAGATCTAACCAAGACTCTCCCCACTGCCGAAAGAGGCCTTGCGCCATGTCCGAGTTGAGACGCCATTCGTGATCCATCATGCACCGGCGGTTGAGTTTGTCTGCTCTAGCGTTCCGAGAGCCCACCAGATGTTGAACCACGAGGGTGATGCCCTGATGTTCCACCCATGTCCAGAGGCGCAGAGCCTCCTGACAAAGGGTCCACGACCCCACCCCGCCCTGTTTGTTGCAATACCATATGGCGGTGGTGTTGTCCATGAACACCTGCACTACACTTCCCCGGACAACGGGAAGGAATGCCTTCAGTGCAAGTCGGATCGCTCTCAGGTCCAAAAGGTTGATATGGAGACGGACCGCTGAGCCACCATTGCAACTGTCTTGCAGTGCCCTCCGAGATCAAGACATGGTCGGACAGGTTGCCCCGATGCTGGGCCCACTGAAACTTCAGGTCCCACTGCAGAGCCCGCATTCGCCACCTGGCGTGATGCACTAACAGGATGCAGGAGGCCATCAGACCCAGAAGCCGCAGCACCAACCTGACCGAAACCCGGGATAGAGGCCGAAAGATGGGAAGCAGAGCCTGAATATCCCGGACCCGCTGTTCCGGAGGTTAAGCCCGGAACTGCGCCGAGTCCAGAACCGCCCCGATAAAGAGGAGCGTTTGGGAGGGACTCAGATGTGACTTCAGCACATTGATGGAGAACCCCAGCAAATGCAGGAGGTCGGCCGAAGTCTAGAGGTGGGAGAAGACTTGCTGGGGCGAGCCCGCCTTCAACAACCAGTCGTCTAGATAGGGGAAGACTGGAACCCCTGATCTGCGCAGATGAGCTGCGACCACCGCCATCACTTTCGTGAACACCCGAGGGGCACTGGTGAGGCCGAAGGGGAGCACGGTAAACTGAAAATGCTCCTGACCCACCGTGAACCGGAGGTAACGCCGGTGGGCCGGCAGGACGGGGATGTGGACATAAGCGTCCTGCAAGTCCAACGCTACCATCCAGTCTCCAGGGTCTAGGGCAGCCAGAACCTGAGCTAAGGTGAGCATCTTGAACCTCTCCTTCCGGAGGAAGGCGTTGACGCTCCTGAGGTCCAAGATAGGGCGTAGGCCCCCTTTGTCCTTCTTGGGAACCAGAAAGTAGTGGGAATAACAACCACGGCCTACTTCTGGACCAGGAACACGCTCGGCGGCCCCTTTGGCCAAGAGGGCCGCAATCTCCTCCTGTAGAAGATTCAAGTGATCCCCCGACATGCGGTGGCAAGGCTGGAAGGGTCGTCTCGAAGGTGAGGGAGTAGCCCCTTCGCACGATTTGCAGCACCCTCCTGTCCGAAGTGATGGAACGCCAGTGGAGCAGGTAATGGCGAACTCTGCCTCCCACTGGCGTGGAATGAGCCTGAAAGCACGGACTAAGAGGGCTTTGAGGCAGATGCTGCTGGCGTGGATGTGGATGGACCGGCACGCTGTCCCCCTGTATTGCCTCGGCGGAATCCACGTCCGCGACCGCGTGGGGGTTGGTTCTGCAGCCTGTGGCTAGGGGGACGTGAGGGGGCGCCCCTTCCTTGGCCACGAAAGGGGTGAAAAGCGGAAGTTTGCGGGCGCGGGCCGAGAGACCCAATGACTTGGCCGTAGCCCTAGAGTCCATAAAGCGCTCCAGCGCACTGTCCTCTTTGTCGCCAAAGAGGCGACTGCCATCAAAGGGCATGTCCATGAGGGTGCTCTGGACATCCCCGGAAAAAGTTGTAGACCGCAGCCAGGCGTGACGACGAAGCACCACTGTGGACGACATTGCCCTGCCTACCGAGTCAGTCGTGTCCAAACCACATCAGATGGTATACCGCGCCGCGTCCCGCCACTCGGCAAGAGCCTGGGCGAGTCTTGTCCGGGCCTCCTCCGGACACTGGGGCAGCACGTCCTCCACCGTATCCCACAGAGAGTGGGAGTAACAGTCCAAGAGACAAGCGGTGTTAATAGACCGCAGCCCTAAACTAAGGGAGGAAAACAGCTTTTTACCAAACTGCTCCAGTCTCTTGGATTCCCGATCCGGGGGAGCGGACGGGAAGGAGGTCTGGGAAGTAGAGGCCTGGATAACCAGGCTCTCAGGCGTGGGGTGTTGGGACAGGAAACTGGGGTCGCCCGGTGCAGGGTGGTGGCGCCAGGCCACGTTCCGGTCCACAGGAGGTACTGTGGAGGGCTTGGACCAGGTGCCCTTCAGAACGTCCATCAGTGCTTCGCTAAACGGCAGCAGAGGCTCCGAGGAGCTTGCTGACGGTTGGAACACTTCAGTGAGGAGGTTAGTTCTCACGGCCACAGTAGGTAGCTCCAGCCCCAGGGCTTCGGCCACCTTATGCAACGCCACTGAAAAAGTAGCACCTTCCTCCGAAGCCACGGTCAGAGGAGAGATGAAGCCAGTGTCAGGGGAGGTGTCAAAGCCACTGGCATCCCCCAGCTCATCTGCCCAGTCCTGTGATAACTGACCCTGGCGGGCCAGAGGGTCATCAGACCCCTCCCAGTCGCCACCGTCATCCGATTCCTGGTAAACAGGTGGAATGATCGGAGCCGGGCGGAAGATGAAATGGTCACCCATCGGCGTCGGATGCGGCGCCAGATGGTGCCGCACCGGCGTCAGGCCCGGACCGGGACTGAACTCGTGTCGGCGCCGGCGGAGGAGTGGTCGTGAGGTCGACCGGCACCGACTGAGATCCAGGCCTGCATCCCGCAGGGACCTGCGGTGTCGGGACCGGAGTCGACGACAGCGCCGGAGCCGCTGGCTCGCTAGGCCTCCCAGCCGAGCCCGCGGGGCCCAAAGGCGCGCCGGCAGGCGCCGACGGCGGAGCCAGGCCCCTCATGGGCGAGAGGAAGGCACTGATCTCCGCCGGAGTCGCGTCAGTCCCATGGACCGGCGGGTATGGGGACGGATGTGGCTCCTGCAGCTCCGACAGAGCCGAGGGGGTGGTACCACCCGGACCCTCGACCGAGTCACGCGAGGGGAGTCCGAAGAGCAATGTCGTCTCTTGGACTTTTTACTATGCTTCGACTTACCCGAAGACTTGGAACCCGACGAGCGGTGAAGATGGCTGCGGCTCCGCGACCGGTCCCTCGACCTCCTCCTCGACCGGGAACGGCGCGGAGCCGAGTGCCGGAGCTCGAGGAGCTTGCGGGACCGCTGCCGCCTAGCCTTCGAGGTCAAGGCCCGGCAGTCGAGGCACGACTCCGCATCGTGGTCGGCCCCAAGGCAGTAAATGTAAATGTAAATGTGTTTGTACTTATATAGCGCACAGCTACCCCATTCCGGGGTTTCCCGGCGCTGTACTCATACCGCTAGGGAACCCTTCCTGGCTTTTTCCCTGTGAAATGTCCACTCCTGGGCATCCCCAGGGTGAAGCCAGGCATCCCAGTGCTGTTGGGGCCGTTGCGGAGATTAAGCAAGCTATTGCCCAGAGTTGCAGCGTGGGACCGATGATTAGAATAGGCACCGAGGCGAGAAGTCAGGTCCAAGGAATTATGATCCCAAGACCCGCCAAGACCCGCCAAGGCGAGAATTGAACCCTAGTCCCGGGCCAGACCTCTGCATCAGGGTCTGCCGCTCTAACCATTGAGCCACACTTCTCCACGAGTAAAGGCACCGGCGGTGGTGGTCCGTTACCGACAGTCGGTGACAGGAATCGCAGGCTTTGAAACCAGGCATCCTACCGGCACCAGATCGAGTCGACAAGATTAGACAAAATAGTCCAAAAAGTTTAGTCAAAAAGTGACTAAAAGGTTAAGCTCTACCCGGATCGGCACTGTCTGGCGTGGAAAAAAGAAGAACTGACGTCAGCACGCGAGGGCGCCGTCTAAGTACTCCGACGACGTCATTCCGGCGCACGACGCCAGACGCGGAGCCGCAGACGACGCCTAGCGACGCGCAAGGGTATTGCTGATGAAAAATCTTTACGGATCCAGCCTGACGCCTGGGGATATTCTAAGGTGAGGAATCTAACTAACGTGTTTCTTTCAGATAGTCTAAATAACAGCACTGTGTAACACTCAAAGTAAAGGGGCCAGTCGCCGTGGAAGGTGCCAAATGAAGAAGGGGCGGTACTAAGGAAGGACTAACAAGCCTATCGAGAAATCAGCATTTAGGACAGACAAGCCAATCGCTAATATGTGCGGAGAGTGGGCAGACATAAAAAAGGAAGGACAACAAACAATTCCGGACTCAACCACTAGACGGTGGAATAATGTATCCAGAAAAGATTCACGCTGCAAAACCAGCACTGTTTTTTTTTTTTTTACCTCTGCTTCACTGGCATGTAGGTATTAAGCTACAAATAACTCACAGCTAGAAAGAGGCTGAATAGGAGAACTGATGGCCCTTTAAAATCAGGCCTTTGTTTTGGGCCCAGCTGGGAGTAAAAATAAGAAAGGGCCTTCATGATCTGCAGGTTGCTGCTTGGAACAGAAAGCAGACAATGAGAAGGTGCAGCCAGATTCAAGCTAGCTTGACTGATGAGGGATGATGCCCCGAAACTGGTCCCAGGATGCTTGTTTCTTGTCCAGGGAGTACCTGGCCTGGCAACTCGGGACTGACTGTTCCCAAGGGGAGCAGGGTTAAGACTGATATGCACATGGCTGGGTCTAAACTGGCATGGCGTGCAAAAAAATATTGATGTAATCCAGATCTGTGATTGGGGTGAAGCTTTGATTGATTAAGCATTCCGTCTACCATCTGTTCTTTTTGCATTTGTCACCCCAAGTGGGAAGGTTATGGCAGATGTGGCTACCGTGCTCACTACGCCACAGGATTCAAGCTAGCCTGGCTGATAAGGGGAGATATCCCGAAGGGGGGGGGCGTGGCTAGCCAACCAAGATGGCGAGGCTCTGTCACAGGCCTGATTATCCGCTGTTTCACCTGTGTACAGGAATGCCATCATAACGTCAGGACAAGTTAGTTGGACTCGTGGTGCCGGCGGGCACGGACGCAGCAAGTTTGGAGGCGACAGCAGCTCCACAAGCCGAGCTATGGCTGACTGCACAGAGGAGATGCCACAACCCTGATTTGGGAGCCGTGCCACGGTGCAGGCTCCGTGTAGTCAAGGCCACAACCAAGCAGCAGTGACCTGAGGCGAGGCACGGCGGATTGCCAGTCCAAGCTGTAACCCAGTGAAGCCAGACTCAAACTTTGCCAGGGCCCTGGGTGTGGAGGCGGACCCTGCATGGCTGGATCGACCGCAGGTAACTGCTTGAAGCGGACAAAGTGTGCGGCCCCTCACCGACTGCCGGACGAGATTGGCCACCCGAGTTTGGGGTGACGTGAGGGGAGGGACTGCAATCACTTTTCCTGCAGCCCTCATCCTGCCTATTTCCTCCTCCACTGCAGAGACTGGATAAGAGCGGAGTGAGCCCCCTTCTCCTTATCGGACCACACGGAGGGCATTGTGAAAACGTAGGTGGAATAGCAAGCTGCGTTAGCGGTACAAGGTCGTGCTAAGAAACCTGCGCTGCGTCTGTGGGCCAGGATCGGGTTCTTAAGTGCAACAAAAGCAACTGCAATAGTGAATTAGAGCCCTAATTGTGTAGACAGATACCGGTGAAAGCCTGCGGCGCATGGAGAGCCAGATTGCGGTGCCATGCAACGGAAGCTGCGCACTGCCTGATTGTTCGCTCTGGCCGTTCAGTGAGTGGTAGCCGGCCCAGTGAGCGATTAGCAAACTCAATGTGTGGCGAATAACCTCTGCCACCCACGCATGCTGCCCAGCGGGGGACACTGCCCTCTCCCTGGTAAAAAGCCATCCTCCACTTAAAAACCAGGTGCCTACCACAGCACTGCACACCGAAAGTGTGTAATCAATAACGCATCAGAAGCACCAGGGGGCCTCTTCGCGCACTGCCACTGTGACGCAGGTTGGAGAGTTGGGAAAGCTTTGTGCACGTGGCACAGCTCGGCTAACAGTGACACTAGACAGCCCCATTGAGATTGGACGAGGTAGTAGTGGCACTCCCAAGAAACCACAACACGACCTAGTGGCTCCAGACTGCAGCGTCAAGGTGCTTAAGAGACCGCTGCATTCCTGGTGCGTACCTGCCCAATAAACTGGACGTGTAGAACTCCTAGAGGGGGTTGGCAGACGCTGGGGGCTACAGTACCCTATTCGATCTCCGAACGCGGCGACCTCACTGCTTTGGCGAGATGTGTAGACAGCGTGCAGCCACGGGATCAGCACCTACACGATCAGCGAGGAGCTCAGCTCACTCAGACCACGAATCAGGACCTGCGGGCGACTCCAGATCCTCCAGTCTGGAGCCAAAATTAGACTTGTGCTACAAGCGGTAACGTAGATCAGCGAAGCGCTAACGCAGACTCGCACGTCGCTTGAAGGCCAAATAGATAAGGTCACTGCAGACTTTACGCTACTTCATGCTGACCATTGGCAACTGGCAGGGAGAGTCAACAAACTAACTGCTCAGGTAAAGGAGATCGCCCCGATAGCCAAAGAAGTGACCACAGACTTTCCCCTCTAGACTGCAGCTTCTGGAACGTAGGATGGACGATGCAGAGGGCCGCTGCCACAGGAATAATGTGCGCATGGTGGGTCTGCCGGAAGGTGCAGAGGGAGAAGACACGGTGACCTACACTGAGTCCTGGTTACGATCCCCGATGCCGGAGGGCACACTATCCACTTCCTTTGCAGTGGAGAGAGCACACAGAGTACCATTGAAACATCCGCCGCCGGGTGCAGGGCCGAGGCTTTTCCCGTTTCATCTCATGAACTTTAAGGACAGGGATGCAATACTCCGTGAAGCCAGGAAAATATGGACAAAGGTATTTTTTGGCACACACTGACAGATCTTCTGTCGCGTTGGTGCGACGCTTCCTGGCTGCTGGAGGGTGACTTTAATTCGGTCTTAGACACAACACTTGACAGATCACTCCCACCGCTACCGCAAGCAGTAACAACCTCCAACACTAGACATCTGTGGGAATGGTTGTGCAACTGGGACCGGGCGGATGTTTGCAGAATCCTCAACCTGCAAACACGATTATACTCACATTACTCACACCCACACAGGCTACATGTCCGCATTGACCCCTTTGTTGCAAGCGCACCACTGCTACCGCAATGTCTCAGTGCAGATTATATGGGCAAAATGCATTCAGATCACAACCCACATATCATGACACTGCAAGGGGAAGATAGTGGTACCGGCAGGCATTTATGGAGACTCCAGTCTCTAGCATTGGAAGACCCCCCACATTCAGAGCAGCAGTAGGCGCGGCGCCACAGGAGTACTTTGCAAACAATGAAGGGTGCGTTGTGGACATGGGCATGGGCATCCTGTGGGATGCAGGCAAAGCAGTGGTCAGGGGACAATGCATGGGGTTGAATAGGTGAATCAAGAAGCAGCTAGACAATGAGATAAAGCGCATCAAAGAAGACCTGACCAGACTTGAAGCTGATTTGGCACAGGGTGATGCAGTGCAATCAAGCACAGATGAACGGCGCCAACAACACGCTGTGGTATTAGAACAGCTGTGTTGTTTGAATTATGCGTCTCACGCCGCACGCACTCATGCAACAGCAGACAGAGCAGGCAGATTGCTAGCACGCATGATATGGCAAGAGCAAACGCACACACCATTACTGAGGCTATGGCCTGCGACTGGGCCGGTGCTCACTACACAGCGGTATATTCACAGCGAATTCACCATGCATTACACAAGAGTTTACTGGTCAACTTACTGTGCCACAGCAGTAGACACAGACACCTTCCTCACTCCTCTGGCTCTGCGTCACATCACAGCAGACCAGCGAGCTGAACTGAACGAGCCGCTTACATTAATGGAAGTACATGCTCCCATCAGCTTGCATGCTACAGGCAAGGCGTCGGATGGGCATCCAGCTGAATTTTAAAAAGCATATCAGCAGACCTTGGCACCGCGACTCCTTGCGGTTTATCAGAGCGCACAAGAAATGGGCATATTGCCGGGTACGATTCGCGAGTCCCTACTGGTGTCCTTGCCTAAACCCAAAAGAGAGGTAGTACTGATTGGTTCTTACCGGTCGTTGGCATTGCTTAACACCAACAAGGAGCTAGCAAACATTTTGGCAAACAGATTGGCCCCTTTGGTACCGCAGCTAGTACACACCAACCAAAATGGCTACGTGCCAGCCCGCAACACGTCAAACTTGCGTTGGTTCTTCCAGGTAGCACATTACTCAGGGGACCATTGGCCACATGCTAGATGCCTGGTCTTAGACCTAGAAAAGCCACTTGACACCTTAGAATAGGGGTTTTTATTTGCTGTGTTGCATAAATACGATTTGGGAGAAGTCTTCTTAGGCCTTTTCCAGCTATTATATACGCGTCCATTAGCCAAGATTAAGACGGGCTTTTACATGTCGGAACAGGTCCCCATTGAACGAGACACCAGGCATGGCTGCCCGCTCTCCCCACTCTTATTCGCGTTAGCTGTTGAACCACTGGCGGAGGTGCTGCGCAGCACTCAAGACGAGTGGGGAATCCCCTTGTGAGATGGCACACATGCGGTTTTGCTCGATGCAGATCTCCTAATATACCTCAGAGATGTCGGGAAATCCTGTGAGGTAATTGAGAATTTATTGGCTGAATTGACTTCAGTGTCTGAGTCTACTCCAGACCTGCACTTAGTCATTAGTGGTACGCCTGTACACCGGCAGCTCACAGCATTCCGATACCTCAGAATTCATATTTACAGGGACAGCAGGACCTCCTGAAGGGTAACCTGACACGCGCCATCACAGCAGTAAGGGTGCAAATGTCCTTCTGGAGCACCCTGCCACTGGCGGTCGTGGGCATTGCTAAAGATGGTACTCCTGCCACGGTTGCTTAACCATTTCACAAACCTGCCACTTCACATCCGGCCACCACTGTTTAGAGAACTGGAATCAAACATGCGACAGTTCATTTGGCATGAATCGCAGAGCAGACTAGCGATGGCTAAAATGTACCCACCGAGCACTCCGAGGAGGCCTTTCGCTGCCCAACATGGAGCACTATTACTTGGCAGCGCAGCTCCAATGGGCGGCACGCTGGCTAAGTGCACGACACTTTGAAGACACAGCTAAACCTGTTCCCGGATACACATAACCTCAGATAGTGGAGTTGTTTCACCCCAATAGAAAAGGGAGCATACCCATACAGCTATTGGTGCGAGTGGCATATCAATGTTACCCTCGCTGTCCTTGTACCACAAGCACCATCTCTCCCTCTGCTGGGTACCACCAAAAGGCATTGGGCAATATACAGTGCAGAACTCACGCAGTGGGAAGAAGCAGACATATCAACAGTAAGGGATCTGTTTAATGAAGGGCAACTTATCCTGTTCGAGAACCTGGTAGAAAACTCAGATCTGTCGCAAGGCCAATTTCTACTCCACGCTGCAGTGACCGGCGCGCTAAGCACTTTATGGGGGAATATAGCACAGGAGCCCACCACTCATTTAACTGTACAATACTTACACAAAGTGGGCATGGGTCGAAATCTCACCAAATAGCTCTAGAATCGTTTAGGATACATACAATACCTCAATTATCCGCTTTGCAGGCCCACTGGAACACAGACCTACAGAGACCTACTACAGACCAAGAATGGGGGCACATACTTGAAAGTCCAACAAGGATTCTGGCAGACCAGATTGTCCAGATAATAGTGCTTCACAAACGTATGTGGGGATGCTCACATAGCTGCCTGGCAAATGTCTAGGACAGGGACTCCACGTGCAAGTGCAATGGTAGCAGCTTAGGCCTAGGTTTAATGAGCATGTAGTCCTTTTGGAGGCAGATTTTTAGCCAGTGCATAGCAGATCTTAAATTAGAGCTCGATCCAGTGGAAGATGGTTCTCTTCTGCACAGCTTTGCATTTTCTTGCAATTGCGAACCCCAGAAAATTGTTCATTCACCCAGTGTGTTTATGTATGATCTATGTAGAAGCTGAGTGGTCCAGACGATGGAGTCTCTCCTCTATACAGGTGTGAGTCAGAGCACAGAACTCCAGCGAGTAACGATTTGACCGATGTGCAATGGCGTCACAACTATAGTAAGATAAGATGCCAGAGTCCAAAACACCAGTTTGTCTTGTGCAAAGATGGTATTTGGTGGATTAACACAAAGAGCCTGAAGCTCACTATCAGGCCATGCTGAGGATATGGGGATGATGAACACAGTCTTAATTGTAAGGAGCTGCAAGGGGCAGCGGTGAAGCTGTTAAAATGGAGAGCATATCAAGTAAGGACCAGATTAAGCTCTCACTGGGGCATCACAAAAGGAGAAGGGGAAAGGGGAAACGTGTGTTGAAGCCCTTTCAAAAACACCATCACAATCAGGGACGCTTTGCTGCACTGTCCTGTCAGTGGGAGGGACGAACCTACAACTTAGTCGCAGTATACATACCGCCCGCACTTCATGTCATGGCCCTCGCTGCTCTGGGTGAGTTCCTGCTCACCCTGCCTCCCGGGGAACTCGTTATAAGGTGAGGGGGGGGCGACAGATTTCAACGCAGTCCTTGACGCCTCTCAGGATAGGTTACCAGCACGAGATCAAGGGAAGCCCCCTACACATTTGCGGGATTTTGTGAAAGCGATGGGCCTCATAGACGTCTGGCGTACACTGCATCCAGAGGCGGGTCACTACACATACCATTCAGGTGCCCATAACAGTCTGTCCAGGATAGACTACGTCCTCTCATCCCCGACAAACCTAGCAGCTGTTTCGGAGATAAAGCACCTTCCCAGAGGGATATCAGATCACTCCCCCTTGTTAGTGACATATGCATCACAGCACGAGGGACGTAAACACATTTATCCGATTCACCCAGGGTACCTCAAAGTCCTAACTATTAAGCAACAGCTGCGCAAAACCACAGAACAATACTTCCACGAAAATACACACTCCGTTGACTCCCCTAGTATTCTATGGGAGGCATATACGACAGTCCTACGAGGGCAAGCAATAACTAGAATACCAGCGCACAAATGTGACAGGGCCCGCCAAGTGCTAGAACTAGAGAGAACGGTTAGCCTGGCTGAAGAAGAACACACCAAAACACAGACTACTGAGACTACACATAGACTAGATTTGGCCAAACAAGCGTTTAAGGACTGCGCATGGGAGGAAGCTAAGGAGAGAGTCCGGAAAACACAACATACAATCTATGAGACGGGGGACAAGGCCAGTAAGCTACTGGCCTGGCTTGACAAGAAAGAACGCGCCAGTCGGTGGGTGGCCCACCTTCACCTACCCTCCGGGGAGGAAGTACCGGACCCACAAGATATAGTGAATGCCTTTGCAAACCACTACGAGGCAGTTTACACACCCTCCACTAACGCCACAGTGGCGGAGAATCTAGAATTTCTCAGAGACATTCGGTTACCCACTTTGACACCCAGAGAAGCCGAACCATTAGAAGAGCCGTTTACGGCGGACAAAATCATAGTCGCAATTCGGGGTCTCCAATCAGGCAAGGCCCCCGGTCCCAACGGCATTCCCGTAGAAATTTATAAAACGGATGCAGAAAGACTGGGACCCCATTTACCGAAAATGTATGAAGATAGCCTAGATAGGGGAATACTGCCCAAAGACCATAGATAGGGGAATACTGCCCAAAGACCAAAGGACAGCGACCCTAGTGACGATCCCAAAACCCGGCAAGCCCCCTCTAGAGTGTGCCTCGTACCGTCCCATCTCACTCCTCAACGCAGAGGCGAAAATCTTAGCAAAAGTGCTGACCACTAGGCTCCAGCCACACCTCGCGTCCCTTATCCACCCCGATCAGTCTGGGTTTATGCCCGGCCGCAACACGGCAATGAACTTACGAAGGCTCCACGGGGTAATGGCTCGAATGTCTACTATCCGAGAGGATGCAGTCATTCTCTCACTAGATGCCAGCATGGCTTTTGATCGGGTGGAATGGCCCTACATGTTCGCGGTGCTCCAGCGCTTAGGCTTTGGGACAAACTTCCGTGCGTGGATCCAATTACTATACACACAACCCCTGGCGCATGTTGTGGTCAATGGGCGCATCTCAGAGGACTTCCCGCTGGGGCGCGGGACCAGACCGGGATGTCCTCTGTCCCCGCTCTTATTCGCCCTGGTACTCGAGCCCCTGGCGGCTTGGATACGGAGCGGATACGAGGGCGGCAGAGGACCGCATATCGCTGTACGCAGATGATATACTACTATGTATGTCCTCCCCGGCCGCTCCATCAACTGCCTGCTAGACATATATGCTGCCTATGGCAAGTGTTCGGGTTACAACGATTAACTGGTTCGGTTTATTCTCCACTGTTCCCCTCCACATCTACCAAGGGGAGTGTCGATACAACTGGGGAAAGACGGCTTTAAATACCTGGGTATCCATGTTACTCCAGATCCCACTCACTTTTATGAGCAAAATCTCCCCCCCCCCCCCCCCCCCCCCCTCCGGAGGCTCAAAGACGACGTAAAGCATTGGAATACACTACCCCTTACCCTATTGGGCCGTGCAGCCCTATTCAAAATCATGGCTCTTCCGAGATTCCTATACGCCCTGCAAAATACACCCGCCCCGGTCCCTGATTCCCATTTTAAGGCAGTCGAGGCGGAGGTGGGTCTGCTCCTCTGGGGGGGGGCACCCCCCGCACAGCTCTGGCCAATCTTACTAGGAGCTGGTACGATGGAGGAATAGCCTTGACCAATATACGACAGTACTACTGGGCCTCACAACTTATTATAGTAAACCAATGGCTTCATGCCCCTTAGGACGAGCCGGCTCTCCGGCTCGACCGGCATGCTTTTGGGACTGGGGGACCTCTGGGGGCGCTGTATCACAAGCATAAAAAAGACGTATGGGTGGATCCCACCCCACACACAAAACGCACATGGTTCATAGCGCAGCGAGCGCTGGGATGGGAGGGAGTCATGACACAACTCACACCATTGTGGGACACATCAAAACTTGGTACACTCCACAAAATCAAAGGGTTCGCGCAATGGGACTTGATTGGTATCTCTAGAGTTGGGGATCTGTGGAAAAAGGGAGACGTAGTGGGTTTTGCTCACCTACAAACAACATACCAAATGGCTGACACCGAATTATTCCGTTACACGCAAATCAAACATGCACTTACAAGGGCAATACCCAGAGGCACGGCTCTTCCCGAATCGACCCCACTTGAGGACCGTCTCCTTACAGATCAACTCACTAAGAGGGCCATTTCCCTACCGTAAACTTATTAAAAATCAAAAAGACCCCACACTAGCTCTGCGGGACAAATAGCGGGCAGACCTTGGAGACATAGATGAACAGGACTGGCAAGAAGCACTAGCGTCCCCGAAGGAGGTGGCGATCCCGTCCCGGCTACGGTTGGTGCAGCTGAAGGTCTTACACAGGACATACTACACTAGGGCTATGCTCCACAAGATCTGCCGAGCTGCGACACCTCTCTGTCTGCGGGGATGTGGGGCACGAGGCACATTCTACCATACATTCTGGGAATGCCCACACAACACTCTACTGGGAAGAGGTGATGGACACCATTACCCAGGTGTGTGGTTTTCCGGTCCCACCCGACCCACAACGGTGCCTCCTCAATATATGGGAACCAACAGACCTAAATCATGTATCACAAGACTGGGCAACTCTGGGGATCATGTTGGCAAAACGCAATATAGCACAACACTGGGGTGTACAGGCAGCCCCCCAGCAGAGACGATGGTGTCAAGACATGGACAGCTCAATGGTGGCCGAAAGAGCAGTTTTTATACACAGATGGTGTCCCAAAAAATGGGAACGGGTATGGGGTAGGTGGAATTCATTTTGTGGTAACATCTGTGCCCCTCCACCACCAGACTCGGATCCTGACATGAGCGATTAATCGGATATGCCCAATAAGGGGACATAGCAGTGGCCGGGACCAATGTTCAGGGAATTTCATTTTGATACATCCCACTATGTAAGTTACGGCGTTTTGTGACTTTGCTTTGCCTGTGTGAATGACATGCAACGGACTAATGCGACAAATGCAATATCTAATGTACCAAGCCATTTTCTTTGTATTGTTTTATTTGAGTATTGATAATAAAATGTTTAAAAAAAAACAACAACAAAAAAAACACCATCACAACTGGTGACTTAAACAAGGACAGCTGATTCGGCAACTGTAAGAAGGCTGAAACATAACAGTTAACTGTGCCCAAAGCACATTGTCGAGCAAGAGATAAAACAAACAAGAGAACAGCAGATAAACCGGCCTCAACAGGATCCATCTGGCATGTGCCGCATGAAACTACAAATTTGTCCCAACAACAGGCATGGATTATGTTAATTACCCTGAACCATCTGTTTTTGTTATATAGTGCTGGAGATTAACATGTCTGGCATACTCCTGCCATCTAGGGTCCGTATGTGTGAAAGTTGTTGATCTTCTGAGAAGTCTTTCGACTCACAAGGTAAAGTGACTACTCCTCTTGGTGATAATGCGCATGGGCACTTTTAGATTGTTTTCACACAGGTGGGTGAGAAAGGAGTGCAAGTAAGTGTCGGTAATGAGATGTCAACCAATATGAAAAAGGTAAAAGGAACTGCAAGGTCCAACAGTGTCCGGGGAGGAAGGCGTGTGCAGGTGAAACCATAGCACTACATGCCAAAAAAAGATGCTTACAGGGTAAGTAACAATCCATTCGAGGCATTTGTGGCTGTAGATACACATGCTTTGCACAGACTGTAAAACAGTGCCCTCCAAAAGCGGTGGCTAACCTGTGGGGGTTGCAGTTGTACGTAGCACTGCCTGACCCACATTAGCTTGATGCTAGAACATCCACACAATGCTTAGTGAAAGTGTGTGGCATAGACAGTAGCTTCCTTACGTATGTCAGCTGTTGGGATATTTCCTACAAAAGCTATGGAAGCCCCATTTTATGAATAGTGTGTGTCGTAGGGGGTGTAGGTAAAGTCCTTTTAGCTTTGATGCAACATGTCTGAATGCATTTAATTATCCATCTAAAACACGCCGGATTTATGAGGGGGCCAAAAAGTAAAAGAGTAGTTTGGTTTTACAGAATTCTTTGGGTCTGTCAATATAAATACAGTAGAACTCTTAACAACTAGTGTATTAGGCGCCCTTTATGCAACGATTTGAGGAAAGAAAACCGGTGACTCAACTGATTCGTTAAGGTGGAAAGGGTATACCACCATTGGAAGGAATTCTGGGTTGGTGTGAAGGACACCCTATCCCTGTGTAGTTAGAAGAACGGTTCTTCTAAGGTTAGTGCCTGGAGCTCACTGACTAATTTATCTGAAGTAATGGCAATTAAAAAGGCAAACTTTTAAGATAGAAATTGGAGGGAACAATTATGTAATGGTTCAAATGATGGACCCATAAGTCTGGTGAGAACAATATTGAGATTCCATGTGGGTGCGAGTAGAACTCTGGGTGGAATAACTCTTAACTCCTTCTATAAAGGCCTGAATTACTGCCAGTTTGAACAAAGATAAGTGTTGCATGTTTTGGACATAGGCAGCCACTGCCACTAGATGGAAGCGTATTGAAGTAAAGGCAAGGCCAGAGGGCTGTAAATGCAGAAGGTAGCAAACAATGTTGTTAACAGTGGAATTTAATGGATCTATGTGCTTTTTACAGTATTAAAAGACACATTGTTTCCTTTCAGCTGCATAGCAAGCTCTAGTAGTAGGTCTACAAGCTTCTTTGAGAATGGTCATACACTCAGGTGGGAGAATCAGGTAACCGAATACTATGACCTTAGGAGTCAAATCGCAAGGTTGAGTTCCCTTGGATTTAGGTGCCTGATTTCTCAATGGTTCTGAGGGAGAAGGTCAGGGTTTAGGTGAAGCTAGGTCAACAGCTTGAAGCTCAAGGAAGCTGATGTGGAGAACCTGGTGTTTCGTGTCCCAGAGACCCTGAACTGTGAGATCCTATAGGTGAGCATGCCATCCTGTAAGGGATGCGTCTGTAGTCAGAACGATTTGTGGAAAATGGTCATGGAACGGCCGCCTTTTTAACAGGTTTGTCATGTTTCACCACTGCAGAGAGCATTCAGTGCGGCTGTCCATCAACACTAGATCCTCTAACTGACCCTGTGGCTGAGACAACTAGCGTGCAATCATGTATGTGGCACTATGGCGATGCATGAGGCCATCATACCAAACGCATAACTGTTCTTACTGCCAGTTGTTGGTTGGTTTCAAAGTGTGGTAGCAGTGTTTGAATTTTTTTTATCCTTCCTGCATTGGGATAGGCTAATCCCACCTGTGTGTTGACAATAGCCCCCAAGTACGCCTGAACCTGAAAAGGTTGAAGATGGGAATTTTGAACATTGATGGTGAATTCTAGTTGATGGAGCCGGTCTATGGAGACTTGAGTGTGTTGATGGCACAGAGGAAGGGTATTGGCTTTGATTAGCCAGTCGTCTAGATACAGGAAGACATGAATGTTTTGTCTATGTAAAATTGCTACCATTGCTTAGCATTTGATGCAGTAGTCACCTTGAATGGCAGGACTTTGATTTAGTAATGTTTGCCAGCTATGATAAATCTGGGGTATTTGGGGTGTGCTGGATGGATTGGGACGTGAAAATAGGCTTCCTTTAAGTCTAGAGAGACAAAGTCGCCTTGCTGAAGAAGTGGGATAACGCCTTGGAGCATGACTATGTGGAAATGCTCTGCTCGGATGTAATGAATTAAGGGCCTGAGATCCAAGATGGTCCGTAATGAACTGTCCTTTTTGGGGATGAGAAAGTACAGGGAGTATACCCCTGAAATTAGAGGTATGGGTTCAATAGCTCCTTTAAGCAAGAGAGCTTGACCTTGCCGTTAGCAGTGGTTGATGTTCCAGAGAGAGTTTTTGAGTGTGAGGTGGAATGTTCGGAGGTGTGGTGATGAGCTCCAGACAATAAACAAGTTGGATAATATCCAACACCCACTGATCCAATTTTATGGATTGCCACATGGGGAGAAACTGTTTAATTGACCTAGACAGGTGTTAAATGATCGGGAGGAGAAGAAGGGGGTCACTGCTTTGTAGTGGGTGCAGCATCATGTGTGGAAGCACATATGTCACGACCTTTGGAGTTGTTACCCCTATACGCTCCCCTGAAATAGCCTCATAAAGGGGAGTGGTGACTTTGCACGCAATATGATGAAGAAGAAGCATTGGAGTGGTTAAAGGAGCCACGGGGAGAGAGTGTTTGGAGTGCACCCATGGACTTAGCAACCTCGGTGTTCTTCTTGATCCTCTCTAAAGCTTGGTCAACTTGTGGACCATACAGAGAAGTTACTTACCTTCGGTAATGCCTTATCTGGTAGAGACAGGATCTAGACGCAGATTCCTTATCTTAGAATCCTCCCCAGGAGCCAGACTTGAAATGGAAATTTTTCCAGCAGTACTTCCGCACATCGGCAGAGGGTGCTGAGCGACTCCGCAGTGACATAGTCTCCCCAATATTACGTCAACGAAGTCCACATAAATCTTCCCCTGAGGTCAGTATCTTTTGTGACTATTTCCGTGCCAACCACACAGAGCCACATAGAGAAACAGTCTCTGGAAAAAGCGTGACAAAAAGGGAAAAATCGTATATCAACATGAACAGATTGAAAGAACGGAAGTAGTATGCAAATAATGGATCTTGGAGACAACAGGACCCTCAGTTCACAGAGCAGGGAGGATGGATGGGCCAATAAGGAATCTGCGGCTAGATCCTGTCTCTACCAGATAAAGGGTTACTGAAGGAAAGTAAATTGTCTATCCAACAGACATCTAGCTGCAGATTCCTTATCTTAGAATCAGATTCCCATGCAATATCATCCATGAAGAAGAAGATGCGAACTGACGTCACAAAAGATCCCCAAATAGGAGAAGCCAGCCCGAAAGATAGAAAGGGGAGAGACTATACAAAAAATGATAGGTGAAGCAAGATGCCCACACAAAGGACTGCTCTCCAAGAAGGACTATGTGAGCCCGTAGGGAGTAAAAAGCTACAAGACCGTGAGAAACACGGTACATAACCAGTAAAAGAGGCCACCCCAATAGGGGATGCAACCTATGATGGGGGAATGCAAAGGGTCCAAGGACAATAGTCCATAGAGTTAAGGCTCAAAACCAAATGGAAGGAGCATTCACAGCATGCTCAGCTGCAGCGAACACAGACAACGAATAAAGAGCATCCATCGATAGTCAAGGAAACTAGCTTTAGAAACAGATTTTGAAAAAAGGGACCTCCAAACATAGAATGATGGGGAAAAAAAGAAGAAGAAAAAAAAAAAAAAAAAAACGAACAATGAATGCTGTAGAGCATAGCTATAAAAACAAGAAAGGTAAAAAGAAACCGCTCTCATGCTGAGAAGCTTGATAGATTTATACGGCGTCCTCCATAATAATTTACTAGAGATGTTCATTGAAGAGAAAGAAAGAAACCGACAAGTACAACCAAGAACGTTGAACCAGGTCACCAAGGGTCTATACAGCAAAATACTCCGTATAGAAGGCCAGACGACCATACGTGCAAAACACACACATATACCTGAAGTAAATGACATCTACAAGAGATAGGTATATACATACAACCATATCCAAAGATTAATGTATATAAGGATAAATATGCATATAAAAACATATCAATCCCCATAGACACACAAGTCATACAGAGTACAGCAAAAGTATATCTACTTCTCAGAAGGCAACACACGTCCTCCGCCAGTGAGTGAGAAGTAGAGGAGTGAGAGGATAAGAAGTGGAGAACAAAGGACACTCCAAGAACATGGGTAACCAAAGAAGGGTAGAGGGTAGGAAGGAGGAGAGGATGAGGAGAAAGAGCAAATAAAAAAGGGAGGGATCGCAAAACGGGCTTGAAATCCAATGTATTTTACATAGACTGTTGTATTTCGCATAGTGCGAAAACGGATGGTTGGAATTTGATGAAATTTGGCAGCATTAGATATTAGGGTGTGCAGACTATTCTTTTGGGTACTGCAGGTAAGTAGAGTAAGTATTTTGTAAGTCCTTAGGTTTTTTAACTTAGTGATATCTTGTAGCACAATCCTGCAAGGAAGCCAAAAAACAAAACTAGACTGCATATGTAAAGTTTCAGATTTACTACATGAACAACTAAAAGGATCATTTATGGTCACATGCTAATGGAAACCTATAAACAAATACATATCAAATATAATGAATCTTAATCTATGTAAATTTTCTTTGCATGCTCTCTGGCTCACAATATAAAACTGGCCCAAGAGGCCAAACAAAAAACATCTTTCTTATGCACCTCTGTGCAACAAAATGAAAAACTTACCTAGCAGTCAGACACCCAAACTACTATTTGGAGGATATGATAATTAGCCACTTGGGAAAATAATAATCTCAATTTTTATAACAATAACAATGATTGCCTTGCATTCACTTTGGCCTTCATATGTAGTACACTCCTACTAAAAGTAGCAAGGACGCCAAAAAACATAAACTAAACTGCATATGTAAAGTTTCAGATTTACAACATGAACAACTAAGGACACATTTATGGCCACATGCGTATGTGAACCAATAAACAAATACATAAAAAATACAATAGTCTATTGCCACTCTGTAGGTATAGTTAGCATTCCCAAAGACACATTTCCCTACCTATTACAACTTTAATGAAGTGGTAATAAGTAGAGACCTACTACTCAACTATATCTAAGGCCCTAAAATGGTGAAGTCAAAGTGTAGTAAAAACAATATGGCTGCCTTTTAATTCTCTAAAAAAGGAAAATGCTACTTACCAGTATTCATCTGTTCTATGGTTCTGAGTGAGAAGCTTGGGTGAGAGGCGTAGCTTTTGATGAGGAACTACTGATAATTTCAAGAGGGTTGTGAAGCATGGCTGTCGGGCCTATGTTGGAGAAATCAGGATCATTGTGAGGGAATGCGGTTTGAGCTTCCGAACCACTGGTGGAATGAGCGGGTGAGGCGGCAAAGCGTAGGCAAATTTGCCTGACCAATTCATCCATTGCGCATTGCCTTTGGACAATGGGCGTGGATACTTGGATCCGAAGCTTGGGCATTTTGCGTTTTGGTGTGTGGCGAACAGGTCTATTTCTGGGTGGCCCCACATTTGAAAGAATTGAAGCAGAACTTTAGGATGAAGTTCTCATTCGTGGATCGGCTGTATCTGGCAACTGAGTAGATCTGCAATTTGATTGTGTACTCCTGGGAGGTGTTCTGCAAGGAGATATATGTTTTGAGGAATGTCCCATCTCCATATGCTTTGAGCTAGGTGTGAAAGCTGGAGAGAGTGTGTCCTCCCCTGTTTTTGTATGTAATACACTGTCATGTTGTCTGTACGGACTAGGACAGCTTTGCTTACGAGGTGGAGTTGAAAAGATTTTAACGCTAGGAAGATTGCCAACAATTCCAGGTAATTTATGTGGAATTGTTTTTGTCGAGGGGTCCATATGCCCTGAATGGTATGGGTTTGAAGATGAGCTCTCCAGCCGGTGAGCGATGCGTCAGCTGTTAGCACTATCTGTGGAATCGGGTTGAGGAACGGCCGCCCTTTGGAAAGGTTTTGTGTGTTCCACCAATGCAGAGAGCGATCAATGGGTGCGGTCGTCTACCAACACCAGATCTGTTAGCTGACCTTGAGCCTGGTTCCACCGACATGCCAAACACTCCTGTAGGGGGCGCATTTGGAGTCATACATAAGGGACGATGAGAATCGAAGATGACATCATCCCGATTAGCTGCATGAACACTTGCGCTAGTAGTGAGTGTTGAGGCTGAAATTTAGCTATTAGAGCTTGTAGGGCGCTTATCCTTACTGGGTTGGGGTATGCTAGAGCTTTTGAAGTGTCTATTGTAGCCCCTAGATATTGTTGTATGCTGGACGGTTGGAGGTGGGATTTGGTGAGGTTTACCGTGAATCCCAAGTCATGAAGAAGTTGGATTGTTTTGTGTGGGTGTTGCACACAGCTGCTGTGTGACTTGGCTTTTATGAGCCAGTAGTCCAGATAAGGGAAGACATGAATGTGCGGTCTTCTTAAGTGGGATGCAACTACTGCGAGGCACTTGGTGAAGACTCTGGGTGCTGTAGTCATCCCGAATGGGAGGACCTTGAATTGGTATTGTTGACCATCTACCATGAACCTGAGATATTTCCTGTTAGCGGGGTGAATGGGAATATGAAAGTAGGCGTCCTTTAAATCCAAAGTGTAGCGAAAGTCGCCCTGTTGAAGCAGTGGGAGCACCTGTTGGAGAGTGACCATGTGGAAGTGATCAGACTGAATGTAGAGGTTTAGCGGTCTGAGGTCCAATATGGGCCTGAGAGAGCCATCCTTTTTTGGAATTAGGAAATAGAGGGAGTAAACCCCTGTGCCTTGAGGAGGCAAGGGGACTGATTCTATTGCATGTTTTTGTAATAGAGAGAGAACCTCTTATTTGAGAAGTGTTAGATGTTCCGAGGACATTAGACGTTGTCTGGAAGGACTATTTGGCAAGCCTGCCTGTGCTACAAAACGCTAGTGTTAATGGCGCGAGATGCGGTATTAGCCGCGTCAAGCACACATTTAATTGAGGTATATGTGATCACTTTACCCTCTTGTATAAGGTCGGTGGCCTTTTGTTTGTACTGGTCATTAAGGTGTTGCATGAGGTTTTCAAGCTCTTCATAGTGAGTCCTGTTGTACCTGGCCAATAAAGCTTGGCCATTGGCAATCCGCCAATGATTTGCAGCCTGTGACGCAATATGTTTACCAGATGCGTCTATTAATTTGGACTCCTTATCAGGAGGGGAGGGTGTCGCCTGTATTCTGAGAGTTTGCCCTCTTGCGTGCATTAGACACCACAAGAGAATCCAAAGAGACCTGACCTTTAATGTAAATTGGGTCGGCGTCGAGGCTGTCTTTGGTGTCGACGAAGAAGTGCGTGACACGTCTTTGGTCTGGTGCTTCGGTACCGAAGGTGAGTTTTCGGCACCGGAATGGGGTTTGCTCGAGGTTTCATAGCCAGGCCTGAGGGCGGGGCGTCAGACATGTTGCCGGTGTTGACCAGAGGGCGAAGGTGTTACCGGAGCCTTAGGTTTGGTTTTTGGGAGAAGGGTTTTGGTACTCAAAGACCGCTGAGCCGGGGTAACTGTCTCCTCTTCAACTTCTGAGTCGTCGGCCTCGGAGACAGAGATGTCTTCTTCATCACCTTGTTGCTCCGGCTGGACATTGGGATCTGCTCCGAAGATGTCCGGAATCAAGCTGCTTTCACAAGACATTTCGTGACGTCGAGCCAGACGATCACGGATGGTTTTCTTTGACCTGAACGATGCACAGGCCTTGCAGTTTTTGTCTTCCTGCTCCGGGGAGTGGCAGAGATTACAAACCTCGTGCAAGTCTGTGGTTGGGAAGTTAGCAACACACCCGGGACATCTTTTTAAAGGAGTCCTTTCCACTGACTGCAGGCGTGGTCGGCGCGGATAGGCCCTACGGCCCGCGTCGAAGACAGAGGTCAAGGAGTTTGTTTTAAAGATGCACGTCGAAAGGGAAACGCGATCAAGACAATACCGTCGAGTGGAGAGGAATTGCGTGTCGACGGGGGGTTTGAGACCGACACCGACCCAGAGCGCAGCAAATCCCATCCGAACCTGATGGCGGAAAAAACAATCTGGAGATGGAGTCGATGCCCAAGCGCACTATCGTCCTAAGGAGGAGTCACCTACCTTGTGACTACAAAAGACTTCTTCCAAGACAAAAACAAAGTGCAAATATCCGAGCCCAACACCAGATGGCGATCTATGCACAAGTATGCGATCTACAGCTCATATGCCTCGAACCAGCCATTACATCATTTTATACTGGCTTGTCATCGCCATGTACCATGGTATACTGCAAAGTTATCACGGCATACCATGGCCCAAAAAGACACTGAGGCCTAGCTGTATTATTTGATTGAGGTACTTTATTTACAAAGAAACACAAGGCCACCATGTGCGGCTCTGCGTTGATTGGCTTATGTGTGACATTTTCATAATTTCAGTGTAATTATGAGTACCATACAACAACTTTGAGTGACACCTTCTTGCGAGTAAAACTCAAGCAATGAACAGATATCAGAATTTACACCCATTTGAGCAACGAGAAACTCTAGGAAGATCTTAAAACTGTTGCAAAGCACCAGAAATGAAAGGGCACTAACAAGAAGTCCAGGCTCTCCATGTGGGACCAACTGTAATGAAACTGAAACAGTATGGGAGAGATACCCCAGCGCGGATCTCAGGTGCCTCAGCCTGCTAATAATACTAATTACGACAGCTGACCGACTTGGAACACGGCTGAAGCAACGGGCTAGACTTAGAAGAGTGAGAGGCTGAGACTGCACACAAAAGTAAATTAAATTAAGAAATGCAGACCGACTCAAAGCGCCGCTGCTTAGCCCACCACAGCACCATGCAAGCGGCACCTCAGGAGGGAGGCAGAATGAGAGGTAGAGGCTAGACACTCAAAAGTAAATTGAGGAGAAAATGCCAGTGAGTTGACAGTTACACTTACTAGTCTGTGTCTCTTCTAGCGAGCGCCATGCATGGGCCGGTAAGCCGCGACGACGTACCTCCAGGTCGGCAAAAAGATGTAGTAATGTAGTCCAGACAGGTTGAGGTATTTCAAGAGGATTTATTGTAAGATGTTAAGTATCCTGGAATAAGCCCCACCAGGAGCAGCCAGCAGGCAGCTCAGCCCCATCATAACTGTGGCTTATCTTCAATCAGCACCCAACATTCCGTAGTACATCACAGTGCTGAAGCATTCCACTAGAAAGGCATTGAGTGGGTAAAGACAGACATAGAAATATGCAATAGATAGAATACAACAGCAGCCCAGGACTTGTGCGGCATGCATTCATGGCTGTGCACTGCCCGGCTGCAGTGCACTCAGGCTCAGCTGAGGCACCATTCCTGTGGCAGCCGGGTTGATCCAAAAGTAGTATCATTTACGCTGTGCCGCACAACGCAGTGCAAGCAGTGGCAGGTGGTGCACTGCTTGAAACTTAAACTGTGCACTGCAGCGGACAGCCTATAGGTGTGTGTGTGTGACATGAGTGTCTGGCCTAATTGTCAACGGGCAAAATCAGACTGACTCTCAGAATAGAATCTAGTTTACTGATGATTGAGTATAGTTTGTGAACAGTGTAAAGAGTTTTTGAAAGGGTAAATGGGATCTGTAGGACAGCTCTAAAAGTTCTCAGCTTAGAAAATGAGTGAGGGGATAGTGTCTGGGGTTGGAGGAGACTCTACTTTTGGGGCAAGAGTTGAGTGTGTGGGTTCTTGGACAGGGAGGGTCTGACAGGAGATATTCTCCAGGAGTAAATACACTCAGGAGGGAAGTAGGGAGTGTATGGGGTAATGCTGGAAGGAGACGCAATTGGGAGCAAGGTCAAAATAGGATGGACAATTAGCAGTAAGGGATTAATGAAAATCTGAAGACTGTCTATAGATTGTGACATTCATGTGTGTGAGGTTCTAATCTAATGAATCTGTGTTGAGGAGTACAAACTGTGGAAGGGAAGACTGGGGAGGACGGAATAAGGCTGAGGTCATTAGTAGGTGAGAAGGGTGCCTTCCAAGAGCGAAGGAGTTTCCTGAACCGGTAATCAAATTGGACCAGAGCATCATTTGTTGAATCACAATCTTGACATTTTTAAAAAGGTGATTGATTGCTTTCCATCCAAGGGAGATGAAGAGAGTATCACTAGTTTCTTTCCATGAGTGTGTTTTCTAGACACCTCCCATTTCAGTTCATTTGAAAGGATTTATTCCCTGAGTGATGGACTAAGAGAAGAAAAGGTCAATTTTTAGGCATACCTTATTGCCACAATGGTATTGTTAATTAAAGTTCTCTCATAAACTTAGTCTGAGGTTCTTTGAGATACTTTTGTGAAAGATCAGATTTGGATAGCTTTTCAAGAATATATTAGCTAGTCTGATCCATGGGATATTGAAAATATGCAAACAGAGCATCTCTTGAGAATATGTTTTATGCACTGCCTGTAGGACATGCAGTCACAATTGTGATGGAGACAGAACAATAGCTAAAAGAAGACAAAAAATAAGGACAAGCTAGACATGATGAGGAGAGAAGTCAGATGCAGGATATATAAACCATATAAAAAGTAGCATGCAATGAAGAAGCTCTTCCATTAAGATACAAGATTAAAATAGACAAGTCAAAGGACATAACAGTCAATAGTAGCACATTGAAGTTCATCCCTCAGAAAACGTTTAAACGCTACAAACGGTCTTGCAGATGCATGCAAAACTATATTAACAACCAGAATCACAAAGACATACTTATTAGAACTCAGGAACCTACATTGTCGCTTTACTTACCTTTTTGGACTTTATCACAGAGCAAAAAGATTTCATCACCACCCTGACAACTGCCTGAGTTTTTGTTTACTCTGCAGATCTTCAGCTCAGCAGTGTTCGGAGCTCCTGTTAGAAGTACAAATAATACAAGCCTTTGACAAACTTGACTGCAAAATTCTGGTCCACGATGATTGCAAGTGACATTTTATTTGCAGATGTCTATTTCAGAATTAATTTGGTAGAGGCAACACAAAGCTATAAAGGCTTTTTAGGGTGGGTGTGAATAAGAAAAAAAACTCACAAGTTTGACAAATGGTCCTTACTGAGTCTTAATAATATTTCCATGTCTGAACTTATAATGTGACTCTCAAAGCAAGAAGGTCTCCCACCTTTGTAAGGTATACAAGTCAAGATGGGGGAACAGAAAGGTTAGTGACATGATCTTCCCTAGCCCTCACATATCTAACAGACAAGGTAAAATGTGAGGGGTGAAAGTTTATAACCAAATGAAAAGTTGACAAGTTATGGGTTTTGTAGGAGAAGTGACCTTGAGAGTGCTAGATCAAGTTTGGTCACACCAGACAATGGTTCAGTCTTGGCCAGACCAATCAACAGTAACTGAAAGTGAGGGACACAGTAGCATTTGATGGTTGGTTCTGGAAAATAAAGTGAAGGTTTGAGTACAGTCCCCAAAATGCAGGGCAGCAGGTACGCATTAGCTAAAATCCCCTTCAGAATTCCTTCCCATACCAACTATGGGAAATATCAAGGCATAACTGGGAATGGATTACACGCTGCCTTCTGAAGGTGCGGTTTCAAATGGAGTATCAAATAATAATAAGGTGTACAAGCGTCACAATTCACGTCACTACAAGCTACACACTCCAAACCACTCTTAGACCATTGATAATCTCTGTTCATAGACAATAATTGGGGCATGGGTGTGGATCTTCTCACCAATATTATCCTTCCAAAAATTAAATAAGCATCAATAAAGTAGTACTATTTTATAAATGAGATTCCTCTTCAAAGGACAATCTATTCTATTTCATTTTCAAATTAAACTGTGCATTCACAGATATGAATGCCTCTTGCAGATGTAATGTGAAAGAGGTGACAGTAGCAACAGATCATGAAAGAATGTAGTGGTATCATGAGACTGTTTTTGTTCGCATGAAATTTCGAAAATATTCATTTTGGCAATGGGAGAACAGACACCTAAAATGGGGAGTTCTAATTAAAGACCTGGTAGAGTTGGACCAGAAACCAACCTACGTAAGTGGTTTTATCTTGGTCTCTTAGAGACAAGATAGGAGCCCTTTTTGCTTACTTACGCCCTGATGAATGCCATGGACCCTCCAGGCCGCAACGGCAGAATCATGTTGGCAACACATATGGAGATGGGGTACTAGACCCCCTAGTCTCCACCATTTCTTTTAATATCGAGCACACTCTGCACCATTAAATTTCACGCAGGATTATGCATCGATTTTTAGACATCACCCACTTATTTTCAGCACAGGCCCCCACTTAGTTTAGAAGTGCCTCCCTATCTCCAAGTGTAGGCCCGCCATTTATCAAACGTGGTTTTAAAGGGCGAGGATAGTCGATGATGAAGCATGACACTGGTGGTGTGTGAGGCCAGTCCATGCATTTTTTTGAGATGTCCAACACCACCTGAACCACAGGCACAAATGTGCGCTAACCTTCACTGAGGATCAGACATTGAGCCAGGGTAGCGTCTCGTTCTGTTATACATGTTGGTTGGAGGCCAGCTTACCCTGTTTTCCCCGTAGCCTCCTGTTCCCTACCCTTATGACCAAAAAGGGTGTCTGTGTGTCTAGAAAAGACACCTAAACAGATGGCCCCACCAATGTCAGGTGGAGATTGTAAAAGTATAAATAGAAAAATAAAAACAAGCATTCAAGCTTTTGCAATGCCAATAGGTCTGGGGTTAATGAATTAATGAATGCTGCAGCTGTACATTAGAGCAAGATACAGGGAAGGGAACCAGCAGGAGCAGACAGAGGGATAAAGTTGTAAAGTAGCAACTTCTAGAGTTCAACTCAGGGAATCAAGCCGAAGCAGGAGGATACACCCAAACAGACAGGTGAAAGATGAATGATGGGACGCGTCTTCTGCCACAGCTTGTGTGCCGGCAGTGGGGACATCAAGCCCCAGAGTGCTTCGCTCCCAGGAGGGAGGGGCCAGCATTGCCTTCGCGCTGAAAAAGCGCCACCGGTCACCGCGGCGCGGGACGCGCCTTCTGCCACAGCTTGTTTGCCTGCAGTGCGGACTTCAAGCCCCAGAGTGCTTCGCTCCCAGGAGGGAGGGGCCAGCATTGCCCTCGCGCTGAAAAAGCGCCACAGGTCACCGCGGCGCGAGATGCGCGCGGGCCAAGGGCGGGCCCGTCCTTGCCAGTCATTGACCGGAGGAGGCTGGGCTGGGCTGGGCCACGACTCTTGGTTTAGCACTGTAACCTGCCTGCAAGAAGGTACTGTGTCCCTATTTATATTTGTGAAAGCATAAGGGCATTATCAGAACTTGACGTTCTGGAAGGACTATACCACAGGCCTATGATTCATTAATAGATACATGGACATTTTAGAGACATCGCTCAGTGTTGTCTGTAAGACATTGTGTATGACTCTAGTAACCTGTAAATAAGGGCCCTACACTGAATTATATTGGTTTACAGATACCTTAAAGGGAACACAAATCAGAGTTATTATGGGGAAGAGGAAAACATCTACTACTGCACATAAGAAGAAACAGAGTATAGAGGGGGGAGGGCCCGGTTTATCTTTACTGAATTATTTGACAGGTGCCATGGGCGTGATAGAAAACCAAATCTTAACGTTAGAAGAGGCAATGAAACCAGATAAAATGGTATTGATGAGGGTCTTGCTCTACCGGTTAATGACAAAGGATCAACGGACCCATTGGTGGATAAGCATAAGAAAACCGGTATAAAGAGTATGGCAAATCGGTGTACAACGCAAAAAAGGGCACCAAAAAAGGGTAAGGTTTCTGCAGTGAATAAACAAAATGGGGGGGGGGGGGGGGGGGGGGTGGAGAAGGTGATAGACAGTTATGATGCAGCAATGCAGAATGAAGTATTAGAATTGAAAAATAAATCCGATGCCCTAGATGGTTTTCTAAGGGAATCTTTAAATAACTTAATTGGAAGGGTGGGGGCAATGGAAAAAGTACTGTCGAAATGTTATAACAAATGTGAGCTTTTATCTGAATCTAATGACGCCCAGAACACCAGTAGAATAAATACTAACCCCTTTACTCAGTCAAATATTCCTACCTTGAGTGAACATCTGCCAGTCTGTGAAAGCGGTACGAGGATTCATCATAAGCCAACTGTCCAGAGTAACATTATAATTAACCAAGAGGAGGGGTTTACGGAGATGAAAGAAAGGAGATCTATGGCCGACACGTTATGTGAGAACTCGATCACACCCATAGACCTACCCCCAGCGTCAACCCCGTATACAGTAGTACTAGCCAATGTCCCCAGATTGCAACAGGGGAATACTGAAACCTGCGAGAGCCTGAGAAACAAATCGTTATCCTGGCTAGGGAACAGGATAGGGCTAACTGATAGACTCTTTCAAGAGTTTAAAATGGCAAGAAGGGTGAGGTGGGTAGGGAGAGGGATTAAGGATTTGGCTGGTGATTGTGTCATATTAAACTTTAAAACCCCGCAATTAATTGATGTGATCCTAAACAGGGCTGGAAGCAGTTTGATCTCTGCACAAGACACCAATATTGTCCCGTTAGGATTTTTCTATAAACCCAGCTACTATGGATATAACAGTCAAAGCAGGGAAGTGCCACTGGTAACACAGAACTTAAGGGCTGGCGTATCTACATATAATCGCTTTAATGTATTAGCAAATACAAGTAGCCCCTGATACATGCGGTAGGAATAATACATTTAGGATCCATATGGATGAGAACATTATTGGGGGAAGAGATATATTTGGCTTACATGATTACGCGGGGCAATGTGACATACCGAATTCAATCCCGGTGCATACTTCTGATGAAATGGTCTCCTCAGCTGCCTATGTTAAAATATCCATTCCCTCTCTACCTATAAGTGAGGCTGCCCCAATACTATGTCTTACGCAGGAGGATAGTCATTTGATATCTAATAGTGGGGATAGCTTAGATATCTATGAAAATGATATAGGCACTGGTAACTGTAAATTCATGTTTTGGAATGTAGCTGGTTTAAAATCAAAGGTAAGGAATATGGTATGGAATAACTTTGTGCAGAAGTTTGAACTCATCAGCTTACGGGAGACATGGGCAGTGGAGCCTATACATATAAATGGCTACAAAACCTTACATACGCCAGCAATACCTTCATCGCACGGAAGAGCTAAAGGGGGTTTATGTACCTATGTTTCGAATCTGATAAATTTTGGTAATATTGATATGGTAGCAGAGGATTCTTTCTATCAGATCATTAGTTTACCTGTGGATAAAACCTGCACAGTAATATTAGTAAACTACTATAAAAACGCTCCCCATGATCAAACAGAGAGGATTATTAAAGCCATATATTGTCATCTTCGGAAGATACAGGAATCTTTAAGTAGGGATCTATTGGTAGTTTGGGGAGGAGATTTTAATTCTGGGTTATGTCACCATTGAGAAATCAGGAACTGTGGTATGGTATATGATATGGACACGACCCTCCCCCATTTCCCCCACTCAAGGTATAGCGAAAGCTTAAATGATATAGTTTCCAACTTGATTTAGGTTTTGCTAATATTCTAAGTTCCCCTCCTGTTATTTTTGGTCCTACTTTTAATGGCTGTGGAATTTTTTCCACAATAGATTTTATTTTGGTCTCTAACAGGCACTGCTCAAGAATTACTAGTTTTCGTACCCATAAGATCGCTATAAGCGATCATTTTCCTCAGAGTCAGGGTATTTTATTATGCAGAAAAGAGGAAATGAGAGCTAAAAGCCCTAATTCCATACTGGGAGATATCATTCTTTCCAGGCAAAACGGATATGTTTTACGATGGGATAAAATAGATCCAAATGAAGTAATGAGTAGGGTCGTAACGAAATGCAATGACAAGATTATGGTCTGTTTGGATGAGAATTCCACAAGCAAGGAAATCATTAACGGTTTTATTGCTATTACAGACCATATTAAGGAGGCCCTTACTGGTAAAATCAATAATAGGAATGGAAACCAGAAGAAAGAAGGGTGGTTTGATTCTAACTGTACAAGAGCCTATAGTAATCTTAAAAATGCCCTGCATATGGAAGATAAAAATAAGGATAGGATCAGAGAAGCCCGCAAAGAGTATAATTGTGCCTTAAGAGAGAGAAGAAATGTATTAAAAGCCGAGGCATGGTTAGCTCTACGCGAAGCCTCTGTCAGCAGAGACTCTAGCGCCTTTTGGAAGGCTGTTAATGCCCCTTTTTTGATAGTTAGAGATATAGCCACTATAGAGGCGGCAATAACGGAGCAGGCGTGGATAGAGCACTTCTCTGCCCTGTATAACGATCCACACTTAGGACCTCAAATTATTACAGAAAATGAGGTTGGGCAAGTATAACCTCCAGAGGTCCAAGGGGCACAACTGCATTTTCACCTCAGTGAGGTAAATCTGGCTATTGCTAAAAGCCTGGGGGGAAAGGCCGCTGGCCCGGATGGTGTCCCTGTTGATATCTTCAAAGCTAATATAGAATTATGGGCCCCATTGCTAACAAGTTTTTAATGCCTGTGGCTCCGCTGGTTTTCTATCTACATGGTATGAATCCATTTTGGTACCTATTTTTAAAAAAGGTGACAGGGCTGACCCGGTTTGTTACCGACCAATATCCCTGCTGGATTCTACCGTGAAAATTGTGGGCCGAGTAATATTGAACAGATTACAAGACTGGGCGGAGGAACAGGCAGTCGTAAGTGACCTGCAATATGGTTTTCGCAAGAAGCTAGGCACAATTGAGCAGGGCCTTAATCATAATATTTTAATAAATAAGTACATTAAAGCTAAAAAAGGACCCTTATACATGGCATTCGTCGATTTATCATCAGCGTTTAACTGTGTAATCCATAACAAATTATGGTTGATTTTAGAGGAGATGGGTGTGGAAGTAGTTTTGATTTCTTATTTAAGGCAGCTATATCAAGGGGCAAAGGCGCGGGTTCGTTTTGGGGCAGAGGGGGAATGCACTAGACACTTTAAAGTGAGGCATGGTGCGAGACAAGGCTGTGTTCTTGCACCATTTCTTTTTACATTGTACATAAATAGTTTAGATAGGGTTTTAGTACAGGAATGCAGGGATTTACCAGAAGCTGATAAACGACCTATCCCTGCATTACTTTATGCAGATGATGTGGTTCTTATGGCTCGTACATCACAGGGACTTCAAAGGGTTGTAAATAGATTTGCAAATTTTATGGCGGAGAGGGGCTTGACTATTAATTCATCTAAAACATTTATAATGAATTGCCGGCCAGGGTGTATAAAGCCTAGGACAATTTTTATCGATAAAAAGCGGATTGAAAGCACCAAGACTTTTTCCTACCTCGGAATTTTATTTGAACGTATGGGATCATGGGTGGAGGCAGTTAAAATAAGAAGACTATTGTTTATAAGGACTCTGACAGCCCTATTTAATTTTAGTAGGAAATTGGGCAGACGCCCGACGGTGGAATTACTAAACATATATAAAGTGAAATGTGTCACTGTAGCTTCATATGGAGCCGGTATATGGGGGTATGTGGATGTTAACTCCATCCAGGTAGCTGAAAATAATTTTCTGAGGTTTTTACTAATGGTCCCAAACAGTACCTCCTCTTTCATATGCCACGCAGAACTAGGGTTGCTATATCTGGAAGACATTATAAAGATCCAACCGGTCCTGTTGTGGCATAGGGTATGGACAATAGAGGAAATGAAGTTTAATCGGCTGATTCTTACAGATTGCATGGGTCTGGATTGGGTGAAACAAGTCAGATGGTTGGTATATGTCAAATCGTTTTTATATAATCTTGGCCACCAAGATTTTTATGGTGATCCCCTTTCCATGCACAGGATAACAAGGAAAGATCTTAAAAAGAATGTTTGTTTTTTGAGTGAACAGAGGTTATTTGTGGAAATGAATAAAACAACAGTGCAGTCACATAACCTCATTAACAACTTTTACACTGCAACCGTACCTAGACCTGATAACACGCGACTATGATTCATTTTTATTGATGCGTTTTCGTCTGGGTATTTTGCACAGATCGATAAGCTTCCCAGATGTAAATGACTGGTCGAAAGAACTGTGCAATTGCCCATGCGATGGTACCTCTGGGCAATCAACTATACATGCGGTATTCTTTTGTAAATTTTATTCAGTACAGAGGAAATTATGGATTACCAGTTGAAAAAAAATTTGGTATAAGGCAATGCCGCCCAGCATTCATGGCCCTACAACAGCTAGAGACAGAATTTGTGATAGCTTCAGTAATAACTTTTCCCAAAAATATTTTTAAGTGTAGGAAATCGATCATGATGTAATGAGAAATGAAATAGTGTTTTTTGAATTCGGTCCATTATTCTACTGATAATATAATTATATGTTTTTAACAATTTTAATATGTTTTTTAATCTATTTTTATGTACTTTTATGGTTATTTCTGTAACCGAATAAAGTGTTATTGATTGATTGATTGATTGATTGAATGATGGCTGATAGAAAAAAAACAAGGTTGAAAGGATTAACCAAATGTTTGCTCTATATACATTAATAGCTATAGCGGGAGACAGGTGCTTTCACTTCTGGACTGAATCTTTCATACAAAGTAGTACGGTAGCAGTTGGTACTAGAATTGCTAGTGTGCTTCAGCTCTGAAGAAAAGCTGGATCTCTTTACAGATTCCAGCACTGACTAATAGTAATGGTTTGCTTTCACAATTAAGTGCATGTAGACAGACCAGTGCTTGGAAGTGGGAAATCAAAAACACCCTTGGTGGGATGAAAGTTCTAATGACAGCTAGCAAGGATGAACAAAGACTGGTTCTTCTTAGGCCCGCTAAATCAATCCACAGGAGTGAAACATAGATAAGGTTCATAGGTGATCTAAACAAGCCTAAAGTGAGCATACTGCTTGAAGCTATAGATTAGCAGTGATGCAAATGAAGCAGTGCTATCTCGAATGCCTGATTTAATCAGGCATAAATATTACAGCTATACTTATGGAGTGGCAATTTCTAACAAACAAATCTAGTAAAGAATTCAAAATGTGACTGTTCCTTACGGTTATCAAAGATGGGTTGTGACACCACCATGGGCAGAGGCATAAACTGGCCACTTGTTGGATCTTGGATAAAGAGCTGGAAGCAGAGACGGACTGCATTGAGATCGTAGTCTCCTTTGAGGTCGGCTATGGGAACTGGAACAAAGCAAGAGGTACATCTTTAACACATGAGGGTAACAGACTAGAAGATGCAACAAGTAAGCCATTTAAGAGCATACAAAAGGGAGGAAGAAAAGTAGATTAATATGACCGTTCCATCATTCAGTTTTTAACAAAACTGTACCACTGAGAATAATAAAATACAAATGAGGTCTTTTCTTGAGGTTTGTGGGTGGTCAGAGAATATTGTCGAGTATCTTGTTTACCAATGATGTCCCCCAAACTGGCAATAATATTACAATCCAGTTGGACAACCAAGTTAGCCCGCTTGAACACTTTTTTTTTCTTTCAAGTTTATTTTTATTAGCATTTCTTATACTGTAGTTCAATACACAAACATTGAATACATTTACAGGTTGCATCTTCCTTAAAGTCAACACATTTCTACAAAATATATATTCCCAAATAAGCTCTGAACAGCGGCTCATATATTGATCGCTGTCCTGTAACTTAATAATCAGGTGAGTAATGTCCTCAATATCTCAATGTGAAATGACATCTAGTATTAAATATACGTTACATCAGAGTCTTTCACATGGGTAGCCAGTGGTTTGGCATCAAGGTATGACCAAATGGCTCAACACAAATAAATTGAATTTTTTTATTTTTTTTTTAAAGGAAAAGAAAGGAGAAGAAAAGCAAACAACTTCTATAACAAACTTTAAACTTAAACCTATGCAGTAGAGCGGTGTAAATTAGTAATAAGCCATTCATATCTGGGGGAATCTGAGCCTAGGGGGTACGGGTTCACCAGCGCATAACCAATGAAAGTGGGGAGCTCCCCCTCCCAGTATTATTATCCAGCATTTTCTCAGCTCTTATCTCCACAGCCATAGGTTGAGGTAAGTGACCTATAGACCCTTGCCCCTACAAGGAAGGGGGACAACCATAAGGGCTCAGTGTCCTCATTCGAGTTATCACGTTCTTCTTACCCTTCCTCCTAACTAGAGGTCACCGGCTGTTCCCATTACATCAACATTTCTTTCCATAAATCAGCTATGGTGCGTCTCTGCACTCCTCTAGCTTCCTCCCAACTCAATGCTCTACCCTCAGCTCCTGCCCAATTGATCACATCCTGATTACAGTGTTCAACTGTAGGTCCCTCTGCTGACTTCCAAACTAATGCTATTCTAGGCTTAGCCAGACCCAAGGATAAGTCAATTATTCTATTACTAACCTTATATTTCTGTGGTTGAGGAAAAAGCCCCAGCAAGCACAACCGGACCGTGGACGGCAGCTCCCTCCCCAGAACCTCTTTAAGTTTAGAGACAATGGCGTCCCGATAAGGGCGTATCGTTTGGAAGTCCCAAAGCATATGCACGAAATCAGCATCAGGGTGGGCGCACCTCAGACAATTTCTGATATCCCCCCATAGGTGATGTTGAGCCGATGAGGGGTCATTTAGGTCATATGAAGGACATTAAATTGTATATATTTAAGGCGCTGGTGTTACGGGAAATCCTCTTGGGGGACTGCAGAGTTTTACACCATTCAGCATCAGTGAGTACGTTGCCCAATATCTTTTCCCATCTCCCTCGCAAGGCACTCAGTGGGTCCAGGGAACCTGTAAGCAAGGTAGCATAAAATCACTTCACCTGATGCCCAGCTGTGCCCAGGGCTATCAGTGCATGCAGGATTGGGTGGGTCTCAGGCTCTCCCCTTCCCTCCCCCCACAACTGCCCAAAAGTGTGTACCAGGGCTTCATAATGCAAAAACTGCCTAGGGGAAGATCACTACTATCCACCAGTTTTTCGAAGGGAAGAAGGTTTTTTTCCCCGATAACAGTCAGCTACATTTTCCAATCCTACCTGCGTCCAGGACACCAGATGGTCTCCGGCAAATAATGTCATGGGGGTGCTATGCGGCAGACCCACAAGGTGGGACCATAGGAATATATCTTGTTTTTTTTTTACTCTGTCCATTGACCTCTTCCAGGCCTGTAACGCAGTGGGTTGTAATACAGATCGAAACGGGGTGGGGGTACTTGGGACCAGCAATTTAGCCAACAGCAAGCGTGGCTGACCATTAGGTTTTAGCAAACATGCACCGTCCTCTTTCACCTCTTCTAACCACTGCGCTAACGATTACAGTTGGGCAGCCAACATATAAAACTCAAAATTTGGTAGTCCTAGTCAACCCTTCATCATGGGGCACTGTACTTGGACACTTAACTCTCTAGAAGGAGAAATGCCAAGTGGACCAGGCTTACTTACAGTCAAAAGCATCAAACATTGCATCCAGGAAGGAGGTAGTAACAAGATAATACCTCTGGAATTCAACATTCATTCTGTGCTCGACTGTGAGATGCCCACAGCTAAGAATCAGGGAAGAGCCTGCTCTAGGCCTCGCTAGTTCTGAAACTTCATGGCCAACTATGGGACCGGAGTTGCGCCCACTAACAGTCCTGAACTCAGAGAAGCCACTCAAAAAAGTTGTCTGGTCTGCTAAGTGACAGAAGGCCTTCAAAGACTTTAAGCAGAAATTGTGCAAGGTTTCCATTCTGGTATAGCTAATGGTTTTGTTTTAGGGGCTGGTTTCACTCTAGCAAGAGAAACCTACAGTCACGCAGTTCTGGAAGGCTCAATCTCCAGCAGGCCATCATCTGCAAGTCACTTAGATTTGACACTGTCAGGATCAGGCACCTTTACATTCTGCACTGGGAAGTCACTCTAGTTATTGGATTATGAACAGGATCCTTTTTAGGCGTCTACTACATGGTAGTTGATTGCATTTTCACTCACTGGGTGTTATGTTGATCATCCCTGTGAGGTCTTTGCTTAGATTCCCACAGCAGACATTGTTACATTAATTATAACAGTTAACGTCATTTACCAGAAGGTGTTGTGGGGCCACAATACTTTTGCACTCCTACTGGGGCTAATGCAAGGATTTCAAATAAGGACGCACATAACTGAATATAGGTACCCTATCTAATTCCTGTTTCTGCACAACTTCTACAAGACACAGCATAGAGATTTGAAAACCAACATGTAAGGAATTGCCATAGTCCACTGACAACCCATTCATAGCTGAAATAGCCCATCTAATGTCATCTCAGTAAAAAAAAACACAAAAGAAAACCAGCATGATTTCCCTGAAATTTGACATTGATTTGAATTGAGTCACAACTGGCTTCATATAGTAGGACAACGGAGGAAAATAAGCCTGAGAGATGACGGTTCTCTGGAATAAATGAGCTTAGCGAATCGCACAATGCAGAAGTTACAGATATGGTAAGAAGGCAACACTATCAGCACTCTACATTGTATTGGAAACTCTGTGGCTAAGAAGGTTAAGAGACACACAGATTGGATACATCCTGTAAGATATGGATCAAACCACACCATGGCAGGGTTAAAATAAACTCTGCCTTACTAAGGCATCCACCAGGGTGGTGTGGTCTAAAGATACCATGTTTTGACTATGCAGAAATCAGGTACCCTTCTTAGGACAGCAACAAATCAGTACTACGCGCCACACCATGGCTTGCCTGAGTAGCACTGAGGATTTAAGCATTTTACATTTAATCATATAGTTATTAGCAATATGGCGTTAAGTATTTTGCAGCTGTAGGATCAACATCCGTTTTTTTTCTCAAAACTGCTTTTAAAAAAAGAAAAACAGTCTTTAAGGATCAAAGAATGGATACTTGAACCTGTTTTAGATTTGGTACAAACACGGATCTTTGTGGGCACTCAAATTAAGACTATTCAAGGGTTAATGGAAGGGTAATATGGTGAGAGGAAAACATTTATTTTATGCATTGAGAATTCGGTATCAATATTTACTGATGGGAACTACTCTTGTTTAATGTGTTGCCTTGTGGAAGAGATGTGTAGGTCCTGGAAATCCAGAACTAAAGGAGAAATACTAGAAAGATCAGCGAGCTCTTTTATTGTCTGAAAAGACATTGTGGGTGGTGGGCAACGGCAATAATGTTAGATAAAAAGCTTGCTTACTGGTCTTAATTATTGCTTTGTATTCTTTCACTTCAGCTTTAAAATACAACTTGAAGTCATTGCCAGAACAGTCCACTATCTCCAATCTTTGTTAGATGAGTTTAACACCATTATGACTAATCTGGGCCTTAGCACAAATGGAACTGAGTCCTTTATAATGAAGTGCGGCCCGAAGCTTACTAACACGAGAGAATTACTGCCTGGCGACTTAGAGATTATATAGGTTCCCCATTTTACATATGCAAGTGTGCCTCTGGATGTTGCTTTTAACTGGAATTTGTGTTTAAGTGTTAGAGCCCTACAATTCCAAAGGCCCATTGATGCCCTTTTTAGGTCTTGCCTACGCAGAGACCTCTTGAAATCGATTCGCTTTTTCTGCCAAAAACGTGCACGCATTGCATTACTTTCACTGGCAACGCGTGCATGTTTGGCGATTCCCTTGCAGGAGTGAGCTTTGAAACCATCTGTTTGTAATTGACTTCCAAACAGATGGTGCCCAAGGCTCACTCCCGCAAGGGAAATGCTGTGTGTGCTCTCGGCCGCACTCCCCCCACCCCTCCCCGCTCAGCTGCATTCCTCGCATTGCACAGCGTTTTGCCTGCAGGAGCGAGCAGTGCCTCCTTGTTTTATAGGAAGAAGGGGCGAAAAGCTCTGCTTTTTGGCACCGGACCTCACCCAGAGAGCCCTCGCCTGCACTACAAGTATGGCGAGTGAATATATCAATGGGGAAAGGGGTCAGTGGTTTTACACGCTTGCCGCTGACATCTTCCGTCCGTTAGTTTGTAAAGAAAGAAGTATAGAAAGGCCGTGCACACAGACACCTGCACGAATAAACAGAAACCATGGCAGCAGTTCTCCCTCACCCTGCGGCATCTCTTGGGTGGACCTGGCTCGTAAAAATGTCAGCAAACTGAACGGGCTTTTGGGAGACGTATGCCACGATTCAGCAAAGACGAGGGATTCCTCTCACGGGGCTTAAGACAGACTGGAAAATGTTAAGCAAAGTTATTTACGAATGTTTAGATGCGTCACACCTGTGGGAACAGTCGTAGATGAGAAAAAGTTGTTGGAAACCGCGGGGGTGAGGGGCAGGTTAGTCGGGTGTCAGACCAACAACAAAGCGGCCGGGGCCGGCCTGTGACAAGATGGCGTCCCCTGAGAGTAGGGCGCCGTTTGCGTGATAATATTTCTGCACCGTCGGCAGCCCGGCCTCCCGCCTGACCCCGGATTAGACTCGGCTGAGGGCTGCCCTGGTGTTTTCATTGCCACGTCTCTGGTGCTGGCGACGGAGTGGTGACACTGTTCCCGCCAAGCATTCCTCCTGCAGAAGGGCGGGTTCAGCAGGCATGTCTGAGCGAGGGGTGGCAGCTTCAGGGCAGGTGCCCCAAACGCATACTTTGATGAAAGACTTATAAAAATAAAAGGGGCATCCAGTTATCCTTTATAATATTTTCTCTTTTGCAATTCCCCAACTATGAAAGTGGACACCCCCTCTGCTTTATTGAGCGTACAGTGCAACAATTATTTTTCCTAAGCGCTCTATCATTGACATAGTAAACTACTGCAAGTTTAGGAAACCGCCACATAAAGAGAACGACCCTGACTGACGTGGGTTAATGTCCTCGCTGCAGGAATCAGAGTGAACCCCCCGTTCCAGGGCTTCGTATTATTCTGGCATTGTTAAATTAGTACTTTCCACGGGGGAACTATGGACGCCAGTGAGTTGCAGCAGAAGGACGGCACAATATTGGGAAAGTATAGGGGGCAAGCTTCTTTTACTTTACTAAAAAGTTTAAACTTCTAAAATGCCACCCGATTTGTTTACCCGTTAAAGAACTGAACACCTTTTCGTCCCCTCCTTATTTTTTTTTTCTTTGAGTGCCTAGTAATTCATAGACATATGGCTACAGCCGGTGGCAGTCCACGGGACACTTGGCCACAGAGCAGTTACTTTGACTTTTTTTTAACATCTGGGATAAACTTTTATGATCAGTCCTTTGGCAGACCGATCAATATGCACCAACTGTATTATACTCGTACTGACTATATTATGTTGTATGGGCACAGGAAATTTGCTGGCTAGTCTGTACTATACACTGACTCTTGTACGATTGGAAAACACAAAATGTCAATATCACAACGTCCTTGATGAGACGGTTGGTCGTCATGATGTAATACTCCATAATGTTTGTTTAAAAAAACAAAACTTTTATGATCAGTCTGTCCCGAAAAACCATTATCTTGTGTAGGGTGGCGATGACGGATTGGAGAAACACCGCATCTAGAGCTGAGATTGGGAAAACCTGCAGGTTTCGTGGTTAACATTAAGTAGGCATGTCTAAAACAGGTAACTTCTGAGTTTAATGGCAGTTTTAAATGATTTGAATGGATTATTAAGCACGGGTAGGCACAGAACAGCGTGTGGCATTTGTCTACTGCTAATCCAACGGTCGCCTCCTGTGAGCGCTAGTGCACACTGACCAAGCTGTCGCATTGTCACCTTAATATTTTAATTTTGCCTGCTGAGATTGTAGGCCCGGGACTTGTGACGTCACCCTTTTTGATATACTCCAATCTTGTCGCCCTCTCCTCATCCTGTTGGGATGTCACTCTGCAGGTGACTGCCTAATGCCAGAGGGGAGTGTAAACAGGGCGAGGAGGCGTCACCCTTCCCACTCTAGCCTTGATCCCTTTCCACTTAAACTTACTACGGCTCTAAAATCCGTTAGCTTCTAGGAAACCTCCTAATTTTAAGAAAAATATTGTATTAAATGCCTTTATTATGCAAAAAGCTATCATTATGAAAGCATATGGGAGGAAAACAAGGTGGTGCCTATGAAAGTTTGGTCGCACTCCAGAGTCACCCCTTAAAACATGAATTAAACTTCCTTAAAGAAGACATTTTACATGTTCATCTGTTAGATGCAAAATATACACTACACCTCTAACATGTTAAATGCTATAGTAAAACAAGCATTGGCATAGCCAATAGGTCTCGCTTTTGGGACCTTATAAGTATTTAGTTATGCAGCACAGTATCCTTGGTGCAACATCATCAACTGTTGCATGGCTAAACACTTAGAAGGTCCCAAAGGCGAGACCCATTGGCTATGCCAATGCTTGTTAGATTTTCCAAAAGGTTGGGACACAAACCAATGAAAGAACTTTTATGTTTTTTATAGAAGTGCTATTCTATTACTGCATTTGGGGCTGGTGTATGGAGACGTTCGAACATTAGTTGTTCACAGACAATAGAAAATAAATTCTTGAAAAGGCTTCTCAGTTCCCTTGTCAGCATCCACACATTTCTGTCACAAAGAAGTTGATCTACGATTTAAAGAAGACCACATCCAATTGCAGCCTTTGTTACTCAGGCTCAGAGTATGAAACAACCCAGAGGCTCATTTTTTTTTTAGATCCGCTCTGGCAGACTGTTTATCCCTGGATAGGGCTTGAGATATTCCATGGCTCAAATACATCAGAGATACTTTTGCAATGTTACGTATTCCAGATAATTTTTCACCCGTCAGATGCCTTCACAGTTCGAGTCACACACAAGGTGAAAGAGCCACTAACACCATCTGTGCAACAAATAGGATAATCGAGACAGCAGTGGATCTATAAGAACCCTTGTATGCCACATCAAATCTTGCACTATATCTCAAAATAATTCCAAAACAGCGATATAAATTTCTACTGACCCGATTCTGTCTAAATACCATAAATTTTCTGGCAGCATTCCCAATTCAGGGTACTTTGTTCTCCTCACTCGCCCTGCAATGGGATTACAACCTGAAGCACAAAGCACTTAACCCTTCTCTGCACTCTGTATATGATACAGAGGAGGCAGTTTCTTTTCCCAGTTTTGAAACCATCAGGAAACCAACCACAAACTAGCTTTTGGTTACCTGCATAATTTGGGAAGAGAAGAGGTCATTTACGCAGTGCTGAATTTTATTTTTGGATGCCTTTCAGGTCCGTAGGAACTACTGGCCGAGAGGGTTACTTTATTTTATCAGGTCCGCCCCGTTTCTTAAGAACGCTGCAAATCTGTTCCAGGGCTTTATAAGCCCCCACTAGCTCAGCCCCTCAAATGGCAGACCCTTTTTAACCCAAATATTATGACTTTGAGGTTTTTGCTGTTTTATAGTCTTTGTTATTAGCAGGCAATGTCTTAAAAATGTATATTTTTTTATGCATATCTTTTTTTGATGTTCTTTTTGTCAATATTTGTACTGTACACTTTTATGGTTCATTTGAACCAAAATAGAAGTTATTTATTGATTGGAAATCACCGTATAAGATACACCAACGAAAAAGAAGGTCTTCGCCTGGAGGCAACACTTTCTACAAATCCCCCCTCAAAGAGTCTTTAATGACTACAAAAGTGCGGAAGGATCTCTGTCTCTGGCTTGTTCTGTATGCTGTAATCAGTTCTTGATGTACCTTGATGAAAATTTTTAATTTACACAGATGGAGGAGAGCTTTAGAATAACTTATTTTTCTTGGAAGGTGATAAGATCAAAGTCCTGCTGTTCACATTAAAAGGAAAACCTTTTACATTTTAAGGAAAAAGCCATCCTAGTAGCATCATTCTCAGCTTTTTTAAGATGTCCGTGGACTGCAAGGTACAGCCAGATTGACCATTCTCCACAGCATCAAGAACAATGCAGCAAAGCTCAAAATTAACAACCTGGGTGGAACACCCGCACAGAAGTCTGTTCAACAAATAGGGGCTTCATGGAAGCCTATGTGGTTTTACTGCTATGTGGAGCAGGCACACATATCACTATGGTCAGTGCAATATGGGAGCTATAAAGATTAGCATGATCTACGAGTGCTTCTCAACAACGGATGGAATTAAGGTAATAGGAGAAAGGAATGAGGCACTTACCTGTAAAAATTGTTTTCCAGTATTGGCATCATCATAGATTAACATGTTTTAATCAACCCAGTCATTGCGCTGGGAATCTCACTGTATATTTCAGAAGCAATACAAAGAAAACCATAGCCTGGTAAGGATCCAAATACTACCCCTTTAATATCCTACTCACCTTTTTGAAAAAAGACCCAAACTCCAACCAATAGGCTGAGAGCTGAACCTCCACCACTCCCCCAGGGCACCATATCTCGAATTTCAAACCACAAGTGTGAAATAATAAAAGGTAGGTATTGCCTTGTGTGCGGGGAGGGTGGGCTGCATGTGAATCTACGAAAGATACCAACACTGGAGAACTGCTGCAGGTATATATATTTTTTCTTCTGTCATGGATTCACATGCTTAATAAAAGGTGGTGTGTTTTGGGGGGGGGGGGGGGCTGGTGGGTGGTTGTGTGTCTCTGTCTGTGTGTGTGAGTGTGTGTGTAGGTAAGTAAAAGTGTCCATCATTAAATGTCAAGGAAACAGTGGCTGGTGGGTAACAAAACAGTGTCTCGCTTGATACAAAAAGATGTTAAAGAACTGTTTTCCCACTGTAGTGCATCTCTCTACTGTTACTTTCAGGCAGAAGTGCTATATAAACGTATGTCTGTTTTCAGGTCGAGCCTGGGCAGCGCATGTACTGCTCTGCGGCATGCTGTATTGGAGTATGGAATAGAAGCCCCACCCACTCTCCGCCCAGATTTGTCATTGGCTTGTGCCCTTTGTAAATGCTGGCTTCCGATTCATTATTGGGCTTGTTAGTCCCTCCTTAGTACCGCCTTGTCTTCATTTGTAACCTCCCATGAGGACTGGCCCTTTTACTTCGGTTGTTACACAGTACCTCTTTTATAGTCTGTGAGCACTATTTTCTTTAATGAGTTCCTCCTTCTGCAGGGACAACATACTTTCCAGCAACATTCGGCATGCTCGCTTTCATTTTCAGAGCAGACTGGCACAACGGCGGCCGCTTCTTTGAATAGGTTTTGCATTTACAAGAGTTTGAGCTATTGGCATTGTAAATGACAATGGCTTTTATTTATGTGTTAACTAGCATAACAGATAAATAAAAGACATTGTTATTTACAATGCCAATAGCTTAAACTCTTGCAAATTTGAGACCTATTGCATTGCAAAAGATTGTTCTAGTTGCCGCCCTTCAATGGTCCATTATCAGGACACCCACAAAGAGCCAGTCGGCATCGAGATACTTTTCGTTAAAGGTGCTAAAAATTGGACATTGGAACAGGCAATCGGCGTTCGCAAGAAATAGTGAAATAGCTACTGCCACCCAACAAGCTTCCCCTTGTTTTGATAATAATCGCCCTTTCTGAGGAAGCCCAAAGGCAACCAGCAACCAGTCTGGATAACAAAAGTCCTCTGTTCTGTTTATGTAGAACTTGAGGCATCTTAGGGTATCCAAGGAATTTACAGCACTTTCGGTTGCACCACTGAGGTTTGAAAACAGCAGATCTATAAGATCAGACTTACTAAGATGAAAATCCGTGGACTGGGATTTGTTCTCAAAATAACTCTTTCCAAAACTATAGAAAAGGTTTTTGTGTAGTAAAAACCAGAATATCGCCGACTCTTCTAGCTGATGTTATTGGCAGGAGGATTTTTTACAAGGTTCCAAACCACTGTTATCAACTGTGATAAAACAGTATATGGTTGTCGCAACACTACTAGGCGTCTAACAAGAGAAAAGCCCTAAAAATTCCTCTGATCATCTCCGTAATGATTCTATTAGTTCACAGGGAAGGCAGGTCTGTTGATCGTCTGAAGGAAAATAGCTGCGAGATGCACCTTAATAGAGGTGTGCTACACACTTGCATTTGCTAACTGCAGAATTAGATGTGAAAAAACTGAGTAGATCAAGATTTTGTTTTCTGCCTCAGACATAAAATAGTTGTTTTGCTTTGTGGGTCTTGTTGGTGGAAATTTTCCTGCCCTGATAAAGCGTTTTTACAGTCCTGAGGAAGGTAGACCTTGTGCTCAAAATCCTTGCTGACAAGCTCAGTGAAACTTTAGTGTTGCAGGACTTTGTGTTTGAAATGACAAGGATTTCTGTTACTGTAGATAAAAATGATTAGGTAGAACGTCTGAGAGGATATACATCTCCTTGTATCAAACTTATCTGGGCCATGACAGAGCTATCATAAATATTCAGCGAGAAACTTTCCATCCTGTTAAGCATTCTTGAGACAATGGGAAGTGGCAGAAAAGTGTAGGCAAAGGTACATATGATAAAAACGCATTCCCCAAAACACGGGTGCATGCTTGCTGGCTTACTAATGGCATGGCATTTTGGGTTCAGACTGGTTACAAAAAAATGTAGGTTCAAGCCTACCACTGCATTGAAACACTTTTTCCAGATGTTTTTGTCCAATTCTTATTTGTTGCATTCCCTGGACAATCTTCTGAGGGAGCCTGCCCATTGATTGTCTTCTACTGCTTGGTGCTCTGCTGAAAGAACTTTTTGAGAAGACTTGCGATTCTACTGAGAGAAGCTTGACCTTATTCCTCTTTACTTGTTGATGCAAAATATCAAGGTTGTATTGTCAAATAGGAGTCCCTGGCGTATAGTGCCAGGCTTTGTCAGGACAGAGGTATGACGTTCTGCAGGCTTATCATATGGAAATGTTCTGAGATGATGTTCGGACAAGATTTATTTGTTAACTAGTCCAAGGTCCTCGATAGGACTGAGGGTGCCGTCCCTTGAGAATGAGGAAGTAAAGAGGAAGTCGTCTTTTACCAATTGATGTTAAAGCATTCTCTCGACTGCTCCTTTCTGTGGGAGCACTTGTATCTCTTCCTCGAGAATATGTCTCCGCTGAGGATGTGTCTATGGGAAGTAGGGAAGGATTGTGAGAAGTTCTAGGCAGTAGCCGTGGCAAATTCACTGATCTGATGTGATTTGTGAAACAGGTGGTGGAGTTGGTGGCCAAGGTGGAGTAATAAATGGAATATATCGAATTAATATACATAAAAGGAAACTGAAATTATACAACACTAATAATATTAGTGGCTCTCAATGGGTTTCATTAATCATAAGCAGCTCTCGGTATAGAAAAGGTTGGAGACCCCTGAAATATAGCTTGTGCCACTCTGTCCCAGTGCATTTTTTTAATTGCAGTAACGAAGAGGCCTTAAGGGAGTGTTCTTCTTCTAAGGCAAGCCTTCTCTTGTGAGGAGTGGTTTGTGAAAGCTTTGATGGACGTTCTTTTCACTGAGTTGTTTTCGGTGACTGGGTGAATAAAGAGATGCTTTTACCAGGTGTCGAACTCCTCCTGAAGTCATTAAAGAATCTGTGCATCCAAATCTTCAGATCCAGCTTTTGACAAAACTTTCAGCATCTACAGAATATTCAGAGCTGGCTTTGGTGGGATTTAACCAATATCTGTGACTGGGGGGTGAATGTTTGATTAATTCAGCATTCCATCCATCATCTGTTATTTTTGCATTTGTCATCCTGAGTGGGAAGGGTATGCCCAGACATGGGTCCCGTGCTCACTGCGCCACCAGATTCAAGCTAGCCTGGCTGATGAGGGGTGTTACTCCGAAACCAGTCCCAAGATGCTTGTTTCTGGTTCAGGGAAGACCAGGCCTGGCAGTTCGAGCTGGACTGTTCCCATGGGGAACAGGGTTAAGACTGATTTGCATATGGCTGGATCTAAACTAGAATGGCGTGGCGTGCAAAAAAAACAATGGATTTAACCCTGATCTGTGAGTGGGGGTGTGTGAATGTTTGATTAATTCAGCATTCTGTTCATCTGTTCTTTTTGTATTTTTCTTTTGACTTTAGTGGGATCTTGGGCACCGGCTTTGAAGAGGCTTCCTGCACATATTTCAGTTGTGACTGGGGTGCTAGACTGGCCAGTGAGGGTTGACTGCCTTGGACAAAGCCTCAGTCGACTCCGAAGCCTCTCAGTGCTGACCAGTACCTAAAGGCAGCAGTCTTAGGTCTCTGTTCAGAGCTCTATGCCAGTCTCTTACAGGTGCTCTACTTCAGCCTTGGACTTTTTGTGTGATCCTGACTTGGTTGCATGACACACTGAGACTGATGTGGTACATATACACTGGAAGGGGGTGTTGTTTTACTCGCCTTGTTTCAGGGGCAAGTCATTTTTAGTTATGGCTCAATGTCCTCCTCTCCTTTGCACTCCCTCATTTGAAGGTTCTGTCTCAAGGCTGCCAGGAATCTGGATGGATCTGCATCTTCACCTTGATAGGTGCCAAACAGATCTTGTTCTCCAAAAACAATTCGTAGTATTAAAGGAAGCCTGTTCGTGCATTTTGCAGTTTTCCCAGCAACCCCACTATGGGAACTTAAAGTCTTCTTCAAGCGAAACGTGAGGCAGGACTCTCAGAAGCCTTTATCATGGTCCAGGTAGTGGCGCAAATTGGTAATGACGCAATGATCTGCCTACAGATTCTTTGAGCTGCACCAAAAGCAATGTCGGAAGTTCGTGCCATCACTTGCTTCCAGTTTGCATTCTCCAGTGTAGATGGTAGAGGAGGACACACCATCTGGGAAGGAAGCAGTGAGTCCCTCAGAATATGAAGTACAGAAGGTTGGTGGTCCTCCAAAAGTGTTGAGTGCAGTAGTGAGACGTGGAGTCGTCTGGAAGCAGACTGTTCTTCAGAAAGGTCAGTGCTGAAGTTGGATAATGTGAGCCCATAAAAGTGTAAGGAACACAACAAATTTGAAGAGCTGACAATATATTTACGAACTCAATGGTGGAAAAGAAAAATCGTAGCTAGAGTTTGTGCAGGTTACAAACACCATTTTCCTGCAAGCAATTTGAGAAGATTTCGTCCTGTAGATGGAGGTGCCCAACGTCCAAAAGCCTGAGACAAGCTTTTTTAGAGCTTTTAGTGGATTTGAAGGACTGCGTCTGTAACAGGCAATCGACAAATTATAGAAAATACTCTGTGCCTTATTTCCTCAAACAAGCTGTAATTTGAGCCATACACTTTGTAAATGTTTGCGGGATGATTTTAGGCTGAATGGAAGAATCTTAAATTGTTAATGGCAGCCGGCCACCTCGGGCTCAGATCATTTTATAGTTTAGGGTGGATGGACATGTGAAAATGAGCATCCTGTAGGTCTAAAAGGTCATGTATTCTAATTCGATCAGAGTTGAAGAACCTCCTGCATGTACACCATGTGGGACTATTTTTGAGATATTTGTTTAATTGCCATTGATCTGTCATCTGCTTCCGCTTCTGCTTGCCTGACCTTTTCTTGGCAGGAAAAAAAGAAATAATTAAATTCAACATTGCACAGGCATTTGGGAGCAATTCTAGGTCTTTCTTGTTTAACAGAGAATAGCAGTTTGCTGCAGATGTGGATGTCACTGTGTGGAGTATAGTCTCTTCCAAATGGAAGATGACTTGTGATGAAATGGTGTTGGGGTCAGTACTAAATGTGGTTGTGTGCTTTCTTGACAGAGCTCCTCCTTGGTAGTATGGTGTTTGCTTTTAGTAAGCAGATGGTGGTGGAGGCCTATATTGCCTGTGGGGATATGAATGTTAACAGGACTGTATTGGCGCTCTGGTGTTTTTAAGATTGGTATCCTCCTCTATAGGATTGCCCTTTTCAAGAGCACCTCAAAAAGGCTGCCATCACCTATGCTGCAAGCCTCCCAGTGACAGATATATCAGTGTCTAAATTAATCAAATGTAGAGTTTTGGCCACATGGTTTCCAAATTATGATTCCCCACCGAAGGGCATGCCTAGAATCATACACTGAACTTCAGATCTAAAAGAAGTTGAGCATAGCCAGACTTGCCGTAAAACAGCTGCTCCTGCTAGTTGCCAGAACCTGTGGTGGTCACATCCATTGCAGAGTTGATAATGAGCAAATATTCCCCCATCCTAAAAAAGTGCTCTGGTCTCTGCCAACTTATCCTAAAGTAGATACAGAAAGAGAGCCGCATCAGACCATATCTACCTGTCATACCTCCCAACGATAGCCAAGGCATTGGCTTCTCTTTTACTATGTTATCCAACCTTCTTCCTTCCCATTCTGTATGCATGGTACAGGGTGGTACAAGGTGTTGTTGGGTTTTGTGAAATTCAACAAAGTTACAGAATCAGCCACAGAATAGCCAACCATGCATGCAGGGGTATTCTCTGGGGTCTTATACTTCTTGCCAAGATGTGGCATGTTATCCAAAATTGTAGCAGAAATTTGCATCACCTTCAGTCTCTCATTCCAAATGTGGTCAATTAATGGAATGGCTCGGACCATTTTCTTTGGCAGCACTCAAAATCATAATGGAAATGGTCAGTTTCTTTATTTGATATAGGTAATTCAAATCCTTGAGACTCTTTCAACTAGAAAGTGAAAACCTCCAATGCTGTCATGAAGAATCTATCGGAGGTGGCATGGATGGTCAGGCTGCTGGAAGAACATAAGCGGCCACCAGTAACAAAACCAGCCCTCATAGGTCAAAAACCGGCCCCCACCCTTCCGGCCCACCAGGAAAAACGTCTAGTACCCAATGAGGGGCAGTCCGGCCCCGTTTATGTTCATCATCAAAGATAATCTATATTCTTGAGGCAAAAGGTTGTAATCCCCAAACATTGGACCAGATGTAGAGGATAAAAAGTATCTTATCTTCGTTAACTCGGAGGCATCTTTGACTGCAGCTTGGAAAGAGGAACAGCCCTCGACTGATTTGGAAAAAGTGAACAAAAATACAAATACAAAAAGTATATATTGTAAATCCTTAAGCAGGGAAATAGAAACTGGCGTCGTGGATGAAGTACTAATCTGATCAGGCTCTTCATATGGGTCATAGCCATTTTGCTACTGGTCGTCATCTTGGTGCTCATGAAAAAGTTGATCTGGCATATGACCCTCATCCTGGATTTTAGAGCTTGTTTGTGGTGCAGGCTCTACATGGTCATCATGGTGCAGGCTCTACATAGTCATCACTATCCGAGACTTGATACCTTAAGTTGTATAGGGCTGTGGGCTGAGAGGGCCACCATCAGACTATTCTATGTCAAGAGGTCTCCGATGTGATAGATGTAAAGGTCAGTTTGAGGTAGTGTGCCTTTTTAAAGCAGTCTCTACAGATCTCATTTTGGCACACACTAATGATTTTCTTATTGGAAAAAACGTATTTGACAATGGCACTGTCGATTATACTATTGGCTTTTGGGAGTTCTCAATGGTAAATCACCATTGACGATATGGTCGGTGATGGTGTTACCACCAGTGTTGTTAATGGATTTGTTATTGACAGGGATAATAGCCGATACAGTCAACAGTTGTCGTCAATGACAGGGTCGTCATTGATGAGGTCATTAGAGATTTCATTGACAGGGCCATTTTTTTTTTAAAACAAGCTTTATGTCTTTCTTGCTGAAAGCATAGCAGCTGTAAGTCCTGAAATTCTAACGCTACCATCCAGTGTCCTGGGTCCAGGTCAGACAAGATCTGAGCTAATGTGAGCATCTTGAGCGAGAGGCCCAAGGAATTGACAGTCGCTCGCGAGTCCTTAAACCACTTCAGTGCCGAGCATGCCTCGTAATCAAAGAGATGGGTGCCATTAAAGGGAATATTTATGAGGGATGCCTGGGCATCCCCTGAAAAGGCATATGTTCTTAGCTAGGCATGGTGTCGGAGGGCCACCATCGACGAAACTGCTCTGCCCAGCGAGTAGGTCATGTCCAAGCCACAGCATATAGTGAACTTTGCCGCCTCTCTCATCTGCAACTGCTTGGGAGAGAATGGCCGGGCCACCTCCAGAACCTGTGGCAGCACTTGTGCAACTGTTTACCACAGCGTGTGGGAAAAGGGGCCCAATAACTTGCTGTGTTCACTGACCGCAATGCAAGGATTGTGGAAGAAAACCTTTTCTTTCCTAAGCTGTCTAGCCTCTTGGATTCCCTGTCCGAGGGAGTGGCAGGGAACAAGCCATGAGAAGTGAATGCTTGGACCACCAAGTTCTCCAGGGTAGAGTAGGGAAATTTGGGTTGCCTGGAGCAGGGCAATCGTCACAGGAGCCGCTGTGCTGGGTTTCGTTGAACAGGAGTAGGGGTTCAGAGAAGGAGACTCCCATTTGCCACATCTCCGTCAAGATGTTGGTCTTGACTGCCACCGAGGGCAACAAAGTCGAGGACCTCAGCCACCCTTCACACCACCATTGTGTAAGAAGTTCCCTCCTCTGTAGCCAGGGTAGGGGGAGAAAACATGCAATATCTGGAGACATACCCAGTCTGCTGGCATCACCCAGTTCACCCACCAGTCCTTATCCTGATCATACTGGTATTCTAAAGGGTCCAGCAACCCCTCCCAATCCTCCCCGAGGCTGAACCCTTCAGAATAGGCTCTGACCTAGGACACAGGTCCTGTCTGCCCCAGAATCTGCATCAGTTGTTGCCGCTCAGCGGAACCAGATGGGGTCCCATCGATGCAGCAGGGCATGAAGGCGGGGAGGGAGGGTTTGGGTCGCTCAAAAATGAGACTCATAGCCTCGTAGAACTCTTTGATTTGAGCCGGGGTCACTCCAACTCCCGGAAAAATTGGGAGGCTCGGAGTTGGCAAAACGCAGGTTTCGAGGAACCATGCCTTGAAAGGTTCCTTTGGAGCATAGGCTGACAGTTGAGTATAAGTGTGAGCGCACTTCAAGTTCTTGTATTTTTTGTGCCTCTTACCCGAGTACTACAATGATTCTGACTGGGAAGAAGAGGACTTCAGACTCCTGGAATGGACCCGAAAGCTTCCATTCAGGCGAGACTGTGACTTCCACAGAGGCGCATGCAGGGCTGCTAGCAGCTTCAGTGAGTCTCTCCCCCACAGCCTTCGTCACCATGGCCCAGCAGTCGGCGCACAACTTGGAGATGCGGTTGTGCCCAAGGCCCCACAAACACACGAAGGTGTGAGTCTGTCCTCGACATGGCACAGTGACAGGCACCTCAGGGTTTAAAACCCGTCTTCCTCGATGACATCCTTGACAATAGGAGGAAAAAATCTCAAAAAAAAGTGGACAAAATCTTGCAAAAATCCTGTCAAAAACTGACAGAGGGGGTAGCTCTTCTCTGGGAACAGAGTTGGCTGGAGTGGAAAGAAAACAACAGATGTGAGCGTGTCAAGGTAGTGTCTAAATAGGTAATGTGGACGTCACTTCTGGCGCAGACGTCATTACTGGCACGGATGCCACGTGGAGCCAACCGATGCCACCTAACAGCACGCAGAGCTCGCAAAATAGCTTCCGGATCCAGTCTGAAGCCCGGAGAATTCCAAGGTAAGGAATCTGCAGCTAGAAGTTTCTATCACCCACCCCCAACCCAAGGCTGAGGCATCCGTTGTTAAATATATGTGTGGTTTGATTTCATATAGGTCAAAACCCATACAGATGTTGCTTTTGTCTTTCCACCAAACTATCGCCTGTCTAATCTGTTCTGCTATCTTGCAATCTGAATGCCACTGATCCAGTTTCGGATACTTGTTTCCCTTGGCTATCTAACACTTATGGAGGGGCCTCATTCTGAGGTGGCACTGTGGAAGGAAATGGACAAAATAAGAATGTTCTGAGAAGTTGCTTGAATTTTCTGATATTATTAAAGTTTTTCAATTCAAGTGTTGAATTTGAAACCAAAATGTATCCCCCCTTTCTTTTGTTTGATATGTTTGTCTGTCTGTCCATATATTTGCCCCCCAAAATAATATCCTTCTTGATGGTTCTGGAATCTATTTCCCGTCATTAAGAGTGCGGCCTAAGTGTCCCAACTAATGTATCTTATGAGAGAAGGCACTTGACGGTTGTTGAAATGAATAGGCCATTATCAGTTAGTCATTGAGGTAAACATATACCCTTATCCTCGGACTGCATACATAAGCTACCACTTCAGGCATTTTGGGGCTACTATGGGTGCGGATTAGCGGCCAAAAGTGCTTTGAACTGGTAGAGTAGTTCGTTCACCATAAAATGGAGGTACATGAGATGCCTGTGATGTATTGGCAGATTAAAATATGCATCCTCCAGATCTATTGAACTCAAAGAGTGGTGATTGTTTATGGATTACTGGACAGCCAGTACTGTCAACATTCTGAAAATGTGTTTCTTTATGCATTTGTTCAGAGCACTTGGGTCTAAAACGGGCCTTCATTAACCATTCTTCTTTTGGATCAGGACAAAATATTGATTATAAACCAGTGTTCTTTTCATTATTAACTAACGGCTCCCTGTCACTCTCATGCTAGGTTTCTTTTGCCTTAAGGCTTCCAGATTATGTTTTTCTATTTTGGGGGAGTATTTGGTGGTAATGTAGTGAACTCGATCACATATTGTTGTTGAACTATATCTAGGACCTAGCGATCCAATGTTATTTTTTAATATGCTGGTAAATAGTTCTGCACTTTTCTCCCACTGGCATGGATAGTGAAGGAATCCGAACAGCCACCTGGAAGTCAGGTGTGTCTGCTTCTGTCTTCCCCCTTGTTGATGGAAGGGCCCCATACCAGTCATTGTTGTCTTCCTCCTGCTTTTCGTCTATTGTAAGGTGTCCCTACAAGCAATAACCTCGTCTGTAGGGACACAAGGATCTGTATTCTCTCGAATGAAAAGATCCTTGGCCACACTGCTGCCTCTGGTAATGCAAGTATGATGGACTTCTCTGCAGGATACTTAAGGGTTGAGCAGTATTGTGTTTGTGCTTATTGTCTGTAAGGTTTCATCAATATGTTTGTCGAAGAGATGTTGCCTGTCAAAGGGCATATCAACAACTCTTGTTTGCAGGGGGTTACTGAGGAGCTAACCACACTATCTTAAAACGTCTCTGGTAGCCATCTGTCTAAAAGCAGTTTTGGAAGAATCCAATGAGCAGTTTATGAGGGCTGATGAAGTTATTTCACTGCCTTGTAAAATAGATTTTGATTGTCTCTTGCTGTCCTCTGGTAAGAAGTTGCTGTAAAGATGCCATTTCTTTTACGAATTGTGTCTAGAGTAAAAACACAGCAGCTGTGTCTGGAACCTTATTTATTCTCTAGTATGGAGATGAAAGTTGAGCCTGGGGCAGTATTCCTCATACAAGACAGAGTCTCCAACCACTAATAATCAAGAAGATGAATGGTACGAATGGACCTCTTATTCTGTCCTTTAAGTCAGAGATTTATTTTTCCCACCACAATGGATTTAGGAAGGTTGAGTTTCTGGGAAGTTATAGCTATTTTCATATGAAAAGTATATATTACTTGGCAGGAGTCTCTAGGGGCTCAGGGCTTGATTGCTTTGCCAGAACAAACTCAGCTCAATTGTCTTGCGAATTTTTGAGAGACCTGACTGATTCATTACTAGTTTCTTTATTTCCTTGAGGACTATCATCTCCATCTGCAGGTTAATCACAAATTGCAACTTTGGGTTGTACCTAAGGGTGATGAATCAAAGGGATTGGGCGTGGTTTCAGGTCTTCCAGATGTGCCAGAGGCAAAAGTAGCAGCTGTGGTAGTAGTGGTCTTCTTTAAAAAGCTTACATAATTCGTTTCACTGAGCAAACAAAATCCATGCGTACGTGAACCATCTAGGACTATGAAGGCTGAAGCACATTACAGTCTGTTGGTTGATCATAATAGTATGGTACAGGATAACCATAAGGTTCAGGGTCTTCGTCTGATCCTTAATTTACAAACTGAATATAGGGATCATGTGGGTCCTTGGCCTGAGAGGCTACATCGCAGTGGTTACCATCTTCGCCATCACTGTATAATTGCTCTTTATCTGAACACTGCCAGAAAATATCTACCTATGTGAAAATTCTGAAGGAACTATCTAGTAACTGTACTGGTGGTTCTGGAGTAATGGGGGCTGGTGATACCAGCTTCAATAATGGCAGTGTTGAAGTGACAGGCAGATGTGGTAAGGCTGTGTTTATAGTAGTTATCAGGCGCAGTGGTAGTAATTGTTGCAATAGTAGTTGGTGTGTCTTTGGGGCCAAAAGGTTAAAATACAGTTTTAGCTGTTGACAGATTTGCTTATTGATGGGTTTTCATGAAAGACAAGGATGACTATTTTGCTGTTTTTGCATCAGGGTTAATATTTTTGTGTATGACTTCGATGGCAGCTTTGAGGATGAATCGTGCTTGACAAGTGATGAACGTGTTGTCGACTGTGTGGTATGAGGATGTTGGCTTATTGAGGGTAGATCTCTGGATATCAACTGAGCATCTGCTTAGAACTGGATTTCATCAACAATGACAAAATTGTTATCAATGTTGAACTTGTGAACACTATTTTAGTATTTTATGTTGTACTAGTCGTTGGCAGCTTTGTCAGTGGTTTTTCAGCAGATATACCACCATGTGTTTTGGAATATTTCATTTTCTTCAACAAAATCTTCTGAAGTGGGAGCCTTTGCCATTCCTTGGCCAGAAGTCTGTCCCGTCAGAGCAGTGGTAGAAGGCCTCTTGGTGGATGTTACAGAGGGCTACCATGTAGTTTTAGAGGCCATGTATTTCAATGGGGCAATTCCAATTTGCGCTTTAGCAGGTAAAACATTTTTCTCTAAGGAAGCCCCCAGAGGCCCAGCAGTCTATCCACTCTTTTCCTGTGCATCGTAAGACTAAAGGTTGCAGTTTCCACAATCTTTCAGTTTCTGGCCCGATGTAGATAAAAAATATATTTTGTATGAAGGACATAATTATAGTCCTTCATGGCCCCACAGACCTCACTTGATTAACCCCTTCCACACTATGCATCAGGGCTGATTTTTTTTTTTATGGCTATAGGGGTGGTATAGGTTTTGTTTTCAAAGCCAGTTGCTGTATTGAAACACTTATGATAGCATTGATAGTATGGCAAGAATAATACCGTAACAATTGAGTGCACTGAGAGTCTTGAATACCATCAGAAAACACACGTCAACTTGCAGAATCGTCAAAAGAAAAAAAACCTCTTTAAAGCACTCCTCATCTGCAAGTAACTTTTTTTTTTTTATAACTCTTTATTTGCATAAATAAACTCGTTGGGTCATTCCACATTTACATTCACAGATATTACAGCGTTGCATCCACAGATTCTCATACAAATATACCACTTCTGATGTCGTAGTACACAAGAAGGTATCAGTACATAAATCATTACGGCGTTAATGGTTCATCAAGGGAAGGGATCATGGGAGGTTCACACAGGTTTCTGCGGTACTCATTCCATTTTGACCAAACTGCCACCCATTTCCGGGGACAACCACGGGCCACATAGACTGTCTTCTCTTGCAGTATGCACTAGTCCATGTCTTTCTTCCATGCACTGAGCGTGGAGGTGTTCCCGTTCCCCATAGGCGTGCTATATTGCGTTTTGCAATTACCTGTCCAAGCGTTGCCCACATTCTGCCTTTTACGGACAAGTCTGTGGGCTTCCAGATGTTCAAGAGGCACCTTTTAATTTCGGGTCGCAAGTCAACCCCCCAGATAGTACGCATACAGTCGTGCACCCGCTTCCAGTAGGCTTGTATTGGAGGGCACTCCCATAGTATGTGAAGAAACATCCCTACTGCCCCACACCGTCTCCTACAAAGCCCGTCCTCACTCCTACCCATCAATACTAGTCGTGTACCCGAGATGTAAACTCGGTGTAGTATTTTTAGTTGCATCAGCCTCAATTTTCCAGATATCACTACTTCTTGGGGGAGGAAAGTGCCTCTCTCCATTCCTCGTCATCAATCTCAAGACCGTCAGTCTCCCATTTTCTCCTAAGTGCAAGCAATGGGTCAGGGATGTGATGTATGATTTTTTTTTTATATGTGAGGGAGATAGCCCTCTCCGGTAAATGGCCGTCAAGCAGTCTGTCCTCTAGGGGGAGGACACCGGGAGTGTCATTCCGGGTGGAATGTTCAACTGGAGTGAGTGTCTGATCTGTATGTATCGGAAGTACTCCGTTTGCGCTAATTTGTATGTTTGCTGTAGTGAGGCAAAAGTCACCACGCCATTGGGCCCCCATAGGTCCTTTATACGGGAGATCCCTATCAGGTCCCAGTTACGAAACCCTTTGGTGCGACCCAGTGTACCTAGCCTTTCGGAGATCCAGAGCGGGGTTAGCCTTTCGGAGACCCAGAGCGGGGTTGCCAATGTGAGTTTGTCAGCCCATCCCAGTTTGTGGCTCACAATATGCCAGAGTTGGACAGAGTGCCTTGTAGGTCCTGTGAGGTGATACTTGTTAGGTTTAGAGTAGAGCGCAGTCTCAAAGTTCCCCCCTGGGAGGAGCCACCTGTCCATCCCATACCCGGGATCATCCCCACTCCTATACATGCCCTGGTTTATGGCCGAGAGGTGTGCAGCCCAGTAGTATTTGCGGATGTCCGGAAGTGCTATACCCCCATCGTATCACCCTAGTGTAATTTTCTGGAGCGATATGCGTGGCGTTACGGCCCACAACAGGTCTCTTTGAGTGGCCTTAATATCTGCAAAGTACTTCTGTGGGACTAAATCGGGGTAGTTTTGGAGGGAGTACAAAAAATGCAGTAGCGCCATCATCTTGAATAGAGCTGCCCGACCCAGTAGGGACAGCGGAAGCCTATTCCAAATGGCAGTGTCCCTTTTGAAGCTTTGCAGCGGTGGTAAGAGATTCCTCTCGTAACGGGTCGTCACATTGCTGGAGATAAAGATTCCAAGTTACTTGAAGCCCTCCGTGGCTATCTTGATCGGGCAGTCATGCGGTATTGAAAGGGGGGGGGGGGCGCCATATAAGACGTATAGTAATGATTTCCCCCAGTTGATGCTGTAACCAGAGTTTTTCCCAAAAATGGTGAAAATGTCTAAGGCAACTCTGAGGGATTTGGAGGGGCAGGCGAAGTACAAGAGTATGTCATCCGCATAAAGCGAAATCCGGTCCTCCCACCCATCCGTCCATCTGAGCCCTCGTAATGAGCCATATCCAGTAACCAACTCCCCTAAACCTCTACTTAAGAACAATGCCTCCTTGCTCAACTTTCTCCCCATCACTGAGCTTGAAGTCCTCAATATAATTGGCAATCTAAAACCGCCCTCCCACACAAAAGACCCAATACCCTCCAACCTTGTCCCTGCCCTTAAGCACATCATCCCATTCTGGACCAACATCATCTCTCTCCACGGGTTGTGTCCCCTCCTCCCTTCAGCTTGGTCAAAACTCGCCCATAATCAAAAACCCCAATGCTGACCCCAATGACCTAAATAATCTCCTCCCCATCACTAACCTCCCCCTTCTCTCAAAGGTACTTAAAAAATGTGTCCTACTACAACTAGACAAACACATAGAAAATTTCAACCTTCTCGACCCCTTTCAATCTGGCTTCAGGAAAGGCTGCAGTACCGAAACGACAATGCTCAATATCATAGATGACATTCATCAATCACTTGACAATGGCGAGACCTGCCTTCTTATCCTTCTTGATCTCTCTGCAGCATTCGATACAGTCAACCATTCAGCCCTACTTAATGTGCTTAGGAACCGTTTCGGCCTTAATGGCACCGCCTACAAATGGTTCATCTCTTATCTACAACACCGTACTCAGCAAATCAAAATTCAAAACTGTCTCTCTACCCCCACTCCTGTCTCCCTTGGAGTCCCCCAAGGATCTATTCTCTCTCCCTCCCTCTTTAACCTCTTTATGGAACCTCTCACCTTCATTCTTAACCAAGCAGGCATAAATTACCACCTCAACGCCGATGGCACCCAAATCTATTACAAGATTAAAACTCATGCTGACATCTTACACCTGAACAACACCCTTACCAAGATCCAAACCTGGTTCCATTCCAATCATCTCAAACTCAACCCTAACAAAACAGAAATCATTCTCTTCTCCAACTCCGTCAAATCTCTTGGCATCACTATCGACAACACCCTAACCCTTAATGTTCACATCAAAAACTCTGCCAAAAGGAGCCCTCTTCACACTCCGTCACCTCAATTAAACCATTCATACCCACCGATGATTTCAAACTCGTAGTTCAGTCGCTTGTTCGGTCACGTATTGATTATGGTAATGCCATCCTTAATGGAATCCCCAAAGTACACCTAGCTCCCATCAAAGCTGTGCTCAACCTTGCTGCCAGGCTCATCACGGACTGCAAACGCTTCGATCACATATCACCGGCTCTCAAATCTCTTAAATGGCTCCCTATCGAAGGCAGATCTGCCTACAAAACCGCCTGCATTACTCAAAGTCCTCCACCAAAACACTTTGCATTACCTCTCAAAGAAACTCCACACTGCGGGCTCCACTCGACCTCTGAGAAGCACTAACACCCTACTCCTAATCCCACCTCTGCATAAAAAGAAAGCTACACAATCTCGCTCCTTCTCTGGCAAAGTCCCTATTATCTGGAATGCCCTCCCAAAAAACCTGCGCTGTAATCCCTCCTATTCTAGTTTCAAAAAAGACCTCAAAACCCACCTCCTCAATTATTATTGGGGTTCCTAACCTCTGTCCTACTCCTGATTTCTTATCTATCACACGATATTTGTTCAGTAATTTTATACCCTGTTCTCCTGTTTCACCATTTACCCAGTTACTTAAATGTATAGCTCCTGCCCCGGTTTTATTTATCTGGTTTTGTATAATGCTCATGTTGTCTGTACTTTGTAAATTTTTCTTGCACTACCTTTCATATGCTTTTATACCCTATGTGCCTTATACTATCTTGTAAAGCGCTCTGATACCTCTGGGTCTAGCCAGTGCTATATAAAACCTTCACAATAAAATAAAATAAAAAATAATGAGAGGTCTTGTCGTATCCAGGCCGCAAGAGGCTTCAGGGAGAGGGTGAAAAGCAGGGATGAGAGGGGGCAGCCCTGTCGCGTCCCTCTCTCCAGTGTGAAAATCTCTGAGATTTTGTTCTTCACCACAACCTGGGCTAATGGCTCAGTGTAGAGGAGGCACACCCACCCGATAAAGTTAGGACCGAAGCCCATCTTTTTGAGGACCGCCATCATATAAGGCCATTCGAGCATGTCGAATGCCATAGCGGCATCCAACGATACCACAACTGCGTCTTCCTGGATCATGTGGCAGCGTCCTAACACTCCGTGGAGTCGTCACAGGTTGAGCGCGGTGTTGCGGTGCGGCATGAAGCCCGATTGGTCTGGGTGGATCAGTTTGGTAATTATCGGCTTGATCCTATTTGCGAGGAGCTTCGCGAGGATTTTGGGTTCAGCATTTAATAAGGATATTAGCCTGTAAGAAGTGCACAGCTCTCTGGGTTTCCCTTCTTTAGGGATGGCTACCAGAGTGGCAATACGCTGGTCTCTCGGTAGCTTCCCCAAAACTTTACTGTCGTCAAACATATTTTTAAGGTGTTGACCCAGGCAATCAGGTTTGAGCTTGTACAGCTCAATAGGGAGGTCGTTTGGTCCTAGAGCTTTCGCAGGCCGGAGTTCATTGATTGCCTTGGCCAGCTCTGCTGCGGTGAGTTCACCGTCCAAAGTCTCTCAGTTGTCGTCAGAAAGGATAGGCAGCTTAATGCCAGCCAAAAGCATGGAGGAATCCTCCTCCGATCGCTCCGCCCCCTGCTGTATACTCTTTTTAAATGTGCTGCAAACTCACAGATTATCTCCTGAGGTTCAGTAAGGGGGGCGCCCCCCTCAGCCTGAAGCTCGGACACCACCCTCTGCGCTTTCTGCTTTTTGTACAGCCAGGCTATTAATTTGCCTGCTTTTTCCCCTGGGTCATACAATCGGCCGTCTCGGTCTCTTGCTAGGTTTTTAGCGGCATCGGTGGCTAGTTCCTTATATTCAGCAACTTTGAGCTGCATCTGATGCAGAGCCCCCGGATTCCCGTCAACTTGTGCTGCCCCCTCCAGAACGAGAAGATCACGCTGGATGGTAAGCATTTGTGCCTCCTTTTCTTTGCGCTGTCCGGCAGTTATGGAGAGGGCTTCACCCCTCAGTACGGTCTTAAATACTTCCCAGAGGACAGCAGGGGATTCCACCGTCCCAACGTTTTCTCGGAAGTATTGGTGTATCGAATGGGTGATCTCCCTCTTGATCCCAGGATTGCGTAAGAACCAGGGGTTTAGGGGTGCAACACAGCCTACCTTTTGTTCCCCAATAGCAAGGTGTGCCCATAACGGGGAATGGTCAGATACACCCCGTGCCAGATGTTTGATCTCTCGAATGGTAGTGTCTTGCTGCAGAAGTGTAAGGATATAGTCTATCCTAGAAAAAGTGTGGTGTGGTCCCGAGGAGAATGTGTAGTGCTGTAGGTTTGGGTGGCGCATACGCTAGAGGTCAACTAATCCGAATGCCTCCAGGAGATTGGAGAGCCACATGTGCCCCGTCGCAATGTCTTGGGGCGGGTGCCTATCCAGTCCTCCCGACACTACTGCGTTGAAGTCCCCACCAATTAGAAGCTGCCCCTCAGGAAGGGAAAGGAGAAGTTAACCCAGATCATGGTAGGAATGAGTTTGGAGACCCGGTGGGATATAAACCATCACCAAGTTAAGTATGCGTCCTTCCCACTTCCCCGAGAGTACCGCATAGCGCCCCAGCAGGTCTGTCTCCGAGTGCTCAATGGCAAATGGAAAGTTACGGTGCAACAGAATGCCCACCCCGCGGAATCCCGAAGTGAAGCTGGCATGTGTCGCCAGTGTAAAGTCCCATCTGTTGAGTGCTTGACATGTGTTGCCGATGAGGTGCGTTTCTTGCAAGAGGTCAATATCTGGGAGGTGCCATTTAACAAATTGAAGTACTATACTCCTCTTGACCTTGTCTCCCAACCCGTTAACGTTCCAACTAAGGATTTAAGACTTTTATCCCACCTTGTAGCCATCACTGAAAGCTATCCCAGTACGCAATCTGTAGCTCCTGCAACAACGCACCATCCCACCCAGGCATCACCAACCATCCAGAGATAACAATGAAACTGTCGCCCCCCCAGCCGTCCCCCCACCCTGCTACCCTGCCAGGTAGGTTTACAACGACCCACATCCCCAAATAGCAGAGCGCCTTTCACCCCAAAAAAGGAGAGAGAGAAAAGCCCTCCCCCGACAAACTGTTAGGTGGGAAGTACGCTGGCACCAACTCCAGCCGCTGAGCGCCTTTCCCCATACCTTTAGTAGCTGTTCAAGCATATGCACACATATTACGAACAGACCCAGACGGCACCATCAATTCCATCCCGCTCCCCACCAAATGCATTGATCAATGTCCCATGGCCGGCGGGCATTCTGCCAGTGACGTGCAAATAATTAAGTCAGGAAGTGTCTCCGGCCCTACCCATGTAGATCAAGCCCGTTCCGGGCATGGAGAATACAGCGCCCTCCCGGTTGGCACCACCCCAGGAAAACCATCCCCCCCAATAACCTAGAAAACATTATACATTACACTACGACTTCTGAGAACGTAGTCTCTCCAATCAACGCAAGTCCACTAGCGTCTCTGAGTAGCCCCCATGTCAGGGCTGCGGGATCTCGATCGCCATGAGCGCTGACTCGTTCTGTCGGTGTCAGACCTGTCATCCAGTGATCCCGGTGACTTGGCCCGGGTGTCTCTACACTAATCACCTGTAGCAGTTGCCGACGTCTGCGATGCGCCTCTGTCTAGCCAGTCCTGCAGCTCTGAAGGCGTAGTGAAGAAGAGGGATTTGCCGCCATCGATTATTTTGAGCTTTGCAGGGAAGAACCTCATGTATTTAATACGTTTTCCCCGAAGCGCCGCTTTCACCCCATCAAATAAGCGCCGCTTCCGTTGCACCTTGAGCGTAAAATCAGGGAAGAACCGGACTGTTGCGTTCTCATATTGTAGGTCTCCCATCTGTCTGGCGGCTTGCAAGATGGAGTCATGGTCCCTATAGTTGAGGATTATCGCAATGATGGACCGCGGTGCGCCCTCTCGACGGAGAACATAGTAGAGAGCCGTTTCGGTTTCAAGCAGTTGAGGATCAAATCTTCAAGGAAGAGGTCCATACTAGGCCCTTCTGAACCTTCTGGAACGCCCACCATGCGAATGTTTTTCCGCCAGGCCCTCCCTTCTTGGTCTTCGAGCATCAAGGCTATCTGGCGGTGTTGGTGTACAAGTTCGTTAACCCTCTGCTCGAGCTTCTTGGAGGAGGCCTGGAGCTCCCTGATATCGGTCTCATTGGTTCTAGCCTTGTCCGACGTCTTGTTGAGATCGGCACGTATAAGATTCATCTCAATGGACATCTTGTCGATTTTCATCTCGAGGGTGGTCCCTAGATTTTGTATGGCTGCCATTATGGAAGCCAAGGAGGATTCAGCCGGCGCCGGTTGGCCCCCCGCTGCCCCTTTGGTCTGAGGGGCCGACATCGGGACTGCATATTTGTCGAGCTTGTTCGTTTGGGCAGTCGCAGTCCCCTTAGATTTCATGTTGCTGTCTCCCTCGTCTAGGCCGCCAGCAGCTGGGGTGTACAGAGGTCGTGTAACGCCTTCCCGTGAACGTTCTGTAGGCTGGTACAGATATTACTCTTCTGGTCGTCTTGTCACCCCTTGGTGTCGCTGTGCCGCACCCTTCCGCGGTCCCCACCGCCACTCAACAGGGTCTTCGTCCGCCGGTACTGGCGGGCCTCCACTCCCCAGTCACGAGCGTGCGTCACGTGCCAGCAGGGTCTACTTTTTCTGACACTAGCCCCCAGGCAAGCCAGAAGGGGATAATGGATGTGCTCTCTTTGGGCCCCTTCCCTCCACGAGGGCTGTGCCCCATGATCTCTAGGCAGCCAGCAATGTTCTTATCCGGGCAGGGCCTAGTCCCCTCGCCGCGTCGCAGGCAGCCCCAAACTCTTTCCCGCCTCCGTACCTGGATCTTTCGGCGTAAGGGCAGTAGAGACCAACCTCCGGCTGTTCCTCACAATGTCTTGGTTATTCAGGGGCGTTTCTTCCGCCCTCGAGAAGGGCCCGTCATGGCATAGGCTGCCGGAGCACAGGGAGAGGTTCACGTGCAGGCGGGGTCCGTCGCAAACCAGTTGTGTCCAAGGTGTAATGTAGCAGAGCCCACACGTGGTCTCCAACACGGCCTTCCCTCAACAGCAGTCCTCAGACCCCGCAGGGCCACGCAGCAAGCTGTTAATATCCCCCACTGCTGCACTCAGGGCCGCGGTTTACCACGCGATCCCTTTGCGGTATTGTGATGGGGTTGGTGGGGGCGCCGAGGCTCGGCCCTCCTCCCGAGAGCAGGCGCCCCCGCTGGTCTTGATTCCGGGCTGTCGCCTAGGTGGCAGAGAGGAATGCCTCTCACCGGCTCACCAGGCCGCCGCTGTGGGCACCAGGCACGTCGTAATGACGGAGGCGTCTCCAAGCCTCCTTGCGTCAACACCAATTGCCGGTCCACATAGGGGACGCGGCTCGACGCGCGGCCCCCTTCAGGCACTGTGATGGAGTTGGTGGGGGCGCCGAGGCCCGGCCGCACCCCCGATGGCAGGCGCCGCTGCAAGCCTCAACGCCGGGATGTTGCGTATGCGGCAGACGGGAGCGCCCGCCATCCGCCTCCCAGGCTCTCCCGTCTGCCACCACCAGCACCGGGCACGCCGCGGCAACGGAGGCGTCCCAGAGCCTCCGCGTTGCAGAATCCGGTGCCGCTTACTTTCTCGAGGTCATCCCCACCTCTCTGATGTGCAGCCTACAGGATTATAACCGGATTTTTAGGGGAATTAAGGCTTCGCTCCGGCGGAGCTCTCTACTAGGCGGCCATCTTTGCTGGCCCCAAGCCATGCCCCAAGAAACAACTTTTACACCACTGTTTCTTAAACTAGTGACTTCTGTGGACCCCCATACATTACTGGAGCCTGGGAATCCACACTGAATCATTAGTTGCATCCTGGCACCCTCACTGAGTCATTACTGGAACCGGGGACCACAGCCTGAGTAAGCAATATTGATCATTTAAACCGTAAAACAATATTAAAAATACAGAAGCAGGCATACAACCACATACAGTAATGATTACATTTTTTATTTAATTCTCACACACATAAAAATTAATGGGAATGCTGGAGCTTTTAAAAATTCAAGTAAGGCCACCCATTGTCCATAATATATTCTGTTGATACACCTGCACTGCTCATGAATGAATCTGAGGCTTCCAATTTAATTTTAACTTCCAATTTCAAACTCCTCATATTTACCAAACATTTTTCATTTTTCAAATTTACATTAGGTTTTTTTATTTACATTTTATTAGTTTGTCAATATTATTTCAATTTCTAAGCAGTTGTGTAGCCCCCCTAAAAATAAAAATAGGCTTCGCTGACCCCTAGGGTCCCCGGACCACAGGTTAAATCACTCTTTTACACTATTCACCACAGGGTCACCATTGAAGGGAACCTCTTCTTATCTGCAACCTAGCTGTACTTATGTACCCAAAAGAAATGTACCCTTTCTACTCTCTTTAAAACACTCTCCTTAACTACAGTTAGGTTGTGCACTTTATATTTAAGATTTTTATATAATCACATTTATGTTGAGACACACAGATCTAATTGTTTACTGATAGAATGGGTCATACCTCTGTTTAATTCCAATAAACATATTTGAAATATGAAAGGAGTTTCACAAGAAACTGAAATTACAAAACATATTGTAGGAAACTGCCTCCTATTTACAAATTTGTCTTCACTATTACTACTACTGGATGAGGCTCTAAGCTCAGTGGGCATCGCAAAAACTATTACAGGTATACTTGAAGCCAGGTGGCCGTGATGGAAGCAAATAAAAAGTCAGATACAGGTAAATGTATAATCTGAGCTTTCTGGCAGAAGTAGGTGCATAATGCCCAGAAGTCCTAATTTTGAGACTGCACTGCTACCCACATTTCTGCAGGTTTGTTTGAATTGCACAGCAAGCACTACATCAGGTACGGTCTGAGCTTGGTGGTTTCTTGGGAGTGTATTACAACCATTGACTCTTCTCTAACCTAGGAGTAACATACCACTACCGACATGGCTTTGTACAGGGACCTCTGAACAAACAAGTTACTTACCTTCAGTAACACTTTTTCGGGTAGAGACTATCTACCCGCAGATGCCTCACCTTTTGAGTACTCCCCAGGCATCAGACTGCGTCAGGAAACGTTCTTCATAGAACCTCTGCGTGCCAGAAGGCGGCGCCATGCGGATAAGCACGGATGACGTTCAGCCTTGGAAGGGAAGCTCATAAAAGGTGCTACTCCAGCAATATTACATCAGTTACTTTTGAGACTGTCTGCACCTCCAGACATGGAGCCCCAAAGCAAAGTATATCAGTATGCAGATTGCTACAATTAGAATCTTATTAAGGGGTATAGCCTAATCACAGAACGTGGAGGAAGGGAAGTTGGGAGCGGAATCTGCGACTAGATAGTCTTTACCAGAAAGTGTCACAGAAGGTAAGTAACTTGTTCTTCTGACAGCGACTTCTAGCCACAGATTCCTCACCATTTGAATAGACACCGAAGCAGCACCTATGAGAGGTGGGCTGTGAATGGACTCAAACCAGAAAAAGTCCTGCAGAAGTGAGTGGGCAAAGTGCACTTGGCTGTCCAGAGAATAGTGCTTTGTGAATGTATGGAAGGACGCCCAAATAGCTGCCTGACAGATGTCTAGGGCAGGGACTCCTCATGCTAACTTAGTAGTAGCAGCAGCTTAGCTTTGGCCGCGGTGGAGAACGATCACAAGCTTTCTGGAGGCTGCTTCCTTGCCAAAGCATAGCCGATCTTAATACAACGCACGATCCACTTCAAGAGGATATGCTTCTGCACAGCCTTACCTTTTTTTCGCTCCAGTGAACCCCACAAAGAGCTGATCATCCACCTGGTGTTGTTTGGATCGATCAATGTAGAAACTAACTACTCTCTTTAGGTCAAAGCGGAGTTGGCCTAACGGCTAGGGCGGTTGACCTCGAATCTGGGGAACTGGGTTTGAATATCAGCAATGATGCTCAACATCCTGTGATTCTGGGCAAATCACTTAATCTCCCCGTGCCTAACAAAAATGAATATGTGTACTCAGGTAACGTAACTTGTGCTATGTAAAGCGCTCTGATACCCGATTTGGGTCAAGTTTGAGCTATAGAAAACTCTGCACAAAAAAAAGCGATGGAGCCTCTCCTGAGGGGTGAGGGGGAGCACAGAACACCAGCAGTGTGATGGTTTGAACAATGTGGAATAGCGTCACATCTTTCTAGTTTGCAGAGTCAGTTAATCGGGAAGGTGGTGGTGGATGAACACACAGCTTGAAGCTCACTCACGCTGTGCAGAGGTGATGGCAATAAGGAACACATGTTAAATGGTGAGAAGCCGCAAAGGACAACTGTGGAGCATCATGAATGGATTACACTTTAAATAAGTAAGGAAAAGATTGCGGTCCCACTGGGGCATCACAGATGGACAAAGGGGATTTAAACAAGGAGGGCTGCTCAGGCAACCGTAAGAATGCAGAGAGGTCCCAAAGATAACTCATAACTGTGCCTAGGGCAAGGCCTTGCTGGGTGAGAGACAGGACTAAGAAATTTCGCACAGTTTGCCCTGGCAGGGGTCAACCTGGTGAGTGCTGTACTGAAACCACAAATTTGGCCCTACAACATGTGTATACAGGGATGTCTGGCTGTTAAGGTGACATCAAACATCACCAGCAGAAGGCCAAAGATGTTCAGCTGGGGATACCAAACGTTTCATGTCCAATTTGGAGCCATTAGGATGACTTGGGCTGGTCTGTCCCAATCTTCTCAGGAACTCAGTGCAGGAGTGGTATCAGAGGGAAGGCATGCAGGAGTCCCAAGGTCCACTCGATGTGAAACCAGTCTCTAAATGAGAGACGCCTTGGAAACTCCAGCTTTCAGAAGTGCTAACATTGCACGTTCTCAGCGGTGAGAAATCGATCTAGCCAAGTTTCTTCCTATTTGCGGAATAGGACTGGTGCCACCCCCGGGTGTAACTGCCACTTGTGATCTGCTAGGTGCTGATGGCTGGGTTTGTCTGCCCTGACATTCAGGGAGCCACCAGGTGGACCAGCCATTTCTGGAGACACAATGCCTCCTTGATCTCGTCTCTGCCTGGTTTGCTGCAGTACCATATGGCAGTGGTGTTGTCCATGAGCAGCTGTACCAGTCTCACCCTGATGGATGGCAGTGACGCTTTCAGAGCCAAGCAGATGGCCCTCAGCTCCAGAAGACCGATATGCAGTCGGGATTCTGCAGGAGACCAAAGGCCGCTGATCTCCACATCTCTCAGGTGGCAGCTCCAGCCCAGAAGCAACACATTGGTCACCACTGTCAACTCTGGGCAGGGAAAGAAGAGGGGTCTGCCGCTGATGCAATAACGGTCCAGCAACCACCACTGCAGATCTTTTGAAATGTCCTCTAAAATCTGAACATGTTCGAAGAGGTCCCCTTGATGTTGAGCTCACTGGGGCTTCAAATTCAACTGCAGAGCTCGCATATGCAACCTCACATGCTCGACCAGTAGGATGCAGGAGGCTATCAGGCAGAGCAGCCTCAGAGTCAACCTCACTGAAATCCAGGGCTAAGGCTGAAAAATCGATATTGCAGTCTGAATGTCTTGGACTCTTTCCAGGGGTAAGGCACAAAACTGAGTAGTGTCCCGAATGGCTCAACTGAAGGGGAGCATCTGAGAAGGAGTCAGGGTTGACTTCGGTACATTGATAGTAAACCCCAAAGATTACAGGAGGTTGTCGTACTCTGGAGGTAGTCAATGACTGCTTAGGCGACCCCACCTTCAACAGTCAGTCATCGAGGAAGGGAAAGACTGAGACCCCCTGAGATCCGAAGAAGTGCTGCCACCAATGTCATTTTCATGAATACCTAAGGGGCACTGGTGAGACCGAAGGGGGGCACAGCAAACTGATAATTCTCTTCTCCCACCATGAACCTCAGGTAGCTCTGTCTGGCCAGCAGGATGGGAATCTGGAAATAAAAATCCTCCAAATCCAACATCATCATCCAGTCTTGAGAAAATTCGATTTTCGATCGTGATCGAATCGACCTGCCATTTTGTGCTCCGCCGCCATTTTGTGTTGCCCTCACTCAGGCAGCACGGCGAGCAAAGTCTTTTCTGCTTTTCCTGCAGCATCGCGTCGAAAAAAGCCTTCTGCCTCTATTTGCAAAGATGGTGTTCTGCTCGTATTCTCTCGTTTCACAACTGTCCTCCAAAACACACACACACACGTATCTCGTCACCTGCGAGTCGGTCACAAACCTGTTAATGAATTAGTTCGTGGGGAGGGGTGACAAACACAGTTGGAGGAAAGGCCTCTTCGAGTTACTTGATACTTTGTTTTCAAACCTTTCCTATTGGTTCTGTTCTGTTTTCCAACCTTTCTTATTGGCTCTTTTTATATGTTTTAGGTGTGTCTTTGGTTAATGTATATTTCACGTATGTACTATATAAGACTGTGCGCCACGGAGTGAAGTGGCAGTCTCCTGAGAACATACCGTGTGTACTTCTAGGACAACTGTACTAGCTGCAGCTAATAAAATCTAACCTTTTACGCCGAAAGAGTGTCCCCGTGTCTCTGTGTAGCTGAGCAGGAGAACCCAGGAGATTAAGGCGTACCCTGCGCCGCCAGGCCCAAAAGGTTCTGGTTCTTCAGTCTCCAGGGTTGAAAGCAGACATGACCTGTGCTGGGGTGAGCATTTTGAACTTCTTCTGGAGGAAGGCATTGAAAGGGCACAAGTCTAGAATAGCCCAAAGACCAGAGTCCTTCGTGGGCACAAAAAATTAGCAGGAACAACCACATCCTTCTTTCATCACAGGAACCCTTTCAACAGCCCCTTTGGTAAAAAGGGCCTGAACTTCCTGCCACACAATTTAGAAATGGTACTCCATCAGTAACTGGGTGGAAGGTGCAGCGGCGAAGAAAGGAAGGCTACGGCATAACCTTTGTAGACAATCTGCAGAACCCACCTGTCTGACGTGATCTCTCACCAAACTGGATAGAATCAGTGGATTCTGCCTCCCACAGGGTGTTTGTGACCCGGTAAGGGTAAACTAAAGAGGCTTGGCAGGTCGGCCTGCAGGGAGGTGGTGGATTGAGCAGCACGCTGAACTTGGCGGCAGGGGCAGTGGGCACCAAGGCCTTCCCTGCTCAACTGTTGGGTTTCCTGCTGGGGAGGGACATGCTGGCGGTGAGGAATGCTTAACTTGAAGCCATGAAAGGAATGCTAAAATTGCTGCTGGCGAAGTTGGGTAGAAAGGCCCAGAGAGCGAGAGGTAGTCCTACTCTCATTAAAATGTTCCAGAGCAGAATCAGCCTTGTACCCCAAATATGCGAGTTCCATCGAACGACATGTCCATCAGGGAGGACTGAATGTCACCCAAGAACCTAGTTAATCGTAGCCACGCATGGCAACAAATGGCAGCAATGGTGCCAATAGCCCGTGCGATGGAGTAGGCGGTGTCCAAGCCACAACAAATTGTGAACTTGGCCATATCACCACCATCTTGAATGGCTAGTGACAGGACAGATCGAAGGTCTTCAGGAACACCTGGGTGTACTTGCGCCACTAAGTCCTAGAGAACATGGAGTATAGTGGCCCAGCAAACTGGCTGAGGAGAAGAGGTATTTTCCATAGGTCTCCACTTGTTTCGATGCCCTGTCAGGGTGAGTGGTAGGAAAATTGTTAAGGACTGTCTGGCTGATGGAGGCTTGCACTACGAGGCTCTCAGCAGAAGGGTGCTGGAACAAAAAGGCTGATGCCAGGAGTAGAGCAAAGGAATCTGTCAATTTTCTGGTTAATCGGAGCACCAGTAAAAGGCTTAGCCCAAGCCTTAGCAGGGCATCTGTCAAGACCTGATTAAAAGGTAGGAGAGGCAGGTAAGCAGTCTGGCCAGGCTACAGGACTTCTGTCAGGACATTTGTTTTCCCCTCCATGGTGGAGAGGTACAGGTGGAGGGCTTTGACCACCCTATGCCCAACGGTGGCATAGGATATAGATTCGTCCATGGCTAGGCCACGAGGAGAGAAAATGGCCAACATTGAGGAAATGTCCAGCCCACTAGCACCTTGCAAGTCTGCATAGCAATTTTCATTGGCATATGAATGAGTGAACTGACCAACCTGGTCAAGATCATTATCTGAGTCTGTTTCAAAAAGAGGGTGTAAACAGTGTTGCCTTCCTTGTGGTAGGTAGGGCAAGTGCAGAAACCTCAGTCAGATTAGTTTGGGGCACTGGTCAAATTTACACGTGCGTCAAGACAGCGTTTGAATGGACAAGCGGGCCACCTCTTCGGGCGGTGAAGATGCCATCGGTGTCGATGGAGCCAGGCCCAGAGTGGGTATGGGCACCAGGGCGATACTGGAGCCAAGGGTAGAAGGGGCTTAGAGGGTTCAGCTGGCAACAAGGGCGAACCCTCCAGCAGTAATCAAGTTGGTAGACCCCTGGGCCCTATGTGGCCCGAAGGGGCACCAGAGGGAGTCTGTAGGAATCCAAGGAGACAGAACATAGTTCAGAAAAACACTTCGGTCCAGCGAGGTGTGGCCGAAGGTCCTAAAAACTCAGGTTGTGCCGATCCAGCTGTGGAATCGACTCCAAAGTTGGTGGACTTCGGAAACTGGACCACTGGCGTAACCCAAGTGCTTTATCAGGGAAGTGGGAATGGCATGAAGAAGCGAAACTCTGCTTTGACTTTCCAAGTTTCTTACTTACCTGAACAAGCTTTGGACCTGGCATGGCATCTTCTTCTGCTTGGTGATGTAAAGTTTTGCCTTGCATCACCTGAAGGCCTTCGCGTTCATCGATGTGAAGTCTATGTAGGCCTTAGAGTCGTGACTCAACCCTAGACACCACAGGCAAAGCTGGTGGGGATCTATCACAGACACCTGTTAGTGAAAATCCTTATAGGGCTTAAATCCTGTCTTGGGGTGGGATACCCCTTGCACACTATTGAAAATTTGCTGATAAGAATTGAAAAAGTAGAGAAGTTCCACATCCATGTCTAGAGGGATGGAAAGAAAGGAACTGACGTCAGCGTGTCAGAGTTGTGCATTTAAAGGCTCCACACAACACTTTTGGATCAGAACAATGTCACTGCAGTGCCACACATGCCACCGTCTGGAGCGGAGAGGTACTAGAAAATTTTCCAGATCCAATCAGATGCCTGGGCAATTTTCAAAAGGTGATGAATCTGTGATTAGCAAATCTTTATGAAAAACTACAGTACACACTAGCATCTGGACACCAAACTACTAAATTTGATTATTCACTGTGCAAATTTATACGTAACAGGTTCTCAATTCAGGCAACCAGTACATTTTACAATCTGGTAAAACCTCTTCAACCTCATGACTACACTACCTGCCAATAGACAGCACTTCAAATCCTTTAGTGGTTCACAACTGTGAGCTACGGTGACCACTTCAGAATGCTTCTGCCATTAGTAACTGTGTAGAGAAGGTATGTCGACCAGTTACTAACTGCGTCTATCTGCAAAATTTAGAGAATAGGTACTACATCTGATTTTCTGAGAAGCAAGAGATGTTTGTTATGAATAACTACAAGCTGTCACTTCGCTGGACCTGAACAATGTTCACTGTAGGCGAAATGTACAACTTTCTCTGTTCTTCCAGCTTTTCAAGTTTTATAGATACATTTAATTTTAATTTTCAAAATATAAGAAAATGTTAACTAGACTGATTACGTTCAATGGAAAGTTACCGTTGAAGGGGTTGTTGTTGGTACGGATACGGTCAGCAACCGCACCATCAAGTTCACGTTTTTTCACACACTGAATACCCAAATTCTGGAAGCTGTGAAAGAAAGGAGAAAGGAAACAAAGAAAACGTAAATCATTTTATTTTAAACTTCAGCCCTCATTCATCAGGGACTCACGTAGCAGAAATGTGAAATATTACCTTCTTAGCGATTGTTACTCTTAGTCAGTATATTTCAAAACTACAAACCTAAATGATAGGACAAGAAAGAAAATAAAAATCTAAAAGAGGCTGTCAATTCAAAATATTGTGCTGAAAGCAAGAGCCCACCTCTTTCCAGTCAGGTATCATGACTGTCCATGCAGTACCAATCTCAACATCCTATGCCCCACACTTATATGCGTTGAGTGGCTGGAGCCTAGCAAATGATTAAAGAAGGTGATGAATGAGTACAGAAACACCATGAGGGTACTTATTCTTTACAAGATAGTGCTGCTCTGCCTCAAGCACACAGTTGATAATCTGATTTCACAGTCTCGAAAGGGGAAAATTCAGATTCAAATAGGCATATAGCCAAAAACAACAACTTTGCAGAAATAGGTTTTCAAAGGGCATGCAGATTAACATGCATGGCTGCAATTCAAATATCTGCTACGAGTACATGTATCCGAAAAGCCTCAGCTTTAGTTCCGGTAGACTGACAATGATTTCTTGGTGGAGGTATAACCCTATCCCATTGGTTTCATAATCTTTGCACGTAAGCAAGACTAACACACCTGGAAAAACTGAGGTAGAGTTTAAACCATCACAGGAGACTACCCTATGGAAACAGTTATTTATTGACTATTTCAAGTTTCTCAAATACTACTTTTAGTGTAAAGTATTCTTAAGTTAGGGAAGAAGAAAAAAAAGTAATGACTAGAAAACTGATTGATTTCCTGGTTCAGATGACATTTTGGCAGAACCTTTGGAATAATAACATAGGGAACTGTTCTCAACACCACTTTGTCTATACCGAAAATAAAATATGTCTCACACGAAGACAAGCTTCAAGCTCTCAAATCCTTATTTCCGAAATCGATCATGAAGGTAATTGCCTTAGTCAAGAGGCCACTGTCACAAGTTATTATTCATTAAAGTAAGAAAATTAAACTCCAGTCCCGTGTATATACCGATCTTGTTTTGTATTCTTTCAATGTAAAGTACAAATGTGGCAGATGTTACTTCAGAACAACAGATGGGAGATAAACCACTATTAAGCAATCCATTGATGCCAAATTCTCTGTAGAATTGATGGTCTTACAGTTTAAGGGGGGCTCAAATATCTGCTTTGGGCAAAGGAACTAGTCGGGACAGTACTGACCTGTCCCCATACAGTTTGTACCTCATTGTAATCATTCACACAGTATTGGGAAGCCAGACTTAGGTGCCTGGTTGGATGGTAAAGTGTGAAAAATGTGAAGCAGTATGGAGCTGTGGCATGCTGTGCCTTGTGGGCAAGTCAGAGTTTTACATTAAGGAAAAATACAAATGCTCCCTAACTGCTTCACTGTTTAAAGAGAAGACATCCGCATATGTGTGCAGGACTTTACAAGGGTTCCTGAATTGCTAAAGGCGTTATAAATCCTAGGATAGCATCTTGAGCAGTCTGGTTTAGGCATAAGGTGTGAACAACTCAAGGACAACAGCAAACTATTCTACTGAAATCTACTGCAGCGTTCTTGGTAGCACACAAGAGCAATGCTATAAAATATTGCACGGGCACAGAGGGCAAGGGTACCTCAACACAAAGTTTTGACTCCATGCATTCTTTTGCGAGACAAACAGGTCGATTAGTGGTATGTACCAATGGTGGAAACCGTGATTGAACCCTTGTGGGAACTACCACTAGGTCATTTTCAGGGGATTCCTGCTGAGATCATCTGCAAAGCCGGTGAACATCCCTGGGAGATTTTGACAGTAAGGAGACTGGATGTGTATAGCCCAATGCCAAATCTGCTGCATGAGCTCTTATTGTTTCAGCCAGTGCATTCAATCTGTTTCTGTTTGCAAAACATTGCCATTCTGGAGAATATGGGCAGAAAAGCTCAACGAGCTAGCTGATCGCCATGGGTTCCAACATACTGACCTAGAGGAACCACGGATCATGAGGAGTAACATTTGAGAACACCAACCGAGAAGTGGGGCATCTATATTGATGGTCCCTTGTCACTGTGGGTTGAAAACGACAGGCCCAGTTATAGGTTCTTTGTATTACGCCTTTGAAGTTTGTGTTAAACACTCGAATTCACCAACAATAGACCTTTCCAATCCTCAGCCGCTTGTGATCACTGTCTTGATCGATGTTCTTGTAGCAGCTACATGTGTTAGCTGGTGTGTGAAACAAAATCAATGCTACTCAGGTAGATGCAACAAGAGGCCATGGGGAAGCAGTCTTTAAATAAATGGACTCTCTCTGGGCTAGTGTAGGCATTATCTGCCACTGGACTGAGTGTGGCTCATAGGAAAATTTTTGTTTTTTGGAGACAAATATGTGATTTTTTCACACCGACTGTGAACCCTAACTGTGGAAGGAAATCTTTTGCTGAGGGTGAGCAAAGAATTTTGCCACAGTGCTCCCCTTTAAAATCATTTGTCCAAGTATGGGAACTCATGAATGCAACTGCACCGGATTATACATTGCCACAAACGCCAGGTGCTTGGTGAACACCAAGGGGCAGTTGAGACCTCAAATGGTAGGACTCCAATTGCTAATAAACTCCATTTAACACAAATCAAAGGTAATGGTTGTGAGCAGAATCAATATCATTATGAAAATATGCATCCTTGAAAATTATGGTTACCATCTAACCCCCGTGTAGGAGAGAGGAACGACCTCTTGGAGGGTAGTCATTCTGAAGTAACTGGATGTGGTGCAGCGCTTGAGCACTCCAAGACATAGGATGGATCGATTTGGAATTAGAAAGTACATTGAGTGTACTCCAGGCTTTTCATGTTTTGGCACAATCTCAATGGCCTCCTCCTTTGTCTGTACTTCTTCCATCCTAAACCTTTATGTTCTGGTTTCATGCTTTATGGAAGGGGTTGTATGTTGGGTGGTAAGGTGTAGAATTATGGGCAATGTCCGTAAGCACTGATGGATAGCACTAAGTGATCTGCGGTTGTACTCTATCACTGGGGAAAGTAAAACTTCAGTTGTCCCCCCACAAGTGTTTGAGATAGGAGAGTGATGGGATGGTCACTGTTTGGTGGCACAGATGCCTTTAATTTGGGCATCTCCAGCCTTGCCTCACCTACTATCACAAAAACCACTTTGCTGGTATTGTCCCCATTTGGAAAGCTTACTGTCCTGAATAGATGGCTGCCATTGCAGATCCTGGGTTCTGGGAGTAGTTGCTGCTGCCCTGGATACAGCGCAACACTGTGGGTGACAAAACCCAGTTTTGGGCTGGTGGTGCTGTACAGACCACACAGCTTTCACTATGGCGGTGTCATTTTTCTTTTTTTTTAGTACTTTATCTACCCGAGTCAAAGGGATGCACACGGTCAAAAGCCAAATCGGCGAGGTGCTGTTATATTTCTGGGGAAAACCAGAGACCCTCAGGAAACAATTGCAGTGGAGTAGAATAGTGTTATAGATCTGCCAAAAGGCTCAATCCACTGCATCTAACACACTTCGACAGCTACCAGAAAAGAATGGCAGAAATTGTTAAGGGTTGGAGGTTACTTCTAACAAAAACATTCAGAGGTACTTAAACAGCTCCTTGATTTTGTCTCGTGCATCCATGCTGTACCTGGCCAGCAACATCATGGATATGTCAATATGCCACTGTGCAGCAGCTCCTAAGCGACTCTTCACAGTTCAATCTTTTTATTCTTCTTATTAGGAGGAGTATCCGCTGCATGCCCCTCTTGCATGCAGAACCAGAGTCCAGTGGAACATTTCCAATAATGAAGATAGGGTCCTGCTGTTCCGGCGTAATTTTCTTTTTCAGCCTGGAAGTGACCATCCAAAGAACTCAAACATTGTCCTTCAAGCGCTTTAGTATTGTTTTATGCATAAGAAGAAACCGAGTATAGTGTTCAGTTTGAGAGGGTTTCCCGCTTCATACTTTTCCACATGCACAGGTACCTAGTGATATTCTCTCTATGACAGAATGGCATGCATAGGTGTTATTTGGTGATGAAGCTTTCACAGGGATTGGTTCTCAAGACGTGTCACCCTGAGGATCTGTCCCAAAGTCATGCCAGGACTTGTCCATCAGTGGCTCTTGGTTCCTGATAAGCTGGTAAAGGGTCAGAGGAAGGGTTTGGTCTGAATAAGAGTGTGGGTGCATGTGCTGGAGGTAGAGGCAAGACTATGTCAGTCTTTCTCTATTTTTTGGAATGGGGTAAGCCCATGGAGGACTGTAAATAGACTCCTCAAATGTCAGCTTCCACTTTTTATGTGGACCATGGATAAAGAAAGGGGCAGTGCAAGACTAGGCTTATCCTCGGGGTAGATAGCATGCTATTCACCCTCTTCCAATGTAGTGGTGGGCATCAAGGGAGTAGTTAACTTTGTTTGTTTTGTCACTGAAAGTAACTTGGCAGATTCTTGGACTCAAGCCAGTGGATTGTAACCACAGGCAGTTTCGGCATCAAAACAGCGTTTTGCAGTTGAATATCCTTGACAATAGTGTGCAGAGCAGATTGTCAGACTTTTTTCAAAGGCAGTTTCAAGACATGCCGCTCTTGTGGGCCTTTCCTTCGTATGGAGGAGAGGTTTGGGTCTGCGATGACCCCCATAGGGAGGGTCCTCAGTGGCTGGAGGATCATTTGCTATCCAAGGCCATGGGTGGTTTTCTCCACTCTTGGCAGCCAAAACCAGAGATGTGGTCTTAGTCCTGGGTATGGGTTTCGTCGAAGGCCCCAGAGATTTTTCGCTAAAGTTGGAGTCATAATAGGAAACGTATGTGTGCTCAACTCCTTTGTAGCTTCCAAACTACTAGACGAGCCTTCCTTGTCGCCTTCGAAGTGGACTTCTTTGTCATTTTCAGTGAATGCAGCAGATGGGTACTCCGTATAACCTGGTCGCTAAATTGTTGGATAGTGCACCCACCTCAAATTGCATGATGATTTTTTTTTTCTGATTGAAAGGCCAACACACTTTTGTTGTGGTCCCTGAGTAGCCAGAGCTTACAGGCACAATGCTGGTCTGATCATGTGAATTTAATAATGCAAAAAAGGACAGAATTTAAAAAAGAGGATTCTCCATATCACTCTCCAAATTAGTAAATTTTATATAATATAGCATCAGACTCCTCAGTCAATCTGGTACAGATGCGGTTAATGGTTGCGAGATGCACTTGAAATTTTGCCAACAATGCCACAGTCCTTCAGTACCCAAAACTCCTCATTCAAAGGAAGACATCTTTTAAAGTTCCAAGTCCAACACTAGGTTGCCGCAGTGAGCAAAGGATGTAATTTACAGCTACACCTGCTCAATCAATCAAACAGCATTTGTAAAGCACAGCACTGTCATCCCTGGGGATTTCTGGGCGCTGTGTCTCCATTGGAGAGCCAAGTCCTAAGTCTCTTTCTGAAGTCTGCCAGCAAGGAGGATGGAGCAGAGCTATAGGGCCAAGTCATTCAAGGTCTTGGCAGCAATGTAGGAGAAGGAGCGGTCACAGCTGTGACAGATGCTGGGAGTGTGCACAAAGGTAAGTGAAGAGGAGCGCAGGTGTCTGGAGGGTATGTGGAGGTTCAGTCGATGGTTGATGTAGGCAGGTTAGAGGTCGAGGAGGGCTTTGTAAACATGCAGATCTTGAACAGGCATCTATTCTGGATGTGGAGCCAGTGGAGGTCTCCCAGGTGGGGGGCAATGTGGGTTCATTTGGGGAGGTCCAGGATGAGCCTGGCTGCAGTGTTCTGTATGGACTGGAGTCTTCTGAAGAGCTGGGTGGAGATGCTGACGTAGAGGGCCATTGCAGCAGTCGAGGAGGGTGGTGACCAGGGCCTGAGTAGCTGTCTTTCTTGTGTTGTTTGGGATCAATCTGAACATTCTGGGGAGCAGGAGGCTGCTAATGCGTTGACTTGTAGTTTCATGGTCAGTCGGCCATCGAGGATGATGTTGAGGTTGCGTGCATGGTTGGTCAGTGAGGGTGTGGGTTAGAGTTCTGCAGGCCACCAGCTGTGGTCCCATGCAGAGGCGTTCTCCCCGAAGATCAATACTTCACTCTAGTGGGAGTTGAGGTCAGTTCTCTCTCATCCATTTGGCTACGTTGGTCATGCCGGTGCAGAAGTTGGATTTGGCACTGGAGGAGTCTTCGGTGAGTGAGAGGATCAGCACAGAGTGTCGTCTGCATAGGAGATTATAATGATTCTGTGTTATCGGACATCTGGGAGGTCATGTAGATGTTGAACAGGGTGGGGCTGACGTATGATCCTTGTGGAACACCACATATGTCGTCTTTGGGTGCGGAGGTGAAGGGAGGCAGTCGGATGCTCCATGTGCATCCTGTAAAGAAAGAGGTGATCCACTTGAGGCCATCTTGCTGTATGCCTATGTTGTAGAGTCTGTTGATGAGTGTGTTGTGGGAGACGGTGTTGAACATGGCAGAGACGGTCGAGGAGCATCAGGGCGACATTATTTCAGCAGTTGAGGTGTGCTCTGATGTCGTCTGGGGCTGCAATCAGAGCAGTCTCAGCGATGTGGTTGGCACGGAATCCCGATTGTGAAGCATGCAGTAGGTGGTTTTGTTCAGTAATTTGGTGAGATGCTAGTTGATGGCTTTCTCAAGTACTTTGGCCAGGTAGGGGAGCAGGGAGATTGGACGATACATTTTTAGATCACTCGGGTCAGAGGAGGCAGTCTTTAGGAGGGGTCTGACGTCTGTATGTTTCCATCAGTGCGGGAACGTTGCTGTGGAGATGGAGGTGTTGAGGATGCTGGTGAGTTGCGTGCTGGTTGGGTTCGTTGCAAGGTTGCAGAGATGGTGGGGTCAAGGGGAGCCTCTGAATGTATGGAAGACATGATGGCTGAGATGGCCAGGGCAGTGAGTGGGGACCAGGTGGTAACGGTATGGCTGATATTCACTGGTTGGTTGAGGTTGGTGGGGTTGAGGGTGGCAGGTTGGAGTTTGAAATTGTTGATGTTGGTGATCTTTCTATAGACAGTCTGAGGGAGGTGGGGTTGCAGAGTTCTTGGGAGGGGTGGACGGTGTTCTCTGTAGCTGTTGGGTTGGAGAATTCTTTGAATATTTTGAACTGTTCCTTTGTGTGGTTGGCTGCGGAGTCGGTGCAGAAGGTGATGGCTGCTTTCTTGGCGTCCTTGATGTGACGGTGATCGTTGCTGAAGGCTGTTTTGTGAGCTGCTCTGTTGGCGGGGTGTTCGTAGTGGTGCTCCATTGTTTCTCCAGTTGGTGGCAGTTGGGCTTGGTGGTCCTGAGTTATGGGGTGTACCAGCTGGCATGTTTGGAGGTCTTGCTGGATTTTGTATGTTTCAGTGAGTTGACTGTTGGAGCAGTCTGTGATCCAGGCAGCGAAGTTCTGAATAGCCTGGTCGAGGTCTGTTGAGGCCTCTGGTTGAGAGATGGCGAGGGCCTGTGACCACTGAGTTTCGGTGACCTTTCTCCAGCTTCGGTGGGAGGAGGTCTGATGAAGGTGTGCTGGGCGTCTGAGATGGTGATGTGTACGATGGAGTGGTCAGTCCAGGTGAGTTCTGTGGCAGAATTGGATTCTGTTACTGGAGGTGAAAATGGGTTTGAGAGTGTGTCCGGCTTTGTGCGTTGATTTGGTGACCAGTTCGGCATAGTCAATCTTGTTAAGGTTCTCCAGGAGAGTGGTGAAGTTGGCATTGTTGGGGTCGTCGATGTAGAAGTGGAGGTTGCTGAGTAAGACGTAGTAGTGAGTCGATTTCTAGAGGGGCAGTAAGGTTAGGGATGGTGTCGCAGAAAGAAGCTCGGGGTACCAGGTTTGAAGGCGACGGTGCCTCTTATTTTGGTCTTATTGTCAGTTTGTAGTAAGAAATGGAGGTGTTCTATGAGAGGTGTGAAGGAGTTGATGGTGCATCTGATAGTTTCCTTCAAGGTGATGCCTCCTTATTGTTTGTTGGCGCGATCTCAGTGTACCATCTTGTAGCCAAGGGAAGTGGTGTGGTGATGTCAGGGTTCAAGGAGGGGTTACGCCACTGTTCCTGATGAAGGCAACGTCCGTGGAGAGGGTGGTGATGGTGTCCCAGATTTCTGTTCCATGTTTGCAAACTGAGCGCGCATTGAGCAAGATACAATGGAGTGGTTGCGGGGTGTTATTGGTCTTGTAGGCAGGAGTGGTGCAGGATCTTTCGTAGGTTGTGTTGCAGGAGAAATGGCAGTGCTCGCAGGTGAAGGGTCCTTCGGAGGAATGTGGGGAGGAGGAGACGCAGTGGTTTCTGAGTCCAGGCTCCAGTTTCAGGAGTTCCTTGGCGGTGTACAGTCCGGTGGTGGGAGAGCCAGGAGTTCTGGTATTAGACGTTGTCTAACTGATGGTGCGTTCATGGCATGCCCTTTTGCACCTGTCCACTGCGTGGCCATGTGGTGGGCGCCATTAGAGATCATGGTGGTAGTCCTAGAAGCTGGGCAAGGACCTGGAATGGGCAGTGTGGGGACCGGGACAGCGGGCTGCGAAGTTACCGGGTAGGGGGAGCAGCAACGCAGGGACAGCAGACAGCCCAGTGACCGGGCAGGAAAAGCAACAGCACAGGGGCAGAAGAAGCAACAGCGCTGGTGTGGGGGGGCGTGCAAGGTAGCTTAGCTGGGTGTCAGGCGTAAGATGGGTGGCCCAGCCCAGGAACTGACGGGCCTGCCCTTGGCTCAGAGCTTAGCACGCAATGCAGGAGACGACATCTAGACTGGCAGGGGCAGAACTAGCAAAAACCAGCTGCGGTTATATTTGCATAAGCGGAGGCTGCTGAGAGATGTATTTCAACAGAAGATCAGCTAGAACTGCTGTAGTGCAGGAGACTGTGTCCGGATAGGAGGGTGGAGGGGCAGGGGCAGAACCAGCAAGAACCAGTATCAGCGGTCTTTCCAGAAACAAAGGCTGCTGTGAGCTGTAGTTTGGCAGAGGGTCAGCTATATGTCCCATGCTGTACATTATATTCTCAGGAAACAGGCTCTAAAAATCAGCAATTGGAGGGAGGGATAGAGATTATATCTAGAACCTGATGATGTTCTAGGAAGCAACTGTTATGCTTAAATAAGGCTTGAGAAACAAATACCTCCAGGCCAGGAAAGGGCTATATGGTGTAGGAGGAAATGCATGGAGGAATTTTCCTGACCACTTATTTGGGAAGCATCCTCTAGAGAAATAATACTCACTTCAAGGTTGGATGCAAAGAATAAGAAAAATGTCCGCATGCGGAAATCTTCCCTTGAAGAACAACAGAGGATAACTTGATTGGAGAGCAGTGCGACCTGCGCAGACCATCAGTGTGGGCAGTCTTTTTCCCTTCTGAAAGGCTTGAATAGTGATCAACAAGTTACTTACCTTTAGTAACGCTCCTTCTAGAGGAGATTCTAGCTGCAAATTCCTCACATTTTGAATATTCCCCAGGTGTCTGACTAGATCTGGAAACCTTTCCATACTAACTCTGTGTTCAGGATGGTGGCACCTTGAAGCTTTGCACTGATGCGGTTTCGCTCCGGAAATGACAAGTGGGGCCTATATAGGTGCCACTCTCACGTGTGAAAGTCAATTGCTTTCAAGGTCAGACGCAGAGCCACAGTGTGCAGATTACTAGACTTGGGATCTTATTAAAGGTAAGGTCCACTAAAATAACAAGGTGGATAGAGGATCGTGAGGAATCTGCAGCCAAATAGTGTCTACCATAAAGAGCTTTTGAACAGATGCCATAATAATACTCAACGGGAGGAAGGCTGTGAATGGACTCAAAACAGAAAAGGCTACAAGACTGAGCGGGCAAAGTGCCCTTCTCGGCAGACTTGCACAGCCTTGCCTTTTTTTGTTACAGTGATCCCCATTAAGAGCTGATCGTCCACCCAGTGGTCCTTAGTGCGATCGATGTAGAGGCTGAGTGCTCTCTTGGAGTCCAAACGATGGAGCCTCTCCTACTCCTTAAAGGAGTGAGGTGGAGCATAGAATGCAGGCAGAGGGATGGTTTGTATGACGTGGAACTGTGTATCAACTTTTGGCAGACAAGATGCCCTAGTAAGCAGGCCAGCTTGTTGGAAAAGAAGGTGTGAGATGGTTTAACACTGATACTGAACATCACGCACACAAGCCGTGCTGAGGTAATGGCAATAAGAAACTCAGTTTTGATGGTGAGGAGCCTTAGAGACAACTGCAGAGTTGCTTGAATGTAGTACACATCAGATAAGTTGGGACGAGGATAAGGTCCTATTTGGGCATCACAAAAGGAGAAGGGGCAACATATGTTGCAACCCATTCAAAAAACAAAAAAAAACTCACAATAGGTGAATTAAATAAAAAAGACCTGATCTGGAAACCGTAAGAAGGCTGAGAGGCCGAAGGGTAACCTTGAACTGCACCCAGAGCAAGGCCTTGCCGGGCAAGAGACTGAACAAATATTAGGAAACCAGAAGGCTGGGCTTGTAGAGGGTCAATCTGGCAAGTGCCACACTAAACCACAAATGTATCCCAACGACAGGCATATACAGTTCTCTTCAAGGGATGCCTGCTCTCCAAGATGACATCAACCACCTGAGGAGGAAGGTTGAAGGTGTTCAGCCTTCACCACACACTTTCCACGAATGCAGGTGGAAGTTGCTAAGGCAGAGAGAGAGAACCCAACCGTTCTGCTGCGACCGTGGAAACCTCCGGGAGAGCGGACTGATCAGAAGACAGATGCTGAAACCAAGGAGTTTTGGATACCATACTCTCCATGCCTAGTCCAGAGTCACTAGGATGACTTGGGCCCTGTTTGCCCTGATCTTCTTGAGAACTCAGGGCAGGAGTGGTATTGGCGAAAAAGCACACAGAAGCCGGAAGCAAGAAACCCCTTGGAAACTCCAAAGAGCAGACGTACTGCCATTGTGTGTTCTCGGCAGAGGCGAAAAGACAGAGCTAAGGTTCTCCCTATTCACAGAAGAGACCTTGCGCCATCTCCTGATGTAGCTGCCCTTCATTATCTGCTAGGCACCAATGACTGAACTCGTCTAGCCTGGCATTCAACCATCCTGCCAATGGTTCACTAACAGGAAGTTACCTTGGTGGTCAAGCCATTTCCAGAGGCGCCAGGCCTACTGGCACAGGGTCCATGACTCCACCCCACCAGGTCTGTTGCATTACTACTAAGGTGTTGTCCATAAGTACCTGTATTCCTACCCTTGGTGGATGGCAGGAACACTTTCAGCGGCAAGCAGATGGCTCTCAGCTCCAGAAGGTTAATATGGGGCCGGGACTCAGCTGGAGATCAGCGGCCTCTGATCGCCACCTCTCTCAGATGGTCTCCGCAACCCAGAAATGACCACTGTCCACTCTGGGTGAGGAAAGGAGTGGGGCTGACGCAGACCTAACTACGGTCCAGGAGCCATCATTGCAGACCTTTCGCAGTCTCCTCTCAAATCTAGACATGGTCGGAGAGGTTTCCCTGATGGTGGGCCCACTGGAATTTCAGATCTCAATGCAGAGTTTGCATGTGCCACCCGGAGTGCTCGATCAGCAGGAAGCAATCAGTCCCAGTGGCCTCAGAGTCCACATCACTGAAATCCAGGGGACCAAGACTGAAAGATCGGGATCGTAGGTTGAATGCCCTGGATTTTCTTTCCCCAGAGAAAGGCATGAAACCGAACCATGTACAGAATGGCTCAGATTAATGCAAGCATCTGAGAAGAAGTCAGATGTGACTTCGGCACGTTGATAGTGAACCCCAAAGACGACACAAGGCTCACCATAGTCTGGAGGTCATTGATGACTGCCTAGAGGGAGCACGCCTTCCACACCCAGTCGTTGAGGTAGTGGAAGACTGGCACCCCCAACCTCCGAAGGTGAGCTGCCACCACCATCACTTTTGTGAACTCCCATGGGGCACTAGTGAGTCCAAATGAGACTACAGCCAACTAGAAATGCTCCTCTCTCACCACAAACTGCAGTAGCAGTGATGAGTCGGCAGGATGTGAACATGGAAATAGGTGACCGGAAGGTCCAACGCCACCATCCAGTCCCGATGGTCAGGGGTAGACAAGACCTGGGTATGGGTGAGCATCGTGAATTTTTCCTTTTGAGGGAAGTGATAGAGAAGGTGCAGATCTAAAAAGAGTTTAAGAACGCTATCCTTCTTGGACACCAGAAAGTAGCAGAAACAGCAACCACGTCCTACTTCTGGTGCTGGCACCTTCTCTATAGCCTCTTTGGCCAGAAGAGCTAGAACTTCCTGCTGCAAAATGGAGAGATGGTCCTCTGTCAGTTGTTGGGTAGAAGGAAGAATGTGTAGCGAGGGATGAAAGAAAGGTCAAGACATAATCCTTGTAGAACACTTTGAAGGACCCACCTGTCCGATGCGATTGCATGCAGTAGATTCTGCCTCCAACCAGGTGGCTGTGAGGGTAAACTTAAGAGGATTGGCAGGTGGGGCAACTGGGGGAGGGGGAGAGAGGGACACCATGGTGTCTTCTGTAAAATTGCTGGGTTCCCTGCTGAGGTGGTATAGCAGACGGTAGGGTATGCCTCTACCGAAGCCACAAATGGACCAGTGGAAGTGCTGTTGCTGTAGGTGCTTGGTAGAGAGATCCTTGAAACACTCCAAGGCAGAGTAAGCCTTTCACCAAACAAGTGAGTGCCATCGAACGGCATATCCTTCAGCAAGAACCCAATAGATTGAAGCCATGCATGGCAGCGAAAGGCAACACTGCGCCTATGACCTGCCCTAAAGTGTCAGTGGTGTCCAAGCCACAACGAATTGTGAATTTGGCTGCATCACAACCATGTTGAATTGCCTGTGAGAGGACAGGTCGAAGGTCTTCTGACACGCCGGGGAGGACTTGTGCCACTGAGTTTGAAAGGGCGTGGGTATAGCAGCCTAGGAGACAGGAGGCAATTGATTGGAGGTTCAAGCTGGCTGTGGAGAATAACCTTCTCCTGAACAGCTCCCCTCTTTAACATTCCCAATCTGGAGGAGCGGTAGGGAAATTGTTGGGGTTAGTCCGTCTAGTGGAACCTTGCACCACAAGACTCTGGAGAGGGGTGCTGGAACAAAAAGGCTGCGTTGACCGGAGCAGGATGGTGGCACCTGGCAATTGGACAGTTCACAGGAGGACTGGAACAAGGCTTAGGCCAAGCCTCTTAGGAAAGATGGAGGTCAAGCATGTTGTTAAGTGCCCTTTCTGGATGGTCATCCCCACACTTTTTGCTGCTATATCCTGAGGTACTTCAGCAGAGTGTGCCCTGGCTCCTGCTAACCAGACCCCAGCATCAGTGCTCTTTCCCTCAAACGGTACATGTGTTGGTACACCAAATTGGCAAGTACTTTTACACCCTGTCAGGCCCTAGTATATGGTACCAGTGATACCCAGGGCAGGGATGTAAAAGGGGCACCAGGGCTGCAGCACTTATTGTGCCACTTTCAGTGACCCATGTGAAACCAAAGGCTGCAGGTCTGCCATGTCAGTCCTGCACGAGCAGCTTGCCTGCTAGGGTTCAAACCTGCACACACCATGTGTGACAGGGTCACCTCACTGCATTTAATATATGTCAGGCCCCCTAAGGTATGCCTCTATAGCCCAGTAGATAGGGTGCATTATGTTACATATGTGGAAATATTTGTGCAAGCATATATTGCCCTGTGGTAGCATTCTTAACGTAATTTTACCACAAATGACCGACCCTCCATAAAATAACATGGGATGGACACTGGACAACCCCATTTGTCCAGCTCCATAATAGAACGGTCGATTTTCTTCGTGTTTGGTGTCAAACACCATGCTTTTTAACCTCTGACACAATGGTGCTGTCGAGGTATAACCAGCATGCAACTAGGTTGCACAAAACCTTCCCCTGCCCCAGGCACCGTTTTCGCAGGCAGGCAGGAAAATGAGTTATTCAGGAGACATGCACTTCCACAAGGCTCACCACACCTCTAGGGTGCAGCAGCTAAAATGTACAGTCGAGGATGGTTGTGGCGATCTTGAATTTAGTCTAAGAAGTAGGTTCTGACAAGTTTAGTGACATACACCCACCGGATGTGGTCACTACTGGGGTAGATTGGCCGCATTGGCTACTAGTTCTCCTACTCACTAACACCCCCTAAATCCAGGATTCAAGTGGCAGCTTGGACACCAGAATCTGAGATTCGACGTGATACAAAGAAGAGACCAGTTTCCACAACAAAGCAGTACTCAACGAAGAGAGGAACTTAGCTCTGCACCAGTGGCAGTCACCCTGCACCCACTGGATTTCGACTCGACCAAGGCAAGAGGCCGGTTCCAAAAGTAAGGTGAACCTCTTTGCATACTCCAGACTTTGCAAGAACTCCCTTGGGCTAGAGGAACTAGTCCCCTGCAATCTGCTGGCAAAACCGCTAAATCCACAACCTTGAAGTACTGTCCACCGAGCCGCCGGCATGGCTGCTCAAAAGTCGCTCGGCAGGTGGCTTCTGGAAACTGTAGTCCCGACCCTCAGCGAGGCTCAGCTTTCTACAACATTCCCCTGCTCCTCTGGAAGATTTCCTCAACCACAGTGCTTGCAAGTACCCAGAATTGATGGTGGTCAGTACAACTACTACCTGCTTCATTCGACGCTTCACAAGAAAAGAAATCCACCTGCCCAAATGACCAACTACTCCTGTGGCTCCATTGTAAAGACAGTGCACTTTTTTTCACCCCTTCCTGGCAGTACCAGTAGCCGTGGATTCTGTTCAGCACCACATATGCACCAGAGTCCTCCTATCCAGGTAGATTCCATCTGCTTGGAGACTCCGGATCCAAGGCCAGCTCCTTGCTTAGGTTCCAAAGGGTTTTGCTCAAAACGCCCAGCAAGTACCTTTTTGCTAAGATAGCTATTTAAATACAGCAAGCCTGATTGACAGCTCCATTTGTCAGCTAAATGGCTGTTTACTGAGAGGTGTCCAGCCACCTACGTCTTGCAAGTCCTCATAGCAATTATCATCCGTATAGGGCTGAGCGTTCTCATCACCCTATTCACCATCATTCTCTGAATCTGCTCCAAAAAGGGAGTGGAGACAATGTGGTCTAACTTGAAGTAAAGTCAAAGCAGAGACCTCAGTAGGATTCAGTTTTGACGTGCCAAAGTCGGACCTGTGTAGAAAAGGACTACGGGAGCCACCAATTCAGATGGCGAAGTCAGGGTCAACATATCCATGCGTGGCATGATGGTTGGTGACAGGGATGGCTTTGTCATAAGTGAAACAGAGGGCAGAAGCGGCTTGGTAGGGTCTGTTGCCACTGAGGGGGAGCCCACCGGCAGTAATTCAGGAGGATGGGCCTCTCTGCTCCGTGGGGGCCCAAAGGCACACCAAAGGGAGTCAGTAGAGATCCGAGCTGCTGGAGGCCCTGGAAGTTCGGGCTGTGCCAGAACCAGAATTGGCTCAGAAGACGGACGACTTTGGAAGCGGGAAAGACTGTTGGTATCATCCACACGCTTTGTCAGATGAGTGGGAATGGCGAGAAGGAGTTGTAGTCCACTTCAACTTCTTAGGTTTCTTGTACTTACCTGAAGATTTGGAGCACAACAAAGACTGGCCTCTAGAGCGGCTCTAGAAACGGGAGCAGGTAGGGCATTTAGCCTTGGAGCAGGACTTGGAAAAGTCCAGAAACTGCAAACTGCGTTGTCTTCTGCTTGGCAACGTAAAGCTTTGCCTCACGTTCCCTAATGGCTTTGGGTTCATTGACGCACAATCGCCTCAGGATCGACCCCAGACACCAAAGTCACACCTGGCGGGGGATCAGTCACAGACATCTATTTGCAACAATTCACATAGGGCTTAAAACGTGCCATTTAAAGAGGTAAAATCCCTTGCACACTGAGAAAATTTGATCAAATAATATTTGGCAATAGTGTCTCTGAGAAACACGAGAGGAAGCTCCAGATCTGCGTCTGATGGCGCAGAGCAAAAAAGGAATGGACATCAGTAAGCAGGAGTGGCTCATTTCTGGAGTGCAATAGTGTAAGTGCGCAGCCACAAGGCACCACCTTCTAGTAAGCAAAGGTACTATGGAAATAATTTCGATCCAGTCTGACATCTGGGGCATATTAAAAAGGTGAGGAATTGGAGGGTAGAATTCTCTATCAGAAGTTCGAAATCTTCAAACAGACTGTGGTACCATGTAGAATGGATACATATTTGCTTTGAAAAAGATGAAGAAATGGCATTAATGCTTTGAACGTTGCCTTTAGCTTTAAATGACACGGTTTCATTTCCTGTCATTTCTCTGCCAGCACACCCTTTCATGATGGTTATAAATCAGTTGGTATAGGGATTGTGTTTCCAAATTCGTTTTGTCAACATAAATTAATATAACGAAATGTAAATTTAATTTTTTGATTGAATTTATGACAGAATTTCATAAAGGATACAAGTACAAAGCTTCTGTTTCTAAGGCCTCTGGTGGAGAGTTGTCATTGTGCTTTGTTTACGATTTAACCTTAACATCATTCCTTTACAGATGTGTAATTTAGGAACTTGCATTAAGAGCTCTCAGAACAAGCATTGCCATAGCCAATAGGTCTCGCTTTTGGGACCTTATAAGTATTTAGTTATGCAGCACAATATCCTTGCTGCAACAACATCAACTGTTGCATGACTAAACACTTATAAGGTCCCAAAGGCGAGACCTAGTGGCTACGCCAATGCTTGTTGTTCTTGGAAGTAGAAAGCTTGTCATGCCCACATGATCGACCAGTTCACACAGTCAGGGGTATGGTCCGGAATGCGATTTTGGTGCACAGGATGAAAGTTCCCTATTATGGGTGCCTCCTGAGAGGTATACAGGCTTGAGATTGGTTGACAACTCTTCCTTGGCTGCACCTTTCTGCAATGGATATTCTAGTGTCTTACTTTGACTGAGTCTACAGGGTTTCCAGAGGGGACACTTTTGCACACCATACAGCAGTTTGTAACACCTTGCACTAGGTATTTAGACACAGAACTGATATGCTCTCCTATTCACGATTTGTATATACCCAGATCAATTGAGTGGCCTGTATGTCATTTGAAAAGAACCTGTTCACTGCCATGAAATGTATCTGAGGGGACCTGGGAAATTGATGGAGGGCAATAAAAAGTAACTTTACAACCATAAGTTGAGATAGTATGGGAGGCTTTATTCCTTCTTCATGGGTCTTCATGCGCCCCCATGGCCTGTTATTTTGAAGGACTCTTCTATGTATCGCTGTGTCACTGCATACCCTTGTGGCCTCCGTCTTCACCGGCCTGCTGCTATGGATCACTACTTGCTTTCCCCTGGTAGACAAGGTTGAGGTTAATTGGTGGCTTCCATCCTTTACTCATTTCGTTCTGCAGTGGGGGAAGTTGTCAGAGCCTGCTTCCCTTGCCAAAATGTTTTGTTATATTACATTATGTTATGAAAACCTTTATAGATCGCACTATCATCTGGAGGCCTGCTGGCAGTAATGGGACCCTTGTGTTACGAAGTTATCAGATAAATTATCCAAAGATTTGACCGAAAAACAGAGTTAAAATGCGTCTTAAGAGCAAGTGTGAAAGAATAGATGTGAGATGAAGAGGGAGACCTTGTAGAAACCTCAGAACCAAGGTAGAAGAATGGAATTAATTTATACGTGGGCGAGTGATAGGTTCTAGACCTTGCTTCATTTGAGCCAGTGGGTGAGGGGGTGGGCACCGGCATTCATTTTTGGGGACCAGTACTTATATTTCTTTGTCAGACTTTTATCCAAAGCAAGAGTGGAAAACACACAAGGAGCAAAGGAGGATGAAAAAGGCCGAAAAAAGTAACGAAGGTTCAAAGCAAGAACATGCAAGAGTGAGAGAACAGGACAGGAGGTTGTGGAACAAGGAAACAGGCAGCGGAATCAAGACTATGCAGCCATGGCTTTCAGCGTGCTGACATACAGCAGCTCCTTCTGAGCAAAACTGTGAGCCCCAGGGGTTCTACTTACAAATTAAGCACCAGTCCTAGAGGAGTGTAGGTTCTTACATAATGAGAAACAAACGTGGGAACAGTCAGTGGTGCTGGAACTGTGGATGCGGGAATTGATGAACCAATCCATTAAAACTTGAAAGATTTTAGTAGGAAAATTAACAATAGAACCCCTTCATATGTTTTTCGTTTGTCATCATTTAGTATGTTTTCCGACACAGACTGTAAAATATCAGGTAACGTTTCTGGAAAACTGCTGTAATTATTTTAACATGATGACCTCTGTTTTAGTTACCTTTCTGTGACTGCCAAGTGAGGAAATGTTCTAATGTGAACCGAATCTCCCCGCGTAGAGGTGTATGAAAGGGGAACATTATATCCAGTTCGGAGATTAATTTGTAAAAAAGAAAAAAAGTCCCAGTCCCCAAACGTTTGTTAGTGGCCAGTTGGCCACTACCACCACTTGCGTGGGCTGTTGGTTCATAAGGACCTTCAGATATTGTAACTGTAGCTCTACTTTGGTGGTGGCTGACGATCATGGTGTTGTTTCTCTATTCAAATATTTAATGTTGTCAATCATAGGAGTTAATCTGTTTTCTGAGTCAGAAGGGAACACCTAGATTTTTTTTTTGCCTGCTCCCCTCAGCAGCAAAAATGGTGACATTCTGTGTCTGTGAGCTTCGAACACAACCAAAAAACGAAATCGTTAATCGTCCATTGTGTGGCCAGAGACGTGCCATCAGGCTTTGGTGTGTGTGAATGATGCCTTTAGAATTGCCATGACCTGTGGCATAAGGACGGGTAATGACCAGATCCGTCCAACGTTGTTTGGCACATTCATGTACCATAAGTATTGCTGCTCCTAGGGAAAATCAGACACAGGCCCTGCTGCACTGAACAAAGAAACCCAAGTAAAATCTCTTCCCTGATAAAATAACATAAGAGGAAATGCAAGCTTGTCTCTCTGCTTGAAGTTCTTCCTGCCTGCGGTTTGATTAGACGCCTCCTTACTATAATGAGGCCCTTGAGAGGTTAAGAAACTAATTTGCATCTTTCACTTTTGGGTAACGGGGCCCAACCCGGGCAGGGTTCCAGAATCCACCCCCAGACGACAAAAGTGCTAGAGTCCGTGTGCACCTGAAAGAACCTCATATGAGAGAGCTGACATTAAAAAAAACAAGCATTGGCCGCGCGGCCGTGAAAGTAAAAAGTAAAAAGCGAAAGTGATCGTGGGGACGCGCTTTGTGGTGGGGGAGGGGCGGAGCGAGGCGCTTGGGAGAGCAAGCGAAAGGAAAGGGTGCCACGAGGAATGAGCCATGACAAAAACCCAGATTTCGGCTGCACGCGTGCGTAACCGCAAGTTTGAGGCCAGGAAAAGCGAGCGACAGGACTTGCAAAAACCCACTTACAAAATGTTTCGCCAGAGCAGCGCATGCGTGGCTCAGGCAAGACCTAAAAATGGAACAAATGACTGCAACAAGTTTGTTTGAATATATAAATTAGAAGAAGATGCTACGGCCTGGTATGGCATGTTCACAGAGGGCCATGCAGGGGAGGGCCTTATCTCACAAGTGACTGTAGAATTAAACAACAGAGATGACTATACCGGGAGACGACAAGTCCACGGGCCTCTCATGCCCTGAGCGCAGTGCAGATTTGCCTGCATACCTGTACTACAAGTAGCGGATTAGACCTTTCCTTATGTGACTCGGGGGGTGGGGGGAGGGGCAAGTTAAAGTTATATGTTTTTTCTTGATAAGACTTATCTATTATGTTCCAGCACAATACTGTATGTACTGATACAAATGTTGCAGATATGTATTCATCTCTTGACAGATTGGTATTATATCCTTGAGGGGTTTACTCTTCTATATATTTTGTTTACGAAATGTAACACTGATTCAAAGTATTGTGCTGTTTGAATGGCTATAAATCAATAAAAACATTTTTTTTAAAACAACTTTGTTTGAATATATCATAAGGTCTCATCTGTGTTTTAGCTTCCTGAAGAGACAAAGTTAAATGTTTTCCCAGATGGGATATTCTATAGATTTATGCTCTGAACTTCTTCTAGCTTCAATCCTCTTCATTCACGCTTCACAATGCCTCTTCGTGCTGTTTTTCGTCAAATAAAATCATAAGACATCTCAGTGCCTGATTCCCCCCCCGCCCCTTAACTGTATCACAGACACTGCACATCAGCATTTTCAAGTAATGCATCAGTAGCAACATACCATTCGCTTACATGCGCAAACCCTTTGCCATCTGGTTGGGGAACATTCCACCTGGTGACTACTAGTCTTTACTTAACATAGTACTTGCCATGTTACGTGCATTTGCAGAGTGTGCAACTCACCTGGGAGGGTAACCTGTAGCTGATAACAGGAGTAGAATGGGCCAAGGCTGGTCGAAAACCCAGATCTTCAGTGTTTTGCGGAATGGAAGACGTGAAGAAGGGACTCTGGTGTGCATTGACAGGTTGTTCCAGGTTTTAGGAGCAAGTAAGGCAAAGGCACGACCACCAAATCACGTTCTCCGTATGTGGGTAGTGTGTGTGAGTAGGAGTATGGCTGAGTGGAAGTATCTGGTAGGTTTGTGGAAGTTAAATCATTTGGGATGGGGTTCCAGGGCCCCTACTTACCAGATCTGCCTTTTGCTTTCAAAGGGGATCTATCGCGGACGGAGCCTGCATGAAAAAGTAGGTCTCACCTATCTCAAAATACCCAAGTACTAACACAATACCAAAGTGAAGCTCCAAAATTGTTCACCATTTGCCAGTTTGAAATTCTTCTCATTTGTGTTGGCCAGTAAGACATATACTTCGCAAACTCTGAATACAGGAACTCTCTTTCATGCGGTAGCTCTGATCATTGGTTCGCTCTGTGCAAGACCCCAATCACAGCCTTCTATTTTAAGTACCTATTTGTCCATATAACCACAAACATGAGACACAGAACGTAGGGAGCATAATTCAGCCCCTTTGCTAATTAAGCTGGAATGAGGCCTTATTTCTTGAAAGAACTTACCTATAAACACCTTAGGCACAATAGCGCTTTTTAAAATGATTACTCTGCACAGGTTTTAAAATTATACGTGATGCAGAAATATCTTTTTTCCATCCGAGCCAGATTCTTCATCAAGAAAAAATCGTTATCTGGGCCCTTTGTAGGGGGAAGACAAAACGCCACTTATATTCTGGCACAAATGCATACAGCCCTCCTACAAAGAAGGTGTGCGTGTGGTGGATGCAACTAGGCCTCTCAATGATTACAATTTTGTTCAGTACATAAATATGTTTGAGACGTATCGTTTAAGCCATAAATAGCAAATCAATAGAACATAATATTGCAAAACACATTGAAATTGAATGACAACATCTACAATAATTATAAAATCACATATCAAAGGCATAAAATATTTTAAAGCCATTAAACGTCTGGCCAATGCAGAGTTACATATATAAGAAGCCAAAGTTCTTGCTGCTGATCTTGCTCTTATTTTATATTTTTGAAAAACAGGTTTTAACATTTTCAGACGAACATTTGAAAAATAAAGACAATCCAATACAACATGTAAGGTTGTTACATGCATATTTAACCCGCAGCTAAATAAACCTTCTTCATTCTTAAAAACTGCTATCCCAGCTGGGTGCGATTGCAGCGGAAGCAGATCAATTCTAAACCTTAAGGTTGCAATCCCCATTGCAGGTTTGGGCAACTTATACAGACAGAGAAAGGAGATATTGGTCTCCCAAATGTGTCAAGAATCTGCAGAGGCCTTTTTTCGTCTTTCTTATTCCATATCTTTTTCTCTCCCAAACTTGTTACCCCACTTCTTTAATTTATTATTTGATAGAGTTGTAGGGAGAGTAATACTATAATTGCTTATTTGGAATATATTGGCTATATCAAGAAACCACTTTTTAACCTCGCCTGCACAGCTTAACTCACTTTTCTTTAGTTCATCACCACATAAGAATGCTACCCTTGTTTGCTCAGACAGTAATAATTTATCCCAAAATCTCAAGGAGCGCATAACAGCAATTGTTGACCATGATTCCAAAGCAGACTCCATCCTATTGCCTGGGATGTAGAATATTTTGGAAGGGACAGCAAATTCTTTACACACAAACCCTGTATCTAAGCCAGCCACAATACAAACTCAGACCTCGAACCTCCAGTTCATACAAAAATGCTGGGACGATCACAGCTTTAAATGCGGTCAGAACAGGACTACCAGTCACTTTAAAAATTTTCAATCCAGCGATAGTTGAAACAGCTTTACAGCTCAACATATCAGTATGCTGACTGCAGGAGAGGGATTTAGTGAAAATCCAAACACTGATTACTATTCATTGGCTTTTCAACAAACGGGATGACCTCTTCAATCAGCGATAAAGTAGAGCTATTCCACAACTCAACATTCATTATCTATTTGGCACTTGCCCCTAAACCACCTATTGTCACCCATCAGAACTACACTTGGGAACTGGCAGAAGGTGTGGAAAGCAAACTAATCCGCAAGACACCACTATGGGTAGGTAAGATGTGGATTCGGATGACACAGCTTTAGGGGTTTTTCCAATGGGACTTAACAGGCATCTCAACTGCAGCAGGTTTGGAGACCCTAAATAAATAAATAAATAAATAAATATATATAAATATATATATATATATATATATATATATATATATATATATATATATATATATATATATATATATATATATATATATTTATTTTTCACTGCATTAAAATCCCAATGAGAAAGGAATGTGGGTCATTTGTAAGATGAGAAGTGGGTGGAGGCCAGAAGTTGCAATACCACCTTGCCTAGGACTCATCCAGTTTAAAAATCTTCATAGGTTTTATCATTTGCCTAAACAATTGTAGAGCATGGGGAGGTGAACCCCCTCAACTTGACAAAGATACAACAACACAGCATGGATTGGTTTTATATGGTGTGGATGTAAGCAGTGCTTAAAAAATGTTGGAAGGATATCACCCAGGATCTACATCAGCCAGCTATCTCAAGATCCAAGAGTAAAAAGTGTGCATAATGTACAACCATATTTACTTGGGACCGGTGGGAATTAGGATGGATCCAGGAATATGTGGACATGACTATACATGGGCTATGTCGTAGCCAAGTGTGACACTGTAAAACTTTGGAGGTTTGACAAAGTCCTATTATGGCCGAAAAGATGAGGAGAATGGATCATTGTGCAATGACGAAGAACATGGTCTATTTAGCTAGGGGATACACAAAGACACATGACATAATTTGGGTTCAATAGGGAGAATGCTTTGGTTTAGACATGAGGAACACTACACACTATCTTTGCCTGAGATGGAGAGGGCGTGTATGGCCAGTGATATAATGTAGGCTACTAGGTGCGAACACATATCACATAAGTTTCAATTAAAATTTTAATGTGCTGTCCAAAGGACTGGACTTCTGCTCTCTACAGTTTAAAAGTATAATAATGTGTGATTATTAAAAAAAAAAAAAGTCCTGATGCCAATGCTTAACATTCTGGTCATCTGGGCTAGATTACTGGTTGCACTATTAAGATTCAAAGAGATCTAGGAATTAGCCCCCAAGACGTCATCTCTCAGAAACAGATACAAATGATGTTTAAGGTCATCATCGCAGGTAAAGTGTAGATCTGCCACATCTCTTCCCAGCCACTGCATTATTGTCCAAAAGTTCCCCTCTTGGTCTGATCCAAGTACTAAAGTAATAGTGTAGCGCTTGAAACCCTCATATTGGTGTATGCTACCCTCCTGTGATCTGAGCTGCTACTGACTTATGCGGCAGGGCCTTTCTAACAGTACATACCAACAGCCCTTATTGTATGATAACTTTAGCATATGTATGCATAAGGCACGAGGCCTAGAAAACTGATATTTTAAATGGCAATGGTAGCTAACAGTGTGTGCAAGGTCACCATTTTTTAGTAGCAGGGTTAGCATAGAAGTAACGTCAACAACAATAACAGAAACACACCAAATAGGAATCTATGTTCTGCTGTCTGGAGAACTACATCTAATAACAACAAAAGTGGTTACTGTTGCTTGCTTTCCAAACATGTCTCTGACAGAGACACTATTTGTGCTTTACAGTGGAGAGACAAACAACTGCACAGCACCACCCACTACTTTCTCCACAGAGAATAAATGGGAACAAAGGTATAAAGAGACGAAGGAATGTAGCTTGGCATAAAATAGTTAGGGAGGTTATTAATTGTTTGGCCATTACAATAACCATGAGGCTGAATATATATCTCAAGAGGGGCGTTTTAGGTATAGAGAAGCTCCTTCTTATGGAACACTCTAAAACTGCTCACATCAAATGTCTACTCCTATGCTTAAACACTCTACTAGAAAAAAAAGACATCGCAGGTGAGCAGTTTTAAAGTACCTGTGGTGTTGCAGAGTCTTTTATATAAATGAGCTGCTCTCCACCTAAAGCGGTGGAATTAACCAGGGTTCTTTGCTTTCTTTTATGCATTATTTGTGTTGAACTCTACATCTGAAAGGGCTATGTTTTTATATGAATAAATATATGTAGCATGCTACCTACCCTGTAGCCATCAGCTCATAGCCACATTCGATGCATACTCCTGCCATCTAGTGTTGGATCTAAATGTTTACAACAGAGTGTAAGTGGAGTGCTGTGTCGAAAACAGTAAAGTATGCATACCAAAGGAAGGTAAGGTACATGGCAAACATGTGTAAACATTGCTTGCTTTTCGGTGAGGAGGGGGAACACGTGAATCTATAGCACTACAGGCTACAAATAGAAGGTTACTGCTTAACCCCTTCCATGCTCATGACGGAACGGTTCCGTCATGAGCCACGGTTGAGCTGTGCTCATGACGGAACCGTTCCGTCATGAGCCCGCCCGCGCTCGAACCCTTCAGCACCGCGGCGGAATTCGCCCAGCGCTGAAGGGGTTAACATTCCCTGATCATAGCTTGAGTGGCTGTAGATAAACATTCTCTGCATAGACTATAAAGAAGTCCCTCTCTAAAGAGGTGGATAGTGAGCAGATAATGCAGATGTTTGAAAGACAGCTTGGCCAATGAAAACCTGTTGATGTTGAATGTTATGTTATTTGGGAACTTATATAAGCGCACGTATACCAACAGGTCTCTTGGCGCTAGTGAGACTAAGCAGAAAAGAAGAGAATATAAGAGAGAAAACCTAATTATAAGCTAGGGAGAACAGTCAAGTTTTCAAAGCCTTCCTAAACCGCATATAGTCAGTCTCCAGTCTGATAGAGTTGGGCAGTGAATTCCAAAACTTCGGACCCAGATAAGAGAGCCGGGTCCCACCCATTTGTTTCCGTTTGATTCTGGGCACCTCCAAAAGGTTCAGATACCTTGAATAACAGTGATATAGTAATGCCTAGTTAAGGCATGTGGTGTTGACCAAGTAGTAGCCGTACAGATATCTGTTAACAGAATGCTACTCAGAAAAGCTAATGTTGCACCCTTTATGAGTGCTGAATAAGCTCTAGAGAGAAAGGTGAGTGTATGCTTAGCCTTGCCATAGCAAGTTTGAATACTTGAACACCAGCTTCATAGATAACTGAGTCCCTGTGGGGTTTGGCAAAGACCACAAAAAGTTGAGTAGACTTTCTAAATGGCTGCGTCTGATCAATTTAGTACATAACCATTCTCTTAACATCTAAACGAGTGTATTGTAATTGCATTTATTTAGCGCTTACTAACCCGGACGAGGCGTCAAAGCGCTTTTTCGGCGAGTAGCATGCTACTCCAGAACCCATAAAGGATTAGTGTTGAATTAGTATACTGAAATATGAAAGTAATTTGAGTGGTGGATAGGTTAGTCAGTTATTTGGATTCAGAAGGATAGTGGAAGGCTAGAAGAGGGGGAAAAAGGTTGGCATTTATATAGCGCTTGTTACACCTGATGAGGTGTTGATGTGCTTTTTTGGGCAAGAAGCACGCTACTCCGGAAACCCATAAAGGATTAGTAGTGTATTAGTATAGTGAAATATGAAAGTAATTTGAGTGGTGGATATTAGTCATTTATTTGGATTCAGAAGGGAAGGGGAGGGGAGGGATGGAAGAGGGAAAAAGGTTTGAATTTCTATAGCACTTGTTACCCCCGATCGGGTGTTGATGCGCTTTTTTGGCAAGTAGCACGCTACTCCAGAACCCATAAAGGATTAGTGTTGAAAATTAGTATAGTGAAATATGAAAGTAATTTGAGTGGTGGATATGTTATTCAGTTATTTGGATAGAGTAGGGTAGTGGCAGGATAGAAGAGGGAAAGAGGTTTGCATTTATATAGCGCTTGCTACCCCTGATGGTGTGTTGAAGTGCTTTTTTGGCTAGTAGCACACTATTCTGGAACCCACAAAGGATTAGTGTTGAATTAGTATAGTGAAATATGAAAGTAATTTGAGTGGTGGATAGGTTAGTCAGTCAGTGTGTTAAGTATCTGTTCTGCCGCAGACTATGATTGTGGGAAAAAGACAGACTGGTCAATGATTTGATTCAAATGGAATGGTACAAGAAAATTGGGCATACATTTAGGGTTGGTTCTAACAACTACCCTCTCGCTAAGGACCTGAATAAATAAAGCTTACATTGTAACAGCCTGAAGTTCACCAATATATCTCAGAGATCGGACTGTAAAAAAAAAAAAAACAGAAGGCACTCTTCAGAGAAGACCCATGAGTCAAAATGAGAACAACATTAATGTTCAAAGCAGGTGCTGGGCGTGTCTTTGGAGGCATTACTCTCTTTAGGCCCTCTATCAAGGCTTTAATGACTGGTATTCTAAACAGGGAAGAACATGGTCTGTTTTGGATGTACGCTGCAACTGCTGTCAAGCGCAGGCATATAGAGGTGTAGGCAAGGCTTGCCTTGCATTAAGTGTAGGTGATCGAAAACAATGTGGTGCACAGAAACTGTAAAAGGATCTCACTGATTGGAAATGCGGTAATACAAAAACCTTTTCCATTTTGTGGCATAACAGGTGCAGGTGGTAGGGTTGCAAGCTTCAAGAATAGAAATACATTTCTCTGGAAGGTTGAGATAACCAAACTTTAAGAATTCAGGTGCCAAAATAGCGTGGTTGAGCTGTATGGGATATGGGTGTCTGAGCTGACTCCGATGGTGAGTGAGAAGGTCTGGTATATGCGCTGGAGGTCCTCGTCAGGTTTGACTGACATCTCCAAGAGCATAGAATATTAGGACTGTGTGGTCCAGGTAGATGCGACAGAGATGAGGGTCATAAGACACCTGCCTCATCTTACTCACCACACAAGGGATAAGGGCGAGCGGCAGAAAAGTATAGGCAAATATCTCGGACCTGTTCATCCACTGCACACACACACACACACACACACATATAGGCCAGGCTACAGTCCATTCAACATGTTTTACTCCACTGGACTGACCCGGACTCCAAAAAAAGCTCAAAACAATTGTATTAAAGTTACATATCCACCATAGCGCGTTTTGGCTGCTTCATACAGCCTTGATCACATAAATGTAGCGCTACCATTTTGGTCAACATATACTCCCACATTGCATGAAAAGCAAGATCAGATGCACATTTTTAAATACTTTCATTTACAATTCATTTTGCCAATAGATTCTGCTCTCCACACATTATAAATTGGATACATTGTCTTAACTTTTCTTTCAAGTGGAATTCATTCAATATTTTCCTAATCACTTATGAACACTCACATTTATAAAGTAATACTGTGTTATTTCATCACTCGAGTAAAAATATAATTTCTATCATATTTCATCCAAATCAGAAGGAATATCTAAGTAGACCATTAATTAATTCTGCCACTTAGTACGAGGCTTACATTTATCAACTTTATTTTACATATGTGTGTATGTTCTAATGTTTTCGATATATGATATATCTCTCTAATACAACTGAGCCCACAGTGGGCTTACTTCTCCTCCATGTAACTGTCTTGGTTTTTCAACTCAAAGAATCAGGGAATGTAGGCAGTTTCGAATTTTTCAACTGTAATCAAATGTATTACTCAATTTAACAATATCTAAATCTAAAGAAAATTATAAACAAGATGCAGTGCATACTAATGCCAAATTTATAAAACTTTACTTAAGTCCTCTTCGCTGTTGAATCCATTTGGCAGCTTGGAATCTAGATTCAAGATACACAGTCTCAAATTGCCTCAACTGTTTTAACTCTTGCCCCCCCCCCCTTATTTTTAGGTTGAGCCTAGCGGCAGCGCGCATGCGCTGCTCACTCTGCGAGGCATGTAGTAGTAGAGTATGCTGTGTAAGCATCGCCCACTCTCCACCCATACGTTTCATTGGCTGGTGTCATCGTCTTTTATAAAGGCTGGCTTCTGATTCATTATGAGGCTTGTTAGTCCCTCCTTGTTACCGCCCTGTCTCCATTTATTACCGCCCAGGAGGATTCGATCTTTTACTGTGTCCTAACGCAGGAGCTTTCATTACCAGTCCTGAGAACTATTTACTTCATTAAGGGACACAGCATATACGGGGTTCCAGCTTCGGTAATGGCGACCGCTTCCTAACCTAATTTGCATTTAGTTTTCTGTTTTTGTCTTTTAATTTAAATTTTATTTTTTTAATGTTTTTAATTTTTTTACAGAGTGTAGCGCCCGCTTCCGGGACACTGCCCTCAATTTATTATTATTTTTCCTCCCTCCCCTGCACTCTGTTGTCCGTCCCTTCTCTCCCCTCCCCCAGCCCGCACTTTAGGTGTCCGAGACAATACTGCCGTACTTTTGGTTGCAATGTGACATGCATTTAGCCTGTTTTTACGCACGACGATGCAGTCATAACTTCATGGTTGTGATGTTGCACTGGGTACCAATAAGTATGGATCTGTTGTTTCTGTCAATAATTGTGAGAAGTGGATTGTACAGTTGATAAATATTTCCAGCTAGGACTCACATTTTTTAAACAGAAAAATTGTATTTAATGATAATTTACATCCAAACAGGAAGAGTCCATTGGATGTGTTGTTAGGAACCCCCGCCGTCACTGTAAGCACGTTACAATGTGATCGCCACTTCAGCAGGGTGAACCTTATTTTAGGTTCACTCCTAATTGTATTGATACAATTTTACTCTAGTTATTGTTTATATAGGCTAATAAGCTGCCCATAAAAATGTACTTGCCATGAAATATAGCTAGCACTGCTAAAGTTCTGAATTGATTTTGCACCTCCATAGTCTACTTTTCAGCACACTGAACCTGGGTGCAGAAGTAGTCGTCTATGCTTGCATTGTCTGAATTTCTCGTTTGCTGAATGAGGTTCGACAGATACCTACTGCTGCAAGTGGATTTTAGAATTTGGAACAACAGTCATTCCAATGGTCCAGCAGATGTGCAGCAGAACTAGATGTAGGTGGAGCAGAGTCTCTCATGCAGCAGATGTTCAGCAGAACTGAATGCGGTGTGAGGGGAAAAGGCACAGCCATGTGTAGTGGTCATACGGAATGTATTAAGCAGCAACAGGCTTTAACTTTTGGGAGGCTACAGAAATATTTAACATAAGGGTTCCACTCTGAAACACTTGCAAAACTGGTCCTGCAAAGTGCATAAGATATATTTTTCATGGTAGTAATTAAAAGGACACTCTCACACACTCACCTTCCACCCCCCCATTCTTCTACTCTTCCTCCTACATAACTCTTGACCACTTTTTTCCTTTTTGTTTTACTATTCCGCTCCACCGTCCTACAAATCTCTCATTTGAGTGCTTCAGCTTAATGTCTGCATACTCGAATGGGGACTGGAAAAAACAATTGCTGATAGCTTAGATATTTGGAATAGTAGTTTGAGCCATTCTCCAAATGTTCTACACAGGAGCTTACCCTCTAAACGTTCAAGAATGGGATCGTCAAGCACAAGCCCCGAGGATCGAATTTAAGGTTTTTCAGGTCTACAAACCTGCTGAGAGTAGACTGCGCACAGTTCAGGTTTATAGAAGCTCTGAAAACCGGCAGATTGTGCTTCACATTTCACTCTGCAAGCAATATAACCTGACGCAAAGGCCAATTACTCATTGGTCATTTACTACAGCTTATGGAAATGTCACTCAGTAAGCCGTTAAGTAATTTCTTAGCAATATGTCGTGATGGGATGCAACTAGCCTGCTGCACTGCAAATATCATAAGTACACATTTCTGTGTGCTTTTCCTCTGTTTCTTTCGCTTCTCTGAGACGTGAACATGCATCTTTATTTAGCATGTAAGCAATGTCTAGGAAACTGGTGAGTTGTTTGTATATAACCTCACACCCTTCTGAAATCAGGGCTGCCACATATTGTCACTGTTGAAGAGGCAAGCACTACTGGCATACAAGTATAGATGGTTGTCGAGTGGGCAACATTTTCAGTATGTGGCATTAAGTCAACAGATTAGGGGTCTGTATTGAAGAAGTCTAGATGGCTCAGGGAGTTAATGCCTGACACTAACAGTTTCAGTGAGCTGAAGGTTATGAACATGAATCTCAGCAAAGGAAACTCAGTCTACAGACCGCCTGAGGTTCATAAATTATCATTAGGTTTGTGAGATAAACATCCAGTTATTTACAGTGCTTAGAAAATGTGTGATGCACCGTAAACAAAAATTCAAGTTATTTCACACGCATATTAGATTGTGCATGTCTGCTATATGTATCAGGGAGGAGTCATCTATATTAAACTCATATTTTCTGTTAAACTAAGCAAAGCACAATATTAGGGATTTTATGCTGCTTCTCTGCATTTTCATGGGAACAGCATCAATTCAAGATGCTGTTACTCAAGCCCGATAGTGACTGCTGCATAAGTCTTGCAGTAAGGATTAGTCTTTGCCATCAGGTCGTCTGAATAAAACTTCGTCCTGGTTGCTGGTGACCCTTCATATTGAATGTTTTCCGTATTTAATGCATTTCAAATTAAGTTGTGACTAGCTGTGTTTTTTTTTTTTTTTTTTTAAATTTTCAAAACCTTTATTTGAGAGAGTACATCAACAATACAGCCTCACGCCTACAACCCCTCGGGCCGGCCGCTGTCCATCACATTTCTAGCCATCATCTGTAAGGTACACAGCCATTTAGCCGACAGCCCGGAGGCCCGGTGGCGAGAAGCAGTCACTCATCTCACGCCTCAGTTCAGTCCTGTGCCTACTGAGCTCGGGGTCGTACCGGTGCATTTATCTTTAATCTCGCATGTCTACCCTGTGCAGAGCCGGCAGAGTCCTTCTCATGGAAATCCGATCAGTAGTCCACTGGCATCTGGAAGGCACCTTCGTCATAGTTATGCAGGATACATAGCAGCGCTCTCCCCCTAGCCCGAGTGAACATGTCCTGCGGCAATATACTCTTCCGCAGCTCCCGCCACAGCGACCCCAGTATTGAGTCGCAAGGAAATACCTCCCTGCAAGCTGTGCGTCCACAATCACCAGCCCCCAACCAGTCTCCCTCACATACCGGACCATCATGCTAGCGTTCCTCCTGCCACAGCCGCGTAAGGAGGCCTCCCCTCCTCCACTCCTAGGGCGTCTCCGTACTGGTCAGCACACCAAGCCATCTCCGCAGCAGTGTCTCCCATCCCACGGCTGTAAGGTCTTCCGTTAGAGGCATAGCCCACTCCGTCAACAGTCGCCCTACATCCAAGCCGGTCATCCCATCGAATCCAAATCACACTATCTCGCCCCGCACACAGCAGTCCCCAGGCTTACCCCGCCCACCTCCCGAGTTCCGTCCAGCCCTGAAGTGTCCTCAGCCACTAAATATGCTCTGAGCGGGTCCCAAATATCCTTGGCCCTATTACGCGTTGGTTGTGTTTCTGCATATAGTAGGTTCTGTTCCTGACAGTGTAGTAAGTCGGCGATCCACTCCTTAAACTTCGGGGCACGGCCCCTCCCCCACCGACAAGCGACTCTCCATTTCGCCATCAAAAGTGCGATATCCCCAAACTTCCGATGCGCCTTGGGTAGCCTCATGGTATAGCCCAACAGCATCATGAGCGGGTCACAGTCAACCGTGTCTCCTATCATGGTCGTCAGCGCTTTGTGGACCTGTGTCCAGTATTCCGCCACCGCCGGACAAAGCCAGGACAAGTGTAAAAAATCCGCCCCCTCCATGTGACAACGCTCACACCTGTCATCCTCTGCCAAGCGAAACCGCAGCTTCCTCGCAGGCGTGTAATACATTCGCTGCAGGAACTTATAATGGATCATTCGTAGCCTGCGAGGTCATCCCGCAGCAGTACGCCCATTGCGCTTCCGTTATGTCCCTCCCTAGATCCGCACTCCACTGCCGGAGCGCTCTGCATTCCCCGTCACCACTATGCATTCCCCGTCACCATATGCTCTCGAATACTTCGGTACAGGTGGGAGACCAGATGTTTGCCATCCTCTGACGTGAGAACTAATTGTAGAGGCAACACCACCGCAGGTTCCTCTGGGAAGTGCGGAAGGATGGCCCTCAGTCCCTGCCTCAGCCGAAGATAATAAAAGACCTCCAACGGGGTATGCTGAACCCCATGGAACCACTGCTCCCTCGTCTTAAACCGCCCATCCAGGAAAAGGTCTCCCCAGGATCTAACCCCCAGACCAGCGCACATCTCCTGGAACCCCTTCTCCCGCAACAGGGATAGCTCTGGGTGATAAGCTAGTGGCAATTTTGGCACGTATGAAAACGGGAGCGCAAGTTTGCGGAGGATCCGCTGCCACGCATCCACCGTGCTCGTGACAGTTGCAGCCGGGGTGTCGAGCACCCCGGCCGGGCCGTAAATAATGCCCTTTAGTGGCAGCGGCCGAACAATCCAGTCCTCCACAGCCAGCTGCGGCATAAATGGCGTAGGCGCAAACCAGTGGTACGCAAAGTGGGCCTGAGCGCTAATGTAGTATGCCAGAAAATCAGGGACATCGAACCCCCCTGTCCCATAGGGCTGGGTAATAATGGACCATGCTAATCGAGGCTGCTTTCCAGCCCAGAACAATCTTATCAATTCTGTGCGGAGTGTACGGAAGAAAAAAGCGCCCGGATAGTAAGGGATATTCTGGAACAGATATAAAAACCGAGGCAACACCACCATTTTAATAAGTGAGGCCCTCCCAGCCATGGTGAAAGGCAGGGAAATCCATCGTGTCACATCCTCGGTTAGCTTCGCGACAGCCGTACCATAATTTAAACGCACAGTCTCTTCCCTATTCTGAGATATCTGTATCCCCAAATACCGCAGATCAGTATCACACCAATCGAGTGGATAATCCAGTGGGAAGCGGCGCACCGCAGGGGTCAGGGGAAAGAACTGCGATTTCTGCCAGTTAATTTGTACCCCGGATATCCGGCCGAAAACCAAGAATTCCCGAAGCAATGGGTTGAGATGCGCCAGCGGATCCACCACATACAACGTCAAATCATCAGCATACAATGACACGTCTATCTGACGTTTACAATGGGCACCCCTGTCTCGTGCCTCTGGTCAATGAAATCGGGCGCGACATTTCCCCATTGATTAAGACTCTCGCTTTCGGGTCCGTATACAACAATCGCACCGAGGCAACAAATATTTTCGGAAACCCCATCCTATACAGAATAGCAAATAGATAGTTCCACTCCACGGAGTCAAATGCTTTGGTAGCATCGAGGAATATAGCAGCCACCGGCAACTCCGGCGCTATAGTATGCATCAGGGAGAAAAGAGTACGTAAGCTATTGGCCGTGGATCGCCCTGGGATAAACCCGGATTGGTCTGGGAGGGCTATTTTGGGCATCAGTAGCGATAATCTATTGGCGAGCACCTTCGCCAATATTTTAGCGTCGCAGTTAAACAGTGAGAGCGGTCTATACGCACCGCAGTCGGTAGGGTCTTTGCCCGGTTTCAACAACGAGGTGATCAACACCTCTCTCATGGACCCAGGCAACACTCCTACTTCCAGAGACTCCTCGTAGACCTCCTTGAGAACAGGGGCCATAATATCCACGTAGCTTTTATAAAATTCCGCCGGCAGCCCATCCAGGCCCGACGCCTTACCGTTGCTAAGAGACATAATGGCTTCCCGAATTTCGTCCAATTCGAACGGTGCCCCTAGAAACTGTCTGTGGTCATCACTCAACCAGCACAGTGCAATATTATCGAGAAACCCCCCAAAATCCACCTCGCCCACACTGCGTGCCGTGTATAGATCTTTATAATGTGCAGTGAATTGCTCCAAAATGCCCTTGGTATCCCGACTTATATCCCCTTCCGACGTGCGTAACTCCAATATGTGTGTATTGTGACGCGGCGGCCGAGTGATTTCCGCTAGCGCGCGCACTGGTCGCTCCCCCTCGCAGAACCTGCGAGCCTGCCAATATTTGCCACAAAATCGAGCCTCCCTATCCGCCTCTTTTTCATACTGTGTAAGACGTTCCCTGAATTCCGCATGGAGGGGGCCCATCGGCCCCTGACTCATCCTGGGCTCCAACCCTTTAAGTTCCCCTTCTAGTTTCGCAAGCGTTTTTCGTATGTTTTTCAAGACCCCAAAGCTCTTCGCAATATAGTAGCCCCTAACCGTCACTTTAAATGCCTCCCAGATGGTTTCCACACTATCCACCGAATCTTTATTGCGGGGAAAGAACTCTGCAATCTCCTCCCCCTGCTCCGCTTGAAATAAAGGGTCCAAAAGGGCCGTGGGCTGCATACGCCATCTTGCGGTCACCCTCCCATACCCCGGAAGTGCTATCTGGCCAAGGACCGGGCAATGATCCGAGTACGTCCGAGGTAGGTGCACAACCTTCCCCAAGTCCACCGCTAAGCCCCGGGACACAAAACAATAATCCAGTCTAGCCCAGGAGTTAGCAAACGCTGTAAAATGCGTGCCCTCCCGCAACCCACCGTGTACGAAACGCCAGCTATCTATTAAGTGGCCTTCCTCTAAGATACCCGCCAGCGCATCTCGCGCTTTCTTATTGTAGTGAACACTACTATCCGATCTGTCTAATCCAGGGGCCAGCGCCACATTAAAATCGCCTCCCCATAAAATGTGCATAGAGCCAATGTGGAGCATCTGTCCCCATAACTGCGCGAAAAACATCGGCGAGTCGACATTGGGGCCGTAGCAGTTCACAATCGTGATGGTGTCAGTGCCCAGCCTACCCCAGAGCATCACAAATCTTTCCTCCGTGTCCACGCGCTCACCAAGCTTCACAAAAGGTACATTCTTTTTGATCCAAATCGCAACCCCCCTAGCATACCCTGAGTAGGACGAAAAACTGCGTACCCCCTCCCATCTACCAGCCAGCGTATAGTGCGATCGGGGGGCAAGATGTGTCTCCTGCAACAGTGCGATCTGTACATGGTGCTGTTCTAGATAAGCCAACACTTTTCTGCATTTTCTAGCGTCATTTAGGCCCCGAACATTCCACGATAGCACCGTGAGCCGTTCTCTCCTGGTCGTCTCAGTCATCGCTCGGTCCACACCCATTCTCCCGGCAGCATCTCGACTCCCAGCCCCTCACCTTCACATGCATTTGTGTAATCAGCCAATCACCCCCCCGCAGCATCAGCAGCAGCCCCAAAAGGGCAAGCAGCACAGGTATCCTCAACCACTCCGTCCCAAGTCGGGACTGGCGGCGCTTCCGAAAGGTTTAGACCCCTTTTTGCCGGTCTCAAACGACAGCTTGGGCTGTCTCACGTCCGTCTTACCCATCACGATCTGCCGGCAGGACAGGCCGCCACCCCGGCCACTCAACAGTCCCCTCCGCCTCAGGTCCAGGCCCGCCTCGATCAGAAGACTCGTGCAAGGGGAAGACGGGGGTAGCTCATCAGCGCCGGAACCAACCCCCCGATGTGTCTCCGCGTCTGGCCTCAGCTTTCCCCCGACGACAGCAACACCAGTGCCCAGGCCGGTCCAGTCGATGGCCCCCACCAGTGACCTCGCACGTAGCGCAGTTTCCTCTCCCGAGGCAGGGTATGTGATCCGCCACTGCTGCTCCCCCTCACGCTAATACCCAGCTCCAGCTGGTAGGCAGTCTCAGGCAGCGGGATACGCCGTGCAGGCGGCCTCCAAGGGCCCACAGCCCTCCTGTCCCAGCAAGCGGCTCCCCCTCACCGGCCGTCCAGCCCGGGTAGAGACGTCCCGTAGGCGGCCAGCGCTGCTCCCCGATCCCCCCCCGGCAGCGAAGCGGACGTCAGCGGTACCTTCCACCGCCTACTCGGACTCCGTCTTGGCCTCTGTGCGACGCTGCAGGCCCGCCCGATGGGTGAGCCGGAGTGGGGCCACTTCGCAGCCCACCCGGTCCTGCTGCCAGCGTCCGCGTCTCCCCCGCCGCTCGCAGTCAGCCGAGGAGCTCTCAGCCGCCACCTCCAGCTAGTCCTCCGCTGCTATGTCTCCGATGGGGGGGGGGGGGGGGAACAGGGTCACCGCCCGTCTCTCCAGCAGTGCCTCTGACCCCGGGGGGGGGGGGGGGGGGGACTTGCGCCGTTCTCCTCACCAGCGCCGGCTTTCGGAGTCCGCTTCGCGCCTCTCGTCCGTCAGCGGCCTGCGGCAGTTATTGCAGCCCCGATCTCGCCTAGTAGGCGTCCCCCAGCAGGCCGGTTCCTGTCCTCCAGCCGCACAGGTCGCCGGGGCTTCTGAAGCTCGTATCTTCCCCGCTGTAGTGGCTAGCAAGCCAGGACTTGGACATCCAGCACCGGACCTCTCAGGGAAGCGATGGGTGTGATTGCAGCCGTCTGGGTCGCCATTTAAGGAGTTTATAAAGGATAAATGTCGCCGGACTGCGGGAGCCTTACACGAAGGCGACCATTCGCTAGTGCGCCACCTAGCGTCCCCCCTTGTGACTAGCTGTGGTTAAACTGATTTTTAGGTCGTGCCTAGCAGCAGTGCGCATGCGTTGCTCGCTTTGCAAGACATGCAGTAGTAGAGTATGCTGTGTAAGCCTCGCCCACTATCCGCCCATAATTTTCATTGGCTGGTGTCATCGTCTTTCAAAAAGGCTGGCTTCCGATTCATTATGAGGCTTGTTAGTCCCTCCTTCTTACCGCCCTGTTTCCATTGGTTACCGCCCATTCGGACTTCAGCGTTTACTGTGTCCTAACTCAGGAGCTTTCATTAACAGTTCCAAGAACTATTTACTTCATTAAGGGATACAGCACGCACAGGGTGCCGGCTTCGGTAATCGCGCCCACTTCCTAACCTAATTTGCATTTTGTTTTCTGCTTTTCAATTTAAAACTTTTTTTTTTTTTTTTAACGGAGCATGGCACCCACTTCAGGGACACAGCGCTCAGTTTATTATTATTTTTTTCTTCTCCCCCTGCACGTAATCCATGGTCTGTGCCTTCTCACCCCCCCGCCTGCACTCCGTTGTCCGTGCTTTCTCGACCCTCCTCCCCCCGCACTCAAGTTGTCCGAGACATTACTGCCTTAGTTTTGGTTGCAATGTGACACGCATTTTGCTGGTTTTTACGGACGACCGATGCAGTCATAATGCCATGACACCATCTATTATAGGCAAAATCCCAGTCTCCCATAACGGGGGAACCGTCACTCCCACAAGTGCACTGTTTGAGGAGGTTAGCACTCCAGTGCACTTAGCACTCTCCTTTGTACATGCGTGTCTTTGACTAATCAGCTGATTCCTTTTAACTTCACCTCATGGAATGGTGCTAGAGCAGGCGCCAGCGAGTCGAACTACTGAACGGACCACTATGGCAATTCACAGTAGGCAGACACGTCACTGGCTTGAAGTGACTAATTGCACCACTTTTTTGCCATTATTGATTTCCCCAGGCTCATAGTTCCGTCTACATTTCATTTGAATGTAGTTTATTGGATTGCGGCATATGCATTAGTAAAAAAATGTCATGACTGATTTTGTTTGAGAAGTTTTCAGTGGTTTGAATGTATGTGTGTCCCTTTTTTGCTCCACCCAAAATGCAAAACAAATATCATTTTTACACAAACCTCACAATATCGGAAGTGCAAACCACATAACCAGTGTATTCAAGCATTTGCAATGCAATAGAGATCGCATTTACGCGAGTTTGAGCTATTGGCCTTGTAAATGACAATGCCTTTTATTTATATTTTAAAAACCAAAACATAAATAAAAAGCATTGTTATTTACAATGCCAATAGCTCCAACTCGTGTAAATGCGAGACCTACTGCACCGCAAATGCTTGTTTTTAGAGCGATTGAGTCTATCACAAATTATGGCAAAAGGGATATTTCCCTGTTGTGTATCAATGCGCCATGTCTCGCCACTGAGTAGGAATAGTCTACTTCTTAGATGGCTTGCATGTGCCGTAGTATGCGTTCATGCACCTGCATCACTGTACTGCCCGCATAACCCAGATTACAGCTGCAAGTCAGGACATAAATCGGATGATCAGTTTTGTAAGTGTACATGCCCTCAATTTTCCTTGCATCATTACTAAAGAATGTTAGGTATTCTTTTGTATTTATGCCTGTGGTGCAAGCTTTGCACCTTGTGCATTTATGTAACCCTTGTCCCCTCGCTCTTTCTGATAACCAACTACATAAACTGCTTATTTCCGGGCCAGTTTTGACCAATTTGTCTCATTGATACTACTCAGCGTTATGCAATTTGGGGATTTGTGGGCACCAATGCCCCTATTACTGGGTCAGATTGAATGATGTGCCAATTGTCTCATTAATTGTCTTATTTCTCGGCCTTGATTGCTGTAAGTGTTAATCATTCTCATCATTCCTTTCCTTTGCTGTTTCGTTTTGGGGGTTAAAAAGGATTTTTTCTCTAGTTAACGTGTTGGCTTTTTCTTGTGATGCCCTCAGGGTCCTTTCATTGTAACCTCTAGATTTAAATCTGTTGATTATTTCTTCCATATACATACATACATATATACATATTCGTTTTACACTACCACCAGGCCTACCTCTCGCATAGGATAACATTGGGTTACCTTATTACAATTAATACATTATAACTTGTGTAGGTGCCAATAGGAATGCCATGTTTACCATTAAAGAAGGTTTTAAATTGCAATTCCTCCGATACTAAAGTCACAATGCTGAAAATGCAGTTTTTAGAAAATTGGCATTATGTTGTCCAAACCATTTGGTTATAGGCAAACGAAGAACTCCGCTCCGCCAGTGGAGTGAGTGGGGATTTCCCTACTCTGCGCTCTGCTGAGACAGCGTAGTAAAGGGCAAAACACCCGACTGAGGAGCGGAGCTAGCCAGCCACTCCCCCCTGCTAAATTGGCTCCCCGCCTCAACCCCCTCTAATAAAATACTTACAAAGTAATTTAAAAGAAAAAAGGAAAATGCTACTTACCCAGTATGCATATGTTCTTGGCATATAGAGCTGTAGAGCCATATGATTTAGCATAGATCGCCATCTGGTGTTGGGTCCGAATGTTTGCACTTTGTTTTTGTTCGAAGAAGTCTTTGCAGTCATGGAGTAGGTGACTCATCCTTTCGGTGATAGTGTGCTTGGGCATCAACTCAATCCCCAGATTGTTTTGCCGTAAGGGTGATGATGGAGTTAATAAGAGTAGAAAAAGATGTCCATGTATAGTGTATCCAAGTAAGATAATACTGCAACAGATAAAGGTATCCGGGGAGGCGGGTGGGCGCATATGGCTCTACAGCTCTATATGTCGAGAACTGGGTAAGTAGCATTTTCTGTTTGAGGCATATGAGCTATAGATCATATGCTTTAGCATAGACTGTATAGCAGTTACTCCCAAGCGGTGGCTAACCTGTATCTGTTGCAGTGGTCTGAAATAGTGTTCTTAAAACAGCCTGGCCCACACTAGCTTGTTGTCTCGCTAACACATCTACACAGTAGTGTTTGGTGAATGTGTGTGATGTAGACTATGTTGCAGCTTTGCAAATATCATCTACGGGTTTGTTCCCTGAGAATGCCATGGAAGCCCCTAGTTTGCATGTAGGGTGTGCTCTAGGGGAAATTGTTAATGTGCGTTTAGCTTTAATGTAGCATATTTGTATGGACTTAACTATCCACCATGCACTACCTGCTTTTGATAGAGGATTGATTCTATGCTGTGGTGAAAAAGCAACAAAGAGTTGTTTGGTTTCCTAACAGATTTAGTTCTTTCAATGTACTAAAGTAATGCTCTCTTAACATCTAATGTATGAAGATCACGTTCTGCAATGGAGTCTGGCTGGGGAAAAAAACACGGGTAACTAAACAGACTTGTTGAGATGAAAGGCAGAAACAACTTTGGGTGAAAATGTGGGGTTAGTCCTAAGAACCACTTTATTTTGGTGAGTTTGTAAAAACGGTTCTTGTATGGTTAGTGCCTGGAGCTCACCAACTCTCCTACGAGATGTGATGGCTATGAGGAAGGCTACTTTCCAGGTCAGAAATTGTAGTTCACATTTGTGCAACGGCTCAAATGGTGGGCCCACAAGTCTTATAAGGACTATATTAAGATTCCACACAGGAGAAGGTGGAAGTCTAGGAGGAATGATTCTCTTGAGTCTTTCCATAAAGGCTTTGATAGCAGGTACACAAAACAAGGACAAGTGTTGTTTGTTTTGAAGGTAAGCTGCTTTTGCAGCAAGATGCAGTCTTATTGCTGTTTATGCTAAGTTAGCCCACTGTAGCTGTAACAGATAGCAAATGATGTTTTGAATTTAAGCATCAAGCGGATTGATTTAATTGTTATTACAATAAATTACAAATCGTTTCCATGCTCTTGTGGTAGGGCGTCTAGCCTCTTTAATGACGTTCATGCAGTCTGGCGGGAGATTAAGGTAGCCAAACTCTATGATTTCAGGTGACAGATCGCACAGTTGATTTGACTGGGATCTGGATGCCTTATCTCTCAAGGGTTCCGAGCGAGAAGCTTGGGGGAGAGGTATAGTTTTTGATGAGGAACTACTGATGGTTCCAACAGGGTTGAGAACCAGGGTTGTCGAGCCCATGTGGGAACAACTAGGATCATTGTGAGGGAATGTTGCTTGAACTTCCGAACCAGTAATGGAATTAGCGGGAGAGGTGGAAAAGCATAAGCAAATTTCCCTGACCAATTGATCAATAGCGCATTGCCTTTGGACAATGGGTGTGGATACCTGGACGCGAAGTTTGGGTATTTTGCGTTGAGGTGTGTGGAAAACAGATCTATGACTGGGTAGCCACACATTTGAAAAAAATGTGAGAAGAACTTGAGGGTGAAGTTCCCATTCGTGTATCCATTGTCTTTGACAACTGAACAGATCTGCAATTTGATTGTTTACTCCTGGGAGATGTTCTGCAAGGAGATATATTTTTTTTTAGGTATGGCCCATCTCCATATGGTTTGAGCTAGGTGTAAAAGCTGTAGAGAGTGCATACCCCCCTGTTTTTGTATGTAGTACATCTCTGTCATGTTGTCTGTACGAACTAGGACAGCTTTGCCTACTAGGTGCATCTGAAAAGCTTTCAATGCTAGAAAAATTGCTAGCAGCTCCAGATGGTTTATGTGGAGTTGTTTTTGTTGTAGCGTCCACATGCCCTGAATGGTATGTTTGTGAAGGTGAGCTCCCCAACCAGTGAGGGATGCGTCTGCTGTGAGCACTATCTGTGGAACCGGGTCGATGAATGGCAGCCCTTTGAAAAGGTTTTGTGTATTCCACCACTGCAGAGAGCGGTGAGTGCGGCCGTCCACCAACACCAGACTGGTTAACTGACCTTTAGCCTGGTTCCACTGACGTGCTAAGCATTCCTGTAGGGGACACATTTGGAGTCTTGCGTAAGGAACAATTAGAATGCAAGACGCCATCATTACGATCAACTGCATAAACACTTGGGCTGGAAGTGAGTGCTGCGGTTGAAATTGTTACAACAAACAAATGATGGACGGAATGCTGACAATGCAGACATTCTCCCCCAGTCAAGAGATCTGGGTTAAATCCATCGTTCTTTTGCCCACTACGCCACCCCAGTTCAGACATGGCCATATGCAAATCAGTCTTCACCCTGTGCCTCATGGGAACAGTCCAGCCCGAACTGCCAAGCCATGTCTTCCCTGGACCGGAATCAAGCATCCTAGGACCGGTTTCTGGCTATCAGCCGTCATCAGCCAGGATAGCTTGACTCCAGTGGCGTAGTGAGCACGGGTCCCACGTCTGGGAATACCCATCCCACTTAGGGCGAAAAGCGTTACAACAAACAAATGATGGACGGAATGCTGACAATGCAGACATTCTCCCCCAGTCAAGAGATCTGGGTTAAATCCATCGTTCTTTTGCCCACTACGCCACCCCAGTTCAGACATGGCCATATGCAAATCAGTCTTGACCCTGTGCCTCATGGGAACAGTCCAGCCCGAACTGCCAAGCCATGTCTTCCCTGGACCGGAATCAAGCATCCTAGGACCGGTTTCTGGCTATCAGCCGTCATCAGCCAGGATAGCTTGACTCCAGTGGCGTAGTGAGCACGGGTCCCACGTCTGGGAATACCCATCCCACTTAGGGCGAAAAGCTTTACAACAAACAAATGATGGACGGAATGCTGACAATGCAGACATTCTCCCCCAGTCAAGAGATCTGGTTTAAATCCATCGTTCTTTTGCCCACTACGCCACCCCAGTTCAGACATGGCCATATGCAAATCAGTCTTGACCCTGTGCCTCATGGGAACAGTCCAGCCCGAACTGCCAAGCCATGTCTTCCCTGGACCGGAATCAAGCATCCTAGGACCGGTTTCTGGCTATCAGCCGTCATCAGCCAGGATAGCTTGACTCCAGTGGCGTAGTGAGCACGGGTCCCACGTCTGGGAATACCCATCCCACTTAGGGCGAAAAGCGTTACAACAAACAAATGATGGACGGAATGCTAACAATGCAGACATTCTCCCCCAGTCAAGACTTGGCGAGGTTGACAGTGAATACCAAATCATGAAGCAGCTGAACTGTTTTGTGAGTGTGGTCTATGCAGCTGTGTTGCGACTTGGCTTTTATTAGCCAGTCGTCTAAGTAAGGGAAGATGTGAATGTGTTGTCTTCTTAAATAAGCTGCGACTACTGCTAGACACTTGGTGAAGACTCTTGGTGCTGTAGTTACCCCGAATGGGAGGACTTTGAATTGGTAATGTTGTATGTCCACCATGAACCGGAGATATTTCCTGCGAGCTGGGTGAACGAGAATACGGAAGTAGGAATCCTTTAAATCTAGAGTGGAAAGGAAGTTGCCTTGCTGAACCAATGAGAGCACTTGTTGAAGGGTGACCATGTGGAAGTGGTCCGATCGAATGTAGAGGTTTAGTTGTCTGAGGTCCAGTATGGGCCTGAGGGAGCGGTCTTTTTTTGGGAATCAAAAAGTATAAGGAGTACACTCTGTCCCTTGATGACGTAATGGGACCAGTTCTATTGCATGTTTGCCGAACAGAGAGAGGACCTCTTGTTTTAACATGGTGAGAAGTTCTGGTGACATTGCACGCTGTCTCAGAAGGATTGTCGGTGGAGTTCTGGTAAGTTACAGGCAAAAACCATGTTGGATAATTTGATTTGCCCACTTGTCTGAGGTGATTGACTCCCAGACAGGTAGGAACTGTGAGAGACGTCCCCCAACAAAGTGGAATGATAGAGGGGGTAGTGGAGGGAAGTCACGGTTTATTGGCAGGGGAGGTGCGGGCGAGTTACCTCTACCTCTTCTCTTGTTATTATTTCCTCTGTAACCTCCTCCAAAATATCCTCTGGAGGCGTTAGATTGGTTGTTCCCTTTGTAAGAGGAGGGGGAATTTTCTGACAAGTATTTTTGAGCCCCCCCTGTAAAAGGATTGATGAAAGGAACCCCTGTTTGAAGGTAATTGTAGGGCTTCCCATGGATTTAGCAGTTTAGGTGTCTTTCTTCATTTTTTTTAATGAAGTATCTACTGTTGGCCCGAAAAGATGCTCTTTATCAAAGGGCTGATTAAGTATGGAGGATTGTACCTCCTGCTTGAATCTAGAGATTAGAAGCCAAGCGTGTCTCCGCAACAGTATGCTACTGTTGATAGCACGAGAGGCTATGTCCGCTGCATCTAGGGCGCATTTTATGGAAGTGTTGGTGATAAGCTTCCCTTCCTGAATGAGGTCGTTCGCTTTAGTTTTATACTCCTCTGGCAAATGTTTCATGAGTTTTTCCAACTCATCATAGTGGGCCCTGTCATAGCGTGCTAACAGAGCCTGAGCATTGGCAATACGCCGGTAATTAACAGCCTGTGAAGCTACTCTCTTGCCAAAGGCATCAATAAGTTAAGCCTCCTTATCAGGAGGAGGGGCGTCGCCTTTAGTTTGAGAGTTAGCTCTCTTACGGGCATTAGATACAACAAGAGAGTCTAAAGGTAACTGACCTTTTATGTACACAGGGTCTGTAGGAACAGGCTTGTATTTTTTTTATCCACCCTAGGTGTCAGTATATTTTAACATGCCCTTCAACATGGGTAAAGTGTTAGTAGACCTTTGTGAGTGTGTGAGTGTTTCTACAAGGAAATCCTCTTCTAGAGGGTCTGAATGTAGCTCCACTCTGTGATATTGGCCAGTCCTGTTGATGACCTGTGCAAAGTCAATGTGGTCATCAGATGGGGAAGGTCTGGAGGGATACGGGTCAGGGTTTTTAGGTTGATGTGGATCCTTATTATAATCATCCCAGGGATCAGTGTCATGTGGTATGTCCGGATCTTGTGGGGTGTGATGATAGTCATCCCCATTTCCATCCCCAAAATCGTCATCCTGTGAGTCAGGTGACATTGGAGATGGTGTAATGTGTTAATTGGATATAGGTGGAGGAGAGGGAGGTATGTAAAGGGGGAGAAGGGTAAGTACCCATATCTTTTTTCCTTCAGATATATAGGGGCATCTCCTGAGAGGTCTAACTTCTGTTTTTTAGGAAGAGTAGTTAGAAGGTGTCCAGTTTCCGGATCAATACGAAGTCTTTTTTGTTTTGGATCCAGAGGTGTGTCTTCGGATGGAAGTTGCTTGGAAGGAGTATCTTTTCCTTTAGGAGTGGATTTCGGTACGAAGATTTGGGCTCAGTGTCTTTGGGTGCCGAGTGTTTGGAATCCGAATGCTTAGTTTTAGCCGGTTTAGGCTGTGGAGTCTTCAGAGTGGCATGTTTCGGCTTGGAACTTTCGGAGCGGAGGGTGTTGGCTCCGAGCTTTCAGGTGTGGAGCGTTTCGGCTCCGAGGCTTTAGGTTTGGACAATTTAGGTTCGGAGTCTTTTGTTTTGGAGGGTTTCGGCTCCAAAGTTTTCGGTGTCTAAGGTGTTTTTGTTACAGACGGCGTGGGAAGTGGCACATGTTTCTCCTTATGTTTCGGTGCAGAAGGGGTTGGTTCGGCACCGGAATGGGGCCAGCTCGAACCCGAGCCGGAAGGCTTGTGTTTATGTTTAAGAGCTGGGGCGGGGCATCTGAAACATTTTCTCGGTGTCGACGGAGCCAGAGGGTGAAGGTGATACCGGAGCCTTATCTTTTGTTTGAGTGGGCACATGGGGATCTGTACTCATGGTACGCTGACCCGGAGTGACGTTCAGGTCTTTCTCCATGTCGGAGTCGGCTTTGGACACAGAGACCAGTTCTTCTTCCTCCTCCTCGGCTTCTGCGGCAGGACGTGGTGTTCTAGGTCTTCGCCGAGGATACCTGGAGCGCAGCAATACACATCTGAACCCGATGGCAGAAAAAATCAATCTGGGGATGGAGTCGATGCCCATGTGCGCTATCACTGAAAGGAGAAGTCACATACCTCATGACTGCAAAGACTTTTTCAAACAAAAACAAAGTGTTACCATCCGACCCAACACCAGATGGTGATCTATGCTAAAGCATATGATCTACAGCTCATATGCCTCGAACATTAATTTACCTGTATTGTGGCGTCCCAGGGCTTTCTTCTTCTCCTCGCCGTACATTCTGCGAGAACTGCGCATTTCCACGAGAACTATGCGTGCGCATGCACAGTTCTCGCAAGATGTACGGCGAGGAGGAGGAGGGCAGCCCGGGAACAGGTGTGGAACTCTGCGTAGTTGCACTCCGCCAGCTACGCCCAGGGTTACATTTGGTGCCAGTCGCTTGTTCCTGGGTCACATGACTAGGTGTAGTTGGCAGCTAACCTCTGTGTTTTCTTCCCAGGCAGTGTCACAAGAGGGTTTGGGTGTTGGCAGGATGCGCCATCCTGGCTTAATTCTTTTTTGGGTGGGGGAAGAAGCTCTCCCTACCACACTTGCACTTTAAAGCACTAACCCACAGAGGACTTCACACTAGCCTACTGTGTGCCCATACCGATTAGGACCCTGCCAGGGAGGCAATAAATTCCACACACCTCTGTAGGGGAAACTGCAGAAGCTTCTCCCACTTCAAAGTGGGCACCAGGTATAAAAAGAGGACCCTAAGACACACTCTTCAATACACTCCTGGACATGTGGATACTACAGAAGGACGCACTGCTACCTTGCTGCTTGAGGCCTGCTCCGCTTGCCGAGAAGGAAGACTGGACCTGCACAGTTCATCCTAGGGGGGCTTAAGTGATTTCAAGGTGTCAGCAGACTGACTTCTTGTTATGAGCTACAGGGACACCACAAGCTCCAGAGGCCTCTATGCAACTGCCCAGCTGACCTGCTGCAACTGGTCTGCCTGAGGCCTGCTGGTCTCTGCTGGAGTGAGTTCCTGATCCCCAAGAGGCCTCAGTTGAGCTTCGCCTTGAGGAAAAGGAGAAATCCTGAAATTGTGGGTTCTTCATGGTCATGAACAGGCCTGTTTGCGCCAAGATCTCACTGTATGTGGCGCTTTGTGCTTGAAGGCGCCATACTTACCTTAAATCTTAAAGTGCTTTAGTGGTAAAAGAATTATTCATTTTATTTTCCTAAATTGGCGTGGGAGTTTTCTTGCGTTACGCCTTTATTACTGTTTCTGTGCTGCATAAATTCTTAACACATTGCCTCCAAGTTCATTCTGACAGCTTTTTGTTCCAAACCTACCAGACGGTTAGCACAGGTTAATTTAGTGACGTTCTGTAGTTCACCCTGACCAGGATAGTGGCTGCTGTTTGGGAAGAGTTCAGCCCCTCCCCCTCCCAAACCAACAACCTGATTACACACACACATATATATATATATATATATATACAAATTATATAATTACCCTGTAACAATTAGTTTGTAGTGTGTAGTGCTGTAGATTCACACACCTGCTTTGCATACTCTTGCCATCTTGTGCTGAACCCGGATGTTTGCAGTTTGTTTTTCCTTTGATGAAGTTAGAATCAGGAGACCTGACTTCATGCATGGTGCACATAACATCAGCACAACGGCTACAACTCTGATTGCTTTCCACTCAGTGGATGAGTACTGTAAGTGGAGTGCAGTGACAAAGACAGACGTGATGATTACACATTGAGGTGTTATTTATCGCCCCTGATAAACAATGATACCACACGTTATTAATTGGGTACGATAAATAACACCAATTATGAGTTTATGGGGAATAACAAGTGGATTTTGGTGTTTAATGCACAAAAATATGCATGATACAGTAAATACTAAATGCTTTCCTCTGTTAAATTTCAGCAGGTTTTACCTGCCGAAATGTCACAAATCTTGGGTTATTTAACACATCTGTTAATAATAAGATGTGTAACAAAAAAACAAACTAGTAATTCCGGCTCGTGAGTAAACAGGGGTTTTATGCATGGGAAGGAATTTAATGAGCTGTTCATAATTAGGCCCAAAGTGTACTGTGCGTAGCAAAGGGAGCACAGGACATAGAAATTAATAAATGCGTTCATAGCTGTTGTTCAGGGAATAAAGTGTGTGCATTTGAATCTACATCACTACACATTACAAATGGTTATAGGGTAACTAATGCTTTCCATTCGTAGCATGTATGCTTTGTTACAGATGCGATGCACAGATTATAAATCAATCCATGCCCAAAGCTGTTGCTAGCGAGCAGATGATGCAGATCTTTAAAACAGAGTTATTACAAATTAGCAAACTTATTTTGCCGAAGTGCAAGAAAAAAACCTACAATAATGCTTGGTGAGTGTACGTGGTGTTGACCAAGTGGCAGTTTTGCATTTATCCATTAATAGAGGCATACATGTAAGGGATTGGATTGCACCCTTTTATGTGCAGAGTGGGGTATGGAGGCAAGAGGAGTGTATGCTTAGTATAGCCAATTAATTGGTCATGGCCAATGAAGGAATAAGCACTGAGGAAATGAACACGAAGGATGTTAATATTTAGGCACTCTCGACAAGGCAGTCGTAATGACAGGTGGAGCCGCACAAATAGTGCTCACGCCCACTGGACAGAGGTATGTCTAGGGGAATTATGAAGGGCCCTAGTATGGGTAGAGAAAAAATATATACACATTAGCCTTGATATAAAAACATTAAGCTACATTACAATAAGATTTTTCAGCCCCCTGCGAAAAGGAAACGATCCAAATGAAGTGTATTGGCTACAATGTAAACTATTATTTAAAATTTAGCAAGGATCCCTAGCCCAATAATGGGAAATATTGAAAGCAGATATATCTTTGATAGAGGTAATGCTGAACATACTATATGACCCCACAAACAGCATTACTCATGCTTCTGTATGGAATAATCAGACTGCTGAACTGATCAAGAGACTTCGAAGAAATTTTGTTTGAAGCTAGAACAATTCATAGAAAATCTGCACTTAACAGACCCAATACATAAAAAAATTAAATTCACACTTACGTATGGATGGAGCGTTCTGGTGGCAAATCAGTTTCGAAATAGCCATCCTTGCAGTCCTTGCCAACTAGCTCATGTGGGTGAGGCCGATATGGCTGTTCCTTGGTGACCAGTGAAATGCGTACTTTAGCAGAGCCACTGTAGTTGTTAATCTAAGAAAAAAGATAAGAAAGGGCAGTCATTTCTGGATACATGATAAGAAAAGTGCTTATACAGCCTGAAATCCCTCTGCACATAAAACCCTGTCTGGAACTCGTTGTTCGAAACCTTTTCCCGTGCTGAGGCCTATAATAAACAGCATGTATAAGTATAAATACTGTAAATAACGCTTTCATTAATTTAGGATTATACTGAAACTATAACCCCTTAAAGAACCCCGTCCTATACGTATATTGAGCATTCCACATAAGTGTAACTCAATTTGAGGAGCCATACCATCTACCACTTTGGTGCAATGCTATAGTGGAAAGGTTTAACACCTGCATAGGCCTTGAACGTATTCTAGTCATTTACAAAGATCTACCTTAAATTTTGTGCTGTGTGCAAGAAGATGAGGAGAAAAGAAGGCTGAACTGCATGACTAGGCACTATTCTTGGAGGATTCAGCTGAGACAAGAATGGATTAAGACACCAAGCCGTAATCCACAGTCTTAGACAGTGAAGGTTTAGGTCCCAGGGTCCACAAGGCAGTATTACACACCTTAATGGTAGGATGAGTCTTGTTGGTGTCTGTACTCCTTTCGCCTGGAATACTACCAGCTGATCTTCCTTCACATTTGTAGCGAAAACGCATGCCTCGCTGCTTCGGTTGCTCGATGATCTCCACATATGGTGTCTGGTTAGCTGGAGGAGAGGCATCTGAGAACGAAGATGATGTTGCAAGAGAAAATGAGAGATTGCTTTAGAACACTAAAAGGCATTGGCTATTGAGAAGGAATGAAAAGTAGTAGTTAGAAGCTAAACTAAGAAAAGACAAACCAAGTTATATTTACAACTTCGTTTGGTAACCTGAGATGGAGCAGGTACTACACTCAGAAAAGGTGGTTGAATCATCTGACAATTTAATCCCACAAATTGCACCAAGACAGAGAAATTTCACATCTCATTTAAATGCCACCTTTTTCAAAACAAATATTCTCCTCTGCTCCCACCATTTACCAACCACTCGGACTAATAACTGGAGAAAAACCCCAGGGACATGATGGCCATTAAAAATGAACTCCAAACAATTCACCAGCAACAATGGTTTAAGATACTTTTTTGGGTGAGCTACGGAAGTATATCTACAGTGTGTACAAATACATACGTATTAAACACAGAAATAGCTGGATCAGCAATCATTACTAAATACTACTTCTGTAGCTTGAATACTATAATTTTACTCATGGGCACAATTTCCCCACTTATATGTATGATCTTAGAACACTTCTTGAGACAAGGTTTAAACCCACAATGTATAGGCAGCAGTCTTTAAACTTTGAGATGCTCATCTGAGGAAAACTATGGAAAGTAAATACTGCTTCTCAGAGATCCCGCTCAGACTGAAAAATGTATTCTGTTGTATTAATCACATGCCCATAAGCTCAACTTCAAAAAGCGTAGAAAATTAATGCAGACTTATTTTACAAGCTCTATGAAGCAGAACTAGAAGCCCTCATGTAAACACAACCATGTGTCTGCTCCCGCATACTCCGCACCCTTATCACACACAAAAACACGTTCACATCTTCAACCTCTAACATCCCACTCCCCATTAACCTTAGCCCATGTATATGCTAAAACTCTTTGATTATTTGATGCTCATTTTGCAGTAAGCTACACATCACAATTGCAGGCACTATCAACATACAGTGAAATCCGTTCTTCGGCACAAAAACAAGGCTCAACTCCACATCCTTTCGTACTTGGCATCATCATCATCATCCCAGTGGGATTAAGAACAAAAACAGTGATCGAACAAACCAAATGGGAGGAGACTTTGTAGGCATCCACAAATCCTCTTCTGCCATACACGCTAGAGGAACCAACTGCCCTTAGCTTCATGGAGGTCATTTGCTTGTCACACGCTCTTCTGAGCATCTCGCCAGAAAGCCACCTTCCAAATGATCTATAGGGCTCTCCGAGGTAGTACAATTTGCAGTGAAGAAACCAAAGAACTCGCCATCACACACATCAACTATTCCTCCAACAAGAGCTTCAAGGAATTATTTATTAACAAAACATCAAGCATAATGTAAACAAGCCTCCATAAAAGTAACACTCCATACCTAGTTCTCATCTCTATCCCAATCCTTCAATGCAACCCTTTGTTGTCAGAAGAAGAATTCCACACTATGGGCAACAAAACCATCTAATGCCAGTGACACTTGGTCAAGGTCTTCTAAATAGATCTCACCACCCATGTAAGTACAACCCAGCCAACAGACAACTTTAAATCTGTACTAGAAAACCTGGACTAACCCCAAAAAACTACGCTGACACCTAGGCTTCCCGGAACCCATGCAACATGAACAAAAAGCCATCCGCTGTACACCGTAGAGACCCTCAAAAACACACTGATCATTCAGGCAAGAATTATAGAAAATGGGGAAAAACAACTCCAAGAAAACTTCACCCATCACAAAGCTTCAAACAGATTCAATACCCTCACCAAAAATCAACAAACACTGCATCACTTCTACCCTAGATCTAACAATATCTTATTTAACAGAGAAAAGCAACATTAAATTCACTTGCAAATAAAATCAGTCCCACACAATCATACATATCTAAAAGAAGGTCTTCAAAGACCCCATACCACCTGACCTCAACACTTTCAAAGGTCTCAAAAAGACAAATGAAGATGATATTTTCCTTCTCATGATTAAGAAAGCTATCCCCAGTGAATGTAACAAACCCTATATTTAGCCAATGTCTCACTAGAACCAAGTATCTTTCTTGAAGCATTCAAGAAGGATACAATCATCTCATAAGTGAAACATGCACTAGCAAACCCCATAGGTCTCACTAACAAAGTATGCAATGTTTTAACACAATTGGTGCAATATGCAAAAAAACAGGAAAAATACAAAAAAATAAAGGACTAGCCTAGCAGCCTAGGCTCACCAGCTTCGACACTGAAGGGCACTCCTTTTCATGCAACTGTGCAGATATCATATGGCAACATGCCATCAATCACAGTGCAAGACAGCCAATGGAGGACGTGGGCTGATCCACAACTCCATGTAAAGTTTATGAGTCAGCAGGAAGCAAAATGTTGATGACACGTAAAACAGATCAAATGATGATGGGAGCTATCCGAAAGTCTGTGTATATGTAGGTATGTATTTATATTGTGAATTTTTGGGGATAACATGAAGCTGCAATCACTAGGCTAGACTATAAAAAGCACTACATTGGGTTACAATGGAAGCAGGATTCAAGTGAGAGGTTCTCTGAAATGTAATCTGGGGTTGTTCATGTCAATTAATTGATGCTAGACTGACTGATATTAACTATCAAAATCGACTTGTAGAAGAGTCATCTCCAGTGCAACTTTATTAATAATTTGAATGGAGTAATTCCCATTGCTTTGAAAAAAGATTTTCAGTGGAACAGATAAAACTGAGCACAGAACAGTTTGAGATAATAAAAGCAACAAAGGGCAAGTCAGTTCTGCTGTTACCTGGAACAAAACAGCAGCATTAATCTATGCATTGTCTTTAGGAGTCACTAGGCGCAAGCTTGTGGACTGTATTCACTTTCAAGACATCTTTGAACCCACTGTAAACCTCAGAAAAGCTAGCTTTCTTTAGGATGCTAAACTTGATCTCAACATATCACGTCATACTGCATCCTGTAACAAGGGTTTTAACAACATTTAGGAAGCCTGATGCAGTTTTCCAATTTCTCAGCATGCTGTCTGTCAAGAGGATTATATATTGGCTTTTTGGTAATGACCATGGTGGCATTTTCTTTAGGATAACATCCTGATCTTTGTATCATCTGAAGATCACAAGGAATGCTTCAAGAGCAGGTTACGGTACTTTGGGCACCCAAGTAACAGAGATTGGGTAGGACCAAAAGAAAGAGTTTGAACAGGAGAGGTTGTTCTGCGTATACAAGCTCCCTTTTAAATGTATAAAATTGCTTATAAAACACTAGACTAAAGTCCTTTCTGATTATTGTAAATGAGGAGGTTTTAATGTAACGAGCTGGAAAGCTATGACTAGGACAGTGAAGTAGGACATAGTTGAATAGAGGCCCTTGTGATTGCAAGTGCTGGTCCATGGGTGAGTATCCAGGTCAAGCTCTCCCATGCAAAATCGCCGGAGAGGAAGCTGCCTCAGAAATTAATATACCTGTACCCCCAGCTGAAGTTGATAACATTGCAACTGACAGAAGACTCAGTTCTGTCATTGACAGGGAGCTTAGTGATAAGGTTTTATAAGATGACCTGGGTACTGGTCAAAGTTCCATCAGAGAACAGAAGCTGCACTGCGACACAGTAGAAGAATCATGGGAAATTCATACGCCTTCTGTTTTGAACTCGGTGCACACATGGAGTCCAAGCTGAAGATTGATGCCAATTAGGAGTCAAACCCTGCACTTCGGTCTCAGGGGAGCATGAATGTGTTCTGCAACTGCTGATCCAGCAGTTCCTGATACGAATGATCAGAAGAATGCACTCTTTAAATTAACCTACCACTTAAAGAAGGATGGCATATTATGGCTGCTGTATTTAGCAGTTGAGGATTGAAAGCAAAGAAGAAGACAGCTGCCACTGACGTCTCTGCTGAATTAGAGACAATAAGGTATAAATGACAGAAAATGAGAGTTGCATTTTGTGTTTGGTTGGCACATCTCCGCTCAAGCACTAAGCGACAAGAAGGTGTGTACACTGAATCCTTTAAGAATTAGTCCAGACAGCACTCGAGAAGGTGTGTGTTTAAACAGGGAGACAAAGTATATTCACCGCTGCAGCTTACAGCATCCAGGTATTTTTTCTAAATTAAAGTGGAGTAACATTGAGCTGTTCTCCTCCCTATTTCTATTTGGAAAAAAAGATCTACTGATATCTAAAGTTCTCCGGTATTGGTACCTTTCAGAGTCACATTTCAGTGAATAGTAACATTCACATAGGCAACACAAAAGGTTTTGTTAAGCAGCATATTAACCTCATTTAAACAGCCCAAAACCTCGTTTAGTGGGCTCCATTGGTCGGAACTGACGGCGGTGACTGTAGCACTATGACCAGGGACAGGCCCGGCAGTGGCTAGACTAAGCAGAGCACAATGGATACGTTTACAGCCCAGGGAGCCTAGGCGGTGACGCCGGGGGGGGGGGGGGGGGGGGTTTGGGGGGAAATCGCAAAATGCTATACCAGACAATGCAGCCCTTATGGCGGCTATTACCCAATCCAGAGACGCTTTGGAGGCCAAGATCGGGGCGGTCGGCTCTGATGTAATGCTCCTGCGCCAAGACCTGAGGAATGCAGTTGCCCGCATCACAGAGGCGGAGACGAGGGTCTCGGGGGTGAAAGCTGCGGTCGCCACTTTGCAGCAGAAGGTATCCTCCCTTGAGACTTCACGGTGCTTGGCAGCAAGGGTGGAGGATGCGGAGGGGAGGGCGCGCCGCAACAACCTGCAGCTTGTTGGCTTCCCGGAGGGTTGCGAATCTGGGAATATGGAGAGATTTCTTACAAATTGGCTGGAAAGCTGGCTCCCCCCCATGGGAGCTTTCAACTTGCTTTGTGGTGAAATGGGTACAGAGGGCTCTGATGCAGAAACCCCCCCTGGGGCCTGCCCGAGGTTGGTTATTGCTAAACTCCTCAACTACCACGACAGAGACATCATCCTGAAGCAGGCCCGGGCTAAGGAGCCGCTGCCGTTTGACAATTCGCGAATTTTGATTTTTCCGGACTACACTAAACTGGTCCAGCAACGGCGGCAGTCATTCCTGGCCGCCAAGGCCCACCTCCGGGAGCTCAAGTTTCCCTATGCCCTGCTCTACCCGGCCAGGTTGTGAGTGGTATACTGATCTTTTACCCATTTCTTTGACTCACCGGAGTAAGTGTTTCAATGGACAGATGAGAAGGTGCAGCTGCGTCCTCATTCTCCCCCAGGGAGAGAATCAGATTCATCTTCGAGTGGACCGGCTCGGAACCAACAGGGTCTGAGGGGGAGGGGGGGTAAGCGCTCCAAATCCAGGCGGCGATCTCAATCCTGTGATGCCGCATCGCGGTGGGGAGTCCACTTCCTGACCATCCGCGGCGGTGGACTGAACCCTAATTGACCATTTACACTTCTGGATTGTTATTTCTTGTGCTGTCCGGAGAAGCAAATGAGACAACCTATCCTCATGGGGAATAAGGTGTTATGTTTTCAGCGCTTTGGCTATACTCAAGTCTTTCATTCTGGGGTTGAGAGGGGCTCGCCATCTTAATTCATCGCCGAGTTGCATACACACACGTGAGGGCCTGGGGAGACACACAGGGCCGGTAACTGTTTGTATGGTGAGTGGAGAGGTATTAGTTCTAGGGAGTATCTATGCGCCTCCGCCTTTCTCTTGGCGGCAGGCGGAGAGAATTATGGCCCTGTGGGCAATGTTACCCGAGGGCTCAGCGGTGGTCGCAGAGGATTGGAACAACGTTATGGACGAGGCCAGGGACCGATGGAGATCGAGGGGGGTCAGCCGGGAGCCCCCCCCACCCTACTAAATTGTATTCTTTGACTTGGAGTCTTGACTGGGTTGCCCCTGGCGTAGATTGCATGGCCCTACGCAGGGATACACGTTTCTTTCGGCGGTACATGGTTCCTTTTCCCGCCTAGACTACCTCTTTATCCCAAGGGTCTTTGATAGCCGGGTGGTGGCTGCGGACAATCTCCCGGGGGGCTCTCCGATCATTCTCCAATGACCCTTACTAAACGTGCTGGAGGGGCTTGTGGGCCGTTCCGATGGCGCTTATCCACAAGGAACCTCCAGAAGGAGGATTACAGAGAGCGGATGGAGGACGCCATCGATCTATATTTGACCACTAACGTAGGATTGGTCCGGGAGGCCGGGACGCTTTGGGAGGCATTGAAGCCCACGATTCGGGGGGCAGACATATCCTTCTGCGTGGCATCTCGAAAGTCACGCAGAGAGGCCCTGGTCTGAGCAGAGGCTACCATTGTTGAACTGGAGGCACGCGGTCGGGAAGAGGGGGGGGGGGGGGGGGCTGGCTCAACAGGAATATTCTCATATCCTTTTAGACGAAGCTCGCCAGGCTTGGCTGGCCACCCGCAGTAGGATCTGCCAATGGGGTGACAAACTGGGCAAGATGTTGCATAGATTGTGTCAGGGCTCTCTTCGCCCCCAGGTCCTTTCTGGCATTGTGCGATCGGATGGGTCACCTGTCTTGGGCGCGCCGGCCATCGCTAGTAGTTTTGCGGAGTATTATGAGCGATTGTATGCCCCCCGCGAAGTGTCTGTCGGCGGATACCATTGGCAGTTTTCTTGATCTTCTGCCGAGGGCCCTCCCGAACGACATCCGGGATGAGCTAGACACACCGCTGACGGAAGAAGAATTGGGGACAGCACTGGGCGACCTGAATTCTGGCAAGGCTCCGGGTCCAAATGGCTTGCCTTGTGAGTTTTTAAAAAATATTTCCTGCAGTTGGGCCCCCACTTTCACAGGGTGGTGGAGGAGACCAGGGGAGGTTGCCCAGCGATTGGAGACATGGGGAAATAGTAGTATTCCACAAACCCGGTAGGCTGCCCGATCATCATGCCTCGTATCGGCCCATCTCTCTTCTGAACGTTGAGGCCAAGATTGTAGCCAAGGCGCTGACTAATCGCCTTCGACCTCATATTAGCTCGCTTGTCCATCCGGACCAGGCTGCGTTTATGCCCAAACGTGCTACACGCCATAATATTAGACAAGCACATGTAGCGGTCGCGACGGTTCAGGGACTTGGGGAATGGGCAGCGCTCTTGTTAGCAGATATGGACAGGGCGTTTGATTCCTTGAGTTGGGTATATTTGTTCGCACTCCTGCGGAGACTACATTTTGGGCCACGCTTCCTGTCCTATCCGACCTTGTTGTATACAGGTCTGATGGCATCTGTGCGAACTGCGGGCTTCGCGTCCCCTGCTTTAGCTATTGGGCGGGGCACCAGGCAGGGGTGTCCGTTATCCCCTCATCTTTTCGCCTTAGCAATGGAGCCCTTGACCGCATGGGTGCGAATGGAGGCTCAAATATCCGGGTTTGAGTGGACAAACGAATTGTCCGACTGCATCGCCCTTTACGCCGACGATGTATTGTTCTTCCTCAGTAATCTGGACAGAACGGGCCCCCGGCTACTGCGTATTATGCAGGTTTTTGGAGAAACATCGGGGCTGTATATGAATCCCCATAAGTCCTCCTTGTGGGTGTTGAGAGGTGGAGAAACACTTGGTTCTTGGGCGTCGTCGGTCCAGGTGGTGCATGGGGGCTTGAAGTACTTAGGGGTCTATTTGTCTGTTTCTCCCAGTACGGCATGGGAGCGGGTACGTGAGGACATCAAGATTTGGTCTCACATGCCTTTGTCCATCTATGGACGGTCAGCAATATTTAAAATGGTATCGCTCCCGCGCTTATTGTATCAACTACAAAACCATCCGTATCCTGTTCCCCCCACGGTGGTTTCGCCAGGTGAATTCTGCCCTGTGCAGTTTCTATGGGGTGGCGGTTCGGACCCGTTTCTTGTCGACGTATTGCGGAGGGCTAGCCACCTCTGATATTTGGTCCTATTACGTAGCCTCACATCTGCTTATTCTTAATGAATGGTGGTATGGAGACAGGGCTGACCCGGCCTATGCTGTGGAGCGGCGCTGTATGGGAGACCAGTCCCTACATACCATTCTTTATTCTGCCCCGCTGCGACCCTCACTGCCGGCTGCCACGAGGCTGGTCTTTCAGATTTGGAGGCAGGCGCTCCGTAGAATGGGCTGGTGGAACAGATTGACCAGGGAGACCCCTTTATGGCATAAGGGCCACCTTCCGCAGCTGGTGTGGCTTTCTGGATTCCAGGACTAGGACCACATTGGAATATCCACTCTGGGGGACGTTATGCAGGGCTTGGTCTTGAAGTCCTTTCAGGATATTCAAAGGGACGTCCAGATGCCGAAGACTCAATGTTTTAAATACCTGCAGTTTAGGCATGCCCTTTCCCCTAGCTTGGAGAGTCTGGATTCTTTGCTGGAGTTCCGTCCGGTGGAGGCCAAGGTGTTTATGGGAGACCTCATTGATCATAAGATTTCAAAAATTGACCAATCCTTGGTTACGCATTGCTCCCCATCCCTGCAGCGCTTGAGGGAGGCATGGGAAGGGGATGTGGGTCAAATGGATGAGGAGGATTGGACGGACGCTTTGGCCTCCCCACACGGGGCGGCTATTGCAATGAGGTTGCGGATTATTCAATTTAAATATCTTCATCGAGTATACTTTACCAGAGTTCGGCTATGGAGGGCAGGTTTGGTGGCTTCCCCGGTGGGTCTCGTTGCAGACATGACTAGGGGACCCTGTTGTACACTATATGGCTTTGCAATGCATTAGCACGATTCTGGAGGGGAGTTCTGGTTTGCCTCTCTGAGGTCCTGGGATGGGAACTTCCTAGCTCACCGAAGTTAATTCTCCTGCATTTGATGGAAGGGATCCGGGGCAATATCTACAAGCGTCATCTCATGCTCTTAGGTTTTATCCTGGCAAAGAGGGACATAGCGAAAACTTGGAAAGCGGCAGTGGCTCCCTCAGTTTCGACTTGGAAAAATAGCTTGGACTTTTGCATGGGGTTGGAGCTCCCTATTTTTGAAGCTAGAGGGTGTCCCTGGAAGCATTATAAGATCTGGAGGCGTTGGGCAGATTATCGTGGACTGGAGATTGAACCGCCGCGGGGGGGATCGGGTTTGTGATCCGGGGTGACCCCCAGGGTCCCTTGCTTCAGGGTTCCCCTATTAGTGACATAACGTGCTGGGTTGCCCTTGTTTTTTTGGTGGGATACAGTTTTGAGGAAGGTGGGCCATTGTGTGGACTGTTGGCAGCTTATATTGGTATTATGTTGCTTCGAAATATGGGGATGGTGCATTGGCGGGGGGGAAGGGTGGGGGAGGGGGTTTGTTTGGACAGTTTGATTTTATTTGTATTGCTCTGTATATTCTCCTTGTTTTAAAAATGCAAAATGGTCAAAGTCAATTTTTTTATCTTTATGCGGCAGTTGTCTCTAGGGTCCAGAGATCTGCGCCATATGTGTAATTTTGACAAATAAAATCTGTTAAAAAAAAAAAACCCAATGAGGTTCACGTTCCGAGTCCTGCACACCTACTTAGAGAACACCACACATTTTATAGCATATTGTATTGTAATTGCATTGATATAGCGCTTGCTACCCCTGATGAGGTGTTGAAGTGCTTTTTCGGCGAGTAGCACACTACTCCGGAACCCAAAAAGGATTAGTGGTTAATTAGTATAGTGAAATATGAAATTAATTTGAGAGGTGGACGTTAGTCTGTTATTTTGATTGAAAGGGATAGAAGAGGGAAGGATTTAGACTTTTTTTGTTTTGGAGGTCATAGCAGTAGGAGGAGACTTGGGATAAGTAAAATGGATGTGGAGGGGTAAAACGTCAGAGGGAAGGGTTTAGAAAGGCTTGTTTTGGAAGATCTGAATAATAAAGGAGGTATGCGATGATGCAAGGAGGGGTAGAGTAGGGAAGAGTCTAGAAAGGTTTTTTTGGGGGATCATAGTAGTGGTATGGGGTGTTGGATGAAAGTGGAGGTGGAGGATATATTGAGAGAGGGCATAGGGTGAGAAATAGGGTAGTGCATTGGATATGCTGAATTGAAAGAAAATGAATAAATATATAGATCCAGAAGTACATGGAACGTATATAGAATCATAAAAGGTAGTGTTGCACTTAAAATTAACGTTGTTTTATATATACATAATGGTTTTTCTTTTTTTGTAATTCAATAGTGAAGCAACTGTAGATAAACAGTTAAGATAAAAGATTTACTTATTCATGCAGTCACTTATATACTTTGTAACCATCACTAATATGTACATTTGTTCTGCAAACCTAATGAATATCTATATTTTTTATGTTTTTTTAAAAAACAATTATTCTATCCGTTTATACAAATCAATACACATATACAAGTACATATATAGGTACATATCTATAGTACAAATAAATGCTTATATACGGAGGGATATGCTGTATTTTTCTGTTTGCGTATGGTGCTTATGTGGGGGAAGAGCCAATTCTTGAGTAGCTTTCTGAAGATAAGGTGGTTATCCGTGGATCTTATTTTGGTGGTAAAGAGTTCCATAGTTTGGCTGTTTGAACAGAGAAGGATGTGCCACCCATGAATTTTTTTCCTTGTATCTTGGGATTTTGAGGCGAGGTTCCACTCTAGAGCAAAGGTTATTTTGTTGAATGGGTTTGGTGATTTTATTCCTGATGAAGAGGGGTCCCGTTGCATGTATCGCTTTGTGGGTGATGCAAAGCAGCTTGAACATGGGTCTTCTGGCAACCGGTAACCGATGCAGGGCTTTCATGGCAAGGAGATGGGGTCTTGCGGTTTTATATGTAAGAGTAGTCTGGCAGCCGAGTTCTGAATTTGTTGTAGTCTTTTCATAGTCGTTAAAGGTGATCTGTGGTAGAGGCTATTGGTGTAATCGAGTTTGGACAGAACAAGGGACATGGTAGCTTGGACCTTGTGAGGAAATCCCAAATGGGGGCAGATTTCTCGCATAGTTTTTATAGTAACAAAGCTTGATCTTGCTAGTTTGTCCACTTGGGCATTCATTGAGTCCATGGTCATTCCGAGGTTTCTTACATCCTTCGATACTTTAGCCGGTGTTCCCAGATCATCAGGCCAGGTGGCGAGCGGGAAATAACGTTTCCAACTGCCACACATGAGTATTTCTGTTTTGGAAGCATTCAATTTGAGATGGCTCCACATCATCCATTGATCCACGGCTCTGAGACAACTGAAAACTGGCTAGTTTCCAATGTCTTTGGGCTATTCCAGTTGAAGGAGTATTTGCGTGTCATCTGCATAGTTATAGCACGTGAGGTGAAATTGATTTATGGGTGCCTGTAATGACTTCATGTAGATGTTGAAAAGCATGGGCGAGATGAGAGCCTTGAGGGACCTCTGCTTTTGTGAAGTACGGTTTGGACGAGAAAGGGGAGGTGGGGTATGGATGACATTAGTTCTGTTGCGAAGGTAGGATTCGATCCAGTCTACAACAGTCCCCTCTATGCTGGCTTCTCAGAGTCTTTGTATCAGAGTGTCATGGTCAACCGTGTCAAAGGCAGCCAAGAGGTCAAACAGAAGTAGCACAGCAACCCCGTTGCGTTCAACTGTGTTCTTCCGGTCATCCCAGATGGCGAGGATGGCAGATTCTGAGCCTCTTCTTGGACGGAATCCCGCTTGGAAGTCTGAAAGTATGGCATTGTCTTAAATTAATTGTGACATCTGGGTGAATGTTATCAGTTTGCCCAGAAAAGGTAAATTTGTAATCGGTCCGGAGTTGTTAGGGTTCAGCAGGTCCAAGTTTGTTTCCTTCAGTAATAGGCGTATGTATGACTTTTTGAGTTCTTCTGGAAATATTCTGGTAGTTAAAGAGTTGTTGATGATTCTTCTTACTGGAGTTGCAGCAGAGGTTTTTAGAAGAATGGTCTTGAAGGTTTGAGGTGGACACGGGTCAGAAGGGCAGCTGGCAGGCCTGCTTACTTTGACCAGGTCTATAAATTAATTGTGTGAAATGTGTTGGGAGGAACGGAGAGGCTGGGTTAGAGTATTCATGGATTGTTGTTTTGTTAAAGTGTCAGTGATGGTGCTTTGTCATTATTTTAAATAGGAGTCCAACGTGTCTGCTTTGTCAGTGTAATAATTTGCCAGTTTGTCTCTCAGAAATCTTGAGTAACGGGATAAGCTCCATCCAGGCAATTTGGTTTACGAAATTCATTGAGTATTTTATAGAATTCTTTATTTGCACATTTAGCATTTTGAACTCTGTCTGACAAGTATTTTTTCTTAGCTTTTTTGATAGTGGACTTGTAGAATCTGTTAATTTTCTGTAGGCAAAGTTTGTCTTGGTTGGCGTGTGTTTTGAGCCAGGCACGTTGCAGCTTTCTAATTTGTTGTTTTATATCTTTTATCTCTGTATTTCTCCAAGGTGCTTTTGTTTTCTTTTGTTCCGTTGTGTGGTTTTTAGTCGCATCAGGATTTAAAAGCTTCCTCTAGCCACTCAGTTTTTTTAACAGAATTTATTGTTTCTAGCTCTGTACTGGATGGTGGTTGTGTTTTTAAGTGTTCGAAATTGAGCTTGTTCCACAGTCAATAGGTGGATGCCAGTATGTAGGTTTTAGGTGTGTCTCTTAGTTTTGCTTTATGTTGGACAGCAAGCAAATGGTGGTCTGACCATGTTACCGGAGTTTTAGTTTGAAAGATAACTAGTTCTGTATTTGTGCGGAGTAGTGAAAAGAGGGGCTGACGTGTTTGTTTCATGTGATGGATTTGTTTGTATAGATTGTTTGTGAGTGGAAGTTGTAAGGTAAAGGGGATGGTGATGTGTTTGTGAGTTCAGTGTAGGTTGTGTGCAAGAAGGGGTGAAGTAGAGTTGAGTGTTAGTGATGAGTGGATTGGGTAGTGGTATAGGAGAGAGAAATGATACTCAAATATAATACCCATTTCCCTCAAAAAGTAAACACAGTTAGACTTCTGGAAAACACCATCAATAAGTAATAGTGAGATAGTTCATTTCTGAGAACTCATCTGTAGAACAAGAGTTACAAACTGATTTAGAATATTCGAATTAACGTTTTATCGATATTTAACAGCCATTATCTCACAATTGCAATGACTTTAAAGTGCAAGCAACATGATACACAGCTCTATATTTGACAACACACTAATTCCCACTCTGTATGCCACTCTTCATCACACTATGTTGAGTAGCTCCGGATTCAGAACATCGCACAAGATCGGCCTCGTCTTCAGTGAAGTCAAGAACTCTTTGGTAGTGACATAACCGGATATTTCAGTTAATCCTACACTTTAAGGGGCATGTATTTTTAAAACCCCATACATATGGATGACTGGGAATAGGTAACTTTTACATGGCTATCTGTTTTTCACACTGGTCCAAGAATCTGGGATGCAGCCAACTTCATTAACATACTCTGGCAAGGAAATCTGCAACAGGGTCATTGTTATGATGAACAGAAATGATGGGACTACCTAAAGTGAAGATCTTAAAGCCAGCAGACACCCATTTTAATACAGCTCCCCAAGCAAAAGAATGGCATGAGATTCAATGATGTGCAGGGTCAGTGAGTCAACCCAGGCATGCTGTATATGAGCTGGAACCAACATAGGATCCATTGTGGCTATTCTGGACTTGCTCCAGTGAAGATTCCGACTCTAAGGCAAGGCATGCTCTTTCCAGCACCAAAAGCATGTCAAACTCAAAGTGAGTAAGAGGCATGAGAGGTCTTCAACCAGTGCACATAGGCTGTGTTGCCATCTCTGTAGGCAGTCGACACGACTGCCATGGTTGGCTTAGGAGGCCAGCGGCAGCATGTCAACTTATGGATCGCCATCATGAACTACACTGAGAAGATAAGTCACTCCTATGCAAGTGTACTAGTGTCAGTCTCCATTGTGGCGGTTTATTTGATCATGAGGGTGCAGATTTCGTGATTTTAGAGTGACCTACTCGATTACCACAGAATCTGCTACGAAGGCTTTGTAGAGTGACAGCTCTATAATCATGGTGTAAAAGCGTATAAGCAGTTTTACCCCAAATGCTGCCAGCTCCAAAGGTCAAGTCTATTGTAGCTAACCCTGTGGCTTGGAATAGTAGTTAGGACCATGGTCACCAATCCTCAGTCAGCTATTTCACCAATACTGGACAGTGACTTTAAAATCCTTTATGCAAGCTCTCCAGCGAAGTGATGCAACAGTGACATATTGACCACTGGATCAACTTCTTGTAAGTATATGAATTATTTCTCAAACCACAAAAGTTAAAATGAGTCTTATTGGTGGCCTGGTAAGTTGGCCGATCGGACGCATTGAGGCAGAGCTCCGCCGCCCAAACGCATAATCCTACACAATCCCCATAATGAAATAGATATTCTGCTGTGAAAATAGAATATTACCTTCGAAACATCATGCACCCCCCGGCCGAATCGGAACGGGCTCTGGGCCCTACAGCAGGGAGATGGGAACAGTGAGACGGCGGCCAGGCCGCGGAAACGCGGCAAGCAGTGAGGTGATCGAGAGCGGCGGCCTGCGGAGAACACCGCCGAAACAGGTGAAGAACGACCGACTAGGAGAATAAGCAGTGTGGCGGTTACGAGGATCGGGGCTGAGCACCCAGGAGACGTTACCCGGGAGACGTTACGTGCCTGGAGAGATCCTCCTTCCCGACCTGCCTCCCGCTCGCTCACAGGGGCGGGAGCGTAGGCCTTATGACTGGGGACTGGGCTGCTGAGGCGCCACAAAAAGAGGGGCGGCCCGACGCGCCGACCTGAGGAGAATGCCCCAGTGTGAGGAAGAGCAGACTGACAGCAGACAGCGCGAGGAGCCGGCAGCGAGGGAGCAGCAAGGGTAGTGTCCTCTGGAGGATTGCCAGACCCGGGGATATCTCACCACCTGGTCCACCACCCCACTGGTAACGACAGAAGAGGAGGCGGTGGAGGAAGGCATGGGGAACATCGCCTTGGGGAAGGAAAAGACCCCCAGGTGAGATACTACGGTTCTGAGACGGGGGGGGGGGGGGGGGGGAAGGCTGCTGTCCCCCCCCCCCCCTTCCTCCCCACCCCCAGAATTGAGGCCTGCAGGTAACGACTGAACAAGAGGACCGGCCACCTGCAGGGACCGGCCGCACAGGAGGCAGCGATAGGAGGAGTGTGAGGACCTGTAGCGGGGGCGCACCAAGAAAGGACGCAGAGGCCTGGTGAGCGGAGAGACACACCTAGGGGACAACAGCCAACATGCGGCGGAGCCGCAGAAGGGTCGGAACATGAAGTCCTGAGGGCGCGGGTGCCCTGGGGCCTACCCTGTTTTTGTGCCTCCAGGCCAGAGCAGGAGACTGTTGCGCTGACAATGATAAGTACTAATGCGGAGTACAGCACATGGGCCATCGGCACACGTTGAGGACAGCAAGTAGCACAGAACGGCCATTGAGACTAGCGATGGACTGGGAAAACAACTGAGGAGTGAAAATAATTGTGAGAAGCTCTGGGAAAAAGGCTGGACACGGACAACAATTGCAGGAAGAATAGAGAATTGTAGCCTCCTGAGAGTATACAGAGCCCTACCACGGGCTGCACAAGACACAATCATCAAAAATAGAGAAGCCCCTCCTGCGGCGCCAGAAATCCCGAATTAGGAGGATAAGAAGGGCACCAATCCCCAAGGACACACGATGGGGGAAGGACAAAACAAACATGGGTAAGCACAGCAACACCATAACGCAATATGCGCAACCGCGGGCACGTAGCAGAGAATCACAAGACAAACCCAGGAGGCAGAGAGTGCCCAAAAACGCTCGAGGGGGGGAACTTATAGCAGCACTACAGGGCAAACGCAGCGCAGGTCCTGCAGAATATGAGCTTTGGGGCAAAATGTTGTCACTGGTTCAGGGTATTATACACTTCCCCTAGAGTACGGGTACGTAGCAGAGGTATCTTGTCAGAGCACTGGGGGGTGAGGAGGGGCACGAGGCAGGGGTGTCCACTCTCGCCATTGTTATGTGCTCTAGCAATAGAGCCCCTCGCTGCATCGCTGCGGAAGGAGGCTGAGACGATGGGAATAAGGGTGGTAGAGAAGATACACCTAAGGTCTCTATACACGGATGACCGCGAACTAAGGGAGCCAGCAGCAACAGTCCCACAGCTCCTGCAACACCTGGACCAGTTTGGTAGAATTACTGGACTATGTGTAAATAAACAGAAAACGTTGATGTTCCCCCTGGGTGGGCTGGAAGGAAAATGGTAACACAGTTCCCACAGGTGGGTCTGCGTTGGGAGGTGTCGTCCTTCAGATACCTGGGGATAACAGTAGGCCATAGTCTTGAGGACCAGGAGCGCTTAGCGGTGAGATCAATGATATCGGGCTTCAATCAATCAATCATATCATTTGTAAAGCGCACTATTTACCCGTGAGGGTCTCAATGCGCTGGGGGTGGGGAATGCTGCTACTGCTCGAAAAGCCAGGTCTTGACGAGTCTTCTGAAGTTCAGCAGGTCTTGGGTCTGCCGTAAGTGGGTGGGGAGGGTGTTCCAGGTCTTGGCGGCGAGGTGGGAGAAAGATCTGCCGCCGGAGGTTGTTCTTCAGATGCGGGGACTGTAGCGAGGGCGGCGGAGAAGAGGTGGCGGGTGGGGGTGTAGCAGCTGAGTCGTCTGTTGAGGTACGCTGCTCTGGTGTTGTGGAGTGCCTTGTGTGCGTGGGTGAGGAGCTTGAAGGTTATTCTCTTGTCGACGGGGAGCCAGTGCAGGTCTCTCAGGTGGGGTGTGATGTGGCTGCGGCGAGGGATGTCGAGGATCAGGCGTGCTGAGGCGTTCTGGATGCATTGTAGCAGTCTCAGGAGTTTGGCCGAGGCTCCTGCGTACAGGGCATTTCCGTAGTCCAACCTGTTGCTGACGAGGGCCTGGGTGACCGTTCTTCTCGTTTTGGTGGGGATCCACTTGTAGATCCTGCGGAGCATGCAGAAGGTGTTGAAGCAGGAGGAAGAGATGGCATTGACCTACTTAGACATGGAGAGGGTGGAGTCGAGGATGACCCCTAGGTTGCGTGCGTGGTCGTGAGTGTTGGAGCTGTTCCCAGTGCAGTCTGCCACCAGGAGTCGTCCCAGGCCGAAGGAGTGGATCCGAGGATGAGGACCTCCGTCTAGTCTGAGTTCAGCTTCAGTCAGCTGTTCCTCATCCATTCGGCGACGGCCTTCATTCCTTCGTGGAGGTTGTTTTTGGCGGTATGGGGGTCTTTGGTGAGGGAGAGGATCAGCTGGGTGTCATCGGCATAGGAGATGATGTTGAGGTCGTGCAGTCGGGTGACGTAGGCGAGAGGTGCCATGTAGATGTTAAACAGCGTTGGGCTGAGGGTTGAGCCCCGGGGTACGCTGCAGATGATCCAAGCGACTTCAGAGCGGAAGGGGGGTGGGGGGGGGGGGGAAGGCGGATGCTCTGTGTTCTGCCGGAGAGGAAGGAGGTGGTCCAGTCCAGGGCCTTCTCTTGGATCCCAGCGTCGCGATCGTAGTGTGCGGTGGCAGACCGTGTCGAAGGCGGCTGACAGGTCCAGGTGAGGGCCGCTGTTTCTCCGTTGTCTAGCAAGGTCCTGATGTCATCGGTGGTGGCGATAAGGGCAGTTTCGGTGCTGTGGTTGCTGCAGATTCCGGACTGGGAAGGGTCCAGGATGCTGTTCTCCTCGAGGCAGCGGGTCAGTGGTTTGTTGATGGTCTTCTCGACGACCGTCGGGAACGGAAGCAGGGAGATGGGCCGGAAGTTCTTGAGGTCCTTGGGGTCCGCCTTGGGTATTCTGGAACACACTGCCGCTCTTCACTATGGGGAGGGTGGCGGTAGCCACGATGGTGTTCCTCCCGAGGTGTCTGTATACTGTTCGGAATGTATTGTACACTCTTCCCCTGTAGCGTATTCTGAAAACTGGATAGCCTCTTGACCCTACTGGCCTGGGAGGGAAAAAGGAGTAGGGTAGCACTATTACAGCCTAAACACGATACACAAGAAAGGGAGATGGGTCTCCCAGATTTGGAGCCATTTTATTATGCCTCCAAACTACAATATGTGGCACGATGGGCAACGGAAGGGGATAATGCTGAAAAGCGAATGCCTAGGGAACACATGGAATGGTCTCAATGATGGAATTACTAATACTAGGAAACGGGGTACCTGAGGGAACCCCTTATCTCATACGTCAAACAGCGGAGATATGGGAATGAGTGTTTAAGAGGGTGTTTAAGAAACCACCATTTGCCAGAGATCTCGATACTTGGACGCTACTACCATTTTGTCGTATAGACCAAGACATGACGATGGCCCGAGGGAGGGAGGGAGGCTGCATCACTTTAGGTGACCTATTCCCGGGAGAGACAGGACTGACATTCGAAGAGGTACAGGAGACATTCAGGGTAACAAGGGGCCAGCTCCTTCAATATGCTAAAACAACACATACGGTGAGAGAAATATAGACGGACTTCCCGAATGCCCCAAGTGAGAATGCCACCTTACAGCTCATGGCAACAGCGGGCGCTACAAGACATATGGTAACCTGTCTATACAGCACGCTGAGGGAGGACAGAGGAGTGAGGGAAATACCTGCCCGAAGGGCATGGGAGGAAGACTTAAGAGGCCCCTTAGAAGACAATAAATGGAGTGTGGCATGTGAATTAGTGCGGAGGATGTCCTGTAATTCACGCTTCAGACTGACGCACTTTAATTACTTGCATCGAACGTACCGAACACTGATCAAGCTTAGCAGAATATATGTAGGGAGGCAGGAATCCTTTCTCAAACGCAGGGTGTATGGGGCCTCGGTCTTTCACATGTCATGGGAATGCCAGGCAATTCTACAATACTGGCAGGAAGTGGCAGAATGAATGAGGGTATGACCAGGCTAATCTAGGAGGCAGTCCAGAGGGTTCGCCTGTTGGGTTTAGTTAAGAAACTCAGAGAGGGCAGGATAGGCTGGAAATTCCTGCAGTTGGCGTTGGTGCAGGCAAAAAGGATGGTGGCTATAGGATGGATGAGTTCAAGTACGCCCTCCATAGACCTATGGCGCAAGGACGTGATGGAATGGGCATGAGCGGAGGAAATGCAAATAAAAAAGACCTGCAGAGATGATAAACTGGAGGAAGACATAATTGAGTGGGCAGCATTAAGTTAGGGTTGGGTGGGGGGATTGTTATGTCTTTCTTCGTTTGGTGGTGTTATGTAAACACATGTGTATATAAGGCAAGGGGCTCATAAATAGAATTGTGATGCACAAAAGGACACAAATTTGACCAATGTAACCCAAATAATATGACATATCTGTGTGAAATAAAGTTCGATAAAAAGATTTTTTTTTTTTTTTTTTTTTAATGAGTATTATTGGAGTTTGCTGCTTCGTGGAAGATAATTTGGGGCTATGGAAACACAAAACGGTGAAAAAGATGTCCCTAATCGTGAAAAATTGAGTTGGTTAGGGATTGCTAGGGGTGGAGTGGAATAACTCTAATGCTTATAAAAATTACTTGTTGGCAGACAGTATGGTCTTTAAAAAAATAGCAAATGTAGTGCTGTTACTAATTGGTGGTATTTTACAAAGGCCTGGAGATGCCCTTTCTCTCCTGTTTCGGCCTAAATCATGAAATAACTACCACGACGTGGAGTGGCTAGGGAGTTAACAGCAGTGCCTTTATCATGCTCAGTGGAGCAGCAGGAAGCAGCGCCTAGTGCGGACATGTGGGAATGGACACAGCAAGAAGCCCTCCAGCGCAGGGTCCAAGTCCCTGACATGGTGAGGATCAGACCCCTGTCAGGGAGGCTGGGCAGTACCACGGAATCCAGGGCTACGGGTGCTGCATCTGGCCATTTTCTGAAAATCACCAGTACATGGCTGAGGAATGTCGGCAACTTCACTCCAGAGAATCAAACAAAGTTAAGTATGGCGCATCGGAGGAACTCGGAGAATGTTCCCTGTCCAGCGCCACAGCTGGTGAGGGTCACGTAAAGTTGGGAAGTAGAACTCAATCTGGAATCTTTTGAAACAAGTTCGAAGCGAACAAACGTTTCCCAAGAGACGGGTGAGCAGAATGCACGCCACACTGAACTCATCCTGTGTCCCCGGGCCTTGTCTCACTGTAGGCTGTCTGTCTCCGTCATTAAACTTCATGAACACCTTTGAGGGGAGGGAAGGGACAAGGTACGGCCGTAGGGCAGGACGGTAAACTGGAAGTGCTCCTACCTCACTACAAACCAGAGAAAATGCCTGTGGGACTGCAGCATTGGCTCATGAAAGAATGCATCCTTCAAGTCCAAGGACATCATTCAGTCTCCAGGATTCAAGGCCACCAGGACATGAGCCAACATCAGCAACTTTAACTTGGTTGACTGGGGAAGAATGGTTGAATCATTCAGCATTCCGTCCATCATTTGTTGTAGTTACACTTTTCGCCCTAAGTTGGCAGGGAATGCCCAGACGTGGGTCCCTTGCTCACTTTGCTACTGGATTCAAGCTAGCCTGGCTGATGAATGGTGTTACCCAGAAACCGGTCACAGGATGCTTCTTTCCGGTTCAGAGACGACCTGGCTCCGCAGTTCAGGTTGGACTGTTCCCATGAGGCAAAGGGTCAAGACTGATTTGCATATAGCTGGGCGAGGCGAAGTCAGCTAAAGAAGGATGATGGATTCAACCCAGATCTGTGACTGGGGTGAGGGTCTGAAAAGTTTCAGCGCTCCGTCCATCATCTCCTTGTGTGTACTTTGTCTCACCTGAGCTTCCTTGGTCATCTGTATATCCACACAGTAATGCTTGGTGAAGGTGTGTGAAGATGCCCATGTTGCCGCTGCACATAGTTGCCATTCGGCACATTGGCCATAAACTACCTTGTTGCGTGAGCTTTTGGCCGGGAGTTTAGTCTCTTTCACGCTGAGGAATAGCATACCTGAATTGCTTCGGAAATCCAACAGGCAATTGCCCACTTTGTTGAACTTAGAGTCGAAGACTAACAATTGATTCCCCTTGCAGAATTGTTTTGTCTCCTCTAGATAGTATAGTAAAGCTCTTCCTACATCAAGGTTATTAAGGCTTCTTTCATGGTCGAGTTTGTGGGTTTTTGAAGAAAACTGCAAGCTGAATGCTTGGATTCATGTGGAATTTGCTTACTACCTTGGGTACGAACTGAGGGTTGGTCCTTAGAACAATCTTGTACTTGTGGATTTACATGTATGGTTCCTCAATAGTTAATGCCTGTAGTTCACTTACTCTCCGCAGATGTTATAGATATTAAGAAGGCAGTCTTTATTGTGAAGTATCGGAGTTCTGCTTTGTGCAGGGGTTCAAATGTTCTGTCATTGGCTGTGTTAGAACTGTGATTTAAGCTACATATCGCGGCTGGAGCCTTTCTTGGGGGTGCAATTCTTTTGGAACCTTCCAGGAATCTTTTGATGACTGGTGATGTGAAAAAACTTTTACATGAAGCTCCCCTGATATAAGCTACAAAGCTGTCAAGTGCAAATGGAGGCTTGAGTAGTTCATCTTACTGTCTAGAAGTGTGTAAGATATATCAGCATTGTTTCTTGTGTGGATATTGAATTAAGGGCATTGTTCTCCATACGCCATAAAATGTACAATTTCCACTTAGCTGCATAGCATTGTCTTGTCATTTGTTTTCTTGCCTCCATTAGTATCTCAATTGTTCTTTGCAGTATGTTTAGCTGTCCGAACTCTATGTACTCAGGCGCCAGGCTGAGTGTTGCTGGTTCCGGGTGAAATTTGTGAGAATGTACTCCTCTGCTTTGAATTTGATCATCTGTCCCTTGGACAGTTTGAGTAGGCTTGAGTACCAGGTTTGCCTTGCCCATTGCAGGGCTTTGAGAATTAGATCTGTTCCTGGTTGTCTGACTTTCTCCAGTACCTTTTGTAGTTGAGAGAATGGAGGAAAAGTGGATGCAAATGTCCCAGACCAGTTTAGTGACAAGGCATTCCCTTATGATAGGAGGGGTTGAATCATGGAGGCGAGGAATTGCCATTTCTTGCTCTCCACTGTTGTGAATAGGTCTAATTCTGGTCTTTCCCAGAGGCTGAAGAGCCATTGCAGGCCCCTTTACTTTATCTCCTATCCATGTGAGCTTCTGTTATTACTGCTGAGCCGATCTGCTTATGTGCTGTCCTTTTCTGGCAGGTGAATTGTCTGCAGGTTGATTCTCCTTGGTATGGCCCATAGTCCTATTTCCGGAGCTAGCTTGCTTAGGGTAAATGATTTTGTTCCCCCATGTTTGTTGAGGTAAAACATTGTTGTGGTGTTATCCCTCTGGATCAATACTGTCTTCCCCATATGTGGGCTTCGAATGCCTTTAGTGCCAGAAAAACAATCTTCATCTCTAGTAAGTTGAAATGTTTTATGGAGTCTGCACTGTTGCATTAAACCCGTACACTCAGGTTTCCTGAATATGCTCTACAGCCTTTGTAGGGTGCATCTGTTGTGATGGTCACTGAATGAGTAGATGATTTTTGGTCTGCCTAGTGTTATGTTCTAGGATGCCCAGCATTGTATTTCCTTCTGTACCTTCTCTGTTACAACCACCAGATCCTCCTAACTCCCTATGGTTTGTGACCAACTGTTGCACAGCCATTCCTGTAGAAGGCATATGTGTAAACAAGCATAGGTAATGAGGGGGAATGCATGATGCTATCATGCCCATCAGTTTCATTACTGTCCTTACTGTTCGAGGCTGACCCTTCTGGTAGAGGCAAGTTTGCTGTTTGATAGCGTGTACTCTCCTTTATTTTTGTTTGCAATGCACTTGCCCTCTTGGAGTTTAATCTTGCCGCTAGGAAGGTCTTATCTTGATTCAGTCTGGGTGAGGATTTCTGGTGGTTTATGGAAAATCCCAACCCTTGTAGCATTGAGATACCCGATGAACATGTGTTTAACATTGTAACATCTTTGCTATGACCTTGCCTTTACCAACCAGTTGTCTAGAGGGATAGATGTGGATTCCTCTCCTTCTTAAAGATGTTGCTACTGCTGATAGGCACTTAGTGAAAACTCTTGGTGCCGATTTTATTCCAAAGGGCAAGACCTTAAAATTGGTAGTTATTGCCCTCGCGGATGAACCAGAGGTATTTTTTGTGTGCGTGGTTCATGGGGATGTGTAGGTAGGCGTCTTAAGTCTATTGTAGCCATTACGTCCCCTTTATGTAGTTGTGAGATTACTTCTTGTAGAGTTGACATCTTGAAATGCTGTGTACAAATGAATTTGTGTATGAACTGGAGGTCTAGGATAGATCTTAGTGAAAGATCTTGCTTTGGCACCAAGAAATAAGGCGAGTACTTTCCTTTCTTGTGCTCCCTTGCTGGTTCCCTCTCTCCATTACTTGTTTTTCTAGGAGTTTCTTCATTTCCTCCCTCAATTGTAAGAGTTCAGTTCTTCTGAATCTTTTCTTCCTTGGTGGAGGTTTCTTTGTAAGTTCTATACAATAGCTGTGGCATAACACATTTAAAATCCAACTTTCTGTAGTTATGTTTTCCCACTGAAGTGGGTAATGCGCTATTTCTTCCTCCCACTGGTGGTGTGTGTGGGTCCTCCTTTGTGTGCAAGTCACTTGGAGTTTGCTCCTCCCCCTCTTGTGGGTTGTCCTCTGACTCTTACTCTGCCACAAAAGGACTGCTTTGGTTGCTGCTGCCAGGCTTGGTATCTGGACTGCTGTCCATTCTCTGACTTTCCCTCTCTGGAGGGGGGCAGGGGAGGAATGGGTGTTGCTCCTCCTTTTTGCTGTGGTGACAATTATGGAGTCAGCCACTGTTTTCCCTTGGATGTATTTAGGGTCACTTGTTGAGGGTTTTTACTTCTTCTCCACCCTTGGGGTTACTCCCTTTGGTGAGGCAGACTCCTTGAAAGCCTCCTTGCCCTGGTCCAAAATGATTGGCAGCATCGGAACCTTTTGTGGATGGTGCTAAGGTTTCTAGGCGGAAACAGGAGTCTTCGTTCTCCTCTGAAGGGACCGTGAAAGAATCAGTTGCTCTCTTGATAAGGCTGTTGGTAAAAGGCTATGTTGTCAGGTGGCGAAGCCTTTGAGTGATAACTACAAACCTCTTCTTCAGGGCTTTCTGTGTTGAGGTCCTTCCACTCTTCCTTGAAAGTTCCTGTCACTTCCTCCTTCTCCTCTGAAACGTGGAGTTCCTCTTAGATGTCCTCTTTGTGAGGTACAGAGGCTGCCAGAGCTTCAAGGGTATCCTCTTCTTCCCCGGCCTCTGCAGTAGTGGAGAGTTTAACGGCAATCCTGAACTATTTTAGCGCCTCGAACTCCTTCTTTTGTTGGAGTGCCGCCATTTCTGCTTCTAGGCGTCTTCTTCTTTTACACCTGGAGGGCACTTTCGGCGTCTGAAGTCGGGGAGATCCTTTTCTTGGGTGTGGTGGATTCTGCCTCCAACGGTATTGTCTTGTCCTTTGCAGCCTCTTGTCCGGCACCTGTTTTTGTCGATTGCAACATTTTCCTTTATCGGTATCCCTGAAATGGGATCCGTGGGATTCTTTAGGCTGCGGCTGACCCACGGTTGTTGCTTTCTTTGGCTTCTGGACTGTCTTTTGCACCCCCTTTTTGAGGCCCTTGGTATCAGACGGGCAAGGGTTTTTTCTTACCTGATCTGTTTTCACCTTGAAGTCCTTGGCCATCTTTTTCATGGTACGTCTCCTCTCAGCATTCTCTTTGAGGTACTCTACGTCCGATTCTCTGTGTGTTGAGTCTGCAGTCACCCAGTTAGTCTTCGTCGCTTGAGAGATCCAAGTCCCTCAGCGATACCCGTTTCTGATCGACGAGCATGGCTGCCTAGTGGTCCGCCCTCTGCTTTCGAATGGCCTAGAGGGTTTTCGATGAGTACCGCACAGGCCTCGCAGTACTTATCCTTGTGATCCCTCAGCAGGCAGAGACTACAGACGCTGTGTGGATCGCATTGCGCAAATCTGTGGTGGCAATTAGTGCAAAATTTGAAAAGGGTATTTTCCCTGGCCCCTACTTTGCCTCATTTTAGTCCATCAGAGTTGTTGTTGCTCCGTTGGGGTACCCCGACAGGAAAATGTGTCTGGAGGTCTCTTTCTCTCTCAGGTGTCTTCTTAATCGATGTACGATGGTTTTTCCTCTTGAGTTCCAAGGTTTTTTCCGGGATTTTATCCAAAACTTCAGAGTCTCTTCTCTTGCTTCCAGACCCAACAGCGGAAAAAAAGAACCTGAAAATGGCTGCTACCACTTACAGGAACTTCCGGGACCCTGTCTGACGTCATCAAGGAATGGACCCATCACCAAATAGTGGTCGATGACACCCAATGAAGAAAAAAGAAAAAAACCGAGACAATTATAGACCCAACCACTAGTTGGTGGAAAAATGCACAGCTTGTGAATCCAGAAAAGGATTCATGCTGCAAATCTTTAGTTACAAGTTAATGAGAGCTTTTACAGCACTGCATCTTTCAATGAATCATGTTTGAATCCTAGTAGCAATTATATGAGAGACAGCTTTAAGTCATCTCACCTTTTGAAACTTGTGATTCAGAAGTGCCCTGCCCACAAAAGAATATGCCACCATATGTAGGCCCCAGTGCTGGGTAAACGTAGGCCTGTTCTTCAATAGGATAGTTCAGCAGATATGTTGAACAGGCACATCAGCATTCAACACCATTGCTGAGGACATGTTTCTTGTGGTGGTGTCAGCAGACACTTTACTTGATTGGACAATTTGCATTTCTGTAGCAAACGGTAATGCTGCAGAGATGCGTGTTGCTACGCACCCCTTGCAAGATTTCAGAAGAAGATGAAGAGTGGCTCTGAGACTCTTATGTGTTTGTCCTGCCAATATAGAATTTCAAAAACCTGCAAACATCAAGAATTATGGGTTGATCGACTAGAAAAGAACAAACAGAAGACTAATAGCTTGTTCAGATGGCCTTTGTGGTCTGAGTTTGAATTTGAGTTAAATGGGATCTTGTCCTTAGTGAAAAGCAAAAATGGGATGATAAACAGGAGAATCTTGCAGAAACATCTTGTGGACATTAAATCCATTTTACAAACTAGGAATTTTAACTATGAGCTGCAAGTAACTTCAAAACAATGAAGGGACTTGAGCGACACACCATTGAGCTCCAACGAAAAATGCGGGCAGCAGACTAAAAGGCTCTTGCGTGTTGTTTTGGTCCTTTTCTACATGAAAGCAGTGAAACCATTAAAAAGTGTCCGTAACCACAGAGGTTTGTGTCCTTCAACTACATGGACAGGAGTACTCACTCATTTAGATAAACATTGGTAAAGCCAATAGGTCTTGTCTATGTGAGAGCCAATGGCTTTGGCAATGCATTTTAGCCATGTGGTTCACCAGTGTGGCTGCTGCTCACCATGGCTAAAAGTGAATGGAGTGGGGTAGATTTTTGGTACCTGGGGTGGGTACACTGGGTAAGATTGTGGTGTGGTAGGTTGGGGAAGATTGTGTTGTGGTAGAATAGGATGAGGAGATGGGGTGAGGGAGATTGTGGTGGGATGGACAGGGTAGATTGGGACAGACTGAGGTGGGGTATGTTGGGGCAGGGTACATTGGTGTGGGTCAACTGGAGTGGGGTAGGTGAAGGTAAATTGGAGTGGGGAAGACTGCAGTAGTTGGAGTGGGGCAGATTAGGTGGGTTAGATTGGGGTAGGATGGGTGGTGTAGATTGAGGTGGGGTAGATTGGAATAGGGATAGATTGGGTTAAATATGAGTGGGGTAGATTGGAGTGTGGTGCACTGTGGTTGATTGTAGTGTGGTGCATTGGCATGGACTGGAGTGGGATAGATGGGGTACATTGGAGTGGGTTTGATTGTGGTAGATTAGGAGTAGTAGATTGGGTTGATGTAGCTAGGGAAGAGGTAGACTGGGGTAGATTGGGACACGGTACATTTGGATAGACTGGGGTAGGGGTGATTGGTAGACTGGAGTGAGGCAGGTTGTGTACATTGGGGTGAGGTAGTTTGGGTACACTGTAGTGTGGTAGGTTGGGGTAGATGAGATTGGGTGTGGTAGATTGGGGTGGACAGATTGGTGTGGGGTAAACTGAAATGGGCAGATTGAGGTAGATTTGGGTGGGGTAGATTCGGGTGGTTTAGATTTGGGCACATTGGGGCAGACTGGGGTAGGCTGGAGAGGGGTAGATTGTGGACGATTGGGTTGGGGTGGATTGTGGTCAATTGGGGTGGGGTAGATTGTGGACAATTGGGGTGGGGTCGATTGTGGTCAATCGGGGTGGGGTCGATTGTGGTCAATTGGGGTGGGGTCGATTGTGGTCAATTGGGGTGGGGTAGATTGTGGACAAGTGGGGTGGGGTTGATTGTGGACAATTGGGGTGGGGTCGATTGTGGACAATTGGGGTGGGGTATACTGGGGAGATTAGAGTGGGGTCGGGAGGGATAGAGTGAGGTATACTTGAGTGGGTTAGATTGGGTGGGGTAGCTTGGAGTAGCCTAGATTGGAGAGGGACAGACGGCATAAAGTGGAGTAGATTGTGTAGGTTGGGTGGAGTAGATTGGAGTGGGGTAGTCTGGGGTAAATTGGAGTGGGGTAGATTGGAGTTGGACAGGTGGGGTGGATTGGAATGGAGCAGATTGAAGTGGGGTGGAACAGGGAAGACTGACCTGGGGTGGAGTGCGATGAAGAAGGGGAACAGTAGCACATGGAGGAAAGGGACGAAGCAGTGCCATGAAGATGGAGGAGCAGTAGTGTGATGATGATGGAGGGGCAGCAGTGCCATGAGGGAGTCGGGCGATTAAGTGCTCATTCCTCTATTTAATCAATAGCTGTGTAGGCAATTTATTTTTTAAAGTGGGGGTAAAAAAAAAGACTTCCAGCCCAGGTCACATTTATCCCATTGCAGATATACGAAGATAAACACAACTATCCAGTTTCAAATGTTTGGAAGGGTTTTAAATGTAGGTATTTTGTTACTAAAACGTATTAATTTTAAGCTATTTTTTTGTCTTTGTATAGCATTTGTGTAGATCCAGGCGAACAAGTGCAATATTGAAAAATGTCGTTTCACTGCATACCAGGTTACTTTTTTACTAGTCTGTAACTGCAATGTTGAGAAAGTCGTTCCAGGTTCAGCTGCATGCCCATAATGCCATGGGCTCAAATTGCCAGTTTAAGCTGCTTCCATCTTTTTGTCATTTAGTCACACCAGCAATATGTTTAAAAGCTGCCAGTAGACAATGCAGAGTGCATGAGTAATGGGCCCTAGTTTTGAAAATCACTCTCACTTAAAAAATCTTTTCAGATTAGGGCTTTATATACTGTTCTGTACAATTTTGCTGTTGTACAAGTTCTGCCTGCAAACCATTTGCTTCCAAAAGCAAAGGGGTAGCAACAATAGCTATTGAGACGGAGGGTGTGGGGCGTTGGGGGAAGCAACATAGAATACCAAGTTAGTGGCATTTGCTGGTTTGCTATTGTAAAAGAAATAGGATCGTAAGAAGCTTAAACACCGAATGGGGAAAGGAGCGAGTGCAAACACAAGCACTCGTATGGAGTGCGTAAACACAAATTAAAAAGTAGCTCCAAAGAAAGGGAGTAGTGGACAGACACAGTACTTGGTCCATGTTCTAGGAGAGAGCCAAACGTAAGAGATGGCATGACACATGCATGACATGGCAAATTGCAACGAAGGATAAGAGAGTGACGTTGCAACAAACAATTGATAATCCTGTGGTTGGGATATAGCTCACTAACGGGGAACAACAGGTCTCAAAAAGACAGCGCATGCGCTGTCTAGCCGAGACCTAAACAACTAATCTCTCATTCACATGAAGTGGGTATTACAAAAAGGAACTGGTTTTAAACAAGCACATTTTTGAATAGTTAAAAATATAGGAGAACCCGGTCAGTGGACTTAACCTTTTCTCCATAAGGCTGAATAAATGTAACATTTCTCTCTCATTCATGTGAAAACTAAAAGTATTCCGACCTCGAAGTCCTTACAAATTACAATGTGGCCACATCAGACAATAGATTCCGAAATCTTAACTTTTAAAAAGTCCTTACGTGTGTATATGCATTAACAGTGTACACTCACAGACAAAATAAATGTGCCAAGGAGATCATAAAATTGAACAGGACAGAAGGATCATTCCCAATTCAATTATTTTGGCCAACATACACGTTTGAACACTAAATCTGCCTTCCAATCTGAAGCAATGAGGAGCACAGTTAATAATGATGGTCCCTTAGTGCAATTAGACTTCTTTTCAATTTAGTTTTGCACAGCATCCATCCGCTGCAGAAGAGGTAATGAGCACATTATCTCAAATTGCCTTGAAGACGGAAGACAAGGTACCCCCAAGCATGAGGGCACAATAGCAAGTCATAGCTAGAGCATAGAGAGGGTAAAAACCTTTTAAAGGTGTCAGGTTGAATATGCTCTCGAAAAATGTGAGCTTTGTCCCATCTGGTTACAGAAGGAGTTAAACCCTACGAGATCTAAAACAGGAGCTATGCTATCAGGAGGAGAGCCTAAGTAAATTCAATTAATGAGATCGAAATTTGCAGGCAAAATTGATATGCTTATTTACTGATGTCCACAGCCCTAGACTGTCTAAATGATAGCGGGGCAGCACATGAATGTCTCTCTCTCTCTCTCATCCCTCCGCCCCAAAAGTTCTGTGTTGTGAGCTCACTCCCATTTTAATATAACAGTGGCATTCTCTGCAGAGGGGTTCAAGACAGACTATGGGTGAATTATAAATTTGGAAATCCTGGTGACACTAGCTGTTAACCACTTTAGCTGTGCAATTCTTGGCTTCTTCTTTGAACTGGAGATGTGCAGGAAACAAGAATTAGATGTGTCATCAGGAGGCAGACCTGTGCTCAGAGGTTTGAAACAGCATCTCAGCAAAATGTTAGTATGTTCCTAGTCAGAAAGCAGGGTCAAGGGTATGACAGCAACCACCAAACATATCCTTCAAAAAAGAAGGACCCTAGGAGCCTAATGTCATGAATTAAGTAAGGTGGTGCATGGAGGTTCCACCAAGATTTATTGAATTTTATCCTCTTCCTTGACGTGTTCCATGTCTACAAGTTGTTAGGTGGATAATTAGACACCAAAGAAAACAGTTAATGGGACTCTCACTTACACAGAGGGAATATCTGTAGAAATTATAGGATTACATTTTCAGATATTAGGGCTAACAGCATGGATGCTACTCAGAATGACACTAAGCATAAATTCAGTCAATGGTTACTCAAGATGGGATCCCTATATGTATGGATGAAAGTGCATGAGACCAGTTCTTCACTGCACGGCTCACTGCTTTATCTGGAGCAGAATGGCAGGGACAGATTTACCCAAAATGAACTGTTGAGTAACGAAAGTACTAAGTTATTTCCACCCATATATTGTAGCTGAAAACTTTTTGATACGCAACAAGTCAGATACTAATTCAGGAAGCAGTCCCTTTCATGAGACTGCCATCAAAGAGAATGCATCAACATACATGATACAGAAGATGTAAGGTTAGCTCCAATGATTGAAAATGGGAATTCCACATAAGATTCACACCTTAGCCACCAACGTTCCCTTTGAAGGAGACTGCGCAGACACAACATTTGAAGAAAGGCTTACTTCCATGTTCAAGATAACTATCACAGGAACAGATATGCACATCTTTCTAATTCTATAACTTACCAATTATGACCACTACATTGGACCAGTAAGGATTTAAACAACATTGATAACAGATAAACAAAATAATATATCAATACCTGAAAGCCCCCAGTCCTGACCAAGGAATGGAAGGTAGTCTGGAAGAAAGAAGAAAACAATTATCACACTGTGGATCTTACAATATAATAGTCACTAAATAAATTACATGTTCTCTCTCCTACTCCTCGCAACTCATTCCACCATCCATCAGGCCTCTTAGTCTTGCATCTCTTAACCATGTCCCACTATTTCACTGCAAGCTCCATGTTCCTCAGCTTCACTTTCGCTTTTTCCCTTTAGGTATCACAGGCTCCTTGCATCTATCACAGCATCTATGCTTCGCAAGCTTTTGGTCCTGTTCTCTCCACACCCGGCTTCAAATCGCATAACTCACAGCAGCACTGATTGAGGTCCAGTATTATACTTTCATCTCCTCACTCACTCTGCCTTGACTCTCCATAATTAGAATTCTGATTTTTCCAAGTTTAAGTCAATATTCTCAAACTTAGACTTGGTGTTAAGGTGGTGGTGTGAGGACACAGGGGACCCAAAACACGGAGTGCATCTGCCCCAAGGTAAGGATATTATGGGAATCTGCCATTACCACGAAAGTATTGCAACATGTGCCATTACATAGCATGCCATTACAACGCAAGTGGCATTACATCGTATGCAATCACAGCACATGCCACTACAACGCATATGCTTTTACCATACATGCCTTTACAAGGAATTTCGTTGTAAAGGCATGAATAGTAAAGGCATATATCTTTTTTACATGTAAGTATACATTAATTTTAGGGTTTACAGTGGGTTTGGGGCGGGAAAGGTAATTAAGGGTGGATATGGGTTTTGGGGTGGGAAAGGTAATTTTAGGGTTCAGGTTATGTATGGGTTTTGGAGTGCCAAGGGTATTTTTAGGGTTCAGGGTGGGTATGGGTTTTGGGGTGCCAAGGGTAATTTTATGGAACCATTATTTTTATTAAAAAGATCCATAGCTTATCACACAGCTGAGCATCAACAATCATTGCCCGGCAGCATATATTTACGGATGAGGTCTTCCACAGCTCAGGGCCTACAACCCGGAGGCTGGCAGCGATATTAGGATCATATTATACCAACTCAAAACAAAACAACCAAGGGTAACAAAAGGACAGCATAACAATCATCCCCGCCTCTCTCCCTGACCCCCACACCAGTCACCTAATCGTCTAAGCCACATGAAGCGTGCGGGTTAATTAAGACGTGTTGTTCTACGGCCTCCGTCCGGGAGGTCAATTTCGGATTGGTCCCATCCCCAGGGAGAAGTTGCAGTATTTGTAAGTATTTGGGGCATGTGATCACTCGTAATTCTATCGAGAGGATCTGGAGGAAAGGAGCCCAGAGCTCAGCATAAGTCTCCCCTTTATGTTCCACCACTAAGAACATGCGTTCCATTGTAAGTGTCAGACAAAGTTTATGTAGCCATGCAGTATGGTCTAAAATATTCGGGGTGCACCATTGAGCCAAAATTACTTGGCACGCTGCCAACAACGCTAGTGCAATCTGTCTACCCTTCAAAGAGTAAAGGGGTAAAGTCAAAGGGTTTAGCAGCCCCAAGATAACATGTGCTGGGAAATGTGGGAGTGTTGTGTCAAATGCCTTGTCTATCTCCTCCAGAACTTGCTCCCAGAAGCGGACCAGGCTCGGGCAATGCCACAGCAAGTGCACAAGGGAACCTGGTAAGCCACAGCCCCTCCAGCATCTAACTGAGCATCGCTTATCCTAGCTATGAATGCGGGTCGGAGTAAGATACCAGTATGTTATCACTTTGTAAGTCGATTCTGTCCCTGCGGTGCTATGGGCCGTGTGGTGTGTTCTGTAGTGTATGTCTGCCCATTCTTATCAGAGAGCGCTGGACCCAACTCCTCCTCCCATCCTTTGGTTCGCCCTCCTTCCTTTCTTTTGGAGAGCATTGCGTAAAGCTCAGAGATGAAGTGTTCATCGTCATTTTTGCACATTAGCCACTTTTGGAACACCTAAGTGGTCGTGAGGCTGCTGCATGATATTGTGGGGAGGTGACCCAATTGGAGGTAATGAAATAAATCGGTCTGTGTAAGAGCATAGTCCTGCCTCAGTTGTTCGAAAGGAATAATCCCATTGGGGTCAAACAGAGAGCCCGCTCGTTTACAACCTTGTTCTCTCCATCTCTGGAATACTGAGCTCTGTCCCGGGAGGGAAGTCGGGGTTGTCTACGATTAGAGACATTGAGGACGGGAATGTTGTTACCAACTACTGTATCCCACACTTTTAGAGTCGATTTGGTTACTGGGGAGGAGGCCAGCCGGTCCAGAGATCCAGAGAGAGAGTTAATTACCACTTTACTTTCTTTCGCTACAGTCTCAGAATCTGGTTTAAGGGTGGATGAGGGCTTCCCAATCTTACACCAGTGAGGATATTTGTTTCTGGAGCCCTCCAGGGGTCTACTCTACACTTCCTGCGCTGTAGATTCCGTGAAACCCAGGACCTTCTGGACTTCCCTCAGGGAACAGAGCTGTCTTACTTTTCCCTCGTAGGGAAAGATGATCCAGATGGGGTGCCCCCCGGAGTACGAAATCACTTTTTCTTTAAGGTGGGATGTAGTGTGGTCATGGAGAGGTCCTGAAAAAAGGTTGGCGAGTGCCCTCAAAACTGCCCAGGATGGGCATATCGAGCACACCGTATAATTGTTTCTTTTGAGTTGAAATTAATGTACACATGCTAATGGTGGAGCGGGCGTTGCAAATTCTTGGCTGGCCTACTCGTATACCCGGTCTATCTGGATATCAGAGCTGTGTTCTGTGCCTAGTAGAGGACGGAAGAGGGCCAGGACAGACACCAAGATCTTCTCCTTCTGCCTTCATCGGCACACCCCTAATGCAGACATTGTTTCTTCTGGAGCAATTTTCCAGGTCCTCTGTCTGGGCTTTCAGTTCAATATGCTGGTCCTTCATTCTAATGATTTCTTGCTGCATCATTTTGATCTCCTCATCTCTACCGGGGCCGCGCACCTCTAAGACCGTTACTTGGTCTCCTACCTCTTCCAGATCACGCCTCATTTCCTTCAGGTCGGCCGAGAGTTGTTACTTCATTTCTTGCAGGTCCTCACGGAGGGACGCCATCAGCGCTGTCATAAACCCTTTTGTGGCGGGGGGATCTGCGCCCTCCAATTCCTCCTGCTGCCCTTCTCCATCTTGAGCTGCCCCAGACGGGGTGACTGGCATGGGCTGGTTCAGCCGCATCTCTTTCACTGAGCTCTCCTTTTTTGTCCGAGCCGTCACCATGGTGTCTGTCCCTTGATTAGTTTCAGATGGAGGAGCCCTCAACGCTGTTGTCAGCAGGTAACCACTCTTCTGGGTTCTCTTGTGTGCTTCTCACAGATGCCTGGAACGCCTAAATTGAGAGGTTCTCTTTGCTCCCAGGTGCGGGTCGCCAAGGCCCACAACTGCCCAAGATAGCCACTGTGTCCTGGTTTTCGCCAATACCGCCCCACTCCAGCGGGTGGCTATGTATGGCGTGGCTTCCGGCCCTTGCGCCGGTCCTCCCAGGCTGTGGTCAAGCTCTCTTGCAACTTGAATCGCTTTTTCCCCTCCTGCACTGTGACATCTCCTACATCACTGATGTGCAGCGGGCCACGAAACACATGTACCGCTGCGCTTTACTTAGGGGAGGCATAACGTGTCCAGCAGACGCAGGGAGTCTTGATTATATGCTAGCACCCCAGTGGGGGAAACTTCTCCTCTGAAAGCACACTTCCTATATTGATCCTGTTGATAATGTTATGAATGTGAGGCTTTCTTGGCTCTATTGGGGGGGGGGGAGCCTGCTTGGCCATCGACCGGGATCAGCGCGCCTCAACACCCTTGGAGAGGGAATCCGGTATCAGTACGGGGGGGGGGAGGGGGGAGGGGGGGGAACAGAGAGCGCCTGCCCTCTATTGTGGAGTCAAGCCTCTCCTTAAGTTCTGGTGCAGGTTACGTGGAGTCAAAAAAAAAAATTTGCTTTATTCGGTTTTCATTTGGATTACAAAACCATAAAAGCACAATAACACGGTAAACATTACACTAATTCCAATCCAACAGATTTAAAAACATTTTTTTTCCTTTAAAAAGAAAATCAAAATAGATTTTTATCATTTTCATATATTTTCGTGGAGTCAATAATGCACTTCTTCCGACAGCGGGTTGTGGACCGTGAGCATCTGCTAGTTAAGGGCACTGTAAAAATCCTAGTACCCGGGCTCGATCCTGTTTATGCAATTCTTCCTGCAGGGCTGCTTCAGGAGGTAAAGCTCATCACTAGGGGGCCTCTCTACCCCACGCTGTGCGACAGTCTCTGGGGCTGAGCAGTTTGGGCATCCACCTTTACTCCGATGTTCATCACCCCCTGGGGTGCTCCATGCTTTAGAGCAACACCTACCGTGTTGTGAGCAGAGGCTCCTAAGGCTCTGAGCCACTCCCCAGGTGATCCTGTCCTTGTCGCAGGCCCAGCTGGACCTGGCCTGGCCGGGCGGGCAAGACCCACCGATCTGCCAACCGTGGCTTGAAGTTTCAGTTTTGCTTCTTCAGTGGGGCGCGAGCCTGCGTCACTCCTCTGGACTGGACGCAACCCTGTACCTCCAGGGGCTCTCTGTTCCAGCGGTGATTCGTCCAGCAAGGGATGAGAGGCCGGAACTCCCTGCCCCAATGCACGGGGTTGAAAGCCCCCAAGCTCCACACTACCTCTCCTTGGCACGCGCCCAGGCCGCACCTCTCTCTGCAGCCGATGCCTGGCGTACAAAAACAGCACACTTCTGTTCTCCGGTGGGCTTCGCTACCACAGCAGAGGCTTCAGGATCGGACCTGTGAGTTCCACCGTCCGTAGAGCTCTGTGGGAGGGAGCTATGTTTGCGCTATGAATCGGCGGAGTCGGAGAGACACAAAGACATGCCTTATCTGACCGCCATCTTGGCCACACCTCCCAAGGGAAATTTTAGGGTTCAGGGTGGGTATGGGTTTTGGAGTGGCAAGGGTAATTTTAGGGTTCAGGGTGTGTATGGGTTTTGGGGCGCCGTCTTTTAAAATTGCCCGTGTACAAGTGTGAGTATTTTGGTTATATTGCGTTCTGAGCGCTTACCTTCTGATCACTTCAAATACACGTCAGGCAGACATAGTGGGTGGGGTGTTTGGTCAGCGCGCTAGTCGCTCGACTCTGTTCGGGATAAATGGTGGTGACTGCGCGTGCGCGCAGCGGACGCGCGCAGCGGGCGTGCAGACAGCGCGACGAGGGTGCGCTAAAGGCAAGCCCGTCTGCGCCCGTCCGCGTCCAGCCGTGTCCAGGTACAGGAGGGGACATAACACCCCCGGTAAGTGATGGCGGCAGCCGCATCACCTTTTCGGTGGCCTCTTTATGGGCGATATGATTATGGCTCTGTTGGATCCAGGCGTCTCGTATCACTTGCTTTCAAGTCTTCCCTGGGACATTAGAAGCCCCTGTTGCATGTTTGACTTGCCGGTTTCACACGAGAACCTGTGCAGGAGACCCGATCCTAAAGAAAGTGCCTACTGATCATACTATGATTGGACCAAAAAATGTATTGTGTAATGTGAGATCCCTTGCTAAACATCCTTTTGAAATTTGGGATCTTATCAACACTAATAGCCCTACCTTATGCTTCCTTACAGAAACATGGCTTAATTCCACTAACCATCCCCAGATTTATCTGGCTATTCCAGATAACTACCAATTTATCCACCTTAATAGGGAAGGAAAAATAGGGGGTGGCATTGCCATTGCCTTCCAGAAACATCTTAAAGTGAACTGGGTGTTTTCAATTCAAAATAAATGGCTAGAATTAGGAATCTTTAAGGTGATCGAATCCCCTACCAGTACTTGGCAGGGCGCCTTACTGTATCGACCTCCCGGTACGAAAGCCAACTTTGCAGATCTCTTGGTTGAACTCATAGCTCTGCATGTAGTGGCCTCTAATACCTTCCTCCTTCTTGGAGAATTTAATTTTCACGCTAAAGATCTCTCCAACCCCGAAGTGGATAAGCTGTTTATGGCATTGAACTCAATAGGACTAACTCAGCGGGTGGTGGGCCCCACTCATCAAGCCGTCCATCTTTTAGACCTAGTATTTTCTAATGATGATCACCTGAAATGTATCCCTCCCCTCCCCTTGACCTGGTCGGACCATTCTCTGATCTCTTTCTCCTCCAATAAGGTTTGGGGAAAAAAAGGGGATTTTCAAAAGAAGGTACCCTTGGGACAATATAGAATGTGGCGAAATTTATCCATAGAGGCTTTTAACAACGCCTTCTCGCCTCCTGGGGAATCTAACTCCTGTGACCCCTCCAAAAAATTGGATGATCTAAATACTGCCCTTCATAGTGCGTTTGATTAAGTTATTCCATCCAAACAAAACTTAGGTATAAGGCATCCCTCCAGCCCCTGGTATACAGAGGAGCATAGAAAGGAAAAAGCTAACTGCAGGCGTCTGGAGAGACTTTGGAGGACTAATAAGGAATATCAATCGAGACTTTTATTTAGACAATCCCTGGCCATCTACCATTTAAATATGAAGGAAGCGAGACGTGCCTCAATTATAAACCAAATAGAACAAGCCAGTAATTCTTCAAAAGTTCTGTTCACTATAGTCAAAGATTTTACATCACCCAGAGTTTGCGCACAATCTTCTATTGAATCACAAGACCTCTGTGACTCGTTAGCATTATTCTTTAGGGATAAAATATCGACAATTTATAACAACTTCCCTCCAGAGATTTCCTCAGCCTCAGATCTGTTGTCCGAACACTTGGGTGAAGCATCAACAGTTAAGGAAGCCTGCTTGGAGCACTTTGAATTGACCACTAATGAAGAGGTTATAAATGGCCTGTCAAAAGCAAAATCAGGCTCCCCCAATGACTTGTGCCCTCCAAAAACGATGGCACTCCTAGCCACTAGCTGTGCTCCAGCTGTTACAGATATTTTCAATTCCTCCTTAATCACGGGAATTATCCCTATGGCTTGGAAAGAGGCAATTGTCCGGCCTATCCTAAAGAAACCTTTAGCTGACCCGTCCGTTCTTTCTAATTACCGCCTCATCTCTTTATTACCACTACTGGGGAAACAATTAGAAAGCATTGTAAACAAACAACTGTGCACCTATCTTGAAAAGAATGGTATCTTAGACCCCTCACAATCAGGCTTTCGGAAGGGCTTCAGCACAGAAACAGCGGTATTAGCAGTAACTGACTCACTTAGACAAATAGTCGACGCAGGGGGTTCAGTAATACTGATTCTCCTAGATCTCTCCGCGGCTTTCGATACCATCTCGCATAAAAACCTGGCGGAGAGATTAGTCGCGGGGAACTTAAAGGGAATGGCCCTGAAATGGTTAAAGCACTTCCTGTCTGAAAGATCTCAGACAGTTACGGTGGGGCCCTACTCCTCGCCAAAAATGTCCTGAAGAGAGGTGTTCCGCAGGGGTCTTGCTTAAGCCCGATCCTTTTTAATATCTATCTGTCTCCTTTGGCGAAGATAGTTGAACCGCTGGGCTTTGATATCATCTCATATGCAGATGATACGCAGCTCATGTTCTCCATTGGAGATAATTTAGAGAAGGAAAAAATCAGTTTTGCCAGTGGCCTAAAGGTGATCTACGACTGGATGACGACCAACTATCTCCAACTAAATCCAGATAAATCTGAGATCATGTTACTCGGCAGAGCTATTGAGGTTTGGACCAATGATTGGTGGCCCACCCAATTAGGTGTTGCCCCCACCCCCAAGCTCTCAGTCAATAACCTGGGAATAAAAATTGACAGGGTTCTGTCAATGAAAGAACATATCATCAACACATCAGCCGCATGCTATTATAGCTTACGGCTGCTGAGGAAAATTCTTCCGTTTATGCCTACTAACCATCGTAGGACCCTGGTCCAGGCTTTGGTCACGAGCCGTTTAGACTATGGTAATGCCTTGATGGCAGAAGTAGGTGAGACCCTCCTAGCCAAGCTGCAGGTAGTTCAGAACACCGCTGCAAGGATGATTTTAAATCGCCCAGCAGGAACTCCATCTCTACCGCTGCTTAGTCAACTTCATTGGCTTACGGTGAAAAAGAGGTCTTTTTTTAAGATCTGTTGTTTCACCTACAATGCCTACAACAATAGGGGCCCCCTCTACCTACAAAAAAATTGTTTAAACACTCCCCTTCAAGGAATGTCAGATCAAGCTCTCAGGGTCTACTGTCAGTCCCCCGCTTTCGTCTCTCACGTACGGGAGGTAGATCCTTCTCACATCTGGCTCCAAAATATTGGAATCAGCTGCCTTCTGCCCTACGATCTATTCCTAGCTTCGAATTATTTAAAAAAAAATTGAAAACTTTTTTATTTTGATCCATGAGTTCCTCTCGCGGGCTTTCTGTCTCTAGGGATTATTAGTCTATTATGCAGCGCCGAGATGCCCCAGGGTGATTTGAGCGCTTTACAAATCAATTAACATAACATAACATAACAAGGGAAATGTTAGCAAAAGACACAATTAATGGACAGAATGCAGAACAAATCCAAACATTCACCACCAGTCAAGAGATCTGGGTTAAATGCATCATTCTTTTGCTCACCATGCCACCCTAGTTTAGACCTGGCCATATGCAAATCAGTCTTGACCCTGTGCCTCATGGGAACAGTCCAGCCTGAACTGCCAGCCAGGATAGCTTGATTCCAGTGGCACAGTGAGCCCAGAACCCACGTCTGGGCATTCCTGGCACACTTAGGGCGAGAAAGCAAAAGACACACAATTGATGGATGGAATGCAGAACAAATCAAAACTGGGTTCAAAAGCTAGCCTGGCTGATGAAGGGTGATACCCTGAATCCGGTCCCAGGATGCTTGTTTCCAGTCCAGGGAGGACCTGGCTTGGCAGTTCGGGCTGGACTGTTCCCACAAGGAACAGGGTCAAGATTGATTTGCATATGGCTGGGTCCAAACTGGGCTGGTGTGGTGAGCAAAAGAATGATGGAATAAATCCAGATCCTTGTGACTGGGGGTGAATGCTTGCATTGTCCAGCATTCCATCCATCAATTGTTTCTTTTGCATAAGGGTAATTTTAGGGTTCAGGATGGGTATGGGTTAAACCTAGTCGGATATTATGGATTTTAATGTCACCAAATAAGCAGTGGGCTACATGATCCCAGACAGTGGCGTAGCGGGGTACATCCCAGGCAACACGAGTTTTGATGTGCCCCGTTCAATGAGTTTGCCAAAAATACCCACCAGCACCCCCCACCCCACTCTCCACTGCGGCGGCCGCGGGGCAGCAAATGCAGAGACCGCCACGGGCGACCATAGGGCGAGCTACGCCACTGATCCTAGAAGGAAAAGTTTCTTCCAGTCTGCAAAATACATCTCTAAAAAGGAATTCACACAATGACTGCACTTTACTATTCTAGCTCGTTAAGGCAGAGACCCAAGTAACAGCACCAAACTGGAAGGAAACAAACATACCCAACTTTGCACGGATACATAAACAATTTAAGCTGTCAAACATCTTACTCCTTGAACATGACCTGGTGAAATGTGTTTCCAAAAGACAACTACTGGATTATGAAACTGCATTGCTGGGTTTTATTAGATTGCAGGTGCATAACTATTGATATCCCAAACAACAATGTGCTAGTGCAATGCTTCAATTATTCTCAGCCACAGGTGTTCGCGCAGGTCACTTTCTAGCCCATTGTTTGCCCACTACGTCATTCTATAAAGAAACCTGCCACATGTAAATCAGTCTTGCTCCTGCTCCAATAGGAACATTCCACTATGGCCTGCCAGGCCAGAACTCCTCCAGAGAGGAGGACAAGCAACCCTGAGCAATGCCAACCTACTTGGGCCTCGTCAATTAAGTATGGCTTGAATCTTGGGGCACAGTGAGCAAAAGACCTCTGTGTGGGCCTAGCAGTCTTCTGCAGCTGGGAATGGACTGTTACTGTTGGAAAGGACTAATTTGTACATTACTCTTTTATGTCTGCGGTGGCAGCATGGGTAAAAATAAATGAAGGACTGGAATGCAGGCACAGTAAATAAAAGTGGATGAGATTATTCCTTTCCTTTGATAACTTTATTTCGGCCGGAGACCATAAAAGTGCAAATAAAATACATACATACAAGGCACGTCAAATAAAATGATAAAAATAGAAACATTTCTTTAAAAAAAGAATTAAACAATTGGTTATCAAAGATGTTTCAGTAGTTTAAAATGATTTTAGACTTAACCAGCGGCGCCACATGCCATAAAGAAAGCGGGAAACAGCAAATACAATGGGCGGAGAAGTGTCGTGCTTGAGAACTCTACACGCCTGTACACAATGTCTAAAACCCAAGTTTCTACAGATTGGGATGAGCCAATATTTACGGCCCTGTTGATTGCCTTTAAAGGCGTGGTACGGCACATTTGTGGCGCATAGTTCAGATAAACACAATTGTTTGAGGGACACATTCAGATATTTATAGCATTCCGACTGCTGATCACTTTGAAGAGCTGAACATAATGCCCTACTTAGTGTGGAATCTTGGGCTCGCCTGATCTCGCACGGGCTTTTCATCGCTGTTAATCATCTGGCTAGATCTTGCTTTAAGTCCAAATTTGAAGCGGATTTCTGCTGGAGATGAGCTTTGAGACAAATTAAAAGCTTGCGCAAAGGCGTGAATCTGCATTTTATCGACTATTGCAGCATTCTGCCCTATCATCGCCACATTGGCATATGTGATAGCGGTACTAACTTGTCAAAGATAACTGTTAAGAGTGGTTGAGATGACGGCAGATACAGGTTTTTTTTGTCAGGGTGTAAAAGGCGTGAATTAATGCGATCGCCTTCTTCTCCAAGTATTGTTTTTGCCAGAAGAAGTTTCCTCTAAAATCGAGGTATAGCCCCAGGTATTTATAGTTGGATACTGTCTACAATCTCCAATCGAACATCCTTTAAGACCAAGGAGGTGGCTAGTTCTTGTCGATTTCAGAGAGACATTTACCTCCAGGTGGTCGGTTCTTGCGCACTGTGCAAGGTCATTCTATGATCTTTGTAGGCCTTCTTTAATTGAACTAAATAGTACACTGTCATCGGTGTATGACAGAGGGGTAAGGCGGAGAGGACCCAGCCTGGGGGTAGGGAGGTGGTTAATGGGAATTTTACTGATCCAGGGATGGTGATAGATCAGTCATAAATAGGTTAAAGAGGTGGGGAGCTAGCGCACGTCCCTGCTTTAAATCTTGGTAAGTTGAAATCCTCCTGGATATTCTAGTACCATCCCCAATTTCTATTTAAATCCATGTTTCAGAATATAATGCTTGGATTTCTTGTAGCAGTGAGTTGGGTAGGCTCTGGCTCTTCAGCTTACTCCACAATAACATCCTGTTTGCATAGTTAAAAGCTGCTTTAAAATCTATTAATCAGAGGTGTACTTTTTTTGGGGCCCGCCTACAGTGGTCAATCAGAAAGGCGGTAGCTAATATGTTAACTGTGGTGCCTACACCTTTTCTAAATCTGGTCTTGTGGTATTAGGTTGTTTTTGTTTGACCAACCCGTTAAATCTGCGAGTAGCAGGAGCAACGCGTAGTGCTTCGCTTTTGAGTCAAAGAGGACTGTCACTTCCTTTAAATATTGGATTTATGATGGAGCCTCACTAACTCTCTGGTACGGTGTAGCTAAGCTGACCTTCCTTCAACAGAATTTTGGGCAGGGGTACTGGTCACATTATGTTTACTTTTTTAAAGTGGCATGTGGTAGGCTATTCGTCCCTGGCACACCTTTACGACAGCCCTAGAGCAGAGTGTTTTTGACTAGTGTTCCGGAATAGACATTTTTGTCACTGGTTGGAGATGTAGGTTCTAAAGAAATTGTTGATTTATTGCAGAAGTGCTTGCCAGGTAGGTCACCGATGCCTGCTCTATAATATTTTAGTTTATCATTTTTCTTTTTATATTGAGATTATTTTCTAGTTTCAAACGAACATTTGCATCTCCTAGTGAGGAAATGTCCCCCTGTGCACTGCGTAAGGTCCCGCGTGGTGGGTAATAATTGTATGAATAAAGTTATCCAAATGATGAAAAAATGGTTGTAGAAAGATGTTTCATTCACATCAGACTACTGCATCAAATTCTCTTGTAGTATGCTTCAGTGCATATGAATCAGTCCATAGGAATGTATGCAATATAATAAATTTATCCCGAACAACTGGGATGTGAAGTGTGTGCTTTTAATCATAACTGTATTTACACAACGCTTAGTACTCCTGGAGGAGTTGAAGGAAGAGGTATGCAAAAATAAAAAGTATTACTTATGGTCTTATATTACTCAAATCTACAGGTTGGAAGCTTCATTTGATCCTAAAACTATTTACACAGTTTGCAGCAGTCTATATTATAAGGTGTGTAATGCAAGTATAAAATAACGACTTACATATTCACAGTGCTTTCTGTCACAGGCTGTGACCTCATAGCACTAAAAATATACAAGTCACTATTCTCCACTGCACCAACCAAATTTTATTATTTGGCTATCTGGTTACACACAGACCTCTGCAGTGCATTAAATAATAAAGGTTTCATAACGTACTACAGTGCATTTCTGATGGCGTGAATTTATTTTTCATTCAAGCTGCCCATTATTTTATATGTAGCTACCTGATGGTGAAAGACCTAAAAAACACCAGCAAAATATTTTGGGGATGATTTATGAGAAGCTTGGGCTGAGGAGCGTCACTTTTTTTGAAGCTTTGACGGCACAGGTGTCTCAATCATATCTATGATGCGATGCAAAGTCACCCTGCGTGGCTTTACATGGCCTCATAGGTATGGAGTAAGACAAAGCAGCGCAAGTCGCTGCGTTGCCTTACTCTGCGTCAAGGAGGTGTTCCATAGGCGTTGGATGGGTGTTCCAACGCAACACCCATGGATTTTGAAACTGCCCCATATATGGCCAGCGCCATAACCTTAAGCCTCCCCACAGCAGGTGTAATGAGGAGAAATGTTTTCATTTCTCCTCGTTTTCCCTCTTTCTACGTGTGCTTCTGCAGCACACACAGAAAGAGGAAAATCCCTCTCAGGATTCTTCTTATTTTTTTTTACAGGAAGGTGCCCCTTCCTGCACAAAAGCAATCCTGCCTATGTTGGCGTTAGGCAGCAATTTGTGCGCCAACGCAGGGGGAAAGGACAGGAATGCACCATATTTCCTAAATAAGGTGCATTCCTGCCCTTTAAAAATAGCATAGGACAGCGCAGCAAGAAGACTTGCGGCACTGCCCTACGCCAATGCCATAAATAAGGCACGTTGTTTTTAGCCACACCTTTGACCATGCCCCCAAACTCTCTGACCTTCGGTTTGCTAAACAATGTTTAATTTATTTCCCCGATGTAAAAATGACTTGCTGTGGGAATTGGGGGCATGTATAGTTCTCGATAGTTGGCAATGATGGGGACCATGTTAGAGAATTTTTTGTCGGGAGGGGGTCCTTTTTTTTTATTTTTTTTTAACTTATTTTTATTGCCATTTTTACATTAGACACATTGTACATCATATGGATCTTTCAGATAGTTATAACAGATTGTACATTCAATAGTGGTACACATCAACTGCATATATCAGTGATACGTCATTGGAGAACTTAACCCACGTACAGACTTGATATGAGGTGTATACCCCGTTGTCTCAGGTTCCAGATATGGCACAGAAACTAGGGTAAAACGAAGGAGTAAACTAGGGGGGGGGGGGGGGGGAGGCATGAACAGGCACAACCAATGACACCGGCGAGGGTTTGTAGCGTCGTAGGGGTAAGGCACCTCTGTGTCTCATGAGTGCCTATCCTATTGGGGGGGTCGACCTAGAATTACGTTAGCATAACCGATATTGGGGTATGTAATGAGATCATGTGGGCGGAATGTCGAGAGATTGGTTGGGCGGGGTCTGTGACTGCGCGTGCAGGGCCGACGGTGTGAGTTGGCTGTCTGCTGGATCTGCACCCGGGGATAGCTGCTTGAACGGATAGAATAGCATGGCCCATTCCATTGATATGTGGTGTTTGCGGACCCCTCTCACCTCCTCCTCCCGCAACGTCTCCTCCTCTGCCGCCGCCCACTTGTGTGTAGCTCCCACCCACGCCGCCAGCGGTGGACCTGTGGGGGAGCGCCAGTGCATAGCGATGCTGCGTTTGGCCAAAAGCACCGCAAGGGAGAGGAAGCGAGTCCGCACCCTGTGTTGCTTACCCGCGCGAAAGATTCCTATGGCGGTGGCCTCCCATGTGGTCATGCAGGTTAGCCCCGTGAGGGTACCTAATGCTGTGTGAATGTGGTGCCAGAAAGTTTTGATGATGGAGCAATTCCAAAACATATGTTGGAAATCTGCATTTCGTTCTTGGCATCTGGGACAGAGGAACTGAGTGTCAGGGTAGAACCGTTGGAGGCGTGCGGGTGTTAAATAGGCCCTATGCAGGATGTAGTATTGAATGTTCTTAAAGCGTGCGTTTCTAGAGACCTTCTTAGGGTACTCCAAGGCTCTCCCCCACTCCCCCTCGTGGAACGCACGCCCAATTTCGGCCTCCCAAGTGGCTCGCAGGGTCTCCAGTGGTTTGTTAGTCAGTTCCCGGATGGCTTTATAAAGCCAGGTAGTGAGATGGCGCCCCACGCCCATGCGTAAGATCGCGTGGAGAACCGGATGTGTGTGTGGCTCCCCTTTGATTAGGTCCTGATACGGTCGGTAGCTATCTAGGAGTTGGCGGTGGAGCAAGAATTGTCCCGGGGGAAGATCATACTCTTCTACTAGGCTATGGAATGGTCTTAGTTGCCCCTCCTCGAATAGGGACTCCACCTCTGTTAAGCCGCATGATGTCCACGTGCGGAGCTCGCTATTGGTGTAGTAGTGTTCCTGTTTGGGCCACCCCACCAGGGTGAGTAGAGGGGAGTACAACGGAGCCCCCAGGGACATACAGTGTATCCTCATCATGCAATTACGCGCCATCGACACTTGTAAAGGGAATTTGAGCTTTGGTTTAGTGCCAGGGAAGAGTAGGCGACGGATCTCCGGAACGGATATCCGTCCTGCGACAGTGTGAGTTTCCACAGTGTATCTGTCTGCCGTCCAGTGAGACAGCCATTGCAGTTGTGCTGCCAAGAAGTAGGCCTCAAATGAGGGGGCTCCCAAGCCACCCTGTGTGGTGGGTAGCTGCAGCTTTTTCAGGGCTATCCTGCGTCTAGTGGATCCCCAAATGAGTGCGCTAAGGAGGGAGTCTAGGTCCCGGAAAAAGGCCCTGGGCGGGATCACTGGCAAATTGGTAAAAAAATACAACAATCTTGGGACTATGATCATCTTGGCTAGCGCCACTCTCCCAATGGAGCCAGTGGAAGACTCTTCCAGAATCCGATCGCAGCCCCAATACTAGCCAGTGCCCTGTTATGGTTACCCTCAAACATATCTGTGGAGGAGTGGTAGAGACGGACCCCGAGGTATCGAGGGGCCTCCGCACTCCAGGGCACTCTCTGAGCACCCAGTCGAACCTCCCGCGGGGGCAGATCCGGGTGCAGCGGGTATATCGTGGACTTGTCCCAATTCACCCGTAGTCCCGAGGCCGCTGTAAACTCCGTCAAGGTTTCCCAGAGGGGGGTCAGGTCGACCGTGATGTCCCGCACATAGATCAGCAAATCATCAGCGTATAAGGAAACACTATGCACTGTGCCTGCCACCGGGACGCCCCAACTCTCCCCTTCCTGTCGAAGGCATATGGCGAGCGGCTCCACCGCCAGAGCAAAAAGTAGAGGGAACAGTGGGTAGCCCTGTCGCGTGCCCCTCCGAACCGCGAACTCCGTCGATATGTACCGACCTAGGCGCATCCGCGAGGTCAGCCCAGTGTACAGTAGGCGCGTGTAGGCGAGGAGGGTGGGCCCAATGCCCGCTCGCTGCAGTACCGAGAACAGAAATTGCCATGTGAGGGAATCAAAGGCCTTCTAAAGATCCAGGATGAGACAGGCCGCTCAGGGGTATATTCCCCTTACCTGATCCTGGATGTGGAAAACCCGACGTATATTCTGGGACGTGCGTCTGCCGGGAATAAATCCGCACTGATCCGGGTGGACCAGGGAGCGTATGATTTGTACGTATCTGTCCGCGAGTGTTTTCCCGAGGAGTTTGCAATCGGCGGACAACAGCGATATCGGGCGATAGGAGGCCATGTGTTGCGGGTCCCTATGGGGTTTCAGGAACGTCACAATTACGGATTCTCGCATGGATTTCGGTAACTCCCCCTTCTTCAGTGCCGCCGCAAACATTTCCACCAATCGAGGGACTAGGTGCACCGCGAATGTCGTGTAATATTCTAAGGGGAACCCATCTAGCCCCGGAGCCTTATTGCGGGCCAGGGCCTGCAGGGCCCGCTTCACCTCTGCCGCGGTTATGACGGCGTCTAGAGTCTCCCTCTCTGTCCTCGTAATGGTTGGGATAGGGAGAGGATCGAGGAATCAATCCACTACAGTTTGCGGGGTGGGGGCAGGGTCGCTGTAGTAGTCACGGAAAGCCCCCAGAATCTCCGCCTGGGAGCGCACCAACACCCCCCCCACGGTCTAGTACCTCGGTGATGGGCTTGATGTCCGTGTCCTGCCTGGCCAACCACGCCAAGAGAGTGCCTGTTTTGTCCCTCTCTTTATGCATCCGTGTAGCATACGACCGGAAGTTGTACTTTCGTAGGTCCGCGGAGGCAGCCTGATAGGCCGCTTTTGCCTCGGCTACACATCGCGCCTCCTCCTCGGATGTGACATCCCGTTTGGTGAGAGCAGCCAAGCGTTGCTCCGTCGTTGTGAGAGCCTGTTCTAGCACGCGCTTAGCCCCCGTTATTTGCTTCAAGCATTCTCCCCGGGCTACCACCTTGAATGCATCCCATTCCACTAATCTAGAGGATGCCGTGCCCGAGTTGCGCGTGAAATAGTCTTGGATGCTACTCTCCTGATCGTGCCGGAAGACCTGGTCCGCCAGGTAGTCCCGCGGTAAGCGCCAGGTGGGGACCGGTGGGCGTGGGGGCCGCCAGTGTAACTGGAGGATGTGAGCATCGTGATCGGATATGATCCTGCCCAGGTAGTCCGAGTTGACCACCTTAGGTAATATAGCCGCCGAGCATAAAAAGCGGTCAAGTCGAACGCGCAGATTGTGGGGGATAGAGTGGAAGGAATACACTCTGATCAAGGGGTGGCGCATTCGCCAAGCATCGGCGAGCGACCAGTGATTAATCCAAGCCCGGAATCTATCAGTTTGCTTATGTGCCGGGGAGTGCAGTGGAGGGGGGTGCGAGCGGTCAAGGTGCAGGTCGATCGTGCAATTATAGTCTCCTCCCAGGACCCAGGGTATGAAGGCAATCGGGGCAAGGACCCCTGTGAGATGGTCCCAAAACTTGTCTTGATCCACATTAGGAGCGTAAATGCTACCGAGAAGTACCACCTGCCCATCCAATAGACCCTCCAGCAGTGTATATCTACCTTCTTTGTCAACCACCCTCCGAAGCTCCTGAAAGGAGGTTCCTGGCCGTACCCAGATCAACGCCCCGCGTGCATACGCAGAATAAGTCGTGGCGCATATGAGACCCCTCCATTTTGACTATAGTTTCACGACCTCTTTCGCGATGAGATGCGTCTCTCGTAAAAACACTATCGGGGCATTGTGACGCTTTGCGTAAGAGTACGCCGCGTATCGTTTGCGCGGAGTGTGCAGCCCCCGAACATTAAGGGTGAGGATTGTAACGTCGTTATGTGGCGCGTGAGGTGTCATGTCAGTGTGCCTACTCGCCATGCGTGAGGACTGAGCCTATCGAGGAGTGTAAAACTCCGTCGCACGAGCTGGCTAAGGGTGCCGGTGTCCCCCGACGCTGCGCGGTCATAGGTAGTGGATGTTTGGATCTTTGTCATGCCATGCGGGAGGTGAGGGAAGTACTGAACTGGGATAAGCAACAGAACCATCGGGGTCGGGGAACATTCCCAATGCGTAGGGCCCATCGTCGGCAACGATGCGTCCAAACCTGTTAACCCAATTAAGGGGGGTACAACAATATAAGAAGGGGCGGCGGTGCATGCGTACTGGGCCAGAAACTATTCGGGCCATTAGTAGGGAAAATGAACGTTGCTCCTGCTGTAGCAAATAGTGGGTCTGATGTCTAAATACAACGGGTGGGAGGAAAGTATACTTAGCTCCATGTCAGTTTCTGGAGTCCCATCTCATTTCGCTCAAGAGCCAGATTGTTCGTCCAGAATGTGGTCCGCCGTCTGTGGAGTGACCATGGGGGCGTCACAGAGTCCTCCCCCGACAGTGTTCCGTCACTTTCATTCTCCCCTTCCGAGGTAAAGATATGCGGCGGTCTATCTATGTCGTCCGGCAGGGGGGATGCTTGCAGATCAATCACAGCTTGCAGGGCCTCCCTCCTTTCTTTCACAATCTGCTTTAAATCCGGAGAGTCCTGGGTGCGTGCCCGATCTCTGCCACCCACTCCGCCACGTGGGCGCCGCTGTGAACGCCTTCCAGATCGTGAAGGCTTGGGGTGGGGGTCTCTTGTGCTCTCCGCTCTAGACTGCCGCGTGCAATGTAAGTCTGCCCAATCCAGAGCCTCTGTGGCATTAGTAAAGAATACAGTGGAATCGGCGTGGACCACTCTGAGGCGAGCCGGAAATAGTAGGGAGTATTGGATGTTGTTCTCGCGCAGCCGGCGTTTGACATGCAGAAAGGAGGCCAGTTGTTGTTGAACCGCTCTGGCATAGTCTGGGAACGCCATAACCCGTTGATTGTCCACCTGCAGGGCGCCTGCCACTCGTGCCGCGCGTAATACTGCATCCCTGTCCCGGAAATGGAGGAACTTCGCTATCATCGGCCTTGGGGGCGCTCCCGGCGGCGGTCTGCGGGCCGGGACCCTGTGGGCTCTTTCCAGAGAGAACGCCGAGCGCTCCTTTTCCGGAGTGAAGGATTTCACCCACATCTCCAAGAAGTGCAGGGGGCTTGCGCCTTCAATTCCCTCGGGTAACCCCACGACACGAATGTTGAGCGTCCTTCCAAATCGTCTGCACGTTCTTCCATGATCGTCAGGCGATGCAGTACCTCCTGAAGAGTCTGCTGGTGCTTATCGATCGTTGGCTGCATGTCCGCCATCTTCTGCTCTCCGTCTTTCACTCTATCTGCCAGTTTCCGATGGTCGTCGCGGATAAGACTGATGTCTGTCGCTAGTGTCCCGAGCCTCTCCTCCATCGAGACTCTGGAATGCTCAATGGCGGCTAGAACTTGGTCCAACTTGACGGAGACCGAGGCGTCGGGCTGTGTCTCCACCACGCCCACCCATGTCCGGGCCCTGGGCATCTTCTCCGGGGCCGTCTCCGGAAGCGCCGTCTGTTGGGTCCCCCGGTGCTTTCCCATCGCTGCGACCAGGGCACCTCAGCGCTTCGTGCTCATCTGCCGGGGGCGCGGGATCCCTCGTCCCCCAGGGAGGTAAAGGAGTCGCCTCGTCGTCAGGCCCGCACTCACCAGTGAATTGCGCCCTCACCGAACGCTTCCACCCTTTGCTGCAGGTCACCACGGGTCCAGAAGGCACCCCGTTACTCGTCCCCCGTCCGTGCACCACAAGGGGGGCTACCATGCATCGGCTCCAGGAATTAGAGATCAGAGCGGGTGATGTGTACTGTCCAACCTCGTGGCCCCCAGCCAGGTGAGGCCCCAGGTCCAGAGGACACTCCGCCGCTTGGCGTCCCACAGCGGATCTCCAATGGGACTGCCCTCCGCTGACTCGCAGGACACTTTAGGGGGGGTGATGTCAGGCGTCCTCCAGACTCGCTGCCCCCCGCAGGGTGGGGCGCCCCAGGCCCGATATGAGGAGAGCGCAGGTCGTTCACTGTTGCTGCCGGCAGTCTCAGTCCTCCGGGTCACACTCCAGATACTACTAAAGCAATGTCCCGACGGGCGCCATCTTGGAGTCAGGCGTCCCGATGTTGCGCCGGGACACACCAGGGCTCCCCTCCCGTGCCGCTCTCACCGCTAACGCCGCCTCCGGTAAGCACACTGCAGGGGATGTGTCGTCTCTCCCCAACACCGTTCTGCCGCTTCACACACTGCGCTGGTCACTGTGTCGGGTGCGCGCCGCAGGCAACATGGCGTCCCGTCCTATGCGCGCCAATTCCGGCACGATGTCACTCTGTTGCCCAGGAAGCCTCCGGGGCTTCGCCAGCGCTACTCGGCCGTTGTTGCCGCTTCACGCGCGTGCCGCGAGGGGGGTCCGTCAGTCTTATGTGTGCCCTGCAGCTGGGAGCGCTATCTCTGTTCTCTGTGGGCGCCCGCCGCCATCTTGGGCCACCGGGACTCAGTCTGACACTGCCTTCCGCCACCGTGATGGTTCTCCCCCTCCATGCGCCGAGTCAGCGCAGCCACAGACTCCGGGAGCGGTCCGGTGCCCAGGGTTGCATTTGTCAGCAGGAGCAACGCCTGGAAACGGTCATTCTGCTGGCCCGGTCTCGGAGCCCTAGCAAGCTGCAGCCGCCATGGCCACACCCCCGTCGGGAGGGGGTCCTTATGCTTAAAATGATTTTACGGGGGGTCTCGCATCAAAAAGTTTGAAGATCTCTGGGGTAGACTCTACAAAAAGAGGAACCAGGAGCTTATACAGGTCCAGCACACTTGCTCCTTGTATAAGTAATCTATAGGTAAAAGGGGTGTGCAGTTCCTCAAGGTTAAGAGATATATTAGTGTTCCAGTTCACGGAATGTGCTCGAATAGAAGCAAGTGCCCTTACACACACAGAAGGGTGTTATGGTTCATCATTGGGCTAGCGCCTTGTTGGGCCGGCGCTGCAATGCTAGACGGGCACCCACTAGGGGCTCTTTGCTGGAGAACTTTTTATAGTCATACGGTGAAGTGGGGTTGTGTGGGCTATAATGGTGTGGGTAGACTGGTATCAGGCAGGGAGTTTAAATAGGTCTAGTGATGTCCAGTATCAGATTATTTATTGATTGAGCTCACTAACCTATTTAAAAATATATATGGTGCTTATAAAGGATATAATAGTCCTAATAAGCAGGGAAAGTGAGTTGTTCTAAAATAAGGTCAACAGGTTTCTAGCCTGTGTCTGTCCGGATGAATCAAGTGGCAATTCTTCAGGACTTAACATAAAAAACCTACACTACATAATGACTAGATTCAATAATTAGTGTATTGTGTTAAAGTAATCATTCATACATCATGTCACAAAGTTAAATTGTACCTTGACCTCGATACAAAAAATACTAGAACACAAAAAGGGGCCAGACATCACAAATAGATCATGCATTTAGATTTCCAGCGCTTCATTATAGATCCAGTGGCATGCGTATAACTTTCTGGCTGCATGCCCAAAGTGATACACAGACACACACAAATTCACCAACATTCAAATTATAGTGCTGTGGGCTTGCTAAAAGAACAGAGTAGACTTAAGGAAGTATTTCAAAACTCACCCTAAGAGGGATGCAATGTGACCTCTTGAGGAGATGGCAGAGGGAAACTCCTGTTAGCGTCCTGCACGAGGTAAGGATAAAAGGCTTAGTGAAAATGGAATCGTCTTAACCTGGCTCAGGTGCAGAAAACACAAGCATTAAAAATGCAATAGGTCTCGCCTTTCATTAAGTTAAAGCCATTTGCTTTGCTATACAATACCATTAGCAAAGCAAATGGCTTTACCTTAAAGGCGAGACTTATTGCATTTTCAATGCTTGTTTTTTCTGATGTCACTTTGCAGAGCAGAAACATTTGATACTGTCTTATGCTATTACTATTTCCGAATATAGTTAATTCACTTTTAGCAACGGGAAATATCTCGTACTGTATGTAGGCTGCCAAATGAATGATAGAAGAATTTGTTTGCGTTCTCTGTCCAAGTTCGAATGGTAGTTCCATATTATACGTTTACTTACTTCCGTTCCTATGTTGGGTTTCTATTAGAGAAATAAGTTTTCAATCAGATTCAGCCCTTTCGGAATCTCTCTGATTTTGTCAGTAGGCACTTTAGCCTCAGTACGTTAAAGAAAACACTTTTGGTCAGATTATATTTCATAAAATAACAGTGTTTCTACTTGTAATTTTTTATTTAAACTTAGAAGTGTCAGGGTTAGTGGTTACTCCCTGCCAGCCATAAGCCGGTCTGGTCTTTAAAACTACTTTGCAGCTACTTAAGTAAAGTTATTAGGGGTGTTTATGTTTAGTAGCTGACAGGCACTCGGTGCCCACTCTCCCTCAGTAACCAGGTACTGATGCAGCCTGGTGGCAAATTACATCTCTGCGGACATTGATATTAATGGGTTACTCGCATATGAGACACAGGCCCTTTGTCAATTTATTACAGTAAAATACAGCAATTTATGTCGGGTAAAACCAAACTATTTTCCCAAATATTTGTTGTTTTTTACTCATGCCATCCTTTGAGTCTGAACTATTTAGATCCTCGCATAACATTAGGATCCTAGTTGTTGTAAAGGGGTTAGTTAAATTCTTTTATTAGTATAGGTCTAACTTTATTTGCAGCGTTTCTTTCATGTTTATCCATCCATTAAAGTTCCACATTCTATCTTATTGTAACGCTGTTGGAGAGTGTATCTTCAAACATGTTTAGGTTTGAAGATGCATCTCTCGTGCTGCAGTTTCTCAGCGGAGCGAACAGCTGTTGAACACACACTCAGTCTTGCTTCACGGGGAACAGCAGCACTCCCGTGTTATGCTGATTCAAGGATTAAATCTCATTTTTGGATCTAACCACTTCACCGTGTTCGTCTGGATTTGTACCCTTTTATACTTCTTTACAGTTGTCACAACAAAATGGGTTCAAAAAGCAGGCATACATTTTCTTCTTTGGTATGTTATGCTGGTTGTATATAGCGGGCCTGCCTTATTGGTTCTTTAGGTTCTCGTGGGCAGAGAGATGTTTTCGGTGCAGTCACCTCCAGCAGAGGCCTGTTCCGCACCATCCATCCTCACCAGAGCCAGGAGGCAGTTTCTGGTGGGCACAGAGATGTATTCGGTACAGTTACCTCCAGCAGAGGCCTGTCCTACACCACCTAGCCTCACCCCAGCCAGGAGGCAGTTTCCGGTGGGCAAAGAGATGTATTTGGTGCAGCTACCTCCAGCAGAGTCTCTCCTGCACCACCCAGCCTCACCCCAGTCGGGAGGCAGTTTCTCGTGGGCAGAGAGATGTATTTGGTGCAGCTACCTCCAGCAGAGGCTCTCCTGCACCACCCAGCCTCACCCAGTCGGGAGGCAGTTTCTCGTGGGCAGAGAGATATATTCGGTGCGGTTACCTCCAGGAGAGATCTCTCCTGCACCATCTAGCCTCCCGTCAGTCGGGGCAGGCAGCTCGTCGCAGGGTTTGCATTTCGAACTGTTGTGTATGGCAAGGAAATGTGAGGCACAAGCTACGCCTGTTGGGAGCGGAAGGTTGCACCCCTGCTGGCAGTTCTGTCGAGTTATGTGTGCAACTGTTTTCTGTCTACCAGCACAGCCTCCACAGCTGAGGTGCCCTGTAGAAACAAGTGAAGCTTTCCTTTCTAATGCACAAGTGGTCCCCACTCTGCATGCGAACAAGACCCTCTCTGTCCAGGTCTGTCATGACTTTTCTATGACTTTGTGTAGATTGTGAAATCCTATTCACCAAACACAGATCAATGTAGTTGACATTCTTTTTACTTGCACACTCTGTGCTGCAAACATCTTGTTATCCGTTATTCATTTTTGTCCATAGTCAGCAGTAAAATGTTAAGAATCAAAAGGATTTTAAATGGAAGATTAGAATGTAGCAGCCGAGCACATCAAGCTTCTTCCAGGCAAACGCGCCGTACACGCGGTCACCATCTCTAACTCCTCTTCTTGCTGCGTTTGTTGCACAATTTCTGTCCCAGCCTGTTTAGGCTTCAACAGTCTGGCGATGAAGTAACTGCTAACAGCTTCCTACAAGGTCACGACGCTTTGAAGAGGGATTTCAAAGACATGCACAGCATTGCTTGGTTATCTGTAGTGTCCTAGCATGGACACGTTCTAGTGTTCAGCAGTGTGTCCTACACTGTACACCCACCCACCACAGAAGTCACTGAGTCAGGTGACGCTGCTAATAAAAGGGCCGAGCGCACGTGCTCGTGGCCAGTTAACCCACCATATAACCATGTGTCTGCGTCAGTGCTTCCTAGCATGAGGGCCTAGGGCCCCCAACACCACAATGGCGACGAGGCGGGTAATCTACCCCGCGTGTGCAGCCCCCGATCGGCGCACCTTTGATGGTTGAGGGGGAAAGAGGACTGCCCGGTGAGCACACCCCCGGGTGACGGCGCCACGCGCCGTGAAGCCAGCCAGGCGAGCGGAGCCCGCAGCAGGCCCTGCGGTGACCGGGTGCCCACCCCGCACCGCCACGAAGACTGGTAGGCGTCGCTGTGCCCCAGGGAGGAAGCGTCGCAGTCGGGTGCCCACCCCGACCTGCCGCGGTGCCCAGAAGCGCCCAGAAGGAGAAGTGCCGACCGTGCGGAGCCCACCCGCGTCGGCCGCGACCTGCCCGGTGAAGGAGAGGAAGTGCGGACCGTGCGGAGCCCACCCGCATCGGCCGCGACCCACCAAGGGGCAGCGATCCACGCGGAGCCCACCCGCGGGAGACAAGAGGCCCGCCGGCCAAACGTAGAGGAGCCGCACCAGAAGTAACGGCCACGCGTACTGAAGTCCGTGCGAGGAAGCCGGTCGAGAGCCCACCCCGCCGACTGAAGGTATGCAGTGACTCTCTACCCCCCCCACCCGCAGCGTGTAAGCTTTGTGCCGCTGCTGCTGCGGTGGGGGGCGCGATTAGCATAAAGCGACAGCGGGAGCCAACCCCGTTCTGCCCCGGCGAAGAGAAGCGAGCGGCACCGGCAAGACCCCCCCCCGCATGGTCCGTGAAGGGAAGGGACCTGCTGCGGGGGTGGGAGAATTGGAAAGCAAAAGCGGAGCCCACCCGCGAAGGAGCGCCGAGACAAATGGAGCCCGCGGGTGCCTACCCCGCATAGGGACAAGCATGTCGACACCCCCCCCCTGCCGCGCGAGGACTGCAGGAAGCTGCCGCGGGCAGGGAGGGCGATTCGAGGATAAGGAATGGCCGCTGCCGGCCACGAAGACATGCCCCCACACCTCACAGGACCCCCAGCGGCACTACAAAAAGAAAGGTACTACCAGCGGGTGCCTACCCCGCATGAGGATGCTTGCAAAAGTGAAGAATGGCCGCCGCCGGCCATGCAGTCAAGGCCCACCTCGCAGGACCCCCAGCAGTGCTCGCAGCGCCAAGAGTACACCAAAGCTGGGCGCATGATGCCACAGACTGCCCTTGTGCCCCAGTGATGCCTCCCCCTGCTGAGCAGCCCACTGACAAAGCTGGTGCCCTCCTGCCCCCGGAAAAAAAAAAATGAAGGAAAAAGACTTACCTGCTGCCACGTGTCCTGGACTCCACTGCTCTGCTCCAACTCCAGCCCCATCTGGACTCCACTGGTCTGCCTGGCTCCAGCTTCCCTCCGGCTCTCCTACTCACGAGTGAAGCCTGGAGCACTGGAAAAGAAAACAAGGGATAGAGTTCTGGCAGTCCAGAAGGTTGCTGCTGGAGCCAAAGAAAAGCAACACTGCCACCCAGTGGCCACTGGTGGTACTGCAGCAAGAGGAAGATCAACAAGCCTACAGCAAGCCAAGGAAGTCCAGCAGCTACAGGAGACCGACGGAAAGGGAGAAGAGGCAGCAAGGCAAGTACCGCAAGGTCTGACGGAGGCGCGATGGTGAGCGCACGGGAAGTGCGACGGAGGCGCACAGGAATGTGCCAGAAGCGCAGGAACGCGACAGAAGCACAGGAAGAAGAGACGGTGGGCCACAGGGATGCAGCGCCATCCCGCAGCAACAAGGAGGAAGAAAGAAGAACGGTGTCGAGCCACATCCACCCCAGCGAGGACTGCGCTGTCGCCGCATCAAGTGGAGCGAACCCTCGAGAGAGAGAACAAACGGACTCAGCGCAGAGGTACCCCGGACGCGGACAGTACACTGCAGCGCCTACACAAGAGGAACCCACTGAAGAGGATGGGCGCAGCAAGTATCCAACACTGGCGGGCAAGGATGCCGAGCCCCACCCAGTGGCGCCAAGAAGACACCACATCAAGGAATCATGATACTAGGAGCAACGCTACACTGAAGATGTACCACGACGGTACGAAGAGTAGCACGCACCAGCGCCTGACAAGGCAGCGGACAAAGGTAGTCACACGGTCGCAACGCAAAGGTCAAGCCGACCAGCAAAATGGTCGCACCACAAAGGCCAAGCCGACCAGCCAAATGGTCGCACCACAAAGGTCAAGCCGACCAGCCAAATGGTCGCACCACAAAGGCCAAGCCGACCTGCCAAACGGTCGCCCCACAAAAGTCAAGCCGACCAGCCAAATGGTCGCACCACAAAGGCCCAGCCGACCTGCCACATGGTCGCACCAAAGAAGCCGACTCGCCAGGAGTCGCACAAAGAGGTCTGACGCAAGACCAAAGGTATCCTGCCAGTGATCGGCAGCGCGGACCGTCAAGTGGTCCAAGAAGCTCAAGAAGAACCAAAGCAACTGGTGAAAGGGAGAAGACCGAAGCGGACCATGAGCATGGCCCCACGAACTTCAACCGAAGTAACTGGTGACAAGGTGAAGATGAAGAGAAGGTCACGACCCGAACTCGGAATGCTGAAGAAGATGAAGAAAGTGTTCTCGGACGAGGACAAGACCAGGGGGAACACGTGCAGAGTGCGCGCGCTGCATGGAGAAGCCTGGCCAGATAAGAGGAGAACAGAAACGGTCCAGAGTAGGTCGTGAAGCGAAGAGATGAAGAGACCAGAGTGGCACGTCCGCCACTAAGAAAAAAGAAGAAATCGCAGTGGCACGTTTGCCACTACAAGAAAAGAAGATGTCTGAGTGGCACGTTTGCCACTACAAGAAAAGAAGATGTCTGAGTGGCACGTTTGCCACTACAAGAAGGAAGATGATATCAGAGTGGCACGTCTGCCACTTAAAGGAAAAAGGGGAAAGAAAGATCTGAGTGGCACGGTTGCCACTGTAAGAAGGAGAAGAAGTCAGAGGGACATGACAGCCTCACGGAGAAAGAAATAGAGGACAAGGAGAAGAGTGTGGCAAGACTACTCACACCTCAAAGACAAGGAAGGTGACAAGCGTCAGAACACAGTGCGCAAGTCCTAAAGAACACCCGTGGCACGGAGAAAAGACCATCTGTTTGATGATGCTTTCAGCACACCTGGGATCTGCAGAGGTGAGCAGGCCGGACCATTCGAAACACCCACCTTTGGGGTTACACGGACACTGGTCAATGCCAGCCGTGGTGACTCAGGGGCAAAGGCCTCAGGGATGCCGGTGAGAGAGAGTATCCCCGCGACGAGAGATGGTCATCACCCGCCCTTCAGCAAAGGTCTCAGGAGGATGAAGACTTCGCGTGCTAAAGACAGGAGCCAACAGCCACCCTCCAGGTCTGACTGCGGCATCTGAGGTGAGACCTGCCGTCTCCTCCGCACCCGTACTTATCGGCATGGGAGTAACACGATACAGGACACTGAACCCAGGCCAGATCTGAGGAAGAGGGCCTCAAGGATATCCCGTGGCAGGGGAACACCTGTGAGAGGGGCATCCTGGTGAGAGGGGTGTCTTGCGGATAACCCGTCTTTCTGCAAAACAGAACACACGCCACAGATAAAGAAAAGGACTGGACTAAAAAGATAAATGGCAACATCTAGCGCTGAACCAAAAGAACTCAACAACTGCGTTTGTCGCCAAGAAAGTAAAGCGAAGAAAGACTGTGAGAGCAACTTCAAGGCAGAGCCGTCAAACAGACTAACTCCATCGAGCACCCATGACTGGTGCCACAGTGAACTGGTGATCGCCCGCGACAGGAAGAACATCGTCCGCGACAGAAAGAACATCGTCTGTGACTCCAGGCTGCTGAAGCGTGAGCGACTCTGCAGAAGTTTAGTCACTGTATTACATCTGTATATATATGTCTTTTCTCCCCTAGGTTGGACATTTGACTCCGGGTTTTTGTTATTAAAAATTGGGAGGAATGTAGTGTCCTAGCATGGACACGTTCTAGTGTTCAGCAGTGTGTCCTACACTGTACACCCACCCACCACAGACGTCACTGAGTCAGGTGACGCTGCTAATAAAAGGGCCGAGCGCACGTGCTCGTGGCCAGTTAACCCACCATATAACCATGTGTCTGCGTCAGTGCTTCCTAGCATGAGGGCCTAGGGCCCCCAACACCACAGTTATCCGTGTTCAATATTAACCGTCTTTGTAATCAACCTCTTTCGCCACCAGAGGGTGCCAAGGCACTGTATTTGAATGTTTAAATTAAAGGGCAGATTTCATTTACTTGTATAGGCTTAGACAATTATTGTAAGTTGATATCTCGTAAAACATGCACGGCCCGTCATGGGACGACAGAAGATGTGCAATCGACAGAAGATGTGCAATCGGGGACTGCCTTTACAGGCGGCGGAAAAAAAAGTCCCCAGTGTATCACGCTGCCAGTAAAGCATCCAATCCCCGCATGCACATCATCTGTCTCGTTTGTCTCCCCGCGTGCACGCTGGAATCGTTTCGATTCCAAAAGGGCTCTGCATGGCGCTGCTTTCGCCAGGCTGAGACCTAAAAACTGATGCGTCATACTCACTTGGACGCGAAGCAGCGTCCGCCGTGAGACCTACCCCGGCTCTGCGTCCTTGGAGGGAGGGGAGGGCCAGGGTCTATTTCAACATGGCTATTGGGTGCCTGCGTACGGGTGCGACTGGTTAATGAATGAAGCGTTAACCTCACACGACATATTAGGTGGGGAAAAATGCCTATTGGGATAATAAACTAAGCTTAAACGGTCAATTTGGTTAATAAGAAAAAAGGAAGGAATGTTACAGGGACACATCATGGTGGAGGGGTGGCGGCTAATTAAAAAATAAATATGGACATTGTACTCATCTCGGCGGGCTTGGGGTGCCAAGTTGATCTGTTCAGTGTGAATCCACTAAGCTGAGGCAGTCTCAAACACTGGTTCATGTTGAAGTGTCAACTTCTGAAGCATTATCTGCCAATGGGTACTGTTACTGGTGATCAGACACCTGTGATGGTTGTGTTGCCATAGTTGCACCTGTACTGAGAATGCCAAAGTACTTAATCGCACTTATCTGGCCCGCTAGATATCCTTGGGAGTCACCGTTTGTTATGAAGTGACTTAACCAATGAATAACAGGGGGAAGTCAAATCATGTTTATTGACCAATTGTTATACTGTGTAGTGTACTCCTGTGTAATGAAATTGTCTCTCATTAACCCAAGTTATGAGGTTTTCTGTTCAATACTGCCCACCGGATGTCATCGTTCATGCCCTCCCTATGTGTGGATAAACGAAAAATCCAGTGCTGTTCTTTTCTGAATAGGGCTTTCTGTCTTATACAGGTGTGTGTTTCATAGACAGTCCATCTCAAGTTGCCTGGGATGACTTCAGAGGGTGTGCTTCAAGTCGCCTGCAGACTTTTTTTTGTTCCCTTTTCAGCTTAATGCAAAGCTGTAAAAGGCTGATATTGTTCTTTGCTTGACTGATGAAGCCGGTGTCTTTCTTTGCATAGTTGGCAGGCCTGATGTCATTGAGGACGTTTGCGTTAGTAAGGCAGCACCAAAGCATAGTCAAGCATTCAGTTGATGATCCGTGATGTTTATACTATGAATCATGAAGTCTTTAGGCAGAGATGCAAGAACTGTTATTGATTCAATGGACCATCGCAATCATTTAAAGTTAGTGCTGTTTGTCATACCAGTTTCTAATGGGGCCAGTGTGTGCATAAGTGGGTTATTCCTAGTGATAAAAGCTGGCATGAGTGATCACTGTCTGTTGTGTATTTTATTGAGAAATACTTGATCAGTGGAATCCATGGCAGGGAGACTATTGTGTTGTCGATGTTGGATCGAGAATTGGGACTATAATATGTAAAGTTTGGTGGGGAGTCCTCTGCGGATTTTCTGTTTAGGACCCTCATTCAATGATCACAGAGTTTGGCTATTGAGTTTGCCTGGGATGGTAAATTCCAAAATAGGTTGTCAGTGCTGAGTCATCTTAAACGGCATGGATTAGGTTCAAGTTAAAATCTCCCATCAGTATTATGTCCCATGTCTGTTGACCATGTTTGCAGCTGATTATGGTGGATGTTATTTTTTCTATTAGAGCTTTTATCTTGGTTAAATTTTTGTAGAAGTAGATGTTAAATAATAGAACTGGAGGTCTACTGTCTTGCGCCCAGTTGCTACGTTTGATCATTTGGAGGCCGGGGTCTAAATGGCGAAGTTCTTCCACGATGATGTTTAAACTAAGCAATATGCAGACAGCTTGGCCCACATTTAGGTCTTCCATAGTTTGGATTTTCTGGTGGCCATGATTTGAGTCTTCAACAGGTGTAGGGCCCATGTATGTGGATGACGAGAACAGTGGTAAGCTTACCAAGAGATACCTCACAACAGGGCCCCATATAGAAAATCTTTTTTCTTTGCAGTTTTTTATTGCACAAACTTTACATGAGCACCAGTTGCATTACAGATGGACACATTCATTTTAGACACAGGGAGATTAAGTTAGCTTCCCATAATCACTGGATGTGTGAGCCTCCCACCAGACTCGAACCTGGTTTCCCAGCTACAAAGTCAACCACCCTAGCCGTTAAGCCACACCCTTTAACCCTTTCAAGATTCTGTGAGTTTGTCAGTTAGACATTCCATGGTAAGACTTTGCCTCAGACTAGCATGCCACTTGGACAGAGAGGGGGCTGACTGTTTCTTCCATGCGGCTACCAATGCATCTTGGCTGTACCCAAACATAGCCACATTATGGATCTTTCTCACATAGTTTGATGCTTTAGAGAGGGGTTGCTCAATCCAAACAGGACAAAATCAGGCGTATGGAGCAAGGGGTATCCCAAAATATCCTTCATTTGGGCCAAAATCTCATTCCAATAGGGTCTAATCTTGGGGCAGTCCCACCATATGTGTTTGAAGTCTCCCAGTAGCCCACAACCCCTTCAGCACTGATCAGATGTATCTGGATTTATCTTACGGAGGTTTGCGAGGTGAAGATACCAACCATACAGAACTTTATAATGGGCCTCTCATAAGCCTAATGATCGATTGAATGTAGAGATATTGCTCCATAATTTACTCTGTTGTGCTGTGGTAACTGTGTCCACTAGGATCTGGTCCCCATAGGCCCCTGTGTCTCAGTATGGGAGCTGTGGATGTTGTGTTAAGAAGAGAATATAGGAATAAAATATGCCCCTAGCATCCCCGATGAAGGCACACAAATTTCTCAATAGATAGTAAGTCCCTAGTGGCTGTTTCTCCGTACTCGGGCTGTGTCACCCAGTGTAATGAAACGTCTCTGTGATAGGTAGATTAAAGTCTTTACAGCATTTGTCAAATGTACGAATATCCCATCCATGATAGAGATCAAATATAGTAAGGGACCCTCCCTCTCGCATTAGATCAAAGGGCCCATGTGTAAGGGCCGGTGGGAAGGTCGTTAGCCCATTTCGGCAAGTCACCTCATCCAACACTTTCAATGAAGTTCTGGTAGGCTTATTTAAATAAGCCTTAGGGGAGCAAGATTCTTTAGGTTTCGATATAACATTCCATATTGTCCTTCAAGTGGCTGCCCTGCCCTTATTAAGCCAATGTTTAATGAATTTCCTCATGGACGTTTCCAAAATCACTATGTTGTGCCGCCTTGTAAAAAATAAAAAATTCAGAAGAGCAAGCCTTTCCACACTTCTAGGAAGCATCAATAATTTATTAGAAAGATGGGCTCTACAGTTCTGCCAAATGGAAGTCGTGAGCTGGGAATGCAGGAGGATGAAAGATTGTCTGTTCACTTCCACAGGGAGGCCCTGTAAGAGATGGCAACTGTTATCTTAATAGCAAATTAAGAAGGAAGGACTTGGTCAAGTTTATCTTCAATCCCACCAGCGGGTCGAACTCCTGAAGTTCTTGTTGTAAAGCAAGTAATGAAGTCTGTGGGGAGGTAAGCGTCAGGAGTACACCACACACGGATATAGAGAACTTCTGATTGTCCAAACCAAAAGGAAACTCCTCTATCTTGCTGCTGAAGGTTCACTACTTAAGGCAAAGAGTAGAGGAGAGAGGCGAAAGAGGCGAAACCCCTGTCGTGTACACCTCTCCAACGAGAAAAAAAAAAATCAGAAGTCGTTCCATTAACCATAACTCTCGAATGAGGGTTAGCATAATTAGCCTGGATCTGCACAATAAATGTGTTGCCAAACCAAGAGTGTCAGAGCAAAGAAGAGAAACTACCAATCTACTGTCAAATGCCTGGCTGGTAAATTTGACGTAATACCCCAACTTTCAAAGGCTTTACAGCAGTGAGGAGCATTCCTACTATTTTGTTGGAACTCCAGGTTGGTAAGTTCTGGTCCTGCGGGATTGTCATTGGTAAGGAAATCTACTGCTAGCAAAGTAGTTGAAGTTATATCTTTTAGTTCGATGATCTCTCCAAGAAGCCTTAACATATTTTCACTATTGAGGATATCATGTTTATCTGGAGTGCTATATTCTGATTTAAATAAGAGTTTGTTTTGCCTACCTTTGATTTTGAAAGAAGTTTCCTGCAGACAAGGGGTTTTTAGAGTGTTCCTCGTTGATACGGTGGCTGATCTGGCAGCCTCCGGGATTATTGAATGGGCCAATATTTCTCCTAGATTTCTTGGTCAAGGTGGTGGGGCGCATCATTCTTAATAGACTCCAGGATTGGGCCGAATATAATAACATCCTATCTGAACTACAATTCGGCTTTCGGCAGGGCCTAGGTACAGTGGAGCAGGGACTAAATTTAAACAGCTTACCGGGGAAGTATACTCTGGCTAAACAGGGCAAACTATACCTGGCATTCGTAAATTTAACTGCAGCCTTTGACTGCGTAGTACACGGCAAACTATGCAAGATACTAGTTGATATAGGTGTGGAGCTCCACTTGTACACTTCCTGAGACAGCGTTACTGTGATGCGAAAGCAAGGGTCCGCTATAGGGTTAGGGGTGAATGCACGGCATCGTTCAATGTAAGGTGGGGGGTAAGACAGGGCTGTGTCCTGGCACCCATGTTATTCACGCTTTACACTAATGGACTGGTTCAAGCATTGGTGGATCAGTGCCAGGACCTGCAGCAAATCGATAATCGGCCTATACCAATCCTTCTGTATGCGGACAATGCCGTACTGGCTAGGAAGCTATTATTATTATTCTTGAAAGCCACTGCCTGCCTAGTTAATTTTGCAAGAAAACTGGGTAAAAGACGCCCCCGTAGAATCGCTACATATATAACAGGCAAAATGTGCTACCACTGCCATATATGGTGCAGTTGTGTGGGGATTTTGTGACCCTCAGCCCCTACAGCTGGTTGAGAATGCCTTTCTATCCCCTGTATGGTGCATTGAAAACTGTGCTGTCGAATCACGAAGGCAGCAAATTAGCCCCATAGAAGGAACAACGCCCTGGGGATACTGGAAGCACCGCAATCTCGTTTAAGTGAGCTGCACAGTGATGCTTGACAGCAGCACTCTGATCACTACACTGGGGGAAACTGCTGCTAAAACTCACCCCCGCCCCCCCCCCCCCCCCCCGCCCTCCATCCAGAGATATCGACGACCCCGGGGTAGAAAACACACAAGGGCGGCCCGATCTGGGGGAGAAAAAGGGGTGCCCCAGGGGCCTGACAATTGAAACCCTGGCCCACCTTGGACTCTGACCGGCATAGAAATTGCACCAACTGAGACAATACCCTACGGGGCTGAGTAAGACAGCAGCCCAGACTCAATTCAGATGAGGAACTAACCTGGTGGCAAAGAGAACAGCGGCCGGGAGATAACATCCCCTCCCCCAGGAAGATAGCGGTCAGAGGCAAAAGGGAGGGGGGGGGGCAGAGGTGGACGCCCTAATACTCCCAAGGCTGCCCTAACAGAAACTGGAAGCAGTAGCAAACACTAGATGAGACTTTAAAAAACAGGAGAAGCATCAAAAGTCTGATCCCATCAAAAAAAGGACACAACTCTCCGAGCAATGGGCAAAGATAAGGAACCCAAGCCCCCAAGACAAGGGAAGATGGATCGCTACACTAAGCTGGTCACCCCACCTCCGGAGGGACCGCCACCGCCTCTCTCAGATAACGAGACAGTGCTACAAGCTATTCAAGCATCCAGAACCGCACTTGAAGAAAAAATAGGAACAGTGGGCTGAGAAGTTACGCTACTGAGACAAGACCGTCGCAATTTATCTGAAAGTGTTACGGAATCAGAAACCAGAGTAACAGGAGCAGAAGATGCAATAAAGGACCTCCTGAAAGGGGTAGTTGACCTACAAACATCCAGTAAAGACATCCTATGGCGTATCGAAGACACTGAAAACAGAGCACGAAAAAATAATCTACGCTTCGTGGGCTTTCAGGAAGGGGTCGATGGGACGAGTGTCACAGAATTTCTACACACCTGCCTCAAAAATATCATCCCGTGGACACATTCTCTACATGCTTTGTGATTGAGAGAGCACACAGAGCACTGGTGGCTAAACTGCCCCCAGGTGCGCCTCCAAGGCCCATCATAGCAAGATTCTTAAACTTCCTTGATAGAGACTGGATACTAAAAGAAGCTAAGCAAGTGGGCGAAGAAGGCACGAAAATTCACAAATCAGGATATTCCCAGACTACAGAAGGGAGGCTCAACGGCAGAGAAGAACCTCTGACTATTAAAGCAAATCTCAGATCACACCAAATTCAATATATGTTGTTATTCCCTGAGAAACTAAAGGTGATTTACATGGGTAAAACTCATTTCTTCCAGACCCCAGAAGAGGCATGACATTGGACGGAAGAGCGACCAAACGTCCGAAGGTCGGGAGGGCCGCAACAATGTAGAGAAAGGGCACATGCAATGGATCTGAGAACCACGGGGCCCCCAAAGAAGATAAGGAGTTCGAACACAGGAAAACACTTATACTGGGGGCAATTCCATACACCCTCAGAAAAACAGGAAGATATAGAAGGAGGACACCGGCCCCAAAATAATCCACAAAAGAGAAAGACTCCCAAAGTACGCACATAGCCAGCGAGAATCCCAGAAAGATTCGGATAGCAGGTAATTATCAGAAGAAGAGAACAAGCATTTACAATGCAATGGTCTCGGCATTGTTAAAGTTAGAGCTATTGGCATTGCTCATGACATTATTTTTGTTTTTGTTTTTCAAACATTTAAAGAAACGGCATTGTCATTTACAATGTCAACAGCTTAATCCCTCTCAAATGCGAGACCTATTGCATTTGCACCCACACACAGAGCCACACACACAAAGCCACCCACACACACACAGAGCCACCCACACAGAGTCACTCACATAGAGCAACCCACACACAAATAGAGCCACCCACAGAGCCACCTACACACACACAGTTACCCACACACAGACAGAGCCACCACGCATATAGCCACCTACAAAAAAAGCCACCCACAGAGCCACAGACACACAGAGCCAGACACACACACAGAGCCTCCCACACACACACACAGAGCCTCCCACACACAGAGCCTCCCACACACACACAGAGCCAGCCACACACACACACACACACACACACACACACACACAGAGCCAGCCACACACACACAGCCACACACACACAGCCACCCACACACACACACTTCAATGAAAGACAGCTACGATTTCTAATACAGCATTATTTAAATAATTATTATTGGCTCCGTTACGGAGCTCTAAACACAAACTAAATTGTTGCTGATAAAGATCAGGAATTTAGTTGCTGACTCACCTGGGCATCCTCCAAAATAAATTGACGCCGGGACCCCGAGGGTCTCACTTAACCCAGGCAGGAGCGTAGGGTGCGGGGGGGGGGGGGGGGGGGAAGGAAGAGTCCAGGAGAAGGGAGGGGCTGAGAGTTGATCTCTTAGCACAGCCCACCGGACACAGCCTGATTACCCCATAGTAATCAGAAACGGGGCAGTAAAGTATGTATATACACGCGTTTGCCTGGGAATCATTCGAAGAGTTTTTAGGACGATGGGTCAACATAAGTGAAAAACAATGCCAGCGCAAAAGTTTTTATTGGAATATCTCCTCCAGCCTCGGGTGGGAAGGCTCTCTGGCTGCCTTCAGGTGGGTCTTGGGTGGTCTCTGGCGAAGCCGTCTGGGGGGCTGGGGATGGTCTCTGCTGGGGGGCGGTGGGGGGGAATTCCCCCCGAGTGCGGCTTGGTGGCGGCATGGGCTTTTGGAAGAAGAGGGGCCCCCCTGTAAATGCCCTGTCTCATTACCACCCCACCTCCAGAGAAGCAGCAGCAGCCGCCCCTACCTCTGCGGCTGGTATTCTGCAGAGCCCCGGGGCGCTCTGTTCCAGCGAGTCTCACAAAGGACTTGATTTACAAGCGTGCAGGTTGCAACACGAAATGCTTGGGAGGCGTTTTTTTTGTTAATAGTCATCAGTTGTGCAGAACTCCAGCTTATGCTTAAATCTGCTTTAAAGCTCCGAACCCTTTCATTTTTTTGCCTTTTAACTCCAGACTGCAGTGCCCTCCCCTGTTTGGCTCCCTCACACACCACCCCCTTGCTCATCTTCCCCAGTGATGACGGTCCGGCAGGAATGTCCCGGTGCAGCGGCGTGACGTTTATTTTGGGGGTTGGGATCGTGTGGCGCTGCGATGCGAGAGGTGCCGGCTATTTGCAGTGCTCTTAGTAGTGCAGGAGGGAGCGAGGATGGGGGAGGGCCGTGCAGTTGTGTCGCGTTGTTTTGGGAGAGAGTTGTATAGTGGTGCTCAACAAAGGCAAACTGATTAATGCATCACTGCAGGTGCCTCAGGGCGTCAGTCGCGTTTGAATGAGACCCCGGCTTGGGACTGGGCTGGATGGAGGTGGACACATCGCTGCTGAGCGCGGGGGGCCGCCGGTGCCCAGGGCTCGGCTTTGGAGGCGATGTGCCGGTTTTACAGCTCCTCTTCCGTGTTTGGCAGCTGCCTGGGACGGAAACGCCGCGTCTGATCGCACGTCGGGCAGGGGTAGCCAGCTCGTCGGTGGCTGGCAGGCTGCAGGGCCGTGTCCTTACTTGCCAGGCCGCCCTGATACTGCAGCCGGGGGGCTAAAGGAAGTCGTAGAGCGACAGGAGAAAGAAGCAGTTATTCTGACCTCAAGTATCCACCTATTGTTAAAATGTTAAGAGCTGGGACGTGTCAAGCTTCAATCCACCGCCAGCGGTATGGCGGTCCCCTGGAACACAGAGCGCATGCGAACCCTGCGAGCACAACACTGGCATGAGCGCCCCGGGGGCGGCCTTTAGAGCATTAATTTTGGCAAACGACACCAGAGCTGCTCAGTATGCCATTACTCTTTTGGAAATGTCTGAGGCAGGAGCTTCTGTGCACATTAAACTGGCTGCAGTGACGCCCTTGACCGGACGATGCCAAGCGAATTCTTGTGATGTGTTTTTTTTTTCCAGTTAAACCATACAACTCTACTGCAAAATGTGGAAGGCCTAGTTCTTGAGAGGGCTCAAACAGTGTTAATGCATAAAACCATAGTTATAGAAACCAGCTTACCTGTTTGAAGATTTAGATCTAACACAACTCTCCCGTCAATCAATTTAAGGTGAGGGAGCAACGCCGGGACACCACCGCCTTTCTCCGAGGCAGAGAAGAACTGCCTCAGAGAAACGCAGCCTCGGTTTCGGATTCGGGGGCGTGTTTCTTTTTCTCTCCTCTTGCCATTGGCTGGAGGAGAGAAAAACACGCCCTGCGAAAAGCAACGAAAAAACACGCCCCCCGATCCGAAAAAGACGGGGCTTCAACGGAGTGACTGGACCTCTTCTCCAGTGGCTGGCCAGCATTTAAGAGGCCAGCCAATGGAGAACAGGATAGAAGAGGGGCGGGTGCAAGCCCCTCTTCTCAAAGTCACTCCAACTCATTAAATCTCGGAGCGAGACTGCGCAAGCGCAGCCTTTCGCAGCCGAGACCTAAAAATCAACACCTGTTAGTAACAGGAATAACGGCCCTGAAACAAGACATGGAAACAGGAAAACACCCAACAGAAGATGCACCTGATTCAAGTTAAAAGAAATAAGGAACTGCGACAGAATTCGTCCACAGGAGTGAGGACCATGAAGTCGCCCCCCACCGCTTTCTTGGAACTGTACTGGGACAGGTGGCCAGAGTCCAAGTGAAGGTGACAGGCCTGAAACATTTTTCTTCTCTTTCTTTGCTGCTTTTTATCTTAGTTTCCTAACTGTAAGTTTTAACGCTGTGGGAGTTTGAACTCATAGTGTAGGTTTACACTAGGACAGGCGACAGACCTCCCTTTTCCCATGAACACAGGAACTGGAAAAGGAACATGGGGAAGAGTGTGAAAAGGGGGAGGCGGGGGGGTCCAGTTGAGAGGGAACTAGACTAGTGGAGTTGAGGTTTCATTTTAGCCACAGGACTCGTGCAGGATGCTCACCTCGACAAAGACATCGAGCCAGGGTGCAACGCTATACATACCCCGGACGAATACACCCCAAACCAAGATGATAATGCTAGATAACGACCCTCTATCCGTATTAACATGGAATGTTAATGGCCTCGGGGACAAGATTAAAAGGGGTTAAGTAACCAGATACATTAAATAAATTCATTCAGACATCGAGGTATTACAAGAAACATGCCTGAAGGGCACGAAATGCAGATTCCTCAGCAGAGGAGCATACAGGGTTCGGGCCCATGCAGGATACACCTCCGTTTCTAGAGGAGTGGCGATCCGGATTAAACAAAAAATAAATCACCCCCTTTCCAACTTACATGGATATAGACAGATCCACAAGGCACCAATGTTGGGGTGACATGGAAGTGGGGCAGACTCAAACTGACCCTCAACTGCGTATATGCCCCTCCAAAACTACAAGCAAATTACATAAACTGATAATCTTATTGGACTCCCCAGCTTCGTTCCACGCAATAGGAGGTGACCTTAATGATGTCATGCACACAACCATGAATCGCATGGGGGGAGCAAAACCCCACCACCACACCGCTGGCACGTTTCACAGACACTTTGGGATTAGTAGATGTATGGAGACATTAATCCAAGGTCAAGGTAGTACTCCTACTACTCGGGGGCCCATAAAGTCTACTCAAGACGAGACTACATCTTCCTCCCCAAAGGAGAAGTGGGTGTGATAAGTAAAGCAGAATATCTTGCTAGAGGTCTGTCAGATCATTCTCTATTACATGAACAAATAGTAGGCAGACACCGAGTCCGCGCGCACACTGGAGACTAAACGCATGGGACCTACAGAATAGGACTGTATTAGGAGGCTTATGAGCAGACACGGAAGGCTTCTTCACAGAAAATCAAGACTCGGTATAATCAGGAATCATAATGTGGGAAACAAAGAATGGTTTTAAGAGACAGAGCCCAAAATCGCATAGCGTGGGAGAAAAAGAAGGAACAGGAAGACCTAATAAACTTAGAAAAACGAATCTTAGCCCTAGAGAAACAGAACATTGCGCAGAAAGATCCCTTGGTACTTAGGCAACTAGTGGGCGTACAGCAAACATTTATAAAGACATGGCATGCCAGGCGGCCAAAGCACAAGCCTTAGCAAAACTTCACAGGCTATATGACATAGGGGACAAGTCAGGGAAACTCCTAGCCTGGCTTATTAGAAAACAAGTAAAAGCCAGATGGGTAGAGCATATTACTGATGCACAAGGAGTGACATGTAAAGGACGATCAGATAATGCAGAACTTTGCAATTTACTATGGGGACTTCTATGAAGCCCGCCCCTTGGGAAATTCGCTTGATATTGAAGAATACCTGGCAGAGGTGCACAGTCCGACACTAGACGATATTCATAGAGCGGTAATGGAGGGAGACCTTTCCATTGAGGAAGTCAAGGCTGCCTTAGCTAAACAACGCCCAGAGGAGACCCCAGGACCTAACGGCCTACCAGCTGAGTTTTATTAGAAATGCGCGGACCTCCTCAGCCCACATCTATTGACTCTTTTTAAAGACGTGTAAGATGAGGGTATACTTCCGCTGGATCTTTGAATGGCCACAATAGTGCCAATTTACAAACGGGGGAAAACAAAAAACAAGTGTAAGTCTCATAGCCCAATATTCCTCCTTAACACAGAGGTAAAGATTATTGGCGGCTATCCTATCCGTAAGACTATGGCAGATTATAACAACCCTGGTACACTATGATCAATCGGGATTCATGCCGGGCTGGGCTATCAGATGGAACCTATGTAGAACTCATAATTGGATAATGAAGGTTAAAAATTGTGACACCCCAAATTTACTATTGTCATTAGGTGCAGAAAAGGTGTTTGACGCCGTTCACTGGCCCTTTCTAGAGGCAGTCTTGACAAAATTCAGCCTGGGACCAAAATTCAGGAAATGGGTGGGATTACTATACTAGGCCCCCAGGGCGAATGTTCACGTGAATGAGCGAACGTCTCGAGATTTCCCCATAGGGCATGTGACATGGCAGGGATGCCCCCTGTCCCCCCTACTCTTCGCCTTGGCGGTGGAGACACTGGCCTGTTTCGTCCGCCAACATCCAGAGAAACATTGTTTCCAAATTAATCCAGAAGACACCATGGAAGAAAAGATCTCTTTATATGCGGACGATATTCTTTTATATGTCACACAACCTGGCACGATTCCCATCTAATTCTACATAATCGATACATACGGACAAAATGTGCGCTATAAAAGAAATTGGCACAAATCAGTGATCTACAGCCCTGGCAAGGTGATGACGTGGCCCCTACTCCACAAGGATCTACAAGTAGCTCACAATGGATTTACATACTTAGGAATTTTCCTTGCCACCGAGACCTCTGCTGCCTAAACAACATTAAACGTATACTCACAAAATTCAGGGAGGACACACAATGATGGAAACCGCTACCGCTCACAATACTAGGACGGGTGGCCATGTTTAAAATTATAACCATCCCGCAATTTCTTTATGCCTTGCAAAACACATACCACTTCCACCCATGAATGATATTTCGTAAAATCAAGACTGAATTACGCCTGCTCCTGTGGTTAGGGAAACAACAGAGAATCGCACTACACACACTGCAACAAAACCAGTACAATGGGGGATATCACTGCCTGACATGGAAGCCTACTATTGGGCTCAACATTTAACACCAAAAATTGCTGGACACACACATGGGGCGAACACCCAACATACAGACTTGAGAGAAAGAAAACATGCAACAGCTAACATTCCTCCATTACCTATACGGTGGTAAGGGCGTCGGAGAACTGCTCCCAGTCACACAAGTTACTACCGAGGCCTGGGGGAGGGCAACTAAAACAATGGGTTGGGATCATAAAATTCACAATGATACACCTCTGTGGCACGGAAACTGGGTGAAGGAACAGAAAAAACTGAAAGGGTTCAAAGAATGGGACACCATAAGATAGGAGACATTACAGGCAAAAGTAATTTTAAACGTTTTAATGCCCTAAAGAATGAATTCTCACTTCAACCAACCCAGTTCTTGAAATATGCCCAGCTAAAACATGCATGGCATGCAGAAAACATAGAAGGCTCCTTCCTCCCGAACTATGCACCACTGGAAGGGAGACTACTACAGGAACATCTCACGACAAAGGCAGTATCCGCCACCTACAAGACCCTAAATAGCAATGCCTCAGACAGACTAGGCAAGTTGAGGACCACATGGGGAAAATATGTAGGCACATTGGAGGATGTGGACTGGGAGGTAGCCCTAATGCACCCCAAAGAGGTTGCAATCAAGTCCCATCTCCATCTTATTCAATACAAAATACTACATAGGGCTTACTATGATTGCACCAGACTACACAAGATAGGGTGAGCAAGGGATCCAATATGTCATAGATGTGGACAGGATGAGGGAAACTTTTATCATACTATCTGGGCTTGCACAACTATACAGATTTAAGTAAGGAAGAAGTACTGAAGACTGATATACCCCCAGAACCAAAATTTATATTGCTAGGATTCCTGAACGACAGACGTGGACAGATCACAACTGCTATTTAGCACACTAGGATTAGCGGTGGCAAAATGAGACATAAGACGATTGGGAGGGTAGGGGGGGGAGAACTACAAGCATGCCAACGATCCAAGAATGGACAGTGGGAATGGATAGGTACATGGCAATAGAGAGGGCCACATATAAGGCCAGAGACTGCTCGACAAAAATACCACGAGGTGTGGAGCGGTTGGAGAAATTATTATAGATTGGATGTGATGGATGATACAGACTAGATATGTTCTGAATGAAACATAACAGATACTAGCATACAAATTATCCTGAGGAGAAATATTGTTTTGAATACGGGGGGGGGGGGGGGGGGGGAGGTAAACACTGTACTGTGTGAGGGGAAAGGAGGGGAACCACATCGTCACATCCTAAATGTCCCTGGCTGAAAAAGTAAATGCCACCTTGTATGCATCATGGATATAATGATCTTTTCTAAGATGGCCCTGTGTGTTACCATGCGACTGTTTAAGATAATAAAAATATTTTCCCCCCAAAAAAGAGAATGGCTTTCTAAGATTTCTGCTGGCTGTCCCAAGCAGTACCTCTACCTAAAAGTCATTCAGAATTGGGGATTCTGTATATATCGGACCTAATAAAAATCCAACCAGTCCTTCTGTGGCATAAGCAAGGGACTACTACAAGAACAACTTTTAACCGGGACAATATAAAAAATAGTCTCAAGCGTCAGTGGGCCTCTAATATCCCATGGCTAAAATATATAAAAGATTTAATAAATTACCTTGGGCGCCTAGAATATTATGAAGACCCTGGCTCCATAATTTCAGTTACCAGAAGAGATTTTAAAAGAAACTGTAAGACACTTCTTGAGACAAATAGGTTTTCTGTAGAAATATTGAGACCAATGGTACAGTCCAACCAAATGAGACTGACCACTTACGGTAACCAGCCGTAACTTAAAAACATTCTAGGTGGACATGAAAGATTTGTACTGACTCACTTTCGACTTGGGATCTTCCATCAATCAATACCTTTTCCACTATAAATGACTGGTCTAAAACATTGAGTAATTGCCCATGTGATGATATGTATCAGAAATTGACAATGCATGTACTCTCATTTTGTAAATTTGATGAAATACAAGAAAGGAAGTGGATCTTAACAATATTAAGGTTACTTGGTCTAAGACAATGTCGTCCTGCATTTTTATCACTGCAATTTCCAGATAACAAATATTTTACTAGGTCAATGGTATCCAAAAAAATGTAACTAAATGTAGAAAAACTTAATATGAAATTTTCGAACATGCTTGAATGACGTTGTAGCAAGCTTTTTAGCTCTGCAACGATAAACATATTTTAGTAATGGTATTCAAAACTGCCTCGGACTATGAAAATATCATGTAATTTTCTTGTATGTGCTATTATTTTCTTGTAAAAAAAAAAAAATTAAAAAAATAAATAAATTGAATAAAGCTTTATTGATTTTCAATAGTAAATTTCGATTTCCTGCGGTATTATAGTCATCTATCACCTTGAATAGATCGGTTGTTAGACCGACAGAGTGGGCACCTTTTTGGGAGCTTGATCTCTCCCTTGATTCTACTGGGGGTTTTAGGGAGAGGGCTCGTTCATGGCTATTGGTTATGATGGACATTAAATGTGGCTTCACTCTATATTGTTTTCGGATGTTTTTTAACTCTCGATGCGTATTGGCTCTTAATTTGGGGGGTTTGAAAGGGTCCACCAATTGAATGGGGAGATGATCTGAATTTTGCTTTCGATTTGATGAGCTGCCTCCTGATTTGTTCCCTTGATTTGTGTTTCCTCCGGCTGAATTGCCCCTACCTTTCACTCCCCTGGGCAACAATAATCTTGTAGAGACACATGTGACACGTTATTGGATCCTGCAAGAGTGTTGATTCATAGCAGTAATTGCTATTATTTGCTGATTGGGTTTTCTCCTTTCGAATTGTTTGGCTTTCAATGTTATGGTTCCACTAGGGTGTTTTGTCAAAAGAGGCTACTGAGGCCAAGTCAGAGTATCTTGTAACATCCATATGACAGATGGATGCGTTAGAGGAGCACTGCTTCCTCCTATTTTGTTTTGCACGAATATGGGGTAAATTCTTTTGAGACCTACTTCCTTAGATTGGTGATTTTTATGTGTCGCCTTCCTAGTTCGTTTCAGCTGCCTTTTAGTTAGTTTGGGGGATGAGAATCTTTTCTCAGTCACAATACTGAATTGCATCTGGCTTATTGGAGGTGATTTGGCACCCTTTAGTTCCTCTATGTTCGCGGTGTTTAACCATTCGTGTTGCTCGAGGGGATTCCGCCCTTGGAATTTCCTGTGTTGGGCTCTTAGCCTTCTATTTGGTTAGTATTGACTGAATCGCTTCTAAAAGCTATTGTTTCTGATGTCAAAATACTTGATAAAGCTTCTGGGAGAGAGGACAATTTGTCTATTATCAGACCACACATGCACTTTGGCAAAGGTGAATAGACTGCTTGTATCCTTGAGATTAAGGATGTTAGGGATTCCAGATTTAGTTTAATGCCCAAGAAGTGTGAGGCAATCAGGTTCATTAGAGCGCTTTGTACGTCTAATTTAGCGGACTTGAAATTCAGAGCTTTAATTGACATTTGTAACACTGTTAGTAGAGTTTTCCAAAAGCACAGGGCATTTTGAGATTGGTTGCCTATAATTTCTCTTCGCTCCCCATTGGGGACCTAGTGGTGTAGGTAGGGGACAGGGTAGAGAGTTGTGTTTCGGCTGCTTTATTTTTTGTGTGGCATTGATTCTTGTATCTTGATTGTCCTGGATGGTGATGGCGACTCAGGGTTCTGGTTATCATCCAAGCTTAGTGTTTTAACTTCCAGCACCTGCAGGAGATCTGTATTAAGATTGAAATTGTGCAAGACCATGAACCATCAGCCCAGTGTTATAAGTGTTGAGCCCAGTGTTGCTTTCGCTTCCTTGTTTGAGCAATAGGCACTTGTTTTGTTTAAGGTGGATTGAGGTGTGGACCCGCGCGGGAACCTGTATGTTTTTTTAGATTGGAATTAAACGCTGGTGCAGGGATCCTTCCACTGGAATCCATTGCCTGAAGAATCAACTGTTTTAGTGAGCTTGTGTTGAGTGCTGTCAGTTGTTTTGGAGGGCAGGAAGAATGGCATTCAATCCCTTTGTCGGATTTTTGAGGTGTTACAGGACAAGCCAGCCCAGGTACTTCCTCTGGTGAGGTGCAAATTACAGCCATGGAATCTTTTAGAAAGGAAAAATTCGGAGTGGACTTTATTTTTCCAAAGTAGTACACTACTGCATCTGAGGGGGGAAGGGGCTCAGTAATCAAACTTTCATTCGAAGTTTTGATTTGTCTGGTGTGTTTGGTCGATGTCCTTCAGTGTTTCACACTTCCAAGATTTGAATATCTTGGATTTTCCTGATCTCTCTTTGTAGGCATTCTTTCCGTTGGAGTGGTCTTTGCTGTGCATTTTTGGTCTTTATCTTTTTCTCGTATGAAGTTGGGTGAAATTCTCACTTATATTTTTACTTTTAGCTTATGGTAATAATTTGATGATTTTCCAGATTTAGATATGAATTTCTAGGAGGCGTCTACCGCTGTCTTCTCACCAGCCCTCCAATTTGGTCTAGATAGACTGCTTGGGTTTAGGCTGGGAGGGTACGAGCACTTTTGCCTCACTTCAGCAGAGCAAAGTTAGTATTTTTGCGATTGACTCGCTGCAAGCGGGTCAAAGTTTATTGCACTTATTATCCAACTTTCTCTTTTTTTTTTATATGGAGTGGCTTCTTGGTGGGTGCTGTGTCTGAGCTGAAACTCACGCCAGCCACTAGTCGCTGCGTCTTTTTTTACAAAGCGCAGGGTACGATGACGTAGGATCAACTGTCTCTGCGCAAACCTGCAGGAGACCGGTAGCCCTTGGCTTCCTTACATCCTCATTTGATTTGAGACTGTCTCACTCTTCATGAAGCCGGGGAAATAGTCCGGTCTCAGAGTACACTTGAACTCGCCCCCAGAGAGGATAGGAAGGGCTCCCGACACCGGCATCGAGCATGTAGCATGTGTTTATTTAGGAGCGTGGCATGCGATGCGTGGTGCTGCGGGAGAGAGCTTTCATGGGCGCAAACCCCAATGGGACATGTGTGGGCCGCTTCGTCAGATACGGGGTTTAACCAGAACAGTGGTGCCCAAACCGACTGCACCCTTGTAGCAAACCCACCAGTGACCGTGGGCACAGTGTGATCAGCACAACCAGCTGGATAATGGAAGAAGCCTGAGGCACACTACAAATCGGTCTTTTCTGGTGGGCCCGGCTCCTACCTCCGGGCCTTGGGTTGGGGGGTCGGGGGAGGGGGGAGAGGGGCGAGAGGGGCAGGAGGGCTGAGTAGAGCCAAGTTGTAGGTGTGAGAGAAGCATAAGAGAGGTGCTGGAAAGGTGTACTGCTTTGGCTGCATGTTGCCATGACATCCGCTTCTTGACCGCTATCCCTGGTGATGGTCCTTTAATCAGTAGTGTGATTTTTATAGCTGGCGCTGCGTGTCCTGAGATGGTTAACAGCTGCAGACGATGTGAGGCACACAGGGGAAGTAGGGAGGGGAGAGAGGGAGATGCGAGAGAGTGACTGGTGGGGGAAATGAGTAGCATGTAAGAGGAAGGAGGGAGTGATGGGAGGGATCATGGATGGTGGATAGGAGCTCAATCAAGGAAAATGGGGCCACAGTGTTTCAGCAGGGACCTACTGGTTTGGGGTTCTACGTGCCAAGAAATCTACAGATGGGTACTAACTTGCCTCACCACTATTAGTTGGCCAAGCGACCACACAGAAAACGTTGGCTTTCGAAATTTCAAAAGAAAATGGCATTGTCCTGCAGACCTCCTCATTCCCGTGCAAGTGCTGGGCTAGAGATAACGTATCTGTTCTTTTATACCTCTGTAGCGAGAATTACTGTAGATGCATAGGCACACACGATAACTGTCCCGCAACTCTGCAGAAGTGCTGCCTTCTGTTAAGATCATTTTGGACAGGAGAAAAACTCATGCTTGTATAGAAGCTTGATAACTGCAGGGATGTCAAATGTTCTGGTGGGTCAAGGAGGCAAAACTTTTCGGGCTTCTTTTATGTTTCTGAACAAAGCAGCAGCGGTAATGATAAATTAATCTACGCTAGGCAAAATGGAAACATGATATTTGGCATTATCTAGTGTTGTTGCTGCATTAGCTTGTTAATACCAACAAGTTAGACTTTGTTTTATTAATTAAATATATGTTATTGATAGGAGAGAGGACCCCTCTTTCACCGTGCAGGGTTTTGGGCAAAAAAAGACCACACTGCCGTTCCTTGTAATGACCCTTGCAATCTACATATTAGTGTACAATATAGTTATTATTACCACCCTAGCTAATCTACAACTGTGAGACATTATAGGTTGCCTATAAACTTATGAATTTCAGGAAATTTCAGACAAAAATGAATCGTACTCTCCAAACATTCTAGCAACGGAATAAAGAGCTATGTTCTCTCTCCGTCCGTCGATGGGGTCCCTTAGTGTGACAGAATCAAAAATATAAAACGTAGCTTGCTTCTGTACAGTTCTCGGGTACTTGCACAACCCAACAGGCCTACAGTATACACAGCATAACGATAATGTGAACGTCGGGCAGAATCTCGAAGTGTACAAAAGTAGGTAATTTATACCCGCGCATCCCAATTGAAACATGCATATTGGGTCCCAGAAATATCTGCATCCTTTTCCTAGATTATGAAAGATCACAAAAAACTTAATTTCTTTGGAGGTTTCATGCAAAAACCGAGAACAATTAATTTAGGCCTGGACTCCTGCCAGGATAACAGAGAGCAACAAGTTTAGTTGCACACTGTTACACTCCTTGGTATAGGCAGATTAAAAAGGGACAGAGTTTAGTAAGATTTCCAAAAATCCTTTGGCTAATTCCCAGATGGCATCAAGAGCTTCAGCATAATTATAATCAACGGCTCAATTATGCGCAGGTGAAACAAGAGCCACTGAGTGCACCAGTCCATGTCTGGATCCCTAAACGTGGGAGACTCGCATCAATAAATAGAACGGTACTGGGTCACAAATGCATGCTGATGTGCTACTGGCAAAAGAGAATAATTCCCTGCATTTTCAGCATACAATACTTAAAATATAATATTTCTCTTCTGCAGCGCAAGCAATGGCAGCTCCTCCACTGAGGCGGAGGAGTGTCGCCCCACTGCTTTTTGTAAGGGAAGAAAAAAGGAAAAATTCAATAATAGCTCGACGTTATTATCATTTAATTTGTTCCTGCTGTGGTGTCCTGGGTGGGGCGGGGCAGATCTGATCTGCTCCGCTCTCGGGGGTGAGGGAGGAGCGGTGGCCACTATGTAAGTGCATACATTCATGAGCACTTTACATGTTCTTTATCCAGGCTGCATTATAGCCGGGGTGGAGAACATGCACAGGTTCCTATTACATGGCCGAGCGCCGAACCACGGAGCTCAGACCAATTACAACACTGCATTGCAGCGTTGTGATTGGCTATGGGCAGCCGGGTGCTTCCTGCTTGCGGACAAGAAGCGGACAGAGGAGAGGCGACGGCTGGCAGGTAAGTGATTTTTAGGTCTCGCCTGACCCAGCGCATGCGCTGGTCTGGCGAGACTTATTGAGAGGGCTCCAAAAAGTGCTACCAGGCCAGCCTAGAGCTACAGTGCATGTGCGCAGGCGTGCACGCCGCGCTTTACCGCGAATACTTTCACTTTCGTGGCCGCTTTGATGTGTGATCGTGAAAGCGATCACTTTCGCGGCCGCACAGCCACTTTGCATAGCCAATAGGTCTCGGGACAGGCCAGACATAAAAGTAAGGCTAAAGAACTCAGTCCTATTTGTGTCTGATCTATTCCTATTTTTCTTCTCAAACCCTAGGCATAGTTCAACTACTGATGAGCGAGGGGGGTGGCGCATATGCTAAATCTTCGCATGTTCTGGAAGACTTGAAGTCCTCCCTAACTTACATGTTCTGCATGCTAATGGACTTTGTCCCTTTTCAGGCGCTATCTACACAGATGCAACTGTCATGTTTTCACATGGGTCTGTCTCCCTTGAAGTGCAGCCCCGAAGATGGGCTCGCGCCGGGTTACTTAACGCCCGCCGTACTCTTTCCGATTAGTCATTCCTTTGCTAGAGGCCGTTCGTCTAATTGGTCCCTTCCTACAAAGGTCCGGGGCATGCGCAGAACACGTAGGTCCATGGCAGATGTTTGTAGAGCTGTTTCTGGCATCAGTTTTTAGGTAGCGCGGACTTGACCCGAAGTATTACCTGAGCACCAGTTACTTTACACAAGGACACTAATATTTGGGCAGGCGCGGGTCGATTACGTGATTTGCCTAGAATCGCAGGACGTTTGAGCTGGCGCCGAGACTCGAATCCCCACATCTTCTCACCCCCACCAAGAACGCAGTCCTCCACCACAGAGTACTTGTTTTATTAGCACATGCGTTCTATTAAATGTAGTCATCTCCGTGCGTGAATGAAGTTTGGATTACGTCGCAAGCTAAAAGGTTTGATTTAAAAACTCAATCGCCCAGGGTTGGTTACCTGTGTACTGGTGACTCGAGTCGCCTGCCCTTCATAGCACGGGCGTCCCTCCAAGTTTGCCCCGTTATCCTTTGGCATTGGCACCGCCTGCCGCGGGCTGCGTCCTCACTTGGGTGCAGCAGAGCAATCCGCCCAGGCAGGGAGTCGCCACGCAGTCTGCATCGGAGATTTCTCTCAGCTATGCCTACTGCTCCAAGTTAGTTTTGTGACTGAATTGCTTCGTAAACGCACAGGAGGATTTTACTGAGGAAGTTTCTAGCATAATCTCTGGGAATTTACCCGTTGCCCTTCTTTCTGTTTAATCACTCTAACCCCGTATCCTCTCAGTATTCGCTTTAACTTTGTCACCCTACTCGCCCAGAACACTCCAAGCCATCTTCGGCTATCACACCACTGTCACTACCTATCCCTCATTTTCCGTCAAGCCGGCTGCCACTACCCCGTACCCTACCTTCACCCCACTGTGACTGCCCCGTCACCCTCACTCCTGGCAGTCAGACCCGCTTTCGTCACACCCACTGCTGTTACCTTCGCTTCCCCCTGGTCATCATCCTCTACTTTCTTCACCCTGTCAGCCACTTAACACTTCTGGAAGCCACTTTCCTGGCAGGTTTCATATTTTTCCTATTCATCTCTGGAGGCCCTGACGGGATCTGCTCCAAGGGATGCAGAAAGGAGGCTGGGGTTTCCATTCCAACACTATTCTCTCCCACCCTCATTTGGAGCGGATCCAAGTGCCTCTCTGAGATGCATGCTGCTGTGGACTGAAGCAAGGTATCTAGTGGGATGGGGGCACGGAGCTGCAGCCAAGGTCTCTCCCGCCACGGTCTGAGGCTGTCTGCCCGCAGGTGGTCAGTGTGGCTACTCACCCACTCTGCCCTCCCCCCTTCTACATAGAACTTCATTCCTATGAGGCGCAGCACTCTTCTATAACCCGCAGCTGGAATAGTGCCACCACAGGGAATTAGTGCAAAGGTCCATGTGTCATAAAGTGGGCAATCTGGAACCCAAACTGCTCGTGCCCAGTGAAGCGCATGGCAAACTTGAGGACAATTAGACTGGTTTTATTTGTGCGGGTTATTGCAGGGAGGTATTGTGACATCAGGCCTTGAGTGCTGGATGTCTTCCCACTGACTATTTACTTAGGAGTTTTGTATATTTATGTATCTTTATATAGTGCAGACATGGCCCGAAGGCATCAGTGCTTTACAACAAGCAGGACACAAGGGTTACCGGGGGTTATACTAATAGTTATTAAACTCTGACATTCCCTTCGGTGGGTGTGCAGAAGTAATCATAAGCTGTTGCAGTGAATGCGCAGGGAAAATGCAATTAAAGCATTTATTTAGACGGTGGGGTCATAAGGGCAGGTCAGACCGCAGTGGGGAGAGTACTTAATTCAGGTCAAGGGAGAATTAACCAAGATATCTGTCAAGAGGCGCTTAAGGTCCTTTGTTGAAGGTTACAAGGCAGGTGTTAAGACGGAGGGAGGCACTTCCAGAGACTGGTGGCACTACCAGAGACTGGTTCATGTACTGTTCTCGACTTAAGGTGCAGGGTTTCCAGTAGCAGGGATTGGTCATTTCTGGAACCCCTATCTGCTATGGTGATTCAGTTTCTCGTTTAAATAAGAGGGCGAGGAGTGCAGCGCTCTGTGCCTAATGCATGCTATTGTGAATTGGGCCCACGCGTCAATGGGGAGCCACTGGAGGGATAGGAGGGAGGTATTACTGTTGCATTTGAAGTGTTGTATCTGCACGCTCACCTATTGGGCTCTATAACCCTCACAGAACAAGCATTGGCGTAGCCAATAGGTCTCGCTTTTGGGACCTTCTAAGCATTTAGTTATGCTGCACAATATCCTTGGTGCAACCACAGCAACTGTTGCGTGGCTAAACACTTATAAGGTCCCAAAGACGAGACCTATTGGCTATGCCAATGCTTGTTTATTTATGTTTAAAAGCAAATTTACAGCCCCGATCCTCTCCTCCCCATCTTTCCCCCTCCCCACTGCTGCGTCCCAGGGGCAGCCGCCACTGAGCACAAGCACATGGATGTGTTGGCGAGGATGTTAGCGCATGCATTTGTTTTGATGGATCTCCAGACTTTAGCGTTAACTATTGTGGTTAGGGGCTTAGGCCTCACACTGACCAGACTGTTTTTTAGGAGCAGTGTGAGGCCAATTGTCATACATTTTTTAACGCTTCCCACCCCAATGAATCTAAAAGGGGAGCAGAAGTGTGTGTGAAAGTTGACGTATATATGGTAGTGTAGTGTTTTGAAAATGTTGCAGCTTCTTGTAGTTAGAACAGGATTGTCATACAAAACTCTGGATGCACTCAGGTAGGAGTGAAGAGCTTAATTTCACGTTAGACCTTTAGGTTACAGCAAATGTAGGTGGTCCAGTCAGGGCTCGACCCTCCCTCCAACTGTCTCCATCTCCTAGCTTCCACTCCAGATCAAACAACATTCTATTACATTTCTCACTCTTGGTATTCCAGACACCAGCTCAAACAAACGGGAATAAGGACACACCTCCCTTCCTTACAAACAACGAACAGCTGTTCCCTTACATACAATGTTTAGGGGCAGTAATTCACAATCACTCACTTTCCAAGAGGTCTAGCTTACACATTACTCCCCCACAGTAAACTACTAAACTTTCAAGTACAACTACTCCCCTACAACACCCTAGAGCAACATCAAACACTTCCATTCATACTCCATATTGAATAACTCCATTATATGCAAACTTAATGTAGAATGATGAATGGTCCCAGAACACATTACAGGCAAAACGTGTGGCCATCAGCCACAACACCACTACATTTCTACACATTTTTACTACATGGGGTACCTCCTCTTGCAACCTTTCAGAACATAGTACTACTCTTCCCCAACTTAACACAGTAAGGGTTACTCCACCAAGCAACTTCACACAACAGAGTACTACACTTCTGCTGTATTGTGGGTTTTTGTGTACTTTAAGTGTTACTGCATTTAGTTTGATGCCATTTCTTTATGTTGGACACTTGTATTCTTTCAAGTGTCATGCCGTTTGTTCTGTTACCGTGGTTGCAGCGGTTGTTCAGTTGGGCATTCGACTTGGACTGCTCAGCTGAAGGACAGTTGTGTCTACGGTTCCTGCCAACACTTTGTGTGCCTTTATATTGGACTTGATTTATTTGCCAATAAATCTCTTTCGATTATCAACAGAGCTTCCTGCTTCTTTATTTGTGGATTACATAATTTGGCAACAAGCGGAGTATTCATGTGTTCAGCCCACCGAAGATAAGATTTTGACAGGAGTTTGCTACGCTACCTTTGTACTTTTGTGCGGTTTAAATTTTTTATGAGGGTTTGCTTGCACCCGAGGATATGGCTTCAGCGCGTTAACCGAATAAAGGCAATTACACCTACGACTTCAGCAAAAGGGGGCACCGCAAACTTTTCATTGTACTGTTTTTGAATTATACTTTTAACATAGTCTTGCCTCTTTTGCTCAAAATGCTCAAAATATCATCCAATGCAGTATCATGCTCAGTGATACTCTTACCATGAATTAGGATATCATCTTGAAACTCCTGTACACCCATGACGCCATTAAATAATGAGTCCATTTATTTCTGGAAAACACTAGCAGCAGATGCAAGACCAAAGGGTAAACTCAAGAAATTAAAGGTGCATAAGGGTGTAACAAACTTAGTCCGTTCTTGTGACCTTTCAGACAAGGCCACTTGGTGGTATGCTGATCTAAGGTCAATGGTGGAAAAGCAAGTAGCTCCACCAATTGCCATAAGCATCTCCTGAATTTTAGGCAATGGATAGCACTCCACAACTAAGTTTTTATTAAGTGACCTTAAATTAACACAAAACGCAAATTGCCATTTTTCTTCTTGGCGAAAACTTTGCCCGAAACCCATTCAGATGAATCAAGAGGCTGTATAATGCCATCTTTACACAAATCATCCAACAAGATTTTAAAATCTTCTTTGACACCGAGCGGAACTGATCTGACTTAATGCCTCATAACCACAGCATTAGACTTAAGTTTAATATCATGAATGACACCCTTGACACTGCTCACTTTAGCATCAAAACCATTGGAGTATTTAACCAGAAATACACTCATGTCACATGTAGACTTGTCATCCATCAATTCAACAGATGCAACTGGCAATCTACACAGGAATTGGTTGATGGCTTCCAGGTTTGAGCACAATACCCATTTTAGTTAAATCATGCATATCAGCTATATCATGTTTTTTCACTGCCACATATACTTTTGTAGTGATCTTATGCCCCATCACACTGACTCTGAGAGGGCACCCCGGTCGGCGCATTTTACATTTCCTGTAATCGCAACCCTCTATTCCATCAGAATCGTTCCTTTTGTGGACCACGAGTAATGAGAACTTCCCGTTCTCTCTGTTTCATTCCCCCAGGATTATATGTGATCTGCTCCCTCGTTTGCAAGACATTCATGCTGCAATATTTAAGACACCACTAAGTGATCTCATGTTCCTGTTCGACATTAACGCTCCTTTTGCTGGAATTAGTTCACCAGCTTACATGTAACGCCTTTCCCTCTCCCTTTCAAACGTAGGAGCTTCATCAAGCCCACACTCAACATCCACTTGGCGGAGATCTCCCGTCTTTTCAAAGTGAGTAGGTAATCTCCTAACCTCTCACATTCATATCATATCAATCATATCAAAGGAAATTTATATAGCGCAACATATCACTCAAGAGTCTCATGGCGCTGCAGACTGCTCAAGAGGGCAAAGACCAGACTAAATAACATATAGCCAGGTTTTCAACTGTTTACGAAAACTACCATGTTCTTTTATGGTGCGTAGATGGAGAGGTAGTTTATTCCAGAGAGCCGGTGCAAGAAAGGAAAATGAACGGCCTCCTTGTCTAGCGGTGTTTATTCAGTAGCCAACACCATTAATGAGCAGTTGCCCTTACACCGACATTTTCCAATCTATCCACCAGGTGCTCCTCCCAGTCCTGAAGAAGACCCCGCTGCAAGGACTACAACCAGTCCTGCCTACAGGGGTCGAAACGTCGACACCGCATACCACACAAACTCCAGCGACGTCATTTCAAAATAATTGGTTGTCCATTTGAGTTATGTGTACCTTCCGGAACAGTTGATCTCGTCGAGACTGGAAAAATGTTGATGTATTTATGTCACTAATACCTTTCCCCAGTCCCTTACCCTCACGTTACCACTGAACCCTTACCTTTCCCCTTCTCTTCTACTTTCACACTGAGAGCACTGCAGCATATTGTACTTTAATTACAATGAATATCAGCATTGTCTTTGAATGTTAATGCTTGGAATACAACTGCAAATGGGATTTCTTCCCTTTTTTCTAAAATTAAAATAATTGGATTTATACTAGAACAATTAATGTTGTGTTTTGCTACTACCAATTCGCTCTGTTCAAAATAGTACGCTACCTTGACCCTATGTTATATAATGGCCATCACACTGACAGCATCAATAAAATAGCCCAACATTTCAATATCTTGACCACCAAATGGCTTTTGTTGAACATTAGTGTGTGTAAGGATTTTTTTTAAACGTTTTAGCACAAACCTTTATCAGAAAGAATGGTTATAAGTGACCCAGAATCAGCCATTATCTCTAGACTTATGTCTCCAATCTGTGCAATACCCAGAGGAGCTCTGAAAGAAGAACGGATTAAGTTAATATCTATTGTCAACACCAGATTGTTAATCATGCCCTCAAACTCATCACTAGCTAATTCCAAGGCGTTAACCCTCAGTGGCATATTACTTGTTCTAATGTTGGATCTACACACACTTTAAAAGTGCCCTCGTTTTTTAGGTCTCGCCTAGCGTTGCAGCGCATGCGCTGCTCGCTTGCGAGAGCTATTTTCATTGGTTTTCTGGAGTTTGCTTTGGAAGTGGGGTGGAAGCTCCAACCATGCTTTTAATTGGCGCGCGTCATAAACGCTCGCTTTCCATTGCAAGGGAGACTTGTTTGTTCCCTCCCTGTCTCCTGTTTTCCTTGCCCAACCGGACTGGAGACTGTGCACGCGCACAGCGTCTCTTTTGCTCCCGGCGTCTATTCCGCCTTGGTGTGCGGTCCTAGTGGCCTCGCCGGGGCTTGGTTAATTAGCCATGTAGCACCATGTGCTCCAAATGATTAGCTGCTCATCACGCAGACCTTCCTGCTAAAGTGTGCAGGGAATAAGATAAGCATACTTTATACCGGGAGCAGGCCGGGCATGCTGGCGTGTGTCATTCCTCTCCCTGTTGTCACCGCGCACGCACATCTCGCTTAGGTACCTGCAGATAACGGGGCCACCGTGATTGCAGAGCCGTCTGCAGGCGAGTCTGCGCCGCTTCCAGCCAGAGGAGTTTACTGCTGCGGAGGGTGCGGTGCCGGAGCAATTATCCTCAGATCAGGTGGGAATAGGCCCCTCTCTGCTCCATCCGGCTTAAGAACCTTCACTATGTGTTTTCGACTATTGGACATACTGACTGTTGGATGTTGTCACCACATGGGTGGAGCATTTCGGAAATGGCCCAAAACATAGATCTCACCAGTTGCAGGAGTAGGGCGATTGGGGAGGGGCCTCAGCTGGCATCGAGATCAGAAAGCAGCCGGCTTCTCTGTCTGTGATCTTGTTGTGTCTGCGCCTTTGTGCGGCACGGTGTGGTGGGTGCGGGCTGTGCGGTGGTGGAAAAACACATTGGCAGCAATTGTGCAAATCTGCAATGGAGCCGATGGAGAAAGGGGTTTTGATATAGCAACACTTCCTTGAATCGTGAGGGCACTGCCAGACTTGTAAGGAGGCATTGTCAGGCTCAAGGAGTCAAGCCGGCTCAAGCAGCAGCCGCGTTGCAGAGCCCCCTGGCACCATGCTGAAGCTGAATGCCTTCTATCTGGGTTACTGGCAGTTCCTCTGTTTGCAGCCTCTTCACAGATTCTATAAGAGGTAAGCCAGGCTCTGCCATGAAATGCTTCCTTTTATGAAAAGGGTTACTGGAGACATTGCAAATAGATGAAATGCCATGTGAGCATCATTAGATCAATTTGTGTTATGCAGGGGTTTTACTTCCAGCGTTTGTGGCTTTCTTCTGCTTTTGGTGCTTTCCGTTTTAGGTCTGGTGTTAACCAAGATCTTTTGATTTTTTAGGTCAGGCTTTAGCCAAGACCTTTTGATATTAGTAATATTATATGTGTGATATGCTTACTAATGGGATTTTCAGCCAGTCATCTTAATCCTATACTCTGTTGTTGTGCCCGTTGCATTTTCTTAAGCCCTCTGCAGCATGCAACATGGGTCATTTGGGCCAGCCCACCTGGGCCATTGGTTAACTTCAATGTGAATCTCCACTTTCACAAGGAGCACAACTGCACACAAAGTAGTCCCCTTCAGTGCTACGGTCTGATGTGCCATGGCGTGCTTTTTCAGGCCCCAGAAATATTTTTGCTTCTAACATTTATTAAATATTTATGAGGATAAGTCAGATCCCCAACAATAAAGTTTAACTGAAATCATGGCAAAGCTAGTGTACCGGCAGCGGGCACAGCTCGAGGTAGTAGTCGCGGCTCATGCTCGCAGCCTCTGGAGTTGCCTCTGGGCAAAGCATATCAGAAAAAGCGCGTGCCCAGAGACACCTGCAGGGGCTGGTGTTGGCACTGGCAGGGCGGTGTCAGTGCCAGCGTCCGCATCTGTCCCTCTTCTACGTCTATGCCCAGGCACTGATTGAAGCATGTGACGTTTTGGTCCCTCCTCTCCGTTTACTGTCTAGCAGCAGATATCATTGACGACTGGGAAGACCGTGTCTTTTTAGGTCTCGTCAGTTATAAATCCACATACTTACTCCACAAATACATGCAGCTCTTTATCTGTCAAATACATTCACTACACTACAAACAAAAACATTACGAAAGATTGTAATTACAATACCAATAACTCTAACTCTAACTGATGCGAGACCTGTTGCATTGCAAATGCTTGTTTGGCACTTGGTGCACTTCCTATTGGCAGCTGGACAATTCAGACTATTTCCAAGATGTTGTTTGAATCCACATCTGTAATATGCAAAATATTTTAATTGATTACTAGCATTAAGCTTCCCTTTAGATCGGTCATGCTGCCAATTCCTACTAGAAATCTCACATACAGGATCATTGCTGAGGTCAGTGCCAGTGATTGCCTTAGTGGATATGGAAAAGCGTGCTATGCTTTTGACAATGTCCAGTGCTTCACTCAGCGTGGGGTTTCTGCAAGAAAGTAAACGTTCTTGTATCTTTTTTCTGGAATCTTGAGTGCACAAATTGGAAATATACTCCTTTACTGTTTCATCAATAAGCTGTTTTCTATTAAAGAAACCATGCCTCTCAATCATATTATTAGGTTGCTTGCAAAAATCTCTTTTCCAGTCTTTTGATCGCCTCAATGTAAACATCCAAAAGAATGAATTGCACAGGAGGAGGCTCTGCCTACCGAAGAGGATCAAAAATGTCTTGTCCAACGTCTCCAAGCAATCCAAATAACAAGGCTTTCTTTCATTTGAAAGATTCTTCCCATCAGTATCAACAATGTAATTCCCAAAGAATCTACACCATTGCCGACAGTTTAGTAGAGGTTTGCCTGTGTTTTGCAAGAAAGGACGCATTTGTAAGGGATGCAAAGCAAGTGAGATGCCATTGTCTAAAATAATGCACGTAAAGTTTTCCAATGAAAGACAAACAAACCCCTATAAATGGAGAACACACTGAAGTGTCACTACAGGAATTAGAAACGGGCAATAATAAGTCAAACTTGTTTTAAAATGCCTTATACGCTATCCAACAACAAAAGATGCCTGGGGCATGCAACTCTTGTTCTGTTGCCAACAGGGTACGGAAAAACATTGTATTACCTGCAAGATACAAGGATTATCGATTGTTTTAATTGTTCATGTAGCATTTCTCTTTTTCTTCCTTTTTTTAATGGAAGGGAGATGTTGTGTTGTGGGTTTTTATTTACTTTAAGTGTTACTGCATTTAGTTTGTTGCTTAATTGTACACATTATTTCTTACGTTGGACAGTTGTATTCTTTCAAGTGTCACGGCGTGTGTTCTCTTACCATGGTTGCAGCTGTTGTTCAGCTGGGCATTCGACTTGGACTGCTCAGATGAACGACAGCGGTGTCTGCGGGTCCTGCCTACACTTTGTGGGTCTTTATATCGGACTTCCTTTATTTTCCAATAAATCTCTTTGGATTATCAATAAAGCTTCCTGCTTCTTTTATTGTGGATTACAACAACCCCCCCCCCCCATTTTCACCTCACAGTCTACTTCCCCATGCAACCTTAGAGACTAGTCTTCCCTAACTAGGACCACTACAAGGTACTGCCTGCATACTACCTAGCGACAGAGCACTGCTCTTAACCTGGTCTGCACCATCCCACAAACATTTACTGCAATCATATCTCTCACAACAGGGTATTGCTCTTCCACACATCCATGAACCTTGGACAAGCACAACCAACATGTATTTACACAAACGGCTGTTGGGTACTACACCCTCTTCCCCACACTGCTAACTAGACTGCATCATACCAAAACATATGGAGTAGAAAGGAAGTGCCCACACTGCGTTCCCAAAACAACCTACAGGTGGGACTATTTAAACTTTCTAACCGGTCTTGCAATACTAAGCACTCAGCATACGACCACCATTTACAAACTGCAATTCCCAGCAACAGTAATCAGCTTGCAAGGAAACTTACTAACCCAACACATGCATTACCAATAAGATGTGTATGGGAAGTGTCAATACACAAAAATCACCAACTAAACAGTTTCACAACTCAATGAATTGCGGGAAACAAGGCACATTTCTTAAAAGTAGCTCATAGAATAAAACAAATTGTATGAATGTCAAATAACCCCGCTGATTAATTCACTGAATGTCAGATTTTAACTTTGCAAATAGACAACTGCCAGGCAGGTGATGTTTCGAATTTCCAAGACTTCAGGATTTAGTATATCCTCAAACAACATGGTCTCATTTCGATCTCCAATCTCCTTGGAGATGGCCCTACTTCTCTTTCTAAACTAACCAGGAGACCTTTAGCAGTCTACCTTCAACGTCCCCAGACCATTCCCAAACAAACAGCTTACTACTCTCCTTCATGATGTCAAGGTCTACATAACAATAGCCCCTACTAAGACATGCAGGTCTAGAATCCAATACACTGGTGAAGCTCTTGCTTGAGCTAGTTGCGCTTGCATGTCCCCAATTCCAAACCCTCTTTTTCTAGTGCGGACTGGCTCAAATCAGAAAGGAAGGTCACCATTTACCTGGTGCTGCCATGGTCACAAGACCTGTCAATCACAGCCACAGTGCTAGCATGAGCCTTACCATCTCCTCTGGTCATTTAATGCCATGCACAATAAAATAGGCAGAATGCATACAGGACCCTCCAAAGCAATGGAATAGCCTGTGCCCAAGTGAACGTAATTGAGAATTATACTGCGCACACCCATCTCTGCTCCTTAGGTCACTGTTGCCATTGAATATAGTACTTTCTGGATCTCTATGGGGCATTTCAGTCATTCTGCTGTAAGGGAGATTTCCTGGCTCTTTTTACTGTCTCCACAGCGCACTCTTCACAGCACTGCCTTCACAGTGTTGTTCTTATTACAGTGTCTCTAAAGCATTTTCCTTAAGCTTAGGATTATACATACCTAGGTCTATAACTGCCCTCAGCTAGTTCCTTGTCTTGCCAGGACCCGACGACCCTCCTAACTAGGCTCTTATAGCCCAGCAGCCAAACCCAACACCACTTATTTTTATGGTGAGTGCCCCAAATTAGTCCTCTAGGGTCACAGGACCATCCTCTACTCACAGCAGGCCTCATCCTCTGCCAGAAACGCCTCCCAACTGCCACCGAAATCTTGCTGCATTTTTACATAGGTAACGCCTCATCACAAAAATGTAGTAGTTAGAGGACAAGATTTTTTACCTCCTGCCTAAGTGCCTAAAGACTTTAGTAAGTTCTTCATTTCATTTTGGGCCTTCAGCTGAAGGCAACAGCAGGTAGGTCCCGTCAGAGCACCACATCCCTCCAACTATCTCCAAGCTTCCACTCCAGGCCAACACTCTAATACATAATTTACTATCGGAATTCCAGACACCAGCTGAAATATACAGGGAATGGGGAAACACAAGATACTACACAGTCTCTGTGTATTCCCCAAAACTCAAGTAATATAATGTGTGTAAGGGGGAAATCAAAGGGGAACTGTGTAATCCCATGTTGAGATAGTGAGGCATATTGCCATGTTGGATGTGTGTTCTTCACCGTATCTGTGGGGATTGTGTGCTTCGACACAGTGTTCGTTCTGAGTGTACCTAATAATTTGCCAGCTGCATAGCAAGACTACTGTTCATCCCCATCAGGGCCCTTCAGTGAGGGTTTGAGAGACAGGGCAACAGGAGTATCTCAGCCCTCCAACAGATGTAGAGATGTGTTGCTGGAAGGGAGGAAGGGAGAAAGTGCGGCACAGGCCCTCCAATAATGCACCCTCACCCCAGGCTCAGACCCAGGGCCGGGAGGGAAGACGAGAGTGAACAGCTAAAGCAATCTCTAATTATTTAGCTTCCCGACGTATCTTGCAGCGTTAGCTTTTGTGACTTGTGTGTGAGGGGGGTGCCCGGCACTACAACCCCTCTACACTCAAATTTCAACAACATCAAACCAAGAAGCTAGCTGGTGGGCTTAGTTCCAGTCCTTTCACTTCCAATTCAAAGTTCTCATAGTTATGGTGGATGATGTAGCAATCTGCGACAGCAGATAGGTTAGGGTGAACAGCCTCTACTGCCTTCCTTTCAGACCCATCCTCAGGAGCGCTGGAGAGGCACAGTCAAGAGTTAAATCTTCCTGAACAGGTATACAACTGGACAAACTTACACGTTCCATAGTAGAAATTCGGATTTTTGAACCCACACATGCATTATCCCTATGTCTATCTAGTCTTAAAACCTCATATTTAGTCATATTGATCAAATAAGCCTTCACATGCATATGGAGTGCAAAGAGTTACCTCCCAATGGAAGACTCCAGACACCCAGTTTTACGCATGCACAGGTCAATCAGAGACTGTTATTTATACAAGATTAGCTCTCTCAAGACAAAACTTTGACAGGCAACCTAAACACGGACTGCGTCAAGTCTAGGCAACAGGACGTCAATACAAAGACTCAACTGCCACCAAACTTTCAATACAACAGGTACCTCTGAAGTAGTAGTATTAAAATCTCTCTGAACTGTCCAGAAACATACTTTGCCAGAACAGTTGAACTGCCCATCTTGAAAACACAGCTTCCATTCAATTAACAAACACTTAACACCCACTTCATGTTCTGCACCAAGCATACTGCTCGTTGCCCTCATCATGGACACAATCTGTGTATGAAGCCACTTGAACAAACTAGCTCATTACGCACCATTCTCTAATCTGCTTTACATAACCAAGTCTTGTTATTACTTCATTGGCCCCCTTTTTGCAGTTGGTATTTATTTTCTCTCTCTTAAAAATCGACAATGAAAGCTTAAACTAAGAAAACAGAGAAAGAAATTCAATGACATTCAAACTTCATTGTAAGGTATAGTGGTAAAACGAAGTGTTTTGACCTTTTGTTAGAATCTTTATCACTGAAAGGTGGGTGCTCGTGCACACCCATGGTTTCCTTCTTTCTGGGGTGAGATAACAAAGGGATACAAGGTTTTGTGTGGGATGCAGACTGTTCTGGGGAATGCATTTCTCTACTGGAATAAATAGATTAGAGGCACACTATGCAAGTTTACGTCATACACACAAAAATGGGCACAAACCCTTCCCTCCCATGCACATACAACATACAGTATTTCAAGCTTACCTATATTCAAATCAGTGACAGCACAAACCGCAGCAGTTCAAGCTTTCCTTCCACACAGAGAATAGTTACATATGTAGACTCCTAGCACACACCAACAAATAATGTTAAAGTAAACAGAAATGAACAGAAGTCTTCTTTTTTTCTTATTCTTTATCGATCCTCTGTCCAATTGTAAATCTCTTTAGCCTCAACAAGCCAACATGTGTTTTGTCGCTCTGGGGGAGTTATCCCGAGACTTCTTCAGGGCTCCAATCCTCTCTCAAAAATTCCTTGCAGTGGTTTGTAAATCCGTCCTATACTATCCTTATTACAAGTTATAATCTTTTAATTCTGCCCATCCTAATCCTGATGCAAGTTATCAAAGGCATCGCTATAATATTGGAAGAGGGCTCCATGGAATGGAAACCCCTCCAAACTCCCACCCATCCCGGTATGTCGATTCAGTTTCAAATAAAATATCGATAACTGTAAGGGTCAGTCTTTATACACTGGGCCCTGCCATCCAGAGCCTAGTGTATGAAGTCTATCTCTTAAAAGAAAATGTAAAGAATTGCATATTTAACACTCCTTTAATGTCACAGTATAAAGTATAGAAACTACGCCCATGGAATGTTAAATGTCACCTATAGACTGCAGCACTTATTATGCCATATACTAGTGCGACAAGGAAACAAGGCTTCAGGACTACCAAAACAGCCTAACTGCGGCAGTTTATAACCTGCAGTCCAATCAGTCATAATAACCTCTTTGATAAGGGAAAACCTTCCTATTAAATAATAAAACGTCACCCCTATGGTAGGCCCTGTAGCCCACAGGAGCGCACTGAATTTAGAAGTAGGACATTTAGAAGCTATGGCTTTTCTATGAGGTCAACTAAGGCACAGATTAATATATTAATATTCCTAGCTCAGGTTTGGGATAATCTAGATAAATGGTTGAAACACTTTTTAATATTTATAAAAAATCCAATTCAAAGGTAACATTACATTTTGTAATAAAAATGTAGTTAAGATTACATTTAGAAAGTTACCTTTTTCCTGCCTGGAGCTTTGGGAGGCTAATTAGCATTAGCCCACCAGCTGCAGCCCTGTCAATGTTTTACCTTAGTGAGGGATGAAAACGTCCCCCAGCGCAGGGAAACAGCTTAGACCTGCAAACAGGATGGGCTAGGTGTGGGCATGTCATCCCTATCAGGAACCTCATTACTTTACTGCCCATTCATAATTTAGTTTAAGAAGAGACAAGGGATGGGAGAAAATGTTTGATCCCGGGCCACATGGAAGCCTGCCTTGCTCAGTCCCAGCTGAATGGCGAGCTGGTTCGGGAACGAGTCTGGTGTAGATTAGAAGGAGGGAACTGCTTGCTTCCTTAACCATACCCATGCCTGGCAACTAAGTTCCTGCAAGGACAGAAGGCCTGTGCCTCTTGGAATCCTCCTGGACTAGTTAAATTTTTACAATAAGGTACACAGGATGTGCTGCGTAAGTGGGCAGGGTTGCCAGTGGGACCCCCCCCCCCTGGGTTAGGGGGTGTTCAGGAGACACCCATTTATCCTTATTCAAAATACCAGTCATTTATACGATATTTCATGAGGAAAATGTCAAAGCTGGTATGTTGTATCTTGCTATGGTTGAAGTCTCTGGGCCACAGAGCTTCGCTGAATTTGTCTTTGACGAATACAATTTGTTTACAAAATACCAGTCATTAAAGCATTCATGGAGGGACATAAGAGTAATTTCCCCTAAACTCCTGCCAACATGTAGTTTTAACATTGTACTAACAAGGCTCATGTGGCCACCATTTTAGCCACTACATTCATGCCAACTCCAATACTTATCTTAGAAAGTAAAATTTTTAATAGCTATCCCTTCACTCAGACAGGTCAGTGAGATTCAGGCACCAACTTTGGAAGAACTATTCTTCCAACTCCATACAAAGTCGTGCTCAGAACAAACCCACAATTTCTTCCCAACATGGTCTCTCCTTTCCATATTATTCAATCAATAAAATTACCAGTCTTCTTTCTGCAGCCCGATTCAGGTGCAGAACAAGCACTACACACTCTCGATGTTAAGAGGTTTAATGTACTATATTGATAGAACAAACACATTTGGAAAAACTAAGAAATTATTTGTTTTCTCACCGCCTCATACTGGAAATCCAACTTCAAAGAATTGAATTTTTAGGTGGATAGTTAAATGCATTCAAGCTTGTTATGCTAAAGCTTTTTAGGGAACATTCCTATTGCTGACATTTGCAAAAAAGCAACATGGTCCACACCTCACACTTTCAAAAAAGATTACTGTGTGAATGTCTTAGCAGGTCAACAAGCTAATGTTGGACACAGAGTTCTACATACTATCTTTCAAACAACTGTGACCCCCACAGCCACGCCACCACTTAGGGAGAAGGACTGCTTAACAGCCTATACACAGCATGTGTATCTACAGCCACACATGCCTCGAACGGATTATGTTACTTACCCTATAAGCATGTATTCTTGGTGTGTAGTGATGTAGATTAAACCTGCACCCTCCCTCCTCCCCAGATGCCTGTGCAGGTCACAGTTTGCTTTAATTCACTTTAATTCATATTACTAGTATGGACATCACATTACTGATATTCACTGTAACTTCATTCTCAACTGCCTTTGACAAAATAATCTAATAATGGAGTCGATGGGCATGCGCAGTATCACTGAGAGGGTGAGTCACACATCCTTGTGACTCGAAAACATTCTTCAAAGAAAAACAACTTGCAATCAATTTAGCCCAATACAAGATGGCGGACTTATGCACAGATTGTGACTCTACAGCACTACATGCCAAGAAAAGATGCTTACAGGGTAAGTAACATAATTTTCCTTTATGTAACAGTTTCATTCCGACACCGCATGGTGCAGGTCTGTGTGCCCTGCACTGGGCCCTGGATTGCTTTAAGTACCTCTGCAGAAAGGTGTATCACTCGGACGCAGATAATATTGATCGGAACCTGGGAGTGGCGGTCAACTCGTTGAAAGCGCAGGTAAAATCTGGATTACTCTGCCCCTATCACTGGAGGGCAAAGCGGCAATAGCTAACAAGCATTTGCAATGCAATAGGTCTCGCATTTATAAGAGTTTGAGCTATTGGCATTGTAAAAATACAATGCCTTTTATTTATGTTTTGGTTTTAAAACAAATAAAAGGCATTGTCATTTACAATGTCCGTAGCATAAACTCGCATAAAAGCAGTGTGCTGCATGCAGTAGTGTGCTGCGTGCAGCAGTGAGTAATGCAGCAGTGTGCAGCAGTGTGCAGCGTGCAGCAGTGTGCCGGTTGCATCAGTGTGTGCCGTGCAGCAGAGTGTGCCGTGCAGCAGAGTGTGCCGTGCAGCAGAGTGTGCCGTGCAGCAGAGTGTGCCGTGCAGCAGAGTGTGCCGTGCAGCAGAGTGTGCCGTGCAGCAGAGTGTGGCGTGCAGCAATGTTTCGTGTGGCGTGCAGCAGTGTGTGGCGTGCGGCAGTGTGCGGCGTGCGGCAGTGTGCGGCGTGCGGCAGTGTGCGGCGTGCGGCAGTGTGCGGCAGTGTGCGGCAGTGTGCGGCAGTGTGCGGCAGTGTGCGGCAGTGTGCGGCAGTGTGCGGCAGTGTGTGGCGTGCAGCAGTGTGAGGAGAGACACGTGGAGGGTGAGGAGAGACACGTGGAGGGTGAGGAGAGACACGTGGAGGGTGAGGAGAGACACGTGGAGGGTGAGGAGAGACACGTGGAGGGTGAGGAGGAAAGACATACGTGGAGGGTGAGGAGAGACGTGTGGAGGGTGAGGAGAGACGTGTGGAGGGTGAGGAGAGACGTGTGGAGGGTGAGGAGAGACGTGTGGAGGGTGAGGAGAGACGTGTGGAGGGTGAGGAGAGACGTGTGGAGGGTGAGGAGAGACACACGTGGAGGGTGAGGAGAGACACACGTGGAGGGTGAGGAGAGACACACGTGGAGGGTGAGGAGAGACACACGTGGAGGGTGAGGAGAGACACACGTGGAGGGTGAGGAGAGACACACGTGGAGGGTGAGGAGAGACATACGTGGAGGGTGAGGAGAGACATACGTGGAGGGTGAGGAGAGACATACGTGGAGGGTGAGGAGAGACATACGTGGAGGGTGAGGAGGAGAGACATACGTGGAGGGTGAGGAGGAGAGACATACGTGGAGGGTGAGGAGGAGAGACATACGTGGAGGGTGAGGAGGAGAGACATACGTGGAGGGTGAGGAGGAGAGACATACGTGGAGGGTGAGGAGGAGAGACATACGTGGAGGGTGAGGAGGAGAGACACGTGTGGAGGGTGAGGAGAGACACGTGTGGAGGGTGAGGAGAGACGTGTGGAGGGTGAGGAGAGACGTGTGGAGGGTGAGGAGAGACACGTGTGGAGGGTGAGGAGAGACACGTGTGGAGGGTGAGGAGAGACACGTGTGGAGGGTGAGGAGAGACACGTGTGGAGGGTGAGGAGAGACACGTGTGGAGGGTGAGGAGAGACACGTGTGGAGGGTGAGGAGAGACACGTGTGGAGGGTGAGGAGAGACACGTGTGGAGGGTGAGGAGAGGAGAGACACGTGTGGAGGGTGAGGAGAGGAGAGACACGTGTGGAGGGTGAGGAGAGGAGAGACACGTGTGGAGGGTGAGGTGAGGAGAGACACGTGTGGAGGGTGAGGAGAGACACGTGTGGAGGGTGAGGAGAGACGTGTGGAGGGTGAGGAGAGACGTGTGGAGGGTGAGGAGAGACATGTGTGGAGGGTGAGGAGAGACACGTGTGGAGGGTGAGGAGAGACACGTGTGGAGGGTGAGGAGAGACACGTGTGGAGGGTGAGGAGAGACACGTGTGGAGGGTGAGGAGAGACACGTGTGGAGGGTGAGGAGAGACACGTGTGGAGGGTGAGGAGAGACACGTGTGGAGGGTGAGGAGAGACACGTGTGGAGGGTGAGGAGAGACACGTGTGGAGGGTGAGGAGAGACACGTGTGGAGGGTGAGGAGAGACACGTGTGGAGGGTGAGGAGAGACACGTGTGGAGGGTGAGGAGAGACACGTGTGGAGGGTGAGGAGAGACACGTGCGGAGGGTGAGGAGAGACATGCGGAGGGTGAGGAGAAACAGAGTTGGAGGGTGAGGAGAAACAGAGTTGGAGGGTGAGGAGAGACCGAGGTGGAGGGTGAGGAGAGACCGAGGTGGAGGGTGAGGAGAGACCGAGGTGGAGGGTGAGGAGAGACCGAGGTGGAGGGTGAGGAGAGACCGAGGTGGAGGGTGAGGAGAGACCGAGGTGGAGGGTGAGGAGAGACCGAGGTGGAGGGTGAGGAGAGACCGAGGTGGAGGGTGAGGAGAGACCGAGGTGGAGGGTGAGGAGAGACCGAGGTGGAGGGTAAGGCGAGACCGAGGTGGAGGGTAAGGCGAGACCGAGGTGGAGGGTAAGGCGAGACCGAGGTGGAGGGTAAGGCGAGACCGAGGTGGAGGGTAAGGCGAGACCGAGGTGGAGGGTAAGGCGAGACCGAGGTGGAGGGTAAGGCGAGACCGAGGTGGAGGGTAAGGCGAGACCGAGGTGGAGGGTAAGGCGAGACCGAGGTGGAGGGTAAGGCGAGACCGAGGTGGAGGGTAAGGCGAGACCGAGGTGGAGGGTAAGGCGAGACCGAGGTGGAGGGTAAGGCGAGACCGAGGTGGAGGGTAAGGCGAGACCGAGGTGGAGGGTAAGGCGAGACCGAGGTGGAGGGTAAGGCGAGACCGAGGTGGAGGGTAAGGCGAGACCGAGGTGGAGGGTAAGGCGAGACCGAGGTGGAGGGTAAGGCGAGACCGAGGTGGAGGGTAAGGCGAGACCGAGGTGGAGGGTAAGGCGAGACCGAGGTGGAGGGTAAGGCGAGACCGAGGTGGAGGGTAAGGCGAGACCGAGGTGGAGGGTAAGGCGAGACCGAGGTGGAGGGTAAGGCGAGACCGAGGTGGAGGGTAAGGCGAGACCGAGGTGGAGGGTAAGGCGAGACCGAGGTGGAGGGTAAGGCGAGACCGAGGTGGAGGGTAAGGCGAGACCGAGGTGGAGGGTAAGGAGAGACCGAGGTGGAGGGTAAGGAGAGACCGAGTTGGAAGGGAATCAGAAGTGGAGGAGAGAGAGAGGTGGAGGGTGAGGAGAGACAGTGGTGGAGTGGGGGGGAGGGGAGGATATCACTTTTACTTCATCTCCTAGTGTAAGGTAACGCCCCCACCCCACAGGCCCTGCCGGGGCCGAGAGCAGATCACTGTTCGCATCAGCAGTCACCCGAGACCGCTCCGTACTTGTTGGTAAATAGAGGTTCACTATCTGTTGATAGTGGGATTCACTTGGGGGGCTGACTTACCTCCTCCACCCCCAGGGCCAACACTGAGAAGGCATCAGAGACCTGGTGCTGCCTATGCTGCAGTACTGCGAGAGAGAGGGGTGGGGGGGGGCAGAGGAAGAGGAGTGGGGTTAGAGAAGGGACAGGTGGGGAGAGAAAGAGGAGAGAAGGGACAGAGACAGAAAAGGAGCAAAAAAAGAATTAGAGAGAGTAAAGAGGAGAGTTGGGGAAAATGAAAACATTACGAGAGAACATGTAGCAAAGAGGTGGAGAGAGAAGATGGGAGAGAGTAAGGACGCAGCCAAGAGATAGGGCAGAGACAAAAAGAATCGAAACAATACAAAAGTATTGTTGGAGTGCTTATTATTTGTGCAAAGACTGTTTTTTGCTTACCTTGCCCTTGAAATGTTTTTGGTGCTTGTGGTACTGTGACGGCAGCTCTGGGCTTAAGTTATTTAAGTGTTTGAAGAGTTGCAGAGGGGTTTTTAGTCGCTTCTCTGATCGTTTCATAGTCATTCTTAGGAATAAGTTATCCTATATACTTTTAGTGTATTTTATACGGTTACAGCTTTTATGCAAGAGTAATGTATCCTTGCGATAGACACCTTTTGTCATTCACTCTGGGTATGGAGGCCTCTCAATCGGTGGTTCTAAATTAGTAAAATTGCTGCCACAGTTTTCAGATTGCTGCAGCTTAATAGGTTTGCATGTGACAGCAGGTAATATCTTTTCATATATGTGGACCCCCCTCACCCCCGATGATATAAACAACCTACCTCTTCAAGCTTTAAGAAGGTGTTGCTAGGTAGCTGATGCTAGTTTTTTAGTTGTGGAATTTGTTTTAATGAAAAAATGAAATTAAGGTGCCATTTATGTAAAGTTTGTCGGAGCTTATTATTGGTTTTTTTCAAGGTATGTGAAGGTAATGCATACTTTGTGAGGTCAACTTTATTTTCTCACCCTGCACTGTTGCAGAGGATTGTTTGTTTCTCACCAGATGCAACCAATGAATGTTATTCATAGTGTTTCTGCTTTGAACAAGAAGTTGTTAAAATAGCGGGCTCAGTGAGCTGAACATCAATGGCGGAGATCTGTGTATAACCTGTAGTTCGCAAGTTTAAATGCTGACTGTCAGCCCAAATGAAGTTGATAAAAGGACATCTTTGAGTTGGATAATTAAGGCTCATTTGATTTCAGCATGGACAGACAATTTGGTTTATGGCCGTATAATCCAAATGGCTCTATTTCTTTCCCAAAAGAATAATACATATTTTTTTTGTAGTCTGTTCCGCACAAATCAAATCCTAACAAGTAGTTACAGCTTGTTTAGTAGCTATGTATTGAGCTTTGTAAATGATTGACGAATATTGATTATATCATAGGAGATACCTGTTAAAGTCTTGCTTCAAATGTGCATTTTCAGACTTGTGAAATGTTATCTTTCAGCACAGAATACTACAGAAGGATGGCGAGAGGAACAGTCTGGGTCATAGAGTGGACTCTTAAGTGGCTTGCAAATGTAACATAACCCAGCCCCCATATTAAAGTAACCTCACCTGTTTTAGTCAGATGCACCCAAATCTGATGTAGGCAATGAACAGTTCCGTGGTCACTCTTCCTTAATATTCTCACCGAAAGCATTAGCCCATTACATAAAGTTGTCTCCAATCCGTGAAGTAAACGCAGTGTAACATAGCGTTGTGCTTAACATCAGTGCCTGCAAAGTAGCTTAATTCTTATTTTATCCAAACATCAAAGCGCGAAAGTAATGGAGCAGAGCATCAAAGGGCTGGGTGAGAAGGGAGGGGGGAATGCAAGGGTCAAAGCGGCTAAAGTGAAAGTAATCGAGCAGAGCATCAAAGGGCTGGGTGAGAAGGGAGGGGGGAATGCAAGGAGCAGCTGTGCACGTGCACGCCATTGTGCACTCAAGCCCTAGGCCAGCAAAACCATGTGGGTAGAACTTTTGAAAGCCCACTTACAAAATGTCTCAAAGAGACAGCTTTCGCTGTCTCAGCGAGACCTAAAAATGGTCACGATTGTCACACTGCTTTATTATTTCATCAATATTCCGGTGGTGCTGCCTAGAACCTTTTTAAGAGGGCTAGATCAACTGCTACAGGAAACACTGTGGGGCACAGGTGAAGAAGTGTAGCTTTATCTAAACTCCATGTACCCACGGATAGAAGAGGGTTGGGAATTCCAAACTTTGAGCAATAGTAAGTGGTTTTGCAGCTGCAATGGCCTACAGCAGTGAAATTACAGGTATCATTATTACCAAACATATGTCAAATTAAGAGCACCACGAAGGATTTGGCGGTTGCTATCACTGTACTAAGACAGAGATTGTTGCTCAGCCGTCACCATGTCCCCTATGCCACAGTGGTACCACGGTTAGGTTTCTCCTTGCAGCACACTTGGTGACAAAGCACCCAAATGAGGGGGCAAGAACAGAAGAGGGGAGTAGCTAGCTGGTCTATAGTAACACGAGAACCAGGACAAGGGATTATAAGGCACTACAACGGCTCAACCAGGAATTTGGGGGAATAAGCACAACACATCTATAGCCAAAGAAGAAAGTCCATATGAAGGTCATAACTCAAAAATTTGAGACAAAAAAAACTCAACTAAATATCGGCTAACCAATCGGCTATGCTTGTTCAGCCAAAACAAACACCCATATGTTGACGGACCACACCAGCCTCACAAAAGAAGACCAAGATAGGTGAAGAAGCCAAATTGGCCTTACGTCGCGAATCCTTTGGCTCATAGCATTAACCGTGGACAGACTAATAACAAAAGTAAGACTTCAGTGCCGTCTTTCTTTTCAGTCACTTTAGTTTTCTGCCCCACCTATAACTCCCAAGGCTCTTGGGATATATTAAATAGCTCAAACATACTTAAAGTTTGTTCAGCCTATTCAGGCCTCGACAAAATAAACAGTAAAGACTTGGCCTTGGAGACAAGAATGCTGCATAACCAAAGTGAGAAAAGTAAGTTCACTGAAATAAGGTTTCAAGACGCAAACTTCATAGGTTTCATACTCTGGCACAGCGCTCTGCTGGAAGAATGGGGAACCAACTTGCGTTGTTTGGTGCCAGAGAAAGATCCTCATTTGCTAAATCCGTAGTCAACTGCCCATATTCAGGATGATCAGTGGATCCCAGACAAAAAGGCATTCTCTGTTAATAAGTGAGAAAGGTGCTTCAGATGATCTATAGCAAACCTGACACAATTTAAAAATGATCATACCATCAGTGCATGGAGCCAGGCGCTTTGGCCTGATAACGCCCAGTAACTTAACCACTGACTGGCTAATGGAAGCTTTTGACAAGCAATCTTAGCATCCACTTATTAACTAGAGGTCCCACTGTATGCCCCCACAGTAAGACTGCTCTGATATCATGGAACATCAGATCCTCAAAGGAGCAGGTAAAATTGCATTAGATCCTGAACTAGAAACCCAATTAAGATCATTTGATATAATATGCCTCCAGGAGACCTGGAGCCTTGGAGAAAGATCATCCACGGGTTACTCTCAGGAATGAGAGGAGGCAGAATGTAAAGTCCCATTTAAGTTTGTATTAAAAACAATAGATTTCTCAAGCATAGCGCAAGCACTGTTCAGGCGAAACCTAGAAAAGGCCCCAATACGGACCCAGAGAGCTACAGAATTATTACGCTATCAGACATTAACTCAAAGATCTTGGTCGGCCTCTTATTACAAGACTTTGAATGCTGGGTAGAAGGTGCAGGCTTGTTTCCAAGAAATCAAATGAGCTTCCGACCAAAGTCAAGTACAATCTTGTGGCTCTCTCCATGCTCGGAGAGAAATACACTTAGAAAAAACAAATCTCTACATACTTTTTATTGGTTTCTCAAAAGCTTTCGGTCATGTGGACAGGAATCTGCTGAGGTTTAAACTGGCATTAGGGAATAGCAGAAACTTGGGCAAAGGTGAGCCTTGGTGCAAACAAGGGCTTATCCTCTGCAATAAAAACTGGGCAAGATCTTAAAGTGTTTGTACTCGTCCCAACTCTGTTCAATCTATTTATTTCTGACTCGAGCAAATCGCTGGACAAGGCACACTCACAACCCCCAAAATTGCTGAATCCCTGCAATATCCAGATGACATATACCAATTGGTCTGCAAGACTTGCTGATTGCTCTGGCCCTTTACTTCACACAAAAAACATGACCGTGAACTTAGAAACACCAAAAAAGTAATCTTTGGAGGCAGTTATAAGAAGGTAAAATGGTACCCGGGAGGCAACTAGGTGGGAAAATGTTCTAGCTGCAAATACTTAGGGGTATGGCTCCAAGACAGTCATTCCTCAAGACTCCACCTAAACACATTAAAGCCTTACTTGGCTTCTCATTGCCGCATTCCAAAAACTACTTAGAAAACTACCCATGCCAACCTGAAAACCAATCTGGCAGGCAATCAAAGAGAAGCTGATCCCAATGTTGACCGATGGGTCAGAAGCCTTCCCAGGGAAGTTAAACTTATTTCTGAACACAGTGTAATGTTTTACATCTTATATTCCATTTACAGCAGCACACCTCACCCGCACATATCCGTTTATAGAGTTCAGACTACAAGACCAAGGGCTAGTACAGCAAGGCGCTCTCCTAAAGTATATGTCATCATTAAGAAAGGCCATACTGAACACATCAAGATCATTTTCCCTGGAAAGAGATTCAAGTAGACAGTAAAACGAACTGTTGAGCCCATATCAGAAGTGAAGCTGTAGAGATGCTGGAGACACATCGCTGGGAAGAAAACATCACCCACAAAGCTTTTAAAATCACAATAAACAAACAAATAAAACTACTATTGTGGGTGAGAGAGAAGGAATGCTTCAAAAAGCTCAAGCCTCCGTGGGAGCGTATAAACATGTATAAAATCCCCGAACCCACAGAGCTATTGGTTTGAAATAATCAAAGGCTTACACAAATCAGGTTTTTAGCCCTGAAGTTGGCTTATCACCAACAAGTTTTAAAACAAATAATAGAACGCACACCGGGTTTTCCTGGATTAACCATTGTTTAATTGCGCTCAAAGGCAAAGGTATAAGCGTGCTGGCTAATCTTTGTGCTCTGTCCTAAAAGCACATAGAAGAATGCAAAACTGCCTGTTGCGCCGTTGCGCTCCAGTGATTAGCCGCACAGCAATGTAGGTGAAAGCCATAGAACTTTATTCACTTGAAACGTTTTTCATCCGCGTAGTCCATTTTAATCCATGGTTAGTCCAGGTTTGTTTTTTGTCAGTACTTCCTGAGTATACATGAAAACAAAGGGATTTGTAAACTTAAAATGCCCAAGAAATGCCCATCCGGGCCTTTTTCAACAGCATTTCATTCCATTTCAACATTTGATTTGCCAAGAGAGACACTAATCCACCGTTAAAATCAGACCTGCAATGGAATATCAACTCCAGGACAGGGAAATCTCAACAGTCTTAGAAGCACTTGCATCAAGTTTTCACAGACAAACTGGTTACAAGGATATTGCCATCTTGTAACCAGTAACACAAAGTCAATTGACTATTGGAAACGAGAGTGAACTGACCTTTCATTAGTTTAACGCAGGGAGGTGGCTTCTCCAACCTTCTCTACATTAAGAGCTACTTTTTATCAATGGAAAGATCCTTCAGCTATTAACCAATATTATCAGTTGTACAATACAGACACCTTCGGATGAGATTACAATGGCAACTATCACTTAGAAGATTATTAATTGATGCTATGCCTCTACATAGGGCAAGGTTACTAAAACAAATGGCAAATGTTTTATGAGCATGAAATGCCTCCATCAGCAATTAAATAAAGCTTACAGAATAACTGCCTTCTGGCATCAATAAATATAACTTGAACTGAAATTCAACCGAATAGATCATTCCTCTACTTCAAACACTTTGAAGTGCAATAATATCAGCTACTATGTTTCGGAAAATTTCACATTTACATTTAAAATACAGGCTTTCCATTTTGATTAAATAAATTCAATTTGATTAAAGAAGAAGTTACTTTCTACAAAAAAAAAAACCTTTCCCCCTAAAATTACAAGTTTAAATTTTTAGTAAACCAATGTTTAATCGCCAAACATCAGTTTTTCATTGCCATCAAGTACTAGCATCAATAATTGGCATACAAATGCATTTTGCCTCTTATACGTTATCATCCCAAAGCACTTTATTTATTTTGTTACACTGCAAATAATATTGCTTCACACTACAGAAAGACTAAGAAATTACTAGAGATGACGGAGGACCCTACCGCTAATATTTTCTACTGGAGGACTGATCTTGTGGCATCCCTACCAACCACATTCACGCCTCATGCCAGACAGTTCCCTGCAACTGCCATTGGGCAGCTGCTGAAATTCAAATTCACCACTCATGGCAGCTTTGTAAGAGCCTACTGGTCTCGCTTAACATTAAAAAGAAAAGCAAGAACTATTGTCTTTGGCAATGCTGTTTTTTTCTGATATGTTCAACCAAACAAAGTGTTATTGGGAAATATGGGAAATCAAAGGTTGTCTGAATCAACGTGCTTAGACAAGATGAACTTTTGTCAACCAACAGAAAACAGTTTGCAGCCATCATAACCGAGATGCTGAGAGAGTAATGCAGACTTATTAACAGTAATAGGTAGGACACAGGTGAATGGTGCATACAAAACAGATATGAAGAAGAGGAAATTAACAAGTCAAACTTATTTAGCTCAAATATATGCTCACCGTCCATCTGTGCAATTGAAGGAGGAGGTCAAAATCCAAATGCCAATGTCTGGATCTTTACAGCCTTTTGTCACTTCAAATACTTTTTTAGAGGGGACAGTCTGTTCCTGTGGCAGTCTTCACTTTCCACTCTCTGTTGAAGTGCTACTAGGTTCACGTTGTTGGTACCAAATTGTTGGAAACCAAGAGGTGCCTGTTCAAATTTCTTCTTAAGTTCCCTTTTGCAGCTGATCCGCATCTAAACGGCACGAGAGAAATAAAGACTGAAATTTCCTCCTTTCAGTGTGACGTAGAGTGCCTCCAGATCTGGATTGCGTGATCTCCTGATATTAAGGGTTTTTCAATCATTGGCGAGTAGTCCTCTTGCCCTGTGGAAAGAATATGAAGTTCAGTCTCATGCTTCAACAGTCTGCTTTACCGTTTAGCCCACCTCAGAGAATATTTAGATGTGAAACTCCCTCAGTTTACATCCTTCATTCCTCCTCCTATTAGACTCAGGCGGCACACACTCCCAGTCTTCTTCAAGCTCTTCCATAGTTAGGGTATATTCTTGCAACCTGTTTCCTTGACTTGTGCACTAACGCATTGTGCCACTGGCTTTTACCATATCTCTAAAGTAAGCTTGGTATCATAACACTGTTTTGCCTCATTTCCCTCTAGAGAAAGTAGGCTGCAATTACTCATGTATAATTTTGGAAACTAAGCACATTTCATTTAGATTTAAGAGTGGATTAAGAGGTCTTCCTTGAGACTCTGGACCCTCCTCCCCAATAAGCAACTATAGGTGTGACCCAGTCTAAAGGTTATGTTATTTTTAAACTTAAAACCCTTCTTTTCTATATAGGTCCAGAACTGTGCCCCTTCAGCTATCTGCATGAGATCTTGTTAATGCACTGCTTTAGATCGCCCACCAAATCCCTGCAGCCCACTGGCTGGGCTCTTCTTGTTCACATAGTTATAATTTACAAGGTCAGAAAACTGTTTATGTTCCTGTCTTTTCAAACTTAAAGATTTTGTTATCACCCTTTCCATATCCTACCAACTCCCTCAAAATGTCGGTATACCAAGGGTTATGTGGATGTATTATTTTTCTTCCAAATGTCTACTCCCTGGTTCTTCTGGCACTCGCAGTTATACAAATGCATAATTTATTATGTTCCAAGCCCACTGTCTGGCACCACTCTTTAGGTCCTCAACGTTCTAACATAAAGATCGTTGTCCTTTCGGTTGTCCACCATATTCTCTCTCTCTGTAGGTCCTGGTCCTTGGGGTTTTTCCAACTATATGTGAGAATATATATTAGTCTTTCCCAAGGCCTCCTACCACCAGTACTCTTGCTCACCCTTGTGTACCAGGAGTTACTCTATGGCATGGGTACTCACAACCTTTCTCTCAGGGGCCAAATTTACAGTGTGGTTTGTGGCTAAGGGCTGCACCGGTGGGGGCGGGGTCAGTGGGGGAGGGAAGCGGGGTTAGAGCAAAAAAAAAAAAAAAATCTGTCCATGAGGTTGAACACAGGCCCCTGCAGTGGACGCCTTCGTCCACTGAGCCACCAGACCCCGGCCTACACACATCTCTCTCTCTGTCCCTCTCCGGCTCCCTCCCTCCCTTCGTCCGTCTCCCTGTCTCTCTCCCTCTCTCCGTCTCCCTCTTCTCCCTCCCTCTCCCTCCATCTCCCCGTTTCCCTCTCTCCATCCCTCCCTCCGTCTCCTTCTGTCTCCCTCCCTCCGTCTCCATCTCTCCCGCCCTCTGTCTCCTGCATCGCCCTTCCTCCGTCTCCCTCTCCCTATCTCCCTCCCTCCGTCTCCCTGTCTTCCTCCCTCCCCCTCCCTACCCGTCCCTCCCTCTCCCTCCCTCCCTCCGTCCGTCTCCTTCCCTCCGTCTCCTTCCCTCCGTCTCCTTCCCTCCGTCTCCTTCCCTCCGTCTCCTTCCCTCCGTCTCCTTCCCTCCGTCTCCTTCCCTCCGTCTCCCTCCCTCGGTCGGTCTCCTTCCCTCCGTCTCCCTCCTTCCCTCCGTCTCCCTCCCTCCCTCCCTCCCTCCCTCCCTCCCTCCCTCCGTCTCCCTCCCTCCCTCCCTCCGTCTCCCTCCCTCCCTCCCTCCCTCCCTCCCTCCGTCTCCCTCCCTCCCTCTCCCTCCGTCTTCCTCCCTCCCTCTCCCTCCGTCTTCCTCCCTCCCTCTCCCTCCGTCTTCCTCCCTCTCTCCGTCTTCCTCCCTCTCTCCGTCTTCCTCCCTCTCTCCGTCTTCCTCCCTCTCTCTCTCCGTCTTCCTCCCTCTCTCTCTCAGTCTTCCTCCCTCTCTCTCTCCGTCTTCCTCCCTCTCTCCGTCTTCCTCCCTCTCTCCGTCTTCCTCCCTCTCTCCGTCTTCCTCCCTCTCTCCGTCTTCCTCCCTCTCTCCGTCTTCCTCCCTCTCTCCCTGTCTCCCCCTCCCTCTCCCCTCTGTCTCCCTCTCTCCCTCTGTCTCCCTCCCTCCCTCTGTCTCCCTCCCTCCCCCTCCCTCTGTCTCCCTCCCTCCCTCTCCTTCCGACGTCTTCCTCCCTCTCCCCGTCTGTCTCCCTCTCTCCATCTGCCTCTCTCTGTGCCTGTCTCCTACCTCTGTCAGTTTGTCCCTGTCTATCTCGATCACGATCTGTCTCTGTCTCTGTCTCTGTGCCCCGGGCAGTGCACACTACTGTGTTTACAAGTCCCCGACACCAGTCCATAAACAGCCTCTCCCCACTCCCCCCTCTCCCTGTGTAATGTAAAAGCCAGCTCTCAGTCCCTGCTGCCCTCCGTCACCACACCTAGCTCTTACTCCCTGCTGCCCCCTGTCAACCTCTGCCATTTCACCCGGCTCTCACTCCCTGCTGGCTCTCACTCCCTGCTGCCCTCCGTCACCTCACTGGGCTCTCACACCCTGCTGTCCTCTGACACCTCACCCCCCATGTGCGGCAGCCCAGGCTGAGACAGCTTCCCGGGCTGACACACAGCCTCACCAGAGTACTTCACAGGTCTTTAAAAGACCATTTACTTGCTAATGAGGCTTTGTTGTATTTCACCTCTCCTTAGTGCCCCTGCATCTCCACTCTATCCTGGAATCTCCCGGCCCCCATAGAGCAGTCTCTCTCGGAGTCTGGAGGTGTTTGCTGACACACTTAAAAAACAAAACAAAAAAAAACCCAGGTACAATGTCTACATGGTCCGCGGGCCGCCAAGGAAGGCTTGACGGGCCGCTGGCGGCCCGCGGGCCGTACTATGAGTACCCGTGCTCTATAGTCTTACACTGCCTCTCTTAGCCCGGCTCCCTAGAACCTAGATGTGTTCCTAGTCTCTGCTGTGTAGGATTTGCTTGTTTTCATATCTTTTTAAGAGACACACTCCTCCTGTAGGTCTCTGTACATCTGTGGCCACTTGAGAAGAGGGTTGAATCCTGTCTAACGCCATGATCACTAACAGAGTTTGCGTTAACTATTGTGAGTGAGCTACTTCTTTACAGCTTCAACCATGTGGTACCCATCATACCCAATCTTTCCGGGACACGGCAATATAGATTCATTGGCAAAGATGCATCTTACCTCCTGTTAGCACCCTTAAAAAAAAACAAGGTATTCAAGAGCAAAATGAAGAAACAAACTTAATACTCCGAAAGCTCCATGGACATCCAAAGCAGAGCAACTCTGGCGGGGAAGGGGGGTTGGTGATTCTGCCTTGATGCTCTTACTCCTTAAGGTGTTTCAATTAACTTCCTGTAGTCTTAGAGAGCTGCCCATTCGACAGCTCGTAACAGGGACTTCTGAATTATCAAGCAACTATAAAAGAAGCTCCCTATAGCATGACTGTTCAAGAAAGGTATCAAAGGTATCAAAGCATAAGTTTAAGATTGCTAGTTACCTGCTAGTTACCTAGCAACCATCTATACAGTGTAACCTCAGCAGCCCCAAGACTGCTTCCATTTCCGTTGTGGAGTCAAAGGTCCGTTGAACACAAGGGACGTGTTGACGCACTGACACTTAATGTGCTTTACCTCAGAGCTGCATGCTGCCTCAACTAAACACTACTGATATCAGAACCCATGATTAAAAGCAAAAGAGAATTTGTGCAGCACACCTAGGGGAGAGGGAGGACAACAAAGAGGCAAAGCCTCCTCAAGTAAGCAAGCACTGAGAGGGCAAATACCCACAAGAGGAAATGAAGCTTGGTTGATAAACCTCTTCACTAGGACATACAGGGGGTTGTTACTGCCCCACCCATATAATCCCATCCGTTGTCTTTCTGTACATCCAGAATGTTCTTCTCATTTGCATTGTTCATATGTATGTCATATTACAACCAACAAAACAATAGTGGCATTTTTCTGACATATTCAGACAGCAGAGAATAGTGGACACCAAGCATATTGAAAACTAAGCAGATGAGGACAATTCCAGGTGCAGATGATACTATAGAATATCTATTAGGAGAATCTATCTTACGTAATGGACAGCAGAGAGCATATACCCTGAATATTAATTCACACACACACACAAAACATTCATACACACACCGATTTATATTTAATATGCCAGTTTAATGTGTCATAAGAGTCAGCCATCAGATCCTATTTCTAGTTAAATCGGAAAATTCCGTAATAGACTCCAGGTGTGCCTCAGACCTGAAGTGATCAGAACGAGAGTAGCATAAATCTCAGCAATGTCATTACAGACTGTAATATCTTATATCCAAAAGGATATGGTCAACGGTAGCCCACACATGGAAGACTCTCGCTTTAGCCAATAACAAGAACAGATCTGCAAATCAACCAACTTCTACGTCCATGTGAGAGGCTGACACAATTTTCAGCTCTAATATTATGGCCACTGTATCAAATACCAACAGTTAGTGGTTGCTGACCTCAGACAAACTCAAGCAATATGTTTAAACCGATTGTTGCAGAGGATGGCCTGGAGCCATCATCAGCCACAGTGCGTGTTTGTTGAGGACAGTTCAAGGTCGTCCAGGCACCCACCCTTATTGGGAGCACTGTTGCTCCCCCCAAGGGGGGTGGCAGCAGAAGAGCTTCAAAACTTACCAGATGCCAGGAAATTATTTTGCTTATTATATTATGAGGAGCAATACCATGCGCAAATTATTCAGCAAATTCCCCCTATTCCCCCTGGGAGGGTGTCAGTGTCTTTCGATTGATATTTTGTTCTAATTTTTGTGTTTTAATTTTTTTTTTTTTTTTTTTTATTGCAGAGTCACTCGTTTCATGTGTGGTGAACCCTGTTTGTGGGTGCAGCTATGGCACATCTGTAGTTTGTAGAGTTGTGGTTGATAAGCAACTCATTTTGTAATATTTGCATCTAATGTGTATTCTTGGCCTGTTAGTATTTTTTTTTTTTTACTGCTGTACTAATATTTGAATCCTCTGCTTTTTGTGTGATTATCTTTCAAAGTAACGTATTTATTTGTGCACATACTATACTGCCTTCTGGTATGTGCAATTTCTTTTTCGCTTTCCGGTGGGACTTCTTTAGTGCTTGCTGTATCTATGCAGAGTAGGTACAGTTTATCCTCAGTCTTGCCGCCTCTGGCAAGTGAGTGGTATTCTTTTTGAGTATATAGGTCTTTCAAATGTGATGGCAGTGTGCGCAGACTGGCGCTTGGCTGGCAGTGTCCGTGGACTGGTGTTTGGCTGCCTGTGTGTGTTTTGACCAGCAGCAAGTGTGTATTATTTTCTCTCTCTCTCTCTTTATGGGGTCTAAGCTGGCATCTGAATAATGGGGTTTGCCCTAGTATGTGTGGTTAACCTCCAGTTGGCAGTGTGTTAGAGCTGGCATTTGTCTGGCAGTGTGTGTGGTGACTTTCTGGTCACTACATACACATTGCCAACCAAACACCAGTCCACACACTTTGTTAGCTGCCAGGCAGTAAGATTGCTGTGTCAGTCCTGTGGGCATATGAAAGTGATGAGCCCTTGAATGCCACTGTTTGTTGCTGGGAGTGTTGAAATGTGTTGGACTTGCGGCTGGCAGTTTGAATGGTTTTTTGTGTGGCGCATAACAATGTTTGAATGGCCTGTAAATTGGATGGTACCTTGTTGTTGCTTTTCAGCTCCCGTACTGTGAACCATTGGTTCAGTACTCCGAACTTTCAATTATATTACTAACAGTGAATTTCATTTTTGTGAAATATTTTGGTAACAAAATTTAAATTTTTAACTTTTCACTCACCCACGTGCCAAATCCAAACAGTATGTGGTGTACTTGAGGAGTAGATGGTTGTGCAGTATTATTTGTCTTTTCTGTCTTTCTCTACCAGGCTGTACATTGTCTCTAGAGAAAGACTACAAACTCTAGATATTTTCATAAACTAGACACCAGGGAACTCAAGGGTGAATCCCTAACTGTAATGGAATCTGCTGGGAGCCTCAAATGTCCTGCAACCGAGAGTTCCCACATATCTCTGGATAACAAATGGTACCTCAATTGAGTGGGTGGGCCTAGTGCCCAAAAAAGGGTGGGTTCCAAGACACAATGTGGCAACTTCAACAAAAGTAGTAGCTAACATTTTTGGGCCTGGGTTTGGCAGTACTCTGAAAAACCTACCACACCCAGGCATTTTTGAAAACTAGATACCCAGAGGAGTATACAGGGTAGTTTGCCTCTCACGGATCCCACAAAGTTTTGTTAACCACAATACCCAGCAAACCTCAAATTGACAAAAAATGCTTGTTGACCTTGCATTTCTGTGACATATTACTGCAGAATCAGAAGGAAACCACAACATTTCCATCACTCAGCAATTCCCCAATTGTCCCAGTGAAAATGCTGGCACACTGGTGTTACTGGGCCTCTTGCCCGCAACAGGAACGGCTCAAACTAACATCAACTAAAAGGGACACTCATTGACCCTGGTTTGAGCTGTCCTATCATGGGCACTAGTCCCAGCCACAAAAGTGTGACAGCATGCTTGTTGGGATAAGTGGGAGATGCTGGATGGAAGGAATTTTGTTGATTCCAGATGTTTACAGAAAACGCGCCACATCAGTCAAAGTCTGAGGTTTGCAAGGGCTTCTGGGTAGGAAAACCTAGCAGAAAAAAAGTTCAAATCTATTTTCTGGTACTTGCAGTCGGTGTGCTCAAAATCTAGTAAAAGAATCCAACTTGATAAACATCACAAGGCTGTGATCAGTTTGGTGAAGGGATTAATGCGGTTTATCTTTACGTTTGTTGTTAATCAAAAACAGTACAATCTCAGAGCAGCAGAATTTCCACTAGTCCTCGTTTAGTATGGACTTATGGTTTGCATTTCAGTAGCCCACAAAGCACTTACCTGGAATATCTTTCGGTCTAAAGCAGCAGCAGCATAGAGTCAAGACTATCAAATTGCATGGGCCATGAGACTGTATAATGTGGGTTAATTAAGTGTATGGGGGAAGCAGAGACTCTTACAGAAATGTCTCAGAGACCACCTGGATAATGTTAAGTTAAGAATAAAACTGTGTTGAGTGAGGAGTTCTTTTCATTGCCTTTGAATTATTGTAGCATTATCATCTGACTCGCTTTAAACAGGTTGCCAGACATTTCATCACCAGTCGCGCTAGTAGATTTGTCAGGCTGCTTGTGCACAAAAGGTGCGTTAAATGTGTCTTGATGGCAATAAACAATTCCTTACCTAATGATATGGGTAAACTGATTAACAAATACAGACATTTATAGGTTCTTTTTGACTTTGTAAAGGGAAACAATTTGGAACATCGACTATCAATGCTCAGGTAGCAAAAAGGCCAAATGTATTAAATTCCCTAATTATAGGGGCTAAATTCACATCGGATTCCCTGGCAAAGAGCAACATATTGTCAACCTATAGCGACATCCGTATTTACTAAAGGGGGAATGGAAGGTGCAAAAAACGCAGATCAAAGCCTAAATTCAAAGCAAATAAAAGTGGTGAAATTTGGCACCCATGATTGAGTTGGGAATCACATAGTCCCCAGTTCACTCTCATTTGGCCAGCAGAGTACATATAAAGTACAATAACCTGCAATATTTTATTTCCAACTCCTTCTCATCACAGTACCACCAATAAAATGTTTCATCTTCATCCCAGACCTGGATGCTGCTGCAGCTTTCTCTCAGTGAACAAAAAACTCTATGGCCTCTGCGGGATCAATCTGCCCGCAACCGGTCCCCCAAGTACAACCAGCCATTCGGCAGTGATAAGGAGAAGGCCTTGCGCAGCCTTGATGACTGTTTCTATCCGAATAAAGCCATTTTTTCATCTGTGAAGTAACAAACTTTTCAGATTCACAATCTATCTCACTCATGAGAATGAGCTCCTCTAAAGTGGGGTTCAGGAGGAAAGCCCTCCGTGAAGCACATTTCTCAGACCACGGATATAAATGGCTTTAAATAAGACATTACACAGAAGTGAACTAGGCACACCAAACTGCTTAGCTTAAGCACACCCGATCTAGGAAACGAGTTCACTTGGGGGGGCCAGCTTGAGAGACAGCTTAAAAGAGTGATGCAATTCTTCAAGGCAATTCAAGGGAGAAAAGTATGGAACCGCTGTAACAATCTGTGCTAACAAAGAGGCCTAATCAGGATGGAGAAGGCACTTTATCAACTGGTAGCACAGAGTGCTCTGCCGTTGGCAACGGCACAAATATCAGCCTGATCAATATTGGAAGCTGCTATGATGTGACAGTGAAGCACCCCTACCTTCACCGCAGTGGAGGGATGAGTAAGGCTGTGGGAAAAGAATCGGAGTCTGGGAAGACACATATGCCCTTCCCTCTTAGCATGGGACTGAGGCAAATAGATACGCCAGATAAGTCAGGTGCATCAATGAACTGTAAAACGGCAGAGCTTTTTCCCATTTTTCTAAGCAGGACAAATACTTCTGACAATGTAGAAGACTATATAGTTGAATCAATCTCCCTCATAAGAGTTAGGTCCAATGGTGCACCGGATGGGGCAGCGCAGATGAACAGAGAGCTAAGGATTGGCAATAATGTTGTGAAGGCTCATGTACCAGCAGAACCACAATTTGCGGGAAACTACCAGAGTGTAACCACAAAGGGAGCTGTAGCAGACAATAAATTATGAGCTGCCGTGCAACAGATTTTGTATCAGAACTTGGAAGAAATAAAAATAAGAATGCGCAAAATAGACAGCTGACCGCCTATCCCAGTTTAGATGGGGATAGCTCCCCGGCTCCTGACCGAATGGATGAAATGAAGCATCGAATATCAGGCTGCGGAGATAGACTCTTACAGACCTCTAGGGCTGTGGAGAAAATGGAAAAGCAATTGAAGCTCCTGTGGACTATGCAGGAGGAATTGGAAAAAAAACCCAGAAAGTACAACTTAAGAATTTTTGGGATACCAGAGCATAAAGAGGACGCCGCAGGACCCATTACCTACATGAACAACTTCATTAGAAAATTTGCCCTCCCGGGTGGTACACTAAATTTGACCATTGTATACGCCCACCGTGTACCTTCTCACACGCAAAGTTTCCCTGCACTTTTTTTAATCACCTTTGCAGATTTTCGAGTCAAAGAAAGGATTTTGAGTAAAGCTATTTATCAGAAAGTATTTGATATGAATAACAAATTTTCAATCAAAATCTTTTCGGACATGACAGTAGGCTCTGCACACCGGCGCAGGGATTTCAAGATTTTGCATTGATCTTTCCAACAGTTAGGGGTGCAAGCAACTATCAATAGCCAGCAAAGTTTAAAGTACTACATTAGGGATAGTTCAATGTGTAGCCGTTGAGGAGGCAGGGGAATCTTGAAAAAAAAATATCAAAGTCAATGGATGTAAATAAATCACTTTCTCTTAAATAATACACTAGGAGAAGGGGGCACCTTGGAAGAGGCGGGCATGAAACGATGATGGGGGGGGTGGGGGGGGGGGGGGTTGAATGAAGTGAAGGGGAAAGAGCAGATTTCAAATGGAAGTGTTTTCTTTGTGTGTTGCAAAAAATCCCAAAATTACAGTATGGATATGTTCAGATGTTGAGCCGCAGAATTTCATACACTGAGCATTTCCGGAAGCAGCAGCCTAGGTGTGGTTAAATGACATGGGACTCTTTAGCTCGCAGACATTGGCATGCAACACTTTAGGCCATTAAGGGAAAATGCACTTTATCAACACTTTAGAACCATTTTTGAAGAAAGGACGTAGGGATACACCAACTCAAGTTATATCCTAATGGTTCAAGAGTGGGGTTCTGGCACAGTGGCACTTTAAAGACTAATACTTAAAACTGACCATTGGGATAGAGAAATTTATTTGCTTCGATGTCTGTTATTTCAGGGCTCAGCAAGAAGCGACACGATCGAAACAAAAATGATTTTTACCCAAGTTTTATACCCTATGCTGCATTTTATTGAATCAATTTGCATCGTTATGAGCGGTAACTGAGCTAAAAGAGAATGAGCAAGATGAGTCAGGCGCTCAGAGTAACGCATTGAACGATATATCGTTAATGCTAATGGTCTAAACAACAAGCAGGAAGCAAAAGTATTTGCAGACTTGATAAAAATGCACTATCCAGATATAGCTCTAATTCAAGAGATTAATTTCAGAGAAGATATAAAACAAAATTTGGAATGTTCAAAAACTAGGCCAGGAATAAACGCACATCACGAGCTAAGGCAGCCTATAAATAAATACTTAAACTATGTCGTCAGCGCTTTTCAAACAGATGGGAAAGGCAGATGGAAATTGGCTAGTGGGCAAATTTACGGCGCTAGAGTGGCATTTGCAGCCATTTACCCTCATCACCGATGACCCGGTCCCACTTATAGACCATCTCACGTAAAATAGTTGTTTGAGGGGATTTTAACTTCCTTCAGAATCCAGAGTTGGATTCATCAACAAACACTAAAATAAGTCCTGAACTGCAAATCTAATATTTAAATATATGCAGGCACTGAATCTGGCTAATTTAGGGAGAAATAAATACCCGACTTAGCATGAATATACGTGCATCTCAGAAAGATTTATATCAGCCACCAGGCAAGATTTAAAAAAAAAATTTTTTTATAACTACTACAGATCTATGTTTAAGTAAATATGGCCATATAACAAATGGTTCCTCTGAACATTCTCTACACAAACTTTCTGTGACGGGGATAGACTTTGATAGTACTTGTAGATGGCCCTTTAATAGGGATAATTGGAAAGCATGGGCAGACATAGAACCCAGTATCAGATATGCAAAAGTACCAATTCAATGGTCTTTTATCCAAATTGCACATTTCCTAAAGGGGCTGGACCCTAAAATAATTAAGGAGAGTCTGGGTTTATTGGAAGACTTAAACGAGACCAGAACCTGTAGATCTGTTAAGTATTGGAAGGCCATGCTTCTAAGCTGTAAAAAAGTGGATGTCTTTAGCAGAGTAAAACAGAGATGGCAGTCAAGGGAGGATGCTTGGAATAAGATAAACTTATACAACTTCTCCCTGTTAAAGGGGGCACATTTTCACTGTATTCAATTCTTTACAAAGTGGTTGCTGTATACGACGCCAGCTTCACTGCATGAGATTAATTCTCAGATACTGAAAAGGTGCTTTAGTTGGTCGATGAACACTGCTGGCAATTAGACTCGTATTATTTGGAAATGTCCAAAGATAGCAGAATTGTGGACCTCCATACAGGATTGTTGCAGGCATACGATAAACATTGGACATTGCCAAATGATCCGCAGTAATACTACTGAGCTATTTACAAAATATTACATTTAATGCGGACCACCAGAAAAAACCTTTTCTTGATCACTCTTATTGTGAGGTCCATAATTCTGCGAAATTGGGAAACCAAGTTAGTAACTAGATTTGAGCATTGGTGGTTTATAATGTTAAGGATAAACTGATTACAATGATGCTAAGTGTTAAGGTCAGGCTCGTATAGCAAATTTCTGAAGCTATGGGAAGGTATCGAATAGATTAAAGACTAACAAGAAGTTGCATTGGTGGTTAGAATTTATAATTAACTACGAGATCTCTTCACTCTATATAGCAATACTGTACATGCACCTGCAGCACAAAACAGAGAAGGTTAAGAGTTTAAGGCTCAACTGCACTGCCATATTTGATAATCCTGTATCGGTGCCGCCGCTGGGGTCAGACTACATAACCCCCTGCTCTATCCAACCCCTTAGGCTACTGAAGTGACCCTGTATTCCCAATGCCCCTTCTGACATTGCTGCACCAGGGGTGAACTTTGTCTTTTTGTATGCCCTTGGAGGGCCAACGTCTGATGGCTACTCATCGGGGTCGCCAGGACCTGCCATCTGTGTGGGGGTGAGCCGCGGCACGTATCAATGTTGCTGCTGGGGACAGACTACAGGTCCCACCTGGGCTCGTTTTACAGGGGAAGGGGTGTTTGCCCTCTGGGTCAGACTTACAAATATTGATCTCTTGTAGGGGTCCTGATCCTGAGGGGCTGTGCTCTTCCCTCATCTTGGACATTTTGGACTTGGTTGCTTGTACAAGGACTAAGCCATTATCCTTGGCCCAAAGACCTGGATTCTCTTTCAAGACTGTTTGTACAGGCCTTTTGAGGATTATATCCTGGGGGCTGTTATAGGGGCGTTTGGTTTGTTGTTTATTCTCGTCTTTGAGGGTTTATTCTTTTTCTGGGAGGTGGGTGGAGTGGGAGTTTTGAGGGTCGACCTATGGGTTTATAAACATGGTTAAGAAAAAGGTACTACCTGTTAAGGCACCACCCCGACGATTGCCCCCTGTGTTTCCTCCATGGAGGTTTTGATTTATTTTTCAAATCATCTGGTGGTTGTGGTATCGAAAGAAATCGAATTGGCAGAATAAAGGCTGTCCTCATCAAGGGACAGTCCTCCTACTGGTCACCCTTTTGTAGTTTGGCCTCTGCCCGGAGACTAGCATGCTGAATGAATTATGCAATTTGGCATGCCAGGGTAGAAGAGCCAGGAGGTTAGTGAGGGGAATCATAATCAGAGCCCTATTTCCAGGTATCCCATGGCGAGCCCAAGACGCAAGCGGAACCGGCGCAGACCTACTGCGCCTCAGTGTACTGTCCAGGGTAGCTCCCAGGTCAATATGGCAGCACACACCAACCCTATAATTTCTTCCTCACAGGGAGGCCACCTTCTTTTTAGGGATCTCCTATCTGAGTTTAAGGTAATATATTGAAGGCTAAACTAGATCCAACCATATGTAGGCTCACCCATTTTGAATTAAGAGTCTGATATTTTGGTTTTTATTAACCTGGCCAGGGCATCAGAGCAGGGGCACAGCAACCAAACTGTTTCTATGAATCATGTTAACCCTGTTACCTCCCACTTACTAGCTCTCTGCCTCTCAGACTGTAAGCCTTCTGCTGTATCACGTACCTCTCGGAGTGTGTCCGACCCCGCGAGCTCCAACAAAGAAGCCCGGTGGCCCCACTAATCCAAGCTACCTCAGGTAAAAGGCCTAGCCCATGCCCCCTGTGTACCCACCTCTTATTAACTCTGGGGGGGATGTACTTAACTTGCCTCTGGAGGAGACTCCTTATGTAGTGTTCCTAGAGAATGTTTCATCCCAAACCAACCCTGAATCCCATCAGGAATAAAAAAAAAAACACAAGGAAGTACACTAGTTTAGTCTGCACTCCCATGTTGGTCAGGGGCTAGCTGAGTCCATCATAATGGCACTGGCACGGAGAGTCAGCTGGGTGGAAAGGGACACCAAGAGGCCAGCAGGAGACGGTTTGGTGGTAAATATTCATAACCCCTCGACTGCGGTTCATGTTTTTTTGCCCTATCTTTGAGGAGGATATCTAATCCATCTGGTATAGTCGCCCCCCCCCCCCCCCCCGGGTTTATTTCATAAGCCCGAAAGGGTTTGTCCACCCAAGTCCCACTTGGATCAACGACAGCCTCCCCTTTTGAGAACATCAAATAGGTTTACCCCCTCCCTCCCCCCCCCCCCCCCCCCCCGAGTGGTCTGGAGTTGTATGACTGACGGCCTTCCCAGAGCTCTCCCCCACCTCTTGCGTCCCCTTTACAAACAGAGGTCACCACAAAGTCTTTTACGGGTTGGAACCTTTTGTCTCTGAATGTCACAGGTCTTTCTGCCAAGTACACCGCCCCTGACTGGCAGCAGTAGGTTAACTCTATCAGATAACTTACCTCCAGGAAACGTCGGCGATAAAGAACACATTTTTCTTGGAAGGCTTTAAGACTTATTTTCTCCCTGCTGTTCCTTCGGGGGCTGGGGGGTTTGATTACTTTTACAGCAGTTAAATTGAATGGGTATGTCTATGACATGCAATGGGAAGCTTGGATGCTGCAAGGCGTTTTTGATCTCAGTACAAGGTATACCCCCCCCCCCCCCCCATAGCTCTCTTTAATTTCAATAATGCCAGGATGGGACGGAGTCTAGAGTATTTCACTCCTTAACTCTGCCCTGAATGCCCAGTGAAAACCACAGGAAATGGACGGAGTGTTGAACAATGCAAGCACTCACCCCCAGTCAACTGATCTGGGTTTAATCCATCACCGTTCTTTAGCCCACTCTGCCACCCCAGTTCAGACATGGTCATATGCAAATCAGTCTGACCCTGTGCCTCATGGGAACAGTCCAGCCCGAACTGCCAAGCCATGTCTTCCCTGGACCGGAAACAAGCTTCCTAGGACCGGTTTCTGGCATTTCAGCCGTCTTCAGCCAGGCTTGCTTGAATCCAGTGGCAAAGTGAGCAAGGGACTCACGTCTGAGCATACCCTGCCAAATTATGGCGAACAAAGCAAAAACCAAAGGAAATGATGGACGGAGTGTTGAACAATGCAAGCACTCACCCCCAGTCAACTGATCTGGGTTTAATCCATCACCGTTCTTTAGCCCACTCTGCCACCCCAGTTCAGACATGGTCATATGCAAATCAGTCTGACCCTGTGCCTCATGGGAACAGTCCAGCCCGAACTGCCAAGCCATGTCTTCCCTGGACCGGAAACAAGCTTCCTAGGACCGGTTTCTGGCATTTCAGCCGTCTTCAGCCAGGCTTGCTTGAATCCAGTGGCAAAGTGAGCAAGGGACTCATGTCTGAGCATACCCTGCCAACTTATGGCGAACAAAGCAAAAACCAAAGGAAATGATGGACGGAGTGTTGAACAATGCAAGCACTCACCCCCAGTCAACTGATCTGGGTTTAATCCATCACCGTTCTTTAGCCCACTCTGCCACCCCAGTTCAGACATGGTCATATGTAAATCAGTCTGACCCTGTGCCTCATGGGAACAGTTCAGCCCGAACTGCCAAGCCATGTCTTCCCTGGACCGGAAACAAGCTTCCTAGGACCGGTTTCTGGCATTTCAGCCGTCTTCAGCCAGGCTTGCTTGAATCCAGTGGCAAAGTGAGCAAGGGACTCACGTCTGAGCATACCCTGCCAACTTATGGCGAACAAAGCAAAAACCAAAGGAAATGATGGACGGAGTGTTGAACCATGCAAGCACTCACCCCCAGTCAACTGATCTGGGTTTAATCCATCACCGCCCAGTGGCCAACTAGCACAGAGAAGGAACTATTAGTTCCTGTAGGGGATTTTGAATGTCATATGTGATTGTCCCTTAGCATCCGATGCCTTAAAACCAAAATGCACATGCCTAAAGAATCTTCATTTTATCCATTCCAAGGAAGGTGTTGAGCTTGGTGCCATTTGAGGTTCCAAGAATCTGGTTTTTGCCCTAGACAAACTAGTAAATGCACTGAACATCGCATCTATCCAACCTTCAAGGGGAGGGGCTGCACATCGATTATGGATTTTATTTTAGTATCTGCTCATCTCTAAATTTGATATCATAGTAAGAGTTTTTAGTGATCATAATCCCCGTCCTTGGCCCGTGAGGCTTTAACTATCCTATGTGGGCAACGTGAGGGGCTTGAAAAGGGGTATTTCTTTGGTGGACCAGGGTAGGAGACTTAAATGGGTGCAGGTGGACCCCACTGTACTCAAGGGTTCCCTCTTTGCCAAGTGTTCCCAGGAGTTTGCCATTTGCCTGGACAGACTCAGCTGGGCGGGATATCCTGCAAGCCTTTGGAGGGATTGCTCATGTAGAACACAATCTACTGATAACATTGACCCCTGGTAAGGGCTCTCTGGACCCAAAGTGGCTTGATAAGGACTGTGCAAGGTGCCTTCGGCAATTGAGGGCAGCACTCAAACAATCACCCAGGGACAGGAACCTTGTTGCCAGTTGTAGGCTGGCTTACAAGCAGGCTCTTGCTAACCGTGGATGTACCTTTAGGGAGATGGCCTGGGAGGATCTGTGTCAGGCTTGTGAGAGTGGGGATAGTTCGCTTTTTTGGAAAGTGGTAAACAGTGGAGATGTCAGGACCGACAATATGTCATCATATATCCAAACAACAATGGGTCGACCATTTTAAAAGTTTCTATAAGCAGAGTGAGGATGGGCAGGGTGTGGAAAGTACTGTAGTGGTGCCTGGGTGCTCCCCCATGGTCTTTGCCCTGGAGGAGGTCACCCAGGACATTTAGGCATTATCGAGCAACAAAACCCCAGGTCAGGATGGAATTCCCCCAAAATTATTTTAGTCCAAGGTGGAGATCTGGTGGCCCCTTTTGACTCGGGTTCTAAACTCGACCGCACAGGATCGTGCACCTGCCTCATGGTCTACAATGGAAGTTGTGCTTGTATTTAAGAAGGGGGATAAGGACAATTACCAATGTTACCGTCCCATATCATTAATAGACTCAGCAGTGAAGGTCATGGGGATTGTCATCCTCAATAGGCTACTAGAACAGTCTAATGAGAACAGTACACTATGGCTTCAGGCGGGTAGGTCTACTTCGGACCAATGTCTGACTCTTCATCTCATAATATGCAAACACACAGTTGCCCGGTCTGAATCCCTTCATTTAATTTTTTATGGACCTCCCGTCCGCCTTTAATAGAGTCAATCGTTTAAAACTCTGGGCTTTGCTCTTACAGATGCGGGTGGATCCAGACAGTGTGGCCTTTTTACCTTCATGCGGTTTTGACAGGGTGTAGCTCGCACACAGTCCTTTTCTACATCAAGAGGTGTACAACAGGGGTGCATTCTTGTGCAGTTTTTGTTCACCCTGTATGTAAATAGGCTGGGGCTTGTCCTATCTGCTCAGGCTGATTGCCTGAAGCTGGGTACCAAATCAAATCAAATCAGGGACATTTGTATCGCGCACAAATCACTCAAAGTCTCATGGCGCTTGCAGACAGCTCTGAAAAGAAACGGACTTGCACTAATTACCAAAAAGCCAGGTCTTCAACTTTTTGCGGAAGCTGCTGTGATCTGGCATACTACGAAGATAGTAAGGCATTTTATTCCAAGACGCGGGAGCCAAAGACGAAAACGCGCCGCCCCCTTGCCTAGCAGTGTGAATTCTAAGGGAGGTCAGCAGGGCCGAATCACTGGAGCGCAGTGTCCTGGATGGTTGATACCAACGTAACTTTGACAGCCAATATTTTGGGCCGATTCCATACATATGATTATGAGTTAAACATAGTATTTTAAAAAGGGTTAGTTTTTTCACTGGAAGCCAGTGAAGAGTATTTAGACATGTTGCCGACGGGAATCTGTATGGGCGATCAAGGACCAATCTAGCAGCCGTGTTCTGAAGAATCTGAAGTCGGTTTATGAGATCTACATTTATTGACAGCAATAAGGCATTGCCGTAATCCATTCTGTTAATGATCAGTCCTTGTATTAGAGGTCTTCGTGCCTCTAAGGGAAGCCATTTAAAAACCTTTCGTAGGCTACGCATAACACAGAAGCAGGTGCAGACGACATGATTAACATAGCCCCTCATGGATAAACAATTGTCCATGTAAAATCCTAAATTACGGACCACGTTCTTATGGGCAGGACACGGCCACCAGTCCTGCGTCCAATGGTAAATAGCTTTGCCAAAGAGCACGATCTCAGACTTGCCCCCGTTTAGCTGGAGATGGTTAAATCTCATCCATTTATCAACATGGATCAAGCAGTTTTTAAAACGTTGCTTAGTATCGCTAGGGTTTGGACCTAAAGTGAGCAGAATCTGCGCATCATCTGCGTAGGATATGACATCGAAGCCATATAGTCTGATCACTGCAGCTAAAGGGGTCATGTAAAGATTAAAGAGAGTGGGGCTCAAGATAGAGCCCTGTGGGACACCCATCTTTACTGGTCTCTCACAGGAGGTGCTGTTTCCCATCTGGACGGTGGTTTTGCGCTCTGACAGGTAGCTGCTGAACCATTTAAAAGCCTCCCCTCTGACACCAACCTCCCAGAGTCGTTCAAGAATCTTATGGGAGATGGTGTCGAAGGCAGCCGACAGATCGAGCAAAATGAGGATAACTGACTGATGTTTATCTAGAGCTAGTCTAATATTGTCAGTAACCTCGATCAGCGCAGTTTCTGTACTATGCGCTGTTCTAAAGCCGGATTGAGAGGAATCTAAAAGTCCATGGCTTTCAAGATGGTTCACCAGCTGTTGATTCACAAGAGACTCCAGCATTTTCCCGAAATAGGGCAGTAGGGAAATGGGCCGATAGTTTAATAGTACCTTAGGGTCGGCCGATGGCTTCTTTAAAATTGGCCTGATTCTAGCGGCCTTCCAAATTGAGGGAAAGTCAGCTTCTGCAAAGGACTTATTAAATAAGTCAATCAGTCCATCTAAGACTGTAGGTGCCATGATAGAGAAAGATTTTGAAGGGAAAGGGTCAAAGGGAGAGCCTGATTTTATTTTTATCATGACCGAGGTAACAGACGTGCGGTCACATTCCATAAATTCATTTAAAATACAGGGAGGGTCAGGTAAGGGGCAAGAAAATTATTCAATGTAGGTGCGGTCAGATATGGAAGGGAAGGTCCGATGAATATTCATAATTTTTTCCTCAAAGAATTCAGATATAGAATCAGTGCAATCTTGAGAAACTGACACTATGGGCTGATTTATAGGAGTGGTGAATTCTTTGAGAATATGATGGAGTTCCCTAGAGGAATTTTCTGCCATTTTTATCCGGTTAATCAGATAAGATTTTTGGGCCAATTTTATTTCGTTCATGTAGCCATGGTGCCGTTTCTTATAATTTTCGCGATCTACAGAGTTTTTAGTTTTCCGCCATAGTTTACCAGACGCCTTCCTGTGCGGTTATATGCTGATGACACGGTCCTCATGACTAGTATGGCCTACTTCTGGACAAGTTTGTCTTTTTCATGGAGAGTTTGGACTTATCCGTTAATTTTTTTATTTTTTTAATTTTTTTTTAAAGTCCCATGTTTTGGTTGTTGGCCTACGTCATACCATGTCTAAAACCTTTAAAGTGGCCGGTCATACCCTTGGCAAAATCTCTGTCTTCCCATTCAAGGGGTGCTATTTGATGCAAAGAATAACTAGAATCCCCTCAGAGGGAAAGAGATCAGAGGTTCTTAAATCCACTGGGACAGTTTTTAGTTTTGTACGTCAACTAGGATCTTGGTCCCAGAGTGCCTTACTAAACACTTGTCAGGCACAAGGTCTGTCCCTGTTAAGTTATGGATCAAGGTTTGGGAGGGGGAGGTGGGGGGGCTTGTAAAGACTGAAAAATTACAAGAAGCAGAAAAACAGTTCTTACGACAAATAGAGCAGTTTCTGCAAAGCACCCCTACATTCTCACTGCACGTGTAGTTTAGACCTATAACAGACATAGTGGCTCTTGGCCCTCTATCGTGTTGGATTAAGACCTGGTCAAGGCAGGAGCTATAGATCAATTGATTATGTCCGATTGCATGGCCCTTGACCAGGCGTATGGAATCCCCTGGCTACTGTATGCTAAGGTGGCCTTTACTTCGTTTGGGAGATCAGAGATTTTTACTGCACCACATTCATGGTCTTCTCAGGATATGAATGGTATCAAAAGATTGTTTCTTGAGCAGGGTCAGCTAGCAAGAGAACAGATTGAGCTGCAAAAACACTTGGTGTGGAAGCATATGTTCCTAAACACGGTTTAGGGTTTAGAGCCACACTTACTGCAGGTGCATTATCAGCGCGACAAGCGTTTACTGTCCAGGTTTAGGTTTAACAAGTTACACCACTTATTGGCCTCTCCAAAGAGTTGGGTTCATTCTGAGATCAGAGTGCCCTACGGCTGCAACAATAGGTTGCCGCGGGACACCCTACACTTTGTAATGTTTTGTCATTATTTTAGCAGGCCCAGTAAGCACTTTAGTACCACTGTTGAAATCCCTCAACGTTTCACAAGTACGCCCAGCTCTGGTTGATCAGCAGATGTTTCCTAATGAATTTCTATTGTTTACTGTGCTGTACTTTTTATGGGCAGAGATCCAGACCGGATTGACTTCCTTGTTCTGTATTTTATGACTGTTTTTTTTATTTAAGATGTATTTTATGTTTGAGAGTTTTGAGATAATGTTGTATTATATTTATTCTGCGAAAAATTATCAGTTCACTTAAGGGAAGTGAGAAATATGTTTGTTGAGGTGCTTAAAACTGTGCTGCATATGGTTTTGAAAAAGATGCAATGTATGTAAATCTGCTGCTATGTTACAAGACGAACCGAAAATGTTTGTAAACTTTTCCCCCCAAAAATACAAATCTCACCAATTTTCGTCCATCAGCATTTAGCCGCTCAACTGTTAACGAACATACAGCCTTACCGATCCATAATTAGGTTCTATAAAATACAATTCTGGCAACAAAACCAGAGAACAACAAAACCCAAAGTGCTCTCCACTTAACTTGTGTGCCCACACTGAAACCACCAACTGCCAGCCTCAGCAACAGGCCAGGCTAGTGATAACTTCAGTCATGCTGTAATCTCTGCCAATAGTCAGTAGCCCACTCTCCACCTCTGCAGTTATTGCCAGACTGACATAGCAGATCAGAAACGACTTGCACCTGCAAGCTCACTGGCAGACCTGGTTGGCTCCAGGCCTCTGTGTGTAAGACGTGTTGTTCAGGAAGGGCTGTATGAACTTTAGAGGCAATCTTCAGGTCAACTTTTCAAACATGCGTAGTCCCATGGATAGTTCAAGTGTGTCTGCATTTCTTGATTATTCCAGGACTGTAGACTGGGAGGGAAAACCACTTACTGTACAGAGTAGCCATTTTACTGGCCCTCACTTTAAGCCCCTCCACCTTAAGCCACCTGAAGTAATCAGGGGCAAAGAAGAATGACAGGACATCACTCGATTAAAATGGATTAAGTAAAACGGGATCAGTCCACGTATAGGTCCTTAGCCAGCAACTGACTCAAGTCTTTTGAAAGATCACAATCATTCAGACTGCCAGTTTCGTTGACAATAGTAACAAGCATTGGCATGGCCAATAGGTCTTGCTTTTGGGACCTTAGCCATGCAACAGTTGATGTTGTTGCACCAAGGATATTGTGCTGCATAACTAAATACTTGTAAGGTCCCAAAAGGGAGACCTATTGGCCAAGTCAAGTTACTGGGGTCAGCCAAGTTTCAGCAACTCCATCAAATGGCCACAAAGTTATATGATATACAAAATTACAATGCTCTTTGGACCGACAAACAAAACCATAAGTTCACCGTCAACATCACCATTTTAAAACATATGTATAGAATCACTGAATCAAAGCACTGAGTGACAGTAAACAGGTGGCTGGTCATGGCACACTGGTCTACTAAAATATGGCCCGTAAAGGAAAAAGCAAATTGCCTGGCTCCAATAAAACAAAACCAAAAAGAAACATCGGGCCTTAATTGGAAGGTGCAGCGCTATGTTAAACTCGCCGCAAAAAAATACACACACACACACTCTGGCTCTCTGTATAAACTAGGGCCAAGTTTTAAGTGAAGTGTACCATTCATAAAAGCATTCAGTGTCAAAGGCCTAGAGTACATACAGAAGCATGCCACCCACTACATTTAAATAGGGTATTTCCACTCAGGCAAGGCACAAATGACTTAGCAATCAAAATATAGAAAAGACTGAAGGGTGGGAGCTGAACCAGGGAAATACAGTGAGACCATTCGCGATAGATCAGTGAGTTGAAAGCATGCCACTGAAGCATGTAGTGATCTGCAGGTCACAAAGTTTGAATTCCACCAAACACATTCAGGATACCCTCCTTCAAAAGGTCATAATAACACATACTTAATCATGCAGATTTTCCAGAAAGTGCAAAAGCCACGAGGGTTGGCAGTTTGACAATTCCCATTTCTCCATCTACACTTCTATTAAATACAGGAGAGCCCCATTCCCACCCCTGAAAGGTCCATCATTGATGTAAAACTTTGAGTATTTCCTGGGCAAGAGATGTGCGGATACCTACAAACGTGTGTTTGAAGAGTAGTATTCTACTTCTAGAGGGTATCCCACGCTTAAATCCAAAAATGCTGCCAACCATCTAAATTTATGCTGTCATTCTGGCTGAATTTCCAACTAAGTGGGCTTTACCATCAACAGATTTCAAATCCTGATTCTCTGAATTAGAATGTGATGTATCCATAAGAGTGAGCAGGGTGGGACTAGAAGAGGCATGGAACAGAGGAGGCAGTGTGTGAGTAGAAGGATCAACATGTGAGCAGAAGAAACGGGGAGCAATGAAGGTGCTGAGTTTTCAGAGGGGACAGTGATCAGAAAAGCAGTCAATGTTAGAGGGGGCAGGAAGCAGAGAATCCGAGTGTGAGCAGCGTGTTAGCTGAAAGGGTGGTGAGCATGAGAGAGCAGTGTATGAGCAGAAAGAACAGTTAGTGCTCACGGGAGACAAGAAGGATAGGAAATCAGCAAATGTTCAGAGAGAGCAGATGGTCACTGTGGAAGCAGAAGGCAACGGCAGCAAAATATCAATTTATGAAGAGAAAGGAGCAGAGAAGACAGTGGGTTCTCAGAGGAACAGGTAGCAGAGAGGGCTATGTATGATCAGAGGAGGCAGCAAGATCAGTAAGTGCTTAAAGGAGGCATGGAGGAAAGGGATCAATCAGTGTGTCTTCAGACAGGGCAGTGAGTGTTCAGAGCGGACAGGAATCACAGAAGGGCATTCTGTGAGCACAAGAGGAGGGAACAGAGGACAGTAGCGTGTACATAAGGAAGCAGAGCAGAGATGTGGCAATGAAATTAAAAGCATTGCTCAGTCTTAAAATGGATCAAACTGCATTTGAGTAAGTGGCTATGCCCTGCTCTCCAGTATCACCTGCATCTCTTCCTACCTAGACTAAACAAGCATTGGCCACGCAGCCGTGAAAGTGATGCGGCTGTGGCTGCGAAAGTGAAAATGATTGCGAGCGCTGCGCTTAATGAGCAGGACAAGGAAAGCCAGATGGCACCTCTGCTCGTAAGCACGTGCCCGCGCGCGTAACCACAAGCTCTAGGCCGGCCATGGTAGCATTTTCTGAGCCCACTTACTAAAAGTCTTGCCAGAGCAGCCCATGCGCTGGCTCAGGCGAGACCTAATAATGGTTAGATTTGCTCCAGCTTCCATTTCTGGGCATTAAAGATCAAAGTTTGCTAATAAGATAGAAATGGAAGGGGAAATGTATTTGGTCTTCGCAAAAACCTTTTTAAAAAAAGGGAAGTCTGCGGGCCAGATGGTATTCCGAGGGAAATGTATAAGCCTGTAGCTAAATAAATGTGTTCAGTATAGAGGATGTTATTTAATGATATTCTACATAAAGCTCAATCCCCCCAACCCATCACCGTGGAGTAAAACTACCCCACTAGTCCTTTTAAATCAAAATTAAAATCCCAGAAGGTGTCAATCATTGTGCCTAATCTCCCTCCTAAATACAGATACGGTCATTGTGGGAATATCAGAAAGAAGATTGAAATTAATGAAGTAAAACTGGATTAGTCCACATACACAGCTCCTTAGCCAGAAACTGACTCAAGTCTTTTGAAAGAGCTCATTCATTCAGACTGCCAGTTTCACTGACAATAGTAATAATGGTTAGACTTGCTCCAGTTTCTATCACTGGGCATCAAAGATCAAAGGATGCCAACACAAGACAGAAAGGAATGAGAAAATTTTCTGTGTCTGCAAAAACTACAAAAAAAGGGAAGGCTGCAGTACCAGATGGTTTTCTGGGGGAAATGTATGTCTGTAACTAAAGAAATGTGTCCAGTATGGAGGGTGTTATTTGATAATATTTGACATAACCGTCAAATCACCCCCTCACCATAGGCTTAAACTACCAGAGAAGTCATTTTAAAATAAAATAAAAATCCCAGAAGGTGTGAATCCTAGTGCACGATCTCCTTGCTAAATGCAGAAAAGGTAATTGTGGGATTACCAGGAAGGAGATTGTCAAATGTAATGCGGAAAGTTATCCACAAAGAACAGCAGGATTTTATTCACGAAAGATAACTACAGGACTTAGTACACCTTTTAATTGGTTCTATAGGCATAGCAACAACAAGTCAACTCTGGCAATAAAAACCTACGATGCAAGCAAAACATTAGTGCAGTTTTACTTGCAGTATCGATGGGCCTGCCTACAAAAGTTCAGAATACCTGTATGTTGGGATGGAAAAGTGCCATACATGGTTACGACGTGTCTCTTTGCAGTGGTAAGATTTTTGGTCATGAGCAAACAAGGACTATGCATGTATGCTATGAACTAGACCTGCCTTGTGGATTGTGGCTTACGGTTTACTTAGATCAGGGAGGAGGGGCCCAAAAAGTTATCCTCAGGAGGTGCAAAGATACTATCTTCACCTGGAGTGAAGTAGCACAAGCATGTGGTGTCTGCATACAGTGTTTTTCCTGGCCCAGACCAATGCAGTTAAGTTGCTGTGTACTTAACTTTACCTCCGGCCTGCACTGGGTTGTATGTAGCGGGAGGATGTACGTATGCCTAAGAGATGTTACAGTGCGGGATGAATAGCGCTAGCAATTACGTATGCGCTAGAATGTATGTGTATCTGCGGAAAAGAACATCACATAAGAGACAGTGAGTAATGTTGCATGAGTACCCTAGAATATATTTGTGCCCGGGGAGAGGTACAGTAACTGAAAACTGCACACATTGGAATACGTGTGTATGCAGGAGTATGTGTGTGCTGGCTGAGGGCACAATACACAAAAGACACTGGGTTTCATTTTGGGAGAGTCAGGCCTTGTTTGTGAAGTAGGGAGAGGTGGAGGTTTCGCCCAGAAGGATTTGTGGATTGCTGCTCCTCTGAGAGCCGACTGGGACACACACAAGAGGAAATAAGAGCCAGGCATTTCAGTGCACTTTAATAGGAGCTCTTGGATTCTAAAAGTTGGTTACTGGTCAAAGGGCCTCCTACTGCTCAAACTGAAGCTGTACATCAGTTTGAAGAAACTCTGAATGAGATCTGCCTGTTGTGATAAACTCCCACATCCGGGAGCACCGGAGCCATGCCCTAGTCCGCAGGTGAGAATAGCCGCAGTAAAGGAGCACCCAGGACATCGGCTGCTACGTTTCTAGCTTCCAGCCATCTGGACACTGCCTGGTGGCAGAGAGCAGTTAAGACTGCAACACAGGCTGTCGGGCTTAACTGGGAATTTGCTCTGAATTAATGCATTCCAGCGCAGGGGCTCTGCAATCTTGCCATAAGAGCCTCCACAGAACTTCCAAGACTTGAATTAATTAGCAAGGCATACCTTGGATGTCACCACATGTGAATGGGAAATAACCGTCAGCCACAAGCTGGGAAGTGGGACTGGAACGCTGACCCAGCTAATACGAGTGCCTTCCTCAAGAAGGCTGTGTATACTTTTTGCAGTGTGTTGTATTGTACTTTGTGAAAGTAATACTCTCTTTTCACATTCAAACAAGTATTTGACTGGACCGTCATTTATGGAGACTGCTGGATGTGTTTTGAGTTCGGAGTCTGCGCTCGCATTACGCCTACCTCCTTCCTGAGAAGCCTTGGACTGCTCAACCCAAATTACCACTGAAAGTCAAGTGCTGAAGGGATACTTGGGCCCAGTTGCTCAGAGCCCATAGTAAGTTGGGTCCCGGAGATCAGGAGTAAAAGGCCTCACAAATAACTTATTTTCCAAATACACTCGACCGTCACATGATCGGCAAAGTATTCTTGAACTCTCTTTCTGGCTAATAATGTGCTCTTTACTTGCATCTCACAATACAAACTCAAGCATACTCACAAAGGTGCCAAAATCTCCTTCCCCCATGCTGGCTATGAGTAATCGTCACAAACAATCTGCACAAAGTGATTTGCTTCAAGTTCAGCTTCTCAACATGGTATGCTTAAACTCCAAACAAATTCATCACAACAAAATATATAATCTATTTTTTTTTTTTTAGTACACAGAGTCACAATCCTTAAAACAACGTATTTCTTGTTCTGACTGCACTATTAAAATAAAATTGCCCATAAGCATACACATACGATAACTAGACAGATCAAATTTAAGGGTTTAAGTAAAGGGATAGAACATTTTCTTGTACTCATAAAAAAATAACAAAACAGGGTAAACTGAAAAGTGGACTGAGCAAACACTTAATCACACGGCATAATGTAAGATAATCAGATGGTGGCTATACTTTGGAAAGATCACCAAAAAGTGAATAATAACTAATTAAAACATGTCAATAAAAGCCTATGCTTTGCTTTAATCATAAAGGAAAGATAAGGTTCCAAGTTGCGAACTGTCTTCACTAGAACCCATGATCTTTCTGATGATTTTGAAAACTCCTTGTCCTCTCTTGAGACGCGGTAAAAATTAAGGAATGCAGTTTTAGTCCACATCTTATGTTTTAAAATAGATAATTTGATAATAAATTCAGTGTATCTTATGAACATTACCCAATGCCAAACACTTTAAACTAACATCCCTATTCAAATAAGTCTATGGTGCAAAGGACAGGGTTAAAAAAAACATCTAGAATATGAAGCAAACGGAATACATCTTGGCATAAATAAAAAAAAACTGTAGGGAGAAACAGCAAGCACACATTTCAAAAATCCATTATTTTCTAGTTTAAAGTTATTAACTTCGGCATTCCCTATTATCCCTACCCTACCCTACAACTGGCAATAGACAAGCATTTCCCATTATAGACGACTAAATATATATTTTAAGGGTATAGATATCAATGTAGTGGAGAAATCAAGAGATAGTGCCATTTCCCAGAACAATTAAATGGAACTTCCAGGTTTACGAAGGATTGGACTTTGTGTATTACCTTATTCTTGATTGCACATGAGCTGAACTTTGTGGACTTCATGCTGATAACCATCGTAAAGGTTTAAGAAACCCTGAACTTACCTATATGTTTTATTTTTCCAGAATCGAAGTGTCACATTTCTAATATGCCTTAAAGAGCTCTTTGCTTGTCAGCTGTTCAATTCCATTATCTTAGCTCCAGCTGGAATAGTAATTCTATTAAATCTATTTAGCCCTCTATCTTTTATGTTCTGTTTTTATTCCGATTTGCTTATATAAAACTTATTTGAACAAAAAAGAAACATTAGTACACAAATCAAGTTGGTATATAATTAAAACAAAAAAAGAGTCCAATAATTTCTTTAGGCCATTAGCAGTCTGAGCCATGAGCACAGCATCATCTCAATAAGATAATGTTGAAATAGAATGGGCACCATAAGGCTTCTGGTCTTGGCCATCAATAAAGTCTTTTCAAGCTTATTTACATACAAGATGAAAAGAAGGGGCGCGAAAATGTAACATTGGTGCACAACCCTGTCCGTATTAATCAAATCAGTATAATTTCCTTCAACCACAAATCTGACCTTAGTGGTCAGACGCCCACCATGAAGGAACTGGAGCAAGGTTACTGACGAGCAACTTAACTCCACCCTCACCCGAGACAACCACACCTGGGCACCCAATGCAAACAACGCAGCCAGAGAACTCCACACCTGGTTCCCCAACTGCACAGACGAGCTCGCCCCACTACGCAACCCCGACAGACAACGCCCCATGAAAGCCGCCTGGATCACCACCGCTCTCCAAGAAGCTAGACACACCTGCAGACGCCTGGAGAAGAACTGGAGAAACACCAAGACAACTGAAAACCACACCACCTACAAGGACGCCATGACGGACTACTACAACCAGGTCAGAGCCACCAAGAGGAACTTCATCTACAACAAAATCCTGGCCAACTCCAAGGAACTTTTCACTGTCATTCAAGAATTCCCCAACTCATGCAGCGAAGCCACAGACATCACCCCATCCCAAGACCTCTGTGCGAGCTTGGAACCTATTTCCACCTCAAGATCAAAAACCTCTACGACAACTTCATCGACCATCCACCAGGCGCCACAGACAATCACCCTGCCCCCCCCAGAAACACCAGCCAGCCCACCATCTCCAACTGGACACCGATCACGGCAGAAGAAACCACCTCAACCATGAAAAGCATCCACTCTGGGGGCCCCCACCGACCCCTGCCTCCCTCAAATCTACCACAGAGCTGCGGCCGCCATCGCACCCAAACTACAACACACCATCAACACCCCCTTCAAAACAGGCACCTTCTCAGACGACTAGAAGCGTGCAGAAGTCAGACCCCTGCTCAAGAAGCCCACAGCTGACCCCACCGACCTCAAGAACTATCGGCCCATCTCGCTCCTCCCCTTCGCAGCCAAAGTTGCAGAGAAAACAGTCAACGGGAAACTGACACGATTCATTGAAGAGAACGCCGTCCTCGACCCGTCCCAATCCGGATTCCGAAGCAACCACAGCACAGAGACCGCCCTACTCGCCGCCACAGATGACATTCGCACCCTCCTGAACCAAGGCCACTCTGCAGCCCTCATCCTGCTCGACCTATCAGCGGCCTTCGACACGGTCTCCCACCGCACACTAGTTGCCAGACTACACGACGCAGGCATACAAGGAACAGCCCTGGACTGGATCCGATCATTCCTCACCGGAAGAAGCCAAAGGATCAGACTCCCACCCTTCCTCTCAGACCCCACAAAAATCACCTGTGAAGTCCCACAGGGTTCATCACGGAGTACCACAGGGTTCATCACTGAGCCCCACCCTCTTCAACATCTACATGGCCCCCCTCGCAGCCATCGTCCAACAACACAGCCTCAACATCGTATCCTACGCCGACGACACCAAGCTCATCCTCTCCCTCACCAAAGACCCCACCACTGCCAAACTTAACTTCCAGAAAAGAATGCAAGTCGTCGCAGTCTGGATGACCAACAGCTGCCTTAAAGCTCAACGCAGAGAAGACAGAAGTCCTCGGTACCACCCCTTCTGCATGGGACAGCACCTGGTGGCTGACCACCCTCGGATGCCCACCTACCCCCTCAGACCACGCCAAGAACCTCGGTATCGTACTCAACTCATCACTCACCATGAACAGACAGGTCAACGTCGTCCCCTCCAGCTGCTTCAACACCCTCCTTAAGACCTTCAAGTAATCCCCCCTGAGTCAAGGAAGACAGTCACCCACGCACTCATCACCAGCAGACTGGACTATGGAAAGGCACTCTACACCTGCATCAACAAGTCCCTACTCCGCAAACTCCAGACAATACAGAACACCGCCGCCAGACTGGTCATCGGCCTCCCCCGACATGAACACATCAGCCAACACCTACGAAGTCTCCACTGGCTCCCCGTGGAGAAAAGAGTCACTTTCAAAATCCTCACTCATGCCTACAAAACAACGGACCCAATACCTCAATGACAGAATCAACTTCCACATTCCCAAAAGAAACCTCCGATCTTCCAACCTCGCAATGGCCGAAACCCTACGCATCCACAGAGTCGGAGCAAGCAGAAGATCCTTCTCTCACATTGCAGCCAAGAACACCTTCAGGAAGACTCTCAAGACCTGGCTCTTCAGCTAAAATGATCTATGGACTCCCCCACCCCCTTAGCGCCTTGAGGCCCTCAGGGGTGAGTAGCACGCTTACAATTCCCCTGATTGATTGAGACTCACATAACATTGTCAAAAAGAACAATAGAAAGCTCTACCCCCATGGAAACCATCATAGACCACAATTTAGGATTTACATACATGGTCAAAGGCAGTGCATAAATCCATAAGACCAGATGTATAGATCCCTTTCGACATAGGTATATTCTTTGGTCAGAAGGTGCTAGTTAAGACCCTGTCCAACAGTTCTAAAACCTGATCTAAAACCAAACTGGCTGTCCTGAGATTATATTGTTTTCATTTGCCATGTAATAACCTTCCCGTAAGAACTCTTGCTGTAAAGATGACAGTAGTCTTAACAGCAAAATCAAGAGATAACTGCTTGGATGAAAGTTATCACATTTTTTTAACACCGGACTATTCGGAATTGGGACCATGGCAGATGTAATGAGGTGCTAGTTGCTTTATTTAGGATGTTGGTAAAAGACTGGGGCCCACAAATCAATGCTACTTTTAAAGAATTCCAAAAGGCACCCCACCCCATCTGGGCCTACACTTGGGACTGTTGCTAATTGGATCAGACACTTCTTGGATCAAGAACACTATTGGTAGTGTATGGTCCATAGCACGGATAGGGACCTAATGATGACACAGGGTTAGGAACAGAGTGTAGGGTACTAAATTCAGAGGCTCAGACAGCTGTCTCAATTAAAACTTCCAAGCACGGAGTTGCAGAATCACTAATCAAAGGAGAATTGATACTATTCCAAAATCTATGGTTATACATCAATTCTATTGCTCTTCTGAAACTACACTAAGCCTCTTTTACTCAAGGCAACCTTCCTATCTCACAAGGCTTTTTTGTTTGATACATAAACTGTTCTGCAGGTCAGGACCTGTGCTCCCTCTATCATGCGTGCTTTGGCGCCCGCTGAGCCAAAGTCTACTTGCCACGCACAGAGAGCATAACAGCATGCAGACAGAGCGATTGGGGCAACGACAACAATTATCACTCTTAAGAAGAGGAATTTGCACTATTGTCTTGTGCCAGTATGGAACCCCATATGAAAGCAAAGACTAGATCCCTGCCTAATAAGGTTTCTCCTTATTAGCATCTGTGAAAAACATACACACCTTACTGCTGTAGATCCTGCTCCCTACCTCCAATACAGAAAAGCGCTAGGTACTCAAATAAAGAAAATGCAACTGATTTTCAAGGTAGTAAGAGCTGAAAATGTATAAATATAGTTTTTATAGAGCGCTTAAGAGTAGTATATGTTTTGGTACTCCTAAGTTTAATAGATAGAGATCCAAGACAGTTGGATATTAACATTTTTCTGGATCACATCATTAGTGAAGTCAGAAACAGGTATTGGAAAACAGGACTCCTAGTACTAACAGCAGCAATAAAGCTTCTACAACACATTTGCTCCCTAAAGATTAACTATTATGGTACCATGTTGCTTTGAAGGACAGAATGATGAAACTGGTATGTTTTGTTGGCACTTTTCCCGCTTCTAACATTGATATTTTCCCAAGATTAATGTTTTGTTGCCTGTAAATGGTGCACTAAAATGGCAAGGCAGGGTTGTGTCGATTATTAAGTTCATCTATCAATGATTGAGGGGCGGGTCATTTTTTCCTTTCGGTACAAGAAATCTTTTTATAATGAAAAATGTTTGATTTTTAAGATATCCCTAGAAAACATGAAATATTGGTCTCGTGGGTGGGTTCTCTTCAGAAGCAAAGCTGCCAGGTGACACCACATCATTTGTGACACGTTCAGCTATTCTTTGTTTTTAAGCCAGCAGTAAGTTGCATTCTGGAACTTGTGGTTTTGATTCAGGCATAGTAAATAGGAAATTGTAATACCCAACACGAATGTGCCATTGGCAAAATGTTCAGGATTCGCAGAACATAGGCATCTTACAGAAGGGGAGGTAACTACTGCGTACATTATTAGTGTCAGCTTCCTAAATTTTTTTACATGATTCTCTATTTTTACCACAAAAACAGCGAGGGTCACAGACTATGGACCTCATAATACTGGTCTCAAGAAACGTGACTGTATTATCAAAGTTATGAGATCACAGCAGCAGAACCTCCTGTCCCCAGGTAAACCACTTTAAAATGAAAATGATTTCACACCTTGTAGTAAAAAGGATCACCTCTTATTTAGCACATCCCACTTATGTTCTAAAACCCATCTTTAGTTTCAAGTTTACCATGGGTTCATACTACATGGCTTCTGGTAGCACGTCTCTCCATCAATTAAAAATCCAGCAATCTGTAGAATTTAGATATTATAGGCAGGCCTTACTAGTCACGTACTTTGGTGTTAAAGATATTGGACTTTAAAAAGTGATGTTTGGGATTCTTCTGGATCGAGAAAATGCTACCAAAGTTCACCCAAGGTGTAATTACTATTAATTTAACAGATTTATTGCCAACAGTGGGACTCATTAGTTTAATATACAGAGCAAATACCGAAAGGTGCTGGGTGTTATTTTTGTTTGCGCATTTAACTATTAGTGGGATGAGGTAAACCAACCACTTAATAACAGAGAAGAAAAAAAAAACGAAAAAAAAACAAAAACACAGAACTCTCAGCATATCAACACATACAATTGTATTAGTCACAGTGCAGGTAGGCCTTGACTGCAAACTTTTTCACAGTGAAGTAATTTTAGCCAGAATAAGTATCCAAATGATATCACTGGACTGTTTAAAATCAGCAGAAGATGTATGTTAAAGGGCACATTTTTATATGGATCTTGGCTGCAGCCTCATACCTCCATATCTGTAGCCTCATGCCTTCAACACCCAGCCCAACGATTGCCAGGATTCGTTTGACAAAATATTTTGCCCACATATTTGCTTTTATAGCGGCTCATCTCTACTGACAGAAGTGCACATATTTAAAAACAAATGTGTGCCTGCAAACATATTGTTGTAATAATTAGAGGGAACCATTTCCGACAGCACGAGGCTTACGCCAAGGTTGCGTATTAGCCCCATTCTTGTTTAATCTTTATCTTAATAGTCTAGCTGACACTCTTGCAACTAAGTGCACTGATCTAGCACAAATAGGACAACGCCCAATCCCTGCATTGTTCTATGCCGATGACATGGTACTAATGGCCCGTACCTCACTAGGTTTACAGCGAGTACTGAGTGAATTTGTCCAGTTGATGCACGGTCTGGGTTTAAAAATAAATATTAGTAAAACTTTCAATATGAAGCTCAGGAACAGGTCCTCACACTGTAGAGACATTTTTATAAATGGCTCAAATACTTTTTACACCTACATTTTCCTATCTAGGTATTTTATTCAGTAAAGATGAGAGCTGGTCTAATGCAATTAAATCAAGGAGGCTCCAATTTGTTAAAAGTACCACAGCTCTGCTGGACTTTGCCAGGAAATTGAGCATAAAGCATCCGAGGGAAATGTCTACAACGCCAAATGTAGACCGACTGCTGCATACGGGTCGGAGCTTTGGGGTTGCGCTAATGTCAAACAATTACATCGTGTAGAAAATTATTTTTTTAAGGAATCTTCTCGCCCTCTCAAAAAGTAGTTCTACCTACGTGTGTCACTCTGAATTGGGAGTTGTATACCTGACCGATATGATTAAGGTCCAGACAGTTTTGCTCAGGCATTAGATCTGGTCCTCAAAACATACTATGCTTAATCGCTCTATAATAGAGGACTGTTTAAGATCTACGTCGGCATTGAAAATCCCTTGGCCATCAGAAACATGCGTGACTTTCTGGTCGACATAGGCAACTTCAAATTATTTGACCATCGGAGCTTAATAGTAGTATCCAAAGAAAAGCCCTAACATTTAAATGTTTCTCCTTACTAGAGGATATTAAGTTATCTTCTGAGATCATGACACCCTCTGTGTGGAAAAACCAGCTAATTTTGACAAGTTATGATATGCAACCTTACCCAGTTAACGTAATTAACCATCGGGACAGATTTGTCCCGACTAGGTTCCGGCTGGATGTTTATCATCACTTAACGACTTTTCCAAATACTAATAATTGGGCCTTTGATCTTTCGCTATGCCCATGTGCCAATGTTTCTAAGCAAAGCACTATACATATTCTGGTTTTTTGCTTGTTTTATACAGTTGAGAAAATGTTTTATAAAGCTATTGTTAAAACAACTTGGATTTGTCCAATGTCGCCCAGCTTTTACTTATTTGCAAATGCTACTGAGTCTGTACATGTGTTGTGTTGTCACGATATCTATCAGCTGTGATAAGACGTAGGAAGCAGCTGTAGGAATTCTACTGTCTGCTGGGGAGGATTATGCATGCTTTAATTCATCATGTTTTTACTTTCTCATTTTAGCAACCTGTTTTTCTATTTTAACAAGATATTTTTAAACTAGAGATGTAGTTTTATACAGCTTTTACGATAAACGTGTTTTCAAATAAAGCTTACTTTGACTTGACTAGAGGGAACCTTGGTCAAGATCACGTCTCGCCTAGCGTTGCACTGCTCGCTTTGCGAGGCATGCAGTATACACTATAGCATGGAAGCTTTGCGAAAGCTCTGCCCACTCTCCGCCCATTATTTTCATTGGCTTGTGTCTTAAATCCTGCCTTCCGATTGGTTCTAGGCTTGATCGTCCCTCCTTATGGCAGCCATGTCGTCATTAGTGTCCTTCCATGGCTACTGGCCCATTTACTGCACAGACTACTTTCTTCCCTTGACCACCCCCCCCGCAGTCCGATGTCTTCTCGCCCACCCCCTTCGTGCCTTGTCGCCCGCACTCTCTCGTTTGCAATGCAATTGGTCTCACGTAAATGCGAATCCTATTGTATTGCAAATGCTTGTTTAAAAATGGTAGCTAATATATTGCTGTACGCTAATATTTAAGACAATTCAAACCAATTCCGTGGTTAAATGTATCTTTGATGATGTGAGCCTGTATGCAGCCTATTAACTCTGACAAGTTCAATTAAAAGATGCCAGAATGAGCTGGCCTTCACCGAACGTATTAAACGGTTACATTCCTCTCACAAATTACAAGCCATTATCTACTAAGAACGGTAGAACGATCCATAGTCCCATTTTAGTCTACGCCAGTTATCCCTAGTAGACCAGACAGTGGGATAAGAGTTTATGATTATTTTTACATTTTCACCAAGGATAAAGAAATTCAAATTGCTCAAAATTGCTGTAAAAACAGTTACTAATCTGATTAGATCCTTTGTTAAGAAAATGTTATAAATTATAATTTGAGACCCACTTCCTCTGAAAGTTGGAGTACCAAGGGGAGCTGTAGTAAGACCTTCAAAAGCAACTTGTTTTTGTAAATCATAACGGAGTGCTTTGTCTTACAGATCATGCCTAAAATGCAATAGGGGAGGGGCCTTCCTTAAATTCAGAAACATCACATACAATAGCATCAGACAGGTCTGCATTGAAATCGCAAGCAAGTTCAACTGAGATAAAATGATCCACTGAGTTTATATAAACTCTCCAGAAAATGGATTGACATTGCTATTGGGTTTTAGGGTGACATTGTCATTATAAAAATGAACTAAATTGTATAATAGCTGCTTTATGGAGACTAATGTTAAAAGCCTGTGTCTGGCCCGCCATGAATTAGAAGGAGCTGCAGGTGCAATGTAGAAACTTTAACCACCTAAATAATAATGCTCAACTGCCCAAGTTTCATGCAGGCCCACACTATTCCAAGATATAAAATATAAATTAAAAGGATATTCATGACCACATGCTTGTATTTATACCAACATTCACATTATCATTCTTGCTAATATCAAAATTAGCCTAAGTGAGTCATTGTTGTCAAGCGTTTCTTAAGAGGCACATCTATTTTTGGAGGTAGGAATGGTAAAGAAACCTGGTGAGTGAGTGAGAGTGTGTGTGTATATATATATATATATATATATATATATATATATATATATATATATATATATATATATATTACGTAAAAAAAAATGTAGCCAAGAGAAGCCCATTTATCCTAATGAAAGCCAATTCCCTGCCACTTCCGCCTGTTTAAAATTTAGAACAATGGAGTTGCCTGCCTCTATTTTATGAAATTGCCAAACTAAGACTTGTCTAGCCTTGATTACGTTCTCATTATAACAAACACCACACAACTGGGAAACCAAGTGTTTTACCTTTTTCAATTTGTGCATAATTTGCAGACACGTCTGACTCAAGTGAAGGTACATTTGCCAGGACAAAATAGGGGGTGGCCTCAGGAGGAAGTTGTTAGGGAAAAGTCGCTGTGTCTCCAGTAAGTAGCATGAGGATTAACTGAACATTGTGGGCATTACCAGACTATACAACATCATGAATGCAAAAAGCACTCTTTTAATGTAGAGTGGGCGGGCAAAATACGTGTGGCAGGTAAAACAGAGCACTGGGGCAGATTCACCTCACTCATCTCAAAATAATATCCTAAGCTGAGGTAAATTGTGTAGGGGTTTGGCTGGAAGCCCAATGAAACTTGGCTAACTACATAACTGTGGTTTCAAGTGCTGTAAATTTCTCAAGAACATTCCTTGATCACAGACCATAAACTGAACAATGAATTAACAAATGTAGCAAATGTGGGGGGATGAGGTTGCTTCGTAGATTTAGGAAGTTTAACACCACAATACACATCACAGTTCACGGCTGCAGAATATTGCCATGGGTGACAAGATTTCCACAAAGCTGTTCATTTTTTTCTTCTGAGGAAGGTGGAAAACAGTGGGGGGAGAGGGGGGTGGACAGTATAGATATCTGAAGATGTATTATGAATTTAAGCTTCAATCACTAAATGTTTAGTTTTAATACAAGAGCTGGTATTGAATGTAGCAGATTAACAATGTCCCTCAAGCAATTATTGCCAATGTCATTGTTATTTAGTTCAGAGAGCAGTCTTCTGGCGCTCAGTCTCTGCTCAGCTGGAACAATTTCAATATTTAACGTGCACATAGCACTAGTAAAAAAATAAGTTGCCAGCAGAAGAGTTAGGCAGGCGAAAGATCCTTTTCAGAGCCAGTTGCAAACCTTCTCTATCCCATAGCGGTTTAAACAAGGACCAAGAGAGGGGGCCTGGAGTGCTGTCTTCCAGTCACAGCACAAGAGCATCTCACTCTGCGAGGTGTGAAAGCCATATATAACCCTATCTAGCTTCCCCCTCCACCGCTTCTTCTCCTCCCAACATGGATTCAAGTGCAGCCTGAGAGGTGTAGTCTCTCCCTCCCAGATGTGAAGGGAGAGTTTAAGCAGCTTGGCATCCTGTGTTGTGATGTGAATGTGCTTTATAGAGCAGGGGAGTTTCCCTCTTCCGCACCTCTTCTCGGACACATGTCCAGGTGCAGCCTGGGAGTTGTATTCCCTCAATCTCAGGAGTGGATGAAAACGTCAATCAGCTTGGCTTCCTTATTTCTCCAAGTAATGGTATATCAACAACTAGCTGGTGGGTTGTTTCACCATGTGAAGCCTCATATAAATGTCCAAAAATGCTCCTCTACCATGTAAATCATTTCAAATCAATGTAAATATTCCACTTTAGTAACAAAAAGATTTCTTTCTGCTGCTCAGAGGATATATAGGATCTAAAAGTAATCTCTGGTTTCATTTTCTTGAAATACTTAGCCATCTCTATGTAGAAGCTGTACTCTATGTTGCCCACCGATAACACATTTCTTACACAATAAATGATTTTAAATGCAGAGATTTTGTTGTGGTTTTTTTTGTTCCTTTAACGCTACAAAAGGTATTACGCCATCTTGATCCTCAAACTTCATACCTTTCCGTAACAATTTATTTTCGGCTGCAAAATGCTCCTTACTTTTCATATACATTTTTGCGACACACATGCTGCTCACCTTTCCCATGGACCATCTCAACAGATTCAACTTGCAAGTAATGTTTTGAATGGCAGAGCAGAAATGGTATAGTTCAGGTATTAAACCACTTGCTGCCCAAACACACATTTCTGCAGTCTTAATGTTGAACTCATGCGGTTTCAAAATACTTACCAAAGTCCCTAATGTGACACTGTGATCCTTCTTCACTAATCACTGTGGCATCCAGAAACGCCACTATTTCTCATTAGCCCGTAACCAGGTTGAATATAATTTTTTTTTAAAAACACGATGCAACACTAGCAAACCCGAAAAGCATGCACACATTAAAAAATATGCAACTGGATGTAATAAACATGGGTACCTTTTGTATTCCTCGCATAAAACGTAATATAAGTGCTTCGCAAATCAAATGTAATAAACACTGAAGCATTTTACAACATGACTATGATGAGGAGATTTGAGAGGGGAGTAACTGTTCACCCATGCGCAAGGATTTAAACTATAGATTACTATGAAGAACCTTAAAAAAAATTGACTTACGAGGTAGGATAGATTGAGCCAACAAGCTACACAACCTTACTTTTTCTAATATGCTTTGGTCACTTAATTCAAGCAACATCTCTCATTTTCCGATGATGTGTGATAGACCTGTTCATGCACAGGGGTCGTACCTGTACTCAACACAGAACAGCTTTTAAGATCCTTCAAGTTTACTCATGTAGCTTGTGAACACATCGCTGTCCAGTTCCTCCTAATCCCAAACTGGCAAATTACTACTGTCGCCAACTTTCTCATTTGCCAATCCCACTGGTGGTGTACAATCAGATGACAGATCCAATTCAATTCATAAAACTGCTTGTTGCTGCTACACAAGAACTTCCAAAAACATTTTGTCATTGAAGCTCTTCGCTGAAAAACATCTGCTCAACAGCCCTGTAGACTTTAAGGCATGTGCATACAGTTAACCGACCAAAACTTTCTAGTTGAATCTTTGGTCATACAGGTCCTTGGCTATAAGTACTATTTTACAACTTGGAAGTCTAACTTAAACCTCTTTCTCCTCGGAGTATAAACAAAACTAAACTAAAAATGAACAACAAGTTAAAATATGCTGAAACGACCTGCACATCATTATATGTACACGAGTAATGTTCTTGAACAGTAAGGGTTAGGGCAACAATAAAGGCTGCAAACGAAGCTAAATACTCATCCACTAAGAGTATTGAACGTGTCTTTGCTAAAGACTCAAAGACTTAAGTCTGATAAACAAGCCACGTTGCACACCACCGTAGTCTAATGTATATGTGGGAAAATCTACATAGGAAGTACCATCAGACCGCTTAAGGAACGGATACAGGAGCATATTAGGGCAATAAGAAATAATAACGCCTAATACCCTTTAGCTTCCCACTTTAATACTATGCATAATCATACAGAGTTGATCAAAATAGGTTTTCATAGCCTAGAAGTAATATTGCCAAACTTGAGAGGTGGCAATAGAGTGACCAAACTACGACAGAATGAAAGTAAATGGATCATCTCTCTAAGAGCTGTTGAACACGGAATTAACATTGACAAAGAAATGTTTGAATTTTTATCAATGTAATAACCCTCGTAGTATCTTTGATTTTTGTTTCAGATACTAGGAATGATCATTGTTAAATAGCAAATTCTATTAGTACTCTGTGAAATGCTGTTATTAAGTGTTATTTCCCTGTTAATCCTTAATGAGTATAACATTTAATGTATAAACTAAGGGGTCTTCAATCTCTTTCCCTACCAATCACTCTTAGGTGCCTATCCTTCTCTATTCTTCTAATGCTCAATACTCATTACACAAAAAGGACGGTACATTAATGAAATCACCACGGTGTAGGTCGAATAACGAATGAGGGACATGTGTTTTCTATTCGGGACTAGCTTACATGACTTTTACACTCTACTCACTACTGAATATGCATCTGATGGTACTATTGTTTAATTGCAGGGTTCGTATAAAATACTTTCTCAACGGGTTAATACCTAGTATAACATAAGAATAGCTCTTTGATATATCTACCATGGTGCGAGCTAAATAATTAATGAGTGACACCCGTACGAATCAATCGGGACTATATTTCATAACATACGATACTCTATGCATTGCTAAATACGTGTCTGATGGCACCTTATTGTTTATAGGGTTCGGAAGCCCAGTACTATTATAAATTATAGTAACGAACCATGTTACTATGTTAAGATGGCTGCCATCCTTTCAGCGTACACCATTTACGAGTGGTTGAGTCCACTTTCTATTGCACTTATGCTTCCCCGTACTCATATTGGCGGGAATCTTTCAGTACACAGACGCGGAGCAACCGGACGGAAGGATTGGATACATACGGATAAGGTTAGACTAAGATTTGGATATTATTATTAATGAAGATTGTGTTTACTTTCAGGGGCTTGATTTATAAATAATTAGGGTTTTTCTTACTTTGATTTGGATACAATCACATCGATATGTGTATTACTTAATCCTACATGGTTTTGGCTTTTTGTTGGTACTATTTGTACACTTTGCGAATGCCGTTAATAGAATTGGCATTACGTGGGAATTATAAATTTGACCGGTCAATACTTACGTTTGTTGATTAGTGAGTCGCATATATCCAGATTGCGAACGTTATCGTTTATTTAATCATTAATGGTCCATCTAAAGTTACAGCCTATTATTGAGGACCATTACACACGTTCGTTATACGCATTGGACAACCTATAATATATTATTTTACTTATTTCACTCTAACAGCAAGTACGGATACTGGTCCTTACACTTTTCTTCTTCATGAATACCTTCGATCTAAGAGCTGTCTAACACAGGCTTTGATGTATGAACATACTATTGCCTGATGGAAACATTTAGATGGGGTAAGAATATTACTTGCATACATACAAGAAGAACCATGAAAATCGCAGTTTCTTCCTAACCATTATCGTTTCTGGTGCTCTAAATGACCGTATATTTTGTTATTTTAATTATGGATACGTCTCATTTACATATATATGCATTATACATATATCAATATATATGTTCTCCACCTACAGATTCTACAACACGAGATCTAATACGAACAGGAAAATGTATTTAGAACAGTGGTCGGTTTGAATATTGGAAGGTGAGACAGTGACCGTGCTCATTAGTTAATTCTTCATAACACCGTGGGGCTCTATAAATTAGTCATATTATTTCTCAATACTATACAACAATCATGCGTGTATTATGATTGTTGAACTTTAAAACATGTCTTCATCGGGTGAAACGACTATTCACTATATACTTACTTTCTGGACTTCGATTCTCACCAACTATGGGACTATTCTTGGTGGTGGTATCATTTGGATATATGCCTTCTCTTTCATAATCTGAACACGGGTGCGCCAGTACATTTTTCTTTCCCTTCCCCTTGTATATACGGTTTAGGATAAAATTATGATGTGTTTAATATACTTATCTTTGTGGTCAAGGAGACCTTATATTTTGCTTTCTTCTTTATATATATATACAGCCTTGAAAAAGCCCTGTGGGCGAAACGCGCGTCGGCTGTGCTTGAAGTTGAATATACATTTGGTGAATAAAATATTCAATATAATAGTGTCTTCAAAACCGGATATTTGTTTACTTGTTTATATGAACTTTACAACTTATGGACAATCCTTAAAGAAATGAACAGAAGAGAACATTAGACTACGGTGGTGTGCAACGTGGCTTGTTTATCAGACTTAAGTCTTTGAGTCTTTAGCAAAGACACGTTCAATAATCTTAGTGGATGAGTATTTAGCTTTGTTTTGCACCCTTTATTGTTGCCCTAACCCTTACTGTTCAACAACATTACTCGTGTACATATAATGATGTGCAGGTCGTTTCAGCATATCCACTGAGATTTCTAATGGATGTATTTTGATTTTGCTGATCTAGCACTCATTCTACAGGTTACTATTTTGACTGTACATTATCTGAACTGTATCTAATTTTCTATATTGAACACTTGGTTGGTTTTGAAGTATTTGCAAACCAAATTGTACAATGGCAAATTTTGATGACAATAGAGATGCACTATTGGAAGATCTATTCAAAAATGAGACAACTCCAGGACAGACTAGCACTAAAGTACCACACAAGGAAGGGATGAGACAGAAGTTCATTAGACTGGAGAGATTAAAACGCCAGGAACTCTCCAGATGGTGGGATGCAACAGTATTGCGCAAATACATTGAGAAGGGACAGGTACCTAGGGGTCTTCGCATCCTAATTTTCCCATCATTTGAGGATCTAGACTTAGGTCATCTCAAAGAATGGGAAAAATTATTATCCAATTCCTCAGTAGGAATGATGGAAATTTTAATCAAGGATGCGGAACTTAAGCGTAGTAAAATTCTGACAGAAATCACCAAATTAGAAGAAGAAATACATGAACTCAACTTACTGGAAATAATTAATACAAATTTGGTAATCCTTAAGGAGGAATTACGTAAACACCAACTATATCTCAAAGACAAAAAATAAGGAGAGATGAAAGGGATTATAAAAATGGTAGAGTTTATACCTTTGCCAAGAAATTTGACAACATCAATACAACAACTTTGGCACATCCTTCCAAACCTACTGACATAGTTAGTACTCCAGATACATCCAGCATTAGCAGTGCTACTAGTAGTGATTCAATCAACATGCAAGTACAAATGGAGGGTACATTATCCGACCCCTTTTTTTTAGAATTACATCGCTTCAGGAAAGGGAACAAACAGGCCTACAAGAGAGATATGGGCCAGAAAAGACAAGAAGGGGAAAATCCAGGTCAAGGCGTACAAGAAAAACTGGGTGTTACAACGAGGTCAGGTTCACGCAACCTAAAGAACTGAGTTGTGAAAAAGACATGGCATATACAGATGACGTGAATGTTGTTAATCTATCAAACCATGTTCTAAACAATCATGAAATAAATGTATTGAGCAAGGGATTAAACTTTTGTCCTAGTGCTTTGCCTAATTTCACATCCTTACATGTCAGTTGTTTTAAATTTGTCAGAAAAGTTAAACTTTTCAAATTCTTTCAAGACAAACACAAATTGTCCAACACAGCAAATGTTGACATCAACAGAGAAGATATGCCCTCAATCAGGGATATTAAAAATGTACAATTATTGCTGTCTATAGGTGAATGTGATGAAATTCCGACTATACAAGATGTAGCATTAGATCTTGATTTGAATACATTCGCCAGTACTGACAGTGGTCTAAGACACAAATCTAGATTCACTCCACAAATGGCAGGCTATAACTTGATTGACAAATTTCAACGAAATGTCTTTGATGATTTATACAAATTGGAAGACAAAACACTGACCAAGAGAATACATCGGGTACAGAATCTGTCGATGGAAGAGAAACAGGCATTACACAATCTTAAAAATTATCACTCCCTTGTCATCCGAAAGGCTGACAAGGGGGGTAACGTGGTACTTATGAATAAAGTTGACTACATGGCAGAAATAGATAGACAACTTGGTGACGCTACTACCTACATTCACATAGATCATAACCCACTTGCTAGCACCAAGGAAACAATATACAATAAACTATTATATTGGAAAGATAGATGTCTTATTTCAGATACTGAATTTAGATATCTGTACAATGACACGCCAACCATACCATGCATATATTGCTTACCTAAGATTCATAAAGCAGGGCTATTCCCCCCAGGCAGGCCCATTATCTCGGGGATTGGTTCCCCAACAGAGAGAATCTCGGAATACATGGACACCTATTTACAGCCACTTGTGGTTAATTTACCATCATTTATTAAAGACACAACAGATGTGTTAAGTAAAATTGCGGATGTAGATTGGGTGGAGGGACACTACTTGGTTACACTTGATGTTTGTTCCCTCTACACAAGTATACCTAGCGACAAGGGGATGCAGGCAGTTGAATACTTCCTGGAATCAAGACCAATACAACTATTGGAACATACAGTTATGTTACTAGAACTAATCAAATTGGTTCTCAACAATAACATTTTTATACACAATGACTAATGGTATTGTCAAGTTAGAGGCGTAGCGATGGGGGCTAAATTTTCCCCCTCGTTTGCAAATCTCTACATGGGATATTTTGAGCTCATTCACCTTTGGAAAAAGGGGCCCAACATACTCATGGAAAATGTACTATTTCTAGGTAGATACATTGATGATATTTTAATGTTTTGGGCCGGGACTCAGGAGATGCTAGAGGAATTCTTTCCTTTCATAAATGACAATCCCTTCAATCTAACCTTTACTAAGACACAAAGTACCTCGCATATAAATTTTCTAGACATTACGATTGTAGTAGATAAGGATAAACTACTTTCTAGACCCTTTAGAAAGGAAACAGCATGCAATGCAGTGCTTCATGCCAACAGTGCCCATCCCCCATCTCAGATTAAATCGATTCCCTTGGGGGAGATGATTAGAACCAAAAGGAACTGTAGTGATTTGGAAATATTAGATGAGGAACTCAACGCGGTTGAAAGGAGATTCGTGGCCAGAGGCTACAACCATACTGTGATTAAGAAGGCACGTAATACCGTCAACAAGATCAACAGAACACATTTACTTACAGGCCATGCAAAGACTAAGAAATTGACACATAAGAAAAGATTCATTAGATTTATCACACCTTATTCTACCGCTAGTTCGGACATATTCAGAGTACTGAATAAACATTGGCATCTGTTAATAGATGACAGGAAAATTCTAGAAGTAGTAGGACATAAACCTAATATCACATTTACAAGAGGAAACACTCTTCGACAATCATTATGACCTAGTTTTATTCCAACAACAACTAACAAATCGTGGCTATCAACTAAACCCAAAGGATTTTTCAAATGTGGGACTTGTAATGTCTGTCCCTTTGCATTGAATAAGACTAAAACATTAATACAACTCGGAAAGAATTTACACAGTTAATGATTTCATTAACTGTAACACGAAGTTTGTTATTTATTGTATTGTATGTATATGTGGGAAAATCTACATAGGAAGTACCATCAGACCGCTTAAGGAACGGATACAGGAGCATATTAGGGAAATAAGAAATAATAACGCCCAATACCCTTTAGGTTCCCACTTTAATACTATGCATAATCATACAGAGTTGATCAAAATAGGTTTTCATGGCCTAGAAGTAATATTGCCAAACTTGAGAGGTGGCAATAGAGTGACCAAAATACGACAGAATGAAAGTAAATGGATCATCTCTCTAAGAGCTGTTGAACACGGAATTAACATTGACAAAGAAATGTTTGAATTTTTATCAATGTAAAATATATTGACTTGCATATCCAAGGCACATTTTTTGCTGTCATCTCATTTTATAAAACGTCTCATCCATTTCAATCTTCTGATCTACACGAACCATCCCCCCTAAACAATCTCATGAACATCTTTCCCTCACATTCTTTCAATCCATTTCTGGTTTCTCAGTGCCTTTAGCTAAAATAGTGGGTGCACCTGGTGCAATTCTTAACCACCGTATAATCTTTCATGAACTCATCCAATTATGGTATTCATCAATATCTGATCTTTAAGAAATGGATTACATTAAATATTCTGAAACTCACAAGAAGTGGTCACTGTTCTGAAATGTGCCACACTGGTCGAAGCTTTCAACTGCAGCTTTCCTTTATACGTAAAACATATCTCCCCCAAATAAATATTTCTGTACCATACCTTTCTTCAACCCACTTACTTGTCCCCTCGGCAATTCTGGCATGTGTTTGAATTTCTCTAGTCTTTCTGACACCCAACATCCTATGTCTTAAAAACATTAGCTTCCTCTAGGCTGCAAACTCTACCCAGTATAACTAACACTTCGATCCAAGCTGAAACCCTACCAAGCTACAGCAACCTTTCAATTGGTGGTGGACAGAAACTTTGAATAGAATTGATTCCTCGCAATATTCTTCAATGTATTGAAACACTTGTCCTACATCACAATAAAAAAATAAAAATTAAAAAAAAAAAAAAAAAGGTGGAACTTAACTAAAACATAAGGAAAAATAACCCAACTGAACGTGTGTGATGCTCACAAACAAATACCACTTTAGGTTTCCTTGTTCAAAGTTGTATTGAAAAGTTTTTCTAACTTTTGTCTGACAACATAGTGATATCTGGAAGTTGTAGTGTGTTTCTTCAAGTAAATCATCTGGACTGACTATATAATGAATTGAAAAGAGTTGTAGTACAGACGATGATGCTTCGTTAGCAACACATTTACTTTTAGTTATTTTAACTCACAGGAACGAGAGCACTTAATGTTAAGTGGCTCAAACAAAATCAACCTGATTGAGCGAAAATAAGTGGCTAGATGAACTGCACAAAAAGAGCAGGTTTTGAGCAAGTTCAAATAATTTGGTAAACGAGGAAAAATGCAAAGCAACGACAATGCTCATCTCAAGGCCAGCAACTGTCCCACTAGAGTAGTACATAAGACTGGGTGCTATTTAACGATGAGTACTATTCAACGTGTACTGAGTTTAATCCATTAATTTCCTCATACGTGTACCATCAGCATTTAATATACTTCCAATCTTTACGAAAAGGAGCACAGAATAATTTGAAATGAAATTGCGCAAGATAACACAAGCTGGCTGCATGGAGAGGCTAAGATTAAAAACAAAACGTTGTCCAAATTTCCCCGTTTTCAACTTGGACAGTGCACCACAAGTAGGGTGATTGGCAGGGAGCTGCCCAAGTAATGTACCGGGAAAGGGTCTAGTGTATTAGAAGGCTTGTCCAGTTTTTTTGATGCTGTATTTATCACCAGCATGTTTTGGGATATTGTGAAGCATAGATTAGATGTCACGTCTCAAAGATCCACAGATAAACGCTACCCACTGGTGCTGCATGTTCCCTTATTTGACGTCCTATCCAGGTTTTCTAGCACCAGTATGAAAGGTCATAATGCTTACTGATAAGGGAATTATGGCGGAACGAAATTGGAAAGCATGTACTTTAGGTCCAAGAACATGAGTTTACTAGCCAGTGTAAGTGGTGGACGCTGTTCTTTACGACTGGCGTACAAAAGCCTATGGTACAATTCACTACAATGCAAATATCACAGCTCGCTTTGGATTCTTTTCACCCTTAAAGTAGTCGTTGTTTGAAACCAATGCTAACTCCACGGTGTGATAGGGCCGGTTGGAGCTCAAGTACACTGTGACAAATTTTTGGCTCTCGATAAACTCAAAGTTAGGGCTGGCCAGACATTTAATGTGAACAGCTGTCAGATTTAGAGAAAGGAAGTTCGAAATAATTACACTAATATGCTGATCAGGTTACGAACCCCACGCCAAAACAGCCAGAATAAATTGACACATTACTGACTCCTCGCCTGTAGGTTCCCTATAAGCAATGTGAAGCTGACCACTCTTCTTTATAAAGGCCTATTGTTGGCCCCGAAGTCTTTGCTCAGTGTACACAGCGGCTGCCATACCACTCCACGAAAGTTTGTTACTGTACTTAGTCCCACCAGGCACTGGCTCAGCTCCTCCTCCGTAATCGTATTACTGTCCACAAGACTCACCCACCAATACCACATGCCCATATCAGAGGCCCGCTACTTACAGGGACAATTCGTAACTTCAGCCTAAAGGCCGTTGCCCATAGCTGATCGTTTCACGGATAAATGTTGTTCCTAATTGTAGCACTTCCGGGTCGAATAGCAACCAGTCCCACTTCTGAAGTCGTCTGGGAGTGGGAGGCAATGCTAAAGTGTAAAGTGGCCTATAATTGGCGCACTCTGTCTAACTCAGCCAATCCTAATGCGTCACACAACATTCGGAAAAGCTGATTGGCTCTGCCTCTGGAGTCAAATATGCCTGTGTCCGAACTCCGAATCCGGCGACCTCCTCCGACTGTCTGAGGGTGCCACCCCAGTGTAGACTGGTGTTTGTTGACTGGGGCGTATTTTTAATTTGTGCGTTTTTATAGCGCGAACATTACCGGAAGGTGTCAGAGCGCTATACAGTAGAACCAGCTACATTACATATGGATTTAAGATTACATGAATAGCATAACAGAACAAACATAAACTCTAAAATCACATAAGAATGGTAGTAGGTACGTAAATCTACAGATACTAGTGGTTAGAGTGACATATATACAAGTTTAAATTTCACTCAAGATTACATTTTAAGAAGAGCTGAAGCGATTAGGGTTGGACAATTATATATTATATATTTACAGAGCATGATCTTGCCTTTGCTGGGGTTCTTGTTGTGCTCTTTCAGTCAGGCCTCCTGGGTGCTGTTGCAATCCTGGGCAGTGATCTTGGGCCTGGAGGGATCCCAGAGCTGATGATGGCTGTATTTTGTTTTTTTTGGCAGATTTGTATAGCGCAAACTCGACCCGAAGGTATTGGAGCGCTTTATACAAGCGCCGTATTTACATTACACATTCAGGCACAGGGAGATTAAGTGATTTGCCCAGAATCACAGGATGTGGACGCAACCCCGAGGCTCGAACCCTGGTTTCCAGCACCAAAGTCGGCAGTCTAGCCGACGGACCACATCCTCTCCCCAATGGCTGTAGGGATAGAAGGCTGGGTGGTGGTCGTGATCCAGCGAAAGGCAGGATAAACTTTTCACATGTAACGTATCAGTTACAGTTGGCCCATATACACATTTAGATTTCCTGACTGTTTCGCTGGGGGTCAAGTTTTATTTTCTTTGATCTGAATTAGTCTATGCCTAACTAATCTTCACAGATCAACACTCTTCCTTTGGTCAATGGACCATTAGTCGAGTAGTCAGGGCCGGCTTTAGGGCAATGCGACTTGTGCGGCCGCACCAGGCGCTGGCCTCTGGAGGGGGCGCTGACCTCAGGGAGAGCGCTATGTTTAGGAATAACTTATGATTGGAGAGATGAGGGGCACTTTTGCCCGGTGGTAGAGAGAGAATCCAAGGAGGAGATCATGGGGGTGGGGGCGCCAAAAAAGAGTGTTGCACCGGGCACCAACAGTACTAAAGCCGGCCCTGCGAGTAGTTGATGGTGATATCAACAAATTAATTAATTTATCCTATAACTTCACAGTAAAAATAATCACAGACTCCAGGTAAGATTCAATAAATTTTATCTAGTAATTCAATCAAAAATGAATGCTCATTTGTACAGATTCACAGTGCAAACTCCATCAACTTTCATGGGTGAGAAAAATTAATTTAACATACACAAATGCATTCAACAATCTCAAAGCATTAGGAGTGATAGATGAAGAGACAAAAGGACATGATATCTCATACTTTGCAATGAAAATTTAAATTCACCTAAAAGTGGAATGGAAAACCCAACCCCTGGCCAGAAGGGTTAGTGGAGGTCACCTGATAAAGTCAGTAGACAAATACTGTAGGACAAGTGCAGGATAGGTTTATACTTACTACACTTCTCTAGAACCCGAGCACACCGGAGCACATCCCTCTCTTACACTCTCTCCCTCCTCGATATTCTTCCGCAAATCTTCAATCTAATCAGGCTGTCTTTCAGTATTGAATCTTCCCAGTCTGTTCTTTTCAGTAGCAGTTCTCGCCTACTCCTCACTCAGCATCAACGATTCTTCTTAGCAGCAGCATCTCTATCTTAATCTTAAATCGCTCAAATTATGCCCTTTAATTTTGCATGTCCCACACTCAAAGGTTGCAAATGTTTGTGAATCCTGAACTGTGATTGGGCCGGGGAAGGGAGTTGTCATCACTTCATGCGGTCATCCCAAAATTCGTAACTAATTCTATGTTTAGTAAACCCTTCCCACTTCATTTATTAAATTCTTATGACACTTCCTTTTCACGTACATCTCACAAAATTGATAGATACAATTTTTATATAATTTCTTCAGTTGAGGATCTTTTCCCAAGCACTCGTTCTTGGGTCTTGGCAGACGACCAATGTCCCGGTCAGCAGGTCATTCCAGTATTCTAATGCGCAGACTCAACTTGTGTTACGTTTCACCCGCAAACTTTTCTTTCTGCTTAGCATATCAGGCCCAAATTGTTTACTATTGACGAAAGAATCATAAACAGATGTTAATTTCTCAAATATGTTATTATCACTGTTTACCTCCCCCTTCTACCCTATCCCATGTTATTTTCTTCTTTGTTAGGCAAAGCTTTAGTAGCAAGATCCAGTCAAGCATATGCCAGGTATGCAGTACTTCGAGACCTACAGTTAGCAACTCTCTGCGCATGTGTGAGAGTTTTCCTCGCATGTGGGTTAATCACGTGGTTACCTACGCAGGACGGGTTCGCACATGCGCAAAATGATTTAAGCCAGCAGAAAGCCTTTTTTCCCTTTGTATGAATGTCGTATGTCTGTTAATTTTCTTTCAAATCTATATTCCTACTTGTTAGTTCATGTTAACGAGAGGTTGATTCGAGCGAGTTCCTTTTCTTTGAATCCTTGCTCCATCAATCCTCCCTCTGATGGCATTGTTGAGCCATCATAAAATACCCATCATTACCAATTGCCAATTAGATTTTAGTATCTACATTTGTTTTAATACTTTCTTTATGTCTTTTCTTTATATTCATCCCTTTCATTCTACCATACCAATTGTCTTTCATTTCTTCTAATTCAATCTCTTCCCATTCCCTCTTTCTTCCCATTCTTTTGTTCTTCATTTCAATCATTGATTTTGTCTTTAATTTTCTCTTGCAACATTTATAGGTCATTGTGAGAAGTTGGCCTGATATATGCTGTCCACTAGTTCTAGTGGGCACTTTGTATCAGTCCAAACAGCCCCTTATGGTGAATAGGTTAAAGACAACCTTTATTGAAAGCTATCCTAGTGGTAGCTATGGAGAGCAGCCCTCAGGCTAAGCCTTGAAGGAATGTAAAGCAGCTTGTTTTACCAGGCTATCATCTCTTGAATGGCCAAATGAAAGGACAACCACACCAGGTATATTTAAAATATATGTATTTAAGATAAAACACACCCCTCTAGTCTCTTTATGAGACTGGAGTTCGAAGTACTTAATTTACAAGTTAGCAATCAACAGTAATAGCACAAATACACGTTTGGGCCCTAGGGGCGTACCAAACCATATACCAATAAAGTGGTATAAAAACCACGACTGAACTAGACACAAGGCCTAGAGCCTGTAGAATCGCTGGGACCCCAAGGAACCGCCCACGGTAGTGACACAGGGCACCCACGGGGGCCGTGTGCAGTGTGTAAACACAACCGTGGGTTCCCGTTAGCTTCTATGGGCAATGTCGCGGTTGGAAATTTAAAGATTAGGGACACTTAGAATCGAGTTAGGACCAAACCCTTTTGGACTTAGGAAGTTCTAGGGCTAGCACCCACGGGAGCACCAGAGTTCTCGTGTTACCTCACCCAGGGAAGCCGGGTGCATAGGTGTCTTTTGGTGTCGGGTCGCGTCGTCGAATTCAGTGGCAGCTGGCGAAGAAGTGCTGCTGCCGTGAAGAGAAGTGTCCGAAGAGATCCAAGCCTGGATCTAGGATGGAAGGAACCTGGAAACAGAGGGGACAGAGTCTGGGTCACTTACCAGTGACCGAGGGCAGGATGGATCAATGCCCACAGATGTCGGGTGCTTCAGGTGACTTGACGGGTGTCTTGACTCTTCAGCCACGAGGTCCAGGAGGTGCCAATGACAACCAGGAGCTGGATTCGAGCTGTCCCATGAAGTCTGTCGAGTGCTGCGGTGTCGGTGACCAGATTGGACCCAACAAGCCTTGGCAACGACAAGTCTTGTGGAAAGAGAAGAAGGACGTCGGTGCAGATCAGCAACGTCTGGAGCAACCAGGAAAGCTCAAGCAGAAGAGGAGTTGCCTTCGTGGGGACCCACTAGCCAATGGGCTAGCGATCGCGAAGGCGCCTTCGAGCGGTCACACTGGAACCCGGCCCACGGGTCACTCGTGGAGTGGAGGCCAGAGATCTTCAGTGCAGTCAGTGCACAAGGCTGGGGCGACTCAGAGCCCAAAGCAGAACTTCAAGGATAAACAGGAAGTTGATGTACCAGCAATAGTACGCTGTGACCAGGGGTCACGGTTCCTCGTCACCCACGATAGCCACGGGCCTCAGCTTTGCTGTGGACTCAAGGTAGCCTCGGGGAAGTCAGGAAATCTACCTCTGGTGATGCAGAGACTTCGGCGTCCAGCGGAAGCTTCGGAATTGCAGACCGAACAGTTGCTTCTTTGGTGCCTGCCAAGTAGGGAAGTCACTCCTTGACCCCAAGGGAGATTTCTTCCATTTTCTAGTCGAGATAGAAAGTCGAAGGTCCAGGATATATGTTGCAGAGTTTCGTCCAGGGTAATCTAAAGTCGCAAGGACTGGGTTCCCATACTTATACTAAGTTTGGGGGTTGGACATACTCTACTGACCCACCTATGGGAGGGTTTGGAAAGAGGGGTGGTTACACCCATTTCCTTTGTCCAGTTTCATGCCAGAGCAGGGGCAGGTAGCCCCTGCAACCGGTTTGAACTGGACTATGCACAGGGACACCAAGTGTGCCCCCAGTGCAGAACTTCAAAGCACCAGAGAGTGCTCCCGCCCAGCCCCAATACACATCTGCCTGTCTCGGGAGGTAGTTACACCTCCCTGGGACAGGAAACCTATATTCCAGGCCTCCCCTGCCGGAGTTTCAGTCAGCAGCAGGAGGCCAGACCCGTGTCTGTGGCAGAGGCATCCATTTTGTGATGCCAGGGCTGTAGAATGTCCTACCGGGTTAGACCAGTGTGAACATGTCTCTCCCTCTAGAAGGGTGGAATGCTACCCCCGCCGCGTGAAAAGGTGGGGAGGGTAGTATTCCAAGGCGTTTGACACCAAACACAACATGTTTCCGTGCAGCCATCCCAAAGTTAGCATTTACCGTGAGGTTATAATGCACTTAAGAGTATATGGTCAGGCTGCACCACAAACAGTATCAGAGGAGGTACTCCGAACGCTGCAGAGGGGATCTGCTCATGCAGGGGCACCCTCTCGCATAAAAACCAAGCACTCTGCCTTCAGGATTGTTAAGGCCTGCCATAGGAGTGACTTATAGGTTTTATATGTGTGTGCAATGATAGTGACATAGGTAGTCTATACCACTGTAAGGGGTGCAAGCACACCCTTACCCAGGCTGCAGTAGCAGACCTGTGGTGCCATTTTGGAGTGCTTCCCAGGGTGGCATAATGCATGCTTCAACCCCTGGTAGGCCTCTGAGGTACCTATGCCCTAGGTACATAGTATACCATATACTAGGGGCTTATAAGGCACTCCAGAATCCAATTAGATATGTACCTAATATACATGGAAACCATTTTAGAGAGGGAGCAGCTTTGCTGGGGTCCTGATTAGCAGGGCCACAGCCAGACTAAGATCGAAAAACAGTGAAACACCAGCAAAAAGTGGGGGTACCCATGTGAAGCAGATCCTACTCTCCTACAGTCATTACTATCATTAATATCACTAATGCTATTGAAATCATCGGTATTACTATTTTCCTTAATAAACTATTTCCAAAGGTGGAAAACCAATTACCTAATTTAGAAAGACGTTTACTAAAATCTTTCCCATGCACCATCAACCTCCAGTTGGGTCAAATTATTATGAATCTTTGAAATATTCTTGATATATCCCGCAATACCTTTACTTTTATCCGGTGATATATGTACAACAGTGTTGAACTTTCAACATGCCACAGTCTCCACCTTCTTTGGCCAAAAGAATATCAAGGGCAAGTCTATTTGGTAGAACCATAGATCTGATCGCAACCATTTCAGTATTGATCATTAAGAATCTTCCAGCAGTATCAGTTGATAATCGGTCAACTACAGCGGACAACAAACTTATTTTATGAGAATTTAATGTGACTCCAACGGACGGTAGCAATGCACCAAATATATCACCTACTATTTCGGTAAAATTTGCTCTCTTATTTCTTGTTAGTCCTTTTCTTATATCACTCATTTCATTGTTCTTATTAATGTGATACACCTTCAAGAATACGATGGCAATATAACAACTGCCATACCATCTTGCAGGTAACGTGTAATAGGCATTCTTCCCGCATACAAAATAAATACCTGGAAATACAGGATCAGTTCCTTCTTTTAGTCCCCATCCCCACATTATTAGGAAGGTATGTTCACATTCACTAGTACCAATGAATATATTATTATACTCAGTTCTCACTCTATGAAGACAGAATTTCCCCATTTTTGCCAAGTCCAGGGACATTGCAGCATGAGCCTGGCCTTTTTTATATTCTTCTTCTAAAGCAGCCCATGGAGGTATATGGGACCTTTGCTCAACCGATTTCTTTTGAAAATCCTGCCTTCTTTCTTCCACTAAATTCAGAAAATATTTTTCTTCATCTCGCAAAAGGCATGTTAAATTATTTCTATGTGCGTATGTTATGTCTATAGGGTTCGTTGTTAGAAAAAATTCCCCCATAAACTCTGCATTTATAGCACTTAGTACTGGATTCATATTTCTTCTAATGGGAATTTCAGAAAAGACCAAATCCATGTAACTATAAAAATATTGCAACTTACCAGTAACATAAAACAAACTTGTTACGACACTACAAGACACACCATAAGTTAACGGAAGGTGGTGATAGGTTACACCTTCCGAGACAGAGGTAGGAAGTTTCATGCAAACATAACAATCACTCACATCCATTGTCTCTACATCGTGATAGAGGAGTTTAGTATATACATTTAATGACAAATCACTATTTGATTTATCATGATAATACATGCTTTTATCCACTTGTGTTAATTCTGTAATAGTAGCTTTCTTAGTAATCACATTCACTTTCTCACTTACATTTGTGTTATTTTTAATATTAATTATCATTAGAACAGGTATTACAAGTGTTAATAACAACCACATCAATATTAATATTGTAACACTACATAGGCAACATTTAACACATCATTGTTTTAGGTTAGATTTTGTAGGTTAAGTTACTTTTACTTCTGCCAATTCAAATTTCTAAAGCTAATTCTAAATTTATTTTCTTTATAATAAGCACGTAAATACTTCGTGTGATCCCACACTTCAAAAGCTTTCTGCCTTTGCCTTTCTTTTAGAGTCCTTATTCACTGTCTTTAGTAGAATTCACCTTTTTGTTTTTAAAGAAATAAGTCTTTAAGGTGGTCTTAATTCCCTTTCATCAGACCCTTCAAAATGTCCACTTTTTGGTTCTTCATTTAGATCTAGATTTTTAAAATCTTCAAGAATTATGTACAACCACTCTGGAGCCTTATATTTTCTATTTGGAACCTTCATTCTTTTTGATGACCCTAATCTCCTTCTTCTTGTATGTTCTTGCTCGGACTGACTTGACATCTCATCTACTTGTTCTAGTTCTTTCCATGACTTTCTTCTTAGAATGTGTCTCAGTCTTTTCACTCCTCTTGGCCAGCAATCTTCTTTTCTAACTCTCTTTGTATGTACTGCCCTTTCACCTTCTTCGCCTATTTCAAGTGTCCTTTAATTTTCTCTTTCATTTTGTTTGGTTTGCTCTCAATTCCCTACCCTTTCATCTTCTTTCGTTTGTTCTTTTTCTTGACTTTCTACTCTCCATTTTTCTTCTTCTGACTCTGATCTAAATTTTCTTCAGTGAATTCTTTCCCATTTTCTAACTTTGCTGAATTTGAATTTTCAGTAGTAATCTTCCCTACTTTTTCTTCTTGTAACTGAACCTGATCTAAGTCTCCTGCAATGTGTTCTTCTTCTATTTCTGGCTGGGCTGAATCTGTGATTTCTGCAACGGATTCTTCAGAATTTTGCTCACTTAGTTCTGGTCTTTCAAGTTCAAGCTCTCTTCTAGTCTTAACAGCAGTCTCTTTAGTCCCAGAAACTGGTGCTCACTCTACTTGACTCGTACTTGGTTGTTCATCGTCACTGCGTTCTTCAGAGTCTGATTCTCTGATCTCTGCGACTTCACAACTCTCAGCTTTTTTTTTTTTCTTTGTTGTACCAGTTGCTGCTTTGGTCGATCAGGTGGACTTTGGACTCTTTGAGTATGAGTTGCGTGGATTCAATTCGGAATCCCAGCACGCTTTACTGCTGTTGTCGTGACCAGTATGACTTGATGAGGTCCTTTCCACCTGGGTTCCAAGCACAATTTCCTCGTATGCTTCTTTATCACGACTCAGTCTCCAGGACAGAAATCATGAGCTTGATTTGTCTGTGCAGCTTTTGGCTCTTCTCCAACCTGGTGAGACACAGAACGTACCAGATCAGCCAGCCCTTTGCAATAGTCCAATATTAAATCATCAGTTATATTCATCAATTTGTTTCCCAGTATAAATGCTTGTCTCATTGCTCTTCCCATAAGGATTTTGTGAGGACTCAATCCTGTGCTTCGATCAGGAATGCTTCTAAGGCTCATCAATACAATAGGCAAAGCATCAGGCCATTTCAGTGAAGTGGATGCACACACGTTTCCTAACCTGGATTTTATTGTGCCATTGAGCTGCTCAACCACTCCAGAGGCTTCTGGTCGATAGGCACAATGTAACTTCTGCTCAATTTTGAAAGCTTCACAAATTAGTTTAATTATCTCATTATTAAAATGAGGTCCTCTATCTGATTCTAAAGTAACTGGATATCCGAACCGTGGTATAAGCTCTCTTAACACTATTTCAGCAACTGTTAGGCTGTCATCTCTTCTCGTTGGATATGCTTCCACCCATCGAGAAAACAGACAAACAATGACAAGGACATACTTCAACCCATTGCAAGGTGGCAACTCGATGAAGTCTAGTTGCAATCTTGTGAATGGTCCTTCTGCTTTCCCAATTTTACCCCAACTAGCCACAGTTTTACTTCCTGGGTTTTGCAATTGACAAGTCAAGCACCTTTAGTAGAGGCTCTCTGCAACTATCCTGAATTTGGGATTAAACCACATTTGTCTGAACTGTCTGATCATGGCATCCCTCCCAACGTGTGCAACCCCATGATACACCCTAGTCATTTGTGACAACAAGCTATCTGGCATTATTGGTCTACCATCTGGACACACCCATACTTCATCAACAGCCCTTCTTGTACAGTCTGTTTTGATCCATCATTCCTTCTCTTTCATGTCTGCTTCATCCTGTAATTGTCTAACTTCATCCCATGTTTCAAAAGCAGAGAAAACATTTGTTGGCAATTGGTAACTTCCTTTTCCATCCCTCTGTTCAACAACATTGTATTTCTTGCACAAAATTGTGCCACTTGGTCTGCGTACCGATTACCCATTGTCACATAATCATTTCCTGATTTATGTGCGGCACATTTGACCACTGCAATTTCTTTTGGCAATTGTAGTGCTTCCAATAGTTCTTTAACATCTTTGCCATTTCGTATAGGCGATCCTGAAGAAGACAGAAATCCCCTTTTGTAGACACAATTAACCAAAATCATGTAACACCCCAAAACCATATTGACTGTCCGTAAATATGGGTACTCTCAATTTTTTCCCAACTTTGCATGCCCTCGTCAATGCAAAAAACACAGCAATTTGGGCGGACTTGGCTCCTTTTAGACATGAAGCCTCTGAGTACATGCAGCATAACCGGACATCAGTTCTCCATTTTCTCTTCTCAAACATGATCCATCAACAAACAGCACAAACTCTGATTCTTCTAGGGGAACGTCAAGGAGGTCAAGCCTGGGCTTGGTACACATCTCTGTCACATCCAGACAATCATGATCCATTACTTCTTTCACCTCTTCACAATAAAAATCATCAGGCAACAATGTTGCTGGATTTACAATGGTACATCTTATCACACTTACATTCTCAGCACCCAAGATTACTCTTTCATACTTAGTCAGCCGACTAGGGGTCAAATGTTGAGTACGAGTCCTTGTTAAAAGGATCTCAACTGAATGTGGTACATACACTTTGACGGGATGTCCCATCACAATCGATTCACTTTGCTCCAAGCTCACACAAGTAGCAGCTACTGCTTTTAAACAGCCAGGTAATGCTGCATCCACTGGGTCAAGGGTAGCAGAAAAGTATGCTATGGGATGTCGCGACAATCCATGTCTCTGAGTTAACACTGAGAGTGCACACCCTTCTCTTTCACAGCAAAATAATGCAAATTCCTTTGTGTAGTCTGACATTCCTAAGGCTGGGGCCTGACATAAACAACTTTTCAGTTTTATGAATGCCTCTTCACTTTCATCATCCCACTCAATCGGATCTGTCATCTCTTTTCGTGTTAACCTTATTAAAGGTTTCCCCAGCAATGAAAATCCACTTATCTATTGGCGTCAATATCCAATATCCAACCACTCCCAAAACATTCTTAGTTTTAGGCATACTCATTTGTCAAATCACTTTTATTCTTTCTGGTGTCACTTTTCTGACTCCCTTCTCTATCGTATGTCCAAGATATTGAACTTCTTGTTCACAAAATTGTAATTTGTCTGGGGACACCTTGTGTCCTCCTTCTGCCAAATGGTTCAGTAAAGCTATTGTGTCAGTGACACAAGCTTCTCTGGTCTTTGATGCCACCAATAGGTCATCAATGTACTGAACCAAAACTGAATTTCCTGGCATCACCAACGTCTCTAACCACTTTTTCAAAATTTGATTGAATATCGACTGACTTTTTGTGTACCCTTGAGGAACTCGGCACTATGCCAAAACACGAGCCTCAAACTGGAAAGCAAAAAGATATTGGCTATCCGGGTGCAGTGGAATTGAGAAGAATGCGTGACACAAATCAATCACAGTATACCAATGAGCATACCATGGTATCTGATAAAGAATCACTGCTGGGTTTCGTACTACAGGACAACAAGGTATCACTATTTTATTCATTTTCCTCAAATCTAGTACTATTCTATATTTTCCACTAGGCTTTTTAAGTCCCATTCTTTTTGGATTCCTTGTTCAATCATCTGATCAATTACTTGAGCTACTCCTGCTTTCACTTCAGGGCTCATTTTATATTGTGGGGTGTTTGGATACATTGCATCTTCCTTTACCATAACTTTGACAGGGTCTACCTCAGCCATTAGACCGATTTCTTTCCCTGTAAAATCCCATACATCTGACCTCACTGTATCTCTCAGCTCATCAGGCAAGTCTCTTTCAGTAAAAAGTGTAAACATCTCATCCACTTCTGTTCTCTATTTAGCTAGTATCATTTTACATGCTACATCCTCATCCGGTGTTTGAAAAGCTACACCATCAGGCCTACAAAAGATGGTGTGTAGGAAGGTGGAATCTGACTAATGGTTGCCCCCAACATTTTGCCTGGTATTTGAGTGGTTTTTGACTAGTCTGGCTGGGATCCTGCTATCCAGGACCCCAGCCTATCTGCTTTCTCCTTAAAACTGATGTGAGTACCCTAGGTACAAACCCAATTGGATGCTGAGGATGCCCTGACAGTCCCTTGTAGATGGTACCCTAGGTACCCATGGCATGGGTCCCTCAGTAGGCCTACCAGGGCTGCAGCACTTATTGTGCCACCCTGGGACAGCCATACAAACTGACACCACCAGACCACTACTGTAGTCTGGGTAAGGTGGTGCTAGCACCCCTTACAGAGATATAGGTACCCTATATACCACCCCATTACAACACATATACTCTCATAGGTCACCCCTATAGCAGGCCTTGCTAATCCTACAAGGCAGGGTGCTGAGGTATGTGTGAGGGGGGACCCCTACATGAGTAGGGCCTCTCTGCAACCATCGTAAAATCATTGCTGGGTTGTTTGTAGTGTAGCCATACCATATACTCTTAACCGCATTATAAGTCTATTGCGATAGCGTGATAACTTGAGAATGGCTACACAGAACCATATCGTGTTTGGTGTCAAACATGTAGGAATCCTACCCCCAGTCCAGCCATGGGCATGAGGGCACGATTCCCCCCTGCTAGAGGGGCGATATGGGAAAAGCGGCAGAATTCGGACACCAATTTAAAAGTGCACACGTAGTACAAAATGGCTACTACCCGCCACCCACACGACTCTGGCTGGCTGTTGCTGGGGAAAACCCCAGCCTCGCCACCTGGACAATAGGGCTCCTGTGGCAGGGAGGTGCTAGCATCTCCCCAGACAGGATATGTGGATTGGAACAGGGTGGGTGCACCAAAGTTGCCTTTCAGAGTTGCACGTAGGCAGCTACAGCGCCTACATTCTGCATACACCGCCTGGAACCGGTTCAGGGGCATCCTGCCCATCACCCAGGTGGGAAACACACAAAGGGGAGAGGGTGTAGCCACCCTTTCCCGCCTCACCTCTCATTGGTGGACACTACTCTGGACACTCCCCAAATCTTGGGGATAAAGGTGAATAACTTGGCCCCAGAGCCTCAGATTAATCTTGGACTTTACGGACTTGACCTTCGACGAGCTGCTGCCCAGCTGACGGAAGAAATCTCCCTTGGGGTAAAGGAGTTACCCCCCTGCTTGGCAGGCACCTGAAACACTGCAAGTGACCCGGTTGGAACTTTGCTGCTCTCACGAACTTTGTCGACTTCCAGCACCCTCAAGGTGGGTTTCCTAAGCATCTCCGAGGCCAGTGAGTGTGCACAGCAAACCTGAGCACCGTGGACCACGTGGGTGCCGAGATTCCCAATACCCCAGGACACCGGCCACCTCTTGCATATCACACGACCCTGACCAGTGGGGAAGTTGTGCTTTAGCCCATTATTGAGCCAACCACCAAGCAGCATTTGTGCCAAAGATCAGCGCCCTAGCCGCCTCCGGTGGCCCGTGGGCTCCCTTTTACGCACTCTATTTTGCTGCCTTCCGCGGTCCCTTGTCTCTCGACTTGTGGGCCCGGGCGGAGGACAATCTCGACATCTAAGAGTTTCCCTGGTTGCTCCAGGCCTGCTCTATAGTCTCTCCAAAGGAGACCTCTCACAGACCTCGTGGGTCTGCACCAGTAGCTGATTTGTTCATCTTGCATGGGTTGCGGTTGCCAAGGCTTATTTATTTATTATTTATTTTATTTATTTATTTGTGTATTTTGTAAAGCGCACAGCTGCCCCAACGGGGCGTCCCGGCGCTGAGAACTCTGGAAACAGAGAGTATAGGATCAGAAAGCCTGTTTAAGAAGAGAAGAGATGGGCCTTCAGGGATTTACGGAATGCTGATTCTGTTTGGCAGGTGCGTAAGGCTAGCGGGAGCTTGTTCCAACGCTGAGTGGCACAGACCTCAAAGGTTTTTCCATCTGCACGAGATCGTTTAAATCGTGGAGTTTCCAGGAAAAATAGGGAATTGGAGCGTAATGTCCTGGAGTTAACATACGGTCGCAAGGTGTTTTTCAAATGGACCGACCCATTGCCTTTTGACGCTCGGAAGGCCAGCGTCATGGCTTTGAAAACACATCTTTTAGCAATGGGTAGCCAGTGCAGTTTACGAAGGTGTGGAGAAATATGATGTCTAGCAGGGATTCTCTCCACCAGCCGGGCGGCGGCGTTTTGGACCGTCTGAAGTTTATGACAAAGGCCTGCTGTGATACCAAGGTAAAGGGCATTGGCATAGTCAATATGGGAAGTTGTCAATGCCTGGATCACAGTCTTACGGCAGTCCGCCGGCAAGTATTTAATAAGCTGTTTAATAGTCCTGATCTTTGCGAAGCAGGAGGCTGCTACTGTTTGTACCTGAGTGTTGAAACTGAGGTGGTTATCCCAACGTACTCCTAGGTTTCTCACCGAGTCTTTGGGGGTGGGGACTTGGCTCAGATCTTCTGGCCACCACAGACTAGAATCCAGAGGGGATGGTGAGTTGAAAAACAAGATCTCAGTTTTTCCGGCATTAAGTCGGAGGGAGTTAGCATCCATCCGACTAGAAATGTCCCTAAGGCAGGATTTCAGCGGATCAAAGGCTGAAACGGAGGGGGTATCGAAGGTGAAGAGTCGCTGAATGTCATCGGCATAGGAGGTGGATTTAATCCCAGTCTGGGCGATCAGCTTGGCCAAGGGGGTGAAATAAACATTAAATAGGAGCGGGCTCAGGGAAGAACCCTGTGGGACTCCCCATTTGAGTGGTCTGGCGGGGGAAGTGTAGGGAGGGGTGAAAACCTGCTGTGTGCAGTTCGAGAGATAAGATGAGAACCATTTCAACACAGCGCCGCCCAAACCTAAGTCCTCCAGCCTTCTCAGCAAGATCTTATGAGAGACGGTGTCGAATGCTGCTGAAAGATCCAGCAGCACTAACACCGCTCTCGACCCCCGGTCAAGCGTCCACCTCACCGAGTCAGCCATTTCAATAAGGGCTGACTCCGTGCTGTGGCCCGACCTGAAGCCAACTGAGAGTGTACCAGCTTTTCCAGAATCTTATCTGGGGCAGGCAGGAGAGAAATAGGCCGATAGTTGCTGGGGTGGTCCGGATCCAGATTGGGCTTCTTAAGGATGGGGACCAGAGAAGCATGTTTCCATTTAGCAGGGAAACTGCCCGTTCTGAGGGAGTCATTCCAAAAGTGGTTCAGGTAGGGATTAAGTAGGGGTGCTAGTTTTTTATATTGCTTGGCTGGCCAAGGGTCATTTGGAGAGCCTGATTTGCATTTAAGTAGTTTGGCCATGGAGTCGGCTTCTGAGACGGCTGCAAATTCGAATAGGGTGGACAGCGGTGACGAGAGAATAGTGGGTTCCTCTTCCCGTCCTTCTGTGTTGGGGGTGGGGAAGGAGGAATAGATAGTCTCGATTTTGTCCTCGAAAAATTGTGAGAGTTTATCGCATAGCGACTGTGAGGCGGGCTGAGTTCGAGTCAACGCGTTGGGGGTCTGTGAAGGATCTAACTATATTGAAAATCTCCCTGACGCCATTGCTGGCGAGTTTGATTCTAGAGGCCAGAAAATCCCGTTTGTGCTCCTCGATCATTCTCCGGTATTCTTTGAGGGCTGTTTTGTTGGTGATTTTGCTATCCGGGGAATAATTCTGTCTCCAGAGGCGTTCAAGAGATTTACAGGAGGCCTTTTTCTGCCGGAGCTCGTCAGAGTACCAAGGTGCTGAAGGTACAGCCCTGTGGGTTTTGATGGGTTTAAGAGGGGCCAAAGCATCTAAGGCCTGACCGATCCATGCGTCCAAGTGGTCAATCTGTAGGTCAGGATCAGACGACAGGCAAGGTTGGGTATTTTTTGGGTATTCCAGGATCGTTTCAGGGGTGATGCGACTCCAGTTTCTGCCTGATGATTTGGGGGTGATAACGGATCTAATGTGGCAGGGAATGCCAATCTCAAAAGGGATGAGGAAATGGTCCGACCAAATAACCGGGGTAGGGGGAGTCGCCCGAATAGATGGTAAGTTGGAACAGATCAGATCCAGTGTGTGACCCGCTTTATGCGTGAGTAGGGTTATTATTTGGACTAGGTTGCAGGCCGCTAGCATAGAGATGAAGTCGTTGCTGTGCAAACAGGAATCGTTGTTAACATGGAGGTTGAAGTCTCCTAAAGCGGTGAAGTTAGCATAACGTGTGCTAAGCTGAATAACATAATCCGCCAGAGCCGGTAAGTGAGAAGTATTGGAATGAAGGGGGCGGTAGATAAGAATTCCCGAACAAGAGGAGGACGGGGAGATTTGAACACTGAAAGGCAGGCCTTCTATACATTCAATTTGGTCAAATGGAGGGAGGGTAACCGTCCATTTGGAATTGTGGATTAAGGCGACACCACCTCCCGGTTTACCATTGGGTCTGTTGGCACAGATAATACTGTAACCCTCCGGTAAGGCAAGGGTGATAGCGGGGTTCGTGGTGTCGTTCAGCCACGTTTCAGTTAGGAAGAGCAGATCCCAGTTGTTGTCCCGAAGGGACTGCCAGATGTCAATGGCATGTTTGCTCAGTGATCTACAGTTGATCAGCGCAGCTCTGAGGGTCAGGGAGGACTGAGCTCCGCGGGTGGAGGCAGGGTTCAGAGCGTACACCGTACTGATAGTGTGATCTGAAGCAGGAAGGCTTAGTGGATCCAATCCGGACACTAACACCGCAGCAACCCTCAACCGATATGGGACAGTCGCCCTCCTGAAGCTGGCCTTCCTTGAAGCCTCCCGGAGCCCGTGGCTGCAGATCCAAGCTACACCTCTTTCCACTTGAAGCACCCGACATTGAAGGGCTCTTTGCTTTGAGCTCCCTGGTCACTGTGCCGTGACCCAGGCTCTGTCCCCTCTGCTTTCAGGTTCTTCTCTACAAGATCTACAACTTCAATCTTCACGGCATCATCGATGCTTTTGGCTAGCAGCACTTTTGAACATTTTCCCATTGAAAATCAGCCCGCGACCCGACATCGAAAACGACTTATGCACCCGGCTTCCCTGGGGCAGGTAACAGTGGTACCTCGGTACTCTCGTGGTAGTGGGCTCCTCAAAAGCTTAACTCTAAAGTTTTAACTTTGTACTCCTGCTAGAAGTGACTTTAATCTGTTTAAATCAAACCGCGACTTCTCCATAGGCTTTAATAGAGATCCCGATAGCAGCTACTTCCACTGCACGCGCCTCCCGTGGGTCCCCTTCCTCATAACCTGGGGTGGATTCTTAAGGGGCCAGCGATCCTAAATGCCCTAGGCATTGTCTGTAGAATTGTCGTGGTTCTTATACCACTTTTTTAATATATGGTTTGGTCCCCCCCTGGGGCCCTACGATTCCAGTGCTATTTTATTGTATCTATCAATGCTTGTTTGAATTGTAACTTTGCCTCAGCCTCATAAAGAGACTTGTGGGATTCTGTTTAGAATAAATACATATATTGTATATATATACCTGTGTGGACTACTCTTTAATTTGCTCATTCAAGAGGTTATCTATGGTAAAACAATAAGCTTAACACTCCTTCAAGACTTAGCCTGAAGGCTGCTCTCCACAGCTACCACTAGGATAGCTTTCTTTAAAGGTTGTCTTAAACCTATCATCAATAAGAGTCGAATTGGACTGGTGCAAGGTGTCCCCTATAACAAGGAGACAGCATATGCCAGGCCAACTTCTCACATGGTGCAATTCATTTTGCACAATAAGTCCCTACCTAATAGGTTTACTGGACTCGAATCACATACCACAAATCGATGCATGTCTCTGAAATTTCCAATATTCACTTCTATTGGTTTTGTGATCGGGGTCCTAATCTGCTTATTTGAAACTCCTACAACTTGGATAGTTTCTCCCGAGAGGGGTAGGTTTGGGATTTCTGCTGTTTTCACAGTAGAACAGGTAGCACCAGTGTCCACTAAGAAATTGATATCATTGCCCACGACCTTCCCATCAATAATTGGACTTGACTGATCTACTGCCAAGGATGCGCCAAGCACTCACTCCTCCTGCCCCCTCAGGCGCTGTCATTGCGCCATTCCCAATTCATCCGCATTACTCTGCATCCAAAACTGTTGAACAGTCTGTGTATTCTTACCACTTTCTCCTTGGAATCCGGTGTTCACACTGTATCTCTGCACCTGAGCATTCACATTGTTGGGCAAAGGGGCTTAAGGCACCTGTAACTGAGGAGTATTTATCTGCTGCTGTTGCTGTTGCTGTTGCTGTTGCTGTTGGTTCACAACCACCCCATTCTGTATCTGTGGATTTACAATTTGGTTTTCCCCATTATTCTGTTGAAGGTTTCAACACTCCTTCTTCCAATGTCCAAGCTTTCCACACCCATGACAAGGATATTTCTTTCTCGCTTCTTCTCTATTATTCATTCTTCCTTTTCCTTTACTTTCATTCAAATTTTGCCCACTTTGATTCTGTCCGTTCATCTGATTATCAATCTGGGAATTTGAATTTGCTTCTTGGCGTTCTGCCATCTTCACTTGTGCCCACATAATTTTCCCCTTTAACTTTTTATGCTTTGATTCAATGTCATCACTGCAGTATTTTGCATACTTCAGAATGTCATCGATCAGCTTGCTTTGCCAACAAAGCATATGCTGCTGAATCATCTGACTTATTTCTGATATTAATCCATAGATCAATCTATATACAAAATGTCCCTTATGTTTATCACCGATGTTCTCAAATCCACTATACTGTTTAAACACCTGTAGTAACCTTTCGTAATATGCATGTACTGACTCTTTAGGTTCTTGAGTTGTTCTGTCTATTTTAACCCAATCTGTTTCCTTTGGGGGAATTTTCCCTTTCAGAAAATTAATTACCTGATTGGACTTTTTCATTACTTCCTCTGAAGGTGCTCCTGTTCTCGCATCTCTAGGATATTCTTCGTTTGGCCAATCAACTGTAATCTTACATTCCGTCCACAAATCTGTTGGTACCACTATATCAAACAAACCATGCAAATCTTTTAACAAAACCTTTGATACCTTAACAAATCTCTCCACCTCGGGAAATCATTTGTAAAAGACAAAATATCCTGTCTGCTCCATGGAACATGAACATATCCACCACCTGGAACTTCTCTCATCGGACACTTCTTTTCAACCTGTTCCACATCTCTCATCGGAAATACAGATAACTCCTCAGCAATCGCCTCCTCTCTTTTCTTAGTCCATCTACTTCTCAAATGATCTACATCTCCCCATTTCTTCAAAAGGTGTATCAATTCCTTTATTTGCACTCTCCTTCCTGATGCATTCAAGCTTTCTAAATCTTTTTCAGTAAATTCTGCTCCATAGTGCTTCTGTAGTACTTTTGATTTTTCTATATTTATTCCAAATTCTAAGGCCACTTCCGCTATTTTCTTATGCAAATTCTTTGCCCTACAGGTTATACTCTTGCTTAGAAATAACAACTCTTCATCTTCATAGGAACCCAATCTATCAAGACCTATTGTCCCAAAGATCATGTCTTCCAAGTCCACCCTTAACTTACTTACATCTATATTTTTTTGTTTCTTCTTTTCTAATCCTTGCACCCATTCCTCTAGATCTGCAGGGGAAAATCCAGGGGAACCCCCTGCCAATTGAGTGACAGTTGATACTTTTCCTTTCACAATTGTATGCAAAATCCTTTTTGGGGTTTCTGTCGCAGCCTCAATATTTGGGAGATCCATCAGTGAAACACTAGACTCACACTCACTAATTTGATTGTCTATCATAACTAACTCCTTTTTGGCCCTATTCTGTGATGATGCTGCAGTTTGGGATTTTGGTGTACCTCGTTTGTCTCCATGCAATGGAATCACAGGACCAATTGTTACTGGTAATGTCAGTGCTTCTGCATTTAAGCCTAACTAATTTATCTTCTGAATTATCTCCGCTTTGGTTTTGTTCAATGCATCCCTTTCTTTTTCTTGCGATGCTTGAATTACTGTTGGATCAGATAGGACTTGTGGAGCCAAAGGGGTTCCCATCATTGGGGCACTTGGAGTGGTATCTCTAGCACTTTCCTGATAAGGCGGAGGTCTCTTTATCAAGATGTCCTCTAATAAATCATCACCAGATTCATTACACCCTAACCCTATCGTACCCATATGTTTTGTTTTCGCCTTGGATTTACTCCCTTCCTGATCCTCAGCCACTAATACGGGATATAAACCCTTGGTTACTACAGCCCTTCTCCATCTGATCTCCTCGAGTGTCAAATGGGTATCTAGGCAAAAATCCTCTATTGAGTCTCAAACCTCCTCTATATTTCTCGCGCTCAAATGCCTCAACTTCCCATTCTTCCAAAGCCTCATACTGTGTTAACCTAGGATTTGGTTCCAATGAATTCATCCTGTTTCTCAAATTCTGAAGAACTCTTACATTAAATGTACCATGTTCAGGAAAAGCTAAAACACCATCATCTTTCATATACTCCACCCAATTTTCCAACCATACATACGTATGATATCCACTTTCCATCATCATATAGGAAGCCGGTGTATTAGGAGGTGGCATAAGAATTCCCTCCCTAGTTATTATGCGCTGTCCTTCTTAAAGAAATTCTTAATCTTATTAATCAACTTAATTTTTTCTTTGTTCTCTTATTTTATTCACTCGCCAAAATCGGAAAACTCTTCCGTATTTCACTAAACCTATTATTCAACACTCGTCCAATGCCTGCGCTACTCACACCGACAACCCAATCAGAACTTTCTACGTATTTTCTTCTTCGCCCAATACCAAAACTCTGCCGATCTATTGACCAATCAGACCTTTCAACACACCCTCTTGTCTGACCAATGCCAGCGTGGCTCTTGTGATGTCAGTATTACTCCTTCCACTGACCCTCCGTTTACAATCTGCAATTTTCTCATGCTGCTGCTTCAACCAATACCAGCGCGGCTCTTTGTGACGTCAGTACAGCTCCTGCTACTGACCCTCCCTTCACAAGGTAATACAACAATGTCTGTTTTCATCCTTCGTTATAACATTTTTGTTAGTAACGACATAAAAACAGCGGTACTCTGTCTGCTCCACTAAATCAAGATAGTTTCTTCATTCGCTACACAGAGACATTTCCTTCCTGTCACTACAAGTAAAACCCCTGTTTACTCTTCACTCAAGTTTGGGGAGGACCTGTTACTCCTCTAGGGATACTCCTCCTTCGGGAAGGCCAAAGCTTCACAGGCTATCAATCACACTCTACTTTTATACAATATAGTCCTACTGTAATACTGCCAGCCCTCTGTAGCTTCTCAGTATTACGACAACAGACGACTAACCTTCTGCAGTGTGATTTCCATTTACCACACTCTTCCAAATTCCGTTCCTGGGATTCCAAGGTATCTCTGTACCTGTGCTTCCAGACAACATAAAACGCGACACTAACTCTTTATGTTATAACATATAGTCAATTTGTCATAACAATAGTCAATAATCACCAAACTAATCGATAATAACCATCATTCTGCTACCAGAAAAAGAATCCAGCGAAAGGCCAGGATAAACTTTTCACACGTCAACGTATCACTTACAATGGGCCCATGCACAAATTTAGATTTCCTGACTGTTTCGCTGGGGGTCAAGTTTTATTTTCTTTGATCTGAATTAGGTTATGCCTAACTAATCTTCACAGATCAACACTCTTCCTTTGGTCAATGGACCATTAGTCGAGTAGTTGATGGTGATATTAACAAATTCATAAATTTATCTTATAACTTCACAGTAAAAATAATCACAGACTCCAGGTAAGATTCAATAGATTTTATCTAATAATTCAATCAAAAATGAACGCTCATTTGAACAGATTCACAGTGCAAACTCCATCAACTTTCATGGGAGAGAAAAATTAATTAAACATACACAAATGCATTCAACAATCTCAATGCATTAGGACTGATAGATGAAGAGACAAAAGGAGATGAAATCTCATACTTTGCAATGAAAATTTAAATTCACAACAGAATTCTATTTACCTAATAGTGGAATGGGAAACCCAACCCCTGGCCAGAAGGGTTAGTGGAGGTCACCTGATAAAGTCAGGAGACAAAGACTGTAGGACAGGTGCAGAATAGGTTTATACTTATTATACTTCTCTAAAACCCGACGCACCCGAGCACATCCCTCTCTTACACTCTCTCCCTCCTCGATATTCCTCTGCAAATCTACAATCTAATTAGGCTGTCTTTCAGTATTGAATCTTCCCAGTCTGTTCTTCTCAGTAGCAGTTGTCGCCTACTTCTCACTTAGAATCAACAATTCTTAGCAGCAGCAGATCTCTCTATCTTAATCTCAAATCGCTCAAAATATACCCTTTAATTTTGCATGTCCCACCCTCAAAGGTTGCAAATGTCTGTGGATCCTGAACAGTGATTGGGCCGGGGCAGGGAAGTTGTAATCACCTCATGCGGTCATCCCAAAACTCTTAACTAATTCTTTGTTTAGTAAACCCTTCCCACTTAATTTATTCAATTCTCATGACACTTCCTTCTTACAAACATCTCACAAAATAGATAGATAACATTTTTATATAATTTCTTCAGTTGAGGATCTTTTCCCAAGCACTCATCCTTGGGTCTTGGCAGACGACCAATATCCTGGTCAGCAGGTCATTCCAGGACTCTAATGCGCAGACTCAACTTGCGTTACATTTCACCCGCCATCTTTACTTTTGGCTTAGCATATCAGGCCCAAATTGTTTACTATTGACGAAAGAATCATAAACAGATGTTAATTTCTCAAATATGTTATTATCACTGTTTACCTCCACCTTCTACTCTATCCCATGTTATTTTCTTCTTTGTTAAACAAAGCGTTAGTAGCGAAAAACTTCTTTTAAGATCCAGGCAAGCATATGCCAGGCATGCGGTAATTCGAGACCTACCGTTAGCAACTATCTGCGCATGTGTGAGAGTTTTCCTCTCACATGTGTTAATCACGTGGTTACCTACACAGGACGTGTTCACACATGCGCAAAACAATTTTCGGTTTCAAGCGGGATTTCAGTTACGTAGCAAATTATTCTTTGTTATTTAAGCCAGACAAAGCCTTTTTCCCCGTGTATGAATGTCGTATGTTTGTTCATTTTCTTTAAAATCTCTATTCCTACTTGTTAGTACATGTTAACAAGAGGTTGATTCAAGCACATTTCTTTTTTTGAATCCTTGCTCCATCAGTGGGAGGAGGCGGCATGCTGGATCCCTGGGCTGTTCTTATTCTGGCATCACAGTTAGTCATGGCACGGATGGGCTGTAACCTCCTGTGTCATTCCGTCTGGCAGAACTAGCGTATCGAGCTAGGCTTGAATGTCTGCAGTTCTGGATTATGCTTCTCTTTCCTTATTGAGAAATTCACAGCAGCCAATCAAAACTTTAAACTGCATCCCATGAGCCCCAACAGCCCAATGTCCCATCCAATCATAGAGGTCATACCTTTCTCTCTCTCCTCCCCCCTCTCTCTCTACAAATATATATGTATATATATATGTATATATATGGATATATATATATATTCACTGAAAAAACCATAGGTTTCAGAGACGTTATAGTTAGAAATTATCATTTAAAAAACCTTAGAAATTCACAGAAAAAAACATAGGTTTCAGGGGTGTTATAGTTAGCTAGCCATTTCACTCGTACAAAACCGAAGAAATTCCTCCGTTATAGTTAGTTCTGCTAACTATAACTCGCGCGCCCGCAATGCACTGCTGATGATGTCACATATTGCATCATTCATGACAAGGTCAGTGACATCACTGAGGACATCTCTGATCCAGGGCACCCACAGTGAACCAGGTCAGCAGAGCTGCCCAAGAGTCAGAGAACCAGGTCACCAGAGCTGCTCTCGAGCCAGAGAACCAGGCCAGCAGAACTGCTCTAGAGCTTAAGAGCCAGGTCAGCAGAGCTGCTTTATAGCCAGAGAACCAGGTCAGCAGAGCTGCTGTAGAGCCAGAGAACCAGGACCACAGAGCTGCTGAAGAGCCAGAGAACCAGGTCAACAGAGCTGCTCTAGAGCCAGAGAACCAGGTCAGCAGAGCTGCTTCAAAGCCAGAGAATCCGGTCAGCAGAGCTGCTCTAGAGCCAGAGAACCAGGTCAGCAGAGCTGCTTTAGAGCCAGAGAACTACGGTCAGCAGAGCCATTGTAGAGCCACAGAACAAGGTCAGCAAAGCTGCTTTAGAGACAGAGAAACAGGTCAGCAGAGCAGTTGTAGAGCCAGAGAACCAGGTCAACAAAGCTGTGTTAGAGCCAGAGAACCAGGTCATCAGAGCTGCTCTAGAGCCAAAGAACTAGGTTAGCAGAGCTGCTGTAGAGCCAGAGAACCAGTTCAGCAGCGCCACTCTAGAGCCAGACAACCAGGTCAGCAGAGCTTCTTTAGAGCCAGAGAGGCAGTTCAGCAGAGCCGCTGTAGAGCCAGAGAACCAGGTCAGCAGAGCCACTTTAGAGCCAGAGAACTAGGTCAGCAGAGCTGCTCTAAAGACTGAGAACCAGGTCAGCAGAGCTGCTGTAGAGCCAGAGAACCAGGTCAGCAAAGCTGCTATAGAGCCAGTGAACCAGGTCAGCAGAGCTGCTGTAGAGCCAGAGAACCAGGTCAGCAGAGCTGCTCAATCGTCAGCGAACCAAGTCACCAGAGCTGCTCTAGAGCCAGAGAACCAGGCCAGCAGAGCTGCTCTAGAGCCTAAGAACCAGGTCAGCAGAGCTGCTTTAGAACCAGAGAACCAGGTCAGCAGCGCTTCTTTAGAGCCAGAGAGGCAGTTCAGCAGAGCCGCTGTAGAGCCAGAGAACCAGGTCAGCAGAGCCACTTTAGAGCCAGAGAACTAGGTCAGCAGAGCTGCTCTAAAGACTGAGAACCAGGTCAGCAGAGCTGCTGTAGAGCCAGAGAACCAGGTCAGCAAAGCTGCTATAGAGCCAGTGAACCAGGTCAGCAGAGCTGCTGTAGAGCCAGAGAACCAGGTCAGCGGAGCTGCTCAATTTTCAGCGAACCAAGTCACCAGAGCTGCTCTAGAGCCAGAGAACAAGGCCAGCAGAGCTGCTCTAGAGCCTAAGAACCAGGTCAGCAGAGCTGTTTTAGAATCAGAGAACCAGGTCAGCAGAGCTGCTGTAGTGCCAGAGAACCAGGTCAGCAGAGCTGCTGTAGAGCCAGAGAACCAGGTCAGCAGAGCTGCTCTAGAGCCAGAGAACCAGGTCAGCAGAGCTGCTTCAAAGACAGAGAATCTGTTCCGCAGAGCTGCTCTAGAGCCAGAGAACCAGGTCAGCAGAGCTGCTTTAGAGCCAGAGAACCAGGTCAGCAGAGCCGTTGTAGAGCCACAGAACCAGGTCAGCAAAGCTGCTTTAGAGACAGAGAAACAGGTCAGCAGAGCAGTTGTAGAGCCAGAGAACCAGGTCCGCAGAGCTGCTGTAGAGCCAGAGCACCAGGTCAGCAAAGCCGTTGTAGAGCCAGAGAACCAGGTCATCAGAGCTGCTCTAGAGCCAAAGAACTAGGTCAGCAGAGCTGCTGAAAAGCCAGAGAACCAGGTCAGCAGAGCCACTCTAGAGACAGAGAACCAGGTCAGCAAAGCTTCTTTAGAGCCAGAGAAACAGTTCAGCAGAGCCGCTGTAGAGCCAGAGAACCAGGTCAGCAGAGCCGCTTTAGAGCCAGAGAACTAGGTCAGCAGAGCTGCTCTAGAAACTGAAAGCCAGGTCAGCAGAGCTGTTGTAGAGTCAAAGAACCAGGTCAGCAGAGCTGCTGTAGAGCCAGAGAACCAGGTCAGCAGAGCAGCTGTACAGCCAGAGAACCAGGTCAGCAGAGCTGCTTTAGAGCCACAGAACCAGGTCAGCACAGCTGCTGTAGAGCCAGAGAAGCAGGTCAGCAGAGCTACTCTACAGCCAACGAACCAAGTCAGCAGATCCGTTGTACAGCCTGAGAACCAGGTCAGCAAAGCTGCTCTAGAGCCAAAGAACCAGGTCAGTAGAGCTGCTTCAAAGCCAGAGAACCAGGTCAGCAGAGCTGCTCTAGAGCCCAAGAACCAGGTCAGCAGAGCTGCTCTAGAGTCAGAGATCCAGGTGAGCAGAGCTGCTCTAGAGCCTAAAAACCAGCTAAGCAGAGCTGCTTTAGAGCCAGAGAACCAGGTCAGCAGAGCTGCTGTAGAGCCAGAGAACAAGATCAGCAGAGCTGCTATAGAGCCAAAGAACCAGGTCAGTAAAGCTGCGATAGAGCCAGTGAACCAGGTCAGCAGAGCCACTCTAGAGCCACAGACCAGGTCAGCAACGCCTTTGTAGAGCCAGAGAACCAGGTCAGCAGAGCTGCTCTAGAGCAAGAGAACCAGGTCAGCAGAGCTGCTCTAGAGTCTGAGAACCAGGTCAGCAGAGCCATTGTAGAGCCAGAGAACTAGGTCAGTAGAGCCGTTGTATAGCCAGAAAACCAGGTCAGCAGAGCTGCTGTAGAGCCAGAGAACCAGGTCAGAAGAGCTGCTGTACAGCCAGAGAACTAGGTCAACAGAGCTTCTTTAGAGCCAGAGAACCAGGTCAGCAGAGCCGCTTTAGAGCAAGAGAACCAGGTCAGCAGAGCTGCTCTAGAGACTGAGAACCAGGTCAGCAGAGCCATTGTAGAGCCACAGAACCAGGTCAGCAAAGCCGTTGTCGAGCCAGAGATCCAGGTCAGCAGAGCTGTTGCAGAGCCAGAGAACCAGGTCCGCAGAGCTGCTGTAGAGCCAGAGAACCCGGTCAGAAAGCCATTGTAGAGCCAGAGAACAAGGTCAGCAGAGCTGCTCTTGAGGCAAAGAACTAGGTCAACAGAGCTGCTGTAGAGCCAGAGAACCCGGTCAGCAGAGCCGCTCTAGAGCCAGAGAACCAGGTCAACGGAGCTTCTTTAGAGCCAGAGAACCAGGTCAGCAGAGCTGCTATAGAGCCAGAGAACCAAGTCACTAAAGCTGCTATAGAGCCAGAGAACCAGGTCAGCAGAGCTGCCATAGAGACAGTGAACCAGGTCAGCAGAGCTGCTTTAGAGCCAGAGAACTAAGTCAGCAGAGTCGCTGTAGAGCTAGAGAACCAGGTCATTAGAGCCACTGTAGACCCAGGAAACCAGGTCAGCAGAGCCGCTGTAGAGGCAGAGAACCTGGTCAGCAGAGCTGCTATAGAGCAAGAGAACAAGTTCAGCAGAGCTGCCCTACAGCCAAAGACCCCGGTCAGCAGAGCCGTTGTAGAGGCTGAGAACCAGGTCAGCAAAGCTGCTCTAGAGCCAGAGAACCAGGTCAGCAGAGCTGCTTTAGAGCCAGAGAACCAGGTCAGCAGAGCTGCTCTACGGGTCAGAGACCCAGGCAAGCAGAGCTGCATTAGAGCCAGAGAACCAGGTCAGCAGAGCCGCTGTAGAGCCAGAGAACCAGGTCAGCAGAGCTGTTGTACAGCCAGAGAATAAGTTCAGCAGAGCTGCTCTACAGCCAAAGACCAGGTCAGCAGAGCCGTTGTAGAGCCTGAGAACCAGGTCAGCAAAGCTGCTCTAGAGCCAGAGAACCAGGTCAGCAGAGCTGCTTTAGAGCCCGAAAACCAGGTCAGCAGAGCTGCTCTACAGCCAGAGAACCAGGCCAGCAGAGCTGCTTTAGAGCCAGAGAACCAGGTCAGCAGAGCTGCTGCAGAGCCAGAGAACCAGGTCAGTAGAGCCGCTCTAGAGCCAGAGAACCAGGTCAGCAGAGCTGCTTTAGAACCAGAGAACATGGTCAATAGAGCCACTGTAGAGCCAGAGAACCAGGTCAGCAGAGGTGCTGTAGAGCCAGAGGACCAGGTCATCAGAGCCGCTCTAGAGCCAGAGAACTAGGTCAGCAGAGCTGCTTTAGAGTCAGAGAACCACGTAAACAGAGCTGCTGTAGAGCCAGAGAACCAGGTCAACAGAGCTGCATTAGAGCCACAGAACCAGGCTAGCAGAGCCGTTGTAGAGCCTGAGAACCAGGTCAGCAAAGCTGCTCTAGAGCCAGAGAACCAGGTCAGCCGAGCTGCTTTAGAGCCAGAGAACCAGGTCAGCAGAGCTGCTCTACAGCCAGAGAACCAGGCCAGCAGAGCTGCTTTGGAGCCAGAGAACCAGGTCAGCAGGGCTGCTGCAGAGCCAGAGAACCAGGTCAGCAGAGCCGCTCTAGAGCCAGAGAACGAGGTCAACAGAGCTGCTTTAGAGCCAGAGAACATGGTCAGCAGAGCCGTTGTAGAGCCAGAGAACCAGGTCAGCAAAGCTGCTGTAGAGCCAGAGAACCAGGTCAGCAAAGCTGTTGTAGAGCCAGAGAAACAGTTCAGCAAAGCCATTGTAGAGCCAGAGAACCAGGTCAGCAGAGCCGTTGTAGAGCCAGAGAACCAGGTCAGCAGAGCTGCTCTAGAGCCAGAGAACCAGGAGAACCAGGTCAACAGAGCGACTGTAGAGCCAGAGAACCAGGTCAGCAGAGCTGCTGAAGAGCCATAGAACCAGGTCAGTAGAGCCGCTCTAGAGCCAGAGAACCAGGTCAGGAGAGCTGCTTTAGAGCCAGAGAAGCAGGTCAGCAGAGCCACTGAACAACCAGAGAACCAGGTCAGCAGAGCTGCTTTAGAGCCAGACAACCAGGTCAGCAGAGCTGCTCTAGAGTCTGATAACCAGGTCAGCTGAGCCGTTGTAGAGCCAGAGAACCAGGCCAGCAGAGCTGCTGTAAAGCCAGAGAGCAAGGTCAGCAGAATTGATCTACAGCCAAAGAACCAGGTCAGCGGAGCCGTTGTACAGCCTGAGAACCAGGTCAGCAGAGCCGCTCTAGAGCCAGAGAACCAGGTCAACAGAGCTGCTTTAGAGCCAGAGAACATGGTCAGCAGAGCCGTTGTAGAGCCAGAGAACCAGGTCAGCAAAGCTGCTGTAGAGCCAGAGAAACAGGTCAGCAAAGCCATTGTAGAGCCAGAGAACCAGGTCAGCAGAGCCGTTGTAGAGCCAGAGAACCAGGTGTGCAGAGCTACTCTAGAGCCAGAGAACCAGGAGAACCAGGTCAACAGAGCGACTGTAGAGCCAGAGAACGAGGTCAGTAGAGCTGCTGTAAAGCCATAGAACCAGGTCAGCAGAGCCGCTCTAGAGCCAGAGAACCAGGTCAGGAGAGCTGCTTTAGAGCCAGACAACCAGGTCAGCAGAGCTGCTCTAGAGTCTGATAACCAGGTCAGCAGAGCCGTTGTAGAGCCAGAGAACCAGGTCAGCAGAGCCGCTATAGAGCCAGAGAACCAGGTCAGCAGAGCTGCTGTAAAGCCAGAGAGCAAGGTCAGCAGAATTGCTCTACAGCCAAAGAACCAGGTCAGCGGAGCCGTTGTACAGCCTGAGAACCAGGTCAGCAAAGCTGCTCTAGAGCCAGAGAACCAGGTCAGCAAAGCTGTTTCAAAGCCAGAAAGCCAGGTCAGCAGAGCTGCTCTAGAGCCTTAGAACCAGGTCAGCAGAGCTGCTCTAGAGCCAGAGAACCAGGTCAGCAGAGCTGCTGTAGAGCCAGAGAACCTGGTCAGCAGAGCAGCTCTAGAGCCTAAGAACCAGGTCAGCAGAGCTGCCTTAGAGCCAGAGAACCAGGTCAGCAGAGCTGCTGTAGAGCCAGAGAAGCAGGTCAGCAGAACTGCTATAGAGCCAGAGAACAGGCAAGTAAAGCTGCTATAGAGCCAACGAACCAGGTCAGCAGAGCTGCTTTAGAGCCAGAGAACCAGGTCAGCAGAGCTGCTATAGAGCCAGTGAACCAGGTCAGCAGAGCTGCTCTAGAGCCAGAGAACCAGGTCAGCAGAGCTGCTTCAAAGCCAGAGAATCCGGTCAGCAGAGCTGTTCTAGAGCCAGCGAACCAGGTCAGCAGAGCTTCTTTAGAGCCAGAGAAGCAGTTCAGCAGAGCCGCTGTAGAGCCAAAGAATCAGGTCAGCAGAGCCGCTTTAGAGCCAGAGAACCAGGTCAGCAGAGCTGGTCTAAAGACTGAGAGCCAGGTCAGTAGAGCCGTTGTAGAGCCAGAAAACCAGGTCAGCAGAGCTGCTGTACAGCCAGAGAACCAGGTCAGCAGAGCAGCTGTACAGCCAGAGAACCAGGTCAGCAAAGCTGCTTTAGAGCCAGAGAAGCAGGTTAGCAGAGCTGCTGTAGAGCCAGAGAAGCAGGTCAGCAGAGCTACTCTACAGCCAAAGAACCAGGTCAGCATATCCGTTGTAGAGCCTGAGAACCAGGTCAGCAAAGTTGCTCTAGAGCCAGAGAACCAGTTCAGCAGAGCTGCTGTAGAGCCAGAGAACCAGGTCAGCAAAGCTGTTGTAGAGCCAGAGAACCAGGTCAGGAGAGCTGCTCTAGAGCCAGAGAACTAGGTCAGCAGAACTGCCGTAGAGCCGGAGAACCAGGAGAACTAGGTCAACAGAGCTGCTGTAGAGCCAGAGAACCAGGTCAGCAGAGCTGCTGTAGAGCCATAGAACAAGGTCAGCAGAGCCACTCAAGAGCCAGAGAACCAGGTCAGCAGAGCTGCTTTAGAGCCAGAGAACCAGGTCAGCAGAGCCACTGTACAGCCAGAGAACCAGGTCAGCAGAGCTGCTTTAGAGCCAGAGAACCAGGTCAGCAGAGCTGCTTTAAAGACTGAGAACCAGGTCAGCTGAGCTGTTGAAGAGCCAAAGAACCGGAACAGCAGAGCCGCTATAGAGCCAGAGAACCAGGTCAGCAGAGCTGCTGTAAAGCCAGAGAACAAGGTCAGTAGAACAGCTCTACAGCCAAAGACGGCGGTCAGAAGAGCCATTGTATAGCCTGAGAACCAGGTCAGCAAAGCTGCTCTAGAGCCAAAGAACCAGGTCAGTAGTGCTACTTCAAAGCCAGAGAACCAGGTCAGCAGAGCTGCTCTAGAGCCTAAGAACCAGGTCAGCAGAGCTGCTCTAGAGTTAGAAAGCAGGTCAGCAGAGCTGCTGTAGAGCCAGAGAGCCAGGGCAGCAGAGCTGCTCTAGAGCCAGAGAACCAGGTCAGCAGAGCTGCTTTAGAGCCAGAGAACCAGGTCAGCAGAGCTTCTGTGGAACCAGAGAACCAGGTCAGCAGAGCTGCTATAGAGCCAGAGAACCAAGTCAGGAAAGCTGCTATAGAGCCAGAGAACCAAGTCACTAAAGCTGTTATAGAGTCAGAGAACCAGGTCAGCAGAGTCGCTGTAGAGCCAGAGAACCAGGTCATTAGAGCCACTGTAGACCCAGGAAACCAGGTCAGCAGAGCCGCTGTAGAGGCAGAGAACCTGGTCAGCAGAGCTGCTATAGAGCCAGAGAACAAGTTCAGCAGAGCTGCTCTACAGCCAAAGACCCCGGTCAGCAGAGCCGTTGTAGAGCCTGAGAACCAGGTCAGCAAAGTTGCTCTAGAGCCAGAGAACCAGGTCAGCAGAGCTGCTTTAAAGCCAGAGAACCATGTCAGCAGAGCTGCTCTATGGGTCAGAGACCCAGGCCATCAAAAGGTATACCCAAGCACACGCAAAGTATCAGTTAGCATAAATGCAAGATCATTTACGGTATGAAACAAAATAAGTGAGTCTTTTGCTCCTTTCTTTGTGGTTTCTTTTCTTTAATATTCCTCTTTAACAGTAGTTCATCAAGCCAACACGTGTTTCCTCACCTCCGTAAGCTAGTACATGCGACTTGTTCACAGCTGAATACTGTTCTCAATAACGGTATAAAGTGTGACGATAATTCCAGGTCACACTATCCTGTGACGTAAGGAGGTACCCTGTTGAGGGTTTGGCACGTTGTTCAGTTAAGCTTCGGTTTCCAAGTTTAGACCGATATAATCTTCTTTTAACTTTCGTCGTAATCTTGACTGGGGGGGTTTCTGTATCGCTACCTCCTCGTGCCGGACTCCATATACGATTTAGAGCCAGAGAACCAGGTCAGCAGAGCCGCTGCAGAGCCAGAGAACCAGGTCAGCAGAGCTGCTGTACAGCCAGAGAATAAGTTCAGCAGAGCTGCTCTACAGCCAAAGAACCAGGTCAGCAGAGCCGTTGTAGAGCCTGAGAACCAGGTCAGCAAAGCTGCTCTAGAGCCAGAGAGCCAGGTCAGCAGAGCTGCTTTAGAGCCCAAGAACCAGGTCAGCAGAGCTTCTCTACAGCCAGGCCAGCAGAGCTGTTTTAGAGCCAGAGAACCAGATCAGCAGAGCTGCTGTAGAGCCAGAGAACCAGGTCAACAGAGCCGCCCTAGAGCCAGAGAACCAGGTCAGCAGAGCTGCTTTAGAGCCAGAGAACATGGTCAATAGAGCCACTGTAGAGCCAGAGAACCAGGTCAGGAGAGGTGCTGTAGAGCCAGAGGACCAGGTCATCAGAGCTGCTCTAGAGCCAGAGAACCAGGTCAGCAGAGCTGCTTTAGAGTCAGAGAACCACGTCAACAGAGCCGCTGTAGAGCCAGAGAACCAGGTCAACAGCGCTGCTTTAGAGCCACAGAACCAGGCCAGCAGAGACGCTGTAGAGCCTGAGAACCAGGTAAGCAAAGCTGCTCTAGAGCCAGAGAAGCAGGTCAGCAGAGCTGCTTTAGAGCCAGAGAACCAGGTCAGCAGAGCTGCTCTACAGCCAGAGTACCAGGCCAGCAGAGCTGCTTTAGAGCCAGAGAACCAGGTCAGCAGAGCTGCTGTAGAGCCAGAGAACCAGGTCAGCAGAGCCGCTCTAGAGCCAGAGAACCAGGTCAACAGAGCTGCTTTAGAGCCAGAGAACATGGTCAGCAGAGCCGTTGTAGATCCAGAGAACCAGGTCAGCAAAGCTGCTGTAGAGCCAGAGAAACAGGTCAGCAAAGCCATTGTAGAGCCAGAGAACCAGGTCAGCAGAGCCGTTGTAGAGCCAGAGAACCAGGTGTGCAGACCTACTCTAGAGCCAGAGAACCAGGAGAACCAGGTCAACAGAGCGACTGTAGAGCCAGAGAACCAGGTCAGTAGAGCTGCTGTAAAGCCATAGGACCAGGTCAGCAGAGCCGCTCTAGAGCCAGAGAACCAGGTCAGGAGAGCTGCTTTAGAGCCAGACAACCAGGTCAGCAGAGCTGCTCTAGAGTCTGATAACCAGGTCAGCAGAGCCGTTGTAGAGCCAGAGAACCAGGTCAGCAGAGCCGCTATAGAGCCAGAGAACCAGGTCAGCAGAGCTGCTGTAAAGCCAGAGAGCAAGGTCAGCAGAATTGCTCTACAGCCAAAGAACCAGGTCAGCGGAGCCGTTGTACAGCCTGAGAACCAGGTCAGTAAAGCTGCTCTAGAGCCAGAGAACCAGGTCAGCAAAGCTGTTTCAAAGCCAGAGAGCCAGGTCAGCAGAGCTGCTCTAGAGCCTTAGAACCAGGTCAGCAGAGCTGCTCTAGAGCCAGAGAACCAGGTCAGCAGAGCTGCTGTAGAGCCAGAGAACCTGGTCAGCAGAGCAGCTCTAGAGCCTAAGAACCAGGTCAGGAGAGCTGCCTTAGAGCCAGAGAACCAGGTCAGCAGAGCTGCTGTAGAGCCAGAGAAGCAGGTCAGCAGAGCTGCTATAGAGCCAGAGAACAGGTGAGCAAAGCTGCTATAGAGCCAGAGAACCAGGTCAGCAGAGCTGCTTTAGAGCCAGAGATCCTGGTCAGCAGAGCTGCTCAAGAGCCTGAGAACCAGGTCAGCAGAGCTGCTGTAGAGCCAGAGAACCAGGTCAGCAGAGCTGCTATAGAGCCAGAGAACCCTGGTTGTAATTAAGTACTAGATGCCGTATACACATTCACACTAGGATGTTTTACTTTTCTTCTCTTTCTTTTGTTTTTCTTTTTTCTCTACCTTTCATAAACTTAGATGCCATATCACTGGCAGTTAGCATGAATTTAGTTGAATTAATGCGGCATTGTGGTGTGGTCTGGATGTTTAAGATCACTTCCCAACTGTGTATATGTCTTGATTGTGCTACTTCTCAGCTACATTCTGATGAGGCTCTGAGGGTATTTATACACCTTGGCTTTAAACTGTTTGCCAACAACGTATGTGCCCTGACTGAAGGATTTCCACTGCCAAAGGACATTTAGGCCCAGGGGGATTTTTTAATGATGTATTAAATTCCTTGCTAATACCAGATGTTTCTGGCTGTAGGTTCAGGTGTCTGGCGGGTTCAGCTGCTCCTGGTTTCACAACCGTTTTTCAGTTGGAAGTATTCAAGCTTCACTGGACACCAAAAGGTGGCAACACTGCATAAGAGCAGGATTTTCTCTGGGATATATGTGTGCGCATAGAGTGAGCGGCAATCGATTGGCATCTTTAAAGCATTTTGCCATAGACACTGGGGCTTATTTACAAGCCCCTTGTACCGCTGCTGCATCACTTTTTCCCACACAAAAAGTGAAACACCACCGGTGCAAGGGACTTGTAAATAAGCCCCATTGTGCCCATTTGAACGCAATAAAACCGTTACGTAACCTTCACACCACGAAAAAGGTGAAATAAAGCACCGGTTTCTAAAGTTATTGCTCTTTCAACCGTTACTGGTAACTCAAGTCTCCTGCCTGAGGTCTACTACATTTATTGTAATTTAAAACTTCAGGTATCAAAATGCAAAGTTGTGTGAGCTATTAGCCTTACACTGGCTGAACAACTGCCTCCTACCATAGGACTGTTACGAGTGTCTACAAATCTAAGATTGTATCTTGGGAAGTAGATGATGCACCTCATGCCTGCAACATAAACCGAGCATTATCAATGCAATAGGGTTTGGCATTACTAAAAGTTTGAGCTATTGGCGTTGCAAATGATAATGTTTGGTAGTTTTTGTATTTTTTGTTGTTAAAAAATATTCCAGCAGTAGCATAAGTAATGAAATAAAATCCACATAGACCATCAGTACCACCACCACTAACACCACCAGTACCACCACCACCATTACCAATACCACCACCACTACCACCACCACTACAACCACCACAAGTACCAAAACCACCACTACAATAATTACTATTACTACTCTGTGGTGATAGTAATAATAATAGTGATAGTTATGGTACTGATGGAAAATTACTATTATAAATTACAATACCTGTTAATTTTTCAAAAAGCATTGCCATTTACAATACCAACAGCTCTAAAACTTGCAGTTGCGAGACCTATTGCATTGTAAATCCTTGTTATTAGGTCTCGCCAAGTGACGTAGCGCATGCGTTGCTCGCCTTGACGAGACCTATTGTCGCCGGTTTTGCTAGCGAAGGGGGACAGATGTGCACGCGCCCGGACAGTAGTGCACGCACACGCCCAGACAGGTGATGTGCATGCTTTCACTTCCCCACTTTCATCTCCTATCCCTCCCTGTCTCCTGCTCGCTGTGCCTGTGCAGACAGGAGATGTGCACGCGGAGACAGCTTGTGGTGTCCGGTCTCTGGACTGTGCAGCAGCAGCCACGGGGGAAAGAGGCAGGCTCCGGGAGAGAGGCGGACACTCCGGTCCGGCTATGACAGCCGAGCTGCAAGACAAGGACAGTGCACCCGAGCCCGGAGGCACGGTTGTAAGTGAGGGGTCAAGAGAGGGAGTCACGGGCAGTAAAGCTACGGGAGGCAGGGGTGGCGAGATAGGGAAAGAGGGCCTGGGTAGTAGAGACAGGGTGCAGTAGAATGTGAAGTGCTTGGAGACAAATTGGCTAGTGACATCAATAGGCACAGTAACTCAGATCCCTAGCTGCTGTATTATTAAAACACGTATTTTTCATGTTCGTGACATGTACCTCCGGCAGTAGGCTCCCATGGCACAGATGACATCTGCTGCGTAGCCCGTGGCACTCCCGACTCTCACCCCTGTCAACTCTCTCCCTGTAAACCATCGCCCGCCGTAAGGGGTACTGTTAGAAATGGGATTTCTGGTTGGCTAAGGCTTGCGCCAAAGTCAGGCAGAAACCACCACTCTAGTCAGGGCAAGGAAGTTACACGCCAAAGATAACCCCTGCTCACCCCCTTGGTAGCTTGGCACGAGCAGACAGGCTTATCCCTGAGGCGATGTGTAAAGCGTTTGCGCACGCACCCAGCAACAACACCCAAGGCCCACCACAAAGGAAACTCCACACAAGGTATTATATAAAAATAACCTTTGTATTATACACAACACATTAGATAAAAACACACACTTTACAATGTGCCAACAGGCACGGGCAGAATTTACAAGGGATTATATATACAGGGGACAGGGCCACATGGACCACTGTCAGGAATTAGCACTCTTTAGAAATAGCACTTAGAACGTAGGAATAATATTTTAGAACATAGCACATACAATCACTGTAGCACTAAATTACACCTAGCACACAACCAGTCACTACTGGTATCAGGTAAGTACCACCTACGCAACCCTAACCACCTTAGGAAAATATTGCGCAGGGAATCAGGACCTCACTGGCACCACCTGTACTAGGGAGAAAACAACCACCTAAGTATCACTATACCTGTAGGGGTCTAAGCACATAAACACATGATGCATAACATTCAGAGGTGTAAAGCAAAGCACATGACGCATAAACACATTCAGAGGTGCAGGAAAGGTACCATGGCGCAAAAACTCACATTAGCCACTATCTGTGGCAATCCCTGGGCCAACTGGCCTAGTAGGGGCAAGGACGCCCTGCGTCCAGAAAAGTCAGGGCGCGCCGGCGCAGGCTGCGCAAGCCAGAACACCGAGGCCACAACCTAAACGTTGCAGTTGCCCACTACGTGCTGGGCAACTGGAGAGATGCTGTGGCACCACTGTGCCTTGTTAAACCAATATGGCGGGGGGGGTTGGAGCCTCTCCTGGGCTCTAATATGTCACACTTGGGGCCCCCTGAGCCTCGCAGGCTCTAAACAACTTTGAGGGGCAAGGTGGGAGTGGCCCGCTGCCACCTGGGGCCACTCAATCCCAAAAGAAGTGCCCCCAACGTTGGGGAAATGCCCCCTGAGCCTCGCAGGCTCTAAACAACAATGGGCCCCGCTTTGGAGCGACCTCGCGCTCCCAACAACGCTCTGCCCGCGTTGGAGCCTCTCGGGGGCTCCCGGACACTGCCCCCGATGTCAGAGCCTCAACCGGGCTCTGGCTCAATCACCGCCCGTGGGGGACCGAGGAGAGACCGGCGGGAACGCCCCCACTCACCGGCTCTCCGCGGCGTCGTCCCTTCTCTTCCCGGGGCCGGAGATCTTCAGTAAATGCGGAGCCTACGGGCCCCGGACACGACGGCAGCTCGTCCCAGTGCGGGGTGGGCTCCCGCCTGGGTAGGACGCTTCTCCTCCGGGTCAAGGGCACCGGGCGCAGGGTAGGCTCCTGCCTGCTCCGGGGCCCCCAAAACCAGCCGCGATGCTTCGGTAGGAGGCGGGGTAGGCTCCCGCCCTCCTACTTCCTTTTCCGGTTGTCCCGGAGGCCCGCCCCCGGCCTGCCTGACTTCCTGGTCGGGCGCCGGAGGGCGATTCACGGGGCAAATGCCGGGGGTGCACCGGCGCTATTCTAATCTAATAAATCGAGGTGGGCACTCGATATTGCGGCAATGTCCCTGGCAGGGTGGGCACCTGCCAGGGGACTTTAGGATTTGCAGAGAACGGGGCACACGCCGGGTGGGCACCGGCTTTTTAGAAATAAAAGCGCTCCTGAGCGCTAAAGGAAAAGGAAAGCGCTTCCAGGCGCTAGAGGTGAAAAATAAAGCGCTCCCAGCGCTTCAGGGCACACAATCAGCAAAAGTCCAGGCCAGTTCTCTCCTGCATGCAGCAGGGCAGGGGTGGGGGCAAGGCTGGACCCAGAGCCAGCTCACTGGGCCTCCAGGCAGGGAGGTAGTCCAGGTGGCGGTCCTCTGGTCCAGCAGCAGCAGCAGCAGCCCCCCTCAGGCAGGATCCTGGCAAAGAACAGTTTCTGTGGGGACACAGCCCCATTTTTATACAGGCAAACCCTTTGTTCTGGGTTCAGGGTGAGGGGGAAAACCAGTCGCAGCTGGTTGGGGAGCACCCTTGATGTGCTCAGCCCCTCACTCTATTCACTGGCAGGGCTAGGGTCGTCAGTCGCACCACAGGGGGCGGGGCCAGCATTGTGTTTGGAAAACCCTGTCCTATTCAGGACCCAGGTGGACTCCTCCCACCCATCTAGCTGCTGATCTCCCCATTCACCACTGGGTGACTCATCCTGACACTGGGGAATCCCTAGCCCGTCACATGACACGACCAGCCAATCACGCGACAGACACACCGCACACAGAAGTGCCCACTTCTAGAAGTGGCACTTCCACACTAGGTACATGCACGCCGCACACATCATCGCGCAGCATTCACTCCCACGAGTCCGCACATACCAAACTCGGGCCTGCACACCCCACGCATCAGGAACTACTAGGGACACATACATTCCCCATGCATTCCTATGGGAGGGCAGGCCTATCTCACCACATGCACTCAGAGCACGCACCTTACCCTGGGACACAGGGAAAGTGCGCAGAGACCAAACAATCACCAATAAAAAGCCAAAAAGTCCAGGGGTGAACCTGCCAGAAGGGCCAAGTCCAACACAACCCCCTTCCAGCCAAAACGCAGGGCAGACCAATCACCACCGTGATGGACTTCCCTGCTTGGGGCGATAGAACACGGACGCGGGCCCGCAACTGCATGGACACCCTCCGGTTCTACGCCACGGTGAACCCATGGAATTCTTTTTAACACCACTGTCTGGACCAACTGGGCTACCCCACTGGTACTCCCAAGCTGTCCGCGGCCAAGACCAGGCCCTAGGCCACCCAGGTGCCACTGGTCTTTGCCTAACCACAGAGTGGGGGGTAGTAACCCCTGGCACATAGCGGCCATTCTCCACTCTTCCTCTCGGAAAGACAGGACTAGACTGCCACTGGTTCTCCAGCCTAGGGTCTACACCCTCAGGCGGACCAGGAGTCTCAGGGAAGGCTCTCCTCCCCCTACCTCTTCTCCTAGGGTTCCTCCTCCTCTGGCGAGGGGTACACCTAGAACGCCATCCCAACCCAGGGTTTAACCCCTCAGGTTGTACCGGGGGCAGAGGTGGGCTCTCCCACCCTCTGCACCCCCTTCCAGAGCCCTGCTCCCTACCAACTGGGGCGGTACCTCTGGAAGAAGAACTGGTCGGGACGCTGGTTACAGACGTCCCACCCTTCAGGTCAGGCTGATCCCGAACCTGGCCTTCCAACCTCCGGCCTAGAACCTTTGGTGGAATAATTGCCTGGCACTCCAGGACTTCTGGGGATTTCCACTCCATCCCCCTGAGGCTATCAAAGGACACATACGTCAAGCGACTGTCTGTCTGGCGCTGATCTCCCGTCCCCTGTCCACCTGACAGTGCGCGGAGATCCCCCAGAACAGAAGTGGTGCCACCCTGGTCACTACACGGGATCCTAGCCCAACTGGGTAGTCCCTGACCCACAGGCTCTTCCACTGGGAAACTCATCCCCCAATCACTCCTCACACTGGACTCCTGTACCCTCCCTACCGGAGCGGTACTGCCAGACTCTAGAACCACCGGAGCCCTGGTTACAGGTGCTCCAGGTCCTCTACTCACCAGGAGATCTTCCTCAAATGGGCTAACAGGACAGCCTAGGTCCCCAACTTGGTGTTCCCTCATGGAACCATCCAAGTCCTGAGGCAGGGTTTCGTACGTCCGGGGACCCTCGGTCACCCTCTCACTCCTGCTCCACTGAGCCAGGCCGTGAGCCCCTACACCCTCCTCGCTATCCTGGGACCTAGCTGGGCTACACTGAGCCTCTTCCACCACGCTGGGCTGGAAGATACCTGACCCACTACTTTTGGAGTCACTCCCTAATGACTCTAGAGAACCTCTAGCCCTTTCCCAGCGCTCTGCTTCCTCCGCAAGCTCAAGGGGCTCAGACAATCCACACCCCAACAGGTGTTGGCGCAACCCTGGCACACAACAACTGAGCAGGTGTTCTTTGAGAACCAGATTACACAGTATATCAAAATCACTTGCTGTGGAAATCCAATCAAACATTGCATCCTCACATCCATCCACAAACTCCTCCCAAGTCTGGTGAGACAGTTTCCTACTGCCCCTGAATTTCAACCTTAACTCCTCCTCCTGGGGAACAGGTACCAGACTGGGGGAACTGGGACTGGGATTTCCTACACTGGAATCTACATCGCTACTACCACTGGACTCAACCCTCCCTGGGGAGCCCAAAAAATTAAAACTGCGCACAGGGGATAGTCTACCCTCCAGAGCTACTTTGCCTCTGGTGGAGGCCCTCTCAGCCTCCTCTACCCTCTCCCGCGCCAAGACCCACTCAGTCTCTCGCTGTTGCTTCCTGGCCTCCAGCTGCGCCATAGCCTGAGCATGCTCTAACCTGAGCTTCTCTAACGCCAGCTGGTGCTCCCTTTCTTTCCTCCTATCTTCCCACTCCTCTGGGGACAGGGAAAGGGATGAGGCGCTGCCTCCTACGCTGGACCCAGCACGGGACGCCCTACCTATGGGGTCCTCACTCTCTACTGGCGTCCAGGTATTGTCATCCTCTACCTCCTCTTCTGACTCTTCCTCTGTACAGTACCTTTCTAACTCCTGCCTCTGGCGCCAAGCTAGCTCATAGGGATCACAAGCAGGCTCCATTCTGGCGGACGTTATGGTAACAATTATACAGGGAACCTAGGGGTCTGAGTTTCACACAGGAGCACACAATTCACAAAAAGATTCAGCAAGCTCTCTAACCCAGAGAACTCACACTCACTTGCCTAGTGCCACACACCATTTATCCACACACACAACCCTCCCCTCGGACTGGTAAGGCAGTTTCTACCACCCCTGATTCCTCAACCTGACCACCACGTGACACAGGTACCAACTCTGGGCGCAGGGCGGGGGACAAATGTACAGGACACTATTACGCTGCCACCACTGGATCCCACCCTCTGGTGAATCCAGAAACACAATGCACTAAGGGGGATGATCTACCCTCCCGAGCTAGGGACACCTAACTCACAGTGCACAAAACCACATTTCCAAAGAAATGACAATTAAAAACAAACTTAGAACAATAATCCCTATACCATGTGATTTATCTAAATGCAGAGTTTTGTAGTGCGGCCAGTTGCCGCTGCGGTACAGCGCAAACGCAAGTCCAAATCCCACCGCTGATCACCAATGTTAGAAATGGGATTTCTGGTTGGCTAAGGCTTGCGCCAAAGTCAGGCAGAAACCACCACTCTAGTCAGGGCAAGGAAGTTACACGCCAAAGATAACCCCTGCTCACCCCCTTGGTAGCTTGGCACGAGCAGACAGGCTTATCCCTGAGGCGATGTGTAAAGCGTTTGCGCACGCACCCAGCAACAACACCCAAGGCCCACCACAAAGGAAACTCCACACAAGGTATTATATAAAAATAACCTTTGTATTATACACAACACATTAGATAAAAACACACACTTTACAATGTGCCAACAGGCACGGGCAGAATTTACAAGGGATTATATATACAGGGGACAGGGCCACATGGACCACTGTCAGGAATTAGCACTCTTTAGAAATAGCACTTAGAACGTAGGAATAATATTTTAGAACATAGCACATACAATCACTGTAGCACTAAATTACACCTAGCACACAACCAGTCACTACTGGTATCAGGTAAGTACCACCTACGCAACCCTAACCACCTTAGGAAAATATTGCGCAGGGAATCAGGACCTCACTGGCACCACCTGTACTAGGGAGAAAACAACCACCTAAGTATCACTATACCTGTAGGGGTCTAAGCACATAAACACATGATGCATAACATTCAGAGGTGTAAAGCAAAGCACATGACGCATAAACACATTCAGAGGTGCAGGAAAGGTACCATGGCGCAAAAACTCACATTAGCCACTATCTGTGGCAATCCCTGGGCCAACTGGCCTAGTAGGGGCAAGGACGCCCTGCGTCCAGAAAAGTCAGGGCGCGCCGGCGCAGGCTGCGCAAGCCAGAACACCGAGGCCACAACCTAAACGTTGCAGTTGCCCACTACGTGCTGGGCAACTGGAGAGATGCTGTGGCACCACTGTGCCTTGTTAAACCAATATGGCGGGGGGGGTTGGAGCCTCTCCTGGGCTCTAATATGTCACACTTGGGGCCCCCTGAGCCTCGCAGGCTCTAAACAACTTTGAGGGGCAAGGTGGGAGTGGCCCGCTGCCACCTGGGGCCACTCAATCCCAAAAGAAGTGCCCCCAACGTTGGGGAAATGCCCCCTGAGCCTCGCAGGCTCTAAACAACAATGGGCCCCGCTTTGGAGCGACCTCGCGCTCCCAACAACGCTCTGCCCGCGTTGGAGCCTCTCGGGGGCTCCCGGACACTGCCCCCGATGTCAGAGCCTCAACCGGGCTCTGGCTCAATCACCGCCCGTGGGGGACCGAGGAGAGACCGGCGGGAACGCCCCCACTCACCGGCTCTCCGCGGCGTCGTCCCTTCTCTTCCCGGGGCCGGAGATCTTCAGTAAATGCGGAGCCTACGGGCCCCGGACACGACGGCAGATCGTCCCAGTGCGGGTTGGGCTCCCGCCTGGGTAGGACGCTTCTCCTCCGGGTCAAGGGCACCGGGCGCAGGGTAGGCTCCTGCCTGCTCCGGGGCCCCCAAAACCAGCCGCGATGCTTCGGTAGGAGGCGGGGTAGGCTCCCGCCCTCCTACTTCCTTTTCCGGTTGTCCCGGAGGCCCGCCCCCGGCCTGCCTGACTTCCTGGTCGGGCGCCGGAGGGCGATTCACGGGGCAAATGCCGGGGGTGCACCGGCGCTATTCTAATCTAATAAATCGAGGTGGGCACTCGATATTGCGGCAATGTCCCTGGCAGGGTGGGCACCTGCCAGGGGACTTTAGGATTTGCAGAGAACGGGGCACACGCCGGGTGGGCACCGGCTTTTTAGAAATAAAAGCGCTCCTGAGCGCTAAAGGAAAAGGAAAGCGCTTCCAGGCGCTAGAGGTGAAAAATAAAGCGCTCCCAGCGCTTCAGGGCACACAATCAGCAAAAGTCCAGGCCAGTTCTCTCCTGCATGCAGCAGGGCAGGGGTGGGGGCAAGGCTGGACCCAGAGCCAGCTCACTGGGCCTCCAGGCAGGGAGGTAGTCCAGGTGGCGGTCCTCTGGTCCAGCAGCAGCAGCAGCAGCCCCCCTCAGGCAGGATCCTGGCAAAGAACAGTTTCTGTGGGGACACAGCCCCATTTTTATACAGGCAAACCCTTTGTTCTGGGTTCAGGGTGAGGGGGAAAACCAGTCGCAGCTGGTTGGGGAGCACCCTTGATGTGCTCAGCCCCTCACTCTATTCACTGGCAGGGCTAGGGTCGTCAGTCGCACCACAGGGGGCGGGGCCAGCATTGTGTTTGGAAAACCCTGTCCTATTCAGGACCCAGGTGGACTCCTCCCACCCATCTAGCTGCTGATCTCCCCATTCACCACTGGGTGACTCATCCTGACACTGGGGAATCCCTAGCCCGTCACATGACACGACCAGCCAATCACGCGACAGACACACCGCACACAGAAGTGCCCACTTCTAGAAGTGGCACTTCCACACTAGGTACATGCACGCCGCACACATCATCGCGCAGCATTCACTCCCACGAGTCCGCACATACCAAACTCGGGCCTGCACACCCCACGCATCAGGAACTACTAGGGACACATACATTCCCCATGCATTCCTATGGGAGGGCAGGCCTATCTCACCACATGCACTCAGAGCACGCACCTTACCCTGGGACACAGGGAAAGTGCGCAGAGACCAAACAATCACCAATAAAAAGCCAAAAAGTCCAGGGGTGAACGTGCCAGAAGGGCCAAGTCCAACAGGTACCAACCAAATTAAAGGTGTACACTCCAAACAAAAGGTTGCTTGACTAGCACCAATCCCCTAGAATGGAGCACATCTGGTGTCATTCTCCTACAATGTGTGTCACCTCTTTCTTTCACGATGAGTGGCACTTGTGGCTCCAGTCCAAGAGTCGGTAGCAAATCTGGAACCTGTTTCCCATAAGTGATACACTCATACTAACTTCACAATAGGTCCCGAAGATGGCGATACATTTTGAACATTGCCCTTAAGGTTCTGCAGCATTAGGGCAATCGTTACATCTTATGTGCTCCTTATACCTAACCCACAAAAAAATGGTACTCTTGCTCTCAAGGTAAGTGCCACCCTATTTAACCACACCATGGTAAGTCAAGCCACTCCTCTCAGCCCCACGAAAAGTCATCTCGTGCCCTAAACCCTCAAGCACTATTTCCCCTCCTAGTAACTGACACTTCACCTGTAGCACTCAGTGCCAAATTCATACTACAGATTAACAATAATTCATCCAAGAGTCTTTCCACCATTTTCTACATCCATCCACAAATAATCTTCCCAACAAATTCTTACCTGAGATCGGTGTCAAATGCTCTCTTCCTTGCTTTTGCAATGACGTATGAAATATCCCAATAACTGGCATCTACCACATCTTCCATAGTACCGGTAACAACACCCTCAATAACAGACACCAAACTCCCTTTCTCTGACAGTCCTACCCATAAAATTACTGCTTAGTAATGAGCAAAGGCTGATTGGTGACCTTCATACGGTACCCCCATTTCTCCCATTAATAGTTGGTTGGTATCCACCCACATTGGAACATCTCTCAGTTTTTCCCAGTCTCCCACCCTTTCACTGTGGTTCTAGTCATTGTTGGTTTCTTCATTCTCACAGAAGCTGTTTCTTCTATAACTCCAATCACTTTTTCAGTTACTAATGAGCATATAGTGCCATCCCATTGCTTGCTACTACACCTTGTCCAGAGATCATTGCATCCCTTGTGTACGCCTAAATTGCCAGTCCGTCTTCATTGATTTTTATTTTAGAACGCCACTGCTGGACCCACTGTGACACACACAGTGCACTTTGATTATCTTTTTGCTGTTTAACCAGCTCCACGTTCTGCGTCATTAAGGTATTGTTTATTGCTTGTCTTTGTAATGATATTCTAGCTCCAGGTGGTTACTCAACCAAAAACCACATTGTCAAGCAGCAGACTTCTGAAGTATCTAAGACAGAAAAATTAAGCCCTTGGATACCAAACCTTTTAGGAGTGTTATGGATTCTGCTACTGCACCTATGCTTCTTCTGATGCTTGGAATTTTGAAGTGTCCCAGTTTGTGTAGGTCTCAAATTTGTATTCAAACACATATAACATGGTATTATTTGAGCAATGACATGTGACGTTATAATAGTCTCTTTAAATTGTGATTTGTATTTTTGACAGTTTCTTTTTTTACGGGTATATATTTGCAAGGCTTTAAGTGGGCCGGGTGTCAGGAAGACACTAGCCAGGATGAGGGGAGACCAGAAATGGACGGAAAAGACTGTATTCTGGCTCATCTTTCCCCCTCCTTTATTTGCAGCCCATATGGAGTGAAGCGACAGACGTACCTTCAGGCGGCACGAGAGACCAGAGTGAAGACTGCGGGCCCTTTAAGAGTAATGCTATTACCGGCCACGAGGGAGGTCACATGGGGAAGGAGGAGGCACTACTACCGGAGGAAGAACAAAGAAAGGAGAAACGAGAGGCGGGACAGAAAACGCCGGTGGGTCGAGGAAACGACGGAGAGGTGATTCCTGCATGAGACGAATTCTATGTCAGTCCACGGAGGCTCCGATTATGCTTCCCAATCTTTACTGACAAAATACAGCAGCCAATAAACAAACTTTAAACTTGCATGACACCCGGAAGGTTAACCCCCTCCAGTGTCTACACCAATCACCATCAAGTCCTTCACATAAGTGTCCATGTAAACGCCGTGACGTCCTCTTTCTTTGCTGCTGCAGCAGCAGATAAGTGCCTTTCCTTTCTTCTCTCTGTGGGATATATGTTAGGGGAGGTTGGTTAACGGTATTTTAACGTTATTTTAATGATTTATATTGACTTGTTGAGAATGATGTGTTGTTGGCACCGGCTCGTTCACGAGCGCTGACGAGTGTCGGGTGTTTCCCAGCGCATTAGCGGGTATCGGGTCGCCGCGACGCACGCATTCTAACGTTAGGGGGCGGTGGAGCAGGAGGAGGCAGACGCAAGACTCTCGCGCACAGGGAGCAGTCAAGTTGTGGCCCAAATATTGCGCGCGAACGTGAGGGGCAGTTTCTGTTTGAAATTCAGTGGCTGACTCTTCGTTTCTAAACGCGTGTGAAATCGAGTGACTGACTCACCGTTTTTAAACGCGTGCAGGACTGCATAAATCCCTGGCCTTGTGAACGCCTACCGGGGCAGTACCCGGATGAGAGCTTTGCTCTGGTGGAGTGTAGGGGTCTCCTTCCACCATTAGATTTCGCCTCAAAGACCATCTTTATATTGTTTTTTGCTTACAATTGTGACTGCAGAAGGGTCTGAGGTGCCCCAGGGTTGCTCCCCCCTTTTGGAAAGTTCCTCCAAATCCTCTCTGCTCGTGGCAATGGCGTAGTACGCCGAAGAGGAAGATCAGTGGGTTGAGTGTAACCAGTTTGAGGAGTATCAGGAGCCTGATGAGGAGGAAAATCTGGTAGAAGTCTTGGACACCCACGTTCAAGGTTCGGTAAATAAAGCCCTGATCAAGGCTTTGAAGCCTTTTACTAAACCCCTTCATAGCTCTGGTAAAAGGAAGGTAAAATCTTCTCATAGCAGCGCGGGCCACTCACAGTCATCGGCCAAAATTTTAGCGCGCATGGCTAAGAATGTTATGAAGGACCATGGCTCCATGGCTCATTATACTACTGAGGAGTCTTCCCAGTCTACGTCGGCTACCTCAGATTCCGAGGTTGAATCGGTGTTACCTAAAAAGAAATCCCAGAAAACTAAACATACAGCTTATAAAGCAGATGACAGTCAAGCGCCCAAGAACCTCTTATTTGACCCTCAAAGTTTGGTTCATCCTCGGTCTACCGAGTGGGTACCGGGTCCCGAAGTGGCTCAATATGTCGCTAATAATTTGCGCCAGGGTTTTGAGAAAGAAGTTCGGGCCACCTTACGTTCGGAATGCCTGAGGCCGTCTTTGATAGGGAAGGTGGCGGATACGCATGAACTAGACCCCAATATGGCGACGTTCATGAGGAAGTTTGCGAAAGACCCTAAGAAAGGTTTAGATAGGGCTTGGAGGGGATGCCAGGATAAGTTATTGGACGTCTCTGGACCCCTCACAAAAATTCTTGAGGCGGCAGTTAATGCAAAGGATCAGAACACCCCACTGAATACATCGGATATCATGGAATGGGCCCAACGGGCTCTATGCTTTCTGGGAAATGCCAATGTGCCTCTCTCTACGGAGAGGCGAAGATCCTTCTTCATGCGGATTGACTCCCAGTTAGCGGAGATGGCCACTACCGAACCAGGTTCCCTCGCCAATGGCATGCTGTTTGGGGACAAGTTCGTTAAAGAGATGGGGAAGTATGTGGCCACCTTTTCGGCGTTGGACAAGGCTCAAGCAAACATTAAAAAAGTGTTTCACACGGGTGTTTTTGACAAGGCCGGCCGTTCAAGAGGTCGAGGGTTCGGCCGAGGTTTTAGTCAGACCTCACGAGGAGCAGAGCAACGAGGCAGAGGTTATCAGAGACCACAATTCTACCCCTCACGTAATAGAGGAGGAAGAGGCAGAGGCCAGAGAGGGGTCTATCGAGGACAACAGCACACAACAGGAGATGCCTCCTATTCAGGTACGAGTCCTAAGTCCCAGGGAGTGCATGGTGGGTGGTCGGATAACTTTGTTTTTCCACAGATGGCAAAGTCTCACAACCGACCCCTGGATTTTACAGACTGTGCAGGGCTTTCACATAGAGTTTTATGCCTCTCCACAGCAGACACGCGTGCCCAGCCCTCTTCATTTTTCCCTACTAGAGCAGAATTTCATCGACAAAGAGGTGGAGGCATTGCGCCAGAAAGGGGCTATAGTGGAGACCGTTCCTCACACGCGGGGTTTTGTAAGTACCATCTTCTTGGTCCCCAAAAAAGAGCGGGGATTTTGCCTGGTGTTAAATCTCAAGGAGTTCAACGCTTGAGTCGTGTAACGGCACTTCAAAATGGAAGGCATACACCTCCTGCGGGACATCCTTCTAGAGGGCGAGTGGCTGGTTCGCTTGGACCTAAAAGATGCCTATCTCGCAGTTCCTATATTCCCTCCACACAGGCGTTTCCTTCAATTTCGTTGGCGAGAGCAATGGTTCGAGTTTTCCGCCATGCCGTTCGGCCTTTCGTCCGCTCCTTGGTGTTTCACCAAGTTGATGAAGCCGGTGGTACAATGGTTAAGAGAAAGGGGAGTACGCCTGATCATTTACCTCGACGACATTTTGATCATGGCACAGTCCAGAGACCTTCTGTTAGTCCACCTAGCATGGACGATTCAACTCTTGCAGGAATTGGGATTCATCCTGAATCTGGACAAGTCCATTCTGGTACCTGCACAGGTGATGGATTTTCTGGGTTTCCAGATCAACTCCCTTACGGCGCAGTTACTTCTTCCTCTCAAGAAGAGAGTAGTGATCAGGAAGGAGTTGAGGAGAGCGCTTGCCTCTCCGACTATATCATTGAGGACTTTGGCTCGACTGGTTGGACTTTTGGCGTCTTCCATTCAAGCGATTTTTCCGGGCCGTTTACATTACAGGGACCTTCAGAGACTGAATATCTTACATCTGCGCAAGGGTCTTTCATACGCGCAGCAGATCGTACTGTCGGTAGAGGCACGTACGGAGATGAATTGGTGGTTAGAACATATGGACGCCTGGAATGGCAGAGCCATTTTCTCAACCAGTCCGGATGTGGTAATAGAGTCAGACGGCAGTCGTTGGGGCTGGGGAGCTCGTTGTGGGACTCTGGAGACAGGAGGGCGATGGTCCCGGGAGGAGTTGAATCTGCATATCAATTGCTTGGAGCTTCTAGCAGGCTCATTTGCGATTAGTACGCTAGCTCCTCAAAAGGTCTCTTGCTGCATTCTCCTCCGCATGGACAATGTGTCCGCGGTCCGTTATATCAATCGCCTGGGAGGCACCAGATCTCGCCTTTTGGCGGAAATAGCAAAGGACTTCCGGCATTATTGTCTCGACCATCACATTGTGGTGACAGCGGAGTATATTCGCCGGTCGACCAATGTGGTAGCCGACTGGAACTCTCGATATTTGAGGGACGCCAGCGATTGGAGACTCCACCCCAGAGTCTTCAGGGCCTTAGACCTCAAGTGGGGTCCTTGTACGATGGACCTTTTTGCGTCCAGACTCAATCGTCAGGTTCCCCTGTTTTACAGCTGGCGCCCGGACCCTCTAGCGCTCAGCTCGGATGCATTCCTTCAATCATGGACGATGGGCATTCTATATGCATTCCCACCATTTGTCATGATACCCAGAGTGTTGGCGCAAATCCGCAGACAGAAGGCGGAGGTTATTCTGGTATCACCGTGTTGGAAAGCACAAGCGTGGTTTCCGAGCGCGCTGGAGTTGACTTGCGCGCCTCCGGTTCGAATTCAGTCATTTCCGGATCTCCTGATGGACCCTCAAGGGCTTCAACATCTTTTGATCCTACAACACCAGTTAGTCCTCATGGCCTGGAGACTTTCAGGTGTCGTTGGCAAGTGCCGGGAGTTTCACAGGACACTCTCTTCTTTCTATCCCAGGCCTGGGCACCCTCCACTCACAAGCGGTACGAATCCGCTTGGAGACGATGGGTTAGTTGGTGTACTGAAAGACAGAGCGATCCTATGGGATCCGACATACATATGATTGTAAATTTCTTGTCGGAGCTCGCCAGATCGGGGCTAGCGTATAGGACTGTGTACAATTTCAGATCTGCGATCTCAGCGGGACATCCGCATGTGGAAGGCAAACCGGTGGGAGAGCTTCCTCTGGTTTGCAAGGTGGTGAGAGGTATTCGGTTGGTGAATCCTCCCCAGCCTAAGTGTTCGACTCTCTGGGATGTTACTGTGGTCCTACGTTTTTTGATGAACTGGCCCAATAACGAAGGTCTGTCAAGGAAACAATTATTGGCAAAATTTACGATTTTACTGTGCCTGATCTCATGCAGACGAGTGTCTGACATATGGGCCTTGGATTTGGCAGGTAGAGTATTTACTCCTTCTGGAGTTTCATTCACGATTTCAAGACGTACAAAAATACATTCTCACTGTATTTCTTACCCTGCTTTTCCTCATCACAGCAAATTATGTGTGGTCAAATGCTTAAAAGTTTATAAGGATTGTACTAGAGAATTTAGAAATTATTTGTTGGGACAATTGTTGATTGCTCTTCAGAAATCTTTTCGCCCAGTCACGTCTGCGACTCTGGCCAGGTGGGTCATTTGGTTACTGGGTCTTGCAGGTGTGGATACCTCTAAATTTGGAGCTCATTCAGTTAGAGGGGCCATGGCTTCCAAGTCTTTTGGTGCCGGCTCTTGGCTGCAGGACATCATGACTGTGGCGGATTGGTCTACTGATTCTACGTTTAAGACCTTTTATTATAAACCTATTGTGGATGTGGCTTCGGTAGTGGTGGAACAACTTTAAACTAGCATAATCGGAGTCTCCGTGGACTGACATAGAATGAAAAATTGTCTAGAAATCACGACAAAGAATTTTCAATTCTATTAAGGACACGGAGGCGAGGATTATCCCACCCAGGCTACAATGTCAGTGAATATGTTTTGGTGGATTGTTATACTTTTCTTATACCTTTACTATTCAGGTTACAGTGCAATGATAATATTGTGTATATTATAATGCATTATACCCACCCTAGCCTTAATTCATGGTTGTGGCATGTCCATCGTTTTGGGATGGAATTTACTGTGTTCCTTTCTATTTCAGGTGACCAGAGCAAGCAGACCTGAATCTGAAAGAGTAATACACATGTAGTGCGGAGTTCACTGGATGTTGCGCACAGCTTCAGTTGTGACAAGGTTCTACGTCACTTGGTATTTCCAGTTATGGTTGGACTGTTAAAAAGGGATCGCAAAGAAAGAGGAAGTCACGGCGTTTACATGGACACTTATGTGAAGGACTTGATGGTGATTGGTGCAGACACTGGAGGGGGTTGACCTTCCGGGGGTCATGCAAGTTTAAAGTTTGTTTATTGGCTGCTGTATTTTGTCAGTAAAGATTGGGAAGCATAATCCTCGCCTCCGTGTCCTTAATAGAATTGAAAATTCTTGGTCGCGATTGCTAGAAAATTTTTCATTCCCGATGTGGAGAAAAGAAGACGGCAGGAGGTGAATGAATGTCGTGCCGAGTGAAGCACACGAAGTTCAGCTGTCACAGAGCTGAGCCGAAGATTCCTGCCATGGCCCCAGAGGGTCGTGGCTCTCACAGGTGCGTGGTCACCTACGATTTACTGGCAAAGAGGGAGAGAAGTCGGGAGAGACAGGAAAAGCAAGGGGGAAGAGTAGAAAGAAAACGATTATGAAAGCATACTTAAACGTTCATTTTCGTGCCTATGCGTGACTGCACCTTCCTCTTTTGGTTCCTGTCACAGTTCCCTCCCTTCTCACTGTTTATATAATTTTTTTGGGCTAACTTTATTTCTTTCTAAAATATTTTTTTTGGGTGTTGGTGGTCCCCCACACCCTTCCCTACATTATAACTGATAAGTAACAACCAGAAATACTTACCTGAGATTTTCTTCTCTCCGAGGGAGATTGTTGGCCAGGAAGACGTCATCCAGGAGACCACCATTGAAGACCTTGAAAGAAAGAGAGACAAAGAGACTAAGAGAAGGATAAATCCATCAAGAAACTGTTTTCTTTCTTTTTGTGTACAAATATTCTTAAATAAAGGAATAACATACTCATTCCCAGGCTGTAGAAATCTTTGCGCACCCCCACGAAATTACAATTTATCACACCGGGTCTCACTGGTGCTGAGCACCGGCAGTTTTTTTAAGGGGGGCCTCGAAACTGGTCTCTATCGGGCTCTGGGCAGTCAGTTTCTTTCCGGACTGCAGTGACAGCAGGCACATCGATGTGCCCATTCTTTCACTTCTCTCTAGTTGAGAAATCACAGCATGACGTCATGCCAGGTGAGCGTTGTAGGGGAAGGGAAATCCTTTGAAGAGAGTCATTTTCTCTCTGGATTTCCCTTCTCTTTTTGAAACTCAGGAGCAGCAACATTGTCATGGTGTCACCAGCTCGTTAAGTGGAAACATTTTCAATATTATATACAAGCCATAATTGCTTCTTATTTATCTTATGCAACTAACAACCATTCACAAAGCCAATTGCCCTGACTTGTTGTAGGTATGATGTTACTTGTTGTATCATATATCTGTATGTAATGACAGACACAGCAAAATACAAGTCGGGCGGCACACTATGCTAAGCACAGATTTTTAGATTGCGTCTTTTAAGCTACACCCATAATTGCATTGGCCATGCCCCTTTGAGGGACCCCCCCCAGTTTTTTCATCCCACTTAAACCCCTGTATATTTGTACTTTAACATTGTGGTATATGTACCTACAAAATACAGCAACCAACAAACCACGGCAGTGATTTGCAACTTGCCCTATATAGATGGGTTTATGGATTAGGCACATGCCATCACTTTTCATTAAAATAGTACTTGAACTCCTCCGGTAGTATAATTCCTTCTCATTAACCATCACTGTATGTTGACGTAAGTTATTGGAAAGCTGTCAGACTTTCTGGACCATTCTTTGACATCATTTAGTAGCGCAAGCTGCTATTTCAGATCTCTTGCAGTAGTTCATTTCCTTCCTGTATGCCTTATCCGGAAACACTGCTCTCTTCCACTTGGCTGCAAATGTTTCACTTTGATACAAGACCAAACTCTACAAAGGCTTCTTACATCAGTTAAACATTTTTTTCCAGTATTCCACAGGATGCTACTGTCAGTTCCTGTCTGAGACATCAAACTGCCAACACCAATAGCATCGCCTTCAACTTGTATAGCCAGAAGATCTCCAGGCAAAATGGAATGTTCAAATATTTAGCCAGAAGCTCTTCACCTCCAGGCAACAATGGAATGTACAATATTTTGATCAGTGGCTCCACATCTAATGTGATATGTGACTGACAACCAGTTTTAAAGGGAATTTACCTTGTGCATTCTCCTGCCTGTTAAACAATACTTGTTGCTCCTTGCCCGATGCTGTCTGGTTTGCAATGCCCTGGTGGAATGATTCGAGTTGTACCTTAAATCATTATATTTTTATTTTGTTCTGGGATATTGTATTGAATTATAAGCTAAAGAGTCCCTACTTTGTACTGGCCTGGGTCAGATTGTAATAGTGCTAGAGCCGGTTTTATATTGCTGACAGAGAGTACTGTTGTTGCAGTTCAGACGTTGCCAGTAGCTGTAAGCTCCATTCATTTAGAGCTAATACATCAACATTTCTGCCACTGCCTCTCTATTGAATGGAGTGACTAGAGCACGTCTTTTGGTGGGATAAAGAGCATAGTTGTCCTCAAGGCATAATCCTGTTTCTCAAAATGTGAGGAACAGAAAAGTGAATCCGTTTGTAAGTAAACACCTAGTTTTATCTCACACACACACACATTTTGTCCCTTTTTGAATTTTTCTTGACAATTGAAGATTCTCAAGCACTAAGAAGCATATTTTTCTGCAGCCTACTGACTAGTTTATTTGAGAGATTTTCAGAAGAACGTCAGCTCTAGAGTCATTGGTCATGCAGAAAACCAGACCTCTAAGATCTTGGCATAAGAAAGTTTAATGTGCAACCAGAGGTTTTAGCTTTACTCTATCTGTATTGTGTTTGTAGCATTCAAAGGAACATAACTTCTTTAATTTATCTCAACCATATTCGTAAAGGTTGTTGATGCCCGGTATTGGGATTGTAACTTCTAGTTTTAGTCAGTAAGATGTCAGAATTTATATCAACCTGTAATAAGTTGTTTACATCTTTATTTGACAAGTAAGATAGTGTCTGCAAGACTTCAGTTCCCAGATATGTTTATTAAAAAATCATTGTTTTAAATGCCATTTTGAAGTGATTTTGACTCAAATCTAGGAAGTTGTCAGCCTACATTTTGTAAAACTAACTTGATGTGCATTGTAACTTGTTCTTCTAAAACACAGTAATTGGTGAATGCATCTGTCTGCTCCAATGCAGTAAAGTGAATTCTGCTTTTCATCTCATTTGGGTACCCTGTGTGCAGTGGAACATGTTGTGGAATCTTCCACTCTTGTAATGCTTTGCACATTGTAATGGAAGTCCAGCAGACGCATCTACATTTGTCCGATCACAACGTAAGCTCTTAGGTCATTAGCCTGTCACAATTGTGTTTTTGGAGCAGTGAACGAGCTCAACTCTTTTTTGGTTTCAATATCGCTTCATCATGGTCTCAGTTTAGAAACGTATGTGAAACCAGGTAGTACTGCATGAATCCTCGGACTGTTTCCTTTAGACTCTTACCAGTTGGAACCTATGACGCAGCTGTCCAGTGTAGTGAATGGTGGTCTGTGGAAAGGCATCCTCACATGTGACAAAGTTTTATCTTGTTTAAACGGTCCAATTGGGTTGTACTGAACTTAAGCTAAACATTTAAGAATACCGTTGAGTTACTGTTAGAACTGATCAGAAGTCAGTTTATTTCTGATTGTAACCTGAAGCTATCCTATAACTTTACTGTACAAAATGCATAATTTCTGTAAAGACATATCTTCGAAGTAGAACCAGAATTTGAGGTGGAAGTGCTCATCCAAATTATATTGTCTAAAAGCATTCATGGTTCACCCGGTGTTGCAAACATATAACCAGCTGTGCAACAAAACCAATGTTCTTTGTCATGAAATGTCAAACTCTACATGTCACGTAATGGTGTAGAGTTGCCAAATTTCTCTGAGACAAATACCAGCCATTTTTTCATGTTCTGAGATTCTTGACAGTTCTAGATCTAGAGCCTGCATAAGATTTTGTATAAAATCCTTTTTGTTTTTTTTTGTTTTGTTTTTTTGTTCACCACACCAGTTCTGACTTTTGTTGCTTTTAAAACCGGTTAGGAATAGTGTAGACAAATCATTTTGAGGTGGTTTCTATTTGCATTTACTGTTGCAAGTTTACATTTCAAAGGAGGGAAATTTCTGAGCATCTTGTGTGTGTATTTTTACTGATCATGTCATACAAATACGGGCCATACTGATAAAATGCTGTTGGCATTGGTGGCAGTCCTAGATACCAAATACATGAATGGGATTTCAGAATGCACTCTCTCCATGTCAAGCATTAACCAGATCTCATAAATTCAGGGACTCCTCATTCTGAAGCTTTGGTATATGGGTATATACGTTTTGAGAGTGAGAGGATGAAATGCAGAAACTACTTACTTGCACCTTCGCAGTAAACAAAAAGTGAATGGTTGCAGTTTGTGAAAATATTAGTACAAAACTTATGGCCTTTAACCTAATTAATTCAGATTTCAAAATCCGAGCTGAATGTTACTGCTTAAGTAGTGGTAAAAATGGCTGGTTGTTCTGTTGCTTTCTGAAAGCCATTATGCAACACTGGGCCATTATGCAACACTGGTTTGAGAGGCTGATCAGGAGTTTGTTAACCAGAGTCGGGGTATTTCCTCAATTAGCTTATGTGATGCAGGCCTGAAGATTTACAGAGTTTGAGTATATTTGTGCTGGAACATAAGTTGATATGTATTAGGTGTTTAAAAGGATCCTCTTACAGTAAGTCTACTATGTAGTGGACTTGGCTTTGTGTGGTTAGAAGTTTGAGAGTGGTGAGTATGTTGACTGGCTGCTGTTGCAGTGTTTTCAACATTAGGAGATGTGGGTTGCTGTTTTGGTTTTGGAGGTTACTTTAGATTTTCCCCTTTGAACTCTTTTACAGTCGTGTAAGTTGTTTCATTTTCAGGTATTGGAATATCAAATTGGAGGGTTTCCCGTGATAGTGCTGAATTCTGTGCCATGTTAGTTTTCAAACAAGGACAGATGTTGGCCTCTTTGGTTTTGTTTAAAAGTTGCCAAATTTTGAGATGATGAATGACATTGGTTTCTGAGCATATCACGTCACTTTCTTAGTCTTTGACATTTACTCCTTGCTTGTTGGTAGCTTATGACCTTGAACAGGTTTTTTGAGTTGTGTGTGATAAACTGTGCTATAGCTGTCTTGGCAGCAGCCACTTCTGGCAATTGCCTGTAGGACACACCAAGAATGTTTTGCAAAAGAGGCAAAATATTAATGTTAAATATTTTAATGACTTCTTAATGGTGCCAAGTTCACCACCCCCCACTGTGGTTGTTGCTGCCTCAGGTTGGAAATTTTGTTGACTTCGCTGCAGTGGACTAAAACCTAACTTAACCTGAAAATGTTTTATCCTGCTTTTATTAATTATTTCCTCGCATGTTTTTTCACTTACAAAGTATTTCACTTTTTCACAGAGACACCATTTCAGGATATAATGGCATGCCGTACAATGTTTTACTGTTGTGAAGTCTAATGAAAACTGTTGGCTTACGTAAGTCTGAGGGAGACAACTTCGTACTGTTTCATAGTTTATAAATATTGTTATCGTTATTCAACTGTTGGCCTTGGAGAATGGGAGTACTAAAGCTCCAAAGTAAGGAGTTCAGCTTTCTGGTCATGTGTCAATGGCAGTTAATGAGCCGGAGATGCTTAAACTGTGTTCTGTTTGTGTTTTTTTATATTCAAGGGTTATGACCGGAATGCAAACATCCCATGGTCTTCCACCTTATTCATTTTTAGGTCGAGCCTAGACAGCACGCATGCGCTGTCTGCAAGACCTGTTGTTATCTCCTCTGTCAGCTTTTGGCATGCCCATGAATTGCCATTTGTTTGTTGCTGTGCCATTTAAATATACAGGGTTTTTATTGGAGCACTGGGTCTGATTCTCCTGCCTTTGCGTGCTTGGGTCACGCCCAGGCGATTTCACCCATTGTTTGCTTGCCTTGGCGATCCCAATACATCCACGGTTCCTCCTGGTCATTCTGATCTGCCTTTTTATTTTGTAGGCTATCAACTTCGTTTTCGGCTTTCAGACCGTTTCACGGAGCAATGCTCTGATGGGTACCTGCAAAGTGTCAATTTCTGTCGGTAGCTGTTGAACTATGCCAATAGCTCTAACTCAAAAAAATGCGAGACCTATTGCATTTCTAATGCTAGCTTAAACTCAGGAGCCGCAACATTGTCAGGTGTCACCTGGGATTTAAGTGGAAGCTTTTTCAAAATTATATACAAGCCGTAGTTGCTGCCTATTTATTTCATGCAACTAAGAACCAATGACTAAGCCAATAGTCCTGACTTGTTGTAGGTATGATGTTACTTGTTGTATCATATATCTGGATGCAATGACAGAAACGCAAAAAGAACTATTGATGGACAGAATGCAGAACAATGTCATACATTCACCCCAGTACAGAGATCTGGGCCTAAATCCATATTTTTTTTGCTCACCATGCCGTTCCAGTTTGAACCCAGCCATATGCAAATCAGTCTTGACCCTGTGCCTCATGGGAACAGTCCAGCCCGAACTGCCAAGCCATGTCTTCCCTGGACCGGAAACAAGCATCCTGGGACCGGTTTCGGGTTCATAACCCTCATCAGCCAGGCTATCTTGAATCCAGTGGCAAAGTGAGCAAGGGACCCACGTCTCGGCATACTGCCAACATTCAAGATAGCCTGGCTGATGAGGGTTATGAACCCGAAACCGGTCCCAGGATGCTTGTTTCCGGTCCAGGGAAGACATAGCTTGGCAGTTCGGGCCGGACTGTTCCCATGAGGCACGGGGTCAGACTGATTTGCATATGGCCATGTCTGAACTGGGGTGGTGGAGTGAGCTAAAGAATGATGATGGATTAAACCCAGATCAGTTGACTGGGGGTGAGTGTTTGATTTGCTCAAACGCTCCGTCCATCATCCCCTTTGGTATCGCTTTGTTCGACCTAAGTTGGCTGGGTATACCCAGACGTGGTTCCCTTGCTCACGTTGCCACTGGATTCAAGATAGCCTGGCTGATGAGGGTTATGAACCCGAAATCGGTTCCAGGATGCTTGTTTCCGGTCCAGGGAAGACATGGCTTGGCAGTTCGGGCTGGACTGTTCCCATGAGGCACGGGGTCAGACTGATTTGCATATGGCCATGTCTGAACTGGGGTGGTGGAGTGAGCTAAAGAATGACAATGGATTAAACCCAGATCAGTTGACTGGGGGTGAGTGTTTGATTTGCTCAAACGCTCCGTCCATCATCCCTGTTGGTATCACTTTGTTCGCCCTAAGTTGGCAGGGTATGCCCAGACGTGGGTCCCTTGCTCACTTTGCCACTGGATTCAAGATAGCCTGGCTGATGAGGGTTATGAACCCGAAACCGGTCCCAGGATGCTTGTTTCCGGTCCAGGAATGACATGGCTTGGCAGTTCGGGCTGGACTGTTCCCATGAGGCACGGGGTCAGACTGATTTGCATATGGCCATGTCTGAACTGGGGTGGTGGAGTGAGCTAAAGAATGAAGATGGATTAAACCCAGATCAGTTGACTGGGGGTGAGTGTTTGATTTGCTCAAACGCTCCGTCCATCATCCCCTTTGGTATCGCTTTGTTCGACCTAAGTTGGCTGGGTATACCCAGACGTGGTTCCCTTGCTCACGTTGCCACTGGATTCAAGATAGCCTGGCTGATGAGGGTTATGAACCCGAAACCGGTTCCAGGATGCTTGTTTCCGGTCCAGGGAAGACATGGCTTGGCAGTTCGGGCTGGACTGTTCCCATGAGGCACGGGGTCAGACTGATTTGCATATGGCCATGTCTGAACTGGGGTGGTGGAGTGAGCTAAAGAATGACAATGGATTAAACCCAGATCAGTTGACTGGGGGTGAGTGTTTGATTTGCTCAAACGCTCCGTCCATCATCCCTGTTGGTATCACTTTGTTCGCCCTAAGTTGGCAGGGTATGCCCAGACGTGGGTCCCTTGCTCACTTTGCCACTGGATTCAAGATAGCCTGGCTGATGAGGGTTATGAACCCGAAACCGGTCCCAGGATGCTTGTTTCCGGTCCAGGAATGACATGGCTTGGCAGTTCGGGCTGGACTGTTCCCATGAGGCACGGGGTCAGACTGATTTGCATATGGCCATGTCTGAACTGGGGTGGTGGAGTGAGCTAAAGAATGAAGATGGATTAAACCCAGATCAGTTGACTGGGGGTGAGTGTTTGATTTGCTCAAACGCTCCGTCCATCATCCCCTTTGGTATCGCAATGACAGAAACAGCAAAATACAAGTCAGGGCTCCTTTTAGAAATATTGCCCAGTCGCCTTTTCCAGCATGGAGCGGGAATGGGGAGTTGAAGCGGTCTATCCGCTGGGAGCATGGACTCTGTCCTCATTCTGTTCTTGTGCATGCGTGTGAAGCCGATATGGGTTCTCTGATTCTATGGCAGGACCGGAGGCTCTGATTATGCTTTCTCATTTCTTTACTACTCAAAACAGCAGCCAATAGGAAAAAAGTAAACATTGTATAAAACTACATTTCCCATCAGGCTTTGAACCACGCCTCTCTACACAACCAATAACATTAGAGCATATCCAACAAAATAATGAGGCACCATCTTGGCTTCCTCTTTCTTTGCTGCTCCGTAGTCAAGATAAGTGCCTCATTCTTTTGCTGATGCTTTATATGGGCTTTTGACTAAAGATTTTCATTAAATGTTGATTACTTGCAATTGTTTCAGGTAATTCCTTCTACAGCACTGTGTTTTCAGGCATCGGTTGCGCTCTCGCGCTGCGTGGGTTGGAGCCGGCGCGATCGCGTTACCGCTTGTTCTCCCCCTTCAGCACGTGTTGCGCTGCAACGATTAGGCCGAAATTATTGTTCGCTTGTGTTTTGTTTTAGCGGTCGAGCCCACTGGCTCTTAGTGCGCTTCTCTTTAGCGCATGTGCCCTTATCGGACGCGCGGCGAAGGCTGACGGAGTTTGGCCCTCCCCCCTCAGAACGGAGCGTGATGCACGTCGGCTCCCGATCGGGAAGCCTGCGTGCGTCTCGGGAGCCTGCACGCATCTGTGCACGCATGCAGCCCCGCGACTACACACGCTGGAAAGATGCCTCGCCCGGGCTGGCTCTTGGGTTAAGACGCAGCAGGCAGTCGTCTGAGCTGGTACCGGGCCCCCTTTGATATGCTAGGCAGCGTCTCTTTGCACTGCTTGTGCCTCATTAAGCTCTGCTAGCCCGGTTCTGGGTTTTGATAATTTTTGGAAACCTTGGGTTTTTCCCTTCACCAAGCCCTAGGAGGAGGGTATTATTGGGTACCTTACAGCTCTCACTTCCCCAGCTTTTGCTCCCGACCAATGCCCGTTCTCTGTGAGATTCCTGGGTTGTAAAATTTGGCTTCTCTCTGGAAATTTGAATTGATTTGTATCTTTTGGACAGATATCTTGCTGTAGAATATCAGACTGAGGTCTATGAGGAGGAAGTGTCTGCGTATGATGCCCAGGATGATCATTAGTATTATTATGAGAACTCTATGGAGGATATTATTGATAAAAAGCTTGATTCTAAATTGAATAAAGTCTTCTCCTCCGCCCTTATGCCGATTTCACAGCGGCTTGAGCAACTAGTGGGCAATACCCCTACCCCACCTGACAATCAGACGCCCGCCCCCCTCCCCGCGCCTGAGCCTTCTGGCCTCCCCTAGCCTCACGTTAAAGTCTATTCCAAACTGCATACTTCCCAAGAACAAGCACTAGGTGCTTTCCCTGCCCCTCCCTCTCCCTCCCATACTTTATCCATTGTCCCTACCACTGCCACGGAGTCTTCCCAGGAATCCCAGCCTCGTAAGCGCACAAAGAAGCGCAAACATGCCTCCTCCCCCGTCCAGCCTTCCCCCTTTTCCTTTGATCCTGCAGACATCATTCACCCCCGCTCTTCTGACTGGGCCACAGCGCCTGCAGTGGCCGACTATATGCAAGCACACTTACGCAAAGGATTTGATATAGATGTAAGAGCCCGACTTAAATCCGAATGCCCCCGTCCTGATTTGGCACATAAGGTGGCTGTTCTCCCCGACATTGACTCGTCCATGACAACCTATTTGAAAAAGTACAAAAAAGACCGAAGAAGGGCATTGATCGTGCCCTCAGGGCATGCCAGGATAAGTTGTTGGATGTTTCTGGCCCCCTGGCTAAAATCTTTGAGCTGGCGCTTCAGGCGCAAGAGACTGCGGCGGCCATCCCTCCAGAGGTCTTGACTGGGTGGACCCAACGGGCGATTTGTCTCCTGGGCAACGCCAATTGCGCCCTTTCATCCGAAAGACGTAAATCTGTCTTGTCGCGCATTGACCTGCAGTTGGTTGAGCTGGCTACAGCTGAGCCAGGCCCTCTGGCAGAGGGGCAACTTTTCGGAGAGAAATTTGTCAAGGATATTGCTAAGTTCGTCAGTACCTTCACATCCCTAGACAAGTCACAATCTTCGCTAAAAAGGGTGTTCCATCCAGTCTCTGGCAGGGCCGGTCGTGGCAGGGGATGCTCGATCGGCCGGTACTCCAATCCCAGTCCCCATAGAGGTTTTGCACCCCGTCGACGAAGGTACACTCAGGAGGCAGACCAAGCGGGCGAGGATTTCGTGGACGCTTCAACAGAGGTGTTACCAGAGGATACAAAAACTTCGACAACCAATCTTCAGGTATGTCCTCCTGTCCTTCCTCGGATACCCCTAGGGGGCAGACTGTTGATTTTTGTGATCAATTGGACACGTCTAACAGCAGATGCGTGGGTTCTCTACAGTGTTCAAGGCTATCAGATAGAGTTGATCGACTTCCCCTGCCAGGTGAACCCTCCTCCACCACTCCTTTTTTCCCTACAAGAGCAAAGTTTTATAGACTCTGAACTGTACGATCTTTTGGCCAAGTAAACCATTGCCGTAGGACCTTTCATAACCAACGGGTTCTGCAGCAACGTTTTCCTGGTGCAAAAGAAAGGAGGAGGTCAGAGGTTGGTTTTGAATCTCAGGGAGTACAACCCCTTTGTAGTCTACATGCATTTCAAGATGGAGGGCATCCATCTGTTGAGAGACCTCCTCTTGGAGATCGACTGGATGGTCAGGTTGGACCTAAAAGTCGCATACCTTACGGTTCCGATTTGCCCTTCTCATCAGAAATTTCTCCAGTTCTTCTGGAAGGGGCAATGGTACTGTTATCGCTCCCTTCCATTCGGCCTTTCATCTGCGTCATGGGTCTTTACCAAACTGTTAAAACCAGTAGTCACACGCTTGAGAGAAATGGGGGTTCGCATGATTGTCTATCTCGACGGCATGCTAATCCTGGCCCAGGATCGGAATCTTCTACTCACTCACCTGGAGTGGACGATCTCCTTATTACAGAACCTAGGATTCGTGATAAATCACAAAAAGTCAATAACCACCCCGAGTCAACAGACAGATTTTCTGGGGTTTCAGGTAAATTCACTTACAGCTCAGTTACTCCTCCCCATAACAAAAATCAAATCCATCAAGAGGGAGATCGGATCCACTCTACTGAAGCAACGGATCTCACCGAGGGTGTTAGCGAGGCTATTGGGTCTGTTAGCCTCGTCCATCCAAGCCATATATCCGGGTCCTCTTCATTACAGGCACTTAAGTGCCTCAAAATTCACTATCTTCAGAAGAGGTATTCTTACGATCATCTCATTCCCTTGTCCCCGAAAGCACAAGAGGAGCTTCGGTGGTGGCTAGACCACATGGAAGCATGGAATGACCGAGCCATTTTCGGAGCTTCCCTGGACGTCATTATAGAGTCCGACGCCAGCCGTTGGGGCTGGGGCGCACGTTGTGGAGACTTTGGCACCGGCGGACGATGGTCCGCCGACAAGTTACAGTTGCACATCAATTGTCTGGAGCTGCTAGCGGGCTCCTTTGCCATAAAGTCAATCTCGCCTCTGAAGAGCAACTGTTGCATTCTGCTCTGAATGGACAATGTGTCCGCAGTGCGTTATTTCAATCGCCTGGGAGGGACGAAATCCCGTCTTCTGGCTGTCATAGTGAAGGAATGTTGGCATTTTTGCCTGGACCAGGAAATCAGTGTGATTGCGGAATATCTGCCAGGCAAGTTAAACCAGGTGGCCGATTGGAACTCCAGGTTCCTACGGAACTTCAGCGATTGGAGATTCCACCTTTCGGTATTTGCAGAGATCATGACTATGCGAGAGCCTTGCATGATAGATCTGTTTGCCTCTCGCCTCAATGCTCATCTCCCCCTGTTCTTCAGTTGGAGACCGGACCCAATGGCAATGGGAACAGATGTGTTCCTGCAGCATTGGGTGTCACAACGGAACTATGCGTTCCCGCCTTTTGCACTGATTCCGAGAGTGGCGGCCCAGGTCCGTTGACTGAGAACCTCCCTAGTGTTAGTCACACCTTTGTGGAAGACTCAGTCATGGTTTCCGATACTGTTGGAATTATCAGTGGATTTTCCCTTTCAGTTACCTATGTTTCCGATGCTTCTCCAGGACCCAGTGGGATCCCCTCACCCACTGGTCCTGCAGAACCAGATCATCCTCATGGTGTGGACGATCTCAGGAGACATGAGAGAATTGAAGGTCTTTCATCGGCGGCTGCCGACTGTATACACAAGGTGTGGGCTCCTTCCACCCGCAAACGATATTCAGCTTCCTGGAAGCGATGGGTGGGTTGGTGCCTTCAACGGCAGGTGGATCCCATGGGATCAGATGTGAAAGCCATCTTACATTTTTTATCTGAATGTGCAGAGTCTGGTCTTGCCTGCAGGTCCGTGAATAATTTCAGGTCAGACCTTTCTGCCGGGCATAACCATATAGATGGTAAACCGCTAGGTATGCATCCCTTAGTGTGTAAGTTGTTGAAAGGTATCAGAGTGGCTTGCCCGCCTCGCCCCAGGTACCCTTCCTTGTGGGATGTTTCTAAAGTTTTGTCGTTACTAGAGTCTTGGCCTCATAATAAAGATTGATCTTTAAAACAACTGTCCGCCAAACTCACTATGTTGTTGTGTTTAATCTCCTGCAGACGTGTGTCCGGTGTTCATGCATTAGATTTAGCAGGAAGAATTTTTACCCCTCAGGGCGTTTCTTTCCTCATCTCAAGGAGAACGAAGACCATGTCAGGTTCGGTTGAGTATCCTGCCTTTCCTCCGTTATGTGTTTTGCAATGTTTAAAGGTTTATGAAGAACGCACTTTAACTCATAGGACAGATCCTTTGGGTCAACTGTTGTTAGTGATAAAAAAACTGTTCCGTCCAGTTTCCACTGCCACCTTAGCCCGCTGGGTCAGGTGGGTAATTTCTGAGGCAGGGATTGATGTTTCTGTTCATGGTGCACATTCCACGAGGGGTGCTATGGCCTCTAAAGCATACCTGTTAGGTTCTCGATTAAAAGATATCTTGAGAGCAGCAGATTGGTCATCAGATTCAATGTTTAAAACGTTTTATTATAAACCTATTGCACACGCTTCTTCTCTTGTTGTTGGCCAGCTTTGAACCAGCATAATCTGAGCCTCCTGTTCTGCCATAGAATACATTTTTTTCCAGCTGTCACGACAATAATTTTGTATTCTATTAAGGACACGGAGGCGAGGATTATCCCACCCATTGGGAAAGGTAAGATGTCAGCTGTCATGTTGCAATGATGTTTTCATTCAATGCTCTGTTTTTTCCCACCCTTAATTTTCACACCTTGTGGGTTCCATATTTTAAAACTTGTTTCTATTTCAGGAACAGAGTCTAAACAAAGTTAAATCGATGATGATCGGTAGCCTGTATCGCCTCGCCGTTGGAGGATGAGAATTGTTTCAAGACACGGACGCGTGCTATCCGTTGAGAGTTTAAGTGATGTTACTATTCTCCGTTGAGAATAAAGACTTTTTTCCACTTTGGACACTTTTACAGACTGGTTTTGCAAAGAAAGAGGACGCCAAGATGGCGCCTCATTATTTTGTTGGATAAGCTCTAATGTTATTGGTTGTGTAGAGAGACGTGGTTCAAAGCCTCATGGGAAATGTAGTTTTATACAATGTTTAGTTTTTTCCTATTGGCTGCTGTTTTCATTAGTAAATAAATGAGAATCATAATCCTCGCCTCCGTGTCCTTAATAGAATCAAAAATTCTTGTCTCGATAGCTGGAAAATGTTGTATTCTCTGATCAGGTTTACACGTTACTCATGGTCGTTTTCAGTGCTACTGTCCCCTGAGAATGTCTGGCGGAATAAATAAATGCTGATTTAGGGCTCTGCCGTAGGGATAAGAGTAGGTTGCTCCCTTCACATTGATTTTGCCTGGTTGCGGCAGTTTTTGCCCGGTTTGTTCCTGTTTGGCTCTGACACATTTGCTTTGGGGCTAATATCCCCATCTCAACGTCTTCTAGTCCTTCGCTGCATTTTCCCTGAAAACAGCATGGCATACTACGCTGAAGAGGAGGAAGGCTATGTGGAGTACACAGAAGTGCATTACGAGCACCAGGTGGAAGAGAGGTTGGTGAAAGCACCAGATACCCATGCAGGATGCCTTTAATCAAGCCCTGATTAGGGCTTTGAGGCCTTTTACGCAACACCTGATCCTGTATGAAAGGTGAGAGTTGGTGGGAACTCCTGTGGATTCCTTCTTCAACAATGTTGCGACCAATGATGCAGACTTTTCCCAGAGAGCCTTAGGTGGTGGTTCTTCTATATCTTCTGCAGACATCCTCTCTCAGATTGCTGCTTCGGTCCTTCGAGACCATGAATATGGGAGTGCACCATTCCAGAATCCTTTGGGGATCTCGATGGGTTCAACTCCCCACCTGAAAAACTTGTCTTCTGCGTCCTCTTGCCCACCATTGATTTCAGACCCCCACAGGATGATCCACAGTTGTGGTCAAAACGCACCTCACCACTGTGGATTTACCACCAAAAGGTCATAAATATCTGCTGTTTGAACCTGAAAATATTTTAAACCCATGCTCCACAGAATGGGTGCCTTTTATGGAGGTAGCTCACTATATTCAAGTCAGGCTGTGCAAGGGCTTTGATTGCAAGGTGAACAACACCCTAAAGTCAGAATGTCCTAGACGATCTCTCCTCGGCAAAGTGGCAGAAACACCGGAATTAGATCCCAACATGGTGATCTTCCTCAAGAAGTTCGTGGAGGAGCCCAAAAAAGGTCTAGACAGGGCTTAGCTTGGTTGCCAAGATAAGTTGTTAGACATTTCTGGACTACTTACTAAAATTCTAGAATTGCCCATTCAGACGAAGGAGGCAAATTCCCAATTGGATCCGGGAGAGATCCTCAAATGGGCCCAAAGAGCGTTGTGCCTCCTCGGAAACACTAACTGCGCTATGTCGACTGAACGTCGGAAATTGTTCCTAATTAGGATTGATCTGAAGCTGGCAGAGTTGACCTCTATGGAGGTGGGAACTTTGGTGAATGGATTGTTATTTCTAGAAAAATGTGTCAAAGACCTAGGGAAGTATGTCACCACGTTCTCGCCTTGGACAAGGTCCAAATGTCTATGAAGAAGGTGTTCCACTGTGGCCTTTTTGCCAGGGCCATGTGCTTTCGAGGCCAGACAGCAGGCAGTGAATTCAATCAGGCTTCCAGAGGGTACAATCAGAGCGGAAGAGGTGATCCCTCCTGATCAGCCAACTTCTACCCCACCCATAAAAGAAGAGGTCCTGGCCGCGCTCAATGAGGTGGTTATCGAGTTGGTAACAATGTCGCCAATGCCACTTATTCGGATAAAGTAAAAGTAATTTCGGGCTCGGAAGCCTTGATGGGGAGAAGGATACAGTCATACCTGCACAATTGGGAGGTTATCACTCAGGACCATGTGTGTTGCAGACGGTTCAGGGGTTCAAATTGGAGTTTTACTCCACCCCCCAGCAGGGGAGGCATCCCATCGCTCTTCTTTTTTCCCAAGGAGAGAGCCATTTTATAGCCAAAAAAAGTAGGTGTTCCTTGCATGAAGGGCGGTAGTGCAGACCATTCCTCATCCACAGGGCTTCATCAGTACAATCTTCTTGGTTCAGAAAAAAGACCACAGCTTTCGGCTGGTCTTGAACCTCAAGCAGTTCAACTCTTGGATAGTGTATCGCCACTTAAAGATGGAGGGCATATACTTGCTTCGTGATCTTTTACAGGAGGGAGATTGAATGGTCGGTCTAGACCCCAAGGTCGCCTATTTGGCAGTCCCCATCCTTGCCCCCATCAGAGTTTTCTCCAATTTAGTTGGGGCCATCATTGGTGAGCATTTGCAGTCATACCATTTGGTCTGTCCTCGGCTCCCTGGTGTTTTACAAAGTTACTTTGACTGGTTTTCCAAAAACCTGCTTACCTTTCCGGCACACGCACTAAAATTCTACAATTGGCTGTCCAGGCGAAGGAGATGAATTGCCAATTAGATCCGAAGGGATCCTTGAATGGGCCCAAAGAGCATGGTGTCTCCTCGCCAACGCTATCTGTGCTATGTCCATTGAATGCTGTAAATCGTTTCTAATGAGGAGTGACCCAAAGCTGGTGGAGTTGGAATTTGTGGAGGCAGGCATTATCGCGAATGGATTGTTATTTGGAGACAAATTTGTTAAAAACCTAGGGAGGTATGTTGCCACATTCTTTGCCTTGGACAAGGCCCAAACATCTATCAAAAAGGTGTTCCACAATGGCCTTTTTGCCAGGGCCGGGCGCTTTTGAGGCCGGGTGCCACGCTGTGGATTCAATCAGACTACCAGAGCCTACTATGAGAGAGACAGAGGTGCTCCCTCCGGATCTTACAACTTCTGTCCCACCCATAACAAAAGAGGTTGTGACAGTGCCCAGCAAGACAGATATCTGAGTGGTAACAATACCTTCGATGCCACTTATTCAGATAAGAGCTATCACATCTTCACAAGGCTTGGTGAGGGGAAGGATACAACTGTACCTGTGCAACTGGGGGATAATCACTCAGGATCTGGGTATTGCAAATGGTGCAGGGGTTTAAATTGGAGTTTTACTCCACCCCTCAGCAGGAGAGGCACCCCACTTCGCTTCTTTTTTCCCAAGCAGAGCGAAGTTTCATAGAAAGAGAAATTTTGGCGCTCCTCTCAAAAAGAGTGTTAGTGCTGACTTTACCTCAACCACAGGATTTTGTCAGCACAATCTTCTTGGTTCAGAAGAAGGACCGAGGCTTTAGGCTGGTCCTGTATCTCAAACATTTCAACTCTTGGATAGTGTACCACCACTTCAAGATGGAGGGCATACACTTACTCCAAATTTTTTACAAGAAGAAGATTGGATGGTTCATCTCAACCTCAAGGATGCTTACTTGGTGGTCCCCATCTTTGGCCCCCATCGGAGATTCCTCCAATTGCATTGGCGCTATCAATGGTATGAGTTTCACATCATGCCCTTTGGTCTGTCCTCTGCTCCATGGTGCTTCTCCAAGTTGCTTTGACCTGTAGTCCAATATCTCAGGGAGCGGGCAATAAGATTGATTATATATCTAGATGATATTCTTGTCATGGTGCAAAGCAGGGTCAAGGTTCTTCTTCATTTCTCTTGGGTTTTCCAGCTCCTTCAGGACCTGGGATTTGTCATCAATTTGGTGAAATCCATCATTGTTCCTTCCCAGACTCTGGAATTTCTGGGTTTTCAAGTAGATTATATCAAGGCTCAACTCAAGTTAACGATGATGAAACAGGTGTCTATCAATAAAGAGTTTGAGTGAGCGCTTGTCTCTCTGACTATATTATTGAGGAGCTTGGCTCGCCTAGTAGGTCTATTGGCGTTATCCACCAAAGCAATATTTCTGGGTCCCCTTCATATTGGGCCCTTCAAAGATTAAAAATCTTACATCTTCGGAAGGGGCTGGCCTATTCGGAATGAATAGTGCTTTTAGAGGAAGCCAGGACAGAGGTGCCCTGGTGGTTGGATCACATGGATGCCTTGAACTGCAACGATATCTATGCGATGGGTCTGGAGGAGATCATAGAATTCGATGCCAGCAATTGGGGTTGGGGGCCCGGTGTGGCCTGGTGGAGACAGGGGAGCAGGTGGTCCCCGGACAAGCTTCATCTCCACATCAATTACCTCAAACTGTTGGTGGGGTCCTTTGCAATTCGTACCCTAGCCCCATGCAAGATTAGTTGTTGCATTCTTCTAAGAATGGACAATGTATCAGCGGTTTTATACATCAACCGACTGGGCGGGAAGGGATCCCGTCTTTTGGTGGAGGTTGCCAAGGATTTCTGGCATTATTGTCTTTAGCATCAAATCTCGGTGATGGTGGAATATATTCATGGTTAGTCCAATGTGATTGTGGACTGAACTCTTGATTCCTATGCGATTCCAGCATTTGGAGTCTCCATCCCAGTTGAACTGGTTTTGGGGTCCATGCATGATCGATCTATTTGCATCCCACCTGAATGCCCAGCTCCCAATCTAACTTTCTCCAGATGGTCAGAAATGGTAATTTTGTAATGTTATAACTTTTGACTGTAAATAAAAATGCTTTTTTCCGCACGCCAGCAGCTGTACTCGCATCTGCCATATTTTTATGGCCAAACATAGCCCATTTCCCGACCGCCATGATGCAACGCGTAGCGCCATCAAAGTGCGCCCGCCACAGCGGCGGTGGGAGCCAATGGAGACTCACCGCCTTGTGGAATGACGTCCGCCCCGCTCCACAAATTAGATGCCCCAAACATGCAGACGCAGCGCAGCGCAGAAACCGCCCAAACAGAGACGTGGAAGCTCGACAGCGGCACGCGAAACCAGAGTCCCGGTCCACACCACCCGATCACGACCGCCATGGATCCAGCTCTACACGTTTTCCCAGTGCTGTACCTGCTACATCACCAGCAACTCATGGACTGCCACGGACGCTGCCGCAGGTACGCAATAACACAACACACAACACATGGGCTGACACAGGGTCCAAATACACATCAGACACCCTGGTGGGGACCGGGACACATCCACAAGAGCACCCACACATCACCCACCTGCCACCAAGTCACCCCTCTGCATCCTGGACACTCATTCTTCTGCCACCATGCAGCAATGTCCCAGTCACGTCACCGCAGCGGTGAACACAAGGAAACACATGCGCACAATGCAGAAGGCAGGGACAGTGCCAGGCATGGGCAGGGCACAAAGACCACAGGGCCACACCACCTCCCACCACACACTAGCACACCCCATGAAGGCACATGCCATGGGCCCCTCCTGTGAACCCCCATGCACAACAACAAGCCACACAACAAACAACCAGGGAGACAAACCCTGCAGGAGTGGCTGCACAGGAACACACAACATATAGGACAGTAGCACAGGGCTAGGGTAACACACACACCACCACAACACCACACTCAGGGAACCAAAAATGAGTACAAGCACTAATGAACACATACAAGGAACAAACTTTCAAATGGACACACAGCCTGCATAGTCACACATACATACCACAGACTGACACACAGACACATACACAACCCACATGCCAACAGTAATGGAGCACAACAAATAGGAAAACCAAAGTGGGCTGCACACAAATGGAAGACCATGGAGACACACAACAATCAATCAATCAATCAACCAATCAATCCATTTGTAAAGCGCGCTACTCACCCGTGAGGGTCTCAAGGCGCTGGGGGGGAGGGGTGCTGCTACTGCTCGAATAGCCAGGTCTTGAGAAGCCTCCTGAAGGTTAGTAGGTCCTGGGTCTGCCATAGGAGGATGGGGAGGGTGTTCCAGGTCTTGGCGGCGAGGTGGGAGAACGATCTGCCACCGGTGGTCGCTCTTCGGATGTGGGGGACGGTGGCGAGGGCGAGGTTGGGGGAGTGGAGCTGTCGGTTCGGGATGTAGAAGGTGAGTAGTCTGTTGAGGTATGCCGGTCCGGTGTTGTGGAGCGCCTTGTGTGCGTGGGTGAGGAGCTTGAAGGTGATCCTCTTGTTGATGGGAAGCCAGTGCAGGTCTCTCAGGTGTGGTGTGATGTGGCTGTGGCGTGGGATGTCGAGGATCAGGCGAGCAGAGGCATTCTGTATGCGTTGTAGTCATTTCAGGAGTGTGGCCGAGGATCCTGCATAGAGGGCGTTTCCATAGCCCAGCCTGCTGCTGATGAGGGCCTGGGTGACTGTTCTTCTTGTTTCAGTGGGGATCCACCTGTAGATCTTGTGGAGCATGCGGAGTTGAAGCAGGGGGACGAGACTGCGTTGACTTGCTTGGTCATGGAGAGTGTTGATTCGAGGATAAACCCCAGGTTGCGTGTGTGGTCGGTGGATGTAGGTGCTGCTCCCAGTGCGGATGGCCAGTAGGAGTTGTCCCAGGCTAAGGGGGTGGAGCCGAGGATGAGGACCTCTGTCTTGTCTGAGTTCAGCTTCAGGCGGCTGTTCTTCATCCACTCGGCGACGGCTTACATTCCTTCCTGGAGGTTGGTTTTGGCGGTGAGGGGGTCCTTGGTGAGGGAGAGGACCAGCTGGGTGTCGTCAGAGTAGGAGATGATGTTGAGGTTGTGCAGTCGGGCGATATGGGCGAGCGGAGCCATGTAGACGTTGAACAGTGTCGGACTGAGGGATGATCCTTGGGGTACACCTCAGATGATCTCGGAGGCTTCGGAGCAGAAAGGGGGAGGCGGATGCTCTGGGTTCTGCTGTAGAGGAAGGAGGTGGTCCATTCCAGGGCCTTGTCTCGGATCCCTGCGTTGTGGAGGCGAGTGCGTAGGGTGTGGTGGCAGACAGTGTCGAAGGCAGCTGGTAGGTCCAGCAGGATAAGGGCCGCGGTTTCGCCGTTGTCCAGCAGGGCCCTGATGTCATCGGTGGCGGTGATGAGGGCAGTCTCGGTACTGTGGTTGCTGTGGAACCCGGACTGGGACGGGTCCAAGGTGCTGTTCTCAACAAGCATGTGTACATCACATGCAAGACTAGGAACAGAGAACAACACCCTCAGATCATCAAAGCACACATGGATGGTACAGTCAGTGATGTCAAACCACAGACATGTTCAATTATCAAGGAGAGAGAGAGGAATAGATAGCTAGTCCGTATCCCCAAGTTTTATATGTAATCAAGAAAGGGCTATCCAAGTAGTATGTGATACAGGACTCAGGACTGTATGGGAAGAGACGGGGGAAATGATTAGTTTCCTTACACACTCAGTAAAATACCTGCTCTGCTGTAATACAGACGTTGTAGCACACCCGGGACACATTCGGTGTCACTGGGTGGGCCCGATGATGAAGCATGCCTCTAACTAGGTTGGTGGGTGAGGGCTTCAGAAGGAAACTAATAGTTTCCCCGTCTCTTCCCATACAGTCCTGAGTCCTGTATCACATACTAATAGGTTAAACCACAGACATCACAGTGCAACAACACAGGATGACAGCAAGGCAAACCATGTATAGGCACAAGGATGAAAGGAAGGCCCTGAAGTCAAACTGTGAACAGTCACACATCTATACAACTACTTTCAGGAGTACACCAGCAGCACTACACACAGGGTCCATTGACACACTCCATGACTGACAAACACCAGTAGGAATCTACACACATACCCCCCTCCCACCAGCAGCACACAACACCAGTGTCAAACACACTGAAGGCTGCCAATACTTGCCAGTCAATACACACACAAACAATCACACACCCTGGGGGTAGCCACAAACATCACACACACACAGGGATGCCAGAACAAATGTCTGCACAAAAACAACAGACAAACACATAACCCAACAGAAACACACACAGAACCACAACAAGAACAGACATGCCCTGTGCAGCTAAACTGTGGAAAGGCAATGGGAGCACAGACACAACAGGAGTGCACAACCTCATCACTCAGGAACAATGCACAGACAACATACCACAACACACACAAGAAGTGCACCATCACAGAACAACACAGCCACATCAAACAAACAACAGATGCACAGGCAGAAAAATCACATAGCAAACACAGCAGGACATCAGGGGCTGCACACCAGGCAATGACAAGGCAACATACACACACAGACCTGCATGCACAACAAGCAGTGTGTGCACACCAAGCATACCAGCCACACACAGACAGCAGTGACATAACATCAACCCACACATCACCGATCAGCACAGCACAAAGACAACAGCACAGCCAGGAAGGAAAGCAATACCAAGAACACAGATACATCCAACACAACACCAACAGATGCACAAGTCTGGGACACAAAGGTGGACACAACTTGACCAGAGGACTGGGCAGCACACACAGTTGAACTGCATAGGAGCAACCATGACTGAAAAACAGCACAAGAACATCACATACAACCCATTGGTGAAATGCCCTGAGTGATACATTGATCCTGGCCAAAGAATTGCACCACAAAGCACAGTGTCACAAATTAAGCGATGGGGAGGCACACACACATGTAAAGCAAGGTGACAGCTGACACTCCTGCCATGTCAGTAGGGGACATGGCAGGAGTGTACCATACACTAGGAGAGGGGGAGTGCAGACCCACAATGGGTAGGCATCTGAAGAACAGATAGGGGATGGTATGACAACACACACACCATGCCATAACGGAGGCAAGAAGGCACCATGTGACAGCAATGCATGAGAAAACACAACCACAATGGCAGTTTGGAGCAGCAGGTCTGCACAGTCTCCACTCTCCACAAACGGTAACAAGACACATGGATGATCAACAAAACACAACACTGACTTGCCAGTCACACACTCTGCATACTCACACGTGACAAAAACAAGTAGGAGCCAGACAGAACTACAAGAACACACCAACACACTGCACAGTGCACAACATACAACTCACACATGTGCATACAACCACATCCACAGGGCTGAACAATCAAATCAACAGGCATACAACTCCTGGGTGACACATGTGTGCAGTTGACAAAGCAGGGGCATGCACACATCCACACTCCCGACAAACTCACCCCTTCACACTGCACACTTCCTGACCATCCAAGAGCACACATGGAAAGTAAGCCATGGGACTAGGATGACTGGCCATCACAAGATGACCACACACATACACCACTGGGCACACATAAAGGAAGAATACACATACAGGATGACCATGGCCAGCCTGCCTGCAATACTGTGTGCAGAAACCCACTCTGTGCTGGCAGTGCCCCCCAACCTGACATGTGTACAATAAAGCCAACATGAAGAAATTAAGAAAATGACAACTGCTTCCCATTTAAAACTGACATCATTGTCCTCACAAGTATCTGGGTCAGGAAGAACTGAAGACCCTGTCACCCCTGAAACAAATAGAGTAAGTGAGCCCAAACATTGACTATGTTGAAGTGGCACACAGACCATGTGGCACAGTAAACCATATACACACAGCAAAAGAACTTTATTCAGTAAGGACACTGACAAAATAGACAACAGGAGCAACTGTCTTTATTCACATATTGCACCGATAGGCACCATGAGAAGAGAAGACCAAGGCACAAAATGCAGCTCATGTCCATGAAAAGCTGCACAGGCAAGGGCAAAACAGCAGTGAACAACAAGGCCAGTGGCCAGGGCCAAGTGCAGGGTATGACCATGAGAATCTGCACAGGCAAGGGCACAACAGCAGTGAACAACAAGGCCAGTGGCCAGGGCTAAGTGCAGAGCATGTCCATGAGAAGCTGCACAGGCAAGGGGCACACAAGGCCAGTGGCCAGTCCAGGGTGCAGAGTATGTCCATGAGAAGCTGCATAGGCAAGGGCAAAACAGCAGTGAACAATAGGGCAAGGCCAGTGGCCAGGGCTAAGTGCAGAGCATGTCCATGAGAAGCTGCACAGGGAATGTGTGCAACTGTACCTTTCCATGGTCAGCAACACAGTCAGTGGGTAACAATGAACAGTACAGGCCTATGTGTGTGAGATACAGGTGTGTGAGGGTGACTGACACTCAGACTTGGCTGTCAGGCGGACTGGGCGCTGGCTGTGTCTTGGGGACTGTCGGGGCACTTGACCGGGGAGAGAGCGAACCAGCTGAGGTAGAGATATCAGTGGCTTGGCAAGCCTGAGGGCTCCTTGGACCAGGCGGTGTAGTGGCAATTGGAGGTGATCCAGACGGGAGACACGGTGTGGCTAGGAGAATGTGGAGGGGTGCCTTTCCACTTCTTGGGGATCCTAAATGGCTTGCCTGACGTTGGATCAATGGGAGGTGGTGTGGACACAACAGGCACACTCACCACCAAAGCTGCATCAGGTGCAGATGCTGGCACCCCCTCTGGTGATGTGTTGGACCCAGCAGAACGCTTTGCCTGGCTTTGCCTCTGCCACACTTTCCCCTGTTTACTAGGTGTCACCCCTACAGTGCACTCCTTCCCCTGCTTCACTGGGCTTGGAATGGGAGTTGAGGTGGTGGGTGAATCTGCCTTTGAGCCCTTCCTAGGTGTACCCTTGGCATGCACCACCTCCTTTGGTGGGCACAGAAACTGTATGCTTCTCTTTGCGAGATGCTTTAGGGACAGGAGAGTCCTTGGATGGGGATGCCTCTGAGGCATGTGCGCCTGAGGTCTGCTGCTTTCCTTTTTGTCCCCTGGTGTTGCCTGATGGGCTTTTCTTTCTACGCTCTAGGGTGGCTTTGGTCTTCTGTGGGGATGGTGTCTGCGCCCGGGACTGCTTGGGTTGCTGCTGCTGTGTGCTTCGTGTGCTGTATTGTGACTTTTATGTATGTGGACTGTGGTCACTATCGTCAGACATGGCCACTGCCAGGGGGGTGGATAAAGGGACCGGAGCTGGACTGTGAGTATGTGCCTGTTGAAGGGCAGACATCACTGTGTAGGACAAAGCCTGGATAGTCCGGTGCAGCCCACCCACGTCTGAATGTATGCCCTCCATGAAAGCAACCACCTGTGCCAATTTTTTGTCGTGGTCTATGATGGCATTGAGGAGACTTTTATTGGCCTACACACAGCTGGCGCACAAGGTCCACAGACCCAGTACTGATGGCAGCAGGGGGGACAGAGGCAGGGGCAGTGGTGCCAGGGGTGAAGGACACTCTTTCCCTCTTATGGAGGCAGACACGGGCAGCACCAGAGGAAGTGGCTGGGAGGGTGGGCACTGGCCGCTGTGTGGTGGAAGATGATGCAGAGTCCCTGTTCCCTGTGCCCGCCAACATGGATGCATCCCCGCTGGCATCAGATGATGTGGTGCTTTACGTCTCAGGCTGGGATTCGTCCAGCAGACTCCTGTCCCCCTCTGAGGCGCTGGTGACATCTGTGTCACTGGGCTCCTGTGCAGCTGTTGTGCTAGTTTCACCCCCACTGCTGTCCATCTCCTGTCCCTCCGTAACCACAGGAGATGCTGCATGAGAGAGAGAGAGATGTAGGGTAAGGTCAGTGGCATCAACAGAACAAACATATGCAAGCAATGCATAACAAAAGATGACCAAATCTACATGTTGCACACCACCCTGTGCAATCACATCGTGCCAACTCACTATATTGACTCAAACAGTGCGTGGAAACTGGAAATTCAGGCATGAGTGAGCCATGTGATGACCACACAGCACAACACTCTGCTTGTGGCTCTGTTCAACCAGACACACAACTAGGTCTGAGCACACCTAGGGACATGATGGGGGCACACTACTTGTTGCCACTGACAGATCTAAATGGAACAGGAGGGGGCAACACAGACACAGACTACAACATGACAGTCCACAATGGCCATTAGCCCATGCCACCCACCATGTCGTACTTTATGGCCCAAAGACTGTTGCACATTGTTTTCAGATGTCTAGGCCTCTCCAATCTGGGTGCATGCAATGGACGCATTGATGAAGGCACAGTCAGATCGGGCACACTGCCGTTCCCTCCCATGGGATTCCCAAGACTACCCCAATGCAGAAGAAACCTGAAGAGCACAACTCAGAATGCAATTGAAATGCACAGCATTCAAACCACCTTTGTAAGTACAGGTATGGCAAATGCATGACAACGGCACCCAGCCTAGCAGCCACTTACATGCCACTGCATCACAATACCAACATCACATAGGCCAGTGCTGGCACAGACTCTGTACACATGCAGCCACTCCCAGCCAAAGTCACCCTCCCCAAATGCTCACCCCTGGCTTGCTGCTGATGCTCCTTCAAACGTGCATCCAGCTAAGCCTGTGTCACTGCCAAGATGTGCCCCATTAGTGGTATCATGCCGCGCCTTGCCAAACGCCCAGTGCGAGGAAGCAGCCCTAAGGTCATCTCCGCCATGTTCTTTGCCAGCCGGCTGATGTCATCCCACCTCTTGTGGCAGTGGGTGCGCCATCGGTTTGAGACCCCCAGAGCTCACACCTTCGCTGCAACGGCCCTCCACACGGCCTTACGCTGGTGTACCTTGAGCTGCAGGCATGGGAGACACGAGGGGGAAATGATCAGTGACACAGTGTTATGTACCGACATCTCTCAGTATAGCAGCAAGATACAAACTCATCACATATCCAACGATATGTCTATCAGAGACTAGAGTACATCTCACATGGTACATTTGCATGGGAAAACTGATGTAAATGCATGCACGTGTGAGGGGGAACACAGTCCCTGCACATCTCACACACATGCAGGATGCCAGCACTGAAACACCTATGTAGCTTGCCCACATCTCCAGTCCATTGTTGGGTTGAGCAACACATACATCACATATCAACCTGTGTTTAGAGGTAGACTCACTGTGTCCAAGACTGCGCAGCCCTCAATGTCCCTGCCCTGTGAATAGATAACTGTGTTATGGATGTCACATTGAGGGACATGATCTCACAAATGCAAAATCCTCTTCACAAGGCCGGTCGTGTGCAATCTACAGTGCTGAGATGGCCCATAGCTAGAGTGCAATGTGAAAAGACTGATGTAATACTCTGTAAGTGAAGTGATGTGTCCTTGTCTTTGTGGGCGGGGACTGTGCTGGCCAGGTGGGCTCACACTGAGATGGACTACAGGGGCACACACAGCCATTCAGCCAAGCAATCACTGTCCTGACTCCTGCATGAACAACCTTCTGCGTCACTGTATGGCTGACAACACAACACAGATCACTCATACATACATGTGCAGACAGGGAAACCTGTGGCATTGGGTACACACACCTTCACCCAAGAGACAGCATGTTAGGCAGTGCATGACACAACACCACACTCCCAGGCACATACTGCATCAGTCCAACTACATGTGTGCCCCCTACCCTACCCCCCCTCTGTTGAGGACTTACCACGACATTTGGGGCACCATATAGCCTTGGGTACTGTGTGACCACCTCATCCACCAGGACCTCCAGCTCCTCGCTCGTTAAGGGACTGGCACGGATCTTTTCTGTCCTTCCCATCACTGTGGACATGAGACAACAGCGGCGGGATTGGGCGGTGAGGGGTCTCAGGCAGCAGTACCTGGAGGCAGCAGCAGGTGAGGGGTCTTAGGCAGCAGTCCCTGGAGGCAGCAGCAGGTGAGGGGTCTCAGGCAGCAGTCCCTGGAGGCAGCAGCAGGTGAGGGGTCTCAGGCAGCAGTCGCTGGAGGGTGAGGGGTCTCTGGCAGCAGTCCCTGGAGGCAGCAGCAGGTGAGGGGTCTCTGGCAGCAGGCTCTGGGAGCAGTGGAAATGTGAGGCTCACTCCCACACATATATAGCCCCCTGGGGTCATTTCAAAGGTGCCAAGCTGCAGCAATTGGTGGTCCAGATCTGCCTCTTTCAAATGTATCCAATGACAGCCTCCGCGGTGTCAGAGAACGCCTACCACGATCTTCAAAATTGCATCATGCCACCGCAATCAAGGTTCTCATTGGCTCTAGGGCAAGCTCCATGGTGGTGATACACCGCAGGGGCCCGTTGTGCACTAGCGCGATGGTGAATCTTTCAAATGTATCCAATGACCGCCTCCGCGGTGGCAGAGCACGGCTACTGCGATCTTCAATATTGCATCATGCCACCTCAATCAAGGTTCCCATTGGCTCTAGGGCAAGCTCCATGGCGGTGGCACACCACAGGGGCCCGGTGTGTGCTAGCGCAATGGTACATCTTTCAAATGCATCCAATGACCACCTCCGCGGTGGCGGAGCATGCCTACCGTGGTCTTCAAAATTGCATCATGCCACCGCAATCAAGGTTCCCATTGGCTCTAGGGCAAGCTCCATGGCGGTGACACACCGCAGGGACCCGATGTGCGCTTCCGCAACTTTTTTAGCAGAGCATGCGAACCGCCATTTCCCCATGTCTCCATGCCTATCACTACCGCACTTGTGTGAATGGGGGTGCTGGTGACACACCGCTGGGGCCAGGCGGTAGCTACCGCGATATGGGTGCCATACAATGGCAATGGCCATCTGGCAAACATCAACAGTGATAACACATATCAACGTGGGGGAGGTCTAAGGGAAAGTTTAAACAAAACAGTAGACCAGCAGGTTGTGTTTCCCCAAAAGATTTGCTACGTATCCTGGATGGAATGCCATTTGATGTCACTCAAGACATTCTAGTGAGTTTTGACGTCGAGTCATTATACACGTGCATCCCGCAGGATGAGACTTTATCTACTGTCAAAATGCTCCTGGAAGGTGCTTCACTGCAGAGCCCTACACCAGTGGATCTTATTATGACATGTGCAACCATAGCCATGAAAGAGAATTTCTTCAAATTTGAAGAAGATCTCTTTTTACAGATCTCAGGGACGTCTATGGGGAGCATTTTCGCACCATCTTTAGCGAATCTGTACGTCCATCAGATTGAACAGTCTGAGATCCTCTCCGGTACGAATCCGTTTCTAGGTCACATCCTGACCTGGAAGCGGTATATTGATGACGTTTTCGTCATCTGGAGGGGATCCTTTGAGACTATCAAGGAATTTCACACTTGGTTGAACAACCAGAACAGGTTTCTCAAATTCACCTGCGAGTATTCAAAGGAAAGTATCTCCTTCCTGGACTTACGGATTGAACCGAAGAATGGCAACCTCAGTACTGAACTTTACAGGAAGCCAATGGCACGGAACTCCCTTTTGCATTTCAAGAGCTATCATCCTAAGGCTCTTAGGGAGAACCTCCCATTTGGACAATTCCTTCGCATTCGTCGGAATTGTTCTGAGGTGACCAAATATCATGAACATGCTACCCTCCTATCCATACAATTGCAGGAGAGACAGTATCCCAAGAAAATTATAAAAACATCCATGAAGAGAGCCAGAAACAACCACAGAGAAGCTCTGCTCGAGAAGAGGATACAGAATCCCATGGAAGAGAACAAAAGGATTACCTGTGTCAACACCTTCTGCAATTATTCCAATGCACTTAAGAAGAGTATCCTAAAGAACTGGAGGTTTCTTAAAATAGAGGGTAGTCCCTTACCCCCTCCCCTTTTTGCCTTTAAAAGGAGCTCCAATCTGAAAGATCGATTAGTGCATACACGCCCGAGGATGCTGAGAAACCCAGATACGAGCACACTTTGGGGGTTACCACCAGTTGTAGGTCACTTTCCATGCGGAAATTGTGCGGTATGCCCCCAGACTCGACACACCACTGAGGTAGAGATAGGGACGAATAGGCCTTGGTCCCTCAAAACCCATACAAACTGTAACAGTGAACGAGTGATTTACTTGATAAAATGCCCCTGCAATAAAAACTACGTGGGCATGACATCACGAAAGGTCAAAGTGAGGATATCGGAACACAAGAGCACTATCCGATGTAAAAAGAGTGCTACCAAACTCACCAATCACTTCGTCTCAGTGGGACACAAAGAGACCGAGCTTCAGTGGGTGGTTCTAGAACAACCACACATTCCAGCTCATATTACGGACATTCAGAAATTCCTTCTAGTAAGAGAGCAGAGATGGGTGCACAGACTTCATTCAGACATTGCCGGTCTGAATGATGAAATTCCTTGGCTGTTGTTGTAAAATCTAACAATAAAAGACCCCCTCTTCCTTTTTTATGATATTGTTGTGCATGGGTACGCTTGTTATGGAGGGTACTACGACGACAAGTTGGCTACTATATTGCTGCATCTCCACACTGGAGAGGGGCTATTTCTATGTATGTCCTTCCTGGATGCACACACATTGATGACCTTCTCTGTTGTTGTTTTGTTGTATAACAAGTAGGAGTGTTAGAGTATAGATCGGGTAGATCATGCACCTGCGCGTTGCTGGCGTGAGAGAACGAGTTAGTGCCCTCTCAGTCACGCACGCGCCTTACCCGATCACAGACACCTCTGTGCCGCACATGCGCGGTAGTTGTCTATACGCATGCGCATCTTTTCGCCGCGCTTTGGGGTTTCTAATATACTGTTACACTCTCTGAGTAATATCACATTTGCATTATGGGAGTGGTTTGTGTATTGCTTTACAAAGTAAGAGTGTTATGATGCATATCGGGCAGATCGTGATTCTGCACGTTACTGACGTAGGAGAAAGAGTTAGTGCCCTCTCCGCCACGCACGCTCCTTGCCCGTTCACAAACACCACTTTTTCCGCACATGCGTGGTAGTTGCTTACACGCATGCGCGGTAATCTATCAGAAGTATTTGTTTGCCGCACATGCGCGGTACGCCTTTACAGGCAGCGCCTTGGGCACCTCAATCGGCCCGCCTCACCTGCAGGCATTTGAACTAAGGCAGGTTCACAAACACCACTTTTTCCGCACGTGCGTGGTAGTTGCTTACACGCATGCGCGGTAATCTATCAGAAGTATTTGTTTGCCGCACATGCGCGGTACGCCTTTACAGGCAGCGCCTTGGGCACCTCAATCGGCCCGCCTCACCTGCAGGCATTTGAACTAAGGCAGGTTAAATAGACTTCCACGACGCGTCCGTCGGCACCTCCGGTCTTACTCAAAGACCGTCCCGGGGTACCGACGGATAGGTGAGTGTTCATTTGGCTAATTTTAGTTTATTAGGTGGTTACTATACTTCATTATGTCTGTCCAGGCTCATTTTTGTATTAGTTTGAGTGCCTGGGTTCATGAGACCTTAGGGAGTTCTTAGTGATTACTTTGTTTCCCTTGCCTTGCATACCAGTACATTTGGTACACGTGACCTTATATCTAATTTTGACAATTTCTTTTAGAGTTTGAGTGCCTGGGTTCATAAGACCTGAGGGAGTTCTTAATGATTACTTTGTTTCCCTTACTTTGTACACCAGTACATTGGGTACACATGAGCTTATATCTAATTTTGACAATTTCTTTTAGAGTTATGTAACTAGTGTTAACAGTGTGTGTCTTTCTCTATGTTTCACGTCCACTGGCATGGTTCAATAACCACCTAGTATGATAGTGAACATTTAAATGTGTCTGCAGCTGTGGCACAGTTCTAATATCTCTTTCTATAAAGACTTTCATGTACCATATATGCCTTTGCATTCTGGGATTGGTTGGTGCTGTTCTCAGGTTTTTAAACTATGCTTCCAAAGAGGAGGGTTTCTTCAGGTATTACCTGTTTTCTCTTTCTCCTACTAATTTGTCCTTTTAGAGCGGGGCCCCTTTTCCCTGAGTCGAGACCAGGTTGAGGTGAGGGCTGTACCCACTGTTTATGGGTAAGTGCAATTCAAAACGAACAGTATTGAATGCCATACAGCATTAGTGAATGCTAGTTTTGGTCATTGAGTTTGTTTGACCTTTAGTTGAGCTTGTTTTACACATTGAGTCTTTGTTTCTTTTCCAATTTTTCCACAGGTATCCGGTTTTGATTGCCGATAAAACTTGACCGGTGCGGTAGGAATTTTTATCTGCACCCCACTTTTGTATAATTTACACACACGTTTTTCTCACAAAGAAAACCACAGCAGTAATTTAGGTCCTGACGAAAGCCCAGATACTATTGATCGATTGAGGGCAGAAACATGTTGACCGTACTTGCTATGGACAATAGCATAATGCCAATTTAATTTATGCAATATTGCCATCTTGCTTTTTAAATATGACAGGGGTTCCCTACTATTAAAGAACTTTTGAGCACCCTTAGCCATTTTTAACTCACACTATTATGATTTTACTGCTGACCTTTAGGATTTCCCACCTTGATCTATGGGTAGTACCTCATCCAAGACAATATTCGTGAGAGATCAGGTGACAATCCTCCTTTGTTGCTCCTTCTATGCTAGCGACCGGGTCACTGTTTCATGAACTGGTCCTGCTGGTTGGAGTACACAGACCCAGATGATAATAACAATTAACCACCTTAAGTGATTGATGGGTCCTGTTGAAGGGAGTGCTCTCATATAGAGTCGTCACATTGAGAATGGGGTTCACTTAGACTTGTTTGTGTAATTTTTTGGCTCAATTACTGACCCAGGTTGTATTAGTGTTTTGAAACATCAACAGTGAACAGTGCCCACATGGTCAATGGCACATCATTGTGCACACGATGCCAATGTTCCATTTACTCCACTGGTGACTACACATGCCATGTTTGTGTATGTGATTTCTGTACCTGTACTCCCTCACATGTCACTTATAAATTTGATGATCGTGTAGGCAGGGCAGTGTTGTCCTGGACTCTACAATGTGTACACATGTCAATGTGTTGAGGTGTAGTGACAATCACAGCAATGCTCGTCTCAATGAATGATGATCTTTTTTGCATGGCCTCTTATGTCTGCTCATGCACACATTCGTCATTTCTGCGCCGACTGTGGTCATTGTGTTGTGGATGTGTGCCAGGTTGAAATGACGCATGAAGGTGTGACAGGTACAGCAGCTAGGTATGAGACAGTGGGTTTGATTTGTTACACATATGCTGGATGCTATACTGCCAGGCGTGCCCATGTGAAATGTGGCTATATCCCTATGTGCATTCACATTGACCAAGGTGGTGTTTGAGGTACTTGTTTTGTGTAAGTTGACAGGTGTGCCCTTTGTGTAGCTGAAGGTGTCCCTACATGTAAGCTGGTCTGTAACTCAATTTTGATGTCAGTCATTGTTGTCGTTGTGTCATCCAGAATGTGAGATGCTGAGCCCATCTCATGATGTATTGCATTGACATGCTTCCACTTTCATTTCAACTAGGAGGAGGCCAAATCTGATTCGTCACTTGACGGTGCTGGAGGACATGGAGGATGTGGCGATCATCCGGAAATGCCATCTGGATACAGACACCCTAAAAACCCTTATCTGTTGGAGCCCCACCTGCAGCCTCGCCGGACATATCCAACAGCTTTCACCCCAACTTATAAGGTGATGGTGGCCCTGCATTTTTTTGCCACTGTATTATTCCAAAAGACAGTGGCCAGTGCTGGTGGGATGTCACAACAGATGGTCAGCATGGTGCTGCGTGATGTTCTGTCCACCATGATGATATACAAGGACAGATACATCCATTTCCCCAGGGGGGCTAAATTGCCAGCTGTGAAGGGAGACTTCTATCCCCTTGGACACATCCCCCATGTTTTTGGTGCCATTGATTGCACCCATGTCGGGCTTGTGCCACCACAGGCAAGTGAGCACATTTACAGGAATCGCAAACATTACCACTCCATAAATGTGCAAGTGGTGTGCCTGGCAGGTATGATCATCTCCCACGTGTGTGCCAAATTCCCAGTCTCGGCCCATGACTCCTACATCCTGCGAAACAGCATTATGCCCCAGGCGTGCATGAATTGTGGGTGAGTATGCCTAGTCGTATGGCGTGCTGGGTGTGTGACCTGCCGCCCTCTGCCTCAGCGACATTGCAATGTCTATTTGTATTTGTCATACCTAGGTGATTCTGCATATCCCAACCGTCCCTGGTTGCTGAGCCCACTGCGGAATCCCAGGACCCCGGCTGAAGTCCGCTCCAATGAGGCCCATGGGAGGACACGTTGTGTGGTGGAGCGTCATTTGGTCTGCTCAAGTCACGTTTCCGCTGCCTGGACAAGACCGGAGGTGCACCGGCATACTCGCCCGGGAAGGTATGTCAGATTATAGTGGCATGCTGCATGCTCCACAACCTAGCCATTCACAAGGAGAATCCCCTGCTCCTGGATGATGATGAGGACCCAAGACCCCAGCCTGCAAACCAACCCGTGTCCAGTGATGAGGACAGTGGAGAGGAGGAAGGTGTTGACCTGCGTGAACAGCTCATCACCCGCTTCTTCACTTGAAGGTGGGTGACAATGTACAACATACCCATTGTCGGCTGATATTGCTGTTGTCGTGAAGGGGTGTGTGACAATTGTAACAGCAGCCAGTTGTAGACTCAGCAGTGGTTGGCAATGTTTCTGGGACAGGTCATTTGGGAACATCTACAGGACATGTATGTTGACACTTGTTGCCAATTGTGATGTGTGCATGTTGGGTTATCTTAATGGCAGGTGTTGTGTGATGTCTGTGATGCCACACCCAGACCAGTGATTGTTGTTCTGTTGTGTTTCCCTAGGTGCCTTCAACTTCTCCTTGCCTACATACAGTCCATACTCCTGGTACATTGGGATCATGTTGAAGACTGTACATCCTGCAATAAAGACGGAGCAGACACAACAACATGTGTGTAAGGATTTTATATTTACAATGGTGACATGTGAGGGGGGTGTACATTTCCATTGAGGTGGTGGTAAAGCAGTGAGTTGACAGTTATGGTAAATGAGATAATCGAGTAGTCACCACATTGATGTGGTGACCCAGTCCAACAGACAGATGCCATTCACAAGGCAGTGTGGGGAAGGACAGTCCAAAAAGTCAATGCAGTGGTGAAGAGGGTTGCCATCAGGGCTGGCTCCATGACTGGCGTTGGCAGGTACTTTGCCTCCAGATACTCCCAGGGTCTTCTTAGGACGGCCCCTTCGTCGCTTTGCAGGGGTAGCCCTGCTGCAGGGCCAGTGGGGTCTGAGGACTCACCCCTCTCTGTGGGCGCAGGGGAGGATGGTGAACTGGTCATCCTGCGGCCCACCAGAGGGAGGTGGAGGTGTTGGTTGTGGCACAGGCCTGTCCCTTAGTACTGCTACTTGCTGGCCCAAGAGGTCCACAATTTGTCCCATACGGTTGTCGATGGACCTCATCAGTAGGATGAGCTTGTGTAACAGTTCATCCGACCCTGGGCCTGTTTATATGCGCCAAGGACTCTGGTGATGTGTTCCAGGGATTGGGTCCCAGCCTCCTGGTGTCTGTGGGTGACCCTGCCCCTCCCACCTACCCAGCTGCCACGGACCTGTTGCCTCACCATTGTGGGCACCCGCATCCTCCCCCTCCTCAGTCGGTGGTGTGGGGTGGTCATCCTCTGGGAGAGGGAGGGTGTTGCAGGCAGAACTGGTGGTGGTGGTGGCGGTGGCCGCACAGGCCATAACAGCAGGGGTCTGTAGTGAAGTTGTTATTGCTACAGATGTGGTGGGGGGATAATGGGGTCCTGGGACCTGTTGCTCTCTGGCACACTAGATGGGCCGGCTTCAAGCTCATCGTCCTGAAAATCCTGGGAGTCAACATCTGAGAGTCCATGTACCGGGGGGGAGACTGGTTCTGCAGGTTGCTAGTGATGTCCTCTGCAGTGAGTTCTTGGTCACCGGTGGATCAGATGGGAAATGGTCATTGTAGTGCACCCCACAATCTTTGTGTTAGCTGTGTGTCATTCACTGTTTGTACATTGCACAATTGACTGATCATCACATTGTTTCCTATGTGCACTACTGTGCTTCCTGACATGATGCAGTGGTACGTGCATTACTTACTTGTCCATGGTGTGAGGTGTCAAGGCATACCATGCGACCCGTGCATAATTTATGATTACAGGGACCTGTTGCCATCTAGGGACTGGCACAACATGTTTTTCGTTGATTTGTCTTACCTGGCAGACGTCACATCTGGCCATGTACTGGCCATTGTTATCTCCTGCATACCTTTGTCCTGTGATGTGCATATCTTGATTTATACCACCACACATACTTTCTTATATCTCAAATGATCCTTGTTGCACTTGCTCCATGGCGATGCACATGTCAATAGGAGCTGTGCATGATTGGGCCAAGACTTTCTTCTACATGTGCATTGGGGTGTCACACTTTGGTAGCTGTGACAGTTTCCTGATCTTACCTGTGTGCACACTGTGTTTGGCAATGGGGTCGATGTGCATATTTGTGCAATGGGAGTACTGGTGCTGTCATATTGCACCATTTCTTTTGTGACAAATGTGTGGGTGCACGTACTGGCTACTTGCCTGTAACGTGCTCGCATTTGGCTTTGTGATGTGACACATCTGTATGTGCGTGGTAGAGGCTTATATCCTGCTCAGTGGCGTCATAAGACCGAATGATATGTCTACCTACCTGTGAGTTTGTTAGGTGTACTGAAATGGCTTCCAACTGCTTCTGGGTGGGGGAGTGCTCCCTCCTGCTGAGGTGGGGGGCAGGGGGCATTGTGGGAGTGGTAGTGCAGGCCTCCCACCCACTCAGCCCAACCCTCTTCAACGTCTACATGACCCCCCTCGCAGCCATCGCACGCCAACACAACCTCAACATAATTTCCTACGCCGACGACACCCAACTGATCCTCTCCCTCACCAACGACCCCGCCACCGCCAGAGCCAACCTACATGAAGGAATGAAAGACGTCGCCGAATGGATGAAGAACAGCCGCCTGAAACCGAATTCAGACACGACGGAAGTCCTCATCCTGGGATCATCCCCCTCCGCCTGGGACGATTCCTGGTGACCCCCTGCTCTGGGCACCACTCCCAAACCTACGGACCACGCACGCAACCTGGGCTTCATCCTGGACTCCTCCCTCTCGATGACCAGACAAGTCAACGCCGTCTCCACATCATGCTTCAACACCCTGCATATGCTCCGCAAGATCTTCAGATGGATCCCCACAGGAACCAGGAAGACTGTTACCCAAGCACTCGTCACCAGCCGACTAGATTACGGGAACACCCTCTACGCCGGAACCACAGCCAAACTACAAAAAAGACTCCAACGCATCCAGAACGCCTCCGCACGACTCATCCTGGACATCCCCTGTCATAGCCACATCACCGGACACCTGAAAGACCTGCACTGGCTCCCCGTCAGCAAGAGAATCACGTTCAGACTCCTTACCCACGCACACAAGGCTCTCCACGACCTGGGCCCCAAGTACCTCAATGACCGAATGACCTTCTACACGCCCACCCGCCAGCTACGATCAACCAGCCACGCCCTCGCCACCGTCCCACGGATCCACAGAGTCACCGCCGGAGGAAGATCCTTCTCCTACCTGGCAGCCAAGACTTGGAACTCCCTCCCCATCCACCTTCGGCTAACCCAAGACCACCTCTCCTTCAGGAAGCAGCTCAAGACCTGGCTGTTCGAGCAGTAACGGACCCCTCCCCCCCCAGCGCCTTGAGACCCTTCCGGGTGAGTAGCGCGCTTTACAAATGCCGTGATTGATTGATTGATTGACAAACACCCTCAAATGGAAGATGTCTATCTACCTGTAAGTTTGATGAGGGTAATGTAATGGCTAACACATGCTTCTGGGTGGGGTGGGGGAGGGCTCCATCCTGCTGAGGTGGGGGGCAGGGGGCATGGTGGGAGTAGTGGTACAGGCTTCCCACCCCCAAAAACCCTCCCAAGGAAGATGGCTACCTACCTGTAAGTTTGTTTGGTGTACTGCAATGCCTTCCAAATGCTTCTGGGTGGGGGAGTGCTCCATCCTGCTCAGGTGTGGGCCAGGGGGCATTGTGGGAGTGATAGTGCAGGCCTCCCTCCCACAAACACCCTCCCATGGAAGATGGCTACCTACCTGTAAGTTTGATTAGGGTAATTTAATGGCTGACACATGCTTCTGGGTGGTGTGGTGGGAGGGCTCCATCCTGCTGAGGTGGGGGGCAGGGGACATGGTGGGAGTAGTGTTACAGGCCTCCCACCCCCAAACACCCTCGCAGGGAAGATGGCTACCTACCTGTAAGTTTGTTTGGTGTAGTGCAATGGCTTCCAACTGCTTCTGGGTGGGGGAGTGCTCCATTCTGCTCAGGTGTGGGCCAGGGGAATGGTAGTGCAGGGCTCTCACCCACAAACACCCTCCCAGGGAAGATGGCTACCTACCTGCAAGTTTGATGAGGGTAATGTAATGGATGACACATGCTTCTGGGTGGGGGGGGGGGAGAGGGCTCCATCCTGCTGAGGTGGGAGGCAGGGGGCATGGTGGGAGTAGTGGTACAGGCCTCCCACCCCCAAACACCTTCACTGTGAAGTTGACTACCTACCTGTAAGTTTGTTTGGTGTGCCGCAATGGCTTCCAAATGCTTCTGGCTGGGGTGGGGGGAGGGGTCCATCTTGCTAGGCTGTGGGACAGGGGGCATGGTGGGAGTGGTAGTGCCGGCATCCCACCCCAAACACCCTCCCTGGCAAGATGGCTACCTACCTGTAAGTTTGTTTGGTGTACTGCAATGGCTTCCAACTGCTTCTGGGTGGGGGAGTGCTCATCCTGCTCAGGTGTGGGCCAGGGGGCATGGTGGTAGTGGTAGTGCAGGCCTCTCACCCACAAACACCCTCCCAGGGAAGATGGCTACCTACCTGTAAGTTTGTTTGGTGTACTGCAATGGCTTCCAACTGCTTCTGGGTGGGGGAGTGTTCAATCCTGCTCAGGTGTGGGCCAGGGGGCATGGTGGGAGTGGTAGTGCAGGCCTCTCACCCACAAACACCCTCCCAGGAAAGATGGCTACCTACCTGTAAGTTTGATGAGGGTAATGTAATGGCTGACACATGCTTCTGGGTGGGGTGGGGGAGGGCTCCATCCTGCTGAGGTGGGGGGCAGGGGGCATGGTCGGAGTAGTGGTACAGGCCTCCCACCCCCAAACACCCTCCCAGGGAAGATGGTTACCTACCTATAAGTTTGTTTGGTGTACTGCAATGGCTTCCAACTGCTTCTGGGTGGGGGAGTGCTCCATCCTGCTCAGGTGTGGGCCAGTGGGCATGGTGGGAGAGGTAGTGCAGGCCTCTCACCCACAAACACCCTCCCAGGAAAGATGGCTACCTACCTGTAAGTTTGATGAGGGTAATGTAATGGCTGACACATGCTTCTGGGTGGGGAGGGGGAGGGGGCATGGTGGGAGTAGTGGTACAGGCCTCCCACCCCCAAACACCTTCACTGTGAAGTTGACTACCTACCTGTAAGTTTGTTTGGTCTGCTGCAATGGCTTCCAAATGCTTCTGGCTGGGGTGGGGGAGGGGGTCCATCTTGCTAGGCCGTGGGACAGGGGGCATGGTGGGAGTGGTAGTGCAGGCCTCCCACCCCAAACACCCTCCCAGGGAAGATGGCTACCTACTTGTAAGTTTGTTTGGTGTACTGCAATGGCTTCCAACTGCTTCTGGGTGGGGGAGTGCTCAATCCTGCTCAGGTGTGGGCCAGGGGGCATGGTGGGAGTGGTAGTGCAGGCCTCTCACCCACAAACACCCTCCCAGGGAAGATGGCTACCTACCTGTAAGTTTGATGAGGGTAATGTAATGGCTGACACATGCGTCTGGGTGGGGTGGGGGAGGGGGCATGGTGGGAGTAGTGGTACAGGCCTCCCACCCCCAAACACACACCCAGGGAAGATGGCTACGTACCTGTAAGTTTGTGTGGTGTACTGCAATGGCTTCCAACTGCTTCTGGGTGGGGGAGTGCTCCATCCTGCTCAGGTGTGGGCCAGGGGGCATGGTGGGAGTGGTAGCGCAGGCCTCCCTCCCACAAACACCCTCCCATGGAAGGTGGCTACCTACCTGTAAGTTTGATGAGGGTAATGTGATGGCTGACACATGCTTCTGGGTGGGGGGGGAGGGCTCCATCCTGCTGAGGTGGGGGCAGGGGGCATGGTTGAAGTAGTGGTACAGTCCTTCCACCCCTAAACACCCTCACTTTGAAGTTGGCTACCTACCTGTAAGTTTGTTTGGTGTGCTGCAATGGTTTCCAAATGCTTCTGGGTGGGGTGGGGGGGTTCCATCTTGCTAGGCTGTGGGACAGGGGGCATGGTGGGAGTGGTAGTGTAGGCCTCCCACCCCCAAACACCCTCCCAGGGAAGATGGCTACCTACCTGTAAGTTTGTTTGGTGTACTACAATGGCTTCCAACTGCTTCTGGGTCGGGGATTGCTCCATCCTGCTCAGGTGTGGGCCAGGGGGCATGGTGGGAGTAGTGGTACAGGCCTCCCACCCACAAACACCCTCCCATGGAAGATGGCTACCTACCTGTAAGTTTGATGAGGGTAATGTAATGGCTGACGCATGCTTCTTGGTGGCGTGGGGCAGTGCTCCATCGTGCTGAGGTGGGGGCCAGGGGGCATGGTGGGAGTGGTAGTGCAGGCCTCTCACCCACAATCACCCTCCAAGGGAAGACGGCTACCTACCTGTAAGTTTGTTTGGTGTACTGCAATGACTTCCTACTGCTTCTGGGTGGGGGAGTACTACATCCTGCTGAGGTGTGGGCCAGGGGTCATGGTGGGAGTGGTAGTGCAGGCCTCTCACCCACAATCACCCTCCCAGGGAAGATGGCTACCTATCTGTACGTTTGAAGAGGGTAATGTGATGGCTGACACATGCTTCTGGGTGGGGTGGGGGAGGGCTCCATCCTGCTGAGGTGGGGGGCAGGGGGCATGGTGGGAGTAGTGGTACAGGCCTCCCACCCCCAAACACCCTCACTGTGAAGTTGGCTACCTACCTGTAAGTTTGTTTGGTGTACTAAAATGGCTTCAAAAGGCTTCTGGGTGGGGTGGGGGAGGGCTCCATCTTGCTGATGCTGTGGGACAATGGGGCCTGATGGGAGTTATAGTGCTGGCTGCCTGTACGCATGCCCCCATGGTAATGTTGGTAGCTACGTTTGGGGTGAATAGGAGTGGGTGAATGTTGAATCTGTGAGACATGTTTTTGTGAGTGTGTGGTGCAGATGAGTGGAATTTGTCCTAGGTGGTGTAGCTTTGTAGTTGTGCAAGACAGAACATAGCAGTGTGGTGGTAGTCATTTGTTTGTTCTTACCAGCCTCCACTCCCCCGGCTACTCCTGTGAGACTCTTTGGATTCAGTGTGGCAAGCACCTTCTCCTCCCATGGTGTGAATTGTTTTGGTGGAATGGGAGGGCCACCGCCGGTCCTCTAAGCCAGCTCTCGGTTCTTGCTTCTCCTCTCTTTGAAAACCCTCTTCAGATCATGCCCCCGCTTCATGATCTCCTTTTTGGATCTTGGAGTGGTCCCTACTGCATTGACCCTTTGGACTATCCTTGCCCACATCTGTGTCCTTGTGGCTAATGGTGTCTGTTGGACCAGGCTACCAAACAGTTGTGGTTCCACTCTGACTATCTCATTTACCATGACTGTCAACTCACTCTCTGTGAAATTCGGCATTTTATGTGTTGACATGGTGTTTGGTGTGCAAAGTGGTTGTGGGTGCAGGGGTGTAAGTGGTGGGTGTGGTTGTGATGTGTATGGTGTGTGATATGCAGGGGATTAGTGGTGCAGGTGTGGAAGTGGTGGTGGTGCTGTGTGTGGTTGGCTAGTGATGTTGTGTTCTTTGCCTCTCCTTTAAGCTGGGGTGTATGTCCCTTCTCTCCTGGAGTATTGCAAAGGATTGTGGTCAGGGAAGGGGCTGGTTTTATACTCAGCTATGTGGGTGTGTCAAAATGGGTATTGCTGCCAGGTGTGGTGTGTGTATTGTCCTGGGAAATGTATTTTTCTTTTTGCCATGTGGTTGTGTCTTTGGGGTGTGTTTTGTGTATTTGGGGGGCATGGCTAGTTTGCTGTGTGCACTTTTTAGCCTTATTGTGGGTTTTTTGCTTCGTCCGCCATATTTTTCATGGATTGTCCGCAGCGGTGGCGCCTATAAACAGTGGCACGTACCGCGGGACCATCGGGGATATCCGAATTTCCCGTGTGGCGTCTCAGCTATGCTTGCGGCCGGTTGGTGTTTTTCCGCAGCGTATTCGACCGCCGTGGACGGATTTTGGCACTCACCGCCCGCTACGGGTGTTTTTTCTTGGCCCCGGTCCGCCGCGGTCAGTGTTTTTTGGTGGATGATCCTAATTTGGCCGCCAGTTTTTCCACGGTGCCGGTGGGCAGTTGTTTTCTGCTTCCATGGCGGTCGGGGTTGTTTTCCGACCACCATCCTATTAGGCTCCTAAGTGTGTTTAGAGTAATTTTCCTGCTCAAAATGAGTCAAGATAAAATCTTCTGGTAGGAGGAAAGGTCTGTAAAAATGGCAATTTTGGTCACTTGGAGGCTTTAAAAAGTGGTTATTCAACATGAGGCACAATCCAATTGACATTTTTAATAATTTTTTGTAAAGTCCAAAAAATCAATTTTCTGATGAAAAATGATGACCCTGGGCCTGTCGAACTTTCTCTATTTGGTCAGTAATGGTGATTCTTTAATGTTTAATCTTTTGACAGTCAATAACTATTGCATGTGAATTATCACTTTTGGAACTAAAATAAGTGTGATTAGAATCATTTTCCTGCCCGAAATCGGTAAAAATTGAAGCTTCTGAGTAGGAGGAAAGATCTGTAAAAACTGGCAATTTTGGTCACTGTGAGGCTTTAAAAAGTGGTTATTCAACATGAGGCACAATCCAATTGACATTTTGAATAATTTTTTCTCCAGTCCAAAAAATCAATTTTCCGATAAAAAATGACAACCCCGGACCTGTCAAACCTTCTTCAGATGGTCAGAAATGGTAATTTTTTAATGTTAAATCTTTTGACTGTTAATAAAAATTGCATGTGAAATATCACTTTTGGAACTAAAATACATGTGTTTAGAGTAATTTTTGAGCACGAAATAGGTCAAAATAAAAGTTTCTGACGAGGAGGAAAGTTTTGTAAAAATGGCAATTTTGGTCACTATGAGGCTTTAAAAAGTGGTTATTCAACATGAAGCACAATCCAATTGACATTTTGAATAATTTTTTGTACAGTACAAAAAATTTATTTTCTGATAAAAAAACGATGACCCGGACCTGTCGAACCTTCTCCAGATGGCCAGGAATGGTAATTTTTTAATGTTAAATCTTTTGACTGTAAATAACTATTGCATGTGAAATATCACGTTTGGAACTAAAATAAGTGTATTTAGATTCGTTTTCCTGCCCAAAATCTGTAAAAATTAAAGCTTTTAACTAGGAGGAAAGGTCTGTAAAAATGGCAATTTTGGTCACTGTGAGGTTTTTAAAAGTGGTTATTCAACATGATGTACAATCCAATTGAAATTTTGAATAATTTTTTGTACAGTCCAAAAAATCAATTTTCAGATGAAAATCAATGACCCTGGCCTGTCAAACTTTCTCCAGATGGTCAGGAATGGTGATTGTTTGATGTTTAACTTTAGACTGTAAAAAACTATTGCATGTGAATTATCAGTTTTGGAACTAAAATAAGTGTGTTTAGAGTCATTTTCGTGCCCGAATTCGGTCAAAATAGAAGCTTCTGAGGAGGAGGAAAGGTCTGCAAAAATGGCAATTTTGGTCACTGTGAGGCTTTAATCAGTGGTTATTCAACATGAGGCAGCTTCCAATTGACATTTTGAATCATTTTTTGTACAGTCCAAAATATCAATTTTCAGATGGAAAACGAGGACCATGGACCTGTCGAGCCTTCTCCAGTTGTTCAGGAATGGTGGTTTTTAATGTTTAATCTTTCGACTGTAAATTAATATTGCTTGTGAAATATCACTTTTGGAACTAAAATAAGTGTGTTTAGATTCATTTTCCTGCCCGAAATCAGTCAAAATTGAAGCTTCTACCTAGAAGGAAAGGTCTGTAAAAATGGCAATTTCGGTCACTATGAGGTTTTAAAAACCTCATAGTGACCGAAATTGCCATTTGTTATTCAACATGCAATGTTGACTCATGTTATTCAACATGAGACACAATCCAATTGACAATTTTAACAATTTTTTATTCAGTCTAAAAAATCTATTTTCTGATGAAAAACTGTGACCCCGGACCTGTCGAGCCTTCTCCAGATTATCAGGAATGGTGATTTTTTTAATGTTTAATGTTTTGACTGTAAAAACCTATTGCATGTGAATTATCACTTTTGGAACTAAAATAAGGGTGTTTAGAGTCATTTTAGGAAAGGCCTGTAAAAACGGCAATTCTGGTCACTGTGAGGCTTTAAAAAGTGGTTATTCAACATGAGGGAGGCACAATCCAATTGACACATTGAATCATTTTTTGTACAGTCCAAAAAATATATTTTCTGATGAAAAACTATGACCCCGGACCTGTTGAGCCTTCTCCAGTTAGTAAGGAATGGTGATTATTTTATCTTTAATCTTTTGACTGTACAAAACTATTGCATGTATTACTTTTTAAACTAAAATAAGTGTGTTTAGAGCAGGCTTCTCCAACCAGTAGCGCGTGAACTACTGGTAGCTCTCCAGCTCCCTGGAAATAGCTCACCAGTGTGCAGCCCAGCCTACTAAAGTAGGAACTAATGCTTGTTTGAATTAATATGTGTATCCCAAAATTGAAAAGCGTGCATTTGAGACAAACATGTGTATTTTTAGAACTCATTTGCTTAGCTTATGTTTGGGGACAAGTGGCATGATTTATAAAATGATACCTAAAATAGATATTTGAGTGATAAAGCATGAGGCATCGGGGAGATTATTCCCTTGGTGAGCGAGGCTTTGAATCTCCAGCTGTCATGTATTAACCCTATATTTGCATACCAAATTGATAATGCCATTTTCACATTACTGATGACAACCTTGCCTGATGCAATGAGGTAACCACTGATGTCAGTTTGCATGGGGTGGCCACTAATGTAATCTTGTCTGGCACGCTCACTACTAGCACATTAGTAGCTCGTATGATTTTCATTTGGCACATTAATAGCTCTTATTACAGAAAAGGTTGGAGACCCCTGGTTTAGAGTCATTTTCCAGCCCATAATTGGTCAAAATAAAAGCTTCTGAGGAGAAAAGGTCTGTAAAAATGGCAATTAAGTCACTGTGAGGCTTTAAAAGTGGTTATTCAACATGAGGCACAATCCAATTGACATTTCGAATCATTTTTTGTACAGTCCAAAAAATCTATTTTCTGATAAAGAAACGAGAACCCCGGACCTGTCGAGCCTTCTCAAGTTGGCCAGGAATGGTGATTTTTTTTATGTTTAATCTTTTGACTGTAAAAAACTATTGCATATGAAATATCAATTTTTCAACTTAAATACGTGTTTTTAGAGTCATTTTCCGGCCTGAAATCGGTCAATTGAGAAGCTTCTGAGTAGGAGAAAAATTCTGTAAAAATGGCAATTTTGTTCACAGTGTGTCTTTAAAAGGTGGTTATTCAACATGAGGCATAACCCGATCGACAAATTGCATCATTTTTTGTAAAGTACAAAAAATCGACTTTCTGATGAAAAACCTTTGAACCTTTTCCAGATTGTCAGGAATGGTAATTTTTTTCATTTTAAATCTTTTGACTGTAAATAAATGTTGCATGTGAACTATCTCTTTTGGAACTAAAATAAGTGTGTTTAGAGTCATTTTCCTGCCCGAAATCAGTCAAAATAAAAGCTTCTGATAGGAGGGAAGGGCTGTAAAAAATGGCAAATTTGGTCACTGTGAGGCTTTAAAAAGTGGTTATTCAACATGAGGCACAATCCAATTGACATTTTGAATCATTTCTTGTAAAGTCCAAAACATCAATTTTCTGATGAAAAACTATGATCCTGGGCCTGCTGAAGTTTCTCCAGATGATCAGTAATCCAATTGACATATTGAATCATTTTTTGTAAAGTCCACAAAATCTATTTTCTGATTAAAAACAATGACCCAGGGGAAAAGTCTGCAAAAATTGCAACTTTGGTCACTGTGAGGTTTAAAAAGTGGTTATTCAACATGAGGCACAACCCAAGTGATATTTTGAATCATTTTTTCAACAGTCCAAAAAATCAATTTTCTGATGAGAAACGATGACGTCGGACCTGTCGAACTTTCTCCAGATGGTCAGAAATGGACAATTTTTAATTTTAATCTTTTGACTGTAAATGACTATTGCATGTGAATTATCCCTTTTGGAATGAACGTCAGTGTGTTTAGAGTCATTTTCCTGCCTGAAATTGGTCGAAATAGAACCTTCTGAATAGGAGGAAAAGTCTGTAATAATGGCACTTTTGTTCACTGTGAGGCTTTAAAAAGTGGTTATTCAACATGAGGCACAATCCAATTGACATTTTGAATAATTTTTCTACAGTCCAAAAAATCAATTTTCTGATGAGAAACGATGACGTCGGACCTGTCGAACTTTCTCCAGATGGTCAGAAATGGTCATTTTTTAATTTTAATCTTTTGACTGTAAATGACTATTGCATGTGAATTATCACTTTTGGGTTGAAAATCAGTGTGTTTAGAATCATTTTCCTGCCCGAAAAAGGTATAAATAGACTCTTCTGAGTAGGAGGAAAGGTCTGTAAAAATGGCAACTTTGGTCACTGTGAGGCTTTAAAAAGTGGTTATTCAACATGAGGCATAATCCAATTGACATGTTGAATAATTTTTTGAAAAGTCCAAAAAAATCAATTTTCTGATGAAAAACGATGACCACGACCTGTCGAACCTTCTCCAGATGGTCAGGAATGGTGGTTTTTAATGTTTAATCTTTCGACTGTAAATGACTATTGCATGTGAATTATCACTTTTGGGTTGAAAATCAGTGTGTTTAGAATAATTTTTCTGCCTGAATTTGGTCGAAATTGAAGCTTCTGAGTAGGAGGAAAAGTCCGTAAAAAGGTCAATTTTGGTCACTGTGAGGCTTTAAAAAGTTGGTATTCAAAATGAGGCACTATCTTATTGACATTTTGAACAATTTTTTCTACAGTCTATAAAAATCAATTTTCTGATGAAAAACGATTACCCCGGACCTGTCGAACTTTGTCCAGATGGTCAGAAATGGTCATTATATATTGTTTAGTCTTTTGACTGCAAATAACTATTGCATGTGAATTATTACTTTTCGAACAAAAATAAGTGTGTTTAGAGTTAATTTCCAGCCTGGAATTGGTCGAAATAGAAGCTTCTGAGTTAGAGGAAAAGTCTGTAAAAATTGCAACTTTGGTCACTGTGAGGTTTAAAAAGTGGTTATTCGACATGAGGCACAACCCAAGTGACATTTTGAATCATTTTTTCAACAGTCCAAAAAATCAATTTTCTGATGAGAAACGATGACGTCGAACCTGTCGAACTTTCTCCAGATGGTCAGAAATGGTCAATTTTTAATTTTAATCTTTTGACTGTAAATGACTATTGCATGTGAATTATCACTTTTGGAGTGAAAATCAGTGTGTTTAGAATAATTTTTCTGCCTGAAATTGTTTGAAATTGAAGCTTTTGAGTAGGAGGAAAAGTCCGTAAAAAGGTCAATTTTGGTCACTGTGAGGCTTTAAAAAGTTGTTATTCAACATGAGGCACAATCTAACTGACATTTTGAATCATTTTGTCAACAGTCCAAAAAATCCATTTTCTGATGAAAAACGATGATCCTGGACGTGACGAACCTTCTCCAGACGGTCAGGAATGGTCATTTTTTTAATGTTAAATATTTTGACTGTAAATAAATATTGCAAGTGAAATATCGCTTTTGGAACTAAAATAAGTGTCTTCAGAGTAATTTTCCTGCCTGAAATTGTTCAAATTAAAATCTTCTGACTATGAGGAAAGGCCTATAAAAATAGCAATTTTGGATACTGTGAGGTTTTAAAAAGTGGTTATTCAACATGAGGCACAATCCAATTGACATTTTGAATAATTTTTTGTACAGTCCAAGCTTTATTCAAGAACATATTAGTACAAAGATATCAGCAATAGCATTAATACAGTTAAACTAGCATAAACAGGCCAATATCATCAGAAACGAGCAAAAGCATTTTATAAGAATTTTAAAGGGAAAGGAGGAGAGAGGGAGAAAAGGAAGGGAGCAAAGAATAAAAGGGGAAAGAGAGAAATGGTAACAATGCACTATAAAAATACAATAACATACTTAAGTGAGTGAATACTGTAGGTAAAACAGCAATCAAAATGCAACACGAAAGAGCAATCAAACGATAAATACAACCTATAATATTACTATAAGAAAAGCAGATATAATTTCCTCAAGGTGGGTCAAAATTTTCTGCAGTGATACTTGATAGATCCTTACGAATCATCCGGTCTAGGTATGAAGTAAGAAGCAACCAGAATAGATCTCTATTGTGAGCGGGATTACAGGAGGAAGCAAAGCAGTGTCAAGCCTGTGAAAATGACATAGAGAATTCCACCAACAACGTATGGAGAGCTTTGTGAGGGATTTCCAGTTGGAAGAGATATGCTGAAAGGCTAAGGCAAGCATAAGGTCAAAGAGACCGCGAGAGTGAGGAGGAAGAACTAGCGAATCAGACAGACTGCCAAGAAAAAGTGTAGATATAGAGTAATGAGAGGGGATTGTGAAAATACGAGAGATGTAAAGCCAAACGGCGTCCCAGAAGTGAGAAACAGAGGAACATAAGAATAAGAGATGAAATAGATTGGCATTAGGGGTAGAGCATGTCCAACAGAGAGAGTCAGAAGAGGAGGAAAAACGAGCTAGAGAAAGTGGAGAAAAATAAAGCCTGTGATACAAATAAAAGAGAGATTGAGTGAGCGAAGCAGAACGAGAAATTTTTAGAGATCTGGACCAGATTTTATCCCATAAGGCAACGGACCAAACACAACCCAAATCCGCCTCCCAAGAGAGTTCCAATTTAGATTTAGGACGATCTGGATTAGGAGAGGAAAAGAATTTGTAGATAAGAGAAGCCTTGGGGAAGGTAGAAAGCACCTTAAGAAGAGGAGCGTGGGAAACAGAAGAAGGGGAGGAAGGAAGAGAGTAGAAAATATCAAGAATAATTGTCATTAGAGTAACAAACTTTTGCAAAAAGGAGCGAGGGCAGTGAAAGGACCTCTGAAATAGAGGAAAGGAACAAGGAGAAATTCCATCAAAAATTTGGTTTACCCAGATGATGCCTTTGGACCTCCAAACTTTCCAGAAGATGGGTCTGTTATTTATAAGTATAAGTGAATTATACCAGATGGTGGAATCCAAAAAAGACTCCCGAGTAGTAGGTGAGGGGTTAAAAAGAGGTTTTAATAGAGAAGAGGTATGCTTAAATAAAGGGAATGACGAGTGCGGAGCCCTGGCAGAGAAATGTATAAACTCTTTGAAAGAAAAAGGCAATAACAAAGTTTGCTCGATGTGCAGCCAAAGAGGAGCAAGAGGAGAAAGAGTGGAGTCCAGCCATCTAGACGCCTGACGAAGAGAGAACGACCTATGGTAGAGACGAAAGTCTGGGAAATTAACCCCACCATTGGATTTGGGCTTACGAAGACGTGCTAAAGAGATTCTAGATTTCTTTTTGTTCCAAAGAAATCTCGACAAACAAGAATCAATGCGTCTAAAATAAATTGCGGGGATATGAACGGGTAACATAGAAAAAATATAAATTAAAATAGGAGCTATCATCATCTTGATTGAGTCTATTCGTCCCCACCAAGAGAGAAAGAGGGGGTTCCAAGTAGAAAATAAATGATCAATATGAGACAGAACCGCAGACATATTTAAGGAAATTGAGGAGGAAATAGAGTTGGAAAACCATACTCCTAAATACTTAATTTTGGAACTATTCCAAGCAAATCCAGTAGAGAAGAATACAGAAGGAGTACAGAATTTGGTAAGGGGAAGAATTTCAGTTTTATCCGAATTAATTTTGTAACCCGAGACCCGGGAAAAGGAATCAAACTCAGACAGTAAGGGAGGAATAGAAGTTTCCGGAGTAGAAATGAAGAGAAGAACATCATCCGCATAAGCAGAGAGCTTCAATTGGCTATCACCATAAGGAAAACCCAAAATAGAGTCATTGTTACGGATGGAAGACAAAAAGGGTTCAAGGGCAAGGACAAAAAGTAAAGGAGACAAGGGGCAACCTTGACGAACACCCCGCTGAAGAGGGAAGTATGAAGAAACCTGACCATTAACCAAGACCGCAGCTTTAGGGGCGGAGTACAAGAGAGAGATAAGAGAAATGAAACTAGGCCCAAAGCCATGCCAACGCAATGAAGCGAAGAGAAAAGACCAATCAACTCTATCAAAGGCCTTCTCCGCGTCAACAGAAATAGCCGCCAAGGAGATAGAGAGAGATGGAACCTTATTTAAAACATTAAGGAAGAGGCGAGAATTATCAGAGGTAAGTCGGCCTTTAACAAAACCACATTGCTCTTTCCCAATAAGATGGGGCATAAGAGGGTCTAGACGTAACGCTAGAACTTTAGCAAACAACTTGTAATCCACATTTACTAAAGAAATCGGACGATAGTTCTTGCAGAATTTGGGATCGCGACCATCCTTAGGGATGAGACAAATGGTGGCTTCTTGGAATGTACCCTCGGCTTTGCCCAGCAAATAAAATGATTGAAAGAGAGAAAGAAGTTTGGGGAGTAAAAGATCAGAGAAGTGCAGATAGAATTCAACTGAAAAACCGTCAGGGCCTGGGGTTTTACCTTTGGCGAGAATATTCAAAGCCACGGAGAGTTCTTGTAAAGAGAGATCAGCTTCCAAGTCTGGGAGGATAAGGTGAGAATTCGAAGGTGTAGGAAGTTTATCAAAGTAGGCCTGAACCAGAGAGGAGGGGGGGGAAGCTTCCGGTGTGTAAAGCGTAGAATAGAAGGATTGAAACTGATCAAGAATATCCTGAGTTTTATGTAATAGGATGTTATCAGAAGAGTAGATGGACTCAATAAGGGAGCGCTCCTTATGGGACTTAAGGTAATTGGCAAGGAGTTTACCTGCCTTATTTCGTCCGCCATAGTAACGAGCACTACTACGAAGAAGCACCGATGAAGCGTTGTCAGTAGTAATTTTATTGTACTCGAGTTTGGCATGAATAAGATCCGGAGGGACGGAATTATTGGGAGAAGAGTAAAATTTATGTTCCAAGGCTTTAATATGGGCCAATGTAATTTTCTGCTTCTGAAGAAAACGCTTCTTCTTCTTAGAAACAAAGTTAATAACAAACCCGCGAGCTGTGGCCTTAAAAGAGTCCCAAAGAGAATGTGGGGAAATGTTAGAAACGTCATTTAACATAAAAAATTCAGTCGCAAAGGATCGAAAAGAGGAGGAAAAAAAAGGATCAGTAAGAAGAGAATTATTAAATCGCCAACGAGAAGACTTGGGACGCGGAGGAAGAAAGTCGAGATCCGTTACAATAGGGGCATGGTCCGAAATAAGTATAGGTTCAATAGAAGAGGAGAGTAGATTTTGCGATAAAGGAGGAGAAAGAAAAATATAGTCAAGGCGAGAGAAAGATGAATGAGGAGGAGAGAAAAAGGAGTAGTCAAGAGTATCAGGGTGTGAGAGTCTCCAGGAGTTGGTGAGATGTGCTTGAGAGATAGTATCAAGAAATTGTTTGTGAGGCTTATGAGGAATGAACCGAACCGTTGACTTACGGTCAAGGAAAGGGTCCACAATCTGATTACAGTCACCACCAAGAATAAAGAGGTCATCTCTAAACTGTATACATTTGCTCGTGATTGAGGGCCAAAAAAATAAATCAGGTTGTGTAGGACCATAGACATTAAAGACAGTCAAAGGAACAGTATTAATCAATAACTTAGCTAATATCCACCTACCATCAGAATCTGTTTCTTGTAATAAAACCTTACAAGTTAACCTTTTATGACACAAGATAGCGACACCATTCTTCTTATTGGTAGAGGGAGAAAATAACACCGAACCCACCCAACCTCGCCTTAGCTTGAGAGATTCAGCCTCCGAGAGGTGAGTCTCTTGTAATAGAACAATATCAGGGTTATATGAAGCAAGGTGGGAAAGAATCCTCTGACGCTTAATGGGATTAATAAAACCCTTTACGTTCCAGGAAATTACTCTGAATTTAAACGCAATAAAGCATTAACAGGAACAATACCTACAGTAACATTTAAAAAGAGAAAAGATGGCATATCAAAAACAACAAATAAAAAGAAGGGAAGTTGCAACAAATAGAGAAAAAGGGAATCAAATGGAAGAATACAAATGGAAAGACAAAATAAAAATACAAATAAAAAAGAGACAGAAGTAAATAATAGGGAGAGCAAAAAGGAGAGGAAAGAAGGAAAAGGACAAGAAGAGAAAAGCATAAGAAGAGACAGTACATATCCAAAAAGGATGACTGAAGATAACATACCTGAGGGGGACATAACAAGTATGACGGGGTTGTGAAGGATTCGACAAGATTGACCGCCCAAAACCAGGAGAACAAACCGAGTCAGGACGAAAGACGAATAGGACAAACCATGAGGAATAAGGAGGAGCCCACCAATCGACCTAGATAAAGAAAAGGAGGATGTGAACGATTACAATGAAGGAAATAACAATAAAAAAGAAATGCATGCAAAAGAAACATAGTCCAAAATGCAAAATGAGAGAAAATAAGAGTCAATAAAAAACCAACAGAAATAGCAACAATCAGCGAAAATAACACCAAAGATACTCACAAAAAACTGATCAAAAGACAAACCAACAATAGGACACAGAGGTAATGCAAAAACAGTTTCCGAGTAACCCTGCAAAAAAAAGGAGAATTAAACATTCAACCACAAGCAATAGAAGTATCCATGCTAGTATTGGAGTGAGTGTGAATAAAGTTCTTCAGTTCCGCAGGATCCTGAAAAGACCAAGTTTGGTTCTGGTGAGTAACTTTGAAGGTGCAAGGATGGAATAAGCCATATCTAGCTCCAAGAGAGCGTAAAGGAGCGCGAAGATTCAAAAAATCCTTCCTTCTTGCTGCAGTTGCATTTGAGACATCCTGAGAAAGAAAAACCCTCTGACCCAACCAGGAGACTTGACGCTTGGATCTAGCCGCAGAAAGGACCATAAGTAGATCTGTGAACTTCAAAAAAAGAATGATGACTCCTCGAGGCTTAGATGAGGCGGAGGAACGAGGGCCAAGTCTATGAGCTCTTTGGATACTAAGGGAGGTAGTAGCAGGCAGTTCCAAAAGTTTCAGGGGGAAGGAGGAGAAAAACGAGACAGGATCATTGCCTTCCAGAGACTCAGGAAGGCCATAAATGCGCAAATTGTTCCTCCTATTCCTATTTTCTAACTCCTCAGTATGTTGCTGGAGAGCAAGTACGGATTTCTCTAGTGACGATATATGTTGGGAATTAACTTGGATCTCTGAAACCTGCTGCTCCACTGAAGAAACTCTGTTTTCCATGGTTGACCATTTCAGTTCAAAAAGCTGCATTTTATTATTAGTCTCCTCAACAAAAGGTCGTAAAGCACGGATCTCCTCCAGGAGCAGCTCCAGAGAAATAGGAGAGGACGATTTATCCGGAGGCGGAGAATCCTGCTTCAAGCGTTTAGATGATGTGGAGGGAGGAGAAACCTTATTTGGAGAGGATTGTGAAGTGGAAGCACGATTGGAAGCTGCAGCAGCCATTTGGTCAGGAGTAGACAAAGAGCCTGTGGATGAGGAGGATGAAGATGGCTGTGTAGAAGAGATTTTTGAGGGTACAAAAACAAACTTCGGGTTGCGCAATTTTCCCATAAGTGCTGAGGGGACTAGGGAACGTAAATGCAATAGGGTGGCTAGGTGAAAGACCTTGACAAGCATGCACCGTATCCACTCAAAAATTAACAGTCAGAGCGGCAAAAAAGCCCAGAGGAGAGGTGGACGGCTGCAACAGCAATCGAGACTTGAACTCAGCAAGGCATCCCAAAGATAAACAAATCCCTTGGTGGCAACAATAAAGTAGAAAAAGGAGTGACGCCTGAGTAAAGTTCGAAACAATAAAGGGCTTTGGCCAAAAGGAATAAGAACTGCCAGATACAGTAAACATGCAACCACCTCAGTTTTCCAAAAGCTCCTAGCGTCTCAACGCCTCAAAACCAGGCGAGAATCCTCAAAACAGAAAGTTCAGATACAGCATTTGGTAGTTCAGAAACATGTCCCTGCAGTACATCCTCCAAAAGCAGTGTAAACGAGTTGGGCGCTAAAACATCTTGTCCAAGGGCAAGTTGGCGCCATATAATAAATATTAGTACAGCAAGAACCAAGAGGACATAGTATGTCACCTCAGCTGACGTCCACAGAAGGTAAGTGAAGGAGAGGCTGAGGTAAAAGTTTGGGTGGACTCTGTTATAACCTCCTCAAAATGTAATTCCTCGTGGGACACTTCATAATACTGCCAAAAATAAAAGGGGAGGGCACATAGAAGCACAAGCGAGCAGCATGTGAAGACAGTTCGTGCGTGCGCGCTGGTTTCATAGAAGCGCTCCGAGGAACACAAAATGGCGGACGCGGTGAGGAGGGTTGAAAACACGGCGTAACTGAGGCATTTCAGAGAGAAAAAGCAATTATCCAGACCTTAACGGAAAAGCAACGTGTTCCGGTTGCTGAAAATGCCGACGTGGTCCATATTGAAGTTCCGACAGCAGGGCTCTCCGTAAAAGTTCATCCCGGCATAGCGGAGCTCCTGGATTAGGCGGCCAGCATCGCCGGCGTCCTACCCACGCCCCCCCAATGTAAAATCTTTTGACTGTAAATAAATATTGCAAGTGAAATATCGCTTTTGGAACTAAAATAAGTGTCTTCAGAGTCATTTTCCTGCCTGAAATTGTTCAAAATATAATCTTCTGACTATGAGGAAAGGCCTATAAAAATGGCAATTTTGGGTACTGTGAGGCTTTAAAAAGTGGTTATTCAACATAAGGCACCATCCAATTGACATTTTGAATAATTTTTTCTACAGTCAAAAAAATCAATTTTCGAATGAAAAATGATGACCTCGGACCTGTCGAACCTTCTCCAGATGGTCAGGAATGGTAATTTTTTAATGTTAAATCTTTTGTACATCTTTTGTACATAAATATTGCATGTGAAATATCACTTTAAAAACTAAAATAAGTGTGTTCAGAGTCATTTTCCTGCCCGAAATCGGTCAAAATAAAAGCGTGTGACTAGGAGAAAAGGACTATAAAAATCGCAATTTTGGTCACTGTGAGGCTTTAAAAAGTGGTTATTGAATATGAGGGACAATCAAATTGAGATTTTGAATCATTTTTTGTACAGTCCAAAAAATAAATTTTCTGATGAAAGACAATGAACCCGGACTTGTCGAACTTTCTCCAGATGGTCAGAAATAGTTATATTTTAATTTTTTATCTTTTGACTGTAAATGACTATTGCATGTGAATTATCCCTTTTGGAATGAAAATCAGTGTATTTAGAGTTATTTTCCTGCCTGAAATTAGTCGAAATAGAAGCTTCTGAGTAGGAGGAAAAGTCCACAAAAGGGCAATTTTGGTCACTGTGAGGCTTTAAAAAGTGGTTATTCAACATGAGGTGCAATCCTATTGACATTTTGAATTCTTTTTTCTTCCGTCCAAAGATTCAATTTTCAGATGAAAAACGATGAAGACGGACCTGTTGAACTTTCTCCATATGGTCAGAAATGGTAATTTTTTATTGTTTAGTCTTTTGACTGTAAATGCCTATTGCCCATGAAATTATCACTTTTAGAACGAAAATAAGTGTGTTTAGAGTCATTTCCCTGCCCAAATTGGTTGAAATGGAATCTTCTGAGTAGGAGGAAAAGTCCGTAAAAAGGTCAATTTTGGTCACTGTGATGCTTTAAAAAGTTGTTATTCAAAATGAGGCACTATCTTATTGACATTTTGAACAATTGTTTCTACAGTCTATAAAAATCAATTTTCTGATGAAAAACGATTACCCCGGACCTGTCGAACTTTCTACAGATGGTCAGAAATGGTCATTATTTATTGTTTAGTCTTTTGACTGTAAATGAATATTGCATGTGAATTACTACTTTTCGAACAAAAATAAGTGTGTTTAGAGTTATTAGTTTAGAGTTATTTTCCAGCCTGAAATTGGTCGAAATAGAAGCCTCTGAGTTAGAGGAAAAGTCTGTAAAAATTGTAACTTTGGTCACTGTGAGGTTTAAAAAGTGGTTATTCAACATGAGGCACAAACCCAAGTGACATTTTGAATCATTTTTTCAACAGTCCAAAAAATCAATTTTCTGATGAAAAAGAATGAGGGCCCGATTCACAGAACTAACTTAATACAAAATCCTAAACTTACTACCATTTTGGTATTCACAGAAGGCACTTACTCATTTTGGTATTCACAGAAGGCACTTACTCATTTCGGTATTCACAGAAGTTAGGACTCCTAACTTTAGGACTCCTAAATGCCTTCTTTGAATACCGAAAGCCTTAAAATTAGGATTTTTCTCAATTTAGTAGTAGTAAAGTTAGGAGTCCTAACTTTAGGACTCCTAAACTGAGAAAAATCCTAATTTTAAGACTTTCGGTATTCACAGAAGGCATTTAGGAGTCCTAAAGTTAGGAATCCTAACTTCTGTGAATACCGAAGTGAGTAAGTGTCTTCTGTGAATACCAAAATGAGTAAGTGCCTTCTGTGAATACGAAAATGGTAGTAAGTTTAGGATTTTGTCTTAAGTTAGTTCTGTGAATCGGGCCCTATGCCCGGACTTGTCAAACTTTCTCCAGATGGTCAGAAATGGACCTTTTTAAAAAATTTATTCTTTTGACTGTAAATGACTATTGTACGTGAATTATCACTTTTGGAATGAAAATCAGTGTGTTTAGAATAATTTTCCTGCCTGAAATTGGTCGAAATTGAAGCTTCTGAGTAGGAGGAAAATTCCGTAAAAGGTTAATTTTGGTCACTGTGAGGTTTAAAACGTGGTTATTCAATATGAGGCACAATCCAAATGACATTTTGAATCATTTTTTCTACACTCCAAAAAATCAATTTTCTGATGAAAAACAGTGAGCCCGGACCTGTCGAACTTTCTCCAGATGGTCAGAAATGGACCTTTTTAAAATCTTTATTCTTTTGACGGTAAATGACTATTGCACGTGAATTATCACTTTTGGAATGAAAATCTGTGTGTTTAGAATAATTTTTCTGCCTGAATTTGGTCGAAATTGAAGCTTCTGAGTAGGAGGAAAAGTCCGTAAAAAGGTCAATTTTGGTCACTGTGAGGCTTTAAAAAGTTGTTATTCAGCATGAGGCACAATCTAACTGACATTTTGAATCATTTTGTCAACAGTCCAAAAAATCCATTTTCTGATGATCCCGGACGTGACGAACCTTCTCCAGATGGTCAGGAATGGTCATTTTTTAATGTTAAATATTTTGACTGTAAATAAATATTGCAAGTGAAATATCGCTTTTGGAACTAAAATAAGTGTCTTCAGAGTCATTTTCCTGCCTGAAATTGTTCAAAATAAAATCTTCTGACTATGAGGAAAGGCCTATAAAATAGCAATTTTGGATACTGTGAGGCTTTAAAAAGTGGTTATTCAACATGAGGCACAATCCTATTGACATTTTGAATAATTTTTTGTACAGTCCAAAAAATCAATTTTCTGATGAAAAATGATGACACCGGAGATGTCGAACCTTCTCCAGATGGTAAGGAATGATCATTTTTTAATGTAAAATCTTTTGACTGTAAATAAATATTGCAAGTGAAATATCGCTTTTGAACCTAAAATAAGTGTCTTCAGAGTCATTTTCCTGCCTGAAATTGTTCAAAATATAATCTTCTGACTATGAGGAAAGGCCTATAAAAATGGCAATTTTGGGTACTGTGAGGCTTTAAAAAGTGGTTATTCAACATAAGGCACAATCCAAATGACATTTTGAATAATTTTTTGTACAGTCAAAAAAATCAATTTTCTAATGAAAAATGATGACCCCGAAGAAGCTTCTGAATAGGAGGAAAAGTCTGTAAAAATGGCAATTTTGGTCACTGTGAGGCTTTAAAAAGTGGTAATTCAACATGAGGCACAATCTAACTGACATTTTGAATCATTTTGTCAACAGTCCAAAAAATCAATTTTCTAATGAAAAACGATGATCCCGGACGTGACGAACCTTCTCCAGATGGTCAGGAATGGTCATTTTTTAATGTTACATTTTTTGACTGTAAATAAATATTGCAAGTGAAATATCGCTTTTGGAACTAAAATAAGTGTCTTCAGAGTCATTTTCCTGCCTGAAATTGTTCAAAATAAAATCTTCTGACTATGACGAAAGGCCTATAAAAATAGCAATTTTGGATACTGTGAGGCTTTAAAAAGTGGTTATTCAACATGAGGCACAATCCAATTGACATTTTGAATAATTTTTTGTACAGTCCAAAAAATTAATTTTCTGATGAAAAATGATGACACCGGAGATGTCGAACCTTCTCCAGATGGTAAGAAATGATCATTTTTTTATGTTAAATCTTTTCACTGTAAATAGATATTGCATGTCAAATATCACTTTTGGAACTAAAATAAGTGTGTTTAGAGTGATTTTCCTGCCCGAAATTGGTGAAAGAAAAGAGCTTCTGACTAGGAGGAAGGGCCTATAAAAATGGCAATTTTGGTCACTGTGCGGCTTTATAAAGAGGTTATTCGACATGAGGCACAATCAAATTGACATTTTGAATCATTTTTTCAACATTCCAAAAAATCAATTTTCTGATGAAAAACGATGACCCCGGACCTGTCGAACGTTCTCCAGATGGTCAGAAATGGTAATTTTTTCATGTTTAATCTTTTGACTGTAAAAGACTATTGCATGCGAATTATCACTTTTGGAATGAAAATCAGTGTGTTTAGAGTCATTTTCCTGCCTGAAATTGTTCGAAAAAAACCTTCTGAATAGGAGGAAAAGTCTGCAAAAATGGCACTTTTCGTCACTGTAAGGCTTTAAGAAGTGGTTATTCAACATGAGGCACAATCCAATTGACATTTTTAATCATTTTTTCTACAGTCCAAAAAATGAGTTTTCTGATGAAAAACGATGACCCCGGACCTGTCGAACTTTTTCCAGATGGTCAGAAATGATCATTTTTTAAATCTTTTAACTGTAAATGACTATTGCATGTGAATTATCCCTTTTGGAATGAAAATCAGTGTGTTTAGAGTTATTTTCCTGCCCGAAATTGGTCGAAATAGAAGATTCTGAGTAGGAGGAAAAGTCCGTTAAAAGGTCAATTTTGGTCATTCTGAGGCATTAAAAAGTGGTTATTCAAAGTGAGGCACTATCTAATTGACATTTTGAATAATTTTTTCGCCAGTCTAAAAAATCAATTTTCTGATGAAAAATGATGACCCCGGAAATATTGCATGTGAAATATCACTTTTGGAACTAAAATAAGTGTGTTCAGCGTAATTTTTCTGCCCGAAATCGGTCAAAATAAAAGCTTCTGACCAGGAGAAAAGGACCACAAAAATGGCAATTTTGGTCACTGTGAGGATTTAAAAAGTGGGTATTTAATATGAGAGACAATCAAATTGATATTTTGAATCATTTCTTGTACAGTCCAAAAAATAAATTTTCTGATGAAAAACAATGACCCCGGACCTCTTGAACTTTCTCCAGATGGTCAGAAATGGTCATTTTTTCATGTTTAATCTTTTGGATGTAAAAGACTATTGCATGCGAATTATCCCTTTTGGAATGAAAATCAGTGTGTTTAGAATAATTTTTCTGGCTGAAATTGGTCAAAATTGAAGCTTCTGAGTAGGAGGAAAAGTCAGTAAAAAGGTGAATTTTGGTCACTGTGAGGCTTTAAAAAGTGGTTATTCAACATGAGGCACAATCCAATTGACATTTTGAATAATTTTTTCGACAGTCTAAAAAATCAATTTTCTGATGAAAAACGATTACCTGGACCTCTTGAACTTTCTCCCGAGGGTCAGAAATGGTCAATTTGTAATGTTTAATCTTTTGACTGTAAATGACTATTGCATGTGAATTATCACTTTTGGAATGAAAATCAGTGTTTTTAGTAGTCATTTTCCTGCCTGAAATTGGTTGAAATAGAAGCTTCTGAGTAGGAGGAAAAGTCCACAAAAAGGGCAATTTTGGTCACTGAGAGGCTTTAAAAAGTGGTTATTCAACATGAGGTGCAATTCTATTGACATTTTGAATACTTTTTTCTACAGTCCAAAGAATCAATTTTCTGATGAAAAATGATGACCTCGGACCTGTCGAACTTTCTCCAGATGGTCAGAAATGGTCATTTTTTAATTTTTATTCTTTTGACTGTAAATGACTATTGCATGTGAATTATCACTTTTGGAATGAAAATCAGTGTGTTTAGAATAATTTTTCTGCCTGAAATTGGTCGAAATTGAAGCTTCTGAGTAGGAGGAAAAGTCCATAAAAAGGTAAATTTTGGTCACTCTGAGGCTTTGAAAAATGGTTATTCAAAATGAGGCACTATCTAATTGACATTTTGAATAATTTCTTCTACCGTACAAAAAATCTATTCTCTGATGAAAAACGATGAACCCGGACCTCTCAAACTTTCTCCAGATGGTCAGAAATGGTCAATTTTTAATGTTTAATCTTTTGACTATAAATGACTATTGCATGTGAATTATCACTTTTGGAATGAAAATCAGTGTGTTTAGTAGTCATTTTCCTGCCTGAAATTGGTTGAAATAGAAGCTTCTGAGTAGGAGGAAAAGTCCACAAAAAGGGCAATTTTGGTCACTGTGAGGCTTTAAAAAGTGGTTATTCAACATGAGGTGCAATCCTATTGACATTTTGAATTCTTTTTTCTACAGTCCAAAGAATCAATTTTCTGATGAAAAACGATGACCCCGGACCTGTCGAACTTTCTCCATATGGTCAGAAATGGTAATTTTTTATTGTTTAGTCTTTTGACTGTTAAAGACTATTGGACGTGAATTATCACTTTTAGTACGAAAATAAGTGTGTTTAGAGTCATTTTCCTGCCCAAATTGGTCGAAATAGAATCTTCTGAGTAGGAGGAAAAGTCTGTGAAAATGACAATTTTGGTCACTGTGAGGCTTTTAAAAGTGGTTATTCAACACGAGGCACAATCCAAATGATATTTTGAATCATTTTATCTACACTCCAAAAAATGAATTTTCTGATGAAAAACAATGACCCCGGAACTGTTGAACTTTGCCCAGATGGTCAGAAATTGACATTTTTTAATTTTTAATCATTTGAATGTAAATGACTATTGCATGTGAATTATCCCTTTTGGAATAAAAATAAGTGCGTTTAGAGTCATTTTGCTGCCTGAAATTGGTCGAAAAAGAAGCTTCTGAATAGGAGGAAAAGTCTGTAAAAATGGCAATTTTGGTCACTGTGAGGCTTTAAAAAGTGGTAATTCAACATGAGGCACAATCTAACTGACATTTTGAATCATTTTGTCAACAGTCCAAAAAATCAATTTTCTAATGAAAAACGATGATCCCGGACGTGACGAACCTTCTCCATATGGTCAGGAATGGTCATTTTTTAATGTTAAATTTTTTGACTGTAAATAAATATTGCAAGTGAAATATCGCTTTTGGAACTAAAATAAGTGTCTTCGGAGTCATTTTCCTGCCTGAAATTGTTCAAAATAAAATCTTCTGACTATGAGGAAAGGCCTAAAAAATAGCAATTTTGGATACTGTGAGGCTTTAAAAAGTGGTTATTCAACATGAGGCACAATCCAATTGACATTTTAAATAATTTTTTGTACAGTCCAAAAAATCAATTTTCTGATGAAAAATGATTACACCTGAGATGTCGAACCTTCTAAGAAATGATCATTTTTTTATGTTAAATCTTTTCACTGTAAATAGATATTGTATGTCAAATATCACTTTTGGAACTAAAATAAGTGTGTTCAGAGTGATTTTCCTGCCCGAAATTGGTGAATGAAAAGAGCTTCTGACTAGGAGGAGGGGCCTATAAAAATGGCAATTTTGGTCACTGTGCGGCTTTATAAAGAGGTTATTCAACATGAGGCACAATCAAATTGACATTTTGAATCATTTTTTCAACATTCCAAAAAATCAATTGTCTGATGAAAAACGATGACCCCGGACCTGTTGAACGTTCTCCAGATGGTCAGAAATGGTCATTTTTTCATGTTTATTCTTTTGACTGTAAAAGACTATTGCATGCGAATTATCACTTTTGGAATGAAAATCAGTGTGTTTAGAGTAATTTTCCTGCCTGAAATTGTTCGAAATAAAACCTTCCGAATAGGAGGAAAAGTCTGCAAAAATGGCACTTTTCGTCACTGTGAGGCTTTAAAAAGTGGTTATTCAACATGAGGCACAATCCAATTGACATTTTGAATCATTTTTTCTACAGTCCAAAAAATGAGTTTTCTGATGAAAAACGATGACCCCGGACCTGTCGAACTTTTTCCAGATGGTCAGAAATGATCATTTTTTTATTTTTAATCTTTTAACTGTAAATGACTATTGCATGTGAATTATCCCTTTTGGAATGAAAATCAGTGTGTTTAGAGTTATTTTCCTGCCCGAAATTGGTCGAAATAGAAGATTCTGAGTAGGAGGAAAAGTCCGTTAAAAGGTCAATTTTGGTCATTCTGAGGCTTTAAAAAGTGGTTATTCAACATGAGGCACTATCTAATTGACATTTTGAATCATTTTTTCAACAGTCCAAAAAATCAATTTTCTGATGAAAAATGATGACCCCGGACCTGTCGAACATTCTCCAGATGGTCAGAAATAGTCATTATTTATTGTTTAGTCTTTTGACTGTAAATGACTATTGCATGTGAATTATTACTTTTCGAACAAAAATAAGTGTGTTTAGAGTTATTAGTTTAGAGTTATTTTCCAGCCTGAAATTGGTCGAAATAGAAGCTTCTGAGTTAGAGGAAAAGTCTGTAAAAATTGTAACTTTGGTCACTGTGATGTTTAAAAAGTGGTTATTCAACATGTGGCACAAACCCAAGTGACATTTTGAATCATTTTTTCAACAGTCCAAAAAATCAATTTTCTGATGAAAAAGAATGAGGGCCCGATTCACAGAACTAACTTAAGACAAAATCCTAAACTTACTACCATTTTGGTATTCACAGAAGGCACTTACTCATCTTGGTATTCACAGAAGGCACTTACTCATTTCGGTATTCACAGAAGTTAGGATTCCTAACTTTAGGACTCCTAAATGCCTTCTGTGAATACCGAAAGTCTTAAAATTAGGAGTTTTCTCAGTTTAGTAGTAGTATAGTTAGGACTCCTAACTTTAGGACTCCTAAATGCCTTCTGTGAATACCGAAAGTCTTAAAATTAGGATTTTTCCCAATTTAGTAGTCGTAAAGTTAGGACTCCTAACTTTAGGACTCCTAAATGCCTTCTTTGAATACCGAAAGCCTTAAAATTAGGATTTTCTCAGTTTAGTAGTGGTATAGTTGGGACTCTTAACTTTAGGACTCCTAAATGCCTTCTGTGAATACCGAAAGTCTTAAAATTAGGATTTTTCTCAATTTAGTAGTAGTAAAGTTAGGACTCCTAACTTTAGGACTCCTAAATGCCTTCTGTGAATACTGAAAGCCTTAAAATTAGGATTTTTCTCAGTTTAGTAGTAGTAAAGTTAGGAGTCCTAAAGTTAGGACTCCTAACTTTACTACTACTAAACTGAGAAAAATCCTAATTTTAAGACTTTCGGTATTCACAAAAGGCATTTAGGAGTCCTAAAGTTAGGAATCCTAACTTCTGTGAATACCGAAGTGAGTAAGTGTCTTCTGTGAATACCAAAATGAGTAAGTGCCTTCTGTGAATACGAAAATGGTAGTAAGTTTAGGATTTTGTCTTAAGTTAGTTCTGTGAATCGGGCCCTATGCCCGGACTTGTCGAACTTTCTCCAGATGGTCAGAAATGGACCTTTTTTAAATTTTTATTCTTTTGACTGTAAATGACTATTGCACGTTAATTATCACTTTTGGAATGAAAATCAGTGTGTTTAGAATAATTTTCCTGCCTGAAATTGGTCGAAATTGAAGCTTCTGAGTAGGAGGAAAAGTCCGTAAAAAGGTTAATTTTGGTCACTGTGAGGTTTAAAACGTGGTTATTCAATATGAGGCACAATCCAAATGACATTTTGAATCATTTTTTCTACAGTCCAAAAAATTAATTTTCTGATGAAAAACAGTGAGCCCGGACCTGTCGAACTTTCTCCAGATGGTCAGGAATGGTCATTTTTTAATTTTTATTCTTTTGAATGTAAATGACTATTGCATGTGAATTATCACTTTTGGAGTGGAAATCTGTGTGTTTAGAATAATTTTTCTGCCTGAATTTGGTCGAAATTGAAGCTTCTGAATTGGAGGAAAAGTCTGTAAATGTGGCAATTTTGGTCACTGTGAGGCGTTAAAAAGTGGTAATTCAACATGAGGCACAATCTAACTGACATTTTGAATCATTTTGTCAACAGTCCAAAAAATCAATTTTCTAATGAAAAATGATGATCCCGGACGTGATGAACCTTCTCCAGATGGTCAGGAATGGTCATTTTTTAATGTTAAATTTTTTGACTGTAAATAAATATTGCAAGTGAAATATCGCTTTTGGAACTAAAATAAGTGTCTTCAGAGTCATTTTCCTGCCTGAAATTGTTCAAAATAAAATCTTCTGACTATGAGGAAAGGCCTATAAAAATAGCAATTTTGGATACTGTAAGGCTTTAAAAAGTGGTTATTCAACATGAGGCACAACAATTGACATTTTGAATAATTTTTTGTACAGTCCAAAAAATCAATTTTCTGATGAAAAATGATGACACCGGAGATGTCGAACTTTCTAAGAAATGATAATTTTTTTATGTTAAATCTTTTCACTGTAAATAGATATTGCATGTCAAATATCACTTTTGGAACTAAAATAAGTGTGTTCAGAGTGATTTTCCTGCCCGAAATTGGTGAAAGAAAAGAGCTTCTGATTAGGAGGAAGGGCCTATAAAAATGGCAATTTTGGTCACTGTGCGGCTTTATAAAGAGGTTATACAACATGAGGCACAATCAAATTGACATTTTGAATAATTTTTTCAACATTCCAAAAAATCAATTTTCCTGATGAAAAACGATGACCCCGGACCTGTTGAACGTTCTCCAGATGGTCAAAATGGTCATTTTTTCATGTTTAATCTTTTGACTGTAAATGACTATTGCATGTGAATTATCACTTTTGGAATGAAAATCAGTGTGTTTAGTAGTCATTTTCCTGCCTGAAATTGGTTGAAATAGAAGCTTCTGAGTAGGAGGAAAAGTCCACAAAAAGGGCAATTTTGGTCACTGTGAGGCTTTAAAAAGTGGTTATTCAACATGAGGTGCAATCCTATTGACATTTTGAATACTTTTTTCTACAGTCCAAAGAATCAATTTTCTGATGAAAAACGATGACCCCGGACCTGTCGAAGTTTCTCCAGATGGTCAGAAATGGTCCTTTTTAATGTTTAATCTTTTGACTGTGAAAGACTATTGCACGTGAATTATCACTTTTAGAGCGAAAATAAGTGTGTTTAGAGTCATTTTCCTGCCCAAATTCGTCGAAATAGAATGTTTTGAGTAGAAGGAAAAGTCTGTAAAAATGGCAATTTTGGTCACTGTGAGGCTTTAAAAAGTGGTTATTCAACATGAGGCACAATCCAATTGACATTTTGAATAATTTTTTGTACAGTCCAAAAAATTAATTTTCTGATGAAAAATGATGACACCGGAGATGTCGAACCTTCTCCAGATGGTAAGAAATGATCATTTTTTTATGTTAAATCTTTTCACTGTAAATAGATATTGCATGTCAAATATCACTTTTGGAACTAAAATAAGTGTGTTTAGAGTGATTTTCCTGCCCGAAATTGGTGAAAGAAAAGAGCTTCTGACTAGGAGGAAGGGCCTATAAAAATGGCAATTTTGGTCACTGTGCGGCTTTATAAAGAGGTTATTCGACATGAGGCACAATCAAATTGACATTTTGAATCATTTTTTCAACATTCCAAAAAATCAATTTTCTGATGAAAAACGATGACCCCGGACCTGTCGAACGTTCTCCAGATGGTCAGAAATGGTCATTTTTTCATGTTTAATCTTTTGACTGTAAAAGACTATTGCATGCGAATTATCACTTTTGGAATGAAAATCAGTGTGTTTAGAGTCATTTTCCTGCCTGAAATTGTTTGAAAAAAACCTTCTGAATAGGAGGAAAAGTCTGCAAAAATGGCACTTTTCGTCACTGTAAGGCTTTAAGAAGTGGTTATTCAACATGAGGCACAATCCAATTGACATTTTTAATCATTTTTTCTACAGTCCAAAAAATGAGTTTTCTGATGAAAAACGATGACCCTGGACCTGTCGAACTTTTTCCAGATGGTCAGAAATGATCATTTTTTAAATCTTTTAACTGTAAATGACTATTGCATGTGAATTATCCCTTTTGGAATGAAAATCAGTGTGTTTAGAGTTATTTTCCTGCCCGAAATTGGTCGAAATAGAAGATTCTGAGTAGGAGGAAAAGTCCGTTAAAAGGTCAATTTTGGTCATTCTGAGGCATTAAAAAGTGGTTATTCAAAGTGAGGCACTATCTAATTGACATTTTGAATAATTTTTTCGCCAGTCTAAAAAATCAATTTTCTGATGAAAAATGATGACCCCGGAAATATTGCATGTGAAATATCACTTTTGGAACTAAAATAAGTGTGTTCAGCGTAATTTTTCTGCCCGAAATCGGTCAAAATAAAAGCTTCTGACCAGGAGAAAAGGACCACAAAAATGGCAATTTTGGTCACTGTGAGGATTTAAAAAGTGGGTATTTAATATGAGAGACAATCAAATTGATATTTTGAATCATTTCTTGTACAGTCCAAAAAATAAATTTTCTGATGAAAAACAATGACCCCGGACCTCTTGAACTTTCTCCAGATGGTCAGAAATGGTCATTTTTTCATGTTTAATCTTTTGGATGTAAAAGACTATTGCATGCGAATTATCCCTTTTGGAATGAAAATCAGTGTGTTTAGAATAATTTTTCTGGCTGAAATTGGTCAAAATTGAAGCTTCTGAGTAGGAGGAAAAGTCAGTAAAAAGGTGAATTTTGGTCACTGTGAGGCTTTAAAAAGTGGTTATTCAACATGAGGCACAATCCAATTGACATTTTGAATAATTTTTTCTACAGTCTAAAAAATCAATTTTCTGATGAAAAACGATTACCTGGACCTCTTGAACTTTCTCCCGATGGTCAGAAATGGTCAATTTGTAATGTTTAATCTTTTGACTGTAAATGACTATTGCATGTGAATTATCACTTTTGGAATGAAAATCAGTGTTTTTAGTAGTCATTTTCCTGCCTGAAATTGGTTGAAATAGAAGCTTCTGAGTAGGAGGAAAAGTCCACAAAAAGGGCAATTTTGGTCACTGAGAGGCTTTAAAAAGTGGTTATTCAACATGAGGTGCAATTCTATTGACATTTTGAATACTTTTTTCTACAGTCCAAAGAATCAATTTTCTGATGAAAAATGATGACCTCGGACCTGTCGAACTTTCTCCAGATGGTCAGAAATGGTCATTTTTTAATTTTTATTCTTTTGACTGTAAATGACTATTGCATGTGAATTATCACTTTTGGAATGAAAATCAGTGTGTTTAGAATAATTTTTCTGCCTGAAATTGGTCGAAATTGAAGCTTCTGAGTAGGAGGAAAAGTCCATAAAAAGGTAAATTTTGGTCACTCTGAGGCTTTGAAAAATGGTTATTCAAAATGAGGCACTATCTAATTGACATTTTGAATAATTTCTTCTACCGTACAAAAAATCTATTCTCTGATGAAAAACGATGAACCCGGACCTCTCAAACTTTCTCCAGATGGTCAGAAATGGTCAATTTTTAATGTTTAATCTTTTGACTATAAATGACTATTGCATGTGAATTATCACTTTTGGAATGAAAATCAGTGTGTTTAGTAGTCATTTTCCTGCCTGAAATTGGTTGAAATAGAAGCTTCTGAGTAGGAGGAAAAGTCCACAAAAAGGGCAATTTTGGTCACTGTGAGGCTTTAAAAAGTGGTTATTCAACATGAGGTGCAATCCTATTGACATTTTGAATTCTTTTTTCTACAGTCCAAAGAATCAATTTTCTGATGAAAAACGATGACCCCGGACCTGTCGAACTTTCTCCATATGGTCAGAAATGGTAATTTTTTATTGTTTAGTCTTTTGACTGTTAAAGACTATTGGACGTGAATTATCACTTTTAGTACGAAAATAAGTGTGTTTAGAGTCATTTTCCTGCCCAAATTGGTCGAAATAGAATCTTCTGAGTAGGAGGAAAAGTCTGTGAAAATGACAATTTTGGTCACTGTGAGGCTTTTAAAAGTGGTTATTCAACACGAGGCACAATCCAAATGATATTTTGAATCATTTTATCTACACTCCAAAAAATGAATTTTCTGATGAAAAACAATGACCCCGGAACTGTTGAACTTTGCCCAGATGGTCAGAAATTGACATTTTTTAATTTTTAATCATTTGAATGTAAATGACTATTGCATGTGAATTATCCCTTTTGGAATAAAAATAAGTGCGTTTAGAGTCATTTTGCTGCCTGAAATTGGTCGAAAAAGAAGCTTCTGAATAGGAGGAAAAGTCTGTAAAAATGGCAATTTTGGTCACTGTGAGGCTTTAAAAAGTGGTAATTCAACATGAGGCACAATCTAACTGACATTTTGAATCATTTTGTCAACAGTCCAAAAAATCAATTTTCTAATGAAAAACGATGATCCCGGACGTGACGAACCTTCTCCATATGGTCAGGAATGGTCATTTTTTAATGTTAAATTTTTTGACTGTAAATAAATATTGCAAGTGAAATATCGCTTTTGGAACTAAAATAAGTGTCTTCGGAGTCATTTTCCTGCCTGAAATTGTTCAAAATAAAATCTTCTGACTATGAGGAAAGGCCTAAAAAATAGCAATTTTGGATACTGTGAGGCTTTAAAAAGTGGTTATTCAACATGAGGCACAATCCAATTGACATTTTAAATAATTTTTTGTACAGTCCAAAAAATCAATTTTCTGATGAAAAATGAAGACACCGAAGATGTCGAACCTTCTCCAGATGGTGAGAAATGATCATTTTTTTATGTTAAATCTTTTCACTGTAAATAGATATTGCATGTCAAATATCACTTTTGGAACTAAAATAAGTGTGTTCAGAGTGATTTTCCTGCCCGAAATTGGTGAATGAAAAGAGCTTCTGACTAGGAGGAGGGGCCTATAAAAATGGCAATTTTGGTCACTGTGCGGCTTTATAAAGAGGTTATTCAACATGAGGCACAATCAAATTGACATTTTGAATCATTTTTTCAACATTCCAAAAAATCAATTGTCTGATGAAAAACGATGACCCCGGACCTGTTGAACGTTCTCCAGATGGTCAGAAATGGTCATTTTTTCATGTTTATTCTTTTGACTGTAAAAGACTATTGCATGCGAATTATCACTTTTGGAATGAAAATCAGTGTGTTTAGAGTAATTTTCCTGCCTGAAATTGTTCGAAATAAAACCTTCCGAATAGGAGGAAAAGTCTGCAAAAATGGCACTTTTCGTCACTGTGAGGCTTTAAAAAGTGGTTATTCAACATGAGGCACAATCCAATTGACATTTTGAATCATTTTTTCTACAGTCCAAAAAATGAGTTTTCTGATGAAAAACGATGACCCCGGACCTGTCGAACTTTTTCCAGATGGTCAGAAATGATCATTTTTTTATTTTTAATCTTTTAACTGTAAATGACTATTGCATGTGAATTATCCCTTTTGGAATGAAAATCAGTGTGTTTAGAGTTATTTTCCTGCCCGAAATTGGTCGAAATAGAAGATTCTGAGTAGGAGGAAAAGTCCGTTAAAAGGTCAATTTTGGTCATTCTGAGGCTTTAAAAAGTGGTTATTCAACATGAGGCACTATCTAATTGACATTTTGAATCATTTTTTCAACAGTCCAAAAAATCAATTTTCTGATGAAAAATGATGACCCCGGACCTGTCGAACATTCTCCAGATGGTCAGAAATAGTCATTATTTATTGTTTAGTCTTTTGACTGTAAATGACTATTGCATGTGAATTATTACTTTTCGAACAAAAATAAGTGTGTTTAGAGTTATTAGTTTAGAGTTATTTTCCAGCCTGAAATTGGTCGAAATAGAAGCTTCTGAGTTAGAGGAAAAGTCTGTAAAAATTGTAACTTTGGTCACTGTGATGTTTAAAAAGTGGTTATTCAACATGTGGCACAAACCCAAGTGACATTTTGAATCATTTTTTCAACAGTCCAAAAAATCAATTTTCTGATGAAAAAGAATGAGGGCCCGATTCACAGAACTAACTTAAGACAAAATCCTAAACTTACTACCATTTTGGTATTCACAGAAGGCACTTACTCATCTTGGTATTCACAGAAGGCACTTACTCATTTCGGTATTCACAGAAGTTAGGAGTCCTAACTTTAGGACTCCTAAATGCCTTCTGTGAATACCGAAAGTCTTAAAATTAGGAGTTTTCTCAGTTTAGTAGTAGTATAGTTAGGACTCCTAACTTTAGGACTCCTAAATGCCTTCTGTGAATACCGAAAGTCTTAAAATTAGGATTTTTCCCAATTTAGTAGTCGTAAAGTTAGGACTCCTAACTTTAGGACTCCTAAATGCCTTCTTTGAATACCGAAAGCCTTAAAATTAGGATTTTCTCAGTTTAGTAGTGGTATAGTTGGGACTCCTAACTTTAGGACTCCTAAATGCCTTCTGTGAATACCGAAAGTCTTAAAATTAGGATTTTTCTCAATTTAGTAGTAGTAAAGTTAGGACTCCTAACTTTAGGACTCCTAAATGCCTTCTGTGAATACTGAAAGCCTTAAAATTAGGATTTTTCTCAGTTTAGTAGTAGTAAAGTTAGGAGTCCTAAAGTTAGGACTCCTAACTTTACTACTACTAAACTGAGAAAAATCCTAATTTTAAGACTTTCGGTATTCACAAAAGGCATTTAGGAGTCCTAAAGTTAGGAATCCTAACTTCTGTGAATACCGAAGTGAGTAAGTGTCTTCTGTGAATACCAAAATGAGTAAGTGCCTTCTGTGAATACGAAAATGGTAGTAAGTTTAGGATTTTGTCTTAAGTTAGTTCTGTGAAAAGGGCCCTATGCCCGGACTTGTCGAACTTTCTCCAGATGGTCAGAAATGGACCTTTTTTAAATTTTTATTCTTTTGACTGTAAATGACTATTGCACGTTAATTATCACTTTTGGAATGAAAATCAGTGTGTTTAGAATAATTTTCCTGCCTGAAATTGGTCGAAATTGAAGCTTCTGAGTAGGAGGAAAAGTCCGTAAAAAGGTTAATTTTGGTCACTGTGAGGTTTAAAACGTGGTTATTCAATATGAGGCACAATCCAAATGACATTTTGAATCATTTTTTCTACAGTCCAAAAAATTAATTTTCTGATGAAAAACAGTGAGCCCGGACCTGTCGAACTTTCTCCAGATGGTCAGGAATGGTCATTTTTTAATTTTTATTCTTTTGAATGTAAATGACTATTGCATGTGAATTATCACTTTTGGAGTGGAAATCTGTGTGTTTAGAATAATTTTTCTGCCTGAATTTGGTCGAAATTGAAGCTTCTGAATTGGAGGAAAAGTCTGTAAATGTGGCAATTTTGGTCACTGTGAGGCGTTAAAAAGTGGTAATTCAACATGAGGCACAATCTAACTGACATTTTGAATCATTTTGTCAACAGTCCAAAAAATCAATTTTCTAATGAAAAACGATGATCCCGGACGTGATGAACCTTCTCCAGATGGTCAGGAATGGTCATTTTTTAATGTTAAATTTTTTGACTGTAAATAAATATTGCAAGTGAAATATCGCTTTTGGAACTAAAATAAGTGTCTTCAGAGTCATTTTCCTGCCTGAAATTGTTCAAAATAAAATCTTCTGACTATGAGGAAAGGCCTATAAAAATAGCAATTTTGGATACTGTAAGGCTTTAAAAAGTGGTTATTCAACATGAGGCACAACAATTGACATTTTGAATAATTTTTTGTACAGTCCAAAAAATCAATTTTCTGATGAAAAATGATGACACCGGAGATGTCGAACTTTCTAAGAAATGATAATTTTTTTATGTTAAATCTTTTCACTGTAAATAGATATTGCATGTCAAATATCACTTTTGGAACTAAAATAAGTGTGTTCAGAGTGATTTTCCTGCCCGAAATTGGTGAAAGAAAAGAGCTTCTGATTAGGAGGAAGGGCCTATAAAAATGGCAATTTTGGTCACTGTGCGGCTTTATAAAGAGGTTATACAACATGAGGCACAATCAAATTGACATTTTGAATAATTTTTTCAACATTCCAAAAAATCAATTTTCCTGATGAAAAACGATGACCCCGGACCTGTTGAACGTTCTCCAGATGGTCAAAATGGTCATTTTTTCATGTTTAATCTTTTGACTGTAAATGACTATTGCATGTGAATTATCACTTTTGGAATGAAAATCAGTGTGTTTAGTAGTCATTTTCCTGCCTGAAATTGGTTGAAATAGAAGCTTCTGAGTAGGAGGAAAAGTCCACAAAAAGGGCAATTTTGGTCACTGTGAGGCTTTAAAAAGTGGTTATTCAACATGAGGTGCAATCCTATTGACATTTTGAATACTTTTTTCTACAGTCCAAAGAATCAATTTTCTGATGAAAAACGATGACCCCGGACCTGTCGAAGTTTCTCCAGATGGTCAGAAATGGTCCTTTTTAATGTTTAATCTTTTGACTGTGAAAGACTATTGCACGTGAATTATCACTTTTAGAGCGAAAATAAGTGTGTTTAGAGTCATTTTCCTGCCCAAATTCGTCGAAATAGAATGTTTTGAGTAGAAGGAAAAGTCTGTAAAAATGGCAATTTTGGTCACTGTGAGGCTTTAAAAAGTGGTTATTCAACACGAGGCACAATCCAATTGACATTTTGAATCCTTTATTCAACAGTCCAAAACATGAATTTTCTGATGAAAAATGATGACCCCGGACCTATCGAACTTTGTCCAGATGGTCAGAAATTGTCATTTTTTAATTTTTAATCTTTTTAATGTAAATGACTATTGCATGTGAATTATCCCTTTTGGAATGAAAATCAGAGTGTTTAGAGTTATTAGTTTAGAGTTATTTTCCAGCCTGAAATTGGTCGAAATAGAAGCTTCTGAGTTAGAGGAAAAGACTGTAAAAATTGTAACTTTGGTCACTGTGAGGTTTAAAAAGTGGTTATTCAACATGAGGCACAAACCCAAGTGACATTTTGAATCATTTTTTCAACAGTCCAAAAAATCAATTTTCTGATGAAAAAGAATGAGGGCCCGATTCACAGAAGTAACTTAAGACAAAATCCTAAACTTACTACCATTTTGGTATTCACAGAAGGCACTTACTCATTTTGGTATTCACAGAAGGCACTTACTCTTCTCGGTATTCACAGTAGTTAGGATTCCTAACTTTAGGACTCCTAAATGCCTTCTGTGAATACCGAAAGTCTTAAAATTAGGAGTTTTCTCAGTTTAGTAGTAGTATAGTTAGGATTCCTAACTTTAGGACTCCTAAATGCCTTCTGTGAATACCGAAAGTCTTAAAATTAGGATTTTTCCCAATTTAGTAGTAGTAAAGTTAGGACTCCTAAATGCCTTCTGTGAATACCGAAAGTCTTAAAATTAGGAGTTTTCTCAGTTTAGTAGTAGTATAGTTAGGACTCCTAACTTTAGGACTCCTAAATGCCTTCTGTGAATACCGAAAGTCTTAAAATTAGGATTTTTCTCAATTTAGTAGTAGTAAAGTTAGGAGTCCTAACTTTAGGACTCCTAAACTGAGAAAAATCCTAATTTTAAGACTTTCGGTATTCACAGAAGGCATTTAGGAGTCCTAAAGTTAGGAATCCTAACTTCTGTGAATACCGAAGTGAGTAAGTGTCTTCTGTGAATACCAAAATGAGTAAGTGCCTTCTGTGAATACGAAAATGGCAGTAAGTTTAGGAATTTGTCTTAAGTTAGTTCTGTGAATCGGGCCCTATGCCCGGACTTGTCGAACTTTCTCCAGATGGTCAGAAATGGACCTTTTTAAAAATGTTATTTTTTTTACTGTAAATGACTATTGCACGTGAATTATCACTTTTGGAATGAAAATCAGTGTGGTTAAAATAATTTTCCTGCCTGAAATTGGTCAAAATTGAAGCTTCTGAGTAGGAGGAAAAGTCCGTAAAAAGGTTAATTTTGGTCACTGTGAGGTTTAAAACGTGGTCAATATGAGGCACAATCCAAATAACATTTTGAATCATTCTTTCTACAGTCCAAAAAATCAATTTTCTGATGAAAAACAGTGAGCCCGGACCTGTCGAACTTTTTCCAGATGGTCAGAAATGGTCATTTTTTTATTTTTATTCTTTTGACTGTAAATGACTATTGCACGTGAATTATCACTTTTGGAATGAAAATCAGTGTGTTTAGAATAATTTTCCTGCCTGAAATTGGTCGAAATTGAAGCTTCTGAATAGGAGGAAAAGTCTGTAAAAATGTCAATTTTGGTCACTGTGAGGCTTTAAAAAGTTGTTATTCAACATGAGGCGCAATCCAATTGACATTTTGAATAAGTTTTTCTACAGTCTAAAAAATTAATATTTCTGATGAGAAACGATGACGTCGGACCTGTCGAACTTTCTCCAGATGGTCAGAAATGGTCATTTTTTAATTTTCATCTTTTGACTGTAAATGACTATTGCATGTGAATTATCACTTTTGGAGTGAAAATATGTGTGTTTAGAATAATTTTTCTGCCTGAATTTGGTCGAAATTGAAGCTTCTGAGTAGGAGGAAAAGTCCGTAAAAAGGTCAATTTTGGTCACTGTGAGGCTTTAAAAAGTTGTTATTCAACATGAGGCACAATCTAACTGACATTTTCAATCATTTTGTCAACAGTCCAAAAAATCCATTTTCTGATGAAAAACGATGATCCCGGACGTGACGAACCTTCTCCAGATGGTCAGGAATGGTCATTTTTTAATGTTAAATATTTTGACTGTAAATAAATATTGCAAGTGAAATATCGCTTTTGGAACTAAAATAAGTGTCTTCAGAGTCATTTTCCTGCCTGAAATTGTTCAAAATAAAATCTTCTTACTATGAGGAAATACCTATAAAATAGCAATTTTGGATACTGTGAGGCCTTAAAAAGTGGTTATTCAACATGAGGCGCAATCCAATTGACATTTTGAATAATTTTTTGTACAGTCCAAAAAATCAATTTTGTTATGAAAAATGATGACACCGGAGATGTCGAACCTTCTCCAGATGGTAAGGAATGATCATTATTTAATGTAAAATCTTTTGACTGTAAATAAATATTGCAAGTGAAATATCGCTTTTGGAACTAAAATAAGTGTCTTCAGAGTAATTTCTGCCTGAAATTGTTCAAAATATAATTTTCTGACTATGAGGAAAGGCCTATAAAAATGGCAATTTTGGGTACTGTGAGGCTTTAAAAAGTGGTTATTCAACATAAGGCACAATCCAATTGACATTTTGAATAATTTTTTGTACAGTCAAAAAAATCAATTTTCTAATGAAAAATGATGACCCCGGATCTGTCGAACCTTCTCCAGATGGTCAGGAATGGTAATTTTTTAATGTTAAATCTTTTGTACATCTTTTGTACATAAATATTGCATGTGAAATATCACTTTTGGAACTAAAATATGTGTGTTCAGATTCATTTTCCTGCCCGAAATCGGTCAAAATAAAAGCTTCTGACTAGGAGAAAAGGACTATAAAAATGGCAATTTTGGTTACTATGAGGCTTTAAAAAGTGGTTATTGAATATGAGGGACAATCAAATTGAGATTTTGAATCATTTTTTGTACAGTCCAAAAAATTAATTTTCTGATGAAAGACGATGAACCCGGACTTGTCGAACGTTCTCCAGATGGTCAGAAATAGTTATATTTTAATCTTTTATCTTTTGACTGCAAATTACTATTGCATGTGAATTATCCCTTTTGGAATGAAAATCAGTGTTTTTAGAGTTATTTTCCTGCCTGAAATTGGTCTAAAAAATCAATATTTCTGATGAGAAATGATGACGTCGGACCTGTTGAACTTTCTCCAGATGGTCAGAAATGGTCATTTTTAAATTTTCATCTTTTGACTGTAAATGACTATTGCATGTGAATTATCACTTTTGGAGTGAAAATCTGTGTGTTTAGAATAATTTTTCTGCCTGAATTTGGTCGAAATTGAAGCTTCTGAGTAGGAGGAAAAGTCCGTAAAAAGGTCAATTTTTGTCACTGTGAGGCTTTAAAAAGTTGTTATTCAACATGAGGCACAATCTAACTGACATTTTCAATCATTTTGTCAACAGTCCAAAAAATCTATTTTCTGATGAAAAACGATGATCCCGGACGTGACGAACCTTCTCCAGATGGTCAGGAATGGTCATTTTTTAATGGTAAATATTTTGACTGTAAATAAATATTGCAAGTGAAATATCGCTTTTGGAACTAAAATAACTGTCTTCAGAGTCATTTTCCTGCCTGAAATTGTTCAAAATAAAATCTTCTGACTATGAGGAAAGGCCTATAAAATAGCAATTTTGGATACTGTGAGGCTTTAAAAAGTGGTTATTCAACATGAGGCGCAATCCAATTGACATTTTGAATAATTTTTTGTACAGTCCAAAAAATCTATTTTGTGATGAAAAAGGATGACACCGGAGATGTCGAACCTTGTCCAGATGGTAAGGAATGATCATTTTTTAATGTAAAATCTTTTGACTGTAAATAAATATTGCAAGTGAAATATCGCTTTTGGAACTAAAATAAGTGTCTTCAGAGTCATTTCTGCCTGAAATTGTTCAAAATATAATCTTCTGACTATGAGGAAAGGCCTATAAAAATGGCAATTTTGGGTACTGTGAGGCTTTAAAAAAAAGTGGTTATTCAACATAAGGCACAATCCAATTGACATTTTGAATAATTTTTTGTACAGTCAAAAAAATCAATTTTCTAATGAAAAATGATAACCTTCTCCAGATGGTCAGGAATGGTAATTTTTTAATGTTAAATCTTTTGTACATCTTTTGTACATAAATATTGCATGTGAAATATCACTTTTGGAACTAAAATATGTGTGTTCAGAGTCATTTTCCTGCCCGAAATCGGTCAAAATAAAAGCTTCTGACTAGGAGAAAAGGACTATAAAAATGGCAATTTTGGTTACTATGAGGCTTTAAAAAGTGGTTATTGAATATTAGGGACAATCAAATTGAGATTTTGAATCATTTTTTGTACAGTCCCAAAAATTAATTTTCTGATGAAAGACGATGAACCCGGACTTGTCGAACTTTCTCCAGATGGTCAGAAATAGTTATATTTTAATTTTTTATCATTTGACTGCAAATGACTATTGCATGTGAATTATCCCTTTTTGAATGAAAATCAGTGTTTTTAGAGTTATTTTCCTGCCTGAAATTGGTCGAAATAGAAGCTTCTGAGTAGGAGGAAAAGTCCACAAAAAGGACAATTTTGGTCACTGTAAGGCTTTAAAAAGTGGTTATTCAAGATGAGGTGCAATCCTATTGACATTTTGAATTCTTTTTTCTTCCGTCCAAAGAATCAATTTTCAGATGAAAAACAATGTCGAACTTTCTCCATATGGTCAGAAATGGTATTTTTTTATTGTTTAGTCTTTTGATGTAAATGACTATTGCACGTGAATTATCACTTTTAGTACGAAAATAAGTGTGTTTAGAGTCATTTTCCTGCCCAAATTGGTCGAAATAGAATCTTCTGAGTAGGAGGAAAAGTCTGTGACAATTTTGGTCACTGTGAGGCTTTTAAAAGTGATTATTCAACACGAGGCACAATCCAAATGACATTTTGAATCATTTTATCTACACTCCAAAAAATGAATTTTCTGATGAAAAACAATGACCCCGGAACTGTTGAACTTTGCCCAGATGGTCAGAAATTGTCATTTTTTAATTTTTAATCTTTTGAATGTAAATGACTATTGCATGTGAATTATCCCTTTTGGAATGAAAATCAGTGTGTTTAGAGTCATTTTGCTGCCTGAAATTGGTCGAAAAAGAAGATTCTGAATAGGAGGAAAAGTCTGTAAAAATGGCAATTTAGGTCACTGTGAGTCTTTAAAAAGTGGTAATTCAACTTGAGGCACAATCTAACTGACATTTCGAATCCTTTTGTCAACAGTCCAAAAAATCAATTTTCTAATGAAAAACGATGATCGTGACGTGACGAACCTTCTCCAGATGGTCAGGAATGGTAATTTTTTAATGTTTAAGTGTCTTCAGAGTCATTTTCCTGCCTGAAATTGTTCAAAATAAAATCTTCTGACTATGAGGAAAGGCCTATAAAAATAGCAATTTTGGATACTGTGAGGCTTTAAAAAGTGGTTATTCAACATGAGGCACGATCCAATTGACATTTTGAATAATTTTTTGTACAGTCCAAAAAATAAATTTTCTGATTAAAAATGATGACACCGGAGAAGTCGAACCTTGTAAGAAATGATCATTTTTTTATGTTAAATCTTTTCACTGTAAATAGATATTGCATGTCAAATATCACTTTTGGAACTAAAATAAGTGTGTTCAGAGTGATTTTCCTCCCCGAAATTGGTGAAAGAAAAGAGCTTCTGACTAGGAGGAAGGGCCTATAAAAATGGCAATTTTGGTCACTGTGCGGCTTTATAAAGAGGCTATTCAACATGAGGCACAATCAAATTGACATTTTGAATCTTTTTTTCAACATTCCAAACAATCAATTTTCCTGATGAAAAACGATGACCCCAGACCTGTTGAACGTTCTCCAGATGGTCAAAATGGTCATTTTTTCATGTTTAATCTTTTGACTGTAAAAGACTATTGCATGCGAATTATCACTTTTGGAATGAAAATCAGTGTGTTTAGAGTCATTTTCCTGCCTGAAATTGTTCGAAATAAAACCTTCTGAATAAGAGGAAAGGTCTGCAAAAATGGCACTTTTCGTCACTGTGAGGCTTTAAAAAGTGGTTATTCAACATGAGGCACAATCCAATTGACATTTTGAATCATTTTTTCTACAGTCCAACAAATGAGTTTTCTGATGAAAAACGATGATCCCGGACCTGTCGAACTTTTTCCAGTTGGGCAGAAATGATCATTTTTTTATTTTTAATCTTTTAACTGTAAATGACTATTGCATGTGAATTATCCCTTTTGGAATGAAAATCAGTGTGTTTAGAGTTATTTTCCTGCCTGAAATTGGACGAAATAGAAGCTTCTGAGTAGGAGGAAAAGTCCACAAAAAGGGCAATTTTGGTCACTGTGAGGCTTCAAAAAGTGGTTATTCAACATGAGGTGCAATCCTATTGACATTTTGAATTCTTTTTTCTTCCGTCCAAAGAATCAATTTTCAGATGAAAAACGATGAACCCGGACCTGTCGAACTTTCTCCATATGGTCAGAAATGGTCATTTTTTATTGTTTAGTCTTTTGACTGTAAATGACTATTGCACGTGAATTATCACTTTTAGAACGAAAATAAGTGTGTTTAGATTCATTTTCCTGCCCAAATTGGTCGAAATAGAATCTTCTGAGTAGGAGGAAAAGTCTGTGAAAATGACAATTTTGGTCACTGTGAGGCTTTTAAAAGTGGTTATTCAACACGAGGCACAATCCAAATGACATTTTGAATCATTTTATCTACACTCCAAAAAATGAATTTTCTGATGAAAAACAATGACCCCGGAACTGTTGAACTTTGCCCAGATGGTCAGAAATTGTCATTTTTTAATCTTTAATCTTTTGAATGTAAATGACTATTGCATGTGAATTATCCCTTTTGGAATGCAAATCAGTGTGTTTAGAGTCATTTTGCTGCCTGAAATTGGTCGAAAAAGAAGCTTCTGAATAGGAGGAAAAGTCTGTAAATGTGGCAATTTTGGTCACTGTGAGGCTTTAAAAAGTGGTAATTCAACATGAGGCACAATCCAATTGACATTTTGAATCATTTTTTCAACAGTCCAAAAAATGAGTTTTCTGATGAAAAACGATGACCCCGGACCTGTCGAACTTTTTCCAGATGGTCAGAAATGATCATTTTTTTATTTTTAATCTTTTAACTGTAAATGACTATTGCATGTGAATTATCCCTTTTGGAATGAAAATCAGTGTGTTTAGAGTTATTTTCCTGCCCGAAATTGGTCAAAATAGAAGATTCTGAGTAGGAGGAAAAGTCCGTTAAAAGGTCAATTTTGGTCATTCTGATGCTTTATAAAGTGGTTATTCAACATGAGGCACTATCTAATTAACATTTTGAATCATTTTGTCAACAGTCCAAAAAATCAATTTTCTGATGAAAAATGATGACCCCGGACCTGTCGAACATTCTCCAGATGGTCAGAAATAGTCATTATTTATTGTTTAGTCTTTTGACTGTAAATGACTATTGCATGTGAATTATTACTTTTCGAACAAAAATAAGTGTGTTTAGAGTTATTAGTTTAGAGTTATTTTCCAGCCTGAAATTGGTCGAAATAGAAGCTTCTGAGTTAGAGGAAAAGTCTGTAAAAATTGTAACTTTGGTCACTGTGAGGTTTAAAAAGTGGTTATTCAACATGTGGCACAAACCCAAGTGACATTTTGAATCATTTTTTCAACAGTCCAAAAAATCAATTTTCTGATGAAAAAGAATGAGGGCCCGATTCACAGAACTAACTTAAGACAAAATCCTAAACTTACTACCATTTTGGTATTCACAGAAGGCACTTACTCATCTTGGTATTCACAGAAGGCACTTACTCATTTCGGTATTCACAGAAGTTAGGAGTCCTAACTTTAGGACTCCTAAATGCCTTCTGTGAATACCGAAAGTCTTAAAATTAGGAGTTTTCTCAGTTTAGTAGTAGTATAGTTAGGACTCCTAACTTTAGGACTCCTAAATGCCTTCTGTGAATACCGAAAGTCTTAAAATTAGGATTTTTCCCAATTTAGTAGTCGTAAAGTTAGGACTCCTAACTTTAGGACTCCTAAATGCCTTCTTTGAATACCGAAAGCCTTAAAATTAGGATTTTCTCAGTTTAGTAGTGGTATAGTTAGGACTCCTAACTTTAGGACTCCTAAATGCCTTCTGTGAATACCGAAAGTCTTAAAATTAGGATTTTTCTCAATTTAGTAGTAGTAAAGTTAGGACTCCTAACTTTAGGACTCCTAAATGCCTTCTGTGAATACTGAAAGCCTTAAAATTAGGATTTTTCTCAGTTTAGTAGTAGTAAAGTTAGGAGTCCTAACTTTAGGACTCCTAAACTGAGAAAAATCCTAATTTTAAGACTTTCGGTATTCACAAAAGGCATTTAGGAGTGCTAAAGTTAGGAATCCTAAGTTCTGTGAATACCGAAGTGAGTAAGTGTCTTCTGTGAATACCAAAATGAGTAAGTGCCTTCTGTGAACACGAAAATGGTAGTAAGTTTAGGATTTTGTCTTAAGTTAGTTCTGTGAATCGGGCCCTATGCCCGGACTTGTCGAACTTTCTCCAGATGGTCAGAAATGGACCTTTTTTAAATTTTTATTCTTTTGACTGTAAATGACTATTGCACGTGAATTATCACTTTTGGAATGAAAATCAGTGTGTTTAGAATAATTTTCCTGCCTGAAATTGGTCGAAATTGAAGCTTCTGAGTAGGAGGAAAAGTCCGTAAAAAGGTCAATTTTGGTCACTGTGAGGCTTTAAAAAGTTGTTATTCAACATGAGGCACAATCTAACTGACATTTTCAATCATTTTGTCAACAGTCCAAAAAATCCATTTTCTGATGAAAAACGATGATCCCGGACGTGACGAACCTTCTCCAGATGGTCAGAAATGGTAATTTTTTAATGGTAAATATTTTGACTGTAAATAAATATTGCAAGTGAAATATCGCTTTTGGAACTAAAATAACTGTCTTCAGAGTCATTTTCCTGCCTGAAATTGTTCAAAATAAAATCTTCTGACTATGAGGAAAGGCCTATAAAATAGCAATTTTGGATACTGTGAGGCTTTAAAAAGTGGTTATTCAACATGAGGCGCAATCCAATTGACATTTTGAATAATTTTTTGTACAGTCCAAAAAATCTATTTTGTGATGAAAAATGATGACACCGGAGATGTCGAACCTTCTCCAGATGGTAAGGAATGATCATTTTTTAATGTAAAATCTTTTGACTGTAAATAAATATTGCAAGTGAAATATCGCTTTTGGAACTAAAATAAGTGTCTTCAGAGTCATTTCTGCCTGAAATTGTTCAAAATATAATCTTCTGACTATGAGGAAAGGCCTATAAAAATGGCAATTTTGGGTACTGTGAGGCTTTAAAAAAAAGTGGTTATTCAACATAAGGCACAATCCAATTGACATTTTGAATAATTTTTTGTACAGTCAAAAAAATCAATTTTCTAATGAAAAATGATGACCCCGGATCTGTCGAACCTTCTCCAGATGGTCAGGAATGGTAATTTTTTAATGTTAAATCTTTTGTACATCTTTTGTACATAAATATTGCATGTGAAATATCACTTTTGGAACTAAAATATGTGTGTTCAGAGTCATTTTCCTGCCCGAAATCGGTCAAAATAAAAGCTTCTGACTAGGAGAAAAGGACTATAAAAATGGCAATTTTGGTTACTATGAGGCTTTAAAAAGTGGTTATTGAATATGAGGGACAATCAAATTGAGATGTTGAATCATTTTTTGTACAGTCCAAAAAATTAATTTTCTGATGAAAGACGATGAACTTGTCGAACTTTCTCCAGATGGTCAGAAATAGTTATATTTTAATTTTTTATCTTTTGACTGCAAATGACTATTGCATGTGAATTATCCCTTTTTGAATGAAAATCAGTGTTTTTAGAGTTATTTTCCTGCCTGAAATTGGTCGAAATAGAAGCTTCTGAGTAGGAGGAAAAGTCCACAAAAAGGACAATTTTGGTCACTGTAAGGCTTTAAAAAGTGGTTATTCAACATGAGGTGCAATCCTATTGACATTTTGAATTCTTTTTTCTTCCGTCCAAAGAATCAATTTTCAGATGAAAAACAATTAACCCGGACCTGTCGAACTTTCTCCATATGGTCAGAAATGGTAATTTTTTATTGTTTAGTCTTTTGACTGTAAATGACTATTGCATGTGAATTATCACTTTTAGTACGAAAATAAGTGTGTTTAGAGTCATTTTCCTGCCCAAATTGGTCGAAATAGAATCTTCTGAGTAGGAGGAAAAGTCTGTGACAATTTTGGTCACTGTGAGGCTTTTAAAAGTGATTATTCAACACGAGGCACAATCCAAATGACATTTTGAATCATTTTATCTACACTCCAAAAAATGAATTTTCTGATGAAAAACAATGACCCCGGAACTGTTGAACTTTGCCCAGATGGTCAGAAATTGTCATTTTTTAATTTTTAATCTTTTGAATGTAAATGACTATTGCGTGTGAATTATCCCTTTTGGAATGAAAATCAGTGTGTTTAGAGTTATTTTCCTGCCCGAAATTGGTCGAAATAGAAGATTCTGAGTAGGAGGAAAAGTCCGTTAAAAGGTCAATTTTGGTCATTCTGATGCTTTAAAAAGTGGTAATTCAACTTGAGGCACAATCTAACTGACATTTTGAATCCTTTTGTCAACAGTCCAAAAAATCAATTTTCTAATGAAAAACGATGATCGTGACGTGACGAACCTTCTCCAGATGGTCAGGAATGGTAATTTTTTAATGTTTAAGTGTCTTCAGAGTCATTTTCCTGCCTGAAATTGTTCAAAATAAAATCTTCTGACTATGAGGAAAGGCCTATAAAAATAGCAATTTTGGATACTGTGAGGCTTTAAAAAGTGGTTATTCAACATGAGGCACGACCCAATTGACATTTTGAATAATTTTTTGTACAGTCCAAAAAATAAATTTTCTGATTAAAAATGATGACACCGGAGATGTCGAACCTTCTAAGAAATGATCATTTTTTTATGTTAAATCTTTTCACTGTAAATAGATATTGCATGTCAAATATCACTTTTGGAACTAAAATAAGTGTGTTCAGAGTGATTTTCCTCCCCGAAATTGGTGAAAGAAAAGAGCTTCTGACTAGGAGGAAGGGCCTATAAAAATGGCAATTTTGGTCACTGTGCGGCTTTATAAAGAGGTTATTCAACATGAGGCACAATCAAATTGACATTTTGAATCTTTTTTTCAACATTCCAAACAATCAATTTTCCTGATGAAAAACGATGACCCCAGACCTGTTGAACGTTCTCCAGATGGTCAAAATGGTCATTTTTTCATGTTTAATCTTTTGACTGTAAAAGACTATTGCATGCGAATTATCACTTTTGGAATGAAAATCAGTGTGTTTAGAGTCATTTTCCTGCCTGAAATTGTTCGAAATAAAACCTTCTGAATAGGAGGAAAGGTCTGCAAAAATGGCACTTTTCGTCACTGTGAGGCTTTAAAAAGTGGTTATTCAACATGAGGCACAATCCAATTGACATTTTGAATCATTTTTTCTACAGTCCAACAAATGAGTTTTCTGATGAAAAACGATGACCCCGGACCTGTCGAACTTTTTCCAGTTGGGCAGAAATGATCATTTTTTTATTTTTAATCTTTTAACTGTAAATGACTATTGCATGTGAATTATCCCTTTTGGAATGAAAATCAGTGTGTTTAGAGTTATTTTCCTGCCTGAAATTGGACGAAATAGAAGCTTCTGAGTAGGAGGAAAAGTCCACAAAAAGGGCAATTTTGGTCACTGTGAGGCTTCAAAAAGTGGTTATTCAACATGAGGTGCAATCCTATTGACATTTTGAATTTTTTTTTCTTCCGTCCAAAGAATCAATTTTCAGATGAAAAACGATGAACCCGGACCTGTCGAACTTTCTCCATATGGTCAGAAATGGTCATTTTTTATTGTTTAGTCTTTTGACTGTAAATGACTATTGCACGTGAATTATCACTTTTAGAACGAAAATAAGTGTGTTTAGATTCATTTTCCTGCCCAAATTGGTCGAAATAGAATCTTCTGAGTAGGAGGAAAAGGCTGTGACAATTTTGGTCACTGTGAGGCTTTTAAAAGTGATTATTCAACACGAGGCACAATCCAAATGACATTTTGAATCATTTTATCTACACTCCAAAAAATGAATTTTCTGATGAAAAACAATGACCCCGGAACTGTTGAACTTTGCCCAGATGGTCAGAAATTGTCATTTTTTAATTTTTAATCTTTTGAATGTAAATGACTATTGCATGTGAATTATCCCTTTTGGAATGAAAATCAGTATGTTTAGAGTTATTTTCCTGCCCGAAATTGGTCGAAATAGAAGATTCTGAGTAGGAGGAAAAGTCCGTTAAAAGGTCAATTTTGGTCATTCTGATGCTTTCAAAAATGGTAATTCAACTTGAGGCACAATCTAACTGACATTTTGAATCCTTTTGTCAACAGTCCAAAAAATCAATTTTCTGATGAAAAATGATGACCCCGGACCTGTCGAACATTCTCCAGATGGTCAGAAATAGTCATTATTTATTGTTTAGTCTTTTGACTGTAAATGACTATTGCATGTGAATTATTACTTTTCTAACAAAAATAAGTGTTAGAGTTATTAGTTTAGAGTTATTTTCCAGCCTGAAATTGGTCGAAATAGAAGCTTCTGAGTTAGAGGAAAAGTCTGTAAAAATTGTAACTTTGGTCACTGTGAGGTTTAAAAAGTGGTTATTCAACATGTGGCACAAACCCAAGTGACATTTTGAATCATTTTTTCAACAGTCCAAAAAATCAATTTTCTGATGAAAAAGAATGAGGGCCCGATTCACAGAACTAACTTAAGACAAAATCCTAAACTTACTACCATTTTGGTATTCACAGAAGGCACTTACTCATCTTGGTATTCACAGAAGGCACTTACTCATTTCGGTATTCACAGAAGTTAGGAGTCCTAACTTTAGGACTCCTAAATGCCTTCTGTGAATACCGAAAGTCTTAAAATTAGGAGTTTTCTCAGTTTAGTAGTAGTATAGTTAGGACTCCTAACTTTAGGACTCCTAAATGCCTTCTGTGAATACCGAAAGTCTTAAAATTAGGATTTTTACCAATTTAGTAGTCGTAAAGTTAGGACTCCTAACTTTAGGACTCCTAAATGCCTTCTTTGAATACCGAAAGCCTTAAAATTAGGATTTTCTCAGTTTAGTAGTGGTATAGTTAGGACTCCTAACTTTAGGACTCCTAAATGCCTTCTGTGAATACCGAAAGTCTTAAAATTAGGATTTTTCTCAATTTAGTAGTAGTAAAGTTAGGACTCCTAACTTTAGGACTCCTAAATGCCTTCTGTGAATACTGAAAGCCTTAAAATTAGGATTTTTCTCAGTTTAGTAGTAGTAAAGTTAGGAGTCCTAACTTTAGGACTCCTAAACTGAGAAAAATCCTAATTTTAAGACTTTCGGTATTCACAAAAGGCATTTAGGAGTGCTAAAGTTAGGAATCCTAACTTCTGTGAATACCGAAGTGAGTAAGTGTCTTCTGTGAATACCAAAATGAGTAAGTGCCTTCTGTGAACACGAAAATGGTAGTAAGTTTAGAATTTTGTCTTAAGTTAGTTCTGTGAATCGGGCCCTATGCCCGGACTTGTCGAACTTTCTCCAGATGGTCAGAAATGGACCTTTTTTAAATTTTTATTCATTTGACTGTAAATGACTATTGCACGTGAATTATCACTTTTGGAATGAAAATCAGTGTGTTTAGAATATTTTTCCTGCCTGAAATTGGTCGAAATTGAAGCTTCTGAGTAGGAGGAAAAGTCCGTAAAAAGGTCAATTTTGGTCACTGTGAGGCTTTAAAAAGTTGTTATTCAACATGAGGCACAATCTAACTGACATTTTCTTTTTTTTTTTTTGAAAATTTTTTTATTGAAACAATAAATCAGTTACAAGCATGGGCCTACAACCACCAGGGCCGGCCGCTAGATTCAGGAAGGATCGTACCTCAGTTAAAGCAGTAGGCGACTCCTGGGGCCCAGCCCCGTAAATGGCTCAGGATAGCTCGAAAGAAGCAGGAGACATACATTTAACATAAATAACAACTCAAAACAAGAGGCGAGGCATAAGGGCAAAAAGCGTGGGTCAGGCTACATCCGGGGGACTTTACTCCAAACCGTCAATTAGCTATCAACAGGAGGGAGTACCGAAAGATCAGGGGGGGGTAACGGGAGAGGAACATCTATATTCGATTATTACAACCAGTTACAAGGAACCATCAAGGGTCAGGGGGACAAGGCAATATCGATGTCCACTAGGGGGGGCGTACAGATACTTCCACGATACGCGTTCCATTGCCCCCAGATTCTACCCCATGCCCCGGGTTTACCACGGGCCACATACACAGTCTTCTCCCTGAACATACACCAGTCCATATTCTCCTTCCATACTGACACGGTGGGTGGCCGCTGGGAGCCCCAAAGCTGCGCAATATCCCTCTTGGCGATCATGTATCCCAGGGCCGCCCACCGAGTCTGAGCCGCGTTATAATCATTGGGCTCCCACACATTCAAAACACAGCGACGCACCTCCGGCAGCAGCGCAACTCCGGTGACCTGGCCCATGACCCCATGTACCCGACGCCAGAACTCCGCCACCTCCCGGCACTCCCAAAGGATATGGAGAAAGGTGGCACTGAGCCCACACCCCCGCTTACAGAGCCCATCTTCCGAGAATCCCATCGAGATCAGACGGGGGCCCGTCACATACACCCGGTGGAGAATCTTTAGCTGGACCAGGCGGAGACGGGCCGGAATGGCTACCTCCTTGGGGGACGATAGTGCGGACTGCCAGTCCTCGTCGTCTAATTCCACCCCGCCCCCCGTCCACGTCTCCCGAAGGCGCACCAAGAGGTCAGCCCGATTATTAATAAGTTTTTTATAGATTAAAGAGATAGTACTGTCGGGGACATGACCATCGAGTATGCGGTCCTCGAGGGGCGAAGAGGCAGGGATCTTGGTCCCCTCCCCAAAGACAGAGAGCAGGGCGTGCCGAACCTGGACGTATCGGAAGAACTCCTTTTCCGTGAGTTCGTATTCGCTCTGGAGCGCCGCGAAGGTCTTAACCGTGCCCTTCTTCCATAAGTCGCCCACTCTACTGATGCCAATCGTGTCCCAACGGTCAAACCCCTTCGTTGTCCAGAGGCTTCCCAGTCGGTCGGAGGCAAATAAAGGAGTAGCACATGTTAGTCGCTCACTCCAGCCCATGGCTACATTGGCCGCCTTCCAGATCCGTACCGCGATCTTAGTAGGGCCCGTCAGGGTCCGTCCAGCCGAGCGGGAGTAAAGCGCCCTGTTATAGTTCCCACCGGGGAGCAAGAATTTATCCATCTCATACGCCGGATTCAAGCCAGGCGCATACGTGGCATGGTTAATGGCCGATAACTGCGAGGCCCAATAATACCTGCGAATGTCGGGAAGCGCGATGCCCCCGTCGTACCAGGGGAGACTAAGCTTGGCCAGGGCGATACGCGCCCGTCCGTCCCACACCAGTCTCCTCTGCAGGCTCTCCACCTCCCGAAAGTAGGCCACTGGAATGATGTCGAAGGAGTTCTGAAGTGCATAGAGGAATCTGGGAAGGGACATCATTTTAAACAATGCTGCCCGACCCAGTGGGGACAAGGGCAGCCTACACCACCGAGCCGTGTCCTCCCTCAAACGCCGAAGTGGAAGCAGGAGATTGTGCTCATAACGAGCCACCGGGTCCAACGAGACGTGTATCCCCAGGTATTTAAAGCCGGACAGAGATATTTGAATCGGAAGCCGAGGCGGCAGGAGAGGGGGGCCACCGGAGATAGGATAGACACAGGATTTAGACCAGTTAATCGTGAGACCCGAATTTCTCCCGTAGGAAGTCAGAACATCGAAGAGAACATTAAGCGACTGCCGCGGCGAGGTAAGATACAGGAGAATATCGTCAGCATATAACGAGACCCGATCCTCAAAGCCCGGGGCCCACCGGATCCCCCTGATCGAGGGCTCCCAGCGGAGCCAAGCAGCGAGGGGCTCCAGGGCGAGAGCAAAGAGCAGAGGGGACAACGGGCACCCCTGCCTCGTACCCCTACCGAGAGCGAAGGGCCGAGAGACCCGCCCATTAACCACCACCTGAGCCATGGGTCCCGTGTAGAGAAGCTTCACCCAGCCAAGAAATCCCTCCCCAAAGCCGAATTTGGTCAAGACAGCCCAGAGGAATGGCCACTCGATGGTGTCGAAGGCCATCGTGGCATCTAAAGAGACCAGCACGGCCGGTTCGGAGAGGTACTCTGCCCTGGCGAGGGCGCCATGGAGACGCCGCAAGTTGAGGGCGGTGTTGCGATGCGGGATGAAGCCGCATTGATCAGGATGAATCAGATCGCAGATGACGCTCAACAAACGATTGGCAAGGACTTTAGCCAGGATTTTAGGCTCTGCATTTAGCAGTGAGATAGGCCTGTAGGAGGCACAGCGGTCCCGCGGCTTACCTTCCTTGGGGATAACGACTATCGTGGCCAGTCGCTGGTCGACCGGAAGGGAACCGGCCACAAGGGACTCCTGAAACATACGACGGAGGAAGGGCGCTAGTTTATCCGGGCGCAACTTATATAATTCGATAGGTAGACCGTTGGGACCCATGGCCTTGCCCGAGCGAAGGGATCGAATCGCAGTCGCTATTTCATCTACCGACAAGGGAGCGTCCAGCTGCTCACGGTCCTCGGCGGACAGGCCGGGCAGAGCAATGTCCCTCAGTAGAAGGCAAGAGTCTTCCTCATCCCTATCAGTCACCGGGGAGTACACGGTCCGGAGGTGGTCGGCAAAACATTCCACAATCTCACCAGGCTCAGTCAGACACACTCCATCCGAGACACGCAACTCCGGGACCACACGATTCACTCTCTCCTTCTTGTCCAGCCACGCAATCAGCTTTCCCGCCTTGTCCCCGGCATCATACAATCGACCCTGCTGCTCCCTATACATGGTTTTGGCAGCGTCAGTGACAAGAGACCTGTATTCAAACTGTTTCAGGCTGAGGGCGTGGAGCCCGTCCGGAGTGACACCCGCCTCCAAGGCCGACTCCAGCCCCGAGATGTCCGTCTCCAGCTTCACCACCGCCTCACTCTTGAGCTTCTTAGCCACCACTATCTGGGAGAGGGCGTGTCCGCGGATTACGGTTTTAAAGGCTTCCCACAGGGACATTGCAGACAACACCGACCCCTCGTTTTCAAGAAAATATTGGTCCATAGCCTTAACCAGACTATCGCGAGTCGTAGGGTCTCGCAGGTACCACGGGTTAATGGGAGCGATCCGCCCTGCAGACCGCGACTCGGTGTCAAAGAGAAGCCACAGCGGGGAATGATCGGAGATACCCCTCGCCAAGTGCCTGACCTCTCGAATTCGACCCGTCTGCGCCGCGGGCATAAGGAAATAGTTTAACCTAGAAAGACTCCCATGTGCCCCAGAGTGAAAGGTGTATTGACATTGGGTCGGATGCATTAATCGCCAACTATCCACCAGGCCGAAGGTCTCCAACAGACCACCTAACCAAGCCTGGGCAGCGGGGAGGGCCCTGGGTGGGTGACGATCCAGGTCACCCGAGACCACCGAGTTAAAGTCCCCGCCCATAAGCAGAAGACTGTCCGGAAGTTCAAGCAGCATTCGACCCAAGTCCGCGAAGGTGGAGTTCTGGAGGCCCGGGGGGACGTAAACTGAAACCAGGGCAAGGGGATGTCCCTCCCACCTCCCAGTCAGACAAACATAACGCCCTCTGTCATCTGAGACTACCCTGGTGATCTCCAACGGAAGTGAGGATCGCAGGAGAATGCCCACCCCCCTGGAGCCAGTTGTGAAACCAGAGTGAGCCACGAGGCGGTATCCCCCCCTGTTCATTGCATGGCAGACATTACCAACCAGATGCGTCTCCTGGAGAAACACCACATCAGGAGTCAGACGACGCAGATACTGCAGTACTACACCCCGTTTGATACGGTCCCCCAACCCATTGACGTTCCATGACATCAGGTTCAACCCGTCCCCCCCCATCCCCTCCAATAGATCAAAGGTCCCCCCGCAAGTAGCACAAGTCCCAAAAGTGGAAGAAAATCAATACCTCGCCCTGCAAACAAAAAACACACAACAAAACAACCCCTCCTTCCCCCCCACCCCCCCCAACACCCAACTCCCCCCACCCTGCACCCCTGCGGGCCAAAAAACCCCCCCAACTTGCAGTGTGCCTGTCGCCCAACTAACCCCAGTCTACAAAAAGACCCCGGAGGAGGAAAGGGACCCGTCCCCGCCCGCCCCCCATACAGGTCCTAGCAAAACACACTGAACCAAAGAAGTACAACCCAGCTGAGCAGTGCAAAATGGCAAAATCAAGGACCAAGAGTCACTCCAAAGGGGACCCGTCACGGTTGGCACCTGCAGAGGGCCCGGGACGGCCACCTCTGTCCGGTAGCGAGTCCAGCCAGTCACTCACGGCCACAGGAGAGTCAAAGAAGGCAGTCCGATCCTCATGTTCCACTCGGAGTTTGGCAGGGTAGAGCATAGAGTACTTTAGGCCCAGCTCACGAAGACGACGTTTCACCCCCTGGAATCCCATCCGCTGTTTCTGGACAAGTTGAGTAAAGTCCGGATAAAAGTTAATGGATGAGTTCTCATGTCGAACTGGGCCATGGACACGTGAGGCCTGTAGAATCGCATCCCGGTCTCTGTAGTAAAACAGTTTGGCCACGATAGGCCTCGGGGGGGCCCCCGGCCGTGGCCGCCCGCCCGGAACTCGATGAGCCCGCTCAACGGCAAAGAATTTACTCAATCCCGCAGGGGTCAGCCGTTGGAGGATGAGTTCCTCGACCAGGAGATCAACCGGGCGGTCGTCGGAGGACTCCGGTACGCCGATGACGCGGATGTTGTTGCGTCGGGCCCGTCCCTCGAAGTCCTCCAGCCGCCGGGCCATCTGATCATTGACCACCTTGATGTCACCAAGCGCGGCCTGCAGGCCCGACACATCCGCACCAAGGGTGGAGGTCCGCGCATCGAGAGTTTGAACCCTCTCGTTTGTTTTGGAGAGATCCGCCCGTATTAAGGTGACATCAATCGCCACCGTATCGATCTTGCGGGCCAGGGCTTCGTATTGCGTGGCGATGGTCTCCCTGATGCCATCAATGGCGCCCATGATATCCTGTAGGGAAAGTTCCGAAGAGACAGGTGTGCCACCATCGGCGGCGTCTGAGGAGGGACCGGCCGTTCCAGGGGAGCCTCTGCCCTGAGTGTAGCGGTCCATGTTGTTGGTCTGGACCGATCCCCCACGGAGGGAGGCCTTAGTCTTACGCCCCTCGGGGCCCCCCTTGCCCCCCATGAGGTCGCGGACTCCGAGGGGGACCGCCGATCAAAAGTAGCTGAGGTACAGGCCCTGGAAACCAGCGCCTCACCCGAGGCAACAATATGGCGGTGCGGGGGGACCCAAGGCGATAGGCACTCTAGTGGCAGGCGGGGACAAAGCCTTGTGCAGAGGTCGAGGAAACACCCCGCCACCTCAAGCGCTCCACCGGCCAGCCCCCTGAGATCTGAAAGTGAAACCGAAAGTGGTCAAGCGGCCCCTGGCACCGAGCCGCAGCCGCTGTTGTTCAATTACGACACGGCTCCACGGTCCACCTTCGCCCCGGGCACCTCCGTCGGGTGGGTCCCAAAAGTTCAAACAACGATAACTCTGGATTCCCAGGTCCGATTAAATTTCTGAAAAGAGAGACGTGCTCAGCCGGTCGTCATCTCCCAGATTCCATAAACCACGTCAGGATATTGTCAGGATAAATTCCGAGGAGCAGCGAGGGTCCGGGGAGCCCTGTGCTCACGCGACCATCTTGGATGCGCGCTAGGCTCCTCCACTGACATTTTCAATCATTTTGTCAACAGTCCAAAAAATCCATTTTCTGATGAAAAACGATGATCCCGGACGTGACGAACCTTCTCCAGATGGTCAGGAATGGTAATTTTTTAATGGTAAATATTTTGACTGTAAATAAATATTGCAAGTGAAATATCGCTTTTGGAACTAAAATAACTGTCTTCAGAGTCATTTTCCTGCCTGAAATTGTTCAAAATAAAATCTTCTGACTATGAGGAAAGGCCTATAAAATAGCAATTTTGGATACTGTGAGGCTTTAAAAAGTGGTTATTCAACATGAGGCGCAATCCAATTGACATTTTGAATAATTTTTTGTACAGTCCAAAAAATCTATTTTGTGATGAAAAATGATGACACCGGAGATGTCGAACCTTCTCCAGATGGTAAGGAATGATCATTTTTTAATGTAAAATCTTTTGACTGTAAATAAATATTGCAAGTGAAATATCGCTTTTGGAACTAAAATAAGTGTCTTCAGAGTCATTTCTGCCTGAAATTGTTCAAAATATAATCTTCTGACTATGAGGAAAGGCCTATAAAAATGGCAATTTTGGGTACTGTGAGGCTTTAAAAAAAAGTGGTTATTCAACATAAGGCACAATCCAATTGACATTTTGAATAATTTTTTGTACAGTCAAAAAAATCAATTTTCTAATGAAAAATGATGACCCCGGATCTGTCGAACCTTCTCCAGATGGTCAGGAATGGTAATTTTTTAATGTTAAATCTTTTGTACATCTTTTGTACATAAATATTGCATGTGAAATATCACTTTTGGAACTAAAATATGTGTGTTCAGAGTCATTTTCCTGCCCGAAATCGGTCAAAATAAAAGCTTCTGACTAGGAGAAAAGGACTATAAAAATGGCAATTTTGGTTACTATGAGGCTTTAAAAAGTGGTTATTGAATATGAGGGACAATCAAATTGAGATTTTGAATCATTTTTTGTACAGTCCAAAAAATTAATTTTCTGATGAAAGACGATGAACCCGGACTTGTCGAACTTTCTCCAGATGGTCAGAAATAGTTATATTTTAATTTTTTATCTTTTGACTGCAAATGACTATTGCATGTGAATTATCCCTTTTTGAATGAAAATCAGTGTTTTTAGAGTTATTTTCCTGCCTGAAATTGGTCGAAATAGAAGCTTCTGAGTAGGAGGAAAAGTCCACAAAAAGGACAATTTTGGTCACTGTAAGGCTTTAAAAAGTGGTTATTCAAGATGAGGTGCAATCCTATTGACATTTTGAATTCTTTTTTCTTCCGTCCAAAGAATCAATTTTCAGATGAAAAACAATGAACCCGGACCTGTCGAACTTTCTCCATATGGTCAGAAATGGTAATTTTTTATTGTTTAGTCTTTTGACTGTAAATGACTATTGCACGTGAATTATCACTTTTAGTACGAAAATAAGTGTGTTTAGAGTCATTTTTCTGCCCAAATTGGTCGAAATAGAATCTTCTGAGTAGGAGGAAAAGTCTGTGACAATTTTGGTCACTGTGAGGCTTTTAAAAGTGATTATTCAACACGAGGCACAATCCAAATGACATTTTGAATCATTTTATCTACACTCCAAAAAATGAATTTTCTGATGAAAAACAATGACCCCGGAACTGTTGAACTTTGCCCAGATGGTCAGAAATTGTCATTTTTTAATTTTTAATCTTTTGAATGTAAATGACTATTGCATGTGAATTATCCCTTTTGGAATGAAAATCAGTGTGTTTAGAGTCATTTTGCTGCCTGAAATTGGTCGAAAAAGAAGATTCTGAATAGGAGGAAAAGTCTGTAAAAATGGCAATTTAGGTCACTGTGAGTCTTTAAAAAGTGGTAATTCAACTTGAGGCACAATCTAACTGACATTTTGAATCCTTTTGTCAACAGTCCAAAAAATCAATTTTCTAATGAAAAACGATGATCGTGACGTGACGAACCTTCTCCAGATGGTCAGGAATGGTCATTTTTTAATGTTAAATTTTTTGACTGTAAATAAATATTGCAAGTGAAATATCGCTTTTGGAACTAAAATAAGTGTCTTCAGAGTCATTTTCCTGCCTGAAATTGTTCAAAATAAAATCTTCTGACTATGAGGAAAGGCCTATAAAAATAGCAATTTTGGATACTGTGAGGCTTTAAAAAGTGGTTATTCAACATGAGGCACGATCCAATTGACATTTTGAATAATTTTTTGTACAGTCCAAAAAATAAATTTTCTGATTAAAAATGATGACACCGGAGATGTCGAACCTTCTAAGAAAGGATCATTTTTTTATGTTAAATCTTTTCACTGTAAATAGATATTGCATGTCAAATATCACTTTTGGAACTAAAATAAGTGTGTTCAGAGTGATTTTCCTCCCCGAAATTGGTGAAAGAAAAGAGCTTCTAACTAGGAGGAAGGGCCTATAAAAATGGCAATTTTGGTCACTGTGCGGCTTTATAAAGAGGTTATTCAACATGAGGCACAATCAAATTGCCATTTTGAATCTTTTTTTCAACATTCCAAACAATCAATTTTCCTGATGAAAAACGATGACCCCAGACCTGTTGAACGTTCTCCAGATGGTCAAAATGGTCATTTTTTCATGTTTAATCTTTTGACTGTAAAAGACTATTGCATGCGAATTATCACTTTTGGAATGAAAATCAGTGTGTTTAGAGTCATTTGCCTGCCTGAAATTGTTCGAAATAAAACCTTGTGAATAGGAGGAAAGGTCTGCAAAAATGGCACTTTTCGTCACTGTGAGGCTTTAAAAAGTGGTTATTCAACATGAGGCACAATCCAATTGACATTTTGAATCATTTTTTCTACAGTCCAACAAATGAGTTTTCTGATGAAAAACGATGACCCCGGACCTGTCGAACTTTTTCCAGTTGGGCAGAAATGATCATTTTTTTATTTTTAATCTTTTAACTGTAAATGACTATTGCATGTGAATTATCCCTTTTGGAATGAAAATCAGTGTGTTTAGAGTTATTTTCCTGCCTGAAATTGGACGAAATAGAAGCTTCTGAGTAGGAGGAAAAGTCCACAAAAAGGGCAATTTTGGTCACTGTGAGGCTTCAAAAAGTGGTTATTCAACATGAGGTGCAATCCTATTGACATTTTTAATTCTTTTTTCTTCCGTCCAAAGAATCAATTTTCAGATGAAAAACGATGAACCCGGACCTGTCGAACTTTCTCCATATGGTCAGAAATGGTCATTTTTTATTGTTTAGTCTTTTGACTGTAAATGACTATTGCACGTGAATTATCACTTTTAGAACGAAAATAAGTGTGTTTAGATTCATTTTCCTGCCCAAATTGGTCGAAATAGAATCTTCTGAGTAGGAGGAAAAGTCTGTGAAAATGACAATTTTGGTCACTGTGAGGCTTTTAAAAGTGGTTATTCAACACGAGGCACAATCCAAATGACATTTTGAATCATTTTATCTACACTCCAAAAAATGAATTTTCTGATGAAAAACAATGACCCCGGAACTGTTGAACTTTGCCCAGATGGTCAGAAATTGTCATTTTTTAATCTTTAATCTTTTGAATGTAAATGACTATTGCATGTGAATTATCCCTTTTGGAATGAAAATCAGTGTGTTTAGAGTCATTTTGCTGCCTGAAATTGGTCGAAAAAGAAGCTTCTGAATAGGAGGAAAAGTCTGTAAATGTGGCAATTTTGGTCACTGTGAGGCTTTAAAAAGTGGTAATTCAACATGAGGAACAATCCAATTGACATTTTGAATCATTTTTTCTACAGTCCAAAAAATGAGTTTTATGATGAAAAACGATGACCCCGGACCTGTCGAACTTTTTCCAGATGGTCAGAAATGATAATTTTTTTATTTTTAATCTTTTAACTGTAAATGACTATTGCATGTGAATTATCCCTTTTGGAATGAAAATCAGTGTGTTTAGAGTTATTTTCCTGCCCGAAATTGGTCGAAATAGAAGATTCTGAGTAGGAGGAAAAGTCCGTTAAAAGGTCAATTTTGGTCATTCTGATGCTTTAAAAAGTGGTTATTCAACATGAGGCACTATCTAATTGACATTTTGAATCATTTTGTCAACAGTCCAAAAAATCAATTTTCTGATGAAAAATGATGACCCCGGACCTGTCGAACATTCTCCAGATGGTCAGAAATAGTCATTATTTATTGTTTAGTCTTTTGACTGTAAATGACTATTGCATGTGAATTATTACTTTTCGAACAAAAATAAGTGTGTTTAGAGTTATTTTCCAGCCTGAAATTGGTCGAAATAGAAGTTTCTGAGTTAGAGGAAAAGTCTGTAAAAATTGTAACTTTGGTCACTGTGAGGTTTAAAAAGTGGTTATTCAACATGTGGCACAAACCCAAGTGACATTTTGAATCATTTTTTCAACAGTCCAAAAAATCAATTTTCTGATGAAAAAGAATGAGGGCCCGATTCACAGAACTAACTTAAGACAAAATCCTAAACTTACTACCATTTTGGTATTCACAGAAGGCACTTACTCATCTTGGTATTCACAGAAGGCACTTACTCATTTCGGTATTCACAGAAGTTAGGAGTCCTAACTTTAGGACTCCTAAATGCCTTCTGTGAATACCGAAAGTCTTAAAATTAGGAGTTTTCTCAGTTTAGTAGTAGTATAGTTAGGACTCCTAACTTTAGGACTCCTAAATGCCTTCTGTGAATACCGAAAGTCTTAAAATTAGGATTTTTCCCAATTTAGTAGTCGTAAAGTTAGGACTCCTAACTTTAGGACTCCTAAATGCCTTCTTTGAATACCGAAAGCCTTAAAATTAGGATTTTCTCAGTTTAGTAGTGGTATAGTTAGGACTCCTAACTTTAGGACTCCTAAATGCCTTCTGTGAATACCGAAACTCTTAAAATTAGGATTTTTCTCAATTTAGTAGTAGTAAAGTTAGGACTCCTAACTTTAGGACTCCTAAATGCCTTCTGTGAATACTGAAAGCCTTAAAATTAGGATTTTTCTCAGTTTAGTAGTAGTAAAGTTAGGAGTCCTAACTTTAGGACTCCTAAACTGAGAAAAATCCTAATTTTAAGACTTTCGGTATTCACAAAAGGCATTTAGGAGTCCTAAAGTTAGGAATCCTAACTTCTGTGAATACCGAAGTGAGTAAGTGTCTTCTGTGAATACCAAAATGAGTAAGTGCCTTCTGTGAATATGAAAATGGCAGTAAGTTTAGGAATTTGTCTTAAGTTAGTTCTGTGAATTGGGCCCTATGCCCGGACTTGTCGAACTTTCTCCAGATGGTCAGAAATGGACCTTTTTAAAAATGTTATTTTTTTGACTGTAAATGACTATTGCACGTGAATTATCACTTTTGGAATGAAAATCAGTGTGTTTAGAATAATTTTCCTGCCTGAAATTGGTCGAAATTGAAGCTTCTGAATAGGAGGAAAAGTCTTTAAAAATGTCAATTTTGGTCACTGTGAGGCTTTAAAAAGTTGTTATTCATCATGAGGCGCAATCCAATTGACATTTTGAATAAGTTTTTCTACAGTCTAAAAAATCAATATTTCTGATGAGAAACGATGACGTTGGACCTGTCGAACTTTCTCCAGATGGTCAGAAATGGTCATTTTTTAATTTTCATCTTTTGACTGTAAATGACTATTGCATGTGAATTATCACTTTTGGAGTGAAAATCTGTGTGTTTAGAATAATTTTTCTGCCTGAATTTGGTCGAAATTGAAGCTTCTGAGTAGGAGGAAAAGTCCGTAAAAAGGTCAATTTTGGTCACTGTGAGGCTTTAAAAAGTTGTTATTCAACATGAGGCACGATCTAACTGACATTTTCAATCATTTTGTCAACAGTCCAAAAAATCCATTTTCTGATGAAAAACGATAATCCCGGACGTGACGAACCTTCTCCAGATGGTCAGGAATGGTCATTTTTTAATGTTAAATATTTTGACTGTAAATAAATATTGCAAGTGAAATATCGCTTTTGGAACTAAAATAAGTGTCTTCAGAGTCATTTTCCTGCCTGAAATTGTTCAAAATAAAATCTTCTGACTATGAGGAAAGGCCTATAAAATAGCAATTTTGGATACTGTGAGGCCTTAAAAAGTGGTTATTCAACATGAGGCGCAATCCAATTGACATTTTGAATAATTTTTTGTACAGTCCAAAAAATCAAGTTTGTGATGAAAAATTATGACACCGGAGATGTCGAACCTTCTCCAGATGGTAAGGAATGATCATTTTTTAATGTAAAATCTTTTGACTGTAAATAAATACTGCAAGTGAAATATCGCTTTTGGAACTAAAATAAGTGTCTTCAGAGTAATTTCTGCCTGAAATTGTTCAAAATATAATCTTCTGATAATGGGGAAAGGCCTATAAAAATTGCAATTTTGGGTACTGTGAGGCTTTAAAAAGTGGTTATTCAACATAAGGCACAATCCAATTGACATTTTGAATAATTTTTTGTACAGTCAAAAAAATCAATTTTCTAATGAAAAATGACGAGGATCTGTCGAACCTTCTCCAGATGGTCAGGAATGGTAATTTTTTAATGTTAAATCTTTTGTACATCTTTTGTACATAAATATTGCATGTGAAATATCACTTTTGGAACTAAAATATGTGTGTTCAGAGTCATTTTCCTGCCCGAAATCGGTCAAAATAAAAGCTTCTGACTAGGAGAAAAGGACTATAAAAATGGCAATTTTGGTTACTATGAGGCTTTAAAAAGTGGTTATTGAATATGAGGGACAATCAAATTGAGATTTTGAATCATTTTTTGTACAGTCCAAAAAATTAATTTTCTGATGAAAGACGATGAACCCGGACTTGTCGAACTTTCTCCAGATGGTCAGAAATAGTTATATTTTAATCTTTTATCTTTTGACTGCAAATGACTATTGCATGTGAATTATCCCTTTTGGAATGAAAATCAGTGTTTTTAGAGTTATTTTCCTGCCTGAAATTGGTCTAAAAAATCAATATTTCTGATGAGAAACGATGACGTCGGACCTGTCGAACTTTCTCCAGATGGTAAGGAATGATCATTTTTTAATGTAAAATCTTTTTTTTTTTTAAAAACCTTTATTAGCATTGCAACCAATAACAAGTATGGGCCTACAACCCCCCGGGGCCGGCCGCTAAGCAATCAGAACAACAGAGATCCAATGTTAACACAGGCAGCACCTCGGGGAGCAGAATCTCCATGCTAATATATTCTCGGCCAGTGAACGGCGCAAGTAGGACACCAGGATTAAGAAGGCTTTCATTTTATAATAGGGAAAAACGAAAGGATCAGGTGCCACACAATTTCCCAGCAGCGAAAAATGGCAGGCAGAATGACAAACGTAAACAATAAACGGCAATCTATCGAGGCAATGGCGCTAAAACAGGAAGTACAGGATGTAGAGGAGTATCATAACCAGTTGCGCCTACAGTCCCCTGCCCGAAAGCCCAGAAAACACCCCGGAAATTGTGGCACACATGAAAAAGCAGTGATTCACAACAAAGGAGTTGTACCACGCTGATCCCAGAAAAGAAAAACAAAGGAGAATCAGAGAAGAAAAAAGAGGCCATGGAAAAAAAGGGTAAAGACTACAGAATCCCCATCCCCCAACCCCCCACCCTGCACCTCTGCAGATGAGTACGGCCCCCACCCCCAGCAGTGTGCCTGTCGCCCTGGAACCAGACCCGAAATATAGAAGAACAGAGAAACGGAAGTAAGAAAAGAACCCCACCAGACGGGGGGGTAGAGAAAGCATTAATAAACTGGAGGAGGGCCTTAAAGACATACCCCCGGCTGCTCCCTCCCGCACGGTAAGTTTTCCCCAAAGCAGACAGTAAGCAGCACAAATTCGACACCGTCAAAGAAAGATGGGGAGCATTATGCACCTATTACACTAATGGCTATGCCATGAGAGCACGCAACCCCTGAGCCCGCCCGTCTACTAGATGACCACCCCTGAAGGATCAGCCTTACCCTTGACCAGTCTTTGCAAATCTGCCCATGCCTACCCCTCGACCCAGCGCCATGTCCAATGTTACAAGGTAAGGGAGTGTCCAAAAACGACCGGGAAGCGACGCACACAGGTGGGGTGGAAGTCTCTGAGTACCAACACAGTCCGCCTCATGGAGGGACGTCTTTCCCAGTGCTGCCCCAGGATCTGCACCGCACACAAGGTCCAGGAAGGCGGAATCAGCCAAAGTAGACAACTGTTGCTTGAATTTGCCCTGGGTCGCCGGAGGCCGTGCACGGAACGAGGCCACCACCTCACACTCAGGTCCAATACCTCCGGAACAGAGCAGACCCACAGCCAGCCGATCACACGATAGCATACTGTCCGGAGTGTCCAGCTGTTCACTAATCTCAGGGGTGGCTGCGACATTGTCCTCCTGTGTGCAGTGTGGGAAGTCCCTGTGTACCTGAGGACAGACAGGCCGCAACTGCCCCAACGCTGATGCCACACCATCGAGCTTACTCCCCAAGACCCCGACGCCATGAACCAAGGAGGAATGAAGGGCACCGAGAGCCTCGAGGAGGTCGCCGTACCCCAGCACAGCTCTCTGCGATCGCTCCGCCACACTCCCAAAAGTCACACACTCCCAATCCTGCTGTAGCCCGGTGGACAGGATGGTAGGCTTCATCACAACAAGATGGCCGCCGGGTAGGCCCAACCCGTATTGGGCCCGGGACCCAGGGACAAGCGCCTCAAGGTCCACGTCGCTGGAAACAGGGTGCCGGGGGCAGGCAGAAATTTATCCGTTGTGTGGCCACGGGCAACAGTCGTCCCCACCCCGGACCAGCGCCCGCGAAAATCCGGGAGCAGCCCGCAAGAATCAGGGCGAGTTACGGGCGGCGTCCGGGCAGCTCACCGTCAAAGGCAGGGGCAATCCCCGGAGAATCTTAGAATTGCCACCCCGGGCATGCACTCGGTCCGCTACGCTGAGCGGTAGGAACGACCACGGCAAAATGTAGGCCGAGGTTTGCACCGCTCCGGTGGTCCGACTCCACCCAGTCACCACAGGCCGCTGTTGTTGAACTGCCACCCGGCCAAGGCGTCCACTCGAGGTCCTGGCTCCAGGGCTGCACGGGCCGCAAATTTCAAATGCCCATTTCTCCGGCGGTACCGCCGCCAGAAACTTCGGAGTCACACGAGCGGGTGCCACTCTCGTTCACAAACACGAGCGCATAGCGCCGGCTGAGGATCTCATGCAGGATATCCGTGCGGGATGCGGAGGTTCACAGAGCCGGGAGTCTACGCTGCCGTCCCGGTCGCCATCTTGGCTCCTCCCCCAATGTAAAATCTTTTGACTGTAAATAAATACTGCAAGTGAAATATCGCTTTTGGAACTAAAATAAGTGTCTTCAGAGTCATTTCTGCCTGAAATTGTTCAAAATATAATCTTCTGACTATGGGGAAAGGCCTATAAAAATGGCAATTTTGGGTACTGTGAGGCTTTAAAAAGTGGTTATTCAACATAAGTCACAATCCAATTGACATTTTGAATAATTTTTTGTACAGTCAAAAAAATCAATTTTCTAATGAAAAATGATGACCCCGGATCTGTCGAACCTTCTCCAGATGGTCAGGAATGGTAATTTTTTAATGTTAAATCTTTTGTACATCTTTTGTACATAAATATTGCATGTGAAATATCACTTTTGGAACTAAAATATGTGTGTTCAGAGTCATTTTCCTGCCCGAAATCGGTCAAAATAAAAGCTTCTGACTAGGAGAAAAGGACTATAAAAATGGCAATTTTGGTTACTATGAGGCTTTAAAAAGTGGTTATTGAATATGAGGGACAATCAAATTGAGATTTTTTTTTTTTTTGAAACCGTTTATTGCAAGACTCAAGAATATACAAGTATGGGCCTACAACCTTCCGGCCGGCCGCTAGCAATGAAAGGAGCATACGTCATACATTTATAAAACACATGGTGTTGCGGATGAGCATGCTCAGGAGGTAACAACGTCGAAAGCCACATCAGCCAGACCCCACTATATGGTTTCATTTTAATGAAGAACAACAAGAAAAACCACACCCACAAGGCAACCCACAATCGAAAATAGCAGCACGTGCTCCCCTAGAGGGGGGATCCCAACTATCCACAGGAGTCTAAAAAGGGGAAAGAGAGCAGAGCGAGGACTGGGGGAACCCAATGCCCGGTACCGGGGGAATGAGTCGGCTAAGGGGACGGGGCTGGCGAGGCATCAGGCAGCAACGGTGGTGCACAGATACCCCCGCGGTAGGCGTTCCAGGGGCCCCATACTTTCACCCACATCCCAGGCTTACCTCTCGCCACATACACCACCTTTTCTCGAAACATGCACCAGTCCATGTGTTCTTTCCAGGCCGAGACCGTCGGGGGCCTCTGGGATCCCCACAGTTGAGCAATGTCACGCTTGGCTATCATATATCCCAGAGTCACCCACCACGTCTGCGGCGCCGAGTAATCAGTTGGTTCCCACACATTCAACAGGCATCTCCTCGCTTCAGGCAACAGCGCCACATGCGTAACCAGTCGCAGCACCTCGTGTACACCACGCCAGAACCCCTCCACCTCCGGGCACTCCCACAAAATATGCAGAAAGGTCCCCAAAGCACCACATCCACGCTTACACAACCCATCTTCAGCATAACCCATACGCAGAAGCTTTGGCCCCGTCATATAAACCCGGTGGAGTATCTTGAGCTGGACGAAGCGAAGGCGAGCCGGTATGGCCACCTCCTTCGGGGAGGCCACCGCGGAGGTCCAGTCCTCATCGTCCAACTCCAGCCCGTCGGCAACCCAAGCCGCACGAAGGGCAGTCAACAGGCCCGATCGGTCGTTAATCAGCTTTTTATATATCAGTGAGATCGTGCTGTCCGGGACGTGCCCATCCAGCATTCTATCCTCCAGGGGGGAGTATTCCGAGATGGAGGCAACTTCCGAAAAGACGGAGCCCAGCGCATGACGGACCTGCAAATACCGAAAGTATTCACTTCCCTGCAACTGAAATTCCGTCTGCAACATCTCGAACGTTTTAAATCCTCCCCTCGTCCAGAGATCCCCCACTTTACTAATGCCTATTATGTCCCACTTCTCAAAGCCCTTAGAGGTCCACAGGGAGCCCAACCGCTCAGACGCGTATAGTGGTGACGCCCGGGTCAAACGGTCCTTCCACCCCATAGCTGCATTGGCCGCGTGCCACACTTGCACCATGACACGCGTGGGGCCCGTCAGACGAGCATCGGGCACGCTAGAATAGAGCGCTCGATTGTAGTCGCCACCTGGCAGGAGCATCTTGTCCATTTTGAATGCCGGGTTTAAGGCGGGCCCGTATAGGCCATGGTTAATTGCAGCTAGCTGGGAGGCCCAATAGTACCGTTTAATATCCGGGAGGGCAACTCCCCCGTCATACCATGGGAGCGTCAACTTCGCCAGGGCAATACGCGGCCTCCCGTCCCAGAACAGGCGGCGTTGCAGACTCTCCACCTCACGGAAGTAGCGCACTGGAACTAAGTCCATAGTGTTCTGCAAAGCGTACAGGAAGCGTGGCAACGACATCATCTTGAACAATGCCGCCCGGCCGAGCGGCGAAAGCGGCAGGCGCCGCCAGCGCGCGACGTCTTCCTTCGGGCGCTGGAGGGGGGGAAGCAAGTTCCGCTCGTAGCGGGCCTCCGGGTCCAGAGTGATGAAGACACCCAGGTACCTGAACCCCCGCGAGGCGATCTGGATCGGACAGCCCCGCGGGAGGATGGGAGCCTCCCCAAAGAGCACATACACACATGATTTAGCCCAGTTGATGACAAGGCCGGAGATGCGACCGAATGAATGTAAAACATCAACCAGTACTATTAGTGATTTACGTGGGGAGGCTAGGTACAAGAGGATGTCATCAGCGTATAGGGACACGCGGTCCTCATACTCTGGGGTCCAACGGAGACCACGGATAGAAGGATGCCACCACAGCCACTCCGCCAGGGGCTCCAAGGCAAGCGCGAACAGGAGCGGCGACAAGGGGCAGCCCTGTCGCGTGCCCCGGCCCAGCTCGAACGGAGCCGACACTCTTCCGTTCACCACCACCTGCGCCAAGGGGCCCGAATACAGCAATTTGACCCAACTGATGAACCCTGGGCCAAATCCAAACTTCGCAAGCATCGCCCAGATGTATGGCCATTCAAGCGTATCAAACGCCATGGTGGCGTCTAAGGACGCCAAAATGGCCGGTTCCCGTATGAATGGGACACGTGCGAGCACCCCATGCAAACGCCGCATGTTAAGGGCTGTGTTGCGATGGGGAATAAAGCCGGACTGGTCCTGGTGAACCAGATCGCCCACCACGCCGACCAGCCGATTGGCCAGTACCTTGGAGAGAATTTTGGGCTCCGCATTCAGTAGCGAGATGGGCCGATAGGATGTAACCCGGTCCCGAGGTCTCCCTTCCTTGTGGATCACCACGATCGTAGCCAGACGCTGGTCCAGCGGGAGGGAGCCCAGCGAGTGGGCCGCAAGGAACATTGCACGGAGGTGGGGCGCCAGTGTATCCGGGCGCAACTTGTACAACTCGATAGGGAGACCATTCGGGCCCATGGCCTTGCCAGAAGCGACCGAGCGTATGGCGAGGGCGATTTCGTCAGAGGTGGGAGCGGCGTCAAGCGACACCCTGTCCTCCCCGGAGAGGGACGGCAGCCCGATATCCCTGAGCAGGGCACTGGAATCCTCTTCAGAGCAGGAAGAGACCGGGGAGTAAACCTCGCGGAAATAATCCGCGAAACAGGAGACAATTTCTTCTGGCTCAGTTACACACACACCATCCGTTTTCTCAATCAGCGGGACCACACGATTCGCTCTCTCTTTTTTGTCCAACCACGCTATCAGTTTACCAGCCTTATCACCCACATCATACAGTCGCCCCTGTTGCTCTCTACTGAGGCCCCTGGCCGCCTCCGTGACGAGGGCCCTATAGGCCGCCTGCTTGAGTTGGAGGACATGTAATGCAGCATCCGTCACCCCACCTTCTAGATTACCCTCCAATTCGGCTATTTCAGCCTCCACCCGGGTCACCTCCTCCCGCTCACGCCTCCGGGCGTGGGAAATAAGGGATAGGGCCTCCCCTCGGAGTACTGTCTTGAAGGCCTCCCACAGGGAGACAGCCGAAGGCACGGACCCCACATTCTCATCAAAATATCGCTGCAGGGATTTAATCAAGTCAGCGCGAATGGTGGGGTCGCGCAGGTACCAGGAATTGATTGGGACCACCCTACCCTCACCCCTCGGAAAAACATCGAAATGTGACAGGAGAGGGGAGTGATCCGAGATACCCCGTGCCAAATGGCGCACCTCTCCAACCCTCCCGACATAGGCCGCCGGGACAAGGACATAATCAAGCCGTGAGAGGCTACCATGGGCCCCCGAGTGGAAAGTGTACTGCAGCTGCGTGGGATGTTTTAGGCGCCAGCAGTCCACCAATCCCAGTGTATCCAAGAGGCCGGATAACCACGCCTGTGCCCGGGGGAGGTCCCTAGGGGGGTGACGATCCACAGTCCTAGAAACCACCGCATTGAAATCCCCCCCCACCACCAGAAGCCCCCCCGGAAGGCCAAGGAGGAGGCGCCCCAGGTCAGCAAAGGTGGTCGACTGCAGCCCCGGTGGGACGTATACTGACACAAAGACAACCACTTTGCCCTCCATCCTCCCCACCAAGACTGTGTAACGTCCCCTATCATCGTGGAGCACCTCATCAATTTCCAACGGGAGCGAGCTCTTTACCATGATGCCCACACCCCGTGAGCCTGACGTGAAGCCCGAGTGGGCCACTAGGCGATAGCCACGCCGATTCATGGCGCAGAAGGAGTTGCCAATAAGGTGTGTCTCCTGCAGAAGGACTACATCGGGCGAGAAGCGCTTCAAAAACTGCAGGACCACACCTCGTTTGATCCTGTCCCCCAGTCCATTAACGTTCCAAGACAACAAAGTCAATTCCCTACCCCCCATCATACACAGAAGCCATCATTCGTCCCCCCGAGAGCACCTTAGAACCAATACAAAAATACGTTTGCCTTGTGATAAAAACGAACAACACCCCATCCCCGCCCACCCACCCTAACAAAACTCCCCCCTCCCTGCACCCCTGCATGAGCCCAATCAGCCCCCCCAACGTGCAGTGTGCCTGTCGCCCCATAGATAGTTGAACTAACTAGACCCCCAGAGGAGGAGGGAGAACCCCCAAGAGACCCTACACAACCTCCATAGGAGGGGAACTTACACGAACAGACACATGGTCAAAAGTGGCACCAGTTTCGTCCCGAGCGAGGCCTCATAGTAGTCCCTCAGTCCTGATCCGGCGAGCCCTCTCCCCCACCCGCTCCCCCCCCGCCCCCCCGATCCCGATCCCCAGACAGAGTATCCAGCCAGTCCCCGGCCGCTTCGGGACGATCAAAAAAGTGCGTGCGACCATCCATCTCCACTCGTAGCTTAGCTGGGAAAAGCATGGCGTATTTGAGGTTTAGGTCCCGAAGACGGCGTTTGACGCCGAGGAAGCTCAGTCTCTGCTTCTGGACCGCTGGGGTGAAATCAGGATAAAAATTAACGTCCATATTTTCAAGTCTAACCGGTCCCTGCAGTCTAGAGGTTTGCAGGATAGCGTCTCTGTCCCGAAAATTGAAAATACGGGCAATGAGAGGTCTCGGAGGGGCTCCGACCTTAGGCCTTCCCCCGGGAACCCTGTGGGCCCTCTCCACAGCGAAAAATTTACTCAGCCCCCGTGGCTGGAGATGGGTAACAATCAGGTCTTCCATGAAGAGGTCCGCCGCCGCCTCCTCACGTCCCTCAGGCACCCCGATGATGCGGATGTTGTTCCTCCGGGCCCGACTCTCGGAGTCCTCCAGGCGGCGATCCAGAAGCGCACTCGCCTGACTAAGCCGGCGCACCTCCGTTTGCAGGGCCGCCACCTCCGTCGTAAGGCCCGATGCGGTGGGGGCCAAAGAATCGACTCGGTCATTGGTTTTGGAAAGATCGGCCCTTACCAGGCCAACATCCACGAGGACCGAGTCGATCTGCTGCGCCAGTGTATCAAAACGCTGGCCCACCGAGGCCTTCATCTCGGCAATGGCGCCCATGACATCCCGCAGAGTCAGATCCGTGGGCAGGTCGGGGGCATCAGTAGGGCCCTCAGGGGACCTGCGTGGCACATCGGGCGATCCCTTCTGGAGGGTATATCGGTCCATGCTGTTGGACTGATGGGCTGCGTCACGCCGGGTCGATTTTATCTTTGCCCGGTCACCATCTTGTTTCGTGGCCATGGTCCCAGTCTCCCGGTCGCACCAGCCACGTCGTGAAGGGCAGGCAAGCAGGTTCACGGGCTCTGGGGGGGGGCCACCTCAGATCTGTGGGGTGGATCACAGCCGGCGGGCAGGCAGGGTCTCCCAGTGAGGCCACACCAACACACAAAGCCCCGCGACCCAATCGCGCAGAGACAGCGAGGGGGGTGCGAAAGCGAAAGTGAAAGTGCGGGGTACGCGAGTCGCCAAGCCCTGCCTGCCGCTGTTGTTCACTTTGTCACTGGATCGCCCCACAGCGCAAATCCGGGGTTCGGCGAGGAGAAGGCCGCAAACCTCGATCGGTGCTCACGCCGGTGTCCGGGGTCCGATTTGGAAGCAGGAAACGGGTGCCACCTCAGCTCAGGCTCACCAACACAGTCCCCTCATCTGGGACAGGATAATTTCAGGATAGTCGTAGGAGGTCGCGGAGGTCCTCGGGAGCCTCGCACCTACGCGGCCATCTTGGTTGCGCGCTAGGCTCCTCCTCCAAATTGAGATTTTTAATCATTTTTTGTACAGTCCAAAAAATTAATTTTCTGATGAAAGACGATGAACCCGGACTTGTCGAACTTTCTCCAGATGGTCAGAAATAGTTATATTTTAATCTTTTATCTTTTGACTGCAAATGACTATTGCATGTGAATTATCCCTTTTGGAATGAAAATCAGTGTTTTTAGAGTTATTTTCCTGCCTGAAATTGGTCTAAAAAATCAATATTTCTGATGAGAAACGATGACGTCGGACCTGTCGAACTTTCTCCAGATGGTCAGAAATGGTCATTTTTTAATTTTCATCTTTTGACTGTAAATGACTATTGCATGTGAATTATCACTTTTGGAGTGAAAATCTGTGTGTTTAGAATAATTTTTCTGCCTGAATTTGGTCGAAATTGAAGCTTCTGAGTAGGAGGAAAAGTCCGTAAAAAGGTCAATTTTGGTCACTGTGAGGCTTTAAAAAGTTGTTATTCAACATGAGGCACAATCTAACTGACATTTTCAATCATTTTGTCAACACTCCAAAAAATCCATTTTCTGATGAAAAACGATGATCCCGGACGTGACGAACCTTCTCCAGATGGTCAGGAATGGTCATTTTTTAATGTTAAATATTTTGACTGTAAATAAATATTGCAAGTGAAATATCGCTTTTGGAACTAAAATAACTGTCTTCAGAGTCATTTTCCTGCCTGAAATTGTTCAAAATAAAATCTTCTGACTATGAGGAAAGGCCTATAAAATAGCAATTTTGGATACTGTGAGGCTTTAAAAAGTGGTTATTCAACATGAGGCGCAATCCAATTGACATTTTGAATAATTTTTTGTACAGTCCAAAAAATCAATTTTGTGATGAAAAATTATGACAACGGAGATGTCGAACCTTCTCCAGATGGTAAGGAATGATCATTTTTTAATGTAAAATCTTTTGACTGTAAATAAATATTGCAAGTGAAATATCGCTTTTGGAACTAAAATAAGTGTCTTCAGAGTCATTTCTGCCTTAAATTGTTCAAAATATAATCTTCTGACTATGAGGAAAGGCCTATAAAAATGGCAATTTTGGGTACTGTGAGGCTTTAAAAAAAAGTGGTTATTCAACATAAGGCACAATCCAATTGACATTTTGAATAATTTTTTGTACAGTCAAAAAAATCTATTTTCTAATGAAAAATGATGACCCCGGATCTGTCGAACCTTCTCCAGATGGTCAGGAATGGTAATTTTTTAATTTTTATTCTTTTGACTGTAAATGACTATTGCATGTGAATTATCACTTTTGGAATGAAAATCAGTGTGTTTAGAATAATTTTTCTGCCTGAAATTGGTCGAAATTGAAGCTTCTGAGTAGGAGGAAAAGTCCGTAAAAAGGTAAATTTTGGTCACTCTGAGGCTTTGAAAAGTGGGTATTCCAAATGAGGCACGATCTAATTGACATTTTAAATAATTTTTTCTACCGTACAAAAAATCAATTTTCTGATGAAAAACGATGAACCCGGACCTCTCGAACTTTCTCCAGATGGTCAGAAATGGTCAATTTTTAATGTTTAATCTTTTTACTGTAAATGACTATTGCATGTGAATTATCACTTTTGGAATGAAAATCAGTCTGTTTAGTAGTCATTTTCCTGCCTGAAATTGGTTGAAATAGAAGCTTCTGAGTAGGAGGAAAAGTCCACAAAAAGGGCAATTTTGGTCACTGTGAGGCTTTAAAAAGTGGTTATTCAACATGAGGTGCAATTCTATTGACATTTTGATTACTTTTTTCTACAGTCCAAAGAATCAATTTTCTTATGAAAAACGATGACCCCGGACCTGTCGAAATTTCTCCAGATGGTCAGAAATTGTACTTTTTAATGTTTAATCTTTTGACTGTTAAAGACTATTGCACGTGAATTATCACTTTTAGAGCGAAAATAAGTGTGTTTAGAGTCATTTTCCTGCCCAAATTCGTCGAAATAGAATCTTTTGAGTAGAAGGAAAAGTCTGTAAAAATGGCAATTTTGGTCACTGTGAGGCTTTAAAAAGTGGTTATTCAACACGAGGCACAATCCAATTGACATTTTGAATCCTTTTTTCAACAGTCCAAAACATGAATTTTCTGATGAAAAACGATGACCCCGGACCTGTCGAACTTTGTCCAGATGGTCAGAAATTGTCATTTTTTAATTTTTAATCTTTTAAATGTAAATGACTATTGCATGTGAATTATCCCTTTTGGAATGAAAATCAGTGTGTTTAGAGTCATTTTCCAGCCTGAAATTGGTCGAAATAGAAGCTTCTGAGTTAGAGGAAAAGTCTGTAAAAATTGTAACTTTGGTCACTGTGAGGTTTAAAAAGTGGTTAGTCAACATGAGTCACAAACCCAAGTGACATTTTGAATCATTTTTTCAATAGTCCAAAAAATCAATTTTCTGATGAAAAAGAATGAGGGCCCGATTCACAGAACTAACTTAAGACAAAATCCTAAACTTACTACCATTTTGGTATTCACAGAAGACACTTACTCATTTTGGTATTCACAGAAGTCACTTACTCATTTCGGTATTCACAGAAGTTAGGAGTCCTAACTTTAGGACTCCTAAATGCCTTCTGTGAATACCGAAAGTCTTAAAATTAGGAGTTTTCTCAGTTTAGTAGTAGTATAGTTAGGACTCCTAACTTTAGGACTCCTAAATGCCTTCTGTGAATACCGAAAGTCTTAAAATTAGGATTTTTCCCAATTTAGTAGTAGTAAAGTTAGGACTCCTAACTTTAGGACTCCTAAATGCCTTCTTTGAATACCGAAAGCCTTAAAATTAGGATTTTTCTCAGTTTAGTAGTAGTATACTTAGGACTCCTAACTTTAGGACTCCTAAATGCCTTCTGTGAATACTGAAAGTCTTAAAATTAGGATTGTTCTCAATTTAGTAGTAGTAAAGTTAGGAGTCCTAACTTTAGGACTCCTAAACTGAGAAAAATCCTAATTTTAAGACTTTCGGTATTCACAGAAGGCATTTAGGAGTCCTAAAGTTAGGAATCCTAACTTCTGTGAATACCGAAGTGAGTAAGTGTCTTCTGTGAATACCAAAATGAGTAAGTGCCTACTGTGAATACGAAAATGGTAGTAAGTTTAGGATTTTGTCTTAAGTTAGTTCTGTGAATCGGGCCCTATGCCCGGACTTGTCGAACTTTCTCCAGATGGTCAGAAATGGACCTTTTTTAAATTTTTATTCTTTTTACTGTAAATGACTATTGCACGTGAATTATCACTTTTGGAACGAAAATCAGTGTGTTTAGAATAATTTTCCTGCCTGAAATTGGTCGAAATTGAAGCTTCTGAATAGGAGGAAAAGTCTGTAAAAATGTCAATTTTGGTCACTGTGAGGCTTTAAAAAGTTGTTATTCAACATGAGGCGCAATCCAATTGACATTTTGAATCATTTTTTCTACAGTCTAAAAAATCAATATTTCTGATGAGAAACGATGACGTCGGACCTGTCGAACTTTCTCCAGATGGTCAGAAATGGTCATTTTTTAATTTTCATCTTTTGACTGTAAATGACTATTGCATGTGAATTATCACTTTTGGAGTGAAAATCTGTGTGTTTAGAATAATTTTTCTGCCTGAATTTGGTCGAAATTGAAGCTTCTGAGTAGGAGGAAAAGTCCGTAAAAAGGTCAATTTTGGTCACTGTGAGGCTTTAAAAAGTTGTTATTCAACATGAGGCACAATCTAACTGACATTTTCAATCATTTTGTCAACACTCCAAAAAATCCATTGTCTGATGAAAAACGATGATCCCGGACGTGACGAACCTTCTCCAGATGGTCAGGAATGGTCATTTTTTAATGTTAAATATTTTGACTGTAAATAAATATTGCAGGTGAAATATCGCTTTTGGAACTAAAATAAGTGTCTTCAGAGTCATTTTCCTGCCTGAAATCGGTCAAAATAAAAGCTTCTGACTAGGAGAAAAGGACTATAAAAATGTCAATTTTGGTCAAAAAGTGGATATTGAATATGAGGGACAATCAAATTGAGATTTTGGATCATTTTTTGTACGGTCCAAAAAATAAATTTTCTGATGAAAGACGATGAACCCGGACTTGTAGAACTTTCTCCAGATGGTCAGAAATAGTTATATTTTAATTTTTTATCTTTTGACTGCAAATGACTATTGCATATGAATTATCCCTTTTGGAATGAAAATCAGTGTTTTTAGAGTTATTTTCCTGCCTGAAATTGGTCGAAATAGAAGCTTCTGAGTAGGAGGAAAAGTCCACAAAAAGGGCAATTTTGGTCACTGTGAGGCTTTAAAAAGGGGTTATTCAACATGAGGTGCAATCCTATTGACATTTTGAATTCTTTTTTCTTCCGTCCAAAGAATCAATTTTCAGATGAAAAACGATGAACTTTCTCCATATGGTCAGAAATGGTAATTTTTTATTGTTTAGTCTTTTGACTGTAAATGACTATTGCACGTGAATTATCACTTTTTTTTTTTTTTTTTTTTTTTGAAACCGTTTATTGCAGTTTGTAAAAGTTACAGGTATGGGCCTACAACCACCCGGCCGGCCGCTAGAATGACAAAAGCATATTGCATACATACAGTAAAAGTCTCTCGGCAGTGCAGAGTAGTGAAACAGAAGTAATCAATGGTGTAGGCCACACAGCTCCATGCCCACCGTACGGTTCCCTTTTCTTGAAACAAAACAACACCAAAAAACCACACCCGCAAGGCAACCCGCGATCCAAGTGACAGCACGTGCTCCAGAAGTGGGGGATCCCAACCAGCAGCAGAACTCTGAAGAGGGGAATGGGAGTAGATCAGGGACTGGGGGACCGCGCGCCCGTGGCCGAGGGAGGGGGGCCGTCTAGGGAGACGGAGCAGGCGAGGCAGCCGGTAGCAGTGGCGGCTCACAAATACCCCCGCGGTAGGCGTTCCAGGGGCCCCAGAGTTTCACCCACGCCCCAGGCTTACCCCTCGCCACATACACCACCTTTTCACGAAACATACACCAATCCATATGCTCTTTCCAGGCCGACACCGCAGGGGGCCTCTGGGATCCCCACAATTGAGCAATATCACGCTTAGCTATCATGTATCCCAGAGTCACCCACCGCGTCTGCGGGACCGAATAGTCATTCGGTTCCCAGACATTCAGCAAGCATCTCCTCGCTTCAGGCAGCAGCGCGACACACGTAACCACACGCAGGACCTCATGCACACCCCGCCAGAATCGCTCCACCTTCGGGCACTCCCACAGTATATGCATGAAAGTCGCCAACGCACCACAGCCACGCTTACACATTCCGTCACCAGCAAAACCCATACGTAGAAGCCTTGGCCCCGTCACGTAAACCCGGTGAAGGATCTTGAGCTGGACGAAACGAAGGCGAGCCGGGATGGCCACCTCTTTCGGAGAGGCCACCGCGGAAATCCAATCCTCGTCGTCCAGCTCCAGCCCGTCGGCAACCCAAGCCTCGCGGAGACTAGTCAGCAGGCACGATCTATCGTTGATCAGTTTTTTGTATATGAGGGAGATTGTGCTGTCCGGGACATGGCCATCTAGCACTCTGTCCTCCAGGGGGGAAGACTCCGGAATGGATGCGACATCCGGGAAGTCGGAGCCCAGCGCATGGCGGACTTGTAGGTACCGAAAGTACTCACTGCCCTGCAGCTGAAACTCCGCCTGCAGCGTCTCAAAAGTTTTGAATCCCCCCCTCGTCCAGAGATCTCCCACCGTGCTGATTCCGATCGTGTCCCACTTCTCGAAGCCCTTCGACGTCCACAGGGAGCCCAACCTCTCAGACGCATACAGCGGTGACGCCCGGGTCAAACGGTCCTTCCACCCCATAGCTGCATTAGCCGCGTGCCAGACACGCACCATGACACGCGTCGGTCCCGTCAAACGGGAGTCGGGCGCGCCAGAGTAGAGCGCTCGATTGTAATCGCCACCGGGCAGGAGCATCTTGTCCATCTCGAATGCCGGGTTCAAGGCGGGCCCGTAAAGGCCATGATTAATTGCAGCTAGTTGGGAGGCCCAGTAATACCGTTTAATGTCCGGGAGGGCGACCCCCCCATCGTACCACGGGAGCGTCAATTTAGCCAGAGCAATGCGCGGCCTTCCGTCCCAGAACAGGCGCCGCTGGAGGCCCTCCACCTCACGGAAGTAGCGCACCGGAACCAAGTCCATAGTATTCTGGAGGGCGTATAGGAAGCGCGGCAGGGACATCATTTTAAACAAGGCCGCTCGGCCGAGCGGCGAGAGCGGCAGACGCCGCCAGCGCACCACGTCCTCCTTCAAGCGCTGGAGGGGGGGTAGCAAATTCCGCTCATAGCGGGCCTCCGGGTCGAGAGTGATATATATACCCAGGTACCGAAAACCTTGGGAGGCAATCTGGATCGGACAGTCCCGTGGTAGGACCGGAGCCTCCCCGGAAAGCACATAGACACAGGATTTCGCCCAGTTGATGACCAGGCCTGAGTTGCGACCGAATGAGCGCAAAACATCAACCAGGACGATCAGTGATTTACGCGGGGAGGCGAGATACAGAAGGATATCGTCAGCATAGAGGGACACACGGTCCTCATGCTCGGGGGTCCAGCGGAGACCACGGATAGAAGGGTGCCACCGCAGCCACTCCGCCAGGGGCTCCAGGGCCAGGGCAAACAGGAGAGGCGACAGGGGGCAACCCTGTCGCGTGCCCCGCACCAGCGCGAATGGGGCCGAGACTCGCCCATTCACCACCACCTGCGCCAATGGGCCCGAATATAGCAATTTGACCCAGCTAATGAAACCCGGGCCAAACCCAAATTTCGCCAGCATCGCCCAGATGTATGGCCATTCAAGCGTATCAAACGCCATGGTGGCGTCCAAGGACGCCAAGATGGCCGGCTCCCGCACAAATGGGACACGCGCGAGCACCCCGTGTAAGCGCCGCAGATTGAGCGCCGTGTTGCGGTGTGGTATAAAGCCAGATTGGTCTTGGTGGACCAAATCGCCCACCACGCCAACCAACCGGTTGGCCAACACCTTTGCGAGGATTTTGGGCTCCGCGTTCAAGAGCGAAATCGGCCTATAGGATGTGACCCGTTCACGGGGCTTCCCCTCCTTGTGGATCACCACAATTGTGGCCAGACGCTGGTCCGGCGGAAGGGAACCCTGCGAGTGGGCCGCCAGGAACATCGCGCGCAGATGGGGCGCCAACACATCCGGGCGTAGCTTGTATAGCTCGATGGGAATACCATTGGGGCCCATGGCCTTGCCGGATGCAACCGAGCGGATGGCCAAGGCAATTTCGTCCGAGGTGGGAGGGGCGTCCAGCGAATCCCTGTCCTCCACCGTAAGGGAGGGCAGTGCGATGTCCCGAAGCAGGGCATGGGAATCTTCCTCCGAGCAGGGGGAAACCGGGGAGTAGACTTCGCGGAAATAATCCGCGAAGCAAGAGACAATGGCTTCCGGCTCCGTGACACACGCACCGTCCACACTCTCAATCAAAGGCACCACGCGGCTCGCTCTCTCCCTCTTGTCCAACCACGCAATCAATTTGCCAGCCTTATCACCCACATCATACAATCGCCCCTGCTGCTCTCTACTGAGGCCCCTGGCCGCCTCCGTGACGAGGGCCCGATAGGCCGCCTGCTTTAGGTGTAGAACATGCAACTTGGCGTCTGTTACCCCGCTCCCCAGGTCACCCTCCAGTTCTGCAATCTCGGCCTCTACCCGGGTCACCTCCTCCCGCTCGCGCCGCCGGGCATGGGAGATAAAGGAGAGGGCCTCCCCTCTAAGAACCACCTTGAAAGCCTCCCACAGGGAGATGGCCGAAGGGACCGACCCCACATTCTCGTCGAAATATCGCTGTAAGGATTTGATCAAATCGGCACGAATGGTGGGGTCGCGCAAATACCATGCATTGATTGGGGCCACCCTGCCATCCCCCCTCGGGAAGACATCGAAATGCAACAACAATGGGGAGTGGTCTGATATACCCCGCGCCAGATGGCGCACCTCCCCCACCCTCCCTGCATGGGCCGCCGGGACAAGGATGTAATCAAGCCGCGAGAGGCTACCATGGGCACCCGAGTGGAAGGTATACTGTCGCAATGCGGGATGCTTTAATCGCCAGCAATCCACTAGGCCCAGCGTGTCCAAAAGGCCGGGCAGCCACGCCTGTGCCCGGGGGAGGTCCCTAGGGGGATGGCGATCCATAGACCCAGAGGCTACCGCATTAAAGTCCCCTCCAACCACCAGCAGGCCACTCGGAAGGTCCAGAAGGAGGCGCCCCAGGTCCGCAAATGTGGTGGCTTGTAACCCAGGCGGGACGTACACTGACATAAAGATAAACACTCTACCCTCCATTCTTCCCACCAGAACAGTGTAGCGTCCCCTCTCATCATGGCGCACCTCGTCAATCTCCAACGGGAGCGAGTTCTTAATCATAATACCCACCCCCCGCGAGCCCGAAGTGAAGCCGGAATGGGCCGCCAAACGATATCCCCGCCGATTCATTGCATGAAAGGTGTTACCTATAAGGTGCGTCTCCTGCAGGAAGACAACATCTGGTGAAATACGTTTTAAGTACTGCAGGACCACACCACGCTTAATCCTATCCCCCAGGCCGTTAACATTCCATGACAACACAGTCAAATCCCTACCCCCCATCATACGTCGAAACAATCGGTCGTCCCCCACCGAGCATCTTAAAAACAACAACACAGTAGCGGGTTTGCCTTGCGGTGCTAACAAACAACACCCCCCCCACCCCCCGGTCCCAACAGAACTCCCCCCTCCCTGCACCCCTGCATGAGCCCAGACAGCCCCCCCAAAGTGCAGTGTGCCTGTCGCCCCATAGCTAAATACTAACTAGTCCCCCAGAGGAGGAGGGAAGCCCCCAACAGACCCCGCACGACCTCCATGGGAGGGGAACATACGCAATCAATATATGGTGAAGGAACAACATCCAGAGCAAGGCCTATTCAGTCACCCCTCAATTCTGATCCGGCGGGCCCTCCTCGCCAGCCGCGCCCCCCCCGCCCCCCCGGCCCCGATCTCCAGGCAGAGTGTCCAGCCAGTCCCCAGCCGCCCCGGGCCGGTCGAAGAAGTGCGTACGACCATCCACCTCCACCCTCAGCTTAGCCGGAAAGAGCATTGAGTACTTGAGGTTCAGGTCCCTTAGGCGACGTTTAACACCAAGAAAGCTCTGTCGCTGCTTCTGGACCGCCGGAGTAAAGTCTGGGTAGAAATGTACATCCATGTTGTCAAGCTTGACCGGTCCCTGTTGCCTGGAGGTCTGGAGGATGGCATCTCTGTCCCGAAAATTAAAAATCCGGGCAATGAGAGGCCGCGGCGGGGCACCGGTCTTAGGTCTGCCCCCGGGGACCCGGTGAGCACGCTCCACCGCAAAAAGCTTACTCAGCCCCCGGGGCTGGAGATGGGTCAGGATCAATTCTTCCACGAAAAGATCCGCCGCCTCCGCCTCTCGTCCCTCCGGCACACCAATAATACGGACATTATTCCTCCGGGCCCGACCCTCGGAATCCTCCAGTCGCCGGTCCATCAGGGCGCTCGCCTGGCCAAGCCGGCGCACCTCCTTCTGGAGGGCCACCACGTCCGTCGTGAGGCTCGTTGTGGTGTGGGCCAGGGACTCGACTCGGTCGTTTGTTTTGGACAAGTCTGCCCTCACAAGGCTCACATCCACCAGGACCGAGTCTATTTTTTGCGCCAAGGTGTCGAAACGCTGGTCCACCGAGGCCTTCATCTCTGCGATGGCGCCCATGACGTCCCGGAGGGTCAGATCCACCGGATGAGCAGATGCCTCCGTCGGGCCCACCGGGGATGCCCGCGATGTCTCCGGAGAACCCTTCTGGAGCGTGTAGCGGTCCATACTGTTGGCCTGGTGCGCCGTGCCACGGCGGGTTGTCTTCACCTTCGCCCGGTCGCCATCTTGCTTGGTGGACATGCTGGCTCTTCCACCGTCGTGCCAAGATCCCCAAACGGGCCGCTATACCAAATCACGGGTGCCAGGGGGCGGGCGGGGGCGACCACCGAACCGCGGGTCAACCCACCGCCGGCGGGTCAGCCGGGCGCCTGGACAAGGCCACACCACCGCACCCCGCTCCGCAGCCCGACCCCGCTTGAGAGCAAGGAGGGCGCAAAAGCGAAAGTGAAAGTGCGGGGTATGCGAGTCGCCCAGCCCCGCTCGCCGCTGTTATTCACTTTGTCCCCGGATCGCCCCACTACTCCAATCCGGGGGGCCGGCGAGGAGAAGGCCGCAACCTTCGATCGATGCTCCCACCGGTGTTCGGGGTCCGATTCGAGCCCAAAAAACGGGTGGCGCCTCAGCTCGGGTTCCCCGACACAGTCCCCTCAACAAGGACAGGATATCGCCAGGATTAATTCAGGAGGTCGCGGAGGTCCTCGGGAGCCTCGCACCTACGCGGCCATCTTGGTTGCGCGCTAGGCTCCTCTCCTGAATTATCACTTTTAGAATGAAAATAAGTGTGTTTAGAGTCATTTTCCTGCCCAAATTGGTCGAAATAGAATCTTCTGAGTAGGAGGAAAGCTCTGTGAAAATAACAATTTTGGTCACTGTGAGGCTTTTAAAAGTGGTTATTCAACACGAGGCACAATCCAAATGACATTTTGAATTATTTTATCTACACTCCAAAAAATGAATTTTCTGATGAAAAACAATGACCCCGGAACTGTTGAACTTTGCCCAGATGGTCAGAAATTGTCATTTTTTAATTTTTAATCTTTTGAATGTAAATGACTATTGCATGTGAATTATCCCTTTTGGAATGAAAATCAGTGTGTTTAGAGTCATTTTGCTGCCTGAAATTGGTCGAAAAAGAAGCTTCTGAATAGGAGGAAAAGTCTGTAAAAATGGCAATTTTGGTCACTGTGAGGCTTTAAAAAGTGGTAATTTAACATGAGGCACAATCTAACTGACATTTTGAATCATTTTGTCAACAGTCCAAAAAATCAATTTTCTAATGAAAAACGATGATCACGGACGTGACGAACCTTCTCCAGATGGTCAGGAATGGTCACTTTTTAATGTTAAATTTTTTGACTGTAAATAAATATTGCAAGTGAAATATCGCTTTTGGAACTAAAATAAGTGTCTTCAGAGTCATTTTCCTGCCTGAAATTGTTCAAAATAAAATCTTCTGACTATGAGGAAAGGCCTCTAAAAATAGCAATTTTGGATACTGTGAGGCTTTAAAAAGTCGTTATTCAAAATGAGGCACAATCCAATTGACATTTTGAATAATTTTTTGTACAGCCCAAAAAATCAATTTTCTGATGAAAAATGATGACACCAGAGATGTCGAACCTTCTAAGAAATGATCATTTTTTTATGTTAAATCTTTTCACTGTAAATAGATATTGCATGTCAAATATCATTTTTGGAACTAAAATAAGTGTGTTCAGAGTGATTTTCCTGCCCGAAATTGGTGAACGAAAAGAGCTTCTGACTAGGAGGAAGGGCCTATAAAAATGGCAATTTTGGTCACTGTGCGGCTTTATAAAGAGGTTATTCAATATGAGGCACAATCAAATTGATATTTTGAATCATTTTTTCAACATTCCAAAAAATCAATTTTCTGATGAAAAACGATGACCCCGGACCTGTCGCACATTCTCCAGATGGTCAGAAATGGTCATTTTTTCATGTTTAATCATTTGACTGTAAAAGACTATTGCATGCGAATTATCACTTTTGGAATGAAAATCAGTGTGTTTAGAGTCATTTTCCTGCCTGAAATTGTACGAAATAAAACCTTCTGAATAGGAGGAAAGGTCTGCAAAAATGGCACTTTTCGTCACTGTGAGGCTTTAAAAAGTGGTTATTCAACATGAGGCACAATCCAATTGACATTTTGAATCATTTTTTCTACAGTCCAAAAAATTGAGTTTTCTGATGAAAAACGATGACCCCGGACCTGTCAAACTTTTTCCAGATGGTCAGAAATGATCATTTTTTTATTTTTAATCTTTTAACTGTAAATGACTATTGCATGTGAATTATCCCTTTTGGAATGAAAATCAGTGTGTTTAGAGTTATTTTCCTGCCTGAAATTGGACGAAATAGAAGCTTCTGAGTAGGAGGAAAAGTCCACAAAAAGGGCAATTTTGGTCACTGTGAGGCTTTAAAAAGTGGTTATTCAACATGAGGTGCAATCCTATTGACATTTTGAATTCTTTTTTCTTCAGTCCAAAGAATCAATTTTCAGATGAAAAACGATGAACCCAGACCTATCGAACTTTCTCCATATGGTCAGAAATGGTCATTTTTTATTGTTTAGTCTTTTGACTGTAAATGACTATTGCACGTGAGCTATCACTTTTAGAACGAAAATAAGTGTCTTTAGAGTCATTTTCCTGCCCAAATTGGTCGAAATAGAATCTTCTGAGTAGCAGGAAAAGTCTGTGAAAATGACAATTTTGGTCACTGTGAGGCTTTTAAAAGTGGTTATTCAACACGAGGCACAATCCAATTGACATTTTGAATCATTTTATCTACACTCCAAAAAATGAATTTTCTGATGAAAAACAATGACCCCGGAACTGTTGAACTTTGCCCAGATGGTCAGAAATTGTCATTTTTTAATTTTTAATCTTTTGAATGTAAATGACTATTGCATGTGAATTATCCCTTTTGGAATGAAAATCAGTGTGTTTAGAGTCATTTTGCTGCCTGAAATTGACCGAAAAAGAAGCTTCTGAATAGGAGGAAAAGTCTGTAAAAATGGCAATTTTGGTCACTGTGAGGCTTTAGAAAGTGGTAATTTAACATGAGGCACAATCTAACTGACATTTTGAATCATTTTGTCAACAGTCCAATAAATCAATTTTCTGATGAAAAACGATGATCCCGGACGTGACAAACCTTCTCCAGATGGTCAGGAATGGTCATTTATGAATGTTAAATATTTTGACTGTAAATAAATATTGCAAGTGAAATATCGCTTTTGGAACTAAAATAAGTGTCTTCAGAGTCATTTTCCTGCCTGAAATCGGTCAAAATAAAAGCTTCTGACTACGAGAAAAGGACTATAAAAATGTCAATTTTGGTCAAAAAGTGGATATTGAATATGAGGGACAATCAAATTGAGATTTTGAATCATTTTTTGTACGGTCCAAAAAATAAATTTTCTGATGAAAAACGATGACCCCGGACCTGTCGAAGTTTCTCCAGATGGTCAGAAATTGTACTTTTTAATGTTTAATCTTTTGACTGTTAAAGACTATTGCACGTGAATTATCACTTTTAGAGCGAAAATAAGTGTGTTTAGAGTCATTTTCCTGCCCAAATTCGTCGAAATAGAATCTTTTGAGTAGAAGGAAAAGTCTGTAAAAATGGCAATTTTGGTCACTGTGAGGCTTTAAAAAGTGGTTATTCAACACGAGGCACAATCCAATTGACATTTTGAATCCTTTTTTCAACAGTCCAAAACATGAATTTTCTGATGAAAAACGATGACCCCGGACCTGTCGAACTTTGTCCAGATGGTCAGAAATTGTCATTTTTTAATTTTTAATCTTTTGAATGTAAATGACTATTGCATGTGAATTATCCCTTTTGGAATGAAAATCAGTGTGTTTAGAGTCATTTTCCAGCCTGAAATTGGTCGAAATAGAAGCTTCTGAGTTAGAGGAAAAGTCTGTAAAAATTGTAACTTTGGTCACTGTGAGGTTTAAAAAGTGGTTAGTCAACATGAGTCAAAAACCCAAGTGACATTTTGAATCATTTTTTCAATAGTCCAAAAAATCAATTTTCTGATGAAAAAGAATGAGGGCCCGATTCACAGAACTAACTTAAGACAAAATCCTAAACTTACTACCATTTTGGTATTCACAGAAGACACTTACTCATTTTGGTATTCACAGAAGTCACTTACTCATTTCGGTATTCACAGAAGTTAGGAGTCCTAACTTTAGGACTCCTAAATGCCTTCTGTGAATACCGAAAGTCTTAAAATTAGGAGTTTTCTCAGTTTAGTAGTAGTATAGTTAGGACTCCTAACTTTAGGACTCCTAAATGCCTTCTGTGAATACCGAAAGTCTTAAAATTAGGATTTTTCCCAATTTAGTAGTAGTAAAGTTAGGACTCCTAACTTTAGGACTCCTAAATGCCTTCTTTGAATACCGAAAGCCTTAAAATTAGGATTTTTCTCAGTTTAGTAGTAGTATACTTAGGACTCCTAACTTTAGGACTCCTAAATGCCTTCTGTGAATACTGAAAGTCTTAAAATTAGGATTGTTCTCAATTTAGTAGTAGTAAAGTTAGGAGTCCTAACTTTAGGACTCCTAAACTGAGAAAAATCCTAATTTTAAGACTTTCGGTATTCACAGAAGGCATTTAGGAGTCCTAAAGTTAGGAATCCTAACTTCTGTGAATACCGAAGTGAGTAAGTGTCTTCTGTGAATACCAAAATGAGTAAGTGCCTACTGTGAATACGAAAATGGTAGTAAGTTTAGGATTTTGTCTTAAGTTAGTTCTGTGAATCGGGCCCTATGCCCGGACTTGTCGAACTTTCTCCAGATGGTCAGAAATGGACCTTTTTTAAATTTTTATTCTTTTTACTGTAAATGACTATTGCACGTGAATTATCACTTTTGGAACGAAAATCAGTGTGTTTAGAATAATTTTCCTGCCTGAAATTGGTCGAAATTGAAGCTTCTGAATAGGAGGAAAAGTCTGTAAAAATGTCAATTTTGGTCACTGTGAGGCTTTAAAAAGTTGTTATTCAACATGAGGCGCAATCCAATTGACATTTTGAATCATTTTTTCTACAGTCTAAAAAATCAATATTTCTGATGAGAAACGATGACGTCGGACCTGTCGAACTTTCTCCAGATGGTCAGAAATGGTCATTTTTTAATTTTCATCTTTTGACTGTAAATGACTATTGCATGTGAATTATCACTTTTGGAGTGAAAATCTGTGTGTTTAGAATAATTTTTCTGCCTGAATTTGGTCGAAATTGAAGCTTCTGAGTAGGAGGAAAAGTCCGTAAAAAGGTCAATTTTGGTCACTGTGAGGCTTTAAAAAGTTGTTATTCAACATGAGGCACAATATAACTGACATTTTGAATCATTTTGTCAACAGTCCAAAAAATCCATTTTCTGATGAAAAACGATGATCCCGGACGTGACGAACCTTCTCCAGATGGTCAGGAATGGTCATTTTTTAATGTTAAATATTTTGACTGTAAATAAATATTGCAAGTGAAATATCGCTTTTGGAACTAAAATAAGTGTCTTCAGAGTCATTTTCCTGCCTGAAATCGGTCAAAATAAAAGCTTCTGACTAGGAGAAAAGGACTATAAAAATGTCAATTTTGGTCAAAAAGTGGATATTGAATATGAGGGACAATCAAATTGAGATTTTGGATCATTTTTTGTACGGTCCAAAAAATAAATTTTCTGATGAAAGACGATGAACCCGGACTTGTAGAACTTTCTCCAGATGGTCAGAAATAGTTATATTTTAATTTTTTATCTTTTGACTGCAAATGACTATTGCATGTGAATTATCCCTTTTGGAATGAAAATCAGTGTTTTTAGAGTTATTTTCCTGCCTGAAATTGGTCGAAATAGAAGCTTCTGAGTAGGAGGAAAAGTCCACAAAAAGGGCAATTTTGGTCACTGTGAGGCTTTAAAAAGTGGTTATTCAACATGAGGTGCAATCCTATTGACATTTTGAATTCTTTTTTCTTCCGTCCAAAGAATCAATTTTCAGATGAAAAACGATGAACTTTCTCCATATGGTCAGAAATGGTAATTTTTTATTGTTTAGTCTTTTGACTGTAAATGACTATTGCACGTGAATTATCACTTTTAGAATGAAAATAAGTGTGTTTAGAGTCATTTTCCTGCCCAAATTGGTCGAAATAGAATCTTCTGAGTAGGAGGAAAGCTCTGTGAAAATGACAATTTTGGTCACTGTGAGGCTTTTAAAAGTGGTTATTCAACACGAGGCACAATCCAAATGACATTTTGAATTATTTTATCTACACTCCAAAAAATGAATTTTCTGATGAAAAACAATGACCCCGGAACTGTTGAACTTTGCCCAGATGGTCAGAAATTGTCATTTTTTAATTTTTAATCTTTTGAATGTAAATGACTATTGCATGTGAATTATCCCTTTTGGAATGAAAATCAGTGTGTTTAGAGTCATTTTGCTGCCTGAAATTGGTCGAAAAAGAAGCTTCTGAATAGGAGGAAAAGTCTGTAAAAATGGCAATTTTGGTCACTGTGAGGCTTTAAAAAGTGGTAATTTAACATGAGGCACAATCTAACTGACATTTTGAATCATTTTGTCAACAGTCCAAAAAATCAATTTTCTAATGAAAAACGATGATCACGGACGTGACGAACCTTCTCCAGATGGTCAGAAATGGTCATTTTTTCATGTTTAATCATTTGACTGTAAAAGACTATTGCATGCGAATTATCACTTTTGGAATGAAAATCAGTGTGTTTAGAGTCATTTTCCTGCCTGAAATTGTACGAAATAAAACCTTCTGAATAGGAGGAAAGGTCTGCAAAAATGGCACTTTTCGTCACTGTGAGGCTTTAAAAAGTGGTTATTCAACATGAGGCACAATCCAATTGACATTTTGAATCATTTTTTCTACAGTCCAAAAAATTGAGTTTTCTGATGAAAAACGATGACCCCGGACCTGTCAAACTTTTTCCAGATGGTCAGAAATGATCATTTTTTTTATTTTTAATCTTTTAACTGTAAATGACTATTGCATGTGAATTATCCCTTTTGGAATGAAAATCAGTGTGTTTAGAGTTATTTTCCTGCCTGAAATTGGACGAAATAGAAGCTTCTGAGTAGGAGGAAAAGTCCACAAAAAGGGCAATTTTGGTCACTGTGAGGCTTTAAAAAGTGGTTATTCAACATGAGGTGCAATCCTATTGACATTTTGAATTCTTTTTTCTTCAGTCCAAAGAATCAATTTTCAGATGAAAAACGATGAACCCAGACCTATCGAACTTTCTCCATATGGTCAGAAATGGTCATTTTTTATTGTTTAGTCTTTTGACTGTAAATGACTATTGCACGTGAATTATCACTTTTAGAACGAAAATAAGTGTCTTTAGAGTCATTTTCCTGCCCAAATTGGTCGAAATAGAATCTTCTGAGTAGCAGGAAAAGTCTGTGAAAATGACAATTTTGGTCACTGTGAGGCTTTTAAAAGTGGTTATTCAACACGAGGCACAATCCAATTGACATTTTGAATCATTTTATCTACACTCCAAAAAATGAATTTTCTGATGAAAAACAATGACCCCGGAACTGTTGAACTTTGCCCAGATGGTCAGAAATTGTCATTTTTTAATTTTTAATCTTTTGAATGTAAATGACTATTGCATGTGAATTATCCCTTTTGGAATGAAAATCAGTGTGTTTGGAGTCATTTTGCTGCCTGAAATTAATCGAAAAAGAAGCTTCTGAATAGGAGGAAAAGTCTGTAAAAATGGCAATTTTGGTCACTGTGAGGCTTTAGAAAGTGGTAATTTAACATGAGGCACAATCTAACTGACATTTTGAATCATTTTGTCAACAGTCCAAAAAATCAATTTTCTAATGAAAAACGATGATCCCGGACGTGACGAACCTTCTCCAGATGGTCAGGAATGGTCATTTTTTAATGTTAAATTTTTTGACTGTAAATAAATATTGCAAGTGAAATATCGCTTTTGGAATTAAAATAAGTGTCTTCAGAGTCATTTTCCTGCCTGAAATTGTTCAAAATAAAATCTTCTGACTATGAGGAAAGGCCTATAAAAATAGCAATTTTGGATACTGTGAGGCTTTAAAAAGTGGTTATTCAAAATGAGGCACAATCCAATTGACATTTTGAATAATTTTTTGTACAGTCCAAAAAATCAATTTTCTGATGAAAAATGATGACACCAGAGATGTCGAACCTTCTAAGAAATGATCATTTTTTTATGTTAAATCTTTTCACTGTAAATAGATATTGCATGTCAAATATCATTTTTGGAACTAAAATAAGTGTGTTCAGAGTGATTTTCCTGCCCGAAATTGGTGAAAGAAAAGAGCTTCTGACTAGGAGGAAGGGCCTTTAAAAATGGCAATTTTGGTCACTGTGCGGCTTTATAAAGAGGTTATTCAATATGAGGCACAATCAAATTGATATTTTGAATCATTTTTTCAACATTCCAAAAAATCAATTTTCTGATGAAAAACGATGACCCCGGACCTGTCGCACATTCTCCAGATGGTCAGAAATGGTCATTTTTTCATGTTTAATCTTTTGACTGTAAAAGACTATTGCATGCGAATTATCACTTTTGGAATGAAAATCAGTGTGTTTAGAGTCATTTTCCTGCCTGAAATTGTACGAAATAAAACCTTCTGAATAGGAGGAAAGGTCTGCAAAAATGGCACTTTTCGTCACTGTGAGGCTTTAAAAAGTGGTTATTCAACATGAGGCACAATCCAATTGACATTTTGAATAATTTTTTGTACAGTCCAAAAAATCAATTTTTTGATGAAAAATGATGACACCGGAGATGTCGAACCTTCTCCAGATGGTAAGAAATGATCATTTTTTTATGTTAAATCTTTTCACTGTAAAAAGATATTGCATGTCAAATATCACTTTTGGAACTAAAATAAGTGTGTTCAGAGTGATTTTCCTGCCCGAAATTGGTGAAAGAAAAGAGCTTCTGACTAGGAGGAAGGGCCTATAAAAATGCAAATTTTGGTCACGGTGCGGCTTTATAAAGTGGTTATTCAACATGAGGTGCAATCCTATTGACATTTTGAATTCTTTTTTCTTCAGTCCAAAGAATCAATTTTCAGATGAAAAACGATGAACCCGGACCTATCGAACTTTCTCCATATGGTCAGAAATGGTCATTTTTTATTGTTTAGTCTTTTGACTGTAAATGACTATTGCACGTGAATTATCACTTTTAGAATGAAAATAAGTGCGTTTAGAGTCATTTTCCTGCCTGAAATTTTTCGAAATAAAACCTTCTGAATAGGAGGAAAGGTCTGCAAAAATGGCACTTTTCGTCACTGTGAGGCTTTTAAAAGTGGTTATTCAACACGAGGCACAATCCAATTGACATTTTGAATCATTTTATCTACACTCCAAAAAATGAATTTTCTGATGAAAAACAATGACCCCGGAACTGTTGAACTTTGCCCAGATGGTCAGAAATTGTCATTTTTTAATTTTTAATCTTTTGAATGTAAATGACTATTGCATGTGAATTATCCCTTTTGGAATGAAAATCAGTGTGTTTAGAGTCATTTTGCTGCCTGAAATTGGTCGAAAAAGAAGCTTCTGAATAGGAGGAAAAGTCTGTAAAAATGGCAATTTTGGTCACTGTGAGGCTTTAGAAAGTGGTAATTTAACATGGGGCACAATCTAACTGACATTTTGAATCATTTTGTCAACAGTCCAAAAAATCAATTTTCTAATGAAAAACGATGATCCCGGACGTGATGAACCTTCTCCAGATGGTCAGGAATGGTCATTTTTTAGTGTTACATTTTTTGACTGTAAATAAATATTGCAAGTGAAATATCGCTTTTGGAACTAAAATAAGTGTCTTCAGAGTCATTTTCCTGCCTGAAATTGTTCAAAATAAAATCTTCTGACTATGAGGAAAGGCCTATAAAAATAGCAATTTTGGATACTGTGAGGCTTTAAAAAGTGGTTATTCAACACGAGGCACAATCCAATTGACATTTTGAATAACTTTTTGTACAGTCCAAAAAATCAATTTTCTGATGAAAAATGATTACACCGGAGATGTTGAACCTTCTAAGAAATGATCTTTTTTTTATGTTAAATCTTTTCACTGTAAATAGATATTGTATGTCAAATATCACTTTTGGAACTAAAATAAGTGTGTTCAGAGTGATTTTCCTCCCCGAAATTGGTGAAAGAAAAGAGATTCTGACTAGGAGGAAGGGCCTATAAAAATGGCAATTTAGGTCACGGTGCGGCTTTATAAAGAGGTTATTCAGCATGAGGCACAATCAAATTGACATTTTGAATCATTTTTTCAACATTCCAAAAAATCAATTTTCTGATGAAAAACGGTGACCCCGGACCTGTCGCACGTTCTCCAGATGGTCAGAAATGGTCATTTTTTCATGTTTAATCTTTTGACTGTAAAAGACTATTGCATGCGAATTATCACTTTTGGAATGAAAATCAGTGTGTTTAGAGTCATTTTCCTGCCTGAAATTGTTCGAAATAAAACCTTCTGAATAGGAGGAAAGGTCTGCAAAAATGGCACTTTTCGTCACTGTGTGGCTTTAAAAAGTGGTTATTCAACACGAGGCACAATCCAATTGACATTTTGAATCATTTTTTCTACAGTCCAAAAAATTGAGTTTTCTGATGAAAAACGATGACCCCGGACCTGTCGAACTTTTTCCAGATGGTCAGAAATGATCATTTTTTTATTTTTAATATTTTAACTGTAAATGACTATTGCATGTGAATTATCCCTTTTGGAATGAAAATCAGTGTGTTTAGAGTTATTTTCCTGCCTGAAATTGGACGAAATAGAAGCTTCTGAGTAGGAGGAAAAGTCCACAAAAAGGGCAACTTAGGTCACTGTGAGGCTTTAAAAAGTGGTTATTCAACATGAGGTGCGATCCTACTGACATTTTGAATTCTTTTTTCTTCAGTCCAAAGAATCAATTTTCAGATGAAAAACGATGAACCCGGACCTGTCGAACTTTCTCCATATGGTCAGAAATGGTCATTTTTTATTGTTTAGTCTTTTGACTGTAAATGACTATTGCACGTGAATTATCACTTTTAGAATGAAAATAAGTGTGTTTAGAGTCATTTTCCTGCCCAAATTGGTCGAAATAGAATCTTCTGAGTAGGAGGAAAACTCTGTGAAAATGACAATTTTGGTCACTGTGAGGCTTTTAAAAGTGGTTATTCAACACGAGGTACAATCCAAATGACATTTTGAATCATTTTATCTACACTCCAAAAAATGAATTTTCTGATGAAAAACAATGACCCCGGAACTGTTGAACTTTGCCCAGATGGTCAGAAATTGTCATTTTTTAATTTTTAATCTTTTGAATGTAAATGACTATTGCATGTGAATTATCCCTTTTGGAATGAAAATCAGTGTGTTTGGAGTCATTTTGCTGCCTGAAATTGGTCGAAAAAGAAGCTTCTGAATAGGAGGAAAAGTCTGTAAAAATGGCAATTTTGGTCACTGTGAGGCTTTAGAAAGTGGTAATTTAACATGAGGCACAATCTAACTGACATTTTGAATCATTTTGTCAACAGTCCAAAAAATCAATTTTCTAATGAAAAACGATGATCCCGGACGTGACGAACCTTCTCCAGATGGTCAGGAATGGTCATTTTTTAATGTTAAATTTTTTGACTGTAAATAAATATTGCAAGTGAAATATCGCTTTTGGAACTAAAATAAGTGTCTTCAGAGTCATTTTCCTGCCTGAAATTGTTCAAAATAAAATCTTCTGACTATGAGGAAAGGCCTATAAAAATAGCAATTTTGGATACTGTGAGGCTTTAAAAAGTGGTTATTTAACATGAGGCACAATCCAATTGACATTTTGAATAATTTTTTGTACAGTCCAAAAAGTCAATTTTCTGATGAAAAATGATGACACCGGAGATGTCGAACCTTCTCCAGATGGTAAGAAATGATCATTTTTTTATGTTAAATCTTTTCACTGTAAAAAGATATTGCATGTCAAATATCACTTTTGGAACTAAAATAAGTGTGTTCAGAGTGATTTTCCTGCCCGAAATTGGTGAAAGAAAAGAGCTTCTGACTAGGAGGAAGGGCCTATAAAAATGCAAATTTTGGTCACGGTGCGGCTTTATAAAGTGGTTATTCAACATGAGGTGCAATCCTATTGACATTTTGAATTCTTTTTCTTCAGTCCAAAGAATCAATTTTCAGATGAAAAACGATGAACCCGGACCTATCGAACTTTCTCCATATGGTCAGAAATGGTCATTTTTTATTGTTTAGTCTTTTGACTGTAAATGACTATTGCACGTGAATTATCACTTTTAGAATGAAAATAAGTGTGTTTAGAGTCATTTTCCTGCCTGAAATTTTTCGAAATAAAACCTTCTGAATAGGAGGAAAGGTCTGCAAAAATGGCACTTTTCGTTACTGTGAGGCTTTTAAAAGTGGTTATTCAACACGAGGCACAATCCAATTGACATTTTGAATCATTTTATCTACACTCCAAAAAATGAATTTTCTGATGAAAAACAATGACCCCGGAACTGTTGAACTTTGCCCAGATGGTCAGAAATTGTCATTTTTTAATTTTTAATCTTTTGAATGTAAATGACTATTGCATGTGAATTATCCCCTTTGGAATGAAAATCAGTGTGTTTAGAGTCATTTTGCTGCCTGAAATTGGTCGAAAAAGAAGCTTCTGAATAGGAGGAAAAGTCTGTAAAAATGGCAATTTTGGTCACTGTGAGGCTTTAAAAAGTGGTAATTTAACATGAGGCACAATCTAACTGACATTTTGAATCATTTTGTCAACAGTCCAAAAAATCAATTTTCTAATGAAAAACGATGATCCCGGACGTGACGAACCTTCTCCAGATGGTCAGGAATGGTCATTTTTTAATGTTAAATTTTTTGACTGTAAATAAATATTGCAAGTGAAATATCGCTTTTGGAACTAAAATAAGTGTCTTCAGAGTCATTTTCCTGCCTGAAATTGTTCAAAATAAAATCTTCTGACTATGAGGAAAGGCCTATAAAAATAGCAATTTTGGATACTGTGAGGCTTTAAAAAGTGGTTATTTAACATGAGGCACAATCCAATTGACATTTTGAATAATTTTTTGTACAGTCCAAAAAGTCAATTTTCTGATGAAAAATGATGACACCGGAGATGTCGAACCTTCTCCAGATGGTAAGAAATGATCATTTTTTTATGTTAAATCTTTTCACTGTAAAAAGATATTGCATGTCAAATATCACTTTTGGAACTAAAATAAGTGTGTTCAGAGTGATTTTCCTGCCCGAAATTGGTGAAAGAAAAGAGCTTCTGACTAGGAGGAAGGGCCTATAAAAATGCAAATTTTGGTCACGGTGCGGCTTTATAAAGTGGTTATTCAACATGAGGTGCAATCCTATTGACATTTTGAATTCTTTTTCTTCAGTCCAAAGAATCAATTTTCAGATGAAAAACGATGAACCCGGACCTATCGAACTTTCTCCATATGGTCAGAAATGGTCATTTTTTATTGTTTAGTCTTTTGACTGTAAATGACTATTGCACGTGAATTATCACTTTTAGAATGAAAATAAGTGTGTTTAGAGTCATTTTCCTGCCTGAAATTTTTCGAAATAAAACCTTCTGAATAGGAGGAAAGGTCTGCAAAAATGGCACTTTTCGTTACTGTGAGGCTTTTAAAAGTGGTTATTCAACACGAGGCACAATCCAATTGACATTTTGAATCATTTTATCTACACTCCAAAAAATGAATTTTCTGATGAAAAACAATGACCCCGGAACTGTTGAACTTTGCCCAGATGGTCAGAAATTGTCATTTTTTAATTTTTAATCTTTTGAATGTAAATGACTATTGCATGTGAATTATCCCTTTTGGAATGAAAATCAGTGTGTTTAGAGTCATTTTGCTGCCTGAAATTGGTCGAAAAAGAAGCTTCTGAATAGGAGGAAAAGTCTGTAAAAATGGCAATTTTGGTCACTGTGAGGCTTTAGAAAGTGGTAATTTAACATGAGGCACAATCTAACTGACATTTTGAATCATTTTGTCAACAGTCCAAAAAATCAATTTTCTAATGAAAAACGATGATCCCGGACGTGACGAACCTTCTCCAGATGGTCAGGAATGGTCATTTTTTAGTGTTACATTTTTTGACTGTAAATAAATATTGCAAGTGAAATATCGCTTTTGGAACTAAAATAAGTGTCTTCAGAGTCATTTTCCTGCCTGAAATTGTTCAAAATAAAATCTTCTGACTATGAGGAAAGGCCTATAAAAATAGCAATTTTGGATACTGTGAGGCTTTAAAAAGTGGTTATTCAACACGAGGCACAATCCAATTGACATTTTGAATAACTTTTTGTACAGTCCAAAAAATCAATTTTCTGATGAAAAATGATGACACCGGAGATGTTGAACCTTCTAAGAAATGATAATTTTTTTATGTTAAATCTTTTCACTGTAAATAGATATTGTATGTCAAATATCACTTTTGGAACTAAAATAAGTGTGTTCAGAGTGATTTTCCTCCCCGAAATTGGTGAAAGAAAAGAGATTCTGACTAGGAGGAAGGGCCTATAAAAATGGCAATTTAGGTCACGGTGCGGCTTTATAAAGAGGTTATTCAGCATGAGGCACAATCAAATTGACATTTTGAATCATTTTTTCAACATTCCAAAAAATCAATTTTCTGATGAAAAACGGTGACCCCGGACCTGTCGCACGTTCTCCAGATGGTCAGAAATGGTCATTTTTTCATGTTTAATCTTTTGACTGTAAAAGACTATTGCATGCGAATTATCACTTTTGGAATGAAAATCAGTGTGTTTAGAGTCATTTTCCTGCCTGAAATTGTTCGAAATAAAACCTTCTGAATAGGAGGAAAGGTCTGCAAAAATGGCACTTTCCGTCACTGTGTGGCTTTAAAAAGTGGTTATTCAACACGAGGCACAATCCAATTGACATTTTGAATCATTTTTTCTACAGTCCAAAAAATTGAGTTTTCTGATGAAAAACGATGACCACGGACCTGTCGAACTTTTTCCAGATGGTCAGAAATGATCATTTTTTTATTTTTAATATTTTAACTGTAAATGACTATTGCATGTGAATTATCCCTTTTGGAATGAAAATCAGTGTGTTTAGAGTTATTTTCCTGCCTGAAATTGGACGAAATAGAAGCTTCTGAGTAGGAGGAAAAGTCCACAAAAAGGGCAACTTAGGTCACTGTGAGGCTTTAAAAAGTGGTTATTCAACATGAGGTGCGATCCTACTGACATTTTGAATTCTTTTTTCTTCAGTCCAAAGAATCAATTTTCAGATGAAAAACGATGAACCCGGACCTGTCGAACTTTCTCCATATGGTCAGAAATGGTCATTTTTTATTGTTTAGTCTTTTGACTGTAAATGACTATTGCACGTGAATTATCACTTTTAGAACGAAAATAAGTGTGTTTAGAGTCATTTTCCTGCCCAAATTGGTCGAAATAGAATCTTCTGAGTAGGAGGAAAAGTCTGTGAAAATGACAATTTTGGTCACTGGGAGGCTTTTAAAAGTGGTTATTCAACACAAGGCACAATCCAAATGACATTTTGAATTATTTTATCTACACTCCAAAAAATGAATTTTCTGATGAAAAACAATGACCCCGGAACTGTTGAACTTTGCCCAGATGGTCAGAAATTGTCATTTTTTAATTTTTAATCTTTTGAATGTAAATGACTATTGCATGTGAATTATCCCTTTTGGAATGAAAATCAGTGTGTTTGGAGTCATTTTGCTGCCTGAAATTGGTCGAAAAAGAAGCTTCTGAATAGGAGGAAAAGTCTGTAAAAATGGCAATTTTGGTCACTGTGAGGCTTTAGAAAGTGGTAATTTAACATGAGGCACAATCTAACTGACATTTTGAATCATTTTGTCAACAGTCCAAAAAATCAATTTTCTAATGAAAAACGATGATCCCGGACGTGACGAACCTTCTCCAGATGGTCAGGAATGGTCATTTTTTAATGTTAAATTTTTTGACTGTAAATAAATATTGCAAGTGAAATATCGCTTTTGGAATTAAAATAAGTGTCTTCAGAGTCATTTTCCTGCGTGAAATTGTTCAAAATAAAATCTTCTGACTATGAGGAAAGGCCTATAAAAATAGCAATTTTGGATACTGTGAGGCTTTAAAAAGTGGTTATTCAAAATGAGGCACAATCCAATTGACATTTTGAATAATTTTTTGTACAGTCCAAAAAATCAATTTTCTGATGAAAAATGATGACACCAGAGATGTCGAACCTTCTAAGAAATGATCATTTTTTTATGTTAAATCTTTTCACTGTAAATAGATATTGCATGTCAAATATCATTTTTGGAACTAAAATAAGTGTGTTCAGAGTGATTTTCCTGCCCGAAATTGGTGAAAGAAAAGAGCTTCTGACTAGGAGGAAGGGCCTTTAAAAATGGCAATTTTGGTCACTGTGCGGCTTTATAAAGAGGTTATTCAATATGAGGCACAATCAAATTGATATTTTGAATCATTTTTTCAACATTCCAAAAAATCAATTTTCTGATGAAAAACGATGACCCCGGACCTGTCGCACATTCTCCAGATGGTCAGAAATGGTCATTTTTTCATGTTTAATCTTTTGACTGTAAAAGACTATTGCATGCGAATTATCACTTTTGGAATGAAAATCAGTGTGTTTAGAGTCATTTTCCTGCCTGAAATTGTACGAAATAAAACCTTCTGAATAGGAGGATAGGTCTGCAAAAATGGCACTTTTCATCACTGTGAGGCTTTAAAAAGTGGTTATTCAACATGAGGCACAATCCAATTGACATTTTGAATAATTTTTTGTACAGTCCAAAAAGTCAATTTTCTGATGAAAAATGATGACACCGGAGATGTCGAACCTTCTCCAGATGGTAAGAAATGATCATTTTTTTATGTTAAATCTTTTCACTGTAAAAAGATATTGCATGTCAAATATCACTTTTGGAACTAAAATAAGTGTGTTCAGAGTGATTTTCCTGCCCGAAATTGGTGAAAGAAAAGAGCTTCTGACTAGGAGGAAGGGCCTATAAAAATGCAAATTTTGGTCACGGTGCGGCTTTATAAAGTGGTTATTCAACATGAGGTGCAATCCTATTGACATTTTGAATTCTTTTTCTTCAGTCCAAAGAATCAATTTTCAGATGAAAAACGATGAACCCGGACCTATCGAACTTTCTCCATATGGTCAGAAATGGTCATTTTTTATTGTTTAGTCTTTTGACTGTAAATGACTATTGCACGTGAATTATCACTTTTAGAATGAAAATAAGTGTGTTTAGAGTCATTTTCCTGCCTGAAATTTTTCGAAATAAAACCTTCTGAATAGGAGGAAAGGTCTGCAAAAATGGCACTTTTCGTCACTGTGAGGCTTTTAAAAGTGGTTATTCAACACGAGGCACAATCCAATTGACATTTTGAATCATTTTATCTACACTCCAAAAAATGAATTTTCTGATGAAAAACAATGACCCCGGAACTGTTGAACTTTGCCCAGATGGTCAGAAATTGTCATTTTTTAATTTTTAATCTTTTGAATGTAAATGACTATTGCATGTGAATTATCCCTTTTGGAATGAAAATCAGTGTGTTTAGAGTCATTTTGCTGCCTGAAATTGGTCGAAAAAGAAGCTTCTGAATAGGAGGAAAAGTCTGTAAAAATGGCAATTTTGGTCACTGTGAGGCTTTAGAAAGTGGTAATTTAACATGGGGCACAATCTAACTGACATTTTGAATCATTTTGTCAACAGTCCAAAAAATCAATTTTCTAATGAAAAACGATGATCCCGGACGTGATGAACCTTCTCCAGATGGTCAGGAATGGTCATTTTTTAGTGTTACATTTTTTGACTGTAAATAAATATTGCAAGTGAAATATCGCTTTTGGAACTAAAATAAGTGTCTTCAGAGTCATTTTCCTGCCTGAAATTGTTCAAAATAAAATCTTCTGACTATGAGGAAAGGCCTATAAAAATAGCAATTTTGGATACTGTGAGGCTTTAAAAAGTGGTTATTCAACACGAGGCACAATCCAATTGACATTTTGAATAACTTTTTGTACAGTCCAAAAAATCAATTTTCTGATGAAAAATGATTACACCGGAGATGTTGAACCTTCTAAGAAATGATCATTTTTTTATGTTAAATCTTTTCACTGTAAATAGATATTGTATGTCAAATATCACTTTTGGAACTAAAATAAGTGTGTTCAGAGTGATTTTCCTCCCCGAAATTGGTGAAAGAAAAGAGATTCTGACTAGGAGGAAGGGCCTATAAAAATGGCAATTTAGGTCACGGTGCGGCTTTATAAAGAGGTTATTCAGCATGAGGCACAATCAAATTGACATTTTGAATCATTTTTTCAACATTCCAAAAAATCAATTTTCTGATGAAAAACGGTGACCCCGGACCTGTCGCACGTTCTCCAGATGGTCAGAAATGGTCATTTTTTCATGTTTAATCTTTTGACTGTAAAAGACTATTGCATGCGAATTATCACTTTTGGAATGAAAATCAGTGTGTTTAGAGTCATTTTCCTGCCTGAAATTGTTCGAAATAAAACCTTCTGAATAGGAGGAAAGGTCTGCAAAAATGGCACTTTTCGTCACTGTGTGGCTTTAAAAAGTGGTTATTCAACACGAGGCACAATCCAATTGACATTTTGAATCATTTTTTCTACAGTCCAAAAAATTGAGTTTTCTGATGAAAAACGATGACCCCGGACCTGTCAAACTTTTTCCAGATGGTCAGAAATGATCATTTTTTTATTTTTAATCTTTTAACTGTAAATGACTATTGCATGTGAATTATCCCTTTTGGAATGAAAATCAGTGTGTTTAGAGTTATTTTCCTGCCTGAAATTGGACGAAATAGAAGCTTCTGAGTAGGAGGAAAAGTCCACAAAAAGGGCAATTTTGGTCACTGTGAGGCTTTAAAAAGTGGTTATTCAACATGAGGTGCAATCCTATTGACATTTTGAATTCTTTTTTCTTCAGTCCAAAGAATCAATTTTCAGATGAAAAACGATGAACCCAGACCTATCGAACTTTCTCCATATGGTCAGAAATGGTCATTTTTTATTGTTTAGTCTTTTGACTGTAAATGACTATTGCACGTGAGCTATCACTTTTAGAACGAAAATAAGTGTCTTTAGAGTCATTTTCCTGCCCAAATTGGTCGAAATAGAATCTTCTGAGTAGCAGGAAAAGTCTGTGAAAATGACAATTTTGGTCACTGTGAGGCTTTTAAAAGTGGTTATTCAACACGAGGCACAATCCAATTGACATTTTGAATCATTTTATCTACACTCCAAAAAATGAATTTTCTGATGAAAAACAATGACCCCGGAACTGTTGAACTTTGCCCAGATGGTCAGAAATTGTCATTTTTTAATTTTTAATCTTTTGAATGTAAATGACTATTGCATGTGAATTATCCCTTTTGGAATGAAAATCAGTGTGTTTAGAGTCATTTTGCTGCCTGAAATTGACCGAAAAAGAAGCTTCTGAATAGGAGGAAAAGTCTGTAAAAATGGCAATTTTGGTCACTGTGAGGCTTTAGAAAGTGGTAATTTAACATGAGGCACAATCTAACTGACATTTTGAATCATTTTGTCAACAGTCCAATAAATCAATTTTCTGATGAAAAACGATGATCCCGGACGTGACAAACCTTCTCCAGATGGTCAGGAATGGTCATTTATGAATGTTAAATATTTTGACTGTAAATAAATATTGCAAGTGAAATATCGCTTTTGGAACTAAAATAAGTGTCTTCAGAGTCATTTTCCTGCCTGAAATCGGTCAAAATAAAAGCTTCTGACTACGAGAAAAGGACTATAAAAATGTCAATTTTGGTCAAAAAGTGGATATTGAATATGAGGGACAATCAAATTGAGATTTTGAATCATTTTTTGTACGGTCCAAAAAATAAATTTTCTGATGAAAAACGATGACCCCGGACCTGTCGAAGTTTCTCCAGATGGTCAGAAATTGTACTTTTTAATGTTTAATCTTTTGACTGTTAAAGACTATTGCACGTGAATTATCACTTTTAGAGCGAAAATAAGTGTGTTTAGAGTCATTTTCCTGCCCAAATTCGTCGAAATAGAATCTTTTGAGTAGAAGGAAAAGTCTGTAAAAATGGCAATTTTGGTCACTGTGAGGCTTTAAAAAGTGGTTATTCAACACGAGGCACAATCCAATTGACATTTTGAATCCTTTTTTCAACAGTCCAAAACATGAATTTTCTGATGAAAAACGATGACCCCGGACCTGTCGAACTTTGTCCAGATGGTCAGAAATTGTCATTTTTTAATTTTTAATCTTTTGAATGTAAATGACTATTGCATGTGAATTATCCCTTTTGGAATGAAAATCAGTGTGTTTAGAGTCATTTTCCAGCCTGAAATTGGTCGAAATAGAAGCTTCTGAGTTAGAGGAAAAGTCTGTAAAAATTGTAACTTTGGTCACTGTGAGGTTTAAAAAGTGGTTAGTCAACATGAGTCAAAAACCCAAGTGACATTTTGAATCATTTTTTCAATAGTCCAAAAAATCAATTTTCTGATGAAAAAGAATGAGGGCCCGATTCACAGAACTAACTTAAGACAAAATCCTAAACTTACTACCATTTTGGTATTCACAGAAGACACTTACTCATTTTGGTATTCACAGAAGTCACTTACTCATTTCGGTATTCACAGAAGTTAGGAGTCCTAACTTTAGGACTCCTAAATGCCTTCTGTGAATACCGAAAGTCTTAAAATTAGGAGTTTTCTCAGTTTAGTAGTAGTATAGTTAGGACTCCTAACTTTAGGACTCCTAAATGCCTTCTGTGAATACCGAAAGTCTTAAAATTAGGATTTTTCCCAATTTAGTAGTAGTAAAGTTAGGACTCCTAACTTTAGGACTCCTAAATGCCTTCTTTGAATACCGAAAGCCTTAAAATTAGGATTTTTCTCAGTTTAGTAGTAGTATACTTAGGACTCCTAACTTTAGGACTCCTAAATGCCTTCTGTGAATACTGAAAGTCTTAAAATTAGGATTGTTCTCAATTTAGTAGTAGTAAAGTTAGGAGTCCTAACTTTAGGACTCCTAAACTGAGAAAAATCCTAATTTTAAGACTTTCGGTATTCACAGAAGGCATTTAGGAGTCCTAAAGTTAGGAATCCTAACTTCTGTGAATACCGAAGTGAGTAAGTGTCTTCTGTGAATACCAAAATGAGTAAGTGCCTACTGTGAATACGAAAATGGTAGTAAGTTTAGGATTTTGTCTTAAGTTAGTTCTGTGAATCGGGCCCTATGCCCGGACTTGTCGAACTTTCTCCAGATGGTCAGAAATGGACCTTTTTTAAATTTTTATTCTTTTTACTGTAAATGACTATTGCACGTGAATTATCACTTTTGGAACGAAAATCAGTGTGTTTAGAATAATTTTCCTGCCTGAAATTGGTCGAAATTGAAGCTTCTGAATAGGAGGAAAAGTCTGTAAAAATGTCAATTTTGGTCACTGTGAGGCTTTAAAAAGTTGTTATTCAACATGAGGCGCAATCCAATTGACATTTTGAATCATTTTTTCTACAGTCTAAAAAATCAATATTTCTGATGAGAAACGATGACGTCGGACCTGTCGAACTTTCTCCAGATGGTCAGAAATGGTCATTTTTTAATTTTCATCTTTTGACTGTAAATGACTATTGCATGTGAATTATCACTTTTGGAGTGAAAATCTGTGTGTTTAGAATAATTTTTCTGCCTGAATTTGGTCGAAATTGAAGCTTCTGAGTAGGAGGAAAAGTCCGTAAAAAGGTCAATTTTGGTCACTGTGAGGCTTTAAAAAGTTGTTATTCAACATGAGGCACAATATAACTGACATTTTGAATCATTTTGTCAACAGTCCAAAAAATCCATTTTCTGATGAAAAACGATGATCCCGGACGTGACGAACCTTCTCCAGATGGTCAGGAATGGTCATTTTTTAATGTTAAATATTTTGACTGTAAATAAATATTGCAAGTGAAATATCGCTTTTGGAACTAAAATAAGTGTCTTCAGAGTCATTTTCCTGCCTGAAATCGGTCAAAATAAAAGCTTCTGACTAGGAGAAAAGGACTATAAAAATGTCAATTTTGGTCAAAAAGTGGATATTGAATATGAGGGACAATCAAATTGAGATTTTGGATCATTTTTTGTACGGTCCAAAAAATAAATTTTCTGATGAAAGACGATGAACCCGGACTTGTAGAACTTTCTCCAGATGGTCAGAAATAGTTATATTTTAATTTTTTATCTTTTGACTGCAAATGACTATTGCATGTGAATTATCCCTTTTGGAATGAAAATCAGTGTTTTTAGAGTTATTTTCCTGCCTGAAATTGGTCGAAATAGAAGCTTCTGAGTAGGAGGAAAAGTCCACAAAAAGGGCAATTTTGGTCACTGTGAGGCTTTAAAAAGTGGTTATTCAACATGAGGTGCAATCCTATTGACATTTTGAATTCTTTTTTCTTCCGTCCAAAGAATCAATTTTCAGATGAAAAACGATGAACTTTCTCCATATGGTCAGAAATGGTAATTTTTTATTGTTTAGTCTTTTGACTGTAAATGACTATTGCACGTGAATTATCACTTTTAGAATGAAAATAAGTGTGTTTAGAGTCATTTTCCTGCCCAAATTGGTCGAAATAGAATCTTCTGAGTAGGAGGAAAGCTCTGTGAAAATGACAATTTTGGTCACTGTGAGGCTTTTAAAAGTGGTTATTCAACACGAGGCACAATCCAAATGACATTTTGAATTATTTTATCTACACTCCAAAAAATGAATTTTCTGATGAAAAACAATGACCCCGGAACTGTTGAACTTTGCCCAGATGGTCAGAAATTGTCATTTTTTAATTTTTAATCTTTTGAATGTAAATGACTATTGCATGTGAATTATCCCTTTTGGAATGAAAATCAGTGTGTTTAGAGTCATTTTGCTGCCTGAAATTGGTCGAAAAAGAAGCTTCTGAATAGGAGGAAAAGTCTGTAAAAATGGCAATTTTGGTCACTGTGAGGCTTTAAAAAGTGGTAATTTAACATGAGGCACAATCTAACTGACATTTTGAATCATTTTGTCAACAGTCCAAAAAATCAATTTTCTAATGAAAAACGATGATCACGGACGTGACGAACCTTCTCCAGATGGTCAGAAATGGTCATTTTTTCATGTTTAATCATTTGACTGTAAAAGACTATTGCATGCGAATTATCACTTTTGGAATGAAAATCAGTGTGTTTAGAGTCATTTTCCTGCCTGAAATTGTACGAAATAAAACCTTCTGAATAGGAGGAAAGGTCTGCAAAAATGGCACTTTTCGTCACTGTGAGGCTTTAAAAAGTGGTTATTCAACATGAGGCACAATCCAATTGACATTTTGAATCATTTTTTCTACAGTCCAAAAAATTGAGTTTTCTGATGAAAAACGATGACCCCGGACCTGTCAAACTTTTTCCAGATGGTCAGAAATGATCATTTTTTTTATTTTTAATCTTTTAACTGTAAATGACTATTGCATGTGAATTATCCCTTTTGGAATGAAAATCAGTGTGTTTAGAGTTATTTTCCTGCCTGAAATTGGACGAAATAGAAGCTTCTGAGTAGGAGGAAAAGTCCACAAAAAGGGCAATTTTGGTCACTGTGAGGCTTTAAAAAGTGGTTATTCAACATGAGGTGCAATCCTATTGACATTTTGAATTCTTTTTTCTTCAGTCCAAAGAATCAATTTTCAGATGAAAAACGATGAACCCAGACCTATCGAACTTTCTCCATATGGTCAGAAATGGTCATTTTTTATTGTTTAGTCTTTTGACTGTAAATGACTATTGCACGTGAATTATCACTTTTAGAACGAAAATAAGTGTCTTTAGAGTCATTTTCCTGCCCAAATTGGTCGAAATAGAATCTTCTGAGTAGCAGGAAAAGTCTGTGAAAATGACAATTTTGGTCACTGTGAGGCTTTTAAAAGTGGTTATTCAACACGAGGCACAATCCAATTGACATTTTGAATCATTTTATCTACACTCCAAAAAATGAATTTTCTGATGAAAAACAATGACCCCGGAACTGTTGAACTTTGCCCAGATGGTCAGAAATTGTCATTTTTTAATTTTTAATCTTTTGAATGTAAATGACTATTGCATGTGAATTATCCCTTTTGGAATGAAAATCAGTGTGTTTGGAGTCATTTTGCTGCCTGAAATTAATCGAAAAAGAAGCTTCTGAATAGGAGGAAAAGTCTGTAAAAATGGCAATTTTGGTCACTGTGAGGCTTTAGAAAGTGGTAATTTAACATGAGGCACAATCTAACTGACATTTTGAATCATTTTGTCAACAGTCCAAAAAATCAATTTTCTAATGAAAAACGATGATCCCGGACGTGACGAACCTTCTCCAGATGGTCAGGAATGGTCATTTTTTAATGTTAAATTTTTTGACTGTAAATAAATATTGCAAGTGAAATATCGCTTTTGGAATTAAAATAAGTGTCTTCAGAGTCATTTTCCTGCCTGAAATTGTTCAAAATAAAATCTTCTGACTATGAGGAAAGGCCTATAAAAATAGCAATTTTGGATACTGTGAGGCTTTAAAAAGTGGTTATTCAAAATGAGGCACAATCCAATTGACATTTTGAATAATTTTTTGTACAGTCCAAAAAATCAATTTTCTGATGAAAAATGATGACACCAGAGATGTCGAACCTTCTAAGAAATGATCATTTTTTTATGTTAAATCTTTTCACTGTAAATAGATATTGCATGTCAAATATCATTTTTGGAACTAAAATAAGTGTGTTCAGAGTGATTTTCCTGCCCGAAATTGGTGAAAGAAAAGAGCTTCTGACTAGGAGGAAGGGCCTTTAAAAATGGCAATTTTGGTCACTGTGCGGCTTTATAAAGAGGTTATTCAATATGAGGCACAATCAAATTGATATTTTGAATCATTTTTTCAACATTCCAAAAAATCAATTTTCTGATGAAAAACGATGACCCCGGACCTGTCGCACATTCTCCAGATGGTCAGAAATGGTCATTTTTTCATGTTTAATCTTTTGACTGTAAAAGACTATTGCATGCGAATTATCACTTTTGGAATGAAAATCAGTGTGTTTAGAGTCATTTTCCTGCCTGAAATTGTACGAAATAAAACCTTCTGAATAGGAGGAAAGGTCTGCAAAAATGGCACTTTTCGTCACTGTGAGGCTTTAAAAAGTGGTTATTCAACATGAGGCACAATCCAATTGACATTTTGAATAATTTTTTGTACAGTCCAAAAAATCAATTTTTTGATGAAAAATGATGACACCGGAGATGTCGAACCTTCTCCAGATGGTAAGAAATGATCATTTTTTTATGTTAAATCTTTTCACTGTAAAAAGATATTGCATGTCAAATATCACTTTTGGAACTAAAATAAGTGTGTTCAGAGTGATTTTCCTGCCCGAAATTGGTGAAAGAAAAGAGCTTCTGACTAGGAGGAAGGGCCTATAAAAATGCAAATTTTGGTCACGGTGCGGCTTTATAAAGTGGTTATTCAACATGAGGTGCAATCCTATTGACATTTTGAATTCTTTTTTCTTCAGTCCAAAGAATCAATTTTCAGATGAAAAACGATGAACCCGGACCTATCGAACTTTCTCCATATGGTCAGAAATGGTCATTTTTTATTGTTTAGTCTTTTGACTGTAAATGACTATTGCACGTGAATTATCACTTTTAGAATGAAAATAAGTGCGTTTAGAGTCATTTTCCTGCCTGAAATTTTTCGAAATAAAACCTTCTGAATAGGAGGAAAGGTCTGCAAAAATGGCACTTTTCGTCACTGTGAGGCTTTTAAAAGTGGTTATTCAACACGAGGCACAATCCAATTGACATTTTGAATCATTTTATCTACACTCCAAAAAATGAATTTTCTGATGAAAAACAATGACCCCGGAACTGTTGAACTTTGCCCAGATGGTCAGAAATTGTCATTTTTTAATTTTTAATCTTTTGAATGTAAATGACTATTGCATGTGAATTATCCCTTTTGGAATGAAAATCAGTGTGTTTAGAGTCATTTTGCTGCCTGAAATTGGTCGAAAAAGAAGCTTCTGAATAGGAGGAAAAGTCTGTAAAAATGGCAATTTTGGTCACTGTGAGGCTTTAGAAAGTGGTAATTTAACATGGGGCACAATCTAACTGACATTTTGAATCATTTTGTCAACAGTCCAAAAAATCAATTTTCTAATGAAAAACGATGATCCCGGACGTGATGAACCTTCTCCAGATGGTCAGGAATGGTCATTTTTTAGTGTTACATTTTTTGACTGTAAATAAATATTGCAAGTGAAATATCGCTTTTGGAACTAAAATAAGTGTCTTCAGAGTCATTTTCCTGCCTGAAATTGTTCAAAATAAAATCTTCTGACTATGAGGAAAGGCCTATAAAAATAGCAATTTTGGATACTGTGAGGCTTTAAAAAGTGGTTATTCAACACGAGGCACAATCCAATTGACATTTTGAATAACTTTTTGTACAGTCCAAAAAATCAATTTTCTGATGAAAAATGATTACACCGGAGATGTTGAACCTTCTAAGAAATGATCATTTTTTTATGTTAAATCTTTTCACTGTAAATAGATATTGTATGTCAAATATCACTTTTGGAACTAAAATAAGTGTGTTCAGAGTGATTTTCCTCCCCGAAATTGGTGAAAGAAAAGAGATTCTGACTAGGAGGAAGGGCCTATAAAAATGGCAATTTAGGTCACGGTGCGGCTTTATAAAGAGGTTATTCAGCATGAGGCACAATCAAATTGACATTTTGAATCATTTTTTCAACATTCCAAAAAATCAATTTTCTGATGAAAAACGGTGACCCCGGACCTGTCGCACGTTCTCCAGATGGTCAGAAATGGTCATTTTTTCATGTTTAATCTTTTGACTGTAAAAGACTATTGCATGCGAATTATCACTTTTGGAATGAAAATCAGTGTGTTTAGAGTCATTTTCCTGCCTGAAATTGTTCGAAATAAAACCTTCTGAATAGGAGGAAAGGTCTGCAAAAATGGCACTTTTCGTCACTGTGTGGCTTTAAAAAGTGGTTATTCAACACGAGGCACAATCCAATTGACATTTTGAATCATTTTTTCTACAGTCCAAAAAATTGAGTTTTCTGATGAAAAACGATGACCCCGGACCTGTCGAACTTTTTCCAGATGGTCAGAAATGATCATTTTTTTATTTTTAATATTTTAACTGTAAATGACTATTGCATGTGAATTATCCCTTTTGGAATGAAAATCAGTGTGTTTAGAGTTATTTTCCTGCCTGAAATTGGACGAAATAGAAGCTTCTGAGTAGGAGGAAAAGTCCACAAAAAGGGCAACTTAGGTCACTGTGAGGCTTTAAAAAGTGGTTATTCAACATGAGGTGCGATCCTACTGACATTTTGAATTCTTTTTTCTTCAGTCCAAAGAATCAATTTTCAGATGAAAAACGATGAACCCGGACCTGTCGAACTTTCTCCATATGGTCAGAAATGGTCATTTTTTATTGTTTAGTCTTTTGACTGTAAATGACTATTGCACGTGAATTATCACTTTTAGAATGAAAATAAGTGTGTTTAGAGTCATTTTCCTGCCCAAATTGGTCGAAATAGAATCTTCTGAGTAGGAGGAAAACTCTGTGAAAATGACAATTTTGGTCACTGTGAGGCTTTTAAAAGTGGTTATTCAACACGAGGTACAATCCAAATGACATTTTGAATCATTTTATCTACACTCCAAAAAATGAATTTTCTGATGAAAAACAATGACCCCGGAACTGTTGAACTTTGCCCAGATGGTCAGAAATTGTCATTTTTTAATTTTTAATCTTTTGAATGTAAATGACTATTGCATGTGAATTATCCCTTTTGGAATGAAAATCAGTGTGTTTGGAGTCATTTTGCTGCCTGAAATTGGTCGAAAAAGAAGCTTCTGAATAGGAGGAAAAGTCTGTAAAAATGGCAATTTTGGTCACTGTGAGGCTTTAGAAAGTGGTAATTTAACATGAGGCACAATCTAACTGACATTTTGAATCATTTTGTCAACAGTCCAAAAAATCAATTTTCTAATGAAAAACGATGATCCCGGACGTGACGAACCTTCTCCAGATGGTCAGGAATGGTCATTTTTTAATGTTAAATTTTTTGACTGTAAATAAATATTGCAAGTGAAATATCGCTTTTGGAACTAAAATAAGTGTCTTCAGAGTCATTTTCCTGCCTGAAATTGTTCAAAATAAAATCTTCTGACTATGAGGAAAGGCCTATAAAAATAGCAATTTTGGATACTGTGAGGCTTTAAAAAGTGGTTATTTAACATGAGGCACAATCCAATTGACATTTTGAATAATTTTTTGTACAGTCCAAAAAGTCAATTTTCTGATGAAAAATGATGACACCGGAGATGTCGAACCTTCTCCAGATGGTAAGAAATGATCATTTTTTTATGTTAAATCTTTTCACTGTAAAAAGATATTGCATGTCAAATATCACTTTTGGAACTAAAATAAGTGTGTTCAGAGTGATTTTCCTGCCCGAAATTGGTGAAAGAAAAGAGCTTCTGACTAGGAGGAAGGGCCTATAAAAATGCAAATTTTGGTCACGGTGCGGCTTTATAAAGTGGTTATTCAACATGAGGTGCAATCCTATTGACATTTTGAATTCTTTTTCTTCAGTCCAAAGAATCAATTTTCAGATGAAAAACGATGAACCCGGACCTATCGAACTTTCTCCATATGGTCAGAAATGGTCATTTTTTATTGTTTAGTCTTTTGACTGTAAATGACTATTGCACGTGAATTATCACTTTTAGAATGAAAATAAGTGTGTTTAGAGTCATTTTCCTGCCTGAAATTTTTCGAAATAAAACCTTCTGAATAGGAGGAAAGGTCTGCAAAAATGGCACTTTTCGTTACTGTGAGGCTTTTAAAAGTGGTTATTCAACACGAGGCACAATCCAATTGACATTTTGAATCATTTTATCTACACTCCAAAAAATGAATTTTCTGATGAAAAACAATGACCCCGGAACTGTTGAACTTTGCCCAGATGGTCAGAAATTGTCATTTTTTAATTTTTAATCTTTTGAATGTAAATGACTATTGCATGTGAATTATCCCCTTTGGAATGAAAATCAGTGTGTTTAGAGTCATTTTGCTGCCTGAAATTGGTCGAAAAAGAAGCTTCTGAATAGGAGGAAAAGTCTGTAAAAATGGCAATTTTGGTCACTGTGAGGCTTTAAAAAGTGGTAATTTAACATGAGGCACAATCTAACTGACATTTTGAATCATTTTGTCAACAGTCCAAAAAATCAATTTTCTAATGAAAAACGATGATCCCGGACGTGACGAACCTTCTCCAGATGGTCAGGAATGGTCATTTTTTAATGTTAAATTTTTTGACTGTAAATAAATATTGCAAGTGAAATATCGCTTTTGGAACTAAAATAAGTGTCTTCAGAGTCATTTTCCTGCCTGAAATTGTTCAAAATAAAATCTTCTGACTATGAGGAAAGGCCTATAAAAATAGCAATTTTGGATACTGTGAGGCTTTAAAAAGTGGTTATTTAACATGAGGCACAATCCAATTGACATTTTGAATAATTTTTTGTACAGTCCAAAAAGTCAATTTTCTGATGAAAAATGATGACACCGGAGATGTCGAACCTTCTCCAGATGGTAAGAAATGATCATTTTTTTATGTTAAATCTTTTCACTGTAAAAAGATATTGCATGTCAAATATCACTTTTGGAACTAAAATAAGTGTGTTCAGAGTGATTTTCCTGCCCGAAATTGGTGAAAGAAAAGAGCTTCTGACTAGGAGGAAGGGCCTATAAAAATGCAAATTTTGGTCACGGTGCGGCTTTATAAAGTGGTTATTCAACATGAGGTGCAATCCTATTGACATTTTGAATTCTTTTTCTTCAGTCCAAAGAATCAATTTTCAGATGAAAAACGATGAACCCGGACCTATCGAACTTTCTCCATATGGTCAGAAATGGTCATTTTTTATTGTTTAGTCTTTTGACTGTAAATGACTATTGCACGTGAATTATCACTTTTAGAATGAAAATAAGTGTGTTTAGAGTCATTTTCCTGCCTGAAATTTTTCGAAATAAAACCTTCTGAATAGGAGGAAAGGTCTGCAAAAATGGCACTTTTCGTTACTGTGAGGCTTTTAAAAGTGGTTATTCAACACGAGGCACAATCCAATTGACATTTTGAATCATTTTATCTACACTCCAAAAAATGAATTTTCTGATGAAAAACAATGACCCCGGAACTGTTGAACTTTGCCCAGATGGTCAGAAATTGTCATTTTTTAATTTTTAATCTTTTGAATGTAAATGACTATTGCATGTGAATTATCCCCTTTGGAATGAAAATCAGTGTGTTTAGAGTCATTTTGCTGCCTGAAATTGGTCGAAAAAGAAGCTTCTGAATAGGAGGAAAAGTCTGTAAAAATGGCAATTTTGGTCACTGTGAGGCTTTAAAAAGTGGTAATTTAACATGAGGCACAATCTAACTGACATTTTGAATCATTTTGTCAACAGTCCAAAAAATCAATTTTCTAATGAAAAACGATGATCCCGGACGTGACGAACCTTCTCCAGATGGTCAGGAATGGTCATTTTTTAATGTTAAATTTTTTGACTGTAAATAAATATTGCAAGTGAAATATCGCTTTTGGAACTAAAATAAGTGTCTTCAGAGTCATTTTCCTGCCTGAAATTGTTCAAAATAAAATCTTCTGACTATGAGGAAAGGCCTATAAAAATAGCAATTTTGGATACTGTGAGGCTTTAAAAAGTGGTTATTTAACATGAGGCACAATCCAATTGACATTTTGAATAATTTTTTGTACAGTCCAAAAAGTCAATTTTCTGATGAAAAATGATGACACCGGAGATGTCGAACCTTCTCCAGATGGTAAGAAATGATCATTTTTTTATGTTAAATCTTTTCACTGTAAAAAGATATTGCATGTCAAATATCACTTTTGGAACTAAAATAAGTGTGTTCAGAGTGATTTTCCTGCCCGAAATTGGTGAAAGAAAAGAGCTTCTGACTAGGAGGAAGGGCCTATAAAAATGCAAATTTTGGTCACGGTGCGGCTTTATAAAGTGGTTATTCAACATGAGGTGCAATCCTATTGACATTTTGAATTCTTTTTCTTCAGTCCAAAGAATCAATTTTCAGATGAAAAACGATGAACCCGGACCTATCGAACTTTCTCCATATGGTCAGAAATGGTCATTTTTTATTGTTTAGTCTTTTGACTGTAAATGACTATTGCACGTGAATTATCACTTTTAGAATGAAAATAAGTGTGTTTAGAGTCATTTTCCTGCCTGAAATTTTTCGAAATAAAACCTTCTGAATAGGAGGAAAGGTCTGCAAAAATGGCACTTTTCGTTACTGTGAGGCTTTTAAAAGTGGTTATTCAACACGAGGCACAATCCAATTGACATTTTGAATCATTTTATCTACACTCCAAAAAATGAATTTTCTGATGAAAAACAATGACCCCGGAACTGTTGAACTTTGCCCAGATGGTCAGAAATTGTCATTTTTTAATTTTTAATCTTTTGAATGTAAATGACTATTGCATGTGAATTATCCCTTTTGGAATGAAAATCAGTGTGTTTAGAGTCATTTTGCTGCCTGAAATTGGTCGAAAAAGAAGCTTCTGAATAGGAGGAAAAGTCTGTAAAAATGGCAATTTTGGTCACTGTGAGGCTTTAGAAAGTGGTAATTTAACATGAGGCACAATCTAACTGACATTTTGAATCATTTTGTCAACAGTCCAAAAAATCAATTTTCTAATGAAAAACGATGATCCCGGACGTGACGAACCTTCTCCAGATGGTCAGGAATGGTCATTTTTTAGTGTTACATTTTTTGACTGTAAATAAATATTGCAAGTGAAATATCGCTTTTGGAACTAAAATAAGTGTCTTCAGAGTCATTTTCCTGCCTGAAATTGTTCAAAATAAAATCTTCTGACTATGAGGAAAGGCCTATAAAAATAGCAATTTTGGATACTGTGAGGCTTTAAAAAGTGGTTATTCAACACGAGGCACAATCCAATTGACATTTTGAATAACTTTTTGTACAGTCCAAAAAATCAATTTTCTGATGAAAAATGATGACACCGGAGATGTTGAACCTTCTAAGAAATGATAATTTTTTTATGTTAAATCTTTTCACTGTAAATAGATATTGTATGTCAAATATCACTTTTGGAACTAAAATAAGTGTGTTCAGAGTGATTTTCCTCCCCGAAATTGGTGAAAGAAAAGAGATTCTGACTAGGAGGAAGGGCCTATAAAAATGGCAATTTAGGTCACGGTGCGGCTTTATAAAGAGGTTATTCAGCATGAGGCACAATCAAATTGACATTTTGAATCATTTTTTCAACATTCCAAAAAATCAATTTTCTGATGAAAAACGGTGACCCCGGACCTGTCGCACGTTCTCCAGATGGTCAGAAATGGTCATTTTTTCATGTTTAATCTTTTGACTGTAAAAGACTATTGCATGCGAATTATCACTTTTGGAATGAAAATCAGTGTGTTTAGAGTCATTTTCCTGCCTGAAATTGTTCGAAATAAAACCTTCTGAATAGGAGGAAAGGTCTGCAAAAATGGCACTTTCCGTCACTGTGTGGCTTTAAAAAGTGGTTATTCAACACGAGGCACAATCCAATTGACATTTTGAATCATTTTTTCTACAGTCCAAAAAATTGAGTTTTCTGATGAAAAACGATGACCACGGACCTGTCGAACTTTTTCCAGATGGTCAGAAATGATCATTTTTTTATTTTTAATATTTTAACTGTAAATGACTATTGCATGTGAATTATCCCTTTTGGAATGAAAATCAGTGTGTTTAGAGTTATTTTCCTGCCTGAAATTGGACGAAATAGAAGCTTCTGAGTAGGAGGAAAAGTCCACAAAAAGGGCAACTTAGGTCACTGTGAGGCTTTAAAAAGTGGTTATTCAACATGAGGTGCGATCCTACTGACATTTTGAATTCTTTTTTCTTCAGTCCAAAGAATCAATTTTCAGATGAAAAACGATGAACCCGGACCTGTCGAACTTTCTCCATATGGTCAGAAATGGTCATTTTTTATTGTTTAGTCTTTTGACTGTAAATGACTATTGCACGTGAATTATCACTTTTAGAACGAAAATAAGTGTGTTTAGAGTCATTTTCCTGCCCAAATTGGTCGAAATAGAAACTTCTGAGTAGGAGGAAAAGTCTGTGAAAATGACAATTTTGGTCACTGGGAGGCTTTTAAAAGTGGTTATTCAACACAAGGCACAATCCAAATGACATTTTGAATTATTTTATCTACACTCCAAAAAATGAATTTTCTGATGAAAAACAATGACCCCGGAACTGTTGAACTTTGCCCAGATGGTCAGAAATTGTCATTTTTTAATTTTTAATCTTTTGAATGTAAATGACTATTGCATGTGAATTATCCCTTTTGGAATGAAAATCAGTGTGTTTGGAGTCATTTTGCTGCCTGAAATTGGTCGAAAAAGAAGCTTCTGAATAGGAGGAAAAGTCTGTAAAAATGGCAATTTTGGTCACTGTGAGGCTTTAGAAAGTGGTAATTTAACATGAGGCACAATCTAACTGACATTTTGAATCATTTTGTCAACAGTCCAAAAAATCAATTTTCTAATGAAAAACGATGATCCCGGACGTGACGAACCTTCTCCAGATGGTCAGGAATGGTCATTTTTTAGTGTTACATTTTTTGACTGTAAATAAATATTGCAAGTGAAATATCGCTTTTGGAACTAAAATAAGTGTCTTCAGAGTCATTTTCCTGCCTGAAATTGTTCAAAATAAAATCTTCTGACTATGAGGAAAGGCCTATAAAAATAGCAATTTTGGATACTGTGAGGCTTTAAAAAGTGGTTATTCAACACGAGGCACAATCCAATTGACATTTTGAATAACTTTTTGTACAGTCCAAAAAATCAATTTTCTGATGAAAAATGATGACACCGGAGATGTTGAACCTTCTAAGAAATGATAATTTTTTTATGTTAAATCTTTTCACTGTAAATAGATATTGTATGTCAAATATCACTTTTGGAACTAAAATAAGTGTGTTCAGAGTGATTTTCCTCCCCGAAATTGGTGAAAGAAAAGAGATTCTGACTAGGAGGAAGGGCCTATAAAAATGGCAATTTAGGTCACGGTGCGGCTTTATAAAGAGGTTATTCAGCATGAGGCACAATCAAATTGACATTTTGAATCATTTTTTCAACATTCCAAAAAATCAATTTTCTGATGAAAAACGGTGACCCCGGACCTGTCGCACGTTCTCCAGATGGTCAGAAATGGTCATTTTTTCATGTTTAATCTTTTGACTGTAAAAGACTATTGCATGCGAATTATCACTTTTGGAATGAAAATCAGTGTGTTTAGAGTCATTTTCCTGCCTGAAATTGTTCGAAATAAAACCTTCTGAATAGGAGGAAAGGTCTGCAAAAATGGCACTTTCCGTCACTGTGTGGCTTTAAAAAGTGGTTATTCAACACGAGGCACAATCCAATTGACATTTTGAATCATTTTTTCTACAGTCCAAAAAATTGAGTTTTCTGATGAAAAACGATGACCACGGACCTGTCGAACTTTTTCCAGATGGTCAGAAATGATCATTTTTTTATTTTTAATATTTTAACTGTAAATGACTATTGCATGTGAATTATCCCTTTTGGAATGAAAATCAGTGTGTTTAGAGTTATTTTCCTGCCTGAAATTGGACGAAATAGAAGCTTCTGAGTAGGAGGAAAAGTCCACAAAAAGGGCAACTTAGGTCACTGTGAGGCTTTAAAAAGTGGTTATTCAACATGAGGTGCGATCCTACTGACATTTTGAATTCTTTTTTCTTCAGTCCAAAGAATCAATTTTCAGATGAAAAACGATGAACCCGGACCTGTCGAACTTTCTCCATATGGTCAGAAATGGTCATTTTTTATTGTTTAGTCTTTTGACTGTAAATGACTATTGCACGTGAATTATCACTTTTAGAACGAAAATAAGTGTGTTTAGAGTCATTTTCCTGCCCAAATTGGTCGAAATAGAAACTTCTGAGTAGGAGGAAAAGTCTGTGAAAATGACAATTTTGGTCACTGGGAGGCTTTTAAAAGTGGTTATTCAACACAAGGCACAATCCAAATGACATTTTGAATTATTTTATCTACACTCCAAAAAATGAATTTTCTGATGAAAAACAATGACCCCGGAACTGTTGAACTTTGCCCAGATGGTCAGAAATTGTCATTTTTTAATTTTGAATCTTTTGAATGTAAATGACTATTGCATGTGAATTATCCCTTTTGGAATGAAAATCAGTGTGTTTGGAGTCATTTTGCTGCCTGAAATTGGTCGAAAAAGAAGCTTCTGAATAGGAGGAAAAGTCTGTAAAAATGGCAATTTTGGTCACTGTGAGGCTTTAGAAAGTGGTAATTTAACATGAGGCACAATCTAACTGACATTTTGAATCATTTTGTCAACAGTCCAAAAAATCAATTTTCTAATGAAAAACGATGATCCCGGACGTGACGAACCTTCTCCAGATGGTCAGGAATGGTCATTTTTTAATGTTAAATTTTTTGACTGTAAATAAATATTGCAAGTGAAATATCGCTTTTGGAATTAAAATAAGTGTCTTCAGAGTCATTTTCCTGCGTGAAATTGTTCAAAATAAAATCTTCTGACTATGAGGAAAGGCCTATAAAAATAGCAATTTTGGATACTGTGAGGCTTTAAAAAGTGGTTATTCAAAATGAGGCACAATCCAATTGACATTTTGAATAATTTTTTGTACAGTCCAAAAAATCAATTTTCTGATGAAAAATGATGACACCAGAGATGTCGAACCTTCTAAGAAATGATCATTTTTTTATGTTAAATCTTTTCACTGTAAATAGATATTGCATGTCAAATATCATTTTTGGAACTAAAATAAGTGTGTTCAGAGTGATTTTCCTGCCCGAAATTGGTGAAAGAAAAGAGCTTCTGACTAGGAGGAAGGGCCTTTAAAAATGGCAATTTTGGTCACTGTGCGGCTTTATAAAGAGGTTATTCAATATGAGGCACAATCAAATTGATATTTTGAATCATTTTTTCAACATTCCAAAAAATCAATTTTCTGATGAAAAACGATGACCCCGGACCTGTCGCACATTCTCCAGATGGTCAGAAATGGTCATTTTTTCATGTTTAATCTTTTGACTGTAAAAGACTATTGCATGCGAATTATCACTTTTGGAATGAAAATCAGTGTGTTTAGAGTCATTTTCCTGCCTGAAATTGTACGAAATAAAACCTTCTGAATAGGAGGATAGGTCTGCAAAAATGGCACTTTTCATCACTGTGAGGCTTTAAAAAGTGGTTATTCAACATGAGGCACAATCCAATTGACATTTTGAATAATTTTTTGTACAGTCCAAAAAGTCAATTTTCTGATGAAAAATGATGACACCGGAGATGTCGAACCTTCTCCAGATGGTAAGAAATGATCATTTTTTTATGTTAAATCTTTTCACTGTAAAAAGATATTGCATGTCAAATATCACTTTTGGAACTAAAATAAGTGTGTTCAGAGTGATTTTCCTGCCCGAAATTGGTGAAAGAAAAGAGCTTCTGACTAGGAGGAAGGGCCTATAAAAATGCAAATTTTGGTCACGGTGCGGCTTTATAAAGTGGTTATTCAACATGAGGTGCAATCCTATTGACATTTTGAATTCTTTTTCTTCAGTCCAAAGAATCAATTTTCAGATGAAAAACGATGAACCCGGACCTATCGAACTTTCTCCATATGGTCAGAAATGGTCATTTTTTATTGTTTAGTCTTTTGACTGTAAATGACTATTGCACGTGAATTATCACTTTTAGAATGAAAATAAGTGTGTTTAGAGTCATTTTCCTGCCTGAAATTTTTCGAAATAAAACCTTCTGAATAGGAGGAAAGGTCTGCAAAAATGGCACTTTTCGTCACTGTGAGGCTTTTAAAAGTGGTTATTCAACACGAGGCACAATCCAATTGACATTTTGAATCATTTTATCTACACTCCAAAAAATGAATTTTCTGATGAAAAACAATGACCCCGGAACTGTTGAACTTTGCCCAGATGGTCAGAAATTGTCATTTTTTAATTTTTAATCTTTTGAATGTAAATGACTATTGCATGTGAATTATCCCTTTTGGAATGAAAATCAGTGTGTTTAGAGTCATTTTGCTGCCTGAAATTGGTCGAAAAAGAAGCTTCTGAATAGGAGGAAAAGTCTGTAAAAATGGCAATTTTGGTCACTGTGAGGCTTTAGAAAGTGGTAATTTAACATGGGGCACAATCTAACTGACATTTTGAATCATTTTGTCAACAGTCCAAAAAATCAATTTTCTAATGAAAAACGATGATCCCGGACGTGATGAACCTTCTCCAGATGGTCAGGAATGGTCATTTTTTAGTGTTACATTTTTTGACTGTAAATAAATATTGCAAGTGAAATATCGCTTTTGGAACTAAAATAAGTGTCTTCAGAGTCATTTTCCTGCCTGAAATTGTTCAAAATAAAATCTTCTGACTATGAGGAAAGGCCTATAAAAATAGCAATTTTGGATACTGTGAGGCTTTAAAAAGTGGTTATTCAACACGAGGCACAATCCAATTGACATTTTGAATAACTTTTTGTACAGTCCAAAAAATCAATTTTCTGATGAAAAATGATTACACCGGAGATGTTGAACCTTCTAAGAAATGATCATTTTTTTATGTTAAATCTTTTCACTGTAAATAGATATTGTATGTCAAATATCACTTTTGGAACTAAAATAAGTGTGTTCAGAGTGATTTTCCTCCCCGAAATTGGTGAAAGAAAAGAGATTCTGACTAGGAGGAAGGGCCTATAAAAATGGCAATTTAGGTCACGGTGCGGCTTTATAAAGAGGTTATTCAGCATGAGGCACAATCAAATTGACATTTTGAGTCATTTTTTCAACATTCCAAAAAATCAATTTTCTGATGAAAAACGGTGACCCCGGACCTGTCGCACGTTCTCCAGATGGTCAGAAATGGTCATTTTTTCATGTTTAATCTTTTGACTGTAAAAGACTATTGCATGCGAATTATCACTTTTGGAATGAAAATCAGTGTGTTTAGAGTCATTTTCCTGCCTGAAATTGTTCGAAATAAAACCTTCTGAATAGGAGGAAAGGTCTGCAAAAATGGCACTTTTCGTCACTGTGTGGCTTTAAAAAGTGGTTATTCAACACGAGGCACAATCCAATTGACATTTTGAATCATTTTTTCTACAGTCCAAAAAATTGAGTTTTCTGATGAAAAACGATGACCCCGGACCTGTCGAACTTTTTCCAGATGGTCAGAAATGATCATTTTTTTATTTTTAATATTTTAACTGTAAATGACTATTGCATGTGAATTATCCCTTTTGGAATGAAAATCAGTGTGTTTAGAGTTATTTTCCTGCCTGAAATTGGACGAAATAGAAGCTTCTGAGTAGGAGGAAAAGTCCACAAAAAGGGCAACTTAGGTCACTGTGAGGCTTTAAAAAGTGGTTATTCAACATGAGGTGCGATCCTACTGACATTTTGAATTCTTTTTTCTTCAGTCCAAAGAATCAATTTTCAGATGAAAAACGATGAACCCGGACCTGTCGAACTTTCTCCATATGGTCAGAAATGGTCATTTTTTATTGTTTAGTCTTTTGACTGTAAATGACTATTGCACGTGAATTATCACTTTTAGAATGAAAATAAGTGTGTTTAGAGTCATTTTCCTGCCCAAATTGGTCGAAATAGAATCTTCTGAGTAGGAGGAAAACTCTGTGAAAATGACAATTTTGGTCACTGTGAGGCTTTTAAAAGTGGTTATTCAACACGAGGTACAATCCAAATGACATTTTGAATCATTTTATCTACACTCCAAAAAATGAATTTTCTGATGAAAAACAATGACCCCGGAACTGTTGAACTTTGCCCAGATGGTCAGAAATTGTCATTTTTTAATTTTTAATCTTTTGAATGTAAATGACTATTGCATGTGAATTATCCCTTTTGGAATGAAAATCAGTGTGTTTGGAGTCATTTTGCTGCCTGAAATTGGTCGAAAAAGAAGCTTCTGAATAGGAGGAAAAGTCTGTAAAAATGGCAATTTTGGTCACTGTGAGGCTTTAGAAAGTGGTAATTTAACATGAGGCACAATCTAACTGACATTTTGAATCATTTTGTCAACAGTCCAAAAAATCAATTTTCTAATGAAAAACGATGATCCCGGACGTGACGAACCTTCTCCAGATGGTCAGGAATGGTCATTTTTTAATGTTAAATTTTTTGACTGTAAATAAATATTGCAAGTGAAATATCGCTTTTGGAACTAAAATAAGTGTCTTCAGAGTCATTTTCCTGCCTGAAATTGTTCAAAATAAAATCTTCTGACTATGAGGAAAGGCCTATAAAAATAGCAATTTTGGATACTGTGAGGCTTTAAAAAGTGGTTATTTAACATGAGGCACAATCCAATTGACATTTTGAATAATTTTTTGTACAGTCCAAAAAGTCAATTTTCTGATGAAAAATGATGACACCGGAGATGTCGAACCTTCTCCAGATGGTAAGAAATGATCATTTTTTTATGTTAAATCTTTTCACTGTAAAAAGATATTGCATGTCAAATATCACTTTTGGAACTAAAATAAGTGTGTTCAGAGTGATTTTCCTGCCCGAAATTGGTGAAAGAAAAGAGCTTCTGACTAGGAGGAAGGGCCTATAAAAATGCAAATTTTGGTCACGGTGCGGCTTTATAAAGTGGTTATTCAACATGAGGTGCAATCCTATTGACATTTTGAATTCTTTTTCTTCAGTCCAAAGAATCAATTTTCAGATGAAAAACGATGAACCCGGACCTATCGAACTTTCTCCATATGGTCAGAAATGGTCATTTTTTATTGTTTAGTCTTTTGACTGTAAATGACTATTGCACGTGAATTATCACTTTTAGAATGAAAATAAGTGTGTTTAGAGTCATTTTCCTGCCTGAAATTTTTCGAAATAAAACCTTCTGAATAGGAGGAAAGGTCTGCAAAAATGGCACTTTTCGTTACTGTGAGGCTTTTAAAAGTGGTTATTCAACACGAGGCACAATCCAATTGACATTTTGAATCATTTTATCTACACTCCAAAAAATGAATTTTCTGATGAAAAACAATGACCCCGGAACTGTTGAACTTTGCCCAGATGGTCAGAAATTGTCATTTTTTAATTTTTAATCTTTTGAATGTAAATGACTATTGCATGTGAATTATCCCTTTTGGAATGAAAATCAGTGTGTTTAGAGTCATTTTGCTGCCTGAAATTGGTCGAAAAAGAAGCTTCTGAATAGGAGGAAAAGTCTGTAAAAATGGCAATTTTGGTCACTGTGAGGCTTTAGAAAGTGGTAATTTAACATGAGGCACAATCTAACTGACATTTTGAATCATTTTGTCAACAGTCCAAAAAATCAATTTTCTAATGAAAAACGATGATCCCGGACGTGACGAACCTTCTCCAGATGGTCAGGAATGGTCATTTTTTAGTGTTACATTTTTTGACTGTAAATAAATATTGCAAGTGAAATATCGCTTTTGGAACTAAAATAAGTGTCTTCAGAGTCATTTTCCTGCCTGAAATTGTTCAAAATAAAATCTTCTGACTATGAGGAAAGGCCTATAAAAATAGCAATTTTGGATACTGTGAGGCTTTAAAAAGTGGTTATTCAAAATGAGGCACAATCCAATTGACATTTTGAATAATTTTTTGTACAGTCCAAAAAATCAATTTTCTGATGAAAAATGATGACACCAGAGATGTCGAACCTTCTAAGAAATGATCATTTTTTTATGTTAAATCTTTTCACTGTAAATAGATATTGCATGTCAAATATCATTTTTGGAACTAAAATAAGTGTGTTCAGAGTGATTTTCCTGCCCGAAATTGGTGAAAGAAAAGAGCTTCTGACTAGGAGGAAGGGCCTTTAAAAATGGCAATTTTGGTCACTGTGCGGCTTTATAAAGAGGTTATTCAATATGAGGCACAATCAAATTGATATTTTGAATCATTTTTTCAACATTCCAAAAAATCAATTTTCTGATGAAAAACGATGACCCCGGACCTGTCGCACATTCTCCAGATGGTCAGAAATGGTCATTTTTTCATGTTTAATCTTTTGACTGTAAAAGACTATTGCATGCGAATTATCACTTTTGGAATGAAAATCAGTGTGTTTAGAGTCATTTTCCTGCCTGAAATTGTACGAAATAAAACCTTCTGAATAGGAGGATAGGTCTGCAAAAATGGCACTTTTCATCACTGTGAGGCTTTAAAAAGTGGTTATTCAACATGAGGCACAATCCAATTGACATTTTGAATAATTTTTTGTACAGTCCAAAAAGTCAATTTTCTGATGAAAAATGATGACACCGGAGATGTCGAACCTTCTCCAGATGGTAAGAAATGATCATTTTTTTATGTTAAATCTTTTCACTGTAAAAAGATATTGCATGTCAAATATCACTTTTGGAACTAAAATAAGTGTGTTCAGAGTGATTTTCCTGCCCGAAATTGGTGAAAGAAAAGAGCTTCTGACTAGGAGGAAGGGCCTATAAAAATGCAAATTTTGGTCACGGTGCGGCTTTATAAAGTGGTTATTCAACATGAGGTGCAATCCTATTGACATTTTGAATTCTTTTTCTTCAGTCCAAAGAATCAATTTTCAGATGAAAAACGATGAACCCGGACCTATCGAACTTTCTCCATATGGTCAGAAATGGTCATTTTTTATTGTTTAGTCTTTTGACTGTAAATGACTATTGCACGTGAATTATCACTTTTAGAATGAAAATAAGTGTGTTTAGAGTCATTTTCCTGCCTGAAATTTTTCGAAATAAAACCTTCTGAATAGGAGGAAAGGTCTGCAAAAATGGCACTTTTCGTCACTGTGAGGCTTTTAAAAGTGGTTATTCAACACGAGGCACAATCCAATTGACATTTTGAATCATTTTATCTACACTCCAAAAAATGAATTTTCTGATGAAAAACAATGACCCCGGAACTGTTGAACTTTGCCCAGATGGTCAGAAATTGTCATTTTTTAATTTTTAATCTTTTGAATGTAAATGACTATTGCATGTGAATTATCCCTTTTGGAATGAAAATCAGTGTGTTTAGAGTCATTTTGCTGCCTGAAATTGGTCGAAAAAGAAGCTTCTGAATAGGAGGAAAAGTCTGTAAAAATGGCAATTTTGGTCACTGTGAGGCTTTAGAAAGTGGTAATTTAACATGGGGCACAATCTAACTGACATTTTGAATCATTTTGTCAACAGTCCAAAAAATCAATTTTCTAATGAAAAACGATGATCCCGGACGTGATGAACCTTCTCCAGATGGTCAGGAATGGTCATTTTTTAGTGTTACATTTTTTGACTGTAAATAAATATTGCAAGTGAAATATCGCTTTTGGAACTAAAATAAGTGTCTTCAGAGTCATTTTCCTGCCTGAAATTGTTCAAAATAAAATCTTCTGACTATGAGGAAAGGCCTATAAAAATAGCAATTTTGGATACTGTGAGGCTTTAAAAAGTGGTTATTCAACACGAGGCACAATCCAATTGACATTTTGAATAACTTTTTGTACAGTCCAAAAAATCAATTTTCTGATGAAAAATGATTACACCGGAGATGTTGAACCTTCTAAGAAATGATCATTTTTTTATGTTAAATCTTTTCACTGTAAATAGATATTGTATGTCAAATATCACTTTTGGAACTAAAATAAGTGTGTTCAGAGTGATTTTCCTCCCCGAAATTGGTGAAAGAAAAGAGATTCTGACTAGGAGGAAGGGCCTATAAAAATGGCAATTTAGGTCACGGTGCGGCTTTATAAAGAGGTTATTCAGCATGAGGCACAATCAAATTGACATTTTGAATCATTTTTTCAACATTCCAAAAAATCAATTTTCTGATGAAAAACGGTGACCCCGGACCTGTCGCACGTTCTCCAGATGGTCAGAAATGGTCATTTTTTCATGTTTAATCTTTTGACTGTAAAAGACTATTGCATGCGAATTATCACTTTTGGAATGAAAATCAGTGTGTTTAGAGTCATTTTCCTGCCTGAAATTGTTCGAAATAAAACCTTCTGAATAGGAGGAAAGGTCTGCAAAAATGGCACTTTTCGTCACTGTGTGGCTTTAAAAAGTGGTTATTCAACACGAGGCACAATCCAATTGACATTTTGAATCATTTTTTCTACAGTCCAAAAAATTGAGTTTTCTGATGAAAAACGATGACCCCGGACCTGTCGAACTTTTTCCAGATGGTCAGAAATGATCATTTTTTTATTTTTAATATTTTAACTGTAAATGACTATTGCATGTGAATTATCCCTTTTGGAATGAAAATCAGTGTGTTTAGAGTTATTTTCCTGCCTGAAATTGGACGAAATAGAAGCTTCTGAGTAGGAGGAAAAGTCCACAAAAAGGGCAACTTAGGTCACTGTGAGGCTTTAAAAAGTGGTTATTCAACATGAGGTGCGATCCTACTGACATTTTGAATTCTTTTTTCTTCAGTCCAAAGAATCAATTTTCAGATGAAAAACGATGAACCCGGACCTGTCGAACTTTCTCCATATGGTCAGAAATGGTCATTTTTTATTGTTTAGTCTTTTGACTGTAAATGACTATTGCACGTGAATTATCACTTTTAGAATGAAAATAAGTGTGTTTAGAGTCATTTTCCTGCCCAAATTGGTCGAAATAGAATCTTCTGAGTAGGAGGAAAACTCTGTGAAAATGACAATTTTGGTCACTGTGAGGCTTTTAAAAGTGGTTATTCAACACGAGGTACAATCCAAATGACATTTTGAATCATTTTATCTACACTCCAAAAAATGAATTTTCTGATGAAAAACAATGACCCCGGAACTGTTGAACTTTGCCCAGATGGTCAGAAATTGTCATTTTTTAATTTTTAATCTTTTGAATGTAAATGACTATTGCATGTGAATTATCCCTTTTGGAATGAAAATCAGTGTGTTTGGAGTCATTTTGCTGCCTGAAATTGGTCGAAAAAGAAGCTTCTGAATAGGAGGAAAAGTCTGTAAAAATGGCAATTTTGGTCACTGTGAGGCTTTAGAAAGTGGTAATTTAACATGAGGCACAATCTAACTGACATTTTGAATCATTTTGTCAACAGTCCAAAAAATCAATTTTCTAATGAAAAACGATGATCCCGGACGTGACGAACCTTCTCCAGATGGTCAGGAATGGTCATTTTTTAATGTTAAATTTTTTGACTGTAAATAAATATTGCAAGTGAAATATCGCTTTTGGAACTAAAATAAGTGTCTTCAGAGTCATTTTCCTGCCTGAAATTGTTCAAAATAAAATCTTCTGACTATGAGGAAAGGCCTATAAAAATAGCAATTTTGGATACTGTGAGGCTTTAAAAAGTGGTTATTTAACATGAGGCACAATCCAATTGACATTTTGAATAATTTTTTGTACAGTCCAAAAAGTCAATTTTCTGATGAAAAATGATGACACCGGAGATGTCGAACCTTCTCCAGATGGTAAGAAATGATCATTTTTTTATGTTAAATCTTTTCACTGTAAAAAGATATTGCATGTCAAATATCACTTTTGGAACTAAAATAAGTGTGTTCAGAGTGATTTTCCTGCCCGAAATTGGTGAAAGAAAAGAGCTTCTGACTAGGAGGAAGGGCCTATAAAAATGCAAATTTTGGTCACGGTGCGGCTTTATAAAGTGGTTATTCAACATGAGGTGCAATCCTATTGACATTTTGAATTCTTTTTCTTCAGTCCAAAGAATCAATTTTCAGATGAAAAACGATGAACCCGGACCTATCGAACTTTCTCCATATGGTCAGAAATGGTCATTTTTTATTGTTTAGTCTTTTGACTGTAAATGACTATTGCACGTGAATTATCACTTTTAGAATGAAAATAAGTGTGTTTAGAGTCATTTTCCTGCCTGAAATTTTTCGAAATAAAACCTTCTGAATAGGAGGAAAGGTCTGCAAAAATGGCACTTTTCGTTACTGTGAGGCTTTTAAAAGTGGTTATTCAACACGAGGCACAATCCAATTGACATTTTGAATCATTTTATCTACACTCCAAAAAATGAATTTTCTGATGAAAAACAATGACCCCGGAACTGTTGAACTTTGCCCAGATGGTCAGAAATTGTCATTTTTTAATTTTTAATCTTTTGAATGTAAATGACTATTGCATGTGAATTATCCCTTTTGGAATGAAAATCAGTGTGTTTAGAGTCATTTTGCTGCCTGAAATTGGTCGAAAAAGAAGCTTCTGAATAGGAGGAAAAGTCTGTAAAAATGGCAATTTTGGTCACTGTGAGGCTTTAGAAAGTGGTAATTTAACATGAGGCACAATCTAACTGACATTTTGAATCATTTTGTCAACAGTCCAAAAAATCAATTTTCTAATGAAAAACGATGATCCCGGACGTGACGAACCTTCTCCAGATGGTCAGGAATGGTCATTTTTTAGTGTTACATTTTTTGACTGTAAATAAATATTGCAAGTGAAATATCGCTTTTGGAACTAAAATAAGTGTCTTCAGAGTCATTTTCCTGCCTGAAATTGTTCAAAATAAAATCTTCTGACTATGAGGAAAGGCCTATAAAAATAGCAATTTTGGATACTGTGAGGCTTTAAAAAGTGGTTATTCAACACGAGGCACAATCCAATTGACATTTTGAATAACTTTTTGTACAGTCCAAAAAATCTATTTTCTGATGAAAAATGATGACACCGGAGATGTTGAACCTTCTAAGAAATGATAATTTTTTTATGTTAAATCTTTTCACTGTAAATAGATATTGTATGTCAAATATCACTTTTGGAACTAAAATAAGTGTGTTCAGAGTGATTTTCCTCCCCGAAATTGGTGAAAGAAAAGAGATTCTGACTAGGAGGAAGGGCCTATAAAAATGGCAATTTAGGTCACGGTGCGGCTTTATAAAGAGGTTATTCAGCATGAGGCACAATCAAATTGACATTTTGAATCATTTTTTCAACATTCCAAAAAATCAATTTTCTGATGAAAAACGGTGACCCCGGACCTGTCGCACGTTCTCCAGATGGTCAGAAATGGTCATTTTTTCATGTTTAATCTTTTGACTGTAAAAGACTATTGCATGCGAATTATCACTTTTGGAATGAAAATCAGTGTGTTTAGAGTCATTTTCCTGCCTGAAATTGTTCGAAATAAAACCTTCTGAATAGGAGGAAAGGTCTGCAAAAATGGCACTTTCCGTCACTGTGTGGCTTTAAAAAGTGGTTATTCAACACGAGGCACAATCCAATTGACATTTTGAATCATTTTTTCTACAGTCCAAAAAATTGAGTTTTCTGATGAAAAACGATGACCACGGACCTGTCGAACTTTTTCCAGATGGTCAGAAATGATCATTTTTTTATTTTTAATATTTTAACTGTAAATGACTATTGCATGTGAATTATCCCTTTTGGAATGAAAATCAGTGTGTTTAGAGTTATTTTCCTGCCTGAAATTGGACGAAATAGAAGCTTCTGAGTAGGAGGAAAAGTCCACAAAAAGGGCAACTTAGGTCACTGTGAGGCTTTAAAAAGTGGTTATTCAACATGAGGTGCGATCCTACTGACATTTTGAATTCTTTTTTCTTCAGTCCAAAGAATCAATTTTCAGATGAAAAACGATGAACCCGGACCTGTCGAACTTTCTCCATATGGTCAGAAATGGTCATTTTTTATTGTTTAGTCTTTTGACTGTAAATGACTATTGCACGTGAATTATCACTTTTAGAACGAAAATAAGTGTGTTTAGAGTCATTTTCCTGCCCAAATTGGTCAAAATAGAATCTTCTGAGTAGGAGGAAAAGTCTGTGAAAATGACAATTTTGGTCACTGGGAGGCTTTTAAAAGTGGTTATTCAACACAAGGCACAATCCAAATGACATTTTGAATTATTTTATCTACACTCCAAAAAATGAATTTTCTGATGAAAAACAATGACCCCGGAACTGTTGAACTTTGCCCAGATGGTCAGAAATTGTCATTTTTTAATTTTTAATCTTTTGAATGTAAATGACTATTGCATGTGAATTATCCCTTTTGGAATGAAAATCAGTGTGTTTGGAGTCATTTTGCTGCCTGAAATTGGTCGAAAAAGAAGCTTCTGAATAGGAGGAAAAGTCTGTAAAAATGGCAATTTTGGTCACTGTGAGGCTTTAGAAAGTGGTAATTTAACATGAGGCACAATCTAACTGACATTTTGAATCATTTTGTCAACAGTCCAAAAAATCAATTTTCTAATGAAAAACGATGATCCCGGACGTGACGAACCTTCTCCAGATGGTCAGGAATGGTCATTTTTTAATGTTAAATTTTTTGACTGTAAATAAATATTGCAAGTGAAATATCGCTTTTGGAATTAAAATAAGTGTCTTCAGAGTCATTTTCCTGCGTGAAATTGTTCAAAATAAAATCTTCTGACTATGAGGAAAGGCCTATAAAAATAGCAATTTTGGATACTGTGAGGCTTTAAAAAGTGGTTATTCAAAATGAGGCACAATCCAATTGACATTTTGAATAATTTTTTGTACAGTCCAAAAAATCAATTTTCTGATGAAAAATGATGACACCAGAGATGTCGAACCTTCTAAGAAATGATCATTTTTTTATGTTAAATCTTTTCACTGTAAATAGATATTGCATGTCAAATATCATTTTTGGAACTAAAATAAGTGTGTTCAGAGTGATTTTCCTGCCCGAAATTGGTGAAAGAAAAGAGCTTCTGACTAGGAGGAAGGGCCTTTAAAAATGGCAATTTTGGTCACTGTGCGGCTTTATAAAGAGGTTATTCAATATGAGGCACAATCAAATTGATATTTTGAATCATTTTTTCAACATTCCAAAAAATCAATTTTCTGATGAAAAACGATGACCCCGGACCTGTCGCACATTCTCCAGATGGTCAGAAATGGTCATTTTTTCATGTTTAATCTTTTGACTGTAAAAGACTATTGCATGCGAATTATCACTTTTGGAATGAAAATCAGTGTGTTTAGAGTCATTTTCCTGCCTGAAATTGTACGAAATAAAACCTTCTGAATAGGAGGATAGGTCTGCAAAAATGGCACTTTTCATCACTGTGAGGCTTTAAAAAGTGGTTATTCAACATGAGGCACAATCCAATTGACATTTTGAATAATTTTTTGTACAGTCCAAAAAGTCAATTTTCTGATGAAAAATGATGACACCGGAGATGTCGAACCTTCTCCAGATGGTAAGAAATGATCATTTTTTTATGTTAAATCTTTTCACTGTAAAAAGATATTGCATGTCAAATATCACTTTTGGAACTAAAATAAGTGTGTTCAGAGTGATTTTCCTGCCCGAAATTGGTGAAAGAAAAGAGCTTCTGACTAGGAGGAAGGGCCTATAAAAATGCAAATTTTGGTCACGGTGCGGCTTTATAAAGTGGTTATTCAACATGAGGTGCAATCCTATTGACATTTTGAATTCTTTTTCTTCAGTCCAAAGAATCAATTTTCAGATGAAAAACGATGAACCCGGACCTATCAAACTTTCTCCATATGGTCAGAAATGGTCATTTTTTATTGTTTAGTCTTTTGACTGTAAATGACTATTGCACGTGAATTATCACTTTTAGAATGAAACTAAGTGTGTTTAGAGTCATTTTCCTGCCTGAAATTTTTCGAAATAAAACCTTCTGAATAGGAGGAAAGGTCTGCAAAAATGGCACTTTTCGTTACTGTGAGGCTTTTAAAAGTGGTTATTCAACACGAGGCACAATCCAATTGACATTTTGAATCATTTTATCTACACTCCAAAAAATGAATTTTCTGATGAAAAACAATGACCCCGGAACTGTTGAACTTTGCCCAGATGGTCAGAAATTGTCATTTTTTAATTTTTAATCTTTTGAATGTAAATGACTATTGCATGTGAATTATCCCTTTTGGAATGAAAATCAGTGTGTTTAGAGTCATTTTGCTGCCTGAAATTGGTCGAAAAAGAAGCTTCTGAATAGGAGGAAAAGTCTGTAAAAATGGCAATTTTGGTCACTGTGAGGCTTTAGAAAGTGGTAATTTAACATGAGGCACAATCTAACTGACATTTTGAATCATTTTGTCAACAGTCCAAAAAATCAATTTTCTAATGAAAAACGATGATCCCGGACGTGACGAACCTTCTCCAGATGGTCAGGAATGGTCATTTTTTAGTGTTACATTTTTTGACTGTAAATAAATATTGCAAGTGAAATATCGCTTTTGGAACTAAAATAAGTGTCTTCAGAGTCATTTTCCTGCCTGAAATTGTTCAAAATAAAATCTTCTGACTATGAGGAAAGGCCTATAAAAATAGCAATTTTGGATACTGTGAGGCTTTAAAAAGTGGTTATTCAACACGAGGCACAATCCAATTGACATTTTGAATAACTTTTTGTACAGTCCAAAAAATCAATTTTCTGATGAAAAATGATGACACCGGAGATGTTGAACCTTCTAAGAAATGATCATTTTTTTATGTTAAATCTTTTCACTGTAAATAGATATTGTATGTCAAATATCACTTTTGGAACTAAAATAAGTGTGTTCAGAGTGATTTTCCTCCCCGAAATTGGTGAAAGAAAAGAGATTCTGACTAGGAGGAAGGGCCTATAAAAATGGCAATTTAGGTCACGGTGCGGCTTTATAAAGAGGTTATTCAGCATGAGGCACAATCAAATTGACATTTTGAATCATTTTTTCAACATTCCAAAAAATCAATTTTCTGATGAAAAACGATGACCCCGGACCTGTCGCACGTTCTCCAGATGGTCAGAAATGGTCATTTTTTCATGTTTAATCTTTTGACTGTAAAAGACTATTGCATGCGAATTATCACTTTTGGAATGAAAATCAGTGTGTTTAGAGTCATTTTCCTGCCTGAAATTGTTCGAAATAAAACCTTCTGAATAGGAGGAAAGGTCTGCAAAAATGGCACTTTTCGTCACTGTGAGGCTTTAAAAAGTGGTTATTCAACACGAGGCACAATCCAATTGACATTTTGAATCATTTTTTCTACAGTCCAAAAAATTGAGTTTTCTGATGAAAAACGATGACCCCGGACCTGTCGAACTTTTTCCAGATGGTCAGAAATGATCATTTTTTTATTTTTAATATTTTAACTGTAAATGACTATTGCATGTGAATTATCCCTTTTGGAATGAAAATCAGTGTGTTTAGAGTTATTTTCCTGCCTGAAATTGGACGAAATAGAAGCTTCTGAGTAGGAGGAAAAGTCCACAAAAAGGGCAACTTAGGTCACTGTGAGGCTTTAAAAAGTGGTTATTCAACATGAGGTGCGATCTCACTGACATTTTGAATTCTTTTTTCTTCAGTCCAAAGAATCAATTTTCAGATGAAAAACGATGAACCCGGACCTGTCGAACTTTCTCCATATCGTCAGAAATGGTCATTTTTTATTGTTTAGTCTTTTGACTGTAAATGACTATTGCACGTGAATTATCACTTTTAGAATGAAAGTAAGTGTGTTTAGAGTCATTTTCCTGCCTGAAATTTTTTGAAATAAAACCTTCTGAATAGGAGGAAAGGTCTGCAAAAATGGCACTTTTCGTCACTGTGAGGCTTTTAAAAGTGGTTATTCAACACGAGGCACAATCCAATTGACATTTTGAATAATTTTATCTACACTCCAAAAAATGAATTTTCTGATGAAAAACAATGACCCCGGAACTGTTGAACTTTGCCCAGATGGTCAGAAATTGTCATTTTTTAATTTTTAATCTTTTGAATGTAAATGACTATTGCATGTGAATTATCCCTTTTGGAATGAAAATCAGTGTGTTTAGAGTCATTTTGCTGCCTGAAATTGGTTGAAATAGAAGCTTCTGAATAGGAGGAAAAGTCTGTAAAAATGGCAATTTAGGTCACTGTGAGGCTTTAAAAAGTGGTAATTTAACATGAGGCACAATCTAACTGACATTTTGAATCATTTTGTCAACAGTCCAAAAAATCAATTTTCTAATGAAAAACGATGATCCCGGACGTGACGAATCTTCTCCAGATGGTCAGGAATGGTAATTTTTTAATGTTACATTTTTTGACTGTAAATAAATATTGCAAGTGAAATATCGCTTTTGGAACTAAAATAAGTGTCTTCAGAGTCATTTTCCTGCCTGAAATTGTTCAAAATAAAATCTTCTGACTATGAGGAAAGGCCTATAAAAATAGCAATTTTGGATACTGTGAGGCTTTAAAAAGTGGTTATTCAAAATGAGGCACAATCCAATTGACATTTTGAATAATTTTTCGTACAGTCCAAAAAATCAATTTTCTGATGAAAAATGATGACACCGGAGATGTCGAACCTTCTAAGAAATGATCATTTTTTTATGTTAAATCTTTTCACTGTAAATAGATATTGTATGTCAAATATCACTTTTGGAACTAAATAAGTGTGTTCAGAGTGATTTTCCTGCCCGAAATTGGTGAAAGAAAAGAGATTCTGACTAGGAGGAAGGGCCTATAAAAATGGCAATTTTGGTCACTGTGCGGCTTTATAAAGAGGTTATTCATTATGAGGCACAATCAAATTGACATTTTGAATCATTTTTTCAACATTCCAAAAAATCAATTTTCTGATGAAAAACGATGACCCGGACCTGTCGCACGTTCTCCAGATGGTCAGAAATGGTCATTTTTTCATGTTTAATCTTTTGACTGTAAAAGACTATTGCATGCGAATTATCGATTTTGGAATGAAAATCAGTGTGTTTAGAGTCATTTTCCTGCCTGAAATTGTTCGAAATAAAACCTTCTGAATAGGAGGAAAGGTCTGCAAAAATGGCACTTTTCGTCACTGTGAGGCTTTAAAAAGTGGTTATTCAACACGAGGCACAATCCAATTGACATTTTGAATCATTTTTTCTACAGTCCAAAAAATGAGTTTTCTGATGAAAAACGATGACCCCGGACCTGTCAAACTTTTTCCAGATGGTCAGAAATGATCATTTTTTTATTTTTAATCTTTTAACTGTAAATGACTATTGCATGTGAATTATCCCTTTTGGAATGAAAATCAGTGTGTTTAGAGTTATTTTCCTGCCTGAAATTGGACGAAATAGAAGCTTCTGAGTAGGAGGAAAAGTCCACAAAAAGGGCAATTTAGGTCACTGTGAGGCTTTAAAAAGTGGTTATTCAACATGAGGTGCAATCCTATTGACATTTTAATTCTTTTTTCTTCAGTCCAAAGAATCAATTTTCAGGTGAAAAACGATGAACCCGGACCTATCGAACTTTCTCCATATGGTCAGAAATGGTCATTTTTTATTGTTTAGTCTTTTGACTGTAAATGACTATTGCACGTGAATTATCACTTTTAGAACGAAAATAAGTGTGTTTAGAGTCATTTTCCTGCCCAAATTGGTCGAAATAGAATCTTCTGAGTAGAAGGTAAAGTCTGTGAAAATGACAATTTTGGTCACTGTGAGACTTTTAAAAGTTGTTATTCAACACGAGGCACAATCCAATTGACATTTTGAATAATTTTATCTACACTCCAAAAAATGAATTTTCTGAAGAAAAACAATGACCCCGGAACTGTCGAACTTTTTCCAGATGGTCAGAAATGATCATTTTTGTATTTTTAATCTTTTAACTGTAAATGACTATTGCATGTGAATTATCCCTTTTGGAATGAAAATCAGTGTGTTTAGAGTTATTTTCCTGCCTGAAATTGGACGAAATAGAAGCTTCTGAGTAGGAGGAAAAGTCCACAAAAAGGGCAATTTTGGTCACTGTGAGGCTTTAAAAAGTTGTTATTCAACATGAGGTGCAATCCTATTGACATTTTGAATTCTTTTTTCTTCAGTCCAAAGAATCAATTTTCAGATGAAAAACGATGAACCCGGACCTATCGAACTTTCTCCAATTGGTCAGAAATGGTCATTTTTTTATTGTTTAGTCTTTTGACTGTAAATGACTATTGCACGTGAATTATCACTTTTAGAACGAAAATAAGTGTGTTTAGAGTCATTTTCCTGCCCAAATTGGTCGAAATAGAATCTTCTGAGTAGAAGGTAAAGTCTGTGAAAATGACAATTTTGGTCACTGTGAGGCTTTTAAAAGTGGTTATTCAACACGAGGCACAATCAAATTGACATTTTGAATCATTTTATCTACACTCCAAAAAATGAATTTTCTGATGAAAAACAATGACCCCGGAACTGTTGAACTTTGCCCAGATGGTCAGAAATTGTCATTTTTTAATTTTTAATCTTTTGAATGTAAATGACTATTGCATGTGAATTATCCCTTTTGGAATGAAAATCAGTGTGTTTAGAGTCATTTTGCTGCCTGAAATTGGTCGAAAAAGAAGCTTCTGAATAGGAGGAAAAGTCTGTAAAAATGGCAATTTTGGTCACTGTGAGGCATTAGAAAGTGGTAATTTAACATGAGGTACAATCTAACTGACATTTTGAATCATTTTGTTAACAGTCCAAAAAATCAATGTTCTAATGAAAAACGATGACGTGACGAACCTTCTCCAGATGGTCAGGAATGGTCATTTTTTAATGTTACATTTTTTGACTGTAAATAAATATTGCAAGTGAAATATCGCTTTTGGAACTAAAATAAGTGTCTTCAGAGTCATTTTCCTGCCTGAAATTGTTCAAAATAAAATCTTCTGACTATGAGGAAAGGCCTATAAAAATAGCAATTTTGGATACTGTGAGGCTTTAAAAAGTGGTTATTCAACACGAGGCACAATCACATTGACATTTTGAATAATTTTTTGTACAGTCCAAAAAATCAATTTTCTGATGAAAAATGATTACACCTGAGATGTCGAACCTTCTAAGAAATGATCATTTTTTTATGTTAAATCTTTTCACTGTAAATAGATATTGTATGTCAAATATCACTTTTGGAACTAAAATAAGTGTGTTCAGAGTGATTTTCCTGCCCGAAATTGGTGAAAGAAAAGAGATTCTGACTAGGAGGAAGGGCCTATAAAAATGGCAATTTTGGTCACTGTGCGGCTTTATAAAGAGGTTATTCAATATGAGGCACAATCAAATTGATATTTTGAATCATTTTTTCAACATTCCAAAAAATCAATTTTCTGATGAAAAACGATGACCCCGGACCTGTCGCACATTCTCCAGATGGTCAGAAATGGTCATTTTTTCATGTTTAATCTTTTGACTGTAAAAGACTATTGCATGCGAATTATCACTTTTGGAATGAAAATCAGTGTGTTTAGAGTCATTTTCCTGCCTGAAATTGTACGAAATAAAACCTTCTGAATAGGAGGAAAGGTCTGCAAAAATGGCACTTTTCGTCACTGTGAGGCTTTAAAAAGTGGTTATTCAACATGAGGCACAATCCAATTGACATTTTGAATAATTTTTTGTACAGTCCAAAAAATCAATTTTCTGATGAAAAATGATGACACCGGAGATGTCGAACCTTCTCCAGATGGTAAGAAATGATCATTTTTTTATGTTAAATCTTTTCACTGTAAAAAGATATTGCATGTCAAATATCACTTTTGGAACTAAAATAAGTGTGTTCAGAGTGATTTTCCTGCCCGAAATTGGTGAAAGAAAAGAGCTTCTGACTAGGAGGAAGGGCCTATAAAAATGCAAATTTTGGTCACGGTGCGGCTTTATAAAGTGGTTATTCAACATGAGGTGCAATCCTATTGACATTTTGAATTCTTTTTTCTTCAGTCCAAAGAATCAATTTTCAGATGAAAAACGATGAACCCGGACCTATCGAACTTTCTCCATATGGTCAGAAATGGTCATTTTTTATTGTTTAGTCTTTTGACTGTAAATGACTATTGCACGTGAATTATCACTTTTAGAATGAAAATCAGTGTGTTTAGAGTCATTTTGCTGCCTGAAATTGGTCGAAATAGAAGCTTCTGAATAGGAGGAAAAGTCTGTAAAAATGGCAATTTTGGTCACTGTGAGGCTTTAAAAAGTGGTAATTTAACATGAGGCACAATCTAACAGACATTTTGAATCATTTTGTCACCAGTCCAAAAAATCAATTTTCTAATGAAAAACGATGATCCCGGACGTGACGAACCTTCTCCAGATGGTCAGGAATGGTCATTTTTTAATGTTACATTTTTTGACTGTAAATAAATATTGCAAGGGAAATATCGCTTTTGGAACTAAAATAAGTGTCTTCAGAGTCATTTTCCTGCCTGAAATTGTTCAAAATTAAATCTTCTGACTATGAGGAAAGGCCTATAAAAATAGCAATTTTGGATACTGTGAGGCTTTAAAAAGTGGTTATTCAACATGAGGCACAATCAAATTGAAATTTTTTTTTTTTTTTTTTTGAAACCGTTTATTGCAATCTCAAATATATACAAGTATGGGCCTACAACCATCCGGCCGGCCGCTAGAATTACAGGAGCATGTGACATACGTACAAAAAGGCACTTGGCGTTGCAGAGAAATGAATCAGGAGGTATCAACGACGTGGGCCACGTGGCTCTGAGCCCACAGTACGGTTTCATTTTATACAAACACAACAACACGAAAAACCACACCCGCAAGGCAACCCACAATCGAAAGTAACAGCACGTGCTCCTCAAATGGGGAACCCCAACCATCCACAGGAATTTAGAGAGGGGAAGGGGAACAGATCAAGGACTGGGGGAACCCTGTGCCCGGGGCTGGGGGAGGGGGTCAACTAGGGGGACGGAGCTGGTGAGGCAGCAGGCAGCAGTGGTGGCCCGCAGATACCCCCGCGGTAGGCGTTCCAGGGGCCCCATACTTTCACCCACGCCCCAGGCTTACCCCTCGCCACATACACCACCTTTTCTCGGAACATGCACCAATCCATGTGTTCTCTCCAGGCCGACACCGCCGGGGGCCGCTGGGATCCCCACAATTGAGCGATGTCACGCTTAGCTATCATATATCCCAGAGTCACCCATCGCGTCTGCGGAACCGAGTAATCAGTTGGTTCCCACACATTCAGCAAGCATCTCCTCGCTTCAGGCAACAGCGTGACATGCGTAACCACTCGCAGGATCTCATGCACACCACGCCAGAATCGCTCCACCTTCGGGCATTCCCACAGAATATGCAAAAAGGTCGCCAAAGCACCACACCCACGCTTACACAACCCATCCTCGGCATAGCCCATACGCAGAAGCCTTGGCCCCGTCATGTAAACCCGGTGGAGTATCTTAAGCTGGACGAAGCGAAGGCGAGCCGGTATGGCCACCTCCTTCGGAGAGGCCACCGCGGAAATCCAGTCCTCGTCGTCCAACTCCAGCCCATCGGCAACCCAAGCCTCGCGGAGGCCAGTCAGCAAGCCCGAGCGGTCATTAATCAATTTCTTGTAAATGAGGGAAATCGTGCTGTCCGGAACGTGGCCATCTAGCACTCTATCCTCCAGGGGGGAAGACTCCGGGATGGAGGCGACGTCTGGGAAGACGGAGCCCAGTGCGTGACGGACCTGCAGGTACCGAAAGTATTCACTGCCCTGCAACTGAAACTCCGTCTGCAGCGTCTCGAATGTTTTAAATCCCCCCCTCATCCAGAGATCCCCCACTTTACTGATGCCTATCGTGTCCCACTTCTCGAAGCCCTTCGAGGTCCACAGGGAGCCCAACCTCTCAGGCGCATACAACGGTGACGCCCGGGTCAAACGGTCCTTCCATCCCATAGCTGCATTAGCCGCGTGCCATACTCGCACCATGACACGCGTGGGTCCCGTCAAGCGGGGATCGGGCACGCCAGAGTAGAGCGCTCGATTGTAGTCGCCACCGGGCAGGAGCATCTTGTCCATTTCAAATGCCGGGTTTAAGGCGGGCCCATAGAGGCCGTGATTAATTGCAGCTAGCTGGGAGGCCCAGTAATACCGCTAGATATCCGGGAGGGCAATCCCCCCGTCGTACCACGGGAGCGTCAACTTCGCCAGGGCTATACGCGGCCTCCCGTCCCAGAACAGGCGGCGCTGTAGACTCTCCACCTCACGGAAGTAGCGCGCCGGGACTAAGTCCATAGTGTTCTGGAGAGCGTACAGGAAGCACGGCAACGACATCATCTTAAACAACGCCGCCCGGCCGAGCGGCGAAAGCGGCAGGCGCCGCCAGCGCGCGACGTCCTCCTTCAAGCGCTGGAGGGGGGGAAGCAAATTCCGCTCGTAGCGGGCCTCCGGGTCCAGCGTAATATAGACACCCAGGTACCGAAACCCCTGCGAGGCAATCTGGATCGGACAGCCCCGCGGGAGGACGGGAGCCTCCCCGGAAAGCACATAGACACATGATTTAGCCCAGTTGATGACAAGGCCTGAGTTACGGCCGAAGGAGCGCAGAACATCAACCAGGACAATCAGTGATTTGCGCGGGGAGGCTAGGTACAAAAGGATATCGTCAGCGTAGAGGGACACGCGGTCCTCATACTCGGGGATCCAACGGAGACCACGGATGGAAGGGTGCCACCGCAGCCACTCCGCCAGGGGTTCCAAGGCCAGTGCAAACAGGAGCGGCGACAAGGGGCAACCCTGTCGCGTGCCCCGTCCCAGCGCGAATGGGGCCGAGACTCGTCCATTCACCACCACCTGCGCCAATGGGCCCGAATACAACAATTTGACCCAGCTGATGAATCCCGGTCCAAATCCAAATTTCGCCAGCATCGCCCAGATGTATGGCCATTCGAGCGTGTCAAAAGCCATGGTGGCGTCCAAGGACGCCAAGATGGCCGGCTCCCGCACAAACGGGACACGCGCGAGCACCCCGTGCAAGCGCCGCAGATTAAGGGCCGTGTTGCGATGGGGAATAAAGCCGGACTGGTCTTGGTGGACCAGATCGCCCACCACGCCGACCAGCCGGTTGGCGAGCACCTTGGCGAGGATTTTGGGCTCCGCATTCAAGAGCGAGATAGGCCGATAGGATGTAACCCGGTCTCGGGGTCTCCCCTCCTTGTGGATCACCACGATTGTAGCCAGACGCTGGTCCGGCGGGAGGGAGCCCCGCGAGTGGGCCGCCAGGAACATCGCGCAGAGGTGGGGTGCCAGTACATCCGGCCGCAGCTTATACAACTCGATAGGGATGCCGTTCGGGCCCATGGCCTTGCCCGATGCGACCGAGCGTATGGCGAGGGCAATTTCGTCCGAGGTGGGAGCGGCATCCAACGACTCCCTGTCCTCCACCGAAAGGGAGGGCAGCGCGATATCCCGAAGCAGGGCATGAGAATCCTCCTCCGAGCAGGGAGAAACCGGGGAATACACCTCGCGGAAATAATCCGCGAAGCAAGAGACAATGTCTTCTGGCTCGGTGACACATACACCATCCATCCTCTCAATCAGCGGGACCACACGACTCGCTCTCTCCTTTTTATCCAACCACGCAATCAATTTACCAGCCTTATCACCCACATCATACAGTCGCCCCTGTTGCTCTCTACTGAGGCCCCTGGCCGCCTCCGTGACGAGGGCCCTATAGGCCGCCTGCTTAAGGTGTAGAACATGTAGTGCAGCATCCGTCACCCCACTCCCCAGTTCACCCTCTAATTCAGTAATTTCGGCCTCCACCCGGGTAACCTCCTCCTGCTCGCGCCTCCGGGCATGGGAGATAAAGGAGAGGGCCTCCCCTCTAAGAACTGTCTTGAAGGCTTCCCACAGGGAGATAGCCGAAGGGACAGACCCCACATTCTCCTCAAAATACCGCTGCAAGGATCTAATCAAGTCAGCACGAATAGTGGGGTCGCGCAGGTACCAGGCATTGATTGGAGCTACCCTGCCCTCCCCCCTCGGGAAGACATCAAAGTGCAACAGGAGCGGGGAGTGATCTGAAATACCCCGCGCCAGATGGCGCACCTCTCCCACTCTCCCAGCATAGGCCGCAGGGACAAGGACATGGTCAAGCCGCGAGAGGCTACCATGGGCACCCGAATGGAAGGTGTACTGCAGCTGCGTGGGATGTTTTAAACGCCAGCAGTCCACCGATCCCAGTGTATCTAAGAGGCCGGACAGCCACGCCTGTGCCCGGGGGAGGTCCCTAGGGGGGTAACGATCCATGGTCCCAGAAGCCACCGCATTGAAGTCCCCCCCAACCACCAGAAGCCCCCCCGGAAGGTCAAGGAGGAGGCGCCCCAGGTCCGCAAAAGTGGTAGACTGTAACCCCGGTGGGACGTACACTGATACAAAGACAACTACTTTGCCCTCCATTCTCCCCACCAAGACAGTGTAGCGTCCCCTCTCATCATGGCGCACCTCGTCTATTTCCAGCGGGAGCGAGCTCTTAACCATGATGCCCACCCCCCGCGAGCCTGACGTGAAGCCCGAGTGGGCCACCAAACGATAGCCACGCCGATTCATGGCACAAAAGGAATTACCAATAAGGTGTGTCTCCTGCAGAAAGACCACATCTGGCGAAATTCGTTTCAGATACTGCAGGACCACACCTCGCTTAATCCTATCCCCCAGTCCGTTAACGTTCCACGACAACAAAGTCAGGTCCCTACCCCCCATCACATACAGACGCCATCATTAGTCCCCCCGAGAGCACCTCAAAAAAACCAATACAGTAAAGGGTTTGCCTTGCGGTAAAAACGAACAATACCCCACCCCAACCCACCCGTCCCAACAGAACTCCCCCCTCCCTGCACCCCTACATGAGCCCTGACAGCCCCCCCAAAGTGCAGTGTGCCTGTCGCCCCATAGATGAGAAAACTAACTAGTCCCCCAGAGGAGGAGGGAAAGCCCCCAAGAGACCCCGTACGACCTCCACAGGAGGGGAACTTACACGAGCAGTCAATGGTGACAATAATGTTGTCCAGAGCAAGGCCTACTATTAGTCCCTCAGTCCTGATCCGGCGAGCCCTCCCCGCCAACCGCGCCCCCCCACCCCCCCGGCCCCGATCTCCGGGCAAAGTGTCCAACCAGTCCCCGGCCGCCTCGGGACGATCAAAAAAGTGCGTGCGGCCATCCACCTCTACCCTCAACTTAGCTGGAAAAAGCATCGCATATGTGAGGTTCAGGGCCCGTAGGCGACGTTTAACTCCGAGAAAACTCAGTCTCTGCTTTTGGACCGCCGGAGTAAAATCAGGATAGAAATTTACGTCCATATTGTCGAGTCTGACCGGTCCTTGTAGCCGAGAAGTCTGCAGGATAGCGTCTCTGTCCCGAAAGTTGAAAATCCGGGCAATGAGAGGCCTCGGAGGGGGCCTTAGGTCTTCCTCCGGGGACCCTGTGGGCACGTTCCACCGCAAAGAGTTTACTCAGCCCCCGGGGCTGGAGATGGGTGAGAATCAGGTCCTCCACAAACAGATCCGCCGCCTCCTCCTCACGTCCCTCCGGCACCCCGATAATGCGGACATTATTCCTCCGGGCCCGACCCTCGGAATCCTCCAGCCGACGATCCATCAGGGCGCTCGCCTGGCCAAGCCGGCGCACCTCCTTTTGGAGGGCCGCCACGTCCGTTGTGAGGCCCGAGGTAGTGTGGGCCAAAGAATCGACCCGGTCATTCGTCTTGGACAGATCGGCCCTCACCAGGCCCACATCCACGAGGACCGAGTCAATCTTCTGTGCCAGAGTGTCAAAGCGCTGGTCCACCGAGGCCTTCATCTCGGCGATGGCGCCCATGACGTCTCGGAGGGTCAGATCCGCGGGCAGAGCAGGAGCATCAGTCGGGCCCGCAGGGGACGTACGCGGCGCCTCTGGAGATCCCTTCTGGAGGGTGTAGCGGTCCATGTTGTTGGACTGATGGGCTGTGCCACGGCGGGTCGATTTCACCTTTGCCCGGTCGCCATCTTGCTTTGTGGACATGGTTGCAGTCTCCAAATCGCGCCAATCTCCTCGAAAGGGGCCGACAAACCAGTTCACGGGCTCCGGGGGGGGGCGACCACAGTTCCGCAGGACGGATCACAGCCGGCGGGCCGGCAGGGCACCCCACCGAGGCCACACCACCGCACACCGCCCCGCAACCCTACCTCGCCTGACAGCAAGGAGGGCGCAAAAGCGAAAGTGAAAGTGCGGGGTACGCGAGTCGCCCAGCCTTGCCCGCCGCTGTTGTTCACTTTGTCTCCGGATCGCCCCACAACTCCAATCTGGGGGGCCGGCGTGGAGAAGGCCGCATACCTCAATCGGTGCTCCCGCCGGTGTCCGAGGTCCGATTTGGAAACGGACAACGGGTGTCACCTCAGCTCGGGCTCACGAACACAGTCCCCTCATCTAGGACAGGATATAGTCAGGATTTATGCAGGAGGTCGCGGAGGTCCTCGGGAGCCTCGCACCTACGCGGCCATCTTGGTTGCGCGCTAGGCTCCTCCCCCCAAATTGACATTTTGAATAATTTTTTGTACAGTCCAAAAAATCAATTTTCTGATGAAAAATGATGACACCGGAGATGTCGAACCTTCTCCAGATGGTAAGAAATGATCATTTTTTTATGTTAAATCTTTTCACTGTAAATAGATATTGCATGTCAAATATCACTTTTGGAACTAAAATAAGTGTGTTCAGAGTGATTTTCCTGCCCGAAATTGGTGAAAGAAAAGAGCTTCTGACTAGGAGGAAGGGCCTATAAAAATGCAAATTTTGGTCACTGTGCGGCTTTATAAAGAGGTTATTCAACATGAGGCACAATCAAATTGACATTTTGAATCATTTTTTCAACATTCCAAAAAATCTATTTTCTGATGAAAAATGATGACCTGTCGAACGTTCTCCAGATGGTCAGAAATGGTCATTTTTTCATGTTTAATCTTTTGACTGTAAAAGACTATTGCATGCGAATTATCACTTTTGGAATGAAAATCAGTGTGTTTGGAGTCATTTTGCTGCCTGAAATTGGTCGAAAAAGAAGATTCTGAATAGGAGGAAAAGTCTGTAAAAATGGCAATTTAGGTCACTGTGAGTCTTTAAAAAGTGGTAATTCAACTTGAGGCACAATCCAATTGACATTTTGAATCATTTTGTCTACACTCCAAAAAATCAATTTTCTGATGAAAAACGATGACCCCGGACCTGTCGCACATTCTCCAGATGGTCAGAAATGGTCATTTTTTCATGTTTAATCTTTTGACTGTAAAAGACTATTGCATGCAAATTATCACTTTTGGAATGAAAATCAGTGTGTTTAGAGTCATTTTCCTGCCTGAAATTGTTCGAAATATAACCTTCTGAATAGGAGGAAAGGTCTGCAAAAATTGCACTTTTCGTCACTGTGAGGCTTTAAAAAGTGGTTATTCAACATGAGGCACAATCCAAATGACATTTTGAATCATTTTTTCTACAGTCCAAAAAATGAGTTTTCTGATGAAAAACGATGACCCCGGACCTGTCGAACTTTTTCCAGATGGTCAGAAATGATCATTTTTTTATTTTTAATCTTTTAACTGTAAATGACTATTGCATGTGAATTATCCCTTTTGTAATGAAAATCAGTGTGTTTAGAGTTATTTTCCTGCCTGAAATTGGACGAAATAGAAGCTTCTGAGTAGGAGGAAAAGTCCACAAAAAGGGCAATTTTGGTCACTGTGATGCCTTAAAAAGTGGTTATTCAACATGAGGTGCAATCCTTTTGACATTTTGAATTCTTTTTTCTTCAGTCCAAAGAATCAATTTTCAGATGAAAAACGATGAACCCGGACCTATCGAACTTTCTCCATATGGTCAGAAATGGTCATTTTTTATTGTTTAGTCTTTTGACTGTAAATGACTATTGCACGTGAATTATCACTTTTAGAACGAAAATAAGTGTGTTTAGAGTCATTTTCCTGCCCAAATTGGTCGAAATAGAATCTTCTGAGTAGGAGGAAAAGTCTGTGAAAATGACAATTTTGGTCACTGTGAGGCTTTTAAAAGTGGTTATTCAACACGAGGCACAATCCAATTGACATTTTGAATCATTTTATCTACACTCCAAAAAATGAATTTTCTGATGAAAAACAATGACCCCGGAACTGTTGAACTTTGCCCAGATGGTCAGAAATTGTCATTTTTTAATTTTTAATCTTTTGAATGTAAATGACTATTGCATGTGAATTATCCCTTTTGGAATGAAAATCAGTGTGTTTAGAGTCATTTTGCTGCCTGAAATTGGTCGAAAAAGAAGCTTCTGAATAGGAGGAAAAGTCTGTAAAAATGGCAATTTTCACAGGAGGAGCCTAGCGCGCAACCAAGATGGCCGCGTAGGTGCGAGGCTCCCGAGGACCTCCGCAACCTCCTACGATTATCCTGAAATTATCCTGTCCCGGATGAGGGGACTGTGTTGGTGAGCCTGAGCTGAGGTGGCACCCGTTTCCCGCTTCCGAATCGGACCTCGGACACCGGAGTGAGCACCGATCGAGGTCTGCGGCCTTCTCCTCGCCGGACCCCAGATTTGCGCTGTGGGGTGATCCAGTGACAAAGTGAACAACAGCGGCAGGCAGGGCCTGGCGACTCGCGTACCCCGCACTTTCGCTTTCGCTTTCGCACCCCCTCGCCGTCTCTGCGAGGTCGGGTCGCGGGGCTCTTGGTGTTGGTGTGGCCTTGCTGGGAGACCCTGCCTGCCCACCGGCTGTGATCCACCCCGCTGATCTGAGGTGGCCCCCCCCGGAGCTCGTGGCCCCGCTTGCCTGCCCTTCACGACGTGACTGGTGCGACTGGGAGACTGGTGGCCATGGCCACGAAACAAGATGGAGACCGGGCAAAGATCAAATTGACCTGGCGTGGCGCCGTCCATCAGGCCAACAGTATGGACCGCTATACCCTCCAGAAGGGATCTCCCGATGGATCGCACAAGTCCCCTGAGAGCCCTCCTGATGCCCCGGACCTGCCCACGGATCTGACTCTGCGAGATGTCATGGGCGCCATTGCCGAGATGAAGGCCTCGGTGGGCCAGCGGTTCGATACACTGGCGCAGAAGATCGACTCGGTCCTCGTGGATGTTGGCCTGGTGAGGGCCGATCTTTCCAAAACCAACGACCGAGTTGATTCTTTGGCCCACACCGCATCGGGCCTTACGACAGATGTGGCGGCCCTACAAACAGAGATGCGCCGGCTTAGTCAGGCGAGTGCGCTTATGGATCGACGCCTGGAGGACTCCGAGAGTCGGGCCCGGAGGAACAACATCCGCATCCTCGGGGTGCCCGAGGGACGCGAGGAGGCGGCGGCGGATCTCTTTGTGGAAGACCTGATTGCTAACCATCTCCAGCCACGGGGGCTGAGTAAATTCTTTGCTGTGGAGAGGGCCCACAGAGTTCCCGGGGGAAGGCCGAAGGTCGGAGCCCCTCCGAGACCTCTCATTGCCCGGATTTTCAATTTTCGGGACAGAGACGCTATCCTGCAAACCTCCAGACTGCATGGACCGGTCAAGCTTGACAATATGGAGGTAAATTTTTACCCTGATTTCACCCCAGCGGTCCAGAAGCAGAGACTGAGCTTCCTAGGCGTCAAACGCCGTCTTCGGGACCTAAACCTCAAATACGCCATGCTCTTCCCAGCTAAGCTGCGAGTGGAGGTGGATGGTCGCACGCACCTCTTTGATCGTCCCGAAGCGGCCGGAGACTGGCTGGATACTCTGTCTGGGGATCGTGATCGGGGGGGCGGGGGGGATTTCCCTGATCAGTTATGTCCCCTATCTTGGACCCCAACGGTTCTATGTGCATGTTACAAACACATGTATGTTCCCTCCAGTTCCAGTTTCGAAGACGCAAACAAATGTGCGTCCACCGTCAACATGTCCTCTGTCAGATCCGCCATTAATGGGCTGGATATTCGATTCCTAAGTATGAAAGGCCACCGACTTTATATGGCTAACTTACTCCATTTTTACAGTTCAGGCAAAGTAGGCCCGATTCTGTCATCAAGCTTTTCCCTGCTCTCTGCCTCTGACAGCTTCAGCTTGAGCTCGCATCTGTATCCATGAACTTTGTCCTACTTCCTGTGCAGCTAACGGTGCCTGCCTCGGCCAGTTTTGCCTGCCTGCCAAGAAGCTGTATTTCACCTTCGAATTATCTACTTTGCTCCTCAGCCGATGCATTCCTGTCTAGTAGTCTAGGTAAACATTTCCTTCAAGCTACCGAGCAAAGGGCCCGGCCTCTCTGTCCTCATGCAAGTAATTCATAGCCCTGGTGCCATGGAAAGTTTTCTGCCCCTTGCATCTCATATAGACACTTAGACGCTTGTGCACGCACACACAGTCAGTATAGAATAGATTCTGTCCGAGAGTCCTTCCTTGTGGATAACATAGTTCTTTAAACATAGGATGTTAGATATGATTTGGGATTAGGTTGACTTGACCCCCCAGACTTCTTGTCTCCACATGTAGAGCTAAATGTCAAGTCCCCTTCACCCCCTAGTTGTACGTCAATTACACGTCATGCTGCTGCGCGCGCATCTAGGCCAAGTATTATCTTATAGATCCACCTATGTATGACATCATAACCAATCATGTTTCCTTTTACTCCTTATTACGCCCACTTTCGGTTACGCACTTACAGTATCGTTTCTCTTATCAATTGTTACGCCTTCTACATTTGTTTCATTGTAATGTATGTCCTATAAAAGCAATTTCTTGTCAATAAAGTATTGTACTTCACTTCCTGAACCCCCGTGGTGACGGAACCTGAAGGCCGCGACTCGAGTCGGCCATTTTGGAATAAAGCCCATTCAGAAACCTCTTATACCACGGATTCTGCCTCTTATTATTCTGAGCTATTTTATTTAAGATTCAGTATGAAATTCAGTCCAGGTAATAGAATATTTACCACATAATGGCGCCCGAATAGGGACACTTTCTCATCTCACGCGCCGGCGGTGCGTTGCAGGCCCGGTCTCCTGCCACAGCTGGACGGACCATAACGCGTACCAGCAGGATTTCCTGTAGCTCCCTCCGGTCAAGCGGGGGCGACTGAGGCTGCGATCAACCCAGACGAGGCGGTGAGAAGTGCGAAGTATCCCGACCAGAGCCTAGCTGAGAGAGCAAGATCCGAGGTATACAGAGGCCCACGAGGTTTTCGAAGTCCCGATGTCCAGAGGGTCCGATGTCCGCAGTCGTCGAGTCCAGTCCATTCTCCGAGGCCTTTCGTTTTGAGCTACCCGGTGAGTACCATCACGGGGGAGGCGTTCTGACGTGCACATAGGTTGTGCCGGTCAAGACGGATTTGGGTACACAAATCCGGTCTGCACTGTTTTAGCAGTGTATATGTACTGTTTAGCAGTATATCAAGAATTCCGAAGTATCTAGTTATTGTCAAGAATTCTGCTTGGTGATTAGTTATGCAGACTATCATCATTGTTGGTCATTTTTAAGGGTTAAAATGTTTAATGTTTAATGTTTAATGTGTTAAAAATGTCCTGCATATTGTGGTATGAATGATTGTTCATTGTTCATTGTTCATTATAGTGTTTTCCGTATTAAGTGTGTTCAAGATTAAGTATCAGATCAGTTGTCAATATGCCGCTCTTTTCGAAATTAAGACAGATTACTACTAGAAAAGGGGTGCTTGAAGAAGCCGTTCCTATTCCTCCTAGGGACACTCCAGGGCACTTTATGTATCACAAGCATGGCTTAGACGCCATATTATTCCTTGATCTATGGGTGGACTACACCAAAGAGTTACCGGAAAGTCAGAGATGGCCCGTCGCTGGGACCTGCGATGCAGAATGTATTATGAAAGTAGAAGAAGAGTTGTGGAAGAGGAAAGCTAGACAGTCACAGAAAGACGCTGTTGAGTTATGGCGAAAAGAATCGCATAGACGTACCGAAAAAGCGCTAAGACAGGAAGAGAAAAGTAAAGAAAGTGCAAATAAGGTTCGAGAAAAACTGTTGATTGAAGAAGGTACACGAGTACAAGCAGAACAAACAGATAGACAAAGAAATGCTCTTATGCAAGGTATGTATCCCCTTCTGGCCGAAGGATTACCTAAGGCTACTACGGAGATACCAAAAGACTTGCCACCCCCATTGTTTCCGATAAAAGTACATCCTAAAGGACATCCCAGAACCGCAGAAGATATTTTTCTTTCCTCATATCTAGATGACGCAGCTCCTGAATATGCTAATCCCGCATCACATAGACCGTCTGCTGGGGGGGTTCAACGTCAAGATCAGGTATCTGTCCCTGTGCAACAGCAAGTCCCGACACAAGCCCTGGCAAGCACATCCGTTTCCGCATCTGTCCCCGCAACTGATTCTACAGTTGTGTCCACGCCTGTAGTTGCTGTAGCACGTTCAACGAATCCTTTCACGTCCGGTACCCTAGAGGGGGCTACTGGAGGTGCTACTAGCATTCATTCCACGCCACCCCGAGTGAGTAAATTTTCTTTTCAAGAACCAGTGCATGCGCGTACGCCCAAACTTATAAATACCCGTATGCTTAAAGATCTTATGATAGATTGTAGATATGATCCGGTGCCCGGCAAAGAGGACGAAATGGTTCTAGCATCATTACGTGTTAGACGAGCTGCATCGTTTTTAGGGAAGCTACCGGGAATGGCTGTGCATTTAGATAGCATATATCATTTTGTTCAAACAGGGAAAGACCCTGAATGCATTAACAGAGCTATGGAATATCAGAAAGTAGAGATACAGGGAGAATTGTTACGTTTTCTTGTAAATTGTGTGATCAGAAATCAAGACCGACCGGGGGTGGACCCGGGAATAATGCAAACTCTTACTAAATGGAGTCAGAACATATCAGACGGAAGACATGATAAACAAGGAAGTATAGTAGCCATGTGCCGAAAAATTAGGAAAGAAGTAGAACGTATACATGAGGAAAGATTGGAAACAGATGAGTTTGAGCAAGATGAAGCGTCCGAATCAGGGGATTCCGTAAGACAGTCAGACACCATAGCCTATGTAGGAAGAGGAAGATCCTGTAATAATACTAGATGTTTTTCTGATCCGATACATTCTGTATGTCCAAACAATAGCAGAACGTATCCGACGCCTATAATAAATCTGAAGTCTCCTGAACATTTGTTTCAAGCCGCAGATAAAATACTCCGAGAACGAAGGGGTTACCACCTCCTCGATTCTATGGACGAGCAAGAATTAGCTAGGTCAGCTGTTCATTGGATTGACAGTACTGGAAAATATGGTGATGAGACAGTAGCACACACGTTTTTAAATCTCAATCCAGATGAACAACGTTTAGCTGGAATCTATATGATTCAGCAACTTCTTATATTATATAAGAACCAACATGCTGATCCTGGTCCTTTACCTGATATATTAACAGAACTACTCACAAATAGATGGAGAGGTTCTGGTAACAAGTTAATTAAAGAAATATTAGTGTCACGTAAACAGTACGTTCTTTTTGTAAGCCCAGATCCTTTCTCACTACCCAACAAGGAAGGAACGCCGTACTACATGGATAGACAGAATCCCTTACGAGAAGTGCACCCAGTAAAAGGCGAAGACAATAATTTTCACCGTGTATTTGTATATACACCCATATCGAAAATCGAATTGTTAGAAATGAAGAAAGTAGTACCCAGTCATGACAAAGACCCAGCAGGTTTCCACCGAGAAATTAAAGACATGTTACTGATGGGAGAGTATACCTATCCTGACATCATGACGATATTAAAGGTGCTAATGCCTGCCGGCATTTATGAAAAACTGAAAGAAAAAGAGTGGGAAGTGGGAGATCAAAAGATAGATTGGACAGCATTAGAAGCAGAAGAAAAGGCCCGAACTGCAGGTTCAGGGCTCGGGGATAAAGTTAAAGCATTACCAGGTTTACTAGTACAGGTACTGCCACGTTTACTAACTACGAAAAAGGAAGATTGGGGTGCAATCTCAGCCTGTAAACAAAAACATGATGAAGACACAAGTGATTATTATGCCCGATTTGAAAAATGTTTTGGTATAAATAGTGGTATAAAAGCAAATAGTGAGTCATATCCACATTTATTTGTGACAAAACTAGTGGAAAATGCCTTGCCCCCAGTGAAGAATAGAATATTGAAATTCGAGAGTACCTGGCAAAGTAACACTCCGTCACAAATGCTACAAATGTTACAGTATCATCACAATAGAATTAGAGATGAACAAGAACACGAACAAAGACGTATGAAGGATACAAAAATGAAAATGCTAGTTTCCCAGACAGTACCAGCGGATGGTCACAAAAAGGGTGTGACACATTCCGGAGATTCAGCAGTTCCTGTAAAAGGAACATGCAATTACTGTAAACAACTAGGCCATTATGTACACGATTGTCAAGTCCTGAAGCGTAATATAGCCATAGGCATTGCAAAAGAAAGACCTCGACCATTCAGACAGGATCAGAATGAACAAGGAGCTTCACAGCATGCACAGTCCATGCCAGCTCAGCAACAGTCTATGCCAGCCTCACAACAGCCTGTACAGTTTGTGCCAGCTGCACCACCGTTGCCTGCTGCTGCCACACAAACAACAACACGACAAATGTATCAGACCGCACAGTACGAATATCCTGAGTATCAGCGTTACACATGAACCAGCCTAGAGAGGGAAGTTGACTTACCCCTTATTGAGATCCCAGTGGATCAAGAAGGACCTTATGTACATAGTGAATTATTAGGTCAAGACAGAAAATTTTTACTTGATACAGGGGCAAGTCGAACAACAATAAAACGTAGTGAAGTTCCAGGGGCACCCCTCTCAGGCTCTCAAAATGTTTCCCTTGGTTTTTCAGGAAAGCCTATTGTTAATGAAGTATCACAGCCACTTCCACTTACGATTGGTCCCTTGACACGAACTACTGATTTATTGCTTACCAAATCATGCCCAGAAAACTTGTTAGGTATAAAGACATTGAAAGCTCTAGGGGCTATTATCTGTTGTTCTCCGGAAGGAGTAAGATTGTTTTTACGTGATTTTAAAGGTCATTATGTGTCCAGAGACATGGATCCCCGACTACAGACTTTACCCGCACATTTATGGGCACAAGGCCCTACTGATGTTGGTTGCATGAACATTACACCATATCGAGTCACATTAAAGGCAGGAGTGGTACTACCACGAATGCGACAATACAAGTTACCGCAAGATGCTGTAGCGGCTTTACTGAAAATCATTGACGAGCTTATTGCCCAAGGAGTGGTTGTGGAAACCGACTCCAATGTATGTAATTCACCGATAATTACGATTCTTAAACGAACTGATCCTACGGCCCCGCCAGTATATCGATTGGTTATTGATCTACGCGAATTAAACAAATGCATTGTGCCACAATTTCCTGTGGTCCCCGATATCTCATCATTACTGACAGCTATTGATTCTCGAGCCACATTCTTTACAGTAATTGATCTCAAGAATGCTTTTTTTCAGCGTCCCAATAGATCCGGAAAGCCAATATCTGTTCGGATTTAGTTTAAATGGACGAAGTTTTAAATTCACACGCGCTCCTCAAGGATTCACAGAAAGTCCCAGCATCTATAGCCAAGCACTGAAACGAGAACTTGACAGTATACACATGCCAGTTAACACTACACTGCTTCAATACGTCGATGATCTGCTGATCACCGCCCGAAGCGAGCCTGAATGCGAAAAGGCATCACTGACAGTTTTACAATTCCTAGCCGAAAAGGGGCACAAGGTGTCCCCTTCTAAGCTGCAGTTCTGTGTCCAGCGAGTTGTTTATCTTGGTCACTCGCTGTCCAAGGAGGGAAGGCAGCTTACACCCGATCGCATCCAGTTGATTGCTAACATGCCAATACCCAAGACACAAAAGGAGGTGCGGGCTTTTATAGGCCTCACTTCATACTGTAGGCAGTGGATCCCTCAATATGCATTTTTGGCAAAACCACTCATTCAGTTGACAACACAGGAGGCAGCCACATCGACTGTCCTCCCTTGGACTCAGGAACACACACTAGCTTTTGAGAGCTTAAAGAAAGCTCTATGTCAAGCACCTGTTTTAGCAACGCCATGTTACTATAAGCATTTTACACTCTTTGTTACAGAACGTGAAGGTACTGCCTTGTCAGTACTCACTCAGGAACAAGCAGGATCACGCAAGCCATGTGCTTATTTTTCCAGTACATTAGATCCCGTAGCTCAGGCTTTGCCTGCGTGCCTGAAATCAGTGGCAGCAACAGCTTTAGCAATCAGACAAAGCGATGCCATAGTGTTAGGACATCCGTTGACAGTACAAGTACCACACGCAGTAGAGGTTCTTGTGAACCGAACGCAAACACAACACTTGACCGTAGCTAGACTTACAGGATATGAACTGACATTGTTTCAACCACATATAGAAATCCGACGCTGTAATACATTGAATCCTGCTACACTTTTACCTGTAATTGGAATAGACCCACTAGCTCATGATTGTGTTGAAGTTATTGAAATAAAGACGAAACCCAGACAAGACTTAACAGACGTTCCATTGTTAGATCCAGACCTGACGTTGTATGTAGATGGTTCGTGCATGAGAACAAGTACAGGAGATTTAGTGGCCGCGTATGCAGTCACAACAGACACTGAAGTTATTGAAACAAACTGTATAGATACTTTGTCAGCCCAAGCAGCAGAACTTATTGCTTTGACACAAGCCTGTATTCAAGCCACAAGTAAGAAGGTTAACATATACACTGATTCACGTTATGCATTCGGAGTCGTACATGACTTCGGGGTGCTGTGGCGAGAGAGAGGTTATTTAACTTCTCATGGCACCCACATACAGCACGGGTCCCTCATTCATGCTTTGTTAGATGCAATTCATCTGCCCACTGCTATATCGATTATGAAATGTAAAGCACACACGAAGGTTACTGATATCATTTCTCAAGGCAATGATTTAGCTGACAGAACAGCTAAGCAGACTGCTCAGACTCGCACATCCGACATGACAAAGCCAATAGTTCCGACACCAACACAGTGTATGACGATTAAGGATCCCGCACTTGACATAATTGACATACAGACACATGCTACCGCAGAAGAAATAAAGAAATGGACTGAACTAGGAGGGATCCAGACAGATCAGGGATGGATGACGAAGGAGAAATCTGTATGGTTTCTTCCTGATTCAATGGTTCAAGCGGTCATAACTACGATTCACAGTCCAGCGCATTTAGGAGAGAAAGCTATGCTAGACAGCATCCAACACATTTGGTTCAACAAACATTTACGAGCAGCAGCTAAGCAAAAAGTCCGTACCTGTATGATATGTTGTCAGTTTAACCCAGGTAAAAGCATTCCCGTAGAGCAGGGTGGATTTCAGCCTCCTGATCACCCTTTTGAAGTCCTTCAGATGGATTATATCCAGATGGAACGATGTCGAGGATTCAAATATGTTCTTGTAGTTGTCTGCGCTCTTTCCCGTTGGACAGAAGCGTACCCAGTATCAGATTACACTGCCCCGACCACTGCCAAGCAGCTAGTTCGAGAATTCTTCCCACGGTATGGTTTACCACGTGTTGTATATTCAGATAACGGCCAGCCGTTCTCATCCGAACTAATGAAACATGTTTCACTCTTGCTAGGATATCAGTGGAAGTTTCATTGTGTCCGACACCCCGAGGCAGCAGGTCTCGTGGAACGACATAATCAAACTTTGAAAATCAGATTGTCAAAAATATGTAGGGAGAAAGGTGTCGACTGGATAGTAGCCTTACCAGTTGCACTCTTTTACATGAGAATGGTAGCACACTCTCGAACAGGGCTATCCCCTTATGAGGTGATCTTTGGCAGACCACCGAATATGTGGGGGACGCCTATACCCCGTAAAATAACTGATGTTGACTGTAATATGCTGACAGATTACCTGGCTTCCTTGATGTCTGCACTACAATCTTGTCGTTCACAGGTAGCTGCAGCCTTTCCTGACAACACTGAGGTGAAACCCCATGACATAGTTCCGGGGGATTATGTGCTTGTGAGAAACTTTGACCGAAAGACTCAGCTGGAGCCCAGGTGGAAGACGCCCAAATTAGTCCTGCTTACCACAAGGACAGCCGTGAAGATCGAAGGAAGAAAGGGTTGGGTCCATTCAAGTCATATCAAGAAATTTCATGGACTTCCTTCGGATATAAATAGCCCTCCTCGTGTGTCTTCACCCATTGACTCAAAGCTACCTTTGGCTGAGGCCAGTAGCAAAGACCTTTATAAACTGAAACTTAGACCCAGGCCGTCGGACGATTTGATTGTTTAAGTCCTCTCCAAGGTGAAGCGGTTGAATCTGTCCCCGACATGTATCCCTTGGGTCTGAATCATGAACAATCGAGAACAATGTTGAAACGACATGCATACTGTAAATCACTGCGTAGCCACTGTATTGTGACTTTATCAATTTTGTTTTTCTTGAGTTTTATAATGATTACTGCAAGTATATTGTTGCATATATATTATCCTGTTTCTAAACATGTTTTCAATATAACTGATGAACATTCTTTTAGTGACCTACCCCCACATGAGTTGTCCTATAGACTTGCGCTGCGTAATAACACTTTCATTAGTATGTTACATCATTCCCATCAGACTAGTAATGCCACTAATTGTTGGGTGTGTGGCCGACTCCCTCCCTATCAGAATAATAAAGGAGTTCTGCCTTTCTTTCCACATCCGTTCACACATAATGGCTCCTGTGGAGCATGGTTTAGTTTAATCAATTCTATAGACTCAGACACAGCAGTCTATCAACACCATTGGATATGGGGAAATCTGAATCTAGTTTTATTCAAGGTCTGTTACCCTGATAAGGAGGGTCACCCCAGTAGAACAGGAACTGATCTAGAAAATGAAGTGTATAGATTAGGTAATTTTACACCTAATCTCATGATTCTGAATGTCGAATCCGAAGTTGAGCTAATTTTGCCCACCATGTCAGTATTTCCAGTTAAGGGTGAATTATGTGTAAGAAAAGTTGGTTCCATACATATGGGCCATAGCAAATGCACTACTACAGTAGAATTTAGTGATGAAGGCAAATCTTCATTTAGAGCTTCACGCCACTCCTACTTCATATGTGGTCAGACTGCATATATGGGTCTACCTCTAGATTGGGATGGTACCTATTACATAGCATTCCTTTTGCCACCTGTTTTCCTAGCCCCTCCGGATTATTATCGAAATGTTCATTTAGTACACAATAGAGAGCGAAGAGATCTCCCAGTTGTCGATTATACTGAGACGGCATGGGACAAGTATGTAGATTTCAATAAAGGTATCTTTCCCTATATAGGTACAATTTCAAATAGTAAACTGATACGTAGACTAACCAAGACTCTTGAAGCTGTAGTGAATGAAACTATAGCCGCCTTAGGCAATCTGACAGAGGAGCAATCGGTGATGAGAATTGTTGTTCTTCAAAATCGTCTTGTCCTTGACGTCATCCTGGCCGATAGGGGCGGAGCTTGTAGGGTCATCGGATCCAGCTGCTGCGTATTCATACCAGAAAATTCGCCATCTGTATATAAAGCTATAACACGCCTTCATAAGATTGTGAGCCAGATACACGAGAATCCAGGCACTTGGACTTGGTCCGGGTGGTTTTGGAGTGTGATATCAGCCTGGGGATGGAGAGTTCTATCCTTCCTAGGTATTGGCCTTCTTATACTATTCAGTTGCTGCTTATGCCTGCAATGTGGACCAGCGATTTGTGGTCTGTGTGCCACATCGTGTATTCCACATCAAAGTTTTCGCTCCAGATCCCGGAAGAAGAAAGAAGAAGAAATGATGCTCCATGAGCAAATCAATGGATTGATGAAGATTGATGTTTCTTGACGGGCAAGTAGGGGACAAGGAGGGAATGTGGAAATGTGGATTTCCCTGATCAGTTATGTCCCCTATCTTGGACCCCAACGGTTCTATGTGCATGTTACAAACACATGTATGTTCCCTCCAGTTCCAGTTTCGAAGACGCAAACAAATGTGCGTCCACCGTCAACATGTCCTCTGTCAGATCCGCCATTAATGGGCTGGATATTCGATTCCTAAGTATGAAAGGCCACCGACTTTATATGGCTAACTTACTCCATTTTTACAGTTCAGGCAAAGTAGGCCCGAATCTGTCATCAAGCTTTTCCCTGCTCTCTGCCTCTGACAGCTTCAGCTTGAGCTCGCATCTGTATCCATGAACTTTGTCCTACTTCCTGTGCAGCTAACGGTGCCTGCCTCGGCCAGTTTTGCCTGCCTGCCAAGAAGCTGTATTTCACCTTCGAATTATCTACTTTGCTCCTCAGCCGATGCATTCCTGTCTAGTAGTCTAGGTAAACATTTCCTTCAAGCTACCGAGCAAAGGGCCCGGCCTCTCTGTCCTCATGCAAGTAATTCATAGCCCTGGTGCCATGGAAAGTTTTCTGCCCCTTGCATAGACACTTAGACGCTTGTGCACGCACACACAGTCAGTATAGAATAGATTCTGTCCGAGAGTCCTTCCTTGTGGATAACATAGTTCTTTAAACATAGGATGTTAGATATGATTTGGGATTAGGTTGACTTGACCCCCCAGACTTCTTGTCTCCACATGTAGAGCTAAATGTCAAGTCCCCTTCACCCCCTAGTTGTACGTCAATTACACGTCATGCTGCTGCGCGCGCATCTAGGCCAAGTATTATCTTATAGATCCACCTATGTATGACATCATAACCAATCATGTTTCCTTTTACTCCTTATTACGCCCACTTTCGGTTACGCACTTACAGTATCGTTTCTCTTATCAATTGTTACGCCTTCTACATTTGTTTCATTGTAATGTATGTCCTATAAAAGCAATTTCTTGTCAATAAAGTATTGTACTTCACTTCCTGAACCCCCGTGGTGACGGAACCTGAAGGCCGCGACTCGAGTCGGCCATTTTGGAATAAAGCCCATTCAGAAACCTCTTATACCACGGATTCTGCCTCTTATTATTCTGAGCTATTTTATTTAAGATTCAGTATGAAATTCAGTCCAGGTAATAGAATATTTACCACAGGGAGACGGCCCACTGGATCGGGTCTGAGGGTTTAATGTTGGGCCTCGCTCTGGACGACAATGATGCCACTTTCGATTATGCATCTGTCTGTGTAAGTTCCCCTCCTATGGAGGTTGTGTTGGGTCTATTGGGGGTTCTCCCTCCTCCTCTAGGGGTCTAGTTAGTTTAACTATATATGGGGCGACAGGCACACTGCACGTTGGGGGGGCTGTTCGGGCTCATGCAGGGGTGCAGGGAGGGGGGAGTTTTGTTGGGGTGGGTGGGTAGGGATGGGGTGTTGTTCGTTTTCATCACAAGGCAAAAGTATTTTTGTGTTAGTTCTAGAGTGCTCTCGGGGGGCCGAATGATGGCTTCTGTATATGATGTGGGGTAGGGAATTAACTTTGTTGTCTTGGAATGTGAATGGACTGGGGGACAGGATCAAACGAGGTGTGGTCCTGCAGTTCTTGAAGCGAATCTCGCCCGATGTAGTCTTTCTGCAGGAGACACACCTCATTGGCAACTCCTTCTGTGCCATGAATCGGCGTGGCTATCGCCTAGTGGCCCACTCGGGCTTCACGTCTGGCTCAAGGGGTGTGGGCATCATGGTGAAGAACTCGCTCCCGTTGGAGATTGATGAGGTGCTCCACGATGACAGGGGACGTTACGCGGTCTTGGTGGGAAGAATGGAGGGCAAAGTGGTTGTCTTTGTGTCAGTATACATCCCACCGGGGCTGCAGTCGACCACCTTTGCAGACCTGGGGCGCCTTCTCCTTGGCCTTCCGGGGGGGCTTCTAGTGATGGGGGGGATTTCAATGCGGTGGTTTCTGGGACTGTGGATCGTCACCCGCTAGGGACCTCCCCTGGGCACAGGCGTGGCTATCCGGCCTCTTGGATACATTTGGATTAGTGGACTGCTGGCGTTTAAAACACCCCATGCAGCTGCAGTACACTTTCCACTCGGGGGCCCATGGTAGTCTCTCACGACTAGATTATGTCCTTGTCCCGGCGGCCTATGTTGGGAGGGTGGGAGAGGTGCGCCATTTGGCACGGGGTATCTCGGACCTCTCCCCGCTCCTGTTACACTTTGATGTTTTTCCGAGGGGGGAGGGTAGGGTGGTCCCAATCAATCCTTGGTACCTGCGCGACCCCACTATTCGCGCTGAATTGACTAAATCCCTTCAGCGATATTTTGATGAGAATGTGGGGTCCGTGCCCTCGGCTGTAACACTGTGGGAGGCCTTCAAGACAGTACTCCGAGGGGAGGCCCTATCCCTTATTTCCCACGCCCGGAGGCAAGAGCGGGAGGAGGTGACCCGGGTGGAGGCTGAAATAGCCGAGTTGGAGGGTAATCTAGAAGGTGGGGTGACGGATGCCGCATTACATGTCCTCCAACTCAAGCAAGCGGCCTATAGGGCCCTCGTCGCGGAGGCGGCCAGGGGCCTCAGTAGAGAGCAACAGGGGCGACTGTATGATGTGGGTGATAAGGCTGGTAAACTGATAGCGTGGTTGGACAAAAAAGAGAGAGCGAATCGTGTGGTCCCGCTGATTGAGAAAACGGATGGTGTGTGTGTAACTGAGCCAGAAGAAATTGTCTCCTGTTTCGCGGATTATTTCCGTGGAGTGTATTCCCCGGTGTCTCCCTGCTCTGAAGAGGATTCCCGTGCCCTGCTCAGGGATATCGCGCTGCCGTCCCTTTCGGGGGAGGACAGGGTGTCGCTGGACGCCGCTCCCACCTCCGACGAAATCGCCCTCGCCATACGCTCGGTCGCTTCCGGCAAGGCCATGGGTCCGAATGGTCTCCCTATCGAGTTGTACAAGTTGCGACCGGATACGCTGGCGCCCCACCTCCGGGCTATGTTCCTGGCGGCCCACTCGGTGGGCTCCCTCCCGCTGGACCAGCGTCTGGCTACAATCGTGGTTATCCACAAGGAGGGGAGACCTCGGGACCGGGTTACATCCTATCGGCCCATTTCGCTACTGAATGCGGAGCCCAAAATTCTCGCCAAGGTACTGGCCAATCGGCTGGTCGGCGTGGTGAGCGATTTGGTTCATCAGGACCAGTCCGGCTTTATTCCCCATCGCAACACAGCCCTTAACTTGCGGCGTTTGCACGGTGTGCTCGCACGTGTCCCGTTCATACGGGAGCCGGCCATTTTGGCGTCCTTAGACGCCACCATGGCGTTTGACACGCTTGAATGGCCATACATCTGGGCGATGCTTGCGAAGTTTGGATTTGGCCCAGGGTTCATCAGTTGGGTCAAATTGCTGTATTCGGGCCCATTGGCGCAGGTGGTGGTGAACGGAAGAGTGTCGGCTCCGTTCGAGCTGGGCCGGGGCACGCGGCAGGGCTGCCCCTTATCGCCGCTCCTCTTTGCGCTCGCATTGGAGCCCCTGGCGGAGTGGCTGCGGTGGCATCCTTCTATCCGTGGTCTCTGCTGGACCCCCGAGTATGAGGACCGCGTATCCCTATACGCTGATGACATCCTCTTGTACCTAGCCTCCCCACGTAAATCACTGATAGTACTGGTTGATGTTTTACATTCATTTGGTCGCAACTCCGGCCTTGTCATCAACTGGGCTAAATCATGTGTGTATGTGCTCTCTGGGGAGGCTCCCATCCTCCCGCGGGGCTGTCCGAACCAGATCGCCCCGCGGGGGTTCAGATACCTGGGTGTCTTCATTACTCTGGACCCGGAGGCCCGCTACGATCGGAACTTGCTTCCCCCCCTCCAGCGCCTGAAGGAGGACGTCGCACGCTGGCGGCGTCTGCCGCTTTCGCCGCTCGGCCGGGCGGCATTGTTCAAGATGATGTCGTTGCCGCGCTTCCTGTACGCGTTGCAGAACACTATGGACTTAGTCCCGGCGCGCTACTTCCGTGAGGTGGAGAGTTTGCAACGCCGCCTGTTCTGGGACGGGAGGCCGCGTATTGCCCTGGCGAAGTTGACGCTCCCGTGGTATGACGGGGGGATTGCCCTCCCGGATATTAAACGGTACTATTGGGCCTCCCAACTAGCTGCGATTAATCATGGCCTATACGGGCCCGCCTTAAACCCGGCATTCGAAATGGATAAGATGCTACTTCCAGGTGGTGACTATAATCGAGCGCTCTACTCTAGCGCGCCCGACGCTCGCCTAACGGGCCCCACGCGTGTCATGGTGCGAGTGTGGCACGCGGCCAATGCAGCTATGGGGTGGAAGGACCGTTTGACCCGGGCGTCACCACTATACGCGTCTGAGCGGTTGGGCTCCCTGTGGACCTCGAAGGGCTTCGAGAAGTGGGACATAATAGGCATTAGCAAAGTGGGGGATCTCTGGACGAGGGGAGGATTTAAAACGTTCGAGATGCTGCAGACGGAATTTCAGTTACAGGGCAGTGAGTACTTTCGGTATTTGCAGGTCCGTCATGCACTGGGCTCCGTCTTTCCGGACGTTGCCTCCATCCCGGAGTATTCCCCCCTGGAGGATAGAGTGCTGGATGGGCACGTCCCGGACAGCACGATCTCACTGATCTACAAAAAACTGATCAACGACCGCTCGGGCTTGTTGACTGCCCTTCGTGAGGCTTGGGTTGCCGATGGGCTGGAGCTGGACGACGAGGACTGGATCTCCGCAGTGGCCTCCCCGAAAGAGGTGGCCATACCGGCTCGCCTTCGCTTCGTCCAGCTCAAGATACTCCACAGGGTCTACATGACGGGGCCAAAGCTCCTGCGTATGGGCTATGCTGAGGACGGGTTGTGTAAGCGTGGGTGTGGTGCTTTGGGGACTTTTCTGCGTATCTTGTGGGAGTGCCCGGAGGTGGAGGGGTTCTGGCGTGGTGTGCATGAGGTGCTGCGAGTGGTTACGCATGTGGCGCTGTTGCCCGAAGCGAGGAGATGCCTGTTGAATGTGTGGGAACCTACCGATTACTCGGCGCCGCAGACGTGGTGGGTGACTCTGGGATATATGGTGGCCAAGCGTGATATTGCTCAATTGTGGGGATCCCAGAGGCCCCCCGACTGTCTCGGCCTGGAAGGAACATATGGATTGGTGCATGTTTCGGGAAAAGGTGGTGTATGTGGCGAGAGGTAAGCCTGGGACATGGGTGAAAGTTTGGGGCCCCTGGAACGCCTACCGCGGGGGAATCTGTGCCCCGCCGTTATTGCCCGATCCGTCGCCGGCCCCATCCCCCCGGTACCGGGCGTTGGGTTCACCCAGCCCTAGTCCTGATCTCTTCCCCCTCTTGAGACTCCTATGGATGGTTAGGATCCCCCCTCTAGGGGAGCACGTACTGCTATTTCCGATTGTGGATTGCCTTGTGGGTTTGTTTTTTCTTGTTGTTCTTTAAGTTTAAAATGAAACCGTATAGTGGGGTCTGGATGGTGTGGCTCTCAACGCTGTTAACTCCTGTGCATGCTCCTCCGCAGCACCACGTGTTTTATAAATGTATATCGTATGCTCCTTTCATTGCCAGCGGCCGGCCGGAAGGTTGTAGGCCCATATTTGTATATTTTTGAGTCTTGTAATAAACGGTTTCAAAAAAAAAATAAATGGCAATTTTGGTCACTGTGAGGCTTTAGAAAGTGGTAATTTAACATGAGGCACAATCTAACTGACATTTTGAATCATTTTGTCAACAGTCCAAAAAATCAATTTTCTAATGAAAAACGATGATCCCAGACGTGACGAACCTTCTCCAGATGGTCAGGAATGGTCATTTTTTAATGTTACATTTTTTGACTGTAAATATATATTGCAAGTGAAATATCGCTTTTGGAACTAAAATAAGTGTCTTCAGAGTCATTTTCCTGCCTGAAATTGTTCAAAATAAAATCTTCTGACTATGAGGAAAGGCCTATAAAAATAGCAATTTTGGATACTGTGAGGCTTTAAAAAGTGGTTATTCAACACGAGGCACAATCCAATTGACATTTTGAATAATTTTTTGTAAAGTCCAAAAAATCAATTTTCTGATGAAAAATGATGACACCGGAGATGTCGAACCTTCTAAGAAATGATCATTTTTTTATGTTAAATCTTTTCACTGTAAATAGATATTGTATGTCAAATATCACTTTTGGAACTAAAATAAGTGTGTTCAGAGTGATTTTCCTGCCCGAAATTGGTGAAAGAAAAGAGATTCTGACTAGGAGGAAGGGCCTATAAAAATGGCAATTTTGGTCACTGTGCGGCTTTATAAAGAGGTTATTCAACATGAGGCACAATCAAATTGACATTTTGAATCATTTTTTCAACATTCCAAAAAATCAATTTTCTGATGAAAAACGATGACCCCGGACCTGTCGCAAGTTCTCCAGATGGTCAGAAATGGTCATTTTTTCATGTTTAATCTTTTGACTGTAAAAGACTATTGCATGCGAATTATCACTTTTGGAATGAAAATCAGTGTGTTTAGAGTCATTTTCCTGCCTGAAATTGTTCGAAATAATACCTTCTGAATAGGAGGAAAGGTCTGCAAAAATGGCAATTTTCGTCACTGTGAGGCTTTAAAAAGTGGTTATTCAACACGAGGCACAATCCAATTGACATTTTGAATCATTTTTTCTACAGTCCAAAAAATTGAGTTTTCTGATGAAAAACGATGAACCCGGACCTGTCGAACTTTCTCCATATGGTCAGAAATGGTCATTTTTTATTGTTTAGTCTTTTGACTGTAAATGACTATTGCATGTGAATTATCACTTTTAGAATTAAAATAAGTGTGTTTAGAGTCATTTTCCTGCCCAAATTGGTCGAAATAGAATCTTCTGAGTAGGAGGAAAAGTCTGTGAAAATGACAATTTTGGTCACTGTGAGGCTTTTAAAAGTGGTTATTCAACATGAGGCACAATCCAATTGACATTTTGTATCATTTTATCTACACTCCAAAAAATCAATTTTCTGATGAAAAACAATGACCCCGTGTGAGAAGTTGGCCTGGTATATGCTGTTCACTAGTTCTAGTGACCACCTTGTACCATGCCAAGCAACCCTTATGGTGTGGTTGTAAGTCAACCTTTTCGGACTAGCTGCCCTAGTGGTAGCGTAGGCTAAGCAGTCTTTGAGGCTAAACTCGTGATGCGTGTTAAGCAAGCTGTTTTACCAATAGTAACCCCCTTTTATACCAATGAAAGGACACCACACAGATATATATTCAAAATATATATGTATTTTATTTCTCAAAGTAACCCCTAGTCTCTTTATGAGCACAGGAGCACAAATCGTCAAACAAGATTATCACAGAATACACAAAAGTTGCACTTTATATGGATAGGCCCTGGTGGCCACTCGAACCATATACTAAAATAGTGGTATAAGTACCACGAACAGAAAAGGGAAAAGGCCTAGGGCCTCTAGAATCGCTGGGCCTACAAGGAGCTAACTTCAGTTAGTGACCAGGAGGTCCACGGGTGGCGTGTGCAGAGCAAATAGTCACACGCGTGCTCCCATAGGTTTCAATGGGTGCGTAAAAAGTACAAAGTTACTGCAAAAGGAATCTTCCGGATGACCTAGGAACTTAAGATTTGGAACACAGGCACTAGAGATGTAATACTACACTTGGGCACCGGAGTGCCAGCTTTACCTCACCCACAGGAAGCGGGTGCATAGGCCTCGAAGTGCGTCGGGTTTCTTCTATCTGTTCCGTGGGGCCTGTAGACAAAAGTGCTGCAGGCGGTCGGTCGGGAAGAGATGCAGTGGATCCAAGAGTGGATCGGAGATGTTGAAGACCTGTAAGCAGAGGGGACAGTGTTCACAGTCACTAGCCAGTGACCAGCGTGGCACCAGGTGGGTACCAGGCGATGTCGGGTGCAAACAGGAAGGAAGGTGTAGCTTGACTCTGCAGCCACGTGGTCCCTGAAGGTCGACGACGTCCAGGAGTCGAGTCACGAGCTGTCCCACGCAGGCTCTCGCTGTTGGCGGTGTCGGCGACTTGATCGAAGCAAACAAGCCTTGGCAAAAGCAATTGTTGTAGGCAAGGAGTTTAAGCTGATAGTTCTGACCAGCAAGGTCAGAGGAACTGCTCCTTTGGAGGGGAGCAAGGGCCAGTCTGGAGCAACCAGACCAGCGGTGTTTGTTGTAGATTTCGTCGCCAAGATGGCCACTAGCCAGCGGGCCAGCAACCGGTTAGGCGCGTCGAGTGGCAAAATGCAGAAGGGCCCCACGCAGATCGTGGAGATGCTGGAGGGCTCACCTTTGGTGCAGATGCTGCTCGAGGGTTGGGCTTCTCAGGACCCAAAGCACAACTTGGAGGGAGCCTCGGTTGTTGCACTGGTCAGCTTGTCGTAGTCGTTTCAAGATGGCTGGCTCCACGTGTCTCGGTGCCTCCACGGGTCTCCTCTTTGCAGGGACTGTGGATCGGGCGGTGAGAGGTCTGGAGGTCCAGGTCTTGTCAGTCTCTGGGCTCGGGCTCCGGCGGGAGGCGGCGGCAAAGCAGACGTTGATTCGCTGGATGGTGCTTGCGTTAGCAAGGTGGTCACTCCCTGACCACAGGGGAGATTGGCTTCAGTCCTCTGTGCGGCAGAGCGTCGAAGTTCCCGTCTTCTTCTTAGTTTTAAGTTGATTCCAGGATGTCTGAAGTCTTAGGACACAGCTCCTACCTTTAAGCGGATTCTAGGGGCCGGACTACCTGCTAGGTCCCTCCCTAAGGGTGGGACCAGGAAGGGGGGTGGTTACACCCCCAATCCTTTGTCCAGCTCGCCCCAGGCCCGGGACTGGTGTGCCCCAGGACCGGTTTGAACTGGCATATGCCCCGAGGCTCCTTGTGAGCCACAGGCATGTCTGGTTTCTTTCAAGCCCTACCTGACCAATACACAAAATCCTGTCTGGGGTGGTGCACGCACCTCCCCTGGCAGGAAACCCTTTGTCCAAACCTCCCAAGCTGGAAGGACTCCCAGCAGCAGGAGGGCAGACTTGTGTCTGTGGTGGCAGCATCCATTTTGTGGAGCTGAGGCTATGTCTGATTTTACCCGGGTTTCAGGTACTGTACATGTCGTGTCCCTCTAGAAGGGTGGAATGCTAACCCCGTCGCCAGAATTGGCGAGGGGTTAGTATTCCAATTCGTATGACACCTTACTCGACATGTTTTGATAAAGCCAAACCAAAGTTAGCATTTAACCGCGAGGTTCATAATGCACTTAAGAGTATATGGTATGACGATATCTGGAAACAGTAGAAGGAAGTTGTTCCGACCACTGCAGACAGGCTCAGCTCATGCCAGAGCACCATCTCACATGGAACCAAGCACTCTGCCTTCAGGATTGTTAAGGCCTGCCATAGGAGTGACTTATAGGTTACCAGGTGTCCCATTTAAGGTTAGGTATAGGTATACTACACCTAAGTAAGAGGTGGTTACACCAACTTACCCCAGCTGAGTGATCAGCCAGTTGTGTCAGATTTGTTAGGCCAAGCCTGGGGTGGCATAATACATGCTTCAGCCCCGGGCAGGCCTTGGGTACACCAATGCCCTGGGTACCTAGTGTACACTGGTACAGGGGCTGACAGGGTGATCCACTTCCAATTGGTTATGCACCTAAGGTGCATAGTTGTAATTTAGTAGAGAGAACAGCAGGCTGGGGGTCTGATTGGCAGGCCCACAGCCTCAATATGTCAAAAACCAGTGAAGCAAAAAGCAAAAATTTGGGGTGACCATAGGATAGCAGACCCTACTCTCCTACACAACCCCCCCCCAAACGCTGGGACATTAAACTAGCCTTGACCAGTCTCGTCTTCATGTCCTAAGTGGAAGTACCTGGAGAGACCATCTGCATTCCCATGGTCAGTACCTGGCCGGTGCTCCACTGTAAAGTCCATCCCCTGTAGGGAAATGGACCACCTAAGCAGTTTGGGATTTTCACCCTTCATCTGATTTAGCCACAAGAGGGGCTTATGGTCGGTCTGAATCTTGAAGTGAGTGCCAAACAAGTATGGCCTCAGCTTCTTCAGGGCCCACACCACAGCAAAGGCCTCCCTCTCAATAGCTGACCAATTCTTCTCTCTGGGGGTCAACCTTCTGCTAATAAAAGCAATGGGTTGGTCTTGACCATCTACATTAAGTTGTGACAGCACAGCTCCCACACCCAACTCAGAAGCATCTGTTTGGACAATAAACTCTTTGGAGTAGTCAGGACTTTTCAGGATAGGTGCAGAGCACATGGCCTCCTTCAGGTCATCAAATGCCTTTTGACAGCTTACTGTCCACTGAACCTTTTTGGGCATCTTCTTGGATGTCAGATCATTAAGAGGAGTCACAATGGACCCATAGTTCTTAACAAACTTCCTGTAGTACCCAGTCAAGCCCAAGAAAGCTCGAACTTGAGTCTGGGTGGTTGGAGGGGACCAGTCCTTGATGGATTGGATCTTACTCTCCAGTGGTTGAACTTGGCCTCCACCCACAAGGTGGCCCAAATATACAACCTTACTCTGCCCTATCTGGCACTTAGTAGCCTTGATAGTGAGGCCTGCCCTCTGCAGGGCCTCAAGAGCCTTCTTCAGGTGGATCAGGTGATCCTCCCAGGTGGAGCTAAAGACAGCAATGTCATCAAGATATGCTGCGCAAAAGTCATCCAACCCAGTAAGGACTTGGTTCACCAGCCTTTGGAAGGTGGCAGGTGCATTCTTCAGACCAAAGGGCATCACCACAAACTGATAATGCCCACCTGGGGTTGAGAATGCTGTTTTGGCCTTAGACTCCTCAGCTAATCTGATTTGCCAATAGCCAGCTGTTAAGTCAAATGTGCTCAAAAACTTTGCAGAAGCAAGTTTGTCTATGAGCTCATCTGCCCTTGGAATAGGGTGTGCATCTGTCCTGGTGACAGCATTGAGTCCTCTGTAATCCACACAGAACCTCATCTCTCTCTTGCCATCTTTGGTGTGAGGTTTGGGGACCAGAACCACTGGGCTAGCCCAGGGGCTCTCTGAGGGTTCAATGACACCTAATTCCAGCATTTTATGTACCTCAGCCTTTATACAGTCCCTGACGTGGTCAGGTTGTCTGTAAAGCTTGTTCTTTACAGGCAGACTGTCACCAGTGTCCACAACATGGGTACACCAGTCAGTTTGACTAGGTATCAAGGAAAACATATGTGAAAATGATTGTAGAGCCTGTCTACATTCAGTCTGCTGATGGGCAGTGAGGTTGCCTCCAAGGGTCACTCCTTCAACTGAGCCATCTTCAGGGTTCTGAGACAACAGGTCTGGGAGAGGGTCACTCTCTTCCTCCTGTCCCTCATCTGTAGCCATGAGCAAGCCCATGTCTGCCCTGTCAACATATGCTTTAAGCCTGTTAACATGGAGTACCCTGTGGGGACTCCTGGGAGTTCCTAGGTCCACCAAGTAGGTGACCTCTCCCTTTTTCTCCAGGATTGTATGGGGTCCAGACCATCTGTCTTGGAGTGCTGCTGGGGCCACTGGCTCCAACACCCATACCTTCTGTCCTGGCTGATACTCAACCAAGACAGCCTTTTGGTCATGCCAAGCTTTCTGTAAGGCCTGGCTTGCCTCAAGGTTTTTGGACGCCTTCTCCATATACTCAGCCATCCGGGAGCGGAGACCAAGTACATAGTCCACTATGTCGAGTTTAGGCTTTTTGAGAGGTAACTCCCATCCTTCCTTCACCAAACACAGTGGGCCTCTCACAGGGTGCCCAAACAACAATTCAAAGGGGCTATAGCCAACCCCCTTTTGTGGGACCTCTCTGTAAGCAAACAGAAGGCAGGGTAGAAGGATGTCCCATCTTCACCTGAGCTTTTCAGGTAATCCTTTGATCATACCCTTTAGGGTCTTGTTGAATCTCTCAACAAGCCCATTGCATTGTGGGTGATAAGGGGTGGTGAACTTGTAGTTGACACCACATTCCTTCCACATAGCTGTCAAGTATCCTGACATAAAGTTGGTACCTCTGTCAGATACTACCTCCTTAGGAAACCCCACTCTGGAGAATACTCCCAGCAGGGCCCTGGCCACAACAGGTACTGTAGTGGTCCTAAGGGGAATTGCCTCTGGATACCTGGTGGCATGATCCACTACCACCAGTATGAATCTGTGTCCAGATGCAGTGGGAGGATCCATGGGACCCACTATATCTATTCCCACTCTTTCAAAGGGAACCCCCACCACAGGTAGTGGTATCAGGGGGGCCTTTGTTGTGCCACCTGATTTGCCACTGGCTTGGCAGGTAACACAGGAGCGACAAAACTCCTTTGTATCTTCATTCATATGAGGCCAGTGAAAGTGAGGGACAAGTCTGTCCCAGGTCTTATTCTGGCCTAGGTGTCCTGCTAAAGGAATATCATGGGCCAAGGTAAGAAGGAAGCCCCTAAATTGCAGAGGTATAACCAACCTCCTGGTTGCACCAGGCTTGGGGTCTCTAGCCTCTGAATAAAGGAGCCCTTCATCCCAATACACTTTATGGGTACCTTGAGCATTCCCAGCAGCCTCAGCAGCAGCCAGCTGTCTGAGGGGTTCAAGAGAGGGACAGGATAACTGAGCCTGCCTCAAGTCAGCCCTTGAAGGTCCCCCTGTCCCCAGAAACTCAACCTGATCAGGTTCAAGCTCTTCAGGGACAGTTCCTTCAGGGTCCTCTAGATCAGTTTCCTGGGAAGGCTGATCATCACTCTGAGGCAGGGGGGAAGGCACAGCCTTGACCCTCCTGTTCTTCTTCTTGGTAGGTGCTTGGACCATTGTTCCAGGATCCAAGACCTGTGGTTCAGTGAGGCACTTTTTGGCCTGTGACCTGGTCACAGCAAGGACATGTGATGATATACCTAACATCTCTGCATGAGTCCTGTACTCCACTTCTGACCATAGAGAACTCTCTAGGTCATTGCCCAACAAACATTCTACTGGGAGGTCTGCACTAACCACAACCCTTTTGAGGCCAGTTACCCCTCCCCATGAGAAGTTAACAACTGCCACACTATGGGAAGTAGTGGCATTGCTGGCATTGGTCACCAGGTAATTCTCACCTGGTATGTACTGTCCAGGATCCACAAAGCCTGGTGTCACCATGGTGACACTGGCACATGTGTCCCTGTAGGCTTGAGCCACTTTTTCGTTTATTAAAGGAGTCTGTCTGTACTTGCCCAGGTTACTGGGGCTCACAGTCAGGGACAAATCAATGTCCCCATCACAGATCAAGACTGCCTGTGTCAGGGTTCTGTCTAAGTCAGAATCTCCTTCAGTTCCCATAGTGATTCCCACTACACCCTTTGTCTGGGGACCAACACTGCTAACAGTAGTACTGGGAGCAGGTGCCTTAGGGGCAACAGTGTTGGGGGCTCCACCCTTTTTGCAATCACTAGTCCAGTGAGTTGTATTTTTACAATGATTGCACCAGGGTTTCTTCTGACCTTCTTTCTTCTTTTTGGACTGTTGGGACCCACCCTCCTTAGCAGTAGTTTGGGGCCCTGTTGAAGACTTCTGGTCTTTAGGTTTCTGATCTCCACCCTTTTGGTCTGTTTTCTTCTGATCACCCCCTTGGCCCTGGTTCTGGTTCTTTTGCTTAACCCTGGTTCTGACCCATTTGTCTGCCTTCTTTCCCAATTCTTGGGGAGAGGTCAGATCAGAGTCAACCAAGTGTTGATGCAGTTGCTGGTTTTGACAGTTATTTAAAATCTGTTCTCTCATCATCAAATTATACAATCCTGTAAAATCAGATACCTTACTTCCCAGCAACCAACCCTCCAAAGCCTTAGTGGCACATTCAACATATTCAGACCAGTCCTGAGTCTGTGTCTTTTGGGTGTCTCTGAACATTAACCTGTACTGTTCAGTGGTTAAGCCTAACCCATCAACTAGAACACTCTTCAGGACTCTGTAGTTTCTGACATCCTCTTCTCTAACAGTGAGGAGTCTGTCTCTGCCTCTTCCCTCAAAGGAGAGCCAGAGGATTGCTGCCCACTGATCTTCAGGAACCTGCTGTACTTTGCAGGCTCTCTCAAGAGCAGTTATCCACTTGTGGATGTCATCCCCACTTTTGTAGGGGGGCACAACCTTAGACAGGTTTCTATTATCGAAAACCCTATCTTTGTCCTTAGGGACAATGCTGCCACCAGTGGGTATAGACCCACTCTCTTTATGCTGTCTAGCCTTGCTAAGTTTCTCTTCCATCAGGGCTACTTCTAGCTCCTGCTTCCTGATCCTCAGCTGAGCCTCTTGCATCTTGGCCTCATGTTCCCTCCTCTGAGGGGTGGTCATCCTTCTCCTGGAGTGACCTTGAGAGCCTCTAGAGCCATGGGAAGCATTGGAGTCACCTGAGCGATTCCTTTGCCTTCCAAGCCCTGGGTTAAGTCCACTGGGGAGATCCAGTGGGGTGAACCCACTGTCAGTCCCCAATAGCCTTGGTTTAGCTGGGCCAAGTATAACACTTGGCACTGGGCTAGTTCTCCCTTCATCCTCACCACTGTCTGTATCCCCATCACTTTCTTCCTCTGTGGTAGGCATCCCATCTAAGGGGTGACTATTGGAAAGGGGTGTCTCAGTGGCATCTTCAGAAAGGGGGCCTCCTGTTCCTGTCCCTAAGGGGGCTAACTGGGAAGCTTTCTGGAGCTCTTTTTGATTCTCATCATTTTGCAAGAGCTCCCTGAGCACAGCAGAGGTAGGGTTCTTGGGCTGTTTAAGGCCTCTAAGAGTTGCCAAATGCCTGAGCTCATTCTGATTAAGGGTAGCATAGATGGATGGTGCCCTCGGGGGGTCACTCTCAACAGAGATGGGTACAGTGGACCCCTCTGCCCCAGCCATTGCTCTTAAGTGTGGGTGGATGTGTTGCAATCTACCTACACTTGGGTTTACCTACTAAACCTATCTAGTAGTTGTAGTCAGGGTGTGCTACTCCCTTTGCTCTACAACAACTAAGTTCAGTAGAACTTAAGTATATCTAATCTTGTTTTATATGTACCTACAGGTACCTATGTGATCTTTCAATTGGTAACCAAGAGATTACAATGGTAAAACACAGCAAGCTCAAATCCAACCGCTGCTCACCAATGTGAGAAGTTGGCCTGGTATATGCTGTTCACTAGTTCTAGTGACCACCTTGTACCATGCCAAGCAACCCTTATGGTGTGGTTGTAAGTCAACCTTTTCGGACTAGCTGCCCTAGTGGTAGCGTAGGCTAAGCAGTCTTTGAGGCTAAACTCGTGATGCGTGTTAAGCAAGCTGTTTTACCAATAGTAACCCCCTTTTATACCAATGAAAGGACACCACACAGATATATATTCAAAATATATATGTATTTTATTTCTCAAAGTAACCCCTAGTCTCTTTATGAGCACAGGAGCACAAATCGTCAAACAAGATTATCACAGAATACACAAAAGTTGCACTTTATATGGATAGGCCCTGGTGGCCACTCGAACCATATACTAAAATAGTGGTATAAGTACCACGAACAGAAAAGGGAAAAGGCCTAGGGCCTCTAGAATCGCTGGGCCTACAAGGAGCTAACTTCAGTTAGTGACCAGGAGGTCCACGGGTGGCGTGTGCAGAGCAAATAGTCACACGCGTGCTCCCATAGGTTTCAATGGGTGCGTAAAAAGTACAAAGTTACTGCAAAAGGAATCTTCCGGATGACCTAGGAACTTAAGATTTGGAACACAGGCACTAGAGATGTAATACTACACTTGGGCACCGGAGTGCCAGCTTTACCTCACCCACAGGAAGCGGGTGCATAGGCCTCGAAGTGCGTCGGGTTTCTTCTATCTGTTCCGTGGGGCCTGTAGACAAAAGTGCTGCAGGCGGTCGGTCGGGAAGAGATGCAGTGGATCCAAGAGTGGATCGGAGATGTTGAAGACCTGTAAGCAGAGGGGACAGTGTTCACAGTCACTAGCCAGTGACCAGCGTGGCACCAGGTGGGTACCAGGCGATGTCGGGTGCAAACAGGAAGGAAGGTGTAGCTTGACTCTGCAGCCACGTGGTCCCTGAAGGTCGACGACGTCCAGGAGTCGAGTCACGAGCTGTCCCACGCAGGCTCTCGCTGTTGGCGGTGTCGGCGACTTGATCGAAGCAAACAAGCCTTGGCAAAAGCAATTGTTGTAGGCAAGGAGTTTAAGCTGATAGTTCTGACCAGCAAGGTCAGAGGAACTGCTCCTTTGGAGGGGAGCAAGGGCCAGTCTGGAGCAACCAGACCAGCGGTGTTTGTCGTAGATTTCGTCGCCAAGATGGCCACTAGCCAGCGGGCCAGCAACCGGTTAGGCGCGTCGAGTGGCAAAATGCAGAAGGGCCCCACGCAGATCGTGGAGATGCTGGAGGGCTCACCTTTGGTGCAGATGCTGCTCGAGGGTTGGGCTTCTCAGGACCCAAAGCACAACTTGGAGGGAGCCTCGGTTGTTGCACTGGTCAGCTTGTCGTAGTCGTTTCAAGATGGCTGGCTCCACGTGTCTCGGTGCCTCCACGGGTCTCCTCTTTGCAGGGACTGTGGATCGGGCGGTGAGAGGTCTGGAGGTCCAGGTCTTGTCAGTCTCTGGGCTCGGGCTCCGGCGGGAGGCGGCGGCAAAGCAGACGTTGATTCGCTGGATGGTGCTTGCGTTAGCAAGGTGGTCACTCCCTGACCACAGGGGAGATTGGCTTCAGTCCTCTGTGCGGCAGAGCGTCGAAGTTCCCGTCTTCTTCTTAGTTTTAAGTTGATTCCAGGATGTCTGAAGTCTTAGGACACAGCTCCTACCTTTAAGCGGATTCTAGGGGCCGGACTACCTGCTAGGTCCCTCCCTAAGGGTGGGACCAGGAAGGGGGGTGGTTACACCCCCAATCCTTTGTCCAGCTCGCCCCAGGCCCGGGACTGGTGTGCCCCAGGACCGGTTTGAACTGGCATATGCCCCGAGGCTCCTTGTGAGCCACAGGCATGTCTGGTTTCTTTCAAGCCCTACCTGACCAATACACAAAATCCTGTCTGGGGTGGTGCACGCACCTCCCCTGGCAGGAAACCCTTTGTCCAAACCTCCCAAGCTGGAAGGACTCCCAGCAGCAGGAGGGCAGACTTGTGTCTGTGGTGGCAGCATCCATTTTGTGGAGCTGAGGCTATGTCTGATTTTACCCGGGTTTCAGGTACTGTACATGTCGTGTCCCTCTAGAAGGGTGGAATGCTAACCCCGTCGCCAGAATTGGCGAGGGGTTAGTATTCCAATTCGTATGACACCTTACTCGACATGTTTTGATAAAGCCAAACCAAAGTTAGCATTTAACCGCGAGGTTCATAATGCACTTAAGAGTATATGGTATGACGATATCTGGAAACAGTAGAAGGAAGTTGTTCCGACCACTGCAGACAGGCTCAGCTCATGCCAGAGCACCATCTCACATGGAACCAAGCACTCTGCCTTCAGGATTGTTAAGGCCTGCCATAGGAGTGACTTATAGGTTACCAGGTGTCCCATTTAAGGTTAGGTATAGGTATACTACACCTAAGTAAGAGGTGGTTACACCAACTTACCCCAGCTGAGTGATCAGCCAGTTGTGTCAGATTTGTTAGGCCAAGCCTGGGGTGGCATAATACATGCTTCAGCCCCGGGCAGGCCTTGGGTACACCAATGCCCTGGGTACCTAGTGTACACTGGTACAGGGGCTGACAGGGTGATCCACTTCCAATTGGTTATGCACCTAAGGTGCATAGTTGTAATTTAGTAGAGAGAACAGCAGGCTGGGGGTCTGATTGGCAGGCCCACAGCCTCAATATGTCAAAAACCAGTGAAGCAAAAAGCAAAAATTTGGGGTGACCATAGGATAGCAGACCCTACTCTCCTACACCCCGGAACTGTTGAACTTTGCCCAGATGGTCAGAAATTGTCATTTTTTAATTTTTAATCTTTTGAATGTAAATGACTATTGCATGTGAATTATCCCTTTTGGAATGAAAATCAGTGTGTTTAGAGTCATTTTGCTGCCTGAAATTGGTCAAAATAGAAGCTTCTGAATAGGAGGAAAAGTCTGTAAAAATGGCAATTTTGGTCACTGTGAAGCTTTAAAAAGTGGCAATTTAACATGAGGCACAATCTAACAGACATTTTGAATCATTTTGTCAACAGTCCAAAAAATCAATTTTCTAATGAAAAACGATGATCCCGGACATGACGAACCTTCTCCAGATGGTCAGGAATGGTCATTTGTTAATGTTAAATTTTTTGACTGTAAATAAATTTTGCAAGTGAAATATCGCTTTTGGAACTAAAATAAGTGTCTTCAGAGTCATTTTCCTGCCTGAAATTGTTCAAAATAAAATCTTCTGACTATGAGGAAAGGCCTATAAAAATAGCAATTTTGGATACTGTGAGGCTTTAAAAAGTGGTTATTCAACATGAGGCACAATCCAATTGACATTTTGAATAATTTTTTGTACAGTCCAAAAAATCAATTTTCTGATGAAAAATGATGACACCGGAGATGTCGAACCTTCTCCAGATGGTAAGAAATGATCATTTTTTTATGTTAAATCTTTTCACTGTAAAAAGATATTGCATGTCAAATATCACTTTTGGAACAAAAATAGGTGTGTTCAGAGTGATTTTCCTGCCTGAAATTGGTGAAAGAAAAGAGCTTCTGACTAGGAGGAAGGGCCTATAAAAATGCAAATTTTGGTCACTGTGCGGCTTTATAAAGAGGTTATTCAACATGAGGCACAATCAAATTGACATTTTGAATCATTTTTTCAACATTCCAAAAAATCTATTTTCTGATGAAAAACTGATGACCTGTTGAATGTTCTCCAGATGGTCAGAAATGGTCATTTTTTCATGTTTAATCTTTTGACTGTAAAAGACTATTGCATGCGAATTATCACTTTTGGAAGGAAAATCAGTGTGTTTAGAGTCATTTTCCTGCCTGAAATTGTTCGAAATAAAACCTTCTGAATAGGAGGAAAGGTCTGCAAAAATGGCACTTTTCGTCACTGTGAGGCTTTAAAAAGTGGTTATTCAACATGAGGCACAATCCAATTGACATTTTGAATCATTTTTTCTACAGTCCAAAAAATGAGTTTTCTGATGAAAAACGATGACACCGGACCTGTCGAACTTTTTCCAGATGGTCAGAAATGATCATTTTTTCATTTTTAATCTTTTAACTGTAAATGACTATTGCATGTGAATTATCCCTTTTGGAATGAAAATCAGTGTGTTTAGAGTTATTTCCCTGCCCGAAATTGGTCGAAATAGAAGACTCTGAGTAGGAGGAAAAGTCCGTTAAATGGTCAATTTTGGTCATTCTGAGGCTTTAAAAAGTGGTTATTCAAAATGAGGCGTTACAACAAACAAATAATGGACGGAATGCTGACAATGCAGACATTCTCCCCCAGTCAAGAGATCTGGGTTAAATCCATCGTTCTTTTGCCCACTACGCCTCCCCAGTTCAGACATGGCCATATGCAAATCAGTCTTGACCCTGTGCCTCATGGGAACAGTCCAGCCCGAACTGCCAAGCCATGTCTTCCCTGGACCGGAATCAAGCATCCTAGGACCGGTTTCTGGCTATCAGCCATCATCAGCCAGGATAGCTTGACTCCAGTGGCGTAGTGAGCACGGGTCCCACGTCTGGGAATACCCATCCCACTTAGGGCGAAAAGCGTTACAACAAACAAATGATGGACGGAATGCTGACAATGCAGACATTCTCCCCCAGTCAAGAGATCTGGGTTAAATCCATCGTTCTTTTGCCCACTACGCCACCCCAGTTCAGACATGGCCATATGCAAATCCGTCTTGACCCTGTGCCTCATGGGAACAGTCCAGCCCGAACTGCCAAGCCATGTCTTCCCTGGACCGGAATCAAGCATCCTAGGACCGGTTTCTGGCTATCAGCCGTCATCAGCCAGGATAGCTTGACTCTAGTGGCGTAGTGAGCACGGGTCCCACGTCTGGGAATACCCATCCCACTTAGGGCTGATAGCCAGAAACCGGTCCTAGGATGCTTGATTCCATTCCAGGGAAGACATAGCTTGGCAGTTCGGGCTGGACTGTTCCCATGAGGCACAGGGTCAAGACTGATTTGCATATGGCCATGTCTGAACTGGGGTGGTGTAGTGGGCAAAAGAACGATGGATTTAACCTAGATCTCTTGACTGGGGGAGAATGTATGCATTGTCAGCATTCCGTCCATCATTTGTTTGTTGTTACGCTTTTCGCCCTAAGTGGGATGGATATTCCCAGACGTGGGACCCGTGCTCACTACGCCACTGGAGTCAAGCTATCCTGGCTGATGACGGCTGATAGCCAGAAACCGGTCCTAGGATGCTTGATTCCGGTCCAGGGAAGACATGGCTTGGCAGTTCGGGCTGGACTGTTCCCATGAGGCACAGGGTCAAGACTGATTTGCATATGGCCATGTCTCAACTGGGGTGGTGTAGTGGGCAAAAGAACGATGGATTTAACCTAGATCTCTTGACTGGGGGAGAATGTATGCATTGTCAGCATTCCGTCCATCATTTGTTTGTTGTAACGCATTTCGCCCTAAGTTGGATGGATATTCCCAGACGTGGGACCCGTGCTCACTACGCCACTGGAGTCAAGCTATCCTGGCTGATGACGGCTGATAGCCAGAAACCGGTCCTAGGATGCTTGATTCCGGTCCAGGGAAGACATGGCTTGGCAGTTCGGGCTGGACTGTTCCCATGAGGCACAGGGTCAAGACTGATTTGCATATGGCCATGTCTGAACTGGGGTGGTGTAGTGGGCAAAAGAACGATGGATTTAACCTAGATCTCTTGACTGGGGGAGAATGTATGCATTTTCAGCATTCCGTCCATCATTTGTTTGTTGTAACGCTATTCAAAATGAGGCACCATCTAATTGACATTTTGAATAATTTTTTCGCCAGTCTAAAAAATCAATTTTCTGATGAAAAATGATGACCCCGGAAATATTGCATGTGAAATATCACTTTTGGAACTAAAATAAGTGTTTTCAGCATAATTTTCCTGCCCGAAATCGGTCAAAATAAAAGCTTCTGACCAGGAGAAAAGGACTACAAAAATGGCATTTTTGGTCACTGTGAGGATTTAAAAAGTGGGTATTGAATATGAGGGCCAATCAAATTGATATTTTGAATCATTTTTTGTACAGTCCAAAAAATCAATTTTCTGATGAAAAACAATGACCCCGGACCTCTTGAACTTTCTCCAGATGGTCAGAAATGGTCATTTTTTAATGTTTTTGACTGCAAATGACTATTGCATGTGAATTATCACTTTTGGAATGAAAATCAGTGTGTTTAGAATAATTTTTCTGGCTGAAATTGGTCAAAATTGAAGCTTCTGAGTAGGAGGAAAAGTCAGTAAAAAGGTGAATTTTGGTCACTGTGAGGCTTTAAAAAGTTGTTATTCAAAATGAGGCACTATCTAATTGACATTTTGAATAATTTTTTTACAGTCTAAAAATTCAATTTTCTGATGAAAAACGATTACCCGGACCTCTTGAACTTTCTCCAGATGGTCAGAAATGGTCAATTTGTAATGTTTAATCTTTTGACTGTAAATGACTATTGCATGTGAATTATCACTTTTGGAATGAAAATCAGTGTGTTTAGTAGTCATTTTCCTGCCTAAAATTGGTTGAAATAGAAACTTCTGAGTAGGAGGAAAAGTCCACAAAAAGAGCAATTTTGGTCACTGAGAGGCTTTAAAAAGTGGTTATTCAACATGAGGTGCAATTCTATTGACATTTTGAATACTTTTTTCTACAGTCCAAAGAATCAATTTTCTGATGAGAAATGATGACCTCGGACCTGTCGAACTTTCTCCAGATGGCCAGAAATGGTCATTTTTTAATTTTTATTCTTTTGACTGCAAATCACTATTGCATGTGAATTATCACTTTTGGAATGAAAATCAGTGTGTTTAGAATAATATTTCTGCCTGAAATTGGTCAAAATTGAAGCTTCTGAGTAGGAGGAAAAGTCCGTAAAAAGGTAAATTTTGGTCACTCTGAGGCTTTGAAAAATGGTTATTTAAAATGAGGCACTATCTAATTGACATTTTGAATAATTTTTTCTACCGTACAAAAAATCTATTTTCCGATGAAAAACGATGAACCCGGACCTCTCGAACTTTCTCCAGATGGTCCGAAATGGTCAATTTTTAATGATTAATCTTTTGACTGTAAATGACTATTGCATGTGAATTATCACTTTTGGAATGAAAATCAGTGTGTTTAGTAGTCATTTTCCTGCCTGAAATTGGTTGAAATAGAAGCTTCTGAGTAGGAAGAAAAGTCCACAAAAAGGGCAATTTTGGTCACTGTGATGCTTTAAAAAGTGGTTATTCAACATGAGGTGCAATCCTATTGACATTTTGAATACTTTTTTCTACAGTCCAAAGAATCAATTTTTTGATGAAAAACGATGAACCCGGACCTGTCGAACTTTCTCCATATGGTCAGAAATGGTAATTTTTTATTGTTTAGTCTTTTGACTGTAAATGACTATTGCACGTGAATTATCACTTTTAGAACGAAAATAAGTGTGTTTAGAGTCATTTTCCTGCCCAAATTGGTCGGAATAGAATCTTCTGAGTAGGAGGAAAAGTCTGTGAAAATGACAATTTTGGATACTGTGAGGCTTTAAAAAGTGGTTATTCAACATGAGCCACAATCCAATTGACATTTTGAATAATTTTTTGTACAGTCCAAAAAATCAATTTTGTGATGAAAAATGATGACACCGGAGATGTCGAACCTTCTCCAGATGGTAAGAAATGATCATTTTTTTATGTTAAATCTTTTCACTGTAAATAGATTTGCATGTCAAATATCACTTTTGGAACTAAAATAAGTGTGTTCAGAGTGATTTTCCTGCCCGAAATTGGTGAAAGAAAAGAGCTTCTAACTAGGAGGAAGGGCCTATAAAAATGGCAATTTTGGTCACTGTGCGGCTTTATAAAGAGGTTATTCAACATGAGGCACAATTAAATTGACATTTTGAATCATTTTTTCAACATTCCAAAAAATCAATTTTCTGATGAAAAACGATGACCCCGGACCTGTCGCACGTTCTCCAGATGGTCAGAAATGGTCATTTTTTCATGTTTAATCTTTTGACTGTAAAAGACTATTGCATGCGAATTATCACTTTTGGAATGAAAATCAGTGTGTTTAGAGTCATTTTCCTGCCTGAAATTGTTCGAAATAGAATCTTCTGAGTAGGAGGAAAAGTCCACAAAAAGGGCAATTTTGGTCACTGTGAGGCTTTAAAAAGTGGTTATTCAACATGAGGTGCAATCCTATTGACATTTTGAATTCTTTTTTCTTCAGTCCAAAGAATCAATTTTCAGATGAAAAACGATGAACCCGGACCTATCGAACTTTCTCCATATGGTCAGAAATGGTCATTTTTTATTGTTTAGTCTTTTGACTGTAAATGACTATTGCACGTGAATTATCACTTTTAGAACGAAAATAAGTGTGTTTAGAGTCATTTTCCTGCCCAAATTGGTCGAAATAGAATCTTCTGAGTAGGAGGAAAAGTCTGTGAAAATGACAATTTTGGTCACTGTGAGGCTTTTAAAAGTGGTTATTTAACACGAGGCACAATCCAATTGACATTTTGAATCATTTTATCTACACTCCAAAAAATGAATTTTCTGATGAAAAACAATGACCCCGGAACTGTTGAACTTTGCCCAGATGGTCAGAAATTGTCATTTTTTAATTTTTAATCTTTTGAATGTAAATGACTATTGCATGTGAATTATCCCTTTTGGAATGAAAATCAGTGTGTTTAGAGTCATTTTCCTGCCTGAAATTGGACGAAATAGAAGCTTCTGAGTAGGGAGAAAAGTCCACAAAAAGGGCAATTTTGGTCACTGTGAGGCTTTAAAAGGTGGTTATTCAACATGAGGTGCAATCCTATTGACATTTTGAATTCTTTTTTCTTCAGTCCAAAGAATCAATTTTCAGATGAAAAACGATGAACCCGGACCTATCGAACTTTCTCCATATGGTCAGAAATAGTCATTTTTTATTGTTTAGTCTTTTGACTGTAAATGACTATTGCACGTGAATTATCACTTTTAGAACGAAAATAAGTGTGTTTAGAGTCATTTTCCTGCCCAAATTGGTCGAAATAGAATCTTCTGAGTAGGAGGAAAAGTCTGTGAAAATGACAATTTTGGTCACTGTGAGGCTTTTAAAAGTGGTTATTCAACACGAGGCACAATCCAATTGACATTTTGAATCATTTTATCTACACTCCAAAAAATGAATTTTCTGATGAAAAACAATGACCCCCGGACCTGTCGAACTTTTTCCAGATGGTCAGAAATGATCATTTTTTTATTTTTAATCTTTTAACTGTAAATGACTATTGCTTGTGAATTATCCCTTTTGGAATGAAAATCAGTGTGTTTAGAGTTATTTTCCTGCCTGAAATTGGACGAAATAGAAGCTTCTGAGTAGGAGGAAAAGTCCACAAAAAGGGCAATTTTGGTCACTGTGAGGCTTTAAAAAGTGGTTATTCAACATGAGGTGCAATCCTATTGACATTTTGAATTCTTTTTTCTTCAGTCCAAAGAATCAATTTTCAGATGAAAAACGATGAACCCAGACCTATTGAACTTTCTCCATATGGTCAGAAATGGTCATTTTTTATTGTTTAGTCTTTTGACTGAAAATGAGTATTTCACGTGAATTATCACTTTTAGAACGAAAATAAGTGTGTTTAGAGTCATTTTCCTGCCCAAATTGGTCGAAATAGAATCTTCTGAGTAGCAGGAAAAGTCTGTGAAAATGACAATTTTGGTCACTGTGAGGCTTTTAAAAGTGGTTATTCAACACGAGGCACAATCCAATTGACATTTTGAATTATTTTATCTACACTCCAAAAAATGAATTTTCTGATGAAAAACAATGACCCCGGAACTGTTGAACTTTGCCCAGATGGTCAGAAATTGTCATTTTTTTATTTTTAATCTTTTGAATGTAAATGACTATTGCATGTGAATTATCCCTTTTGGAATGAAAATCAGTGTGTTTAGAGTCATTTTGCTGCCTGAAATTGGTCGAAAAAGAAGCTTATGAATAGGAGGAAAAGTCTGTAAAAATGGCAATTTTGGTCACTGTGAGGCTTTAGAAAGTGGTAATTTAACATGAGGCACAATCTAACAGACATTTTGAATCATTTTGTCAACAGTCCAAAAAATCAATTTTCTAATGAAAAACGATGATCATGACGCACCTTCTCCAGATGGTCAGGAATGGTCATTTTTTAATGTTACATTTTTTGACTGTACATAAATATTGTAAGTGAAATATCGCTTTTGGAACTAAAATAAGTGTCTTCAGAGTCATTTTCCTGCCTGAAATTTTTCAAAATAAAATCTTCTGACTATGAGGAAAGGCCTATAAAAATAGCAATTTTGGATACTGTGAGGCTTTAAAAAGTGGTTATTCAACATGAGGCACAATCCAATTGACATTTTGAATATTTTTTTGTACAGTCCAAAAAATCAATTTTCTGATGAAAAATGATGACACCGGAGATGTCGAACCTTCTCCAGATGGTAAGAAATGATAATTTTTTTATGTTAAATCTTTTCACTGTATATAGATATTGCATGTCAAATTTCACTTTTGGAACTAAAATAAGTGTGTTCAGAGTGATTTTCCTGCCCGAAATTGGTGAAAGAAAAGAGCTTCTGACTAGGAGGAAGGGCCTATAAAAATGCAAATTTTGGTCACTGTGCGGCTTTATAAAGAGGTTATTCAACATGAGGCACAATCAAATTGACATTTTGAATCATTTTTTCAACATTCCAAAAAATTCTATTTTCTGATGAAAAACGATGACCTGTCGAACGTTCTCCAGATGGTCAGAAATGGTCATTTTTTCATGTTTAATCTTTTGACTGTAAAAGACTATTGCATGCGAATTTTCACTTTTGGAATGAAAATCAGTGTGTTTAGAGGTTTTTTCCTGCCCGAAATTCAACGAAATAGAAGACTCTGAGTAGGAGGAAAAGTCCGTTAAAAGGTCAATTTTGGTCATTCTGAGGCTTTAAAAAGTGGTTATTCAAAATGAGGCACTATCTAATTGACATTTTGAATAATTTTTTCGCCAGTCTAAAAAATCATTTTTCTTATGAAAAATGATGACCCCGGAAATATTGCATGTGAAATATCACTTTTGGAACTAAAATAAGTGTGTTCAGCTTAATTTTCCTGCCCGAAATCGGTCAAAATAAAAGCTTGTGACCAGGAGAAAAGGACTACAAAAATGGCAATTTTGGTCACTGTGAGGATTTAAGAAGTTGTTATTCAAAATGAGGCACTATCTAATTGACATTTTGAATAATTTTTTCTACAGTCTAAAAAATCAATTTTCTGATGAAAAACGATTACCCGGACCTCTTGAACTTTTTCCAGATGGTCAGAAATGGTCAATTTGTAATGTTTAATCTTTTGACTGTAAATGACTATTACATGTGAATTATCACTTTTGGAATGAAAATCAGTGTGTTTAGTAGTAATTTTCTTGCCTGAAATTGGTTGAAATAGAAGCTTCTGAGTAGGAGGAAAAGTCCACAAAAAGGGCAATTTTGGTCACTGAGAGGCTTTAAAAAGTGGTTATTCAACATGAGGTGCAATTCTATTGACATTTTGAATACTTTTTTCTACAGTCCAAAGAATCAATTTTCTGATGAAAAATGATGACCTCGGACCTGTCGAACTTTCTCCAGATGGTCAGAAATGGTCCTTTTTAATGTTTAATCTTTTGACTGTTAAAGACTATTGCATGTGAATTATCACTTTTAGAGCGAAAATAAGTGTGTTTAGAGTCATTTTCCTGCCCAAATTGGTCGAAATAGAATCTTCTGAGTAGGAGGAAAAGTCTGTGAAAATGACAATTTTGGTCACTGTGAAGCTTTTAAAAGTGGTTATTCAACAAGAGGCACAATCCAATTGACATTTTGAATCATTTTATCTACACTCCCAAAAATGAATTTTCTGATGAAAAACAATGACCCCGGAACTGTTGAACTTTGCCCAGATGGTCAGAAATTGTCATTTTTTAATTTTTAATCTTTTGAATGTAAATGACAATTGCATGTGAATTATCCCTTTTGGAATGAAAATCAGTGTGTTTAGAGTCATTTTGCTGCCTGAAATTCATCGAAAAAGAAGCTTCTGAATAGGAGGAAAAGTCTGTAAAAATGGCAATTTTGGTCACTGTGAGGCTTTAAAAAGTGGTAATTCAACATGAGGCACAATCTAACTGACATTTTGAATCATTTTGTCAACAGTCCAAAAAATCAATTTTCTAATGAAAAACGATCATCCCGGACGTGACGAACCTTCTCCAGATGGTCAGGAATGGTCATTTTTTAATGTTATATTTTTTGACTGTAAATAAATATTGCAAGTGAAATATCGCTTTTGGAACTAAAATAAGTGACTTCAGAGTCATTTTCCTGCCTGAAATTTTTCAAAATAAAATCTTCTGACTATGAGGAAAGGCCTATAAAAATAGCAATTTTGGATACTGTGAGGCTTTAAAAAGTGGTTATTTAACATGAGGCACAATCCAATTGACATTTTGAATAATTTTTTGTACAGTCCAAAAAATCAATTTTCTGATGAAAAATTATGACACCGGAGATGTCGAACCTTCTCCAGATGGTAAGAAATTATCATTTTTTTATGTTAAATCTTTTCACTGTAAATAGATATTGCATGTCAAATTTCACTTTTGGAACTAAAATAAGTGTGTTCAGAGTGATTTTCCTGCCCGAAATTGGTGAAAGAAAAGAGCTTCTGACTAGGAGGAAGGGCCTATAAAAATGCAAATTTTGGTCACTGTGCGGCTTTATAAAGAGGTTATTCAACATGAGGCACAATCAAATTGACATTTTGAATCATTTTTCAACATTCCAAAAAATTCTATTTTCTGATGAAAAACGATGACCTGTCGAACGTTCTCCAGATGGTCAGAAATGGTCATTTTTTCATGTTTAATCTTTTGACTGTAAAAGACTATTGCATGCGAATTATCACTTTTGGAATGAAAATCAGTGTGTTTAGAGTTATTTTCCTGCCCGAAATTCGTCGTAATAGAAGACTCTGAGTAGGAGGAAAAGTCCGTTAAAAGGTCAATTTTGGTCATTCTGAGGCTTTAAAAAGTGGTTATTCAAAATGAGGCACTATCTAATTGACATTTTGAATAATTTTTTCGCCAGTCTAAAAAATCCATTTTCTTATGAAAAATGATGACCCCGGAAATATTGCATGTGAAATATCACTTTTGGAACTAAAATAAGTGTGTTCAGCTTAATTTTCCTGCCCGAAATCGGTCAAAATAAAAGCTTGTGACCAGGAGAAAAGGACTACAAAAATGGCAATTTTGGTCACTGTGAGGATTTAAGAAGTTGTTATTCAAAATGAGGCACTATCTAATTGACATTTTGAATAATTTTTTCTACAGTCTAAAAAATCAATTTTCTGATGAAAAACGATTACCCGGACCTCTTGAACTTTTTCCAGATGGTCAGAAATGGTCAATTTGTAATGTTTAATCTTTTGACTGTAAATGACTATTACATGTGAATTATCACTTTTGGAATGAAAATCAGTGTGTTTAGTAGTAATTTTCTTGCCTGAAATTGGTTGAAATAGAAGCTTCTGAGTAGGAGGAAAAGTCCACAAAAAGGGCAATTTTGGTCACTGAGAGGCTTTAAAAAGTGGTTATTCAACATGAGGTGCAATTCTATTGACATTTTGAATACTTTTTTCTACAGTCCAAAGAATCAATTTTCTGATGAAAAATGATGACCTCGGACCTGTCGAACTTTCTCCAGATGGTCAGAAATGGTCCTTTTTAATGTTTAATCTTTTGACTGTTAAAGACTATTGCATGTGAATTATCACTTTTAGAGCGAAAATAAGTGTGTTTAGAGTCATTTTCCTGCCCAAATTGGTCGAAATAGAATCTTCTGAGTAGGAGGAAAAGTCTGTGAAAATGACAATTTTGGTCACTGTGAAGCTTTTAAAAGTGGTTATTCAACAAGAGGCACAATCCAATTGACATTTTGAATCATTTTATCTACACTCCAAAAAATGAATTTTCTGATGAAAAACAATGACCCCGGAACTGTTGAACTTTGCCCAGATGGTCAGAAATTGTCATTTTTTAATTTTTAATCTTTTGAATGTAAATGACAATTGCATGTGAATTATCCCTTTTGGAATGAAAATCAGTGTGTTTAGAGTCATTTTGCTGCCTGAAATTCATCGAAAAAGAAGCTTCTGAATAGGAGGAAAAGTCTGTAAAAATGGCAATTTTGGTCACTGTGAGGCTTTAAAAAGTGGTAATTCAACATGAGGCACAATCTAACTGACATTTTGAATCATTTTGTCAACAGTCCAAAAAATCAATTTTCTAATGAAAAACGATCATCCCGGACGTGACGAACCTTCTCCAGATGGTCAGGAATGGTCATTTTTTAATGTTATATTTTTTGACTGTAAATAAATATTGCAAGTGAAATATCGCTTTTGGAACTAAAATAAGTGACTTCAGAGTCATTTTCCTGCCTGAAATTTTTCAAAATAAAATCTTCTGACTATGAGGAAAGGCCTATAAAAATAGCAATTTTGGATACTGTGAGGCTTTAAAAAGTGGTTATTTAACATGAGGCACAATCCAATTGACATTTTGAATAATTTTTTGTACAGTCCCAAAAATCAATTTTCTGATGAAAAATTATGACACCGGAGATGTCGAACCTTCTCCAGATGGTAAGAAATTATCATTTTTTTATGTTAAATCTTTTCACTGTAAATAGATATTGCATGTCAAATTTCACTTTTGGAACTAAAATAAGTGTGTTCAGAGTGATTTTCCTGCCCGAAATTGGTGAAAGAAAAGAGCTTCTGACTAGGAGGAAGGGTCTATAAAAATGCAAATTTTGGTCACTGTGCGGCTTTATAAAGAGGTTATTCAACATGAGGCACAATCAAATTGACATTTTGAATCATTTTTCAACATTCCAAAAAATTCTATTTTCTGATGAAAAACGATGACCTGTCGAACGTTCTCCAGATGGTCAGAAATGGTCATTTTTTCATGTTTAATCTTTTGACTGTAAAAGACTATTGCATGCGAATTATCACTTTTGGAATGAAAATCAGTGTGTTTAGAGTTATTTTCCTGCCCGAAATTCGTCGTAATAGAAGACTCTGAGTAGGAGGAAAAGTCCGTTAAAAGGTCAATTTTGGTCATTCTGAGGCTTTAAAAAGTGGTTATTCAAAATGAGGCACTATCTAATTGACATTTTGAATAATTTTTTCGCCAGTCTAAAAAATCCATTTTCTTATGAAAAATGATGACCCCGGAAATATTGCATGTGAAATATCACTTTTGGAACTAAAATAAGTGTGTTCAGCTTAATTTTCCTGCCCGAAATCGGTCAAAATAAAAGCTTGTGACCAGGAGAAAAGGACTACAAAAATGGCAATTTTGGTCACTGTGAGGATTTAAAAAGTTGTTATTCAAAATGAGGCACTATCTAATTGACATTTTGAATAATTTTTTCTACAGTCTAAAAAATCAATTTTCTGATGAAAAACGATTACCCGTACCTCTTGAACTTTCTCCAGATGGTCAGAAATGGTCAATTTGTAATGTTTAATCTTTTGACTGTAAATGACTATTGCATGTGAATTATCACTTTTGGAATGAAAATCAGTGTGTTTAGTAGTCATTTTCCTGCCTGAAATTGGTTGAAATAGAAGCTTCTGAGTAGGAGGAAAAGTCCACAAAAAGGGCAATTTTGGTCACTGAGAGGCTTTAAAAAGTGGTTATTCAACTTGAGGTGCAATTCTATTGACATTTTGAATACTTTTTTCTACAGTCCAAAGAATCAATTTTCTGATGAAAAATGATGACCTCGGACCTGTCGAACTTTCTCCAGATGGTCAGAAATGGTCCTTTTTAATGTTTAATCTTTTGACTGTTAAAGACTATTGCACGTGAATTATCACTTTTAGAGCGAAAATAAGTGTGTTTAGAGTCATTTTCCTGCCCAAATTGGTCGAAATAGAATCTTCTGAGTAGGAGGAAAAGTCTGTGAAAATGACAATTTTGGTCACTGTGAGGCTTTTAAAAGTGGTTGTTCAACAAGAGGCACAATCCAATTGACATTTTGAACCATTTTATCTACACTCCAAAAAATGAATTTTCTGATGAAAAACAATGACCCCGGAACTGTTGAACTTTGCCCAGATGGTCAGAAATTGTCATTTTTTAATTTTTAATCTTTTGAATGTAAATGACAATTGCATGTGAATTATCCCTTTTGTAATGAAAATCAGTGTGTTTAGAGTCATTTTGCTGCCTGAAATTCGTCGCAAATGAAGCTTCTGAATAGGAGGAAAAGTCTGTAAAAATGGCAATTTTGGTCACTGTGAGGCTTTAAAAAGTGGTAATTCAACATGAGGCACAATCTAACTGACATTTTGAATCATTTTGTCAACAGTCCAAAAAATCAATTTTCTAATGAAAAACGATCATCCCGGACGTGACGAACTGTCGTAAATAAAATATTACGCTCTATGTATTTCAGAATATCAATAGGATCATGCATAAAGCAAGAGGCTGAGTCTGTGGTATGAGGTTCAAAAAGGGCTTTATTCCAATAACTCGAGTCAAAGGGAGAATATTACCATCACCACAAGGGATCTGGAAGGGACTCAAAAGTATTCTCAAAACATTATTCACTGAGTACAGTATATATACATCGGAAACGAAAAGAGCAAAAGAGAGTGAGATAAGAGCATGTGGGCGTGTAAGTAGGTGTGAAGGTGGGCGTCCATGTGGGCGTCCACTTGATGATAATGGGTAATTTGTCATAGGTGGGTGGATACCTGAAGGGGGTTGCGTGATCTGCTGGAATTGTACTGGAACTTTGCCTTACTTGTGCTCAACTCGAGCATGACGTGTAACTGACGTGGGTTGCTATGCAACCGGGAAGTCTGGAAGTGAGGCCTTCAGTGAGTGAGGCCTTCAGTGTCAGGACGACCAGCACATCTTGTTTTATCTGATATCTGATGTCTGGAGCAGGGACTGATTTGTGACATAGGTTGCTCATCACCAAGAGCCGATGTGGCATCTATTTCTTCATTTACTTCATTTACTGCAGAGGCCTTACATGGGGGCTATGGGCTTTTTACTGACGTGAGCTTTGCAATCTCACAAAGAGAGACAGAAAGGCTAGGCTTTCTCCTTTGCTGATCCCTCCTTCTCCAGGCAGGAATGCGGCTCTGTAGGAGTAAGCAGATAACCGTGCTCAATACTGTCTCGGCAGGGCCCTTTTGGCTGAGGCCCAAGTGTGTAAGGCCAAGGATACGCAGCTGCAGCTTTTCTGAACGTCCGAGGCCTGAAACCTCTGTTCGGGTCTATCTGAGCCACAAACACGGGTTTGTATGTGGTGCAGGAAAACATGATGCAAAACGTGTAGGCCTCAATACAGATTTGTCGTTTCTCTCATGGGGAACTGAATGATGACAGGCCACGTTATAGCATAAGTAACATGATAGGAAAGGCCATGGAGGGGAAATGCATAGGTTACATGCATGCGCACATAGGCGTTGGGGGGCACATGGGGACATATAGGCCTCATAGATTTTTATTTTCCTCATTCCCTCCTTGTACCCTAGTGAACCCCCTATGTAACGTCTATTTTCATGAGACAGTCGATCTGTTCTTGCAGCATTATTTTTCCATTTTCAATGCTTTGCAAATGGGGATGTGGAACACATGTAGTAGCACACAGGCCACAAATGACAGGGCCACACTGCAGACACAGGCAACAACTGAATATCATTGATAGTATCAACCCACAGACGGTCAACACTTTCCATCCCCAAGCCGATATTAATCCCCAGAGCCGACCGGACCATGTCCACGTGCCTGGGTCTTGATGTATCCTTTGGGCAATCTTGTGGAGCCTTGTTATTGCTTTGTATACAGACGGTGCGTTATTAGGTATGAAAGAAATGATATGTAGTACGTCCCACCCCAGTCTAAGGGCAGCTGCACATAGGCTGTCTGGCCACAAATAAAGTAGGTGTGTCGTGATGCTCTGAAATAGAACATTCCTTTGTCTTTGAATACTATTATAGTATCACACTCACTGTGCCCCAAATGTACTGAGCCTTCTTTTCTGACACACAAGTTCCCTTTCACTGGCAGAACAGTGATTGAAGGTGGACCTGACATGTGTTGGGGCTTTACGTTCAACACTATGAAATCGAGGGTCGCATTTCCTTGCAGATACTCTTCATTTTCTAGATCTGTACCTTTCATTTGGGGAAGACCCTCTTCATCTGGGAAACATGCTTTGTTCATGACTTTATTCAAGTTACCCCATACCCACTCGCCCCTACAATCCTCCTCTTGACATTCTTTGGCATTACCGTTGATGGATGTCATTAAGGCAAACCATGCTCCGCAAGAACCATTATGGGAGAAAGGAAAAGGGAAAAGAGGCAACACTCCCTTCACCTTCTGATACGGGGGAAGTCGGCCACAGACCCAGCAGTCTGTAGCATTGCTAGTCTGAGGTGAATGGTGCAGTATCTGACTAAAGGTATTGCTGCGTAAGGCAAGTCGATATGATAACTCATGGGATGGCAGATCACTAAATGTGTGCTTTATGGTATCATTAGTGGAGGAGTAGAAGAGTGAAGCAATAGGAGGAAAAATAGCATGTAGTATTAAGCTGATACATATTATCGTGATGCACAGAAGAGATAGAAAAATCACAGTCACTATACATCTACCACGTAATATTTTACAGTATTTGCTTCTTATCTTGCTCTTTTTTTTTTAATGTTATTGTCCAAGATCTTATGCAAGCCAGAATACATGTTCAACCGCTTCACCACCTAGTGGACTTAATTGATCAAACGGGTTCTGACTTTTTAGATCTAAGTTTAGCTTTGTGGAAACTGCTGGGGAGTCTCCTCTAGAAAATGGTGTTCAAAGTCTGAAAAAGGTCTTTTCCTTTGTAAAAGAGTGGTGAAGGTGCAACCATCCTTTCCGCCCTTTGACTTTAACGGCCGTCCTCGTGGTCCAGAGCACTGACTTCGGCGCCTTCCAACCAGGAGCGATGGAGTGTCCCTTGACCTGGGTGTTGTCAGGGAAGGCGGCAGCAACCTGCGAACAACAAGAGAGTAGTGCAGACATCAAGGAAGCCAGGTAATCTGTCAGCATGTTACTATCAGCATCAGTAATCTTTTTAGGCATTGGAGTGCCCCACATATTCGGTGGTCCACCAAAGACCACTTCATAGGGAGATAAGCCTGTTCTAGAATGGGCTACCATTCGCATGTAAAAGAGGGCAACCGGCAGGGCTACCATCCAATCTACACCTTTGTCTGCGCAAATGTTTTGCTAGTTTTATTTTTAATGTCTGATTGTGTCTTTCTACAAGGCCTGCTGCTTCAGGATGTCGCACACAATGGAACTTCCAGGTATACCCTAACAGAAGGGACACCTGCTTCATGAGTACCAGGACATATTTGTAACCTCTACATCTGTTTATTTGGATATAATCCATTTGGAGGACCTCAAAAGGGTGGTCAGGTGGATGGAATCCACCTTGTTCCATCGGAATGCCTTTACCTGGATTGAATTGGCAACAGATCATACATGTTCTGACCTTTTGTTTCGCTGCTGCACGCAGGTGCTTGTTGAACCATATATTCTGTAGGCTGTCTAGCATTGCTTTCTCTCCTAAGTGTGCAGGACTATGTGCGGTATTTATAATCACTTGTACCATCGAATCAGGAAGAAACCATGTTGTTTTGCCCTTAGTCATCCAACCCTGATCAGTCAGTACCCCTCCTTGTTCCGACCATTTCTTTAATTCGTCTAGAGTAGCATGTGTCTGTATGTCTTGTACATACTTGGAAGGATCCCTAACTGTCATGGCTTTGGACACTGATTGAACCTGTAACTTTGTCATGTCTAGTGGGGTCTGAGCTGTCTGTTTAGCAGTTCGGTCTGCCAGATCATTGCCTTGAGAAATGGTATCTGTGGCTCTAGTATGTGCTTTACATTTTAGGATAGCTATGGCTGTTGGTAAATGTATCGCTTCCAGAAGGGCTTGAATAAGGGGGCCATGCTGAATCTTGGCCCCATGAGAGGTCAAGAAACCTCTTTCTCGCCAGAGCACCCCGAAATCATGAACTACCCCATATGCATATTGGGAGTCGGTGTAAACGTTTACTTTCAGATGCTCAGCTCTTATGCATGCTTGTGTTAGGGCAATGAGCTCTGCTGCTTGTGCTGACAATATGTCTATTCTTTTAGTCTCTATTATTTCAGTATCAGTAGTTACTGCATATGCTGCCACTAATTCTCCCGCCCCTGTCCTCATGCATGAGCCGTCAACATATAGTGTTAGGTCAGGGTCTGGAAGTGCAACGTCTGTCAAGTCTTGTCTTGGCTTAGTCACAGTATGTATTACTTCAACACAGTCATGTGGGGAAAGGCTTTCTGTACTGGAGGGCAATAGAGTAGCGGGATTCAGTATGTTGCATCGTCTGATCTCTATGTGTGGTTGAAATAACGTCAGCTCATAGCCTGTCAATCTAGCTACAGTCAGGTGTTGGGTTTGTGTCCGGTTCAAGAGAACCTCCACTGCGAGTGGTACTTGTACTATCAGAGGGTGGCCCAGCACTATCGAGTCACTTTGTCTTATCGCTAAGGCCGTTGCTGCAACAGATTTTAGGCACGCAGGCTAAACCCTTAATGGATCACTAAGTATTTTTCGTTAACACTTTGTACATTAGGGGTGTCATCAAATCACAGGTGTTGCTCTTTCTCTAGCTACACCCCTCTCAATTTCCTTTTAACAACGTAAGCAATCGTTGGACCATGTAAACACCAGCCATGCGCTGATCTGTTGGCGGGAGGCTCAAGAACACTTGAGCTACTATATAATTATCATATGTATCGGGGTACATGCGGAGGCACTCTAACCTGTCATTCTACTGGGGCCACTCTTGCTAGTCCCTCTGAAAGGACTGTGATAAATACCAGCAACGACAGTATATCTTCCTATCTCAGCCTGCTCCCTTTTTACCTGCTCCCCTTCCTCCTGTAACATCTTTTCTGTGGCTTTTTTCAGACTCCTGTCTACTTCTCTCTGCTTTGTGAAACACTTACTCTGTCCTTCTATGTGACTCCTTGCGCCAAAACTCAATGGCATCCTTCTGAGCAGGTCTACATTTTCTCTTCCATATCACTTACTCTACTTTCATAATGCATTCCGCATCCCACGTTCCCGTGATAGGCCATCTATATTTTGTCTCTAAATCCTTCGTGTAATCTACCCATAGTTCTAAAAACAACACGGCATCTAAACCATGCGTACAGAACATGAAATGTCCAGGTGTGTCCCTAGGCGGAATGTTAACTGGTTCCTCTAGTACACCTTTTCTGGTACATATTTTACGCAGTTCCGAAAATAACGGCATGGTGGAATGTAGCCAAAAACAAAAATCACAATAGCGCTGTAAAAACAAAAACTATAATAAAACAAACTTACATAAAACCTGACACATTCAAACCTAACTGAACCTTACTATGACAATAACATTCATACAGTTATTTTGGTGCACCCTGAACATTATGAGATCTCTATTTCCTATAACTCGTAAAGCATGCACTTGAACTTGAATACAGGTCTCACAAGTGAGAACCCATCTTGATTGCAACCCCCATGAGAAAACTCACCGGGAAGCGGAACTTGAACTTGAAAACGTGAAAACTTGAGCTTGAAATCGAAGGCCTCCGAAACTTGACGCTGCGCGGGGAATGGCGTAACCTAGGTGGATCTCTGGAAACCTCGGACACAGCTCTCTCGCAGGTGGGCTCTGGGTAGGACAATCTGCGTTCCTCACCGCCTCGTATGGATGCCTGGTCGCAGTCCGTCTCCTTCGTTGGCCTGAGGGAGTTGGCGGGAAGACCCGCGACGTGTACACTCGACGTCCGTCACGGCTGTGGAAGGGGGCAAAACTGGACCTTCATCTCCGGCGTGTGGGGAAAGAGATTGAACTGTTCGGGCGCCATTATGTCGTAAATAAAATATTACGGTCTATGTATTTCAGAATATCAATAGGATCATGCATAAAGCAAGAGGCTGAGTCTGTGGTATCAGGTTCAAAAAGGGCTTTATTCCAATAACTCGAGTCAAAGGGAGAATATTACCATCACCACAAGGGATCTGGAAGGGACTCAAAAGTATTCTCAAAACATTATTCACAGAGTACAGTATATATACATCGGAAACGAAAAGAGCAAAAGAGAGTGAGATAAGAGCATGTGGGCGTGTAATTAGGTGTGAAGGTGGGCGTCCATGTGGGCGTCCACTTGATGATAATGGGTAATTTGTCATAGGTGGGTGGATACCTGGAGGGGGTTGCGTGATCTGCTGGAATTGTACTGGAACTTTGCCTTACTTGTGCTCAACTCGAGCATGACGTGTAACTGACGTGGGTTGCTATGCAACCGGGAAGTCTGGAAGTGAGGCCTTCAGTGAGTGAGGCCTTCAGTGTCAGGACGACCAGCACATCTTGTTTTATCTGATATCTGATGTCTGGAGCAGGGACTGATTTGTGACATAGGTTGCTCATCACCAAGAGCCGATGTGGCATCTATTTCTTCATTTACTTCATTTACTGCAGAGGCCTTACATGGGGGCTATGGGCTTTTTACTGACGTGAGCTTTGCAATCTCACAAAGAGAGACAGAAAGGCTAGCCTTTCTCCTTTGCTGATCCCTCCTTCTCCAGGCAGGAATGCGGCTCTGTAGGAGTAAGCAGATAACCGTGCTCAATACTGTCTCGGCAGGGCCCTTTTGGCTGAGGCCCAAGTGTGTACGGCCAAGGATACGCAGCTGCAGCTTTTCTGAACGTCCGAGGCCTGAAACCTCTGTTCGGGTCTATCTGAGCCACAAACACGGGTTTGTATGTGGTGCAGGAAAACATGATGCAAAACGTGTAGGCCTCAATACAGATTTGTCGTTTCTCTCATGGGGAACTGAATGATGACAGGCCACGTTATAGCATAAGTAACATGATAGGAAAGGCCATGGAGGGGAAATGCATAGGTTACATGCATGCGCACATAGGCGTTGGGGGGCACATGGGGACATATAGGCCTCATAGATTTTTATTTTCCTCAGAACCTTCTCCAGATGGTCAGGAATGGTCATTTTTTAATGTTAAATTTTTTGACTGTAAATAAATATTGCAAGTGAAATATCGCTTTTGGAACTAAAATAAGTGTCTTCAGAGTCATTTTCCTGCCTGAAATTTTTCAAAATAAAATCTTCTGACTATGAGGAAAGGCCTATAAAAATAGCAATTTTGGATACTGTGAGGCTTTAAAAAGTGGTTATTTAACATGAGGCACAATCCAATTGACATTTTGAATAATTTTTTGTACAGTCAAAAAAATCAATTTTCTGATGAAAAATTATGACACCGGAGATGTCGAACCTTCTCCAGATGGTAAGAAATGATCATTTTTTTATGTTAAATCTTTTCACTGTAAATAGATATTGCATGTCAAATATCACTTTTGGAACTAAAATAAGTGTGTTCAGAGTGATTTTCCTGCCCGAAATTGGTGAAAGAAAAGAGCTTCTGACTAGGAGGAAGGGCCTATAAAAATTGCAATTTTGGTCACTGTGTGGCTTTATAAAGAGGTTATTCAACATGAGGCACAATCAAATTGACATTTTGAATAATTTTTTCAACATTCCAAAAAATCAATTTTCTGATGAAAAACGATGACCCCGGACCTGTCGCACGTTCTCCAGATGGTCAGAAATGGTCATTTTTTCATGTTTAATCTTTTGACTGTAAAAGACTATTGCATGCGAATTATCACTTTTGGAATGAAAATCAGTGTGTTTAGAGTCATTTTCCTGCCTGAAATTGTTCGAAATAAAACCTTCTGAATAGGAGGAAAGTTCTGCAAAAATGGCACTTTTCGTCACTGTGAGGCTTTAAAAAGAGGTTATTCAACATGAGGCACAATCCAATTGACATTTTGAATCATTTTTTCTACAGTCCAAAAAATTGTGTTTTCGGATTAAAAACGATGACCGCGGACCTGTCAAACTTTTTCCAGATGGTCAGAAGTGATCATTTTTTTATTTTTAATCTTTTAACTGTAAATGACTATTGCATGTGAATTATCCCTTTTGGAATGAAAATCAGTGTGATTAGAGTTATTTTCCTGCCTGAAATTGGACGAAATAGAAGCTTCTGAGTAGGAGGAAAAGTCCACAAAAAGGGCCATTTTAGTCACTGTGAGGCTTTAAAAAGTGGTTATTCAACATGAGGTGCAAACCTATTGACATTTTGAATTCTTTTTTCTTCAGTCCAAAGAATCAATTTTCAGATGAAAAACGATGAACCCGGACCTGTCGAACTTTCTCCATATGGTCAGAAATGGTCATTTTTTATTGTTTAGTCTTTTGACTGTAAATGACTATTGCACGTGAATTATCACTTTTAGAACAAAAAGAAGTGTGTTTAGAGTAATTTTCCTGCCCAAATTGGTCGAAATAGAATCTTCTGAGTAGGAGGAAAAGGCTGTGAAAATGACAATTTTGGTCACTGTGAGGCTTTTAAAAGTGGTTATTCAACACGAGGCACAATCCAATTGACATTTTGAATCATTTTATCTACACTCCAAAAAATGAATTTTCTGATGAAAAACAATGACCCCGGAACTGTTGAACTTTGCCCAGATGGTCAGAAATTGTCATTTTTTAATTTTTAATCTTTTGAATGTAAATGACTATTGCATGTGAATTATCCCTTTTGGAATGAAAATCAGTGTGTTTAGAGTCATTTTGCTGCCTGAAATTGGTCGAAATAGAAGCTTCTGAATAGGAGGAAAAGTCTGTGAAAATGACAATTTTGGTCACTGTGAGGCTTTTAAAAGTGGTTATTCAACACGAGGCACAATCCAATTGACATTTTGAATCATTTTATCTACACTCCAAAAAATCAATTTTCTGATGGACCTGTCGCACATTCTCCAGATGGTCAGAAATGGTCATTTTTTCATGTTTAATCTTTTGACTGTAAAAGACTATTGCATGCGAATTATCACTTTTGGAATGAAAACCAGTGTGTTTAGAGTCATTTTCCTGCCTGAAATTGTTCGAAATAAAACCTTCTGAATAGGAGGAAAGGTCTGTGAAAATGACAATTTTGGTCACTGTGAGGCTTTTAAAAGTGGTTATTCAACACGAGGCACAATCCAATTGACATTTTGAATCATTTTATCTACACTCCAAAAAATGAATTTTCTGATGAAAAACAATGACCCGGGAACTGTTGAACTTTGCCCAGATGGTCAGAAATTGTCATTTTTTAATTTTTAATCTTTTGAATGTAAATGACTATTGCATGTGAATTATCCCTTTTGGAATGAAAATCAGTGTGTTTAGAGTCATTTTGCTGCCTGAAATTGGTCGAAATAGAAGCTTCTGAATAGGAGGAAAAGTCTGTAAAAATGGCAATTTGGTCACTGTGAGGCTTTAAAAAGTGGTAATTTAACATGAGGCACAATCTAACAGACATTTTGAATCATTTTGTCAACTGTCCAAAAAATCAATTTTCTAATGAAAAACATGACGAACCTTCTCCAGATGGTCAGGAATGGTCATTTTTTAAAGTTACATTTTTTGACTGTAAATAAATATTGCAAGTGAAATATCGCTTTTGGAACTAAAATAAGTGTCTTCAGAGTCATTTTCCTGCCTGAAATTGTTCAAAATAAAATATTCTGACTATGAGGAAAGGCCTATAAAAATAGCAATTTTGGATACTGTGAGGCTTTAAAAAGTGGTTATTCAACATGAGGCACAATCCAATTGACATTTTGAATAATTTTTTGTACAGTCCAAAAAATCAATTTTCTGATGAAAAATGATGACACCGGAGATGTCGAACCTTCTCCAGATGGTAAGAAATGATCATTTTTTTATGTTAAATCTTTTCACTGTAAAAAGATATTGCATGTCAAATATCACTTTTGGAACTAAAATAAGTGTGTTCAGAGTGATTTTCCTGCCCGAAATTGGTGAAAGAAAAGAGCTTCTGACTAGGAGGAAGGGCCTATAAAAATGCAAATTTTGGTCACTGTGCGGCTTTATAAAGAGGTTATTCAACATGAGGCACAATCAAATTGACATTTTGAATCATTTTTTTAACATTCCAAAAAATCTATTTTCTGATGAAAAATGATGACCTGTCGAACGTTCTCCAGATGGTCAGAAATGGTCATTTTTTCATGTTTAATCTTTTGACTGTAAAAGACTATTGCATGCGAATTATCACTTTTGGAATGAAAATCAGTGTGTTTAGAGTCATTTTCCTGCCTGAAATTGTTCGAAATAAAACCTTCTGAATAGGAGGAAAGGTCTGCAAAAATGGCACTTTTCGTCACTGTGAGGCTTTAAAAAGTGGTTATTCAACATGAGGCACAATCCAATTGACATTTTGAATCATTTTTTCTACAGTCCAAAAAATGAGTTTTCTGATGAAAAACGATGACCCCGGACCTGTCGAACTTTTTCCAGATGGTCAGAAATGATCATTCTTTCATTTTTAATCTTTTAACTGTAAATGACTATTGCATGTGAATTATCCCTTTTGGAATGAAAATCAGTGTGTTTAGAGTTATTTTCCTGCCCGAAATTGGTCGAAATAGAAGACTCTGAGTAGGAGGAAAAGTCTGTTAAAAGGTCAATTTTGGTCATTCTGAGGCTTTAAAAAGTGGTTATTCAAAATGAGGCACTATCTAATTGACATTTTTAATAATTTTTTCGCCAGTCTAAAAAATCAATTTTCTGATGAAAAATGATGACCCCGGAAATATTGCATGTGAAATATCACTTTTGGAACTAAAATAAGTGTGTTCAGAGTGATTTTCCTGCCTGAAATTGGTGAAAGAAAAGAGCTTCTGAGTAGGAGCAAGGGCCTATAAAAATGCAAATTTTGGTCACTGTGCGGCTTTATAAAGAGGTTATTCAACATGAGGCACAATCAAATTGACATTTTGAATCATTTTTTCAACATTCCAAAAAATCAATTTTCTGATGAAAAACGATGACCCCGGACCTGTCGCACGTTCTCCAGATGATCAGAAATGGTCATTTTTTCATGTTTAATCTTTTGACTGTAAAAGACTATTGCATGCGAATTATCACTTTTTTTTTTTTTTTTTTTTTTAAAACCTTTATTGACACTTCAATCAAGAACAAGTATGGGCCTACAACCCCACGGGGCCGGCCGCTAAGCAATCAGAGCAACAACGATCAAATGTAAACACAGGCAGCACTTCGGGGAGCAGAATCTTCATGCTAATACTGTGAACAGCGCAGGTAGGGCACCAGGAGAAAAAGGTTTTCATTTTATAATGGAACAAGACAGAAGGATCAGGTGCCAGACAATTTCCCAACAGCGATAAAAGGTATGCAGAGTAATAGACGTAAGCAATATACAGCAATCTATTGGATCAATGGCGCAGACACAAGAACATCAGGATGGGGAAGAATATCATAAACAGTTGCGCCTGCAGTCCCCCGCCCGAACTCCCAGAGGACACCCCGGAAATTGTGGCACACATGGAACGGCAACGAGTCATAACAAGGAGGTGTATCACGCTGATCCCAGAAAAGGAAAACAAGAAGAATCAGAGAAGAAAAAGGAGGCCATGGAAAAAGAGATGAAAGACTAAAGAATCCCCTCCCCCAACCCCCCACCCTGCACCTCTGCAGATGAGTACGGCCCCCCCCCCAGCAGTGTGCCTGTCGCCCTGGAACCAGACCCGAAATATAGGAGAATAGGGAAAAAGAAGTAGGAAAAGAACCCCACCAGACGGGGGGGTAGAGAAAGTATTAATAAACTGGAGGAGGGCCTTCAAAACATACCCCCGGCTTCTCCCTCCCGCACGGTAAGTTTCCCCCAAAGTGAACAATAAACAGCACAAAATCGATCGTATCAAAGAAAGATGGGGAGCATTATGCACCTATTATGCTAATAGCTATGCCAGGAGAGCACGCGACCCCTGAGCCCGCCCGTCCACTAGATGACCACCCCTGAAGGATCAGCCTTATCCCTGACCACTCTTGGTAATTCTGCCCATGCCTACCCCTCGACCCAGCGCCATATCCGATGTTCCAAGGTAGAGGAGTGTCCAAAAACGACCGAGAAGCGACGCACACAGGTGGGGTGGAAGTCTCTGAGCACCAACACAGTCCGCAGCATGGAGGGACAGGCTTCCCAGTGCTGCCCCAGGATCTGCACTGCACTCAAGGTCCAGGAAGGCAGAAGCAGCCAAAGCAGACAATTGTTGCTGGAATTGTCCCTGGGTCGCCGGAGGCCATGTACGGGACGAGGCCACCACCTCCCACTCAGGTCCAATGCCTCCGGGACAGATCAGGCCCTCAGCTGGCCGAACACACGGTAGCATACTGTCCGGAGTGTCCAGCTGTACACTAACCTCAGGGGTGGCCGCCACAGTGTCCTCCTGTGCGCAGTGTGGGTAGTCCCTGTGTACGTGAGGACAGGCGGGCCGCCACTGTCCCAACGCTGACGCCACACCGTCGAGCTTACTCCCCAAGACCCCGACGCCATGAACCAAGGAGGAGTGTAGAGCACCAAGGGCCTCGAGGAGGTCGCCGTACCCCAGCACAGCTCTCTGCGATCGCTCCGCCACACTCCCAAAAATCACACACTCACAAGCCCGCTGCAACCCAGCGGACAGGATGGTAGGCTTCATCGCAACAAGATGGCCGCCAAGTATGCCCGACCCGCACCGGGGCCGGGACCCAGGGACAAGCGCCTCGAGGTCCACGTCGCTAGAGACCGGGTTCCGGGGGCAGGCGAAAAGTTATCCGTTGCGTGGTCACGGGCAACAGTCGTCCCCACCACGGACCAGCTCCCGCAAAAATCCGGGAGCGGCCCGCAAGGATCAGGGCAAGATACGGGCGGCGTCCGGGCAGCTCACCATCAAAGGCAGGGGCAGCCACCGGAGGATCTGAGAATTGCACCCCCGGGCATGCACTCGGTCCGCTACGCTTGACAGTAGAAACGACCACGACGAAATGTAGGCCGAGTTTGGCACCGCTCCGGTGGACCGACTCCACCCAGTCACCACAGGCCGCTGTTGTTGAACTGCCACCCGGCCACGGCGTCCACTCGAGGCCCCGGCTCCAGGGCCGCACGGGCTGCAAAGTTCAAATGCACATTTCTCCGGCGATACCGCAGCCAGAAACCTCGGAGTCACACGATCGGGTGCCACTCTCCTTCAGAAACACAACCGCGTAGCACAGGCTGAGGATCTCGTGCAGGATATCCGTGCGGGATGCGGAGGTTCACGGAGCCGGGAGTCTACGCTGCCGTCCCGGTCGCCATCTTGGCTCCTCCCCCGAATTATCACTTTTGGAATGAAATTCAGTGTGTTTAGAGTCATTTTCCTGCCTGAAATTGTTCGAAATAAAACCTTCTGAATAGGAGGGAAGGTCTGCAAAAATGGCACTTTTCGTCACTGTGAGGCTTTAAAAAGTGGCTATTCAACATGAGGCACAATCCAATTGACATTTTGAATCATTTTTTCTACAGTCCAAAAAATTGAGTTTTCTGATGAAAAACGATGACCCCGGACCTGTCAAACTTTTTCCAGATGGTCAAAAATGATCATTTTTTTATTTTTAATCTTTTAACTGTAAATGACTATTGCATGTGAATTATCCCTTTTGGAATGAAAATCAGTGTGTTTAGAGTCATTTTGCTGCCTGAAATTGGTCGAAAAAGAAGCTTCTGAATAGGAGGAAAAGTCTGTAAAAATGGCAATTTTGGTCACTGTGAGGCTTTAAAAAGTGGTAATTCAACATGAGGCACAATCTAACTGACATTTTGAATCATTTTGTCAACAGTCCAAAAAATCAATTTTCTAATAAAAAACGATGATCCCGGACGTGACGAACCTTCTCCAGATGGTCAGGAATGGTCATTTTTTAATGTTAAATTTTTTGACTGTAAATAAATATTGCAAGTGAAATATCGCTTTTGGAACTAAAATAAGTGTCTTCAGAGTCATTTTCCTGCCTGAAATTATTCAAAATAAAATCTTCTGACTATGAGGAAAGGCCTATAAAAATATCAATTTTGGATACTGTGAGGCTTTAAAAAGTGGTTATTCAACATGAGGCACAATCCAATTGACATTTTTAATAATTTTTTGTACAGTCCAAAAAATCAATTTCCTGATGAAAAATGATGACACCGGAGATGTTGAACCTTCTCCAGATGGTAAGAAATGATCATTTTTTTATGTTAAATCTTTTCACTGTAAATAGATATTGCATGTCAAATATCACTTTTGGAACTAAAATAAGTGTGTTCAGAGGGATTTTCCTGCCCGAAATTGGTGAAAGAAAAGAGCTTCTGACTAGGAGGAAGGGCCTATAAAAATGGCAATTTTGGTCACTGTGCGGCTTTATAAAGAGGTTATTCAACATGAGGTGCAATCCTATTGACATCTTGAATTCTTTTTTCCTCAGTTCAAAGAATCAATTTTCAGATGAAAAACGATGAACCCGGACCTGTCGAACTTTCTCCATATGGTCAGAAATGGTCATTTTTTATTGTTTAGTCTTTTGACTGTAAATGACTATTGCACGTGAATTATCACTTTTAAAACGAAAATAAGTGTGTTTAGAGTAATTTTCCTGCCCAAATTGGTCGAAATAGAATCTTCTGAGTAGGAGGAAAAGTCTGTGAAAATGACAATTTTGGTAACTGTGAGGCTTTTAAAAGTGGTTATTCAACACGAGGCACAATCCAATTGACATTTTGAATCATTTTATCTACACTCCAAAAAATCAATTTTCTGATGAAAAACGATGACCCCGGACCTGTCGCACATTCTCCAGATGGTCAGAAATGGTCATTTTTTCATGTTTAATCTTTTGACTGTAAAAGACTATTGCATGCAAATTATCACTTTTGGAATGAAAATCAGTGTGTTTAGAGTCATTTTCCTGCCTGAAATTGTTCGAAATAAAACCTTCTGAATAGGAGGAAAGGTCTGCAAAAATGGCACTTTTCGTCACTGTGAGGCTTTAAAAAGTGGTTATTCAACATGAGGCACAATCCAATTGACATTTTGAATCATTTTTTCTACAGTCCAAAAAATTGAGTTTTCTGATGAAAAACGATGACCCCGGACCTGTCAAACTTTTTCCAGATGGTCAGAAGTGATCATTTTTTTATTTTTAATCTTTTAACTGTAAATGACTATTGCATGTGAATTATCCCTTTTGGAATGAAAATCAGTGTGTTTAGAGTTATTTTCCTGCCTGAAATTGGACGAAATAGAAGCTTCTGAGTAGGAGGAAAAGTCCACAAAAAGGGCAATTTAGGTCACTGTGAAGCTTTAAAAAGTGGTTATTCAACATGAGGTGCAATCCTATTGACATCTTGAATTCTTTTTTCTTCAGTTCAAAGAATCAATTTTCAGATGAAAAACGATGAACCCGGACCTGTCGAACTTTCTCCATATGGTCAGAAATTGTAATTTTTTATTGTTTAGTCTTTTGACTGTAAATGACTATTGCACGTGAATTATCACTTTTAGAACGAAAATAAGTGTGTTTAGAGTCATTTTCCTGCCCAAATTGGTCGAAATAGAATCTTCTGAGTAGGAGGAAAAGTCTGTGAAAATGACAATTTTGGTCACTGTGAGGCTTTTAAAAGTGGTTATTCAACACGAGGCACAATCCAATTGACATTTTGAATCATTTTATCTACACTCCAAAAAATGAATTTTCTGATGAAAAACAATGACCCCGGAACTGTTGAACTTTGCCCAGATGGTCAGAAATTGTCATTTTTTAATTTTTAATCTTCTGAATGTAAATGACTATTGCATGTGAATTATCCCTTTTGGAGTGAAAATCAGTGTGTTTAGAGTCATTTTGCTGCCTGAAATTGGTCGAAATAGAAGCTTCTGAATAGGAGGAAAAGTCTGTAAAAATGGCAATTTTGGTCACTGTGAGGCTTTAAAAAGTGGTAATTTAACATGAGGCACAATCTAACAGACATTTTGAATCATTTTGTCAACAGTCCAAAAAATCAATTTTCTAATGAAAAACGATGACACCGGAGATGTCGAACCTTCTCCAGGTGGTAAGAAATGATAATTTTTTTATGTTAAATGTTTTCACTGTATATAGATATTGCATGTCAAATTTCACTTTTGGAACTAAAATAAGTGTGTTCAGAGTGATTTTCCTGCCCGAAATTGGTGAAAGAAAAGAGCTTCTGACTAGGAGGAAGGGCCTATAAAAATGCAAATTTTGGTCACTGTGCGGCTTTATAAAGAGGTTATTCAACATGAGGCACAATCAAATTGACATTTTGAATCATTTTTTCAACATTCCAAAAAATTCTATTTTCTGATGAAAAACGATGACCTGTCGAACGTTCTCCAGATGGTCAGAAATGGTCATTTTTTCATGTTTAATCTTTTGACTGTAAAAGACTATTGCATGCGAATTATCACTTTTGGAATGAAAATCAGTGTGTTTAGAGTTATTTTCCTGCCCGAAATTCGTCGAAATAGAAGACTCTAAGTAGGAGGAAAAGTCCGTTAAAAGGTCAATTTTGGTCATTCTGAGGCTTTAAAAAGTGGTTATTCAAAATTAGGCACTATCTAATTGACATTTTTAATAATTTTTTCGCCAGTCTAAAAAATCAATTTTCTGATGAAAAATGATTACCCAGGAAATATTGCATGTGAAATATTACTTTTGGAACTAAAATAAGTGTGTTCAGCTTAATTTTCCTGCCCGAAATCGGTCAAAATAAAAGCTTGTGACCAGGAGAAAAGGACTACAAAAATGGCAATTTTGGTCACTGTGAGGATTTAAAAAGTTGTTATTCAAAATGAGGCACTATCTAATTGACATTTTGAATAATTTTTTCTACAGTCTAAAAAATCAATTTTCTGATGAAAAACGATTACCCGGACCCCTTGAACTTTCTCCAGATGGTCAGAAATGGTCAATTTGTAATGTTTAATGTTTTGACTGTAAATGACTATTGCATGTGAATTATCACTTTTGGAATGAAAATCAGTGTGTTTAGTAGTCATTTTCCTGCCTGAAATTGGTTGAAATAGAAGCTTCTGAGTAGGAGGAAAAGTCCACAAAAAGGGCAATTTTGGTCACTGAAAGGCTTTAAAAAGTGGTTATTCAACATGAGGTGCAATTCTATTGACATTTTGAATACTTTTTTCTACAGTCCAAAGAATCAATTTTCTGATGAAAAATGATGACCTCGGACCTGTCGAACTTTCTCCAGATGGTCAGAAATGGTCCTTTTTAATGTTTAATCTTTTGACTGTTAAAGACTCTTGCACATGAATTATCACTTTTAGAGCGAAAATAAGTGTGTTTAGAGTCATTTTCCTGCCCAAATTGGTCGAAATAGAATCTTCTGAGTAGGAGGAAAAGTCTGTGAAAATGACAATTTTGGTCACTGTGAGGCTTTTAAAAGTGGTTAGTCAACAAGAGGCACAATCCAATTGACATTTTGAATCATTTTATCTACACTCCAAAAATGAATTTTCTGATGAAAAACAATGACCCCGGAACTGTTGAACTTTGCCCAGATGGTCAGAAATTGTCATTTTTTAATTTTTAATCTTTTGAATGCAAATGACTATTGCATGTGAATTATCCATTTTGGAATGAAAATCAGTGTGTTTAGAGTCATTTTGCTGCCTGAAATTGGTCGAAAAAGAAGCTTCTGAATAGGAGGAAAAGTCTGTAAAAATGGCAATTTTGGTCACTGTGAGGCTTTAAAAAGTGGTAATTCAACATGAGGCACAATCTAACTGACATTTTAAATCATTTTGTCAACAGTCCAAAAAATCAAGTTTCTAATGAAAAACGATCATCCCGGACGTGACGAACCTTCTCCAGATGGTCAGGAATGGTCATTTTTTAATGTTAAATTTTTTGACTGTAAATAAATATTGCAAGTGAAATATCGCTTTTGGAACTAAAATAAGTGTCTTCAGAGTCATTTTCCTGCCTGAAATTTTTCAAAATAAAATCTTCTGACTACGAGGAAAGGCCTATAAAAATAGCAATTTTGGATACTGTGAGGCTTTAAAAAGTGGTTATTCAACATGAGGCACAATCCAATTGACATTTTGAATAATTTTTTGTACAGTCCAAAAAATCAATTTTCTGATGAAAAATTATGACACCGGAGATGTCGAACCTTCTCCAGATGGTAAGAAATGATCATTTTTTTATGTTAAATCTTTTCACTGTAAATAGATATTGCATGTCAAATATCACTTTTGGAACTAAAATAAGTGTGTTCAGAGTGATTTTCCTGCCCGAAATTGGTGAAATAAAAGAGCTTCTGACTAGGAGGAAGGGCCTATAAAAATGGCAATTTTGGTCACTGTGCGGCTTTATAAAGAGGTTATTCAACATGAGGCACAATCAAATTTACATTTTGAATCATTTTTTCAACATACCAAAAAATCAATTTTCTGATGAAAAACGATGACCCCGGACCTGTCGCACGTTCTCCAGATGGTCAGAAATGGTCATTTTTTCATGTTTAATCTTTTGACTGTAAAAGACTATTGCATGCGAATTATCACTTTTGGAATGAAAGTCAGTGTGTTTAGAGTCATTTTCCTGCCTGAAATTGTTTGAAATAAAACCTTCTGAATAGGAGGAAAGGTCTGCAAAAATGGCACTTTTCGTCACTGTGAGGCTTTAAAAAGTGGTTATTCAACATGAGACACAATCCAATTGACATTTGGAATCATTTTTTCTACAGTCCCAAAAATTTAGTTTTCTGATGAAAAACGATGACCCCGGACCTGTCAAACTTTTTCCAGATGGTCAGAAGTGATCATTTTTTTATTTTTAATCTAACTGTAAATGACTATTGCCTGTGAATTATCCCTTTTGGAATGAAAATCAGTGTGTTTAGAGTTATTTTCCTGCCTGAAATTGGACGAAATAGAAGCTTCTGAGTAGGAGGAAAAGTCCACAAAAAGGGCAATTTAGGTCACTGTGAGGCTTTAAAAAGTGGTTATTCAACATGAGGTGCAATCCTATTGACATCTTGAATTCTTTTTTCCTCAGTTCAAAGAATCAATTTTCAGATGAAAAACAATGAACCCGGACCTGTCGAACTTTCTCCATATGGTCAGAAATGGTCATTCTTTATTGTTTAGTCTTTTGACTGTAAATGACTATTGCACGTGAATTATCACTTTTAGAACGAAAATAAGTGTGTTTAGAGTCATTTTCCTGCCCAAATTGTTCGAAATAGAATCTTCTGAGTAGGAGGAAAAGTCTGTGAAAATGACAATTTTGGTCACTGTGAGGCTTTTAAAAGTGGTTATTCAACACGAGGCACAATCCAATTGACATTTTGAATCATTTTATCTACACTCCAAAAAATCAATTTTCTGATGAAAAATGATGACCCCGGACCTGTCGCACATTCTCCAGATGGTCAGAAATGGTCATTTTTTCATGTTTAATCTTTTGACTGTAAAACGCTATTGCATGCGAATTATCACTTTTGGAATGAAAATCAGTGTGTTTAGAGTCATTTTCCTGCCTGAAATTGTTCGAAATAAAACCTTCTGAATAGGAGGAAAGGTCTGCAAAAATGGCACTTTTCGTCACTGTGAGGCTTTAAAAAGTGGTAATTCAACATGAGGCACAATCTAACTGACATTTTGAATCATTTTGTCAACAGTCCAAAAAATCAATTTTCTAATAAAAAACGATGATCCCGGACGTGACGAACCTTCTCCAGATGGTCAGGAATGGTCATTTTTTAATGTTAAATTTTTTGACTGTAAATAAATATTGCAAGTGAAATATCGCTTTTGGAACTAAAATAAGTGTCTTCAGAGTCATTTTCCTGCCTGAAATTATTCAAAATAAAATCTTCTGACTATGAGGAAAGGCCTATAAAAATATCAATTTTGGATACTGTGAGGCTTTAAAAAGTGGTTATTCAACATGAGGCACAATCCAATTGACATTTTTAATAATTTTTTGTACAGTCCAAAAAATCAATTTCCTGATGAAAAATGATGACACCGGAGATGTTGAACCTTCTCCAGATGGTAAGAAATGATCATTTTTTTATGTTAAATCTTTTCACTGTAAATAGATATTGCATGTCAAATATCACTTTTGGAACTAAAATAAGTGTGTTCAGAGGGATTTTCCTGCCCGAAATTGGTGAAAGAAAAGAGCTTCTGACTAGGAGGAAGGGCCTATAAAAATGGCAATTTTGGTCACTGTGCGGCTTTATAAAGAGGTTATTCAACATGAGGTGCAATCCTATTGACATCTTGAATTATTTTTTCCTCAGTTCAAAGAATCAATTTTCAGATGAAAAACGATGAACCCGGACCTGTCGAACTTTCTCCATATGGTCAGAAATGGTCATTTTTTATTGTTTAGTCTTTTGACTGTAAATGACTATTGCACGTGAATTATCACTTTTAGAACGAAAATAAGTGTGTTTAGAGTAATTTTCCTGCCCAAATTGGTCGAAATAGAATCTTCTGAGTAGGAGGAAAAGTCTGTGAAAATGACAATTTTGGTAACTGTGAGGCTTTTAAAAGTGGTTATTCGACACGAGGCACAATCCAATTGACATTTTGAATCATTTTGTCTACACTCCAAAAAATCAATTTTCTGATGAAAAACGATGACCCCGGACCTGTCGCACATTCTCCAGATGGTCAGAAATGGTCATTTTTTCATGTTTAATCTTTTGACTGTAAAAGACTATTGCATGCAAATTATCACTTTTGGAATGAAAATCAGTGTGTTTAGAGTCATTTTCCTGCCTGAAATTGTTCGAAATAAAACATTCTGAATAGGAGGAAAGGTCTGCAAAAATGGCACTTTTCGTCACTGCGAGGCTTTAAAAAGTGGTTATTCAACATGAGGCACAATCCAATTGACATTTTGAATCATTTTTTCTACAGTCCAAAAAATTGAGTTTTCTGAGTAAAAACGATGACCCCGGACCTGTCAAACTTTTTCCAGATGGTCAGAAGTGATCATTTTTTTATTTTTAATCTTTTAACTGTAAATGACTATTGCATGTGAATTATCCCTTTTGGAATGAAAATCAGTGTGTTTAGAGTTATTTTCCTGCCTGAAATTGGACGAAATAGAAGCTTCTGAGTAGGAGGAAAAGTCCACAAAAAGGGCAATTTAGGTCACTGTGAAGCTTTAAAAAGTGGTTATTCAACATGAGGTGCAATCCTATTGACATCTTGAATTCTTTTTTCTTCAGTTCAAAGAATCAATTTTCAGATGAAAAACGATGAACCCGGACCTGTCGAACTTTCTCCATATGGTCAGAAATTGTAATTTTTTATTGTTTAGTCTTTTGACTGTAAATGACTATTGCACGTGAATTATCACTTTTAGAACGAAAATAAGTGTGTTTAGAGTCATTTTCCTGCCCAAATTGGTCGAAATAGAATCTTCTGAGTAGGAGGAAAAGTCTGTGAAAATGACAATTTTGGTCACTGTGAGGCTTTTAAAAGTGGTTATTCAACACGAGGCACAATCCAATTGACATTTTGAATCATTTTATCTACACTCCAAAAAATGAATTTTCTGATGAAAAACAATGACCCCGGAACTGTTGAACTTTGCCCAGATGGTCAGAAATTGTCATTTTTTAATTTTTAATCTTCTGAATGTAAATGACTATTGCATGTGAATTATCCCTTTTGGAGTGAAAATCAGTGTGTTTAGAGTCATTTTGCTGCCTGAAATTGGTCGAAATAGAAGCTTCTGAATAGGAGGAAAAGTCTGTAAAAATGGATATTTTGGTCACTGTGAGGCTTTAAAAAGTGGTAATTTAACATGAGGCACAATCTAACAGACATTTTGAATCATTTTGTCAACAGTCTAAAAAATCAATTTTCTAATGAAAAACGATGACACCGGAGATGTCGAACCTTCTCCAGGTGGTAAGAAATGATAATTTTTTTATGTTAAATGTTTTCACTGTATATAGATATTGCATGTCAAATTTCACTTTTGGAACTAAAATAAGTGTGTTCAGAGTGATTTTCCTGCCCGAAATTGGTGAAAGAAAAGAGCTTCTGACTAGGAGGAAGGGCCTATAAAAATGCAAATTTTGGTCACTGTGCGGCTTTATAAAGAGGTTATTCAACATGAGGCACAATCAAATTGACATTTTGAATCATTTTTTCAACATTCCAAAAAATTCTATTTTCTGATGAAAAACGATGACCTGTCGAACGTTCTCCAGATGGTCAGAAATGGTCATTTTTTCATGTTTAATCTTTTGACTGTAAAAGACTATTGCATGCGAATTATCACTTTTGGAATGAAAATCAGTGTGTTTAGAGTTATTTTCCTGCCCGAAATTCGTCGAAATAGAAGACTCTAAGTAGGAGGAAAAGTCCGTTAAAAGGTCAATTTTGGTCATTCTGAGGCTTTAAAAAGTGGTTATTCAAAATTAGGCACTATCTAATTGACATTTTTAATAATTTTTTCGCCAGTCTAAAAAATCAATTTTCTGATGAAAAATGATTACCCAGGAAATATTGCATGTGAAATATTACTTTTGGAACTAAAATAAGTGTGTTCAGCTTAATTTTCCTGCCCGAAATCGGTCAAAATAAAAGCTTGTGACCAGGAGAAAAGGACTACAAAAATGGCAATTTTGGTCACTGTGAGGATTTAAAAAGTTGTTATTCAAAATGAGGCACTATCTAATTGACATTTTGAATAATTTTTTCTACAGTCTAAAAAATCAATTTTCTGATGAAAAACGATTACCCGGACCCCTTGAACTTTCTCCAGATGGTCAGAAATGGTCAATTTGTAATGTTTAATGTTTTGACTGTAAATGACTATTGCATGTGAATTATCACTTTTGGAATGAAAATCAGTGTGTTTAGTAGTCATTTTCCTGCCTGAAATTGGTTGAAATAGAAGCTTCTGAGTAGGAGGAAAAGTCCACAAAAAGAACAATTTTGGTCACTGAAAGGCTTTAAAAAGTGGTTATTCAACATGAGGTGCAATTCTATTGACATTTTGAATACTTTTTTCTACAGTCCAAAGAATCAATTTTCTGATGAAAAATGATGACCTCGGACCTGTCGAACTTTCTCCAGATGGTCAGAAATGGTCCTTTTTAATGTTTAATCTTTTGACTGTTAAAGACTCTTGCACATGAATTATCACTTTTAGAGCGAAAATAAGTGTGTTTAGAGTCATTTTCCTGCCCAAATTGGTCGAAATAGAATCTTCTGAGTAGGAGGAAAAGTCTGTGAAAATGACAATTTTGGTCACTGTGAGGCTTTTAAAAGTGGTTAGTCAACAAGAGGCACAATCCAATTGACATTTTGAATCATTTTATCTACACTCCAAAAAATGAATTTTCTGATGAAAAACAATGACCCCGGAACTGTTGAACTTTGCCCAGATGGTCAGAAATTGTCATTTTTTAATTTTCAATCTTTTGAATGCAAATGACTATTGCATGTGAATTATCCATTTTGGAATGAAAATCAGTGTGTTTAGAGTCATTTTGCTGCCTGAAATTGGTCGAAAAAGAAGCTTCTGAATAGGAGGAAAAGTCTGTAAAAATGGCAATTTTGGTCACTGTGAGGCTTTAAAAAGTGGTAATTCAACATGAGGCACAATCTAACTGACATTTTGAATCATTTTGTCAACAGTCCAAAAAATCAAGTTTCTAATGAAAAACGATCATCCCGGACGTGACGAACCTTCTCCAGATGGTCAGGAATGGTCATTTTTTAATGTTAAATTTTTTGACTGTAAATAAATATTGCAAGTGAAATATCGCTTTTGGAACTAAAATAAGTGTCTTCAGAGTCATTTTCCTGCCTGAAATTTTTCAAAATAAAATCTTCTGACTACGAGGAAAGGCCTATAAAAATAGCAATTTTGGATACTGTGAGGCTTTAAAAAGTGGTTATTCAACATGAGGCACAATCCAATTGACATTTTGAATAATTTTTTGTACAGTCCAAAAAATCAATTTTCTGATGAAAAATTATGACACCGGAGATGTCGAACCTTCTCCAGATGGTAAGAAATGATCATTTTTTTATGTTAAATCTTTTCACTGTAAATAGATATTGCATGTCAAATATCACTTTTGGAACTAAAATAAGTGTGTTCAGAGTGATTTTCCTGCCCGAAATTGGTGAAAGAAAAGAGCTTCTGACTAGGAGGAAGGGCCTATAAAAATGGCAATTTTGGTCACTGTGCGGCTTTATAAAGAGGTTATTCAACATGAGGCACAATCAAATTTACATTTTGAATCATTTTTTCAACATACCAAAAAATCAATTTTCTGATGAAAAACGATGACCCCGGACCTGTCGCACGTTCTCCAGATGGTCAGAAATGGTCATTTTTTCATGTTTAATCTTTTGACTGTAAAAGACTATTGCATGCGAATTATCACTTTTGGAATGAAAGTCAGTGTGTTTAGAGTCATTTTCCTGCCTGAAATTGTTTGAAATAAAACCTTCTGAATAGGAGGAAAGGTCTGCAAAAATGGCACTTTTCGTCACTGTGAGGCTTTAAAAAGTGGTTATTCAACATGAGACACAATCCAATTGACATTTGGAATCATTTTTTCTACAGTCCCAAAAATTTAGTTTTCTGATGAAAAACGATGACCCCGGACCTGTCAAACTTTTTCCAGATGGTCAGAAGTGATCATTTTTTTATTTTTAATCTAACTGTAAATGACTATTGCCTGTGAATTATCCCTTTTGGAATGAAAATCAGTGTGTTTAGAGTTATTTTCCTGCCTGAAATTGGACGAAATAGAAGCTTCTGAGTAGGAGGAAAAGTCCACAAAAAGGGCAATTTAGGTCACTGTGAGGCTTTAAAAAGTGGTTATTCAACATGAGGTGCAATCCTATTGACATCTTGAATTCTTTTTTCCTCAGTTCAAAGAATCAATTTTCAGATGAAAAACAATGAACCCGGACCTGTCGAACTTTCTCCATATGGTCAGAAATGGTCATTCTTTATTGTTTAGTCTTTTGACTGTAAATGACTATTGCACGTGAATTATCACTTTTAGAACGAAAATAAGTGTGTTTAGAGTCATTTTCCTGCCCAAATTGTTCGAAATAGAATCTTCTGAGTAGGAGGAAAAGTCTGTGAAAATGACAATTTTGGTCACTGTGAGGCTTTTAAAAGTGGTTATTCAACACGAGGCACAATCCAATTGACATTTTGAATCATTTTATCTACACTCCCAAAAATCAATTTTCTGATGAAAAACGATGACCCCGGACCTGTCGCACATTCTCCAGATGGTCAGAAATGGTCATTTTTTCATGTTTAATCTTTTGACTGTAAAACGCTATTGCATGCGAATTATCACTTTTGGAATGAAAATCAGTGTGTTTAGAGTCATTTTCCTGCCTGAAATTGTTCGAAATAAAACCTTCTGAATAGGAGGAAAGGTCTGCAAAAATGGCACTTTTCGTCACTGTGAGGCTTTAAAAAGTGGTTATTCAACATGAGGCACAATCCAATTGACATTTTGAATCATTTTATCTACACTCCAAAAAATGAATTTTCTGATGAAAAACAATGGCCCCGGAACTGTTGAACTTTGCCCAGATGGTCGGGGATGCTAGGTGGCGCGCTCGCGAATGGACGCCTTCTTGTAAGGCTCCCGCTGTCCGGTGCCATTTCTCCGGTCATTTATCCTGTTAGCGGGCACACCTGGGTGCCGTCGGTGCCCTCAAAGGTCCAGGAAGCTGCTGAGAGTGTGCGGACGGGAGCGGAAGCTCCTAGCGGCTGGGACATCGCAGCGCGAGACATCGAAAGTTGCGGCGGCTGCGACGCCGGAAACTGCTGTGCGAAGACCTCGGATCAGGCTGCCAGGCGAGGCCGCGGCTGGCAACGAGGCAGAGGGCCGCGAACGGCGGAGACGAATTGGCAGGACCCCCGACCCCGTGGAGACCCGGAGGGCTTGCTGGAGCACACCGGACGTCCAGAGAGCCGGGTGAGAGCGAACGGAGGTGACTCCTCCCCCCCCTGTCCCCCGAAGTGAACGCAGAGACAGAGTACCCGAATCTGGCCTCGCGCTGCTGGTGTTGGGGGAAGGCCCTCTGAGGCTGGATTATTTTTGGAAGCGGGGACAGCGGGGGCATCGATCCCCTCCCCCCCTGGTCGCCGGGAGGGCATTAACACGCAGCGTATTGGACGCAGCAGAGACACTCTTGAATAGACACTGGGCCTGGCGGAGGGAAGGCAGCGTGGTGATAGGTATCACTGCTGTGGGCATGCTGCCCCCCCGGATCTGAGGAATACGGCTGGCTCCCCCTGATCGTGTGGTTGTGAAGCTTGAACACACGTGGCCTGCGACGCGCAAGGGACACTGGTGCAGCGGCGGGGGCGACTCGCTCGAGGCCAGATCGCGGGGCAGCGGGGCCTGAGCTGGTGGTGTGGAAAACCTCTGCCTCCGTGCCAACGATGGGCAAAACGGATGCCAGACAGCCCAAACTCACGTTTGCGGCAGGTAAAAAAGTGATAGCGCCTGAAGAGAAGGCGCGTCCCCCGGACGAGATGGCGGAAACATCGGGGAGTGCGGCGGATGCGGCGCTGAATTTGCAAGCAGTACTTTCCGAGGTGCGCCAAGGTTTCGCGACCATCGCGGATAAGGTGGACCGACTCTCGTCGCGTATGGATGCGGTAGTGCATAAGGTGGATGCGCACGAGACTCGCTTGAAGGAGGCGGAACAACGCATATCGGACTCGGAGGATGTGGTTACCCAACACTCGACGCAGCTCTCCAGAATGGATAACCTCCTACGTGTCATCACGGCTAAAAATGAGGATTTGGAAGCGAGGAGTAGGCGAAACAACGTACGCATAGTAGGTATCCCGGAAACGACCAACGTGGGTAAAATGGAGGAGTACGTTGAGAAGATGTTGGTGGCGGCGATGGGATCAGAGATATTCTCTACACACTTCATAGTGGAGCGGGCGCATCGGGCCCTGGGACCCAGACCGAAGCCGGGGGCGACGCCTCGGCCGATTATAGCCCGGATGCTGAATTACCGGGACGCGGCCTTAAGGGCGGCGCGAAGTGTGAGGTCATTGTCCTATGAGGGCAACTCCTTCACGCTGTACCCGGACTTCACCCCTCTTGTCCAAGAGGAACGGAGGAAATTCCTTGCAGTCAAGAATAAACTGCGCAACCAGCAAATAGACTATGCTTTGCTCTACCCCGCACGGCTGCGGGTCACGCACCAAGGGAGACAGAAATTCTTTACCAACCCGCAGCAGGTGGAGGATTTTCTCAAGCAGATCAAACGGACTCGGAGGCTGGACGCAGGGGCGGATGAGGACCTGGCCCCTAGTCAGGAGCGGCTGGCCGAGGGGGAACCGTGAGTGGCCAGTACTGTGTATACATATTGACTCATCGGTAAGCGTGGGGCGCTGCTCCAGAGCTGTTATAAGAACTTAATGTTGATGGACTTTGAAAGGATCTCCAGGTGGGCATAGTAGAGGGGGAGGACAGGGGGATAGGGTACTAAAAGCTGTTTCCGGGGTCCCTAGGATGGGGGGTCCCTCGTAGTATGCGATGCAGGACTGTATTTCTGTGACAGGTAAAGGGACATTATTGGGGGTCGACGGTATTCCACTGGTTGTCTCCGATTATAGCGCCGGACGCCCCCTCCTGGCTGCCGGGCTGGGCTACATGTGATGTGGCTCGGGCGGGCTGTCATGCGAGGGGTCATAGTGGTGCTGCCTAGATACGTTACCCGATGGGAAGTACCCTAGCACATGTTTTTGAAGTTGAGGGTTGTTTTAGCCCTAGTTATTGGGGGATGTATGGGAGGGATGGGGAGGGAACGCTGCTGGCAGGTTGGGGGTTGCTACAGTGGGAGGGGGGGGTACCAGGGTAGGAATGTATGTTTGTATGATTGGCAATGGCGAACTGAGAGCAATGCAACTAAATGGTATGGTGTCGGTCGGTTATGGAAGGGGAAAAAGCCGGGAATGTACAGCGCGGACGCTGCGGGGGTCCCTGTGGCCTCATTGGCGGGATGTAGCTGGGGTACTGAGTGGTATGGCTGGTCCCCCGGGCGGGCGATGAGGATGGGATGGGGTGGCGGGCTGGATCATGCATGGCTGAACGGAGATGACAGAACAAAGTCATAGCTCTAGACTAACGGTTATGTCCTGGAATGTCTGTGGGCTGAATGATGCGAGAAAATGTCGTAAGGTGGTGGCCTATTTGGACCAGCATCAAGTGCAGGTCGCCCTGTTGCAGGAAACGCATCTTGGCCCCAGGTCTACTTACACCTTTGCGAATAGGTGGGCGGCAGTGCGATGTTTCTCCTCATATTCTGCATATGCCAGGGGTACGGTGATTCTGATTAAAAAAACGGTGCCGTTTGTACGCCTGGGTGAACGAGTGGATGATGAGGGGAGATTTGTATTGTTATGGGGCAGACTGGGAACTGATACGATTACAATTGTCAATTGTTATGGGCCTAATGTGGACTCGCCTGCGTTTTACACCAAATTGTGGGGCGAGATACTGAATATTGGATCTATGCATGTCATATGGGGTGGGGATTTTAACATCACATTGTCGCCTGGGCTGGACAGATCGGATGGTAGCCCCCAATATAACAGACACGCGTGAGATGCGGTGGCGGGTATAATAGTGGAAGGTGACCTAATAGATAGTTGGAGGTTTGCGCATGCTGGAGTCCGTGAGGGAACGCACTTCACGGTGTACGCTAACACTTGGGCTAGACTCGACTACTGCTTGTTATCCCGTGGACTGGCGGTTGATTTGGGCAGGGTGGTGCATTTGCCGCGGTCCTACTCGGACCATTGTCCGGTGCTGGTGCAGGTGGCTATCCCGGGATACGGTAGAGCGACGCCGCGGTTGCGTATGCAACCCACGGCATTATTGGATCCACTGTTTCAGACGGAATTGGGGGAGGAGATAGCGGAATTTTTTCCACGGAATAAGGGGTCGGTGGCCAGTGTTGAGACTATCTGGGAAGCGTTTAAGGTCACGATTCGTGGGTTTTACATCTCCAAGAGCTTTGGAGTTTTGAAGTCGATACGTAGCACTCTTGCCAAGCTGGAAGCCGAACTTAAGGAATTGGAATCTGCCATGGCCAAAGGGCCGATGGGCCCACCCCACAAGGAGTTTAGGGACAAGCTGTCGCAATATGAGAAAGAGGCGGAAAGAGAAGCCAATTTCAGAGGGAAGCACTGGCGGGCCCGCCGATATTGTGAGGGGGAGAGACCGGGGCGAGCGTTGGCGGGCATTACTAGGCCTACGAGGGGCGTCTCACACATATTAGAGATACGCGCACAGAGCGGAGCTCTCCACCAAGACACAAGGGGAATATCACGGCAATTCACTGAGCATTATCAGCGGTTATACACAGCATGTGATGCTGGGGAGGTTCAGTTTGGGGACTTCTTAGACGATATAGCTTTATGCTGGTTGAGTGATGAACACAGGGAGTTTCTGGGGGCTCCGTTTGAGCTTGACGAGATACGGGAAGCGATCATGTCTTTGAGTAATGGCAAGGCGCCCGGGTTGGATGGCTTGCCGGCGGAATTTTATAAATACTATATTGACATAATGGCTTCTGTGCTTCGAGAGGTCTATGAAGACTCTCTGGAGGCGGGTGTGCTGCCGGGCTCGATGAGAGAGGTGGTGATCACCTCCCTGCTGAAACCTGATAAGGCGGCGGAGGATTGTGATTCCTATAGACCACTGTCCCTCATAAACTGTGATGCCAAGATCCTTGCGAAGGTGCTGGCCACGCGACTCTCATTGTTAATGACTAAAATTGCCCTCCCTGATCAGGCGGGGTTTGTCCCGGGTAGGTCCACCGCTAGTAACTTGCGGACGCTCTTCTCCCTCATTCAAACGATTGCGCCGGAACTGCCTGTCGCGGCAATATTCCTGGACGCAACTAAGGCGTTCGACTCCGTGGAGTGGAATTATCTATTCGCTATTCTGTACCGGATGGGTTTTCCCAAAATCTTTGTCGCTTGGATAAAATTGCTTTATACTGACCCCACGGCAAGAGTGTTGATCAATGGGGACCTATCGACCCCAATTCCATTAACTAGGGGGACCAGACAAGGGTGCCCGCTGTCCCCACTACTGTTTGCTATAGCAATTGAACCGCTGGCGTGTCGTATCCGACAACTCCACAAGCACAGTGCCTTCAAATGCTGTCAAAGGCAGATTGATGTGTCCTTGTATGCGGATGACATAACGCTGTATGTGGTGGATCCGCAGAATAACCTGAATTCGCTGCTCCGCGAATTTGTAGTATTTGGGAGAATATCTGGGATCCACATTAACTGGAGGAAGTCGCAATTTTTCCCCCTGACGGCAGCGGTCGGCCGATATGCCTTGGATTACCCGTTGGAGTGGTGTGACTCGGATCTCCGATATTTGGGGGTTCGAGTCTCGACGAATCGAGAAGAGACCCTGCGCCTGAATTATGGCACAGCCGTAAGCAAACTGGCGGAGGATGTGTCGCGGTGGATCTCGTTGCCGTTGACCATGGCGGGTAGGGCTTCATTGATTAAAATGGTGGTGCTGCCTCGCTTTTTGTACTTCTTCCAGAACATTCCGTATTACCCAGGTGCGTTCTTTTTCCGGATGCTGCGCTCTGAGTTGCTGCGATTGTTCTGGGCTGGTAAACAGCCCCGCCTGGCCTGGTCGACTATCACCCTCCCATACAGTAAAGGGGGATTTGACGTTCCTGATTTTCAGGTATATTATCTGAGCGCGCAAGCCCACTTTGCATATCATTGGATTACCCCTACGCCCTATATGCCGCAGCTGGCGGTCGAGGATTGGGTGGCTCGTCCTCTGCCGTTACAGGGCCTCATTCATGGTCCCGTGACTGCGATCGAGACACCGCTCACCTCCGTGACGTGCACGATTGATGCTTGGCAGCGCATATTGCGCAGACTGAAATCCGGCCTACTGTATGCCCCGCGGTTGCCGTTGGTGTATCATCCGGGCCTCTCTCTGCTGCAAGAAGGGGGGTTCCGCGTGTTGTGTGCTAAGATAAAGATCCGATATTGGGGAGACCTCTTCGAGAGTGGGCAGTTTAAGACGAGGGAACAATTCTTCGCGGGACACCAGCCTAATCCACTAGAGGTCTTTTATTATCTCCGGTTGCGGCAGGGGATGGGACTGGTGCTGCCGCATTATCCGCAGGAGCCCGATTTGGTGAAGCCGTTCCAGGTTCTGCTCGCTACCATGGATGGTCTGCATTTAGTCTCTCAGTTATATGGCAGTATTCGAGAGGGCACCGGGACTGCAGGATGTAAGGCACTTCGCGGTTGGACAGTTGAGTTGGGTAGGGACATTACTGAGGCGCAATGGGCGTATTGTTGTGAGCTCACCTCCCGGATTTCCTCAAGCTGCAGATTGCGCATTATCCATTATAAGTTCCTGCAGCGCTGGTATTACACTCCTGTTAGGAAATATCGATTTCGTCTGTCAGATTCTGATCAATGTGAGAGGTGCCGTTCGGAGGGGGCTGATTTTCTGCATCTGGCTTGGTCATGTGCGGGGGTGGCTGACTACTGGCTACAGGTCCACACGGCGCTTACGGCCATGGTGGGGGCTGTGGTTGAGCTTGACCCGTTAGTGATGCTGCTGGGCTATACGATGTCGGTGCCTAAGCAGCACCGTAAATTTGTCACCATTGTATTGCTGCTGGCGAAACAGCGTGTTGCATGTAGGTGGGGTAGGGGTCGCGCACCAAAGTTTAAGGAATGGTTGGCGGATGTTTTGTACTGTCAGGACCAGAACGTGATATATGCCGAAACGCAGCCATTGAAGAGCAGGGCAAAAGACATATGGGATCCGTTTCGAGAATATCTAGCGGCGCTGACTAGCTCCACTGATGGGGACAATTAAGGCTGGAATGGACGTGGTGGAGAAGAGATGAGGGTTGCTGTGGGTGACGAGATGCTCTGCTTGATGGCCCAGAGTGACTGGTACTGAGGTGATCCGGGGTGGATTGTGTGGACGTGATGCGCCCCAAGATGGGGATATATTGGCAGTGCAGGCTCCCAGGGGGCCTGGGGAGACATTCCATTGCTCTGTGACCTGCGGCTGCCCGGAATTACATAACACTGACGTACAGAGGGGTATCTGCAAACACACCGCCGGGCCCCCGGGTTGACGGCAGATTGGCTGTGTAACTGATTGTTGAATTCTCCATGCAATATCTATTATAGCCGGCCGATGCGGTTGTAGGCGCATATCTGTATGGTTGCTGAAAGTTGAAATAAAGGTTTTTGAAACTTAAAAAAAAAAAAAAAAAAAAAAAAACTTTGCCCAGATGGTCAGAAATTGTCATTTTTTAATTTTTAATCTTTTGAATGTAAATGACTATTGCATGTGAATTATCCCTTTTGGAATGAAAATCAGTGTGTTTAGAGTCATTTTGCTGCCTGAAATTGGTCGAAATAGAAGCTTCTGAATAGGAGGAAAAGTCTGTAAAAAGGGCAATTTTGGTCACTGTGAGGCTTTAAAAAGTGGTAATTTAACATGAGGCACAATCTAACAGACATTTTGAATCATTTTGTCAACAGTCCAAAAAATCAATTTTCTAATGAAAAACGATGACACCGGAGATGTCGAACCTTCTCCAGATGGTAAGAAATGATCATTTTTTTATGTTAAATGTTTTCACTGTATATAGATATTGCATGTCAAATTTCACTTTTGGAACTAAAATAAGTGTGTTCAGAGTGATTTTCCTGCCCGAAATTGGTGAAAGAAAAGAGCTTCTGACTAGGAGGAAGGGCCTATAAAAATGCAAATTTTGGTCACTGTGCGGCTTTATAAAGAGGTTATTCAACATGAGGCACAATCAAATTGACATTTTGAATCATTTTTTCAACATTCCAAAAAATTCTATTTTCTGATGAAAAACGATGACCTGTCGAACGTTCTCCAGATGGTCAGAAATGGTCATTTTTTCATGTTTAATCTTTTGACTGTAAAAGACTATTGCATGCGAATTATCACTTTTGGAATGAAAATCAGTGTGTTTAGAGTTATTTTCCTGCCCGAAATTCGTCGAAATAGAAGACTCTGAGTAGGAGGAAAAGTCCGTTAAAAGGTCAATTTTGGTCATTCTGAGGCTTTAAAAAGTGGTTATTCAAAATGAGGCACTATCTAATTGACATTTTAAATAATTTTTTCGCCAGTCTAAAAAATCAATTTTCTGATGAAAAATGATTACCCAGGAAATATTGCATGTGAAATATTACTTTTGGAACTAAAATAAGTGTGTTCAGCTTAATTTTCCTGCCCGAAATCGGTCAAAATAAAAACTTGTGACCAGGAGAAAAGGACTACAAAAATGGCAATTTTGGTCACTGTGAGGATTTAAAAATTTGTTATTCAAAATGAGGCACTATCTAATTGACATTTTGAATAATTTTTTCTACAGTCTAAAAAATCAATTTTCTGATGAAAAGCGATTACCCGGACCTCTTGAACTTTCTCCAGATGGTCAGAAATGGTCAATTTGTAATGTTTAATCTTTTGACTGTAAATGACTATTGCATGTGAATTATCACTTTTGGAATGAAAATCAGTGTGTTTAGTAGTCATTTTCCTGCCTGAAATTGGTTGAAATAGAAGCTTCTGAGTAGGAGGAAAAGTCCACAAAAAGGGCAATTTTGGTCACTGAGAGGCTTTAAAAAGTGGTTATTCAACATGAGGTGCAATTCTATTGACATTTTGAATACTTTTTTCTACAGTCCAAAGAATCAATTTTCTGATGAGAAATGATGACCTCGGACCTGTCGAACTTTCTCCAGATGGCCAGAAATGGTCATTTTTTAATTTTTATTCTTTTGACTGCAAATCACTATTGCATGTGAATTATCACTTTTGGAATGAAAATCAGTGTGTTTAGAATAATATTTCTGCCTGAAATTGGTCAAAATTGAAGCTTCTGAGTAGAAGGAAAAGTCCGTAAAAAGGTAAATTTTGGTCACTCTGAGGCTTTGAAAAATGGTTATTTAAAATGAGGCACTATCTAATTGACATTTTGAATAATTTTTTCTACCGTACAAAAAATCTATTTTCTGATGAAAAACGATGAACCCGGACCTCTCGAACTTTCTCCACATGGTCCGAAATGGTCAATTTTTAATGATTAATCTTTTGACTGTAAATGACTATTGCATGTGAATTATCACTTTTGGAATGAAAATCAGTGTGTTTAGTAGTCATTTTCCTGCCTGAAATTGGTTGAAATAGAAGCTTCTGAGTAGGAGGAAAAGTCCACAAAAAGGGCAATTTTGGTCACTGAAAGGCTTTAAAAAGTGGTTATTCAACATGAGGTGCAATTCTATTGACATTTTGAATATTTTTTTCTACGGTCCAAAGAATCAATTTTCTGATGAAAAATGATGACCTCGGATCTGTCGAACTTTCTCCAGAGGGTCAGAAATGGTCCTTTTTAATGTTTAATCTTTTGACTGTTAAAGACTATTGCACGTGAATTATCACTTTTAGAGCGAAAATAAGTGTGTTTAGAGTCATTTTCCTGCCCAAATTGGTCGAAATAGAATCTTCTGAGTAGGAGGAAAAGTCTGTGAAAATGACAATTTTGGTCACTGTGAGGCTTTTAAAAGTGGTTAGTCAACAAGAGGCACAATCCAATTGACATTTTGAATCATTTTATCTACACTCCAAAAAATGAATTTTCTGATGAAAAACAATGACCCCGGAACTGTTGAACTTTGCCCAGATGGTCTGAAATTGTCATTTTTTAATTTTTGATCTTTTGAATGTAAATGACTATTGCATGTGAATTGTCCCTTTTAGAATGAAAATCAGTGTGTTTAGAGTCATTTTGCTGCCTGAAATTGGTCAAAAAAGAAGCTTCTGAATAGGAGGAAAAGTCTGTAAAAATGGCAATTTAGGTCACTGTGAGGCTTTAAAAAGTGGTAATTCAACATGAGGCACAATCTAACTGACATTTTGAATCATTTTGTCAACAATCCAAAAAATCAATTTTCTAATGAAAAACGATCATCCCGGACGTGACAAACCTTCTCCAGATGGTCAGGAATGGTCATTTTTTAATGTTAAATTTTTTGACTGTAAATAAATATTGCAAGTGAAATATCGCTTTTGGAACTAAAATAAGTGTCTTCAGAGTCATTTTCCTGCCTGAAATTTTTCAAAATAAAATCTTCTGACTACGAGGAAAGGCCTATAAAAATAGCAATTTTGGATACTGTGAGGCTTTAAAAAGTGGTTATTCAACATGAGGCACAATCCAATTGACATTTTGAATAATTTTTTGTACAGTCCAAAAAATCAATTTTCTGATGAAAAATTATGACACCGGAGATGTCGAACCTTCTCCAGATGGTAAGAAATGATCATTTTTTTATGTTAAATCTTTTCACTGTAAATAGATATTGCATGTCAAATGTCACTTTTGGAACTAAAATAAGTGTGTTCAGAGTGATTTTCCTGCCCGAAATTGGTGAAAGAAAAGAGCTTCTGACTAGGAGGAAGGGCCTATAAAAATGGCAATTTTGGTCACTGTGCAGCTTTATAAAGAGGTTATTCAACATGAGGCACAATCAAATTGACATTTTGAATCATTTTTTCAACATTCCAAAAAATCAATTTTCTGATGAAAAACGATGACCCCGGACCTGTCGCACATTCTCCAGATGGTCAGAAATGGTCATTTTTTTCATTTTTAATCTTTTAACTGTAAATGACTATTGCATGTGAATTATCCCTTTTGTGAATGAAAATCAGTGTGTTTAGAGTTATTTTCCTGCCCGAAATTGGTCGAAATAGAAGACTCTGAGTAGGAGGAAAAGTCCGTTAAAAGGTCAATTTTGGTCATTCTGAGGCTTTAAAAAGTGGTTATTCAAAATGAGGCACTATCTAATTGACATTTTGAATAATTTTTTCGCCAGTCTAAAAAATCAATTTTCTGATGAAAAATGATGACCCCGGAAATATTGCATGTGAAATATCACTTTTGGAACTAAAATAAGTGTGTTCAGAGTGATTTTCCTGCCCGAAATTGGTGAAAGAAAAGAGCTTCTGACTAGGAGGAAGGGCCTATAAAAATGGCAATTTTGGTCACTGTGCGGCTTTATAAAGAGGTTATTCAACATGAGGCACAATCAAATTGACATTTTGAATCATTTTTCAACATTCCCAAAAATCAATTTTCTGATGAAAAACGATGACCCCGGACCTGTCGCACGTTCTCCAGATGGTCAGAAATGGTCATTTTTTCATGTTTAATCTTTTGACTGTAAAAGACTATTGCATGCGAATTATCACTTTTGGAATGAAAATCAGTGTGTTTAGAGTCATTTTCCTGCCTGAAATTGTTCGAAATAAAACCTTCTGAATAGGAGGAAAGGTCTGCAAAAATGGCACTTTTCGTCACTGTGAGGCTTTTAAAAGTGGTTATTCAACATGAGGCACAATCCAATTGACATTTTGAATCATTTTTTCTACAGTCCAAAAAATTGAGTTTTCTGATGAAAAACGATGACCTGTCAAACTTTTTCCAGATGGTCAGAAATGATCATTTTTTTATTTTTAATCTTTTAACTGTAAATGACTATTGCATGTGAATTATCCCTTTTGGAATGAAAATCAGTGTGTTTAGAGTTATTTTCCTGCCTGAAATTGGACGAAATAGAACCTGCTGAGTAGGAGGAAAAGTCCACAAAAAGGGCAATTTTGGTCACTGTGAGGCTTTAAAAAGTGGTTATTCAACATGAGGTGCAATCCTATTGACATTTTGAATTCTTTTTTCTTCAGTCCAAACAATCAATTTTCAGATGAAAAACGATGAACCCGGACCTATCGAACTTTCTCCATATGGTCAGAAATGGTCATTTTTTATTGTTTAGTCTTTTGACTGTAAATGACTATTGCACGTGAATTATCACTTTTAGAACGAAAATAAGTGTGTTTAGAGTCATTTTCCTGCCCAAATTGGTCGAAATAGAATCTTCTGAGTAGGAGGAAAAGTCTGTGAAAACGACAATTTTGGTCACTGTGAGGCTTTTAAAGGTGGTTATTCAACACGAGGCACAATCCAATTGACATTTTGAATCATTTTATCTACACTCCAAAAAATCAATTTTCTGATGAAAAACGATGACCCCGGACCTGTCGCACATTCTCCAGATGGTCAGAAATGGTCATTTTTTCATGTTTAATCTTTTGACTGTAAAAGACTATTGCATGCGAATTATCACTTTTGGAATGAAAATCAGTGTGTTTAGAGTCATTTTCCTGCCTGAAATTGTTCGAAATAAAACCTTCTGAATAGGAGGAAAGGTCTGCAAAAATGGCACTTTTCGTCACTGTGAGGCTTTAAAAAGTGGTTATTCAACATGAGGCACAATCCAATTGACATTTTGAATCATTTTGTCAACAGTCCAATAAATCAATTTTCTGATGAAAAACGATGATCCCGGACGTGACGAACCTTCTCCAGATGGTCAGGAATGGTCATTTTTTAATGTTACATTTTTTGACTGCAAATAAATATTGCAAGTGAAATATCGCTTTTGGAACTAAAATAAGTGTCTTCAGAGTCATTTTCCTGCCTGAAATTTTTCAAAATAAAATCTTCTGACTATGAGGAAAGGCCTATAAAAATAGCAATTTTGGATACTGTGAGGCTTTAAAAAGTGGTTATTCAACATGAGGCACAATCCAATTGACATTTTGAATAATTTTTTGTACAGTCCAAAAAATCAATTTTCTGATGAAAAATGATGACACCGGAGATGTCGAACCTTCTCCAGATGGTAAGAAATGATCATTTTTTTATGTTAAATCTTTTCACTGTAAATAGATATTGCATGTCAAATATCACTTTTGGAACTAAAATAAGTGTGTTCAGAGTGATTTTCCTGCCCGAAATTGGTGAAAGAAAAGAGCTTCTGACTAGGAGGAAGGGCCTATAAAAATGGCAATTTTGGTCACTCTGCAGCTTTATAAAGAGGTTATTCAACATGAGGCACAATCAAATTGACATTTTGAATCATTTTTTCAACATTCCAAAAAATCAATTTTCTGATGAAAAACGATGACCCCGGACCTGTCGCACATTCTCCAGATGGTCAGAAATGGTCATTTTTTCATTTTTAATCTTTTAACTGTAAATGACTATTGCATGTGAATTATCCCTTTTGTGAATGAAAATCAGTGTGTTTAGAGTTATTTTCCTGCCCGAAATTGGTCGAAATAGAAGACTCTGAGTAGGAGGAAAAGTCCGTTAAAAGGTCAATTTTGGTCATTCTGAGGCTTTAAAAAGTGGTTATTCAAAATGAGGCACTATCTAATTGACATTTTGAATAATTTTTTCGCCAGTCTAAAAAATCAATTTTCTGATGAAAAATGATGACCCCGGAAATATTGCATGTGAAATATCACTTTTGGAACTAAAATAAGTGTGTTCAGAGTGATTTTCCTGCCCGAAATTGGTGAAAGAAAAGAGCTTCTGACTAGGAGGAAGGGCCTATAAAAATGGCAATTTTGGTCACTGTGCGGCTTTATAAAGAGGTTATTCAACATGAGGCACAATAAAATTGACATTTTGAATCATTTTTCAACATTCCAAAAAATCAATTTTCTGATGAAAAACGATGACCCCGGACCTGTCGCACGTTCTCCAGATGGTCAGAAATGGTCATTTTTTCATGTTTAATCTTTTGACTGTAAAAGACTATTGCATGCGAATTATCACTTTTGGAATGAAAATCAGTGTGTTATGAGTCATTTTCCTGCCTGAAATTGTTCGAAATAAAACCTTCTGAATAGGAGGAAAGGTCTGCAAAAATGGCACTTTTCGTCACTGTGAGGCTTTAAAAAGTGGTTATTCAACATGAGGCACAATCCAATTGACATTTTGAATCATTTTTTCTACAGTCCAAAAAATCAATTTTCTGATGAAAAACGATAACCCGGACCTCTTGAACTTTCTCCAGATGGTCAGAAATGGTCAATTTGTAATGTTTAATGTTTTGACTGTAAATGACTATTGCATGTGAATTATCACTTTTGGAATGAAAATCAGTGTGTTTAGTAGTCATTTTCCTGCCTGAAATTGGTTGAAATAGAAGCTTCTGAGTAGGAGGAAAAGTCCACAAAAAGGGCAATTTTGGTCACTGAAAGGCTTTAAAAAGTGGTTATTCAACATGAGGTGCAATTCTATTGACATTTTGAATACTTTTTTCTACAGTCCAAAGAATCAATTTTCTGATGAAAAATGATGACCTCGGACCTGTCGAACTTTCTCCAGATGGTCAGAAATGGTCCTTTTTAATGTTTAATCTTTTCACTGTTAAAGACTATTGCACGTGAATTATCACTTTTAGAGCGAAAATAAGTGTGTTTAGAGTCATTTTCCTGCCCAAATTGGTCGAAATAGAATCTTCTGAGTAGGAGGAAAAGTCTGTGAAAATGACAATTTTGGTCACTGTGAGGCTTTTAAAAGTGGTTAGTCAACAAGAGGCACAATCCAATTGACATTTTGAATCATTTTATCTACACTCCAAAAAATGAATTTTCTGATGAAAAACAATGACCCCGGAACTGTTGAACTTTGCCCAGATGGTCAGAAATTGTCATTTTTTAATTTTTAATCTTTTGAATGTAAATGACTATTGCATGTGAATTATCCCTTTTGGAATGAAAATCAGTGTGTTTAGAGTCATTTTGCTGCCTGAAATTGGTCGAAAAAGAAGCTTCTGAATAGGAGGAAAAGTCTGTAAAAATGGCAATTTTGGTCACTGTGAGGCTTTAAAAAGTGGTAATTCAACATGAGGCACAATCTAACTGACATTTTGAATCATTTTGTCAACAGTCCAAAAAATCAATTTTCTAATGAAAAACGATCATCCCGGACGTGACGAACCTTCTCCAGATGGTCAGGAATGGTCATTTTTTAATGTTAAATTTTTTGACTGTAAATAAATATTGCAAGTGAAATATCGCTTTTGGAACTAAAATAAGTGTCTTCAGAGTCATTTTCCTGCCTGAAATTTTTCAAAATAAAATCTTCTGACTACGAGGAAAGGCCTATAAAAATAGCAATTTTGGATACTGTGAGGCTTTAAAAAGTGGCTATTCAACATGAGGCACAATCCAATTGTCATTTAGAATAATTTTTTGTACAGTCCAAAAAATCAATTTTCTGATGAAAAATTATGACACCGGAGATGTCGAACCTTCTCCAGATGGTAAGAAATGATCATTTTTTTATGTTAAATCTTTTCACTGTAAATAGATATTGCATGTCAAATATCACTTTTGGAACTAAAATAAGTGTGTTCAGAGTGATTTTCCTGCCCGAAATTGGTGAAAGAAAAGAGCTTCTGACTAGGAGGAAGGGCCTATAAAAATGGCAATTTTGGTCACTGTGCGGCTTTATAAAGAGGTTATTCAACATGAGGCACAATCAAATTTACATTTTGAATAATCTTTTCAACATTCCAAAAAATTAATTTTCTGATGAAAAACGATGACCCCGGACCTGTCGCGCGTTCTCCAGATGGTCAGAAATGGTCATTTTTTCATGTTTAATCTTTTGACTGTAAAAGACTATTGCATGCGAATTATCACTTTTGGAATGAAAATCAGTGTGTTCAGAGTCATTTTCCTGCCTGAAATTGTTCGAAATAAAACCTTCTGAATAGGAGGAAAGGTCTGCAAAAATGGCACTTTTCGTCACTGTGAGGCTTTAAAAAGAGGTTATTCAACATGAGGCACAAGCCAATTGACATTTTGAATCATTTTTTCTACAGTCCAAAAAATTGAGTTTTCTGATGAAAAACGATGACCCCGGACCTGTCAAACTTTTTCCAGATGGTCAGAAGTGATCATTTTTTTTTATTTTTAATCTTTTAACTGTAAATGACTATTGCATGTGAATTATCCCTTTTGGAATGAAAATCAGTGTGATTAGAGTTATTTTCCTGCCTGAAATTGGACGAAATAGAAGCTTCTGAGTAGGAGGAAAAGTCCACAAAAAGGGCAATTTTAGTCACTGTGAGGCTTTAAAAAGTGGTTATTCGACATGAGGTACAATCCTATTGACAATTTGAATTCTTTTTTCTTCAGTCCAAAGAATCAATTTTCAGATGAAAAACGATGAACCCGGACCTGTCGAACTTTCTCCATATGGTCAGAAATGGTCATTTTTTATTGTTTAGTCTTTTGACTGTAAATGACTATTGCACGTGAATTATCACTATTAGAACAAAAATAAGTGTGTTTAGAGTCATTTTCCTGCCCCAATTGGTCCAAATAGAATCTTCTGAGTAGGAGGAAAAGTCTGTGAAAATGACAATTTTGGGCACTCTGAGGCTTTTAAAAGTGGTTATTCAACACGAGGCACAATCCAATTGACATTTTGAATCATTTTATCTACACTACAAAAAATGAATTTTCTGATGAAAAACAATGACCCCGGAACTGTTGAACTTTGCCCAGATGGTCAGAAATTGTCATTTTTTAATTTTTAATCTTTTGAATGTAAATGACTATTGCATGTGAATTATCCCTTTTGGAATGAAAATCAGTGTGTTTAGAGTCATTTTGCTGCCTGAAATTGGTCGAAATAGAAGCTTCTGAATAGGAGGAAAAGTCTGTAAAAATGGCAATTTTGGTCACTGTGAGGCTTTAAAAAGTGGTAATTTAACACGAGGCACAATCTAAAAGACATTTTGAATCATTTTGTCAACAGTCCAAAAAATCAATTTTCTAATGAAAAACGATGATCCCGGACGTGACGAACCTTCTCCAGATGGTCAGGAATGGTCATTTTTTAATGTTAAATTTTTTGACTGCAAATAAATATTGCAAGTGAAATATCGCTTTTGGAACTAAAATAAGTGTCTTCAGAGTCATTTTCCTGCCTGAAATTTTTCAAAATAAAATCTTCTGACTATGAGGAAAGGCCTATAAAAATAGCAATTTTGGCTACTGTGAGGCTTTAAAAAGTGGTTATTCAACATGAGGCACAATCCAATTGACATTTTGAATAATTTTTTGTACAGTCCAAAAAATCAATTTTCTGATGAAAAATGATGACACCGGAGATGTCGAACCTTCTCCAGATGGTAAGAAATGATCATTTTTTTATGTTAAATCTTTTCACTGTAAATAGATATTGCATGTCAAATATCACTTTTGGAACTAAAATAAGTGTGTTCAGAGTGATTTTCCTGCCCGAAATTGGTGAAAGAAAAGAGCTTCTGACTAGGAGGAAGGGCCTATAAAAATGGCAATTTTGGTCACTGTGCAGCTTTATAAAGAGGTTATTCAACATGAGGCACAATCAAATTGACATTTTGAATCATTTTTTCAACATTCCAAAAAATCAATTTTCTGATGAAAAACGATGACCCCGGACCTGTCGCACGTTCTCCAGATGGTCAGAAATGGTCATTTTTTCATTTTTAATCTTTTAACTGTAAATGACTATTGCATGTGAATTATCCCTTTTGTGAATGAAAATCAGTGTGTTTTGAGTTATTTTCCTGCCCGAAATTGGTCGAAATAGAAGACTCTGAGTAGGAGGAAAAGTCCGTTAAAAGGTCAATTTTGGTCATTCTGAGGCTTTAAAAAGTGGTTATTCAAAATGAGGCACTATCTAATTGACATTTTGAATAATTTTTTCGCCAGTCTAAAAAATCAATTTTCTGATGAAAAATGATGACCCCGGAAATATTGCATGTGAAATATCACTTTTGGAACTAAAATAAGTGTGTTCAGAGTGATTTTCCTGCCCGAAATTGGTGAAAGAAAAGAGCTTCTGACTAGGAGGAAGGGCCTATAAAAATGGCAATTTTGGTCACTGTGCGGCTTTATAAAGAGGTTATTCAACATGAGGCACAATCAAATTGACATTTTGAATCATTTTTCAACATTCCAAAAAATCAATTTTCTGATGAAAAACGATGACCCCGGACCTGTCGCATGTTCTCCAGATGGTCAGAAATGGTCATTTTTTCATGTTTAATCTTTTGACTGTAAAAGACTATTGCATGCGAATTATCACTTTTGGAATGAAAATCAGTGTGTTTAGAGTCATTTTCCTGCCTGAAATTGTTCGAAATAAAACCTTCTGAATAGGAGGAAAGGTCTGCAAAAATGGCACTTTTCGTCACTGTGAGGCTTTAAAAAGTGGTTATTCAACATGAGGCACAATCCAATTGACATTTTGAATCATTTTTTCTACAGTTCAAAAAATCAATTTTCTGATGAAAAACGATTACCCGGACCTCTTGAACTTTCTCCAGATGGTCAGAAATGGTCAATTTGTAATGTTTAATGTTTTGACTGTAAATGACTATTGCATGTGAATTATCACTTTTGGAATGAAAATCAGTGTGTTTAGTAGTCATTTTCCTGCCTGAAATTGGTTGAAATAGAAGCTTCTGAGTAGGAGGAAAAGTCCACAAAAAGGGCAATTTTGGTCACTGAAAGGCTTTAAAAAATGGTTATTCAACATGAGGTGCAATTCTATTGACATTTTGAATACTTTTTTCTACAGTCCAAAGAATCAATTTTCTGATGAAAAATGATGACCTCGGACCTGTCGAACTTTCTCCAGATGGTCAGAAATGGGCCTTTTTAATGTTTAATCTTTTCACTGTTAAAGACTATTGCACGTGAATTATCACTTTTAGAGCGAAAATAAGTGTGTTTAGAGTCATTTTCCTGCCCAAATTGGTCGAAATAGAATCTTCTGAGAAGGAGGAAAAGTCTGTGAAAATGACAATTTTGGTCACTGTGAGGCTTTTAAAAGTGGTTAGTCAACAAGAGGCACAATCCAATTGACATTTTGAATCATTTTATCTACACTCCAAAAAATGAATTTTCTGATGAAAAACAATGACCCCGGAACTGTTGAACTTTGCCCAGATGGTCAGAAATTGTCATTTTTTAATTTTTAATCTTTTGAATGTAAATGACTATTGCATGTGAATTATCCCTTTTGGAATGAAAATCAGTGTGTTTAGAGTCATTTTGCTGCCTGAAATTGGTCGAAAAAGAAGCTTCTGAATAGGAGGAAAAGTCTGTAAAAATGGCAATTTTGGTCACTGTGAGGCTTTAAAAAGTGGTAATTCAACATGAGGCACAATTTAACTGACATTTTGAATCATTTTGTCAACAGTCCAAAAAATCAATTTTCTAATGAAAAACGATGATCCCGGACGTGACGAACCTTCTCCAGATGGTCAGGAATGGTCATTTTTTAATGTTAAATTTTTTGACTGCAAATAAATATTGCAAGTGAAATATCGCTTTTGGAACTAAAATGAGTGTCTTCAGAGTCATTTTCCTGCCTGAAATTTTTCAAAATAAAATCTTCTGACTATGAGGAAAGGCCTATAAAAATAGCAATTTTGGATACTGTGAGGCTTTAAAAAGTGGTTATTCAACATGAGGCACAATCCAATTGACATTTTGAATAATTTTTTGTACAGTTCAAAAAATCAATTATCTGATGAAAAATGATGACACCGGAGATGTCGAACCTTCTCCAGATGATAAGAAATGATCATTTTTTTATGTTAAATCTTTTCACTGTAAATAGATATTGCATGTCAAATACCACTTTTGGAACTAAAATAAGTGTGTTCAGAGTGATTTTCCTGCCCGAAATTGGTGAAAGAAAAGAGCTTCTGACTAGGAGGAAGGGCCTATAAAAATGGCAATTTTGGTCACTGTGCGGCTTTATAAAGAGGTTATTCAACATGAGGCACAATCAAATTTACATTTTGAATAATCTTTTCAACATTCCAAAAAATCAATTTTCTGATGAAAAACGATGACCCCGGACCTGTCGCGCGTTCTCCAGATGGTCAGAAATGGTCATTTTTTCATGTTTAATCTTTTGACTGTAAAAGACTATTGCATGCGAATTATCACTTTTGGAATGAAAATCAGTGTGTTTAGAGTCATTTTCCTGCCTGAAATTGTTCGAAATAAAACCTTCTGAATAGGAGGAAAGGTCTGCAAAAATGGCACTTTTCGTCACTGTGAGGCTTTAAAAAGAGGTTATTCAACATGAGGCACAAGCCAATTGACATTTTGAATCATTTTTTCTACAGTCCAAAAAATTGAGTTTTCTGATGAAAAACGATGACCCCGGACCTGTCAAACTTTTTCCAGATGGTCAGAAGTGATCATTTTTTTTAATTTTTAATCTTTTAACTGTAAATGACTATTGCATGTGAATTATCCCTTTTGGAATGAAAATCAGTGTGATTAGAGTTATTTTCCTGCCTGAAATTGGACGAAATAGAAGCTTCTGAGTAGGAGGAAAAGTCCACAAAAAGGGCAATTTTAGTCACTGTGAGGCTTTAAAAAGTGGTTATTCGACATGAGGTACAATCCTATTGACAATTTGAATTCTTTTTTCTTCAGTCCAAAGAATCAATTTTCAGATGAAAAACGATGAACCCGGACCTGTCGAACTTTCTCCATATGGTCAGAAATGGTCATTTTTTATTGATTAGTCTTTTGACTGTAAATGACTATTGCACGTGAATTATCACTTTTAGAACAAAAATAAGTGTGTTTAGAGTCATTTTCCTGCCCCAATTGGTCGAAATAGAATCTTCTGAGTAGGAGGAAAAGTCTGTGAAAATGACAATTTTGGGCACTCTGAGGCTTTTAAATGTGGTTATTCAACACGAGGCACAATCCAATTGACATTTTGAATCATTTTATCTACACTACAAAAAATGAATTTTCTGATGAAAAACAATGACCCCGGAACTGTTGAACTTTGCCCAGATGGTCAGAAATTGTCATTTTTTAATTTTTAATCTTTTGAATGTAAATGACTATTGCATGTGAATTATCCCTTTTGGAATGAAAATCAGTGTGTTTAGAGTCATTTTGCTGCCTGAAATTGGTCGAAATAGAAGCTTCTGAATAGGAGGAAAAGTCTGTAAAAATGGCAATTTTGGTCACTGTGAGGCTTTAAAAAGTGGTAATTTAACACGAGGCACAATCTAACAGACATTTTGAATCATTTTGTCAACAGTCCAAAAAATCAATTTTCTAATGAAAAACGATGATCCCGGACATGACGAACGTTCTCCAGATGGTCAGGAATGGTCATTTTTTCATGTTTAATCTTTTGACTGTAAAAGACTATTGCATGCAAATTATCACTTTTGGAATGAAAATCAGTGTGTTTAGAGTCATTTTCCTGCCTGAAATTGTTCGAAATAAAACCTTCTGAATAGGAGGAAAGGTCTGCAAAAATGGCACTTTTCGTCACTGTGAGGCTTTAAAAAGTGGTTATTCAACATGAGGCACAATCCAATTGACATTTTGAATCAGTTTTTTCTACAGTCCAAAAAATTGAGTTTTCTGATGAAAAACGATGACCCCGGACCTGTCAAACTTTTTCCAGCTGGTCAGAAATGATCATTTTTTTATTTTTAATCTTTTAAATGTAAATGACTATTGCATGTGAATTATCCCTTTTGGAATGAAAATCAGTGTGTTTAGAGTCATTTTGCTGCCTGAAATTGGTCAAAAAAGAAGCTTCTGAATAGGAGGAAAAGTATGTAAAAATGGCAATTTTGGTCACTGTGAGGCTTTAAAAAGTGGTAATTCAACATGAGGCACAATCTAACTGACATTTTGAATCATTTTGTCAACAGTACAAAAAATAAATTTTCTAATGAAAAATGATGATCCCGGACGTGACGAACCTTCTCCAGATGGTCAGGAATGGTCATTTTTTAATGTTAAATTTTTTGACTGTAAATAAATATTGCAAGTGAAATATCGCTTTTGGAACTAAAATAAGTGTCTTCAGAGTCATTTTCCTGCCTGAAATTTTTCAAAATAAAATCTTCTGACTATGAGGAAAGGCCTATAAAAATAGCAATTTTGGATACTGTGAGGCTTTAAAAAGTGGTTATTCAACATGAGGCACAATCCAATTGACATTTTGAATAATTTTTTGTACAGTCCAAAAAATCAATTTTCTGATGAAAAATTATGACACCGGAGATGTCGAACCTTCTCCAGATGGTAAGAAATGATCATTTTTTTATGTTAAATCATTTCACTGTAAATAGATATTGCATGTCAAATACCACTTTTGGAACTAAAATAAGTGTGTTCAGAGTGATTTTCCTGCCCGAAATTGGTGAAAGAAAAGAGCTTCTGACTAGGAGGAAGGGCCTATAAAAATGGCAATTTTGGTCACTGTGCGGCTTTATAAAGAGGTTATTCAACATGAGGCACAATCAAATTTACATTTTGAATAATCTTTTCAACATTCCAAAAAATCAATTTTCTGATGAAAAACGATGACCCCGGACCTGGCGCACGTTCTCCAGATGGTCAGAAATGGTCATTTTTTCATGTTTAATCTTTTGACTGTAAAAGACTATTGCATGCGAATTATCACTTTTGGAATGAAAATCAGTGTGTTTAGAGTCATTTTCCTGCCTGAAATTGTTCGAAATAAAACCTTGTGAATAGGAGGAAAGGTCTGCAAAAATGGCACTTTTTGTCACTGTGAGGCTTTAAAAAGAGGTTATTCAACATGAGGCACAATCCAATTGACATTTTGAATCATTTTTTCTACAGTCCAAAAAATTGAGTTTTCTGATGAAAAACGATGACCCCGGACCTGTCAAACTTTTCCAGATGGTCAGAAGTGATCATTTTTTTTTATTTTTAATCTTTTAACTGTAAATGACTATTGCATGTGAATTATCCCTTTTGGAATGAAAATCAGTGTGATTAGAGTTATTTTCCTGCCTGAAATTGGACGAAATAGAAGCTTCTGAGTAGGAGGAAAAGTCCACAAAAAGGGCAATTTTAGTCACTGTGAGGCTTTAAAAAGTGGTTATTCGACATGAGGTACAATCCTATTGACATTTTGAATTCTTTTTTCTTCAGTCCAAAGAATCAATTTTCAGATGAAAAACGATGAACCCGGACCTGTCGAACTTTCTCCATATGGTCAGAAATGGTCATTTTTTATTGTTTAGTCTTTTGACTGTAAATGACTATTGCACGTGAATTATCACTATTAGAACAAAAATAAGTGTGTTTAGAGTCATTTTCCTGCCCCAATTGGTCCAAATAGAATCTTCTGAGTAGGAGGAAAAGTCTGTGAAAATGACAATTTTGGTCACTGTGAGGCTTTTAAAAGTGGTTATTCAACACGAGGCACAATCCAATTGACATTTTGAATCATTTTATCTACACTACAAAAAATTAATTTTCTGATGAAAAACAATGACCCCGGAACTGTTGAACCTTGCCCAGATGGTCAGAAATTGTCATTTTTTAATTTTTAATCTTTTGAATGTAAATGACTATTGCATGTGAATTATCCCTTTTGGAATGAAATTCAGTGTGTTTAGAGTCATTTTGCTGCCTGAAATTGGTCGAAATAGAAGCTTCTGAATAGGAGGAAAAGTCTGTAAAAATGGCAATTTTGGTCACTGTGAGGCTTTAAAAAGTGGTAATTTAACACGAGGCACAATCTAACAAACATTTTGAATCATTTTGTCAACAGTCCAAAAAATCAATTTTCTAATGAAAAACGATGATCCCGGACGTGACGAACCTTCTCCAGATGGTCAGGAATGGTCATTTTTTAATGTTAAATTTTTTGACTGCAAATAAATATTGCAAGTGAAATATCGCTTTTGGAACTAAAATAAGTGTCTTCAGAGTCATTTTCCTGCCTGAAATTTTTCAAAATAAAATCTTCTGACTATGAGGAAAGGCCTATAAAAATAGCAATTTTGGCTACTGTGAGGCTTTAAAAAGTGGTTATTCAACATGAGGCACAATCCAATTGACATTTTGAATAATTTTTTGTACAGTCCAAAAAATCAATTTTCTGATGAAAAATGATGACACCGGAGATGTCGAACCTTCTCAGATGGTAAGAAATGATCATTTTTTTATGTTAAATCTTTTCACTGTAAATAGATATTGCATGTCAAATATCACTTTTGGAACTAAAATAAGTGTGTTCAGAGTGATTTTCCTGCCCGAAATTGGTGAAAGAAAAGAGCTTCTGACTAGGAGGAAGGGCCTATAAAAATGGCAATTTTGGTCACTGTGCAGCTTTATAAAGAGGTTATTCAACATGAGGCACAATCAAATTGACATTTTGAATCATTTTTTCAACATTCCAAAAATCAATTTTCTGATGAAAAACGATGACCCCGGACCTGTCGCACGTTCTCCAGATGGTCAGAAATGGTCATTTTTTCATTTTTAATCTTTTAACTGTAAATGACTATTGCATGTGAATTATCCCTTTTGTGAATGAAAATCAGTGTGTTTTGAGTTATTTTCCTGCCCGAAATTGGTCGAAATAGAAGACTCTGAGTAGGAGGAAAAGTCCGTTAAAAGGTCAATTTTGGTCATTCTGAGGCTTTAAAAAGTGGTTATTCAAAATGAGGCACTATCTAATTGACATTTTGAATAATTTTTTCGCCAGTCTAAAAAATCAATTTTCTGATGAAAAATGATGACCCCGGAAATATTGCATGTGAAATATCACTTTTGGAACTAAAATAAGTGTGTTCAGAGTGATTTTCCTGCCCGAAATTGGTGAAAGAAAAGAGCTTCTGACTAGGAGGAAGGGCCTATAAAAATGGCAATTTTGGTCACTGTGCGGCTTTATAAAGAGGTTATTCAACATGAGGCACAATCAAATTGACATTTTGAATCATTTTTCAACATTCCAAAAAATCAATTTTCTGATGAAAAACGATGACCCCGGACCTGTCGCATGTTCTCCAGATGGTCAGAAATGGTCATTTTTTCATGTTTAATCTTTTGACTGTAAAAGACTATTGCATGCGAATTATCACTTTTGGAATGAAAATCAGTGTGTTTAGAGTCATTTTCCTGCCTGAAATTGTTCGAAATAAAACCTTCTGAATAGGAGGAAAGGTCTGCAAAAATGGCACTTTTCGTCACTGTGAGGCTTTAAAAAGTGGTTATTCAACATGAGGCACAATCCAATTGACATTTTGAATCATTTTTTCTACAGTTCAAAAAATCAATTTTCTGATGAAAAACGATTACCCGGACCTCTTGAACTTTCTCCAGATGGTCAGAAATGGTCAATTTGTAATGTTTAATGTTTTGACTGTAAATGACTATTGCATGTGAATTATCACTTTTGGAATGAAAATCAGTGTGTTTAGTAGTCATTTTCCTGCCTGAAATTGGTTGAAATAGAAGCTTCTGAGTAGGAGGAAAAGTCCACAAAAAGGGCAATTTTGGTCACTGAAAGGCTTTAAAAAGTGGTTATTCAACATGAGGTGCAATTCTATTGACATTTTGAATACTTTTTTCTACAGTCCAAAGAATCAATTTTCTGATGAAAAATGATGACCTCGGACCTGTCGAACTTTCTCCAGATGGTCAGAAATGGTCCTTTTTAATGTTTAATCTTTTCACTGTTAAAGACTATTGCACGTGAATTATCACTTTTAGAGCGAAAATAAGTGTGTTTAGAGTCATTTTCCTGCCCAAATTGGTCGAAATAGAATCTTCTGAGAAGGAGGAAAAGTCTGTGAAAATGACAATTTTGGTCACTGTGAGGCTTTTAAAAGTGGTTAGTCAACAAGAGGCACAATCCAATTGACATTTTGAATCATTTTATCTACACTCCAAAAAATGAATTTTCTGATGAAAAACAATGACCCCGGAACTGTTGAACTTTGCCCAGATGGTCAGAAATTGTCATTTTTTAATTTTTAATCTTTTGAATGTAAATGACTATTGCATGTGAATTATCCCTTTTGGAATGAAAATCAGTGTGTTTAGAGTCATTTTGCTGCCTGAAATTGGTCGAAAAAGAAGCTTCTGAATAGGAGGAAAAGTCTGTAAAAATGGCAATTTTGGTCACTGTGAGGCTTTAAAAAGTGGTAATTCAACATGAGGCACAATTTAACTGACATTTTGAATCATTTTGTCAACAGTCCAAAAAATCAATTTTCTAATGAAAAACGATGATCCCGGACGTGACGAACCTTCTCCAGATGGTCAGGAATGGTCATTTTTTAATGTTAAATTTTTTGACTGCAAATAAATATTGCAAGTGAAATATCGCTTTTGGAACTAAAATGAGTGTCTTCAGAGTCATTTTCCTGCCTGAAATTTTTCAAAATAAAATCTTCTGACTATGAGGAAAGGCCTATAAAAATAGCAATTTTGGATACTGTGAGGCTTTAAAAAGTGGTTATTCAACATGAGGCACAATCCAATTGACATTTTGAATAATTTTTTGTACAGTTCAAAAAATCAATTATCTGATGAAAAATGATGACACCGGAGATGTCGAACCTTCTCCAGATGATAAGAAATGATCATTTTTTTATGTTAAATCTTTTCACTGTAAATAGATATTGCATGTCAAATACCACTTTTGGAACTAAAATAAGTGTGTTCAGAGTGATTTTCCTGCCCGAAATTGGTGAAAGAAAAGAGCTTCTGACTAGGAGGAAGGGCCTATAAAAATGGCAATTTTGGTCACTGTGCGGCTTTATAAAGAGGTTATTCAACATGAGGCACAATCAAATTTACATTTTGAATAATCTTTTCAACATTCCAAAAAATCAATTTTCTGATGAAAAACGATGACCCCGGACCTGGCGCACGTTCTCCAGATGGTCAGAAATGGTCATTTTTTCATGTTTAATCTTTTGACTGTAAAAGACTATTGCATGCGAATTATCACTTTTGGAATGAAAATCAGTGTGTTTAGAGTCATTTTCCTGCCTGAAATTGTTCGAAATAAAACCTTCTGAATAGGAGGAAAGGTCTGCAAAAATGGCACTTTTCGTCACTGTGAGGCTTTAAAAAGAGGTTATTCAACATGAGGCCCAATCCAATTGACATTTTGAATCATTTTTTCTACAGTCCAAAAAATTGAGTTTTCTGATGAAAAACGATGACCCCGGACCTGTCAAACTTTTTCCAGATGGTCAGAAGTGATCATTTTTTTTTATTTTTAATCTTTTAACTGTAAATGACTATTGCATGTGAATTATCCCTTTTGGAATGAAAATCAGTGTGATTAGAGTTATTTTCCTGCCTGAAATTGGACGAAATAGAAGCTTCTGAGTAGGAGGAAAAGTCCACAAAAAGGGCAATTTTAGTCACTGTGAGGCTTTAAAAAGTGGTTATTCGACATGAGGTACAATCCTATTGACATTTTGAATTCTTTTTTCTTCAGTCCAAAGAATCAATTTTCAGATGAAAAACGATGAACCCGGACCTGTCGAACTTTCTCCATATGGTCAGAAATGGTCATTTTTTATTGTTTAGTCTTTTGACTGTAAATGACTATTGCACGTGAATTATCACTATTAGAACAAAAATAAGTGTGTTTAGAGTCATTTTCCTGCCCCAATTGGTCCAAATAGAATCTTCTGAGTAGGAGGAAAAGTCTGTGAAAATGACAATTTTGGTCACTGTGAGGCTTTTAAAAGTGGTTATTCAACACGAGGCACAATCCAATTGACATTTTGAATCATTTTATCTACACTCCAAAAAATGAATTTTCTGATGAAAAACAATGACCCCGGAACTGTTGAACTTTGCCCAGATGGTCAGAAATTGTCATTTTTTAATTTTTAATCTTTTGAATGTAAATGACTATTGCATGTGAATTATCCCTTTTGGAATGAAAATCAGTGTGTTTAGAGTCATTTTGCTGCCTGAAATTGGTCGAAATAGAAGCTTCTGAATAGGAGGAAAAGTCTGTAAAAATGGCAATTTTGGTCACTGTGAGGCTTTAAAAAGTGGTAATTTAACACGAGGCACAATCTAACAGACATTTTGAATCATTTTGTCAACAGTCCAAAAAATCAATTTTCTAATGAAAAACGATGATCCCGGACGTGACGAACCTTCTCCAGATGGTCAGGAATGGTCATTTTTTAATGTTAAATTTTTTGACTGCAAATAAATATTGCAAGTGAAATATCGCTTTTGGAACTAAAATAAGTGTCTTCAGTCATTTTCCTGCCTGAAATTTTTCAAAATAAAATCTTCTGACTATGAGGAAAGGCCTATAAAAATAGCAATTTTGGCTACTGTGAGGCTTTAAAAAGTGGTTATTCAACATGAGGCACAATCCAATTGACATTTTGAATAATTTTTTGTACAGTCCAAAAAATCAATTTTCTGATGAAAAATGATGACACCGGAGATGTCGAACCTTCTCCAGATGGTAAGAAATGATCATTTTTTTATGTTAAATCTTTTCACTGTAAATAGATATTGCATGTCAAATATCACTTTTGGAACTAAAATAAGTGTGTTCAGAGTGATTTTCCTGCCCGAAATTGGTGAAAGAAAAGAGCTTCTGACTAGGAGGAAGGGCCTATAAAAATGGCAATTTTGGTCACTGTGCAGCTTTATAAAGAGGTTATTCAACATGAGGCACAATCAAATTGACATTTTGAATCATTTTTTCAACATTCCAAAAAATCAATTTTCTGATGAAAAACGATGACCCCGGACCTGTCGCACGTTCTCCAGATGGTCAGAAATGGTCATTTTTTCATTTTTAATCTTTTAACTGTAAATGACTATTGCATGTGAATTATCCCTTTTGTGAATGAAAATCAGTGTGTTTTGAGTTATTTTCCTGCCCGAAATTGGTCGAAATAGAAGACTCTGAGTAGGAGGAAAAGTCCGTTAAAAGGTCAATTTTGGTCATTCTGAGGCTTTAAAAAGTGGTTATTCAAAATGAGGCACTATCTAATTGACATTTTGAATAATTTTTTCGCCAGTCTAAAAAATCAATTTTCTGATGAAAAATGATGACCCCGGAAATATTGCATGTGAAATATCACTTTTGGAACTAAAATAAGTGTGTTCAGAGTGATTTTCCTGCCCGAAATTGGTGAAAGAAAAGAGCTTCTGACTAGGAGGAAGGGCCTATAAAAATGGCAATTTTGGTCACTGTGCGGCTTTATAAAGAGGTTATTCAACATGAGGCACAATCAAATTGACATTTTGAATCATTTTTCAACATTCCAAAAAATCAATTTTCTGATGAAAAACGATGACCCCGGACCTGTCGCATGTTCTCCAGATGGTCAGAAATGGTCATTTTTTCATGTTTAATCTTTTGACTGTAAAAGACTTTTGCATGCGAATTATCACTTTTGGAATGAAAATCAGTGTGTTTAGAGTCATTTTCCTGCCAGAAATTGTTCGAAATAAAACCTTCTGAATAGGAGGAAAGGTCTGCAAAAATGGCACTTTTCGTCACTGTGAGGCTTTAAAAAGTGGTTATTCAACATGAGGCACAATCCAATTGACATTTTGAATCATTTTTTCTACAGTTCAAAAAATCAATTTTCTGATGAAAAACGATTACCCGGACCTCTTGAACTTTCTCCAGATGGTCAGAAATGGTCAATTTGTAATGTTTAATGTTTTGACTGTAAATGACTATTGCATGTGAATTATCACTTTTGGAATGAAAATCAGTGTGTTTAGTAGTCATTTTCCTGCCTGAAATTGGTTGAAAAAGAAGCTTCTGAGTAGGAGGAAAAGTCCACAAAAAGGGCAATTTTGGTCACTGAAAGGCTTTAAAAAGTGGTTATTCAACATGAGGTGCAATTCTATTGACATTTTGAATACTTTTTTCTACAGTCCAAAGAATCAATTTTCTGATGAAAAATGATGACCTCGGACCTGTCGAACTTTCTCCAGATGGTCAGAAATGGTCCTTTTTAATGTTTAATCTTTTCACTGTTAAAGACTATTGCACGTGAATTATCACTTTTAGAGCGAAAATAAGTGTGTTTAGAGTCATTTTCCTGCCCAAATTGGTCGAAATAGAATCTTCTGAGAAGGAGGAAAAGTCTGTGAAAATGACAATTTTGGTCACTGTGAGGCTTTTAAAAGTGGTTAGTCAACAAGAGGCACAATCCAATTGACATTTTGAATCATTTTATCTACACTCCAAAAAATGAATTTTCTGATGAAAAACAATGACCCCGGAACTGTTGAAGTTTGCCCAGATGGTCAGAAATTGTCATTTTTTAATTTTTAATCTTTTGAATGTAAATGACTATTGCATGTGAATTATCCCTTTTGGAATGAAAATCAGTGTGTTTAGAGTCATTTTGCTGCCTGAAATTGGTCGAAAAAGAAGCTTCTGAATAGGAGGAAAAGTCTGTAAAAATGGCAATTTTGGTCACTGTGAGGCTTTAAAAAGTGGTAATTCAACATGAGGCACAATTTAACTGACATTTTGAATCATTTTGTCAACAGTCCAAAAAATCAATTTTCTAATGAAAAACGATGATCCCGGACGTGACGAACCTTCTCCAGATGGTCAGGAATGGTCATTTTTTAATGTTAAATTTTTTGACTGCAAATAAATATTGCAAGTGAAATATCGCTTTTGGAACTAAAATAAGTGTCTTCAGAGTCATTTTCCTGCCTGAAATTTTTCAAAATAAAATCTTCTGACTATGAGGAAAGGCCTATAAAAATAGCAATTTTGGATACTGTGAGGCTTTAAAAAGTGGTTATTCAACATGAGGCACAATCCAATTGACATTTTGAATAATTTTTTGTACAGTTCAAAAAATCAATTATCTGATGAAAAATGATGACACCGGAGATGTCGAACCTTCTCCAGATGGTAAGAAATGATCATTTTTTTATGTTAAATCTTTTCACTGTAAATAGATATTGCATGTCAAATATCACTTTTGGAACTAAAATAAGTGTGTTCAGAGTGATTTTCCTGCCCGAAATTGGTGAAAGAAAAGAGCTTCTGACTAGGAGGAAGGGCCTATAAAAATGGCAATTTTGGTCACTGTGCAGCTTTATAAAGAGGTTATTCAACATGAGGCACAATCAAATTTACATTTTGAATAATCTTTTCAACATTCCAAAAAATCAATTTTCTGATGAAAAACGATGACCCCGGACCTGTCGCACGTTCTCCAGATGGTCAGAAATGGTCATTTTTTCATGTTTAATCTTTTGACTGTAAAAGACTATTGCATGCGAATTATCACTTTTGGAATGAAAATCATTGTGTTTAGAGTCATTTTCCTGCCTGAAATTGTTCGAAATAAAACCTTCTGAATAGGAGGAAAGGTCTGCAAAAATGGCACTTTTCGTCACTGTGAGGCTTTAAAAAGAGGTTATTCAACATGAGGCACAATCCAATTGACATTTTGAATCATTTTTTCTACAGTCCAAAAAATTGAGTTTTCTGATGAAAAACGATGACCCCGGACCTGTCAAACTTTTTCCAGATGGTCAGAAGTGATCATTTTTTTTATTTTTAATCTTTTAACTGTAAATGACTATTGCATGTGAATTATCCCTTTTGGAATGAAAAGTGTGATTAGAGTTATTTTCCTGCCTGAAATTGGACGAAATAGAAGCTTCTGAGTAGGAGGAAAAGTCCACAAAAAGGGCAATTTTAGTCACTGTGAGGCTTTAAAAAGTGGTTATTCGACATGAGATACAATCCTATTGACATTTTGAATTCTTTTTTCTTCAGTCCAAAGAATCAATTTTCAGATGAAAAACGATGAACCCGGACCTGTCGAACTTTCTCCATATTGTCAGAAATGGTCATTTTTTATTGTTTAGTCTTTTGACTGTAAATGACTATTGCACGTGAATTATCACTTTTAGAACAAAAATAAGTGTGTTTAGAGTCATTTTCCTGCCCCAATTGGTCAAAATAGAATCTTCCGAGTAGGAGGAAAAGTCTGTGAAAATGACAATTTTGGTCACTGTGAGGCTTTTAAAAGTGGTTATTCAACACGAGGCACAATCCAATTGACATTTTGAATCATTTTATCTACACTACAAAAAATGAATTTTCTGATGAAAAACAATGACCCCGGAACTGTTGAACTTTGCCCAGATGGTCAGAAATTGTCATTTTTTAATTTTTAATCTTTTGAATGTAAATGACTGTTGCATGTGAATTATCCCTTTTGGAATGAAAATCAGTGTGTTTAGAGTCATTTTGCTGCCTGAAATTGGTCGAAATAGAAGCTTCTGAATAGGAGGAAAGTCTGTAAAAATGGCAATTTTGGTCACTGTGAGGCTTTAAAAAGTGGTAATTTAACACGAGGCACAATCTAACAGACATTTTGAATCATTTTGTCAACAGTCCAAAAAATCAATTTTCTAATGAAAAACGATGATCCCGGACATGACGAACCTTCTCCAGATGGTCAGGACTGGTCATTTTTTAATGTTTCATTTTTTGACTGTAAATAAATATTGCAAGTGAAATATCGCTTTTTGGAACTAAAATAAGTGTCTTCAGAGTCATTTTCCTGCCTGAAATTGTTCAAAATAAAATCTTCTGACTATGAGGAAAGGCCTATAAAAATAGCAATTTTGGATACTGTGAGGCTTTAAAAAGTGGTTATTCAACATGAGGCACAATCCAATTGACATTTTGAATAATTTTTTGTACAGTCCAAAAAATTAATTTTCTGATGAAAAATGATGACACCGGAGATGTCGAACCTTCTCCAGATGGTAAGAAATGATAATTTTTTTATGGTTAATCTTTTCACTGTAAAAAGATATTGCATGTCAAATATCACTTTTGGAACTAAAATAAGTGTGTTCAGAGTGATTTTCCTGCCCGAAATTGGTGAAAGAAAAGAGCTTCTGACTAGGAGGAAGGGCCTATAAAAATGCAAATTTTGGTCACTGTGCGGCTTTATAAAGAGGTTATTCAACATGAGGCACAATCAAATTGACATTTTGAATCATTTTTTCAACATTCCAAAAAATCTATTTTCTGATGAAAAATGATGACCTGTCGAACGTTCTCCAGATGGTCAGAAATGGTCATTTTTTCATGTTTAATCTTTTGACTGTAAAAGACTATTGCATGCGAATTATCACTTTTGGAATGAAAATCAGTGTGTTTAGAGTCATTTTCCTGCCTGAAATTGTTCGAAATAAAACCTTCTGAATAGGAGGAAAGGTCTGCAAAAATGGCACTTTTCGTCACTGTGAGGCTTTAAAAAGTGGTTATTCAACATGAGGCACAATCCAATTGACATTTTGAATCAGTTTTTTCTACAGTCCAAAAAATGAGTTTTCTGATGAAAAACGATGACCCCGGACCTGTCGAACTTTTTCCAGATGGTCAGAAATGATCATTTTTTCATTTTTAATCTTTTAACTGTAAATGACTATTGCATGTGAATTATCCCTTTTGTGAATGAAAATCAGTGTGTTTAGAGTTATTTTCCTGCCCGAAATTGGTCGAAATAGAAGACTCTGAGTAGGAGGAAAAGTCCGTTAAAAGGTCAATTTTGGTCATTCTGAGGCTTTAAAAAGTGGTTATTCAAAATGAGGCACTATCTAATTGACATTTTGAATAATTTTTTCGCCAGTCTAAAAAATAAATTTTCTGATGAAAAATGATGACCCCGGAAATATTGCATGTGAAATATCACTTTTGGAACTAAAATAAGTGTGTTCAGAGTGATTTTCCTGCCCGAAATTGGTGAAAGAAAAGAGCTTCTGAGTAGGAGGAAGGGCTTATAAAAATGCAAATTTTGGTCACTGTGCGGCTTTATAAAGAGGTTATTAAACATGAGGCACAATCAAATTGACATTTTGAATCATTTTTTCAACATTCCAAAAAATCAATTTTCTGATGAAAAACGATGACCCCGGACCTGTCGCACGTTCTCCAGATGGTCAGAAATGATCATTTTTTTATTTTTAATCTTTTAACTGTAAATGACTATTGCATGTGAATTATCCCTTTTGGAATGAAAATCAGTGTGTTTAGAGTCATTTTGCTGCCTGAAATTGGTCGAAAAAGAAGCTTCTGAATAGGAGGAAAAGTCTGTAAAAATGGCAATTTTGGTCACTGTGAGGCTTTAAAAAGTGGTAATTCGGGGGGCGTGGCTTGGCGCCCGAAGGAGATGGCGGCGTTCGGCTAGGAGCTCCGTCCACACCAGGGTCTACCGGCGGTTCGCGCCTCAATTTCCACCAACAAAGGGCAGTCTTCCCTGTCGGAACATGCCAGGATCATTTTTAGTCCTTTTTCGGCGCTGAGGCACAGTTATTTTAGGACTTACAGCCCATTTTATTTTCGGTCGCGGCTCGTTATCGGCCGCGACCGCCATCTTGTTTACTCTCGCCTGTGATCGCCTCAGCAGCGCGCCTTACCGCGCATGGATCCCCTGGACGCCTCACGCTTTTACTACTGTCCCCAGCACCTCCTGAAGCACAGATGTGGATAACCTGCACTCTAAGGTGACTTTTCTCTTCTCTCTCCAACTATGATTATTTTCGCTGCCTTTTTCAGCTGACTGGAATTTTCAATTTTCTTCATATACGGCGGCCATCTTTATGACTCTAGCCTCCAACATTTTTGACTCCAATTCTGTGACCTGGCATTTTCCTTCCTTTTTTTAATTTGCTCCCTGGTCCTTTATCAGCTGGGCAATAAGATATTTTTTCTTTTTTTGACCTCACGTTCCATTAGCGTGCTGATGGCGCATTGCTCCAGTCAAGTTCAAAAACGTAGTTATATTAAAAATTCCAAATTATTCACGGCACTGGCTCATTTGGAAGCTTCCCAGTCCCTATCTCCAACCGAGATGACATCAACTGCGGACATCTCACAGCCTTCGGCAAAAGTGAATTCTAAGAGGTTTAAGAAAGACCCGCCTTCGCCTCCTAAGTCCTCCTGTGGTAAATATTTTAATTACCTGTACTATTTTTGATGAGGTAAATCTAGTAAGAATAACTCAGTAAAATAAGAGGCAGAATCCGTGGTATTAGAGGTTCTGAAAAGGGCTTTATTCCTCTACAAAGGAATTACAGTTCGAACTGCAGGCATCATATTCCATCACCACGGGGGTTCAGGAAGGGAAGGCAATACATTATTGACAGGTAATCATTTTTATAAGAAATGCATTACAGTGAAACAGATGCAGGAGGCGTAACAGTTGATAAGACAGATAAAAATATACATACGTAATGAAAAAAGGCGGACATATAGGCGTAACTAGAAAACGTCATTATACATGATGTCACAAGTGGGTGGATCCATAAGAGAATCCTGCAATGTCAGCAGAAATACTTGGCAGAGATGCGCGCGCAGCCGCATGACGTGTGATTGACGTGCAACTAGAGGGTGAAGGGGACTTGACATTTAGCTCTACATGTGGAGACAGAAGTCTGGGGGGTCAAGTCAACCTAATCCCAAATCAAATCTAATATCTTATGTTTAAAGAACTGTGTTATCCAAAAGGAAAGGTCTCTCGGACAAAATCTATTCTATACTGACTGTTAGTGCGTGTACAAGCGTCTAAGTGTCTACATGAAATGCGAGGGGGCAGAAATCTTCCATGGTAACAGGGCTATGAATTACTTGCATGAAGACAGAGCAGCCGGGCCCCTTGCTCGGTAGCTGGAAGGATGTTTACCTAAACTACTAGACAGGAATGTATTGGATGAGGAGCGGAGCAGATAATCTTGAAGGTGAAATACAGTTTTTGGCAGGCAAACAGGCCGAGTCAGGCACCGTTAGCCGCGCAGGGAGTAGGACAAAGTTCATGGATACAGATGCGAGCTCAGACTGGAGCTGTCAGAGGTAGAAGGCAGGAAAAAGGCTTGATGGCAGAATTCAGGCCCTACTCGCCTGAACTGCAAAATGGTGAAAGTGAACCACATAAAGTCGGTGGCCTTTCATACTTAGGAATGGAATATCTGACCCATTCATGGCGGAGCTGAAAGAGGACATGTTGACAGTGGACGCACATGTGTTTGCGTCTTCATAACTGGAACTGGAGGGAACATACATGTACTTGTAGCATATACATGGAGCCGTTGGGGTCTAAGATAGGGGACATAACTGATCATAAAATTCATATTTCCTCATTCCCTCCTTGTCCCCTACGGACCCTCAGGAGATATCAATCTTCATCAATCCATCGATCTGTTCATATAGCATCATTTGTTCTTCTTTCTTCTTCCGGGATCTTGAGCGAAAACTTGGATGTGGAATACACGATGTGGCACACAGACCACAAATCGCTGGCCCACATTGTAGACATAAGCAGCAACTGAACAGTATGAGAAAGCCAATACCTAGGAAGGACAGAATCCTCCATCCCCAGGCTGACAACACGCTCCAGAACCAACCGGACCAAGTCCAGGTGCCTGGACTCTGGTGTATCTGGCTTACAATCTTATGAAGACGAGTTATGGCTTTATATACAGATGGCGAGTTTTCTGGTATGAATACGCAGCAACTTGATCCAATGACCCTACAAGCTCCGCCCCTATCGGCCAGGATGACGTCAAGGACAAGACGATTTTGAAGCACAACAATCCGCATCGCAGACTGCTCCTCTGTTAAGTTGCCTAAGGCGGAAGTAGTTTCATTTACTACTGCTTCAAGGGTTCTAGTTAATCTACGTATCAGCTTACTATTGGTGACTGTACCTATATAGGGAAAGAAACCTTTATTAAAGTCTGTATATTGTTCCCATGCCGTTTCAGTGTAATCGACAATTGGGAGATCTCTCTGTTCTCTATTGTGTACTAAATGGGTATTTCTGTGATAATCAGGAGGGGCTAGGAAAACAGGTGGCAGAAGGAATGCGATGTAACAGGTACCATCCCAATCTAGAGGCAAACGTATATATGCAGTCTGACCACATACGAAGTAGGAATGACGGGAAGCTCTAAATGTAGACTTGCCTTGATCACTGAATTCTATTACAGTGGTGCATTTACTATGGCCCATATGTATTGAACCATTCTTTCTTACACATAATTCACCTTTAACTGGAAATACTGACATAGCGGGCAAGATTGGTGCAGCTTCGGATTCAACATTCAGGATCATGAGGTTAAGTGTAAAATTACCTAATCCATATACTTCATTTTCTAGATCAGTTCCTGTTCTTTTGGGAAGTCCCTCCTTGTTAGGGTAGCAGACTTTAAGCAAAACTAGGTTCAGGTTTCCCCATACCCAATTGTCTTGATAAACTACTGAATTTGAATCTAAGGAATTAATCAAACTAAACCATGCTCCACAGGAGCCATTGTGCGTAAACGGATATGGAAAGAGAGGCAGAACTCCCTTATAGTTCTGATAGGGAGGGAGTCGGCCACATATCCAACAATTGGTAGCATTGCTGGTCTGATGGGAATGATGTAACATACTAATGAAAGTGTTATTGCGCAGCGCAAATCTATAGGACAACTCATGCGGGGGTAATTCGCTAAAAGAATGTTCAGCAGTAACATTGTAAGCATGTTTAGAAATAGGATAATACATATGAAGCAATACACTAGTTATGATGATCAGAAGACTTAGAAAAAACAAAATTAATAATGTTACTGTGCAGTGACTACGAAGTGATTTACAATACGCATGCTTTTTAAGCTGCATCTGTCGATTTCTTTCTCTATTCCGGTCTAGAGGATACATGTCAGAGACAAATTCAACCGATTCACCTTGGAGAGGACTTAAACAATCAAATTGTCTGACTTGCTAGACCTTAATTTCAGTTTATAAAGTTCAGTTTCCGATGGTTCAACCAAGGGGAGCTTTGAATCAGTCTGTGAAGGAATGCAAGGCTGAGTGTTCACATCGGACGGTAGTCCATAAAATTTCTTGATATGACTCGAGTGTAACCACCCTTTACGTCCCTCGATCTTCACGGCTGTCCTTGTTGTTAGCAGAACGAGTTTAGGCGATTGCCACCTAGGCTCCAGTTGGGTCTTCCGGTCGAAATTCCGCACCAGAACCAGGTCACCTGGAACCACATCATGGGGCTTCACCTCAGTGTTATCGGGAAAAGCTGCAGCTACCTGTGAACGACAAGATTGTAGTGCAGACATCAAGGAAGCCAGGTAATCTGTCAGCATATTACAGTCAACATCAGTTATTTTACGGGGTATAGGCGTCCCCCACATATTTGGTGGTCTACCGAAGATCACCTCATATGGGGATAGCCCTGTTCGAGAATGTGCTACCATTCTCATGTAAAAGAGTGCAACTGGTAAGGCTACTACCCAATCAACACCTTTTTCTCTACATATTTTGGACAATCTAATTTTCAGAGTTTGATTATGGCGTTCCACGAGACCTGCTGCCTCGGGATGTCGGACACAGTGGAATTTCCATTGGTAACCTAACAAAAGTGAAACGTGTTTCATCAGTTCGGATGAGAACGGCTGGCCGTTATCTGAGTAGACAACACGTGGTAAACCGTACCGTGGGAAGAATTCTCTAACTAACTGTTTGGCAGTAGTCGGGGCAGTGTAATCTGAACTGGGTAGGCTTCTGTCCAACGGGAAAGAGCACAGACAACTACGAGAACATATTTGAATCCTCGACATCGTTCCATCTGGATATAATCCATCTGGAGGACTTCAAAAGGGTGATCAGGAGGTTGAAATCCACCCTGTTCTACGGGAATGCTTTTACCTGGGTTAAACTGACAACATATCATACAGGTACGAACTTTTTGTTTAGCAGCTGCTCGTAAATGTTTGTTGAACCAGATGTGTTGAATGCTGTCTAGCATAGCTTTCTCTCCTAGGTGCGCTGGACTATGTATTGTGTTAATGATGACTTGAACCATGGAATCGGGAAGAAACCATATAGATTTTTCCTTCGTCATCCATCCTTGATCCGTTTGGATCCCTCCTAATTCAGTCCATTTCCTTATTTCTTCTGGTGTAGCATGTGTCTGTATGTCAATTACATCAAGAGCGGGATCCTTAACTGTCATGCAATGTGTCGGTGTCGGAACTATTGTCTTTGTCGTGTCAGTTGTGTGAGTTTGAGCAGTCTGTTTAGCTGTTCTGTCAGCTAGGTCATTACCCTGAGAAATGATATTGGTAACTTTCGTATGGGCTTTGCATTTCATAATCGATATTGCAGTGGGTAGATGAATTGCATCTAATAAAGCGTGAATGAGGGGTCCGTGTTGGATGTGGGCACCGTGAGAAGTTAAATAACCTCTCTCTCGCCACAGCACGCCGAAGTCATGTACAACTCCGAATGCATAACGTGAATCTGTGTATATGTTGACTTTCTTATTTGTGGCTTGAATACAGGCTTGTGTCAGAGCGATGAGCTCTGCTGCTTGAGCTGACAAAGTGTTAATACAATTTGTTTCAATGACTTCAGTGTCCGTTGTGACTGCATACGCGGCCACTAACTCTCCTGTACTTGTTCTCATGCATGAACCATCTACATACAACGTCAGGTCTGGATCTGACAATGGGATGTCTGTCAAGTCTTGTCTGGGTTTCGTCGTTATAGTAATGACTTCAATACAATCATGTGCTAGGTACTACTTTCTTCATTTCTAATAATTAAATTTTAGTTATAGGCGTGTACACAAACACGCGTTTGAAATTGTCGTCATCAATTCTAATAGGGTGTACTTCACGTAAGGGATTCTGTCTGTCCATGTAATACGTCGTTCTTTCCTTGATGGGAAGTGAGACATGTTCTGGACATACGAAAACAATATACTGGTTTCTGAATTCTAGAATTTCTTTAATTAAATCAGTACCTGTACCTCTCCATCTATTCGTGAGTAATTCAGTCAATATGTCAGGTAAGGGACCAGGATCGGAGTGTTGGCTTTAATATAATATAAGGAGTTGTTGAATCATGTATATACCAGCTAAACGCTGTTCGTCTGGGGTAAGGTTCAAAAACGTGTGTGCTAGTGCATCATCACTGTATTTTCCGGGACTGTCAGCCCATAGGACTGCTGACCTGGCTAATTCTTGTTCATCCATAGAATCGAGCATATGATACCCCCTTCGTTCTCGGAGTAATTTATCAGCAGTTTGGAATAAGTGTTCAGGAGACCTTATATTTATTATAGGGGTTTGGAAATTTCTGTTACATTTTGGGCGTGTCGGACGTATCGGATCATTAAAACCTCTAGTATTATTATGAGGTCTTCCTCTACCTACATAAGCCATCGGAAATTTCTGATTCTTGCTCCTCCTCTCCCTCTGATTCAATTCTGTCTGCTTCTCGTCTTTCTTTATGTATTCGTTCTACTTCCTTGCGGATCTTTCGATACATGGCGATTATACACGCCTGTCTATCATGTTTCTCGTCTGATATGTTCTGACCCCATTTGGCAAGTTTTTGCATAGTATCATGATCTGCCCCGGGCCTGTCTTGGTTCCTGATCACGCAGTTTATGAAAAAACGTAGTAGTTGTCTTTGTACATCCACTTTCTGGTATTCCATAGCTTTGCTAATACTTTCAGGGCCGCGCCCTGTTTGGACAAAGTGATATATATTGTCTAGGTGTTCAACCATACCTGGTATCGTCATTAAATACAATGTAGCTCGTCGTATACGTAGTGATGACAGTAGCAGTCTGTCCTGCTTACCTGGCACTGGATCATATCTACAATCCACAAGATGCTCTTTAAACATGTCGGATGTTGCTAGTTGGGGTGTACGTTGGAGTGCTAAATCTCTAAGGGTCTGTTTATTTCGCGGCGGTGTGGCAAACATGTCTGTCGTACCTCCTGTAGCACCATCTGAGGTGCTGGGCAAGAAAGGATTTGTTGGATGTAAAATAGAAATTGTAGATGCGGGAAAAGCGGTAGAAACGGACGAACCTGTGGGAATGGGCGTAGGAGTTTGTTGTTGCGGGGATACAGACGGATGATCTTGGCGTTGAACACCATCGTCATGCGGTGCGTGTGGTGTGGCATTAGCATACTCGGGAGCTACGTCATCTAAATAGGAGGAAAGGAAAACATCTTTTGCTGTTTTAGGATGCCCTTTGGGATGTGCTTTTATCGGGAGCAAAGGAGGTGTCAAGTCCTTCGGTATTTCCGGGGCAGCCTTAGGTAACCCTTCGGCCAAAAGAGGATACATACCATTCACAAGGGTGTTTCTTTGTCTATCTACTTGTTCTGTTTTTACTCGGGTACCTTCCTCAATTAATAGATTTTCTCGGGCTTTATTTGAATTCTCCTTACTTTTCTCTTCCTGTCTGAGTGCTTTTTCTGTACGTCTATATGATTCTTTACGCCATAATTCAATGGCATCTTTCTGTGACTGTCTGGCTTTCTTTTTCCATAGTTCTTCTTCTACTCTCATGATGCAATCTGCATCCCAGGTCCCAGCTGCGGGCCACCTCTGACTTTCTGGCAAATCCTTGGTGTAGTCCACCCATAAATCAAGAAATAATACGGCATCTAGGCCATGCTTATGATACATGAAGTACCCTGGAGTGTCCCTAGGTGGAATGGGAACAGCTTCTTCGAGTACCCCTTTTCTAGTTTTGATCTGTCTTAATTTCGAAAAGAGCGGCATTTTTAGATCTGGTTACTTAATCTTGAACACACTTAATACAATAAACACAATAATGAACAGTCATTCACACCACAATGTATAGAACGTATTTAAAACATTTAACATTTAACATTTAACGAACAATGATAACTAATAGGAAACTAGTTACTGGCATAATACTAACACTAGATGATACTGAATTATATACAAGACATACTAGATATACTGCTAAACAGTACAGATACACTGCTGAAACAGTGCAGACCGGATTTGTGTACCCAAATCCGTCTTGACCGGCACAGACTATGTGCACGTGTAAATGCCTCCCCGGCAATGGTACTCACCGGGTAGCACGGAACGGAAGGCCTCGGAACTGAACTGGACTGGACCGGACTGGACTCGACTCGACGCGGAATTTCGGAACCTGGTGGGCCTCTGTATAACTCGGATCTTGCTCTCTCAGCTGGGCTCTGGTCGGGATACTTCGCACTTCTCACCGCCTCGTCTGGGTGTTGATCGCAGCCTCAGTCACCCCCGCTTGGCAGGAGGGAGATACAGGAAATCCTGCGGGTACGCGTTGTTGTCCGTCCAGCTGTGGCAGGAGACCGGGCCTGCAACGCACCTCCGGCGCGTGAGATGAGAAAGTGTCCCTATTCGGGCGCCAATTTATGTGGTAAATATTTTAATTACCTGTACTATTTTTGATGAGGTAAATCTAGTAAGAATAACTCAGTAAAATAAGAGGCAGAATCCGTGGTATTAGAGGTTCTGAAAAGGGCTTTATTCCTCTACAAAGGAATTACAGTTCGAACTGCAGGCATCATATTCCATCACCACGGGGGTTCAGGAAGGGAAGGCAATACATTATTGACAGGTAATCATTTTTATAAGAAATGCATTACAGTGAAACAGATGCAGGAGGCGTAACAGTTGATAAGACAGATAAAAATATACATACGTAATGAAAAAAGGCGGACATATAGGCGTAACTAGAAAACGTCATTATACATGATGTCACAAGTGAGTGGATCCATAAGAGAATCCTGCAATGTCAGCAGAAATACTTGGCAGAGATGCGCGCGCAGCCGCATGACGTGTGATTGACGTGCAACTAGAGGGTGAAGGGGACTTGACATTTAGCTCTACATGTGGAGACAGAAGTCTGGGGGGTCAAGTCAACCTAATCCCAAATCATATCTAATATCTTATGTTTAAAGAACTGTGTTATCCAAAAGGAAAGGTCTCTCGGACGAAATCTATTCTATACTGACTGTTAGTGCGTGTACAAGCGTCTAAGTGTCTACATGAAATGCGAGGGGGCAGAAATCTTCCATGGTAACAGGGCTATGAATTACTTGCATGAAGACAGAGAAGCCGGGCCCCTTGCTCGGTAGCTGGAAGGATGTTTACCTAAACTACTAGACAGGAATGTATTGGATGAGGAGCGGAGCAGATAATCTTGAAGGTGAAATACAGTTTTTGGCAGGCAAACAGGCCGAGTCAGGCACCGTTAGCCGCGCAGGGAGTAGGACAAAGTTCATGGATACAGATGCGAGCTCAGACTAGAGCTGTCAGAGGTAGAAGGCAGGAAAAAGGCTTGATGGCAGAATTCAGGGCCTACTCGCCTGAACTGCAAAATGGTGAAAGTGAACCACATAAAGTCGGTGGCCTTTCATACTTAGGAATGGAATATCTGACCCATTCATGGCGGAGCTGAAAGAGGACATGTTGACGGTGGACGCACATGTGTTTGCGTCTTCATAACTGGAACTGGAGGGAACATACATGTACTTGTAGCATATACATGGAGCCGTTGGGGTCTAAGATAGGGGACATAACTGATCATAAAATTCATATTTCCTCACTCCTCGCCCATCTCAATGGAGCTAATCCTCGAAGAGATACGGGCCCTGCGCCCTTACATGGAGGAGACGAATGCTAAGTTGCAGATTCTCACTGACAATTGGGCTTCGATGGACGAAAGAGTGTCGTTGGTGGAGCGCGACGTTTCCTCTCTTCAGGAATCCGCGTCCAAGATCTCCCACATGCACACGCAGATTTCCTCTCTTCAGAAGCAGGTGGAGGACCTTGAAAATCGCAACAGACGTAACAATCTCCGTCTTTATGGCTTGGTGGAGGGTTGTGAAGGAAATGATCCCATCAGTTTTTTCAAGTCCTTTCTCCCGAAGCTTCTTCACCTACCTGAAGACACTTCACTGAATATCCAGCGTGCCCACAGGCTTGGTCGAGCTTCCTCCTCTCCTTCCACGTCAACGAAGCCTAGAGGTGTAATAATGTACTTTCTAGAGTACACAGACTTACTGAAAGTCCTCTTAGCCGCCAAAGCCTCTCCTCGCCTCACATGGTCAGGCTCCACTTTGTTCTTTGCGCAGGATTATGCCAGGACCACTGCAACTCGTCGCAAGGCCTTCCTAGATATGAGACCTGACCTTCGCTCCATTGGTGCCAGATATGGGCTTTTTCATCATTGTCTATTTAAGGTCACTCATAATAATAAGACTACGACATACGAAGATCCTGCACGACTTCGAAGTTTCCTGAACTCCTGTGGTCAACCTGACATGGAGATAGCTGGTCCCTCTTCCCACCCACCATGACTTGTTTTTGTAGTTGCAATTTGACTCTCTAATTTGTTCTGCTTTAATCCATTAATTTTTTTTTGCAGGTTCTTCAGATTGTATGACTTCTAGTTAAGATTATATTTTTCATTTTTTCATCTGATAATGTTGTTCTGGCTCCTCAGTTGGCCACATGTTTGTTTCTTATCTTTGTTGTATTCGAGTTTCTAACCATGTTCTTTTTCTCCCCTCACAGATCATTGTTTTGCGTTCCGTTGTGTTATCTCTGGTTGGACGTCTCCCTCACCCCGAATGCCTTGCCTCTCCCAGTTGGCCCTACCTCCCTCCCCTCATCTCCACGTGTGTTTCCGCTTGTCCCCAGTTCCTGATTGTATTTTTCCCCTGCTACCCCTCGTAAGTACCCTTTATTCCTTATTTATCATGTTTTGCTATGTTCTATATCTTCTTATCTTACCTCTTCCCTCGTTACTTTCAGATTTATTGGTGTCGTTACCTTTTCCTTGGCTCTCCTCCACTTCTCTTTCGTCATTCCACTTCTCCCCATTGCATACTGGCTCTCTTGCTCGTATTCATCTCCCTTTACCTATTTGATTCTCCCTTGGACCTTATTTACCACTATTTCTCAGAATTATTGTATCTTCTTACCATTCTTTCTATTTTCTTGGCTCTCTCCTATATTTATGGCTTCACTGGTTCTTCTCTCATTTTTTCTTCTTTCCTTATTTCATCACGTCAGTTCTCACCTCATTCTTTTTCTTTCTTGTGCCCCTGCTCGCTACGAGGCATTTCCTTGCTGTCCTACTCTCCAATTTACCCACTTTTTGATTAATCCTTAATGTCAGTTCGAATTATATCCTGGAATGTTAAAGGTCTGCATTCTCCTATCAAGAGACAAAAAATTCTCTCTCATTTAGCCAAATTAAATGTAGATATTGCCTTCTTACAAGAAACACATCTGTCTGATGATGAAGCTGCTAAACTTAAGAGAGGTTGGGTAGGTGCTGTATTTTCATCTCCGGGTGATGGTAAGAGAAATGGTGTGGTTGTACTGGTTCGCAAATCTCTTGCTCATTTGCTCTTAGCTTCTGAATCAGACCCTGAAGGTAGATGGTTGTACGTCAAACTCTCCTCAAAAGGCGTCCCTCTCTCCCTCCTTAATATCTACGCCCCTACTGGTGGTGATCAGGTTTTTTGGCGCGCAATGGCCTCCCGTATTACTGAATATATTGATGATAATTTTGTTTTAGCAGGTGATTGTAACCTACCCCTTGATCCTTTTTTAGACAGAAACTCCAAGGCACCTTTTATCCCTAATAAATCTCACAAGCTTTTCACTCAAGCGATATCCCAACATAAGCTCATTGACGCCTGGCGTCTCTGCAATCCTACCTCTAAAGAATTCACCTTCTATTCCCCGACTCACCACTCCCAGTCACGTATTGATTATGTTTTCCTCTCCCACCATGTGTCCCAATCCCTCACCCACGCTGACATAGGCCCCATCTTATTTTCTGATCATGCCCCCGTTTCGATAAACATTGATATTTTACCCAAGTCCACTGGACCAAAGAGATGGCGCTTCAACAACACCTTACTCCTCGATCCCAAATTCTCCGCCTCCTTTGTAGACTTCACCACAGAATTTTTCACCATTAATGACACACCCACTATGCCTATCCACGTTGTCTGGGACGCCTATAAAGCAGCAGCCAGAGGTTTTATTATCAGCTTTGTAGCTACTAAACGCAAGAATGCTCGTAAACGCACCAGTGACCTCCTTTGCACGATTAAAAAGTTAGAGCATTCCTTCTATACATCCCACTCGCAAGAAAGTTTGACTGCTCTCATTGCTGCTAAGATGCAATATAACAAACAATCCACTGAGGATGCTTCATTGTATTTGTTGAAATCCAGTTCTAAATTCTATGGAGGTAAAAATAAGGCGGGGAAGGTCTTAGCCAATTATTTAAAAGTCAAACAAAACAAACTGAATATTGAATCTGTCTACGATGTTAATTCTGTTTTAAAGCATACAGATGTTAATATTTTAGAGCAATTCTCCCAGTTTTATTCCAAACTCTATTCTTCTGAGACGCACCCCACTGCTCATTCTCTTGCTACTTTCTTTGCCACCATCCAACCACCTTCCAATTTCCCTGTTGATTTATCCGCCCTTGAATCACCAATCTCCAGCGATGAATTACTTACAGTACTTCAGTCACTCAAGAAGGACAAGGCCCCTGGGCCAGACGGATTCACAGTTGAATTTTATCTGCATTTCTCCAAATTGTTGTTACCCAGACTCCACTCCCTTATTGACTCCTTCATATTAAATGGCTCTTCCTCAGGTACATTCTCAGACGCCCACATTTGTATCATTCCCAAAGAAGGCAAAGACACCCAGCACTGTAAGAATTACAGACCAATTTCTTTGGTCAACATTGATTATAAATTGTATGCCAAATCTCTCGCCATTAGATTGGACCCCTATCTTCCCGAGTTGCTAGGCCCTGAACAATCTGGCTTCGTCAAAGGTCGCTTCATCACAGATAACACCAGACTTTTGTTTAATGTCCTTTCTAAATCTCCACAGTTCCAACATTCACTAGCAGCCATTGCCCTAGATGCAGAAAAAGCGTTCGATAGGGTGGAGTGGACTTTTCTTTTCTCCGCCCTCAAATGGTTTGGATTTGGCCCACGTTTCATCTCTTTTATCTCCTTCCTTTACTCCAGCCCTAGAGCGGCGGTTTGCGCCAACGGTCTAGTTTCCTCTTTTTTCAATCTAGGTAGGGGCGTTCGTCAGGGATGCCCTCTTTCCCCTTTTCTTTTTAATTTGGCCCTGGAACCTTTTCTTTCAAAGCTTCGTCAGAATCCCAACTTACACGGCTTCCAAGTTTCCCACACTAACATTAAACTTGCTGCCTACGCAGACGATATTTTATTATTCATGTCTAACCCCACAACTTCCATTCCCGCATTTCTAACTGAAGTTCATGATTACTCTGATCTCAGGTTATAAGCTAAACAATGACAAGTGTGAGATTTTACCCCTTACTAAGTTCACTTTTAAACCGGACTTTATGGCGTCCAATTTTACTTGGAGCCCCTCACACATCAAATATCTAGGTTTACACATTACTTCCTCCCTCTCTGACACTGTTTCGTTGTGCCTCAATAAATGCATCCAGAAATTATCCGACCTCACTTCCAGATGGCACCCATTATACCTCTCCTGGTGGGGTCGTCTTGATACGATTAAAATGATGCTCTCCCCGTTAGTCCTCTACACCATCTCCAACATCCCAATTCCTATCCCTGCTAAGTTCTTTAAGAAAATTAACACTATTCTCTCTTCCTTTCTCTGGTCCGGCAAAAAACCACGTATGTCCCTGCAACTCCCCAAGTCTGAGGGTGGAGTTAATTTTCCGAATTTTCCCGCTTACCACAAGGCATTCCTTCTGCGGCAAGCTTCCCATTGGCTGCAAGACCCTGCCGAGCCGTCCCCCTTATGGGTTATCATTGAGCGACTTTCCTTATCCCCCTTCACTTTTGCTGAATACCTCTCATTCTCTCGTAAGCCTCACTTTTCCTCCATTCCTATCCATAAGTTTACAGCCAAGCTGCTTCTCTCCACCTCCCCAGGCCCCCCTTCCTCTGTAACAGAGTTTCTTAACTCTACTATCTGGCACAACAACAGTATAACCATCAATCGCAAGCCCTTTTACTGGAAAACCTGGAGACAGAGGGGTTTAATCTGGGTATCTCAACTCTTCTCTAATTCTGATTTCTTATCCTTCTCCGTTCTCAGCCAACACTTTCATCTTCCCCGTTCTTTTGCCTGCAAGTATCTTGCGCTTAAAAATGCAGTCATGTCCACTTATGCTCTTCTCTCTAACCCCCGCGTGCATCCTCACCCTCCCAATCCTACCTCACAGCTTCATTCCTTCTTGCGTACTCACCCTACAGCCTCCTCATTATACCACTCATTTCATACAATCCTCACACCTAGACCAAAATCCAAAGTTGAGGAACAGTGGGAATCTGACCTTGCCATTTCTTGGCCCACCTCCCTTTGGGATAAATTATGGACCAAACTTCGCAAGACATCTAGAGCTGCTTCCCTTACACAAACTCTTTTCTTCATATACAACAGACTTCTCTTTTCTCCCCATGTGTTGAATAAGAGATTTTCTTCTACACCGGATCTCTGTTGGTCCTGTTCTGCTCCTAACGCCACTCTTTTTCACATGCTTTTCTCTTGCACTTTCACGCAAGATTTCTGGACACTAGTCTGGGCCCAAATCAATGCCATATTCCACACTACATCCTCCTTCTCTTTTGTCAATATTTTTTTAGGGAGCCTTTCTCCTTGTTGGGATGACACTGATCTTAACACGCAAATTGTTGATTTGTTGTTAGCTGTTGCTTTCCAGCAAATCACCGTCAACTGGAAAAACTTTACGAATATTTCTTTTAAAGCATGGTGGTACAATGTTTGTTATAATCACAGGCTAGATACTGTTTTTGTGCACCCCCTTAGTTTAGCTGCTAAACGACATGATTTATGGCTTCCTGTAACCTTGTACCTAGATACCTGTGCTAAACGCTCTTCTCATGTATCACCTATTCAGCAAGAGGTCTCTAAGCCTCCTTGAGTGACATTGCTTTTCATTTGCACTATTCTCTCTATACAAGTTACTTTATTGCTCATTATTACCAACGCTGTTTTTTGTTATTTAGCCTCAAACTTTTGTTATCCTCTGATCAATTGTATATTTTCAGTACCATGTTTTACTTTTCTCCTCTATTTGAAGATATGTTTGTATTCTTTCTCATGTATTGACACCTTTACTTATTCAATAAAAACCTTTTGAACTTAAAAAAAGTGGTAATTCAACATGAGGCACAATCTAACTGACATTTTGAATCATTTTGTCAACAGTACAAAAAATTGAGTTTTCTGATCAAAAACGATGATCCCGGACGTGACGAACCTTCTCCAGATGGTCAGAAATGGTCATTTTTTAATGTTAAATTTTTTGACTGTAAATAAATATTGCAAGTGAAATATCGCTTTTGGAACTAAAATAAGTGTCTTCAGAGTCATTTTCCTGCCTGAAATTTTTCAAAATAAAATCTTCTGACTATGAGGAAAGGCCTATAAAAATAGCAATTTTGGATACTGTGAGGCTTTAAAAAGTGGTTATTCAACATGAGGCACAATCCAATTGACATTTTGAATAATTTTTTGTACAGTCCAAAAAATCAATTTTCTGATGAAAAATGATGACACCGGAGATGTCGAACCTTCTCCAGATGGTAAGAAATGATCATTTTTTTTATGTTAAATCTTTTCACTGTAAATAGATATTGCATGTCAAATTTCACTTTTGGAACTAAAATAAGTGTGTTCAGAGTGATTTTCCTGCCCGAAATTGGTGAAAGAAAAGAGCTTCTGACTAGGAGGAAGGGCCTATAAAAATGCAAATTTTGGTCACTGTGCGGCTTTATAAAGAGGTTATTCAACATGAGGCACAATCAAATTGACATTTTGAATCATTTTTCAATATTCCAAAAAATCAATTTTCTGATGAAAAACGATGACCCCGGACCTGTCGCACGTTCTCCAGATGGTCAGAAATGGTCATTTTTTCATGTTTAATCTTTTGACTGTAAAAGACTATTGCATGCGAATTATCACTTTTGGAATGAAAATCAGTGTGTATAGAGTTATTTTCCTGCCTGAAATTGGACGAAATAGAAGCTTCTGAGTAGGAGGAAAAGTCCACAAAAAAGGCAATTTTGGTCACTGTGAGGCTTTAAAAAGTGGTTATTCAACATGAGGTGCAATCCTATTGACATTTTGAATTCTTTTTTCTTCAGTCCAAACAATCAATTTTCAGAGGAAAAACGATGAACCCGGACCTATCGAACTTTCTCCATATGGTCAGAAATGGTCATTTTTTATTGTTTAGTCTTTTGACTGTAAATGACTATTGCACGTGAATTATCACTTTTAGAACGAAAATAAGTGTGTTTAGAGTCATTTTCCTGCCCAAATTGGTCGAAATAGAATCTTCTGAGTAGGAGGAAAAGCCTGTGAAAATGACAATTTTGGTCACTGTGAGGCTTTTAAAGGTGGTTATTCAACACGAGGCACAATCCAATTGACATTTTGAATCATTTTATCTACACTCCAAAAAATCAATTTTCTGATGAAAAACGATGACCCCGGACCTGTCGCTCATTCTCCAGATGGTCAGAAATGGTCATTTTTTCATGTTTAATCTTTTGACTGTAAAAGACTATTGCATGCGAATTATCACTTTTGGAATGAAAATCAGTGTGTTTAGAGTCATTTTCCTGCCTGAAATTGTTCGAAATAAAACCTTCTGAGTAGGAGGAAAGGTCTGCAAAAATGGCACTTTTCGTCACTGTGAGGCTTTAAAAAGTGGTTATTCAACATGAGGCACAATCCAATTGACATTTTGAATCATTTTGTCAACAGTCCAAAAAATCAATTTTCTAATGAAAAACGATGATCCCGGACGTGACGAACCTTCTCCAGATGGTCAGGAATGGTCATTTTTTAATGTTAAATTTTTTGACTGTAAATAAATATTGCAAGTGAGATATCGCTTTTGGAACTAAAATAAGTGTCTTCAGAGTCATTTTCCTGCCTGAAATTTTTCAAAATAAAATCTTCTGACTATGAGGAAAGGCCTATAAAAATAGCAATTTTGGATACTGTGAGGCTTTAAAAAGTGGTTATTCAACATGAGGCACAATCCAATTGACATTTTGAATAATTTTTTGTACAGTCCAAAAAATCAATTTTCTGATGAAAAATTATGACACCGGAGATGTCGAACCTTCTCCAGATGGTAAGAAATGATCATTTTTTTATGGCAAATCTTTTCACTGTAAATAGATATTGCATGTCAAATTTCACTTTTGGAACTAAAATAAGTGTGTTCAGAGTGATTTTCCTGCCCGAAATTGGTGAAAGAAAAGAGCTTCTGACTAGGAGGAAGGGCCTATAAAAATGGAAATTTTGGTCACTGTGCAGCTTTATAAAGAGGTTATTCAATATGAGGCACAATCAAATTGATATTTTGAATCATTTTTTCAACATTCCAAAAAATCAATTTTCTGATGAAAAACGATGACCCCGGACCTGTCGCACATTCTCCAGATGGTCAGAAATGGTCATTTTTTCATTTTTAATCTTTTAACTGTAAATGACTATTGCATGTGAATTATCCCTTTTGTGAATGAAAATCAGTGTTTTTAGAGTTATTTTCCTGCCCGAAATTGGTCGAAATAGAAGACTCTGAGTAGGAGGAAAAGTCCGTTAAAAGGTCAATTTTGGTCATTCTGAGGCTTTAAAAAGTGGTTATTCAAAATGAGGCACTATCTAATTGACATTTTGAATAATTTTTTCGCCAGTCTAAAAAATCAATTTTCTGATGAAAAATGATGACCCCGGAAATATTGCATGTGAAATATCACTTTTGGAACTAAAATAAGTGTGTTCAGAGTGATTTTCCTGCCCGAAATTGGTGAAAGAAAAGAGCTTCTGAGTAGGAGGATGGGCCTATAAAAATGCAAATTTTGGTCACTGTGCGGCTTTATAAAGAGGTTATTAAACATGAGGCACAATCAAATTGACATTTTGAATCATTTTTTCAACATTCCAAAAAATCAATTTTCTGATGAAAAACGATGACCTGTCACACGTTCTCCAGATGGTCAGATATGGTCATTTTTTCATGTTTAATCTTTTGACTGTAAAAGACTATTGCATGCGAATTATCACTTTTGGAATGAAAATCAGTGTGTTTAGAGTCATTTTCCTGCCTGAAATTGTTCGAAATAAAACCTTCTGAATAGGAGGGAAGGTCTGCAAAAATGGCACTTTTCGTCACTGTGAGGCTTTAAAAAGTGGTTATTCAACACGAGGCACAATCCAATTGACATTTTGAATCATTTTTTCTACAGTCCAAAAAATTGAGTTTTCTGATGAAAAACGATGACCCCGGACCTGTCAAACTTTTTCCAGATGGTCAGAAATGATCATTTTTTTATTTTTAATCTTTTAACTGTAAATGACTATTGCATGTGAATTATCCCTTTTGGAATGAAAATCAGTGTGTTTAGAGTCATTTTGCTGCCTGAAATTGGTCGAAAAAGAAGCTTCTGAATAGGAGGAAAAGTCTGTAAAAATGGCAGTTTTGGTCACTGTGAGGCTTTAAAAAGTGGTAATTCAACATGAGGCACAATCTAACTGACATTTTGAATCATTTTGTCAACAGTACAAAAAATCAATTTTCTAATGAAAAACGATGATCCCGGACGTGACGAACCTTCTCCAGATGGTTAGGAATGGTCATTTTTTAATGTTAGATTTTTTGACTGTAAATAAATATTGCAAGTGAAATATCGCTTTTGGAACTAAAATAAGTGTCGTCAGAGTCATTTTCCTGCCTGAAATTTTTCAAAATAAAATCTTCTGACTATGAGGAAAGGCCTATAAAAATAGCAATTTTGGATACTGTGAGGCTTTAAAAAGTAGTTATTCAACATGAGGCACAATCCAATTGACATTTTGAATAATTTTTTGTACAGTCCAAAAAATCAATTTTCTGATGAAAAATGATGACACCGGAGATGTCGAACCTTCTCCAGATGGTAAGAAATGATCATTTTTTATGTTAAATCTTTTCACTGTAAATAGATATTGCATGTCAAATATCACTTTTGGAACTAAAATAAGTGTGTTCAGAGTGATTTTCCTGCCCGAAATTGGTGAAAGAAAAGAGCTTCTGACTAGGAGGAAGGGCCTATAAAAATGGCAATTTTGGTCACTGTGCGGCTTTATAAAGAGGTTATTCAACATGAGGCACAATCAAATTGACATTTTGAATCATTTTTCAACATTCCAAAAAATCAATTTTCTGATGAAAAACGATGACCCCGGACCTGTCGCACGTTCTCCAGATGGTCAGAAATGGTCATTTTTTCATGTCTAATCTTTTGACTGTAAAAGACTATTGCATGCGAATTATCACTTTTGGAATGAAAATCAGTGTGTTTAGAGTCATTTTGCTGCCTGAAATTGGTCGAAAAAGAAGCTTCTGAATAGGAGGAAAAGTCTGTAAAAATGGCAATTTTGGTCACTGTGAGGCTTTAAAAAGTGGTAATTCAACATGAGGCACAATCTAACTGACATCAAGGTTTACAACAAAATTAACAAAAAGGCCTGGGGAGAAAGTGAGGATAATGTCTATGCCAATGCAATTGATGACCTGAATACATACTACAAGCCCACCGTATGTGTAGGTGTAGACAGGTACAAATTCTTCCTTAGGAAGCAGGGCAAGGAAGGGTCTGTCGATGACTATGTGTCCGCACTCAAGGATTTAGCCCTGAACTGTCGTTTTGGAGCTCTGCATGACAAATTTATAAGACATCAAATAGTCATGCAAGGGTCAAATTCAGACATACAAGACAACTTATGGGCAAAGTGATATTGCAAGAAAAGCAGAACTGACTGGACGCTGCGCCAAAGCAGTCTTTTCAGAATCCAAAGAAAAGAAGGAAGATGGAACCATGAGCAGGGTGATTCAAGCAAAACAAAAGCCAAGACAAAAATGGAGCAATACCACACAAAGGTCTACATACAGTAGACAACAAAGCAACAAGAAGAGGTGCTGCTACAGGTGCGGAAACAACTCACACTGGGCACACGACAAGAACTGCCCAGCAAGAGGTGTGAAATGCACATTCTGTGGCATCGTAGGCCATTTTCAAAAGATGTGCCACAGGAGGAATACACGCTCAATTCGAATTGTACATGATGATGAAGATGACAACATAGAGTCACATGATGAGGAAGATGTAAACATATGTGTACTCAGCATAGAGGACCAACAAGTCAATGAGATCATTGACAATACAGTTATCAGGACAAAAAACCCACATGCGACATGACAATAGGTGGAGTCAGTAGCAGCATAGTTGCAGATTCAGGATCTCCATATACTATTGTCAACAAGAAGACCTGGGAAGAAAAATTCTCACCAAGCATTGGTAAAGAGCTATGCAAAGCAGACATTAAAAAAAAATCTTTCACAGGAGAACCGATAAATGTATGTGGTTTCAGAAGCCTAAAATTCGAATACAAGGGAAGAGAGTCGGTCTGCAAACTATCCGTGTCCGCCGTTGGTCCTTCCGAGCTGGGATGGATGGACCAAGGACATTTAGGAATTATTCTCGACCCAATCAAAAAAGAACCAGTTCTTGTTGTCCAAGGTGAAGACGATTATGGTAAAACCTTGATGAGCAAATACAGTAATGTGTTTAATGGCAAGAGTGGCGCCTTGAAAGGATACCAACATAAGTTCCAAGTTAAAGCAAATGCACACCCCGCAGTACATAAGGTCAGGAATCTTCCATTTTCGATAAGAGAAGAAGTAAGAACGCAATTAGAGAAATTACTCAAAGATGAAATTATAGAACAGGTGGAGGCCTCGGAGTGGTTTGCGGCATTGGTTGTGGCAAAACGCCCCAATGGCAGCTTGAGACTGTGCATAGACTTACGCGACCTTAACAATAATATAGTGGTCGAGCAATTTCCCCTCCCGAAAATAAACGAAATGTTAGCAACAACTAAAGGGGTTAAGTGGTTTTCAACGATCGATCTAAAAGCAGCATACCACCAGGTTCCGCTTCATCGCCTTACGCCCCCTATTCCCCATTATTAATTCGTACGGAATTGACCTGTTCAACTATGCGGACGACACCCAACTGGTGTTTTCCCTTGAGGGGAAACAAGCGATATCCATGGACACTTTCCAGGAGTGTATGCACCAAACCGCTGGTTGGCTCAGAAAAAATTCCTTGCAGTTCAATGGGGGCCAAACAGAGGTAGTGTACTGTCCTGCTACTAGAATATCTCGACCTATACTGGCGGAGTTTAGGCTCACCCCTGAGGATGAACCCCTGATCCCTGTTAAAACGGTGCATAATTTGGGGGTCATGGTGGACGACAATCTCCAAATGGAATCACAGGCCAACACAACTGCTGGTGTCTGTTTCTCTTTACTACGCATGCTTCGGAAGGTCCTTCCGCTATTACCAGAGGATTCTCGCGCACTTGTAGTAAGGAGCACAATCTTGAGCAGACTGGACTACTGCAATTCCCTGGATATGGGAGCACCACAATATATCTTGCAGGGCTTGCAAAGAGTCCAGTCTACAGCAGCCAAGCTGGTACTAAATAGACAGCGTAGGTTCTCTACGACATTGGCTCTGAGAGACCTACATTGGGTGCCTATTAAGGAGAGAATTTGTTTCAAATCTCGCTGCATTGTCCAAAAAGCAGTACACGACCTGGGACCATCTTCCTTGCAGAAGATGTTCACCTGGTACACTCCTGGGAGGTATCTTCGCTCCTCAAATACAAATCTGATCACAACCACCAAATTAAAAAAATCTAAGATGGGGGGCAGAGCGTTCAGCGTGGCCGCTGCACGTCTTTGGAATGACTTACAACAGAACCTTAAACAGGTTAGTTGTTTGACCTGTTTTAGGAAGGAGCTGAAAACCTGGCTATTTCCTAGGGGCGAGTGATAGATCCCTTCATTGACAACTGGTCTCTACTGTTATAGTGAGTAATCCTTCAACCGAAGCGCCAGGATACCCGTAGGGTGACAGTTCGCGCTATACAAATCTTTTTTTCATTTCATTTCATCGCGACAGTAAGAAACTTACAGCCTTCATCACACCCTTCGGGTGTTACCAGTTCACGAGGGTCCCGTTCGGTCTGGCATCAGCAGCCGCTATGTTTCAACAACTGATGAGCAATATTTTTAAGGGAGCGACCGGAATACTGATGTTCCAAGACAACATCATTGTGATGGGAAAGTCAAGAGAGGAACACGATGAGAAGGTTGAACAAGTACTCAAGATTTTAGATTCTAAAGGGCTTACTGCAGAACACAAAAAATGCAAATTCGCATGTAATTCAGTAAACTATCTGGGCCATGAAATTAATGGCGATGGAATCAGCCCCAAGCAGGACCTACTACACTCCATCAGGGACTCACTTGTACCCAGTAACAAAGATGAATTGAGGTCCTTCCTGGGACTTGTGGAGTTTTATGCAAAGTTTATTAAAAACTTTTCAAGCAAGACCTACGAAATGAGGCAATTACTAAAAATGAAGAACACATTCGAGTGGAGCGACGTGTGTCATAGCACATTCATCTCTCTCAAAAAAGAAATGTGTGAGACCATGCCACTACAGGGGTTTGACCCTTCGCTCAAAAGCACAATCACCACGGAAGCTAGTTCTAAGGGTCTGGGTGCCGTGCTAACCCAAAAAGACAGTAAAGGAATAGGAAGCACCATCGCATTTGCATCACGATCACTGACGCCAACTGAAGAAATGCGTATGGGCTTTAGACCATTTCCGTCAATTTGTGTTGGGAAACAAAGTCACCTTGTGCACAGACCACAAGCCCCTCACCAAAGTGTTCACCACTGTAGGTTTGTATGCACCATCGCCCAGGTTAGCACGCTTGTCGGTGCATTTGTTTGATTATAACTACACCATTCATTATCCAGGTGTAAAAAATGTGGTGGCAGGCTTTCTAAGCAGAATGCCAGTCAGACATTTTAAGCAGGATAACTCCACAGAAAGTGAAGATACATGTGTCGCCAGCATAAACGAGAACTTCCAGGGGATCTCTAGGAACGAATGGCTCACAGAGCTGGAAAAAGACACTGATCTATGCAAAGTAATTGACATGTTACAGAAAGGGTGGGCGTTCAAAAGCACACTCACTGATACATTGAGACATTTTTTTGAAGTAAAGGACGAACTATCATACGAAAAGGGTTTGCTGTTGAGGAGTGGAAGAGCAGTTCTCCCGGTTACACTAAGGAAAAGAATAATGGACTTATGTCATGAGGGTCACATGGGAATAGTAAAAAAACAAATAGCATGGTACAATAAAGCTACTGGTGGCCAGGGATCAGTACTGCAGTAGAAAGGTTGTTCAGAGAACATGTGCATAAACTCTGACAAGACACAGGTCACGCTTAGACCTCCCCTTCATCCTATCTCTTGCCCCTCAATACCGTGGGAAAGAGTAGCGGTGGACATAATGGGACCAGTCCTGGAACGTGATGAACAATGGTACATCGTTGTCATCATAGATTATTTTACCAAGTGGCCCAAAATCAAGTTTCGCACTACACCGATTAAAAAACAAAAGTGGAATTCCTAGATGGCGTATTCATAAGAGAAGGGCTACCTAAACAAATTGTCAGCGACAATGGGCCACAATTCATGTCAGATGCTTTCAGAGCGTACACAGAAAGAAATCAAATTGAACACAAGACAACCTCCATCTACCACCCCGCTGGGAACGGGGCCGTGGAGAGGTTTAATAGATTTTAAAGGGCATCATCCAATTAGCTAACAGCAACAGGCTATGTTGGAGGCAAGAAATACTTAAAACCTTGTGGGTGTACCGCATCACCCCTAATGACACCACAGGCCACAGCCCGTTCGTACTCATGTGGGGCAGAAATCCCCTTACTAAAGACAATGTGGGTTGGTGCAGAGCCGCTAAAAGAGTACACTGGTCAGTCGACCAAGTAAGGAAGAAAGTAGAGCAGGCACAGACCAAATACAAAATCCATTTTGATTATAAGCATGGGTGCAAACCAGTACACCGTTAAGGTTAAGAAGAGTGGACACGTAAGCAAGGGGCAGGACAGGTTCTCTACACCCATGATTGTACGCAAGGTGTACTGTAACTCAGCCTTGTTATTAGCGAAAGAAGAGTGTGGCACTTTTCTGCCCTCTCAGTGTGCAGACACACATATTTGAGAAACCTGCCACCCCTACTAAAGGGGCATCCTGTCAAGGACAAACCAAAGTGAGTAAAAACAGCAGACCATTGTCTGATTCATTCGACTGTGAGTCTGAACAAGAGCCCACCACATATGAGTCTACCTCTACCAGTATAGCTCCACCTCAGCCGGCAAACTGTGTACAGCCTTCCCCCTCAAAACGGCAACACAGGTAGAGTCAGCAGACAGCTGCCTCCCATTCCAGAGATGGGTGAAGCACCCCTGGTATGCAACAGCAGAATCGGGAGAAGGGTGTTACCCCCAGTGAGACTTTCTGACTACATATGTGAATAGCAACTTGTACATTGTGTATTTCAGCACTGTATCTTACTTCCCTCTCCAGTCTCATACTCCTTCTTCCTTCCTCTCTTTCTCTTTCTCTCTCTCTCTTCTCTTCTTCTACTGTTCTATCTCTGTTCTTTGTGTTATGTCTATCAGTTGTGTCCCTGTGAGGACGCCATATGTGTTACCTGTTGTGTCCCTGCAAGGACACCATACTCTTCGCGCCCTCATCAGCTGGCAACGTCACTTGACAGTTGACAGCTGATGGCCCGAAGCGCAGCACATTCCTGAGCTCCGTTCCCAGAGCCTGTGTTGGTGTATTTATCATAATAAAGAACTCGTTCAACTTCGCTGTTTACCGTCGTGAGTTCTTAACAACCTTCAGTGCTTTTTAATTGCCTTTTCTTTGTTTGTTACAGGACGGAATACTTTTCCAGATGGAATGGATTCTGGCAGGAAAGTTTTCACGTTGTTTGACAACCGATGCCCGAGGGATCTGCAGAGATGAGTCCGGAAGCCAAGGCGAAGGAAACTGCGGCGCAAGAGCTCCAATAAGGAAAATCAGGTAAGTGGGGAACTGCACCAAAGAGAGCAAATGTGTCTCACCACGCTTGAGTTCTATTTATAGTACTCATCTGTGTGGGGCAATGTACGGGCGCTAGAGGCGTGTCAGCAGTTGAACTGTCAAGGGGCTCAGCTGCCTGCAGACATGTGGAACAACTGCAAATGGCAGAAACACGCAGAAGCATGTTTTTGTATTTCCATAGTAAAAAGCAATATTAAATGCAAAACCAAATTTAATTCCACATTAAATATAAACATAGTCTATTGCCAGCAATATGAATATAAAACATAAATGTTACATGACATTGGACTGGAAATCACCTTACGAATGCATTGATATGACCACACTTTATTGTACATTGTTGGTGCTGGCCAAATGCAGGACTCGACCCCTAACAGGCCAAGAGTCTGTGGGAATTCTGTTTACAAAGGAATATCTCGGTCAGAGCAGAATATCTTTCAGGCAAGTTGAATGTAGTTGCGGACTGGTATTCCAACATCTCCAGGATTCAAGTGATTGGTGTCTGTACCCTTCTGTATTCAGTCAACTTTCTTCAATCTTTGGCACCACGTCAATAGATCTTTTAGCTCCCAGTATCGATTTTCAGCTTCCCTCCTTTTTCAGTTGGTTACCACGTCCTTTAGCTCTGGCCACCAATGCATTTCTCCAATCCTGGCTTCAGACTCTTCTCTAAGACTTTCCTCCATTTCTCTTCATTGCACGGGTCCTAGATCAAGTTTGCAGACAGCGATCAACCCTGGATCTAATCACCCCATCTTGGCAGGTTCAGCCATGGAGCCCATCTCTACTGGAACTGGCTTCAAACTTTCCGGTGTGGATTCCAACCTTTCCCAAACTGCTCCTCAATCCTTAAGGGTTTTGGCACAACCTCATTCAATTTTTTTTAACATCTGTTTATTAAATAAGTAAACAAACAGCCTAGCAGTGTGTTAATTGATGGATCTTTTCTATACATATTCCTCAAGTGTATCCATCATTGCATCTATGAGTCTTACCATGTCACAATACAAAATAGATCAATGAAATAATTCCTAGGTACATTCCTATGTAGTATAGGATCTTAAAATCCCCCTTTCTCCCACCCACCCATTGCTACCGCTCACCTATTGCTCCTAGAATTACCTCACAGACCTCTATATCGTACCCACTTACCCCAGATTCCGTCCCACTTCTTCGACACTCCCTGCCCTGGAACACCTTTTTTCTGTAGTACAGCACCAATCCAAATCCTCTTGCCACTGTATAACACTTGGTGGTCGGTGTGCCCCCCAATCCTTTGCTATATTTCTTTTTGCTACTATGTCTGTGATCATAAGCCATATCTTGGAATATTTAGGCCATTTATCTTCTCCAGTCACACATAGGATATGCCATTTGGCCTCCAATGTGACCTCTTCATCTACCACTTCCGACATTACCCCTATTATTTCTCTCCAGTATTGCTGAATTCGGGGGCAAGACCATAGTATATGGAAAAAAGTGCCTATCTCCCCGCAACCCCTTACACACTGGTCTGTGTCCCTTCATCCCATTCGGTGTAGTAGTTTCCTTAAAGTGTATGATCTGTGTAATATACACAATTGTATGAGGTGAAACCTCTCTTTAATTGCCACCTCTCTTGGACTCTGTATTGCTTCTGTCAATCATCGTCGTCCAGTGCATCCAGTTCGACTGTCCAGGCTTCTCAGAGAGCACATAGGGGATCCAGAGAGTTGTTCATTATCTTTATGTATACTAGGGAAGTAGCTTTATCTTTCATGGGGTCTATAAGTTTTCTATCTTCAAGTGGTGTGTATTCCGCTAACTGTTCACAGTCTGGAATGTGACACCTCAAGGCATGTTTTAGCTGTAGATATTGAAAAAGTTCAGAGTCACCCATCTGGTATTCCAATTTTAGGTCTTCAAAATCTATCAGCTTTTGTCCCCTCCATATATCCCCCAGATATTCGATCCCTGTAACTTCTCATTTACGAAATCCCTTTAGTTGGTCAACATCTCGTACAAGATCACTGTTCCACAGTGGAGTCATTCCTATCAGTTTCCCTTTCCAGCCTAAAAATAGTGTTGCGTCCCTCTATATACTTATAGTTGTTTGTGTGTGTGGGGGTAGTGCATTCCCCATTTGTCACTGGCAAAGTGCCGCTGAGTAACCTCTCTGTCCCATAGAGCGGTGGTCAACGCTGTATGCTGGCTCCTCTCATCCCAAGAACACCTATTCACTTATAGTTGCTAATTGTGCTGCCCAATAATACTTTCTAAAGTCGGGATTGCCAATCCACCCTCAAACGCTCTGCGCTGTAGCTTATGTAGGGCTATTCCTGATTGTCCTCCGTCCCATAATAGCTGCCTTAGTTTGCTGTCGATTTTGCTAAAAAAGCTAGGTGGTATTCTACAGGGGGTGTTTTGCAGAATATATTTTGAAATCTTGGGAATGCCATCATTTTAAACAAGGCAGCCCGCCCAATTAATGACAATGGGAGTTTTCTGCAATGTAATACATCCCTACCCAGTCTATCCAGCTGGGTGAATAGGTTATCTTCTAAAAACGCATTGTCTGTCTTTGAAATTACTATGCCCTGGTACTTAAATGTGTCTTTTATCACTAGGGTTTGTGCACTAGTTGGTAAACTCAGCAACTCCCCCGCCAGCACAAAGAGGAGGAATTTATCCTGTATCCAGAATAACTCCTGAACAATTCGAATATGTGAAGTATTTGACCAAAAGAGCGTTTTGGGTTAGTGGCATGTAGCAGGATATCGTCAGAGCACAACCTCATTCTAGAGGGCCCCTCATAACTTGGAGAATTTCGGAGCTTCCTGGAGAACTCCAGGAATTTCGGAGGAGCCTATTCAACTCATCCAACAGTCCTGGTCCACTGGTACAGCGAAACTTTACAAAACAGCTTGGTTGGACCGGTGTAGCTGGTATATGGACAGGGATTCAGATCCCTTTTCAGCAAATTAAACCTTGGTGGTTAATTAATTTCCCAGCTTCTTTAGCTTCTCAAGGAAAAGCATATAGTACTATCAATACATACAGATTGGCGATTTGGGCTGAACACACCAGAGTGGATGGAAAACCCATTGGAGGGCACCCTTTGGTTTGTTGTCTGTTAAAGGGAGTATGCTTTGCTAATCCTCCCCGTCCCAAGTATTTATTCCATTTGGGATGTTAGTTTGGTTTTGCATATGTTTATTTCATGGCCAGATAATGCAGAGCTTTCTCTCAAACATTAATCTGCAAAGCTAACTATGCTTTTGTGTTTTGTTTCTTTGAAACGTGTTTCTGATGTCAAAGCACTGGATGTGTCTTCTTTTCCCTATTCTGCTCTTGGAATCCATTTTCAGGTTAAGAGACGCACTAAAACTAATTTGATGTCAGTTCATTACCCGTTTTTCCCTTCTCAGCCATTGTTATGTGTTAATCATTGTTTGAAATCATGCGTTTCACGAACTGGCAGAGCTGAGATTGCCTTCAGAGTCCCAGTTACTCATTTCCTTTCAGAAACCCCACAAGCCAGTCTCTGCTTCTACTTTGGGTCGCTAGGTTAAGTGGATAATGTCTCTAGCTGGTATTAATACAGATTCATTTGGTTCCCATTGTATGAAAGTGCCTTTTTGTGCATGGTTAGCCCCCACTTTTTGCCTCTTGTGATTTTGAACTGTAAGTGTACTGGGTCCCTGCTAACCAGGTCCCAGTGCCAGGTCTCTTTCCCAAAACACTGTACCATGATTGGCAAAACTTCAGCTACCCCTGTTGGTCCCTAGTAAGTGGTACCCCTGGTACCTAGGACATGGGAACTGAAGTGGGTTCTTTGGGGCTGCAGCACTGGTTGGCCACCTCAGGATCCCCTCACCAAGGCTGCGCACTCTGCCATTACAGGCTGCATGTATTGGTGCATGAATATCTGAAGAGTCAACAGGGCACACTACCCTGTGTGCCATTCCAACCATACGCTGCATAAGATATAGGTAAGTCACCCCTAAGGCAGGCCTTTAGCAATATGGCAGGGTGCACTATATCCTATGTGTGGCCCTATCAGGATAAGCAGATATGCCCCTACAATGTACAATCCATTCTGTGATGTTGTAAGTGAACAGGGAAGATTATATAACAAAATGTCCCTCTGTGCTTCTATTCTAAAACAGACACAATCTAATAGTATCCACTGAACCAAAACCTTCTCAAAAAGTTACCATACGACAAATATATTCTGTATTGTTTTATTGTATAAAATTTTCATTAAAAACGTTTACATAGAAAACATAATCCTTTATAAAGACACATAATATTAAAAACTCATAAAAATACAACCTCCTTAACAATCTTCAAATATCAATTGATACATAGTTTCATCAAGTCTTAACACATTTGTGTCTCATGTTACATTCAGTAATAAATATACTTATACAAATTAAAAACAAAAATTTCAAATTATATATAACAAGTGTAGGTAAGTGAACAGGGAAGCCATAAAGAGTAAATGAGCTGGATACTTGTTAACAAGAGTTTTCTAGCTCCATGATGGCTTAGCTGAATTCTAAGATGTTTGGTACCAAACATCTTGTCTTAATAAATCCTCACTGATGGCAGTGTTGGATTTATTAATACATTCACACAGGAGACCCTTTTAAATGGTCCTCTGAAACACTAGTGGGGTCTATGGCCAGTTTTCACCAGCCTACTACCACCATACACGTTTCTGACCTCATAGGGTGAGAGTCAGCGCTCTCAGGGGACACAAACAATACTTTCTCTGTGCGGGGTTGTTTTACACTTCCTCCAGGATAGGATGGCCTTCCCGGGCGGGAAGCTTCAAAGGCACTACCACCTTTTAAATTCAACCCAGGAACACCTAGAAAGTGGGGGAGGCCAAGCCCCCTTTCCTGCTACACTTCTGGCAGGAGGAAAGGCAGGAACATTAGTTAGATGAGGAAGAGGGTTCCCCCTCAACCTGCATCACCCCTAGGATGGGGCAGGAGGCAAGTTGAACACCTCTCCTGAAATTCCACCATCTTGAGATGGTGAGAAAATCTCTAATCAGAGCTAGGGTAGTGTCTCATCCCACAGGAAGTGGTCACTAGAAGATGTAGACAACCTAAAGGTAGATAGCCCATTTGCTATTACCTGTCTCCCCTTGTAACACCCCTAAATTAAGTATTTAGTTGGCTCCCTGAGACCTGAACCTCAGATTCATCGGACCAAAGAAGACCAGAACAAAAGAAGACCAGCTACGCAAAAACAGAAGCCCTGCTACAGAAAGAAAAGGCGCCAAACACTGCCAGCTGCAAGAAAGACTCGACAATCGCTGTTGCTGTGTTGTCCTGAAACCTGCAAGGACTCCAAAAACCCAGGGGGAGCACCTACAACTTTCGAGAAATCGCAAGAAGCTCCCTTGGAGTGAAGGCATCACTCCCCTGAACACCGCTGGCACAGATCACGTGAAGTCCAGTTTGTCAACTTGCTCCTCCCTGACGACCTTGATGCAGCACCAAAGCAAGAAGAGGTATAACAGGTCCGGAGGGTCATATCTGCCTCTCCACCACGTTTGGAAACACCAGTACCTACCGGAGCTGTGGTATACCAATACCCAGGGTACCGGATCCCCAACGTTAAAAACCAAGAAGAGTCCACTCCGGGCTCCCAAAGCAACAGAAGCAAGCACCCGTCGAGAGACATCGATTCACCTTAGACCCACTTCCTGAGTGGCCCAGCTGTTCTGAGATCACCTCTCCGAGCTGCCTGCTCCTGACCATGAGGACCCTAAGGACACACAACGCCCGGCTGACCAGTCTGATCTGCACCCAACTCACCGGCCCCAGCACCGACTAACCAACTCTGCTCCTGTGGTCCCCAGGCCCTAGTGACCTCCTCACTCCAAGGAGACCCACCAGACTTACATGCAAGTCCACCTGTACAGTACTTTGAAAAGTGGCCCCCTTGGTCTTTTCGCACCAGTTTCCAAGACCCTCAGCAGTCTGCTCCTGCCTGATCCGGGATGCTCCATAACCTCTCCTGCTGGAACTTTAGACCTGGTCCCTACATCAACCTAAAACGAGAAGCATTACCTGATTTTATATGCATTTTTCCTGTTTCCCCATTGATTCCTATGGTGCGCAGCTGTGCACAAAAGTGATATATTTTCCGAACTTTAAAAAATCATAACTCTGAAAGTACTTACCTTAGAACTGTGTTCTTCATCTTAAAAAGTACATAAAAATCTACTTTATTTTTACAAATTGGTCTCGGATTAATTCTTGAGCGTGTGTCTTATTTATTGCCTTTGTTAGTACAACAAATGCTTAGCGCCACCTCTGATAAGCCTAACTGCCCACACTAACACAAAAACCTCTACCTCTGTGTACCATTTGGGGATTATCTGGTCTCTCTGCACAGTGTACTTCTTTGTAGTACACTATAAAGAGAGCCAGCTTCCTACACCCATTCAGCCATAGGGACCATGACCTCTAGGGCTTTTTGGGTAGGTGCAGGGTTGCATGATAACCTCAAATCTGCAGATTGGTCAAACGTTAATACATTCAGAACTTTTTACTGTAAACCAATAGCTCATCCACCTGACTCTATAATTTCAGTGCTTTGAACAAGTATAATATGAGACTTCAGTCTTGTTATAAAATTTAGATTTTACTAGCCTTGGTGTCAAAAGGGCTAGATTTTATTAAAGACACAGGGGCGAGTATTATGCCACCACTGTTTAACTACCCCTCCCTGATTAATTTCTTCGCAGTCTCAGTACCTTCAACCAGTGCTGCAATCTCAATCTAATCTTGTTCGAGACAATGTGCCTTTGGATTCTACTTGGCAGCTGCACTCTCCCAAGCCATCCTTTCGGATTTGGTTCCTCTGTGCTCCTGTTGGATTTTTTCAAGGATTTGGTGACCGTTCTGTTGACTCTTGGTTCTGTTGTTGCTCTTTGGAACTCATTTTGACTGGATCTTAGCAAGAAAAGAGGATTTGGGGCTCTCAGTCAAGATCATTATGGCAGTACTTGATGTCCTATTGGGGGTTCTAGTGTGACATAATGTTGTAGTTCTTTCCCAAGGTTTCTCTGGGTATCGTAGTTTCTTTCTTATTGGCTTCTGAAAATAAAGCAAAAAAAGAATGTATATTACTCGCCTCTGTGTCTTTAATAAAATCTAGCCTTTCTTTACAGCAAGGCTAGGAAATTCTCAATTGTAAAGTCACACCAGCTCCAGTGCTTTATCATGTAGAGTGGGGACAGTCTATTTATATTGGAGCAAAACCAAGGCTGTTTAGCATGTGACTGGTTCCTGTCGGGGGGGGGGCATGGTGAGCAAAATAATGGACTGGTTTGCAGCCCACAGAAATTACCAGCATCTGAGATTAATTTAAACAATCCACCCATCACGTTTGTGTTTTCCTGTGTGTGACGAGTATGCCTAGATGTGGATAACCATGATCACTATGCCATGGGACTCAATTTACATGTTACTGACAGCCCAAATAGGTAGAAACCAATCTGGGGTTGCATGTTTTCCAATTTAGAAGGGACCTGGACTTGCAGTTCAGGCCGGATTTCTCTATTGGAGCTGGAACAAGGCTGATTTGCATACAGATGCCTCCTACATGAGGTGGCACACTGAACAAAGGAACAATGGACCAGTACGAGTGGCTGATATTAATTCAAGTAATCCACTTATCACTTTTATGTTTTGCTGCATGGATTGTTTATCAGTGGGGTTACTACTTCTGATTTTAAAGTACATTAGGTGTGAGAAAGAATATCAGCTGCTGAATCCAAATGTGTAATGTCTTCAAATGAACTAATTGTAGCCACTATCGATGACAAAATCCAGAGTGCTTCACATGCATTTACAGAGTTTGGCTACAGACACAAGCAGAAGTTCTCATTGGGTACAATGATCCTGTATGTTTTCTATATGGAAGACAAGCTAAAAACAAAGTCAAATGTAAAGACGCAGTTAAAGTTAAGTTGCCATGGACTATTAGGAGAGGAGTGTTGATATTTATTAGAAACTCAAAAGATGGTGCAGGTTTTGGGAAATACAGTTTGTTGGAGGAAGGTAGAGCTTGTAGTCTGGAAAGCATGATGAATAGTGTTACTTGCAAAGTACTGCAAAAGAATTGGGTCCCATTTTAAGGAGACATTGCCAAAGGGAGTAGAGCTCAAAAGTGAAGAGGCTGCTCCCTGAGCTACAGAAAACTGTTTTGAAAAAGGTGCCTAAAGAGAGGTGTGTGTTGTTTCTTGGTGTGCACCCTTAATATCGAAATCAGAATACCAATGGTACTAAATAAAGAAGGCAGACTATCAAGAGTATCATTATATTGAGGTAAGTATTATCATTGGTAAGTATATAATTGGTAAGCATGTTGTTTTTCTATTTAAACAATAACATCAAAGTTTCAAATATCTAAAACTCCAATATTTTTGTGTAATATCATTTAAGGGTTTTTAATGTATATTTAAAAGTACAGTTTATATTTTTTATTTGAATGTTAAATGTGTTTATATATTTTTAAATATGTTTACAAAAGTTCATACATATTTGTTGGACCTTAAATTATCGAGGTTTTCCCCCAACTTTTTGCCTTACAGCCTCCTCTTTTTGCTGGCTTTAGGATGTGGCACACTTTACCACTGCCAACCAGTGAAAATGTGACTGCTCTCTTCTTTAAACATGGTAACATTGGCTTACATGCAACTGGCACATGTAGTTTACTTGTAAGTCCCCAGTAAAGTGCTACTACACGTACCCAGGACTTGTAAATGAAATACTACTAGTGGGCCTGCAGCCTGCCCCCTCCCCCCCACTTAAGTAGCCCTATAAACTTGTTGTGTGTGCAGTTTAACATGCCATTTCAACCAAATAAACATTTTGCCAGCCCTAAACCTTCCTTTCTAATACATATCTCAGCCCTAGAGTAGGCCCTAAACAGCCTAGAGGGCAGGGTGCAGTGTATTTAGAAAGAGGAGCATGTACGTTTAACTTTTACATGTCCTGATAGTAAAGAACCCTTACATTCATTTTCTACTACTGCAAGGCCTACCTCTCCCATAGTATAACATTGGGTTGACTTATTACACTTAATAAGAGATAACTTTCAATTGGGAGTAGGTAGGAATATAAAGTTTGGTGTCTAAAGAATTGTAACTTAAAGACCTTTTCAATCGTAAAGTTGAATTTTAAGTCTCAATTCTGAAGATACCACTTTTCGAATGTTGGTATTTGCTTGTCCCAACCATTTGGTGCTTGCAGCCTGTTTACTGGGTTACACGATTAGGTGTAGCTGGCAGTTGGTGTCTTTGTGTATTGCTCCCAGACAGTGAAAGGACCATAGGTGTTGACAGGATGGGCCATCTCTGACTTGATGAGGGGTTGAGCTGTCACCTACCACACTCGCACATCACAAAGGCTTTGCGCACTCACAAAGGGGTCACTAGTCTATTGTGACCCCAGACAACCTGGGGCCAGGAAAGGGAGGGAGGACATTCCAAGCAGTTCTGGGGGAGAAAACCACCAGACCACCTTCTACTTCACAGTGGGCACCAGTTATAAATATTGGAGCCTCAGAGTCAACTCTTCAGTATACCTCTAGACCTGTGGATGACTCAGAAGGACTACTGTGCTGCTCTGCCAGAAGGACTGCTACTCTGTTGCCTTATTTCCTTGCTGCCTGAGTGAAGGACTGGACCTGCCTTTGAACCCAGGACCACCACTGACTCAAGGAACAGCAGGGTGGCCTCCTGATCAGAAGCCTCAGGGAAGAAAAGGCTCCAAGCATCTTAAACTCAGCACCTGGACTTAGTCTGCTGTGAATCTTGACCTCAAAGTGGCGCCACCCTGCTTCTGGACACTTGGAAGTGGACTAAAGGTGTTCTGCCAGCCCAGCTGTGTTCCTATGGGCAGAACAGACACAGTCACCATCGTGAAGGAGCTCTCCAACACCAGCTCCAACGCCAACGGCATCCCACCATCGCAAGCCCTGTGCGACTCCCTCGCCACCTTCTTTCACCGGAAAATCACCGACATCCATGACAGCTTCAGACCCCGGACGACCCCTGCCGACCACACCGCACCGAACCCACCGCACCCCACCGCCCACGACACCCTGACAACCTGGGCCAATGTGAGCATCGAGGACACAATCAAGACCATGGGAACAATCCACTCCGGATCCCTGTCCGAACCTCTCCCGCACCACATCTTCAACAAAGCCAGCAATTCCATCGCACCCCACCTGCACAAAATCATCAACCTCTCCTTCGAGACCGCCACCTTCCCTGAGAACTGGAAGCACGGAGAGATCATCGCCTACTGAAGAAACCCAAGGCGGATCCGAACGACCTCAAGAACTTCCGACCCATCTCCCTGCTTCCGTTCCCAGCAAAGGTCATCGAGAAGATAGTAAACACCCAGCTCACCCGTCACCTCGAAGACAACAACATCCTGGACCCGTCCCAATCAGGATTCCGCAGCAACCACAGCACCGAGACCGCCCTCATCGCCGCCACAGACGACATCAGGATCCTGCTAGACAACGGCGAGACGGCGGCCCTCATCCTCCTGGACCTCTCCGCCGTTTTCGACACCATCTGCCACCGCACTCTACGCACGCGCCTCCACGACGCAGGGATCCGCGACAAGGCCCTGGACTGGACCACCTCCTTCCTCTCCGGCAGAACTCAGAGAGTCCGCCTCCCTCAGTTCCGATCCGATGACTCCGAGATCATCTGCGGCCTCCCTCAAGGATCTTCCCTCAGCCCGACGCTGTTCAACGTCTACATGGCACCACTAGCACGCATTGCCCGACAGCATGACCTCAACATAATCTCCTACGCCACTCAGCTGATCCTCCCCCTCACCAAGGACCCCCTCACCGCCAAATCCAACCTCCATCAGGGAATGAAGGGCGTCGCAGACTGGATGGAGGATAGCCACCTCAAATCGAACACAGACAAGACAGAAATCCTTATCCTCGGGTCCAACCCCTCCGCATGGGACGACTCTTGGTGGCCCACGTCACTGGGGTCACCCCCGGCCCCCACTGACCACGCACGCAACCTGGGAGTCATCCTCGACTCGAAACTCTCCATGACCAAACAAGTCAACACAGTCTCCTCCACCTGTTTCAACACCCTCCGCATGCTCCGTAAGATCTACAGATGGCTCCCAACAAACACGAGGAAAACAGTCACCCAGGCCCTAGTCAGCAGCAGATTCGACTACGGAAACGCCCTTTATGCCGGAGCCTCGTCCAAGCTCATCAGCAGACTACAGAGAATACAGAATGCCTCTGCATGCCTGATCCTCGACGTCCCACGCCGCGACCACATCACCCCCCACCTGAGGAACCTGCACTGGCTCCCCGTCGACAAAAGAATCTCCTTCAAGCTCCTGATCCACGCACACAAGGCACTCCATAAAACCGGCCCAGCCTATCTCAACAGTCGACTCTCCTTCTACGTACCCAACAGGAAACTCCGCTCCGCTGACCACGCCCTGGCCACGGTCCCACGCATCCAGAGAACTACTTTCGGAGGCAGATCCTTCTCCCATCGCGCCGCCAGGACCTGGAGCACACTCCCCCTCTACCTGCGACAAACCGAAGACCTGCTGACCTTCAGGAGACAACTCAAGACCCGGCTCTTCGACCAATAGCAGCAGCACCCCCCCCCCCTCAGCACCTTGAAACCCTCACGGGTATGTAGTGCGCTTTACAAATTATGGGATTGATTGATTGAGTGTGAAGCATCTCCTCGCAGCTCTGACTCAGACCCGATGCTGTGTGATGCATCGCCGACACAGGAATTTGCATCGCTGCCCACAGTTTCCTCGGAACTGCCGCTGTGCTGCACATCCTCGACACAGGACTTAGCATCACAAGCCCCTTGTCAACAGAATCCTTGACGATGATGCAGGACTACGCATTGCAGGCCCCACAGCCTCTTCGGAACTGCCAGTGCACAACATATCTTTGACGCAGAACTTAGCATGGCAAGCCGTTCGCAGACGGCATTCTCGATGATGACGCAGAACCTCGCATTGCAGCCTCACAGCTCCTCAGAACCACAGCTGTACGATGCCTCTTTGATGAGGGATCTCACAACGATGCGCAACCAGGGTTTGAGGGTACTCTTGCTCAGCGGGCCTGACTTGGTCCCTGTATCTGACCCACTCTTCATCGTCATCGGCCTGAAGTTGTGACTTTGTCCTGGTCCTGTGCTACCAAATAACCACAGTTGGTGCTTTGTGCTTCTAGGCACAATTTTCACTTAAATCCTTAAAATTGCATATCTCCAGTTCTACTGTTTTAATTTTTGTCATTTTGGTCTCTAACAAATTATAACATTTTACTCTATGTTTCTAAATTGATGTGGGATTTTTCCTGTGTTGTGTTTTCACTTCATTACCTTTTAAAGTGCTCCATAAACACTTAACACATTGCCTTCAAGTTAAGCCTGACTGCTTTGTGCCAAGCTACCAGAGAGTTGAGCACAGGTTAGTTTTTGGTTTTGCTTGTGTTTCACCCTGACAAGAATTGTGGTTGCTGGATGAGTAGGGTTGCACCCCCCCCCTTAACCAGTTACCCAATCTCCAACAATATTTAGGTGTTTTATAGAAAATTATTGATATGAACCTTTTTCAAATATTTTTTGTTTGAGGTGTTTAGTTTTGTAGGGGGTTAGGGTGGGTCGTGTACTATATAGAATTACATTTTGTATTACTGTTTTATAAAATACTTGAAATTTTTTGTTGTAATAATTGCTTATATGTATTTTTGTTATTTATTATTTGGGTTCTGGTTATTTAGGGGCTTAGTTGGATAGTTTAATAATTGTTTTTAAATGTTATATTTTGTATTTTATGATTTTTTAAAAAAATATAAATAATTAATTATTGGTCCGGTGTTTGAGTGGTTACTGTATTAAATTGTATTTTTTTCATAAATTGAGACATTTACATTTTTCTTTACTTGAATTCATTATTTTAAATTATTTACTTTTTTCAAGGTTGTTGATTATTTGGGGGCTTGGGTGGGAAATGTATTAAATATATTTTTAAAATATTGTAAATATTTTTGGGAATGTAATAAAAAAAATATATAATTATATTATTCACAGTTTAGGTTTTTAGGATTTATAGGGTCTGGGTGGGTAGTCTATTCATTTACAACAAAAAAAAAAACTTTTCACATTTTTGTTTTCTAATTTTAATGTATGCTATTTACATTTTTTTAGTGTTATGTTAATTTTTCTTTGAGTTGTAGGGTTTAGAGTTTTTTTTGGAAGTGTACTAAAGTACATTATTAGGAAATTCATTTTTTCATTTTTAGTATGTAAATATGTTATTTTTTGGTATTTTTTAGGTTTCATAGTGTTTGAGTGATGTGTGGCCCGGATGATTAATTTTAGGGAAAAGAGATATTTTGCCAGTTCACTGATTCGTTTTTAGGGTACTGGATATTGTATCGGCTTACAATTTAGTTATTTGGCGAAGGCATGGGTGTTGCACAGGTTTACAGAATAGTTTTTAGGGTGCCGCTGTGAGTGTCGGACTGGGTTACGGATTTGTTTTAGGGCAAACAGATAGATATTTCACCTGGTTACTGATTAGTATTTAGAGTGCTGCTGTGGGTGGAACACTGGGTTACTGATTCGTTTTTAGGGTGCTGATATGGGTATTGTACCAGGTTATCTATCAGTTTTTATGGCACAGGGATGGGTATTGCACTGGTTTACGGATTTATTTCTAGGACGCCATGATGGGTATTGCACCGGGTTACGGATTAATTTTTAGGGCACAGGTGTGATTATTGTACTGGGTTAATAATTCGTTTTTAGTGCAGAGGGATGGGTATTGCATCGGTTTACTGATTAATTATAAGGACGCCACTGTGGGTGTGTCACTGGGTAACTGTTTAGTTTTCAAGGTGCAGGGATTGGCATTTCACCAGGTTAATGATTTGTGTTTTTTGGGCACTGGTGTGAGTGTTGCACTGGGTTAATGATTCCTTTTTACGAGATGGGATAGGTATTGCACCGGGTTACGGATCAGTTTCTAGGGCATAGGGATGGGCATTGCACTGGGGTGCTGATTTGTTTTTAGGGCGCCGGTGTGGGATATATATATATATTCACTGAAAAAACCATAGGTTTTAGGGAAAGTTATAGTTTGTTGGACATTTCACTCGTACAATACCAGTGAAATTCCCCCGTTATAGTTAGTTCAGCTAACTATAACTCGCGCCCCCGCAATGCACTGCTGATGACGTCACATATTACATCACTCATGACATGGTCAGTGACATCACTGATGACATCTCAAATGACATCACTGATGACATTACTGATGACATCATCCAGTGACTGTGTGTTTCTGTAAAGTTTAAATATGTTTAATATATATAGGGAAAGGCATATTGAAGAATGAGTGGGTGTAGAAGTGTCTGAATGGATGATTTAGTAGGTGCGTGACCGACTCTACAAGTGAGTGATTAAACTTATCTTAACTGAATGCATGGGTTAGTGAGTAAACTGTGTGAATGTCTGTATCCGTTTGTCTGTTGTGTGTAAGCAGGTGCATGGGTTTGCGAATAGCTACATGAGTGTCTATATGGGTTATTGATTGGTTGTCTGCATATCTGTATGAGTGCCTGAGTGTTTGTGTGGGTGGGGTGTGTGTGACTCTGTACATAGATGTGTGAGTGGGTGATTCACTGGGCGCATGGTTTCAAGAGTGCATCTGTGATGGACTGTATGGGTGGGTGAGAGTGTGTATGGGTGTGTTAGTGAGTGAAAGTATATCTCAGTTGTATATGTTTGAGTAACTACATATGTGAAAGGCAGTATATATGTGTGTTGCAGTATATAAATGGCTATAACTGAGTGTGTGATTGTGAGAGTGGTTGTATGGATGAGTCTGTGCTTGTATCAGTGATTGTATAAGAGCATAAGTATGTGCTAGTATTTGTATGAGTAAGTGAGCTGGTGTGTGTATAACTGTATAGGTGAGTTAATGGGAGTGTGATTAATTATTTACATTACTGACTAGGTGTGTGAGTACCTCTATGGATGAGTGGTGGTGTGTGAGTGTCGATATTGGTGTATGGAGCGACCCTTGACCCTATCTGGTAGGTCACTCCCCCTCCGCACAACACCGCCTGTGTGTCTGTCCCAGCTGCTGCTGCTGAGGAAGTTCGAGGCCCTCCACCACCGGCAGGCTACCACCTGCGCCTCATCCCTGGTGGCCAGTGGTAGGCCGTAGGTAGGTTTGTTCTCACTGTACTGCCTTTTTTTCGTCATTGTTGTATCTGTAACTGCTGCTCTCTGTCCTCCCCCGCTGCCTGTACTTGCTCTGTGCCCGTTTTTTCCCTCTGTTCCCCTCTCTATCCCCGTGTCTCTCTGCCCTGTTTTCCCTCTGTTCCCCTCGCTGCCCCTGTGTCTCTCTGCCCGGTTTTCCTTCTGTTCCCCTCGCTGCCCCATGTCTCTCTGCCCGTTTTGATTTCTGTTCCCTCGTTGCCCCGGTAACCCTGTGCCCGTTTTGCCTTCTGTTCCTTTCGCTACCCCCGTATTTCTGTAACCTTTTTGCGTTCTGTAACACTCTTTGCCCCTCTAATTTTTTGCCTTTTTGCCTTCTGCCAAAGGCGCGCCTAAGGCAAGCCCGTCCGCGGCCGACCGTGCCTGGACCGCGCCCAGCACCAGAACCCCTGGTCCCCGCACCCGCCACAAGGAACGCCGCCACTATGATGCTAGCACTCTGCATGCTCTCAACTCCGGACGGACCCACACCTGCTTCAAGGCCGCCCCCCAAACGCACACACGGTCCCTTCACTTGCCGGAACTGTAGATACACCAGCCTCAGAGCCGACGAACCTCCCGCTAAAAAAGACCTCAACCACCTCCGATGCATACTACTGAACACCCGCTCTGCACGCAAACACGCCATCGAGCTCTGGAACCTGCTCGACACAACATCCCCGGACGTTGCCTTCCTGACAGAGACGTGGATGAACGACTCCTCCGCACCCGACATCGCCATAGCCATCCCAGACGGCTACGAGATCACCCGCAGAGACCGCACCAACGGAGTCGGAGGAGGAATCGCCATCATCCACAAGAACAGCATCAGGGTCTCGACTAGCCCCGACGACACTCTCAGCACCACCGAACACATGCATTTCCAGATCCACACAGACCCTAACTCCACCCTCAGATGCACCCTCGTCTACCGACCCCCCGGACCCCGCCCCCACTTCAGAAACTCCATCGCCGACTTCATCAACACGCACGCCCTGACCTCCACCGACTGCATCCTCCTCGTAGACCAGAACTTTCACCTTGAGAACAACAACGACAGCAACACCAAAACCCTGATCGATAACCTCGCCAATCTCGGACTGAGGCAACTCGTCGCTACGCCCACCCACTCTGCCATCCACACGCTCGACCCCGTCTTCTCCTCAAGCCCGCACGTCTCATTCAACCACACCACCGAACTCCTCTGGACCGACCCCCACTGCATCCACTTCACCTTCCAGAAACCCACCACACACCATCGCACCCAACAGATCCCCCGCCGCTGCAGGAGCAAAATCTCTGAAGATCATCTAAATGCAAACCTCGCTCTCAGCCCACCCACCGTACCCTCCAACACCGGCGACACTGCCCACAGCCTCAGACGCTGGATCAAGGACTGCGCCAACACCCTTGCCCCGCTGAAGAAACCCCCCTACAGAGACACCAGCAAGAGGGCCAGCTGGTTCACCCCAGAACTCTTAGCCTCCAAGCAAGCTTGTCAGAAGCTAGAGAAGAAACAGTGAACAGACCCCGGATAGCTGAGCAGCACACAAGGTCGCCATCCGCAACCACCACCACCTCATTAGGGCTGCCAAGAGGACCTCCTTGAAAGACCGCCTCGACAACAGCGCACACGACAGCAAGGAGCTCTTCAACATCGTGAAGGAACTCTCCAAGCCCAGCTCCAACACCAATGACATTCCGCCGTCGCAAGCCCTGTGCGACTCCCTCGCCACTTTCTTCCACCGCAAGATAGCAGACATCCACGACAGCTTCAACACCCAGACAGCCCCAACAGACAGCAACACAACAGACTCTCCTCACATCATCGACCACGACTCCCTGCTAGCCTGGGCCAGCATGAGCATCGATGACACCATCAAGACCATGAGCACAATCCACTCTGGCTCTCCGTCAGACCCATTCCCGCACCACGTCTTCAACAAAGCAAGCAGCTCCTTCGCACCCCACCTGCGCAACGTCATCAACCTCTCCCTCGAGACCGCAACCTTCCCAGAGAGCTGGAAACACGCCGAGATCAACGCCCTACTAAAAAAAAACAAGGCAGACCCAAGAGACCTCAAGAACTTCCGGTCCATCTCTCTGCTCCCGTTCCCGGTCAAGGTCATCGAGAAGATCGTCAACAGACAGCTAACCCGATACCTCGAAGAAAACAGAATCCTGGACCCTTCCCAGTCAGGTTTCCGCAGCAACCACAGCACCAAGACCTCCCTCATCTCCGCCATCAATGACATCAGGACCCTGCTGGACAACGGTGAGACTACAGCACTCATCCTCCTAGACCTCTCCGCCGCCTTCGACACCGTCTGCCACCGCACACTACTCGCACGCCTCCACGCCTCGACGCCACAGGGATCCAAGACAAGGCTCTGGAATGGACCACATCCTTCCTCTCAGGCAGAACCCGGAGCGCCCGCCTCCCCCCTTCCGATCCGAAGCCTCCGAGATCATCTGCGGCGTACCTCCGGAATCCTCCCTCAGCCCGACACTGTTCACCATCTACATGACCCCGCTTTCACAAGTCGTGCGACAGCACGACCTCAACATAATCTACTATGCCGATGACACAACTGATCCTCTCCCTCACCAAGGACCCCATCACCGCCAAAGCCAACCTTCAGGAAGGAATGAAGGCTGTCACAGACTGAATGAAGATCAGCCGCCTGAAGCTGAACTCGGACAAGACGGAGGTCCTCATCCTCGGCTCCAACCCTTCAGCCTGAGACGACTCCTGGTGGCCGACGACACTGGGGACAGCCCCGACACCCACAGACCACGCACACAACCTGGGAATCATCCTCGACTCAACGCTCTCAATGACCAAGCAAGTCAACGCCGTCTCCTCATCCTGCTTCAACACCCTCCGCATGCTCCGCAAGATCTACAAATGGATCCCAACAGATACAAGAAAGACAGTCACCCAGGCCCTCGTAAGCAGCAGACTCGACTACGGAAACGCGCTATATGCGGGTGCCCCGACCAAGCTCATCAAACGACTACAACGCATCCAAAACGCCTCGGCACGACTGATCCTCGATGTTCCACGCCACAGCCACATCACCCCCCACCTGAGAAACCTGCACTGGCTCCCCGTCAACAAGAGGATATCCTTCAAGCTCCTCATCCACACACACAAGGCACTCCACAAGACCGGCCCTGCCTTCCTCAACAGACGTCTCTCCTTCTACATCCCCAACCGCCAGCTAAACTCCACTGACCTCTCACTAGCCACCGTCCCGCGCATCCGAAGAACTACCACCGGCGGGAGATCCTTCTCCCACCTCGCAGCCAAAACATGGAACACCCTCCCACTGAGCCTACGACAGACCCAAGACCTGCTGACCTTCAGTAGAACACTCAAGACCTGGCTGTTCGATCAGTAGCGCCCCCCCCAGCGACTTGAGACCCTCGCGGGTATGTAGTGCGCTTTACAAATGACTGATTGATTGATTGAGTGCATATGATAGTCCTGTACTGAGTGACCGTAAGTATGAGTGACTGTACGGGTGAGTGAGTGGATGTGTGTGTAGACCTAAGAATCATAGAGTGGGTATCTAGTTATTGGTCTTGGAGTGTCTATGGTTTTGAGAATGGCAGTCTGTAATTTAGAGCGGGTGTATCAAAAGTTATATTAGGGTGTGAGAAGATGCATCAAATCATCACATGGATGATGTCATCAGTGATGTCATCAGTGATGTCATTTGAGATGTCATCAGTGATGACACTGACCAGGTCATGAGTGATGTAATATGTGACGTCATCAGCAGTGCATTGCTGGGGCGCGAGTTATAGTTAGCAGAACTAACTATAACAGGGGAATTTCACTGGTTTTGTACGAGTGAAATGTCCAACTAACTTTAACTTTCCTGAAACCTATGGTTTTTTCAGTGATTTTCAAAGGTTTTTTAAATGCTAATTTCTAACTATAACATATCTGAAACCTATGTTTTTTTAAGGGAATTTCAAAGGTTTTTTAAATGCTCGTTTCTAACTATGCCTACAGAGATAGGACATGTGAAGAAAGAAGAAAAACGCACAGAAAGAAGCAAAAGAAATGCAGAAAGAGGCAACAGAAGTCCACAAATATGAAGAAAATTGCAGGAAGAAGCAAGACATGTGCAGAAAGAACCAACAGAGGAAAAGAAAGAAGCCTTGTTGCAAAATCATCCTGTGCCAACAACTTTTTCAGACGGGTACTGGTGGTAACTGACTCTGACTAACCAGGCCTAGAGTCAGTGCTATGCTAAAAGACACTTAGAATACAGTGAAAACACCTACAGACACTAGGGAACACTATGCATTGGGGTACCCCTGTGATTAGCATGACCTCCTCTGTAAGGCTCTAATACATAATAGGGCAGGGGGATTAAAACTACCTCTTAAAACCCGCCACAGGGCGCGTTTACACAGTGGTGAAGGGAGGGTGCAGGGCCAAAGGTGGCATGTGCAAACACGCCCGTTGGCATGTTTTAAGTTGGGGAATTAATTCCCCTTCCATCCTGAGAGCCCCTGGGGGACAACTAGCCCACTAGGTACCTACAGTAAGCGCCACAGAGCTGCGTTGCAGAGAGGTGTAAAAAGGGGCATAGCCTGGACCACCTCTCTGCAACGCAGCGCAGTGGAGCTTACTGGAAGCATCTGGTGGGCTAGTTGGCCGCCAGGGGCCCTCAAGATAGAAGGGGAATTAATTCTCCAACTTAAAACACGCCAACAGGCGTGTTTGCACACGTAACCCAAGCCTCCCTCCCTTCCTTCACCACTGTGTAAACACGCCGCATGGCACGTTTTAATTTGGGAGATTAAGTCCCCTCGAATCCTGAGGGTCCCTGGGGTCCAGCTAGCCAACCAGGTACCTCCAGTAAGCGCCACAGAGCTGTGTTGCAGAGAGGTGTAAAAAGGGGCGTGGCCTCGGACCACCTCTCTGCAACGCAGCTCTGTGGTGCTTACTGAAGGTTCCTGGTGGGCTAGTTGGGTCCCAGGGACCCTCAGGATTCAAGGTAACTTAATCCCCCAACTTAAAACGCTCCATGGGGCGCGTTTGCACAGTGGTGAAGGAAGGGGGCAGGGCCTGAGGTGACATGTGTGCAAACACGCCCTGTGGCGCGTTTTAAGTTGGGGAATTAATTCCCTTTCAATCCTGAGGGTCCCTGGGGTCCAACTAGCCCACAGGTACCTCCAGTAAGCGCCGCTGCGCGGCGTTGCAGAGAGGTGGCCCAGGCCGTGCCCCTTTTCACACCACTCTGCAACACAGGTCTGTGGCGCTTACTGGAGGTATGTGGTGGGCTAGTTGGACCCCAGGGACCCTCAGGATTGAAGAGGAATTAATTCCCCAACTTAAAACACGCGTTTTAAGTTGGTGGATAAAGTTCCTTTGAATCCTGAGTGTCCCTGGGGTTCAACTAGCCCACCAGGTACCTCCAGTAAGCGGCACAGAGCTGCGTTGCAGAGAGGTGTAAAAAGGGGCGTGGCCTCTGAACACCTCTCTGCAACACAGCTTCCTGGTGCACAGTATTCAAGGGGAATTAATTCCCCAACTTTAAACGCGCCACAGGGCGTGATTGCACACATGTCACCACAGGCCCCACCCCCTCCCTTCACCACTGTGCAAACACGCCCCATCTTACAACGCACTAGGGGGCGCATTTGCAGAGTGCTGCAGGGAGGGGGCGGGGCCTCCAGCGCGATGCTGGTCTGTTTTTTGGGTTTTTTTTTTTTTAGAAGGGGGGCTGTGTGGCCCCCCTTCCTTACCTTTTTTTTGGGCCCTGGGGACGCCATCCCCCAGGGCCTGACCTCTGTTTTGGTAAAAATAAATTAAAAACGGAAGGGGGGGGAGGAGCCTAGCGCGCAACCAAGATGGCCGCGTAGGTGCGAGGCTCCCGAGGACCTCCGCGACCTCCTGTATTAATCCTGGCTATATCCTGTCCTTGTTGAGGGGACTGTGTCGGTGAACCCGAGCTGAGGCGCCACCCGTTCTCCGTGTTCGAATCGGACCCCGAACACCGGTGGGAGCGCCGATCGAAGATTGCGGCCTTCTCAGCGCCGGCCCCCCGGATTGGAGTAGTGGGGCGATCCGGGGACAAAGTGAACAACAGCGGCGGGCACGGCTGGGCGACTCGCGTACCCCGCGCTTTCACTTTCACTTTTGCGCCCTCCTCGCCTCCAGCGAGGTAGGGTCGCGAAGCGGGGTGCGGTGGTGTGGTCTTGTCCAGGTGCCCGGCTGACCCGCCAGCTGTGGGTCGTCCTGCGGTACAGTGGCCGCCCTCCCCCCCCGGACCCCGTGAACTGGTTTGTCGGCCCTTTCGAGGAGATTGGCACGACGGTGGGAGAGCAAGCATGTCCACCAAACAAGATGGCGACCGGGCGAAGGTGAAGACGACCCGCCGTGGCCCGGCGCACCAATCCAACATTATGGACCGCTACACTCTCCAGAAGGGATCTCCGGAGACATCGCGCGCATCCCCGGCGGGCCTGACGGAGACATCTGCCCAGCCGGTGGACCCGACCCTCCGGGACGTCATGGGCGCCATCGCAGAGATGAAGGCCTCGGTGGACCAGCGCTTCGACACCCTAGCGCAAAAAATCGACTCGGTCCTTGTGGATGTGAGCCTGGTGAGGGCCGACCTGTCTAAGACGAATGACCGGGTCGATTCCCTGACCCACACCACATCGGGCCTCGAGACGGATGTGGCGGCCCTCCAAAAGGAGGTGCGCCGGCTTGGCCAGGCGAGCGCCCTGATGGACCGGCGACTGGAGGATTCCGAGGGTCGGGCCAGGAGGAATAATGTTCGCATTGTGGGGGTGCCGGAGGTGTGGTAAATATTCTTTTACCTGGACTGAATTTCATACTGAATCTTCAATAAAATAGCTCAGAATAATAAGAGGCAGAATCCGTGGTATAAGAGGTTTCTGAATGGGCTTTATTCCAAAATGGCCGACTCGAGTCGCGGCCTTCAGGTTCCGTCACCACGGGGGTTCAGGAAGTGAAGTACAATACTTTATTGACAAGAAATTGCCTTTATAGGACATACATTACAATGAAACAAATGTAGAAGGCGTAACAATTGATAAGAGAAACGATACTGTAAGTGCGTAACCGAAAATGGGCGTAATAAGGAGTAAAAGAAACATGATTGGTTATGATGTCATACATAGGTGGATCTATAAGATAATACTTGGCATAGATGCGCGCGCAGCAGCATGACGTGTAATTGACGTGCAACTAGGGGGTGAAGGGGACTTGACATTTAGCTCTACATGTGGAGACGAAAAGTCTGGGGGGTCAAGTCAACCTAATCCCAAATCATATCTAACATCCTATGTTTAAAGAACTATGTTATCCACAAGGAAGGACTCTCGGACAGAATCTATTCTATACTGACTGTGTGTGCGTGCACAAGCGTCTAAGTGTCTATATGAGATGCAAGGGGCAGAAAACTTTCCATGGCAACAGGGCTATGAATTACTTGCATGAGGACAGAGAGGCCGGGCCCTTTGCTCGGGAGCTAAAGGAAATGTTTACCTAAACTACTTAGACAGGAATGCATCGGCTGAGGAGCAAAGTAGATAATTCGAAGGTGAAATACAGCTTCTTGGCAGGCAGGCGAAACTGGCCGAGGCAGGCACCGTTAGCTGCACAGGAAGTAGGACAAAGTTCATGGATACAGATGCGAGCTCAAGCTGAAGCTGTCAGAGGCAGAGAGCAGGGAAAAGCTTGATGACAGAATCGGGCCTACTTTGCCTGAACTGTAAAAATGGAGTAAGTTAGCCATATAAAGTCGGTGGCCTTTCATACTTAGGAATCGAATATCCAGCCCATTAATGGCGGATCTGACAGAGGACATGTTGACGGTGGACGCACATTTGTTTGCGTCTTCGAAACTGGAACTGGAGGGAACATACATGTGTTTGTAACATGCATATAGAACCGTTGGGGTCCAAGATAGGGGACATAACTGATCAGGGAAATCCACATTTCCACATTCCCTCCTTGTCCCCTACTTGCCCGTCAAGAAACATCAATCATCATTAATCCATCGATTTGCTCATGGAGCATCATTTCTTCTTCTTTCTTCTTCCGGGATCTTGAGTGAAAACCTTGATGTGGAATACACGATGTGGCACACAGACCACAAATCGCTGGTCCACATTGCAGGCATAAGCAGCAACTGAATAGTATAAGAAGGCCAATACCTAGGAAGGATAGAACTCTCCATCCCCAGGCTGATATCACACTCCAAAACCACCCGGACCACGTCCAAGTGCCTGGATTCTCGTGTATCTGGCTCACAATCTTATGAAGGCGTGTTATAGCTTTATATACAGATGGCGAATTTTCTGGTATGAATACGCAGCAGCTGGATCCGATGACCCTACAAGCTCCGCCCCTATCGGCCAGAATGACGTCAAGGACAAGACGATTTTGAAGAACAACAATTCTCATCACAGATTGCTCCTCTGTCAGATTGCCTAGGGCGGCTATAGTCTCATTCACTACAGCTTCAAGAGTCTTGGTTAGTCTACGTATCAGCTTACTATTTGAAATTGTACCTATATAGGGAAAGATACCTTTATTGAAATCTACATACTTGTCCCATGCCGTCTCAGTATAATCGACAACTGGGAGATCTCTTCGCTCTCTATTGTGTACTAAATGAACATTTCGATAATAATCAGGAGGAGCTAGGAAAACAGGTGGCAAAAGGAATGCTATGTAACAGGTACCATCCCAATCTAGAGGTAGACCCATATAGGCAGTCTGACCACATATGAAGTAGGAGTGGCGTGAAGCTCTAAATGAAGATTTGCCTTCATCACTAAATTCTACTGTAGTAGTGCATTTGCTATGGCCCATATGTATGGAACCAACTTTTCTTACACATAATTCACCCTTAACTGGAAATACTGACATGGTGGGCAGAATTAGCTCAACTTCGGATTCGACATTCAGAATCATGAGATTAGGTGTAAAATTACCTAATCTATACACTTCATTTTCTAGATCAGTTCCTGTTCTACTGGGGTGACCCTCCTTATCAGGGTAACAGACTTTGAATAAAACTAGATTCAGATTTCCCCATATCCAATGGTGTTGATAAACTGCTGTGTCTGAGTCTATAGAATTCATTAAACTAAACCATGCTCCACAGGAGCCATTATGTGTGAATGGATGTGGAAAGAAAGGCAAAACTCCTTTGTTATTCTGATAGGGAGGGAGTCGGCCACACACCCAACAATTAGTAGCATTGCTAGTCTGATGGGAATGATGTAACATACTAATGAAAGTGTTATTACGCAGCGCAAGTCTATAGGACAACTCATGTGGGGGTAGGTCACTAAAAGAATGTTCATCAGTTATATTGAAAACATGTTTAGAAACAGGATAATATATATGCAACAATATACTTGCAGTAATTATTATAAAACTCAAGAAAAACAAAATTAATAAAGTTACAATACAGTGGCTACGCAATAATTTACAGTACGCATGTCGTTTCAACATTGTTCTCGATTGTTCATGATTCAGACCCAAGGGATACATGTCGGGGACAGATTCAACCGCTTCACCTTGGAGAGGACTTAAACAATCAAATCGTCCGACGGCCTGGGTCTAAGTTTCAGTTTATAAAGGTCTTTGCTACTGGCCTCAGCCAAAGGTAGCTTTGAGTCAATGGGTGAAGACACACGAGGTGGGCTATTTATGTCCGAAGGAAGTCCATGAAATTTCTTGATATGACTTGAATGGATCCAGCCCTTTCTTCCCTCGATCTTCACGGCTGTTCTTGTGGTCAGCAGAACTAATTTGGGCGTCTTCCACCTGGGCTCCAGCTGAGTCTTTCGGTCAAAGTTCCTCACGAGCACATAATCGCCTGGGATTACGTCATGGGGTTTCACCTCAGTGTTGTCAGGAAAAGCTGCAGCTACCTGTGAACGACAAGATTGTAGTGCAGACATCAAGGAAGCCAGGTAATCTGTCAGCATATTACAGTCAACATCAGTTATTTTACGGGGTATAGGCGTCCCCCACATATTCGGTGGTCTGCCAAAGATCACCTCATAAGGGGATAGCCCTGTTCGAGAGTGTGCTACAATTCTCATGTAAAATAGTGCAACTGGTAAGGCTACTATCCAGTCAACACCTTTCTCCTCACATATTTTAGACAATCTGATTTTCAAAATTTGATTATGTCGTTCCACGAGACCTGCTGCCTCGGGGTGTCGGACACAATGAAACTTCCACTGATATCCTAGCAGAAGTGAAACATGTTTCATCAATTCGGATGAGAAAGGCTGGCCGTTATCTGAATATACAACACGTGGTAAACCATACCGTGGGAAGAATTCTCGAACTAGCTGCTTGGCAGTGGTCGGGGCAGTGTAATCTGATACTGGGTATGCTTCAGTCCAACGGGAAAGAGCACAGACAACTACGAGAACATATTTGAATCCTCGACATCGTTCCATCTGGATGTAATCCATCTGGAGGACTTCGAAAGGATGATCAGGAGGCTGAAATCCACCCTGCTCTACGGGAACACTTTTTCCTGGGTTAAACTGACAACATATCATACAGGTACGGACTTTTTGTTTAGCTGCTGCTCGTAAATGTTTGTTGAACCAAATGTGTTGGATGCTGTCTAGCATAGCTTTCTCTCCTAAATGCGCTGGACTGTGAATCGTAGTTATGACCGCTTGGACCATTGAGTCAGGAAGGAACCATACAGATTTCTCCTTCGTCATCCATCCCTGATCTGTCTGGATCCCTCCTAGTTCAGTCCATTTCTTTATTTCTTCTGCGGTGGCATGTGTCTGTATGTCAATTATGTCAAGTGTGGGATCCTTAATCGTCATACACTGTGTTGGTGTCGGAACTATTGGCTTTGTCATGTCGGATGTGCGAGTCTGAGCAGTCTGCTTAGCTGTTCTGTCAGCTAAATCATTACCTTGAGAAATGATATCAGTAACCTTCGTGTGTGCTTTACATTTCATAATCGATATAGCAGTCGGCAAATGAATTGCGTCTAATAAAGCATGAATGAGGGACCCATGTTGTATGTGGGTGCCATGAGAAGTTAAATAACCTCTCTCTCGCCAAAGCACCCCGAAGTCATGTACAACTCCGAATGCATAACGTGAATCAGTGTATATGTTAACTTTCTTGTTTGTGGCTTGAATACAGGCTTGTGTCAGAGCAATAAGCTCTGCTGCTTGGGCTGACAAAGTATCTATACAGTTTGTTTCAATAACTTCAGTGTCTGTTGTGACTGCATACGCGGCCACTAAATCTCCTGTACTTGTTCTCATGCACGAACCATCTACATACAACGTCAGGTCTGGATCTAACAATGGAACGTCTGTTAAGTCTTGTCTGGGTTTCGTCTTTATTTCAATAACTTCAACACAATCATGAGCTAGTGGGTCTATTCCAATTACAGGTAAAAGTGTAGCAGGATTCAATGTATTACAGCGTCGGATTTCTATATGTGGTTGAAACAATGTCAGTTCATATCCTGTAAGTCGGGCTACGGTCAAGTGTTGTGTTTGCGTTCGGTTCACAAGAACCTCTACTGCGTGTGGTACTTGTACTGTCAACGGATGTCCTAACACTATGGCATCGCTTTGTCTGATTGCTAAAGCTGTTGCTGCCACTGATTTCAGGCACGCAGGCAAAGCCTGAGCTACGGGATCTAATGTACTGGAAAAATAAGCACATGGCTTGCGTGATCCTGCTTGTTCCTGAGTGAGCACTGACAAGGCAGTACCTTCACGTTCTGTAACAAAGAGTGTAAAATGCTTATAGTAACATGGCGTTGCTAAAACAGGTGCTTGACATAGAGCTTTCTTTAAGCTTTCAAAAGCTAGTGTGTGTTCCTGAGTCCAAGGGAGGACAGTCGATGTGGCTGCCTCCTGTGTTGTCAACTGAATGAGTGGTTTTGCTAAAAATGCATATTGAGGGATCCACTGCCTACAGTATGAAGTGAGGCCTATAAAAGCCCGCACCTCCTTTTGTGTCTTGGGTATTGACATGTTAGCAATTAACTGGATGCGATCAGGTGTAAGCTGCCTTCCCTCCTTGGACAGCGAGTGACCAAGATAAATAACTCGCTGGACACAGAATTGCAGCTTAGAAGGGGACACCTTGTGCCCCTTGTCGGCTAGAAATTGCAAAACTATCAGAGATGCTTTTTCACATTCGGGTTCGCTTCGGGCGGTGATCAGCAGATCATCGACGTATTGAAGCAGTGTAGTGTTAACTGGCATGTGTATACTGTCAAGTTCTCGTTTCAGTGCTTGGCTGTAGATGCTGGGACTTTCTGTAAATCCTTGAGGAGCGCGGGTGAATTTAAAGCTTCGTCCATTTAAACTAAATCCGAACAGATATTGGCTCTCCGGATCTATTGGGACGCTGAAAAAGGCATTCTTGAGATCAATTACTGTAAAGAATGTAGCTTGTGAATCAATAGCTGTTAACAATGATGAGATATCGGGGACCACAGGAAATTGTGGCACAATGCATTTGTTTAATTCGCGTAGATCAATAACCAATCGATATACTGGCGGGGCCGTAGGATCAGTTCGTTTAAGAATCGGAATTATCGGTGAATTACATACATTGGAGTCGGTTTCCACAACCACTCCTTGGGCAATAAGCTCGTCAATGATTTTCAGTAAAGCCACTACAGCATCTTGCGGTAACTTGTATTGTCGCATTCGTGGGAGTACTACTCCTGCCTTTAGTGTAACTCGATATGGTGTAATGTGCATGCAACCAACATCAGTAGGGCCTTGTGCCCATAGATGTGCGGGTAAAGTCTGTAGTCGGGGATCCATGTCTCTGGATACATAATGACCTTTAAAATCACGTAAAAACAATCTTACTCCTTCCGGAGAACAACAGATAATAGCCCCTAGAGCTTTTAATGTCTTTATACCTAACAAGTTTTCTGGACATGATTTTGTAAGCAATAAATCAGTAGTTCGTGTCAAGGGACCAATCGTAAGTGGAAGTGGCTGTGATACTTCATTAACAATAGGTTTTCCTGAAAAACCAAGGGAAACATTTTGTGAGCCTGAGAGGGGTGCCCCTGGAACTTCACTACGTTTTATTGTTGTTCGACTTGCCCCTGTATCCAGTAAAAATTTTCTGTCTTGGCCTAATAATTCACTATGTACATAAGGTCCTTCTTGATCCACTGGGATCTCAATAAGGGGTAAGTCAACTTCCCTCTCTAGGCTGGTTCATGTGTAACGTTGATACTCAGGATATTCGTACTGTGCGGTCTGATACATTTGTCGTGTTGTTGTTTGTGTGGCAGCAGCAGGCAACGGTGGTGCAGCTGGCACAAACTGTATGGGCTGTTGTGAGGCTGGCATAGACTGTTGCTGAGCTGGCATGGACTGTGCATGCTGTGAAGCTCCTTGTTCATTCTGATCCTGTCTGAATGGTCGAGGTCTTTCTTTTGCAATACCTATAGCTATATTACGCTTCAGGACTTGACAATCGTGTACATAATGGCCTAGTTGTTTACAGTAATTGCATGTTCCTTTTACCGGAACTGCTGAATCTCCAGAATGTGTCACACCCTTTTTGTGACCATCCGCTGGTACTGTCTGGGAAACTAGCATTTTCATTTTAGTATCCTTCATACGTCTTTGTTCGTGTTCTTGTTCATCTCTAATTCTATTGTGATGATACTGTAACATTTGTAGCATTTGTGACGGAGTGTTACTTTGCCAGGTACTCTCGAATTTCAATATTCTATTCTTCACTGGAGGCAATGCATTTTCCACTAATTTTGTCACAAATAAATGTGGATACGACTCACTATTTGGTTTTATACCACTATTTATACCAAAACATTTTTCAAATCGGGCATAATAATCACTTGTGTCTTCATCATGCTTTTGTTTACAGGCTGAGATTGCACCCCAATCTTCCTTTTTCGTAGTTAATAAACGTGGCAGTACTTGTACTAGTAAACCTGGTAACGCTTTAACTTTATCCCCGAGCCCTGAACCTGCAGTTCGGGCCTTTTCTTCTGCTTCTAATTCTGTCCAATCTATCTTTTGATCTCCCACTTCCCACTCTTTTTCCTTAAGTTTTTCATAAATGCCAGCAGGCATTAGCACCTTTAATATCGTCATAATGTCAGGATAGGTATACTCTCCCATCAGTAACATGTCTTTAATTTCTCGATGAAAACCCGCTGGGTCTTTGTCATGACTGGGTACCACTTTCTTCATTTCTAACAATTCGATTTTTGTTATGGGTGTGTATACAAATACACGGTGAAAATTATTGTCTTCGCCTTTTACTGGATGCACTTCTCGTAAGGGATTCTGTCTATCCATGTAGTATGGCATTCTTTCCTTGTTGGGGATCGAGAAAGGATCTGGACTTACAAAAAGAACGTACTGTTTACGTGACACTAATATTTCTTTAATTAACTTGTTACCAGAACCTCTCCATCTATTCGCAAGTAGTTCAGTTAATATATCAGGTAAGGGACCAGGATCAGCATGTTGGCTCTTATATAATATAAGAAGTTGCTGAATCATATAGATTCCAGCTAAACGTTGTTCGTCTGGACTGAGGTTTAAAAACGTGTGTGCTACTGTCTCATCACCATATTTTCCAGGACTGTCAATCCAATGAACAGCTGACCTTGCTAATTCTTGCTCGTCCATAGAATCGAGGAGGTGGTAACCCCTTCGTTCTCGGAGTATTTTATCTGCGGCTTGAAACAAATGTTCGGGAGACTTCAGATTTATTATAGGCGTCGGATAAGTTCTGCTATTGTTTGGACATACAGAGTGTATCGGATCAGAAAAACATCTAGTATTATTACAGGACCTTCCTCTACCTACATAGGCTATGGTGTCTAACTGTCTTACGGAATCCCCTGATTCGGATGCACCATCCTGCTCGAACTCGTCTGTCTCCAATCTTTCCTCATGTATACGTTCTACTTCTTTCCTAATTTTTCGGCACATGGCTACTATACTTCCTTGTTTATCATGTCTTCCGTCTGATATGTTCTGACTCCATTTAGTAAGAGTTTGCATTATTCCCGGGTCTACCCCCGGTCGGTCTTGATTTCTGATCACACAATTTACAAGAAAACGTAACAATTCTCCCTGTATCTCTACTTTCTGATATTCCATAGCTCTGTTAATGCATTCAGGGTCTTTCCCTGTTTGGACAAAATGATATATGCTATCTAAATGTATAGCCATTCCTGGTAGCTTCCCTAAGAACGATGCAGCTCGTCTAACACGTAATGATGCTAGAACCATTTCATCCTCTTTGCCGGGCACCGGATCATATCTACAATCTATCATAAGATCTTTAAGCATACGGGTATTTATAAGTTTGGGCGTACGTGCATGTACGGGTTCTTGAAAAGAAAATTTACTCACTCGGGGTGGCGTGGAATGAATGCTAGTAGCACCTCCAGTGGCCCCCTCTAAGGTGCTGGGCACGAAAGGATTTGTTGAACGTGCTACAGCAACTACAGGTGTGGACACAACTGTAGAATCGGGAGCAGATGCGGAAACAGATGTGCTTGCCGAAGCTTGTGTCGGGACTTGCTGTTGCACAGGAACAGATACCTGATCTTGACGTTGAACCCCCCCAGCAGACGGTCTATGTGGTGCGGGGTTAGCATACTCGGGAGCTGCGTCATCTAGATATGAGGAAAGAAAAATATCTTCTGCTGTTCTGGGATGTCCTTTAGGATGTACTTTTATCGGAAACAATGGGGGTGGCAAGTCTTTTGGTATCTCCGTAGTAGCCTTAGGTAATCCTTCGGCCAGAAGGGGATACATACCTGTCCTAAGAGCATTTCTTTGTCTCTCTGTTTGTTCTGCTTGTACTCGTGTACCTTCTTCAATCAACAGATTTTCTCGAACCTTATTTGCACTTTCTTTACTTCTCTCTTCCTGTCTTAGCGCTTTTTCGGTGCGTCTATGCGATTCTTTACGCCATAACTCAACAGCGTCTTTCTGTGACTGTCTGGCTTTCCTCTTCCACAACTCTTCTTCTACTTTCATAATACATTCTGCATCCCAGGTCCCAGCGACGGGCCATCTCTGACTTTCTGGTAACTCTTTGGTGTAGTCCACCCATAGATCAAGGAATAAGATGGCGTCTAAGCCATGCTTGTGATACATAAAGTGCCCTGGAGTGTCCCTAGGAGGAATAGGAACTGCTTCTTCAAGCACCCCTTTTCTAGTAGTAATCTGTCTTAACTTCGAAAAGAGCGGCATATTGACAACTGATCTGATACTTAATCTTGAACACACTTAATACGGAAAACACAATAATGAACAATGAACAATGAACAATCATTCATACCACAATATGCAGGACATTTTTAACACATTAAACATTAAACATTAAACATTTTTAACCTTTTAAAAATGACCAACACTGATGATAGTCTGCATAACTAATCACCAAGCAGAATTCTTGATAATAACTAGATACTTCGGAATACTTGATATACTGCTAAACAGTACATATACACTGCTAAACAGTGCAGACCGGATTTGTGTACCCAAATCCGTCTTGACCGGCACAACCTATGTGCACGTCAAAACGCCTCCCCCGTGATGGTACTCACCGGGTAGCTCAAAACGAAAGGCCTCGGAGAATGGACTGGACTCGACGACTGCGGACATCGGACTCTCTGGACATCGGGACTTCGAAAACCTGGTGGGCCTCTGTATACCTCGGATCTTGCTCTCTCAGCTAGGCTCTGGTCGGGATACTTCGCACTTCTCACCGCCTCGTCTGGGTTGATCGCAGCCTCAGTCGCCCCCGCTTGACCGGAGGGAGCTACAGGAAATCCTGCTGGTACGCGTTATGGTCCGTCCAGCTGTGGCAGGAGACCGGGCCTGCAACGCACCGCCGGCGCGTGAGATGAGAAAGTGTCCCTGTTCGGGCGCCATTATGTGGTAAATATTCTTTTACCTGGACTGAATTTCATACTGAATCTTCAATAAAATAGCTCAGAATAATAAGAGGCAGAATCCGTGGTATAAGAGGTTTCTGAATGGGCTTTATTCCAAAATGGCCGACTCGAGTCGCGGCCTTCAGGTTCCGTCACCACGGGGGTTCAGGAAGTGAAGTACAATACTTTATTGACAAGAAATTGCCTTTATAGGACATACATTACAATGAAACAAATGTAGAAGGCGTAACAATTGATAAGAGAAACGATACTGTAAGTGCGTAACCGAAAATGGGCGTAATAAGGAGTAAAAGAAACATGATTGGTTATGATGTCATACATAGGTGGATCTATAAGATAATACTTGGCATAGATGCGCGCGCAGCAGCATGACGTGTAATTGACGTGCAACTAGGGGGTGAAGGGGACTTGACATTTAGCTCTACATGTGGAGACGAAAAGTCTGGGGGGTCAAGTCAACCTAATCCCAAATCATATCTAACATCCTATGTTTAAAGAACTATGTTATCCACAAGGAAGGACTCTCGGACAGAATCTATTCTATACTGACTGTGTGTGCGTGCACAAGCGTCTAAGTGTCTATATGAGATGCAAGGGGCAGAAAACTTTCCATGGCAACAGGGCTATGAATTACTTGCATGAGGACAGAGAGGCCGGGCCCTTTGCTCGGGAGCTAAAGGAAATGTTTACCTAAACTACTTAGACAGGAATGCATCGGCTGAGGAGCAAAGTAGATAATTCGAAGGTGAAATACAGCTTCTTGGCAGGCAGGCGAAACTGGCCGAGGCAGGCACCGTTAGCTGCACAGGAAGTAGGACAAAGTTCATGGATACAGATGCGAGCTCAAGCTGAAGCTGTCAGAGGCAGAGAGCAGGGAAAAGCTTGATGACAGAATCGGGCCTACTTTGCCTGAACTGTAAAAATGGAGTAAGTTAGCCATATAAAGTCGGTGGCCTTTCATACTTAGGAATCGAATATCCAGCCCATTAATGGCGGATCTGACAGAGGACATGTTGACGGTGGACGCACATTTGTTTGCGTCTTCGAAACTGGAACTGGAGGGAACATACATGTGTTTGTAACATGCATATAGAACCGTTGGGGTCCAAGATAGGGGACATAACTGATCAGGGAAATCCACATTTCCACAGAGGGACGAGAGGCGGAGGCCGCAGACCTCTTTGTGGAGGACTTGATCCTCACCCATCTGCAGCCCCGGGGCCTGAGTAAGCTTTTTGCGGTGGAGCGTGCTCACCGGGTCCCTGGGGGCAGGCCGAAGGCCGGTGCCCCGCCGCGGCCTCTCATTGCCCGGGTTTTTAACTTTCGGGACAGGGACGCTATCCTGCAGACCTCCAGGCAACAGGGACCGGTCAAGCTTGACAACATGGATGTGCGTTTCTACCCAGACTTTACTCCGGCTGTCCAAAAGCAGAGACTGAGTTTTCTCGGTGTTAAACGTCGCCTGCGGGACCTGAACCTAAAGTACTCAATGCTCTTTCCAGCTAAGTTAAGGGTGGAGGTGGATGGTCGCACGCACTTCTTTGATCGACCTGAGGCGGCTGGGGACTGGTTGGACACTCTGCCTGATGGTCGGGGCCGGGGGGGTGGGGGGGGTGCGGGCGGTGGAGAGGGCCTGCTGGATCAGAATTAAGGGGTGAATACTAGGCCCTGCTCGGGACAATACCTCTTTATCATTTCTCGATCGTGTATGTTCCCCTCCTATGGAGGTCGTACGGGGTCTGTTGGGGGCTTCCCTCCTCCTCTGGGGTACTAGTTAGTCTTTCTCTATGGGGCGACAGGCACACTGCACTTTGGGGGGGCTGACTGGGCTCATGCAGGGGTGCAGGGAGGGGGGAGTTCTGTTGGGATGGGGGGACGGGGGGGGTGTGTTGTTTGTTCGCACCGCAAGGCAAACCCTTTACTGTATTGCTGTTCTCAAAATGCTCTGTGGGGGACGACTGATTGCTTCTACGTATGATGGGGGGTAGGGATTTGGCTGTGTTGTCCTGGAATGTTAACGGCCTGGGGGATCGGATTAAGCGTGGTGTGGTCCTGCAGTTCCTGAAACGTATATCGCCAGATGTTGTCTTCCTGCAGGAGACACACCTTATAGGTAACTCCTTCCATGCCATGAATCGGCGAGGCTATCGTTTGGTGGCCCACTCGGGCTTCACTTCGGGATCGCGGGGGGTGGGTATCATGATCAGGAACTCGCTCCCGTTGGAGATTGATGAGGTGCGCCATGACGAGAGGGGACGCTACACTGTCCTGGTGGGTAGAATGGAGGGTAGAGTGTTTGTTTTCATTTCAGTGTACGTCCCGCCTGGGTTACAAGCTACTACATTTGCGGACCTGGGGCGCCTCCTCCTGGACCTCCCGGGTGGCCTGCTGGTGGTTGGGGGGGACTTCAACGCGGTAGTTTCTGGGTCTATGGATCGTCACCCCCCTAGGGACCTCCCCCGGGCACAGGCTTGGCTGTCCGGCCTTTTGGACACACTGGGCCTGGTGGACTGCTGGCGACTAAAGCACCCTACGCAGCTGCAATACACTTTCCACTCGGGTGCCCATGGTAGCCTCTCGCGACTTGACTACATCCTGGTCCCGGCGGCCCACGCTGGGAGGGTAGGAGAGGTGCGCCATCTGGCGCGGGGTATTTCAGATCACTCCCCATTACTGTTACATTTTGATGTCTTCCCGAGGGGGGAGGGCAGGGTGGCCTCGATCAATGCATGGTACTTGCGAGACCCCACTATTCGGGCCGACTTGATCAAATCCTTGCAGCGATATTTTGATGAGAATGTGGGGTCTGTCCCTTCGGCCATCTCCCTGTGGGAGGCCTTTAAGGTAGTCCTCAGAGGGGAGGCCCTCTCCTTTATCTCCCATGCCCGGAGGCGTGAGCGGGAGGAAGTGACCCGGGTGGAGGCCGAGATTGTGGAACTAGAGGGTGACCTGGGGAGCGGGGTAACGGATGCCAAGTTGCATGTTTTGCACCTCAAGCAGGCGGCCTATAGGGCCCTCGTCACGGAGGCGGCCAGGGGCCTCAGTAGAGAGCAACAGGGACGATTGTATGATGTGGGCGATAAGGCGGGTAAATTGATTGCGTGGTTGGATAAGAGGGAGAGAGCGAGTCGTGTGGTTCCTTTGATTGAGAGGATGGATGGTGTGCGTGTCACCGAGCCGGAAGCCATCGTCTCCTGCTTCGCGGATTACTTCCGCGAGGTGTACTCCCCGGTTTCCCCCTGCTCGGAGGAAGATTCCCATTCCCTGCTTCGGGACATAGCGCTGCCCTCCCTTTCGGTGGAGGACAGGGACTCGCTGGACGCTCCTCCCACCTCGGACGAAATTGCCCTGGCTATTCGCTCGGTCGCATCCGGCAAGGCCATGGGCCCTAATGGTCTTCCCATCGAGCTTTACAAGCTGCGCCCGGATGTACTAGCGCCCCACTTGCGCGCGATGTTCCGGACGGCCCACTTGCAGGGTTCCCTCCCGCCGGACCAGCGTCTGGCCACGATCGTGGTGATACACAAGGGGGGGAGACCCCGTGAGCGGGTCACATCCTACAGGCCAATTTCGCTCTTGAACGCGGAACCCAAAATCCTCGCCAAGGTGTTGGCCAACCGGTTGGTCGGTGTGGTGGGCGACTTGGTCCACCAAGACCAATCTGGATTTATACCCCATCGCAACACGGCTCTTAATCTGCGACGCTTGCACGGAGTGCTCGCGCGTGTCCCGTTTGTGCGGGAGCCGGCCATCTTGGCATCCTTAGACGCCACCATGGCGTTTGACACGCTTGAATGGCCATACATCTGGGCGATGCTGGCGAAATTCAGATTTGGCCCGGGATTTATTAGCTGGGTCAAATTGTTGTATTCGGCCCCATTGGCGCAGGTGGTGGTGAATGGGCGAGTCTCGGCCCCATTCGAGCTGGGGCGGGGCACGCGTCAGGGTTGCCCCTTGTCGCCGCTCCTGTTTGCACTGGCCTTGGAACCCTTGGCAGAGTGGCTACGGTGGCACCCTTCTATCCGCGGTCTCCGCTGGACCCCTGAGTATGAGGACCGCGTGTCCCTCTACGCCGATGATATCCTTTTGTATCTCGCCTCCCCGCGCAAATCGCTGATTGTCCTGGTTGATGTTTTGCGCTCCTTCGGGCGTAACTCAGGCCTTGTCATCAACTGGGCGAAATCCTGCTTATATGTGCTTTCCGGGGAGGCGCCGGCCCTACCACGTTACTGCCCGATCCAGATTGCCTCCCAGGGGTTCCGGTACCTGGGTATATATATCACTCTAGACCCGGAGGCCCGCTATGAGCGGAACTTGTTGTCCCCCCTCCAGCGCTTGCGAGAGGATGTCGCGCGTTGGCGGCGTCTTCCGCTTTCGCCACTTGGCCGAGCGGCCTTGTTTAAGATGATGTCCTTGCCGCGCTTCCTGTACGCCCTCCAGAACACTATGGACTTTGTACCAGCGCGCTACTTCCGCGAGGTGGAGGGCCTACAGCGGCGCCTGTTCTGGGACGGGAGGCCACGTATTGCTCTGGCCAAATTGACGCTCCCGTGGTACGATGGGGGGGTCGCCCTCCCGGACATTAAACGGTATTACTGGGCCTCCCAGCTAGCTGCAATCAATCATGGCCTTTACGGGCCCGCCTTGAACCCGGCATTTGAAATGGACAAGATGCTCCTGCCCGGTGGCGATTACAATCGAGCGCTCTACTCTGGCACGCCCGACTCCCGTCTGACGGGACCGACGCGTGTCATGGTGCGTGTATGGCACGCGGCTAATGCAGCTATGGGGTGGAAGGACCGTTTGACTCGGGCGTCACCGCTATATGCGTCTGAGAGTTTGGGCTCCCTGTGGACATCGAAGGGCTTCGAGAAGTGGGACACGATCGGAATCAGCACGGTGGGAGATCTCTGGACGAGGGGGGGTTTCAAGACTTTTGAGACGCTGCAAACGGAGTTTCAGCTGCAAGGCAGTGAGTACTTTCGATACTTACAAGTCCGCCACGCGCTGACCTCCGTCTTCTCGGATGTTGCATCCATTCCGGAGTCTTCCCCCCTAGAGGACAGGGTGCTGGATGGCCATGTACCAGACAGCACGATCTCCCTTATATATAAAAAACTGATTAATGACAGATCGTGCCTGCTGACTGGCCTCCGCGAGGCCTGGGTTGCCGATGGGCTGGAGCTGGACGACGAGGACTGGATCTCCGCGGTGGCCTCTCCGAAGGAGGTGGCCATCCCGGCTCGCCTTCGCTTCGTCCAGCTTAAGATCCTTCACCGGGTTTACGTGACGGGGCCGAGGCTTCTACGTATGGGCTTTGCTTGTGACGGATTGTGTAAGCGCGGCTGTGGTGCTTTGGCAACTTTCATGCATATACTGTGGGAGTGCCCGAAAGTGGAGCGATTCTGGCGTGGTGTGCATGAGGTCTTGCGTGTGGTTACGCGTGTCGCGCTGCTGCCTGAGGCGAGGAGATGCTTGCTGAATGTGTGGGAACCAAATGATTATTCGGTCCCGCAGACGCGGTGGGTGACTCTGGGATACATGATAGCGAAGCGTGACATTGCCCAATTGTGGGGATCCCAGAGGCCCCCGGCGGTGTTGGCCTGGAAAGAGCATATGGATTGGTGTATGTTTCGTGAAAAGGTAGTGTATGTGGCGAGGGGTAAGCCTGGGGCGTGGGTGAAAATCTGGAGCCCCTGGAACGCCTACCGTGGGGGTATTTGTGAGCCGCCACTGCTACCGGCCGCCTCGCCCGCCCCATCCCCCTAGCCGACCCCCTCCCTCAGCCGTGGGCACGTGGTTCCCCAGTCCCTGCTATACTCCCATTCCCCTCTCCAGAGTCTTGCTGCTGGTTAGGATCCCCCATTTACGGAGCACGTACTGTCACTTGGATCGCGGGTTGCCTTGCGGGTGTGGTGTGGTTTTTTTTTTTGTGTTGTTCTGTTTGACAAAAGGAAACCGTATTGTGGGCTAGGAGTTATGCGGCCTACGCTATTGATGTCACCGGATCTGCCAATCTGCTCCGCCAAGAGACTCTCACTGTATGTATGTTATATGCTTTTGCTACTCTAGCGGCCGGCCGGATGGTTGTAGGCCCATACCTGTAACTTTTTCATCGTGCAATAAACGGTTTAAAAAAAAAAAAAAAAAAAAAACGGAAGGGGGGCCACGTGGCCCCCCCTCCTGAGGCCATTTTCGGCCCCGGGGACCCCATCCCCCGGGACATGGCCATTGTTTTTTTTTTTAAATAATTGGAGGTGGGCTGCGTGGCCCCCCTCCTTAGGCCATTTATGGCCCCAGGGACCCTATCCCCTGGGGCCGGCCTTTGCGTCTTTAAAAAAATAAAAATAATAATAATTCTTATGGAGGAAGGGGGCCGTGTGGCCCCCCTCCCAGACCACACATGGGCCAGGGGACCCCATCCCCCGGGGCCTTGCCTATCGTTGGGGACCGTGGGGGGGTCCCCAATCCCCCCACGGTCCTGCCGGCTCCCCGCGTCCTGCAGGAGCCAGCATTGCTTTTCCACGAGGGGAGCTGCTGACATGCAGCTCCCCTTTATGGAAAAGCAATTCTGCTTTGCTTCATTGAGGCGAGAGCAGGTTTCCCTGCTCTCGCTTCAATGAAGCATAGCAGAGTTTGCAATGACAGGACGGGAACGAGGCTCCCGCCCTGTCATTGCAAACAGCAGTGTCCTGGGGGTGGGTACCCCGGGACACTGCAGGAGCCAGCCCTGGGGGGCTGGCGGTCCCCAGGGCCATGAAGGGCTCCAGGAGGAGGGCCACGCGGCCACCCTCCCAACAATTGCACAGTCCCAGGGAGGTGGTGATCCTCGGGGACGGGGGTCCATTATGGACCCCCTAATTTAAATACTAGTGCCCCGGGGAGGTGGCGGTCCCCGGGGCGTGTGGGGGGGCTCACGCCTCCCCCACACAGGTCTTTTATTTTTTTTAAAAGCTCCGGGGGTGGCGGTCCCCAGGGCAGTGGGGGGAACGTGTGCCCCCGCTAAATAATTAATGAAAGCCCCGGGGGTGGCGGTACCCGGGACTGCAGGGGGTGCTGTGTGCCACCCCTGCAAATATTTATAGAAAGCCCCAGGGGTGGCGGTCCCCGGGGCTGCGGGTGTCCCCCTGGGCCCCCGCAATTATTTCTTGGATTGCCCCTGGGACCTGGCCCACCCGGGGGCTAATTAATAACGAAGCGCGAGGGCCCGCGCTTTGTTTTTTTATTTTCGTCCGCTTTTTTTGGCCCTGGGGGTATTTGTGGGACCCCCTGAGCAGGCCTAGGGGGTCAGGGTGTTTCTACCCTGCCCCTTTTCCTGTTTTGCGTTTTTGTTTTTCTGTTTTCTTGTGCCTCGGTTCTACCAAGGCACAAGATGGCTGCCAACACTTCCTGGTTTGGAGTGTTGACAGCCAATTAGCATGAAGCTCATGATCGGGAGGGAGCGCGGATCCACCGCGGCCATAGATATCACTATCTTTATTTCTTAATTTCTCATAATCTACTGAACGGATTTACACCGGTTTTTAAAAGTTCGCTTTCTGAGCCAAGCAGTACCTTTTTGCCAAATATGGTGTAATCCTGTTCAGCAGCTTTTGCTATACCCATGTCTAAACTTTCCTATGGGAAATTGATTTTTTGACCTCTATTTTTAGAATTTCGCAGGAACTACTGAATGGATTTACAGACCACTGCACTGCCCTAAACCCTTAAACACCATACCCAGCACGACCACCTACACTGCCCGAACACCACTGCACTGCCCTAAACTCTGAAACACTACCCCCAGCAAGACCCCCTACACTGCCTGAACACTACTGCACTGCCATATCCCCTGAAACATCACCTCCAGCAAGAACCCCTACACTGCTCGAACACCACTGCCCTAAACCCTAAAACACTATTCCCAGAAAGACCCCCTACACTGCCCGAACACCACTGCACTGCCCTAAACCCTGAAACGCCACCCCAGAACGACCCCCTACACTGCCCGAACACCAATGCACTGCCCTAAACCCTGAAACACCAGCCCCAGCACGACCCCCTACACTGCCCAAACACCATTGCACTGCCCTAAACCCTGAAACACCAGCCCCCGCCAAACCCCCTACACAGTCTGAACACCACTGCACTGCCCTAAACCCTGAAACACCAGACCCCGCATGACCCCCTACACTGCCCGAACACCACTGCATTGCCCTAAACCCTGAAACACCAGCCCCACATGACCCCCTACACTGCCCGAACACAACTGCACTGCCCTAAACCCTGAAACACCACCCCCCTGCACGACCCCCTACACTGCCCGAACACCACTGCACTGCCCTAAACCCTGAAACACCACCCCCTGCAAGACCCCCACCACTGCCCGAACACCACTGCCCTAAACACTGAAACACCACCCGATGCAATACCCCCAACACAGCCCGAACACCATTGCACTGCCCTAAACCATGAAACACCACCCCTTGCATGACCCCCTACACTGCCCGAACACCACTGCACTGCCCTAACCCTGAAACACCACCCCCTGCACGACCCCCTATACTGCCCTAACACCAGTGCACTGACCTAAACCCTGAAACACCACCCCCAGCACGACCCCTACACTGTCCGAACACCACTGCTCTGCCCTAAACCCTAAAACACCACCCCCTGTGATGAATACAGGCCCCAGCTAGGCCCGCAGGACACAAGGGTTCGCTCTCCTGTAATGGAATCTATAAGGAAGTTGGCACGGAAACTGCAAAGTACAAAAACAGCATTTATTAACCCTTAAGGGTGGTCCTACAATCCACACAACACTCTTCAGTATTGCATAGAGTAGCACAAAGAACTTGCGTACATGGTCCCCTTTTATACACAATAGAGGGGCTCATAAGTGGGTGGATACAACATGAGGCCAAAGAACATTACCATTTATGGTCATTTTCGATACTGAATCAATACATGGGCGGAGCTAACACACTCCTTGAGCCCGCGAAAACATGGTCAAGCAAGGCTAACTGATAACAGATGTGGTCAAGTCTGGGCATGCGCCAGATGGACAAAAGAGCTATTTATAGACTGTTACTAGGCAGATTACAAGAGCAACTAACACAGAGGTTGGACTCTTCTCGTGGGGAACACGTGGAAGCATGACAATACAAAATGGAGTCCGAACTTCGGTCAACATAACAGAGAAAGCATGACCTAAAGGAAGGGGATTAATGTCTTTAGTAAATGCTTAATCACATTGCTGTTTCAATTTACAACAGACGACCCTTTCAGCATTTACTGAAGACATCCGGTTTGACAGGATAATCATCATATATGTCAATTGTCATCATTCCTTCGACTTCTTTAGCTAAACGCTTCTGGTGAGCAACATCGGCAATAGCTTTCTTATCTGGGATGCAGAATGATACGCATAAGGAACAGAGCAATGGACCACATTGAACACAGATACAGCAAAAGAACAGAATTGCTATAATGATACAGAGACCAGTTAAGACCTTCCATCCCCAGGCAGTAACCAATGCCCAAAACCATCCAGAAAAGGACCAAGTGCCGTTTTCTGTATGGATTTCAGCTGCAATTTTGTGTAGTTTATCAATGGCATTATAAACTGATGGCGTATGATCAGGGATAAACACACAACAGCTACTTCCAATAATTTTACAAGCTCCACCTCGATCGGCTAACATGACATCTAACACCATACGATTCTGCAATGCAACAATTCTAGTAATTTGCAATTCTTCCGTAAGATTCCCAAGAGCAGCAGCAGTCTGGTTTGTTACAGCCTCTACCACTCTCGTTAATCTTCGGATCTTCCTGCTGTTCAGAGCAGCTCCAACAAAGAAAAACAGTCCTAAATTAAAATCAATATACTGTTGCAAGCTGGTATCAGTCTGATCCACATCATCAATTGATAGAGTACGTTTATACCTATTTACAGTTACATTATTCAATAATTTCAGATCTTTATGATAAGATGCGGGTGCTAGGAATACAGGAGGTAATAGGAATGATACATAGCATACCCCAGACCACCCAGCCGGCAAACGGTAATAACCTTTATTTCCACACACAAAGTAGGTATTATGGGACGCTAGGAAGGTACTGTTGTTCAACCCATCAATATTCAGGACGGTGATACAATCGCTGACACCGACAGGAATAGAACCCACACTCTGGACACACAGGTCCGCTTGAGCTTGTGCTACTTGAATCACAAATTTGTCCTTTCCCACAGTGTCTCTTGTGTTCGTGAAGATGTAGGGAATGGATTCATTGTCTGGTCGGTACTCTTCCCATTCCCAAATTGTCCCATTCGCTTGTGGATACCCATTTTTATCCTGATGACATTCTTTATTGAGTCTGAAAAGCAATCGTCCCACTGTCGGTTTCCGAGTGGCAAACAGCAAAGTGTACCATGCTCTACAAGAGCCATTATGAGAGAAAGGAAGTGGTATGAATGGCGTACCTCCTTTCTTCTGATGGGCTGGCATCATCCCACATATCCAACAGTTCGTAGCGTTCGTAGCAACGTGGGTATGATGCAGCATCTGGATAAAAGTGTTATTCAAGTAAGACTGTCGATGCTTCAACTCTTGATACGGTAATGTATAAAAGTAGTGCTCCTCAGGCACCGGAGTTGTCAACACAAGTATTTTCCGAGCGGGAGTTACCTCCTCCACAAACCATGTGGTTATCCCACCAATAGCTACTGTCAGCATGAACCCTGATGCACAAAGGATTTTCTTCTTCTCCATGTCAATAAAAATAGTACCCTGATATCTTCCTGAAACTAAAAGTCTGTCAGAACTCTTCCCCTTGGGCAGCGGTCGATTTCTTCACCAGCGGGCCAAGACGGGTGTCGCTACACTAATGCAGGGCTGATCCCCCCCCCCTTGCCTCATCGGCTCTCTGTTTCACTAACCCAAGGGCCGTTTTGACAGTATGTCCCGGTACTGGAAAACTCACTTCCTTGGTCGAAGATGATATCGCCTTCCTCCAGGAGTCGCGTGGTCCGGAAAGAGCTCCTCAGTGACGTTTGGCTCCGCAGCACGGCCTGTCTCTGCAGCCAGGATTTCTCGTTGATCGGTCAGCACGGCAGGTTCCACCAATCCGGGCGGCACCTTCCTACAGTGCAGGGAATGGATCCAATTCTTTCTGTTGGAGACTCGCACAGCCGTCCTCGTTGCGAGGAGGACCTGCTCAGGGCCCACCCATCTCGGTTCCAAGCTGTTAGTTCTGTCAAATATTTTCACCATCACGTGGTCCCCAGGTCGGAGACCATGTCCTTCACCGGTAGACCGATCAGGGAGCGCCTCTCGGACCTGTTGATGAATAGAAACCAAGTTATCCGTTAACTGTGCCAGATAATCGCTCATCATTACACAAGGTACATCATACACAGCCTTAGGCTTTGGTGGACCCCAAATATTCATTGGGCGTCCGAAGACAATCTCGTACGGTGTAAGGCCAGTTCGAGAGTGCGGTACCGATCTAATTGACAATAACGCCAGTGGCAGAGCGTCTGGCCAAGTCAAAGACGTCGAAGCTTGAATTTTAGCGATCTTAAGCTTCAGTGTACCATTATACTTCTCGACTAGTCCTGCAGACTGAGGGTGAAACACGGCGTGGAACTTCTGAGTGATGCCTAGGCCCTTCAAGACATACTTTATAACATCCGCTACAAAGTGAGGGCCATTATCACTCCACAGAAGTCTACAAACGCCATATCGGGGGAAGAACTCTTTCAGCAGCAGCTTCGCAGTAGTCATTGCAGTATTGTCTTTCGTAGGGTACGCCTCAACCCATTTACTGAAGGCGCAAACCACTACTAGAACATACTTCAAATTGTTACAGCGCTCCAGCTGGATGTAATCCATCTGCAGAACCTCAAAGGGTGCAGTGGGTGTCACAAATCCTCCTGCTGGAGTTCGAGTACCCTTTCCTGGGTTATACCTCAAGCAGATCATACAGGTCTGCACCACCCTCTTTGTCGTGCTAGCAATCTCTGGATGCTCCCAGACTTGGGTAAGCAATTTCACAATTGCGGAAGCTCCAACATGTGCTAGCCCATGTGCCATCTGAACCATAGGTTGTACAAAAGCCGTAGGTAATTTCCATCTATCCATCTGCTTATTTCTCCAGCAGCCTTCATCATCCAATTCTCCCTCGCTAGCCCATTGCTACCGCTCTTTATCAGAAGCGGTCCTTTGCATTTCTCGCACTTCCTCCTTCGCATCATGCCATCTTTCCACTTGTGACTTTACTACATACATGGCAGTAGCACCAGGCTGCATCGCAGTCTCCCGTGCTACTCGGTCTGCTAACGCATTCCCTTCTCCAACTTTATCAACTACTTTCCTATGGGCGCTACACTTAACGATGGCAATTTTCTTTGGGTATGTCAATGCGGTTAAAAGATTGTGGACTAACTCTCCATGCATTATCTGTACCCCATGTGACGTTAAAAACCCTCTCTCCTTCCAGAGTAGGCCGAAGTCGTGCGCTACTCCGAAGGCATAGCGGCTATCTGTATAAACATTCACACACAATCCTGTACTGAGCTCACATGCTCGTGTTAATGCTATCAGTTCCGCTGCTTGAGCTGATTTCTGTGGTATGCGTGCTGTCTCCACTATCGTTTGTAACGTGGTAATTGCATACGCTGCTGAAGTCGTACCATCTGGTAGCTTCAGGCATGATCCGTCCACCCATAGTTCTCCATCTACATCTGGAAAGGGCGTATCCTGGAGATCAATACGACCCTTTGTTTGTTCCTCAGTCACAAGAATACAATCATGCGCTTTCCGCGCCTCAGGCTGGGTCTCGGGGTATGGCAACAATGTGGCCGGGTTTAACGTTACACACCTTTTCAACGTAATATGAGGAGCCAAAAGCGTCAACTCATATCCCGTTAAACGGGCACTGGTCAAATGCTGTGTCTTCGTTTGATTAAGCAGGGCATCAACAGCATGGGGGACTAATACCAACAGCTTATGGGATAACACAATTCCTTCACTTTGCCGTATTGACACAGCTGTCGCCGCAACCGAGCGAAAACACCCTGGTAATGCTCGGGCGACAGGGTCAAGTACAGCCGAAAAATATGCACAAGGGCGCTGCTTATCGCCGTGCATCTGCACTAAAACTGATAATGCACATCCATCTTTCTCATGCACATACAACGAAAAGGGTTTTGCATAATCAGGGGTCCCTAACACTGGTGCTGAACAAAGGGCCTGTCGTAGTTGCTGAAAAGCAGCGTCACACTCATCTGACCAGGGGATCGGGATGGGCGTGTCTTTTGTCAAGAGAGCTAACAATGGCTTAGCTATGTGTGAAAACCCCAATATCCACTGCCTACAGAAGGAGACAAGACCCAAAAATGCACGCACATCCTTCTGCGTGGACGGTCTCGGTGTGTCCAAGATTACTTGGATACGATCCGGTGTGAGTGCACGCCCCTCCTTAGACAAAAGGTGACCCAAATAAGTCACCTTTGGTCTACAGAATTGCAATTTCTTCCTAGATACCTTATGATTGTGGGATGCTAAAAAGGAAAGCAAGGATAACGTACTTTTTTCACACAACTCCAGGGTGTCAGCCGCCAGCAAGATGTCATCGACATATTGAATGAGGGCGACCCCCTCGAGCAGAACAAAGGAATCCAATTGCCGTTTCAAAGCCTGACTGTAAATACTAGGGCTTTCTGTGTAGCCCTGGGGGATCCTACAAAAACGATAAGATCTATTATTTAATGTGAACCCAAAAAGATATCGGCTATCGGGGTGAATGGGAATGGAAAAGAAGGCATTCTTCAAATCAATCACTGAGAACATGGTCGCCGTAGGCGGGACCAAGGTAAGCAACGTCGTGATATCGGAAACCACTGGGTACTGAGGTATCACTATCTTGTTCACTTCTCGTAAATCAATTATAAACCGATAAACCTTAGCATCCGTGTCCTTTTTCAGAATGGGGAGAATCGGACTGTTACAGATGTTATAGGGAACTTCCTCCACTACCCCCACTGCAATCAAATCTTGCACAATCTGTATGAGAGCCTCCTCGCCCTCCTGGGAAATACGGTACTGTGGGAGGCGTGGTAACACCGCCCCCTCCTGGACACTAATGTGGACCGGTGGAATCACCATTTGTCCCACATCTGTGTCCGAAGTTGCCCACAAAGCACGAGGGAGGGTAGCTAACAACGCATCCTCTGACATCGCACACATCCGTTCAGACCGGGGGTAGTTGTCATTCAATATCACCCACACACCAGCAGGGGAGCAGCGGATCGTAGCCCTAAAATGCTTTAACATATCAAGGCCCATAATGTTGTCCGGTGTGTACGGGGCAAGCAGAAACGGACAGGGCGCAGAAAAAGAATCAACCTTAAATGTGAGGGGCTGTGAAAGAGGGCTTCGGGAGAGTGTACCGTCAAACCCTACCGATGTAACCATTAAGCCGGATGGGGGAGCCCCCGGAACCAATTGCTTAGACAACGCACTACGTGTCGCTCCTGTATCCACTAGGAACTGATCAGTAGAGCCTAAAACCTCAGCCGATACATAAGGACCCTTCTGATCGACCGGCACCTCAACTGATTCGAACCCCCATCCAACGCATTCCTATGCATGCTGAGAATCATGATACCCCGATCGGTCAATCTCCGACACGTGATACTGATGCTGGCGATCGAAAACATTTGATCTATCTCGGTACTGCCCAGCAGTATCGAAACGAACATTATCGTTAGAGTTCCCTCTAAAGTTCGAGAAACCCCCTCTACCTCTCGGGCCACCCGAAATATGTCCCTGACGCGAAGCACGCAACACCGGGCAATCCCTGGCCCAATGGCCCGATTGCTTACAATACGCACACTGGTTCCTATTCAAATCAGAGCGGCCCGAGGGAGGACCATAAGATCCTCCCCTACCTCTGTTAACACCCCGTCGGGGCGGGCCATATACTTGTGCCAACATCACCTTCGTCTTGAGATCTTTCGATTTCTTATCCTCCTGACCCTTTGCTTCTTGCTCCTGACGCTCATAATACTGAGCGATAGTCAGGAGAGCCGTCGGGGTCGCGGAGGACCAAGAACTCTCACTCGCTTTTAAGCGGGCCGCAACCGCCGGCAGCAAATTGGCCACATATTTATCCGCGAAAAGGTGGCGGCCCGTTTCGTCAGTAAGCGACTGGCCACTAAAGTCATGAAACGTTTCTTCAAAGCGCGTGAAGAAGTCTGCAACTGACTCGTCAACTTTCTGTTTACATGCAGCTAACATATTCCAGTCAATCTTTTTAGGGGGGATAATTGTTTTCAACTTAGCCACAATAGCAGCAGGGAGATCTAAAATACTCTGGGGTGGTTTCTGTGCGGGCTTCCGTTCCCTATCTTCATCCTCAAGGTCAGACCATCGAGCCTTAAAGGCAACTATATCATCTACCTTTCGGACAGATCGCCACGTATCCGGTGGTAGAATAAGGCCAAAGAACAGGTCTATGTCTGCTAAGGTCATAACGCAAGAATTCAAGGCCCCCTCGACTTTTTCGTAGAAGGCCGCTGGATTCTTGCGGGGGTCAGGCAATGCATTCTTCAATGCCATAACATCAGCTCTATGCCACGGAGTATAAACCCAATTATACACAAAATATCCCTTAGCATCGGCGGAGTTAATGTCCGAGCTAGTCCCCGCTCCTTTAGGAGGAACATACAAAGGCGCCGCCTCTCGCATCGGTTTAACATGCACTATGACATCCTTATCTGACTGGGAGGTGGATGGATGGCCTTCTGCGGTACACGAATCCGACTGCTTCTCCTCCCCTGCTCGTTGGCGCGCTTTTTCTTTATGGGCCAGCACCTCGTCCCGCAAGGCGAACAGCCGCCGAGCCGTATCAGGAGCCTTAGGGGGAGAGAAAACACCATCATGCAATGCTTTAGCATCCGATGTCACTTCTTCAGGCTCAAAGACACTAGAATATTTTCGGAAAGCAGCAATCACTTCCTCAGCGAAATGATCCAGAAAATACACCCTCTCTCTATCCTGCCACGACCCCCAAGTATGGAACAAGTCATCCACGGACACCTTGCCCTTAAGTGCACGGAAGGAAAGTTGCCGAAGCTCAGCCATATGCTCGGCCGATAACATGGACCGCGTATCCACCTTACCCGGACCCGGGACAGAATCTTGCGGCCTCGGAGCAGATGCGCCGACATAAGGGGGCGGAGAGCGATCTAGTAAATAAAAATCATCATCAAGATTATTAAGGACAGGATAAAGTGGCTGCCGAACAGCATATTGACCCGAAACTTGCAGACTACGCTCTTTCTCTTGTCTCTCTGTCTGTTCTCTGTCTTCCCGACGCTTCGCTTCCTGGGCTCGCACATGATCATTCTTCCGTTGTTCTTTATCAAACAGCGCTTTCTCACGCTTCTCTCGCTCACGCACCTCCTTCACCCACAACCGCACACACTCAAACATATCCTGACGAGCACGTCGCTTACACATACACTGTTCCACATACTCAATCTTACGTATATCAAACGATCCATACAAAGGCCATCGTAACTCAGGATCTTTTTTTGTATATTTCCTCCATACTGTGCTGTACATTATGGAAGAAAGACCATGCTTCACATACATATCCCTATTAGGAGACCCCTCCGGGGGAGCTGGAGCAGATTCCTCGAGGTTCAACCGGTTTCCAAAGCAGCAACACCACTTACGGAGTGCGCTAAAAGCAGGCATGCTCAGGAATAATGCAAAATATGCAATATTATAGAGAAAATGGCACTTAATCGTTGCGCCGTTCAAAGTTACACAGCTCCGGAGAAATCTCTCCACATTACCTGCCTATATGTGTTGCAACGCATATATTTTCACAAAGCCAAATACAGAATATGACTAGTCATCACAAATCAAACTCAAATAGCCAGACCAGGCTTCAAAAACTCGGAGCAAGTACCGTACAACGGTTCTTACCAATCAAGAGTCCAGATTCCAACTGCCAAGCTCCAAAATCGCCCAAACGGCTCTCACGGCAGGACCGACAGAAGAGGTCTCAGTCGATGACCGGCGCCACCCAGACGGTCAGCTCGGAAGGGAAGGAAGAAAAACCTCGGGATGCCAGGGCTAAGACGCCGCTGGCAGTGATCACGTCCCCGGCCAAACTCCTCACCTTCGTCGCGACCAGTCCTTCGAGCATCCGAGTCGCCGATGAGCCCCACGTGACGGGCGCCAATTGATGAATACAGGCCCCAGCTAGGCCCGCAGGACACAAGGGTTCGCTCTCCAGTAATGGAATCTATAAGGAAGTTGGCACGGAAACTGCAAAGTACAAAAACAGCATTTATTAACCCTTAAGGGTGGTCCTACAATCCACACAACACTCTTCAGTATTGCATAGAGTAGCACAAAGAACTTGCGTACATGGTCCCCTTTTATACACAATAGAGGGGCTCATAAGTGGGTGGATACAACATGAGGCCAAAGAACATTACCATTTATGGTCATTTTCGATACTGAATCAATACGTGGGCGGAGCTAACACACTCCTTGAGCCCGCGAAAACATGGTCAAGCAAGGCTAACTGATAACAGATGTGGTCAAGTCTGGGCATGCGCCAGATGGACAAAAGAGCTATTTATAGACTGTTACTAGGCAGATTACAAGAGCAACTAACACAGAGGTTGGACTCTTCTCGTGGGGAACACGTGGAAGCATGACAATACAAAATGGAGTCCAAACTTCGGTCAACATAACAGAGAAAGCATGACCTAAAGGAAGGGGATTAATGTCTTTAGTAAATGCTTAATCACATTGCTGTTTCAATTTACAACACCTGCACATCTCCCTATACTACCCAAACACCACTGCTCTGCTCTAAACCCTAAAACACCAGCCCCAGCAGCAACTCCTACACTGCCAGAACACCACTGCACTGCCCTAAACCCTGATACACCACCCCCAGCAAGACCCCCACCACTGCCCGAACACCACTGCCCTAAACCCTGAAATACCACCCTATGCAAGACCCCAACACAGTCCAAACACCATTGCACTGCCCTAAACCATGAAACACCACCCCTTGCATGACCCCCTACACTGCCCGAACACCACTGCACTGCCCTAACCCTGAAACACCACCCCCTGCATGACCCCCCTATACTGCCCGAACACCACTGCACTGCCCTAAACCCTGAAACGCTAGCCCCAGTACGACCCCCTACACTGCCCAAACACCACTGCACTATCCTAAACCCTGAAAAACCACCCCCCAGAACGACCCCCTACACTGCCCCCAGCACGACCCCCTACACTGCCCAAACACCACTGCACTGCACTAAACCCTGAAACACCAGCCCCAGCACGACTCCATTCACTGCCCAAACACCACTGCACTGCCCTAAACCCTGAAACACCAGCCCCAGCACGACCCCCTACACAGCCCGAACACAACTGCACTGCCCTAAACCCTGAAACACCAGCCCCCGCACGACCCCCTACATTGCCCGAACAACACTGCACTGCCCTAACCCTGAAACACCACACCCTGCACGACCCCCTATACTGCCAGAACACCACTGCACTGCCCTAAACCCTGAAACACCACCCCCAGCACGACCCCTACACTGTCCGAACACCACTGCTCTGCCCTAAACCCTAAAACATCACCCCCTGCACATCTCCCTACACTACCCAAACACCACTGCTCTGCTCTAAACCCTAAAACACCAGCCCCAGCACCAACTCCTACACTGCCAGAACACCACTGCTCTGCCCTAAACCCTAAAACACCAGCCCCAGCACCAACTCCTACACTGCCCGAACACCACTACACTGCTCTAAACCCTGAAAACACCAGCTCCTATCATGACCCCCTACACTGCCCGAACACCACTGCACTGCCCTAAACCCTGAAACACCAGCCCCAGCACGACCCCCTACACTGCCCGAAACACCACTGCACTGCCCTAAACCCTGAAAACACCAGCCCCCAGCACCACCCCCTACACTGCCCGAACAACTCTGCACTGCCCTTAACCCTGAAACTCCACCCCCAGCACGACCCCCTACACTGCCCGAACACCACTGCTCTGCCCTAAACCCTGAAACGCCAGCCCCAGTACGACCCCCTACACTGCCCAAACACCACTGTACTATCCTAAACCCTGAAAAACCACCCCCAGAACGACCCCCTACACTGCCCCCAGCACGACCCCCTACACTGCCCAAACACCACTGCACTGCACTAAACCCTGAAACACCAGCCCCAGCACGACTTCATACACTACCCAAACACCACTGCACTGCCCTAAACCCTGAAACACCAGCCCCAGCACGTCCCCCTACACAGCCCGAACACCACTGCACTGCCCTAAACCCTGAAACACCAGCCCCCGCACGACCCCCTACACTGCCCGAACAACACTGTACTGCCCTAATCCGTGAAACACCAGCCCCTGCATGACCCCCTACACTGCCCGAACACCACTGCACTCCCCTAAGCCCTGAAACACCTACCCCGCACAACCCCTACACTGCCTGAACACCACTGCACTGCCCTAAACCCTGAAACACCAGCCCCACATGACCCCCTACACTGCCCGAACACCACTGCACTGCCCTAAACCCTGAAACACCACTCCCCTGCACGAGCCCCTACACTGCCCGAACACCACTGCACTGCCCTAAACCCTGAAACACCACCCCCAGCAAGACCCCCTACACTGCCAGAACACCACTGCACTGCCCTAAAGCCTGAAACACCACCCCCAGCAAGACCCCCACCACTGCCTGAACAGCACTGCCCTGAACCCTGAAACACCAACCCCTGCAAGACCCCAACACTGCTCGAACAGCATTGCACTGCCATAAACCATGAAGCACCACCCCCTGCACGACCCCCTACACTGCCTGAACACCACTGCACTGCACTGCCCTAAACCCTGAAACACCACCCCCTGCACGACCCCCTATACTGCCCGAACACCACTGCACTGCCCTAAACCCTGAAACACCAGCCCCAGCATGACCCCCTACACTGCCCAATACACCACTGCACTGCCATAAATCCTGAAACATTACCACCAGCAAGACCCCCAACACTGCTCGAACACCACTACCCTAAACCCTGAAACACCAGCCCCACCATGACCCCCTACACTGCCCGAACACCACTGCACTGCTCTAAACCCTGAAACACCAGACCCCGCACGACCCCCTACACTGCCCGAACACCACTGCACTGCCCTAAACCCTGAAACACCAGCCCCAGCAAGACACCCTACACTGCCCGAACACAACTGCACTAAACCCTGAAACACCACCGCCAGCAAGATCCCCACCAATGCCCGAACACCACTGCGCTAAACCCTGAAACACCACCCACAGCAAGACCCCCAACACTGCCTAAACACCATTGCACTGCCCTAAACCATGAAACACCACCCACTCCACGACCCCCTACACTGCCCGAACACCACTGCACTACCCTAAAAACTGAAACACCACCCCCTGCATGACCACCTATACTGCCTGAACACCACTGCACTGCCCTAAACCCTGAAACACCACCCCCAGAACGACCCCCTACACTGCCCAAACACCACTGCTCTAACCTAAACCCTAAACCACCCCCTGCACATCCCCCTACACTACCCGAATACAACTGCTCTGCTCTAAACCCTAAAACACCAGCCAAAGCACCAACCCCTACACTGCCGGAACACCACTGCTCTCCCCTAAACCCTGAAACACCAGCCCCAGCACAACCCCCAACACTGCCCAAACACAATTGCACTGCCCTAAACCCTGAACCACCACCCCCTGCATGACCCCTTACACTGCCCGAACACCACTGCACTGCCATAAACCCTGAAAACCACTCCTGCACGACCCCTACACTGCCCGATGTTGGACAGGCCACACGAAGGGCTTGCTCCCTCCCCGCATGACAGGGCCCAAGCCCCGGCCCGCCAGGCGTGACCCACGAGAATCACCCGCACCCCGTCTCCCGACGGAACTCCTGCCCCCGGACCTCCATGTATCCCCGGACCAAGCCACTACCGGCTCCCCCGGCCGGGTCAAGCCGCCATCTTGGGCCCTGCGCCACGAGGCCGCGTGGCCTCCACCCGACCCTAACCCTGGGCCTGGCCGGCCCCGACATCCCGGCACCACCATCCACCCAGGAGGTGAGCGGACCACTTGGCAGGTCAATGAGAGAACGAAGCGCCAAGGGCTCTCCCCCGCCAGGTGCCGATCACCTCCAGCTCCCCCAGGCACTGGCTCCACCCCCTGCTGGGTGTCTGGACACCTTCATCCCGGACCCTCCGACCTCCAAGTGCGAGGGTCCGGACATCAAAGGGCGCCTGCCCTATAACTGGGGCAGCTCCAGAGCAGGAAGGCAGTTGTATCCTGGAGTCGAGAGACACCGAGAGAACTCAGCCTTGACGGACTACTGGCGCTGCCGTAGCACTATCTTGTGAACTATCGTCCTGCCTGCTGGCGCTGCCGCGGCCTTCTGCAACATCCATCCTCGTCGGGACCTGCTGGCGCTGCCGCAGCCCGTTGTAACGACCATCTTCACCGGGACCTGCTGGCGCTGCCGCGGACCGTGCATCGACCATCTTCACCGGGACCTGCTGGCGCTGCCGCGGACCGTGTATCGACCATCTTTACCGGGACCTGCTGGCGCTGCCGCGGCCCGTACCCGCTAGAACACCAAGCTCGAGGATTGTGAGCTACCCACCATACCATCTCAACTACCAGACTGGTAACCAGACTGTCCCGCTACCCCCTTTTCCCATCTTAAGAGACTTGAATCGAGGGGACCCCGGAGTCCAGACCTCCTTGTACCATTTCATCGTACCTTAAGAAATTGCTTATAAAGAACGCTAAATCTTCTCCTTGTGTGGTATCTGTCTGTGGGGGGGAAGTTATTTGTCTGTACGATCGCTGGAGACGGCTCTCCCTGGAGACCTCTCCCCTTGTCCTCGGCCGACCCTCCCGGTCCGTCTAACATTGGTGGCCAGCGGCGCGATCCGAATCAACGCGTAATCGTACAGAGAGTAGCTCACCCCACGACAAAACCACGATGTCAGCCAAAGATAGCGGTTCCACTGAAAAGTTCCAAATGGATAAGTTGGAAGAATATAGCCACCGCGAACTTAAACAATTCTGCATAGAACTAGGCATTGCTACCACCGGCCTGAGTACCAAAGAGGATTTAAAGCGCCCTTGAGTCGTGGGCAGAAACTGGGATCGCCGGATCCTCCGACCAAAACAGTGTCGCACCAGAGGGGAACGCCACGGCTCCCGAGGAGCGGGGAACGGGCCTCTCGCAGGAGGAGATCCAAGAAAGAGAAAGAACCAGATTACATGAGTTGGAAATGGCACGACTCAAGATGGACGGTGAACTAAAGTTAGCCGAGCAGAAACTAAATCTAGAACATCTGCGGCTCCGAGAAGAACGAGAAGAAAAACAGAGACAGAGAGAGCTCGAGGAAAAAAGGATAACACTCGAACACGAGCGCAAACTGGCGGAAATAGAACTTCGGAAACAGAATAAAGAACCAGGGGTGCCTGAGCGACCGCACACCCCGGGAGCAACCGAGAAAAAAGTCCACATCCCCAAGGATGTTGTCCGAGAGTATGTCCGAGAGGATGACATACAACAGTGGTTCAAAGCCTACGAGATCGCCATGACCTCCCACCGGATCGACCGGAGTGATTGGGGAGCCGGACTATGGGGGAGGTTCGTCAACGAAGGCCGCGATGCCCTATTGCAGCTCCCAGATCACCAAATGTCGTCCTACGACCACATGAAGGCTGCCCTCCTCACCCGCTACGGCCTCACACCCGAGATGTACCGCCAGAGGTTCAGAGATTGCACCCGGATCCCGGGCACAACTTGGGTAGAGTACGTCAACTATTTCAGCCGAGCCTTCGAGGGTTGGATCAAGGGGAGCCATGTAACGACCTACGAGCAACTCTTTAACCTTATGGTATGGGAATACCTGTCGAACAACTGTTTCGTCGAGCTCAGGCAGCACCTCCTCGACAGTAAATTGACTGACCCCCGGCAACTCGCCGCTGAAGCTGACCGATGGGAAAGCACCCGAGTGGGCCGTAGAGGACCACACGAGCAAAACCGAAGCAACCAAGGCCAGCACCGTCCTCGGGGAGGAGGAGGAGGCCAGGGGCGAGGGAGAGACACCCTCCCGGCAACACCCGTGGCCAGCACCCCGCCCCCGGCCGGCCGGGGCAACCCCCCGATGCGCCCGGGGTTCCGAGCCAACATCACGTGCCACCGATGCCAGCGAGTCGGCCACTACGCCAATGACCCGAGCTGCCCGCACAACCAAACGCCCAAGCCCCGCCAGGTAGCTGCCGCCGCCCTGGGGGAAGAACGACTATCAGAGGAACAGGAAGAGTATGAGCCGGCCCAGCAAGAGTGGGAACCGGCCGCCATGGTTCTAGCGTGCCTAGGGGGAAAAGACATGGTCCCGCGGGCTCCCCTACCCGCCAACACCCGGAAATATGGCCAGTGGGTGACCATTAATGGGCGTCGGGCCGAGGCCTTACGTGACACAGGCGCCAGTGTGACGGCCGTCCGCTGTCACCTGGTGAAGCCCGAGCAGATCCTGCCGAACATTCTCTGCCCCGTCCGCTCAGCCGACAATTCCGAAAGTCTGTGTCAAATGGCCTGCGTCCCCTTCGAATGGGGAGGGGTCTCCGGCCTGTTGAAGGTGACGGTCCGGGATGATGCCCCCGTGGACTGCCTCCTGAGGAATGACCTTGAGAGTTCCCCGTGGGCCGCCGTCGAAAGAAGAGAGCACCTGGGGATGCTGGGCCTCCCGGACTGGGCCTGCGTAACCACCCGGTCCATGGCCGCCCGTGCCGTCCCCCGATCAGAAGAACCGGAATGGCCAGCACCTCCGCCCCCGGTCGCCCCAGTAGAGGACAACGACGAGGCCAACCCCCCGGAACCAACGACCGAAGAGGACGCGCAACCCCAGGACCTTCCCGGCCTGGCTCAGTGGCGCCAAGAAGGGGGGCCCACCCAAGAACAGTTCCGCCAGGAGCAAAAGACCTGCCCCTCCCTCGAGGGACTCCGCCAGCAAGCCAGCGCCCAGAGCGCAGGGGACTCCACCGGGACTCACTGGGTCTATTGGGACAACGACCTGCTATACAGCGAACAAAGAATCGCAGAGCTAGGGGCCGGTCGGGTGCTGGTGGTACCTCTCCGCTTCAGAGACTTCCTACTGACTCTGGCCCACGATGTCCCCCTGGCTGGACACCTGGGCCAGGACAAAACTTACAGTCGCCTAGTGACTCACTTTTTCTGGCCAAAGATGCGGAACGACGTCCTTAACCACTGCCGGTCCTGCCCCACGTACCAGGCCAGCGGGAAGAGCGGCCGTAAGCTGAAAGCCCCTCTGCAACCCTTCCCAGTGGTCACCACCCCGTTCGAGAGGGTAGGAATAGACATTGTGGGGCCCCTGGACCCCCGCACGGCACAAGGACACAGGTTCATCCTGGTACTGGTGGACCACGCCACCCGCTACCCCGAGGCGGTGCCCCTACGAACTGTAACGGCTCCGGTGGTTGGCCGGGCACTCATGGGGATCTTCTCCCGGGTGGGCTTCCCCCGAGAAGTCGTCAGCGACCGAGGCACGAACTTTATCTCCAAATACATGAAGTCCCTCTGGCAACAGTGCGGGGTCACCTACCGATTCACGACCCCCTATCACCCCCAAGGGAACGGACTAGTGGAGCGATTCAACCGCACTCTCAAGGGGATGATTGGGGGATTGGAAGAGCCCCTCCGTCGCCAGTGGGATGTACTACTCCCGTGCCTCCTCTTCGCCTACCAAGAAGTTCCCCAGAAGTCCCTCGGTTTTAGCCCTTTCGAACTCCTGTACGGGCACCCTGTGCGAGGGCCCCTCAGCCTAGTCAAAGAAGGTTGGGAGATGGCCCCCCTAAAGACCCCTCCAGACGTCTTCAAGTACCTCCTGGCCCTACGCAATCAGACCCGGCGCTTCAGGGAGATGGCCAAGGCGAACCTCGAGGCCAGTCAGGAGGACATGAAAAGATGGTATGATCACAATGCCTCCTCCGTCGAGTTCGAACCTGGTCAGCAAGTGTGGGTGATGTCCCCCACCGAACCATGTGCCTTGCAAGATAAGTGGACGGGGCCCTTCAAAGTGGTCGAGCGCAAAAGCCCCGTCATTTACCTCATCGACATGGGGACCCCCCGGAACCCCCTTCGGGTCGTCCACACCAACAGACTCAAACCACACTTTGTGCGCTCAGAACTCAGCCTCCTGATGGCTACGGACAGTGGGGCGGAGGAGGACTCCGAACCCCTCCCGGATCTCCTGAAGACTCAGGAGAAAGACGGTTCCGTGGACGGGGTCCGGCTCTCCGATGCCCTCACCCCAGAGCAACGCCAGGGCTGCCGGGACCTCCTGCTGCGGTTCGCTACACTGTTCTCCCTCACCCCCGGGGTCACCCCTTGGTGCTTGCACGACGTGGACACCGGGGACAGTCCCCCTATCCGACACCGGGCCTACCGCGTGCCAGATCGGGTACGGGCCTGCATCCAAGAGGAAGTGGCCAAAATGCTCACGATCGGGGTCATCGAGCCCTCGGACAGCCCCTGGGCCAGCCCGGTTGTACTGGTCCCCAAAGCCGCTGCCCCCGGCACCACACCTGAACTGAGATTCTGCGTCGACTACCGGGGCTTGAACGCTGTCACCCGGACCGACGCTCATCCTATCCCCCGAGCGGATGAATTGATCGACCGGCTGGGGGCCGCCCGCTACCTCAGCATCTTTGACCTAACAGCAGGCTACTGGCAGATCGGTCTCACACCCCGGGCTCAGGAACGGTCCGCCTTCTCTACCCCCGATGGCCACTACCACTTCAAGGTCATGCCCTTCGGCATGAAGAATGCCCCCGCTACTTTTCAACGTCTCGTGAACCAGGTCTTGGCGGGGCTCGAAGAGTTCAGCGCCGCCTACCTGGACGATATCGCTGTATACAGCCGCCACTGGTCCGACCACCTCCTCCACCTCCAAGAGGTCCTCCAGGCCCTCCAGCGGGCCGGCCTCACGATTAAGGCCGGCAAATGCCAAATTGGTCAAGGGTCCTTGACCTACCTCGGGCACCAGGTGGGAAGCGGGCTGGTGGCCCCGCTGCAACTTAAAATTGCTGCCATCCAGTCCTGGCAGCCCCCCATCACCCAGACCGAGGTCCGAGCCTTCTTGGGGCTCACCGGCTACTACCGGCGGTTCGTGAGGGACTACGGCAGCATTGTGGGGCCCCTCACGGGTCTCACGTCCAAGAACCAGCCGAAGCGGATTAACTGGACCCCCGACTGTCAAGCGGCCTTCAAAAAGCTGAAGGCCGCCCTGTGCACCGCCCCTGTGCTCCAGGCCCCCGATTACAGTCGGGAATTCGTTGTACAGACAGACGCCTCCGACCACGGCATCGGAGCGGTTCTTCCCAACTGAACCCCGAGGGTCATGACCAGCCGGTGGCCTTCATCAGCCGACGCCTCCTGGCCCGAGAACAGCGCTGGAGCACAATCGAGAGGGAGGCCTTCGCAGTGGTGTGGGCCCTCAAAAAGCTCCGGCCCTATCTCTTCGGCACCCACTTCCGGGTGCAAACCGACCATCGACCCCTGCAGTGGCTGATGCAGATGCGGGGGCAGAATCCAAAACTATTGCGCTGGTCCATCTCCCTGCAGGGAATGGACTTCACCGTGGAGCACCGACCGGGCCAAGACCACGCCAACGCAGATGGCCTGTCACGCTTTTTCCGCCTCGACGAGGAGAGTCCCCAAGAAGATGGGTGACTCTCCCCGCCTTCAGCTGGGGGGGACGCATGTTGGACAGGCCACACGAAGGGCTTGCTCCCTCCCCGCATGACAGGGCCCAAGCCCCGGCCCGCCAGGCGTGACCCACGAGAATCACCCGCACCCCGTCTCCCGACGGAACTCCTGCCCCCGGACCTCCATGTATCCCCGGACCAAGCCACTACCGGCTCCCCCGGCCGGGTCAAGCCGCCATCTTGGGCCCTGCGCCACGAGGCCGCGTGGCCTCCACCCGACCCTAACCCTGGGCCTGGCCGGCCCCGACATCCCGGCACCACCATCCACCCAGGAGGTGAGCGGACCACTTGGCAGGTCAATGAGAGAACGAAGCGCCAAGGGCTCTCCCCCGCCAGGTGCCGATCGCCTCCAGCTCCCCCAGGCACTGGCTCTACCCCCTGCTGGGTGTCTGGACACCTTCATCCCGGACCCTCCGACCTCCAAGTGCGAGGGTCCGGACATCAAAGGGCGCCTGCCCTATAACTGGGGCAGCTCCGGAGCAGGAAGGCAGTTGTATCCTGGAGTCGAGAGACACCGAGAGAACTCAGCCTTGACGGACTACTGGCGCTGCCGTAGCACTATCTTGTGAACTATCGTCCTGCCTGCTGGTGCTGCCGCGGCCTTCTGCAACATCCATCCTCGTCGGGAGATGCTGGCGCTGCCGCGGCCCGTTGTAACGACCATCTTCACCGGGACCTGCTGGCGCTGCCGCGGACCGTGCATCGACCATCTTCACCGGGACCTGCTGGCGCTGCCGCGGACCGTGTATCGACCATCTTCACCGGGACCTGCTGGCGCTGCCGCGGCCCGTACCCGCTAGAACACCAAGCTCGAGGATTGTGAGCTACCCACCATACCATCTCAACTACCAGACTGGTAACCAGACTGTCCCGCTACCCCCTTTTCCCATCTTAAGAGACTTGAATCGAGGGGACCCCGGAGTCCAGACCTCCTTGTACCATTTCATCGTACCTTAAGAAATTGCTTATAAAGAACGCTAAATCTTCTCCTTGTGTGGTATCTGTCTGTGGGGGGGAAGTTATTTGTCTGTACGATCGCTGGAGACGGCTCTCCCCGGAGACCTCTCCCCTTGTCCTCGGCTGACCCTCCCGGTCCGTCTAACACCCGAACACCACTGCACTGCCATAAACCTTGAAACACCAGCCCCAGCAAGATGCCCTACACTGCCCGAACACCACTGCACTGTACTAAACCCTGAAACACCACCGCCAGCAATATCCCCACCACTGCCCGAACACCACTGCCCTAAACCCTGAAACACCACCCCGTGCAAGACCCCCAACACTGCCCGAACACCATTGCACTGTCCTAAACCATGAAACACCACCCACTCCACGACCCCCTACACTGCCCGAACACCACTGCACTACCCTAAACACCTAAACACCACCACCTGCATGACCACCTATACTGCCAGAACACCACTGCACTGCCGTAAGCCCTAAAACACCACCCCCAGCACGACCCCTACACTGCCCAAATACCACTGCTCTACCCTAAACCCTAAACAACCCCCTGCACAACCCCCTACACTACCCGAACACAACTGCTCTGCTCTAAACCCTAAAACACCAGCCAAAGCACCAACCCCTACACTGCCAGAACACCACTGCTCTGCCCTAAACCCTGAAACACCAGCCCCAGCACAACCCCCTACACTGCCCGAACACCACTGCACTGCCCTAAACCCTGAAAATACCAGCCCCAGCACGACCCCCTAGACTGCCCGAACACCAATGCACTGCCCTAAACCCCGAAACACCAGCCCCAGCACGACCCCCTACACTGCCCAAAACACCACTGCACTGCCATAAACCCTGAAACATTACCACCAGCAAGACCCCCAACACTGCCCGAACACCACTACCCTAAACCCTGAAACACCACCCCTGGCAAGACCCACAACACTGCCTGAATACCACTGCACAGCCCAAAACCCTGAACCACTACCCCCTGCATGACCCCTTACACTGCCCGAACACCACTGCACTGCCCTAAACCCTGAAACACCACCCCTGCACGACCCCCTATACTGCCCGAACACCACTGCACTGCCATAAACCCTGAAACACCACCCCCCACATGACCCCATACACTGCCCGAACACCACTGCCCTGCCCTAAACCCTTGAACACCTGCCCCAGCATCAACACCTACACTGCCAGAACACCACTGCTCTGCCCTAAACCCTAAATCACCAGCGCCAGCACGATCCCCTACACTGCCCGAACACCACTGCACTGCCCTAAGCCCTGAAACACCAGCCCCAGCACGGCCCCCTACACTGTCTGAACATCACCGCACTGCCCTAAACCCAAAAACACCAGCCCCAGCATGACCCCCTACACTGCCCGAACACCACTGCTCTGCCCTAAACCCTGAAACTCCACCCCCAGCACGACCCCCTACACTGCCGGAACATCACTGCTCTGCCATAAACCCTAAATCATCAGCCCCAGCACGACCCCTACACTACCCGAACACCACTGCTCTGCCCTAAACCCTGAAATGTCATCCCCCGCACGACCCCCTACACTGCCCGAGCACCACTGCACTGCCCTAAACCCTGAAACACCCGCCACAGCACTACCCCTACACTGCCCGAACACAACTGCACTGCCCTAAACCCTGAAATACCAGCCCCAGCACGACCCCTTACACTGCCCGAACACCACTGCACTGCCCTAAACCCTGAAACACCACCCCCGTACAACCCCTACACTGCCTGAACACCACTGCACTGCCCTAAACCCTGAAACACCAGCCCCACACGACCCCCTACACTGCATGAACACGACTGCACTGCCCTAAACCCTGAAACACCACGCCCCTGCATGAGCCCCTACACTGCCCGAACACCACTGCACTGCCTTAAACCCTGAAACACCACCCCCAGCAAGTCCCCCTACACTGCCCGAACAGCACTGCACTGCCCTAAACCCTGAAACACCACCCCCAGCAAGACCCCACCACTGCCTGAACACCACTGCCCTAAACCTTGAAGCACCACCCCCTACACGACGCCCTACACTGCCTGAACACCACTGCACTGCCCTAAACCCTGAAACACCACCCCCTGCACGACCCTCTATACTGCCCGAACACCACTGCACTGCCCTAAACCCTGAAACACCATCCCAGCACGCCCCCTACACTGCCCTAACACCACTGCACTGCCCTAAACCCTGAAACACCAGCCCTTGCACGACCCCATACACTGCCCGATCACCACTTCACTGCCCTAAACCCTGAAACACCAGCCCCACCATGACCCCCCATACTGCCCGAACACCACTGCACTGCCCTAAACCCTGAAACACCAGCCCCGCACGACCCCCTACACTGCCCGAACACCATTGCTCTGCCCTAAACCCTGAAACACCAGCCCCAGCAAGACGCCCTACACTGCCCGAACACCACTGCACTGCATTAAACCCTGAAACACCACTGCCAGTAAGATCCCCACCACTGCCCGAACACCACTGCCCTAAACCCTGAAACACCACCCCCTGCAAGACCCCCAACACTGCCCAAACACCATTGCACTGCCCTAAACCATGATACACCACCCACTCCACGACCCCTACACTGCCCAAACACCACTGCACTACCCTAAACACTGAAACACCACCCCCTGCATGACCATCTATACTGCCTGAACACCACTGCACTGCCCTAAACCCTGAAACATCACTCCCCTGCATGAGCCCCTACACTGCCCGAACACCACTGCACTGCCTTAAACCCTGAAACACCACCCCCAGCAAGTCCCCCTACACTGCCCAAACACCACTGCATTGCCCTAAACCCTGAAACACCACCCCCAGCAAGACCCCCACCACTGCCTGAACACCACTGTCCTAAACCCTGAAACACTACCCCCTGAAGACCCCCAACACTGCCGGAACAGCATTGCACTGCCCTAAACCATGAAGCACCACCCCCTACACGACCCCCTACACTGCCCGAACACCACTGCTCTGCCCTAAACCCTTAAACACCAGCCCCAGCACCAACCCCTACACTGCCAGAACACCACTGCTCTGCCCTAAATCACCAGCGTCAGCACGATCTCCTACACTGCCCGAACACCACTGCACTGCCCTAAACCCTGAAACACCAGTACCAGCACGGCCCCCTACACTGTCTGAACATCACCGCACTGCTCTAAACCCTAAAACACCAGCCCTAGCACGACCCCATACACTGCCCGAACACCACTGCTCTGCCCTAAACCCTGAAACACCTGCCCCAGCATGACCCCCTACACTGCCCGAACACCAATGCACTGCCCTAAACCCTGACACTCCACCCCAGCACGACCCCCTACACTGCCCGAACACCACTGCTCTGCCATAAACCCTAAAACACCAGCCCCAGCACAACCCCTACACTGCCCGAACACCACTGCTCTGCCCTAAACCCTGAAACGTCATCCCCCGCATGACCCCCTACACTGCCTGAACACCACTGCACTGCCCTAAACCCTGAAACACCAGCCCCAGCACTACCCTCTACACTGCCCGAACACAACTGCACTGCCCTAAACCCTGAAACACCAGCCCCAGTTCGACCCACTACACTGCCCGAACACCACTGCACTGCCCTAAACCCTGAGGCACCAGCCCCAGCACGACCCCCTACACTGCCCGAACACCACTGCACTGCCTTAAACCCTGAAACACCACCCCCTGCACGACCCCCTACACTTCCCAAACACCACTGCTCTACCCTAAACCCTTAACCACCCCCTGCACATCCCCCTACACTACCCGAACACAACTGCTCTGCTCTAAACCCTAAAACACCAGCCAAAGCACCAACCCCTACATTGCCAGAACACCACAACTCTGCCCTAAACCCTGAAACACCAGCCCCAGCAGAACCCCCTACACTGCCCGAACGTCACTGCACTGCCCTAAACCCTGAAAATACCAGCCCCAGCACAACCCCCTACAATGCCTGAACACCACTGCACTGCCCTAAACCCTGAAACACCAGCTCCAGCACGACCCCCTACACTGCCCAAAACACCACTGCACTGCCTTAAACCCTGAAACAGCACCACCAGCAAGACCCCCAACACTGCCCGAACACCACTACCTAAACCCTGAAACACCACCCCCTGCAAGGCCCACAACAATGCCTGAATACCACTGCACTGCCCTAAACCTTGAACCACCACCCCCTGCATGACCCCTCACACTGCCCAAACACCACTGCACTGCCCTAAACCCTGAAACACCACCCCTGCACGACCCCCAATACTGCCCGAACACCACTGCACTGCCCTAAATCCTGAAACACCAGCCCCAGCAAGACGCCCTACACTGCCCGAACACCACTGCACTGCACTAAACCCTGAAACACCACTGCCAGTAAGATCCCCACCACTGCCCAAACACCACTGCCCTAAACCCTGAAACACCACCCCCTGCAAGACCCCCAACACTGCCCAAACACCATTGCACTGCCCTAAACCATGATACACCACCCACTCCATGACCCCCTACACTGCCCGAACACCACTGCATTACCCTAAACACTGAAACACCACCCCCTGCATGACCACATATACTGCCCGAACACAACTGCACTGCCCTAAACCCTGAAACACCACCCCCACCACGACCCCCTACACTGCCCAAACACCACTGCTCTACCCTAAACCCTTAACCACCCCCTGCACATCCCCCTACACTACCCGAACACAACTGCTCTGCTCTAAACCCTAAAACACCAGCCAAAGCACCAACCCCTACACTGCCAGAACACCACTGCTCTGCCCTAAACCCTGAAACACCAGCCCCAGCACAACCCCCTACACTGCCCGAACGCCACTGCACTACCCTAAACCCTGAAAATACCAGCCCCAGCACAACCCCCTACAATGCCTGAACACCACTGCACTGCCCTAAACCCTGAACCACCACCCCATGCATGACCCCTCACACTGCCCGAACACTACTGCACTGCCCTAAACCCTGAAACACCACCCCTGCACAACCCCCAATACTGCCCGAACACCACTGCACTGCCCTAAATCCTGAAACACCACCCCCCACATGACCCCCTACACTGCCCAAACACCACTGCTCTGCCCTAAACCCTTAAACACCAGCCCCAGCACCAACCCCTACACTGCCAGAACACCACTGCTCTGCCCTAAACCCTAAATCACCAGCGCCAGCACGATCTCCTACACTGCCCGAACACCACTGCACTGCCCTAAACCCTGAAACACCAGTACCAGCACGGCCCCCTACACTGTCTGAACATCACCGCACTGCTCTAAACCCTAAAACACCAGCCCTAGCACGACCCCCTACACTGCCCGAACACCACTGCTCTGCCCTAAACTCCGAAACACCAGCCCCAGCATGACCCCCTACACTGCCCGAACACCAATGCACTGCCCTAAACCCTGAAACTACACCCCAGCACGACCCCCTGCACTGCCCGAACACCACTGCTCTGCCATAAACCCTAAAACACCAGCCCCAGCACAACCCCTACACTGCCCGAACACCACTGCTCTGCCCTAAACCCTGAAACGTCATCCCCCGCATGACCCCTACATTGCCTGAACACCACTGCACTGCCCTAAACCCTGAAACACCAGCCCCAGCACTACCCCCTTGTTAGAAATGGCGATTTCTGGTTGGCTAGGGCTTGCGCCAGAGCCAGGCAGAAACCACCACTCTAGTCAGGGCAAGGAAGTTACACGCCAAAGATAACCCCTGCTCACCCCCTTGGTAGCTTGGCACGAGCAGTCAGGCTTATCCCTGAGGCGATGTGTAAAGCGTTTGCGCGCGCACCCAGCAACAACACCCAAGGCCCACCACAAAGGAAACTCCACACAAGGTATTCTATAAAAATAGCCTTTGTATTATACACAACACATTAGATAAGTACACACACTCTACAATGTGCCAACAGGCACGGGCAGAATTTACAAGGGATTATATGTACAGGGGACAGGGCCACATGGACCACTGTCAGGAATTAGCACTTTTTAGAAATAGGAATAATACTTTAGACCATAGCACTTACAATCCCTGTAGCACTAAAATAGAACATGTAGCACCCAACCAGTAACTACTGGCGCAATAATGACCTCAGCGTCATCACACTAGCATCAGGTAAGTATACCTGTAGGGGTCTAAGCACCTAAACACATGATGCATAACATTCAGAGGTGCAGGAAAGGGGAACAATAACGCCAAACTCACATTAGCCACCACTGTGGCAGTCCCTAGGCCAACTGGCCGTGGAGGGGTAAGGACGCCCTGTGTCCAGCAGAGTCAGGGCGCGCCGGCGCACACCAGGCGCACAAAGCACAACCTACACGTAGCAGTTGCCCACTAAGTGCTGGGCAACTGGAGAGATGCTGGGGCACACTGTGCCTTCCTAAACAAATAGGCAGTACTCACGTGGAGCCTCTCCTGGGCTCTAGCTGTACAAAATGCCCCCTAGAGCCTTCGTGGCTCTGAACGTCACTGTGGGGCGAGGTGGGAGTGGCCCGCTGCCATCTGGGGCCACTCAGTCACAAAAGAAATGCCCCCAGAGCCTCGCAGGCTCTACAAACAATGGGCCCACGTGTTGGAGCCTCACAGGCTCTATCGGAAGAATGCTCCCAACCTTGGAGCTACACGGAGCTCTTAGGCACACCAGGCCCGTGGGAGTCCCTCTGGACTCTAAACAAATAATGCTGGCCGGCGTGGGAGTCCCTCTGGACTCTACAAAATAATCATGCCCCCAGCGATGGAGCTACACGGAGCTCTTATCCAAAATGCCCCCGTTCGTTGGAGCGTCTAGCGCTCTATGCAAATCCTGCCCCCGACGTCGGAGTTCCACTCTGGGGAACTCGTGAAACTCGTGAGCCTCACGGGCTCTACCAGGGCAAGACCCCCGGTGGAGCGCACTCGCTCTGAGCACGACCCGGGCCGCCCCCACTCACCGGTACTCTGGCTGCGCTTGCGGGGCTCCCTTGAGGGATTCTCGGCGCGTCTCCTCCCGTCCTCCGGCTGGGCTCGGCTTCTGCCCGCAAGCCAGACGACGGACTTCCTTTGCTCCGAGCCAGGCCCCGCCCACGTCTCAGCGCGGGTTGCCTGGCTTCCTGGATGTCCCGGGCAGCGGCGGTGATTTTCTTCGTCTCCAAAAACGGCACAGATGCAGGGTGGGCACCTGCTAACGAGTGGCAATGTCCCTGGCACCTGCCAGGAGGCTTTAAGATCCACGAAGCTGGGGCAAATGCCGGGTGGGCACCGGCTTTCAAGAATAAAGCGCTCCTAGCGCTATGATGCCAGTGAAAGCGCTCCCAGGCGCTTAGGGGCCCCCATAAAGCGCTCCTAGCGCTATAAGGCAAATGAAAGCGCTCCCAGGCGCTTTGGGGAGCAGGAAAGCGCTTGCAGGCGCTTAGGGGAACACATCCAGCGCTCCCAGCGCTATGAGGGAAAGAAAAGCCCTTCCTGGTGCTTTAGGATAAAAAAAGAACCACAAAGTCCAGCAAAGTTCTTCCCTGCATGCAGCAGGGCAGGGGTGGGGGGGGCAAGGCTGGACCCAGAGCCAGCTCACTGGGCCTCCAGGCAGGGAGGTAGTCCAAGTGGCGGTCCTCTGGTCCAGCAGCAGCAGCAGTTCCCCTCAGGTAAGATCCTGGCAGAGAACAGTTTCTGTGGGGACACAGCCCCATTTTTATACAGTCAAACCCTTTGTTCTGGGATCAGGGTGAGGGGGAAAACCAGTCGCAGCTGGTTGGGGAGCACCCTTGATGTGCTCAGCCCCTCACTCTATTCATTGGCAGGGCTAGGGTCGTCAGTCGCACCGCAGGGGGCGGGGCCAGCATTGTGTGTGGAAAACCCTGTCCTATTCAGGACCCAGGTGTACTCCTCCCACCCATCTAGCTGCTGATCTCCCCATTCACCACTGGGTGACTCATCCTGACACTGGGGAATCCCTAGTCCGTCACATGACATGACCAGCCAATCACGCGACAGACACACTGCACACAGAAGTGCCCACTTCTAGAAGTGGCACTTCCACACTAGGTACATGCACGCCGCACACATCATCACGCAGCATTCACTCCCACGAGTCCGCACATACCAAACTCGGGCCTGCACACCCCACGCATCAGGAACTACTAGGGACACATACATTCCCCATGCATTCCTATGGGAGGGCAGGCCTATCTCACCACATGCACTCAGAGTGCGCACACACTTTACCCTGGGACACAGGGAAAGTGCGCAGGAACCAAACAAATCACCACACCAAGTCACCAATAAAAAGCAAAAAGTTAAGGGGTGAACCTGCCAGAAGGGCCAAGTCCAACACAACCCCCTTCCAGCCAAAACGCAGGGCAGACCAATCACCACCGTGATGGACTTCCCTGCTTGGGGCGATAGAACACGGACGCGGGCCCGCAACTGCAGGGACACCCTCCGGTTCTACGCCACGGTGAACCCATGGAATTCTTTCTAACACCACTGTCCGGACCAACTGGGCTACCCCACTGGTACTCCCAAGCTGTCCGCGGCCAAGACCAGGCCCTAGGCCACCCAGGTGCCACTGGTCTTTGCCTAACCATAGAGTGGGGGGTAGTAACCCCTGGCACATAGCGGCCATTCTCCACTCTTCCTCTCTGCAAGACAGGACTAGACTGCCACTGGTTCTCCAGCCTAGGGTCTACACCCTCAGGCGGACCAGGAGTCTCAGGGAAGGCTCTCCTCCCCCTACCTCTTCTCCTAGGGTTCCTCCTCCTCTGGCGAGGGGTACACCTAGAACGCCATTCCAACCCAGAGTTTAACCCCTCAGGTTGTACCGGGGGCAGAGGTGGGCTCTCCCACCCTCTGCACCCCCTTCCAGAGCCCTGCTCCCTACCAACTGGGGCGGTACCTCTGGAAGAAGAACTGGTCGGGACGCTGGTTACAGACGTCCCACCCTTCAGGTCAGGCTGATCCCGAACCTGGCCTTCCAACCTCCGGCCTAGAACCTTTGGTGGAATAATTGCCTGGCACTCCAGGACTTCTGGGGATCTCCACTCCATCCCCCTGAGGCTATCAAATGACACATATGTCGAGCGACTGTCTGTCTGGCGCTGATCTCCCGTCCCCTGTCCACCTGACAGTGCGCGGAGATCCCCCAGAACAGAAGTGGTGCCACCCTGGCCACTACACGGGATCCTAGCCCAACTGGGTAGTCCCTGACCCACAGGCTCTTCCACTGGGGAACTCATCCCCCAATCACTCCTCACGCTGGACTCCTGTACCCTCCCTACCGGAGCGGTACTGCCAGACACTAGAACCACAGGAGCCCTGGTTACAGGCGCTCCAGGTCCTCTACTCACTAAGAGGTCTTCCTCAAGTGGACTAACAGGACAGCCTAGGTCCCCAACTTGGTGTTCCCTCATGAAACCATCCAAGTCCTGAGGCAGGGTTTCGGGCGTCTGGGGACCCTCGGTCACCCCCTCACTCCTGCTCCACTGAGCCAGGCAGTGAGCCCCTACACCCTCCTCGCTATCCTGGGACCTAGCTGGGCTACACTGAGCCTCCTCCACCACACTGGGCTGGAGGATCTCTGACCCACTATTGTTGGAATCACTCACTAATGACTCTAGAGAACCTCTGGCCCTTTCCCAGCGGTCTGCTTCCTCTGCAAGTTCCCATGGACAAACAGAGCCATACCTCAACAGGTGTTGGCGCAACCCTGGCGAACAACTACGGAGCATCTGCTCTTTCATAACCAGAGTATACAGTTTACCAAAATCATCTTCTGCAGTAACTCTTACCCAATCAAACAGTGCATCATCGCATTCCCCCAAAAACTCCTCCCAAGAGTGGTGAGACAGTTTCCTACTGCCCCTGAATTTTAACCTTAACTCCTCCTCCTGGGGAACAGGTACCAGACTGGGGGAACTGGGACTGGGATCTCCTACACTGAAATCTACATCGCTACTACCACTGGACTCAACCCTCCCTGGGGAGCCCAGAAAATTAAAACTGCGCGCAGGGGATAGTCTACCCTCCAGAGCTACTTTGCCTCTGGTGGAGGCCCTCTCAGCCTCCTCTACCCTCTCCCGCGCCAAGACCCACTCAGTCTCTCGCTGTTGCTTCCTGGCCTCCAGCTGCGCCATAGCCTGAGCATGCTCTAACCTGAGCTTCTCTAACGCCAGCTGGTGCTCCCTTTCTTTCCTCCTATCTTCCCACTCCTCTGGGGATAGGGAAAGGGATGAGGCGCTGCCTCCTACGCTGGACCCAGCAAGGGACGCCCTACCTATGGGGTCCTCACTCTCTACTGGCGTCCAGGTACTGTCATCTTCTTCCTCCTCTTCTGAATCTTCAGGGCTCCCCACAGACCCACCACCCTCCAGGTGTGAGGCCCGGGCCCTTTCCATACTGTGCTCAAGATCCCTTTGCCTCTTAACCCACTGGATCATGTGGCCCCTAAGTTCACACATAGTGTCTGACTCTCTCACCCCTATGCCTCTCTCTCTACAGAACCTTTCCAACTCCTGCATACTGTAATAGATTAGATCACTGAGATCAAAAGCAGGCTCCATTCTGGCAGACGTTCTAGAGAAAAGATCACACAGGGAACCTAGGGGTCTGCGTCTAACACGAACACACAATTCACAAACGATTCAGCAAGCTCTCTATCCCAGAGAACTCACACTCACTTGCCTAGTGCCACACACCACTCATCCACACACAACCCTCCCCTCGGACTGGTAAGGCAGTTTCTACCACCCCTGATTCCTCAACCTGACCACCACGTGACACAGGTACCAACTCTGGGCGCAGGGCGGGGGACAAATGTACAGGACACTATTACGCTGCCACCACTGGATCCCACCTTCTGGTGAATCCAGAAAACACAATGCACTTAGGGGGATGATCTACCCTCCCGAGCTAGGGACACCTAACTCACAGTGCACAAAACCACATTTCCAAAGAAATGACAATTAAAAACAAACTTAGAACAATAATCCCTATACCATGTGATTTATCTAAATGCAGAGTTTTGTAGTGCGGCCAGTTGCCGCTGCGGTACAGCGCAAACGCAAGTCCAAATCCCACCGCTGATCACCAATGTTAGAAATGGCGATTTCTGGTTGGCTAGGGCTTGCGCCAGAGCCAGGCAGAAACCACCACTCTAGTCAGGGCAAGGAAGTTACACGCCAAAGATAACCCCTGCTCACCCCCTTGGTAGCTTGGCACGAGCAGTCAGGCTTATCCCTGAGGCGATGTGTAAAGCGTTTGCGCGCGCACCCAGCAACAACACCCAAGGCCCACCACAAAGGAAACTCCACACAAGGTATTCTATAAAAATAGCCTTTGTATTATACACAACACATTAGATAAGTACACACACTCTACAATGTGCCAACAGGCACGGGCAGAATTTACAAGGGATTATATGTACAGGGGACAGGGCCACATGGACCACTGTCAGGAATTAGCACTTTTTAGAAATAGGAATAATACTTTAGACCATAGCACTTACAATCCCTGTAGCACTAAAATAGAACATGTAGCACCCAACCAGTAACTACTGGCGCAATAATGACCTCAGCGTCATCACACTAGCATCAGGTAAGTATACCTGTAGGGGTCTAAGCACCTAAACACATGATGCATAACATTCAGAGGTGCAGGAAAGGGGAACAATAACGCCAAACTCACATTAGCCACCGCTGTGGCAGTCCCTAGGCCAACTGGCCGTGGAGGGGTAAGGACGCCCTGTGTCCAGCAGAGTCAGGGCGCGCCAGCGCAGGCTGCGCACACCAGGCGCACAAAGCACAATCTACACGTAGCAGTTGCCCACTAAGTGCTGGGCAACTGGAGAGATGCTGGGGCACACTGTGCCTTCCTAAACAAATAGGCAGTACTCACGTGGAGCCTCTCCTGGGCTCTAGCTGTACAAAATGCCCCCTAGAGCCTTCGTGGCTCTGAACGTCACTGTGGGGCGAGGTGGGAGTGGCCCGCTGCCATCTGGGGCCACTCAGTCACAAAAGAAATGCCCCCAGAGCCTCGCAGGCTCTACAAACAATGGGCCCACGTGTTGGAGCCTCACAGGCTCTATCGGAAGAATGCCCCCAACCTTGGAGCTACACGGAGCTCTTAGGCACACCAGGCCCGTGGGAGTCCCTCTGGACTCTAAACAAATAATGCTGGCCGGCGTGGGAGTCCCTCTGGACTCTACAAAATAATCATGCCCCCAGCGATGGAGCTACACGGAGCTCTTATCCAAAATGCCCCCGTTCGTTGGAGCGTCTAGCGCTCTATGCAAATCCTGCCCCCGACGTCGGAGTTCCACTCTGGGGAACTCGTGAAACTCGTGAGCCTCACGGGCTCTACCAGGGCAAGACCCCCGGTGGAGCGCACTCGCTCTGAGCACGACCCGGGCCGCCCCCACTCACCGGTACTCTGGCTGCGCTTGCGGGGCTCCCTTGAGGGATTCTCGGCGCGTCTCCTCCCGTCCTCCGGCTGGGCTCGGCTTCCGCCCGCAAGCCAGACGACGGACTTCCTTTGCTCCGAGCCAGGCCCCGCCCACGTCTCAGCGCGGGTTGCCTGGCTTCCTGGATGTCCCGGGCAGCGGCGGTGATTTTCTTCGTCTCCAAAAACGGCACAGATGCAGGGTGGGCACCTGCTAACGAGTGGCAATGTCCCTGGCACCTGCCAGGAGGCTTTAAGATCCACGAAGCTGGGGCAAATGCCGGGTGGGCACCGGCTTTCAAGAATAAAGCGCTCCTAGCGCTATGATGCCAGTGAAAGCGCTCCCAGGCGCTTAGGGGCCCCCATAAAGCGCTCCTAGCGCTATAAGGCAAATGAAAGCGCTCCCAGGCGCTTTGGGGAGCAGGAAAGCGCTTGCAGGCGCTTAGGGGAACACATCCAGCGCTCCCAGCGCTATGAGGGAAAGAAAAGCCCTTCCTGGTGCTTTAGGATAAAAAAAGAACCACAAAGTCCAGCAAAGTTCTTCCCTGCATGCAGCAGGGCAGGGGTGGGGGGGCAAGGCTGGACCTAGAGCCAGCTCACTGGGCCTCCAGGCAGGGAGGTAGTCCAAGTGGCGGTCCTCTGGTCCAGCAGCAGCCCCCCCTCAGGTAAGATCCTGGCAGAGAACAGTTTCTGTGGGGACACAGCCCCATTTTTATACAGTCAAACCCTTTGTTCTGGGTTCAGGGTGAGGGGGAAAACCAGTCGCAGCTGGTTGGGGAGCACCCTTGATGTGCTCAGCCCCTCACTCTATTCATTGGCAGGGCTAGGGTCGTCAGTCGCACCGCAGGGGGCGGGGCCAGCATTGTGTGTGGAAAACCCTGTCCTATTCAGGACCCAGGTGTACTCCTCCCACCCATCTAGCTGCTGATCTCCCCATTCACCACTGGGTGACTCATCCTGACACTGGGGAATCCCTAGCCCGTCACATGACATGACCAGCCAATCACGCGACAGACACACTGCACACAGAAGTGCCCACTTCTAGAAGTGGCACTTCCACACTAGGTACATGCACGCCGCACACATCATCGCGCAGCATTCACTCCCACGAGTCCGCACATACCAAACTCGGGCCTGCACACCCCACGCATCAGGAACTACTAGGGACACATACATTCCCCATGCATTCCTATGGGAGGGCAGGCCTATCTCACCACATGCACTCAGAGTGCGCACACACTTTACCCTGGGACACAGGGAAAGTGCGCAGGAACCAAACAAATCACCACACCAAGTCACCAATAAAAAGCAAAAAGTTCAGGGGTGAACCTGCCAGAAGGGCCAAGTCCAACACCCCTACACTGCCCGAACACAACTGCACTGCCCTAAACCCTGAACCACTACCCCCTGCATGACCCCTCACACTGCCCGAACACCACTGCACTGCCCTAAACCCTGAAACACCACCCCTGCACGACCCCCAATACTGCCCGAACACCACTGCACTGCCCTAAATCCTGAAACACCACCCCCCACATGACCCCCTACACTGCCCGAACACCACTGCTCTGCCCTAAACCCTTAAACACCAGCCCCAGCACCAACCCCTACACTGCCAGAACACCACTGCTCTGCCCTAAATCACCAGCGCCAGCACGATCTCCTACACTGCCCGAACACCACTGCACTGCCCTAAACCCTGAAACACCAGTACCAGCACGGCCCCCTACACTGTCTGAACATCACCGCACTGCTCTAAACCCTAAAACACCAGCCCTAGCACGACCCCCTACACTGCCCGAACACCACTGCTCTGCCCTAAACCCTGAAACACCAGCCCCAGCATGACCCCCTACACTGCCCGAACACCAATGCACTGCCCTAAACCCTGAAACTCAACCCCAGCACGACCCCCTACACTGCCCGATCACCACTGCTCTGCCATAAACCCTAAAACACCAGCCCCAGCACAACCCCTACACTGCCCGAACACCACTGCTCTGCCCTAAACCCTGAAACGTCATCCCCCGCATGACCCCCTACACTGCCTGAACACCACTGCACTGCCCTAAACCCTGAAACACCAGCCCCAGCACTACCCCCTACACTGCCCGAACACAACTGCACTGCCCTAAACCCTGAAACACCAGCCCCAGTTCGACCCACTACACTGCCCGAACACCACTGCACTGCCCTAAACCCTGAGGCACCAGCCCCAGCATGACCCCCTACACTGCCCGAACACCACTGCACTGCCCTAAACCCTGAAACATCACCCCCTGCACGACCCCCTACACTGCCCAAACACCACTGCTCTACCCTAAACCCTTAACCACCCCCTGCACATCCCCCTACACTACCCGAACACAACTGCTCTGCTCTAAACCCTAAAACACCAGCCAAAGCACCAACCCCTACACTGCCAGAACACCACAACTCTGCCCTAAACCCTGAAACACCAGCCCCAGCAGAACCCCCTACACTGCCCGAACGTCACTGCACTGCCCTAAACCCTGAAAATACCAGCCCCAGCACAACCTCCTACAATGCCTGAACACCACTGCACTGCCCTAAACCCTGAAAAACCAGCCCCAGCACGACCCCCTACACTGCCCAAAACACCACTGCACTGCCATAAACCCTGAAACATCACCACCAGCAACACCCCCAACACTGCCCGAACACCACTACCTAAACCCTGAAACACCACCCCCTGCAAGGCCCACAACAATGCCTGAATACCACTGCACTGCCCTAAACCCTGACCACCACCCCCTGCATGACCCCTCACACTGCCCGAACACCACTGCACTGCCCTAAACCCTGAAACACCACCCCTGCACGACCCCCAATACTGCCCGAACACCACTGCACTGCCCTAAATCCTGAAACACCAGCCCCAGCAAGACGCCCTACACTGCCCGAACACCACTGCACTACACTAAACCCTGAAACACCACTGCCAGTAAGAATCCCACCACTGCCCAAACACCACTACCTAAACCCTGAAACACCACCCCCTGCAAGGCCCACAACAATGCCTGAATACCACTGCACTGCCCTAAACCCTGACCACCACCCCCTGCATGACCCCTCACACTGCCCGAACACCACTGCACTGCCCTAAACCCTGAAACACCACCCCTGCACGACCCCCAATACTGCCCGAACACCACTGCACTGCCCTAAATCCTGAAACACCAGCCCCAGCAAGACGCCCTACACTGCCCGAACACCACTGCACTACACTAAACCCTGAAACACCACTGCCAGTAAGAATCCCACCACTGCCCAAACACCACTGCCCTAAACCCTGAAACATCACCACCAGCAACACCCCCAACACTGCCCGAACACCACTACCTAAACCCTGAAACACCACCCCCTGCAAGGCCCACAACAATGCCTGAATACCACTGCACTGCCCTAAACCCTGACCACCACCCCCTGCATGACCCCTCACACTGCCCGAACACCACTGCACTGCCCTAAACCCTGAAACACCACCCCTGCACGACCCCCAATACTGCCCGAACACCACTGCACTGCCCTAAATCCTGAAACACCAGCCCCAGCAAGACGCCCTACACTGCCCGAACACCACTGCACTACACTAAACCCTGAAACACCACTGCCAGTAAGAATCCCACCACTGCCCAAACACCACTGCCCTAAACCCTGAAACACCACCCCCTGCAAGACCCCCAACACTGCCCAAACACCATTGCACTGCCCTAAACCATGATACAGCACCCACTCCATGACCCCTTACACTGCCCGAACACCACTGCACTACCCTAAACACTGAAACACCACCCCCTGCATGATCACCTATACTGCCTGAACACTACTGCACTGCCCTAAACCCTGAAACACCACCCCACCACGACCTCCTACACTGCCCAAACACCACTGCTCTACCCTAAACCCTTAACCACCCCCTGCACATCCCCCTACACTACCCGAACACAACTGCTCTGCTCTAAACCCTAAAACACCAGCCAAAGCACCAACCCCTACACTGCCAGAACACCACTGCTCTGCCCTAAACCCTGAAACACCAGCCCCAGCACAACCCCCTACACTGCCTGAACGCCACTGCACTACCCTAAACCCTGAAAATACCAGCCCCAGCACAACCCCCTACAATGCCTGAACACCTCTTCACTGCCCTAAACCCTGAAACACCAGCCCCAGCACGACCCCCTACACTGCCCAAAACTCCACTGCACTGCCATAAACCCTGAAACATCACCACCAGCAAGACCCCCAACACTGCCCGAACACCACTACCCTAAACCCTGAAACACCACCCCCTGCAAGGCCCAAAACAATGCCTGAATACCACTGCACTGCCCTAAACCCTGAACCACCACCCCCTGCATGACCCCTCACACTGCCCGAACACCACTGCACTGCCCTAAACCCTGAAACACCACCCCTGCACGACCCCCAATACTGCCCGAACACCACTGCACTGCCCTAAATCCTGAAACACCACCCCCCACATGACCCTCTACACTGCCCAAACACCACTGCTCTGCCCTAAACCCTTAAACACCAGCCCCAGCACCAACCCCTACACTGCCAGAACACCATTGCTCTGCCCTAAACCCTAAATCACCAGCGCCAGCACGATCTCCTACACTGCCCGAATACCACTGCACTGCCCTAAACCCTGAAACACCAGTACCAGCACGGCCCCCTACACTGTCTGAACATCACCGCACTTCTCTAAATCCTAAAACACCAGCCCTAGCACGACCCCCTACACTGCCCAAACACCACTGCTCTGCCCTAAACCCTGAAACACCAGCCCCAGCATGACCCCCTACACTGCCCGAACACCAATGCACTGCCCTAAACCCTGAAACTACACCCCAGCACGACCCCCTGCACTGCCCGAACACCACTGCTCTGCCATAAACCCTAAAACACCAGCCCCAGCACAACCCCTACACTGCCCGAACATCACTGCTCTGCCCTAAACCCTGAAACATCATCCCCCGCATGACCCCCTACATTGCCTGAACACCACTGCACTGCCCTAAACCCTGAAATACCAGCCCCAGCACTACCCCCTACACTGCCCGAACAGAACTGCACTGCCCTAAACCCTAAAACACCAGCCCCAGTTTGACCCACTACACTGCCCGAAAACCACTGCACTGCCCTAAACCCTGAGGCACCAGCCCCAGCACGACCCCCTACACTGCCCGAACACCACTGCACTGCCCTAAACCCTGAAACACCACCCCCTGCACGACCCCCTACACTGCCCGAACACCACTGCACTGACCTAAACCCTGAAACACCACCCCCAGCACGACCACCTACACTGCCCGAAAACCACTGCACTGACCTAAACCCTGAAACACCACCCCCACACAACCCCCTACACTGCCTGAACACCACTGTACTGCCGTAAATCCTGAAACACCACCTCCCAGTAAGACCCCCTACACTGCCCTAACACCACTGCACTGCCCTAAACCCTGAAGCACCAGCCGCACCACGACCCCCTACACTGCCCGAACACCACTGCACTGCCCTAAACCCTGAAAATACCAGCCCCAGCACGACCCCCTACACTGCCCGAACACCACTGCACTGCCCTAAACCCTGAAACACCAGCCCCAGCACGACCCCCTACACTGCCAAAAACACCACTGCACTGCCCTAAACACTGAAAACCTCAGCCCCAGCATGACCCCTACACTGCCCGAACACCCTACACTGCCCTAAACCCTGAAACTCCACCCCCAGCACGACCCCCTACACTGCCCGAACACCACTGCTCTACCCTAAACCCTGAAATGCAAGCCCCAGCATGACCCCCTACACTGCCCGAACACTACTGCTCTACCCTAAACCCTGAAACGCCAGCCCCAGCACGACCCCCTACACTGCCTGAACACCACTGCACTGCCCTAAACCCTGAAACGCCAACCCCCGCACGACCCCCTACAATGCCCTAACACCATTGCACTGCCCTAAACCATGAAAAACCACCCTCTCCACGACCCCCTACACTGCCCGAACACCACTGCACTACCCTAAAAACTGAAACACCACCCTCAGCACGACCCCCTACACTGCCCAAACACCACTGCTCTAACCTAAACCCTAAACCACCCCCTGCACATCCCCCTACACTACCCGAACACCACTGCTCTGCCCTAAACCCTGAAACACCATCCCCAGCACAACCCTCAACACTGCCCGAACACAATTGCACTGCCCTAAACCCTGAACCACCACCCCCTGCATGACCCCTTACACTGCCCGAACACCACTGCACTGCCCTAAACCCTGAAACACCACCCCTGCACGACCCCTACACTGCCCGAACACCACTGCACTGCCCTAAACCCTGAAACACCAGCCCCAGCAAGACGCCCTACACTGCCCAAACACCACTGCACTGCCCTAAACCCTGAAACACCACCCCCTGCAAGACCCCCAACACTGCCCGAACACCATTGCACTGCCCTAAACCTTGAAACACCACCCACTCCACGACCCCCTACACTGCCCAAACACCACTGCACTACCCTAAACACTGAAACACCACCCCCTGCATGACCACCTATACTGCCTGAACACCACTGCACTGCCCTAAACCCTGAAACACCACCCCCAGCACGACCCCCTACACTGCCCAAACACCACTGCTCTACCCTAAACCCTAAACCACCCCCTGCACATCCCCCTACACTACCCGAACACAACTGCTCTGCTCTAAACCCTAAAACACCAGCCAAAGCACCAACCCCTACACTGCCAGAACACCACTGCTCTGCCCTAATCCCTGAAACACCAGCCCCAGCACATCCCCCTACACTGCCGAACACCACTGCACTGCCCTAAACCCTGAAACTACCAGCACCAGCACGACCCCCTACACTGTCCGAACACCACTGCACTGCCCGAAACCCCGAAACACCAGCCCCAGCACGACCCCCTACACTGCCCAAAACACCACTGCACTGCCATAAACCCTGAAACATTACCTCCAGCAAGACCCCCAACACTGCCCGAACACCACTACCCTAAACCCTGAAACACCACCCCCTGCAAGACCCACAACACTGCCTGAATACCACTGCACAGCCCAAAACCCTGAACCACCACCCCCTGCATGACCCCTTACACTGCCCGAACACCACTGCACTGCCCTAAACCCTGAAACACCACCCCTGCACGACCCCCAATACTGCCCGAACACCACTGCACTGCCATAAACCCTGAAACACCACCCTCCACATGACCCCATTGTGAGAAGTTGGCCTGGTATATGCTGTTCACTAGTTCTAGTGACCACCTTGTACCATGCCAAGCAACCCTTATGGTGTGGTTGTAAGTCAACCTTTTTGGACTAGCTGCCCTAGTGGTAGCGTAGGCTAAGCAGTCTTTGAGGCTAAACTCGTGAAGCGTGTTAAGCCAGCTGTTTTACCAAATGTAACCCCCTTTTATACCAATGAAAGGGCACCACACAGATATATATTCAAAATATATATGTATTTATTTCTCAAAGTAACCCCTAGTCTCTTTATGAGCACAGGAGCACAAATCGTCAAACAAGATTATCACAGAATACACAGAAGTTGCACTTTATATGGATAGGCCCTGGTGGCCACTCGAACCATATACTAAAATAGTGGTATAAGTACCACGAACAGGAAAGGGAAAAGGCCTAGGGCCTCTAGAATCGCTGGGCCTACAAGGAGCTAACGTCAGTTAGTGACCAGGAGGTCCACGGGTGGCGTGTGCAGAGCAAATAGTCACACGCGTGCTCCCATAGGTTTCAATGGGTGCGTAAAAAGTACAAAGTTACTGCAAAAGGAATCTTCCGGATGACCTAGGAACTTAAGATTTGGAACACAGGCACTAGAGATGTAATACCACACTTGGGCACAGGTGTGCCAGCTTTACCTCACCCACAGGAAGCGGGTGCATAGGCCTCGAAGTGCGTCGGGTTTCTTCTATCTGTTCCGTGGGGCCTGTAGACAAAAGTGCTGCAGGCGGTCGGTCGGGAAGAGATGCAGTGGATCCAAGAGTGGATCGGAGATGTTGAAGACCTGTAAGCAGAGGGGACAGTGTTCACAGTCACTAGCCAGTGACCAGCGTGGCACCAGGTGGGTACCAGGCAATGTCGGGTGCAAACAGGAAGGAAGGTGTAGCTTGACTCTGCAGCCACGTGGTCCCTGAAGGTCGACGACGTCCAGGAGTCGAGTCACGAGCTGTCCCACGCAGGCTCTCGCTGTCGGCGGTGTCGGCGACTTGATCGAAGCAAACAAGCCTTGGCAAAAGCAATTGTTGTAGGCAAGGAGTTTAAGCTGATGGTTCTGACCAGCAAGGTCAAAGGAACTGCTCCTTTGGAGGGGAGCAAGGGCCAGTCTGGAGCAACCAGACCAGCGGTGTTTGTTGTAGATTTCGTCGCCAAGATGGCCACTAGCCAGCGGGCCAGCAACCGGTTAGGCGCGTCGAGTGGCAAAATGCAGAAGGGCCCCACGCAGATCGTGGAGATGCTGGAGGGCTCACCTTTGGTGCAGATGCTGCTCGAGGGTTGGGCTTCTCAGGACCCAAAGCACAACTTGGAGGGAGCCTCGGTTGTTGCACTGGTCAGCTTGTCGTAGTCGTTTCAAGATGGCTGGCTCCACGTGTCTCGGTGCCTCCACGGGTCTCCTCTTTGCAGGGACTGTGGATCGGGCGGTGAGAGGTCTGGAGGTCCAGGTCTTGTCAGTCTCTGGGCTCGGGCTCCGGCGGGAGGCGGCGGCAAAGCAGACGTTGATTCGCTGGATGGTGCTTGCGTTAGCAAGGTGGTCACTCCCTGACCACAGGGGAGATTTTCTTCAGTCTTCTGTGCAGCAGAATGTCGAAGTTCCCGTCTTCTTCTTAGTTTCAAGTTGATTCCAGGATGTCTGAAGTCTTAGGACACAGCTCCTACCTTTATTCGGATTCTAGGGGCCGGACTACCTGCTAGGTCCCTCCCTATGGGTGGGACCAGGAAGGGGGGTGGTTACACCCCCAATCCTTTGTCCAGCTCGCCCCAGGCCCGGGACTGGTGTGCCCCAGGACCGGTTTGAACTGGCATATGCCCCGAGGCTCCTTGTGAGCCACAGGCATGTCTGGTTTCTTTCAAGCCCTACCTGACCAATACACAAAATCCTGTCTGGGGTGGTGCACGCACCTCCCCTGGCAGGAAACCCTTTGTCCACACCTCCCAAGCTGGAAGGACTCCCAGCAGCAGGAGGGCAGACTTGTGTCTGTGGTGGCAGCATCCATTTTGTGGAGCTGAGGCTATGTCTGATTTTACCCGGGTTTCAGGTACTGTACATGTCGTGTCCCTCTAGAAGGGTGGAATGCTAACCCCGTCGCCAGAATTGGCGAGGGGTTAGTATTCCAATTCGTATGACACCTTACTCGACATGTTTTGATAAAGCCAAACCAAAGATAGCATTCAACCGCGAGGTTCATAATGCACTTAAGAGTATATGGTATGACGATATCTGGAAACAGTAGAAGGAAGTTGTTCCGACCACTGCAGACAGGCTCAGCTCATGCCAGAGCACCATCTCACATGGAACCAAGCACTCTGCCTTCAGGATTGTTAAGGCCTGCCATAGGAGTGACTTATAGGTTACCAGGTGTCCCATTTAAGGTTAGGTATAGGTATACTACACCTAAGTAAGAGGTGATTACACCAACTTACCCCAGCTGAGTGATCAGCCAGTTGTGTCAAATCGTTAGGCCAAGCCTGGGGTGGCATAATACATGCTGCAGCCCTTGGCAGGCCTTGGGTACACCAATGCCCTGGGTACCTAGTGTACACTGGTACAGGGGCTGACAGGGTGATCCACTTCCAATTGGTTATGCACCTAGGGTGCATAGTTTTAATTTAGTAGAGAGAACAGCAGGCTGGGGGTCTGATTGGCAGGCCCACAGCCTCAATATGTCAAAAACCAGTGAAGCAAAAAGCAAAAATTTGGGGTGACCATAGGATAGCAGACCCTACTCTCCTACACAACCCCCCCCCAAACGCTGGGACATTAAACTAGCCTTGACCAGTCTCGTCTTCATGTCCTAAGTGGAAGTACCTGGAGAGACCATCTGCATTCCCATGGTCAGTACCTGGCCGGTGCTCCACTGTAAAGTCCATCCCCTGTAGGGAAATGGACCACCTAAGCAGTTTGGGGTTTTCACCCTTCATCTGATTTAGCCACAAGAGGGGCTTATGGTCGGTCTGAATCTTGAAGTGAGTGCCAAACAAGTATGGCCTCAGCTTCTTCAGGGCCCACACCACAGCAAAGGCCTCCCTCTCAATAGCTGACCAATTCTTCTCTCTGGGGGTCAACCTTCTGCTAATGAAAGCAATGGGTTGGTCTTGACCATCTACATTAAGTTGTGACAGCACAGCTCCCACACCCAACTCAGAAGCATCTGTTTGGACAATAAACTCTTTGGAGTAGTCAGGACTTTTCAGGATAGGTGCAGAGCACATGGCCTCCTTCAGGTCATCAAATGCCTCTTGACAGCTTACTGTCCACTGAACCTTTTTGGGCATCTTCTTGGATGTCAGGTCATTAAGAGGAGTCACAATGGACCCATAGTTCTTAACAAACTTCCTGTAATACCCAGTCAAGCCCAAGAAAGCTCGAACTTGAGTCTGGGTGGTTGGAGGGGACCAGTCCTTGATGGACTGTATCTTACTCTCCAGTGGTTGAACTTGGCCCCCACCTACAAGGTGGCCCAAATACACAACCTTACTCTGCCCTATCTGGCACTTAGTAGCCTTGATAGTGAGGCCTGCCCTTTGCAGAGCCTCAAGAGCCTTCTTCAGGTGGATCAGGTGATCCTCCCAGGTGGAACTAAAGACAGCAATGTCATCAAGATATGCTGCGCCAAAGTCATCCAACCCAGTAAGGACTTGGTTCACCAGCCTTTGGAAGGTGGCAGGTGCATTCTTCAGACCAAAGGGCATCACCACAAACTGATAATGCCCACCTGGGGTTGAGAATGCTGTTTTGGCCTTAGACTCCTCAGCTAACCTGATTTGCCAATAGCCAGCTGTCAAGTCAAATGTGCTCAAAAACTTTGCAGAAGCTAGTTTGTCTATGAGCTCATCTGCCCTTGGAATAGGGTGTGCATCTGTCCTGGTGACAGCATTGAGTCCTCTGTAGTCCACACAGAACCTCATCTCTCTCTTGCCATCTTTGGTGTGAGGTTTGGGGACCAGAACCACTGGGCTAGCCCAGGGGCTCTCTGAGGGTTCAATGACACCTAATTCCAGCATTTTATGTACCTCAGCCTTTATACAGTCCCTGACGTGGTCAGGTTGTCTGTAAAGTTTGTTCTTTACAGGCAGACTGTCACCGGTGTCCACAACATGGGTACACCAGTCAGTTTGACTAGGTATCAAGGAAAACATATGTGAAAATGATTGTAGAACCTGTCTACATTCAGTCTGCTGATGGGCAGTGAGGTTGCCTCCAAGGGTCACTCCTTCAACTGAGCCATCTTCAGGGTTCTGAGACAACAGGTCTGGGAGAGGGTCACTCTCTTCCTCCTGTCCCTCATCTGTAGCCATGAGCAAGCCCATGTCTGCCCTGTCAACATATGCTTTAAGCCTGTTAACATGGAGTACCCTGTGGGGACTCCTGGGAGTTCCTAGGTCCACCAAGTAGGTGACCTCTCCCTTCTTTTCCAGGATTGTATGGGGTCCAGACCATTTGTCTTGGAGTGCTGCTGGGGCCACTGGCTCCAACACCCATACCTTCTGTCCTGGCTGATACTCAACCAAGACAGCCTTTTGGTCATGCCAAGCTTTCTGTAAGGCCTGGCTTGCCTCAAGGTTTTTAGATGCCTTCTCCATATACTCAGCCATCCTGGAGCGGAGACCAAGTACATAGTCCACTATGTCTAGCTTAGGCTTTTTGAGAGGTAACTCCCATCCTTCCTTCACCAAACACAGTGGGCCTCTCACAGGGTGCCCAAACAACAATTCAAAGGGGCTGTAGCCAACTCCTTTTTGTGGGACCTCTCTGTAAGCAAACAGAAGGCAGGGTAGAAGGATATCCCATCTTCGCCTGAGCTTTTCAGGTAATCCTTTGATCATACCCTTTAGGGTCTTGTTGAATCTCTCAACAAGCCCATTGCATTGTGGGTGATAAGGGGTGGTGAACTTGTAGTTGACACCACATTCCTTCCACATAGCTGTCAAGTATCCTGACATAAAGTTGGTACCTCTGTCAGATACTACCTCCTTAGGAAACCCCACTCTGGAGAATACTCCCAGCAGGGCCCTGGCCACAACAGGAGCTGTAGTGGTCCTAAGGGGAATTGCCTCTGGATACCTGGTGGCATGATCCACTACCACCAGTATAAATCTGTGCCCAGATGCAGTGGGAGGATCCATGGGACCCACTATGTCTATTCCCACTCTTTCAAAGGGGACCCCCACCACAGGTAGTGGTATAAGGGGGGCCTTTGTTGTGCCACCTGATTTGCCACTGGCTTGGCAGGTAACACAGGAGCGACAAAACTCCTTTGTATCTTCATTCATATGAGGCCAGTGAAAGTGAGGGACAAGCCTGTCCCAAGTCTTGTTCTGGCCTAAGTGTCCTGCTAAAGGAATGTCATGGGCCAAGGTAAGAAGGAAGCCCCTAAATTGCAGAGGTATGACCAACCTCCTGGTTGCACCAGGCTTGGGGTCTCTAGCCTCTGAATAAAGGAGCCCTTCATCCCAATACACTTTATGGGTACCTTGAGCATTCCCAGCAGCCTCAGCAGCAGCCAGCTGTCTGAGGGGTTCAAGAGAGGGACAGGATAACTGAGCCTGCCTCAAGTCAGCCCTTGAAGGTCCCCCTGTCCCCAGAAACTCAACCTGATCAGGTTCAAGCTCTTCAGGGATAGTTCCTTCAGGGTCCTCTAGATCAGCTTCCTGGGAAGGCTGATCATCACTCTGAGGCAGGGGGGAAGGCACAGCCTTGACCCTCCTGTTCTTCTTCTTGGTAGGTGCTTGGTCCATTGTTCCAGGATCCAAGACCTGAGGTTCAGTGAGGCACTTTTTGGCCTGTGACCTGGTCACAGCAAGGACATGTGATGATATGCCTAACATCTCTGCATGAGTCCTGTACTCCACTTCTGACCATAGAGAACTCTCTAGGTCATTGCCCAACAAACATTCTACTGGGAGGTCTGCACTAACCACAACCCTTTTGAGGCCAGTTACCCCTCCCCATGAGAAGTTAACAACTGCCACACTATGTGAAGTAGTGGCATTGCTGGCATTGGTCACCAGGTAGTTCTCACCTGGTATGTACTGTCCAGGGTCCACAAAGCCTGGTGTCACCATAGTGACACTGGCACATGTGTCCCTGTAGGCTTGAGCCACTTTGTCATTAATTAAAGGAGTCTGTCTGTACTTGCCCAGGTTACTGGGGCTCACAGTCAGGGACAAATCAATGTCCCCATCACAGATCAAGACTGCCTGTGTAAGGGTTCTGTCTAAGTCAGAATCTCCTTCAGTTCCCATAGTGATTCCCACTACACCCTTTGTCTGGGGACCAACACTGCTAACAGTAGTACTGGGAGCAGGTGCCTTAGGGGCAACAGTGTTGGGGGCTCCACCCTTTTTGCAATCACTAGTCCAGTGAGTTGTATTTTTACAATGATTGCACCAGGGTTTCTTCTGACCTTCTTTCTTCTTCTTGGACTGTTGGGACCCACCCTCCTTAGCAGTAGTTTGGGGCCCTGTTGAAGACTTCTGGTCTTTAGGTTTCTGATCTCCACCCTTTTGGTCTGTTTTCTTCTGATCACCCCCTTGGCCCTGGTTCTGGTTCTTTTGCTTAACCCTGGTTCTGACCCATTTGTCTGCCTTCTTTCCCAATTCTTGGGGAGAGGTCAGATCAGAGTCAACCAAGTGTTGATGCAGTTGCTGGTTTTGACAGTTATTTAAAATCTGTTCTCTCATCATCAAATTATACAATCCTGTAAAATCAGATACCTTACTTCCCAGCAACCAACCCTCCAAAGCCTTAGTGGCACATTCAATGTATTCAGACCAGTCCTGAGTCTGTGTCTTTTGGGTGTCTCTGAACATTAACCTGTACTGTTCAGTGGTTAAGCCTAACCCATCTACTAGAACACTCTTCAGGACTCTGTAGTTTCTGACATCCTCTTCTCTAACAGTGAGGAGTCTGTCTCTGCCTCTTCCCTCAAAGGAGAGCCAGAGGATTGCTGCCCACTGATCTTCAGGAACCTGCTGTACTTTGCAGGCTCTCTCAAGAGCAGTTATCCACTTGTGGATGTCATCCCCACTTTTGTAGGGGGGCACAACCTTAGACAGGTTTCTATTGTCGAAAACCCTATCTTTGTCCTTAGGGACAATGCTGCCACCAGTGGGTATAGACCCACTCTCTTTATGCTGTCTAGCCTTGCTAAGTTTCTCTTCCATCAGGGCTACTTCTAGCTCCTGCTTCCTGATCCTCAGCTGGGCCTCTTGCATCTTGGCCTCATGTTCCCTCCTCTGAGGGGTGGTCATCCTTCTCCTGGAGTGACCTTGAGAGCCTCTAGAGCCATGGGAAGCATTGGAGTCACCTGAGCGATTCCTTTGCCTTCCCAGCCCTGTGTTAAGTCCACTGGGGAGATCCAGTGGGTTGAACCCACTGTCAGTCCCCAATAGCCTTGGTTTAGCTGGGCCAAGTATAACACTTGGCACTGGGCTAGTTCTCCCTTCATCCTCACTACTGTCAGTATCCTTTTCACTCTCATCCTCTGTGGTAGGCATCCCATCTAAGGGGTGACTATTGGGAAGGGGTACTTCAGTGGCATCTTTAGAAGGGGGGCCTCCTGTTCCTGTCCCTAAGGGGGCTAACTGGGAAGCTTTCTTGAGTGCTCTCTGATTCTCATCATTCTGTAAGAGCTCTCTGAGCTCAGCAGAGTTTGGGTTCTTGGGCTGTTTAAGGCCTCTAAGAGTTGCCAAATGCCTGAGCTCATTCTGATTAAGGGTAGCAAAGCTGGATGGTGCCCTCTGGGGGTCACTCTCAACAGAGATGGGTACAGTGGACCCCTCTGCCCCGGCCATTGCTCTTAAGTGTGGGTGGATGTGTTGCAATCTACCTACACTTGGGTTTACCTACTAAACCTATCTAGTAGTTGTAGTCAGGGTGTGCTACTCCCTTTGCTCTACAACAACTAAGTTCAGTAGAACTTATGTATATCTAATCTTGTTTTATATGTACCTACAGGTACCTATGTGATCTTTCAATTGGTAACCAAGAGATTACAATGGTAAAACACAGCAAGCTCAAATCCCACCGCTGCTCACCAATGTGAGAAGTTGGCCTGGTATATGCTGTTCACTAGTTCTAGTGACCACCTTGTACCATGCCAAGCAACCCTTATGGTGTGGTTGTAAGTCAACCTTTTTGGACTAGCTGCCCTAGTGGTAGCGTAGGCTAAGCAGTCTTTGAGGCTAAACTCGTGAAGCGTGTTAAGCCAGCTGTTTTACCAAATGTAACCCCCTTTTATACCAATGAAAGGACACCACACAGATATATATTCAAAATATATATGTATTTATTTCTCAAAGTAACCCCTAGTCTCTTTATGAGCACAGGAGCACAAATCGTCAAACAAGATTATCACAGAATACACAGAAGTTGCACTTTATATGGATAGGCCCTGGTGGCCACTCGAACCATATACTAAAATAGTGGTATAAGTACCACGAACAGGAAAGGGAAAAGGCCTAGGGCCTCTAGAATCGCTGGGCCTACAAGGAGCTAACGTCAGTTAGTGACCAGGAGGTCCACGGGTGGCGTGTGCAGAGCAAATAGTCACACGCGTGCTCCCATAGGTTTCAATGGGTGCGTAAAAAGTACAAAGTTACTGCAAAAGGAATCTTCCGGATGACCTAGGAACTTAAGATTTGGAACACAGGCACTAGAGATGTAATACCACACTTGGGCACAGGTGTGCCAGCTTTACCTCACCCACAGGAAGCGGGTGCATAGGCCTCGAAGTGCGTCGGGTTTCTTCTATCTGTTCCGTGGGGCCTGTAGACAAAAGTGCTGCAGGCGGTCGGTCGGGAAGAGATGCAGTGGATCCAAGAGTGGATCGGAGATGTTGAAGACCTGTAAGCAGAGGGGACAGTGTTCACAGTCACTAGCCAGTGACCAGCGTGGCACCAGGTGGGTACCAGGCAATGTCGGGTGCAAACAGGAAGGAAGGTGTAGCTTGACTCTGCAGCCACGTGGTCCCTGAAGGTCGACGACGTCCAGGAGTCGAGTCACGAGCTGTCCCACGCAGGCTCTCGCTGTCGGCGGTGTCGGCGACTTGATCGAAGCAAACAAGCCTTGGCAAAAGCAATTGTTGTAGGCAAGGAGTTTAAGCTGATGGTTCTGACCAGCAAGGTCAAAGGAACTGCTCCTTTGGAGGGGAGCAAGGGCCAGTCTGGAGCAACCAGACCAGCGGTGTTTGTCGTAGATTTCGTCGCCAAGATGGCCACTAGCCAGCGGGCCAGCAACCGGTTAGGCGCGTCGAGTGGCAAAATGCAGAAGGGCCCCACGCAGATCGTGGAGATGCTGGAGGGCTCACCTTTGGTGCAGATGCTGCTCGAGGGTTGGGCTTCTCAGGACCCAAAGCACAACTTGGAGGGAGCCTCGGTTGTTGCACTGGTCAGCTTGTCGTAGTCGTTTCAAGATGGCTGGCTCCACGTGTCTCGGTGCCTCCACGGGTCTCCTCTTTGCAGGGACTGTGGATCGGGCGGTGAGAGGTCTGGAGGTCCAGGTCTTGTCAGTCTCTGGGCTCGGGCTCCGGCGGGAGGCGGCGGCAAAGCAGACGTTGATTCGCTGGATGGTGCTTGCGTTAGCAAGGTGGTCACTCCCTGACCACAGGGGAGATTTTCTTCAGTCTTCTGTGCAGCAGAATGTCGAAGTTCCCGTCTTCTTCTTAGTTTCAAGTTGATTCCAGGATGTCTGAAGTCTTAGGACACAGCTCCTACCTTTATTCGGATTCTAGGGGCCGGACTACCTGCTAGGTCCCTCCCTATGGGTGGGACCAGGAAGGGGGGTGGTTACACCCCCAATCCTTTGTCCAGCTCGCCCCAGGCCCGGGACTGGTGTGCCCCAGGACCGGTTTGAACTGGCATATGCCCCGAGGCTCCTTGTGAGCCACAGGCATGTCTGGTTTCTTTCAAGCCCTACCTGACCAATACACAAAATCCTGTCTGGGGTGGTGCACGCACCTCCCCTGGCAGGAAACCCTTTGTCCACACCTCCCAAGCTGGAAGGACTCCCAGCAGCAGGAGGGCAGACTTGTGTCTGTGGTGGCAGCATCCATTTTGTGGAGCTGAGGCTATGTCTGATTTTACCCGGGTTTCAGGTACTGTACATGTCGTGTCCCTCTAGAAGGGTGGAATGCTAACCCCGTCGCCAGAATTGGCGAGGGGTTAGTATTCCAATTCGTATGACACCTTACTCGACATGTTTTGATAAAGCCAAACCAAAGATAGCATTCAACCGCGAGGTTCATAATGCACTTAAGAGTATATGGTATGACGATATCTGGAAACAGTAGAAGGAAGTTGTTCCGACCACTGCAGACAGGCTCAGCTCATGCCAGAGCACCATCTCACATGGAACCAAGCACTCTGCCTTCAGGATTGTTAAGGCCTGCCATAGGAGTGACTTATAGGTTACCAGGTGTCCCATTTAAGGTTAGGTATAGGTATACTACACCTAAGTAAGAGGTGATTACACCAACTTACCCCAGCTGAGTGATCAGCCAGTTGTGTCAAATCGTTAGGCCAAGCCTGGGGTGGCATAATACATGCTGCAGCCCTTGGCAGGCCTTGGGTACACCAATGCCCTGGGTACCTAGTGTACACTGGTACAGGGGCTGACAGGGTGATCCACTTCCAATTGGTTATGCACCTAGGGTGCATAGTTTTAATTTAGTAGAGAGAACAGCAGGCTGGGGGTCTGATTGGCAGGCCCACAGCCTCAATATGTCAAAAACCAGTGAAGCAAAAAGCAAAAATTTGGGGTGACCATAGGATAGCAGACCCTACTCTCCTACACCCATACACTGCCCGAACACCACTGCCCTGCCCTAAACCCTTGAACACCTGCCCCAGCATCAACCCCTACACTGCCAGAACACCACTGCTCTGCCCTAAACCCTAAATCACCAGCGCCAGCACGATCCCCTACACTGCCCGAACACCACTGCACTGCCCTAAACCCTGAAACACCAGCCACAGCATGGCCCCCTACACTGTCTGAACATCACTGCACTGCCCTAAACCCTAAAACACCAGCCCCAGCACGACCCCCTACACTGCCCGAACACCACTGCTCTGCCCTAAACCCTGAAACACCAGCCCCAGCACGACCCCCTAAACTGCCCGAATACCACTGCACAGCCCTAAACCCTGACACTCCACCCCAGCACAACCCCCTACACTGCCCGAACACCACTGCTCTGCCATAAACCCTAAAACATCAGCCCCAGCATGACCCCTACACTACCCGAACACCACTGCTCTGCCCTAAACCCTGAAACGTCATCCCCCGCACGACACCCTACACTGCCCGAACACCACTGCACTGCCCTAAACCCTGAAACACCAGCCCCAGCACTACCCCCTACACTGCCGAACAAAAACTGCACTGCCCTAAACCCTGAAACACCAGCCCCAGTTCGACCCGCTACACTGCCCGAACACCACTGCACTGCCCTAAACCCTGAGACACCAGCCCCAGCACGACCCCCTACACTGCCCGAACACCACTGCACTGCCCTAAACCCTGAAACACCACCCCGCACAACCCCTACACTGCCTGAGCACCACTGCACTGCCCTAAACCCTGAAACACCAGCCCCAGTTCGACCCACTACACTGCCCGAAAACAACTGCACTGCCCTACACCCTGAGGCACCAGCCCCAGCACGACCCCCTACACTGCCCGAACACCACTGCACTGCCCTAAACCCTGAAACACCACCCCCTGCACGACCCCCTACACTGCCCGAACACCACTGCACTGCCCTAAACCCTGAAACACCACCCCCAGCACGACCACCTACACTGCCCGAAAACCACTGCACTGACCTAAACCCTGAAACACCACCCCCACACAACCCCCTACACTACCTGAACACCACTGTACTGCCGTAAATCCTGAAACACCACCTCCCAGTAAGACCCCCTACACTGCCCTAACACCACTGCACTGCCCTAAACCCTGAAGCACCAGCTGCACCACGACCCCCTACACTGCCCGAACACCACTGCACTGCCCTAAACCCTGAAAATACCAGCCCCAGCACGACCCCCTACACTGCCCGAACACCACTGCACTGCCCTAAACCCTGAAACACCAGCCCCAGCACGACCCCCTACACTGCCCAAAACACCACTGCACTGCCCTAAACACTGAAAACCTCAGCCCCAGCATGACCCCTACACTGCCCGAACACCCTACACTGCCCTAAACCCTGAAACTCCACCCCCAGCACGACCCCCTACACTGCCCGAACACCACTGCTCTACCCTAAACCCTGAAACGCAAGCCCCAGCATGACCCCCTACACTGCCCGAACACTACTGCTCTACCATAAACCCTGAAACGGCAGCCCCAGCACGACCCCCTACACTGCCCGAACACCACTGCTCTGCCATAAACCATAAAACACCAGCCCCAGGACAACCCCTACACTGCCCGAACACCACTGCTCTGCCCTAAACCCTGAAACGTCATCCCCGCTTGACCCCCTACACTGCCCGAACACCACTGCACTGCCCTAAACCCTGAAACACCAGCCCCAGCACTACGCCCTACACTGCCCGAACACAACTGCACTGCCCTAAACCCTGAAACACCAGCCCCAGTTCGACCCACTACACTGCCCAAAAACCACTGCACTGCCCTAAACCCTGAGGCACCAGCCCCAGCACGACCCCCTACACTGCCCGAACACCACTGCACTGCCCTAAACCCTGAAACACCACCCCCTGCACGACCCCCTACACTGCCCGAACACCACTGCACTGACCTAAACCCTGAAACACCACCCCCAGCACGACCACCTACACTGCCCGAAAACCACTGCACTGACCTAAACCCTGAAACACCACCCCCACACAACCCCCTACACTGCCTGAACACCACTGTACTGCCGTAAATCCTGAAACACCTCCTCCCAGTAAGACCCCCTACACTGCCCTAACACCACTGCACTGCCCTAAACCCTGAAGCACCAGCCGCACCACGACCCCCTACACTGCCCGAACACCACTGCACTGCCCTAAACCCTGAAAATACCAGCCCCAGCACGACCCCCTACACTGCCCGAACACCACTGCACTGCCCTAAACCCTGAAACACCAGCCCCAGCACGACCCCCTACACTGCCCAAAACACCACTGCACTGCCCTAAACACTGAAAACCTCAGCCCCAGCATGACCCCTACACTGCCCGAACACCCTACACTGCCCTAAACCCTGAAACTCCACCCCCAGCACGACCCCCTACACTGCCCGAACACCACTGCTCTACCCTAAACCCTGAAACGCAAGCCCCAGCATGACCCCCTACACTGCCCGAACACTACTGCTCTACCCTAAACCCTGAAACGCCAGCCCCAGCACGACCCCCTACAATGCCCTAACACCATTGCACTGCCCTAAACCATGAAAAACCACCCACTCCACGACCCCCTACACTGCCCGAACACCACTGCACTATCCTAAAAACTGAAACACCACCCTCAGCACGACCCCCTACACTGCCCAAACACCACTGCTCTAACCTAAACCCTAAACCACCCCCTGCACATCCCCCTACACTACCCGAACACCACTGCTCTGCCCTAAACCCTGAAACACCATCCCCAGCACAACCCTCAACACTGCCCGAACACAATTGCACTGCCCTAAACCCTGAACCACCACCCCCTGCATGACCCCTTACACTGCCCGAACACCACTGCACTGCCCTAAACCCTGAAACACCACCCCTGCACGACCCCTACACTGCCCGAACACCACTGCACTGCCCTAAACCCTGAAACACCAGCCCCAGCAAGATGCCCTACACTGCCCAAACACCACTGCACTGCCCTAAACCCTGAAACACCACCCCCTGCAAGACCCCCAACACTGCCCGACCACCATTGCACTGCCCTAAACCTTGAAACACCACCCACTCCACGACCCCCTACACTGCCCGAACACCACTGCACTACCCTAAACACTGAAACACCACCCCCTGCATGACCACCTATACTGCCTGAACACCACTGCACTGCCCTAAACCCTGAAACACCACCCCCAGCACGACCCCCTACACTGCCCAAACACCACTGCTCTACCCTAAACCCTAAACCACCCCCTGCACATCCCCCTACACTACCCGAACACAACTGCTCTGCTCTAAACCCTAAAACACCAGCCAAAGCACCAACCCCTACACTGCCAGAACACCACTGCTCTGCCCTAATCCCTGAAACACCAGCCCCAGCACATCCCCCTACACTGTCCGAACACCACTGCACTGCCCTAAACCCTGAAACTACCAGCACCAGCATGACCCCCTACACTGTCCGAACACCACTGCACTGCCCGAAACCCCGAAACACCAGCCCCAGCACGACCCCCTACACTGCCCAAAACACCACTGCACTGCCCTAAACCCTGAAACATTACCACCAGCAAGACCCCCAACACTGCCCGAACACCACTACCCTAAACCCTGAAACACCACCCCCTGCAAGACCCACAACACTGCCTGAATACCACTGCACAGCCCAAAACCCTGAACCACCACCCCCTGCATGACCCCTTACACTGCCCGAACACCACTGCACTGCCCTAAACCCTGAAACACCACCCCTGCACGACCCCCAATACTGCCCGAACACCACTGCACTGCCATAAACCCTGAAACACCACCCCCCACATGACCCCATACACTGCCCGAACACCACTGCTGTGCCCTAAACCCTTGAACACCTGCCCCAGCATCAACCCCTACACTGCCAGAACACCACTGCTCTGCCCTAAACCCTAAATCACCAGCGCCAGCATGATCCCCTACACTGCCCGAACACCACTGCACTGCCCTAAACCCTGAAACACCAGCCCCAGCACGGCCCCCTACACTGTCTGAACATCACTGCATTGCCCTAAACCCTAAAACACCAGCCCCAGCACGACCCCCTACACTGCCCGAACACCACTGCTCTGCCCTAAACCCTGAAACACCAGCCCCAGCATGACCCCCTAAACTGGCCGAATACCACTGCACAGCCCTAAACCCTGACACTCCACCCCCAGCACGACCCCCTACACTGCCCGAACACCACTGCTCTGCCATAAACCCTAAAACATCAGCCCCAGCACGACCCCTACACTACCCGAACACCACTGCTCTGCCCTAAACCCTGAAACGTCATCCCCCGCACGACACCCTACACTGCCCGAACACCACTGCACTGCCCTAAACCCTGAAACACCAGCCCCAGCACTACCCCCTACACTGCCGAACACAACTGCACTGCCCTAAACCCTGAAACACCAGCCCCAGTTCGACCCGCTACACTGCCCGAACACGACTGCACTGCCCTAAACCCTGAGACACCAGCCCCAGCACAACCCCCTACACTGCCCGAACACCACTGCACTGCCCTAAACCCTGAAACACCACCCCCGCACAACCCCTACACTGCCTGAGCACCACTGCACTGCCCTAAACCCTGAAACACCAGCCCCAGTTCGACCCACTACACTGCCCGAAAATCACTGCACTGCCCTAAACCCTGAGGCACCAGCCCCAGCACGACCCCCTACACTGCCTGAACACCACTGCACTGCCCTAAACCCTGAAACACCACCCCCTGCACGACCCCCTACACTGCCCGAACACCACTGCACTGCCCTAAACCCTGAAACACCACCCCCAGCACGACCACCTACACTGCCCGAAAACCACTGCACTGACCTAAACCCTCAAACACCACCCCCACACAACCCCCTACACTGCCTGAACACCACTGTACTGCCGTAAATCCTGAAACACCACCTCCCAGTAAGACCCCCTACACTGCCCTAACACCACTGCACTGCCCTAAACCCTGAAGCACCAGCCGCACCACGACCCCCTACACTGCCCGAACACCACTGCACTGCCCTAAACCCTGAAAATACCAGCCCCAGCACGACCCCCTACACTGTCCGAACACCACTGTATTGCCCTAAACCCTGAAACACCAGCCCCAGCACGACCCCCTACACTGCCCAAAACACCACTGCACTGCCCTAAACACTGAAAACCTCAGCCCCAGCATGACCCCTACACTGCCCGAACACCCTACACTGCCCTAAACCCTGAAACGCCACCCCCAGCACGACCCCCTACACTGCCCGAACACCACTGCTCTACCCTAAACCCTGAAACGCAAGCCCCAGCATGACCCCCTACACTGCCCGAACACCACTGCACTGCCCTAAACCCTGAAACACTACCCCTGCACGACCCCCAATACTGCCCGAACACCACTGCACTGCCATAAACCCTGAAACACCACCCCCCACATGACCCCATACACTGCCCGAACACCACTGCCCTGCCCTAAACCCTTGAACACCTGCCCCAGCATCAACCCCTACACTGCCAGAACACCACTGCTCTGCCCTAAACCCTAAATCACCAGCGCCAGCACGATCCCCTACACTGCCCGAACACCACTGCACTGCCCTAAACCCTGAAACACCAGCCCCAGCACGGCCCCCTACACTGTCTGAACATCACTGCACTGCCCTAAACCCTAAAACACCAGCCCCAGCACGACCCCCTACACTGCCCGAACACCACTGCTCTGCCCTAAACCCTGAAACACCAGCCCCAGCACGACCCCCTAAACTGCCCGAAAACCACTGCACAGCCCTAAACCCTGACACCACCCCCAGCACGACCCCCTACACTGCCCGAACACCACTGCTCTGCCATAAACCCTAAAACATCAGCCCCAGCACGACCCCTACACTACCCGAACACCACTGCTCTGCCCTAAACCCTGAAACGTCATCCCCCGCACGACACCCTACACTGCCCGAACACCACTGCACTGCCCTAAACCCTGAAACACCAGCCCCAGCACTACCCCCTACACTGCCGAACACAACTGCACTGCCCTAAACCATGAAACACCAGCCCCAGTTCGACCCGCTACACTGCCCGAACACCACTGCACTGCCCTAACCCCTGAGACACCAGCCCCAGCACGACCCCCTACACTGCCCGAACACCACTGCACTGCCCTAAACCCTGAAACACCACCCCCGCACAACCCCTACACTGCCTGAGCACCACTGCACTGCCCTAAACCCTGAAACACCAGCCCCAGTTCGACCCACTACACTGCCCGAAAACCACTGCACTGCCCTAAACCCTGAGGCACCAGCCCCAGCACGACCCCCTACACTGCCCGAACACCACTGCACTGCCCTAAACCCTGAAACACCACCCTCTGCACGACCCCCTACACTGCCCGAACACCACTGCACTGCCCTAAACCCTGAAACACCACCCCCAGCACGACCACCTACACTGCCCGAAAACCACTGCACTGACCTAAACCCTGAAACACCACCCCCACACAACCCCCTACACTGCCTGAACACCACTGTTCTGCCGTAAATCCTGAAACACCACCTCCCAGTAAGACCCCCTACACTGCCCTAACACCACTGCACTGCCCTAAACCCTGAAGCACCAGCCGCACCACGACCCCCTACACTGCCCGAACACCACTGCACTGCCCTAAACCCTGAAAATACCAGTCCCAGCACGACCCCCTACACTGCCCGAACACCACTGCACTGCCCTAAACCCTGAAACACCAGCCCCAGCACGACCCCCTACACTGCCCAAAACACCACTGCACTGCCCTAAACACTGAAAACCTCAGCCCCAGCATGACCCCTACACTGCCCGAACACCCTACACTGCCCTAAACCCTGAAACTCCACCCCCAGCACAACCCCCTACACTGCCCGAACACCACTGCTCTACCCTAAACCCTGAAACGCAAGCCCCAGCATGACCCCCTACACTGCCCGAACACTACTGCTCTACCCTAAACCCTGAAACGCCAGCCCCAGCACGACCCCCTACACTGCCCGAACACCACTGCACTGCCCTAAACCCTGAAACACCAACCCCTGCACGACCCCCTAAAATGCCCTAACACCATTGCACTGCCCTAAACCATGAAAAACCACCCACTCCACGACCCCCTACACTGCCCGAACACCACTGCACTACCCTAAAAACTGAAACACCACCTTCAGCACGACCCCCTACACTGCCCAAACACCACTGCTCTAACCTAAACCCTAAACCACCCCCTGCACATCCCCCTACACTACCCGAACACCACTGCTCTGCCCTAAACCCTGAAACACCATCCCCAGCACAACCCTCAACACTGCCCGAACACAATTGCACTGCCCTAAACTCTGAACCACTACCCCCTGCATGACCCCTTACACTGCCCGAACACCACTGCACTGCCCTAAACCCTGAAACACCACCCCTGCACGACCCCTACACTGCCCGAACACCACTGCACTGCCCTAAACCCTGAAACACCAGCCCCAGCAAGACACCCTACACTGCCCGAACACCACTGCACTGCCCTAAACCCTGAAACACCACCCCCTGCAAGACCCCCAACACTGCCCAAACACCATTGCACTGCCCTAAACCTTGAAACACCACCCACTCCACGACCCCCTACACTGCCCGAACACAACTGCACTACCCTAAACACTGAAACACCACCCCCTGCATGACCACCTATACTGCCTGAACACCACTGCACTGCCCTAAACCCTGAAACACCACCCCCAGCACGACCCCCTACACTGCCCAAACACCACTGCTCTACCCTAAACCCTAAACCACCCCCTGCACATCCCCCTACACTACCCAAACACAACTGCTCTGCTCTAAACCCTAAAACACCAGCCAAAGCACCAACCCCTACACTGCCAGAACACCACTGCTCTGCCCTAATCCCTGAAACACCAGCCCCAGCACATCCCCCTACACTGCCGAACACCACTGCACTGCCCTAAGCCCTGAAACTACCAGCACCAGCACGACCCCCTACACTGTCCGAACACCACTGCACTGCCCGAAACCCTGAAACACCAGCCCCAGCACGACCCCCTACACTGCCCAAAACACCACTGCACTGCCATAAACCCTGAAACATTACCACCAGCAAGACCCCCAACACTGCCCGAACACCACTACCCTAAACCCTGAAACACCACCCCCTGCAAGACCCACAACACTGCCTGAATACCACTGCACAGCCCAAAACCCTGAACCACCACCCCCTGCATGACCCCTTACACTGCCCGAACACCACTGCACTGCCCTAAACCCTGAAACACCACCCCTGCACGACCCCAATACTGCCCGAACACCACTGCACTGCCATAAACCCTGAAACACCACCCCCCACATGACCCCATACACTGCCTGAACACCACTGCCCTGCCCTAAACCCTTGAACACCTGCCCCAGCATCAACCCCTACACTGCCAGAACACCACTGCTCTGCCCTAAACCCTAAATCACCAGCGCCAGCACGATCCCCTACACTGCCCGAACACCACTGCACTGCCCTAAACCCTGAAACACCAGCCCCAGCACGACCCCCTACACTGCCCGAACACCACTGCACTGCCCTAAACCCTGAAACACCAGCCCCAGCACGACCCCCTACACTGCCCAAAACACCACTGCACTGCCCTAAACACTGAAAACCTCAGCCCCAGCATGACCCCTACACTGCCCGAACACCCTACACTGCCCTAAACCCTGAAACTCCACCCCCAGCACGACCCCCTACACTGCCCGAACACCACTGCTCTACCCTAAACCCTGAAACGCAAGCCCCAGCATGACCCCCTACACTGCCCGAACACTACTGCTCTACCCTAAACCCTGAAACGCCAGCCCCAGCACGACCCCCTACACTGCCCGAACACCACTGCACTGCCCTAAACCCTGAAACGCCAACCCCCGCACGACCCCCTACAATGCCCTAACACCATTGCACTGCCCTAAACCATGAAAAACCACCCACTCCACGACCCCCTACACTGCCCGAACACCACTGCACTATCCTAAAAACTGAAACACCACCCTCAGCACGACCCCCTACACTGCCCAAACACCACTGCTCTAACCTAAACCCTAAACCACCCCCTGCACATCCCCCTACACTACCCGAACACCACTGCTCTGCCCTAAACCCTGAAACACCATCCCCAGCACAACCCTCAACACTGCCCGAACACAATTGCACTGCCCTAAACCCTGAACCACCACCCCCTGCATGACCCCTTACACTGCCCGAACACCACTGCACTGCCCTAAACCCTGAAACACCAGCCCCAGCAAGACACCCTACACTGCCCGAACACCACTGCACTGCCCTAAACCCTGAAACACCACCCCCTGCAAGACCCCCAACACTGCCCAAACACCATTGCACTGCCCTAAACCTTGAAACACCACCCACTCCACGACCCCCTACACTGCCCGAACACAACTGCACTACCCTAAACACTGAAACACCACCCCCTGCATGACCACCTATACTGCCTGAACACCACTGCACTGCCCTAAACCCTGAAACACCACCCCCAGCACGACCCCCTACACTGCCCAAACACCACTGCTCTACCCTAAACCCTAAACCACCCCCTGCACATCCCCCTACACTACCCAAACACAACTGCTCTGCTCTAAACCCTAAAACACCAGCCAAAGCACCAACCCCTACACTGCCAGAACACCACTGCTCTGCCCTAATCCCTGAAACACCAGCCCCAGCACATCCCCCTACACTGCCGAACACCACTGCACTGCCCTAAGCCCTGAAACTACCAGCACCAGCACGACCCCCTACACTGTCCGAACACCACTGCACTGCCCGAAACCCTGAAACACCAGCCCCAGCACGACCCCCTACACTGCCCAAAACACCACTGCACTGCCATAAACCCTGAAACATTACCACCAGCAAGACCCCCAACACTGCCCGAACACCACTACCCTAAACCCTGAAACACCACCCCCTGCAAGACCCACAACACTGCCTGAATACCACTGCACAGCCCAAAACCCTGAACCACCACCCCCTGCATGACCCCTTACACTGCCCGAACACCACTGCACTGCCCTAAACCCTGAAACACCACCCCTGCACGACCCCAATACTGCCCGAACACCACTGCACTGCCATAAACCCTGAAACACCACCCCCCACATGACCCCATACACTGCCTGAACACCACTGCCCTGCCCTAAACCCTTGAACACCTGCCCCAGCATCAACCCCTACACTGCCAGAACACCACTGCTCTGCCCTAAACCCTAAATCACCAGCGCCAGCACGATCCCCTACACTGCCCGAACACCACTGCACTGCCCTAAACCCTGAAACACCAGCCCCAGCACGACCCCCTACACTGCCCGAACACCACTGCACTGCCCTAAACCCTGAAACACCAGCCCCAGCACGACCCCCTACACTGCCCAAAACACCACTGCACTGCCCTAAACACTGAAAACCTCAGCCCCAGCATGACCCCTACACTGCCCGAACACCCTACACTGCCCTAAACCCTGAAACTCCACCCCCAGCACGACCCCCTACACTGCCCGAACACCACTGCTCTACCCTAAACCCTGAAACGCAAGCCCCAGCATGACCCCCTACACTGCCCGAACACTACTGCTCTACCCTAAACCCTGAAACGCCAGCCCCAGCACGACCCCCTACACTGCCCGAACACCACTGCACTGCCCTAAACCCTGAAACGCCAACCCCCGCACGACCCCCTACAATGCCCTAACACCATTGCACTGCCCTAAACCATGAAAAACCACCCACTCCACGACCCCCTACACTGCCCGAACACCACTGCACTATCCTAAAAACTGAAACACCACCCTCAGCACGACCCCCTACACTGCCCAAACACCACTGCTCTAACCTAAACCCTAAACCACCCCCTGCACATCCCCCTACACTACCCGAACACCACTGCTCTGCCCTAAACCCTGAAACACCATCCCCAGCACAACCCTCAACACTGCCCGAACACAATTGCACTGCCCTAAACCCTGAACCACCACCCCCTGCATGACCCCTTACACTGCCCGAACACCACTGCACTGCCCTAAACCCTGAAACACCAGCCCTGCACGACCCCTACACTGCCCGAACACCACTGCACTGCCCTAAACCCTGAAACACCAGCCCCAGCAAGATGCCCTACACTGCCCAAACACCACTGCACTGCCCTAAACCCTGAAACACCACCCCCTGCAAGACCCCCAACACTGCCCGACCACCATTGCACTGCCCTAAACCTTGAAACACCACCCACTCCACGACCCCCTACACTGCCCGAACACCACTGCACTACCCTACACACTGAAACACCACCCCCTGCATGACCACCTATACTGCCTGAACACCACTGCACTGCCCTAAACCCTGAAACACCACCCCCAGCACGACCCCCTACACTGCCCAAACACCACTGCTCTACCCTAAACCCTAAACCACCCCCTGCACATCCCCCTACACTACCCGAACACAACTGCTCTGCTCTAAACCCTAAAACACCAGCCAAAGCACCAACCCCTACACTGCCAGAACACCACCGCTCTGCCCTAATCCCTGAAACACCAGCCCCAGCACATCCCCCTACACTGCCCGAACACCACTGCACTGCCCTAAACCCTGAAACTACCAGCACCAGCATGACCCCCTACACTGTCCGAACACCACTGCACTGCCCGAAACCCCGAAACACCAGCCCCAGCACGACCCCCTACACTGCCCAAAACACCACTGCACTGCCGTAAACCCTGAAACATTACCACCAGCAAGACCCCCAACACTGCCCGAACACCACTACCCTAAACCCTGAAACACCACCCCCTGCAAGACCCACAACACTGCCTGAATACCACTGCACAGCCCAAAACCCTGAACCACCACCCCCTGCATGACCCCTTACACTGCCCGAACACCACTGCACTGCCCTAAACCCTGAAACACCACCCCTGCACGACCCCCAATACTGCCCGAACACCACTGCACTGCCATAAACCCTGAAACACTACCCCCCACATGACCCCATACACTGCCCGAACACCACTGCTGTGCCCTAAACCCTTGAACACCTGCCCCAGCATCAACCCCTACACTGCCAGAACACCACTGCTCTGCCCTAAACCCTAAATCACCAGCGCCAGCACGATCCCCTACACTGCCCGAACACCACTGCACTGCCCTAAACCCTGAAACACCAGCCCCAGCACGGCCCCCTACACTGTCTGAACATCACTGCACTGCCCTAAACCCTAAAACACCAGCCCCAGCACGACCCCCTACACTGCCCGAACACCACTGCTCTGCCCTAAACCCTGAAACACCAGCCCCAGCATGACCCCCTAAACTGGCCGAATACCACTGCACAGCCCTAAACCCTGACACTCCACCCCCAGCACGACCCCCTACACTGCCCGAACACCACTGCTCTGCCATAAACCCTAAAACATCAGCCCCAGCACGACCCCTACACTACCCGAACACCACTGCTCTGCCCTAAACCCTGAAACGTCATCCCCCGCACGACACCCTACACTGCCCGAACACCACTGCACTGCCCTAAACCCTGAAACACCAGCCCCAGCACTACCCCCTACACTGCCGAACACAACTGCACTGCCCTAAACCCTGAAACACCAGCCCCAGTTCGACCCGCTACACTGCCCGAACACCACTGCACTGCCCTAAACCCTGAGACACCAGCCCCAGCACAACCCCCTACACTGCCCGAACACCGCTGCACTGCCCTAAACCCTGAAACACCACCCCCGCACAACCCCTACACTGCCTGAGCACCACTGCACTGCCCTAAACCCTGAAACACCAGCCCCAGTTCGACCCACTACACTGCCCGAAAACCACTGCACTGCCCTAAACCCTGAGGCACCAGCCCCAGCACGACCCCCTACACTGCCTGAACACCACTGCACTGCCCTAAACCCTGAAACACCACCCCCTGCACGACCCCCTACACTGCCCGAACACCACTGCACTGCCCTAAACCCTGAAACTCCACCCCCAGCACGACCCCCTACACTGCCCGAACACCACTGCTCTACCCTAAACCCTGAAACGCAAGCCCCAGCATGACCCCCTACACTGCCCGAACACTACTGCTCTACCCTAAACCCTGAAACGCCAGCCCCAGCACGACCCCCTACACTGCCCGAACACCACTGCACTGCCCTAAACCCTGAAACGCCAACCCCCGCACGACCCCCTACAATGCCCTAACACCATTGCACTGCCCTAAACCATGAAAAACCACCCACTCCACGACCCCCTACACTGCCCGAACACCACTGCACTATCCTAAAAACTGAAACACCACCCTCAGCACGACCCCCTACACTGCCCAAACACCACTGCTCTAACCTAAACCCTAAACCACCCCCTGCACATCCCCCTACACTACCCGAACACCACTGCTCTGCCCTAAACCCTGAAACACCATCCCCAGCACAACCCTCAACACTGCCCGAACACAATTGCACTGCCCTAAACCCTGAACCACCACCCCCTGCATGACCCCTTACACTGCCCGAACACCACTGCACTGCCCTAAACCCTGAAACACCACCCCTGCACGACCCCTACACTGCCCGAACACCACTGCACTGCCCTAAACCCTGAAACACCAGCCCCAGCAAGATGCCCTACACTGCCCAAACACCACTGCACTGCCCTAAACCCTGAAACACCACCCCCTGCAAGACCCCCAACACTGCCCGACCACCATTGCACTGCCCTAAACCTTGAAACACCACCCACTCCACGACCCCCTACACTGCCCGAACACCACTGCACTACCCTAAACACTGAAACACCACCCCCTGCATGACCACCTATACTGCCTGAACACCACTGCACTGCCCTAAACCCTGAAACACCACCCCCAGCACGACCCCCTACACTGCCCAAACACCACTGCTCTACCCTAAACCCTAAACCACCCCCTGCACATCCCCCTACACTACCCGAACACAACTGCTCTGCTCTAAACCCTAAAACACCAGCCAAAGCACCAACCCCTACACTGCCAGAACACCACCGCTCTGCCCTAATCCCTGAAACACCAGCCCCAGCACATCCCCCTACACTGCCCGAACACCACTGCACTGCCCTAAACCCTGAAACTATCAGCACCAGCATGACCCCCTACACTGTCCGAACACCACTGCACTGCCCGAAACCCCGAAACACCAGCCCCAGCACGACCCCCTACACTGCCCAAAACACCACTGCACTGCCGTAAACCCTGAAACATTACCACCAGCAAGACCCCCAACACTGCCCGAACACCACTACCCTAAACCCTGAAACACCACCCCCTGCAAGACCCACAACACTGCCTGAATACCACTGCACAGCCCAAAACCCTGAACCACCACCCCCTGCATGACCCCTTACACTGCCCGAACACCACTGCACTGCCCTAAACCCTGAAACACCACCCCTGCACGACCCCCAATACTGCCCGAACACCACTGCACTGCCATAAACCCTGAAACACCACCCCCCACATGACCCCATACACTGCCCGAACACCACTGCTGTGCCCTAAACCCTTGAACACCTGCCCCAGCATCAACCCCTACACTGCCAGAACACCACTGCTCTGCCCTAAACCCTAAATCACCAGCGCCAGCACGATCCCCTACACTGCCCGAACACCACTGCACTGCCCTAAACCCTGAAACACCAGCCCCAGCACGGCCCCCTACACTGTCTGAACATCACTGCACTGCCCTAAACCCTAAAACACCAGCCCCAGCACGACCCCCTACACTGCCCGAACACCACTGCTCTGCCCTAAACCCTGAAACACCAGCCCCAGCATGACCCCCTAAACTGGCCGAATACCACTGCACAGCCCTAAACCCTGACACTCCACCCCCAGCACGACCCCCTACACTGCCCGAACACCACTGCTCTGCCATAAACCCTAAAACATCAGCCCCAGCACGACCCCTACACTACCCGAACACCACTGCTCTGCCCTAAACCCTGAAACGTAATCCCCCGCACGACACCCTACACTGCCCGAACACCACTGCACTGCCCTAAACCCTGAAACACCAGCCCCAGCACTACCCCCTACACTGCCGAACACAACTGCACTGCCCTAATCCCTGAAACACCAGCCCCAGTTCGACCCGCTACACTGCCCGAACACCACTGCACTGCCCTAAACCCTGAGACACCAGCCCCAGCACAACCCCCTACACTGCCCGAACACCACTGCACTGCCCTAAACCCTAAAACACCACCCCCGCACAACCCCTACACTGCCTGAGCACCACTGCACTGCCCTAAACCCTGAAACACCAGCCCCAGTTCGACCCACTACACTGCCCGAAAACCACTGCACTGCCCTAAACCCTGAGGCACCAGCCCCAGCACGACCCCCTACACTGCCTGAACACCACTGCACTGCCCTAAACCCTGAAACACCACCCCCTGCACGACCCCCTACACTGCCCGAACACCACTGCACTGCCCTAAACCCTGAAACACCACCCCCAGCACGACCACCTACACTGCCCGAAAACCACTGCACTGACCTAAACCCTGAAACACCACCCCCACACAACCCCCTACACTGCCTGAACACCACTGTACTGCCGTAAATCCTGAAACACCACCTCCCAGTAAGACCCCCTACACTGCCCTAACACCACTGCACTGCCCTAAACCCTGAAGCACCAGCCGCACCACGACCCCCTACACTGCCCGAACACCACTGCACTGCCCTAAACCCTGAAAATACCAGCCCCAGCACGACCCCCTACACTGTCCGAACACCACTGCATTGCCCTAAACCCTGAAACACCAGCCCCAGCACGACCCCCTACACTGCCCAAAACACCACTGCACTGCCCTAAACACTGAAAACCTCAGCCCCAGCATGACCCCTACACTGCCCGAACACCCTACACTGCCCTAAACCCTGAAACGCCACCCCCAGCACGACCCCCTACACTGCCCGAACACCACTGCTCTACCCTAAACCCTGAAACGCAAGCCCCAGCATGACCCCCTACACTGCCCGAACACCACTGCACTGCCCTAAACCCTGAAACACTACCCCTGCACGACCCCCAATACTGCCCGAACACCACTGCACTGCCATAAACCCTGAAACACCACCCCCCACATGACCCCATACACTGCCCGAACACCACTGCCCTGCCCTAAACCCTTGAACACCTGCCCCAGCATCAACCCCTACACTGCCAGAACACCACTGCTCTGCCCTAAACCCTAAATCACCAGCGCCAGCACGATCCCCTACACTGCCCGAACACCACTGCACTGCCCTAAACCCTGAAACACCAGCCCCAGCACGGCCCCCTACACTGTCTGAACATCACTGCACTGCCCTAAACCCTAAAACACCAGCCCCAGCACGACCCCCTACACTGCCCGAACACCACTGCTCTGCCCTAAACCCTGAAACACCAGCCCCAGCACGACCCCCTAAACTGCCCGAATACCACTGCACAGCCCTAAACCCTGACACTCCACCCCCAGCACGACCCCCTACACTGCCCGAACACCACTGCTCTGCCATAAACCCTAAAACATCAGCCCCAGCACGACCCCTACACTACCCGAACACCACTGCTCTGCCCTAAACCCTGAAACGTCATCCCCCGCACGACACCCTACACTGCCCGAACACCACTGCACTGCCCTAAACCCTGAAACACCAGCCCCAGCACTACCCCTACACTGCCGAACACAACTGCACTGCCCTAAACCATGAAACACCAGCCCCAGTTCGACCCGCTACACTGCCCGAACACCACTGCACTGCCCTAAACCCTGAGACACCAGCCCCAGCACGACCCCCTACACTGCCCGAACACCACTGCACTGCCCTAAACCCTGAAACACCACCCCCGCACAACCCCTACACTGCCTGAGCACCACTGCACTGCCCTAAACCCTGAAACACCAGCCCCAGTTCGAGCCACTACACTGCCCGAAAACCACTGCACTGCCCTAAACCCTGAGGCACCAGCCCCAGCACGACCCCCTACACTGCCCGAACACCACTGCACTGCCCTAAACCCTGAAACACCACCCTCTGCACGACCCCCTACACTGCCCGAACACCACTGCACTGCCCTAAACCCTGAAACACCACCCCCAGCACGACCACCTACACTGCCCGAAAACCACTGCACTGACCTAAACCCTGAAACACCACCCCCACACAACCCCCTACACTGCCTGAACACCACTGTTCTGCCGTAAATCCTGAAACACCACCTCCCAGTAAGACCCCCTACACTGCCCTAACACCACTGCACTGCCCTAAACCCTGAAGCACCAGCCGCACCACGACCCCCTACACTGCCCGAACACCACTGCACTGCCCTAAACCCTGAAAATACCAGTCCCAGCACGACCCCCTACACTGCCCGAACACCACTGCACTGCCCTAAACCCTGAAACACCAGCCCCAGCACGACCCCCTACACTGCCCAAAACACCACTGCACTGCCCTAAACACTGAAAACCTCAGCCCCAGCATGACCCCTACACTGCCCGAACACCCTACACTGCCCTAAACCCTGAAACTCCACCCCCAGCACAACCCCCTACACTGCCCGAACACCACTGCTCTACCCTAAACCCTGAAACGCAAGCCCCAGCATGACCCCCTACACTGCCCGAACACTACTGCTCTACCCTAAACCCTGAAACGCCAGCCCCAGCACGACCCCCTACACTGCCCGAACACCACTGCACTGCCCTAAACCCTGAAACGCCAACCCCTGCACGACCCCCTAAAATGCCCTAACACCATTGCACTGCCCTAAACCATGAAAAACCACCCACTCCACGACCCCCTACACTGCCCGAACACCACTGCACTACCCTAAAAACTGAAACACCACCTTCAGCACGACCCCCTACACTGCCCAAACACCACTGCTCTAACCTAAACCCTAAACCACCCCCTGCACATCCCCCTACACTACCCGAACACCACTGCTCTGCCCTAAACCCTGAAACACCATCCCCAGCACAACCCTCAACACTGCCCGAACACAATTGCACTGCCCTAAACTCTGAACCACCACCCCCTGCATGACCCCTTTCACTGCCCGAACACCACTGCACTGCCCTAAACCCTGAAACACCACCCCTGCACGACCCCTACACTGCCCGAACACCACTGCACTGCCCTAAACCCTGAAACACCAGCCCCAGCAAGACACCCTACACTGCCCGAACACCACTGCACTGCCCTAAACCCTGAAACACCACCCCCTGCAAGACCCCCAACACTGCCCAAACACCATTGCACTGCCCTAAACCTTGAAACACCACCCACTCCACGACCCCCTTGTTAGAAATGGGATTTCTGGTTGGCTGAGGCTTGCGCCAAAGCCAGGCAGAAACCACCACTCTAGTCAGGGCTGGGGAGTTACACGCCAAAGATAACCCCTGCTCACCCCCTTGGTAGCTTGGCACGAGCAGTCAGGCTTATCTCTGAGGCGATGTGTAAAGCGTTTGCGCGCGCACCCAGCAACAACACCCAAGGCCCACCACAAAGGAAACTCCACACAAGGTATTCTATAAAAATAGCCTTTGTATTATACACAACACATTAGATAAAAACACACACTCTACAATGTGCCAACAGGCTCGGGCAGAATTTACAAGGGATTATATATACAGGGGACAGGGCCACATGGACCACTGTCCGGAATTAGCACTTTTTAGAACATAGGAATAATACTGTAGTACAAAATAGCAAAGGTAGCACACCACCAGTAACTACTGGTCACCAGAAAGTACCACCTACGCAACCCTAACCACCTTAGGACAATATTGCGCAGGGAATCAGGACCTCACTAGCACCACCTGTACTAGGGAGAAAACAACCACCTAAGTATCACAATACCTGTAGGGGTCTAAGCACATAAACACATGATGCATAACATTCAGAGGTGTAAAGCAAAGCACATGACGCATAACCACATTCAGAGGTGCAGGAAAGGTACAATGGCGCAAAAACTCACATTAGCCACTATCTGTGGCAGTCCCTGGGCCAACTGGCCGTGAAGGGGCAAGGACGCCCTGCGTCCAGAAAAGTCAGGGGCAAGGCTGCGCAGGAGGCGCAGTCCAAAGCTCCGAGGGCCCCAACCTAAACGATGCAGCTGCCCACTAAGTGCTGGGCAGCTGGAGAAAGCAAACGTGGGCACCACTGTGCCTGGGAAACAACTCTTGTCGCTCCCGTGGAGCCTCGGGGCTCAAAACAACAACAAAAGCCCCCTAGAGCCTCTGTGGCTCTGTAAACTAATGTGGGGCAAGGTGGGAGTGGCCCGCTGCCATCTGGGGCCACTCAAACGCTGAAGAAATGCCCCGGTAACGTTGGAGCGCTCTGGGCGCTCTGAGCAATCACTGCTTCGTTGGAGCCTCGTGGGCTCGAGTACACGTTGGGGCGGCCCGCTGCCTTCCGGGGCCGCCCGACACCTGCACTGCCCCGGTACCTGCCGGTGGAGCCCTCTCGGGGCTCAAGAAACTACTGAACTGCCCCCTACAGCATTGGAGCCTCGCAGGCTCTCGCTCACACAGGCCCCCCCCTCAGCCCCACGGGGACTCTTACATCCACGGACGCCTCACCTGGCTTCCAGGATGCTCCCGCGGCCGCGTCGGGCTTCTGGGCAGCGGCCGGCACGGGACGGACACGGAGCCTGCACGGCTCCGTCGGCTCAGCTCTCGCGGTCTCCTCTCGCTCGCCGGAGCACGGGGTGGGCTCCCGTAGACTTCCGGCCTCCGGCCGAGGCCCCGCCCACGTCACCACGAACTCTGCCTGACTTCCTGTCGTCCGGAGCCGGGCTGCAGCGGTGACTTTTGGATCGCGGTAATGTGGGGTGGGCACCCGCTAGGGGGGCGAGAATCCAAACGCGGCAAAGTCCCTGGCGGGGTGGGCACCCGCTAGGGATATTAATTTTCAATAAAGCGGGGTGGGCACCCGCTAACACGCTCGGCAATGTCCCTGGCAGGGTGGGCACCTGCCAGTGGACGTCGGAATCGGCAAAGCCAGGGCAAACGCCGGGTGGGCACCGGCTTCCAAAAATAAAGCGCTCCTAGCGCTATGAAGCCAATGAAAGCGCTCCCAGCGCTACCAGTCGAATAAAAGCGCTCCCAGGCGCTTAGGGCTGCAAAAAGCGCTCCCAGCGCTTTAAGAATGATAATAAAGTCCAGCAACAAATGGTCCTTCAAGAGCAGGGGGGCAAGGCTGGACCCAGAGCCAGCTCACTGGGCCTCCAGGCAGGGAGGTAGTCCAAGTGGCGGTCCTCTGGTCCAGCAGCAGCAGCAGCCCCCCTCAGGTAAGATCCTGGCAGAGAACAGTTTCTGTGGGGACACAGCCCCATTTTTATACAGGCAAACCCTTTGTTCTGGGTTCAGGGTGAGGGGGAAAACCAGTCGCAGCTGGTTGGGGAGCACCCTTGATGTGCTCAGCCCCTCACTCTATTCACTGGCAGGGCTAGGGTCGTCAGTCGCACCACAGGGGGCGGGGCCAGCATTGTGTTTGGAAAACCCTGTCCTATTCAGGACCCAGGTGGACTCCTCCCACCCATCTAGCTGCTGATCTCCCCATTCACCACTGGGTGACTCATCCTGACACTGGGGAATCCCTAGCCCGTCACATGACACGACCAGCCAATCACGCGACAGACACACTGCACACAGAAGTGCCCACTTCTAGAAGTGGCACTTCCACACTAGGTACATGCACGCCGCACACATCATCGCGCAGCATTCACTCCCACGAGTCCGCACATACCAAACTCGGGCCTGCACACCCCACGCATCAGGAACTACTAGGGACACATACATTCCCCATGCATTCCTATGGGAGGGCAGGCCTATCTCACCACATGCACTCAGCGCACGCACGCACTTTACCCTGGGACACAGGGAAAGTGCGCAGAAACCAAAAAAATTACCACACCAAGTCACCAATAAAAAGCCAAAAAGTCCAGGGGTGAACCTGCCAGAAGGGCCAAGTCCAACACAACCCCCTTCCAGCCAAAACGCAGGGCAGACCAATCACCACCGTGATGGACTTCCCTGCTTGGGGCGATAGAACACGGACGCGGGCCCGCAACTGCATGGACACCCTCCGGTTCTACGCCACGGTGAACCCATGGAATTCTTTTTAACACCACTGTCCGGACCAACTGGGCTACCCCACTGGTACTCCCAAGCTGTCCGCGGCCAAGACCAGGCCCTAGGCCACCCAGGTGCCACTGGTCTTTGCCTAACCACAGAGTGGGGGGTAGTAACCCCTGGCACATAGCGGCCATTCTCCACTCTTCCTCTCTGAAAGACAGGACTAGACTGCCACTGGTTCTCCAGCCTAGGGTCTACACCCTCAGGCGGACCAGGAGTCTCAGGGAAAGCTCTCCTCCCCCTACCTCTTCTCCTAGGGTTCCTCCTCCTCTGGCGAGGGGTACACCTAGAACGCCATCCCAACCCAGGGTTTAACCCCTCAGGTTGTACCGGGGGCAGAGGTGGGCTCTCCCACCCTCTGCACCCCCTTCCAGAACCCTGCTCCCTACCAACTGGGGCGGTACCTCTGGAAGAAGAACTGGTCGGGACGCTGGTTACAGACGTCCCACCCTTCAGGTCAGGCTGATCCCGAACCTGGCCTTCCAACCTCCGGCCTAGAACCTTTGGTGGAATAATTGCCTGGCACTCCAGGACTTCTGGGGATTTCCACTCCATCCCCCTGAGGCTATCAAAGGACACATACGTCAAGCGACTGTCTGTCTGGCGCTGATCTCCCGTCCCCTGTCCACCTGACAGTGCGCGGAGATCCCCCAGAACAGAAGTGGTGCCACCCTGGTCACTACACGGGATCCTAGCCCAACTGGGTAGTCCCTGACCCACAGGCTCTTCCACTGGGGAACTCATCCCCCAATCACTCCTCACACTGGACTCCTGTACCCTCCCTACCGGAGCGGTACTGCCAGACTCTAGAACCACAGGAGCCCTGGTTACAGGTGCTCCAGGTCCTCTACTCACCAGGAGATCTCCCTCAAATGGGCTAACAGGACAGCCTAGGTCCCCAACTTGGTGTTCCCTCATGGAACCATCCAAGTCCTGAGGCAGGGTTTCGTACGTCAGGGGACCCTCGGTCACCCTCTCACTCCTGCTCCACTGAGCCAGGCAGTGAGCCCCTACACCCTCCTCGCTATCCTGGGACCTAGCTGGGCTACACTGAGCCTCTTCCACCACGCTGGGCTGGAAGATACCTGACCCACTACTTTTGGAGTCACTCCCTAATGACTCTAGAGAACCTCTAGCCCTTTCCCAGCGCTCTGCCTCATCCGCAAGGTCAAATGGCTCAGCCAATCCACACCCCAACAGGTGTTGGCGCAACCCTGGCACACAACAACTGAGCAGGTGTTCTTTGAGAACCAGATTACACAGTATATCAAAATCACTTGCTGTGGAAATCCAATCAAACATTGCCTCCTCACATCCATCCACAAACTCCTCCCAAGTCTGGTGAGACAGTTTCCTACTGCCCCTGAATTTCAACCTTAACTCCTCCTCCTGGGGAACAGGTACCAGACTGGGGGAACTGGGACTGGGATTTCCTACACTGGAATCTACATCGCTACTACCACTGGACTCAACCCTCCCTGGGGAGCCCAGAAAATTAAAACTGCGCGCAGGGGATAGTCTACCCTCCAGAGCTACTTTGCCTCTGGTGGAGGCCCTCTCAGCCTCCTCTACCCTCTCCCGCGCCAAGACCCACTCAGTCTCTCGCTGTTGCTTCCTGGCCTCCAGCTGCGCCATAGCCTGAGCATGCTCTAACCTGAGCTTCTCTAACGCCAGCTGGTGCTCCCTTTCTTTCCTCCTATCCTCCCACTCCTCTGGGGACAGGGAAAGGGATGAGGCGCTGCCTCCTACGCTGGACCCAGCACGGGACGCCCTACCTATGGGGTCCTCACTCTCTACTGGCGTCCAGGTATTGTCATCCTCTACCTCCTCTTCTGACTCTTCCTCTGTACAGTACCTTTCTAACTCCTGCCTCTGGCGCCAAGCTAGCTCATAGGGATCACAAGCAGGCTCCATTCTGGCGGACGTTATGGTAACAATTATACAGGGAACCTAGGGGTCTGAGTTTCACACAGGAGCACACAATTCACAAAAAGATTCAGCAAGCTCTCTAACCCAGAGAACTCACACTCACTTGCCTAGTGCCACACACCATTCATCCACACACCCAACCCTCCCCTCGGACTGGTAAGGCAGTTTCTACCACCCCTGATTCCTCAACCTGACCACCACGTGACACAGGTACCAACTCTGGGCGCAGGGCGGGGGACAAATGTACAGGACACTATTACGCTGCCACCACTGGATCCCACCCTCTGGTGAATCCAGAAAACACAATGCACTAAGGGGGATGATCTACCCTCCCGAGCTAGGGACACCTAACTCACAGTGCACAAAACCCCATTTCCAAAGAAATGACAATTAAAAACAATTTTAAAACAATAATCCCTATACCATGTGATTTATCTAAATGCAGAGTTTTGTAGTGCGGCCAGTTGCCGCTGCGGTACAGCGCAAACGCAAGTCCAAATCCCACCGCTGATCACCAATGTTAGAAATGGGATTTCTGGTTGGCTGAGGCTTGCGCCAAAGCCAGGCAGAAACCACCACTCTAGTCAGGGCTGGGGAGTTACACGCCAAAGATAACCCCTGCTCACCCCCTTGGTAGCTTGGCACGAGCAGTCAGGCTTATCTCTGAGGCGATGTGTAAAGCGTTTGCGCGCGCACCCAGCAACAACACCCAAGGCCCACCACAAAGGAAACTCCACACAAGGTATTCTATAAAAATAGCCTTTGTATTATACACAACACATTAGATAAAAACACACACTCTACAATGTGCCAACAGGCTCGGGCAGAATTTACAAGGGATTATATATACAGGGGACAGGGCCACATGGACCACTGTCCGGAATTAGCACTTTTTAGAACATAGGAATAATACTGTAGTACAAAATAGCAAAGGTAGCACACCACCAGTAACTACTGGTCACCAGAAAGTACCACCTACGCAACCCTAACCACCTTAGGACAATATTGCGCAGGGAATCAGGACCTCACTAGCACCACCTGTACTAGGGAGAAAACAACCACCTAAGTATCACAATACCTGTAGGGGTCTAAGCACATAAACACATGATGCATAACATTCAGAGGTGTAAAGCAAAGCACATGACGCATAACCACATTCAGAGGTGCAGGAAAGGTACAATGGCGCAAAAACTCACATTAGCCACTATCTGTGGCAGTCCCTGGGCCAACTGGCCGTGAAGGGGCAAGGACGCCCTGCGTCCAGAAAAGTCAGGGGCAAGGCTGCGCAGGAGGCGCAGTCCAAAGCTCCGAGGGCCCCAACCTAAACGATGCAGCTGCCCACTAAGTGCTGGGCAGCTGGAGAAAGCAAACGTGGGCACCACTGTGCCTGGGAAACAACTCTTGTCGCTCCCGTGGAGCCTCGGGGCTCAAAACAACAACAAAAGCCCCCTAGAGCCTCTGTGGCTCTGTAAACTAATGTGGGGCAAGGTGGGAGTGGCCCGCTGCCATCTGGGGCCACTCAAACGCTGAAGAAATGCCCCGGTAACGTTGGAGCGCTCTGGGCGCTCTGAGCAATCACTGCTTCGTTGGAGCCTCGTGGGCTCGAGTACACGTTGGGGCGGCCCGCTGCCTTCCGGGGCCGCCCGACACCTGCACTGCCCCGGTACCTGCCGGTGGAGCCCTCTCGGGGCTCAAGAAACTACTGAACTGCCCCCTACAGCATTGGAGCCTCGCAGGCTCTCGCTCACACAGGCCCCCCCCTCAGCCCCACGGGGACTCTTACATCCACGGACGCCTCACCTGGCTTCCAGGATGCTCCCGCGGCCGCGTCGGGCTTCTGGGCAGCGGCCGGCACGGGACGGACACGGAGCCTGCACGGCTCCGTCGGCTCAGCTCTCGCGGTCTCCTCTCGCTCGCCGGAGCACGGGGTGGGCTCCCGTAGACTTCCGGCCTCCGGCCGAGGCCCCGCCCACGTCACCACGAACTCTGCCTGACTTCCTGTCGTCCGGAGCCGGGCTGCAGCGGTGACTTTTGGATCGCGGTAATGTGGGGTGGGCACCCGCTAGGGGGGCGAGAATCCAAACGCGGCAAAGTCCCTGGCGGGGTGGGCACCCGCTAGGGATATTAATTTTCAATAAAGCGGGGTGGGCACCCGCTAACACGCTCGGCAATGTCCCTGGCAGGGTGGGCACCTGCCAGTGGACGTCGGAATCGGCAAAGCCAGGGCAAACGCCGGGTGGGCACCGGCTTCCAAAAATAAAGCGCTCCTAGCGCTATGAAGCCAATGAAAGCGCTCCCAGCGCTACCAGTCGAATAAAAGCGCTCCCAGGCGCTTAGGGCTGCAAAAAGCGCTCCCAGCGCTTTAAGAATGATAATAAAGTCCAGCAACAAATGGTCCTTCAAGAGCAGGGGGGCAAGGCTGGACCCAGAGCCAGCTCACTGGGCCTCCAGGCAGGGAGGTAGTCCAAGTGGCGGTCCTCTGGTCCAGCAGCAGCAGCAGCCCCCCTCAGGTAAGATCCTGGCAGAGAACAGTTTCTGTGGGGACACAGCCCCATTTTTATACAGGCAAACCCTTTGTTCTGGGTTCAGGGTGAGGGGGAAAACCAGTCGCAGCTGGTTGGGGAGCACCCTTGATGTGCTCAGCCCCTCACTCTATTCACTGGCAGGGCTAGGGTCGTCAGTCGCACCACAGGGGGCGGGGCCAGCATTGTGTTTGGAAAACCCTGTCCTATTCAGGACCCAGGTGGACTCCTCCCACCCATCTAGCTGCTGATCTCCCCATTCACCACTGGGTGACTCATCCTGACACTGGGGAATCCCTAGCCCGTCACATGACACGACCAGCCAATCACGCGACAGACACACTGCACACAGAAGTGCCCACTTCTAGAAGTGGCACTTCCACACTAGGTACATGCACGCCGCACACATCATCGCGCAGCATTCACTCCCACGAGTCCGCACATACCAAACTCGGGCCTGCACACCCCACGCATCAGGAACTACTAGGGACACATACATTCCCCATGCATTCCTATGGGAGGGCAGGCCTATCTCACCACATGCACTCAGCGCACGCACGCACTTTACCCTGGGACACAGGGAAAGTGCACAGAAACCAAAAAAATTACCACACCAAGTCACCAATAAAAAGGCAAAAAGTCCAGGGGTGAACCTGCCAGAAGGGCCAAGTCCAACACCCCTACACTGCCCGAACACAACTGCACTACCCTAAACACTGAAACACCACCCCCTGCATGACCACCTATACTGCCTGAACACCACTGCACTGCCCTAAACCCTGAAACACCACCCCCAGCACGACCCCCTACACTGCCCAAACACCACTGCTCTACCCTAAACCCTAAACCACCCCCTGCACATCCCCCTACACTACCCAAACACAACTGCTCTGCTCTAAACCCTAAAACACCAGACAAAGCACCAACCCCTACACTGCCAGAACACCACTGCTCTGCCCTAATCCCTGAAACACCAGCCCCAGCACATCCCCCTACACTGCCGAACACCACTGCACTGCCCTAAACCCTGAAACTACCAGCACCAGCACGACCCCCTACACTGTCCGAACACCACTGCACTGCCCGAAACCCTGAAACACCAGCCCCAGCACGACCCCCTACACTGCCCAAAACACCACTGCACTGCCATAAACCCTGAAACATTACCACCAGCAAGACCCCCAACACTGCCCGAACACCACTACCCTAAACCCTGAAACACCACCCCCTGCAAGACCCACAACACTGCCTGAATACCACTGCACAGCCCAAAACCCTGAACCACCACCCCCTGCATGACCCCTTACACTGCCCGAACACCACTGCACTGCCCTAAACCCTGAAACACCACCCCTGCACGACCCCTAATACTGCCCGAACACCACTGCACTGCCATAAACCCTGAAACACCACCCCCCACATGACCCCATACACTGCCTGAACACCACTGCCCTGCCCTAAACCCTTGAACACCTGCCCCAGCATCAACCCCTACACTGCCAGAACACCACTGCTCTGCCCTAAACCCTAAATCACCAGCGCCAGCACGATCCCCTACACTGCCCGAACACCACTGCACTGCCCTAAACCCTGAAACACCAGCCCCAGCATGGCCCCCTACACTGTCTGAACATCACTGCACTGCCCTAAACCCTAAAACACCAGCCACACTACGACCCCCTACACTGCCCGAACACCACTGCTCTGCCCTAAACCCTGAAACACCAGCCCCAGCACGACCCCCTAAACTGCCCGAATACCACTGCACAGCCCTAAACCCTGACACTCCACCCCCAGCACGACCCCCTACACTGCCCGAACACCACTGCTCTGCCATAAACCCTAAAACATCAGCCCCAGCACGACCCCTACACTACCCGAACACCACTGCTCTGCCCTAAACCCTGAAACGTCATCCCCCGCACGACACCCTACACTGCCCGAACACCACTGCACTGCCCTAAACCCTGAAACACCAGCCCCAGTTCGACCCGCTACACGGCCCGAACACCACTGCACTGCTCTAAACTCTGAGACACCAGCCCCAGCACGACCCCCTACACTGCCCGAACACCACTGCACTGCCCTAAACCCTGAAACACCACCCCCGCACAACCCCTACACTGCCTGAGCACCACTGCACTGCCCTAAACCCTGAAACACCAGCCCCAGTTCGACCCACTACACTGCCCGAAAACCACTGCACTGCCCTAAACCCTGAGGCACCAGCCCCAGCACGACCCCCTACACTGCCCGAACACCACTGCACTGCCCTAAACCCTGAAACACCACCCCCTGCACGACCCCCTACACTGCCCGAACACCACTGCACTGCCCTAAACCCTGAAACACCACCCCCAGCACGACCACCTACACTGCCCGAAAACCACTGCACTGACCTAAACCCTGAAACACCACCCCCACACAACCCCCTACACTACCTGAACACCACTGTACTGCCGTAAATCCTGAAACACCACCTCCCAGTAAGACCCCCTACACTGCCCTAACACCACTGCACTGCCCTAAACCCTGAAGCACCAGCCGCACCACGACCCCCTACACTGCCCGAACACCACTGCACTGCCCTAAACCCTGAAAATACCAGCCCCAGCACGACCCCTACACTGCCCGAACACCACTGCACTGCCCTAAACCCTGAAACACCAGCCCCAGCACGACCCCCTACACTGCCCAAAACACCACTGCACTTCCCTAAACACTGAAAACCTCAGCCCCAGCATGACCCCTACACTGCCCGAACACCCTACACTGCCCTAAACCCTGAAACTCCACCCCCAGCACGACCCCCTACACTGCCCGAACACCACTGCTCTACCCTAAACCCTGAAACGCAAGCCCTAGCATGACCGCCTACACTGCCCGAACACTACTGCTCTACCATAAACCCTGAAACGGCAGCCCCAGCACGACCCCCTACACTGCCCGAACACCACTGCTCTGCCATAAACCATAAAACACCAGCCCCAGGACAACCCCTACACTGCCCGAACACCACTGCTCTGCCCTAAACCCTGAAACGTCATCCCGCTTGACCCCCTACACTGCCCGAACACCACTGCACTGCCCTAAACCCTGAAACACCAGCCCCAGCACTACGCCCTACACTGCCCGAACACAACTGCACTGCCCTAAACCCTGAAACACCAGCCCCAGTTCGACCCACTACACTGCCCGAAAACCACTGCACTGCCCTAAACCCTGAAGCACCAGCCCCAGCACGACCCCCTACACTGCCCGAACACCACTGCACTGCCCTAAACCCTGAAACACCACCCCCTGCACGACCCCCTACACTGCCCGAACACCACTGCACTGACCTAAACCCTGAAACACCACCCCCAGCACGACCACCTACACTGCCCGAAAACCACTGCACTGACCTAAACCCTGAAACACCACCCCCACACAACCCCCTACACTGCCTGAACACCACTGTACTGCCGTAAATCCTGAAACACCACCTCCCAGTAAGACCCCCTACACTGCCCTAACACCACTGCACTGCCCTAAACCCTGAAGCACCAGCCGCACCACGACCCCCTACACTGCCCGAACACCACTGCACTGCCCTAAACCCTGAAAATACCAGCCCCAGCACGACCCCCTACACTGCCCAAACACCACTGCACTGCCCTAAACCCTGAAACACCAGCCCCAGCACGACCCCCTACACTGCCCAAAACACCACTGCACTGCCCTAAACACTGAAAACCTCAGCCCCAGCATGACCCCTACACTGCCCGAACACCCTACACTGCCCTAAACCCTGAAACTCCACCCCCAGCACGACCCCCTACACTGCCCGAACACCACTGCTCTACCCTAAACCCTGAAACGCAAGCCCCAGCATGACCCCCTACACTGCCCGAACACTACTGCTCTACCCTAAACCCTGAAACGCCAGCCCCAGCACGACCCCCTACACTGCCCGAACACCACTGCACTGCCCTAAACCCTGAAACGCCAACCCCCGCACGACCCCCTACAATGCCCTAACACCATTGCACTGCCCTAAACCATGAAAAACCACCCACTCCACGACCCCCTACACTGCCCGAACACCACTGCACTACCCTAAAAACTGAAACACCACCCTCAGCACGACCCCTACACTGCCCAAACACCACTGCTCTAACCTAAACCCTAAACCACCCCCTGCACATCCCCCTACACTACCCGAACACCACTGCTCTGCCCTAAACCCTGAAACACCATCCCCAGCACAACCCTCAACACTGCCCGAACACAATTGCACTGCCCTAAACCCTGAACCACCACCCCCTGCATGACCCCTTACACTGCCCGAACACCACTGCACTGCCCTAAACCCTGAAACACCACCCCTGCACGACCCCTACACTGCCCGAACACCACTGCACTGCCCTAAACCCTGAAACACCAGCCCCAGCAAGACGCCCTACACTGCCCAAACACCACTGCACTGCCCTAAACCCTGAAACACCACCCCCTGCAAGACCCCCAACACTGCCCGACCACCATTGCACTGCCCTAAACCTTGAAACACCACCCACTCCACGACCCCCTACACTGCCCGAACACCACTGCACTACCCTAAACACTGAAACACCACCCCCTGCATGACCACCTATACTGCCTGAACACCACTGCACTGCCCTAAACCCTGAAACACCACCCCCAGCACGACCCCCTACACTGCCCAAACACCACTGCTCTACCCTAAACCCTAAACCACCCCCTGCACATCCCCCTACACTACCCGAACACAACTGCTGTGCTCTAAACCCTAAAACACCAGCCAAAGCACCAACCCCTACACTGCCAGAACACCACTGCTCTGCCCTAATCCCTGAAACACCAGCCCCAGCACATCCCCCTACACTGCCCGAACACCACTGCACTGCCCTAAACCCTGAAACTACCAGCACCAGCACGACCCCCTACACTGCCCAAAACACCACTGCACTGCCATAAACCCTGAAACATTACAACCAGCAAGACCCCCAACACTGCCCAAACACCACTACCCTAAACCCTGAAACACCACCCCCTGCAAGACCCACAACACTGCCTGAATACCACTGCACAGCCCAAAACCCTGAACGACCACCTCCTGCATGACCCCTTACACTGCCCGAACACCACTGCACTGCCCTAAACCCTGAAACACCACCCCTGCACGACCCCCAATACTGCCCGAACACCACTGCACTGCCATAAACCCTGAAACACCACCCCCCACATGACCCCATACACTGCCCGAACACCACTGCCCTGCCCTAAACCCTTGAACACCTGCCCCAGCATCAACCCCTACACTGCCAGAACACCACTGCTCTGCCCTAAACCCTAAATCACCAGCGCCAGCACGATCCCCTACACTGCCCGAACACCACTGCACTGCCCTAAACCCTGAAACACCAGCCCCAGCACGGCCCCCTACACTGTCTGAACATCACTGCACTGCCCTAAACCCTAAAACACCAGCCCCAGCATGACCCCCTACACTGCTCGAACACCACTGCTCTGCCCTAAACCCTGAAACACCAGCCCCAGCATGACCCCCTAGACTGCCCGAATACCACTGCACAGCCCTAAACCCTGACACTCCACCCCCAGCACGACCCCCTACACTGCCCGAACACCACTGCTCTGCCATAAACCCTAAAACATCAGCCCCAGCACGACCCCTACACTACCCGAACACCACTGCTCTGCCCTAAACCCTGAAACGTCATCCCCCTGTGGTAAATAAAATAAATATTACCGGACTGAATTTCATGCGGAATCTTAAATTAAAGTAAATAGCTCAAAATAACAAGAGGCAGAATCCGTGGTATAAGAGGTTTTCTAATGGGCTTTATTCCATTCAAAATGGCCGACTCGAGTCGCGGCCCTCAGGTTCCGTCACCACGAAGGTTCAGGAAGTGAAGTACAATAATTTATTAACAGACATGTATTTTTATAATAAGTACATTACAATGAAACGAATGTAGAAGGCGTAACATTTGATAAGAAAAGTGACGTGACAGTGACATAATCGAAACTAGGCGTAATAAGGAATAAAAGAAACATGATTGGTTAGAATTATCAGACATAGGTGGATCTATAAGATAATACTTTGGCATAGATGCGCGCGCGGCAGCATGACGTGTAATTGACGTGCAACTAGGGGGTGAAGGGGACTTGACATTTAGCTCTACATGTGGAGACGAGAAGTCTGGGGTCAAGTCATCCTAATCCCAAATCATATCTAACATCCTATGTTTAAAGAACTGTGTTATCCACAAGGGAAGAGACTCTCGGACAGAATCTATTCTATACTGACTGTGTGCGTGTACAAGCGTCTAAGTGTCTATATGAGATGCGAGGGATAGAAAACTTTCCATGGCAACAGGGCTATGAATCACTTGCAGGAGGACGGAAAGGCTGAGTCCTTTGCTTGTGAGCTAAAGGAAATGTTTACCTAAATCACTGGACAGGAATGCATCGGCTGGAGAGCAAAATAGATAATTCGAAGGTGAAATACAACTTCTTGGCAGACAGGCGAAAACTGGCCGAGGCAGGCACCGTTAGCTGCACAGGGAGTAGGACAAAGTTCATGGATACAGATGCGAGCTCAAGCTGAAGCTGTCAGAGACAGAGAGCAGGGAAAGGCTTTGAGGACAGAATCGGGCCTACTTGCCTGAACTGTAAGAATGAAGTAACTTAGCCATATAAAGTCGGTGGCCTTTCATACTTAGGAACCAAATATCCAGCCCATTGATGGCGGATCTGACAGAGAACATGTTGACGGTCGACACACATATGTTTGCGTCTTAGAAACTGGAACTGGAGAGAACATACATGTACTTGTAACATGCATATAGAACCGTTGGGGTCCAAGATAGGGGACATAACTGATCAGGAAAATCCACATTTCCACATTCCCTCCTTGTCCCCTTCTTGCCCTTCACGAGACATCAATCTTCATTAATCCATTGATTTGCTCATGGAGCATCATTTCTTCTTCCTTCTTCTTCCGGTATTTTGAACGAGAACTGTGATATGGAATGCATGATGTGGCACACAGACCACAAATCGCTGGTCCACATTGTAGGCATAAACAACAACTGAAGAGCATAAGAAGGCCAATACCTAGGAAGGATAGAACTCTCCATCCCCAGGCTGATATCACACTCCAAAACCACCCGGACCACGTCCAAATGCCTGGATTCTCGTGTATCTGGCTTACAATCTTATGAAGGCGTGTTATAGCTTTATATACGGATGGCGAATTTTCTGGTATGAATATGCAGCAGCTGGATCCGATGACCCTGCAAGCTCCGCCCCTATCGGCCAGGATGACGTCAAGGACAAGACGATTCTGGAGAACAACAATTCTCATCACTGATTGTTCCTCTGTCAGATTGCCTAGGGCGGCTATAGTCTCGTTTACTACAGCTTCAAGAGTCTTGGTGAGTCTGCGTATCAGCTTACTATTTGATATTGTACCTATATAGGGAAAGATACCTTTATTGAAATCTACATACTTGTCCCATGCTGTCTCAGTATAATCGACAACTGGGAGATCTCTCCGCTCTCTATTGTGTACTAAATGAACATTTCGATAATAATCAGGAGGAGCTAGGAAAACAGGTGGCAGAAGGAATGCTATGTAACAGGTACCATCCCAATCTAGAGGCAGACGCATATATGCCGTCTGGCCACATATGAAGTAAGAATGGCGAGAAGCTCTAAATGAAGATTTACCTTGATCACTATATTCTACTGTAGTAACGCATTGGCTATGGCCCATATGTATGGAACCAACTTTTCTTACACATAATTCACCCTTAACTGGAAATACTGACATAGTGGGCAGAATTAGTTCAACTTCGGATTTGACATTCAAAATCATAAGATTAGGCGTAAAATTACCTAATTTATACACTTCATTTTCTAAATCAGTTCCTGTTCTACTGGGGTGACCCTCCTGATTAGGGTGACAGACTTTGAATAAAACTAGATTCAGATTTCCCCATATCCAATGTTGTTGATAAACTGCTGTGTCTGGGTCTATGGAATTTAATAAACTAAACCATGCTCCACAGGAGCCATTGTGTGTGAATGGATGTGGAAAGAAAGGCAGAACTCCTTTGTTATTCTGATAGGGAGGGAGTCGGCCACACACCCAACAATTGGTCGCATTACTAGTCTGATGGGAATGATGTAACATACTAATGAATGTGTTATTGCGCAGCGCAAGTCTATAAGATAATTCATGTGGCGGTAGGTCACTAAAAGAATGTTCATCAGTTATATTGAAAACACGTTTAGAAACAGGATAATACATATGCAACAATATACTTGCAGTAACTATTAAAAAACTCAAGGAAGACAAAATTAATAAAGTCACAATACAGTGGTTACGCAGTAATTTACAATAAGCATGTCGTTTCATTATGATTCTGGACTCTACGTGATTCAGACCTAAGGGGTACATGTCGGGACAGATTCAACCGCTTCACCTTGGAGAGGACTTAAACAATCAAATCGTCCGACAGTTTAGATCTGGACCTGAGTTTCTGTTTATAGAGTTCGGTGCTACTGGCCTCAGCCAAAGGTAGCTTTGAGTCAATGGGGGAAGACACACGGGCAGTACTGTCTGTGTCAGGAGGAAGTCCATGAAATTTTTTGACGTGACTCGAATGAATCCACCCTTTTCGTCCCTCGATCTTCACGGCTGTTCTTGTGGTCAACAGGACCAACTTGGGTGCTTTCCACCTGGGCTCCAATTGACTTTTCCTGTCGAAGTTTCTCACAAAGACAAGATTACCCGGAACAACGTCATGGGGTTTCGCCTCAGTGTTGTCGGGAAAGGCTGCAGCTACCTGTGAACGAGAAAATTGTAGTGCAGACATCAAGGAAGCCAAGTAATCTGTCAGCATATTACAGTCAATATCAGTTATTTTACGTGGTATAGGCGTCCCCCACATATTCGGTGGTCTACCGAAGATCACCTCATACGGGGATAGCCCTGTTCTAGAGCGTGCTACCATTCTCATGTAAAAGAGTGCAACTGGTAATGCTACTATCCAGTCGACACCTTCCTCTCTACATATTTTGGACAATCTGATTTTCAGTGTCTGGTTATGTCTTTCTACGAGACCTGCTGCCTCGGGATGTCGGACACAGTGGAACTTCCACTGATATCCCAACAAGAGTGAGACATGTTTCATTAATTCGGATGAGAAAGGCTGACCGTTATCTGAATATACAACACGTGGTAAACCGTACCGTGGGAAGAATTCTCGAACTAGCTGCTTGGCAGTAGTCGGAGCAGTGTAATCTGATACGGGATACGCCTCTGTCCAACGGGAGAGAGCGCAGACAACTATGAGGACATATTTGAATCCTCGACAACGTTCCATCTGAATATAATCCATCTGGAGGACTTCAAAAGGATGGTCAGGAGGCTGAAATCCACCCTGCTCTACGGGAACACTCTTTCCTGGATTAAACTGACAACATATCATACAGGTACGAACTTTTTGTTTAGCTGCTGCTCGTAAATGTTTGTTGAACCAAATGTGCTGAATGCTGTCTAGCATAGCCTTCTCTCCTAAATGTGCTGGACTGTGAACTGTAGCTATAATGGCTTGAACCATGGAATCGGGGAGAAACCATACAGATTTCTCCTTCGTCATCCATCCTTGATCTGTCTGGATCCCTCCTAGTTCAGTCCACTTCTTTATTTCTTCTGCTGTGGCATGTGTCTGTATGTCAATTACGTCAAGTGTGGGATCCTTAATCGTCATACACTGTGTTGGTGTCTGAACTATTGGCTTTGTCATGTCTAATGTGCGATTCTGAGCAGTCTGTTTAGCTGTTCTGTCAGCTAAATCATTGCCTTGAGAAATGGTATCAGTAACCTTCGTGTGTGCTTTACATTTCATAATCGATATAGCAGTGGGTAGATGTATTGCGTCTAACAAGGCATGAATGAGGGGTCCGTGCTGAATGTGGGCACCATGGGACGTTAGATAACCTCTCTCTCGCCACAGCACACCGAAGTCGTGTACAACTCCGAATGCATAACGTGAGTCAGTGTATACATTAACTTTCTTATTTGTGGCTTGAATACAGGCTTGCGTTAGAGCAATAAGTTCTGCTGCTTGGGCTGACAGAGTATCTATACAATGTGTCTCAATAACTTCAGTGTCTGTTGTGACTGCATACGCGGCCACTAAATCTCCTTTACTTGTTCTCATGCATGATCCGTCTACATACAACGTCAGGTCTGGATCTAACAATGGAACGTCTGTCAAGTCTTGTCTAGGTTTCGTCTTTATTTCAATGATTTCAACACAATCATGAGCTAGTGGGTCTGTTCCAATTACAGGTAATAGTGTAGCAGGATTCAATGTATTACACCGTCGGATCTCTATGTGTGGTTGAAACAATGTTAGTTCATAACCGGTAAGTCTTGCTATGGTCAAGTGTTGCGTTTGTGTTCGGTTCACAAGAACCTCTACTGCATGTGGTACTTGAACTGTCAATGGGTGTCCTAATACTATGGCATCGCTTTGTCTGATTGCTAAAGCTGTCGCTGCCACTGATTTCAGGCATGCAGGCAAAGCCTGAGCTACGGGATCTAATGTACTGGAAAAATAAGCACATGGCTTGCGTGATCCTGCTTGATCCTGAGTGAGTACTGACAAGGCAGTACCTTCGCGTTCTGTAACAAAGAGTGTAAAAGGTTTGCTATAACATGGTGTTGCTAAAACAGGTGCTTGACATAAAGCTTCCTTTAGGCTTTCAAAAGCTTGTGTATGTTCCTGAGTCCAAGGGAGAACAGTCGATGTGGCTGCCTCCTGTGTGGTTAACTGAATGAGTGGTTTTGCTAGAAATGCGTACTGAGGGATCCACTGCCTACAATATGAAGTGAGGCCTATGAAAGCCCGCACCTCCTTTTGTGTCTGGGGTATTGACATGTTAGCAATTAACTGGATGCGATCTGGTGTAAGCTGCCTTCCCTCCTTGGACAGCGAGTGACCAAGATAAATAACTCGCTGAACACAGAATTGCAGCTTAGAAGGGGACACCTTGTGCCCCTTGTCGGCTAGGAAATGTAAAACTGTCAGAGAAGCTTTTTCACATTCTGGCTCGCTTCTCGCGGTGATCAGCAGATCATCGACATATTGAAGCAGTGCAGTATTGACTGGCATGTGTATACTGTCAAGTTCTCGTTTCAGTGCTTGGCTGTAGATGCTGGGGCTTTCTGTAAATCCTTGAGGAGCGCGTGAGAATTTAAAGCTGCGCCCATTTAAACTGAATCCGAACAAGTATTGGCTTTCCGGATCTATTGGGACGCTGAAAAAGGCATTCTTGAGATCAATTACAGTAAAGAATGTTGCTTCGGAATCAATTGCTGTCAACAATGATGATATATCAGGGACCACAGGGAATTGTGGTATAATACACTTGTTTAGTTCACGCAAATCAATAACCAATCGGTACACTGGTGGGGCAGTAGGATCAGTTCGTTTAAGAATCGGAATTATCGGTGAATTACATACATTGGAGTCTGTTTCTACAACTACTCCCTGGGCAATTAGCTCATCAATGATTTTCAACAAAGCCACTACAGCATCATGCGGTAACTTGTATTGTCGCATTCGTGGTAGTACCACTCCTGCTTTCAATGTAACTCGATAGGGTGTAATGTTCATACAGCCAACATCCGTAGGGCCTTGTGCCCATAGATGTACTGGTAAAGTCTGTAGTCGGGGATCCATGTCTCTAGACACATAGTGACCTTTAAAATCACGCAAAAACAACCTTACTCCTTCCGGAGAACAACATATTATGGCTCCTAGTGCTTTCAGAGTCTTAATTCCTAACAAATTTTCTGGGCATGATTTAGTAAGCAATAAATCTGTAGTTCGTGTCAAAGGTCCTATCGTAAGTGGTAGAGGCTGTGATACTTCATTAACAATAGGTTTTCCTGAAAAACCAAGGGAAACATTTTGAGAGCCTGAGAGGGGTGCCCCTGGAACTTCACTACGTTTTATGGTTGTTCGACTTGCCCCTGTATCGAGTAAGAATTTTCTATCTTGACCTAATAATTCACTATGTACATAAGGTCCTTCTTGATCTACCGGAATCTCGATAAGCGGTAAGTCAACTTCCCTCTCTAGGCTGGTTCATGCGTAACGCTGATACTCAGGGTATTCATACTGTGCAGTCTGATACATTTGTTGTGTTGTGGTTTGTGTGGCAGTAGCAGGCAACGGTGGTGCAGCTGGCACAAACTGTATGGGTTGCTGTGAGGCTGGCATAGACTGTTGCTGAACTGGCACGGACTGTCCATGCTGCATAGCTCCTTTTTCATTCTGATCTTGTCTAACTAATCGTGGTCTCTCTTTTGCAATACCTGTAGCTATATTTCGTTTCAGGACTTGACAATCATGTACATAATGGCCTAGTTGTTTACAGTAATTGCAGGTTCCTTTTACAGGAACTGCAGAATCACCAGAATGTGTCACACCCTTCTTGTGACCATCTGCTGGTACTGTCTGAGAAACTAGCATTTTCATTTTTGTATCCTTCATGCGTCTATGCTCGTGTTCTTGTTCATCCCTAATTCTATTGTGATGATACTGTAACATTTGTAGCATTTGCGACGGAGTGTTACTTTGCCAGGTACTCTCGAATTTCAATATTCTATTCTTCACTGGAGGCAATGCATTTTCCACTAATTTTGTCACAAATAGATGTGGATATGAGTCACTACTTGCTTTTATACCACTATTTATACCAAAACATTTTTCAAATCGAGCATAATAATCGCTTGTGTCTTCATCTTGCTTTTGTTTACAGGCTGTGATTGCACCCCAATCTTCCTTCTTTGTAGTTAATAAACGTGGCAGTACCTGTACTAGTAAACCTGGTAATAGTTTAACTTTATCCCCGAGCCCTGAACCTGCAGCTCGGCCTCTTTCTTCCTCTGCTAATGCTGTCCAGTCTATCTTTTGGTCTCCCACTTCCCACTCTTTTTCTTTCAGTTTTTCATATATGCCAGCAGGCAAAAGCACCTTTAATATCGTCATAATATCAGGAAAGGTGTACTCTCCCATCAGTAACATGTCTTTAATTTCTCGGTGGAAACCCGCTGGGTCTTTGTCATGACTAGGTACTACTTTTTTCATTTCTAATAATTCCATTTTTGATATGGGTGTGTAAACAAATACACGGTGAAACTCATTGTCTTCGCCTTTTATTGGGTGCACTTCTCGTAGGGGATTTTGTCTATCCATATAGTACGGCGCTCTTTCTCTGAGGGGCAGCGAGAGAGAGTCCGGACTTACAAAAAGGACATACTGCTTACGTGACACTAATATCTCTTTAATTAGCTTGTTACTAGAACCTCTCCATCTGTTCGTGAGTAGTTCCGTTAATATATCAGGTAAAGGACCAGGGTCAGCATGTTGGCTCTTATATAATATGAGGAGTTGCTGAATCATATAGATTCCAGCTAAACGTTGTTCATCTGTACTGAGGTTGAGAAACGTGTGTGCTACGGTCTCATCACCGTATTTTTCAGGACTAACAATCCAGTGAACGGCTGATCTGGCTAATTCTTGCTCATCCATGGAATCGAGGAGGTGGTAACCTCTTCGTTCTCGTAGTATTTTATCTGCGGCTTGAAACGAATGTTCAGGAGATTTCAGATTTATTACAGGCGTCGGATACGTTCTGCTATTATTTGGACATACAGAGTGTATTGGATCAGAAAAATATCTAGTATTTTCACAAGATCTTCCTCTGCCTACATAGGCTATGGTCTCTGACTGTCTCGCGGAATTCCCTGATTCGGACACTTCATCTTGCTCAAACTCGTCTGTTCCCAATCTCTCTTCATGAATACGCTCTATTTCTTTACGTATTTTTCGGCACATGGCTATTATACAATTTTGCTTATCGTGTCTCCCTTCTGATATATTCTGACTCCATCTTGTAAGAATAAGCATTGCATTCGGGTCTACCCCCGGACGATCTTGATTTCTGATCACACAGTTTATGAGGAAACGTAACAGTTCCCCCTGTATCTCTACTTTCTGGAATTCCATAGCTCTGTTAATACATCCTGGATCTCGTCCTGTTTGAACAAAATGGTATATGTTATCTAGATGCGTAGTCATCCCTGGTAACCTTGCTAAATACTCTGCGGCTCGTCTGATACGTAATGATGCCAGGACCATTTCGTCCTCTTTACCAACCACTGGGTCATATCTACAATTTACAAGGAGTTCCTTAAGCGTACGTTCATTTACGAACTTAGGTGTACGTGAATGTGCTGACTCTTGAAAAACAAGTTTATTTATTCTAGGTGGTGTGAAAGTACTGCTAGCACCTCCCGTGGCCCCATCTGGGGCGTCGGGTGTGAATGGATTCGTTGAACGTGACACAGCAACTATGGGTGTCGATACCTCTGTAGAGTCGACTGCGGAGACAGATGCGGAAACAGATGTGCTTGCCGATGCTTGTGTCGGAACTTGCTGTTGCACGGGGACAGATACCTGATCCTGACGTTGAACCCCTCCGCCAGACGGTCTATGTGGTGTGGCGTTAGCATACTCGGGGGCTGCATCGTCTAGATATGAGGAAAGAAAAACATCTTCTGCGGTTCTGGGATGCCCCTTTGGATGTACCTTAATTGGAAATAATGGGGGTGGCAAGTCTTTTGGCACCTCCGTAACAGCCTTAGGTAGTCCTTCGGCTAGAAGGGGATACATACCATTCATAAGAGCATTTCTTTGTCTATTCACTTGTTCTGATTTCACTCGGATACCTTCCTCAATTAATAGATTTTCTTGAACTTTATTTGAACTTTCTTTACTCCTCTCTTCTTGTCTACGTGCTTTTTCTGTTCGTCTATGAGATTCTTTACGCCATAACTCAACAGCGTCTTTCTGTGACTGTCTGACCTTTCTTTTCCATAACTCTTCCTCCACTTTCATGATGCACTCTGCATCCCAGGTTCCCGCTATGGGCCACCTTTGACTTTCCGGTAATCCTTTGGTATAATCTACCCATAGATCAAGAAACAATATGGCATCTAAGCCATGTTTATGGTACATGAAATGTCCTGGAGTGTCTCTAGGAGGAATAGGAACTGCTTCTTCAAGCACCCCTTTTCTGGTAGTAATCTGCCTTAACTTCGAGAAGAGCGGCATATTGACAACTGATCTGGTACTTACTCTTGAACTTGCTTAATACGAGAAACACAATAATGAACAGTGAACAATGAACAGTCATTCATACCACAATATGCAAGACATTTTCTGAATACTTTAAACATTAAACATTAAACATTATAACAATGATCGACAATGATGACAGTCTGCCTAACTAATCACCACGCTGAATTCTTGACAATAACTGAATGCTTCGGAATACTTGATATACTGCTAAACAGTACATATACACTGCTAAACAGTGCAGACCGGATTTGTGTACCCAAATCCGTCTTGACCGGCACAACCTATGTGCGCGTCAACACGCCTCCCCGGCGATGGTACTCACCGAGTAGCTCCTTGAAACGGAAGGCCTCAGAGAATGGACAGGACTCGATAACTGCGGACATCGGACCCTCTGGACGTCGGAATTTCGGAAAACCTGGTGGGCCTCTGTATACCTCGGATCTTGCTCTCTCAGCTAGGCTCTGGTCGGGATACTTCGCACTTCTCACCGCCTCGTCTGGGTTGATCGCAGCCTCAGTCGCCCCCGCTTGACCGGAGGGAGCTTACAGGAAATCCTGCTGGTACGCGTTTATGGTCCGTCCAGCTGTGGCAGGAGACCGGGCCTGCAACGCACCGCCGGCGCGTGAGATGAGAAAGTGTCCCTATTCGGGCGCCATTATGTGGTAAATAAAATAAATATTACCGGACTGAATTTCATGCGGAATCTTAAATTAAAGTAAATAGCTCAAAATAACAAGAGGCAGAATCCGTGGTATAAGAGGTTTTCTAATGGGCTTTATTCCATTCAAAATGGCCGACTCGAGTCGCGGCCCTCAGGTTCCGTCACCACGAAGGTTCAGGAAGTGAAGTACAATAATTTATTAACAGACATGTATTTTTATAATAAGTACATTACAATGAAACGAATGTAGAAGGCGTAACATTTGATAAGAAAAGTGACGTGACAGTGACATAATCGAAACTAGGCGTAATAAGGAATAAAAGAAACATGATTGGTTAGAATTATCAGACATAGGTGGATCTATAAGATAATACTTTGGCATAGATGCGCGCGCGGCAGCATGACGTGTAATTGACGTGCAACTAGGGGGTGAAGGGGACTTGACATTTAGCTCTACATGTGGAGACGAGAAGTCTGGGGTCAAGTCATCCTAATCCCAAATCATATCTAACATCCTATGTTTAAAGAACTGTGTTATCCACAAGGGAAGAGACTCTCGGACAGAATCTATTCTATACTGACTGTGTGCGTGTACAAGCGTCTAAGTGTCTATATGAGATGCGAGGGATAGAAAACTTTCCATGGCAACAGGGCTATGAATCACTTGCAGGAGGACGGAAAGGCTGAGTCCTTTGCTTGTGAGCTAAAGGAAATGTTTACCTAAATCACTGGACAGGAATGCATCGGCTGGAGAGCAAAATAGATAATTCGAAGGTGAAATACAACTTCTTGGCAGACAGGCGAAAACTGGCCGAGGCAGGCACCGTTAGCTGCACAGGGAGTAGGACAAAGTTCATGGATACAGATGCGAGCTCAAGCTGAAGCTGTCAGAGACAGAGAGCAGGGAAAGGCTTTGAGGACAGAATCGGGCCTACTTGCCTGAACTGTAAGAATGAAGTAACTTAGCCATATAAAGTCGGTGGCCTTTCATACTTAGGAACCAAATATCCAGCCCATTGATGGCGGATCTGACAGAGAACATGTTGACGGTCGACACACATATGTTTGCGTCTTAGAAACTGGAACTGGAGAGAACATACATGTACTTGTAACATGCATATAGAACCGTTGGGGTCCAAGATAGGGGACATAACTGATCAGGAAAATCCACATTTCCACACCCCGCACAACACCCTACACTGCCCGAACACCACTGCACTGCCCTAAACCCTGAAACACCAGCCCCAGCACTACCCCCTACACTGCTGAACACAACTGCACTGCCCTAAACCCTGAAACACCAGCCCCAGTTCGACCCGCTACACTGCCCGAACACCACTGCACTGCCCTAAACCCTGAGACACCAGCCCCAGCACAACCCCCTACACTGCCCGAACACCACTGCACTGCCCTAAACCCTGAAACACCACCCCCGCACAACCCCTACACTGCCTGAGCACCACTGCACTGCCCTAAACCCTGAAACACCAGCCCCAGTTCGACCCACTACACTGCCCGAAAACCACTGCACTGCCCTAAACCCTGAGGCACCAGCCCCAGCATGACCCCCCACACTGCCCGAACACCACTGCACTGCCCTAAACCCTGAAACACCACCCCCTGCACGACCCCCTACACTGCCCAAACACCACTGCACTGCCCTAAACCCTGAAACACCACCCCCAGCACGACCACCTACACTGCCCGAAAACCACTGCACTGACCTAAACCCTTTAACACCACCCCCACACAACCCCCTACACTGCCTGAACACCACTGTACTGCCGTAAATCCTGAAACACCACCTCCCAGTAAGACCCCCTACACTGCCCTAACACCACTGCACTGCCCTAAACCCTGAAGCACCAGCCGCACCACGACCCCCTACACTGCCCGAACACCACTGCACTGCCCTAAACCCTGAAAATACCAGCCCCAGCACGACCCCCTACACTGTCCGAACACCACTGCACTGCCCTAAACCCTGAAACACCAGCCCCAGCACGACCCCCTACACTGCCCAAAACACCACTGCACTGCCCTAAACACTGAAAACCTCAGCCCCAGCATGACCCCTACACTGCCCGAACACCCTACACTGCCCTAAACCCTGAAACGCCACCCCCAGCACGACCCCCTACACTGCCCGAACACCACTGCTCTACCCTAAACCCTGAAACGCAAGCCCCAGCATGACCCCCTACACTGCCCGAACACCACTGCACTGCCCTAAACCCTGAAACACCACCCCTGAACGACCCCCAATACTGCCCGAACACCACTGCACTGCCATAAACCCTGAAACACCACCCCCCACATGACCCCATACACTGCCCGAACACCACTGCCCTGCCCTAAACCCTTGAAAACCTGCCCCAGCATCAACCCCTACACTGCCAGAACACCACTGCTCTGCCCTAAACCCTAAATCACCAGCGCCAGCACGATCCCCTACACTGCCCGAACACCACTGCACTGCCCTAAACCCTGAAACACCAGCCCCAGCACGGCCCCCTACACTGTCTGAACATCACTGCACTGCCCTAAACCCTAAAACACCAGCCACAGCACGACCCCTTACACTGCCCGAACACCACTGCTCTGCCCTAAACCCTGAAACACCAGCCCCAGCACGACCCCCTAAACTGCCCGAATACCACTGCACAGCCCTAAACCCTGACACCACCCCCAGCACGACCCCCTACACTGCCCGAACACCACTGCTCTGCCATAAACGCTAAAACATCAGCCCCAGCACGACCCCTACACTACCCGAACACCACTGCTCTGCCCTAAACCCTGAAACGTCATCCCCCGCACGACACCCTACACTGCCCGAACACCACTGCACTGCCCTAAACCCTGAAACACCAGCCCCAGCACTACCCCCTACACTGCCGAACACAACTGCACTGCCCTAAACCATGAAACACCAGCCCCAGTTCGACCCGCTACACTGCCCGAACACCACTGCACTGCCCTAAACCCTGAGACACCAGCCCCAGCACGACCCCCTACACTGCCCGAACACCACTGCACTGCCCTAAACCCTGAAACACCACCCCCGCACAACCACTACACTGCCTGAGCACCACTGCACTGCCCTAAACCCTGAAACACCAGCCCCAGTTCGACCCAATACACTGCCCGAAAACCACTGCACTGCCCTAAACCCTGAGGCACCAGCCCCAGCAGGACCCCCTACACTGCCCGAACACCACTGCACTGCCCTAAACCCTGAAACACCACCCTCTGCACGACCCCCTACACTGCCCGAACACCACTGCACTGCCCTAAACCCTGAAACACCACCCCCAGCACGACCACCTACACTGCCCGAAAACCACTGTACTGACCTAAACCCTGAAACACCACCCCCACACGACCCCCTACACTGCCCGAACACCACTGCTCTGCCATAAACCCTAAAACATCAGCCCCAGCATGACCCCTACACTACCTGAACACCACTGCTCTGCCCTAAACCCTGAAACGTCATCCCCCGCACGACACCCTACACTGCCCGAACACCACTGCACTGCCCTAAACCCTGAAACACCAGCCCCAGCACTACCCCCTACACTGCCGAACACAACTGCACTGCCCTAAACCATGAAACACCAGCCCCAGTTCGACCCGCTACACTGCCCGAACACCACTGCACTGCCCTAAACCCTGAGACACCAGCCCCAGCACGACCCCCTACACTGCCCGAACACCACTGCACTGCCCTAAACCCTGAAACACCACCCCCGCACACCCCTACACTGCCTGAGCACCACTGCACTGCCCTAAACCCTGAAACACCAGCCCCAGTTCGACCCACTACACTGCCCGAAAACCACTGCACTGCCCTAAACCCTGAGGCACCAGCCCCAGCACGACCCCCTACACTGCCCGAACACCACTGCACTGCCCTAAACCCTGAAACACCACCCTCTGCACGACCCCCTACACTGCCCGAACATCACTGCACTGCCCTAAACCCTGAAACACCACCCCCAGCACGACCCCCTACACTGCCCGAACACCACTGCACTGCCCTAAACCCTGAAACACCACCCCCGCACAACCACTACACTGCCTGAGCACCACTGCACTGCCCTAAACCCTGAAACACCAGCCCCAGTTCGACCCAATACACTGCCCGAAAACCACTGCACTGCCCTAAACCCTGAGGCACCAGCCCCAGCACGACCCCCTACACTGCCCGAACACCACTGCACTGCCCTAAACCCTGAAACACCACCCTCTGCACGACCCCCTACACTGCCCGAACACCACTGCACTGCCCTAAACCCGGAAACACCACCCCCAGCACGACCACCTACACTGCCCGAAAACCACTGCACTGACCTAAACCCTGAAACACCACCCCCACACGACCCCCTACACTGCCCGAACACCACTGCTCTGCCATAAACCCTAAAACATCAGCCCCAGCATGACCCCTACACTACCTGAACACCACTGCTCTGCCCTAAACCCTGAAACGTCATCCCCCGCACGACACCCTACACTGCCCGAACACCACTGCACTGCCCTAAACCCTGAAACACCAGCCCCAGCACTACCCCCTACACTGCCGAACACAACTGCACTGCCCTAAACCATGAAACACCAGCCCCAGTTCGACCCGCTACACTGCCCGAACACCACTGCACTGCCCTAAACCCTGAGACACTAGCCCCAGCACGACCCCCTACACTGCCCGAACACCACTGCACTGCCCTAAACCCTGAAACACCACCCCCGCACACCCCTACACTGCCTGAGCACCACTGCACTGCCCTAAACCCTGAAACACCAGCCCCAGTTCGACCCACTACACTGCCCGAAAACCACTGCACTGCCCTAAACCCTGAGGCACCAGCCCCAGCACGACCCCCTACACTGCCCGAACACCACTGCACTGCCCTAAACCCTGAAACACCACCCTCTGCACGACCCCCTACACTGCCCGAACATCACTGCACTGCCCTAAACCCTGAAACACCACCCCCAGCACGACCACCTACACTGCCCGAAAACCACTGCACTGACCTAAACCCTGAAACACCACCCCCACACAACCCCCTACACTGCCTGAACACCACTGTACTGCCGTAAATCCTGAAACACCACCTCCCAGTAAGACCCCCTACACTGCCCTAACACCACTGCACTGCCCTAAACCCTGAAGCACCAGCCGCACCACGACCCCCTACACTGCCCGAACACCACTGCACTGCCCTAAACCCTGAAAATACCAGCCCCAGCACGACCCCCTACACTGCCCGAACACCACTGCACTGCCCTAAACCCTGAAACACCAGCCCCAGCATGACCCCCTACACTGCCCAAAACACCACTGCACTGCCCTAAACACTGAAAACCTCAGCCCCAGCATGACCCCTACACTGCCCGAACACCCTACACTGCCCTAAACCCTGAAACTCCACCCCCAGCACGACCCCCTACACTGCCCGAACACCACTGCTCTACCCTAAACCCTGAAACGCAAGCCCCAGCATGACCCCCTACACTGCCCGAACACTACTGCTCTACCCTAAACCCTGAAACGCCAGCCCCAGCACGACCCCCTACACTGCCCGAACACCACTGCACTGCCCTAAACCCTGAAACGCCAACCCCTGCACGACCCCCTACAATGCCCTAACACCATTGCACTGCCCTAAACCATGAAAAACCACCCACTCCACGACCTCCTACACTGCCCGAACACCACTGCACTACCCTAAAAACTGAAACACCACCTTCAGCACGACCCCCTACACTGCCCAAACACCACTGCTCTAACCTAAACCCTAAACCACCCCCTGCACATCCCCCTACACTACCCGAACACCACTGCTCTGCCCTAAACCCTGAAACACCATCCCCAGCACAACCCTCAACACTGCCTGAACACAATTGCACTGCCCTAAACCCTGAACCACCACCCCCTGCATGACCCCTTACACTGCCCGAACACCACTGCACTGCCCTAAACCCTGAAACACCACCCCTGCACGACCCCTACACTGCCCGAACACCACTGCACTGCCCTAAACCCTGAAACACCAGCCCCAGCAAGACGCCCTATACTGCCCGAACACCACTGCACTGCCCTAAACCCTGAAACACCACCCCCTGCAAGACCCCCAACACTGCCCGAACACCATTGCACTGCCCTAAACCTTGAAACACCACCCACTCCACGACCCCCTACACTGCCCGAACACCACTGCACTACCCTAAACACTGAAACACCACCCCCTGCATGACCACCTATACTGCCTGAACACCACTGCACTGCCCTAAACCCTGAAACACCACCCCCAGCACGACCCCCTACACTGCCCAAACACCACTGCTCTACCCTAAACCCTAAACCACCCCCTGCACATCCCCCTACACTACCCGAACACAACTGCTCTGCTCTAAACCGTAAAACACCAGCCAAAGCACCAACCCCTACACTGCCAGAACACCACTGCTCTGCCCTAATCCCTGAAACACCAGCCCCAGCACATCCCCCTACACTGCCCGAACACCACTGCACTGCCCTAAACCCTGAAACTACCAGCACCAGCATGACCCCCTACACTGCCCAAAACACCACTGCACTGCCATAAACCCTGAAACATTACCACCAGCAAGACCCCCAACACTGCCCGAACACCACTACCCTAAACCCTGAAACACCACCCCCTGCAAGACCCACAACACTGCCTGAATACCACTGCACAGCCCAAAACCCTGAACCACCACCCCCTGCATGACCCCTTACACTGCCCGAACACCACTGCACTGCCCTAAACCCTGAAACACCACCCCTGCACGACCCCCAATACTGCCCGAACACCACTGCACTGCCATAAACCCTGAAACACCACCCCCCACATGACCCCATACACTGCCCGAACACCACTGCCCTGCCCTAAACCCTTGAACACCTGCCCCAGCATCAACCCCTACACTGCCAGAACACCACTGCTCTGCACTAAACCCTAAATCACCAGCGCCAGCACGATCCCCTACACTGCCCGAACACCACTGCACTGCCCTAAACCCTGAAACACCAGCCCCAGCACGGCCCCCTACACTGTCTGAACATCACTGCACTGCTCTAAACCCTAAAACACCAGCCCCAGCACGACCCCCTACACTGCCCGAACACCACTGCTCTGCCCTAAACCCTGAAACACCAGCCCCAGCATGACCCCCTAAACTGCCCGATTACCACTGCACAGCCCTAAACCCTGACACTCCACCCCCAGCATGACCCCCTACACTGCCCGAACACCACTGCTCTGCCATAAACCCTAAAACATCAGCCCCAGCACGACCCCTACACTACCCGAACACCACTGCTCTGCCCTAAACCCTGAAACGTCATCCCCCGCACAACACCCTACACTGCCCGAACACCACTGCACTGCCCTAAACCCTGAAACACCAGCCCCAGCACTACCCCCTACACTGCGGAACACAACTGCACTGCCCTAAACCCTGAAACACCAGCCCCAGTTCGACCCGCTACACTGCCCGAACACCACTGCACTGCCCTAAACCCTGAGACACCAGCCCCAGCACGACCCCCTACACTGCCCGAACACCACTGCACTGCCCTAAACCCTGAAACACTACCCCCGCACAACCCCTACACTGCCTGAGCACCACTGCACTGCCCTAAACCCTGAAACACCAGCCCCAGTTCGACCCACTACACTGCCCGAAAACCACTGCACTGCCCTAAACCCTGAGGCACCAGCCCCAGCATGACCCCCTATACTGCCCGAACACCACTGCACTGCCCTAAACCCTGAAACACCACCCCCTGCATGACCCCCTACACTGCCCGAACACCACTGCACTGCCCTAAACCCTGAAACACCACCCCCAGCACGACCACCTACACTGCCCGAAAACCACTGCACTGACCTAAACCCTGAAACACCACCCCCACACAACCCCCTACACTGCCTGAACACCACTGTACTGCCGTAAATCCTGAAACACCACCTCCCAGTAAGACCCCCTACACTGCCCTAACACCAGCGCACTGCCCTAAACCCTGAAGCACCAGCCGCACCACGACCCCCTACACTGCCCGAACACCACTGCACTGCCCTAAACCCTGAAAATACCAGCCCCAGCACGACCCCCTACACTGTTCGAACACCACTGCACTGCCCTAAACCCTGAAACACCAGCCCCAGCACGACCCCCTACACTGCCCAAAACACCACTGCACTGCCCTAAACACTGAAAACCTCAGCCCCAGCATGACCCCTACACTGCCCGAACACCCTACACTGCCCTAAACCCTGAAACGCCACCCCCAGCACGACACCCTACACTGCCCGAACACCACTGCTCTACCCTAAACCCTGAAATGCAAGCCCCAGCATGACCCCCTACACTGCCCGAACACCACTGCACTGCCCTAAACCCTGAAACACCACCCCTGCACGACCCCCAATACTGCCCGAACACCACTGCACTGCCATAAACCCTGAAACACCACCCCCCACATGACCCCATACACTGCCCGAACACCACTGCCCTGCCCTAAACCCTTGAACACCTGCCCCAGCATCAACCCCTACACTGCCAGAACACCACTGCTCTGCCCTAAACCCTAAATCACCAGCGCCAGCACGATCCCCTACACTGCCCGAACACCACTGCACTGCCCTAAACCCTGAAACACCAGCCCCAGCACGGCCCCCTACACTGTCTGAACATCACTGCACTGCCCTAAACCCTAAAACACCAGCCCCAGCACGACCCCCTACACTGCCCGAACACCACTGCTCTGCCCTAAACCCTGAAACACCAGCCCCAGCACGACCCCCTAAACTGCCCGAATACCACTGCACAGCCCTAAACCCTGACACCACCCCAGCACGACCCCCTACACTGCCCGAACACCACTGCTCTGCCATAAACCCTAAAACATCAGCCCCAGCGCGACCCCTACACTACCCGAACACCACTGCTCTGCCCTAAACCCTGAAACGTCATCCCCCGCATGACACCCTACACTGCCCGAACACCACTGCACTGCCCTAAACCCTGAAACACCAGCCCCAGCACTACCCCCTACACTGCCGAACACAACTGCACTGCCCTAAACCATGAAACACCAGCCCCAGTTCGACCCGCTACACTGCCCGAACACCACTGCACTGCCCTAAACCCTGAGACACCAGCCCCAGCACGACCCCCTACACTGCCCGAACACCACTGCACTGCCCTAAACCCTGAAACACCACCCCCGCACAACCCCTACACTGCCTGAGCACCACTGCACTGCCCTAAACCCTGAAACACCAGCCCCAGTTCGACCCACTACACTGCCCGAAAACCACTACACTGCCCTAAACCCTGAGGCACCAGCCCCAGCACGACCCCCTACACTGCCCGAACACCACTGCACTGCCCTAAACCCTGAAACACCACCCTCTGCACGACCCCCTACACTGCCCGAACACCACTGCACTGCCCTAAACCCTGAAACACCACCCCCAGCACGACCACCTACACTGCCCGAAAACCACTGCACTGACCTAAACCCTGAAACACCACCCCCACACAACCCCCTACACTGCCCTAACACCACTGCACTGCCCTAAACCCTGAAGCACCAGCCGCACGACGACCCCCTACACTGCCCGAACACCACTGCACTGCCCTAAACCCTGAAAATACCAGCCCCAGCACGACCCCCTACACTGCCCGAACACCACTGCACTGCCCTAAACCCTGAAACACCAGCCCCAGCATGACCCCCTACACTGCCCAAAACACCACTGCACTGCCCTAAACACTGAAAACCTCAGCCCCAGCATGACCCCTACACTGCCCGAACACCCTACACTGCCCTAAACCCTGAAACTCCACCCCCAGCACGACCCCCTACACTGCCCGAACACCACTGCTCTACCCTAAACCCTGAAACGCAAGCCCCAGCATGACCCCCTACACTGCCCGAACACTACTGCTCTACCCTAAACCCTGAAACGCCAGCCCCAGCACGACCCCCTACACTGCCCGAACACCACTGCACTGCCCTAAACCATGAAAAACCACCCACTCCACGACCCCCTACACTGCCCGAACACCACTGCACTACCCTAAAAACTGAAACACCACCTTCAGCACGACCCCCTACACTGCCCAAACACCACTGCTCTAACCTAAACCACCCCCTGCACATCCCCCTACACTACCCAAACACCACTGCTCTGCCCTAAACCCTGAAACACCATTCCCAGCACAACCCTCAACACTGCCTGAACACAATTGCACTGCCCTAAACCCTGAACCACCACCCCCTGCATCACCCCTTACACTGCCCGAACACCACTGCACTGCCCTAAACCCTGAAACACCACCCCTGCACGACCCCTACACTGCCCGAACACCACTGCACTGCCCTAAACCCTGAAACACCAGCCCCAGCAAGACGCCCTATACTGCCCGAACACCACTGCACTGCCCTAAACCCTGAAACACCACCCCCTGCAAGACCCCCAACACTGCCCGAACACCATTGCACTGCCCTAAACCTTGAAACACCACCCACTCCACGACCCCCTACACTGCCCGAACACCACTGCACTACCCTAAACACTGAAACACCACCCCCTGCATGACCACCTATACTGCCTGAACACCACTGCACTGCCCTAAACCCTGAAACACCACCCCCAGCACGACCCCCTACACTGCCCAAACACCACTGCTCTACCCTAAACCACCCCCTGCACATCCCCCTACACTACCCGAACACAACTGCTCTGCTCTAAACCCTAAAACACCAGCCAAAGCACCAACCCCTACACTGCCAGAACACCACTGCTCTGCCCTAATCCCTGAAACACCAGCCCCAGCACATCCCCCTACACTGCCCTAACACCACTGCACTGCCCTAAACCCTGAAACTACCAGCACCAGCACGACCCCCTACACTGCCCGAACACCACTGCACTGCCCGAAACCCTGAAACACCAGCCCCAGCACGACCCCCTACACTGCCCAAAACACCACTGCACTGCCATAAACCCTGAAACATTACCACCAGCAAGACCCCCAACACTGCCCGAACACCACTACCCTAAACCCTGAAACACCACCCCCTGCAAGACCCACAACACTGCCTGAATACCACTGCACAGCCCAAAACCCTGAACCACCACCCCCTGCATGACCCCTTACACTGCCCGAACACCACTGCACTGCCCTAAACCCTGAAACACCACCCCTGCACGACCCCCAATACTGCCCGAACACCACTGCACTGCCATAAACCCTGAAACACCACCCCCCACATGACCTCATACACTGCCCGAACACCACTGCCCTGCCCTAAACCCTTGAACACCTGCCCCAGCATCAACCCCTACACTGCCAGAACACCACTGCTCTGCCCTAAACCCTAAATCACCAGCGCCAGCACGATCCCCTACACTGCCCGAACACCACTGCACTGCCCTAAACCCTGAAACACCAGCCCCAGCACGGCCCCCTACACTGTCTGAACATCACTGCACTGCCCTAAACCCTAAAACACCAGCCCCAGCACAACCCCCTACACTGCCCGAACACCACTGCTCTGCCCTAAACCCTGAAACACCAGCCCCAGCACGACCCCCTAAACTGCCTGAATACCACTGCACAGCCCTAAACCCTGACACTCCACCCCCAGCACGACCCCCTACACTGCCCGAACACCACTGCTCTGCCATAAACCCTAAAACATCAGCCTCAGCACGACCCCTACACTACCCGAACACCGCTGCTCTGCCCTAAACCCTGAAACGTCATCCCCCGTACGACACCCTACACTGCCCGAACACCACTGCACTGCCCTAAACCCTGAAACACCAGCCCCAGCACTACCCCCTACACTGCCGAACACAACTGCACTGCCCTAAACCCTGAAACACCAGCCCGAGTTCGACCCGCTACACTGCCCGAACACCAGTGCACTGCCCTAAACCCTGAGACACCAGCCCCAGCACAACCCCCTACACTGCCCGAACACCACTGCACTGCCCTAAACACTGAAACACCACCCCCGCACAACCCCTACACTGCCTGAGCACCACTGCACTGCCCTAAACCCTGAAACACCAGCCCCACACGACCCCCTACACTGCACGAACACCACTGCCCTGCCTCAAACCCTGAAACACCACCCCCAGCAAGACCCCCTACACTGCCTGAACACCACTGCACTGCCCTAAACCCTGAAACACCACCCCCAGCAAGACCCCCACCACTGCCTGAACACCACTGCCCTAAACCCTGAAACACCACCCCCTGAAGACCCCCAACACTGCCCGAACAGCATTGCACTGCCCTGAACCATGAAGCACCACCCCCTGCACGACCCCCTACACTGCCTGAACACCACTGCACTGCCCTAAACCCTGAAACACCACCCCCTGCACAACCCCCTATACTGCCCGAACACCACTGCACTGCCCTAAACCCTGAAACACCATCCCAGCACGACCCCCTACACTGCCCGAACACCACTGCGCTGCCCTAAACCCTGAAACACCAGCCCCCGCACGACCCACTACACTGCCCGAACACCACTGCACTGCCCTAAACCCTGAAACACCAGCCCCAGCACGACCCCCTACACTGCCCGAACACCACTGTACTGCCCTCAACCATGAAACACCACCCCCGCACGACCCCCTACATTGCCCGAACACCACTGCACTGCCCTAAACCCTGAAACACCAGCCCCAGCAAGACGCCCTACACTGCCCGAACACCACTGCACTGCACTAAACCCTGAAACACCACCGCCAGTAAGATCCCCTCCACTTCCCTGAACACCACTGCCCTAAACCCTGAAACACCACCCCCTGCAAGACCCCCAACACTGCCCAAACACCATTGCACTGCCCTAAACCATGATACACCACCCACTCCACGACCCCCTACACTGCCCGAACACAACTGCACTACCCTAAACACTGAAACACCACCCCCTGCATGACCACCTTTACTGCCCGAACACCACTGCACTGCCCTAAACCCTGAAACACCACACCCAGCACGACCCCCTACACTGCCCAAACACCACTGCTCTACCCTAAACACTTAACCACCCCCTGCACATCCCCCTACACTACCCGAACACAACTGCTCTGCTCTAAACCCTAAAACACCAGCCAAAGCACCAACCCCTACACTGCCAGAACACCATTGCTCTGCCCTAAACCCTGAAACACCAGCCCCAGCACAACCCCCTACACTGCCCGAACGCCACTGCACTGCCCTAAACCCTGAAAATACCAGCCCCAGCACAATCCCCTACAATGCCTGAACACCACTGCACTGCCCTAAACCCTGAAACACCAGCCCCAGCACGACCCCCTACACTGCCCAAAACACCACTGCACTGCCATAAACCCTGAAACATCAACACCAACAAGACCCCCAACACTGCCCAAACACCACTTCCCTAAACCCTGAAACACCACCCCCTGCAAGACCCACAACAATGCCTGAATACCACTGCACTGCCCTAAACCCTGAACCACCCCCCCCTGCATGATCCCTTACACTGCCCGAACACCACTGCACTGCCCTAAACCCTGAAACACCACCCCCTGCACAACCCCCTATACTGCCCGAACACCACTGCACTGCCCTAAACCCTGAAACACCATCCCAGCACGACCCCCTACACTGCCCGAACACCACTGCGCTGCCCTAAACCCTGAAACACCAGCCCCCGCACGACCCACTACACTGCCCGAACACCACTGCACTGCCCTAAACCCTGAAACACCAGCCCCAGCACGACCCCCTACACTGCCCGAACACCACTGTACTGCCCTCAACCATGAAACACCACCCCCGCACGACCCCCTACATTGCCCGAACACCACTGCACTGCCCTAAACCCTGAAACACCAGCCCCAGCAAGACGCCCTACACTGCCCGAACACCACTGCACTGCACTAAACCCTGAAACACCACCGCCAGTAAGATCCCCTCCACTTCCCTGAACACCACTGCCCTAAACCCTGAAACACCACCCCCTGCAAGACCCCCAACACTGCCCAAACACCATTGCACTGCCCTAAACCATGATACACCACCCACTCCACGACCCCCTACACTGCCCGAACACAACTGCACTACCCTAAACACTGAAACACCACCCCCTGCATGACCACCTCTACTGCCCGAACACCACTGCACCTCCCTAAACCCTGAAACACCACACCCAGCACGACCCCCTACACTGCCCAAACACCACTGCTCTACCCTAAACACTTAACCACCCCCTGCACATCCCCCTACACTACCCGAACACAACTGCTCTGCTCTAAACCCTAAAACACCAGCCAAAGCACCAACCCCTACACTGCCAGAACACCATTGCTCTGCCCTAAACCCTGAAACACCAGCCCCAGCACAACCCCCTACACTGCCCGAACGCCACTGCACTGCCCTAAACCCTGAAAATACCAGCCCCAGCACAATCCCCTACAATGCCTGAACACCACTGCACTGCCCTAAACCCTGAAACACCAGCCCCAGCACGACCCCCTACACTGCCCAAAACACCACTGCACTGCCATAAACCCTGAAACATCAACACCAACAAGACCCCCAACACTGCCCAAACACCACTTCCCTAAACCCTGAAACACCACCCCCTGCAAGACCCACAACAATGCCTGAATACCACTGCACTGCCCTAAGCCCTGAACCACCCCCCCCTGCATGATCCCTTACACTGCCCGAACACCACTGCACTGCCCTAAACCCTGAAACACTACCCCCCACATGACCCCCTACACTGCCCGAACACCACTGCTCTGCCCTAAACCCTTAAACACCAGCCCCAGCACCAACCCCTACACTGCCAGAACACCACTGCTGTGCCCTAAACCCTAAATCACCAGCGCCATCACGATCCCCTACACTGCCCGAACACCACTGCACTGCCCTAAACCCTGAAACACCAGCCCCAGCCCGACCCCCTACACTGCCCGAACACCACTGCTCTGCCCTAAACCCTGAAACACCAGCCCCAGCACGACCCCCTACACTGCCCGAACACCACTGCACTGCCCTAAACCCTGAAACTCCACCCCAGCACGTCCCCCTACACTGCCCGAACATCACTGCTCTGCCATAAACCCTAAAACACCAGCCCCAGAACAACCCCTACACTGCCCTAACACCACTGCTCTGCCCTAAACCCTGAAACGTCATCCCCGCATGACCCCCTGCACTGCCCGAACACCACTGCACTGCCCTAAACCCTGAAACACCAGCCCCAGCACTACCCCCTACACTGCCCGAACACCACTGCACTGCCCTAAACCCTGAAACTCCACCCCAGCACGACCCCCTACACTGCCCAAACACCACTGCTCTACCCTAAACCCTTAACCACCCCCTGCACATCCCCCTACACTACCCGAACACAACTGCTCTGCTCTAAACCCTAAAACACCAGCCAAAGCACCAACCCCTACACTGCCAGAACACCACTGCTCTGCCCTAATCCCTGAAACACCAGCCCCAGCACATCCCCCTACACTGCCCGAACACCACTGCACTGCCCTAAACCCTGAAACTACCAGCACCAGCACGACCCCCTACACTGCCCGAACACCACTGCACTGCCCGAAACCCTGAAACACCAGCCCCAGCACGACCCCCTACACTGCCCAAAACACCACTGCACTGCCATAAACCCTGAAACATTACCACCAGCAAGACCCCCAACACTGCCCGAACACCACTACCCTAAACCCTGAAACACCACCCCCTGCAAGACCCACAACACTGCCTGAATACCACTACACAGCCCAAAACCCTGAACCACCACCCCCTGCATGACCCCTTACACTGCCCGAACACCACTGCACTGCCCTAAACCCTGAAACACCACCCCTGCACGACCCCCAATACTGCCCGAACACCACTGCACTGCCATAAACCCTGAAACACCACCCCCCACATGACCCCATACACTGCCCGAACACCACTGCCCTGCCCTAAACCCTAAATCACCAGCGCCAGCACGATCCCCTACACTGCCCGAACACCACTGCACTGCCCTAAACCCTGAAACACCAGCCCCAGCACGGCCCCCTACACTGTCTGAACATCACTGCACTGCCCTAAACCCTAAAACACCAGCCCCAGCACGACCCCCTACACTGCCCGAACACCACTGCTCTGCCCTAAACCCTGAAACACCAGCCCCAGCACGACCCCCTAAACTGCCTGAATACCACTGCACAGCCCTAAACCCTGACACTCCACCCCCAGCACGACCCCCTACACTGCCCGAACACCACTGCTCTGCCATAAACCCTAAAACATCAGCCTCAGCACGACCCCTACACTACCCGAACACCGCTGCTCTGCCCTAAACCCTGAAACGTCATCCCCCGCATGACACCCTACACTGCCCGAACACCACTGCACTGCCCTAAACCCTGAAACACCAGCCCCAGCACTACCCCCTACACTGCCGAACAGAACTGCAAGGCCCTAAACCCTGAAACACCAGCCCGAGTTCGACCCGCTACACTGCCCGAACACCACTGCACTGCCCTAAACCCTGAGACACCAGCCCCAGCACGACCCCCTACACTGCCCGAACACCACTGCACTGCCCTAAACACTGAAACACCACCCCCGCACGACCCCTACACTGCCTGAGCACCACTGCACTGCCCTAAACCCTGAAACACCAGCCCCACACGACCCCCTAAACTGCACGAACACCACTGCCCTGCCTCAAACCCTGAAACACCACCCCCAGCAAGACCCCCTACACTGCCTGAACACCACTGCACTGCCCTAAACCCTGAAACACCACCCCCAGCAAGACCCCCACCACTGCCTGAACACCACTGCCCTAAACCCTGAAACACCACCCCCTGAAGACCCCCTACACTGCCTGAACACCACTGCACTGCCCTAAACCCTGAAACACCACCCCCTGCACAACCCCCTATACTGCCCGAACACCACTGCACTGCCCTAAACCCTGAAACACCATCCCAGCACGACCCCCTACACTGCCCGAACACCACTGCACTGCCCTAAACCCTGAAACACCAGCCCCCGCACGACCCACTACACTGCCCGAACACCACTGCACTGCCCTAAACCCTGAAACACCAGCCCCAGCACGACCCCCTACACTGCCCGAACACCACTGTACTGCCCTCAACCATGAAACACCACCCCCGCACGACCCCCTACATTGCCCGAACACCACTGCACTGCCCTAAACCCTGAAACACCAGCCCCAGCAAGACGCCCTACACTGCCCGAACACCACTGCACTGCACTAAACCCTGAAACACCACCGCCAGTAAGATCCCCACCACTTCCCTGAACACCACTGCCCTAAACCCTGAAACACCACCCCCTGCAAGACCCCCAACACTGCCCAAACACCATTGCACTGCCCTAAACCATGATACACCACCCACTCCACGACCCCCTACACTGCCCGAACACAACTGCACTACCCTAAACACTGAAACACCACCCCCTGCATGACCACCTTTACTGCCCGAACACCACTGCACTGCCCTAAACCCTGAAACTCCACACCCAGCACGACCCCCTACACTGCCCAAACACCACTGCTCTACCCTAAACACTTAACCACCCCCTGCACATCCCCCTACACTACCCGAACACAACTGCTCTGCTCTAAACCCTAAAACACCAGCCAAAGCACCAACCCCTACACTGCCAGAACACCATTGCTCTGCCCTAAACCCTGAAACACCAGCCCCAGCACAACCCCCTACACTGCCCGAACGCCACTGCACTGCCCTAAACCCTGAAAATACCAGCCCCAGCACAATCCCCTACAATGCCTGAACACCACTGCACTGCCCTAAACCCTGAAACACCAGCCCCAGCACGACCCCCTACACTGCCCAAAACACCACTGCACTGCCATAAACCCTGAAACATCAACACCAGCAAGACCCCCAACAATGCCCAAACACCACTTCCCTAAACCCTGAAACACCACCCCCTGCAAGACCCACAACAATGCCTGAATACCACTGCACTGCCCTAAACCCTGAACCACCCCCCCTGCATGATCCCTTACACTGCCCGAACACCACTGCACTGCCCTAAACCCTGAAACACTACCCCCCACATGACCCCCTACACTGCCCGAACACCACTGCTCTGCCCTAAACCCTTAAACACCAGCCCCAGCACCAACCCCTACACTGCCAGAACACCACTGCTGTGCCCTAAATCCTAAATCACCAGCGCCAGCACGATCCCCTACACTGCCCGAACACCACTGCACTGCCCTAAACCCTGAAACACCAGCCCCAGCACGACCCCCTACACTGCCCGAACACCACTGCTCTGCCCTAAACCCTGAAACACCAGCCCCAGCACGACCCCCTACACTGCCCGAACACCACTGCACTGCCCTAAACCCTGAAACTCCACCCCAGCATGACCCCCTACACTGCCCGAACATCACTGCTCTGCCATAAACCCTAAAACACCAGCCCCAGGACAACCCCTACACTGCCCTAACACCACTGCTCTGCCCTAAACCCTGAAACGTCATCCCCGCATGACCCCCTGCACTGCACGAACACCACTGCACTGCCCTAAACCCTGAAACACCAGCCCCAGCACTACCCCCTACACTGCCCGAACACCACTGCACTGCCCTAAACCCTGAAACTCCACCCCAGCACGACCCCCTACACTGCCCAAACACCACTGCTCTACCCTAAACCCTTAACCACCCCCTGCATATCCCCCTACACTACCCGAACACAACTGCTCTGCTCTAAACCCTAAAACACCAGCCAAAGCACCAACCCCTACACTCCCAGAACAGCATTGCTCTGCCCTAAACCCTGAAACACCAGCCCCAGCACAACCCCCTACACTGCCCGAATGCCACTGCACTGCCCTAAACCCTGAAAATACCAGCCCCAGCACAACCCCCTACAATGCCTGAACACCACTGCACTGCCCTAAACCCTGAAACACCAGCCCCAGCACGACCCCCTACACTGCCCAAAACACCACTGCACTGCCATAAACCCTGAAACATCAACACCAGCAAGACCCCCAACACTGCCCAAACACCACTTTCCTAAACCCTGAAACACCACCCCCTGCAAGACCAACAACAATGCCTGAATACCACTGCACTGCCCTAAACCCTGAACCACCCCCCCCTGCATGATCCCTTACACTGCCCGAACACCACTGCACTGCCCTAAACCCTGAAACACCACCCCTGCACGACCCCCAATACTGCCCGAACACCACTGCACTGCCCTAAATCCTGAAACACTACCCCGCACATGACCCCCTACACTGCCCGAACACGACTGCTCTGCCCTAAACCCTTAAACACCAGCCCCAGCACCAACCCCTACACTGCCAGAACACCACTGCTGTGCCCTAAACCCTAAATCACCAGCGCCAGCACGATCCCCTACACTGCCCAAACACCACTGCACTGCCCTAAACCCTGAAACACCAGCCCCAGCACGACCCCCTACACTGCCCGAACACCACTGCTCTGCCCTAAACCCTGAAACACCAGCCCCAGCACGACCCCCTACACTGCCCGAACACCACTGCACTGCCCTAAACCCTGAAACTCTACCCCAGCACGACCCCCTACACTGCCCGAACACCACTGCTCTGCCATAAACCCTAAAACGCCAGCCCCAGGACAACCCCTACACTGCCCGAACACCACTGCTCTGCCCTAAACCCTGAAACGTCATCCCCGCATGACCCCCTGCACTGCCCGAACACCACTGCACTGCCCTAAACCCTGAAACACCAGCCCCAGCACTACCCCCTACACTGCCCAAACACAACTGCACTGCCCTAAACCCTGAAACACCAGCCCCAGTTCGACCCGCTACACTGCCCGAACACCACTGCACTGCCCTAAACCCTGAGGCACCAGCCCCAGCACGACCCCCTACACTGCCCAAACACCACTGCACTGCCCTAAACCCTGAAACACCACCCCCTGCACGACCCCCTACACTGCCCGAACGCCACAGCACTGCCCTAAACCCTGAAACACCACCCTCAGCACGACCACCTACACTGCCCAAAAACCACTGCACTGACCTAAACCCTGAAACACCACCCCAACACAACCCCCTACACTGCCTGAACACCACTGTACTGCTGTAAATCCTGAAACACCACCTCCCAGTAAGACCCCCTACACTGCCCTAACACCACTGCACTGCCCTAAACCCTGAAGCACCAGCCACAGCACGACCCCCTACACTGCCCGAACACCACTGCACTGCCCTAAACCCTGAAACACCAGCCCCAGCACGACCCCCTACACTGCCCAAAACACCACTGCACTGCCCTAAACCCTGAAAACCTCAGCCCCAGCATGACCCCCTACACTGCCCGAACACCACTACACTGCCCTAAACCCTAAAACTCCACCCCCAGCACGACCCCCTACACTGCCCGAACACCACTGCTCTACCCAAAACTCTGAAACGCCAGCCCCAGGATGACCCCCTACACTGCCCGAACACTACTGCTCTACCCTAAACCCTGAAACGCCAGCCCCAGCACGACCCCCTACACTGCCCGAACACCACTGCACTGCCCTAAACCCTGAAACACCATCCCAGCACGACCCCCTACACTGCCCGAACACCACTGCACTGCCCTAAACCCTGAAACACCAGCCCCTGCACGACCCACTACACTGCCCGAACACCACTGCACTGCCCTAAACCCTGAAACACCAGCCCCAGCACGACCCCCTACACTGCCCGAACACCACTGTACTGCCCTCAACCCTGAAACACCACCCCCTCATGACCCCCTACACTGCCCGAACACCACTGCACTGCCCTAAACCCTGAAACACCAGTCCCAGCAAGACGCCCTACACTGCCCGAACACCACTGCACTGCACTAAACCCTGATACACCACCGCCAGTAAGATCCCCACCACTGCCCGAACACCACTGCCCTAAACCCTGAGACACCACCCCCTGCAAGACCCCCAACACTGCCCAAACACCATTGCACTGCCCTAAACCATGATACATCACCCACTCCATGACCCCCTACACTGCCCGAACACAACTGCACTACCCTAAACACTGAAACACCACCCCCTGCATGACCAGCTTTACTGCCCGAACACCACTGCACTGCCCTAAACCCTGAAACACCACCCCCAGCACGACCCCCTACACTGCCCAAACACCACTGCTCTACCCGAAACCCTTAACCACCCCCTGCACATCCCCCTACACTACCCGAACACAACTGCTCTGCTCTAAACCCTAAAACACCAGCCAAAGCACCAACCCCTACACTGCCAGAACACCATTGCTCTGCCCTAAACCCTGAAACACCAGCCCCAGCACAACCCCCTACACTGCCCGAACACCACTGCACTGCCCTAAACCCTGAAAATACCAGCCCCAGCACAACCCCCTACAATGCCTGAACACCACTGCACTGCCCTAAACCCTGAAACACCAGCCCCAGCACGACCCCCTACACTGCCCAAAACACCACTGCACTGCCATAAACCCTGAAACATCAACACCAGCAAGACCCCCAACACTGCCCAAACACCACTTCCCTAAACCCTGAAACACCACCCCCTGCAAGACCCACAACAATGCCTGAATACCGCTGCACTGCCCTAAACCCTGAACCACCACCCCCTGCATGATCCCTTACACTGCCCAAACACCACTGCACTGCCCTAAACCCTGAAACACCACCCCTGCACGACCCCCAATACTGCCCGAACACCACTGCACTGCCCTAAATCCTGAAACACTACCTCCCACATGACCCCCTACACTGCCCGAACACCACTGCTCTGCCCTCAACCCTTAAACACCAGCCCCAGCACCAACCCCTACACTGCCAGAACACCACTGCTGTGCCCTAAACCCTAAATCACCAGCGCCAGCACGATCCCCTACACTGCCTGAACACCACTGCACTGCCCTAAACCCTGAAACACCAGCCCCAGCACGACCCCCTACACTGCCCGAACACCACTGCTCTGCCCTAAACCCTGAAACACCAGCCCCAGCACGACCCCCTACACTGCCCGAACACCACTGCACTGCCCTAAACCCTGAAACTCCACCCCAGCACGACCCCCTACACTGCCCGAACACCACTGCTCTGCCATAAACCCTGAGGCACCAGCCCCAGCACGACCCCCTACACTGCCTGAACACCACTGCTCTGCCCTAAACCCTGAAATGTCATCCCCGCATGACCCCTATACTGCCCGAACACCACTGCACTGCCCTAAACCCTGAAACACCAGCCCCAGCACTACCCCCTACACTGCCCGAACACAACTGCACTGCCCTAAACCCTGAAACACCAGCCCCAGTTCGACCCGCTACACTGCCCGAACACCACTGCACTGCCCTAAACCCTGAGGCACCAGCCCCAGCACGACCCCCTACACTGCCCAAACACCACTGCACTGCCCGAAACCCTGAAACACCACCCCCTGCACGACCCCCTACACTGCCCGAACACCACAGCACTGCCCTAAACCCTGAAACACCACCCCCAGCACGAACACCTACACTGCCCGAAAACCACTGCACTGACCTAAACCCTGAAACACCACCCCAACACGACCCCCTACACTGCCTGAACACCACTGTACTACCGTAAATCCTGAAACACCACCTCCCAGTAAGACCCCCTACACTGCCCTAACACCACTGCACTGCCCTAAACCCTGAAGCACCAGCCGCAGCACAACCCCCTTCACTGCCCGAACACCACTGCACTGCCCTAAACCCTGAAACACCAGCCCCAGCACGACCCCCTACACTGCCCAAAACACCACTGCACTGCCCTAAACCCTGAAAACCTCAGCCCCAGCATGACCCCCTACACTGCCCGAACACCACTACACTGCCCTAAACCCTGAAAATCCACCCCCAGCACGACCCCCTACACTGCCCGAACACCACTGCTCTACCCTAAACTCTGAAACGCCAGCCCCAGGATGACCCCATACACTGCCCAAACACTACTGCTCTACCCTAAACCCTGAAACGCCAGCCCCAGCACGTCCCCTACACTGCCCGAACACCACTGCACTGCCCTAAACCCTGAAACGCCAGCCCCCGCACGGCCCCCTACAATGCCCTAAACCCACTGCACTGCCCTAAACCCTGAAACACCAGCCCCCGCATGACCCCCTACACTGCCCTAATACTGCACTGCCCTAAACCCTGAAACACCACCCCCCTGCACGAGCTCCTACACTGCCCGAACGCCACTGCACTGCCCTAAACCCTGAAACACCACCCCCAGCAAGACCCCCGACACTGCCCGAACACCACTACCCTAAACCATGAAACACCACCCCCTGCAAGACCCGCAACACTGCCTGAATACCACTGCACTGCCCTAAACCCTGAACCACCACCCCCTGAATGACCCCTTACACTGCCCGAACACCACTGCACTGCCCTAAACCCTGAAACACCACCCCTGCACGACCCCTATACTGCCCGAACACCACTGCACTGCCTTAAACCCTGAAACACCACCGCCAGCACGACCCCCTACACTGCCCGAACACCACTGCTCTGCCTTAAACCCTAAAACACCAGCCCCAGCACCAACCCCTACACTGCCAGAAAACCACTGCTCTGCCCTAAACCCTAAAACACCAGTGCCAGCACGACCCCCTACACTGCCCGAACACCACTGCTCTGCCCTAAGCCCTGAAACGCCACCCCCCACACAGCCCCCTACACTGCCCGAACACCACTACACTGCCCTAAACCCTGAAACACCAGCCCCAGCACTACCCCCTACACTGCCCGAACACAACTGCACTGCTCTAAACCCTGAGACACCAGCCCCAGCACGACCCCCTACACTGCCTGAACACCACTGCACTGCCCTAAACCCTGAAACACCACCCTCACACGACCCCCTACACTGGCCGAACACCACTGCACTGCCCTAAACCCTGAAACACCACCCCCCAGCACGACCACCTACACTGCCCGAAAACCACTGCAGTGCCCTAATCCCAGAAACCCCCCCACACGACCCCATACACTGCCCGAACACCACTGTACTGCCCTAAATCCTGAAACACCACCCCCCAGTAAGACCCCCTACACTGCCGTAACACCACTGCACTGCCCTAAACCCTGAAACACCACCCCCTGCACGACCCCCTACACTGCCTGTTGGACAGGCCACACGAAGGGCTTGCTCCCTCCCCGCATGACAGGGCCCTAGCCCCGGCCCGCCAGGTGTTATCCACAAGAATCACCCGCACCCCGTCTCCCAACGGGACTCCTGCCCCCGGACCTCCATGTATCACGGGACCGAACCACCACCGGCTCCCCCGGCCGGATCAGCCGCCATCTTGGGGCCTGCGCCACGAGGCCGCGTGGCCTCCACCCGACCCTAACCCTGGGCCTGGCCGGCCCCGACATCCCGGCACCACCATCCACCCAGGAGGTGAACGGACCACTTGGCAGGTCAATGGGAGAAAGAAGCTTCAAGGGCTCTCCCCCGCCAGGTGCCGATCGCTCTCCAGCTTCCCCAGGCACTGGCTCCACCCCCTGCTGGGTGTCTGGACACCCTCATCCCGGACCCCCGACCTCCAAGTGCGAGGGTCCGGACATCAAAGGGCGCCAGACCTATAACTAGGGCAGCTCCGGAGCAGGAAGGCAGTTGTATCCTGGAGTCGAGAGACACCGAGAGAACTCAGCCTTGACGGACTACTGGCGCTGCCGTAGCCCTGCCTTGTGAACTATCGTCCTGCCTGCTGGCGCTGCCGCGGCCTTCTGCAACATCCAACCTCGTCGGGACCTGCTGGCGCTGCCGCGGACCGTTGTAACGACCACCTTCACCGGGACCTGCTGGCGCTGCCGCGGACCGTGTAACGACCATCTTCGCTGGGACCTGCTGGCGCTGCCGCGGACCGTGTATCGACCATCTTCACCGGGACCTGCTGGCGCTGCCGCGGCCCGTCCAAGCTAGAACACCGAGCTCGAGGATTGTGAGCTATCCACCATACCATCTCAGCTACCAGGCTGGTAACCAGACTGTCCCGCTACCCCCCTTTTCCCCACCTGAGAGACTCGAATCGAGGGGACCCCTGAGTCCAGACCTCCTTGTACCATTTCATCGTACCTTAAGAAATTGCCTATAAAGAACGCTAAATCTTCTCCTTGTGTGGTGTCTGTCTGTGGGGGGGAAGTTATTTATCTGTACGATCGCTGGAGACGGCTCTCCCCGGAGACCTCTCCCCTTGTCCTCGGCCGACCCTCCCGGTCCGTCTAACATTGGTGGCCAGCGGCGCGATCCGAATCAACGCGTAATCGTACAGAGAGTAGCTCACCCCACGACAAAACCACGATGTCAGCCAAAGATAGCGGTTCCACCGAGAAATTCCAAATGGATAAATTGGAAGAATATAGCCACCGCGAACTTAAACAATTCTGCATGGAACTAGGCATTGCTACCACCGGCCTGAGCACCAAAGACAATTTGAAGCACGCCCTTGAGTCGTGGGCGGAAACCGGGGTCGCCGGATCCTCCGACCGAAACGGTGTAGCACCAGAGGGGAACGCCACGGCTCCCGAGGAGCGAGGGACGGGCCTCTCGCAGGAAGAGATTCAAGAAAGAGAAAGAACCAGATTACATGAGTTGGAAATGGCACGACTCAAGATGGACGGTGAACTAAAATTAGCCGAGCAAAAACTAAATCTAGAACATCTGCGGCTCCGAGAAGAACGGGAAGAAAAACAGAGGCAGAGAGAGCTCGAAGAAAAAAGAATAACACTCGAACACGAACGCAAACTGGCGGAAATAGAACTTCGGAAACAGAATAAAGAACCGGGGGTGCCTGAGCGACCGCACACCCCGGGAGCAACCGAGAAGAAAGTCCACATCCCCAAGGATGTTGTCCGAGAGTATGTCCGAGAGGACGACATACAACAGTGGTTCAAAGCCTACGAGATCGCCATGACCTCCCACCAGATCGACCGGAGTGATTGGGGAGCCGGCCTATGGGGGAGGTTCGTCAACGAAGGCCGCGATGCTCTACTGCAGCTCCCAGATCATCAGATGTCATCCTATGACCACATGAAGGCTGCCCTCCTCACCCGCTATGGGCTCACACCCGAGATGTACCGCCAGAGGTTCCGAGACTGCACCCGGATCCCGGGTACAACTTGGGTGGAATACGTCAACTATTTCAGCCGAGCCTTCGAGGGTTGGATCAAGGGGAGCCACGTAACGACCTACGAGCAACTCTTTAATCTTATGGTGTGGGAGCACCTGTCGAACAACTGCTTCGTCGAGCTCAGGCAGCACCTCCTCGACAGTAAATTGACTGACCCACGGCAACTCGCCGCCGAAGCTGACCGATGGGAAAGCACCCGAGTGGGCCGGAGAGGACCACACGAGCAAAACCGAAACAACCACGGTCAGCACCGTCCCCGAGGAGGAGGAGGAGGCCAGGGGCGAGGGAGAGACACCATCCCGGCCACACCCGCGGCCAGCACCCCGCCCCCGGCCGGCCGGGGCAACCCCCCGATGCGCCCGGGGTTCCGAGCCAACGTCACGTGCCACCGATGCCAGCGAGTCGGCCACTACGCCAATGACCCGAGCTGCCCGCAGAACCAAACACCAAAGCCCCGCCAGGTAGCTGCCGCCGCCCTGGGGGAAGAACAAATATCCGAGGAACAGGAAGAATATGAGCCGGCCCAGCAAGAGTGGGAACCGGCCGCCATGGTTCTAGCGTGCCTAGGGGGAAAAGACATGGTCCCGCGGGCTCCCCTACCCGCCAACACCCGGAAATATGGCCAGTGGGTGAACATTAATGGGCGTCGGGCCGAAGCCTTACGTGACACAGGGGCCAGTGTGACGGCCGTCCGCTGTCACCTGGTGAAACCCGAGCAGATCCTGCCGAACATTCTCTGCCCCGTCCGCTCAGCCGACAATTCCGAAAGTCTGTGTCAAATGGCCTGCGTCCCCTTCGAATGGGGAGGGGTCTCCGGCCTGTTGAAGGTGACGGTCCGGGATGATGCCCCCGTGGACTGCCTCCTGGGGAATGACCTTGAGAGTTCCCCGTGGGCCGCCGTCGAAAGAAGAGAGCACCTGGGGATGCTGGGCCTCCCGGACTGGGCCTGCGTAACCACCCGGTCCATGGCCGCCCGTGCCGTCCCCCGACCAGAAGAACCAGAATGGCCAGCACCTCCTCCCCCGGTCGCCCCAGTAGAGGACAACGACGAGGCCGACCCCCCAGAGCCAACGCCCGAAGGGGTCGCTCAACCCCAGGACCTTCCCGGCCTGGCTCAGTGGCGTCAAGAAGGGGGGCCCACCCAGGAACAGTTCCGCCAGGAGCAAAAGACCTGCCCCTCCCTCGAGGGACTCCGCCAGCAAGCCAGCGCCCAGAGCGCAGGAGACTCCACCGGAACTCATTGGGTCTATTGGGATAACGACCTGCTATACAGTGAACAAAGAATCGCGGAGTTAGGGGCCAGTCGAGTGCTGGTGGTACCCCTCCGTTTCAGAGACTTCCTACTAACTTTGGCCCACGATGTTCCCCTGGCTGGGCACCTGGGCCAGGACAAAACCTACAGACGCCTAGTGACCCACTTTTTCTGGCCGAAGATGCAGAACGACGTCCTTAACCACTGCCGGTCCTGCCCCACGTGCCAGGCCAGTGGGAAGAGTGGCCGTAAGCTCAAAGCCCCTCTGCAACCCTTCCCAGTGGTCACCACCCCGTTCGAGAGGGTAGGAATAGACATTGTGGGGCCCCTGGACCCCCGCACGGCACAAGGACATCGGTTCATCCTGGTACTGGTGGACCACGCCACCCGCTACCCCGAGGCTGTGCCCCTGCGAACTGTAACAGCTCCGGTGGTCGGCCGGGCCCTAATGGGGATCTTCTCCCGGGTGGGCTTCCCCCGAGAAGTCGTCAGCGACCGAGGCACGAACTTTATCTCGAAATATATGAAGTCCCTCTGGCAACAGTGCGGGGTCACCTACCGATTCACGACCCCCTATCACCCTCAAGGGAACGGACTAGTGGAGCGAATCAACCGCACACTCAAGGGGATGATTGGGGGATTGGAAGAGCCCCTCCGTCGCCAGTGGGATGTACTACTCCCGTGCCTCCTCTTCGCCTATCGAGAAGTTCCCCAGAAGTCCCTCGGCTTTAGCCCTTTCGAACTCCTGTACGGGCACCCTGTGCGAGGGCCCCTCAGCCTAGTCAAAGAAGGTTGGGAGATGGCCCCCCTAAAGACCCCTCCAGACGTCTTCAAGTACCTCCTGGCACTACGCAATCAGACCCGGCGCTTCAGGGAGATGGCAAAAGCGAACCTCGAGGCCAGTCAGGAGGACATGAAAAAATGGTACGATCAGAATGCCTCCTCCGTCGAATTCGAACCTGGTCAACAAGTGTGGGTGATGTCCCCCACCGAACCATGTGCCTTGCAAGATAAGTGGACGGGGCCCTTCAGAGTGGTCGAACGCAAGAGCCCCGTCACTTACCTCATCGACATGGAGTCCCCCCGGAACCCCCTCCGGGTCCTCCACACCAACAGACTCAAACCACACTTTGTGCGCTCGGAACTCAGCCTCCTGATGGCTACAGACAGTGGGGCAGAGGAAGACTCCGAGCCCCTCCCTGATCTCCTGAAGACCCAGGAGAACGACGGTTCCGTGGACGGGGTCCGGCTCTCCGATGCCCTCACCCCAGAGCAACGCCAGGGCTGCCGGGACCTCCTGCTGCGGTTCGCTACACTGTTCTCCCTCACCCCAGGGATCACCCCTTGGTGCTTGCACGACGTGGACACCGGGGACAGTCCCCCTATCCGACACCGGGCCTACCGCGTGCCAGATCGGGTACGGGCCTGCATCCAAGAGGAAGTGTCCAAGATGCTCACGCTCGGGGTCATCGAGCCCTCGGACAGCCCCTGGGCCAGCCCGGTCGTACTGGTCCCCAAAGCCGCTGCCCCCGGCACCACTCCTGAACTGCGATTCTGCGTCGACTATCGGGGCTTGAACGCTGTCACCCGGACCGACGCTCATCCTATCCCCCGAGCGGATGAATTGATCGACCGCCTGGGGGCCGCCCGCTACCTCAGCATCTTCGACCTAACAGCGGGCTACTGGCAGATCGGTCTCACACCACGGGCCCAGGAACGGTCCGCCTTCTCTACCCCCGATGGCCACTACCACTTCAAGGTCATGCCCTTCGGCATGAAGAATGCCCCCGCTACTTTTCAACGTCTAGTGAACCAGGTCTTGGCGGGGCTCGAAGAATTCAGCGCCGCCTACCTGGACGATATCGCTGTGTACAGCCGCCACTGGTCCGACCACCTCCACCACCTCCAAGAGGTCCTGCAGGCTCTCCAACGGGCCGGCCTCACGATTAAGGCCGGCAAGTGCCAAATTGGTCAAGGGTCCGTGACCTACCTCGGACACCAGGTGGGAAGCAGTCTGGTGGCCCCGCTGCAACTTAAAATTGCTGCCATCCAGTCCTGGCAGCCCCCCGTCACCCAGACCGAGGTCCGAGCCTTCTTGGGGCTCACCGGCTACTACCGGCGGTTCGTGAGGGACTACGGCAGCATTGTGGGGCCCCTCACGGGTCTCACGTCCAAAAACCACCCGAAGCGGATTAACTGGACCCCCGACTGTCAAGCGGCCTTCGGGAAGCTGAAGGCCGCCCTGTGCACCGCCCCTGTGCTCCAGGCCCCCGATTACAGTCGGGAATTCATTGTACAGACAGACGCCTCCGACCACGGCATCGGGGCGGTTCTTTCCCAGCTGAACCCCGAGGGTCGTGACCAGCCGGTGGCCTTCATCAGCAGACGCCTCCTGGCCCGAGAACAGCGCTGGAGCACAATCGAGAGGGAGGCCTTCGCAGTAGTGTGGGCCCTCAAAAAGCTCCGGCCCTATCTCTTCGGTACCCACTTCCGGGTGCAAACCGACCATCGACCCCTGCAGTGGCTGATGCAGATGCGGGGGGAGAACCCAAAACTATTGCGCTGGTCCATCTCCCTGCAGGGAATGGACTTCACCGTGGAACATCGACCGGGCCAAGACCACGCCAACGCAGATGGCCTGTCACGCTTTTTCCGCCTCGACGAGGAGAGTCCCCAAGAGGATGGGTGACTCTCCCCGCCTTCAGCTGGGGGGGACGCATGTTGGACAGGCCACACGAAGGGCTTGCTCCCTCCCCGCATGACAGGGCCCAAGCCCCGGCCCGCCAGGTGTTATCCACAAGAATCACCCGCACCCCGTCTCCCAACGGGACTCCTGCCCCCGGACCTCCATGTATCACGGGACCGAACCACCTCCGGCTCCCCCGGCCGGATCAGCCGCCATCTTGGGGCCTGCGCCACGAGGCCGCGTGGCCTCCACCCGACCCTAACCCTGGGCCTGGCCGGCCCCGACATCCCGGCACCACCATCCACCCAGGAGGTGAACGGACCACTTGGCAGGTCAATGGGAGAAAGAAGCGTCAAGGGCTCTCCCCCGCCAGGTGCCGATCGCCCTCCAGCTTCCCCAGGCGCTGGCTCCACCCCCTGCTGGGTGTCTGGACACCCTCATCCTGGACCCCCCGACCTCCAAGTGCGAGGGTCCGGACATCAAAGGGCGCCAGACCTATAACTAGGGCAGCTCCGGAGCAGGAAGGCAGTTGTATCCTGGAGTCGAGAGACACCGAGAGAACTCAGCCTTGACGGACTACTGGCGCTGCCGTAGCCCTGAAATACAACAAGACCTACCCTATGAACAGGTTTATAAAAATTCTTGTGTAGTGTGCAGGTGCTCAATCTCTGTAGTGCCTGCCTAACTCTCATTCACTGGTGTATTTACCACATGTGTATTAAGAACATTGTGTCCAATGGTGCTGTAAAAACCCTACTGGTGATTAGTTCGTGTTCAAGAAAAGTGAAAAAGGTAAAAAAGGTGTGATAGGACGACAGCGCCTCACGGAAGCAGCCCCAACGAGGTATGTGTAGACAGGTACTCGCCTACTACCTCCTGTTGTCATCATCGGTCGCTGCCGCCCAAACAGAAACAGTAAAGGTGGAACAGAAATGTGTAATGTACTGCACTCAAACTCTTCGTGGTAGTCCTAATGACTCCTATCTATCGAGCAACCTATGTGTTGCAGTGATGTGTGCTAATCTACAAAAACAGGAAGTGTCGACCCAGATTTGGTGAGTTGAGCCTGATCAGGACTCAAGTCACTCAGGAATAAAACCGAGCAGCACTACACTGGCTATATGGTGCTTTATTCTCAGCTGTGTCGCTGCTCATTTAAAAACCGACATGTTTCGTTGCCATATTACTTTACCGGCAACTTCATCAGGGCTTGGGTTGACTGGTCTCTCTGCAACGCTAATATGTACCAGCGATATCTTTAAATCAGCACCTGGGGAGAACACAATAAAAACAATAAAACACACACATGTACTCTGTATCTCCTCAACCAGGTCATGCCTGGTCTTACCGAGCAAATGCTCCTCATCCAGGGTAATGGGTTCATGCTTAGCAAAGATATTTACCCTCGAGATGCTGTGTAGCAGCATACCTGCACCTCCATCATGTAAGTGTCTTGGGTATTTGTGCACCAGCCCTTTGGCTGTTAAAATCAGAACTGCGGAACTTTGTTTCTGAAAAAGGCACATCAAAGGAATATGTGTATCAAAATCACTGACATCGCATGCTTTTCAAGTCAATGTTAAGACTCTTCTATTTGGATGTTATATGGAAGGTATTTGGTTGTATCCAGCTATTGGCCGAGAATCGTCATGATAACTCAGTTGCGATTCACCATTAAATTCCTTCATGCTGGAGTGTGTATCATGAGTGGTTACGTATGGATACCAACTTACGCTATTTAGCTTTTTTACAAACCATGTAAACATACTGCTATGCTGGCATAACAATGTGTGGTAGTCTAGCCTGTATGGACTTCCTGCTATACCCCCTCCTCATGTAGAGCATGTCCCACCCCCTGCTTAGCCCGGAAACCCGGGTCTTACCTCATCAGTCTGAGCATCGGTTCTTGACTCGCCCTCGATCGCTAGGGGTCGGCCTGCTTCCTGCTTATATACGGAAGTCGCACGGGAACCGCGCTTACACGTGGAGTGGTTAGCAGTGTAGCGCATGCGCGAAGGAGTTTTTGAAGGACAGTGCGGCCATCTTTATTAAACCGCTACTGTCGTGTGCACTATAGTGGTTCATAGCCTGGTCTTGTAATATACTAGTGTCAACTCCTGACTGAAAGGAGGTCAGGATACATTATAGTGACCTCCTCCTTGCACGAAGAGTGATTAGCGATATTGCACACGCGCAAAGCAGTACTTGAAGGAAAAAGCGGCCATCTTTGTAAATCCGCTACTATCAAGTGCATTATAGTGGTTCTATGCCTGTTCTTTTAGAATATTAGCTGCCCGATAAAAGGACAGGATACATTGAAGTGACCTTCTCCCTGCTGAAATGGTGATAGGTACAGGCTGAGGGTATGTTTATGCATCTCGCCCTGCCTTGTGAACTATCGTCCTGCCTGCTGGCGCTGCCGCGGCCTTCTGCAACATCCAACCTCGTCGGGACCTGCTGGCGCTGCCGCGGACCGTTGTAACGACCACCTTCACCGGGACCTGCTGCCGCGGACCGTGTAACGACCATCTTCGCTGGGACCTGCTGGCGCTGCCGCGGACCGTGTATCGACCATCTTCACCGGGACCTGCTGGCGCTGCCGCGGCCCGTCCAAGCTAGAACACCGAGCTCGAGGATTGTGAGCTATCCACCAAACCATCTCAGCTACCAGGCTGGTAACCAGACTGTCCCGCTTCCCCCCTTTTCCCCACCTGAGAAACTCGAATCGAGGGGACCCCTGAGTCCAGACCTCCTTGTACCATTTCATCGTACCTTAAGAAATTGCCTATAAAGAACGCTAAATCTTCTCCTTGTGTGGTGTCTGTCTGTGGGGGGGAAGTTATTTATCTGTACGATCGCTGGAGATGGCTCTCCCCGGAGACCTCTCCCCTTGTCCTCGGCCGACCCTCCCGGTCCGTCTAACACTGCCCGAACACCACTGCACTGCCCTAAACTCAAACACCATCCCCAGCACGACCCCTACACTGCCCGAATACCACTGCTCTGCCCTAAACCTTGAAACACCACCATCAGCAAGACCCTCAACACTGCCCGAACACCACTACCCTAAACCCTGAAACACCACCCCCTGCAAGACCCGCAACACTGCCTGAATACCACTGCACTGCCCTAAACCCTGAACCACCACCCCCTGAATGACCCCTTACACTGCCCGAACACCACTGCACTGCCCTAAACCCTGAAACACCACCCCTGCACGACCCCTATACTGCCCGAACACCAATGCACTGCCCTATACCCTGAAAGTCCACCCCAGCACGACCCCCTACACTGCCCGAACACCACTGCTCTGCCATAAACCCTTGAACACCAGCCCCAGCACAACCCCTACACTGCCCGAACACCACTGCTCTGCCCTAAACCCTGAAACGTCATCCCCTGTATGACCCCCTACACTGCCTGAACACCACTGCACTGCCCTAAACCCTGAAACACCAGCCCCAGCACTACCCCCTACACTGCCCGAACACAACTGCACTGCCCTAAACCCTGAAACACCAGCCCCAGTTCGACCCACTACACTGCCCGAACACCACTGCACTGCCCTAAACCCTGAAACACCACCCCTGCACGACCCCTACACTGCCCGAACACCACTGCACTGCCCTAAACCCTGAAACACCAGCCCCAGCAAGATGCCCTACACTGCCCGAACACCACTGCACTGCACTAAACCCTGAAACACCACCGCCAGCAATATCCCCACCACTGCCCGAACACCACTGCCCTAAACCCTGAAACACCACCCCCTGCAAGACCCCAACACTGCCCGAACACCATTGCACTGCCCTAAACCATGAAACACCACCCACTCCACGACCCCCTACACTGCCCGAACACCACTGCACTACCATAAACACTGAAACACCACCCCCTGCATGACCACCTATACTGCAAGAACACCACTGCACTGCCCTAAACCCTGAAACACCACCCCCAGAACGACCCCCTACACTGCCCAAACACCACTGCTCTACCCTACACCCTAAACCACCCCCTGCACATCCCCCTACACTACCCGAACACAACTGCTCTGCTCTAAACCCTAAAACACAAGCCAAAGCACCAACCCCTACACTGCCAGAACACCACTGCTCTGCCCTAATCCCTGAAACACCAGCCCCAGCACAACCCCCTACACTGCCCGAACACCACTGCACTGCCCTAAACACTGAAAATACCAGCCCCAGCACGACCCCCTACACTGCCCGAAGACCACTGCACTGCCCTAAACCCTGAAACACCAGCCCCAGCACGGCCCCCTACACTGCCCAAAACACCACTGCACTGCCATAAACCCTGAAACATTACCACCAGCAAGACCCCCAACAGTGCCCAAACACCACTACCCTAAACCCTGAAACACCACCCCTGCACGACCCCCAATACTGCCCAAACACCACTGCACTGCCCTAAACCCTAAAAAACCAGCGCCAGCACGATCCCCTACACTGCCTGAACACCACTGCACTGCCCTAAACCCTGAGACTCCAGCCCCAGCACGACCCCCTACACTGCCCGAACACCACTGCACTGCCCTAAACCCTGAAACACCACCCCCGCACAACCCCTACACTGCCTGAACACCACTGCACTGCCCTAAACCCTGAAACACCAGCCCCACACGACCCCCTACACTGCACGAACACCACTGCACTGCCCTAAACCCTGAAACACCACGCCCCTGCACGAGCCCCTACACTGCCAGAACACCACTGCACTGCCTTAAACTCTGAAACACCACCCCCAGCAAGACCCCCTACACTGCCCGAACAACACTGCACTGCCCTAAACCCTGAAACACCACACCCAGCAAGACCCCCACCACTGCCTGAACACCACTGCCCTAAACCCTAAAACACCACCCCCTGAAGACCCCCAACACTGCCCGAACAGCATTGCACTGCCCTGAACCATGAAGCACCACCCCCTGCACGACTCCCTACACTGCCTGAACACCACTGCACTGCCCTAAACCCTGAAACACCAACCCCTGCACGACCCCCTATACTGCCCGAACACCACTGCACTGCCCTAAACCCTGAAACACCATCCCAGCATGACCCCCTACACTGCCCTAACACCACTGCACTGCCCTAAACCCTAAAACACCAGCCCCAGCACGACCCCCTACACTGCCCGAACACCACTGCACTGCCCTAAACCCTGAAACACCATCCCAGCACGACCCCCTACACTGCCCAAACACCACCGGACTGCCCTAAACCCTGAAACACCAGCCCCCGCACGACCCACTACACTGCCCGAACACCACTGCACTGCCCTAAACCCTGAAACACCAGCCCCAGCACGACCCCCTACACTGTCCGAACACCACTGTACTGCCCTCAACCCTGAAACACCACCCCCGCACGACCCCCTACACTGCCCGAACACCACTGCACTGCCCTAAACCCTGAAACACCAGCCCCAGCAAGACGCCCTACACTGCCCGAACACCACTGCACTGCACTAAACCCTGAAACACCACCGCCAGTAAGATCCCCCCCACTGCCCAAACACCACTGCCCTAAACCCTGAGACACCACCCCCTGCAAGACCCCCAAAACTGCCCAAACACTATTGCACTGCCCTAAACCATGATACACCACCCACTCCATGACCCCCTACACTGCCCGAACACAACTGCACTACCCTAAACACTGAAACACCACCCCCTGCATGACCACCTTTACTGCCCGAACACCACTGCACTGCCCTAAACCCTGAAACACCAGCCCCAGCAAGACGCCCTACACTGCCCGAACATCACTGCACTGCACTAAACCCTGAAACACCACCACCAGTAAGATCCCCCCCACTGCCCAAACACCACTGCCCTAAACCCTGAGACACCACCCCCTGCAAGACCCCCAACACTGCCCAAACACCATTGCACTGCCCTAAACCATGATACACCACCCACTCCATGACCCCCTACACTGCCCGAACACAACTGCACTACCCTAAACACTGAAACACCACCCCCTGCATGACCACCTTTACTGCCCGAACATCACTGCACTGCCCTAAACCTTGAAACACCACCCCCAGCATGACCCCCTACACTGCCCAAACACCACTGCTCTACCCTAAACCCTTAACCACCCCCTGCACATCCCCCTACACTACCCGAACACAACTGCTCTGCTCTAAACCCTAAAACACTAGCCAAAGCACCAACCCCTACACTGCCAGAACACCATTGCTCTGCCCTAAACCCTGAAACACCAGCCCCAGCACAACCCCCTACACTGCCCGAACGCCACTGCACTGCCCTAAACCCTGAAAATACCAGCCCCAGCACAACCCCCTACAATGCCTGAACACCACTGCACTGCCCTAAACCCTGAAACACCAGCCCCAGCACGACCCCCTACACTGCCCAAAACACCACTGCACTGCCATAAACCCTGAAACATCAACACCAGCAAGACCCCCAACACTGCCCAAACACCACTTCCCTAAACCCTGAAACACCACCCCCTGCAAGACCCACAACAATGCCTGAATACCACTGCACTGCCCTAAATCCTGAACCACCACCCCCTGCATGATCCCTTACACTGCCCGAACACCACTGCACTGCCCTAAACCCTGAAACACCACCCCTGCACGACCCCCAATACTGCCCGAACACCACTGCACTGCCCTAAATCCTGAAACACTACCCCCCACATGACCCCCTATACTGCCCGAACACCACTGCTCTGCCCTAAACCCTTAAACACCAGCCCCAGCACCAACCCCTACACTGCCAGAACACCACTGCTGTGCCCTAAACTCTAAATCACCAGCGCCAGCACGATGCCCGAACACCACTGCACTGCTCTAAACCCTGAAACACCAGCCCCAGCACGACCCCCTACACTGCCCGAACACGACTGCTCTGCCCTAAACCCTGAAACACCAGTCCCAGCACGACCCCCCTACACTGCCCGAACACCACTGCACTGCCCTAAACCCTGAAACTCCACCCCAGCAGGACCCCCTACACTGCCCGAACACCACTGCTCTGCCATAAACCATAAAACACCAGCCCCAGGACAACCCCTACACTGCCCGAACACCACTGCTCTGTCCTAAACCCTGAAATGTCATCCCCGCTTGACCCCCTACACTGCCCGAACACCACTGCACTGCCCTAAACCCTGAAACACCAGCCCCAGCACTACCCCCTACACTGCCCGAACACAACTGCACTGCCCTAAACCCTGAAACACCAGCCCCAGTTCGACCCGCTACACTGCCCGAACACTACTGCACTGCCCTAAACCCTGAGGCACCAGCCCCAGCACGACCCCCTACACTGCCCGAACACCACTGCTCTGCCCTAAACCCTGAAACGTCATCCCCGCATGACCCCCTACACTGCCCGAACACCACTGCACTGCCCTAAACCCTGAAACACCAGCCCCAGCACTACCCCCTACACTGCCCGAACACAACTGCACTGCCATAAACCCTGAAACACCAGCCCCAGTTCGACCCGCTACACTGCCCGAACACCACTGCACTGCCCTAAACCCTGAGGCACCAGCCCCAGCACGACCCCCTACACTGTCCAAACACCACTTCACTGCCCTAAACCCTGAAACACCACCCCCTGCACGACCCCCTACACTGCCCGAACACCACAGCACTGCCCTAAACCCTGAAACACCACCCCCAGCACGACCACCTACACTGCCCGAAAACCACTGCACTGACCTAAACCCTGAAACACCACCCCAACACGACCCCCTACACTGCCTGAACACCATTGTACTGCCGTAAATCCTGAAACACCACCTCCCAGTAAGACCCCCTACACTGCCCTAACACCACTGCACTGCCCTAAACCCTGAAGCACCAGCCGCAGCACGACCCCCTACACTGCCCGAACACCACTGCACTGCCCTAAACCCTGAAACACCAGCCCCAGCACGACCCCCTACACTACCCAAAACACCACTGCACTGCCCTAAACCCTGAAAACCTCAGCCCCAGCATGACCCCCTACACTGCCCGAACACCACTACACTGCCCTAAACCCTGAAACTCCACCCCCAGCACGACCCCCTACACTGCCCGAACACCACTGCTCTACCCTAAACTCTGAAACGCCAGCCCCAGGATGACCCCATACACTGCCCAAACACTACTGCTCTACCCTAAACCCTGAAACGCCAGCCCCAGCACGACCCCCTACACTGCCCAAACACCACTGCACTGCCCTAAACCCTGAAACGCCAGCCCCCGCACGGCCCCCTACAATGCCCTAACACCACTGCACTGCCCTAAACCCTGAAACACCAGCCCCCGCATGACCCCCTACACTGCCCTAACACTGCACTGCCCTAAACCCTGAAACACCACCCCCCTGCACGAGCTCCTACACTGCCCGAACGCCACTGCACTGCCCTAAACCCTGAAACACCACCACCAGCAAGACCCCCGACACTGCCCGAACACCACTGCACTGCCATAAACCCTGAAACACCACCACCAGCAAGACCCCCAACACTGCCCGAACACCACTACCCTAAACCCTGAAACACCACCCCCTGCAAGACCTGCAACACTGCCTGAATACCACTGCACTGCCCTAAACCCTGAACCACCACCCCCTGAATGACCCCTTACACTGCCCGAACACCACTGCACTGCCCTAAACCCTGAAACACCACCCCTGCACGACCCCTATACTGCCCGAACACCACTGCACTGCCCTAAACCCTGAAACACCACCGCCAGCACAACCCCCTACACTGCCCGAACACCACTGCTCTGCCTTAAACCCTAAAACACCAGCCCCAGCACCAACCCCTACACTGCCAGAAAACCACTGCTCTGCCCTAAACCCTAAAATACCAGTGCCAGCACGACCCCCTACACTGCCCGAACACCACTGCTCTGCCCTAAGCCCTGAAACGCCACCCCCCACACGGCCCCCTACACTGCCCGAACACCCCTACACTGCCCTAAACCCTGAAACACCAGCCCCAGCACTACCCCCTACACTGCCCGAACACAACTGCACTGCTCTAAACCCTGAGACACCAGCCCCAGCACGACCCCCTACACTGCCTGAACACCACTGCACTGCCCTAAACCCTGAAACACCACCCCCACATGACCCCCTACACTGGCTGAACACCACTGCACTGCCCTAAACCCTGAAACACCAACCCCTAGCACGACCACCTACACTGCCCAAAAACCACTGCAGTGCCCTAATCCCAGAAACCCCCCCACACGACCCCATACACTGCCCGAACACCACTGTACTGCCCTAAATCCTGAAACACCACCCCCCAGTAAGACCCCCTACACTGCCGTAACACCACTGCACTGCCCTAAACCCTGAAACACCACCCCCTGCATGACCCCCTACACTGCCCGAACACCACTGCACTGCCCTAAACTCAAACACCACCCCCAGCACGACCCCTACACTGCCCGAATACCACTCCTCTGCCCTAAACCTTGAAACACCACCATCAGCAAGACCCTCAACACTGCCCGAACACCACTACCCTAAACCCTGAAACACCACCCCCTGCAAGACCCGCAACACTGCCTGAATACCACTGCACTGCCCTAAACCCTGAACCACCACCCCCTGAATGACCCCTTACACCGCCCGAACACCACTGCGCTGCCCTAAACCCTGAAACACCACCCCTGCACGACCCCTATACTGCCCGAACACCAATGCACTGCCCTATACCCTGAAAGTCCACCCCAGCACGACCCCCTACACTGCCCGAACACCACTGCTCTGCCATAAACCCTAAAACACCAGCCCCAGCACAACCCCTACACTGCCCGAACACCACTGCTCTGCCCTAAACCCTGAAACGTCATCCCCTGCATGACCCCCTACACTGCCTGAACACCACTGCACTGCCCTAAACCCTGAAAGACCAGCCCCAGCACTACCCCCTACACTGCCCGAACACAACTGCACTGCCCTAAACCCTGAAACACCAGCCCCAGTTCGACCCACTACACTGCCCGAAAACCACTGCACTGCCCTAAACCCTGAAACACCACCCCTGCACGACCCCTACACTGCCGGAACACCACTGCACTGCCCTAAACCCTGAAACACCAGCCCCAGCACGACCCCCTACACTGCCTGAACACCACTGCACTGCCCTAAACCCTGAAACACCACCCCCACACGACCCCCTACACTGGCTGAACACCACTGCACTGCCCTAAACCCTGAAACACCAACCCCTAGCACGACCACCTACACTGCCCGAAAACCACTGCAGTGCCCTAATCCCAGAAACCCCCCCACACGACCCCATACACTGCCTAAACACCACTGTACTGCCCTAAATCCAGAAACACCACCCCCCAGTAAGACCCCCTACACTGCCGTAACACCACTGCACTGCCCTAAACCCTGAAACACCACCCCCTGCACGACCCCCTACACTGCCCGAACGCCACTGCACTGCCCTAAACTCAAACACCACCCCCAGCACGGCCCCTACACTGCCCGAATACCACTGCTCTGCCCTAAACCTTGAAACACCACCATCAGCAAGACCCTCAACACTGCCCGAACACCACTACCCTAAACCCTGAAACACCACCCCCTGCAAGACCCGCAACACTGCCTGAATACCACTGCACTGCCCTAAACCCTGAACCACCACCCCCTGAATGACCCCTTACACCGCCCGAACACCACTGCGCTGCCCTAAACCCTGAAACACCACCCCTGCACGACCCCTATACTGCCCGAACACCAATGCACTGCCCTATACCCTGAAAGTCCACCCCAGCACGACCCCCTACACTGCCCGAACACCACTGCTCTGCCATAAACCCTAAAACACCAGCCCCAGCACAACCCCTACACTGCCCGAACACCACTGCTCTGCCCTAAACCCTGAAACGTCATCCCCTGCATGACCCCCTACACTGCCTGAACACCACTGCACTGCCCTAAACCCTGAAAGACCAGCCCCAGCACTACCCCCTACACTGCCCGAACACAACTGCACTGCCCTAAACCCTGAAACACCAGCCCCAGTTCGACCCACTACACTGCCCGAACACCACTGCACTGCCCTAAACCCTGAAACACCACCCCTGCACGACCCCTACACTGCCCGAACACCACTGCACTGCCCTAAACCCTGAAACACCAGCCCCAGCAAGACGCCCTACACTGCCCGAACACCACTGCACTGCACTAAACCCTGAAACACCACCGCCAGCAATATCCCCACCACTGCCCGAACACCACTGCCCGAAACCCTGAAACACCACCCCCTGCAAGACCCCCAACACTGCCCGAACACCATTGCACTGCCCTAAACCATGAAACACCACCCACTCCACGACCCCCTACACTGCCCGAACACCACTGCACTACCCTAAACACTGAAACACCACCCCCTGCATGACCACCTATACTGCAAAAACACCACTGCACTGCCCTAAACCCTGAAACACCACCCCCAGCACGACCCCCTACACTGCCCAAACACCACTGCCCTACCCTAAACCCTAAACCACCCCCTGCACATCCCCCTACACTACCCGAACACAACTGCTCTGCTCTAAACCCTAAAACACCAGCGAAAGCACCAACCCCTACACTGCCAGAACACCACTGCTCTGCCCTAATCCCTGAAACACCAGCCCCAGCACAACCCCCTACACTGCCCGAACACCACTGCACTGCCCTAAACACTGAAAATACCAGCCCCAGCACGACCCCCTACACTGCCCGAAGACCACTGCACTGCCCTAAACCCTGAAACACCAGCCCCAGCACGGCCCCCTACACTGCCCAAAACACCACTGCACTGCCATAAACCCTGAAACATTACCACCAGCAAGACCCCCAACAGTGCCCAAACACCACTACCCTAAACCCTGAAACACCACCCCTGCACGACCCCCAATACTGCCCAAACACCACTGCACTGCCCTAAACCCTAAAAAACCAGCGCCAGCACGATCCCCTACACTGCCTGAACACCACTGCACTGCCCTAAACCCTGAGACTCCAGCCCCAGCACGACCCCCTACACTGCCCGAACACCACTGCACTGCCCTAAACCCTGAAACACCACCCCCGCACAACCCCTACACTGCCTGAACACCACTGCACTGCCCTAAACCCTGAAACACCAGCCCCACACGACCCCCTACACTGCACGAACACCACTGCACTGCCCTAGACCCTGAAACACCACGCCCCTGCACGAGCCCCTACACTGCCAGAACACCACTGCACTGCCTTAAACTCTGAAACACCACCCCCAGCAAGACCCCCTACACTGCCCGAACAACACTGCACTGCCCTAAACCCTGAAACACCACACCCAGCAAGACCCCCACCACTGCCTGAACACCACTGCCCTAAACCCTAAAACACCACCCCCTGAAGACCCCCAACACTGCCCGAACAGCATTGCACTGCCCTGAACCATGAAGCACCACCCCCTGCACGACTCCCTACACTGCCTGAACACCACTGCACTGCCCTAAACCCTGAAACACCAACCCCTGCACGACCCCCTATACTGCCCGAACACCACTGCACTGCCCTAAACCCTGAAACACCATCCCAGCATGACCCCCTACACTGCCCTAACACCACTGCACTGCCCTAAACCCTAAAACACCAGCCCCAGCACGACCCCCTACACTGCCCGAACACCACTGCACTGCCCTAAACCCTGAAACACCATCCCAGCACGACCCCCTACACTGCCCAAACACCACCGGACTGCCCTAAACCCTGAAACACCAGCCCCCGCACGACCCACTACACTGCCCGAACACCACTGCACTGCCCTAAACCCTGAAACACCAGCCCCAGCACGACCCCCTACACTGTCCGAACACCACTGTACTGCCCTCAACCCTGAAACACCACCCCCGCACGACCCCCTACACTGCCCGAACACCACTGCACTGCCCTAAACCCTGAAACACCAGCCCCAGCAAGACGCCCTACACTGCCCGAACACCACTGCACTGCACTAAACCCTGAAACACCACCGCCAGTAAGATCCCCCCCACTGCCCAAACACCACTGCCCTAAACCCTGAGACACCACCCCCTGCAAGACCCCCAAAACTGCCCAAACACCATTGCACTGCCCTAAACCATGATACACCACCCACTCCATGACCCCCTACACTGCCCGAACACAACTGCACTACCCTAAACACTGAAACACCACCCCCTGCATGACCACCTTTACTGCCCGAACACCACTGCACTGCCCTAAACCCTGAAACACCAGCCCCAGCAAGACGCCCTACACTGCCCGAACATCACTGCACTGCACTAAACCCTGAAACACCACCACCAGTAAGATCCCCCCCACTGCCCAAACACCACTGCCCTAAACCCTGAGACACCACCCCCTGCAAGACCCCCAACACTGTCCAAACACCATTGCACTGCCCTAAACCATGATACACCACCCACTCCATGACCCCCTACACTGCCCGAACACAACTGCACTACCCTAAACACTGAAACACCACCCCCTGCATGACCACCTTTACTGCCCGAACATCACTGCACTGCCCTAAACCTTGAAACACCACCCCCAGCATGACCCCCTACACTGCCCAAACACCACTGCTCTACCCTAAACCCTTAACCACCCCCTGCACATCCCCCTACACTACCCGAACACAACTGCTCTGCTCTAAACCCTAAAACACTAGCCAAAGCACCAACCCCTACACTGCCAGAACACCATTGCTCTGCCCTAAACCCTGAAACACCAGCCCCAGCACAACCCCCTACACTGCCCGAACGCCACTGCACTGCCCTAAACCCTGAAAATACCAGCCCCAGCACAACCCCCTACAATGCCTGAACACCACTGCACTGCCCTAAACCCTGAAACACCAGCCCCAGCACGACCCCCTACACTGCCCAAAACACCACTGCACTGCCATAAACCCTGAAACATCAACACCAGCAAGACCCCCAACACTGCCCAAACACCACTTCCCTAAACCCTGAAACACCACCCCCTGCAAGACCCACAACAATGCCTGAATACCACTGCACTGCCCTAAACCCTGAACCACCACCCCCTGCATGATCCCTTACACTGCCCGAACACCACTGCACTGCCCTAAACCCTGAAACACCACCCCTGCACGACCCCCAATACTGCCCGAACACCACTGCACTGCCCTAAATCCTGAAACACTACCCCCCACATGACCCCCTATACTGCCCGAACACCACTGCTCTGCCCTAAACCCTTAAACACCAGCCCCAGCACCAACCCCTACACTGCCAGAACACCACTGCTGTGCCCTAAACTCTAAATCACCAGCGCCAGCACGATGCCCGAACACCACTGCACTGCTCTAAACCCTGAAACACCAGCCCCAGCACGACCCCCTACACTGCCCGAACACGACTGCTCTGCCCTAAACCCTGAAACACCAGTCCCAGCACGACCCCCCTACACTGCCCGAACACCACTGCACTGCCCTAAACCCTGAAACTCCACCCCAGCAGGACCCCCTACACTGCCCGAACACCACTGCTCTGCCATAAACCATAAAACACCAGCCCCAGGACAACCCCTACACTGCCCGAACACCACTGCTCTGTCCTAAACCCTGAAATGTCATCCCCGCTTGACCCCCTACACTGCCCGAACACCACTGCACTGCCCTAAACCCTGAAACACCAGCCCCAGCACTACCCCCTACACTGCCCGAACACAACTGCACTGCCCTAAACCCTGAAACACCAGCCCCAGTTCGACCCGCTACACTGCCCGAACACTACTGCACTGCCCTAAACCCTGAGGCACCAGCCCCAGCACGACCCCCTACACTGCCCGAACACCACTGCTCTGCCCTAAACCCTGAAACGTCATCCCCGCATGACCCCCTACACTGCCCGAACACCACTGCACTGCCCTAAACCCTGAAACACCAGCCCCAGCACTACCCCCTACACTGCCCGAACACAACTGCACTGCCATAAACCCTGAAACACCAGCCCCAGTTCGACCCGCTACACTGCCCGAACACCACTGCACTGCCCTAAACCCTGAGGCACCAGCCCCAGCACGACCCCCTACACTGTCCAAACACCACTTCACTGCCCTAAACCCTGAAACACCACCCCCTGCACGACCCCCTACACTGCCCGAACACCACAGCACTGCCCTAAACCCTGAAACACCACCCCCAGCACGACCACCTACACTGCCCGAAAACCACTGCACTGACCTAAACCCTGAAACACCACCCCAACACGACCCCCTACACTGCCTGAACACCATTGTACTGCCGTAAATCCTGAAACACCACCTCCCAGTAAGACCCCCTACACTGCCCTAACACCACTGCACTGCCCTAAACCCTGAAGCACCAGCCGCAGCACGACCCCCTACACTGCCCGAACACCACTGCACTGCCCTAAACCCTGAAACACCAGCCCCAGCACGACCCCCTACACTACCCAAAACACCACTGCACTGCCCTAAACCCTGAAAACCTCAGCCCCAGCATGACCCCCTACACTGCCCGAACACCACTACACTGCCCTAAACCCTGAAACTCCACCCCCAGCACGACCCCCTACACTGCCCGAACACCACTGCTCTACCCTAAACTCTGAAACGCCAGCCCCAGGATGACCCCATACACTGCCCAAACACTACTGCTCTACCCTAAACCCTGAAACGCCAGCCCCAGCACGACCCCCTACACTGCCCAAACACCACTGCACTGCCCTAAACCCTGAAACGCCAGCCCCCGCACGGCCCCCTACAATGCCCTAACACCACTGCACTGCCCTAAACCCTGAAACACCAGCCCCCGCATGACCCCCTACACTGCCCTAACACTGCACTGCCCTAAACCCTGAAACACCACCCCCCTGCACGAGCTCCTACACTGCCCGAACGCCACTGCACTGCCCTAAACCCTGAAACACCACCACCAGCAAGACCCCCGACACTGCCCGAACACCACTGCACTGCCATAAACCCTGAAACACCACCACCAGCAAGACCCCCAACACTGCCCGAACACCACTACCCTAAACCCTGAAACACCACCCCCTGCAAGACCTGCAACACTGCCTGAATACCACTGCACTGCCCTAAACCCTGAACCACCACCCCCTGAATGACCCCTTACACTGCCCGAACACCACTGCACTGCCCTAAACCCTGAAACACCACCCCTGCACGACCCCTATACTGCCCGAACACCACTGCACTGCCCTAAACCCTGAAACACCACCGCCAGCACAACCCCCTACACTGCCCGAACACCACTGCTCTGCCTTAAACCCTAAAACACCAGCCCCAGCACCAACCCCTACACTGCCAGAAAACCACTGCTCTGCCCTAAACCCTAAAATACCAGTGCCAGCACGACCCCCTACACTGCCCGAACACCACTGCTCTGCCCTAAGCCCTGAAACGCCACCCCCCACACGGCCCCCTACACTGCCCGAACACCACTACACTGCCCTAAACCCTGAAACACCAGCCCCAGCACTACCCCCTACACTGCCCGAACACAACTGCACTGCTCTAAACCCTGAGACACCAGCCCCAGCACGACCCCCTACACTGCCTGAACACCACTGCACTGCCCTAAACCCTGAAACACCACCCCCACACGACCCCCTACACTGGCTGAACACCACTGCACTGCCCTAAACCCTGAAACACCAACCCCTAGCACGACCACCTACACTGCCCGAAAACCACTGCAGTGCCCTAATCCCAGAAACCCCCCCACACGACCCCATACACTGCCCGAACACCACTGTACTGCCCTAAATCCTGAAACACCACCCCCCAGTAAGACCCCCTACACTGCCGTAACACCACTGCACTGCCCTAAACCCTGAAACACCACCCCCTGCATGACCCCCTACACTGCCCGAACACCACTGCACTGCCCTAAACTCAAACACCACCCCCAGCACGACCCCTACACTGCCCGAATACCACTCCTCTGCCCTAAACCTTGAAACACCACCATCAGCAAGACCCTCAACACTGCCCGAACACCACTACCCTAAACCCTGAAACACCACCCCCTGCAAGACCCGCAACACTGCCTGAATACCACTGCACTGCCCTAAACCCTGAACCACCACCCCCTGAATGACCCCTTACACCGCCCGAACACCACTGCGCTGCCCTAAACCCTGAAACACCACCCCTGCACGACCCCTATACTGCCCGAACACCAATGCACTGCCCTATACCCTGAAAGTCCACCCCAGCACGACCCCCTACACTGCCCGAAAACCACTGCTCTGCCATAAACCCTAAAACACCAGCCCCAGCACAACCCCTACACTGCCCGAACACCACTGCTCTGCCCTAAACCCTGAAACGTCATCCCCTGCATGACCCCCTACACTGCCTGAACACCACTGCACTGCCCTAAACCCTGAAAGACCAGCCCCAGCACTACCCCCTACACTGCCCGAACACAACTGCACTGCCCTAAACCCTGAAACACCAGCCCCAGTTCGACCCACTACACTGCCCGAACACCACTGCACTGCCCTAAACCCTGAAACACCACCCCTGCACGACCCCTACACTGCCGGAACACCACTGCACTGCCCTAAACCCTGAAACACCAGCCCCAGCACGACCCCCTACACTGCCTGAACACCACTGCACTGCCCTAAACCCTGAAACACCACCCCCACACGACCCCCTACACTGGCTGAACACCACTGCACTGCCCTAAACCCTGAAACACCAACCCCTAGCACGACCACCTACACTGCCCGAAAACCACTGCAGTGCCCTAATCCCAGAAACCCCCCCACACGACCCCATACACTGCCTAAACACCACTGTACTGCCCTAAATCCAGAAACACCACCCCCCAGTAAGACCCCCTACACTGCCGTAACACCACTGCACTGCCCTAAACCCTGAAACACCACCCCCTGCACGACCCCCTACACTGCCCGAACGCCACTGCACTGCCCTAAACTCAAACACCACCCCCAGCACGGCCCCTACACTGCCCGAATACCACTGCTCTGCCCTAAACCTTGAAACACCACCATCAGCAAGACCCTCAACACTGCCCGAACACCACTACCCTAAACCCTGAAACACCACCCCCTGCAAGACCCGCAACACTGCCTGAATACCACTGCACTGCCCTAAACCCTGAACCACCACCCCCTGAATGACCCCTTACACCGCCCGAACACCACTGCGCTGCCCTAAACCCTGAAACACCACCCCTGCACGACCCCTATACTGCCCGAACACCAATGCACTGCCCTATACCCTGAAAGTCCACCCCAGCACGACCCCCTACACTGCCCGAACACCACTGCTCTGCCATAAACCCTAAAACACCAGCCCCAGCACAACCCCTACACTGCCCGAACACCACTGCTCTGCCCTAAACCCTGAAACGTCATCCCCTGCATGACCCCCTACACTGCCTGAACACCACTGCACTGCCCTAAACCCTGAAAGACCAGCCCCAGCACTACCCCCTACACTGCCCGAACACAACTGCACTGCCCTAAACCCTGAAACACCAGCCCCAGTTCGACCCACTACACTGCCCGAACACCACTGCACTGCCCTAAACCCTGAAACACCACCCCTGCACGACCCCTACACTGCCCGAACACCACTGCACTGCCCTAAACCCTGAAACACCAGCCCCAGCAAGACGCCCTACACTGCCCGAACACCACTGCACTGCACTAAACCCTGAAACACCACCGCCAGCAATATCCCCACCACTGCCCGAACACCACTGCCCGAAACCCTGAAACACCACCCCCTGCAAGACCCCCAACACTGCCCGAACACCATTGCACTGCCCTAAACCATGAAACACCACCCACTCCACGACCCCCTACACTGCCCGAACACCACTGCACTACCCTAAACACTGAAACACCACCCCCTGCATGACCACCTATACTGCAAAAACACCACTGCACTGCCCTAAACCCTGAAACACCACCCCCAGCACGACCCCCTACACTGCCCAAACACCACTGCCCTACCCTAAACCCTAAACCACCCCCTGCACATCCCCCTACACTACCCGAACACAACTGCTCTGCTCTAAACCCTAAAACACCAGCCAAAGCACCAACCCCTACACTGCCAGAACACCACTGCTCTGCCCTAATCCCTGAAACACCAGCCCCAGCACAACCCCCTACACTGCCCGAACACCACTGCACTGCCCTAAACACTGAAAATACCAGCCCCAGCACGACCCCCTACACTGCCCGAACACCACTGCACTGCCCTAAACCCTGAAACACCAGCCCCAGCACGACCCCCTAACTGCCCAAAACACCACTGCACTGCCATAAACCCTGAAACATTACCACCAGCAAGACCCCCAACAGTGCCCAAACACCACTACCCTAAACCCTGAAACACCACCCCCTGCAAGACCCACAACACTGCCTGAATACCACTGCACAGCCCAAAACCCTGAACCACAACCCCCTGCATGACCCCTTACACTGCCCGAACACCACTGCACTGCCCTAAACCCTGAAACACCACCCCTGCACGACCCCCAATACTGCCCGAACATCACTGCACTGCCCTAAACCCTAAAACACCAGCGCCAGCACGATCCCCTACACTGCCCGAACACCACTGCACTGCCCTAAACCCTGAGACACCAGCCCCAGCACGGCCCCCTACACTGTCTGAACATCACTGCACTGCCCTAAACCCTAAAACACCAGCCCCAGCATGACCCCATACACTGCCCGAACACCACTGCTCTGCCCTAAACCCTGAAACACCAGCCCCAGCACGACCCCCTAAACTGCCCGAATACCACTGCACAGCCCTAAACCCTGACACTCCAGCCCCAGCACGACCCCCTACACTGCCCGAACACCACTGCTCTGCCATAAACCCTAAAACATCAGCCCCAGCACGACCCCTACACTACCCGAACACCACTGCTATGCCCTAAACCCTGAAACGTCATCCCCCGCACGACCCCCTACATTGCCCAAACACCACTGCACTGCCCTAAACCCTGAAACACCAGCCCCAGCACTACCCCCTACACTGCCGAACACAACTGCACTGCCTAAACCCTGAAACACCAGCCCCAATTCGACCCGCTACACTGCCCGAACACCACTGCACTGCCCTAAACCCTGAGACACCAGCCCCAGCACGACCCCCTACACTGCCCGAATACCACTGCACTGCCCTAAACCCTGAAACACCACCCCTGCACAACCCCTACACTGCCTGAACACCACTGCACTGCCCTAAACCCTGAAACACCAGCCCCACACGACCCCCTACACTGCACGAACACCACTGCACTGCCCTAAACCCTGAAACACCACGCCCCTGCACGAGCCCCTACACTGCCAGAACACCACTGCACTGCCTTAAACTCTAAAACACCACCCCGAGCAAGACCCCCGACACTGCCCGAACACCACTGCACTGCCCTAAACCCTGAAACACCACACCCAGCAAGACCCCCACCACTGCCTGAACACCACTGCCCTAAACCCTGAAACACCACCCCCTGCACGACCCCCTATACTGCCCGAACACCACTGCACTGCCATAAACCCTAAAACACCATCCCAGCACGACCCCCTACACTGCCCTAACACCACTGCACTGCCCTAAACCCTAAAACACCAGCCCTTGCATGACCCCATACACTGCCTGAACACCACTGCACTGCCCTAAACCCTGAAACACCAGCCCCACACGACCCCCTACACTGCACGAACACCACTGCACTGCCCTAAACCCTGAAACACCACGCCCCTGCACGAGCCCCTACACTGCCAGAACACCACTGCACTGCCTTAAACTCTGAAACACCACCCCCAGCAAGACCCCCTACACTGCCCGAACACCACTGCACTGCCCTAAACCCTGAAACACCACACCCAGCAAGACCCCCACCACTGCCTGAACACCACTGCCCTAAACCCTGAAACACCACCCCCTGAAGACCCCCAACACTGCCCGAACAGCATTGCACTGCCCTGAACCATGAAGCACCACCCCCTGCACAACCCCCTACACTGCCTGAACACCACTGCACTGCCCTAAACCCTGAAACACCACCCCCTGCACGACCCCCTATACTGCCCGAACACCACTGCACTGCCATAAACCCTGAAACACCATCCCAGCACGACCCCCTACACTGCCCTAACACCACTGCACTGCCCTAAACCCTAAAACACCAGCCCTTGCACGACCCCATACACTGCCCGAACACCACTTCACTGCCCTAAACCCTGAAACACCAGCCCTACCATGACCCCTTACACCGCCCGAACACCACTGCACTGCCCTAAACCCTGAAACACCAGCCCCCGCACGACTCACTACACTGCCGAACACCACTGCACTGCCCTAAACCCTGAAACACCAGCATGACCCCCTACACTGCCCGAACACCACTGTACTGCCCTCAACCCTGAAACACCACCCCCGCATGACCCCCTACACTGCCCGAACACCACTGCACTGCCCTAAACCCTGAAACACCAGCCCCAGCAAGACGCCCTACACTGCCCGAACACCACTGCACTGCACTAAACCCTGAAACACCACCGCCAGTAAGATCCCCACCACTGCCCGAACACCACTGCCCTAAACCCTGAGACACCACCCCCTGCAAGACCCCCAACACTGCCCAAACACCATTGCACTGCCCTAAACCATGATACACCACCCACTCCACGACCCCCTACACTGCCCGAACACAACTGCACTACCCTAAACACTGAAACACCACCCCCTGCATGACCACCTATACTGCCCGAACACCACTGCACTGCCCTAAACCCTGAAACACCACCCCCAGCATGACCCCCTACACTGCCCAAACACCACTGCTCTACCCTAAACCCTTAACCACCCCCTGCACATCCCCCTACGCTACCCGAACACAACTGCTCTGCTCTAAACCCTAAAACACCAGCCAAAGCACCAACCCCTACACTGCCAGAACACCATTGCTTTGCCCTAAACCCTGAAACACCAGCCCCAGCACAACCCCCTACACTGCCCGAACGCCACTGCACTGCCCTAAACCCTGAAAGTACCAGCCCCAGCACAACCCCCTACAATGCCTGAACACCACTGCACTGCCCTAAACCCTGAAACACCAGCCCCAGCACGACCCCCTACACTGCCCAAAACACCACTGCACTGCCATAAACCCTGAAACATCACCACCAGCAAGACCCCCAACATTGCACGAACACCACTACCCTAAACCCTGAAACACCACCCCCTGCAAGACCCAGAACAATGCCTGAATACCACTGAACTGCCCTAAACCCTGAACCACCACCCCCTGCATGATCCCTTACACTGCCCGAACACCACTGCACTGCCCTAAACCCTGAAATACCACCCCTGCACGACCCCCAATACTGCCCGAACACCACTGCACTGCCCTAAATCCTAAAACACTACCCCCCACATGACCCCCTACACTGCCCGAACACCACTGCTCTGCCCTAAACCCTTAAACACCAGCCCCAGCACCAACCCCTACACTGCCAGAACACCACTGCTCTGCCCTAAACCCTAAATCACCAGCGCCAGCACGATCCCCTACACTGCCCGAACACCACTGCACTGCCCTAAACTCGGAAACACCAGCCCGAGCATGACCCCCTACACTGCCCGAACACCACTGCTCTGCCCTAAACCCTGAAAAACCAGCCCCAGCACGACCCCCTACACTGCCTGAACACCACTGCACTGCCCTAAACCCTGAAACTCCAACCCAGCACGACCACCTACACTGCCCGAACACCACTGCTCTGCCATAAACCCTAAAACACCAGCCCCAGCACAACCCCTACACTGCCCGAACACCACTGCTCTGCCCTAAACCCTGAAACGTCATCCCCGCATGACCCCCTACACTGCCCGAACACCACTACACTGCCCTAAACCCTAAAACACCAGCCCCAGTTCGACCCGCTACACTGCCCGAACACCACTGCACTGCCCTAAACCCTGAAACACTACCCCCTGCACGACCCCCTACACTGCCCGAACACCACAGCACTGCCCTAAACCCTGAAACACCACCCCCAGCACGACCACCTACACTGCCCGAAAACCACTGCACTGACCTAAACCCAGAAACACCACCCCAACACGACCCCCTACACTGCCTGAACACCACTGTACTGCCATAAATCCTGAAACACCACCTCCCAGTAAGACCCCCTACACTGCCCTAACACCACTGCACTGCCCTAAACCCTGAAGCACCAGCCGCAGCACGACCCCCTACACTTCCCGAACACCACTGCACTGTCCTAAACCCTGAAACACCAGCCCCAGCACGACCCCTACACTGCCCAAAACACCACTGCACTGCCCTAAACCCTGAAAACCTCAGCCCCAGCATGACCCCCTACACTGCCCGAACACCACTACACTGCCCTAAACCCTGAAACTCCACCCCCAGCACGACCCCCTACACTGCCCGAACACCACTGCTCTACCCTAAACTCTGAAACGCCAGCCCCAGGATGACCCCCTACACTGCCCGAACACTACTGCTCTACCCTAAACCCTGAAACGCCAGCCCCAGCATGACCCCCTACACTGCACGAACACCACTGCACTGCCCTAAACCCTGAAACGCCAGCCCCCGCACGGCCCCCTACAATGCCCTAACACCACTGCACTGCCCTAAACCCTGAAACACCAGCCCCCGCATGACCCCCTACACTGCCCTAACACCACTGCACTGCCCTAAACCCTGAAACACCACCCCCTGCACGAGCTCCTAAACTGCCCGAATGCCACTGCACTGCCCTAAACCCTGAAACACCACCCCCAGCAAGACCCCCTACACTGCCCGAACACCACTGCACTGCCATAAACCCTGAAACACCACCACCAGCAAGACCCCCAACACTGCCTGAACACCACTACCCTAAACCCTGAAACACCACCCCCTGCAAGACCCGCAACACTGCCTGAATACCACTGCACTGCCCTAAACCCTGAACCACCACCCCCTGAATGACCCCTTACACTGCCCGAACTCCATTGCACTGCCCTAAACCCTGAAACACCACCCCTGCACGACCCCTATACTGCTCGAACACCACTGCACTGCCTTAAACCCTGAAACACCACCCCCAGCACGACCCCCTACACTGCCCGAACACCACTGCTCTGCCTTAAACCCTAAAACACCAGCCCCAGCACCAACCCCTACACTGCCAGAAAACCACTGCTCTGCCCTAAACCCTAAAACACCAGTGCCAGCACGACCCCCTACACTGCCCGAACACCACTGCTCTGCCCTAAACCCTGAAACGCCATCCCCCACACAACCCCCTACACTGCCCGAACACCACTACACTGCCCTAAACCCTGAAAATAACAGCCCCAGCACAACCCAGTACACTTCCCGAACACCACTGCACTGCCCTAAACCCTGAAACACCAGCCCCAGCACGACCCCCTACACTGCCCAAAACACCACTGCACTGCCATAAACCCTGAAACATCACCACCAGCAAGACCCCCAACATTGCATGAACACCACTACCCTAAACCCTGAAACACCACCCCCTGCAAGACCCACAACAATGCCTGAATACCACTGCACTGCCCTAAACCCTGAACCACCACCCCCTGCATGATCCCTTACACTGCCCGAACACCACTGCACTGCCCTAAACCCTGAAATACCACCCCTGCACGACCCCCAATACTGCCCGAACACCACTGCACTGCCCTAAATCCTAAAACACTACCCCCCACATGACCCCCTACACTGCCCGAACACCACTGTTCTGCCCTAAACCCTTAAACACCAGCCCCAGCACCAACCCCTACACTGCCAGAACACCACTGCTCTGCCCTAAGCCCTAAATCACCAGCGCCAGCACGATCCCCTACACTGCCCGAACACCACTGCACTGCCCTAAACTCTGAAACACCAGCCCCAGCACGACCCCCTACACTGCCCGAACACCACTGCTCTGCCCTAAACCCTGAAACACCAGCCCCAGCACGACCCCCTACACTGCCCGAACACCACTGCACTGCCCTAAACCCTGAAACTCCACCCCAGCACGACCCCCTACACTGCCCGAACACCACTGCTCTGCCATAAACCCTAAAACACCAGCCCCAGCACAACCCCTACACTGCCCGAACACCACTGCTCTGCCCTAAACCCTGAAACGTCATCCCCGCATGACCCCCTACACTGCCCGAACACCACTACACTGCCCTAAACCCTGAAACACCAGCCCCAGTTCGACCCCCTACACTGCCTGAACACCACTGCACTGCCCTAAACCCTGAGGCACCAGCCCCAGCACGACCCCCTACACTGCCCAAACACCACTGCACTGCCCTAAACCCTGAAACACTACCCCCTGCACGACCCCCTACACTGCCCGAACACCACAGCACTGCCCTAAACCCTGAAACACCACCCCCAGCACGACCACCTACACTAACCGAAAACCACTGCACTGACCTAAACCCTGAAACACCACCCCAACACGACCCCCTACACTGCCTGAACACCACTGCACTGCCGTAAATCCTGAAACACCACCTCCCAGTAAGACCTCCTACACTGCCCTAACACCACTGCACTGCCCTAAACCCTGAAGCACCCGCCGCAGCACGACCCCTACACTGCCCGAACACCACTGCACAGTCCTAAACCCTGAAACACCAGCCCCAGCACGACCCCTACACTGCCCAAAACACCACTGCACTGCCCTAAACCCTGAAAACCTGAGCCCCAGCATGACCCCCTACACTGCCCGAACACCACTAAACTGCCCTAAACCCTGAAACTCCACCCCCAGCACGACCCCCTACACTGCCCGAACACCACTGCTCTACCCTAAACTCTGAAACGCCAGCCCCAGGATGACCCCCTACACTGCCCGAACACTACTGCTCTACCCTAAACCCTGAAACGCCAGCCCCCGCATGACCCCCTACACTGCTCTAACACCACTGCACTGCCCTAAACCCTGAAACACCACCCCCTGCACGAGCTCATACACTGCCCGAACGCCACTGCACTGCCCTAAACCCTGAAACACCACCCCCAGCAAGACCCCCTACACTGCCCGAACACCACTGCCCTGCCATAAACCCTGAAACACCACCACCAGCAAGACCCCCAACACTGCCCGAACACCACTACCCTAAACCCTGAAACACCACCCCTGCAAGACCCGCAACACTGCCTGAATACCACTGCACTGCCCTAAACCACCACCCCCTGAATGACCCCTTACACTGCCCGAACACCACTGCACTGCCCTAAACCCTGAAACACCACCCCTGCACAATCCCTATACTGCCCGAACACCACTGCACTGCCTTAAACCCTGAAACACCACCCCCAGCACGACCCCCTACACTGCCCGAACACCACTGCTCTGCCTTAAACCCTAAAACACCAGCCCCAGCACCAACCCCTACACTGCCAGAAAACCACTGCTCTGCCCTAAACCCTAAAACACCAGTGCCAGCACGAGCCCCTACACTGCCCGAACACCACTGCTCTGCCCTAAACCCTGAAACGCCACCCCCCACACAACCCCCTACACTGCCCGAACACCACTACACTGCCCTAAACCCTGAAACATCAGCCCCAGCACTACCCCCTACACTGCCCGAACACAACTGCACTGCTCTAAACCCTGAGACACCAGCCCCAGCATGACCCCCTACACTGCCTGAACACCACTGCACTGCCCTAAACCCTGAAACACCACCCCCACACGACCCCCTACACTGGCCGAATACCACTGCACTGCCCTAAACCCTGAAACACCACCCCCGAGCACGACCACCTACACTGGCCAAAAACCACTGCACTGCCCTAATCCCAGAAACCCCCCCCACACGACCCCATACACTGCCCGAACAACACTGTACTGCCCTAAATCCTGAAACACCACCCCCCAGTAAGACCCCCTACACTGCCGTAACACCACTGCACTGCCCTAAACCCTGAAACACCACCCCCTGCACGACCCCCTACACTGCCCGAACACCACTGCACTGCCCTAAACTCTGAAACACCACCCCCAGCACGACCCCTATACTGCCCGAATACCACTGCCCTAAACCCTGAAACACCACCCCCTGCAAGACCCGCAACACTGCCTGAATACCACTGCACTGCCCTAAACCCTGAACCACCACCCCCTGAATGACCCCTTACACTGCCCGAACACCACTGCACTGCCTTAAACCCTGAAACACCACCCCCAGCACGACCCCCTACACTGCACGAACACCACTGCTTTGCCTTAAACCCTAAAGCACCAGCCACAGCACCAACCCCTACACTGCCAGAACACCACTGCTCTGCCCTAAACCCTAAAACACCAGTGCCAGCACGATCCCCTACACTGCCCGAACACCACTGCTCTGCCCTAAACCCTGAAACGCCACCCCCCACACGACCCCCTACACTGCCCGAACACCACTACACTGCCCTAAACCCTGAAACACCAGCCCCAGCACTACCCCCTACACTGCCCGAACACAACTGCACTGCTCTAAACCCTGAGACACCAGCCCCAGCACGACCCCCTACACTGCCTGAACACCAATGCACTGCCCTAAACCCTGAAACACCACCCCCACAAGACCCCCTACACTGGCCGAACACCACTGCACTGCCCTAAACCCTGAAACACCACCCCCCAGCAGGACCACCTACACTGCCCAAAAACCACTGCACTGCCATATTCCCTGAAACACCCCCCCCCACACGACCCCATACACTGCCGGAACACCACTGTACTGCCCTAAATCCTGAAACACCACCCCCCAGTAAGACCCCCTATACTGCCGTAACACCACTGCACTGCCCTAAACCCTGAAACACCACCCCCTGCACGACCCCCTACACTGCCCGAACACCACTGCACTGCCCTAAACTCTGAAACACCACCCCCAGCACGACCCCTACACTGCCCGAATACCACTGCTCTGCCCTAAACCCTTAAACACCACCCCCAGCAAGACCACCTACACTGCCCAAACACCACTACCATAAACCCTGAAACACCACCCCCTGCAAGACCCGCAACACTGCCTGAATACCACTGCACTGCCCTAAACCCTGAACCACTACCCACTGCATGACCCCCTACAATGCCAGAACACCACTGCACTGCCGTAAACCCTGAAACACTACCCCTGCACGACCCATATACTGCCCGAACACCACTGCACTACCCTAAACCCTGAAACACCACCCCCAGCACGACCCCCTACACTACACCAACACCACTGCACTATCGTAAACCCTAAAACACTACCCCAGCACGACCCCTACACTACCCAAACACCACTGCATACCCTAAACCCTAAAACACTACCCCCAGCACGACCCCTACACTACACAAACAGCACTGCACTACCCTAAACCCTAAAACACTACCCCAGCACGACCCCCTACACTGCCCTAACACCACTGTACTTCCCTAAACCCTAAAACACCACCCCCAGCACGACCCCCTACACTGCCCGAACACCAATGCACTGCCCTAAACCCTAAAACACCACCCCCAGCACGACCCCCTACACTGCCCGAACACCACTGCACTGCCCTAAACACTAAAACACCACCCCATCACGACTTCCTACACTGCCCGAACACCACTGCACTGCCCTAAACCCTAAAACACGAACCCCTACACTGCCCGAACACCACTGCACTGCCCTAACTCTAAAACATCACCCCCTGCATGACCCCCTACACTACCCAAAGACCACTGCACTACCCTAAACCCTAAAACACCACCCCGCACAACCCCCTACACTACCCAAACACCACTGCACTACCCTAAACCCTAAAACACCACCCCCAGCACGACCCCCTACACTACCCAAACACCACTGCACTACCCTAAACCCTAAAACAAAACGGTACCCCCAGTACGACCCCCTACACTACCCAAACACCACTGCACTATCATAAACCCTAAAACACTACCCCCCACATGACCCCCTACACTACCCAAAGACCAATGCACTACCCTAAACCCTAAAACACTACCCCTACACTACACAAACACCGCTGCACTACCCGAAACCCTAAAACACTACCCCCAGCATGACCCCCTACACTACACAAACACCACTGCACTACTCTAAACCCTATAACACTACCGTACACTACACAAAAACCACTGCACTACCCTAAACCCTAAAACGCTACCCCCAGCACAACCCCCTACACTACCCAAACACCACTGCACTACCCTAAACCCTAAAACACTACCCCGAGTAGCACACCCTACACTACCCAAAGACCACTGCACTACCCTAAACCCTTAAACACTACCCCCAGCAGTACCCCCTACACTACCCAAACACCACTGCACTACCCTAAACCCTAAACCACTACCCCCAGCATGACCCCCTACACTACCCAAACACCACTGCACTACCCTAACCCTACAACACTCCCCCAGCATGACTCCCTATATTACCCAAACACCACTGCACTACCCTAAACCCTAAATCTACCCCCAGCACGACTCTCTACACTACCCAAACACCACTGCAATACTCTAAACCCTAAATCTACCCCAGCACGACCTCCTACACTACCCAAACACCACTGCACTACCCTAAACCCTAAAACAATACCCCCAGCACGACCCCCTGCACTACACCAACACCTCTGCACTACCCTAAACCCTAAAACATTACCCCGTACGACCCCCTACACTACCCAAACACCACTTCACTACCCTAAACCCTAAAACACTACCCCCTGCACGACCCCCTACACAGCCCGAACACCACTGCACTGCCCTAAACTCTGAAACACCACCCCCGCACGACCCCTACACTGCCCGAATACCACTGCTCTGCCCTAAACCCTGAAACACCCCCCCAGCAAGACCACCTACACTGCCCAAACACCACTACCATAAACCCTGAAACACCACCCCCTGCAAGACCCGCAACACTGCCTGAATACCACTGCACTGCCCTAAACCCTCAACCACTACCCACTGCATGACCCCTTACACTGCCAGAACACCACTGCACTGCCCTAAACCCTGAAACACCACCCCTGCACGACCCCTACACTGCCCAAACACCACTGCACTGCCCTAAACCCTGAAACACCAGCCCCAGCAAGATGCCCTACACTGCCCGAACACCACTGCACTGCACTAAACCCTGAAACACCACCGCCAGCAATATCCCCACCACTGCCCGAACACCACTGCCCTAAACCCTGAAACACCACCCGCTGCAAGACCCCCAACACTGCCCGAACACCATTGCACTGCCCTAAACCATGAAACACCACCCACTCCACGACCCCTACACTGCCCGAACACCACTGCACTACCCTAAACACTGAAACACCACCCCCTGCATGACCACCTATACTGCAAGAACACCACTGCACTGCCCTAAACCCTGAAACACCACCCCCAGCACGACCCCCTACACTGCCCAAACACCACTGCTCTACCCTAAACCCTAAACCACCCCCTGCACATCCCCCTACACTACCCGAACACAACTGCTCTGCTCTAAACCCTAAAACACCAGCCAAAGCACCAACCCCTACACTGCCAGAACACCACTGCTCTGCCCTAATCCCTGAAACACCAGCCCCAGCACAACCCCCTACACTGCCCGAACACCACTGCACTGCCCTAAACACTGAAAATACCAGCCCCAGCACGACCCCCTACACTGCCCGAACACCACTGCACTGCCCTAAACCCTGAAACACCAGCCCCAGCACGACCCCCTACACTGCCCAAAACACCACTGCACTGCCATAAACCCTGAAACATTACCACCAGCAAGACCCCCAACAGTGCCCAAACACCACTACCCTAAACCCTGAAACACCACCCCCTGCAAGACCCACAACACTGCCTGAATACCACTGCACAGCCCAAAACCCTGAACCACAACCCCCTGCATGACCCCTTACACTGCCCGAACACCACTGCACTGCCCTAAACCCTGAAACACCACCCCTGTACGACCCCCAATACTGCCCGAACATCACTGCACTGCCCTAAACCCTAAAACACCAGCGCCAGCACGATCCCCTACACTGCCCGAACACCACTGCACTGCCCTAAACCCTGAGACACCAGCCCCAGCACGGCCCCCTACACTGTCTGAACATCACTGCACTGCCCTAAACCCTAAAACACCAGCCCCAGCATGACCCCATACACTGCCCGAACACCACTGCTCTGCCCTAAACCCTGAAACACCAGCCCCAGCACGACCCCCTAAACTGCCCGAATACCACTGCACAGCCCTAAACCCTGACACTCCAGCCCCAGCACGACCCCCTACACTGCCCGAACACCACTGCTCTGCCATAAACCCTAAAACTTCAGCCCCAGCACGACCCCTACACTACCCGAACACCACTGCTATGCCCTAAACCCTGAAACGTCATCCCCGCACGACCCCCTACATTGCCCGAACACCACTGCACTGCCCTAAACCCTGAAACACCAGCCCCAGCACTACCCCCTCCACTGCCGAACACAACTGCACTGCCTAAACCCTGAAACATCAGCCCCAATTCGACCCGCTACACCACACCCAGCAAGACCCCCACCACTGCCTGAACACCACTGCCCTAAACCCTGAAACACCACCCCCTGAAGACCCCCAACACTGCCCGAACAGCATTGCACTGCCCTGAACCATGAAGCACCACCCCCTGCACGACCCCCTACACTGCCTGAACACCACTGCACTGCCCTAAACCCTGAAACACCACCCCCTGCACGACCCCCTATACTGCCCGAACACCACTGCACTGCCATAAACCCTAAAACACCATCCCAGCACGACCCCCTACACTGCCCTAACACCACTGCACTGCCCTAAACCCTAAAACACCAGCCCTTGCACGACCCCATACACTGCCTGAACACCACTGCACTGCCCTAAACCCTGAAACACCAGCCCCACACGACCCCCTACACTGCACGAACACCACTGCACTGCCCCAAACCCTGAAACACCACGCCCCTGCACGAGCCCCTACACTGCCAGAACACCACTGCACTGCCTTAAACTCTGAAACACCACCCCCAGCAAGACCCCCTACACTGCCCGAACACCACTGCACTGCCCTAAACCCTGAAACACAACACCCAGCAAGACCCCCACCACTGCCTGAACAACACTGCCCTAAACCCTGAAACACCACCCCCTGAAGACCCCCAACACTGCCCGAACAGCATTGCACTGCCCTGAACCATGAAGCACCACCCCCTGCACGACCCCCTACACTGCCTGAACACCACTGCACTGCCCTAAACCCTGAAACACCACCCCCTGCACGACCCCCTATACTGCCCGAACACCACTGCACTGCCATAAACCCTGAAACACCATCCCAGCACGACCCCCTACACTGCCCTAACACCACTGCACTGCCCTAAACCCTAAAACACCAGCCCTTGCACGACCCCATACACTGCTCGAACACCACTTCACTGCCCTAAACCCTGAAACACCAGCCCTACCATGACCCCTTACACCGCCCGAACACCACTGCACTGCCCTAAACCCTGAAACACCAGCCCCCGCACGACTCACTACACTGCCGAACACCACTGCACTGCCCTAAACCCTGAAACACCAGCCCCAGCATGACCCCCTACACTGCCCGAACACCACTGTACTGCCCTCAACCCTGAAACACCACCCCCGCACGACCCCCTACACTGCCCGAACACCACTGCACTGCCCTAAACCCTGAAACACCAGCCCCAGCAAGACGCCCTACACTGCCCGAACACCACTGCACTGCACTAAACCCTGAAACACCACCGCCAGTAAGATCCCCACCACTGCCCGAACACCACTGCCCTAAACCCTGAGACACCACCCCCTGCAAGACCCCCAACACTGCCCAAACACCATTGCACTGCCCTAAACCATGATACACCACCCACTCCACGACCCCCTACACTGCCCGAACACAACTGCACTACCCTAAACACTGAAACACCACCCCCTGCATGACCACCTATACTGCCCGAACACCACTGCACTGCCCTAAACCCTGAAACACCACCCCCCAGCACGACCCCCTACACTGCCCAAACACCACTGCTCTACCCTAAACCCTTAACCACCCCCTGCACATCCCCCTACACTACCCAAACACAACTGCTCCGCTCTAAACCCTTAAACACCAGCCAAAGCACCAACCCCTACACTGCCAGAACACCATTGCTTTGCCCTAAACCCTGAAACACCAGCCCCAGCACAACCCCCTACACTGCCCGAACGCCACTGCACTGCCCTAAACCCTGAAAATACCAGCCCCAGCACAACCCCCTACAATGCCTGAACACCACTGCACTGCCCTAAACCCTGAAACACCAGCCCCAGCATGACCCCCTACACTGCCCAAAACACAACTGCACTGCCATAAACCCTGAAACATCACCACCAGCAAGACCCCCAACATTGCACGAACACCACTACCCTAAACCCTGAAACACCACCCCCTGCAAGACCCAGAACAATGCCTGAATACCACTGCACTGCCCTAAACCCTGAACCACCACCCCCTGCATGATCCCTTACACTGCCCGAACACCACTGCACTGCCCTAAACCCTGAAATACCACCCCTGCACGACCCCCAATACTGCCCGAACACCACTGCACTGCCCTAAATCCTAAAACACTACCCCCCACATGACCCCTACACTGCCCGAACACCACTGCTCTGCCCTAAACCCTTAAACACCAGCCCCAGCACCAACCCCTACACTGCCAGAACACCACTGCTCTGCCCTAAACCCTAAATCACCAGTGCCAGCACGATCCCCTACACTGCCCGAACACCACTGCACTGCCCTAAACTCGGAAACACCAGCCTGAGCACGACCCCCTACACTGCCCGAACACCACTGCTCTGCCCTAAACCCTGAAAAACCAGCCCCAGCACGACCCCCTACACTGCCCGAACAACACTGCACTGCCCTAAACCCTGAAACTCCAACCCAGCACGACCCCCTACACTGCCCGAACACCACTGCTCTGCCATAAACCCTAAAACACCAGCCCCAGCACAACCCCTACACTGCCCGAACACCACTGCTCTGCCCTAAACCCTGAAACGTCATCCCCGCATGACCCCCTACACTGCCCGAACACCACTACACTGCCCTAAACCCTGAAACACCAGCCCCAGTTCGACCCGCTACACTGCCCGAACACCACTGCACTGCCCTAAACCCTGAAACACTACCCCCTGCACGACCCCCTACACTGCCCGAACACCACAGCACTGCCCTAAACCCTGAAACACCACCCCCAGCACGACCACCTACACTGCCCGAAAACCACTGCACTGACCTAAATCCAGAAACACCACCCCAACACGACCCCCTACACTGCCTGAACACCACTGTACTGCCATAAATCCTGAAACACCACCTCCCAGTAATACCCCCTACACTGCCCTAACACCACTGCACTGCCCTAAACCCTGAAGCACCAGCCGCAGCACGACCCCCTACACTTCCCGAACACCACTGCACTGTCCTAAACCCTGAAACACCAGCCCCAGCACGACCCCTACACTGCCCAAAACACCACTGCACTGCCCTATACCCTGAAAACCTCAGCCCCAGCATGACCCCCTACACTGCCCGAACACCACTACACTGCCCTAAACCCTGAAACTCCACCCCCAGCACGACCCCCTACACTGCCCGAACACCACTGCTCTACCCTAAACCCTGAAACACCAGCCCCAGGATGACCCCCTACACTGCCCGAACACTACTGCTCTACCCTAAACCCTGAAACGCCAGCCCCAGCATGACCCCCTACACTGCACGAACACCACTGCACTGCCCTAAACCCTGAAACGCCAGCCCCCGCACGGCCCCCTACAATGCCCTAACACCACTGCACTGCCCTAAACCCTGAAACACCAGCCCCCGCATGACCCCCTACACTGCCCTAACACCACTGCACTGCCCTAAACCCTGAAACACCACCCCCTGCACGAGCTCCTAAACTGCCCGAACGCCACTGCACTGCCCTAAACCCTGAAACACCACCCCCAGCAAGACCCCCTACACTGCCCGAACACCACTGCACTGCCATAAACCCTGAAACACCACCACCAGCAAGACCCCCAACACTGCCCGAACACCACTACCCTAAACCCTGAAACACCACCCCCTGCAAGACCCGCAACACTGCCTGAATACCACTGCACTGCCCTAAACCCTGAACCACCACCCCCTGAATGACCCCTTACACTGCCCGAACACCATTGCACTGCCCTAAACCCTGAAACACCACCCCTACACGACCCCTATACTGCTCGAACACCACTGCACTGCCTTTAACCGTGAAACACCACCCCCAGCACGACCCCCTACACTGCCCGAACACCACTGCTCTGCCTTAAACCCTAAAACACCAGCCCCAGCACCAACCCCTACACTGCCAGAAAACCACTGCTCTGCCCTAAACCCTAAAACACCAGTGCCAGCACGACCCCCTACACTGCCCGAACACCACTGCTCTGCCCTAAACCCTGAAACGCCACCCCCCACACAACCCCCTACACTGCCCGAACACCACTACACTGCCCTAAACCCTGAAAATAACAGCCCCAGCACAACCCCGTACACTTCCCGAACACCACCCCCTGCACGAGCTCCTAAACTGCCTGAACGCCACTGCACTGCCCTAAACCCTGAAACACCACCCCCATCAAGACCCCCTACACTGCCCGAACACCACTGCACTGCCATAAACCCTGAAACATCACCACCAGCAAGACCCCCAACATTGCATGAACACCACTACCCTAAACCCTGAAACACCACCCCCTGCAAGACCCACAACAATGCCTGAATACCACTGCACTGCCCTAAACCCTGAACCACCACCCCCTGCATGATCCCTTACACTGCCCGAACACCACTGCACTGCCCTAAACCCTGAAATACCACCCCTGCACGACCCCCAATACTGCCCGAACACCACTGCACTGCCCTAAATCCTAAAACACTACCCCCCACATGACCACCTACACTGCCCGAACACCACTGCTCTGCCCTAAACCCTTAAACACCAGCCCCAGCACCAACCCCTACACTGCCAGAACACCACTGCTCTGCCCTAAACCCTAAATCCCCAGCGCCAGCACGATCCCCTACACTGCCCGAACACCACTGCACTGCCCTAAACTCTGAAACACCAGCCCCAGCACGACCCCCTACACTGCCCGAACACCACTGCTCTGCCCTAAACCCTGAAACACCAGCCCCAGCACGACCCCCTACACTGCCCGAACACCACTGCACTGCCCTAAACCCTGAAACTCCACCCCAGCACGACCCCCTACACTGCCCTAACACCACTGCTCTGCCATAAACCCTAAAACACCAGCCCCAGCACAACCCCTACACTGCCCGAACACCACTGCTCTGCCCTAAACCCTGAAACGTCATCCCCGCATGACCCCCTACACTGCCCGAACACCACTACACTGCCCTAAACCCTGAAACACCAGCCCCAGTTCGACCCCCTACACTGCCCGAACACCACTGCACTGCCCTAAACCCTGAGGCACCAGCCCCAGCACGACCCCCTACACTGCCCAAACACCACTGCACTGCCCTAAACCCTGAAACACTACCCCCTGCACGACCCCCTACACTGCCCGAACACCACAGCACTGCCCTAAACCCTGAAACACCACCCCCAGCACGACCACCTACACTGCCCGAAAACCACTGCACTGACCTAAACCCTGAAACACCACCCCAACACGACCCCCTACACTGCCTGAACACCACTGTACTGCCGTAAATCCTGAAACACCACCTCCCAGTAAGACCTCCTACACTGCCCTAACACCACTGCACTGCCCTAAACCCTGAAGCACCCGCCACAGCACGACCCCCTACACTGCCCGAACACCACTGCACTGTCCTAAACCCTGAAACACCAGCCCCAGCACGACCCCTACACTGCCCAAAACACCACTGCACTGCCTTAAACCCTGAAAACCTCAGCCCCAGCATGACCCCCTACACTGCCCGAACACCACTAAACTGCCCTAAACCCTGAAACTCCACCCCCAGCACGACCCCCTACACTGCCCGAACACCACTGCTCTACCCTAAACTCTGAAACGCCAGCCCCAGGATGACCCCCTACACTGCCCGAGCACTACTGCTCTACCCTAAACCCTGAAACGCCAGCCCCCGCATGACCCCCTACACTGCTCTAACACCACTGCACTGCCCTAAACCCTGAAACACCACCCCCTGCACGAGCTCATACACTGCCCGAACGCCACTGCACTGCCCTAAACCCTGAAACACCACCCTCAGCAAGACCCCCTACACTGCCCGAACACCACTGCCCTGCCATAAACCCTGAAACACCACCACCAGCAAGACCCCCAACACTGCCCGAACACCACTACCCTAAACCCTGAAACACCACCCCTGCAAGACCCGCAACACTGCCTGAATACCACTGCACTGCCCTAAACCACCACCCCCTGAATGACCCCTTACACTGCCCGAACACCACTGCACTGCCCTAAACCCTGAAACACCACCCCTGCACGATCCCTATACTGCCCGAACACCACTGCACTGCCTTAAACCCTGAAACACCACCCCCAGCACGACCCCCTACACTGCCCGAACACCACTGCTCTGCCTTAAACCGTAAAACACCAGCCCCAGCACCAACCCCTACACTGCCAGAAAACCACTGCTCTGCCCTAAACCCTAAAACACCTGTGCCAGCACGAGCCCCTACACTGCCCGAACACCACTGCTCTGCCCTAAACCCTGAAACGCCACCCCCCCACACAACCCCCTACACTGCCCGAACACCACTACACTGCCCTAAACCCTGAAACACCAGCCCCAGCACTACCCTCTACACTGCCCGAACACAACTGCACTGCTCTAAACCCTGAGACACCAGCCCCAGCATGACCCCCTACACTGCCTGAACACCACTGCACTGCCCTAAACCCTGAAACACCACCCCCACACGACCCCCTACACTGGCCGAATTCCACTGCACTGCCCTAAACCCTGAAACACCACCCCCGAGCACGACCACCTACACTGGCCAAAAACCACTGCACTGCCCTAATCCCTGAAACCCCCCCCCACACGACCCCATACACTGCCCGAACAACACTGTACTGCCCTAAATCCTGAAACACCACCCCCCAGTAAGACCCCCTACACTGCCGTAACACCACTGCACTGCCCTAAACCCTGAAACACCACCCCCTGCATGACCCCCTACACTGCCCGAACACCACTGCACTGCCCTAAACTCTGAAACACCACCCCCAGCACGATCCCTACACTGCCCGAATACCACTGCCCTAAACCCTGAAACACCACCCCCTGCAAGACCCGCAACACTGCCTGAATACCACTGCACTGCCCTAAACCCTGAACCACCACCCCCTGAATGACCCCTTACACTGCCCAAACACCACTGCACTGCCTTAAACCCTGAAACACCACCCCCAGCACGACCCCCTACACTGCACGAACACCACTGCTTTGCCTTAAACCCTAAAGCACCAGCCACAGCACCAACCCCTACACTGCCAGAACACCACTGCTCTGCCCTAAACCCTAAAACACCAGTGCCAGCACGACCCCCTACACTGCCCGAACACCACTGCTCTGCCCTAAACCCTGAAACGCCACCCCCCCACACAACCCCCTACACTGCCCAAACACCACTACACTGCCCTAAACCCTGAAACACCAGCCCCAGCACTACCCCCTACACTGCCCGAACACAACTGCACTGCTCTAAACCCTGAGACACCAGCCCCAGCATGACCCCCTACACTGCCTGAACACCACTGCACTGCCCTAAACCCTGAAACACCACCCCCACATGACCCCCTACACTGGCCGAATACCACTGCACTGCCCTAAACCCTGAAACACCACCCCCGAGCACGACCACCTACACTGGCCAAAAACCACTGCACTGCCCTAATCCCAGAAACCCCCCCCCCACACGACCCCATACACTGCCCGAACAACACTGTACTGCCCTAAATCCTGAAACACCACCCCCCAGTAAGACCCCCTACACTGCCGTAACACCACTGCACTGCCCTAAACCCTGAAACACCACCCCCTGCACGACCCCCTACACTGCCCGAACACCACTGCACTGCCCTAAACTCTGAAACACCACCCCCAGCACGACCCCTACACTGCCCGAATACCACTGCCCTAAACCCTGAAACACCACCCCCTGCAAGACCCGCAACACTGCCTGAATACCACTGCACTGCCCTAAACCCTGAACCACCACCCCCTGAATGACCCCTTACACTGCCCGAACACCACTGCACTGCCTTAAACCCTGAAACACCACCCCCAGCACGACCCCCTACACTGCACGAACACCACTGCTTTGCCTTAAACCCTAAAGCACCAGCCACAGCACCAACCCCTACACTGCCAGAACACCACTGCTCTGCCCTAAACCCTAAAACACCAGTGCCAGCACGACCCCCTACACTGCCCGAACACCACTGCTCTGCCCTAAACCCTGAAACGCCACCCCCCACACGACCCCCTACACTGCCCGAACACCACTACACTGCCCTAAACCCTGAAACACCAGCCCCAGCACTACCCCCTACACTGCCCGAACACAACTGCACTGCTCTAAACCCTGAGACACCAGCCCCAGCACGACCCCCTACAATGCCTGAACACCAATGCACTGCCCTAAACCCTGAAACACCACCCCCACACGACCCCCTACACTGGCCGAACACCACTGCACTGCCCTAAACCCTGAAACACCACCCCCCAGCAGGACCACCTACACTGCCCAAAAACCACTGCACTGCCATAATCCCTGAAACACCCCCCCCCCCACACGACCCCATACACTGCCGGAACACCACTGTACTGCCCTAAATCCTGAAACACCACCCCCCAGTAAGACCCCCTATACTGCCGTAACACACTGCACTGCCCTAAACCCTGAAACACCACCCCCTGCACGACCCCCTACACTGCCCGAACACCACTGCACTGCCCTAAACTCTGAAACACCACCCCCAGCACGACCCCTACACTGCCCGAATACCACTGCTCTGCCCTAAACCCTTAAACACCACCCCCAGCAAGACCACCTACACTGCCCAAACACCACTACCATAAACCCTGAAACACCACCCCCTGCAAGACCCGCAACACTGCCTGAATACCACTGCACTGCCCTAAACCCTGAACCACTACCCACTGCATGACCCCCTACAATGCCAGAACACCACTGCCCTGCCGTAAACCCTGAAACACTACCCCTGCACGACCCATATACTGCCCGAACACCACTGCACTACCCTAAACCCTGAAACACCACCCCCAGCACGACCCCCTACACTACACCAACACCACTGCACTATCGTAAACCCTAAAACACTACCCCAGCACGACCCCTACACTACCCAAACACCACTGCATACCCTAAACCCTAAAACACTACCCCCAGCACGACCCCTACACTACACAAACAGCACTGCACTACCCTAAACCCTAAAACACTACCCCAGCACGACCCCCTACACTGCCCTAACACCACTGCACTTCCCTAAACCCTAAAACACCACCCCTAGCACGACCCCCTACACTGCCCGAACACCAATGCACTGCCCTAAACCCTAAAACACCACCCCCAGCACGACCCCCTACACTGCCCGAACACCACTGCACTGCCCTAAACACTAAAACACCACCCCATCACGACTTCCTACACTGCCCGAACACCACTGCACTGCCCTAAACCCTAAAACACGAACCCCTACACTGCCCGAACACCACTGCACTGCCCTAACCCTAAAACACCACCCCCTGCATGACCCCCTACACTACCCAAAGACCACTGCACTACCCTAAACCCTAAAACACCACCCCGCACAACCCCCTACACTACCCAAAGACCACTGCACTACCCTAAACCCTAAAACACCACCCCCAGCACGACCCCCTACACTACCCAAACACCACTGCACTACCCTAAACCCTAAAACAAAACGGTACCCCCAGTACGACCCCCTACACTACCCAAACACCACTGCACTATCATAAACCCTAAAACACTACCCCCACATGACCCCCTACACTACCCAAAGACCAATGCACTACCCTAATCCCTAAAACACTAGCCCTACACTACACAAACACCGCTGCACTACCCGAAACCCTAAAACACTACCCCCAGCATGACCCCCTACACTACACAAACACCACTGCACTACTCTAAACCCTATAACACTACCGTACACTACACAAAAACAACTGCACTACCCTAAAACACTACCCCCAGCACAACCCCCTACACTACCCAAACACCACTGCACTACCCTAAACCCTAAACCACTACCCCCGGCATGACCCCCTACACTACCCAAACACCACTGCACTACCCTAACCCTACAACACTCCCCCAGCATGACTCCCTATATTACCCAAACACCACTGCACTACCCTAAACCCTAAATCTACCCCCAGCACGACTCTCTACACTACCCAAACACCACTGCAATACTCTAAACCCTAAATCTACCCCAGCACGACCTCCTACACTACCCAAACACCACTGCACTACCCTAAACCCTAAAACACTACCCCCTGCACGACCCCCTACACAGCCCGAACACCACTGCACTGCCCTAAACTCTGAAACACCACCCCGCACGACCCCTACACTGCCCGAATACCACTGCTCTGCCCTAAACCCTGAAACACCCCCCCAGCAAGACCACCTACACTGCCCAAACACCACTACCATAAACCCTGAAACACCACCCCCTGCAAGACCCGCAACACTGCCTGAATACCACTGCACTGCCCTAAACCCTGAACCACTACCCACTGCATGACCCCTTACACTGCCAGAACACCACTGCACTGCCGTAAACCCTGAAACACCACCCCTGCACGACCCCTATACTGCCCGAACACCACTGCACTACCCCAAACCCTGAAACACCACCCCCAGCACGACCCCCTATACTACACCAACACCACTGCACTACCGTAAACCCTAAAACACTACCCCAGCACGACCCCTACACTACCCAAACACCACTGCATACCCTAAACCCTAAAACACTACCCCCAGCACGACCCCTACACTACACAAACAGCACTGCACTACCCTAAACCCTAAAACACTACCCCAGCACGACCCCCTACACTGCCCTAACACCACTGCACTGCCCTAAACCCTAAAACACCACCCTCAGCATGACCACCTACACTGCCCGAACACCAATGCATTGCCCTAAACCCTAAAACACCACCCCCAGCACGACCCCCTACACTGCCCGAACACCACTGCACTGCCCTAAACACTAAAACACAACCCCATCACGACCTCCTACACTGCCCGAACACCACTGCACTGCCCTAAACCCTAAAACACGACCCCCTACACTGCCCGAACACCACTGCACTGCCCTAAACCCTAAAATACCACCCCCTGCACGACCCCCTACACTGCCCAAAGACCACTGCACTACCCTAAACCCTAAAACACCACCCGCACAACCCCCTACACTACCCAAAGACCACTGTACTACCCTAAACCCTAAAACACCACCCCAGCACGACCCCCTACACTACCCAAAGACCACTGCACTACCCTAAACCCTAAAACAAAACGGTACCCCCAGCACGACCCCCTACACTACCCAAACACCACTGCACTATCATAAACCCTAAAACACTACCCCCCACATGACCCCCTACACTACCCAAAGACCACTGCACTACCCTAAACCCTAAAACACTACCCCTACACTACACAAACACCGCTGCACTACCCTAAACCCTAAAACACTACCCCCAGCATGACCCCCTACACTACACAAACACCACTGCACTACTCTAAACCCTATAACACTACCGTACACTACACAAAAACCACTGCACTACCCTAAACCCTAAAACGCTACCCCCAGCACAACCCCCTACACTACCCAAACACCACTGCACTACCCTAAACCCTAAAACACTACCCCCAGTAGTACACCCTACACTACCCAAACACCAGTGCACTACCCTAAACCCTAAAATACTCCCCCCAGCAGTACCCCCTACACTACCCAAAGACCACTGCACTACCCTAAACCCTTAAACACTACCCCCAGCCGTACCCCCTACACTACCCAAACACCACTGCACTACCCTAAACCCTAAACCACTACCCCCAGCATGACCCCCTACACTACCCAAACACCACTGCACTACCCTAACCCTACAACACTCCCCCAGCATGACTGCCTACATTACCCACACAACAACGCACTACCCTAAACCCTAAATCTACCCCCAGCACGACTCTCTACACTACCCAAACACCACTGCAATACTCTAAACCCTAAATCTACCCCCAGCATGACCTCCTACACTACCCAAACACCACTGCACTACCCTAAACCCTAAAACACTACCCCCAGCACGACCCCCTGCACTACACCAACACCACTGCACTACCCTAAACCCTAAAACATTACCCCGTACGACCCCCTACACTACCCAAACACCACTTCACTACCCTAAACCCTAAAACACTACCCCCAGCACGACCCCCAACACTACACAAACACTACTGCACTGCCATAAACCCTAAAACACTACCCCTAGCATGACGCCCTACACTACACTAATACCACTGCACTACCCTAAACCCTAAAACTACCGCAAGCACAACACCCTATACTACACAAACAACACTGCACTACCCTAAACCCTAGAAAAGTAACCACCACCCCATGCCCAATCCCCCTTACCTCTCACTCCTCGTGGCTCCTGCTTCGTGTCGTCTTTGAGGGGCGGTGCACATCGTTGTGAGGAAGCAGAACAGCCTCTGTTTCCTTACACCGACGTGGATTGTCTACATTTTTTTAGAACTCATGGTCATTTACCATACATACCTTTACCACAAAATTTGTTGTAAAGGCATGCGTGGTAAATGACCATGCATTCTAAAAAAATGCGTAGTAATGACTTCGGGACGTACAACGCATGCGTGGTAATGCATGCATTGTAATGGTATCATGAAGTAAAAAAGTCGTTGTAACAGCTGTTTACCAATCGAAGCAGGCCCCTGTTCTTCAGTGAGTCGTTTATTTGATAAATTAGAAGGAAGAAATGTGTTTTTTTTAACCGAAAAGTGCATTCCCGGCCGTTGTATTGTGAAAGTGTCCGCGTGGCCTGGTTTCACTTCCAGTGAGAGAGTGGAAGAGTCTGTTTGGATCTAAAGGGGTTCTGCTGTTGGACGGGGCCGGTGCGACACGTCATCAGAAAATACAGCTAATGGAAAGTGTTGTCCCCGAAGTGTGGAGCAGTGCCATGAGAGGTCAATGAGTGTGCGTCCCACCGCAGTATGACCGTACCGCGTGACCCATATGCCGCCTCCAGTGTACAGAAGGCAGAAGCGGCATCCATCGCAGGTCCTCTCAAAGACCGTTGTAGCACGAATTCTAAATTTTGGAACTTTTAACCTTGTTGTTCCTGCCAGATACAAAGAGAAGATCCTGTGTTATTCAGTGCCCTCATTACCTTTTCTGTGGGTAGTGGTGCTTGTCACTTCGCTGCCCCGCCGGTGCACACGACTGGGCTCCCCACCTCGTGTGCCATCTGCAGGGCCTCTGCCCTCGGATCACTGGTTTCAGTTTCTGGAGTGGCAACATAAACAGTTGCTCCCAAAGGACTAGCCTGAACACTTAGGTGAATATCCCCTGCGCCAGCATTCCACGGAAATTCTTTCCTAGCTTTCCCGATGTCATAATAGCACGACTCCGCTCGCGACACCGTATGACGTCATAGGAGCCATAAGAGGACCTCGTCCGCGTGCTGACGTCAGTTCCACCCATTTTTTCCATGCCACAGATTTAAACAGGTGGACCGACACATTTTCACATGTGTACCTAGTATACTAATATATATATATATATATATATATATATATATATATATATATATATATATATATATATATATATATATATATATATATATATATATTATCTACTGGCGGTCGCCAGTAGATAGTTATAGTTAGGACCGAGTTTCCATAGGAAATCTCAAAATTCTATTTTGAATAACTTTGGCGCCGATTGAGGAATCCTCGCGAAATTTTCAAAACTAATGGGGCGCTCCGCTCCTCTCCTACCCTGAAAGTCTCGGGGTGATTCGTCAAGCGGGGGCCGAGAAAAAGGGGGGGTCCCAAAACGCGTTTTCCCCATGGATTTTTCCATAGGGACTTTAGTCGCAGCTACAGCCCGAACGGCTGAACAGAATTACGTGAAATTTGACAGAGAGGTAGCCATAAGGTCCATGAAGTGCCTTTTGCAGGTTTGGTGTAAATCTGCTCAGTATTTCCAGAGAAAATAGCATTTAAATCAATATATATATCTGTACGCGCGCAGCGTGCGCGCTGGGTGCGCGCACCTTGCCATGCGCAAGCGCAATTCTGATTGGTTGTTAGATCTTAGTAAACATTCGAATCGGTCGAAACCAGGAAGTGTTGGCCGCCATTTTGTCTCTCGCACTCTGAGGGGGTGAAAAACAAATGTGGAGAACGTGAAAAGGGGGCAGGGTCGACAGTTCCTGACCCCCTAGCCGTGGTCAGGGGATCCCAGAAGGACCCCCAAGGGCAAACATTTTTTTAATTTTTTTTTTGAAAAATCGCCGAGTGCGCGCACCTTGCGTGCACCACCCAAACGGAAAAAATTCTGCGAAGTTCGCGCAGCGTGCGCGCACTCCATGATTTTTCAAAAAAAAAAAAATGTATTTGGCCCTTGGGGGCGAAGCGCTCCGTGCCCACCGCGCATGCATGGCACTAACTGCGAAAAGTGGGCGCGAGGTGCGCGAAGCGCACCGCGAGCCCACTGTGTGCGCACGGCACGAACTGCGTAAAGTGGGCGCACGGTGCGCGAAGCCGAGAAAAAGTTTTGTTTAAAAAAATATATTAATAAATACATAACTTAGCATTTAAAAAACCGTACAAATTCACTGAAAAAACCATAGGTTTCACACACGTTATAGTTAGGAATTAGCATTTAAAAAACCTTGCAAATTCACTTAAAAAACCATAGGTTTCACACATGTTATAGTTAGCTGGGCATTTCCCTCGTAAAAAACCAATGAAATTCCCCGTTATAGTTAGTGCAGGCAACTATAACTCATGCGACCGCAATCCGCTGCTGATGACGTCAGATATTACATCACTGATGACATATGTGTCTTTCTGAAAAAAAAAAAATGAAATATATGTATAGCTAAAGATGAATGGAAGAAGACATGGGTAAATAAGTGTCTAAATACAGTGATGTAATATCTGACGTCATCAGCAGCGGATTGCGGTCGCGTGAGTTATAGTTGCCTGCACTAACTATAACGGGGAATTTCATTGTTTTTTTACGAGGGAAATGCCCAGCTAACTATAACATGTGTGAAACCTATGGGTTTTTAAGTGAATATATATATATATATATATATATATATATATGACTTCAACTCCCTTCTCCACGTACACGATACGTCGCTGCAGGTAGGAGCCCAGACCACAATTTGGTGCTTGAAAGGATCTTTATTCGTCCGCTCACAAGTTCAGCACAGCCATTACGCGTTTCGAGCCCGTGGGCCCTTGATCACATGGGCCCGCGGTCGCCAGTAGGTAGTTATACTTAGGACCCCTTTTCCATCGGGAAATCCGCAACATTCTATTTTGAATAACTTTGGCGCCGGTCGATGAATCCTCGCGAATTTCTCAAAATAGGTGGGGCGCTACGCTCCGCTCCTACCCTGAAAGTCTTGGGGGGATTCGTCAAGCGGGGGCTGAGATAAAAGGGGGGTCCCAAAACGCGTTTTTCCCATGCATTTTTCCATAGGACCTTTAGACAGAGCTACAGCCTGAACGGCTGAACAGAATTACTAGAAATTTGGCAGAGAGGTAGTCCCTAGGTCAAGGAAGTGCCTTTTGTAGGTTTGGTGTAAATCTGTTCAGTAGATTCTGAGAAAATAGCCTTTAAATCAATATATATATCTGAGCCCGCTTACGGTACGCTTACCGTACGCTTACCGTACGCGTACGGTGGCGTGCGCGAGCGCGATTCTGATTGGCTCTTAGATCTTAGTAAACATTCGAATCGGCCTAAACCAGGAAGCGGCGTCCGCCATTTTGTCTCTCGCACTGAGTGTTAGTTATCAAATATGAAGCCCAAAAACATGTAAAGGGGCTGTTTTGACAACGCCCACCCACATAGTCATGTTGAGGGAGTCCCCAAAGATCCCCCAAGCGAAAAAACGTTTTTTTAATTTTTTTCGGCAATTTCACCGAGTACGCTTACCGTACGCGTACGGTAAATAAATAGAAATAAAAAAAACACTATCCACACTCACCCCACCCCCTGTGCTTTCGGTGGCTGGTGGCCACCCAATGTAGAGGGCTTATTATTGCTGAAAAAAAACTAAATTTTGGCAACATGAAATTATAAAATCGAAATAAAAAAAACACTATCCACATTGACCCCACCCCCTGTGCTTTTGTTGGCCGAAGGCCACCAAATGTACAGGGCTTATTAAAGTTGATAAAAACCGTGCACGGAACGAACTGCGTTAAGTGGGCGCGCACGCCTCGAATGGCGTAAAGTAACTTAGCATTTAAAAAACCGTACAAATTCACTGAAAAAACCATAGGTTTCACACACGTTATAGTTAGGAATTAGCATTTAAAAAACCTTGCAAATTCACTGAAAAAACCATAGGTTTCACACATGTTATAGTTAGCGGAAATTTTACGGATAAAAAACCAATGAAATTGCCCCGTTATAGTTAGTGCTGGCAACTATAACTCACGCGACCGCAATCTTCTGCTGATGACATATGTGTCTTTATAAAAAAAAATATTTGTAATATATGTATAGCTAAAAATGTATGGAAGAAGACATGGGCAAATAAGTGTCTAAATACAGTATTAGCATCAGCAGAGGATTGCGGTCGCGTGAGTTATAGTTGCCAGCACTAACTATAACGGGGCAATTTCATTGGTTTTTTATCAGTAAAATTTCCGCTAACTATAACATGTGTGAAACCTATGGTTTTTTCAGTGAATATATAAATCATTGCAGAAATATGAGGAAGCGGGACGGGTGCCTCGAGGACTCCGTATTTTGCTGGCGCCATCATTTGAAAATCCCAACCCGGAAATGCTCAAGGAATGGGCTTCTAACAATCTGGCAGCATCAATGAACCTGGTTCGAATTCTTATAAAGTATGCACAAGTAGATCGGGACCAGTTATTGAAAGAAATTGACGATATTGAAGGCCAGCTCAACAAAATGGAACAAACAGATTTCATTGTAAAATTCAAAAAAGATATCGATGTAAGGATGAAGAAGCATGAAGAAAAAATCAAAATACGCAAGGCTTTTAAATATGCACGTGATAAGGCAGACTATGAGATGGGTCAAGTTTTTACTTTCTCTCGGAAATATGATCAGGCTAGGAGAAATCGTTCAGGCAAGGCAACACAAAATGCTAATACTCATGTGAAAGAAAAAGAAACTACGGCAAGTGGACCTACGACTGAAGCGTCAGGCTCTGACACAGGTTCGCTAACCAGCGACAATGAATCTGAAGACGGGATTCCAAGAACTAGTAACCCGGATCTGACTAATGTACTCAGTCCCTCAGAAGAGCTCACTTTTTTAGTGACAGATCGTCTGCAGACCCTAAGACCACGGACCGGGAATGCAGCGAAAACACCCGGCAGAGACGAAATCGGCGCCGGAGAGAAAGGCGCAAACTCAGGAAGAGGGAGAGCAAAAAAACAACAATGGCGCAGGAGATAAAAAATGACCCAAAAACTATCGTCAATTTATCCGACGTAGTCCTTAATGAGGCAGAAACTCAACTGCTAGCCCTAGGACTATCCTATTGTCCTGAAAGCAACTTCAACTACGGTAAAACCCGAGTAGATATCTATAAATACATCAGGAAGTTAAAGTTGAAGAAATTCTTCAGGATAAAAAACAGTACTAAAACGACGGATAACACAAGCACTGAAATGACCAGTATGCCAAATCTTTCTGCATCTGATGCCACTACATTGCTTGCCTTACATGAATTGAATGATGAAAATGTTTTATCTGAAGCAGGTCTAAATGTTCATTCATCTACTCAAGAAAAACTGACAGCTCTTAATCTTGTGCAAGCCAGTGCTGGTATCAGCCCTTTCAAAACCAAATCATCATTTTTTCCAATGATGCCTAAAGATGCAATCGACATATTCCACGAAAGAACTGTAGATGAAATCAAAAAACTTTATTACAATACAAACCACAGCAAAACGAGACTCAAATATAGAGATATTGAATATGAGAACCTCATCGAAAAATTAAGTAACAACAAGGATATTATCATCAATAAATCCGACAAGGGCGGCAATGTTGTCATCTGGCCGCGCAAAGAATACATAGAAGAGGCTCACAAACAATTATCTGACTCGGAATGCTATGGCATCAGTAATATTGGGGAATATAATAAGGCGAAGGAAAACTTGAAAAAAGATTTAATGAATTGGAAAAGAAATGGTCTAATATCAAACCAAGAATTCAAATTCATGATGAACGAATATCCAATAATTCCTACACTATACCTAATCCCGAAAATCCATAAGGGAACTTGTCCAGTACCTGGCAGACCCATCATCTCTGCAATAGGTGGTATGAGCGAACAAATCTCACAATATGTGGACTATTTTTTACAGATACATGTGCAGACTCTCCCATCGTATATCAAGGACACTAGTGACTTCCTTGAAAAAATCACAAATATAATATGGGATGAGAGCTTTTCGCTCATTACATTGGACATTGAATCGTTGTATACGAGTATTAATCATGAAAGTGGTTTGAATGCTACTAAACATTTTCTTGACACTAGACCTCTCATTTTTCACAATCATAGTGAGATGCTTATTCAAATGATTAGATGGTGCCTCTATAACAACTTTTTCTTGTTTGAGAACAAATTATACTGTCAAAAAGGAGGCGTGGCTATGGGAGCCTGCTTCTCTCCCAGCTACGCGTGTTTACATGTGGGCTGGTGGGAGGAGCAGGTTCTCAGGGGCTCATTGGGTTCCAAATATGAGAATAACATAGTGTATTGGCTAAGATTCATTGATGATGTGTTCCTGATATGGAGGGGGGACACTAATAGTGCTATATTATTCATCAATGAGATTAACATCAACAAACTTAATTTGAAATTTACATCTCACATTAGCCAAACACAGGTCTCTTTCCTAGATACTACTATCTATGTATCAGGCAACAAATTGGAATCCACACTATACAGAAAATCTACCGCAGGTAACTCCACCTTACATGCAACTAGCTCCCATCCTGGCCACCTCATTAGGAGTATCCCCTATGGGGAACTATTAAGGCTCAAAAGAATTTGCAGTACAGAAAATGAGTTCACAAAATGTAATGTAGAGGCACTGGCAAGATTTAGAGCTAGAGGCTATAGTGAGTCTGTTCTCAAACAAGCGAGTGTTAAAGCAGCACTGAAAACTAGAGAAGAACTACTAGGCACAAATGCTAGGCCATGTATTACAAGAGAGAGTGGAGATGAGGAGAATGCTCCACGTCTCGTAATGACTTTTAACAGACAACATAGACAGTTGAGGGCAATTATTAACAAAAATTGGCCCATCTTAAAAACCGATGGTGTACTGGCGCCTTTCTTATCAGACAAACCGTCTATTACATATAGACGTGCTACATCCATGAGAAGCCAGCTGGTTAAAAGCAGCCCAGAGAATGTATCCAACAGTACCTGGCTACAACCAAAGAAAGGTTTTTACAAGTGTACATCTTGTAGAGCATGCAAATTTGAGACTAACCGTACTACATATAAAACTCCTTTTAGTCCCAAGGAAACACCAATCAAAGGGCATTTCAATTGCCGCACAGAATATGCTGTCTATGTTCTTACTTGCACCTGTGACCTATCGTATATTGGTGGCACCAAACTTCAAGTTCATACTCGTATCCTTCAGCATCTGAGAGCCATTGTTAATAATGACAGCACTTATCCAGTGGCTCGTCATTTCAAAGACAAACACAACAATGACTTAAAATGTCTTAGTTACTATGTAATTGATGCTATCCCTAAATTGCGTCGAGGAGGTAATAGGGAAAGGCTACTAAGGCAATTAGAAACCCGTCTAATACTGGAAATGGATACGAAGGCCCCTTATGGGTTAAATACTACTGAAGATTTGCATACCTACCTTTAAATCTGCTTAGAAGTCTGCTTGGAGAAACCTCACATGAACCTCTTTAACAGGAGCACTCTGGAACCAGTCTCCTGCCATATTGATTGCAATGATGTTGATATTTGCCCACATCACACACTTAGGAAACAATACTAGTATCAATAGGATCCTTTAGATCTAGTTGATCCACTTACTTGATATGAATAGACATCTAGTTTGGGATTTTTTGCCCCTCTGAAGCTTCCATTGATTTAATTTACTTATGGACACTTCTTACTTTGATTTTCTTTTTTATCTTTACACTAGTTGTGAAAATAAATAGGTATTTTATTGTACAGTTTTTTTAAGCACTTTATCACATGTACTAATATGTACCTGCCAACATTGACGGTGCATTAAATTAAATTCCTATTAGAAGATCTGCATTATGCACTTTTCGCAACTTTGCACATTTGAGGGGTCAATCTAATGTTTTTACACTTTTCCTTGGTTTATGGGTGATTTTAACTATGGAGTAGAGTCTTTTTCTGTGACACCTTCATCCCTTTTTACATATACTTAGACGAGTTTTGGTGGAGATTAAGATCAGGTAGATAACCACACATCCAAGACTTACTACGTTACGCATTTATGCCATTATTTTAAGAAAACGATTTTAACATATAGTGAATCATATTGTATTTATACTGAAATGTATTTATGTATTTATTTATTTATTTATTTATACGTAAATGTGTATTTAAAGGTGTATATATATGTTATTCCTTCCACTTTATGTAGTAATATGCAATTAGTGTGGAGAGATACCACCTAGTCTGTTTTCCAAAATCAAGTATGTGTAAAAATGTCGCAGTCTATTCTCCATGTCTATTAATCATGTGACACTGGGTTTGAAAGAGAAAAAAACATTTAAATTGGAGTTTTCCCGCTATGGCGTTGTTATGTGAACAAGGCCGACGGTACGGCCGAAACGCGTCATGACCAAGAGCAGTGAGAACTGAAAATAAATTTAGTTTTGCCACCTAAGAGGAGTTCGTGTCATTTCCTGATGGAGTGATTGTTGCAACATATATATATATCTATATATCAGTCCAAGTTGCTCCTTCAGTGTCCCCAATCCATTAAGGGGTGGCGCGAGACCGGTGGAGAAACCGGTAATTTAATATATATTGAAACGAAGTCCCACTCGCGCTCTCAAAAACCTCTGACACAGTAAACCAGGCCTCAGTTCATATCCATAAGGGGGCTTATTCCTCTCATAAACCCGCCGTGACGCGTTTCGCCACCGTAGTGGCTTGTTCACACAAGGTTGGGTGAACAAGCCACTACGGTGGCGAAACGCATCACGGCGGGTTTATGAGAGGAATAAACCCCCTTATGGATATGAACTGAGGCCTGGTTTACTGTGTCAGAGGTTTTTGAGAGCGCGAGTGGGACTTCGTTTCAATATATATATATATATATATATATATATATATATATATATATATATATATATATATATATATATATATGCAAATGCATAACCAATAAAGGCATAAAGAAATAGCAACAGATCAAGCATTTCTCACTATTAAAACATAAGCATGATTAAGACATATTGAAAACATTCATGCCAAACAGTAAAATCATCTTTTTCGTAGATACAGGTGGGCAACGGGGAGGCGGGTGGGACAGTGAGGAATCCACATGCAGATACTGTATCAACCAGAAAAAGCGTTACTGAAGGTAAGTAACTTGCTATTCTGATGGATACTTCTGCCTGTTGATTCTGCACCTTTTGAATAGAATCCTCAAGCTGCACCTCACCCGGAGGTGGGTGTCCACCTGACTAGACCAAAAAATCTTGCAAAACAGATCGAGCAAAATGGCCATCCCTCCTAACCTCCGAATCCAATAATAATCGAATAATTTTTTGACAAAAATATATTGAAAATAATACTTTAAAAATACTTTTATTAATAAATTTAGACAAACACTTAAAGGAAAACTTTTATTTATAATTAATTTAAAGATATTTTATACTTTACAAATTACGCCGAAGTCGCGACCCCAGCGCAACTATTCAAAATGGCTACCAGAATGCGCGCAGCCATCATGTAGGGTGCGTGAAGGGTGCGCGACTGCTGTATAATATTTTTTAAAAAAAAGAAGGAATATAGTTTTCCTAACTAAAAATTATTCACAATTTTAAAAAAAATACATATATATATATTTTTTCACTGAAAAAACCATAGGTTTCACACACGTTATAGTTAGGAATTAGCATTTAAAAAACCTTGCAAATTCACTGAAAAAACCATAGGTTTCACACATGTTATAGTTAGCTGGACATTTCACTCGTACAAAACCATTGAAATTCCCCCGTTATAGTTAGTTCAGCTAACTATAACTCGCGCGCCCGCAATCCACTGCTGATGACGTCACATATTACATCACTCAAGACATGGTCAGTGACATCACTCATGACATCACTGATGACATCTCAAATGACATCACTGATGACCTCACTGATGACATCATCCATTGAGTATGTGTTTCTGAAAAATTTTAATATGTTTAATATATATAGGGGAAGGCCTGTTGAAGAATGAGTGGGTGTACAAGTGTGTAAATGGATGATTTTCTGTGGTGCGTAACATGATTCTATAAGTGAGCCATTAAATGTATCTTACTGCAGACTAGTGACTAAACTGTGTAAATGTTTGTATGTATATGTATGTAGATGTATAAATGTCTGCATGGTTTTGTGAATAGCTATATGAGGGTCTATATGAGTTATTGATTGCTTGTCTCAGTATCTGTATGGGTTCCTGAGTGTTTGTGTGGGTAGGGTGTGTGTGACTCTAAGCATAGATGTGTGACTGGGTGATTCTATGGGTGCATGGTTTTAAGAGTGCATCTGTGATGGACAGTATGGTTGAGTGAGTGTATGTATGGGTGTGTTAGGGGTTGAATCTAAATCTCAGTGGTACATTTGTGACTAACTACATATGTGAAAGGCAGTATATATGCGTGTATGAGTATATAAGTGGGTAGATGTACAATATGCTACCTATGTATATAATCATTGATTTACTGTATCCTGCAATATAGAAAGCCTCACCTTTTTTTAAAAAAATGGTTAGAGATAGTTGAATAACATAGTTAATATCTTCTACAAACCTTTTTTTTTTTAGAATTTTTTACCGTGCGCTTACGGTAAGCTTACCGTACGTGCACAGTATGTTTTATGTACGGTGCGCGTATGTAATGTTTATGCTCCGTGTGCGCATGCGTACGCGATTTACATACGCGTCCGTAATTTCCGTGGGACGCGTAAGCGCTTGCTCCCTATGCGCACGCGCGCGCGCACGTTACGCGGACCCGCCGTACGTGCGTTCGCGCGTGCTTCTAATGCGCATGCGCGCGTGCGCGCGTGCCTCTAATGCGCATGTGCGCGTCTTACGTACGCGCATGCGTACTTTTACCGTGCGCGTACGGTAAGCTTACGGAGCGCGCACGGTAGGTCATGTGATCCAGAAACAACACTTTTCATTGGTTTAAACTTGTTTCATTTCCAGAAACTTCCAACACCACACCCATTCCCCTCATTACTGCTTGTGATTCCTTAGGAGAAGGAGCTGAATTGTCTTTGGGATGCAATGGCAGAGCAGCAGTCCTCTTCTGAGAGTGAGCAGGGCAGCAGCATCATTAGACAGAGAAGGAGGAAACAGAAGAATTCTTTTGTTTGGGAGTATTTCACTTTTCCAGAGGGGCAGAAAAAGGTAAATGCTCCATTAGTCACCTGCTCACTTTGTGAGCGTGTGTTATCTAGAGGTAATCCAAGGAAGAACTATTCCTTTGGTAATCACACTATGATAAGACACATTAGGGATGTACATCCCAGGACTTTTGCTCGACATACTGAAGCAAACCCTTCAGTAAGTCACCCGAGCACACCCGCAGAAGCTCAGCCGAGTACATCTTCGGCAGCTCAGCCGAGCACTTCCTCTGCGGTGGGAGCATCACCCTCTTCTGCTCCTCTGGACATCTACCCTCGGTTTCAGAGGGTACAAATAAGGTGCATCGCTTGTTACTCTCTTATTGCTGTGGGGGAATCTAGTATTCCTCTAATAGATAATAAGATTGAGCAGCACAAGTGCGGTTCCTTCTAATATTCCCATTCTTTCTTTCCCCTGTCCCTGTATTAACACAAGGGCTCTTTTAAGAGCCACCCTACCTCACAATTTTTTTATTTTGATTTATTTCATCTGTTTTCTTTAAAAAAAATGTTTACCGTACGCGTACGGTACGCGCACCTTTTTTTTATTTTATTTTTTTTAAATAAAATATTTATTACATCCTTCAATGTACTTCAGGGACCACAAGAGAAATGACAACAGCAGAGTGAGGAGAACTGAAAACAAGGAACTACGAAAGTAAATGTGTGATAAATACAGATATTTCAAACTTACCTGACCAACTTAATTTTCATTAAATGGTTTTTTTAAATTGCTAGAAAAAAAGTATTAATTTTCATAAAATTTCTTTCTCAATCTGTAACAAAAGAAAAAAAGTATTAATATTTAACAATACATTTTACAATACTTTACACATATTTTCATATTTAACAAAGACATGTTTTGCCCTTTTTTTGCTGTTTTCAGAATATATTGAATTTCACCGCAAATTGTGAAACCAATTGCATTCATCACTTAATAGCGGGCAAAAAAATTAACAATCTGAAAGATTGTTTAAAAAAAGCCCTGAATCTCTTCTCAGTAAAACATACCTTGATAGAAATATAATATATATAATAAAAATATCATCTAGCAACAATAACTATTTGTAATAAATAACGTCTGTAAATCTTGTTGCTTAAGCTCATACACCCAAATAATACCTGTCAAAGAAGTCCACAAGAGAAATGTTTACCTTTCCATGAGGCCAAATGGTAATTTTTAAAATCTTTTTTGATGAAATATCCAATGGTAATCCAATAAAATCGCAAAAAAATGATTTGTTCAGATGTTGTAATTTGTATCTAAAATTTTGGTTTTAGAAAAATTAAGTAGGAATTAGGTGATTCTGCAGGCAAACGTTGCTTGAAAATCAATTGAGAATCATTACACAGTGTCCAGCCTTTTTCACATTTTAGATAAACTGTGTAATGACCAGAAGTTATTGTAGGTCCATCATGGAAAATTATTGCAACTGCAACAAACATTTTTCCTGATATTGATAATTGTTTTCCTACAAACTTCTTTATAGAAGTGTCCAATTTTGTTCCATCAGCTCTACAACGTTGCATCATTAAAATTACATACTGTCCATATTTCTTTAAAAATAACGTTGAAAACATGTCTGATTTACATTTAGAATATTCCATGCTGTGATTGGCATCTTTAACTAATTTACTAAAAGTGACTGATTGACTCTCTGGTAATGTTAAATATATGAACCTTTCCGAATCAACATTAGAGCTGCATGTGTTGAAACAGTTTTCACAACTATGTTCCCATTTATAAGACAGACCAAACATATTTTCAATTTCTACCCCTTCTTCTTCCAGTACCATAAGAATATACATCAAGAATTCCTGTGCATCTTGCTGGACATTTTGAGTAAACTGTTTACTTCCTGAACATACATCTAAACGTTTTCTAACATCAGAAGCACTTTCTATTTTAGTTTTATCATTACTCAGCTTCTCAAAAAGAAAACTCAGCAGAGAACAGAATCTTTTTTCATGATTTAGTTTTATCTGCTCTTTCAAACTTTCAAGATAAAATACAACATTCAGCACTACATTAGCGTAGCAGTTGACACCAGAGCTATTTTCAAAATGACAACCAACAACCTCTTCAACACTGTCCTTTTTCTTTTTGCTTGCAGTCACATCACTCTCCTTTTGTTTTCTCTTCTGTACATCCTCATTACAGATATTCTCAATTCTCCTTTTCCGACAAACAACACGTTTTTCAAACACAGGATACTGACCTAAATGAGGAGCATAGCTTCTTCTTAATCTATTATATTTCTTTACACAGTTTGCATCAGCACTAACTTTTGAGTCATCAAAGTCTATCATGAATAGACCAGATAATGTTTTCACCCGTGACAAAGCAACATATGCCATACCTTCTTTGAACACAGTTGAACCAATGTTTACAAAAGCACTATCTACAGTTAATCCTTGAGATTTGTGAATAGTTACAGCATATGCTAGAGAAAATGGAAACTGCTTCCTACGTACATATAAGTGTTTCACAAGCAAGAAACGAACTGAACAACGACAAATGTCTTTAACCTCTTCAATCTGATCAAATTTTATTTTAAAAAATTTAATTCCATCTTTTTTCTGGTATTTCACAAAACCCACAACTTTACCCATAGCTCCATTCACTAAACCTTTTTCTACATCCAAATTTCTTCTTAAAAATACTCGACAGTTCATACAAACATAAAGATTTTTTCTAATCCAGCTGTTTTTAAAATAGTCTTCTCTAGAGAATCCAATTTATTTTTCAGTTTGCCTGTTAATGTAATAGTAATTCCTTCATGCTGAATTTTGTCCACTGCTTCCATTTTCTTAATCTCTTCCTTTTCTAATTTCAAAAGTTCCTCATTGAATATCGAGCATTCACGTAGTGTTGGCATTAAGCAGATTACAGTATTTTTTTCAGCAATGTTCTGGTATATTTTCTCTGCAACTATTTCTTCATTTGGAAATAAATTATGTAGCAACCGACTCTGTAATGCTTCTCTTCCAACTTCTGTGAGTAGTCCAATTATGATATCTTTCAGAATACTTGCATAATCTTCATCGTTTTCTTGCCTCATATTGGTAGTGAGTTCTTTGTACTCAAAGAATGACCAAATATTCGCATTACCAATACTTCCTAATGACTTTTTTGTGTCTTCATGTGTCACAGTATTAAACACTGGTTGACCTTTAACTGGAGTGAGCTGCAGAAGATCCCCAAAAACTATAACATGTTTTCCTCCAAATAACACGTCATAGTCTCTCTTTAGAATTTGCTGCATTCTTAAATGCACAAAGGCAAGCATTAAGTTTGATACCATGCTTACCTCATCAATAATGAGAACTTGCATCTTCTTCAACACTCTTGAAACTTCGAAGCATGCTTCTCCTGTTAACTTGTGATATTCTATTTTGTTCTCATGCTCCACTGGTAACATTAGCAAGCGATGTAAGGTAACTCCTTTTATGTTATATGCTGCTAACCCAGTTGGAGCAGTAACAACACAAGATAAAGTTGAATCTGATTTTTGCTGTAGGTAGCTTCGGATGACTTTAATTAAGAAACTTTTTCCAGTTCCAGCTTGTCCACTCACATACATCCTAATTGGTTCAAATGATGCGCATGAGCACTCTTTCTTTTCATGTAGTAATCCATGGTCAATTTTTTGTGTGACTTCTTCATAAATTTGTTTTTGTTCTTCATTCAGTTGTTGTTCCAAATTTGGTAAGTCTACTAAATCTTCCTGAGCTTGATTCATAGCTGTTTCCACTTCAGTCATGGCTATTGCAGCTTCATTTTCTACGATTGGTTGTCCTAGGGGATCTTGACTGAGTGTTCCAGAACTTTGGCTGTCTTGAGAACTGTCTCTAGCTACTTCAGCTGCAATTGTAGCTTCCTGTTCAATCGTATCTTTACATGCATTAAAGGAATCTTCATAGCTGTGAAAATCTCCAAGTAATTCAACCTCTGAACGCCATGGTTTAAACAGCTGTAAAAGTGCTAAGTAGTAAAATTCCTTTTTGTCAAGAGTGTCGCAACTCAGCTTCCTGTGATTAATCAAGCTTCCTTTTGTTTGCTTCACCAAACATCCTTCCTCACCATTGACTTTATATTTTCCATTGTTGATGTCTTCTGTGGCTTTCCGTGTAAAAATGTAGTTCTGCAGCACTTCATAGAGACACATGTTCGCAAGATGACGACTTCTTTTTGGGTAATGTGTGTCCAACATGTTTGATTTCAAAATATCTGTACTTTCCGGGTCGTTCTCTGCCAAATATTCAATTTCTCCAACAGATTTCAGTACCCGATTTCGCATTCCTGCAAGGCCTAAACTTACCCAAATTATTCTTCTGGATTTGGAGTACAGACTTGCAGATGATAACCTATCTGAGCATTCGTAGGATCCAATTTCTCGATGCGATAACATCTTTAAACTGAAACTGTATAGCTTTTTACTGACAGTCTTCTCGTGAGAAATCTCTTCCCACATTTCCTTCAATTCCGCTTTCTCAGATTTAGTGATGTAAGATGTGACATACCGAGCAACAGCAATAGAATTGTCATCAACATACTGTATATCCATGTTAGCATTCCACATGGATAAAATGACTGGGTTGTAGTCATTTATATATTTTGACTCTTCTTTTCTTCTTAGGTTGTACGTATTTTTGGGAGATTTTCTTGTAATAGTATGTCGTACAGCTGACATAAAACTGTTGACTCTTCCTTTTGAAAGAACAGGTCGTGGAAATCCAAATCAACATTTTGTGTAGAATTTTTCTTTACTCTTGTACTTTCGTCAACAGTATTTTCCACACCGATGACTTTGGAAACGTAAAACTTGCTCTTTTAAGTGTTTCTCTTCTGTGCTTTTAGGTATAGCACATGTTGCATATCCTTCGATGAAACTTAAAACTGCATCATCAGAATCTGTTCCAAATTTTGGGGCATCCTTGATCCACAACAGCATATGAATATGAGGAGCACCTCTTGCTTGGTACTCTTTTCTCCAAAAGAAATCCACAACTTCTCCAAGAGGTGGATTTTTTTTATTGCAGATGAAGGACATCATAGCCTCAAATCTATGATTGAAATGTCTGCAAACATTAACCGGATCTAATGAGCACAATTCTCCTGCTCTCTTGTATTGGAAGTTTTCAATATTTGAATTTGCCTCTCGAAGAAAATCCAGAAGATCATCCCAAGCGTACTCAGCACAGCTTAGGGTGAGAAACCATGTAGGAGTTCCTAAATTCCGTAACATACACTTTAATTCTCCATGGCGTCGGTACCAATATTCATTTGTCCCACGCTGACAAGCCATTAGATTAATCAATTGAGATTCCAAATGATCATCTCGCTGTTGCACTTTGTTCATAAAATCCTTTGCAGACACATTACGTAGATGTACTCCAGTTTTCAAAATGTGATTTACTGCATAAGATAGTGCAGACAAGTCACTTTCAAATAAATGATTGAACAAATAAGGAATACTTTGACGAAATCTTGGATCTTCTGCATATAATCTTGTAGTCCGATACTCAGAAGCAGGAGTCTGGTAGTAAAACTTCTTCATCTTCATCCATATAAATTGTTTCATACCATTTATTATTTATTTTCAAATATAAATTTGCTCTTTGTACTTTTCGTACATCTACCAGCTCCGGCCAAATTTTCTTGTTCTTTGTTGGTACTCCATTAACCAAAATAACTAATGGTTCAGTTTCCAATGTATCTGCATCAATATTTTCCATATTTTGTTTCAAATCCAATGGCAAATAGACAACTCTTCCTTTTAAACCTCTTTGTAAATCCGAAGGAGGTAATTTGCCTGTTTTGGGCTCCATACGAACTATAGTCTGGAACAGATGGACACATTGAATGAGTATAGACTCATATGTATTTAAATCACTAAGTTTTGCAGGAATTTCAACCAATTCTAAATTATTATGTACAGCTCTTGCTGGCATTTTATTTTCTTCTAACTTGTTATAACAGTATTTACAAATACTGTGATATTCACCCAAATCAAAACAATTTTCCAGAAATAAATATGTAGCAAAATCCAACCACTTAGTATTATCTTCTTTTTCACTTTTTTATAGAGATCAACATACCTTGTTTGTTTTTTATAATGGCTTCTCCGGCAACATATACAAGTAATATTTGGTCTTTCATTAGAGATGATAGTAAATTTTGTCATTTGGTCTTCAAAATGTTTACTAATAGTAGGTTCTACATTGTCTTCCACATTTTCTTCAATTACTGTGTCATTATCTGCACTTTCTTGTTCCGGACCAAAGTAACAAAACTGAATTTCATCAGTAACCTTCTCTACATCTGATACAGATCCACGGAACAGAGCCCTATTCAACTCATATAACTTTAGTGCTGGACTTTTAGCAAAATACAATCTTCTCACAAACTTTCTCATTTCAGTATGATGAACCGCCAGCATCCTAAAATGGTGAAAAACACTTTGGCAAACTTTCCTAGAAAGACAAGCCAGAGAATGTCCTTGCAAACCAGTATTCTCTCTCACTCTACATGGACCTAGTCTTTGAAGCACCTTAATCTTCTGTTTAACACTTTTTTTTTCTATATTCTCTTAGAAATTCACGTAATTTATCAATAGATTCCTGTTGTACAGTACAAATACTACTACAATTCCAAGTGTACACTGGGGCTTTAGGACGTCTCCCCATAACCTCATCAGCTATCACTTCTTCCTCATTTCCTGGAACCATTTTCTCCTTTTCCATTATACAACCATCTTTCACTTCATAAGCTCGGCCACTGGTGTCAACTGCATGCAGCAAACTATTACTTTGAAGATAACTCTCTTCATTAAAAAATGGTTCAGTACTTGAACTATGCATCCATTCTCCTAAAAACACTTTACAAAAGTTATTTCTTTTCACTACTCTTTTTGTTTTGCTTTGTGACTTCATTACATTGACCATTTTATCTAATGTACGGATCCAGTTCAAAATTAAAATGAATAGTTTTCTTTTTAAATCTAAAGCCTTAGCTACAATTGATTCGATTTCTTTTTTTCGCTTATAAAATTTCGCTTTCTTCTTATATTTTTTCACATCCTTCAGCAAATTGGACATCACTCTTCCCTGAAACATTTTTCTACGAACGTCTTTAAATGCTGTTTTTCTTTTTAAGTCAATCTTTATTGCTTCTAATTGTACATTAGCATTTTCTAATTTCTCACTTTTGTCCTGTTCTTTTCTACTTGAAACTCTATTTGCAGTGTGGACATTTTCAAATATGTTCTTTTTTTGAAGATATTTTTTTTTTTAATTCTTGGTTTGCTTACCAGAAGACTTTTTCTTTTTTCCAACATGAGGATCTTCAACTAATTTGGGTCCTCCAGTTGTCTTCAAATATAAATGTTTTTTTTGTTCTTTTCTCTTCCTCGATTTTATAGGCATCTTTAACTTATTTCACTGTTGTTCAGCAATACCTGAAAGAAACTAAAAAAAAATACCTTTATGTAATTTAAATTTATTACTATATTTTTTTTGTGCTTTTCAAATCTTATAATACTATCTCCTCCTTTCCTACAAGTGAAAAACAGAATAAAACCAACACGAATTGGGGGAGGAGCCTAGCCTGCAGCCGAGATGGCCGCCTAGCTCTTCGGCTCCGCCGACCCTTGCGCCCTTCGTCGATATCCTGGCAAGAATCCTGCGCCTCCGAGCCCTACGCTTACCTGCGCCACGTTCCTGACCACGTTACTGTGACTCCGGTCGAGAACGGAGCTGCCCCGGCGGAGTTGAGCCCCGGTTTCCATTCCGGCCTTCCAAGCGGTCGCAGCCGGGCCATTGTTTAGTGGGGACGGCCGGCGGCGACAACGATAGCAGCGGCCGCTGTGGAGCGGGAGGAGCCGGTGCACCGGACCTGGAGCGCGGCGCTGGGATTCTCACAGCAGCCTTTTCCATGCTCGGCTGCCCAGCGCGCCCCGCTCGCAACATTGTATCCGGCTCCCGTATACTGTATCCCGGCCCAGCTGGGAGAGGGCCGGGATCGCTTCTTTGTTGCAGCCTACAGCAGCGGACGCCATCTTCCGCATCGGACGCCCTGGTCTTGCCGGTGGGTTTCCCTGCACCACAGATTCCCCTGTCCTTGAAGCCTCTCCACGACCGGCTGCCTCCACGTTTCCTGCACCACCAGGGCCCCGCAGAGAGCTCATCACTTTCCAGATACCGATGGCTGGTGAAGGGGGCTTGCTTCCCGGGGTGCTCGATGGTTGCTTGCCTAAGATGGCGGACGCAACAGCACCCTCCATCCTTGATCCACCGCTGGGGCTTCGCGACATCCTGGCAGCACTGGAGGACCTGCGGTTGGCCTTCTGCGACTCTGCCACTGGTTTGATGGCCCGGTTTGATTGGACTTTTTCAGCTGGCCATGATGATTCTCCAGTGCGGCATGTTAAGCCACCTCTTCAGTCGACTGTCGGTGGATCACCCGAGTTGAGGTATGTGGCAGTGACGGGGGGACGTGTCCCAGTGCCCGCTGCGGTACTCTTCGGCTCTGCCCTGGAGGAGTCTGACAGTACTGCTCCCTTGGTATGGCCGGAGCTTGTGTCTCAGACGCCGTTTTGCCCATCTCCTTTGTCCTTTGGTGCCACGTTTCTGAGCGTCCTCCTGGACTTGCTTCCTGTACATCGGCCGGCCGCTACTCTGGAACTTATGCATCGTCCTGCTCCCTGTTGTACTAGCCACGGCATAGCAGTGGCGCATTCTGTGGTCCTTTACTATCGAGCTTCACTCCAGTTTGACTTGTCTCTTACACCTCGACTTCTGCAACGGACTCCATGGTGGCCCATCCCGTCCAGGTTGGCTGTACTGCAATTGGATTCTGTTGGACTGCAGATTCGAAGGGGCCAAGGCTGAGGAAGGGGGTTTTTCTTGTTGCACATTGATACGTATATGGCTGGGACTGGGACTTGTGACTGTTGGAGGTACATGTAGCATGGGTGTTAGGTCGGGGTCTGGGGTTGGGTGACCGCGGGTAACGATTTTGCTTGCATTGAATAGATCCTTGGCCCTCCTCCGATTAACCGTGACATTTTTTTTTCTTTTTCTTCTCTTTCTCTTCTCCTACATTTCGGGTACTCTTTTGGGGCGACAGACACACTGCTAGGGGGGGTAGGCCGTAGCCTCTGCATGCGTGTAGGGTGGGGGGTATATTTCCTTGTTGGTTTTTTTCTATGGGCCTCCTTTTTCTTTCTTTCTTTTCTCTTTTTCTCTTCTCCCTTTCTACTCTTTACCTTTCTCGCTTGCTCTTTCCTTTCTTATTTCTTGGGTCGATGGGAGGATTGGGAACTTGTGGGTAGTGCTTGGGGATCGTCATGTGATATGCTTCTTTTCTATCCTGATTTCATTGAGTGCGATTGATTACCTTACGGATAATGCTTGCTGACTCTTCTGATGATCGTTGCCCACTATAGTCCTAACTGCATTGCTCTGATTCGGATCCTTCCAGACCTGTTGCTATGGACTTATTTCGAAACTTTATATAAAAATTAAACCTCATCATCCTGGCGCTCGGCGGCACAATTGTGTATAACGTAACCTGGTCTATTCGTGCTTGTACTGATATGCTGCTGAGGTGTATAATTGCTTGCTGATGTGCCCTTTATTGTCGAGGCCGGCCTGAGGGTTGTAGGCCCGTATTTGTCTGCACATACTGTTAAATAAAGGTTTTCCAAAAAAAAAAAAAAAAAAAAAAAAAAAAAACCAACACGAATTAAAGCTTCCCCTTTCCTACGAATGCAATTCTGAAAGAACCAGAGTAACACGAATTTGATCTCTGCCAACAATTCCTGTGTGCGCACAGACTCATGGTGTGATTCTAGGCAGAAAACAAAATTTGATTTGCAATTTGAAAGCACACTTACTACTGTGGTAGAGCAAGTGATAATTACTCTAACAGTCTGACACATTTTCATTATTTTTTTTCAGAAACACAAAACAGCACATGCCCAAACTGCTTTTTGAGACCATGAACATGTGGAACCTGAATGACGTACTACACTCTAGCAAAGGAAATGAGCCTTGGTGAGGTTCAATGTATTAGCGTTACTCACTGCTATCTGAAACACCACACAGCGCTGAATAGTAAGCTTCACTGTACATGAGAAACAGCTTGCTCTCTGCTAAGAGTGTGCTTCTGGAGACTGTCTACTGTCAAGTGCAAAAGAGATCTGCATTGATCCTTGCGCAACTGCATAAACATTGGAGACATGTATGTAACACTAAGTGTGTGGTAAGGGTTAATTTGACTTCTGAACATGTACAAACTACATGACCCATTGCAGGAGTGTAAGGAAAATCTACCATGTTGATGTCAAATGTGTTTGCATTGCCCTCTCATTTGTGACATATTAATTTGGGCTCAATGCTAGCCATCACAATTCAATAAAACAAGCTGCCCCTTTCCTACGAATGCAATTCTGAAACAACCAGAGTAACACAAATTGAATCTCTGACAACAATTCCTGTGTGCACACAGACTCATGGTGTGATTCTAGGCAGAAAACGAAATTTGATTTGCAATTTGAAAGCACACTTACGACTATGGTAGAGCAAGTGATAATTACTGTAACAGTCTGACAAATTTTCATTATATTTTTCAGAAACAGAAAACAGCACATGCCCAAACTGCTTTTTGAGACCATGAACATGTGCAACCTGAATGACGTACTACACTCTAGCAAAGTAAATGAGCCTTGGTGAGGTTCAATGTATTAGCGTTACTCACTGCTATCTGAAACACCACGCAGCGCTGAATAGTAAGCTTCACTGTACATGAGAAACAGCTTGCTCTCTGCTAAGAGTGTGCTTCTGGAGACTGTCTACTGTCAAGTGCAAAAGAGATCTGCATTGATCCTTGCACAACTGCATAAACATTGGAGACATCTATGTAACACTACATGTGTGGTAAGGGTAAATTTGACTTCTGAACATGTACAAACTACATGACCCATTGCAGGAGTGTAAGGAAAATCTACCATGTTGATGTCAAATGTGTTTGCATTGCCCTCTCATTTGTGACATATTAATTTGGGCTCAATGCTAGCCATCACAGTTCAATAAAACAAGCTGCCCCTTTCCCACGAGTGCAAGTCTGAAAGAACCAGAGTAACACACATTGAATCTCTGACAACAATTCCTGTGTGCGCACAGACTCATGGTGTGATTCTAGGCAGAAAACGAAATTTGATTTGCAATTTGAAAGCACACTTACGACTATGGTAGAGCAAGTGATAATTACTGTAACAGTCTGACAAATTTTCATTATATTTTTCAGAAACAGAAAACAGCACATGCCCAAACTGCTTTTTGAGACCATGAACATGTGCAACCTGAATGACTTACTACACTCTAGCAAAGGAAATGAGCCTTGGTGAGGTTCAATGTATTAGCGTTACTCACTGCTATCTGAAACACCACACAGCGCTGAATAGTAAGCTTCACTGTACATGAGAAACAGCTTGCTCTCTGCTAAGAGTGTGCTTCTGGAGACTGTCTACTGTCAAGTGCAAAAGAGATCTGCATTGATCCTTGCACAACTGCATAAACATTGGAGACATGTATGTAACACTACATGTGTGGTAAGGGTTAATTTGACTTCTGAACATGTACAAACTACATGACCCATTGCAGGAGTGTAAGGAAAATCTACCATGTTGATGTCAAATGTGTTTGCATTGCCCTCTCATTTGTGGCATATTAATTTGGGCTCAATGCTAGCCATCACAATTCAATAAAACAAGCTGCCCCTTTCCTACAAATGCAATTCTGAAAGAACCAGGGTAACATGAATTGAATCTCTGACAACAATTCCTGTGTGCGCACAGACTCATGGTGTGATTCTAGGCAGAAAACGAAATTTGATTTGCAATTTGAAAGCACACTTACTACTGTGGTAGAGCAAGTGATAATTACTGTAACAGTCTCACGCATTTTCATTTTATTTTTCAGAAACATAAAATAGCACATGCCCAAACAGCTTTTTTATGCGGAACACAAACCATCACAGTTCCAAAAAACAAGCTGTCCCTTTCCTGCGAGTGCAAGGCTAACAGAGCAAGAGCAACACGAATTAAATCTCTGATAACAATTCCTGTGTGCACACAGACTCATGGTGTGATTCTAGGCAGAAAACATTATTCCTGGGTGATACCAGTACACCTTAACTTATGGTGAAGACATACTCAATAATATCTCACAACTTCAAGACAGTTAAATATCTCCCAGAACACAAAATGTGAAAAACAACTTTAAAAAAAGAATCACATTTCTATTATTTATACCAAAATGCTCCACATACATCCCCTCTCAAATTCATAACTCACCTTTAAAAGTAGTTAGTTGAGAAAGAAATGTGCCACTCACACAGCAGATTATCAGAGCCAGAATCTCTGAACTGTACACCTCTCAGCAGAACCAGTAAATGGCAATGTTTCCCTCTCTTTTTTCACACATATACATGTTAACTTCAAATCACAGTGTGTCCCACATTTTTTCAAATGGAATCACACATTTCTATTGGTTGCATATTTCAACCCTTTCCAAATGATCCCTTCCCCCAACATGACTTCTGCCTGCTACCATAGCAACAGGTCATGGAACACTGCTGTGAGCAGAGAGGTCATAAGTTCAGCACACAATGTTTCTAATCCAAAGAGCAAGAGTGCTTGACTTTTCAAACCTAACAGCAAATCCAAAGTAATGTTCTGTGTGAACACATTTTTCTGAACCAATACAAAACATGCTTGTAAAAATCTAAACATACAGTCTAGTTTTAACTGTAAAATGGTTTGAATCAGCCAATCAGTTCTTTTTTAAAAAAAAAAAAGTATGTTAGCCTCCATTTTACATCTATCTTTCTTTTCATATTGCCATTCTACTGAAAAACACCTTCTGAGTGCATCCAGATCTCCTTGAAAGATGTTCACAGTGTGGATTGTAGGTCACAGCTATGTCTTCTGGAGTGAAAAGTTTGCAGAAAAAAGAGGTAGTGTGAAAGACCTTGCTTTGCCAAATGTAGACATTAAATGGATTGGTCAGAGAGGGTTAAAGTGGCTCCAATTAATGCCTTTGGTGAAAACCTTTCTACATCTCCCACTGCCTAACCTTATTATTGTGCACTGAGGTGGAAATGACCTAGGCACTTTAACTGGGGTAGGTCTGGAAATGCTTATTAAGGACACCTTTGTGCAATTGATGTCACTCTTTCCACAAACTGCCTTTGTATATTCTAATATATGCCAAAGGCAAAAGTGGAACTGGTCCAACCAATATTGTCCGCAGATTGAGAAAGCAAGAAAGCACGTCAATATGTCTGTTTCTGCTTTCCTCAGAGACTATGGTATGGGTTCTATATACCACAACAACTGGCGTTACAACATGCAAGACATTTATAGAGGAGACGGTGTAATTTCAATGATGAAGGGAACAGAGTCTTCCTCTTGAACTTTAGACTCTGCATCGGTACTTACTTATAGGTACAAAAAACACTCCATGAACACAACGGCTCTTTTTAGAGCCAACCAACATCCAAACATTTCATTTTGATTTTTAATTCTATTTTTTTTATTTTTTTTCCCGCTGTACGCTTACCGTACGCGTACCCCGCGATTTAAAAAAATATATATTTTTCACACTTCTGGGTCCTTTTTGAACCCCCTGCAACTCTCTACCTTGCCCCCTTTTCACATTCTCCACCTTTGTTTTTTAGTGTGAGACACACAAAATGGCGGCCGACACTTCCTGATTTCGACCGACTGGAATGTAACAACCAATCAGAAATACGCTCGTGCACGGCAGCGTGCGCGTATGGTAAGCTTACCGTACGCGCACGGTGCGCGCTTATAGATATATATGTACTTTTAACTGAAATATTCTCAGGAACCACAGAACAGATTTACTTCAGATATTCAAAAGGCACATCCCTGACCTGAGGACTACCTCTCTGCCAAATTTCAAATAATTCTGTTCAGCCGTTCGGGCTGTACCTTGGACTAAAGGTCCCTATGGAAAAATGCATGGGGAAAACGCGTTTTGGGACCCCCCTTTTTTCTCGGCCCCCGCTTGACTAATCCCCCCGAGACTTTCAGGGTAGGAGCGGAGCGCCCCACCAATTTTGAAAAATGTGCGAGGATTCGTCAACCGGCGCCAAAGTTATTCAAAATAGAATTTTCAGATTTCCTATGGAAACATGGTCCTAACTATAACTATCTACTGGAGACCGCCAGTAGATTATATATATTACCTACTGGCGGTCGCCAGTAGGTAGTTATAGTTAGGACCACGTTTCCATAGGAAATCCGCAACATTCTATTTTGAATAACTTTGGCGCCGGTCGACGAATCCTCGCGAATTTTTCAAAATAGGTGGGGCGCTACGCTCCGCTCCTACCCTGAAAGTCTCGGGGGGATTCGTCAAGCGGGGGCTGAGATAAAAGGGGGGTCCCAAAACACGTTTTTCCCATGCATTTTTCCATAGGACCTTTAGACAGGGCTACAGCCCGAACGGCTGAACAGAATTACTAGAAATTTGGCAGAGAGGTAGTCCTCAGGTCAAGGAAGTGCCTTTTGTAGGTTTGGTGTAAATCTGTTCAGTAGATTCTGAGAAAATAGCCTTTAAATCAATATATATATCTGAGCCAGCTTACGGTGCGCTTACGGTACGCTTACCGTACGCGTACGGTGGCGTGCGCGAGCGCGATTCTGATTGGCTCTTAGATCTTAGTAAACATTCGAATCGGCCGAAACCAGGAAGCGGCAGCCGCCATTTTCTCTCTCGCACTGAGAGTGATGTTTAAAATATAAAGCACAAAAACATGTAAAGGGGCTGTTTAGACAGCTCCCACACACATAGCCATGTTGAGGGAGTCCCCAAAGATCCCCCAAGGCCAAAAACGGAATTTTTATTTTTTCGCTAATTTCGCCGATTACGCTTACCGTACGCGTACGGTAAAAAATTATAAAAAAAAAAATATATATCCACACTCTCCCCACCGCGTGTGCAATTGCTGCCTGAAGTGCATCAATTGTGCATGGCTTATTGTAGCTTAGATAAATTAAAATATTTTAAAAAAAAATAATAAAAAAAAAATGTATCCACACTCTCTCCACCCCGTGTGCAAATGGTGCCCGAAGTGCACCATTTGTGCATGGCTTATAAAATATACGAAAAATTAAAATATTACCTTTCTAAAAGAAGTGCATCATATGTCCTCCATGTGCGCACGGTGCGCGAAGCGCATCGTGCGTACATGGCCTATCTAGCGTAACGTGGGCACGCGGTGCGCGTAGCGCACCGCGTGCCCACCGTGCGTGCACGGTGCACGGCACTAACTGCGTAAAGTGGGCGCGCGGTGCGCGAAGCGCACCGCGTGCTCACTGTGCGCGCACGGTGCGCGAAGCGCACCGTACGCGCACGGAACGAACTGCGTTAAGTGGGCGCGCACGCCACGAATGGCGTAAAGTAACTTAGCATTTAAAAAACCGTACAAATTCACTGAAAAAACCATAGGTTTCACACACGTTATAGTTAGGAATTAGCATTTAAAACACCTTGCAAATTCACTGAAAAAACCATAGGTTTCACACATGTTATAGTTAGCGGAAATTTTACTGATAAAAAACCAATGAAATTCCCCCGTTATAGTTAGTGCAGGCAACTATAACTCACGCGACCGCAATCTTCTGCTGATGACATATGTGTCTTTATGAAAAAAAAAATATTTGTAATATATGTATAGCTAAAAATGTATGGAAGAAGACATGGGCAAATAAGTGTCTAAATACAGTATTAGCATCAGCAGAGGATTGCGGTCGCGTGAGTTATAGTTGCCTGCACTAACTATAACGGGGGAATTTCATTGGTTTTTTATCAGTAAAATTTCCGCTAACTATAACATGTGTGAAACCTATGGTTTTTTCAGTGAATTTGCAAGGTTTTTTAAATGCTAATTCCTAACTATAACGTGTGTGAAACCTATGGTTTTTTCAGTGAATATATATATATATATATATATATATATATATATATATATATATATATATATATATATATATATATATATATATATATATATATATATATATATATATATGTAAAATAAAAAAACATAGGATTGAGGTACATTAGACTTACAAATTTTCATTTAAAAAACCTTTGAAATACACTTGGAAAACCATATGTTTCAGGCATGTTATAGTTAGAAATTAGCATTTAAAAAACCATAGAAATTCACTGATGACGTTACATATATCATTCATGACATGGTCAGTGACATCACTGATGACATCTCAAATGACATCACTGATGACATCACTGATGACATCATCCACGTGAAAATCTGATGCATCTCCTCACACCTGAATATAACCTTTGATACATCCACTCTAAAATACAGACTACCATTTTTGAAAAAATAGAAACATCAATACCAGTTACTTAATATGACTGATTCCTAGGTCTACACACACATCCACTCATTCACCCATACAGTCACTCATACATTCAGTCACACATCAATACAACACTATCAAATGCACTCATACACCTATACAGACACTCACACACTGCCACATATCCAGAGTTACTCACACACTTAGTCAGTCATGCAAAGAATCAATCATACTTCCATTTACTCACCTATACAGTTATACAGACACAACCTCACTTATTCATACAGATACTAACACATAATTACTCTCTTATAGAATCACTGATACAAATACACACTCATCCATGCAGCCACTCACAATTACTGATCTCACTTATAGTTATTTATATACACTATCACTCACATATACTGCCTCTTACATATGTAGTTACTTGCACATGTACTACTGAGACATCCATTCACTCACCAACACACCCATACACACACTCACCCACCCATACAGCTGTTTCCACATGCACTTTTGAACCCATACACCCAGTGAATCAACCACTCACACATCTATGCACAGAGTCACACACCTCCCACCCACACACACACTCAGGCAGCCATACAAATACTCAGGCAAGCAATCAATAACCCAGATAGGCACTCATGCAGCTACTCACCAACCCATTCAGCAGCTTACACAACAACAGACAGACTGATATGGACTTTCACACAGTTTAGTCACTAACCCATGCATTCAGGAAGACACATTTAATCACTCACTTATACAGTCAGTCCGTATCTACTAAATCCTCCATACAGACACTTATACGCCCACTCATTCCTCAATACAGCTTGGCATAAATATAAAACAAAATTAAACTTTACAGAAACACCCAGTCACTGGATGATGTCATCAGCGATGTCACTGACTATGTCATGAATGATTTAATATGTGACGTCATCAGCAGTGCATTGTGGGGGTGCAAGTTATAGTTAGCGGAACTAACTATAACGCCGGAATTTCTATGGTTTTGTACGAGTGAAATGTCCAATTAACTATGACGTTCCTGAAACCTGTGTTTTTTTCAGTTAATATATATATATAGTAGTTATAGTTACAACCTATTATCCATAGGAAATCCACAACATTCTATTTAGAGTAACTTTGGCGCTGGTTGACGAATCTTCGCGAAAATTTCAAAACTCGTGGACCGCTCTGGTTCGCTCCTGTCCTGAGAGTCTCAGGGTGATTCGTCAAGCGAGGGGCGAGAAAAAAGGGGGGTCCAAAAACGTGTTTTCCCCATGCAACTTTCCATAGGGACCTTTAGTCGAAGCTACAGCCCGAACTGCTGAACGAAATTACACCAAATTTGGCAGAAAGGTAGACCTTCAGAGTCGTGCCTTTTGCTTAAATGGTGTAAATCCGTTCAGTAGTTCCTGAGAAAATCAAAAGTAAAATCACATATATATCTGGGCGGAGCCTAACCACACATCTCATTGTGAATTTTACAGTGAGTGATAAAAGGTTATACTAGTGTATGATGAGGTGTATCAGATTGTCACGGGGATGATGTCATTTGAGATGTCATCAGTGATGTTACTGACCATGTCATGAATGATGCAATATGTGACATCATCAGCAGTGCATTGCGGGCGCACGAGTTATAGTTAGCAGAACTAACTATAACGGAGGAATTTCTATGGTTTTGTACGAGTGAAATTGCCAGCTAACTATAACACCCCTGAAACCTATGGTTTTTTCTGTGAATTTCTAAGGTTTTTTAAATGTTAATGACTTCTGCCTGCTACCATAGCAACAGGTCATGGAACACTGCTGTGAGCAGAGAGGTCATAAGTTCAGCACACAATGTTTCTAATCCAAAGAGCAAGAGTGCTTGACTTTTCAAACCTAACAGCAAATCCAAAGTAATGTTCTGTGTGAACACATTTTTCTGAACCAATACAAAACATGCTTGTAAAAATCTAAACATACAGTCTAGTTTTAACTGTAAAATGGTTTGAATCAGCCAATCAGTTCTTTTTAAAAAAAAAAAAAGTATGTTAGCCTCCATTTTACATCTATCTTTCTTTTCATATTGCCATTCTACTGAAAAACACCTTCTGAGTGCATCCAGATCTCCTTGAAAGATGTTCACAGTGTGGATTGTAGGTCACAGCTATGTCTTCTGGAGTGAAAAGTTTGCAGAAAAAAGAGGTAGTGTGAAAGACCTTGCTTTGCCAAATGTAGACATTAAATGGATTGGTCAGAGAGGGTTAAAGTGGCTCCAATTAATGCCTTTGGTGAAAACCTTTCTACATCTCCCACTGCCTAACCTTATTATTGTGCACTGAGGTGGAAATGACCTAGGCACTTTAACTGGGGTAGGTCTGGAAATGCTTATTAAGGACACCTTTGTGCAATTGATGTCACTCTTTCCACAAACTGCCTTTGTATATTCTAATATATGCCAAAGGCAAAAGTGGAACTGGTCCAACCAATATTGTCCGCAGATTGAGAAAGCAAGAAAGCACGTCAATATGTCTGTTTCTGCTTTCCTCAGAGACTAAGGTATGGGTTCTATATACCACAACAACTGGCGTTACAACATGCAAGACATTTATAGAGGAGACGGTGTAATTTCAATGATGAAGGGAACAGAGTCTTCCTCTTGAACTTTAGACTCTGCATCGGTACTTACTTATAGGTACAAAAAACACTCCATGAACACAACGGCTCTTTTTAGAGCCAACCAACATCCAAACATTTCATTTTGATTTTTAATTCTATTTTTTTTATTTTTTTTCCCGCTGTACGCTTACCGTACGCGTACCCCGCGATTTAAAAAAATATATATTTTTCACACTTCTGGGTCCTTTTTGAACCCCCTGCAACTCTCTACCTTGCCCCCTTTTCACATTCTCCACCTTTGTTTTTTAGTGTGAGACACACAAAATGGCGGCCGACACTTCCTGATTTCGACCGACTGGAATGTAACAACCAATCAGAAATACGCTCGTGCACGGCAGCGTGCGCGTATGGTAAGCTTACCGTACGCGCACGGTGCGCGCTTATAGATATATATGTACTTTTAACTGAAATATTCTCAGGAACCACAGAACAGATTTACTTCAGATATTCAAAAGGCACATCCCTGACCTGAGGACTACCTCTCTGCCAAATTTCAAATAATTCTGTTCAGCCGTTCGGGCTGTACCTTGGACTAAAGGTCCCTATGGAAAAATGCATGGGGAAAACGCGTTTTGGGACCCCCCTTTTTTCTCGGCCCCCGCTTGACTAATCCCCCCGAGACTTTCAGGGTAGGAGCGGAGCGCCCCACCAATTTTGAAAAATGTGCGAGGATTCGTCAACCGGCGCCAAAGTTATTCAAAATAGAATTTTCAGATTTCCTATGGAAACATGGTCCTAACTATAACTATCTACTGGAGACCGCCAGTAGATTATATATATTACCTACTGGCGGTCGCCAGTAGGTAGTTATAGTTAGGACCACGTTTCCATAGGAAATCCGCAACATTCTATTTTGAATAACTTTGGCGCCGGTCGACGAATCCTCGCGAATTTTTCAAAATAGGTGGGGCGCTACGCTCCGCTCCTACCCTGAAAGTCTCGGGGGGATTCGTCAAGCGGGGGCTGAGATAAAAGGGGGGTCCCAAAACACGTTTTTCCCATGCATTTTTCCATAGGACCTTTAGACAGGGCTACAGCCCGAACGGCTGAACAGAATTACTAGAAATTTGGCAGAGAGGTAGTCCTCAGGTCAAGGAAGTGCCTTTTGTAGGTTTGGTGTAAATCTGTTCAGTAGATTCTGAGAAAATAGCCTTTAAATCAATATATATATCTGAGCCAGCTTACGGTGCGCTTACGGTACGCTTACCGTACGCGTACGGTGGCGTGCGCGAGCGCGATTCTGATTGGCTCTTAGATCTTAGTAAACATTCGAATCGGCCGAAACCAGGAAGCGGCAGCCGCCATTTTCTCTCTCGCACTGAGAGTGATGTTTAAAATATAAAGCACAAAAACATGTAAAGGGGCTGTTTAGACAGCTCCCACACACATAGCCATGTTGAGGGAGTCCCCAAAGATCCCCCAAGGCCAAAAACGGAATTTTTATTTTTTCGCTAATTTCGCCGATTACGCTTACCGTACGCGTACGGTAAAAAATTATAAAAAAAAAAATATATATCCACACTCTCCCCACCGCGTGTGCAATTGCTGCCTGAAGTGCATCAATTGTGCATGGCTTATTGTAGCTTAGATAAATTAAAATATTTTAAAAAAAAATAATAAAAAAAAAATGTATCCACACTCTCTCCACCCCGTGTGCAAATGGTGCCCGAAGTGCACCATTTGTGCATGGCTTATAAAATATACGAAAAATTAAAATATTACCTTTCTAAAAGAAGTGCATCATATGTCCTCCATGTGCGCACGGTGCGCGAAGCGCATCGTGCGTACATGGCCTATCTAGCGTAACGTGGGCACGCGGTGCGCGTAGCGCACCGCGTGCCCACCGTGCGTGCACGGTGCACGGCACTAACTGCGTAAAGTGGGCGCGCGGTGCGCGAAGCGCACCGCGTGCTCACTGTGCGCGCACGGTGCGCGAAGCGCACCGTACGCGCACGGAACGAACTGCGTTAAGTGGGCGCGCACGCCACGAATGGCGTAAAGTAACTTAGCATTTAAAAAACCGTACAAATTCACTGAAAAAACCATAGGTTTCACACACGTTATAGTTAGGAATTAGCATTTAAAACACCTTGCAAATTCACTGAAAAAACCATAGGTTTCACACATGTTATAGTTAGCGGAAATTTTACTGATAAAAAACCAATGAAATTCCCCCGTTATAGTTAGTGCAGGCAACTATAACTCACGCGACCGCAATCTTCTGCTGATGACATATGTGTCTTTATGAAAAAAAAAATATTTGTAATATATGTATAGCTAAAAATGTATGGAAGAAGACATGGGCAAATAAGTGTCTAAATACAGTATTAGCATCAGCAGAGGATTGCGGTCGCGTGAGTTATAGTTGCCTGCACTAACTATAACGGGGGAATTTCATTGGTTTTTTATCAGTAAAATTTCCGCTAACTATAACATGTGTGAAACCTATGGTTTTTTCAGTGAATTTGCAAGGTTTTTTAAATGCTAATTCCTAACTATAACGTGTGTGAAACCTATGGTTTTTTCAGTGAATATATATATATATATATATATATATATATATATATATATATATATATATATATATGTAAAATAAAAAAACATAGGATTGAGGTACATTAGACTTACAAATTTTCATTTAAAAAACCTTTGAAATACACTTGGAAAACCATATGTTTCAGGCATGTTATAGTTAGAAATTAGCATTTAAAAAACCATAGAAATTCACTGATGACGTTACATATATCATTCATGACATGGTCAGTGACATCACTGATGACATCTCAAATGACATCACTGATGACATCACTGATGACATCATCCACGTGAAAATCTGATGCATCTCCTCACACCTGAATATAACCTTTGATACATCCACTCTAAAATACAGACTACCATTTTTGAAAAAATAGAAACATCAATACCAGTTACTTAATATGACTGATTCCTAGGTCTACACACACATCCACTCATTCACCCATACAGTCACTCATACATTCAGTCACACATCAATACAACACTATCAAATGCACTCATACACCTATACAGACACTCACACACTGCCACATATCCAGAGTTACTCACACACTTAGTCAGTCATGCAAAGAATCAATCATACTTCCATTTACTCACCTATACAGTTATACAGACACAACCTCACTTATTCATACAGATACTAACACATAATTACTCTCTTATAGAATCACTGATACAAATACACACTCATCCATGCAGCCACTCACAATTACTGATCTCACTTATAGTTATTTATATACACTATCACTCACATATACTGCCTCTTACATATGTAGTTACTTGCACATGTACTACTGAGACATCCATTCACTCACCAACACACCCATACACACACTCACCCACCCATACAGCTGTTTCCACATGCACTTTTGAACCCATACACCCAGTGAATCAACCACTCACACATCTATGCACAGAGTCACACACCTCCCACCCACACACACACTCAGGCAGCCATACAAATACTCAGGCAAGCAATCAATAACCCAGATAGGCACTCATGCAGCTACTCACCAACCCATTCAGCAGCTTACACAACAACAGACAGACTGATATGGACTTTCACACAGTTTAGTCACTAACCCATGCATTCAGGAAGACACATTTAATCACTCACTTATACAGTCAGTCCGTATCTACTAAATCCTCCATACAGACACTTATACGCCCACTCATTCCTCAATACAGCTTGGCATAAATATAAAACAAAATTAAACTTTACAGAAACACCCAGTCACTGGATGATGTCATCAGCGATGTCACTGACTATGTCATGAATGATTTAATATGTGACGTCATCAGCAGTGCATTGTGGGGGTGCAAGTTATAGTTAGCGGAACTAACTATAACGCCGGAATTTCTATGGTTTTGTACGAGTGAAATGTCCAATTAACTATGACGTTCCTGAAACCTGTGTTTTTTTCAGTTAATATATATATATAGTAGTTATAGTTACAACCTATTATCCATAGGAAATCCACAACATTCTATTTAGAGTAACTTTGGCGCTGGTTGACGAATCTTCGCGAAAATTTCAAAACTCGTGGACCGCTCTGGTTCGCTCCTGTCCTGAGAGTCTCAGGGTGATTCGTCAAGCGAGGGGCGAGAAAAAAGGGGGGTCCAAAAACGTGTTTTCCCCATGCAACTTTCCATAGGGACCTTTAGTCGAAGCTACAGCCCGAACTGCTGAACGAAATTACACCAAATTTGGCAGAAAGGTAGACCTTCAGAGTCGTGCCTTTTGCTTAAATGGTGTAAATCCGTTCAGTAGTTCCTGAGAAAATCAAAAGTAAAATCACATATATATCTGGGCGGAGCCTAACCACACATCTCATTGTGAATTTTACAGTGAGTGATAAAAGGTTATACTAGTGTATGATGAGGTGTATCAGATTGTCACGGGGATGATGTCATTTGAGATGTCATCAGTGATGTTACTGACCATGTCATGAATGATGCAATATGTGACATCATCAGCAGTGCATTGCGGGCGCACGAGTTATAGTTAGCAGAACTAACTATAACGGAGGAATTTCTATGGTTTTGTACGAGTGAAATTGCCAGCTAACTATAACACCCCTGAAACCTATGGTTTTTTCTGTGAATTTCTAAGGTTTTTTAAATGCTAATTTCTAACTACAACGTCTCTGAAACCTATGATTTTTTCAGTGAAAATATATAGATAGATAGATAGATAGATAGATAGATAGATAGATAGATAGATAGATAGATAGATAGATAGATAGATAGATAGATAGATAGATAGATAGATAGATAGATAGATAGATAGATAGATAGATAGATAGATAGATAGATAGATAGATAGATAGATAGATAGATAGATAGATAGATAGATAGATAGATAGATATTCGGCACTGGGTAGTTCTAGTTTATGTCAGCATTTCCATAGGAAATGCCTTTTTTTGTTTGCTAAACAAATCTTCACAAAACTTTCTAAAAACAAAATTCTACTTTTTGTCTAGTTTGTGCATGGAAAGTTTCGGGGTGATCCATCAAGCACAAGGCAGTAAAAAAAGGGGGTTCCAAAACACAAAACCTCCATGCATTTTTTATTGACTTTAATGAACATCACTACCATATAAACTGCTGAACGGAATTACATCAAATTTGGCAGGAAGCTAGATCTTGGTCTTGAAACTGTGCTGGTTGTGATTTGGTGTAAATCCGTTCATTCGTTTTTGAGATATTAAGCTAAAAAACATATTCGTATAGCTGGACGGTTGGGTTCGAGAGACTCCCATGAGAGTCTCTCGTACACAGTTTGAAAAAATAGAGACTTCTAATTGGCCCAAGGTTTTTTTTTTTTTACCTTCTGGCAATTTTGCTCTTGCGGGAGCAAGACTCTGATTGGCTGCCTGCAACATGAGGGAAAATGTTGCAGTCTGCCATTACAGAATTCGGGGACTTAATCCCCTGTTCTGAGGTTAGTTTAGATGCACATAGAAAGGGGACCCCAGCAACAATTAAGAGCTCCAGAGGGAGTATAGATGAGTTCAGTTTATAAAAATTATATGAGGGGCAGGGTAAGAATTCCCTTCCCCCATATGCCCTGTGAGGAGATGGGGCATTGGGCCCCCGAGCAACCACCAAAATAATATATATATATTTATTAAATCGCAATCCTGTGGGACTCTCAGGACCACGAGTATTTTCTAACAAACATTAAACATCTGTCAGCGTTTAATTATATATATTATTATGGGAAGGGGACATGCAGCCGTCCCCGAGCTACGGTTGGGCACTGGGGACCCCATCCCCTTGGGCCAAGTATATAAAAAAGGAGAGGGTGCATTCACCCCCTCCACGAGCCTTAAGAGGCCTGGGACCCCGTCTTAGGAAGGTAGGATTTGCTGAGGGCATTTCATTCCAGAGCGGAGAGAGTGCAATGAGCACGATAAGGCCTATGGGCCCGCCGGCAAAGGCGAATGGTAGGCAAAGGGGAGTGTTGAGAGAAGTGCGGAGAACCTGTAGGTAGAGTATTGTAAGTGTAGTGGCAGGCCAGGGTGTTCTGGCAAGAGAGTTGAGTTTTCAGCTCCATTCGGTTCAGAATTGGGCAACAAAATTGGAGGTGCATCCCGCAGTGAGGGTGAGGGGTGACGATGGAAGATCTGTGTAGACGAGGAAGGGATCACCACGTTAAGTGGATGGTCCGTGTCATTAGGACTAGGATTTGAGATACTCTGGGTGAGTTTCTTAGGGTCAGCCTTTTGATGGAGGGTAGTGTCGGAAGAGTAATTATTTGAAGATGATCTCAGGGTAAGTGCCTCATCACACAGATTGCAGTGGACTTCATTAATTGCAGTATAACTGAACGTTGAGGAGAGAGAGCCGGAGGTGACCATCTAGAGGGCAATTGTATAGGGTGAGTGCTGGAGGGTGAAACTAGGTTGCTGGTTGTGTGCGGTGGAGATCGAGCATTGGTGATAGTAGGAGAGTATGCAGTCAATCTTGAGTAGGGTGGGGCAGGGCGCTCTAAGCTATGAAGTGGGTCCATGTTAGAGGTCCTGTGATTGACTCTCATTAGCAAGAGTGGTGAAGGAGTACCGCTAGGAGGAAGGGCATCAGCTCTAGGATTCGTTGAGGCGGGACTGTGAGAGGGGCCTGCAAACCTAGGCAAGGCATGTGTATTATCAAGGATAGTATTAGAAAGGTTGCACGTTAGGGAGGGCACGAGAGAAGTCTGTAAGGAGGGTATGGATCGGCAGTGTGTTTCAGAGGACGTGATAGGGTTGATGGAAGTATTCTGGGGGGTCTGGGGGATGGAGGACTTTTAGGAGGAAGACGGTGAGATTGTTCAGGGAGAATGAGCTGTGTAACGGGGAGAGGCAATTGGGGTGTTTGGCCCAGTTGTGTGAGCAAAGTGGCCATAGTACTGAAATGCATCTCAAAGATGTTGAGGTGAGGGTCAGATGCTTGTATGAGTATATTCCCAGACCTATATATGGATATATCAATTTCCCCATTAAACGAAAGGGACGGGTATGTCGTCAGTTTTATTCCATACAGAATTTAGATTGTTTTAGTGACAGGAAGGTGGAGAAGGAAGATGTTTTTCCATTTAGCCGAATGTTTGGAGTAGAATATAAAGTTGGTTTTCTTTGTGGCATTAGCCAGGCTGAGCTAGGTATCCACTATTAGGGTTTCTGGGTGGAGTTTCAGTAATTTAGGTTTGAGATTTTTCTTAGCGTTCTTTGAGATATTTATTGGATATATGATGCTCCATGAGTTAGGGCCAAGACTCACAAGAGCACAGTCAGGGGGATTGTGAGGGGGTTTTGCTGGAGACATGTTCATTACAAGAATAGTATAGTTGCAGTCTTATGCCTGGGAGGCTTCTGTTAGAACGCCACGCTGTAATGGGATTGCCACTACATATATAAAAGAGCTAAAAATTAATTTCAGAGCATTAGGAAAAGTCAATATTGGGCATCTCACTGACTTTTCCGTTTAGGAGTGGTTATGCAGAGGAGCACCTCTGTGGTGGATGAAGACAAAGGGTTAGCAGGAGCCATCAGGAATTAATACTGGGTGGGGGGAGAAGAAAGATTCTTTTGTTACAGTGATAGAACCAGTAGTTGATAATGTGGGTTCTGTGAGTGAAGGGTTGTGGAACACCTAGAGTACTGTTGAAATATGTCCAACTATTTACGGATCGGTAGAATTCTTCCTAGTGAAATGGGTAGGGAGTCTTTCTTCTGTTTCAAGGAATTGTGCCTGCTTAAGGAAGAAAGAAAAGAGTCCTACTTCAGTTTTTATTAAGACCTGAGCTTAGTGAGGCCTTTTTCCCTTTCAGTAGGGCTGCAGATTGCTATCTTGGGAAGCCAAGCCTGAAGGTAGAGTGAAGGGAGGTACTCAAAATGGAGGGCAAGTTATGGCCCAACACAAAAGGACCCCCACCCAGGGGCGATCACAATGTCACGATGTTCACAAGAGAAAGGAAGAAACACTCATGCATGCTTGAAAGGCTTTCTCCCAGCATATGATTTATTCCAATTTGCCCTCACAGGTGAGTACAACATGTGTTGCATGGAGACTGCACCACCCCTCAAAGTAAAAAGGGGGCCACAAGGCCACAGAACTAATCCAAGTCTGTTGATGGAGAAACAGACATGCATAATCGCCAAATAATTATTTCTTCAGAGGCCCACTGGAGGGCTAGAAAAAGGAAGTTAACAGCTTAAGAAAGCGCAGAACCTACTAAAGGTAACAACTGAATTGAAAGGCAGGATAAAACCCACTGGAGGGAAACAAGCTTAGACTACATGTCACAGTATGCAACGCATGTTGTACTAACCTGTAAGGCCCACTGGAGGGCAAATTGGAATAAATCACATGCTGGGAGAAAGCCTTTCAAGCAACACTGCACAGCCTCGTGAAATGCCTGTGACCAAGGAGCTGCTGCTCCAAAACGCATTAGACTTTGAACAATTTCTGAAATAAAGAATGCTGGTTTGCTTTAATTAATCTGTTTGAGAGTGCATCTTCAAACAGAGGATAATTTGAAAGCATATATAAAGCATATATATGAGGTTTGGATTGGTTGACTGGTGGTATACTTCAGCTTTTCTTGAGCCATTTCTTTGGCTTTTCTCAAGTAAGGAGAGTAAATCTACATGAGATTATCAACTTCAATGCAATGTAAGGAGTGTTATTTTTGGACATTTTGAAGGTACTCAATCTAGGAGGATGAAGAGACAAGTCTCCCCAGCCCTGAATTGAATTGGCGGTCTCTTTGCTGTACAGCAATACTAGTTCACAGAGGAAAGCCCTGTAACTTGCCAGGTTGCCGCCGTTGGAGGGGAAAGCAGGAGCAGGACAGGACCACAGGCCCCAGGCTCCCTCATGACTGCCACAGCCGCAGACGCCCGCATAACGCGCACGGAGGCACTTTAAAATCTCAGCAGGGCTCCCACAGCGCGGGAAGCCCTGTAACTTGCCTGGTTGCCGCCGTTGGAGGGGAAAGCAGGAGCAGGACGGGACCACAGGTCCCAGGCTCCTTCGCGGCCGCCACAGCCGCATCACGCACCCGGAGGCGCTTTAAAATCTCAGCAGGGCTCCCGCAGCGTGGGAAAAGCGCGGGCGTGTCCAGGCCGCGCCTGGCTAAGCCCAGGCCAAGGACGGGCCCGTCTGCGCCCATCCGAGGTTGGAAGAGGCTGGGCCGGGCCACCCCTCTTGATCCTGTGATCGGAAGACATAATTCACCTTTAAGACTAATTTAAAACGTTATGACTTTGCACCACGGTATAACGGCATAATAAGCGAAATGGGAAAAAGGAAATTGGCAGTAACAAACAAGGAGAAGCCCGCGGTTAAAACAGCACCGATAACAAATTATTTGAAAAGCGCAATGAGTATTATTAATAATGAGATTGTCCAGGTGGAGGAGAAACTAGCTGCAACCAAAACGGCATTGAATGCCGTCCAAAAAGAGACTAAATCTGTTGCGGTGGAGGATGGTGAAGATAGCACTGGTTCCGAGCTTGAAGCACAGGTCTCAGGCGCCTAAAATGGTAGGACAAATAGTAATCCCATGGATAATAGCTTTGACTTTTCTAACTTACCTACGACAGATTTTGCAATTAGGCCTGGACCCTGTGTATTGACAATTTCCCCATAAATATCGGTAGTATCCAACTCCAATTCACCAGAACTGATTTCACCACCTGCAAAGAGGCGTAAGCAGCAAACTGCACCAGCAGCGTTAAAAAACAGCTTTCAGAAATCCAAAAGAATGGGGAAGACATCAAAAACAGAATGAAAGAAACTCTCTGAAAGGTCTTGAAGATGCAGCACTACATATGCAAGGCTCAGAGACACTCTTCAAAAAGTTACAGGGGAAGATAGATACCATCGAGAGATGAGTCATGTCTGAGATAAAAACAGTGCAAAAAGATATCTCTACACTAATGGAACTGGTCTCAGCTTTGCGGACTTCAAATGTTAACAATATATGCCCGAGACCCACGTCTAATAGGAAGGATAATGAATCACAGCAAAATGAGCAAAGCTGCAGTGGTGAAGTAGTAGAGACTAATAGACATCAACCCCCTGTATTGCAAAGTAAGGAAGTACCAGGATCTTCTAGATTACATTCAGCTACTAATAGAATAAATGGCAATCTACAAAATGGTAAAAATAATACTCAACTGATTGATAGCCATCATCGATCGAAGCCGCACCAGGGGGGGATCTTTTAGCTTGCCCCACCAAGCTACCCCCTATGTTATTGTCTTAAAAAATGTCCCAAGACTTCGTGAAAACTTTATTGAAACATCTGACTTACTGAAGAAGGTTGTACACTAGTTCTCCAATAACACCCACTGTAGCCCTAGGCTTTTATTCCAAAAAATAATCATGTTAAGAAGAGTAAGTTGGGTGGGTAAAGGGGAAAAGTTATGTGAGGGGGATTGTATAGTAGTAAATTTCCGCCACCCTGAAGTGGTAGGACGTGTAGGTCTCAGCAAAATATTCTTGGCGATATGATGACTGTAACAACGGCATTATTGCTTTACCTCTTGGATATTTCTACAGATCTAGTCCTGACCCATCCATTCAAATAGGCAGAACGAACTACACCCCTGTTAATTTTAGGTTACCACTTATGCTAAATAAGTTTGCCCCCCTTGAAAGTTGCAGCGAGGTTGATTGACTGGATTCAAAAACCATAAATTTAGATGATAGTTTTTTTTTCTCTAAATCAACTAGTTATACCTAGGGAAGAAGTATGTAAGACAGTGGTGAAGTTGAACGAAGGTAATCCCTGTATCCCTTTAAAAGGAATGGAAGTAAACCCTATGGAAGCGCTGCAACTAAATGTTTGTAGTGATCCAAAGGGCGTTGCTTGGCTGGCTGCAAGATGGCCGCCCTCTGAGTGGGCTCTGCCGGCCAAGCTTAATAATCCGGCAAAATCCTGCAGGCATCCGCACCTTACCTGCACACCAACGCAGATTGCTGATTCCGTTTCATGAGAGGTGCCGAACCATCACACTGCTGACTCCTGGCTGGGTTCTGCGGCGGAGTTACACCATCTGCAACCGTTGATAGGCCTACGTTCTGGAGCCCGCGAGAGTCTGCCTTTCCTGATCTGGGCCGTGGCGGCCTACTGGCGTCACACACAGCCGATGCCCGTTCTGGGAGGGCGATCGACATTACCGGGTGAGTGTCGCCACCTCTGGGGCTTAGCTGGCGGGGTAGGGGGCCCGCGGGCTGTTCCGCCTGGCCCGGGGGGCCGCAGCATAGGCACCAACGCTCCTCTACCGTCTAGGCCGTTCCCTGCAGCTGCCGCGGGCACCCGGGCTTGGTGATGCGAGTGGTAGGCCCCCGTGGCTCCCTGCTGGTGCTGCCTCAGTTTGGCGGGCGCCCCCCTCCTCCACTGACTGCACTTCTGCCCCGCCGAGCGGGAGCTGTCTGCTGATGTCGTCCGCCTGATCAGCGCCTGGCCCATCTATTTAACCCACCTCCCCCGGCCCCGGTGCTCCCATCGAGGGCTGTGTTGCGGGGATCGGGTCCCGGGCCTGCTGCTGCCCCGCTGGGCCTTTAGCCTGGCTGTTGTTTGAAAAGGGGTTGTGCTGCTGGGGCTTAGCGTATCCACCCCCACACCAGTGCTGGGCTCTTCTCGCTGCCTTTGGAGCCTACACGAGTGAGATCTCGGGTGGAGAGCCTCTACTCCTTTGCTGCCGGGCACTGTAGCCCCAGCGAGTTCCTGGGGCAGTGCTGGCCCCGGGATTATCCTACCACTGCGTGCTACACCTGGATGTGCCTTTTTCGACTAGCCTGACCCCTTGTGGACTGTTGAGCGCCCCAAAATCTTTTGATCCCTGGTGTTCTGTGGCCTGGACTTGCGGTCCGGTGAGCGACGAGCGGCCATTAACGACCACCTCAGGGGCGTGGTGACTGTCAGCTCCTCTGTGTCTCCCTTACCTCGCTCTCCATGACCTTGTGAGACTGGCAGTTCTCCTGCGCAATGACCTTCTGATGCTGGCTAGGGCTCCTGCTGGCCTTCCTCCTCTGCCTGTTGTTAAAGCGGGAGGCTGTCAACATAGAGACTCTGGTTGCTCTACTAACTCGCGGTCTTAGCCGCTCATTGCTTCGCATTTTCCAAGGGGTCCTCTCTCCGGAGTGCAGCGGCCCCCATTGTGGGGGTTTGGTTTGGCTTTTATTCATCTCGTACCATCTGTTGCAGGCGGACAGCGTGCCCCTGTCGGCATTTGCTGCCCACTGCCTCTCGTAAGCCTTACTTCTGTCAGCTGGGTCTATCATCATGGGGAAATTGGACCCAAAACAGCCCAAGATAGCTTTTGAGCTCCGAAGGTCCTCTCGACAGGACGGTACTGGCTCTGAAGGCGCCGACTCTGCTGCCACCATGGACGTTCCCCCTAATCAGGATGACGACCTTAAAGCCATAATGCTTGATGTCAAGTCAACCGTAACTGGTATCGCGACTCAGCTGGACCAACTATCAGCCCGTCTGGACTCAGTAAATGCCCGTGTTGACTCCCACGACAATCGTTTAGTCCATGTCGAGTCCAGGGTGTCGGACTCCGAGGATGCTGCCACTCAGGACCATCAGAAGCTCCTCCAGGTAGATAAAATCTTGGCGGTCATCCGGGAGAGGAATGAGGATTTGGAGGCCTGCTCCCGCCGGAGCAACCTCCGCATCACGGGCCTTCCGGAGTCCACCAACATCTCTCGGATGGAGGACTTTGTAGAACAACTGATCAAGGAGCTGTTCGGCGATGTCCTCTCCCCGGTGTTCATTGTGGAGAGGGCACATCGTTCTCTCGGTCCGCGTCCTGGTCCTGGGCTGCCCCCGCATCCCATCATTGCTAAAATCTTGAATTACCGGGATCGGGACGCCATCCTCCGTGCGGTACGGTTATAGCGCAGGCAGACTGGCTATACTGCTGCAACCAGACGAAGAAGCTGTCACCAAATTACCGACTTCGTCTGATACATTTCAAGTATTTGCACAGGCTGTACCGCACCACCGCTCAGCTCCACAAGCTTGTGCTCATTCCAAATGACACTTGTATGCGTTGTGCTGCCCTCGTGGCGGATTTCACACATTTAGCATGGCTATGCCCTAAGGTCTTCGACTTCTGGCGGGGGTGTGTTTCACTGTCTCGGACATTACCAGCACTATAGTGCATCCCGACCCTCCCCTTTGCCTTCTTGGTTTTGTAAAATTCTGTCCAGATGCTTCTCAGTGCCTGATAGCGATGCTGCTGGTCCTGGGCAGGCGTAGGGTGGCTATGTGTTGGGGTCGCAGGCCTGCTCCTAGAGTAGAGAGCTGGCTGGAGGACGCTTCTCGGTGTCAGACTCTGTTAACGGAGTTCTGGGACTTACTACCCGCCAAGCCCCGACCCATTGACATTTGGGGCCCTCTGGTAACCTACCTCCACTCCCGCACCCCTCCCAGCGGCGCTGCTTCTCCCGCGCTCCCTGCCGGCCCTGCGCCCGCGGCTGCCACCGGTGTTGACAGGTGACTGCCTCCCCCCTCCTTATAGGCCTCCCCCATCCCGTGGCGCTTCCCACTGTTGCCATTACAATGTGTGATCCCCATGTGGCAAGGGACCTTCGTGCAAAGATGATCATCACCCTGTTTTGCTAACTCTAAATTATATTACAGAGTATTTATTTATTTTATTTAAACAATTTATAGAGCCCGCAAATACCCGTGGGTGTCTCGGCGCTACGGACAATATGGGGAAGACGTTATTGAGGTGCTCATTGATTAAAAAGCCACGTTTTTATAAGTTTCCTAAAGGTAGTTAGTGTTGGACATATTTTTAGGTGTTGAGGAAGAGAATTCCATAGCTTGATGGTGGCAATGGTGAACATCTTGTCACCCCAGGATGCCTTATATGTGCGGGGGACCTTTAGCAGGTTAGCAGTTGAAGAGCATAAGGTTCGATGGGGCACATGGGCACGAAAGGCTTTTTTCAAAAATTCTGGTCCTGAGTTGTGAATGGCCTTAAAGGCAATGCAGAGGGCCTTAAACTTGATGCGGCTAGGTATTGGTAGCCAGTGCAGATTGCGAACCACCGGGGAGATTGAGTTGTACTTATGAGTCCTGTTATTAGTCTGGCGGCGGCGTTCTGCACCATCTGCAATCTCTTGATGATCTTTTTTTGGGCATTCAAAAATAGGCCGTTGCAGTAGTCAATTTTTGAAAATACTAGCATGCTAACCAGTGTTTTTCCTGCATTAGGGGGAAGGAACGGAAGTATTTTTTTTATCATTCTGAGGGTAAAGAAAGATGATGAGACAATGGTGTTTGTGTGGGCTAGGAAGGATAGCTTGTCATCAAATATGACCCCTAGGTTTCTAGCTTTGGGTACAGGAATAGGTGGAGGTCCCAAAGTGGTCGGCCACCAGGTAGGGGACCAAGTTGGATGTAGTTTGCCAAATATCACTACCTCCGTTTTGTCGGAGTTGAGCTTTAGGCAGTTCTCATCCATCCAGGAACTGATAGCAAGCATGCCAGTTTGGAAATTGGCTGCGATTGCTTCTCCGTCTTTGTTGATTGTACGCACCAGCTGTGTGTCATCGGCGTAGGTAGTCAGCCTAATTCCATGGGTTTTAATTACCTTGGCCAGGTCCGACACATTGATATTAAATAGTGTTGGACTCAAGGATGATCCTTGTGGCACTCCACACGGGAGGGTAAATGGAGGAGAGTTAAATTCGCCGAGACTCACCAACTGAGAGCGATTAGACAGGAAGGAGGCCAAAAGTGCCTTTGCTTTAGAGTTGACACCTAAGTTTGAGACACGGTCGATCAGGGTGGCATGATCGACCGTGTCAAAGGCCGCTGATAGATCCAGCAATATCAAAATTGCTGATCCACCATGATCCCTAGCGGCTCTGATTTCATCTGCTGCCTTAATAAGGGCAGTTTCCGTCCCATGACCCCTTCTGAAGCCAAATTGTGTCTCATCTAGAAGATTGTTTTCTTCAATGTAGTCAACCAGTTGCGTATTCATTACTTTTTCAAAAACTTTAGCTGGGAAAGGGAGGTTTGTGATAGGGCGGTAGTTTTTGGTGTCCAGTGGGTCTAGATTCTGCTTTTTCAGCAGCGGTTTGATTGTAAACCGAGACAGAGTAAAGACAACCCCCATTGCAACTAATATTAAAACACAAGGTAAAAATGGGATATCGATAAAGTGGACAGGCATAGATCCCACAATTTCTGTAGAGAATATAATGCAAAAAAAATGACAACCATATAAAAAATGTTTGGATACATTATCTAGTAACATAGATATTGATTCGGCCTTCCAAAACATCTCTGACTCAATCTCTAATGAACTGAAAGTTAAAAATAAGAAAAATAGCGATGATTGTCCGCGTTGGTACAACCATCACTGTTCTAGATTAAATAGAGATTTGAAGGAAGAATTAAAAAGTAAACCAAGGAATAGGGAAAAAAATTGTTGGCTTCAGAGGAACTATAAGCAAGCCTTAAAGTTGAGAAAAATTGAAATAAGGGAGAACACTTGGGATAATCTGATCCAAGCAGCCGAGACAAAGAACTCTATCCTCTTCTGGAAAACTATCGATCAGCCCCCGTTTAAAGACTCTTCTTCGGCAAGGGTTGACACACTAGTTACACCAGCAGAATGGTTAATTCACTTAAAAAATATATTTAATCCCTCACAACAGTTGTTCGAAATTGAAGAAAATCGCTATATTACTTTGACAAACAATCCCAAGATAGAAATAATCACCAGAGAAGAGATAAATATAAATACAGCTTTAAAAATAGTGCAAGTGGGAAGGCTGCAGGGCCGGACGGGGTCCCAATTGATGTTTTTAAACACAATGAAGAACTCTGGTCACCCATCTTAGTTAAATTGTTTCATGCTATTATTAATGGGGTGTTACCATCAACTTGGGCAGAAAGTGTGATTGTCCCTATATTTAAAAAAGGTGATAGAGGTAGCGCAAAATGCTATCGGCCAATATCCCTTCTGGATTTCACCTCTAAACTAATGGGCAGAGTTCTGCAAGCCAGGTTGGAATGCTGGATAAAAGATAAAAACATCTTAACAGATGCCCAGTATGGTTTTAGAAGGGGTATTGGAACGGTGGAGCAATGCGTAAATCTTGAGCGCTTATAGGGAAATACACACTGGCCAAAAAAGGTTTACTCCATCATTCTTTTGTCGACCTCTCTAGTGCGTTTGACTTGGTAAACCATGCCAAGCTATGGCGAAATTTAGCATAGATGGGTGCCCCCGGCGATATTATAAATTTTTTATCACAGATATATGCCCATTTAACCTCAAAAATACGCCATGGCCAAAAGGGGGAATGCACTACGCACTTTAGAGTTACTAGAGGAATTAGACAAGGCTGCATCCTCGCTCCTCTTTTATTCTCCCTCTATATTAACAGTATTGATCTTTTAATACAGAGTCTGCAAGCTGATGCCCCTGTTATTGATAAACGTGTTACCCCAGTTTTATTATATGCAGATGATGCAGTCCTAATATCCAGGACTGCAAATGGCCTCCAACTTTTGATACATAACTTTACAAATTTCATGATCAAAAGGGACCTAAAAATAAACCTGAGCAAAACATTGGTCATGACATGTGGGAAAATGAAAACAAAATGTAGAAACTATAATGTTGGGGAACTCCTATTGAAAGAACATCTACCTTCTCTTATCTGGGGTTACTTTTTAATAGCAAAGGACCATGGACTGCTCATGTAAATTCTTGTAAATTAAAGTTTGTGAGATCAAGTGAGGCTCTTTTCAGATTTTCACAGAAAATAGGGAATAAGCCTATACGCGAGATATTAAAGCTTAACGGGAGCAAGTGCATCACAGGGGTTTGCTATGGTGGAGCGCTCTGGGGTATGGCTGATATCTCCCCATTACAAATCCTCGAGAATAAGTTCTTGAGAAGGGTCTTATTGGTCCCAAATTCAACACCCACCTATATAGCACATAAGGAGCTAGATGTACCATATATGAGTGACCTGATCAATGTAGCTGCCCTCATATTGTGGCATCGAATTTGGACTAAAGAAGAAGCTCTCTTTACTAAAGAAATAATTTTGGACTGTCTTAAACTAGATTATTACAGGAATATACCATGGTTACAATATATCTGCAGTCTCTTAGCAGAGTGCAACATGGAAATACATTTCAAAGATCCCGTGAGCATCCAGGTCCATAGTAAAATGGAGCTCAAGAGGAGTTTCTTGAAATCTAGAGAAAATAAGAGGGTCACTGAACTTAGCATAAAATCAGGTGTCAAACTCTACTGTGAAGGACCAATCTTTTCTGGGACCCACCCGTATCTCATCTTTACAAGAAATGTACAGCACAAATTTTACTTGACAAGATTAAGGCTGTGTACACTTTCCCAGAGATGGGTAAGTGGAGCCGAAATCTACCAAAGTGCCCGTGTGATGGTAAAACCCCCCAGAGTACTTTGCATTTTATACTTTGTTTTAACTTTTACAGGGGCATCAGAAAATAGTTTTTACGACCCCTTTTTATCATTATTAAGCTGTACACTTACAAGTCTGCTTTTTATCATGTCTGTAATTTGAAAGATGCATCAATATGTAATGCAATTATCCTTTTCACACAGATGCAATTAAAAGGAGAACGGATCTTACATATTTGAAATTGCTAAACTATAAACTTTATTAGACAGAATTTTTAAACATCTTCCTATTATATATTTTTGATATAAAGTTTTTAAAGGTAATGTGCTGATGTTTTAAACTCAATTGTATGTACTTTGTTGACCTCTTGTGATGACCCGTAATCCATATTGTGTATACTTCATATCTAATGTCATATCTTGTTTACATTTGTAATGAAATGTGCCCCGTGAAAATCCGTGATATGAATTGTATTTTTATGATGAAATGTTTTTATCTGTAGAATGCTTTAATGGATAAATATCTATATACCGAATAAAGCTTTTTGACTTTGACGTATAGATATATTACCTACTGGTGGTTGCCAGTAGGTAGTTATAGTTAGGACCTATTATCCATAGGAAAATCATAACATTCTTTTCCCAATAACTTTGGCGTCGGTTGACGAATCTTCGCGAAATTTTCAAAACTCGTGGGGCGCTCCGGTCAGCTCCCATCTTAAAAGTTTCGGGGTGATTCAGCAAGCGGAGGCCGAGAAAAAAGGGGGGTCCCAAAACGTGTTTTCTCCATGTTAATTCCCATAGGAAACTTTAGACACGGCTAAGAGCCCGAACTGCTGAACGGAATTACACCAAAGTTGGCGAAAAGGTAGCCCTTGGTTCAGAAAGATCCCTTTTTGTTAAATGGTGTAAATCCGTTCAGTAGTTCATGAGAAATTAGAAAAAGAATAAGTTTCAATATCTGGGCGGAGCCTAACGACACATCTCATCGTGAGATCTGATTGGCTGTCAGCACTTCATCCTGGAACTACTGGCAGCCATCTTGGGACCAATATACATGATTGCGCCCCATTGAAATGCATTTTAGTGAATCGGAGATTTTGAGGGTTACCAAAAGGAGAACTGTAAAGGGTGACTTTAGTTACATTAGAATTCATTTGTTGATGGTACCATACTAATTTCAGGAATTGTGGTGTGTTCGAAGGTGATTTTACCCTGTGAAAAACCTTCTGCTGGGATATCATGAATCATGTTTGAGAGAAAACTGAAGCTAAAATGAGAGCATATTTTCTGTAAATTCACATTATCTTTCTCAGTCATGTGAGAATGAAGTCTGTCATTCTCAGTAAATTATGTACATCCAACAAGGGCAGAGACTGTCAGTTGATTCCTTTGTGTTCTACTGCAGCTTCCCAGAGTGTTCTAAAGACCAACTAGAGCGCTAACAGCCTTACTTATGACAAAAGTATGGCACACCTGAATCCATCTTGATTGGAATAAACTGGTAACACTTAAAACATTTAATTTAAAAAGGAACAAAATGAGGGGGTTCATTTTGCCATAGAAATTATGGTTAGTGCTGCAGGAAAAAAATGTAGGGCATATTTTAAGTGAGATCTCAAATCCTCTCCTATTTCATTAGAAAATTCTGACATGCAGACTGAAACCATCACTTTCAATACCAGCAGTAGACTTCCAGTTAACTCCCTGGTGAGCAGTAGCTTTACTACAGTGATCTAATGAACAACTAGAGTGCTAACATTCTGAATTTATGGCAAATGTGTGACACATCTGAATGCCTTCTTGATGGAATCAAAGTAAAAAACTGAAAGCATTTCCTACTGAGGAGACTGCAGTAAATGCGGAAATTAAGAAACTTCATAACAAATAAGTCTCCCAAGATGGCCACCAGAGAAAAAAAGAGCCCAAATGTAGCAAAACTGTCACCCAGATGTAGCCCACATATAGCCCAATGACAGAAGTTTGCAAAACACTTTTAATTTTTAGTTTTTCTGCAGTTTTATATAGTGCAGACTGATCAGGTATTGGAGCGTTACATCTTACTTATAGCGTATTTTGCACAAAGTACATGAGATTGATCTTGCGAAACATTGAAGTTTACGATTCCGTTAACCTGATGTTGCTCAGAACCGGGCTTTGTAACACCCGTTTTTACCTCCTGGTTTTAATTAATTCTCACTGTATTGTATTAGGAAAGAGGATTTACTGTTTTTATGTACACTTTTATGATCTATGTTTCTAAATCGGATCGAATAAAGTTTAATGAATTCTATGGCAGGACGGAGGCGAGGATTATGCATATCTTTCCTCACTTTTATTTGCATAGCAGTTCAAAGAAAACGTAACACAACAATCAATATACAAAAGACTACACAACCCATGAACCATTAGGGGGGTAGTCTCCAAGGCAACTATAGTCCAATCATATCACAGTCCATCGTATATAATATTGTGACGTCCCTTCCGCTTCCTCTTTCTTCACTGCTCCTCAGTTAAGTGCATTCCTTACATTCTTGGCTTAATCTGACGTTGTTGCTGTTTGTAAAGCGGTTTCTTGTGCACGTTATTAGCATTATTGCCTTGGTTTTGTTTCATATTCCCTGCGCAGCAGGCTTGACCGAGAGCGTTCTCCCCCTCGCAGTTTCTCCCGCTGTGCGCTCTGCACGCGGTGAGATCCTGTCAGGCGTGTCTGGTCCGAGCGAGGCATCTCCGTCGAGCGCTCCCGCTGGTCTTTACGTGCGTTTGGGAATCCGGTCACTTCATTAGTGTCCGCTTGATTCCTAAGCAACCCTCGCCTAATTTTGACACCACTGCGCGGTGATTTCCCCACACGGCCACGTTAGTGACCGGCGCCACCTGGTGGTGGTAATTGGTATTGTGCCTCAGTCTATTCTTATAACAGCTTCGGGGAAAGCCCAGCTGTTGGAGCACCGGCGAGGGGGCTGCCTTAAGGATTTTAAAGGCATTTGTTCTATGCTCACACCCTCTGCTATCATGTCTTCTCCAGAAGACCATTTTTACTCCTCCTACCAGGAAGTGGAGGAGGAATGGCCCCCCAACTTCTCCCTCCAGCAGTGGACCAAGCCCTCTCTCTGGCTATTTCTAGGGCGCTGGCTCCTCTTAGGGATCATGTTGATAAGCTGGCGAAAAGCATCCCTGGGGTGTTCAGTGACCCAGATCTGGTGGTGGCGGGTCCCAGTAGCTCCCAGATGGGGAATAAAAGGGCCGTTAAGCATAACGCGGGGCACTTGGAAGGATTTGATATACTAACGGAGACCTTCCTCAAGAATGCGTGAACGCTAAAACATGCACACTGCTGGGAGGAGGAGGAGTCCGGAGAAAATTGCGACGCTGTCACTATTGTAGACCCCGACGGCGAGTTTCCCTTAGAGGGAGAGGGTGTATCGGAGGACGATCTCTCCTCCGATGAGGATAAGGACTTGGGGCGTCCCTGGCATCCAGAGTCCCACTCCTCTCAGTCCCGGGTTGGGGACGGGGTCCACTCGGACATGTTCGAGCCTACCCAAATTTACCATTCTAAGTCGACGGAGTGGACCCCTGACACCAAAGGGGCAGAGTATGTGGTGGGGAAAATCCATCAACCCCTTGAAAGGGAGGTCAGGAATAGGATGAGGGGAGAATGCCCCAGGCCCTCACTGAAGGGGAAGGTGGCACACACGCCTAAAATTGATGAGAAATTATGTACCTTTTTCTCCAAGTATATGAGGGATCCCAAGAAAGGAATTGATAGGTCTTGGACGTGGTACGGTCCTTGACCCAAATTATTAGTCAGGATCCCCTTTTTCCACGGATATTGTGGCTGGTTGGGCGTACTACCCTAAACCCTAAAACACTACTCCCTGCACTACCCAAACACCACTACACTACCCTAAACCCTAAAACACTACCCCCAGCACGACACCCTACACTACCCAAACATAACTGCACTACCCTAAACCCTAAAACACTACCACCAGCACGACTCCCTACACTACCCAAACACCACTGCACTACCCTAAACCCTAAATCTACCCCCAGAACAACCCCCTACACTACACAAACACCACTGCACTACCCTAAACCCTAAAACACTACCCAGAACGACCGCCTTCACTACACAAACACCACTGCACTGCCTTAAACCCTAAAACACTACCCCAGAATGACTCCCTACACTACACAAACACCACTGCACTACCCTAAACACTAAATCTACCCCCAGTGTGACCCCCTACACTACACAAACATCACTGCACTACCCTAAACCCTAAAACACTACCCCAGCACGACCCCATTCACTACCCAAACACCACTGCACAACCCTAAACCCTAAAACACGACCCCCTACACTACACAAACACTACGGTACTACCCTAAATCCTAAAACACTAGAACCCAGCACGACCCCCTACAGTACACAAACACCACTGCACTACCCTAAACCCTAAAACACTACCCCCTACACTACACAAACACCACTGCACTACCCTAAACCCTAAAACACTACCCCAGCACTACACCCTACACTACACAAACACCACTGCACTTCCATAAACCCTAAAACACTACCCCCAGCACAACCCCGTACACTACCCAAATACCACTGCACTACCCTAAACCCTAAAACACTACCCCCAGTAGTACACCCTACAGTACCCAAACACCAGTGCACTACCCTAAACCCTAAAATACTCCCCCCAGCAGTACCCCCTACACTACCCAAACACCACTGCACTACCCTAAACCCTAAACCACTACCCCCAGCAGTACCCCCTACACTACCCAAACACCACTGCACTACCCTAACCCTACAACACTCCCCCAGCATGACTCCCTACATTACCCAAACACCACTGCACTACCCTAAACCCTACATCTACCCCCAGCATGACCCCCTATACTACCCAAACACCACTACACTACCCTAAACCTTAAAACACTACCCCCAGCATGACCTCCTACACTACACAAACACCACTGCACTACACTAAACCCTAAAACACTACCCCTACACTACCCAAACACCACTGCACTACCATAAACCCTAAAACACTACCCCCAGCACAAACCCCTACACTACCCAAACACCACTGCACTACCCTAAACCCTACATCTACCCCAAGCATGACCCCCTATACTACCCAAACACCACTGCACTACCCTAAACCTTAAAACCCTACCCCCAGCATGACCTCCTACACTACACAAACACCACTGCACTACCATAAACCCTAAAACACTATCCCAGCACGACCCCCTGCACTACCCATACACCACTGCACTACCCTAAACCCCAAAACACTACCCCCAGCACGACCCCATACACTATTGCACTACCCTAAACCCTAAAACACTAACCCAGCATGACCCCCTACACTACCCAAACACCACTGCACTACCCTAAACCCTAAAACACTACCCCAGCACGACTCCCTACACTACCCAAACACCACTGCACTACCCTAAACCCTAGAAGAAAAAAAAAACACCCCATGCCCAATCCCCCTTACCTCTCACTCCTCGTGGCTTCTCACTCCTCGTGGTTCCTGCTTCACGTAGTCTCTGAGGGGCGGTGCACGTCGTTGTGAGGAAACGGAACAGCCTCTGTTTCCTTACAACAACGTGGATGGTCTACATGTTTTTTAGAACGCATGATCATTTACCATACATACCTTTACAACAAAATTTGTTGTAAAGGCATGCGTGGTAAATGACCATACGTTCTAAAAAAATGTGTAGTGATGACTTCGCGAATCGCGATGTACAACGCATGTAAGGTAATGCATGCGTTGTAATGGTATCACAAAGTAAAAAAGTTGTTGTAATGGCTGTTTACCGATCGAAGCTGGCCCCTGTTCTTCAGTGAGACGTTTATTTGATTAATTAGCAGGAAGGAATGTGTTTTTTTTACCAAAAAGTGCATTCCCAGCTGTTGTATTGTGAAAGTGTCCGCGTGGCCTGGTTTCACTTCCGGTGAGAAAGTGGAAGAGTCTGTTTGGATCTAAAGGAGTTCTATTGTTGGATGGGGCCTTCGCGACATGTCACCAGAAAACATAGCTAATGGAAAGCGTCCTCCCTGAAGTGTGGAGCAGTGCCATGAGAGGTCAACGAGTGTGCGTCCCACCGCAGTATGACCGTACCGCGTGACCCATGTGCCGCCTCCAGGGTACGGGAGGCAGAAGCCTGATCGCAGGTCCTCTTGAAGACCATTATAGCACTAATTCTACATTTTGGTACTTGGGCATTTTAACTTTGTTGTTCCTGCCAGATACAAAGAGAAGATCCTGTGTTATTCAGTCCCCTCGTTACCTTTTTTGTGGGTTGTGGTGCTTGTCACTTTGCTGCCCCACCGGTGCACACGACTGGGCACCCCATCTCGTGTGCCATCTGCAGGGCCTCTGCCCTCGGATCACTGGTTTCGGTTTCCGGAGTGGCAACATAAACAGTTGCTCCCAAAGGACTAGCCTGAACACTTAGGTGGATATCCTCTGCACCAGCATTCCATGGAAATTCTTTCCTAGCTCTCCCACGTCGACGAGGACGTCATAATAGCAGGGCTCCGCTCGTGACACCGTATGACGTCATGTGAGCCATAAGAGGACCTCATCGGCGTTCCACCCATTTTCTCTGTGCCAACGAGGCAAACAGGCGGACCGAGAAATTTTCACATGTATACATAGTATAATAAATATATATATATTCACTGAAAAAACCATAGGTTTCAGGGGCGCTATAGTTAGTTGGACATTTCACTCGTACAAAACCATAGAAATTTCCCCGTGATAGTTAGTTCAGCTAACTATAACTCACGCGCCCGCAATGCACTGCTGATGACGTCACATATTACATCACTCATGACATGGTCAGTGACATCACTGATGACATCTCAAATGACATCACTGATTACATCATCCAGTGAATGTGTGTTTTTCTGAAAATTAAATATGTTTTATATATGCATATCTCAAGATTGATGGAAGAGTAAATGGGTATATAAGTGTCTAAATGGATGATTTTTTTGGGGAAAATTGATTATATAACTGACTGATTAAGTGTATCCTAGTGAATATATGGGTTAGTGAGTAATGTTTAAATATGTAAATATCTGTATCAGTCTCTCACTTTGTGTATAAGTGGCTGCATGGGTTGGTGAGAAGCTACATGAGTGTCTATATGGGTTATTAGTTGGTTTTTTGAGTATCAGTATGAGTATCTGAATGGTTCGGTAGGGGGTATTACTTAGTGCATAGATGCATTAATGAGTGACTCACTGTTTGTATGTGTTGAAGACAGCATGTGTGCAGGACTGTATAGGTGGATGAGTGTGTGTATGGGTTTCTTAGTGAGTGAATGACTGTCTCAATAGTGTCTTTATGAGTAACTACATATGTTTTAAACTAGTATATGTGAGTATTGGTGTATATAAGTGAGTATATGTGAGAGTGAGATATTGGAAGAGTTCCTGTACAAATAAGTAGGTGTTTCTATAAGTGATTGTTTAAGAAAGTAAGTATGTGTACGTTTCTGTAGAAGTGTGGTAGTGTGTGTATAACTGTATATGCAAGTAAATGGATGTTTGATAATTTGTTTGCATGTTTGACTATGTGTGTGAGTAACTCTATGGATGAGTGGCGGTGTGTAACAGAATGTATAGGTGTATGAGTACATATGATGAGTGAGTCCATGTATGAGTGACTGTATAGGGACTTTTGGTGAATGAGTGGATGTGTGTGTAAATCTTGGAATTACTGAATAGGTGTGTTGTAACTGGTATTGGTATGTCCATTGTTTTGAAAATGTTAGTTTGTATTTTTGAGTGTGTGAATCAAAGGTTATATTAGGGTGAGAGGAGGTCTGCCACTCTATCACAAGGATGATGTCATCAGTGATGTCATTTGAGATGTCATCAGTGATGTCACTGACCATGTCATGAGTGATGTAATATGTGACGTCATCAGCAGTGCATTGCGGGCACGCGAGTTATAGTTAGCTGAACTAACTATAACGGGGGAATTTCTATGGTTTGGTACGAGTGAAATGTCCAATTAACTATAACGCCCTTGAAACCTATGTTTTTTTCAGTGAATATATATATATATATATATATATATATATATATATATATATATCATGCTCCAGTTTGCCCAAAGCCTTTGAGAAAGGAAGTCATTTCCGAAACGCGTCAGGCCAGGCATCCCAAGATGTGATGGATGTAAGGATGTACACTGTTGTCTGAGTGCACCCTCGTCCTTTGGGCAAACTGGAGCATGATGTATTTGCGGCTGCCTACGCCGTAGAGGAGTGCACCATCGCAATTACAGCGGGCATGGAGCCGTATCGCCCGGCACACCCATGATGCAACAGCACCGAGAATTATCCATTCACGCCTTGGGACCCATCTGAGGGCATGCAGAAGGTACTCCCGCCCCACGATACCCATTTGGGACTACATTACCCAGAATGCGATATGCTAAAGACTCATTTGAGCAGCCTATGAGATGGCTCAAGACTCTTTCACAACAGCCTATCTGAAGGTGTTTTATTCAATAAATGTGTGAAAGCAGACGACGTGGTGAATTTTGTGTCCGAGCCTTTGAGAAAGGAAGTCATTTCCGAACGCATCAGGCCAGGCATCCCAAGATGTGATGGATGTAAGGATGTACACTGTTGTCTGAGTGCACCCTCGTCCTTTGGGCAAACTGGAGCATGATGTATTTGCGGCTGCCTACGCCGTAGAGGAGTGCACCATCGCAATTACAGCGGGCATGGAGCCGTATCGCCCGGCACACCCATGATGCAACAGCACCGAGAATTATCCATTCACGCCTTGGGACCCATCTGAGGGCATGCAGAAGGTACTCCCGCCCCACGATACCCATTTGGGACTACATTACCCAGAATGCGATATGCTAAAGACTCATTTGAGCAGCCTATGAGATGGCACAAGACTCTTTCACAACAGCCTATCTGAAGGTGTTTTATTCAATAAATGTGTGAAAGCAGACGACGTGGTGAATTTTGTGTCCGAGCCTTTGAGAAAGGAAGTCATTTCCGAAACGCGTCAGGCCAGGCATCCCAAGATGTGATGGATGTAAGGATGTACACTGTTGTCTGAGTGCACCCTCGTCCTTTGGGCAAACTGGAGCATGATGTATTTGCGGCTGCCTACGCCGTAGAGGAGTGCACCATCGCAATTACAGCGAGCATGGAGCCGTATCGCCCGGCACACCCATGATGCAACAGCACCGAAAATTATCCATTCAAGCCTTGGGACCCATCTGAGGGCATGCAGAAGGTACTCCCGCCCCACGATACCCATTTGGGACTACATTACCCAGAATGCGATATGCTAAAGACTCATTTGAGCAGCCTATGAGATGGCTCAAGACTCTTTCACAACAGCCTATCTGAAGGTGTTTTATTCAATAAATGTGTGAAAGCAGACGACGTGGTGAATTTTGTGTCCGAGCCTTTGAGAAAGGAAGTCATTTCCGAAACGCGTCAGGCCAGGCATCCCAAGATGTGATGGATGTAAGGATGTACACTGTTGTCTGAGTGCACCCTCGTCCTTTGGGCAAACTGGAGCATGATGTATTTGCGGCTGCCTACGCCGTAGAGGAGTGCACCATCGCAATTACAGCGGGCATGGAGCCGTATCGCCCGGCACACCCATGATGCAACAGCACCGAGAATTATCCATTCACGCCTTGGGACCCATCTGAGGGCATGCAGAAGGTACTCCCGCCCCACGATACCCATTTGGGACTACATTACCCAGAATGCGATATGCTAAAGACTCATTTGAGCAGCCTATGAGATGGCTCAAGACTCTTTCACAACAGCCTATCTGAAGGTGTTTTATTCAATAAATGTGTGAAAGCAGACGACGTGGTGAATTTTGTGTCCGAGCCTTTGAGAAAGGAAGTCATTTCCGAAACGCGTCAGGCCAGGCATCCCAAGATGTGATGGATGTAAGGATGTACACTGTTGTCTGAGTGCACCCTCGTCCTTTGGGCAAACTGGAGCATGATGTATTTGCGGCTGCCTACGCCGTAGAGGAGTGCACCATCGCAATTACAGCGGGCATGGAGCCGTATCGCCCGGCACACCCATGATGCAACAGCACCGAAAATTATCCATTCACGCCTTGGGACCCATCTGAGGGCATGCAGAAGGTACTCCCGCCCCACGATACCCATTTGGGACTACATTACCCAGAATGCGATATGCTAAAGACTCATTTGAGCAGCCTATGAGATGGCTCAAGACTCTTTCACAACAGCCTATCTGAAGGTGTTTTATTCAATAAATGTGTGAAAGCAGACGACGTGGTGAATTTTGTGTCCGAGCCTTTGAGAAAGGAAGTCATTTCCGAAACGCGTCAGGCCAGGCATCCCAAGATGTGATGGATGTAAGGATGTACACTGTTGTCTGAGTGCACCCTCGTCCTTTGGGCAAACTGGAGCATGATGTATTTGCGGCTGCCTACGCCGTAGAGGAGTGCACCATCGCAATTACAGCGGGCATGGAGCCGTATCGCCCGGCACACCCATGATGCAACAGCACCGAGAATTATCCATTCACGCCTTGGGACCCATCTGAGGGCATGCAGAAGGTACTCCCGCCCCACGATACCCATTTGGGACTACATTACCCAGAATGCGATATGCTAAAGACTCATTTGAGCAGCCTATGAGATGGCTCAAGACTCTTTCACAACAGCCTATCTGAAGGTGTTTTATTCAATAAATGTGTGAAAGCAGACGACGTGGTGAATTTTGTGTCCGAGCCTTTGAGAAAGGAAGTCATTTCCGAAACGCGTCAGGCCAGGCATCCCAAGATGTGATGGATGTAAGGATGTACACTGTTGTCTGAGTGCACCCTCGTCCTTTGGGCAAACTGGAGCATGATGTATTTGCGGCTGCCTACGCCGTAGAGGAGTGCACCATCGCAATTACAGCAGGCATGGAGCCGTATCGCCCGGCACACCCATGATGCAACAGCACCGAGAATTATCCATTCACGCCTTGGGACCCATCTGAGGGCATGCAGAAGGTACTCCCGCCCCACGATACCCATTTGGGACTACATTACCCAGAATGCGATATGCTAAAGACTCATTTGAGCAGCCTATGAGATGGCTCAAGACTCTTTCACAACAGCCTATCTGAAGGTGTTTTATTCAATAAATGTGTGAAAGCAGACGACGTGGTGAATTTTGTGTCCGAGCCTTTGAGAAAGGAAGTCATTTCCGAAACGCGTCAGGCCAGGCATCCCAAGATGTGATGGATGTAAGGATGTACACTGTTGTCTGAGTGCACCCTCGTCCTTTGGGCAAACTGGAGCATGATGTATTTGCGGCTGCCTACGCCGTAGAGGAGTGCACCATCGCAATTACAGCGGGCATGGAGCCGTATCGCCCGGCACACCCATGATGCAACAGCACCGAGAATTATCCATTCACGCCTTGGGACCCATCTGAGGGCATGCAGAAGGTACTCCCGCCCCACGATACCCATTTGGGACTACATTACCCAGAATGCGATATGCTAAAGACTCATTTGAGCAGCCTATGAGATGGCTCAAGACTCTTTCACAACAGCCTATCTGAAGGTGTTTTATTCAATAAATGTGTGAAAGCAGACGACGTGGTGAATTTTGTGTCCGAGCCTTTGAGAAAGGAAGTCATTTCCGAAACGCGTCAGGCCAGGCATCCCAAGATGTGATGGATGTAAGGATGTACACTGTTGTCTGAGTGCACCCTCGTCCTTTGGGCAAACTGGAGCATGATGTATTTGCGGCTGCCTACGCCTTAGAGGAGTGCACCATCCCAATTACAGCGAGCATGGAGCCGTATCGCCCGGCACACCCATGATGCAACAGCACCGATAATTATCCATTCACGCCTTGGGACCCATCTGAGGGCATGCAGAAGGTACTCCCACCCCACGATACCCATTTGGGACTACATTACCCAGAATGCGATATGCTAAAGACTCATTTGAGCAGCCTATGAGATGGCTCAAGACTCTTTCACAACAGCCTATCTGAAGGTGTTTTATTCAATAAATGTGTGAAAGCAGACGACGTGGTGAATTTTGTGTCCGAGCCTTTGAGAAAGGAAGTCATTTCCGAAACGCGTCAGGCCAGGCATCCCAAGATGTGATGGATGTAAGGATGTACACTGTTGTCTGAGTGCACCCTCGTCCTTTGGGCAAACTGGAGCATGATGTATTTGCGGCTGCCTACGCCTTAGAGGAGTGCACCATCGCAATTACAGCGGGCATGGAGCCGTATCGCCCGGCACACCCATGATGCAACAGCACCGAGAATTATCCATTCACGCCTTGGGACCCATCTGAGGGCATGCAGAAGGTACTCCCACCCCACGATACCCATTTGGGACTACATTACCCAGAATGCGATATGCTAAAGACTCATTTGAGCAGCCTATGAGATGGCTCAAGACTCTTTCACAACAGCCTATCTGAAGGTGTTTTATTCAATAAATGTGTGAAAGCAGACGACGTGGTGAATTTTGTGTCCGAGCCTTTGAGAAAGGAAGTCATTTCCGAAACGCGTCAGGCCAGGCATCCCAAGATGTGATGGATGTAAGGATGTACACTGTTGTCTGAGTGCACCCTCGTCCTTTGGGCAAACTGGAGCATGATGTATTTGCGGCTGCCTACGCCGTAGAGGAGTGCACCATCGCAATTACAGCGGGCATGGAGCCGTATCGCCCGGCACACCCATGATGCAACAGCACCGAGAATTATCCATTCACGCCTTGGGACCCATCTGAGGGCATACAGAAGGTACTCCCGCCCCACGATACCCATTTGGGACTACATTACCCAGAATGCGATATGCTAAAGACTCATTTGAGCAGCCTATGAGATGGCTCAAGACTCTTTCACAACAGCCTATCTGAAGGTGTTTTATTCAATAAATGTGTGAAAGCAGACGACGTGGTGAATTTTGTGTCCGAGCCTTTGAGAAAGGAAGTCATTTCCGAAACGCGTCAGGCCAGGCATCCCAAGATGTGATGGATGTAAGGATGTACACTGTTGTCTGAGTGCACCCTCGTCCTTTGGGCAAACTGGAGCATGATGTATTTGCGGCTGCCTACGCCGTAGAGGAGTGCACCATCGCAATTACAGCGGGCTTGGAGCCGTATCGCCCGGCACACCCATGATGCAACAGCACCGAGAATTATCCATTCACGCCTTGGGACCCATCTGAGGGCATGCAGAAGGTACTCCTGCCCCACGATACCCATTTGGAACTACATTACCCAGAATGCGATATGCTAAAGACTCATTTGAGCAGCCTATGAGATGGCTCAAGACTCTTTCACAACAGCCTATCTGAAGGTGTTTTATTCAATAAATGTGTGAAAGCAGACGACGTGGTGAATTTTGTGTCCGAGCCTTTGAGAAAGGAAGTCATTTCCGAAACGCGTCAGGCCAGGCATCCCAAGATGTGATGGATGTAAGGATGTACACTGTTGTCTGAGTGCACCCTCGTCCTTTGGGCAAACTGGAGCATGATGTATTTGCGGCTGCCTACGCCGTAGAGGAGTGCACCATCGCAATTACACCGGGCATGGAGCCGTATCGCCCGGCACACCCATGATGCAACAGCACCGAGATTTATCCATTCACGCCTTGGGACCCATCTGAGGGCATGCAGAAGGTACTCCCGCCCCACGATACCCATTTGGGACTACATTACCCAGAATGCGATATGCTAAAGACTCATTTGAGCAGCCTATGAGATGGCTCAAGACTCTTTCACAACAGCCTATCTGAAGATGTTTTATTCAATAAATGTGTGAAAGCAGACGACGTGGTGAATTTTGTGTCCGAGCCTTTGAGAAAGGAAGTCATTTCCGAAACGCGTCAGGCCAGGCATCCCAAGATGTGATGGATGTAAGGATGTACACTGTTGTCTGAGTGCACCCTCGTCCTTTGGGCAAACTGGAGCATGATGTATTTGCGGCTGCCTACGCCGTAGAGGAGTGCACCATCGCAATTACAGCGGGCATGGAGCCGTATCACCCGGCACACCCATGATGCAACAGCACCGAGAATTATCCATTCACGCCTTGGGACCCATCTGAGGGCATGCAGAAGGTACTCCCGCCCCACGATACCCATTTGGGACTACATTACCCAGAATGCGATATGCTAAAGACTCATTTGAGCAGCCTATGAGATGGCTCAAGACTCTTTCACAACAGCCTATCTGAAGGTGTTTTATTCAATAAATGTGTGAAAGCAGACGACGTGGTGACATTTGTGTCCGAGCCTTTGAGAAAGGAAGTCATTTCCGAAACGCGTCAGGCCAGGCATCCCAAGATGTGATGGATGTAAGGATGTACACTGTTGTCTGAGTGCACCCTCGTCCTTTGGGCAAACTGGAGCATGATGTATTTGCGGCTGCCTACGCCGTAGAGGAGTGCACCATCGCAATTACAGCGGGCATGGAGCCGTATCGCCCGGCACACCCATGATGCAACAGCACCGAGAATTATCCATTCACGCCTTGGGACCCATCTGAGGGCATGCAGAAGGTACTCCCGCCCCACGATACCCATTTGGGACTACATTACCCAGAATGCGATATGCTAAAGACTCATTTGAGCAGCCTATGAGATGGCTCAAGACTCTTTCACAACAGCCTATCTGAAGGTGTTTTATTCAATAAATGTGTGAAAGCAGACGACGTGGTGAATTTTGTGTCCGAGCCTTTGAGAAAGGAAGTCATTTCCGAAACGCGTCAGGCCAGGCATCCCAAGATGTGATGGATGTAAGGATGTACACTGTTGTCTGAGTGCACCCTCGTCCTTTGGGCAAACTGGAGCATGATGTATTTGCGGCTGCCTACGCCGTAGAGGAGTGCACCATCGCAATTACAGCAGGCATGGAGCCGTATCGCCCGGCACACCCATGATGCAACAGCACCGAGAATTATCCATTCACGCCTTGGGACCCATCTGAGGGCATGCAGAAGGTACTCCCGCCCCACGATACCCATTTGGGACTACATTACCCAGAATGCGATATGCTAAAGACTCATTTGAGCAGCCTATGAGATGGCTCAAGACTCTTTCACAACAGCCTATCTGAAGGTGTTTTATTCAATAAATGTGTGAAAGCAGACGACGTGGTGAATTTTGTGTCCGAGCCTTTGAGAAAGGAAGTCATTTCCGAAACGCGTCAGGCCAGGCATCCCAAGATGTGATGGATGTAAGGATGTACACTGTTGTCTGAGTGCACCCTCGTCCTTTGGGCAAACTGGAGCATGATGTATTTGCGGCTGCCTACGCCGTAGAGGAGTGCACCATCGCAATTACAGCGGGCATGGAGCCGTATCGCCCGGCACACCCATGATGCAACAGCACCGAGAATTATCCATTCACGCCTTGGGACCCATCTGAGGGCATGCAGAAGGTACTCCCGCCCCACGATACCCATTTGGGACTACATTACCCAGAATGCGATATGCTAAAGACTCATTTGAGCAGCCTATGAGATGGCTCAAGACTCTTTCACAACAGCCTATCTGAAGGTGTTTTATTCAATAAATGTGTGAAAGCAGACGACGTGGTGAATTTTGTGTCCGAGCCTTTGAGAAAGGAAGTCATTTCCGAAACGCGTCAGGCCAGGCATCCCAAGATGTGATGGATGTAAGGATGTACACTGTTGTCTGAGTGCACCCTCGTCCTTTGGGCAAACTGGAGCATGATGTATTTGCGGCTGCCTACGCCTTAGAGGAGTGCACCATCCCAATTACAGCGAGCATGGAGCCGTATCGCCCGGCACACCCATGATGCAACAGCACCGATAATTATCCATTCACGCCTTGGGACCCATCTGAGGGCATGCAGAAGGTACTCCCACCCCACGATACCCATTTGGGACTACATTACCCAGAATGCGATATGCTAAAGACTCATTTGAGCAGCCTATGAGATGGCTCAAGACTCTTTCACAACAGCCTATCTGAAGGTGTTTTATTCAATAAATGTGTGAAAGCAGACGACGTGGTGAATTTTGTGTCCGAGCCTTTGAGAAAGGAAGTCATTTCCGAAACGCGTCAGGCCAGGCATCCCAAGATGTGATGGATGTAAGGATGTACACTGTTGTCTGAGTGCACCCTCGTCCTTTGGGCAAACTGGAGCATGATGTATTTGCGGCTGCCTACGCCTTAGAGGAGTGCACCATCGCAATTACAGCGGGCATGGAGCCGTATCGCCCGGCACACCCATGATGCAACAGCACCGAGAATTATCCATTCACGCCTTGGGACCCATCTGAGGGCATGCAGAAGGTACTCCCACCCCACGATACCCATTTGGGACTACATTACCCAGAATGCGATATGCTAAAGACTCATTTGAGCAGCCTATGAGATGGCTCAAGACTCTTTCACAACAGCCTATCTGAAGGTGTTTTATTCAATAAATGTGTGAAAGCAGACGACGTGGTGAATTTTGTGTCCGAGCCTTTGAGAAAGGAAGTCATTTCCGAAACGCGTCAGGCCAGGCATCCCAAGATGTGATGGATGTAAGGATGTACACTGTTGTCTGAGTGCACCCTCGTCCTTTGGGCAAACTGGAGCATGATGTATTTGCGGCTGCCTACGCCGTAGAGGAGTGCACCATCGCAATTACAGCGGGCATGGAGCCGTATCGCCCGGCACACCCATGATGCAACAGCACCGAGAATTATCCATTCACGCCTTGGGACCCATCTGAGGGCATACAGAAGGTACTCCCGCCCCACGATACCCATTTGGGACTACATTACCCAGAATGCGATATGCTAAAGACTCATTTGAGCAGCCTATGAGATGGCTCAAGACTCTTTCACAACAGCCTATCTGAAGGTGTTTTATTCAATAAATGTGTGAAAGCAGACGACGTGGTGAATTTTGTGTCCGAGCCTTTGAGAAAGGAAGTCATTTCCGAAACGCGTCAGGCCAGGCATCCCAAGATGTGATGGATGTAAGGATGTACACTGTTGTCTGAGTGCACCCTCGTCCTTTGGGCAAACTGGAGCATGATGTATTTGCGGCTGCCTACGCCGTAGAGGAGTGCACCATCGCAATTACAGCGGGCTTGGAGCCGTATCGCCCGGCACACCCATGATGCAACAGCACCGAGAATTATCCATTCACGCCTTGGGACCCATCTGAGGGCATGCAGAAGGTACTCCTGCCCCACGATACCCATTTGGAACTACATTACCCAGAATGCGATATGCTAAAGACTCATTTGAGCAGCCTATGAGATGGCTCAAGACTCTTTCACAACAGCCTATCTGAAGGTGTTTTATTCAATAAATGTGTGAAAGCAGACGACGTGGTGAATTTTGTGTCCGAGCCTTTGAGAAAGGAAGTCATTTCCGAAACGCGTCAGGCCAGGCATCCCAAGATGTGATGGATGTAAGGATGTACACTGTTGTCTGAGTGCACCCTCGTCCTTTGGGCAAACTGGAGCATGATGTATTTGCGGCTGCCTACGCCGTAGAGGAGTGCACCATCGCAATTACACCGGGCATGGAGCCGTATCGCCCGGCACACCCATGATGCAACAGCACCGAGATTTATCCATTCACGCCTTGGGACCCATCTGAGGGCATGCAGAAGGTACTCCCGCCCCACGATACCCATTTGGGACTACATTACCCAGAATGCGATATGCTAAAGACTCATTTGAGCAGCCTATGAGATGGCTCAAGACTCTTTCACAACAGCCTATCTGAAGATGTTTTATTCAATAAATGTGTGAAAGCAGACGACGTGGTGAATTTTGTGTCCGAGCCTTTGAGAAAGGAAGTCATTTCCGAAACGCGTCAGGCCAGGCATCCCAAGATGTGATGGATGTAAGGATGTACACTGTTGTCTGAGTGCACCCTCGTCCTTTGGGCAAACTGGAGCATGATGTATTTGCGGCTGCCTACGCCGTAGAGGAGTGCACCATCGCAATTACAGCGGGCATGGAGCCGTATCACCCGGCACACCCATGATGCAACAGCACCGAGAATTATCCATTCACGCCTTGGGACCCATCTGAGGGCATGCAGAAGGTACTCCCGCCCCACGATACCCATTTGGGACTACATTACCCAGAATGCGATATGCTAAAGACTCATTTGAGCAGCCTATGAGATGGCTCAAGACTCTTTCACAACAGCCTATCTGAAGGTGTTTTATTCAATAAATGTGTGAAAGCAGACGACGTGGTGACATTTGTGTCCGAGCCTTTGAGAAAGGAAGTCATTTCCGAAACGCGTCAGGCCAGGCATCCCAAGATGTGATGGATGTAAGGATGTACACTGTTGTCTGAGTGCACCCTCGTCCTTTGGGCAAACTGGAGCATGATGTATTTGCGGCTGCCTACGCCGTAGAGGAGTGCACCATCGCAATTACAGCGGGCATAGAGCCGTATCGCCCGGCACACCCATGATGCAACAGCACCGAGAATTATCCATTCACGCCTTGGGACCCATCTGAGGGCATGCAGAAGGTACTCCCGCCCCACGATACCCATTTGGGACTACATTACCCAGAATGCGATATGCTAAAGACTCATTTGAGCAGCCTATGAGATGGCTCAAGACTCTTTCACAACAGCCTATCTGAAGGTGTTTTATTCAATAAATGTGTGAAAGCAGACGACGTGGTGAATTTTGTGTCCGAGCCTTTGAGAAAGGAAGTCATTTCCGAAACGCGTCAGGCCAGGCATCCCAAGATGTGATGGATGTAAGGATGTACACTGTTGTCTGAGTGCACCCTCGTCCTTTGGGCAAACTAGAGCATGATGTATTTGCGGCTGCCTACGCCGTAGAGGAGTGCACCATCGCAATTACAGCAGGCATGGAGCCGTATCGCCCGGCACACCCATGATGCAACAGCACCGAGAATTATCCATTCACGCCTTGGGACCCATCTGAGGGCATGCAGAAGGTACTCCCGCCCCACGATACCCATTTGGGACTACATTACCCAGAATGCGATATGCTAAAGACTCATTTGAGCAGCCTATGAGATGGCTCAAGACTCTTTCACAACAGACTATCTGAAGGTGTTTTATTCAATAAATGTGTGAAAGCAGACGACGTGGTGAATTTTGTGTCCGAGCCTTTGAGAAAGGAAGTCATTTCCGAAACGCGTCAGGCCAGGCATCCCAAGATGTGATGGATGTAAGGATGTACACTGTTGTCTGAGTGCACCCTCGTCCTTTGGGCAAACTGGAGCATGATGTATTTGCGGCTGCCTACGCCGTAGAGGAGTGCACCATCGCAATTACAGCGGGCATGGAGCAGTATCGCCCGGCACACCCATGATGCAACAGCACCGAGAATTATCCATTCACGCCTTGGGACCCATCTGAGCGCATACAGAAAGTACTCCCGCCCCACGATACCCATTTGGGACTACATTACCCAGAATGCGATATGCTAAAGACTCATTTGAGCAGCCTATGAGATGGCTCAAGACTCTTTCACAACAGCCTATCTGAAGGTGTTTTATTCAATAAATGTGTGAAAGCAGACGACGTGGTGAATTTTGTGTCCGAGCCTTTGAGAAAGGAAGTCATTTCCGAAACGCGTCAGGCCAGGCATCCCAAGATGTGATGGCTGTAAGGATGTACACTGTTGTCTGAGTGCACCCTCGTCCTTTGGGCAAAATGGAGCATGATGTATTTGCGGCTGCCTACGCCGTAGAGGAGTGCACCATCGCAATAACAGCGGGCTTGGAGCCGTATCGCCCGGCACACCCATGATGCAACAGCACCGAGAATTATCCATTCACGCCTTGGGACCCATCTGAGGGCATGCAGAAGGTACTCCCGCCCCACGATACCCATTTGGAACTACATTACCCAGAATGCGATATGCTAAAGACTCATTTGAGCAGCCTATGAGATGGCTCAAGACTCTTTCACAACAGCCTATCTGAAGGTGTTTTATTCAATAAATGTGTGAAGGCAGACGACGTGGTGAATTTTGTGTCCGAGCCTTTGAGAAAGGAAGTCATTTCCGAAACGCGTCAGGCCAGGCATCCCAAGATGTGATGGATGTAAGGATGTACACTGTTGTCTGAGTGCACCCTCGTCCTTTGGGCAAACTGGAGCATGATGTATTTGCGGCTGCCTACACCGTAGAGGAGTGCACCATCACAATTACAGCGGGCATGGAGCGGTATCGCCCGGCACACCCATGATGCAACAGCACCGAGAATTATCCATTCACGCCTTGGGACCCATCTGAGGGCATGCAGAAGGTACTCCCGCCCCACGATACCCATTTGGGACTACATAACCCAGAATGCGATATGCTAAAGACTCATTTGAGCAGCCTATGAGATGGCTCAAGACTCTTTCACAACAGCCTATCTGAAGATGTTTTATTCAATAAATGTGTGAAAGCAGACGACGTGGTGAATTTTGTGTCCGAGCCTTTGAGAAAGGAAGTCATTTCCGAAACGCGTCAGGCCAGGCATCCCAAGATGTGATGGATGTAAGGATGTACACTGTTGTCTGAGTGCACCCTCGTCCTTTGGGCAAACTGGAGCATGATGTATTTGCGGCTGCCTACGCCGTAGAGGAGTGCACCATCGCAATTACAGCGGGCATGGAGCCGTATCGCCCGGCACACCCATGATGCAACAGCACCGAGAATTATCCATTCACGCCTTGGGACCCATCTGAGGGCATGCAGAAGGTACTCCCGCCCCACGATACCCATTTGGGACTACATTACCCAGAATGCGATATGCTAAAGACTCATTTGAGCAGCCTATGAGATGGCTCAAGACTCTTTCACAACAGCCTATCTGAAGGTGTTTTATTCAATAAATGTGTGAAAGCAGACGACGTGGTGAATTTTGTGTCCGAGCCTTTGAGAAAGGAAGTCATTTCCGAAACGCGTCAGGCCAGGCATCCCAAGATGTGATGGATGTAAGGATGTACACTGTTGTCTGAGTGCACCCTCGTCCTTTGGGCAAACTGGAGCATGATGTATTTGCGGCTGCCTACGCCGTAGAGGAGTGCACCATCGCAATTACAGCGGGCATGGAGCCGTATCGCCCGGCACACCCATGATGCAACAGCACCGAGAATTATCCATTCACGCCTTGGGACCCATCTGAGGGCATGCAGAAGGTACTCCCGCCCCACGATACCCATTTGGGACTACATTACCCAGAATGCGATATGCTAAAGACTCATTTGAGCAGCCTATGAGATGGCTCAAGACTCTTTCACAACAGACTATCTGAAGGTGTTTTATTCAATAAATGTGTGAAAGCAGACGACGTGGTGAATTTTGTGTCCGAGCCTTTGAGAAAGGAAGTCATTTCCGAAACGCGTCAGGCCAGGCATCCCAAGATGTGATGGATGTAAGGATGTACACTGTTGTCTGAGTGCACCCTCGTCCTTTGGGCAAACTGGAGCATGATGTATTTGCGGCTGCCTACGCCGTAGAGGAGTGCACCATCGCAATTACAGCGGGCATGGAGCCGTATCGCCCGGCACACCCATGATGCAACAGCACCGAGAATTATCCATTCACGCCTTGGGACCCATCTGAGGGCATGCAGAAGGTACTCCCGCCCTACGATACCCATTTGGGACTACATTACCCAGAATGCGATATGCTAAAGACTCATTTGAGCAGCCTATGAGATGGCTCAAGACTCTTTCACAACAGCCTATCTGAAGGTGTTTTATTCAATAAATGTGTGAAAGCAGACGACGTGGTGAATTTTGTGTCCGAGCCTTTGAGAAAGGAAGTCATTTCCGAAACGCGTCAGGCCAGGCATCCCAAGATGTGATGGATGTAAGGATGTACACTGTTGTCTGAGTGCACCCTCGTCCTTTGGGCAAACTGGAGCATGATGTATTTGCGGCTGCCTACGCCGTAGGGGAGTTCACCATCGCAATTACAGCAGGCATGGAGCCGTATCGCCCGGCACACCCATGATGCAACAGCACCGAGAATTATCCATTCACGCCTTGGGACCCATCTGAGGGCATGCAGAAGGTACTCCCGCCCCACGATACCCATTTGGGACTACATTACCCAGAATGCGATATGCTAAAGACTCATTTGAGCAGCCTATGAGATGGCTCAAGACTCTTTCACAACAGACTATCTGAAGGTGTTTTATTCAATAAATGTGTGAAAGCAGACGACGTGGTGAATTTTGTGTCCGAGCCTTTGAGAAAGGAAGTCATTTCCGAAACGCGTCAGGCCAGGCATCCCAAGATGTGATGGATGTAAGGATGTACACTGTTGTCTGAGTGCACCCTCGTCCTTTGGGCAAACTGGAGCATGATGTATTTGCGGCTGCCTACGCCGTAGAGGAGTGCACCATCGCAATTACAGCGGGCATGGAGCCGTATCGCCCGGCACACCCATGATGCAACAGCACCGAGAATTATCCATTCACGCCTTGGGACCCATCTGAGGGCATGCAGAAGGTACTCCCGCCCCACGATACCCATTTGGGACTACATTACCCAGAATGCGATATGCTAAAGACTCATTTGAGCAGCCTATGAGATGGCTCAAGACTCTTTCACAACAGCCTATCTGAAGGTGTTTTATTCAATAAATGTGTGAAAGCAGACGACGTGGTGAATTTTGTGTCCGAGCCTTTGAGAAAGGAAGTCATTTCCGAAACGCGTCAGGCCAGGCATCCCAAGATGTGATGGATGTAAGGATGTACACTGTTGTCTGAGTGCACCCTCGTCCTTTGGGCAAACTGGAGCATGATGTATTTGTGGCTGCCTACGCCGTAGAGGAGTGCACCATCGCAATTACAGCGGGCATGGAGCCGTATCGCCCGGCACACCCATGATGCAACAGCACCGAGAATTATCCATTCACGCCTTGGGACCCATCTGAGGGCATGCAGAAGGTACTCCCGCCCCACGATACCCATTTGGGACTACATTACCCAGAATGCGATATGCTAAAGACTCATTTGAGCAGCCTATGAGATGGCTCAAGACTCTTTCACAACAGCCTATCTGAAGGTGTTTTATTCAATAAATGTGTGAAAGCCGACGACGTGGTGAATTTTGTGTCCGAGCCTTTGAGAAAGGAAGTCATTTCCGAAACGCGTCAGGCCAGGCATCCCAAGATGTGATGGATGTAAGGATGTACACTGTTGTCTGAGTGCACCCTCGTCCTTTGGGCAAACTGGAGCATGATGTATTTGCGGCTGCCTACGCCGTAGAGGAGTGCACCATCGCAATTACAGCGGGCATGGAGCCGTATCGCCCGGCACACCCATGATGCAACAGCACCGAGAATTATCCATTCATGCCTTGGGACCCATCTGAGGGCATGCAGAAGGTACTCCCGCCCCACGATACCCATTTGGGACTACATTACCCAGAATGCGATATGCTAAAGACTCATTTGAGCAGCCTATGAGATGGCTCAAGACTCTTTCACAACAGCCTATCTGAAGGTGTTTTATTCAATAAATGTGTGAAAGCAGACGACGTGGTGAATTTTGTGTCCGAGCCTTTGAGAAAGGAAGTCATTTCCGAAACGCGTCAGGCCAGGCATCCCAAGATGTGATGGATGTAAGGATGTAAACTGTTGTCTGAGTGCACCCTCGTCCTTTGGGCAAACTGGAGCATGATGTATTTGCGGCTGCCTACGCCGTAGAGGAGTGCACCATCGCAATTACAGCGGGCATGGAGCCGTTTCGCCCGGCACACCCATGATGCAACAGCACCGAGAATTATCCATTCACGCCTTGGGACCCATCTGAGGGCATGCAGAAGGTACTCCCGCCCCACGATACCCATTTGGGACTACATTACCCAGAATGCGATATGCTAAAGACTCATTTGAGCAGCCTATGAGATTGCTCAAGACTCTTTCACAACAGCCTATCTGAAGGTGTTTTATTCAATAAATGTGTGAAAGCAGACGACGTGGTGAATTTGGTGTCTGAGCCTTTGAGAAAGGAAGTCATTTCCGAAACGCGTCAGGCCAGGCATCCCAAGATGTGATGGATGTAAGGATGTACACTGTTGTCTGAGTGCACCCTCGTCCTTTGGGCAAACTGGAGCATGATGTATTTGCGGCTGCCTACGCCGTAGAGGAGTGCACCATCGCAATTACAGCGGGCATGGAGCCGTATCGCCCGGCACACCCATGATGCAACAGCACCGAGAATTATCCATTCACGCCTTGGGACCCATCTGAGGGCATGCAGAAGGTACTCCCGCCCCACGATACCCATTTGGGACTACATTACCCAGAATGCGATATGCTAAAGACTCATTTGAGCAGCCTATGAGATGGCTCAAGACTCTTTCACAACAGCCTATCTGAAGGTGTTTTATTCAATAAATGTGTGAAAGCAGACGACGTGGTGAATTTTGTGTCCGAGCCTTTGAGAAAGGAAGTCATTTCCGAAACGCGTCAGGCCAGGCATCCCAAGATGTGATGGATGTAAGGATTTACACTGTTGTCTGAGCTCACCCTCGTCCTTTGGGCAAACTGGAGCATGATGTATTTGCGGCTGCCTACGCCGTAGAGGAGTGCACCATCGCAATTACAGCGGGCATGGAGCCGTATCGCCCGGCACACCCATGATGCAACAGCACCGAGAATTATCCATTCCCGCCTTGGGACCCATCTGAGGGCATGCAGAAGGTACTCCCGCCCCACGATACCCATTTGGGACTACATTATCCAGAATGCGATATGCTAAAGACTCATTTGAGCAGCCTATGAGATGGCTCAAGACTCTTTCACAACAGCCTATCTGAAGATGTTTTATTCAATAAATGTGTGAAAGCAGACGACGTGGTGAATTTTGTGTCCGAGCCTTTGAGAAAGGAAGTCATTTCCGAAACGCGTCAGGCCAGGCATCCCAAGATGTGATGGATGTAAGGATGTACACTGTTGTCTGAGTGCACCCTCGTCCTTTGGGCAAACTGGAGCATGATGTATTTGAAGCTGCCTACGCCGTAGAGGAGTGCACCATCGCAATTACAGCGGGCATGGAGCCGTATCGCCCGGCACACCCATGATGCAACAGCACCGAGAATTATCCATTCACGCCTTGGGACCCATCTGAGGGCATGCAGAAGGTACTCCCGCCCCACGATACCCATTTGGGACTACATTACCCAGAATGCGATATGCTAAAGACTCATTTGAGCAGCCTATGAGATGGCTCAAGACTCTTTCACAACAGCCTATCTGAAGGTGTTTTATTCAATAAATGTGTGAAAGCAGACGACGTGGTGAATTTTGTGTCCGAGCCTTTGAGAAAGGAAGTCATTTCCGAAACGCGTCAGGCCAGGCATCCCAAGATGTGATGGATGTAAGGATGTACACTGTTGTCTGAGTGCACCCTCGTCCTTTGGGCAAACTGGAGCATGATATATATATAGATATATATATATATATATATACACACATACATACATACATACACACACACACATAAACACCACCAAAATTCACAAGTTGTAGTTCTGCAAGCCAATTAGAGGATTACCCTGTGCCATGCACTGCTTAGGACCTCACGTATTACATCACTCATGACATGTTAAATGGAATAATTGATGACCTCACTGATATCATTCAATGAGTGTAACAGCTTGCTATACATTTATCACACTGCGGGCCATATTCTCAAGGAGCCATCGCCGAGTTAACGGCACTTTAACGCAGCCAAAGCCGCGATAAATTCATCGCCCCATTCACAAGCTGGTGTTAACAGCCGATAGTACCAGTTTCCCGTGAAAGCATCCGCAAAAAACATTGCCACAGATAACCCCGGCAATTATCGCTAATGAGATGCAGAGTAGGCGTTCCCGAGCAAAACGCTGCGACAACACCACTCCTCAACATTTTCAGCCACTAGACAGATCTGCGAAAAGACCACGAAACATGCGATAAGGTGCGTTAGCTGCAGGAAACTAACACCTGCTCTGACCTGGTGTAAAGTCGGACGACAACTGGTAGCAGCCAAGGAAGCACAGCCCAAAGCCAAACATGAAGAACAACAGATGCTCCCGAGCAACTGAACATGCAGCCCGGACACCCAAGAGAGCCACAACACCTCCATAACTACCCCAACCCCCCCCCCAGACACCCGCCGCCCCCCCGACCAACACTGAGGCAGCGCAGACAAAGAGAGCTACCCTCCAAAAATGCACCAACCATACAGACCCAACACCAGAGAATATCATTGCCCACTACATGCTCAAAGAGACAACCCTCATCCTGACCACCATTCCCACAGTCTGACCGTACCAACACAGCGAACAACCAACATCCCACCCCAGACAAAGCTGATGGCCGTGCTGCACCTGTTGGCCTCTGGTATCCTCCAACCAACATCCGCCTGAGATGGAGGAGTCACACAGCCAGGCCAATCCAAGTCCCTCACAACAGCCATGGTATCCCACCATTTATACTTCGCACACGCTGCGCAGGAACAGCCTGAGACCAAGCAAGACATGTACTCCACAGCTGGCTGCCCGCACGTGTCAGGGAGCAATTGACTGTACACATGTCCCACTAGTGGCCCCTGGCAACACTGCACACAATAAGCGCCACAGAAAGCTCAGGTATCCCACCAAGGTGCAGGCAATAATGGATCACCAGGGAATCCCTGCCAACGCCACCGCAAACCATCAAGGCAGTGTGCATGATTCCCACACCTTCCGACAGTCCATCATCAACCTGCGCCACCAGGATGGCACCTATGGAATTGCACTGCTCGTTGCCCAATACCAAATGCACACACCACACTCCTCAACTCCACAATCATGCAACACACGACACAGGAAATACACACGTCACAAGCTCACATACAACATGCACACCCACCAGACACGACAGCACAACTCAATATGGGAACCTGGGCCAGCCATGTACAATAGCCATCAACGGCATGGCACCTCGGCCACACAATAGCAGAATGTCCGAAGAGGTGGGGACCAGGCATGTGCGAAAAGGCAAGTGACCTATGAATGAGACTGTACACTACGCCAAGTGTGGGCCGTGGATGTGTGGGCCAGACTGCAGTATGTAGACCACGCACATATCCATGCCGACACACACAGCTGGTGTTTGGAGTGTAGTGGACAATGACGCAACCATGTCACCCCAGCCAGTGGGGACGATCGTGGAAATGTAGCTTGTTACGTCCCCCCGTGAGCGGAGTGGGCTGGCCCAGCGTATGCCAGGCCAGCGTAGGGGTGTGAATAATAGGAACGTAACTCTGGGCATGGTCCTCTTCCGGAATGCCAAATGTCTCTGCCAGGGCGGTGCCTCTCACCCCGCCACAAGGCCGACGCCGTGAGCGGTAATACCAGCGATCCTGTGTGCCTGCTGCACCCCGGGCCGCAGGTCCCCATACCAGTCCTGCACACCCAGGCATCAATGCCCACCAGCCGACGTGCCGGTGCAAGCTCCAAGCCCGAGGCCCCCAACCTTGGCAGAGTCCTCAAACCATCACGGCCTCTGCGACACTGGTCTGTGGAACTCTTTTATCCTTGACATACTCCACCAGCATACACAGCGAGCAAGTAGGACACACATTTGGAACGGAGTCTTTCATACATGGTCCGAGTACGCACCTTATTGCAGAGTTTACTTCACTGTACTCCCTTCGATGTGGCCACACCAAGATTGTGCCTGGCAACCCAACTACACGTGTCAGTGGGTCCTTGATGACTACACCTTCGGCCTACACTGCGGCACAGCAGGCCTCACGCCAATCCATTCCAGTCCGTACCAGGCAGGACACGTTATCATCGCAGACTGAACACCCACACAGCTCTGGTGCCACTACCAGTCATCCACAAATGTAATACAAATGACATTCCAATGTCGTGTGTGAGAGATCCAGGAGGAGTTCGCTGAACCACATCTGGGCCGCGCTGACCGCTGCCTCCGGCCAACACTGCGGCCCACACATTTGTTACGGAATCTTCATTACACCATGGCAGAGAATATTAAGTATGGCTGAGTGTATGGCACTATGTACCCTTTGATGTGGTGCCACCAGGACTTAGTGGTACATCACATCCGCAAGATACTCTGTGCCCACTCGGACTACTGCTCTTGGACTACGCTGCGGGCGAGTAGGTCACACCATTCGAATTCAGTCTTGGTTTATTTATGGCTGACTTGATGTCATAGTACAGGCCTCAACGCAGACTGCATCCCCTTTCAGCCCCGGTGCCACTAAGTCTGTGCCCCCGAAACCCATGGACACTTTCTGGTTGAACTTTGGTGGCGACTGAGTCCATGGACTTGGGGTTGTCGTCGCCATCATGTCGGTGATACTGACCTCGTGGCTACAACGATGCCGCAGCATTCCACTCCACCATTTGCTGCTTCCGGACAGCTTCAACCTCTGCATCATGCCCTGGAGGACACCTTCAACTGTCCCACGCAACACTCCGCCACATGCACCTCAGACATGGATGAGGGCCTGCTCAGCTCGCGTGGCCCATCTGACTGCACCACAAGTCACCGTCTTGTGGTGGGGTGCCTGTGCCGGCAGCAGTGCGTCTGGGGCCACTAACTCTGTGCTGGTCAGGCTCGGGACCCCTTCTTCTGAGATATTGGATGGGCTCTGAGGCCATGGCCTTGGGGTCATCAACGCCATGTGTCTGTGGCCCTTGCTCTCCGATGCCTCTGGCCTCAAATGCGGCTCACCATGGCTCACACATCAAATCGAGTCCTGACCGGCCCGGACGTCGCATCACCGTAGGAGGCACACGTCACATCGCCAGGGGCAAGTCCAACCGCCAACTGCCAGTGTCGAAATGGTCGTACTGGCAGACTAACGGAGTTGCTTGCACCTGTCATGGCTGTTACGAAAGGACCCAACAAATTGCAGTTTGCGAACAGCCCTACAGACAGCAAAAAAACATCTGAAACGGACGAAATGGGAAAAAAGGAAGGAACAGAACGAAGACCTATGGGCAAAACTCCATTATGAAGGGAAGCAGAAAAACAGCTCGAAATTCTGGCAAATGGTTAAAAAAATAAATAACCCCGACCACCGGGGTCAAAACTCACACATACCAGAGGAGGCTTGGACAAAATATCTGTCATTGCATTTTAACAATGAGGACATCACAGAGGGAGCCGTAACACACATACCTCGTGCAGTAACCACGTGCCCCAAAATCGAAGGCAAAGAAACCAGCCGCATACCCACAAGACTCCAGGAAAAACATGAGAATGGATCCAAGATCTCACCTAAGCTTGATAAATTAGTACCAATGGCAGAAGTTACGATATGTGCTGACCAATGGCAAAAATTAATTACCCCAGCTGACGTACAACGACAAATAAGAAGAGGGCGATTCGCGGGAACACCGGGCCCAAACGGTATTCCACCTATGTTGTATAAGGAAGACGTGGAATTTTGGAGCAAATCATTGGCATCTCTATTCAATAGTCTAACTTATAACCAGATACTTCCCGAGTCCTGGTATGGGTCAGTCATCAGCCTGATCTATAAGCATGGTAGTAAGAAGCATCCAAATAACTACCGACTCATTGCATTATTAGATGTAGAGGCCAAATACTTTGCAGGTATAATTCTGGAAGAGTTAACAACATGGGTAGCTGAAAAATCCATTATCCCGATCACTCAAACAGGATTCTGTAGAGGCCAAGGCACCACAACCAACATCATGGCGCTGTCCCTGCTCATGGGACAGGCCAAAGAGTCTAAATCACCTTTATATCTCACATTCATCGACTACACTGCCGCATTCGATCACATAGATCGTAACAAACTTTGGCAGAAACTAAGCCACTGGGGGATACCGAAACATCTCTTAATACTACTTCACTCTAACACTTGGATTAAAATCAAACTTGGAACAGGAACACACCTTTCGAAACCTATCAAGACAACAAAAGGACTAAAATAAGGGTGCGTACTGGCTCCTCTTTTATTTAATCTTTACTTGGCTGATCTACCAGGAGAACTTGACAAATGCTCCAACCATGCGCCTAAACTCGGGTCAATTATCCTCTCCAACTTACTATATGCAGACGACTTAGTGTTAATAAGTCGAACCCCAACGGGCCTTCAACATCTTTTGAATGTTGTATATACCTTCTCTGAAAGAAATGCCCTTCAAATAAATCTTAAAAAGACCAAGGCCATGGCTGTGAATTATAAGAAAAAAAGGGAAACTCGTTGGTACCTGAATGGAGAGCAAATGGACCTGGTAACAACCTATAAATACCTGGGAGTAATCCTGGACGCAAAAAACACGTCCAAGCCACAACTTGAATCCCTACGAGGGAAGGCGACTATGATCCACCTGGCCATCAAATCACTAAAGGCAAAACTTCCCGATCTTACACTTAAACCCCTCCTTCAAATACTGCGTGCAAAACTGCAGCCGACCATCACATACGGGAGCGAATCCATGCATGGGAAGGATGCTGTCCTACTGGACATACTTATGGCCAAATCATATAGGGCCATTTTCAATCTTCCCAAATACGTTTCTCCTGCTCAGATTCGGCTGGAATTTGGAATAACTAAACAGACAATAGGAAGGCAGTGCGCGTATGCAGGAACCTGGCACAAGATTCGCACCGCTGAGAACGGCTCCCTAAGTTCCAACGTATGGGGGGAGCTATTTCGTCACCAAAAGTCATTGGCTAGAGACTATCTATTGGAATCACTTCAAGCCTTTGGCCTAAAAGACTTATGGGAAACTCCAACAGACCACCTGACCTTTAAAAAAATTGCAAAAAAGTCGGCGCGCATTATCTCAGTAATTGAAGATGAGAATGATCTGGCGAAAAGAGCGCATGGTTGGATTACTCTGGGTGATTACGGGCCAGTACAACCACAAGTATACCTTAGTACTGGCATGAAAATAAAAATCAAAGAAAGGTTTCTGAAATTACGCCTCGGAGTAATTCCTATACTCCCACATTTGCCACCTTGGGAGAGGAATAACTCCTCAGAACAGTGCCGGCTGTGTAAAACTGGCAAGGAGGACATTGTTCAAGTGATCTGTATTTGCACTAAATTGAATGACATAAGGCATAACTTACTACGCCCTTTTTTTAAGCAGTTTGGCACGCCGACTTGTAGACAAGCTGTAAAACTGTGTTTTAACCCGAAATATACCAAACTGAATTGCCAGGTCGTAAAGTTTTTCGATTTAATGTGTAAAAGACTTAAGAGCACCTGACGACAACTAAAAAAAAAAAAAAACTTTTTAAGGTTACTTAATTGATCTTAAGTACATTTTTAGCCAATGGCAATGTATCAACGAATTTTAACCCACTTATTTCGATGTTTTTATGATATTTTGTAAAGATTTTAACTAATCATGTACAAATAAACAATTACCTTACCTGTCATGGATGCCATCTTCTGCCTGATCCCCTGCTCAGCATTCCAGGTGCCACAAGCTCAGTGCACCATGAATCGTCGTCCATTACTGTTTTGGTTATGTGCTGTGGAGAGCTCACACAAAAACAACAGTTGATGGACAAATTGCAGAACAATGTCATACATTCACCCCAGTACAGAGATCTGGGCCTAAATCCACCGTCTTTTTGCTCTGGCTTGGCAGTTCGGGCTGGACTGTTCCTATGAGGCACAGGGTCAAGACTGACTTGCATATGGCTGGGTTCAAACAAGAATGGCATGGTGAGCAAAAAAAACGATGGACTTAGGCCCAGATCTCTGTACTGGGGTGAATGTATGACATTTTTCTGCATTCTGTCCATCAACTGTTGTTTTTGCATTTGTCACCCCGAGTGGGATGGGTATGCCCAGACGTGGGTCCCGTGCTCTCCATGCCACTGGAATCAAGCTATCCTGACTGAAGAGGGGTGAAACCCCGAAACCAGTCATAGGATGCTTATTTCCAGTCCAGGGAGGACCTGGCTTGGCAGTTCGGGCTGGACTGTTCCCATGAGGCACAGGGTCAAGACTGATTTGCATATGGCTGGGTTCAAACAAGAATGGCATGGTGAGCAAAAAAACGATGGATTTAGGCCCAGATATCTGTACTGGGGTGAATGTATGACATTGTTCTGCATTCTGTCCATCAACTGTTGTTTTTGCATTTGTCACCCCGAGTGGGATGGGTATGCCCAGACGTGGGTCCTATGGAGAGCTCACGCTGCATAGTCACCTCAGGCAGCGTGGGAGACCTGAGATGAGGATGAGGACGATGATGCAGGTGTGACACCCCCCACCACTGCAGCTGCATCTGGTATGTCTAGAATTGACACAATCCTAGACATTTTCATCACATGAGGGCGCTCCGCTCTGGGGCCCCAACCTCAGAGCACTGAAACTCAGGGACACTTCTGTTTGTATGTTGTGTGACCTCTGTACTTGCTCCGGCTCCCTCCATGTTGCTCAGCAGTTGACTCTGTTATGCAGGTATTTACTGTTTCCAATGCACTGGTGTCCACTGTTCAAGTTGTTGCCAGCACCAAGCATTCCGTGCGGGCTGGCTTATACTCACCTCACACCCATCCAGCACAGGAGTCACTATACATGTGACCCTGCCAATAAAGGGGCTTGGCGCACGTGCCCGTAGCCAGTTCAACATGACCTCTGCGTGTGCCCCTGTGGTCTTGTTGTATGCATGAGGGCCCTGGGCCAGAGGACATTACATTGTTCTGTGTACAGCGGACGCGGATATGCCACCGCAGGCAGCAGGTTAGGGCTTTGACATGTAGCTTTGTCGTCACCCACTCAATTCGTAAGGGGAGTGGACATGGGCTGTTTTACGCAGAGCCAACGTGGGTGTGTGACTGATATGTGCATCACCCTAGGCGTGGTTCTGTACTGGGAATGTGCATCTGCATGGGTCTCTATGGCAGTGTGGGTCTCCTTTGTGGGGTGTAGGTGGTCCCTGAAGGGTAATGGACACCCATGTATGTGATCTAGTTCACCTTTCATGGGTTCAGACCACACCCGCTCCTGTTCGGTCACCTCCTTCTGTCGTTCTGACACCTGGCATTGGGGTCCCATGTGTGGGTCGGTGAAGTGTTGTGAGACTGCCGTGCTTGCGGGTGCTTCATGCTGTGTGGTCTGTTGCAGGGCCTGAGTTCTCCTCTAAGTAGCTTGTCAGCACTGGTTCTGGTGGTTGGTTGCGTTGGGATGTCCATGGCTGTTGTAGGGCGTCGGTGTCTAAGGTGTGGTGGTCGTCTCTGGCATCACTGATGGGTTGTCTGGTCTGACCTGCTGGAGGTGTTGTTTATCCCTTTGCAATGTGAAGGGGAGATGCATGTTGCCATTGTGTTGACATTTAGGTTTGTGCATTGTTCTTGTAGACATGCAGACTCTGTGACAATGTACATTGTGACTGTTTGGGTGGTGCTGGCAATTTGAGGGGGACAGTGGACATTTGAACGACATGACTGATGTGAGGTTGTACACGTATAGATGCATCTCACAGTTCCCTGCTCTGTCATATGTGATTGGCCTGTTTCTGCGCATGGGTGGACAAAGGTGTGTCCCTGTTCTGCAGTGTTGGTGTTGCACAATGTGCCACATTGTCATGGGATGTGCTGTGATTGATATGTGTGTGTGCTGCAGTGTGTCATGGGGATGGGGGACATGGCCCTGGGTTATTGTGGGTGTATAGTGAGCTACACATCGTTGTGCACGTGTGCCATTGTGCCCATCTCCCCCCCGTCTCCCCAGTCCCTGGTCTTTACTCACACTGTCAGATCCTCCCAAGCTGTGTCCACACTCCCGACTCCTTGCACAGTCTCCACACAGTGGACTGTGGCCTCCGTTTCCTCCAGCTCCTCCTGTGGCACAGGACTCCCCCCTTCTGTCGCAGTTGCTGCTTTCCTGTTGGCAGCAGCTTTGTGCCTGGGTTAGATTTTCACTTCATGCCAGTGCCTCTTGGCCTCCTTGACACTTCGGCTGCATTCAAGTTAGTCTGATTGTGGCTCAGTTGCTGGTTGTGTTCTGTCACCTCCATGACGCTGGTCTTGTTTACCTGCGAACTGCACCCAGTCTTCCTCTTCCTCTTCTCCTTGGCCTTCCCCGAGCCAGTTGTTCCTTGCTGGTGGTCTGTGGGTCTTGTGGGGTTCACGTTGGCCTCTGCGCTCGGTCATGGTACATCCATGTTGCTGCGCACTTTGGATTGTTTCTGGTGTGTTATTTTTGTGACTTTTATAGTGCATTTTCCTGCCAGTCGTGTGGGATTTGCAGGCCTGCCGCTAGATTTCGAAGATTTTTGAATCACACTTGGCTTCACTGCAGCTTTTTTTGCGTTCGTGTTTCACATATTTTCAGCGTGGCGTTTTTAACGCGGCCATTTGATGCGTTGTCTGGTGACTATCGCATGGTGCGCCGGCTTGGGAATACCACGTTAATGCGGCGTAATTTCCCCGCGATGGACTGCGATGTTGGGAGTTGCGTTAAGTAACTTTTGCGATGATTATCACATGTTCTTGATAATATGCCCCTGAATGTATTAAGCGAGCTACCTTTAGAGCAAATTTTATATATCTACTGTACTGCTAATGAGTGTAAGCTTTTGCAACATGCTTAGTCTCCTAATGGGGCTTGTGTGCCAAGAGGGAGTGGGCTCAAGGTGAAGATTTCTTTACAAGACAAAAGCTGTATGTAGTAGAAACTTGACTACCCTTAGCTCACTAATCCCACACAAGGTCAGCTACCCGCAAATGGTTCAGTGCAGAGCAAAGGCTGTGCATAGGGCTTGGCCTCCTAAGGGGCCTAGAGTGTCTTGAGGGAGTAGGCTCTCCATGAACAGTTGCACACAGGGCGAAGGTTGTGTGTCGTAGGAGCTTGACCACCATGTCTGAAAGGAATGGGCTCTTCATGAACAGTTGAATATAGGTTGATGTCTGTAACAAACTAGGAGCTTGGCTATCTAAGGGGGCTGGAGGGAGTGGGCTCTCCATGAACAGTTGTGCACTAGGAAAGGCTGTGCATAGTAGAGGCCTGGCCACCTAATGGGGCTTTAGTGACTTTAGGAAGTGGACTCTCCTTGAACAATTGTGCACAGGACAAAGGTTGTGTGTAGAATGACCTTGACCGCCTAGCAGGCTTTAAGATCCTGAAGGTAGTTGCCTCTCTGTGAAAGGTTGCATGCAGGGTGAATGCTGTGGGTAGTAGGCGCTTGAACAGCTAATTGAGTTTCAGTGCCTGGATGGAGTAGATCTCCTTGAATAGTTCTGTACAGGGTGAAGGCTCTGTATAGTAGGGGATTAACCAATTAAAGGGCTTGGGTGCTGGAAGGAGGGGGCTCTCCGCGAACAGTTGTGCACACGGCTAAGGTTGTACATATTAGTGGCTTGGGTGTCTAGAGGGAATGGGCTGTCCCTGAAGAGTTCGGCACAGGCAAAGTCTATGGGTAGAAGAGTCTTGGTCACCTGTGAGTAAAGTGATGTATTATATGGTGTGGTTGTGACACCTCACTGTGTAATACACTCACGATACCACCTTGGGTCCTGTTCGGCTCGTTTGTAAAACCTTTCCGTCAACCCTGGGTAGCTGTGGCTTCGAGCAGCAAGGCTTTGACAAAGGAACAAGTGTAAAGCATTTATGGAACCAATCTTTTTGTTAAAGAGATTCAGAGTAAAATAACACAGCACCACGCCTACAACCACTGGCCGGCAGCGCTTACATCATATGTGATTACACAGCTGCATGCCTACAACCCTAAGGCTGGTAGCGTCAAGAGAATTGTTTCTTGATTTTACAAACACTGTCTCACAGAACTAAAATAGGAGAAATAGAACTTGAAATAAAGAACCCCACCCCTCTCTTAAACCCGCACCAGTCTAACCCCCCCCCAGGTAATGAAAGGGTACCTAGATGCAGCCTCATAGCTTCAGCCACAATGTGGGTTAAGAAGCGTCTTGCGGTAGCAATTGTAGAATTTGTAAATATTTGGGACATGTGATCTCCCTCATTTCTTTGGAAAGCAGTTGTAGAAAAGAGGCCCATAGCTCAGCGCATGACTTCTTTGCGGTCAACCACCAAGGACAAACGCTCCATAGCCAACACTAGCCATAGTTTCTGAAGTCAAGCTCTAAAATCAGGAATAACCAATGTCCCCCAATGGGATAAAATCACTTGTCATGCAGCTAATAAGGCTAACGCAATCTGTCTGCCCCTCAGAGAGCGAAGGGGAAAGGTCAAAGGGTTTGACAGCCCCAGAATGGTATATGCCGGAAATCTAGGTAGGGAAGTATAGAAAGCCTCATCCACGTTCTCTAAAACCACCTTCAAATAGTGCTGCAGTTTAGGATAATGCCATATTAAATGCACTAAAGATCCGGTCATCCCGCATCTCCTCCAACAATGTTCAGATTTGCTTTTATCCCAGCTGTGTACTCGTGCTGGCGTAAAGTACCAATACAATATCACCTTGTATGCTGATTCCATACCCACTGTGTTATGTGCTGTATGGTACGCCGGATAGTGTATGTCAGCCCATTCTTTGTCGGGAGAGTGTCCTTTCTAATTCTGCCTCCCAACGCAATTGCCCCTTAGTTTGCCTCCCCTTGTTGACTGCAGAGAGCATTGAGTATAACTCAGAGATGAGGCGCTTATCGTCTTTCTTACATACCAACCATTTTTTAAATGCCATGAGCGGCCGGGATGCCCCCCTATGGCAGGAAGGCAATTTAACCCCGTGTCTCAGTTGACAATAGGGGAACTCATCAGATGGAAAGAGATCAGTCATGCCTCAGCTGTTCGAATAGAATCAGTCCCTTTGTATCAAACAAGGATCCTATCCTTTTGCAGCCCCCTCCCTCCATCTTTCTAACACTGCTGAGTCACGCCCCGGGGGAAATCCGAATCGTCCACTATTGGGGACATTGGAGATGGAAAAGTGGTCCAGCCATTCTTGCCCACCACTGCATCCCACACCTTCATGGTTGAGAAAGTAACAGGGGAGGAATACAGTCCCCATGCCCTGTGTTTAAGGTGAAGCCAGATCTCTCGCCATACATTTGCCCCTGCCACAGATTGGTCCATACATTTCCAGTGTTTTTCAGAGAGGGGCGGATGCACTCTACTACGTATCAGAGGTTCGATGCCTGAAAATATCGGTTAATCATAGGAAGCCCTGCACCCCCTCAATTCTGGGGAGCGTCGTTTGGGCCAGCGATATGCACAGATTTTCCCTCCCCATACACATTGATTAGTGACTGCAGTTGGCCAAGCGCTTTCGGCGGTGACGCCATGGGTATCGTTTGAAAAATTTAAAAGATGCGAGGCAAGATCGTCATCTTTACAGCAGCAATTCTCCCAAGCCAGGCCATCCGGAGTCGCGTCCAGCTGTCTAGTGCTTTTGTTGTTTAGTCAAGCAAGGTCGCATAATTTAGGGTCGTGGTTCTAGGAATAGTCGGGGCAAGCTGGATACCGAGATACGAAATATCCTGTTGTGTCCATTGGAAAGAAAACTGGTGCTGAGTATTTTCTACTAGGGCATGCGGGATCGAGATTCAATATTTGCGATTTATCTAGATTGACTTTTAAGCCCACATCATCACCAAATCTGTTTAGTTCGGCGATTAATGCTGGCAGGGTAGTCTGAGGATTAGTAAGCGAGAGTATGACATCAGTATACAAGCTGACCTTATGAATGTCTTTCCCAAATCTTATTCCCTCTATTCGTGGATCTTCCCTCAAGCGTTGCGCAAAAGGCTCCATATATAGAGCGAATATATAATTGTCCCCCTGGTAATCGGGAATGCAGCGGAAGTCGCCCCATTCTCTCAGACAACGGGCCCAGGAGCCCGGTATATGCAGTTGACCCATTTTATATACTTTTCGCTCAACCCAAAGTACAGCAGAGTGTCGAATAGATAAGACCAACTCACCCTGTCGAATGCCTTCTCTGCATCTATTGCTAGAAACAGTGCTTGCTTACGTGATCTCTGAATATAGTCCATAAGATGGAAAAGGCGTTTAGTATTATCCCCCCGACTGGTAGAATAAAACCGGCCTGGTCAGGATCTACCAGGTCCGTCAAGAACGGATTTAGACGAGCTGCCAAGATACTAGCAAATATTTTCGTATTGATGTTTAATAACGAGATGGGTCGGTATGACCCACATTCAGTTGGGTCCTTAGATGGTTTTTTGATTACCAAAATAGCCGCTTCTGACGTGGAATCTGTCACCGATCCGGTCTCCAGGAGTGAATTGAATAGTCTAGTCAAGAAATTTGCGAGCTCCTGACAGAAAGCCCTCTAGAATATGGCAGAAAAGCCGCCAGGGCCCGGAGCCTTCCCAAGTTTTAGACAGGCAATTGCAGAGATTACCTCCTCTATGCATATTGGTTGATCAAATTGATCTGCTGTAGATTTTGGCAGACTAGAAAGTGAACAGTTCTCCAAGTAGGAGCAGGGGATCTACCACTGGGGGATCCTGCCCGGTATAAAGAGTGTGGTAGAAGATTCTAAAAGCGTCTATTTGCAGATCAGCATAGACCTCTCCTCCTGAGGGTCTTTTAATCACAGTTATCAATGATGCCAACGTTTTAGCCCGAAGCCTCTGTGCCAATAGCTTGCAACATTTGTTGCTGCTGAGATAAAATGTATGCTCTAGCCTGAGAAGTGCGTACTCTGCCCTATCTAGATCTAGCCGTTTCAATAGAAGCCTCTTTTTTCCCAACTCTCTCCATACTCTCAGAGCCCCCGTTTTTTTACGTATGGATTCCATCTCTGCCACCTCGCATTTGAACGCCTGTCGCTTTTTCCGACGGACCTTATTCTCTGCAGCAGAAGTTGCGATAAATTCCCCTCTCAGTACCAGCTTCAACGCCTCCCAGACAGCCACTAGGGAAGCAGTTCCCACATCATTGATCTGCAGATATTCTATCAGCTTGGTTTTTACCGCAGCCACGACTAGGGAGCCTGCAGAAGGCTTTCCCTAAAGCACCATCTTGGGGGGTTTGTTTGGCCATGATTTGTGTCGATTGTAACCGAGATTAATGCATGATCAGACAGAGATCTAGGTTCTATAGAAGAGTCTGCTAGCCGGGGCACAAGTGACTTGGAGTCAAGGCACACCCCTAATACGTACATTATTTCGTCGGGAGCGGTTCTCAAGGTCCTCAGCATGTGCCTGCAAGTCTATGTGATCTCCTCGTCCCTACTAGTGTCATGCTCCTCTAAGGTCGCCATACGCTCCCCCACTTCTTCTATATCGCGTCTGATCCCTTTCAGGTCAGTGGAAAGCTGGCCTTTCATTTCTTGGATATCCTCCTTGAGGGACGTGAACAACGCTGTCATAAATGCTTTGGTTGCCGGGCCATCAGCACCCTCAGCCGCCTCTAGCTGGCACTTCTTACTATGAGTACCTCCTGCTGGGCCACTCACCCCAGGTTGCTTCAGGAGCATAGCCTTATCTGACCTGTCCTCCTTTGCATGCGCTGTGGCCATGGCAATGTATGGCACCTGGTAATACTCCTTCAGGTGATTGAGCACCTGCTGGGTCCCTCAAATGTGTGCTCCTTCGCTAGGTCTTGCTGCGCCTGTCGCTCTCTTCAGTGCCCCTCAGGTTCTTGGTGTGGTCCCTCAAATCAGCCCCCTGTGATCACCCAGGGCGATACCGCTGTTAAACGTTTCATCCGTGGCCGATCACCTGTTGTGCTCTGCTCTTTCACTCTGTGGTCGGGACTCTGGGATTGAGTAGTGCACAGTCTCTTGATTCAAAATAGAAGTGCCTTAGGTGTGTGCTCCCATGCCTCCTTTTATCACCCTTAACTTCTGATGCCCAGGTTCTCAGGTCTCGTTTCTCCCCTCGGACAGTGCAGTATGGAATTGACCACAGTCTCACTACGGGAGGGGTGCAGGATTTCATGGGGCTACAATTTTCTCCCAAGGTGGTACGCCTGTGGCTTGGGGATCCATCTAAAGCTATGCAAACGCTTCTAGGCCGCGTGGAGGCCCGCTTAGAATGGCGGCTTGAATGTCCCTTCGGCTCCTTCGCAATGCGTAAACTCCAGGAGCCGTCGCTGTGCAGAATTCTTACCCGATCTGGTTCCCCTCCGCTGCAGTCCCTTCTGCTCCTGCAGCACCTAGCACTTCCCAGTGTGCCACATGTGGCAGTTTCTTAAAGCTTGACTTCCTCTGGGCATTGAGTGTCGAGCAGTAGCTGCGAGCTTCCAGCTTCGTCTGCAATTTCAGTGCCCCCAGAGCCGGATATTGTCTGCCTCGGCATCTGTGAACCCCCTGGCCAGTCACCGCGTGCTCCAAGTGCCTGTATCGGTTCGCTGTGAGGGAGGTCAGGTGAGCCCCCCCATGCGGCAGTGATGGCTGGCTCTGCTCCTTCCCCACAGGCTCCGCTTGCCAATAGAGCCACCGGGGTCCCAATCACTCACCCGGTGGGCCCCGGCAGGCCCGAAGAGCAGCTCACAATCCTCCTCTGGGTCAGGTACAAGATGGCAGCCGCCGATCGCCGACCCTCGTAACCAATCCCCTCTGCCACTGGCTCTTCCGCTATCTGTCCCAGAGAGAGAGGCGCCGCTCAGGAGCTTCACTGGGGGCTTGGGCACCCCCCCCAGATAAAGCCCTCATTAGCTGCAGGAACATGCAGTGTCTCCCGAAGTCCGGTCACGGGCCGCCGATGCTGGCACCATGATGGCAGCCACCAATCGCCATCTGCGATCTTCGGGAATCCAAGGATCCATCCGTGCACTCAGCGATCCGCTGCCAGGTGAGTCCCAGAGGCCCTGGGGTCGGCGCGGACACCGCAGGGCGCCAACACCCCTCCACTATACTGGACTGCTTCTCCGCCTGCCCCCGGACCTCCCGGCCTCCGTCGCTCTTCCCTGCTTTAGGCCTCACCACATCTCAGCATCCGCTTCACCGGTCTCAGGCTCAAAATCGTTGCCTCTCCGGGTCGTGCCCGCACCACCGGAGTTCTGCTTTCAGGTCTGATTCCCTTGTATGAAATTAGGACCGGGAATGGCGAGAAATGCAATGCCGATGTGTGACGGAGCCGGAGGAACACAAACGTGCGCCCTATCCAGCCACCATCTTGGCCACGCCCAGTGTAAAACATTTAGAGGTACCAAAACAACATATAAAGTCATTCAACACAAAAGAAACCCAACACCAATTTACAACAATAGATTATATTTTTTCTGAACTTTTAGACACCAAAATGAACAACATCTACAAAAGGGTTCCGGAGATATAGATTTCTGAGTAAATGTAAATCACTGAAAAATTCAAACAAGCTTTGATAACTGCAAGGTTTGTAAAACATTTTAAGAGTTGTGTTTGGCTACTCCGGCCAGAGTTGGACGACCAACTCCAACAAGGGGTAGGCCAGGAAGGCCAATAAGGAGTAGTAGGACAGTTATCTTGTGAAAAAAGAAGCCTGAAGTCCAGGTCCAAGCTCTATGTGCAAACCACCATAGACTTCAATGGAGTGGTCCTAATGCATGGGATACAGGATGCTGAAGATGCTGTGCAGTTGACAGGGATCATTCGGGGGTTTCTCCTTGCTCCATGGTCTTTGCGGTGTGACTTTGGCCACAGGGGTCGATGTCCCTCAAAGTTCTCTTTGGTCCGACAAAAGTTCAGCTGCCACTGGACTACTGGTCTCCGGTCACAGTGAAACCAGACATTCGCTATGGTGAAGGCCAGTGTGCGTTATGGACGATTAAACTGCACTCCCAACGATTCTCCCAGGTCCATCAGACTCTGGTGCAACTTTTGAGCAGCAGGGTTTGTTCTCCCAGGATGCTCAGTGGCAGTCAGTGGCGATCAAGCAATTATGGCTACTGACTTGCCAAAGTGGGCTTCTTCAGATTTTATGGACCTGGTGCTGTAACAGGAAGTCGACCAACTGTCTCTTGGAGTTCACCTCTTTTGTCTGGTGATCAGGAGTGACTTTTTCATGAGCCAGGCATCACAAGCACAGTCCTCTCTTTGCTAGCCTGCAAATTAGCAGGTGCAGTCTAGCAGTTGGTGCAGTCTCTCTTGCCAAGTCCAGGGGACAGTAGGGCAGTCCTTCTTTAGTCCTGTCTTCAGTTCAGGCATGCTCTGAGGTCTGGGTGGCAGGGATGCCGTATTTATGCACAGAAAAAGCCCTCATGAGATATTCAGGTTACCCAGTTAATGGGCTACCAGGTCCTCTCCTGCCTGATGAGAACTTCCAGCAATGTGTGGTGTTTAGCTATCCCAGAATACACTATTCTTCCCACTCTCATGAGCGCTGAACCTTTCTCTCGGTGTGTGGAGCTTAGTAGCCCACCCTAGAGGTGTGGCTATCAGAGGGCTACACGTCCATGGAAAACATGGTTTGGCAACTGGTTTCTGCTCTCTGTCCCCAACACCAACTCAACTACCTGAATGAAAGAGCAGCCCCTCTTGTATGTGACCACCATTTGCCCTTCAAGGGAGAAGCTGCCTTTTGGGCTCACACCTTGTGTGGCTGTCTGCCAGATAGAGGTATCACTTTTTCTAAAGGCAGGCCTCTATACTTCCTGCTCCTGGGAGTTGTTCAAACTTCTCCCCAGGAGGGCACAAGGCTGTCTTGTGTCCAGCATCTGTGAATGGCCACTGAAAAACTTGGGCAACAGAGTGGCAACCTTCTAAAAGTTCTATTTCTTTAGAAGTTACATTACAATCAACTTGGGCATCAAGTCAGGTTTACTGCAACGATTAATTTGATACCTTGGAGTATCAACTTTAGTAGTCCTACTCAGAAGTTAGCACAGCTGAGTTGTCAGCGTGTAAACTTCTACTCGCCAATGGGGCTACTAGCCTCTCCACAGTAAAAACGACAATTTGGGATTTTTGCTAGTAGGACATATTAAAATACATGTCCTCCTTTTAAATTTTCAGCACCCTGCCTTAGTGCTCGGTAAGCCTGCTGTAGGGGAGACAGTTATTGAAAAGGGGGTCTGAGCTTTGCCACTAGTTTACATGGCAAAGTCCAGTTAGAAGTTTAAAACTGCTCTTCCACTCTTCCAGGTCCTTAATAGCAGTTTGGGAGATATGTTTTCACATTGGCACCATAAGTGTAGCAGCCTTGGTGGGACACTTTAACTTACAGTCCCTTTGTACTCTTGGTACCATACACTGGGTGGGGACTTATAAGTATGTAAAGTTCTGCCGACTGGTTATAAGCCAAATAACCATATACTTTTAAGGGTCAGAGCACTGGCAATAAGGTCCGGGTAGCAGGCCTCAACGCACTCTGAGTTAAAAGACCAGCAGCATCAGTCCAAATCTTTGAGGTGGCCATTAGAAAATTGTATTTCCTTGCACCACCTAAGTGGTTTGAGTGCCTGGACAGAGTGGGCTCCCCGTGAACATTCCAGTACAAGGCAAAGATTGTATGTAGTAGGAGCTTTTCCATCTAAGAGGCCTTGAGTGTCTGGAGGGAGTGGTCTTTCCATGAAGAGTTGTGCACAGAGCGAAGGCTATATAGAGTAGGGGCTTCACAACCTCACAGCACTTGGGTGTCTGAAAGTAGTGAACTCTTCATGAAGAGTTGCATATAGGGCAAAGGATGTGCATAATAGTTGCCTGGCTTCCTAGCAGGGCTTTGGTGTCTGCAAGGATTAGTGCTGTGATGATGAGAATGGTGTATAACATTAAAACAAGGTTTTGAAATATGCTGTTACTTGTATTTGTAAATAAATTAGCCATTCATATATTCTTGAACAATGTCTAGTGTCCTATAGTTTTTTTTTTTCTGTGCAGGAATATCAGCATTTTTTTTAAACTGCTCTATGTTTGATTTTTTTAAAGCACTGTATCATTTGCCCTATCACATCACCTTGTTTAGAGAAATGTACAGATAACTAATTTATTGGCAAGAGTACCTTAAATTTTTCTTAATTTCTTTAGAACAACCCACTGATTTAATATACAACCTATGTAACTGTCGCATATGGTCCCTGGGTAGGGGAAATGAGCCGCTGTACACGAGAGTATGGGGGTTTCCTTTCTTTATTGACTAGTTTAACAGACAACGCAGAGGTGGTTGTGATGATGTCTTCCCCCTTTTCCAGTCTTCTTTCGGAACGCCTCCTACTGGTTCTGGCTCTCCCTCCGATTCTCCAAGGTGGAAAGATGTAAAGAAAACAAAACAAGGGGACACACGGGTGAGATGAAGGATTTTAAACCGGATGGTAAAGGGATTAAGGGAGTGAGGGATCACCGGGGCTGCCACCACGTTATATTCACAAGAACAAAATAATGAATATTCGTAGATGAATGTGAGGGGACAAAGAACGAAACGTAACGGCGTCCAAAAACACTCACACCCCTGTGACCACCCCAGCTCACACTACCCAGTCCCTCCCCGCGGAAACGTAAAGCCCAGGACTCGGTCCCATACCTTTCCCAGCCACGCTCCTCCAGGAACGTGGCGGGGCGAATCGCGTTGTCGTTTGCCTCCTGGCACTCCAGTCTCCTCGACTCCTCTCTCTCCGGTCTCTCTAACGTCCTTCGCTCTCCTCTCTTCACCACCTCTGACTCTCTCTGGTACTCGCTCTCGCTCCCCTTCTCCAATCCTTTCGCGCCTCTGTCGTCTTCCGGGTCTCCTTTACTCTCAAGTCTGTCCTCTGATTGGTCTACGGCTGCTGACGCCGGACCTGCACATCCCGCCTCCTTAAAGCTCCAGTCCACGTTAAAGGAGCCGTCAGTGTCCTGTGGTCGGGGTGGAAACGAAGAATCGTTAATGTCTCCACCCCGACCTTCCTCTGTAACGACCCCGTGACAGTAACGTATCTCTGCAACTCTTTGTATAAGTGTGCAGTGTTTAGTTTGTTATTCTAAAGTATTCTTTGGATTAAAAACTTGAGTAGTAGTGGTAATGTACTCTAACTTTTATCACAATAAATAATGCTGGTCTTCAGCTCAACGCTATTACCGTTTTATATATGCATATACATTCAGGTACTTAATGATTTTCATGTCTCTGCAGCATTTAGTATTTCTTTGCACATGTGAAATGATTTACTGCATTTTAAAATAAATTGAATAGCAGGAGCTTGGATGATGTCATCAGTGATGTCATCAATGTTGCGATATCAGTGATGTCATTGAATATGTCATGAGTAATATATGAGGTAATAGCAGTAAATGGTAGGGCATAAGTTAGTTCATTTGCTTAACTATAACTGTGAATTTCAGTGAATTTTGCGTTTAAAACATCATACTGACAGTCACTGTCACCCAACTATAACATCAAATTATACTATGATTTTTCTGTGAATTTCCAGGGTGTTTTATTTTTTATAAAGTATAGTCAAAGCTAATTAACAAAGGCAAACAAATTTTCTCTTTAGATTTTGTTGTGAATTTACAGTAATATGTTTTAATGTTACAACTTGGCGGCTTATTTTGTTTTTTTCCACCTTCCATGCTCCCATGGTACTCCTTTAGGACGGCTACAACCAGTGCAAGGCCCCAGTGGTAGTTTTGTATGTGTTTTACTTCCTGTTCTAAGTCTCACTGGAGTATCGCATAAACTGTAGAAACATTTTTAAAGTTATGCTTAGTGTAAGAGTAACTTTTATTTAAGTTTGAGTCCGGGCTTTTCTTATGGAGTCAATTAATAAAGATCCGGACAGATTTTGTGAAATTGCTCCTTTTTTGTGATGTTGAGATCTGACTGTATTGGATTATAGTACTCCAGGACCCATGACACTCATGAAAGACATCGGATTAGCTAAAATCATTGCCTTTATCCCCTTCAACCTCATTTGGGATTAGCTCTTTGGTGAGATCACATCTTGTGCTGCATTCATCTAATTGTTTTGCATTTTTTACAACTTGTTTTGGGTTGGGGGCTTCACCTTTGTGATTATGGCTTCTGGAGATGAGAGGAAGAGAGATGGAGGAGCAGCAGGAGACTGCTAGGACGACCAAATCATCTCTGGTGTTGCAATTCTTCACTATTCCTCTAGATAAGAAGACTTTGGCCATCAAAACTATTCCGTGTACTATCTGGGACAAACATTTTTCAAGAGGTACTTCAAACAGTCACATGGCACTTCATGAATGTTTAAGCACATGCGGCGTGCCACCCTAAATGACTTGAAGGAGCTGAGCGCCAATGGAAGGCCCAGGAGGGCCGGCAGCACATGGGTCATTTATTGCAGAAGGTGCAGCAAGGTTGTTATTGCCGGGGAGCCAATTGCAGAGGTGAGAGACATGGCTTCAGAACATCAGTGCCCCAATAGGGTTTTGTGTGTGCACTCCCCAATTTCAAATGCCCTGGTTTTTAAATCTAAAATATTTCAATAATACAGAAACAAAATTGTAAAAGCTTTTAAATACAAAGGGGAAATAAAGATTCTTCTTAGAACCCCCTTTTTGGTTTAAAAATAGATACATTGGATGTTATTAGTCATGTGTGTCTCGATGTTAGAGAATCATAACAGTTGACTATAGCAATCTATGCACAACAATGAAAGGTAAGTTTACTGCTATACATGGAAGTAAAAATCAAACACTTGGAAAAGTTACCCAAACCTAAAGCAAAATCTTTGAAAATCTGGCAAAAATCTATTGTTCTAACGCAGACCTAACTCAAAATACAGGTTGGTATTTATAAACTAACACAAATGACAATCACAATACTCCTGTGGTACCATACACGGTAAATAATCTATTTTTACAGGTATTTAACTGGTATTGCGGGATCAATCTAAAATTAAAAAAATATATATTATTCCACCCCAACGTCCCTTCCAAAGGACAGGGAAAAAAGGATCACGGCAATGCATAGTGACTGTTTTATACCTAAGGAAGCTTCAATGAGATTTAGTGAGTTAAAGTGTCTAAACTTACTAAAGCAAATGGAAGGGTGCACAGTAAGAAATTTGTAGTCCAGTAAAAATTCAGCGTATATATTCCGAATAAGATGTTTATTCTTTTTCTTTTTATATCTAATTTCAACAGCATCCAGCCAACACGTTTCGCTCCAATTACATTTAGAACTTTATCAGGGCTTAATATAGTAGAGCACTAGAACGTTTCTTTATATACACATCGGATGTATAAAGTTTCAACCAAATCATACATTTTTGTGAACTGGTGTGAATTTAATCATCATGTCCCGTGATACACGGATCAAAATATATAACATTCCGATATATACCTCAATAAGTATCCATTCTCCCATACAATATTGCAACAGGAAAAAAATTATTAGCTTGTTGTAAGAGAATATATACAGAACAAACACCAACCACAGCAAGTGTTTGGAGGTTGACTAGCTGCAAAGGGTTCAGTACAGGGCAAAGGCTGTGCGTAGTAGTAACTTGGACCCTCATCAATGGGATTTTGATGTAGGGCAGCGCAGCAATGTACCCTGCTGTGCTGCCCTACGCCAAAATGAAAAGGCAGGAATGCACTGTATTTATGTAACAAGGTGCATTCCTGTCCTTTTTTCCTGAGCTGGTGCCATTTCGACAGCCTAGCGCCAACCTTGGCACACTTGCACCATGGTGCAAGGGTGCCTCCATTGCATGCTGGATTGGTTTTGTGCCGAAGGGACACTTTCCTGCACAAGCAGCACACATAGAAAGAGGAAAAATCAAGGAGAAATAAACCTATTTCTCCTTGTTACGCCTCATCTTGGAAGACTTACAGATTTGGTGCTTCCCCAGGTTCACATGATTCTGTAAATCTGGGGGAGCGTAAAAATCTATGGGTTTTCCTTGGGAACATCCAGTGCAACGCCCATGAAATGCCTCCTGGGTGGAGAGTGATTTGCACTGCGTTGCCTTACTCAGGATTTGTGAGCCCACTCAAAGCCATGCAGGGTTGCTTTGCGTGGCTTCATAAATCTGATTGAGAGCACTGTGTTATAAATGTACCACTATAAGTGGTGTAAAAGTGACGCAGGGCTCTCATTAAAGCCCCCTGGCCACCTAATAGGGCAAGGTGTCTATATAGAGTGGTTTCATCATGAAGAGTGGTGCACAAGGCAAAGGCTGTGTGTGGTAGGGGCTTGGGTACCTGCAGGGATTGAGCTCTCTATGAAGACCTCTGTACAACACAAAGGCTGTACATTGTATAGTAGACTTGACCATCTGCATCTAACGGATTGCGCACACAAGGTCAGCTATCCACAAAAGGTTCAGTACAGAGTAAAGGTTGTGCGTAGTAGGGGCTTAGTCCCCTAAGAGGCCTAGGGTGTATAGAGGGAGTACGCTCTCCGTGAACAGTTGTGTTCAGGGTGAAGGCTGTGTGTAGGAGCTTGACCATCTAAGTGGGGTCAGCCTTTTAAATAGAGGCCGCCGCCTACAGTCCATTCCAGGTGTGTAAATCTGCAATTGTCCGGTGCTGAGAAGGGCTTTAAAGCAACCAGAGAGTTTTCTTTTTTTTGTTTTTCAGGCCCGGCTGCTAGGGAAGAGCTTAGTCTTAGGACTAAGTCCAGTCTTTTTTTGTGAAATGACGATCAGTGCACATGGCACGCTCACCGCATTTCACTGAAAGTCATATGAGCCAATCGGCTCAGTTTACCTTTACTGAATCTGTAATCAAGGGAACATCTCAGACGCTAAGCACCAATTTGAATGGGGAGAGAAGAATTTATTGTTCAGTTAATAAAAACTTACAATGCAACACATTTTGCACTTTTCATACATAGTATCACAAAGTAACTTTATAAAAGCACAAATTTAAAAATAAATGGTTATTCCCATATTTAAAACAATTTATTCGTAGTTCAAAACCACCTAAAAACATTCTGCCAAAGTGCATTTACAAGGGACAATATGGTCAGTGTACAGAAGATGGGAAACATTAAAGCTGGCAACAGACGGGACGTGGGTCCCTTGCTCACTTTGCCACTGGATTCAAACTAGCCTGGCTGATGAGGGGTGTTACCCCGAAACCGGTCCCAGGGTGCTTGTTTCCAGTTCAGGGAAGACCTGGCTTGGCAGTTCGGGCTGGACTGTTACCATGAGGCACAGGGTCAAGACTGATTTGCATATAGCTGGGTCTGAACTGAGGTGGCGAAGTGAGCTAAAGAACGATGATGGATTCAACCCAAATCTGTGACTGGGGGTGAGTGTATGAAAAGTTTCAGAGCTCCGTCCATCATCTCCTTATGCTTGCTAATGTAAATCAGACCTGGAGAAATATCAGCGAGATACAAATCGAACATAAGAGGGGCCAAGACACAGCTTTGTTTTAGGGCCGGCCATTGTTAATATTTTTTTCAACATTTTTGTGCCTTGGCCCAAACTAACTCTTATCCATGTATCTGTGTACAATAATTGGATCGCTCTGAGTAGAATAGGAGAAATTCCCCAATTTGATAGTTTAATCCAGAGGATGTTACTCTGCAACGCATCAAAAACAGATCGGGAGTCAACAAAACACAGGTGAAGGTTCATCGAGCGACGCATTGCTTGTTCAATTGTAAGTGCCAGCAGTTGAATGTTGATAGATGTACCAAGACATTTGATAAACCCAGTCTGATTTTTGGGCAACAGGTTTTTAGATTCCACCCAGGTCGTGATATCTGCCAGCAGACATTTGGCCAAAAACCTGGCCGCACAATCCATAAGGGCTATTAACCGATAATTGGCGGGGTCCGAGGTTTGTCCGGCTTTGTAAAATAGGGGCCATAATTGATCTCCTCCAGTTATCCAGAATTTCTTGACTCACCAGGATAGGATTAAATGAAGTTGTCAGATTCTCCGCCCAGAATTGCAGGTTCTGTTTATAAAGTGCTTGAGGGAGGCTGTTGGGCCCCGGGGCCCCGTCCCGATGGCTATTGCTGATGATTTTTTCCGCCATTATGGAGTGGACCACCATGTGCAGGACTTCTCCGGAATTATTTTGGCTAGATGTTTTTAAAGATCTGGTTACAGTGACTGTACCCCCGCACATAGCACTCAGGTGTTTACTCCAAGCTTCTTCTGAGATAATTGATATCGAGCATTGGGTTTTCCAATTGGTAGATTGGTTAACTAGCTTCCAGAATTCTCTTGAATCTTTGCATTTGGAGGCATGGAGAATTTTACACCAGTACTGGTCAAACTCGGTTTTTGTTTGGGACCATACCGCTTTTCTGTATAGCATCCTTAGTTTTGGTAAAGTCTCACTTCAGACGCTTGAGGGTGGGTTGATTCTTAATACCCTCAGAGCACGATTCAACTTCTTTTTGGCTATTGTAAGGTGCGCTGAAATTTTCCTAGGAAGAGGATTCACTATTGTTGTTTTGGCTGTTTGACGGGCAACATTTTTCTCTAGTAGGAGCATTGAGAATTGTTCCCAATGATTCAAACGATTTGGATTTGCATCAAGTAGTTTTTCTCACAGATCTCTAGTTTGATGTTCAACTTTCTTAATGCAGGCTACCGACCACTGTAGTTTTTTAAAGTTTTGCACCGTAGCATAGCCTATTTCCAGGGCAGATTGTTCCTGTAGAACAAGTTACTTACCTTCGGTAATGCATTATCTGGTAGAGACTATCTAGCTGCAGATTCCTTACCTTTGAATGTCCAAGGCGTCAGGCTGGATGCGGAAACTTTTGCTGAGCAATACCCCTTGCGAGCGACGGAGAGTGGCTCCATTCGGCTCCGCGTGACGTCGTTGATGTCGGTAGCGTCAATTATGACATTGCGGTGCCTACATAGGCGCCACCCAGGCACGAGGACATCAGTACTTCTTGTTTTTCCACGCCAGAAGCGCAGACACACGAAGTGACTAACGTAAACATGTGCAAAACTAGGGCCCTGAAAAGGTAGAAACCCTAGACCTGCTACATCAGTCCGCAAAGCGGGGAGGCATGGGTGGGCTGTAAGGAATCTGCAGCTAGATAAGAGTCTCTACCAGATAATGCGTTACCGAAGGTAAGTAATTTGTTCATCTGATAGAGACTTCTAGCTACAGATTCCTTACCTTTGAATCAGATACCAGAGCCATACCATCCCGGCGGTGGGTTGCTGACTCATGAACTAAGTCTTGCAGGACTAAGCGGCAAAGTGCCCCTCCCTGCGCACTTGACCATCAAGACAATGTTTTGCGAACACATGCAACGATGCCCACGTTGTTGCCTGACATGTCTTGGACTGGGACACCCCGAGCCAAGGGCATAGTCGTAGACTTTCCCCTGGTGGAATGGGCCCTTAAACCCTCAGGGGGCTGCTTCTTCGCCAAGGCATAACAGATTTTAATGCAGAGAACAACCCAGCGAGAGATGGTTCTTTTCTGCACTGCGTTTCCCTTCTTTGCTCCCACATACCCCACAAAGAGTTGATCATCCACCCGGAACCCTTTTGTGCGGTCAAGGTAGAACAACGCCGCTCTTTTTGGGTCCAGACGGTGGAGACGCTCCTCTTCCTTAGAGGAATGTGGGGGATTAAAGAAGGTGGGCAAAGTAATGGATTGGCCCAAATGAAATGGGGTAACAACCTTTGGTAAGAATGATGCCCTGGTGCGAAGCACCACCTTGTCTGGAAAGGACATAAGATAAGGAGGACGAGCTGGCCGACGCGGCCCCGCCCACTCAAAACTCCTGCACTGCGGCGGAATTTGCGCCGCAGTTAAGGAGTTAAATAAGTGAGAACCAAATTAAGGTCACATTGTGGCATAACAAAGGGTGCAGGTGGAAATAAATTAACCAACCCTTTCAGAAATCTATTTACAATAGGAGATTTAAAGAGAGAAGCTGGTCTGGCAGCCGCAAAAAAGCATACAGAGCAGAAAGTTAACCCTTGAGAGTTCCCAAAGCAGAGCCCTGCTGGGCAAGGGTAATAATGAACAAAAAGGACAGTAGAAAGAGGAGCAGAAAGAGGGTCAATAGACCTTTCTGTACAGTATAATACAAATGTTTGCAAACCGCAGACGTATACCGACTTAGTGGAGGGCCGCCTGGCTGCCAGAATAACATCACAGACTTCTGGAGGAAGGTCAAAAGCCATCAACTGCCAGCGCTCAATCTCCACGCATAGAGGACCATAGTTGACAGGTTCGGGTGGAGAACCCTCCCCTGCTGCGGCGACAGAAGATCCTCCCGAAGAGGCAGCCTGATCAGAGGATCGACACTCATGCTCAGAAGCTCTGGATACCAGACTCTCCTTGCCCAGTCTGGCACCACAAGGATGGCTTGGGCTTGGTCACTCCTGATCTTCTTCAGAACCCTGGGCAGGAGTGGTATGGGCGGAAAGGAGTACAACAGGCCTGGCCTCCACTTGTGACGAAACGCGTCGCCGAGCGATGGCCGCCTTGGAAACTCCAGCGCGCAATACTGCTGACATTGCGCGCTCTCTTCAGAGGCAAACAAATCTAACCAAGATTCTCCCGACTGCTGAAAGAGACCTTGCGCCACCTCCGACTGGAGACGCCAATCGTGATCCTGAAGGCATCGTCGGCTGAGATCGTCCACCCTGGCGTTCAGAGAACCTGCCAGATGTTGAACCACCAGAGTTATGCCCTGCTGTTCCAGCCATGCCCAGAGATGCAGGGCATCTCGACAAAGGTTCTACGACCCCACCCTGCCTTGCATGTGGCAGTACCACATGGCGGTGGTGTTGTCCGTGAACACCTGCACTAACTTCCCCTAGACAGAGGGAAGGAATGCTTTCAATGCCAACCGAATCGCTCGAAACTCCAACAAGTTTATATGGAGCACCGTCTCCGCCGGAGACCAGTGACCCCTGATTGCCACCTTTCCCATGTGGTCGCCCCATCCCAGAAGTGACGCAACCATCATGACTGTGAAATCTGGTTGGGGAAGGGAGAGAGGTCTGCCGTTGATCCAATCGCGGTCCGTTAACCACCACTGAAGATCCTTCCCAGTTCCTTCCGAGATCTGAACCACGTCGGTGAGACTTCCCCGATGCTGTGCCCATTGGAACTTCAAGTCTCACTGCAGAGCCCGCATACGCCACCTGGTGTGTCTTACCAACAGGATGCAGGAGGCCATGAGATCCAACAGCCTCAGAGTCAGTCTCACCGAAATCCAGGATAGAGGCTGAAATATCAGAATCATAACCTGAATATCCTGGACTCGCTGCTCGGGAGGATAAGCCCGAAACTGCACTGTGTCCAGAACTACTCCGATGAAATGGACTATCTGAGAAGGAGTCAGGTGTGACTTTGGCACGTTATTAGAGAACCCCAGCAAATGCAGGAGGTCCACCGTAGTCTGAAGGTGGGAGACAACTACCTGGGGTGAGGACGCCTTCAACTGCCAGTCGTCTAGGTAGGGGAAGACTGAAACCCCTAACCTGCGCAGATGAGCTGCGACCACCGCCATCACCTTGGTGAACACCCGAGGGACACTAGTAAGGCCAAAGGGGACCACGATAAACTAAAAGTGATCGTGGCCTACCTTGAACCGCAGGTAACAACTGTGGCCCGGAAGGATGGGAATGTGAAAATATGTATCCTGCAGGTCCAACGCCACCATCAAGTCTCCTTGGTCTAGGGCAGACAAGACCTGAGCCAATGTGAACATTTTTAATTTCTCCTTTTTGAGGAAGAGATTGACGGTCCAAAGATAAAAAATGGGCCGAAGCCCCTTGTTCTTCTTCGGAATCAGAAAGTAGCGGGATAAACAGCCACCACCTACTTCTGAAGCTGGGACCCTTTCTATAGCTCCCTTGGCAAAAAGAGCTGTAACTTCCTCTTCGAGCAACTTCAAATGATCCTCCGCCAGCTGTTCCTGAGTTGGAGAAAAAAAGGAAAGTAAGAGGATAGCCCTCCAGGACGATCTGCAAGACCCACTTGTCTGTTTAGATCTCCAGCAGGGGAGATGATGACAAATTCTCCCACCCACTGGAGTAGTGTGGTCCTGCAGAATCAGCTTAGAAGTGCTTGGAGGATGCGGCTGGTGGGGGGTAAGAGTGTGGCCGATGACTTCTGGCCTCCATTCCGAGGCAGAATAAACCACATCCACGCACTGCTTGGGTAGTCTGAGCGTAAGGGTGGCTAGGATAGGGCTGACGAGGCTGGAAACCCCTTCGTTGCCACGAAAGGGACGAATGGAAGACTGGCCATGAGGAGTGGATGAGAGACCCAAGGATCTGGCTGTAGCTCAAGATTCCTTGAACGTGACCAGGGCAGAGTCTGCCTTTTTCCCAAAAAGGCGGGTTCCATCAAAGTGCATGTCCATCAAACTGGACTGGACATATCCAGAGAAACCAGTTGTACGAAGCCAGGCGTGGTGCCTCAAGGCCACCGTCATTGAAATTGATCTGCCCAGTGAGTCAGTTGTAACCAAACCACATTGTATGGTGAATTTTGCTACAGCTCTCCAGTCCTTGACAGCTTGGGAGAGCACAGTCCGGGCCTCCTCTGGGACTTTGGGCAGCACCTGCGCAACCGTATCCCAAAGAGAATGGGGGAAACCGCAACCGTCTCCCAAAGAGAATGGGGGAAACGGCCCAATAAGCACACGGTATTCACTGACCGCAATGCCAGACTGGAGGAAGAAAACATCATCTTCCCAAATGAATCCAGTCTCTTGGATTCCCTATCCGGAGGGGCGGAAGGGAATGCACCCTGGGAAGTAGAGGCCTGCACCACCAAACTTTCTGGGGTGGGGTGTTGGCTGAGAAACTTTGGGTCGCCCGGAGCTAGGCGATGGCGGTGTGCAATCGTCCTATTCACAGGAGCCCCTGTGCTAGGCTTGGACCATGTTCCTAGAAGGACATCTGTACGTGCCTCATTAAAGGGCAAAAGGGGTTCAGAGGTGGACCCCCAGGTTGAAGCACTTTGTTCAGGAGATTAGTCCTGACCTGCACTGAGGGCAGCTCCAGTTCAAGGACCTCAGCTGCCCTCTTAAACACCATGGCATAGGACGCCCCCTCCTCAGTAGCCACTGTAGGTGGAGAGAGAATGCCAGTGTCTGGGGAAGTATCCAGACCACTGGCTTCCCCACGTTCCCCATACCAGTCCATAGTCTCCTCAGAGACATACTGGTTCTCTAATGGGTCTCCAGACTCCTCCCATTCCTCTACTGAGCCCTCCAGCACATCCACAAAGTGCACAGGCGACAACATAGAACCCTTGGTTTCTGTCGGAGTCGCTAGACGCCATTACGGCTCCGTGTCGTCGGGGATGAGGATGGGGCTTGCGCCACTAAAGGGCGACGTCGCAGGCTCCGACTTTAGGGTTCAATGCCAGGGAAGGTTGCATTGGCACGACCGGCGTCAAACCAGATCGGATCCCTGAGGCCCCACCGGTGCAAACTGCGTCAAACCCAACGGGGCCCTATCCGACCCCGCGAGACCCGAGGGCTCACCAATGGGGTCTTTCCACTCAAACATGGAGCGCATGGCCTCGTAAAAATCTTTAATTTGAGCTGGAGTCGCTCCGACTCCCGGAAAGGGAGGGAGGCGCAAAGTCGACTCCGGCTCTGCAGAACCGTGCCTAGAGCGTCGGTGCTCCTTACCTCTATCGATGACGGACGCCAGTTGAGGTGAAGTCGAAGTCCGTTTGGACTTCTTCTTCTTGTGCCTCTTACCAGAGTGTCCAGATGACCTCAAATGGGAGGAAGAGGACTTGGGGCTTCGTGAGCAGTCCCGCGACCTCTTCTTCGAACGGGACCGTGACCTCCTCGGAGTCTCGCTTAATGGTGTCGACTGCCGGGCCGCAAGGAACTTCACCACCCGCTCCCTCAAGGTCTTCGGAGCCATCGCCCGACAGTCTGAACACGAATTCAAATCGTGGTCGCGTTCAAGACACCACAGACATACGCGGTGGGGATCGGTAACCGACATCATGCAGGAACAAGTCCTGCATGGTTTACAACTTGTCATCCTACCAGACATCCCTTGTACATGAAGTCGTACTCAAAAAATGTCGACAAAAGCAGAGAAAAAAGCCTGCCAAAAAGCAGCAGAGGGGTAGCTCTTCCCGGATTGGTGCTTAACTGGCACGGAAAGAACCGACGTCCGCCCGCCTGGGTGGTGCCTATGTAGGCACCGCAACATCATAACCAACGCCAACTACATCACGTGGAGTTGAATGGAGCCACCCGACGTCGCACACAAGGGGTATTGCTCAGCAAAAGTTTCCGGATCCAGCCCGATGCCTGGGAAATTAAAAGGTTAGGAATCTGCAGCAAGAAGTCTCTATCAGATATGTAATATTTAAATTGAAACTGATCATTTGCATCTGATGGTCGCTTTCCAACCTATTGCCCAATCCGTAGCTTATAACCATCTGATATAGAGGGAGCGATACTAAGGATTAATCTAACTGCGTGGGATTTTACAGAGGGATGTGATGGCTGTGCCAGACTATCCGAAGACACCCGGCCATTCAATACTCGTAAACCCAAATGCTCCAGGTTGCTTGCCACTTCCCTGCCTGTTGTGTCAGACCGTTGTTTAAAGTCTTGAGAGGGCAGAATATGCCAAATATGGTCGATAATATCCATTATGTGATCCCTGGGCGTAACCTGAAAAAGGTTCATATTAAAATCACAAGACAAAAGCATTAGGGCTGCTGGGCTAGTGGAACATTGGGATGATATAAAACCCAATATAATTTTAATTTATTATTTTTTTCTAGTTGAGCGGGATGAACGTAAACGTTAATTATCTGCAAAGGTGACACACTGAACGGGTGGTTGGCCCAAACCTTTATCACCAGTACATTTGGATGGTCTATCTTCACTTCTTCAGTCTTGATGTCAAGGTCCACCGATACGTACAGCGCCAGACCCCCTGCAGCACACCCCATTGATTTTATTTTAATTGCTGGTTTGCTGTAACAAATATGCTGGTAGATAGATTTCTTTTTGTGCCCATGTCTCTTGCAGGAGCACTATGTGAAGTCTTGTAATAAAGGATAGAAAATCCTTATCATCCCTCTTTGCAGAAAGTCCCTCAATATTCCATGCACAGGTAGCAACGTGGTTCGCTTTTTGTCCGGTTAGCGAACTATTTTTCTGTCATTTACAAACTTTTTTGTGTGGCCCAGAAGAGAGTGCACTCGGAAGCCAAGACCAGTTATAGTTTTGGTGTGGGGCTTGGCATACCTTCCTCAGAGCTTTTCTCTTCCAGGGGAGCTATGTTGGCACTACACGATGAAATTGATTGACTCCTTGCCCCTTTTAAAATTTAAGTTGCCACTGAGTGTCGATTATTCGTAGGATTTTGTAGACTTTTAATCTCTTCGTGGTAGCCCGGTCTGTCCCCCACGCCTTCTACCCAGGCACAAACCTCACAACCTTCCAAGTGGAGAAACTGTGGATAGGCTTCCGCCTAATCTCTTGACATGTCTATTCCCCAGTTTGCAAATGCCTCCTTTTCTGCCCACACTTGGTCAGCTAAAGTGGTTGTTGCCCAGGTAATCAACGTCGGTTCTTCACCACCCAATATTGGTGCATTTAAAAAAGTGACAGAATGGATATCAAATGACTGACTTAATGTGACTTAACGCTGGTATTTCTTTGGCCATATGTATCATTGTCCCTTTATTTATTCTGTCAAAATGACCCCTTGACTTGTATTTTGGGAGAAATGTCACTTTACAGAGGTTGTTAGGTGGACTGATGTACAATGACGATGCTCTTAAACTTGGCTGAGCAAACTACTACCTGTTGGGCAATGGGTCCCTGCTCTGATATTGTTACGACACTGCACTGTCTTGCTCGAGATTCAATTTTTGTGTTTTTTCTATACCGACTTCATGGGTGGTAGACTTTTCGGTAGAGGTTAGTTTGTTTCCATCTTTAGTGGGCAGGGCACATGTATTCATATCTGTGTTTGTATTGCATCGTGCTGTATCGGCCCGGTTCTTTGGGCCGTGATGATTCTGATCTTGATCAGCCCCTGTTATAGCGGACCCCTTCTTACCCAATCAGGAGAGGGCTGACTGCCATAGATTCTGGTCCACTCATCAATCATTTACTTTCCTCATTGTTTGTCCTTTAGCTGGAGTGAAATTCGAATTAACCCCCTTTTCATCAATGCGTGACTCCTCTACGGGATCTTCTTGCTTTTCTCGCAGAATAGCAACTGACTTTATAGCTTTGCTAGAAAAATAGGGAAATCTTGCCCAAGTTGTCAAGGGTAATGTTCCTCTGGGCATTGATTAACCTTTTTGCTGTGAGTTTTCCTGAGTCTTTTACGCTGTCTTTTTGAAAGCTGGGCTGGTTTCCCTTGTGAGGCACACGTTGGCACTGAGCGTACCGCTGAGGCTCTCCTTCCCAACACGATGAGGTCTGATTGGTGAGGTGGTGAGAGACTAGCACTGGGGTCCAAGTTGGTAATCTGTCTGCTTGTTGACGGTCCTTCAGCTTCCATACCCTGCTGTTCCCTCTCCGTGCTGGTTATCTCCCCAAGACCTCATCTGCTTCAGATGACTTTCTGAGGGGAGCTTTGTTCCCAGGGCCCCTCCTGTCAGGATTAATTCACTGTGGAGGGACTGTTACGGCAGTGTTGGTTTTTAGCTGCCCCACGGACTCTGCAATCACAGTTTCTAGCACCCCTGGGAGCAGTGTCAGTTTGTCCAAAACTGGGCCACAGCCACAGGCAGGAACACACTGGACATCGAATTGTACCCTTTAAACAAGCGAGTTGAGTGCTCCAATTTTTGAGTCAATTAAACTAATGTATAGAGCCATTGTATTTAAAAGATCCACCTGAATATCAAGCTTGCTTGTTTGCTATGTCAAGGAATTAACTACTGATTGAAATGAATGAAGGAAAATCTCCCAGCTATTGCTTTCTTTTCCTTTTTCCCTGGGGTATTGACTTTGAGGAATGTCGGCCTGTATGAAAGTAGCAGAGGTACCAGATGGTTGGGGGGGGGGGCTGGCTGCACAGGACTTAGGCCCAGCAATGCTGCTTCCACTGTCTGGGTATCCCCCTGGGGTGATAAGAAGACCTTGTCTTGTTGGGCCTATTTCTCCAGGGGTGTTGTAATGATGTACTTACCTATTAAGGAGATAGCCCTATCTGTTTCCAGGTCTGACCCCCGGGTATGGTCCATACTGACCAGGCTACTCATTTTGGTCTTAGAACTAGAAGTGTTGTGGAAGATGTGATGATGCACCTCAGCTACGACCTAAATGTCCTTCCCTGGTTTGAAGATTATATTTGGCTCCTTGCCGCTTTTGGGTATTTATATAACAATTGGAGCATTAATCACTCATTCCGGGATTTTGACCAACTCCAGTTGCGATGCCCCTAGCTCACTGCTATTCTTAATCTCATGTGCTCGGATACTTTTTGTTGCCCATGATTCCCTCTGAAAGGAACCCTTTTTTATTTTAGGCCCCTCAGTGGGGACGGGCACTTTGGATCCACCTGTACGTTAAGGGCTACTTTCAGGCTCAAGTTGGACTCATCTAGCAGGAGTGGCTGTATCGAGCTTTGAAGACCGATTGTGTGAATATCCTCATGGTATATAAGTAAGGCATCAACTGGGTTCTCTACAAAGTCAGATTTATTTTGCGCTTTTCCCTGCTGTTTGTGGCTAGAAGCTAGAACTTCAGAGTGAGGAAATTCAAGCCCTTCTTACTCTACCAAGCCCGGCTCCTCAGCGTTCCTGTGAGACACTGTTTAATATTGAGCCATTAAGCTGCTTCTGTCTCCACTGAGTGGCTACTGGCACTCCTCTTGTTCTCCCTGAGCGCATGATGGAGGGATAACAGGGTTGGTAAACTTTGGGACACTGCTGATGAGAGCGGATTAGCTTGACTTGTGGCCTCCTTCCAGTGGGTCTCACTTGGCTCTGATTCGTTCTTCTGTATCGCCTCTGGCTGGCCCTTTTTCCTACACCTCACTCTGAGCAGATCCCTCCTCCCTTTGACCCAGTCCTCTAGGGCCTACTGGGGGCCGTTGCAATCTGGCTCCTTCCAGCACTTCAGGGGCTGCAGCGGAGGCAGTAACCGGAGGCAGAGTCCTATTACTCCTACTACACCCACGTCTCACTAGGATGTAGACAGGAATTAAGTAGAGAGAAGGAAAAAATTTGGCTGGCATAGAGCGACAGGAAAGTATAGAAGGCCATCTTACCTCCAGACTCCAATGAAGTGCATGAGGTCCTTACTGCCCATACAGCGTAGCCTGGAGTATAGCAGAAGTGTAGTTGAGGTGTAGCTGGAGAGTAGCTGAAAAGGCCTCTGGAACTGCACTGGAGCTGAAACTAATCCAGTTCTTTCCCCAGTTTTCACACTTTGGAGTTTAGCTTGAGTTTAACAGGAACTGTGGAACTCGAGGCCTACGAATCCATGAACTAGGACTACTACTTATTTTATTTTATTGGGAGGTGGGGGGTAAAAAAAACGTTCTGGCTCCCAACAATGAGCCACTGTGCCCACTGAGCTGGCTGGATGAGTGGGGCCCACCCAGCGAGACCGCACCTAAACCTGGTCGGGCCACCTCCGCGAACCACCTGTGGCTCCCACTCTGTGGCCGCCAACTACCAGCGGCTGCACTCACCCTTAACGCCGTGGGCCGAACCCAGCTGCCAGCTGGAATTGGCAGCAGCAGACAGACAACCTCAGTGTGACCCGCGAAGGTCGTGTAGCAACTCCAGGTAGTGGATTGCAGACACAGATTATGGGGCAGCAGGGGACTGAAGCAGGCCGTTTGCCTCGCCTCTCCTCTCGCAGTGGAGAGAAATTCCCCTTTCCTATGATTTCCCTACCTAGTGGATCCCTGCTTGGGGGTCAGCACAGAAGGGCGATACCAAAACAGAGATCCACCCACTAAACAACAGGGATAATAATTGCGGTAGAGGGAAATCGCCCCCCTTGGGCATGGGCTGTGATCCGCCCCTGGGCCCCATTAGTTTTTCTGTCACCCCTTGGGGATGGATGGTGCATTCACCTCCAATCGCCCCACTCGGGAGGGGGGGGGGGGAGAAAGCCCACTAGATGCCAGAGATTTTTAGACTGCAGTATTGTTTTGGAGGTGGGAGAGGTCCCAAATGTCATGGACATGTGCTCTTGTCATTAGAACAGTTAGTCTCATCTTTCTGTCCCTGCAGGGAGGCAGATGGGGTGTGCATTCCGTATCGGTTCCCCTGGGGGTAGAAAGGCCACTAGACACCAGGTTTTTTTTTTTTTAAGCAGCTGTATTTGGAGGGGGGGGGAGGGGCCCCTTGGGCATGGGCCTGTCTTCCCTCTCTGACCCAGGCCTGATTAGTCTTTTACCCCCTGGGGGTGGATGAGTGTTCATCCCCAATCCGCCCCATCCCCAGGGGTTCTGCAGAATGCCCACTAGACAAGACACTTTTCTGGGGGGGGGGGGGGGGGGGCAGACCTCCCTGTTCATGGGCCTTTGTTCTCCAACAGGAACCAGGGATTTTTAGACTGTAGAATTGTTGTAGGTGTTGGAGAAAACGCCTCCCTGGGTATAGGCGTGTGCTCCACCCCAAACTGGGCACATTTAGCCTTATTGCCTACCCTACCCCCCCCCCCCCCCCCCGGATGGATGGAGCTGCTCACACCTAATCTGCCCCAATGTGAAGCTGAAGGCCCCTAGTTCACCAGCAATAAGAGATTTAAAAAAAGGAAGCAGTGAGAGGGTCAACTCACCAACGCATCAGGCTGTATCCACACCCCAGAACGCACCCAACAACCTTTTTCTTTCAACCCCTTGAGGGTAGATTGAGGGAGATTACCTGCAATCTGTCCCCTGTGTGATATAAAGCCCACTAGAGACAAGCATATATTTTATTTTTGTAGAAAAATCATATTTTGTGTGGGAGACCACCCTGGTTTAAGACCTATCCTCCAGCCGTAAAACCCCTCTCCATTAGCTCTGTCAATAGGGGTCAGTACTGACACACCTGCATCCCTAATTCCTCCCTTGTTTTGTTCTTTTTTGCTTAGTTCTGTGTTACCTGGTCCTGGCCTCTCTCAGTGCTAGGTGTTAGGATAAGTGGGGAGTCCAGCGGTCAGGGGATGTGTCATCCTGTTGACATGTGTGCCGTGGCCTTTTCTGTGTTTTTAAGTTACATTAGAAAACAAGACTTGCTGTAGGTTATCTTGGTCACTCTTTGTGCACTACCGGGTCTGATGGAAGCACAAGACAGCAAAAATAGGCCTGCTTATTGTCCAACACGAGTTGTTCAGGCTGTTTTAACTAAGTAAAAAATGTTTTCTTTGTCGGAGGCTTTCTGAATGAACATGACAGTTGCAATGTGGCCATTAGGGAAATTACTTTGCAAGTATTGTCTTGAAGGAACAAGAGGAGATACCATAGCAGTAGTCTTCGAGTACTTCTTATAATCTGAACAAAAGTATTGTCCATCTTCCTGTGTATCAGCACAGGAGAAGAGCCCCTCCTCGTTTCTCAGACAACCATGCATTAAGATAAAGGTGACTGGTTCCGAATTATGCAAATTGATCAGTTGCTGGCAGGGTGCTGGAATAAATCATTCCAACTTATGGAGTAGAGGCATAACCAAATAAGCAGGGAGGCTTTACACGACTGAGCATATAAAAGCAAACTAATACAACTATGCTGTTAAACAGCTTTTCTTTTACATTTGAATAAATACATTTGCTAAAATGTGGTTTCGGATAAAAAAATCTTATCTGTCAAAGAGAAGATGGATTTGTCTCAGTTTAGTCTTTGCATATAGAAAGAAAAGAAGAAACAAGTTACTTACCTGTAACTTTGGTTCTCCAGTATTGGTAACTTTCATAGATTCCCATAGCTTGTATCATTCCCCGTCGTCGGAATGGGAGTCTCGGTACCCAAAATAACATAGCAGTAGGTACAAAAGAGAAAGAAAAAAGGCCTAGGTCTCATTCCCTTTTGTAGCATATCTACCTCTTTTTGTAAAAGAGACCGAAATAAAGCAACAACCAATCAGATTAGCCTCACCCCACAGAACCTTCTTGAGAGAACCTCAGATTTTCGTAGCCGTTGTGTAAAAGTACAACCAAACCTGCCGAGGGCTGAGCTTTCCCAGGGGAGGAGGGTGGGCGCATGGGAATCTATGAAAGTTACCAATACTGGAGAACCAAAGTTACAGGTAAGTAACTGGTTTCTTACTGCAGTATTGAAACTTTCATAGATTCCCATAGCTTCTATCAGAGTAGCTAGCAATAAGAAACACATTTTGCTTCCCTGAGACATCTCATTCTCCATAACTATACATCACATTACTTATTTTTTTTTTTTTTTTTAAACATACAAGTACCATGCAATCACATAAGAAAGACACACAGCAAAATGTGCAAGAACCATAAGAAAGGAAGGAGGGAAGAAAGGAAAGCTCACCACTCAATGGAAGAGGTTCCTCAGGACTGCCTGGCCCACAGCCGTGTCTTCCTGTGCCAAGGTCTCCAGGCAGTAATGTCTTGTAAAAGTGTGCACGCTGCTCCAAGTTGCAGCCCTGCAGATGTCTTTAATCTGGACCCCCGCAAAGAGAGCCGTAGAGGAAGCCATGGACCTTGTTGAGTGTGCTCTAATCCTGCCCTCTAGAGGCTTGTCCGCTGCAGAATGACAGAACTGTATAGCACTGGAGATCCATCGAGCAATACCCTGCTTGGACAGGGGTAACCCTTTGCGGGGAGCACTGAATGCAATGAACAATTGCGAAGATTTTCTAAAGGCTTTAGTACGGTCCAGATAAAATTTCAAGCACCGCTGCACGTCCAGCGAATGAAGTGCCCTTTCCGCCGGTGTGGACGGCTGAAGTAAGAAAGCCTTGAGAATCACCGGCTCATTTAAATGAAAGTTCGAAGGCAGCTTTGGTATGAACTTTGTATTAGTCCGTAGAATTACTGTATTCCTTTTGAATTGGAGGAAAGGTTTCTGGATTGTAAGAGCTTGTAATTCCCCAATACGTCTTGCTGAAGTGAGAGCAAGAAGGAGTGCTAATTTCCATGAGAGGAATTTCAAATCCACTCGATGAACCGGTTCAAAAGGAGGCTTCATCAGCTGGGTGAGAACCAAGTTCAAATGCCAAGTGAGAGGCGGAGGCCTCACGGGAGGAAAAACTCGAAACAGTCCTTTGAGAAATTGCTTGACAATTCTAGAGGACCAAAGAGACGGCCCAGAGGCAGTGCGTCTGTAGAGAGAAACTGCAGCCAAGTGAACCTTTACGGACGAATGAGCCAAACCTGCCTTAGCCAAGGACAGGAAATAAGGAAGAACTTGATGAGGCTGAGACAAAAAAGGATCCACACTTTGCTGATGGCACCAGATGCAAAAGCGTTTCCATTTGAGATGGTAAGTCGTTAGTGGAAGGGGCTCTAGCCTGAGAGAGAACATCCCTTATTTTGTTCGAGAGAGGAAGATCTAGGAACTCTCGCTGCTCAGGAGCCATGCTGAGAGGTGTAAGGAACGAGGATCCGGATGCCAGATCTGGCCCTGGGACATCGTAAGAAGATCCGGAATCATCCGTAGAGGACGTGGAGGGACCAGAGAAAGGTGGTGAAGCTCCGTGAACCAAAACTGCCTCGGCCAAGCCGGGGCTATTAAGATCATTTTGCATGGTTCCGTCTTGATCTTTCTGAGTATCCTCGGTATAAATGGAATGGGGGGGGGGGGAAAGCGTACACAAATGCGCTTGACCAAGCTATCGAAAGCGCATTCCCCAGCGATCCACGATGGTGAACTTTGCTTGCGTAAGACTGGTATTTTCTGTTTTCCGGGGTTGCGAAAAGATCTACTGAAGGTTTGCCCCACTGGTGAAAAATGTCCTCCAAGACCATCTGGTTTAGTTCCCACTCGTGGCTGACGGATGAAAGCCTGCTGAGCCTGTCCGCCTTTTCGTTGAGGACTCCTGGCAGGTGTTCCGCTGTGAGCGATATTCCGTGGAGGATCGCCCATTCCCAAATCCTCTGGGCCTCCTGCGACAACGGAAGAGATCTGGTACCCCCTTCTTTGTTGATGTAAGGCATGGCCGTGGTGTTGTCCGTGCGGATGAGAACCGCTGAACCCTGCAACCGCGGCAGAAATGCTTGAAGCACCAGACGAATCGCTCGGAGTTCCAGGAGGTTGATATGAAGGAGGCAGTGCTTGGGTAACCAATGCCCGCTGACCTGCAAGTCCTGAAGCACCGCACCCCAGCTGTCCAGCGAGGCATCTGTTGAGACAACGTGAGGAGCTGGATTGCTTACGAAGGATAGACCTTGGGATAAATTCTCCTCCTGTGTCCACAAGGCGGCGTCCCTCATTGCCGCAGTAATCACCACCTTGTCGTCGAAAGAGCCGTGAACTTGTTCCACTGCATGTCTAGTTGCTCTTGAAGAGATTGCATCCGTAATCTGCAATGGGGTATCAGAGGGATGCATGAAGAGATCACTCCTAGAAGGTATTTGTAACGGTGTACTGAAAGACACTTTCTTTTTTTCAACAGATGAGCCAAGGACTTCAGTTTTTCTTGTTGAGAGACGTGTCCAAGATTGCCCCTAGGAACCGTGCTCTCTTGGACGGACAGAGCGACGACTTCTCCCTGTTGAGAGTCAGACCCAGATTGCTGAACAGAGTCGTACACGCCCAGACTGTCTCCTCCGCTATTAGCCTGGACGGAGCCTTCAGCAACCAATCGTCCAGGTAGGGGAAGATTTGATAATGCTGCTTCCTGAGGAAAGCTGCTACCGGTGCCAGCACCTTGGTAAAGATCCTCGGGGCAGAACGAAGTCCAAAGGGTAAAATCCTGAATTGGAAGTGGCTCTTGGCTACTGTGAAGCGTAGAAACCTCCTGTGGGCCGGATGAATAGGGATGTGAAAATACGCATCTTCGAGAGTGGCCATGAAATCTCCCGGGTTGAGGAGACGCAAGATATCCTGGAGAGAGACCATCCGAAAGGATTGACTGATGAGATAGGTGTTGAGCTCCCTGAGATCTAAAATGGGTCGCCGGCGTCTTCTTGACCAGGAAAAACCTGGAGTAGAAACCGTCCACCCTCTGAGACAGGGGAACCGGTTCCACTGCTCCCTTGCGGAGCATCTGAAGAACTTCGAGCCCTAGGAGACGCAGATGTTTTGAAGGCATAGCAACAGGGGGCTTGGAAGGTGGTATATGAAGAAACTCCAGCGTATGACCATCTTGAATGAGGTTGAGCACCCAACGGACTGATGTTATCCGGGTCCAGTTGTGGAGGTATTGAGACACCCTGCCTCCCACAGGTGTCAACGGGGAGGAGGCTACAGTAGGCAAAGCCAGAACGCTGCTATTGTCTCTTGGAGGGGTCACGTGCCTGGCGATTCTGTTTTCCTCTAGTGTTTGAGCGAGAGAAAGACGAGGTCTGGCCTTGCCGTTGTTAGTACTCTGGGCAATACGACAGACGTCGAACCATAAGAAGAGTACCGTTGCTGTTGGTACGAGCTTCTGTAGGACGTGGTACTCTTCCCTCTGGCCCCACGGAAAGGAACTTTACAATACTTAAGATTGCCTAGAGACCTCGCCGTCTCCGTATCTTTTTTAATGTCCTGGAGGGCATCATCGACATGTTTCCCAAACAATGCCTCGCCATCAAACGGGAGGTCCAGGATCTTGTTCTGATCCTCTGGTCGGAACCAAGTCGCCCGGAGCCAGCCCTGCCGACGAAGAACAGCTGCACCTGCCAGTGCACGGAAAGCTGTAGTGGCGATGTCCATGGCGCAGCCAATCACCTCTGCCGACGTAGCCTGCCCCTCCTGAAGAATTTTATTGGCCTCCGTCTTGGCCTCCGATGGGAGCTGTTCCAAATAAGGCGAAAGGTCGCACCATATTTGGCGATCGTACCTGCCGAGGATCGCCAACGCATTAGCTGCCCGTACTAGAAGACTCGCCATAGAGGAAAACCGTTTACCCGCATTATCAAGGCGCCGGACTTCTTTATCGGGAGGGGTGGTGAGTGGTGCAGAAGGATTACGTGACTTACGTTTCGCCGCCTGGGATAGTACCGAATCCGGCTGACCAATCAAGGACGCTGGACTATCCTCAGGTGCCTTGTACTTCTTTTCGAGGCGCGGCAAAACCGGAATAACTGTAGCCGGGTTCTTCATCGCCTTCAAACCCTCGTCCCAGAGATGGTCAACAATGGGAATGGAACAAACCACTTTCCTGTAGAGCTCCTTAAAATCATACAGGAAGCATTCCGTTTGAACTGACGGCATAGGAAGCTGGAATCTACTGGAGGCTCTTTCCATCAGCTTGTGAAAACCCCCAATATCTGCCGGGGAGAATCCACCGGATCAAGAGTAGGTGAAGCAGGATCCGGGATTACATAGTCCTCCCACTCAGCACACTGATTAGACGTGTTGCCAGTATCCTGATCCTCGTCCGAGGAATCATCATGAACATCCGGGACCACTGGAGGTAAACCTGGACTGGAAATTTGCAGTTGTGAAACCACCGGAGACGGATGTCCCAGAGAAAATTCTGTAGGAGCCGACGGAGTAGGCACAGTATGCACTGTAGAGAAAGTCGAAGGTGGAGGAGGAGGAGCGTGAGAAAACCTCTTCTGATAATCCTGTAACATGCCCTGGAGATCTGCCAGGAGCGAAGAGGGAACCGCAACCATACCCTGGCCTGAGCTGTCCTGACGACCATAGGATGGTAGATAGGAGTACCCAGGCGTGTAGTCGCCCTCTAAATCAGTGTCCTGACATTTAACCAATAGTTGTGATGGACTATGAGCATAGCCACAAGAATCCTGATTATCCCCATCAGAGTCCTCTTCTTCAATCAACAGTGCGGGAGGCAAGGGGGCCACCCTCCTTGGTGATGTCATGTCAGGTGTTGTGCGTTTTAAGGAAATTGTAATTCTCTCCGTCGACGAGGTCAGACGGTACCGTCGGCGTTGAAAATGAAACCATCGTCGACGGAAGCTGCACCGTCGACGGCTGAATCGTCGGCGAAGAGATGGGCGTCGTCGACACGGTCGTCGACGAGACCGTCGACACTCCTGCCATCGTCGTCATTGTCGACGTCGTGATAGCTCTCGTGGACAACACCGTCATCGCCACCACCGTCATCGACACCCTCGTCGTCGCTATCGTCGTCGACACTCCCGTCGACGCTGACGTCGATGTTTGAATAGACGGCACCGTCGACGAGCCCGTCGACGGCTGGACTTTCTTCACTTGAGGTTTTGAAGTTTGTCGACGGAGTCTTCAGCGGCGTCGTCGACGATCTAGAGTCCTTTTCTGACTTCTCTGAAGATAGAGAAGAGGGCTTCTTAAACGCCTTCGTGGATTCCACCACTGCTGGGGCAGTAGATAGTCCTTCCCTCTCCTTTGCACCATGGTGAGGAGATTCACTCGGACTCCGGCTCTCAGACTCACGGAGGGTCTTTTTTGAGGCCTTAGCAGGGTGTTCAGAGGATGGTGAAGGAGAAACCCTATCCCTTTTCACTGACCTACGAGAGGAGGTGCCAGATGATGAGTCCTCACTATCACTGGACAGAGCACCCTTCCGTGACTTCACCTTCTGGAGCCACGTGAGAAGGCGACCCTCACGGTCCCGGAGGGCCTTTCTAGAGAAGGTGCGGCAGATCTTGCAATTCGCTGCCTTATGATCCGGGTACAGGCAATAAATGCAGTCCTTAGGCCGGTCCTCCACGTAGAGCCTCTTTTTGCCACAGGTGGAACGAGGCTTGAAAAGGGCTTTCTTCTCCTTGTCAGACATTCTTGAAGGAAAACAGCAACAAAGTTTGAAGAAAAATATTTTGAAAAAAGCAGTCAGAGTTGAAGTGAGCAGAGCTCAAAGGAGACTCCCCAAGCACAACATGCGGTAGAAAATCTGAGGTTCTCTCAGGAAGGTTCTGTGGGGTGAGACTAATCTGATTGGTTGTTGCTTTATTTTGGTCTCCTTTACAAAAAGAGGTAGATATGCTACAAAATTGAATGAGGCCTAGGCCTTTTTTGCTTTCTCTTTAGTACCTACTGCTATGTTATTTTGGGTACCGAGACTCCCATTCCAACGACGGGGAATGATACAAGCTATGGGAATCTATGAAAGTTCCAATACAGGAGTAATCTAGAAGTGTGTCTCACGCCACACACTTTGAATTAATTTTAAATATTCAGCTTCCTTTTAGTTTTACCCCATGACAGTAGGTTGTGCTCCGTCAGTGCCCTTTCTTTCAAATTTACAAAGCAAACCTAGGAGGTCACAACCATGGAACAAAACCCTTGAATGAAGCAGTTTTGTTCTTTTCTGGCTACTCATTTAACCAACAAGATAAACTCTTCTCTTACAGCTGACATAGGCCCTGTCGCAATCACCTTCTCACCTAATATTTTTTTTTTTAAAGGCAAACCTCCTGTTACTAGCCAACAAAATCTGTTTCATCTCTTTCACTCAGAGTTCCGACATTTGAGAGGGAAGTAATGTGTGCTGGCTACCATTAGAGACGAGTTCTTCATGCCTGTTGAAAAGTATATGATGGTTTGATCCTTCTTGATCTCTATGTGACTTGCGATACCATACACAACCATAATATTAATTATTCCACCTGAAAGTTCCTGGTTTGGAATATGCTGAAACGGCGTCCTGGACTCTTTCCTCTCCAACCTCACCCAGCAAGTACACCTCCAACCTTGTGGGTCAATGTGCTGTGCCTCCAGGCATCTGCCCTCTCCTAGGTATGTGCTCCTTCCTCAGCTGCTAACTCTGCTCAAAGTCCATTTCTGACTGTACTCTGACATATGCAGACATCATCTTGAAAAATGATTCAGAGAACAAACATAACATCACCAACTAGACCACATCCCAACTTTGAATGAGAAAAAGCTTCCTTTGTTTAAGTGGAACAAAACCAGTAATGCTATTCTAAGTCAACTACAGTATGGCTCTCTTCCATTTAACTCACTCTCTTGTCGAGTGCCCACTCCTATTACCTCACAGAAGGTTAATTCTGGGATCTTTATCACCTCAAATTTCTCATCCACCTTTCTTGGGTCAAAATGCAACTCTCCTCGCTTTGGAAAATTCTTCCACTTCAGTAAACCGATCATCGTATTTATCTCATAAGATGTCTTGAGGTGATTGGATTACTGCTTTGTGGGTTATTCAAGCCTTCCACAGAATCCTATGAAAAGGCTTAAAGAACTCCAAGTTAAGGGCACTCAGGTGTACCAGAACGTAGACATGATCACTTCAAACCAGCTCTGAATGCAGCCTATTACCCCGCAGTAGACTGCAAATTCAAGACACATTGCATAGTTTATAAACACCTACTGGAAAAAGGGCCTGTCTGCTTCCAAAAGAGGTCTCCCCATTACATCTGCACCAGAAACCTTCAATCAGAATCCTTGAACTGGTCCCTTAGTGTTCCATCAATCACGCACACTGCAGCCATCCCTACGAATCAAGAGTTGTAAACTTTGGATCACACTAGTGCCCCACCTCAGACCATAGCCCAACTGCCTACTTCTTAAAACTCAACTAGTCGGATCATTTTAAGAAGTCCTTTCCCTGGGTCCTCGATGAATGCCGGATAAGGGTGCTCCCAGGATCCTGCTGGACTAACAGCCACTCAGTTCCCTGATCTTTGGTTTTGTATAACTCGGGGCTCCAAAGAGATCACAACATGACAGCTAGTAATTTACAAAACAGTTAATTAAAACATAAGAACCATCTGCTCATACTCACATGAGAAGGCACGCTGGAAAGGCGGAAACCATTATAAAATTCTTTCAAGATCATTATTTAACAGGCATTTTATTTTCATACAAAAATTGGCATTTTACTGTCATACAAAAATGTTTAAAAGATTAATTAAGAAGGTAGACATTGAGCTTAAACCAACCCGGTTGAAGTAGAAGACATTATCATAAGGCACGGATTATTTTTAACTTATGTAAACCACATATCAAACATAGGGCGACCATGATTAGGAACGAAATAGGAACTTGTACTTCAAAAAAAGATAGTCTACACATCTTGACAGTGTATGTGCACATAATAAAATGAAGACAGGCACACACAAACCTTCTTTCTTGACTCATCAAACTGTACAGCACCACCTGACTTCGGTGTTCCATCGAATAGGATTCCTTTCCAGTTTTCAGCTCCAGAGGCATGACTTTAAAATTAGAGCTACATCGTCTGTTGATCTTCACCCCTGCGGTTACATCAATCTTCCCTTTTAACCCAAACCTAGGGGACCAGATATTCTCTTCAATGTCTAGAAAGTCTGTAACTTGGACGTGGCAGGATGAGTCTTCTTTTCTGGCATCACCTGGCAGCTTCATGATCAACTGGCGTTGATGGGTTTGGACAGATGTGTGGAAATAGTCATCAGCCCACTTGGTAAACGAAGGCAGGTACTCTTCCACCTCTTGTAGTATTTCCGTCTGGTTCATATTCAATGGGTACATGTTTTCTAGAAACTTGGGGCCATCGACAGTTTGAAGAGCAAGGTCTTGTAACTTGTCCTGCGCAAACCTGTGCATGGGCCTTTGTTCTCCAACAGGTACCAGGGATTTTTAGACTGTAGAATTGTTGTAGGTGTTGGGGAGAACGCCTCTCTGGGTATAGGCGTGTGCTCCACCCCAAACTGGGCACAATTAGCCTTACTGCCTACCCTACCCCCCCCCCCCCCCCCCCCCCACCCGGGTGGATGGAGCTGCTCACCCCTAATCTGCCCCAATGTGAAGCTGAAGGCCCCTAGATCACCAGCAAAAAGATATCAAAAAAAGGAAGGGGTGAGAGGGCAAACTCAACAAGGCATCAGGCTGTATCCACACCCCAGAACGCACCCAACAACCTTTTTCTTTCAACCCCCTCCTCCGGAGGGTAGATTGAGGGAGATTACCTGCCATCTGTCCCCTGTGTGATGTAAAGCCCACTAGAGACTAGCATATATTTTATTTTTGTAGAAAAATCATATTTTGTGTGGGAGACCACCCTGGTTTAAGACCTATCCTCCAGCCCTAAATCCCCTCTCCATTAGCTCTCTGTCAATAGGGGTCAGTACTGGCACACCTGCATCCCTAATTCCTCCCTCGTTTTGTTCTTTTTTGCTTAGTTCTGTTTTATCTGGTCCTGGCCTCTCTCAGTGCTCTCCATCAATAGGGGTAAGCACTGGCACACCTGCATCTCTAATACCTCCCTTGTTTTGTTCTTTTTTGCTTAGTTCTGTTGTACCTGGTCCTGGCCTCTCTCAGTGCTAGGTGTAAGGATAAGTGGGGAGTCCAGAGGTCAGGGGATGTGTCAATCTGTTGACATGTGTGCCGTGGCCTTTTCTGTGTTTTTAAGTTACATTAGAAAACAAGACTTGCTGTAGGTTATCTTGGTCACTCTTTGGCACTACCGGGTCTGATGGAAGCACAAGACAGCAAAAATAGGCCTGCTTATTGTCCAACACGAGTTGTTCAGGCTGTTTTAACTAAGTAAAAAATGTTTCCTTTGTCGGAGGCTTTCTGAATGAACATGACAGTTGCAATGTGGCCATTAGAGAAATGACTTTGCAAGTATTGTCTTGAAGGAACAAGAGGAGATACCATAGCAGTAGTCTTCGAGTACTTCTTATAATCTGAACAAAAGTATTGTCCATCTTCCTGTGTATCAGCACAGGAGAAGAGCCCCTCCTCGTTTCTCAGACCACCATGCATTAAGATAAAGGTGACTGGTTCCGAATTATGCAAATTGACCAGTTGCTGGCAGGGTGCTGGAATAAATCATTCCAACTTATGGAGTAGAGGCATAACCAAATAAGCAGGGAGGCTTTACACGACTGAGCATATAAAAGCAAACTAATACAACTATGCTGTTAAACAGCTTTTCTTTTACATTTGAATAAATACATGTGCTAAAATGTGGTTTCGGATAAAAAAATCTTATCTGTCAAAGAGAAGATGGATTTGTCTCAGTTTAGTCTTTACATATAGAAAGAAAAGAATCTAGAAGTGTGTCTCACTCCGCACACTTTGAATTAATTTTAAATATTCAGCTTCCTTTTAGTTTTACCCCATGACACTAGGTTGTGCTCCGTCAGTCCCCTTTCTTTCAAATTTACAAAGCAAACGTAGGAGGTCACAACCATGGAACAAAACCCTTGAATGAAGCAGTTTTGTTCTTTTCTGGCTACTCATTTAACCAACAAGATAAACTCTTCTCTTACAGCTGACATAGGCCCTGTCGCAATAACTTCTCACCTAATCTTTTTTTTTTTTTTTAAAGGCAAACCTCCTGTTACTAGCCAACAAAATCTGTTTCATCTCTTTCACTCAGAGTTCCGACATTTGAGAGGGAAGTAATGTGCGCTGGCTACCATTAGAGACGAGTTCTTCTTCATGCCTGATGAAAAGTATACGATGGTTTGATCCTTCTTGATCTCTATGTGACTTGCGATACCATACACAACCAAAATATTAATTATTCCACCTGAAAATTCCTGGTTTGGAATATGCTGACATGGCGTCCTGGACTCTTTCCTCTGCAACCACACCCAGCAAGTACACCTCCAACCTTGTGGTGCTGTGCCTCCAGGCATCTGCCATCTCCTAGGTATGTGCTCCTTCCTCAGCTGCTAAGTCTGCTCAAAGTCCATTTCTGACTGTACTCTGACATATGCAGACATCATCTTGAAAAATGATTCAGAGAACCAACATAACATCACCAACTAGACCACATCCCAACTTTGAATGAGAAAAAGCTTCCTTTGTTTAAGTGGAACAAAACCAGTAATGCTATTCTAAGCCACGGTTGCCGTGTGCTCATGACGGAGCGGTTCCGTCATGCCACGACCGTTGGCGGCCGCTCCGCCCACGCGGCGCTGTGTTCCCGCCTGTGCGGGGGGGGACAACGCAACTGGGCGGAGTCATGACGGAACCGCTCCGTCATGAGCACAGCTCAACCGTGGCTCATGACAGAGTGGCTCTGTCATGAGCACAGCGCCACCGCGCTGCCCCCCTGCACCCCCCAGCGCTGCGGTGGAATTCCCGCCGCAGCGAAGGGGTTAAGAAGTCCTTTCCCTGGGCCCTCGATGAATGCCGGATAAGGGTGCTCCCAGGATCCTGCTGGACTAACAGCCACTCAGTTCCCTGATCTTTGGGTTTGTATAACTCAGAGCTCCAAAGAGATCACAACATGACAGCTAGTAATTTACAAAACAGTTAATGAAAACATAAGCACCATCTGCTCATACTCACATGAGCAGGCACGCTGGACAAGCGGAAACCATTATAAAATACTTTAAAGACCATTATTTAACAGCCATTTTATTTTCATACAAAAATTGGCATTTTACTGTCATACAAAAATGTTTAAAAGATTAATTAAGAAGGTAGACATTGAGCTTAAACCAACCCGGTTGAAGTAGAAGACATTATCATATGGCACGGATTATTTTTAATTTATGTAAACCACATATCAAACATCGGACAACAGTGATTAGGAACGAAATAGGAAATTGTACTTCAAAAAAAGATAGCCTACACATCTTGACAGTGTATGTGCACATAAGAAAATGAAGACAGGCACACACATACACGTGTGTGTGTGTGTACGTGTATGTGCAAGTGTGAGTTTGTGCGTACACTACAAAAATGCAATATAGTAAACTGACAAAAATAAATAATTTCCAAAGAGTGCATAGTGAAAAAAGTGAACCCCAAATAACGAACAAATGCATAAATGAATCATTACTGTTAAAGTTCATGCTCCTGGGTGGACATAAAGTTATGTATACCACCCAACAATTTGAAGGGATATTGATTGTGTACGAGATTCTAAGTATACACACATACTAAAACATCATAATTTCCATAGAGTACACACCAAAATCAATCAGAGTCCAAGTTCAGTACAGAAATGACAGCTTGTAATGTGGCACCACGATGGCTCAATTACCATGCTGTCCAAGGTGTGCTCCGATTGGTGATGGTAAGTAAGAAGACTGATCAGGGTCGAGACAGAAGCGATCTGAAATAAGCATTGGGGTTCAGGGAAGAAATTAGAGAGCATGTGATTTGGGGCATTTCATGAGGAAAATGTTGGGATGAGGTTTAGCTGTGAATGTAGTGCATGATGGAATGTGGATCAAAGAGCAGCTCTGATCAGGTACTGAGTTCATCTAACAAAACTCTAATAGGTCACAAGGATAACTACTGAACTATTTTATCTCTTAAGGGTAGAAATTACATGTCCAACTGACCAGAAACAAAATGATGCCTGAGCTGCTTGGAAGAACATGAAACAGATTCAACTCAACAGAATTAACCTCTCTCATGGTAGGCACTACTGCAACTTCTATGCAGTTAATAATCTGCTTGGTGTGCACCTGCAGGGAGATCAAGGACCATACCTTCCTGGTTTAAATGGCAAAGCATCTTCTCCAGTGACACATAGCGGCACAGTGCCCCAGCACAGCCCAACATGACCAGCTTGTGCTTGGCCCTCGTGAGGGCAACATTCAGGCGCCGCCAGTCTTTCAAGAGATCACCTAGATGACCATCGGTGTTGCTACGAACAAAAGACACAATGATGATGCTTTTGTCCCTGCCTTGATATTTGTCTACAGTGTTCACTTCCACCAGACCGAGGGCTGGACTGTCGAACAAGTCTGAAATGACTTTTAACTGCTGTCTGTATGGAGCAATTATTCCAATATCTCCGGCCTTACAACCAGCACGAATGAAGAGGGAGGTAAATAAAAACACCAACCTGGCTTCAGTCAGGTTACTAACCCCCCCTTTCTCAGTGGTCTCTGGTGCAGGAACATTTTCAGTGTTCAAGAAACAGACTGGATTGCTGGGCTCAAGCACGTGAAGCCACCACTTCTCACAGCATCCAGTCAACAGTTCCCTCTCCAACTTGAGGTCACTAAACTTGGGCAGATGAACTGTCGCAGTGGCTACTCTTTCCGATCCACACTCAAGTTTCCCTTCATAGACCATCTTGTTACTGAGTGTCATAATTTGGCGGTTCATCCTGTACTGCACTGTCAGCTGCACCACAGCATCCTTGTTTTTTTCCAGTCGCTTAAACAAACTTTCATTCATTCCAAGATCTCGTGCTTCAGAATTGAGCACAAGTGGGGGCAGCTGCTGATGGTCGCCCACCAGAACAAAGCGGTCTGCATGGAAAAGCGGACCAAGGCAAATGGGTTGACTAATCTGTGATGCTTCATCCACTATACAAAAGTCAAATCTCCTCCGAGTGAAAATTGGATGGTTCGCTCCCATGCACGTAGTTGCAACTACAGGCTGGCTGCTGAAGAGCTCCTCCAACTGTGCTAATGAATTAATTGATTGAGAACGACATACTTCTTCCTCTGTGAAACGCCTCACATCTGGATGAACTTTCTGAGCCTGTCCCAAGCGCAAAAATCCAACTTTAAACTTGGTCAACTTTAGCAAGATGTTGTCGACGGCTGAGTGCGTGTAACTAGTAAGCAGCACACTGAAACCACAGGCATAGAGAATCCGAACCAGACTACATATGGTGGTGGTTTTTCCTGTCCCAGGCATACCCACAATGAGAGTGTAATCCTTCGAAAGCAAAACTTTCTTCATTGCTTGCTTCTGAGGCTTGTTAAGACCCTTTAAGATGTTTGCTACAGTTTCCTTTGCATCGTGAGGAAGGACAGAGCTGAGATGTAGAACAAATTGAGGCACACAGAAATCAATAATCAAATTGCGCAGCTTTTCACTGCCAGTACTGTTTTCCATCAGTTTGGAAAGATTACCTACATGTGTATCTAACCCACCTCCACCCTCATCATGATCAATACGAAATAAAGTGTCTGTGGGAAGCTTGGTCAGATTTCGGTCAAGGGTGCAAGTGATGTGCATCGTACTGACCTCAGAAACATATCCCGAAGACAATGCAAGCATATTTTTCTCTTGCCCGCTCACAACAATCCTGTCCCCAATTACAAGGTTGGTTCCTGGTAAGGTGCCACTTTTACGCTGAAAGTAGTGCAGGTACTGACCTTCTGAAATAGCTTGAACCTGTCTGGTTCGAATTAGATTTGCAATGCAGGTGCCATCTTTTTCTCTTTCTGAGGCAGACATCATCCAAATATTTCTGCGACCTTTTCTACTCTCTTTGCATTGTGCCTCCAGGGAGCACATGAGGTACCAGAGGGAAAAATACTGTAAATGTGTCGTTTTCAAGTGCTGAGTCTCTCTCTCTACAACAGGTTTCATTTCAGAAGGAATATCGTTGTCCACCATCTGTTCTTCCACAGCTCTGTTATAAAGGGAACAGTTTCTTATTTGTGAGCAATATTTACATGCTTGATGATCATTGATTATAGGGGGTAAAGGGGCTAGTTGCACCTGTCCAGTTCCGGACTCCGATTTTCTCACAGTATTGAACAAGTAAAATGCCAGCTGGTTTCGCAACTTTAAGAGTTCTCTGCGGTCCATGTGATTGGCAGGCACTGGATACATGGTACCGGTCTTGAGATAGAGCAGAAAGCCAGCTTCTGGATCTAACCTTCTTTCTTGACTCATCAAAGTGTACAGCACCACCTGACTTCGGTGTTCTATCGAATTTGATTCCTTTCCAGTTTTCAGCTCCAGAGGCATGACTTTAAAATTAGAGCTACATCGTCTGTTGATCTTCACTCCTGCTGTTACATCAATCTTCCCTTTTAACCCAAACCTGGGGGACCAGATGTTCTCTTCAATGTCTAGAAAATCTGTAACTTGGACGTGGCAGGATGAGTCTTCTTTTCTGGCATCACCTGGCAGCTTCATGATCAACTGGCGCGGATGAGTTTGGACAGATGTGTGGAAGTAGTCATCAGCCCACTTGGTAAACGAAGGCAGGTACTCTTCCACCTCTTGTAGTATTTCCGTCTGGTTCATATTCAATGGGTACATGTTTTTTAGAAACTTGGGGCCATTGACAGTTTGAAGAGCAAGTTCTTGTAACTTGTCCTGCGCAAACCCTGAAACTGTTGCCCTCTGGAAAATGTCATGAAGCATTGTACCAAGCAACATTTGACGAGATGCCAGGTCATAGACTCTAAATTTCTCACTCAGCACAGCTCTTCGCATGCACCGAATGCTGTTGGCAATGCTAGTTCCGGAGATGAGGAAGTCTGGGTACAGGATAAGAAATCCAGAGTCTCTGTCAATTATCCACATGTTGTTTGACTTTATTTCTCCTTCAAGATGAATGATGTCGCCTGGCTCTATAGGAAGAGACTCCCAGTCATTCTTCAGAATGCATGTTTCTGTGTCTTCAAAAGTCGGAGATGCTGTAATGGTGAGATGTTTCTCAGTCTGTCCGCCATATTTTGGGATTTCTTTCACAGACAGGACACAGTATCTGTTGTTCAGACCCTTGCATAGTGTGGTACCAGTGAAGGCAATTTTTTTCTGTATTTTTTCCACACATTTTGGTTCTTCTTCTATGTCGGTGAAGCTTTTCTCCATCAGTTCTTCCAGCAGCCATTCTGGGTCTGTATCCATCGTGGCACATTCAGATGTCCCTGTTAATTATCAAGTTCCACCTCTGCAATAACACTTGCCTGGAAAAAACACAAAAGATAAAATAATGAAAACATTGAACTTTCTGCCAAGAGAATATCAAAACGCAGTAGGAGAAGCTATTTGTAAAAAGATGTGTTGCAAACAATTGTAGAAATGCAACTAGCAGTCACCACTCCATGCAGAAAGACCCCTGGCCTCCTAGTAACTGCAAATCTGTCACCCATCTACATAAGAACCCCACATTATGATGGTATGAAAGAGTGTAAGCTTTCATTGTTTTGACACACACTGCATATCTTGAGCGAAAGTCACTCTCCAAGACCTCCTCCAATGTGCATACTCAGCCAAACGTAAACATAGCTGCCAATTTTCCCAGATCCACTCTTGAATATCTGCCCCAGTCCAAATTTTTCCTTGTTTGAATTCTTGGACTGGTTGGCCTGATTTACTAATGGGATAAACAAGAATACCAGGCCCAGAATGCAAAGAAAAAACACTAGACTGGAATATAAAGTCACACATGGACCTAGGAAATTTGCTGGGATGCCAGCACATGGGCAACGGCCATGTTCAGTATACACAGGCAAAACTGCACATCCTTGGCTATGACCACACACAGTCTCGGCCAATCTCTGCACCCTTCACCAGACTTCTACACCAAGCTCTGCCTGCCACAACACTGCACACCACGCCTCATATTGCAAGCCCTCTATGGGCATTTATAAGCACATCAGGTCATGCCCAGCACACACAGCCATATACTGAAAATGCTGAGGCTACACAGGCAAGCTCTGAACACTCTACCCCACAATAAACACCCATAGCAATGTTGTGCAGACTAAGTGACACAACTGAGCGAAGGTATGCAGATCTTCGGCCTCTGAGGACCAATTAGTAAACCTAGCTGCTCCTTTAGAGTGATAGGTAAGTGGAATATTAGTTCCTTTTACGCAATTAAATACTGTTTGAAGCAACAAAAATAAACTTGATCCAACATAGTTAACTGTAAACAGTTAAATGTAATAATATTTCCACCGGTTCGACAGTAAGCCCAAATGACACGAGAAAAAAGCGGATTGCTCCCTCATGGTTGCATGCTGCAATGATTTTAACAAAGGGAATAACTCTCCCGATAGTCACAAAAGCTCTTCAGTGTCATTTTAATTGAACACCTTGTATCATGGCTTTAGTTAAATCACTTTATTAAGCCAAATATGCAAGAAAAAAATTGTCATGGCATAAACCTTATATACAGGTGCACAGATTATAGTTATATTATTTATTACCATTGCTGTCTCTAGAATCATGGCACTTCTCACTTAATGATAAAAAGTAGCATATTACACTATGAACAACAGCATGCGTAAAGAATCTAAGCCACTTTTACATCTCCCATACAGACAGCAGTGGCTGTCTACGATTAACCAAGAACGCTATATATGTTTCCCTGCAGTACACTACAAAATAGTGGGCTTTTCGTCAGATTTCCTTCAGCCATTGGCTGTGCGGCTGTCCATAGGGCGAGCACAGCTCCAAGAAAAAAATACGACCCATTTGTTATTGTTTTTAGAGTTTGGAAAGACCTGGTCGTGACACTAAAAAGGACTTTGAACAAAATCATATGTATTCATTTGGACCATGGCTTTTCTGTCCTTGTTTACTTTCATTATTATTCTTGGATCATTAACCCAGCTCTAACACACATACGACAGTGCTTTCTTTTTATATTTGCTGTTTGAAGTATGTACAGATAAGGGCTAAAAATACTTGCTTGAGGTGATTTTGCTTATATGTGTACCGGCAGGGACATCAAAATACCGGTGATGCCAGTAAAAAATAAAAGTCAGTTGCCAACCATAGTTGTCCATAAAGCCACTGAATTTTGTGTACGTTTATGTGGACCTTTAAGCCATCTCCTGTGGTAACCTCTCCACCATGCTGCTCGTCCACTGCCTTTTTGCACCACTCCCAGACAACCCCTTTTTCTCTCTCCACCACCCCAGATTAGGATGAGGCCCCTGCTCTCTCCTTCCTCGTCCCCTATCTTGCACAGCAGGCTCCTATTTTGGTTTTGCCAATGCTTATTGAATTGCTTTACAAGCATGGTTTTGTAATTGTATTTATATAGGGCTTACGGCCCCTGATAAGGCATCAAAGTGTTTTTCGGCTAGTAGCGCGCTACTCCAGAACCCAAAAGGATTAGTGGTGGATTAGTATAGGGAAATATGAGTATAGTATTCGTATAGGGAGGTACAAGTTAATTTGAGCCGTGGACATAATTGTGAGATCACAGTAGTAAGTTGAGGTCTGGGATGAGTAAAGGAGAGATGGAGGAGGGAAGAGCCTGTAGAAAAGGATTAGGGAGAAAGAGAATCTGAGTGCAAAATTAGGTTTGGGACGAGCCAAGGAGAGAGAACATATGGGGGAATTTAGTAGGGTCGTTTGGGAGCTCAAAGTAGTAATCTGATGATTGGGGTGAAACCGAAGGTGTAGAGGAGGGAGGGTTATTTTGGATACCATAGTAGTAGAAAGGGTTTGAGATGAGAGAGAGTGAAGATAGAGGATACATTGATTGAGGTGTAGGGTGATGGTAGGATAGAGAAAAGCTTTTGAGAGTATTTTTTTCTTGTACACTAGGCCTAAAATAATAACTATATAGATACATGATTACATAATAAGGGAATATATGTGCTCTTGAGTCATCTACAAGCAGCAGTCAGTGCACCTGTTTGAGCATCAACGAGCAGCCCCCACTTCAGGTGCACCTAAAATGAAGCTGCACTCCTGCAGTGGAGCCTACAAGGAGCAAGCAGTCTGCACTCCGGATGGGACACCTACAAACAGGTAACGCGGACACTCGGGCAATGCTCGAGGGGCCGGTATCAGAATTCCAACTGTGGGCTGCTTTTTTGAGCAGCCTGGGGTGCCGATTTGGCAGCTTCTGCGTTGTTTGATGCCGCCAGCGGCCCAGTGGGTGCCTGAGTGGACTTTCTGGAGGCAGATGGGCACCCATTACCTCCTTTTTCTCAACGGCAGAGGTGTCACTCCCTTTCTCTTGCTCGGCCGGCCCATTAATATCTGAATATTGAGAGGGGGCCTGAGCAAAAGAGGCCTCACTTGTTTTAAGGTGTTTCACCAGTGTAAACGAATCTGTGCATTTTTTTAACCCCCCCACCCCCCCATTATTTTATAAAATTTCGCCGAAGCAGGGTTTTGCGGAAAGGCAATATGCAAATGTGGGACACTTTTTTTTAGCGTGCCCGGGCCGATTTTTAATCCCAATCCAACCCTGCCTACAAACAGACTATCCTACTGAAAAGGCAGCCCTGCTCCAGAAGCACCCACAAGCAGCCTGCGCTACTAGAAGCAGGATGTCTCCTGTAAGCACCCTACACATCTGCTGGGCACCTGCAAACTTCCTGGACTCCTGTAAAATTCACATAAGAGCTTGCAATCCTGCGTGAGCAATTTGAAACAGGTTTCATTCCTACAGGAGTACATAGAAGGAGCTTGCTGTCCTGTAGAGGCACCCTCAAGTAGCCTGCCTTCCAATAGGTGCTGCTGAATGATAGCGCACTGAATAAAAATGTTGCCTATTGGTTAATCCAATTTATGCCTCTTTCCTCCACCACCCTCACTCTCGCAGTTTCTTTTCATCACTCCTCTTTGTCACTGTTCTTGCCTTTCTCGTCCTCCCTTTGCAAACATTGACAAAGTCAAAGCATTTCATAACAGCAGCTGTGCATGTCCGCGCATATAAAGTGTCCTTCTTACATGGAGTTTTGAAAATATAAGAAACTCCATTAAACAATGACCGCATAGCCACGCAAGCGCTCTGTCCATCTTGTAAGAGTTTGAAGCTCCTGTACTTCTGGGGTGCTCTGTGGCTGCAGGCGGGTGTGCATTTTATCGTGCTTTGGATGTATTCCGGGGTTTTTATCAACGTGACCATTTATTTTTATTCTAAAATACCGAATGGAGAAATTCTAAATGATAGCCAGTTAAATTATCTGTAATACATTTTATTTAAAAAAAAAAATGCCCAAGCAGCTGCCACAGGAACGCATCATCATACAAGTAACACATTTCAGAAGTAGCAACAGCTCTCCCGGATATTTTTACATGGAGCCAGACACTGTCCACGCCCCCATTCCTTCCCTTTCCTCTTTATTTGGTCTTGATTCTTTCTCATCCTTATATTTCCTTTCCGTTTCCTCTCGGAGCTCGAGGTGCTCCAAAGGGCCAGCCTTGGCGCAAGAGCTCCATCTGCCGCTCACCTTTGTTAATTTAGAAAGCATGGCCAGAACAACAGACTGGGAAATACAATTTGCTTTCCCCAATTTCTTGAGTACACATACTTTTTGGGAGTGGTGACCTACGCACCCTCTAGTTGCATTTCTAAAACGCCCTTCAGATGTTTAAACGAGTACCAGTGAATATCTAGAAGGGCTTTTAAACATGCAGGGCGAGTTCAAAATACGCGGCCATGCCGCTTTCCATATAGTTCATGTACAGTGGCTAGTCCATTTCCACACGCTTCCGAATTATGATTAAGTGGGGAGAGAAGGTTCAGGGACTACGATCTGCCCAAACTCACTAAATGTGGGTATATCAGGATTAAGACTTGGTTCCAAACCGTATCTGACCCGATATTGCACATCAAGTAAAGCTCTATAAACGATCACGACCCTAGCTCTAAACTTATATTTTCATACAACACATACTCCGTGAAGTAGCAACTGATCCCTGTGAACTGGTGTAAAAGCTGCAAGTGTAAAATATATATACCCATATACACACACACATATACATACATACATACATAGGCCAGAGAAGCGGTAGAAAAAGAGAAGTGTCTAATTTTCTCATTATTTTGCTTGCATCTTCTAAAGGGGCACGATCATTAATTGTTAGCATTTTAATTTTGTTTCCTGGAAGCAGAACTGCGAGCAGCAGATTAAAGCTCGTCGCCGCAATGTAAATATTCTTCTGCTTGTGTCTTGCAAATAGAAACAAGCATTGGCAAAGGCAAATCGCTCCAAAAAGATGTGTGGGCAAATACAGCAGTCATCTTGTAAAGGAGTTTCAAATAACACGAAAGATGAACCTCCTTGCAGGCGTGCGTACATGATCGGTGGCAATGTTGTAAGACAGTTTATAAACGTTTTTACCAGATTGCTGCAGTAGCTACGCTGTGTATACGTGACAAGGACTGCCCAAGTGGCCAGAGTGAGTGCATATATCTTAAAACAATAGTCCAGTGAAACTCATTCGAATGTGAACATCTTGTGATTACCTTTGAGGGAGTCAAATATTAAATCCATTCGGACTACTTCAATGCTAGTATAAATCTAAAAAATAGGCCCAGGATAAACTTGGTTTCCATCAAAAATTACACTATACCAATTATATGGCAAAAATATATTTTGGCGTCAAAAGTGACTGTAGTGCAGACTGCAGTGCTCAGACTGTGCATCTATTTACAACATATAACATAAAACACACCTTTCAAGTCCCATTGGTTGTCTATTGTAGTGAGGTTAACATGCCAGACACCACAGGAAGGTAAGAAACGCCAACTTTGAGCCAGCAGCATAATGGACACTTCTCAGCTGGCCAGGGAGCCAACTGGCAAAACCAGAATGTTCAAGCAGGAACACCACCAGAATGTCAAAACAAGATTCTAGATGGCAGGGGAACTTGGAAAGAAGGGAAGGGCCAAAGCATGCACCTTAAGTACAACACATCTTCCTCCCTTATCAGAGTAAAGAAACAAAAGGAACTTAAAGTATAACAAAAAGAGAAGTTAGGAAAACAAGGATTAACAAAACGAAATCATTCAAATGTGCAGGTGCCCTGCGCCTTCACAAGCTCCTAACAGCCTGGGAGCTCCCCCCCCCAGAAATTGGCAGACACACCATTGGCATCACCATCATCCCCTCCCCTTTCACTGCACTCAGAAGGGAAAACAGTTGAACCAACATCTCGTGCTAACATGTACCCGCTGTTTCCACTGACAACACTGTCAAGAGTGACAAGATTTCCGGGGTAAGTTGCAGTATTCTCAGGCGCATGCGTAGCCTTCTGATACAAGGCCACACGACGAACATTTCCATTTTTCACCATTCTCCAAAACCACAAAGTGTGGAAAGGCACACTTAACTCTAAAAGGTCCTGTGAACTTGGAAAGGCCCTTGTTAAACCTCCCCGACCTAACCTTGACTAAGTCTCCTTTACTAATGCGAAGACTTCCAGCACAACAATCACACAAAGGTACTCCACTCACCTCCCCATCATTTGTTGGCCACTCTTTAATCCAAGTGGGGACTAGCTCAGAGTCTGGAGACCTTCCATGCATGAGCTCAAAGGGAGACTTATTGCTCTAATTGAGCTTGGTGGTGCGATAAGCCCACACCATTTCTTCCACAATTGTTTGGGCAACCCCTCCACTCACACACGCCATCTGAATGATCCCCTTGACTACAAGGTTGTCTCACTCACAAAAACCATTCCCCTGAGGGTTATACAAAGAAGTGTGATAATGTTCTACCCCACACTTAGTAAGAAAGGTTTGCATGTCACATGAAGTTAGTTGTGTACCATTGTCCGCAATGATGACGGAAGGGAGACCCTCTTCGTGGAACAAACATTTAAGAAAGGCAATAGTGCTCTCTGTGGTGATGTCCCTCACAAACTTCACACTCAGCCATTTGGAAAAACATCAATAACAACAATGGCAAACCTATCACGAGAGGGAAGCTCGTCCATGGGTCCAATGAAGTCTAAACAAATGCTGTGCCACACTTTGCCTGGGTCTCTGATGTGACCTATCTTGGCCCTGGACACCACTCTAAGCCTTTTCTCCCCTTCCTTGCCCACAGAGCATGTCTCGACCCAGGAAGTCACCTGTTCCTCAATACCAGGCCACTAAAAGTTGGCTTTGAGGCAACGTTGGGTTAAGGTCTGGCCCAAATGCCCCTCATGAGCGAGAGCTAAGAGTTTAGACCTTAGGCCAAAAGGTGGAACAAACCTGCCCCCTCCATCAGAATATTGGCACCACACACGGATATCTACTCCAAAATTTTGACAAAAGGACGTAGAGACACAAGCACACAGCTTTCACGCCTGGCACCCAACTTAACTAAGTCTATTACAGCTTTAAGAACATGAAAACCGCAACTCTGACAGAGGAACCCTCAAACACTACAGCACCTGAACTGCTATCCCTCTAATATTCTCACCCCTCTATTTCTATTGGGGTTCGTGTGCGCACTAAAAAGGCACCCTCTGTCACAATGCAAGTCCTAATTGGACCATAATCATGTAAAACAAAAGCACAGGTGCACCACACGTTAATTACAAATTACAAATGTACATGGATATAATTTGTATACAGTCTAGTACTTGTACAAAAGTTCTTTTTATTCCAAATTTATTTTCTTAAAACGTGGTCATATACATGAAAATTTCCACATTGATACAGCCGACGCGTTTCGTCCTACTTGAGGACTTCTTCAGGGCATGAAGTAGCTTTAAGTGGGATGATCACCATCGGTTCAAGCGATAAACGGAAATTCCAAAAAGAGCTGCCAAGGGAACTACCTATCTTATGTTCCCCCTGTAAGTCACAGTTATTTACTTTCTTCCGGTCAGCTCCTTTCCAGTGACGTGCTCGATGTGAATGCGCATGCTTACAAAGACTTTCACACAGAATAATAGGACTCTCTGACTTTCATATATTTGCTATGGCTTCTGTTATTCAGGAAGCCTTCTTAGGGCTTTTAGTGGCAACAATGCGTCCTCACTTGACAGTCTTTAAATTAGAGAAGCGTAAGCTTATGTTGAGTGCAGCAGTATCGGGCAATGACGTGCATTATGTGTGTGGCCTTTTGTGTGCGCTGCCACTTCCATCGCGCTGGCGCCCGACAGCTCATCAATCATGTCTGCTATTTTAGACCGTGTAAAGGAGGCCAAGCAGGGTAAGTTGTAAACGAGTAGTTTAAATCTACAACCAAGGAGCCCACGACCAGCCATCCTGCTCTCTTCGTAAACATCACACCAACTCTCCTGAGAAACCTCATCTAGAGACTGGTGCCGGAAGTGGAAAACACACTGAGTTAACATCTGTAAACATTGCGCAAACTCTGCATAGTTGGTAGCAGCCACATGGCTCACACAAATACCAATATCACATTTAAATACAACCGACAAATCATCTTCCTCTTCAGAAACAATAAAACAAAGCTACATTTAATATTGCAAAAAATGTACATAAAAATCCCTGAAGCGAGAAGGCATGGAAATATTGCGAGTAGACCTGCTACATGCATGGCAACATTTTAGAGCAGGCAAGTGGGTAATTAAAAAAACAAGCATTGGCATAGCCAATAGGTCTCACCTTTGGGAACTTGTAAGTGTTTAATTATCCAGCACAATATCCTTGGTGCAACAACTTCAAGTGTTGCATGGCTAAACACTTAAAAGGTCCCAAAGGAGAGACCTATTGGCTATGCCAATGCTTGTTAAGCAATTGTCTTAAAGTTGTGTCAGAAAAGCACTGTATGAACTTAGAATAATATTTTAGTAGACCCATAAAGGACCTAAACTAATCTTTATCCGTGAGTGCCGGGGCCAGCTCAATGGCGCCAAGTAAGTTATTTTTAGGCTTTATCCCTAGCGCTGAAATTTCATAGCCCAAATACTCAAACTGTTCCACCAAGAAAGAGCATTTCTCTTTGCGTAGAGTGAGGCCAACCTCTGCAATCCTGTGCAGCACCGATTTAATAACCTGGTTGTGTTCAACAACAGTCTTTCCAAACACGAGGATATCATCCTGAAAGAAAACGGCCTTATCAACACCGTTCAAGATTTCTGTAACCATGCACTGAAACACACTGGCAATCCCGAAAGGCAATCGTGTGAACTGAAATGTACCTTTAGTGGTGATAAACGCCCTTAGATGCTTGGAACTCTCATAAAATTTTATTTGATGGTACGCACTCTTAAGGTCAAGCTTGGAAAAGAACCTAGCATCTTTCAGGGTGGAAACAAGCTCGCCTATATTGGGCAAAGGAAAAGTATCTGCAACTACGCACCTGTTCAAAGACCTCATGTACACACAGAACCAGAGTTTGCCATCTGCCTTCTTGGTGATCACAACCGGAGATACCTAGCTAGAGGCTTCTACCGACTCAATCACCACACCACCCAACATCTCCTTTATGAGAGCCTTCACCTCATCCCTCACCACTAAGGGTACCCTCCTCAATTTGTACAGAATGGGTAAGGTGTCCTTCTTTAACACTATTTTGTCGACAATTCCCTTAAGTAACCCTAACTCTCCCCTAAAAACATTCTAAGCCTCTTTAAGAATGTCTTCCAGACACTCATCGTCCAACACCATAACTTGTGAGGGCGCCCTGAGATTCAGTATAATGTGAAGATGATATTGGTGGATCCAACCTAAAATGGGGGGGCCCATCATCTGCCACATGCACCTTGCCTGTAGTGGACCTATTGGAGAATACAATCTGAGCCTCGAAATAACCCAAAAAGTCTATGGACTCCCCCCGATAACCAGCAGGTGATATGCAGCAAAGATCTCTCTCCCCAGTTATGCTCAAACATTTTCTTAGGAATAATGGTGTACCTGGACCCTGTGTCTACCATTAAGGAAACTTGCCGTCCGTCGACTGAAAACAGAGCTTTGGGCCCGTTTCTCCTTTTATCATTGTCAACAAGGTCATCATCATCGTCAATACTAAGTATTCTGTCACTCTGATCCCTTTTCCAAACCCTACTATCTTGGATAAGGGCTACTCTAGCACGTGATCTGGTTTTGCACATCCTAGCGAAATGTCCTAACCAGCCACACTTAAGGCATTCTTTGTTTGTCGCAAAACAGAATTTAGAATCAGAAACATGCCCACTGCTACCACACCTAGAGCAGGATTTTGCAAGTGGTTTGGTAAAAACACTTTTCTTGCTAGTACATTTGTTTTTGTTCTTCAGTAGTGCTACACTACTAATATTGTCATCTCCTTGATCACTCCCTTCACACGCATAGTTATCAGGAATTTCCACTATGTCATGGCTAGGATTGTTTCTGTAGTTCTTTCATACAACACTCAGATTGTTCTAGGACCATTGCTAAGTCAAGGGCTACTTTTAACGTGGGATTCTTAGCTGCCCATAACCTTCATTGGATCTTTTTATTGTTACAGTGAATTGGTCTCTTATTGATTCGTCAGCCATGGCACCGAAATTACATTTTATAGAAAGTTCTCTCAGTCCGACAACAAATTCATCAATAGATTCTTCACTCGATGGTGGGTATAACATTTTTAACGATTCATCACCAAATTTTCTTCTTTGGCATATCTAGCTTCGAGCCTATATACTGCTTTCTTATATTCATCTGTCACAGGTTCTCTATTTGCTTGTAATGCTTGTGGGAGATCTCTGAAAATATGTTGGCCCTCCTTACCAAGAGGAGTAAAAGCGCCTTCTTCCTTTTGGCACTTAATTCTTGGCCATCTAAAGCATCTAAATAATTTGCGAGGATGATGATCCAATACTCCCAAGGTATGGAAGGAGTACCAGGTTGCTGCAAAAAAATGAGGAGGTGGCACAACAGACTTGTGAAGCAGACATAATGAGGAGTAATAAATAAAATGGAGATACTTTTAATTATAGTACCTTGGAGTGACACTGGATAAAGGTGTGCACATCACTGTGAGATACATGCGATAACTCACTCAATTAGAGGTGAGACACACTTGTAGGCAGACGAGCTTGGAATTGAGTGATTCACAGGCAAATCACAGTGTGTGTGCCAATGGAAAAAATTTAAAATACATATGGTGTGCGTATCACAGCTGAAACACGCACAGACGTCGAGAATGCCAAGCCTGAGGTGTGCGTGTCACGTTGAAACACGCGCCAATGTCGAGCACGCCAAAGTGAAGTGTGCTTGTCACCGTCGGAGCACACACTGATGCTGAGTCGAAACAAAAACAGGACGTGCAGCCTGGCGTGCGGAGGAAGCGCTCTCTGCATACTCGAAGTGCAATTTGACTTGTAAATGGCCACTGTATGCTTTGTGTGATGATGTCGAGTTAAGGCAGGTTGGCAGCTGTACTGGTGACTTGCTAAAGGGTTAGGCACAATGCCAATAGCAAGATGGCCGCTGTGTTTGGACATGTAATGATGTGAGTTGACCGGCAGGGCTGGCAGGGCAATGTCACGGGGGTCGCGCAGGAGACCATAGAAGAACAAGGAGGGTCCTCACCTCTCTTTTTTGTTTAAAAGTCTGATTTTTCTTCTTCTTGGTGTGGGGTCCCAATCGATGATGACGGAGTGATGTGGTCTGAAGTGTCCGCTGCTGGGCTCCGCCAAGGAAAACTGTACATGACATAGCAAGGACTCTCCCAGCCAGCGCAATGAAAATCGTCGCCAAAATCTGTAGTGAAGTTAATACACTGGACACCACAGGAGGGTAAGAAACACCAACTTTATTTGAGCCAGCAGCAAAATGGACACTTATCAACTGACCAGGGAGCCAACTAACATAACCAAAATGTTCACGCAGGAACAACACCAGATTGTCAATACAAGATTCTAGATGGCAGGGGAACATGGAAGGAAAGGAAGGGCCAAAGCATGCATCTTAAGTACAACTTATACAAAGTTCGTTCTTATTATGATAGTGTGAGCTCCTAGAGGGCCCCTTATATATTATTTAAATCTGTCAACCAAAGTGGAGGGATTGTCAACGTTTTGAACCCATTTAATTAGAAGAGTCTCTTAAGGACAGTCATCCGACTACCAAACCTGTATACGAGGATGACAGAAACCAGATATATCCTATGTTCAATCCTACTAAGTTACTCATTAGTATTCTTTTATACGCTACTCACCAAATTACTTGGTAGAACACTAGCGAGGCCAGAGTCCTTCCCTTAATCTCCAGTCATCCTGGGGAAAATCTGTTTGACCTGTGTTACAGTCAAACTCCAAATCATAGCCATCACCAATCCAAGGCTAGCAAGGGGGATCAACAACCACAAATGTGTGCTATTGTTGTGCCTCTACACCTGTTGACATCCAGTACATTATCAGAGGGAAGTACACTCGCTCCCCGTGCACAAACCCACTATGTATGGCGAGTAATCTTTAGCCAACATCACCCAAAGGTGTAGAAGCATCGCACCTACTCCAGAATTATAGAGTGCTTACTCTAGGTAACACAATCAATCTAGAGGCCATCACCCGTCAGTATGTGCCATCATACCATGCCAATTAGTCCATGTCAAAACCTTCACACTACATTCAGTTCCTAAACAGCACTCATGGCTGAATTCTATGGTGTTGGCTTATATTGGGAAATCTCCCAACTTCAAACTGTGGCTCATATAAATGGCTTCATCCTAAAAATCATAAGCTGAAAAATGCCTCCTAAGTTGGACATCGGTTCAAAATCCATTGAGAATTAACACACAGTATAAAAGGACTAAATACCACCAACATGAGACTCACTATGAGCGGTGAAAGCATTCACTGACTGCCGCGCTGCCATTCACGATGTGCAGACCATCGTGAAAATACAACAGACCTGGCCTAATATCTTTCCTCCTGTCTCTGGAAGCATTTGGCCGCTAACCTACAGGCCAGGCCACCATCTTAGGTGAGGGCTATAGGAGCAGCCACCTAATTGCCCAAACCTGTGTCCAATGCCATAATTCTACAACCACATACCTTTGTGTAACCATACCAGGACATTGACTCCTTTCGCAACTACTCTGACAATTTCACATAAAAAAATCGTAGCATTCACATGCAGTGTGAAGATTGAACCCTCAAATCACCTGTTGTTAAGTGTGGGAATGCTCTCCAATATAAACATTTTGTACAATGTCCCAAGTCACGTGTGAGATATCTTCATGCTAACTTCGAAACTGCTCGCCCAGACCATCAATCACTGAGAAAGACAACTTAAGGTCATCTTGCAAAATGAGAGGCTAGTGTGTGGGAAAACTCTCCTAACACCAATACCTTGCAACTCACCAATATTGTCATATCAACAGTACACCTGTTGTAAAGTATGACCAATATAGATCTTTTATACAGTGCCCCACGCCAGATGTGAGAAATCTTTATGCCAATTATGGTATTGTTCATCCCGACCTGACCAATTAAAGGCCAGCTTACCAGTTGAATCTCTAGTGAGATGGAAACACTTCTTACCGTTAAAACAGCTTATGTCCTGGGAATATCTGGTCCTCATCTTAACGACAGCAGAGTATCAATTACGGTTACATGGTATACCTTTCAGTGTATAGAGTAGGTACATCATCATTCAACTGTGAAGATCATACATATCTCCTTGGGTATACACCTGTGAAAGGTGTTTCCACATTTTTGGGAAACACTACTTTTTAATCTTGCAAAGGAGACCACTTTTTGTTACTCTTCTGAAACTACAATTAGTAACAAACGAGGGAGTTTTAAACTGCCACCATAAAATGTTAAATGGCGTACTGTAATAAGCTACACCTAACAACCCACTGTACACCTACTCAGAACAAAGCATAGGCAAAGCCACTCAGCACAAACATGCGCTATGAAACACTATCACTTAAACATGTTTTTCTTCTTCGCAGGTGGACGTTTTTTAAGTTGGTTAGGCTTCTAGTATTAACACCCTAAATTCACCCTATTTGTAGTGGCAACCTGCAGTTATCGTATAAATCCTTTTATTTCTATTGATTCGAGATTATGTGGGTGAAACATGTGTGGCAGAGTTGTAAGGGATAGCAGCTGAAAGGGGCATTTGTGTGGGAGCTTCATTTTGGAAGACCCGCAATTAATTCATACCTCATTTACAACAGAATTGGTGACAAGTGAAAAACACAACAGCAGCCCTAAATGCGTTTTTGAAGTGTCGGGGTAGCTGACGGAAAACTCTGGAAACGGAGAGTAGGTCCTTATTTCCAAGGATTACATTCCAGTACAGAGACCCACAGCTATCGCCAGTTGCTCAGGAGAAAGTCCAGAGGATCGGACCTTTCTCCTAGCAACTGGAGATAGATTCCAGAATGGAACATAAAGCACAATGAATGCAACATTGAATAAATACTGAACTATAGTACAGATACAAAAAAGGTAGAAAAAGTATACAAAACACTACATCATCTTCCCCCTTATAAAAGAAAATTAAGATAAATCATAATCATCAAAACGTGAACGTAATTTAGAGACTCTTTTAGAGAGAACAGGTTCTGACGCAAATGAATAGGTCATGCGCGAAAACACTGGGATGCAGATCCTTGAGAAACAGAAGCAGACAGCAGAGAATCACAAGGAACAACTTGTTCTTTGGGTAAAGATTGTGAAATAACACGCATCAGCAGATTGGGACAATGGCACGTTAGAATCATTAAAAACGTGCATACTAGGAGACATCATGAGAACATGAATCAACTGATTTAGCTTCATCGAGAATAGAGTCATTAACAACAGAAATATGTGATTTAAGATAAATCTCTTTCTGAATGTTCGAAAGGGGTACAAAATAGTTTTTATTCCACCACCCTCTCCCTTGTAAAAGAACAGAACTCTTACTGACACACTCAATTTTACAAGGAGAGGAGAAAATAGATTACCCTTTGGTGACTCTCACAGGTTTCTGGATGAGGACCCATGACCCAACCAGAAAATCTGATTCATGCTTAGCAGAATCAAAATAGAGTTTCTGCTGTTTTTGCTTCAATAAAACGTTGTTTCTTAAAATCACAGCATCATATGTATTAAAATCAAGCCAGGATGGTAACATTTAGCATCTGCATTTCCTTCTTCTTAATTTAAATGGAGTGAAACGAGTGGTTGAGGGAGGGGTAGAATGGTTGGCATTCATTTTGTCTCTAAGAAAATTGCTTACATCAACACCTGAAGCAAGAGCAGATTGAATGCCATCCTTTATAAAACGGTTAGCCCTTTCTACAAGTCTATTAGAAGAAGGACTATAAAGAGCGACCTGAAGATGTTTAATGTCTGAATCTAAAAAAAAAGTTTTTCATGAGAGACTAAGTGAAAGGTGTTCCATTGTCTGTTACCATTTCTTTTGGAGTACCCTCCAGGGAAAAAACAAGTTGTAGAAAATTTAAAACAGACTGGGTGGATGCTGACTCTACAAAAGAGAAATAAATCCATTTTGAAAAATAGTGAATGAGGACTATAAGAAATCTGTTACATGATGGAAGAAGGTTAAATGGACCAGCAAAGTACAGTGCCACTTTAATCCAAGGTCCATCAGGTAGGGAAACAGTATGTAATGGCTTATCAGTAGTTTTCCAGTGCTTATCAGATATGACACACTGAGGACACAACCTTACAAAGGAAAATATGTGGGCATTCATAGCAGGCCACCAATAATGCTCCCTTAATTTTTTGTAAGAGGCCGTAATACACAAATGTATTTCATGCGCTATTTTGATTAAACGAGACCTAAGAGGAACAGGTGGAATGAATTTACCATTTCTGCTGCAGACTTGATTGTCAGTAGATAGCTCTGGTGATATTTGAGCAAAGGCTTTCAAATCACTGGGAAGATTGTGCAAAGGGGGCCAACCATTTCTAACATGTTCCATGGACTTCCTTAAGAACCTCATCTTGAGAAACAGCTCCTGAGTCTTTTTCAGAAATGAGTTCACCACAAGAGGAAACAGAAGCCAAAGCTGCAACTACACATTCATAATCTTTGATGTCATCTTCAGAAGACAAAGGCAAATGCGAGAGGCAATCAGCCTTAAAATTCTTAGCACCCTGTATGTCATTTATAACAAAGAGGTATTCTTGTAATTAAGAAAGCAAGCACACTAGGCAGGATGACACTTTACCTAGGTAATTTCCTTTTAGCAAAAACACAAGAGGTTTATGGTCAAACAAAATTCCAAAAGAACAGCCCCACAGATACGTTTTAAATTTCTGGACAGCCCAGACACAAGCTAGAGCTTCCCTTTCTATGGTGCTGTAATGTGATTCAGATTACAAAAGAGCTCTTGCAGCAAAAGCAATGGTGACCTCTTTCTCATTAACTTTTTGTCCAAAAACTGCACCGATGCCCTTCATACTAGCATCAACAGAAATGGCACATTTATTACCTGGAACAAAAAGACTAAGAGCAGGAGCAATCGCTACCAAATGTTTGAGGTTATTAAAGGACTGCTCTGTCTCCTTATTCCAAAGACATTTAACACCCTTTTTTTTATTTTTTTTAGAAGATGCCGCAAAGGTAGAGCAGCAGATGCGTAGGATGGACAAATAGAGTATAAAATTCAGAGACCAAAACATTACCTCAAGGAATCTCTATCTGTGGGTACCGGTGCTTTAAAAATGGCTTTGATGTTGCTAAATCTGGGCTTAATACCACTCGGTGTGATAGTGTGGCCAACGTAATCCAAGTTTTGTACCAAAATTTACATTTCTCTGATTGTATAGTTGTGTCTCTTGTTCTGGAGAATCTTTAAAGCCCGGTCCAGAATTAATAAGTGGTCCTCATTAGATTCCGTGAACACAAGAAGATCATCTTGAAAGGCTTGGACATTCTTAAGGTCTTTAAACAATATGTCCATAGCTTTCTAAAAGACGCTGGCTGCCAAAGCATGACCAAAGGGAAGTCTTAAATACTTGAAGGCCCCAAAAGGTGTTATAATTGTGGTAGGATCTTGAGATTCGGTCGTTAAGGGTATCTGATGGTTGGCCGAATGTAGGTCTATAATGAAAAAATACTTTGCTTGACCAATATTGGACAACATCTCTTGAATGTGCGGCAATGGGTGACAATCAACTAAGATATTGCGATTAAGGGATCTCAAGTACACACATAGACGAAGATTCCCATTCCTCTTCTTGGCCAAAACGATGGTAGACACCCACTGTGGGGGTAACAATCCAGTAATGCCTTTAATTTAGAGCGAACACTGACGGGAACCAGTCTGGCTTTAAGACTAATGAGCGTGGCATTTTTCTTAAGTTTGATTTCATGTTCAAAACCCTTAAAAGTTCCCATTTCATCTTTAAAAACTGTTGGGAATTTGTGCATGAAACCAGACGCATAATTGCTCACAGAATCACTAGAAAGTAACAAAATGGGTATGTCCACCGGGACAATAGGATTTTTGTGACCCGGTTTAAAATATATGCCCAATTTAGCAAAAATCCATCCAGCCAACAAGATCTGTACCATTAACAGCCACATAGACTTTAGTATGTACAACTCTCCCTACGGTTTTCAAATCCTCAAAGAAAAAAACAAGAAGATGAATTTCTTTATCGCCAAAGGCTTTGGGACAAATATCAGGTGGATTTCGCTGAATGGTAACGGGCCACAAATTATGAAAGGTTTTGTCAGCTAAAACAGTTATGGGGGCACCAGAATCTGCCATCACTTGTAAGGATTTATCTACAATAAAGTTAGTCAAAAAAGCAATTTTATTTTGTCTAAATCTTGCCCATCGTCAATGGTAAGAAGAACATTAGATACATTGTGTGTACAATCTGTAACATTACTTTCGAAATTGTTCAAAGTATCTCCATGTTGTATGTCCACAGCATGTATACTAGTTTTACTATCCATGCTTTGTGACCTACAAAGTAGGTGAAAATGTCCAATTTTCTTACATTTGATGCATTTCTTCCCAACGGCAGGGCATTTTGGATTGTTGCCAATATGGGTTTTCGAGCCACAGCAATAACAGACAGTCTGTTTCCTTCCATCTTCACTAAATTTGAAGGTGGTGCGATCAGTGACAAAGGCAACAGACGGATGAACCTGTTGAGAGGCTAAAGCCTGGGTAGACAAAATGGAGCGCTCAATGCTTTTAGCAATGTCTATTACTTCAGAGAGTTAAGGAGTGCGACAAGTAAGTAATCGCGCTTGCATTTTTTAATAGACAAAACAATTAAAAACAAATTGATCCCTGATGAACGGGTCAACAGAATTTCCAAACTCACATGAAGCAGCTAAGACAAGTAATGCAGCTATGTACTCTTCTACAGTTTCGTCACAAGCTTGCTTACGCATAACAAAACTATGTCTTTCTAATAAAACACTTGGTTCTTCAAAAAATTGTTTTTTACACCTCTCCTTAGCTTCAATATAAACGTTCCATACAGATTCGGCAGATGGTCGAGGAATAACAAGATTATCAAAAACACATTTTCCTGCAATCCCTAAATTATTAAAAAGCAAACCAAGCTTTCTGGCTAGAGTGTAATCAAAACCATCTATAGCAACTAGGTAACCTTAAAAACAGCAAAGCCATTGCTTCCATTTGATCTCAGGTTTGCCAGGTTTCTGTGGGAATGGAGGAGGATGTAAAACATTGTGAGAAGAGGCCATGATAAGAGGAAAGCATGGAGACAGAAAATACAGTAGCAGTTACATGGTGAAAGTGAAAAAGCAATTAAAGTAGTACAAAAATGTGTAAAAATATCTGAAAAGGAAAATTATAACTAAAGTTAATCATATGAATCATGAAATAAATATATGCAAAACAGAGTCTGCTTTTCTTTTTGAAAAGATGCAATATGGCGGATGAAAGTTCCAGGCAGTGTAAAGGGTAGTAGACTAGTTTATATGTGAAGCAAAACAGGAAAGGACACCATGAGGACTCCTTCCTGACCCGAAATCTGAGGCTGTGAATCTTTTTCGGCTGGAGCAAGAATGCCGTTGCTGCAAACCGACGCTCCCACAACCAAAGGAGAAAACCACTTAGAGAGTTAGTTCGGGCTGGAGCAAGAATGCCGAAGCCGTAAACCAACGCAGCCACAGGGGTGAGCCTCACAATAGCTGGTATTAGGGAAGGCAGGGCCGTAGCGCCGAGCCAGGAGCACACACGAGGCAGAGCGTCTCGAACTGCAATGTCAAAGCAAAGAATCGGCTCGAGAGGGCTCGCGTGGGAGCAGGATACGGCTCGAGAAGGCTTGTGCGGGAGCAGGATTTGGAGAAATAATTAATCTCCTCGAGAAGGCTGACCCGGCAGCAGGATTCGAAGGCAGCTTAATTATTGAAAAAATAACGGCAAGACTGCTAATAATAAGCCTTTGCTTGCAAAAGAAATGTCACGCACCTGAACAAAGAGAGGAAAACCCTCAAGTAGTGAAAAAATTCGCCAAGAAGCAGGAGAAATGAAGGAAGAAGCTGGTGGGGTCGAAGGCAGGAACAGTGTATAAGTGTAGTCACCAAAGTTAGCACTGCCCCACTCCCGGTACCAAATGAAGTGTCTGGGTAGCTGATCGAAAAATCTGGAAATGGAGAGTAGATCCAATAGGAGTTTCTTTCCAAGGATTACGTCCCAGTACAGAGACCCACAGCTATCGCCAGTTGCTCAGGAGAAAGTCAAGAGGATCTGACCTTTCTCCTAGCAACTGGAGATAGATTCCAGAATGGAACATAAAGCACAATGAATGCAACATAGAAGAAATACTAAACTATAGTACAGATACATTAAAGGTAAAAGAAAATTTATAAAAAAAACACTAGTTATTTTTGCATGCCCAAGAAGTTGGTGAGTTTCAGGGACTAGTTGAATTTGAAGGACAAGAGGAGTCTCACATCATTAATCTTTAAGGGTAAGAGGCTTCACGCATCGCTTTTACATTTTCAAGAACTTCAAGTGAGCAAGAGATAATTTGAAGAAAAGACCATTACCTCTAATGGCTTGCCGAATCCAAATGAAGCTTGCACACTTTCTACGCTTCAGCCGCTACCCTGCGTTTCACTGACCTCATGATCGGCTACTGTCCAGCGTTTTTGATTGACTTCACAATGCAGCGCTCTATGTGTATGTGGAAGTGTTAAATTGATACACACACCTCACACCTTTAACCTAGATGTCACGCAGCGTGTCACTATTTTGTGCAAAGTGGCAGAGCGTTTACTACATATGATGAAGGCTTAGGAACAATGTAAAGGAGCGATTTCTTCTACAAGAAAAGGATTCGTAGGAACAACACTCCTTTTATAACTGTGATTTTATATTTTGTGGTATTTGTTGGGTCACAATAATAGGACTGGTGTTGGGTTTATTTGTGATATTCCAGCAGCTTTATACATTTGAGGCAATGGGTGTCTACACTGTTATTGATGCAACTAAGGCACTAATTTAAAATTCATTTTTGAATCACCCAGTTCTAAGGAAAGGGAAAAAAAAATTGTGATAGTGTTATGGGTGATATTTGGATGAAATGAGGAGAATATGTGCAAAAAACTCCTCAACTTAGCTCAAGCATTTTTGCCAGCAAAAAGCGCACCTATGATGCAATCTCCAGAGTGGAAGGAGTATTTTTGTGACGTTTGACAAAGATGACTTTACACCAGACAAGAAGAAGAAAATATTGTTATAGTGTAGGTCCTGGAGGTTTAAAAAGACGAGGGGGGGAATGTATTTTAACATGCATTGGAAGATATTGATGCACACTTTTCACCAGTAGTGTGTGGCTGTTGATAGGCATTTTCCCAACGAAATCAAGGAATATGTGAGAGTGTTGACAAGTAGGTTTCTAAGTTATGAAGTTTTGCCCTCGCTTACTGGTTTGGTACACTACACTATGGACTGATACGTGACAAGATAATTAGGCCTATTAACAAAAGGGGAGGACAGAAGGGCTTTTACAAGAGGTCCAGCATACATGCCCCAGATAGACTATTTTTAGAAAGGGTATGCAGTTCCTTAAGGGGATGGTTTGTTAGTGAGGTCAATTCTCAAATCCGTCGATATTGATTGGACTCAAAGAACCTATAGGTAGGGAAGGGGAGTTCCCATATTCGGAACTAATGCCCTCACACACCCAGCAAGCTAGGTGTCGTGCTTCATCATCTGGGCCTGCTCCTCTTCGGGCCGGCGGTGCAATGCCCGACGGGCACCCGTGAAGGGGCTCGTTCGCGGAGATCTTTTGTTCCTTGCCGTTGATTGCGCGGGTGTGAGGGGCCTGAAGGAGTGTAGATGAGTAGAGCGAGTTAAAAAAGGTTGGATAGTCTGTTGAATGTGTTTATTTAGGACAGCTGTCCACCTCATTAAAAAGTTAGAGGAAGATGGACAGTTAGTATGACTTGTATTTTTCTCTAACTGTCTCCTACTCTAGTGGTCGACATGTGTCATGCCCTAATGGCATTTCGTCAGAACCTGTGTGTGTTTCTATCTACAGTGTACAGAGGGTGATACTATCACTATCTGGGTCTGGCACCACTAAGGTGTGCCAATCGTCGCAGTGGAGCAACCTAGAGCGACAGGTACACAGCACTGGCGGTGACGGGTAGGTTACGAACCACCTCAGGCAACATGAAACTATAGCTAATGGGCTAGCCTGTGATACCGCCAAGAGCTGATTGAAGCACCAATACCTGTCGCTCTAGGTTGCTCCACTGCGACGATTGGCACACCTTAGTGGTGCCAGACCCAGATAGTGATAGTATCACCCTCTGTACACTGTAGATAGAAACACACACAGGTCCTGACGAAATGCCATGAGGGCATGAAACATGTCGACCACTAGAGTAGGAGACAGTTAGAGACAAATACAAGTCACACTAACTGTCCATCTTCCTCTAACTTTTTAATGAGGTGGACAGCTGTCCTAAATAAACACATTCAACAGACTATCCAACCTTTTTTTAACTCACTCTACTCATCTACACTCCTTCAGGCCCCTCACACCCACGCACTCAACGGCAAGGAACAAAAGATCTCCGCTAAAGAGCCCCTTCACGGGTGCCCGTCGGGCATTGCACCGCTGGCCCGACGAGGAGCAGGCCCAGATGATGAAGCATGACACCTAGCTTGCTGGGTGTGTGAGGGCATTAGTTCCAAATATGGGAACTCCCCTTCCCTACCTATAGGTTCTTTGAGTCCAATCAATATCGACGGATTTGAGAATTGACCTCACTAACAAACCATCCCCTTAAGGAACTGCATACCCTTTCTAAATATAAGATAATTAGGCCTCCCAGTAATCCAAACATACAAGACAAACTGTGGGTCAATGGTAAAGCACCACTAAAAGATGTTGTTGCTCAAGTAAACAAGCATTGGCATAGCCAATAGGTCTCGCCTTTGGGACCTTATAAGTGTTTAGCCAGAGATATTGACTTTGCCCAGGTCTTAAAGCTGTGATGTACAGAAGTCTGCAGCATGCTGAAAAGTTATAATAAAGAAGTGTCAGAAGCATTTTTGTTACCTTGTATATGACCAAGAAAGCATTATGTGCAACTGAACAACCATTTAAAAAGTATTAACAATAAATAATGTCTTGAGTTATTTTTGTCCTTTGAATGCTGGCAACTTCGATCTGCCTGTCCCAATGGTTGCTTGTTAAGGTTTTTTTGTTAAGGGGGAGGGCATACATAATAGGAGGGTGAAGGTTGGGCGTAACAGTCAGTGAGAGAGTCAGTTAGTTAGAGAGAGAGAGAGAGAGAGAAAGTGAGAGTCAGTCAGTCAGTCAGTCACTGAGAGAGTCAGTCAGTCACTGAGAGTCAGTCACAGAGAGTCAGTCAGTCAGTCAGTCAGTCACAGAGAGTCAGTCAGTCACAGAGAGTCAGTCAGTCAGTGAGAGAGTCAGTCAGTCAGTGAGAGAGTCAGTCAGTCAGTGAGAGAGTCAGTCAGTCAGTCACAGAGAGTCAGTCAGTCAGTCAGTCACTGAGAGAGTCAGTCAGTCAGTCAGTCACTGAGAGAGTCAGTCAGTCAGTGAGAGAGTCAGTCAGTCAGTCAGTGAGAGAGTCAATCAGTCAGTCACAGTGAGAGAGTCAGTCAGTCACTGAGAGAGTCAGTCAGTCACTGAGAGAGTCAGTCAGTCAGTCAGTGAGAGTCAGTCAGTCAGTGAGAGTCAGTCAGTCAGAGTCAGTCAGTCAGTGAGAGTCAGTCAGTCAGTGAGAGTCAGTCAGTGAGAGTCAGTCAGTCAGTGAGAGTCAGTCAGTCAGTGAGAGTCAGTCAGTCAGTCACTGAGAGTCAGTCACTGAGAGAGTCAGTCAGTCAGTCACTGAGAGAGTCAGTCAGTCAGTCAGTGAGAGAGTCAGTCAGTCAGTGAGAGTCAGTCAGTCAGTGAGAGTCAGTCAGTCAGTCAGTGAGAGTCAGTCAGTCAGTCAGTGAGAGTCAGTCAGTCAGTCAGTGAGAGTCAGTCAGTCAGTCAGTGAGAGTCAGTCAGTCAGTGAGAGTCAGTCAGTCAGTGAGAGAGTCAGTCAGTGAGAGAGTCAGTCAGTGAGAGAGTCAGTCAGTGAGAGAGTCAGTCAGTGAGAGAGTCAGTCAGTCAGTCACTGAGAGAGTCAGTCAGTCAGTCACTGAGAGAGTCAGTCAGTCAGTCACTGAGAGAGTCAGTCAGTCAGTCACTGAGAGAGTCAGTCAGTCAGTCACTGAGAGAGTCAGTCAGTCAGTCACTGAGAGAGTCAGTCAGTCAGTGAGAGAGTCAGTCAGTCAGTGAGAGTCAGTCAGTCAGTCAGTGAGAGTCAGTCAGTCAGTCAGTGAGAGTCAGTCAGTCAGTCAGTGAGAGTCAGTCAGTCAGTCAGTGAGAGTCAGTCAGTCAGTCAGTGAGAGTCAGTCAGTCAGTCAGTGAGAGTCAGTCAGTCAGTCAGTGAGAGTCAGTCAGTCAGTGAGAGTCAGTCAGTCAGTGAGAGTCAGTCAGTCAGTGAGAGTCAGTCAGTCAGTCACAGAGAGTCAGTCAGTCAGTCACAGAGAGTCAGTCAGTCAGTCACAGTGAGAGCGTGAGTCAGTCAGTCAGTCACAGTGAGAGCGTGAGTCAGTCAGTCAGTCACAGTGAGAGCGTGAGTCAGTCAGTCAGTCACAGTGAGAGCGTGAGTCAGTCAGTCAGTCACAGAGAGAGCGTGAGTCAGTCAGTCAGTCACAGAGAGAGCGTGAGTCAGTCAGTCAGTCACAGAGAGAGCGTGAGTCAGTCAGTCAGTCACAGAGAGAGCGTGAGTCAGTCACAGAGAGAGCGTGAGTCAGTCACAGAGAGAGCGTGAGTCAGTCACAGAGAGAGCGTGAGTCAGTCACAGAGAGAGCGTGAGTCAGTCACAGAGAGAGCGTGAGTCAGTCACAGTGAGAGCGTGAGTCAGTCACAGTGAGAGCGTGAGTCAGTCACAGTGAGAGCGTGAGTCAGTCAGTCAGTCACAGTGAGAGCGTGAGTCAGTCAGTCAGTCACAGTGAGAGCGTGAGTCAGTCAGTCAGTCACAGTGAGAGCGTGAGTCAGTCAGTCAGTCACAGTGAGAGCGTGAGTCAGTCAGTCAGTCACAGTGAGAGCGTGAGTCAGTCAGTCAGTCACAGAGAGAGCGTGAGTCAGTCAGTCAGTCACAGAGAGAGCGTGAGTCAGTCAGTCAGTCACAGAGAGAGCGTGAGTCAGTCAGTCAGTCACAGAGAGAGCGTGAGTCAGTCAGTCAGTCACAGAGAGAGCGTGAGTCAGTCAGTCAGTCACAGAGAGAGCGTGAGTCAGTCACAGAGAGAGCGTGAGTCAGTCACAGAGAGAGCGTGAGTCAGTCACAGAGAGAGCGTGAGTCAGTCACAGAGAGAGCGTGAGTCAGTCACAGAGAGAGCGTGAGTCAGTCACAGTGAGAGCGTGAGTCAGTCACAGTGAGAGCGTGAGTCAGTCACAGTGAGAGCGTGAGTCAGTCACAGAGAGAGCGTGAGTCAGTCACAGTGAGAGCGTGAGTCAGTCACAGTGAGAGCGTGAGTCAGTCACAGTGAGAGCGTGAGTCAGTCACAGTGAGAGCGTGAGTCAGTCACAGTGAGAGCGTGAGTCAGTCACAGTGAGAGCGTGAGTCAGTCACAGTGAGAGCGTGAGTCAGTCACAGTGAGAGCGTGAGTCAGTCACAGTGAGAGCGTGAGTCAGTCACAGTGAGAGCGTGAGTCAGTCACAGTGAGAGCGTGAGTCAGTCACAGTGAGAGCGTGAGTCAGTCACAGTGAGAGCGTGAGTCAGTCACAGTGAGAGCGTGAGTCAGTCACAGTGAGAGCGTGAGTCAGTCACAGTGAGAGCGTGAGTCAGTCACAGTGAGAGCGTGAGTCAGTCACAGTGAGAGCGTGAGTCAGTCACAGTGAGAGCGTGAGTCAGTCACAGTGAGAGCGTGAGTCAGTCACAGTGAGAGCGTGAGTCAGTCACAGTGAGAGCGTGAGTCAGTCACAGTGAGAGCGTGAGTCAGTCACAGTGAGAGCGTGAGTCAGTCACAGTGAGAGCGTGAGTCAGTCACAGTGAGAGCGTGAGTCAGTCACAGTGAGAGCGTGAGTCAGTCACAGTGAGAGCGTGAGTCAGTCACAGTGAGAGCGTGAGTCAGTCACAGTGAGAGCGTGAGTCAGTCACAGTGAGAGCGTGAGTCAGTCACAGTGAGAGCGTGAGTCAGTCACAGTGAGAGCGTGAGTCAGTCACAGTGAGAGCGTGAGTCAGTCACAGTGAGAGCGTGAGTCAGTCACAGTGAGAGCGTGAGTCAGTCACAGTGAGAGCGTGAGTCAGTCACAGTGAGAGCGTGAGTCAGTCACAGTGAGAGCGTGAGTCAGTCACAGTGAGAGCGTGAGTCAGTCACAGTGAGAGCGTGAGTCAGTCACAGTGAGAGCGTGAGTCAGTCACAGTGAGAGCGTGAGTCAGTCACAGTGAGAGCGTGAGTCAGTCACAGTGAGAGCGTGAGTCAGTCACAGTGAGAGCGTGAGTCAGTCACAGTGAGAGCGTGAGTCAGTCACAGTGAGAGCGTGAGTCAGTCACAGTGAGAGCGTGAGTCAGTCACAGTGAGAGCGTGAGTCAGTCACAGTGAGAGCGTGAGTCAGTCACAGTGAGAGCGTGAGTCAGTCACAGTGAGAGCGTGAGTCAGTCACAGTGAGAGCGTGAGTCAGTCACAGTGAGAGCGTGAGTCAGTCACAGTGAGAGCGTGAGTCAGTCACAGTGAGAGCGTGAGTCAGTCACAGTGAGAGCGTGAGTCAGTCACAGTGAGAGCGTGAGTCAGTCACAGTGAGAGCGTGAGTCAGTCACAGTGAGAGCGTGAGTCAGTCACAGTGAGAGCGTGAGTCAGTCACAGTGAGAGCGTGAGTCAGTCACAGTGAGAGCGTGAGTCAGTCACAGTGAGAGCGTGAGTCAGTCACAGTGAGAGCGTGAGTCAGTCACAGTGAGAGCGTGAGTCAGTCACAGTGAGAGCGTGAGTCAGTCACAGTGAGAGCGTGAGTCAGTCACAGTGAGAGCGTGAGTCAGTCACAGTGAGAGCGTGAGTCAGTCACAGTGAGAGCGTGAGTCAGTCACAGTGAGAGCGTGAGTCAGTCACAGTGAGAGCGTGAGTCAGTCACAGTGAGAGCGTGAGTCAGTCACAGTGAGAGCGTGAGTCAGTCACAGTGAGAGCGTGAGTCAGTCACAGTGAGAGCGTGAGTCAGTCACAGTGAGAGCGTGAGTCAGTCACAGTGAGAGCGTGAGTCAGTCACAGTGAGAGCGTGAGTCAGTCACAGTGAGAGCGTGAGTCAGTCACAGTGTGAGCGTGAGTCAGTCACAGTGAGAGCGTGAGTCAGTCACAGTGAGCGTGAGTCAGTCACAGTGAGCGTGAGTCAGTCAGAGAGAGCGTGAGTCAGTCAGAGAGAGCGTGAGTCAGTCAGAGAGAGCGTGAGTCAGTCAGAGAGAGCGTGAGTCAGTCAGAGAGAGCGTGAGTCAGTCAGAGAGAGCGTGAGTCAGTCAGAGAGAGCGTGAGTCAGTCAGAGAGAGCGTGAGTCAGTCAGAGAGAGCGTGAGTCAGTCAGAGAGAGCGTGAGTCAGTCAGAGAGAGCGTGAGTCAGTCAGAGAGAGCGTGAGTCAGTCAGAGAGAGCGTGAGTCAGTCAGAGAGAGCGTGAGTCAGTCAGAGAGAGCGTGAGTCAGTCAGAGAGAGCGTGCGTGAGTCAGAGAGAGCGCGAGTCAGTCAGCGAGAGCGCGAGTCAGTCAGCGAGAGCGCGAGTCAGTCAGCGAGAGCGCGAGTCAGTCAGCGAGAGCGCGAGTCAGTCAGCGAGAGCGCGAGTCAGTCAGCGAGAGCGCGAGTCAGTCAGCGAGAGCGCGAGTCAGTCAGCGAGAGCGCGAGTCAGTCAGCGAGAGCGCGAGTCAGTCAGCGAGAGCGCGAGTCAGTCAGCGAGAGCGCGAGTCAGTCAGCGAGAGCGCGAGTCAGTCAGCGAGAGCGCGAGTCAGTCAGCGAGAGCGCGAGTCAGTCAGCGATAGAGCGCGAGTCAGTCAGCGATAGAGCGCGAGTCAGTCAGCGAGAGAGCGCGAGTCAGTCAGCGAGAGAGCGCGAGTCAGTCAGCGAGAGAGCGCGAGTCAGTCAGCAGCGAGAGTCAGTCAGCAGCGAAAGAGTCAGTCAGCAGCGAAAGAGTCAGTCAGCAGCGAAAGAGTCAGTCAGCAGCGAAAGAGTCAGTCAGTCAGCGAGAGTCAGTCAGTCAGCGAGAGAGTCAGTCAGCGAGAGAGTCCGTCAGCGAGAGAGTCCGTCAGCGAGAGAGTCCGTCAGCGAGAGAGTCCGTCAGCGAGAGAGTCCGTCAGCGAGAGAGTCCGTCAGCGAGAGAGTCCGTCAGCGAGAGAGTCCGTCAGCGAGAGAGTCCGTCAGCGAGAGAGTCCGTCAGCGAGAGAGTCCGTCAGCGAGAGAGTCCGTCAGCGAGAGAGTCCGTCAGCGAGAGAGTCCGTCAGCGAGAGAGTCCGTCAGCGAGAGAGTCCGTCAGCGAGAGAGTCCGTCAGCGAGAGAGTCCGTCAGCGAGAGAGTCCGTCAGCGAGAGTCCGTCAGCGAGAGAGTCCGTCAGCGAGAGAGTCCGTCAGCGAGAGAGTCCGTCAGCGAGAGAGTCCGTCAGCGAGAGAGTCCGTCAGCGAGAGAGTCCGTCAGCGAGAGAGTCCGTCAGCGAGAGAGTCCGTCAGCGAGAGAGTCCGTCAGCGAGAGAGTCAGTCAGCGAGAGAGTCAGTCAGCGAGAGAGTCAGTCAGCGAGAGAGTCAGTCAGCGAGAGAGTCAGTCAGCGAGAGAGTCAGTCAGCGAGAGAGTGAGAGTCAGTCAGTGAGAGAGTGAGAGTCAGTCAGTGAGTTAGTCAGTCAGTGTGAAAATGAGTCAGTCAGTGAGAGTCAGTCAGTCAGTGAGAGAGTGAGTCAGTAAGTCAGTGAGAGAGTGAGTCAGTAAGTCAGTCAGTGAGAGTCACTCAGTCAGTGAGAGTCAGTGTGAGAGAGAGTGAGAGAGTCAGTCAGTGAGAGAATCAGTCAGTGAGAGTGAGTCAGCAAATTTGGTCAGTGTGAGAGAGAGAGAAAGTCAGTTAGTGAGAGAGTCAGAGAGAGAGACAGTCAGTCAGTGAGAGTCAGTCAGAGAGAGACAGAGTCAGTCAGTCAGTGAGAGTCAGTCAGTCAGTGAGAGTCAGTCAGTCAGTGAGAGAGTGAGTCAGTAAGTCAGTGAGAGAGTGAGTCAGTAAGTCAGTCAGTGAGAGTCACTCAGTCAGTGAGAGTCAGTGTGAGAGAGAGAGTGAGAGAGTCAGTCAGTGAGAGAATCAGTCAGTGAGAGTGAGTCAGCAAATTTGGTCAGTGTGAGAGAGAGAGAAAGTCAGTTAGTGAGAGAGTCAGAGAGAGAGACAGTCAGTCAGTGAGAGTCAGTCAGAGAGAGACAGAGTCAGTCAGTCAGTGAGAGTCAGTCAGTCAGTGAGAGTCAGTCAGTCAGTGAGAGTCAGTCAGTCTGTGAGAGAGTCAGAGTCAGTCAGTGAGAGAGTCAGAGTCAGTCAGTGAGAGAGTCAGAGTCAGTCAGTGAGAGAGGGTCAGTCAGTGAGAGAGTCAGTCAGAGAGCCAGTGAGAGAGTCAGTAAGGCAGAGTGAGAGAGTCAGTGAGTGAGAGTCAGTGAGTGAGAGAGTCAGTGAGAGAGTCAGTGAGTGAGAGAGTCAGTGAGTGAGAGAGTCAGTGAGTGAGAGAGTCAGTGAGTGAGAGAGTCAGTGAGTGAGAGAGTCAGTGAGTGAGAGAGTCAGTGAGTGAGAGAGTCAGTGAGTGAGAGAGTCAGTGAGTGAGAGAGTCAGTGAGTGAGAGAGTCAGTGAGTGAGAGAGTCAGTGAGTGAGAGAGTCAGTGAGTGAGAGAGTCAGTGAGTGAGAGAGTCAGTGAGTGAGAGAGTCAGTGAGTGAGAGTCAGTGAGTGAGAGAGTCAGTGAGTGAGAGAGTCAGTGAGTGAGAGAGTCAGTGAGTGAGAGAGTCAGTGAGTGAGAGAGTCAGTGAGTGAGAGAGAGAGTCAGTGAGAGAGAGAGTCAGTGAGTGAGAGATTGAGGGAGTCAGTCAGTCAGTGAGAGAGTCAGTGAGAGTTTGAGTCAGTCAGAGAGAGAGAGTGAGAGTCAGTCAGAGAGAGAGAGAGTGAGAGTGTTGGAAGGCGGACCCCGAGGAGTCGGCGAGACCACCAAGGGGAGCCCTCACACTGTACGAAGTAGCCGAGCGCTGCCGAGAAGTCTCCTGAGAGATCCTTCTCCTATCACGTACTAGCACAGTAACACCACCACACAGGACTCAAGGAGGTTGTCTTACGACAAGCAATTCTTTATCAGCAATAAAAAGGTTACGAGGTCAATATTTACACGAAGGGATCGAGGGATCCACCAAAAGTCTCAGTGTCTCTTTGGAAGGGTAGGGGTAGCGGGACAGTCTTTGGCAGGAGTGCGGTACGAGGGTACCTGGGGCCCAGTTCTTATCTTCAAGCTGGAGGACCTCCAGATCTCGGAGGGGTCGAGCCGCGACAGCGTCAGCAGGGCTCCGGCGTACAGTTCGTGGAGAGCCGCGATCCAATCAGCAGGGCTCTCAAGGTGGTTTCTGCTCAGCTCGAGCCGCGACGTCGTCAGCAGGGCTCCGAGGGAGGTTTCAGCGAGGTTGGGCCGCGACAGCGTCAGCAGGGCTCCGATGTTCCAGGTGGTTCAAAGTGTTCACAAGAAGGAGCCGCGACGCAGTCAGCAGGGCTCGTGATGGTTCCGACAAGAGTTCTTCTCCGTAGGGTCAGCCGCGATTCAATCAGCAGGGCTCTCGACTCCGGGATACAACTGCCGATCTGTGGCGGGGTCGCCCCAGATATAGGTCTGGAGCCCTTTGATGTCCGGACGCAGGCGCCCGGGGGGGGGCGGAGAGGCCGGGTGGAGGTGGCCAGACGCCCAGCAGGAGAGGCGCCAGGCCCAAGGGAGTTGCAGGGCAATCACACCTCGAGAGGGGAGGACAGTTGGGGGTCCCATCGATACTGTCCTCCGCCGGGGGCGATGAATGGTTCCTGCGGCACCCCCGGGCCAGTTCGTGGTGCCTCGATGTCGGGGCTTCGCTGGGGTCGAGGCCGGGTTGAGCGGGGTCGCACTGGCTGGTGCACAGAGTCACGTGGATGCCAACAAGATGGCGGAGCCACGAGGGGTATGCGACTTCGTGCAGCTCTGGATGAAGGGCCTCGGTGCAGTTCAGAAGGGTGGCCCGTGAAGGCCGGGGCGGGGAACGGGCACCATCCACGGGGTTAAGGACCACGCCACGAGGCCGGGTCCAACAGGCGTCCCCCCCAGCCGAAGGCATGGAGAGTCACCCATCTCCTTGGGGATTCTCCTCGTCAAGGCGGAAGAAGCGGGACAGGCCGTCGGCGTTGGCGTGGTCATTGCCGGGCCGGTGTTCAACGTCAAAGTCCATCCCTTGTAGCGAGATGGACCACCGCAGCAGCTTGGGGTTCTCGCCCCGCATTTGCATTAACCACCGCAGGGGCCGGTGGTCGGTCTGGACCCGGAAGTGGGTACCAAAGAGGTAGGGCCGGAGCTTCTTGAGGGCCCACACTACAGCGAAGGCCTCACGCTCAATGGTGCTCCATCGTTGCTCTCGGGGCAGTAGCCGTCGGCAGATGAAGGCCACTGGTCGGTCGAGCCCCTTTTCATCGGCTTGGGACAGGACGGCCCCGATCCCATACTCGGAGGCGTCCGTCTGCACCACGAACTCCTTATTGTAGTCAGGGGCCTGCAGCACCGGGGCAGTACACATTGCTGTCTTTAGGGTGTCGAAGGCTGCTTGGCAGCGGGGTGTCCAGTGCACCTTCTTGGGCTGCTTTTTGGACGTTAGCTCTGTAAGGGGGCCAACAATGCTCCCATAGTCCCGGATAAACCGCCGGTAGTATCCGGTGAGACCCAGGAAGGCCCGGACAGCGGTCTGGGTAGTGGGGGGTTCCCAGGCCTGGATGGCATCTATTTTCGGTTGTAGAGGGGCCACCTGCCCGCTACCCACTTGATGGCCCAGGTAGGTCACGGATCCGTGGCCGATCTGGCACTTGCTGGCCTTGATTGTGAGTCCGGCCCGCTGGAGGGCGGCCAGGACGGCTTTAATGTGAAGGAGGTGCTCTGCCCAGTGGTTGCTGTACACGGCAATGTCATCTAGGTAGGCCACGCTGAAGGCCTCAAGCCCGGCCAAAACCTTGTTCACCAGTCTTTGGAAGGTGGCCGGGGCGTTCTTCATTCCGAAGGGCATCACCCGAAAGTGGTAATGCCCATCCGGGGTCGAAAAGGCGGATCTTTCTTGGGCGCCGGGGGTGAGCTGGATTTGCCAGTACCCGGCGGTGAGGTCCAGCGTGCTCAAGTAGCGAGCAGCCCCTAGGCGGTCGATCAGTTCGTCGGCCCGGGGTATAGGGTGGGCGTCTGTTTTGGTCACTGCATTCAGGGCTCGGTAGTCCACGCAGAATCGCAACTCTGGGGGGTGGCCGGGAGCTGCGGCCTTGGGCACCAGGACGACAGGGCTGGCCCACGGGCTGTCGGAGGGTTCGATGACCCCCAGGGCCAGCATCTTCGTTACTTCGGCCTGGATGCAGGCCCGCACTCGGTCGGGTACCCGGTAGGCTCTGTGTCGCACGGGGGGGCTCTCCCCGGTGTCGACGTCGTGGACGCACCAGTGGGTCACCCCCGGGGTGAGGGAGAAGAGGGCTGCGTAGTCCCGCAGCAGTTGCTGGCAGTCGTTGCGCTGTTCCGGAGTCAGGGAAGAGGCGAGTTGGACACCTTCGATCGATCCATCATGGACGTTGGACTGCAAGAGGTCGGGCAGGGGCTCGGAGTCGTCCTCGCCCCCCTCGTCGGTCGCGAGTAGCAGGCTCAGTTCGGACCGGGCAAAGTGGGGTTTTAGCCTGTTAGCATGTAGGACCCGGAGGGGGTTCCGGGGGGACTCCAGGTCGACCAGGTAGGTGACGGGACTTTTCTTCTCCACTACCTTGAAGGGCCCGGTCCACTTGTCCTGGAGGGCGCCGGGTTCCACCGGGGCCATGACCAATACTTTCTGACCTGGCTCGAATTCTATGGTAGAGGAGTTCCGATCGTACCACCGCTTCATGTCCTCCTGGCTGGCCTCGAGGTTGGCTTCGGCCATGGCTCGGAACTTGCGGGTCTGGTTTCGGAGGGTCAGGAGGTATCGGTAGACGTCAGGAGGGGCGCCTTGGGGCTTCGTCTCCCAGCCCTCCTTGACCAGGCTGAGCGGTCCGCGGACCGGGTGTCCATACAATAGTTCGAACGGGCTGAACCCCAGGGACTTCTGCGGGACCTCCCGATAGGCAAACAGGAGGCACGGCAGCAGGACATCCCATCTCCGCCTGAGGGGCTCTTCCAGGCCCTGGATCATTCCCTTTAATGTTCTGTTGAACCGCTCAACCAGTCCGTTCCCCTGAGGGTGATAGGGGGTCGTGAACTTGTATGTGACCCCGCACTGCTGCCACAGGGACCGCATGTATCTGGAAATAAAGTTCGTGCCTCGGTCGCTCACCACTTCGCGGGGAAATCCCACTCGGGAGAAGATCCCCATTAAGGCCCGGCCTACCACGGGGGCCGTTATAGTTCTTAGCGGGACCGCCTCCGGGTACCTGGTGGCGTGGTCCACGAGGACCAGGATGAAGCGGTGGCCCAGGGCGGTCTGGGGGTCCAGGGGCCCCACAATATCGATTCCGACCCGTTCGAACGGGGTGCTGACGGCTGGAAAGGGCTGGAGGGGGGCCTTGACCCGACCCCCCGTCTTCCCGCTGGCTTGGCAGGTCTGGCAGGACCGGCAGTGGTTGTCCACGTCTCTCCGCATCCAGGGCCAGTAGAAGTGGGTCACCAGACGGCTGTACGTTTTGTCTTGCCCCAAGTGTCCGGCGAGGGGCACGTCATGTGCCAGGTTGAGCAGGAACTCCCGGAAGCGGAGGGGGACCACCAACACTCGGCTGGCCACGAGTTCTGCCACTTTTTGCTCACTGTATAGCAGGCCCTCGGCCCAGTAGACCCAGTGGGTGCCGGTCTGGTCCCCGTTGGTTTGGGCGGACGCTTGTTGGCGGACCCCTTCGAGAGTGGGGCAGGACTGCTGCTCTTGTTGGAACTGCTCCCGGGTGGGGCCCCCTTCGTGTCGCCATTGTGTCAGCTCTGGTAGGGCGCACGGGGAAGCCATCTCTTCGGGGGAGGATTCACTAGGTCCAGGGTCGGTGTCCGCCTCCTCCTCGCTGCTGGCGGGAGGGGGTGTGAGCCCCTCGGGCTGGGCGGCCCCGGAGGCCGAGGATGAGCGGGGGGCCCGGGCGGTCATGGACCGGGTGATGGCGCAGGCCCAGTCAGCCAGTCCCAGCATTCGGAGGTGCTCTCGTCGCTCTACTTGAGCCCAGGGGGAACTCTCCAAGTCGTTCCCCAGGAGGCAGTCGACAGGGGCGTCGTCGCGTACCGTCACCTTCAGCAGGCCCGTCACCCCTCCCCACTCGAAGGGGACCAGGGCCATCTGGCACAGGCTTTCAATGTTGTCGGCCGTCCGGACGGGGCACAGCACATTCGGTAGAATCTGTTCAGGGGTCACCAGGTGGCAGCGGACAGCGGTGACACTGGCGCCGGTGTCACGAAGGGCTTCGGCCCGTTGTCCATTGACAGTGACCTGCTGCCGGTACTTCTGGGTGTTGCTTGGGATGGGGGTGCAGGGTACCATTTCTCGGCTACCCAGGCAGACCAGGGACATGGCTGCCGGCTCCCACTCAGTGGTCCCTCGGTCGAGGGTCTCCTCTTCCTCTTCTCCTTCTCCCAGGGCCGCGGCCGCCAGCTGTCGGGGCGGGGGCCCGCCGGCCCCGTTTCTTCGGTTCAGGGGGCAGACCGGATCGCTGGCATAGTGTCCGGTTTGTTGGCAGCCGTAGCACGTTACTGGTGGCCGTGGTCCGGGTCTGGCCGGGGGCGCCCCCCTTCGGGCTAGGCTCGGGGAGAGTTGTTGCTGCGGTGGCCCTCGAGGGGGGCTCCTGGGGGCCCCGGCGGGAGGGTCTCGGTTCCTGTTCGGCCCTCCCCCTCCACCGCGCTGGCGGGGGGGGTCCGGTGGGGTTCCTCTGGTACTCCCCCATTGAGTTCCGGGGGACCCGGGAGTTGACCCATCGATCGGCCTCGACGGCGAGTTCTCGCGGGTCGGTCATTTTGCTGTCGAGGAGGTGCGGTCTCAGTTCCACGAAGCAATTGTTGGAGAGATGTTCCCACACAATGAGGTCGACCAGCTGCCCGTAGGTGGTTACTTTGCTCCCTTTGATCCACCCTTCTAGGGCCCGACTGAAAAAGTCCACATATTCCACCCATGTGGTACCCGGGATTTTCTTGCAGTCTCTGAACCGCTGGCGGTACATTTCCGCGGTTAGCCCGTAGCGGGTGAGCAGGGCCTCCTTCATGTGATCGTGGAAGGTCATCACCTCCTCCGGCAGCTAGAGCAGCGCGTCTCGACCCTCACTCAGGAAACGGCCCCACAGGCCCGCGCCCCAGTCTTTTCGGGGCACCCGATGAGAGGTCATGGCCACCTCGTAGGCCTTGAACCATTGTTGGATGTCGTCATTCTTGTAATACTCCTTGACGACCTCTTTCGGGATATGTACCTTGGTCTCGGAAGGCGGTAGAGTGTCTCTAGTACTGGGGGTGTTGGTCCCTCCGTTCTTGGCCTTGATCTCGAGCTCCTTGAGACTGCGCTCGTGCTCAAGGGTCAGTTTCTTTTCCTCCAACTCCCGGTGTCGTCTCTTCTCCTCTATCTCCTCTTGAAGCCGTAGCTGCTCTAGGGCCAGTTTCTTTTCTGCCAGCTGGAGTTCGCCGTCCAGCCGCAGTCGTGCGAGCTCTAGCTCGTGGTTCCGGACCTTCTCCCGCTCTCGTATTTCTTCTTCGGAGAGGCCGGTTTCTAGGCTCTTTCTTCCTCCGGTTGCCGGAGTCAGTGCGGTTGATGTGGTCTCAGTCAGGGGCAAGGGACCTTCTTCCTGGGAGGGGCCTGCCCCGGCCTCCAGCCATGACCTCAGAGCTTTCTGCATCTCCTCTTTGGTACCTAGGCCGGTGGTTGCAATGCCTTTGTCTTTGCAGAACTGTTTTAACTCTTTGTGCGTATATTCCTCCAGCCGTTCGGGCTGGAACTCCATTGTCGCGTTGTTTTCCTGGCTGCTCATGATACTGTTCGTTTGGATGGGTAGCTAGTGGGTACTGGCTGGTACGTACTGCGTTCGGCTCGGATCCCGTCGCTGGCCACCAAATGTTGGAAGGCGGACCCCGAGGAGTCGGCGAGACCACCAAGGGGGGCCCTCACACTGTACGAAGTAGCCGAGCGCTGCCGAGAAGTCTCCTGAGAGATCCTTCTCCTATCACGTACTAGCACAGTAACACCACCACACAGGACTCAAGGAGGTTGTCTTACGACAAGCAATTCTTTATCAGCAATAAAAAGGTTACGAGGTCAATATTTACACGAAGGGATCGAGGGATCCACCAAAAGTCTCAGTGTCTCTTTGGAAGGGTAGGGGTAGCGGGACAGTCTTTGGCAGGAGTGTGGTACGAGGGTACCTGGGGCCCAGTTCTTATCCTCAAGCTGGAGGACCTCCGGATCTCGGAGGGGTCGAGCCGCGACAGCGTCAGCAGGGCTCCGGCGTACAGTTCGTGGAGAGCCGCGATCCAATCAGCAGGGCTCTCAAGGTGGTTTCTGCTCAGCTCAAGCCGCGACGTCGTCAGCAGGGCTCCGAGGGAGGTTTCAGCGAGGTTGGGCCGCGACAGCGTCAGCAGGGCTCCGATGTTCCAGGTGGTTCAAAGTGTTCACAAGAAGGAGCCGCGACGCAGTCAGCAGGGCTCGTGATGGTTCCGACAAGAGTTCTTCTCCGTAGGGTCAGCCGCGATTCAATCAGCAGGGCTCTCGACTCCGGGATACAACTGCCGATCTGTGGCGGGGTCGCCCCAGATATAAGTCTGGAGCCCTTTGATGTCCGGACCCAGGCGCCCGGGGGGGGGGGGGGGGGGGCGGAGAGGCCGGGTGGAGGTGGCCAGACGCCCAGCAGGAGAGGCGCCAGGCCCAAGGGAGTTGCAGGGCGATCACACCTCGAGAGGGGAGGACAGTTGGGGGTCCCATCGATACTGTCCTCCGCCGGGGGCGATGAATGGTTCCTGCGGCACCCCCGGGCCAGTTCGTGGTGCCTCGATGTCGGGGCTTCGCTGGGGTCGAGGCCGGGTTGAGCGGGGTCGAACTGGCTGGTGCACAGAGTCACGTGGATGCCAACAAGATGGCGGAGCCACGAGGGGTATGCGACTTCGTGCAGCTCTGGATGAAGGGCCTCGGTGCAGTTCAGAAGGGTGGCCCGTGAAGGCCGGGGCGGGGAACGGGCACCATCCACGGGGTTAAGGACCACGCCACGAGGCCGGGTCCAACAGAGAGTCAGTCAGAGAGAGAGAGTGAGAGTCAGTCAGTCAGTGAGAGTCAGTCAGTGAGAGAGAGATTGAGTGAGTGTGTCCGAGAGCGCAGGTGGTGCAGGGCACAGAGTGAGGAGAGGAGGTGGTGTAGGTCACAGACAGGAAGTGGAGGGCACAGAGAGCGCAGGTGGTGAGGGCACAGAGCGCAGGTGGTGGAGGGCACAGAGCGCAGGTGGTGGAGGGCACAGAGCGCAGGTGGTGGGCGGCAGAGTGCAGGTGGTGGAGGTGCACAGAGAGAGGAGGTGGTGGAGGGCACAGAGAGAGGTGGTGGAGGGCACAGAGAGAAGAGGTGGTGGGCACAGAGAGAAGAGGTGGTGGGCACAGAGAGAAGAGGTGGTGGGCACAGAGAGAAGAGGTGGTGGGCACAGAGAGGAGGTGGTGAGCACAGAGAGAGGAGGTGGTGAGCACAGAGAGAGGAGGTGGTGAGCACAGAGAGAGGAGGTGGTGTAGGTCACAGAGAGGAGGTGGTGTAGGTCACAGAGAGGAGGTAATGGAGGGCACAGAGCGCAGGTGGTGGAGGGCACAGAGAGCGCAGGTAATGGAGGGCACAGAGAGCGCAGGTGGTGGAGGGCACAGCGATGGGAGGTGGAGGGCACAGAGAGCGCAGGTGGCGGAGGGCACAGAGAGCGCAGGTGGCCCTCCATTAATATTAAGCATCTATTTTGCATCTTCTAAAAGGAAGAGGGTCAATCTTTTCCATACTAAATGGGTTAGAGGTCGGTGCAACCAAGCAGCATGGAACTGGGTTAAAAAGGGAAAAATAATTTCAAGGGATGCTGCCCATCCAACATCTGATTTTTAAAAACATACGTGTAGAACAAAGGTAAATAGTCCTTTGCGAATTGTAGTTATTTCGAATGTATTTATTCATATTAGAAAGCTTGCATTTTCAAACATATTATTCGAAATTAATGTTTTTCCCACTCATGCGTTCAGATTTTGGCAGTGTTTCTGCCTGCGCGTCCTTTTTTTGCCCACATCTCTGTTTAGCAAAGGCTCACTTTCTTAGACGTGTGACCTTACGCATCTGTTTTTGCAGTTTTTCTGTTCCAGCAGCGTTTGGCTTGTTGGTAAATGTCACTTGACACTGCTGATATTTGTGCACCTGCGCATGTGGAAAACATTACTCCCGAGGGTTTATAAATTACACCGTATAATGAAAAAAATTAAAAGTGACATATGGGCAGCCTGATACCACCGATGAAAGGTGTTAAAGATTAGAAGTCAGTGCAAGCAAGCAGTATGGAACTGGGTTTAAAAGTAAAAAGTTATTTGAAGGGATTCTGCTCATCAAACATCCGATTCTTCAAAACATACTTGTAGAACGAAGATAAACAGTCCTTTGCGAATTGTAGTTAATTTGAATGTATTTATTCATATTAGAAAGCGTACATTTTCAAAAGCATTATTCTAAATTATTGTTTTTTTCACTCTTGCGTTCAGATTTTGGCAGCGTTTCTGCCTGCGCGTCCTTTGCCCACCTCTCTGTTTACCGAAGGCCCACTTTCTTAGACGTGTGACCTTGCGCATCTTTGTGTTTTTGCAGTTTTTCTGTTCTAGCAGCATCTGGCTTGTTGGAAAATGTCACTTGACACTGTTGATATTTGCGCAACTTCACAGGTTGAAAACATTACTCCCGAAAGTTCATAAATCACCCAGCACTATGAAAACAAGATCCCCACAAGGCGTGGGAATTCCTCATGGCGCTGTGCGTGTAACCTGACCCACGAGGAAAGGAATGCACCTGACAGCCTGCACGCCCCTGCTCACTCCTGCAAGCAAAACGCTGTGGGAGTGAATATTTGGCAAAAAGGTGGGACATGCGCCCACCTTTAGCCATTTGCAGGCTACAATAAGAAAAGGACACAGGCAACAGCCAACCCAGTGCGTGTGGGGAGTCAGACCCACACATAGAAGTTTCAAGCGCTTACAAGAAGCCTCGCAGAGCAGCGCATGCACGCTGACTCAGGCTAGACCTAAAAATGCAGAACTGGCAGAAGTGCAAAGGTGGTAATTAATGAAGTAGATGACGCAAAATTAGTTAATAAAATCAGTTTCTAAAAAACAAGGAGTAATAATTCCAAGCAATTTACACAGTTATAAATATGGTAAAACAAAGAATGTTTAAGACGAAAAACGGGGTCCAACAAATGTTAGAAGGTGTTAAAGATATGATAGTTGGAAACACTTGGCATTTTGCAAAAAATCAAATGTGTTCTGTGCGTGGCATTTGGGGTAATTTTGCCAGAGTATTTAAGAAAATGGATAATTCAAATGTTAAATGCATTCTTGAGGATGAAAATTCCGGCTCAGATGAGCAAGAACGTACTGATGTAAGTTGTGTTTTTTGTATTGAATATGATGTTTTGGAAGTCGAACATACCAAGAGAAAGAAGCCTGTATGTGAATTAAGTGTGGGTTGTATAATGGTAAATGTGGAGTAGATTCTGGCTCACCATTTACGATAGTCAATGTGAATGTATGGAATGATTTGTTTGTAAATGAGTTAGGAAAACATTTGGAAAAACCAAATGGTATAGCAATAAGTAACATGGGTGATAATATTGATTTAGTCGGTATTAGACAATTAGAATTTCAGTTTAAGGCTGGTAAGGCAAATTGTAAATTATGTGTGTCAAAGAATGATCCTCTGTTTTATGTAGGGCAGATCAAGATGGTCTGGGCACAATTTTAAATCCCAAAAGTCCAGACCCAGTTTTAACAGTAAGAGAGGATGATAATATTGGGAAGAAATTCATAGGAACATTTCCCAAGGTATTTTCAGCTAAAGTTGGTTTACAAAATGACTTTACTCCAAAAATTGAGCAGAAGTCCACAGCAAAACCATGTGTGCATAAAGGTGGACATAATCCAATCTCCATCAGAGAACAAGTGTCCCTGGATGTGAAGAATTTGGTAAAAGATGGCATAATTGAAGAGACTGAATCTGCAGAAAGGGTTATTCACTTGGTGGTGATACGATGACCTAATGCGAAATTAAGGGTTTGTATGGACCTTAGAGAATCAAAAAGTGAACATAAATTGATCAGTACCCTCTGCTGAGAATTAAAGAAAAGTTAGCTGCTACAAAAGATATACACTGGATTTCTACACTGGATCTAAATTCAGCGTACCACCATGTACAATTACATCCAGATTGTAAAAAATGTACAAAGTTCATCATGCATTTGGATGTTTACAATCCACAACAGTACTTTTTGGTATATCTTCAACCGAGACAATGTTTCGAAGGCTATTGAATAATCTATTTGAAGGTATCGCTGGAGTGATGTTGTTCCAGGATGACATTTTAGTGATGGAAAAAAACTAGAAGTAACCATGATGGCAAATTAAAACAGGGGTTGGGAATACTAGAAAACAAAGGGATAACAGCTGAATACAGCAAATGTAAGTTTGCTAAAGAGAACGTTACATATCATCAAGAATGGCATTAAACCCAAGCAGGAATTGGTGAAGGCAATACAGAATTCTCCAGCTCCCGTGGGAAAGGATGATGCAAGAAAATATTTGGCTTTAGTAGGTTTTACTTGAAGCATCGAAGACATTTGCCTGAAAAAACATATGCTATTCATCAATTGCTAAAAAAAAAAAAAAACGAAATCAAATTTGTTTTGTCTGAAGTATGTCAAAAAGGGTTTACAAAAATTCAAGGCTGAGATTAGCACAGCGCCCTTTCTTAAAGGAATTGATCAATCTAGCAAAAAAATACTGACAAGAATAATGAGGGTCTTGGTGCGCTATTATCTCTATTATCTCAATGTGAAGAGCAAGTTAGTGAATAAGTGATGGCTTTTTTCTCATCACAAGCATTACCTCTAACTGAAGATAAATATTCATTAACTGAAAGGGACTTTGGCGTGTGCACGGCCCTTGAATCATTTTCTTCAATTTGTATGAGGATTTGCCATACAATTAGGATCTGATCACAAGTCACTGAAAATGGTTCTTACGTCTGTGGGTTTACAAAATGCTTCTCTCAGACTAGCGAGAAGGTCTATGAATTTGTTGGATTTCAAGTATGAGGTCGTTATATATCCGGAGTAAAACCAAAAAAAGAAAAGTAGCAGATTTTTTTTTTGTATGATGCCTTTACAGACAGGGGATAGTTGTGAAATGTTTTGTGATGAAAGGTGAGTGGCTTGATTATTTGGTGAATGAAAAGATCGTTTTGACGTTAATAAATTGAAGGAATATTAGAACGAGAATACAATTTTAAAGGACATTTTGGAATTTGTGAACATGGGAAGACCTGGGGAAAAATATATGGATATGAATGATTGGGTTTTTTGGAAAGCGAGGAATGAGAGAGTAGAAAATAATGTTATTTATAAGTGGAAAAGATGTACAGCCTTAAGACATAAAATTCTAGGGTTATGCCACGAGGGACATTTAGGTGCGTCAAAAACCAAACAAAAAGTGAAAAAGTTATATTAGTTGGCGGTGATTTAGTTGGTGGTGATATATAAAGAAAAGTAAGGGAAATGTGTAGAATGCAACAGTTCTGATTAGAGTAAAAAAATCTATGTCCTCCTTTGCCTCATATTTCTACCCCTATTACGTCTTGGGAGAGAATTTGTATTCATATTATGGAAGGTAAGTTTAAGTACACTATTGTCTTGATAGATCATTTTTCTAAATGGCCTGAGGTGAAGATTGTAGAAAAAGCCAATTGTGAAAGTATGGTGCAGTTTTTTGAAATAATTAATGTGAGAAGATTAATTAAGTTCATCATTTCAGACAATGGATCACCATTTGTATCGGAGAGTTTTCAAACCTTTTTGAAAAAGAATGGGATTGTCCATGAAACCACTTCAGCCTACCATCCTGAAGGGAATAGTTTAGTTGAACACTTTAACAGGGTTATTAAGGCATTATACAGCTGGCCATAAATAACAGGTTGAAGTGGGGAAAAATGAGTTATGAAATTATGTTGGGCATTGATGTTGGGCATATAGAATCACTCAAAGTAGTGTTGTTGATCAGAACCCATTTATTTTGATGAGAGGACGTGAACCGATCAGCAAAGCTTTGTGTTGCATGCCTACTGCCAAACAAGTAGAATAGTTTCCAGAGAAGGCAAGGATAAAAATGGGGATAGCACAAGAGGATTATAAAACCTGGCTCGACAATAAACAGGGAATCAAGGTTATATCTTTGGAGGTTGGGGATTGGGTAAGTAAAAATAAAGCACATTACGTAATGGAGGTAAGTAGGTTTTCTGAATCCTTGAAAGTGTTCAAAATATTTTGTGATTCTGCAATGCTGAATGATGGGAAAGTGTGGCACAGGAGTAGGTTATCCAAGAGTAAGGGTATGTTGAATGATAGTGATGTGGATGCACAAACCCATGACTGGATGGACAGTGATGAGATTGGTAATACTGATGCTTTTAATGATAAAGTGATAACCGTACCTAATGGTGGCTGCTTCAGGATGAAGTTGGAGTGGATAACTCAAGGCTAAGTCAAACTGCAATGAAACAGAACATGGAAGATATGGAAGAGTCATAACTAAACCAAGCAGATTTAAAGATTATGTTTGCGTATACTTAATATGAAGTATTTATTCTTTCTACCACGTAATATTGATTTTGATTTTTTTCCTCTGTTTAAGGGGAAGATGTGTTGTAGTGGCAACCTAGAATCATCTTTTAAGTTATTTTACTTCTATTGATTCTACATAACTTGTGTAGAATGTATGGGAGAGTTCTGAGGAGTGTTGTTTGAAAGGGACATTCATGTGGGAGCTTCATTTTGGATGGACGTGTCTTGGGCTGCAATTAACTCGTACTTCATTTCAAACCTAAAGGGATTTCTGAAACTATTTACTATATTAAGCCGCACTACTCACAACCCTCCGTACGCTTATTCAGAACAAGCATAGTGTGACATGTAGGCCTTCGCAAAGAAAGACAGGATACAGGTAGATAGTTTAAATGCAGGTTTATTCCTCATAAGGATCCCACCCAGCAGCTGCAGGACTAATCCATCCAGTAGAGCTGTGCATTCCATAAGACATCACATCATTCCACAACCATGGCTACCCACAAATAACATGCTTCAATATATACAAGTACCTTTATATGTCACACATACCCTCCCGTAACCAACAGCAAACAAACCCGACTTATGATACACAATATATACCAGAAATATACCAAAGACAAAGCAATGGAAATAAAAGAATGCAGCTATTTAAAATCCTCCTCTAAAATAAGCCAGAGGATTACTTTTCCTGCTAGACTTTCTGGAGGACAACTCTGGTACTCCAGCTTTTACTGAGCCTCTGTGAATTACACAGAGGCTTGGCATATTCCATATGCAAGTCTTCTGTCTTAATCGCATTGGTCAAGACTTTGATAATCGTCAACAGTTTGTAGAACCCTGTATGTACTGTTTCTTAATCATGACCCAGTCTCCTCCTACCTTGACTTCCATTTTCTTGACTGACTTCCTTGCATCAAAGTTCTCTTTAAAAGCCTCCATTTTGGTAGCCTCCCATTGCTCCCAACCTTTGTCATATTCCACACATCCTGATCTTGACTCCATATCATTAACCAGAGTAGGTGGCACCAATGTATTGGGTTGTCTACCTTTAAAGAATTCAAATGGAGTCTTGCCTGCATGTGGAGACACCCTAAACGTGTCCACCTTTTTAATGACTTCCTCCTTCCAATCCAACCCACCATACTAGGACTATCCTCTCCTTCAACACACAGTTGCAGCGCTCCACCATGCCATTGATTTCTGGGGTGGTACAAGAAGCATTTCTTGTTTCTCACACCATGATCTTCAAGCAAAAGCAACGAATCCATTTTAGATACCTACTGCACCCCGTTGTCTGTGAGGATCACACCGGGTATCCCTTCCCTCCCAAACAGTTCTCTAAGAGACTGTATGACATGTTTAGTTTTTGTTCCTCTGGAGAAAGTAATCTCAAGCCACCTTGAGTAAATATCAATTAACACCAACAAGAATGACTCACAACCACCAGCATGTATGGGCCCCAAAATATCCAGGGGAACTACCTTCCACGGATTAGTGGGGCTGTAAGTGATTATCATGGGTTGAACTTTAGGCTTGATCGCTTTTTCATTCGTAGCACACAGATCACTCTCTAAAGACCCTTTCAACAGGACACCCCATTCCTGGCCACCAGTATGATAACCAGAGTCTCTCCTTGGTCTTGGATATTCCCCCATGAACGCTGTGTGCCAAACTTATGAGCTCTTCCGTTAAAGAAGTGGGAGGGACCAACCTCATACCCCTGAACAGCAAACCATATTTTTCTTACAACTCCTCCCTAACATGCCAGAACTTCTCAGACTTGTTACCACTCTTCCTACTGGCACTCCACCCCTTTCTCATTAAATCCATCACCTTCAACATTCCTTGATCAGAGGCAAGCTCCGCACGCCATTTTTCTACTGTGATACCACCATCCTTTATAGCACACGCCACCTCATCATCCTCCTCACACAAGTGAGATTGATCCTCCTCATCCACAAGCAACAATCTGGAAAATGAGTCCCCCAACCCTATTATACACTCCTGGCAGAAGTGGACTCGAAAGTTGTACTCTTGTAGGGCAACAACCCACTTAGTGATTCTGCTGGACACTGCATCAATACCTTTCCTCTTGAGGATCACAGAGTGTAATCTGTTCGCGCTTGAACTATCCCATAATAGATTTTTCAACTTCTTTACGGCCCAATGAACCGCTAATGTCACTCTTTGTATGACTGAGTAGCACCGCTCAGCCCCTTTGAGACCCCTGGAGAGAAATTTTCAGAACCACAACTTTTGTGCTGCAGCACAGCTCCCAGACCCTTCATGCTACTGTCAGCGATTAACACAGATTTGTTCCTACAGTCAAAATTCCTCAATTTGGGAGCCTTGCTCAACTTTTTCTTTAGCTCCATAAATTCGGTTTCACAAGCATCATGACACTCAAATTCAGTCCCTTCAGCCCCTTTGGGAAGCAGGCCCCTCATGTGAGCACACATTTCTGAAAGCCCTTTCACAAACTTATTGTAATACTCTGCCATCCCAAGAAATGTCATCAACTCTTCCTTATTGTAAGGGGATTTCAACTTTCGTATGGCATCAACAAGGTCTTCCTTAGGCATTATACCTTTCCTTGTGATAGTCGACCCAAGTAATCTATAGACTTCTTTTAGAATCTACATTTCTCCATCCTAGTTGTTAAATTCAACTCGTCCATTCTATTCAACACATGCCCAACCCTTTCATCGTGTTCACCATTGTTACCAAAGACCGGAACATCATTCTGCTCTCCATGGACCTCTGGAACACTGAGGCCGCCAATACCAAATCAAAAGGCAGCCTGGCATACAGAAACGTTCCAAAGGGGGTGATGAACACAATGAGATCTCTGGATGCAGCATCAAGCCTGATTTGTTGGTATGCGGACTTAAGCTCTATGGTGGGAAATACCGTGGACCACTGCAACAGCATTAACATGTCCAAAATCTTTGGCAACGGATACCTGTCCAAAATCTTGGCCAACAGATACCTGTCCACTGTAACATGTTTATTACTCTCTTTCAAGTCCACACTTAGCCGTAAACTCCCGTTGGCTTTCCTGGCTGCTACGACTGGGGCAAGCTATTGCGTTTCTTCTACCTTCCCAGTAATATCATCCCTCCTAAGCTTTTTTAATTTCGCCTCCTCACGTATAGCCACTGGTATATTTTGTACTTTCCCACAGACTGGCTTAGCTCCATCCACCAAAAGTATGTGATGCACACAAGGCAACTAAGTTTCCCCTGGAAAGTCAGTCCCCATATCATGTATAAACACTTCACTAGAGTCACTCTGTACATCCACCTCCTTCACCTCAAAGTCTTCCTTCAGTCTGATGGGGGGACAACTATTGGGATCCAAAATTAACTCTAAGACTTCTTTATTGGAACCAGCTAAGTATACTTTCCCTCTTCTGTGAGACATAAACCTTAGCATTGGCATGCATTCGTTTGTACTCAATCAGGCCCGCAAAATACCAGTATAGTTTCATAAGTTCTCCCCCATAAGCAAACAGTCTTATGTCAGACCGATGAACTTTGACACCGCCCCTTTGACATTAAGGTAAAATTCCTTAGAGACAATTGTAATTTTGACTCCAGAACCAAATAAAACCTTCGTACTTTCACCTTCCACACTCACTTCATCTAAAGGGCTGCTACTCTCACAACCATTTACTTGCAAACCATCTGCCCACACTCGAAGTCCATGTCCTCATCACTAGTGCAACATTTATCCTTCCTACACATTCCCTTTACATAATTACATTACATAATTCTCTACCGTTTCCTAATCTGTTTGGTTCCTGCAACCAAAATGATAATGTCTAGGATTGTGCTGAGCTTGGGTGAATAATGCCCATCTAACTTAGCAATACAAGCTTCATATTCATTCAAATCCATTTAATTAGCAGTTCGCCAGGCGTCGTCAAGAAAAATGGCGGTGCTGTCACGTTCTGCATGCTTTGACCGACTTTGTAAAGAGAAACCTGTAAGAAAGAAGGTTAATATCACCCAACCTGGTACCTCAGAATATATCTGTGCTAAACAGTGACTAAACGTGCATGCCACCAGTTAAAACCAAACACAGTTCAAAAGCAAAGTGCCTCTCACGCTATATATCAGGAATTCTTGGAAGTGGAAAACGTGAGTCCTACTGCAGAGCAAACTGACACGCTGAATGTCTTAAAGTTAAAGTGTGCATATCACAGACAGCCTTGCAGGTTAAGTGTGCGTGCCAGAGAAAAACAACCGGACACGCTGAATGCCTCACAATTAAAGTGTGTGTATCCCTGATAGCCTTGCAGGTGGAGTGTGAGTATCACTGATCGAGACCGGCAGATACACACCTATTCAGAGGGCCAATGTACCAGAGTGCATGTAACTGAGTGTTCAGCACCACACAGACACCTGTAGAACACGCAGACACATCCAAGAGTTAGAGCGCTGAAGTACGAGTGCAAGTGTCACTGAAGCTCGGACAGCAAAGGCACTCGCAACTTAGCCCACTCAAACCAAAATGGCCACCATGTCACGTAGTGTAGCGTGAGAGCGAGGAGAAGCAGGACTTCGCTGCTGCAGTGTAAATGGATTCACTGAAGAGACGAAGAATGATGATGCATGTTCACCGAGCTTCCGGAAAAGAATGAAGTGGAAGAACAATGGCACCTTCAGCGTGGCACAGGGAGCTGCACAATCCGCAGTAATTTCAAAAGTAAACTCTGGCTCAAGCACGCCTCGTGTGTATGCGCCAGACAGTTGCCATAAACGTCCATTCAAATTTACATGCCAGCCCAAACAGAGTGTGTGAACACCTCGTAGGAGCCAGTGTGTCCCCAATCCTTAATAGTACTCACAGACACATCCAGGATATTCCAAAGCAGGGACTCCGCACAGGCAACCCAACAGTGAGGGTGTTCATAAAGTTAATCCAAGGTAGGGACTCAACTTAGGCAATTCTAAGGTGGCAGCACCTTGAAGAACAGACGCACCCAAGACACACCTAACAGCAGGCAACATCAAATTCCAGGTACAAAATAGCATGCAGCTTAAATCGAAGACATAAAATATCTGGGCTAGGACATCCAAATCTGCTCTTCCATTAAGAGACAATATCAAGGGTTCAAAGCTGGTTGTAGGCGCCACAGTTGCTGACAACTGGCGCTGCTGGACTCTTGGTATGTTGAGACCCTCAGAATAAACTCCTTCAGATGTGAGGTTTCACATCCCCTCCTCGTCGCCAGTGTGACAAGCAGGCCTTTGTAAACAAAGACAGGATACAAGTACATAGTTCCAAGTGCAGGTTTATTCCTCATAAGGATCCCATCCATCCAACTACATCAGCAGCTGAGGCACAATCCATCCAGCAGAGCTGTGCATTCCATATGACATCACATCATTCCACTACCACGGCTACCCACACTTAACATGCTTCAATATATACAAGTAACTTTAGATGTCCCACATAGGCATAGCCATTCAGCACAAACAGATGCTGCAAAACACTATTACTTACACGTTTTCTACTCTAGAGATGGACGTTTTTTAAGTTGCTTAAGCTACTAATATTGACATCACCCTGTTTGCTTGAAACCCAACTATATCTAATTCACATGCAATAACCAAGCCATCAAAAAAGGGAAATTGGTGAGGAGTTACTGAAGTCCGTGCCATGATCTTTAAAATTCAAGGTCTTTCTCAGATCAGAAATATTTATGTTATAGCTACTTATATAGCACTTTCCATACCGCTTGAGTAACCTGAAGCGCTTTACTAGGTGGTCCTCTTGAAAGTGCTTCTGATTTTTATCAGGTTCCTGTCAACCCGTTTAGGGGAGTGTATGGTTGAAAGGGTGTTGTTAATTGACTGGGCTACATAGGATACGCTAACTACAATGTGTAAAATTTGATGGTGTGGTGGTTGCACAGCACATTGAGTGACACTGTACACAAGCATGGGTGTCGCACAAACGTATGAGAATAGATAAAGGTTCGTATGCAGCTACTTGCCTTACACTTTGGGTTGGCAATATCAAATTTGCTTGAATTATTCTAGACTCCTTGTGAAACTTGCTCAGAGTTACTTCCACTTAAAGATAACCATATGATACATGGCGACTAACCTTAAATTTCTGGTTGCACCAAGAAAATAGGGGTGCAAATCACAGCCAACTGACATATAATCCTATCATTAAAATTGAATTCTTACCTTCACGATAAAAGCCCACTGCAGACAAATTGCTACCACAGGAAACCCTCCACAGTGTGTGTGTAGACAAGCAGTGTGGGTTGATGGTGAACAGAGTGAAAAGGCATCTGTAGCTCATGTTTAGGACAGTGGGTCAACAAAGCAGTAGGACACCCTGCTTATGTTTTGGGCACCATGATACTGGATGCTCCTTTATGTTGATGTGAATTGCTAGTGATCCAGCGCGAGACCGGAGAAAAAGGGGAAAATATCTATATACACACAACTATCCTTCCTGCGTCGCAGACACGACGTCACACCAGCTCATTCACACAAGCAGTCATTGGTGGGGCCCAAAACACCAACACTCACACGTCTCCACTCACACGTCTGCACACAGGAAGGATAAATAATTCAAGCGCTGGACATGTGGGGGGGTACCTTATAACCTATAGGGAAGAAAAGTTATTTTACAAATATACATTAGCATTCACCACCTATAGATTCCTAATCCCAAACATCAAGGCACTCCACCCACTTGGTCGACGGACCAATTAACTGGATTGGTTGATGGTGATTTAGAACCAGCTAAAACACATTTTAAGACTCAGAATCCTTTATTCTCTTCATCAAAAAACCACAAACTCGTAATTTCTATTAATCAAATATTTGTTTATCTAAATATTTGTTGGAGCCGGCCTCGTGGCGTGGCCCTGTTCCCCCTCGCCAAGCCGCACGAGGTCCCCTGCGCCTCGGGGCTCCTCCATTTTGGATTGTACGTGACTCTGCGCACCAGCCTACGTGACCCCGCTCAACCCGGCCTCGGCCCCAGCAAGCCCCGACAGCAAGGCACCAACAACTGGCCAGGGGGTACCACGTGAACACTTCCCCACTCCCGGCGGAGGGAAGTATCGATGGGACCCCCAACCATCCTCCCACACCTAGGTGCGATCGCCCCACAGCTCTCCTGGGCCTGGCGCCTCTCCTGCTGGGCGTCTGGCCGCTCCCAACCCGGCCTCTCCGCCCCCCCGGGCGCAAGGGTCCGGACATCAAAGGGCTCCAGACCTATATCTGGGGCGACCCTGCAACAGGACAGCAGTTGTATCCCGGAGTCAAGAGCCCTGCTGATCGGATCGCGGCTGACCCTATGGAGAAAGACTCATCCTGGAACCACGCTCTGAGCCCTGCTGACTACGTCGCGGCTCCACCGTGCTTAAAGACCTTCACGAACCTTTGGGGCCCTGCTGACGAGGTCGCGGCCCGACCTTGTTGAACTTGCCATCAGAGCCCTGCTGACCTCGTCGCGGCTCGACCGAAGCGGACCTACCACCGAGCCCTGCTGACTGTCGCGGCTCGACCCAAGCGGAACTACCACCCGAGCCCTGCAGACACCGTCGCGGCTCTCCACGTCCGAGCTGCTTTAAGACCAGCACCTGCCGCTTCGATCCCCGGAGCCACCTTCGGCCTAACGCAAGGTCTGGCGCAGAGCTTTCCCGTACCAGGCTGGTACTAAGACTGTCCCGCTACCCTGTCCCTACAAAGACATTGAGACTCTTTCTGGATCTCTCGATCCCCCTGTAAATATTTCGAATGTGCTACTATTGATAAAGTACCTAGATAAGCAACTGATACGGAGTCCTGTGTGGTGGTGTTACTGGGCCTAGTACGATCATAGGAGAAGGACCTCTCCTAGGAGGCTTCTCAACGGCGCTCGGTTTTAACTTTGCGGTAGGAAGGTGCCCCGGAGTGAGCCCCCTGACTCCCCGGTGGTCCTCCCTCCAACAATATTGTTTGCAATTAGTCTCAACATTTATGATTAATCAAATTTTAGAAATTTAGTCAATTAATACAGATCGCAGGACATTTATATTTACCTATTCTTGCTATCTGGATTTTTCTCTAATTCATTTGGCTCTGAATAACCGAGTTTAGCTCTTAATTGTCCATATAAAGCAGGCCAAAGCTCAAAGTCCAAAAGTTCTTTGCTCAGCACGTTACAGTCCCAAAGATCTCCAAAGGACCAGAAATCGTGCAAGCATCTGTCATCGCCTGTGGGGTCAAAGAGGGTGTGCAGTCATCGAAACAGCCGAATGCCAGCCCCCTCCCTATTCTATTACTCTTTTATAATAAATTTCGGGATAACATGAAACATTTTGAGGCGACTGAGGTCGTCAGAAGGTTCACGGAGCCATCCGAGTCTGCGCAGTAGGCATTGCGCTCACGAGACGGTGGCCACTTCTGAACTCTATTTCGGACGCCATTTTTAGGTAGGCCCAAATGTCAACTTAAGCGAAACAAACACAAAAGAATAATTAATACAAAGAAATGATGATTCTAATGTTAAACCCTCACTAATCCCTTTATGTATTAGTATTTTCCTAGCATATAGCAACATTTTAAGCGATAATACTCACATTTAGGATCCAAAGAGGAACGCAAACATCACATAAGCAACATAAATCATGCGATATCCTATTACCACATGTACTACTACAAATATGCGTACATATTTTAGTTATTAGAGTTATTTTGCCATGCAAATAGCAACTTCCCACATGTAATTGGTGTATGCAAATGGTTGGTTTAGTTTCACACTGCACTCAGTTAGTAAAATTATAATCAGTAGGTTATATAGTTAGTGTTCCCATGCAAAATAGAGGAGGTATACAAAATTGTTTTACCTGCTCCATCAATCCCCCCTTTGGTGATTTTTAACATCACCACACTACCGTAAAAACATTTTAAATTTGTAAATAGAAATGAACTCAGTTCTCTTAATATTTTGTTAGATCACATGACTGTTTCTCCTGTCTCTTCTTCTCGTCTTTTTATACATATTCTCTTTCCACTCTTCTAATTCTACCTCTTCAAATTCTCTTTCTTTCCTTCTTTTCTTTACGGTTTCTCTTTTTATATTATTTCGTATTTTCCTTCTTTTGCTACATAGACATCCTAATCTAAGAATTAATACTAGAATAATCACACATGTTACTGGAAATAATATCTTACCAATAAAGGTACTACCTAGTTTTAGTAAAAAGTCTTTAATAGTAGAAAACTTTCCCAATCTTTTCCCAAATACCTTCAACCTCCAGTGGAACAATCTCCTCATGCAAATCAGTTATATTCTTTATGTACGTCTTTAAATCTTGACTTTCGTCAGGAATGCAAGTACAACAATGTTGAACTTTCAGCATTCCACAGACTCCACCCTCTTTTGCCAAAATTATATCTAGGGCAAGTCGATTTTCCATTACCATAGATCTCATGGCAACCATTTTGGTATTTACCAATAAAAATACTCCAGCAGTGCTTGATGACAAGCGATTCACTACTGTTGATACTTTTCTAATTTTATGGGCATTCAGAGATATTCCAACTGCTGGTATCAATGCTCCAAAAAATGTCTCCTACAATTTCTGACCAAGATAAAACTAGTTACTTACCTGTACACTATGGTTCTCCAGTATTATCTTTCATAGATTCACATGCTTGTATCTTCCCCGTCGTCATGGTGGGAGTCTCACGGTAACAGAATGACCACAGCAGTATAAGAAAAAACTGCATAGCAAAAATCCCATAGGGAATCATCTTATTTGGTAACCAAACCTCATCATTATTTGATCCAAGACTCAGCCAATCGGCTGCCAGCCCTGACATCACACTCCCCAGCAGAGCCTTCCTGCCTCAGATTTCCAGCCCCGAGTGCGAGACTAAAATACACCTAGAGACAATGAGGTTCTGCCTGAGAAATGGGGAGGTGGGCGGGCCGCATGTGAATCTATGAAAGATAATACTGGAGAACCATAGTGTACAGGTAAGTAACTCGTTTTTTCTCCAGTATTCAATCTTTCATAGATTCACATGCTTGTATCAGAATAGCAAGCAGTACTTATCCCAAATTGCATTTCCAGGCTAGAACCCCCAATAAACAGTGGGCTCTGCTTTTTTTTTTTTTTTTGTATAGAATGTCAACATACATTACAGTTTTCAAAATATTTGTCTAAATATACAGATACATATATCTCTATATATACACATATAAATATTCCAGGATAAATACCTTAATGAAATAGATGCCGTAGAACCGCTTGTCCCACTGCTGCATCCTTTTTCCATGCCGTGTCCAGACAATAGTGTCTAGTAAAGGTGTGCGCATTTTTCCATGTCGCAGCCCTACAAATGTCTGGCAATGACACCCCTGCGAATAGAGCCGTAGAAGTTGCCATCTTCCTTGTGGAATGTGCACGTACTTTGTCTTGTAAAGGCTTTCCAGCTTTAACATGACACAAGGAGATTGCTGAAGATATCCACCTTGAGATACTAGATCTGGAGAGTGCCACACCTTTCTTGGGGCCAGCAAAGGCTACAGAGTAGATTTGTCTTTCTGAACGATTTCGTCTTATCGATGTAAAATTTCAGACATCGTTTAATGTCCAAAGAGTGTAAAGCTCTTTCTGCAGATGTTGAAGGGTCTTTAAAAAATGTAGGCAAAACCACCGGTTCATTCAGATGAAAGCTGGAGGGAACCTTAGGAATAAATTTGGGGTTTGTCCTCAGAATCACCCTGTCCTGCCTGAATTGAAGGAATGGTTCTGCAATTGAGAAAGCTTGGATCTCGCTGACCCTTCTTGCCGACGTCAGCGCTAATAGCAACGCTGTCTTCCATGAGAGAAATTGCAATTCCGCCTTATGTATTGGCTCAAATGGCGGTTTCATTAGCTGTGCAAGAACCGTATTAAGCTGCCAAGGAACCACTGGTCTTTGAACTGGAGGGAACATTCTGAACAGCCCTCTGAGAAATTCTTTAATAACTCTTTGGGACCACAGCGATGGTCGGTCAGGAACTCTTGTGTACCTTAAAATAGCGGCCAAGTGTACTTTAATAGACATATATGAGAGTCCAGATTTGGCCAACGTTAACAGATATGGAAGAATTTGATCAGAAGAGACTAGAAACGGATGTAGATCCTGAGATGCACACCAATGACAAAATCTTTTCCATTTAGCCGAATAGGTTTTGTTTGTAGAGATTGCTTGAGATCGTGACAGAATCTCTCTGCACTCCTGAGGGATCTTTAACAGTTGGAACTCATGTTCGTGAGGTTCCATGCTGACAAGTCCAGCGATTTCAAATTTGGATGCAGTATCTGTCCACCGTTCATAGTTATCAGATCCTGCACTAATGGGAACTGTATCCTGGGTGTCACTGAAAGTCTGAGAAGTTCCAAGAACCACGCTTTTCTCGGCCACGCTGGGGCAATCAGAATCAGATGGCACGGCTCTGATTTCATCTTTCTTAAGACCTTCAATATTAGAGGAAAGGGGGGAAATGCATACGCAAACATCCCCGTCCGGCACATCTGTAGCGCATTGCCCCACGACCCTTTCTGCGGAAACCTGCTTGCAAAGTTTTTGCATTTCGAATTGTGGCGATCCGCGAACAGGTCTAACTTTAGAGTGCCCCATCTCTTGAAAACTTTGAAAAGTTGCTTTTGGTTCAGTTCCCACTCGTGAGAAATCTCGGAAGATCTGCTCAGAATATCTGCTCTGGTGTTGTCTACCCCTGCAACATGTTGTACTTGAAGCGAGATGTTGTGATCTAGAAGCCACTTCCAAATTTCTTGTGCTTGTTTTGACAATATTTTTGATTTTGTGCCCCCTTGTTTTAGAAGGTAAAACATGGATGTTGAGCTGTCTTCACAAGTACTGTTGAACCGCGAATCCTGGGAAGAAATGCTTTTAGGCCCAAGAACACAGCCCTTAGTTCCAACAAGTTGATGTGGAGCTGCGTTTCGCACTTTGACCAGTGCCCCTGAATTTCGAGCTCCTGCAGATGCGCTCCCCAACCTTGAAATGAAACATCCGACATCATTACGAAACTGTAGCTCTGTGATTTGAAAGTCAGTGCTTCCGCTAAATGATCTCTGATCTTCCACCATGACAGGGCCTTTCGGATCTGAGGAGTGATAACTATTCGATCTTCGAAGGATCCCTGCGACTGAATCCATTGCTTGACTAGCAGTTCTTGTATAGGTCTCATGTGCAGTCTGCAATTTGGTAGCAGGGGGATACAAGAGGACATCATCCCCAACAACAATTTGTGGATTCTTACTGAAACAGACTTTATTTGCAACTGTGTTGTTAGCTTTATGATCTTTTGAATTCGTTCCTCTGAAGGATAAGCCTTCGCCTCCTCCGTGCAAATTAGAGCTCCCAGAAATTGAAGGGACTGCGATGGCCCGAGATGTGATTTTTCTAGGTTGACTCTGAGACCTAGGCAATTGAAAAGGTTCATGCAAACTTGAAGAGAGTGTTGTGCTTCCCTGAACGAACCACCTTTTATGAGCCAATCGTCCAGATAAGGGAAGATTTGGTGACCTTGAAGTCTTAGATGCGCTGCTATTGGCCCCATACACTTCGTAAAGATTCTCGGCGCCGACTTTAGGCCGAAAGGCAATACTTTGAATTGATAATGGCGCCCCGCCACCATGAAGCGCAGACATTTTCTGTGATTTATATGGATTGGGACGTGAAAATAAGCATCTAAGAGGTCCAGGGATGCCAAATAATCTCCTCTGCCAATCAGAAGGAGTATTTCCTGCAGCGATAGCATTCGAAATGATTTCTTTTGGATGAATTTGTTGAGACCTCTCAGGTCCATTACCGGTCTCCATTTTGATGTGTCTTTTTTCTTTATGAGAAAGAAATGCGAATAAAAGCCTTTCCCTCGTTGAAGCTGCGGAACTTCTTCTATCGCCTCCTTTTGTAGTAGCGCTAAAACTTCTGCTTTGAGGGCTGATAGATGTTCTTGTCTCCTGTGCAGAGGAGGCTGATTTGGAGGCTTTTGTACGAACTCCAGGGTATGGCCATGTTGAATCACATCCAAAACCCATCTGTCTGTCGTTATCGACAGCCAAGCTGGATAAAATGAAGTCAGGTAATGAATGCGGCTTCTCGGACAAATGGCGGGTGCGTTGACCAAGTCATTGTCGGCAATTGGGTTGCTGCGATTTACCTCTTGCAGATGATCTTCTTCTGGACTGTTGCTGATAAGTATTTGTTGAACGAAATTGCTGATTATTTGAGTATTGGCGATATCCCTGCTGATTGTATGGCTGATATCTATTTGATTGAAAAGAAGATCTTTGCGTGAATTGTCCTCTGGATCCTCTCCTCCGAAAGGACTGGAACCTGCCCTGTTGAAGAGATCCTAGCGCCCGCGCTGTATCCGTGTCAGTTTTAATACTTTGGAGGGCATCATCTACATGCTTTCCGAATAGGTTCTCTCCGTCAAATGGCATGTCCACTATAGCTTGCATTTCTGGTCTAAAAGAAGTGGCTTTAAGCCATCCTTGTCTTCGCAGGGCCACTGCACCTGCCATTTGTCTGAATGCCACTGAGGACAAATCCATAGCGAGGTCTATGGATTCCGAGGCCGCCCTAGCCCCATCCTTTAGAATAGCAGCCGCTTCTTCTTTTTTATCCTCTGGCAGATGAGCTAGTAAAGGTGCTATATCACACCACATCTGCCTATTGAATCTGCTGATGAGGGCTAACGCATTCGAGGCCTTTATGGAAGACGCTGCCATCACCGCAAAACGCTTCCCTCCACCATCCATTCGTCTTCCCTCTTTGTCTGGGGGAACTGCTGAAGTAGAAACCGGATTTTTAGAGTTCCTTTGGGCGGCCTGCATCACCACCGATTCCGGTCGCAGATGACCAATCAAAACAGGCCAGAGAGGATTCTGGGGCTCTATATTTCTTCTCTATCCGAGGAACTGAAGCAGCCACTGAAGCCGGGTTCCTCATTACTTTTAACCCTTCCTCCCAAATGTGAGCGATTATTGGTATGGACCGAATAGATTTGCGTGAATCCTCCTTGAAGTCAGAGGAAACATTCGGCTTCCTGAACTGGAAGTGGAAGTTCAAATCTTCTTGATGCCTTCTCCATGATATCATGGAAACCTCCTATATCTTGTGGTGGAGACTGCGCCGGTGTCGGAGATGGAGACGGAGTAGTTGGGAGAATATATTGGTCCCATTCATCCTCAACCTGCGTATCTTGAAGAAGTTCTCCTTCTTCCGGTTGATCCGCGTCACTTTCCTCCAAATCGTCTCCAATTGTCACAATCGGAGGAGATCGAATTTTCTGAGAAGTAGTCTTGGGAGAGGAATGAGGTGGTTGCACCTGTGCAGGCTTATCTGAAGTTTTTGGCGCCTGAGTGTTAGCTTCAGGAAAACGCCGATAGTAGTCATTTATCATCAGTCGCAAGTCAGTTACTAAGGAAATCGGCATTGAGACAGTGTCCTCTCTACTATTAGGCTGAGGTTCTTCCTCTTAGTCATATGATTGCTGAAATGACTCATACCTCCTTGAATCCTGTGCAGGACGATCTTGAAAAGAGAAGACTTCCTGAACCTCCGGATATTCTTCATCGTCCGTTTCCTGACTCTTAATCTGAAGTTGAGACGGACTATACGCCACTCCTGAAGACTCTTCATCTTCTGACTGCAATTCCAGCAGATTAGCCGGAGGAAGCAGAGAAATCTTTGTCCAGGCCGTAAAATCTGATGATTTAGCCTTCTTCGTCGACGAGCCCGTCGACGATGGAAAAGATTTAAAAGATATTGTCTTTATTTTGGGAGACTTAAAAGATGCCGTCGACAGAGCTCCCGTTGACGGAGATCTCGTCGACGTGGAAAGCTGGATTATCGTCGACGAAGTCATCGTCGACGAGGACGAAACCGCCCTTCCCGTCGACGGGATCGTCGACGAGTTTTTCTTCGACGATGATGTCTTAGTCGTCGCCGTCAACGCAGCTGTCGTCGTCGAGATGGTAATCGTCGACGGAGTCGTCGTCGACGGTTTTATAGAAATCACAGCCGGCGACGCCCCATTTTTCGTCGACGGAGCTGAGGAGATTTCTCTAGACTCTGTAAATGTTTTAAGAGGAGTATGAGGAAGTGAAGACGAAGAAGCCCCTTTGCCTTTTGCTTTTTAAGCTTTGTGTTATCTTCAGAAGCAGAAGATTTCCTCTTTTCTGATGATCTAGATTCCTCTTCAGAGTCAGATTCTGAAGTGACCTTCTTCTTTTGAAGCCACAGCAGAAGACGTGCCTCCCTGTCACGCAGGGTTTTCGCAGAAAAAGTTCTGCAATGCTTACAGTCTTTAGGCACATGCTTTGGGTGCAGACAATATAAGCAGTCCTTCCTGCAACTGCCTCACTTCTTCCCATGTATTCACAGTGTTAGTAAACAATAAAGGACATTAATTAATTTCTCTTTCTCTCCCACGATTGACTGAGTTCTGATTACGTGCGCAATACTGAGCAATATCGTTGGCAAATTGGTTGCCAGCTGAAATATAATCATTGGATTTAGAATGCGCAGCACATTTCACCACTGCTAACTGCTTAGGCAGCTGTATCGCCTCAAGCAATTTTCCAACCACTTCAGCATTCCTTATAGGAGTTCCACTCGATGTCAAAAACCCTCTTTGGGACCAGATTTGCCCAGTCATGCACTACACCGAAGCCGTATTGACTATCGGTTATCACAGTCACTCTCACATTCTTTCCCAACTTGCATGCTCTTGTTAATGCAAAAAGTTCAGCAAACTGGGCTGATTTTACTCCTTTTAGACAAGATGCTTCCAGTACAGCTGCCGTACATACTGCATATGCTGCACTCAAAATTCCCTCATCCGTTCTCAAGCATGATCCATCCACGAACATCACATAGTCACTTTCTGTTAAAGGTACATCTTTTATATCAGGACGTGGTTTGGTACAGAAATCAAGCACTTCCAAACAGTCATGATCCACATCATCTCTGACTTCCACATTCTCAGCATCAGGTAGCAATGATGAAGGATTCACATTCAGACATCTCACAAGGCTCACATTTGTCGCACCCAAGATTACTTTCTCGTATTTAGTCAGACGACTATGCGTCATGAACTGAGTGCGGCTCCTTGTTAAAAGGATTGCCACATCATGAGGTACAAACACTCTCACAGGATAACCCATCACAATTCCTTCACTCTGTTCCAAACTCTTACAAGTAGCTGCTACAGCTTTCAAACAACCAGGCAATGCTGCAGCTACAGGGTCTAATATAGCTGAAAAATATGCAATTGGTCTCCTCAGTTTTCCATGTTTCTGTATTAACACAGAAAGTGCACATCCATTTCTTTCGCTGCAATAGAGCTCAAATTATTTTTCATAGTCAGGCATGCCAAGAGCTGGTGCTTCACACAACCCATGTCTCAATTGTTTAAAGGCCTTCAACTCTTCTTTATTTAATTCAATGGGATCTTTTACATCACTCATTGTCAAGCGTACCAAAGGTTTTGCAATCAGGGAAAAATTACTAATCCACGGGCGACAATATCCAACAATCCCAAGAAACATTCTCACTTCTCTTGGAGTCGTTGGGGCTCTCATTCCTTTTATTATCTTGATTCTATCTGTAGTTACTTTTCTCAATCCTTTTTCAATTTTGTGGCCTAAATATTGTACTTCTTTCTGACAGAATTGCAAATTCGATGGGGATATTTTAAGTCCTCCATCTGCCAAATGATTCAGCAATGCAATGGTATCCACTACACAAGCTTCTCGTGTTCTTGATAACCACAAGCAGGTCATCGATATACTGGACCAGTACCGAACTTTCGGGCATTTTTAAATCTTTTAAAGACTTTTTCAAAATCTGATTAAATATTGAGGGACTCTGTGTACCCCTGTGGGATTCAGCACCATGCCAAAATACGTTCGCCAAACCGGAACGCAAAAATCTGTTGGCTGTCAGGGTGCAATGGAATGGAAAAGAAAGCATGACACAAATCAATCACTGTGTACCATTCTGCATCGTGAGGAATCTGATACAAAATCACAGATGGATTCGGTACAATGGGACAACGATTTTAATTATTTTTCTCAGGTCTTGTACTATTCTTAAAGTTCTGTTAGGCTTTTTCAGACCCATAATTGGTGAATTACATGGACAGCTCATTATTTCGGTCAAAATACCTTGTTCAATCATTCTCTCTATTATTGGAGTGACTCCTGCAATTCTCTCGGGTGTCAATTTGAACTGTGGAATATTCGGGTAACTTACTCCTTCCTTTGCAGCAACTTTTACGGGATCTACATTTTTCATTAATCCCACATCTTCTCCTGTGAAATCCCTTACCTCCGTTTTTACTGTCTTTTTCAATTCTTGAGGCAATCCCTCGGGGTCAAATACAGCAAATGCCTCGGTAATTTCAGGTTCCATATTAGCTATAGTCATTTTATACAGTACGTCCTCATCAGGAGTCTCAAAAGCTATACCATCCGGAGTACAGAATATTGTGCAGTTCATTTTGCACAGCAAATCTCTCCCTAACAAATTTACAGGGCTTGAATCGCACACGACAAAACGGTGCATTTCAGAAAATTTCCCTATGTTAACTTTAACTGGTTCAGTGAGATATGTTTTTATCTGTCAGTTGGATACTCCAACTAGTTGGATCGTTTCATCCGAAAGAGGAAGATTTTTAACATCAGCTGACCTAACAGTTGAACAAGTAGCACCAGTATCTACTAGGAAAGGAATATGCTACTTAACAGTATGCATCTGTTCTTGGCATGTAGAGCTGCAGATCTATACACTGTGCATAGATCGCCATCTGGTGTTGGGCCTGGATGTTTGCAGTTTGTTTTTCCTCTTGGAAAGTCTTTGGAAGTCACGAGTTCGGTGACTCCTCCCTTGGTTCGTATTGCGCATGGGCTTCGGCTCCATCCTCAGATTGTTTTTCGCCAGCAGGGAAAGATGGAGCGTAGTAGTAACAGTAAAGAAACCCATGTGTGTTGTATCTAAATAAGATAAGACTGGAACGGATACAGGGGGCCAGGGAGGCGGGTGGGCGTGTATAGATCTGCAGCTCTACATGCCAAGAACAGATGCATACTGGTAAGTAGCATATTCCGTTCGAGGCATATGAGCTACAGATTATACACTGTGCATAGATTATATAGCAGTACCCAACCCTAGCGGCGACCACCGGCATCCGTTGCAGTTGTTTGGAACAGTGTTTTTAGTACAGCCTGGCCCACACTAGCTTGTTGTTTGGTTTGCACATCTACACAGTAATGTTTTGTGAAAGTGTGCGGTGTTGACCATGTCGCTGCTTTGCAGATGTCATCTAGTGGTATGTTTCCTAGAAAAGCCATAGAAGCCCCTATCTTCCTTGTAGAGTGGGCTTTAGGGCGAACAGATAGCGTTCGTTTTGCGTTGTGGTAGCAAATCTGTATGCATTTTACAATCCACCTAGCTATCCCTGATTTAGAAATAGGGTTGCCTTTATGTGGCGGAGAGAAGGAGACAAATAGCTGTTTGGTTTTCCTGAAAGGTTGTGTCCTTTGGATGTAGTAAAGTAAAGCCCTTTTAACATCCAGTGTGTGTAAAGCCCTTTCCGCAACGGTTTGTGGTTGTGAGAAAAAGACTGGTAATTCTACCGACTGGTTTAAATGGAATGGAGAAATGACTTTGGGTAGAAAGTTTGGGTTGGTGCGGAGTACAACCTTGTTCTGATGCATTTGGAGAAAAGGTCCCTGTATAGTGAGTGCCTGTATTTCACTAACCCTTCTGAGGGAAGTGATGGCCACTAGAAAAGCTGTTTTCCATGTGAGAAATTGGAGCTCACATTTATGTAATGGTTCGAAAGGGGGTCCCATTAACCGTGTGAGAACTATATTCAAGTTCCAGACAGGTGAGGGTGGTACTCTGGGTGGAATTACTCTTTTGAGGCCTTCCATAAAGGCCTTGATGGCAGGCACTCTGAAAAGTGATAGGTGCTGCCTGTTCTGTAAGTAAGCAGCAATTGCAGCGAGCTGTAACCGAATGGAAGTATATGCTAGGTTACACCTTTGTAGATGGAGTAAGTAACATATGATGTGCTGTATGGACACATTTAAAGGATTGATTGTGTTGTTGTGGAAGTAAACAACAAATCTTTTCCACTTTGCAGCATAGCATGCCCTAGTAGTAGGGCGTCTAGCTTCCCTGATAATATTCATGCAATCAGGGGGAAGGTTAAGGTATCCGAATTCTAGGACCTCAGGAGCCAGATCGCAAGGTTGAGCTGAGCTGGGTCCGGGTGCCTGATCTCTCCATGGTTCTGGAGCTACTAGGATCAGTGTTAGGGAATGCTGTTGTAGCTTTCGCACCACTAATGGAATTAGTGGGAGAGGTGGAAAAAAGCGTATGCAAATTTGTTTGACCAGTTCATCCATATCGCATTGCCTTTGGACAATGGGTGTGGATATCTAGCGGCGAAGCTTGGGCATTTTTTGTTTTCGTGGGTGGCGAATAGGTCTATGTGTGGATGCCCCCACTTCTGAAAGAACGGGTGAAGAACCTGTGGGCTAAGTTCCCACTCGTGGATCTGCTGCGTCTGTCTGCTGAGCAGATCTGCCACGGTGTTTTGGACTCCTGGGACGTGTTGGGCCAGGAGAAAGATCTTTTGTGGAATTGCCCATCTCCATATGCTCTGTGCTAATTGAGAGAGCTGTGGAGAGTGTGTGCCCCCCTGCTTTTGAATGTTGTACATGGCAGTCATGTTGTCTGTGCGAATGAGGACTGCCTTGCCTGAAATCTGCGTCTGGAAGGATTTTAGGGCGAGGAAGATTGCCAGTAACTCCAGATGGTTGATGTGGAGTAACTTCTGTTGTGGCGTCCATGTGCCCTGTGCTGTGAGATGTAACCGATGAGCTCCCCAGCCGGAGAGCGATGCGTCTGTTAGGATTATTTGTGGGACCGGGTCCAGGAACGGTCGACCTCTGGAAAGGTTTGTGATGTTCCACCACTGCAGAGAGCGATGGGTGCGACCGTCTACCAACACCAGATCTGTCAGTTGTCCCTGGGCCAGGTTCCACTGGCGCGCTAAGCACTCTTGGAGTGGACGCATCTGGAGTCTTGCATGGGGCACTATGAAGATGCAAGAGGCCATCATCCCTATCAATTGCATAAACACTCTTGCTGGGAGAGAGTGTTGACATATGAATTTTTGACGCAGAGCCTGTATTTTTGCAATCCTGGCAGGATTGGGATAGGCTATGGCTTTTGAGGTGTCTATGGTGGCACCGAGGTATTGTTTTGTGTGTGATGGTACCAGGTGGGATTTTTGATGGTTCACCGTGAAACCTAGCTGGTGAAGTAGTTGGACTGTAGCGGCGGTATGTTGCACACATTGTTCGTAGGACGTGGCTTTTATTAGCCAGTCGTCCAGATACGGGAAGACGTGAATGTGCTGTCTTCTGAGGTGTGCAGCCACTACTGCTAGGCACTTGGTGAATACCCTTGGTGCTGTTGTTACCCCGAACTGGAGCACTTTGAACTGGTAGTGTTGCCCGTCCACCACAAATCTGAGGTACTTTCTGTGAGACTGGTGTACTGGGATGTGAAAGTATGCGTCTTTCAAGTCCAGAGTGGTGAGAAAATCGTTCTGGGAGAGGAGTGGAAGAACCTGTTGAAGGGTTACCATGTGAAAATGGTCTGAATGTATGTAAGTGTTTAGAGGTCTGAGATCTAGGATAGGTCGTAGAGTCTCGTCTGTCTTTGGAATCAGAAAGTACAGGGAGTAGACCCCTAAATGTTGTTGATTTATGGGGACCTGCTCTATGGCTCCATTTTGCAGGAGGGAGATCACCTCCTGTTTTAGTAGCGCAGTATGTTCTTGAGACATAGGGCGGTGCCTGGGTGGAATGTTTGGGGGGGTAGATGTTAGTTCTAGGCAATACCCTGACTGAATAATTTGTGTCACCCATCTGTCTGAGGTGATTGTCTCCCAGACGTGAAGGAAATGTTGTATTCTGCCCCCGACCGGAGTGGAATGGTCTGGAGGGAGCGGGGGAAAGTCATTGGGTAGTAGGTGTGGCAGAGCGGGCGGTATTTGTTTTGCCTCTGCCCTTATTATTATTGCCTCTGTATCCGCCTGTTTGATAACCCTTTGTGAAGGTAGATTGAGGAGGGGATTTGTAGGACGTGGATGCACTATCCGAGGAGTAGCCTCTGCCCGTGCCTCGAAAGGAAGAGCGGCGAAAGGAGCGCCTAGGAGTATGTGACTGTAGGGCTCCCATGGATTTCGCCGTGTCAGTATCTTTTTTCATCTTTTCGAGGGCTTCATCAACTTTTGGGCCAAATAGATGATCTTGGTAGAATGGGTGGTTCAATATAGAGGCTTGTACCTCAGGTTTAAAACCTGAAACTCTGAGCCAGGCATGGCGACGGAGAAGGACACTGGTGTTTATGGCCCTGGAGGCTGTATCTGCTGCATCTAGGGCACAGCCAATAGAGGTATTAGTTATTATTTTTCCCTCTTGGATCAATTCATTGGCCCTGTTCTTGTATTTTTCAGGGAGATGGTGCATGATGGCCTCTAACTCATCATAATGCGCCCTGTCGTATCTGGCCAATAGCGCTTGCGTGTTGGCGATACGCCATATATTGGCGGCTTGTGACGCAGTGCGCTTACCCGACGCGTCTAGGAGCTTGGACTCTTTGTCAAGTGGTGGTGCTTCGCCCGACGCCTGAGAATTTGAGCGCTTCCTAGCTGTAGATACCACTAGGGAATCCAATGGTGCAGGGCCTTTAATGTATGAAGGGTCTGTGGGGGCGGCTTTGTATTTATTCTCTATACTGGGGTTTAGGACCCTGGCCCTGACTGGGTCTTTAAAGACCTCCGGTGCATGTTTAATCACTCCCTTTAACATAGGTAGGATGGCAATAGACCTATGTGCGTTGTCAAAGGTGTCTAGGAGAAAATCTTCCTCCACTGGGTCAGTATGTAACTCCACCCCGTGGAAGTGTGCCGCCCTTTGTAATAGGTGGTGAAAACCTAAGGAATCTTCAGGTGGGGATGGCCTAGATGGGTAAAGGTCATCCTGTGGGACATCTGGGATGTCCGGATTATTATAGTCGTCCCATGGGGCTGGAGATCCAGTAGGGGTGGGGTCTTGTGGCACATCTGCTGGATCATAATATGGGTCTCCTAAATCGTCTGGGACAGGAGACAAGGTTGGGGAACGATGAGGCGGGGGTGGAGAGGGTGGAGGTGGGGAGGGTGGAGGAGGTGGAGGAGGAGGGCAAGGCACTTTGAAAGGGGAGGTAACAGTGTCTTTCCTCTTGGGAGGTGGAGGTGGAGCTGGTTTGTCCAAGTGTCTCTTTTTTGTAGACCATGTCAAATGTCCAGTTTTTGGATCCTTGGTGAGTGTCTTTTGGAGAGGATCCGGTGTGAAAAGTTCTTGCGACACTGGTTGTTCGGTCGGCGCCGAAGTGTTCGGGCCGACGGCTTTTTAGGCTTGTCTAAGCCGTGCTTCTTTGGGACCTCCGATTTTTTGGTCGTTGCCAAAGAAGGCTTCGGCACGGGAGTGTCGGTGCCGAGGGCCTTGTGATGTTTGGTCGGCACCGGAAGGGCAGGTTTCGACACCGAAGGCTTTGGTACTGGGTTCGGTGTGGAGATGGATGCCGATCTTTTCTTCGGTGCCGAAGGGTGTTTTTCGGTACCGGTGGTAGGCTGGCTCGAGCCCGAGCTGCCGGAAGGCTTAATAGGCTTCTTCACCGGGCCCGAAGGCGGGGTGTGAGAAGCAGTATCCTTGGTCTTGCCTAGGCCCGAAGGCGAAGGTGTGACCGAAGCCTTTTTGGGTATCGGCGTGGGTGTGGGAGGGGGTATTGTACTCACGACCCTCTGCACCGGGGTGATGTCCTCCACATCTGAGTCGTCGGCCTCGGAAGCACTGACGAGGTCGTCGTCCTCTTCTTCGATGTTCTGCTGTCCCGGAGCTTCGACGTCGTCCCCGAAGATGTTGACTGGAGCGGAGGTCGAGGAGTGCGCCATGTTGCGTCTAGCCCTTCGATCTCGAGTATTCTTTTTAGAGCGAAAAGACTTGCAGGCGGGACAGTCTCGGGCCTCGTGTTCAGGGGAGAGGCAGAGGTTGCACACCTCGTGGAGATCGGTGTGGGGAAACTTGGACCCACATCGAGGGCACTTCTTGAAAGGAGTTCTTTCCATCAGCCGAGACCGGAGCCGGAATAGGCCCGAAGGCCGCCGTCGACGACCGGAATCGAAGAAGTGTCGAAGAGAAGGTGATTAAGATGATTTATTATCTGAAGGAGCTCGATGAGCGAGGATTTTTGCGTCGATCGTTAAACTGGGAAAGTTCGGATCCGGAGCGCGAAGTATTACATCCGAGCCCGATGGCGGAAAAAAACAATCGGAGGATGGAGCCTAAGCCCATGCGCAATACGAACCAAGGAAGGAGTCACCGAACTCGTGACTTCCAAAGACTTTCCAAGAGGAAAAACAAACTGCAAACATCCGGACCCAACACCAGATGGCGATCTATGCACAGTGTATAATCTGCAGCTCATATGCCTCGAACGTAATGTTTTCGTCATTTACCTTTCCATCCACAAAAGGGCCTGTCTGGTCTACTTCTAGAGTTGCGCCAAGTACGCACTCTTCTTCCTCCCCTCGGCACCATCAATAGTTTTCTTCTGACTCACTCTCATCGCGTTGTAGCCAATACTGCGAAACAGCACTAGCGCGCGGCAGCTTAGCTACCTGTTCTTTGTTGTAGAATCCTGTCTCATTACTGTATTTGAGGATTTACGATCTGTGTAAAAGGCGGTTTTGGCACCTGATTCTGTTGGGCAACAACCTGCTGCTGTCGCTGCGGTTGAAAACTCACCTCATTCTGCCCCTGTGAATTCAATGATGCATTATCACCATTAGCACTTGGGGGAAATTTACACTCGGTTCTCCAATGCCCTATTCTTCCGCAATTATGACATGGCGATTTCTTTTTGGCTTCATCTAGACTAATTAGTCCTTTCCCTTTCCCAATGTTAGGTTTTTGTCTCATGCCCGTACCACCTGCTTGTTCAATAAATTGAGCTTTCTGTCTCTCTGCCACTTTTACTTGAGCCTACATGGCTTTTTCTTTTAATTTACGCCGCTTTGCTTCAATCTCATCAATAAAATATTTTGCATGTCTCAGTACTTCATTTATCTTTTTATTTTGCCAATCTACTGTATGCTGTTTAATCATTTCACTTACTTCAGGTCGCAACCCATATACATATCGATATACAAAAGGACTCAAATTTTCATCACCACTGTATTGCTTAAAAGCGAGTAACAACCTCTCGTAATATGCGTGTACAGACTCTTACTTCTTGATGAGTTCTATCAATTTTTACCCAATCAGTTTCTTTAGGAGGTACTTTATTTTTCAGAAAGGTAACTACTTGTTCATGTTTTCTCATTACTTCTGGATCAGGGGCACCTGTTTTTGGATCTCTAGGATATTCTTGAGTAGGCCAACCTATTGTAATTTTACATTCTGCCCATAGGTCTGCTGGTACAATTATGTCACATAAACTATTCAAATCAATCCATAGTACTTTTGATAATTTTACAAACCTGTCTACCTGCCTATACCATTCAACCGGCTTCTCGCGCAAGCGAGGAAAGTCATTGGTGAATGATAAAATATCTTCTCTGGTCCAGGAGACATGTACATAGCCTCCACCTGGAATCTCCCTCATGGGACATTCAGTCACTACCTTTTCTTTTTCTCTTGACAGGATAAGCTGCAAACGTTTTGTCTGTTGCATCGTCTCGTTTTCAAAACCATCTACTTTTCCATTTGTCTACATCGCCCCATTTTCTCAGTACAATAACTAAGTCTTTAATCTGAGTTGTTCGTCCTGTAGTATTCAAATTTTCAATGTCCTTTCCAGAAAAGTCTACTCTGTATGGTTTTTGTAATGACTTTACCTTTTCAAAGTCAATACCCGTTTCACTTGCTACTTCTTCTAATCTTTCATGTAAATTTCTTGCTCTTCACGTTATACTTTTGCATAAAAACATTAATTCTTCATCCTGATAGGCTTTTAACTTTTCTGTGGGAATAGTTCCTACTATTAATTCTTCTAACTATTTTTAATTTGGACACATCTAAAGGTCTAGGCTCAGCATCTTTTTGCTGTAAACTCCTTAGCCATTCACTTAATTCATCAGAAGTAGGACCTACAGGAACCATTTCATTTTGTGTTTGTTCTAAACTTTTTGGTGATCCTGGTACTGATTCTGTCGTCATTATTGCTCTATTCGCTAGACTCTGATTTACTGTAAATTTTTTAAGAGTACTTTGTTCAGAAATTCCTACCGCTTGTCCCCATGAATTTTCTCTTGAACCTCTTCTTTGTATTTCATTTTCTCTATTACTGTTATAAGGAATCGTCAGATAACGCTCACTATCCTTTTGTTTATCAAAAATTGGCATTACAGGTCCTATTGTTACAGGAACAGTTACAGCTTCCATATTTTTAGTTAATTCCCTAAACTTCTCAGTTAACTCTAAAGTAGTTCTGGCTAATTCAGCTGAATTTTAATTTGCCATTTTACTAGGTTGTGTATTTTCTGTTTCTCTAAAGGGATTATTTCTTCCTACCTCATGTCGTAATGATTCAAATGTTATATTCTGTGGTGATTCTTTTACTGGGACACTTGGTGTCAATGTGGAATTTGGTTGACAAGGGGGTGGATTTTTATAAAACATTTCCTCAAGAACATCATCCTCCGACTCATGCACACCATACTTATAACCTTCTGATCCTGTATTATTTCTCTTTTCTGTACATTTTCTACTAATAGTCTCTTCAGCATTTCTCATAAGGAACATACCATCAGTCATATTTGCACTTCGCCATCTCCTCATTCTATCATCATGATTCTCTTGTCCACACGGCCTACCAAACATATATTTGTACCTTTCGCCACTCCGCTGTCGTTCTCTGTCATACATCTCATCTTCCCATTCTGTCAATGCTTCAAACTGTGTAGGTCTAGGTCTCGGTTCTAGTTTCATCATTCTTTCTCTCAAATTCCTTAATACCGATAAATTGAATGAACAATGTTCCGGAAATGCTAAAACTCCATCATCTTTTGTATACTTTGCCCAATTGTCTAACCAAATACATGTATGATAGCCATATTTCGCAACCATAAAGGATGCAGGTGATTTCGGTGGAGGAAGCAACTGTCCCTCTCTAGTCACAATCGGTTTGTCCTTTTTAAATAAGTTCTTGATCTTTCCGAACCAGGACTTTTTCTCTTTCTCTGGTGGATCGTAATACATCATTTTCTAGTATCGCTAGATTTCTCCTACGACTATCCTGTTTTATCCAATCGTAGCGCAATTCACACTAACGCACCAATTCGGAGCGTCTACGTCAGCCTGTAATTCTCCACTGCTAACGGGGCGCACTCTAACGCACCAATCAGGAGCGTCTACATTTCTTACTGACTGGCCAATCCCAGCGCGGTCTTTTCTGACATCAGCTTTTCTCGCTACTCCTGCTTCTGCTGACCCCTCCTTTACAAAATTTATCGGCAAACTTTCTTACATTCACTTTTTACTCAAATTCTGTTAGTAACGACATAAATACGCCACCATTATCTGTTTTGCTAACAAAAGGATAGTCTTGACCTTTTTCAAAGAATTTCGTCTTTCCCTAGAGCAGCACGTCAATCTGCCCTACTACGGAATCATTAAATCCATCGATAAAGTAGCACTTCCCTCTACCTTACCCTTCTAGCAAGCATTAACTAACCGTTTCTCTGGAAATAAGACACCTGTTAGAGACGCTCTCCTCCTGAGTAATAAAACCAGAGTTTCACAATTGAGTCGAATGCCGTTTCATTTACACACTTTCATACGGACAATGTAGTTCTTTCACACAGAATCCTGTCTTTCCCGAGAGCAGCGCATCAATCTGCCCTACTACAGAATTATTACACTCGTTAATAAAGTAGCATCTACTTTACCCTTCTACCAAGCTTAGGGAACACCTATTACCTTTCCAGTGATAAGCGTAATCAGAGTTCATGTGGACTCCTGTTACCTAAGACCAAAATTTCACAGGTGGCCTTCGCTACCCATACACCTCTTTCACACAGAAATGTCCCTAACGATAACACACGACGATGTTACCAAATCGAACCCAGACAATGCGTCGTGCAACTTCAATCATCACACGTTTTCCCCGTGTACCTACAGGGCAACAAGCAATTCACCATGTGACTTCACTTGCCACAAGGCATCAGACTTCCTACATCCCAGAAGTCTTCAAAAACAACATAGAACTCAACGCGACTCAACAGAGTGTTAATACATAAACCAATACTCATCCAAACATCCGTAACCAATAATCAAAATTCAAAAAAATAAAAAAAATCAATAAGCAGTGATCAAATCTATAAGCAATAATCACCAAACCAATGCAATAAAACCATCATTCTGCTACCAGAAAAACTGATCCCGCGCGAGACCGGAGAAAAGGGGAAAATATCTATATACACAACTATCCTTCCTGCGTCGCAGACCCGACGTCACACCAGCTCATTCACACAAGCAGTCATTGGTGGGGCCCATAACACCAACACTCACACGTCTCCACTCATAAGTCTGCACACAGGAGGGATAAATAATTCAAGCGCTGGACTTGTGGGGGGGTACCTTATAACCTATAGGGAAGAAAAGTTATTTTACAAATATACATTAGCATTCACCACCTATAGATTCCTAATCCCAAACATCAAGGCACTCCACCCACTTGGTCGACGGACCAATTAGTTGGATTGGTTGATGGTGATTTAGAACCAGCTAAAACCCATTTTAAGACTCAGAATCCTTTATTCTCTTCATCAAAAAACCACAAACCCGTAATTTCTATTAATCAAATATTTGTTTATCTATATATTGTTTGCAATTAGTTTCAACATTTATGATTAATCAAAGTTTAGAAATTTAGTCAATTAATACAGATCGCAGGACATTTATATTTACCTATTCTTGCTATCTGGATTTTTCTCGAATTCATTTGGCTCTGCATAACCGAATTTAGCTCTTAATTGTCCATATAAAGCAGGCCAAAGCTCAAAGTCCAAAAGTTCTTTGCTCAGCACGTTACAGTCCCAAAGATCGCCAAAGGACCAGAAATCGTGCAAGCATCTGTCATCGCCTGTGGGGTCAAAGAGGGTGTGCAGTCATCGAAACCGCCGAATGCCAGCCCCCTCCCTATTCTACTACTCTTCTATAATAAATTTCGGGATAACATGAAACATTTTTAGGCGACGAAGAGCTGTGATTGGCTGATTAGAAAACGTCCGATTTTTATTCTAAGAGGTTCTCATGGATTTTGCTGGTTCACTTCCGTAGCTCATGTTGCCCTTATGCAACAATGTTTAAGGTTTGCTTGTATGTTCCAATTGTTCATTTAGACCAGTTTTTACTGACTGAAGTTTGGCAGTCCACCAAGATCCTATCCTTGACTAGGAACACGGTGAACTGAGGTCGTCAGGAAGTTCACAGAGCCATCCGAGTCTGCGCAGTAGGCATTGCGCTCACGAGACGGTGGCCACTTCTGAACTCTATTTCGGACGCCATTTTTAGGTAGGCCCAAATGTCAACTTAAGCGAAACAAACACAAAAGAATAATTAATACAAAGAAATGATGATTCTAATGTTAAACCCTCACTAATCCCTTTATGTATTAGTATTTTCCTAGCATATTGCAACATTTTAAGCGATAATACTCACCTTTAGGATCCAAACAGGTACGCAAACATCACATTAGCAACGTAAATCATGCGATATCCTATTACCACATGTACTACTATTAATATGCGTACATATTTTAGTTATTACAGTTATTTTGCCATGCAAATAGCAATTTCCCACGTTTAATTGGTGTATGCAAATGGTTGGTTTAGTTTCACACTGCACTCCGTTAGTAAAATTATAATCAGTAGGTTATATAGTTAGTGTTCTCATGCAAAATAGAGGAGGTATACAAAATTTTGTTTTACCTGCTCCATCACTGTCTCACCGCAGTTGCTGAGACGAGTAGGGGAGAGCAGGATGGTACTTTCCTGCGGGCGGTGCTATTACTGACTAAATATACTTAAATAGACCTCGTATGTTTACTGCTTTACAAACTGTCGACGAGTTCCAGCACCACACCGAAGGACCTTAACAGGGCCATTTTATTAGATATCGGCATCTTCGTTTCTTTGTAAAGACATGTTCTGCCTTCCCTGAGATCAGCTGTGGATTACAGTGGTTTGGATAATTTAATGGTGTTTTTGCCAGCTCCAGGACATGAGTTACCTCTTTTTAACAAAGGAATCATATGGAACTTACGTTTTGGGTTATTAGTCGCACGGTTTTTCACGCAAAGGGCACACATTGCGTGCCGCCATTTTGGTTTATGTGTTTACTAATCGGTGATTTTGACCTATATATTTCTCCTAAAGTATGTATTGGTATTGTGAGGTACAAAGTTTTCCACAGAAGGCAGGAAAGTGAAGAAAGTATTGATAATTATGTTGCCGGACTAAGAACTTTATCTTTAGATTGTAATTTTGGGTCTTAAGAAGATTTAATCAGGGATCAGGTTTTTATGCATGTAAAAGATGCGTCTATACAGGAGAGATTTTGGGTTAATAGAGATGCCAATTTACAGCACCTTTTTGCTATAGTCAGAAAAGCTGGAATGTCTAGTAGAAGTGCTAAAGTTGTACAATCTGATTCTGCTTTCAAACGTAAAGAATGTGTGAGCAAGGTGAATAATGAAGGGCAAACTAAACAAGCATTGAAAATGCAAAATTAAGTTAAAGCCATTTGCTTTGCTAATAATATTGTATAGCAAAGCAAATGGCTTTATTAATGAAAGGCGAGACCTATTCAATTTTTAATGTTTGTTTAGATGGCACTAACAGTACAATAAATCCGTTTGATGTAATTTGTTGTACCTATTCAGTCTCCTAGAATCAGGCTCCTAGAACAATGGATCCATAATGCGCTTACAGGAATATCCTGAGAGACTTTTCAGTTGTTTTTTGCTTCTGGTGACATCAGTTTCAAAAAGAATACTTTGTTTTCTCCAGCATAACCCCCAGAACACGAAATTACTTAAACTCACGATGCCTGGCTAACGTTATCTGCGTCACACCCTGTCAGGAACCTAGTGAACGTCATTTCTGTAATGGAGAATCAGAATTGCAATCGTAGGGTTATTGTGAAGCCCTCTAGTTGCAATTGTTGGGTAAACGTCTAGGCGGAATTGACCCCTTTAAGATGGCCGCCCTATTTGCTAATTCTTCTGATGTACTTGTGCTAAGGCATGGATATCGCGTGATCCGAGATTTCATCCTCGGCGCGCGCGCATTCCATTGCGCACTTCAATTTGAGTCTTGACAGGAGTAGAAGTTTATTTTCGTGTCGCGCTACAGTTTTTGTCAAAACTGGTAGCGTCCCTCATAGTTAATGCACATTCTCTTCAGAAGAGTAGAGTAGCATTCAGATTAGTACGTCCTCATCACAGCTCCTCGTTTTGGGCAGTTGGTCAACTGTGCTGCCCCTTCCGCTGAGAAGTTCAAAGCTTCCCTCTGCTCGTCGAATTCCTGAGAAGCTCCCTACTGTTTCACGGCTCCGGTAGGCTACCGTCAAATACGAGGTGAGCCAGTGGAATACCGTTGTGACCAGAGACAAGTAAGAGCTAGACTTTGTAAAGACTGCGTCGTGAACACAGCAAGTTACAACTCTGTGATAATAAATGCTCAGTCTCCTTTTTTCCCCCGCCTTTCATGCGTGCTTCCCTTTTCTTACCTCCACCCTTTTTTCCTACCTGGCTTCCTTTTTGCGCGTACAGTCCTAGGAGCTGAGCATAAGAAATCTGCTTTCATTCCAAGGCTTCGCCTTCCCTCCCAGAGATTTGGAATGCAATGAGAAGTACTGACTATCGTTTCATCAAGAAGACTACTCAAACTGCTGTATGTTGTAAATCAGACTCCTCCATTGGGTAGTCGCAGAATTAGCGAGAAGGTAGGAAGAGAGGCCCATAGAAGAATTAGAGAAGTAGGTTAGGAAGGGAGTTTAACTGTTACTTTTCTCTCTCATGTGCACTAGGAAGTAGCTGTCCCTCAATCCCAGCTGCAATCTTCTGAATATACAGAAAAAGAAAGAAGAGAAGCAATACTCACGCAGAACCTGGTAGGATTCAAAAGAGAGAGAGAGAGAGAGAGCTCGATAAGGAGGAAGAAGTCAGAAGTAGGTACAAGTGTAGTATTGAAGTGTTGTCTCCCTCTGTGCATTAGGTGCTCCCGTAACATCTAAGAAAGGCGACGAAGGAGTTCAGGTCCAGCACGAGTGTCTCTTCTCTGTCCACTTCCCCTTTCCCCCGGCCTGGAGAAGCTGCTTAACGCAGTGAGCTCCGGGAGGCGGGCATTGGGAAAAAGCAACATTCTGCCTCCGTGGAGATTCCAGCGCACCTCTGACACACCCCGTTACCAATATCTATAAATCCTGTTCCAGTCTAGGATTCTGAGAGGCAAAGCGCAATATTTTCCAGAATGTTCTGGAAAGCATCCACGTCCAGTGAAATGTTGCACTCCCATCCCTGCATTATACCAGTTTATACATAAGCAATGCGGGAGACTTAGGGAGGTGGCATTTATGTGATAGCGGCTAAATTATCTATCGTGTCACCGGGGGACCCGAATTCCAATCCCAGCATTCGCCCTTGCTTGAACCGTGCGATCTTCGGCAAAACACTTCACCTCAAGAGGTGTAGGTAACAAAAAGTAGAGGCGTCAGGCCGTCTACATAAAAATGTGGTCATAGATATCGCTTGAACAAAATGTTACAGCGAAGCTAGGTTTTTTAGCACCAAGAGATTACAAACTATTTTTTAGCTCCGAGGGTTTTGGAATGGACCCCGCGCAGGATTTTATAATCACACCAGCCATTATTTACCAAAGCAGAGGGGGTGCAATGGTGCTTGCTCCGGGCAGGCACACGCAGGGAGATATCAGCAACGGAAAAAATATAAAAGAAAACAAATATACGGGGCTTCATACAAGTTATCAAGTTGACAGAGGCCAACTCTCTCGCACTCCCCTTTCAGAACATTTTAGGCATTCCATGGTAAAGTCAATGAACAATGTCTTAGAGGGCACCTCTGTACTGGCAAGGTTCATGACATTAAAACGATTCTCAAACCTGCAAAGCAATCACCGTCCATGGCGATGTGCCTAATGGCTTAAGATTCGAGGGTCTGCATGGCATATAAATATGTACAAGTTGCTGCTGAAAGTTAGTATAAACTTTTACATATATTCTTTTCAGTTTTGCTAAGAGCCAGCATGGCACTGGTGCTGCACAGCCCGGCACATTGTCTATCCAGAAATATAAAGCAAACAGACCCGTAGTACTGCAACTGTCAATTCTAGTTTGAAACTATATGCAACCAATATTTTGCTTTTATATGCCCAGCAAATACACTTCACATCTGCGGTTTGTCTCGGTTCTGCAGTCAGTGCCCGGGCCTCTCTCCTTGGCTGGGCTGTGGAAGGGGCAGTAAAACTCCGTTCTGCCTCCTCGCAGCCGCTACACCGATGGTATCACCACAGGCTGGGCTCGCTATTGGCTCCGATTACTAAAGCGATCACACCGAGCCCCCTCCTGCCTCCCGCCCAGCCCCTGCCTTACTTCTTGCTCATTTCGCATCTAGCCCGCAGTCAGCCACACGCACTCCAGCCTCTTGAACCGTTTTCTCCATTCTTGCTCCCAGTCTTTGAATTTACAACTCTGTGGCTGGTGGGAGCATGTTCCAGCAGACGTCCAAGCCCTCTTGTTTATGCAAGGAGCATGCTCCCACTACAAGCCCCAAGGAGCCTCGCGCCCCACCGGCTCACTGGTGTCTGCAGAGAGCTGAGTTTATTAGCCCTGCTTTGCGCAACACGCCCCGTGCGCGCTCACACGCTGCATAGAAAAAGAAGCGAAAGTATGCACATACAAGTTAGCAGACCATGCACAGCAGGCAGAGGTAACAGCGTGGGGTGGGCAGCGCGGATCCGGCGGCTGCCACTGCTCTGTGCAGACCCTCTGTGGGAGCACAGAGGCCTTGCATTCACGCACTGTCTCAGGGAAGGCAGGAAAGACAAAAAAAGTAAATAAGCAAGCGCAGCCGTTGCGGACCGCTCTTGTGCATGACCCGATGAAAATAAAACAAGCGCAGTGAAAGTGGCCCGCGCAGCAAATCAATGAAATAAACAAGTCACAATGTTACAAGCGTGGCCGAAACGGACTGCGGTTGTGCAATTACGTAAACAACAATGAAAAACAAAAAGAGTGCTTCAAGGCTTTGGAAGAAGATCGTGTAAGTCTGCCAGTAAACGATCCAATCCCGGTGGGGGGGCCAAAAGGCGGCAACAAGGAGGGACTAAGAAGCCTCCTTTACAATCAGAAGCCAGCGTTTTGCATTGAAGATGACGCTGGCCAATCAAAAAGATGGGCGGGGCTTCAACTCCGCCTCCGAGAGCTTCGGAATCTGTATTGATTCCAAGAAGCTCTCGAATGCCAAGAGCAGCGCATGCGCTGCTTTTGACAGCCAAGACCTAAAAAGGGGTGGCCAGAGTGTTTTCGATGTGATAGCAAGTTACTTCTTGCCAATAGTAAGCTATGTCCTGCTTTAAAGCAGAAGTGTTCTAATTGTGGAATGCTAGGACATTTCACCAAAGTGTAAATTAGGAAAAAAAGTAAAAGGTGAAGGGTGATGGTGATATTAGCGATGACAGTGATTAAAACAAAATCTTGAATGTAGACAATGTGATTGTTAAAAATAAACCTTTATGTGACATAACTATTGATGGGCTGGTTATACAAACGTATGCTGATTCAGGTTCTCTGAATTCCATTATTAATGAAAATATTTGAGGTAACCAAATTTGCTGAGAGACTGGGCAGTGTGCTTTAAGAGCTGGCTATCTCTCCTGTGGGATATTCTGCTGAGAGAATTGATGTGTTAGGCTTTCGCAAATAGGTGTTTAAGTTTGAAAACCGAGAGAGTATTGGGAAACTATATGTAGTTAGGAAAGGACCTTCCGTTCTGGGGTGGTTTGATCAAGGTGAACTTGGAATATTACTTAACTTCAATAGTCCTGAACCGGTCATGGTACTGGGTGATTGTGAGAATACAGGCAAGACTATGCTAGAATGGTTCCTAAGAGTTTTCAATGACAAGATCGAAAAATTAACTGATTTTGAACACAATATTGTATTTAAAAAAAGGATGCTTGTCCCAAGGTCTTTAAGGCAAGTAATATTCCCATGACTGTCAGGAAGGAAGCAGAAAAAGAATTTACAGTTTAGTTGCAGGAGATATTATTGAGAGGATAGAATCCTCCTAATGGGTTTCCCCAGTTGCGATTGCCAGACGGGCCAACGGAAATATCAGTTAGTGTATAGATTTAAGATACCTTAACAATAATATCCTCATAGACCAATTTATGTTACCTCGCATAACAGAGATACTAGCTTCCGTTAAGGGGGCATGGTACTTTTTCACAATAGACCTAGTCGCAGCGTACCATCAGATTGTGTTGCACAAGAGTTGCAAATTATACTGCTTATATCATTCCGGTTGGGTGCTACCAATATAAGAGAATGCCTTTTGGACTAGCGCTGGCAGCTGCTGTGTTCCAAAGACTGATGTATTCATTATTTAGTCAGTTACCCAATGTCCAGTATTTTCAGGATGAAATACTTATTTACCGGAAGGACAAAGCAGAAAACGACCAGATATTGGAAAGTGTGTTTGGAATTTTAGACACAAGGGGTTATAACTGTGAAATTTTTAAAATGCAAATTTATAGTGGAACCTGTGACATAATGAGGTAACGTGCTGTGTATGGATGGTATGAAACCTAAACCAAAATTGGTGGAAGCAATACTTTTGGCACCCGCACCTAAATGTAAAGATGATGAGAGATCTTTTCTAGGGCTTACAGAATTTTATGTCAATTACATTAGGAATTTTTCTTGTCGTTTTTCAAATTAGACAACTTCTCATGAATAAGTGTAAATTTAATTAGTGTATTGAGTGCGAGAGAGAATTTGAAGATGTCAAAATTGCCAGCGGGTAAGCCAATACCTTGTCTGGGTTTGATCCTAATCTAATTCGTGTTATCACTACTGATGCCAACTCCAAGCGGTTGGGTGCCGTTTTATCACAAAAGCTGGAGGAAGGAGGTTTTATCCCAAAAGCTGGAGGAAGGAGGTGAAGCTATCATTGCTTAAGCATCTAGAGCCCTCACTGCTACAGAAGAAAAATATTCAGTCATCAAGAGAATTTAGATTGCATGTGGGCCCTAGAGCATTTTAGCGCATTTGTGCGGGGTAAGGGTGTGATTTGAGAAGTCATCATAAACTGTTAGTTAGACTACTTACCACAGATGGTATGATCAAAGCATCTGCGCCTATTGTGAGGATGTCAATTAGACTCCAACATTTTAATATACAAAATATTTTGTGTGCCTGGAAAGGATAATGCATCAGCTGATTTTTTTATCCATAACGCCGTAACGAATGAAGCAAAATACTAGTAGTGCATGGGAGGACTATCATATCGCTTTGGTGCATGATGAAAGCATTCCTTTTATTGAGAAAAAAACCTGGGTGAAAGAGTATACTAAGGATGAGGTGATAAAGAATGTCCTGAAGTACATTAGAGATGAGTGGCCTGCCAAAGGATCTTTAAATTCTGATTTGAGGTGTTTCTGGAAAGTCCGGAATGGACTGTCCCAGGTCACTGGTATTTTATGGAGAGGTGATATAGCAGTACCTCCTCTCAAGTTAAGAAAGTCTATCACTACGCAATGCCATGACCGTCATGGAGGTATTGTACGGACTAAGCAATCGGTCAGAAATGGGGTTTGGTGGCCAGGAATGGACATGTTTTTTGAATGAGTAGTCAGGAACTGCGTTATTTCTGCAAATGCTGATAAACCGCTGAAAACCTTAAGACGTAATATGGAAGGAACCTGTATTCCTAGGAACCAGTGGGAGACCATTGCTGTAGATATTATGGAACATATAGGTAGAGAGTCCAAGTATGTTATTTCAGCTATTGATGTCTTCTCTAGGTGACCTGCCAGCAAAATTTGTTGATAAGGTGGATACAGACGCTGTCCAGCATTTTCTAGATAGTATTTTACAGGGGAGGGTGTTCCCACCCAAGTGATTACGGACAATCATGTACAGTTTTTGTCTGTGAAAGCAAAGAACAATTTTAATAGAGTGGACATGAAGCATTGCACCATGTCCCTTTCTAATCCAAGTGGGAATGGCATGGTTGAGCGTTTTCAGAGTATTCAAGGGTGCCATTCAGTGTGCAGGCATAGGTAATGATGGCTGGGAATTGAAAATCCACAAAACTGTTTTGATGTATCGCACCACGATTAATGAGATGACGGGGTGCACCCCTTTTGAAATTATGAGGTGATGGGTTGCTAGAACTAAAAAGAATCCTTCATGGTTGGTAGAGGTTTCTGCTGTCAACATGGATTTGGATGTGGTGAGGCCCAGGATTAAGGACACTCATGACATGTAAAAGTCCAATTATGACAGCAGAAGAGGCTGTGCAGGGGGTTGTGATGCCATGATAGGAATGTCTTTTAAGGCTAAGAAGCCTTGGAGAATAAAAAAAAAGGCAAGTCAATTTTTGGGACTATTTGATCTGGTGGAGGTTCTAAAAAAAATGCTGTGAGGTTGAGCGATGGTAAGGTTTGGAATCTTAATTGCATCGCTATCCTTAGGGGAGAAAAATGTGTATATTCCAAAACTCCCTCCAATGTGATTAATAATTATGGTAGTGACACAGAGGAAGACTGATTGTATCGTCCTGGGGTATGCTTGTATATAGGCTCTCAATGTCCAATGTCACTAATATTGTTTGATCCACTTCGCATTGCAAAGTATTGAGAAGATTTAGAAGGCTCTTAGTATCTTTCAGGTAGGAAGGTGTTTATTGGACCAGTGGTTTTAAAAAATGATCACAGAAGTGTGACAGTGGTTCCAAAAGAGAGCCAATGCCAGACACGATCGGACGCCCCGGTGGTGGCATCTTATTCTTGTGAATCTTAGGCAACGTGTAAAAGTATGGTATGGTGTTTTCTGTCTCTGTCAAAAATGCTGCTTCATTTTAGATGTACCCATTCAATTCTGCCTCATCCACCCGGTTTTTTATGCAGGCCATGAGCTCTGGGGAGGGGTCCCCGTCAAGTTGCTGATAGTTTTTAGTGTCTGCTAAAAGTCGTCGACATTCATGGTCATAATCACTGGTGTTGAGAATGACTACCGCTCCACCTTTGTCTGCTGGTTTGATGGTTATTGGGCAATATCCAGTACCCTTGGATTCATTGGCCTTCCCCTACCCTGATCGCTTATCGGGACACTTCCCGAGTGATCTATTCACCACCCCACCCCTTTCCGCATGAGTCCCTTTCCGCATCAGTCTCCTTTAGAGGACACTCCTATGTTTCCATCTGACTGAGTTGCGAGCCCATATGTTTAATTTAGCAAACCTGAGTTTTAATGCCCATCTCCACCTTGATTGCTACTCGGGATATTTCCCGTGTGGAATTTCATCTTAGGAAATGAGCTGCATTGCTCTTTTGGCTGTACGTACTAACGTTCCTCTGTTACGTTCCTTCATGCAAATTCGACAAGCCAATTCTCTGGATTCTTCCCTCGTTGTTTTGGCTTTTCACTATAGCAACCAGTAAAAAGGTTGCTTCGCGCTATTGGCTCTACGTGTTAGCGTCAATCAGACGCGTTCCAACCCACTATCTGCTGACTGGTTTAGCCAACCTATCCTGACCTCCGAGACGTTACACAACGCCCCACGTGACCGCGTCAACGCTCGTAATGGCTCTATTTTACTGCAGAGGACCGCCGACTCTACATCGTCGGGGTCCGTTTAAGAAGAGGGAGTGCTTAGGTCCATAACAAGTGCCTGGCTCTGCTGGCGTGAGTTCCCCCTCAACCTACAGCTAAGTACTTTTTCTTGGGAAAATCCGAGTCCCTGGCTCACTTTAACTGTAATCTTTTTTGTTATGTCTGTTTCCTTTTCTCCCTTTCCCCTTGTTTAGGGTGTGACATTTTGCCTCCACCCCCCTCACGCGACCCATGGTGCATTGAATCTTCGCACCTTTTGTAAGAAAAAAGTGTTTCTGCGTGTCCTCTCGTTTTGCCCAGTAGCATTGGTGACGGTTGGCCACTGACTTGACGGCCTAGTTCACCGCCTAGTGCATAAAGTTATTTGGGCACCTGCATCCCCCCTATTTAGAGAGAGGGATAGACTCTTTGTCTCTTTCATTAGAACCCCATTGGTAGTCCTTTTCTTCTAGCACTATTCCACAGATAGCAACACCAGTGTTCTTGTTACTGCTATAAGTGCACCTGGAATGAGCATATATGCATGTCCACTATCTGTGACTTAGATGCATATTGACGCTAACTTGTTTGTCTTTTATGTTGTACGTCTTTGTTTGTCACTACCTCTTTTCTGATCAGAATAAACTCGGTTCCTCTCTATAATTGACGGAATCTATTCCAAGTGTTTTCTGATATTTTTAACACTTACAAACCCATGGTCAGGGTGGGCCTTAGCGCGCCCATACCGCCGGGTTCCTCACACCACACATCCCTGGTCCTGATGAAAGCCTGATAAATATTCATGGAGGCAGAAACATGTTGACCACACCTTTGGGATAATATATGAACTTGTAATCCCAGTTCGTTATCCCACACAAAATTATTTTATTCATGTCTGATTGGCAATTTAAATAAAGGTCTTTTTTTGACACAATTGGGCATTTTTAAATTACACTATAATCACTTGCACCTTATCCGTTTTTTACCAGCTCCGCAGTAAACTGGCGTCGCAGCACACTAGGGTGGCATTAGGCCACTCCTGTTGGGGCCCAATGATGAAGCATGTCACCAACCAGGTTGGTGAGGGAGGGCTTTTATATAAAAAAAACAAATGGTTTTTTACATACGTAATGTTCTTATTATAAGCATGCTTGCTCATTCTTTTGTTACTGTACCGACACACTCCTCTGTTGATTGTCTAAAGCAAAACATACTGCAAAACGAAGCACCGCAACAAGTTTAAAAGTGGCACAAACTCCTGGTACAAAAAGGCTTAACAGTTGGCGGATATGTGGACGTCGCACACAATAAGTTATTACTTATTAAAGTGCCTACGTGGACAATTAAAAAAAGCACAAAAAGAGTGATTGGTTGATGAAAAAGTGAAAAGGGTGGCATGTGCACATAGCTGTGTAAACGAAAAAGAGGCGGAAAGGAGGACAGGTGAGACAATGGTGGATTAAGTGGCGGATTTATAAACTACTGTGGATTTTGAAACATTAGGAGGCTGATGAACGGAGCGGGCTTGCACGTATATGTGCTTATGGACGCTGCCCACCCCTCCTACCACAGTTTTTTGCATTTTGCCCTGTATTTTTAAGTGCGTTTCTTTGTGGAATTAAGGTGCTTAATACAGAAAAGTAGCTGTTAATTTTGTGAGCCCCAGGTTTTTGTGCGTGAAGCTTGCAGCAAGCGAAGCGGCTAGTGTATGTTGCCTGTTAGGGCTGCGGCTAAATAAGTGCCGAGCGAAAGTAAACAGCAAAGCTAAACTATGTAATAAAGATACGCCTGTGTAATATCGCGGCTCCAAGTGTTTTGGTGTGGGATTAAGGTGCCTGGAGACGGGGCTCTGGCAATATCTGTGTGCACATTTAAAGGAGAAGTGCCCAAAAACAAAGCGGCGTGAAAGCTAACCAGTGCACAGTCAAATAATATCGCGGCACCAAGTGTTTTGATGTGTAATTAAGGTGCCTGGGGACGGGGCTCTGGCTGGCACAGCAGTGAAATATGCGGTTTTATACGTAAAAGTAGCTGTTAATTGTGCGAGCCACAGCTTTCTGTGGCTGAAGTAAAGCTTACAGCAAGCGAAACGGCTAGTGATTGTTGCGCAGCCCCTAAACAGTTTAATAAAGATATGCTTGTGTGTGCACATTGAAGGAAACCCGTTGGGCATTAAAATGAAAACCGCCGGAAAACAAAGCGCTGTGAAAGCGAACACTTATTAGCTTGAAACATAATCCAAAGCTAACAATTTAATAACTATGCAGTTGTGTGTGCACATTTAAAGGAAAAGCGCCCAAAAACAACGCGCTGTGAAAGCTAAGCAGTGCCCAGTGAAATAATTAACGGCACCAAGTGTTTTGATGTGGAATTAAGGTGCCTGGTGAAGGGGCACTGGCAACATGTGTGTGCGCATTTAAAGGAAAACCGCCCGAAAACAAAGCGCCGTGAAAGCTAAGCAGTGCCCAGTGAAATAATTAACGGCCCCAAGTGTTTTGATGTGTAATTAAGGTGCCTGGGGATTGTGGAAATATGGATTTTTATGATCAGTTATGTCCCCTATCTTGGACCCCAACGGTTTCATGTATAAGTCACAAGTACATGTATGTTCCCTCCAGTTCCAGTTATGAAGACGCAAACACATGTGCGTCCACCGTCAACATGTCCTCTTTCAGATCCGCCATGAATGGGCCGGATATTCTATTCCTAAGTATGAAAGGCCACCGGCTTTATATGGTTCATTTATCCCATTTTACAGTCCAGGCGAGTAGGCCCTGATTCTGCCATTAAGCCTTTTCCTGCCTTCTGCCTCTGAAAGCTCCAGTCTGAGCTCGCATCTGTATCCATGAACTTTGTCCTACTCCCTGCGCGGCTAACGGTGCCTGACTCGGCCTGTCTGCCTGCCAAAACTGTATTTCACCTTCAAGATTATCTGCTCTGCTCCGCTCCTCATCCGATGCATTCCTGTCTAGCAGTTTAGGTAAACATTCCTCCAGCTACCGTGCAAAGGGGCCAGGCCTCGCTGTCCTCATGCAAGTAATTCATAGCCCTGTTACCATGGAATATTCCTACCCCCTCGCATCTAGTGTAGACATTTAGACGCTTGTACACGCACTAGTCAGTATAGTCAGTATAGAATAAGATTCTATCCTAAAAGACCTCTCTTTTTGGATAACACAGTTCTTTAAACATAGGATATTAGATATGATTTGGGATTAGGTTGACATAACCCCAGACTTCTGTCTCCACATGTAGAGCTAAATGTCAAGTCCCATTCTCCCCCTAGTTGCACGTCAAATCACACGTCATGCTGCTGCGCGCGCATCTCTGCCAAGTATTTTTGCTGACATTGCGAAATTCTTTCATGGAACCACCCATTTGTGACATCATACCTAATGACGTTCTTTAGTTACGCCTAGTTACACCCATTTTAGTTACGCATGTATGTCTTTATCTCTGTTATCAACTGTTACGCCTCCTGCATCTGTTTCACTGTAATGCCTCTTCTATAAAAATGATTACCTGTCAATAAAGTATTGTCCTTCACTTCCTGAACCTCCGTGGTGATGGAATATGAAGCCCACAATTCGAATTGTTATTGGAATAAAGCCCGTTCCGAATCTCTAATACCACGGATTCTGCCTCTTATTTTACTGAGCTATTCTTATTAATTTTCCGCATCAAATTAAGTACCGGTAATTAAATTATTTACCACAGGATGGGGCACTGGCTGGCACAGCAGTGAAATATGTGGTTTTATATGTAAAAGTAGCTGTTAATTGTGCGAGCCACAGCTTTCTGTGCATGAAGTAAAGCTTACAGCAAGCGAAACGGCTAGTTGAAGCTGTCCGCGATAACAAACCCATCCGATGGCTTAAAAAAACAAGCGCTCGCCAGGCATCCGCTGTTTATTTTTGCATCACGCTTTCACTTTAAAGTGAAAGCGAGATGCAAAAATAAACACGTGGAGCCCTGTCTGCTTTTTTGTCTGGCCCAATCAAAGAGCCGGACTGGCGCGTGCAAGGCAGCGTGACGAAGCTTCTGATAAGAAACTTCGTCACGACAGCCGTAATGCAGGCGAGCCAGCCCGAGTGGGCCGGTCAAAAAAGGGAAAAGGAGGCACCCTGGAAAGCTTATTCCCAATGGCGGCGCAACGTTTAACATAAACGGTGACGCAAGCCAATGGGAATAAGGGAAGGGGCTTCAAGCCCTTTTCAGAAAAGTACTCGTATGCATTAAATCTCGCTGTGCGCGCTGTGTATGTGCGCAGCAACGCTACGCGAGACCTAAAAAGGCGTCACCTGTCCCGTCAACAGAAATCCTAACATGAACATCCAAATGTCGCCAGCCCAGATTTTTGTCTTGAGCACGTCATATACAGCAGCCTATTGGAGCCGCACTGAAGGCATTCCACTGCCCTCACATTAGCATCTTATGACCAGCGCAGCACAGCAGATTTGTCGATTAGGAAAACAAATGTGGTGAGGATAGTGTAATATCTGGTGTCCAGAAGGTATACACCCCAGTCTGGTCCTTGACGAGAAACTATGAAGATTTTGAAAAAGGCACGCGGTCTCCAGTTCAGGGACAAAAAAGGACAACATTTTTAGACGGCTAGACTGAAGATTAAGCGGCATTGGAAGAGGGAGCTCTCTATCGAGGAGTCTAGTTCTAGTGACCGAAACCATAATTTAGAGAACCAAGATATCTATCAGTACATCGTTTGTACCCGATTTTTCTCTCGTAAGCAAAATCAATATTAGGTTCTCTAAATTAAAAAAATGTGTCAATTTATAAAAAAAATAAATGCTAGAGGTCCCGAATTTTAAAGCAAAGATATATGCTTGATCAGGGGCTGCTAAGCGCTATATAAATACAATATATCTATACCGTTCAAAACATCCTGCTGTTCATTTCTAGTTAAACAGGTAATCACCCAGATTTTTAAACCTCCCTCTGGAGGCGGTTGTGGTGGCTCCTCGCCTTTCTTATGTTTTCTCAAAACAAGAAACAAGCATTTGTAGTGCAATCGGTGGCGCATTGGTGAAAGTTAGAGCTATTGGCGTTGTAAATGATAATGTTTTTTACTTATGCTTTTTTGTCTGCTGTGAAGTGATTAATTAGAACACGAGAGTTCGAGCTATTGGCATTGTTAATATTTCTTTACTTACGTATTGTAGAGTGGATGTATGTGGGAGGCACTGGAATTATGTGGATAGAAATTATGTGGTATTTACAGTATTGGAATTATGTGGAGGGGGGATTGTGTGTTATGAGAGCAATGATGTGGAATCATTTTGTGCTGAGGAGTGTTATGTGGTTGAGTTTAGATATGTTGCTTGCTGTTGAATTTTGTGGTGTGATGTGGAATTATGTGGTGTGGATTGAATGTATGTGGTGTATTGTGTAATTGTCTTGTTGATTTGTATTATGTGGCTTCTTGTTGAATTATGTGGTGTGGAATGGAAACGTGTCGAGTTGATTTGTGTGAAGCCTAGTGGCATGGAGTGAAATTATGCTGATATTAATTATGTGGCATGGTGTGGGGTGTGTTTATGTGGACTGTAGCTATGTGGTATAGATTGGTTTTATGTGGGGTGTATTTATGTGAGCGAGAGATAGGCTGGGTGAAGAAAGAGAGTGGAGAGATACAAGAAAAGAGAGGGCGAGAGTAACAGAGAGGAGGAGGGGAAGTGACATGCCCAGCGCTTGCTGGGGGAGGACCCGTCCTGTAGTGAGCGACGTTTACAAGTTACAGCTCAACTTTATTTTAACTCTGTTCCAAGTCCAGTGAGGGGGAGGGAAAGAAAGCACAGTATGAAAAAAAGACAACACTATAGGAGAGAGACGCCCAGCACCGCATAAGAGTGATTCGAACACTGCATGATTGAGTGAGGGCAAAGCATTAACAAAAGAGATGACGGCGCAGGAGGGTGACAGCACTGCACGAGAGGACATTGCAACCAATTAAACCAGAGGTTTACTGGCACGTTTCCCCTTGTTGCCAATTTCTTTGTGGCAGTTTTAAAACAAAATGTATAAGTTGTCTGTCAGACTGTTAATCATTACTCTCTCTTGCGACTCCTGCTCCTTTTTGAAACACCTTGACCGCCAATTTATGGGTTCCCTGAGTAAAGTGCTCATAAACCCAGCACTGGTAATGCCCATCCTATACTCACTTGCCGCCTATTCCTCAATGTAATATCTACTATATAATAACACAGCAGCATAGCAGATCTGAACAGTACAAGATGGCATCTAGTTATACAGCATTGTCTACCATAGGATTATAACAAATAGTAGCATAGCATTACGAAACAGCACCAGCGTAACGTAGCCCAGGATCACACTGCACGACCTAGCAAAGCATCACGTGCCGTAAAACATGAGCACAACACGAAGTAGATTGTGTCTTCGAGTTCCCTGCCACCCCCTCACCCCCCCCGGAGAAGGGGGTGCATCTCCGCTGCCGTCTCGAAACCTTCCCAGTACATGCCTCGTCTGTGGGGGTGGGTGAGGCTGGGAAGATCTGGGTACCGCTGGAAATGGAAAGAGTGACACGAGAGGAAGCGAGAGATTGAGGAAAGAAGTTGCATAACTGGTGAGGTGGCAAGAGAGGTGGGCAGACAGGAAGGAAGACAAAAAGCATGTGAAAGACGGGAGAGATTTTGGAGGGGAAGAGAGACACCCAAAGGCAGGGAGAGCAGATAGCTAGATGGAAGAGAAACGTGTGAGGGGAAGGACAGCAGGAGAAAATTAGGGAAAAGGGGGCACTAGGAAGGAGGGAGAGCGTGACACAGAGGGAGGGGCAGAGAAACAGATAAGGAGAGTATTTTCACTTGTATATAGAGATTTTACAGACAAGCCTTGCAGGCAATTTTCCTCCAGGTGCTTGTTGATGACCCTAAAGAAGTTAAAAAGCTCTATAGAAAGTATCATGGCGCTGGTTTTTGTTATTGTGGATTAGGGCTTGGCAACAGGCATGGGGGGGGGGGCAAGGAGACACAACAGGGACAGGGAGGGGGAGAGACAGTTGAACCAAAAGGAGGGAAGTGCAGGCGATTTTTTATCCAGGTCCAGCATACATGCCTGATGGTGAAACTCTACAATGGTGGTATGCAATTCCTAAGTTCTAAAACTAAAGGTTGTGTATGTTCATTGGCTCCACATGGTGGTGTAGAATCAAAGAGGAATGGAGAAGAGTCTTCTCCTTTTTGGAAAAAGACCCTCACACACCCAGCCAGCTAGGTGTCTTGCTTCATCATCGGGTCTGCTCCTTATCAGGTCGGCGCTGCAATACCCGATCGGCACCCGAGGTGGGGCCTTCCTGGGGGACATCTTTATTCCTTATGCCGGCGGGTGAAGTGCGTGTGAGGGCCCTAGGTCAGTGTAGGTGATAGTAGTGTGTAAGAAAGTGGGTTAAAATAGGGGAGGTGGTCCACTCAAGATAATTTTAATGAAACGTGGTCCCTACCCTAATTAAAAGTGAAAGGGCGCGTATTTTCACTCTAAGGATGTGAAATATATGCGCTTGTCAAAAAGGTCAACATGTTTCTTGCCTCTTAATCTATTAGATGGCAATTCGTCAGGACCAGTTAGGATCTACCTACACTTATTGGTAGTGGTCAACAGTGGTGTGAAGTGAGAAGTTGACCACCATTACAGCACCAAAATAAGTGGTACCTGTAGATCTAAAAACACAACCTGTCATTAAAACAAATTAACAACATTAATGATTCATGTCACGAAATTCAGATAAAAAGGTAGAAGCATACACCAGAGTATTCATGGTGCAGTCAGGCATGCTACACATAGGTGGATAGTGGCATGCGTGGTGTGGGCACTGGATGGTGGCTAGGAATAATAGGAACTAAACAAGAACACATCGCAGGGAAGAGAACTGCATGACAAAACTCACCCCATTAGGGTCAATAATGTGTGGCATCAGTACCGGCTCGTGTAGACACTAATATGTAGTGTCCTGGTTGGTAAAATAAGAGAGAAGATAAGAGGAGAGAGCATGAGAAAAGGAATCCTCGGTGCATTGGTCAGCAGGATCGTAGCACAAACCGAGTAGAAAAGCCGCCAACAAAGCTGACCAGTGCGTCACACTCCAAACAGTCAGGCCAGAACCCCAAATGAAATCAAGACCTTTTACTGATATGTGTTTGTGGGAGGCTGTGCACTGCGAAGGAACCCAAACAGGGCGCCGGGTAGCTCACCCGACACTCACCGTGGTGAATGCAGGGAAGTATCCTGCACCCACGGCTGGACTCAAACCCAGCAACAACAAGCGTCGCAACAACTAACAAAAATGCAGACCCTGTAACAAGGAGGTGTAGACACGGAACAGCAAACAGCGGTCACGGCTGCCAGTTACACCATGACCGACTTATAGCCGGTTCCAGCCGGTAGTCAATAGGTACCATGGGGCCCGTGTTAAGACCGCCGCGCAGCAGGGCTAAACTCAACCATGCATGAGGGTGGTGACAACAAGAAGGGGAGTAAGGGCAAGGAAACAGGCATCAGAAGATGGAGTGCGTGGGCAAGCCACACGTAGAATGAGAAGGCAGGTGGGGGTCGCCACATTTGATGAAAGCGGGTGTCATGCTGAAAACTGAAGCGCAGTGCCCTAGTACGTTTTATGGCATGCACTAAAAGTGGCAGCCTTCTGTAGCTGCTTTAGAGTTATGCAGCACGGGGTGAAGTGGGAGGGGCTGGAATGTATGTTTCAGGACTTTTTTTAAAATATTTTGCGCAACAGCAGAATATAAATATACAAACCTTATGAAAGCAGCCCTTGCGCATAATACGTTTTTTAAAGAAAAAAGCTCTGAAACTCTTGACAGGTGGGAGCTGGTGGGGGGACGGATGACTGTGTCCGTGTGTAATGTAACTGGTGCTCATGTAAAGCACTCCCAATACCTTCGAGTCGAATTTGCGCTATATAAAACTGCAAAAAAAGTGCAAATGCTCCTATTGGAATATGGATTGGTGTTTCCAAAATTGTCATATTTGGTTAACTGGTAAATCCAGGGATTGTATATGAAATGCTAATACTGGGCCTGCAGAACTGATTGTGCCACCCACAGAAGTAGCCCTGTAAGAGTACCTCAGACGTGCCACTGCAGAGTCTGCCCCGCAGTTTTCACTGCCATGTCGACTTGGCAAGTGCACCCACTTGCCAACCCCTAACCTTCCTTTTTATTGCATGCGAGTCACCCCTTAGATAGGCCCAAGGTACCCCTATGGGCAGGGTGCAGTTCATGTGAAAGCTAGGACATGTCCTGGTGTGTGTGACATGTCCTGATAGTGAACTACAGTGTAATTTGTTTTTCAATGTTGAAGGGCTATCTGTTCCATAGGCTAGAATGGGAAATGTTGTGTAACATTTTACGAGTAGATCTTTCCATTGGGGAAAGATGGAGGAATGGAGTTTAGTATGTCTGAACTCAGAATGTAGAAATGCATCTTTTGGTAAAGATGATTTTGATGTTCTGCGTTTGAAAATACCACTTTTAGATGGCAGGTTTTTTCTTGCTTAGCCATCCTGTGTGCCTCTGTTGCGTTGTGGATTGACTGTCTGGCTTTGGAGTGACAAGGGCTGGGTATGTGCATTCTCTTCAGACAGCCATTTGGGGGGGGGGGGTCGAGGTGTGTCCTGCCTTTCCTGGAAGAGTCAGGGCTGGGCTGAATAGACCTAGGCTCCATTTAGAGCAGTGGAAGGAGATTTTCTTGCATCTGAATGGGCCTGGTCTGCCTTGGACAATGCTGTCTCCATCTCCTGCTGGGAAGCTGGGTCAGAGAGGACCAAACTGGTTTCGACTAATCACAAACACACTCTGCCCAAGAGAACAAGGAGAAATGCAGTGTAAGTATTGGGGACCAGAACTTTAGAACTTGCTTGGATCAGGGAACCTGCCAAGAAGAAGAGCTGTAAGAGTTGCCAGGAGGGTTATTGCCCCTCTGCTGTGCTGTTGCTTTGTTGGGTTGGCCTGCAGTTGCTGCTTCTGCCTTGGGCAAAGAAAGGACTAGACTGAACTTTTCTTGTTGCTAAGTATCTCCAAGGACTTGAAATAGAGCTTGTCTCCGGTTCACGATATCTTAGGGACAGCTGCCGCCACCGAGCCGCTGCTTGCACCGCAACCTGTGGGCACCGCACTCCACACTGCCTCGCTTCCCTCTGCACCCCTGGTCTCACCAAAGACATCGCTGCCCACTGACCGCGACACCCATGGCTGCACCATGGTTTGGGGGCACCGCTCATAAGTTACACGACGCACCGACACGTCCCACACCATCATCTGGGCCGACCAACGCCAGCAACCGGCACTGTCACCTGCACCGCGACCTGTCAACACCAGAACGAACACCGCCTCACTCTGCTCCGCAGCCCTGGTCTCACCGAAGTCGCTAGACGACTGTCACCGAGCTGCTACCTTCACGGTGCCTTGAGGGCACCGCACACTGCACCACTACGCTTCACATTGAAACCGCGACTGTTGCCACAATCAGCCCACACCAACGTGATTGGCCCCAACGGAAAGGTACTGTTTACGAGTCTGCCAAAACAGCACGACCGACAAAGTCTAATGGAATTATTGGATTCTGTTGTTTTTAGCACCGTGGTAGCACCGGACGGAGCTACCGCCTTCAAGGAACTGCATTTTTTAGGTTATTCTTGCGATGTACATATTTTTAAGTACTGTATGTTGGATTCCTATTGTTTCGGTCTTGTTTTGAATATATAAAGTATTGGATATTTTTCTAAATTGGTGTGGTGTCCTTTTGTAGTGTTTTCACTGCATTACTGTTGGTTATGTGCAAATGCTTCACACAATGCCTCTGAAATAAGCCTGACTGCTAGTGCCAACCTACCAATGCGGGTGAGCTGGGGTTATTTAAGGAGTATATCCCCATTATCCAGACTAGAAGAAAGAGCCCCTATTTGGACAAAGGCGCAAACCATTGCTAACTAGAGACCCTGATTTCTAACATTGGTTGTCAGGGGTAAGGATAGGACTTGCGTCTGCACTACAGTGATTGGTGTACACTCCTACCATATCGCAGACCACTACGTACCACATACTGATTCTTTTTGGTCTATTTTTGTCTTTCCATCTTTTTTAACTTAAACTCCCTACTGCGCCATGCCTGGTACAGCAGTCCACTCAATTGCATCCCTAGAAGTGGCCTTTGAAGAGGAAAGATTGGAAACCTACAACTCAAGGAGTTGAAGACTATTTGTAAAAACCTAAAGGTCCAAGTCAGAGGCCTCACCAAGAAGGAGGAGCTAAAAAGGTGCTGAGGGCCTGGTTAGCAGCCAGACATGCCAGTGGGCAGTCTGGAGATCTTCGTGTGGAGGCGGAGGAGCCTACTCCTAGGGTGGATGTGCTGTTTGGGGAGGGGGGGGTCCCTCCAGGCCAGGAAAAAGTGGTTTGTCCCCAGAGGAGCTGGAGGACAGAAGGAAAGCCAGGAGGCATCAGATAGAGCTTGAGAGGCTCAAGATGGAATGACAGAAGATGGTTTTAGACCATGAGCATAGGCTCAAGGAGCTGGAGTTAAAAAGTAAGTCCAGCGCGGATGGTGGTAGCAATTCCACAGTGCACTCGGACAGGATTGTGCACATTCTCAAGAATGAAGGCAAGGAATTTATAAAGGGTGATGACATACAAAGGTGGTTTCTAGGCTATGAAGCAGCTATAAACATGAATGGGGTCTCTGAAAAGCATGGGGGCCGGATTGTGGCCTCATTTCTCAGAGGAAGGGAGGGACACTTTGTTGGCTTTGGGTAAGGGGTACAACCTCACCTACATTGATATGAAGGAGGCCCTTCTCACTAGGTATGGTCTCACACCTGATAAATAGCGGGATCAGTTTAGGTCTATTAAGAAAACTGATTCCCAGACATGGTTGGAATGTATGGATTCTTTCTGCAGGGCACTAGATGGTTTCGTGAAGGGCAGCAATGTAACAGATTTTCAGGGGCTGTACAATTTGAGTGTATGGAAGCACTTGTCTAGTGTATGTTTTGCAGAGCTGTGCCAGCACTTAACTGAAAGGAAGCTGACTGACCCAATGCTATGGAGGCGGACCGCTAGGTGATTAGCAGGGTCCACAAGAAGGTGTATGGGGAAGACTCAGCCAAAGGTGGGCAGGGTCCCCAGCAGAAGAGTGGGGGGTGGGACAAGATTAAAGCACAGTAGTGCTCTAAAGGGCCCCAAACTAATACCCAGGGTAAAGGTTGCCCTCCCCCGGTAGATAATAAACAAGAGGTCTCTTTAGGAAAGCCTGCAGAGACCAACCCCCGCAAGTGATGTGTCTGTAAGCAGGTGGGTCAATTGAAGGGGGACCCCAAGTGTCCCAAGAGAGCACAGCCACTCACCGGTGGGCAGATCAAGGTGTTGGCTAGTGTAGCGCTTTGAGAGGAGGGGTACCCACAGGAGGGTGGGGATCCTGCAGAAATTACCCTCATTTCACTAGGGGACAGTGAGATGGTACCAGGAAATCAGGTGCCTGCTAACACTAAAAAATACAGCGCATCGTTGACCATCAATAGGAGGAGGGTAGAGGCTCTCAGAGATACTGGAGCCAGTGTGACCTCAGTCCGGTGTCACATGGTCACTTAGGAGCAAGTAATCCCCGGGGCATTTCACCGAATAGTTGTGTGGACAACTCACAGCGCCAGTGTATGGTGGCACAGGTTCCCTTTGAATGGCAGGGGGGTCTGAGATCCTTTGAGGGTGGTTGTGAGTCCTACCATGACTGTAGATTGTCTGCTAGGAAAAATCCTGGAGCAGTTCTTCTGGAAGATTGTTGAGAGCAGGTCTCACTTGGAGATGCTTGGGTTGCCAGAGTGGGCATGCATGACCACTCGGTCAACAGCAGCTGGGAAGGGTGATCAAAAGGACTTGGAGCCTGAAACAGAGGCCCAGGTTCCTGCCAAGAGAAAGGGCAGGGGACACGGGAAACCCGCCCCTGAGGTTCCCACGGTCCAGAAGGAGGCTGACCCGGAGGAGGATGCCCCAGTACCTACAGGGGGTCAGGTAGCTGAACTGGGGGACTTATCTGAGCTAACCCATTGGCAGCAAAAAGGTGGTCCCACCAGGGAAGAATTCTGCACGGAGCAGAAGGAATGCCCTTCTCTGGAGGGTTTGCGGCAGCAGGCTGCACACCAGGCAGCCGGTGATCAGTCTGGATCACACTGGATCTACTGGGGGAATGGTCTCCTATACAGCAAGCCTAAGGTCACTGTGCCCGGGTCAGCCTGTGTGCTAGTGGTACCCCAGAGCTTCAGGACCTTCCTACTGGGTCTGGCTTACGACGTGCCTTTGGCAGGACACTTGGGGCAGGACAGGACCTTTGACAGGATTGTCAACCACTTCTGTTCACCCCAAATGCGAGGCAGTCAGATATGCATTGTAGGTCTTGCCAGGCAAGTGGTAAGAGCGGGAAGAAGTGCAAGGCTTATCCCCAACCTTTTGCACTGGTAGGAACCCCTTTTGAAAGGGCTGGGGTAGACATTGTGGGGCCACTGGATCCCTCCCAAGACAGCCCTGGGCAACAGGTACATCCTGGTCTTGGTGGACCATGCCACCCGGTACCTGGAGTCTATCCCTCTCAGGACAACGACAGCGCCAGTGGTGGGCCGGGCATTAATGGGGATCTTTTCCCGTGTGGGCTTCCTCAGAGAGGTGGTTTCTGATCGAGGAACCATTTTCATATCTAAGTATATGACATCCCTGTGAGATGAGTGTGGTGCAACCTACAAGTTCACCACTTCTAACCACCCACAAGATAATGGTTTGGCGGAGATTCAACCAAACATTGAAGGGCATGATCAAGGGTCTAACAAAATCCATGAGGCATAAGTGGGACGTCCTCTTAACATGCTTTCTCTTTGCATAGAGGGAGGTACCACAGAAGTCCTTGGGGTTCAGTCCCTTTGAGCTTCTGTATGGGCACCCTGTGAGAGGATCTCTCAGTTTGGTCAAGGAAGGGTAGGAGACAGCTCCCAGGAAAGGGGAGATGTATTTAGCTACATGCTGGCCTACAGGAACGAAACTTCCAGCTTCAGCAATCCGCTCAGGCGAACCTGGAAGCAAGTTAAGGGAATATGAAACGCTGGTATGACCAGAATGCCACTTTGGCAGAGTTTCAGCCTGGCCCGACAGTGTGGGTCATGGCCCTAGTTGAACCTTGTGCCTTGCAGGACGACTGGGCCTTTTGAAGTGGTGGAGCGCAAAAATAATGTCACCTGCCCGGTTAATTTGCAGACTTCCTGGAAACCTTTGAGGATCCTACATGTTAACCGCCTCAAGCCTCACTTTAAGAGGTCCAAAGTGAGCATGCACTTGGCGACAGATGATGGGGAGGACGAGGAAGTTAACCTCTCCCAGATCTCCTGTCTACCAAGGAGCACTATGGGTCAGTGGAAGGTATGATCCTCTCCCCTACACTTACCCCAGAGCAGCAGAGTGACGGTCACCAATTGTTCGGACAGTTTGTCACGCTGTTCTCCCTGACCCCATGTGTTACTTACTGGTGTATCCATGACGTCGACACTGGTGACAGTCCTCCTGTGAAACACAAGATTTACAGCTTGACTGACCGGGTTAGAACCAGCATCAAAGAGGAGGTCTCTAATATGTTGGCATTAGGAGTGATTGAGCCCTCCAAAAGTCCTTTGGTCCCAAAGGCTTCTGCACCCGGTGCCACTCCTTAACTGCGGTTCTTTGTAGATTACCGTGGGCTCAATACTGTCACCAGGACTGACGTACACCCTATCCCCGAGCTGATGAGCTCATTGTTCGGCTGGGAGCTGCCCAGTTCCTCAGTATGTCCGTCTTGACGTCTGGGTACTGGCAGATTGCCTTAACCGAGGGGGCCAAGGAGAGGTCAGCATTTTCAACCCCAGAGCGCATTACCAGTTTTGGGTGATGCCCTTCGGGTTGAAGAATGCCCCTGCCACCTTTCAGAGGTGGTCAACCAGGTGTTGGCTGGGCTGGAAGATTTCAGTGCCGCCTACCTGGACGATAGCAGTGTTCATTTCCAGCTAAGAAGAAGACATGTAGCACCTCTTGGAAGTGTTGAAGGCTCTGCAGAAGGCAGGCCTCACGGTCAAAGCCAGTAAATGCCTGATCGGGCAGGGATCTGTGGTGTACTTAGGACCCCAGGTAGGAAGCGGCTAGGTGGCGCCCCTACAGCCTAAGATTGACACCATTCTGACTTGGGAGCAAACCCCCCCCCCACCCAAAACCCAGACAGAGGTGTGAGCCTTTTTAGGTCTCACCAGGTACTATAGGAGATTTGTCAAGGCCTATCGCACCATTGTTGCCCCCTAGACAGAGCTGACTTCCAGGAAGCAGCCCAGTAAGGTGATTTGGACTGATGCCTGCGAGAAAGCTTTTGATGCCCTGAACGCAGCCATGTGCACGGCGCTCGTTCTCAAGGCACCAGACTTCTCCAAGGAATTTGTTGTGTAGACTGAAGCATCAGAGCATGGTGTGGGAGCTGTGCTCGTTTTTCGCTGTTGAATGGCTGTCTGTCCCGTAGGCTAGAATGGGGAATGTTCTGTAACATTTTACCAGTATATCTTCCCATTGGGACAAGATTGAGAAATTGAGTTTAGTATGTCTGAAGTATGTAGAAGGAAATACTCACGTGTGGCGACTGGAAACATTATGACCCGCTTGCCGCCTGGCCTGATGAACTGGGATCACCACCTTAAAGTATCGAAGGAAGAAAGAAACCTCGGAATGACCATCGACTACGAGCTATCGATGAATGTACAAGTGGACAAACTAGCAAGATCAAGCTTTGTCACTATAAAAACACTGCGACAAATTTTCCCTCATTTGGGATTTCCAAACAAGGTCCAAGCTACCATCTTCCTTGTTCTGTCCAAACTCAATTACGCCAACAGCCTCTACCACGGATCACCTTTAACGACCATGAAAAGACTACAACGGATTCAGAACTTGGCTGCCAGACTACTCCTGCATACCAAACCGCGAGACCACATCTCACCTGCCTAGGAAGCCCTGATTTGGTTATCGGTTGCCAGAAGATCGGCGTTCAAGCTGCTTTGTATTACCCAAAAAGCAATACATGGAATGGGACCGCTCTTCATCAGGAATAAAATCACCAAAACACATTCAACAAAGGAACCTCCACTCTAAAATGGCACCTCTCCTCACAATCCCAAAATACAAGAAAAAAAACATGGGTGGCAAATCCTTCTCTGATCAAGCAGCCAAACTATGGAACTCTTTACCCCCCCCCCCCCCCCCCAACATAAGATCCATGAACAGCCACCTTATTTTCAGAAAACTACTCAAGAATTGGCTCTTCCCCCACATAAGCACCATACGCAAACAGAAATTTACAGCATATCCTCTGTATATAATCATTTATTTTTACAATAGATTTGTACCTATCTTTGTGTATAGCTTTGTATACACTTCAAAAACAGGGGGAGGTAGAGGGTATTAGGCTAGGTCCCCCCTCCTTTTAATCATGTACACAGAAAAAACTGAATACCGGATATGGAACCTAGCTTGGGTGGTGTTTGACCCCAAATCAAGTTGAGTTGGAAGGTATGGTTTCAGACAAGAAAGAACAATTGCTTTCTTGAGCCCCTCACTCACCAGGGTTTCCCACTGGTGACATGCTTCATCATTGGGGTCCTCTCAATCCGCTGCAGATTGAGGTGTGTTTTGACTTGCGAGATTACAAAGGAGCACTAATAAGAGACTATGTGTAGTGCAGTGTTAGTGGAGTGGATGGGAATTTAAAAATACCTGGCTAGTGGGCGAAATATTTTATACTAGCTCCTGGTCGGTATAATGAGTTAAAAGTCTCTAGTGTTGGTCAACATGTTTCGAACCTCCCCACGGCTCTTCCCCGAGGACCACAAAGGGGCCAGCCCTGTGCGTTCCACTCCTAAGTGACCTAAAAAGTGAGGTAAATAGATAATTAGTGGTAAGTGATGTGCCACACCTACTGTGTGTACACTATAATACATACGATTTTAACTCAATGGATCGTAGTATTTTAAATGAGGTTCAGAATTGCCCCATGGTCGGGAGGGGTTGAGGGGCTCGTACTCGCACTTTGAGCTGAGCACGCCTCAGCGGTGATTCACCTACTCGGACCCCCTGAGACCGCATATATTGCTTTGTATAAACATGTAGAATAATTATAATAATAAAATAAATATTAAAGTACAATAACACTTGAAAACCCGAGTTTATCTGGTGCATCTTTGGTCTACATGTACTTCTTCCATTGTGCATCTATGTACCTTCCATGTACTTGGATCTGTGTGTTCGTTACTATCCTCCTGAAAAGCATATCCAAAGCACTAACCTATTTCTCATCCTGTACCTCTATCAATATTTTTAATCTACATATACCTACCTCCTTTATGCATTTATATACTTTCAATGTACTTATGGATCTATATATTTATCACTTTCTTCTAATTCAGCATATCCAATGCACTACCCTATTTCTCACCCTATACTTCTCTCAATATATCTTCTAACCCAACTTTCTGACTCATCTCAAACTTCTTTCTACTACTCTTTCCAATGCACTACCCTATTTCTCACCCTATACATCGATCAATATATCCTCTACATCCACTCTCTCATTTATCCCAAACCCCATACCACTACTATGAACCCCAAAATAACCCTTTCTAGACTCTCCCTTACTCTACCCCTCCTTGCATCATCTGACACCTCTTTTACCATACCGATCCACAAAACAAACCTTTCTAAACTCTTCCCCACCACAACCCCTTTTTACTCATCCAAAAGCCTCCTCCTACTGCTATGACCTCCAAAAAAAAAAATCCTTTGCTCTCCTATCCCTCCACTATCTTTTTCAATCAAAATAACACACTAACATTTTCCCTTCTCAAATTTCATATTCCACTATACTAAGTCACCACTAATCCTTTATGGGTCCCAGAGTAGCGTGCTACTCGCCAAAAAAGCACTTCAACACCTCATCAGATATAAGCAAGCATTATATAAATGCAAACCTTTTTCCCTCTTCTATCCCTCTGCTACCTTTCTCTATCCAACTGAAGAACACATCCACCACTCAAACTACTTTCATATTTCACTATACTAATTTTCAACACTAATCCTTTATGGGTTCCGGAGCAGCGTCCTACTCGCCAATAAAGCTTTTCAACACCCCATCAGGGTTACAAGCGCTATATCAATTCAAACCTTTTCTACCCCAACCCAATCCTTCTCAATCCAAATAACTAACATATCCACCACTCAAATTACTTTCATATTTCACTATCCTACTTTAACACTAATCCCTATAGGTTCCAGAGTAGCGTGCTACTCACCAAAAAAAGCGCTTCAAACCCCATCAGGGGTAGCAAGCGCTATATAAATACAAACGTCTTTCCCTCTTCTATCCTGCCACTACCATTCTCTATCCAAATACCTGAATAACATATCCACCACTCAAATGACTTCATATTTCACTATACTAATTTTCAACACTAATCCTTTATGGGTTCCGGAGTAGCGTGCTACTCGCCAGAAAAGCGCTTCAACACCCTTTCAGGGGTATCAAGCGCTATATGAATGAAAACCTTTCTCCCCCTTCTATCCTTCTCACTCCAAAAACTGACTAATATCCACCACTCTAATTACTTTCATATTCCACCATACTAATTCACCACTAATCCTTTATGGGTTTCCGGAGTAGGGTGCTACTGCCCCCCCCGCCCCCCCCCCAAAAGGCACTTCAGTACCCCATCAGGGGTAAAAAGCATTATATAAATACAAACCTTTTTTCCTCTTCTATCTTTTCGAATCCAAATAACTGACTAACCCATCCACCACTTTAATTACTTTCATATTTCACTAGAAAACTTCAACACTAATCCTTTATGGGACCCGGAGTAGCGTGCTACTCGCCCAAAAAGCACTTTGATGCCTCGTCAGGGGTAGTAAGTGCTATATAAATGCAATTACAATACAATAGAAGATGGAATACCTACAGTGGTAACCACTGAATTGCAAGCAGACTCAGTCAACCCTGGGCTCACCACTAGGCCGGTCTGTGGGAGCCTGAAAGCAGAAGCTAATCCAAGCAACCACCATTGCAGAAGGAGACTGCAAGGTACACTGGTGGTACTCAGAAAGCAGAGGTTAATCTAAGTAGCCAACCTAGTTGTAAGGAATCCCTAATCGAGAGAACGCCCATACTGGTAACAACTGAATTCCAAAATGAATGGGCCAACCCTGGGGAGCTAAGGACATCGGCTTTACCAGACAGATCATAAATGCCAAACTACAAATCATCAAAAGATCTCCAACCACAGAGTAGAAAAAAACCAAATTGCATGAACAAGCCAAGTAATGATGCAGCTCTGTCATTTCATTAAAATAAGCCATTATGGTACCTGGAATACAAAATAAGGGGCAATCACAACTTTCTCATTGCACTAACTTTCTTTTTTATAACAGATTTTCTTGGTCATTTATGATACCATCATGGCAGGTCATCAGTTGAGATACATTCCTAACATAAGTTATGTAAGTGTGTCTGCTACTGATGTTCCCATCACTGTCTAGAAACCCCCTAGTAACAGTTGTAACTTCAGTGTCCCCCCCCTTCCTTCCCCCCTGCGAGTCCACATCATTAAGTAGAGAGCTAATATATATTGCATAGATTTTTGTGTATCACAGGGGTGTGGAATTTAATAAAATATCTACTTGTCCATGGGGCAGGTTGCTTCATAAATCTACTTGCCCTGTAACAAAATCCACCTGTCCCTTTTGTGCCATGTAATGCGGCGACAAATTACGGCAGCAATCTCATATTAGGGTTCTGATAAAGCCTCTCTAATTATGCCAGGGCTCGTACCAGAGTAGGGTTGAATACTAGCAATTCCCTTATGTTGCTATGTTTCTGCAGGTCTACATACTGGGTCTGAAGGCAGTGGTAAGCAATAGTTTAAGGGTTGGAATGCCCTTTTGAGTCTGTGCAAACCTACTAACTTGCATGTTTTAAGGGTTTGCACCATCTCTTTGCTAATCTTTTCCCGTACTGAAAAAGGTTGGAAATTTACTCCTGACAGTGGCAGACATAAAACATCTTCCAGGGTTGGGAAAAAAGTGGTTGGAGTAAAAGTGAACATTCAGATTATCACATGAGCAAATCTACACATGCACATTTGCTCATGCTAAAATGCAGTTCACAAATATTTTCTAGGAGTACTATTTCTTGGCTTACTTGTGTAAATTTTTCTGAATTCACGAATCTGTATATACGCACTTAATGCAAGGATATATACCATGGATGCACTTTTAAGACTTTCTTTAATAATTGGGCCTCTAATTAGGCCTGGCGTTAACCGTGACCTTTTGTGTTTAATAATAATCCTTCTCTCTCTCTCTCTTTTTCTCTCGGTCTATCAGCTGGCTTCACTGTAAGTGACAGTATACTGTTCTTTTACAAGGAGCATATTGGCACACAAAGTACTTTTGTTCAGTGCCCGGAACTGCTGTGGCAATCTGTGCTTTTTGAGACCAAAAACAATTTTTGCTTGTGCCAATGCTTGTTAGATTGGTGAGGGCCCAGCAGCTCCCAAACCGATAAGGTTTTACAAAAACCATGCCTAAACAAGTCACGCATTGACAAAACCAAAAGTCTGACCACCAATTGCAAACCTACTGGCTTTGCCAATGCTTGTTTATTTTTGTTTCCCATAATCGTATTTAAACTGGTTGCACTGATTTTCCATTCTGAATATTTTGGGGAAATTCAGCATACATCAACATGTTACTAAATGATGCTGCAAAGCTATGGTACCTAAAATCTTACAGTAGTTTAGCAAAATGTTCTTTTCCTACTTGCATTTTTTTTTAGAACATTTTATTTTGAAAGCAAAGTATAGTCACTCTTGCTTTCAAGCTTCGGCAAATATTTGCATATAATCAGAGAGCATTCTGGGAGCATTATACGTAGCCTCATATTACTAAACTTTGAAAACGTGTCTACACATTTATACTGTAACCACCGTTAGTAGTGCAGGCGGAGCTTACAACATTTACTTTTAGTGCTCACCCTAATAATAAAGGCTTTGCATTAATAAACCATAAATACATGCTTGAACAGCATTTAACACGGACACGAATATTACCTTAACTGCAGATTGCCCTTTCCTGACCCATAATGTGGAACTGTAAACTGGCAGCCAAAATGTTTGTGCTGTAGGGGGTTAGGCCTGCTTGTCCCAAGGACAAAATACACATGAAAATGTGCAGATTGCCCTTTCCTGATCCACAATGTGGTACTGTGTAAACTGGCAGCCAAAATGTTTGGGCTGTAGTGGGTTGGGCCTGCTTGTCCCAAGGACAAAATACACATGGAAATGTATTGCCCTTGACCCTAAACAATATTCGGGCTATAGGAATCCCCCTGGTATCAGCTAATGAAAGTTTAGTATGGGGGTTCATATGGTGCTAGGTTAACATGTATGTCTGTAAGGATAAGGTAAAATCTTGATTATAGTGTTGCCTCATTTATGGTCGGCAGATTTATGGTTCAGGGTCTTACCCTATTAGGTCTCATCTTCTACCTCCGGACCCACCAGATCCGGCTGTATTAGGTCATGCAATATGGTTTCCCATGCCCTGGCAATTTCCATATTCCACAGTCCTCTCTTAGCCTCCCTCATCAGGACTCACCCCTCGCATCCTGTCCATTTTAGGAGCACCGCTTTCCAGGTGGTGGCCTTAGGACTAGGCGACTTCCAGTGCCTGGTTATTTCCCTTTTCGCTAATATGTGCCCCAGATCTTCGAATCTGCTAGTGACCTTGTTTTTGGCCGTAAGGGGGGACCACCCTAGAAGACAGTGGGCTGGGGAACAGGGAATTTCTATGCCTATGGTCTCTCCTATTATGCGTGCTACCCCCTCCCAATATTCACGTAGGCGGGGGCAGATCCAGAACATGTGCAGGATATGTGCTTGTTCTTCTTCACATCGTGGGCAAAATCGCACTAACATCTTGGGGTTGCTGGCAGAAATACCAGGGTAAGCAGGTAAAGATCATGGCATATTGCTTCCATAGAGATTAACACACCACGTGGGCTGCAGCAAACCGAATCCACTGTCGTGACCTTCTCAACACCCCAACAAACCACACAGGCATACATGCACAAGAGTACCCTTATGCACTGGGGTTTTAAGATCAGCTGGTTTATAGGAAATGTATACCCCCTGCCATTGGTTAATCAGGAACCATCCCATCATGCCAGGCATAAAACTATCTCTGTTTTGCAAAGCGCAGTGGGACTATCCCCAGAATTTTTTCGGCGCAAGAAGGGGATGTTACTACAGGCCTGAGGACCACCCATGAGGAGGAAACTGTGTGACCCACTAGACAGCCCATCAACCAGGGGATGGAATGGGGCTGGCTCGCAGCTGCACTATCCACTCCCCACAACTGCCAGTGACAAGATAGACCCAACCTTCACCCAGCCGCAGAAAAGTAAGGACATAATGATATGCTCCTGTAATGGAGGGGGCTTGAATAATAAAATTGATGATGAAGATTTCAAACTGTATCTGCAGCAATTCAATGTTATAATATTAAAGGAAACTTAGCCCCAAAACCCCGTGTTGTTGATAGGATACACTGAACAATTTAGCTTGGCTGTCAAATCAAAGCAACAGGACCGTACCAAAGGAGGTCTCTCCACATACATCCTTTTGGACCTGAAGATAAAGAAATCGGCACCATATTATCAGAGCACGGTCTCCATTCAGTCCTCCTGCAGGGATGGAAAGCAGAAGGGAACTCACGCCCAATTATCATAAACACCTACTTAAATCCCAGCACAAAAGAAAAAGGACCCGAGTTTGAAAAGCTATGTGAAATTCTAACAGATATGAAGACAGCCTATGCTGACCTGGACATAATGCTAAAGGAGGATTTCAATTTGGACCTATTTTATATCATGAAGAAGCGTCTATACATTAAAAAGGATTCAGAGAAGCAATACAAGATCAAGCTCTGCTACTAATGAAACGCCCCAAAAAACTAGAGAAAGCTTGGTTTGACTATTGCTCCTCAGAAGGCTTGAGGGAGCTTAATGACAGGTTCCCTGGTGATAAAAGAACTGCATGGGAAAGGATTTTTAGGATTCACAACGGCGAGCGCCGCCTTATTCTGTTACATCAACCAGTTTCAAATCGATCAATGAGCAGACAGTGGCCATCTGCAACAAATCACTCTAGTAACGAACACCCGGATCCATTCTGAGTCTACCGTTTTCCTGTCCGATGGGCATGTAGAGAGCCATCCGGCCAATAGCATACTTTGCTGCCAATTACAGCCTCTGCGCCGGGCTCGCTCTGTGTCCAACCAACGCTCGAGGTTGATTGTACGTAACCACAAACTGGGTTCCGTGTGTTAATTGCCAGAAAAGCGCTTCAACACCCTTTCGGCAAGCCTGTCCCCAGAAAAACGTCCGGCACTCACCGCCACGAGTTCCTCCCAGGGTGCGATTCAAAGGACGGCGGGAGACTGACGGCGCGTCTCCAGGAGGTGACGTATTGGAGGGCGGAGTCCTGCTCCAGTGACACCCGGCCGCGTCTGCACACGTGAGCCGTGTTGGTAAGAGACTGGAGCGGCATCAGAGTAGTGGACGGTCAGGTGAGGCGGGAGGAGTGAGAGCCCGTGGCGGACTGCTGGCTCTGGTCTGTGCCGCAGGGTCCGTGGCCGCTACCGGAAAGGGACCGGCAGGGCGAACCCAAGAGAGAAGGAAAGGCAGGCCCTCGCTGGCGCGTGAGTCTCAGTCTAGAGGAGCCTGTGGCAGCTGAGAAGGAGAGGCTCCCCCTAGTGGTTGCAAGCGACACCGCACCATCCTCAGAAGAGGGTGTGTGGCAGTACACAGTACAGCGAAGCAAAAAAAACAACAACAAGCATTTGCAATGCAGTAGGTCTCGCATTTACGAGAATTTGAGCTATTGGCATTGTAAATGACAATGGCTTTTATTTATGTGTTGCTTTTAACACAGATACATAAAAATCATTGGAATTTGTCATTTACAATAACTTAAACTCTTCCAAATGCGAGACCTATTGCATTGCAAATGTGTTTGTACTTTAAAAAAATTAAAAAGCGTTAGGAGAGAGCATGTGAAAGCTATTTGAGAAAATAGCGCTTGGAGGTAGTAATTAAAGCCTACTGAGTAACACGAATCGGGTTCGCCTTGGGAGTTTACAAAATGAGACAAGGAGGTACTAAGGTGGGACCACTAAGCCTATTGACCTATGAATAGCCAATCTCTCTTCCTGTGAGTGGTGTGTGCCTTGGGATCTCTCTCTCACTCTGGCTGTGAGTGGTGTGTGCCTTGGGATCTCTCATCCTGTGAGTGGTGTGTGCCTTGGGATCTGCCTTTGCCTGTGAGTGGGGTGTGTGCCTAGGGATCTGCCTTTGCCTGTGAGTGGGGTGTGTGCCTAGGGATCTCTCTTCCTGCGAGTGGGGTGTGTGACTTAGAATCTCTCTCTCTGCCTGTGAGCAGTGTCTTAGGATCTCTCTCTCTCTCTGCCTGTGAGCAGTGTCTTAGGATCTCTCTCTGCCTGCGAGTGGTATGTGTCCTCTCTCTGCCTGTACGTTGTGAGAACTACTCTGGTCGTTCATGCCGTAACAATCAGCGATGCAGCGGGTGCGGTGGCACCGAGTCTCAGAGGCCAAAGGGCACATTCAACCCTTATAATGTCATGATTTCACTACACAAACAGAGGCCAGGGGTGTATTTTACGTGCTTGCACAGGGGCTCTTGACCCCCTTGGTACGAGTGGGGGACCTCCCAGTCCGCCCTCCACTGCAGGCGCGGTGCTAGCTTTGAGCTCTTTGCTCGGGAGGGGTCACATCACTAACAATAGATGGAGTTTTTTCCCCCTCCAGTCCCTCCAACTGCATCGTTTGGGCTTTGAGACACCCCCACCCCTTCAGCACACATACAAATCATGGAGGATATTGATAACCATTCAGTGGGGGCGGAGGCTTTGAGGGGGTGCGGGGTGCTGTTAAATCCACGCCTGCCGCTTCCTGTGTGCAGGCTGGAGCCCATTGTATAAAGTAGGCAGCGAATACAGTGCACACACAGGCTGGGTGCACAGGGTACGGACAGGTAGTGTGCACAGTGCACACACAATCTGCAGGTCCAGTGTGTGCACACTAGGCACTGAGAATATTGCACCTTCAAAGTGTGTAGTATATATGCATCGGTAATAAGTCCAGGGCAGTGCATTTACTAGTCCTTGACTGTACCCATGCACAAGCGATCCGTGCAGCGCATGCACGCGGATCCATCATTCACTGCAGTTAATTGTGCAGGCAAACAGACAGTGACTGTGTATATTGCGCCCATAGTCAGGACTTCAGTTTGCCTTTTTGTATTTAGTGTGCAGTGCACACACTGCATTCAGTATGTGGATACAAAGCACACAAAGATGGAACTTAACCGTCGCACCACACACAGTTAAATCCTTGCAGTACAAATAACCAGTAAATGCATACTGCGCACACAAAGGCGGTGAGCAGGCCCATTGAACTGCATGCTGGTGCGTGTTTGTGCAGTGCACATACACATTCAGCCAAAGATGGCAGAGGAAAAACGGGCAAGGGCTGGGCCATTGGCACGGCACTTAGTTTCCTCTTTGAGCATCGCACACGCACATCCAGGGAGTGAATACAGTGTACATGCAGTGAGTGCATACACCGCACATTCAGTGAGTGAACGCAGAGCACTTCAGTGCACAAGCGCATATAGTGAATGCATACAGCCTACGAGCAGCCAGGGAGTGGACCATTTGCACTAACTGCATCAACTGCCTGTTTGTCACGCATATGCAGTGAATGCATACAGGGCACACACAGACACGTATCGGACAGTGTACTAACTGCATGGATTGCCTGTTTGTTTAGTGCACACGCGCCTGTAGTGAATGCACCCCCCAGCTGGGTCCTCCGGGAGACGGGCAGAATGGTTGCTGCGTATCCCCGTCAGGCCACCAGAAAGCAGCGCATCGGACCCTGGAAAGGTTCCCGGACTGGCAGCGGTGTGAGTCCCGGTGAAGTCCTTGGCTAGGCGGCGGGCGGACAGCTTGGCGGGACCAGGCCGGTGAAGTCCTTGGCTAGGCGGCGGGCGGACAGCTTGGCGGGACCCTGCCTGGTCCTTGTTCGACGGCGGTGCAGCTCTATCGAACCCGCAGCATGAACACGCCTGAATCCTCGGAGCGGCAGAACTGCGCGAACAAAGGATGAATCTGAGTAAGGAAACCGCCGCCTTCTAGACCAAGCAGGTCACAGGCGGCTTTCCGGAAGACATGCTGGCTGAGACGGGTGTAGGAGGCTGGCCTGCCTTACTCCCTGTAGTGAGGTACTGTCAACCGCCAGCATCGTTTACTACCGGGGTTTCTTGAAGACGCCCCAGGGCATCCTTCTGCTCGCCGAAATAGTGAGTACCAACACACACTGCCCCTGCACCTGCAAAAACATACCCTAAACAACGAGCACACCCCGGCCCTTCGTCATAAAACAAAGATGGCATAAAATAACAAAAGCCTCGGAATGTTAAAAACATGTACTGAGGACGGAGCAACCAACACACTGACGAGCGCAACTCTAGGAAGTTTGATTTTGGGTGGGGGGAAGGGAAGGGAGGAGCCGGTACAATTGCCAATGAGGAGCCAGCTTTTAGCACACCCGCTTCACGCCTGTTGTGAAGACTTTTCTTATCTGCTTGTTAAATAAACAAGCAGATAAGAAAACTCTTCACGACAGCCGTGAAGCAGGCGAGCCGGTCTGGATGGGCAGGACAAAAAAGCGAAAAGGAGGCACCCCAGAAAGCTTATTTCCAATGGCAGGCCACCGTTTAGCATAAACGGTGACGCCAGCCAATGGAAATAAGTGGCGGGGCTTCAAGCCCTTTTCTAAAACTCCTCATTAGCAATAAATCTCGCCAAGCGTGCTGCGCATGTGCGCAGCAACGCTAGGCGAGACCTAAAAAACAAGCACCTGCAATGCGAATTGGTCTCGCATTTGTGGGAGCTAGAGGTATTGGTAGGGTGACAAAGGCGTCCCGGTTTTGCCCGGACAGTCCTGGTTTTTCACAAGCTGTCCCGGCAGATTTCAAGAAATTAAGCTCATGTACCGGTTTTTAGAGAGGGTCGGCTGAAAACGGTGGGAGGTACCTTTTTATGTTTTGCAGAGCAGGGATAGTTAGTAGCTGTTATAAAACAAGCATTTGCAATGCAATAGGTCTCGCATTTACGCAAGTTTGAGCTATTGGCATTCTAAATGGCAATGCCTTTTATTTATGTTTTGGTTTTTAAAACATAAATAGAAGGCATTGTCATTTACAATGCCCATAGCTTAAACGCGCTTAAATGCGAGACCTATTGCATTGCAAATGCTTGTTTATTCAATTTGGTCACTCTGTAGCTGTTACACTTTGATGTGTAGCCTTTGTTAACTTTTCCAAACCCCCAAATGTCTTAAACTGCTCTTGACCACCTACACTTTAGCATTCAACCACCCAGTTGATCTTGTTCATGCTAAGAAATTAAATACATAGCTAAAACTAGGTAGAAATTGCAATCCACTTATGAATTAACTCATAAACATAGTTTGTCCTTTGTACCAAACACAAATGGCACAATTGCTTGCCTTATAATGAATGTCGAGATCTTTTAGTAGCGGCAGGTAACTGGCCATTTACCAAAAAAAAGGCAATGCTGCAGCTGTTTGGTGGGTCCTCGAGCCAATCTTAGGGTGACCTTCCGTCCAAATGAAAGACAGCACTTGTTTAACAAGGACACGAAAAGATCAAAAAGACTAGCCTGCGATATTTATTTGAATCACCATAAAGAGTCCACATTCTACAAGAACCTCACACCTGAGGGGAGGAGTTAATGTCCCTATAGGAGGGTTCCAGGTCCCTGGGCTCACATCTTGGGAGTGGAGTGGACCAATTCATCCACTGCAGAGACGAGTTTAACCTCATGGTCAGAAGTTCGCTTCATGGCGGTTTCTCTCAGCCTTTAACCACTATGAGATAGCAAAGAATGGGCAGTGGCATTGAGTTGGGTAACAATAGACATGTTATTCGGCAACAAAAGGAAAGGCCCCTGGGGTGAACGTGTGCTTTGGAAATACACATATCCTTGCCATGGACCCTCTCCTGTAGCCTGGAGGGCAGAGCAGGTCTGGTAGGGAGTTGGACACTTGCTCCTTGTGTTGCTGCGACATGGTTGCTGCTGCTAGAAGCCTCGATTCTCATTTCATGCGCAAGCCTGCCACCTACTGGCTAGTCTTCACAATTAATCGCCGGGGCCGGTTAGTCAACGCTGTCAGTTCTTAGATGCTCCCAACATGAAATTGACCGAATAACTGGCCTCTCATCTGCCTCAGCTACTTAGACAAGCAAATTTAAGAGTGAGAAACAAACTTGCAAATGTTTTTATATTATTGCCCTTTGTACCACTGTAAGGCACCCCAAGCGCTAAAAGGGACAGGCGGGACAGAAAGAAGAAAAGTCCTCTTGCTCTAACATGGGGTATTTGGGGTCTAAATGTTAACTCACCACAGGGGCGGGAAGCTGCCATGTTTTCCTTTTGTTGCTTTACCTCGTTTCCACTTTCCTACAACCTCCATGAGCATGTGCATGGGCGGGGTGCCGTGCCATGGTGTTTGGGAGTAAGAAAGATGGTGCGGGGTGAAGTCAGCCAAGTGGCATGTCTAGGAACCAATGACAATCACAGGTGGTGTTGAATAAGCATGAGTTAGGGGCCAATCGGAGGGTGGTTGCCCAGCGACCTTACAGCCTGTCAGTTTTAGTGCAGGTCTGCCAGGGACGGTAGTGCCGCTTTGAGTCATATAAGGCCCTTGCCTCTTGGTTAGAGAGATAAACCTGTTAGATGATGAGTAGCTCCATTGTGATGAGTGCCCTTCGCAATAAACATATTTGCCTTAATCCGCCGATTGTCCGAAGAGTCATTCGTGTGCATGCTCCGGTTGGTGACCGTGCCCTTGGGTTAAGGTGACCAGATGTCAGAGATGTGCCGGGACTGTCTTGGATTTTGGACGCCTATCCCTGTGTCTTAACACTTTTGTCAAAATAAAATACATGTCCCAGGTTTGAGATACATCTATAGCGAGATGTGCATACATGCTTTCTATTTGCATGATTATGCTTCAGTCTACCCCAGTTGTTGTCGTGACGTTATTGATCAGTGTTGCAGGAATGACATTACAAGCATTGGCCGCGCGCGTGCCTCGCGCTCAAAGTTAAACAAGTAGGGGGTGGGGGGAGTGCGGCCGAGAGCGGGCAGCGTTTACCTTCGGGTGCGAGCGCGATAATTGCTACCAGATGGCCGCGCTCGCTCCCGCAAGGTAATTGCCAAACGTGCACGCGTTGCCATTCAAAGCAATGCAACGCGTGCACCTTTTTGCCTCAAAAAGGGAATCGATGGCTAAAGGTCTCTTTCCTATGCAGCGCATGCCCGCTGTGTAGGCGAGACCTAAAAAGCAATTTAATTAACAGGCATGCTACTGGCTTTAAAAATGGCATTTTATGTACATTCTTACTGCCTCCTCTGTAATTTTCTGCTAAGGAGCACTGTCACTCTGTGCACTGGGCTGAAGTAAAATTGTAGTCCTTCTTCTATTTTGGGGAAACATCCCGGTTTTTGGCTTTAAAATTCTGGTCACCCTGGGTACTGATCCTGCAAATGAGAATGCCATTTACCCATGTGTTTTGGATTAGAGTGGATTTATGTGGTGTGGAGTGGAATTATGAGGCGTGGAGTAGAATTATATGGCTTGGAATTGTTAGTTGTGGATTTGTGTGTGGTGAAATTGTGTGGAGTGGATTTAGGTAGTGGATTATGTGGCATGGTGTGTAATGGAAATATGTGGATAGTAATTATGTAGTATTGAGTGTACTGGAATTATGTGGAGTGGGATTGTGTGCCAGAGTGTAATTATGTGGAATGGCAATTTGTGTTGTGGAGTGGTATTTATGTTGTGGAGTTTAACTATGTGGCATGCTGTCGAATTTGTGGCATTATATGGTATGTTGTTAGTTTGCAAATACCTCTGAAACCTGACCCTTGAAAGGATAGATGCCATGAGTTTTGCAAAACTGTAGCCACCACATAAGAGAGAAAGGCCACATGAATTACCCAGTCTGAACGAAAACCAAAGTGCTTGAAATATGGTCTGGTTTACATTTCGTTTTTAACCGTTGTGCAGCAAATTGTTGTTTTAACAATAAAACTATTTAGTCAAAGAAACATTATTTTCCAACATAAAAACATTAAGCAAGTAAACATATTTGTTTTTGTATTGTTTAGATCATAAACCCCATGCATTTCTAACAATGATTGTAAAGAAGCTGAGACCGAATGCCCCCCAATGGTCTTTCGCAAATAAGTGTAACTGTAACAGCATGTGGTTAAAAATACTTTAACTTTTGTGTGTGTGTGTTGACTCCACAGTGTCACAGTTGTTGTATGGGGAGAGCACTCCTTTGTTGTGGTAAATTAATCCGTATTAAGCTCATAAACGGTACTGTTACTTTTTCAACAGTTTCTCAGCCGACCACTTCTACTAAGGTATGAACAAACTATTACCATTGCAACGGCTAGTTTTCTTTGCGTGTTTTCTTTAAAAGTGTGCACGACGTGTTAAATTGAGTTGACTCGCTAGCAGCTCACAAACGGCACCATTATTTACCTCTACAGCTTTACAACCGATGACCTCTCCTAAGGTATGAACAGACCTTTTCATTATATCTTGACACCCATTTCCGTAAACTTGCATTAGGACTTCAGTTCTTGATCACTGACATTCATATAATCCGGTCTGCTTTTCCATTCTTCCAGACATATGAGTTTTTTTTATACCCAGTGAACATCCAACTACACAGTTAAACAGGTAACTTGTTGTTAAACACGTCTATCTTGTATCAGAGCTATTGAGATTGAGCCCCTACCACATGATCCTAACTAGAAATATGGTGCGGTTTATTTTTCAGATCGGCCCCTGACGAAGGAACCGGCTGGTTCCGAAATGCATTGGGCATTTAGCAATTCTTTCTGCTGTGTATAAATTTTTATGTTACCACAATATGTTCAGCATATGCAACTTGACAACATGTGTATAACTGATTCTATCAATGTTATTCTTGCACAAATGACACAAATTTGTATTGGAGCAAATTGTTACTTTTTTTGAAAGCTGTCACACCTGACAACCATGTACAAAAGTTCAGAGTAAACTTTGATTTAATGCTGAAAATTAAAAACAAAAGTTTCAAACAAATCAGTGTCGCGAAGGACACTTTGTGAACAGTGCTCAGTTGTATACAGGCTCTCAACCTGTCAATACCCGGACTCCACAGTGTCAGCAGATGGGAGCGTAGATAATGAACCAAATGATTTGAGTTAAGGCAGGTTTTTTCACAACAAAAGAAGTGTTAGCATCTGTCTGCATGCTGCCCATCTGGCTTCCCGAAGAAGCACCACCAATTACATGAGTATGTTGGCCAAAAACACTGACGATTGTTCCACCGAAGCACGAAAGTTGAAGCTAAATCCAAAGTAATCAATGCAAATAAATACTTAACCCGCATGTCTAAAATTGTCAAATGGCATAATATAAGTGTGTTGGTTTTTTGCTGTTAAGAAATGTTTTTCTCCTTAAAGAGGATGTGATTGAAAAACAAAAAAAGGCTTCTTGCCCTACACACCCTGAGGTACTGCAAATAAATAAACTTACTGTCTCTTCTAAAAGTTGAAATGCCAGCTCAGAAGCCCAAAAGTGCCAACTAAATACAGTATAGAGCAACCCAATCATGCTGCACAAAAATATTCACTCCAATATTGCGTGCTCAGCTTTGCTATACGAATGCAAACACGTTACAGGAGCATTGTTTTCCATTGCATGTGTTCCTGTAATGTGCATTGCCCTTAGTACGTCTACTAAATAAACAAATAACTGGGCCACAACATGAAAAATGTAGCGGCCTTCCAAATTTTCGGAATAACATGCTTTTGAAAGCTGCTTTATTTATTAATAATGAAGTGTGTGTACTGGTGTAAATAATGTAATAAAATCAAATATTAAGTACAATGTAACTGGTCCTTTCTAAGGTTCGACCACATGCCTTCGAAAAGCCCTTTCCACAGCATTGGCTCCTTTAACGGTAGTCAGAAAACAACAGAGGAGGGGGGCACTCTGAACTGTCATTTAACTGTATGAGGGCCGGATAGCATGGGTGTAAATCTGAGAACAACCAACCCATATCTGGAGGTGTGCGTGGCAAACCTTGGCAGCCTACAGTGGATTAGCATGGGCTGTCACAAGCCCAAGTTTTAGAGTGTGGAGGTGCCCTGGCAACTAACAGAGCTGTGGGACCTGTCACACATTTTGTGAGGTATTAAAGGGTGAAGGAGGGGTCAGGGCCTGCACTCATCGATCACCTCCTGAAGTTCATAATCATCCCTGTTGATGGACGAGGGCATCATCACTGCTGCCGATTCTGTATCTCGGGAGATGTATGAAGGGTCAGAGCCCCAGAAGGCGCTGCGCTCACCTGTCCCAAATTTAAAAAATGTAGATACGTGTATAAATTAAAAACAGAAGCAGGCGCCTTTCCAGAGCTCAGCCCGGGGCCTTTCGTGCCTCAGCCAGCCGCTTCAGAAAGACCAAGAAGGCCCCTTACTGCTCCAGCGCCCTCACTTCTCTCATTCTCACTGACAAACTTTGCCTCTCTACGGCCATGCCCTGCCAGTGGCGCGATGACGCCATGGTAGCACGCAGGCACAATTTTTAGTGTGGCCTTAGGCAATTGTTAGGCAGACTTCGTATTGTCGCCACCTTGCACCCTCAGCGCTAATTGACTTAAAAGAACAACTTTGCCAAGGCGAGCGTTTATCATTATGTAGCTTCCATTTCTTCTCTATGTTTCCACTGCTTCCTATCAACAAGCATTTGCAGTGCAATAGGACTCGCATTTACGAGAGACCTATTGCATTACGGACAACGGGAGGGGGAGCACGGACACCAGGAGAAGGGGGCGAAAAGGCCGGAGGAAATGTATTGCTAACTCGTACCATACCGTGTAACACTCGAAGTAAAGGAGCCAGTAGCCATGGGAGGGAACAAATGACGACATGGCCATTATGAGGGGGGACTAACAAGCCTCATGATCAATCGGAAGGCAGCATTTACAAAAGATAATGACACGAGCCAATTAAAAACGTGGGCGGCGCTTCCACTTCATAACTGCATGCCTTGCAGAGCGGGCAGCGCATGCACGCTGCCGCTATAGGCTCGAGCTAAAAAAAGGGAGACTAACACTTAAAAGTAAGAGTAAAACAGGAGCAAAATATATACAAGACGTTGGGGGTGGCAATAAGAATAGGAGAGGCTCAAGTCCCAAGAAGGCCTTCATTCCAAGTGCTCCACTCCCTGATTGGCTTTCCCTGTAACCTTATGGAGGAACAAGGAGAACCCAGGTGCAGGCCTGGACTAGTGAGCTCCGAAATTCTGGGTGGAAGGACAGAATCATCAGCAGGAGAGTGCGGGGAGGTGGCTCGACAGGAGGACTGTGGCACTGGGTCAGAGATATATCAAGCCCCTGCCAGGGGGAGCAGGCCATAGCTGCTGCATGGATCCACAGAGGAGGGAGACAATATGTCAGTGCAAGCCCCTGAGGAGACTGAGGGAGTGATGGAACACTGCTCATGTTCTACACTGGTGCATTTCCTCAGTTCAGTCAGTTGGCAGAGCTGGCCATGGCGGCGCCAAGGTGACGGAACTGGATCGGGCTTGATAACTACTTCCTTGCTGCCTGTGAAGAGGTCGACAATGCTGGATATGGGGGAGATGAACTGTATGAACTCTTTCAGGACTTGCTGAACATAGGTGATGTGCATGACTATGATGCAGCAGTAAGGGCCCTTTGACACCCAGCTGAATCCGGATTGCAAACATTTCAAACTACGGCAAGCATAACAGCAAGAGGGAGAGGCTGTTGACATGTTCTTTGCAAGGTTATGCAAGTTGGAAAGTTCCTGTACAGGCATTGACAAACAGTTCAAGATCAGGGCACAGCTGATCCAGGGTTGTCGGTCGTCAGAATTGCGGAAACTCATATTACGACAATCTGGCATCACGCTAGATGAAATACTGATTCTCGGTAGATCTCACAAACTGGCTGACACAAGAGTTGGTGAAATGGAGTCGGCGTTAGCACGAAAAACATCCTGGTCACAACAGGCTAGCCCAGTCATGGTCAAAGAGGAAAGGGTGGAGGCTGTCAGGAAGTGGACTGGAAACGGAAGAGGGACTAACAGCGCACACACAGGAGGGACGGCGAGTGGTAACTGTGGGATAGAAATTCACCCGCCATTGGGGTGCCCAGCCAGTGGAAAACCATGTCTGAAGTGTGGAAAACTGGGTCAATTTGTGAAAGTGTGTCAGAGTGTGAGCAGAACAGCTAACACCGGAAGCAAGAACAAAACATTAGGGCAAGTCAAACAGATTGCGGAAAGCGTGGAAATGCCGAGTCGCCTAAACACCTTGTGCCAACAAATGCACCTCGTGGAGTAAGACGGCGATAAAGAGGAGGTCTTCGTGATCTCTTTTACATGGCGAACCAATCAGAGAAAATGACCACCACCCATGTGCCAACACACAAATTGGAGGACATCTAGTAACGGCACTTATAGACACAGGAGCATCCGTAAATATCCTAGATGCGGAACACTATCTCCAGCTAAAACCACGTCCACAATTAATGGCTACCAGAGCAAAAATATTCACATATGGAGGTGACACACCCATTCCGCTACAAGGAGTAATTGAAGTGGAGGTCACCCATGGAAGCATCTCATCGCAGACCAAATTTCACGTAACATAAGACAGCGCAGGAACATTACTTGGATGTCACTCGGCTGAGGATCTCGGGTTGGTGATGTTTGCACGTCAAGTCCACCAATCGCTTACCGCCGAAGTTATGTCAGAGTTCCCAGAGATCTTTTAAGGGCTCTGTTGCAGGAAGTGCGTCAAGGTCAAATTGCACATTGACCTGTCGGTCAAGCCTGTGACTCTTCGCCACAGAAAAGTACCATTTCATTTGCAACCTCAGTAAAATAAAGAAGGATGATGGATTCAGCCCAGATCTGTGACTGGGGGAGTGTCTGAAAAGTTTCTTCGCTCCGTCCATCATCTCCTTGTGTTTGCTTTGTTCGTCCTAAGTTGGCAGGGTATACCCAGACCCAGACGTGGGTCCCTTGCTCACTTTGCCACTGGACTCAAGCTAGCCTGGCTGATGAGGGGTATTGCCTGAAACCGGTCCCTGGATACTTGTTTCGGGTCCAGGGAAGACCTGACTTAGCAGTTCGGGCTGGACTGTTCCCATGATGCACAGGGTCAAGACTCATTAGTATATAGCTGGTTCTGAACTGGGGTGGCAAAGTGAGCTAAAGAATGATGATAGATTCAACCCAGATCTGTGACGGGGGGGTCTGAAATGTTTCAGTGCTCCGTTCATCATCTCTTTGTGTTCAAATTGAAAGGGAGGCACTGCCATCAGGTGGGCATGCCTGCATTTCAACATTTATCTCTGCGGGCACAAATTCCGCATGGTCACTGATCACAAGCCGCTGATACCGCTGTTCAGCGCAACAACAAGGAATGGACCTCCACGAATCGAAAGATGTGCAGTATAAGTCCAACAGTATGGTGGTCTACCGTCCAGGAGTCAATAACACGGTGGCAAGGTTATGGACAAAGGTGTAGTTTCCTGGCGTAGACCGGATGATCGAAGCGCTGATGGGAGGATGCCATTCTGGTCTAATCACAAGTGGAGAGCCACCAGTCAGACAGATAATCACTGAAGCTCTCGGCACACATCTCTCGGCGTAAGCATTGATTTTGGGAGTTTTCCTGGTGGACGAATGACCCTCCAGTCACTCCAAGTTTCCAGCTGTGTCAAGCAAGTGCTGAAGAAAATGTTTGCCATGCTAGAACTGCCAGATGAGATCAGGACGGATAATGGTCCACCTTTTCATGGCCAGGAGTTTAGAGAATACCTTCATTTAAGTATCTGACACCAGAGGGTGACCCCCCTTGGCCTCAGGCCAATGAGGAGGACGAAAGATTCATGCGAACACTAAACAAAATGCTTAGGATTGGTGTGTATCAAGGGGTCGAAATGGAAGGGTGGCTCCTTCACTTTCTGAGAGCCTGTAGACAAACGGCCCACAGTACTACTAGGTGCTTGCCAAGTGAGTTGATGAGCAAGAGGCCCGTGCGAGACCTAGTTCCAATGTGTGACCAGTGGACGCCGGGAGTGTTCCATGGGGAGGCAGCTCAGGCAAAGAGAAAGCTTTACAATGACAGGGCCAGCCAGCACTGCAGGGCTCGCGAGGTGGAGATCCGTTCAGGACATTGGGTAATAGTTAAAGAAGGGCACCCGGGATGGAAATGTAGGACACCGTTCGAGAGGGAGCCCTGGGAAGTATTGGAGGTGAAAGGAACCATGGTCACTGTCAAAAGAAGCGACCGGATGTTATCCAGGAATGCGTCATGGTTCAAAAAGCTCACAATGCCACCAGACTATGGCAGTGGTGAGGACGCGCTGACACCTCCACGGGAACTTGATGAAGAGGATGGCCCCATCAAGGGGAAGAGGTAGTGAATGATTAACCCAATGGGACAGAGGATAACAGTTCCATCGTTCAGACTACCAGTGTGCCTCGAACTGTAAAGGATGTGGCATCCCGGAGAGGACATCCCTATCTACTACGAGAAAATCCACAGCCTAGCCAAAGGCTGAGAGACTTGGTTTGCTGAAAAAAATTTTTTTTTTTTTTTCTTGTTTTCATTACAAAAGGTAATGAGGGATGTAGTGAGCCATTCGGCCACTAGCATACTTTGTTGCTAATTACAACCTCTGGGCCGGGCTCAGTCAAGAGCTGATAAAGGTTCAACCAACACTTGTGGTTGATTGCACATAATTACAAACTGGGTCTCATGTGTTTCCTGCCGCTGCGTTATAAGGCCTAGTGCGAAAGTGCTCCCATACACCTAGGGGCACTTTAAAGGGCACACTGTGAACATGAGGAAGATAAGATGGAATGAAGCCATAACCCCAGACCTCCTTAACAGCTGTGCTACATTTATGCAAATTACTTCAGATTTAAAGAACCCCATAGGCAGCTGGTCGGATCTTGTACAACATATCGCACTGCAATGCCAGAGGAGAACCCATAAAAAAGGCCACGCCCTGAAGTATTGACAAAACAGTGGCTACTGCCCAAAGTGCAGCATTTGAAAAAGATGGTGAATAAACTAATGCTGTAGTTAAGAGTCACCCTACAGTTGTCTGAATTAAAGGAGGCAGTCAAGTGTCAGAGGAGTAAACTAAACAAGCATTGGCATAGCCAATAGGTCTCGCCTTTCGGACCTTATAAGTGTTTAGTTATCCAGCACACAATCCTTGGTACAACAACATCAACTGTTGCATGGCTAAACACTTATAAGGTCCTAAAGGCGAGACCTATTGGCTATGCAAATGTTTGTTTTATGGGCCTCGGACAGCATCATTCACCCTGCGAGGCTCCTCTTCCTCCACTAGCAACTTGAACTTCAGCATTCCTAACCACTGTGCCCACCAAAAACCTTTCCTCCCACGATTATTCTGCTACCCCAACTACCTTCTCCCCGACGCCCCCATCCAGCCCACCAGAGGTAACAACTCAAACTCCCAGCTAACTGCACTTTATCTTCATGCCTCACACCACCTCTTGCCATCCAGTGCCCCCACCAACTCCTACAGGGCCTAATCTCCTGCCTGCTCCCCATAACTCCAATTCCCTGTAAATGCATTTCTTGGAAGACAGCATGGATCCTGGTCAGTTTAGCCTCCATCATCGGCACTGGGCAGAAACCCTCATCATCACTGTGCATGGCGAGCTTGCAGCCCAGGCAAGTCTAAAACTCAGACTTTCAGGTGCCTCCTTAAGCGCTCACCACCTTGGGCATGAGATACCACAGCACGCTCACTGATAGACTTCAGCATGTCACCAACACTCACGGGCACATCCTTAAGTGTCCTTCATCCCTCTAGAGCAAGCACTGAAAGCAGTCAAACTAAGCCACTTTCTCTCCAATTTCTAAAGTGATAATGTACAACTCCACATGAAAGTTTGTGGCCCCAGGGACTGCTTTTCTTAAGTCTCCAATAGCCTAGATACCATCAAAGGGTGTGCACAAGAGCAGCCTGAAATTCAATGAGCAAAGAAAATATATTACGTCTTCTTACCCAAGCCCTGCCCCATGCAATACTCCCTCACCTACTGACTGCTCTTTCAGCAGCTCTGCCCCTTCGACCCCCATGAAAAGATCCCTGGGGGGCTAGCTTGACCGTACAGGTGCTCTCAGACTGAGTGTCAGGAGCCTTTCTTCAACAATTTCTCCAATTGAGCAGAACATTCTGAAGCACCGACTCCAACATAAGATACTGGCACAATTCACAGGTACCACTGCAAGCTATACAATACACTGCACCAAATACTACGGCAATATCATTTTAACAAACTTCAGAAAGCTGAAAGCCCAGTGCCTGCTTTTGGTCCAAGTAAACGAGACACAAAATTTCTCTTGATTAAGCTGAGAGTGAAGAACATTCACAGTCCGAATGTCTGCAGATCTGTGTGAGTCCTGGGCTCTTTTTGAAACACAATTCTCACTTACACACCCAACAGTCTTTTGAACGGTGCCAACCACAAGCTGCTCTCCACACTCAAATCTTGCATCAAGTGGGAACAGCAAAAAAGATTCTAGGTGCATGAATCCAGAGTCTAGAACAATCAGTCAGACTCGGCCCACAACCCGAGCAGCAGGCCTGACTCAGCTGTCCTTTAGGAAGGACACGGATCCTTCCTCTTTCAGAGTGTAAGGGATGAATGAAACTACCTCTTAACTACACTGAGTTTCCTTTGCTGCACTTCCCGGCTGAGTGACTGTCACTTGTCTTGCACTGAACCATTGCTCATGTACAAGTCAGCGTCTGGCATTCAGGACTGTGCTTGACACATGACTTTAATCTGCAGGCAACAGAAATGAACAAGTGTTCCTGTGTATATTGGTGAGTTGCAGGCTGGTTAGTAATTGGCAAGGTTGGTATCGTAAATGACAACTGCAGTAGTAAGGCTTGCACAGTGGGGACGCGGATGGCACGCTGCAGATCCACCCTTCTCTGCCACCACCAACCTTTTGCCCTCAGAGCCCTTACAAGCCTTTTTTAATCATTTTCCTTCTTTTTAGATCTCTCCTCACCTGCTACGACATGTTACACAGTTGGCACACTAGATAGATAGCATGTTCGTCAATGCGCTTGGCTTCCATGCGCTGGGTGCCTCATGATGGTGTCACCTGGGGGGGTTACTGTGTTGTTGGATAACGCAAAGCGCTGCTTATTCTCACTGCTTTGTGCAGTTATCACAGAACAGGCGAGCTGGTTATTTATAGTTAGGCTTTCCTGTTTTCAGTTTCTATTTTTGGTAAATTCTGGTGGGGTTTTTTCAGTGTATTCCAGTGATTTCAATACCTTAAAAAAACAGTGGTTATCAGTGGTTACACATTTTCGTGCCGTTAAAAATAACCGAAACAGTGTTTTTTCTGGTGTTTATGGAACGTTTTGCTTTTATTATTGCTTGCTTTCTGCAATGATAGGGAATGGTATATAGGCAGTGTACTACATTGTTTATGGGGTCCAAACACATTTTACAAATCAATCTTATTGTAGTACAACATACAGTACTTCTTCAGTGAGTCTTTGATCATGCACACTCGCTCTTTCCTTCCTATGTAAACTGTCATCTGTGTAAAGGCCCTTTCCACATTGCCAATTGAGACAGGCAACGTCAAAACAACCAGTACACAATTTGCTAACTCTGGCCACTGACATAGCTTTCCATGCCAATACTGGTGCACCTGACGATTGTAATTTCCTGGGACAGATGCTGCAACAAATGCATTGAACTAGGTGTATATGCCCTCAGATTTATTGAAGCAGTCAAAAATGTAGCAGCACTTAATCAAAGTCCAGAGAAAATTCACCCTCACGGAAGGGATCTAGAACTTGTACAGATTTGTTGAATGAGCTATGGGATGAGTCAGAGAGTAGTGGTAGAGAATATAATGAGATACATAGGTACATGGAAGGTATATATGTGTAAGGAAGGTAATATATCTTCTCTATAGTTTGTTCACTGGGTTCTGTAGGGCAAAGAGAGACTGTGGATACTCGATTAAGCGTACTATCTAGTTTAGAAATTAGTGTGGGTGTAGAACTGTCTGTGCAGAAAATCAGTCATTACTGAGGTCAAAATGTCTCATACTGCGAGCAGCAATGCCAACCCAGTACCAAGTATGGAAGCAAAAACTCAGTAATGCTGCAGATGTGGCAATGATTGACAGTCTGCGTCTGCTAAAACAGGAGTGTCCACCACAGGCTGGGAAGGCCCAAATCACAGTCAGATCTTCAAGACCTCCTGCCAATCCGATCCGATGACTTTGCATTGACACTGCTCCAAAAATTAGGTTGCTCCCACTCTGAACTTTTCTGCAGCAGCAAATCCAATTCAGCTGGACCTGGTGTAGAAGGTATCTCGCCTTGTGGAGCGCTCTTTGACGTCAGCCTGCAGCCTTGCTCCACTGTAAGAATACGAGGTCCAAAGAAGTGACTATGTCTGGAGGTAGAAATCCTCACTAGCGAAAGTGTAAAAGGTATCCAACTGGCAAGGGACCTTCTTTGGGTGGGAAATTAAAATATATCTCAGTTAGAGATTTTCCGCCAAATGTCAATGACTTCACCCTGACCTCGCCCAGAAGCTATCCAACAACTAAGGCCCTCTTCCTGCCACAGTCGGTTGTCTTGCCCATTTGAGGATTTTTGACTTCCATTTCAACTCCATTGCGGTCTGCCATAGCTTGTGCCTAGGTACCAGTCAAATTCAACTAGATGATCATGGTTGGCACTTAAAGCTTTTTAGTGCTATTTTCACATTTAACATAAATCCAGTTTCCCTTATTGGATTTTTGTTGTTGTGGTGTCAGTTGTCATTTTAATTATTAAAATGTACTCTGTTTTTCAAAATTGGGTTGTGCTTTTTTGTGTGTAGTGTTTTGACTTTATTACTGTTTAGCACTGCACAAATACTTTACACATTGCATGTAAATTAAGCCCATCTGCTGTGTAGTATAGCTACCAGAGGTTTGAGCTTAGGTTAATTTAGTGACTTTAAGGGTTCACCCTGAGAAGGGTTACGGGTATTACTGAGATGAGTGCTCACCCCCTCAATAAATATCCTATAATGGCATGGTCATAGATTTATGGGAAATCAGGATAACCAATGCATATACTAATTTAGGCGTTATCTGTATTGTTTCCATCACATTTCTGTTAAATAGATAAAGATGGATTTGATTTCCTCCATAGTGCCTCTGATTCTAATGTTACTTAGAAACACAGTAAATCTTTGTTATTTGTGCTATTTGTGCTGAGTAAACTCTAATCCTCCGAAGTAGCGTGCTGTTCGCTGCTGCAGAGTGCTTCAATGTCTTGCTAGGGATAGTCAGAGCTATATAAATACAATTTACAGTTGAACCAAATGGCTTGAAAAATTGCATTTATTTTAACTGAACTTTTAAGGAAGACATTGGTCTTCTGTGTATAGGTAGCATCTCAAACTTGAACACATCTGCCTAAAAGCACGCATGTTCCCCGCTTTCATTTATTTGGTATTGAAGAGTGCCTCCTACTGATTGAGTCACTCAAGTTGGGCAGCATTTCTGGTGGTGGCTGTTTAGACTGCTAAACAACTGCTGAGCTGCCAGGGGTACCTAGAATCCTAGTCAGTGCCAGCATTGGAACTTTGCTATGAAATTCTGCCTCTGAGATAGTTTCAATGCATCCAGTAATTCTTCTTTCATTTCTTTTGCACCTGCACACTTTTCAATAGACACAATCTCTGAGAAACTTAATAAATACAATACTGAAAAATGCATCTTCCTCTTAAAAATCTGAACCACAGATTTCAACACGGAGTACTGCAAAGTAAATCATAAAATCTGGTGGAGAGAAATGACCGAAGATAATAAAAACATAGGAAGAGGTGTCTTATATGAATCCAATATATGCCTCATGACTGTCAGGTGAAACACCACATGAAAACTGACAAAAAGAGACGCACTGGCAATTATTAACCTGACACAAAAAAGCGGCTAAAAAGACAACACGTTTTCTGACATGGTGGAGATTAGCCCTGAGGGGGAGTGGGCCAGGATTTGTAAATCAGATGAGGCATATTCTCCATACTAATTACTAACCTTTAAAGGAGACCTCAGCGTTCTAGATTTTTTTTGCAATAATGTGCTGGTTGAATTTCACGTTTCCAGCCGCCTAGAACACAACGTGCCAGGTGACCTTGCTGTGGTGAATGATTTTCACTATCCCCTCGATCCAGTTGGAACTGGAAAACAGTTACTGAGCGGTGGTGTGGCAAGTCTTTCCCACCTGTTTTTAAGCAATACTCATCTCCCTCCTCAGTGGCGAATCCCCCCTCCACTCCTCCTTGGGCTTCCAGGAAATGTGGCCTGGGTCAGATTAAATTGCTAATGAGGTATTTTGCAGCGTAGGCCCCCAGGCTGTCACCAGCGTGACTCCCGTGCAGCACGCACTGCACAGTTCTAAGTTAAAACTATGTACGTTTTTAAGTCAGAACGAGGGCTAGTTCCTATCTGCACACATATACACATAAAAAACGGATTATATTGGCATTAAGAATATTATTGGAAAATGCACACCTAAGCAGCTGCAGGGATAACAATTGTAGAGGAATTCTCAGAGGTGCAACTATAGCCAAATTTGGGGGGGGGGGGGGGTTGTAATTCTTCCAGCAATAGGCACTCTGCCTGAGACAGGGGCTGAGTCAGCTTCCCGGTCACACACAAACACATGAAGGGGTGAAAAAGCAACAAAGCCTCGTTCACACGTAAATGTTCTTTTAAAGACCTGTGAAGTACTCTGGTGCGGCTGTGTGTGTGACCGGGAAGCTGACTGCGCCCGGGTTGACACACACAACAAGGGGTGGGGGAGGGGGCGAGGACGCTTTAGCCTTTTGAGCCCTATGGGCTTTGCGCACCTCAGAATTCTCCAAAAGGGGGTGGAGACCCCTGCGGGCGAAGACTAAGTAGCTCTTCTCCCCAGATAAAAAGGGGCCCCTCTATAAGTCAGCATGCTAACAGCCCTTTAAACACCACCCCGAGCGCCTGCACACAAACAGACCACCCGTGCACCCTAGCCCAATCAGCAATATTTATCAAGCAACACAGGGAAGCAAACAATGGAAAACCCTCAAAAAGAGCCAGTGCAGGCAGCTGGGAGGTTTCCGTTGTTCTAAACTTCACCGAGCAACCTTTTCCGTACAGTTCAGCTTTGTACTGCTTTGGCTCTCTCAAGTGGCCAAACAGTATAAGAATGTGAAAAATCAGTGACACTCGGTTTCAACCGGGTCAGCTGATTTTTAGGCAGTAGGGTACTGTCTGGCACAATCGGTTTAAACCGAATTCCGGACAGCCTATTTATAGTAAAGATTGAGGAATTTAGCAATGAGTCAGAGACAGGGAAGGAGAGATGCAATACAAAAAAGCCGAGGGGGGAGGAGAAGAAATAGAACGGCGACTGGAGAAGAAGAAGATGGCGGAATGTGATAAAGGCAGAATTCCTTGGAGCAGAGAGGAAGTAGAGAAGGAGGAGGGGGGGAGATGGGGTAGGCAGCAGGGGAAGAGATCGGAGTGTGGGGTTAGGAGAGCAGATAGAGGCTGTCTCCCCAAGCTGTGGTCTGTAAGGCTCCATGCGAGTGGTGCATGCGCAGCACAGCGAGACATCTGTTTTGCATTATCGCACACACATCTGTGCATGATAATTGAAAACAGATGTGGCCCGGGCGGGTAACCGCAAGCAATAGGCCGTGGGCGGAGCAGAGGCGGGACATGCGCCCTCCTTTGCCCAATTGCGTGCTGTCTTTCTTAGAAAGACGCACGCAAAGCCCAATAGCCTATGACGAAAACAAAACCACACGCACGAGCGTGTGGTGAGCTTTTCAAAGCCCCTTGCAAAAGTCTCGCCAGAGCAGCGCATGCCCACTGCTACAGGCTCGACCCTAAAAAGGAGCTCTGGGCATATAAAAAGGCAAAACGTTATGAATACTGGGCAAAACTCATCTGTGCCAGTAATGACAAAAATGCTGCAAGTTACTGGAGGATGAGTAACAAAAAAGGGCATGGGCCATGGAAAGCCAACAATGCAAACGTCAGCGAGCAGGCCCAGACAACTCATCTTATAAATCAATTTTCGGCCCCGATGACCAGCAGGGCAGACCAAATATTGAAAAACCCAATACATGTAGCCGGGACGAAAACATTAACACCATAAGCGAAATTACACAAAATTGCATTGAAGCCAGTGCAACAAGCAACAGGTGCCGATTGGTAAAAAAAACCTGTTTAGGCATAACTGCCTAAGTTACCACCACAGTCAGCACAGTGGTTGGTAGACACAGTACAGCATATCATGAACAATGGCGTTATGGGCGGTTCAACAGATCTTAGCTAGCAGGTTGCACACCTCACTGGGTTTTTTAGCGAAGACATTGAGAAAGTTATCAGCCAACCACACACCGACTCTGTGCCAGGCCCAAATGGGCTAACACAAGCTTTTTGTAAAAAAAGAGCCCTAGTTATGGGCCTATAGGAATATCACACTTTAGAGACGTATTCTGAGGCTAGAAGAACTGAACAACTATTGTCTGAAAACTTTGATTGATATCAAAGCTAAATACTTTGCAAGTCTTCTGTTAAACAATCTTGAGCATTGGGCCAACAATCACAGATTATCCCTTTAAATCGAATGGGATCCCGCCAACAGCAACGGCTGCCTATTGAACCTGATGGCCACTCCTTGCTGCATGCATGCTTTATTGACTTTAAGGCAGCTTTTGACCGCGTTTCAAGAAGCAGACTGGGAGAAGATAACAGCCTGGGGTATACCAACAGCGCTTCTGAGACAAATACAGCTGGTATACATTGGAACCTGGCTGCGTATAAAAGTGGGAGATGGCGGGACTTTGTCAAGGGAAATGCCAACACGGATGGCCTAAGACAAGGATGCGTTTTGGATCCCCTCTTTTTCAACCTGTTTATCTCTGCTCTCAAGGGAGCGCAAGACAAACCTCAAATGCTCAGATTCGCATGAGCAAACACTAATCCATCCTATTCTATGCAGATGATCTGGCCCTGTTGAGCCGCACCGAGTCGATTTACAGAGGCTGATAAATGCCCTTTCTGGAGAAGACCAAAATTATCATCTTTGGGAGGAGACAAAACAAACCAGGTTTTTGGCAAATGTGCCGGGTTAACATTCAAAAGGTGCCGGAATGTAAATACTTCGGGTTTAGCTGGACGCAAAAGGGTCTTTCCAGAAGCAAAAGACTTCTCTACAAAAAAAGACATATTCCATCTAAACAGCCCTGACAACCCTAGGAAAAAAGCTGTGGGGTCCTAGCATGGACCCACTCCTAAAGGTAATCAGGCGAAGGTTTCACTGGTCCTTTCAAATAGGAGCAAAATTATGCTAGGTAATGACGCCAAATTGTTAGACTCTTTGACTATAAAAATCTACAAAGGCCTCTTACGCCTCCCAAATCAGCATCGCCAGCCCGGGTTCTTCTAGAGTTTGGTCTCCTCCAGCAATCGGTGTCCAGGAAGAATGCATTTATCAAGCTATGTTATAAGTTCAGGTCAGCACCACCCAACACACTCAACAGCATAATATGGAATGAGTTCAAGAACGCTAAAGGTAAAGCTGCCCATGCCCGATATATGGATGCAAGCCTGGATGATCTATGCCTCCATGAGGCATGGAGTTTGGGAATAAACGTAAATTAGTTTAGAAAAAGGGCAACTGCAAGCGCCTGGGTCCTGGGCACAACTGCTGAAATTCTGTCCCGTGGTGTCATGCATGGATGGTTTTACCATCATAAAATAATAGGAGCAAACTGTCAAAGACACACAAAAAATAGATTTATGGCATTCAAACTTGAGCTCTTCCAACACTAGACCTTCTCCCAAAGCAGTGGCTACTCCTTTGCCACGGCGGAGGAGCGTTGTCCCACTGCTTTTCAGCAGTGTAAGAAAAGGAAAAATAAAATGATAATAACTCTGTTATTATAATTTTATTTGTTCCTGCTGTGGCAACTTGGCGGGGAGGGGCTGCTCTGCTGACAGAGGAGCAGGGGGAGGAGTGGTGGGCACTCTGTAAGTGCGCATGAATGTTTGACCGGCTGTCTTGGGCTGACCAAACAGTCATGCGCACTTTGCATGTTCTCCACCCAGGCTGTGTTACAGCCTGGGTTGAGAACATGCCTAGGCTCCTACTACCTGTCTGAGCACCGAACCATGGTGCTCAGACCAAGCACAACGCTGCAAAGCAGCATTGTAATTGGCTTAAGGGGGCCGGGGTGCTTTCTGCTTCTGTTCCAGCCCGGGAGAGATGGCGAGGAGAGACGCTGTGGTAAGGTAGGTTTATTTTTACTTTTATATGTACTCAACCGATACCTCCCATATGTCTCCCCGCCTGCCACCCCGATCCATGATAGCCGCCACTGTCCCAAATTGGCTAACTCATCCGCAAGAGACAAAATGTAGGCTATGTATCAAACAGCAGGAAACCCTACTTTACATTATATGTTTGTGTCCTGCACTTCTTGAACAACGCAGGCAGCTGCTTCGCTGTGTTAGTTAAGAATAGTACTGTTATCTTATAAGATCAGAACTGTCACTTTATAAAATCCGCAAATTTCAATAAGTTTAAGCTTTTAAATGAAACTTTATTTAAAAAAAAAACCCTTAGAAGGATTGTTGAACTGAGTTTTATGCCCGCTTGGCTGTATTGAGTACATTTAATCATTCTATTTCAGTTATATTATAAAGATTTTAATTAATTATAAAATGATCTAGTCCTAGAATGCTCAGGCAAAGTGTTTGTTTGTAAGCGTTTGAATGAATTAATGAAATAGATTTGTAAAGCGCAATAGAGCTGCTCCAGAAGGAGTGACCCAGTGCTAAGTGATGTAAGAAGCAGCTAAGAAGAGTAGACTGAAAGAGGTATCTACCAACATTAGATCTCTATGAAAGGGTGGGTCATCAAAAGGCTTTTGAATTTGTTCCCTGAAGTGACACATCTAATGTGCTCAGGTAATAGATTCCAGAGCTTTGGGGGCCAAAAAAAGAGAAAGAACATCCACCTACTCTGGTCTTGTAAATATTAGGAGTGCAAAGCAGGTTGTAGTTGGCTCAGCCTAAAGCTATGCAGGGAAGGGATCTTTTTATTTTATCACAGATCTATTTTGGTCCTATCAGTTGTGTGGCCCTGAACGTTATTGTCAGGGCACTGAACTGTATTCTTTGCTTGAACGGCAGCCAATATCTGCTTTTTAAGCCGTTACGAATAGATTGCCTTTTAGGGATGTTCAGCACTAATCTGGCTGCCACAATCTGGACCCATTGCAATCTTTTTATAAAAGCTTGGAGAGACCCCAGTAGCGGCAAGTTGGGATGATCACATCTAGACGTGATCAATGTGTGAACAATGGTCTTTCTGGAGTGTTCTAGCAGGAACTTGAGGGTGTTTTGTAAGGTTTTCTGTAGGGAGCAACAGGCTCCTACGGTAGCATTAACAAAAGGTTTGAAAGATAGAGCATTGTCTAATTTGACCCCCAAATTTTTCACAGAGGTAGATGGAACCAGGGAAAGTCCCAGTTTAGAAGGCCACAGGTGGGTCAAATCCAAAATGGATGAGGAGCCAAATGCCAAGATTTCAGATTTTTGGGTGTTTAAACAAAGACCGCTTTTATGCATCCAATCTGCAACTGTAGATAGGCAACCCTGAAAACTGGTTGAAACCGAGGTGTCAAGGCAAACATCAACTCGGTGTCATCAGCAGAAGACAACAAATAACAACAACAATACCAGTACTGATACTTTTCTTTAGACTCGCATTTAATTACGAGAGAACATATTGAGAGAAAACAACATGAACCTTAGACCTCTCTTTCCGTCGAGTTAATCAATAAATTCCTTTATTCATTTTATCACACCTTCAATTAGTGATTTGTCGAATCTTCAAAAAACAACACACTATTATATCTGCAAATTTGTATAAATTACACTTACATTCTTTACATACTCCATCCATTCTTTTCCATACATTTCTGTCCCAACTCATTCACTACCCACATCAGACTATACACCCAAAACATACATCCTCTCATCTCTCAATACCATAATTTGACAATCTCTAAAATTTCTTCCATACAAGCCATAGGAATATGCTAAACAAAGTCGCCACTAAATTTAACAATTTGAATTGATTCGCGATTCTTATGGCCAAAGTAAAGGTCTACGCGTTTCAAACCCCCTCCAATCACGGGGCTCTCATCAGGACCTGTTAACTAAAAACAGAGAAACTTTTTCAGGGACACCAGACGCCCACTACCTCTTAATGTATATAAAGCCATTATTCACAAGTTGGTTTACCTCAATCAGACGGTGGATAGATCAGCCGATCTATAGCACAGGACAAATCTAAAAACGGAACACAAAACCGCAACAAAAAGGACCAGAGTCCGATGGCAATTTCAAATCAAGGTATGAACACACATTCTCTCCAATACCTTCGTGACTTGTTTACATTATAGGTTTCTTTTTCTCTTACTAAATTGAGCGGTGTCATATTATTTCAATTCCTAAAAGGGGAGAAACATCTTATTACTATTTCAGCCAAATACTATTTATTTGGAGCATATCCTCTGCAGTTTGTTGTTGCCATAACTTACTTGAAAAAGCATGGATGCAATATCAGCTCGTTCTCTTTAGTTGTTTGGGGAACCGTGTTCAAGGTGAATGATGATGATCTCATCACCAGCTGAAACAATACAAATACGAACGGAGCTTGAGCCGATTCTTTATCATAAAATGCATGGCGATTTCTGGAAAAGCTCGTAACTGATTCTCGTACCTTATTCCTTTATCCAGCGGATGTTGCTCTTTCTCGCTTTGTGCGGCGGTCTCACTCCCGCCGGTTGTATTCACGCTTCTCGACGTTGGTATTTAACTTCACGTATTTCCTGATTGGACATCCTCACGGGAGTTGTAGTTTTTTGAAAAAAGAAGAAATGCTGTTGCTTTTATTTTCCCGTTCGAGCTCAAGGGACCACTAATTTATTTGCATGAAAAATATTAAAAATATGTATATTCTAAATTGGAATGATGAAAATTAAATCCATGTTTAATGGCTGAAGCAGATTAGGATCGCCACTCTTAACGTGATCGTTTTTTTGAAATCTAATTAGGTACAACTTTTTTGAAAAATTGAATGCACCTTGCCCTTATTGATGGATTAATTTAACTGAAAGACAATCACGGGAGCTAGTGGTGTGAATACAACTGGACTTATCCCAATTTGTAGGGTTCTGAGAGCTCATTCAATCCATTAATGGCTGTGTTGAATTTAACTATCAGCATCGCTTTTCTTCTTGCCAATTTTGACTCTAGATCTCCTCCTCTCATATCCTGTTCTACTTTGGAGATCACTGTCCATTTTAGATCTTTTATTGAATGGTTGTTAGCTCTCCAATGATTAACCAATGGCGCCGTTTGAACATTCTTGTTGGTTCTCGATTTATGTTGGGATACTCTTATTCTGAACTCTTGATTCGTTTTTCCTATGTACAATAGGTTGCAAGGGCAACGGATCTCATATATCACATATTTACTTTTACAATTAGTAAAGGATTCGTGTTTCCAATAGATTGAATTATGTTAGAACAAGACTCCCTCTTCAGTGGACTCACAACAGATGCAAGTACCACATTTGTGATGGCCAAGTACTGGCGGGAGGCCTACATAATCTCGTAGGATGTTTTGTTTTATTGATGGCATTGCTGCTCGCACTATTTGACCCATCTTTTTTTATTTTCCATTTCTGCAATTGCTGACAAAATGTTTTTTTCAAAGATTATCACTTCTTTTGGAAGTTTATTGGTCGGAGGACAAAACAAGAAATCAGGTTAAAAACCTTTTTTGCTGCAAATCCATACACAGAAATTATGGAGAATACAGGCTTAAAGAAAAAATCCTTGTTTTGTCCTCCGACCAATAAAATTCCAAAAGAAGTGATAATCTTTGAAAAAACATTTTGTCAGCAATTGCAGAAATGGAAAATAAAAAAAGATGGGTCAAATTCAACACATCTAGATCACAAATGGAAGCACTATCAAACCTCCAAAAAGACAACTCTATTATAATCAAGCAAGCCGACAAAGGCGGCTCTATTGTTGTATGGGACACATCTGAGTATACATCAGAAGTAATGAGACAGTTGGGAGACATAGAATGCTATAGAAAAATCAACAAGGATCCAACATTTGAGCTGCTAAACTTACTTTTTCCAATACTTGAAAAAGGATTTCAACAAGAATTTCTTACTAAAAAAGAGTATGAGTTTTTGCGAAATAAGAATCCGAGGACACCTCTATTTTATGTCCTTCCAAAGATACATAAAAATGAAACTGCGCCGCCTGGTGGACCCAATATATCAGGTTGTGAGTCACTAATGGAACCAATCTCCAAATTTGTTGAACATTTCTTAAAACCATTCATTCATGAGGTTCCATCTTCCTTACGAGACACGACTGATTTTATCAACAAATTAGTCTCAGTAAGTTTTGAACAAGATACACATCATTTAGTTACATTGGATGTAGTATCTTTATACACACAGATACCCCAGGATGACGGTCTGGCAGTGATTTGTTCTTATTTGGAAAGCAGACCAAGACCAACAAGAGTTCCAACAGAGTTTATCATGGAACTAGCAAGTTTTGCTCTAAAGAAAAATTACTTTAATTTTAATTGAGATTTTTACTATCAAGTAAAAGGAGTAGCAATGGGATGTCCCTTCGCCCCTGAGTTAGCAGTTCTTTTTATGGCCAAATATGAGGAGAAATTCATCTATAACGATAACCCATTTTTCCAATTCATTGGAAAATGGACTCGTCATATAGATGATATATTCATGGTATTGACTAGCACTGAGGAAAATCTTGGCAAGTTCCATCATTGGTTGAACGACCGAACTGAAGATATAAAATTCAGTATGAATCATTCAAAAATAAAGATTGCTTTTTTAGATGTCGAGATATAGCCAGCTAAAAATGGATTGGTCACTACTTTATTCAAAAAGTCAACTGATCGAAATAAAACGTTACATTTCTCAAGCAATCATCCCAGGAATTTAACGGAGAACTTGCCCGACGGGCAATTCCTATGAGTGAGACGTAATTGCTTATACAAAGATGAATATATGCTAAATTTGAAAAGAAGAGGCTACCCCAAATTTTTTTTAAAAAGGGCCATGAAAAGAGCATGGTGGACCCCTCAAGAAGCCCTAATTGAAAAAAAAAGAAACCACCACTGGAAAGGATAGTTTGTGTCTCAACATTTTGTCCAAACTCGAATGTTTTGAAGAAAGTCATCAATCAAAATTGCCATTTGATAAAGAATTTAGATAATTCTTTAAATCTTAATCCGCTCTTTGCCTTTAAAAAAAGATCGCAGTTTTGCACATCAAATAGTGCGAGCAGCAATGCCATCAATAAAACAAAACACCCTACGAGATTATGTAGGCCTCCCGCCAGTACTTGGCCATCACAAATGTGGTACTTGCATCTGTTGTGAGTCCACTGAAGAAGGAGTCTTGTTCTTACATAATTCAATCTATTGGAAACACGAATCCTTTACTAATTGTAAAAGTAAATATGTGATATATGGGATCCGTTGCCCTTGCAACCTATTGTACATAGGAAAAACGAATCAAGAGATCAGAATAAGAGTATCCCAACATAAATCTAGAATCAACAAGAATGTTCAAACTGCGCCATTGGTTAATCATTGGAGAGCTAACAGCCATTCAATAAAAGATCTAAAATGGACAGTGATCTCCAAAGTAGAACAGGATATGAGAGGAGGAGATCTAGAGTCAAAATTGGCAAGAAGAGAAGCAATGCTGATAGTTAAATTCAACACAGCCATTAATGGATTGAATGAGCTCTCAGAACTCTACAAATTGGGATAAATCCAGTTGTATTCACACCACTAGCTCCTGTGATTGTGTTTCAGTTAAATTAATCCATCAATAAGGGCAAGGTGCATTCAATTTTTCAATAAAGTTGTACGTAATTTGATTCCAAAAAAACGATCACGTTAAGAGTGGCGATCCTAATCTGCTTCAGCCATTAAACATGGATTTAATTTTCATCGTTCCAATTTAGAATATACATATTTTTAATATTTTTCTCGCAAATAAATTAGTGGTCCCTTGAGCTCGAACGGGAAAATAAAAGCAACAGCATTTCTTCTTTTTTCAAAAAACGACAACTCCCGTGAGGATGTCCAATCAGGAAATTTGTGACGTTAAATACCAACGTCGAGAAGCGTGAATACAACCGGCGGGAGTGAGACCGCCGCACAAAGCGAGAAAGAGCAACATCCGCTGGATAAAGGAATAAGGCACGAGAATCAGTTACGAGCTTTTCCAGAAATCGCCATGCATTTTATGATAAAGAATCGGCTCAAGCTCCGTTCGTATTTGTATTGTTTCAGCTGGTGATAAGATCATCATCATTCACCTTGAACACGGTTCCCCAAACAACTAAAGAGAACGAGCCGATATTGCATCCATGCTTTTTCAAGTAAGTTATGGCAACAACAAACTGCAGAGGATGTGCTCCAAATAAATAGTATTTGGCTGAAATAGTAATAAGATGTTTCTCCCCTTTTAGGAATTGAAATAATATGACACCGCTCAATTAAGAAAGAAAAAAAGAAACCTATAATGTAAGCAAGTCACGAAGGTATTGGAGTGAATGTGTGTTCATACCTTGATTTGAAATTGCCATCTGACTCTGGCCCTTTTTGTTGTGGTTTTGTGTTCCGTTTTTAGATTTGTCCTGTGCTATAGATCGGCTGATCTATCCACCGTCTGATTGAGGTAAACCAACTTGTGAATAATGGCTTTATATACATTAAGAGGTAGTGGGCGTCTGGTGTTACTGAAAAAGTTTCTCTGTTTTTAGTTTACAGGTCCTGATGAGAGCCCCGTGATTGGAGGGGGTTTGAAACGCGTAGACCTTTACTTCGGCCATAAGAATCGCGAATCAATTTAAATTGTTAAATTTAGTGGCGACTTTGTTTAGCATATTTCTATGGCTTGTATGAAAGACATTTTAGAGATTGTCAAATTATGGTATTGAGAGATGAGAGGATGTATGTTTTGAGTGTATAGTCTGGTGTGGGTAGTGAATGAGTTTGGACAGAAATGTATGGAAAAGAATGGATGGAGTATGTAAAGAATGTAAGTGTAATTTATACAAATTTGCAGATCTAATAGTGTGTTCTTTTTTGAAGATTCGACAAATCACTAATTGAAGGTGGGATAAAATGAATAAAGGAATTCATTGATTAACTCGACAGAAAGAGAGGTCTAAGGTTCATGTTGTTTTCTCTCAATATGTTCTCTCGTATTTAAATGCGAGTCTAAAGAAAAGTATCAGTACTGGTATTGTTGTTGTTATTTGCTATAATGGAGGCTTAGCCTTACTGATTTGAGCCCAAACCCAGTTTTGTTATCAGCAGAAGACAGCACACTGAAGCCCCACTCTTGAACAATAGCAGCTAGCAGCAACTGGAGCCAAATAGATATTAAATAGACATGGGCTTAACGCTGAGCCCTGCGGACCACCACATATGATCTCACAAAATTCTTATGTAAATTGGGGGGTGGGTGACTGCTTGCGATTGGAGAAGGATTTGACCCAATTCCACACTGTGCCAACAATTCCTCCCATTTCCAGTCTTTGCAGGAGAATGTCATGTGACTCCATGCCGAAGGCCCCTGATAAATCCAGCAGAAAAACAATGGTGTTTCTGCCCACATCAAGGCAGGTTTTGATAAACTTGCCTACCTCTAGCTGTCTCTGTGCTAAAATCAGATCTGAACCCTGAATGTGAGGGATGTAGAACATTGTTTGCTTCAATGAAATTCGTAATGTGATGATTAACTGTAGATTCCAACATCTTCCCTCACGCCGGAAGAAGGGAGATTGGCCTGTAGGTAGCAGGAAAAGGAGGGGTCCAGATTCGTTTTTATTAAGAGTGGAAGGACTAACGCCTCCTTCCAACATGTAGGCACTGAACCTGAATTAAGGGAAAAGTTAAAAAGAGTATATCTGTAGATTCAAGGACTGATAAGCCTTTTTGAGGATGTGAGGTGGGCAAAGATTCAGCAGAGTGCCAGAGCAAGCTTTTAGGATTAGACTCTCTGGGCCAGGTGTATGACCATTCCGTTTTGTGGGTCGCAAGTTGCGATTTTCTTCGACTCGCAATTTACAGCTCGCAAAACGAAATGTACTAATGTGTCGCAGACACATTTAGTGATTCCCAATGGAGTCTCAAATTACCTGCCTCATCAATATTCTTGAGGCATGTCGCAATTTGCGACCCATTTGGAGTGGCCAGCACTCACAGAGATGGTGGCATGCGCCATCTCTGTGAATGCTTTTTAAATAAAGCAGTTTTTTTTTAACTGCATCCCGTTTTCCTTAAAGGAAAATGAGATGCATTTAAAAAAGAAAAATGAAACGTTTCTGTTTCATTTTTTAAGGGCAGGCAGTGGTCCCACAGACCACTGCCTGCTCTTAAAAAATATTTTCGCATATATTCACAAAGGGGAATTGGTCCCCCGGGGACTATTTCCTAATTTTATGACTGTCTTACCACCTACTTAAAGTAGGTGGTAATTTTGATTGTTTTGCGACCGTGTTTGGGGTCGCAAAACAATTGCGCATACCAGTGTGACTCGCTATTAGGAAGAGATGCCCTTGGCATTCCCCTTCCTAGTACACGGCGACTCGCAAACCCTATTTTGCGAGTTGGTAATAGGTTACCGACTCGTAAAATAGGGTTTGTACATACCACAACCCGTTTTAGTGGTCGCAACCGGCCCGATTTTCCATTTACGACCATTAAAAAGGGTCATACATTTGGCACTCTGAGTCCTCTAAGAAGATACTTCAAAAGATGAGCTAAGACTGTTCACAGTATGAGAAGTAGGTTCAGGAGTGTCCAGCACAGTATATTTAGCGTTAGAAAATTTTGAGTTAATATTAGGCAGCTTGTTGTGAATAAAAACTGATAAGTCATCAACGAAGTCCTGTGAAGCAGGCGCAGATTGGTTTCGTACTGAAAGATACAACAAGGGATTAATAATTTTAAAAACTGCTCAAAGAGTATTATCAGCTTCGTTGCTTTTGTTCAGTAAATAAAGATGCTTTGGCTTTTAATAAGAAAAGATTCTGAACTGTTTCAGAGTGGTTTTGTACCAGTTTTTCTTTCTCCAGGAAGTTGCTTTGCCATTTCCTTCCTAGGACTTTACACTTGTTTTTCGGATTTCAGTGAAGCGGAAAACCAGAGCCCACAGGTAAAAATCCTTCTGTTTTTGCCTAGTCTTCGAGGTCTTAAATCAAGAGTGCTCTTGCGATTTAAATTAAAGGAAGAGACTGCCAATTCGATATCAACCTGTTGGTTAACCACTATTTGAAAATAGACCATGTCTAAGGTGGAATCAGTAATAGAGTCCCATGGGTGATAGAAGGATGGCTCCTGTTGTTGAGGAGCCCAAGAAGTAGGTAGCTTTAAACTGAAAGGTACTAAAAAGTGGTCAGTCCAAGCAAGAGGGACTGTAGAACCAACTTCAAGAGTGGAGATATTGGGTGAAATGACATTGAGCGTGTGCCCCCCCCCCCCCCTTATGAGTTGAACCCTTCACTCTCTGCACAAGGTTGAGATCGTGCAAAATTTCAATGTAGGTTGCAATCACATAGAATCACAAAATCATCATGTTGAAAACTAAGGGACAGAATTGCCGTTGGTAATAGATCGTCAAAGTTGGTGTCAGTGTGGGGGGACGATAAATGAGAACGCCCGAAATGGAGAAGGTGTCAGAAACTTTGATAGTAAAGGAGAGAGCTTCCGCGTCCAGGGGCTTACTGGCGCAGAGGAATTTGGTCTGATAAATCATGGCTATCCCAAACTCTGTTTTGCCTACTCTATCCAAATGAGAAATAGAATAATCACCAGGAATAAGGATGGCAAGGGCATGGCCTGAGCAGGAATTAAGCAAAGTTTCGGGGAGAAAAACAATATCCCAGTGATTATCCTGTAAAATGCTCCAAATCTTGATCTTATGTTTGGGAAGGGATCTTACGTTGATTACGCATAGTTTTAGAGAGCTGTTTTTCGACTCGATAGGATTAAGGTTAAAGACATAGTTTTTACTGGTCGTGGGGACAGGAGAGGCATCAATAGAAAAGGAAAAGACACAGAAAGAGCCCAAATAAATTCATTGACGACTTCACCCAGGATGCTGAACTCACAGTGCGTGCCTCCTCAGACGGTGGGGGGAGTGAATAAGAATCTTAATGAACTACTCCGTGAGTGCTCCTACCATGCAACATAACTGAGTTCACCCCCGTGTGAGGAGGCACCCCAGTGAGTTCGGCATCCTGAGTGAAGTCATCAATGAATTTATTGGGAGTGTGAGAACCGCCGCTGTTGGAGCTCGTCGACCACATAGGTCATGGATTATACAAATCCAAAATGCCCTTCCATAGGATGGATATCTGCGAGGTTCCTGCGAATAACAACCAACGGCAGGCGAGGGGTTTGATACTCAGTAACAAGAGATTGTAAATATATAACAATTCCGGAGTGAGATCCGTGCACGATGTTTCCGGGTGCATTAAAACAAGATGGCTTATGAGGCATTGAGGCCCATTATGCAATAACATCAGATGGAAACACCGACTAAGGGGTTTTTGGATGCTCGGGGACCATAACAAATTGAGCAGAAACTATGCGGTCGACCTATAGGTTGGAATTCCAACCAGTGAGCACAATAACTGGACAATTTAAACCAATAGCACACTGTGTATCACTATGATGTAATAACACTAAGGAAGGCATTACACCGAAATGCGTTTGTTTAATTAAATCTTATTGAACCACCCCGCGAGTGCTCCTACCATGTTTTTGAGTTTGCAACATAACGGAGTTCACCCCCGTCTGAGGTGGTACCCACTGTGAGTTCGGCATCCTGGGTGAAGTTGTCAATTAATTTATTTGTAGTGCCAGAATCACCGCTGTTGGAGCTCTACGACCACATAGGTCGTGAATTATACAAATCCAAAATGCCCTTCCATAGGATGGACATCTGCGAGGTTCCTGCGAATGACAACCAGCGGCAGGCGAGGGGTTTGATACACAGTTAGAAGAGATTGTAAATATATAACATCATGAGGCTGCAATTCCGGAGCGAGACCCGTGCACAAGGGGCCAGTTGTACGACCCTTGCATTTAGAGCCTCGCAAATTGTGACTCATTGTGAGTTGCAAATTACGAGGCACTAAATGAAATGTAAAACAGTGTTATTACACTGTTTTGCGATTCCCAATGGGGTCGCAAATTGCGAGGCTCATTAATATTAATGAGCCTTTCCCAATTTGTGAGCCCATTGGGAATGCCAGCCCTCCCAGGGATGGTGGCCTCCTTGGCTCAGCAGACCACCATGTCTGGGACTTCTTTTTAAAAAGCAGCATTTTTTTTTTAATGCGGCCCGTTTTCCTTAAAGGAAAATGGGATGCATTTAAAAAAAAAAAAAAGAAATGAAATATTTTCGTTTCATTTTTTTAAGGGCAGGCAGTGGAACCTTGGGACCACTGCCTGCCCTTAAAAAATATTTTTAGAGACAGTCACAAAGTGGAAGGGGGCCCCTGGGGACCTCTTCCAAATTGCGACTGCATTACCACCCTCTTGAGGGTGGTAATTTGTGAGTGGTTTGCGACCGCAATTGCAGACACAAAACATTCACACCTAGCATTGCGGACGCAATTAGGAAGGGAACGCCCCTGAAGGAAGATGAGAGGCAAGATGGCGGTCGTCTGAGACCGTAGGTGCGCACAGAGCACTGAGAGCTAAGGATGTCAGTAATGCTGCCCCAGTTAGATCGGGATAATGAACACAGCATTTTGTAATTCAGACCCACATAGCCCACCCAAGTCGGGCAAAGATTACCTGCGGATTTTAGGAACAATTATCGGACTTTCTGTTCTCCGGCATCTGTTTAAGATTGTTGCAGGAAGCACCAAAGCTTGTCAAGAAAGCTCCTACCTGTCTGGGACATCCGCTGCAGGCGTTATCCTCGGAGAGATGGTCGTGACCACTGGGATGGGTCCCAAGACTGCGGCGGGGGCTGCCAAGGTGAAGGCTGCCGGACAGGCACGAGGAGCATCAGGAGCATCTGGAGGGACTACAGCGCCGGGATTCGCGGCTGCGGAGGCCATTACAGTACCGATGGAGGGTTTGCCGACTCCGGCCCTGGCTCAAACTCCGCGACGAGGGCGACGAGTGATGGCGGCCGACCCGGGTCTGGAAAGGAAGGGAAGAGGCGGAGCGATACAGCGGGGACGCCCGGCCGGCCCTACAGTGGTAGACCTGTTGAGAGGTCCCACCGGAGGGTTAGTTCCGGGTCGCGAGGGGAAGCACAGGAGCAAGGCTCGCCTCGATCCAGTGCTAAGCGCTGCGGGAAGCACAATACAGGGTGGAGGAGATCCACCCCTCCAGGAGTAAAGAAAAATAAGAGAACCAGAGCAGCAAGAACGGAGCGGGGAGTCTGAGGTGGAGAAAGGGCACAACGATGGGACACCCAACTCGGAAGGTAGGGGGGTCCCACCCCAACTGCTGATTCTGAATCCCACGGGGGGTGCGCAAAACTCACTGCCCAAAACTTTAATAGGGCGAATAGTTGGGGGATCCCCGGTGGGCCTAGAAAATACAGAAAAGCTAGCGGTGGGCGGAAGTGGGGGTGATACACAAGTGGATGAACAGTGTACTTTGTCCATCCAACCACCCAAAGGCAATTTCAACCCCGAATGTGCAATCCGCCCACAAGAAAACTATACCAGCAGGGTCTTGGATAGTGGTGGCCAAGCTGAGTTGGATAAGGAACCCAGTGATTTTTTCTTTTCTGTATCAGATGGGGATGACGATGAATGGTCAGAGGATTCATCAGCAGACAGCACCAACCTGAGTTATAGTGACTGTGAGGAGGTAGGTGGTGCTAACTGCAAAACTGTGCAGAGGAAAAAGAAGAAGAGGCAGGGAGGGAAAGAGCTGGCTTGGGACTATACTCCTACAAACCAACTGTCCAACCCTATACCTACCTCCCAATCAATATCTGATCCCTCAGAGCCAATTTCACCATCCCTCCGAACTTTGGAGGCTATCTTCCAGGCTATATCTATGCACCGCGAGGAAACCCGTCAAGACAGTCGCAAGGTCCAGCTCGCCATGCGTAAAATGCAAGGAGTTGTCCGGAAATTGTCTAAAACCTGCAGTACATTTGGGGAACGCTTAACTGAACTTGAGTCCAGGATAGTCACTACAGAATCTGACCTTGCCTCAAAACATGCATTGGTAGATTCACATGAGGCACAACTGGTTGATGTTAGATGGAAGCTGGAGGAATTTGAGAACCGCCAGCGGAGAAACAATCTGCGGGTTCCTGGTGTACCAGAGGGGGTCCAGGGTGCCGATATACGCTCATTTGTTGTTGATCTGTTGCAAGACTCCTTGCCTGAAATTCCTGGGTGGAACTGGGCATTAGAGATTCAGCGGGCCCATCGGGTCCCCTTTGTCCAGAAACAGCCTGTAAGTGCGGGGGCTCTCCCCCGAGCTATTTTGGTTTATTTTGGCAACTTTCTGTTGCGTCAAGCCGTCTTTGAAAAAGCAAGGCCCGACGCAAAAAGGTCCAGAAATGGGATATCTTATTTTGTTCGCCCAGACTTTTGCCACTCCACCGTTGAAAGGCGGTGACGTCTGCGGCAGCTCATTAAACCATTTCAAGATAAAAAGGCGCAAGCCTTTCTTAATAACCCTGCTTCCTTAAAGGTGATTTTTGCGGGGCAAACAAAGTTCTTTATCTCAGAAATAAAAGCCAAAGAATACTTGGACGGGCTACCCAGTTAGGAGTTGGCCAGACATTAATTCATATCAGGCAGTATATAGCTTGGGGCTTTGTGGGTGGCACGAAGTGTGAATTATTGTGTTTTTTCTCTTTTTTTTTCTCACCTTGGTGGTACATTAGATGAGGCACTAACTAAATGTGGGGAACTTCGGCTAAAGGATCCAGCATCTAGTTTGGGTACACAGTGGTTCACAGAGTTAGGGCTCTCAGTCTCGCCACGTGTCGCACATCCATTGCAATCAGACTCAAGATTGAGTCTGCATGCCTCATGTGGGGAGGTGGGGATTTTCGAGGGGTGGGTGGGCAGTTTAGCGGGTGGGATGGGAGGGGAAAGGGGAGGGGAAGGGGGGATGAAATGCTTGGGGAAAAAGAACATATCTAGAAAATATAAGAAAATAAGGAGACAATTAAAGGAGGTAAATAGGTGGCAGCAAGAGAGGCAAGAACCTAAGGGTGGAATGAGCTTGAGTAGGCTCCATGGAGGAACTAGGGAAACCGAGTTAAAGTTAAGATGGGGAAGATAACTATATGTTCATGGAACATCGCTGGGTTGAATGACAGGGCAAAGAGGTCTAGATATGCTGAATTGATCAAGCTTAACCGCACCGATGTAACATGCCTACAGAAGACACATATTCCTTGGAGTAAAAGAGAATTATTAAGAATAGCAAGATATAACCTATTAGCATGTACAACCCAGACATCCAGTATACGTGGCGTGGCTGTTTTAGCGAAGACGTCTCTGGGTATCACCAAGCGTAAACTAGTGGATGCCCTGGGCAGATGGGTGATTGTACAGCTTCCTATGGGCGGTACTGTTTGCACAATTTATGGATCTAATCAAGATGATCCTCAGATATTAGAGGCTTTGGAGATTGAACTTGCCACTTGGCCAACCCCGTTGATTCTGTGCGGGGACTTTAATATTTCTTTGGATCATAAACTTGGTAATCAGGGCTCAGGGGGTTATGCGGGTAGAAAGCCACGAGTCTATAGGGCTTTTAACTCGTTAAAAACTAGTCATGGTCTGGTGGATATTTGGGCTACGAAGAACTCTACTAATCCTGGGTTCACATTCTTTTCCTGTCCCCATAAAAAATACGTCAGGATTGACTATTTTTTATGCACAAGGGATTTAGTAGGGCAGGCCGGGATTAAGAAACTCCCCAAAATAATTTTCGATCATAACCCTCTGATTTTAGAATTGGAAATTGCCAATTTTAAAAGATCACGCAGCAAATGGACCTTCGACAGGAAACTTCTTGTCAACATTGAATACATTAAATATATGAAAAAGTGGGCACAGGAATTTTTCGATATAAACAGGTTTAGTGCCAGCAGGGGGACAGTTTGGGACTCTTTTAAGGCCGCTCTTCGAGGTGAGACTATTTCTTTTGTCAATAGGGCTTGGAAGCTTCAGGAAAAAAAGAATTGTCAACTAATGCAGGATTTAGCGAGGGCCGAAGAACAGCACATTTCGCAGATAGCACAGGGACGAGGCGGGGATCAAACTCAGCTTCGGATAATCGCACTGCGAGCGGAACTAACCAACTGGCTAACGCAGAAATCTGCTGAGGAGTATCAATCTCATCGGAACAGTGTCTATGAAACAGGAGAACAAGTTGACAGGAGGTTAGCGCTCTGTACCAGGCAGAAGATCTCTCTAAATGCTATATCTATGATTAAAATAAATGGGCAAGTCTATACCGATCCACAGGAGATAACTAGGGGTTTTCAAAATTACTACCAAGTCCTGTATCAAGATGACATTAACAAGAGTCGGGAAGAGGTCTCTCAGGGTATGGTAGGGCTGGTTGCCGATACCAATGTTGGGGAGGGGCTGGACGGGCCCACTAGAGAGGAGTTAGAGGCAGAAATCACACTCGAAGAAGTTGAACTTGCACTGTCAGGAATGGCTTCAGGGAAAGCGGCCTCTGCTGTTAGATCTATTCAGGGGTGTACAGTATAATGGAACCCGCCCCCCCCCCCGAGTCTTGGAAAGAGACAGCCATTATAATCTTCCCAAAAAAAGGGAAACCGGTGGATGACCCATCCTCTTATCGGCCGATTTCCCTGATCAACTCCGACACAAAAATCTACTCTAACATTTTGGCTAATCGACTGGGGAGAGTCATAGAGCATCTGGTTTCCCCATGGCAACATGTGTTTATCCCTGGTAAAGGAACAACGGACCATACCCGAAGAGTTATTTCTCTTTTTGATATTGTAACCAGGGTGGGGGACCAGATGGCTATGATCCTCCTCGATGCCGAAAAAGCCATTGATCGGGTGTCCTGGGAGTATCTATGGCAGATATTGGAACTTTATGGTTTCGGCCCTCACTTAATAAAGGCTATTAAGGCAATGTATTGCCAGCCAAAAGCACGATTACAACTGATGGGGAAGGGGGGGGAGTCTGGCAATATTATTATATCAAGGGGGACCAGGCAGGGTTGTCCCTGCTCCCCTATTTTATATCAACCCCCTTGTGGCCATGCTGCTGCCGAGTCCAAAAATTGAGCCAATAATTACCGGTGGGTTTGAGACAAAAGTATTGGCTTACGCGGATGATATCGCAGTTTTAACGGTGAACCCTGCTGAGGCGATCAAAGAAATTAGTAGGATTGCAGAAGGCTTTGGCCTTCTCTCTGGGTATGCCTTGAATGCTGGGAAAACTATAGTTTTATGCACACACAATATTTTTAGTAGTAGTATAATACTTTATTCAATATAAAAAATCATAAAAGTACAAGCATAATTGATTCAACAATAAAAATCCGTCATTTTACAACAAGTGGCAATATAAAAATAGGTATTTAAAAAGGGAATATGTACAATAAAAAACCATAAAAAAACACTTCCTATTGAGGCAGAACAAATACAGCATATATCTCTAAAGGCCTAGCTCTTGGTAGGCCTTAGCAGTTTAGTACGCGTCGACCAGGCGCACCCCAGAAATTTAGCTACCCCGCAGACCATGGCAAGGGAAGAGGCATCGGTTAAAATAGTACGTAGCGCCACCCTATAATCCACAAAACCCAGATTTCTACAGATTGGGCTAAGCCATTTCCTCCTTGCCGCCCTATAGACCGGGCACGCAAAGAGGAAATGGGAAATGGATTCATTGGGGGCGTAGCACCCAGGGCAGTGGGCGGATGTTACGTTCTGATTTTTCCAACCTGCTACCAAAACGTTGAGCGGGAGGGTACCTAACCTGAGCTTCATAAAGAGAATTCTGTCTCGTGGGGATTGTATAAAGTCGAGATACTGCTCCGTTTTAGCATCAAGCTTGTGCTCCAGAAACTGATCGGTAAGGATCCCTCGGTTGGGGTTTCGAGCTTCCTCTCCCTTCACCCAATCCCAATAAGCTTTTTTAATAATTTGCTTTGCAGGTGGAATCTGGTGGAACTGCTTTAGTTTACAAATCCATTTGATCTTGTTTCCTGTGTCTAAATTGATTATCTCATTCAAAGCAGCACAAAAGGGGGTGGTGATGGACGGAGCATCAGAACCAATCAAACACTCACACCCAGTCTTTGCAGTTCGGGCTGGACTGTTCCCATGAGGCACAGGATCAGACTGATTTGCATATGGCCATGTCTGAACTGGGGTGGTAGAGTGGGCTAAAGAACGGTTGTGAGAAGTTGGCCTGGTATATGCTGTTCACTAGTTCTAGTGACCACCTTGTACCATGCCAAGCAACCCTTATGGTGTGGTTGTAAGTCAACCTTTTTGGACTAGCTGCCCTAGTGGTAGCGTAGGCTAAGCAGTCTTTGAGGCTAAACTCGTGAAGCGTGTTAAGCCAGCTGTTTTACCAAATGCAACCCCCTTTTATACCAATGAAAGGACACCACACAGATATATATTCAAAATATATATGTATTTATTTATCAAAGTAACCCCTAGTCTCTTTATGAGCACAGGAGCACAAATCGTCAAACAAGATTATCACAGAGTACACAGAAGTTGCACTTTATATGGATAGGCCCTGGTGGCCACTCAAACCATATACTAAAATAGTGGTATAAGTACCACGAACAGAAAAGGGAAAAGGCCTAGGGCCTCTAGAATCGCTGGGCCTACAAGGAGCTAACGTCAGTTAGTGACCAGGAGGTCCACGGGTGGCGTGTGCAGAGCAAATAGTCACACGCGTGCTCCCATAGGTTTCAATGGGTGCGTAAAAAGTACAAAGTTACTGCAAAAGGAATCTTCCGGATGACCTAGGAACTCAAGATTTGGAACACAGGCACTAGAGATGTAATACTACACTCGGGCACAGGTGTGCCAGCTTTACCTCACCCACAGGAAGCGGGTGCATAGGCCTCGAAGTGCGTCGGGTTGCTTCTATCTGTTCCGTGGAGCTTGAAGACAAAGATGCTGCAGGCGGTCGGTCCGGGAGAGATGCAGTGGATCCAAGAGTGGATCGGAGATGTTGAAGACCTGTAAGCAGAGGGGACAGTGTTCACAGTCACTAGCCAGTGACCAGCGTGGCACCAGGTGGGTACCAGGCGATGTCGGGTGCAAACAGGTGATGAGGGGTAGCTTGTCTCCGCAGCCACGTGGTCCCTGAAGGTCGACGACGTCCAGGAGTCGGCTCAAGAGCTGTCCCACGCAGGCTCTCGCTGTCGGCGGTGTCGGCGACTTGATCGAAGCAAACAAGCCTTGGCAAAAGCAATTGCAGGAGGATTCGGAAATCAGCTGTTGGTTCTGACCAGCAAGGTCAGAGGGATTGCTCCTTTGGAGGGGAGCAAGGGCCAGTCTGGAGCAACCAGACCAGCGGTGTTTGTCGTAGATTTCGTCGCCAAGATGGCCACTAGCCAGCGGGCCAGCAACCGGTTAGGCGCGTAGAGTGGCAAAATGCAGAAGGGCCCCACGCAGATCGTGGAGATGCTGGAGGGCTCACCTTTGGTGCAGATGCTGCTCGAGGGTTGGGCTTCTCAGGACCCAAAGCACAACTTGGAGGGAGCCTCGGTTGTTGCACTGGTCAGCTTGTCGTAGTCGTTCCAAGATGGCTGGCTCCACGTGTCTCGGTGCCTCCACGGGTCTCCTCTTTGCAGGGACTGTGGATCGGGCGGTGAGAGGTCTGGAGGTCCAGGTCTTGTCAGTCTCTGGGCTCGGGCTCCGGCGGGAGGCGGTGGCAAAGCAGACGTTGATTCGCTGGATGGTGCTTGCGTTAGCAAGGTGGTCACTCCCTGACCACAGGGGAGATTTTCTTCAGTCTTCTGTGCAGCAGAATGTCGAAGTTCCCGTCTTCTTCTTAGTTTCAAGTTGATTCCAGGATGTCTGAAGTCTTAGGACACAGCTCCTACCTTTATTCGGATTCTAGGGGCCGGACTACCTGCTAGGTCCCTCCCTATGGGTGGGACCAGGAAGGGGGTGGTTACACCCCCAATCCTTTGTCCAGCTCGCCCCAGGCCCGGGACTGGTGTGCCCCAGGACCGGTTTGAACTGGCATATGCACCGAGGCTCCTTGTGAGCCACAGGCATGTCTGGTTTCTTTCAAGCCCTACCTGACCAATACACAAAATCCTGTCTGGGGTGGTGCACGCACCTCCCCTGGCAGGAAACCCTTTGTCCACACCTCCCAAGCTGGAAGGACTCCCAGCAGCAGGAGGGCAGACTTGTGTCTGTGGTGGCAGCATCCATTTTGTGGAGCTGAGGCTATGTCTGATTTTACCCGGGTTTCAGGTACTGTACATGTCGTGTCCCTCTAGAAGGGTGGAATGCTAACCCCGTCGCCAGAATTGGCGAGGGGTTAGTATTCCAATTCGTATGACACCTTACTCGACATGTTTTGATAAAGCCAAACCAAAGATAGCATTTAACCGCGAGGTTCATAATGCACTTAAGAGTATATGGTATGACGATATCTGGAAACAGTAGAAGGAAGTTGTTCCGACCACTGCAGACAGGCTCAGCTCATGCCAGAGCACCATCTCACATGGAACCAAGCACTCTGCCTTCAGGATTGTTAAGGCCTGCTATAGGAGTGACTTATAGGTTACCAGGTGTCCCATTTAAGGTTAGGTATAGGTATACTACACCTAAGTAAGAGGTGATTACACCAACTTACCCCAGCTGAGTGATCAGCCAGTTGTGTCAAATCGTTAGGCCAAGCCTGGGGTGGCATAATACATGCTGCAGCCCTTGGCAGGCCTTGGGTACACCAATGCCCTGGGTACCTAGTGTACACTGGTACAGGGGCTGACAGGGTGATCCACTTCCAATTGGTTATGCACCTAGGGTGCATAGTTTTAATTTAGTAGAGAGAACAGCAGGCTGGGGGTCTGATTGGCAGGCCCACAGCCTCAATATGTCAAAAACCAGTGAAGCAAAAAGCAAAAAATTTGGGGTGACCATAGGATAGCAGACCCTACTCTCCTACACAACCCCCCCCCAAACGCTGGGACATTAAACTAGCCTTGACCAGTCTCGTCTTCATGTCCTAAGTGGAAGTACCTGGAGAGACCATCTGCATTCCCATGGTCAGTACCTGGCCGGTGCTCCACTGTAAAGTCCATCCCCTGTAGGGAAATGGACCACCTAAGCAGTTTGGGGTTTTCACCCTTCATCTGATTTAGCCACAAGAGGGGCTTATGGTCGGTCTGAATCTTGAAGTGAGTGCCAAACAAGTATGGCCTCAGCTTCTTCAGGGCCCACACCACAGCAAAGGCCTCCCTCTCAATAGCTGACCAATTCTTCTCTCTGGGGGTCAACCTTCTGCTAATAAAAGCAATGGGTTGGTCTTGACCATCTACATTAAGTTGTGACAGCACAGCTCCCACACCCAACTCAGAAGCATCTGTTTGGACAATAAACTCTTTGGAGTAGTCAGGACTTTTCAGGATAGGTGCAGAGCACATGGCCTCCTTCAGGTCATCAAATGCCTTTTGACAGCTTACTGTCCACTGAACCTTTTTGGGCATCTTCTTGGATGTCAGATCATTAAGAGGAGTCACAATGGACCCATAGTTCTTAACAAACTTCCTGTAGTACCCAGTCAAGCCCAAGAAAGCTCGAACTTGAGTCTGGGTGGTTGGAGGGGACCAGTCCTTGATGGATTGTATCTTACTCTCCAGTGGTTGAACTTGGCCTCCACCTACAAGGTGGCCCAAATATACAACCTTACTCTGCCCTATCTGGCACTTAGTAGCCTTGATAGTGAGGCCTGCCCTCTGCAGGGCCTCAAGAGCCTTCTTCAGGTGGATCAGGTGATCCTCCCAGGTGGAGCTAAAGACAGCAATGTCATCAAGATATGCTGCACAAAAGTCATCCAACCCAGTAAGGACTTGGTTCACCAGCCTTTGGAAGGTGGCAGGTGCATTCTTCAGACCAAAGGGCATCACCACAAACTGATAATGCCCACCTGGGGTTGAGAATGCTGTTTTGGCCTTAGACTCCTCAGCTAATCTGATTTGCCAATAGCCAGCTGTTAAGTCAAATGTGCTCAAAAACTTTGCAGAAGCTAGTTTGTCTATGAGCTCATCTGCCCTTGGAATAGGGTGTGCATCTGTCCTGGTGACAGCATTGAGTCCTCTGTAATCCACACAGAACCTCATCTCTCTCTTGCCATCTTTGGTGTGAGGTTTGGGGACCAGAACCACTGGGCTAGCCCAGGGGCTCTCTGAGGGTTCAATGACACCTAATTCCAGCATTTTATGTACCTCAGCCTTTATACAGTCCCTGACGTGGTCAGGTTGTCTGTAAAGTTTGTTCTTTACAGGCAGACTGTCACCAGTGTCCACAACATGGGTACACCAGTCAGTTTGACTAGGTATCAAGGAAAACATATGTGAAAATGATTGTAGAACCTGTCTACATTCAGTCTGCTGATGGGCAGTGAGGTTGCCTCCAAGGGTCACTCCTTCAACTGAGCCATCTTCAGGGTTCTGAGACAACAGGTCTGGGAGAGGGTCACTCTCTTCCTCCTGTCCCTCATCTGTAGCCATGAGCAAGCCCATGTCTGCCCTGTCAACATATGCTTTAAGCCTGTTAACATGGAGTACCCTGTGGGGACTCCTGGGAGTTCCTAGGTCCACCAAGTAGGTGACCTCTCCCTTCTTTTCCAGGATTGTATGGGGTCCAGACCATTTGTCTTGGAGTGCTGCTGGGGCCACTGGCTCCAACACCCATACCTTCTGTCCTGGCTGATACTCAACCAAGACAGCCTTTTGGTCATGCCAAGCTTTCTGTAAGGCCTGGCTTGCCTCAAGGTTTTTAGATGCCTTCTCCATATACTCAGCCATCCTGGAGCGGAGACCAAGTACATAGTCCACTATGTCTAGCTTAGGCTTTTTGAGAGGTAACTCCCATCCTTCCTTCACCAAACACAGTGGGCCTCTCACAGGGTGCCCAAACAACAATTCAAAGGGGCTGTAGCCAACTCCTTTTTGTGGGACCTCTCTGTAAGCAAACAGAAGGCAGGGTAGAAGGATATCCCATCTTCGCCTGAGCTTTTCAGGTAATCCTTTGATCATACCCTTTAGGGTCTTGTTGAATCTCTCAACAAGCCCATTGCATTGTGGGTGATAAGGGGTGGTGAACTTGTAGTTGACACCACATTCCTTCCACATAGCTGTCAAGTATCCTGACATAAAGTTGGTACCTCTGTCAGATACTACCTCCTTAGGAAACCCCACTCTGGAGAATACTCCCAGCAGGGCCCTGGCCACAACAGGAGCTGTAGTGGTCCTAAGGGGAATTGCCTCTGGATACCTGGTGGCATGATCCACTACCACCAGTATAAATCTGTGCCCAGATGCAGTGGGAGGATCCATGGGACCCACTATGTCTATTCCCACTCTTTCAAAGGGGACCCCCACCACAGGTAGTGGTATAAGGGGGGCCTTTGTTGTGCCACCTGATTTGCCACTGGCTTGGCAGGTAACACAGGAGCGACAAAACTCCTTTGTATCTTCATTCATATGAGGCCAGTGAAAGTGAGGGACAAGCCTGTCCCAAGTCTTGTTCTGGCCTAAGTGTCCTGCTAAAGGAATGTCATGGGCCAAGGTAAGAAGGAAGCCCCTAAATTGCAGAGGTATGACCAACCTCCTGGTTGCACCAGGCTTGGGGTCTCTAGCCTCTGAATAAAGGAGCCCTTCATCCCAATACACTTTATGGGTACCTTGAGCATTCCCAGCAGCCTCAGCAGCAGCCAGCTGTCTGAGGGGTTCAAGAGAGGGACAGGATAACTGAGCCTGCCTCAAGTCAGCCCTTGAAGGTCCCCCTGTCCCCAGAAACTCAACCTGGTCAGGTTCAAGCTCTTCAGGGACAGTTCCTTCAGGGTCCTCTAGATCAGCTTCCTGGGAAGGCTGATCATCACTCTGAGGCAGGGGGGAAGGCACAGCCTTGACCCTCCTGTTCTTCTTCTTGGTAGGTGCTTGGTCCATTGTTCCAGGATCCAAGACCTGTGGTTCAGTGAGGCACTTTTTGGCCTGTGACCTGGTCACAGCAAGGACATGTGATGATATACCTAACATCTCTGCATGAGTCCTGTACTCCACTTCTGACCATAGAGAACTCTCTAGGTCATTGCCCAACAAACATTCTACTGGGAGGTCTGCACTAACCACAACCCTTTTGAGGCCAGTTACCCCTCCCCATGAGAAGTTAACAACTGCCACACTATGTGAAGTAGTGGCATTGCTGGCATTGGTCACCAGGTAGTTCTCACCTGGTATGTACTGTCCAGGGTCCACAAAGCCTGGTGTCACCATAGTGACACTGGCACATGTGTCCCTGTAAGCTTGAGCCACTTTTTCATTTATTAAAGGAGTCTGTCTGTACTTGCCCAGGTTACTGGGGCTCACAGTCAGGGACAAATCAATGTCCCCATCACAGATCAAGACTGCCTGTGTAAGGGTTCTGTCTAAGTCAGAATCTCCTTCAGTTCCCATAGTGATTCCCACTACACCCTTTGTCTGGGGACCAACACTGCTAACAGTAGTACTGGGAGCAGGTGCCTTAGGGGCAACAGTGTTGGGGGCTCCACCCTTTTTGCAATCACTAGTCCAGTGAGTTGTATTTTTACAATGATTGCACCAGGGTTTCTTCTGACCTTCTTTCTTCTTCTTGGACTGTTGGGACCCACCCTCCTTAGCAGTAGTTTGGGGCCCTGTTGAAGACTTCTGGTCTTTAGGTTTCTGATCTCCACCCTTTTGGTCTGTTTTCTTCTGATCACCCCCTTGGCCCTGGTTCTGGTTCTTTTGCTTAACCCTGGTTCTGACCCATTTGTCTGCCTTCTTTCCCAATTCTTGGGGAGAGGTCAGATCAGAGTCAACCAAGTGTTGATGCAGTTGCTGGTTTTGACAGTTATTTAAAATCTGCTCTCTCATCATCAAATTATACAATCCTGTAAAATCAGATACCTTACTTCCCAGCAACCAACCCTCCAAAGCCTTAGTGGCACATTCAATGTATTCAGACCAGTCCTGAGTCTGTGTCTTTTGGGTGTCTCTGAACATTAACCTGTACTGTTCAGTGGTTAAGCCTAACCCATCTACCAGAACACTCTTCAGGACTCTGTAGTTTCTGACATCCTCTTCTCTAACAGTGAGGAGTCTGTCTCTGCCTCTTCCTTCAAAGGAGAGCCAGAGGATTGCTGCCCACTGATCTTCAGGAACCTGCTGTACTTTGCAGGCTCTCTCAAGAGCAGTTATCCATTTGTGGATGTCATCCCCACTTTTGTAGGGGGGCACAACCTTAGACAGGTTCCTATTGTCAAAGACCCTATCTTTGTCCTTAGGGACAATGCTGCCACCAGTGGGTATAGACCCACTCTCTCTAGGTTGCCTAGCCTTGTTCAGTTTTTCTTCCATCAGGGCTACTTCTAGCTCCTGCTTCCTGATCCTCAGCTGGGCTTCCTGCATTCTGGCCTCATGTTCCCTCCTCTGAGGGGTGGTCATCCTTTTCCTGGAGTGACCTTGAGAGCCTCTAGAGCCATGGGAAGCATTGGAGTCACCTGAGCGATTCCTTTGCCTTCCCAGCCCTGTGTTAAGTCCACTGGGGAGATCCAGTGGGTTGAACCCACTGTCAGTCCCCAATAGCCTTGGTTTAGCTGGGCCAAGTTTAACACTTGGCACTGGGCTAGTTCTCCCTTCATCCTCACTACTGTCAGTATCCTTTTCACTCTCATCCTCTGTGGTAGGCATCCCATCTAAGGGGTGACTATTGGGAAGGGGTACTTCAGTGGCATCTTCAGAAGGGGGGCCTCCTGTTCCTGTCCCTAAGGGGGCTAACTGGGAAGCTTTCTTGAGTGCTCTCTGATTCTCATCATTCTGTAAGAGCTCTCTGAGCTCAGCAGAGTTTGGGTTCTTGGGCTGTTTAAGGCCTCTAAGAGTTGCCAAATGCCTGAGCTCATTCTGATTAAGGGTAGCAAAGCTGGATGGTGCCCTCTGGGGGTCACTCTCAACAGAGATGGGTACAGTGGACCCCTCTGCCCCGGCCATTGCTCTTAAGTGTGGGTGGATGTGTTGCAATCTACCTACACTTGGGTTTACCTACTAAACCTATCTAGTAGTTGTAGTCAGGGTGTGCTACTCCCTTTGCTCTACAACAACTAAGTTCAGTAGAACTTATGTATATCTAATCTTGTTTTATATGTACCTACAGGTACCTATGTGATCTTTCAATTGGTAACCAAGAGATTACAATGGTAAAACACAGCAAGCTCAAATCCAACCGCTGCTCACCAATGTGAGAAGTTGGCCTGGTATATGCTGTTCACTAGTTCTAGTGACCACCTTGTACCATGCCAAGCAACCCTTATGGTGTGGTTGTAAGTCAACCTTTTTGGACTAGCTGCCCTAGTGGTAGCGTAGGCTAAGCAGTCTTTGAGGCTAAACTCGTGAAGCGTGTTAAGCCAGCTGTTTTACCAAATGCAACCCCCTTTTATACCAATGAAAGGACACCACACAGATATATATTCAAAATATATATGTATTTATTTATCAAAGTAACCCCTAGTCTCTTTATGAGCACAGGAGCACAAATCGTCAAACAAGATTATCACAGAATACACAGAAGTTGCACTTTATATGGATAGGCCCTGGTGGCCACTCAAACCATATACTAAAATAGTGGTATAAGTACCACGAACAGAAAAGGGAAAAGGCCTAGGGCCTCTAGAATCGCTGGGCCTACAAGGAGCTAACGTCAGTTAGTGACCAGGAGGTCCACGGGTGGCGTGTGCAGAGCAAATAGTCACACGCGTGCTCCCATAGGTTTCAATGGGTGCGTAAAAAGTACAAAGTTACTGCAAAAGGAATCTTCCGGATGACCTAGGAACTCAAGATTTGGAACACAGGCACTAGAGATGTAATACTACACTCGGGCACAGGTGTGCCAGCTTTACCTCACCCACAGGAAGCGGGTGCATAGGCCTCGAAGTGCGTCGGGTTGCTTCTATCTGTTCCGTGGAGCTTGAAGACAAAGATGCTGCAGGCGGTCGGTCCGGGAGAGATGCAGTGGATCCAAGAGTGGATCGGAGATGTTGAAGACCTGTAAGCAGAGGGGACAGTGTTCACAGTCACTAGCCAGTGACCAGCGTGGCACCAGGTGGGTACCAGGCGATGTCGGGTGCAAACAGGTGATGAGGGGTAGCTTGTCTCCGCAGCCACGTGGTCCCTGAAGGTCGACGACGTCCAGGAGTCGGCTCACGAGCTGTCCCACGCAGGCTCTCGCTGTCGGCGGTGTCGGCGACTTGATCGAAGCAAACAAGCCTTGGCAAAAGCAATTGCAGGAGGATTCGGAAATCAGCTGTTGGTTCTGACCAGCAAGGTCAGAGGGATTGCTCCTTTGGAGGGGAGCAAGGGCCAGTCTGGAGCAACCAGACCAGCGGTGTTTGTCGTAGATTTCGTCGCCAAGATGGCCACTAGCCAGCGGGCCAGCAACCGGTTAGGCGCGTCGAGTGGCAAAATGCAGAAGGGCCCCACGCAGATCGTGGAGATGCTGGAGGGCTCACCTTTGGTGCAGATGCTGCTCGAGGGTTGGGCTTCTCAGGACCCAAAGCACAACTTGGAGGGAGCCTCGGTTGTTGCACTGGTCAGCTTGTCGTAGTCGTTCCAAGATGGCTGGCTCCACGTGTCTCGGTGCCTCCACGGGTCTCCTCTTTGCAGGGACTGTGGATCGGGCGGTGAGAGGTCTGGAGGTCCAGGTCTTGTCAGTCTCTGGGCTCGGGCTCCGGCGGGAGGCGGCGGCAAAGCAGACGTTGATTCGCTGGATGGTGCTTGCGTTAGCAAGGTGGTCACTCCCTGACCACAGGGGAGATTTTCTTCAGTCTTCTGTGCAGCAGAATGTCGAAGTTCCCGTCTTCTTCTTAGTTTCAAGTTGATTCCAGGATGTCTGAAGTCTTAGGACACAGCTCCTACCTTTATTCGGATTCTAGGGGCCGGACTACCTGCTAGGTCCCTCCCTATGGGTGGGACCAGGAAGGGGGTGGTTACACCCCCAATCCTTTGTCCAGCTCGCCCCAGGCCCGGGACTGGTGTGCCCCAGGACCGGTTTGAACTGGCATATGCACCGAGGCTCCTTGTGAGCCACAGGCATGTCTGGTTTCTTTCAAGCCCTACCTGACCAATACACAAAATCCTGTCTGGGGTGGTGCACGCACCTCCCCTGGCAGGAAACCCTTTGTCCACACCTCCCAAGCTGGAAGGACTCCCAGCAGCAGGAGGGCAGACTTGTGTCTGTGGTGGCAGCATCCATTTTGTGGAGCTGAGGCTATGTCTGATTTTACCCGGGTTTCAGGTACTGTACATGTCGTGTCCCTCTAGAAGGGTGGAATGCTAACCCCGTCGCCAGAATTGGCGAGGGGTTAGTATTCCAATTCGTATGACACCTTACTCGACATGTTTTGATAAAGCCAAACCAAAGATAGCATTTAACCGCGAGGTTCATAATGCACTTAAGAGTATATGGTATGACGATATCTGGAAACAGTAGAAGGAAGTTGTTCCGACCACTGCAGACAGGCTCAGCTCATGCCAGAGCACCATCTCACATGGAACCAAGCACTCTGCCTTCAGGATTGTTAAGGCCTGCTATAGGAGTGACTTATAGGTTACCAGGTGTCCCATTTAAGGTTAGGTATAGGTATACTACACCTAAGTAAGAGGTGATTACACCAACTTACCCCAGCTGAGTGATCAGCCAGTTGTGTCAAATCGTTAGGCCAAGCCTGGGGTGGCATAATACATGCTGCAGCCCTTGGCAGGCCTTGGGTACACCAATGCCCTGGGTACCTAGTGTACACTGGTACAGGGGCTGACAGGGTGATCCACTTCCAATTGGTTATGCACCTAGGGTGCATAGTTTTAATTTAGTAGAGAGAACAGCAGGCTGGGGGTCTGATTGGCAGGCCCACAGCCTCAATATGTCAAAAACCAGTGAAGCAAAAAATTTGGGGTGACCATAGGATAGCAGACCCTACTCTCCTACAACGGTGATGGATCAAACCCGGATCTGTTGACTGGGTGTGAGTGTTTGATTGGTTCTGATGCTCCGTCCATCACCACCCCCTTTTGTACCGCTTTGTTCGCCATAAATTGGCAGGGTATGCTCAGATGTGAGTCCCTTGCTCACTTTGCCACTGGATTCAAGCAAGCCTGGCTGAAGACGGCTGAAATGCCAGAAACCGGTCCTAGGAAGCTTGTTTCCGGTCCAGGGAAGGCATGGCTTGGCAATTCGGGCTGGACTGTTCCCATGAGGCACAGGGTCAGACTGATTTGCATATGGCCATGTCTGAACTGGGGTGGCAGAGTGGGCTAAAGAACGGTGATGGATCAAACCCAGATCTGTTGACTGGGTGTGAGTGTTTCATTGGTTCTGATGCTCCGTCCATCACCACCCCCTTTTGTACCGCCTCATTCAAAGCAGCGGCATAGCTGGCCAATTCCGGGATGCGTCTCAAACGAACCCAGAAGAGCAACGGGCGCAATCTTGCTATATCTTTAATAGAGCGCTTACCCAGGTCCTTACGAAGTGGTATCGGGGGGGTGGAAGGTGGAAGAGAAACCAGTCCTCTATGGAAATGGTTCTCAGATTTCTCCAGGTCACTGATATTCTCGAACCCCCATAATTCCGACCCGTATAGTGCTGAGGGTAGAGCTTTTCCATCGTAGACCACGAGGGCCGGGACTACTGGTCTACTGAAGGAAAGCCGCTGCTCTCTTAAAATTGCCCCTGCCACCCTCTTATGGTTAAGGCGCATTTTAGCTAGATGACTGTTCCATTTCATCGAATTGTTGATCCGGATGCCCAAATAATCAAAGGATTCTACAGTATCTAGTGGCATGCCATTAAGTGTGATGCCGTTCCTGAAACGTTTAGAAGGGGATAGTGTCATCAGTTTTGTTTTAGTGGTGTTAATCACTAGGCCCCGTGCATCGCAGAACTGGCTGAACCTATCAAGCAGCTTTTGTAGGCCACTTGGACTTTTTGACATCAAAAGGGTGTCATCGGCGAAGAGGAGGATAGGGGATTTCTCCCCTGCCAGGGTTGGGGCATCTGATGGGTCCTCTCTCAAGTGGTCGACCACCCCATTTATAAAGAGGGAGAACAAAGTTGGAGCCAGCACGCAACCCTGGCGTACCCCCCTATTCACCGCCACCCTTTCTGTCAGCTGACCCTGGTTACCCCATCTGATTTTAGCGTAATTCCCCTCATGGAGGCGCTTGATAATATCAAGAATCAGAGGTGGGAAGCCTAAGTCAGACAGCACCTACCAAAGCTTGGCACGAGGGACCAGGTCAAACGCAGTCTTAAGATCAATGAAGGCCAAATATAGGCTACCTTTCCCAATGACCACTACTTTTCAGTGGATCATGTAAAAACAAAAGACCTGATCCATCGTGCCCACCCTCTGTCTGAATCCTGCCTGAAAGTGCGAGAGCACGTTGCCATCGTCCATCCACGACCTTATCCTCATAAGGAGGACCCTGCCAACCACCTTCTGTATTACGTCGATTAGACTAATCGGCCTGTAATTGGCAGGATCCTTCCTATTCCCCTTTTTGTATATGGCTACCACTTCGGCACCCTTCCAAGAATCCGGGACAGGGTGACCTCTAGCAATTAGATTCATTATGAGCAAGATGAAGTCGGCCCATAGTTTTGGTTCATGCAAGAGGAAATCACCGGGGATGCCATCAGGGCCCGCCGCCTTTCCTAAAGCTAACCCAGTGATAGCAAAGGAGACCTCATTGATCGTGAAACGATGAGATGGTCTAACGGCCTCAGGCGTCACGTCTAATGAGGGGCCCTCCAAAAGTAGAGGGAGCTTCTCACAATTAAGAGATAAAGTACTGTCAACGTCACTATACAGACCAAGGAAATGTGTATGCCATTGCTGTTCCATAATGTGATTAGGCATCGGATCAGCGCCCTTCCGACTACCTTTGTCAATAAGTCCCCAAAACACTGTGGCATCTTTCAGAAGGGAGGTGGATTTAAGATCCTGCCAATGCGCTTCTTCCCAAATTCGCTTGGCTTGCTCAATGGTCCTAGCATACTCTTTCCTGGCAAATCTAACAAGGGAGGTGTTGTTACTTTGTAAGGCCACAGATAACATGCGTCTCTTTTCCCTACATGCACTTGAATACCACAAGTTGGAAGGCCTAGGGATTTTTTTATGCGTACAAGACTCCGTGGTGGTAAAAAACGTTCCCAACTTTTCTATAGTTTCTTGGTAGAAACAGAGAAGGGGAGAGTTCTGTACTCCCTCAAAGGTCTCACTGAGCAGATCAAGCTCTAGAGACTTCTGCTCTATGAGATCTCTTATGATGCACAGTTTATCCTCCTCATGTGAGACCTTGTGCCATTTAAGGCGTTGGTTACAGTTAGAGGCACCACTTCTTTTGTTGACAATCTCGCTACGTTATGGGACCTGGAAACAGTCCAGTTATTACTCAAATGCATACATAGCGGATTGTGGTCACTGTCCTGGGACGGTATAACTTCCATATCCAATAGATCACACCAGAGCCGTATATCCAGCAGGATGTAGTCAATCCTTGACGGGCAACTGGGCCTATTGTATGTGTTGGCCCCGCTCAAATCAGAGCGTGTCCTGCCATTTACAGCTCTTAAATTATGCTCCAGTGTTAGGGCGCTCATTTGTATGGCCCTTTGGGTCCACTTCTTAATTGGGGCTAAACTGAGGGGAGGAATTGCAAATTTAATGTCCTGCTCGCCAGTACCCAAAACATCCTCATCACACAGTTTATAAGTACAGTTAAAATCCCCTGCCACAATAGCTACTGAGTTGGGATTAGTGCTGGACAACTCGCTCTCTAATGCTGCTATAGTTGTAGATGATTGTACCCCGGAAGACCCTCTAGCATATACATTGAATATTTCCAAGTTAAAACCATTTTGGGGGCCTTTCACCGTCAGGTGTAAAATATCATTTGAGGGGGTTGTATGCATGATAGTTGACCAATTTAGGGAGGTGTTTAGCCAAATATGGAGCCCCCCTGCTGGTCGACCTTTCCCTGAGCTTGTGGCTGGGATAAAGTAGGTAGCAAACCCAGATTTGTGGAGGGGAGCCAGACTCCAAGTCTCCTGAAACAGACAAATATCTTGGCTATCTATAAAATCATTCCACTCTGGGATCAACAATTTTTTTTGCAACCCTGCTATATTCCAGGAGAGAAAGCGGATTGTCCCTATACTACTGCCCGCAGACCGAGCACCTCTATCTCTTATATGCCTAATGCAGTCAACCATTGGGCTCCCCAGCTCCACTCTGCCTGCCCCCCTATTGCTTAAACAGGAGGCTACATCGTCTTAACAGGAGGCTACATCGTCTTAACAGGGGGCTACATCGTCAGACAATATTGTCTTTAACGACTCCAAAAGAGCAACCTCGGCAGTATACCTTGGGGTTGAATTAGCGCCAAAGTGGAACAAATTAGCAGAATTAATTTTGAACCTTTGATTAAAAATATAGGAAATGAATTAAGGAGGGTTAATGGGCTACATCTGTCAATTATTGGGCGGAGGAACTTTTTAAAAATGACTATGTTACCAAAAATACTATATCTGTTCCGGGCAATTCCCCTGGCCTTAGAGGATAATCTATTGAGGGCGCTGGAATGTATTTTTTCTAGTTTCTTATGGCAATACGGGAAGGTCAGAAGAGCATTGAAATATGTAGCATTACCCCAGGACAGGGGTGGGCTCGCAGTTCCCAATATTACTCTATATTACTGGGCAGCTTTTCTACACCAGATGACCCCCCTATTATCGGTAAACAATACTAGGGAGCCAGCGCAGGGTCTAAAAATACCTACAGTCTATGAACTTTCCAAGTGGAAGGAAGCCCCCGGGCTGCTACTGCGACAATTGGAACCTAGCTACTATCAATCAATCAATCAAAAGTTCTTTATTCGGATGTTAAAAACACCATAAAATAGCATATATACACAATATAATTTTTTTTAAAAAATCAATTAAATCAACATCATAGAAACATTTGATGAGGGGAAAAAGAACATGTCACATAATAGATACATAGCTTCTTGGCATCACAGTTTAAACCAGTCCTTTAGTTAGTCTTAATCTCAATGCTACTTTAATAAAGTTCAATATACAGCACAAGGTCAATGGATCAGCTGCCCTTTGTAAAAACATTAGCGCTGATTTCGCTTGAGTCAGGTTGGCCTTTTTCAAAATAATAATTAAAAAACTTCGCCTTGGAATGGAGTAATAAGAACAAAAGAATACAAAATGAAGGGTGTCCTGCGGAGACAGATTGTCGCAGCCGCAGGCACCCTTCTGCTCAATCGAAACAGTGTAGCCTTGTGGATCAGCTAATAAATATGATAAAAGATTGAACCTAAAACGAGATATTAAAAATCTGTCCTGAGCATTATACATTAGGCAAAGATAGGGTTCCATTCCCACAGTAGTCTTGATAAGGCTATGTGCGTTCACTGACCCCTTAGTCCCTTCTTCCAATGCTCTGCTAGCGTTTCTTTGGGCCAGGAACAAGCTTTTTAACAAGGGTTTATCCTGCGCTCTGATTACTAATGGGTTAGTGAAGAGTTCTAAATGACCCAAACTCTCCAAGGTGGCCTTAACATACTGAAACCAGGGTATATTCATCCATTTTTCTCTTCCTAGACAGTCACTCAATATTAGCCTACTTATCTTAGCTTCTGGGATTGACCAAATATTCAGCCACGCTGAAATGGGTCTATACTTGACCATGTCTTCAATGTAGGGCCTCCCTAGCTCTCTATGGGCAATGATAGCTGGGGTACTCTGAGGGATTTTTAGTATAGACCGAAAGATTTTATTTTCCTCCCGCTGTAGTTGTTTAGTATCTGCGAAGCCCCAGACTTCTGCTCCATACAGAGCTTTAGAACAACAGATGGAGCTATACAGACACATTACTTGTTCTGGGGACCATCTTCCTAGCCTTCGCCCGTAACTAGTCACTGCACCGTTTGACGATATTAGTTTTCCGCATCTCTCTTCTATCAGGGATGTGAATTTTAACCTTTCATCGAACAATATCCCTAGATAGGAGAAGATCTGCACACTTTCCAATGAGTGAGTCCCAATTCTGTGTGTAAACTTGGACTGGGATTTCTTGCCTGCCATCATTACAAATGATTTACCAAGGTTTACAGAAAGGTCTAGAGTACCCATAAACCTTACGAACCCATCTATTAAAATCTGCATAGAGCAGGACTGGAATTTGACGCGTGCCAATTCTCGGGCAGTCAGTGTTTAAGGCAATCAGGATCTGCTCTAGGTTGTTGATATAAAGAGAAAATAAAAAGGGCGCAAGTATGCACCCCTGTCTCACCCCGCTAGAGCACACAAAAGCTTCAGTGAGGCCCCCTTCAGTATTATAGCGTACCCTAGCTGTTGTGCCTCTATGTAACTCCCTAAGAATTGTAATCAGTCCCTGCTCAATCCCAAGTAGGCTCATCATTAACCACAGTTTGTCCCTATTTACATGATCAAAGGCAGCCGCCAAGTCCATGAACCCTAGATGAATGGATTCATTACTTGTCATGGTATACTTGGCGACTAACATGTACAGGTTCAGACATTGATCACTGGTTGACCTTCCCGATCTAAATCCATATTGAATGTCCGAGATGATGTTGTTATCCTCGGTCCATTCAATTAGTCTATTAAGGATTACCCTTCCCAGGATCTTAGCAGAGACGTCAATCAGTGAGATGGGCCGGTAACACTGGGGGTTATCCCTGTTGCCCTTCTTAAAGATGGTAACAATAGTGGCGGTCGACCAGGTTCGCGGCAGACCGAACCTAATTGCTGCATTTATTACCCTAGTCATTAATGGGACCCATAACTCTACATTACTAATGAACAAGTCGGGTGGCACCCCATCGGGACCTGGTGCCTTGTTTTTTGATAGCGTTACAACAAACATGCTTGATTCCGGTCCAGGGAAGACATGGCTTGGCAGTTCGGGCTGGACTGTTCCCATGAGGCACAGGGTCAAGACTGATTTGCATATGGCCATGTCTGAACTGGGGTGGCGTAGTGGGCAAAAGAACGATGGATTTAACCCAGATCTCTTGACTGGGGGAGAATGTCTGCATTGTCAGCATTCCGTCCATCATTTGTTTGTTGTAACGCTTTTCGCCCTAAGTGGGATGGGTATTCCCAGACGTGGGACCCGTGCTCACTACGCCACTGGAGTCAAGCTATCCTGGCTGATGACGGCTGATAGCCAGAAACCGGTCCTAGGATGCTTGATTCCGGTCCAGGGAAGACATGGCTTGGCAGTTCGGGCTGGACTGTTCCCATGAGGCACAGGGTCAAGACTGATTTGCATATGGCCATGTCTGAACTGGGGTGGCGTAGTGGGCAAAAGAACGATGGATTTAACCCAGATCTCTTGACTGGGGGAGAATGTCTGCATTGTCAGCATTCCGTCCATCATTTGTTTGTTGTAACGCTTTTCGCCCTAAGTGGGATGGGTATTCCCAGACGTGGGACCCGTGCTCACTACGCCACTGGAGTCAAGCTATCCTGGCTGATGATGGCTGATAGCCAGAAACCGGTCCTAGGATGCTTGATTCCGGTCCAGGGAAGACATGGCTTGGCAGTTCGGGCTGGACTGTTCACATGAGGCACAGGGTCAAGACTGATTTGCATATGGCCATGTCTGAACTGGGGTGGCGTAGTGGGCAAAAGAACGATGGATTTAACCCAGATCTCTTGACTGGGGGAGAATGTCTGCATTGTCAGCATTCCGTCCATCATTTGTTTGTTGTAACGCTTTTCGCCCTAAGTGGGATGGGTATTCCCAGACGTGGGACCCGTGCTCACTACGCCACTGGAGTCAAGCTATCCTGGCTGATGATGGCTGATAGCCAGATACTGGTCCTAGGATGCTTGATTCCGGTCCAGGGAAGACATGGCTTGGCAGTTCGGGCTGGACTGTTCCCATGAGGCACAGGGTCAAGACTGATTTGCATATGGCCATGTCTGAACTGGGGTGGCGTAGTGGGCAAAAGAACGATGGATTTAACCCAGATCTCTTGACTGGGGGAGAATGTCTGCATTGTCAGCATTCCGTCCATCATTTGTTTGTTGTAACGCTTTTCGCCCTAAGTGGGATGGGTATTCCCAGACATGGGACCCGTGCTCACTACGCCACTGGAGTCAAGCTATCCTGGCTGATGACGGCTGATAGCCAGAAACCGGTCCTAGGATGCTTGATTCCGGTCCAGGGAAGACATGGCTTGGCAGTTCGGGCTGGACTGTTCCCATGAGGCACAGGGTCAAGACTGATTTGCATATGGCCATGTCTGAACTGGGGTGGCGTAGTGGGCAAAAGAACGATGGATTTAACCCAGATCTCTTGACTGGGGGAGAATGTCTGCATTGTCAGCATTCCGTCCATCATTTGTTTGTTGTAACGCTTTTCGCCCTAAGTGGGATGGGTATTCCCAGACGTGGGACCCGTGCTCACTACGCCACTGGAGTCAAGATATCCTGGCTGATGACGGCTGATAGCCAGAAACCGGTCCTAGGATGCTTGATTCCGGTCCAGGGAAGACATGGCTTGGCAGTTCGGGCTGGACTGTTCCCATGAGGCACAGGGTCAAGACTGATTTGCATATGGCCATGTCTGAACTGGGGTGGCGTAGTGGGCAAAAGAACGATGGATTTAACCCAGATCTCTTGACTGGGGGAGAATGTCTGCATTGTCAGCATTCCGTCCATCATTTGTTTGTTGTAACGCTTTTCGCCCTAAGTGGGATGGGTATTCCCAGACGTGGGACCCGTGCTCACTACGCCACTGGAGTCAAGCTATCCTGGCTGATGACGGCTGATAGCCAGAAACCGGTCCTAGGATGCTTGATTCCGGTCCAGGGAAGACATGGCTTGGCAGTTCGGGCTGGACTGTTCCCATGAGGCACAGGGTCAAGACTGATTTGCATATGGCCATGTCTGAACTGGGGTGGCGTAGTGGGCAAAAGAACGATGGATTTAACCCAGATCTCTTGACTAGGGGAGAATGTCTGCATTGTCAGCATTCCGTCCATCATTTGTTTGTTGTAACGCTTTTCGCCCTAAGTGGGATGGGTATTCCCAGACGTGGGACCCGTGCTCACTACGCCACTGGAGTCAAGCTATCCTGGCTGATGACGGCTGATAGCCAGAAACCGGTCCTAGGATGCTTGATTCCGGTCCAGGGAAGACATGGCTTGGCAGTTCGGGCTGGACTGTTCCATGAGGCACAGGGTCAAGACTGATTTGCATATGGCCATGTCTGAACTGGGGTGGCGTAGTGGGCAAAAGAACGATGGATTTAACCCAGATCTCTTGACTGGGGGAGAATGTCTGCATTGTCAGCATTCCGTCCATCATTTGTTTGTTGTAACGCTTTTCGCCCTAAGTGGGATGGGTATTCCCAGACGTGGGACCCGTGCTCACTACGCCACTGGAGTCAAGCTATCCTGGCTGATGACGGCTGATAGCCAGAAACCGGTCCTAGGATGCTTGATTCCGGTCCAGGGAAGACATGGCTTGGCAGTTCGGGCTGGACTGTTCCCATGAGGCACAGGGTCAAGACTGATTTGCATATGGCCATGTCTGAACTGGGGTGGCGTAGTGGGCAAAAGAACGATGGATTTAACCCAGATCTCTTGACTGGGGGAGAATGTCTGCATTGTCAGCATTCCGTCCATCATTTGTTTGTTGTAACGAATTGTTTTTTGATAGGCCCTCAATTCCCATGGTTACTTCAGCTAGGGTAAACTCAACCCACTGTTCCTGCGGGATAACAACTTCTTCGGGGGCGACAATCATCTTCTCATGGTTATATAAGCTCTTAAAGTGTGAGACCCACTCCTCCGGGAGGATATTTACACCAACCTCCGGGGTGCGGCTATCATGAAAGCAGGGTTTATTGATTGTGCTCCAAAATTTTGAAAGATCCCTACTTTCTGCTGCCTCCCTTAGATCGGCCCACACTTCCCCCTGAAGAACTAATTTCCTTCGTTTAACCACGGCCTTATATTTTACTCTGCACGGAGTAACCCTGTCTATATTCCTGGGCTTCTGTTTTAGGCTGCTTTTTAGTTCTCTAAGGGCCCGTGAACAGTCACTATCGAACCATCTTGGTTGATTTGGGATTCTTTTTGCAGTTCGCGTTGGTAAAAGCCCATCAACCAGACTGGTAATCCTCCCAAATGCACTTAATAATTGTGGCCCCTCGGTTGTCATGTCAAGACATTCTTCAATGGGCTGTTTCCCTTTCTCAATTAGGGCTCTGTAGAATGCTGAACACCCAATCTTGGCCCACTTGAGCCGCCTTCCTTGGTCTGTCGCCTTCACTAAACCTCCACCCACTGTGCACGTCCTGGGTGAAACCTGGTACTGCAATTTCATTATTAAAGGATTGTGATCACTAAATGGGTTCCACTCAATTCCAACCTCTAAGATCCAGCACTTGAGGGACCTGGAGACTAAAAAATAATCAATAATTGACGAACACCCTCTCCCTTTGAAAGTCGGGGGGAGGGTGCCGTCACTTCCCATGGTCATCATGTCCATTGCGTGTTCCATGTTGTGACTAATCAAAAGCTTACTCAGGACTCTACCTTCCGGTGTATGGGCAAAATGGGGACCTTTTTTAGAGGGACAGCGTGACCAATCAGAGCTTATTGGAAACAGGAAAGGGCATAAATGAGTATTTAGATCGCCCATAATTATGTGAAATGGATGCATTGCTCCATTTGCATATGGATAATCCTTACTCAATATCGAGTCTAATGCTCCCAAAATGCCATTTTCCTCATTACCCTCACCCTGATTATATATATTGTATAGTATCAGGCCAAGTCCTTTCCCCTCGAATCTTACGGCTTGTACATTGCGGGATGGACTTAATATATTTGACCATTTACCTTGCACCCTCAAATCCACATATATAGATAAACCCCCCATAGCTCTGCCAGAGCTGGGTTTTAAGGCTGGAATAAAAAAGCATTTAAAACCCTCTATATGAAAATTGCTATTTTCAGTAACCCAGGTTTCCTGCAGGGCTATTACCTCGAATTTTGTAATATATTCCCTCCACTCCTGATTGTGAAACTTGCTTGCCAATCCAGCCGTATTCCAGGAGATAATATTTAAACCACCCTCTATCTTCCTTGCCTGACCCGATCTATGAACAGTGTCTTGTACCCCACCTAAGCCTCCCTCCCCTCTTATTCCCTCGTGCCCCTGGGGTGTTCCACCATCCTCTATCTCACTTTCCGCTCTATCGGGGCGTGATGTATCTCCACTGATGATATTTAGCTGATCAGCGGACTCGACCTCCCTTGTTTCCGGTGATGGTGCTAATTGGTCTGTGTTATGCGATTGCCACGTAGTTAAGTGGGAGGTAGCCTGTACTGTATTCAGCGGTTCATCTGTCTCAACCCTCAAAATGTTAAATTCCCCTTCATTACTTTGATGTATCATTACGACAGAAGAATGGGTTAGTCAGTCATTATCCTCTAGGGACATGAGGGGGGTGAATCTATTATCCCACATAGCTAAGTCTACTTCCTGCAACCCCATCCTTACTCTCTGACATCCTTGAATTACATGAGGATTTATACGACTTATGTCCCTTTGTCTACCCTCATGATGTCTTTCCATATTTGGGGCAGATTGACGAGGATAAAAATAGTCCAGGGGTAGAGCTTTTATAATCCTGCTATGTGTTGCTATGTCCTCTCTTAGGATATATTTAACCACACTACTGTCCCTAAAGTTGATAATGATGCAGTTTCCGCTGATATCTTTATGCCTGTTACCAAGCCAGTTCACCCTTCTGACTAAAAGGATCTCTCCATCTTTCCCCTGTGGCAAGGGTTTATTACAACTCAGCCAATGTATGACCTTGTTTTTCAGTTCCTGATGGGACTCCTTCTGATCGCCCTTAAGTTCTGGAACCCCTGTGAGAATCACTACTAGTGGGCATGCCTCTGGCGGTAGATTTATCGTTGGGAGGGAAACTAAGGGTGCTAACCTGAGCGCACTCGTTGATTGACAGGGCACTTGATTCGTTTGAATTGTGTTTGGGGGACTTAAATAGTCCCTTGATGTGACATTTGGGTCCTGCCCTTGCACTCCCTTTTGCTGGGACTTCCCCTTTTGGCTTGTGGGCTTCATCTGCTGCATTATGTGAACCTCTCGTGCTGAGGTCTGTATGGCTTGGGCTTGTCTCTCCTCTAAATTGCTAGGTTGTCCCTCATCCGATGAGGCACAATTGGGACCACTAACACTAGGAGTAAAAGTGGCATCCGATACTGGCTTACATGCCCTGTCCCTACTTTTTACTTCGTTGATTATCTTATCCAATCTACTCACAAGTGGTTTAATCTGGCTGGCTATGAAGGTTTCCAGTTGTAATTGCAGGTCAGCCATAATTTGCGACAACCAGAGTGGTGGGATTGCGTGTTGTTTAGGCTCAGCCTCCCTCCCTGTCCCAATTTTGGTTTTTGTTATAAGTGGGGCATTGCCAATTTTAGATCTCTTTGATCTAGCTTTCGTTGGGCCGGCTTTACGTTTCCTACCTGCCCCTGTTGGTATACCCAAAGTTTGGTCCCCCGTGTCCCTTTCCGATGTCTGCTGGGCACATGGGAGATCCGGAGCACTCGACTCTGGGGTTTGGTGGGGGGAAGATTCCACTCTCTCGCAGACTATCACCTGTGTTGGGGACGATATCTCTAATATTGGGGTCAGGGATAGGCGTCTCTCAGTACGTTCTATTTCACTAGAGACCGCTCCTATGGCTTTTTGCAACATACGGTCAATTGCCGTGGGTTGGACTTGTAGGGGCAATATGCCGTCTTCCATAGTGGACGGCTTTAACTGGGTAGGTAACCTTAGTTTTGATTTGGTTGAGCGTGTTCTAATTGTACCTGCCATGCTACCTCGGTTATACCCTTTAAATCACCTGGTGGTATGTAACAACTTATGCTCCCACCAATCACTCGACAACCCCTACAGGCTTTCCCGTGACACCCGTATGCGTCTTCAACACCCCAAAAAATCACCAGCTCCTTTATTCAATGTCTTTTTGTACCTTCCAGATTGCTCTAGCCACACTCGCAAGTCTATATTGATTGGAATCCCAGTAACTTAATTTATAAAGGGAGTCAGTCCTGGATACTTGCTACTGGTTCTGTTCTGCTTGACAAGTGCTTTCAGGTGAATGTTTACTCACAGTTCGATAGGCGGGCTTCCCAATCCTTTGTTCCCAGTCACAGTATCGCTGTTAGAGGGGCGGCCCAGCCCTGCCTCTTCCTGACACTGACGGGCAAGGACGGGCCCACCCTTGGCCCGGGCGCTGCCCGTGCGCGTCCCGCGCTGCGGGGGCACCTGACAGCCTTTATGCAGGTCCGGCGCGGCCGCGTAGCGTCACTGGCGTGCGCGGCCGCAAAGAGTGCTGGGAAATGTAGGCCGTTCCCCTCACGGCGGCGTTTGTCCTGGATGATGCCGTTCCGCTGCCACTGCTGTTGAGCCGTTCCCCTCACGGCTATCGAAGGCCAAAGAGGCTCTGGCCAAAGGTGATGCGTCCCGCGCTGCGGGGGCACCTGACAGCCTTTATGCAGGTCCGGCGCGCCCGCGTAGCGTCACTGGCGTGCGCGGCCGCAAAGAGTGCTGGGAAATGTAGGCCGTTCCCCTCACGGCGGCGTTTGTCCTGGATGATGCCGTTCCACTGCCACTGCTGTTGAGCCGTTCCCCTCACGGCTATCGAAGGCCCAAGAGGCTCTGGCCAAAGGTGATGCGTCCCCCTAGCTACTATAAAAAGGTGCGGTTCAAAGTAATCTATAGCTCTTGGAAAATCTGGAAGCAGGTTTCTAAATTGATGGCAATTCTGAGAATCTCTAGATACACCCCCCTACGGCATTTGCAACTACTGCCCCGTTTGGCTAATGATGATATGGGGAAAAAGTGGGAAAAATATGGGATAGGATCAATAGGGGACTTCTGTGGGGGAGGACAAGATTTCCAATTTCCTAGGCTACAACAGATGTTCGGAATCTTAGACAACCAATACTTTAAATTTATTCAGATTAAGAACATTCTTACTATATGTCGCCCCAAGGTTACGCTAGAAAAGATACCACTTTTGGAAGTAGTAGCTAGGGAAACATGCAGAATTAGAGATTTCTATAAAATGCTTCTCAACAAAATCCCGGATGACCTAGAAAAAACGGAGGCGTCCTGGGCAAATAAATTGGGAAATCCAGATGTGGATATTTATATGTGCCTTGCCTTATCCTCAAAAATGTTGGTATCCTCAAGCCTAAAAGCACAACTATATAAAACACTATTTAACCTCTATTTTACCCCTGCTAAACTTTATCTTTGGGGAAAAAGGGCAGATGACAAATGTCCTAGATGTGGTTCAGGACCCGCTACTTTGATACATATGTTGTATGAATGTGAGAAGCTGGCTCCACTGAAAGAAGGGCTGCTAGGTTTTTGGGAGGCACGGTTTGGTCTTAGGTTAGAAATAACTCCAACCCTGCTGGTTCTCGGCTACGATAGTACGTTGGCTCGTAATACCGAGCAAGAATACGGTCTGTTTCTGGGGGCAGCGGTATTTAGGATACTACTAGCTGCAAGATGGAAAGATGCCGAGCCACCAAGCTTCTATATGTGGCTTGCCAGAATCCTAGGAATATATAAACAAGAGCTGTCCATATATTCATGTCGTGGCAGACAAGCTAGAGCCCGGGGGAGGAAGATCTGGGCACACATGGTAGAATGGAGCAGAGAAGTAAGGATGGAGTAGAGGGGGGAAAAAGGATGGGGAAGAAAGGAAGTGAATATTATCTTGAGTAGTTGTAATGAAATCTTTGATGCTCTTTTGATCCTCCTAAGCTAACCTTTCTAGGATCTATCTATCAAACTTGTACATTTTAATTTAATTGTCCGTTGTCTCCTTTTTCATTCTTTGAATCTGTATGTATTTGTATTTATATTTTTACTGGATATGTTGTAATAAAAAAAAAAAAAAAAAAAAAAGGAAGGGAACGCCCCTTCCTAATTGCGACTCGCAATTCCTAAATATCGAGTCTCAAATAAATTACGACTCGCTATTTAGGAATTGTACATGGCCAACAGTGATTTTGCATGCGCAAATGGGTTCGCTAACCCGTTTGTGCATGCAAAATCACGTCATACATATGGCCCAAGGTGGCTTATGGGGCATTGAGGCCCATTATGCAATAACATCAGATGGAAAGACAGACGCAGGGGTATTTGGACACTCGGGGGCCATAACAAATTGAGCAGCAGCTATGCGGCTCAATGTCCCTGCTTAATGCATCTCCAACGTCCAGAGTGAAAACGAGTGACTTGATCTCAGAACCATGTTAGGTGCCGATGGCCACAAGACCAGGATCTCCGTTGTCACTGTTTGCCTTTGCCCTTCCAATGAAGCCATTAGTAGCTACTGTGCAAAGGTGGAATAAGCACCTGGGTATATACCTGAAAGTGATGAGTCATGTAATTTCACTATATGCAGAAGATATTCTGTATCTCGGAAACCATTTTGTGATTAGGTCAAAACTGACCCTTTGTTAAAGTGATTCAACCACTAGCTCTTGGAATGGTCTGAGAATGCCTCCTCATTTATTTCTCCCAGGCAGCTTATTCCAGCAGTAGTCTATATTGTGTCTCCACCCTGCTGGTTTTAAACCTCAGAGTCCATAGGTTGATAATTCAAGGGAATATGCAGTTAGTGTTGGTGCCCATAATCAATACCGATCACAAAAGTATTTGGCCAATCTAATTAGTCTTGGAAGTTTGCTTTTTGAACCCTCTCTCTGCACTAATAGCGCCACCACCCTGCCTATGTCAAAGTGTGGTGTTAGGTATTTGGTCTCAAACTGCGGTTGACTCTTTGGCCAACTACCTTATAACCCAGAGATGTTTCCAAATGAGTCCAGAGTGTTAATAGACTGTGTCAGGCTACTCTCTATATAACTTAGGCGTGTCACTGTATCATTTGCTAATAACTTTGGCATTGTTTGATGAATCTGCATGAAACTTGGCATACAGTTAGGAAGTTAAGCCTCTAAACACCAACGTTTATTCCTGGAAAGGTGGTGCAGTATATTGAGGAGGAGAACAACCTCCAGTTCAGCATTGCTGTGTTGCTCCACATGGAATGCATAACTGGTGTGGGACCGTCAATGTCCCTAAATTGGAAAAGCAATGGAGGAAGACAAGTAATAAAAACATTGTTCATAGATTTGCAATGGCCGTTTGCCACTACAGTTTGTGCAGTATACTGAGGAAAGAAATTAATATAATCCAAAAGAACAAAAAATAACCATCCAAAAACAAGAAAACTACCCACATTACTTCATAAATTACAATCCTACATTCTTCCAGCCCTGCAGCCAACGCTGCTGCACTTGATTAAATGATTATGCACAATGTGGGTTTGCTGGCACGCAGGGTTGTCTGAAGAGTCTAGCTGCAAGTAGGCTCTGTGACCAATCCCTGCTATAAATGGCCAAGGATCATGTACAGTCCATGGAGGGGCAGGCACATAGCCTGGCGTCCAACCTGCACTGCATACAGCCAAAGGCTGTTTGCAGCCTAAGTCGAACAACCCTCTGCACATAGCCTCTGGCCTTTCACAGTTTGTTGGTGGTACCCTACTTTGAACTTCTTAAGACAATGCACATTAGAGAGGAGATTGACTTCTTAGAAGTTGTGATATATATGATTAGAAAACCTTGAAATTCACTAATAAAACAGTTGAAGTGAGTTTGTGGTTAGCTTTGATCATACCACTTGAATCTTTGTATAAATTCACTCTGAAATTCTCTTTGAAAGTCAAAGATGTGTTTATAAAATAACATTAAAAACCTGCTGAAATTCATAGTTCATTTTACAATTTAAAACTCACACACCAGTTGTGCAAACCGTACTTATCACACCAAATGCAATGGTTATGATCTGATGATATTTGTACCACATGAATAGTAAAACTTCACACCATTGCAGCACAAAAAGATCATGCTGTGTCCAAAGTTGTTTGATTTTTAATATTAATGATTACTAAATGTTTAATGTCATCCGACTCAGTGGTTGGAACGGTTGAATTGGAAATTCAATTAGAAATTCAACAATTTTGTCCTAACATCAGCTTATGAGTTGTGAAAATACACACATTTTCATCTCGAATGCAAACTTTACTTGATGTTTCCCTGGCTTGTGTACAATCACATAGCCGTACCCTTGCAGTCACAAACCCCACCTCTGGATATGAGGGGGCATCTTAGCTTTTGGGTTTTCAAAAGATTGTGACTAACCCCTGGTGGTCTGTGATGATAGTGAAACGTTTCCTGTATAAAACACATGAAAATGTTTGCAGGCCCACACCACAGCCAGACTCTCCTTCTCTAGCGGAGAGTAGGCATGTTCTGTTTCAGACAGGCTTCTACTGCCATAGACTACAATGTGTCTCTGAGTATTCGGATGGCCATTGTGTTGAGCAAGGATTGCCCCCAGCTACACCGGGTTCGCATCTACTGTGATTTCTGTACATAAATTGGGGTCCAAGTGGGCCATTTCAGTAGCATTCTCATTCACATGTTTTATGTCTTTGAAACTTTGGTCACTTTCAGGAGACCACTGGAATGGGCCATTTTGCTTTGTTTACAGGCACATGCATCAAGCACAAAACCGGTCGCAAACGGGCAGATTCTCAGAATCTGCCCCTTTGCGACCGGTATTTTTGCATTTGGGATGCATCATCCCAAATGCACAAATCGCTATTTAAGGAATCTCAAAATAGCGATTCCTTAAATAGCGATTGCATTTAAGTAATCCCTAATTGAGATTCCTTAAATGCAATGCATTACAGTTTTAAAAATAGCGATTTCGCTATTAGCGTGAGCAAATTACCATGAGGCTGGACTTCATGGTAATTTGCGAAAACTTAGAAAAATGCACTTATTTGCATTTTTCTAAGTTTCATGTTGCGCACACACATGCCCTTAGAGCATGTGTGTATGCAACATATGTGCAGAGTTAACATACATGGGTGCAATAGGGTGTCATTTTGACACCCTTGCACCATCGAAATTGCGGGAGCAATTTGCGAGTACCTACTGGTACTCGCAAATTGCTCCCGCAATCTCTAATTCATTCCTATGGGCCTGGAGGCCCATAGGAATTAATGGGAAGACATTCCTTAATTGCGACTCGCAATTTGCTAGTCGCAATTAAGGAATTTGTGGGAATCGCTATTTCTTTAGCGATTTCTACATGCATAGGGTTTTGCTATTCCTTAATTGCGATTCCTTAATAATCGCAATTAAGGAATCACAAAACCCTATGATGATGCATGTGCCTAGTCTCTTAATGGGGCACTCACTGTAGAAAAGTCTTGAATGTATCTTGAGCGATCACTAACCATGCCTAAGAAGGATCGCAGCATGGTTACATCTTGTGGGGGGAAGCAGATGACAGTACTTGCACTTCATCTAGTTCAGGAATCATTCCTCCATCAGAGAATATGTGCAAAAAGAATTTGTGTTTGGCTTTGTGAAACTCATACTTTGCTGCATTCTAAGTGAGACCTGCATAAGAAGTAGTTGGCACACTTGTGTAGGGCTTTGTCATGCTACTTTTCTACTGTCTCAAATACCAGTAGGTCATCACTGTAAGGGGACGCATGGGTGACAGGTTGAATTACTTGGCGGATGACATCCTGAAATATCTCCGCTGCCGAAGATACTTCAAAACTTAATCTTTTGTATCTGAACAAACCAACAAAAAGTAGTAATGTACCTACAGTTCTCTTCCAGCTTTAGTTGACGGTATCCTTTGTTCAGGTCAAGACTGCAGAAGACTTTGGCTCCGTTCAGCTGCATGTTTATGTCCGCAATGTGGGGACCAGGATATCTTTCTCGTTTGATTGCTTCATTGGCCAAACGCATATCAACATTAATGCACACTGCACCTCCACTGTCCTTTTTGGCACCACAACTATGGGCGTAATCCATGGCGTAGGACACGTTGAGTGTTCAATAATGTCATGTTTCAACAAGGATTCTTGTTCTTTTCCAACAGCGTCTTGTATGTGGAAAGGGACTCGGCAGTGCCTTATGGCAACAGGTCGAAAGTCCCCATTAGTATGAAGTTGCACTTTCATTATCTTGAGCCTTCCTAGGCCATGAAACAATGATGGGAACTGACTCACAATTCCAGACTGAGTACAGATTTTGTAGTTGAGCGATATCAGTCCCATGTTAGCAGCAGTGAAGAACATGAATCAGCGCTTGCAATGAAATTTTTTATGTCTCATGGTTGCTGCAAATAACCCTTGTAACAGTTTGGATGCAGCCCTTTTGTATACCTTTGTGTTTGATGGGTAAGACATGGCACAGAAGATAAGCTGTTAAATTTCTCTGCTGGCATGATATTGATCAATGCACCACTGTCTGGAATGAAGGTTATAGGGCAACCGTTCACCTGTAATGTAATTTTAGGACAGTGTCCAAATGAAACGTATTGCTCCGTTTGCTGCTTCGCATTTGACTTGTGATCTTTTTTGCAAGTAGCTAATCCTACATGTTGTGAGAAGGTGGCCTGGTATATGCTGTCCACTAATTAAAGTGGGCACCCTGTACCAGTCCACACAACCCTTATGATGTATGAGATCAAAGATAACCTTTAGAAAGCTATCCTAGTGGTAGCTGTGGAGAGCAGCCTTCAGGCTTAATTATGAAGAAATGTAAAGCAGCTTGTTTTACCAGAATATCACCTCTTAAATAACTAAATGAAGGAGAACCACACAGTAGTTATACAAAAATATGTATTTATTAATATAACACTCTACTATCCTCTGCACAAGGATATAACACAAAGCACACAATACAACATCAGTAGAACAGTTGTAAGTAGCACAATACACAGTGGGCTCCAGGGGGAGACCAAACCATATACTAAAATAGTGGTAGAACAGTCACGACTGAGATCAAGACAAGGTCTGGATCACATAGAATCGCTGGGACCCCAAGGAACCATCCAAGGTGAGTAGACTCGGACTCCACAGAGGTCGGGTGTAGTGTGGGAACACAACCGCGGGCTTCGTCCAATTCTATGGGGAAGTTGTGGTTACACTTTTGAAGTTTAGGGACCCTTCTAGAAGGACTTCGAGCGAGCCCCTTGGAACTTAAGAGTTTGAAGAGCCAACCCACCCTTGAAAACCGTAGTACCCGAGTTACCTATCCCAGAAGAGCTGGGTGCATAGCTCTGAAGTGGCGCCGGAAACTCCTATCGTTCTCAATGGAGGGCTGTGAAGAAGTACTGCTGCCGTGAAGGTGAAAAGGGTCCCGTGGAATACAAGCCTGGATGCTGAAAGGAAGGAACCTGAAAGCAGAGGGGACAGAGTCTGGGTCACTTCAGAGTGACCAGGGGCTCAGGAGACAAATGCCCACCGATGTCGGGTGCTTCAGGTGTGAGGAAGGGATGCTTGACTCTGCAGCCACGAGGACCAGGAGATGTCGAGGATGACCAGGAGCCTGAGGCGAGCTGTCCCATGAAGGATGTTGAGTGCTGAGGGGGTCAGTGTCTGGCTGGAGCACCAACAAGCCTTGGCAAAAGCAACCCACGCAGGAAGGCCAAACTGGTTACGGTGTGGACCAGCAAAGTCCAGGGGACTCACCAAGCAATGGGGAGTCAGGGCACATCTGGAACAACCAAGAAAGCCCACGAGAAATCAAGATGTCCCTCAGGAGGACCCACAAGCCGAATGACCAGGAGTCGCGAGGTGACCTCCAGCAAGATTGCCAAATACTGGTCCACGGAGCACTCCGTGCAAGGAGGCTGGAGTTCTTTGGTGCAAATACTGCTCAGGGTCAGGCCTACATGGGGTCCAATGCACAAGCTCAGGAATCGCCAACAAGCATATGCAACTGCAAATGGACGCTGTGCACAGGGGTTCGAGTTATGCAGTCCCCATGAGAGATACTAGCCTCAACCTTGATGAGAGGGCAAATTGACCTCAGGACCCTCAGAAATCCACCTCCTGTGTTGCTGAAATCTTCGGAGTCCGCAGGAGCTCAGGAGCTGCAGTCTGGTCAGTTGCGGTTAGGTGCCTGCAAATGCAGGGGAGTGACTCCTTCACTCCAATGGAGATTCTTCAGTTGTCTTAACCCCTCCGACGCGCATGACGGAACGGTTCCGTCATGCACGTCGGTTGCGCTGTGCGCATGACGGAACCGTTCCGTCATGGCCCCGCCCGCGAACGGAACCTTCAGCGTGGTGCGGAAATCCGCGCCGCGCTGAAGGGGTTAAGTGCACCACAGCTTCTGCACGGAGCCTGTATGGAGCAAAGGCACAAATTAAGCTTCGGACGGAAAGGGGGACGAAGTCGAGCCCAGTCGAGGTCCAGCGAAGTCCAAGGTGTCCAACGGTCGAAGGTCAGCGGTTTCTTCTTGTAGAATCTTGTCCACGTAAAATCTAAAGTCTTACAGCCAGGTAAGCTCTTTTGTACCCACGGGAGAGGGTTGGACAGATTCATGGGACCCTCCTAGGGGAGGGGCAGGACAGAGGGTGGCTACACCCATGTGCTTTGTCCAGTTTCGCACCAGAGCAGGAACCAATGGCCCCCTGAACTGGTTTGAGTTGGACAATCCACATGGACACCAAATGTGGCCCAAATGCAGACTTTCAGGCACTCTCAGAGTGTACCCACCCATCCCCAATACAATAAATCCTGTTTGGGAGGTGGTCACACCTCCCTGTGACAGGATGCCTATTGTGCTGACTTCCTCTGATCGAGCTTGGCTCAGCAGCAGGAGGGCAGAAATGTGTTTCTGGTTGACAGCATCCATTTTGTGCTGTCCGGGTCGAGAAGGCTGGTAACGGTTAGACCAGTGACCCCCACGAATCTCGCTTCTAAAGGGTGGAATCATACCTCCCACACCAGTTACTGGTGTGGTGGTATGATTCCAATGTGTTTTATACCAAACACGATATGTTTCTATGCAGCAGTTTTCGAGATAACATTTACTGCGAGGTTATAATACACCTCTGCCTATATGTCCGGCTGAGTCACAGACAACTCGGGAGAATGGTTTACGAAGGCTGCAGAGAGGCTCTGCTCATGCCGGGGCACCCTCTCACATAAAACCCAGCACTCTGCCTTCAGGATTGTTAAGGCCTGCTATAGGGGTGACTTATAAGTTTTAAGTGTAGTGACCAATAGATATAGTGAACCTATATCTAAAGTAAGTGGTGCAAGCCCCATCTTATACAGACTGCAGTAGCAGACCTAGAGTTCCATTTTGTATGGCCCCTCATGGGTGGAATAATACATGCTTCAGCCCATGGGAGGCCTCTGGGGTATATATGCCCTGGGTACGTGTGTATTATATACTAGGGACTTATAAGGGTACCCCAGTATCCAATCTGGAGTGTACCAAAGTACATGTATGTCAATTTAAGGGCGAAAGCAGATAGACTGAGGTCCTGATTAGCAGGATCCCATTCAGCAGTGAGATATCAAGTAAAAAGTGGGGGTAACCATAAAAACAGATCCTACTTTCCTACACATCGTTCTTTGGTCAATATCATCAACGCACATCCGTCTTCTTCACTGGTGCTTAATAGTGACGTTGAAGATGTCTTGTGTGATGAATTTGGCGACTATCGACTTTGTTTCTTCTTGTCGTAACTGCTGTTGCCGTTTGGTCTTGTGGGTGTGGCGAGAATGCTACTGGAACCTTCTGGTGCCCATTTTCTCTTCTCGCTGTGATGCATTTCGTTTCTCTTTCACTTTGCAGACCATTATGAAGTGTTTTTCTTTCCTGCAGCCCTTGCATGTCTGTCCATTGGCTGGACAATTACCTTCATAAGGGAAATGAAAACCCAAATCGGAAGCATAACTTTTCTTTCTTTGGAGATGTCGACTCGTGCCAATCTGTTCTGTGTTTATGCTTAAATTTCATGATCAACGCTGATTCATTGCATGCTGTTCCTGTTGCCATATCAGCAGCAGTCAATCTGCTCATTCTTCTGCCCTTTGTGCCATTAGCATTTTCTCTAAACCGAGTGTCTCTCTCAGCATGCATCTTCTGAAAGAGTCAGAGAGACATCCATCAATGACTCTGAGGTGTATGGCTTCATCATTGAAATCACAGAACTTACATTGTTTGAGAAATGCATCAAGTCTCTCAACAAACTCGTCCATCATTTCACCAGCCTGTTGTCATGCTAGGTTGAAGATGTACCTTTCATAATCGACATTCGGCATTGCTTTGAACTTGGCTTCCAGTGTTTCTTTTATCTTGGTACAACATTGCATCAGTTTGTGATATTTAGCACTTTTTTCACCCCATCACTGGCAAGGTTTTGTGTTTTTTTTAGATATTTATTGATTTTCTTATTGTTTTTTTCTTCTAACCATTGAAGTAATTAAACATTTCAATCCATGCAACCCACCTGGCACCGATGTTCTGTTTCTTCACCATGTCAAACAAAAGTTATGGCTTTAGGAATGTAGCCGTGTCGTACTTTGTGCTCCCTTCTGTCGCCATGTCGTACTTTGTGCTCCCTTCTGTTGCCATGGAGAGCCTGTGCTTTTCAGGTAGCATTCTTGGCGCACAGCAGGACTGGCAACCTCTCCACGTAACACCCCTGTTGTATGGGGCTGGTTGCCCCGACCGATTTTGACGTTGTATAGTACTTCACTTGCTCATGCGGGTAAGCACGTTTCTGGTTTTGTACCTGATTGTCTCTGCCTTTAGCATTTGCTTTGTATGGATGATTGCTCTGGACTATAGCACCGCACAGTATCTCTTCTTTCGGCCTTACCAGCAAATGCTGGTGGGCTTTTTGAATGTGCTCCTCCGCAGACCCTTCTACTTCTTCAGTGGCGGTGTATGGACTGGAATGGAGCTTTGACTCCACATACACCAACCGCAGGTTGCTATGCATCGATTTATGGCACATGCAGCACTTATGAGCAGGTTGCTGTACCTTTACAAACTGTCAGGGAGAGCAATCTTGATTCTTCGGGCATGTATTCCCTACCCGTTGCAAGATGTAACATCATCCCCAGCCTGAGAACATGCAAATGAAATACGCCGCACACAGAGCTCTGCAATGTGCGTCTTTATTCTTCAGCATATAACCACACACTGCACACATTGCATCGTACCTTTTATAACCACACCTTAACACCTCCCAGCAGATTATGTAATTCTTGTTTAGAGTCCACCCAGAACAACAAGGGTCAAAGCACGCATAATCTCAAGACACTACAGCAGCGAGTTTTCAAGGCCTGGTGGAGGAGCAGAATGTGTGGGAAAGGTAGAGACTTCCTATTGTAGGCACATGTTTGGCCATAAAGGATGACAAAACTTGGTGCCGGTAGCTGTTACAGATGCTGCTTGCTCGATTAGTGTCTGGCGGATTGTCCTACCAGGCAGGATTTAGCAGCGGTGTCTGGGAGATGATTCAGGAACGAATGTACTGTTGTCAGTTGCACTTGTAAAACTTAATATGGTACCTATTGTAAAGCACTTTGAGCCAGATGACGATGCTTTTTAGCGCGCGCAAACGGGTCTTAGACCAGTTTGCGCACTCTAATAAGCATGGGCCCATGTACAAACAGTATTTTGCGACTCGCAAATAAATTGCGACTCACAAAATACTGTTTTGCGACTCGCTATTAGGAAGGGGCGTTCCCTTCCTAATAGCGACCGCAAAGCTATGTACCAATGTTTTTCGACTGCAATTGCGGTCGCAAAACACTCGCAAATTACTACCTACTTCAGGTAGGTGGTAATGCATTCGCAAATGGGAAGGGCTCTCCAGGGGACCCCTTCCCCTTTGCAAATACATGCTATATTATTTTTTGAGATCTGGCATTGGTCTCAGGGACCACTGCCTGCCCTTAAAAAATTAAACAAAAATGTTTAATTTTTTTGGGGAATGCAGCCCGTTTTTCTTTAAGGAAAAAGGGCTGCATTTAAAAAAAAAAGCTGCTTTATTTAAAAGCAGTCCCAGACATGGTGGTCTGATGAGCGCAGCAGGCCACCGTCCCTGGGAGGGCCCACAAATTGCGAGAGGCTCATTAATATTCATGAGCCTCACAATTTGAGACCCCATTTGGAATTGCAAGCAGTGTTAAACACACTATTGCACATGCCAAATAGCTCCTCACAAATTGCGAGTCACAAATGCAGCGCAATTTGCGAGACGCTATTTGGTAGGTCGCACATCTGGCCCTATGTAAAATTGTGCAAAATAAAATGTGGATTCTGGCTGTCACAAAAATCTAACCACTTCCTTTAAGTAAGCCCAACAATTCTTTGATAGCAAAAACAGATCCCAATCTAGTGATTAAATTGTACAGCGTGAAACTAGAAAATCCCTGCTTGGCCTAATTGTGTGATCCTAGTCAAATATATTATTTCACTTTGCATCCTTTTTGTTCAATATTACATATTAGAGCACTTTCAAATACTTCTCCTTTGTTTGAAATAATAGTTTATAAAGTTGCTACATCTATACTAAGAATCTATGCCATGATTTATGCCTCTTTGTTCACGTACAGCATTGTCATCAAGGCCGGGGATGGAATGTTTCTCAGTTCATGTTTAAATATTCCCAATTCTCACTTTTGCAAGCCTAACTTGTATAATCTAATACATTTAGTGCACAAAATTGGACAAAAGAATTCCACTCTCAGTGAATTTTAAATATTACAAAAAAAGCATGAAATGTGTAGTAGACTGTCGTGACGCATTGTCACAGGGACAGCACGACAAGAAGGGAAACCAACAACCATGTTTATTAAAAGCCTCCAAAAAGTGCTCTGTGCTTAATCTAAGACAACTAAGATAAAATCTATGCTCAAAGTTGGCTATCCACTTTAGGTATGGTTCTATTCTTGCTGTTGTCATAACAACTGAATGTTTTAAATTAGTATCCATTATTGGTGCATGAGTCACCCTCATTTCCTGTCTGTCCATAAAATGCATTTTCAATCTGGATATTAGAATTGTTTTCAATTTTATCATGATAGTAAAATCAATGTGGGACTCCCAATTCAGAAAAAAATGCTTAACACTAAATAGCCAAGGGATCAAATTCATATTATCCAATTTAATGCAGTATTTGAGAATAAAGTGAGAAAGTTTGGCTTCGGGGGTGGGGGGGTGGGGGTAAGGAGGGCTGCATTTCTCGCAGAGTCTTCCAGATAGGATAGACCTAATTCTGAGTGCAATTTTTGGCTTGCTGTATGTGAGAAGGTGGCTTGGTATATGCTGTCCACTAGTTAAAGTGACCACCTTGTACCATGCCAAGCAACCCTTATGGTGTGGTTGTAAGTCAACCTTTTCGGACTAGCTGCCCTAGTGGTAGCGTAGGCTAAGCAGTCTTTGAGGCTAAACTCGTTAAGCGTGTTAAGCAGGCTGTTTTACCAAATGTAACCCCCTTTTATACCAATGAAAGGACACCACACAGATATATATTCAAAATATATATGTATTTATTTCTCAAAGTATCCCCTAGACTCTTTATGAGCACAGGAGCACAAATCGTTAAACAAGACAATGTTATGATATACAGAAGTTGCACTTTATATGGATGGGCCCTGGTGGCCACTCAAACCATATACTAAAATAGTGGTATAAGTACCACGAACAGGAAAGGGAAAAGGCCTAGGGCCTCTAGAATCGCTGGGCCTACAAGGAGCTAACTTTAGTTAGTGACCAGGAGCTCCACGGGTCGCGTGTGCAGTGAGTAAAGTCACACGCGGGCTCCCATAGGTTTTCAATGGGTGCGTAAAAGTTAAAAAGTTACTGCAGAAAGGATCTTCTGGTTGGACTACGATCTCAAGATTCAAAACACAGACACTAGAGATGTTTCTCTACACTTGGGCACCGGAGTGCCAGCGTTACCTCACCCACAGGAAGCGGGTGCATAGGTCTCGAAGTGCGTCGGGATTCTTCTATCGATTCAATGGAGCCTGATGACAAAGATGCTGCAGACGGTCGGTCCAGAAGAGATGCGTTGGATCCAAGGGTGGATCGGAGTTGTAGAAGACCTGAAAGCAGAGGGGACAGTGTTCACAGTCACTAGCCAGTGACAGGCGTGGCACCAGGTAGGTACCAGGCGATGTCGGGTGCAAACAGGTGATGAGGGGTAGCTTTTCTCCGCAGCCACGTGGTCCCTGAAGGTTGACGACGTCCAGGAGTTGGTTCACGAGCTGTCCCACGCAGGCTCTCGCTGTCGGCGGTGTCGGCGACTCGAAAGAAGCAATCAAGCCTTGGCAAAGACAGGAGTCGTGGAAAGAGAGGAAAGCTGATGGTTATGACCAGCAAGGTCAGAGGGGCTGCTCTTTTGGAGAGCAGCTAGGGCCAGTCTGGAGCAACCAGACCAGCGTCGTTGATTTTCAAATAGGTCGCCAAAATGGCCACTAGCCAACAGGCCAGGGACCGGGCAGGCGCGTCGAGATGCAAAGTGCAGAGGGGCCCCACGCAGATCGTGGAGATGCTGGAGGGCTCACCTTTGGTGCAGATGCTGCTCGGGTGTTGGGCTTCTCAGGACCCACAACACAACTTGGAGGGAGCCTCTGTCGTTGCGCTTGCAGCTTGTCGTCGGTCTTCCAAGATGGCTGGCTCCACGTGTCTCGGTGCCTCCACGGGTTCCTTCTTTGCAGGGACTGTGGATCGGGCAGTGAGAGGTCTGGAGGTCCAGTTCTTGTTGGGCTCTGGGCTCAGGCTCCGGCAGGAGGCGGCGGCAAAGCAGACGTTCAATAGCTGGTTGGTGCTTGCGTTAGCAAGATGGTCACTCCCTGACCATAGGGGAGATTTCCTTCAGTCCTCTGTGCAGCAGAGCGTCGAAGTTCCCGTCTTCTTCTTGTGGTTAAGTTGATTCCAGGATGTCTGAAGTCTTAGGACACAGCTCCTACCTTTAAGCGGATTCTAGGGGCCGGACTACCTGCTAGGTCCCTCCCTATGGGTGGGACCAGGAAAGGGGGTGGTTACACCCCCAATCCTTTGTCCAGCTCGCCCCAGGCCCGGGGCTGGTGTGCCCCAGGACCGGTTTCAACTGGCATATGCACCGAGGCTCCTTGTGAGCCTCAGGCATGTCTGATTCTATTGAAGCCCTACCTGACCAATACACAAAATCCTGTCTGGGGTGGTGCATGCACCTCCCCTGACAGGAAACCCTTTGTCCACGTCTCCCAAGCTGGAAGGACTCCCAGCAGCAGGAGGGCAGACTTGTGTCTGTGGTGGCAGCATCCATTTTGTGGAGCTGAGGCTATGTCTGCTTTTACCCGGGTTTCAGGTACTGTACGTGTCGTGTCCCTCTAGAACCCCGTCACCAGAATTGGCGAGGGGTTAGTATTCCAATTCGTATGACACCTTACTCGACATGTTTTGATAAAGCCAAACCAAAGATAGCATTTAACCGCGAGGTTCATAATGCACTTAAGAGTATATGGTATGGCGATATCTGGAAACAGTAAAAGGAAGTGGTTCCGATCACTGCAGACAGGCTCAGCTCATGCCAGAGCACCATCTCACAGGAAACCAAGCACTCTGCCTTCAGGATTGTTAAGGCCTGCCATAGGAGTGACTGATAGGTTAATATGTGTCCCATTTAAGGTTAGATATAGGTCTACTACACCTAAGTAAGAGGTGGTTACACCAACTTACCCCAGCTGAGTGATCAGCCAGTTGTGTCAAATTTGTTAGGCCAAGCCTGGGGTGGCATAATACATGCTTCAGCCCCTGGTAGGCCTTAGTTACACCAATGCCCTGGGTACCTAGTGTACACTGGTACAAGGGGCTCACAGGGTGATCTAGTTCCAAGCGGTTATGCACCTAGAGTGCATAGTGTTAATTTAGTAGAGAGAACAGCAGGCTGGGGTCTGATTAGCAGGCCCACAGCCTCAATATGTCAAAAACCAGTGAAGCAAAAAGCAAAAATTTGGGGTGACCATAGGATAGCAGACCCTACTCTCCTACACAACCCCCCCCCCCAAACGCAGGGACATTAAACTAGCCTTGACCAGTCTCGTCTTCATGTCCTAAGTGGAAGTACCTGGAGAGACCATCTGCATTCCCATGGTCTGTACCTGGCCGGTGCTCCACTGTAAAGTCCATCCCCTGTAGGGAAATGGACCACCTAAGCAGTTTGGGGTTTTCACCCTTCATCTGATTTAGCCACAAGAGGGGCTTATGGTCGGTCTGAATCTTGAAGTGAGTGCCAAACAAGTATGGCCTCAGCTTCTTCAGGGCCCACACCACAGCAAAGGCCTCCCTCTCAATAGCTGACCAATTCTTCTCTCTGGGGGTCAACCTTCTGCTAATAAAAGCAATGGGTTGGTCTTGACCATCTACATTAAGTTGTGACAGCACAGCTCCCACACCCAACTCAGAAGCATCTGTTTGGACAATAAACTCTTTGGAGTAGTCAGGACTTTTCAGGATAGGTGCAGAGCACATGGCCTTCTTCAGGTCATCAAATGCCTTTTGACAGCTTACTGTCCACTGAACCTTTTTGGGCATCTTCTTGGATGTCAGATCATTAAGAGGGGTCACAATGGACCCATAGTTCTTAACAAACTTCCTGTAGTACCCAGTCAAGCCCAAGAAAGCTCGAACTTGAGTCTGGGTGGTTGGAGGGGACCAGTCCTTGATGGATTGTATCTTACTCTCCAGTGGTTGAACTTGGCCTCCACCTACCAGGTGGCCCAAATACACAACCTTACTCTGCCCTATCTGGCACTTAGTAGCCTTGATAGAGAGGCCTGCCTTTTGCAGAGCCTCAAGTACCTTCTTCAGGTGGATCAGGTGATCCTCCCAGGTGGAGCTAAAGACCGCAATATCATCAAGATATGCTGCACAAAAGTCATCCAACCCAGTAAGGACTTGATTCACCAACCTTTGGAAGGTGGCAGGTGCATTCTTCAGACCAAAGGGCATCACCAAAAATTGATAATGCCCACCTGGGGTTGAGAATGCTGTTTTGGCCTTGGACTCCTCAGCTAACCTGATTTGCCAATAGCCAGCTGTCAAGTAAAATGTGCTCAAAAACTTAGCAGAAGCTAGTTTGTCTATGAGCTCATCTGCCCTTGGAATAGGATGTGCATCTGTCCTAGTGACAGCATTGAGTCCTCTGTAATCCACACAGAACCTCATCTCTCTCTTGCCATCTTTGGTGTGAGGTTTGGGGACCAGAACCACTGGGCTAGCCCAGGGGCTCTCTGAGGGTTCAATGACACCCAGTTCCAGCATCTTGTGTACCTCAGCCTTTATACAGTCCCTGACGTGGTCAGGTTGTCTGTAAAGTTTGTTCTTCACAGGCAGACTGTCACCAGTGTCCACCACATGGGTGCACCAGTCAGTTTGACTAGGTATCAAGGAGAACATATGTTGAAATGATTGTAGAACCTGTCTACATTCAATCTGCTGATGCTCAGTGAGGTTGCCTCCAAGGGTCACTCCTTCAACTGAACCATCTTCAGGGTTCTGAGACAACAGGTCTGGGAGAGGGTCACTCTCTTCCTCCTGTCCCTCATCTGTAGCCATGAGCAAGCCCATGTCTGCCCTGTCAACATATGCTTTTAACCTGTTAACATGGAGTACCCTGTGGGGACTCCTGGGAGTTCCTAGGTCCACCAAGTAGGTAACCTCTCCCTTCTTTTCCAGGATTGTATGGGGTCCAGATCATTTGTCTTGGAGTGCTGCTGGGGCCACTGGCTCCAACACCCATACCTTCTGTCCTGGCTGAAACTCAACCAAGACAGCCTTTTGGTCATGCCAAGCTTTCTGTAAGGCCTGGCTTGCCTCAAGGTTTTTGGATGCCTTCTCCATATACTCAGCCATCCTGGAGCGGAGACCAAGTACATAGTCCACTATGTCTTGTTTAGGCTTTTTGAGAGGTAACTCCCATCCTTCCTTCACCAAACACAGTGGGCCTCTTACAGGGTGCCCAAACAACAATTCAAAGGGGCTGTAGCCAACTCCTTTTTGTGGGACCTCTCTGTAAGCAAACAGAAGGCAGGGTAGAAGGATGTCCCATCTTCGCCTGAGCTTTTCAGGTAATCCTTTGATCATACCCTTTAGGGTCTTGTTGAATCTCTCAACAAGCCCATTGCATTGTGGGTGATAAGGAGTGGTGAACTTGTAGTTGACACCACATTCCTTCCACATAGCTGTCAAGTATCCTGACATGAAGTTGGTACCTCTGTCAGAAACCACCTCCTTAGGAAACCCCACTCTGGAGAATACTCCTAGCAGGGCCCTGGCCACAACAGGAGCTGTAGTGGTCCTAAGGGGAATTGCCTCTGGATACCTGGTGGCATGATTCACTACCACCAGTATAAATCTGTGCCCAGATGCAGTGGGAGGATCCATGGGACCCACTATATCTATTCCCACTCTTTCAAAGGGGACCCCCACCACAGGTAGTGGTATTAGGGGGGCCTGTGTTGTGCCCCCTGATTTGCCACTGGCTTGGCAGGTCACACAGGAGCGACAAAACTCCTTTGTATCTTCATTCATGTGAGGCCAGTGAAAGTGAGGGACAAGCCTGTCCCAAGTCTTGTTCTGGCCTACGTGTCCTGCTAGAGGAATATCATGGGCCAAGGTAAGCAGGAAGCCCCTAAATTGCAGAGGTATAACCAACCTCCTGGTTGCACCAGGCTTGGGGTCTCTAGCCTCTGAATAAAGGAGCCCTTCATCCCAATACACTTTATGGGTACCTTGAGCATTCCCAGCAGCCTCAGCAGCAGCCAGCTGTCTGAGGGGTTCAAGAGATGGACTGGTTAACTGAGCCTGCCCCAAGTCAGCCCTGGAAGGTCCCCCTGTCCCCAGAAACTCAACCTGATCAGGTTCAAGCTCTTCAGGGACAGTTCCTTCAGGGTCCTCTAGATCATCTTCCTAGGAAGGCTGATCATCACCTTGAGGCAGGGGGGAAGGCACAGCCTTTACCCTCCTGTTCTTCTTCTTGGTAGGTGCTTGGTCCATTGTTCCAGGATCCAAGACCTGTGGTTCAGTAAGGCACTTTTTGGCCTGTGACCTGGTTACAGCAAGGACATGTGGTGATATACCTAACATCTCTGCATGTGTCCTGTACTCCACTTCTGACCATAGAGAACTCTCTAGGTCATTGCCCAACAAACATTCTACTGGGAGGTCTGCACTAACCACAACCCTTTTGAGGCCAGTTAACCCTCCCCATGAGAAGTTAACAACTGCCACACTATGTGAAGTAGTGGCATTGCTGGCATTGGTCACCAGGTAATTCTCACCTGGTATGTACTGTCCAGGATCCACAAAGCCTGGTGTCACCATAGTGACACTGGCACATGTGTCCCTGTAGGCTTGAGCCACTTTTTCATTTATTAAAGGAGTCTGTCTGTACTTGCCCAGGTTACTGGGGCTCACAGTCAGGGACAAATCCATGTCCCCATCACAGATCAAGACTGCCTGTGTCAGGGTTCTGTCTAAGTCAGAATCTCCTTCAGTTCCCATAGTGATTCCCACTACACCCTTTGTTTGGGGACCAACACTGCTAACAGTAGTACTGGGAGCAGGTGCCTTAGGGGCAACAGTGTTGGGGGCTCCACCCTTCCTACAATCATTGGTCCAGTGAGTTGTATTCTTGCAATGTTTGCACCAGGGTTTCTTTGGACCTTCTTTCTTCTTCCCTTTTGGCTGGGACCCACCCTCGTTATTACTAATTTGGGGCCCTGTTGAAGACTTCTGGTCTTTAGATATCTGATCTCCACCCTTTTGGTCTGTTTTCTTCTGATCACCCCCTTGACCCTGGCTCTGGTTCTTTTGCTTAACCCTGGTTCTGACCCATTTGTCTGCCTTCTTTCCCAATTCTTGGGGAGAGGTCAGATCTGAGTCAACCAAGTGTTGATGCAGTTGCTGGTTCTGACAGTTATTTAAAATCTGTTCTCTCATCATCAAATTGTACAATCCTGTATAATCAGATACCTTACTTTCCAGCAACCAACCCTCCAAAGCCTTAGTGGCACATTCAATGTATTCAGACCAGTCCTGAGTCTGTGTCTTCTGGGTGTCTCTGAACATTAACCTGTACTGTTCAGTGGTTAAGCCTAACCCATCAACTAGGACACTCTTCAGGACTCTGTAGTTTCTGACATCCTCCTCCCTAACGTTGAGGAGTCTATCTCTGCCTCTTCCTTCAAAGGAGAGCCATAAGATTGCTGCCCACTGGTCTTCAGGAACCTGCTGCACTTTGCAGGCTCTCTCAAGAGCAGTCATCCATTTGTGGATGTCATCCCCACTTTTGTAGGGGGGCACAACCTTGGACAGGTTCCTATTGTCAAAGACCCTATCTTTGTCCTTAGGGACAATGCTGCCACCAGTGGGTATAGACCCACTCTCCTTAGGTTGCCTAGCCTTGTTCAGTTTCTCTTCCATCAGGGCTACTTCTAGCTCCTGTTTCCTGATTCTCAGCTGAGCTTCCTGCATTCTGGCCTCATGCTCCCTCCTCTGAGGGGTGGTCATCCTTCTCCTGGAGTGACCTTGAGAGCCTCTAGAGGCATGAGAAGCATTGGAGTCACCTGAGTGATTCCTTCGCCTCCCAAGCCCCTAGTTAAGTCCACTGGGGAGATCCAATGGGATGATCCCATTGTCAGTCCCCAATAGCCTTAGTTTAGCTGGTCCAAGTATAACACTTGGCACTGGGCTATTTCTCCCTTCATCCTCACTACCATCTGTATCCCTATCACTTTCATCCTCTGTAGTATGAATCTCATCTAAGGGGTGACTATTGGAAAGGTATACCTCAGTGGCATCTTCAGAAGGGGGGCCTCCTGTTCCAGTCCCTAAGGGGCCTAACTGGGAGGCTTTCTTGAGAGCCTTCTGATCTTCATCAGCTTGTAAAAGCTCTCTGAGTTCAGCAGAAGTAGGGTTCTTGGGCTGTTTAAGGCCCCTGATATTTGCCAACTGCCTGAGCTCATTTTGATTTAGGGTAGCAAAAAGAGTTGGTGCCCTCTGGGGGTCACTCTCGACAGAGATGGGTACCTTGGACCCCTCTGCCCCCTCCATTGCTCTTAAGTGTGGGTGGATGTGTTGCAATCTACCTACACTTGGGTTTACCTACTAAACCTATCTAGTAGTTGTAGTCAGGGTGTGCTACTCCCTTTGCTCTACAACAACTTAGTTCAGTAGAACTTAAGTATATCTATCTTGTTTTATATGTACCTACAGGTACCTATGTGATCTTTCAATTGGTAACCAAGAGATTACAATGGTAAAACACAGCAAGCTCAAATCCAACCGCTGCTCACCAATGTGAGAAGTTTGCCTGGTATATGATGTTCACTAGTTAAAGTGACCACCTTGTACCATGCCAAGCAACCCTTATGGTGTGGTTGTAAGTCAACCTTTTCGGACTAGCTGCCCTAGTGGTAGCGTAGGCTAAGCAGTCTTTGAGGCTAAACTCGTTAAGCGTGTTAAGCAGGCTGTTTTACCAAATGTAACCCCCTTTTATACCAATGAAAGGACACCACACAGATATATATTCAAAATATATATGTATTTATTTCTCAAAGTATCCCCTAGACACTTTATGAGCACAGGAGCACAAATCGTTAAACAAGACAATGTTATGATATACAGAAGTTGCACTTTATATGGATGGGCCCTGGTGGCCACTCAAACCATATACTAAAATAGTGGTATAAGTACCACGAACAGGAAAGGGAAAAGGCATAGGGCCTCTAGAATCGCTGGGCCTACAAGGAGCTAACTTTAGTTAGTGACCAGGAGGTCCACGGGTCGCGTGTGCAGTGAGTAAAGTCACACGCGGGCTCCCATAGGTTTTCAATGGGTGCGTAAAAGTTAAAAAGTTACTGCAGAAAGGATCTTCTGGTTGGACTACGATCTCAAGATTCAAAACACAGACACTAGAGTTGTTTCTCTACACTTGGGCACCGGAGTGCCAGCGTTACCTCACCCACAGGAAGCGGGTGCATAGGTCTCGAAGTGCGTCGGGTTTCTTCTATCGATTCAATGGAGCCTGATGACAAAGATGCTGCAGGCGGTCGGTCCAGAAGAGATGCGTTGGATCCAAGGGTGGATCGGAGTTGTAGAAGACCTGAAAGCAGAGGGGACAGTGTTCACAGTCACTAGCCAGTGACCGGCGTGGCACCAGGTAGGTACCAGGCGATGTCGGGTGCAAACAGGTGATGAGGGGTAGCTTGTCTCCGCAGCCACGTGGTCCCTGAAGGTCGACGACGTCCAGGAGTCGGTTCACGAGCTGTCCCACGCAGGCTCTCGCTGTCGGCGGTGTCGGCGACTCGAAAGAAGCAAACAAGCCTTGGCAAAGGCAGGAGTCGTGGAAAGAGAGGAAAGCTGATTGTTATGACCAGCAAGGTCAGAGGGGCTGCTCTTTTGGAGAGCAGCTAGGGCCAGTCTGGAGCAACCAGACCAGCGTCGTTGATTTTCAAATAGGTCACCAAAATGGCCACTAGCCAACGGGCCAGGGACCGGGCAGGCGCGTCGAGATGCAAAGTGCAGAGGGGCCCCACGCAGATCGTGGAGATGCTGGAGGGCTCACCTTTGGTGCAGATGCTGCTCGGGTGTTGGGCTTCTCAGGTCCCAAAGCACAACTTGGAGGGAGCCTCTGTCGTTGCGCTTGCAGCTTGTCGTCGGTCTTCCAAGATGGCTGGCTCCACGTGTCTCGGTGCCTCCACGGGTTCCTTCTTTGCAGGGACTGTGGATCGGGCGGTGAGAGGTCTGGAGGTCCAGTCCTTGTCGGGCTCTGGGCTCGGGCTCCGGCAGGAGGCGGCGGCAAAGCAGACGTTCAATAGCTGGTTGGTGCTTGCGTTAGCAAGATGGTCACTCCCTGACCATAGGGGAGATTTCCTTCAGTCCTCTGTGCAGCAGAGCGTCGAAGTTCCCGTCTTCTTCTTGTGTCTGTGGTGGCAGCATCCATTTTGTGGAGCTGAGGCTATGTCTGATTTTACCCGGGTTTCAGGTACTGTACATGTCGTGTCCCTCTAGAAGGGTGGAATGCTAACCCCGTCGCCAGAATTGGCGAGGGGTTAGTATTCCAATTCGTATGACACCTTACTCGACATGTTTTGATAAAGTCAAACCAAAGATAGCATTTAACCGCGAGGTTCATAATGCACTTAAGAGTATATGGTATGGCGATATCTGGAAACAGTAAAAGGAAGTGGTTCCGATCACTGCAGACAGGCTCAGCTCATGCCAGAGCACCATCTCACAGGAAACCAAGCACTCTGCCTTCAGGATTGTTAAGGCCTGCCATAGGAGTGACTGATAGGTTAATATGTGTCCCATTTAAGGTTAGGTATGGGTCTACTACACGTAAGTAAGAGGTGGTTACACCAACTTACCCCAGCTGAGTGATCAGCCAGTTGTGTCAAATTTGTTAGGCCAAGCCTGGGGTGGCATAATACATGCTTCAGCCCCTGGTAGGCCTTAGTTACACCAATGCCCTGGGTACCTAGTGTACACTGGTACAAGGGGCTCACAGGGTGATCTAGTTCCAAGCGGTTATGCACCTAGAGTGCATAGTGTTAATTTAGTAGAGAGAACAGCAGGCTGGGGGTCTGATTAGCAGGCCCACAGCCTCAATATGTCAAAAACCAGTGAAGCAAAAAGCAAAAATTTGGGGTGACCATAGGATAGCAGACCCTACTCTCCTACAATGTATGAGGTCAAAGATAACCTTTATGAAAGCTATCCTAGTGGTAGCTATGGAGAGCATCCTTCAGGCTTAATCTTGAAGGAATGTAAAGCAGCTTGTTTTACCAGAATATCACCTCCTGAATAACTAAATGAAGGAGAACCACACAGTAGTTGTATAAAAATATGTATTTATCAAGATAACACTCTCTACTATCCTCTACACGAGGATAGAACACAAAGCACACAATACTGGATCAATAGAACAGTTGTGAGTAGCACAATACACCGCGGGCTCCAGGGGGAGACCGAACCCTATACTAAAATAGTGGTTTAACAATCACGACTTGACTAGACACAGTGCCTAGAGCACGTAGAATCGCTGGGACCCCAAGGAACCACCCAAGGTGAGGACACAGGAGACCCACGGAGGACTGGTGCAGTGAGGAAACACAACCACGTGCTCTGTACAACTATATGGGAAAGTCGCGGTTGCAAAGTTAAAGTTTAAGGACCCTTCTAGGAGGACTTTGAGCAAACTCTTCGGAACTTAAGAGTTTAAAGCGCTACCCCACCCGTGGATACTGTAGTATCGGAGTTACCTAACCCAGGGAATCCGGGTGCATAGGTCTGAAGTGGCGTCGGAAACTCTTGTCGTTCTCTATGGAAGGAAGTGAAGAAGTACTGCTGCTGTGAAGGTGAAAAGTGGCCCGTGGATCCAAGCCTGGATTCTGGATGGAAGGGATCTGAAAGCAGAGGGGACAGAGTCTGGGTCACTTCAGAGTGACCAGGGGCTCGGTAGACGAATGCCCACTGATGTCGGTGCCTCAGGGGCGGAGAAGGGATGCTTGACTTTGCAGCCACGAGGTCCCGGAGGTGTTGAGGACAACCAGGAGCTGGAGGTGAGCTGTCCCACAAAGGATGTCAAGTGCTGAGGGGTCGGTGTCTGGCAGGAGCACCAACAAGCCTTGGCAACAGCAACCCAGGCAGGAAGGTCAAACAGGTTACGGTGTTGACCAGCAAGGTCCAGGGGACTCACCAAGCAATGGGGAGTCAGGACACATCTGAAGCAACCAGGAACACCCAAGAACAATCAAAATGACCCTCAGGGGGACCCACAGGTCGAAGGACCAGGAGTTGCGAGGGGACCTCGAGCAAGATTGCAAAGCACCAGCCCACGGAGCACACGGTGCAAGGAGGCCGGGGTTCTTTGGTGCAAGTACTTCTCAGGGTCAGGACCACACTGGGTCCAATACACAGGCTCAGGAATCGCCAACAAGCATATGCACTTGCAAATGGACGTGGTGCATAGGGGTTCGGGTTACACGGCCCCCACGAGGGATTCTGGCCTCAAACTCAGTGCTGAAATCTTTGGAGTCCGCAGGAGCTCAGGAGAAGCTACTGGTCAGTTGCGCTTTAGGTGCCTGCAAAGGAGGGGAGTGACTCCTTCACTCCAAGGGAGATTCTTCTGTTGTCTTAAGTGCCCCACAGGTTCTGCATGGAGCCTGTATGGAGTCATGGCACAAACTAAGCTTCATGACGGAAACGGGGACGAAGTCAAGCTCAGTCCAAGACACAGCGAAGTCCAGGTGTGCAGACGGTCAGAGGTTTCTTCTTGTAGAATCTTATCCACGTAAAATCTAATGTCCTGTAGCCAGGTAACCCATTTTATACCCACGGGAGAGGGTTGAACAGATTCAGGGGACCCTCCTAGGGCAGGGGCAGGACAGAGGGGTGGCTGCACCCATGTCCTTTGTCCAGTTTCATGCCAGAGCAGGAGCCAATGGCTCCCAGAACTGGTTTGAGCTGGACTATGCACAGGGACACCAAATGTGGCCCAAGTGCAGACTTCCAGGCACTCTCAGAGTGCACCCAACCAGCCCCAATACATTAAATCCTGTCTGGGAGGTGGTCACACCTCCCTGTGACAGGATGCCTATTGTGCTGCCTTCCTCTGCTCGGGCTTGGCTCAGCAGCAGGAGGGCAGAAAAGGGTCTCTGGTCGGCGGCACCCATTTTGTGCTGTCTGGGTCGAGAAGGCCTGCACCAGTAAGACCAGTGACCCCATGAAGCCTGCTTCAGAAGTGTGGAATCATACCTCCAACACCAGTTACTGGTGTGGAGGTATGATTCCAAGATGTTTGATACCAAGCTCGATATGTTTCTATGCAGCCGTTTTCGAGATAGCATTTACCGCGAGGTTATAATGCACCTCTACATATATGTCCGGCTGAGTCACAGACAACCCGGGAAAATGGTCTCTGAAGGCTGCAGAGAAGCTCTGCTCATGCAAGGGCACCCTCTCACATAAAACCCAGCACCCTGCCTTCAGGATTGTTAAGGCCTACTATAGGGGTGACTTATAAGTTTTAAGTGTAATGACAATTAGATATAGTGAACCTATATCTAATGTAAGTGACGCAAGCACCATCTCACACAGGCTGCAGTGGCAGACCTCCAGTTCTATTTTGTAGGGCCTCTCATGGATGGCTTAATACATGCTTCAGCCCATGGGAGGCCTCTGGGGTACCTATGCCCTGGGTACATGTGTACCATATACTAGGGACTGATAAGGGTACCCCAGTATCCAATCTGGAGTGTACCAAAGTACATGTATCTAATTTTAAGGGAGAAAGCAGAGAGACTGGGGTCCTGATTAGCAGCATACCAGTCGGACTAGTCAAAAACCAGCAAAACATCAGAAAAAAGTGGGGGGAACCATGCAGTCAGATCCTACCTTCCTACACTGTACTCTGGAGGATTGACAACAACCTGTATAAAAATGTATTTTCCAAAATCCGAAAGCTCCCTGATTTGATATAACCCCTAGCCTATCAGTTCTGTAATAGGCAATGTCCTAGGTTGCTAGTGTTCTGGCAGTTAGGGCTGGACTGTTCCCATGAGGAGCAGGGTCAAGACTGATTTGCATATGGCTGGGTCCGAACTGAGGTGATATGGTGGGTGAAAAACGATGGATTGAGATGCAGCCCGAGTGATTGCCAGCGGCTAAGATTCATTAAAGCATTCCATACATCACCTTGTTTTACCATTTGACGCTCTAAGTGTGCTGGGTATGTCCAGACGTGGGTCCCGGGCTCACTGTGCCAATGGAACTAAGCTATACCTGGCTAAAGAGCTCTGACTAGGGTGAAACCGGTCCTTGGTTGTTTGTGTTCCGTTTCAGGGTGGACTTATTCTGACAGTTTGGGCTGGACTGTTCCCATAAGGAGCAGAGTCAAGACTGATTTGCATGTGGCTGGGTCCAAACAGAGGTGGCACGGTGGGCAAAAAGTGATGGATTGGGATGCAGTCCCAAGCGTTTCCCAGTGACTGAGATAAATTCAAGCCTTCAATCTATCACCATGTTTTTTTACATTTGTTGCCGTAAGTGCACTGGGTATGCCCAGAAGTGGGTCCCGGGCTCACTATGCCAATGGAACAAAGCTATACCTGGCTGAAGAGACCTAAATAAGGGGAAAATGGTCCTAATCTGTTTGTGTTCCGATTCAGGGAGGACCTGCCCTGGCAGTTTGGACTGGACTGTTCTCATGAGGAGCAGGGTCAAGACTGATTTGCATATGGCTGGGTCCAAACTGAGGAGGCATGGTGGGTGAATAATGATGAACTGGGATGAGGGCCGAGTGATTGACAGTGTCTGAGTTTATTTCAAGCATTTCATCCATCACCTTTTTGTTTTTGCATTTGATTCCCTCCCCTTCCATGACATACAGTGTCCGCTCTTCAGTCTATTTTATGATGTCTCAAGTGTGCTGCCAGTGAAAGGAGAAATCATACTTGTCACCATGGCTTTAGGTGAGTGAAAAAATAGGGAGTATCTAAAACGGGCACAGCAAACATAAGTGTTACTGTTACTAATGTTTGTTAAAAGTGTAATGCAATCACCCCCTTACCTGTAGGAACTGCATTTTCCTTTAATTTCACCATATCACTGTTTAAGGCATTTTGTATCTCCTTCACACGCTTTTGCATATAATCATAGTTACAATGGTACCATTAACCTGTTCGCTCTGCAGAGGGGCCAACAAGTGGATGCCCAGCATTCTGAACAACTTTCAGACCCACTAAAAGGCATTGTGTGAATCTCACAATTCTATCAGCCTCAAATACAGAGCTCACCATTGTGGCCCATTCTAAACACCTCCCTACAACCTGAGCTTGCATGGGTGCAAAAATCTGATTATATAAAAACATGTGAGCATATAAAATGATGGCTCTGTGACTGATCTTTGACTGGGAGTGAGTGTTTGAAAGGTTTCTGCACTCCGTCTATCATCTTATTGTGTTTGCTTTGCGTCACAACTGATATACAATGACTATGCCAGTCCATAATAATGCAATTGTCTTACACTGTCTGTTTTTCATTAGATGGAAAAGCATGTGTGTGTATGTAACAAGTACAAGCAGAGGACTTTTTTAAAAAGTGGCATAATTAACACTATTTGTATAGTTGGGTGCTAGCATACCAATTTCTTTATATTTGTATTTACCAACCAACCCCAATAAAATGGTGAGTACTGGAACACAACAAATTCATCCAGTGTAATGTTGGGTATAAAATTACACACTTCTCAAAACCATCTAAGCACTTCATAGCCCATTTTACCCATACCCGTCTTCTTGTAGGATTCCATCCCTTAATCAAGCCACAAGTAGTAGCTTTGTTGTATGCTGATTGTGAATTAGGGACACACAGTTTTTAGTGTCAATGATTCCTAGCAAAAGCTCTAAATAATACCTCAGTCTGAGACCACTACCTGGTTAAATTCGACTTTTGACAGCCCATATCATGCTTTTTTCAGATTGTTCAAAAATCACAGACACATTTTGCCCTATTTGAGATTCACCAGTGTGATGAGAAAAATACTTTAACCTGCGGCCCCAGCTTTATGGTGGGTCAACAGATAGCAATGCCACTGAGTGGGGTGGTATAGCGGGACTGTCCAGGAGTGATGGGACACTGATGGTGTTGCTGGGCTGATTTGAAAAAGACAGTAGATAATGTGGAGTTAAAGGTTCACATACCTAGCACCCATGAAGGTCTTGGATTCTATGAAGGAGGAGAGCCTGGGAAGAGGGAGCTCAGGGGTGGAAGGGGACAAGACACACAGGGAGCATGGCCAAAAGGAGAAAGTAAAGAGGAAGGAAAAAATGCCAAGAACCTGGACGCCCTGCCTGACCTTGATCACCATGATGATCCAGAACTCTACAGAGAAGAGGCTCATGCTCTTCCAGATAAGAGGACCATCTCTCTTTGATAGTGCCTTATGAGTTATGACTTGTTTGCCATCAAGATTGCTTTGAGGGATGTTTTCTTATTGCATGCTGTAGTAACTAATACCACCGCCCCCAACTTCCTCTTCCGGGGCCATAAAGGCTGCATTAAACAGCTCTAACTCTCCCAGATCATTGTCACCAGGACACCACTTTATCTTCAGTAAAATCCTATTATGGTACAGCTTTTGAGTCCTACCTTTTTTAGGTTTCGCCTAGGCAGCGCTTGTGCTGTCTCTTCGAGACATGCTGTATTCAGGTATGGACTTGAAGCTCCACCAATTTTCTACCCATCTTTTCAATTGGCTCCTCTTGCTGTCCATTTTAAATGCTTGCTTTTGATTCGAGAATGGGCTGAGTAGTCCCTCCTTAGTACTGCCATTTTTGCTTTTGTATACCTCCCATGAGGACTGGCCTTTTTACTTGTGTTGTTACTCACCATGTTTCATTTACAGCCTGTGAGCCCTATGTTTTTTTAATTGCCTCCTGTCTCTGGGGGCCATGCTGGAGGTTTCAGCAGGGCACCCGCATTTATATAATTTTATTATTATTAATGGCGGCCGCACTTGAATGTGGCTTGCCCAACCTTTACCTTTGCAGCGCGGCACTGGCAGCCTGCTCCGCTGCTTACCAAGAGCTTACAATATTGAAAAAATAGACATTGGCGTGCCGCGCCTTTCTTTCCTTCGGCGCAGCTGGCCAAAGTCGATTTTTTTCATTATTGAAAGCTTTTAGTAAGCAGCGCGGCACACGCAACGTGCTGCTCTGCTTACCAAAGGTTTACAATATTGAAAAAATAGACTTTGACAAGCCGTCCCTTTTTTTTCTCTATTTTTTCAATATTGTAAGCTTTTAATAAGCAGCGCTGCACAGGAACTTACAATATTGAAAAAAATAGACTTTGGCAAGCCGCACCACCAGAGGCTGTACTCAAACCTTATCCCAGAAAGCTCTCATGTTTCAGGAAGGTTACACCGGAAGTGACGGTACCTTGGAACTACTGAACACAGCGGATGTGTTATATACAAAATATACCTATAGGCTTGCCCTACCTCTGGCATGAAACAATCGGTCCGCTGCCCACCGCACCTGACCTGTATTGAGGAGGTGGATGCTCCAACTGGTGCCACAGCGCTGCAGGGGTAGACACTACAAACAGTCATTCAAACAATTCAAGTTATTTCACGTATGAGGGGACTCGGCCTGCACAGACTCCTGCCATATTAGAAGCACAGCCCCAGGGCAAATATGCTCTCCCAGCATAGCTATAGTATTAACATCTCTACCACATGTCCATTCTTATTATGAGAACACTCCCATCTTACCCTTGTTATCAGGTGTTTGTTATAGCGTGCTCCGCATAGCCCCAGTATGCGTCAGTCTATATGTGGGCGTTCCTGCCGATGGTTAGAAATCAGACGGAGGGCAGTGGGAATTCAGATCGGCATGCAGCCACCGCTATCCTTTTAGCTTTATCCAACTCGGGGTTTGCTAGACAGCACATCCCTTTCATAAGCTATTTTTAAAATCCAGATGATTATTTTTATTTTTTTGCTTCCTATGAAATATATATTGGTGATTCGCTAAGTTCAGCGTTTTATTATTAATTTTTCTTTTGTACCGAGCACATAAAGTTGTGAATTTTTTGTAAGTAAAGGGTAGGTTGGGGAATTTTGTATTATCACTTCTCAAGATGCTTCACATGCAGCCAGTCAATATTAAAATGGCCTGGTTCATTCCTGGGTTTATATTCTATAATTCTCACTTCTAAATAGGACCCCCCTTTCCGGATTTTGTAGCACCAGCATGGAGATTTTGACGCCCAAAGTTGATTTATTTTGCGGCAACTTTTCAGTATTTTATTTTACCAGTGTTCTTTCACTGTCAAAACCTCACTGTCTCCTGCCATTAACTTACCCTGCCACCACCCTCCTCTGCAATCACCATCTTCAGCCGTCACCATCCTCGGCAATCACATCTCTGTCAACTTGCTGCACTGCTATTCTCTTCCTCTGCAACCATTCTCCTGTTATTCGCTTTCTTTGTCAACAGTTTTATGTAACCATCCCCTCCTCTTCCTTGACCCTTCCTTCCCTCTCATCCCCCTCTGCCATCATCCTCTCACTCCCCTGTTGTCACACTTATCTGCCGTTGACATGTTCGTTGAATTCTTTTATCCAACTTTGGAAGTCTATGTAAGCACTTATTTGCTGAATCATTTTGCACATTTGGTGGCAGCCTTTCTTATACTGCATGCAGCTTGTTTTCTGCTGTGTGCAATACAATTGTAAATGTTGGTAGCCTTTGTGTAATACTATTTGAAATCCTGACATATATATTGTTAGAAATGGGGGTCTCTAGTTGGCAATGGCTGGCCACTGTCCAAGTAGGGACCCTTCTTCCTAAGTCAGAGTAAGAGGGCTACACCCTTTGATAACCCCTGCTCAACCCTGTGGTAACGGAGCACGAGCAGCTAGGCTTATCTCAGAGGCCGTGTGTGAAGCATTTATGACCATACACAGTAACACAGTGAAGAACACTACAAAGGGACACCACACAAGTAATTATAGAAAAATAAGTATCTTTATATATAGACTTATCACAAGACCAATAACGGTAAAAAGCCACAATACTGCAAAATAGGATTATTCTTGAAATGCTGCAAAAATAGTTCAAAGTGTGCAAAGAGGAGATCAGTTCAAGGCAGTGGTCTCTGCGACCCTTTTACTTACAAAGTACCTGGATTCTATAGCAAAACAACCAAATTTCGCAAATGAGCTGTAGCGATGATTTTCCTCACGCGAGACCAGCGATGCTTTGAATCCTTGCCGCAAGGGAGGATGATGCACTGACCTGCAGAAGCGTGTGGGACAAAGCGACAAACTTCTCCACGCTAAGCCGGCGATGCGTTGAAATCCTTGCCGCAAGGGAGGATTATGCGCCGAGCCTGTTGCGTGTGTGACCTTGTTGCGATGAGAAGAAATGGCGCTCCGCGAGGGAGCGACGATCCGGGTGTGATGCGATACAAATGGCGGACGCACGACGCCCACACTGCGATGTTGTGATGCGATGATCTCAATGCGATGATCCTTGGTTAGCGAGCACTCGACAGCCCGCAAACATGCGATGATCTTTGGGTGTTAGCGTGCGCTTTGTGGCCCGTAAGCGTGCGATGCACTGATCCTTGGTTTGCGAGCGCTCTGTGGCAGCAGCACGATGATTTTTCGTACGCTCTTCAGCTGCGGCGGCTCGCAACCGGGCGTTAGCGACGATTTTCAGCACTCTCTTCTCCGTAGTAGAACTAGAGGCCCTGGAACTCACAGGAGCCTTACCTGCAGATAGAAATCCTCGCTGGGAGGAATTAGGAGGCTGGTGGTGGAGTCTGATGTGCCTGAGACTCCAGCAGGAGGCTAGCTCTCTTCTAGCCCTTGGGTGATTGCTTTAGCAAGTTGAAATAAAAGTTCTCTTCAAAGTCCTTTTCCTCTTCTTCCAAGTCCAGTGAAAACTACTGCAGGCCAATCCCAGAAACAGCACACAAGCACAAGGACAGTCACCTCCTGCAGATTCCTTCAGTTACACGGACAGAGGTTCCCCTTGTTGTCCAGGAGCAATACAAATTGTAGGGATTTCAGCACAGATATTAATACCCCAAAAGTCTTTGTTCTCAAAAGCTACAAGTCACTGAACCCAGCCAGAACCAGTTCTGCCCAGTCCTGGAGCACTTTGTTTACCAGGCTGCATCCTTCCTTTCAGAAAGAGAGGGTCTGCCATCAGACGCACAGTAGGAGGTGGAGCCAGCATTCACCTTGCCAGGCACAGCCCTATTCAGGTCAAGGAGCTACCCCTACCCATACTCCAATGCAGATCTCTCTATTCAACCCAGGTCTGACTCAGCCTGCCCTGTCCCTCTAAAACCAGACAACCAATACACATAACAGCAGAGCACACTGGAAGGCTTAGGCAAGAAAATACCTACTTTCTAAAAGTGGTATTTTCAAACTCAGAATATAACAATAAACTTCACTAAAAGATGTATTTTAATATTCTGAGCTAAGGCATACTAAATTTGTTTTTCTACCATGTTCTTTGGGTCAGTTAGGACTATAGAATGTAATAGTCAAACCTCCCATTCTGGCCTATGGAGAACAGGTAGCCTTACAGTAGTGAAAAACGAAATTGGGTGTAATTCACTACCAGGACATGCTACACACATCAGGGCATGTCCTACCTTACACATACAATGCACCCTACCATAGGGGTGACTCACATGATGCCAAGAGAAGGTTCAGGGGCTGGGAAGTGGGTGCACTTCACAGCAAAGATGTCAGTTCTGGACTGCATGCAGACTCTGCAGTGGCAGGTCTGAGACACACTTTACAAGCTGCTTCTGTGGGTGGCGCAAACCAGCGCTGCAGGCCCACCAGCAGCATTTGGTTTACCAGCCCTGGGCACACACAGGCCACGCTACTAGGGATATAACAGGTAAACCAAATAAGCCAATCATGGATATACCAATTCACATGTCATATTTACAAAGGGAGAGCATATGCACTTTAGCACTGATCAGCAGTGGTAAAGTGCCCAGAGTCATAAAACCAACAACAGGTCAGATAAAATACAGGTGGCAGGCAATAGGTTTAGGGATGACAATGCAAAAAGGGCCATTTCCAACACAACCCCCTTCCAGCCAAAACGCATGGGAGACCAATCACTTCCTTGATGGGCTCCCCTGCTTTGGACGATAGAACATGGATCTGGCCCGCGACTGCAGGGGCATACTCCAGTTCTACTCCACTCCGAACCCTGTGGGATCCCCTGGTCCACACTCTCAGGGCCCACTACGACAACCAATGGGGATCTCTTCCCCTCACTTGTGGACACCACCTGTGCAGCACCTAACCCTAGCTTGCTCACAGGCGTGTCCCAACAGAGAGACAGCAAGCCACAGTTGCCACTGACAGTAGTCAGCGATGAGACCCAGGCCTTATACCTCTCAGGGCTCTCAAACCTCGGTGGCATCAGAGAGCGGGGGGCAGTAGCCCCAGGTGCCCAGCACCTTTTGTCCACGCTCCCTCCTGTCAGGTCAAGCATGTCACCCTGACTCTGACCTACCAGCCCTGGGCCTGTACCCAGCTGCTGGACCGGAGACTGGGGTGGGCTTTCCCTCTCCTGGTCCTCCTCCTCACCGGTGGACACCACCTGTGCAGCACCTAACCTTAACTGTCTCACAGGTATGTCCCAACAGATAGACAGCAAGCCACAGTGGCCACTGACAGTAGTCAGTGAGGAGACCCAAGTCTGATTCCTCTCAGGGTTCTCAAACCTCTGTGACCTCAAAGAGTGGGGGGCAGTAAGCCCAGGTGCCTGGCACCTTTTGCCCACTCTCCCTCTCATCAGGTCAGGCAAGACACCCTGACACTGGCCCACCAGCCCTGGGCCTGTACCCAGCGGCTGGACCGGATACTGGATGGGCTTTCCCACACCCGGTCCTCCTCTGTGGTGCTCCGTACCCTCCCACCTGGAGCGGTACCCCCTTCCAGAATTGTGAGGGCACCTGTGGCAGGTGTCCTGCATAATTCGCCTACCAGTTCAGGGGTTCTATCCTGCAACTGGCATATCAGCATAGGGTCTGTACCCTTAGACTGGGCTGAGGTCAGGGGTGAGCCTGCCCTCTCTCCGCCCCCTTTACTGGGGCCCTGCGCCCTCCCACCTGGAGAGTTGCCCCCATAACACAAACCGGTGGGGGCACTGTTAGCAGTTGCCCCTTCCTCCAGGTCAGGGGACACCCGCTGAACCTGGCCCTCCAACCCTGGGTCTGTACCCTTAGGCTGGACCTGTGCCTGGCAACCCAGGACTTCTGAGGGAGTACACCAGTTCCCCCCAAGGACAACACACTCCTCTAGAGTTGGGCAACAGACTGCCTGGCACACCATTACTTCATGGGGAGCACACAGGCCCCCCTTGAGGGAAACACACCCCTCCACCAGTTCAGGGCCTTGACCCTGCAACCAATCTACCAACCTGAAAAACCCCTCAGGTGGCACCGGGGTCAGAGGCGAGGACTCCCTCCCTCTGCACCCCCTTCCAGCGTACTGCACCCTCCCCCCTGGAGTGGTGCTCTTAGAAAACAAATGGTCGGGACACCCCTTACAGTTGTCTCTCCCTCCAGATCAGACAACACCTGAACCTAACTTCCCAACTCAGGGACCAACCCTTGCAGTTGAGCAATTGCCCGGAGATCCAGGACTTCCTGGGGAATACAACCACCCTCCCGAGGGTAACACAGAACTTCTGTGTTGCGTGACAGTCTGCCTGGCGCAGATCTCCCGACCCCTGTCCATCTGACAGTGCACGAAGATCCCCAGGACAGTAGTGGTGTCACCATGGTCACTCCTCTGGGGCTCAGCCCTCCTGACTGGCCCTTGACCCACTGGGGGCTCTTTCCCTCTCTCACCCCTCAAGCTGGACTTCTGCACCTTCCCCCTAGGAGTGGCACTGCCAGACACAAGAACTGATGGAGGCCTGACTACAGGCACTCCCAGCTCACCTACACTGGGAGACTCCCCACAACTGACGGTCCATCCGGACAGACTAGATTCCCTACCTGGTGTTCCCTCATGGAACCATCCAGTCCTGGAGACTGAGGTTGGAGCACTTCGGGACCTATCCCAGTCTCACTCTTGCTCCCATGAGACAGGATGTGAGGCCCTACAACCTCCTCACAACAAGGGGACCTAGCTGCATCATTCCGCACCTCTCCCACCACTCTGGGTTGGAAGACATCTGAACCACTCCTATTAGGGTCATTCCCCAATGCCTCTACAGAGCCTCTGGTACTCACCCAGAGGTCTGCCTCCTGTGCAAGTTCCTTACGATCAGAAAACTCGCGCTCCAACAGGTGTTGGTTTAGCTCTGGAAACCAGGGACTAACAATATGCTCTCCCACCATTGGATTACACAGTTCCCTGTAGATGCTAACCTTTACCTCACAATCCAGTGCCTTACAAACGTACCCCACACCACTCTCCTGAAATGGGCGAGACATTACATGACTGTCTCTATCACTCAACCCACAGTCTTCTGGGCGGTCCTCACACTCATATACCAGGATTTCAGCCATGGGGTAACCCCTCTTCCTGCACCTCACAGTCGGTAGGGTGTCCCTCCCCTTACTAGGACTATGGGCCCCTGTGCTAGTTCCCCAATCCACCTCGGGGACACAGCACACCAATGGAGCTACCTCATATCCTTGAATCCCCTGGTGTAGATCAACCCCCTCCTTCAAGTCAGGTGCCACATCTCTGGGTGGGCGTACTACACTGTCATCACTACATAACTCAACTTTGCTGCCACCACTGGACCCTACCCTCACTGGTGGATCCAGACAATTAACACTGCGCTCAGAGGAAAACCTACCCTCCAGAGCTAACTTTTCCTTTACTGCTATCTGCACTAGGTGTGCCTCCAGCTGGGCAATCTCCATTTGGAGCCTCTCTAATTCCAGCTGGTGCTCCCTCTCCCTCTATGTGTCCAACTCCTCTGGGTACCATGAAGAGGATTGGGCACTACCCTGGGCACCAGACCCAGCAAGGGACTCCCTACCTATTGGACCCTCCCACCTGTCCACCAACTTCTCTGGAAACCATGAAGGGAATCGGTCACTACCATAGGCACTACACTCAGCAAGGGACTCCCTACCTATGAGATATTCCATAACACTTTCTTCCTCCTCTTCCGACTTTCCAGAGCCACCCTCAGACCAACTACCCTCTTGGTAGGTGTACTGGGACTCCAAGAATATCCATCTGTCTTGTTGCCAAAGCCTCAGGGAAGTCTGCAAGGATAGCTGAGTCTCCTTCCTACTCACTGCTAAACCTCTCTCCTCAAAGAACCCCTTAGCTCCTCTAGATTGTAGGTCAACAGGTCATCTATGTAAAAGGTAGGTCTCATTTCAGCAAGACCCATTGTAGCAATAACTGGCAATGACGAATCAAAAATAGAACAAAAAAAACTCAAAAACGTATGTGGTTAAGTTATGGTCTGCACTCACTAGTAGTGTACACTATAATTACTGTATGCAATCATAAATGCAAGTCCAGATCCCACCGCTTCCACCAATGTTAAAAATGGGGGTCTCTAGTTGGCAATGGCTGGCCACTGTCCATTTCCAACATATATTCACAGTGCTTTCAGTTGCGGGCTGGACCCTCATAGTACTATAATAAATACATATTACTATTCCCCAGCCTGCCAACCATGATTCAAATCAGTAACCCTCCGAATACACACAAAAAATCTTAAGTCATTGCATTGCCAACTGAGCTTTCCTAGCAGAGCCATTTATTTCCCTCACATAAGCATAACTCACATTTATTTGTTATTCGGTACGAGTGCCTTACATGTTATATGCAGTTACATGTAGGCCAAGGGCCAACAAAATGGTTCCTGAATATGGCAAGATCAATTGCAAATTGTGAGAATAACGCGTCCTCTTATTGTGTAATTTGTGCTTCCTCTGATACAATCATATTTATGTACGGATACCTTGCTTTTATAAGTGTGTACACCTAAGAAGGCAAAATGCACATACTGTTGCAAATTAGCGATTACAGTCTATTATTAGCGGAAAAAAGGATACACTTCTACCAGTTATCTATCCACGATAAGATGAGAGAACAAGTACTGGTAATGCAATAGGTCTCACATTTGCGAGAGTTTGAGCTATTGGCATTGTAGATAACAATGCCTTTTAATTTGTGTATTTAAAAAACCTGCAAGTGGTGCATAAAAACATACTGCCTACTTATAATCCTTCCTTACGAGAAGCAAGGCTGGCAGTAAAAGAGGCGCAGTTACTGCCAGCCTTGCTTCTCGTAAGCAACAACTGTAAGTAACAAGCATTAAAAATGCAATAGGTCTCGCCTTTCATTGAGTTAAAGCCATTTGCTTTGCTATACAATCCCATTAGCAAAGCAAATGGCTTTAACTTAATCAAAGGCGAGACCTATTGCATTTTCAATACTTGTTCTTTTTGTGTAACTCTCTGCCAAACATCACTTCTACCTGCACCTGCGACTATCCTTGGTGAGGGCCGAGCAGCCTCAATCTGCTCTGTAAAGCCTCGTCCACCTGGTAGCATCCCTCGTCGTCCATCTGCTAGTTGTTTCTTTACATCAGAGCTCTTGCCTCCTCCTCCTCCACTTCTTTTAGTTGCACCCACCTTCTTATCCCCTGCCCACGTGACTCCGCTTTGGGATCAAATGGATTTTGTCCTTGTCTTTCATGCACCTGCCTAGTGTTCCTCCTATTGTAGCTGTGCTTGCAGCTTCTTGCACCATCCTCCTTGCCCTGACTCCTTCAGATGACGTGGGTCTGTGCTGTGCACGCCCACCTCTTCCAAATTTGGCTGCATTCAATTCTGCCTTCATTACTGGGGTGCACAGATGTAGTGTGTCAGCAGTGGTGTGTCAGCAGTGAAGTGCACAGCAGTGACGTGTCAGCAGTGAGGTGCACAACAGGGGCGTGTCAGCAGTGGGGTGCACAGAAGGGGTCAGCAGTGATGCATCAGAAGTGGTGTGTCAGCAGCGGCGTCAGCAGCGATGTGTCAGCAGTGGTGTGTCAGCAGCGATGGGTCAGCAGTGGTGTGTCAGCAGCGGCGTGTCAGCAGCGGCGTGTCAGCAGCGGCGTGTCAGCAGTGGCGTGTCAGCAGTGGCGTGTCAGCAGCGGTGTGTCAGCAGCGACGTGTCAGCAGCGACGTGTCAGCAGCGACGTGTCAGCAGCGACGTGTCAGCAGCGGCGTGTCAGCAGTGGTGTGTCAGCAGCGGGGCATGTCAGCAGTGGTGTGTCAGCAGCGGCATTTCGGCAGTGGTGTGACAGCAGTGGTGTGTCAGCGTCAGCATGTCAGCGTTGGTGTGTCAGCTGTGGTGTCTGCAGCGGGGTGTCAGCAGCGGCATGTCAGCAGCAGTGCATCAGCAGTGATGTGTCAGCAGCGGCTTGTCAGCAGCGGCGTGTCAGCAGCGGCGTGTCAGCAGCGGTATGTCAGCAGCGGCATGTCAGCAGTGGTGCATCAGCAGTGATGTGTCAGCAGCGGCGTGTCAGCAGCGGCGTGTCAGCAGCGGCGTGTCAGCAGCGGCGTGTCAGCAGCGGCATGTCAGCAGTGGTGCGTCAGCAGTGATGCGTCAGCAGTGATGCGTCAGCAGTGGTGTGTCAGCAGTGGTGTCAGCAGCGGCGTGTCAGCTGTCTGGCCTTGGCAAGCTTGTAGGGTTATTGCTTTATTTTAAGAATATACCAAAAAAAAGAAACGCAAAGAAAAAATAATCTTGCCCAAACTTGATAGCCATCTGCCTGCCATACATTTTCATTAAAATAAGTAAAAAAATAATAACTACTGCATATGGTGTTGATGATACAGTAGTACACGCATTTTCTCCCAGCCATGTGCACGTATAACAGGTATAGAAACCCTTTAATTTGAACGCACTTCACAGGAAAATATGATCCTTATTAGAACAAATATTGGCGTTAAGTTACTGTAACTTGAAGACATATGTTAAACACATAAGGGGGACTCAAAATGGAGGCTAAACAATGGAAATTATTATGGGCTGGCAAAGTGTTGGGTCTACCGGCCTGCCACTGAGGCGCATTTCTTTTTCAGTCAGGTGTGCACATGTCATCAGTTCAAGTGCAATCCCTCACAGTACAAGATAATGGCTTAAGCGGGTTGACCCACTGCCCTATGCTGTATAACTTGGAGAAAGGAAACAAAGTGTTAATGACAACCTAATAATCCATTGATTAGGACGGCTAATCCTTAACCATCTTTATGTTTGTATAGGTGTATTTTTATGTATTTCTTTGTATTACATGAAAATATGGAAACCACGAAAGCTGTCTCTAGGCCAAAACTAAAAATCAAGTCCAGGTGAACTCGGAGTCACGAGGTCTCCCACTCTGTGGCGCGTGCCTGGTCACACTTGTGGAAGCGTAGTACAGTGAGCAGATCTCAAAGGCCGCCAGTGTTCATTCATAGGAACAATTCACAGCCAGTTACCCCAGCTGACATGACCCAACACTCACCCCTATATTAAAACCACTCGGTGCGGCCCGATCTTCAAAGTATACGCATGAACACAGTAAATCACTTTAGTATATACACTGTGCGTCCCTCACCGGGGCTACAGAGAGGAGGGGCTCTCTTAAAGACATGCAGCAGAAGAATGTGTGCTCTCTGTGTTAAATAGGAATGCATTGGGGATTCCCTGATAAGTGTTTCAGTGGTAATTCCTGATATGAGAGGAGCAGCGTGGTCAAGTTTGGTATGTTTTAAATAGTAATAATAAATGCTACGCAATGGCATGCTCAGATTTATTATGACTATTTTAGAAATGCCACTTTTAGAAGTTGGCATTTCTGTTTGCTATGTGTCTGCCTGCCTGATGTGAATTGCATGTCTGGCTTTTGAGTGACAGGGGCTGGGAGGTGTGTGTGGCTCCAGGAGGGGCAGGGTGAGTCAGCGCTAGGCTGAATGGGACATCTGCATTTGGAGTGGTGGGAGGAGAAGTCCCTGGTCCCTGAATAGGATTGTGCCTGTCCTAGTGAATGCTGGCACCGCTCCCCTGTGGTGTATCTGATGACGAGCCCCCACCTAACAATAGAGAAGAGGAGCCCTGTCAACAGAGTGCTCCAAATCCCCCCTGAACCAGTTGCATCTGGTTCCCCCAAACGCCCTGTCCTGCAGACAAAGAGATTCTGTGTATAAATATTGGGGCTGTGACCGGCCCCAACAGCGCTAAGGATGCCTGGCTTCACCCTGGGGTGCCCAGGAGTGGACACTTCACAGGGAAAGCCAGGAGGGGTTCCACAGCGGTATGAGTATCAGCGCCAGGAAACCGCAAAGGCGACACCGCAAGGTGGCCGTCTGGTGACAGTGCGCTCTATAAGTACCTTGACACTTGACACTTACCCCATGAAGAGGAGCTGTTCCTGACTTGCGGGAGCTTGCTGCTGCTGGGGCTCAGGAGGAACTGCCATGGGGGCTTGCCTCCCTGCTGGAGGGCCCTGTGTGCTGGCCTCCCTGGGTCCAGCTATGCCCCTTGGACTATTTCAGGACTGGAGTGCCTCGTGAGCGCTTTATTTTCTCTCCCAGGAGAGAGGAGAGTACCTGGGCTGCGCAGAGCTATGCTGCACATCATGGAGTGGGAATCCCCGGCGTAAGGATTCCCCCCGAGTTGCTGCAAGCAGCGGGAGTCCATACTGCTTTTATGGGTACTTACTTAGCGGGAGCCTACCCCGCATTTTTCTTAAGAGGAGCGGGTGCCCACCCCGCATGGATGCCTTGCTGGCGGGAGCCCACCCCGCTCTCATGCCTTTTTAAAAGAGCAGGTACCCACCCCGCATTTATGCCAGAGAAGCGGGTGCCCACCCCGCATTTGTGTGGTGTTGGCGGGAGCCTAGCCCGCATTGATGCTCTTTAATTGAAGCGGGAGCCCACCCTGCATTTCACCGCCGAAGTAAAAGTGACTGGCTGTAGGCTGCCAATTGCAGCGCGGCTGGAGAGGAAGTCAGGCAACGTGGTGCCTGACGTGGGGTGGGATTTCTGCATTAGCGAGGGAAGCCCCGCATCCACAGAGGAGCCGGGAGAGCCCTGCCTTCGCGCCAGCACCAGGGAAGTCCCTGCAGTAGGCTGTGTTCCCGCCTGCAGCGTCCAGCGAGAGGAGAGCCTCCCAGCATAGCCTGGTGTCACAGGGGATGTCAGGTGGAAGGGCCGGAGAGAAGGGGTCCCCGGAGAAGCCCCAGTGAGTTGGGCTGCCCGTGAGCCTAGCTTTGTCCTCGTGGTGCCGAGAGCGGCCCCAAAGGAGTCCTCACAGAGCCTGGTGAGTGGGGCTAGGTAGAGTATTGTTGGTGCCCTCCAGGCACATTGTCGGTGCCTGAGCGGTCTCGCAGGAGAGCGGGCTGCTCCAACGTGAAGCATATTGTTCTCAGGGCCCTAGTGGGGGTCCAGAGGGCACCGAGGTGCCCATGCCTGTCTTTGTTCCTTCAGTTGCGCCGCCGTAGCGGGCAACTGCAATGATTGGGCACCTTTGTTTTAATTAGTCCCAGTGGGGCCTGAGAGGCACAGTGCTGCCCGTGTTTGCGCTACTGAACCCAGCTGCCCTGCGAGAGCGCAGGCAGCTGCACCGTGGGGCACGCTTGGTTAAGAGCCCCAGTGGGGGACCCAGAGGGGTCCAGAGGGCACAGTGAGTGCCAGTGGCCACAGCCTCTGCACAGCTGCACCGCAATTAGCGGCAGCTGCAACGTTTAGGCCAGTTGCTTACAAGTCCCAGTGGGGACCCAAGAGGCACAGTGGTGCCAGTGCAGTTGCGCACTTTATGTTTGCTGCCTTGGCAACCAAGCCCAGACACTCTGGACAAAGGGCGTTTAGGGCCCAGGTGAAAGCCAAGATGGCCTGGGGTCATTGTGGGTGAGATTGGTAGAGCGCCAGGCTCTACAAAGTTGCTTAATGTGAGTTATGTGATGTGATTTATGCACCCTGATTTATGCCTCTAATGATGTTTATGGTAATGAGGTTAGTGCATACTGTGTGTATGCTGGTGAGGCCTAATGCTTAATGTGTTTATGCTAATGAGGTTTGGGCCTAATGTGATTTATTGCCTAATGTCATGTTATGATATTTCAGGATGGTGTCTAATGCTAATGTGGTAATGCTTAGGTCATTATTGTACCAGTAGTTACTGGTTGTGTTTTACAGTTAATTATCTGTTCTGATGGTTCTGACCGTGGTCAGATTGGCGTGGTCCTGTATATAATCCCCTGTGAAGTTTGCCTAGTGCCAGTTGGCACAGTGTAAATGTGTGATTACGTTTCTATTGTGTTTATGATAATACAAAGGCTATTTTTTGTGTGGAGTTCCTTTTGTGGTGTGCCTAGTGTGTTGCTGCTGTGTGTGTGTTTGTTGCACAAACGCTTTTAAGCCTGACTGCTCGTGCCAAGCTACCAAGGGGGTGAGCAGGGCTTATCTTCAGCGTGTATTCCCTTGCCCTGACTAGAGTGGTGGTTTCTAACTGGCTTAGGCGCAAGCCCTAGCCAACCAGAAATCCCATTTCTAACACAGCTTCTAAGATCTTCTCCTCCAGCAGCAGGATACAGGGTCTCCAGGAACCCATGTGCGCGTTGCCTTCCATGTCCATAGCCACTGTTTCTCAAACCCCTCAAGCAAGGCAAGACGCCCTAGTGAAGCACTCTGAACAAAACAAGAAAGCAGTGGAACTAGCAGCCTCAGAGGAGCCAGAGGAGTGCACCACTTCCACCGCAAGGGCCCAGGACTGAGAGACCAAGTCTCACAGCTTAGGGGTGAGCCCAGCAGACCCAAGGAACGGAAAGGCAAATGCCTCAAGGCCAAGGCCAGATCAAAAACATCGACATTCTCAAGACTGAACTTCCCCTGAGTACATAGCTGTGCAACAAGAGACAGATCAGCTGCTCAAATCCAACAATCAGAACTTCACTGTCACGTTCAAGACCTGATATCTCTCGAGCACATAGCTGCGCACAAAGAAAGGGATCAGTTGCCCAATCCTCTCAGCAACTTGCACTTTTCCCCCCCAATCTAGAAACTCCTGGTGCTGCATCCGGGTCCCGTAATAATGCTGAGATAGAGGAGCCAGTGAGGGGAATATTGGCTCTAGAAAAAGCAACACACATCCAGGCCTCAGGCCAACAGTCATCGCCTCTTCACACTCCAGATTGCCAGTCAGAAACATCATCTCAATTAGCTGAACCCAAGCACTGTATAGATGCTGGCCCCAAAGAGAAAGAGAAGCAAGAGGACGACCAGGAAGTCCACCGCTATTTGGGCACCCAGGAATGGGCAGACATGGTGGCCCCTTACTCGCAGGATTCCCCCCAGAAGTCCCCATGCAAATCATCCTCAGCCAATCCAGGCAGATACAGCAGAGACAGTAAAGCCAATACGGAAAGGGATTCCAACAGCTGATCTCCCCTGAGTAACACAGCCTCCCGGCAAAGAGAAAGTGTGTTCATCTCCCTGCTACTCACCATGCACCGATCAGCGGAAGCTCTCTTGCTCCAATCAGAAAAGATGGACCTTCAACTGTCACTTTTAAATACATTAGCCCTATATGTTGCTTTCTCGATAGCATTGTCGCCTCAGCAATCTCTTAAAGGGCTTTTAGTATATAGGCCCCCTGGACCGGCTGGATCCTTCTTTGATGAGCTCCAGTCTGTAATTGTGGCGCTGGTTCTGAGAGCTGAGCACTGTGTATTGGCCGGTGATTTTAATTTTCACATGGATGAGGGACTGGACCCTGACACGACCAAATTGTTTGATGTTACGGCCCCCCTAGGTCTTGCCCCCTATCTCTCTGGTCCTACGCATGACAAGGGTCATACCTTGGATCAGGTCTTTTCCACGTCCCCCATTGAGGTGCTGTCACTTTTGCCGGTGCTCTGGTCGGACCATAGGCTGGCCAAATTTTATGTACTGGGCACAAAGAATCCATCGAGCATTGCTCCTAGGCAGCTGCGACGCACCCTTAGGGCGTATCATCGGGTGACTCCTGAAATGTTAGCTCAGGCATCTTTTGATCATCCCTGCCCTCTTACGGGTGACCTGGAGAGAGATTTAGAGTCCCTGCAGGCGTGGCTAACGGATAGGCTGAATGATCTAGCCCCTGAGATTGCCCCCCGATTAATATCTAAGCGGGTCTCGGCCCCCTGGTTTACTGAAGCACTGTCGGCTTCTCGGCGGCAGTGCAAGGTGGCTGAAAGGGCTTGGCGGTCACAGTATGATCCCGCAGCCAGGCTTGTCTATAAGACAGTGGTTAAAGCATACCACCGGGATATCCTCCTTGAAATAAAAGGCTAGTTGGCAAGGAGGATAGAGGCTGCCTCTAACTCCTGTAAGGAGATTTTCTCGATTGTTAGGGAATTTACGGTCCCGCGACTTAATACAACTCAGCCCGCTCCTTCTGAGTCGTGGGTTTCTGCCCTTGCCAATTTTTTTACCACCAAGATTAAATTGATTCAGGACTCCTTTCCCTTGAGGGTGGCTGAAGTTACTCCCAGCTCTGAGGACAGCTCAGTTCCGACGGCCCCTTTGGGCCCAGTTCTGGCAGATTTTCCGCCAATTTCAGTTTTTTCGTCATTAGTACTTATGGCCAATCTTAAATCTGGGTCGCCTCTTGACCCATGCCCGGCCAAACTCTTGGCGAAAATGGCTGAAGTTGTAAATCCATTGGCGAACCCACTTTTGAATCACTCCTTGAGTCGGGGGGTGGTCCCGCAGGCCTGGAAGCAGGCGATGGTTATCCCCCTTCTTAAGAAGCCCGGCCTGGTTTCTGAGGTTTTGGCCAACTATAGGCCCATCTCTCTTCTCCCTGCGCTGGCTAAGATCTTGGAGAAGCATGTTCATATTGTGCTCTCCAATTTTTTGGAATCGCACAATCTGCTGCACCCTACTCAATCTGGCTTCCGCCCCAATTTAAGCACCGAGACGGCGCTTTTGGCGGTGTCGGAAACCATTAAAGAGGTACTGGACTCGGGGGGCAAAGCTATGCTTGTAATGCTTGATTTGTCGGCGGCTTTTGACACCGTCCCACACGAGGGTCTCCTCTCCAGACTTTATGAGATCGGTCTGAGGGGGACGGTGTTCAGCTGGTTCAGATCATTCTTGGCTGGCCGTCGACAAACGGTCTGGGTCTCACCCAGCTCTGCCGTGATGCCGCATTTGGGAGTCGGAGTTCCGCAGGGCTCTGTGTTGAGCCCGACTCTTTTTAACATCTTTATGACCGCTTTGGCGGCATTGGCGGAGTCTTTTGGGGCCCAGATCGTCTCCTATGCCGACGATACACAGCTCCTCTTCTCGTGCAGGAAAGGAGAAGATTTTGATGGAGAGAGTATCCGTGAGTGCCTTGGGGCTGTTTTTAAATGGTTCCAGCTTAAGAGCCTCAAGTGCAACTCAGATAAATCTGAGGTACTCTTCTTCGGATGCTCATCTGACCCAGACTGGCAGGAGTGGTGGCCTGTTAATATGTTTCCTCCAGCGTGTTCGTCCCAGCTAGCTAAGAATTTGGGGATCATGATTGATAATGGCCTGACGTTAAGATCTCAGAATCTTGGTCTTACGGGAACATGTTTTGGCCTCCTTAGGATGCTCCGCAAGCTTCTTCCCTTGCTGTCAGAAGATCATAGGAAGACGACGGCGCTGGCCTTAATTGGTTCAAGACTGGACTACTCCAACGTCCTATATCTTGGCCTACCGGAATATCTCCTGCAACGATTGCAGGTGGTCCAGAACTCGGCCGCGCGGGCCATTTTTGGCCTACATAGGCGAGCCAGAGCATCCGGTCTTTTGCAGTCACTTCATTGGCTGCCTATCCGGAAACGGATAGTTTTCAAGGCCTTGACTTTGGCTCATAAGGCTCTCCATGCTTCGGGAGCAAAATACCTCCAAAGGAGGATTGCCTTTTACCATCCGGCCCGATCTCTGAGGTCTGAATCGCTGTTCCTTGCTGTGGTTCCTCGAGTAAAAAGGGCTCGCATTGGAGGTCGCTCTTTTAAGCTGCTGGCGCCACAGTGTTGGAATACTCTACCTTTGGCATTACGCAGCACTATCAATTTACTGACTTTTAGGAAGGGCCTTAAAACTTGGCTTTTTGCCCCTTAATTCACTCTTTTTCTCTTTTGTTGGGTCTGTCTCATCTTTTTTTTCTTTATTTGAGCTGTGTTACTTTGCCATAGGTTTTGTCAATAAAGCGCCGGGACACTCTATGGAGTAGCTGTGCGCTATAAAAGACCATATTAACATAACATAACATAACATGTGGGTAGCATAATTGAAAAACTTAGGGACCTTAACAATTTATATCCCGAGCTCAACGAGATGCTAGCCTGATCTGCGGCAGTGGGCCCATCGTCGAAAAGCTATCCTCCCATCCAGTGGCACTGACCGACCTTGTTGTGGACTTGAAAAGAGAAATGAGATCTCACAACAATGCAATGAATTGTGATCCCGAAGTCCTCAAAACACAAAGCTCTGTAAGAGAAGAAGTCAGAAACTCAAACGTAGAGGGCACAAGAATATTACCCGAATTGGTCTCAGCTGAAGTACAATCACAAACTCAAGCTAGCCTAACCGGATCTATCGGCAAACGAAGGAGAAAACTCAGGAGGAAAGGCCTCAGCAAAAAATGGGATGCAAAACAGCTAACCTTGTATCCCCTCTAATGCCTAAGGAAAAGTCAACTGCTCGAAATCCGTCCAAATTCAAGCTCGCACACACTGAGCAGTGGACCATGCCCAACCCAAAGGGCTAGCTGCGGCAAAGAAGGACTCACAGAGACCACCACACAAAGCATAGTCAACACAGAAGAAATTAGCTTAACCACAGCCACCTCTCAATATGAAGGTCTAATTCCCCAGATTGGAGCGCAAGACAAACCGCTCTTAATCCCATATACTTCCATCAGTTACCCATCAAACGTCCATTCCCATACCTCACGACAAGTCTATACAAGAAATCCAGAAGTATTGAGAGAAAGTGCAATAATTGAAAATGGGTGTAGCCAGTCCATAATGAGCACGCAAGAAATTCCGATGAGCGGAGAAGTAGACACAACGGGCAATTACGCGCTAGCAACTACCTGTTAATACTGCACAACGAAGCAATTGTGAAAAACTGAAAAACCAGGTCCTTCCAGTACTCCGCAGCCAGAGAATGAAGAGCCTTACTATAGTGTCCCTCACCTCATCTGATACCTGAAACAAACTCTGTTTTGGAGAGAAGAAGGTGTGATCAGCCCTTCGAGCTGGAGATCACCAAGGCTACGTGGGGTTCACCGGCCTTGGCCAACAATGTGGTTGATGAACAAGCCATTTTTAAGGCATATGGTATAACCATATCTGCCTACCGGAAATAGAAGAAGAAGAATTACTTTATTGATTTGATTTAAATCATAAAAGAGCGGCATAACCGCTAAAACACTTAAAATTCATATACAAGAAGCATATTATTCTAGAAGTTCTCATAAAATATATGATAAAAACTTGTTGTTTTTTTTTGGTTTTTTTAAAAACAAGGTGCATTGGTGCCTTCAATCTTGTGATTTTAAGTCCAGCTGTTAAGTGCATTATTTTATAGGTAGAATGCAAAATAATTGGCTACACATTGTTGCTATACTTGCTTTGCCGGTGCAGATTCTCTATCGCTCTTTTCAAGTTCAGTTGCAGCTATACTCAAAAACTTTATTGCTTTGCATGCCAGTTGTGTTGTTGAACCTCCTAAGCATTTTATTACGGCAGATCTACAAGTCTTTATTTGTCCTCTTTTCAATATTGGCCGCAACTGTTCTTATCGTTTGAGTAATAATACTGGACAGATGCAAAGTAAGTGGAGTAACGTTTCATCTCCTTGCCCACAGAGACGACAGACCATTGAGGGCCAAGTCCGTTTCCATTTTGGGATTAGGTCTTTAGTTGGATAAACTCCCATTCTCAATAAAATCAGCTGCTGCTTCATGGGATTTGCGAAATGGTCGAACAGGTATGGTTGAGGCTTTAACGTTTTGTATGTTGGCAACACGATCCATGCGTTGGTTTTTGTAGTCCATGACGCTTTATCCATTTCCTGAGATGTCAGATTGATCTTTTTGTTGACTGTGCATTTAAACTCCTGGCAGGATAGGATTGTGTGCCAAGCTTCCTCTAACTTTAAAGCTTCGATCGATTGCCTAAGAGATGGATAAACAGAGTTGTTCAATCTAGATTGCCTTTCAACCTCCAGCCAGCAGTAGTGTGCCAAAGACTCTTTCTCTGCTGCCCGCATTCTCCAGTAGTATTTTACCAGCCCTCCATGTCTTGACGGGATCTGGTTTTTTAACCCAAATTCTAGTCTAATCCGTGCTTGAGAGATGTGGCACAGAATTTTAAATAGTTTGTTGAAGAGACTAGTTTGGGCGATGTTCAGTTTTGTTGCATCCTTTGTATTTAGGAGTTCTGAGCCGTATGCGATTGAGGGTAAAAATGTTGCCGCCATGACCTTTAATAGATGGGACGTCGAGCAGTCACTGAGTTTATTTTGCAAGGTTTTAAATGCAAATATTAGCTGTTTAGCTTTTGTTTTCCGCTGTTCTAAATGTTGCTTGTAATTAAGGTGGCGATCCAAAGTTATTCCCAAGTATTTATATGTTCCCTCCTGGTCCAGGCAATTGTTTTTAATCGTCCATTTGAATTTTGGTATGTTTTTTTGTGAGTTCGCAAAACACATGACTTTTGTTTTTTTAGATTTATGTCCAATTGATTTGAGACTATGTATACTGCTAGTTGGTTTATCAAACGTTGGAGGCCGCGGGGCGTTTGGGATAACAGCACAATGTCATCGGCATATTGCAGACTTACTATTCTCACGTCCCCCAGTTTTGGTGGGTCCCCTAGTGTCGAGCGTAAATTGTTATCTAAATCAGCTGTATATATGTTAAATAAACAGGGGGCAAGAACGCAACCCTGTTTTAGGCCATTGATAGTGGTAATTTTGTTTGTTGAGGTTCGGCCGTCTCCCATTTTTATTAGAACCCATGTTTTGGAGTAAAGGTTAATGATTGCGTTCAATAGGTTTGTCGGAACTCCCCAAGATTTCATTTTTGCCCACAGCGCTTGTCTGGGGACCTTGTCGAAAGCTGCATTGAGGTCCACAAAACATGCATACAGAACTTTGGAGTTGGAAATGGCTTGATTGGCCAATAACGTGACAGCAGATAAATTTGTTAAAGTGCCCATTCCAGCTCGAAAGCCTGTTTGTGTATTGGGGATTAATTTGATACTGTCAACCCAATCCTCCAGGTTTTTCAGCAAATTTGCGGCGTAAATTTTTGCCTCAACGTCGATGAGGGCTATTAGCCTATAATTGGAAGGATTTGAGCGGGCCCCTGATTTAAATATTGGGTGTAATATGCTTCCTCGCCAAGAGTCTGGGACTGAGTGGGATTCCAAGATATTTGCGAACAGTAATGATAGGTGATGTGACCAAAATGCTGGATCTTTTTTAAATAAGGCGTTGGGCAAGCCATTTGGTCCCGGTGCGCCGTCAGAGCTTTGTTATTTTATGATGTACAGTACTTGTTTTTGTGTAATCTGTAAATCAGGACTTGTTTGATCTAGCCCTAGTATTTCAGGTAGTTCACGCTGAGGTTTACCTTCTGGTTGTTTCACTTGGGGGTTACTATGATCGTTCGAGTTTAATTTGCAAGTGATGGAATCTAGGGCCTGGGAAATTGGTTTTGGTGTCTCAGCCATCCGATGTTCTCTAATAAAATTATCACTAGAGATACTGGTGCTGGCCCTTCTCGCCTCCAGTGTGTCATTTTTTACAGTGGTCCCAAGGGCTTTCAGAGTGTTAAACGTAGCCTCAATATGGGCTCTCCATGCATGCTCGGTTATATCGGAGTTATGATGTCGATTTTTTCCATTTAATAAAACATTGATTTGGGCCCAAAACTCTTTTGAGTTTTTTTGTCGGCTGACGTAAAGCATTTTTGTCCAATGTTGTTCATTATGTGTGCGTTTCGCTGCACGAATCTCTTTTTTTTAAGTCGCTTCTCATTTGTTTGATTGTAATCAGAGCCTGCCGGGAAGGTTGTTGACCATGAGTTCGCGTTTGTCTAAGAACTTTATTTAGTTGTCTTTTTTTTTATCCTTTGGTCGTGAGTATAGCATGCTGACCCACTGGTCCCGGACGAATTTTTGTTTCTAGCACTTTGTGAGAACTTTCTGTTCAGGCTGATAATAAGTAACTCCCAGGCCTCAATCCTTAGTGGATTTGTATCAGTGGCGGCCAATGAGGCCGAGCAGTGCTCCATAATTGCTACTACGGTGTTGTTATTCCATGTTAATCGGTTTAAATTGTGCAATTTGGTAAATTGTGTGAGACCAGTAATTGACTGGGGCTTTTCACGAATATTGATTAATGTAAAAGATTGAGGATAGTGATCGCTGTCTGCTCTTTCTATTATTTGAAAGTTCGTGATGAGTGGAAATAGGTCTGGGTCTGCTAGAGTGAAGTCGATGGTTGCTCCTGTTTTTGCCGTCACTCTAGTAAATGCTGCCGGACTGTCTTAGGGGCCTCGACCGTTTAGTGAATACAGTTATTGGTTGTTTAGTAATGCGGCACATTTCTTACCCAAAGTGTCGTGCCTAGTTGTGTTTGCATTCTTAGCCTTTATATTAGGGGGTAGGTATTTCTCTTGGACTTGCATCAGATTCATGTTGAAATTCCCAGACAATATTATGTTGGCGTGTGGGTAAATTAGTTTTAAGGATTTAATGGCTGCAACCAATAGCTGGCTATCACTCCCCTTTTGCTTGTGATCTGGGTGCATGTAAATATTCAGAATTAGCAGGGTGCAGGTAATTGAAACTGTAAGTTTGAGACATTGCATCCAGCTAGAGTCTAAATCGATGTTTTCTTCTTCCCATAACATTTCTGTTGAGATATAAATTGATAGGCCACCTTTGGCTCTTCCATATATTGACTCCTTTTTAGCTGGGATGAGATGTTCTTTATAACCTACAATTGGTGTGTGTATTATCTGCCAAGTTTCTTGCAGTAAAAGTATATCAAACTGTAGGATGAAGTTAGCGAAGTTGATATTATATATTTTAGAGGCTAGGCCGTTCACATTCCAGGAGCAGATTTTGCATGCTGCTCCTTGATGTGTGTTTGGAGATCTCCAAAGCTGAATGTCCTTTTTACTAGCTGTTTCTGAGTGTGAAATTGTAATCGTGAGTTTTCTTATAGATTGAGCATCATCCTGCGTTTGGTCCGAATTCTCAGGGCCTTTTGCTCCTTTTAGTACGCCCTCTGTTCTGCGGGGATGTTGTAGGGGGCTAGGATAACGGGGAGGTTCCACCTTTTTTAATTCTATTCCCCATGATGCAAATATCTCCTTGTGTCTCAAGGTCTGATCGATGACGGAGTAATTTATCCAAGTAGCTATTGTTATTTCGGGCCCTGTTTGGTTAGGGTTAGGTTTAGGTTTAAATTCAATTCTTTCCAAGTCCCTAGATGTGATATGTCTCAGGGCAGGAAGTGATTTGAGTAACCTTATTATAGCAGTTCGGTTCAGTATGTCGTGGGCTCCCCTTGATTTATAGTGTGGGACCAGTTCTAGCTGGCCTTGAGCGGTAAACAGTTGTGTGGTTATGTAGTCATTCGGGGTCCCTTTTGATGCTTCTGTTGGATCTAAATGATGTGTTTCGTCGTGGTGGGTGTGTTTGACTTGATCTTGTTGTGTACTTTCAATGAGCTCTCTCGACCTCTGGGTCTGTGGGTTAATTTTGAATTTGTTATTAACCGTTCCCACCTGTATAGATCCTTTCCCACTTGATGCTACATCCGATCTACTTGTCTTTATCTTTGAATCCTGTGATGTTTGGATTGTGTCTATTTTTACAGTTTCTTTACCTATAACAATATTTTGTTCCTTCTTGATCAAGGGTTTAAATATGTCATATAGTTTGCTTATTGATGAGTTTTCCTTTTTTTGGACATCGTGGTTTGTTGAAGTGGCAGCCTCGTTTATTGCCGGGTTGTAATGGTCCAGTGTGCTAACTATGTCGCTGATGCTTTCATCATCTTTGTCTTGTCTTATCTGAATGGATATCAGCGATGCGTGTGGAATGGCTTTGTTTAATTTACTTTTCCTTGCTTTCCTCAGGCGTTTCCGTTCCCGCTTGGTAAGGGATGTTTTCAAGCTTATTTGTTCCTTAGTTTCTACAACTTCCTTTGATAAGTTGCTTAAGTTAAGAGTTGATGGTGAACTTGCTAAGTGTGGCTGTTCTTCTAGTTGTTCAGGCTGTAAAGCGATGAGTAAATTACTGCATTCACCTTCTTGATTATTTGTTTCTTCTTTTTTTGATAATTTATTATTTATATTGGGTATGTCCCCACTAATTCTGTCTATTTCCTGGGGATCTCTTTCTACTGGTGTTGTGAAGTTGGGTTGTGTTCCCCTTACTGCCCCCAGTAGCTCTGTCATTATATTTGGGACAGTTGCAAGCTTATCAATTATTTGATGACAGTGGCACGTGTGGTATGTGATGTTCTCTGCATGTTGTACCTTTGTTATCATGGCATTTAGATCATGCAGTTTTTGTTCTATCCCCTGAACATATAATGCTAAGATGTTTAATAGCTCGACTTGAGTGTCCAGCTTATTGGCATAATAAGTCATAGCTGATCCGGTCGTTTTCATAATGCCTAATAACTGATTCCAAAATGGTCCTATTGGTGTCCCTTCTTGATGTTCCGTTCGGTGTTGTCCGCCTTGGTTGTTAGTGCTTTGGTGTTGCGCAGGTGAATTTTGTGTTTCTGGGTGGTTAACTAGGTTGAATTATTCGGCCTCATAGGAGTCATAGGGCAGTGGCTTCTTTTCCTTTTGTTGAGATAGTGCCTACTCCGACTGAAGCGCGATTTGAATTTGGTTAATTGGTGGTTTCAGGTTGATGGAGGGTTGATCTTGCCCATGCACTGTTTGTCCCACGGACTGGTCAGAAGGTTCAGGGTCTGCCGATAAATGTGGTGATGTGATGGGGCTTTCGATGCTGTTCTGCCAGAGTGCCAAGTAATCCTCCGGGCTCATCACTTCAGGGCACTGCTGGGCGTTTTATGGTTGCTGATGGCAGTGTCCTTTGTTTCAAGATGGACTCCTGGATTAATCCTGTATCGTTGTGGACTTCTACCTGAGGGTTGATGAGGTCCTTGATGGACGGTGAGTATGCTCCGACAGTCCTGTGTGGGACTGGCACAGCTTAGGTCTTCTAGTAAGGTAAAATTGAGGTCCGTATACTCTTTGCCTTCCTTGTTTGCTGTTTTACTGATGCTTTCTTTGTGTGTCTCGTTGCCTGAAATGTCTGGACTGCGCCCCTTGGTCTTCTTAGCATCTGTTCCTTCCATGAGTGCTTTATGAGCCTTTTGCTTCCCCAGGGATAATCTCCGACATACTATTAAGAAGTCTGTTATAAGAGCCCGCTTCTTAGTTTTATTACTTGGTTTGGAGGGGGAGCAGGTGGGAATAATAGGGGTGCGGTTGTTTCCTTGGGTGTTATCGGTTTTGTTCTCCCTGTCTTTTTCTTGATTCTGATGGTTGAATGGTCTGGTCTGGTTTTTACTGTCACAACCAGAGCACCAAAAGGAGCTGCAGAGGAATAAAGGAGTAGGAAAGGTGGAACAAGATCGAGGCCAAGCGAGGCACACAGCAGGGGCTCACAGAGCGCACACAGCAAACTTGCTGGTAGTACCACAAACTGGTAGTGCTAAACACGCCACCTCTGCCTCACTCTCGCTGCGGCCACCTTGCCACTTACCGCAGATTTCCACACGGTTCTATTCTGTCCTCACCAACTGTGCTGCCGCTGTCGCTGTTTCGACCACTGCCGCCGCTATTCTCTGCCTGCCCACCGCAAAACCGCCGAAACCGCAGAGTCCCAGAGCCGCGTCTAGAAACGCTAGGAACGCTGAGGCGTGGTGCTCGCAACCCGCGGCCGCGGCTCTCCACAACAACAGGACCGCGGACTGCGGAGCAGGTGGGACGGCTCTTCCGAGCGTGATGGGGGGGTGATGGCGCTGTTTTCTTAAAGCCGGCTTCTTTTCACCCGCCCCGGCTGTATCGTGTCACGATCGCGCAAGCTAAGGGCTGGGAGCTGGGGCTCACTGCCGTGCTCACTGCCGTGCAGTGTCCGAGTCTTGCGCATGCGTCTTCCTACCATTCAATACCAGTGTCCCTCTGTCTGAAATAGCATATCCATCTCCGCTCCTCTCTAACACAGGGTACAATAGTGCCGCCAAAACAAAAACAGCTTCAATACTCAAGGGAGCCTGGGCCAAATCTCCTATGAGGAATCCTGTAAGAGATGGCTGCTACAGCCATGGCCAGCATCCCCCATGACAATTACCCATGCATCAAGCACCAGAGCTAATCACCAGAATAGGTTATTGGACCGGGGTCCCCAATGACAAATCAAGCAAGACCAAGTCTCAACTAGGAGGAGCAATGAAACCATCAGTCTTTGCTCATGGAACGTAAATGGGCAAAAAGGCATAACAGCGGATTCTGATTTCATTCACTAACTCAGTACCCATGATATAATCCTACTCCAGGAAACATGGACAACTGAACCGTCTCAAATGCAAGGCTATATTTGCTTTCACATGCCAGCAATCAGGACTTCACAATGTGGCCACCTATCAGGTGGTTTGGCAACCTACGCATCAATCACTATTTCGAAAGCAATAAAACAAGTCCTGGTTCCCCTGTCAAATGTCAGTGCGATCATGATGAATCTCAACTCCAAAAGGAAAAGGAAGGAGGCGCTAATTTTCAACATATACCTCAATCTGAGAAAGAAATCTAAAGAAGCAAAGCTCCTGGTGGACTGTTTATTGTCGCACATCACAAAATTCGAAACCCCGAATATAGTTCTTTCAGGGGATTTCAATCTCCACCTCTTAGGTTCCTCTGAGGATGGAGAGATCTTGGTCTAGTCCGCGGCATGGAGCATCCCAGAACAAAACTACAAACCTCATTGCAGAGTGAGCACTACTGCAAAGCGGCTTCTGTATGACCTGGAGAATATTAACTTCAGGGCCCTCAATGGCAGATTCTCTGATGATTTGCCAGCTGCTGCCTCCTTCTATTCTAAAAAGGCAGCCTCAACTCTGGAATATACTTGTTTTTCCCTTCCATTCTTTCAAAGTGTGGTCACTTTCCGGCTGGGGACAAGATGGACAGTGACCACCGCCCCCAGGAAATCAATCTCCGGGCAGCATCACTAATTTTCGAGCCCCTGCTAGGGGGACCTCTCTCCAACTTCACAATTAATCTCAGTAGAATCAAATCCTCCCTAGTAAACACCGGAGAGGTACTTCAGGTTCTAAAAGATTTTTTACTGAAAGCAAAAGAGAATATAAAATGCCCAATTGTAAATTGGGAACAATTCACAGCCTGTTTATCAAACACTTTTCTCAACGTTAGCCAAATACCGGCCTCAAAATGATCCTGTGGAAACCGGCGGGTTCTCTGGAGCCCAGAACAAGCAACTAAAGAAAATAAAAAACAATCTAAACAAATGCTTAGACTTCTGAGGGTTAAACAGGAAGATCTTGACCTCAAAACATCGCTACAACAATATAGGAAAAACCTTAAGAATCTGAAAAGGGAACTAAGAAGATCCGGGGAAGAGGCGCTATGGGCGAAACTATTACATGATTGCAAAACTCATACCAACGCTCGTTTCTGGCGCACAGTAAATAAAGTAATGCGCCCCCGCACAGCGGTCAAACCTCATATATCACAGAAGAGGCATGGTCAGAGTTCCTAACATCTCACTTTAACCATCGGAATGAGACGAGATGGCGCAAGGTAAATGGGCTTTAAAGGTGAATGTAGCCTCTGAATTTAAGGACAAAACTAAAATGGACACGCTATGTAAGGGCATGGAAGAACAAACTGACATCACAACAATTAATCGCCAGATCGCAAAAGGCAGTAGAGAAGGAGCACCAGGACCCAACGGGATCCACCCGCTCTTTTTAAGCAGGATGCTGACTATTAAGCAGGGGTCTTGGCTCCTTTATTCCAGTAAGTTAGATATTTGGAATCTCTACCGGCCTCTTGGAAGGGCTCCATTATTGTCCCTATCTATAAAAGTGGTGAGAAATCTGCTCCCAGAAACTACCGTCTAGTTGCCTTAATTGACAACAAAGCTAAATACTACACGAGCACCATACTAGAGGATCATGAGTAATGGGCAGCGAACAAGGAGTTATACCACTCAACCGAACCGGCTTCGCTAAAAACACAGGAACTTTAACCAATATCTTAACATTGTCATTACTTATGGACAAAGCAGCAGCACTTCATCTGTATTTTGTTGACTATAAGGCCGCCTTTGATAATATTGTGAGAGCCAAAATTTGGGAAAAACTGGTAAACTGAAAGATTCCGCAAGCACTGCTGGGCACAATAATATCCCTACACACAGACACTTGGGCACAGGTCAAACTGGACGACAGCACAAGCCTGTCTAGGCGAATTCCAACAACCAAAGGACTCAAACAGGGCTGTATGCTTGCGCCGACTCTGTTTAACCTTTATGTGGCCGACCTGACGCAGACCTTGGACCAATGCAATGCACATGCTTCAAGGTTAGAAGGTAAGGCTCTAACTAGCATCCTGTAAGCTGATGATGTAGTATTAATCAATCACACACATGTGGGTATGCAACATCTTTTAAACGCTCTCCAAAAATATTCCAATGAAAACTCACTGGAAGAAAATCTGGATAAAACGAAAACAATGTCCATTAAAAGACGAGGGGAAAAACCCCACCACTAGCACTTAGGGAATAACAAGCTACAAAACACAACAAATTACAAATATCTAGGGGGAATATTTGACAATAGCGGCCAGTTTAAAAGCCAGCTAGAGTCAATCAGAAGGAAAGGTGCGGCCCTGGTGATGACGCTGAGGCAAATAAAAACTCTGCTCATGGGGCCGAGGCTCTCTCCACTTCTTCAGATTGCGCAAGCCAAAATCCTGCCCACGATTACATACGGCAGTGAAGCGTTAAAAGGAAGAGACGCACACACCCTCAACAGCACCTTAACCAGGGCGCTTATAGAATCATGTTCAATATCCCTTTCTACGCATCCGCCGCCCAGATTCGTCTTGAATCTTGCCTCATCAAACAACAGTTAGCAACACAGGGGTCGTACATAACTTGCTGGCACAAGATCAAGAACGCCACCGTAAACAGTCTAAGCCATCTACTGTGGCAGGAGCTTCAACATAAAACAGCGGCTCCGGCAAGCAAACACTTATATCAGTGCCTAAAGAACACTGGCCTCAGTCAGGTCTGGGAAATTCCGACCACACATGCGGTCTTGAAGAAATTGTGGGGAACACGATATGGAGTATGTCGTTTGTAAACAGCAAAGTTACCTTCGTGCAGAGAAAACACCCTTGGATGACAATAAACGGCTATGTATCAATAAGGCCAAAACCATATTTCAGTGCAGGGTACTCCAGGGCCATCAAGGAGAATTTCCTGAAACATCTATTGGGAAAATTGCCAGCTGCTCAGCATTTACCACCATGGTTGTGGGGTCAAAAGTCTCCAAATTGCAGCTTGTGTAGTAACAGTGTCGAGGACATGGCTCACTTGATATGAACCTGCCCCAGCCTAAGAAGAGAAAGATTGTGTCTGCTGAAGTTTCATTTGAATCTGCGAGGGATCCGAAGCAAGGAGGCAAGCTGTGATAACCTGCTTTAACTCAGACGATCCACAGATGAATTATAAGCTAGTAAAATTCTTAGCACGGATAGACGAGAAGCTGGGAAACGGTGGTTACACCACTTGCAAATGTTAGAACTTGTGATCAGTGGGAAAATCGCATACGATTAACGAACTGTTACAAACCTTTGTGCAAACCGGCTGAAGAACAAATCAAGCAAAGGCGCAAGAGGGTCACACCCAAGGACTCATGAACTTTGCCTAAACTGGGCCTGGCAATTTGCACAATAATTTTTTTAATCATCAAATGTTTTTTTATCTGGTTTTAATTCCTTGTCTTAGTCACACACAAGCATCATTTTTACGCTCTTTTTTTAATTGTAAATTTTGTATCCGTTTTAATTAACTATATACAATAAACTTACTAACATGTCATGATTGACTGTATCTACACTGCAAAACTCTCTCAAGTCCTTATTAAATGTAGATATGTTAAATGTACTTGTTTTCGCTGTTTTTGTAAACAAAAGTTTGGAATGATAATTCCCACAGATTTATATAATTAGGTGCAGCCATCACATGTGTGCTCAGTTCCTTGGTGCAAGTACACCTATCTGCAGCGCACAGAGATTTCATACTTAAACAGAGGAAAAATGTTAGAGGGAACATTGCCCCGAAGTATCATTTATTGTTTCACAGTCTCTACATATTTTCATTTCCCAATTGCTCCATTTGCCCTGCATTTCTTCTCTGCCTCCTTTGGCCACAGTTCCTGTATCTGTATTGAATCAGTTCCGGTGCTACGGCGGGAGGTTCACATGGTAAGCTTCTGCCAGGGTCCCCCTTCCGATGCCATCCTGCAGGCGATAAGGGCCTGTGGAGCACCGATGAGCTCTGATGGAACCCCTCTGGACCCCTCAGTGCTGAGTGCAGTGTCCAGAGCAACAAACAGTGCTAATTTTGGCACTCAGCGGCTGATGGCCACGGAGACGCAGGCGGCCCTCCGGATGGCAGTGGAGGGCTGTGACTAGCGGCTGAGCGAGACCCATCGGCACCAGAGGCCTGCTGCCCAGAGAGGCCCAGAGCCTGAGACAAGCGGCATAGTGCCAATATCGGCAACTGTTGTCACATAACACATAGTAAGTACATAAATAAACCACACGACACTTTTGTAAGTGGAGAAATATTGCTGCAGGTTTATTAGCATAACCAATATGCAAACATGGTGGGTTATCTTACGGGCGATCCGATCCCAGGGCAGGCCAACCCCTATGCAGCCTGCCCATCTGATAAGCCTAAATTACACCGTGGCAGTCGCCGATTGGTGCATACCAAATCTTGGGAGGGGCCACCCCTCCCATCCGTGGACCACCAGTCCACGTGCTTACTCACGCCCCCCCGAAAGAGGTGGGCGGAGCGTATGCTGGCAGCCCCCGGTTGCTCAGACCCACAACCGCCCATAGGACTAACGGGGCGCCGTAGTTCTTCCAGGGGACAACTCTAGACATCCCTGGGTATCCAGGCTTAGCACCACGCTGTGCTGCTGCATGAAGTACCCCTTGGTATCTGCAGACTCTGGATCGCCCTGTAAATCCTCCTGCAACACAAAGTAACATGTTAGAAAGCCTAACCCCCCCCTTGTACCTCCACTGCTGGGTAAGCGGAGGGGCGGGCAAGGCGAGACGAGAGGGACAAGAGGGCGAGGAAGGGGCGGGGACAGCCTAAATACCCCCTCCGCCGGAAGTAACCATTTGCCTGACGTCTTCCCTGACTGAGCCCAGGGACTAGACCGGGTGCCCCCAGTGCCTTCATGCGGCACTAAGGCGGCCGCCCTGGTAGGGGGGCTGCTGCGCAACCCCCCCGGGCAGCCTTGCATAGTGCCAATATCGGCAACTGTTGTCACATAACACATTGTAAGTACATAAATAAACCACACGACACTTTTGTAAGTGGAGAAATATTGCTGCAGGTTTATTAGCATAACCAATATGCAAACATGGTGGGTTATCTTACGGGCGATCCGATCCCAGGGCAGGCCAACCCCTATGCAGCCTGCCTGTCTGATAAGCCTAAATTACACCATGGCAGTCGCCGATTGGTGCATACCAAATCTTGGGAGGGGCCACCCCTCCCATCCGTGGACCACCAGTCCACGTGCTTACTCACGCCCCCCCCCCCCGAAAGAGGGGGGCAGAGTGTATGCTGGCAGCCCCCGGTTGCTCAGACCCACAACCGCCCGTAGGACTAACGGGGCGCAGTAGTTCTTCCAGGGGACAACTCTAGACATCCCTGGATATCCTGGCTTAGCACCACGCTGTGCTGCTGCATGAAGTACCCCTTGGTATCTGCAAACTCTGGATCGCCCTGTAACTCCTCCACAGCCTTGGGAGTGGCCACCGTCACTACCAGGGCCCCCCACCAAGGTAGACCTATTTACTTACAACCTGCTGCAGCCAAAGCTTCCCCTAGGTCCAGTAGGAAAAGATCCATGCCTAAACTAGAGAGGTGCACCCCATCTCCCTCCAGGCACCCTGTGGACTTGGCGTGTATAAGACCATGCCTGATGAAGCCAAAACCTCTTTGCTCTGCAAAACTGTGCATGGCTCGATTAACTTTCCTCCTAGACACCTCAATAGCTTCCCCTGAACGTGCTCCCCTCCAAACAGTACGTGGTGTCATCTCTGACCACCACAGTTCGCATGACCCCATTATGGACCGGCGGCCAGCATGCACCATCAGGACAGGTGCCCCCATCCTTTCTAAACTCCCCGTGGATTTTTGACTGAAATGACCTGAAACCTATAACTAGGCATTGGTCCAATGTTACCTTTGCATGGCTGAAGAACAATACCTTTGACAAGACACTCCTGCCAGGCAGTGTCAATGCGGGAGGAGGTAAGAGATGACAAGCCCGCCTTACTTCCTCTTTCACTCAGTTGTCTGAGTCTGGCACTAGTAGGAGTATGTCCATAGCATTCCGTTAGTCACCACCCAATGTGAAGCCTTGCCCTCCCAAAATTCTGCTAGTATACCAGGGAGAGACAGGACAGAGTGACCTCAGAGGAGAACCAACGTGTAAAATTCTTCTCTAATTTGCATACTGGGAGAGCCAATTGTTCTCCTGCTATTTTGTAACCCAAAAGTGTTACCCAGGGGTTTCCCTTAATCATATGGACCATATCGCCCTCGTTGGATGACCACTTCCACAACCTGGTACTAAGTGAATCTACCAGGATCTGCACCTGAACCAGAGGTCGGACCCAAGCCCCTCTAAGTTCTGCCGCTCGACCTGCCTGTTAACATGAATCCCAGGGCAAACCACAGGCATCTAACTCATGCTTGCCATGCCTGAGCTAAAACACCTCTGGGAGGCAAAACACCGGCTAACCACCTAAATGCATTCTGAATGTTCGCTGACAACTGCCAAGGGAAACGCGCATAACTGAAGCAACTGGTGCTATGCCATCAAATCTCAATTCCCCCTACTCTGACTGCAAAATGTGCTCTTGTGGTTGACCGGATTAGTGCTCCCTCCCATCCCTATGATTGTGGAGCCGCTGCAGCAGATGCTAATGATGGGATAACGAGCACCGCAAAACAGACATGGAGTGATCCTGAGAAAGAAAAGGTTGGACCACAACCACCACCATACCCCGCCTGTAATCAGTAAGGTTTACTTTGCCATCTGCAGTAGTGCAGCCACAATTTGCCGCCATCCAACCTGTGCAGTATCCTGTTCTGGGCAGCCCCCACATTCTTCCACTGGGCATCTCTGCCTGATGTAAGTGACCTAGGTAAAATGTCTCCCTGCCAGGCAGCCTGCCAATGAAAAATACATCACCTACACCGTGAGTACCCTACCTGCCTTTGCGATTTCGCTCAAATCTTGCCTGTCCTTCCTACCTTCCCAGATGATCCAGCAAACTTTGCTGTACTCAGTCGATTGGCCTGACCAAACATCAAACCCACCAGTTTGGGCCACATAACCTGCCCCCCAGACTCTGCTGCAACAACCAATGAGCAGGACATGACAGAAGGTAAGGGGCTCCCGGTAGTACTTAAAAGTTTCCTACTGCCCAACCAGCTGTGCCCCTCGGAAGCTGACCAACAGTGGTGGGACCACTCCTGTCTATTCTAGTACTAGTCGTCCCTGTTAACCTGTCACTGCCTGATGTGTGCCTAGGTACATTGTCCCCTTGCATGGTGGCCTGCCAGCGAGACAAATATCCAATACACGACGAGTACCACTCCCTGCCTTCGCTAGAATCCTGCCTGGCATTCCTGCATGCCCAGATATACCAAGCGATGACGGCTCTCCTCATTCAATTGACCCGACCACAGGAGCTTGTAGACACCCCCTGCATAAAACCAAGGTGACAAACAGGGAGATAACAGTCAGGCTAACCCCAATCTGCCGAAGAAGGACCCACCACACGGCTATGCCCCAATAACAACCATCCCGCAGCAAACCGACACTATGGATGACAACAGGAGTCTCACACTCAACGCCCGCAGAAAACACCGCAAGTAACGGCTCGTCTACTATCGAATAAGTAACAACGGACATCCTTTCTGCATCTGACGCGAATGCCGTTTCAGAAGCGAACTGGGACCCCAAGGCCTCTAGCATCGGTGCAGACCTTGGCCCTTATGGTGTGTGTGATCTTTGCCCACTTTAGTGTGAGCCAGGCCCCACGATGCATACTTTCTTCAAGACGAAAGCACACGTAAACCTCCCTAGCTGCACCGTGCCGCTGGGTCATCCTACCCTATGAAACCCTTCTAAACGACCCGGGAACATTGACTCACCCACAACACCCAAGCTTAAATCTTTTGCTTAGCCTAGGTGCTGCAGGCGATGAGTACACCGTCCCCCTGTTCCCGGACACAGCGGTGAAGAGACCCCGGAGAACCTGGCTAGTAAGAAAGACACCAACAAAGCAGAGGAAGCCCTGCACAAGCTGCAAGTATCGATTAAGAGTTAAAACTGGTCTGCCGGGCTCTCCAGCTAGCTCAGGCAATGACTATGGCATGCAGCCCGGCCACCAGCACACCGTACATTTGCTAGGTGTCCCGCTTGATGAAAGGCCTGACTGATCGCCATCCATGGCGTTAATCTTACACGCATTGAGAATTACATCTCAGTTATACAAATGTAAATGTGTGTGAACAAAAAGGTGTAGAACGTTAAACATGAGCGCCAGATGCATGCCATACTGAGCACATGTCGCTGCATCCCTATATTAACTACAATTAGCACCACCTACCACACGGCCAACTATTGACTAACCAGCTGAGACCAGCAAAAGCGCATAAAGCACAGGGTCACAGTGCACGTGCCCGACTTGGAAAGCAGCAGCCATAATGTAGCCGGACAGGCGATGTGCACCTAGCGCTGGTGATGCCGCCGACCACCTTCTAGCCGGCTGCCGCTAAGAGCCCCTTCCTTGCCTGGGGGACCCTGAAGCACCGCTTACTTACACCACAAAGATCCAGGCGGGCTGTGCGTTACTGCACACCGGAAAGAACGTACACTGCGGCTTCGTTGCCGGGTTGAAACTGTTACCAGCCCCTCCCCCTGGAGTCCATAATTAAAGCAGGATAACCGTAGCAGGCTGGAGATGAGCAAAGACAAGGAGTCTGGGCGACGCGACAGCAACGTATTCGTGCATGTTCGATTCTGTCACGCGGACACGGGCACCAAGCTCATAACGACAGATACAACCAATTAAACGAAGAGCCCACCTCTTCGCTGACACTAATTTTTGTCAAAATTCCCCTAAGGCGGGTGCTGACCCAAGCAGATTAAACCTCCCGCCTCACCTGTGAGGACCGCACAGCCAATCCACTCCCACTGTGCTGACCAGAGTACGCGGATGACAATCTCAGCAAGGCACCCTGACCATTTATGTACGCACATCCCATCACATTAATCTGGGATTGGCCGTAAATGACAGAACAACACCAACACCAATATTCTAGTTGGATTCCCCGCCGACTGTGACGAAAAACGCACGCGGCTTGCCAATGGACAAAGCACGCTTCAAGAAATTCCAAAACCGTGAAGCATAACCGGCTGCAGGGGAGGAACGTTATGCCCCCGCTGCTCATGCACAATATCTGTGAAGGGAACACAACAATAAGTACCATGTTCCAAGCGGGTAGGTAACTGCACAGCCAGTCTAATACCGCTGTGCTGCCCAGAGGACACGGTTGACGATCTCAGCACTGGCACCCTGCCCAATATGGAACACACACCCCATCGCATTAATTTGGGATTGGCAACCAAAAGACAGGCATAACCTCAACACCCTAAAATATAATCAAATTAATCGCAGACTGAGAAGAGAAATGCATACGGCTTCCCGAGGGACCAGGCACCCTTAGTCATTTCAACCGCAACAAAAACATCCCCAGGGTGCATGGTAGGAGCATATCGTTCTAGGGGAATCGGGAACGCCAGAATGATGACCAGTGTTCCCCCAGTGGGTAACTGTGCCAAAAGCACCCAGGCCTCCCCTGGACAAAGCTGATCCTCTTACCGGGAAACTTGCCTTGCTTTGCAGTCCGAGACACCTTGTGTGTGAATGCACGCCGTGCCACACATGAACACGCCCCGTTCAATGCAGAAAGTAGGTGCTATGTGGCAGCAAATAAACCAACTCAAAATTGCGCATGCATGCCTAACTCACCCTTCCGACAAGAAACTAGGCAACCCATGAATGCGCAGGAGTAGGTGGTATCCACATCACCTAGGTTGGGCGGCCCTGGCATCTAGAACACCACCCGATTTCAACTAGTCCGCTGGCCCTGACATGCGTTACCCTGGCCACAATAACCCGGGAGACCCGATATGCGCCTACATGTCTGGCTGCAGGCTGCTGAACATCGTGTCTGGCCAAAAACGCTCTTACAATGAGATTGATGAACACCAATACGGCTGCAGTTCAAACCAGAGCCAGCCGAATTCAAAAGGAAATCCTGGTCCCTTATTTCTAGCCAGACGTATTCTACACTGTTTAATACTTCTTAACCAAATCTCCCTACCTCTCCAATCGCAAGTAATCATAACAACAAGAGAGCACGTTCACCCGTAGGTAACTTGGCGCAAATAATAGATGGTTCTTGTTACCCAACTCGATGGAACTCATTTGTCGCCTCAGGAGGATGAAAGGCTGAGCAATAAGGTAACTTGGCACTAAATAACAGATTGTTCCTGTTGCCCAACTCAATGGTACTCATTTATCGACCTCAGATGGATGCAAGTCTGAGCCATTAGGTAACTTGGCACTAAGTAACAGATGCCACTTGTTACCCAACTCCAAGGTACTCATTTTATCGACCTCATATGGATGAAAGGCTGAGCAATTGGGTGACTTGGCACTAAATAGCAGATGGTTCTAGTAACCCAACTCAGTGGTACTCAATTAATCAACCTCAGCTGGATGAAAGGCTGAGCAATTGAAACTGTGACCCAGAGGTCGGACACCGGTCCCTGTAGGGGGGGTATTAGTTCACTGAGCCACCGGACCCGGTCCTATTACCACACTAAAGACCACTTTCTAGAAGAAACAGATATTGCTTCATACAGTACTATGTTGAATATCCTATATGAATAATAGAATTTTTAAATGCTGGAACATTAATTTTCCCTCTGTCACTCAAGAATATTTCAACTAGAACTAGTGAAAGTCCTTCAGCCTTATGAGTTTCGGACTCCTGCGAAAATACATTCGGTGACTACGGCAGTCTGCGCATGTTTTTCTTTTCCCTTTACTGTAGCCTGTCTCGAGTCAGCCGCGCTCGATATGGGGCGCAATCCTACCATGGATTCAACCCAGCTCTATTGACTGGGGGTGAGTGTCTGACGGTTTCAGCACTCCGTCCATCATCTCCCTGCGTTTGCCCAAAGCCTTATCTTCGCCATTACCAGACACATCCTGCTTTTCAGCTGATCCTGTCTGCTGGGACAATCTTCCGAACCATTTCTCCTTCTCTCTGACCAAAGCACGACACAGCAGACCTGCACCGGAGATCCTGCACTCCGAACAATACCAGGTGAGGCAGGCTGAGTGGGCCGCGCCCGCCGGGGCAGCGCACCAGACCCCTCGATAGAGAAGCCGAGCGAGGAACAGAGTGCCCGGCGACTGGCGCACTGTAGCGGAGCTGGGCAACCAGCGTGAAAAGGAGCCTCGCTGCCATGGAGCTTACCGTTCTACATGTGCATTTTAAAAACCCTTGGGGGGAGGCATTCCTCAGGCCAGGCAGAAGCATTTATTTTTTGTGTGCATCTTTTAAATAGCGCGGCTCGACCCGACGGCACTGGAGCACTGAACACGAGCACCGTAATTACATACACATTCAGGTACGGGGAGATGACGTGATTAGCCCAGAAGCCCAGAAAGTGGACGCGACCTCGAGGCTCGAACCCTGGTTGCCTGCACCAAGGTCGGCAACGCAGCTGACGGACCCCATCTCCTCCCCAGGTTGCAATCAAGTGATTTGGCCAGAATCACACCATGCTGTGCCGAAGCCGAGACTAGAACGATGTGCTCCTGCGCCACAGTCCGCAGCTCTACCCATAAGGCCACCTCGTCTCTATAAAAGCGCAAACTCGACCCGAAGGAGATGGGCGCTTTCCAAGCAACCAAGCCCTGCTTCTCTGCAGGAGATGCGCGTTGAATTGCTTTGCGACAAGTTACCCTCCCAAAGGAGGCTCCTGGAAATACGGGCAGGCAGCTCCCAGTTTCTGGCCGCCCCCCTTTGCCGCCGTCTCAGTCCAGCCTGGGAGCTGTTCACCGAGTCAGGGCTCAGCAAGATTGCATGAACTCAGGCACAACCCTGTCTAAAGGAGTGTGCGGTGTCGCAGGCAGCCAAGCCAACAAGCCACTCACCCGACAAAATCAACAGCTCATAGCCGTATCTACATACACATACAAGCACGGGGAGATAGTGAATGGCACTGCCGATGCCCAACCGAAAGCACCAAGGCACCCGTTATCTCACATGTATTAAAAACTGATGTCCAATAACTCCCAGACCCCCTTCCCTCCCTGGTACAAAGACCTCAGTCCACGCAGCGCCAAACGAGCCGTCCATATGACCAAGGTCACACACGGCACTCGCGTGTGGAAAGGTGCATCATGGATTTACTGTGCCGACCATTACTAGAGAAGTGTGCACGCGGGGTGCAAGGGAGGGGATGAACAAGCTCTCCTCTAGACCGGAACAGAAACAATCGAAATGAACCTGTAGCCTTGAACGTAAGAGTCTCAGGCCTTAACCATTAGGCCACGGTGACTCTTCAAAAGCGCGAACTCGACCCGAAGGTACCAGAGCGCCTACCATGGCACTGATCTACATTACACATTCAGGCACGGGGAGACTAAGTAGATGGCACTGCCGATGCCCGACCGACAAAAACACACGCGCGCCTCTCCCCCCGCCGCATGGCCAACCTCCCTGCCGGTGAACTCGGCCTGGCATTGTGCCCGCAACCCCCCCCGCCCATGGCACTCCGACCACAGGGCCCCGTCACCTGGTGCTGCCCAGGGACAGGGCCGGGGCGGGGAGAGGAGGCAGGCAAGCTCACCGCTAGCGACGAGGCTCTGAGGCTGCTGGGCGCGCGGACGACCGAGCTTCCAAGGTGAGACGAGAGGGACAAGATGGCGAGGAAGGGGCGGGGACAGCCTAAATACCCCTGCCCCCTCCGCCGGAAGTAACCATTTGCCTGACGTCTTCCCTGGCTGAGCCCAGGGACTAGACCGGGTGCCCCCAGTGCCTTCATGCGGCACTAAGGCGGCCGCCCTGTTAGGGGGGCTGCTGCGCAACCCCCCCGGGCAGCCTTGCAGAAGTGATGGAGTAGCGAGAGTGCCCCCAAGGGGGGCCTTGAGGACAGACCCTGTGGCGTGTAGATTGGGACCCTGTGGCGCTGTGGGTGTTTGAGGCAGTCAGGACACCTGACTTCGTGGCATGGATCCGCCTGCCCTAAGCATCCTCCCCCTTCCCACAGCTAGAGCCCAGCACAAGCTTAAAATCAGCCCCGGGATCCTGCATGCCGCCTCCTCCCACCACCGCCCAGCCTTCTACCCCTACGGCTATCACCCGCTTGGCGATTACTGAAGACCCAAGATCTCCACCCGTGAGTGCAACAGGACCCTGAAGGCCTGGCTGAACGACTGCGGGAATATCATGCTCTGTAAATATGTCATCTATAATTGTCCAACCCTAATCGCTTCTTAAAATGTAATCTTGAGTGAAATTGTAACTTGTACATGTTTAACTCTAACCACTATTATCTGTAGTACATGTTTGTACATGCTACCATTCTTATTTTGAGTTTAGAGTTTATTTGTTTGTATCTTTTATGTTATTCATGTACTCTGAAGTCCTTATGTAATGTAACTGGTTCAATTGTAAAGCGCTCCAACACCTTCGGGTAAAGTTGGCGCTATATAAAAATGCATAACTAAATAAATAATTATCTCTTCACTTCCACAGCTCTCTACAGACCAGCAAATTTTAACTTTTTTTTGTTGCAGTTTTATATAGCCTAAACACGATCGGAAGTGATTGTAACTGGTGCTCATGCAAAGCGCTCCAATAGGACCAATACCTTCGGGTCGAGTTTGTGCTGCATAAAACTGAAAAAAATGGAGCGCTTTACATGAGGGCTAGTCAGGGCACAAGTCCTATCAAAAGCAGTGGGGGGACTGACCAAGATAGACACTATGCAAGTGAAAGCATGATGCATGCCATCACAGCATGTCACGACGTAGCGCTATAAAAGGAATAAAATAGTGGTATTTAAATTATTTGTGTAACTACTGGGACAGACCACCCCATCTGAGTCTTCCAGTGTCTGCACTTATATACAGGGACAGAACAAAGTCAAAAGCATGCATCTCTTAAGTATCTGTGAAGAGATGGGAAGCTGTGTGCCTTAGTTTCCCTCTGTGGCATTTACATCTGTGTGAGGTTCCAGGCCTCCTCCAGTCAAGATATTCAAACAAAAGGAGGCCTGATGGCCCCTTAACTGCGGCCTGGCTGGAGGAAAAAAAAAACAAGCATTGGCATAGCCCATAGGTCTCGCCTTTGGAACCTTATAAGTATTTAGTTATGCAGCACACTATCCCTGGTTCAACAACATCAACTTGCATGTCTAAACACTTCTACGGTCCCAAAGGCTGGACCTATTGGCTATGCCAATGCTTGTTGAAAGTGGTATGGGGTACTATTGTATGACCTGCTTGCTATTGTGGATGCTGTTAAAGGATGAGAAGAGAAAATAAAGGTAATTAGAGGGGTGGAAGTGATAAACCCATGGGAGAAAGAGACGTCTTTGTAGACTGGTTCCACATACTTAGTACTTGAACCACGTAGTGGAGGCACTGGTAACCTGGTACTTTATGGATGTTGCCTGTTGTGTCTCTGTGTTTTTATTAGGAGAATGAACAGGATCCGGATCCACGTGCTGCCCCCAAACCGGGCTCGACCGTCCACAGCAGCAAGACTTCAGGAGCCCCTGGCCTGTGCCTTTGTCCACCGCTCCTGCACCACCTCCCCCCCCCCCCCCACCCCTCTGGAAGGCTTCGACTTCTGTCCCAAGCATATCCTTGAAGACCGTAACACGCCCTTTAAGCAGTGCAGTTACATCTGGTCGAAGAATGTGCGCCGATGCCCATACGCTGCGCCCAAGACGTGAGTCCTGGGCTCACTGTGTCACTGGAATCAAGCTATCCTGGCTGAAGAGGGGTGAAACCCCGAAACCGGACCTAGGATGTTTGTTTCCGGTCCAGGGAGGACCTGGCTTGGCAGTTCGGGCTGGACTGTTCCCATGAGGCACAGGGTCATGACTGATTTGCATACAGCCAGGTCTAAACTGGGGTGGCATGGTGAGCAAAAGAATGATGGATTTAACCCAGATCTCTTGACTGGGGGAGAATGTTTTGATTTGTTCTGCATTCCGTCCATCAATTGTGTGTCTTTTGCTTTCTCACTGTTGGAAGGTGGGTTATTGGTAGGGACAAATGTAGGTCTGCCACTGGCAATAAGGCCACTAACACATGATAGGACCCAGCATAGGTCTTAGAAAATTATTCCTATGCTCAACCCTTGGTAACGTGGCTGCGAGCAGACAGGCTTAAAACTTCTAAGACAGGTATGTAAAGCATTCAAAAACACCATTTCAGTAAATAATTAAGACACAACACAAAATAAAAATCCAACACCAATTTATAAAAATATGTAATATTTTTATCTTTTAAATGACACCAAAACGAAAAAAATCCACTGTAGGGAACCAGAGATATGAATTTTTAAAGATTAGTCACTTTCTAGTGCTTAGAAACCAACAGTGCCCCTTTTAGTCATTTCGTTTTCTCTGACAGGGACACACCTTTAGAAACGGTTCTGGAGAATGTCTCACCACTGTGCAGCCTTCTCCAGCAGGCTAAGTCCAGTTAGAACTCCTTCCTGAAGTTCTGCTTGCGGGTCCCAAAGTATCCAACACACAGTCCAAGGTTCTGGAATCTCCAAGAGGGTCCTTGAAAGTGTGAAACTTAAATTCCGCAATCCACTTGAACAAAACCTTTTCAAATCCACCGGTTCTCCAGGCTGGGGATTCTTTGTGGGGATGTCCAGGTGAGCTCTGTTAACCTGTAGCTTGCAGGGAGTCTACTTCTTAGTCCTTTTGTAGCAAGGTAATCCACAGGGCTGCAGATTTCAGATGGCGCAGTTTTCAGAGGTCAGGCCTTAGAAGTCTTTGCACAGCAGAACTTCGCAGCAGGACACGTCTTGTTTCAGTAACTTTCAAGCAGCAGATCTGGAGGGCTCTGCCCCTCTCAGATACTTATTCAAAATGCTCTGGGTCAAGCCACAGGTAACTTCTGACCAATGAAAGCAGGGTAACTCCTCATAGTTATGACCACATCCGGTGGAGTGTGGCATTATGTTGTCCCAGAGTACATCATTCTTCCAAATCCATAATGGCTGAATTTCCAGCAAGGAGGTAAGAGCTGGCTAAACACACCCCCTGGGATGTCTTATTTCCATGGACTCTCCCCCTACCATCTGCACATACCTTCCTTAAGCCTAGCCCTCACTCTGGGTCAAGAGTGTCAAAGTGAAACTGAAACCCAGGCCTCCCCACTGCCTTTGAAGAGCATAGTTTACGACTTCACCTCCTGGCCTGGCATACCTATAGACCAGCACACTGCCCTCCCAGCAGAGTGGTTCTTTATCACCTCTTCAAAGCAGCCTGGCTAATCCACTTAACTCTGACCAATCAGGGCAGACCACTGGAAGGCTGAATTTGGACTACAAACAAGAAAGTCTTATAACTTCTTGTATGTACACGTTAGGAGAAATTCAACAATATAATATTGTTGGATTTACTACTACCATTCTGGGAAGTCTTTGAATGGTCCGGCTAGTCCTCTCCTATCAATATTTATTAATCATTAACTTCCTACCATGTTAACCTATGGGCCATGGGGTTTGCAATGGGGAAAATGACTTGGGCCAGTCTTCTAGCACCAGGGCTTATGAAAACATATCTTATAAGTATTGCCCTAATTTCTACAGGACCCCCACCCTCTGTGCAACTAGGGGAGACTTTAGGGGTTCTGAATCTGTAGAAATATTGCAGATTCTCCTTTTACTGTGTTTCTAGTATCAAAATCGAATTTGGCCAGCAATTTACTATTTCAAAGCAGTCCTGGCACCCAGTGCTGCTTTTAAACTGACCTCAGGCTTCAGCACTGCACACATGCTAGTGCAGAAAAAGCTGCTGGCCTCTAAACTGCCATACCCCAGGGTACTGGGGACTTCTAGGTAGTTTCAATCCCCTGCCCTATTATATATTGGGTGTTTTAACTGTATTCTAATGTGTTCCTTTCAGCTTGGCACTGGCTCTGGGCCTGGTTAGGCAGAGCCCAGGGTCAGTCAGAGTGAGTTACCACCAGTTCCAGTCAGCAAAAAGTTGGGGGGTGCCCAGGGCACAGGATGACTTTGCAACACTCACCCTAAGTGCGCCAGGTATTCTCAGACGTGAGTTCTGGGCTCACTGTGCCACTGGAATCAAGCTATCCTGGCTGAAGAGGGGTGAAACCCCGAAACCGGTCCTAGGATGCTTGTTTCTGGGCCAGGGAGGACCTGGCTTGGCAGTTCGGGCTGGACTGTTCCCATGAGGCACAGGGTCAAGACTGATTTGCATACAGCCAGGTCTAAACTGGGGTGGCATGGTGAGCAAAAGAATGATGGATTTAACCCAGATCTCTTGACTGGGGGAGAATGTTTTGATTTGTTCTGGATTCCGTCCATCAATTGTGTGTCTTTTGCTTTCTCGCCCTAAGTGCGCCAGGTATTCTCAGACGTGAGTCCTGGGCTCACTGTGCCACTGGAATCAAGCTATCCTGCCTGAAGATGTGTGAAACCCCGAAACCGGTCCTAGAATATTTGTTTCCGGTCCAGGGAGGACCTGGCTTGGCAGTTCGGGCTGGACTGTTCCCATGAGGCACACGGTCAAGACTGATTTGCATACAGCCAGGTCTAAACTGGGGTGGCATGGTGAGCAAAAGAATGATGGATTTAACCCATATCTCTTGACTGGGGGTGAATGTTTTGATTTGTTCTGCATTCCGTCCATCAATTGTGTGTCTTTTGCATACGCTGCGCCCAAGCCTGAGAAAAAGGATGGGTGTGTTTATGCATTGTGTAAGAAAGCTGGTGGGGAGCCTCGGCAGAGGGGGTACCAACAGACTGCTCATTTTACCACTGTTTCTGATGCCCCGCCGTCCGTTTGATAATTAAAAGTCATAGATAAAGACATTGTTTGCAAGCAGCGGACAGAGGGTTGCACCAGAGTGCTTACTATAGTCATGTTTGCTTTTTTGAGAACTCAGAATCTTCACACACATTGAGTTGAACTGTGACATTCCTTTAACTTCATCATTTTTCTCTCTGAACCAGAACATCTGGTGTATTGGTTGTAATTAACTATCCACATTGGGGCAGTGGGTTTTGGATAAGGAATCTAAATCTGACGTCTGCAGTGCCTGTGAATGGACATGTCATGCTTGGCTTTAAGTTAGCCCTGGTATCATCAAAGACAGTTGGGTGGCCAGAGTTTGCCACAAGCTGCTCCCGTTTTCTATGCGAGCGCAATTCTGATTGGTTGTTAGATGTCGGTAAACATTCGAATCGGTCGAAACCAGGAAGTGTCGGCCGCCATTTTGTCTCTCGCAGTCTGAGGGGGTGAAAAACAAAGGTGGAGAACGTGAAATGGGGGCAGGGTGGACAGTTCCTGACCCCCTAGCCTTTGTCAGGGGGTCCCAGAAGGACCCCCAAGGGCCAAAAAAAGATTTTTTTTTTTTCTTCAAAAAATCGCGGAGTGCGCACACCCTGCGCGCACGGCAGAAACAGAAAATAATCCGCGAAGTTCGCGCAACGTGCGCGCACGGTGCGCGCAAGCTAAAAATTACATTAAAAAAAATACATACATAAATTAGCATTTAAAAAACCTTTGAAATTCACTGAAAAAACCATAGGTTTCAGGCACGTTATAGTTAGGAATTAGCATTTAAAAAACCTTGCAAATTCACTTAAAAAACCATAGGTTTCACACGTTATAGTTAGCTGGACATTTCACTCATAAAAAACCATTGAAATTCCCCCGTTATAGTTAGTGCAGGCAACTGTAACTCACGCGACCGCAATCCTCTGCTGATGACGTCAGATATTACATCACTGATGACATATGTGTCTTTCTGAAAAATAAATTATAGGAATATATGTATAGCTAAAGATTAATGGAAGAAGACATGGGTAAATAGGTGTCTAAATACAGCATTTTTATATTGTGAAGAAAGAGGGTCCTACAAAGCAGTGGGTCTCAAAATTTACAAAGGTAAACTTCCATCCCTCTTAGAACAGAAGAAAAGGCAGCACTGTATTAGCAACACAATGGTTTGTGGGCGACCACCTGACCAGGTGTTAATGTATGTAAATCAATGCCTTTTTTTCCATTCGTTTCCAAGGCAGGAAACGGTGGTCAAAGTCAAAAGCTGAGGCCTTAACTGTGTGAATGAAAGGAACACTTCGCCCTTCCCTCACCACATGGTTTTGTCAGCAACTTCAAAACTTGTAAAAGGCACTGCAGAGACCTGAGTGTACTGTAAATTGTAAAGCCTGCAGTGTAGTACTGATTAACGTTCTAGTGTGCTTACAACAAAGGGGCAATGCCTATTATCACTGCAAAACCAATGAAGTAAAATGGTGTCAAACCTCGTGCTCTGGCGTCCTTTGTACTGTAATTTTCCCAACACTCCATACACCTGGACGTCGCATTGAAAAAAAAAGTAACATAAAAATAGAATAAACGGCAAAAAGATTTTTTTTTAAAAGCAAGTCTTTTGTCACAGAAACAGTAGGTGATAGAACCCATCTGAAATCTGCAGACTACGGACGTGTTTAATCAGCAACATAGCTGCCAAGGTTTCAGATTGCTATGTGTGACATTTCCATAATTTGAGTGTAATTATGAGTGACATTTCAACGACTGAGAGACACTTTCTCGTGAGCAAAATCAAGTAATGATGACGAGGGAAATAATATAAATGTCAGAAATGTACACCCATTGTAACAACGAGAAACTCTAAGAAGATCTTGAAACTGCTGCAAAGCACCAGAAATGGAAGGGCACTCACTGGGGACAGGCTGCATGCCTGCAGTTCTTAGTAACAGAGGGTAGGCAGGCACTGCAGCTGCTCAGAAGACGAAACATTGATCTGATCATTCATGACCTGCGCTAGCCTAAATAGACAAAGTTGATAGCATAGCAGGAGCAACTAGGAGATTATACCGTCACTCAGGCAATTTTTGTGAGTCTGGCGAGCTAGAGCTGTGGCAACAGGCAGGCCCGGTTCTGGCGGGTGGGCCGGGTGGGCCAGGAAGACCCAAACATGAGCCTGGCCCACCCAAACATGAGCCTTGGCCCTCGCAGTGAATCTGCCGCCCATGTACAACAACAATTAAAAAAAAAAACAGATAACTGGTAATTTATGATCCTGCTGCAGAGCACCCATTTGTCTGTTGGTAGTTTTTAGATGCTGGTAAACTGAATTTTATGGGATTAGCTCAGTGGGTTACTGCCTTTGTCACAGAGATCCTTGTGTTACTTGCAGTTCAGAAGTTACTATCCTAACATAGGACAGTGACCTATGAACTGTCATCAAAGAGCTGCATACAAAATTCGCTTTTTTGTGTTGTGATATAGTTAGAACTTCTCCTTTCATTATTCTAATGTTGCTAAAAAAGAGTTTCTTTGGGCAGTTATACATTTTTATCAGTAAAGCCAACCCCGAACCACTGGAGTACTCTTTAAATCCTGAGTTTGTGCTTCTCCAGACCAAACCCTCGTAAAATATATTGCCCACTAGTATGGATGACATGTGATTTCTACACCTTGTAATCCTCATTGGCTATTGTGACATTCCCCGTAGATTGATTTATTGTCTCTGTATAACGTGTGTGACACCCTACACTGATATGAGTAGTGCTATACAACAAATGAAATGGATATGAGAGAGGGGCAACAGAGAGATGAGGGGCACTGGTGGAGGGTGGCAGTGAGGGAATCCGAGGAGGAGGTCACAGGGTGGGGGTGGAGCTACGCAGAGATGAGGGCACTAGTAGAGGATGGTAGTGAGGGATTCAGAGGAGGAGGTCACGGGATGGGGGAACTACAGAGAGATAAGGGGCACTAGTGGAGGGTGGCAGTGAGGGAAGATGAGGAGGAGGTCACAGGGTGGGGGAACTACTGAAAGAAGAGGGGTACTAGTGGAGGGTGGCAGTGAGGGAATCTGAGGAAGAGGTCACGGGGTGGGGGAGTAACTACAGAGGGATGAGGGGCCCTGTTGGAGGGTGGCAGGGAGGGAATCCGAGGAGGAGGTCACAGGGTGGGCGGAACTACAGAGAGATGAGGGGCACTAGTGGGGGATGGCAGTGAGGGAAGTCGAGGAGGAGGTCATGGGGTCGGGGGAACTACAGAGAGATTGGGGCACTAATGGAGGGTGGCAGTGAGGGAATTCAAGAAGGAGGTCATGGGGTGGGGGGTAACTACAGAGAGATGAGGGGTACTAGTGGAGGGTGGCAGTGAGGGAAGCCGAGGAGGATGTCATGGGGCAGGGGGAAACTACAGAGAGATGAGAGCACTAGTGGAGGGTGCCAGTGAGGGAATCCGAGCAGGAGGTCATGGGGTGGGGGTACTACAGAGAGATGAGGGGCACTGGTGGAGGGTGGCAGTGAGGGAATCTGAGGAGGAGGTCATAGCGTGGGGGGAACTACAGAGAGATGAGGGACACTAGTGGAGGGAGGTAGTGAGGGAATCTGATGAGGGGGTCATGGGGTGGGGGAACTACAGAGAGATGAGGGGCTCTAGTGGAGGGAGGTAGTGAGGGAATCCGATGAGGGGGTCATGGGGTGGGGGGGGAACTACAGAGAGATGAGGGGCACTGGTGGGAGGTGGCAGTGAGGGAATCCAAGGAGGAGGTCATGGGGTGGGGGGAACTACGGAGAGATGAGGGGCGCTAGTGGAGGGTGGCAGTGAGGAAATCTGAGGAGGAGGACATGAGGGGGAAGGGCTACGGAGAGATGAAGGGCAATGTTGGAGGGTGGTAGTTAAGTTATCTACAGAGAAAGAGGTAATTGGTGGGGCGCCAAAAAACACTTCCACACCAGCACTAAAGCCGGCCCTGTCATGGCCTCTCTGTTTTCGTTTATTTAATTAACAGTCAGGTGATTAGGACAACTGTGGAGCATACTTTAAAGTGCGTTCTAATTACATTCACTGCTAGATTCAATGTTTTAAGTTTGAAGGTGATTTTACTATTGTTTTCTACTGGGAATAATGAAAGTGGAATGGAATGGTGGCTGATATGGGGCTGGGGCCCAAGGTCAGCTGTGAGATAAGGTGCAGTGGAGAGGGGGGGATAGAAAAGTGGATAATCAAGCCTGTAAGGGAGCGCGCTGCAGAATCGGGGGTCAGGTGGAGGTAGTAATGAAGAGGGTTTCTCCCTGAAGGCTCGCACAGAGGGGGCCCGAGTAGTGTCACTTGCCTGATACTCCCACCTTAGAAACCTCCTCTTCCCATCAAAGGGACATTACATGGATAAAAACACTTTTTGAGAGTGATAACATTTAGAAAGAGACTTGGAAAAGAGTGCGTTTTACTGGGCCTTGTAAGACTTAGGAGAGATAAAAGAGGGCCCAGAAGCAGGCCTGGCTAGATATATAAGTGATAAATCGGGCCAGCAGTGGCCCACCCGAATGCACCCTTGGCCCACCCAAATAAAAATTCCTAGAGCCGCGCCTGCTTTACAGCCTGGCTGCCGGTCTCCATGGCAGCATAAACTTCATGAGACAGTGTAGGAACTACTTAAATGAATGCAGGATTTAACAGAAAATATATACTTCCTTAAACAATAACACAGGTAGCCATTGGACAGAAAGTATCCACCTGGCTTAAAAGGCAACAACTGACACTACTCTTGGGATATACAACGAAAACATAAAAAAATACCAGATAGCCTCAGATATATAAGGGTTAGCAGTATACTTTAGGGAAAATGTTTGTATACTTCAAATTAGGCAGTATTCTTACGTGGAATGTGTTGAAAGTCATGCCCCATTTCACCAGATTTATGCAGAAACTACAGTGTCTTTGGTGCTCCCGAAAACATGTTTTACACCTTGAATACTTTACCGTGGCAAAGACACTAGTACGTCAACCACAGTTTGAAACTATGGTCCTCAAAGCAGCATGTAGTGCCCTGAAGTGAGCCAACTGAGCTATGTGTCAGGGCTTATTCTGAAGCCCACAAGTGCAGCACTGCTACACAAACCTTCTCACTGTACTGCGGCGCTGTGGCAGGGGCACTGTTTCAGCCTGTTACTTGGTGGTGCTGCTACAAATAAAAAGACCATGAGGTGACAGTTCACTCTCGCTAATTCATAGTGATGTGCAAGTAAGAATTCTTCTCTTACAGCCACGAGAGAAGTGTTTCTCATCAAATTACACTGACAGGCAGGGCCTGAGAGTGCATCTGCGGGTCAGATGCACATTTTGCTGGTGTTTAAACCTAATCTCGCATGACACCCGCAAATTGTAATTGGACAGGTGTGCATTGTTTAAAATGTTGATTTGTTGCTAAACTGAAGTGATTATTTTGTTGTCTTTTACGCTGGGTTTTTCAGTAGGGAAAGACACAGCTGATCTACATTGTCTCCTTCCTTTTAGCAGTGAGGTGGTGTCCTGTACTGCCTATCTATGCTCTTGCACTGATGTTATGTTATGTTAAAATGAATTTTTAGAGCGCACGTACACCGGGGAGGTTTCATGGCGCTGTTTTGGTTGAAATCCAGATCATAAAAAGGGTTTAGAAAGCCTGTTGGATGAGCCAAGTCTTTAAAAGACTCCTGAAACCAAGAAGATTGGTACAGGAGCGAATATCAAGGGGAAGAGAATTCCAAAATATAGGGGCCAAGGTAGAGAACCTGGCACCACCAGTGCGCTTTAATCTAAAATGAGGAATGAGTAATACATTTTTATGGGCTGAGCGAACATTTTGTGTAGGAGCATATTTGTTAATCATGTTGTCAACAAATTTAGGGCTCTTTCCATAGAGTGATTTAAAAATAAGACATCCCTAATGCGCAGCGCTGAACAACCGGAAGCCAATGTAATTGCTTCAGAAGGGGAGAGATATGATGATGCCTAGGGTGATGGGCAGTCAGACGAGTGGCCTGATTTTGAACAATCTGTAAACGTCTGGAAAGGTAAAGGGGATTACCAAAATAAAATGAGTTTGCATAATCCACATGGGACATGACCAAAGCGAGAATCACCTGAATCCGGGCATCATGAGTAAGGTATCTGCAAATCTTTTTTATTCTGCGGAGTTGAAAAAACAAAACTGAGATCACTGAGCTAATTTGAGCCTTCAGAGTAAGATCCTGACTGATGATCACCCCTAAGCTTCTTGCCGAGCTAAAAGGAACAGGGGGCTGGCCCAACTCTGTAGGCCAAAAATGGTGTCCCCTTGGATTTTTACGAGTGCCACCTGTTAAAACAAGCTCCGTCTTGTCCGGATTAAGTTTTAAGTGGTTCTTGGTCATCCATTGACTGATGAACAGCATGGTCGATTGAAAAGCATGAACCGACTCTGAGGAGCTATTGGTGGAAAAAATAAGCTGAAAATCGTCTGCATAGTTGAAAGTGCAGACTTTACGCTCCTTCAGAGTTCGGACAAGAGGGAGAAGATAGAGGTTGAACAGCAAGGGAGAAAGAGAAGAGCCCTGAGGGACTCCACAGGAGATTTTGACTCTAGGAGCGGTAAACTGAGCTGTGCAAACTGCCTGGGAGCGATTTTCCAAAAAGGAACTAATCCAGCTAAGGGCAGGGCCCTCAATGCCTGCATCCCTCACACGGTCGACCAAAAGAGAATGGTCGACCATGTCAAAAGCAGCGGAGAGATCAAGCAGGACGAGAGCCTGCGAAGAGCCACTATCAACCTCGCCCCATAGGGTGTCTAAAACTGTGAGAATAACCGCCTCGGTGGAATGCGCTGGACGAAAGCCAGCTTGATGGGAATCCAAAAATTCGGATTCCTCCAAAAATTCAGTAAGACACCCTGTAACATAAGTTTCCAGAATCTTAGCTAGATAGGGAAGAAGGGAGATAGGGCGGTAATTAGTCAGGATAGATGGATCTGATCCCACCTTTTTTAAAAGGGGGACAACAATTGCCTCTTTAAAAGTAGCGGCGACAGTTCCTTGAGACAAAGACTCATTTAAGAGGTTAAGAGCAGGACTAGGGAGAATGGTGAAGATTTCCTTCAAGATATTGGGAGGGCAACAATCATTAGGAGAGCCCGATTTGACTTTAGAAAGAAGGTTAATAAAAGTATGCTCACTTATAGAAGGAAAGTGCTTGAAAGAACTATGATTTAAAATGGAATGAGAACTAAAATCCAAATTTTGGCAAACTGGGATACTGGACTTAATTTTGTTAATTTTATCAATAAAGAAGAAGTTCAAAGCGTTACAAAATGCTTGTGAAGGAGATGATTTGTGAAGTATTCTATCGGGATTGGACAGCTCATTGACAATATGAAAGATCTCCTTCGAACGGTTATTTGCCGATAGGATTTTAGATGAGAAATGCACCACTTTAGCAGTTGAAACGGATTTCTTATAGAAATTCAGAGAGTTCAGATAAGACACTTTATCTTCAGGTTTGTAGTTACTTCGCCATTTCCTTTCCAGTTGTCTTAGAGCTAATTTTTGTTGTTTCAGTTCAATTGAAAACCATTTATGAGCCTCGTGGCGGCGAGGGACAAGGATGCTCCTGAGAGGAGCAAACTTGTTGCTAGCGGCTAGCAACCAGCTTGTTAACTGTATATCCGCCTGGTCAATTAAACGATTGCCCGGGGGAGACGAGTTGGCAAGTGAGTCAATGAATAAAGATTTCTCAATCTTATTCCAACTCCGGCGAAGGCTACCAGTACGACTGGGGATTTTATTTGCAAAATTATCTTGAATAGAAAATGTAAGCATGGGATGGTCAGACCATGTGCAGGGTAAAACTGAAACAGAAGACATGGTAATATTAGTGGTCCAAACCTGGTCAAGAATATGTCCCTTAGTGTGTGTGGCCGTGGATACCTGTTGAGTAAGATTTAAACCTAGAAGTAACTCGGTCAGTTCAACCGAATGAGGGCCACCAAGGATATCATTGGCCCAATAATTGAAGTCCCCAATCAGCAAAACCTTCCCATAGTTAGTCACCAGGTGAGCTATCTGTTCACCCAAAGAATGGGGAAAGAGAGGCATCCTAAAGGGAGGTCTATAGAGCAGAACACATACCAAGGGAGCAGCATCTGGTTCAAAATCGAATTTGATCACCAGATTGTCCACCGACAGTAGATTTAGCGACGTCAAGACTGTATAGTTAAAGTTGTGGCGTATTATAGCCGCTACTCCTCCGCCCACTTTCCCCTGGGGGCAATTGGCCTGGATGATGTGATAATCGGAGGGTAATGCCGCAAGGATATCAGGAGATGACTCCTGGGATAACCAGGTTTCAGTGAGCAGGAGAAGAGCAGCAGAAAAATATCTGTCTGATGTTTGACCAATGAGCGAGTGTTCAAGTATGCAACAGAGAGCTTACGTGTCTTATGTCCAGAGCTATGTTGGATCAAAGATGGGCCAGTGACATGCACACTACCGATTTCGGGGAAGGTAGTTCTAACTGCCAATATTCCGAGTTCTTTTACACAAGAGTATACAAGGGGATTAAGATTGAATTTAATAGACGCTGCATGAAATGCCATCAACTCACTGACGGTATAATCAATTTCCTGAGCATGATGGCAGGTCCCAGGTCCTGGATGGACGCGGATGGGCACACCACCTTATCCCTGTAGCACCAGCTTCCCTCAGCATACAGTTCTATAGTAGATGTGTCCTTCATATGCACAGGATGTTCAGATCTGTGCCGGATTTTCAGGACAATCACATCAGATAAGTGCACATTCAATGGATCAAATGGAGCTTATTCACGTAGCCAGCATTTATCCTGAAAGTGGTGAGCCTTCAGTCCTTCTTCACCTTTGATGGACAACTGTGTTGGGAACGCACTGTCTTGTAATATCATCTATACTGTTCTGATCTAGTGAAGAGTCACTGATACATACAGACAGGCAAACTGCCTACCATGCTGTACGCCTAAAGTACAGAGAAGTGTAGGGAAAAGCTGCTGCCTTAGAGGAATGGCCTGAGCAGCTGCACTGTGCCACTCTAGGGTGGCAAACGTGTCCAGAACATTGATTGTAATTCTGATGGCAGCTGCGTGATACCACAGCCAGCACTGATGGCGGTAAGCGTCCGCATATTGTGCACAGGTAGGCTCGGAAACGTGAACCATGCGAACACTGCATGGTGTTTTAAAAATGGGATTTTGTCACAATTTTTCCTCATGCACAATCGGAACCATGGACTGAGCGGATATGAGAGATAAATACGTGGCACGTCACACCGAGTTTGAATGCGTGTGTGAATGTGTGCAAAGGCGCCAAGCCGGGCAGGCCAGAGAAGGGGAAGGGTAAAGAGAAGGGTAGAGTATTTAGGTTTCAAGTAAATAAAAAATAAATAAAAACCTGGAATTTTTCTCTTTTTAAAATAGAAAACGAAAGTAACAAATAAATACAAAATAAAAATGCATGTAATGCTAGAACTGTCTAAACTATTCTTAAATTGTTTTGAAAGCAAATCAAGGATGTGATGTGACAGCCTAAGCTACAATAGGGATCTTTTGGGGTTGCAGTCCCAGCGGCCTTGAGAAGCTACTTCCCCCACCAACCCGTACTATGAGTATTTCTCAATCGGGAGAGAGAACACTACTAACTTCCACTGCCAAACGAGAGCAATTAAAACATTTAAAGAGGAGGAGCCTAGCGCGCAACCAAGATGGCCGCGTAGGTGCGAGGCTCCCGAGGACCTCCGTGACCTCCTACATAAATCCTGAAAATATCCTGTCCTAGATGAGGGGACTGTGTTGGTGAGCCCGAGCTGAGGTGTCACCCGTTTTCCGCTTCCAAATTGGACCTCGGACACCGGCGGGAGCACCGATTGAGGTTTGCGGCCTTCTCCACGCCGGCCCCCCGGATTGGAGTTGCGGGGCGACCCGGAGACAAAGTGATCAACAGCGGCGGGCAGGGCTGGGTGACTCGCGTACCCCGCACTTTCACTTTCGCTTTTGCACCCTCCTTGCTGCGTAGGCGAGGTTGGGTTGCGGGGCGTTGTGCGGTGGTGTGGCCTCGTTGGGGTGCCCTGCTGGCCCGCCGGCTGTGATCCGTCCTGCGGACCTGTGGTTGCCCCCCCCGGAGCCCGTGAACTGGTTTGTCGGCCCTTTCCGAGGTGATTGGCACGACTTGGGGACTGAAACCATGTCCACAAAACAAGATGGCGACCGGGCAAAGGTGAAATCGACCCGCCGTGGCGCAGCCCAACAGTCCAACAACATGGACCGCTACACCCTCCAGAAGGGATCTCCCGAGGTGCCGCGTAGGTCCCCTGAGGGCCCGACTGATTCTCCTGCTCTGCCCGCGGATCTGACCCTGCGAGATGTCATGGGCGCTATCGCCGAGATGAAGGCCTCGGTGGACCAGCGCTTTGACACACTGGCGCAGAAGATTGACTCGGTCCACGTGGATGTTGGCCTGGTGAGGGCCGATTTATCCAAGACCAATGACCGGGTCGATTCTTTGGCCCACACCACCTCGGGCCTCACAGCGGACGTGGCGGCCCTCCAAAAGGAGGTGCGCCGGCTTGGCCAGGCGAGCGCCCTGATGGATCGTCGACTGGAGGATTCCGAGGGTCGGGCCCGGAGGAACAATGTCCGCATTGTAGGGGTGCCGGAGGGACGTGAGGAGGCGGCGGCGGACCTGTTTGTGGAGGACCTGATTCTCACCCATCTCCAGCCCCGGGGGCTGAGTAAATTCTTTGCGGTGGAACGTGCCCACAGGGTTCCTGGAGGAAGACCTAAGGCCGGAGCCCCTCCGAGGCCTCTCATTGCCCGGATTTTCAACTTTCGGGACAGAGACGCTATCCTGCAGACTTCTAGGCAACAAGGACCGGTCAGACTTGACAATATGGACGTAAACTTCTATCCTGATTTCACCCCAGCGGTCCAGAAGCAGAGACTGAGCTTTATCGGAGTCAAACGTCGTCTACGGGACCTGAACCTCAAGTATGCGATGCTTTTTCCAGCTAAGTTGCGGGTGGAGGTGGATGGCCGCACGCACTTTTTTGATCGTCCCGAAGCGGCCGGGGACTGGTTGGACTCCTTGCCCGGGGACCGGGGCCGGGGGGGTGGGGGGGGCGCGGTTGGAGGGGAGGGCTCGCCGGATCAGGACTGAGGGACTAATAGCAGGCCTCGCTCTGGACAACATTATCGTCACTTTTGACTGTTCGTCAAGTTCCCCTCCTGTGGAGGTGGTACGGGGTCTCTTGGGGGCTTTCCCTCCTCCTCTGGGGGACTAGTTAGTTTAATCATTCATGGGGCGACAGGCACACTGCACTTTGGGGGGGCTGTTTGGGCTCATGCAGGGGTGCAGGGAGGGGGGAGTTCTGTTGGGATGGGTGGGTTGGGGTGGGGTGTTGTTCGTTTTTACCGCAAGGCAAACCCTTTATTGTATTGGTGTTTTTAAGGTGCTCTCGGGGGGACGAATGATGGCTTCTGTAGGTGATGGGGGGTAGGGACCTGACTTTATTGTCCTGGAACGTTAATGGACTGGGGGATAGGATCAAGCGAGGTGTGGTCCTGCAGTATTTGAAACGACTTTCGCCAGATGTGGTCTTCCTGCAGGAGACACACCTTATTGGTAATTCCTTTTGTGCCATGAATCGGCGTGGCTATCGCTTGGTGGCCCACTCGGGCTTCACGTCGGGCTCACGGGGGGTGGGCATCATGGTGAAGAACTCGCTCCCGTTGGAAATAGACGAGGTGCGCCATGATGAGAGGGGACGCTACACTGTCTTAGTGGGGAGAATGGAGGGCAAAGTAGTTGTCTTTGTATCAGTATACGTCCCACCGGGGTTACAGTCTACCACTTTTGCAGACCTAGGGCGCCTCCTCCTTGACCTTCCGGGGGGGCTTCTGGTGGTTGGGGGGGACTTCAATGCGGTGGTTTCTGGGACCGTGGATCGTCACCCCCCTAGGGACCTCCCCCGGGCGCAGGCGTGGCTGTCCGGCTTCTTAGATACACTGGGATTGGTGGACTGCTGGCGATTAAAACATCCCACGCAGCTGCAGTACACTTTCCACTCGGGTGCCCATGGTAGCCTCTCACGGCTTGATTATGTCCTTGTCCCTGCGGCCTATGTTGGGAGGGTAGGAGAGGTGCGCCATTTGGCGCGGGGTATTTCAGATCATTCCCCGCTCCTGTTGCACGTTGATGTCTTCCCGAGGGGGGAGGGCAGGGTGGCTCCAATCAGTGCCTGGTACCTGCGCGACCCCACCATTCGCGCTGATTTGATTAAATCCTTGCAGCGGTATTTCGATGAGAATGTGGGGTCCGTCCCTTCGGCTATCTCCCTGTGGGAAGCCTTCAATACAGTTCTTAGAGGGGAAGCCCTCTCCTTTATCTCCCATGCCCGGAGGCGCGAGCAGGAGGAGGTGACCCGGGTGGAGGCCGAAATCGCTGAATTGGAGGGTGCTCTAGAGGGTGGGGTGACGGATGCTGCACTACATGTCCTACAACTTAAGCAGGCGGCCTACAGGGCCCTCGTCACGGAGGTGGCCAGGGGCCTCTGTAGAGAGCAACAGGGGCGACTGTGTGATGTGGGTGATAAGGCTGGTAAACTGCTTGCATGGTTGGATAAAAAGGAGAGAGTGAGTCATGTGGTCCCGCTGATTGAGAGGATGGATGGTGTGCGTGTCACCGAGCCGGAAGACATTGTCTCTTGTTTCGCGGATTATTTCCGCGAGGTGTATTCCCCGGTTTCTCCTTGCTCGGAGGAGGATTCCCATGCCCTGCTTAGGGATATCGCGCTGCCGTCCCTTTCGGTGGAGGACAGGGTGTCGTTAGATGCCGCTCCTACCTCCGACGAAATTGCCCTCGCCATACGCTCGGTCGCATCCGGCAAGGCCATGGGCCCGAACGGCATTCCTATCGAGTTGTATAAGCTGCGACCGGATGTACTGGCACCCCACCTCCGCGCGATGTTCCTGGCGGCCCACTCGCTGGGCTCCCTCCCGCCGGACCAGCGTCTGGCTACAATCGTGGTGATTCACAAGGAAGGGAGACCCCGAGACCGGGTTACATCCTATCGGCCTATCTCGCTCTTGAATGCGGAGCCCAAAATCCTCGCCAAGGTGCTAGCCAACCGGCTGGTCGGCGTGGTGGGCGATCTGGTCCACCAAGACCAGTCCGGCTTTATTCCCCATCGCAACACGGCCCTCAATCTGCGGCGCTTGCACGGGGTGCTCGCGCGTGTCCCGTTTGTGCGGGAGCCGGCCATATTGGCGTCCTTAGACGCCACCATGGCGTTTGACACGCTCGAGTGGCCATACATCTGGGCGATGCTGGCGAAGTTTGGATTTGGCCCGGGGTTCATCAGCTGGGTCAAATTGTTGTATTCGGGCCCATTGGCGCAGGTGGTGGTGAATGGAAGAGTATCGGTCCCATTCGAGCTGGGACGGGGCACGCGACAGGGCTGCCCCTTGTCGCCGCTCCTGTTCGCGCTGGCCTTGGAACCCCTGGCGGAGTGGCTGCGGTGGCACCCTTCCATCCGTGGTCTCCGTTGGACCCCCGAGTATGAGGACCGCGTGTCCCTATACGCCGACGATATCCTTTTGTACCTAGCCTCCCCGCGTAAATCACTGATTGTCCTGGTTGATGTTTTGCGCTCATTCGGCCGCAACTCAGGCCTTGTCACCAACTGGGCTAAATCATGTGTGTATGTGCTTTCCGGGGAGGCTCCCGTCCTCCCGCGGGGCTGCCCGATCCAGATTGCCTCTCAGGGGTTTCGGTACCTGGGTGTTTATATTACTCTGGACCCGGAGGCCCGCTACGAGCGGAATTTGCTTCCCCCCCTCCAGCGCTTGAAGGAGGACGTTGCGCGCTGGCGACGCCTGCCGCTTTCGCCGCTCGGCCGGGCGGCATTGTTTAAGATGGTGTCGTTGCCACGCTTCCTGTACGCTCTCCAGAACACTATGGATTTAGTCCCGGCGCGCTATTTTCGTGAGGTGGAGAGTCTACAGCGCTGCCTGTTCTGGGACGGGAGGCCGCGTATTGCCCTGGCGAAGTTGACGCTCCCATGGTATGACGGGGGGATTGCCCTCCCGGATATTAAACGGTATTACTGGGCCTCCCAGCTAGCTGCAATTAATCATGGCCTTTACGGGCCCGCCTTAAACCCGGCATTTGAAATGGACAAGATGCTCCTGCCTGGTGGCGACTATAATCGAGCGCTCTACTCTGGCGCGCCCGACCCCCGCCTGACGGGACCTACGCGTGTCATGGTGCGAGTATGGCACGCGGCTAATGCAGCTATGGGGTGGAAGGACCGTTTGACCCGGGCATCACCGTTGTACGCGTCTGAGCGGTTGGGCTCCCTGTGGACCTCGAAGGGCTTCGAGAAGTGGGACACGATAGGCATCAGTAAAGTGGGGGATCTCTGGACGAGGGGGGGCTTTAAAACATTCGAGACGCTGCAGACGGAGTTTCAGCTGCAGGGCAGTGAATACTTTCGGTACTTGCAGGTCCGTCACGCACTGGGCTCCGTCTTCTCAGACGTCGCCTCCATCCCGGAGTCTTCCCCCCTGGAGGATAGAGTGCTGGATTGCCACGTTCCGGACAGCACGATCTCCCTTATTTACAAAAAATTGATTAATGACCGCTCGGGCTTGCTGACTGGCCTCCGCGAGGCTTGGGTTGCCGATGGGCTGGAGTTGGACGACGAGGACTGGATTTCCGCGGTGGCCTCTCCGAAGGAGGTGGCCATACCGGCTCGCCTTCGCTTCGTCCAGCTTAAGGTACTCCACCGGGTTTACATGACGGGGCCAAGGCTTCTGCGTATGGGCTATGCTGAGGATGGGTTGTGTAAGCGTGGGTGTGGTGCTTTGGCGACTTTTTTGCATATTTTGTGGGAATGCCCGAAGGTGGAGCGATTCTGGCGTGGTGTGCATGAGGTCCTGCGAGTGGTTACGCATGTCGCGCTGCTGCCTGAAGCGAGGAGATGCCTGCTGAATGTGTGGGAACCAACTGACTACTCGGTTCCGCAGACGCGATGGGTGACTCTGGGATATATGATAGCTAAGCGTGACATTGCTCAATTGTGGGGATCCCAGAGGCCCCCGGCGGTGCCGGCCTGGAAAGAACACATGGATTGGTGCATGTTCCGAGAAAAGGTGGTGTATGTGGCGAGGGGTAAGCCTGGGGCATGGGTGAAAGTATGGGGCCCCTGGAACGCCTACTGCGGGGGTATCTGCGCGCCACCACTGCTGCCTGCTGCCTCACCAGCCCCGTCCCCTTAGTTGACTCCTTTCCCTAGCCCCGGGCACAGAGTTCCCCCAGTCCTCGATCCGTTCCCCTTCCCCTCTTTAGACTCCTGTGGATGGCGGGGGTCCCCCATTCGGGGAGCACGTGCTGTTACTTTCGATTGCGGGTTGCCTTGCGGGTGTGGTTTTTTTTTTTTTTCGTGTTGTTTGAATAAAATGAAACCGTATTGTGGGGTCAGAGCGATGTGGCCCACGACGTTGATACCTCCTGATTTTGCTTCTCTGCAACGCCAAGTGTTTTTTGAACGTATGTCATATGCTCCTGCCATTCTAGCGGCCGGCCGGAAGGTTGTAGGCCCATACTTGTATATTCTTGAGATTGCAATAAACGGTTTCAAAAAAAAAAAAAAAAAAAAAATAAAACATTTAAAATTCGGATTATTGCCTGTAAGAGGAATGGAAAACCAAAACGAGTTGTTGAAGCTAAATGTATGCCTCGGGCCGGGGTGTTAACGCCTCGGTTTGTGACTTGAACTATATATTTTTTTTAGCACTGAGTGGTCTGGGCGACGCTTACCTTTTTGAGCCTTTCGGGGCCTGGCTGTATTTGAATGTAGACAGGGCACAAGTCCTATACAGTGGCGTAACGAAAGTTTAAGGGGCCCCCCTGCAATGTACACAGAGGGGCCCCCACTCCACATTTTATCTGGAGGCCTCAGACCGTAGTTCTGTTCTGAGGGGGCCCCCTGCAGCTGGGGGCCCCCCGCACCGCGGGGGATGTGGGGCCTGTGTTACGCCCCTGGTCCTATAAAAAGAAGTGGGGGGACTGACCAAGTTAGACACTATGCAAGTGAAATCATGATGCATGCCATCACAGCACGTCACGACGTAGCGCTATAAAAGAAATAAAATAGTGCTATTTACATTATTTGTGTAACTACTGGGACAGACCACCCCATCTGAGTCTTCCAGTGTCTGCACTTATATACAGGGACAGAACAAAGGCAAAAGCATGCATCTCTTACGTATCTGTGAAGAGATGGGAAGCTGTGTGCCTTAGTTTCCCTCTGTGGCATTTACATTTGTGTGAGGTTCCAGGCCTCCTCCAGTCAAGATATTCAAACAAAAGGAGGCCTGATGGACCCTTAACTGTGGCCTGGCTGGAGGAAAAAAAAAAAACTGCAAAAAAACGACCGCTCGCTGCCTGCACACTGCTGCTGGAAATGGAAAGCAGACAACGTGCAGGCGCTGCTGAATGTGTCCCACCAGGTGTCTTACACCAGGACAAGTTCAGCATAGTTCTGTGGGGTCAAACTTCTTGGCAGGGGTGTCGGCGTCCACCCTGTGAAAAGAGTGGGTGGACGCTGTGTACCTGCGAGAACCCCCGACTCGTGCCCTAGGACTAGTTACATTGCACAAAGACTCATACCTTTCAAACTGCCTCTTTCCTTCACAGTTTACGCTAATGGCGAAAGTGTACCAAAGTTAAAGTGGGCCATGGATCCTTGTTGAGGTCTGGGTGATACATATACACTTCAGTAGTGCTAATCAGGTCTGGTCCTAGGATTTTCAGGGCCCTGGGAAAAAGGGAATGTGTGAGGCCCCTGAAATTTACATAAGTCGCACCTGATCTCGGGGAAGCTGCTTTGTGCAGACTCCAACTGGGCCGCAGCTCCTCCTCTCAGCCACCCCAAGCACCTCTTGTGCAGCCCATTTCGGACTGAAGGTGTGAGAATTGCTTGGGGGCTGAGTTAAACCTGTGTGGGCTAAAGTGCTGACAATGGGTGCACTGAGGAGTCTCTGAATGCCCAACCCAAGAGGTGTCCCCCTCCTCTAGGCCTTCCCACACTATCCCTTGGAGGCCCCAGGAGGGGGTGGAGGGGGCTCCCATGAGCCCATTGTAAAGAGACGCATCTCCTTCTCTTTGATCGGCAGGGGTAGACGAGGACTGGTGGGTGTAGTGTCCTAGCATGGACACGTTCTAGTGTTCACATGTGTGTATTACTCTTTACACCCACCCACCACCTACGTCACTGGGTCAGGTGACTAGGATAATAAAAGGGCCGAGCGCACGTGGTCGTGGCCAGTTAACCCACTACCCAACTAAGTGTGTCAGCGTCCGTTATTGCCACTGAGCATGAGGGCCTAGGGCCCAACATAACATTGGCGACGAGAGTGGTACTACACCCCGTGTGTGCAGCCTTCGTTCGGCGAGAAGGAGGGGGAGAGAGAGCGAGCTGCCCGCAGTGAGGGCACACTCCCCCCCTTGGAGAAGGCGCGACGCGCCGAGAAGCCGGCGGGGCGAGGCAGCGCCCGCAGCGTGTCCAGTGGCGACTGGGAGCCCACCCGCATCCGCTGTGAGGCTGTGACCCTGCCTGAGGAAGTCGGGTGCCTACCCCGACGACACTGCCGCTGTGGTACCCGGTGAAGGGAAGTGCCCCGGAACAGCGCGCACCGATTGAAGCCCACCCGCATCGGCCGCAACCAGGCAAGTGGCGGCGACCACGCGGAGCCCACCCGCGTGGAGGACGGTGAGGAGCAGCGCGGTAAACAAAGAGTGTAGCCAAGCGGGTGCCCACCCCGCAGCAGCGGAGCCCACCCGCGACAAGGACGGGCCGTGCCCGTTGTACCCGCACCCACGAAGTACTGAGAGCTGGTGCGGTGTGAGGTAACGCAGCGGAGCCCACCCGCAGCTGGACGCGGCCGAGCGGCACCTGCACCCCCCTCCCGCGCAGCCCGTGTGGTGAGGAGACCGGCTGCGGGAAGGGGGCGGACCTAAAGTAATAGTAAAAGCGGAGCCCACCCGCAGCACAACACACCAGGTTCTACGCTCTTTCCCCCCGCTTGCCTGCGCAGCAGGAGAAGTGAGAGCGGGTGGGAGGGGAGCGGCGAGACCGTGCCGGAGGTGAGGTCCGTCACCCCCCCAGCAGCCCGTGAAGGGCAGAGTGCCTCGAGAAGGCGAATAGGACAGGAATAAATGTGGCACTCACCGGCGGGAGACATCGGGTGGCGTCTGGCCGTTTCTGCGTGTCCGGGGAAGCAGCGGTGAACACCGAGGACGCTGCTGGAGCGGCAGCGGCAAGCCCCCCCCCCCGCGATGGGCCCATAAAGAGTGAAGGTCCGTTGCAGGGGGCGGGAAGGGTTCGAAATCAAAGGTGGCACCGGCAATGTTGTGAGTGCTCCAGCCCCGCAGCCAGCGACGCGAGTAAGTCTGCTGCGAGGGGCGGGGCACGTAAGGAGACTGCAGGTGACGAGATAAAGGGGCATGGAACGGCGCACTTGAAGGGAAATAAAGTAAACAAGCGCGATGGCAATGACTGCCACCATGCCCATAGAGTGATGCCTCATCCTCCAGCCAGCTCACTGGAAATGCCTGTGCCCGCCTGCCTCCACATAAACTAAAGTAAAAAAAAAAAAGACTTACCTGCTGGCCTGCACTCCACTGCTCTGCTGGTAGCGCCAGCCCTTCTGTGCTCGACCGGAGCCTGCAACAAGGAAGACAACTCAGCAAAAAGTTCTGGCAGCCAAGAAGGGTGCTGCTGCATGGAGGAAAGCAACACTGCCATCTAGTGGCCACTGGTGGTACTGCAGCAACAGAGAAACAAACAAGCCTGCAGCAAGCCAAGGAAGTCCAGCAGCCACAGGAGACCGACGGATCGCAGCGCAAGGAGGAAGAGGCAGCAAGGCACGTACCGCAAGGTCCGACGGGTGCGCGATGGTGAGCGCACGGGAACGTGACGGAGGCGCACAGGAATGCGCCAGAAGCGCAGGAACGCGACAGAAGCGCAAGGAGGAAGAGACAGTGTGCCAGAGGGATGCAGCGCCATCCCGCAGCGACAAGGAGGAAGAAAAGGAAATGGTGTCAAGCCACATCCACCCCAGCAAGGACTGCGCTGTCGCCGAATCAAGTGGAGCGAACCCTCGAGCGAACTAAAGGACTCAGCGCAGTTGTACCCCGGACGCGGAAGGTACACTGCAGCGCCTACTGGAGAGGAACCCACTGAAGAGGATGGGCGCAGCAAGTATCCAACACTGGCGGGCAAGGATGTCGAGCCACACCCAGTGGCGCCAAGAAGCCACCACATCAAGAGATCATGGTACAAGGAGCAACGCTACACTGAAGATGTACCACGACGGTACGAAGAGTAGCACGCACCAGCGCCTGACAAGGCAGCGGACACAGGTAGTCACACGATGTGATGCACCTCGTGAAGCCGACCAGCCAAATGGTCGCACCACAAAGGCCAAGCCGACCTGCCAAACGGTCGCACCACAAAGGTCAAGCCGACCAGCCAAATGGTCGCACCACAAAGGCCAAGCCGACCTGCCAAACGGTCGCACCACAAAGGTCAAGCCGACCAGCCAAACGGTCGCACCACAAAGGTCAAGCCGACCAGCCAAATGGTCGCACCACAGAAGCCGACTCGCCAGGAGTCGCACAAGGAGGTGACCGACGCACGGGTCAGTGAAGCTACAAAGCAAGAGGTCTGACGACAAGACCGAAGATATCCTGCCAGTGATCGGCAGCGCGGACCGTCAAGTGGTCCAAGAAGCTCAAGAAGAACCAAAGTAACTGGTGAAAAGGAGAAGAACGAAGCGGACCAAGAGTATGGCCCCACGAACTTCAACCAAAGTAACTGGTGAAAAGGAGAAGATGAAGAGAAGGTCACGACCCTAACTCGGAATGCTGAGGAAGATGGAGAGAGTGTTCTCGGACGAGGACAAGACCAGGGGGACACGTGCAGAGTGCGCGCGCTGCATGGAGAAGCCTGGCCAGACCAAGAGGAGAACAGAAATGGTCCAGAGTAGGTCGTGAAGAGAAGAGAAGAAGATATTGGAGTGGCACGTTTGCCACTACAAGAAGAGAAGGAAGATGACATCGGAGTGGCACGTCTGCCACTAAAAGAAAAGGGGAAAGAAAGAGATCTGAGTGGCACGGTTGCCACTGCAACAAAAGAAGAAGTCAGAGTGACATGACACCCTCACGGAGAAAGAAATAGAGGAAAGAGAGAAGAGTGTGGCAAGACTACTCACACCTCAAAGACAAGGAAGGTGACAAGCGTCAGAACACAGTGCGCAAGTCCTGAAGAACACCCGTGGCACGGAGAAAAGACCATCTGTTTGACGATGCTTTCAGCACACCCGGAATCTGCAGAGGCGAGCAGGCTGGACCATTCGGAACACCCACCTTTGGGGTTACACGGACACTGGTCAATGCCAGCCGTGGTGACTCAGGGGCAAAGGCCTCAGGGATGCCAGTGAGAGAGAGTATCCCCGCGACGAGAGATGGTCGTCAGCCGCCCTTCAGCAAAGGTCCCAGGAGGATGACGACATCGCGCGCTAAAGACAGGAGCCAACAGCTACCCTCCAGGTCTGACTGCGGAATCTGAGGTGAGACCTGTCGTCTCCTCCGCACCCGCACTCATCGGCATGGGAGTAACACGATACAGGACACTTAACCCAGGCCAGATCTGATGAAGAGGGCCTCAAGGATATCCCGTGGCAGGGGAACACCTGTGAGAGGGGCACCCTGGTGAGAGGGGTGTCTTGCGAATGACCCGTCTTTCTGCAAAACAGAACACACGCCACAGATAAAGAAAAGGACTGGACTAAAAGATGAACGGCAACATCTAGCGGTGAACCACAAGAACTCAACTGCGTTTGTCGCCAAGAAAGTAAAGCGAAGAAAAGACTGTGAGAACAACTTCAAGGCAGAGCCGTCAAACAGACTGGATCCATCGAGCGCCCAGGCTGGTGCCACAGTGAACTGGTAATCGTCCGCGACAGGAAGAACATCGTCCGCGACAGGAAGAACATCGTCTGTGACTCCAAGCAGCTGAAGCGTGAGCGATTCTGCAGAAGTGTGGTCACTGTATTACAACTGTGTATATCTTTCTTTCTCCCCTAGGTTGAACATTGACTCTGGGTTTTTGTTATTAAAAATTGGGAGGAATGTAGTGTCCTAGCATGGACACGTTCTAGTGTTCACATGTGTGTATTACTCTTTACACCCACCCACCACCTACGTCACTGGGTCAGGTGACTAGGATAATAAAAGGGCCGAGCGCACGTGCTCGTGGCCAGTTAACCCACTACCCAACTAAGTGTGTCAGCGTCCGTTATTGCCACCGAGCATGAGGGCCTAGGGCCCAACATAACAGGTGGGGTGTTGCTATTGTTTTATTTATGTTATTTTATTTTATTTTAATTTAGCCGTTTTTATATAGCGCGGACTTTACCCGAAGGTGTCAGAGCGCTTCACAATAGGAACAGTAATGATACATGAGGAGAAAATTACAAGTGAGCATGTTACAAAAGCAAACGTTACGTTACATGAGGCAATAGTGCGGGGCCCCATCCTGGTAGGCAGAGTGAGAGGCCCTGGGTTGCCCACACTGCCCATGCCCAGCGCCGGCCCTGGTGCTAATGATAGATCGGCCTGCTTTTAGGTCTGCTCATCCGCGTGACCTCTCTCCCTACGCTCCAGATGACTGGCTGTGCCAGCTGCCACTCTCTCTGTCCGCCCTCGCTCGCCTGATCCCGCCGGGATCAAGCGCTTGCATCAGTGACGCTGACTTCTGCTCTGTAGCCTGCCGCTGCCAGTTCGGGAGGGGCCAGTCCTCAGTGGTGTTTGTTTTCCTTACGTTTGACGGCGACGTGGCATCCTCAGAGAGCAGACGCCCTCCCTCCAGAGCTTCACCTTGAAGATAGCGCATAGAGTGTAGATTTTCAGGTTGGTGTCGAATTAACTAACCTAACAGCAGTCAGAGGGGCCACTTCCTTGCTCGAACCAAGGGGGCCCATGGCATCTCTGCTACTCTACTGGCCAAAAGCGCCCCTAACACTTACCCATGCACCAGCGAGGCTGGCGCACAAGTGCAAGTCTCTACAAAGAGTTTGTTGGCATCTTTCCGAAAGACAGCCTTTTTTAATAGGGCCCAGTATTCTGCAATGTCAAAACATATCTGTGCCTTTAAATTGTATAAAAATTTCTGCTAGTCCAGCTATAGACACCCTCGTCATCGTCGCTCCCATAAAAAATACTTTTCTTCGTTCTTCAGTTGAAAATTATAATATACACCAAAATGAAAAGAGGGGAGGTGTTCTGGGAGGAAGAGATAGGAGTCCAGAGGGTACCGGTGCACCCCTTACATGCAGTACTGCAGCAATGGCTCCATGGGCCCTCATGCAAAAAAAGAGAATAACCCCCGACCCATAGCCACAGTTTAGTAGGAAAATACAGCCACATTAGGGGCTGCCTCTGGGCCCGGTGCCACTACACCTGCTGCGCTATTGATAGCTACGCCCCGTCACACGAGCTGTGTAATGCGCTATAAAAAGCTACATAAGCAATGCGCCCTGCTGACTCGGATATTGAGCGATCGACACAAAGCATAATTGGGAGAGTAAACAAACTTTTCAAGCCTGTAGAGTGCGTGCAGAACAACGGGTGTTTGTTTAAAAGAGGAAGAGCTGACTCTGACTTGAACTCTGCTCGGTTGACAGGAGGAAAACCACAAGGAGGAAAGTGAAACCCGAGATACGCCGCGTGAAGAAGAGTTACGCAGTTCAGGGCACGTCAACGGAGTCGGGTCGATGCCTCGTTTACAAGTATGTGGATCTGGCGTTCGTCACGTCGTTTAGGTGGGGGCGGCGAGCTTATATTGCACATTTCATTAAACGAACCATTGCCAGGAACCAGGGCACAAGTCCTAAAAATAAGAAGTGGGGGCTAACCAAGTTTAGGTAGTAGGCAAGTGACATCACGGGGCTTGACATCACAGTGCGTAACATTGCATGTGGCATCACAGGAAATGACATCACAATCCATGACCTCACAGGAAGTGACCTCACAAGAAGTGACATCAGATCATAACACCTCAGGCATGTGTTTAGCAGTTCTATCATGCGTACATTTGAGCGCATTACAAGATTTAACAAGTGAGGTTTGCATCAGGGTTGTGCCAAAAAGGTGGGTCAACTCCAACACAAAATCTGTGCATCAACTTATACATTTTTTTAAATTCTGCCACAAACAATTTGACAGCAAGGAGAAATGTGGCTGTAAATCTGTTATGCTTAACTGGTTGCAAAGTCTGCATTTTAAAATACCTTATGAGGTTAAGACACCTTCTGCAGAGATGGGTGTACCCAGTAAATCTCACGGAATAATAATAATGGTAAGATAACTCTGGAGGTTCATGCATTTGTATGCTATGAAGGAGATGTGACTCCTACAACTTGTAACCATCACTGTCTTATGTACCACATCCTGTATTTGATTTACACACATGATTTATTGTCAATGTATATTGTTTGCGTGTGATGTAAAGCGCTCTGACATTGGGATGAGTAGCACTATAAAAGAAATAAACCAAAACAGTGATATTTAAATTGTTATTTCTCTAAATAGTGGGACATGCCAACACTTCTGACATTCTTACAGTGCATGCAAATCACTTATAAGCAGGGTCTGAACAAAGTCAAAAGCATGCCTCTCGTAAGTACCTGTGAACTGTTAAACTGTGTGCCTTTGTTTGCCCTCCATTGCATTTACTTGTGAGGCTCCAGATTGCTCCCAGCAAGGATACTCGAACAAAAGGAGGCCTTTATTTTAGGCCAGCTGGTATTTAAAATAAGAAAGCCGCCTCTCCACCTGCATGCTGCTGCTTGGAATGAAAGTTGACAACGTGCAGGTGCTGCTGAAAGGGAATTCAGCTTACTTTAGTGGGGCTCAACGTCTTGGCAGGGTGGACAGTGTCAAGCGCGTAAAAATAGTGTGTGGACGTCACTTACCCATGTGTACCCCCGACTTGTGCCTTGACAGGAACTGAATAAAACTCTACTTACCTTTTCCCCTCGGCGACCCAGGGTCAAATTGGCCTAAAAGACCAATCTGGCAGTGCCCGAAGGGCTGATCTGACTGTTCAGTGTGACAGACTTTTTTTTGTTTGTGTGACTATTTATAGTCTGCTGGGCTGGTTTTTTACTGTTGATTTCTCTAATATTAAAAGAGTCATCGCCTCCAGCAAGGACAAATGCATGCAGTGTCCCATACCTTGCAAAAAACTTATACATTGAGGGCCCGATTAACAAAGGGCCTTGGCACTCATGGCGACGGCCCAGTAGTCATGGCAGGGACCCCACACTCGTGGTGGACCTCCGCAATCAGAAACTGCAGTGCAGAGTCCCAACACGAGTGCTGGGCCCGTGACACGAGTGCCGACCCCCACCACGACTGCGGCGCCTCCTCCATCAGTGTGGAGGTCCTTTGTGAATCTGACCCAGTGTCTTTACAAGTTTAAAATTGCCTCATTTTCCAATGTGGACCTTTTTAGGTCGCGCTGAGCCCAGCGCATGCGTTGGCTCAGAGAGACATTTTGTATGTGAGTTTTCAAAGTGCTGCTGGCTGGCCTAGCGCTTGCGCTCATGCGACCGTGCACGCACTAACCGCTAGCCTTCAGCAGCACTTTGAAAACTCGTGCGTCATCGCGATCACTTTCGCTTTCAGAGCGATCGCGATGACGCACGCTTTCAATGCTTGTTTTCTTTGCGCGCGCGCGCACACAACTCCCGCTTCTTCCCCTCCCTCACCACATATCACGTCTCGCGGCCGCTCGCGCGCGGTCAACGCTTGTTTCATATGTCTTTATTTTCAGCAGTACAATGGCGACGTGTTTTACAGAGCACCTACAGCATTTTGTTCATTTAGTGGTGAAAATATTTATTCATAATCAGAACCTACATAGAGCACTTTGCAAACTGACTTGCTCCTAGGTGCTGATAATAATGGGTGGTAATTTGCAAGTCAATGGCACTAATTTGATAATCTTTGAATGCTGTGCTGAGTTGGACGCACCAGTATTCGAACCTGTGACTTTCGCGGTTCGTACATACATATAAAATGGAGTCCTCACTCAAAGCAGCAAAAGGCATGCTTTTGCGCCTGCCCCACAAACTTCTCTCATAAAAACACATGTACATCAGTTGGCGTATTAAAAGCAGCACATTCGCCTTGCAGTCTTCCATCGTAGGCAGTATGCCGCGAACTATTACTCAAAGACAAGACACAATAGATGTCAGTAATCGTAACTGTCAGGTCGAATGGCCATTGCTAACAGATATGACCTCGCAAGGGCATTCTTTAGTGAGCCTTTGAGGATTATAGATGTTATTCTTCATAGTCAATCTTCGTTCCTCTGCAGCTCCAGCGCCTTCTGCGAAAAAAACAATTCGGCAGGAGACACTGTGACCTGATTTACATAAGGTCATTAATTTAATACTTGAAAAGCGATGGCATGTCATTGCTTGAGTAAAATGTTATTAATGCCACAGAGTTCTTTGAAAAAGTAATTACCTATGCCATTCCACTAATTTCCACAATTGGAGTCTGTTCCGAAGGAATCACCACTTCCATACCGTGAAGTTTAACAACGGACTTCTCTGACGAAAACACTTCCTGACGGTAGGCCTGCCCTAGGGAACATCTTGCAACTCACCACTGCTAGCAATGAAAGTATAAAAATAGTGAGGGATGGAACGCTTGAATGATTGCAGTGTAAGTATAAACAAGCATGTGCAATGCAATAGGTCTCGCGTTACGGAAAGTTTGACCTATTGGCGTTGCAAATTTTCTACATGGCACCACTGTTTTGCATTAAACTGAATTAATTCTATTATCCCTTGCTACCTATACAATGCAAAAAGAAGGGAATTTTATATCTCATGTACGGATTATAGGTAATCGCCTATCACTTTTTTGTGTTAAAGACCTGAAAAGAAATGTGCCATATGTATATGCCATTCGTTGTGTTATTTCAAATGAAGTTGACTGACCTTAGATGTGTAAATTACACGAGACAGGTGATCACTGTACAGGGTACAATGTATGTTAATGAAGTAGCTGCATGAAGGGAAAAAGAGTGTTTTATAGAAATTGTGTTGTAATATTTCTCCTTACTAGAAGGGAATCATTTCCCCTTCCATTGCATAGGATGTAATTATAATCATTTTATCATTATTAGATTCTCAGTTATGGCCTTATACAGTATATTAATTGGAGAATGCGAAATCAATTTTTAATTAAGTAGGAAGTTTAGCTTTCAAAGTTATGAAAACAAGCTGTGCTGTTCCATCTTGTCTGATTTAAAGTACAACAACTATCAATCAGATCATGTTTTGTGTAAGTGACAACTTGCGTGCAGGCCTTCCTCCTCATTTCCTTTTAGTCCATATTTAGAGGGGTCAAAGGTAAGTCTGATAAAGATATTACATAGATATACATAGATCATGCTTTATCTCCACAGACCTACTGCAGCCTTCTGAGAGATATCGTAATTGCAGAACAGAATCTGGTCGAAACTGCTCTCCTCTGCAATTAGAGGCAAATTAAGAACTTTGAGAGTGGAAACAAACACAGCTGCTCCGTGGAGTATTCTGAACAAATGGAATTAACAATAGGATGATTTTTCTGGCATTGCACTTTGCAGGCGTGAGTTTTTTTCACTCAATTCACCTCAAAGTTTCAAGTACAAAGAGTTTCCTATAAATATTTTTATGGGGTTGAGGGGGGGGGTCTTTGTATGACTATGACCGCCATTTAATAAATAATTATCGCTGTGTGCACTTACTGCGATGTTTACTTAGCAGACACAACCCCTCAAATTTCCAACATCTGCCCGCGATGAATAATACAAATAAGGCTCGGCTGAGAAAAGTTTAAATCCACTAGCAGCTCTCAGCAGTTTGAACTGGTTGCAGTGCTGATGTGAGAGACATGCAGTGTGGGCGCGCATGTAGCCTTTTCAAAATAAGCATCACACAGCCAACAACACACTGTTTACCTGGACGTTTCCGGTGGTGAAGTCTGTGATGTGTGCTACTGATCAGGGTATAGACGGAGGACCATGCCTACTACTGTCCTGCTATGTTCTACTCATGCTTTTTTGGGGCGGGGGGGAGCAGGTGGTGGAAGCTTGACCGGGCTCACCCTGCATTTGCTGGTAAGAGGGAGACAATTTACTCTAGGAGCGCAACATATCAAGCAGAACATTCTCACCTAGCATTAGTGACATGGAGGACTCCGAGAACAACACTTTAGCGGTCTGCCATGGTAATCGAAACAAGCATTGGCAAAGCCAATAGGTGTCGCCTTTCGGACCTTATAAGTGCTTAGCCATGCAACAGTTGATGTTGTTGCACCAAGGATATTGTGCTGCATAACTAAATACTTATAAGGTCCCAAAAGCGAGACCTATTGGCTTTGCCAATGCTTGTTTCTTTAGCTATCTGTTAGCTAATTTAGGTCATTTTTCATTTGATGTCAGGGCCTATTTACTGTCCTTGTCTGGCCTTGTGGAGACCTATTGAACAGCTTCTGGTTCTCAAGGAGAAGAGTATTAAAATCTAACAAACATGTTTTCTTGAAAAAAACAAAGTAAAAAGACAATATTTCGAGGGCGTGGCCAGGCAAGTACCAAGAAGGCATGTCTTTCTTGAGCTCTGCCTGTTGAGCTGCCGCAGCACCATTCCATTCCTGCATAGCAGGTGAGGGTGCAATGCACCAGAGAGCAGAACCCGCATATAGTACGGCTGCGAAAATCAGCCGACTGTCCGTAACAGGATGGCGGTATCTGACAAACTCACACTGCAGACAGAACCTGAGCCGCCATCCAAGATGGCGCCCGTGCTACAAGCCTGATCACGCCGCAAGAAACTTTGGGCTGGGCCGCCTAGACTCTTATAGAGACTCGGCCCCTACAGCACTATGACCCGGGCACCAGGAGACAAAGGTGGTGCTTTGCGGGGTTCCTCTTGGCCTGAGAAAAGTTTCGGATCGGGCAGTCTGGGGTTATGAGGGAACCGAACTCCAGTGCATCTTATCGGCTGTCGCCACAAGAAATAAGTAGGCTTACGGGGCGCTCTGCTGCATCAGAGACAGGGCGAGGCTGGAGTTCAGCCAACCGGACTGGCCGCCGCACACCTGGGGGCCAGACCCCACTCTGCAGATGAGGTGCCCCTCTCCTTCCGACCTGGATATCCTCAGGAGCCTTACTTTCTCGTTGTCCCAGAGTCTTCCTGGGGCCTGAACCACAGCTCCCTGCTGCACCACAGCCTCTTTGATGGGCGAAATTCACTGATACCAGGGTGCACAGCTTCAAGCGTCAGCATAAGCGGATAGGGTAACACCTTCAGTCAGTTCACCCGATGCAAAGGCAACTCTAGACTCCTTGCCACACTCCGGCTGATAGGTGGCTGGCAGTTGTTGGGGTTTTCTGGGCCTGCCATCTTGCGATCATGGCCAGTCCCACTTCCAAGCACAAGTCTTTTAGAACCTCTTCTATGCAAAACAAAGTGCAGACTCAGAAGCCAGAGAGGGGGCAGACCTAGGAGACTGAGACAGAGGCCCTGTGAATGGCGTTCTGACCTCCCAAGATGGCAACTTGCAGGCACCAGCGACCAAGGTGGACATCCAGACTTTAAGGTCGAAAACCACATGGACATGATAGAAAACTGCATAGTAACCACTGCCCATGACCAGGAGAACTTATCGCTGAAGCTCTCCATGGTGGAGGCCCACCATTAAGAATTGACATATTAGATGGAGGACTTATAATATGGATCCAGGAGAAACATCTGTGTAAGGTACATCCCAAAGGAAATAGAAGCCGCAGACTTGGAGGATTACATACAGTCCCTCTTCCTGCAGATACTTCCAACTCCTCCCCCAACTCCAATCTGAGTGGATTGCACACACAGGGTACTCTCTGCATTTCAACAGAGGAATAGCCTAAACCCTGACGTACTCACAAGGATCCACTTCTTTAAAGATAAAGAGGCAATCTCACGGGCAGCGCGCAAACAGGAATGAATTGTCTTTTGAGACACCAGTTTGATGTATTTTCAAGATGTGTCACTGGTCCCTTAGCCCATCGCAAGGGCTTTGCCTAATTCACCACTCAATTCCATTGTGAAAACATTTCATACAGATGGTGTTCCCCTCACGCCTGGTTTTCTTCTACAATGGCAGTCAGCATGGAGTGCAGCTGGTGGCCCATGCCATAGAGATCTTGGGCCTGAGAGACACAACGGAGACCGCGGTTGAGGGATGAACCGGAGGCGAGGGACCCGGGAGGGTCATGGCAGAAGCTTAACACCAACAGGGCACGCAGAGAACTGGAGCAGAAGTGACAATTGCGTAAAAGGGAGGAACAAGCAGCTATGTCCTCTGAGGATTGAATGCACTCTCCTAGGACATTTGTTGGAGTGCACTTTGCGTCCGGGACTTGAATGGGTCTCCCGCACGTGACGAAGGCCCAAATTCCACGTTTTCATAGACGTGTCAACCTATAAACTGATTCACTCTGATGGTTGTGGAACTCTCCCTCTTGACACCAAGTTTTACCCAAAGGCTTTTATAAGTGGGGTAGGGTGTCGGCCATTGTGGTCAGGAGCCGGCCTGAGCTGGCCCTAGCAGAAGTTCTGAGCCTCATAAAACTGTAAGGATCCTATCAGTGACTGTAAGAGGTCAATTTTGTTTCCTAGTTATGTGAGAATGTTTATTTATATTTTGTTCAAGTTTCTTTACAATCGTTGCTTCAACACATGCTGTAATCAGCCAGTCAGATACACGCTCATCCCATACAGCCCACTCACAGGTTGGTAATATGTCGGGAGGGAGTGGGACAGCAATGTAAACCTGACTTTGGCCAATGCCCGACTCCTCAGTGGACACACTACAAACATTTATGTCCGCTATATCAATAGTCACATTACATATCCAGGAGCTCAACTCTCCAATTAAATGGAGAGCGTTGGTAAAATGGTTGAAAATCAAGGCGATAGATATAGCACGCCTCCCAAGAAATTCATTTGGTCAACAGCAATATTCCCAGGTTGCGCTTTTTTAGTTTCCTTCTCAATTTCATGCCACCAGCACCACAAAAACCAATGATACTCCTAAGGAGAGGACTGGCCTTCATCCTAGATACCAGACACCCAAACAAAGAGGGGAGATGGATGGGTATTCAGGGCAGGCCAGAGAGGCTACCAAATTTTCTCTCTATGTCTCAAATGAGGGAAAATAACTTTTCTATGCCGATATCCCACCTAAGTTGGCACGTTCAGCTAGCAGTCATATTGTAGTGGGTGGTGACCTTAAGTGCATCAACACTGACTTAGGTCCAGATGTACGTAGCTTTTGTTCGGCCGCAAATGGCCCGATTTGCATTAGATTCGGGCCATTTGCTACCGAAAAAAAGATTTTCCCTATGTACTAAACCCTATTTTGTGAATTGCAAAATGGGTTAATGATTCGGTATTACAAAGTGGCGTGTTAAGGGCGTTTCTTCCTAATAGCGACTCACAGTGGTATGTGTGATTGTTTTGCGACCAGAAAGCGGTCGCAAAACATTTACATTTTACTGCCAACTCTGAGTTCGAGGTAACTCATTTGTAAATGGCAAGGGGTCCCAAAGCGATAACAGACCTGGTTGTCTGCTGACCCCATCAAGCCACCATCCCTGTGATTTTAGAGATTCTCAATCGGTCAGAAATTGCTATCTACCTCATGAATATTAATGAGGTAGGTCAATTTGTGACCTTCTGGGATTCGCAAACAGTGTAAAACACACTGTAATACATAGCTGTTTGCTATTTCCTAATAGCGAATTGCAAAAAATTGCTATTAGGTAATCACAAATGGATACCTATGTACATCTGGTCCTTAGATAGGTCCTCTGCCCATCTGCTGAGCCCAGGCCCCACCCCATCCCTCCTCCCCAATCTGGAAGACCTGGACCAGGAGGCTATGTGGCTGAAGCAGCATCAAAGTGACACGGACTACATCTTCTAATCCAGCATCCACAGGTAATACACCCAAATTGGTTACTTTCTCACCACCAGAGATTTGAAGCCACATAATCTACACAGATGTTTATCTTCAAGTTTCTCTCTGACCACGCATTGGTTTGGCTCTTCCTGGATGCGCCTACCCCCACACTCAGCCTCGAAGCCCATGGACCAGGAGTGAAATAGCATTGAGGGATCTGATAGTAAAAGACTTCATAAAAGATGCCTTGACCACTTGCGTCTAAGAAAATTATAATGGTGAGGTATGCTGCAGCACCCTAAGAGATGCTGCAAAGGCTGTCATCAGAGGAGAACTCATATGTTATACCACAGCTCCAGAGAGGATGAGGAAGCAGAAAAAGCAGGAGGCAGTTATGTGCTCTAGAAACACAACACAAACGGGACAACTCCCTCCGCACTCATAGGGCCTTGCACAAAACTAGACGGGAGCTGGAACAATTGCTGATGAGCAAAGCAGCCAAGAAATTACTTTACATAAAGCAAACTTACTAGGATAGGGAGATAAGGTGGACAGGTTCCTTTGCTATAAACGTAGGCAGGCTCAAACCCAAAACCACATCCATAAAATCCTGAAGACACACAGCATCTTTCAGACTAATACCAAAATCAGCCTGAAATGCTTTAGCATGTATTATCAGTCTCTCTATACAGCTGACCAACTATCCCCTGATGCACAGGAAGCCTATTTAGTGGACTTTCATGCCGCACTGATTGAGGCGGATTGTCCTGCTTGAGGAAGGAATCACAGTGGAGGAGGTCCAAGCAGCCATTATCTCTATGTCCCAGTCATTTATTTGTGAGGTGAACTCGCCTCATTGACAGGAACAAAACCAAGAAGTAGGAATGGACTTGAGTATATCCCACCCATATTAGGTGGCATAAGATGTGGCCAATCCAAATCCTCTTCTTGATTTTGTCCCTATCTTGAGGACCGAGACAGGGCAGGGAGGAGAGACGGGTCTCTCCTATGGCCCTCTGGAGCGATAGACGAGGCTTTGGTGCAGCGCCTCTATCTGACATGGGAGTAGCAGGGGAGTATAGCGGAGGAGGACACTCCACCCAGACTCCTCTAATGGTGGATGCCCTGACTTTTCTCCTGGTTGTGGAGAGTGAGGAGAGCAGTGGGGTTCAGATACAGCTCTCACCTGTGGCTTCATCTCCGTTACACCTGTGTTGTTCCGGTCATACTCTATGAGTGCAACCAATGAGTTGCCTGTTTATATTACTTTCTCCTCTCCACTGGTCGCCGCATGTATGAGGGGAGTGTTGTTGACTGACTAGGCATAAACTTTGTATTTTTGTGAGCAGTGCTTGCTCAAGCTTTCGGTATTTCACTGCTCCATTCTCTCTGCTTGAAGGAGTACTGGAAGCAGCTAAGGTGTCATTTGACTCGGGTGTTGGATAGATGGATACATATTAAATTTGCACAATTAATTAAACTCATTGCAATTAGGAATCCTCAAACAGGCTAAGAATACACAATTAAATAAAATGTTAAAGATATAAAAACGATTATAAGAGACATTGAAAGATCACAAGTAATAGGCGGCCCTTTTCTCGTCAATCTTAAAGACTCCCCTTTATCCACCTTCGGCCGTTATTCACAATCCAGATAAGGGGCGGATTGGTTGACAGGATTACCCAACCCTGGCAAGTCAATTATTATAGGAGTGAACGATTCAGCATGAAGGAGGTTCCCTGGCCTGGGGGACCCGAGCAGTGTGGCTGAAGATTGCATGCATATCAGGAAGTTCACAGCTAACTGGGCTGAATCTCCTCTCAAGCAGGCTTCTATGGTCTCTTGATAGGTCCTGAGATTTAAAATGCACCATAACAGCTGAAGCCAGAACTTTTTTAATGGGAGAATTTGTCACGGATGCAAAGTACGTGTCAATGACTCCTCTTCCTTTGCACAAAGGTGACATTGACTGTCAGAGTCATCCAAGTCCCTCCATCCATACCAGTAGGATTTCAAAAGGATTAATTTAAAGCACAAGTTCAGAGGCAAGGAGAGATAGAACAAAATGGTTCCTGGCTCTTACAACGTTGAGGCCATCCCTCCGTGTGCCAATTTCCTCTCTGTCTGTATATCATTTTCTGATGATATTAGCTTTGCTTGTTTGATCAATAGTTTGGCAGACAAGGGTGTCAGCAAGCTGCTTGACCAGATATCACTTGCCTACAATGCCTCTAGGGCGCAGGTTAAATACTTGTGCCAATTTGTTGCTGGATTACTTATCACTTCCCAAATAATATTCTTGAACGTGTGATTCTTCGCCTTCTTCACTTTAGGCTAAAAACTTCGCTTTGAGTGTCCAGTGTTGTGAAACTAGCTCAAACTCTTGCAAATTTGAGCATGTGATGTGCAATTTGGGAGAGAAAAGACTCTTCAATACTAGGAAGACTGAGCCTTAGCCAACCAATTGCCCATTTTGTCTTTGAATGCCATAGCCCCGTAAGCAATGGTGGGGAGGAATTTGCACCCCATTACCTTCAAGAGAGGGGATAGATCAATGATTTTTTAAACATGCAAAAAGCCCATTATGGGAAATTTGCTATCCGCTGTTGGGCATTAATGTGTGGTGTTGAATGGCCTCTGTGGTCCACCATACCCCCAGATACTTATCAGCATCCACAACTTCATTGGCCTTACCCTCAATGGACCATGAGCCCCTTTTTTCAGTTTGCATGAGATTTTCATTAATTTTGTTTTCATTACATGTATTTTCGAGTTATTGTGCCTGAAGTAGCTGGCACGCGAATCAAAGACCCTCTGAAGGCCAACTGGCGTATGGTCTAAAAGGACCATATTGTATGTATAATGAAACAGTTAAACTTTAAAGGCCAGTCATTTTTTAAGGAAAGGCCGTCGCCAGGCAACCTGATAAGTCAGCTAGGTACAGATTGAATATTAACAGCACCAGTATGCATCCTTGCTTCAGGCCTTTATCTGTCCAGATTTTTTACGTGGTGGTCCATCTGGTGCTGACTCATATATTAACCCATGTATCGGTGTATAGGGCAAGTTTTAAGGAATGTCCCAGATATTCAGTTTGGACTAGAGTTTCGATCTAGATACACTGTTGAATGCTGTTCAAAGTCGATAAACCCTTCATAGAGAGACTTGCCTTTTGCTGCCTGGGTAGTTTCACTCCAGTGAGAAATACAGATAAGGTTATCTTCAATGTGCAGCCCTTTTGAAAGCCGGTCTGAGTCAGGCAGATTAACTTTTTTTCCTCCACCCAGGCTTGTAGCTCCCTGTTTAAAATGCTGGTGAAGCACTTCCACTCCGTAACGAGAAGTGAATGCCGCAATCAAGAGGTAGTTCCCAGGGCATGATTGAGAGACTTTCTTGTGAACAGAGACCAAGAGTGAACCCCTCCGTGATTCCCGTATGGATGCCCGCAGTAGGTATCCCTGGAATAAGGGAGCCATTACTGAGGCCCAATGAGCCGGGGTGCACTTATATACTGCAGGGGGCATGCCACTTGGAGCAGGGACGCCACCCGCTTGCATCAAGTTGATGGCAGTTATTACTTGGGCCAGACTTATTGATACCATATCTGAAGGGGCCGGGCTTAATAATGCCGATTGCCCATTGTGTGCCATTTCAGGTGCCTTAAGATTGTTACAGTCAGCCAGATGGTCTGCAAACAGGCCTTTGAAGTGAGATTCTCATTCCACTGGGGCGCTATTGGCAACAGATACCTGGTTATTAGAGCATTTATTGATCCACAGCCAGAATTTCCTTTGGTCCTTGGAATTTATAATCTCATGCAATTCATTCCATCTATGGGCCTGCTCTTCATTCCGTTGGACGAAGAGAGCTTTCCTGTATTCTAATCGTATCGTAGCCATTCATTTGCCCACTTGTAACAGCTACGTCTTTTCAAGACTTTATTTACTCTACTTTTAAGGACCACTAATTGGTGTTTGTTATTTTCTGCCGTTTTTGCGTGACCAATAACTTCGCCTTTTCAAAACCTTCCTAAATGTAAGCTTCCAAGATGTTTCCTTAGGTGGTCATCCTTGAAACCCCAGCTATTTGGATTGGTGGTTTCACAGTTTGCTCACTGAGTCTTGTCCAGGAATTGGTCTACAATTACCCCTTGCTCATCAACATTTGTCGCAGACCACTTTATTTTGTTAACAGGCTCAAGGTTTTCTTGATTCCCTAAAAGTATTGTTCTAGGGTGAATAGGGCATGGGACTAGTGCTTCATATGTAAGGATTGCGTGATCGGTGGCCAGGGTTGAAGTGACTTTAGACTTGCTTATTAATTTAAAGTGAGCCAAAACACCCAAATATAATCAAGAGTGGCCATCCTAAAGTAGGACCTGGGCTTATAGGCCTCAGGTGAGTCTGTCATGAATCTACTATTTAATATTGTCAGGCCGAGCAGGTTTAAGAAGTAGGTGAGGCCATCTTCTCATGTCTTTGGAACTGCCTTTCAATCCGCGGTATGGCCCATGTTTGGTCGTCAAGGTCCACAAATGTGCTATTCGACTCTATGCACATAAGTTTAGCATTGAAGTCTCGCATCATGACTCACATGTCATCTGGATACAAAGCTGCTTTATGTTTCATAATTGGGAACAGTGAGGCCAGTGTTACCTCCCTTTTTGTTTCTGCGAGTATGAGAGTATGAGAGTGAACCAAGGCCTTGTTTTCCTGGACTTAGCCAAGGAAAACCTGAGAAAGATGTAGTCATCATCACCTGTGTGAAGCACCATGGCAGCTGCTGCAAGTTCATTTTTACATAAATTGATACACAGAGATGTCGTTGCAGGGGATTCGTAGACTATGAAGTCAGACCAAGGAGCCAAGAGAAGTGCCCATGTTTCCTGCAGGTCAATGATGTTGTATTTTTTCAGCTCGTTGATTGCTTCAGTATCAATTAAACCTCTTATGTTCCATGAACTAATTTTCAAGTGAGACCTTTTTGCATGGTTGATGTTTTCAGGTGGCTTCTCATTAGGACATTTTGGAGCCAGGCCCAGTACGTGGGTTTTAACTGCCGTGTAACACAGTGGCGGCCATTCCCTTTGTTTGCTGTTATTATGTGCCATCCCCTTTGTTTGCTTCCATTATAAATTCCCCATCTGCAATTGTTGTAGGGCGAATTCCCTCTCTGACACCCCTTAAAACAGAGGTGGTGGTGTGGCTTGACTTGTTGATGTTTTCCATCCCTTGGCCTGATGCTTTGCTGGTGACGAAATTCTTCTCTATGAGGAAGGCGGGCCGTTTCGGCACTGTGGGGACCATTACTTTTATTGCCCATTTTTCCAGCAGCATGCTATTCCTCCTCAGTACATTTACTGGCCTTATTTATGTGTTAAGAACTGGATTTGGAGGGTCTATTACAATGACTTCCACATCATCTTTGGTGGGTTCTTTGTGACAGCTGTCAGGAATCCTGTTTGATTCAGTTATAAGTGGGTCAACTCTATGCTTAAGGTGTTGGTTGTCTTGCTGGAGCCAATGCAGAAGGGTCAAGCTTCTGCTTTTTTTAAACTCTTGTTCAGTTTTTTTAGTCTCTTCCTATTTTTCATTGACTTACGGGCACCCATGGTGGTCCGTGCATTGGAATCATTACCAGGGTGGTTGGAGCCCTTAGTAGAACATTTGTTCTCTTGCTGAGAGCCCTGCTGGTGCTCTTGCTGGGCATCACAAATAGCGTTAAAATCACAGGGGACACTGTTCCATATGGAGGGTGCAAGGTGTCACCCTGTCAAAAAAGGGAAATATGGAGAGTAGGAAAGATAGAGGAGGATGAAAAAGAGAGAGGCATAGAGGTTCATCTCCAGTATCAAGGATCCAATCCCGAAGGGGAGGGCCAAATCTTGCCTCTTAGTTGCCCTCACACACCCCGAAGGATGTCATGCTTCATCATCGGGCTCTTGCTCCTCGTCGGGCCGGCGCTGCAATGCCCGACGGGCCCCCGAAGGGTCAATTTAACGGAGGTCTTTTAAGAGAAAAGCTGTTTGGTGCATGCGGGTGTGTGGGGTGGATCTGGTGAAATAGGTGGTGAGGTGCGTGCAGGAATAAATAAATAAAATTACCTAAGGGTATCCACTAGTAAACTTTTTAATATTGTGGCGCCCCTGGTAGGTTCAAAAACCCAGAGGTTGGTGAGTTACTATGAGGCCCAATGTGCCCGTGTAACTAAACAAAAGGTCAACATGTTTCATGCCTTGGGAGTCTGAATGATCAGTGGCGTTTCTTCAGGACCTAACTACTGTGGTGAGTGTGCACGTCAGAAAAGAGGGGTTCCAGACTAGAGATGGTAACCCGAATGGGTGAGAGGTAGCTTGGGGGTGACCGCAGGGTTAATGGCCCTATTGTGTGGCCTGAAGTCTCGATATGTAGATGTGTCCAAGCGAAGACGGTACCTAGAGGGGATGAAAAAATAAATGGAGACAAAAGAGAAAAGGGAAAAGAGAAATGATGGCTCATGCGTCAGGCGCCTTCTAGGAAAAGTATGAAACAAGCCTTTCAACATACTGTTAGTACACGTCCAAGACAGCATAACCAGACCAGTAGACAAACAGACATTAAGAAAATAAGAAAAAAACTGAGGAAAAAGGACTAAGTCACAGTCAGAGCCAAGTGGTGAAGGCGGGGGGATCCGGTGGCGCCGCGTCACGGTGAGAAGTCCCAGATCATGAGCATGGCTCCCCAGGTACACCACTCGCCCACCTGTGGCGGCAGTTGTGGATGGTGATTTGCACATCTAATTTATCAGCAAGCAGCAGAGCTGCATTGACCATGGTGCTTAGTGTTTTATTGATGCTTATTAGTGCTTCAGTTTGTGGAATAATAGTGGGGCACCCGTCCCCCTGACCTGGGTTTAGGCCTGAAAGGAATATGAGACTGTGAGCTCCCTGGAACGATCTTCCCTGCAGCTGGTCGCACTCAAGATGGTGGCTTTCACACTCAAGATGGTGGCTTTATGGGCCTGGCCCGGGTTGGCTTCAAGGAGCGGGCTCTGCACTGCGGTGGATCAGGGCGGGGGGGCCCAGGGGTCCAGCATGAACAAAACAGATCCCATCACTCATCACCCCCACCCCTACCTCCTCCCACCCTCACTCTTTCTTCCTCCCTTATTCCTTTCCTCTCTACCCTGAATTTAATCCTGAGTGAACTTAATATTTGTTTATATAGAACTCTAACCACTAGTTATGTTATGTTATGTTATGTTACTGTTTGTTTTGTAGAGCGCTCAGCTGCTCCAAAGAGCGTCCCGGCGCTAAAGATCATCACACCAAATACCAGCAGCAAACAAACAGCCATAACAGAAAACATAACCAGAGTTAACCATAACAGCATTACAAAGCAAACAGATAGGTTTTAAGTCCTTTCCTAAAAACCGAGAGATTGGTGCACACCCGCAACGTCAAGGGCAATGTGTTCCAGAGGCGGGGTGCAAGGTAACTAAAGGAGCGACCTCCACAGCGAGCACGCTTCACTGTTGGAACGATAGCCTTGGCCTGGGCAGCAGATCTCAGAGGTCTAGATGGAAGATAGAAATTGACCCTTCTCTGCAGATATTCAGCGCCGAAATTGTGAAGCGCCCTAAAAGCTGTAGTTAGGGTCTTGAAGAAGATACGCTTACGAATCGGCAACCAATGCAGAGAGACAAGGAGATTGCTGGCCCTAGATCTTCTAGTTAAACCGAAGATTGCCCTGGCTGCAGAATTTTGAACTATCTGCAGACGAGTCAGCAGATACTCAGGAAGACCTAAGTAAAGGATGTTGGCGTAGTCTAGGCGCGAGCCAATTAATGCTTGCACCGTAATTTTCTTATGCTCCAAAGATAAATAGGGCAGAAACTTGCGCAACATCCTTAAGATGGCAAAGCACTTCCCAGTCAAGCCAGCAACCTGAGTTTTAAAGGAAAGAGTGTTATCGACCATTATACCCAGGTTCTTCGCTGTGACCGAATCGCTGGCAGGGGGAGACATGGCCGAAGGCCACCATAGCTTCCAACGTGGGTCTGCAGGACAGCCAAAGAACAATATCTCGGATTTGTCGGAGTTGCATTTGAGGCCATTTTTCCCAAACCAGTCAAACACAAACTCCAAACACTTCCGAATGGCTGCTCCATCGAAGTCACAGCCCCTGTCACAAGTGAACAGGAGCTGTGTGTCATCCGCATAGGATATGATCTGGGCCCCTAGCTCCTCCACCCGTGCCGCAAGAGGTGTAAGGAAGATATTAAAGAGGGAAGGACTCAGTATGGAGCCCTGCGGGACCCCTACCTTAAGCTGCGGCATCCGGGCGGAGAAAGGGGGAGCCCAGATCGTTTGTGTCCGATCGGCCAAAAAAGACTGAAACCATGCGAACACCGTACCCCGCAGCCCAATCTCCCAGAGTCTAATTAGGAGGAGGTCGTGGGGGACGGTATCGAAGGCCGCCGACAAATCAAGCATGATAAGCAAGGCCTTTCCACCCCTATCGAGGGTCTCCTTCACAATCTCAGTAACCTCAAGAAGAGCGGTCTCAGTGCTCAGGTTAGATCTAAATCCAGACTGTGACTGATGTAAAAGGGAGTTGCCCTCTACAAAGTTGGTAAGGGTGGTATGAACACACTTTTCAGTGATCTTGGCCAGGGCAGGAAGCAGCGAGATTGGCCTATAATTAGAATGCAGTTTAGCATCTGCATTTGGTTTTTTAATAAGGGGAAGAACTAAGGCCTGTTTCCAGGAGGAGGGGACTTTGCCCGACTTCAAAGATGCATTAATGAGAGGGTTGATGATCGGATTAAGGGCAGGTGCCAGGGTCGCAAGACACTTGGCGGGACAAGGGTCCTGAGGAGAGCCAGATTTCAGGCTAGACAAAAGGTCAAGCGAGGCCTGAGGCTCTAAAGAGGGAAAACAGTGCAGGGTAGGGCCCACAGAATCCATATGCATAGCTGGTGGGCATAACCAGGGGTTGGAAAGGCCATCGACCTCTGAACCTGTGCTCAAGATGATCTGGGTTCCTTGCAACTCTGACTGGATAGTGCGTATTTTATTAGTGAAAAATACTGCAAGCTCCATGATCCAAGGTTCCGAGAAAGCAGATGCAGAAGTGCAGCAGGAGGGAGAGGTGAATTCTTTAACAATCTTAAAGATCTCTTTGCAGGAGCTATCTGCTTCCTCGATCCTTCTGGCCAAAAAGGATTTTTTCTCTGCAACGAGCTCCCTGTGATATTCTTTCACTGCTGCTCTGTAAGACTGCTTAGCCAATGTATCATAGTGCCTCCTCCAAATTCTCTCCAGCCTCTTGCAGTGCCTTCTCTTGGCCGCCAAGGCAGCAGAGAACCACGGGGCTGATGCTCGTGCCAGTTCAGATCTAACCTGGCAAGATGGTGCCAAGGCTTCCAAACGTGCAGTGAGCCAATTCTGAAAGCACACCACATCATCCTCCAGACTGCCCGTAAGAACACAAGGATGGGTATCTAAAGCCTGGGTGATCATGGCCGGGGTGACTTTGTGGAAGGCTCTAGAACTACGAGCAGCGAGCCGCTTTGTACCTACTAACATTCCTATGTGATTTTAGAGTTTTCTGTTTGTATCTCTTCCTTGAGTGACTTTACAACTTGTACATTTGCAATTTGTTCTCTGTTTTGTATCTCATATGTAACTCATGTAATCCAAAGTGCTTATGTAACCAACTGGTTCTTCCCAGGCCCCTGCCCCCCCTTCCCTCTCCTGGGGACTTGTTTCTTTATTGGACTTTTACAACTCTAACTTCTGTAACCATGTGCCCTTTACCAAAGCACTCCTTCTCCCCTTGTTGAGGAGGGATCCAGCATTTATACCCTGGAGTCTCAGAGACCCCTCTGAGAGAGTCCACAGCGTAAAGTGAGCCACACAAAACGGAGGTAAGGGAATGACACCATTTCAACTGGGATCACAGCACACCGGATGTTGGACACTTTCACCCTCCCCCATCCCTTTCCCTCTTTCATTCTTGTCTACCTCCCCTGCTCCTATCCCCTCTTCCCTGAATCTCTCACCTTACCTGCTTTTTCCCTTACGTATATGTTTTTAACGCTTGTAACTACACTCCAGCAACTTGTAACTATGCTCTGAAACTGTGTAACTATGTAACTTGTAACTATGCTCTGAAACAATGCTCGTCCTCATGTAAAGCGCTCTGATACCTCCGGGTCTAGCCAGCGCTATATAAAACTTTTCAAATAAAAATAAAATAAAAATAAATATTGAAGCAGGGCCCCAGGAGGCCTGAGGTGAAGGGTCCACATGTTTGCTCTTTCTGTAATGATTCCCCTTTATTCAAAAACACAAATTTACTGGAATTTTCCTTTTTTTTTTACGCATTTTTTTTTTTTTTTTTTTGCAGAGTTTTATATAGCGCGAACTAGACCCGAATCCAATCAGGTATCAGAGCGCTTTACATAGCACAAGTTACGTTACATGAGGACACAAATTCATTTTTTGTTAGGCACGGGGAGATTAAGTGATTTGCCCAGAATCACAGGATGTTCAGCGTCATTGCCGAGACTCGAACCCAGTTCCCCCAGGTCCGAGGTCGAGCGCCCTAGCCGTTAGGCCAACTCCTCTCCCCCATTTGTGTTTTTGAATAATGGGGAAGCATTACCGAAAGAGCAAACACGTGGACCCTTCCCATCCTGCTCTGGCTCTGCATCCAGATCAAGATATCCTCCTAGGAAGAGATCTAGGAAATCTTGGGGTTCTCATGACGATGTTTCCTTTGAGGAAAGGGTCAAGAAGGTCTTGCTTTAAACTTTGTGGGAGCTTAAAGAAGTACCAGACAAGGTGGAGAAGAGGAGATTAGGTTCCTCATCCTCTTGTTATCAAGGAGAAGATGAAAAGGATACTTCTCTTCCATCAGAGCTTAAAGGCAAATATATAGACAAGAATATGCTACCTGAGATACTGTCTAGAGTCTGTTTGAATATGGGCTTTCCGCCTTTGGAGTTGATCATTACTTTGACTGAACCAGTTTTGAGACTTTTTATTACCTCTAAATTGCCTTCATTGCCTATTCATCAACATGTGGCTAATGTGTTTTTTAAAGAATGATAAGACCCTGACAGAATTGTTCTTGTTTATACCAAAACTCTACAATTTAGAAGATGTTGATAAGAAATATATGGAATCTGTGTCAGAGGATTCTTTGGTTGCCAGCCTAGTGGGTCATACTTCAATGACTGCAAATATGATTAAAGATTCAGTTGATGAGAAAATTGATTTGGCCCTGACGATATCTTATTCATGGGGGGCCGCGCTGGACTTCATTCCATCTTTCCTGCTGCTAGGAGAAAACTTTCCTGACTCTCAGTAACGGTGGTCACTCAGCTTGGCATCCAGGTCATCGGTATTGGTTGGAGGGTTGGTCTGCCGGGGACTACGGCCGCTGGGTACTACATGTTCCATAATCGCTCCAAGAACCTGCAGCTGCTGGAGATTAGCGCTATGCAAAGCGTGTTGTTGTCCCTTGGTGCAGGGGCCACGCTGAACTTCATTCCATCTTTCCTTTTGCTGGGGAGCTTTGTGCAGCAAACTTTCCTGTCTACCAGTAAGAGGGGGTCACTTCAGCTTGGCATCCAGGTCATCGAGGTTGGTTGGAGGAGTGAGCCACCGGGGACCACGGTTGCTGGGGACTACTCGTCCCATAATCCCTTCCTGGACCTGTAGCAGCTGGAGATTAGTGCTATATAAAGTGCAGCGCTGTCCCGCTGTGTGGGACGCACCCTGGCAAAGCTCGGGCCAAGGTCTGGCCTGACCTCCGCCTGTCAGAAGCAGGAAGAGGCAGGGCAGGGCCACCCCCTTGGCTCTGCTTTTGGACATTGTCAGGGACATTTATGCAAAAGGTACTTTTTAGGTCGAGCTTGGGCAATGCATGTGCTGCTCTACGAGGTATGCTGTCTTCAGGTAGGGACTTAAAGCTGCCCCCATATTTTCCATGGGCTTGTGTCACTATCCACTGTAAACTGTGGCTGTTCATTGGTCAATAAGCTTAGTAGTCCCTCCTTAGTACCCTTTTGTCTCATTTTGTAACCTCCCATGGCGACACTCCCTGTTACATGTGTTGTTACTTGGTAGGCTTTAATTACAGCGTCCGAGCACTATTTTCTCAAATACCTTTGTCCTACCTGCTGTGGCAGGCAGGGCACCCTCTCTCCTAAAGCTTTAAAAAAAATTATAGCACGGACGCCGAACGCATTTGCAATGTAATAGGTCTCACATTCGCGAGAGTTTAAGCTATTGGCATTGTAAATGACAATTCCTTTTATTTATCTGTTTTAAAAACAACACATAAATAAAAGGCATTGTCATTTACAAAGCCAATAGCTCAAACTCTCGTAAATGTGAGACCTATTGCATGGCAAATGCTTGTTATAATATTCCCCCCTACTTTGTTTAAAGGATTTCATCTGATAATTTGCTCCTCGACTATGTGCCCATTCATACTTCATAAAGCCCTCCTGGTTGCTGGATGCTGCTGGGTGGGGGCCTACGATCCTTGTGTGGAACTGTGTTATCACATCCTTTGTACTGTTCATGAAAGCTTGTTTTTTTTTGTCTGTGGAAATGTTGTTCCTTCCCACCTGGTGTTTTGAAGGCTTTTGCTTTATGTATAACAGTTTCTGTTTTATCAGCCTGAGGTCCTGTGTGTGGGCAACTCTCAATCTTTTAAGGGTGGTGGAGCCTAGAATACCACGCTTTGTTATAAGCAGGCAATCAGGCAGATCTGGATGTAGGGTGGGGCTTTGCTGGGAGGGAATTTTACTCCATGATTTTTAGTCCTGTAATTAGATCTTATAGTTCATCCCCTGGCACTCACGAATCAGTAGTGTTAGATGCCCAATATAACCTACCACGCTTCAGTTCATAAGGGTGAGCCTCCTATTTTAAATTATACCATTGATATCCTTTACTGCCACTCACTAACTTACTGGCCCCCTGCTGGATACATCACTTCAATAAGTCCTTTTTGCTGAGAGCCTAGTGGCCTTAGCCACCTTTTTTGTGACAGATGGGAAAGAGGAAAGCTCTGAAACTTTGCCTGCTGCTACTCCCCCTGCAAAGCGTACCTCGATAGACAAGATCCTCCATAGGGCCTTGGGAGTCATCCGTACGGAGATAGAGCTTACCGAACGCCGCCTGTCCTTACAGTCTGGGGAATCCCCAGGACAGGGCCGATTATCAGTTCCTTTATCACAGAACATCATAGAACCATTGCCCTGTCCCTAGTGACCATGTTGCAGATTCTGCATCCGTAAACAGGGTCATCCACTAAGGCAGCTGCTAAAGTTGCGGGGAGAGCTCAGCGACTAGACAGCCAGCAAAGCATTCAAGTCAGGCCTTTAGTGGCATCCACCCTAGTCCCTTGTACTCTACTAAGGCTCTGTTCAGTACACCCCATCAGGATCTTATGGGAGCAGGCTCCACTCCTAAGCCCGAATGGGTAGAGCAGTTCTTTGAGAATTGCATGCATAAAGTCAGAAATCATTCAGAGTGAATTTTCCCCTTTCTGTGCCTGTTTGGTAGCCATTGAGAGTAAGTTGGTCTTATTAAGACAGGCCAAGGTGCCATCTGTAACAGTAAATTCTCTGAAAGCGGTAACTCTATGGTAGCCATGGCTCCAATGGTTCAGGAGTGCAATAGTGTTAATAGATCTGGGCCTTCCAAAGGCATGTTATCCCTTGAGCCAAGACCAGTAGACAATCTTCCTTACCAGGCATATGATCAGTCTGGCACTGACCGCTTCCCCTAGCCTCTTCCTATGCAATCAGGTAAATCGCCTTATAGCAAAGTAGGGAACAAAACAGGGAGAAGTCCCTCTTGTCAGGTACTGGTTCTACTGGTCCCAAGGGGAGTTCAAACTTATCAACAGTAAATCTTCCCTCAGATTCCTGCCCAATGCATAGCAATCTTAACTAAAGTCCCACTATTGCGTGTAGGCCAGATTGAATCATATTATATGATGACCCTTTAATAAAACTGAACTCGCTCACGCAGCATAGAGACTTTCCCTTGCCACAGGCCAATAACATATTATTCATGCAAAGAGTTGCTTGGATTGGGTCTAGTAGGGTGGATCGGGAGGGAGACTGTGTTATTGTCAATTTTAGATTTTCCTCCCTGGCCCAAAAAGTGTTTTTTGGGTATAAAGACAACAATGCATTAGCAAGGAGTCTTATTGAGCCAATGCCTCTGGGCTACTTTTGCAGGCCAGCTGCTTGGTGGGGTCCTCTATCACACCGTTAGTTACAGTGATGTGGCGAAACCTCAGCCACCGCACGTCCAATAGAGACAACTTTTATAGTGAAATCCCCTCAATGTCAACCTCCAACCACTACGAATCCCTAGCAAATATAGATTGACATATTATCAACACTGTCAACATTACTGAGGGGGATATTATGAGTACTTCTTTTTTTGACTCCCAAGGGGGCATATCAGCTCAAAGAGCTATCAATAAGCATCTGATGCCATTGCAAATAGATGAAACAGTCGTGTCCCCCTGCCCTGACTCTCCAATCTTCACTGAGGAAGCGACTAGGGCAGTCTCAAAAGTAGTCCCCCAATTCAGTCTTATTTCTTGGAATGTAGCGAGTGTGGTGCTTCAAACAGCCTGCCCATAGTAGTGAAAATTTTTTGAACAATATGATCTCTGTCTCTTTTAAGAGACTTGGTCCCGCCTGTAGCGCAGCGGGGCCATGGGGAATTAGGCCGCTGCTGCGCTTAAATAAAGGTATGACACCAGTGCTTTTACTTTTGTGGCCGGAAAACCCCGAGCGGTCTTCCGCCGTTTATTTATCCCCTCGGGACGAGCCCGCCCTGAGGGGTGTAGGCATTTGTGAAAAGTGGTTACATTTTAGAGGAGAGCCCGGGTGGCTCTCTACATCCCTTCTTTCTTTTAGTAACAGACCGTAGGGTTACACCAGTTCATGGAGACGTATATACAAAGTCTTTCAGTCTTTGACTTGGCGCAGGGTTCGGCCTGAGACCATACTTCTTGCTCCGGGAGCTGGAACTGACCACTGCGCTGGACGAAACATCCGGGGACGACTCAAGCGCTTCACCAGAACAGGCTGACCCAGCCACGGGGACGCTGCCTTCGCTCACACTTCTGGATTCCCACGGTGACGGACTCAATGTACCTGGCGAGGCAGGTGGGGAGAGACTTGGGGTTCTTTCCGGATGATTGAGTTCTTCGTGGCCAGACTCTTTCTTGCCCGTCTTCTTGAAGCTAGACACATTTCTCATGACAGAGTGCTGTCCTCTCCGAGCAGTGACCATGGTCCATTGAATGCCCACGACGGTCCACACCACCGGCTCGTAGGGCGTTCGGAACTTCCAACCGGGTGTCGGTCTTTGATCACCCTCGGTCTCCCACTTTTAGCTGGGGCTCTTGTGCCCGACTGGCCTCGCTGGCCTTGCGGTTCGTCATCTCCCTTCTGGCCTGAACCGCTTTGTTGTCTCGCTCCAAGGGCCCCCACATCGGGTCTGACGGGATGCTGTCTCGTGGGGGCCGCTTGAACAGCAGATGAGACGGGGCACACTTGGTGGTGCTGTGAGACGTCTGGCGATAGGCGCCAAGGATTTGGTCCAGAGCTGTCTCGGCGTCTTCACTTTGGTCTACGGCGATGCGCAGCGCTCGGTTCAGTGTTCGCATCAGACGTTCCACCTCCCCATTGGCTTGAGGCCATAGCGGGGTGATCTTCCGATGATGAATCGTCTTGCTCTCAAGGTACTCCTGGAATTCCCGGCCCTGGAACGGCGGGCCGTTGTCTGACTTGACTTCCTCGGGCAACCCCATCATTGCGAATGTCTTGTCAAGAACTCGCTTCACGTGAGTGAACGCGGTGGATGCTACCATATCCACAATAGGGAATTTCGAAAACGAGTCAACCATGACCAGCATGTGACGTCCATCGGGGAAGCTCCCGAAGTCCAGGCTGACTTTTGCCCAGGGGGTCTCAATAGGCTCTTCAGTAATCACCGGCCCCGGATCTCCTCCTGTGATTGTGCAGGCATGGCACTGTCTCACCATCTCTTCCACCATGGAGTCCATTGCGGGGAACCAGACCTTGTTTCGCAGCCTTGCCTTCGTCTTGGCCATCCCCTGGTGGCCGACATGTGCCAGTGTGAGAATCCGCTTCTGTAGCCTTTCTGGAATTACGATCAGGTGTCCTCTCAGAACAACTCCCTGATCCCCCACACTGAGTTTATGGCGTACTTGCCAGAGCTGTTGTCGGGCGTGGCTGATCTCCGTTCGAAGAGGGCGGGCTCCATCCATAAAGTGTGCCCATCCGTTAGTGTCCAGTGCGGCCTTCACCCGTGACAGTGTCTCATCTTCTTTCGTAGCACAGCCGATCTCCTCGAGTGTCATGGCTGTGGGTCACGCACCCTGCGACACCATCTTCACGAATGCCTAAGCGTTGCATGTGTCCGTTGACGGGTCTGGAGGTGACGTGCACTCTGGGTGGCGGCATAAGTAATCAGCTGGGTTGTGGACCCCGGGACGGAGCACGATCTTGAAGTTGTAAGACTGCAGCGGTACTGCCCATCACTCGATTCTCGGGGGCGCCAGTCTGGATGAGCCTGCGAAGAGCGAGAGTAAAGGCTTATAGTCGGTCACTACCTGGAATTCTTGGCCGCAGAGGTAGAGGTGAAAGTGTTGACACGCCCACTTGATGGCCAGGGCCTCCCTCTCAATTTGGGCGTACCTTGTCTCTGTGTCGGTAAGGGCCTTGCTGGCGGAGGCTACTGGCCTCCAGACCTCAGGGCCGTGTTCCTGAAGGAGGACCGCTCCCAGACCCACTGGGCTGGCATCAACGATCAGTTCAGTGCGCCGCCCCGGATGGAAGTAGGCCATTACTGTCTTGTCGAGCAGTCCTCCCTTTATGTCATTGAATGCCTTGTGGGCGATCCCAGTCCACTCCCACTTGTGATCATAGCGTGTGAGGGCCAGGAGCGGCTCCGACATGGCAGCAAGGTTTGGAATGAAGTGCCCACAATAGGTGGCCATGCCGAGAAAACTCCTTACTTTTGTGGGGTTCTTCGGAGTGCTGGCTGTTCGGATGGCTGCAGCCTTCTTGGGATCTACTAGCAGTCCCTCTCGGGTAAAGGTATATCCAAAGAAATCGAAGGATTCTTGGTAGAACGAGCACTTGGACTTGTGAAGGGTCAATCCGCAGTCTTCTAGTCTCTTCAGGGTGGCACGGAGAGGATTGTGATGATCCTCTAACATGTCTGAGAATACCAAGATATCATAACTGAGGTTAATCACACCCTGCAGCTCTGACAGTGTCTCTCTGATGGTATTTTGGAAGACTGGCTGCCGACGACACCCCGAAGCTGAGCCTCTTGTACCTTCGGAGTCCAATGTGCGTCGAGAAGGTGGTAATATACCTGCTTTCAGGTGCAAGTTCCAGCTGATGATACCCGGCGTTCAAGTCCAGATTGGAGAACCATTTGGCCCTGTTTAGGTCAGCCACTATATCATCCATGGTGGCGTTCTCTTTTAACGGCCGTGTTTGGTAGCCTCATGTCCACACAGAGCCGGATGGCTCTGAGCTGCTTGGGTTTGGGAGCCACGACCAGCGAGGACACCCAGGGGGTGGGGCCAGAGACCTTCTCTATCACGTCGAGATCTTCAAGTTTTCTCAGCTCTTCTTCCACCAGCGGGCGAAGATTGAACGGCACTCTCCGGTGCCTGAGGGTGACTGGTCTCACAGAGGGGTCAATATGGAGTTTGCCCTTGAGTTTTCCTAGTCCTGTGAATAGAGCCGGGAACTCCTTCAGAATGGCTTTGGCGTGCGAATCATGGACCTGGTTGGCAAAAAAGACGAGTCCCAGGTCTTCCGCTGTGTGGCAGCTGAGCAGGGTCCGTTTTCTTCCCTCGGTTATGTGGAATTTGGCATCGGTGGTGTATTTTCCACTGGGGACCGTGGCCTGGATGACTCCTCGGAGAGGAAGTGGATCAGTCCCTCCGTAGGTGTAGATCCGGGCCCTAGAGGGTGCAAGTGGGGGCCGTGGTGACAGCTGGTCGTATTGCTCAGAGTCCATCACGTTGATAGAGGCGCCGGTGTCGATGAGGGCCTGAACAGCCGTGCCCCCCACTGAGACGGAGCACATTGGAGGTGGTCTTCGGCGATGGTCCGTCCTGCTGACGTATGACACCACAAACACCTCATCGTCATCGTCTTCAAACACAGGGTATCGTTCCTGCTTCTGAGCCTCCGATGTCGACAGCGGATCATCAAGGGAGATCTGGCGAACACGTTGCGACATACCCCTTGGCTTCGATCGAGTCTGTCTGAACCGTCTGCCGCGGCACACTTTGGCATAGTGATTGAGCCTCCCGCAGCGGGAGCATGTCTTCCCCTTCGCCCCACAGACGGCTGTTGCCGAGTGGACTTCCCCACAGTATCCACACTGCCCTCCTGGTGGCGGTCTTGGAGCTTGACGAGCTGTGTTGGGGCGCCTTTGGATTGCCTCGACCCTCTCTTCTTTGATTGGGGGGTGTCTGGTTCCATGTGAGGTGGCAACTGGCGTGTGTAAGGCAGCCTCCATTTCCTCAGCTCGGACGTCCGACAACTTGTGGGAGCGGGCCAGGACAAGGATCTCATCCAGCGAGATCCCAGGTTGACGAAGGATCAGTTTCCGCAGGAGTTTGGAGCGGCATCCCAGGATGATTTGGTCCCGTATCTCCTCCCGGTGATCCGTGAAGGTGCACGTGCTGGCCAGCTGGCGCAGCCGTGAGTAAAACATATCGACGGACTCTGAGTCCATCTGCGACGCCCTCCGAAACTTGAACTTCTTGAAGTCGGTGTTGAGTTGGGGTCAAAGTGCCTGTTGAGCGTGGCGACCGCCACCTCATAGTCGTCGTCGTTGCCAGTGTTGGGGAGCATTTCGAAGAGGTCATAGATTACCAAGCCTCCGTAGTAGATGAGAAGCGATTGTTTCACGGTGCCATCGGTCTCCCTTGTCCCTTTGAAGTAGTGGTTGAGCCGTCCAACCCACGCTTTCCATCGTGGCGCAGCCTTGGCAGGGTCTGAGGCTTCACTGAATGGTGGCAGAGGTGCCACTGCCGTGTGGCTATGTCCAGCGGGCGGTGCATTGGCACCCCTGTCTGGATTGCTTCCCCCTGCCTGTTGGCTGGCAGTGCCAGACGTGGGTGGGTTGCTCATGGTGACCGTGCGTCAGCACACTGGTGTGAGGGTGTGATTTTGGCACCGAGGATCTGTGGGTGGGCGTGCGCACCAGTGCTTGGCCTTGCGCGACGGACTGTCTTTTGGCCCTGATGGCGCAGAAGCAGCGGTTTTGCTCTTGGGCGCTGACTGTGGCGATGATATCTCCTCAGCGCGCATGCAGGGGATCAAACCGGGTGCCAACACCTTTGTGCGTGCTGGTGAGCCTTGCTGGGATCCCAGTATGTCCTCCTTTCTATTTCCTTTGCCAATGTTTTTTTTTTTCTTCTTTTTGTGTGTGATGAAGGCCGTGGAGTCCTGCCCTCTCTCACACCCTTGTCCCTCGTCTTCTTGGCGGGTGCAGGCAGCAAGCTGGGCAGCCTCAGATTTGGGGCCTTGCTGCAGGAAGGTGTTGGGGCCTAGCACTCGGCCCAGACGCAGACAGACGTTGGTGGGGGCTGAAGGCAGGCAGGAAAGGCCATGCGCTGGTGTAGTCAGTGCAGGGAGCAGGAGTGGCTGATCACGCCACCGCGGGGCACACAGCGGGTAGAACCTCGTGCGGCGGGCACTCACCCCAGGTAACGGCCACAGCACGCGCCGCCGGCTGAACGTGCTCCCGCTGGACAGGGAGACACGTGGGCGGGCATGAGCACAGCGGTACTCCTCTCACAGGCAGGCAGCTTTTCACAGGCAGACGGAGCAGGAGGATGCGGGTGGGCTCCGCGAGCTCCCAGCAGGTTGCCAATTGAGTGGCAAGACACGCGTGGGGTGCGACCGGCCTCGTCGCCAATGTAGCGCAGCTGGGCCACGGGGAACTAGGCCGCTGCTGCGCTTAAATAAAGGTATGACACCAGTGCTTTTACTTTTGTGGCCGGAAAACCCCGAGCGGTCTTCCGCCGTTTATTTATCCCCTCTGGACGAGCTCGCCCCAAGGGGGTAGGCCTGCGTGAAAAGTGGTTACATTTTAGAGGAGAGCCCAGGTGGCTTTCTACACCGCCAACCAATACATCACACAGGATATGTTAATTTAATAAACGCAGGTTTGCGTAAGGCCCCTCTGGGGGCCTTACGACCTGGGTTAAAAGTTAAAAATGTAATCACTATGCCGGGTCTAACTGGAGAGGTCAAGGTAGAGTCACCCGACATTTTATGACTAAGCTTGGCTGTTACTCCCGATGTAACTAATTATATATATAAAACATTTATAGTAGACCTATTGGTAATAAGATGGAATCCACCGTTATAGATTGTTTGAGTGAACACCAAGCCGCACTCCCAGCCACTGCAAGAAAAATAGTGGGGGGGGGTTGATTTTAACTACCAATTTGAACCTTGTGCATTGATAACCAAGCACTTATTGCAGAGGAGGATGCAGTCTGGTTAATCCCAGAATTAGAGATCTCCCTTATTAACAAATGGTCTCACCTAGCTGTCCAACTTTATGCCCTCACAGGGGCTACGTGCCTGCAATGGTAGATCCTGCTCTGATAAGACAGGCAAACATACATACTATAGGCCAAACCATACCAGTCTAATTGACCACATAATGCTGGACTTCAAAATATGCCCATGTCTGATCAATATGATTGTTCTTCCCAGTTCTGATACAAAATGCCCTGATTCTTAAGTTGAGACTGCCCACTAGAGAAGCATTTTTCACCCCAGGTGAGCCGTTTGAGCTAAGACTGAGACTTATAAGTAACAGGTGAAGAATCGAATGGAGTAGAATGAAACATTCCCAAGAGTTTATCTGCAAGATCTATAGACTGGTCGTCAATGGCCTGGAGGGACTGGTTTCCCTGGATATGTTTGGGGACGTATGCAAAGCCATGGGGGTGATCTTAGAGGCACAAAATAAGATGTTCCATCATTTGAAGAACCTCTTCTTCACTGAAACCAGGCGTACAGCGGAGAGGAAGTGCCCCTCTCTTGGTATAATAAGTCATGTAGAGACACCAAGACTAAGTTAATTTTAGTGGTTAAGAAGCAAGATATGCCCTTGGTACAGACCTCCAGGCAGTCCTACAAAAAGCGATATCCGATGCCAAAAGAGAGTGGGAACGGGGAACCTGGGAGGGTCTCATAGATGCTGCCAGATCTTAGGATCATCGCTCCTTGTGGAAACTGGTATCGTCAGTCAGTAGGGTAGGAGTCTGCGCGATAGAAAAAAACATTGTAGCCCGTGACTGGGTTATAAGGTTTTCCAATTTATATACGCAGAAGGACGATAATCAGGCCCCCCAAGGCAACAAACTGGTCTCTAAGGTGTTTAGCCAGTCTTACGGAGCTGTAGGGGCGGTGGCTTTAAGTCTAAAGGCAGTATCCCCGAGGTCTGTAGTGTTACCAGAATAGTAACACTTTAATTGCAGGAAATATGCCAGGCCATGAGGGGAATTGTTTCAAACAAAACCCCTGGGTTAGATAAAATCCCTGGCGACCTGTTCTTGAGTGAGATAGACATGTGGAGCACATACTTCTCAATAATATTTACGGCCCTCATGAAAGGGGCAGCAATTCCGCTTTTAAAAAGTGGATCATGCGAATTGCACGCAAATTACAGACCTATATGTCTGATTGATCTCACAAACGTTGTTTTTTAGAGTAATCTTGGGTAGCTTCAAGGACTGGGTTTTGGCCAAGGAAATTTTGCCCCTTTTTCAATCCGGATTCAGAGAGTGCACCAGCACCATCAACCAAGTGTTCCGTTTACAGGTGGTCTACTGGAAGACAGTCATCCTGGCTGGGGGTCGACTTTATGTTGTTTTTGTAGACCTGCTTTAAGCCTTTGATTTGGTACCCAGAACGGCGCTTTGGCGGGTGCTTACTAAGTTAGGGGTGCCCTACTACCTGATTGACTTCATAGTGAGACTACACCTCAGAAATTATGCACAGGTAAGGTGTGGTAATGCAGGCAACCTGACTGAACCCTTTCCTGTTACTAGAGGAGTTAGGCAGGGGTTCGTACTTGCATTATATATCAATGGACTAGTTAATTTCTTAGAACAACATGACAATGATGCACCTAGATTAGCAAACATAATGGTTCCGGCCCTCATGCTTACAGATGACACTCTTCTTCTCTCAAAATCCCCCAATGGGACATAAAAAATTGCTGGAAGGATTTGAGAGCTTCTGTTAGATGAGTGGCCTAGAGATTAATGTGAGCAAAACAAAGTATATTGTCCTGAATCCAGGGCACACAACTAGGGCCAACACACCGCTATCAGGGTTGCAAGCTCACATCACACAGCGTAGGCTAAAGATGGAACAATTTACAGGTGGAATTATTAAGATGTCACTAGGTTCTTAGTTCCACTCTATACAACTCACTCTGCAGATTTACAGACATCAGACCCTAGAGGTGGCTCTGTATGGTGCAGAACTGTGTGGCCATTTGGGTGTGGCTACGCTAACTGTGGTAGAAAACAGGTTTATGCGACAGCTGGTTGGTGTTCCCATAAGTACTCCGTTGCTTCCCCTTAAGTCGGACTTTGGGTTAAGAACTCTATCTGATAGTGTGGGACTGCGCCCCTTTGCACAGCTGGAGGAGGATTGGGGCGATTCCAGAACTTGAATCCTACCGGCAAGGATCAAAGGAAATTCTCTCCTATGCTGGCTGTAGTAGCATGCCATGGATAAAATATGTGAAGGCCATCTTACAGTAGATTGGGTTAACTGGCTTAGAGAGCACACTTGGTGTTTCTATGTCCCACATCAAAATAGCCTATTGGAATTATTGGGACTCTCTCGTAAATGCACAGGCGAGCGATGGTTCTTTAGCTGATGCCTTTCTTTTGGTCAAGGACTTCTATATGAAGGAGGATTTCCTGGATGAGATAGAGCCACCCTAGCTAGGTGGCTATATTTGCGCTTCCGCTTTGGAACCCTGCCTCTCCATGCTTTCACTGCCAAGTGGTCTCATGCTTTGAGGGGTCCCAATAAGCGGAGCCCGGCATGAGGTGCTACCAACAAAACCACTAAGCATGTCCTGTTTTTTTGACCCGCCTATAAGCTTAGCAGGAGGTGTTAGAAAAATTCCACTGTGTCAGAATTTTGGCACCAGGGAACATAAAGAGGCCTCAGGATACTGAGATTTGATACTAGCACAATGTCAGTTTATGCATTTACTCAGTACGTTATGGGAATGTGGAGAACAACGCAAAAAGTGTATGTCGCCCCTGTCAGTGTGGTTCGTGGTGACCCAACCAGTGACTGATGTTATCCCTCATAGAGTATAACTGATTAAAGCTGTGTTACATCTATTTATCTGTTTTATAGCTCTACCCAGTAAGTCATACAAATTAAGTTCTCCTGCCCCCATCCAGGACAATTTATGTCTGTGGATTGTACTTTGCTCATTGCCTACTGAACGCTGGAGGAAATAGCTAATGAATGGTCATGTCTATTGAGTGGTTGATTAGTTTATAAATATATCGTTTATATGTTTTAATTTTTTTAATCTTATGATTTTTATTGTTTTATGTGCTTTTATGGCCTAGTGACGAAATAATGATTTTTTGAACTCGAACTTATTTAGGATAGTTTGGCAATGCGTGCAGGAATTTATGTTGCATACACAGCTCTATGTTGACTGATTTTAAGGAACTTTTTAGAGCTACTCAGGGGTGAAATTTTTTTCTAGTTTGACTGAGAACCATGAGAAACAAACCAATTTTTTGTTAGACATATCATTTGAAGGGAACATATGATGTTACATCGTCCGCGTTACCACGCATGGCATTACATTTCTACGACTTGCGCTAAATGGCGCGCTGGACTTAGGAATAGTATAAATTACTATTCCTACTCCAGTTAGCGCAACAGGAGGGAATGTGTTGGATTTAAAATCCAACACATTCCCTGGTGTTGCACGCCATCTAGCGCAAGTCGTTGAAACAACTTGCAATGTAATGCCATGCGTGGTAACAACACGGACGATGTAACGTCCGCATTGTAACCTACCCGCGTGGTATTACCAGCGCTGTAAACGCTGTTTCCCATTTGAAGGGGTGAGGGCAACATCATTATCAGAGGGTGCTACTGTAGCTGCATGTGGGAATGTTTTCTCAGAGACTGGCATACTGATTATGCTCGAAAGAATGCAGCACTTCATATGCCTTTTGAAGGTGATAAGCTCTTTGTACCTGAGTTGGATGAGAAGCTGCTCAGAGTGTTCAAGGAGAAGAAGCACTCATCTTCATTTCGGCAATCTTAGTCATCGTCTCTTATTCTAAATCTTTCAAATCCTTTTGCCTTCCTTCAAGGCGTCAATATGTTTAAGGTCAAAGAGCACAGAAAGGTAAACCTTTCAGACATCAGAATGATGGGAAAGGCAAATTTCCATAAGAAACCTCCAAGCAGATGTACTGCCTATGCAAGAAATGGCCTAGATTGGCCAGATCGAGGACAGATTTCTCCGTTCATATTCGAGAACATTGAGACAAAGAGAAATTGAGGGCTCTGAGATTATTCATTAAAATGCTTCTTCGGAAGAATGCTGTGACGAAAATGGGCCCACTCCAGAATTTTCCTGTTTCAAAAGTAACAGGAGGGTTTTACCTGGTAATTGACCTCAAGGAGGTGAACAAATAGATATGACACATAGTTTTCAAAATGGAAATGCTGCAGAAGATTATTTCTTTGATCTGTCCTATGACATTACTGTAGACATGATAGATGCATATTCTCACATTCCTATGGCTCTGGAACATCAGAAGTTTCTGAGATTCAGTGTTTTTGGTACCCACTATCAGTTCCAGGTACTGCCCTTTGCCATCAAATGTGCCCCAAGGATCTTCACAAACAATATGGCTTCTCTGGATTCTACCTTTCACCTGCAAGATCTAAAATATTTTCGTATCTAGATGACTGGCTCCTGGTGGCGTTCTCAAAGTAGGAAGCTGTGGAGGGTTTGGAACTGAAGGAGAATGCCTATGCACTCATGGTCTTCTCAAATATGTGAAATGTCAGTTGGTTCCATCCCAAGAAAGGACCTTTATTAGCGCTCTCTTCAAAACTCAGGAGAGCATGGTCTATCTCCCCGAAGACAGAGCTGTGAGGTTGAGACAGATTTTGACACAGCTGTTATCAAGAGTGAAAGGGCACATGGCATTGTATGTTTTCCTGGTGTCTTGGGCTAGGTTGCATATGAGACCATTGTTATCCTTTCTCATCAAGTTTTGGAATACTGCAGCCATGAAATAGAAGACAGAAGTTTTAGTGACATCTCAGATTTTGTCTCAACTTCAATAGTGGTTAAAAGACGCATCACTTCTCAGGGGGATTCCACTGAATCCAAGTCCTCGTCTTGTTCTAACAACAGATGTCCTTCTATTGGGGTGGTATGCTACTCAGGAGGAACTCTCTGCACAAGATCTGTGATCATGGACTCAGAAGAGGGAATCACCCAACTGGAGGGCGCTATTAGCAATCCGGGAAGATCTGTGGTTTTTCAAACATCATCTACTAAATCATCATGTGTTGGTGAGGTTAGACACCTGTGTAGCGATGACCTACATCCACAGAAAGGGGAGTGAAAGTCTCTTCACTGAATCTGATTGCTGCGAACATAGGGTATTTGGCAAACAATTTCTACTATCTCTGGCAGCCACGTACAACAAAGGAGACTATACAGGAGAATACTCGCTCAGCAGAAAGTATGTGACATTAAGATATCTGTCTCAAAAATGCAATATTCCAGGAGATAGCTCACAGGTTCGGGGATCCTTACATGGACCAGTTTGAATCCCTAAAAAACACAAAGCTGAGAAGATTTTGTTAATTCTCAGAAACCAGCAACAGGAGCATAGGGGGTTGGATGTGTTGCCCATTCTGTGGCCTCAGAAGCTCCTTTACGCCTTTCTCCTTTTCCTCTAATCCCTAAATTATTGTTAAGAATTCATAGGGTGGGAGCAGAAGTAATAGTTCTGGTATCTTTCTGGGCCATGAGATCTTGGTTCCCTCTACATCTATCAATCTCTCTTCTGCCTCACTGGAGAATACCTTTTTCCTCCTCTTTTCATATCTCCGGAGTCTCTCCCTCTGATTGATCTATCTCCTTCAGCCTGGAATTTGAAAGGGTAGGGTCGAGGAAGGAAGTCTTCCTGAGCACTTGGAGTTGGTCATTCAGCAATCTTAGTGTCCCTCCCCTCTTTCATGTTATTTAAGGCATTGGAAGAATTTTCAAAAAAGGTGTGATATTAAATACCACCCTTCCTCTGCTTGTGAAATTGGAATGGTTTTACAATTCCTCCTTGATGGTTTTTATAAAGGTCTTTCAGTGGCTACATTAAGAGCTTCATTGGCTATTATTCGGGCCTTTCATAGTCCGCATGGGGTTGTAAAGTGGTCTTTTTGGATGGTTATCCCCTACTTTTTACTGCTAGATGCTGTGGTAATTGATCTGAAAGTGTCCCTTAAACTATGAATGTGAATTGGTTCAACCAATTGCAAGTACTTTTACACCCCCGTAAGGTCCGAGTATATGGTACCAGTGGTACCCAGGACAGGGATATAAAAGGAGTACCAGAGCTGCGGCACTTATTGTGCCAACCTGAGTGACCCGAATAAAACCAAAGTTTGCAGATCTGCCATGTCAGCCCTGCACGAGTAGCTTGCCTGCTCGAGTTCAACCCTGCACACACCATGTGTGACAGGGTCTCATCACTGCATTTAATATATGTCAGTCACCCATTAGGCAGGCCTCCTATAGCCCAGGAGGCTGGGTGCATTATTTTATATGTGGAAGTATATGGGCAAGCATATATTGTCCTGTAGTAGCATTCTAAACTTAATTCTACTGTAAGTGACCAGCAGTCCATCAGATAACATGGGCTGGCATATGGGCACTATCGCTAGATCATAAGGGACACTGTTCCTGGTGTAGGGTGTGGTTTGGACTCACTGAAGGAGGATGGGACCATCATCATAAAACCGGCGGACAAAGGGGGCGCCACTGTCCTCTTGGACATTGACGACTATGAAGCAGAGTGTGCTAGACAACTGAATAACACCAGATACTACAGGAGAATGAGTGATGACCCAACGGAACGAATATTGAAACAGATCCGTATCATGGTGAATGAAGCCAACACAGAGGGCTGGATCTCCTCACAAGAAGCTGCCTTTTTGGTGAATGACAACCCAAAGATGCCATACTTCTACGTCCTCCCGAAGATACACAAAGGGGTCCTCCCTCCCCCTGGACGACCTATTGTCTCCGGGATCAACTCTCTCCTGGAACCCCTCAGCCAGTTCACTGACCACTTTCTGAGCCCTTTGGTACAGGCCACCACAGCGTACCTTAAGGACACACGGGATGTACTCAACCTCATAGAAATGATCAATGGGGAGAACATCAAACCCATTGACCTTCTGCTCACCTTGGACGTGGAGGCACTGTACACGAACATTCCCCAGGATGCCACCATTGAGGTGGTAGGACAGCTCCTCAAGGACACAGATCTACAATCAGACACCCCAGTGGACTTTATTATGGACCTCATCACCATAATCCTCAGGAACAACTTATTCATGTACAAAACATCAATCTTTCACCAGGTACAGGGCACCAGCATGGGCAGCACCTTTGCGCCGAGCCTGGCAGGGCTGTACATGTCATCATTTGAGACCAGGAATATCTTCTCCGACGACAACCCATACAAAGACAACCTCATAACATGGAAAAGGTATATAGACAATGTGCTGATCCTATGGAAAGGACCCAGGACCACATGTGACAGCTTTCTAGAATGGATCAATGAACTTGACCAACACCTCCGGTTCACCTGCACCATAAGTTAGTCCACTATTTCGTTCTTGGACCTCAAAATCATCCTTGAAGAGGGCACACTCAAGACTACTCTGCACAAGAAAAACACTGACTGCAACAGTCTGCTGGACTTCCGGAGCCACCACCCTAAGGCCTTACGTGAGAACCTTCCATATGGCCAGTTCTTGAGGATACGACGAAACTGCACCACCACCAGGGACTATGAGGCGGAGGCTGACTATCTGGAACAGAACCTTCTGGATAGACACTACCCAGCCAAGGTGGTAAAGAAGGCGAGGAAGCGTGCCAAAAATAATAACAGGCAAGCCCTCCTAGAAGCCAGAGAGAAAGACTCTAACAAATCCCTCACGTGCGTGACCACCTTTACACCCCTGTCCAACAAAGTGAAGAACATCATCAGACGTAACTGGAAAACCCTGAATAGCGATACACTGGAATTGGCACAACCACATTTTGCGTTCAAAAGGATGTCCAACCTTAGGGATACCCTGGTCCACACACGCCCTCTGAATAAGAGGAGGAACACTCAGGACACCACACCCTGGAACTTGCCGCCAGTTTCGGGACACCACCCATGCGGTAATTGTCATGCCTGCCCAACCACCACACAGACAAAAACTCTAACTTTGGGCCATTTCACATGGGAACAATGGGGCCATACCAACTGCAACACCAAGAATTGTATATACCTTATCACATGCCCATGTGGGCTGAGATATGTTGGCATGACATCACGTCCAGTGAGGACTCGCATTAGCGAGCACAAGAGCACCATACGACGTGGAAGGGCAGCAACTAAACTGACTAACCACTATCTCGAGCACAATCACAAATGTGATGAGATGACTTGGACTGTCCTTGAAACGAAACCCGGCTGGGACACACAGGCCCTCCTACGTCAGGAACAGCGCTGGGTGTTCCGCCTCCAAACACAGATCCATGGACTGAACGACGAAATACCTTGGGTGGAACTCTAGACTGTGGCAAAACACTGATAACACCACGACATGGTAAAAACGACGTGGTTATTTCCATTGACATCCAGAGAAATACACACACACACCATCCTCCTACAGGGTGTCACCCTACAGCATCCACCATGGGTGCTCCACCGGTTGGGGTACATGGTGCACCATCTACCATGGGTACCTGGGCTGCATTTGTATACATAGTGATTGACCATTGTCTTTACCTTTCAGAGTGGATTACATGAACGTCTTCACCATTGTGGAGAGGTGTGGCTCACTGGTTAGAGGAAGCAGACCCAGAAGCAGAGGACGGCCCGAGACCATGGTTCAATCCCCGACGCGGCAGGGTCGTGGACCAGGGCCAGCGGACTCGATAATTCTCGCTTCGGTGCCTACTCTAACCAGGGATCACACTCGGCGACTCTGGGCATTGGCTTGCCTCATCTCCACAACGGCCCCCCACATTCGCCAGGGATGCCTGGTTTCACCTTGGAGATACCCTGGAGGGACCATCTCACAGGGATAGCCAGGACGGGTTCCCCAGCGGTCTACAGCGCCAGGACGCCTCAGGGCAGCAGTGCGCTTTACAAGACACATACATTTACATACATTTACATTGTGCACATTTTTTTCCCTCTAGAGTTATTGTCAGTCTGCAGGTTATCACCTAGTACTGAACTCTACTGCCCCTTATAGAGTGCCACTAATGTGTGCAAACCACAATGACAGCAGCAGCCGCATAGCGTGTTTCACCTATCCCTGTGCACGACTGTTTAATCTTTTCCATTAGATCACATGCGAGTAAAGAGTTAATATCAAATGCCCCCTCTTCCCCCGGGGCACCACGGGCTGCCATTATCCCAGACACTGGCCGACCCTCTTCCCCCGGGGGCCTCACGGACTGCCATTATCCCTCACACTGGTCAATCCACCGCGCATGCGCCGAGCAGTTCAGAGACACTCTCTCTGGCACATGCGCAGATAACTCTCACGCATGACTAGGCACAACACTTGTTGAGAACCGGAAACAGGAGACACCTCCGACCCTGATTCCAGCCTCCTATTTAGAGCAGACGGAGGCCCCCAGTCTCCTCTACACTCAGGCAGCCGCTGGCGAGGGTAGGTGCACAGGACCAGGCACCCGTCATAACCGTGAGTAAACCTACAACCTGTTGGTTGGGATAGGTGCACCGCCTGTTGCACACCTAAAACCTTGCTTATTACGACCCCCGCATTTCCAGGGCCAGCCTGTACTTTAATATTGCCTGCATTGTTTTTTACCCCAATCTTCAGTCCAAATGATACAGGCATAACCAGCGTCGCTTAGCTGTGGGACACATCTCCTGTGTAGTGAGAGGGTAAGCAGTAACACGCCCCAATCTACGAGCGGAGCTTTTTAAATTTTTTAACTTTAAATATGTTCTGGTGAACGTCTAGCCAGTTGACCACCTGGGCAGTAAGGGGTGTATACTGGACTTGGTGGCGCAGCCGCCGGTCAGGCTTTGACTGCACCGCATTGTGGCATCAACAGTGACCATTCTGCTGAGGCAGGGGGCACGCAAGGCGCCATGCGCCCTCGATCACTCTGCGCCCCTTACTGCAAAGGTGATTAGGCAAATTGACAACATTTACAGGTGCACAGGCGGTGGATCAGGGTTGCTACTGTCATTTCTTTACCACGCCATACTATGACAGTACGTGACCTGATCGCCCGCCATTTGAGCACTTGTTTTTGCCTGCCACGCTGTAACTATTGTTATGTACGTGTTTATGTTCAAATATATTTTGGTCTGGTCATGCTGTCGGGTCCGCCCTCCAGTGTTCTTTTCTGCAGCATCACTGGGCCAACAGGCACCTGATGCAAGAGTTTCCTTTTCTCTTCCCTTTGTTTCATCCCCTTTTTAGGTACCGCTTGGACACATCTACTTACAGAGATTGTGGACCCCTCTAGGTATAACTTCCTAGGGGCCACCCCGAGTTACCTCACACAGCTACGGGGTTACCACTATGGAACCCCTTTTCTTTCTGACGTGCACTTTCAATTTCCTTTTTAGGTCCTGAAGAAACGCTACCTATTCACTAGGACATACATAGCGTGTTTCACCTATCCCTGTGCACGACTGTTTAATCTTTTCCATTAGATCACATGCGAGTAAAGAGTTAATATCAAATGCCCCCTCTTCCCCCGGGGCACCACGGGCTGCCATTATCCCAGACACTGGCCGACCCTCTTCCCCCGGGGGCCTCACGGACTGCCATTATCCCTCACACTGGTCAATCCACCGCGCATGCGCCGAGCAGTTCAGAGACACTCTCTCTGGCACATGCGCAGATAACTCTCACGCATGACTAGGCACAACACTTGTTGAGAACCGGAAACAGGAGACACCTCCGACCCTGATTCCAGCCTCCTATTTAGAGCAGACGGAGGCCCCCAGTCTCCTCTACACTCAGGCAGCCGCTGGCGAGGGTAGGTGCACAGGACCAGGCACCCGTCATAACCGTGAGTAAACCTACAACCTGTTGGTTGGGATAGGTGCACCGCCTGTTGCACACCTAAAACCTTGCTTATTACGACCCCCGCATTTCCAGGGCCAGCCTGTACTTTAATATTGCCTGCATTGTTTTTTACCCCAATCTTCAGTCCAAATGATACAGGCATAACCAGCGTCGCTTAGCTGTGGGACACATCTCCTGTGTAGTGAGAGGGTAAGCAGTAACACGCCCCAATCTACGAGCGGAGCTTTTTAAATTTTTTAACTTTAAATATGTTCTGGTGAACGTCTAGCCAGTTGACCACCTGGGCAGTAAGGGGTGTATACTGGACTTGGTGGCGCAGCCGCCGGTCAGGCTTTGACTGCACCGCATTGTGGCATCAACAGTGACCATTCTGCTGAGGCAGGGGGCACGCAAGGCGCCATGCGCCCTCGATCACTCTGCGCCCCTTACTGCAAAGGTGATTAGGCAAATTGACAACATTTACAGGTGCACAGGCGGTGGATCAGGGTTGCTACTGTCATTTCTTTACCACGCCATACTATGACAGTACGTGACCTGATCGCCCGCCATTTGAGCACTTGTTTTTGCCTGCCACGCTGTAACTATTGTTATGTACGTGTTTATGTTCAAATATATTTTGGTCTGGTCATGCTGTCGGGTCCGCCCTCCAGTGTTCTTTTCTGCAGCATCACTGGGCCAACAGGCACCTGATGCAAGAGTTTCCTTTTCTCTTCCCTTTGTTTCATCCCCTTTTTAGGTACCGCTTGGACACATCTACTTACAGAGATTGTGGACCCCTCTAGGTATAACTTCCTAGGGGCCACCCCGAGTTACCTCACACAGCTACGGGGTTACCACTATGGAACCCCTTTTCTTTCTGACGTGCACTTTCAATTTCCTTTTTAGGTCCTGAAGAAACGCTACCTATTCACTAGGACATACATAGCGTGAAACATGTCGACCTTGTGTTTAGTTACACTGGCACATTATGCCTTATTGTGACTCACTAACCCTTTGGTTTTTTAACATACCAGGGGTACCACACAAATAAATAACCCACTAGTGGAAACCCCTAGGTAATTTTATCTACCTCTGCACGCACCTCACCACCACTTCTCACTGGATCCCTTCCCCCCACACACCCACACTCACCAAACGGCATTTCTCTTTATAAGATCTCCTTAAAAGAGACCCTTCGGGGGCCCGTCGGGCATTGCAGCGCCAGCCCGACGAGGAGCAACAAAAAGCCCAATGATGAAGCATGACATCCTTTGGGGTGTGTGAGGGCAACTAAGAGGCAAGACTTGGCCCTCCCCTTCGGGATTGGATCCTTGATACTGGGGATGAACCTCTGCCTCTCTCCCTTTTTCACCCCCTTTTTTCTACCTCTCCCCTATTCCATTCTTTACCTCCTCTTTCAGATTGGGTGACATACCGCATCCTACAGCAGGAACAGTGTCCCTTATGATCTAGCTAACATTTGAGGAGCACGGACACTGGACCACAACGAGCTCCCGGTCCCCCCTTACTTTTGTTTGACTCAATATGGGCACTACCTACATCTTTTGTGTTCTGGTGTCAAACACCTTACTTTTTAACACCCAACATGATGGTGGTGTTTTGGTTTAACTAGCATGTACCTAGGTGGCACTTTAGACAGTGGCCACCAGGCTAACCCAGTGTTATTGTGCCCTGGTGGGCTTATTTGAAGATTTGCAGCCAAGACAGGAATCTGACCTCATGCTGGGGAGTGTGTGCCACTCCCAGAGGCCAGAGACAAAAGACCTGTGTGAGCAGGAAGTGACACCTCTGCCCACAAAGGATGACTAGCGATTAGACCGGCGCTGTAGTGAGCATCATAGGCTTCACATCGTGGGGTCCCTCAGGGATCATCTCTTAGTCCAACTCTTTTTAACGTTTATGTCAGGGTGCTGGCCCCTGTCATAAATGCATTTGGATTTGGCCTTACCTCCTATGCGGATGATACGCAAATTGTGGTATCTCTGACACCTGGGAAAGAGGCTGGTATTGAAGGACGCTTTCGGGAGTGTATGTTAGCAGTGGGCAGCTGGATGGCTAAGAATTGCCTCAAGCTTAACTCGGATAAAACCGAGGTGATATTGTTTGGTAACACCATTAACTTCTGGACACCCAACTGGTGGCCGGACTCGATGGGCACTCTCCCTGTTCCCACTAGAAAGGTAAAAAACCTGAGCATAATACTTGATGAAAGACTCACTTTAGAGCCTCAAGTGAATGCTGTGGTATCGAAAAGTATGTACGTTGTCAGAATGCTGAGGAAAGTGCTGCCTTCTTTTATTTGGGAAAGCAGACAAACTGTGGTTACGGCCCTTGTAATGGCAAGACTGGACTACTGCAACGGGCTCTATTTAAATGTTCAACAAAGATCTCTGAATAAATTGCAGATGTTACAGAACGCTGCAGTTAGACTGCTTTCAGGAACATCGAGATTTTCCTCGGTTACCAATGATTATTAAAAATTACATTGGCTTCCAGTCAAAAGCCGAGTACGTTTTAAGGCTCTTTGCATGGTTTTTAAGGCCCTCCATGGCATAGGTCCAGACTACCAAAAGTACAGACTTCAATGGTATATTCCTGAAAGAACACTGTGGTCAAAAGGAGCCAAGCTGGTTTTGGTGCTGCGCATAAACAAAGCCCGATGGGGTGGCAAAAGCTACATTTATGGTGCAGCAAAAGCCTGGAACGACTTGCCATTCCATTTAAGAAATACGATGGATCTCTTGTCCTTTCGGAAAGGACTAAAAACGTGGCTTTCCTCACAATGAGCAGGTCTTTTATTTTTCGTCTTTTCCGTCAGCAGTCTCAGAGGATCTAGATAGCGCCAGGACACCTCCGGGTATTTGTTGCGCTTTACAAATGTCATTATCATTCACTGGCACCACTGGATAAAGGAACTTGTCATCTACTCAAGGACAAAGCCACTCCCTGCTGCAGGCACTGTTTTTCGAGGGCAGGTGGGACATTAGCTATTTAGGAGACGTCCACCTCCATTAGGCTGACCACAACTCTAGGGTGTAACTAACTGTAACTTTCCCTAAAACCTATGTTTTTTTTCAGTGAATATATATATATATATATATATATATATATTCACTGAAAAAACCATAGGTTTTAGGGGCGTTATAGTTGGCTGGACTTTTCACTCGTACAAAACCATTGAAAGTCCCCCGTTATAGTTAGTTCAGCTAACTATAACTCGTGCGCCCGCAATGCACTGCTGATGACGTCACATATTACATCACTCATGACATGGTCAGTGACATCACTCATGACATCACTGATGACATCTCAAATGACATCACTGATGACATCATCCAGTGAATGTGTGTTTTTCTGAAAATTACATATGTTTTATATATGTATATCTCAAGGTCGATGGAAGAATAAATGGGTATATAAGTGTCTAAATGGATGATTTGCTTTTGAAAAATTGATTGTATAACTGACTGATTAAGTGTATCTTAGTGAATACATGGCTTAGTGAGTAATGTTTAAATATGTAAATATCTGTATCAGTCTCTCACTTTGTGTATAAGTGGCTGCATGGGTTGGTGAGTAGCTACATGAGTGTCTATATAGGTTATTAGTTGGTTTTTTGAGTATCAGTATGAGTGTCTGAGTGTCTGTATGGTTCGGTGGGGGGTATTACGTAGTGCATAGGTGCATGAATGAGTGACTCACTGTTTGTGTTGAAGACAGCATGTGTGCAGGACTGTATGGGTGGATGAGTATGTGCATGGGTGTGTTAGTGAGTGAATGAATGTCTCAATAGTGTCTTTATGAGTAACTACATATGTTTTAAACTAGTATATGGGACTATTGGTGTATATAAGTGAGTATATGTGAGACTGAGAGATTGAAAGAGTTCCTGTATGAATAAGTAGATGTTTCTATAAGTGATTGTTTAAAAGACTAAGTATGTGTAAGTTTCTGTAGAAGTAAGTGTGGTGGTGTGTGTATAACTGTATATGCAAGTAAATGGATGTTTGATTCTTTATTAGCATGAGTGACTATGTGTGTGAGTAACTCTATGGATGAGTGGCATTGTGTAACAGGATGTATAGGTGTATGAGTACATATGATGAGTGAGTACATGTATGAGTGACTGTATAGGACTGTTGGTGAATGCGTGGATGTGGATCTTAGAATTACTGAATAGGTTGTTGTAACTGATATTGGTATGTCCATTGTTTTGAAAATTTTAGTTTCTATTTTTTAATGTGTGTATCAAAGGTTATATTAGGGGGAGAGGAGGTCTGCCACTCTATCACAAGGATGATGTCATCAGTGATGTCATTTGAGATGTCATCAGTGATGTCATGAGTGATGTCACTGACCATGTCATGAGTGATGTAATATGCGACGTCATCAGCAGTGCATTGCGGGCGCGCAAGTTATAGTTAGCTGAACTAACTATAACGGGGGAATTTCAATGGTTTTGTACGAGTGAAAAGTCCAGCTAACTATAACGCCCCTGAAACCTATGGTTTTTTCAGTGAATTTCTAAGGTTTTTTAAATGCTAATTCCTAACTATAACGTGCCTGAAACCTATGGTTTTTTCAGTGAATTTCAAAGGTTTTTTAAATGCTAATTTCTAACTATGCCTACAGAGATAGGACATGTGAAGAAAGAAGAATGCCCCTGCACCCTCCTTCTTGCCCATCATAGCCATTGTGCTGCCACCAACCCTCCCGCTTGCCATGCATGGTCTTCTGTGCTGCCATGGCCCCTCCCACCTTCCCTGTGTGGTCAGCTAGCTGCCCCTGACCCCCTCCCACCTTCCCTCCATGGTCTGTGTGTATGCCACCATAGTCTCATTGTTGCTCTCCATGGTGTGTCTTGTTTCTAGTGCCCATCCTGCCTGACCTCCATGGTCATCTTGCTGCTCCTGCCCTGCCCCCTTGCCCCCAGCCCTCTGTTTCCATGTGCATTCCCTCCCTCCTGGCTTGTCTGTTCCATTTTAATGCCCCTGATCCGTCCCTCCTGCCCTTTATGGTCTGTTATGCTGCAGCTTTCTCTCCTGTCTGTCCATTGTGGTCAGCTAGCTACCATTGCCTCTTTCCCCTCTGTTCTCTCTTGTCCATGTGCATGATCCTGTCCCCTCCCTATTGCTTTCTATGGATTGTTGTGCTGCACTCCCGTCCTGCATGCGCTGTGTGGTGTATTGTGCTGCTGCAAACCCTGATGCCTGCCCTGTAGGGTCAGTTTGGTGCACCTCTCCATGTCCCTCCTGTCCTCTGTTATCCGAGTCCATGTCCCTACCCCAATTCCTCCTGCCTACCATGATCCAATGTACCATACTTTCGAACATGTTGAACTTGGTAAGAGGGAGATTTTGAAAAAAAACTGGGGTATTGATTTTCCCCTTTGAGTTACATTGAAAAAGAGGAGATTGTAGACAGGAGACAGATCAAATAAAGCCCATTTGAGCTTAAAAACATTGGACGTTTCCTGGCTGAAACGGGTCTGTTGGCATGTATGGTTGTACTACCACTGCCTCTTCCTTCTGGCCACAATGGTCTATTATATTGCCACAGCCTCTCTTGCCAGTCCCGTATTGTTGGTTTGTTGCCCCTGCCCCCCTTTCCACTGCCCTCCATAGTCTGTTGTGCTGCCACTGCCCTTCCTGCCTGCCAAGTGTGGTCAAATTGTTGCCTCTGCACTCTCCTACCTGCCTTCAATTTTCAGAGTCTGTGCCCCTGGCCTCTGCCTCTCAACAGTATCCCAATGAACAACTAGATTGCCAACATTCTATATTTATTACAAAAGTGTGGAACGCCTGACGTCATCTTGATGTAATCAAAACTGTAATACCTAGAGTATTTCCTTTAGAAATTACATATATGAGAGGGTCTTATTTGCATCAAAATTATGGTTAGTGCTCTAAAAAACTAAAATGAGGACATATTTTCTGAGTTTTCAAATAGCGACAAAGAACTTTTACATTATTTGTAATCTTTATGTTTTTTTATCCAGTTGACCACTTGATTAAATGTTGCACCTAGGGGAGAGGATGTGGTGTTACTTCCTCCCCTCTTTCCATTTGCCTTCCGCTCTTGGTACCCACCTCTCTTCTTTCATTGATTTCCTTCCATGGACAGCATTAAGTCTTTTGGTTTTTCAGACGAGGATTTTGCTCGCCTTCTAGGACAGACCTCAGAAGGGGATCGACCCTTCACTCTCCCTAGAGGCCCCAATGAAGAATGGACCAAACTCTTCAACTTAAAGAAAAAAAGCAAGCGCACAGAATCGCATGCTAAGTTCATGCTCGAATATCTAAAGGCCGGCGCGATCCCGATCGGCCTAAGAGTCAGAAACATCCCGGGCCTTTTTGTCGAAATCAGACAGTTCCTGGAAAAGTGGTCTCTTATCTCCAACCGATGTTCCAGGGACTGGATGATTTTGATAATAGAAACGGCAAGAGAGGTTATTGATCTACTGAATAAAGAGATCTGCGAATTGGAGGAGAAACTCAAACTATCACATAGCGTAGAAGAAGGCAAAAAGAAATTAGAAGAAATCCAACTTGAACTTGATTCTTTTACCGAATACTTACTCAAGAGAAAAACTGAAAAACTGAGAAAGGATATTAGGAATTTCTCGCAGGAGCGCGTTTATCCATTCTTAACTGAGAATTTCTATTCCAATAACACAGACTACTCTGCTAATAATACATATTCCTCCTGGGGCCATAAGAGGGTTATCACTTTTTCTGATACAACTGATTCTGACAGCGAAGGCCCATTGTTCAGTAACCCACAATCCAGACAGGCAACGGACAGACCAACATCAGATAACCGTTTTTTAGGCAACCGCCGGGGCAACTTCCGCCCCAGATTTCAGAACCGTTTTCAAAACCCACATCAGAACTCCCCACACAGAGGACAATACCAAGACTCATCTCTGAACTCACAATACAGGAATCAATACCAGGAACAAGCTCCTCCTCAAAGATACATTCAGACTCGCCAACGCCAGTATTGGAGGACATAAACAGAATCCCTGTCTTCAACCTTTCATCTCTACCCATGGGCTGCTCTACTGTGTCTCTGCTCTCTAAGGGCCTTTCTTTCGTACCATCAGTTGGCATCAATAAATTTGAACTCCTTAGAGATTTGCACACTTTCTTCCGCAAAGTCAGATTGAAAAAATACTTTGCAGATAGGAACCTGACTTTGGATACTGTCAACCATTCAGGACTTAAACCACCTTCCTCCTTCACGCCAGGACTTGATATGGTCGGCATGGAGGTTAGTCTTTTTGAGAAAGCTGTCCTGAACAAAGTACAGAAGGCGATCAAATTTGTCCCTACCCCTACATTTAATATCACTAGGGAAGAGAATATTGCCCTTAAATCCCTCAGAACCAATAAGGACCTTATTGTCAAACCCTGCGATAAGGGAGGGGGCATTGTAATTTTTGACAGCAGAAACTATAAAGACAAAATGTTGGATCTCCTAGGATCTCAGAGACATTACTGTAGAATTATGTCCAACCCAGAACCTAGGGTGAAACGCAGGATCTTACATGAAGTTGAACTAGCAGTCGAGAGAGACGAAATATGTACGCAAGAGGCACAATTTCTCACTCCCACACATACTCGTATCCCTATTATCTATGGAATCCCCAAGACACACAAAGACCAGACAAATCCCCCACTGAGACCCATAGTTTCTACTATTGGCTCGGCCACCGAACCACTATCAAAATACATCGATAAATTCCTACAACCCATGGTGGAATCTTTGAACTCGTATGTCAAGGACACAGGACATTTCATCTCAAAGCTAGAAGGTCTTCAGTATAACCCCCAACAGGAAATTTTGGTTACACTGGATGTAGAATCCCTATACTCGAACATCCCCCAGGCAGAGGCCTGTAGATTTGTGACCAACATTATCCAGGCAGACCCCACCTTACATAACGGCAGATTCCTTGCCCGGTGTCTGAGCATAGTACTAGAGGAAAATTTCTTCGAGTACGATGGAGACTTTTATCAACAGGTTAAGGGAGTCAGCATGGGGGCGGCCTGTGCCCCAAGCGTCGCCTGCCTGTACATGGGACACTTTGAGCAATGCAATATTTATAATGCAGTTGCCCCCTTCTTTGAGAATGTGCGTCTATGGTCCCGGTAGATTGACGATATTTTCTTCATTTGGACCGGTGACCAAATGTCCCTTGATGAGTACATCGAATGGATTAATGCGGCAGACGTTAATCTTAGATTTACGGCACACACTAGCACCTCTAAACTAGAATTTCTCGATGTTTGGGTTGAACATCGGCAATCCAAACTCAGTTTCTCTCTATACACGAAACCTACCGCCAGGAACACACTCCTCCATTTCGATAGTTTTCACCCAAGAAGCCAGAAGGACGGAATACCTTTTAGTCAGTTCCTACGCTTGCGTAGAAATTGCACTTCCATCAATGACTACCTTTCTTATGCGGAAACTATGAAAGATAAATTTATCCAAAGAGGATACCCCCGCAGAATGGTGAAGAACGCCCTCAAGAGAGCGCGATACTATAATCGCGACTCTATGTTTCAACCCAGAGCGCAAAACCAACCAGACAAGTTAGTCTGTGTCACCAAACACTCTGCGATGAACAACAAAATCAGGCAAATTGTCAACTCGCAATGGCATTTACTTAACTTGGACTCGGAAACTACCAATATCCCTAAACCTCTTTTTGCATTTCGCAGAAACAAAAACTTGCGAAACTGGATTGTCAAAGCGAAACTACCTGAACCTAAGGGCTGTACACAAAAGTCTATTGAGGGATCGATCCCCATTAAAGGCAACCATAAATGCGGTACCTGCCATGCATGTCCCCATGCCTTAGTAGGCGATTACATCTGCATAAACGAGTATACGGTCAACATGAAGGACATGACCAATTGTAGGACCTTCAACTGCATCTATGCCATCCAATGCCCCTGCTCTCTCACCTATGTAGGCGAAACTGCTAGAGAAATAAGGATACGAATAGGTGAGCACAAATCCAACATCAGACGATCCAAACACGGAGCCCCCTTAGTAGACCATTGGGTTCAAAATGGCCATTCTGAAGCCGACTTACGCTGGACTATTCTGGAAAAGATCCGCACACAAAGAGGAACAGACAGCAATAATGTGCGCAAGAAACGGGAAGTTTTTTGGATATTTGTTCTTAAATCTAAGGACAAGGGCCTAAACGAATTCCTGCCTTGGGAAAATGCAATTGTTTAGGTTTCTTTTCAGATTGTCCCATTATGAGAAACTTCATTAAGGTGTCATGTGAAGTGCAGCCTTATCCATCATAGTGCTGTCATTACGATCTCCTTTATTATGTGGCCTTGTCTAACAGACTCAATTGTCATTACTTTGTTTTTGACCCTTGCAGTCACTGATGTCTATCAATATAATTCCCTCATTCCATAGGCATTTTTGTTCTAGAATCGCTAATTTCTGTCTACACGATCCTACTCACTCCTGCAGGCACATATCCTGAACGTCTATTGCATGCATAATCACCCCTGCTTTGTAATATCATCTGCTCGCTCGTCTCGTTTCTGTCTACTTGGTCCTTTTCATTCTGCAACCGTTCAAACTGAAGCAACTTTATCCTCCCACGGCTACGTAAGCTTTTAAAAAAATTGTTTTTCATCTAATCGCTGATCCTGGACACACCCTTTTTCTTTATCGGCGAAGACGCGTTTTGTTTTTTCGCTCCGCGTCAAATTCGTGACGCGCAAGCCTATCGGCCTATTTAAACGGCCCTCGAACATCACGTGTCCCTCCGGGCCCGATTCGTTTCACCTGAGGACTCTCGCTTTGTTTGGAGCACCGCGTTGACTCGCACCGCATCAGGTACTCGGATTAGACGCCTCTGTTCTGCTTTCTTCGTTTACCGCTTTATCTTACTACCTGGAATTTCCTTTTCCTTGTTCTTACCCATTTACGCGTTTGTATTCTTCCAGTCTTGATTTAATCTGATCTCAAGCAATAATTCCGAAGATTTCGTTTAGAAGCTCTTAACTCATCCCTTCAAGCCTCGCCATTTAAGGTAATGTTCATCCCTTTTCAGCCGTTTGTTTTTCTCTTAGCCTACAGGAATTAAGTCGTGTTATTCAGTCGGTTATTTTTATGCCTTTGTCATCTATTCCTGTAGAATCGGCCATCTAATTATCCCGCACCCGGAGTTCTCTTAGCAAGAGATCTGTAACCGACCCTGAGAGCGTGTATTTTCCCTTCAGGTGCGTTCGTCTACTGGCACTTTGCATACATATGCATACCTATTCTGCCCAATGTATTTCTTTGTATTGTTTAACCTCTTCACGTTGATTCATATATATCTATGTGTGTCTTACAAATTTATACGTTCTGCACTCTGCTTTTGCGTTTATCCATTTTTATTTATTTTTAACATGTACTTGCCCTCATAAACATGTCTGCGCGCACGAGCCTAACCTATGCTTCACGCATTCAGTACTATACTTCCCACTGTATTAATAGAAACTTAAGCAAAGCCAAGCGGCTCGTCGTTTCCGACACGATTCTACATCATATTACTTACCTATTTCCCTTCATAAAGGCACAAACACTCTACTTAATGCGCAGGAGAGCTTTTAATCTCTGTCCAAATTATCGTTTGCGAATACACTTATGCCTCTACGATCTATGCAATCATTTTGAGCGGTATTTCCCTCATGACCAGCTCATTTTCTGTATGTTTGCTTTTCCCAGTAGAACTATTTCAAGCTATTGGCTTGAGTGACTGCCTCTAACCTGTGTTATTCGCTCCACGTGACTTCACAGGTGAGCGCCCTCTTTTTCCTCCCCGTTGTTCCTTTTTTCTCCTTCCCCTCCCTTCCCCCCCCTCCCCTCCTCCTTCCTTGCCCTCCCCACCCCTCCTCCCCTCCCGCCCCCCTGTCTTTATCATCTGGGGGGATAAACTAGATAAAAAAGATAAAAAAGAATTCTCACTGTATGCATATATTCTACTATGATCCTCTTGACACATATTTTTCTTTCCCTTTCCCTTTTAACCTTCGGTAATTTCCTGGAATCCCTAGTGTATCCGCATTTTAACCGAATTTTATAAATAATTATATATTTCTATCACAAACTCACTGTTGCCCACTCTTGTTACTTATGATGCGAGTATGACATTTTCTTGACTTAGATAAATGATGTCTTCTAGATTTGCTATTTTAATGTATTATCATTACTGTCTTTGATAGGTCCCAGCCCTAAACCATACTATGACTCTTGGTTTCTGCTCGCCCTGAGGAAGGTGGCACCTATAGTTCGGTGCATTCACCGAAACGCGCGTCGGCGCATACATGAGGCCCACCTAAACCCTGTTTTGCCTTAAATTGTGAACATTTGTTAGCCAACATAATGTTGAACATTCATTGAATTATGTTAACACTTTGAATTTTTTGCAAGGTTTATCCTCTACATGTGATTGTGCGAATTCAGCATTTATGTCTTAGAATGAATCTGGTCTGAGTGTGTTTGTTAGTGTGTGTTTGAATTTGTCTGGGACCCCGAAAAGCATGCTCTCTGATATTTGAAAATTCTTTATGCACTGAATTTATTTCTCCGTAAATCAATTTAATTTGATAATAAAATTACTAAAATTTACTTTTGTTTATTGTTTTGAATCATACTGCCCTAGTCCAAGTGTGGGTATATTAAAGAAGACGATACATTGTACGTGCTGAAATCTATAGGTAGAGATATTTGTGTTTGAATTTATTGTGTTACTTCCAGAGGTGCAGACTTTGCAACTGGGGAACCAGGTTGGAGTTTCTGCTTCAGCTCAACATTCTGTGATTCTGGTCAAATCACTTAATCTCCCCATGTCTACAACCAAAATGAATTTGATCTTGTGTGATGTAACCAATGCTCATGTAAAGCACTCCAATACCTGACAAGTCTGCACTATATAAATCTGAAATACACAAAAAATACGTGTTTTGCACACTTCTGTCCTTGGGCTACATGTGGGCTACATCTGGGTGATATTTGTGCTGCATTTGGGCTCTTTTGTCTCTGGTGGCCATCTTGGGAGATTTATTTGTTATGAAGTTTCCTAATTTCCTCATTTACTGCAGTCTCCTCAGTAGGAAATGCTTTCAGTTTTTTACTTTGATTCCATCAAGAAGGTATTCAGATATGTCACACATTTGCCATAAATTCTGAATGTTAGCACTCTAGTTGCTCATTAGATCACTGTAGTAAAGCTATTGCTCACCACGGAAGTCTGCTGCTGGTATTAAAAGTGCATGTTTCAGTCTGCATGTCAGAATTTGTTTATGAAATAGAAGAGGATTTGAGAAGTCAAAATGTGCCCTAATTTTTCTTTCTGCAGAACTAATCATAATTTCTATGGCAAAATGAACCCCCTCATTTTGTTCCTTTGTAAATTAAATGTTTTAAGTGTTACCACTTTATTCCAATCAAGATGGCTTCAGGTGTGCCATACTTTTGTCATAAGTAAGACTGTTAGCGCTCTAGTTGTTCGTTAGAACACTCTGGGACATTCTGTCATTAGGCTATACTTGGGCTACATCTGAGTGATATTTGGACTACATTTGGGCTCTTTTGTCTCTGGTGGCCATTTTGGGAGATTTATTTGTTATGAAGTTTCCTAATTTCCTCATTTACTGCAGTCTCCTCAGTAGGAAATACTTTCAGTTTTTTACTTTGGTTCCATCAAGAAGGCATTCAGATGTGTCACACATTTGCCATAAATTCTGAATGTTAGCACTCTAGTTGCTTATTAGATCACTGTAGTAAAGCTACTGCTCACCAGGGAAGTCTGCTGCTGGTATTGAAAGTGCATGTGTCAGTCTGCATGTCAGAATTTTTTAATGAAATAGAAGAGGATTTGAGAAGTCACTCAAAATGTGCCCTAATTTTTCTTTCTGCAGCACTAATCATACTTTTTATGGAAAAATGAACCCCCTCATTTTGTTCCTTTTTAAATTAAATGCTTTAAGAGTTACCACTTTATTCCAATCAAGGTGGCTTCAGGTGTGCCATACGTTTATCATAAGTAGGAGTGTTAGTGCTCTAGTTGTTCTTTGGAACACTCTGGGAAGCTGCAGTAGAACACAAAGGAATCAACTGACAGTCTGTGCCCTTGTTGGATGTACATGTTTTACTGAGAATGTCAGACTTCATTCTCACATGACTAAGAAAGATAATGTGAATTTACAGAAAATATGCTCTCAGTTTAGCTTAAAGATCACCTTCCAAACCTCTGTGGGAAAAAGCATGTGAAAATAGTTTTCTCTCATGATTCATGATATCCCAGCAGATGGCTTTTTCACATGGTAAAATCACCTTAGAACATACCACAATTCCTAAAATGAGTATGGTACCATCAACAAATGATTTATAATGTAACTGAAGTCTTAAAACCTTCTATTAACTGCAATGCTTTTTAATGAGGTGCTATCATGTATATTGGTCCCAAGATGGCTGCCAACACTTCTTGGATGAAGTGCTGACAGCCAATCAGATCTCACGATGAGATGTGTGGTTAGGCTCCGCCCAGATATATATGTGATTTTACTTTTGATTTTCTCAGGAACTACTGAACCGATTTACACCATTTAAGCAAAAGGCACGAGTCTGAACTGAGGACTACCTCTTTGCCAAATTTGGTGTAATTCCGTTCAGCACTTCGGGCTGTAGCTGCGCCAACAGGTCCTATGGGAAAATGCATGGGGAAAACGCGTTTTGGGACCCCCCTTTTTCTCAGCCCCGCTTGACGAATCACCGTGAAATTTTCAGGATAGGAGCGGACCGGAGCTGGCCAAAAGTTTGGTAAATTTCGCGAAGATTCATCAATCGACGCCAGCGTTATTCCAAATAGAATGTTGCGGATTTCCTATGGAAAATAGGTCCTAACTATAACTACCTACTGGCGATTGCCAGTAGGTAATATATATATATATATATTATCTACTGGCAGTCGCCAGTAGATAGTTATAGTTAGGACCGTGTTTCCATAGGAAATCTGAAAATTCTATTTTGAATAACTTTGGCGCCAGTTGATGAATCCTCGCGGAATTTTCAAAACTAATGGGGCGCTCCGTTCAGCTCCTACCCTGAAAGTCTCGGGGTGATTCGTCAAGCGGGGGCCGAGAAAAAAGGGGGGTCCCAAAACGTGTTTTCCCCTTGCATTTTCCCATAGGACCTTTAGTCGAAGGTACAGCCCGAACAGCTGAACAGAATTACTTGAAATTTGGCAGAGAGGTAGTCCTCAGGTCAGGGAAGTGCCTTTTGCAGGTCTGGTGTCAAACTGTTCAGTAGTTCCTGAGAAAATTGAATTTAAAAGCATATAAATATCTATAAGCGCGTACCGTGCGCGCACCGTAAGCGTACGGTGCGTGCACCCAAACGTGCACGAGCAAAATTCTGATTGGTTGTTACATGTCTGTAAACATTCGAATCGGTCGAAATCAGGAAGTGTCGGCCGCCATTTTGTCTGCCACACTGAAAAGGAAAGGTGGAGAACGTGAACAGTGGGCAGGGTAGGGAGTTCCTGACCTCCTAGCGTTTGTCAGGGGGTCACAGTGGGACCCTGAAGGGCCCAAAAAAAGATTTTAATTTTTTTAAAAAATTTGCGAGGTGCGCTCACGGCAAAAAAAGTTTTTAAAAAAAGATTAAAAACTAAGATTAAGTGTTTGGATGTTGGTTGGCTTTAAAAAGAGCCATTGTGTTTATTGAGTGTTTTTTTGTACCTGCAAATAAGTACCGATTCAGATTCTAAAGTTCAAGAGTTCTGTTCCCTTCATCATTGAAATGTACACCGTCTCCTCTATAAATGCCTTGCATGTTGTAACGCAAGTTGTTGTGGTATATAGAACCCATACCATAGTCTCTGAGGAAAGCAGAAACAGACTTATTGACGTGCTTTCTTGCTTTGTCAATCTGCGGACAATGTTGGTTGGACCAGTTCCACTTTTGCCTTTGGCATATATTAGAATATACAAAGGCAGTTTGTGGAAAAAGTGACATCAATTGCACAAAGGTGTCCTTAATAAGCATTTCCAGACCTACCCCAGTTAAAGTGCCTAGGTCATTTCCACCACAGTGCACAATAATAAGGTTAGGCTGTGGGAGATGTAGAAAGGTTTTCACCAAAGGCATTAATTGATGCCACTTTAACCCTCTCTGACCAATCCATTTAATGTCTACATTTGGCAAAGCAAGATCTTTCACAATACCTCTTTTTCTGCAAACTTTTCACTCCAGAAGACATAGCTGTGACCTATAATCCACACTGTGAACATCTTCCAAGGAGATCTGGATGCACTCAGAAGGTGTCTTTCAGTAGAATGGCAATATGAAAAGAAAGATAGTTGTAAAATGGAGACTTACATACTTTTTTTTAAAATAAAAAGAAATCATTGGCTGTTTCAGACCATTCAACAGTAAAAACTAGGCTGTATGTTTAAATTATTAAAAGCATGTTTTGTATTGGTTCAGAAATATGTGTTCCCACATAACATTAGTTTGGATTTGCTGTTAGGTTTGAAAAGTCAAGCACTCTTGCTATTTGGATTTGAAACATTGTGTGCTGAACTTCTGACCTCTCTGCTCACACCAGTGTTCCATGACCTGTTGCTATGGTAGCAGGCAGAAGTCATGTTGGGGGAAGGGATCATTTGGAAAGGGTTGAAATATGCAACCAATAGAAATGTGTGATTCCATTTGAAAAAATGTGGAAAACACTGTGATTTGAAGTTAACATGTATATGTGTGAAAAAAGAGAGGGAAACATTGCCATTTACTGGTTCTGCTGAGAGGTGTACAGTTCAGAGATTCTGGCTCTGATAATCTGCTGTGTGAGTGGCACATTTCTTTCTCAACTAACTACTTTTAAAAGGTGAGTTATGAATTTGAGAGAGGATGTATGTGGTGTATTTGGATATAAATAATAGAAATGTGATTCTTCTTTTAAAGTTGTGTTTTACATTTTATGTTAAGGAAGATATTTAACTGCCTTGAACATGTCAGATATTATGGAGTATGTCTTCACCATAAGTTAAGGTGTACTGGTATCACCCAGAAATACTGTTTTGTGCCTAGAATCACACCATGAGTCTGTGTGCGCACAGGAATTCTTATCAGAGATTTAATCCATGTTGCTCTTGCTCTGTTAGACTTGCACTCGCAGGAAAGGGGCAGCTTGTTTTCAAGAACTGTGATGGTTAGCATTTAGCAGAAATCACTTTCTCACAAATGAGAGGCAAATGCTAACACATTTGAAATTAGCATGGTACATTTTCCTTCTACTTTTAAAATTGTGTTTTACATTTTATGTTAAGGAAGATATTTCAGTGCCTTGAACTTGAAAGATATTATGGAGTATGTCTTCACCATAAGTTAAGGTGTACTGGTATCACCCAGGAATACTGTTTAGTGCCTAGAATCACACCATGAGTCTGTCTGCACACAGGAATTCTTCTCAGAGATTTAATTTGTGTTGCTCTTGCTCTGTTAGCCTTGCACTCGCAGGAAAGGGGCAGCTTGTTTTCTTGAACTGTGATGGTTAGCATTTAGCAGAAATCACTTTCTCACAAATGAGAGGCAAATTCTAACACATTTGAAATTAGCATGGTACATTTTCCTTCCACTTTTAAAATTGTGTTTTACATTTTATGTTAAGGAAGATATTTAAGTGCCTTGAACTTGAAAGATATTATGGAGTATGTCTTCACCATACGTTAAGGTGTACTGGTATCACCCAGGGATTCTGTTTTGTGCCTAGAATCACACCATGAGTCTGTGTGCACACAGGAATTCTTCTCAGAGATTTAATCCATGTTGCTCTTGCTCTGTTAGACTTGCACTCGCAGGAAAGGGGCAGCTTGTTTTCAAGAACTGTGATGGTTAGCATTCAGCAGAAATCACTTTCTCACAAATGAGAGGCAAATGCTAACACATTTGAAATTAGCATGGTACATTTTCCTACCACTTTAAAAGTTGTGTTTTACATTTTATGTTAAGGAAGATATTTAACTGCCTTGAACATGTCAGATATTATGGAGTATGTCTTCACCATAAGTTAAGGTGTACCGGTATCACCCAGGGATACTGTTTTGTGTCTAGAATCACACCATGAGTCTGTCTGCACACAGGAATTCTTCCCAGAGATTTAATCCGTGTTGCTCTTGCTCTGTTAGCCTTGCACTCGCAGGAAAGGGGCAGCTTGTTTTCAAGAACTGTGATGGTTAGCATTCAGCAGAAATCACTTTCTCACAAATGAGAGGCAAATGCAAACACATTTGAAAATAGCATGGTACATTTTCCTTCCACTCCCGCAATGGGTGAGGTAGTTTTTACATGTTCAAAAGTCCAATTAACCTTTACCACACATGTAGTCTTATATACATGTCTGCAGTCTTCATGCAGTTGTGCAAGCGGACATGCAGATCTGTGTTTCACCTGACAATACACGGTCTCCAGAAGCACTCTCTTAGCACACAGACAGGTGCTTCTCCTGCACTCTCATGCTTACTATTCAGCTCTGTGTGGTATTTCAGATAGCAGTGTGTAATGCTAACACATTCAACGTCACCAAGGCTCATTTCCTTTGCTCTACTCTAATCACTCACCCTGTAACACATGCTGATGGTCTCAAGTAGCTGTTAGGACATGTACTCTTTTCTGCCTCTCTAAAATATAAGGAAAATGTGTCAGGCTGCCATAGTAATTATCACTTACTCTTCCACAGTAGTAAATGTGCTTTGAAATTGCCAAACCAAAATCGTTTTTTTGCGTAGAATCACACCATGAGTCTGTGTGCACACAGGAATTGATGTTAGAGATTTAATACGTGTTGCTCTTGTTCTGTCAGACTTGCAGTTGTAGGAAAGGGACAGGTCATATGATAGGATTTGAAAAGCTCAAAAAAAAAATCGTAATGTATTAAAATTACATAAAGGTATTTTTTTTTTTTTAGTTTCTTTCAGGTGTTGCTGAACAACAGTGAAATTAATTAAAGATGCCTATAAAGTCAAGAAAGAGAAAAGAACAGCAACAACATCTATATTTGAAGAAAACTGGACCAAAAAAATAGTTGAAGAACCTCATGTTGGAAAAAAGAAAAAGTCTTCTGGTAAGCAGACTAAGGATTTTTTTTAAAATATCTTCAAACAAAGAAAAAATGTTAAGAATATATCCACTGCAAATAGTGTTTCAAGTACAAAACAACAACAGAGTCGACCGAAAATCCGAAAAGCCAATGTTGAATCAGAAGTAAGAAAGAGTGATTTAACACGAAAAATAGATTTTAAAAACATTCGTAGAAAAATGTTTCAGAGAAGAGTGATGTTAAATTTGCTAAAGGATGTGAAAAAATATAAGAAGAAAACCAAATTTTATAAAAAAAAGAAATATATTGAAACAATTGTTGCTAAGGCTTTGGAAATAAAACGAAAACTATTCATTTTAATTTTGAACAGGATGCGTAGATTAGAAAAATTAGTCAAAGCAATGAAGTCACAAAGCAAAAGGAAAAGAGTAGTGAAAAAAAATAACTTTTGTAAAGTGTTCTTAGGAGAATGGAAGCATAGTTCAAGTACTGAGCCATTTTTTAATGAAGAGAGTTATCTTCAAAATAATAGTTTGTTGCATGCAGTTGACACCAATGGTCGAGCTTATGAAGTTAAAGATGGTTGTGTAATGGAAAAGGAGAAAATGGTTCCAAGAAATGAGGAAGAAGTGTTAGCTGATGAGGTTATGGGGAGACGTCCTAAAGCCCCAATGTACACTTGGAATTGTAGTAGTATTTGCACTGTGCGACAGGAATCTATTGATAAATTATGTGACTTCCTAAGAGAATATAGTAAAAAGAGTGTTAAACAGAAGATTAAGGTGCTTCAAAGACTAGACCCATGCAGAGTGAGAGAGAATACTGGTTTGCAAGGACATTCTCTTGCTTGTCTATCTAGGAAAGTTTGCCAAAGTGTTTTTCACCATTTTAGGATGCTGGCTGTTCATCATACTGAAATGAGAAAGTTTGTGAGAACATTGTATTTTGCTAAAAGTTCAGCACTAAAGTTAAATGAGTTGAATAGTGCTCTGTTCCGTGGATCTGTATCAGATGTAGTGAAGGTTACTGATGATATTCAGTTTTGTTACTTTGGTCCAGTGCAAGAAAGTGCAGGAAATGACACAGTTATTGAGGAAAATGTGGAAGAGAATGTAGAACTCACTGTTAGTAAAAATTTTGAAGATGAAATGACAAAATTTGCTATCATCTCTAATGAAAGACCAAATATTACTTGTATTTGTTGCCGGAGAAGCCATTACAAAATTCAAACAAGGAATGTTGATCTCTATAAAAAAAGTGAAAATGAAGATAATTATAAGTGGAAGGATTTTGCAACATATATATTTCTGGAAAATAGTTTTGATTTGGGTGAAGATCAGCGTATTTGTAAATCCTGTTATAACAAGTTAGAAGAAAATAGAATGCCAGCCAGAGCTGTACATAACAATTTAGAATTGGTTGATATTCCTGCAGAACTTTCTGATTTAAATACGTATGAGTCTATACTCATTCAATGTGTCCATCCGTTTCAGACCATAGTGCGTATGGAGCCAAAAACAGGTAAATTACCTCCTTCGGATTTACAAAGAGGTTTAAAAGGAAGAGTTGTCTATTTGCCATTGGATTTGAAAAAAAATATGGAATTGATGCAGATAGATTGGAAACTGAACCATTAGTTATTTTGGTTAATTGAGTACCAACAAAGAATAAGAAAATTTGGCAGGAGCTCGTAGATGTACGAAAAGTACAAAGAGCAAATTTATATTTGAAAAGAAATAATAAATGGTATGAAACAATTTATATGGATGAAGATGAAGAAGTTTTACTAGCAGACTCAGGAATACCAGCTGGGCAAATTGAAAAAGTGGATAAGTCAAAAGAAGAAGAAATTTATGAACATTTCAGCATACATCCTCTTCATTCTAAAGAAGTTATGGGAGGAGAGCTTGGAAGCTCGTTGTTTTCCCCAGCTGTTTCCTACAGGAAAAAAGGTGGACGATATGATGAACGTCCAGTACAGATTCCTGCTTCTGAGTATCGGACTACAAGGTTATATGCAGAAGATCCAAGATTTCGTCAAAGTATTCCATATTTGTTCCATCTTTTATTTGAAAGTGACTTGTCTGCACTATCTTATGCAGTAAATCACATTTTAAAAACTGGAGTACATCTACATAATGTGTCTGCAAAGGATTTTATGAACAAAGTGCAACAGCGAGATGATCATTTGGAATCTCAATTGATAAATTTGATGGCTTGTCAGCGAGGAACTAATAAATATTGGTACCGACGCCATGGAGAATTGAAATGTATGTTACGGAATTTAGGAACTCCTACATGGTTCCTTACCCTAAGCTGTGCTGAGTACGCTTGGGATGATTTACTGGATTTTCTTCGAGAGGCAAATTCAAATATTGAAAACATCCAATACAAGACAGCAGGAGAATTGTGCTCATTGGATCCGGTTAATGTTTGCAGATATTTCAATCATAGATTTGAGGCTATGATGTCCTTCATCTGCAATAAAAAAATCCACCTCTTGGAGAAGTTGTGGATTTCTTTTGGAGAAAAGAGTACCAAGCAAGAGGTGCTCCTCATATTCATATGCTGTTGTGGATTAAGGATGCCCCAAAATTTGGAACAGATTCTGATGATGCAGTTTTATCTTTCATTGAAGAAAATGCAACATGTGCTATACCTAAAAGCACAGAAGAAAAAAACTTAAAAGAGCAAGTTTTACGTTTCCAAAGACATCGGTGTGGAAAATACTGTCGACGAAAGTACAAGAGTAAAGATAAATTCTATACAAAATGTCGATTTGGATTTCCACGACCTGCTCTTTCAAAAGGAAGAGTAAATAGTTTTATGTCAGCTGTGCGACATACTATTACAAGAAAATCGCCTAAGAATACCTACAACCTAAGAAGAAAAGAAGAGTCAAAATATATAAATGACTACAGCCCAGTCATTTTATCCATGTGGAATGCTAACATGGATATACAGTATGTAGCTGACAATTCTATTGCTGTTGCTTGGTATGTCACATCTTACATCACTAAAACTGAGAAAACAGAATTGAAAGAAATGTGGGAAGAGATTTCTCACGAGAAGACTGTCAGTAAAATGCTATACAGTTTCAGTTTAAAGATGTTATCGCATCGAGAAATTGGATCCTACGAATGCTCAGATAGGTTATCATCTGCAAGTCTGTACTCCAAATCCAGAAGAATAATTTGGGTAAGTTTAGGCCTTGCAGGAATGAGAAATCGGGTACTGAAATCTGTTCGAGAAATTGAATATTTAGCAGAGTACGAACCTGAAAGTACAGACATTTTAAGAACAAACATGTTGGACACATATTACCCACAAAGAAGTCATCATCTTGAGAACATGTGTCTATATGAAGTGCTGCAGAACTACATTTATAAACGGAATACCACAGAAGACATCAACAATGTTTAACATGTTATAGTTTTTGGGGATTTTCTGCACCTTACTCCAGTTAAAGGGCAACCAGTATTTCAAACCCTTACACATGAAGACACGAAAAAGTCATTAGGAAGTATAGGTAATGTGAATATTTGGACATACTTTGAGTATAAAGAACTCATTACCAATATGCGGCAAGCCAATGATGAGGATTATGCAAGTATTCTCAAAGATATCAGAATTGGACTACTCACAGAACATGGCAGAAAAGCTTTACAGAGTTGATTGCTATGTAATGTGTTTCCAACAGAACAAATAGTTCCAGAGAAAATATACAAGAACATTGCTGGAAAAAATACTGTAATCTGCTTAATGCCAACACTACATGAATGCTCTATATTCAATCAAGAACTTTTGAAATTGGAAAATGAAGATATTGTCAAACTGGAAGCTGTGGATAAAATACAACATGAAGGAATAACTATTATATTGACAAACAAATTGACAAGTAAATTGGATTCTCTAGAGAAAAACATCTCGAAAACAGCCGGTTTAGAAAAGAATATTTATGTATGTATGAACTGTCGAGTAATTTTAAGACATAATTTGGATGTAGAGAAAGGTTTAGTGAACGGAGCTATGGGTAAAGTTGTGGGTTTTGTTAATTACCAGAAAAAAGTTGGAATTGAATTTTTAAAAATAAAATTTGATCAGATTGAAGAGGTTAAAGACATTTGTCGTTGTTCAGTTCGTTTCTTGCTTGTGAAAGACTTATATGTACGTAGGAAGCAGTTTCCGTTTTCTCTAGCATATGCAGTAACTATTCACAAATCTCAAGGATTAACTGTAGATAGTGCATTTGTAAACATTGGATCTACTGTGTTTAAAGAAGGTATGGCATATGTTGCTTTGTCACGCGTGAAAAAAATATCTGGTTTATTCATGATAGACCTTGATGACTCAAAAGTTAGTGCTGATGCAAACTGTGTAAAGGAGTATAATAGATTAAGAAGAAGCTATGCTCCTCATTTAGGTCAGTATCCTGTGTTTGAAAAACGTGTTGTTTGTCGGAAAAGGAGATTTGAGAATATCTGTAATGAGGATGTACAGAAGAGAAAACAAAAAGAGAGTGATGTGACTGCAAGCAAAAAGAAAAAGGACAGTGTTGAAGAGGTTGTTGGTTGTCATTTTGAAAATAGCTCTGGTGTCAACTGCTACACAAATGTAGTGCTCAATGTTGTATTTTATCTTCAAATTTTGCAAGAGCAGATAATACTAAATCATGAAAAAAGATTCTGTTCTCTGCTGAGTCTCCTTTATGAGGAGCTGAGTAATGATAAAACTAAAATAGAAAGTGCTTCTGATGTTAGAAATCTTTTAGATGAATGTTCTGGATGTACACAGTTTACACAAGATGTCCAGCAAGATGCACAGGAATTCTTGATGTATATGCTTATGGTACTGGAAGATGAAGGGGTAGAAATAGAAAATATATTAGGTGTCTCATATAAATGGGAACATTGTTGTGAAAACTGTATGAACACATGCAGCAGTAATGTTGATTCTGAAAGGTTCATATATTTAACATTACCAGAGAGTAAAACAGTGACTTTTAGTAAATTAGTTAAAGATGCAAATCACAACATGGAATGTTCTCAATGTAAATCAGACATGTTATCAACATTATTTTTACATAAATATGGACAGTATGTAATTATAATGATGCAACGTTGTAGAGCAGATGGAACTAAAATGGAAACTTTACTAAAGAAGTTTGTAGGAAATCAATTATCAATATCAGGTAAAACTTTTGTTGCAGTTGCAATTATTTTTCATGATGGACCTTCTATAACTTCTTGTCATTACACAGTTTATCTTAAATGTGAAAAAGGATGGACACTGTGTAATGATTCTCAATTGATTTTCAAGCAACGTTTGCCTTATGATTTACCAAATTGTTACTTAATTTTTCTAAAACCAAAATTTTAGATACAAATTCCAGCATCTGAAGAAACCATTATTTCAATTTGATAGGATTAACATTGGATATTTCACTTACAAAGGATTTTAAAATTACCATTTGGCCTCAAGGAAAGGTAAAGGTAACAATTGTGGACTTGTTTGACAGATATTATTTTGGTGTACGTGCTTAAGCAGCAAGATTTACAGACGTTATTTATTGCAAATAGTTATTGTTCTTAGAAGGTATTTTTAATATATTTGTGACATTTCAGGTCTGTTTTAGTGAGAAGAGATTCAGGGCTTTTTTTAAACAATCTTTCAGATTGTTTTTTTTTTGCCCGCTGTTAAATGATGAAAACAATTGATATCACTATTTTCAGTGAAATTCAATACATTCTGAAAACAGCAAAAAAAGGGCAAAAAATTGCTTTGTTAAATGTGAAAAAACATGTACTGCTTAAGAAAATGTATTGTTGAATATTAATACTTTTTTCCTTTTTTTCAGATCTTGAAAGAAAATGTAGGAAATGTAATCCGTTTTACTTGCAATTAAAAAAACCCATTTAAAAATGTGTTAAAATTTAAAACAAAGGTGGAGAACATGGAAAAGGGGCATGGTACAGACTTCCTGACCCCTAGTCTTTGTCAGGGAGTCCCTGAAGGATCACAAAGGGTGAAAAAAACGATGATTTAAAAAGAAAAAATCATAGGTTGCGCGCACCGTGCGCGCACCCTAAAAAAAAAAACGACAAATAGATTTAAAAAACAAGTTTTTGTGTTTAGATTTTAGGTGGCTCTAAAAAGAGCCCTTGTGTTAATGTAGGGACAGAGGAAGAGAAAAACGAAAAAATGAAAAAAACTATGGCCTGGTGCATAAGTGCTGCTCTAATTTTCTCTCAGTGAGATCAATACTGGTCTCACCCAGAGAAATGAGAGCATGACAGTCCATGCACCGTGTATACAGCCTCCGAAAAGAAGGGCGTATATCCAGAGGTGTAGAAGTAGGAGAAGGCACCACCGCAAAAGAAGTGCTCGGCTGAGCTGCCAATGGTGTGCTCGGCTGAGCTGTTGCGGATGTGCTCGGCTGAGCTGCTGGTGGGTTTTCACTAACTGCTCGAGCAAAAGTCGCAGGATGCACTTTTTCAACGTGCCTTAACATTGTGTGAATACTAAAAGAGTATTTCTTATTAGCATTTCCACGTGATAAGGTCCGGTGACAAAGAATGCAGGTGACTTTTAGTGCATTCACCTTCTTTTGGCCTTCTGGAAAAGTGAAAAACTGCCATATGAAGGAGTCTTTCTGCTTCCTCTGACTCTGTCTCACAAGAGTATCCTGTTCACTCTCAGAAGATGGCTGCAGCTCTGCCATTGTATCTCAAAAACAGATTAGCTCCTTCTCCTAGTGAATCAGAAGTAATAATGAGGGGAGTGGGTGTGGTGTTGGAAGAATCTGGAACTGAAACTACTTTGAACCAATGAAAAGTGTTGTTTCTTGATCACATGACTTGCCATGAGGGGAGTGGGTGTGCTGTTGGAAGAATCCAAAACTGAAACTAGTATGAACCAATGAAAAGTGTTGTTTTTTAATCACATGACTTGAGGTGCAAGCACGCATGCGCGAACGAGTACGCGCGCATTTGCGTAGTATTATGCGCGTACGAAGCACGCGCGCATGCGCGTATGTATTACGCGCGTACGTAGCGCGCATACAAAGCACGCGCGCATGCACGAACGTACTACGCATGCATGCGCGTACGAATTACGCGTGTACGTTGCGCGCGTACAAAGCAAGCGCGCATGCGCAAACATACTACGCGCGCATCCGCGAACTCAGCGCGCGTAGTACGCGCGCATCCGCGAACGTACCGCGCAGAGCACGCACACCGTACGCATGCGTACGTGAAGAACGTACGCATGCGCACATGGAGTACGTACGCATGCGTACTTGGTGCACGCACCGAGCGCGCACTATGACGTACGCATGCGTACGTAGATAACGTACGCATGCGTACACGAAAAACGGACGCATGCGTACTGGGTGCGCGCACCGAGCGCGCACGGTAAAAAAACCCTATAAAAGAAAATGAATGAATTAAAATGTATATAATTAACTATGCTGTTCAACTTTATCCAAATAAAAAAAAAAAAAGCTGAGCCATTCCAAATTAAAGGATACAGATAATCTATAAATATATACATAGGTAACTTGTTGTAAAAGAAATATATAAAAAATATAATAAAAATTCAAAAATTAGCATTTAAAAAACCTTTGAAATTCACTGAAAAAAACATAGGTTTCACACACGTTATAGTTAGGAATTAGCATTTAAAAAACCTTTCAAATTCACTGAAAAAAACATAGATTTCACACACGTTATAGTTAGGAATTAGCATTTAAAAAACCTTGCAAATTCACTGAAAAAACCATAGGTTTCACACATGTTATAGTTAGCTGGACATTTCACTCGTACAAAACCAATGAAATTCCCCCGTTATAGTTAGTTCAGCTAACTATAACTCGCGCGCCCGCAATCCACTGCTGATGACGTCACATATTACATCACTCATGACATGGTCAGTGACACCATTCATGACATCACTGATGACATCTCAAATGACATCACTGATGACATCACTGATGACGTCATCCATGTGATAAGTTACCACATCTTCTCACACCCTAATATAACCTTTGATACACCGACTCAAAATTTAAGAGTTCCATTCTCAAAACCATACATACTGCAATACCAATAACTACATACCCACTTATTAACTCTTAGGTCTACATACACCTCCACTCATTCACCTGTACAGTCACTCATACTTACAGTCACTCCACACAAAACTATCATATGCATTTATACACCTATATAGACACTCACACACTACCAATCATCCATAGAGGTACTCTCACACCTACTCAGTCATGCAAAAAATCACACTCCCATTTACTCACCTATGCGGTTATACACACTCAAGTTCACTTACTCATAAAAATAGTATCACATTCTTACGCTCTTATAGAATCATTGATACAAGCACACACTCATCCATAGAGTCACTCTCATAATCACACACTCTCACATCTACCCACTTATATACTCTTACACGCATATATACTGCCTTTCACATATGTAGTTAGTCACAAATGTACCACTGAGATATACATTCAATCCCTAACACACCCATACATACACTCACTCAACCATACAGTCCATCACAGATGCACTCTTAAAACCATGCACCCATAGAATCACCCACTCACACATCTATGCATAGAGTCACACACACCGTACCCACACAAACACTCAGGAACCCATACAGATACTGAGACAAGCAATCAATAACTCAAATAGACACTTATATAGGTATTCACAAAACCATGCCGCCACTTATACACTAACATACAGACACATACAAACATTTACACAGTTTAGTCACTAGTCTGCAGTAAGATACATTTAATGACTCACTTATAGAGTCAGTTACGCACCAAAGAAAATCATCCATTTACACACTTTTACACCCACTCATTCTTCAACAGGCCTTTCCCTATATATATTAAACATATTAAAATTGTTCAGAAACATATACTCAATGGATGATGTCATCAGTGAAGTTATTTGAGATGTCATCAGTGATGTCATGAGTGATGTCACTGACCATGTCATGAGTGATGTAATATGTGACATCATCAGCAGTGGATTGCGGGCGCGTGAGTTATAGTTAGCTGAACTAACTATAACGGGGGAATTTCAATGGTTTTGTACGAGTGAAATGTCCAGCTAACTATAACATGTGTGAAACCTATGGTTTTATTAGTGAATTTGCAAGGTTTTTTAAATGCTAATTCCTAACTATAACGTGTGTGAAACCTATGGTTTTTTCAGTGAATTTGCAAGGTTTTTTAAATGCTAATTCCTAACTATAACGTGTGTGAAACCTATGGTTTTTTCAGTGAATATATATATATATATATATATACTTTCTTCCAATTGTTGTCAGAATTCCATATCATGAAAATTGGCATGAACCAGACCCCAGGCATCGAAATGATGTTGAAGGAAGTAAAAACACATTTTCACAGATAAAAAGCTTTGCTCCTTGTTTGAAGAGTAAGATCATTGTACCCACAAGACCACAAGTCCTAAAAATTGCGAATGTTCTAGTAAGTTAGCAGAAACAGTTTATAGTGATAGCATTTATGATGACATTACAGGAAGTGGCCAGTCACCTCTGATATCCCTCATGTAAAAAGGAAGGAGTTTGTATTATCGTAAAACTGAGATAACTCTTGCTACACATGTACACATGTAAAATGTATGCATATAAAATATTCATATCTAAACTAAGCATGCAATATATTTGTCTTTGAGTATACGCAGTAAATGTTTAGGACAATAACCTGGTCTACCTTTAAAGCATAATTTAGTTACTATACTTAAAAATCGGGCATGGTGCATGAAATATGTGATCACGTGATATGTTTTAGCAGCACTCTGAAGTGGCCGCCTAACTGCATTTTCACTTTACTAACAGTAAATCAATATAATCACCCAGAAATGTGGAAAAAATGGTATATCCTACTTGTTATAATTCACTTTCCACATATCAATACGTAATTGAGATTAGAAATGGCTCAATGTATGAACATTTTCATATAGGAATGAGATGATGCATTTACATATTCTTACTGATTTTGCATGGTAAATACAAATAGTAGGTGTTTTTGAAAGAGTTAGTTCCTTGTTATTACTGATTTTGTTTCCTGCATTCGCACCTCGTTCAGGATGTAAGAGTTAAAGACATCCAAAGTTCATTCAGAAGTTGGTCATTCTCACAAATGAAAAAGATACTGCGAGGGGGTGGAGAGTTATATCAAATTTATTTCATGCGAAGTTAAAAAAAAAAAGATGCATGTAGAAGTATACGAAAATGAAAATCGGCGTATTACTAATTTATAGCAGACAACATTTTAAGTTTCTTAAAAATACACTGAGCTAGTTTACACTGCACCATCCAATTTCTTTCCCATTAAGCGCAGAAATTTCGCAAGAGGTATATTCAAGCTGCCATTGTTCGCTTTTAAAGATTTGATCAAGCTTGCTTAATAGGGTAGGGCAGATGCAAACCACATGAGTAATAGTCTCGTCAGCTAGATTACAGAGCTTACAGTGTTATTGGACCTTGACTTAGACCATGTTGGAATAAATGATCTAAGGTGTCTTCTTCAGAAGATGTTGATATGAAGCACATTCTCATCCCTGGCTATCGATTGTTTTGTTATTCCAAATTTTAATTGAATTTAAGCCTGGGAGGCATTTTAAGGCAACCAAAATATCTGTCTGTATGCCTTTGGCTGCTCTTTCATGAAGAGCTTCACAGCTATAGGAGATACTAGGGAGCAATTTGGTACTAATTATTTTTAACATGGGCATCACTGTCAGGCCCCCCCATATGTTCTTGCAGGGCGCAAGGAAGGCTGTGTACAAGGTTGCAGCTTTTGCTTTGATAAGCTCTTTACGAGGCTGGAAAATGCCATGATTATCTATGAGGATTCTCAAATAATTATATTTGCTTACATTCTCAACTTGATGACCATTTATGTGCCAAGAAAAATCTTTCTGGATTTTTTTCTGCCCAAAATGATTATTATTTTTTTTTTTTTAATTTATCGCCAATTTGTTTATTGAGGCATAGTCGCTAAATGTAGTAATTAATCTCTGCAAACTGATCCTAGCTTTACTGATCAGCAGGACATCGTCTGCATGCAAAAGGCATGAGATTTTTTCCTTCCAAGTTTAGATGCATGTGCGTTGACTTTGTCTAATATTGCCAGTAGGTCCACTAAGTACATAATAGTTGTGGTAGAAGTGCACAACCCTGCTTTAGGTCAATTGTGATGAAGATTTTATGGGACACAGTTCCCTGGGCAGCCTGGTGTTGGAGTGGTGGGCCCCCAGAGTTGCGGACAAGGAGCAGATGGCAGGGGCTCACCTCTCAAGGATGCAGATGGGTTACACCTGCGTGGTTCTCCTTTGGGGCGGGGGCGGGTGCAGGCCGGAAAGCCCCTTAGTGCTGGATAGATAGATAAACATGCGAGAAGCTCATGGACTTGACTTCTGTATATAAAATTGATTCTGCCATTTTGCTGCTATTCTTATGCGGAGAAGATCATACGTGTAAATATGATTTTTGAAACTTGTGTTTCTAATGTTGACTCATGTTTGAATCTTTAGATCATGCTAGAAAGATCTATTGTCATGTTTAATTGGGATGGTTTTAATAAACATGGCCTCTTTCACCCACAATGCTTGATAGTAAGTCATTGATTCATGGGGTTGACGGGAGTGGGGCCGGGAACAACCGTAGGGGTCCGGGTCCTATTGACCACAGATAATTTTTTGGGAGGTGATCGAACGCAGCTCTAAAGTCCACAAAACCTCAAGTATAGTAACGAATGAGTTGAGGTTAGGTTTATCCGTAATTAGTAAAAGGGCCAATAGGATGGACATAGTTCCTATCCATTACCAAAACAGTGGTTGATTCATGGGGTTAACTTTTGATCGGTTGCCCAGATGTTCAAGTACTGAATTAGGAGGCCTGCAAAGTATTTAGCCTCATTATCTAAGAGGGAGACGAGTTGATAGTTGGCAGGTTTCGACATGTCACCCCCGTATCTGGTTCTACTTCCCTTTGCAAGATATATTTGAAGTTTAGAGCCAGTTTATTTGCCCAGAACCCTAGCTTTGATTTAAATAGGGCTTCAGGAAGACCATTATGTCCAGGCGCTCTGTCTAGTCAGCTTTTTGAGGTAATATTTTTTCAGTGGTATGTAGTTGTAAACCATTGGAGTGGTGTTGTGCAATTTCATTAAATCCTTCACTGGTTCTCGTGATTTTGTCCCAAGATTGATCACACTGAACAGGTAGACTATGGGGTAAGCTTTCTTCTCTCTTCTGCCCATCATTAATCATGGTGGTACTATCACAGTACCGCTTGTGTAAAAAGCAGGCCGACGTTGATTCGTGATATTAACATCAGACTGCCTGATTCCAATTGATTTACTGTTAATTCTTTAGAATTCCTGTCTTGGCTAGCGTGCACTAATCTGGACCAGAATTGGTCATGATATTTTTTCTTATCAACCCATATTGCTTTTTTATATGTTTGTCTTAGCTCCTTTACTTTCTTTACTTGGAGTAAATAACCCAGGTTCTTCTTCAGTTTTCTCAGTTTGCGATATACTTCTTTTTTGCTCATAATAAAAGTGCTTGTGAACCAGTTTATCCTGTTTCTTGGCGGGCCTACAGTGTGGGCTTTGTTTTTTTTTCACTGAGTTTTATAAAGCACAAACTTGACTCGAAGGTATCAGGTATCAGAGCGGTTTACACGAGCACCAGTTGCGCTACATGAGGACACATTCATTTTTGTTATGCACAGGGAGATTAAGTGATTTGCCCAGAGTCACAGGATGTTGCGCGTCCTTGCCGAGACTCGAACCCGGTTCCCCAGATTTGTCGTCGACCGCTCTAGCCGTTAGGCCAACTCCTCTTGTTGGAAGCTGTTTGTCTTGTTGGGAGTTTACCGATGAATTGCTCCCTTGACTGTGTGGGACTGTTGTTGTATTGGATCCCATCTTCGGGTGAATGTGTACATTGAGCCTCAATGTCTTGTGGCAGTGCCTCATTCCATTTCTTCTGGCTCTCAGAGTGAGATGGGCCAATAGAATGTTTTCATTTTTGGGGTGAGGGGCTAGAAGCTGCCTGTATTATGCCATACATTGCATGCAAATGCAAACAAAGGCACTGACGGGTATTAAAGTGCCACCACCAACACCGCCCAGTTACTGTCGGCCTCAGGCAGAGGGGAATATACTTTCCCTTTTAAAAAAACGTGGGTCCACCCCATACATTCACATCCACCAAACAGTTTGTGCCCTGATCCCCACATCCATGTTCACCATGGTTAATGCTACCTAGGATCTATTATAAAAAGGTTTAAAAATCTTAACTTTACCTTCGCAATTTGGATTGTGTACTGTGTATTTGTGCTTATGTAGTACATGTAGGGAATACATACTGTCCTCTTTGAGGATACGATTATTGCAGCACAACCTGGAGGTTCTCAATCAGGCTGCCTTTATCCTTTTGAGTATGACACACGGTACATAGCTGACACTGAGAAGGGTGGGACAATGCACATCAACCTCCTGCTTGTTCTGTGCCCTGCAGCAGCACCTGACTAAAACCAGTCAGGCTGCCGGGAAACCCAAGCTCCAGATCTTCTCAGCAAATCCGTTTAAGACGTATGGGCTGTGACATCCCTGATGGTCTGCAATTTATAATCCACATCCCTTTGGCCATTTGTTACTTCCTGTCCTTTCAGTGCATCAAGATGTGCCTTTTGCTCACTGGTGCAATTATGCAATTTGAAAGAAGACTATCTTCTGGTAGGACCTTGGCTTCTAGCCTGTATCATCTGTATTTGACAAGTACTGAGCCTTTGAAGGCAATACCTTATATTCATCTTGACTTCAGACTGAGACTCAAGAACCAGGTGAGTGAAGAACAATATATTAGGATCAATCTACCTCTTGTTGCCCCATGAATGGGAAGAAGCCTAGAACTTGATTGCAATCCTCCTGCTCTGCCCTTCCAGGAAGGAAGTTAGCCGAATTGACTTTGAGGACAAGCCCCTCCTGACTCAATTGAGGATCATTCAACAGAACCTGTCATTTCTGAACCTAAATGGGACTATAGAAATTGCTTCTTTCACCATAGGCCAAACGTGTGTGCTCCGTTTGCGAGTTCTGATCCCTCTGAGCTTGGAACCAGTTATTGGAACCATCTATGTAAGACTAACAGTGCCTGTGTTAACATTATTTGAAATGTGAGTGACTACTAAATACTAAAGAAGAAGGTGTCCTGTTCCCAATAGGTGCCCCCAAATAAATGCCCCCAGACCTCAAGAAAATCATGTTTTCCAACTATTTCTAGCCTAAAGATTTCTGAAATTGTGACTTCCTTGGGTGCTCATTGTGGTGGTCTTATGAGGTTTTTTGAGACCAGTGTGGCAAGCTAATTTTGTGGGGCCATATGGACCCATACCTGATCCCTTATCTGTGCCATTTACGACTCCTGTTAGCACTAAAGCTTTGCGGTCGTGTATATCTGACACCCCAAACACTAGAGATGCTGTGCAGTTTCTGTTAGTAAACTAGTTTGGGTTAGGAACCCAGTTCATAGACTCAGCACCACAAAGGTATTTTGAATAGCCATACAGGATGGGTTTATCTATCCTATCACAGATGCCTGGGGGCAGAGTGGACAAGAACTCATTGCAAATTTGGATGAGCAGGCGTCACCCACATTATGTGGCATGCTTCATCATTGGCCACCTCATCCCACCCTGGTAAGATGGTACTACCATGGCAGACTCAACCTCTTTTATGAGGGAGATTTTAAGATAAGCTAATGCCTGAATAATACAGGGATCCAGATAGAGTCTAAATACCTTAAGGTATACAACAGAAGTTCCCTTTATTAGCTGGTACCTTAGGTATGATGATTAAAAATATAAAATACATTTTATGTGGATGCTCAAGGGTGCAATGACCCTATCATCCTTTAATGTGTCAACACATTTCTGCCATCCTGTGTGCCATGCATTGTAATTGCATTATATATCCCCAATGAGGCGTTGAAGCACGTTTCAGCGGGTAGCATGCTACTCCAGGACCCAAACAGGATTAGTGGGGAATTAATATAGGGAAATATTAAATTAATTTGAGCAGTGGACATAATCTGTGAGTTGGATTGAAAAGGATAGTGGAGGGATAGAAGAGGGAAGGGTGTAGAAAGTGTTTTTTTTGGAGCTCATAGCAGTAGGAGTAGGTTGGGGATGAGTAAAGGGGAGGTGGAGGGGAAGAGTCAGAGGGAAAGGTTTAGAAAGGCTTGTTTGGGAGATCTGAATAGTAAAAGAGGTATGAGATGATACAAGGAGGGGAAGAGTCTAGAAAGGGTATTTTGGGGATCATAGTAGTAGAATTGGGTTTGGGATGTCATAGAGTGGAGTCAGAGGATATATTGAGAGAGGTATAGGGTGAGATATAGGGTAGTGCATTGGAGATGCTTAATTAAAGTAATAAATATAAAGATACATAAGTACATGGAAGGGTTATATGAATAACGAAGGTAATATATGTAGATTTAACTTGTATTTAATAAACTCAGACTTTCAAGTGTTGCTGCACATAAGTTAATTTATTTGGTTTTAGATGGTCCAGGGCATTCTTCAGGGCTATATAGGGATCCCTACTTCTTGATATGTGCATACAAGTCACATCAGGTGAGACAGAAATGTCCTATCTTCACAATGCTATGCGCCAACCCTCAGGGTTGTAATTCACTTCATAGTCTGGTACAAGGTGACGACTCCTGTAGTCACAGAGTCATCAAGGAGGTGCACCAAATCCTACACCTATATTATCCCCATCGGCCAGCCGAACTTCACATGGGCACTGTAGTCCTAGCTCAGGTACACTGATTTACGTTCCTTTAACCCTGAGCAGCAGAGAAAGTATGATATAGGGCAGATGCATCATGGCCCTTGATGGTACTTTGTAGTATACAGACGCATTTCTGTAATGACAAGCAAGAGAGAACCAGGTAGTGTTAACAACAAAATCAAACCTGAGAAAATCCAAAGTCTGTGAGGCATTGCAGCCTTTAACCATAGGATAACATTGACTGGAGACCTCCATGTTTACACAATTATAGCTCTAAATATCATTTAGAGACAGATGTACTAATATACCGGGCGCAAAAAGTGATTGCAAATTATACGTTGACTTTTTGTGACTAGAATCTTATTTTGCAAACTAACCTATGTACGATTAGTGTGATTCGCAACATCACCATTCAAATGGGGTTGCAGAATGATCTGCTTATTGAATATTAATTAGACAGGTCCCAATGTGTGACCCCTGTGATTGGCTACAAACACAGGCATGGTAGCCCGCAAGGAACACCAGACCAACATCCCTGTGTTTGCATTTCAAAATGTAATTTTTGTTTAACCAGCCCATGTTCCTTAAAGGAAGTAGTGCTGTTTGATAAAATCTAAGATTTCTATTTGGAAAAATACTACAGAAAACAGGCAGTGGTCCCTGCCTCTGGCTACTCCCACTGAGGCTGTGATTTGTAAAGAGGATGGGGCCCCAATAGGGTACCACCTACTTTGAGCTGTCCTTAACTCTACAAGCCTACTCAGGTTGTCTGTGAGTGCTTAGGAAATTAAATCATAATAATAACAGATTAATAAAGTCTATATAAATAAAGAAGCAAAATGTAAAATTGCAAATTTAAAAATGTTCTGTAAATTTAAAGGACTTTGGAATCAAAGGCTAAATATTAAGTTAGTATCCTTAAATTGATTCATGGGAGCAGTGCGAGTGCATCAAACGGAATATAATATGGATGAAGAGTGGCCTCAATTGAATTTACAAAAGCCCCATCCTTCCTATTAAAATTACAAATTCGTTTTTTTTATTTGTTTGTAAATCAAATTAAATATTTGGAAATTGCTTATTTCTATTTTCTGTATTTCTTTGTGGTGCAAATCATCAAAAATGCTTAGGCTGGGGCTTCCGGCATCTAGTAATGACTCAGTGTGGGATCCCCATATTCCAATAATGATTCAGTAGGGGTCCCTATGTTCCAGTAATGATTAAGTGAGGGTCTACAGAAGTCAACAGGTTAAGAACCACTGTACCAGAGTAAGCTCGTCCAGGTTACTCTCGAGAATCAGGAAAATTAACAGAGTCTTTAATCTCCAACTGGAGTGTATTGGTACTCGAGGTGTTGGGATCTCAGTAGTAGATGACAATATAAGCCATAGCTACTGCCCAGTACACCCTTCCTAGTTCAGCATCAAGAGTTAAATTTCTTACTGTGTGACGTGTTAAGAGAGAGCATGAATCGGCTATTCCTCTAGAAGGTTATATCACTTGCTGATGAGGTGGGCCTTGAAGTAGTGAATCTTTAGCATCTGTCTTGGCTGCAAGTGTCAGTGTGAGATCTTTAAAAAGAGCCCCTATGTTTCCAGGTCCATCTATGAGTAGCTCAGTGTAGGAAAGTGCCTCTTCTTGCCTGGTTGCCCCCCACTTTTTGCCTAATGTTGATGTACTTTGACTGAGTGTGCCCTGGGTTTCTGCCATCCAGATACCCAGGGCCTATGTTCTTTCCCTAATCTGTATTGTTGCAAAGCCCAATTGGCAAGGGACTGGCCACATGTAAGTCCCTTGTAAAACGTACCTTAGGCAACAAGGGTACTGTGACCAGGGAAGACCTCTAATGGCTGCATCCCTTATTGTGCCAACCTTAGAGGCCCTGTACCTTTATGTACATACACTGCCATTGCAGGCTGCGAGTTTTGGTGCAGAACAAAATGAAGAGTTGACATGGCACACATCTCTGTGTGCCATGCCTACAACCCACTGCCCTGGCATAGGTAGTCCACCCCTCTAGCTGGGTGCACTATACCAGTGGTGAGGGTACAGGTACATGGGCCCTGTACCCCTACAGTGTCTAAGTCAATTATTAGACATTGTAAGAGGAAGAATGCCGTGAAGAGTATATGGTATGGGAGTTTTGTCATTATAAACTACACAGCCCCATAATAGCTTTACTTAAAACTGGGAAGTTTGGTATCAAACTTCTCAGCACATTAACCCCACACTGATGCCAGTGTAACATTTAATGAAAAATGCACTCTGAGGGCATCTTAGAGATGCCCCCTGAAAAATGACTTAACTCTAGTGTCTTGGCTGATGGGCTGCTCAGCAGCTGCCACCACCAGACATGTTTCTGGACCCCTGAGTCGAGAGCCTGCCGCTCTCTGGGGATCCTGAAACAAAGCACATCCTGGGATGAGGTGCCAAGCCTCCTCCCCCAGGATGGGGAGGGTCCACGAAGGGGAAGCTTCAAAGGCTTGCTGCCTTTGTGAGCTACCCCAGCCATTTGCTTCTCCCAGTAACTGGCTCCACCGGTTCTGAACCCTACTTTAGGTGGGAAAATTAGCGGGAAAACCATCTTGGGAGGAGAGGTGTGCCCACCTTTGCCAACCCCACCCATCAGGTGGGGGAGTCGAGGTAAAGTACAACTCTTAGTCCGTGCCATCTTGCAGATGGGGGACTCAGCCAACCAGAGTGAGGCTTATGCCACCCTCCCACTGGAGGGTGGCATAATAGGAGGTGCACCCACCCCAAGGGAGGGACCTACTGGTCCCGACCTGTACCTACCTGTAACACCACAAAATTTTCTATTTAGGGGCAACCCTGAACCTTGCCTCCTCGGACAAGAAGAAACAAGAAGAAGAAGGACCGAAGAGCCGTGCTGAAGAAGAACAGCAGGACACCAACTGACTTGGTCCCAGTCCTACCGGCTTGTCCCGACCTTGATCTGCTAGAGCAAAATCCCGGTGTGTCCTACAGCCAACAGCCCCCAAGAACCCGGAGGACCTGCCTTGCCTTCCCATACCAGACATTGTTTCCCGTGAGCACCCAATTTGCTCACCCACAGACTCTGGCCAAATCCACGAGTCTGCACCACTCTGCACCCGACGCCCACAGCCCGAGTTTGAGTGGCCCAACACCACGAGGAGGTCTCCCCGGCGATCCTGACCTGGGATCTGGTGATCCCTGACCTACCTCAAGTCTCCAACCGATGCCTGCAGCCCCTGACCGCGACCGGAGCCGTGAAGAGAAACCAGACACCAAAAGACACCCCTTCACCCGACGTCCCATGACCTTGGGTGGTCCAACCGACGGTGTCCCAGCATCCCCAGGCATCCCAACTTACTTCTCCAACCAGTGGTGGCCTCCAAAAGATCTTCGTCCCTGAGCCTGCAGTGTTTGTTGCATCCAGAGAATCCCCATTGAAACCTACAGGGCACCCGATGCCAAAATAGCACCCTGCAACCGGCTGCCCGAGTGCCTCTGTGGGTGCACCTTGTGTGCTAAATTGGATTCCCCTTTGCCTTGAACCTAACACCAGGAGCTTTGCTCCCACAATCTTGTGACCTGCTCGTAAGCAGCCACCAACCGGAGGCCCCCTATCCTCCATTGGATAACATTGGGAGTCAGCACTCTACACCCGGTCGCCCTAGTGCGGCTGAGGGTGCTTTGAGAGTGCATCCTTGTACCTGGGGGAACCCTGGTTCTAACCCAAGGATACCAACTCCAAAACCTAAGTAGTCACAGATAAACCGATAACAATGTTTTCTCCTATAGGACTCCATTGACTGCTTTTCTGTGAAAAATCCTCTAAGTGTGTAGTTGGTTGGTATGAAACTGCAAATGTACAAAAACTGATTTACTTACCTTTTCTCTAGGACAAGTCCCAGTGTGATATCTAGGCATATCACACTGAGTAGAAAAAGTAGCTTAAAAAGTAATCTAAAAAGTAATTGAAAAGTCATGCCAGTTCTTTTACAAACTGACTAATCTGTAACCAATCCAAATGCATCCATCTGCATTCAAACTGTATTTAACTGCATCATTCTTGTAAGGTGTTATTATACTTACCTGCACCAGGCCTGGCATGGTTCTAGAAAATAAAATGCTACTAAATAATATTTTTATACAAACAAATTGGTCTGAGTTCAGTCATTGAGTGTGTGACATAATTTCTTGCCTTAGTGTGTACAATAAATGCTCAACACTATCCTCTGATAAAGCCTTACTGCTTGCCAACACTACCACAAATAGAAAGTAAGGTATTATCTACTTTTACCTCTGCCTACCTTTAGGGTTCCACTGGATTCTGTGCACACTATACCTTACTTTGGTATACTATATACAGAGGCAGCTTAAAAAACTCATCCATTCAAGGGTTTCCTTTGCAATCTATGATGCTTAGGCATGATTTTATTATGGGATAAACAAGACTACTAGTCCCGGAAGGTAAGAACAAAAACCTGGACTGGATAAGCTACCAATGGTATCTTGTAAGCTCTGTTTTGGTGCATTGAAGAGCCATGCAGCAGCTTGTAGGACACTCTTCAGATGGGACAGTGTGGAAATCGTGACCAAAGGAATATTGGCTGGCTGTGGATGTTTTATTATGGGATAAACAAGATTACAAATCCCTGAATGTTGAAGCAAAAACCTGAACTGGATAACCTACTAAACCATGGTCCCGGCGAACTTGCGAACTCTGTTTCAATGCTTTGAAGAACCATGCACTCTTCAGAGAGGCCAGTGTGGGGACAGAGGCCAGAGCAGTAATGGATGAATTTGAAAGTTGAGTCAGATCTTGCTACGCAAACATGCTTTTTTGTTTTTTACAGGAATCGGAATTGTGTGAAAATTAATGTTGCAGGATCTCTTTTGTGTTTTAGTAGCACTGGTGTACCATTGCCATCCTTCCAAGATAATTTTAATCCCATATCCTTAATGTGAAACTGCTTTTCGGTCTGGGGAGACTTGGATCTCATAGAATTCACCCCAAGAACATTGCCAGACAACTTCATGTCACTAAGGACACACAACTATAACCGTGGGCTTGTATTTGACAACAAAATGCATTCTGATAGCTTTCATTTTGATTTCAGTGAATGACATCAGTTAGGCTAAATTACCACATGACAGTGGTTTATAAAAGGGTATCGAATGCCTGGCTCATTCTAAAACCCTAGCAAGTTTCTCAGTTCATTTGGTAACAGCTGCGCCTGTCCAGTTTTTAGGTCGAGCGTCAGTGCACTTGCGCTGTATGCAAGACCTGCTGTAATCACTCTACAGAGTGTAATTACAGCTGCTACTTGCCGTTTTTTCATAGCTCCACTCATTTTGTTTCCTGGCTCCTTATTGCCCTCCAGATACATCCCTTCCAATAGTAAGCCAAGAGCACCGGCCAATTACAGTTTCCTTACATTGTAAGTCTTTATGTAGTTATTTATGGACTGCTGTTTTTTTTTTAACAAGCGCCCCATTCCGTGCTTTCACTTTAATGGTGGCCCTGCTGATGGAGCGGGTTCCCAGCTCAGGTTACACACACATACCACATACTCACCTGGGCCCATAACATTCATACAGATAAGCTAGTAAAAACCCGCTGCCATAAATTTTGAGATTTACCTGTAATTTGATATTCACCTTTTCCGAATCTTACCAACTCGATTTCCTTGTTAATAATTTTCTTTGCTCAATGAATCAGGTTTCTGAGTTAGTTTAAGGTAGAAATGACATTAACGTTTCCTTTGAAATAACCACAAACTCAAAAAGTTTTAAAATATTTCTCTAATCAATAATTTTCTGAGTCAAAATCAATTCCAGTGAACACCTTCTTCCTTCAAGAAGATTTTAAAACTCAAATGAAACTAAGTCACAATAAAAGATCAATGATGACAGTCCCTGTAAAGGGAGTGAAAAGAGAGCAGGTACAAAGACAGGTTTCACAGAATTATATTTACCTAAGGTGATAGATGAACCCAACTCCTTGAAGATGGGCCAGATGGAGTCCACCGGGACAGGTGGCAGACTGAGGATCAGGGCAGGTTCAGATCTGGGAAGGTGACCTCTTCTAAGTGCAACGCCAGCGTCACACCCCTCTCTGGCACTACTCTCAACTTTCGAAACTTTCACAAACCTTTCAACCTGCCTATACCATTCCACTGGTTTTTCTCTCAATTTTGGGAAACCATTTGTGAATGATAAAATATCCTGTCTTGTCCACGGGACATGTACATAACCCCCTCCTGGAACTTCTCTCATTGGGTACAACCTTTCTGCCTTCTCTGTTTCTTTCATTAAATATTCAGATGTTGCTCGATTTTTCTGTGCTTCCTCCTTTTTCTTTGTCCACCGAACTTTCCATCTGTCTAAATCTCCCCATTTCTGCAATATTATCATTCTTTATCCTGCAATTTTCTTCCTGACATGTTCATGTTCTCCAAATCTTTATCAGAAAATTCAGCTCTATAAGGTTTTTGCAGTACTTTGGATCGACCTATCTCTATTCCCATTTCAAAGGCTAAATTTACCAATTTCTCATGAAATATTTTTGTATTTCGGGTTATGCTTCTGCAAATGAACAGCAAGCAATTCTTCCTCACTATAGGTGTTTAACCTATCCAGTCCTACATTTCCAGCTATCATTTCTTCTAATTCAACTCTTAATTTGAAAGTATCTAATAATTTCGGTGGTTGGTTTGGTTTCTCTATTTCTTGTGCCCTTCTTTCTATTTCTTCTGGGGTTACTATTGTGGCACTTTTTGATCCTGTGGATGTCTCTATTTGTACCTCTTTTGAGCAACCTGGTGTGACTCTTCTGGGTGTGTCATTTATTTGCCCTCTTATTGGCAAGTCCATTAATGAAATTACAGACTCGCAGTCACTAGCTTGGTCGTCAACTATTATCTTTTCTTTTTTTGGCTCAATAATGGATGTGGTCATGACAGGTGTTTTAGAACAATTTAATGTATCCCCGTACAATGGGACAACAGGACCTTTAGTCACTGGTATAGTTAGTGCTTCAGGATGCGTGTTTAACTGAGTAATGTTCTGCATTAATTCACTTCTTCAGGGGTTCTCTGAACAAACGCTTGCTCTTTTGCGCTGTTATTTGCCGATTTTGCACAAACTCTTAGCTGCTCTCTTTTTAACTTTACACTCTGTTATTTTAATGTACGCCGCTTTTTAACTGATTGTTGAAACCATTGTGTGTTGTTATACTGTGGGGAATTGATTCTTTTACGAGGGGTGCTTTCCTCACTTCCTGCTTTGCCGGTCAGCCACTGAGATACACCTTTTTTAGGCAGTGCGCTCTCTAGTTTTCCCTGGCTGCCGGCCCATAAATATGCACGCTACGCGGATGCGCTCAGCGGGCGCGCCGTTGGCGCGCCAAAGGCACGCCTAGGGCAAGCCCGTCTGCACCCGTCAGCGTCCCAGAGGGGGCCAGAGCCAGTTACCCTGCCTGTTGGCCTACCGGCAACCTGGAAAGGGTGTACTATTCTAGGAAAGCATTATGGGCTCTTCGCTTACCAGCATGTCACTCTCATTCTCAGTTTGACTTGTGGTCTACCCAGGGCAATATCGGTGCTGTATGTGACTTCAGTTTACGTTTAGACTCTCTTCTATCTTTGCAATCCCCTGCTTCTTTGGCTTGGCCCTCCAGACCGCAGTCTATCTTAGCGTCTCTGATTAATCTGCGCTCCTTAAAAAAGCACCATTCTGATGTGTTCGAGCTCCTCTCTGACAGACCAGTTGACTTACTGTTTATTACAGAAACGTGGCTGGATTACACATCTGACCCGTTTGTTGCTCTGGCCACCCCTAAGGGCTTTAAAATCGCCAGGGCAGATCGCCTGGGGGAGGGGGGTGGAGTGGCGATCATGTATAGGGACAATTGGGACCTTATTAGGGGACACATTCATGCCTGGAATGACTGCGAAGCTCTGGATTTCAGCATCAGGTTTTCCCCCCACTCTTTGCTGGGAGGCTCTCTGATCTATCGTTCCCCCGGGCCCTGCTAGGTCCTTTTTGCGATCATGGGGTGATGCAGTGACCTCCAGGGCTCTTCGATTTCCACAATATTTGGTATTGGGGGATTTGAATATTCACCTCCATCCATCTTGCCCAACTATCTCAATTGGTCACCCGTCCTATACATCAAGGAGGACATATTTTTGACCCTATTTGTTCCAATTTCGCTATCTCGGCTGAAGATCCTCTGCCAGTTGCTTGGTCAGACCCCTCTCTCACCTACTTTTCCTGGGAGCTAGTCTCAGCCTGCCCTTCGGGTCCCTGCTACCGGAAACCAGCCTTCAAAAAAATCGAACCTTCCAAATTTGCCACAGGTTTGGTGGCTTCTAGACCCGCACTTACCCCGGATCTTGATGGGAGTCTTGCGAGCTTCACTAATTGGCTATCCAATTACATGAACATGCTTGCCCCACCGACTTCGTCCAGGATCTCCAGGGAATCGCCTTCTAAACCCTGGTTTACCCCGGACCTGTCCGTGCATAAGCAGGAGTGTAAAAAACTTGAACATGCCTGGCGCCTCAGTGAGTACTGTCCCCTGGTTAAGACCACTCTCAGGGGCAGGCAAAAAATCTACTACACTGCAATAACACAGGCTAAGAAGCAGTACTTTACAGCCCATATTCAGCAGGCACATAACAACTCCAAGAAGATTTCCTCTATAGCTCAGAGTTTTACGTCCCCTGCAGCACAAGAGTGCTCTCTTCCAGCCACAGAGGGCTGGTGTAACACTCTATCCAATTTCTTCATGGATAAAATCTGCGCGATTCAGGCGGCCTTCACGTTCTGTCCCGGTTCTCCTTCTGTCCCTGTGCCTACTGCCATTTTGCCTGGTATCCCCAGGCACGCTCTGTGAGCCTTTTCTCCTGTGGATCTGTTTATCTCTCTTAAAATCCTGAAGGGCTTGAAACCGGGTTCCCGCGCGGACCCCTGTGCGGTGAGATTGCTTGCCGCAGTCGCGGAGATTATTAACCACAAAGTTAATTTAATCATAAACGCCTCCCTTCATGAGGTTCGGGTACCGGAGGCCTGGAAACAGGCAAAAATCCTTGTCCCTTTTGAAGAAGCCCACTCTTGATCCCCTGACCCCAGGGAACTATCGCCCTATTTCCCTCCTGCCCAGTTTAGCTAAAGTCTGTGAGACGGTGGTGACCAGACAACTTACGGAGTTTGTTGAAGGGTTCTGATGTTCTGCACCAAGCTCAGTCTGGGGTTCGCTCCTCCTACAGCACCGAGACAGCGCTGGTGGAGATTTCCGAAGCCATTTGCAAGTGTTTAGATGCCGGTGGGAGCGCAGCATTGGTAATGCTCGACCTGTCGGCAGCATTCAATACGGTCCCGCACTCCCTGCTGCTCGCCCGACTCAATGAGATAGGTGTCTCTGGCGCTGCCTGGGACTGGCTGAGGTCCTTCCTTGAAGGGCGGGTTCAACAGGTTTGGCCGCCACTGGCCGCTTCAACTCCGCAGCCGGTCACCACTGGTGTCCCACAGGGGTCTTCCCTTAGCCCCCTTCTTTTTAGTATATACGTTACTCCTCTGGTCTATTTAGCCGAGGACTTGGGGGCTAAGGTGATAGCCTACGTTGACGACACCCAGCTTCTCTTTACCTGGGAAATGGATGAGGACTCTGTATCCTTTGTTCGGCACTGCTTGTCTTCGGTTTTTGAGTGGCTTGCGGTGGCCAACTCAAACGTAACAAAGACAAGTCAGAGATCCTACTCTATGGAAATTTCCCTCCAGGCTTCAGAGACACGATCTGGCCTCCTGGGTTCCCTCTACCAGCCTCTAATTTAAAATCCGCTAAAAACCTAGGAGTGTGGTTCGAGGATAACCTCTCCTTTTCTGCTCAGGTGAAAAAGCTCTCAGGCAGCTGCTTTGGCCTTCTTAAAACACTAAATAGTTTTTTACCTCTCCTCCCTAGGCCTGCCAAAGAGACACTAATCCGTGCCTTGATCCTTTCTCAATTGGACTATGCTAATGCGTTGTACATAGGCATTCCTAAGATACTCTCTGGATAGACTCCAGATCATACAGAATGCGGCCGCTAGGCTGCTCCTGCGAATTGCTAAGAGGAGCAGCGTGCGTGAACATCTCCGCGTACTCCACTGGCTTCCCGTAGCGGATCGGCTCGAATTTAAATCCCTGGTCATGGCTTATCGAGGCCTCTACGGTCGTGGTCCCACCTATTTACAGAAGCGGTTCTCCTTTTATGTCCCGTTGAGACGACTGCGCTCTTCAGCTCTCCTTCTAGCTAGGGTGCCCCGCTTCATCCACCACAAGCTGGGCTGCTGCTCCCTGGCTGTTAAGGCTGCCCAGGCATGGAATGCCCTTCCGTTTCCATTTTGCAATACTCAAGACCCCTTAGCCTTCAAAAAACTTTTTAAAAATCACCTGTTCCCGTAAATGTCAGTGGTATAGTTCAGTGACCTCTTTGATCCGCGCTGAGACACTCTTCGGAGTAGCTGTTGCGCGTTATAAGAGTACTTAACATAAGATAACATAACATATTTATCGTTTCCCTTTCTTTTTCCTGAAGAACCCTTTCCATTGTTCTCTCATGTACTATTTGTGGCACCAAGGGTGTGTCTAGAATCGGAGCACTCGGGGTAGTTCTATTAGGTCTTTCTTGATAAGGCGGAGGATTTTTCATTAAAATATCTTCTAAATAATCATCTTCTGAGTCTCTGCAACCTGTCAATGTTAAATGCTTTTTCTTTTCTGAGCACTTTCCTCCTGTCTGTTACTCAGCCATCAATACAGGATATAACCCTTTGGTTAACATGGCCTGCGTCCACTGTTTCATCTGCTTATCTCGGGTTTCACGTGGAAATTTTGGATAAAATCTGCACAAATTCCTGTCACTCCTTGGTCTATCTTGCTCAAATGCCTCAGTCTCCTATTCTTCTAGTGCTTCATACTGAGTTAATCTGGGTCTTGGTTCTAATTCATTCATTCTAGTGCGTATATTATGTAAAATTCTTCCATTAAATGTTCCGTACTCTGGGAAAGCCAGTATTCCATCATCTTTTTTATATTCTATCCAATTTTCTAACCATACGCAAATATGATAACCACTTTCTACCATCATGTAGGATGCAGGAGTTTTCGGAGGAGGGATGAGAATTCCTTCTCTAGTTTTAATGGGTTTATCCTTTTTAAAATAATTCTTAATTTTCTGCATAAATGACATTTTTCTTTTCTCTCCATACATTTTGTGCGATCTTTCTTTTATGTACTGTTCGTGGGCAAAGCCTAAATATCTTCTGTCTGGGCGAGTCCCTATTAATGTTGGATCGTACATACAATATCCACTATCTACTATTATTCTTGGGATTTCTATGTTTACAACTAATCAAATATTTGCTTTTCCTTAAACACTTCTCCAATGCTAGGGCGTCTTCTAGGCTTGCAAACAATCAGGGTTTGTTTTTCACTGTGCGTTTAGCCAATACTAACGCGGCTCTCAGTGACGTCAGTATCACTCCTCACTACTGACCCCTCCTGTACAATATTTTGCGTCAGTCACACGCCCGCTGTTCCAACCAATCCAAGCATAGCTCTTTGTGACGTCAGTGCAGCATTCGCAACTGACCCCTCCTTTACAAGGTAATGCGAAAACTTATTTTCTCACAATTTTATGTACAATTTTCATTAATCAACAACAAAGAAACATTCACTACCTTTGTCTGATCCTCTAAATTCAAAGAACAGTCAACTTCTTTTTATTGCGAGTAAAACTTTCCGCTTACTCTTCACACACTACGAGTAAAACCCTTTCTGCTTACTCTTCACACAAGCATCAGAGAACCTGCTACTCTTTCAGTATTACCCTTTCTAGGTGATATAAGATCAAAGTTTCACAAGTGAAGTCTTTTGCTATCAATTACTCTAACTTTCATACAGAAAAAAATAATCCCTAAATCAGTGCTTCTAGTCCTGCATAATTTTCAGCACTTTCCTGATCCGGGACAAGTAACCTCACTGCAGTGTGGCTTCCAATCGCCAACCGCTATTCAATATTCCCGGGAATTTCCAGACAACATAGAACAAAATACAAACGAATAACGGGTGTTAATGCATAAATCAATAATACAATCCACAATATTCTCTACCTAACTAACTAGAACCTAACCATGCCTTTGCTACCAAGAAAATCTGATGGAGCGGGTTACCAGCTCGGGTTACACACACACATACCAAATACTCACCTGGGTCCATAACATTCATACAGATAAGCTAGTAAAAACCCACTGCCATCAATTTTGAGATTTACCTGTAATTTTATATTCACCTTTTCCGAACCTTACCAACTCGATCTCCTTGTTAATAATTTTCTTTGCTCAATGAATCAGGTTGCTGAGTTAGCTTAAGGTAGAAGTGACATTAACTTTTCCTTCAAAATAACCACAAACTCAAAAAGTTTTAAAATCTTCATCTAATCAATAATTTTGTGAGTCAAAATCAATTACAGTCAACACCTTCTTCCTTCACGAAGAATTTAAAACTCAAATAAAACTCAAAGTCACAATAAAAGATCAATGATGACAGTGCCTGTAAAGGGAGGGAAAAGAGAGCAGGTACAAAGACAGTTTTCACAGAATTATATTTACCTAAGGTGATAGATGAAGCCAACTCCTTGAAGATGGGCCAGATGGAGTCCACCGGGACAGGTGGCAGACTGAGTATCAGGGCAGGTTCAGATCTGGGAAGGTGACCTCTTCTAAGTGCAACGCCAGCGTCACACCCCTCTCTGGCACTACTCTCCTTGAATTTCTCTTCCGCAATTCCCCTTCTTAATGATTGGATTATCGATCAGTATCTCGGTCTCTCGAGCAGGGTCTCTGGCATCTGTAGGGTCTGAGACAGCGTCTCGGACAGCGTTAGTAGCAGCATACGCGTCGGGTCTGTGACGAGTCGGAATTACAGGTCTGACACTGGTCTCTAGCTAACTTACCTCAAATATACTATTCTGTGTTCGTGTACCACACCCAAAAGTTTCAATATTCGTGTTTTCCCCTATTCTGATTGGACAGGGCAAGGAGGTGAGTTCATCACACCATACTAAAAGTAATATTTTTCTTAGGACCATTTTTCTATGTTTCCGCCCCTTAATTCACTTTCCCAAAGCTTTATTCCCACCCGCATTTCACGTTATGATCAATACATTTTGAAACATTATTCAAGTTCCTTCCTTTGTCTGGGTCAATAGGTTGAATTCTCAGGCGTCTCTGTCCAGTGTGGCCTTGGGTGTGTTTCAAATTGTGCCATCATGGTTTCCGGCAAGTTTCTGTGCGCCTGCACGCTGGTTAGGTGGGTAGGGATTTCAGTCACCCTCCGCGGCCCAAATATGAACTAATAATAAAGTCAGAAAAAGACACTTTAGAATCCGCAAATAAATTATTTCACTGTATACCACTTATCTCTTCTCTATCCCCATTTACTTATTTTAATCTTTTGCATTTGTTTTTAGTAGAACGTATAATGTTTAGTTTAAGCAACAGCATGTGCATTATCATGTGAGTTTCAAGTGGCCATATTAAAAGCTGATGTGAAGCTGCAAAGTTTCCCCCCAAGCATAGAAGGCGTCATACAACGTAGATGCAGTAGACGCATGCACAATGAAGTTCCCGCGTTTTTGGCGGCTATTTTAAGACACTCAGGTTACTTGTTAGTAATGCACATAGAAAAGCTTCCCCTAGATACAGTATGTCGTGTATAATGCAATATTAGTATTTACAAAACATATTGGTTACGTGATTACATGTTATTTGAGAGGATTGCATACAAGCAAGTTTCTTTAATACCAAACCTTGCTCCATCAACGCCCCTTTCTTTAGACTGGGATCTTCTAAACAAAGGTGCGTGGCCGCTAGTAAAGTGAAATCGCAGAATGGGGCGCTTTTACAAAAAAGCATTTGTTTTTCAACTTAAGAAACAAATGCTTTTTTTCTCAAAAGCACCCCATTCCACGCTTTCACTTTAATGGCAGTTGTGCCCCTTTCTTTAAACAAGGGGCGCTTTTTTCATTTTCGTTTCTTTTTGCAAGTCCTGGTTAAACACTTCTTGATAAGTATTTCTCGTTTATTGCCCTTAGCCAAGATGAACTGCATATGTAAAATGTTCAAGGTTTCTTTTTCTTATCACCAATGTGCGAGTCGACAGCCAAGATAAAAGGGTTTCATTTGAAACCTCTTGTGCGAGGCTTGGAGTTCCTTCAGCTGCAGCTAATGGAGGTTTTGATGTCTGTAAAATTTCCAATACTCGGAGATAAGCAATGTCTTGTGTGTTTTTTGCCCGCGCGTGCTATCTTTATTGACATTTGTCCTCCCTACCAAAAGCTTTTACTAATCAACCTTGAAAGGTCTGCTATGAATGGTTTCTTGCCATGGGTATTAAATCAAATTTACTTGTGTCGGATTCCTATTAAATATTCATTTCTTTTTGTCACTGCACTTCTAAATACAAAACTTTATTAAACGGGGGCAAGCGGCTTTTGGTAAAAGTAGCCATTGCCCTATTAACTTCGCAAGAAAGAGGAAGATGGGGTGTTGGTAATTCTTTATTTTTCTTCTAATGTACACGTAAAAAGCCAGTTTCTGTTCTGCTCTCGACCTACGAACGGTCTGTGGTACGAAAGCACCGCTCTTTCAGAATGAAATAGTTACTCGCCACTACTTCAGATCCTCTTCTAGGAGGATCCCTGTTGTCTGTTGACAGGCTCTAGGATACATGTCTGCATATACCCATTCACCAGAGGTTGTCTTTCTGCGGTTAGACATGTTGCACAGCAAAGTGTAGGTGCACTCCTAATGAATATTATTTTTTGGCACTAAACAAGAGATTCTGCATGAAGCACCCACTTAACAGACACACACACGGGCATATCAGCAAGGAACGGCGATGAATAACGTTATCAACAACGCGTTACTCCAGGGCGATAACAATTCCAGAGATGGCAGGGGAAATCGCCGTTTTGCAGGGAACATCGCTGGTTTTCCAGCGATGTTACCTGCAAAAGGGCGATAACCTTGCTGATAGGACCCTGTGGTCGTAGCAGCATAATCCACCCCCTATGTTAGGGATGGGTAAGTCAGGATTTTAGCAGACGTTAGTTTTTGGAGAAAACAACAGTTTTCACCAAAAACTAACGTCTGCTAAAATGCTGGAGCAGCCTTGTAAATATCGCGATGTGCACATCAGCGATATTTGCAAGGCTGTACTGCCCATTGACGCCCACTTTGCATCTCATTAGAGATGCAAAGGGAGGCGTCGGGAAAAAGGGTGCTAACATGCGATTATGCATGTTAGCACCCTCTTGTAAATGGGGCAATAGTTTTATCTCCGCTTTTTGGGCTTTTAAATCTAAAAAAGTGGAGATAAAGCCGTTGTTAATATGCCCCTGAGTTCTTTGCGCTTAAGCTTTTCTTCTAATCTTGGGAAAGGTACTTTATTTTTTCAAAAGGACGAGGTGAATTCGCTCTCACTTCTGAGTTTTTTTCAGTGGATCACTGTGCCACATGTCAAGCCCCATTATCTTACTTACTTGAGGATCTCTAGATCTCAAAAGTGTTTCCAGGTACAAAGGATAGTGGCAACATACACAGAAATGATACCTTGGAACAAGCTGCAGTAGGTCCCGCATTTGCAAGAGTTTCAGCTATTGGCATTGTAAATAACAATGCCTTTTATTTATGTGTTTTGAAAACCTGCAAGCGGTGCCTTAACACTCAGGGGCTTATTTACAAGCCCCTTGCGCCACTTTTGCGTCACTTTTCCCATGTTAAAAATTACGCAAAAGTGGCGCAAGGGACTTGTAAATAAGCCCCTCACTTTGTACTTATAGTTGTTGCTTACCAGAAACAAGGCTGGCAGTAATTGTGTCTCTTTTACTGCCAACCTTGCTTCTCGTAAGTAAGGACTATAAGTACAAAGTGCATGTTTATGCACCGCTTGCCAGCTTTAAAACACATAAATAAAAGGCATTGTAATTTAAATTGCCTATAGCTTAAACTCTCGCAAGTGGGAGACCTATTGCATTGCAAATGCTTGTTTTCTATGCACTCTGCCACCATTAGTCTTGTTTAGGGCTTTAGGCCATTATAAAAAAATAGGACAACGAGTTCCAGAAGGCAATGAAAAAGTGGTGGCGGAGCAGTTAGCCCCACTTGGACCTGGGATGCTATAAGTTATCTAATTTTCAAAGCACGCTTTGCCTTGCCTCTCCTGTGCGGCCTCATAACGTGCCCTGTTACAGCATGTTCCTTTTCGGGGCTTACCCACTCATCTTAACAGGCTCTCTGCCCCAGGGGCAGGGCACAAGTTGAATGTACACGCAGGTACACGGCGTCCACTCACTCTTTTCACAGGTTGGACACTGTCCCCCCTGCCAAGAAGTTGGGCCCACAGTAATATGCTGAACTTGTCCCAGTGTCATTTTCAGACATCTGGACACGTTCGGCAGTGCCTGTACGTTGTCTGCTTTCCAGTGCAGGCAGCGAGGGAGCTCTTTTTTCACCTCCAGCTGGGCTGAAGGTAAGGGGCCTTCATGCCTCCTTTTGTTTGAATATCCTGACTGGAGGCGGCCTGGAACCTCACACTTAAATGTAAATGCAGTGGAGGGGAAACAAAGGCACACAGCTTGTTATCTCTTCACAGGTACTTAAGAGAGGCAGCTTTTGCCTTTGTTCAGTCCCTGTACATAAGAGATGCATGCACAGTAAGAATGTTAGGTGTGTTGGTCTGTCCCAGTATTTACACAAAGAACAGTTTCAATTGCACTACTTTATTTCTTTTATAGTTCTATTCAACCCAATGCAGGGGTTCAGAGCTCTTTACATAACATACACATTATACATTGACAATAAATCATGTATATGTGTAAATCAATGTACAAGATGAGTTTCATGAGACAGGGTTACAAGGTGTAGGAGCCACATGTCCTTCATACCTCACTGTGCTATATTAGAAGGATTACAATTTAGGAACTGCAGGAAACAAAATGATCTCTGTGTTGAAAGCAGTAATACACTTTACTATCTTCATAAAATAAAACTCTCTTGTCTGCGCGTTACATGATGTGTTTGCAGGAGACACATTAACCTTGTACTGCTTTGATTCAAATTTGGGACTTCACAATACACAGATCTCTCCAACAAATGTGTTCCCCTCCAGAGTTATCTCACCATTATTTATACTCCCTGAGATTTACTGGGCACCTTTACAGCAGATGCCTTAACCCAATAAAATATTTTTAAATGCAGACTCTTCAGACCAGCTCTACGGTCATGCTTCTCCTTGTTGCCAATTTCTTTGTGACAGGGTTTAAAAAAATAAATGTATTAGTTGAAGCCCAGATTTTGCGTCAGGATTGCGCTACTTTTTTGGCACAACACCGACGCCTAATGTAATTTGTTAAATCTCATAATGCGCTAAAATGTACTCATGATATACCCGATAAACATATGTGTGAGGGCTTAATATCTGATGTCCCTCCTTGTGATGTCACTTCCTGTGAGGTCCTTTCCTGTACCGTGGCCCCGGGGCCGAGAGATGTTAGGAGCCCACTGCATCCATAGTCTTTCCTCTTTTATTATCCAAAATGGATGGCAGGCCCTTTTGCCTTGCACCAAGGTCCATGATACCCAGGGCATAAGACCTGCGTCCTGACATCATTACGTTGTGATGGCACGCGTCATGATTTCACTTGCATACTGCCTCATCTGGTTAGTCCCCCCACTTCTTTTTTTAGAACTTGTGCCCTGCCCAGGGGCGTAACTACTGTTGGGGCAGCAGGTTCAGTTGCACTGGGCCCTGAGCCCTACTGTGGGTCCTCCTGTTGAACCCTGATCATTGTAATAATTTACTCTCCCAACAGTAGTCAAATGGGTCATGTTCCTTGCTTGCACCAGGGTCCATGGCATCCTGGCTACGCTGCTGCCCTGCCGTAGCCCTATATAAACGCACTCCTCGACTTTGGTTTACTCGGGAGCACTGGGTGTCACCAAGTGGGAGGAACAGAAGAGGTTAACGCTGACTCGCTCTCTCTCTTCGCAGGAAACGAAGATAAAAGTGAAACCTGAATGACATATGTATATATAAGGAGCGGAGCAGAATCTACAAAGTCTGTTACACGTCGACAGAGCCAGGGAGATGCCGCCGTGCCAAGTGAGTTGAGCTGTCTTTACTGATTCGGGGGGTTATTTATATGGCAGGTATCATACGTGAACTGTATCGCCTTGAGAGCAGGGCTGGCCTCACAGATCAGTGTGTTTGGCCTAATTTACGGTTTTGCTGGGCCGTTTTTTTCTTCATCTTCTAATTCAGTAGTGAGTGTGTGTGTGTGTGTGGGGGGGGGGGGGGGTTGGGTGTCAGTGTAAATTTGGTGCTCAGACCTATTGTCTCTTCCAGTCCGACCCTGCCCAAAGGGCATAGAGTTAGGGGCTGAGGAAGCAGGTTATGTTTGCAAAAACATATCAAGTGCTATTTTCTGAAAGTGAGCTGCCCCCTGACGTTTGTAGGAAGGAGCTGACGAGGGAGTGTGGAGTGATATCCCAAGGCTTTCCTATTAAGGTGTGTTTAGGGAGGGACACAAGTAGTGAGCGCCAATTAGTGGTGCATTAAGGGATGCTTTGGTGTGCATTTGTGGACAGATTTACGTACGTAGAAGGAATACCTTGTTTTCTTGTTCTTGAAAATACCATAGCTATCTTGAGTTTTCATATCGGTTAGATTATATACCTTGTTGGATTTGAGGACATATTTGTCTGGGCAGGTCAGACAGAAACCGTCATTACACCATCATGAGAGCGGAAGATGAATCTTCACTTGCCTGAGACCAGGGGGAGCTTCCTTGGGCCCTCACTACCAGTTTTGATGTGGCCGCTATCTGTAGAAGCAGCCGCTGACTTCTACAGATAGCGGGCACATCAAAACTAAGACATTGGTCGGGGAGGGGGGGGGGGCTGCAGCCGATCTGTTTACTTCACCAGGAGGCAACTGAAAGTGTCGAGTGAAAGTTTGGGAGAAAAGGAGGAATTTATCTTGGGCACCGGATTCGAGTTAACTATGCCGGTCTTCATTCGTGAGTCCTTGTAAAGGCACAAGTCCAAAAAAAGAAGTGGGAGACTGACCTAGTTTGACAGTATGCAAGTGACATCATGGCGCGCGACATCACAGCGCATGACATCACTGCGCACGACATCACACATGGCATCACAGGAATTGACATCATAGAGCGTGGCATCACAAGCCACAACTTTATAGAAAGTGACATCACAAGAAGTGACATCAGATCTAAAGCCCTCACATATATGTTTAGCAGGTGTATCATGTGTAAGTTTGAGCGCATTGTGAGGATAATAGCACAGTGAGCTATTGAAGATGATATGTGACTTCTACATCTTGCCCTCAGTTTTATGTAACACATCCTATACATTCATGTACAAACTTATATAATTTATTGTACATGCAATATGCACGTGTTGATGTAAAGTGCTCTGATACCCTGCATTGGAATGAGTAGGGCTATAAAAGAAAAAAAAAGTGGTACTTACATTATTTCAATGCCTCCTCTATATAAATGCAATTTGCTTTGTGTAAATACTGGGAAAGACCAACATATCTGATGTTCTTACAGTGCATGCATATCTCCTGAATAGGGACTGACCAAAGTCAAAAGCTGCCTCTTTTAAGTATGTGTGAAGTGCTAACAAGGTGTGAGCCTTTGTTTCCCCTCTGCTTCATTTGCATCAGGTGTGAGGCTCCTGACTGCTCCCAGCCAGGAGACTCCCAACAAAAGGAGGCCTGGTGATCCCACAAATTTGGCCTTTGTTATGGGCCCAGCAGGACGTGCAGGCGCTGCTTAAAGTGTCCCGGTGTTTTTAAATTACATCAGGACGAGTTCAGCACATTATTCAGAGGGGCCCAAATTCTTGGCAGGGTGGAAGGCGTACACCCTGTGAAAAAAGTGGGTGGACACCGTGCACCCACGTGTACCCCCGACTCGTGCCCTGAAACTACCTGATTTTTCACCCTTTTAGAGTTCGGGGTGCCCCGATATTGCTCACTACAAGGTGATGGGCCCATTGGCTCGGGCCTGGTGCTTCACCAGAATCTTGAAGCAGTTTTGTTTGTATCATTGTTTTCTATTTTGTATGCCTCAAAAGTGTTTCTTTTTCTCGTTAATCCTAGGAGGCATGAGCTGGGTGTGGTGTGTGAAACATGCCTCACTTCGATAATAGAAAATATGACGCCTCTGTCTGCAACAGGTTGCCTAGGTGCTGACTGTGTGTGTTTTTAACACTACATACCTTGGTGATTGCTCCCTGTTGCAAATGAACAGCGCTCTGTTGTCCCTGTGGCTAGGTATATACTATAAAAATGCATTCAATAAATAAATGCAAAAAAATTAAATTGCCAGCAACCATCTGACCCAGTGATGGGCAATGCTAAGGTTGGTATGTCTTGGGCAGAGGTGGACAGGAGGCAGTGGCAGAGGATGTCATAGCTGCCAAAATTTCAGATTGCTATGTGTGACATTTTCATAGTTACAGAGTAAATATCAGTGACATTTCAACAACTATGAGTGACACTTTTTTGCGAGCAAAATCAAGCAATGAAGATGATGGAAACATATAAATATCAGAAATTTCACCTGTTTGAGCAACGAGAAACTCTAAGAAGAGCTTAAAACTGCTGCAAAGCACCAGTAATAAAAGGGCGCTAACCGTTAACAGACTGCGTGACTGCAGTTCTCAGTAACAGAGGGCAGGCAGGCACTACAGCCGCTCAGAAGATAATCTCATTTATCTGTTCATTCATGACCACGCCTTACCCTAGAAATAAACTTTTATAGCTTAGTAAGTGCAGCTAGGAGATTATACCGCCATTCAGTCTCAGGCATAATCGGTTGCTAATGCAATAAGGTAAAAAAATAATACTGGGAAGTCCAGCGCAAACCCCAGAGGTGTTCTGCTGTAAACACGCGGTAGTGCAAATACATACAAATTGCACTAGCACGAAGGTGTAAAACAAGGTCCTAAAAACAGTTGGACATTATATTATACTTGTTTTGCACATATATATATATTTTTTTGCAGAGTTGTATATAGCGTGAACTTGACCCGAATCCAATCAGGTATCAGAGCACTTTACATAGCACCACTTACGTTACATGAGGACACACATATTTGAAGAAAGTATGCTTTGATTTATGACACGTTGTCGTCACCTAAGTTCTGAGCCCTCTCAAAACAATGGGAAACTATATATGATTTTCTATAAACAGGAAACTTTGGTCAAATATAGCCACCAAGCTTTCAGAATGCTAATATGTGACATTTTTATGATTTCAGTGTACTTATAAGTGAAATTAAACTGCCAAATGTGTGACACTTTTTCGCAGGTAAAACAAAGCAATGCCACCCTATCAAAGAGATGAAATAAAAAATTGCATACTTTTGAGCAATAAAAAGCTATAAAAGAATATTGATATCGTTGGAAAACCCCCTAAAATGTATTGTCCCTAACCTACTTGACATAAAAGAGTAAGGGCCATATGTAGGAAGCCTAATACCGGTCGGTAACGGCCGATTTTCGGTAAATATACCGTTACCGACCGGTATTTAGGCTTTTGCTATGTAGGGGGATCATTTCAGGATTCGGTAATTTACAGAATCGGTAAAATTACCGAATCAGTAATTTTACCGATTCGGTAAATACCGAATCCTGAAATGAGATGTAGGGGGAGTGTGTCGTGGGTGTGGGGATTCGTTATTTACCACCAACTAAAAGTTGGTGGTAAATGACGAATAGGTGTGAAAAAGCATTTTTGTGCACTGTGAAGTGTGCAATGTGGCAGACATACATGCCCTTAGGGCATGTATGTCCGCCACATGTGCACACATGGACGAATCAGGGGTGCAACAGGGTGTCAATGTGACACCCTGCCACCCATGATGATGCCTCCCCCATTACCGAATCGGTATTTACCGATTCGGTAATGGCAACTGGCTTCCCATTCATTCCTATGGGCCTCCAGGCCCATAGGAATGGATGGGAAGCCAGTTGCCATTACCGAATCGGTAAATACCGATTCTAAAATACCAACACTTACCGATTCGGTATTTTTTTACCTACATTACATTTTCCGATTCATAAATACCGAATCGGTAAAATTCGGTATTTAAGAATCGGTAAATGTATTTTACCTACATATGGCCCTAAATCTATTTGACATTCTGTGTCAGCCTGTCATATACTGTGTTTAATGCGGTTTTAAAATTATGGCTTTCACTATCACTGTGCTTTCGGTCACAGGCTGGCACCTCGTAGTCCTATAAATGCACAAGCCAGATAACACTCCCTGTGCCAACAAGGATACAGTTTCATTTTTCTCCCAGTTACACAATCACATATGCAGTGATTACCTTATCCAATCCGGTTTCTCTAATGTAAAACTTTCTTTCACGCTTGACGTGTCTCTAAAAGTAAAAAACGCTCCCACTAACTTGCACAATCCCCTCACATCCTACATGATTTTACACTTGTTTTGAACACTGCAGCTGAGCTGCTTGAAGTAATATGGACAAATTATGACATTCATCACTGTCTCTGAAGGGTCAGTGCAAAATTGCCAGGCCTTGTAACTTGGCTGTGTAAACACCTCTTATCACAACTTAGAAATCCAACTCCTTTCTGCTTTGTATATAGTACCACATTAGTTTGATATCAATCTCTCCAAACAGCACAGTGACAGACATCACCGAACCCACTAATTAAAAGTGTGGACACCAGACTCCGACAGTAGGCCACTCTATTACAAAATGGACACTATAACTGAACAGCAGGCCATATCGGCCAGGGCTCGAGTCGGGGTACCACGCGGGTGGACGGCGTCCCCCCACTTATTTTACCGGGAGCTCGATAACTGGAGCAAATGGAGCCACACATTCACTCTTTGGCCTCTCCGGGGCAAGATCGGAGCTCAATCAGAACGCTGCTCACGCGCTGGCTTCTCTGATGCAATCGCATCTAAGGGGTGAGCGAGGGGAGGCAATGAGTCTGATGGTGCAAGCCACCTTTCATGACGTCACTTCCTTCTTTCTTTAGGACTTGTGCCCTGATATCGGCACTGCAGTTCAAAATATTCCTCCATGAGTCCCGTTTATTCTCTGCACAAGGCACTTTCTGCCTCCTGGCAGCAAAAGAAAGGCTGTGGAGAGATTGAGGGAAGTCAAGATGCCAAGCCTGCAATGCGATCACAGTCACAGTGTGTCTAATATCAATTCCATTGTCCCTGGCATCTGTGTGAATGAGAGTCCATGCCACATCTTCAGATGTCTGCTGAAACAGCAAGGTCATGAATCTGTGTTGAAACGTTATTTTCTTGCACACAAAAAAACCTCACGGTTGCACAAGGGGCTGAACTAGGACCATGATCAGAACTTTGAGTTAAGCCTGGTTCACATTCAAAGTTATAAGGGCATGGATGGCAAAGCTTGCAGGGCACTGAGCTCAAAACAGTCTCCAAGATGTAAATCTACCCCAAAGGGGCAAAAGGACAAAGTGCGGGCACCTTTTGATTAAATGTGTGCACAGATTTCTTTGAAGAGCTGGCCATTATTCGAAGGAGTGTGTAAATCGTGGATTAAGTACGCACAGCAGACACTTTTCATATCCAGTCTCCATTCTGTTATTGGCTTGGCCTGGTGGTACCCCACCTCTCCACCAGACCATGAGGGGCACAGTGGACTTGTGCACGGACGAAGTGCGGAACATGGTTCGAAGTAAATAATAATTACAATTCAAAGACTGCTCATGACTGAAGTTTTATGCGTCATTTTTTTTTTTTTGCTGCAGTTTTATTTAGCGGAAACTTGACCCGAAGGTATTGGAGTGCTTTACATGAGCACCAGTTACAACAAGGACACACACATCCCGGAACGGTGCTCACGTCTGAAGCAACACAAGCAAATTGTGACTGGCAGCGCGTGTTGCCGAACACTGTCATGAAGCTTTCAGCAGAAACTGCTGTGTCAGCAGTCAGAGATGAGCTAAAGAGAGGTCGCCTCTGACTGTTGACACAGCCGTTAGTCCCATTATTGGCAACACACCCAACCCACACCACAACAGAGTATGCATGCATAAATAAATACACAAAACAACTTTTGTTTGGGAAAAATATTGCTGCAGGTTTATTCCATACAAAAGTATGCAATATGGTGGGTTATCTTACGGGTGATCCAAGGGCAGGCAGCTGTACCTGCCCGCCTGATGAGCCAAGCACTGTGGAGAATCCAATCAGCGCTACCCTTATGGGGGTGATCCCCTTACTGGATCACTTGACACATTAGTCCCTTATTACTCACACCCCTTTCAGGGCGCAGCGTAGCAAGGCAAGCCCCCGGTTGTTCAGGCCAACAACCGCCCGAAGGGCTAATGGGGCGTCGACGTAATTGTTTCAGGACTCTTCCCTGAGGCTCCTGGGATTTGGCTCTGGCACCCCTATTGTACTCTTGCAGAGGTACCTTTCTGTACCGATATGCTTCCAGATCGCCCTGTAACTCCGCCAAAGCTCTGGAGGCGGTCACTGTCGCCTAGAAAGCCCCCCCACCAACACAGCTAATTTCTCACCTGCAACCTGCAATTTCCCGGGCTTCATTCATGTCCAGTAGAAACAGATTCAAGCCCACCTGTGCTAAGTGCACCCCAACTTTGTCGAAATAACCTTTGGTGTTTGCCCGGCTTAGCCCATGCCTGATGAAGCCAAAGCTCCTTGCTCTGCGAGCTAGCGCATGGAGTGGGTTATCCTTCTCTGGGAAATAAACCCTGGCAAACAGGACCATTCGCATTGCGCACACAATTGCAGTCAAAGCAACCTTTTTTTTTTTTGTCCGGCACAAAGAGGACACAAAGTTGACCGGGGGAAAATTTAAACTTTAATGGGAAGGTTGGAGCTTTTCGAAATTCAATTGAAGCTATCCATCATCTGTTTCATGCACTTGCAATGCTCCCTCTAATCAATCGGAGGATACCAAGTTACAATTTTAGTCTCCAATTTCAAATTTCTTTACATTTACAAAACGTTTTAAAAATTTAACTTTTATGTTTTGCTCCTAAATTTATGTGCCCTTTAATGATCTGTTAATGTTAATATTTTCAAAGCTGTCGTGGACCCCCTGACTAGGCGTTGCGGAACCCTAGGTTTTCCCAGACCACAGGTTAAGGACCACTGATCTAAGCGGCGTATGAAGCTGTCAGTGGTGCTCATGAACTTAAAAGATAGCTGTGTCTGAAAAGTATAAGTGACACAGAGAGCTCTGGTATTGTCTTGATTTGGTCTCATGATGGTGTATTTGCAAATCAATCATCGTGTCGCACTGAGGGAAGCTGTGCATATCACAATAGCTTCCAGAGAGAAGAAGGGGTTATGTTCCTTGTTCTTTCACTCAATAATGCCTGTAATAGAAAGCAAAGCAAACACAAGGAGATGATAGACAGAGCGCTGAAACTTTTCAGATACTCACCCCCAGTCATAGATCTGGGTTGAATCCATCATCGTTCTTTAGCTCACTTTCCACCCCAGTTCAGACCCAGCCATAGGCAAATCAGTCTTAACCTTGAGCCTCATGGGAATAGTCCAGATCAAACTGCCAAGCCTGGTCTTACCTGGACCGGAAACAAACGGCCTGGCACCGGTTTCGGGGTAACACTCCTCATCAGCCAGGCTAGCTTGAATCCAGTGGCAAAGTGAGCAAGGGACCCACGTCTGGGCATACCCTGCCAACTTAGGGTGAACAAAGCAAACACAAGGCGATGATAGACGGTGCGCTAAAACTTTTCAGACCCTCACCCCTAGTCACAGATCTGGGTTGAATCCATCATCATTCTTTAGCTCACTTTGCCACCCCAGTTCAGACCCAGCCATATGCAAATCAGTCTTGACCTTGTGCCTCATGGGAACAGTCCAGATCGAACTGTCAAGCTAGGTCTTTCCTGAACCGGAAACAAGCATCCTGGGACCAGTTTAGGGGTAACACTGCTCATCAGCCAGGCTAGCTTGAATCCAGTGGCAAAGAGAGCAAGGAACCCACGTATGGGCATACCCTGCTAATGTAGGGTGAACAAAGCAAACACATGGAGATGATAGACAGAGCTCTGAAACTATTCAGACACTCGCCCCTAGTCACAGATCTGGTTTGAATCCATCATCGTTCTTTAGCTCACTTCACCACCCCAGTTCAGACCCAGCCATATGCAATTCAGTCTTGGCCCTGTGCCTCATGGGAACAGTCCAGATCAAACTGCCAAGCCAGGTCTTCCCTGCACCAGAAACAAGCATCCTGGGACCGGTTTCGGGGTAACACCCCTCATCAGCCAGGCTAGCTTGAATCCAGTGGCAAAGTGAGCAAAGGACCCACGTCTGGGTATACCCTGCCGACTCTGACACAAACAAAGAAGGATACAAAGGTTTTCTATTCCAGCCCTCTGGTGTATGTCATGTCTTATTTGACGCAGCTGACCCCCATGGTCCTGGAATAATCCAAGCCAAATTTTAGCAGTATAGTGCTTGACTTATCTATGTTTAAAATTGCAGTATCACCTAACCCTAAATATCAGTCCAAATGTTAACTTTTGCTCTGGTGGATAAAGTTGCACCTCATTCTGTAGGAGCCATCAATGGCCAAATGTACTCTTAGTGATGCAGTTTACCAGTTTATTGATACAAGTCTTTTATGCTGTGGTTCCCACTGAGAACAATCTTTGACTGTTAGCCCATCATCAGTTCAATTATCATGTATTCATTTTGACTTTGGGACCAGTTTCACTGTCTAACTGGTCCCCTGAATCACAGAAGAAAACTCTTTTGTTGAACACACTTTGCACTCGCCATGTAATTCTGCTTGTGGTGCAAACTTGAGGTTGTCACATGAATGATTACTGACCCACTCTGCAATATACTTTTGGATGTGTTTTAGTAGTCACTGGGTGGTGAGTGGGACCATTGTCCTTGCCTGCACTACGGCCAATCACACCCTTGCTACACCACTGGAGTCAGAGTCACTGGACTATCACTGGAAGCTCTACAACATGACTGTGTTATGAGAGAAAGCACTGTAGTGTGAATGGGCTATCTATGGAAGCGCTAGGCGTGTCCAGTTGCCAATGGAACTACTTCTAGGTCACTGGACTGTCAATTAAAACAATTCAGTGCTACACGACTATCAGAAGCACAGCATAATTGCAAGGTTCTCATGCTGTGTTGTGGAGTTGTTCTGATCTGTGAGGTACCAGTTAACCAGGAGGATTGAATGATGATCTTCGTTTCCTTGAGTAGAATAGCCGAGGCCTACTGTTTCCACAACAGACCCACAGCAGCATTAGATGGCCCTCACCATTTATTCCCAGTTACATAATTGTTGACTTTCCCAAATCCCGTCCCATTTATATCTCTATACTATTCAGCCTCCTTGCATATAGAATAGGCTAATCTACTCTCCACCTTGTTGAGGACTGGCTCTTGCAGTCCATGGGCAAAGAAACTCGCTACGACCTTGATTCTCTGCCCTCATTCGCACTTATCGAGGGAGTGCAGAGCTGTGTGCAGTATCTGAATTACCTATGTAGTGCAGATTTTTGTTGACATTGCTGACGCTGTTGCAATGGCACGTGGCGTTGGACGGGGTGCTGTGACCCTTGGGCAGCATGCATTCTCTATATACCCTCAGTTTTGGTACAGAAGATTACATTGAGGTGCAGTGTGTATTGACTCAGAATAAACCTGGCCACAGATTGTATGAACACTAAGACTGGTCTTGGCCTAGCTTTATAGGATCAGACAAAGGGTTGTATGGGCAAGAAGAAGCCCACCTTCTATTCTTTATGGCACAAGGTTCAGCATTCACAGGTGCTGGAGTGGGGATCCCTCGTACCCTGTCGATCTAGCCATACTGTTGCATTCCTGCCAGGAGATTCCAAAGCCCCAATTGCAAAGTATGGGCTTTACATAGGAAAGGAAATCTGGTAGATGTTTCCGATGCCTCCTAAAGTGTAATACTGATTTGGATAGTAGTGTTAGGAGTCAGACAAACCTGTCAGATCTCTCGCCTACAGGTGATTTCTGTAGAGCTCTACCTGAACTTCAAAATCATTGCAATTATTAATTACTCCTCAAATAATAATTATCTTAAATTGAAAATGGTATATACTCCTTATTTCATCAAATATCCTTACCTAAGCAGTCTAAAACAGTGGTTCTTAACCTTTTGGCTTTTATTGACCCCTATTGCATCACTACTGAAATTTGGGGACCAAAGCCTAAGCTACTTCTATGATGTGCACCTCTAAACATTAAACAAACTCCAGAAACAAGTCTACATCAAACAAATAGACTAAATAATAACTATTTTATTTCATTCACAAACAAAAATTGTAATTTCAATGGGAAGTTTGGAGCTTTTCAGCGTTTGGTTTTACTTCTAACAGATGAAGCTACACTCTAGCATATCACTTTGTCTTTTTTGCTCCCGTTGCATGCTGTCTTTTTGTCAGTGCATTCCATTGCTTAAATTTAGGTCATCGGTTGTCCACACTAGATTTTGTTTACTCCACATGTGCTGCTTCAACGATCAAGCTAAGAATATCAACTAATTTTTTAGCCACCAATTTTAAATTCCTTCACATTTATGGAGCATTTTATTTAATTAATTTTTTTAACAGTGTTGAAACGGCTGAGTATGCATTGTCGACCCCAGGTTAAGAAATGGTGGTCTAACATTCCACCAAACTACCAATAGCTGATCGCAGCAATTTATCTGTAAAGTTATATGCCGAGTAATGAACAGTCCACGGTATATCTTCTGGAATTAAGCCGAAAGGTAGAGAATTGACTGTAGCAAGCTTCAAGGAACCTGTCCATCTGCATTGCCCCAGATCAAACACGGATTTATTTAAAACATGGTGGTCTCGATAGTGAGAAAGGTCTCCATGCTCAGGCCTCATACTCATTACACAGGATGATTTTACCAGTGCCTCCACTTGAGTTTCAGGAAGCAAACGGAAGCTGCTGCTTGTTGTATCTTCTGTGGTTCTGTATCAGATGAACCACAGAGAATGAAAAAATCTCTTCTACGGCCTGTTATTAAGATCACCTCAAAAATATAGAAATTTATCACATTTAATACTGCAGTTCTGCATGTCTAGCAATCTCACCTTGGTGCAGCCTGGATTTTTAGCAAGCTGGCTTTAGTGCAACACAAAACAGGATTATGTTGGCATACGGCAATGTTTGTGTTTTCTATGCAACATTACTAAAACATATAAAAGGTATGATAATACATAAGTCCTTTCTTTTTAAACCCTTTCTTGACCTGGCCATGCCACAGTGTGTGGGGTTGAAAGCCCTGTATCACTTCCTATCCTGCCTCGGGGATGGGGACCACACCCCGCCCACTTACGCCTAATGTAGCAGCGGGTTTCTCGATTATGTATTCTAGTGAGTGCCACATTGTGATTGCCTACAATCCATCTGAAAGATTGCAGGCAATCACTTACGATATTTCTCCAAACTTTACCCCTTTGTAGCAAGTGGGCATTGAGGAAGCTCAGGGTTTAAAAAAACTGGCAATGTATGCAAACATTAACAGGTATATACATAAGCTGGTCATCCTTAGTTTGCATTTTCCCTTTGTCAATAACTCAAAAAGGGCTGAATGAAAATACACAAATAGGTGATGGGAGGAATACTTGCAATAAGTGTAACCACTGGCAATCGCTCACAGTAGTATTCCAACGCATCGTACTTTAGCCCACCATGCCATCTCAGTTTGGACACAGCCATATACAAATCAGTCCAGCCCAAACTGCCAGGCCAGGCCTTCCATGAACCGGAACACAAGCAACCCAAGACTGGCTGTACCCTAATTGGGGCTCAACAGTTGGGTGTAGCTTGGCTTCAGTGCCAGTACATACCCTTGCCACTTCGGGCAGTACATAAAACACACAAAAGGTGATGGAAGGAATGGTTGCAATAAATATAACCACTAGCAATCACTTGGTGGGTGCTTTCAAACCCATTGTGCTTTTGCTCATCATGCTCCCTCAGTTTGGGCCCAGCCATATGCAAATCCGTCTTGACCCTCAGCTAAAGGGAACAATCCAGCCCGATCTTCCTGACTTTCTCCTCCCTCAACCAGAACACAAGCAACCCAACACCGGTTTCGCCCTGATGGGGGCTCGTCAATCTAGTGTAGCGTGCTTCTAGTGGCACAGTGCCCAAGGGACCCATATCTGGGCATACCCTTGGCACTTACGGCAGTACATCTGTTAGCGCTTTTTTATGTGCTAATTTCAGGACCATAAATTGATATCGGATGGATGGAGTTCCACACCTGAACCTGGTCAACAAATCAATACATTCAATATTTTGCAAAGCACATTAGTCTCCACAAAAAGGACAGAGAATAATATAGGTTCAAACCATGAACATTTATTGAAAGTTAATAGTTTACAGAAGGCAAAAATCAGGTTAGCATCTGTTAATAATTAAAATACATATGCTACAATTAATATACAGCTCAAATGAAATAAAAGTCATATAATCAGAGGATTAACCACCATGGGGTCGCCTCAAAGGAAAGGACAAAGGAAGTCAGTCCTCTCTCATGCGAGAGTGCTCTAAATACTCCTGTTTTGCTCTGCTCCTTAATAATTGTGCCTCTGACCTACTCAATTCATCTCCAGCATATATAAAAAAGGAACACGCACTAACATTTCACCCCCTTATGTGTAGTTTGCATATGACTGTCCAATTAGGTTACAGCACAATGATACAATCACATACTTGTTAAGTTATCAAGGATTTCTCTGCGTCCTTCAAACTACACTGTCTGTAATAGATTAAGATGCATGGATTAGACTGCACACTTCTTCTTGAATGAGCTATTGATTAAAACATTCCATGATTATCACAAAGAGAAGAAAACATTTCTTTACCCAGGAAAGACAGAAAAAGAACATTGTGTTAAATAATTATAACTCCTGCTCGGCTAGAAATAAAATGTTTGTGAGTAGCAAAGCTAAGATGGCCACCAATGATAGTCATTTTAAAATTCAGGCCTACATTAACTGCAATTAATATAAACAGGATTTAAACATAAGTTATTTCTACAAATAGCGTAGGCGTGTCTACTCGTTAATGTCGTGCTAACACAAATATTTTATATGTGAAAAACAATTCCAACATTAAACACTCAAAAGGTGATGAGATGAATTCTGCAATAAGTCTAATCTCTGGCAATTGCTTCGGCTAGCATTCCAATCTATCGTTTTCTTGCCCACCAGCCACATCAGAATCAATCCACTGATACTCTGATACTCAAATCAGTCATGACCCTGCTCGCAAAGGAACAGTTCGTCTTGATTTGCCAAACCAGGTCCTCCCTGAACTAGAACACAAGCAACCCAGGCTACAGACCTGGAGGTTAGAGAGGAGTCACTGGATCCCGGACCTGCTCATTCTTGTGCAGGTAGTAAGTGGGCAATGCTTTGTGATTCATCACAGACTCTAGAGGAAATGTTTAGGGTTTTGTCTGCACTTTAAATTGAAAGCCAACAAAATAATCAGATCGGGCCTGCCCTAAATGTTGGCCAACATCCTTCTCGAAACATGGCTGTGTGCCAGGTGGGATGGATTGCACACGTGCTCGCATTTCCCCAAGCTGACTAATACGTTATTGTGCTACTGCCCCACTGTAGGTGTAGCACACATTTGGATACCACCAAGCCATAAAGAGCTGCCCCTGACCTTGGTAGTGAGAGAGTTTCAGGAACGTTACCACAACAGTATGACTGTGAGCAACAAGGATTTGTATGTAAAGTTTGGAGGGCCTATGTGGTTCCCAGGGTCGGATTGGTAACACGGGCACTCAGGACATGCCCAAGGGGCCGGTGTCCAGTTCCAGCTGTGGGCTGCTTTTTTGAGCAGTCTGGGGGCCGATTTGGGTGGTTTCTGCATTGTTCTAATACAGCCAGCGGTCCAGTGGGTGCCTGAGTGGCCTTTCTGGAGGCAGATGGGCGTCCATTACCTCCCTTTTATCAAAGGGCAGAGGTGTCACTCTCTTTCTCTTGCTGGGCTGGCCAAATACTGAGCGGGGGCAGGGGGCCTGAGCAGAAGGGGCCTCACTTGTTTTCAGGTGTATTTCACCAGTGTAAACTAATCAGTGCATTTCTTTTTTTAGCCCCCCCCCTCCCCCCCCCCCTTAGCAGTGTTTTGCAAAAGGCAATATGCAAATGTGTGTCACTTTTCTTAGCGTTCCCGGGCTAAATTTTAATCCCAATCCTACCCTGGTGGTTCCCGTTTGTATCAGTTTGTTTGTCCAGCTATTTCGGATGACCGTGTAATGTTTATAAGTTCAGAAGACTTATGCTCTTTTGGAAAAGGAGCAGAGGATGTGTCATCATTTACCAAAATATGTCACTCATCCAATGCTGTAAAAGTTATCTTTGATGGAGCAAGTTTGCTATGTATTTAAAGTCTCCTGAGCCACAACAAGGACTTGGAGGCCCATTGTATATCCTTGAGTGTGAAGATATCATTTCCTTGAACACTGGACCAGGAATGTAAGCAGCTTCTTTACAGGTTAATGACAAACCAATTCAAATTTCATGGGGCGGGGGCGATAGATGGCAAAAATATATTAAAACAAGAGTTAAAATACAGGGAAGAATGTACAAATTTACTCTAAATACTCTAAATTTGAAAAAGCACACAGAACCAACTTGGATTCTGGTTGAATGCCAGACGTGGGGTCATTCTGCGCAATAGTGTTTTTTACTATTTCTTTTTATGTCATCCCAAAACTCCACATACTAGTTAAAATAGAAAAATCATATTTTAAGACCCAAAATAACTTTGCACCTCTTGATAACTCTGGAGGAAGCTTCAAATGACTGAGCAAATGTGATGAAACTTTCTTTGCTATTTTTCATGCAAATTCTTCTATCGGCAGAAAAACGTATTAGCAAAGATCATTTCCTAATGATTTACATATGTGAAAATCGCTGCCTTTTTAAAATAAATATCAGTCTGACAGTTAAGAATATTTAAACAAGCATTTGCAATGCAATCGGTCTCGCCTTTGGGACCTTATATGTATTTAGCTATGCAGCACATTAGTCTGGATGCTGAAACATCTACTGTTCTTTAACATGGAGGGAAAGTAAGCACCAAACTGCGTGACAAGCCAGGTATGGGAACACATGGAGAGAAATATTGCCTTTCAGCGGGAAATGGTATAGTTCAAAGCTCTGTATTTAATATGAAATCCAGGGCCTTTGTTAGCCATATCGCTGAAAATACAAGATTTGAAACAAATATTTACTGTCTACGGGTGCTCGTGGAAGACAATATCTATGGACTGTAATCTAGAGAATGCTAAAGTGACTCTGGTATTTTACTGACCTCTTCTGGTTGTTTTCTATCAAGAAAGTTAAATAGAGGCAGTTGCCAATTTAAAAAAAAAGAAAGTCCCTCAGCAGAAAGCAATTCTGGTATTTTACTGACCTCTGCTGGTCGATTTCTATCAAGACAGTTAAATGGAGGCAGTTGAACAGAAAAGAAAGTCCCTAAGCTGAAGCAGACAAGTACTACACTGATCTCCAGAGCCCACAATGTACATACACATATAAGTATATAATAAGTATATACATGAGGTCTCGAATGCTCGACCTAAAAAAATCTATTTCACGGGAACGCTACATGTTTTATTTTGAAGATATTAACCACATCTTTTGCTTGCTTTTCAGGAAGACCCCAAGCCTGGAGACCTTATTGAGATTTTCCGAATTGGCTACCAACACTGGGCCGTCTATGTGGGTGATGGTTATGTGGTGCACCTGGCACCTCCAAGTAAGACCTAGTCTAATCTGTGCTCTTTTTAACATGGTTCGCCGTAGGTTCCCAAGCAACACAGACAAACGCAGGCCCAGCAATCAGGGCCTAATCACTTGTTATCATTGTGCAAATGCAGTAATTAGCATTTCTCAAAATGGTGCGCCCGCTGTGAAGATAGCTCCTGTTATCCCACATAGACTGACACCTGAAAGTTGATATGCTACGAGAACACTCGGCAACTTTTACTGCAGGGTCCACAGTTCACGACAGCCTGGGGTCAAACAAACCACCTACTATAAGTTATGAACAACTGAGTTCCTGGAGTCACCCACACCTGCACATATGCATGCAAGCAATCACCTATGCACTTACACATACATGCACAAGTTTTAAAGAGTATGAGCAGTGTTTTAAAAAAAAATTTACAATGTAACTTTTTTAGCATTTTGTACTACGGATACAACCCAGCAAAACCTTACAGCATATTTTAGTCTTTATAAAATACATGTTAATTAATAACATCAAAGAAGATTTAACAATATTTGATATGTCAAGACATTGGTTTTTACCCATGACCACTGGAATTATGTAGTAGCAGAGGATTAATTTATGTGGCAGAGTGTAAAGAAGTCCAATGGAGCACGTAGAGAATTTGAAGAGTATTTATTTCAGAGTACATGTAATGTACCCTCAGCCCAAGCAGCAGTAAATCTCCAACTGCCCAGGATGCAGCCTTCAAGAAGCTAGAGAATTCTGTTGCCAAGCTAGGACACATGGAATGCAGGGACGCAGCCCAGCAACACAGGTAAGAAGAAATAGAGGCAGGACACAGGGTAAGAGAAAAAGATGTAGAAAATATAAGTAAAACCACAACACATCTCCCTCCCCAAAATACAATAAAGTTGCATTAAAATGTTAGAAACACAGAGATACAATACAGCAACGTAACTGTTCTAAAACATTTTATAATCCTTGTGCCAGGATGGTCTGAACCTCAAACTCCGCTGATTGCCCCAATCAGGCACGACAGGAACATTACTACAACTTGCAGTCCCAGAGTTGTCACAAGGTCCAGAATATCTAGACTCACTGGAAGGAACACAACCTAGTTCACACCCATGGGTATTAGAACCAGGTTCCCATTTGACTAACCGAGACATACTCCACACTTCACCAGAATCCAAAACAACAACATTCTTCCTGACTTCCTTAATAATGAAGGGTCCCATAAACCGTGAGCAACCTTTTCTTAAGAGACCAGGTTTCTTGATCAATACTTCATCTCCAACACTCCAGTGTTTGCGCAAGGAATAATTCCTCAAATCAAACCTGTTTTTGTATTTATCTTGGTGAAGTCTCCGTTTCAAAACAACTTGTTCATCCATTCGCACGTCATTGACATCCAAATTTAGCCAAGCAGGACTCAACTTGTCATGTGGTTTCCTATCTCTCAAAATTGAAAAGAAGAAACCGATGTCAAACAATTGGGAGTATTACGGTGAGCCCACCATGTTTCCCTTAGCATTTTTTTGAGTGAAGACCTGCTTTGTGTAGCCCTTTGACCACAAGACTTGACCAACTTGTTCATACTTTCAGCTAAGCCATTGGCCTGTGGTGAATATAAGGCTGTCTTAAAATGAGTGATGGATAATTCTTTAAGAAATCTGTTCATCTCATGTGAGACAAACTGAAAACCATTATCAGTAATGTGGTGTTTAGGTATTCCTTCCCTTGAGAACTCTTCACAGAGAAACTCAATAACAGTTCTAGTGTTCACAATAGGGACACATTTTGTTACAACCCATTTGGAGGTGTAATCTACTAGCAACAACACATAACGTTCATCATAAGTAGGGCTCCCGGTTTTATGGTATTTATTTGTTTGCCATTTCCGTCTGTATTTATCCATATTTAATTTTGGCTGATTTTATCTGTATTTATCCATATTTATTTTGGGTTTTGGGGAAAGAGTAAGCTCAAATTAGTATATTTCCACATTTATTTAACCGATAAATATGCACTTATGCTTGAATGTCTGCCAGGTTTCAGTGTTGTGAACACCCACAGAAGCTAAATCAGTGCACATATATGAAAATATGCAAATGTAGTATCTTCCTTGTGCATGTCTACTGCTGTGAAAGCCTCTTTACTAAAATCCCTTTTTATTAACCTCCTTATCTATCAATCCACACATCCATTGGCCTTCCCATCATGTCAGACAGTATATAGAATTACTCAAAAAGCAACCCAATTTCCGTTTTTATACACATTTAAAAATAAATACAGACAAGAAAATAAATGTTTTCTGTCTGTATTTATCTGTAAAAATCAGTAAAAACGGAAAACAGGGAGCCTTAATCATAAGCAAAAGATTCAAAAGGTCCAGCAATATCCAAACCTAACTTGGACCAAGGTTCAGAGGGAATTTCAACTGGTGAAAGCGGCGCAGTACAACATTTCTTACTCTTATCACTGTTAGCACATTCCCAACAATCTTTGACAACATCCTCAATCTGTCTATCCATCGTTGGCCACCAGTACCACTCACAAACTCTGACCTTTGTCAAATTCCTTCCTAGATGTCCCTCCTGGGCCAGATTAATGAGCTTGCACCTAAGATCACGAGGAGGTATCACTCGATTACCCCTCAGCAATTTCTCATCGAAAACACATAAGTTATTCTTAACATTAATAAAACATTTCAGATGTTCAGGAACATCTTTATCTGCTGGCCACCCTTCAACTGAATTTCTTGACCATTTCCAAATCACTGTCACTATGAGAGGCTATAGACCATTCATCTGAGTCAACAGCAGACTCGTGTACCCATCCTACCAGAGAATTTTCCACCTCCACACCAGATTGATCCAAAGGTAACCTTGAAAGACAATCCGCAATGACATTCATTGATCCAGGAACGTACTCTACAACAAAATTAAATTCTGACAACCCTTCCATCCAACGTTTGATTCTAGGGGAAATATTTTCAACATCTCTGCATGTGAAAATTTGACATAAAGGACGATGATCAGTCCTAACAACTACAGGCAAACCCCAAAGGTAAAACTTGAAGTGATGAATAGCCCAGAAAACCACCAACGCCTCTTGCTCAATCACCGAGTAGCGTTCCTCAGCACCCCTGAGTGAGCGAGAGGCGAATGCAACAATCCTGGACTCACCATCCACAACTTGTGATAAAACTGCTCCCAACCCAAGCATACTAGCATCAGTGGACAAGATTGTTTTCTTGCAAGCATCAAAATGCCCCAACGTGGGCATGTGACTGATTACATTTTTAATAGAGTTGAAAGCAGAAGAACATTCATTAGATCATGCAAATTGAACACCCTTTTTGAGTAGCAACCTAAGAGGAGAAGAAACACAAGCAAAATTAGGAATGAATTTTGAGCAGAATTCTGCTAATCCTAAAAATGATCGAACTTGGTCTTTGTTAACAGGTACAGGGGCCTTCACAATACTTTTCGCTATGTCAAGTTTAGGACTGATTCCTTCAGCAGAAATTGTATGTCCTAAATATTTCACAGATGAACACGAAATTTGCACTTTTCTTTTTTGATAACAAGACCAGCATCTTATAGCCGTTGTAAAAACTTCCACAACACATTGTCATGATCCTGTTGGTCCTTCCCATAAACCAGGATGTCATCCTGAAAAATTAGAACTTTGGGTAAACCTTCTAAAACCTTATTCATGACCCTCTGGAAGCAAGCTGCAGCGGATGCTAGACCAAAGGGCATTCAAATGAATCTGAAAGCCCCTAGAGGTGTTATGAATGATGTCAGATGCTTGGAATCCGGATGTAGAAGAACCTGATGGTAGGCAGATGACAAATCTATCACACTGAAGCACCTAGCGTCTTTAATTAGAGCAAGAGTTTGAGAAATATTTGGTAAAGGTTGCCTGTCAACCCAAATATGCCTGTTAAGACCACGCAAGTCTACACACATGCAAATCCCTTTACCACCATCTTTGGGTGCCAAAACTATGGGAGCCAACCACTCAGAGCATTCGATCTCTTCAATGACACCTGCAGATAATAGTCTCTTGAGTTCTTGATCCAAAGGTTCCATCAACAAGTGTGGAACTTTCCTAACTTTGCTGACAATTAATTGAGCACTATGCTTCAAAACAATTTTGTGTTCAAAGTTTTTCAGTAAACCCAGCTGATCACTAAATACCTTGGGAAATTGTGAGCATACATCATCAGATAGCAAACTAGGGGATACAAGTAACACTTTTTCTGGTGAATTGGGATCTAATTTAATCCCCATGTCCCTCTGGTGCCTCCACCCAAGAAGATCATCTCCTCTTTTCGCTGCATACACTTTCCCAAGGGTCTCTCTGTCCTTGAACTGATTTTTTTTATTACAAATCCTAAAACATCAATTTTGACCCCACCATAGCCTACTGGGTTGATGTCCGGAGGGAAAAGCTCAACTTTCTCAAGACCAAAAACAGCATTCCAATTAGCATCACCCACCATAGTGTAGGGTGACCCTGAGTCAGCCAAAACAGAAAATCGTTCACCACCAATGAACACTTCACACTCAGGCATATCAAGTGTATCACCATCGACAACACCATCCTCTCTTATACGGCAAATAAACTTTTTCTCTTGTTCGGCATGTAGTACGGTTTGGTTCCTACCACTACGACACGCACGTGCATAATGGCCCCTTTTTCCACACTTATCACAGACAACAGACCTTGCAAAACAATTGGAACTGTTTGGTAAATGGCTCTCACTCCCACATCTAAAACATTTGAAACTATTCCTGTTGTTTCTGAACCCAGAATGTTCAGTATTAGGAGATCTTTATTTTGATAGAGATTGTTCTGAATTAAGAGGTTTCTTATCTCTCTCATATTGACTTCCTTTTGGATGCCCCTTTGAAATCATCTTTCTTAAATTCATCTCTTTTAATTTCATGAATAGCTCTATCATCTACAGCAACATCACAAGTTTTCTCTACTTTCATCTCACGTACCCACATGTTAGTGTTCTCCATGCTTTCTACAATAGATAGTGTATCCTTGAGGTCAGGATTTTTAGCAAGAAGTTTTGTTGAACTTTTGGGTCATTCGTGCATCTAACGATTTGATCTCTAATAAGGGAATCTGTAAGTTGCTCAAACTCACAGGCACGAGCTAATGTTTTTAAGGTAGCTACATAGCTGCTAATTGTTTCTTGCTTGCCCTGAATCCTAGAGAAGAACTTGTGGCGTTCTAGTACAACATTAATTTTTGAACCAAAATGTTTTTCAAGCATCATAACAGACATATCATAGACATTTTCAGCATCACCCTTACCACGCCCTAAGACAATTTAATCTAAACCTTCATAGACATGTCTTCCTTCAACTCCTAAATTATGCATAAGTGTGGCTTGTTTTCTTACCACTGAAACTTTCTCCCCTCCAATAGCTAATAAATATGAATGAAATAGAGGCTTCCACCTTTTCCAAGGTAAGATGGGATCACCAACATCAGAGAGAAATTGTGGTGGTTGAGACATGCTGGAGAAGGTCATTATGAAGAAAATACCATTAAAAAAAAAGTGAGCAGATGTAAAACAAAATGGTTGCAAAGGAAATATACAATAATTGAACTATGTCATATAATTCAATGAAAATTATTTGTAAAAGTACTAGGAATCATAATGAATCTATTGAAGTAGATATTATGTGTGAGAAAATGGAGTGAAAAATGCACACATCACTCATATACTGCATAAAGGATTGTTCTGAAGCTATAATCAACTGAGAAATTAAAATTATGCACAAAAGTGGAATAATTGTCAATGACCGAAAATTACTCCTCCTTTTTTTTAAATTGACTGCGCAGCCGGGCGCATCGGCCAAGTACCTAGAAACATGTTACAACGGCAAATCAGCACTAAAATTAAGACTCTTCACTGACTGTATCAATAACACGTAGTTTCCAGAAATTAATCTATTGTTAAATCATAAGTGTGCATATCACTGACACGCTGCCCAGGAAAAATTGTTATTATCAGGTACAAATGACTGAAGGTAGAAAGAGTGTGCACATCACTGATGCACAACGTAAGAATTTCAAAATGCAAAATTACACATGTGCGTGGAATCAGTAAACAGATAATCCGACGTGGTTGGCAAGGACGTGGTTGGCAAGATTGCAGAATTAAAGATGGCGGCACGTTGTCCACGTCAGTCCGGATGGCTCACAGCACGCAAATGCAATACAGCGTGATCTGCGTCACACGCATAGATGCAATGCGGTAGATGGAAAATCCGAACAGGAACGTCTTCAATGCACAGACTCCCACGAAGATTCAAATTCTACTGATGGAAGATAAGGAGAGACGGGGGGCAAGTGCGATTCAAATAATGCCAATGCCACTGTCAAAGTCAGTTATGATTCACGATGAAAAACAAGGCGGCCGTGAGTAAAACACAAGAAAATAACGTCACAAACCAGATACATTTCCAGCAAAAGACTTGAAAGTAGTCTTAATTGATCCTCACGACCAGTGAAGAGTCCAAGTCAATTCAATTAAATATAGATCTTGTTAATCCAAGATAGCCTAGGCAGTCTTCAAAGTAAGAAATATTAGGAATATGGAGATAACTTGAAAAAAAAATAGTCGCTCACAATAAAATAGTGCCTGAGACTTGTTCCATCAATTTAAAGTCAAACAATGCTGCAGTGGGTTCGCAGGGGAGGCTGGTGGTCATCAAATCCTGTCCCCTCACAGGTACAACTCGTCGCCAGTGTAAAGAAGTCCAATGGAGCACGTAGAGAATTTGAAGAGTATTTATTTCAGAGTACATGTAATGTACCACCAGCCCAAGCAGCAGTAAATCTCCAACTGCCCAGGTTGCAGCCTTCAAGAAGCTAGAGCATTCTGTTGCTAAGCTAGGACACATGGAATGCAGAGACGCAGCCCAGTAACACAGGTAAGAAGAAATAGAGGCAGGACACAGGGTAAGAGAAAAAGGTGTAGAAAATATTAAGTAAAACCACAACACAGAGTCAACTAAATTATACAGAAAAAAAGGCAACATATGCAGCATGATGCAGCTAATATTTTGATAGTATTATTTAATTATTTTGTAATTTTTTCACATAGCAAAACTGTCTGGGCAAAGACTTCACCTCAATAGTACCAATTTTAGCAAATAAATACAGAAATAAGCAACTGAACGATGACCAGTTAACCTTTGCGAAGGGCTTTCCACTGAGTGCGAACACATGTCACCACGTTTTAGTAACTTCTGATCTGTTTGAGCTAGAAACTATTATTTTTTTTAATCTGTAGATTATACAGCAGATGATGGATTATGTGGCAAATAAGTCCATCCATAATTATGCAATAAAAGCAGCAGCCGTAGAATCCCCTAATTACAGTGGCCCAGGTTTCACCCTTTGGGGGATGTGGCCTCATTATTAAGGTCGTATTGTTCCATCCATCTGCCCCAGATATGTTTGTGTTTTTTGCAGACATCCTTGCAGCTCCAAAACCTCCGTATCCAAAATTTTGAAACAATCGAGCCCCGCTCAGTGGCCTAGTTATCACTGGTGGAGCAGGTGTACTGGCATTGGGGCCCAGAGTCCTGACGGACCCATTGGCCCCTGATTATTTTTGTATTTTATCATTCCAACAGCAGCCATTTCCTTCCTTGCCTGAGGTCCCAGGACACACAGCTATGCTACTGACCCGCTCTCCAATAAGTCCTACTCGGAGATACCTTTGCTTTCCACGATTGTGTCCCGTCTCTTTTTGTAATCACCAAACCCAAACTAGTAAAAACTTTTATGAACCAGTTCATATGTAACTCATCCAGGGTATTTACCAGTGCTGTAGGCGGGGAGAGAACATTGTTGCATTGTGTTATTTTGAGTAAGTATTTGTCACCTAAACATTTGAGCAGTTCTAATGCTTCCTAATACTATTACAGTCATTTAAAAACCTTGTGCCCTTGTTTTAAATGTTTATGTTACGCTGTGTTAACATAGGAAATTATACTGACTCAACAATTTCATTGCAGTATTATATGAGCTAGAAACTTCCTATAACGTACTTTAAAACAAGCATATCCTTTTTCACCAAATATAGTTTATCCTGGAGTCCACCAGTAGGTGTCACAGAAAATACCCTAGAAACCTCATGAGTCAGGGGATATCTTAAAAACAGATGTAACAAAGTTCCATGCTCCTTCATTTTACAGATTTTACATTGTCAACTTATGAGGGGTATGGCAGAGAATGGTTCGTTTTCATGGATCACAATTTTACATCATTCTATCATGGTAAGGTAAATCCTTACCCATTGCTTATTTGAAACTTAACCTAAATCAAAAAGAGGGAGTGAGAAGAATTCAAGCTGATTTATCTTCTCTCCAATTACATGCAACTAATCAACTGAGAGGGGACCCACTAACAGGGGTTCATCTGTCTCTCTTACCCCGGCCTGTAGGGGAAACGTAAGGACCTGATTCACTAAGGACTTCCGCACTCGTGGCGGAGGCCCCACAGTCGTGGGAGAGTCTCCTCACTCGGGGAGGGTTTCGCCACAATGAGAAATATCATTCTGGAGATTCCGCCCTGAGTGCAGAGACTCCCCTACGACTAAGGGCCTCCGCACGTGTGCGAAAGTCCATAGGGAATCAGGCCCTGAGTGTTTTTAAGAGGAATACTAAGGTACCAAGCAATAGAATCACGATGAAGCAGATGAGTAGAGGAGACAAACACTAGTCAGGTGATCTATGAGGTTATAGAATGGATGATGTTAAAAAATGGTTATATCATTCAATGGTACATTATTAATATGTATGCTGGGTAATTAAAACGGAAGGGGGGGATTGGCCAGGGCTGTAGTGTCAAGATCAAAGCATAGGGAGTCCAATAAAGTACAAAGGCATATAGTGGAGATCAGCACTAGAGTTGATAAGAGTCAGACCCTGGTTAGTGGGGTGTAATACCCCGTGGTTAGATTCAAAGTGCTATATATTAGAATGGTATCAACAGTGCTTGGTTAAAGACATGTTTCGTGGAGAGTCTGTGGAAATTGACAAAATGTGAGCTCCAATAAAATGAGGCACAGAAAGAGATAGATAAAATCAAGATCCTCAAATGCGGAAACTAGTCTGAGCACAACCCCTCAGAAACTAGGAGCACCCTGACCCCTACCAGCAGTGTGAGAAATGTTGAGGTGATCATGCGCATTAACCCGTCTTATACCGCATGTAAACAAGGTTACTAAACCACACTCATTCTCCATGATAACCCTGGTCACGTCTTCACATAACTTGGTTGCTCCCTCAGGGTCGAGGCCACCACAATCTTTGTTCTCTTACACTTAGATTACATCAATAAAGTCTGCCTGAGCATCTCAGTTTCCGTCCTGTGCAGACTACACCATAAGATAAAAAAAAAGGGGGGAGGTAGAGGGATATGCTAGGTCCACCCTCCTGTTCAAGTTATAGACATACAAAAAATCCAAAATCTCGGATAGAGAACCTAGCAGTAGAGGTAGATTTTCGCTCAGTGTGAGGTAGAAAATCCGGCACAAAAGGAAAAATGTCCTTTCTTGAGTCCCCTCACTCACCGGGGTTTCCCCACAGTGATGTTGTAATTAGAACAGCAATGTGATTAAGCATTTACTGAAGACATTAATGCTTTCCCTTTAGATCATGTTTTCTCCGTTATGTTGACCGAAGTTTGGACTCCATTTTGTATTGTCATGCTGCCACGTGTTCGCCACGAGGAGAGTCCGACCTTTGTGTTAGTTGCTCTTGTAATCTGCCTAGTAACAGTTTATAAATAGCTCTCTCTTGTCTGTTTGGCGCATGCCCAGACTTGACCACATCTGTTATAATTAGCCTTGCTTGACCATGTGTTTCGCGGACTCAAGAAGTGTGTTGGCTCCGCCTATGTATTGATTCAGTATCGAGAATGACCATAAATGGTAATGTTCTTCGGCCTCATGTTGTATCCACCCACTTATGAGCCCCTCTGGTGTGTATAAAAGGGGACTGTGTACGCAAGTTCTTTGTGCTACTCTATGCAATGCTGAAGGGTATTGTATGGATTGTAGGACCACCCTTAAGGGTTAATAAACCTTGTTTTTGTACTTTGCAGTTTCCGTGCCAACTTCCTTATAGATTCCGTTACAGGAGAGCGAACCCTTGTGCCTTGCGGGCCTAGCTGGGGCCTGTACACATCAATTGGCGCCCGTCACGTGGGGCTCATCGGCGACTCGGATGCTCGAAGGACTGGTCACGACGAAGGTGAGGAGTTTGGCCGGGGACGTGATCACTGCCAGCGGCGTTTTAGCCCTGGCATCCCGAGGTTTTTCTTCCTTCCCTTCCGAGCTGACCGTCTGGGTGGCGCCGGTCATCGACTGAGACCTCTTCTGTCGGTCCTGCCGTGAGAGCCGTTTGGGCGATTGTGGAGCTTGGCAGTTGGAATCTGGACTCTTGATTGGTAAGAACCGTTGTACGGTACTTGCTCCGAGTTTTTGAAGCCTGGGTTGGCTATTTGAGTTTGATTGATGATGACTAGTCATATTTTGGATTTGTCTTTGTGAATATATATGCGTTGCAACACATATAGGCAGGTAATGTGGAGAGATTTCTCCAGAGTTGTGTAACTTTGAACGGCGCAACGATTAAGTGCCATTTTTTATAATATTGTATATTTTGCATTATTTCTGAGCATGCCTGCTTTCAGCGCACTCCGTAAGTGGTGCTGCTGTTTCGGAAACCGGTTGAACCTCGAGGAATCTGCTCCGGCTCCCCCAGAGGGGACGCCTAATAGGGATATGTATGTGAAGCATGGTCTTTCTTCCATAATGTACAGCACAGTGTGGAGGAAATACACAAAGAAGGATCCTGAGTTGCGATGGCCTTTGTATGGATCGTTTGATATACGTAAGATTGAGTATGTGGAACAGTGCATGTGTAAACGACGTGCTCGTCAGGATATGTTTGAGTGTGTGCGATTATTGGTGAAGGAAGTGCGTGAGCGAGAGAAGCGTGAGAAAGCGCTGTATGATAAAGACCAACGAAAGAATGATCATGTGCGAGCACAGGAAGCGAAGCGTCGGGAGGACAAAGAGCAGGCGGACAGACAAGAGAAAGAGCGTAGGCTCCAAGTTTCGGGTCAATATGTTGTTCGCCAGCCACTTTATCCTGTCCTTAATAATCCTGATGATGATTTTTATTTGCTAGATCGCTCTCCGCCCCCTTATGTTGGCGCATCTGCTCCGCGGCCGCAAGATTCTGGCCCGGCCTCGGGTAAGGTAGACACACGGTCCATGTTATCGGCCGAGCATATGGCTGAGCTTCGGAAACTTTCCCTCCGTGCACTTAAGGGCAAGATGTCTAAGGAGGAGTTGTTCCATACTTGGGGGTCGTGGCAAGATAGAGAGAGGGTGTATTTTCTGTCTCATTTCGCGGATGAAGTAATTACTGCTTTCCGAAAATATTCTAGTGTTCTTGAGCCTGACGAAGTGTCTTCGGATGCCGGAGCACTACGTAATGGTGTTTTTCCTCCCCCTAAGGCTCCTGAGGCGGCTCGGCGATTGTTTGCTTTGCGGGACGAGGTGCTGGCCCTTAGAGAGAAAGCACGCCAACAAACGGAGGAGGAGAAGCAGTCGGATTCGTTTGCAGCAGGGGGCCACTCATCCACCTCCCAGTCAGATAAGGATGACGTAGTGCATGCTAAACCAAAGCGAGAGGCAGCGCCTTTGTATGTTCCTCCTAAAGGAGCAGGGACTAGCTCGGACGTTACCTCCGCCGATGCTAGGGGATATTTCGTGTATAATTGGGTTTACACTCCGTGGCATAGGGCTGATGTTATGGCATTGAAGAATGCGCTGCCCGACCCTCGCAAGAATCCAGCGGCCTTCTATGAAGAAGTTGAGGGGGCCTTGAATTCTTGCGTTATGACTTTAGCAGACATAGACCTGTTCTTTGGCCTTATTCTACCACCGGATATGTGGCGATCTGTACGAAAGGTAGATGATATAGTTGCCTTTAAGGCCCGGTGGTCTGAGCTTGAGGATGAAGACAGGGAGAGGAAGCCCGCGCAGAAACCGCCGCAGAGTATTTTAGATCTCCCTGCTGCTATTGTGACTAAGCTGAAGACGATTATCCCCCCCAAAAAGATTGACTGGAATATGTTAGCCGCATGTAAACAGAAAGTTGACGAGTCAGTTGCAGATTTCTTCACGCGCTTTGAGGAAACGTTTCATGATTTTAGTGGCCAGTCGCTTACTGACGACACTGGCCGCCACCTTTTCGCGGACAAATATGTGGCTAATCTGTTACCGGCCGTTTAAAAGCGAGCGAGAGTTCCTGGTCCTCCGCGACGCCGACGGCCCTTCTGACTATCGCTCAGTATTATGAGCGTCAGGAGCACGAGGCGAAGGGCCAGGAGGAAAAGAAATCGAAAGATCTTAAGACTAAGGTAATGTTGGCACAAGTTTATGGCCCGCCCCGACGGGGTAATAATAGAGGAAGGGGAGGATCTTATGGTCCCCCTTCGGGCCGATCTGATTTGAATAGGAACCAGTGTGCGTATTGTAAGCAATTGGGCCATTGGGCCAGGGATTGCCCAGTGTTGTGTGCCTCGCGACAGGGGCATACTCCGGGTGGCCCGAGAGGTAGAGGGGGTTCCTCGAGCTTTAAAGGAAATTCTACCGATCATGTTCGTTTCGATACTGCTGGGCAGCACCGAGATAGCTCAAATGTTTTCGATCGCCAGCACCAGTATCACGTATCGGAGATCGATCGGTCGGGATATCATGATTCGCAGCATGCATAGGAATGCGTTGGATGGGGGTCTGAATCAGTTGAGGTGCCGGTCGATCAGACGGGTCCTTATGTATCGGCTGAGGTTTTAGGTTCTACTGATCAGTTCCTAGTAGATACAGGAGCGACACGTAGTGCATTGTCTAGGTACTTGGTTCCGGGGGCTCCCCCATCCGGCTCAGTGGTTACATCGGTAGGGTTTGACGGTACACTCTCCCGCAGCCCTCTTTCACAGCCCCTTATATTTAAGGTTGATTCTTTTTCTGCGCCCTGTCCGTTTCTGCTTGCTCCGTATACGCCGGATAACATTATGGGCCTTGATATGTTAAAGCACTTTAGGGCTACGATCCGCTGCTCCCCTGAGGGTGTGAGGGTGATCTTAAATGACAACTACCCCCGGTCAGAGCGGATGTGTACGATATCAGAGGATGCGTTGTTGGCCACCCTCCCTCGAGCTTTATGGGCGACTTCGGACACAGATGTGGGACAAATGGTGATTCCTCCGGTCCACATTAGTGTCCAGGAGGGGGCGGTGTTGCCGCGCCTCCCGCAGTATCGTATTTCCCAGGAGGGCGAGGAGGCTCTCATACAGATTGTGCAAGATTTGATCGCAGTGGGAGTAGTGGAAGAAGTTCCCTATAATATCTGTAACAGTCCGATTCTCCCTATTCTGAAAAAGGACACGGATGCAAAGGTCTATCGGTTCATAATTGATTTGAGGGAGGTAAACAAGATCGTGATACCTCAGTACCCGGTGGTTTCCGATATCACGACGTTGCTTACCTTGGTCCCGCCTATGGCGACCACGTTCTCAGTGATTGATTTGAAAAATGCCTTCTTTTCCATTCCCATTCACCCTGATAGCCGATATCTTTTTGGGTTTACATTAAATAATAGATCTTATCGTTTCTGTAGGATTCCCCAGGGCTATACAGAAAGCCCTAGCATTTACAGTCAGGCTTTGAAACGACAGTTGGATTCCTTTGTTTTACTCGAGGGGGTCACCCTCATTCAATATGTCGATGACATCTTGTTGGCGGCTGACACCCTGGAGCTGTGTGAGAAAAGCACGCTATCCTTACTTTCCTTTTTAGCCTCCCACAATCATAAGGTATCTCGGAAGAAATTGCAATTCTGTAGACCAAAGGTGACTTATTTGGGTCACCTTTTGTCTAAGGAGGGACGGGCACTCACACCGGATCGTATCCAAGTAATTTTGGATACACCGAGACCGTCCACACAGAAGGATGTCCGTGCATTTTTGGGCCTCGTTTCTTTTTGTAGACAGTGGATATTGGGGTTTTCACACATAGCTAAGCCATTGTTAGCCCTTTTGACAAAGGATACACCTATCCCAATCCCTTGGTCAGATGAGTGTGATGCTGCTTTTCAGCAACTGCGACAGGCCCTTTGTTCAGCACCAGTGTTAGGGACCCCTGATTATGCAAAACCCTTTTCGTTGTATGTGCATGAGAAAAATGGATGTGCATTGTCAGTTTTAGTACAGATGCACGGCGACAAGCAGCGCCCTTGTGCATATTTCTCGGCTGTACTTGATCCTGTCGCCCGAGCATTGCCTGGTTGTTTTCGCTCGGTTGCGGCGACAGCTGTGTCAATACGCCAAAGCGAGGGAATTGTGTTATCTCACAAGCTGTTGGTATTAGTCCCCCATGCTGTTGATGCCCTGCTTAATCAAACAAAGACGCAGCATTTGACCAGTGCCCGTTTGACGGGATATGAGTTGACGCTTTTGGCTCCTCATATTACGTTGAAAAGGTGCGTAACACTAAACCCGGCAACATTGTTGCCATACCCCGAAACTCAGCCTGAGGCGCGGAAAGCGCATGATTGTATTCTTGTGACTGAGGAACAAACAAAGGGTCGTATTGATCTCCAGGATACGCCCTTTCCAGATGTAGATGGAGAACTGTGGGTGGATGGATCCTGTCTGAAGCTACCAGATGGTACGACTTCAGCAGCATATGCAATTACCACATTACAAACGATAGTGGAGACAGCACGCATACCACAGAAATCAGCTCAAGCAGCGGAACTGATAGCATTAACACGAGCATGTGAGCTCAGTACAGGACTATGTGTGAATGTTTATACAGATAGCCGCTATGCCTTCGGAGTAGCGCATGACTTCGGCCTACTCTGGAAGGAGAGAGGGTTTTTAACGTCACATGGGGCGCAGATAATGCATGGAGAGTTAGTTCACAATCTTTTAACCGCATTGACATACCCAAAGAAAATTGCCATTGTTAAGTGTAGCGCCCATAGGAAAATAGTTGATAAAGTTGGAGAAGGGAATGCGTTAGCAGATCGAGTAGCACGGGAGACTGCGATGCAGCCCGGTGCTACTGCCATGTATGTAGTAAAGTCACAGGTGGAAAGATGGCGTGATGCGAAGGAGGAAGTGCGAGAAATACAAAGGACCGCTTCTGATAAAGAGCGGGAGCAATGGGCTAGCGAGGGAGAGTTGGATGACGAGGGTTGCTGGAGAAATAAGCAAATGGATAGATGGAAATTACCCACGGCCTTTGTACAACCTATGGTTCAGATGGCACATGGGCTAGCACATGTTGGAGCTTCCGCAATAGTGAAATTGCTTACTCAAGTTTGGGAGCATCCAGAGATTGCTAGCACGGCAAAGAGGGTGGTGCAGACTTGTATGATCTGTCTGAAGTATAACCCAGGAAAGGGTACTCGAACTCCAGCAGGAGGATTTGCGACACCTACTGCACCCTTTGAGGTTCTGCAGATGGATTACATCCAGCTCGAGCGCTGTAATAATTTGAAGTATGTTCTAGTAGTGGTCTGCGCTTTCAGCAAATGGGTTGAAGCGTACCCTACGAAAGACAATACTGCAATGACTACTGCGAAGCTGCTGCTGAAGGAGTTTTTCCCCCGATATGGCGTTTGTAGACTTCTGTGGAGTGATAATGGCCCTCACTTTGTAGCGGATGTTATAAAGTATGTCTTGAAGGGTCTAGGCATCACTCAGAAGTTCCACGCCGTGTTTCACCCTCAGTCTGCAGGCCTAGTCGAGAAGTATAATGGTACACTGAAGCTTAAAATAGCCGAAATTCAAGCTTCAACGTCTTTGACTTGGCCAGACGCCCTGCCACTGGCGTTATTGTCAATTAGATCAGTACCGCACTCTCGAACTGGCCTCACGCCGTATGAAGTGGTATTCGGACGCCCAATGAATATTTGGGGTCCACCAAGGCCTAAGGCTGTGTATGATGTACCGTGTGTAATGATGAGTGATTATCTGGCACAGTTAACGGATAACTTGGTTTCTATTCACCAACAGGTCCGAGAGGCGCTCCCTGATCGGTCTACCGGTGAAGGACATGGTCTCCGGCCTGGTGACCATGTGATGGTGAAAGTCTTTGACAGAACGAACAGCTTGGAACCGAGATGGGTGGGCCCTGAGCAAGTCCTCCTTGCAACGAGGACGGCTGTGCGAGTCTCGAACAGGAAGAATTGGATCCATTCCTTGCATTGTCGAAAGGTACCGCCCGGATTGGTGGAGTCTGCCGTGCTGGCCGATCAACGAGAAATCCTGGCAGCAGAGACAGGCCGTGCTGCAGAGCCAAGTGACACTGAGGAGCTCTTTCCGGACCACGCGACTTCTGGAGGAAGGCGATATCATCTTCGACCACGGAAGTGAGTTTTCCAGTACCGGGACACACTGTCAGAACGGCCCTTGGGTTAGTGAAACGGAGAGCCGATGAGGCAAGGGGGGGGGATCAGCCCTGCATTAGTGTAGCGACACCCGTCTTGGCCCGCTGGTGAAGAAATCAACCGCTGCCCAAGGGGAAGAGTTCTGACAGACTTTTTAGTTTCAGGAAGATATCAGGGTATTGTTTCCTTTGACATGGAGAAGAAGAAAATCCTTTGTGCGTTGGGGTTCATGCTAACAGTAGCTATTGTTGGGATAACAACATGGTTTGTAGAGGAGGTAACTCCTGCTCGGAAAACACTTGTGTTGACGACTCCGGTGCCTGCGGAGCACTACTTCTATACATTGCCGTATCAAGAGTTGAAGCATCGACAGTCTTATTTGAATAACACTTTCATTCAGATGCTGCATCATACCCACGTTGCTACAAACGCTACGAACTGTTGGATATGTGGGATGATGCCGGCCCATCAGAAGAAAGGAGGTACGCCATTCATACCACTTCCTTTTTCTCATAATGGCTCTTGTAGAGCATGGTACACCTTACTGTTTGCCACTCGGAAACCGACAGTGGGACGATTGCTTTTTAGACTTAATAAAGAATGCCATCAAGACAAGAATGGGTATCCACAAGCGAATGGGACAATTTGGGAGTGGGAAGAGTACCGACCAGACAATGAATCCATTCCCTACATCTTCACGAACACCAGAGACACTGTGGGGAAGGGCAAATTCGTGATCCAAGTGGCACAGGCTCAAGCGGACCTGTGTGTCCAGAGTGTGGGTTTTATCCCTGTTGGTGTCAGTGATTGCCTAACTGTCTTGAACATTGATGGGTTGAACAACAGTACCTTCCTAGCGTCCCATAATACCTATTTTGTGTGTGGAAATAAAGGTTATTACCGTTTGCCGGCTGGGTGGTCTGGGGTATGTTATGTATCCTTCCTATTACCTCCTGTATTCCTAGCACCAGCATCTTACCATAAGGACTTGAAATTGTTGAATAATGTGACTGTAAATAGGTATAAACGTACTTTATCGATTGATGATGTGGATCAAACTGATACCAGCTTGCAGCAGTATATTGATTTTAACTTAGGACTGTTTTTCTTTGTTGGAGCCGCTTTGAATAGTAGGAAGATCCGAAGATTAACAAGAGTGGTAGAAGCTGTGACAAATCAGACTGCTGCTGCTCTTGGGAATCTTACGGAAGAGTTACAAATAACTAGGATTGTTGCATTGCAGAATCGTATGGTACTAGATGTAATGCTAGCTGATCGAGGTGGAGCCTGTAAAATTATTGGAAGCAGTTGCTGTGTGTTCATCCCTGATCATACGCCATCCGTTTACAACGCCATTAACAAGTTGCATAAAATAGCAGCTGAAATCCACACAGAAAACGGCACTTGGTCCTTTTCTGGATGGTTTTGGGCATTGGTTACTGCCTGGGGATGGAAGGTCTTAACTGGTCTCTGTATTATTATAGCAATTCTGTTCTTTTTCTGTATGTGTGTTCAATGTGGACCATTGTTCTGTTCTGTATGCATTTCATTCTGCATTCCGGATAAGAAAGCTATTGCCGATATTGCTCATCAGAAGCGTCTAGCTAAAGAGGTTAAAGGAATGATGATAATTGACATATATGATGATTTTTGGAAGCCGGATGTCTTCAGTAAATGCTGAAAGGGTCGTCTGTTGTAATTAGAACAGCAATGTGATTAAGCATTTACTGAAGACATTAATGCTTTCCCTTTAGATCATGTTTTCTCCGTTATGTTGACCGAAGTTTGGACTCCATTTTGTATTGTCATGCTGCCACGTGTTCGCCACGAGGAGAGTCCGACCTTTGTGTTAGTTGCTCTTGTAATCTGCCTAGTAACAGTTTATAAATAGCTCTCTCTTGTCTGTTTGGCGCATGCCCAGACTTGACCACATCTGTTATAATTAGCCTTGCTTGACCATGTGTTTCGCGGACTCAAGAAGTGTGTTGGCTCCGCCTATGTATTGATTCAGTATCGAGAATGACCATAAATGGTAATGTTCTTCGGCCTCATGTTGTATCCACCCACTTATGAGCCCCTCTGGTGTGTATAAAAGGGGACTGTGTACGCAAGTTCTTTGTGCTACTCTATGCAATGCTGAAGGGTATTGTATGGATTGTAGGACCACCCTTAAGGGTTAATAAACCTTGTTTTTGTACTTTGCAGTTTCCGTGCCAACTTCCTTATAGATTCCGTTACAGGAGAGCGAACCCTTGTGCCTTGCGGGCCTAGCTGGGGCCTGTACACATCAGTGACATGCTTCATCATTGGGGCCATCTCAACCCGCTGTGGGTTGAGGCATGCTATGACTTGCGAAATACGTAGGAGCACTGTTGTGAGGAACTATGTGTGGTGCAGTGGTGTATGTGGAGCGGAGTGACTTTAAAAATATCTAACTAGTGGGCGAATTAACTTTATTCTTGCTCCTAGTTGATATGTTAAAACGGGGCGTTGGTCTCTAGGGTGCCTGGTTTCCATCAGTCAGGGCTCTTTTTCAGGACAACACAGGGTCCAGCCCTGTGTGTACCACTCCAGAGTGCTGTGAAAAAGTGACTCAAAATGCTAACTATTAAGCATAAGGTAAACAATACATACGACACTAGTAAATCATGTAGTATTTTTTAAAAGGCAGAGCTTTGCCTCATGGTCATGGGAGGGGGCGTGAGAGGGTTCCAACTGGAATTAATAATTTCTCCTCTCCGTCTGTGTACCTGGATGGTTCCCTCGAGACTACACCATATTCAGAATGGCACAACTGGGCAATTTCTACACATTGTAGCCACGATCAGCTCAAGCTACTCACTGGTTACCTGAGTTCATATGTGCATCTTCAGCCCCCTCTGTATCACTCATTGAGCCATCCATGTTGCAGGGCTGATCTTTCTCCACCGCAAACTCTGTACCTTCCAACGAAGAAAGACCCTTAGACAGGCACAACTTCTAACCATTCCTTGGAATGTTAGGTTTTTGGTCTGTGAGACCTCATTGTGGTGTAGATGGCCAAACTCTGGAACTGCAATCACAAGAGGAACTCCACAGAGTGTGGAGGGGGGAACGGGAGGCGCGGGGTTCTAGGAGCTAGCAGCCTCCATTACTGAATAATAACCACAGAAAGCTGCTCCTAGAGTAGTGTGACCCTACTACAGTTGTAGAACTGTTGTGAGTTGGGACATCTCACAAAAAATGACGGACTGGCCTCACACACCACCTGGTGTCATGCTTCATCATCGGCCAGTCCTCGCCCTCCAAAACCTTCGTTTGATGGAGGGCGGGCATACACCTGGAGACAGGGATGCACTTCTAAACTAAAGAGTGGGGGCCCGTGGGGTGGAACGTGAGGTTAAAAATCATTATAGTTACCAGAAAAATGTTTTAATGTGACCAATAACTATATGATGGTAAAAACAAAAGGACGGTGGGTGGGGTATTTAGTGTCCCCTAGCCGTCTTGTGCAAGGTCGACATGTTTCTGCCTAGTTGGCCCGAGCGGGTCCAGGGCATTCATCAGGACCTAGAGTTACAAACTGGGGCTCCGTTCTTACCAACAAGTAGCAAGAAAGTACCACTGCGCGGGTGTGGCGGGGGCCACACTCCACTTCCTAATTGGCTTCCAGCTGTCAAGCCCTAGTTGAAACAACTACTTGCCACATGGGGGGAAGGGAGGAGACACTCCTGTTCAATTGTCTCAGGCAAAGTGTCCTGTGTTCAGCCTATGGTGTTACTCTTCGTCCTCCCGAATTCTCCCTTCCCCCCACTGCAATCAAAAGCAGAGGGCCTCCTAAAAAAGTATGCCCTTAAGAGAGTTCTCTCATCTCATGTCCTCTCTATGTTTTCTCTGGAAGTTGAAAACTCATCACAGTCTACTGCACAAACCTGAACCCTTCTGCATATTCCAACACCAGAACTCATTCTTGGCCATTTTGTTTGGAGCCATTCATACCAGGAATACAGAAAATACCTTTAAATAGAGTAGAAGGTATTCCAAAACTAGGAGTGCTGAAATGTTGCTTAAGATAAGATGTACACACTAAGTACTATGGCCAAGAGCATGTAATGTTCAGTCAACAATAGGCTTAGGAAAAACCAACCATTCTGAGAGCACCTACAGTCAAGATCCTTCACCTGAGATGTAGTGATATGTTAACAGTTGTAGCTAGCCTTAAGGCCTTCTAACTGATGTACAAGGTGAAGGATCTTGACTGTAGGTGCTCTCAGAATGGTTGTTTTTTCCTAAGCATATTATTGACTCTTTCTTCCCCTCTCCCTTTGTCCTCTACACTGTCTCTATCTGTGTTTTTTCCCTCACTTCCATTTGTCTATTTCATCACCTAGAGCTCAGTTCCTTTACTTTTTCTCTCCTGGCATCCTTTTTCTATGCTACTTTTCTTTATTTGTTTCGACTTTCTCTTTATTTACATATGTGCTTCGTTTACTTTCTCTGTTGCTCTCATTCAGATGATTTCTTTTTCTGTCTTGTGTTCTTTCTTGCTCGTTTTCTTTCTTCCCTCCTTTCTTGCCATCACACCTGTCCCATCTCTTTCTCACTACCTTTTATTTCACTTCACTTTCTTCATCCCATCTTTACTATCCTCTCTTTCCCTTACTTCTATTTCCCCCTTCTTTGTTTTTGTTTCCCTCTTCCCTTCTCTTTCTGTTCCTTTTCTTTCACAACTTTCTCATTTACACCCCCTTCCTCTATCAATTTCTCTTTACCTTTTTCTTTCCTTCGCCCTTCTTTCCCACCATAGTCCATTTCTTTGCTTACTTCCTTGTGCATTTCTTCCTCCCTACCTCCTTTATTTACACATGTTCTCCCTCCAGTTTATCTTTCACCCCTTCCCTCCTCCATCTTATCCCAACCCCACTTCTTACCTTGTCCCTCTCATCTCCTTTTTGCTCTCCCCTTCTGTCGTGTCCTCGCTTTCTTCTTTACGTCTAGCTCTCCCCCTCTCACCGTCTCGCTTTGCTTTCCCTCTCTTCAGCAGTTTTAATTTTCCAGGTTTGGGTTGTAATATCCCACGCAGCGCCAATTTCCCATCACTAATGTAAGGCGCATTTGCATATCTAACCATTGCAGTCACTATCCTATCAGCTGCTCTTGAACTTCTGATTCAAGGCACCATTGTTCCGGGTGCCCTTGACAGTGTAGAGGACAAAGGGAGAGGGGAAGAAGGAGTCAACAATAGGCTTAGGAAAAACAAACCATTCTGAGAGCACCTACAGTCAAGATCCTTCACCTTGTACATCAGTTAGAAGGCCTTAAGTGTAGCTACAACTGTCAACATATCACTACATGTTTGGGAACACTTAGTCTCAGGTAAAGGATCTCTCAGAATGGTTGGTTTTTCCTAAGCCTATTGTTGACTGAACATTACGTGCTCTTGGCCATAGTACTTAGTGTGTACATCTTATCTTAAGCAACAGTTCAGCACTCCTTGTTTTGGAATACCTTCTACTCTATTTAAAGGTATTTTCTGTGTTCCTGGTATGAATGGCTCCAAACTAAATGGCCAAGAATGAGTTCTGGTGTTGGAATATGCAGAAGGGTTTAGGGTTTTTCAAACTTTTCTTGGGGGGGGGGACCCCCCGAACTCCCCTTAGGTTGTTCGGGCTCGCTCGCTACGTTCGCTCACTGCGGTGCAGTATGCCAACCATTTTACGCCCACCTCTTTCAAATGTCACCAGCTGCCTCTGGGAGTTTTAAAATAAAAATCCTACCTGACAAGGTCCGCGCCGCCTCGGGTCCGTTCTGGCACCTACAGGAACAGCCGCATCACTTCTGGCAAGTGGCAAACCCCTCTCAGCCAACCTTGGCGCTTCTGGCAGTGCCAGGACTGACTGAGGGCACGGTTACTCTCCGCCCACCTGCCCATTAGGATAGCGATGTTTGAGCCTTTGCTCAACCCTCGCTCTCCTAATGGGCATGCGCCAGCCACAGCAGACACCAGTGCGCATGACTGGGCACGGGCGAAACATTTGCTGACCTTCTCCACTCATGCTCACTTGTGCTGCTGCCCCTGGTTCGACATCATGTCAGTCAACATGACACCGGACCGCCCACCCCCTTCAGACTCTGAAGGGGGTGGGCGGTCCGACGTCATGCTGACTGACATGATTGTCAGTTCTCCATCGGCGCCTCTGAACTTAAGTAAACTGAGAGTTTACTTAAGTTCCGAGACACCGAGGGAGCATCTGTGGGCAACGCCCCAATGCCCCAATGGACCCACCACCCCTGTTATCCAGTCACAAAGATTACATCACACACATACAGTTTACCAACCAAAACACATCAGCCAAGGTATATTTGCTCACAACCTGTCAGCCGGACTATCTTCTGACTCACGAATATGCATACATGCAGCATCACCTCTGCAGAGATACAAATGAAGCACCCATATGGATATCATGCATGAGACCCAACGCTGCCTACATGGGTTAGATTAAAAACATAAACTCTCTCAAACATTATTACGAGAAAGAGATTTGATGGCCCAAAAGGTACTGGACAGTGCTCCACCTCTTGTATGAAAAGGCTACATCAATAATACAGTAGAATACAATACAAATCATGCCCCACAAACACAAAAAACTCTAATTGCATCACCTACAAACACACACACATTGACCCGTAACCACATTCACCCATTGATGGTGAATGAGTAGAGTGACAGGATGTGATGGATTGAGTGAGGTGAGGATAGTCAGTAAGATCAGTGGTTGAGGTGATTGAGGTGAGTGTCTGTGGTGGCACATAGACAAACACACACACACAGAAAAACACACATATATGCAAACACTTTTCAAGTAAAAGTGAGAGCACAATTGAGTGGGGGCATGTGTGAGCCCATTTTTGTTTCTTATCCTTTCCCCAAACATGCTTTGGTAAAAGCATCACTATGTTTTCAAAATAATTTTCTTGACAGATTGCATATCCTTGCTGACTCTCATCAATTCCTGCAGCCACAGATCTTCACGCATACCCAGAAAAAAGAAGGTAATATCTTGGCATATGATGCAATACCAAGAATATGATGGTAGTATTCGGGCATATGAAGGCAGTGCCTGGGCATATGTTAGGTAGATTTGGGCATGCAATATTTAAAGTAACTAGGTATATGATGACATTGTCGGGTCATATGAATTCAGGCATAGGATGGCAGTATCTGGTTATGTATGACTGCACTTTGAAGTATAGATTACGATGTTGGGCGAACTTATGCCTGGTAAACACCGACGCGGAAATGGGACCTACCGACCTCCAATCGGCAGCCCCAACCACCTGATTACAATGCGTCCAAACACTGTTCGGTCAAATACTCCCATTCCTCTATTGGAGCGCATGTTACGGCTGTAAACCGGCAGCAACACAAGCTCCAATAGTGGAATGGGATCCGGTATTCATCCCTTGACCACGGTGCAGGGATGAACAGGGGGGCACCATAGGTGTCCCCTCGACCCCCAACTGAAGGTCGCAGAGGCAAGAGGGCCCTGCTAGGGGCCCCCATACTCACTCTCCGACAGGCTTTTCATGTTGGAAAGTTTGCCGGAGACAGAGTATCGTAATCCCAAGAGCGGAAAGGGCATCCGTTGGAATTACAGGCCAGACTCCGACTGGATGACAGCCTCCTTGAGCCCATTGGAAGCCAGTCGGAATGACCGGACGGTTTAATTTCCGACCGCCAGCATTGTAATTTGGCGGTCGGAAATTGAACCGAGATGCGGCCAGGAAAATCTCTGATCAACGGTCAGAGCCTTTCCAGGCCGCATCATAATAAGGCCCTCAATGTTGTATTTTACATATATATACAGCATCTGAACATATCACGACTGTACCTGGGCATACAATGGTGGCTTGGACATATGAAAGCCTTGTCTGGGTCTATGATAGTTGCAATATGTTTTTTCACTCCACACATAACCTGTGTTCCTGTCTGCTCTCCCACTTCCCACTTCCATACGCCACCTCCACTCATACATTTGCATATGTACATTAAGACAGAAACAAGCACAAATACTCTTGGTTATGCTCTAGCTCTATCACAAGTGAGTGTTGTGAATGTGGGTGTGATGTGACAAATATTAGTTCTCCTGATTAACTGAGATACTCCAGATTTGTCAGACAAACATGTGATATTTCTCAACATATTTTACTTTCTCATGTTAAAAATATCACTTGCCCTTCTACAAAACAATGGTCAGGTGCAGTTCACCCCCTTTCTTCTTTGAAACTGAAATCTCCTTCTACAGTGTCCCTAAATGCTGGTATATTTTCAGAAATCACTCACTTATTCACTTAACAATATTAAGAGGGAATGGAATGGCAAGCATTGTACTTTGAAAATGGAAGCTAATGTGGCATTAACATACCTCGCATGCCAAGAACTAGCACAACACAAGTAAACAGGACATCACCAGACTAGAAGTGAAGAAGTGAAAAAATGGAAAAAAACAGGGCAGGGACTCACGGTGTTCATCTAGAATGTGGAACAACATCCCTCTGCACGTCAGACTCGACCTATAGCTAATTCTAATCATTAAAAAATACTGAAAGCTTAGCTTTTCAATGAACATATCAACCACCTTGAGTAGGTAATTCTCTGCTAACTTCACCAAGCCTTTCCCACTCATAAGAGATTCAGCTCTTTGGATTTAGAATGTTTGTACATTGTGTTGTATTTTCTCTTTTCAGTGTTGTACAGCTATCTGGTCTCTCTAACAAGGTTCACCCTCTATAATGACCAATACATGCATACATTACATAACTCTCTCGTTAGTGAGTGCGCTTACATTACTCACCCACTCAGATTTTCCACATTTTGGTCAGATAATTGCAAAATTGTGATTGTCTTACCAAAATGAGTGCTTGTGGTGTTCTCATTACCCTATCATCCCCAAGTGCTATCGCCCAGGACCTTCTAACCACAGCAAGAAGGAAGGCAGTACCTAGCAATATGATGGCAGAATGTGGTCATAAAGTGATTGACCTTAGGCATATGATGGCAGCACCTTGGAAGACAAAGGCATTACCTGATCATGTTATGGAACCAGTTACTCATAGTATCTAACATATGAAGACTATGTTTGGGAGTATCAAGGCTGTCTTTGGCATGTGAGGATTTCCTTAAGTAAAATTATAGTACTATAAAATCATACTCTGACAGCAGCTGAACCTTTAACGCTTTAAAATGGGCCGAAGGTAGCCGTTCCTAGGTATAAAATATCAATATAGTTTAAATGGTGCTTGCACACCACAATTTCTATCTTATAATAATCTCAAAGTGAAAATAATCTGAAAACTCTGTCAATCAAGTCTTTTGTTCCAAACTTCATTGCTGTGAACAGTTATGAAATGCTTTTAAAGTGTAAGTGAGGTGTTTTAATTGTGCTAGTTTGTCTATGGGTAGCCAATGTAGCTCCTTGAGGCGAGGTGAATTGTGCCTGCAAAGTTGAGCGTGATTATGGCTGACTAGTTCTGAATGGTCTGCAGCCTCCTGGTGAGTTGTTTGTTTATCCTGCGTAGAAGATATTCTCATAGTCCAGCTTGCTGGTGATGAGGGCATGGTTGATGGTTTTCTGGGTGTTGGTTGGAAGCATTTTCGGTGTGCGGAAGCATGAAGCAGTCACAGCGTTGACTTTAGTGGTCATGTCGAGTTTGCAGTCAATGATGATCTTGAGGTTCTTGGGGTGGGTGGTGGGTATCGGTCCTAGCTCTGTTGGCCACCAGGTGAAGGTGAGGAGCTGTTACCGAAGAACACGACTTTGGCCTTGTTAGTGTTCAGCACAGGCAGTTGAACTTCATCCAGTCGGTAATTTTGGTCATGCATGCCATGAATTTGTGTACTGGGTGTCTTGTCTATGGGGAGAGGATAAGCTGTGTGTGTTGTCAGCAAAGGAAAGCACTTTGATTTGTGAGAGTAGATGATGCTGTCCAGAGGGATCATGTAACATTTGAAGAGAACCGGAGTCAGGGAGGAACCTTGGGCGACTTCGCAGATGAGATCATGTGCGTCTGAGGTGAAGGGTGCTAGGCTGACTGTCTGGGCCATGCCAGTCAGGGAGAAGCAGATCCAGCAGAGCACGTTACATTGTATTCCAATGTTGTGCAGGTGATGGATGAGGATGGGTTGGGAGACTGTGTCAAATGCCGCGGAGAGATCCAGTAGGATGGGGCCACTGTGTCTTCTCTGTCCAGATCATATGGATGTTGTATGTGGGGTTGATGAAGGCAGTTTTGGTGCTGTGGTTGGGTCAATATCTGGACTGGGTGTTATTCTGTGAGACGTTTGTTGATGATTTTTTCTAATACCTTGGTCTGGTGTGGAAGCAGGGAGATAGTCTGTATTTAGTGAGAGTAGAGGGGTCTGCTGAGGGTTTCTTCAGCAAGGAGAGGACTGTTGCTTGTTTCCAGGTGTCTGGTAAGGTTTCAGAAGAGATGGAGGTGTTCAGGATGTGTGTGAGCATGGCGCTAAAGGGTAGAAGTCCTCTGGAGTAGGCTTGGTGAGACAAGCGTCTGGTGGCAGCGGACATGGTGATTATTTCGTCTTGGGTGATGTCGGGCCATAAAGCAAGGGTTGGCTCTTTGTATGATGTTGGCAGATGATTAGCGAGGTCTATCAGGTCCAGTTGTGGGTTAAAGTTGCGATTTGGTGATTTTGTTGCTGAAGAATAGTGAGATGTTGTTGCAGAGGTACTGTGAGGGGTGATTGAGTTGGATGTGGCTGCTATTGAGGTGAAAACTTTCACAACTGTGAAAATATCCTTGCTTCTGTTGATACTGGCATCGATGTGGTCCACCAAGGTGGTGCGTTTAGTTGTCCAGATCAATTGGTGGTAGTGGCTATAGGGAGACTTGAATGCTGCTGTGTCTTCATTGTCTTTGCTTAGATTCCATCTTCACTCAACTTGTTTTCATTGGCAGTTCATCAGCCTCAGTTCCTCTTTGTACCATCTGGCTTGAAGTCTGGATCTTGTGTCAGTGGGCTTGGTGGTGGTGTGGGGGGTGTGGGGGGAGGGGAGACAGGGTGTTGTGCAGGAGCTGATCCAATTATTGAAATTCTTGATGACTCTGTGGTGGCAGTTGTTGTGTTCAGGTCGGTGGGTGTTGAGAGCGGTGTTAGAGTCCTTGTCCGGAATGATGTTCCACTTGTGATTACTGTACTGTGTGTTGGAACAGGATGGGAATGCTGAACTTGACGAGGGTATGGTTGGTCCAAGTGACCAGTGTGGGCCCTTCAACTTAGATGAAGGAGGTGATAATGGGTTCCAGACAGTGTCTGGTGGCTTGGGCAGGTCCTTTTACTCGTTGGGGGGAGGCCTGGGTTTCCAAGGTCATTGAGGAGTGTTTTCCAGTTGGGGTCAGGGATGCCTTCCAGGTGCGTTTAAGTCTCTGTGGTGGATAGAATTGCTTGCGTTAAGGACGAGTGGCATAAAAACATTTGCATTGGTGTTGGATAAGTTGGTGTGTGGTCCTGGTGGTCTGAAGATGAGAGTGCTGCTCGGGGGGAAGATGGCAGTGATGTGCAGCTTGAACAACAGGCGTTCCATGTTAGTGGATGGCATGTCTGGGGTCATAGTGTAGCTGATGGCATTCTTGTGGCTGATGGCAATTTTGCCTCTATGCTTGTGCAGTCTGGTTTGCCTGTCGATCTTGTAGCCGGGGGGATGGCTTTGGTGATGTTTTGTGCCGCTCTGGGATTCAGCCAGATTTTTGTGAGAACAGCAGATCCAGGGCATTCTGAATCAGCAGTTTCCAGATCTCTGGGGCATGTTTTGTGAGTGAGTGGGGGTTAAAGAGCATGCATGAGAATATGCAGTGTTGTGTGGCAGGTGGTGGGAATGTGTGAGTGGGAGAAAGTGGGGTTTTGGTTGCTGTGGATGTGGGAACTGTAGTTACGATGCACAAGTGTGTACACAAGATCTTATAGTATGCACAGCAGAACACTCCCTTGGTGTTGTGCGGTGCGGCAGCAGCTTAGAAAGTGTAAGCTAAATTTGAGAGGGCAGAAGGTTGCGGTGGGGTAGCGGTGGGTGGGAGTAGGACCAGGGTTCTGGCATTAGGCACCGACTGGTCATGGACGGATGAAGATGGTTTGCCTTTGGCTTACCAGTGGTGCACCCTCTGCGAGCGTTCGCTGTGCATCTACACTGAAGCCTTCATTACTCGGTCCTAGGAGGAGGGAGAAGCACAGGAGGAGGTGGGCGAAACTCTGAGAGGAGCGGGAAGGGAGAGAACAGGAAGCGGGGCAGCAGGAAAACGGTAAGGAGTGCTTGGGGAGTAGAAAAGAGGAAGTGACAAATGGAAATGTCATACACCTAGGGCACAAACAAAGGGCAATGACAAGAGAAAAAGCACAAAACAAAGAAAAAATGCTATAACAAAGGGCAGTGACAAAGCAAAAAGGCACAAACAAAGAACAATAGCAAAAGAGAAAATAGACAAAAGAAAGAGAAGAGGCACTAACAGAGGGTAATGAGAACGACAAATGGCACAAACAAAGGTCAGTGAGAAAGAGAAAAGGAACAAAGAAAGGACAGTGACAAAGAGAAATGGCATAACACAGAGCAAGATGACAAGTGAGTGGATTAAGAATACAGATGAGGAATGACAAAAAACAAAGGCTGGAGCTAACGTGAGGTGCAGCGAAAGAGAGACAGAAAGCAACCAGGAGAACAGCGAGGTGGGAGCTTTGATGAGCTTGAGCAGGGTCCAAAAGGGCCTTGTATGAATGGAGGTCCGGGCATAGGTAAGTTCTAGGGGAGCTAAGAATGGTACCTGCTTAATGCATATACTATATAGGTGTATCACAGTGACTTCTTTCAACATGAGCACAGAACATCCATTGACTGTAGTAGTACTGTGTTTTATGTTGTGCAGTTTTGAAGATTCCTATTCCATTAACCGATCACTGTCAATGTGGGTCTTAATACCTTAATTAGTGAAGTACATAAATGATTAAGTTGCCTGGCCATCGCACAACACATCATCGTAGAATAAAAAGCTGGCAAAGGTACAATTCATCTATCCCGTCAAAAATTCAAACAAAATAAAACACAGATGTAAAAGAACATAACATTCCAGAGAATTGGAACTAAGAGAAGCTTGTGTTCTAAATTGTAAAGGCAACTCCATTGCATTTTCGCACTGTCCTACCTACCTCCGGTGTGAGCAACTCCTGCTATAATTCTTACTTTGTCAATGCATTTTATGTGCCATCTTTGACTAACTGCCAAACTGTTTTAGAGCATTACCTTTAACGCCTTTCTCTTACAAGGCATCTCTAAATTTGGAAAATCCCTTTTAGGTTGAAGATTACTAGACAATGCATGTGCTGTCTGTTGCAAGACATGTCTAAATTTGGAAAATCCCTTTTAGGTTGAAGATTACTAGACAATGCATGTGCTGTCTGTTGCAAGACATATTATGGCTCTTCAAGAACCTACCTATTGTTTATCATTGGTTGGCTTTCCTTGTCTCTCTCATTTGACTGCTTCTTATTCGTGTCTCAGCTTATCAGATTGTGTACTTACATCTGTTTTGATGGGTTGCCTTTTTGCTTCAACTGCTTGCTTTTCAAGAACTTCTTTGTTATTTTGTGTTAAGCACTCCATGAGAGTGTTTGTATGTTTGAGCTGCCCTCTTTGTGCATTTCTCTCCCCCTGCCCTCTGTGTTCCTCTGTTGCATAACTACTGTTCACCACCTCCTCCAAGTTGCGCTCACACGTGTGCTTCTCCACATTGCTTCCTGCACCCGTGCCCTCCTTCTCTCTCTCCCAATGCTGCTTCCACCACTCGCGCCCTCTGTGTTGCTTTTCCCAAACCCCATGTTGCTGCTGACCCTCCTCCTTCCCCCATGTTTCTTCCATGAACAGTGTTGCTTCCTTCCGCTCCCTATTGCTACTGTTCGCCCACACTTTGGGGCGTTTCGTTTTCTTTTTTATAACCGATCCAACTCTAATCGGTAACTAGAAAGAAAAGCACGTTCATGCCTACAAAATGATGTGGAGGCCCAAGTCAAAGGCTTTTAAAAAACACACTTTAGCCATGCTGCACATCATTGTACCATTGCACATCATTGTATCATTGCTACAAGTAATTGGCAAAGCCAACAGGTCTCAAAGGCAAGACCCACTGCTTTGTTAATGTTTGATTAAAAATCCAGAGGATTACATATACCCAATACCCCCCCCCCAAAAAAAAAAATATTATTTCCCACCTCTCCTTGTTTACTGAAGTGAGAGAGACAGTATAGGCAATGCAGCCTCTTGTAGAGCCCAGAAACACAAAACTTCCAAGACATTTAAAACATCTTTCTTCTGCTAAGCAACAAGAATATGAAACTTGGGGCCTCATGTACTTAACAGTTTAAGCATTTACAAACCCTCTGATAAAGTAAATTAGAGGATATGCAAATGCTAAAACCTTTTTAAAAACGTGTAAGTGTATTTAACTATTTGGAAAAGGTTTTCTGAATTGTTAAATGGGTTTAAGAAACCATTAAAAATCGGTATTTAGAAGGGGCTTGCTAATGGTTTCCCTTCCAAATACTGATTCTTCATGGTATGTATTAATGTTTTGTGACCACAAGGAGGTAGTAACCTACTTGCAAATGGGAAGGGGTCCCCAAGGGATGCCCACCCCCCTTTGTAAATCTTAAAAATAGCATAGAAGGCAGTGGCATTTGGGACCACTGCTCACTTATTAAACTAGTTTGTAAAACATTGAATTTTCCTTTTAAAAACATCAATCAATCAAGGCATTTATAGAGCGCGCTACTCACCCGGAGGGTCTCAAGGCGCTTGGGGGGGGGGGGGTGAGGTGCCGCTACTGCTCGAACAGCCAGGTCTTGAGTTTCTTCCTGAAGGAGAGGTGATCTTGGGTCAGGCGAAGGTCGGTCGGGAGGGTGTTCCAGGTCTTGGCGGCCAGGTAGGAGAAGGACCTTCCTCCTGTTGTCGCTCTTCGGATGCGGGGGACGGCGGCGAAGGCGTGGTTGGTCGATCGAAGGTGGCGTTTGGGAGCGTAGAAGTTGAGGCGGTTGTTGAGGTAGCTCGGGCCTTGGTCGTGTAGGGCTTTGTGTGCGTGGGTGAGGAGACGGAAGGTGATTCTCTTGTTGACGGGGAGCCAGTGCAGGTCTCTCAGATGTCCGGAGATGTGGTTGCGTCGGGGGATGTCGAGGATGAGTCTGGCTGAGGCGTTCTGGATCCGCTGGAGTCTCTTCTGGAGCTTGGCGGTGGTTCCGGCGTAGAGGGCGTTGCCGTAGTCCAGTCGGCTGGTGACGAGGGCCTGGGTGACCGTCTTCCTAGTCTCGGTGGGGATCCACCGGAAGATCTTCCGTAGCATGCGCAGGATGTTAAAGCAGGACGCGGAGACGGCGTTGACTTGTCTGGTCATGGAGAGGGAGGAGTCCAGGATGAAGCCCAGGTTGCGTGCGTGGTCTGTCGGTTTGGGTGCGGTGCCCAGGGCGGGGGGCCACCATGAGTCGTCCCAGGCGGAGGGCGAGGAGCCCAGGATGAGGACTTCCGTCTTGTCTGAGTTCAGTTTCAGGCGGCTGGTCGTCATCCACTCGGCTACGTCTTTCATCCCTTCGTGGAGGTTGGTTCTGGCGGCGGCTGGGTCGTTGGTCAGAGAGAGGATCAGCTGGGTGTCGTCGGCGTAGGAGATGATGTTGAGGTTGTGTTGGCGTGCGATGGCCGCAAGGGGGCTCATGTAGACGTTGAAGAGGGTGGGGCTGAGCGAGGAGCCCTGGGGAACGCCGCAGATGACTTCCGTGGCTGCAGATCTGAACGGTGGTAGGCGAACTCTCTGTGTCCTTCCAGCGAGGAAGGAGATGATCCATTCCAGTGCCTGTTCCCCATTTAGGAAAATGGGCTGCCTTAAAAAAAATTGCTTTATTGAAACGCAGTCAGAGACATTGCGGTCTGCTGGTCCCATCAGGTCACCATTCCTGTGATTGCAGCCAATCGTAGTGAGTAGCCATTGGCGACCTACCTCATTAATATTTATAAGGTAGGCCAAATTCTGACCCACTATGATTCTGTGTGTTGTGAACTGACCTATTGATACACAGGTCAGTTTGAAAAATACAAATAATTTTGGTAAAAGACGTGTGCAAATTGCAACCACTTTGCATGAATAAATTTTTAGGACATGAAGCCCTAACTGCCTTAATAACTCACACTCAAACGTTTCAGACAGACTTTAAAATCAAACTCACATATTTATAACATACTGAGCAAAACAAAGCTCTTAATCTTCTCTTACTCGTAGACCAGGCTGTTACTATACGTATGTTCTCAGCTGCTTGTAAAGTACTTCTCCCTAATGCAGCTCGGTATACAAATACCTTCAATTAACACATTAATAAATAACTAAACATGTTGAACCCTGGATAAAGTTTGGTACAAATATCCAAAAGTAAAGGAACCAGGTTTCTGCTATCATTGGTGCAGATTAGTCGAACTGCTCACATATCATTATTAATACAAATTAAATCTTCATATCCTATAGACACTGGAATTTAACTACAGATGAGCTATTATTCTCTCATTGTATAGTACATAGGTTGAAGTGTAATCAGCTATTTATTACTATTGTTGAGTGCCGAGCGGGACTGTGGTTAATTCAGAATAGGAAATTCTGTGATCAGCCCGTCATTGCGAATCTTGCTTAGGCTTCGCCTACAATAAATTTAGACCAGATGCATGTTTGACATAAAAAAGGGGATTGAGATACAAATAAAATTCTTATATCTACCACTAAGCATAAATAATGTTGAAAAACCAATTGCTTTTCTAAAATTGCTGTTGCCTTTAAAGCTATTGTATCAAAGCATACTGCTTAAGAACTCTTAATTTGTAGTGTTAGTTTGCAGACAATGGAAAATCCTTCAGTTTGGGGGGGAAAATCTAAACCCACAGGAGAAATCTTCTACTAAATTGCTCCTACCATGGGGCCAAGGTAAACTCCACAGGATGTATCATTTTAATGATGAAGTGAAGGACATTTTGTGATAGACAAGTTCTAAACTAAGCCCGTAGACTGTTTTAAGAGGTTATTCACTAGTTTACTAAACCCTGACTGAAATAACCTGCTAAACTCAAAAGAACATGCTAAACTCCAAGATCATTTCAAACTCAACAAGAAAGACTTTGAGGCATTCCGAGATCACAGTTGTCCTTAAAATCATACTGGCTCAAGAGTTGGAACTGTATGGGGTAAAACGTGAGATGTCATACTAGCAAGTAGCCACACATCCTGTGCTCTGAAACACAACCTGCTCTCTGAAGCAGCTAAGGGGTATTATGCAGTACACCATGACAACACTGGTAACACTGACTAGACAGGACAGCCTTGGAAGCCCTCTTTGATTTACAACTACAAATGTAAGAGACAGTGAAGGAGAGTGGATGTGGAACATCTAGGTTCCCAAACCAAGTCATTTGATAGTGAGGTTTGGCCCTCTTTGCACAATAAACATACCTACCTTTTATTCCCCGTTGTTCTATCTGCAGGTGAATATGCTGGGGCTGGCGCCTCAAGCGTCCTGTCAGTCTTTGCCGAAGCAGGCGTGGTGAAGAAGGAACTTCTGAAGGACGTGGTAGTGGGCTGCGTGTACCAAGTTCACAACAAGTATGACAGAGAGTATTTACCCCAGCCCCGCTCAAAAATTGTACGAATGGCCGAAGAATGGGTCGGGAAGACGATTACCTACTCCCTGTTCAGGAACAACTGTGAACATTTTGTTACAGAACTGAGATATGGAGTCAAGAAGAGCAAACAGGTCAGTAATGTCATTCTGTGATGAAAGCAATTTTTACGCTTTCATCCTCTATAAATGAAGCACACTCTGTACTATGTTTAGTCAGTGATCTCACATTCATAAGGACACATTTCCAAATAGAGGTACTCATCTCCCTCTCTATCTTTGCATAAGTTGTAGAAAGATCTATAGTATGAAATAAAAGCTCTGGAATTTCAATCCCACACCTTGGACAAACCTTAAAATGCTCCAAGAACTGGAAATCAGGACTAATACAAAGACAGGAGTGGGCCCTAATATTAATGTTGAGATTTTTTAAAAGCCCACTATCATAGTGCAATTTAGGGGGTTACCTGAACCTCCCTCCGCAGGGGGGCAGGCGCTGAGCGCGGAACGATTGTGGACGGGCGCAGACGGGCTTGCCTTTGGCGCGCCGCCGGCACGTCCGCTGCACGCTCGCCCCATACTGTGTTTAAATATCCTCATGCCCAGAAAGTCTAGCCCGCTAATTGTCTAAAATGGCGGACCCGCGCTCCCACCGCAGGAAGGCCAGTGCCAGAACTCGAGATTGCGGGGAACAGATGGTAAAGTGCAGGTAGGGCCAAAGACTTCTTAAAAATCAATTGAAAGCGTTCTTTTAAAAATTTCATACATCAAGGTGCAAACATCGCAATTCTAGCACTCCCGGCAAAGCCTCAGGCGAAATCACAGCGTACAAATTACTTTCATCACAGAATCATCGACTGATAAAGCATCAGGTCCGGACTTAGTAAAGGCCACGCCTCCTAACTATGTATGCTCTACTTTGAATAGGCTTACTGGAAGAGGAGGCGGATTAGCGGTGATCTACCATTCCTCTCTTGTCTCTACATTTAGCCAGGGAGTGGTGGAAGGCTGCAAGGCTTTGGACTTCTCCTTTCGCCTATCTCCTCATTACATCTTTCAAAGCTCTCTCATCTATAGACCACCTGGCCCTAGAGGTTGTTTTTGCGATCAGGCGGGTCGACTTGTGGAAAGTGGTATCACCGCTAGTTCTTATACTGTTTTAGGCGACTTCAACTTCCATTTGGAAGCCGATTCAGGTACGGACACAGTTAAATTGTTAGATTTAATGAAGGGCAACAACTTAGAGCAACTTGTGACTGGTGCGACCCATCAGGCAAGACATACAGTTGATGGTATTTTCTCTAACAATCCACAATTGCAAGTCACGACTATCCTTCCATTACTTTGGTCTGATCACAAGGTGGTTTATTTAACCTTACTATCCCCGAGCGCCATCCTCAGAAGCCAATAAATACAAAACTGGTGAAAAGAGCGTGGAACAAAGTAACAGCCGAGGATTTCTCTGAAGTCCTCAATAAGACCTTAATTATGCCTCCTGCCAATCTTGAAGAGGCAACACGATCCTACTCCAGCTGGCTAGAAGCAGCAGGACATAAATTAGCTCCCAGTAAAATGTGCCACTTTACAACACGGGTACCCTCCTCCCCTTGGTATTCTCGGGAACTAAGGGATCAAAAATTGACTTGTAAACATTTGGAGAGAAATTGGAGAAAGAAATATAAGGAAGGTGATAAGGAGGAATACAAACGTGGACTTGCTAAGTATAAGCAGTTGATTCATAATGCAAAGCTAATATTCTTCTCCATTAAGATCAACAATGCTAAAAATTCAGCAAGGGAATTATTTAACACAGTCACCAGTCTGGCCAACCCAGTGGTTATTACAACCACGCCGAGTCAGGAACTTTGTGAAAAACTGGCTAAATTCTTCTATGGGAAAGTTAATGCCATCTTCTCCACTTTCTCTAATGCTAAATCTAAGACGACGTTGGGCTATACGGATGACCTAAATTCAGAAAAGAAAGCTCATCTGGATACATTTGCCCAGCTCACAGTTACTGACACTTTTAATCTTCTTATGATAGTTAAATCGGGCTCCCCTTCTGACCCTTGTCCGATATCTATAGTAAAGTTAGCGGCAGAACCAATCTCCCGAGTTTTGACCCCTATTTTTAACACTATGTATTTAGAAGGATACTTCCCGCTAGAATGGAAAAAAACATCTATCCTGCCTCTTTTAAAAAACCCGAAACTAGATGTAAAAGACCCCAACAATTTCAGGCCTATATCTAGACTCCCGTTACCTGCAAAAATTGTTGAGAGGAATTTAAACATGCAACTTAGTTATGTTCTGGAGTGGACCCAGGCATTGGACCCAACCCAGCATGGATTCAGAGGGGGCCATAGCACTGAATCGGCTCTCTTGAAATCTACTGAAGAGATTCTGACTATTTTAGACAAAGGGGGCAAGGCTGCTTTGATCATGTTAGATCTCTCGGCAGCATTTGATACGGTCCATCACGATTTGTTGATGGACCGGCTGCGGGAGATCGGAGTTCAGGGCTCCGCATGGAGACTTCTGAAATCTTTTCTCTCAAACCGGAGTTAGTCAGTGTCTTTGGGGGAATTCTCGTCCAAGCCTTTTTCGCTACCTCACTGAGCCCGACACTATTTAATGTGTATGTGTCCTCTTTGGCACCCCTTATTCAGTCATTTGGGTTTAGCTTGACCTCTTACATGGATGACACACAAATCATGGTCTAACTACAAACAGAGGATAGGCGGAGCACGGCGATTCGATTTAAGGACTGCATAAATGCCGTAGGGATTTGGATGGCCCAAAACTGCCTTAAATTGAACTCCAGTAAGACGGAGGGGGTATGTTTTGGCAACGATCCGAATTTTTGGACCCCTGAATGGTGGCCAGAAACCTTGGGTCCTCTCCACGCATCTAATAAGAAGGTGAAAAACCTAGTAGTGTGGGTGGACCAGAACCTTAGTTTTAGAGACCAAGTGAATTCAGTGTCTTCTGCTACGTCCTTTGCTCTTAGGTCTTGTAAGAAAATTCTGCCGCTCTTACCTATAGAGTGTCGCCAAACAGTCGTCACAGCACTTACCATGTTGAGGCTGGATTACTGCAATGGCCTTTATTTTAATATCCAGGAAGGAATAATGAATACATTGCAACTCCTGCAAAATGCTGCTGCTAGACTGGAGTCAGGTATTCCTAAATACGCATCAATCTCTAATGAGATATGGAGGCTTCATTGGCTGCCAGTTAGGAAGCGTACCCAGTTTAAAGCTTTGTGTCTGGTTCACAAGGCGATTCATGGAACAGGGTCGGCCTTCCTAAGAGAGCGGCTGTATTGGTACACTCCAACTAGACTAGTGCGCTCATCTGATGCCAAGCAGGTCTATGTGCCTTTTGTAAAAAAAGCCTCCTAGGGTGGAAGAAGCTTTGTAGTGAACACAGCCAAAGCTTGGAATGATCTTCCATTACACCTCAGAGGGATGACCAGCATATTAGCTTTTCGTAAAGAGTTAAAAACCTGGCTGTTTACAGATTAATCTGACTTCGGCTTTGAGCCTTGGGTAGATCTCACATAGCGCCAGGACACCTATGGGTAACAGTAGCGCTTAACAAATGTCATAAATAAATAAGTAATACCCTCATCTGGGTCCAGTTATAGAAGTGGCATGGTCTATATACCTCTGCCTAATCCGTAATCCCCGAGTATTAAAAGAATTATGAGATTTTAGGGAATAACCTGCAGAATTTTGTGCTTACCATACCAAAATCTGCATGTTTCAGTAAATAAACTCATACTTGTGAGATGTGATTTAAAAGTAGTTACATTTATTCAACAACAAGAGCACCCATATACGGTCGGCCTGGGACCATGGGAATCATGTAATTATAAACAACAAGGGTCCCTAGGAGCAGGTAAGATAGGGAAGGGGATAAATAAGGACCCGATCAGTGCTTATTTTCATAGACTTGTCCAGCCGGACAGTGGTCATAGGTTTTTACTGATATAGTAATTAAGCGGCAGTATACAGAACAAATTCTCAAAGTTGGACACAAGCCTGTGACCCGTACATTTAAATAGGGAAAAAACATACATAACAAAAAAGGTTCAGGCAAAGAGTTGTTTGTTACAATTGGGCAAGAAATCGCGGATGAACTTTAACAAACAATACAAAAAACAACCTTATGTATAGAACATATTATCATTAGAGACATATAGGGTGTGTACTGGTGTCGACGGCGTTTCGATCCTATTAACGCAGTATAAGGATCATCATCAGGACAACATAAATAATGCCTGTACAATAAACCTGAGTAACTTAGTTGAAAAGGGGAAGAAGAGAGGAGGAGAAGAAAAATGGGGAAACGTGATAAATATACATGATAAATTGCAATAGGAATTTACTATACAAAATTATTTACAAGAAAGTCAAAGGTATTTACAAGAAAGTAGAGACAACAAATCTGACTAAGCATACTGTAATTCTCCTGTGTCAAGGAACAGAGTTAACTTCATAGTGGAGCAAAGGTGAAGGTGAGTGAAAACCATAATGAAGGAATAATTGCGGCTACGACAAATCGGAGGGTGCCGGCGAAGAAATGGCGCTGATTCCATTGTGAAGATCATGAGAGTGAACAAGGTGGGTAAGATTACCTTAGATAAGGGACCTTAGTGAATGTCCGAACAATGCGAGAGAATAGCAAGGCACGTGATAGTGAGCTATGAAGACCGCAGCGACGGGGGTAGCATGCAACGGGAGGCAGTATCGGAATACGGGGGTGGACATACCGGGATAGGGCAAGAAGATGGTGCGGTGAACTTGATCCAAGTCACAGAGAGGTGAGGAGCTGAGGCATCACGGGCGGTTGGAATACATCGCGTGGTGAACAGGGTATTGCGTGGCAAGGCACTGCGGGAGGAAAAGGAGCTAATTAACGGGGGGAAAAATTTTTAGGGGTGAGGGAGCCCGGAGGTTTTAGGCAGACGGAGTTACTCACCGGGAATTTAGATAATTACTCCAGCTCGTAGTGAGGCAATTGACATGAGAGCGGATCCAGAGAGTCCTGGGGCTCACGGTAAACCGCGGCAATGCGCTGCAGGAGGGAACATGGGGGTTAGCGAGGGAAAGCAAGGGAGGGAATTACGTAAGGGAGAGGGGCGCGATAAACTCACCGTGCAAGAGTGAATGTCGAGGTCCGGCAGTGCGTGAAGCAAGTTCCGATAATACGGCTGCTGTCGTTGGGGTGGAACGTGCATGTGATAATTACAAGGAGAGTTGCTGATTGGGTAGCCTCAGCAGGGGAGTGAGAAGAGAAAAGGGACCAAGGACAAGAGGACGGTTGCCATCTTGGAGTGGGTGAATGTGTGACAGAAGGGTGTAATTACAAATATTTGGAGTTTAGAGAATTAAACCACAAACCATGAGACAAGTAGCTTTGGATTATTAATTAAAACTTTTAAGCAAGAGTTTTCAGGGCACTTAGTAGAGACGTGTAAACAGTTCAGATATTTATGGACCAATCCTCATGTCTGTTCAATCCAGAATTAGATGCAGAATCCTGACAGCGCCATTGGTTGAGCATTTCCAGGAGAAAAAACACTCCGAAGATGAAATTCGATGGACCATCATCTCTGCTGTCAAATTGCCCCCACGAGGAGGGGATATGATAAAGACACTTAACAGAGAAGAATTAAAATGGATTTTGAAGACTGACAGTTTCAATTCTGGATTGAACAGACATGAGGATTGGTCCATAAATATCCAAAACTCCAAATATTTGTAATTACACCCTTCTGTCAGTTCTACTGTACTTCCTGGAAGTTTTTAAGGATTTACCCACACGCAGCATGCACCACAGCCATACTGAGAGCACCAAGCACCCTAATCTCTCACACTCACACAGTCCTCCACCACCCACACAACACTCTGCACTTGCATGCATGCTCCTCAACACCCGCTCACTCACCAAACATGCCACAGAGATCTGTGACCTGCTGCACGACAACGTCCCAGACCTACTTTTCCTTATGAAAGCCAGGCAAAACCCCCCAATGACACCTGACATCTCCACAGCCATCCTTCCTGACTGCAAGATCGCCAGACAAGACAGATTCACAAGCCCAGAAGTGGATTCACCATCATCCACAAGAACGCCATCAGCTACACCACCTCCACGGGCATGTCATCCTCCAACATAGAAAACCTCCCGTTCTAGCTCCACTTGGCAGCACTCTTATCTACAGCAGGCTGGGACTAACTTCACCAATATCATCATAAACTTCTAAGGTCTATTTTTTTGGCAGTATGTTCCTTAAGGGTGATGTTGGTGTCCATGGGGAATCCAAGTATCTTGGAACTTGGTGAAAGTTGAGATTTGAAGCCATCACGTTTCATGTCATTAAGCCATCATCCAGAGCTTGATTTCCAAGGCATTGTTAAACTCAATCCAACCAACACTGAATTCCTGTTATTTGCAGAGAACAAAAAACAAGAAGCATTACAAATTTGGCTCAGTGACATGAAAACTGATGGCTTCAAATCCCAAATTTCACCAAGATACTTCCAAGATACAATCCGAGATACTTGGATTTCCCCATGGACACCAACATCACCCTCAAGGAACATACTGCCAGAGGAGACTTTCAAGAAGAATTGTTGATCGCTAGCATATTGGTGAATCTTGATGTTGTTATCTATTAGTAGAGCATCAGGGGACCCCATATAGAGGTTGAAGATGAAAGGAGACCGTATGGAACTCCGAGGGACTGGGTGATAGGAATATTTTTGGACTTGGAGGTACACAGGGGAACAAACTGGTGTTGGGTGGAAAGGTAGGAGGAGAATCAGTGAAAGATACTGCTGGTGAATGCCATTTGAGACTCGCGGTCACGTTTGAGGGTGGACTGCTCCTCAAAAGCATACCATAAATCTTGGACCATTATTGTGAAGCTCTTACGATCTTCTCTGAATCAAAAATAATCCAAACATTAGCTCCACTGCCCTTTTCAATGAATCAGCAATGATAAACTGTCCATGGGAGACACACAAAAAAAACCAAATCGGGATGGCACCAAACTAATTACCTGTGCTGAGAGCATTCCATCCATTATTTTTCTGTATTTTTCATTGTGTCCTTAGAAGTACAACGGTTTTGCCCAGGCGTGGGCTCAATGCTCACTGCACCACTGGAACCAAGCTCCAACCAACTGAACAGGCCCTACTAGGCTGAAACCTGTCTTGGGTTTCTTGTGTTCTGGTTGAAAGAGCACCTGACTTGGCAGTTTGGGCTGGACTGTCCTTGTTGGAGCAAGATGAAGGATAATTTACATATGGCTGGGTCTATTCAGAATAGGCATGTGGGCAAAAAAAGATGGATTGGGGTGCAGCCCGAGTAATTACCATTGGCTGAGATTAATTCAAGCATTCCATCCATCACTTTTTTTGTATTTTCTTTGAGTTTTAAAGTGACATGGACTTCTCTGTGCCAGGGATATTGCGCCTCCTGATGTTGGACTGATATTTTTCTTCATCTGTTGGTGGAAGGGCTGATTCCACTGAAGGAGATATATTCATATGATCACAGTTTTTCATGTGTTGAGTCAGCACTTTCCCTTTCCACTCACACTTTAGTTTTCATGAAACCTAGACCTTCAGGCAAGGTTTCAGCAGCCCTAATCTGAGTGAATTGAACACCCTGGTAATAAACTATGTTTTAGATCCGCGGTACTCATAGTTGCAGGTAAATAGAGAGAGAGAGTGAGAGAGAGAGAGAGAGAGAGAGACTGACTGAGAGACTGAGATACTGACTGACTGGCTGAGAGAGAGACTGATAGAGAGAGAGAGAGACTGACTGACTGACTGAGAGAGAGACTGACTGACTATGAGAGAGAGAGAGAGAGGCTGACTGAGAGAGAGACTGACAGAGAGAGAGAGAGACTGACTTCCTGACTGAGGGAGAGAGAGACTGACTGAGAGACTGACTGACTGACTGACTGACTGACTGAGAGAGCAACTGACTGAGAGAGACTGAGAGAGAGACTGACTTAGAATGAGACTGAGAGAGAGACTGACTGACTGACAGAGAGAGACTAACTGAGAGAGAGACTGACTGACTGGGAGAGACTGACTGACTGAGAAAGACTGACAGAGAGAGACTGGCTGACAGAGAGAGACTGACTGACTGAGAGAGAGAGACTGACTGACTGAGAGAGAGACTGACTGACAGAGAGAGAGAGACTGACTGACTGAGAGAGAGACTGACTGACAGAGAGAGAGAGACTGACTGACAGAGACAGACTGACTGACTGACTGACTTAGACTGACTGAGAGAGAGAGACTGACAGAGAGAGAGACTGGCTTACTGACAGAGAGAGAGAGATTGACAGAGAGAGAGAGGCTGACTGACAGAGACAGACTGACTGACTGAGACTAACTGAGAGAGAGACGCTGACTGACAGAGAGAGACTGACTGACAGAGAGAGAGAGACTGACTGACAGAGAGAGAGACGGACTGACTGACAGTGAGAGAGTGACTGACTTAGAGAGAGAGAGACTGACTGACTGATAGAGACTAAGAGAGAGAGACTAAGAGGGAGAGAGAGACTGACAGAGAGAGAGAGAGACTGACTGAGAGAGACTGACTGGGAGAGACTGACTGAGAGAGACTGACTGAGAGAGACTGACTAAGAGAGAGACTGACTAAGAGAGAGACTGACTGAGAGACTGATTGAGAGGGAGACTGACTGAGAGAGATGGACTGTCTGAGAGAGAGAGATTGACTGACAGACTGGCTAACTGAGAGAGAGACTGACTTAGAGAGAGAGAGACTGACTGACAGAGAGAGAGTCTGACTGAGAGAGACACTGACTGACTGAGACTGACTAGAAGAGACACTGACTGAGAGAGACACTGACTACTGAGAGAGACAGACTGGCTGACTGTCTGACTTAGACTGACTAAGAGAGAGAGAGACTGACAGAGAGAGAGACTGGCTTACAGACAGAGAGAGAGAGTGATTGACAGAGAGAGAGACTGACTGACAGAGACAGACTGACTGACTGAGACTAACTGAGAGAGAGACACTGACAGAGAGCGACTGACTGACAGAGAGAGAGTGACTGACTTAGAGAGAGAGACTGACTGACTGAGAGAGGCTAAGAGAGAGAGACTAAGAGAGAGAGACTAACAGAGAGAGAGAGAGACTGACTGAGAGAGACTAACTGAGAGAGATACTGACTGAGAGAGATACTGACTGAGAGAGAGACTGACTGAGAGAGAGAGACTGACTGAGAGACTGATTGAGAAACAGACTGACTGAGAGAGATGGACTGTCTGAGAGAGAGAGATTGACTGACATTCTGGCTAACTGAGAGAGAGACTGACTGACTGAGACTGACTAGGATAGACACTGACTGAGAGAGACACTGACTACTGAGAGAGACAGACTGACTGACAGAGAGAGAGAGACTGACTGACAGAGAGAGACTGACTTAGGGAGAGAGAGAGACCGACTGACTGAGAGAGAGAGACTGACTGAGAGATAGGCTGACTAACAGAGAGAGAGACCGACTGACAGAGAGAAAGACTGACTGACTGAGAGAGACTTAGAGAGAGAGACTGACAGAGAGAGAGAGAGACTGACTGAGAGAGAGAGACTGACTGCGAGACAGAGAGACTGACTGAGAGAGAGACTGACTGAGAGAGAGACTGACTGAGAGAGAGACTGTCTGAGAGAGAGAGACTGACTGACTGAGAGAGAGAGAGACTGACTGAGAGAGAGAGAGGCTGACTGACTGACTGAGAGAGAGAGAGACTGACTGAGAGAGAGACTGACTGAGAGAGAGACTGACTGACAGAGAGAGAGACCGACTGACAGAGAGAGAGAGACTGACTGACTGAGAGAGAGAGACTGACTGTTCGTCAGACTTTTAACACATTTACAGGAACCGCTGTGACGGTGGTTCCTTCCGTTGACTGGAGATATCTGCAGGACAGCTAACATCTCTAAATGCCTAAGTCAGACACACCATGAAGGTGGCGAAGTATTTTAGTTTGTTGCCCTCATGGATGTAGTATCCCTTGCGAAGGACACACGACAAGGACACGGGCTGTGTAGTTAGAGCTCTTTATTCACAGCTCTTGAATACTTCCTTCCTCTTGCCCACTCTACTCCTAACTGACTCCCCTACATCTAACTCCTCCATTTCTGTTTTCCTCCTCCCAGGTTCCCGTCCCTAGGTCCTAGCGTCTGTGGCTCTCCATCTGCCACGATACTACACCTCCCCTCTCCGTACACAATTTGAACAAACATCAAACAACAATGAAACAAGTCAATCAGAAGAAGAAGAGAGAGAGGAAAAAGAAAAGAACATAGTTACAGTTCTTTAATTAGACGAGTAGGCCTCCAATGGGTACGCTATGGCCGTCCAGCAACATCTTGAGCGGGTTTTTCACTTTTGGCCAAGAGAAATGGAGACACATACTCACTTCCTGTCACCTGAGTGTCCTCTTTTGGTGTGCTTTCTGGTACTTCTAATGTTTCTCTTGTGACAGACTTACATCTCTGAAAATGCGTGACATTTCTTGTTATCCTCTTGTCTTCTGAAGCAGCTTTGATCATAGTCCCTTTTTGTTTCATTACCAGCAGAGGATGAACGCGATATCGACTGTCTGATTTCCTTTGTTGTTCTTGTCGGACAAGCACCCAGTCCCCTTCTTTGATGGTTGATGGTTTGGCTCGCCGACGACTGTCCGCATACTCTTTCATCTTGACTTTTCTCGCTCTGTCTAGTGCTGCTAGCTCCTCGTGCTCTGGATCTTGCCTCCTACCACAGGTGGATTCTTCCCAAGTCGGTATTCTCGTTCAATCTGTGTGTCCCAGCATTAGGGTTGCTGAACATCTGTCTAGTGCTGTGAGGTGTGGTTCGATACGCTCAACACCTCGTTCAGTGCTGTTAAAATGTCTCGCTTGGAAAGTTCCACTTGCTGTATGGCCTTTTTCAGAGCAGCCATGTATCTTTCGACCAAACCATTCGCCTGTGGCCACAGGGGAGTGATCTTCCGATGTCAAAAACTGAGATGGTTTCCGAACGCTGTGAATTCCTGTCTGTTAAACGGAGGGCCATTGTCCGTCTTCACTACTTTGGGAATTCCCCAGGCTGGCTAGATCTCATCCAGCACTGGTATGGTGGTGGCTGCTCTGGTTGATGATATGAGTTGAGCAATGGGGAAGCAAGAGTACTCATCCATTATAATGATAATGTACTTACCAGATTGTATGGGACCAAAGAAGTCTACTGCAACATGTTGCCACACATCCTCCGGTAGTTCCGACATTTGTAGAGGTGCAAGTGGTTCCTCTCTACTGACCAACTGACACTGAGAGCAGTCTTTCAAGGTGAGTTCGACCATCTGATCAAGAGAAGGGAACAAGACCTGTTCCATCAGTGCACACTTCGTGGCTACAATGCCTCGGTGTCGTTCGTGTGCTAAATTGACAATGCCTTGACGCAATAGTTTTGGAATGATGATCCTTTTGTCTCTTAACAAGAGGCCGTCTTTGGTGATAGATAGTTCCTCTTTTACATGTCGGAAAGAAGCTAGCTCATGACCATCAGCTTGAGTCTTATGCCCGAGTTCCTCCAACTATTTGTCTGAATGCGATGTTTCACATCCTGTAACGTGGCTTCAATGATGGCTTCTAGAGGGACTGCAGGCGGTGTTGCTTGAGCCACAACAAAGTGTATGTATTCCTCCGCCAACGACGGATTCGAGCTTGATGGCTTCATGGGATGTCACGACATGTAATCTGCTGGATTGGCTGCTTTGCCGGGTTTGTGGATGATAGTGTATGTATATTCTTGAAGACGAATTCCCCAATGTTCAATTCTTGGTGGCATTTTAGCTCAGGGATTTCCAAATATAGTTATTAGGGCTTGGTGGTCCGTGATGAGTGTGAAGTGTTTTCCATAGATGAAGATGTGAAAGTGCTCACAGGCCCAGACTACTGCAAGGCTTTCTTTCTCCGTCTGGGAATAAGCTCGTTCGGAGTCCGTCAGGCTGCTGCTGGCATACGCCACTATGTGGCGTTGGTCACTTTCTTTGTCATACTGAGCCAGTATGGCTCCCAGTCCCACTGGACTTGCATCCACCGTGATCTCCGTCTTCCGATGAGGATTAAAGTATGCCAAGTTTTTTGCTGCTTCAACGGATGCTTTAATTGCATGTAATGCTTGATCACAGCTGGTGGTCCATTCAAATGGCTGGCCTTGTTTAGTCAGTTTCCTTAGGGGATAGCTGATGGTGGCGTAGTCCTTGATATACCATGCACAGTAGCTGGCCATTCCTAAGAATGACCGCACATCTCCAGCGTCTCGCGAGCGAGGGGCGTCGTTCAGTGCTGCAATTTTTTCAGGATCTGGTCTCATTCCTGTGCCCGAGAAGATGTGGCCATAGAATTTCAAGGTGGATTTGTGAAATTCACATTTGTCTTTGTTAAGGGTTAAATGCGTGACATACTCGATCCAGTGCTTTATTGTGCTCCTGTACAGTTGCTCCGAACACGAGGATATTGTCACTATAATTAAGAGTGTTGGGAATGTGATGTATCACTCTTCTAATTGCTTCCTGAAAGATCTCAGCTGCCGAAGACACCCCAAAACTGAGTCGTTTGTACCTGAATAGACTTTGATGGATCGAAAATGTGGTAATGTATCGTGACCATTCGTGTAATTCAAGCTGGTGATAGCCCTTGTTGAGGTCTAGTTTAGAAAATATCTGTGCCCCATTCAAAGTCGCGATCATATCACTGATATGAGGTCCTGGGTGTCTTTCCCCTTCAATGGCAGTATTGGGCGCTCTCATGTCAACACAGAGGCAGACTTTCCCTTCTGAACCTTTCTTTGGTACGATAACTACTGGAAATACCCAGGGAGTGGGATCAGAGGTTTGTTCAATGAAGTCTGCCTGCAGAAGATCCTGCAGCTCTTCTTCCCCTGACTGTTGACGATGAAATGTTATTCTCCTGTGGTGCTGAGCTATAGGCGTCACCCGTTCATTGATATGCAGACGAACTTGAAAATTGGTAATTTTCCCAAGTCCAGTAAACCATTTCAGAAACTTGTGAACTATGCCAGGTCATTCATCCACCAGTTGAAGCCATTCCGCTGTGGGCAAACTAAGAAGACAGTCAGCTTCAGGTCCCTCAGTGATGTGAATGCGAGCTGGAATGGTTCTATCTTTGTAAGTGAGAGAGGTCTGAAATTGTCTTAGGCATGGAAGGGGTTCCTTCGACATCCATGTGTATACCCGCACCACAACTTTGTGCAGGAGCGGTCGTGGATCCATTTTGTTGTATTCAGCAACTGAGATATAATTGAGAGATGCCCCACTGTCCAGTACAAATTTGGCTAGGTGCTCACCCATTTGGAGGTGCAGTCTTGGATATTTCTTGAGCCTGTCCGGATCTGCGATCATGCAGACATATTCCTCACTGTCTTGCTATATCGGTGTGAGGGACCTTGATTCCCGAAATTTTGATCGTTGCGATCTATGGGAGACATGAGAATAGAGACTTGAACGTGACGAGCTGGAGAACGTATCTCTGCGATCTCGTACTGCTTTGGCGTGGTGATGAGAGCTGTATTGTTTGGAGTTCCTGTGAGTGTCTCTGCAAGTTGTTCTGCATACCATTTCAAAATGGTCTTCTTTGCCACATCGCTGACACTTCTGGCCTAATGCAGGGCAAGTCTCTGTGTGAGGGAAGTCTTGACCGCAGCGATAACATTTGAGCTGTCGCTTCTGTCCCTTGTCAGTCCGGTCCGGGCTGAGACGATGACTTGGCCTGTGAGAATATCCCTTAAGCTTGGATGGTCTTCAAGCTGCAGAGGAGTGACACTCTGTGCGACCAGATTGAATTCAGAGGGCTTGTTCCCGTTTTTCTCCGTCTCCAGCTTCCATTCATTTTGCATGTTCCTCCGCCTGGTCATTGGCTCTCGTCATTTCTTCCATACCATCCAAGTAATAACTCTTCTTTAGAAGGCGTCTGTGTAAGGACTCAGATTGACACTCTTCAATTATGGGGAGGCGGAGAGCATCTTCAGTCGTGAAGGATTCAAACGCACAATAGCGTGCTAGCCGTTTAAGGCGCGATATGAATTCTCCCATTAATTCATCCTTTGCTTGGGAGGCTAGATTCAGAGTATACCGTTCAAAGTCATGTTTAGTTTGTGAATACATTTTCTGTTGAGCACTTCATGCACATCTGGATATGATGATGGAACATCAGCTGGCAACTCCTTGATTATTAAACCAACTTCTTTCCCCACGAGATTGCGCAGTGCAATGAGTTTTTGACCAGGATCCGACACTTGCGATCCTCTCATGATGTCCTCAAAGTCTTCCAGCCATTCCTGTCAGCGAAGACTCATACATCTGCCAGGTACGAGAGGCAACACTTCCGGGGGGCGCAGAAAAGGAACTCCCAGCATGGCAAGCGTGGGACCTGCCACCTGTGACGAGGAGGTGGGTGATTGCGCCATGGCTCCCCTGTTCTGTGGTGCGGTGCGTTGGCTGGTAGTTGTCGAGAGAAACATGGTTGGGTCCGGCCACACGAGGATGAGTGATGGACGTAGACGTCCTCAGAGAAAGGAAGAAGATTAACCTCCCCCCAGGGATACAAGTTTGCGGCAGTAGGCAATGCAATCAACTAGAGAAAGCGGAACACGGTGACGCAGTAAGGGAGGTGAGCATCCGAGCACCAGATAATGCGACAGCGCAAGCTGTAATAACGTCCTCAACTGAAAAGGCAGTAATGCAGAACAGGGCCCAAAGCAGGGGTGTTGGACTTGGCCCTTTTTGCAGGGTCATCCCTAAACTTTTTGCCTTTCTCCTAGCCTTTTTTCCGACATGGTGTTGGTGGTTCTAGGACTCTGGGCACTTTAGCAATGCTGTCCAGTTTAAATTGCTTGTGCTCTCTATGTTAAATATGATAAGGATTGGTCTACACCTGTTTTGGCCTATTTTTACCTGTCAGTCCCTTGTAAAGTGGTATGTCATATACCCAGGGCTGGTAAATGAAATGCTACTGGTGGGCTTGCAGCGCTGATTGCGCCACCCACCAAAGTAGCCTTTCAAACCTATCTCAGGCCTCTGCCATTGCAGGGCCTGTGCGTGCAGTGTTACTGCCGCTGTGACATGGCACCTAAAGTGTGTGCCATGTCCGTGACCCCCCCTTTTACTACATGTCAGGCACCCCTAAGGTAGGCCCTAGCTAGCCCTATGGGCAGGGTGCATTGTAGGTAAAAGATAGGACATGTACTTTAAGTGTGTGGGATGTCCTGGTAGTGGCAGCCATTTTGGTTTCTCACTACTGTGGGGCTGCCCTCCCATAGGAATGCATTGGGGATTCCCTGATAAGTGTTTCAGTGGTAATTCCTGATATGAGAGGCGCAGAGTGGTCAAGTTTGGTATGTTTGGAATAGTGATAATAAATGCTACGCAATGATGTGCGCAGATTTATTATAACTATTTTAGAAATGATACTTTTAGAAGTTGGCATTTCTGTGTGCTATGTGTCTGCCTGCCTGATGTGAATTGAATGAATGAATGAATGAATGAATGAATGAATGAATGAATGAGTATTTATTGCTGGTTACTTAAAACCATACCATAAAATTTTAACATAAAACAGAAAATATCAGCTCATAAAAGAAGACAATAGTTAAAAGTCCATGGGAATCAGGCAGACTTGTAGTTGACTGAGGCTCCAAGTAGTGGAGTCGTCAGCAGGGTTCGAGTCTGTTGGATGAATTTGCCAAACGAGGCCATATCTTTTACTGTGTTCAATGTGTACAATTTATGAATCGCCTCCTTGGCTGTGCGGGTACCCAGTTGTAATAAAATTGGCCGTATATAGAAACTGCGGGCTGTGCGCAAGGCGGGGCAGCAAAATAGGAGGTGAGCCAGTGACTCATGTTTGTACTCGCAGAGCCGGCAGCCCTTGCTCGTCAATGTTCTCAGTTTAGTGTTATATATTTATTGAAGTGGCAGAGGGTGTAGTCTGATGCTAAGATCCTGAGTAAAGCTGCTCTGCCCACGGCCTGCGTAAGGTGAGGTTTAGAGTTGAACCCTTTTTGTGGCAAGGTTTGACTTTCGTGCAGGCCTTTTTTATCCAATAGATCCAGATCTAAGGCGCGAGAGTGAATGCGAACTTGTTTTTTGAGTGTGCACTTGATGGCGGAGTACTTAATGATCTTGGGGTTCCAGGAATCCAGGGCGAGTTTAAGCTGGTCTGCTCCGGCTGCGAGTGCGGTTGACCATGGGTTCCCAGGTACACAGAAAATGTGCCTGATGTGAATTGCATGTCTGGCTTGTGAGTGACAGGGGCTGGTGAGGTGTGTGTGGCTCCAGGAGGGGCAGGGTGAGTCAGCGGTAGGCTGAATGGGACATCTGCATTTGGAGTGGTGGGAGGAGAAATCCTTGGTCCCTGCCCCAGTGAATGCTGGCTCAGCCCCCCTGTGGTGCGTCTGATGATGAGCCCCCACCTAACAATAGGGAAGAGGAGCCTGGTAAACAGAGTGCTCCAGAACCAGTTGGGACTGGTTTCCCCAAGCCCTGTGCTTTGTAGACAAAGGGTAAAAGTGGTATAAAGATAGGGGCTGTGGCCCCATGAAAAATGCTATTCCTGTGCTTGTTCTGACGCTGGGGGTTGCTGCTGCTGGGCTCCAGGAGGAACCGCCACGAGGGACTGCCACCCTGCTGGAGGGCCCTGTGTGCTGGCCTGCCTGAGCCCAGCCTTGTGCCCCCAGGACTTTGCTGACTGGAGCGTCTGGCTTCAAGCGCCTCGTGAGAGCTATACTTTGATTGTCCAAGTGGAGAGGGTTGAGGCTTCGCAGCGAGAAGCTTCATCTCATTTAGGGGAAATCCCGACGTGGGGTTTCCCCTGCATTATCGCCCAACGGAGCGGGAGCCCACCTCTGCTTCTTGCAGATTTTCATAGCGGGTGCCCACCCTGCGTTTTCTGCCGCTTTTGATGGTGGCTGGCGGGTGGCCATCCCGCTTCTGTGCCGGAAAAAAACCGAGCGGGAGCCAACCCCATATCAGTGCCTTTAGAGCGGGTGCCCACACCGCTGTGGTGTTCTATGCAGGTGGGAGCCCACCCCGCACTGCACCGTAAGGAGAAATCACCGCCGCGACCTGGGACAGGCGACCCGGAAGCCATGCGCCTGCTGCCTGGCAGTGGGCGGGGCCAATCACGGAAGCAGAGCTCGCTGGAAGCCTGGAGAAGCCGGGCGGCGTGGAGGAGGGAGCCTACCCCGCCTCCCAGGGCGTCTCGGTGAAGACGGAGAGTATGGCGGGTCAACGGGGCTCCCGTGAGCGTGAGGTAGCCCCACATGCAGCAACGGTGTGGCCACAGATGAGACCCGAGGAGGCACAGAGTCCTGCCAGAGCTGAGGAGGGGAGTTGCCAGCGCGAGTGGGAGGAAACCTGCAGAGCCCGGTGAGTGGGGCTTTAACCTGCACATAAAGAGGAGGCACAAGAAGTGCCCATGAGGGGGGGAATTATCGGGGCATACTGTCGGTGCCCGCCCTCCAGTGAGATGAGCTCAGTGAGCAGGGCCCCAACTCCCGCATCGTCGGTGCCTCCCCCCCTGCCAGAAGAGGCACCAGAAGAGTTCCGGTCTCAGGGGCTGAGTGTGGGGCACTGTTTTTGGGCTCCAGTGCGCATTTCCACGCCACAGCTGCACCGTCGTAGTGGGCAGCTGCAACATTGCCCATAATTTATTCTTAGGGCTCCAGTGGGGGTCCAGAGGCACAGTGGTGCCTGTGTTTGCATTGCTGAGCCCAGCTGCCCTGCGAGCGCGCAGGCAGCTGCAACGTTTGGGCACATTTGCGTTTTAGAGTCCCAGTGAGGGACAGAGGGCACAGTGAGTGCCAGTGGCCATCTTTTTGGCTGCACAGCTGCACCACAATTAGCAGCAGCTGCAACGTTTAGGCCAGTGCATTGCACACTTTTCATTATTGCTGCATTAGCAGCTGAGCCCTGACTTTGCTGGACATAGGACATTGGAGCCCTAGAAAAGGCTGGTTGGCCTGGGGGGTCATGTTAGGGTGTGATTGGGGTATACTGGGTTTATGCTGGTGATGCTTATCCCCTAATGTGATTTATACGCCCTGATTTACGCCTAATGTGATTTCTGCTTATGAGGTGATTGCATAATGGATTTATGGTTATGGGATTGGTTATGGTTATGAGGCCTATTGCGTAATGCTTAGGAGGTGTGAGGCAATAATGCTGAGGTCACTATTTTACCGGTGGTCACTGGTTGTGTTTTACAATTGCTACTTGTGATTTCTAAAGGTTCTGACAGTGGCCTGATTGGCCCTGTCATGTATATAATCCCCTGTGAATATTGCCTAGTGCCAGTTGGCACAGTGTAAATGTGTGATTATGTTTCTAATGTGTTTATGATAATACAAAGGCTTTTTTTATATAACTTTGTGTGGAGTTTCTTTTGTGGTGTGCCTAGTTTGTTGCTGCTGTGTGTGTGTTGCGCAAACGCTTTACACTGTGGCTCTGAGATAAGCCTGATTGCTCGTGCCAAGCTACCAAGGGGGTGAGCAGGGGTTATCTTCAGTCTGTAACTCCCTTGCCCTGACTAGAGTGGTGGTTTCTGCCTGGCTTTGGCGTAAGCCTTAGCCAACCAGAAATCCCTTTCTAACAAGTGGTATCACTGCCTGAGTCCAAAATGGCCGCTCACAGAGTCTGGCAGCTGATTGGTAAGCCTGCCTGACTTTAAGATGGCCGCTGGGCAGGGCTGACCATGCCGAGAATCAGGTTCAGAGCAGGGCATGCAACCGGGAGGCAAAGGTGCAACAGCCACAGGAAGGTGAAGGCTTGGATTGAGGCCAGACCAGAACCCAGCTGGCAGACAGCAGGCAAGCGGGACGAACACACGCTCAGGAGTCCACCTGAGCGTGTGTTCGTCCTGCTTGCCTGCTGTCTGCCAGCTGGGTTCTGGACTGGCCTCAATACAAGCCTTCACCTTCCTGTGGCTGTTGCACCTTTGCCTCCCGGCTCTTTATTAACAGCTCTTGAATACTTCCTGCCTCTTGCCCACTCTACTCCTAACTGACTCCCCTCCATCTAACTCCTCCCTTTCCGTTTTCCTCATCCCAGGTTCCAGTCCCCAGGTCCTAGCGTGCATGACTCTCCATCTGCCACGATACTACACCGGAGTACAAACCATGCTCCACACTCTAAATCAGGCTCTTAGACTTAAAGGATACATCTAATGTCTAGCTGTGGGGGCATCTTTCTTCCTCAAATTATGAGTGTGCGGAGTACTGGAGCATTCATGTTAGAGTTGGCTCTGTGAGCTGCAAGGTGAGGGCCTTGCGTGGTGTCAGGCTGAGGTGACCTGTGCTAGGAAACATTGAGAGCCTGATTTTGCAGCCAGAATGGACTCCATGATTGTAGCAACGTGGGGTCAAAAGCTTAGTGTCAAGGGGAATGGATACAGAGATGTGATGACAGCAAGGGAAACTAAATGAATCCAGTGGTCGCTTATTTTATGCCTGGGTTAGAACATGGCTGTGATGTGTTTTCAAGTCGCTGAAAATACTTTTTCTTTTCAGGTGGAAGATGCAGTTACTATTGGTGGCTTGGCCGTGGCTGGCCTCGCAGTCGTGGGATTGGCAGCCTTCGTGGGGCATAGAAACAGACGCCAGAACCAGTAGCAAATCCTTCTCGAAGCTGAACATCTGAAGAGAAAATGACGTTGTCTGCATGCACCCTGTCAACACTCCTAAATACTTTCTTCCGCTGGCAGGACGTTGTTCCCACCTGGTCCACCCTTAAATAAATGTGCACAACTTCACACCTACAGTGTCTTTACAGTCTGTGGCCCCATATCGGTGGAAGATTCACTGGCAATCGTGTTATGTTCAGACTCCCTGCCCATTCATCTGTTTACCCCTTTCTACTGTGGCTGGGAGTTCAGGTTCCATTCACGTTCAGTTCTTATCCTCTTTCTCTCAGAGAGGAGCTGAACGTGGGCTAAAAATCACCACATGGTGTGTCAGTTAGCTAATATAATGATTACGTTTTTTACAAGTTATTGTATGGTACCACTATTTGTACAGCATTAATCATCTACTGAAATGACGCCTCTTCACTGTTGTGGACTGCCCTGGTTTGCACAATAGCAGTCAATTTGAATTTTCTGCAGCTTGCATCTCCGTACACATCTGGGCTGTGTGATTGTGCGCGTGCTTTGACGCTTCCATGCGGCTTCGGGGTCAGCCAGAAGCAAAAGGTGCTACTCAGTTGGTGCGTGCGAATATGAATGTATAAAACATGCTCTCAATATTAAGGTAGTGAGGTGTAGAAAGCTTGTTTTAATAGTGGCGCAGTGCCTTTTGTCCTGTGGTGGTTGTGTGCATACAGCAGGGCATAGCGATGAGCATACTCTAACTTACAGAGCCCCCACATACCACGAGCACCTGTTTCGAATTCAAATTAAACAAGCATTGGCATAGCCAATAGGTCTCGCCTTTGAGACCTTATAAGTATTTAGTTATGCAGCACAATATCATTGGTACAACAGCATCAACTGTTGCATGGGTAAACACTTATAAGGTCCCAAAGGCGAGACCTATTGGCTATGCCAATGCTGTTTTTTTTCTTTAGTTACCGATCTGAGTTGGGTATGTAACTAAAATGAAAAAAAACAGACTTAAGCGTTCTGGTTTTTGAAAGCGTTTGGTGGATGCAACATTGGGGTGTGGGTGAGGGAACCTATGTGGAGCACGTGAGGAGAATCAAACTGACGAAAGAACAATGTGAAGAATGTGAGGAGAGAGCATGTGGAGGGGAAAGGCCATTGGGGAGATGGGAGAAGCACACAGGCGGGCAGGAGGAACACAGTATGGTGGAGAGGGAGAAGAACAGAAAGGAGACAGTGGAAAAACACACTCACTCTTATAGAGTGTTTAAACAAAAAGAAAGTAGCGCCTGAAAAACCGAGCAGTGGAAGGACATAGTAATGAGTCCATGCACCAGGGGCAGGGCAAACACAAGAAAAAGGAAAGCACCATAGCTAACAAATAAGAAGCAAGCAAATGAGTGAGAGGGAAGCCAGCCAGTAGTATGCCGTGGGCAGACTCTAAGCCAGCTATGATAAAAGTGTCTTGCAACAACTAGCACATGCACTCTCTTAGTTAAGACCTAAAGGCAATCAAAATTCTGAAAATGTGGTATATCAATTCTATGTGACAAATTTGCTTTACACTAGTCAAAACTTATCCTGATGCAGTTCGTTCCTAGATAACTTTGCAGAGAGGCTGAAGTTACAATTAAAGCTGTGTAGGTACATTACTGACAAATGACAGCCTCGTAGTAGGAAGAGTGGGAAAGGTAGTGCAGGGCAACGATTAGGATGCTCTAGACAGGATGAACAGATGCATAGTCGTATAATGGGTAAATGTGTACATACTCCCATTCCAAAATAGATGGGAAATAGTGATGCACAAGACAGATTCTGCAGAAAAGAATGGGTTGTAGTGTGAGAGGTAGCTTGGTGTACTTCTGTTACCAAAAAAAGTTAAAAGCGTCAGTTAAAAACAATTTAAAAGCTTCGTTAATGTCTTCTAAAATTTATCTTTGTCTATGTGGCCATCGTGATTATTGCATTCATTATTTTATTTTCAACATTTCAAATTCCCCCATTCTTAGATTTCAAAATTATGACCCAGGACTATGTACACGTGGAGTGAGTTGGGGGAATCCTTTCCTTCCGTCTGGGTTTGTGAGAAAAAAAATCCTCTTTTGAGGGGGAAGGTATAAAGTTAAATTCAGACCAGCTGCAGCTTTCATGTAACTGCCGGATTGGCTGTGCGGGCAATTGGCAAAAGCCTAAGGGCTCATTTTCCAGTCCATGGCTGAGGTTTTTTCCGCATCCACACTTGTATATCGTCAATGTGTGTATTTTATTTTTCTTCAAGGGTGCGTCTCTGGCCTGGGTTTCTCCATATCGAAGAGACAGCCAATGCAGACTCATATGCAGAGCGGGCCCAATGGGCTACTCAGTGCCAGGCAGATAATGACAATGTGCCACTCAGTATGGCTCTGCTGTAGGCGGCCATGCTCACCTTTGCTGCATTCTCCAGCATGGACCAGATTGACATTTCTGCCTCCAATGTGGTGGCCCACCTTTTTGGTAGGTCAGACCCTTTAATGCCCAAAGCAGTTGGTAGAATTGTGTGAAAACGTGATTAAAGCTAGATCCCTCAGACACAATGACGTTTCTGTTCCTATTTCTCGTGTTAACATCACCACCACCATCCGGTATAGCAGGGCAGAAGGATCAGTGACTGGCGAGAGAGATGATCTGTAGCCCTTTTTGCAGTTCATAATGCAATGACAGGTGCTAAGTCCTCTTGTCAGTTTTATTTTGCGCCAGTAAGGTCTCCGGCTGGACCTGTGACAGTCCAGAGGTACGTCATCATCTCCCACCAGTGGAGTATCGCAGTCCACAAAGTCTGCTCATAGTTGAACAGAAATCAGAAGCTTCTATTTTCATAACCTGTGATGTCACGGAAGCAGTTTTCCTCACAGAAGTTAACAAAATGTATGTAGAATAACTGAAACCAGCACACATGGCTGAAGCCTGCTTTTATTGAATGCTCTGAAGACCGAATATTGCATGCCTCCTGAATGCACAATATGTGTTTTGTATTTCTGGCCTGCAACCATATCCCAAACCTACAAAGCTCTCCTCCCAGAATCCAAAGCTGTGGCTTGCAGAGTGCTGATGCAGTGCTTTGCCGCTGGCCATTTAGAGTAATTTAACTGATTTAAAAATGGAGAAAGCTTAATATGGCAGGGTGTCACTTCAGATTTCAGGTTCATGGCCATATGGATATGATATTTCCCATTGCTAGTACTGTGCTGCATATTTGTGCATTCTCATGGCTTATTCCCACAACATCTTGCGAAATTAGTGCTGCCTGTTCATACATTTTTCACATTAACACTATATCATAGCATATCAGCGGAACCGCGGGATGGATGCACATTGAGCTAGTAGCAGTACAAGGGCACCATTAAGGCTCCTTGATTTCTCCACCCGTTCTCAAGGTTCATGAGGCGAAACCTCACATACACATAAAACATACATGTATGCTATTAGGTATCGTATATTTATGCATGACTAGTTGCATCTCCACTTATGTCTATAGTATTTTCATAAGTACACGCTTTCCATATAGGAGGGATCTTAGCCCTGTCCTGATGAAGATGCTTCTGCATCGAAACATGTTGACGTATTAGGAGTAACCACACATTGAGTAGGGAATCTCCGCACCACCTTTTTACTAGTACCAGCCCCCCCCTTGACATATTAACCTCTTCTATGCCCATGACGAGATAGTCTCGTCATGGAACGCGGTTGCGCTGTGCCCATGACGAGACTATCTCGTCATGAACCCCGCCCGCTAATGTAACGCCCGGCACAGGGCGGGGAAAGGGCGGGGCACTCAAGGGGTTAAAGTTTCTTTGTCTTAAGGGGCCAGGTCCTTTTTAATCTCACATTAACACTTACCCCAGACCCTCCCTTTGCATTACACATAGCACTTTATCGTCAGTGCTCCCGCGTAGTCGCAGGTCGTAGCACGCCCCGTCCCGCAGCGGGGCGGGAAGACCCCTATGATGAAGCATGACACCATGGGTCATTCTTGGTGTGTGAGGGGTATTTAAACAACTCAGTGTGTGTTCAACCATTGTGGGACACGCACACTCATCTACCCCAGTTTTTTTAACCCAGGTTTTTTGTTTTCCTCCATGAGGTGGATCTCTATGTTTGTTAACTAATTCTGAGTGGAGGACATATCCACCTCCAGTGCCCGTGTAGGGCTCTTTTCCTCTACACTCCCTAATCTTGTTATTATTAGTAGTTTTGTATTTCTGGCCTGCAACCATATCTCAAACCTACAAAGCTCTCCTCCCAGAATCCAAAGCTGTGGCTTGCAGAGTGCTGATGCAGTGCTTTGCCGCTGGCCATTTAGAGTAATTTAACTGATTTAAAAATGGAGAAAGCTTAATATGGCAGGGTGTCACTTCAGATTTCAGGTTCATGGCCATATGGATATGATATTTCCCATTGCTAGTACTGTGCTGCATATTTGTGCATTCTCATGGCTTATTCCCACAACATCTTGCGAAATTAGTACTGCCTGTTCATACATTTTTCTTTTTTTACATTAACACTGTATAAAAAGCCCACGTTTTCGCTAATAGCGGGGAGAATTGCTCTACTGGGTTACATTCCGAAGATTTAGGTGCCCATTGATTGAGCAAAAGTGGTGGCTGGCTCATGGAATGCAGTGCACTAAAAGGTTTTTGATGCTCTGTACATTCTCATGCAGTGGCACAAAATAAGAGGAATTCTGTTAAATTGTTATTAGATGTCAGTTCTTTTCTTTGCATTCTCTTTTTTATGCGTAGGTTACTAAATTGTCTTGTTTCTTGACTTATCAGAAACCAGGTTGGTGTGGGCGCCTAGAAGAAACCTGCTAGTTTGCAGCGTTATTGCTTCTCATCCACTAGCTTGTGGCTGGCGCATCCACTCCTGGTATCTGTTTGATCTCATGGTCACAGATCTGGTCCCTTCAGCCTCTTATCCTTCAGTGGTCGATAAAACGAGTGTCATTGAATTGGTTCACACTTAACATCTGTTATAATGCTCCACAATGCCATGTGTGGTGAACATAGGTTCTGTGTGTCTGAATAATGAATCTTCCTGCGTAATAGTGCACGGGTGAGTCAGGGGAGCCACCATGCATCACCCTCATCGCATATGTTTTTTCCTCTCACAGACTATCCGGAAGCCAAACGAGATCTTTGGAGAGGGCCAATATGTTAGACTTGATCCAGCCTTAATGCCTTACAGCTGATAGACTCGACCAACGGATATTGCAGTTAGGAAGCTCAGTCAGTAGGGTTATATTCCATCTGTAGAAATCTGTGTTAAGTTAGGAGACCACCTATTAAACATATTTAGCCTAAATGAGGAATGCGGGGTTGTGTAATGGTACCCGTTTGCAGTCCTACAATTGCAAGGCAGGTAAAAAAGCGCCACTTGAAAAAAAAAAAACCAGGGCCACGCTCTGCCTTCTAAGTGGGTGCTGACTAAATAATACATCTTTCTGAAGGTGCTTGTTTTTTGTGAACTGATTTTGTGAGCTGGGTGCCTGGAGGCCAGACTACCTTAATGACGGAGCTATTTAAACAAGCACGGCAGACTGCTGGCAGCAGGGGGAGGCGCGCGCGCACCTCGCGCGGCAGCAGGGGGGAGGAGGGGGGCTGCGCAATTCCCTTGCGAGAGCGATATTTGCTACCATATGGCGGCGCTCACTCCTGCAAGGAAATCGCCACACGTGCACGCGTTGCCATTGAAGGCAATGGAACGTGTGCACGTTTTAGCCTGAAAAAGGCACTCAATGGCTACAGGTCTCTTTCCTATGCAGCACATGCGCACTGCGTAGGCGAGACCTAAAAAACTCCAGGGATTGTGCAAACATGGCAACTCCAGCATCTGATGCCATCTAGTGGTATAGCTATGTTAGCTACCTCATCATTAATAAACAGGACAGCCTTGCTACAAAATCTATAAATACATTTTGCCGCATGAGCACAGGCCTTGAAAAAGTTTGTCCTGAGGAACAATAAACTAATTGCTCCATTCCTCCACCCCCGCACTTTTCTCCTTCGCATGTCACTGCTTGGTGAGACATGTCTGTTTTCGGGCAGGAAATGTGCAACGTTGGTGGAAATGGGAGGGTAGGGTACTGTCAGTGTTCTATTAAACTGCCACATTGTCAGTGGGGTGATCTTTGGTTCTGGGATGGCTGCTTAGGAAGCAAGATGAATTACATGTTTCGGTAGCATCTGCAGTAGTCTGGTGCACAGAACCGTCTGTACAATGGAAGGGTAGGCTGGTTGAATTTACTGCTGTTACAGAACAACATCTTGCCATCTAATTCACTCTTGATGCTTGGCTAGTTGCATGAGAGTGTGGTGTGGACTTGTCTACGACATTGTTGGTTGAGACATGATAATGATTAGTTTAAGTGCATTAAAGCTTAGCCGGTTGGTAAATTAAAACCATTGTTATTCAAGTGACAGTGGAAGTTTTCTCCTCAAGTTCTTAACACAGCAAAGACCCTACACCAAAGCAAATGGCTAAATGTAGGCAATCCTTTCAAATGGGACCAGTGTTGCAAGTGGACAAATGTGCTCTTAAATGTCATCAGGGGTTGATGGGATTGATGTAGACAGGTTTAATGGATAACGGTGCCAGGCAGATATTAGACTGCAAGTGTGGCCTATACTTAAATAACTCCTCATATCGGGGGCGTGACAAGCGGCTGAAGGAAATGGTCGCTTGCTAAGGCGGCTCCGCAGCCCTCATCAGACAGTCCGATAATTTATCAGTTTATCGACTGGGAGACTTCCCCAAAACACCGGGGAACTCTCCCCAAGCCAATCTGACTCGGAGGCGCTACTCTGGAAAAACAACTGCTTGCCCTGGAGCTGTTGAGAAAGTCCGACTCGGAGCCTCCCGGACGACCCAAAATGGTGGCCGGAGACTAGCAGTATAGACGGCCCAGATCGTGAACCGCAGAGAACGACCGCATTGCCCTGAGTGTCGAAAGGGGCCCTGCAAGCACCCGCTACAACCCCTGAAGATCTTCTTTAATAGGCGCATGGCAAGAACACACCGGAAAGAAAAGAAGACGCGCAGAGCGGACGGGAATGAACGCGGCGGAAGACTGCCGAACACCACTCCCGCATCGAGGAACCAGCCTAATTGAGGTCCCTGGCTCTGGGGCCTTCCTGGGAGATTGCTGGAATGCATCGGACTCTGCCGAACCCTCCAGAGATCCGAGGTGAGAGGGTGCTGGTTTAGAGCAGCAGCAGGAAAGAAAACGTGCAACACTATCCCCGCTGATCTAGCAGAGCGGAGAGCAGACGGGGTAACTGAGGGAAAATCGAGGCCCCGGACGTGTGGCCTACCTTCAAAGAGACTATTTGGGCAGCCGCTCCCCATGCTCTGACTCCCGGAGGGGCCATTAAAGTTACGTCCTCACCCACAACCGCAGCTGACGCAGGACCTGCTTCATCCCTGGTGTCCCAGACCGCACAGTGCGTAGCACCGGACCCGGGTGGGGTACGAGCGGCCCAGCAACTGCGCAGCTTAGACGACATACCCTACCATTATCACACACGTATTTGAGCGCCATATATTTTACTCCACTGCGGAGGCTGTGAGAGACGTCGGACCCATGGACACACCGAAGGGCGCTGCTCACTGGGCTGATCCCGGATATCCTGTGGCCTTCTGGGGGTCTCTGGGTGGACGGCTGCTCCCACTGTCGTAAAACAAGTCCAGGCCATGACCGGCCCTTTGGGGGCCTTGGTACTAGTGAAGTTAGAGTTCCAAACTACACTGGCTGTAGATGGATGTCAGACACTGACCGCTTTTGCCCGACAATACAAAGGCCTCCATTGTCTCCTGGCCCTAAGGATCCACCTGGAACACCGACAGGCCGGCGAAGAGTAGTCCTTCCTCCACGCAGGCGGCGGCAATTACAGGTGCGTTCTCCCAAGCGGCCTTTTTCCCCGATACCTTGCTCATGGCTAACAATAAAGGTCTTAAATCGCAAGCCCAAAAGCAACTGGCAAAGTTTCCCTGGACAAAGCAGGGAGAGGACACCGAGATGGCATCGGGCGGTGACTCCAAAACCTCGCAACCTCGCCCCCCGGCTAACACTCCCACCCTGGAGGACGTTATGGAGTCCATAGCGGGGGTACGGACATCCTTTGAAACACGCATAGACTCAGTTAATATCGAAGTAACCCTCCTACAAGCAGATTTGAAGAAAATGGACTCTAGAGTTAGGGAAGTTGAAACTACCATGACAGCCCTTATATCCGACACCGCAGACAGGCCTTATATCCGACACCGCTACCCTTCAAGACCAGGTTGCTCATCTGCAAAACCAGCAGAAAAGAATGGATGAGCTCCTTGACGATTATGAAGGGCGGGCTAGAAGAAACAACATCCGTATTCTTGGACTGCCCGAACGAATGGAGGGGTCAGCGGTGGACCTCTTTGTGGAGGACCTAATGCTCAACAAACTCCAACCTAAACGTCTCTCAAGCTACTTTTCCATAGAGCGGGCCCACAGGGTTCCCGGGGGGTGCCCTAAACCCGGAGCTCCTCCGAGACCCATGGTTGCACGGGTCTTTAATTTTCGAGATAGAGATGTTATCTTACAGACTGCAAGGGCCGGACCTCCAATGAAAATTGACAATGCAAACATCACATTCTTCCCAGACTTCACTGTCAAAGTTCAAGCACAACGACGCAGCGTTACAGCTGTTAAAAGAGCCCTCCGTGATAAAAACATCAAATACTCCATGCTGTTTCCGGCCAAACTACGGGTGGAGTCCGAAGGTAAAACCTGGTATTTCCTGTCCGCGGAGGAGGCATGGGACTGGATAGAGGGATGGCGCCGAGCAGGGAATCATTCAAATGGGAGAAACAATGGCGACCTTGGCAATAGCCAGCGGGCTCTTCCCGCAACGAGAGAGAGACAATCGGAGGAGGATTCTGATGACACACATTGACCCAAGTCATATACTCCAACTGTTTTATTCCATGTTTACTAGTCGGATCTACAATTACCAGGTCAGGGACTTCCAGCTCCCTTGCATTGACTCCCTATACAAGAGCGGATTACATATTTGATATGGGACTGACGGAACCGAGCATAAGCCTTACTGTCTTGGAATATCAGGGAACATTATCAGAGAATTGGACAGCATTGAATATCGCTTAAATACACAATAATAATACTATGTTGAATGCCGAGGGATGGAGGTGGTTAGCCAGGCACCTCGCACATAGGAGGGTGGGTGATAGGCACTCTGCCTAGTTGGGGAGTTGATAGTTCAGATTCCACTGGCAGGGGGGCTGGGAGGGGGACTCAGGTAAGGGGTGGGAGGGTTGGTAGGGGTTTCGATTCTTTTGTTTTCTTTGCACAGCATACACCAATAAATGGGGAATCACCAATTCATAAAGCCAGACAACAGTGTTTATTGGCAGACTGTGGAGATGGAACAGAGGGGCTCCCGTTAACATCGTGGTCACATACCACTCTTTATCATCTAACCCAATGCCAAAGCCGCCGCTGTTGGCACGGGGCTTTACACACGCTTTCTCTAACTACTAAACATGGCGGATTCTAAAGATATAAAACTATCCATATTGACGTGGAATGTCACTGGGCTAGGCAGCAAAATAAAGAGGGGGGTAGTCCTGCAATACCTTAAACAACACTCGCCAGATCTGATATTACTGCAGGAAACTCATTTGGTGGGTAACAGTTGTAAGGCTCTCCACAGATGGGGATAAAGGCTTATGGCCCATGCCGGATTTACGTCAGGCTCTAGAGGTACGGGTATCCAAAGATGCAAAAACCTAGCCCTCACACCTATCCGCGTTTGGGCTGACCCCCAGGGATGATTCGCTGTCCTGGAGGCGACCTGGGAAGGAAAGCACTTGAATATAATCTCAGCCTATCTCCCGTTAGCTCTGGGCAAGACGACACTACAAGATCTAGGCAAACTATTCATTGATCACCCCCCGGGCACTCTCATTCTAGGCGGAGACTTTAACATGACTATGAATGATACGCTCGACAGACACCCCCAAAGACCATCTTCCAGATGTAGCACTTCCTTGGCAGACTTTGCCCAAGCATTGGGACTCACTGATATGTGGCAAACGTTACATCCAGATAAAACTCATTTCACACACTACTCTAATGCACACAATAGTATGTCCCGCACAGACTATTTTTTTTTACTTTCCTCCCAGACATAGGGCATTTCCAACAACCCCAGGGGCTCACAAGAGGTATATCCGACCACTCTCCCCTCAGGGTCGAGCTCATCTTTTACCGATGCTTTGCCCGAGGCCCCATAATCATCAATCCTTGGCTACTCACCAGCCCAGATATTAACGAAGACCTTGCTGAACACGCAGATCATTATTTCACTGAAAACATAGGTTCTGTAGACTCAGCAAACACTATATGGGAAGCCTATAAGGCAGTAATCAAAGGTCGTGCCCTAGCTTTAAAAATTGGATACCTCCGGAACCACAGCGAACAGCTGACTCGGTTGGTGGGTGACCTGCTCCTTCTTGAGACGGAGCACAACCCCTCCCCCCCTGAAGCCAGAGCCCACAAACTCTGAAATAAACAATTGGAATACAAAGCGTTAGCAAGAGAAAAAGCCCAAGCCAGACTTCTTCAAACATGCCATAGAGTCTGTGAACTGGGGGAAAGGGCCGGCAAAATGCTGGCATGGCTAGAAAAACGGGATCAGGAGGAGCGATGGGTTCCTGAAATCCTACTGGAAGATGGAAGGCGGGTAACAGACCCCCAGGATGTAGCGGAGACATTTGCAGACCACCTGGAGGCAGTCTATACCTCCAGGACCATGTCCTCCTCCGAAGACTCTTGTCAGCTTCTGGAGGAAATGATTCTACCAACACTATCAGATACTGACAGGGAAACCCTGGACTCCGCAATTACTGCAGACAAAATTTGCAAGGCTATCTTTGCGATTAACTCTGGAAAAGCGATGGGGTCCAACGGGATCCCAATTGAATTCCTCAAGGGGATGGCTCTCAGGGTAGCCCCACACCTTAAAAATATGTATAAGGAGAGCCGGGAGAGGGGCATTCTTCCCTTAGACCAACAACTGGCCTCTATAGTCGTCATTCGCAAACCGGGTAAACCAGAAGCGAATTGTGGCTCCTATAGACCCATCTCTTTGATTAGTTCAGAGGCCAAGGTGTTGGCCAAACTTCTGGCATCCCGGCTCATAGCTGTACTCCCATCTCTGGTCCATGAAGACCAATCAGGATTTATACCAGGTCGAAATACCGCCCTTAATATTCGACGTGCCCACAATGTCCTGGGTAGGCAGCCCTATCTGCGTGAAGATGCGGTTATACTGTCCTTAGACGCCACTATGGCGTTCGACTTGATAGAGTGGCCCTACCTTTTTGAGGTCTAGGCGCGGTTGGGCTTCGGCCCACGTTTCCAAAAACGGGTGGCATTGCCATACAAGGACCTGTTGGGTCAGGTCAGGGTGAGCAATCACACTTCACGCACATCTGCCTTGTGGAGAGGCACCAGACAAGGTTGTCCTCTGACCCCCTTACTATTTGCATTGAACCTCGAACCGTTAGCCCACTGGATAAGATGGGACGTCTCTATAAGGGGACTAAAGTGGAGCGAGGATACAGAGGACAAAATATCACTTCATGCGGATGACATCCTCATATACCTTGCATCCCCCCGGGCCTCCATCAACAGTTTATTTAACGTCATCACCAACTTTGCCAAATACGCGGGATACACTATTAACTGGTCCAAATCAGTATTATATGTGCTACACGGCCCCCCGCCTCGCCTACCTCATGAATACAGGATTGAACAGACCCCCTGCAGGTTTCAAATATTTGGACATCTTTATCACACCTGGCCCCAAATTGTTCTATGAACATAATCTTCTAGGCCTCCTGAAGCGACTACAGGACGATGTGAGGCATTGGAGGTCGCTGCCCCTGTCCCTCCTAGGCAGGGCAGCTCTATTTAAAAGGCTAGCACTGCCCCGATTTCTATATGTGCTTCAAAACTGCCCATTCCCTATAGCTGACAATTACTTCACAACCATAGAAGGGGAACTCCGGACCTTACTATGGGACGGGAAATCACCACGTATTGCCTTCCAGTGGCTCACCAAGGGGTGGTATGACGGAGGAATTGCCCTTCAGGATTTGCGCCTCTATTATTGGGCCTCTCAATTGGTAGCCATTAACCACTGGATCTAGGGATCCCCTACGAACCCAGCCTTCCACTTAGAAAAATACCAAACTGGTCGAGAGGGATATATGGGTGCCCTTTACAGTAAAGCTGGAAAAAGCAGATACCTGTGGCCTATGTCACACACAGTGGCCATTTGGCTCAAAGCCAATTAATGCCTGGGTTGGGCGGATAGGTTCACGAAAACTACGCCGCTGTGGTCATCGCAGAGACTGGGTTCACTTTGCTTCCACACGGGATTTGATAGGTGGGACACTGTCGGAATCACTAACTTAGGAGACTTGGTCACCAAAGGGAAAAATCTCACATTCAAAGAATTACAAACCAAACATGCTCTCGCACAAGGAGATATTTTTCGATATCTACAAATCCAACACGCCATTCTTGCCAACGTCCCTGACCTCCCTTCCTTGCCAGGCGCCTCCCCCTTTGAGGATCGCTTACTTACTGAACCGCTTTTGACTAAAGCCATCTCCTGCACCTACCGTAAACTCTGCAATAACTTACCAGACACTTTTCAAACTCTTCAAGACCGCTGGCAGGCAGGCATAGGGGTATTGGAAGATGAGGACTGGCAGCCTGCACTAATGTCCCCCAGGGAGACGGCTATAAACCACCGCTTCCGCCTCATACAACTAAAAATACTCCATCAGTCCTACTTTTCAGGCGTCCTCCTGGTCAAAATAGGTAGCCGGAGTGATGCGTTGTGCCTTAGGGGATGTGGCCAAGAGGGTACCTTTTATCACATCCTGTGGGACTGTCCCCATGTACGCCATTTTTGAGGCAGAACAACCAAAAAGATGAAAGACACACCTGGCAAACACCTCCAACTATCACCAAAATTGGGATTCTGAATATATGGAAGCCCAAGGACTTCACAGAAGTTGAGCAGCACTGGATAGCACTGGGATACGTATTGGTGAAACGAGCAATGGCGATGCTCTGGGGTTCCAACAGATTGCCACTGACGACTACAAAGAGGTTGCCCTAAGAAATGGGACAAAAAATGGGGAGGTTGGAATGCCTTTAGAGGTGAAATTTGTACTTTTCCCACAGAAGATATGACAATGAGAAGGACTAGACTTGGAGACCTCTTAAATCCCTAATGTCTGTAGTAACAAATGCTGAAACACTATACTGTATAAATGGCGTACCCCACTGTGATAATGTAATGATGATACTGTGCTTTATTTCTAATTAAAAAAAGTTATAATAAAATAAAATAACTCCTCATATCAGCTCTGCCAGATACTTACACAGAGCTGATATGTGTATAATAGTACCACTTTTTGCCTTCACCCCTCTTGTTATCTGAACCTGTTTTTGTTTGCTTTTAGGACTCGGTGCACTTTACCACTGCTAACCAGTGCTAAAGTGCTTGTGCTCTCCTCAAAACAAGGTCTAATTGGCCTGCACCAACCTGGCACATTTAATTTACGTGTAAGTCACTAGTAAAGGGGTACTACATGTACCAGGAGGCGCATAAAGGGAGTCCAGGGCTCCCGCAGCGTGGGACCTCACTTACCTACTGTTTCTGTGCCGTGGGGGGAGCAAGACTACACCTCCCAGCCTGCATAGTGGCCCGTGCCCCCAACGATGCACCACACGCACCAGGAGGCTGTCCCCCCTCTAACATCTAGAACTTTGGAGGCCCCTCACCTTTGGTGAGTCTTTCTACTCCCCTTTGCGCTATCATTTCTATTGGCCAGCCTTTGCCCCTGTCGCTTTCACTGGTTGATCATAGGCCTGGGACTATCTTTTACTCTTCTCTTGCCCTCAGAAGCAGGAAGTGGAGTTACATTTGTAGCAGTCTTTGCCAGGCCCATGGAGGTGCTGGGTCGAGTCGCTCTTTGACATTTTGTTTTCCCTACACCTTCCCTAAACTAGAGCTATTTTCAGGCTGAGCATTAGGTATCTGACATTATGTTGTGGCTGGACTTTTCATGTCATCGTTTCCCCTTTACTGACAGCGATTCAAAGATAACTAGAGACTTTGACATTAACGCTTGTACCTAAGCATTTATTTTGTTCTTTCTGAGCTGCTTAAATTGTAGCAACTTGATCCATTTGTGAGGCTTTGTAGCTTACTGCTGACTGTCATCCTTTTTGCTGATAAATTTGCTAACTTTATTTCTCCTGTAACTGCTTACACAAAGAGCGCTCGTCATGGGGCAGGTCGGATGGGTCCCGTTCTAAGCCGACCAGAAGCAAGCTGACTCGCAAGGCTGCACCTAAGAACTGCATCCTTGATCGCATTGATGATCTAATAGTAGTGATCCAGCGCAAACTAGGGGGGCAAATTTACATATACCCTCAGACGCGTCATCACATTAACTCACTCATACACGCATTCATTGGTGGGGCCCATAACACCAACTCTCATACGTTCCCTCACGAGTGTGCACACAGGAGGGATGATGCGCTGGACATGTGGGGGAGTACCTTATTACCTATAGGAAAGAGAAATTATATTACAAAATATACATTTGCATCACCACCTATAGGATCCTAACCTTAACATCAAGACACTCCACCACTTGGTCGACGGACCAATTAGTTGGACTGGTTGATGGTGATTTAGAACCAGCTAAAACACATTTAAGCTTCAGAAGACTGTAATCTTCTATTTGAAAAATCACAAACTCGAAAATTTCTGTTAATCAAATATTTTGTTTATCTAAATCTTGTTTGCAATTATAAAATTAGCATTTTGGTCAATCAAGTTGAAATTTAGTCAAACAGCACAAATCACATGACATTTTATATTTACCTATTCTTGCTATCGGGGCTTTTCTAATTCAATTGGCTCTGCATAGACCGAATTTCTCTGCTCAACGCAAAAATCACAAAAGCGACATAAATCATGCAATATCCTATTACCACACGTACTATTATTAATAGGCGTCCCACAGTTAGTTATTAGAGTTATTCTGCCATGCAAATAGCAATGAGTGCCGCGTGTAATTGGTGTTTATTAAAAGTGCAAATGGTTGATTAATATAACACTGCAAACAGTTAATTCAAATTATAATATAAGTTGGTTAAGTGATTAGTATTTTCATGCAAAATAGAGGCGGTATACAAAATGTTGCTTTACCTGCTCCATCAGTAGAATGTCAGGGTATTTGAACTTCTGATAACAGTAAGGCCCCTATTGAAAATTCTCCTCTCTCTGCTGAGCCTCCTCCCTCCCCCTGTCCCAAATCCAATCCCATAAAGCATATTCCCACAATGTTCACCAAACATAATACGCGGAGTAATAAATCTCTGCTCCCATGTTCCGCTGTCACCATACATTCAACTGAAAGCATTGGTAACATGGAGGCAGGCACACTACCACTTCCCGCCACAGTTGAAGCAAAGTTTGTAGTAGGCACTGACACCGACTCTATTACTAAAATTGTGTTGTCTAATAGGTTTTTACCGCTCCAAGATCTGACAAGCACTCAGCAGGGGGCAGTGCAGGAACTGGAGGCAGATTCTATCTCGTCACGGGCTGATAATGAGCCCTTAGAGAAAGATCAAAATAGACTAATGTTAGGGTGCTCTCCTGGGGAGCCTACCTCACTGTGTGCGGACACAGATAGGATAATTTTGGAGCTGAGGGCGGAAGTATGCTCCTTAAAATCACTTCTTCTAGCACTCAACGACCAAGTTAGTCTTATGTTAAATAGAGGCTCTCCAGAAGAGCACCGCCCGGAACCAACTAAGAGGCAAATACAGGAACCACCCCTTCCTTTGACTAACATGGTCCCTCTAATGTCTATTCCCACCATCCCCCTATTACTTTGACCAATACGAGCAGACCCTTTGAGATGCAAAGTGGTGTCCGTACGCAAAGAGGCTATGATTGCCAAATAAGTAAGAGGATTGATCAGACCCAAAGCTTTGTAAGGTCCATTTATTTGACAAATGTGCCCAAAATTGTTTCACAGATGATGCATAAGGGCAAAGATTCTTTGACAAATAAAGCCATTCATTGGACTCGTAAGGTGAGGGGTTGCAGATTGGTCATTAGGGAGGACATCCTATGGTCTAAGAGGCTATCACACTACACCGCTCCAACTGACACCATAGCAATATCCTATTACCACACGTACTATTATTAATAGGCGTACCACAGTTAGTTATTAGGGTTATTCTGACATGCAAATAGCAATGAGTCCCGCGTGTAATTGGTGTTTACTAAAAGTGCAAATGGTTGATTAATGTAACACTGCAAACAGTTAATTCAAATTATAATATAAGTCGGTTAAGTGATTAGTATTTTCATGCAAAATAGAGGAGGTATACAAAATGTTGCTTTACCTGCTCCATCAATCCCCCCTTTGGTGATTTTTAATATCCCCACAAATTCCATTAAATTTTGATGAAATTTGCAATAGAAATGAATTCAGTTCTCTTTAAGTTTTGTTATATCACATAATTGTTTCCCCTGTCTCTTCCTTGTTTTCTTATACACATTCTCTTTCCATTCTTCTAATTCTACCTCTTCCATTTCTCTTTCTTTTCTTTCTTTCTCTCTTTTCTTTGCAGCTTCTCTTTTTATATGATTTTGTAATTTTTTTCTTTTGCTACATAAACATCCTAGTCTCAGAATTAATACTAAAATTATCACACGTTACTGGAATTAAAATCTTACCAATAAATGTACTACCTAATTTTAGTAAAAAGTCCTTAATTGTAGAAAACCCTTTTCCAATCTTTTACCAAACACCTTCAATCTCCAGTGGAACAATCTCCTTGTGCAAATCAGTTATATTTTGTATGTATGTCTTCAAATCCTGACTTTCGTCAGGAATATAAGTACAGCAATGTTGAACCTTCAGCATTCCACAGACTCCACCCTCTTTGGCCAAAATTATATCAAGGGCAAGTCGATTTTGCATCACCATGGCTCGCATGGCAACCATTTCTGTGTTTACCAATAAAAATCCTCCAGCAGTGCTTGTTGACAAGCGATCCACTACTGTTGATCATTTTCTAATTTTATGTGCATTCAGAGATATTCCAACTGTTGGTATCAATGCTCCAAAATATCCCCTTCAATTTCTGCCCAAGATTCTCTTCTTCTACGTGTTAGTTGTCTTCCTATCTCATGTGCACCATCTTTTCCTCTTCCCACATGAAATATCTTTGGGAAAACCAGGCCTAGGTAACATGTGCCATACCAATGGTCAGGTAATCGATAATAAGCTTTGTTTATGCAGATAAAATATAATCCAAGGAATACCAGATCATTTCCTCCTTTAAATCTCCATCCACCCATGATTCTATAAGTATCATGGCAGTCACTTGCACCTATGAAGTAGTTATCATACACAGTTTTATTTCTTCTAATACACAATTTCCCTCTCTGTGGCCAATCTAAAGCCATAGCTGGACTAGTTTTTCCTTTCAAATGTTTTTCTCTTTCAACGTTCCAGACTGTCTTTTCTTATTTTCTCTCAGGTATCTTCTTTTTAATTTTTATTCTCCTTTCTTCTACCATATCTAGAAAAGTCTCTTCTTCCTTCTTCAAACTACAAGTGAGATTATTTCTAAATACTGATTCTAAAGTTAATTATCTGGTTTCTAGGAAAAATTCACCTAATACTTTTCCAGGTTTTACTCAATTTAGTTCAGGAACTACAGGTACTTGTGAAAAAATGTTATCTACATCAGAAAAATAATATTCTAGTTTCCCCGTTTTATAAAACAAACTTGCTAATACACTACATGTTATTCCATATGTTACTGGAAGGTGATGGTACGTCACTCCCTCAGACACTGATGCAAGTAACTGCATGCATACATAGCAGTATCTCACATCCATTGTTTTTACGTATTAATATAATAATTTTGCGAAAACATTGTTAGAAAAATCTGTTATGGACCTATCTTTATGTAAATAAGTTCTATCTATTCCTCTAGTTGGATTAATATCATGAATCTTCTCTACACCAGTTTTATTTTCAATATGATCTTCTATTGTCTCAAATGTTACTTTAAACAATACCATTAAAGCTAACGCACTCCACAGAAGCATTAGTAATCCTGTACAACAGCAACACACCTTGCACCATCTTCGAAGGAACACACATGTAGATTTTCTACTTTCTGTGTTTGCCATTTCGGAAAATGATCAGTGTCTTTTGACTTGGCCTCGTCCACTTCACAGCTAGTTTTGTCTAACCCAAGGCTCTAAGCACCTACCTGGTTCTTTTCGGTTATGTCTTTTTATTCGGTAATTTTTCAAAAATTTTTCTTCTGGAGCACTTTTGTCTCCTCAATTTGGCATTTGATCGTCTTTCACTTTAATCTCACAATCTTGATTCAGAATTTCCTGAACATCCGTCTCTTCTCCGATGTTGGACAAGATAACTCTCAGGATTTCCGATTCTTCGTCTTCCTCAACCCCTTCTGGTATGATCACCCCTAGATCTCCTTGGCTGTCTGCTTCCTCTGGTACTTCAGGAACTGCCACATATGACCATTCTGGTGACTGATACTTCTGGTTAGGCTTTCTAGTCCGTTTGCTTTCCTCTGATGGTGTCTCTTCAACGTCTTTTGATTTCTCTTGGCTAGACACCTCATTCACTTGTTCAGCTCTGGATGATTTTACTCGTGTTAATCTGTATCTCAATCTCTTAATCTTGTTTGGCCAAACTTCTTCCTTTGCTGGCCTTTTCAACTTACTTCCTTTTTCACTTCTTTCCATTCTCCATGCTCTTTTTCTTCGAACTCGACCTTCTGGTACTTCGTCATCACTGTCCTCAGATTCAGTTCCACCTTGACTCTTACTTTCGGTAGTCTTTCTTTCCACCACTTCCTTTTTCTTATCTACTTCTGTCCTTCCTCGTGTTTCTTCCACACAATCTTTCTGCTGACTAACTGTCCCTTCTTCTACCTGGATGTATGGTTTCCCTACACCTCCTCGGGGATCTTCCGCAACAATCTTTCCCTCTCTCTCTGTATCTGGTACCTCACCATCTACCTCTGTGATTTCAGGTGGAATTTCTCTTGTTCTTTCATGCAGAGCTTCTTTATCAAGAATTTCTTTGACAGTCTCTTCACTGTTTTTGTTTATACTCTTATGTACTTGTACTGGTTCGGTGTCTGACTCTGAGCTAGTGTCAGAAATGTGTAATCTCCTTCTTAATGGTAGATTCTCTGATGCTATAACTGGACTTGGTTCTGACTCCCCCCTCTCAGGAGTTGGTCTTGCTCTCGTTTCTTCTGTATCTGACTCAGAACTGGTTTCAGATTCTTCAAAGTATTCTTCTTCTCTGTTATCCACTGGATTTGGAATTCGCAAGGTATGGATAGCATGAATCCAGTTCTTCACTCCTGCACATTTCACAGCTGTCGTCGTGGTCAGGATCACCTGACGTGGTTTACCCCACCTTGGGACCAGACAATTTCTTCTTCTGTGCACTTTTATTCTTACCCAGTCACCTGGGCTTAGATCATGAGCTGGCTTCTTTTCAAGAGTGGTTGCATCCGATCCAACCTGATGAAACACAGAATGAACGGAATCAGCCAACCCCTTGCAATAATCCAACACCAAGTCATCAGATATAGGCAATAGCTTGTTGACAGGAATGAAAACATGTCTCATTGCCCTCCCCATCACTATCTCATGGGGACTCAAGCCTGTATTCCTATCAAGAATGAATCTAATAGTCATGAGTACTAGAGGCAAGACATCAGGCCATTTCAAACCTGTGGCTAAACACATTTTTCCCAAACTGTTTTTAATGGTTCCATTTACTTGTTCCACCACACCAGAAGCCTCTGGGCGATAAGCACAATGCAGTTTCTGTTGTACATTGAATGTTTCGCAAATTAGTTTCATGATTTCATTATGAAAATGCTTTCCTCTATCTGATTCAATTGTGACTGGAAAGCCAAATCTGGAAATGAACTCTCTCTACTGCTACTGTAATTCTATCACTTCTTCTAGTTGGGTATGCTTCCACCCATCGAGAAAACAAACAAACTACCACTAGAACATACCTCAACCTATTGCAGGGGGGCATTTCAATGAAGTAAATCTGCATTCTTGTGAAAGGCCCTCCTTCTCGTCCTATCGTTCCTAGACTTACCACTGTTTTTCTTCCGGAATTGTATTGCTAACATATAAGGCATCTTTGACAAAGGCTCTCAGCTATAAGTCTAAATTTTGCATTATACCATGTCTGTTTGAAAAGTTGGATCATAGCATCTCTTCCTACATGTGCTTGACCATGATACATCCGTACCATGGTAGAAACCATGCTATCAGGCATGACTGGTCTTCTATCCCGATAAACCCACACATGATCTGTCTCCCATGGTGCACATCCTGCTTTTACCCACTGTCTCCTTTCCACATCTCCTGCTTCTTCTTGTAACTGCCTCACTTCTTCCCATGTATTCACAGTGTTAGTAAACAGAAAGGGACATGAATTCATCTCTTTCTCCCTTCCTCTATTCACTGAATTCTTGTTTCGTGCACAATACTGTGCCATGTCATTAGCAAACTCATTACACGCTGAAATGTAATCAGCAGACTTCGAGTGTGCAGCACATTTTACTACTGCTAATTGCTTAGGCAGCTGTATCGCCTCAAGCAACTTCCCAACCACTTCAGCATTCCTTATTGGAGTTCCACTCAATGTCAAAAACCCTCTTTGGGACCAAATTTGCCCCAAGTCATGCACCACACCAAAGCCATACTGACTATCGGTAATCACAGTCACTCTCAGATTCTTTCCCAACTTGCATGCTCTTGTCATTGCAAAAAGCTCAGCAACCTGGGCCGATTTCACTCCTTTCAGACAAGATGCTTCCAGTACAGCTGCTACAGTACATACTGCGTACGCTGCACTCAAAATTCCCTCGTCCGTTCTCAGGCATGATCCATCCACAAACATCACATAGTCACTTTCTGTCAAAGGTACATCTTTTATATCAGGGCGTGGCTTGGTACAAAAATCAAGCACTTCCAAACAGTCATGATCCACATCATCCCTGACTTCCACATTCTCAGCATCAGGTAACAGTGTTGAAGGGTTCACATTCAGACATCTCACAAGGCTCGCATTTGTTGCACCTAATATGACTTTCTCATATTTAGTTAGACGACTATGTGTCATAAACTGAGTGCGGCTCCTAGTTAAATGGATCGCCACATCATGAGGCACAAACACTCTCACAGGATATCCCATCACAATTCCTTCACTCTGTTCCAGACTCTTACAAGTTGCTGTTTCTGTATTAGTACAGAAAGGGCACGTCCATTTCTTTCGCTGCAATAGAGTTCAAATTCTTTTTCATAGTCAGGCATGCCAAGAGCTGGTGCTTCACACAAACCATCTCTCAATTGTTTAAAAGCCTTCAACTCTTCTTTGTTTAATTCAATAGGATCTTTTACATCACTCTTTGTCAATCGTACAAGAGGTTTTGCAATCAATGAGAAATTACTAATCCACTGACGGCAATATCCAACCATTCCAAGAAACATTCTCACCTCTCTCTGAGTCCTTGGGGCTCTCATTCCTTTTATTATCCTGATTCTATCTGCAGTCACTTTTCTTAGCCCTTTTTCAATTTTATGGCCTAAATATTGTACTTCCTTTTGACAAAATTGTAATTTTGATGGGGATACTTTAAGTCCTCCATCTGCCAAATGGTTCAGCAATGCAACAGTATCCACTACACAAGATTCTCTAGTCCTCGATGCCACCAATAGGTCATCGATATACTGGACTTGTACCGAGCTTTCGGGCTTTTTTAAATCTTCTAGGGATTTCTTCAATATCTGATTAAATATAGATGGACTTTCTGTATATCCCTTTTGGATTCGGCACCCTGCCAAAGTACGTTCGCCAAACCGGAACGCAAAAACCTGTTGGCTGTCAGGGTGCAAAGGAATGGAAAAGAAAGCATGACACAAATCAATCACTGTGTACCATTCTGCATCATGAGGAATCTGATATAAAATCACGGAAGGATTTGGGACAATGGGACATCATGATACAACAATTTTATTCACTTTCCTTAGGTCTTGTACTATCCTAAAAGTTCCGTTAGGCTTTTTCAGACCCATAATTGGCGAGTTACATGGACTGCTCATTATTTCCCTCAAAATACCTTGTTCAATCATTCTGTCCTGCAATTATCTCGGGTGTCAATTTGTATTGTGGGATATTTGGGTAACTTACTCCTTCTTTTACAGAAATCTTTACGGGATCTACATTTTTCATTAATCCCACGTCTTCTCCCGTGAAATCCCATACCTCCGTTTTCACTGTTTTCTTCAATTCTTGAGGCAATTCCTCGGGGTCAAATACAGCAAATGCCTCAGTAATTTCAGGTTCCATATTAGATATAGTCATTTTGTACAGCTACATCCTCATCAGGAGTCTCAAAAGCTATACCATCAGGAGTACAAAAAATTGTGTAGTTCATTTTGCACAGCAAGTCCCTCCCTAACAAATTTACAGGGCTTGAAATCGCACACGACAAAACGGTGCATTTCGGAACATTTCCCTATTTTGACCTTAACTGGTTCAGTAAGATACGTTTTTAGCTGTCTATTGGATACTCCAGCAACTTGGATTGTCTCATCCGAGAGAGGAAGATTTATGACATCAGTTTATCTAACAGTTGAACGAGTAGCACCAGTATCTATTAGGAAAGTAATGTTCTCATCATTTATCTTTCCATCCACAAAAGGGCCTGTCTGGTCTACCTCTAGAGTTGCGCCAAGTACGCACTCTTCTTCCTCTCCTCGGCACCATCAATAACTTTCTTCTGACTCACTCTCATCGCGTTGTAGCCAATACTGTGAAACAGCACTAGCGCGCGGCAGCTTAGTTACCTGTTCCTCGTTGTAGAATCCTGTCTCATTACTGTATTTCTGAGGATTTACGCTCTGTGGAAAAGGCAGTTGTGGCACCTGACACTGTTGGGCAACAATAATTTAATCACACACAACAGAGACATAATATAACAGAAAAAAGGCAAGTATAGCAGTCTAGGATGCTTGAAAGTGGGAAAATCAATAGATTTTATAATACTGCCCTCACACACCCGAGAGTGTCATGCTTCATCATTGGGCCGCATCATACACCAAGGCGCAGACCAACACCTCTGGTGGAGCGCAATTTTTTAGAATGAATGATGAAAGTCGGTGGTGAGGGTAAAGTATAAAGACAGAACAGTCAGAGTAAACACAAAAATTGTGCTTCTAAGAGAAAAAGACAACAGATAGTCTCTCAAAGTGAAGGGACCAAAAGAAAAGCAGAAAGAAATCTAAAACTGTCTAGGAGTTGACCCTCACACTTTTATTCTTGTCAACCTCTGGCAGGGTTAAAATAAAGGAAATGGGGTATCCAGGGCAGGTAACGACCCTATAATCCCCCTGCTGACTGTTGGGCAACAACTTGCTGCTGTCGCTGCGGTTGACAACTCACCTCATTCTGCACCTGTGGATTCAATGATGCATTATCGCCATTAGCACTTGGGGGAAATTTACACTCGGTCTTCCAATGCCCTATCCTTCCGCAATTATGACATGGCCATTTCTTTTTAGCTTCTTCTATATTAATCTGTCCTTTTCCTTTCCCAATATTGGGTTTTTGTTTCATATTCATGCCATTTGCCTGTTTAATCATTTCACTTACTTCAGGACACAACCCATACACAAATCGATATACAAAATGACTCAAATCTTTCTCTCTCAAATTTTCATCACCACTGTTTTGTTTAAAAGCCAATAATAATCTTTCATAATAGGCATGTACAGATTATTTTACTTCTTGGTGAGTCCTATCAATTTTTACCCAATCAGCTTCTTTTGGAGGCACTTTATTTTTCAGGAAGGTAACTACCTGTTTGTATTTTCTCATTACTTCTGGATCAGAAGCACATGTTTTTGGATCCCTAGGGTATTCTTGAGTAGGCCAACCTATTGTAATTTTACATTCTGCCCATAGATCTGCTGGCAAAATTAAATCAAATAGACTGTTCAAATCAATCCATAGTACTTTTGATAATTTTACAAACCTGTCTACCTGCCTGTACCACTCGACTGGCTTCTCGCGCAAGTGAGGAAAGTTGTTGGTGAATGATAAAATGTCCTGTCTAGTCCAGGGGACATGCACATAGCCTCTTCCTGGAATCTCCCTCATAGGACACTCAGTTACCACCTTTTCTTTTTCTCTTACTGGGAAAGCTGCAAACGTTTTGTTTGTTGCATCGTCCCGTTTTCGAAACCACCTACTTTTCCATTTATCTACGTCGCCCCATTTTCTCTGAAAAACAATTAGCTCTTTAATTTGAGTTATTCTTCCTGCTGTATTCAAATTCTCAATGTCCTTTTCAGCAAAGTCTACTCTGTATGGTTTTTGTAATGATTTTATTTTTTCAAAATCGATACCCTTTTCACATGCTACTTCTTCCAATTTTTCATGTACATTTCTTGCTCTCCATGTTATACTTTTGCATAGAAACGTTAGTTCTTCATCCTGATATGCTTTTAATTTTTCTGTGGGAATAGTCCTTACTATTAATTCTTCTAGGACTATTTTTAATTTTGCCACATCTAGAGGTCGAGGTTCAGCATCTTTTTGCTGTAAGCTCCTTAACCATTCACTTAGTTCTTCTGAAGTAGGACCTACGGGATTTGGTTAATTTCTTGTTTGTTCTAAACTCTTTGGTGTCTCTGGTACTGATTCTGTCGTCATTATTGCTTTATTCGCTAGGCTCTGATTCACTGTCAAATTTTTAGGAGTACTTAATCCAGAAGTTCCTGCCACTTGTCCCCACGGATTTTCTCTTGAATCCCTCTTTTCCATTTCGATTTGTTTATTACTATTCTAAGGGATCGTTAGACAGTGTTCACTATCCTGCTGCTTATCAAAAATAGGCATTACGGGTCCTATTGTTACAGGAACAGTTACAGCTTCCATATTTTTGGTCAATACCCTAGTCTTTTCAGTTAACTCCAAAGTAGTTATGGCTAATTCAGCTGAGTTTTCATTTGTCTTTTTACCAGGTTGTGTATTTTTTATTTTCTGATTCTCTAAAGGGATTATTTCTCCCTACCTCAGGTGGCATTGACTCAAATTTTATATTTTGTGGTGTCTCTTTTATTGGGGCACTTGGTGTCAATAATGTGGAATTTGGTTGATACGGGGGAGGATTTTTATAAAACATGTCCTCAAGTACATCATCCTCCGACTCATGCACACCATACTTGTAACCTTCTGATCCTGTATTATTTTTCTTCTCTATACATTTTCTACTACTAGTCTCTTCAGTATTTCTCGTAGGTATCATCCCATCAGCCATATTTGCACTTCGCCATCTCCTCATTCTGTCATAATGATTCTCTTGTCCACACGGTCTACCAAACATGTATTTATACCTTCTGCCACTCCGCTGTTGTTCTCTTTCATACATCGCATCTTCCCATTCAGTCAATGCTTCAAACTGAGTAGGTCTCGGTTCTAATCTCATCATTCTTTCTCTTAAATTCCTTAATACCGCTAAATTGAATGAACCATGTTCTGGAAATGCTAAAACTCCATCGTCTTTTGTATACTTTGCCCAATTGTCTAGCCAAATACATGTATGATACCCATATTTCGCAACCATGAAGGATGCGGGTGATTTCGGTGGAGGAAGCAACTGTCCCTCTCTAGTCACAATCGGTTTATCAATTTTGAATAAGTTCTTAATTTTTCAAAACCAGGATATTTTCTCCTTTTCCGGTGGATCGTAATACATCATTTTCTCTTCTTTGTATCGGTAGATTTCTTCTACGACTATTCTGTTGTCTTATCCAATCGTAGCGCGACTCATACTAACGCACCAAATCCGGGGCGTCTATGTCACTTTTGCAATTCTCCAATCCCAGCGCAACTAACACCAACGCACCAATCCGGAGCGTCTTCGTCACCCTGTTACTTCTCCACTCCGAGCGCGGCGTACACTAACGCACCAATCCTGTGCGTCTACGTCACTCTACAGCTGGCCAATCCCAGCGCGGTCTTTCTGACGTCAGCTGTTCTCGCTACTCCTGCTTCTGCTAACCCCTCCTTTACAAAATTTATCGGCAAAATTTCTCTTACGCTCTCTTTTACTCAAAATCTGTTAGTAACGACATAAAAACACCACCATTGTCCGTTTCGCTAACAAAGAGATAGTTTTTGACCTTTTTCACAAGAATTCCGTATTTCTCGAGAACAGAGCTTACCTCTGCCCTACCACGGAATTATTTCACTTGCTGATAAAGTAGCACTTCCCTCTACCTTACCCTTCTAATAAGCATTAGCTAACCGTTTCTCTGGAGATAAAACACCTGTTGGAGACTACACTGCTCCTGAGAATTAAGACCAGAGTTTCACAAATAAGCTGAATGCTATTTCACTTACACACATTCATACGGAAAATGTAGTCCATTTACACAAGAATCCTGTATTTCTAGAGAGCAGCGCTTACCTCTACCCTTCCACAGAATAATTTCATTCGTTGATAAAGTAGCACTTCCCTCTACTTTACCCTTCTTACAAGCTTAGGGAACACTTATTACCTTTCCAGTGATAAGCGTAATCGGAGCTCACAATGGACTCCTGTTATTTAAGACCAAAATTTCACAGGTGGCCTTCGCTACCCATACATCTCTTTCACATAGAAATGTCCCTAACGATAACACACGACGATGTTACCAAATCGAACCCAGACAATGCGTCGTGCAACTCCAATCGTCACACGTTTTCCCTGTGTACCTACAGGTCAACAAACAATTCACCATGTGACTTCACTTTCTACAGGCCATCCGACTTCCTACATCCCAGAAGTCTTCAAAACAACATAGAACGCAACATGACTCAACATAGAATGTTAGTACATAAATCAATACTCATCCAAACATCCACAATCAATAATCAACAATCAAAATCCATAAGCAGTAATCACCAAACCAATGCAATAAAACCATAACTCTGCTACCAGAAAAACGGACCCAGCGCGAACTAGGGGGGTAAATTTACATATATCCTCCCTGCGTCGCAGACGCGTCGTCACATTAACTCACTCATACATGCATTCATTGGTGGGGCCCATAACACCAACACTCATACGTTCTCTACAAACCAAAAGGAAACGGCTCAACTTCACTGGACCCACAAGGGTTCAGGTCGCACCTCTCTCAACACTTTTCTTGCCGACCCTCCTACATTTTAAATCAAAATGAAAAAGCTGTTTAGCTAGCGTGGTATGCAACTCCACTACCCCCGCCGTTTCCAGGGGGTGATCAACTAGACCCAAAACTTAAACCTACTGCAGGTCGCACCACTCCTTTCAGTCTACAAACTCAGTAATTGAAAAATGTCCATCCAATACTGTATATTGTTCCAATAAGTTCCTCTTTATTCTTCTTTGAATTTTCACAATTCTTAGGCAGCCAACGCGTTTCGTTCTTTTACAAAGAACTTCGTCAGGGCTGTAAAAATTATTTACTATATTATTCTTTTAGGAACATTATCCTTACCTAAGTCAAGGCTTTGCTGGTCCCATTGTGCTCTCACCGTAATCCTATTAAAGGCTATTGTGCCTGTAATAGAGTAACACTCAATATGTAACTCGCTGCATTGTATCGTCATATATATAGCATATTCCAAACAGTTTCATGTGTACCCCTAGGGCCACTGCAAGTATTATCCTATTGAGAATATCTAATAATAAAAGATCGCAATAGATTCGAACATATCGTACTGCCTGCTTCCTTGACATGTGGCATGCTGGATTCGACTCGGCGTCAAATGTTAGCCCATATCCATGCTGACCGATCACTCAATTAGCAAGCCAAATACGACCCTGGCAATGATCCAACGGGCCTTATACAGCATCTGTAAAGGCCCTATAGTACATGCACATCAAGTTCTACTATAAACCGAAAACAGCCCAGCCAATAATCCCACATGCATTATATAGCAGCTAAAAAGACCTTACAATACAAGCGCGTCATGTTCTATTGTACTCGAAATAAGCTGTACATGGAACAACATACAAATATACACGCTAAATTACTACTCCCAATATGACCCCACTAGTAGGCCTAGATGGATTAAATTTCTTTTATATCTGGATCTTATCGACAATTATCGCAAAATTCGAGAGGCCGGTTTTCCAATGTCAACGAAGCCTCTACGTTTTATAGCTAGACAAACCAATTCTCAAACAAAATAGGGGCCATGTCTACAAAATATACAACTTCACCCCCAAAATTTCCCGACCTTCATCGATTGTGCTGTACTATTTAACTCTAGGCAAATATAACCGTGCTTACCCGCAACCCGATATGTTGAGACGGCCAGTAAAGTTTACGCCCAGGTGCCACCGAGAGAGCTGCGCAGGCGTCTTCCCGTCTTTTATTCTTTCATCGACGTCAGTCACATGACCTTGCGTCTTTGTGAGTTTGCTAGGGATAATCTCCAAATCGCTAATTGCGTGAGTTAACGTAACTAACTCATTTTGAATAATAGTTCTTTATACACACATCGATTTTCTTTAATTACGAACGATTGCTGCAGACAAGCTTTTAATTCTATATTTACGCACCCGTTTAAGCAACACAATAATATCGTTTTGTCCACTAAGATCCATAACGTTTAATTATATTATATCTGTATTTTACAGAAATTACCAAAACACTTTTCAAATTAAGACTATCAGTTGTCCACGTTGTCCATGATAACCTAATTACTGTGAAGTACAATTCAAAACCCGCATATAAAGACCAAAATTAGTGACCAAGACCCTATATGTATCTCCAAATAAAAGGGATATACCCTACCAAAATTAATAGCTGTAAGCATTAAAAATAGCTATCCTTTGATATTATGAATTATAATGCCATAGTATTTAAGTAGAATGTAGACAGCCGTCCACACGTCTCCTTAAAGTAACTTATACAATCACAAGATGGATATATATGTTAACCCCATCCTTGGTGAGATTACATTCAAACTCGACTATTTTATGTTCCTGCGTACCAGGAGAGAAAGATGTTATAAAAACACAAATTATGAGCTTATATCCACAAAATTTAGGTATTACCAAACAGGCATCCTGTATATCTTACCCACATAACAGATCTTATTCATCTAAAGTTGTTAGTTCGAAGTGTCTTTGATATGCCACATCCAAATGTCTGATGTGATATTTTTAACCTCAAGAAAGATAACCCAAACCTGAATCAGAGACCACAGTGTCAACCTGTCCATATTTACTGAAGGGACCTCCAGGTTTATTGATACATTAATAAAACCAAGGTTAATTTTCAGAGGAAATAGTGTAGTTCATCTTCACAATTATGTCCCTTGCTAGTACTCCGCAATCTGCAAACCCATCCCGCCTCATTACGTCTAAGGTCCAATTCTCTGTCCCCACCTCTGGATCTCATTGGGACATGATCTATACCATGAAACCAAATTTCAGGTTTCCCTCCATATTGCTCATTCATATGTAACGTCATGGGGTATCTTGTATCTCTGTTACGAATGGCCCGTACATGCTCTTGGATTCTAGTTTTGAGGGGCCTAATAGTGCTCCCTACATAAAAAATATCACAACTGCGACCTATTACATATGTTACATATGTTGTTCTGCAAGTGATAGTATGCCTTATAGTATAAATCCGTTGTGTATTATAACTAAACTCCTTTTGTTTATTCTTTCCAAATTGACAGATATTACAATCAGTACATGTAAAGAAACCATTTAATGGTCTGGGTAACCAAGTTGCCCCCGTTTTCCCCTTAAAGGATACATAACTGGGAGATAGCATTCCCCTCAAAGTTCTCCCACGTCGATAGATGATTTTAGGTTTTGGGGGAATCACCTCCTTAACCCCTGGTACTTCATAAAGCAGTGACCAATGTCTATGAAAAATTCTGTATACATCTTGGCTCTGTTTATTGAACCTAGTGACAAAATTAATGGAAGCTAATCGTTTTTTGTTTTTATCGCCGCCAGTGGAGTTGTTAGTTAGCAGGGTATTCTCCCGTGATTTTGCTAAAATCTTTCTTTCCGCATCATCCAAATTTTTTTGTTTGTATCCCCTCTGTTTAAACCTTGTTTTGGTCTCCTTAAGATAGTCTAGAAATGAGGTCCTGTCACTACAATTTCTGCGTATCCTGATCATTTCCCCAAATGGGATACTATTAATGGTGGCCTTGGGATGCGCACTTGTGGCATGTAGAGTACTATTACTCTCAGTTGGTTTACGATATAAAGTACTTTGGATCTTATTTCCACATGCCACAAATGTTACGTCCAAAAAGTCAGTCTTATCAGTGGAGTGTGACATAGTTAGGGTCACATTACATGAATTATCATTTAGAAAAGAGAAATAGTTGTCCAATCGGGCCTCTGTACCATTCCAAATTACAATGATATCATCGATATAATTCCCCCGGAATATGATGTTTTCTATCCAGGGGGAGGCATATCTGCCCCAAGCATGTTCTCGTTCCCAAAGTCCCATAAATAATCCCGCATATTGAGGAGAAAATTTGGCTCCCATCGCGGTACCTTGCAGCTGATGATACCATTGCTTGTCATGTAAAAAGACATTTTTTGAAAGTATCAATTCCGTCATTTCTAGTATCATGTCATTATGTTCAAACCATTCAGCTGACCTTGTATTGAGATAGTATTTCTTTGCACGTAAGCCTGTTTCTTTTTTAATGCATGTATATAGGCTGACTACATCAAAAGTTACAAAGGAGAGTCCCTCAGTCCACAAGACATCCTCAAACTTATTGAGGATGTCCTTACTGTCCTGTATATATGCTGGTAGATTTTTTACCAGCGGTTGCAAAAAGGAGTCCACATATTCTGAAAATCGTTCTGTGGGGGAGTCTATACCTGCAATAATCGGTCGACCTGGAGGAAAAGTCCCCCCTTATGTACTTTAGGGAGAATGTACAGACAAGGAAAATTGGGTTTAGTAACCATCAAGTACCTGATCTCTTCCTCTGTCAACAAACCCTTTCTCTTTCCAATCTCCCAATTTAGCATTGGTAAAGAAAGTTAGATCAGTAATGGAATTTGTTCATAGCAAGAGGTATCTGACTAATTTCTCCCATGTAGTCTATCTTTCTCATAATTACCACATTTCCGCCCTTATCAGCTTCGTGTATGACTATATCATCATTGTTGCTCAGGGCTTGAAGGGCTAGCTGTTCCCCCCTTGTCAGATTGTAGGGGCCCATGTCTCTACGTGGGCTCTCATTCAACAATTTATGTAAATCCTTAGTCACACATGTTTTAAAAAGCTCAATATTGGGATGTGAAATCTGTGGTACAAATTTAGATCTCATTCTTAAACCACTGTCTATATCCTCCTTTGGTAAAACTCCCAATTCTTTGTTTAGATCTTCTAGAGTGATATTATTTTCCTCATTAAGTGACATAATTAGATGAATTCCTTCCACATCCCCCACCGTATACCCAACAGGTACCTCTCTCATAATATTGGACTCCTTAGTTCCAGGATTGCAATGAAAAAAATGTTTTAATTTCAAAATACGTACAAATTTGTACAAATCAACTATAACATCAATGATTTTATAAGACTGTGTCGGGCAGAAACCTAAACCCTTTTGTAAGACTGTACTTTCCTCAAGTGTAAGGCTGTGGTCTGATAGATTTATAATTGACAAGTTACTTGTATTTGGCATCACTGTGTTTGAAAAAGTTATATCCGTTACAGCTTCATTACCAACATCTGCTTGCTCTTCGATGATCGCAAGTCTACCACCAGTATTGTAATTTTTTTTTGTTTTTTAGCCCAGCTCCTACCTCCCCTCCTTGTCTGATGTTTCTTTCGGGCTGCTTGCTGTTGATGCGCAACCTCTCCATTTCTAATAAAAAAGAACTTTTTTTCTCCTGTGGTAACAAGACATTAGTGTTCTCACTTCCTGATTGTATACTCTCTGTAAATGCGAAATAACTCTCACTGGCTCTTCTAGAATCAGATGTCTCATCCCTACTTATCTTGGCTGTTTCAGAAATTTGAGTATTGTCAAATCGTTTTGCAAATATGTATATTCTTCCCTCTCAATAGTCTTGTTCATCCCACCTGATTTTCTTGGCCTTTTTGTCTCTCTGGTATACTTGATATTCTTCCATCATTTCATCCAGAATCTCATAGTTCTTTTTTACAACCTCTGTAAGTGGACTTGCCCCTATTTCCTTTTCTAGTTTATCTATTTCCTCTAAGTGCAATGCCGCCTTTTTCTCGGCATGTACAATAAGTATTTTCATCATGGTGATTGAAGAGTGGGATAAATTCTCCTCCCATTCCTTCAGTAGTTGTTCATCCAAATTTTTGAATGTTGGGAAAATCAAAATTCTTAATCCTCGCAGAACTCTGTTATTATCCAAGTACTGCTACAAGGTGATGCTATCCCACCACCTTGCAAGTTCCTGTTTCTTTAATCGTTCCAATTTTTGGAATTGTGCTTTCAGACCCCCCCATCAGGCATGTCTCAACCGGTTTATCACCTACTATTTTTTCTGTTGAGAATAGATTGGATGCAAATTCTTCCCTTCTGTCTCTAAATTTGGCCATGCTGGATACTAGTAACTTGGCTATAAAGAGTGCAAGAGAGTGCAACAGGTTGATTATAAAGACTACAAACCTTTGTTCTTTCTGAGCTGCTTAAATTGTAGCAACTTGATCCATTTGTGAGGCTTTGTAGCTTACTGCTTACTGTCATCCTTTTTGCCTATAAATTTGCTAACTTTATTTCTCCTGTAACTGCTTACACACAGAGCGCTCGTCATGGGGCGGGTCGGATGGGCCCCGTTCTAAGCCGACCAGAAGCAAGCTGACTCGCAAGACCGCACCTAAGAACTGCATCCTTGATCGCATTGATGATCTAATAGTAGTGATCCCGTGCGAACTAGGGGGGCAAATTTACATATATCCTCCCTGCTTTGCAGACGCGTCGTCACATTAACTCACTCATACACGCATTCATTGATGGGGCCCATAACACCAACACTCATACGTTCTCTCACGAGTCTGTACACAGGAGGGATGATGCGCTAGACATGTGGGGGAGTACCTTATTACCTATAGGAAAGAGAAATTATATTACAAAATATACATTTGCATCACCACCTATAGGATCCTAACCTTAACATCAAGACACTCCACCACTTGGTCGACGGACCAATTAGTTGGACTGGTTGATAGTGATTTAGAACCAGCTAAAACACATTTAAGCTTCAGAATCCTGTAATCTTCTAATTGTAAAATCACAAACTCGAAAATTTCTGTTAATCAAATATTTTGTTTATCTAAATTTTGTTTGCAATTATAAAATTAGCATTTTGGTCAATCAAGTTGAGATTTAGTCAAACAGCACAAATCACATGACATTTTATATTTACCTATTCCTGCTATCGGGGCTTTTCTAATTCAATTGGCTCTGCATAGACCGAATTTCTCTGCTCAATTGTCCCAATAAGCAGGCCAAGACTCAAAGTCCAGAAAAGTTCTCTGCTCAGCACGTCACAGTCCCAAAGATCTCCAAAGGACTAAGAATCGTGCAAGCATCTAGCTCGTCTATCATCGCCTGTGGGATCGGTAGGGGTGTGCAGGGGAAAAAGATAACTCCTCCCTATTCTACTATCCTTTTTATAATAAATTTCGGGATAACATGAAACATTCTTTTACCAATACTACAATCTGATTGGTCAATTTGAAGGAAATTTTAACATCGTCGAAGTTTCTCAGACTTTTGGTTCCCAAATTTTTTTCTTTTTTTTTCTTTTGGTTCCCAAAGAAATGTTAAGTCACTTCTTCGGTCCTGGACATGTCCATGAAACAATGTATTCTCTTCTGGTTGTGGATATTCATTGTTCTTGTATTGTTTTTTTTTTTACTAACTGAAGTTTGGCAGTCCTCCATGTTCCTATCCTTGACCAGGAACACTGTGCTCTGACTTGAGGTTGCCTGGAGGTCTACGGAGCCATCCGAGTCTGCGCAGTAGACATCGCGCTCACGAGACGGTGGCCACTTCTGAACTCCATTTTGGATGTCATGGTTTGGTAGGCCCAAATGCCAACTTAAGCAAAACAAACACAAAGGAGTAATTAATACACAGAAATGTAGATTCTAATGTTAAACCCTCACTAATCCCTTTATGTATTAGTATTTTCCTAGCTTTTAGCGACATTTAAAGCAATAAAACTCACCATTCGGTCCAAACGGGAACGCAAACATCACAAAAGCGACATAAATCATGCAATATCCTATTACCACACGTACTATTATTAATAGGCGTACCACAGTTAGTTATTAGGGTTATTCTGCCATGCAAATAGCAATGAGTCCCGCGTGTAATTGGTGTTTACTAAAAGTGCAAATGGTTGATTAATATAACACTGCAAACAGTTAATTCAAATTATAATATAAGTCGGTTAAGTGATTAGTATTTTCATGCAAAATAGAGGAGGTATACAAAATGTTGCTTTACCTGCTCCATCAGTAGAATGTCAGGGTATTTGAACTTCTGATAACAGTAAGGCCCCTATTGAAAATTCTCATCTCTCTGCTGAGCCTCCTCCCTCCCCCTGTCCCAAATCCAATACCATAAAGCATATTCTCACAATGTTCACCAAACATAATACGCGGAGTAATAAATCTCTGCTCCCATGTTCCGCTGTCACCATACATTCAACTGAAAGCATTGGTAACATGGAGGCAGGCACACATCCACTTCCCGCCACAGTTGAAGCAAAGTTTTTAGTAGGCACTGACACCAACTCTATCACTAAAATTGTGTTGTCTAATAGGTTTTTACCGCTCCAAGATCTGACAAGCACTCAGCAGGGGGCAGTGCAGGAACTGGAGGCAGATTCTATCCCGTCACGGGCTGATAATGAGCCCTTAGAGAAAGATCAAAATAGACTAATGTTAGGGTGCTCTCCTGGGGAGCCTACCTCACTGTGTGCGGACACAGATAGGATAATTTTGGAGCTGAGGGCGGAAGTATGCTCCTTAAAATCACTTGTTCTAGCACTCAACGCCAAGTTAGTCTTATGTTAAATAGAGGCTCTCCAGAAGAACACCGGCCGGAGCCAACTAAGAGGCAAATACAGGAACTACCCCTTCCTTTCACTAACATGGTCCCTCTAATGTCTATTCCCACCTTCCCCCTATTACTTTGACCGATACGAGCAGACCCTTTGAGATGCAAAGTGGTGTCCGTACGCAAAGAGGCTATGATTGCCAAATAAGTAAGAGGATTGATCAGACCCAAAGCTTTGTAAGGTCCATTTATTTGACAAATGTGCCCAAAATTGTTTCACAGATGATGCATAAGGGCAAAGATTCTTTGACAAATAAAGCCATTCATTGGACTCGTAAGGTGAGGGGTTGCAGATTGGTCATTAGGAAGGACATCCTATGGTCTAAGAGGCTATCACACTACACCGCTCCAACTGAGACCACAGAAATTCATCTTAGGGACGAGAACTTAGTTCACATTCTTATAGCCCTGGAAGCAAGATCATGCCCATCCACCCAAATGGGCATTAGATTAAAATACAACCCTTTTAGTACCTCACAGTCATCAGCAACCAATAAACAAGGCCTTCTCTTGGGCTCCGACTTTTCTCTAGTTACCAATGTCTGACTGGTAAGCCGAGCTGGCTCAGCCTACCCGCTCTGCCCCCCACAAGAAAGGCTCTGCATTAAGGATCCACATTGAGGCAACATGCTGGTCCTCCACTCTCGGCTCCAAAGCCCACTAATCACAGGCCCCCTGAAACACAACAGTCCATTAGCATCACAAGCAGTAAGGGGGCTTTAATTGGGAAAGAGTGTCTAGTTGATATAGAAACAGAACAATTATCGAACAAGATTCAACCCACTCCCTCAGCCCCGGGAGGAACACCTCCCAATCTGCGTATACTATCGTGGAATGTTGCTGGAGTGAGGTCCAAGTTGGTGTTTCCGCACTGGATCCATTACATAGAGCAATTTGATATTTATCTCCTGCAGGAAACATGGTCTCTTACTCCTGTCTTCATCCCTGGATATGTTAGATATTGCTGTCCTGCTGTAGCCAGCAGGTCCGCACGGCCCTGTGGGAGGCTACTTATTTGGATCAAAATCAATTCTCCAATGCGACGTCAGAGAATTTAATATCAAAAGCCCTGACATTTTAGCTATAAGCATCAGGGGCAGGAATGCAAAGGATTTGATCTTTTCAATGTCTATGCCCGGGGTTCTGGGGCAGGGAGTAGCTCTTCTACTATTCTTGAATTGGAAAATTGTTTAGAAGAGAGGGACCCTCAGTCGCCTGCTATGGTGGCTGGGGACTTTAACACCACCTTCGAGCCTCTGGACTCTCAAGACATCACTGACCGTGACAGGGTGGGTGAGATGTGGCTTGTCCCCCCTTACAATTGCCACCTATTAAAAAAATGGTCGCGCACAGCAATACAGCTTAATGCACTAACTTTTGAGTTTGGTCTCAGGGCAGCCAATGGCCGGACTATGCCCTGATATGAAAGGGGAAACACATACAATTGAACCTCGAATCTGAGTTGTATTGATTACATCTTATTGGATCTCAGATTATGGCACAGGGTGCTGGACATGAAAGTCGGATCGACCGAAGATAGTGATCACAACCGCCTCGAGCTCGACATGTCTCCTATGTGGGACACCAATTATGGTGGCACACACACAAGTCTTACAACAAAGGAGGTGTTCCCCACTAATAATAACAGGATACTCAAGTGGGCACGTATAGCCACTGATACCATAAAACTAGAAGCAATAAAGGGCAAACTATTAGAAAGCATACATGAGCTTTTCAGCCTGCTTGAGCAGCATGACGGGCTCTCCAAGATTACCATTTTTTTTAACCAGTTAGCACAACTATTCAGCACACCCTCTAGGCCTCAGAGAAATCTAAAAAAAACACCAGACTGCATTCCTCATGGTTTAACCGAGAATGCAGGAATGCAAGACTTCAATTGGCTGCAGCCATTAGAGCATACAATGTGATAGACTTAAAGAAGCAAGATCATACAAGAAAGCTCAGGCTAAAGCTAAAAAGGATTGGGAGGAGAATAGATGGCTCCAGATTAAGGATGCTTGCCAAAACAGGGATACTCAACAATTCTGGCTTCTGGTGACCAGAGAAGACACTGACAGACCTATTCCTCCTACCAATAACATTGCAATTTCCTCTTGGCATGACCCTTTTTCTGCAGTATATACTGACACAGGGGCCCTGGCTACCGAAAGGCCAGTCAGTTATTTCCATCAGTTTCCAGAATCCTACAGTTTTTACTTTAGAAGAAGTCTTACAAAGTATAAACTCTGTGGTTATGAATAAGGCCTCAGGGCCTGATGGCATCTCTGGCGATGTCTTCCTTTCTGACAAAACTTATTGGGCCAAATATATCTGGGCACTTGCTAATGGCATTGCCGCGGGGCTGCAATACCACCCTCATGGAAGAAAGCTGAGGGTATCCTGGTTTTTAAAAAGGGCAATCGATCGCAACCATTCAACTATAGGCCGATTAGCATGATTGATGGTGCACAAAAGGTCTTCTCCTGTGCCCTTCTCATGAAGATCACAGATTGGATGGAGGAGGCCAACATCCTATCCCCCTTTCAAGCAGGGTTTAGGAAAAAAATCAGCACCATCGACCAGTTTTCTGATTCTCATTACTGGTCTGGAAAACAGTCACCTTAGAAAGGGGTAGCCTCAATATAGCATTCATCGACCTAAAGTCGGCCTTAGATCTCATCCCTAGATTCAAACTTTGGCGAGTGCTCCATGAGCTGGGCCTTCCATCATCGCTACTTGAGCTGATCATTCGCCTCCAGGATGATAATTTTGCAAGAGTCCGTTGGGGAGATCAAGGGCAGTTGACAGACCCTATTGACAGAGGGGTCAGACAGGGCTGCGTGCTGGCCCCTACATTGTTTACACTTTTCATCAATGGGGTGGTAAATTATTTAGCTGAAGTTCCAGCAGATGCACCCTCTCTGGGGAGTGACAAAGTAACTACTTTATTATTTGCAGACAATACGTTGCTGGTCTCCAAGAACCCCAGTGGTCTCTGACTGCTGTTAGACTGCTTCAATACTTTTTGTTGGCTGAGAGGCCTGGAGGTTAATACATCTAAAACAAAACTCCTACTGATGAACCCCCATAAATCCTTTAAGGGACAGCTATCACTTGGAGGGCTCCCTCTTGAAGGAGTTAGAGTATTTGACTATCTGAGTGTAACTCTCTCTGATGAAATGGTCTGGATGCACCACAAAACAAAGCAGATTCTCCAGCAGAAGCAGTCAACTGGGGCTCTGCTGAAGGAGCACAGACGCTCCCAGTCAAGACCTATAGCAATGCCACTGCAGATGTATGAACATAAAGTAGGGAGTTCTGCTTTGTATGGAGCTGAACTCTGGGGGTTTCACGACATGGAGAGTCTACTCTCCATGGAGAATACATTTTAGAGATCTCTTTGTTCTGTTTCTCCACAGTACACTGCTCCTCCCCTTGAGATTTGATATGGGCAGACAATCCATTGTTGGCAAAGCAAGACTTGCCCCTTGCTCTTTTGGCTACATTTGAAACTTACCCCAGAGCTTTCCCATTATGCTGCCGCAGCTGATGATGTTTGCAAACTTGATCATTTAAAAAAAAAATTGGATGGTTTACCAAAGTCAAATCTCTACTCACACTAATAGGTCTAGGTAGTTCCTGGGATGTTAAAGATCCCTGCTTGCTACCTAGTAAGGGCCTTATTAAGTCAAAATAGTGGAACTGGGTTGCCCAGTCCAATATTGTAACAGCCCCACTAGGTGGCTGCCTCACATTAGAATTCCTCGATTTAAAATTAAAAGCGCACACGAGCAATATATGGAGGTTATTATGATCCCTCAGGATAGAAAGCGCAATATCCAATTCAGATTTGGATCTTTTCCTGTTAACTCCTTCATATCTGTGTGGCAACGGCATACAACTGAGCAACTGCATTGCAACGGCTGCCCAGCTCCACCGAGTCCATTGCACACATCTTTTTTGCTTGCCCGTTGTACAACTCTCCGAGCCGCAAATAGATGGCACCAGTTTGCAGGATGCTGTGTACACGTTGTCTCCAAGAACGCTGTGCATCTTAAGATCGGATTCAAGACCATTAATTGCGTGAGCAGTAGCCAAGTTCCTTGGGAAAATGTGGTTAATCAGAAGGCACACACTAAAGATGCGAATTGATGCCCCTTTGGTTTCCACTCAGTCTTCGCAAACACCCTAAAGAGAACTAGGCAGTATTATTAATTATCTGCTCTTACTGCTTCTGGCCATAGAAGTCTGTCTGTCTCAGTCTGCTAAAGCAATAAAGCAGCGTTACAAAACGGCAGATAGGTTCATCTTTTCAGTTATAAACACTTTTATAAAGCTGGCATTTTCGTGTCCTAATCATTTGGTGCCTGCAGCCTGTTTTCTGGGTCACATGATTAGGTGTATATGGCAGTTGCCCTGTGTGTATTCCTCCTAGACAGTTAAACAAAAGGGGGGGCTGGCTGTTGGCAGGATGGGTCATTCTGACAGGATGGAGAATGCAGAGCTGCACACAGCCCCACTTACACTTCAAAGAAGCTGTGTCAGCCCACACACAAAGAACTTTGCACAAGCCTTTTGTGCCCCCAAATATCCTGGGACCACTTTAGAAGTTCCTTCCACTTCAAAGCTGGCACCAGGTATAAAACTAGGACCCTCAGACCCACTCTTCATTTCACTTTTGCACCTGTGGAGAACTCTCAGCGGACTGCCCTGCTGACTGTGGCCTGTGGAGGACTCTAAAGGCTAGTTGGTTGGCCTCATATTCAGAGCCTCTGGGACAGAAAAGTCTTCAACCATCTTGAACCTATACCTGGACGCAGCCTGAGTGAGTCTTGGCCATCCAAGTGGTGGATGCCTGCAAGCTACCAGAGGGTTAAGCACAGGTTAACTTAGTAACTTTTTGTGGTTTACCCTGACCAGATTTGCTTCTGTTGCTTGAAAAGGGCTCGCACTCCACTCAACCAAATATCCAATTTCTCACAAACTGTTTCTCTTTATTTGACACTATTGGTACGTCTCATCAGGAATGTCATACCTTTATTGGTACAGCCAGGCACTCCTAACAGATAGATATACATGTACATTGAAATTAAATGCACATTTCTTCAGGGCTAATATTCTTGTTGATGATAATCAGGCCACTGGAATTACGTAATTGTGCGGCCGCTGCGACTTTTGCATAAGTATAGATTTGCCACACAATCCATCATCTGCTGCATAATCTGCTGATTTTCACACAAAAAATCTTCGTTTCTGGCTCAAACGGTTCAGAAGTGGCTAGAAATGCAGCAACACGTTGCTGAGCAGTGGAAGGGCCTTTGCAAAGCTGGACTAGTCACCTTTCTGTTGCTTATTGCTATATTTGGGTCTTAAAGTGGTAATAATAAGGTGCATCCAATGCCTATACAGTGATTCCAAGTTTAAAAATTACTAAATCATGAAGTAATACTATTACAAAATGTGCCAGATTATGAAGCATAATTTGGCTTTTCTTGCTGCATAATTTACTCAACACTGCCACATAATTTGTCCCTCTCCTTCGGCATAATTCCAGTGGCCCTGATGATAATATAGAAGCTTCTGACCAGAATTATCTCCAGCCATCACAAATTAACTAGGGCCTTTAATGATAGTTCCCTTTCCTTCTCTGGAATCCCTCCTGCCGTGAGGTTCCTTGACCAGGCATCTTTGGTACGTAAATTTAATGAGCCACCTCTTATCCTTCCACACTGCCTCTTGTACTGTGGAGCACGCAATTCTAATAGGCCTAGTACACATTTTTATAATCAATGGTACTGGGTTGTTTTCTAGGCCGCCCTTCATGCCACAATGCCTCACTTAAAAACACTGTACATAGTAGGTGTTTCTACTAACCAATGGTGCTCATTTTATTGAGTTTGAGAAGATTGATGGCTGTGTTGGCCCTGTTGAAATTTCTTTTTCATGATCTGCATATCACAGCAGATGTCAGCAGATGTCAGCAGTGAGCTTTAAACTGACAGAGAGTAGTCAGTCAGTCAGTCAAGAAATCTTTATTCGGCTTAATGACAGCCATAAAAGAACAAATAAAACATTGTTTTAACAATAATACGCATATTAAGATTTTAACAAATGTGAGTGATACCCAAGAGGTCATTTTCCGACAACATTACGAAGTCGAACTGCAGCGGAGATATACTTATAGACCATAAGACAGGTGAATTCATTATTTAAAAGAAGTAGATGACATAGTGCGGGTTGACCCTTTCTAATATTTAAAAATCTTAATAATGGTTTTAAAAAAGTGCGTCTAGGGTTAAGATACAATTTACAAAAAAACATAAAGTGCAAGGTGCTTTGTGCAGAAATTGAATTACATGGACACAATTCTAATTTGGCATCACTGACAGAGAGTAATAAACCGTATCATCACTTCTCCGCAGACCTGCTATAAGTTTAAGTGGGAAGAGTGATGCAAGGGACATTTTTAATTAGTCACTTTCCCATGAGAAACTCTTCTCTAAAATTATAGGACCGAGTCTGCTGCGAGGGTTTAGCCCTAGGGAAATTGAGTGATTGATCAAAACACATACAAATATAAGTGCCTTCATTTTCGGTTTGATGGAGATGGGGGAACGCCATAAAGCAGTGGTCCATCTGCCCCACCAAAGCTGCAACTCCCTTAGTATATATACAGTCCGGAGGAAACCTCTGAAGTCCCATCGCAGGAGCCTCAGCTTGCTCTTGCTGACTGTAATCTCTGACCCTGTCACAAGACTACTGAGTCATTATGGCTGTCACCTTGCAATGTTAAGGGGATAATAACAACCACTGATATTTAAGTATGTGGGAAAGAGGCAGGAAAAATGTAAAATGGCCCTATTACACGGGGAAAAAATCCCTGTGCATTGAGGCCGCTTGTTTTTTGTTCAGAGGAAACAAACTCTGACATTGGGATTTTGTTTTCCATGGAAATAGTGTGCAGACTTGGTACTTTATACATAGCAAAAACCAAAGGAAATGATGGACGGAGTGTTGAACATTGCAAGCACTGTTTGTTTGATTGGTTCTGATGCTCCGTCCATCACCCCCCCCTTTTGTACCGCTTTGTTGACCATAAGTTGGCAGGGTATGCTCAGACGGGAGTCCCTTGCTCACTTTGCCACTGGATTCAAGCAAACCTGGCTGAAGACGGCTGAAATGCCAGAAACCGGTCCTAGGAAGCTTGTTTCCGGTCCAGGGAAGACATGGCTTGGCAGTTCGGGCCGGACTGTTCCCATGAGGCACAGGGTCAGACTGATTTGCATATGGCCATGTCTGAACTAGGGTGGCAGAGTGGGCTAAAGAACGGTGATGGATCAAACCCAGATTTGTTGACTGGGTGTGAGTGTTTGATTGGTTCTGATGCTCCGTCCATCACCACCCCCTTTTGTACCACTTAATACATAGCGACTGCTTTGCAAACCTCCAGTGCTATCAAAGCAGCTCTCTTTACAGCACAGAGATCCCCTCCAGCAGGCAGGAATCTCTAAGGTAGGGCACAGACCTCGGCCAGGGTGGCGAGTTCCTTACCCAGCACCATAGTAGACTTGCTAAATAGTGGGAACCTGTTTTTTTAAAAACAAAAATAGACTCAATATTAACACATTCATAAATAAATATACAACCAAAGGCAATCTCCTTGCTCAGGGCTCCTAAATGAGCTCACAGATAGAGGCTACTGTGACTTATGAAGTATTCCTTATTGCAATGCACAACAGTTTCCATTTCATATATGTGAGAGCTCACTATTTTCGAACACAGCACAACATATTTTAGGAAAATTGAGTCTTCAACCAATCTACCATCTGTCAGCCACAGAAGTATCAGCCTGACCTGCTCCCCACTCCAATCTAAGAACATCTCTTAGACAGGCCTCCCCACCTCCTCTGGGAGCTCACCTGAAGGGTAGGGTCCCTGAACAGCCATCACTATGACCCTTGTGCCAGAGTCATGCTAAGCACTTTGGTGTGGGCTTGGCGAGTGGCCTCTCGCCCTTCTCAAACATTTCTGGGACTGGTGCACAAGGCAGATGATGATGGGCAATCTACTCCCTTTTTCACTTCAACCTCTCCCACCCCGATGGAAAAATAGGATTGGTAGGTCCAAGCCTCACTACAACTCATTTTGAAGAAGGAGTTATCAAAAAGCACTGAAGTGGGTCCTTGCGCAACTCCCCATGGTAGTGAGAGGGAGGTTATTGATTCTAGTTTAGCTAGTCAAACATATTTCACCCACTCTCAAATGTAGTTAAGAATGATTGACTTTGTGGGGTGGATCACACAATTTCAGTATCCCTTAAAAGTGATATCTTGGTATAGGAGGTGGGAGACCCAAGAACCATTGACTTACCCATTTTCGAACTCCTAGCTTACCTGAATCAGACAGAGAGTAATTATACATTACAGGACACAGCATATTATGTTAGATTGATGATTTTAAAGGATAACCATTGTTTGTACCTTAGTACTAGCTCACTGGCAGGGGCGTAACACAGGCCCCCGCATCCCCCTCAGTGCCGGGGGGCCCCAAGCTCCAGGGGGCCCCCTCAGCACTGCACTTCGGCCGGGGAGCTCCTGATAGAGTCCGTAAGGGAGCCCTCCAAGTACCTTGTAGGGGTGCCCCCTCAATTATCGTTACGCCACTGCTCACTGGTAATAACAATGATTTTGGGAAAGTTGAGAATTCTTTGAAAACCCACCCTCTGAAAAACAGCCCAGGACCGGATGGGATACCGGTTGACATTTATGGGTATAATGTAACATTATGGGCCCCTTTGGTGACTAATCTGTTAAATGCTGTGATACGGATCCAATATAATCTCTGAGTCCTGAGGTTTGTTGATTATTATACTTTATTTTTAAACAAGCCTTAGTCTCAAAGCCAATAGCCCTTGCCTTTGAGACCTCATGGCCTTGCCAATGATTTTAGCCATGCTGTACAGCATGGCTAAAAAAGAGGAATAGTTTTTAAAAAAAGCCTGTGATGTGACTGCACACGTCATTTTCTTAGGCGTATGCATTACGCTTGTGTGGTCCTTCAAAATCACACGGGTATTTTTTCCTTTTAATTTATTGATCAGGGTTTGATCTGTAAATAAAAGGAAAAACACACAAAAGCTTTTTTGTGTGAAAGAGGGCATGGAGTGGAAGCAACAAATGGGTCAGAGGACAGGTGGAAGCAACACAGTGGGCACAGGTGAGGGAAAGCAACAGTGAAAGCATAGGTGAAGCAACACGGGGCTGAGAAAAGGAAACAAGCGAGACAGCAATGTGGAGCATGCGGGAGAAAAGTAAATGGATGAGAAAGAGAGCATCGTGGAGCTGAGGGGATAAGCACAGACTCAATACCACTTGCAACGTTACCATCTCCCTCGGAGTCTATACCTGCGTCTTGTGTAGCTTCACCCCCCTCAGCTCGACTTGGTAGGTATCCAGCCCCTTCAAGAATCCCCACAGCTTGGCTTGTCCTCGCCAGTAGTCTTGCAACCACGGCTGGAGTCACTTCTGTTAGAGGAGCTGTTTCTTCTGCGGGTCCTGGGACTCTATGGGTGTGCGAGGCATGGATCGAGTTCGGCAGTCCTCCACAATTCACAGCAGTGTTTGTCACTAAAATCACCCGGTACGGACCACGATACCGTGAGTGAAGACAGTTCTTTCTTACATGCTTTCGGACCAGGACCCAATCTCACAGGCCCAAGCCATGGCAGAGGTCTTTCAAGGTCGGTGTAGTCGCAGCTTCAGCCTGCTGAGACACAGAACGAACCACATCAGCTAATCCCTTGCAGTAATCAAGAATCAAATCATCAGTGATGTTAATTAGCACTGTGGATGGCACTGCAGGTAAGGGCATCGCTCTCCCCATGAGGATCTCGTGCGGGGATTTCCCAGTCCTGTCTGGAATGCTTTGCAAGCTCATCAAGATCAAAGGCAATGCATCAGGCCACTTCAGAGATGTCAAGGCATCCCATCTTTGCTATACTCATCTTTAAAGTGCCATTAATCTGCTCCACCATTCCTGACGCCTCTGGCTTGTAACTACAATGCAATCTCTGATCAACGTTTAAGGCAGTGCACAACAGCTTCATGATCCCATTATGGAAATGCGTCCTTCTATCCGACTCCAGTATAGTTGGAAACCCGAAGCGTGGGATAAGCTCCCTCAGCAATAACTTTGCTGCTGTGAGGCTATCACACCTTCTAGTAGGATAAGCTTCCACCCACCGTGAAAAGATGCACACAACAACCAAAGTGTATCTCAATCCATTACACACAGGCATTTCGACAAAGTCCAGCTGTATTTGGTTGAAAGGTTCCCCCGACATTCCAATATGACTCAATGCAACCACAGTTTTCTTTCCAGCATTCACTTGACACATCGATGACACATTGCATCCACACAGAATCTCCGGATAAACCACGTTTGCCTGCACAATCTCACCATTGCACCTCTTCCTATGTGAGCTGCTCCATGAATGTAAATGTTGTAGACTTGTAAAGCGCACAGCTGCCCCAGCAACGGGGCGTCCCGGCTCTGTAGACCGCTGGGGAACCCGTCCTGGCTATCCCTGTGAGATGGTCCCTTACTGGGTATCTCCAAGGTGAAACCAGGCATCCCCGGCGTCTGTGGGGGGCCGTTGTAGAGATGAGGCAAGCTTAATGCCCAGAGTTGCCGAGTGTGTTCCTGGTTAGAGTAGGTACCGAGGCGAGAATTATCGAGTCTGTTTTTGACCCTGGTCCACGACCCTGCCGCGTCGGGAATTGAACCCTGGTCCCTGGCTGATTCTCTGCTTACGGGTCTGCCGCCTCTAACTAGTGAGCCACACCTCTCCATAGAACTCGGCAAACAATCGGTAACACTGCTCTACCATCAGTTGAAACCCAAATGTCCTCTTCACTCTTTTTGCATCCTGCTTTTATCCAGCCAGCCTGTTCCTAATCTGATGCTTCTCCCTGCAGACGTCTGACCTCCTCCCAGGTATCTGCAATGGCAAGCATCATGCTGAGCTCGGTCCTCTCTGTACTCTCACCAGAATATTCCCCAGTAAAAATACATACAAGGGTGGCACAAAAGTGGGCGACTTCATCCGCGTATCAATTACCCACAGTCACAAAGTCTTCCCCTTTCCCATGTGCAGTGCATTTTACAACAGCCACTTCCTTCGGTTGCTGCAATGCTTCCAGCAGCTGTCTCACATGCTCCCCGTTTCTTTTGGGAGATCCTGATGACACTAAGGACCCTCCATGTGACCATAGCTGTCCAAAGTCATGAACCACCCCAAATCGGTCTAGCTCTTGGTATAGATAGTGACTTGGATCTGCTCAGAAACAACACAATCATGGGTCAAGGCAGTGATTTCAGCTACTTGTGTGGAGTATACTCACTGTAAGCAAGCAGCTTCCACAATTCCAGAAATGGTATAGACAGCAAAAGCTGCTCTCAGGTAACCCTCATTGTCCCTTAAGCATGAACCATCAACAAAAAGAATTTGGTCAGAGTCAGGCAATGGTTCATTGACAATGTCGGGTCGCGGTTTGATACAAAGTTCAGTTACATTCAGACAGTCATGGTCCTCACAATCTTCCCCATCCGCATTTGGAATAGGCAACAAGGTAGCAGGATTTAACACAGAACAACGTTTCAGGGTGACATTTTCAGCTGCCAACAAGATCTGCTCCTACCTTGTAAGCCTAGTATTCGTCAAAGGCTGTGTTTTGGTTCTCATCATCAGACGCTCAACTGAGTGTGGAACATATCCAGTAAGTGGATGACCCATCACAATGCTTTCACATCTTTCAATGCGGACACCTGTTGCAGCTACAGATCTGAGACATCCAGGCAATGCTGAAGCTACAGTATCTAATGTAGCTGAGAAATAGGCTATTGGTATACGGGCACCCCCATGTGTCTGGGTGAGTATAGAAAAGGCACACCCCTCCCTCTTGCAACAGACTAGCGAAACCGCTTTGTTGTAATCAGGCATTCCTAAAGCTGGAGCGCGACAAAGGCACTCTCTCAGTTCCAGGAAGGAAACCAAGCAATCGTTCTCCCAGGGTACCGGATCACTCACATCTTTGTGCATCAGCCTCTGTAAGGGCTTCGCCTTTAAAGAGAAAGACTGGATCCATTGTCAGTAGAACCCAACCATTCCCAAAAACATCCTGACTTCCTTTTGGGTGGTAGGCATGTGAGAAGGTGGCCTGATATATGCTGTCCACTAGTTCTAGTGGGCACCTTGTATCAGTCCAAACAACCCCTTATGGTGAATGGTTAAAGACAACTTTTATTGAAAGCTTTCCAAGTGGTAGCTATGGAGAGCAGCCTTCAGGGTAAGTCTTGAAGGAATGTAAAGCAGCTTGTTTTACCAGCCTATAATCTCTTGAATGATCAAATGAAAGGACAACCACACCAGGTATATATTAAAAATATATGCATTTAGGTTAAAACACACCCCTCTAGTCTCTTTATGAGACTGGAGTTCGAAGTACTTAGTTTACAAGTTAGCAATCATCAGTAATAGCACAAATACACGTTTGGGCCCTAGGGGTGTACCAAACCATATACCAAAAAAGTGGTATAAGAACCACGACTGGGAAAGGCACATGGCCTAGAGCCTGTAGAATCGCTGGAACCCCAAGGAACAACCCAAGGTATTGACACAGGGGACCCACGGGGACTGTATGCAGTGTGCAAACACAACCGCGGGTTCCCATTAGCTTCTATGGGCAATGTCGCAGTTGGAAATTGAAAGATTAGGGACACTTAGAATCGCGACAGGACCAAACCCTTTTGGACTTAAGAAGTTCTAGGGCTAGCACCCACGGGAGCACCAGAGTACTCGAGGTACCTCACCCAGGGAAGCCGGGTGCATAGGTGTCTTTTTGGTGTCGGGTCGCGTCGTCGATTTCAGTGGGAGCCTGCAAAGAACTGCTGCTGCCGTGAAGAGGAGAAGTGTCCAAAGAGATCCAAGCCTGGATCTAGGATGGAAGGAACCTGAAAGCAGAGGGGACAGAGTCTGGGTCACTAGCCAGTGACCGAGGGCAGGATGGACCAATGCCCACAGACGTCGGGTGCTTCAGGTGAGTGGATGGGTGTCTTGACTCTTCAGCCACGAGGTCCAGGAGGCATCGGCAAAGTCCATGAGCCGGATTCGAGCTGTCCCACGAAGTCTGTCGAGTGCTGCGGTGTCGGCGACCAGAATGGATCCAACAAGCCTTGGCAACGGCAAGTCACAGGAATTCAGAGAAAGGGCTGCGGTGCAGACCAACAAGGTCTGAGGGACTGACCCAGCGAAGGTAAGTCAGGGCACATCTGAAGCAATCAGGTAAGCTCAAGTAGAAGAGTAGTTGCTTTTGTGGGGACCTGCTAGCCAACGGGCTAGTGATCGCGAAGGAGCCTTGAGTGGTCACACTTGAAGCTGGCCCACGGGTCACTCGTGGAGGGGAGTCCAACAATCTTCGGTGCAGGAGGTGCTCAAGGCTGGGGCTACTCGGAGCCCAAAGCACAACTTTGAGGAGGACCAAAAAGATAGTGTTGCTGCAAAAGTTCACGGTGTCCAGGGATCACGGTTCCACGTCACCCACGATAGCCACGGGCCTCAGTTTTGCTGTGGACTCAGGGTAGCCTCAGGGAAGTCTGGAAATTCACCTCTAGTGATGCAAAGACTTTGGCATCCGGCGGGAGCTTCAGCGATGCAGACCGGTCAGTTGCTTCTTTGGTGGCTGCCAAGTAGGGGAGTCACTCCTTGACCCCAAGGGAGATTTCTTCAGTCTTCTAGTCAGGATAGAATGTCGACGGTCCAGGATATATGTTGCAGAGTTTCGTCCAGGGTAATCTAAAGTCTCAAGGACTGGGTTCCCATACTTATACTAAGTTTGGGGGTTGGACATACTCTATGAACCCACCTATGGGAGGGTTTGGAAAGAGGGGTGGTTACACCCATTTCCTTTGTCCAGTTTCATGCCAGAGCAGGGGCAGGTAGCCCCTGCAACCGGTTTGAACTGGACTATGCACAGGGACAGCAAACGTGCCCCCAGTGCAGGACTTCAAAGCACCAGAGAGTGCTCCCGCCCAGCCCCAATACACATCTGCTTGTCTGGAGAGGTGGTTACACCTCCCTTCGACAGGAAACCTATTGTCCAGGCCTCCCCTGCCAGAGTTTCGGTCAGCAGCAGGAGGCCAGACCCGTGTCTGTGGCAGAGGCATCCATTTTGTGATGCCAGGGCTCAGGAAAGTCCTACCGGGTTAGACCAGTGTGAACATGTCTCTCCTTCTAGAAGGGTGGAATGCTACCCCCGCTGCCAGAACTGGCGGAGGGGGGGGTAGTATTCCAAAGCGTTTGACACCAAACACAACTTGTTTTGATGCAGCCATTCCAAAGTTAGCATTTACCGCGAGGTTATAATGCACTTAAGAGTATATGGTATGGCTGTATCTCAGAACAGCCATAAGGAAGTATTTCCGAAAGCTGCAGAGGGGCTCAGCTCATTCTTGGGCACCCTCTCACATAAAACCAAGCACTCTGCCTTCAGGATTGTCAAGGCCTGCCATAGGAGTGGCTTATAGGTTTATATGTGTCTGTATATATATATGTGGATATAGGTAGCCTATACCACTGTAAGGGGTGCAAGCACACCCTTACCCAGTCTGCAGTAGCAGACCTGTGGTGCCATTTTGGAGTGCTTCCTAGGGGTGGCATAATACATGCTTCAGCCCCTGGTAGGCCTCTGAGGTACCTATGCCCTAGGTACATAGTATACCATATACTAGGGGCTTATAAGGCACTCCAGAATCCAATTAGATATGTACCTAATGTACATGCAAACCATTTTAGAGAGGAAGCAGCTAGGCTGTGGTCCTGATTAGCAGAGCCACAGTCAAAAAAAATTAGTGAAACACCATCAAAAAGTGGGGGTACCCATGTGAAGCAGATCCTACTCTCCTACAAGGCGCATTCATTCTCATGATCGCCTCGTTCCGGTCTGGTGACACCTTCCTCTTACCCTTCTCAATGCGATGACCCAAGTACTGAACTTCAGTTAGGCACTACTGAAGCTTGTTCAGCGACACCTTGTGTCCATTTTCAGCTAAATGGTTCAGTAAGGCAATGGTATCATCACTGCAAGCCTCTTCTCTCTCTGATGCAATTATGAGATCATCTTTGTACTGCACGAGCATTGAATTCTGGGGCAATATCAAGCTCTTAAGGTTCTTTTTCACAATTTGATTAACAATAGATGGACTTTTCAGGGATATGACACCATGTTAAGACACGATACTCTAGACGGAAAGCGAATAAAAATTGGCTTTCCTCATGCAATGGAATAGAGAAAAATGCTTGGCACAGATCAGTCACAGTAAACGAAACAGCTTTGCAGAGGATCTGATTATTTAGGTTCCTGGGTGTTCGGTCTATATTAACCCAATCAATATCTTGTGAGGCTATTTTGGACTACAACCATGTAATCACTTGTTCAAACATTTTCATAACCAAGGGTGAAGGACCATGAGTTATAGGATCCCTCTTTGGTTTATCAGAAGGCCAATCATTGCAATTTTACAAGCAGACCATAAATCACTGGGTACCACAGTGTCAAACAGCATGTTCACAACACCTTTGAGATGTTAACAAAGCGATCGACATGCTTGTATCATTAAACTGGCTTCTCCCTCAATCTAGGAAAATCATTTGTGAATGTGGTTAGATCACCCCTACACCAAGGAACATGCACATCCCCTCCACTGGGCACCTCTCACAGTGGATAAGCCTCAACTCCTGCTGTTATCCCTCCTGGAGGTGGCATTTCTCCCATCACATTCTTAATGCTCTTTTTCTTCGACCACTTTTCCTCCCATTTGTCAAGCATATTCCAAGCAAGTATCCCTATAAACAGCTCTCGATTGTGTGTTTTTAAGCCTGTTAATCCTTTCTCTTCCAATTCCTGGTCACTGTAGTACAACCTATTGTTTCCCTGCAGCATATTCATTTTAGATAGATCCACATCATACTTCTGAACCAATTCCGATGATTTCTCATGTTCTCGTCTCACCTTGCGGGTAACATTCTTTGCCTCAATCAACAACTCATCTGGCTCATAGGTCTCTATCCTTTTCAAAGGCAAGTTCCCACTAACGACTTCATCCACCTCAGGCTTCAACCTTACCACATCCAATGACTTTGCCTTTACGGTAGCCTTGATTATGCCCTGACTTGATGTGCTACTTTGTCCTTCCCTATCATTATTTCGATTTCTCAGCAAATTCTCTAAATTTGTGGTTTCAAGGACATGCTGGTTTTCAGAGGTTCCCTGACTGCACTTGCTTCTGACGTTATCCCCATTGGTCCTCTAACTGGAGTTTCCCACACCCTCAAATCTGAATTTGAGTTAGCTAAAGATACATATCGTATAGTTCTAGACCCAATGCATATTCTTGAAGAATATGCAGTCACTGGCAAAGGGTTACTAGATTTTACAGGCACCAGAGAAGCACTATTTCTGTTTGTGGCCCCCTTTCCTCCTAAACCAATTCTCCCATCCAACCCTGACTGTTGCTGATTAGGGTTTTCCACTGAGTTCCGGTGATGCACAGAGACTACTGGTCCGATGGTGACTGGTACCATAAGGGCTTCTGGTAACCGCAAAGCAGCGTTAACTCTGCTTGACTCTGCGCCTCCTAAAGCAGATATGCCGGTTTCACCTACTCCTGTTGAGATCCTTCCCACTATCCCTGCATTAGAGCCTGTCTGGGATGTTGACACTCTTTCCAAATTCCCTGCATTCACCAGTTCTCGCCTTCCCTCCTCTGAATGTGGGTTGTAAGGTGAAGGACGCTCTGATAATAACCTGTCCAGCAAGCTGCCATCCGTATCACTCCCATCATTTCTATTTTCTCCTCCATGCCTATCCTGAGAATTTCCCTCTTTCACCATCATCGGGTACACAATGTAGGCATAAAAAGTATACTACATTTAAAAAGAAACATTTCACAGCATTACAGTAAAGTTAAAATATACGAGATGTTAAAAAATTATTGCATTAAAAATACAAATTCATAGTTATTTACACAATACAGTAAAATCTTTTCATTTTTCGGGATATAATTTTAGCAGATTTTACATCTCTTTTTTAATGCAGATAGCAAAAAGGACACCAAAGAAAAGCAGATAAAAGGAACAGGTAATAAATGCAGGTAATAAAGGGCTACACGACACTGTTTGAAGTTCATTTTACCCATGATGGGGATAATAAATTGCTTCCTTTCATCACAATAAAATTTACGGAAGAACAAGAAGTGTTTATCATTCTGTACAGATCGCTCATCACAGGAACAAAATGGGAGGTCAGAAGCAACATAAACGTTACGGGGGAGCACAACATAAGAGGAATATAATTTAAACGAAATCTCACCAGGATGTACCTGTGTTGTAAACTAGTGACGAAGGATAGATATATTGTGTTTATGTCCATTTGCATTATACTAGGGGAAGCCAGGTATGTTTTTACTGTCAACAAATTGATATTTTTAGTCTCCCTTCTTATCTGCCGATTAGAAAGCAATTGCGCTTTTAAGTCAATTTTAGAAATAGAACAACAAGTAGTAGGTTCCAAAAAAAAGGTGATATAGCCCAACTGCTTTCAATGTTGATTCAACATAAGTTAACCAGGTGATGTTACCTACCCCATCTAATTTCAAAACATTCTTTATAATGTCTCTTGTCAAAGCAAGGGTCTCCTTTCGCCATACTGAGTGCCACATTGGAATCAGCGCCATTGCAATTTTATCGGTAATGTAAGGTGCTCTCAGTTCCATGTGGCACTTGTAGTTGGCAAATGACTTTGGTAGAGAAAGGACCCTTTTAAAAAGTTATCTTCGATAATCTGCAGTTTTGCACAATCTCTCGTTCCCCAAACAGATGCTCAATAGGTGGCAGCAGATACAGTCTTAGCTTGATACACTGTTTTTATTAAATATATTGGTTTTAAGAATTTAGTTAGAGACCCAATATTCTTTTCCATCTGAATCCCTCTATTAAAATTCATCTTTTGCCAATTAGTTTGGGAGTCAAACATAATCCCTAGATAGTTAAAATAATCAAAAACTCCCAATTTTCCCCCTTCAGTAGTAATTTGCGGATAATTTAGCTGTTTTGTGCCTGCTACTAGAATAAAAGACTTTGAATAATTAACTTTCATATCTAGATTATTCATAAACTGCGTGTATTCCAGGACTAGATGACGTAGTGCGTTACTAGTACAAGCTAAAAGCACTGCGTCATCTGCATACAGTGGAATTGGCACCTGTGCTGAATTAATATAAGAGACATCTGGAGTAGAACCCAACAGTGCAGATTCTACACCGTTGGTGTAGAGTGCAAATAAGAAGGGGGCAAGAACGCACCCCTGCCTCACACCTCTTGCAATTTTAAAAGACCTGGTGCACTCACCATCCCTTCCATAGCGGACACGGGTTGAAGCACCTGAGTACAGGTCGCGGATGATATGAATAATATTCAAGTCAATCCCCATTGCCTCCATGATCTGCCACAGCGTAGGCTGTGCCATGCAGTCAAAGGCTGTGGACAGATCCATGAAGGCTAAATAGAGATGACCTTTTTTTGCAGCCGTGTATTTCGCTATAATTAGGCTCAGGTTCAGACACTGATCCATATTGCCTTTCCCTTTTCTAAAGCCGTACTGACATGGAATGATAATATTTTTTTCTAGGGCCCAATCCTCTAGTCTGTTTAAAATCAGTTGACCCATTAATTTTGCTGTAGAATCTATCAATGAGGTAAGTCTATAGTTTTTCAGAATCAACCTATTTCTCTTTTTAGGTCTCGCCTGACCCAGCGCATGCGCTGGTCTGGCAAGACATTTTGTGAGGGCTCCAAAAAGTGCTACCAGGCCAGCCTAGAGCGACAGTGCATGTGCGCGGGCGCGCGCGTCGCGCTTTACCGCGATTACTTTCACTTTCGCGGCGCTTTGATGTTTTCCATGAGGCTTCAAAAGATTACAGCAGTTAAAACAAGCATTGGCAAAGCCAATAGGTCTCGCTTTTAGGACCTTATAAGTGTTTAGTTATGCAACTGTTGCATGGCTAAACACTTATAAGGTCCCAAAGGCGAGACCTATTGGCTATGTCAATGCTTGTTGTATATGGGAACGATTACAGTTGTCTTCCTCGATGGCGGTGCACCTGTTTGAGCAATTTTATTAAAAACATTTGTTAAAAGTTGAGCCCAAAGATCTTGATTATCTAGGAACAAGTCAATAGGGACTCCGTCTGGTCCCGGAACCTTTGCCTGTTTGCATTGGTTTAAAGCATGCTTTGTTTCAGCAAGTGTAAAACTAGCATCAGCCTTATCTCTTTCTAAAATTTGGGGAGTAGATTGGGGAGTTGTCATGTCGCCTGCTCCAAAAAGACCTTCAAAGTGGGTCACCCATTCCTCCTGGTCAACATTGGTATCTGTGGTCATAGCCTGCTCATCTTTTAAGAACGGAGCATTAATCAGAGACCAAAATGCTTGCGAGCTTTTTAATATTGCAGCCTTCTGCAAGAATTCCCACCATTCTTCCTTTAAGGTCTTAAGCCTAGTGATTCTTGCTTTTTTATAAGTGTTGCGCAAACATTTGACTAATACTAGATTGCGAGGTTTGGACTTCATGGCTATATGTAGACTCTTTAGTGTTTTATCACGGTCGTCATCAAACCAACTATATTTTTTACGCCGGCCATTATGGATAACACAGGTTAAGTTATTTTTAACATCAGATAAAATTAACTCAAAATCCGAAAGCATGCTGTCACGTAAAACTGAATCTAAGCAGAGCATTATCTCCCCAAGACGGCTGGACACTAAATTGGCAAAAAATCTCCCAGTGTCCACCTTTTCCCACTTTAAAACAATGCCATTTTCTTTTGCAATCACAGGGTTTATAGGGAGTTTAAAGGCACAATCGATTTTCTTTACGAATGGAATAAAAAAGGTTATTGCAGCGTTATCACTGAATGGGTAGAAGACAATCTCAAAATGAGAAAAAAGACCTTTTATTGAGTCAGAGACCAAAACATAGTCAAGGGTAGAAGAGGAAAAATGATTTTAAAAAGTAAATTCTAACTGACCTGTTAAATCTTCGGAAGTTTTCAAAAGTACAAGGTCATTTATTGTTAGTAATCTCTTTAGGGTGTTACCATACTCCATGTGACAGAAATGAGGGACACTCTCCCCATCATCATCCTGTATTCCACAAGCTAACACATTAATCTTATCACATGGATGAATGTTGAAATCCCCAAGCCAAATTATATTGCAGGGTTTGGTGCATTTGTCTTGTAAGTCATTAATATCTTTTTCCAGAGGGGCCAACACCTCTGCTTGATTACTTCCAAAGATATTGTTGTAAAAGTTAATAAGGAACCAACAATAATCCACACAATATTCAATGAAAATGATATGGTAATAAGGTGACATATTCAAGAATGACTTCACTTTAAAGGGAAAAGCATTAGAAAGTAGCATCAGCAAACCACCCTTAGCCCGACCAGCAGGTAACGGTACAGCAGGAGTTTGAAAGGAACGGTACCCATTCAAATGTATTGAATCTATTTCCCAAGTCTCTTGAAGGCACACTATGTCAGTAGATGTCAACAAAGACAGCCAGTCGATATTAGACCTTTTTTGATTGTAACCAGAAATGTTCCACGACATAGCCGCTATAGATCCTGAGAGATTCTCTCGAGGTAGCGGACACTTGGACAAATAGGCTGACTTGGTGGCTGGCTAATGTCACTTCGGGGATTATAGAGGGAGCAGTGTGCGAGGGAGACCCCTTTGGTAGATCTAAAACACCATCCCCACTAGATAATATAATCTGAGAATCCAGTCAGTCACAGGCGGACAGGCCTTCTAGAGCAGCAAATCTATTCCTTTAAGGAAACGGTGAGACTAAGGGGGGGAGAGGTTGGTTAAACGCTTGACGGGATGGCCTCCAAGTAACATGTGATCTAGCAGTAGACAGCTGTGGTGAAGGATAGGGTTTATAGAAGAAACCAAAAGGTAGAACAAAAATTTCAGAATGATAATGATGGCATATTTGGTAAAACAGATAATAGTTCACCCACTATATGGTAGTTATCAAAGTTCACTATAATACAGTCACCTTTGATACTTTTGGGAGCTCTTTCTACCCAAGAAACCCTCCTAGCCATAATAATATTATGGTGGGCATTAAAGTTTTCACCTAGACAATTAGATAGCCAATGCTGGGATTTATTTATTAGCTGCTCCGTATTTTCTATCATATTTGGTTTCAGTTCTGGGATATTAACTAGAACTATAACATATGAACCAGCAGCTGGAGGGAGATCTAATCTTGACTTGGGCTTCCCACTTTCATCTTGATGCTGAGAAGCTCCCCTTTCCAAGCACGATGATTGTGACCTTTCTTCCAAACAAATTTTAGGTATGGATGGGGTAGTATGTGGGCGTGGGACAATAGGGCTAGTGGATATTTGTGGATCACCATGTAACCTTGAACAACCAATATTCTCACGGTTGCCTTGTGCCTGTGTCTGTGTCCTACTGTGATATTTGTGTACGTTGGCTCTCAGCTTTTTAGCAGAATCACGGACAGAGCCAGGAAAAACAGTAGGAAGCCCCATTGTTTGTTGTAAGGCGTGACTTCCCATGCTATCAATAGGTACATTTGGCCTATCAGACAACGTAAGGGGGACCATACCTAGTTGGGGATTGGATCTAGCTACATCAGTTAGCACAGTAGTATTAGAGGGGGGCTGACTTAAGAGATGAGAGGCCTCAAGAGAAGATAATTGTTCCTCTATTTGGGACAATTTATACAATATAGGGTTTAATAATGCAGACATCATAGTCGCTAATCTTTTCATTAGGTCAGAGTCACAAGGATGATCAGTCCCCAAAGCTGGATGACTGGTAATTTCATTTTGTCTGGTAGATCTAATAGATCTTAGTTGTAATGATAGTCCTGTGTCCAATCTCTTGCAACCAGTATCTGTCGCCTTACAAACCCGCTTTAGTGTTTTTTGTTTTAAGGGGCCACCTTCCTTTCTTTTTTTAGATTTCGCATCTGGATAGTTATTTTCCACTTGATTGGTCGTTAATTGCTCCTGAGTTGTATTGCAGTCTTCATCTATAATGTTGGTAGGTGGAGATAGATTCACTGCTGGAGCTGTAGCAGAACTCAATTCATCTACTAATTGGCCAGGATTCAATTGGTCAGTGGCTAAAGTCCCTCCACCCAAAGAAGAACGTTTTTGCATGATCAGTGTATCCAAAGAAAGCCTTCTCTCAGTTAGTTAGATTTCATGAGCCAGGACAGATTAGAAAGGCATCCAGGGTCCCAACATGTCCAGACCTTTGTTTTTCCTTAGATATCTTTCTTTTATTCATTTTGCACTCAGTAATGCCAGTCACTCCACTCAGCATGCAACTTCCCCAGCAGTACAATGGGTTGTATTAAAATGTGCAGACTTTAAGGCCAAATGAGGTCCAACTCCTCTCTAACTTTGACTTCGGGGTAGCAGCGCTCAATTCCTAGTGCAACAACGATCTTCAGCAACGAGCCAAGAGGGTAGGCCCAGCCCAGCCTCTTCCGGCCCCTGACGGGCACGGACGGGCCCGCCCTTGGCCCACGCGCGTCCCACCTGGCGCAGACTACTCGCATTGGCGCACCCCCGGCGCAAGGGATGATGGGAACTGTAGTTCAGGGCCGCCGGTAAAGTGATGGCATGCTTCAAAGTGCTGGTGCCTCCTCCGGACTTCCAAAGTGACGATGTGCTGCTGGGCCACCTTTTCCTTTGCTCCTCATTTTTTAATGATTCCTTCACTTTTTGTCACTGTCTGTTGAACATCGGCTGCATCATTAGTGATCAGTGCTGGAACCCAATTGGATGTCCAGTGTTAAGGCTTTTTATCTTGCTTGCGACTCTTTGGTATTTAATGTAATCGGTTCTCAAGTGCTGGAGAGACTTCAGTCACCCCCGTGTTCTCAATCTTTAGTGCAGCATTGTTGCAAACCTTTGAATGAAGCTCAACTGTTCCTTCCTTCTTTACTGGCTGCAGATTGCAAATGACTCAGAACTGGATCAAATGTTCTCCTTGGTAGACAAACTTTCTCAGTCACAACTTCCTAATGACTACAAACCAATCCCAGTCGGTGTTACACCAACCAACCTATTGCAGTGTGGCATGCTTTGACGTCACCTTCACTTCTCACAGCGGTTCACCCTTCTTCACAATTTCTCCATCCACGTTCACTCACACAATCACAACTCCGTAATTGGCTGTCTTCTACAAGATCGATAGAATTCAATCATTTAAGATCATTCCCACACAGCGGCCCTCGACCTGGGCTGGTCACCCAAATATGTTTAGTCCACCCCTGTACACAATGTATAGCACAGGATTCCCCCATGTCCCATTCACACAAAGTTCCCTGTCTTAGGTGGAACTGTCGTACTGTCTCACAACTCCTCAAATCTCCGGTCAGACAATCACAGTAACTCAGTGTCTTCTACACCATTCAATATATCCCAGGAACCTAGGCCACTTCAGGACCTGAAACTCAAATCTCAATCCTTGGACCACGTCTGGCTCTAAACCACATTCACTCGACTCTCACATAAACTCCGCCAGACATCATAGAATCACATCACTCCCCAATCTACCACACAATGCATCCCATTGATACTCACTCCTCTGTTCGCCTCTGTTCTCGCCACACTGTCAAACTCCGTTGGTCTCTGCCAAAGTCCGTCGCTCTCCGTTCTCGATCATTGAACTCTATTTTGGGGCTCTAGGGTTGTAGGTCTTTTTCTAGATTTTTCTGGATTCTCCCCCCGCTTCATGTGAGAACCATCCTACTCTGCTACCAACTAAAGGAGCCGAGTTCCATGTTCTAGATTCGCTATTGAACCACGAGTCGACGGGACTTTTTCTCAGCATGAAAGCGTTGCGGGGAGAGAAATCATTAGTAGATCAATCATTTAAAATCCAATTTACTAGGACTCTTAAGGATTATAGACTACCGAATAAGATTAGTTGGTTTATTACAAAGCCAAAAATAAATGGAAGAACAGACTCCTCAAAGGGAGGGTGTAGAAATATATTGGAACTAATACAAAGCCATATCTACGGATGAAATTAAGGAGGTGCAACATGCACAAGATAATTTGTTCGAGGATCAGAACACAAAAGATTATGAAACAGACGTCCAGGTTCCCCTTCATCGAATGTTTGGGGGTATAAAGCATTAAACTATCCCTACACTAGCATTAACGTGGACATCCCTACAAAGTATTTCCCCAGGGCAAGATCAGTTAAGGTGTCAGCATGTGAAGCCTTCCTAAGAAGCCTCCCCACATTAGTTGAGTCAAGCAGCATAAAGCTACTAAGAAAGAGCTTGCTCTAAGATGCTCTCTCCCTCGAGGCAAGGCAGAAGTCCCCGGACACTTTCCCTAGTTACGATACATCAATAGTACAGGTACTATCCCAGGATCCTCTGCGGATCACTCTACCCAGTCAGGCCACCCCATCATAGGTAATTTTCCAGTGGGCATCGATGATCCCGAGCTTGGTGAGAGGACCTTGATACCCAGGCTCCCTCCGATGAGAAAGTACAACAATTCTCCACTATCAGTATCAACACTCAACGTATCCTCTTTATTCTAGCTAACAAGGATTATTCTTCCACCTGCAACAGAAACGTGAGATAGAACAAATCCAAATTGCACATGAAATCCGACTATTAAATCTAATGCAACAGCTTCCAGGGAAAATGCATTTCAGGCCTACATAATTCGTCCAACATAAGAAAATGGCACAGAGACATTATGAAATTAATTATAAATGAACACTCTTTACTGAGCACTTCCAAATTAGCACGTTACACAAACACATGAATACATGAATAATTGTCAGCGGTATACACGAATTCTGTACGTTAATGATTTTGGCTAGTTGTCTCTAGTTTCTACATTGATTTCTTCACGTTTACATTGCAATGTCCCTAATTCACCACGATTCACATTATTACAGTCCACGTTCTACTGTCTCATGATACCACAACAAAAGAAAATATGCAGGTGCGGACTACTTGTGATTATGAAGCACCCCTACAAACGAAAACATTTATTTTGAGCTACATCAAGAATCTTTGTGGATATGAGGCATTTCTGCTCTCTCCCTATGATGCAGCACAGCAGCCTCCCTTGCTGCATTGTGTTGAATCAAAGTTTAGTAAATCTGCCTCATGATTTACATCACAGGAAAAAGGAAAACATTGAGAGGTGTAGGAATGCCAATAAGGTAAGAAAGGGTTACCATGCAAAAGAAACTGGGAATTTTAGTAATCGGTATAGCCACAAAAAAAATCTGGGACCACAGCTAACATACCCAGTTCCAAATCCCTACATGTAACATGGGTTTAGTGGGCTGCAACCCAGGCAGATGGTCACTTGAGATGTGATCCAACAATAAGAACACAAATAAGTGAGAAACACCTGTCAAGAAAGTTTCAATACTCTGTTGTTTATGCAGAAACTGCAAAATGAATTTATTAAAAACAACTGTGATCACAGAAAAAGATGGATAGAAGTCTTACTCACATTAGCTCTTGACAAGACCTCCCCAAGGGGAGGGGGGAAAGTTACTACATATGGAAAACAGCCTTTACTCTGAAGTTTTTACTTTGTAGTAGATTTTCCACGCATTTTTTAGATCGTAAAGTCTATTGGCACTCAAGTCTTTACATCGTAAGACAAAACCACGCATTTGAGGATATTTTAAAAAAAAGGGGGTTCGGGGGTCTCCCCCCACAAATATAACATGTTCAATTACTAATAAATGTGTAAACGACAAATGGAAATAAAAGAAATGTTTTAAGAGTTAATGTATACATTTTCAACAGTAGGTGGCAGTGTTACACTGTGATAGATTTTTTCAAAGGCAGTAAGCATGGTAAAAGTATGCGTGCTAGTGGAATGCGTGGTGAATGTGTTTGTAATGTGAATGAATGCAAATGAAGGGTAGTAGTATGCGTTGTGAAATGTGCGATGTAAAGACGTGCATGGCGAAGGAAGGCGTGGTAATGTCATACAACCCTACATATAACCTGCAGTTTCAAGACTAGAGTATAATCACATAAGTTTCACTCTACTTGGTCTAGAAAGCAGCTGCAAGTATCAAAGCATCTCTGCAGGAATGAGGCTCTCACAAACACAATAGTTATAACACATTTATGTCACAGGTACCAGGATATGAAAACATTCTTGCTGTGAGGCTTCTGGTTGATTGACTAAAGGTGACAACTGCAAAGTGTTACACTTAATAGCTTAGTAGGATCGCAGTTGGTCACACCTTTTGTTTGTATCTGTTCCGCACTCAGTGCATTTCTTTGTTTCTTAAGAAGTTGTTCTTTATATATTTATATTTAACCAAACTGCCAATTACTATATTGCATATCGTAACAATCCTAATTCGAGGAAGTTGTCCCTTCTGTTCTCAAGGTTCTCGGTTGGACTCCAGTGTTGTAACCTTCTGAAAAAATCAATCTAGCACTGTTTTTATTGTAAGATTTTTTAAATAGTCCATTTCTTTTAATTAATCTTTTTTGTTTCAAGTCGAACACATAATTTCTTTTCTTCATCATATAATCCTCTTCTGGATTAATATTACACATTTACCAGTGCATTTTTGAATTTATCCTTCCTTAGAGATATGCCTTATTGATTATATATTTTATATATTTTAATTCCCCCACTGTTCTGCTAAGAAACATTAATACTAATTCATCTTATTCAATTATCAATATTTCAAACTCAGAAATACATCAGCAGTTTGGTACTATTTGCCTCTTTTGTCTACTACTACACATCTCAATTCAGTTGTCAGTTCATTAATAATTTCCTGTAAAATTAAATTGTAAGGAAATGCCTCTTTTTGCATGATCACCCCCAAGTGTTTGGACTGTTGCTGTTGGTTTTTCGACTCAGAAGATGGATAGTGTCCTGCCAAACAGGCCTCAGTGCCATTTCTCTGACCCTTAAAAGATATGTCTGGCTGGCTCCCCCACAATTGACATACGTTAACTTACTTGTAAGTCCCTAGTATATGGTACCAGGGACCTGGAAGCTAAAGTGTGCCTCGTGGACTGCAGCATTTATTGTGCAGACTGGTGGAACAGTTTCTACACCGACAACTCAACTTTGCCAATCAAAGTAATTGCAAAGCCTAACCCTTCCTTTTTAAGTTTGAGTTTATTGAGACCAGAAAGAGAATGCAATATACAATCAAAATCCGTTGAGAAAACATAAGTAACTATGATATATACAATAAATGATAATAAGAATACTGGTGACAATAAACACTGTATCCTAGAACAAAAAAAGGGAAAAGAGGAAAAATGGGGGGGGGGGAGGGAAGCAATATAAATATAACCCTTCCTTTTTAATATATGTAAGTCACTTCCAAGGTAGGCGTACTCGGACCTAAGTCAGGGTGTTCTGTATTAAAAAGTAAGGTGTGTACCCTTACCTAAAAGGAGGCGGCAAGCAAAACACATTGAGACAGACAAGGGCCCCAAAGGTCCCTCTTGTTCACAAATGAATCAGAATAGCCCTGCTAACCCAGAGTCAACAAGTGCTGTAAATATGGATTGACCCATGGTGCTTGACAAAATCAAAGACATCATTACACAAAGTATTGCCCCTCTGATCGAAAGATTGTCTGCATTGGAGTCAGTTGTTACAGAGCTGACGAAAGGGATTGAGCCTATCAAGGAAACAATTAACTCCCTTTATTCTACGGGACCTAAGTTTCTGGGTGCGAATGCTCCAATTGGTAGAGAGACTTTGTCTCAACGCCTAGTCCTCGAAGCCTCGGATATTTGTGTTACTAAGCCACCCCAGCTGCTCTCCCAATCTCTGGTGCCTCCGCTATTGCTGCCTCCAAGGAATGTAACCGGAGGGGAAAGTAGTTCTAGTAGAGGTCCAGTTAGAATGGAGATAAGGGCAGTGGGGGGAGGAGGGTCTCCTTGTCTAAATCTACCGCCTGATTGCTGTCCCTATGTAGCAATTTTGTCAGGGGTAACATGTATTAGTGCTAATACTACAGGATCTACTGTTCAACTAAGTATACACATTTTAACTGCAAGGACTATGATGACATTTTATTTGTTAGGAGGGTTGGGTGGATCGGACCCATGTCCAAAACCCTAGAAGGGGGATTGTTTTGTAATCAAATGTAGGTCTCCCGTTTTGGCTAAGCGATTAATTCAAAGATCCGACACATAGCCTATTAAGGATACAGGAATAAACATTCTCCCGCTTGTGTTTTTTTATCAATGCCTACAGCCTAATTTCTCAACAAGGGACAGCATAAAACTACCCTCCTTGACAACAGCCTGACTTGAACCAAAATGATTGACTCCAGGGCACTCCCCCTTGCTGTCTCAACTATAGGCCCCCCAGCTTGGCAGAATGTCGTACTTACCCATTGAGACTACACACTTTAGCGTGTTGGTACCATCACTGAGAGTACTTCGCTGGAATATCGCTGGTATAAGAGATAATATGTTGGACCCAGAATGGCTTAATTTTGTAATTGAATTTAACATTATTAAGCTCCAGGAAACTTGGGCCCAAGAGCCGGTTGGCTGGGATGGTTATGAAAGCTTCAATGTGGCAGCAAGCCCCTCCCCTGGTAAGAGATCGTGAGGTTGGCTAACCAACCTGGTTCGTCTTTCCAAGCAATTAAGGGTTTTTCCAGTCTCCCTGAGACACAATGGGATACAGATCTTATGGGTGATTGTCTATAAAGATTTCCCTTTTTTCTGGTAAATTTCTACAATTCTATCCGTGATCCTGGGTGTCAGCTTGAGGCTCTTTTTGAAGCAGTAACTATTCTAGTGGCTAGATCATATGCTTATTTTAAATCTTTTAACATCATTATAGGTGGGTATTTTGAGGCTAAGTTAATCCAAATGATTGTAACCCCTTTGTAGCTGATGATTCTTTAATTAGTGATTTAGGCTCTGACCAAAGGGGTTGCAAGCTACTGGTTGCACTTGGTCAGGCTGGTTTAACCCCTTCCCCGCTCATGACGGAACCACTCCGTCATGAGCCACGGTTGCGCTGTGCTCATGACGGAGTGGTTCTGTCATGCTGCGGCTGTTGGCGGCCGCTCCTCCCACGCGGCGCTAATTCCCCGCCTGTGCGGGCGATTAGCGCAGTGGGTGGAGTCATGACGGAACCACGCCGTCATGAGCACAGCTCACCCGTGACTCATGACGGCGTGGCTCCGTCATGAGAACAGCGGTGCCGTCAACCCCCCCAAATCCCCCCAGCGCTGCGGCGGAATTTGCGCTGCAGCGAAGGGGTTAAGAAATGTTATGTCTAGGGGACCCGCTCGTCCAAGGAATTTCCCACTTTTGTGGGACAAGGGAAAGGGACATTATTGACTATGTTCTAATATCAAGGTCGCTTAACGACTATGTCAGCCCAGGGATGGTACTTGAAACATGTTTCCGTGACCATAATCCAATAGAAATTAGGCTAGGAGTAAATGCCATTTTGGGCGCAAACCCCGATCCAGGTCTGACTGGTTTAACTGTGAAAGATAGCGGACTTAGGGTGCTCAGTGGCGCAACCTCCCAATCCCAACCCAAACTAAGTCTGTATTTAGTTCCAATTTAGGTATTATCATGGAGCCCCAATTAGCTCTTGAAACATCCCCTGCCACAATTTTGGAAGCTTTTGACCAATTAAATAGCTCTACTAATATCATTATGAGAGTTATGTTGAGCAAACATAGGGGGGCAAATTTGGGCTGGTTTGATAAAGCATGAAGCAGGCCAGCAAGTACCTGCGTGAAGCTCTGAATCTTAAACCTTGCAATTAGGATACTATTAAGGAAGCAAGCAGGGCATGCAATTTAGCTATAAGGAAGCGGAAAGCTGAGTTTAAATAGACTTCTTGGGAATGGTTGGTATCTAATTGTACCACTAGGGACTCTAGGGGTTTTTGAGCAGTGATCAATGGAAGGCAGCCCAATGTGGCTGTTCAGGATGACATTGGTTCTTCCATCCCCCCAGCTCTATGGGTGGCTCACTATCATAGGATCTATGCTCTGGATACGGTTGTGCCCATAGCCATGGATAACGATCGTGGCTTTTACCCACTTGAGATCAGGTTTGATCCCGAGCAGGTTTATGCAGCTATTATCGGCAGTCCCTCCAACAAAGCCCCTGGCCAAGATGGGATACATATGGACTTATATATGGCAGAACCTCATCTATGGGACTCTGTTTTGACCAATGTTCTTAATGCTACGGCCCAAATAGGCTTACCCCCATCTTGGAAATCTGCCATCATAGTTCCAGTCTTCAAAAAGGGGAATAGGCAGGATCCCACCTGTTACAGACCAATATCCCTGTTATACTCAGTTGTGAAGGTCATATGGTCTTAAAGCATGTAGAAGCCTGGACCCAAGCCAATGACATTATTTGCCCTGTCCAATATGGATTTAGGGAAGGGATGGGCACGCTGGAACAATGTATGAACCTCAACCTTTTGATAGGTAAATATGTAGTGGCAAAACAGGGGTCCATTTTTCTTGCTTTCATGGACCTCAGCAGCGCCTTTGACCAGGTAAACAGGTCAAAGCTCTGGGACACTCTGGGTTTATTGGGACTACATTCCCACCTGATCAACTTTCCTAGAGCCCTGCATATGGACGTAAATGCCTGTTTCAGATATGGTATGGAGGGGGAGTGTAACCAAGCATTTAGTCTCCCGTGGGGGGTAAGGCAGGGTTGTGTGATAGCGCCAATTTTATTTTTGTTATACATAGTTTGAATACCTGTCTGATAGACAAAGGGGTTGACCTGCCCAAGATAAAGTCTGTTAGTGTGCACTCCCTGCTCCATGCTGATGACGCAGTGTTGATGACTAGAACGGCAAATGGGCTGAAGCTATTGGTTGATCTCTTTGTTGATTTTATGGATGACTTGGATCTGGACACAAACATCTCCAAGACTCACTTCATGGTTTGTGGGAGGAAGACCGCAAAAACTAGACCCAGTGACATTAAGGGGCAAACACCTACTTTTCCATATCTGAGAGTGTTTTTTGACTATCAGAACAATTGGCTTTCTTGCATTTCTAACCGAGGCACTAAATTTAGTCAAATGTAGTGCTCTGTTTAGATTTTCCTCATCGCTAGGCAACAAACCCATTCTGGTAGCACTAGATCCTGGTAGTTTATTTTAAATTGAAACAGGTGTAGGGAAAATTCACAGCTCGGTCAGCCACAAATTATTTGCACCTACTAGCGATAGGTAGCGTACATACTTCTCTCAGATCAAGGGCAGACCCTTCCTTCTACGGTATTGTTGTGCCCCCCTGTAATTGCACCCCGTTCCTGCACGATGTGGCAGGCATGCCACACCGTGGAGAAATGTGCTGCAGACGGTATCAGGGCGGTGGGCTGGATGTTAGGCTCCCCAATGAGCCTAAAAAGCCCACTCCATGAGACTACCGCAGCACCGCCTGCCCACCATGGATTACACTTGTAATCTGCCCGGCGGACACACAACGGGCTTGGTGGTGCTCCTGTTGATGTGACGGTGATGGGGCGACAGGAGGACCTCCAAACTCGTAATAAGGCCCCTACTGTCATGGATACCAATTACATTAATGCAAAAATCGTCCAATTCGACAAGAGAAGCAGCAAGGAGCATTCAAAAGATAGATGCCGAAAATGTTAGGGTCATACTCCAATAATAGATAGGAACCTTAGACTGCTGACGAAAGATACAATTCAGTTTCAGAATTAACCTCATCAGCCATTTAGATTGCGAAGTATATGTTGGAGAACTATAAGCAAGAGCAATATAAAACTTCCTTACAGTTGCAGAAATTGCACAGAGCACAGAGTGCCATGGAACCTTATCAACAGCTTCGTGATATTTGAATCTTGTGGCCTGAATGATCACCAAAAACAAAAAACAAACAGGAGGTCTGAAGGCAAAATGTTATGGGGAAAACTACGGCAATGATGCCAGGTCTAACAAATAAACACTAGAATCAGCCTCACAAACTCTAGGGCACTTCACATTTTGCTTTTATTTGGATTGGCTGCACTACTACTAGTGGCAAGAGTAATTCTACTCATGACATTAGTAGTAAAGTCATTCATGCACTTAGTGGATGAAAGGGCCCTTTAAAGTGTAGATCAAAGGATAAAGATGCACGGTTTGGGAGGAGGAGCCTAGCGCGCAACCAAGATGGCCGCGTAGGTGCGAGGCTCCCGAGGACCTCCGCGACCTCCTGAATTAATCCTGCCGATATCCTGTCCTTGTTGAGGGGACTGTGTCGGTGAACCCGAGCTGAGGCGCCACCCGTTTCTTGGGCTCGAATCGGACCCCGAACACCGGTGGGAGCATCGATTGAAGGTTGCGGCCTTCTCCTCGCCGGCCCCCCGGATTGGAGTAGTGGGGCGATCCGGGGACGCAGTGAATAACAGCGGCGAGCGGGGCTGGGCGACTCGCGTACCCCGCACTTTCACTTTCGCTTTTGCGCCCTCCTTGCCTCAGGCGGGGTCGGGCTGCGGAGCGGGGTGCGGTGGTGCTGCCTTGTCCAGGTGCCCGGCTGACCCGCCGGCGGTGGGTTGACCCGCGGCCCGGTGGTCGCCCCCGCCCCCCCCCCTGACACCCGTGATTTGGTGTGGCGGCCCGTTTGGAGATCTCGGCACGACGGTGGAAGGGCCAGCATGTCCACCAAACAAGATGGCGACCGGGCGAAGATGAAGACAACCCGCCGTGGCACGGCGCACCAGGCCAATAGTATGGATCGCTATACGCTCCAGAAGGGTTCTCCGGAGACATCGCGGTCATCCCTGGTGGGCCCGACGGAGGCGCCTGCCCAACCGGTGGATCTGACCCTCCGGGACGTCATGGGCGCCATCGCAGAGATGAAGGCCTCAGTGGACCAGCGTTTCGATACCTTGGCGCAAAAAATTGACTCGGTCCTGGTGGATGTGGGCCTTGTGAGGGCAGACTTGTCAAAAACGAACGACCGAGTTGACTCCCTGGCCCACACCACAACGAGCCTCACTACGGACGTGGTGGCCCTCCAGAGGGAGGTGCGCCGGCTTGGCCAGGCGAGCGCCCTGATGGACCGGCGACTGGAGGATTCCGAGGGTCGGGCCCGGAGGAACAATGTTCGCATTATTGGTGTGCCGGAGGGCCGGGAGGCGGAGGCGGCAGATCTCTTCGTGGAAGAACTGATCCTGACCCATCTCCAGCCCCGGGGGCTGAGTAAGCTTTTTGCGGTGGAGCGTGCCCACCGGGTCCCTGGGGGCCGCCCTAAGACCGGTGCCCCGCCGCGGCCTATTATTGCCCGGATTTTTAATTTCCGGGACAGAGACGCCATCCTCCAGACCTCCAGGCAACAGGGACCGGTCAGGCTGGACAACATGGATGTACACTTCTACCCAGACTTTACTCCGGCGGTCCAGAAGCAGCGACAGAGCTTTCTTGGTATTAAACGTCGCCTAAGGGACCTAAACCTCAAGTACTCAATGCTCTTTCCGGCTAAGCTGAGGGTGGAGGTGGATGGCCGTACGCACTTCTTCGACCGGCCCGAGGTGGCTGGGGACTGGTTAGATACTTTGCCTGGAGATCGGGGTGGGGGGGGCGCGGCTGACGGGGAGGGCCCGCCGGATCAGAATTGAGGGGTGACTGTATAGGCCTTGCTCTGGATATTGTTCCTTTACCATATATTGCTTTCGTATGTTCCCCTCCCATGGAGGTCGGGTGGGGTCTGCTGGGGGCTTCCCTCCTCCTCGGGGGGACTAGTTAGTACTTAGCTATGGGGCGACAGGCACACTGCACTTTGGGGGGGCTGTCTGGGCTCATGCAGGGGTGCAGGGAGGGGGGAGTTCTGTTGGGACCGGGGGGTGGGGGGGGTGTGTTGTTTGTTAGCACCGCAAGGCAAACCCGCAACTGTTTTGTTGTTTTTAAGATGCTCGGTGGGGGGCGACCGATTGTTTTGACGTATGATGGGGGGTAGGGATTTGATTGTGTTGTCATGGAATGTTAACGGCCTGGGGGATAGGATTAAGCGTGGTGTGGTCCTGCAGTATTTAAAACGTATTTCTCCAGATGTTGTCTTCCTGCAGGAGACACACCTTATAGGTAACACCTTTCATGCAATGAATCGGCGGGGATATCGTTTGGCGGCCCACTCCGGCTTCACTTCGGGCTCGCGGGGGGTGGGTATTATGGTCAAGAACTCGCTCCCGTTGGAGATTGACGAGGTGCGCCATGATGAGAGGGGACGTTACACTGTTCTGGTGGGACGAATGGAGGGTAGAGTGTTCATCTTTATATCAGTGTACGTCCCGCCTGGGTTACAAGCCACTACATTTGCGGACCTGGGGCGCCTCCTTCTGGACCTTCCGGGTGGCCTGTTGGTGGTTGGAGGGGACTTTAACGCGGTTGCCTCTGGGTCTATGGATCGCCATCCCCCTAGGGACCTCCCCCGGGCACAGGCGTGGCTGCCCGGCCTTTTAGACACGCTGGGCCTGGTGGACTGCTGGCGCTTGAAGCATCCCGTATTGCAACAGTACACCTTCCACTCGGGGGCCCATGGTAGCCTCTCGCGGCTTGATTACATCCTTGTCCCGGCGGCCCAGGCAGGGAGGGTGGGGGAGGTGCGCCATTTGGCACGGGGTATCTCAGACCACTCCCCATTGTTGTTGCATTTCGATGTCTTCCCGAGGGGGGATGGCAGGGTGGCCCCGATCAATGCATGGTATTTGCGCGACCCCACCATTCGTGCCGACTTGATTAAATCCTTACAGCGCTATTTCGATGAGAATGTGGGGTCGGTCCCGTCTGCCATCTCCCTGTGGGAGGCTTTCAAGGTGGTTCTTAGAGGGGAGGCCCTCTCCTTTATTTCCAATGCCCGGCGGCGCGAGCGGGAGGAGGTGACCCGGGTTGAGGCCGAGATTGCAGAACTGGAGGGTGACCTGGGGAGCGGGGTAACAGACGCCAAGTTGCATGTTTTGCACTTAAAGCAGGCGGCCTATCGGGCCCTCGTCACGGAGGCGGCCAGGGGCCTCAGTAGAGAGCAGCAGGGGCGATTGTATGATGTGGGTGACAAGGCTGGCAAATTGATTGCGTGGTTGGACAAGAGGGAAAGAGCGAGCCGCGTGGTGCCTTTGATTGAGAGCGTGGATGGTGTGTGCGTCACTGAGCCGGAAGCCATTGTCTCCTGCTTCGCGGATTATTTCCGCGAAGTCTACTCCCCGGTTTCTCCCTGCTCGGAGGAAGATTCCCATGCCTTGCTTCGGGACATCGCACTGCCCTCCCTTACGGTGGAAGACAGGGATTCGCTGGATGCCCCGCCCACCTCGGACGAAATTGCCTCGGCTATTCGCTCGGTTGCATCCGGCAAGGCCATGGGCCCCAATGGTATTCCCATTGAGCTATACAAGCTACGCCCGGATGTGTTGGCGCCCCACCTGCGCGCGATGTTCCTTGCGGCCCACTCGCAGGGCTCCCTCCCGCCGGACCAGCGTCTGGCTACAATTGTGGTGATCCATAAGGAGGGGAAGCCCCGTGAGCGGGTCACATCTTATAGGCCGATTTCGCTTCTGAACGCGGAGCCCAAAATCCTCGCCAAGGTGTTGGCCAACCGGTTGGTTGGCGTGGTGGGCGATTTGGTCCACCAAGACCAATCGGGCTTTATACCACACCGCAACACGGCGCTTAATCTGCGGCGCTTACACGGGGTGCTCGCGCGTGTCCCATTTGTGCGGGAGCCGGCCATCTTGGCGTCCTTGGACGCCACCATGGCGTTTGATACGCTCGAATGGCCATATGTTTGGGCGATGCTGGCGAAGTTTGGGTTCGGCCCGGGTTTCGTCAGCTGGGTCAAATTGCTATATTCGGGCCCGTTGGCGCAGGTGGTGGTGAATGGGCGAGTATCTGCCCCATTCGCGCTGGGACGGGGCACGCGACAGGGTTGTCCCCTGTCGCCTCTCCTGTTCGCCCTGGCCATGGAGCCCCTGGCGGAGTGGTTGCGGTGGCACCCTTCTATCCGTGGTCTCCGCTGGACCCCCGAGCATGAGGACCGCGTGTCCCTCTATGCTGACGATATCCTTTTGTATCTCGCCTCCCCGCGCAAGTCACTGATCGTCCTGGTTGATGTTTTGCGCTCCTTCGGTCGCAACTCAGGCCTGGTCATCAACTGGGCGAAATCCTGTGTCTATGTGCTCTCCGGGGAGGCCCCGGTCTTGCCACGGGACTGTCCGATCCAGGTTGCCTCCCAGGGTTTCCGGTACCTGGGTATATATATCACTCTTGACCCGGAGGCCCGCTATGAGCGGAACTTGCTGCCCCCCCTCCAGCGTCTGAGGGAGGACGTGGTGCGCTGGCGGCGTCTGCCGCTCTCGCCGCTCGGCCGAGCGGCCTTATTTAAAATGATGTCCCTGCCGCGCTTCCTCTACGCCCTCCAGAATACCATGGACCTGGTCCCGGCACGCTACTTTCGCGAGGTGGAGGGCCTCCAGCGGCGCCTGTTCTGGGACGGGAGGCCGCGTATTGCTCTGGCTAAATTGACGCTCCCGTGGTTCGATGGAGGGGTCGCCCTCCCGGACATCAAACGGTATTACTGGGCCTCCCAACTAGCTGCAATTAATCATGGCCTTTACGGGCCCGCCTTGAACCCGGCATTTGAGATGGACAGGACGCTTCTGCCCGGTGCCGATTATAATCGAGCGCTCTACTCTGGCGCGCCCGACTCCCGTTTGACGGGACCGACGCGTGTCATGGTGCGTGTCTGGCACGCGGCTAATGCAGCTATGGGGTGGAAGGACCGTTTGACCCGAGCGTCTCCGCTGTATGCATCTGAGAGGTTGGGCTCCCTGTGGACGTCGAAGGGCTTCGAGAAGTGGGACACGATCGGAATCAGCACGGTGGGAGATCTCTGGACGAGGGGGGGATTCAAAACTTTTGAGACGCTGCAGGCGGAGTTTCAGCTGCAGGGCAGTGAGTACTTTCGGTACCTACAGGTCCGCCATGCGCTGGGCTCCGTCTTCCCGGATGTTGCATCCATTCCGGAGTCTTCCCCCCTGGAGGACAGAGTGCTAGATGGCCATGTCCCGGACAGCACGATCTCCCTCATATACAAAAAATTGATTAACGATAGATCGTGTCTGCTGACTAGTCTCCGCGAGGCTTGGGTTGCCGACGGGCTGGAGCTGGACGACGAGGATTGGATCTCCGCGGTGGCTTCTCCGAAAGAGGTGGCCATCCCGGCTCGCCTTCGTTTCGTCCAGCTCAAGATCCTTCACCGGGTCTACGTGACGGGGCCAAGGCTTTTACGTATGGGTTTTGCCGGTGATGGAATGTGTAAGCGTGGCTGTGGTGCGTTGGCGACTTTCATGCATATACTGTGGGAGTGCCCGAAGGTGGAGCGATTCTGGCGTGGTGTGCATGAGGTTCTACGAATGGTTACGCGTGTCGCGCTGCTGCCTGAAGCGAGGAGATGCTTGCTGAATGTCTGGGAACCAAATGACTACTCGGTCCCGCAGGCGCGGTGGGTGACTCTGGGATACATGATAGCCAAGCGTGATATTGCCCAATTGTGGGGATCCCAGAGGCCCCCGGCGGTGTCGGCCTGGAAAGAGCATATGGATTGGTGTATGTTTCATGAAAAGGTGGTGTATGTGGCGAGGGGTAAGCCTGGGGCGTGGATGAAACTCTGGGGCCCCTGGAACGCCTACCGCGGGGGTATTTGTGAGCCGCCGCTGCTACCGGCGGCCTCGCCGGCTCCGTCTCCCTAGATGGCGCCCCTCCCTTGGCCGCGGGCGCGCGGTCCCCCAGTCCCTGATCTACTCCCGTCCCCCTCTCCAGAATTTTGCTGCTGGTTTGGATCCCCCACTTGTGGAGCACGTGTTGTCACTTTGGATCGAGGGTTGCCTTGCGGTTGTGGTTTGTTTACGTTGTTTTGCTTTAAGAAAATGGAACCGTACTGTGGGCATGGAGCTGTGCGGCCTGCACCATTGATCACTCCTGTCTTCCTACTGTGCACCGCTGAGAAAGTTTTTTGCTGTATGTATGTAATATGCTTTTGATGCTCTAGCGGCCGGCCGTGTGGTTGTAGGCCCATACCTGTAACTTCTATAAACTGCAATAAACGGTTTCAAAAAAAAAAAAAAAAAAAAAAAGATGCACGGTTTGAAATGAGCTATACCAAAACATACTACAAAGAAAATGTCAAGCACTGAGCACTTCTGGCCTGAGAATTGTTCGTCGTGGAGAAAATAGAAAACAAGCATTGGCATAGCCAATAGGTCTCGCCTTTGGAACCTTATAAGTGTTTAGCCATGCAACAGTTGCATAACTAAATTCTTATAAGGTCCCAAAAGCGAGACCTATTGGCTATGCCGAACGGCCGTGCGGCCGCGAAAGTGATCGCGATCAAACATAAAAGCGGCCGTGCGGCCGCGAAAGTGAAAGTAAGCTCGGTCAGCGCGGCGCGCGCGCCCGCGCACATGCACTGTAGCTCTAGGCTGGCCTGGTAGCACTTTTTGGAGCCCTCACAAAAGGTCTCGCCAGGCCAGCGCATGCGCTGGGTCAGGCGAGACCTAAAAAACGAGAACATGATTTGGCATCAAACGATTCAAGGAAGAAAACACCAAGAAGAAGTGATGGCCTAGAGCACTGAGAAACAGAAAGCTGAAAGTCCAGTTGAGCAATGTTCTTATGTGCTTTAGGAGATGTATCCTTACGCAGAGCACATAGAGGTGTAGTATGGAAAACAAGCTGCTTATTAAGAAAATGAAATTAGTTGTTAAGGTACTAGTATGCATGCAAGATGGGCCATTGATAGTCAACCATGATGATCCTCACAAAAGACACTGTTGTTTTATATGTCAGTAATTTTACATTTTTGTGGAGTTGCATGCATCTTAAATTGACATGGGAAAGCTTCCGCTGGTGCAGCAGGTGCAGTGGTACCAGTGCCCAAAATCCTGAGAGGCCCACTGAATCCTGATTATTGCTTTATTTCACATTCGTGCAGCGATCAGGGGCACATTTCCTTCCTTGCATGAGGGCCTTGACGCACTGGATACACCATTGAAATTAACATTGCTTTTTGCATTCAGATGCAGTGCATGAGAGGAAGAAGTGAAATGCCTAGAAGCAAAGAGCAGGACAATTTGTTTTTGCTATGGCAATCAATTATTTTCTAGATTGTCATGTTTTTTCTAACTCACGCTAACATGACCAAGAAGGAACATTTCCTGGCTCAGGTGCAGTGGCGTAGCTAGACTTTTTGTCTTGCCTGTGTTTGCTACCCCGCGACCGCCACAGGTAAGGGGGAGGGGGGTTGCTGCCGATTCCGGCGTTTGCCGCCATCCGACGGGCGCGGGTAAGAGACGCCCCTAAAACTCGTGGCGGCCGCCACACACCACCGCTTGCTACATCACTCTTCGGGTGCAAGCATTGTTTGTAAGCAATGCAGCTGAGACAGCTGCGAGGGAGGGACAAGACGTACTTTTCTGTTCTGTATGTTATGTTATGTTATGTTAGAAGTTTTTATAAAGCGCTCGTACACCAAACGGTTTCATGGCGCTAGTGGGAGAGATGCGGCAGAAATGTGATGTATGGCTTGGTCCTGTAGAAAGAAGGAACCAAAGTAACAGTAAGCTTCCATGTACACATTTGAACCACATTCTTTTCCAAATGTCTTATATAGTGATACACAGGTGAAGCATGATCTGATCCCACCTTGCTCCTTTTAACACCATACCTAGGAAAGATATATAATGTATTGGTATAGCGGGTGGGTTTACACACAGACTGGTTGCAGTGGGGGATGGGGTGAACAAAGGAGTTACGATTTGAGTCTGAAAGCACCAAATGGCTTGTAGAATGCTCTGCATTACTTAGCATATTAGGAGATGAACACATAAATTAAAATTACCAAACTATGGCATTGGAAAGCTGGTTACAAACTGATACATTATAAGTGTGTACACAGGGACTGTGTCACACCAGGCTAGCTGCACAGACTAGACTGCTCTAAACTGTCCTAAATGCAAGGTAGCAACAGGTACTTATATACACATGAAATGGGGGGGGGTGGGGGGCGGGGTGAGGGGATTCTGGGAGGCAGTAATTCAGACATTAGGGGACTTGCCCAAGTTACCACTACAGCCGAAGATCCAACTCTGATTGCTAGGTATGGTGTCTCAGACCAAACATACTAAACATGTGGAGGAAAAGATTGCTGAGTTACAATTAACTGTAGCAAAGAAGTGCATAGCTCTATGATGGACAACAAAACAATTGCCCACTCATGAACAGTGGCTGTGGGAGTACGAGATGGGTACATGCTGAATGTGGGGTACAGATCAGTGCACATTGAGATGGGCAGTGGGGGCAAGATGGAATGGGATATGACAGAGGTACGATTGAGACAGAGAATAGAGGATCCTGAAGAAGGGCGGATCGGTGAGCACGCAGAAGGGTAATCATGTGCCACTGAAATGGAACTCTTGAAGTGAAGGCTCTTTGTATACAGAACTTTTAAATATATCTGTTCTGTCTGGACACTACATATTACCGGATAATGATATGTGATTGCTGTGGCAGACTCCATCTCATGCTTGAGGGGGAGGAGAATGGAATTGTTGGGAAATCCTGCCATTGCACTATTTCTAAAAAGTCAATAAAATAAATATTTAAAAAATAAAAAGAAAGCTGGTTACACCCAATGTATGTACAATAATATTGATGATCAAATCTAGATTGTATGATCAAATATCAGTGGGGCTTATTTGACCCTAGCCCTAGAATGCATAAGTATTTCTGAGCTATTCGTAATATTTATAATCATTCTAGTGTACTTGTTTTATAGACAAATAGTGTATAACAAATGATTTTAAAGTGAAATACCAACTATTGTGTAAGCCTACTGATTTCAGGAGGCATTGGGAAGGTCTTCATCTAAACGACTTGTGGATGAGAGGACCACTGAGTTCAACACTCCCTCTGCTCAAGCTTAACCCAATAGTGATGGAGTGAGAGACAATTACCAGATTGATTTCTCTCTAAAAAGACTGTTTCACCCTTTTAGGGCTTTGGGGATGTACTGGGTGTGACCCCCCATATGGTGGGGGAAATTGGACAACTGTCCAAGCTCACAGTATCTAGAACACAACTAGATCAGTTCCTGCAAAACCTGGCCATTACACTGGGTCTGGACTTCGCTTATAAAATGCATGCAGCGTTTCAAGAAAACAGTTGCAGCTTGACCACTCCAAGGAGGTCAGACCACAAGAATGCTAGGGCTATGGAAGTGACACTGCACACCTTTCTTTATTTCAGAACATGTTTTTTTCCAACAAAAGGACCAGCATGGGCCATATACACATACAGGACTCCGTAGGATGAAACCGTTGTAAACACAAAAAACACAAACACATGTACAATGTACCCCTAGCAAACCCCCGCCCCCCCCCACCAGAGGTATTTACAATATGTCTGGTTTGCTGCAGTCCCAGTCCCCTGTATATCATATTCATATTGCCTGATCGGAGCACACACCACACATGTTAACTTATAATGACATCACAGGGTTAGTCTACTGTTCCATCCTCCACAGTCTACTTCTGATAGGCAGCTAGGAGAAGGACAAAATTCTATTCTATTCACCAGTTTTATAAAGCGCATGGCTACCCAAGAATCAGGCTTCCCAGTGATAGAAATTGGTTTGGAGTGAAGGCATAAGGATTAACAATTAAGGGAGAAGATGTGTGTTAAGTTTTTTCCTAAAAATCATGACACTTTTTAACCCCTTCGCTGCGGGGGTAATTCCCCCGCGGTGCGGGGGGGAGGGGGGGCGGCGCCACGGTGCTCGTGACAAGCCCAGCTCGTCATGAGTCACAGTGGAGCTGTGCTCATGACGAGCTGGGCTCGTCACGACTCCGCCCATTGATTAATTCGCCCGCACAGGCGGGAAATCAATCTCGCGTGGGCAGACCGCGGCCGTTATGACGAGCCCAGCTCGTCATGAGCACAGCTCCACCGTGACTCATGACGAGCTGAGCTCGTCATGAGCATGGAAGAGGTTAAACTACAGATGGTATACAGGACTATTAGACCACTGTTCACATTCTGAAGTTAGGATTACCAAAGATATTGCCCAGGTACCAAAGGGTAACAGGGGTATGGGTAACTGTCCCTGGCTACCTATAATTTACTCCAATGTTCCACGACTTTAGCAACCCTGAAAAGGGAGTTTAGAGATGGCATTTCAGTAATCATGACAATGCCTGTGCTCCAGGGATGAAGCTAAGTTGCTTTTAAAGTAACTGCCATTGATATGACCTTTGCAGTCAAATGAATGCAAAGGTGTTCTTTATTATAGTGAAAGGTAGAAGTTGGGTTAGCACTAATGCGCCTTATGCAGTAGGAGCTGGCATCATCTTTCTACCCACAGCTGTCAATTACTATCAGCTGCTGAACAAATATAAAAATAATTTATGTCACAGTCTACAGCCTTATAGCATATTCACACCAAATCAGGATATAACACATCTCTCTCCCTCAAGGAAAAAGTCAGTAAATTAATATACCCCCTACAGTGAATGAAGCTTTAATGACACAGTGAGCAAAGCCAGTAAGCTCGACCTTTCCTAAAATAGTTCCCATGACCATTATATACGTCCATCCGTTTATTCACTTACCTTCCTATCCTTTTTTGCCCCCTACCCAGTTATCCACCCTTTCAGCTTTCAATTCTACCATTCTTTCACCTTTCCATCATTCTATCCACCCACTGACTATTCCATTTATCCATCCATCCATTGACATATAATTCTATCTATCCATCCATTTTACCTTTCTTCCATCCATCCACATTTTGATTCTTCCATCTTTTCATCATCCATCTAGCATTAATCCATTAATTTACCATTTTGTTCACACATTGATCCATCCATCTTCTCATCCATTCTTCCACTCCTCCATGCAGTTACCCTTTCACCCTTCTATGCATTATTTAACCCATTATTTCACCATTTCTCAATCAATCCTTTTACAGCTTGAACCTTTCAACCATGCATCTATCTTTGGATTCATCCACCCCCAATAAAGCCTTTTACCCTTCCATGCATTCACATCCATCTTTTCACCCTTTTATCTCATCTATCCATTGTTGAACTGTTTCTTTATTTGTTCTTTTCGTCCTTCCTTCTTTCTTTCTTTTCATGCTTCATCCCTTCCTCCTTTCCTTCATACCTTGCATTCATTTCCACTTACTCCTTTCCCATTTCTAATTGGCCATCTTTCTGTATAGTCTCACCCTATTCTTTTCCTTTCTTACTTTTCTCCACCAGCTCAATTTGTTACTCTCTCTCTCCTCTCTCTTAACTTACATGGCTATGACCTGCTAGTCCAGCATCAACACTTCAGATTCTGTTATCACCCTATGCTCCATCCACTCAGGAGCCCCTTTCGACCTATGCCCATACTTCATCTTCAGCGAAGATTTAGACTCCGTCTGCGCAGCGCTTACTCACTCACTCAACAACTCCCTTTCCACTGCCACAAGAAGCATGCCACCAGGCTTCCTCTTCTGAAGAAACACTCAGCAGACCGAAAGATTTTGGAAAACTTCACATCAATCTCTCTCCTTTCCTTCCTAGCTAAAGTCCTGAAAAACCTCATCAAGAAAGGAATATCCAACCACCTCAACAACCTCCTGGACCACTCTCAGTTTGGATTCAGGCATAATCACAGCACCGAGACTCTCATCACTGCCACAGATGCCATCCATATGATTATGGATAAAGGAGACACAGTAGAACTCATCATGCTCGATTTCTCAGACATGTTCAACACTGTTTCCCATGCCATCTTCATCCAATGCCTCCACAAAACCGGCATACACGAACTGACCCTCTAGTGGATCAGCTCCTTCCTCACTCGGCACATCCAATTAGTCAGTCTGATGCCGTACTTCTCTGTGTCCTCCAAATTTATGTGTGGAGTTCCCTACTGAGCCTACCTGAGCCCCACTTTGTCAAATGTCTACAAGAATCCGCATCATCTCATTTGCCCATTACACACAGCTCGCCCTGTCTCTCTCTGATGACACCCCCAACACCCAGATGAAGTTTTCCCACCTGCATGTCCGAAATCGCCATCTGGGTGAAGACACACTGTCTGAATCTCAACTCTCACTATACAGAGGTGATACTCTTCTGAAAAGACAACTCACTATGAACCATAGCCTAGTGGCCAGCTGAACTAGGACCAACACTCAACCCACCTTACCAACACAGGGAAAAGTACTTAATTTTAGCTGGTGCTTTCCGGTGCTCAGCACCGGCACCTAATCCTCAGCACCGGTGCTTATAGCACAAGTTAAGGACACACTCATTTGGAGTCCATGTGATTTTCCCCAGATTCACAGGATTTTGAGCCATGCCGAGACTCGAACCCGGTTCCCCAGCTCCGAAATTGGCAGCTCTAGCCATTAGGCCAAGTCCTCTCCAGAATAATAAGTGCCGGGGATCTAGTCAGGAGGCAGTTTGCACCAGCACATTTCTCTTGTTAGTGCTGCCTCCTGAGGAGAGCCCTGGCACTTTTTATTTTACAAATTAATCACTGCCAGAAACCTAGGAGTAGTGTTGGACAATAAACATTTGATGACCAACTATATCAACTTTATCACTTCCTCTTATATCCACACCGTCAAGCTCTTCAGAAAAACTTTCAGATGGCTCCCGCTCAACACCTGTAGAACTGTCACACAGGTCCTTATCACCAGCAAGGAGGACTAAAGGGATGCACTCTATGTTGGCATCTCTGCACATTCCCACCCAGAGACTCCAAGTCATCTAAAGTGAGGCAGCAGTCTCACGCTCAAACTCCCACCCCACACACACATCTCAAAGACCTTCATGGGCTCCCAGTACACAAGAGCGCCTCTTCAAGCTTCTCAGGCACACACACAAAGCCCTGCACTATCAACGCCCCCAAACCTGAATAACTTAATCAGCTAGCACACCCTTACCAGAAACTTCCACTAGGCCAGCCTTCTGCTCAACCACATCCCCTGTATCTGAAGAGGCAGCGCTGGTTGGCACCCGTTCTCGTACCTGGGTCTCAAAGCCTGGAACAACATCCCACTGCACATCAGAGCTGCCAGCGTAGTCATGACTTCTGCAAAAAACTGACAACCTGTGTTGCACTTACATTTCCTGCTGCTCAGCCAGTATGCATGAGTGTGTATGGAATGTTGGAATGCCTGATGACTGTGTGGAATGTTGGTGTGCCTGGTGGACTGGAGTAATGACAGTTAGAGAGAGTGGGCGGTGGGCTAAGCAGCAAAGATGCAGCTCCCGGTGGGGCCATGAACTAGCCATGAATTGATCTTTACCATCTTATCTACTTGTAACTACCATCCTGTAACTTACCAATAAACCTCTGCTTTGACTTACCTTGTGACTACCATACATCTTTTCAACAATCTGCTCTTCCAATAGGCCCCAGCCAGGACCGCACCATCCTTCTTCAGACTCCTGGATGCTCAGGCAATATGCTCACCGCGTGAATACAACATAGCATAGCATAACATATCATAACATAACATAATAGTCCTTGACCACCACCACTCATCCCTGCCCCTTGGGATGTTTTATGAGCATTTGTATGCAGACCTGAAGATAGAAGAGTAATGCATAAACTAATAAAAAAGATTTTAGTAGCTATCAGTTCACCAGGTTTTCGTGATCAGCGCAGCCTCCTCTTTAGCTGCTCAAGCGTGAGCTTCACGAGGCCCCTGCTGCACACTACAATGCATGTGATGAAGTATACAATACATTTGCTGTTCAGGACTATTTGTGCACACAACACAGAGCACATTCTGTTTACAGTCTCTACAGTTCCATATCTCTACCAGACCTTTTCTCAAGTGTCATGGCAACCGAGGATGCTGGAATGCATCCCTTAGCAACACTAGAGCCCAGAGTCTTCAGCTCTACCTCTGGAGAGCTAGGCTTACAAGGAATCCTGTACCCAACATTGGAAAGTTTAAAGGCGGAAGCACTGCTTCAAATGTATGAATTAAGAGTATGACAAGGAGTAACTACAAGAAATTAAGGTAAGAAAAACAAAGTAAACAAGGGCCTCAGAATTGGAAGACATTATACTTGGAAGAGAATCAAGAGAATATATAAACACCAAGGCTGTATGTACATCAGTTGCCTTGAGGTTAATGCTGGGAGGAGGATCGCCTTGTGAATTGACCCGTGTTCTTCAGAACATTTCTTTGCTCTGTCTTTCAGACACTGTGACCAATGATGTATATGCCTCATCTCTTGGCGCATAGGCTAAAAGATTCAGTGATTCCTCCGGAATGAACCTAATCGCTGCAATAAAAGAGCTGTTTGCCTTATGTGATAATAATCTGAGTAATCGATTAAACAGTATTGCCTATAATTGATCCTATAACCAGAGACGTCAAATACCAGTGCTCATCCAGTTTTTTCCCCCTAAAACCCCACACTCAAGGTACTAAAAATCTTTTGGCTTGTACAGTGCTAGGATGTGGAGAAATATGGTAGTGTAATTATTTTCAATTAATTGTATCTCCCTAAAAATAATGACATATAGTCGCGTTAACTTATAATTAATATTTTCTGCACAGATGTGTTCATGAGGACCCTCAGGTTGAATACATTAGTGTACATGTACCTTAACAACTGGAAGAGGCGGACTTAACAATAATACCAGCACTACTTACAAAGTTTCATTGTTATTCCTTTCAAGGAATTTAACGATGCTCTCCCCGTTCTACAAGCTTGAGGTGACTGCAGCTGTGTCATCATACAAGAGAACGTTCAAGTTCCATTCACAGGGATTGGGATATATTCTTGCGAGGCCCTGGTGGGTGGAATGCTTGAATTAATCTCAGCCACTTGTAATTACTCGATGCCACATCCCAGGTCATAACTGTTTGCCCATGGTGCTACCTCGAACAAGAACCATCCATATGCAAATCAGCCTTGGTGCTGCTCCAATAGGAACAGTTCTGGACAGCGAGGGCTGGTCTTTTCTGAACAGGAATATGGACAGCCTCAGACTGGCTTCAGCATATTTGGGCCTTGTTACTAGGGTGCAGTATGAGTCTTATAGCACAGTGAGAACAGGATCCAGGTATGGACATTACCGTCGCACTTATGGAGTCTCTCTGAGGAATAGAAAAGTTGATGGAAAGAATGGTCGAACTAGTCTTAGACAATGGCATTTACTTGGGGCGCATGTAGTTAAGGAGATAGAATATGTTAATGAGCGTTGGTCATGCTCAATTAGGAACAGTCCAACTTGAATTTCCAAGCCTAGCTCCTCCCCCCCCCACACCCAACTGGGAACAACCCCTGACAGCCTTTAGCCTACCTGGGCCTCGTCAGTAGGATGCAGTTTGAGTCCTCTGGCACAGTGAGCATGGGACCCACTTCTAGGATACCTGTCATTCTTAGAGCCTTGAACTAACTCAAAGCATTTTGGTTGTTCATATGCAGCTCTGGGTCGACATGGAATTTGTCTCTGTGCTTGGAGTACTAGAGAGTGAGCTGGTGGAACATCATCAGAACCTGCCTAACAGCATTGAAGTTTTACATTGACGGGGCCAGTGGAGGCGCTATCAACTAAAATGTTAGGGGCAGATTTATGTTTCCTGGCGCATCCCTGCAAATCAGCAGGGATGCGCCAGGAAAGATGCGTCACGCAAGTTTACCCTTGCGCCACCACAGATGCGCCGCATTTACAATGCAGCGCATCGTGGCGCAAGGGTAAACAGATGCGTGACGCATCTGATGGCATAAGGGCGGCGCATTGATGGAGTCGTGTCGCAAGCACGACGCAACTCCAGCAATGCTCAGGGGCTGCCCATACCGAACATGCTGCATCACGCCTTACGCCTGCTTCAAGCAGGCGCAGGCTTTTGACGCAGAAGCGTCGGAAAAGTGACTCAGTGAAATCTTGTAGATTTCACTGCGTCACTTTTCCGAGGCTTTTTCCGACGGAACGCCCACCCTGCATACATTAAACCTGACGCACGTTTAATGTAGCGCAGGGCTTTACAACGTGACGCATCTCCCTAGATGCGTCTCGTTGTTAATAAGTCGCAACATGGCGCATGGTTTACACCGCCGCTGCATCACGGAAGTGACGCTACGGCGGCGTAAATGTCTCGCAAGGGGCTTGTAAATCTGCCCCATAGTCTGCCTGTCCCTAAATGAGGTGGGCGGAGCAAGGGTTTGGCGGACAGTGTACCCCATCGCATAAATCGAGCCCTCAAATCTTTCCTTAAATAAAAATATGTGTAATGTAATCTGGTTCTCTTGCGAAATGCTGTAATACCCTTTAGCCAAGTTCGATCTATATAAAACTGCAAAAAACCAAAACAGATATGCAGTAAAGGGGACAGGGAGAACGAGCAGAAATCATGAATGAGTAGTTAGTTTCATCTTTATTTTGGTTCTTTAGACCACAAAAGCATATAAAAACATTATGCGCAAACAATTACATGCATTATCAAATAATATTTCCGTACGGTATAATAATGAAAATAATAAAACTATGTTTTCCAATGAGAGATCAATTAAGATAAATAAAAGGGAAGTGTCCCATACACTGTGCATCACTACTGTGGGCAAGAAAATGACCAGGAAAAGTTTTTTTCTAAAATATTAATATAGCAGCTGTCACCTTTCCAATCAACAAAATATAGCACTACATTTATCAAGCCACGTCAACCTTTGGGCCCTCGAGGGTCGCAAGTAGGAGAGCTAATCAATAATAAATGCAAGTATATATCCAGTTAAAACTGCACTCCCTGCCTTTTCCTATATAACCACACTGTATAGAGTTATTGACTGATTCCAAATACCACTTCCTGGTTAGTGTCCCATCTCAAAATACGATAAGCCACCAGATATGACCTCACGCCCCAGCTTATACACAGCGGTTTAATCCACTGCGTGGGTCTGTGTTGTAAATGGTTTATCTGTAATCATCATACTGTTTTTACCTTCCAGAATACGCTTGTGTGTTCTGGTTCTATCTTCATGTTCCAAGAAAGCCAGTTAGGAGTTTGGTCAGCTGGCGTTGAGTTGTGTTCCTGCTGTGTCCTGTATTAAACTACATATGAATCTAACCCAGCTTGTCCAGAGCATCTTTAACAATTTGGCGACGATCCTGGGATGACAGCTGACCACTTCCTCATCGAGGATGGAACAAGAGAGTCAACACTCACGGCGCTCATCTGTGAGTCATCGCTGCATTCTCTGGTCCCATCTACAGCAGTGTAAACAACTCTTCGCAAGGAGAAAAAATAAACGAACCTGCGCAAATATACCACTAAGTTGTATGAAAGTAATAGAGAAACAAAAGAAAAATAACTCTCAACAAGACATTTCAGAGGTCTCTGAAAAATGTTCTGGTGGTGAAAACGAGTTACCCAATGAAGAATCTGTCGCTGTTGTCAAGAACAAAATCAGACCATCCAACAAAAAGAACTCTCCTCCAAACAAGTTTTATTCACGCTGTGGCAGTAACAATCACACATCGGATGCAAGATTTTGCTTTGCTTCTAATAAAGAATGCCTCAAATGTGGTCGACTGGGACATTTCTCGAAAATGTGCAGAACAAAAAGTCTCCAAAAAATCGGAGTTGTTCATGATGACATTGCACAAGGGAGAGACAAGCTACTAGTAATTGATGATATTGACATTGTGGAAAAAGACGACAAGAGCTAAAACAGACCTAAATCCCTTTTTACAATTGACGGTCGTGAAGTATCCCTTATGGTTGACACAGGCTCCAGATATACCATCATTCCTCAATCCTTTATGGATGGACAATGGAGTAATAAGACTCTATGTAAAAGTGACATTTCTCCTAGAGGTTTTCATGGTGAAACCACTGATATTTTGGGTTATCTCGAATCTAACATTCTTTTTAATAATAGGTCTACTTTTGGCAAAATCTATGTCTCTGTTGATGGTCCTCCTATAATAGGTTGGGTTCATCAATATGATCTCCATATCATCATTAATCCGAGAGCACCCACCCAAGTTATGGTTATCTAAGACCATTCTATAGATGATATACTACGTGATTTTGATACTGTTTTTAAAGATGATTTGGGTGAATTGAGAGGGTATGCACACTTCATCAAACTTAAGGAAAATAGCAAACCCATTCAACACAAACTAAGGAGAATCCCTCTCTCAATTCGACTAGAGGTTAAGTCATTATTAAATGACTGCTGCAAAACCAGCCCCCAGAGACAAACCGTCCCCCATGACCAGAAAAACGACTTAGGGGTGGTTGTCCTATACCTCTTGGTGATGGTAGAGTGTAAAAGAGCAACCTCACTCTTTTCTGTCCAAGCTTACCATGACCTGCTCTTTTCAATGCTAATCTCCAGGTAGGTGAATTTACCTACTACCTAGAGGGACTCCCCATTCAGCTGAAAGTTCCCTCTATTTGATTTATGCAGATTAAACACCATGATCTTCATTTTAGAGGTGTTCTAAGGAGGAGAGCAAAAGAGTGTTGTCTGCAAATAAGAGCGCTGGGGTGATGCAAACAGCTTATTTGGGGGAGTCATGGGTACATTCACCTAGTAAGGAAACCACATCATTAATGTATAGTGAGAAAAGCGTGGGAGCAAATACACACCCCTGCCTTACTCTGTGCTGCACTGGGGATGAGATCAGTCAGGTTGCCACCTGGACCCCATATATTCTGCGTTGTGGTGTTACTATGGAGTCTTATGAGGATGTCCAGCAGGGATGGATCAATGCCCATAGTAACCAATGTGGACCAAAGGTGCTGCTGTGGAACCAGATGTAAGTCTGCTCTGAGTTCCACAAAGGCCAAGTAAAGGTGTTCACTAGATAGCCTGAGGTATTTGGATGTTATAAGGTCGAACCGAAAGAGTCGGTCGACTGTGCTGACCCTGGAATGAAATCCTTACGACAACTAAATGAAATCCTGCCTGGAATGGTGTCAAGATTTCTGCCTCATTCCTCCAGACCACTAGTCTAGCCAGGATCTGGCAGCAGAAAATCTTTTGCGAGTTATCTATGAGACTAATGGTCCGGTAGTTGTTCTGGGATTCTCTATCTCCCTTTTTATACATTGGAAGAATCTGAGCATTTTTCCAGGATTTTGAGATCTGTCCACCAGCCAATATATCATTTGAGAGTTCATTGATGTAAGGGCTCCACACCTGGGGTTCAAAGCAAAATAGGAATTCTATGTGGGCCTGAAGCCTTCCAGAGGGACATGTCTGCAATTGCTCGAAGGGTTTTTCCGAGACAAAATTGCGGCATGGGGAACTCATAGATACATTTTTGTTCCTTGGCGTGGCATGCCAAGGCAGCCAGGCCTGTGCTAGGGAGAGCATAAATGATTGAAAAATGATCGACCCACTGTTGAGGTTGAATTGTTAATTGATCATTCTAATGGGCTAATGGAACAAGAACGTCCGTGAGAAAAGATATGCCAAAACTTCTGTCTCCCCTTCTAATGACCTCAATTAGCATGCACTTTGCCTGGTGACACTCTTCATTGTACCATGATGGAGTCTGCCCAAGTGAAGAGATGTTTTTACCCTTTAGTACAGTGAGACTTTAGAGCTCTAAACAGAATGGTATGGTAGTCTAATAATATTGAATCTTCCCCCGGATGATCATTGAGTGGTTTAAGTGTCTAATTAAATACATTGTAGATGCAAGCTATGGTGGTCATGTGGAGGGATAATTTAGACCATTTTATTGACTTCCTATTGTTATTCAAACTGACCTTAGTTTCTGATTTCTGACCCAAAGAGTTAAAATTCCAGGGGCAAGAACCTCCCAAGTTCAAGGAAAAATGTCCAAATCAAAAGCTAGATGCCATAGCTCTAAATCCAAGAGGACAAAATTAATTCTGCTATAGCTAGAACCCCGTGAAAATGTGTGGGCGCCCTTTAGGTCTGACAGGAACCTCCCGTTGCATACACAAATATCATGATTCAATGTTAGAGTGAAGAGTTGCATTGCTACCACTGGCCAGGAGGAAAGTGATTCAGTCTGAAGGGGGATTGGGCCTCGTCTTCCGGACTAAAAACGGATGATAAGCCATCCAATGGCTCAAAGGAGGCGTTCAAATTGCCAGCGATAATCAACAAGCAGCAGGAACCTCTTGAGGCCAAAAGGCATGCAAGTTGGTGTAGCGTGGGGGATTCCTTATTATGAGCAGATGAACAAATATAGACATTGTATAGGTGTGAGAAGCTGGAGCTGAGCCCAAACGAAGTCCAGTGAAGTCCAGAGTGCCCAGACGGTAGAAGTAGAAGTGGTGTCCGATCTGAATCTTCTCCCACAAGGAATCTAGGGACCTACACCCAGGTAAGCCCTTAAGTACCCTAGGGAAAGGGTTGGGACGATTCAGGGGACCCGCCCAGGGGAGGGTCTGGACAGAGAGGATGTTACTCCCATGTCCTTTGTCCAGTTTTGTGCCAGAGCGGGAGCCAATGGCTCCCAGGACTGGTTTGAACTGGACTATGCATGGGCACGCCAAATGTACCCCAAATGCAGACTGAGTGGCGCTAGCAAGTGCACTCACCCTGCCCCAATACACTAAATCCTATCTGGGAGGTGGTCACACCTCCCTGTGACAGGATGCCTATTGTTCTGCCTTCCCCTGCTCGAGTTTGGCTCAGCAGCAGGAGGGCAAAATCATGTCTCTGGTCAGCAGCAACCATTTTTTGCTATCCAGGTCTGGAAGACTGGTACCAGGGACATAGAGAGCCTAACGGAGGGCTCTTCCAGTGCTTGGAATCATACAGTGTGGGAGGTATGATTCCAACATGTTTGATTAGGATTAGTTGCAGCCAGTTTCGAGATGGTCACCACGTAATTACATGGTGCCTCTCTATATGGTAAATGGCTGCTTCACTGACAACTCGGGAGAATGGACTCCGTAGGCTGTAGGGGTGTCCTGCTCATGCAGGGGAACCCTCTCACTTAGATCCCAGCACCCTGCCTACAGTATTGTGAAGGCCTGCTATAGGGGTGACTTTTAGGTTTTAAGTGCAGTGACCTTAGATACAGGAAACCAATATCTTTAGTAAGTGGTGCTAGCACCAGCTTAAACAGGCTGTAATGGCAGGCCTGTAGTTCCACTTTGATTGATCTCCCATGGGTGGCATAGTGCATGCTTCAGCCCAAGGGAGACATCTGGTGTAACTATGCCCTGGGTACCTTAGTACCATATACTAGGAACTTATAAGCTTACCCCAGTATCCAATCAGGGATGTACCTATGTACTGAACATAACAATTTAGGGAGAAAGCAGAAAGACTGGGGTCCTGATTAGTAGGATCCCAGTCAGACTAGTCCAAAAACAGCTTAGTACCAGGCAAAAATTGGGGGTAACCAAGCAGAAGGATCCTACCTTCCTACATATCCCCCCCCCCCCCAAAACGAAAGGAGATAAGGCTAACCTTGCCCAGTTGAGATTTTATTTCCTAGGTGGCCATATAAGGAAGGTCCTGCATTTGCATGGATACTCTCTATCCTATTGTCCACTGAGAAGTGTATCCCCTGTAGGGTCTTGGATCCTCTAAAAAGTTTAGGGTGTCTACCTGCCATCTGTTTGAGCCAAAAAAGAGGCTGGTGGGGTGTCTGATTAGGCAAGTGAGGCCCTAACAGGGTTGGCCTCATCTTCCTCAGAGCACTGGCCACCACGAAGGCCTTTCTCTCCATGACTGTCCTGTATCTATCCCTAGGGGTCAACCCTTGGCTAGTACTACAAGGCTGGGGGTTCCTAATCTGTGGATGAAGGGGTTTCTCTTGGCAGTGGGGTCCACAGACATCCCTGACCTCTGCAGCCATAGGCTGACTGAGGCTGGGTAGAGGGTGGCAGGATATTTGCTCCAGACTGTGTACCTCCTTGGAAGGTTCCCCTGCACTCAGTGGCTCTGCCAGGACTGGCCTGACCTCCTCTGGGGCAGTTTCTTCACAAGGGCTAGGGTCAGTTCCCTGAGGAGGCTGACCCTCACCTAAAGTCTGGGGGGGGGGGGAGACTTTTCTTCATCCCCTTTTCTCTCTGTTGGAGCAGAGTGGGACATTCTTTCAGGCTCCACTGCTCCTTAACTTCCCTATGGTTGGACTGGGGCCTTAAGGGTCACACTAACTTTCTCAGGGAGGCCTAACATCTCTAGATGGGCTTTCAGTTCTACTTCAGCCCATGCTAAAGTTTCCAAATCATTGCCCAAGAGGCAATCTACAGGCAAGTTTTGGGACACTGCAACTCATTTAGGACCAGTGACCCCTCCCAGCTGAGATCGACTATGGGCCATGGGATGATCTGTTCTATCACTATCAGTGTTGGTCAGCTGGTACTTGTACTCAGGTAAAAGCTGAAGTGGGGACACTAGGTTTCCTATCACCATGGTGACACTAGCCCCTGTATCCCTACAGGCTACAGTTTTCTGACCATTTATGAGAGGCTCCTGTCTGTACTTGACCAAAGTATTGGGACTTATAGTAAAAGTGGCAAACCCCATGCCACCATCACAGACTTAGGTGGCCTGTGTGGGAAATCTGGCTAAGCCAGTATCCACCTCAGTTCCCCATGAGAACCCCCATACATTTTGGGGTGTACTACTACCACCTGGGGGGTTACTACTTGGAGCACTAGGGGGTGTTGTAGTAGTCAGAGGAATGTTTTCCCTTATTGCTGTCCTTGGGGCAATCAAAACAATTTTTCCTGTACCTTGCTTTTTACAAACAAAGCAATAAGGTTTCTTTCCAGGGGAAGGAGGAGTTTGGGACCCACCCCCAGAGGAGGACTTTTGGGGACCTTCAGAGGACTTCTCTTTAGCTTTATCCCCACCTTTCTCCTGGCTTTTGGAAGTATCTTTCTTCTGGTCACCACCACTACCCTGGTGTTTCTGTTTAACTCTGGTTCTGACCCATTTATTTGCCTTCTTTCCCAATTCTTGGGGAGAAGTTAGATCTGAGTTCACCAGATACTGGTGCAAAAGCCAATTATTAAGGATCTGCTTCCTCATAATCAAATGATACAATCCTTGGTAGTCATGCACTTTGCTGTCAAGTAACCAGCCCTCCAGAGCCTTTGTGGCACTCTCCATAAAATCTACCCTGTCCTTGGTCTGTGCTTTCTGGGTGTCTCTGATCTTAATCCTGTATTGCTCAGTGGTTAATCTAAACCCATCAATGAGATAACTTTTCAAAACTGAGTAATTATCAACATCCTCTTCTCTAACAGTGAGAAGCTTATCTCTACCTTTGTCAGCAAAGGAGAGTCACAAGATAGCTGCCCACTGCTCTTGAGGGACCTTCTGAACTTTACAGGCCATTTCCAAAGTGGTTATCCATTTGTGGATGGCATCCCCGACATGGGAGGAAGGGACAATCTTGTTCAAGTTCCTATGATCAAAGGTGTGTTTCCTAACCCTAGGGACACTATAGCTGCCACCATGGGACTCTAGTCCCAATGTATCCTAGCTCTCTGGACTTCTAGGGCCTCTTTGTCAGGGGCCAACTGCTCTTGCCTAAGCCTATCCTTATCAAATTCAAGAAGTTGGTATTCCCTATCCAAAGAGTTCTCCCTCTTCCTAGATGTGGAGGTCCCTATAGACTGCCCTGAGGCATTGAATTCTGCAGAGGAGGATCTAGACCTCCTTGGTCTACTCTGCACTTTCCCAGGAGGAACAAAGGGGGCTTCCTCAAGGCCACCTGCTGTATCCTCTGGGAGATCTAAGTTCTCCATGTGGGAGCCATCAAGCTTCTCCTGGTCAGGGTTAGATTCAAGATCACAGGGGCTTCCCCTGCTGGCCTATCCTCTTGTCCCTGCCCACCCACTCTGTCCTGTTAATCTGACCCACTGGCTTTCCTTTGGTCATCTAACAGTAACACCTCTAGGAGGCCTTGGATGTTGGCACCTTTACCTGTCTTCAACTTTCTAGAGCCACACAGTGCTTTCAGTTCTTGGAATGAAAGTTCACTGTATCAAGCAATCAGAGAGCCACTGGCATCTCCTTTGGAAGACATACTAAGTATGGTGAGGTGTTGAACCTACCTAAGCTAGTAGGAGCTAATCTCTCTGAGGTTGGAGAAAGGGTGTGCTAGATCCTTAACTAAGCTTGTATTATATGCGCCTAGTGTTAGTGATAATTTTTCAATTAATCAACACAAAGATTTATCTGGCAAAATGAATGCAGGCTTGAATGCCAACCGCTGCACACCAATGTGAGAAGCTGGCCGCTATATGAGGTACACTTATGTAAGTGCACACCTTGCACCAGTCCAGACAACCCTTATGGTGATTTAAGAGGTCTTAGACAACCTTAGAAAGCTGGCAGGAGCACTAAACTAATTACAAAGTCAAATTGTTATCAACAAATTAACTTGATTTGTAGTCCATTAAATCCATTTTGATTCAACACTTATTTGAATTTCAAAGAAGTTTTTTCTCGATTATTCGTTCATAACTGATGAGATGAAATCCAATCAACGATCACTTTTAATGATACAGTCAACAACCCAATGCCTTTTGGGTCAGTAACACGGACCTTCATCAGGGGTCATCATTCGAGTTTCTAAAAAGCAAAAGAAACAGGGGTCTGAACACTATACAGTCCTGTAGGCTGTGATGCAACATCAAACAGTTAAACAATGGGGTGAAAAAGCCCAGATATGTGCGCTTATTGATAAAACTAAAGCCACTCGAAAAGACATGTCTAAAACTTCACTCGTAGTCCCTATGATAAAAATTTGCGATTCCTTAAATGCCAGAGCAAAATAAGGAATCTCAAATTTTGCGATTCCTTATTTTGCTAGTAGATTTAAACTCACCTACATTGCTCTCAGCCAAATACCGATCGCAAACGCTGAAATTCTGCGAATTTCAGCGTTAGAGATCGGTATTTGGCCACCTACATCTGGCCCTCAGTTACTTAAAGCGTACATACCAAGACTCTAAGATGAAACCGCTGTGACAGCAATGCTCAGAAAACTGCATCTCAATATACATACTGTTATTTGTATGCTAATGTGCTCATCTAAGAAAGCGTGCGGTAAGCTTAACGGAGTGATCCCAGAACTCGTGCATGAAATCAATCCGGTATGCAAACCAAACTCAAGCGTGACGTCTGTGCTCACATGCAATGGTGTGCGTCCAAATGTGCTCGGCTTACAAGAACGTGCAGGGTGCTTACCGGAGTACCGTCGGTCATAAACGCGTGCCGCGCTGCCGTTGTATTGGAAGGAAGTGACTTGAAGTATTTAGCATCCTCTTAGGTTACAAAGATTTAATGGGATAGAACCCACGCTTCTTCAGTGTTGCGGGACGCTTCTCGTGATGCGGTGCAATGCGACAGCTACAGCGGCGACACCCTTGTTCAGTGATGCGACGGCAGCGACTGCGACGGCGACACGCTTCTTCTTCTTGAGTCACGCTTCCAGCTCCTTGCGACACACAGTCCCTCAGAAGGCCGAAATACAGCTACAGGCACTTCCAAAGAACTCTTGGGGAGCTGGTGGTTGAAGTCTGTCGTCCCTGAGACTTCAGCAGGAGGCAAGCTCTTCTCTCAAGCCCTTGGAGATCCTTTACAAGTTGAATACAGTGCACACAAAGTCCTTTCTTCTTTCTTTGGCAGTCAGGCAACCGCTGCAGGCCAATCCCCCAAGCAGCACTTCAGCTTAGGGATAGTCTCTCTCAGTTTCTTCTGGTTCCTCTCCTCAGCAAAGGTTTCTTCTTGTTGTCCAAAAGTGATCTAAAGTTCTCGGGTTTGGGTCCCAATATTTATACCCAGTTTCTCTTTGTTCTCTGAAGGCAGAGAGGCCTTTGCCTAATCCTGGAGCACTTTGTTGACATGACTCCTTCTTTCCTTTCACAGTGCAGGACAGAGACATCAGACGCACCACTGGAGGTGGAGCCGGCATTGTGGAGGGAAAGCACAGCCCTATTCAGGTCCCAGGTGCAACTTCTCCCACCCATCTACATGGAGATCTCTCTATTCAGCCCTGTGCTGACTCACCCTGTCTCCGGGAATTCCCCAGCCTTGTCACTCAAACTACAGACAAGGAATACACAAACTAGCAGAGGCAGACCTGGGGGCATATCAGCAACGAGGTGTATAAAATTATCGCCGCTTTTGGGTCCCGTTTTCGGACGAAAAGCAGCGATAATTTTATTGCCTAATTAGCAAGGTCATGGTAACGCGTGAAACCTTGCATTAGCGCCCGGATTCTTAACGCCCAGCTTTGCATCTCTAATGAGATGCAAAGTGGGCGTTCCTGACCTGACATGACTGGAGAAATGTCGCTAAGTGACATTTCTCCTATCATCAAGCCCCACGTTGTGAAGCATAGCGGCAACAAAAGTAGCGATAACCCCTGTAATTTCTACCATGTTCCCTGAGTCAGTTAGGATTGGTATACAACCTTTACAACGCAACTTTTACAACGCACTACACTTACAACGCAATTTTTACAACGCAACATCCACTACAACGCATTCCATTACATCGCAGGACACTACAACGCATTTTTAAAAACTACCTTTACAACGCATTCCATTACATCGCATACTACCTTTACAACGCATACCATTACAACGCATAATATTACATTAAAACCCCTACACTATCCAACACTTACCCTACTGTTGCACCCCCTGGAGTTAGAATAGTAATTTTTACCCCCATACTATCCAACACTTACCATACTGTTGCACCCCCTGGAGTTAGAATAGTAATTTTTACCCCTATATTATCCAACACTTACCCTACTGTTGCACCCCCTTGAGTTAGAATAGTAATTTTTACCCCTATACTATCCAACACTTACCCTACTGTTGCACCCCCTGGAGTTAGAATAGTAATTTTTACCCCTATACCATCCAACACTTACCCTACTGTTGCACCCCCTGGAGTTAGAATAGTAATTTTTACCCCTATACTATCCAACACTTACCCTACTGTTGCACCCCCTGGAGTTAGAATAGTAATTTTTACCCCTATATTATCCAACACTTACCCTACTGTTGCACCCCCTGGAGTTAGAATAGTAATTTTTACCCCTATACTATCCAACACTTGCCCTACTGTTGCACCCCCTGGAGTTAGAATAGTAATTTTTACCCCTATACTATCCAACACTTACCCTACTGTTGCACCCCCTGGAGTAAGAATAGTAATTTTTACCCCTATACTATCCAACACTTACCCTACTGTTGCACCCCCTGGAGTAAGAATAGTAATTTTTACCCCTATATTATCCAACAATTACCCTACTGTTGCACCCCCTGGAGTAAGAATAGTAATTTTTACCCCTATACTATCCAATACTTACCTTAAATGCAATGTAATATTATGCGTTGTAATGGTATGCGTTGTAAAGGTAGTATGCGATGTAATGGAATGCGTTGTAAAGGTAGTTTTTAAAAATGCGTTGTAGTGTCCTGCGATGTAATGGAATGCGTTGTAGTGGATGTTGCGTTGTAAAAAATGCGTTGTAAGTGCATGCGTTGTAAAAGTGTGCGTTGTAACGACATACATCCGTTAGGATTATAAGGTGTAATAATCAAACTGCCCATTCTGGCCTATGGAGAACAGCTAGCCTTGCAATAGGGGAAAACGAAAATGGCTGTAATTCACTATTAGGACATGCCACACACATCAGGGCATGTCCTACCTTATACTTACAATGCACCCTGCCCTTGGGCCTACCATAGGGTGATATGAAGAAAAGGGAAGGTTTAGGGACAGGCAAGTGGGTGCACTTGCCCAGTCAGCATGACAGTACCAGACAGCACGCAGGCTCTGCAATGGCAGGCCTTAGACACACTTTTACAGGCTGCTTCTGTGGGTGGCACAACCAGTGCTGCAAGCCTACCAGCAGTATTTGGATTACCAGCCCTGGGCACTCCTGGTGCACTGTACTAGGGTCTGACAGGTAAACCAAACCAACCAATCATGGAATCACTAATCCATACATCAATGTACAATAGGGAGAGCATATGCCCTTTAGCACTGATCAGCAGTGGTTAAGTGCCCAGAGTCATAAAACAGCCAACAACAGGTCAGAAAAAATATAGGAGGAAGGCAAAAAGTTCAGGGATGACCCTGCAAAAAGGGCCAAGCCCAACAGTATAGATTAAGTGAAAAATAATCACACAAGGTATTTATAAAAATATGTATTTATTATATAATACCCTTTAACACATACAAATATCTCCTACTTGGAGATACGCACAATGCACACAGTACTTTGCAAATAAATCACAGTAAATAGCACAAAATACACAGTGGGCCCAAGGGGGGTACCAAACCATATACTAAGAAAATGGTATAAGAACCACTGCTGGAATCAGGACAGTGACAAGAGGACGTAGAAGTGCTGGGGACCCAAAGGACCACCCAAGGTGAGTAAGTAGGAGCCTCACGGAGAGCGTGTGCAATGTGAGTACATGACCGCGTGCTCCGTACAAGTCTATGTGTAAGTTGCAGTTGGATTTATAAAGATTAAGGACCCTTCCCAGTGGACCCTGAAGAAACCCAGTTGAAGACAGAAGGTTGGAGAGCCGCCGCACCCATGGATACCCTATTACCCACGTTACCTACACCAGGAAAGCCGGGTGCATACGTGTGAAGTGGTGCTGTAAACCACTATCGTCTCCAATGGAGGACTTCAGGTAAGTGCCGCTGCTGGAAAAGGAGAAAGTGCCCGGTGGAATCTGAAGGTGGATTCTAGATGAGAAGTACCTGCAAGCCGAGGGGACTGAGTCTATGTCACTTAGGAGTGACCAGGAGACTTGGAAAACGAATGCCTTCCGATGTCGGGTATTGCAGGAGAGTTGATGAGGACCTTGACTCTGCATCTGTGAGAACTAGGCGATGCAGAGGAAGACCAGGAGCTATGCACGAGCTGTCCCACAAAGGAAGTCGAGTGCTGAGGGTTCGGTGTCCAGCGGGTGCAGCAACAAGCCTTGGAAAATGGAATCAACGCTGGAGTTGAAGAAGGAGCAAGGTCAGGATCAGCAAGGTCCATTGGACTCACCAAAAGCAGGGTAGTCAGGGCAGGCCCCGAGCAATCAGGGGAGTCCAAGAGAAACAACGTTAACCCTCAAATGGACCCACAGGCCGGAGGCACTGGAGTCACGAGAGGACCTCAAGCAGCTCACCAAAAGATGCAGGCCACGATGCACACGATGCAGTGTGGCTGAAGATATTGGGTCACAGGAGATACTCGAGGTTGGCGCTACTTGAAGCCCGAAGATCTTCTTGGAGAGACGTCAACAAACCTTTGCATCTGCAATTTGACGAGGTGCACAGGGGTCTGGTTATTGCAACCCCCACGAGGGATACTGGCCTCAAACTTGGTGAGAGGGCAGGCCTCGGGAGCTGTGGAAATTCACGACCTGTGTTGTGGAGCCGTTGGGAGTTTGGAGGAGCACAGGATCACCAGACCAATTGACTTAGTTGCGGTGCCTGCGAATGCTGGGGAGTGACTCCTTCACTCCAAGGGGGATTCCTTCAGGTGTCTTTGATGCCCACAGGCCCTGGAAGGTTCCTGCATGGTGCACAGGCACAGACGATTCAGCAGACTGGAAGGGAGACAAAGTCGAGCCCAAACGAAGTCCAGAGTGCCCAGACGATAGAAGTAGAAGTGGTGTCTAATCAGAATCTTATCCCACACAAATCTAGGGACCACACTAAATCCTCCCTGTGACAGGATGCCTATTGTTCTGACTTCCCCTGATCGAGCTTGGGTCAGCAGCAGGAGGGCAGAATTGTGTCTCTGGTTTGCAGCAACCATTTTGTGCTGTCCAGGTCTGGAAGACTGGTACCGGGGACATGGAGAGCCTAACAGAGGGCTCTTCCAGTGCTTGGAATAATGCCTCCCACACCGTTCATGGTGTGGGGGTATGATTCTAATATGTTTGATACCAAACATGATAGGATTAGTTGCAGCCAGTTTTGAGATAGTCATCGCGTAATTACGCAATATCCCTCTATATGGTATATGGCTACTTTACTGACAACCCGGGAGAATGGACTTCGTAGGCTTTAGGGGTTTCCTGCTCATGCAGGGGCATCCTCTCTCTTAGAACAGAGCACCCTGCCTTCAGGATTGCAAAGACCTGCTATAGGGGTGACTTATAGGTTTTAAGTGCAGTGACCCTAGATATAGGAAATCTATATCTTTAGTAAGTGGTGCTAGCACCAACTTACACAGGCTGCAATAGCAGGCCTGTAGTTCCTTTTTGAATGTTCTCCCATGGGTGGCATAATGCATGCTTCAGCCCATGGGATACCTCTGTGGTACCCATGCCCTGGGTACCTTAGTACCATATACTAGGGACTTATAAGGTTGCCACAGTATCCAATTAGGGACGTACCTAAGTACTGAACATAGCAATTTAAGGAGAAAGCAGATAGATTGGGGTCCTTATTAGCAGGATCCCAGTCAGACTAGTCCAAAAACAGCTTAGCACCAGGCTAAAAGAGGGGGTAACCATGCAGGGGGATCCTACAATAGGTCAACCTTACTTCTTTTGCGGCCTCTCAGGAAGAGACCATATATATCATTACAATGGGTTGCTAGTGTTTTTACAGTTAGATCCAAGGAGTTCTTAATACAATGCGGCCACCAGAAGGGCAACCAGCTTTTGAGGGAGTGGCTTTAATGCTATAATTACAATACCCCGATCTAAAGCATTTTTCTAATGCCCATGTTTCCTGCATGATAACTATATCATGGGCATCGATGAAAATCCCCCACTCCGGGTCCAAAGTGTTACCCTTAAGGCCTGCAATGTTCCAGGACAACCATAGTGGCGAGGATCTTTGAATAGTGTTACTACAATGGGCTTGTGGGGGATTCCAGATGGAAAAATGGCCATATGGGCGATCACAGATAAGTGATTGGGCATGAAGATGGATACTCAAGGGATAGAAAGCAGTGGCAGTAACAATATTGGGGGAATCAAAGAAGAAAGATTCCTTCTCTGAGAGAGCTGTATTTGTTGACATGGGGATACTCTCACTGTCTTTCACCTCACCATTGCCCTATTTCAATCCTTGAGGGGGCTCTAATTGGACAGGGGCCATGTAAGGGCTCTCATGCCCATAGCGTCAATCAATACTTTTAGGTTCAGAAAGTGGCTGAAACCTATTTCTAACTAAGAGGTTTTTTTTTACTTGAAGTCACTATCCTCCCTTGGACAAGTATTCCACCTGGGGGAACATTGGAATCAAAGGGAGTGTAGCTGAAGAATCACAGTGGAGCAATATCTTTACATGTCTCAGCACCTACCCTGCACAAGTTGAAACCACAATTGATTAGATATTCTGGCAATTTGGAATTTTCACTACCACACAATCACCACCTTTATTCTTGCATGACATTCCCAACCAGCCAACCCTTCTAATGAATAGTATGTCTTTAAATTCATTGATCCTAAAAACAGTATTAATGGACAGCCAGTGGCATGCTTTGTTCTGCAACTGGGTGGTTGTTTCTTCTTAGTCGGGTCTTAGGTGCGGAACATTGGTCAAGATGGCCACATATAAGCAACAGTCAAGAGGAAGATTAAGGAGGTCTTCGTTGCGACGAGATGGCTTCCTCGATGTGACTTTAACAAAATCGCCTGGTGCAGATCCATGGCCTCTCCGAGAACCCATGCGTGGCTGCCCCCCTCTCACATCATCAGACCCCACTTATTACCAAGTGATGCGGGAGCTGGAGCATAGCCAGATGTCATTGTAAGGGATTGACCAGACTGCAGGAAGGCATATGCCAATTCTTGGGCAGCGGGCAAGGCATTATAAGGGGCTTCGGCCTCTAAGGGGGGCTTGTTTTGGCTAATTTGCTCTTTTTGGCTAGTAAGAGGGGTCAATAGCTGGGAAACATTAGCTTCTAGCTTGGTGAATTTATCCAAAATTGTGGAAAGACTAGCAGTCAATAAGGTTTGAATTTTGCCCAAGATTTTGTCCAAATTTACTTTAGAGACAAGCTCATTACCTCCAAGCTCAAAGTGACTATCCACATTAATTGGAGACAATGGAAAAACAGCATCGGGAGGGGCACTCAATGATCCCAAATTCTTGCCGCTAGCCCAGGTCAATCTCAGACCCCTTTTTAGGCCCGTTTTCTTGGCTCCCTTGTGTTTCTTTGTTGGTGGTCCATCCTCAATGCCTGGCAAAGAGACAATTATAGGCTTTGGGTATTATTGGGGGACAATGGTCTGCTGTTTGGGGGTCACAATTATGATGGTGAGGCTTAATGGCATGGGTGGCACCTTCCTAGTTCATGGCTCACAAGTAAACTCCTGTGTGCTTGATAAGGGCTCTCCCAGCCCCCCCACTTCTAAGGTAGGAATCGCCCTGCCAGTACAATTTCCTTGTCGATAACCCCTCTGCACGTACTTAAAAGGAGTATGGTAGTAGTACACACACGCCAAATCCGTAGAAGTGGAGATGTCGATGAAAATACTTGATAATAAGGACACTTCCCTCACTGCCACTGACCACTGGCCACTCAGTTGTCAACCACTGAAAACTTGCTTACTAGCTTGGTTGATGGTAAACCTTAACTGCGAACTCCAATTGCTCTTCCAGTCAGATCTGGTTACCCAGTCACCAGTTCCAGTAAGTGAGCATTCCACTAGTTCCGGTAAGTAGCTACAGTAGCTACTACAGCTCAACACGTAGCTGCGCACCCCCCTCGTCAGTGGTCAAAGTGGGCGGGATCGGAAGGGCACGGCGTGCCCCTACTTCGCTAATTTTATGCAATGCGTTCCCCTACTTTTCTGTTTTTAGTCACGAGTCCCAGGACGGCAGAAATAGCGAAAACCTTTAGATAAGGTTCGGCCCTTCGTGGCGGTTCGAGAACGGGCGTGTGGCAGAGAAGGAAAAGGGTTCTGTCTCTCTTCCTTCTTGCCCAGGGGAGACAAGGACAGTGTCCGTTTCTGCTCTGCCGCTGGCAGCTGCCCCCATCTCTCTCACGTCTTCCCCTTATTGCCTCTCTTTCTGTCTTCTCAGTTGCTGATAACGTGACTTCAAAAACCGCTCTTACCCTCTCTTTCCTTTATTTGTTCCCCTGTGAAATGGATCCAAAAAAGAAAGAAGGCATTTTGCTGCAAATGTCTGTAATGTATTGAAGACGCTTCTCAAAGAATTTTGTAGTTCTTTATTTGTAGGCTGAAGATACACTGCGGGTACCAAGGGCCCAGGAGCATGAAAACAGGTAGCGATCAAACAGGCACAACAGAGTTCCAAACTAGAACATGAAGGGAATCAATAGCCTTACTAATACCAATTTACATAACAATAGACCAAACAGAGAAGAAATACTGACATAGCATGCCACAATGTATTTTTCTCACATTTGTACGGTGAGAGGAGGCGCTCCTCTCATATATCGGGTAGGGCTGCTTCCATGTTCCATGAGGATACAAAGTGTTGACGGTCGTAGAGGAGCTAGTTTAGTTCCACATACTGTCCGAGCTGTATCATCGTCCTCTTTTCCAGGACCTTAGTGAGAAAAGGACGCTTGAACCTGTACCTGTAATTTCAAAGGACATTTTTCTTTAGAAGAGGGGTATTATAGTATGCTTTGGAAGGAGTGGAGGCACACCTGATGTGTGGAATAAAGCATTTGAAATGTTTGTTGTATCAAAGTCAATGAAAGGGAGGAGGCGCTCAGTTGACCATGGCTCCATAGGTGAATTAGATGCTTTTATTTTGACAGACAGGCTTAGCATCTCATAGGTCTCTGGTGGTTCAAAGGGGGTGAATGTAGTAGGGATGGTTTGTAGGTTCTGGTGGGCAGGATAACATTTATTGATCTCATTTTGAAAATGGATTGCCACGTCCAGTAGTTCCTACAGGAATTTGGGATTGTGGCTGTGTGAGGTAGACTACTGAGACAATGGGAGAGAACATGGGGTTGATGGAGACACAAGATGCTATGTATTCAAACAGCGAATAGGTTGTTTCGGCAATGATAGTGCAGTTCAGGTTAGTGGCATTGGTTAGGGAAATCTTTCTTCTTCTCTTACCCTATCAGATCTATTAAACGGTTTTGTAGTCTGGGAAGAGGAGATCATCAAGGAAAGTAGAGAAGCTGTCACTAAACGATGTCTCTGTGAGTTAAACGTGAGGCAGTAGGAAGAACATAAGATGTTGTCTGCATCAAGGGAGAAGGATTGTTAATGAGGTGCATTTTTATAAAAGGGCTGGGTTTAACAGTTGCATTATGGTCAGCTGCACTGCTAGTAGGTGGCAGGCCTTTCCCCTGAGTTTAGGTGGTTTGGGGGCAAGTGGATTGATGGGAAGCAATAGTACAGGGTGAGCGTCACCTGTGGGTGGCAGCTGTTTATGGGCTGAGGGAATTTTCACTGTGGTTCGTATTCACTTTTTTAGGTTCTGAAAAATGTCATTGAAGGCCAGCAGATAGTGATAATTTCCCTGAATCATCATGATTGTGGAAGTAGATAGTGACATTTCTGAGTTTAATGACGAGATTGTGTCTGCAGCCCCCTTCGATATTTGAAGTCTATCTCATGGTGAGATCTAATTGGAATGCATTATTCCTTGCTTAAAGGTTATCGTTGAAGATTTTATTCTTTCATGTTCAGGCTTGTAAAGAAGGACGTTATCAGCATTTCAGGGTTTCCTTGCAAGAGGACATATTTCAGTCATGTTCTAGTGCTTTTAGAAACAGAAGTTGATGGGTGTTTAATAGCCCTCTGGACCAGTGCATATATGCTATGTTTGTGTTTGGGACTATCATGATTGCTGGGTGGATTTGAGCCAGACGTGAGTGTCTGCACTAACCTGGCCTAATAATGTAGAGCTTTTGAACAAAGTTAGTCTGCTTGTGCACTAGTGTTTCTTTATGGGGTAGTCATGGTGGTCTGGATGACTTGCACTGTTGTGTGTCGCAAGTGAGAGTTGGCACTAATCTTCTTTAATATTGCATTGTTTCTTAGCAGAGTTGGTCTTTTTGTGCATGTTGGACGTACAGAGGTTGTCAAGCAAAGCTGACATTTTTGTGGATGTTGGAAGAGATTATGTAATTTTTTTATTTTTTTTACCTCTATGGCACCATAGGGCATCATATATTTAGTAAAGCATAAAGCATTTCTCCTCGTTGAGCCCTGTTAAGACCACATTGTTCCTACTTAAATTTTACATGCTTTACTTAATCTTGCATTCCCTATGAGTAATTGCTTTTTCCAATATGTTATTACTTTTTTTCAGGCAGCATATTACTCGTTAAGTGCATAATTTGAATTGAGTCGCATCCAGGTGTTAATAGCACAGCACAATTGGGTTATAGCTGAAGGCAGTGCGAGTTTCTCTCAGTGGGGTGGTATGGTGTTTAGTGGGAGAGAGGATGTGACACTATGGCTAGAGCAGCAGAATTTGCAACTGGGGAACCAAGTTCAGCCTTCATGACCACTCCATCAAACCACTCTCCTGAGGGAGCACATTCTCATGCTTGACCTTAGAAGGCCCAGCTAAACTGTAGAAGCTATGGTGTCCTAGCACCAGCAGGTGGACCCTACTAGTGGCAAGTGTAGGTTAACCTTGAAGGGCTGTTCATCACAATTCATGATGAAGATCACCTCCAGTCTTGCGGGCAGGCTTACGAAGCAACACACCCCAGAGTGACAGTGACTCTGTCACTGAGGACACAGGACCGTTGAGGCCAGTCCGCCTCCCCATTGGTACCTCAATTGGCCTTTTTTCAGCAGCACTAGTGCAACTCACCATCGATTGGCAATGCAGGATTTGCACGCAAACTAAACTAAGTTCGCAAACTTCACAGCCTCTGTGCTCCATGCACAAGCACTTTTAACATGTGGTGCCTTCTCTGGGGCAAGTAGAATTATGCAGCAAGAGAGACCAAAATGATGCCACAGTGTTGACTGAATTACGCAGCACACAAAAAGGCTGCAGTGTAATGCTGTATATTTTCTGATACTTTATTATTTTGACATTTTTATACATACTGAAAGTCTCTGCAAATATTTTGCCTCATTAGTACCAGTGTAACAGTCAAATGCAGCAGTGAGAAAGGTTACCAGTCAACCTTCTCAAAGGGCCCTCCACGTCGCAGCAACACAAGTCACATTTTTTAGTAACTTTTGATCCATTTGAGCTACAAACAATCTATTAGTTAAAATCATCAGAGTAGGCAGCAGATGATGTATTATGTGGCAAATATGGCAGAACCATAATTAGGTGCAAAACATTTACAAACTAGGATATTTTGTCATTCATGTTTGAACTGCTCATGTGGAAAAAGGGAGGAGAAGTGCTGATGACAGAAACTGCATGGATCGGAGACAAATGGCTTGTACTTCCCCTTTTAGGTGTATTTGGGCCATTCTGTGATTGGAAACGTATCCCACTTTGTGAATACATTTTAACGTGAATAACTCATATTCAACCTTTAATAAACATGTGTATCCATTGGTTGAATTAAATAATGTAATAAGTTGCAACTGGTCAGTGAAATACCAAGCAAATCCTAAAAACGGGGACGTTTTGCTCTTTCTGGCCACACCTCTGACTCCACCCATTGACCCAGTCCACGGGTTATTCCTGCCCTCTGATTCTCCACCCACAGTTCCCCTACTTTTTTTCCCCCACTTCGACCACTGCCCCTGGTGCACCACAGAGCTCCCTCGTGCACCACCGAGGTCTCCCGGTGAGCTCACAAAATTCTGGGGGTACTGCACCTCCCAACCAGCCAACACGGCACAGAACATGCAGCCACTGCCAACTGCCAACCTCCATCCTGCCATTTTTTTTTTTTCAGAGTTTTATATAGCATGAACTTGACCCGCATCCAATCAGGTATCAGAGCCCTTTACATAGCACCAGTTACGTTACATGAGGACACACATTCATTCTTTGTTAGGAACGGGTTGATTAAGTGATTTTCCCAGAATCACAGGATGTTCAGCGTCATTACCAAGACTCGAACCCAGTTCCCCAGGTCTGAGGTCGAGCGCCCTAGCCGTTAGGCCAACTCCAACCCCCATACACCCGTATTCGCCCCTCTCCACGAGCGGGTAGGGCACAGTGAATGCAGTCGGAGGGCAGCGTCAGCAAAGCAAAGAGCAGCAACAACACCAGCACCCTTGGAAGAAAGGCGGTATAGGGGCTCAGAATCCCCCCCCCTTCTGCTGCTATATTCAGGCCGCAGGGAGGAACACGGAAGGGACAGAGTGTCATTCTGGACCCCCAAGGTTAAAAGCTGGGTGGAATCAAAGCTAAAAACTCCCCTATTGAACTGTTGGGGAAGAGTAGGAAGCTTGGCTGCAGGCTTTCCTCATGACTGCCCCACCTGAATAGCGTGTGGGCGGTACGAGCAAGGCATCAGGGGGAGTGTTTCTGGTTCATGAATGAGTATAGTGTAGGGTTAAGACATATTTGGAGAGGGACCTTTGACACAGATCTGGAGGCATATCCCAAACAAAGGAGGGTTTTTTGTAGACTTTCAGTACTTTGGGGTGCCATTAAGGAACGTGTTGGACCCCTTGTCACAATTTCTGTTATCTAAAACCAGAAAACTGAGAAGGCTGGATAGAGATGTAAACTGAAATACCTAAATAAACTTGAAAAAAAACTATGACAAGAACTAACATTGAGGGCCTATGTAAGAGACAGAGGATAGGCCATTTACAAGCCGTTTTTAAATAGGCAAAATAGAAAAATAATGGAATTACATTCAACTAGCACATAAAAACAGAGATACAAAGTTGAGAAAGTCCAAGCCCTGCGAGTAAAAGAAAACTGCAAGATAATCAGCACCAGGATAGTATATAAAATACATAAAAACAGATGCAAGACTCAAAACTCTAGTTTCCTATATACATTTGAATTATAATAATCAATTCAGGACTGTCCACCCAACTAAGTCCCAAACCTCCCCTACTTTTAACAAAACAACCCGAAGCACAAATTACAGTATATTGGCTCCAAGCCATGCCCCAGAAAATGTGATACATCAAACAAATATATATACAATGTTTACGATTCTGATATAAATCATATCCTATTGTATCTCTCAACTTTTTCCGAATACCATCTATATAAATGTGGTACTTACAAAACATATATACATAACTTGTTAAATCTGTCATCATTGACAAGCAGCTGCCTCTCCATACACGGAAAGGTTAATGTCTTGTAGAAACAATTGACAATTAAAGTTTCCTGAAGAAAGGGGAAAGAGAAAGGGTATATACATTTTACCCTATCATCATTAACAGATGAAAAATTATAATTATCCTGCACTCAATCGTTAATCTCACTTCTAATATTAGAACACTCACCCAGGTTTCTACATCCTTCCAAAATGGCCCCCATTGGCAAGGTTTAGATATAATGAGTTTAAAAGTATAGCAGTATTCCTTGAATGTCAAGCAGTTTTCAGGCAATAATAAACATTTCAAGATAACTCTGGTGATTAATGTTCCTACTGGAGAGAGAGAGGAGTTTTGTCTAGTGGCAGCTTTGACTCATCATAAAGTAGTGCAGATGGTTAATCTGCCTCCTGCAAAGAGCATGTAGCATGCAAGTCACAGAAGCTCAGTGGGTTACTGCTGTTGTCACAGAGATCCTTTTGCTTTTTGCAGTTCATAAGTTACAATCCTAATATAGCACAGTGAGCTATGAACTGTCATCAAAGAGCTGCATGCAAACTGCATTGTATATGTTAGAGCTTTATGTTTCCCCCAGTTTTTATTATCCTAATGTTGCCAAAAAGGGTTTGTTTGGGGAGAAATCGATTCTTATTAGTAAAGCCAGCCCAAATGACTATGGTATGTTTTGAATCTTGAGTTTATGCTTCTCCAGACCAAACACTCTTAAAATATACTGCCTACAAGTATGGATGACGTGTAATTCTTTCAACTTGCAAACCTCATTGTTTCATGTAACATTTCCTGTAGACTGATTTACACTTGTATACTCCATTGCCTCTGTACAACGTTTGTGTGATATAAAGTACTTTGACACGCTACGCTGGTATGAGTAGTGCTATAAAACGATTGAAATGTATGTGAGAGAGGGGATATGGAGAGATGATTAGCACTGTTGAAAGGTGGTACTGAGGGAATCAATGCAGGCGGTTTTTGTCGGGGCACCAAAAAAGATTGTCGCACCGGGCGCCACCAATGCTAAAACCGGCCCTTAGGGTTCTTGTCATTGACCATTAATGTGGACTGCTAGATCCACATGAACATTATGCTGCCCCAGTGTGGCTTCCTCACAGGACAGAGTACACTATAACATACTAATACAATGTGTGCTCTATTTTATCTAAGATAAATAGAACAAACTGAACTGATGGAAGGAAGATGAAGGACAGAAGGAAGGAATGTCGTGCTGAGTAAATGTTGGAACAGAAGAGGGAAAGATAAAGGGAGGAAAATAAAATGTCAGAGTGTTTGCACACGAGACTGTGTAGTATGGCTTCTGGGTAGCACAACGCATGCTATAACCATGTGAAAGAAATTGTGGTGATAAAGAAAACGCATGAAGGTTATGTTTATTATGGTGTAGTGTGAGTTATTATAACTAGTACTATAGCAGTCTAACATTTGCCATGCCAGAGGTGATCACATCCATAGACATCTTGAACTTTTCTTGTTTTATTTTTTGAGCATCTGTGTTGATAAACCATTTATGTTATTATAATACAATGTGATGCATCAATTTCTACAAAATGTTATCCGTCTTGAGAAATCCCCAGGCGTACTAGCACATGAAACATGTATTGGCTGATGTTTCTCTACTGTGCCAAAAGTTTACATATCAGTAATAAAAGCAAATCATGAACAGCTACAAGACGTCCACTTGAAGCTGGAAGAATTTTTATTACAATCTTCTACTGATTGACAATGAGCTGATTGTACTCCAGGGAACACATGGTAATGTTTATTCATTACATAGCTCACCAGGGCTAGGTTTCCTCTTATGCCTGTTGCTGCTTTACATTGGACTTAGGGAATCCCAGTAGGATTTGCCTAGCACAGCCAATATATTTTTACAATTTCTTTGAGAATCATTGTGGACAACTTCATATACCACATCCCAATATTACTGCCACATACCTTTATTATCTGCTTGAGCACCTACATGGCTACTTACCTAGTCTCCTCCCACACCATGCAACTTAATGATTTATGTATGCATTCTTACATACCTGCCAACTTGCATTGTGCCACTCGATATTGGCTCCCAACACCTGGTCTCCCAATGAGGTTTGCGGGAAAACAAGCTAAAACCCACTGTAAATAGTAGTTTTCCAGCGTGTTTTCCGAGGCTTTGAACTGCTGACGTCCATTAGGAGGTGTAAAAACACCCTAGGACATTGGCACCAGCCTCATCAAGCTTTTTTGTGAGGTGGGGGCTTGGGGGTGGGGTTCAAAAGTGCCTCGTAGGTACTTCTGAGCATGAGGCCCTATCGTCTTCAAGGCCCCACCCCCTCCTCACAGGGTGAGATTGTTCCTCAAGTTGGCAGGAATGTTCTTAAAGTACCTATTCTTTCCAAGTCATAGTGTCACATGCTGTACCTTGGAAGGCAATGTCTATGTTTCCTCTGTGCTATCAACGTTTGTTTCAATATGTATCAAGGTGTTCAGTTGATTTCACAGTGCTCTGCCACTCTTCTAGCCTAGACACACTTAAGGGAACTATGGGCTTCAAGTATAATATGGAAGGTGGTCTGCCAGACTGAGAGGTCAGCGGAGGGAAGTCCTCTGATGGTCTGTCAGAAGACCGCCTGCCCTACTTAGCAATCACCACCAGAGAGGCGCAAATCTTTGAGCCTTCAGTAAAGCTGCACTGAGCTTTTGCTAAAATGGCACAGTGTTTAATATGCCCTTTCAGCAGGATTTATGTTTTTAAAAAACAAACATACAAAGCAAGAGTTTGTTATTAAAATACCAAAAAAAACCTTCGGGCCGAGTTTACCCTATATAAAACTCAATAAAATAATTAAAATAAAAACACATCTGTTACACGCTTGAATTTTACTCCCACTGAAGGGGAGTCATTTCTTTGATTTCCCGTTTGGGAACACCAAGCTTTCCATGGTAGTTCCAAACAGGACAAATCTATGACACAAACACAGCTCTTAATAGGGCAGATGTTCTGTAGTACACTGGTAAATGGTCATTTGGCAGATGGGCCTTTAGTCAAAGGTTTCTGCTAGCAGCACCAAAGTTGGTTCTGCCATTGGAAATTTGGTGCTTCCTCCGGCTCCAAGTAGACCAGGGAATTACACGATTGGTGCTTAGTCTAATAATAATTGGTACTTTATTTGATTAAAAATATAATCATAAATGTAAAACATACATACAATACATATACAAAACTGAGAGGTTAAGATGACCAAAACGTAATAAGACTACAAAATTTAAAAACCATATTGTTTTTCGGCATGTCAAGACAGATTTTAAAAAGAACTCACAGCAAAACAAACAACATCCCCATTTAGTAAAGGTAAGAAGCGAAAAACTGTTCTATGCTGAACAAAGTTGTATCTTTTCCATGTAGGAATTAAAAAGCATTTTGAATAAAAACAGTACAATTTGCTGAAAGATTCAAAATGTAAAGATGCCTGGACAGGGACCCCATCACAGTGACAAACACACAAAGTGGTAATACCGATCCAGTGGGAAACAGATTTAGAAATGAGTAATACCGGTCCGACAACAAATAGGGAGTGTCCTGTTCACACACCCAGCCACCTTTGATGAATCGGATTCAGTTCTAGCTTGGTGCATAGGATATCCACCTCCTTCTTGGAAGATGCCCTGCAAATTCTAAATGAGGCCCTATTTAAATAAATACATGAATATATTTAATATATCATATATTGGTACCCTACTTGTCAAAGCATGACATCTGCCCTTACCTATTTGTTCACAATTAGTTTGCACTAGACCTTTTTCAATAATCCTGAACCGTAAAAAATAATATTTTGCTATATATTGCAACTTTGCCTACCTTTGGAGACCTGAGAGTGATTTAGAACATTGTAAACAAACAGAATTGAAACAACAACACAGCTTTAGGCACTATATTTTGTGTACAATTTGGGTAGGATCCTGCCTAGGATGGAGGAAATGCAGTGGCCCGCATTGATTGCTCACACATTGCAGTCCTATCTGGTTACAAGGCTTACATTTGACACTAGAGTGTAATTTTCAATTGGATATAGTAGTTGGCCTTTGGGGGTATGTTGTGGTCTAGATCATTCCAGAGTTGTGGTCTTTTCAATGGATAAGACTGACCTTAGGGATTTTCATGAAGTTTAGAGGATCATCTATGACTGGCCAGATCAGAAGTCTCTGCCAGGGTGTATAGTGTTAAGTCACCATTGACAGGCAACGTAATTGCAGGGGGTAGAGGGCCTTATGTGTGGTCCACAACCCTTTGAAGTTGTTTCTTTGCAAGGATATCCCTCCCTCACATCTCCAATGAAATATTACAGAAATAGCTTCTTCAGCAAAATAATAATTATTATTTGCAGAGTAAAGTAAATAAACCTGCTTGCATGTAAGGGTTTTTGTGGGCACAGGTAAAAATCTCCATGTGGGTCCCTTATCTCATAAGCACCCGTTTCTAAGTCTTCAAAAAATTGTACCCAATTGAAAGAGAAGCCAATTTGGCTGCAGAATCTTCCCCACTTCTGATGGCACTACCCACAGAATGCTGGTGTTTTGATGAGCCAAAAGATGAGCTCTGTGCAGTTTGTGATCAGCTGCAACAATCAACTCGACAATAATGCCTTATTCTGAGTGCCAGATCTTTCCCTCCAAATATCGAATAACGCATTTTGCCTCATCATCGTCTTTAGGTATACCGTGGATTTAGATGGGATATTAGCCCTGCTGCTTGGGGATTTATCCAATTTTGGGTTCAATACTATATTGAAGTCCCCTTCTAAGGTTGTCATATCAGGGAACCCCCAGAAGATTTAAGAAAATAGTTTTTAATGTTGAGGGATCATCCTGATTAGGGCCATAATACCCAACTACTGTAATGAGTGAACTTTCAACAGATAACTTGGCTATGACCCACCTACCACTTGCATCTGTCATGACATTCAGGAGGCCAGCATTCGCTTGGTTTTTTAATTAAAATAGCAACACCCCTAACATTGGCAGTTTGGCAGGAGCAAACATAGTGTTCCACCCACCTGAGCTTCCCACAAATCTCACTAATTTCTTCTCTCAGGAGGTGGGTTTCATGCAAGATGATTTTGTGTGCGGGTGAATCTTTTAGGTATTGGAAAAAAATGTCCCTCCTACTTTTAACTCGGAGGCCATTTACATTCCAAGATAAACATTGTAGCGTTCTCATGGAAGATTAAAAAGCCGAATTTTGACTTTACCCCGTCCTACAAAGTATCGACACCAAACCAAAAACAATAGCGAATAGAAAGCAACTAAGTTAAAAGACGAATGAGATTTTTCTTTTTTCTTTTTTACCTCTCTGCTCCCCCACCCGTGCTAACGCTACCCCACCCTGATCCACTCCCCTCCACCCTGGAGAACCCTAGCCCCATTTACCTGGACAAGTCCAGATTCTGCCTGCCGGCATGCCCTACTCTGCCCCACACTTGCCTTTTGCTATTACTAGTGCTGTGTGTGTAGATTTGTACTATTTAAGGCCTTAGTCAGCATATTTTTTCCTAGCGTAGCCTAGTGTATCCATGTATATGCTATATGTGTATGCTTATAAAGTTTTCTTTATCCCAACCGGGTTCCTGTACCTCAAACTCTCGTTGGTATAAAGAGTCCTACATTCTTATATCTTAAAGGGAGTAGAAAAAATTATTTTAGATTTTCCAGGAGCTCATCCGCTTCTTGCACCGTTCTCGCATTATACATTTTGTTGTCAGTCGTAAAGCCAGTTTAGCTGAGAAGAAATCATTATTTTACCACACATAGGGCTTATCTATCCCCGGCGAGACTTTCTAAAATGACTAATGGTCCACCTGATAGATGTAAAAAATGTGACATGGAAAATGCCCCTGATACACATATGTTCTGGGCTTGCCCAGTCATCTCTGAATTCTGGGAAAAAGTCGGTTACTCTTTAACCACTATCTTGGAACACCCAGTACAAATTTCCCTCAGGCTTATCATTTTTGGCATATTAAGTGAAATCACAGGCTCCAATAGAAGTTTTTTTATTTTTTGCCATTTTGCTAGCCAGACAGGAAATATGCAAGAGATGGGTTGAGACCTTACCCCCCTCACCCTCGGACTGGCTATCCTCCTTGTATAAAACTTCTAAGACCGATTTGGCCAGATTGAAAAACAGTAAGAAGAGAGCCATTTGGGATTGCCTGTTAAATTGGACTTCAGTTTAAATAGTCATTACTGTTATGTTCTGATTAGACCATCTATATAACCCCTTTTATCCTATGATTAAGCCTCATGGGAAGCTCTCAGACTGTGCTGGGTCTCGCTACAACCTCTTGGGCCCCAGCTTCGATCTAAGGTGGGCTTTCGGCAACAGTCTTCGGTTTTAAGTAATCAGTAGAGAGCATGACCACCCTCTCATTGACAACTTGAGGTCAGCAACAGGAAGGAAGTTGGTATGCTACTGGTAGGCGGGCGACAGACAGGAGGGGTGCTACCCCAATGACCTACTTCTCTTAAGTGAGCAACAGTTGCGACATTCTGATTTCCAAGTTAGCTGGGGTTGGAGGCGAATGAGGAAAAAATAATAATAATAATAATGCCTTATTCTGGAAGTAGCTTATAAAACGAGATTAGTCTCTGAAGCTAGGATCACAAGTGGCTGCAACCTGATTTTCAACAAGTTAGTATATCCAAACGTTTCTCTCTCTCTCTCAATGAATAAAAGCATCCTGGAACTCTGGTGCTGATTCTTCCCCTATCACCAAAGGTATCCTTCTCAGTTACATCCCCTCCAGGGCCTCATGATAGACACAAGAATTTATTTCATAATTTTATTTTGTTATTTTATTAGCATTTGCATAGCGCAGAGTACACCATTATTATGGCCTCCTGATTCCGTTGATTGTCTTGGAATGCCTTAGCAAATAATTTTTCCTTTGCTGAACCATCCTTTAATATGTTCTAGTTATATGTTCTGGTCCATCTACGGTTGGGTGGCAATGTCATTTTCAATGAGAAGTATGTGTCTGAATTTGGTGTTAAGAGGTTTGCCAAAGTGCTGTTCATGATTGCTTACACATTGGTTAGGTAGACTATTTGCCCTTTATATGGAATTTAGAAATAGTTGAAGTTTTGTGTTGTGGCTCTGGCACATCTTTGAGTTGGGAGGTGTATGTGAGATGTTCTGCCTGTCGCACTCTGTTGGTTGTTTGAGCGTGGTGTATCTTGGTGGTAGCACAGCTGTAAGAAATGTCGACAACAGTGTGGACAAATGTGCACTCACACTCTGCTAGCTTTCCATCCATTTGAAGTCTGGTTCCAAAAAGGTGATTTTGCCTCGACAAGTAGCTGTAGTCCTGAGCTCCAATAACTCATGATGTGCTTGGAAAGGACACAGCGCTTGCAGAGCATGATCTGATTTTGTATTTATATTTTTTAGATCATTCAGGAGGAAACTGAAGGGGGCAGGCATAGGAATTCTTACACCTGAAGAACTTCTGGGTACATCAGACCCTAGAAACATCTTGGAAAATGCCTCCATTTAAAGTAAGTGTATTTTGGAAATGTTCAAAGAAGGGTTGTAAATGTGACCTAGACAACTTCACTCTTTTTGGTCAAATAAATCATTTGGTTTTTGGACATAGGTTCACAATATGGAATACCTCTGAAACGAATATTTAGCAGACAACATTGAAGAAGTGTTTTAGGGACTTAAAACACTTGATTTTGAGGAGGGTGGCATTAGAGAATATGCAAATTCTGCAAATTCCTCATTCTGAGCTCCTTGAAACTGCATGAATTAAACCTAATAGGTGCAATTTTTCTTTCTTTCTTCCTTTCTTTCTTTCTTTCTTTCTTTCTTTCTTTCTTTCTTTCTTTCTTTATTCTTTCTTTATTCCTTTATTTCTTTCTTTCTGGTCATTAACCATAAAAGCAATATCCATGATAATACAGTACAAATAAATTACTTCAATCCTGTCTAAAAACATTACATAAAAGAAGTATTAAAACAGCATAGCCACAATAAAACACTGGTCTAATCTAAAAAATCATACAGCGTCAATCTAAAGATACTGTTGGATAACCTCTGCTGATGCGTTGGGTTTTAGTGTGGGGTTAGAAGATCTTAAAACTTTGCACCGAATAGGCCAGATGCTCTCTAAACATTTAGCAATTGACAAAACTATAACATTGGACATATCGGCTTTACAGATTCTCCCGGCTACCCTGTAGTGGTGGTTGCCAAGAAAACGGCGTAAGGGAATTATCCAGTGCCGTCTCTGCTTAGAGTATTTTGAACAAAAGAACAATATATGTTCTGTTTTTTCCTCGGCTTCTCCGCATGCAGGGCAGGAATTGGTACCCCCGTGATTGGCTTTCCATTTACAAGTAACTGATGCTAAAGGTAAGGTACCCAACCTAAGTCTGATATATAGTGATTTTGTGCATGGGGGGTCAATTTCGTCCATGTATTTCTCCACTCCAGCTGACATTGGTTGGTGCTATTGAGAGGCAATAGATGTTTATTTCTACTCAACTCAGTGATGGCATTACTTGGTGCATTGTAAGTGGTGGCCATCAATTCAGCCACCTAATCTAGGGAGACAGGTCCTTTACCATATGTGGCAGAGTTAACTCCATGAACGTCTGTCATGCACTGAGTGGAAGTCTAGTCGCCCTGCAATGCTGGAATATACACAACAGAGTGCCATGAAGACTACTATGACTGAAAGGGAGTCCCAATTTTGGGAAAGACTTCCAGCGCCTACATTTGCTGACAGAATTTCCCTCAGCATTAATAAACTTTGGAGAATTGATGAGGAAACCATGTGTCTGTAATAACGTTGCTATTCCCATGACAGATACATGATCAGTGGAGAAGTGTGGCTCAATGATTAGAGCGGCAGACCCTGATGTAGAGATCTAGCCCGGGACCAGGGTTCAATTCCCCGCCTTGGCGGGTCTTGGGCTCAATAATTCCACGGACCCGATAATTCTCGCCTCGGTGCCATTCCAATCATGGAGTCCCACTCTGCAACTCTGGGCAATAGCTTGCTTAATCTCCACAACGGCCCCCACAACGCTAAGGATGCCTGGCCTCCACCTTGGGGGTGCCCAGGAGTGGACGCCTCACAGGGAAAGCCAGGATGGGTTCCACAGCGGTATTCGTACAAGTGCCTTGAGACCCTGGCGGGTGAGTAGTGCGCTATACAAGTATCAATTTACAATGATCCTGATAGAAAAATTGCTACTGCCTCTGCACGCAGCCCTAAATGTGGTGGATTTTCAACCACCACGTTGGTGGAGGTTTGAAGTCCAGCATCACTGCAGACAGAAACTACACTAATCAAAGTCATCAGTCTGTAGGTTAAGCAGAGTCTGTAAGAGTAGACTCTTCTTCTCTTCTTATAGTTCTGCTTTTTGTAGTTATCCGTTCATTGAGGCCCATTTGTACGAAATTCCGATTTCCAAATGGCGCAGCCATAGAAATCACTATTTGGGAATCGCAAAACAGAATGTATGTAATCTGCAATTCAGGGGCGTAACACAGGCCCCCGCATTCCCTGCAGTGCGGGGGTCCCCCGAGCTGCAGGGGGCCCCCTCAGCACTGTACTCACACCGGAGAGCTCCGGATTAAATCGGGAGCGGGGACCCCTCTGTGTACCTTGCAGGGGGGGCCCTTCAACTTTCATTACGCCACTGCTGCAATTTCCTAATACCAATTCCTACGGATTCACATTTGCTATTAGGAAATCGCTAAATTGCAATTTCCTAATAAGAAATCGCACAAGTTACACATATGAGCCATTGCATCTCTAGTCATTGCAGTGGCTTTATGTGCTGAGGAAAGTACTATTACAGTCTCTTTTACTAACCTAATGCCCCTCTCTTTCAGTACCTTATCCTCACTGTGAGAGGGCTATAATAACATGCGTTCGCAATACCACTATATTTGGCTTTTCGTATGTGTCTGGTATTAGGAGGCATGTAAAGTATGGGCACACACACACAACGAGTATAAACATGGAGGTCACCGCCCGCCATCCATTTTAAATGCGGGTCGTCATACCCCATATCAACAGACATCAATACACACAGATCACTAGTCATACATAACCTGTGTGGTGTAGTAGGCGACAGTGTGGCGTGCATCAGGGAGGCACAGGGTGATGTGCAGAAGAGGAGCACAGGGTGATGTGCACCAGTTGAATGATGTGCACATGGATGTACACAGCAGGGGAGCACTGGTTCACGCCCCTCACAAGAGCACTAGCTGTTATACAGTTTAGGGGCACATTGTCACATGCATCATTTAGGCATATGGGATGCACTATGAGGGGTACTCTGTGATGAACAACAGGTGCAGTATGATGTAAGAGAGATTGTGTGTTGCCCCATGTCAGATTTGAGCCGCTCATTTAGTCATCCTTTTTAGCTTTGCATCCGGGGATTTGTAATATTATTCCATTATAAATGCAGGCGTCAATTACCAAAATGCAAAGACAAATATATCAGAATCAGGTAAGCTACTTACTGACATTTTGGAAGGCAATTTGTCGAACAAAGAAAATGTTTAGCCTTTCGTGTTCAGTGGGCAGGATGCTGTTGCTGGAAGGTGCCCTACTTGAAATAGGCTTTTTTGTTCAGCGCCTCAGGTACTCACTCGAATGCGCACGCGTGCGGATACAGGAACATTTAGAAAATATCACACATATACATTTTATGATAAAAATTTGACTTGTTTTGGCATTGATGCCTTGAAGTGTGCTGTGCTTTTTCTGTGTCCATATTCTGTATGAAACGTGTATCTTAAGTAACATTTTCATTTATTTGGAGATACTGTACTCTCCAACTTTTTTACAGTATCTGATGGAATAATTCATTGTAATGGGATATGTGAAAGACGATACGCTTGGGAAATCTTTTTACTGCCAGGCAGTTCACTGCCTGCTCCGAAATGCGTTATCATTGTCTACAGATTCATTTTGACATACTAGAGACCTCATTTGATGCATTTTGGGTGTGTGTTTTAGTTTTCACCTGTTACCTCCAGTTCAGAATCAATGGTATTAGCATTTCCTAAATGCCCCTTTCGCAATTATCAAATGCTATGTACATGGAATTAGGAAATCGCAAATTGGAAATCCGTATTTACGATTTCCTATTTTGTGATTCCCAAAATGCGATTTATACTGGGTCGGAATTGCGTTTTGCGATGCCACATATGCCTTTCATACATACTGAAAGGCAATTTAGTATTTCTAACCTGCCTGAAATAGCGATTCGAACCGTTAAGAAATGCTAAGTTTGTTGGTATATATGGGCCTATATCATAGTGGGAGGCAGTTCCCAGGTATGATATCAAGTTTTGATATAGCAATGACTGAAAAGGAGGTTAAAGAGAGAGGAGAAGGAATGTAAGGGACACACGAAAGAACATGAAAATACGAATAGTTCACCTGCTCCTCTTTTACTTCAGTCAATTCAACAAATCCATATTAAAATTTTTATTAATAAGCTTTAAGTCAGTCTTTCCTTTCTCAAGCTCAGTAGAATCTTGGAATAAAACTCCCCAAATCATCTGCTGAATTTCAGTGTCATAGTCATCAGATACCATATAAATGGACGAGAACTTCAGCTATGCACCTAGTCACATTTTGCAGCTAGTGACTTTGGTTGGCAGCAAGATTAAAAGGGAATAAATAACATTATTTTATTTAAAGTGTAGTATGAGAGGAACTGGACCAGCAAGAGGCTCAGGGTTGCCCACTCGTGTGACCCTCTGCAGTGGTAGAGGGAGATGAGATCATTGACTGGGCCTCAGACCAAAACAGAAGGTAGTCTATGGGTGTGGGGGCCAATGTTAGATAGTTGGGCTGCCATCCACAGCAGGAGGGAGTAAAGGAGTGGCAGACTGGGAAGCATAAAAGAGAAGAGAAATCTGAAGGCAGCAATACTTCAGCACTAACCATTGTAATATAGAAGTCTCTGATGGTTGGAGATTCCTACCCAGGCAGACTGCTACCTCCTGTGTGGGTGAAAATGTCAAAGATTCCAATTGGATCATCCCGTTCAAAGCAGATGGAATTCAGCAAGTTCCCAGCATGTCTTGATGAGCTGCAGTTGATTCAGAGGTGCATCTGGAGACAAATTTCAGGGGGGGGGGGGGGGCTACTAAATATTTCAGGGGGGGTAATTCTTCCAGCAATAGGCAGAGTGGAGATGCAGGGGCTCTCAAAAGCTTGGCAAGCTTCTTCGGGGTCCAATATGCTCTATGAAGTGTAAACAAATGGTTTCTCCTCAATGGGGCGGCTTTAACAACACTCCATAAAGTGCACATTGATACTTGCCAGAGATGTAACGTCGCTGGAAGACAGGTCTCTTCTCCAGGGCTCCTCCATAGGCATTAACGGGGGTTCTCCTTTCACTAAAAGCCAGTACCATTTAGATACTTATCTCCGTTGGTGAAGTGTGTCTAATAACATGTTCTCAAATTCCTCATTCCCAGATCCATCCTTGCCCAAATTTACAGTGCAGCTCAGTAATTGATAGAATTTAAATCTGGACAGCCTTTAATTTGCACGGTTACTTAGGAAGTCCCATGAGAGCAATTTGTTATTTTGCAGTGAGTGACCCCATTTCTCAATGCCTTCTTCCAGAATGGGGTTGACAACCTATCCCTAAGGCATTCAGGCATGCCCAGAGTGTTCCAAATAGGAGCGCTTGAACAGTAGTAAGGGATTTTGAGCATCTTCCTCTACAAGTACCATAATTCACAAGCAGAACTCAGAACCTTTAATTTAAATTTTTTAAAGTATTTGGGATGCTCAAATTTGAAACGGAGCCCATCTCCACCCTGGGGGACATTCTTGGACATAGCTAAAAGGAAGGGGGAAAGCAGGTGGAGTCAAAGAAGAGACATCTCACATTTTTAAAATGAGAAGCCCTGCAATAAAGTCGGAGATCAAGGCTAGCTATACCCCATCCAGCTTTGAACATCTTAGTTTCCTCCACGCAATCCTGACCCCTTTATTGGACCAAAAAAAGCTATTTATATCTCTTTTTATTTCTTTTAATACTTTAGGGTTGAATAGTAAAGGAATTGCATCAAACATAAAAATACATTTTGGCAAAATTGACATTTTGTCGAGGTTGGAACGACCAAAAATCGACAGTGGGAGACTGCCCCATGATTTTAATAAGGTTCCTGTCTCTTTCCTTTTTAACTCAAGGTTGAACTGGGCCAATGTATTAATGTCCTGCATGATTTGTATACCATTTGTTGTTTAACTAATGGGGAGTTGGTTCGCAAATTCCAAGACATAATTTGAGTTTTTTGTGAGTTAATTGAATATCCGGAAATCCTCCCAAAATCCACCAAAAGCCGCTTCAACCTTGGCAGAATGATTGGACTTTCCCTTGTAAAAATCATCAAGTTGTCTGCATAAAAGGCTAGTTTTTTCACCCACCCCTCATACTCAAACAGAGCAAAAATTTCACTAGCCCTGATGTTGCAAGCCAGAGGTTCGATATAGAGATCAAAAAGTAATGGAGAAAGCAGACAACCCTGTCTGGTCCCTCGCTCCAGCCTAACTAGATTAGTAAGGTTTCCATTGACTACTATCCTTGCTGTGGGAGTTTTGTAAATATTACTGATAACCTTTAAAAAATTATCTCCTAGTCCGAAAGAGTGAGCTATATGGCGTAGGCAGGGCCAACTCACCCTGTCAAAGGCTTTGACCGCATCAAATGCAAAGATAGTAAGGGGTAGCTTGTTCACTGAAGCGATGTCAATCGCACCTATCAACTCATGAGTTAAGTCATGAAGCTGACGGCTCCTAATGAACCCCTTCTGATCAGAATGGATCAAATATCCCATCAGGGTATTCAGTCTCCCTGCTAAAATTTGCGCAAAGAGTTTATAATTGCAATTCAGCAGGGAGATGGGCCTATACGACTCATATTTTGTGGGGTCTTTATTAGGCTTCAGAATTAGAGTGACGCAGCCTCATTCCAAGAACTAGGGAGTGGAGTGTCATTGGAGAAAATACTATCAAATAGTTTCCACAGAATTGGAGCAAGAATCTCACTAAGAGCAATTTAGAACTCATTGGGAATAGCGTCCGGCCCTGCGGCTCTACCTCTTTTTAGATGTTTCATTGTGGCCTTTATTTCTTCTAGAGCAATATTTTCATTCAACTGTTGGGCCTGATCTCCAGACAACGAGGGTAGAGTTATTCTCTCCAAATAGTTCTTAATTTGAGAGTCAGAAGCCACCTCTTCTTCTGTATATAGTGCTTGGAAGTAAGACTCAAATGCTTTTTCTATTTTAGTATTATCTCACATAACCTCCCCGGAATCTATTTTGAGAATCTCCTTAATTATGTTCCTTGTTTGATCAGTGCAAGATTTCCAGGCGAGGAGTTTCCCGCACCCTTCTCCATATTCATAGTTAGCTAGTTTGCTAACCTCCCATCTCATCCTAATGATATTGTCTAAGTAGTCTGCCAGAGCCTGCCTCTTAGGTATAACCTCGGTATTTTCCTCTCCCTGCTCTAGATTATCTTGATTAGAGGCTTGATTATTCATTGCTCTGGCAATATCTACTTCCAGTGACTTTAACATTTCTTTCATTTCTTTATGTTTTTTGGCTGATAAACATATCACTCTGCCTCTAATAAATGCCTTATAGGCATCCCATATTACCTGAAGGGGGCCGAGAGGTCATTAATTTAAAAAAAAGGACTGGGTATCACTCTTTAATTGATCAATTATGTGGCATCAGAAAGAAGGACTCTATCGAAAGTCCATCTTCTTATTGCCGAATGACTTGTTATGTGCAATTCCATCAACACCGCTCAATGATCTGAAAGGTGTTCTGGAATATGTGTTACTGACCTAACACTATTTGTCAGCCCAGTATCTATTAAAAAGAAATCAATTCTAGAGTGGTGACTATGATTTTTATTATGTAATGTATAACTTAAAGGGCCACTTGCACTCCCATTTTTTATTCTCCGAATATCTATGAGTCCTAGATCCTTTTTCAAGACTCTAATAAAAGAGTTCATTCTTTTGCTCACCACACCACCCCGGTTTGGACCCAGCCATATGCAAATCAGTCTTGATCCTCTTCCTTATGGGACTAGTCCAGCCCGAACTGCCAAGCCAGGTCCTCCCTGGACCGGAAACAATTATCCTGGGACCGGTTTCAGGGCATCACCTTTCATCAACCAGGCTAGCTTGAATCCAGTGGTGTAGTGAGCACGGGCCCCATGTCTGGGCATATCCTTCCCACTTAAGGCGACCTATGCAAAAGAAACATATATTCATACAGATTAGGGCACAATCTTTTGTTAAGACATTACTGCAAATAATGTTAATCTTATGACCGAGCATTTGCAAAAATTTAAAACTTGTAAATTAGCAAAGTAGAAGGAACGAAGGGGGTATCATGATAAAACAAGCACTGGCAAAGCCATTAGGTTTAGCTTATGCAAGAGCTATTGACTTTGCCAATGTGTTTTAGCCATATTGTACACCAGCGTGGCTCCTGGTCAGCATGGCTAAAAGTTAGTGGTGTAGTGGAATGTGGCGTGAAGTGTTGAAGAGTGGAGTGGCCTAGAGTAGAGGAGAGTGTCATAGAGTGGCATGGTGTAGAGTGGGGTGGCGTTGAGTGGAGGGTTGCAGAGTGTCGTAGAGTGGAGTGTCGTAGAGTGGAGTGTCATGGAGCAGAGTGGAGCGGAGTGTTGTGTTGTGTAGTGGAGTAGGGTGGAGTGTTGTGGAGTAGAGTACAGTTGTGTGGAGTGGAATGCTGTAGAATGGAGTGGTGAAGAGAGGAAATGTGCAGGGTGGTGTAGAGTGGAGTGGTGTAGAGTGGAGGGGCATAGAGTGGAGTAGCATAGAGCGTCTGAGAGTTTGGTGGCATAGAGTGGAGTGGAGTATGTGTTATAGAGTATGGTGGAGTGGAGTTGAGTGGAGTGGCGGAGAGTAGAGCAAAGTGGTGTAGACGGAGTTGTGTAGAGTGGAGAGGATTGTCGTATTTAAGAGTGGAATTAAATGAAGTCGAGTGTCATAGAGTGGAGGTGCATAGAGCGGAAGGATGAACAGTGGAGTAGAGTAGAGTGTCATAGACTAGAGTGTCGTGAATGGAGTGGAGGGTCATAGAGTGTCACAGAGTAGAGTAGAGTGGGTTTGAGTGGAATGGCTTAGAGTGGGGTATAGTGGAGTAAAGTTTGCGAAGAGTGGAGTGGCGTCACAGTGGAGCATAGTGGCCTGGAGTGGAGTAGATTAGGGTAGCATAGAGTGGAGTAGAGTGTCTTAGAGTGGAGTGTCGTACAGTGGAGTGTTGAGAGTGGATGTCATCGAGTGGAATGTCGTAGAGTGGAATCATATAGACTGTAATGTCATAGAATGGAGGGACGCAGAGTGTTGTAACGTAGAGAGGAGTTGAGTGAAGAGTCATAGAGTGGAGTGGAGTACAGTGGAGTGGAGTGTCATAGAACGGAGTGTCATAGAGTGGAGTGGAGTGTTGTAGAGTGGAGTGGAGAGGTGTGGAATAAATTGGAGTGTTGTAGAGTAGTGTATTATAGAGTGGAGTGGTGTAACGTAGAGTGGAGTAATGTGTCATAGAGTGGAGTAAAGTGTCATATAGTGGAGTAGAGTAGAGTAGAGTGGAGTACAGCCTCATATAGTGGAGTGATGTAGCGTGGTGGGCAATGTCATAGAGTGGGGTAGAGTGGTGTAGAGTGGCCATCATCGTCAGGCAGAATTTATAAAGCGCAACTAACCACTCATGAGGGTATCCAGGAGCTAAGGTTAATGCTGCTTTAGACGGGTTAAGTTGAACAGCCAGGTATTGAGTGCCTTTTGGAATTCCAGGAGAGAGGCGGAGGTCCAGAGGTACAGGGGAAGGTCTTTCCAGGATTTTGCCGCAAGGTAGGAGAAGGCGCGTTCTCCACTGTTGCTTCGGTGGATGCGGGGTGTGTGCATGAGAGAGCGGAAGGAGGAGCATAGGTGTCTGGTGGGTTGATATGGTTTTCATGGTGAATCTGCTATCCAGGATGATGCAGAGATTCTGAGCATGGTCTGTCAGAGTGGGAGAGGGTCCTAGTTCCATGAGCCACCAGGAGTCGTCCCATGAGGAGTTGTTGTTGCCAAAGACCAGCACTATTGTCTTGTCTCTGTTGATTTTCAGGCAGTTGTCCACGTAGGATATGATGTTTAATCCATGGGCTCTGACGATATTGGACAAGGGGGTCAGGTATTTGTTGAAAACTGTGGGCCTGAGGGAGTAGCCTTGACGAACACCACAGATGATGTTCTTGGGTTTTGAGTTGAATGAAGGTAGCTGGATTCTCTGGGTTTTTACTGTGAGAAGAGAAGAGATCCACTTGAGGACGTCTCCTTGGATTCCGATGTGGTGAATTCTTTTGATGAGGTTGTGATGAGACACGGTGTCGAACACTGACGAGCGGTCAATGAGGATCATGGCCACCATCCTTCCTCGGTTGAAGAGGGTTCTTATGTCATACGTGGCAGCAATTAGGGTGGTTTTGGTGCTGTGATTGGTGCAGAATCCAGATTGTGAGTTGTCTAGAAGATGGTTGTTCTCCAGGTGTTTAGTGTGTTGGCATTTGATGGCTCTTTTGAGTACTTTGGTGGGGAAGGGGTGCAGAGAGCTGGGACAGTAGCTTTTGAATTTGCTGGGGTCGGCAGATGGTTTCTTGAGAAGGGGTTTGACTTCTGTGTGTTTCTAATCTTCGGGGAAGGTGGCAGTTGTGATGCAGGCATTGAAGAGGGTGGTGAGCTTGCAGCTGATCTTCTCGCTCCTGGGGATCAAGATGTGGTGAGGACAGGGATCCATGGGGGCTCCTGAGTGGATGGAGTTCGTTATCGCTGCGGTGTTCTGTGTGGTAAGCTGGTTCCAGGTAGTGAGTGTGTGGTTGGGTCTTGCTTCAGTGGGAGTGAGATGGCGGAAGAGGTCAGAGGACAGCGGTTAAAAACTTAGGGGTTTGGATGGACTCCAACCTCAGTTTCCAGGATCATACAAAAATGGTAGCCGGTACCTGTTTCGGGCTTCTTCGTGGACTTAGACCCCTGCTGGGGTTCTTTGATCCACCCACTCATCACCTGATCGTCCAGGCGGCGATACTATCTAGACTTGACTACGCCAGCTCACTCCTCCTTGGGGCTAATCAGGCTGAGGTGGTGCGCTTGCAGCGAGTCCAAAATGCAGCCGCCAGAGTCCTGCTGGGGCTCTGCGCAGATGCTCAACTGCCGGTGCTATCCGTCAATTACATTGGTTGCCCATGGCTAAGCAAATTGAATTTAAGGCTCTTTGCCTATCCTTCAAAATTCTTAAGCTTGCGTCTCCCGGGCTTTTGGCCAACTTCTTGGTACCTTGCGTTCCTGGATTCCAGCTGCGCTCTTTGGGGCAGCACTTGGCTGTGATCCCTCGAGTAAACCGTCTCCGTGCCGGGGGGGGGTCCTTTCGTTGCTTAGCAGCCAAGTTATGGAACTCTCTGCCCTGTCAGATTCGCAGTCTGGATAGCCTGCTGGCATTCCGTAAAGCCATTAAGACCTACCTCTTTCCTACGGCCTAATTTTGTCTTTTTGTGTTTTCTTCTTCTTTTGCCGCTTTGCCCAGTTTCTTGCCTCCATGCCTTTCTGCTGCTAGCGCCAGGACGCCTCTTTGCTGAGGCAGCTGGGCGCTTTATAAGCTTAGTTAACATAACATAACAGAGGTGGTGTGCTGGGGTTCACAGTTCGTGTAGATGGAGTTCTTGTCATGGAAAACATCCGCTAGGGTGTCACAAAGTTCCTGGGAATGGGTGATGATGTTTCCCGATACTGAGGGGTTGAAGAACTCCCTGACACTGTTGAAGAGTTCTTTGTTGTGGTTGGAGCTGGCTTTGATGCGGTTCGCCAGGGCATTCTCTTTCGTCTCCTTCAGGACCTGGTTGTAATGGTTGAGGCCCGTTTTGAAGGGGGCTCTGTCTGAGGATTTCTTGCTGGTGCGCTATTTTATTTCTACTTGCTTGCAGGTGTGTTTCACTGTTCTCAGTTCTGTAGTGTACCATCTGGGCTGTTTGGTGGATCCTTTGCGTTTGCTGGATTTTATGGGGGTGACTCTGTCAGCACAGTCAGTGATCCAGGCAGTGAAGTTCTTGACAACTTGTTCCTGGTTGGATGCGGTGTCAGGGTGGGAAGTGTTGAGGGTGTCGGTGCATTGACTCTCTGGCACTTTGCTCCAGCTGTGGTGGGAAGTGCTGGGTTGTTCGGGGTCTGGTGATGATGAAGTGGACGTTGGCATGTTCTGTTCAGGTGAGTTCAATGACGTGACGTGACGTGAAGATGGGGTCATGCGTGTGTCCTGTGTTGTATGTAGGGCTGGTGACTAGTTGGGAGAGGCCGATGTTGTTCATGCTTTCGAGGAGGTTGGCGCTGTTAGTGTCATTGAGGTTGTCGAGGTGGAAATTGAGGTTACTGAGCAAGATGTAGCCCTTTGAGTCAACAGCAAGCAAATGATGAAGTCAGAAATGGTATTGTAGAAGCTTGGAAGAGGCCCAGGAGTTCTGGAAGTGAGGATGCCCTTGATGGCAGATTTGGAGTCCGTTTGAAAATGAGGTGTTCCATGATAGGGTTGGTGTCACCTGCAGTGGTGGTGCAGTGGATGTTTTCTTTGTGGATGACGGCGATCCCGCCTCCGTGTTTGTCGAGGCAGTTCCAATGTGCAAAGCTACTTTGTAACTGTCAGGTTTTCTTGAGGGTATGTGGAGAGCAGATGCCAGGGCGAGCCAGGTCTCCATGAGGAAGATGACGTTGTGGGTGAGGGTGTTGTGATATCCCAGATTTCGATGGCATGCTTGCAGAGTGATCCTGTTTTGAGGAGGAGGCAGTCTAGTTGCTCAGATGCAGTCATGGTCGGAGTGGTGGTGGCGGTGCATGTGCGGTTGCTCCAGTGTTGGAGGAGAGGCGGTGCAGGCAGGTGAAAGGCTCTACCATTGATCGAGGAGTGGTGCAGCAGCAGTTGTTGTTGCGGAGTCTGGGCTCCAGGGCTCGGTGCTCGGTGGCAGTGTATCGGTGGTAAGCGGAAGAGCCAGGGGTCCTGTCGCTAGATGAGTCCAGGCACGTCAGCAGCACACCCGCATTAAGTATGTCATGGGAGGAGGGAGGGGTGCTGAGTGGTGGCGGGCGGGGCTTGCAGGAGGTGGAAAGCGGGAACACAGCGAGGTGGCAGAACGGGGGGAGAAGCAGAAAAACAGAGCGGAAAGGATTTAATAACCAGAAGAAAACGAGGCAAACGCAGAGAAAGCAGTAGAAGGAGGCAGAAGGCAGAGGCAGAATTAAAGCAGAATCAAAGCAGTAGGAAAACAATCAGACAGACATAGAAACGGGGCAAAAGCAGTGAAAACAGTAGAAGGAGTCAAAAGGCAGAGTCAAAAGTAAGAATGAAAGCAGAATCAAAGCAGTTGAAAACCCATCCGAGAGAGAGAATAGATTGAGCAAAAGCAGTGAAGGCAAGAGCAGCAGAAAATTCTGCAAAAGCTGGAAGAGACAGAGAGCAGAAGGCTTTCAGGCAGGGGTTGGCAGGCGGCCAGCGTAGACCTGCTGCTCGAGGAAGCAAGGGGGAGATTGTTCAGGTACAAAATGAAGTGGCATAGAGTATCATGGAGTGAAGGGTCGTAGTGTGGAGGGGCATAGAGTGGCGGGGTGTAAAGTGGAGGGGTGTAAAGAGTTGCAGAGTGGAGAAGCGTAGAGTGTTATAGAGTGGATTAGAGTGTTGTAGAGTGCAATATCACAGTGTCATAGAGTGGAGTGGATTGTCATAGAGTAGAGTAGAGTGTTGTAGAATGGAGTGCCATAGATTTGAGTGTTGTAGAGCAGAGTGGCGTAGAGTGGAGTAGAATAGAGTGGAGTAGCATAGCGTAGAGTGGAGTAAATCGTCATACAGTTGATTAAATTGTTATAGAGTTGAGTAGAGCATAGGGACATAGAGTGGAGTAGAATGGCATATAGTGGAGTAGAGCGGGGTAGAGTAGAGTAGAGTAGAGTGGCGTAGAGTTGCGTGGATCGGAGTAGAGTGTCATAGAGAGGCTTAGAGCGGAATAGAGTAGAGTGGGGTAGGATAACGTAGAGTGCAGAGGCGTAGAGTGGTGTGGAGGAGAATTGTAGAGTGGTGTGGAGTGTCATAGAGTGTCATTGAGTAGCGCAGAGTGGAGGGTCTTAGAGTGGAGGGTCATAGTGTTAAGGGGCACAGAATGGAGGTGCTTCGAGTGGAGTGGAGTAAACTGTTGTAGAGTGGAGGGGCATAGAGTACCGTAGAGTGGGATACAGTTTCATAGAGTGGAGTGTCAAAGAGTGGAGAGGCATAGACTGGAAGGGCATGAGTGGAGGGGCGTAGAGTGGAGCGGCATAGAGTGGTGTGGAGTGGTGTGGAGGGGAGTGTAGTAGAGTGGAGGGTCATAGAGTGGGGCATAATAAAGGGGAGGGGCAGAGACTGGAGAGACGTAGGGCCTTATTTATGAGAAGTGACGCATCGCTGTGTGAAAACAGCGATGCATCACTTCTCAGTGCGCCCTCCTTGTGAAATTATGGATGCATCATATTTACTGTATGATGCATCATGTTGCAAGGACTTTACAGATACGTCAGTATTTCCGACGTATCTGTAGGTGCAAAAGTGATGCTCTGCTGGGGTGTGCCTGAAAACACACTCAACTCCAGCAATGTATTCTAAATATGTCACAGGGGTTTACAAAGTGATGCATCTGCCTAGATGCGTCACTTTGTAAATAGGGTGCAACATAGCACATTTTTTACGCTGCCGGTGTGTCACAATAAGTGACGCACCGGCGGCATAAAAGTGATGCAAAGCCTCATAAATAAGGCCCTTAGAGTAGAGGGACATAGAGTGGAGGGTCATAGAGTGGAGGGCATAGAGTAGAGGATCGTTGAATGGAGGGGCATAGAGTGCAGTAAATTGTCGTAGACTAGAGTGGCATGGAGTGGCATAGCATGGAGTTAAGTGGCGTGGAGTGGCGTAGAGGGGAATAGAGTGTCATAGAGGGGAGTGGAATAGAGCTGTAGAGTGGCACAAAGTGAAGTATAGTGACCTAGAGTTAAGTGGTACTGAGTAGCATATAGTGGTGTAGAGTGTCTTAGAGTGGAGTGGTGCAGACTGGCATAGAGTGGAGTAGAGTGGCATAGAGTGGAGGGGTGTAGAGTGGAGTATAGTATAGTGGAGTAAAGTGTTATAGAGTGGAGTAGAGTGGAGTTGTGTAGTGTAGAATGGAGTAAAGTGTCATAGAGTGGAGTGGCCTACTGTTGAGTGTCATAGAGTGGAATAAAGTGGCATGGAGTGTAGTAAAGTGGAGTAGCACAGAGTGTTGTTGAGTGGTATAGAGTGTCGTAGAGCAGAGTGTCATAGAGTGTGATAGACTGAAGTGTCATAACGTGAGGAGTGCTGTAGAATGGACTGTTGTAGAGTGGATTATCATAGAGTGGAGTGGCATAGAGAGGAGTAGTGTGGCAAAGAGTGAAGTGGCGTAGAGTGCCTTAGAGTGGATGGGCATAGAGTGTTGTAGATGGTGGTAGAGTAAACTGGCATAGAATGGTATAGAGTGTCGTAGAGTGGAGTGGCGTAGAGTGGTGTAGAGGGTCATAGAGCGGAGGGGAATGTAGTAAAGTGGAGTGGGATAAAGTGAAGTATTATAGAGTGTAGTATTGTAGATTGGAGCAGAGTCCCTAAAGTGGCGTAGAGCGGATTGTTGGTGTAGAGTGGAGTAGAGTAGATTGATATAGTGTGTTGTAGAGTGAAGTGTTGTAGAGTGGAATCTCGTAGAGTGGAGTAGAGTAGGTTGGCGCAGAGTATAGTAGAGTGGCATGGAGTAGAGTGGCATAGATTGTCATATAGTGGAGTGGCATAGTGTGGCGTAGAGTGGGGTGGCATACAGGGTAGTGGAGTGGAGGGACATTGACTGACATGGAGTGGAATAGGCATCCATAGAGTGAAGTGGCGTAGAGTGGAGTATGCATAGTGTGGTAGTGCACTGCCATTACGGACTACATATATTCAATTGAAATGACCATTACATTTGCACAGGTATATAGTTTTACTGATAATACCATGCAGCACACAAACAATAATGTGTACAAAATTGCATCTTCTATTGTATTGATTTGTTTTGATTGTATTAAAATATTTGATCCAGAACATTTCAGAATTACCAAAAAATGTGCTTCATTTGTGCTTTCCCAATTCTGATATATTCTGGAAGACATACTGGACAGCCTAAAACAAATTAAGCCAACAAATAGAAAGCAAGTAAATGTGTATTACAAACTACAACGCCAGTGATAAGACATTTGCGCAACACATTCTTAGATCAGTTTCCAGAATGTCCCCAAGAAGTCTTTAGCAACCAGACAGCTGTGCTGTCTGGTAGGCTTCAACCTAAAAATGAAGAATGGTTTATGCTAAGCCAATAACGGCAGTTGAAGCTACTTAGAAAGGTCGAGCTTTAATAGAATCCACTGTCCTGTAGTATATAATAAATTATGAATTAGAAATGTTCTATAAATAGAGCGTCCAAATACATAACAGTTACAGTATACAATTTAGGCCATCGTGCCAAGCATTGTTCATACAGGTGATCGCTTCAAGTAATTAATCATGTATGATTACAAATACATATATTCAAATAATTGAATGCAAAAGCATTTTTGACCTTCATTATTATAAGTATCTATGAAAACAAATATGCCTATAACGGTCATTAATGGATTACTGTGTAAAAATTAACAAGAGGTACTTTTGTTAAAGAGTATTATGAAAGATTGTACTTGTAGTAAAGTAGAATATTAGGTGGTATGGATGAGTACCCTTACCGTACAATATTATCACAATGTCTCAAAGATGAGCCTTGGATTCACAACAATAATCCTTCACTCAGTCCTGGTAGTGTGGCCAAGAGCAGTCATCCATCACTGGAGGAACATGTGTTGAGTATTTTACAGTACCATAAGGGTTAATAAGTTATGACAAGACTACAAATAGAGTGGATTTTTATATAAATTTAAACACCAGAAAATGAACTTTTTAACATACATATGACCGGGGTTATGGATTTTTAAAGCATTAGAAAATAAATGTTTTATGTAGTGCAGACATTTAACATTGTGGTCAATGGGGAAATCTGCTAGTGACCATCGGTCACTTAGGGGTCGAGTTACATTGTACCCTCGCAGGGTAGATATTCCATTTTAAGTGTCTAGTGAAGTATGAGGGTGCTTCTGGCTTCCACAAGGGTCCCTCACTTTAGGAGTGTAGAGTTTTAGACAAGGACAAGTGTTGTTGACTCATTTCCAAGCCTATTGCCTCAGGGACACAAAATCCCTATTTTGTTTTGTACTGGTGGGCTAAGTCCTCTTGTCAGTGATACAGGTCTCTTCTTGGTCCTTCTTTGAAGTAAATGGTTCAGATCTAAGGTTCTGGTGTCAGGGGGTCCCTTAAATCTTGGAGTTAAGGGAATTAGGGGTGTGGGAGATAGTAGCCAATGGGCAACTTATCCCTTACAGCGAATCCGCCCTTGAGGTGACCACATCTGGCAGTGAAAATCACCTTTTCTATCCAGAGCCCACTATTTCTGACCTCCTGAAGATGGCAGAAATCAACTTTAGGTGTACAGATCAGGCTTCTTACCCTGGAGGTGTGGCCACCATTCCTAGAGGTGCACACCACCTGCATACCTAATTTCCTGCATTGCCAGGCTCCAAGCATGCCTGGGGCAAGGGTAGGGCTGTGTCCTCCTCAGGGGGACAGCCCAAATGCCTCTGATGTGTCACTTCACTAGCCCACATGGATGGGGGGGAGGTGTGACTTCTTTCCTGCCCAACCCTTTGTTCTGACTCCTGGTGAGTGCTCACACTGCCTGGTAGGAGGTCAGAAACCTGTCTTGGCAGCAACTGGGGTGTGAAAATCCAGGCCTGCCAGCCAAAGCACGTCAGCTAAGGTAACCAGCAACCACTAGATAGTCACCTGGGTGCATGCCAGCCCTCCCTTGCCACCAGATTTGTGTCAGGGAAGAGAAGGCATGTTGTTTGACACTAAACATGACATATTTAGGTGGTACCATACTGGAGCTAGCAACCCGGGTTCCTGGGTGGAAGTCCTATGTTATCCTATGGACTGCCTATCACTTATAGTCTACTTTAATGGTAAAGCCACTATAGAGACATATAAGCTTGCACTTACATGTCTACACTCTTAGTATACTGCATCCTGCCTACTGGTCACAATAGGCCTTCTCTACAGGTGACTGACATATACTTACAAGCAGAACTGTGACCCTGTTACACATGGTGAGGACAAAGTCGAAATTAAGCAGTGAAAAGTGTTCAATGGCAGGCCTATTGTCATCTGTTTACCTGGGTCACTCAGGGTGGCACAGCCTGTCCTGCAGGACCTGAGTAGCCCTTTACCACCCATGCCCTGGGTACCACAGTCCCAATTACCAGGGACTTACAAGAGGGGTACAGTCTCTGTCAATTGGGGATGCCAATTTATACATTACTTTTAGGGAGAGAGCACTGGGACTGGAGCCTGACTAGTGCACTGTCGAAAACCAGCATCTAGTAGTCCAAATGTGGGCAAAAAGCACAGGGACATCTGCAAAAAGTCCTGTTTTCTTACAGTAATTGAGTAAAATGTACCCAAGTAGAAAGTACTGATATTTATAGAAATAAATTAACAATGGGACTAACAATCGCTCTATGAAACTCATTGCATGACTGCCAGATTGTGGCAATGAAGTCAATTTTACTTTTTACAACAAGCCTGCCCTATGGAATAAATTGATGTGTTTTGAACTGAAGAGGGTTTATATGGTTCAGTTAATTTATGCAGTCACCATGCTTTTCTAGGTAATTATCCTTTATCATCTATGATTGCATGGGCACTGAACATCTGACCTTCCCTGCCCTATCATCCCAATCCACCCCCTCTCCCTTTTATCCCCTCCCCTCCACACACAGATACCCTCTAGTCTATACATTACCTTTAGGCACGGCCACTGGAATTATGCAACAAAGGAGGACCAAATTATGCAGCAAGGAAATTAAGAAGCAAGAAAAGGCAAATAATGCTGCATAATGTGCCACATTTTGTGATAGTATTACTTCATTATTTTGTCGTTTTTATACCTGATAACGGTGTCTGAGAAAATAGTTCACCTTAATTAGTACTAAGTTAACACACAAATGCAACAATTAGCAACTGGAAGATAATCAGTAAACCTTTGCAAAAAGCCTTCCGGTACCCAGGCACCCAAGTTGCCATATTTGTCATAACTTTTGATCCGTTTGAGCTCGAAGCAAAATTTCTTTTTGCTAGACTTTGCAGATTATGCTGCAGATGATGGGTTATCTGGCAAATGCGGCAAATCCATAATTATGCAAAAATCGTTGTGGCCACAGAATCACATAATTCCAGTGGCCCTGCATTTAGGAGAAGGCATGTGGCATTATGGCCAGAGCTGCTGACTTTGGAACAGGAAAACCAGAGGCCAGAATTATGAAGATGCCAGGCAACACAGCTCAGCATGTAAAGCTGCTGTGCTGAGTTGTGTGACAAGGAGAGAGCAGGAGAGTGCCTATCTACAGAGATATGGCACTCTCCTCTCCCTAGCACCGGAGTGCAATCAGGCAGCCGTGCTCCATGCACACACTTTTGCACCGTAGTGCAAGGGTGGCTGCATGAGTCTAGCATAGGTTTTGTACTGGAAGGGTAATCTTCCCTTTCAGTACAAAATACAATGTTTCGACTAACTTTAAAACTTTTCTTTCTTTGTATGTGTGCTGTACAGGGAAAATAAAAGAGAAATAATAGTATTTCTCTTTTTAACACTTGCTCTGAATAAATGTTATTTTTTGGTATCTACTATAGTTAGTAGATAGGGTTTGCATCAACAAGCTTAGGTGGCAGCATAGTAATGCCCATGTACCACCCATGTAAGGCCTCTCTGACACAGACTAAGGCAACTTTCCCGTGCAAAACAAGTTATGCGCTTCAAAGTAAATCCACACAAAAATATTTTGTTCAAGTCTGCATCACTATTGTGACAAAACCCAGCACAAAAGGTTTGTAAATCGGGCCCTTGGACTCCTCATGCCTAAATAATAAAGGTGACCTTGTGTAATGCAAATGATGCTCATTTATACCACCTCAATAACTTTGGATCGAGTTTGCGCTATATGAAACTGCAAAATAAAACCTCTCATTACCATTGTTGAGTGAGAGTGGGGCCCAGAGAATAATTGCCCACCATATTGATTTCGCCTGGTAAACTACTGCTTTTCAGGCAGTCCTACCCTCTACCTATTTGGTCCTATGATCCTACAGCCCTTTGCATAATGTTGCTGAGCTGCAAGCAGCACTTTATGCCCGTGGGAGCTACCAGTATTGACCTTTACAAAAGACAAACCCCCTGGGCCAGTGCTAAGCACTTCAGTGTTCAAACACATTGCATACACCGCTTACAAAAGGTGAGTGAGGTCAACAGTGAGGCAGTAGCGGCTCGTGTCCCGGCAGTAGCGGGGAAAGGTAGGGGGAAACGGAGGACAAACAAAGGAGACGCACACACAAAAAAATACTTTCCTGCTGCATCACGACATCTCCGCTCTTCTCCTCCTTCCTCAAGAGCACAGGCTTCCAGAATCCCCTGCAGCATCAAGTTTTGTCTGCGCACTGTGGATTTGCGGTCTCAGTGAGACTGGGAGCCTGTGCTTGCTCTCTCCAACCCAGCAATGCAGCTGGAGTTGGAGAGAGCCTCAGTGCGCATGACGGTTTGCCTGGCCTGAGACGGCCGGTGTCCGGCCAAACCGGTATGTGCGCTGACAACAGTGACCTGCCCACCACTCCCCCACAATGACGCCCCGCCCCCAAGCCTCGGCTATTGTAAGAAAAATAAAACAATGATAAACACTTTTATTATCGTTTTATTTTTAACATTTTGAGGCTGATGGGGGTGACGCTCCTCCGCCATAGTGGAGGAGCCGCCGCTGCACCGAGGAAGGGGATACAGCAACTCCACTGACCTGACTTGATGACAGTCAGCCATGCTGGTGACAGCTGTGCAGCTTTCAATGTAGTGATAGTGCTTGTCACACTGTCAGTAACCAGTGGGGCAATTGACGTCAGGTCATTATGCAGTCATGAGTACTATTGGCCATCACACCCACTCGACATTGTCCCAGAACCACTGACTATAAGTCAAAGACAGGTGCTCTCTGCTTTGCTGTTTAATTGAAGGGAAGACCAGGTCCTCTTCGTGCACTCTGAAACACGCTGCCTTCAAGTGTTAGGCGTTACCTGTTTTCTGCCTGCTATTAATTCGGATTGAGAAGTATTTGCTTTCGTTAACAGTATTTGTGAGGGAGGGTTTTTCACACAGATGTGAGTGATGGCGAACAGGGAAATGCTTCCATGCTGTGCCAGTTACAGGCGCAGGGACCGATTTAACTCTTAACAAGAACTCAATGGAGTATTGCAGTTCAATAGCCAAATCTGGGGGTTTCAGTGAAGAGCAGTTTGGCGTTGTTTCTGTTGCTTAAAGACTGTTAACAGACAGGTGGTACAACAGTATTAAACTAACCTCAGCTGCAACAGGCAGTTAAAGAATCCCAGCTCCCCCCGTTGCTTTGTTTGGTGTAAATCAGTAGCTTTCCAGAAATCAGCATCACAAAATGTGTTAGGTGGGCTTCGAAGGGTTAAAAAAATTTGAGATGTCTGGCCCACCAAGTGACCAAGAGTATCTAATGGTTCACAAAGCCCCAGTGGGGTCCATCAACGCCACAGAAAAACTTTAGACACTTAGGGGCAGATTTACAAACCTCCTGCGCCACCAGTACTTCACTTTTTGTGACGTACTGGTGGCGTATTTTACTGCTCCATATTTACAAGGACAGGAAAAGCCGCCCTGCGGGGCTTTTCCTGTCCTTGTAAATATGGCCCCTTTACACGTATCACTTTGTGCAAAAGCGGTGTTCCATGGGTGTTGCTGTTCCAATGCAACACCCATAAAACCAGACACATTTCCAGATTTACGAGGAATCGTAAATCTGCAAATGCGTCTGAATGCTACGCCTCTCCTCGTTTTTTTCCTCTTTCAATGCGTGCTGCATTCTACACCAAGCATTGAACGAGCAAAATGCCTGTAGTGAGTGTTTCCTGCACAAAAACAATATCCCCATGACACAGGCATCCTTGCACCATGGTGCAAGGGGGCCTGCACCGGCGCATGGCAGCTGTTTGTGCGCCAGCACAGGGGAGAGCACAGGAATGCAGCATATTATTGTAAATATGTTGCATTCCTGTGCTTTGGAAGTGCCGCCGCGTGGCGCAGGCAGCGTGCTTGCTTTGCCGCGCTGCGGCACTTCCTCGTAAATCTGCCTCTTAGGGCCTATTTACAAGCCCCTTGCCCTGCCTATACATCACTCTTTCCCATATTGAAAGTGATGCAGCAGCGGCATAAGGGGCTTATAAATAAGCTCCTGGGAGTCTGATCTGTGGCTCACATGCTCAGAGACAAAGACCATGTGCAGATGCGGTCTGCCCCCTGCTTCAGGTTGGCGCACCAATAAGCACAGCCTTTGGGAATTTGCAGTGTGGGTTGGCCACCAGTAGCAGGCTGGGGCTTCAGCCAACCTTTGCTGCCCTGACGGCCTTATGGGGCGAGGAAGAAGTTGGATTTAATATATCATCAAAAAAACTTGAAAAACACTCAAACAACTAGAGTCTAATAAACGTTATGGCTAGGACTGGCTATAACGCCGTAAAGTATATATAAGACACCTCTGAAATTCACTTTTAAAACACAGTTAAAATCAAATTATGACTACAAAACAGAACCTAAAAAGCTCCACAATTCATAACTCACACAACACCCTTGGAAACCATAACTCACACACAAAATGCAATGCTCTCAAAATATTTATACCCATAAGTAAAAATGCCTACAATGACAACAGCTTCAAATAACAACACATCTTACATACCAATACATAATGCTACATTCATATTTGTCTCTTTCATTATGTTAATGTGATGTGTAATCTCATCTGTAGGATTGTTTATAACATTTGGAATTGCATCTCTTTCATCAAAGGTAAGTTCATGAGCAGTGCATTTGGTGTACAATTTATGATTTGTATTGCTCCTCCAATGGCTGCTTGACGCAATTCTCAAAGGCGATGCTGTCCTACCTGGACAACTTCCCTTTTGCAAATTAGTTACTGCCTCTTTTGAGGTTAGGGTATCTTTTCAGTGTATTTCATCTGGAATTGAGGTCACAAACCATTGATTCTTCTCATTGAGATTCACAGTTATGAGTGAATGCCATTTTCATGTCCCCTCTAGTCGTTAATGAATGGCAAAACCCCTTTTGCAATTCAGAAAGGCTTTTTCAAATCCAGAATGGGGGTTATTATGCAGCAAGTAGTAAAATGGGGAGAGGGGAATAAATTATGAAACAAATGAGCTTAAGAAATGGAAACAATGAAAACTAGACAACCACCGCTGCACTGAGACTGTCTGGGAGAGTATGATTGTTAGAAATGTGTCCCTCTAGTTGGTAGCGGCATACAGCCTGTCCAAGTTGTGACCACAGTCCTAGTCAGGGTAAGTCAGATGCACACCCTAAAGTAACCTGTGCTCACCCTCTGGTAGCTTGTAACAGAGCTGTCAGGCTTAAGTTAAGAGGCAATGTGTTGAGTATTTGTGCAATACAGCAAACAGTAAAACAGTGAAAAAGCCACAAAAAGACTCCACACCAGCTTAGAAAAAAAGATTGTGATTTTATAAATAAAACAAGACCAAAACAACGAACTTCCAATAAGTAGAAGTCAAGAGAATTTTTAAAGATTAAATGCAAAAATAGCACTTAGATGCAAATAGCAATTGAAGAGTTAATTGGTCACGCTGGACCCAGATAAAGTCATGAGTTCAGGCTGACTGTGATGGAGCGTGAGTTGGATACAGGACCCACACAAGGCCTGCTGAGCAAAGTACCTGAATCTTGTTCGCATCATGAGATGTGTTGATTTTCCTCACACAAGGATGGTGATGCGTTGGTTGTGAAGATGAAGCTCTGGTTCCAAGATGTGTTGGTTCTGAAACCGATGCACTGGGTTTCTCCATGCAAACAAAGGGATGCTTCGATCATCCTTCAGCATTGGCGGCGATGCAGCAGTTCTGATGCATCGCTTCCGAGGGCAATGCCCTGGGTCCAAGTACGATGCACCGGTTCTGTTCCCGCAACAGCGGTGACGAATCAGTTCTCTTTTCGGAGCAGGAAATGCATTGATTCCACTGGAGCAAGCACCTGGGTTAATTTCCAATGAACCAGGCACAGGAGCAGGTTTAAAGACTTTGATGTCCCTGAGTCTTTGAAGAACAGAAGGCTAATCAACTAGCCCTTGGAGTCACTCTGTGTCAGGTGAAGTGGGTCTACTAAGAGGGAGCAGCAGGCAGCAGAGAGCACTGCAAGGCAGCTGACTTTCAGAGCTGCAGCCCAGCAGGGTAGCAGTCCTCAGCACAGCAATCCTTCTCTGCAAATTGGTTTCAGGTCTAGAAGTGTACTGAGTTGGTAGGGTCAGAGGTCCAGTACATATACCCAGTTGTGCCTTTGAAGTGGGAGTCGTCTTCAAAGAAGAGTCTTTGAAGTGCACAGAGGTCCTTTCTTTCTGCCCTGGCTCCAGACTCACTACAGGGGGGTATGCAGCCCTTTGTGTGTGGACAGGTGAAAGTGTGAAGCTGTGCCCAGCTCCTCCCTCCCTTCTTCCCAGGAAGATTAATGAAGTCACACTCAGCCTTTCTTTGTGTAGTGGCGGCTGCTCCACTATGGTGGAGGAGTGTCGCCCCCCCCCGCCATACTCAAAACGTCAAACAAAATAGATAATAATTGGGGAGAGGAGTTGGCATAATGGCTAGGGCGGTCAACCTCAAATCTGGGGAACTGGGTTCGAGTCTCGGCAATGACGCTGAACATCCTGTGATTCTGAGCAAATCACTTAATCTCCCTGTGCCTAACAAAAATGAATGTGTCCTCATGTAACACAACTGGTGCTATGTAAAGCGCTCTGATACCCGATACCTTCGGGTCAAGTTCGCGCTATATAAAACTCTGTAAACAAATAAAAAAAGACAGGTTAATTATTTTTTTATTTTTCAAGTTTTGGTCTCTGGGGTGGGGCAATTGTGGGGGCAGTCATAGTGGGGGGAACTGTTATCAGTGCACATGTCTGTTCGGCACGCTGTCTCAGGCCGACAAAACCCACATGTGCACTGAGCTGTCTCCAACCCAGCTGCATTGCTGAGTTTGAGACAGGAAAGTACAGGCTCACAGTCTCTCTGTGAGCACAAATTCACAGCGCTCAGGCCAATCCTGACGCTGCTTTCAAACATGAGAGCAGCATCAGGATTGGCAGCAGGGGAACCTGTGCTGCAGCGATAAACTCGGGCAGAAGAGCGGTGGTCCTGTGTTTTATTTAAACTTTTCCTTTCTTCATGATTTCGTCCATTGTCCCATTCTACCCATTCCCCCCGCCCTGCAACTCTATCCGCACAGCAGCTACTACTGCCTTTGTGTGGGATTGTCTAGAGGGAATACACAAAATGAACTGTCACCCAGCCCAGCCAGTGATCAGAGGCAGTTAGCAGACACCAAATGGCTAAGAGCAGAAAAATGTCCAACTTCTATAATTATGCTCCCTCTCTACTCAATGCACAAAATAGAGTATTAGGTCAGCTCACGTCATCCATTGGCTGCCTTCACTTTGAGTTACTGCATCATGCTACAAGATATTTATTTAAAGTTGGAATATTGAGTCATCATTGTAAACGTTAGAATTTTTATTAAACCTATAGAAAACATGCATAAATAATTACAGTTGAGGGAAATCTAGGAAGGCCTTGCAGCGCTGCAGCTTTGTAAAAAGCATTTCAAGCAGTTGCCTCTGATTCGAGAGGGCCATCTAGGAATGTCTTGCAGGAATGCAGCCTTGTAAATGACTTAAAGCAGTTGCTTCTGATTCGAGAGGGATATCCAGTAATTATTTGAGGCATCTCAGATGTGCAAAAGGCCAAACCTTTTGGCTTTGCCAGTGCTTGTTCTTATAGACAATCGGATGTGCTAGTGATAAAGTCACTTTTTGTTTGTGACTGATTTCAGGATCCAGCTGAATGCTAATCTACATGTAAATACATCAATATCAACTTTGGTGAATAAAGCTGAATATTGGTATCAGGTTAAGTACTCTGGGGTATATTCTCAAGAACGTGTGATAACCATCGCAAAAGTTACTTAAGGCAACCCTCAACATTGCAGTCCATCGCGGGAAATTTACGCCCTGTTAACCTGGTATTCACAACACGGCGTTACCATGTGATAGTCACGAGTTAACGCGTAAAATGACCGCGTTAAAATCAACACCACGCCGCTAAAATGCGAAACACGAACGCGAAAAAAGCTGAGATAAGGCCAATCGCGATACAAAAAGCAACGAAAACCAGCGGCAGGCCTGCAAATCCCACGCGTCTGGTGGGAAAATGCACTATAAAAGCAACAAAAACAACACACCAGAAAGAAGCCAAAGTGCGTAGCAACATGGATGCACCCTGACCGAGCTCAGAGGCCAACGCAAACCCCACAAGCCCCACAGACCACCAGCACGGAACAACGGGGTCGGGGAAGGCCAAGGAGAAGAGGGAGAGGAAGACGGGGTGCAGTCTGCAGGAAAACAAGACCAGCGTCCCGGAGGTGACAGAACACAACCAGCAACTGACCTACAATCAGACTACCTTGAATGCAGCCAGGCATAAAGGTGCTGCTAACAGGAAGGCAGCAATGGCGACAGAAGGTGGGAGTCCTGCGCCACAGGAGGAGCTGGAGGAAACGGAGGCCACAGTCAACAGTGAGGAGACGGTACAAGGAGTCGGGAGTGCCTACACAGCTCGGGAGGACCTGACACAACATCAACAGGGTGAGTAAAGACCAGGGACTGGGGGGACGGGGGGAGATGGGCACAATGTCACACATGCACAACTATGTGTAGCACACTGCGCACCCACAATGACCCTGGATCATGTCCCTCATCCCTGTGGCACACTGCAGCACACACACATAGCAATAACAGCACATCCACATTGACGACAATATGGTACAATGTGCAACCCCGACACTGCAGAACAGAGGACACAACTGGCTCCGCACACGCGCAGAAACAGGTCCACTACATCTGACAGAGCTGGAAACTGTGAAATGGAAATGTACATGTAAAACCTCACACCAGTCATGTAGTTCAAATGTACACTGTCCCGCATCTAAATCCTGCACCTCCAAAACAGTCACATTGTACATTGTCATACAGTCTGCATGTAAACAAGAACAATGTGCCAACACACATGTCAACACAATGTCAACATGCATCTCCCCTCCACATTGCAGAGGGACACACAAAACCTCCAGCAGGGCACAGAAGACCACACATCAGTGATGCCGGAGAGGACCACCACACCTTCGACACCGACGCCCTACAATAGCCCATAGACATCCCACGCAACCCACCACCAGAACCAGGGCAGCCAAGCTACTTAGAGGAGAACCCAGACCCTGCAACAGACCACACAGCATGAAGCACCCGCAAGCACGGCAGGCTCACAACACTTCACTGACCCACACATGGCACCCCAATGCCAGGTGTCAGAACGCCAAAAGAAGGTGGCCCAACAGGTGCGGGTGTGTTCCGAACCCATGGAAGGTGAACTAGATCACATACGTGGGTGTCTATTACCCTTCAGGGACCACCTACACCCCACAAAGGAGACCCACACTGCACACTGCCATAGAGACACATGCAGATGCAAATTCCCAGTACAGAACCATGACCAGGGGCACACACATATCAGTTACACACCCACGTTGGCTCTGCGTACGATGGCAAGGTCCACTGCCCTTACGAATTGTGTGGGTGACAAGAAAGCTACATGTCCAAGCTCTAACCCGCTGCCTGCGGTGACATATCTGCATCCGCTGTACACAGCACAATGTAATGTCCTGTAATGCATACAACAAGACGACAGGGACACACGCAGATATCATGTTGAACGTGCGCCCGGCCCCTTTATTGGCAGGGCCACATGTACAGTGATGCCTGTGCTGGGTGTGTGTGGGGTGAGTATAAGGCAGCCCGCACAGAGTGCTTGGTGCTGGCAACAACTTGAACAGTGGACACGAGTGCAATGGAAACAGAAAACACCTGCATTAAAGAGTCAACTGCTGAGCAACATGCAGGGAGCCGGAGCAAGTACAGAGGTCACCCAACATACAAACAGAAGTGTCCGTTAGTTTCAGTGCACTGCGGTTGGGTCCCCAGAGCTGAGCATGCTCATGTAAAGAAAATGTCTAGGATTGTGTCCCCTCTGGACATTCCTGATGCAGCTACAGTGGGGGTTGTCACACCTGCATCATCTACTTCATCGCCGTCCCAGGTCTCCCACACTTCCTGAGGTGACATTGCTGCATGAGCTCTCCACAGCACATAACCAAAACAGTGATGGACGATGATTCATGGTGCACAAAGCTAGTGGCACCTGAAGTGCTGAGCAGGGGATCAGGCAGAAGATGGCATTCACGACAGGTGCGGGCAACTCAGTCAGTCTGCCAGTATGACTGTTTTTACACTGGCAGTTGGGGGTTGGAGTTGGTCCTGGCCGTGGTGGCGTGTGCCTCCTGCGGTGATGCGACGTCCGGGTCGGTCAGGACTCAATCTGATGTGTGAGCCCTGGTGGGCCGCATTTGAGGCCGGAGCCTGCGGACAGAGCAAGGCCACAGACACATGGAGTTGATGACCCCAAGGCCTTCGCCTCAGAGGCCATCCAACATCTCAGAAGAAGGGGTGCTGGACCTGACAAGCACAGAGTTAGTGGCCCCGGATGCACTGCGGCCGGCACAGGCACCCCACCACAGGACGGTGACTTGCCGTGCAGTCAGATGGGCCACGCGAGCTGAGCGGGTCCTCATCAATGTCCGAGGTGTATGTGGTGGAGGTCTGTGGGGGACGGTGGAAGGTGTCCTCTAGGGCATGATGCAGAGGATGGAAGCTGTCCGGCAGCAGCAAATGGAGGAGTGGAATGCCACGGCATCGTTTTAGCCACAAAGTCAGTATCATTGACATGATGGCGATGACAACTCCAAGTCCATGGACTCAGTCGCCACCAAAGTACTCTCAAGCAAGGGTCTTCAACATATCCAATAGTGAGAGCTGCTTCTGATCAATGAAAATCATTCCAAGCTATCACCACATATATAAATTAATTAGGGATACATAAAGGAGATGTGACAGAAATGGTGAGCGCCGGTTCTGCTGTAGTGACACCCAGCATTAATGGCACTCGAGCTGTATCATTACAAGTTTATCTATGGGGCCCCGAAGGACCATTTTTGCCCTTGTACTCTTGTTTGTAATCACCTTGGAGAGGAAAGTGTCTCCCTGGGGTTTGTGTTCTCTTGGTAATACAACACATATGAAGACATTGCTCTTATTATAAGAGCTAGGCCCCCAATATCTTCCTAAAATAGTTAACTGTCTTACAGTCCATTAGTTGATGTCCAGAAACTGGTCTGCATAGTACCAGGATTATGAGAAAGGCAAGTCCTAGAATTTTCAGTGCCCCAGAAGAAAATGCACAAGTTGTCCCGCAACATGCGCAAATTCACACACAACTACATCACAAAGTTATGTCTGAACTATACCTTACATCCTTAACTAGGATCATTAGCAATAGGTACACACAGGCGAGGTAACACTCCACAAGGAAACATATCTGCATTCATCGCCTTGTCCATTGTTACACCTGTGAGGCAATAAGAGATCGCTATAGGAAATTAATTACATTTAACGAAATTGAGACTGGAGAGAAAGGTATGGCATCCAGCCCCATCACCCACCTTTACTTTAAAGTCAGGTGAAATGCTACTGAACTCGAGTGGCAGGTGGAGAGCTACTCCAAGGCAGCTTGGGGGCTACTGGTAGCTTGCGATCAACATGTTGGAGAATCCTGCTGTAAAGCAAAGGTCTTCAAAGTTTTCATTCTTCTCCCTCCTTCGTGTATAAAATTCCTCCACACCCCTCACTTGACAAACATATAATTTCTCACAATTATTCTATATATTTGACACCTCTGAACATATTTAGGAACTCGAATTTTGTAGTTATGTTTGGTAATCTTTTTTTAAAATGCAAATACGACTGACAACATGCTTGTGGCCGCGTGGCTCACTAAAAGTATCCACAGTGTGATTCTTTTTCACAAATCAAGGGAGGGACTTTTTGGGTTATTTAGAGCCCTCCATCCACCCTTGACACCTACTTACTACCAGGACGTGCGTGAAAAAAAGGCATTGCTTAAGTAGCTCACTGCCACTCTGTTTTCTGTCACTAAAAACACAGCACTGTTTAAAGCATGACGTTGCCTCTGTTCCCTAGGGCATCATAAATGCTCCTTTTGGCCAGAGCACTGTGATCGATTCAGTGTGTGTGCTGAAACGTCCCTATCTGGAGTGTGAGTACTTAAATAGAAGTATGTCATGCAATGCCATGTTATGTGAAATTATACAAAGCTCTTATTCAACCTCAAGCCTCCTGGCTCTAAGAAGGAGAAAACGATTAGCAAACCCAGGTAAGAAAGTCTGGGAATAGACAGGTTTATAATTATTCCCAAATTCTGTTAAAGAAGAAATGGTATGTACAGTAGATGCGAGGACAGCAAAGAAGCGATCATAGTTTCTTGAAATGAAGCACTCTCCAGAGACAAATGTAATGGGTATATATCTGTGAGGGGAATACACTTATATGTGGTCTTTAAAAGAAAAAGCAGAGGGATACCAAATAAAGTGCATTGGTCAATGCATAGGACTTTAAAGGAGGTGAATCGGAAGCAAATGTAGTTGTTCTAATAACCAAGGGCTCCTCTAAAACGTGGAGCAACCGCAGCCAGCCAGACTGGCTCTGAGGAATCTTAGGCAGTGGATCTGAGAGCTGTTGATGCCTAGATGGACTGCATTCCAATAGTCCAAGTGAGAACAGATAAGTGCATGGACAGTGAAGGAGTATCATCAAAATTATGACATAGTAGAATTCTACATGCGGATACAACTGACAAGATTTGTGCTGTCATTTTGAGGTTACAATGGGTTTTGGCTCCCATACGTGTGGCTACCTGCATTTACAGAGAGCAGGCTCTTAGTTCTAAAAGCCACAGAAAGACTTCCAGAAGGCTGAGTCGCCTGGACCATGATAATCTCTAATATTTCTGTGTTAAATCTAAGCAAGTGCCTTCCCAACCACTTCCTGATGTCCAGCATACAGTGCTGAAGAAGATGGCCTTCTTCATCTCTACCAATCAGACAGAAAAGGAGCTGTGCATAACCAGAATTAGTCAAAATAAAAATGTGAAAATGTAAGAGTATTTGATAGAGGCCAGAAATTTAACGTAGAAATTGAGGCGGTAGGAGGAGGGCGCAGGTGCCAGAGCAACGCTGTTGGGTACTGCAAGAGATGCCAATAGGCCTTGCGAACGCAAGAACTATTGGCTTTGCCAATATGTTTTAGCAACGCTCCAAACCAGTGTGCCTGCTGTTCCACATTGCTAAAAGTTGGTGGGGTAAAGGAAAGTGGTATGGAGTGGAGTGTCGTAAAGTGGAGTACAGTTAATTCTTATGGAGTGGCATAGAGAGTCGTGGAGTGGCATAGAGCAGTGTAGAGTGATGTAGAGTAGAGTTTAGTGGAGTGGAGAGGAGAGGAATGAAGTGGAGTGCCATGGAGTGGCATAAAATGGCACGATGTAGAGTGTTGTGGAGTGTCATGGGGGAGTTGAGTGGAGTAGATTTGAGTGGTAGAGAGTGGAGCAGTGTGTCAAAGTGGAGTAGAGTGTCGTAGAGTGGAGTGGCATAGAGTATCGTAGAGTGGTGTACAGCAGAATGGAGTGGAGTACAGTGTGTTTCTTAGAGTGGAGTAGACTGTTGTAGAGTAGAATGGCGTAGAGCAGAGTAGATTGCAGTTGCAGCTGCTCTTGATAACAAGTGGTGGGCGAGGTAAATAACAATAAAACTAAAAAAAGCACTTACTTGCCGCTGCCAGCCACTGTCTCGGGGTTCTTCTGTCCCGGGCCTGACTTTGAATCCTCACAGGCTGGAGCACACTGCGCAGGCTCCTAGGCGCTAACCAAGATGCTCCTCTCATACTGGTAATAATGCATGAGAGCACCGCCGTGATTGGGCTGAGCGGGCTAGTCTGATGCTCGCTCAGGTCCTAGGAGCCTGTGCCTCTTCTTCACCCGACTGTGCAGGAGCCGGGTGTAGAAGAAAAAGATCTAAGTGTGCGTGACAGGAAACAACCTTTACAACGCAGTCATTACATCGCACTACCTTTACAACGCAGTCATTACAACGCAACATCCTTTACATCGCATGTCATTACAACGCAGCCATTACATCGCATGTCACTACAACACATGTCATTACAACGCATGTCACTACAACGCAGGCATTACATTGCATGTCATTACAATGCATACTATTACAACGCATAGTACCCCTACACTATCCAACACTTAACCTACTGTTGCACTCAATGGAGTTAGAATAGTAATTTTTACCCCTACACTACCCAACACTTACCCTACTGTTGCACTTAATGGAGTTAGAATAGTAATTTTTACCCCTACACTATCCAACACATACCTTAAATACAATGTAATGGTATGCGTTATAATGGTATGCGTTGTAATGGTATAATGCAATGTAATGTAATGCTTTGTAAATGTAGTTTCTAAAAATGCATTGTAATGGCATGCGATGTAAAATAATGCGTTGTAATGGATGTTGGGATGTAAAAACTGCGTTGTAAAGGCATGCTTTGTAAATGTTTGCGTTGTAACATCATACATTCGTGCGTGACAGTTTGGCCGGCCTTAGACAGCCAGCCAAACCATCATGCAAACTTACAGTGTGCACTACTCCCCCCCTGCTGTCATCATGGCCCCACCTGGCTCTACCAGGGAAAGAACAAAATGGTTTTATTATCATTTTATTTTTCCCGTTTCCCTCAACTGGCTCTCAGCGGGGGGTGATGCTCCTCCGCCATAGCGAAGGAGCCGCTACTGATAGATTGTTGTAGAGTTGAGGAGCATAGAGTGGAGTAGAGTGTTGTAGAGTTGAGTGGCATAGAGTGTCATAGAGTGTAGTGGCATCTAGTGTCAAAGAGTGGAGTGGCATAGAGTGGTGTAGATTGGACAAGTGTGTTGTGGAATACATTGGAGTAAAATGGCATGGAGTGGCATAGAGGGAGTTGTGTAGAGCGTCATAGACCAGAGTAGTGTCATAGAGTGGCATAGAGTGGAGTAGAGTACTGCAGAGTGGAGTGACATAGAATGGAGTAGAGTGTCAGAGTGGAGCAGAGTTTAATGGAGTAGAGAGACATAGATTGGAGTATTGTGGAGTGTTGTAGAGTGGAGTAGAGTGGCCTAGAGTGAAGTGCCCTAAAGTACAGTGGTGCAGAGTAGGTTGGCATAGAGTGCAGTAGCGTAGAGGGCATTGGCTTTGAGTAAAGTGGTGTAGAGTGCATTGGTGTAGACTGCAGTGACATAGAGTAGAGTGATGTAAAGTGAAATGGCATAGAGTAGAGTGGTGCAGAGTAAATTGCAGTGGCATACAGTGGATGGTATAGAGTGGAGTGAATCATAGTGGATGAGAGTGGCTTAGAGTGAAGTGGCAAAGAATGAAGTGGCGTACAGTAGATTGTTTTAGAGTAGAGTGAAGTGTATAGAGTGGAGTGGTGTAGGGTAGAGTGGCAGAGTGCAAAGGTGTAGAGTACAGTGGCATAGAGTGCAGTGTCATGGAGTGCAGTGGTGTAGAATACATTAGAGTAGCGTAGAGTGGAGTGATGCAGAGTGTAGGGGTGTAGATTGCAGTAGAGTACTGCAGAGTTGAGTGATGCAGAGTAGAGCTTAATGGCATAGAGTGTAGGGGCACAGAGTGCATTCTTGCATATTAGAGTGTTGTAGAGTGCATTGGCGTAGAGTGCATTGGTCTAGAGTGGTTCAGAGTTGAGTAGTGCAGGGTACAGTGGTTGTGGGTAGAGTGGTGTAGAGTACAGTGGTGCAGAGTAGAATAGAGTGACATAGAGTGCAGTGACATTGAGCACAATGCAGTAGAGTGACATAGCATGCAGCGGCTGTGAGTGCAGTGCCTTAGAGTGCATTGCTTTTGGGTAAAGTGGTGTAGAGTGCATTGGTGTAGAGTACAGTGATTTAAAGTAGAGTAGTGTAGAGTGCAATGGCATAAAGTAGTGCAGTGCCGTAGAGTGCAATCACATGGAGTGGTGCAGGATGGAGCAGAGGGGTGTAGATTACAGTGGCTTAGTGTGAAGTGGCTAAGAGTATAATGTTTCAGAGTAGAGTGAAATGGAGTAGAGTGGAGTGGTGCAGGGTAGAGTGCAGTGTAGAGTGTTGTGGTATAGAGTAGTGGCATAAAGTGCAGTGGCATAGAGTGCAGTGTTTTGGAGTAGAGTGGCATAGAGTGGAGTGGCGTAGAGTGGAGTGGTGCAGAGTTGAGTGGAGTGGTGCAGAGCAGAGTGGAGTGGACAAGACTGCAGTGGTGTAGAGTGCAGTGGTAAACAGTAGAGTGGGGGTAGAATGCATTGGCATAGAGTAAAGTGGTGCAGAGTAGAGTAGAGGGGCATAAAGTGAAATGGTGTATAGTGCAGTGTCATCGAGTAGTGACATAGAGTGCAGTGGCATAGAGTGCAGTGGCATAGAGTGCTGTGTTTCAGAGTAGAGTGGCATAGAGTGGAGAGGCGTAGATTGGAGTGGTGCAGAGTAGATTGGAGTGGTGCAGAGTAGAGTGGAGTGGCCAAAACTGGAGTGGTGTAGAGTGCTGTGGCGAACAGTAGAGTGGGGTAGAGTGCATTGGCATGGAGTAGAGTGGCGCAGAGAAGAGGAGGGAGGCATAGAGTGAAGTAGTGCAGAGTGCAATGTCATAGAATGCAGTGGTGAACAGTAGATTAGAGTGGCGTAGAGTGGATTGGCGTATAGTGGATTGGTGTAGAGTGTATTGGTGTAGAATGTAGTGACGCAAAGTCCATTGGCAAAGAGTGCAATAGAGTAGAGTGGTGCAGAGTAAAGTGTAGTGGCATAGAGTGCAGTGTTGTGGAGAAGAGTGGCACAGAATAGAGTGACGTAGAGTTCAGTGGCAGAGAGTGCAGTGTTGCAGAGTAGGGTGTTGTAGAGTACAGTGGTGTAGAATATAGTGGCGTAGAGTGCACTGGTTTAGAGTGCAGTGGCATAGAGTGGTGCAAAGTAAAGTGACATAGAGGTAGTGCAGTGGCATAGAGTAGGGTGTTGCAGAGTAGAGTAAAGTGGTCTATAGTGCAGTGGTGCAGAGTACATTGGTTTAGAATGCAGTTGTGAGAGTGCATTGGCACAGAGTGCAGTGGAATAAAGTGCAGCAGCATAGAATAGAGTGGAGTGGTGCAGGGTAGATTTCAGTGGCATAGCATGGAGTAGCATAGAGTGGAATGTCACAGAGTGGAATAGAGTGGCGTAGAGTGCTGTGGCATAGAGTAGATTGTTTCAGAGTAGAGTAAAGTGGCATAAAGTGCAGTAACATAGAGTACAGTGTCGTAGAGTGCAGTGTCATAGAGTGCGGTGGTTCAGAGTAGGTTAGAGTGGCTTACAATGGATTGGCATAGAGTGCAGTGGTGTCAGGTGGAGCAATGCAGAGAAAGTGGCCTAGAGTGTAGTGACATACAGTGAATTGGCGTAGAGAGCAGTAGAGTGGTGTAGAGTGGTGCAAAGTAGGCTGCAGTGGCATAGAGTGCAGAGTAGGGTGGTGTAGATTTCAGTGGCTCAGAGAGCAGTGTTGAAGAGTACAGCGGCACAGAGTGGAGTGGTGCAGAGTAGATTGAAGTGGCACAGAGTAGAGTGCAGTGGCGTAGAGTGGAATGATGCAGAGTAGAGCGGGATAGAGTGCAATGGCTTAGGGTACAGTGACATATAGTAGAGTGGCCTAGATTTCAGTGGCAGTGAGTAGTGCAGAATAGACTGTCATAGAGTGCAGTGGTGTATAGTAGAGTGGCGTAGAGTGAATTGGCGTGTAGTGCATTGGTAAGGAGTGCAGTGGCATAAAGTAGAGTGGAACAGAGTAGAGTGGCATAGAGAGCAGTGGCATAGAGTACATTGATACAATGTAGAATAGAGTGTGGTAGAGTGCAGTGACATAGACTCTAGTGGCATAGAGTGAAGTGATGCAGAGAAGATTGGCGTAGAGTAAAGTGGCATAGAATGCATTGGTTTTGAGTAAAGTGGTGTAGAGTGCATTGGCATAGAGTGCAGTGGTACGATTAGAGTGCAGTGGCATCGAGTAGAGTGATGCAGAGCAGAGTGCAGTGGTGTACAGTAGAGTGGCATAGAGTACAGTGACATAGAGTGTTGTGGTGCAGAGTAGATTGGTGTGGTTACAGTGGAATTTGAAGAGTGCACTGGCATAGAATGGAGTGGTACAACCCAGAGTGCATTAGCGAAGAGTATAGTAGCATGGAGTGAAGTGTTGCAGAGTAGAGTGGCATAGAGTTGAGTGGCACAGAGTGGAGTGGTGTCGAGTGCAGTGGTGAAGAGTGCAGTGGTGCATAGTAGAGTAGTGTGGGGTAGAGTGCATTGGCATGGAGTAGAGTGGTGTAGAGTAGAGAGGCATAGAGTGAAGTGGCATAGAGTGGAGTGGTGCAGAGTAGAGTGCAGTAATGCAGTGGAGAGTAGCGTGGAGTGGCATAGTGTGGAGTGGTGGAGAGTAGAGTGCAGTGGCGTGGAGTGGTGCAGAGTAGAGTCGAGAGGGGTAAAGTGGAGTATGCATGGTGGGGTAGCATACTGCCATTAGAGACAACACATCTTCAGTTGAAATGACCATTACATTTTCACACACTTCCAGTTTTACTGATAAAGATATACAGCTCACAAACGATAATGTGTGGAAATATCATCACCTAGTGTATTGATTTGTTTTGATCAGCGGCATAGTTCATTTACAGACATTTAGTTTCTGTTTTGTGCTAGAAAGAAAAATGACATTCTACAGCCTTCCTCAAGCACACCCTCAGCAGCCAGCATGATTGCCACATAAATCCTGTCACTTTGAGGTCAAAGAAAGAGATGTAAACAACAAGCTTCCTGGAAGACAGAGACTGACATTTGACCTCTTTCTTTGAATGCACAGCAAATGTGACAAGATAAGAACAAGATTTGAAGGCCTGTTTACAGAAATCCAGTACTTGTGGAAGAATACAGTAAATAGGGTTTGGGCATTGGAAGGGATAAAATTAAGCTGGACAGTCTAAAACAAACAGCCAGCAAAAACAAAGCAAGTAAATGTGAGTTGCAAACCACACAGCCAATGGTAAGCAATGGGAAAAATGCATTAGCAGTGAAGCTTTCCAAATATCCCTCTGTCTGGTAGGCTTCGACCTAAACGGCGTATTATAGCATTACAGTACATCTGCTACATGGAAGGACTACTACAATGCATTTAAAGAAACACATTTACCACTACAACGAGGGAAGCAGCAACATGTTACATTTATAATGCATTTATAGGTTCATGGGGTAGGATGAGTGGTGTATATAGGGATAATAAGAGTGCTTTTTTTTAGGATTCAGAGATGGGTAGTGATTAGTGTGAGAAAGTGCCATCTTTCTTGCATGGTATGCCCCCACTTTTTTCTAAATTGCTGAATGTACTTTGATTAAGTGTACCCTGGACTCCTGCCAATCAGGTGCCCAGGGCCTATGTTCCTTCCTTAAAACACCCCAACTCCAAATTGGCAAACCCTAGCCACATGTCAGCCCCTGGTAAATGGTACCCTAGGTACCCAGGGCCTTGTGGCCAGGGAAGGCCTCTAGGGGCTGCAGCACTCGTTGTGCCACCCTTAGAGGCCCTGTACCCTTACACACGCACACTGCCTTTGCAGGCTGAGTGTCTGGGTGCAGGACAAAACAAAGAGTCGACATGGCACACATCTCTGTGTGCCATGCCCATCACCTACACTGCCAAGGCATATATCAGTCACCCCTCTAGCTGGGTGCCTTACGCCTATGGTGTGGGCACAGGAGCAGGAGCCCTGTGCCCCTACAGTACCCGGGTCCATTCCTGGGCACTGTAAGTGCAGTGCTGCCATTTAAGAATACATGGTGCTGAGAGCTCGTCAAACACGAGCTCCACAGCACCATAATGGCAACACTGAAGACTGGGAAGTTTGGTATCAAACTTCTCAGCACATTAAACCCACACTGATGCCAGTGTGGGATTTAATGTACTAAGCACCCCAGAGGGCATCTTAGAGATGCCCCCTTACAACTAACCTACAATCCACGTCTGCTCTGAGGCTGCCCAGGCTGCCACACAGCAGACACGTTGCTGGACCCCTGGGTGGGAGAGCCCCTGCTCTCCCGGGCCTGCAACAATGCACATCCTGGGTGAGGTGATAAATCTCCTCCCCCAGGATGAGCAAAGGGAAGCTTTAAAGGCATGCCGCCTCTTGGAGTTTCCCCAGGCCACTGCAACCCCCCACTCTGGCGGGAAGCTTGGCCGGAAACCGCATACAAGGACAGGGGATGTGCCAGCCTGCCCACCCCACCCCTCAGGTGGGGGAGGCGAGGTGAAGCACATCTCCGGGCTCTCGCCATCTTGAAGATGGGGGGCCCTACCCTATCAGGATTAGGCTACTGCCCCCCTCCCACAGGAGAGAGGCAGGATAGGGGGTGTACCCACCCCAGGACAAGGACCCATTGGTCCCTGGCCTTCACCTACCTGTAACGCCCCTAAATCTAGTATTTAGGGGCACCCTGAACCTTCCTTCCCCAGATTCCAGATTCGAAAAACTACAAGAAGAGCAAGAAGAACAAAGACCTGCCCTGCAGCTGCTAAAAAGGGAACAAGACACCAACTGCTTTGGCCCCAGCCCTACCGGCCTGTCGACTCCCGGACCTGCACCAGCGCGGCATCTCTCGTGGCCAGCAATCTCACCAAACCCCGGAGGACCTGGCTACCTTTTGGCTCTAAGCCCCTGGGACTCCCATGAGTAGAGGCTCTACTCAGAAACCTATTTTTAACCCCTGGCAGCAGCCCGGAACCGCGGACCCAACACACTCTGCACCAGCCAAGCCTGGCCAGTGCCGGAGTAGACAAAGACCCTGAGGACGACCCCACGGTGACTGTGACCCCGAGTCCGGCACCCAAGGACCCCCCTCGACATTCCGGAAGAAGCCTGCAGCCTCAGAACAGAGTGCCACCCCAACCGCGATCAACAAGAGGGTAAGATTTCCGACATCAAAAGGCACCCCTGCACCTGGCGCCCTGCGGCCCCCTGTGCCCAATCCCGGGGTACCCACCTAACCTACAACTCCCCAACTTACCTCTCGAAGTGGTGGTGGCACCTGAAGCATCCTCGTCCCCGAGCTTGCAGCCTTTTTCCAAACCGGAACATTCCCATTGATTTCCATTGAGCGCCCGAGGGCTCAAAAGCACCCTGCACCTAGCCGCCCGAGTGGCCCTGGCAGTGCAATCTCTACACTAGCCTACTTCCCCACTTGCCCTGAGTGAGTGACCAGGAGCCCAGCTCCCACAGCCGCGTGGCCTGCTAGTCAGCAGCCACCAAACCAGGCCCCCCTATTCCTCATAGGCTAACATTGGGCCTAACTCTCACTGCACCCGGCCGTCCTGAAACCGCTGAGGGTGAACTGACTGTACCTACCTGACACTGGGAGACCCCTGAGTCTATGCCCAGAACTTCAACTCTGCCAGTCGAGAACTTACCCTTAAACCGCGATCTTCATTTTCCTCATAGTGTAACATTGGCTGGCTTTTTCTTGGAAATTCTTCTAAGTGTGAACTGTTCAAAACTCAAAATATTCACCAAAAATCAGTCGCGTACCAAAAACGAATTTACTCACCTGCTCTTAGGTGAGCTCCCAGTGCTGGATCTTGGTGCCCTGCACTGACTCTGAAAAGTACCCACAACTACACTTACCTTTAACTCCTTTTTCTTCCGTAGGAAACCATTGACTGCTTTTCTGTGAAATTTCTTCTAAGTGTTGATTTCTGCAATCTTGAAATATTCTTTTAAAATCGTACAATTTCTGCAAACGTAATTACTTACCTGTTTCTGATAAAGACCCCAGTGCTGAGTCTAGGTACTCAGACCTGGATTACAAAAGTAACGATAAAGTACTCTACCTGCAACTTGAATTTCTTGCCATAGAGATCCATTGAATGTTTTCTTTGAAATATTTTCTGTCAACTTTTGAAATAGCTAAATATTATTTAAAAATCAGTACAGTAATTAAGTCGACTTTCACCACTTGATTCTGAATATTATCCCAGGGCTGGATCTAGGAGCCAGACCTGGAATTCCAAAAGTAATCTGAAAAGTAATTTATTACAAATAACCTGAATTTAACATTGAGCTCAATGCATTGTTATGTTTAGGAAATAGGATTGTTTATTGCAACCAACTGTGACTGTTTACAAACATCCATTGCTTATTGCAAAAGTATTTATATTCAACCTCTCATTCTGAGAAAGTATATTTTTATTCCCTTTGTGGTTCTAAAAATAAAACAAGCATATATTTTATATATATAAACCATTGGCCTAGAGTTCAGTTATTGAGTGTGTGAGACCATTTGCTGACTGAGTGTGCACAACAAATGCTTTACACTGTCCTCTGGTACTGCCTTACTGCTCGACCAAGCTACCACTTTAGAGAGTAAGGTCATACCTAACTTTAACCTCTATCAGCCCCTGGGGGACTGTGGACTCTGTACACCCTGTACCTATTAGGGAACAGTATATACAGAGCCACTTTCTCACAATTAGTGGTAGTAAAGGTTTTTTAGGATTCAGGGGTGGTTTGCGTTAAGGGATAGTAATGTTGTTTTAGGCTTCAGGGATGGGTAGTGTTAAGGGGTGGTAAGGAGGTGTTAGGGTTCAGGCAAGGGATAGTGTGTAGGGGAAGTAATGAGTTGTTAGGGTTTAGGAATGGGTAGCGTATAGGGATAGTAAAAAATAATACACACATATATTGTGTGTATGAAGCCTAAAAATCACACACACACATATATTCACAAACTGCTAGTGGCTCCTTACGGTTCCCAAGGTCGCAGCAGGCAACAAAAAGCAGGCATGGACCACAAATATGTGCTTCCAATATTTTATTTCCCTGTGCTCAGTCGGCCATGACGCGTTTCGATCCCCCCTGGATCTTGATCACATGACAGCGCTCACGGACATTTTTTGTCTTTTTAAAGTGACAGTGCATATTATCTATTTCCGGTTTCCCTGTTTTTTGTCTTGAACATAGAAGACATACTTAATACCATTTTTTCTCACATCATTTTGCTTCATTCAAAATTAGTCATTAACATTTGTTATTATGATCATAGCATATTGTTTGCACAATTTATATCAATAAATTCGTTTCATTTAGGCACAAATAAATAAACATATAAATATGAATGTTTTAAATATCTCAATAAATACGCTTTAAATATTGTATAAGTATTCAAATATTAGAATATTTGACCAATAAGAGAATACATATATTTATAAAAAAGATATATATCTGAAAATTTGCAAATTGGGGTTTGGTAAAACATTGTGCAATCAAAGGACAATCCAATTATCTCTCAACAGCACATAAGTATGTTGTTTGTTTATTATCCGTTCCATTATTGCAATGCCACTTGTATACTGCTAGTGGGCATTTTAGATATTTATGTAAGCAAGAGAAATGGTTTTGGCTGTCTTCATTTATTCTCCCCAGTGTGTAACCTAATGTGCAAAGTGTAGCGCTTGTAAACTGTGCTTATCAATTAAAATCAGCAGTTTGCTACATGAATTCACACTAATTAAAAAAACTTATTATTTCTGGTTGGGGTTAGGCGGCAGCCTGATACGAAATTATCCAATGATGTTTTTTTAAAATGTTTTTTTTAATCTATTGTACACATATATATGTATATACACAAACAACTTCCCAAGGTTGACCCACGCCGGGTAACACACGGGCACAGACTCCAGTAAAGATGAAATACAGGATTCTTTATAGCAACATCATGTCCAAATGACGCGCTTCGGACACCGGACTGCGGCCTTGAGCACATGGCGCGCTGCAGGTGAGTGACAGAATATATAGGCACAGTAGTGTTTTTACTATGTCCACACATAGTGTGTGGAAGATACATATTTTACGCCTCCTTTTCAACGTGGCCATTGTAGGCTGAACTCTATTCGCGGTAAGTCATATGCAAATGACTTGGTTAGTGACACGTTGCTAGCATACAGATGAAATTAATGACAGACTGAATAGCTAATGTAAGTAATCAACACATCATATAAAATATAAAATGCAAAATACAAAATAGTAATACTGAGCATTAGGAAAAATCTGCTATAAGGCATTGGTATTACGATGGATGAATTCAAATATACAAACCATCTATGTTTAAAAATGATAAACAACCAAAGACTGTGGAGTTCAGTAAACACCAGAGTAGAAAGACTAAAGATTGCAATTCATGTGGCACGGAGACAAGGGTCTCCCGTTGCTGATGTCGATTAGGCCACCGTGATAAGGGCCACAGCCAGGGTCAGAGTGGTGGACTCCTAGTGACTACGTAGAACTGTACAGCAGAGTAAAATCCTAATGCGTCTCCAGGTAGTTGTTGAAGATTGAATGGCACAAATGCATAGTTTGGGGTGTCAGCAAAAAAAGCAGAGTTGAGCCAGAATGGTGACCGCCCAGAAAGAGTGATAGTGCGAGTGTAAAACACTACAGTGTCAATATGAGAAGGATAAAGGATGTGAGGTATGAACAGGAAACGTGCTGGAGTGCTGGATTAGCGTAATATAAGAGTGCCCAAGGGATAGATAGAGAGTGTGAAATGCAACTCCTAATAAAGTGCTCAAGTGTACATTGTGTCATAGTGGTTTAAAGACAACCGAGATTATCCAACAACATAAGTCAACTAGCCAAGGTCTCTTTGTCAATGCAACAAGGAAATGCCTGTAACCAGGTTCCAGCCAGAACACTAGAGTCACAGGCATCAATCACAATAAAGGATATCATCATACAAGATGGTAGCAGCACAAAACAGAACAAAGGTGAGCGGGGTAAATGGACAGAACCAGAGTTGATGTATGTCCTAATCTGAAGCACATCCCTGCTGTCAAGAGGTACATAGCATGGTGGCAATGTGGTTTCGATAATGACAGATAAAACACTGTTGAGAATCACAATAATAGGCCACAGTGCATGAAACAAAGAATACACAAAAGGCAAGTAACTAAACAGAAACAGAGAAGCAAGCACACTGAGAGTTGGCGTGAGAGAGATAACAAGACAGGCTGTGAGTGAGTAATCTATGGTACTGAGACTCTATGCTGGATCAAACAACACTAATGTGGTACTATAGAAAGTTATGAAGTTCCTCACTGATGTTCAGGCCTGTAGGCGCTTTGGTGTTAAGTTCAAGGATGTGACGTGTTTCTAACTGTCGGAGTTGCTTCTCACGGTTACCTCCACGTCTAAGGGGGGGCACACAGTCCACAACAAAGTATTTGAAGTGTTCTAGGTTGTTGTTGTGAAACTCCTCGAAATGCCTTGCTACAGGATAAGTAGGGTCACTTTTGGCAATCGCCCTCAGGTGTTGGAGGATGCGAAGATGGACCTGTAGTTTGGTGCTGCCCACGTATCTTAGACCACATTTACACTCAAGTACATAAACTGAGTACTCTGTTCTGCAGGTGAGTCTGCATTTTATGGTCAGTGATTCTTTACAGAAGGTGGCAGTGATTTGGTTGGTGTTAGTCACAAATTTGCACTCTCTGCAGTTACTACATTTGAGAAAACCCTTGATGTCAGATAGCCAGTTGGATTTGGTAATGATTTAAGGGCTACTTCTGACCAAAGCATTGTGCATGGAGAATGCCCGCCTGTGGGTGATATCAGGGCGTTGTGCTACAAGGGGCCTTAGGGTTGGATCAGATATATTAATACCCAGTGTTTATTGATAATGGATCTGATGGCACGCTCCTCCGTGTTGTAAGTAATGATAAGGTGGGTGTTAACTGTGCCTTGGCTGGCTGTCTCAATAGGGGTATCAGTGTCATTGGGATTGGTGGTAGGCTTCCCACTAAAAAGTTCCTCCCTAGGAATTGCGTTTGCCCTGTTAGTGGCCATGATTATGTGTTTTTCTGAGTAACCACGTGCCCTGAATCTTTGGTGTGCCTCCCTTTGACATATAGTGAGATCACTAGTGGAGCTGAAAATTCTGTGTAAGTGGAGCATTTCACCATTGGGAATACTGGCAATCAGATATCTAGGGTGAAAGCTTGAAGCATGCAAAGTGGAGTTGCCTGCAGTGGGTTTTCTGTGTAATTTTGAGTGTAGTGTACCATTGGAAACATATAGCATGACATCAAGGTATTCTACTGAGACAGAACTCATGTTAGCATTAAACTCAAGATTTAAATCTTTGGTATTGATCTCAGAAATGAATACTCTGGCACTTTCCATGTTACCTCTCCAAATTACAACTACATCATTGTTGTATCTTAGCCATGTCACTATGTGATTGTTCCATGCGTCAGAGTGTTTTGCCATGAAAACCTGCTCCTCCCACCAACCCACATGTAAACATGCGTAGCTAGGGGAAAAACAGGCTCCCATGGCAACACCCCTGAGCTGTTGGTACACTGTTTTGTCGAACATGAAGAAATTGTTATGTATACACCATTTAATTAAGAACAGGATCAAGTCATTGTGCTTATAACAATGGATAGGTATTTTTGTGAGAAAATTGTGACAAGCTGATAAACCATCACAGTGGTGAATACTGGTGTAAAGTGAAGTGATATCTAAAGACATCAGGATGTAATCGTCAGACCATGGGATGTCTTTAACTTTGAGCAGGAAATCACTTGTGTCTTTTAGGTAGGTTGGCAAGTTGGTCACCAGTTCTTTTAGAAAAAAAGTCTTCATATTTAGATATGTATTCGCACATATTTTTGCGGGCCGAGATGATGGGACGACCTTGGACTGGTGATAGGCCTTTGTGTACCTTCGGGAGGAAATATAGCACTGGGAGCACAGGAAAGTCATTGTTCAAAAATAGAAATTCATCTTTGCTAAGAATGCCATCCGATCTGTAAGTGTTTAATCTCTTTTTGAGCTCCTTGCCACTTGCAGTTACTTCCTTGTGACTGGAAGTTTTATAGCAAGTGGTATCATCAAGTTGCTTATGCGCTTCCTCAAGGTACATGTCCCTGGGCCAAAGTACAATATTCCTCCCTTTGTCTGAATTATTGATTATAACTTTGTTGTTGCTTTGAAGTTTATTCATCAGGACTGAATATATATATACACGCTGACTTCCGCTACAAATCCTTTAATGAAATGGCACTCCGGGTGATAATTTAATCACTTTATCCGTTATGTGACAGACATGGCATTTCACCTTGCGGCGTCAGACATGTTTCGGCTTACTCACCATTTTTCACGACGCCTGCGCATTCTCAATGGTCACTATTTACAGGTCACTTCATAAACATTAAACGGACCAACCTCATTTCCCTGTTTGCGGCAGAAATATTGGAACATATGCAAGTACAGATTAAAAGCATTATGCTAGCAGATTGCTCTGTTTTACTATTGGAAGAACTCATGATTTTGTGAGATCTGCTCCATGTTTTTCTGGGTATTATACTATGTACTCTGTCCCAACCACATCCAGCTGTTCCTGTTGCCCTAATCCTGAAGTATTGTTGATGAAACATGTTGCATTCTGTGTTCCTGGTGCTCCGTTAGTTTGAGCCCATCATAGATGGCACCAGTTGAGTCACAACAGGCCTTGGTATGGACTTAGACAATGAGTTTGTGAACCTAGGTTCATCCTGACTCTCTGGCATGTGAACTCATGTGGTGAAACCCCAACTCTCTTGGCGGGTTGGCTACCAAGTCAGTTCCCTTCTGTTTGTCTTGCGTAGGTGCTACCCTATTTCTGGGCAGCAGAGGAGGAAGTAGTCTAGATGTCTAGACTTAGGTAGAGGAAGTTCTTTTACTGAGGCCCACAGGTGTGAACTGCCTTAACCAAGAGAGATTTTTCCAGCCCCTTGTGGCTGAGAGTAAATTTAGGGACGCAGCATGAACTCAGTGACACAGATTCCAAGGAGCCTCTCCAGCAAACATCACTAGGCAGTTCAGATGCCACCCTGGCCCTACTTTTCTGTATGCCATGTGTGCAAGAGCTACTGGAGCTGCTACACCCGTGGTACGTGTGCCAGGTCCAGTATGTCTATTTGAATATATGTGTAACAAGTGAACATTTCAAGAATATGAATAGGGCTCCCGGTTTTATGGTGTTTATTTTTTTGACATTTCCGTCTGTATTTATCCATATTTATTTTTTGTCAACTTTATCTGTTTTTATCCATATTTAATATGGGTTTGTGAGGAAAAATAAAGCTGAAACTTGTATATTTCCATATTTATTTAACCAATAAATATAAAGCCATGCTTGAATGTCTGCCAGGTTTTGGTGATATGAACAAATGCAGAAAGACAAATAAATGTACTTATATGAGAATATGCGCATTTCAGTATCAGCTTTGTGCATATCTACTGCTGTTTAATCCTCTTTACCAAAATGTCTTTCTTTTTTAACCCCTTTACCTATCGGTCCATACAGTTATTGGCCTGGCAGTCATGGCAAAGTTTATTTAGAATCACTCAAAAAGCACCCAATTTCAGTTTTTATCCATATTTAAAAATAAATACAGACAAGAAAATAAATGGTTTTCTGTCTGTATTCATCTGTAAAAATCAGTAAAAACGGAAAACAGGAGCCTAAAATATGAATATATATTTTCTAAGGATCTCTCATTTGTCCCTGCGATAGTCAGTTTGCCACCAAAGGTTGCAACACTATGGATTATTTTTCACTTGATTGGGAACTCTGCCCTGCCTTTACGGTCTGTTTGTAGCTCTGTGTTGTATATTTCTTTCACTTCTACCTTTGTTTTTTAAAGTCACTTACTCTATGGATTATTTAATTGCTATTTTAGAAATAAATATGGTATCTCTTTTTTGTGTAATATCAATCACTTCTGTCTTTCCAGATGGAACGTGAACCTGAACTTGGCGACCTCATTGAAATTTATCGGTTTGGTTATCAGCACTGGGCCATCTACGTTGGTAGTGGTTACGTCATCCATCTTGCTCCACCAAGTAAGAACATATTTTATGGCATCCACAATTCTTAACAGAGATCAGGGTTAAGGTTTCTGATAAATGGTTCCCTTGATTAGCCATTATCAAAGTTTCTGATAAATGGTTCCCTTGATTACCCATTATCAAAAACCTCGAATTATATTTTCCCCACTATCAATTGTTCAACAAGAGTTTCTCAAAGTTACTTGCAACCTGAACTAATAGCTCATCAGTACTTCTAATCTGTAAATGTCCAGGGTTTAGCCTACCCCTAACAAGGTTCCCAACCGTGAACATGAGGCTAGGGGTTCCACTTAAAGTGAGTGGCAACAGGCTATCTGACAAAAATGCTGATGTTACAACATCCCACCTCTGTCTTCCTCTGCCTCATTTTGATTGTGGAGGAAGGTGGTGATCCCGACAGCAGTGCTGCTGACGGGTCCGCCTTTGGGAACTAAAGCGTAAACGCTATCTCCTTGAGACGCACAAGGGACATATTTCTGTAGCAGTTATTAAGCATTCCCAGAGTTCTTGTGAAGTCCACAAACGCAGCTTCTGCTCTGCACAGTGAAGGTGCTCACATGGGGGGACCACAAAAGATGGTCAGAATGTGGAACAAATCAAACAAAAGATCTGGGGTGAATCCACCATTCTTTTTCTCACCATGCCATGCCACCACAGTTTAGACCCAGCCATATGGAGATCAGTCTTGACCCTGCTCCTCATGAAAACATTCCAGCCCTAACTGCCAAGCAGGTCCTCCCTGGAGAAGAAACAAGCATCCTGGGACCGGTTTCAGGGTACCACCCCTCATCAGCCAGGCTAGCTTGAATCCAGGTGTTAGGGCATTGCTCCCCATCGAGTGTTGCCACTTGCTCTAATTTAAAGTTAATTATTCCCAGTTTAAATAAATAGTCATTCTTTTTGCCCTGGTCACAGTGCTCTTTCAGTTGCGCCACAGGTTGGGTGTCATACTGCCCAAGGTCGAGATGGGGCATGACAGCACTGCAGCTGGTATGAGGATTCGGGTCTCCATCAAGGACTTGAAGTGCGCATGTTGAATCGTACCAGGGTCTTACTCTGGCCAGCCCAACATGTGCACTTGTGGTATCTCATATCTGTGCAATGTTAGGGAGCTGGGGAATACAGCCATAGCCCCCAAGTCTTCAGTATGAGCATTAGGTTTGCCTGACCCCCCAATACAGGCTCAGTTCACATGCTGTTCACTAACATAAACACCCTAAAAACAGCGTCTGGATTGGTTTGTGTGCCGGATGGCTGTAAGCCTAGTCCTACACACACGGGCAGCAAGGGGGTGGAGGTTCATAGAACAATCACTGTCTGACTTTACTTTGAATCCATGCAGTGATTAGCCATGTTCTGTCCCTTCGTGCGCAGCACTGTCACGTCACTATGGGCGAGAGAGTTTAAAGAGAAATTCAATTCTAACATTAAGTCAACATTGTTCTGGAAGAATGATGCTCAAATATGAGTCTAGACAGGTACATGAATATAGCTTTACCAGCACAATATATTGTAGGAACATTAATGTAGCAAATAACGATATTAACACAGGTATACTCCCTAATGGCTGATTTAATAGGTTCATACCACTCCCAATATCTAATTAGATCTTTAAGCCCTTCTGTTTTTGATGGGGTGGTGAGAGATTCCGTTATATTGAATGTTCATGTTGAAATGAAGTGCAGTGGTAAAGCCACATCAGTTGCTCCTGTGGTAGAGTAGCAGAGAAAGCTGCAGGTCTAGATTGAGGAGCACTGACAGATCTGTGAGGAGGTTCCACCAATGGACAGGGAGGTGATGCTGCAGGTTACTCTTGAGGTACCCTGGAAGAGTTGTGTGTGAACATGACAGAGGAGCATCAGACATTAGGAAAGGTATGTCTTTGCAGATTGAGGTGCTTAGTCTGGTGAATCTAGCCTCACACACTGTGGAGAAGACAACTTTTCCATTTATGAGTAGCATCGAGTGTGTCCATTGGGTGAAAGATATTACGATGAACAAAGTAAGTAAGGCATACACATGATATCTACTGATGCAAACTCTAAAGTGTGAGAATATTTCAGGAGTTTCCCCTTCCAGAAGTCTGCAAAACCATTGGATTTTAAGATAATTTGTTTGGAAAACTTAAGGCATCGTTTAAGCCATTTTTTAAATTAAAGATGGCTTGGTGGGTGAAACCTCCCACAATCTCTCAAGATGTTACCTCTTGCACACTTAATTCAGTTTGGTATGCCGATTTATACTTCACTACTTTAAAATATTGCCATCCGCCACCACACATGGATGTCTGCAGTGCCTTGTGAGAAGCAATGCAGTGTCCTTGGCTGCCTCAGCCCCTCCCCCAGAAACTACTACCAAATCCTCCACAAGGTTTACGTCTATCAAGCACTGGAGTAATCAATGGACTCGTGAAAGAAGGAACCTAATCAGTTAATTTACTTTATCAATAATGGTGTACCAAAGGAGGGACCTAAATTAGCTCACTCCTCCAAAAGTCTCATAAATTAGGCAACATATAAAGGCTGTCAACTTTGATGTAGTATCACAGAACACAATCCATAACAGCCCTCTTCCGACCTGAGTGTTTATCATAACAGGGCCCTTACAGAGCAGCTGATCCAGAACTTTCCATTAACTGACAGAGTGTGGGCACAACGTTTCAATAGGACGGAAGGCAGCTCTTTTACGAATAGGCCACGTTACATCGCATGCGTTTACAACGCATGCCATAACAACGGGTCATTACAAGGACCGCGTTGTTACATTGCATACCATTACAACGCAAGTCATTACTACAACTTGATGTAGGGGGCGTTGGATGTTGGAATAGTATAATTTACCATTCCAACTCCAGTCTGTGCAACAGTAGGGAAGGTGTTGGATTTTAAATCCAACACCTTCTGCTCCCTACAGCAAGTCGTTTTTCTGACTTGAGTTGTAATGGTATGCGATGTAACAACGCGGTCATTGTAACGACTGTGTTGTAATGGCATGCGTTGTATCGCATGCGTGGTAAACAATTTTTACCCTCTTTTGCATCTCATTATAGCCAATATAAGGGTACGACACATAGAGGATTTCTGTCTTAAAATTACCCTAGGAAGGCCCCCTCTGCTTGGGACTCCCAGTCACAACAAGCATTGGTGAATCCAATTGGTTTGTCTTGTCACTGACAATACATTGATGTTTTTATTCAAGCAATCATTCATTCATCCCTCCATGCACTCAGTTTCTCTTGTTTGCCTTCATATGTTTAGTCATGTACCCATTGATCCATTCCTGCATTCACCAACTCTTGCATACACAATAGCACACAAGTAAATTCACCTCTCAGTGAAAAGGTACTTTCAATTATCATCCAGATTTACTTGCTCTGCTGGTAGTTTGTGATGATTGTGAAAGTGCTTCTGGTTGTGTATGACTGCTGGCCTCTGATAGGTGTGACACTGCTGTCAGAGTACTGTGACAGCTAATCTGTAAGGGTTATTGTTAGACCTGGCATCATTGGCATGAGTCTCTCCTCCATTTTTTTCCGTTTGCCTCCTCTGTTTACGATGTTTTTGCTGGATTATTGCTTTGGGCACTGTGCCACTGCTGATCAGTGCCACAGTGCAAGTGCTCCCTCTGTTAAATTGTTACATTGATTGGTGTTACCATGATTGGCTTGGTTGACTTACTGTTCAGACCCTAGTCTAGTGCACTGCGTGTGCCAAGGGCGTGTAAGTTAACTGCTGCTGGTGGGCTTGCAGCACTGGTTGTGCCACCCACAGAAGCAGCGTGTAAAATGGGTCTCAGGCCTGCCATCGCAGAGCCTGTGTGCAGTCCCTGACTGCCATGTCGACTTGGCAAGGAAACCTACTTGCCAGTCTCCAAACCTTCACTTTGCCACATTTCAGACACCTCTATGGTAAGCCCTAGGGCTGGGTGCATTGTGGGTAAAAGGTAGGTCATGCCCTGATGTGTGTGGCATGACCTAATAGTGAATTACAGCCATCTTCGTTTTTCACTATTGAAGGGCTACCTGCCTCCAATAGGCCAGACTGGGCAGACTGATTATTAACTCCATTATAATCTAACTGACTCAGGGAGCATGGTAGCAGATAGAGTTTAGTATCCCTGAACTCAGAATTTAATAACACATCCTTTAGGATGGCTGGTTTTTAAGTTCTATGTTTGAAAATAGCCCTTTTAGAAAGTGGCTATTTTCTTGTCCAACTATCCACCGGCCTCTGCTGGTTTGGTGTGTGTGTCAGGGGCTGGGTGGCTCCAGAGGTCTGAATGAGTCAGTGTGGGGTGAATGAGGCATTTACACATAGAGTGAGGGAAGAGTAGCCTGCCCTGCCTGACACAATGCTGGCTCCACCTCCTGCTGGGCGACTGATAGCCCTGCTCCTGCCAGTGACAATACTGGCTCCGCCTCCTGCTGGGCGGCTGAGGACCCTGCCCTGCTCAGTGAATAGGCCAGGTGCCTCTGCCTGGCAACACCCACAACAAACCTGAGATGGGGGGAATTTCCCTGCTTGGACAAAGAGAACAAAGGAGAAATGGGGTATAAGAGAAGGACCGCTGAACCAAGAACTCAGATCACTTCTGACAAGGAAACCTCTACCAAGGACAAGAAGCCTGCTGATCTAAGGACTTGCCTCCCCCTTCTGCCAGTGTGCTGTTTGCTGGGAGGAACCTGAAGCTGCTTCTTTATTTTTGCCAAGGAACAAGGAGAGAGGAACTTGGTGTGTACTCTCAAAAAGCTTGCTAGAAAATCTCCAAGGGCTGGAAGAGTGCCAGCCTCCTGTTGAAGTCACAGGGCTAAAGGACTTCACCCTCTACTGAATTGCTGGTTGCTGGAAAGTGTTATTTCCAGTGCACAGGGGAAATCGGCAGTCTCGACGCCGCCGAATCCAGCTCGACATCGTGAGTAACGGCTCCAGTGTTCCGAGCCTTCGACGCCGGCCGCCGGGCCCGATCGACGCCAGTAGCGACGCCAGGAGTAGTGAGTATCGGCTCCAGCTCCAAGTGACCCCGTCTTGATGCCGGTATTGACGCCTCTGAGTAGTGAGTATCTGCTCCAGCTCTAAGCGACCCCATCTCGACGCCGCTGCTGATCGCATCGACTCGACGCCCTTCTCGACGCCGTGAGCGCTGCTCCGGCCCGACACCTCTCGACGCCGCTGCAGATCGACCCGAATCCGAGGAACGACCGACGCCGACCTCGACGCCGACATCTTGACGCCGTGGATCATCGTTTACTTCATTTCCAAAGGTACTGTGTTTGGGGGTTCTGTTGCAACTCCAGGCTCGACGTAGCGCTCCTCGCGGTCGACGCCGAACCTTGGGAATCTCATAAACTCGACGTCGTGTGACTCCTGTGGGGGTTACATTGTTGCCAAGAACTGTGTTTCAGAAGAATACTTACTTCTGTTGCTAAAGAACTATTTCCTAAGAAGAAACTTTACTTGAACTATTATTTTTCCTTCCAAAGAGTATTTATTAAGACTGTGGTATATTTTTGGCGTTATTTGGTCTTGTGCTAAGCCTTATATAAAAATACTATTTTTATAATAACTCCTGTGTTGTGTCCATTTGTAGTGTATTCACTTTATTACTGTATGTGGTCATAAATGCTTAACACACTGCCTCTGAGATAAGCCTGTCTGCTCTGCCAAGCTACCAAGGGGGTAGCAGGGGTTATCTGAGTGTGTAATCCCCTTGCCCTGACTAGAGTTGGTAGGTCCCTATTTGTCAGAAGTGTATACCTCTGCCAACTAGAGACCGCCGGTTCTAACATTGGTGGTCAGCGGTGAGGATTTGAACTTTGCATTTATGACTCATGCGCAGTGATTAGTGTACGCTACATAGTGAAAGCAGACCATAACGCAGCCACAATCTGTTTTTGGTAGGATATTCTATTTTTGTTCTCCGCTTTCCTGGAGGTTATTCTTTCAACACTGCCAGTTTTGACCATGGAGGATGCCGGAGCTGCTGCACCTGCTGAGAGTGTTGTGGGGGAATTTGATAAAAAATTGATCAATAAGTACAAGAAAAAGGAGTTAGAGCAATTTTGCAAGGAGTTTAAAGTTCCTACCACAGGTCTCAGAGTGAGAGACGACTTCCTCAAAGCACTGAAAGCCTGGCTAGAGGCCAGAAATCCCTCTGATCCGGTGGTGGTACCGGAGGAGGAAGAAGAGGAGGAAGAGGAAGTGGAAGAGCCCACAGGTGGGCCAGTGTCATCTCCCGGCAGTAGTGTTTCCTCTAAGGGCCTTTCTCCTGAAGAATTGGAAGACAGGGAGAGGGGACACCAGTTAGAAATGGCAAAACTTAAATTAGGAGGGCAGTTGGAATTAGAGAATGCAAGAAGCAAGAGAGAAGCTGAAATGGAGAGCAAAAGATTAGATTTTGAGAGAGAGAAATTAGCGTTTGAACGTGAGAAGATGGTGAGGGAGATGGAGCTTAAAACTAAGAGTTTAGAGTTGAATCCCTCTGGTGGCAGCACTCCATCTGTGCCTGCAGAAAGTAGGTTTTATTTTCCAAAAGATGTGATCAAAGATTACAGTAAAAATGAGGATATTAGCCAATGGTTTAAAGCATATGAGTTAGCATTGTTGGCCCACCGGGTCCCTGAGAAAGATTGGGGAACGGGATTGTGGAGCCGCTTTACAAATGAAGGGAGAGATACCTTGTTGAGCATGCCTGCTGAGGATAGGATGTCTTATACTCATATGAAAGATGCTTTAATGCTGAGATATGGCTTAACCCCTGAAAAGTACCGACAAACCTTTAGAGAATGTAAGAAGTTGCCTGGTACTACGTGGGTTGAATATGTGTCTTTTTTTTGCAGAGCCATGGATGGTTGGATAAAGGGTAGCAAGGTTGATAGTTATGATGCTCTTTATGATTTGTTTGCTTGGGAGCACTTGTCTAATAACTGTTTTCCAGAGCTACGCCAGCACCTTGTTGATAGCAAGATATCTAACCCTACAAAACTTGCTGAGGAGGCGGACCGCTGGGTCAGTACCAGGGTCCACAAGGGTCCAGTGGGAGACTCAGCCAAAGGTGGGCAGGGTCCCCAGCAGAAGAGTGGGGGAGACAGGGGTAAACAGAGGGAGTTTCAGAAAGGGCCCCAAAGTAATCCCCAAGGGAACCAAGGGAAGGGTTCCCAGCCTCCCCCTGTAAAGAAGCCAGAGGCCCCGACAGGTAAACCTGTTCCAAGGGGCCCCATGACCTGCTATGTTTGTAAGCAGGTGGGACACCGTTATTATGATCCCCAGTGTCCCATGAAGGATTCCAATGCACCACCACGTGCACCCCCTCGTCAGGTAGCGAGTGTAGCCCTGGGAGGGAATGGGATGGGTGCCCCCGGTGGGTGGGGTCCCGCAGAAATGTCCCTGGTCTCTTTAGGAAACGTGGAAATGGTACCTCCAACCCCTCTGCCTAATAACACTAAAAAATATAGGCAGTGGGTGACCATTAATGGCCATAGGGTGGAAGCTCTCAGAGACACCGGAGCAAGTGTGACAGCTGTCAAGTGTCACTTGGTGTCCAGAGAGCAGGTGGTCCCTCATGCATTCTACCCCATTGTAGCTGCTGACACCTCACAGAGTCAGTGGGAGGTAGCTCAAGTTCCTTTTGAGTGGGGGGGGGGGGTCTCAGGGACTCTTCAGGTTGCTGTGAGGCCCGCCATGCCTGTTGATTGTCTCCTGGGCAATGATTTGGAGGACTCCCCTTGGGCTAAGGTGGAGAGAAAATCGCATCTGGAAATGTTGGGTCTGCCTGAGTGGGTGTGTGCGACCACCCGGTCCATGTCAGTTAGTAAGGGTGTTGATGGGGCCCTGGAGCCTGAAAGTATGGCCCAGGTCCCAACCGTGAAGAGAAGAGGCAGGGGGCGCGGGAAACCGTCCCCCATCGTTCCTGCGGTCCAGGAGGGAGCAGACCCTGAGGGGGATGCCCTGGAACCGACAGGACAACAAGTGGCCGAACTGGGAGACCTGCCCGAGCTGACCCATTGGCAGCAGGATGGTGGTCCCTCCAGGGAGGAATTTTGTGCTGAGCAGAAAGTGTGCCCTTCTCTTGTGGGTATGAGGCAGCAGGCCTCAGCCCAAACGACAGGTGATCAGTCAGGATCACATTGGGTCTACTGGGAGAACGACCTCCTGTATAGCGAGCCTAAGGCTGCTGAGCCTGGGTCAGCCCGTGTGCTGGTGGTACCCCAGCGCTTCAGAGCCTTCCTACTGGGGTTGGCTCATGACGTTCCGTTAGCTGGACATCTGGGGCAGGACAAGACCTATGACAGGCTTGTCACCCATTTTTATTGGCCCCAGATGAGAAGGGATTCAGATATCCATTGTAGGACCTGTCAAACTTGCCAGGCAAGTGGGAAAAGTGGGCGGAAGCAGAAGGCTCCCCTCCAACCTTTTCCCGTCGTCAGTACCCCCTTTGAGCGAGTGGGAATTGACATTGTGGGGCCACTGGACCCCAAGACAGCCATGGGCAACAGGTTTATCCTGGTCTTGGTGGACCATGCCACCCGGTACCCGAAAGCCATCCCTCTCCGCACAGTGACGGCCCCCGTGGTGGGACGGGCACTGATGGGTGTTTTCTCCCACATGGGGTTCTCCAGAGAGGTGGTGTCAGACCGGGGCACCAACTTCATTTCGAATTATATGAAGTCTCTGTGGAAGGAGTGTGGGGTAACCTACAAGTTTACCACTCCTTACCACCCTCAAGGTAATGGGCTGGTTGAGAGATTCAACCGGACCCTGAAAGGCATGATCATGGGTCTTGAAGAACCAATGAGGCGTAAATGGGACGTCCTCTTGCCATGCCTACTGTTTGCTTACCGTGAGGTGCCACAGAAGTCTCTAGGGTTCAGCCCATTTGAGCTTTTGTATGGACACCCGGTAAGAGGACCTTTGAGTCTGGTCAAAGAAGGCTGGGAGCAATCTCCCAGGAAACCTCCCCAGGATGCATACAGTTACATGCTGGCCTTTAGGAACCAGACTCGGCGCTTCAGGGATCTTGCTCAGGCAAATCTGGAGGCCAGCCAGGAAGAGATGAAGCGGTGGTACGATCAGAATGCCACTCTGGTTGAGCTTCAACCTGGTCAGAAAGTTTGGGTCATGGCCCCTGTGGAACCTTGTGCGCTCAAGGACAGGTGGACTGGACCATTTGAGGTTGTGGAGAAAAAGAGCGATGTCACCTACTTGGTGGACTTGAAGTCTCCCAGGAACCCCTTGCGGGTCCTGCATGTCAACCGGTTAAAGCCCCACTTAGAAAGGTCCGAAGTGGGCATGCTCCTGGCCACAGATGCTGGGATGGAGGAGGAGAGTGAGCCTCTTCCTGACCTCCTGTGTGCCAAAGAGAAAGATGGGTCGGTGGATGGTGTTGTCCTCTCTGACACACTGACCCCTGAGCAGCAGCAAGATTGTCGCCATCTGTTGGTACAATTCCCTGATCTGTTTTCCTTAATCCATGGTGTCACTCAGTGGTGTGTCCATGATGTGGACACTGGGGACAGCACTCCTGTGAGGCACAAGGCCTACAGGGTGACTGAAAAGGTCAGAGCATATATCAAGGAGGAGGTCTCCAAGATGTTTGCCTTAGGGGTGGTTGAGTCCTCTAGCAGTCCTTGGGCCAGCCCAGTGGTCTTGGTCCCAAAGGCTGCAGCGCCTGGTGCTTCACCAGAACTTCGGTTCTGTGTGGATTACCGAGGACTCAATTCGGTCACCAAGACTGACGCGCACCCCATCCCCAGAGCTGATGAGCTCATCGATCTGTTGGGGGCTGCCCGGTACCTTAGTACGTTTGATCTAACGTCTGGGTACTGGCAGATCGCCTTGACTGATGGGGCAAAAGAGAGGTCTGCATTCTCCACACCAGATGGGCACTACCAGTTCCGGGTGATGCCCTTTGGAATGAAGAATGCCCCTGCCACATTCCAGAGGTTGGTTAACCAGGTATTGGCCGGGCTGGAAGATTTCAGCGCCGCCTACCTGGACGATATAGCAGTGTTCAGCGCCAGCTGGGAGGAACACTTGCGCCACCTCCTGGAAGTGTTGTTGGCCCTGCGCAGAGCAGGCCTCACAATCAAGGCCAGTAAGTGCCAGATTGGGCAGGGTTCAGCGGTGTACTTGGGGCACCAAGTAGGGAGCGGCAAGGTGGCCCCCCTGCAACCCAAGATAGATACCATCCTGGCTTGGGAACCGCCCAAAACCCAGACTCAGGTGAGAGCCTTCTTGGGTCTCACGGGTTACTACAGGAGGTTTGTCAAGGGGTATGGCAACATTGTGCACCCCTTGACCTTGCTGACTTCCAGGAAGCACCCAAGACTTGTGATCTGGACTGACGCCTGTCAGAAAGCCTTTGACACCCTGAAAACTGCAATGTGTACAGCACCGGTCCTCCAGGCACCCGACTTTTCAAAAGAGTTCATTGTCCAGACAGACGCTTCAGAGCATGGTGTGGGGGCTGTTCTAGCACAGATGAATGAGGAGGGCCGAGACTTACCTGTAGCCTTCATCAGCCGGAGGTTACTTCCCAGGGAACAAAGGTGGAGTGCGATAGAGCGTGAGGCATTTGCTGTGGTCTGGGCGCTGAAGAAGCTAAGACCCTACCTGTTTGGGACTCACTTCCGGGTTCAGACAGACCACAGGCCCCTCAGATGGTTAATGCAGATGAGGGGTGAGAACCCAAAGCTGTTGAGGTGGTCCATTTCCCTACAGGGGATGGACTTTACGGTGGAACACCGCCCTGGTACAGATCACGCCAATGCTGATGGTCTGTCCAGATTTTTCCGCCTTAGTGATGAGGACTCCCTGGGTGAAGGGTAGTTCTCCCCACATTTCAGCTGGAGGGGACACGTGTTAGACCTGGCATCATTGGCATGAGTCTCTCCTCCATTTTTTTCCGTTTGCCTCCTCTGTTTACGATGTTTTTGCTGGATTATTGCTTTGGGCACTGTGCCACTGCTGATCAGTGCCACAGTGCAAGTGCTCCCTCTGTTAAATTGTTACATTGATTGGTGTTACCATGATTGGCTTGGTTGACTTACTGTTCAGACCCTAGTCTAGCGCACTGCGTGTGCCAAGGACGTGTAAGTTAACTGCTGCTGGTGGGCTTGCAGCACTGGTTGTGCCACCCACAGAAGCAGCGTGTAAAATGGGTCTCAGGCCTGCCATAGCAGAGCCTGTGTGCAGTCCCTGACTGCCATGTCGACTTGGCAAGGAAACCTACTTGCCAGTCTCCAAACCTTCACTTTGCCACATTTCAGGCACCTCTATGGTAAGCCCTAGGGCTGGGTGCATTGTGGGTAAAAGGTAGGTCATGCCCTGATGTGTGTGGCATGACCTAATAGTGAATTACAGCCATCTTCGTTTTTCACTATTGAAGGGCTACCTGCCTCCAATAGGCCAGACTGGGCAGACTGATTATTAACTCCATTATAATCTAACTGACTCAGGGAGCATGGTAGCAGATCGAGTTTAGTATCACTGAACTCGGAATTTAATAACACATCCTTTAGGATGGCTGGTTTTTAAGTTCTATGTTTGAAAATAGCCCTTTTAGAAAGTGGCTATTTTCTTGTCCAACTATCCACCGGCCTCTGCTGGTTTGGTGTGTGTGTCAGGGGCTGGGTGGCTCCAGAGGTCTGAATGAGTCAGTGTGGGGTGAATGAGGCATTTACACATAGAGTGAGGGAAGAGTAGCCTGCCCTGCCTGACACAATGCTGGCTCCACCTCCTGCTGGGCGACTGATAGCCCTGCTCCTGCCAGTGACAATACTGGCTCTGCCTCCTGCTGGGCGGCTGAGGACCCTGCCCTGCTCAGTGAATAGGCCAGGTGCCTCTGCCTGGCAACACCCACAACAAACCTGAGATGGGGGGAATTTCCCTGCTTGGACAAAGGGAACAAAGGAGAAATGGGGTATAAGAGAAGGACCCCTGAACCAAGAACTCAGATCACTTCTGACAAGGAAACCTCTACCAAGGACAAGAAGCCTGCTGATCTAAGGACTTGCCTCCCCCTTCTGCCAGTGTGCTGTTTGCTGGGAGGAACCTGAAGCTGCTTCTTTATTTTTGCCAAGGAACAAGGAGAGAGGAACTTGGTGTGTACTCTCAAAAAGCTTGCTACAAAATCTCCAAGGGCTGGAAGAGTGCCAGCCTCCTGTTGAAGTCACAGGGCTAAAGGACTTCACCCTCTACTGAATTGCTGGTTGCTGGAAAGTGTTATTTCCAGTGCACAGAGGAAATCTGCAGTCTCGACGCCGCCGACGCCGCCGAATCCAGCTCGACATCGTGAGTAACGGCTCCAGTGTTCCGAGCCTTCGACACCGGCCGCCGGGCCCGATCGACGCCAGTAGCGACGCCAGGAGTAGTGAGTATCGGCTCCAGCTCCAAGTGACCCCGTCTTGACGCCGGTATTGACGCCTCTGAGTAGTGAGTATCGGCTCCAGCTCTAAGCGACCCCGTCTCGACGCCGCTGCTGATCGCATCGACTCGACGCCCTTCTCGATGCCGTGAGCGCTGCTCTGGCCCGACACCTCTCGACGCCGCTGCAGATCGACCCGAATCCGAGGCACGACCGACGCCGACCTCGACGCCGACTCTCGACGCCGTGGATCATCGTTTTCTTCATTTCCAAAGGTACTGTGTTTGGGGGTTCTGTTGCAACTCCAGGCTCAACGTAGCGCTCCTCGCGGTCGACGCCGAACCTTGGGAATCTCATAAACTCGACGTCGTGTGACTCCTGTGGGGGTTACATTGTTGCCAAGAACTGTGTTTCAGAAGAATACTTACTTCTGTTGCTAAAGAACTATTTCCTAAGAAGAAACTTTACTTGAACTATTATTTTTCCTTCCAAAGAGTATTTATTGAGACTGTGGTATATTTATGGCGTTATTTGGTCTTGTGCTAAGCCTTATATAAAAATACTATTTTTATAATAACTCCTGTGTTGTGTCCATTTGTAGTGTATTCGCTTTATTACTGTATGTGGTCATAAATGCTTAACACACTGCCTCTGAGATAAGCCTGTCTGCTCTGCCAAGCTACCAAGGGGGTAGCAGGGGTTATCTGAGTGTGTAATCCCCTTGCCCTGACTAGAGTTGGTAGGTCCCTATTTGTCAGAAGTGTATACCTCTGCCTACTAGAGACCGCCTGTTCTAACAGTTATGAAAATGCTTGCATTACTGTGAGACTGCTATTTTGTGAAATGCGTGGGAGTGTTGGTGATGTGAGACTGCTACTCTTAGAAGGTGTGAGAGTGCTGTCAGTAGTCTGAGAAATCTCTGTTGGGGGTTTGATTGCTGTTGATAGTGAGAGATCACTAGATAGTAAGCTTCTTCGATTACTATGTGAATCTTTGAGGGGGGTACAAAAATGCTTAAGGTAGCGTGTAATGACTTGTCTGTTATAGGTGTGAGAGTGTTGTGGTAGTCAGAGTAATTTGTTTTTCCACAATAAGAGCTTTAACAGCTTTGCCTGTGTATTCATTGGAGCTATGGCTGAATGCTATGTACTTATTTAATGATGGATGAGTCGCTCTCTTCCAACAACGCTGCAGCAATTATTCCTAAGTGGAGTCCTCTTCCTACTCTTGTGATCCTTGGCATTCTGTTTAGGCCTCGGTGGACTTCTGCTACGTGGAACTCCATGTAGTGACGAAATACTCGGCTGCGCTTGGTGGAGTTCCACAAGCGGCAGAGTGCTGTAAGTTGCTCTGCTCCTGCTGAGTTTTTAGCGCCGTTAGTTTGTCTCGCACTGTAATATCATCGCAAATGGCACCATGCAAAGCGCAAGAGGGCGCTGCTTCTTTCTGCCACTCAAGTAGATGTTCTACTCGAGTGGTAGCTTCCCCAACACAAGTGGTAGGTTTCTCAATGCTAGCAGTAGCTACCTGCTGAGATCGTCAATGTTGACAAATCTTGCCGGGAGGCCGTCTAGCGTATGATCTTCCTCACTCGCCAACTTAACGTTGGCGAGCTGCACAAGAGGAAAAACTCTGCGCCGCTTTGCAAATTTTTCGGAACTCCACGCATTGCAAGGAGTGGACAAAACTCTGCGAACTCCGCCGGCGAGGCAGAATTCGTTGCCTGCCGTTAATTCTGTTTTCCTTAATAAGGCTGTCCAAAGATTCGTGGTGGACATTAATGACCCAGGCTGTCCATTCATCCAGGACCCCTTGCTAGCAAACCAAACCACTGACAGCCTCCTGACCCATCAGCCCTGCACTCATTATTGACTCTTCCTATAATCTGCTCTCCCAAGCGTTTTTTCTACCACCATCAAGACCCACTTAGACCAGTGAACAGAGTCTCAACACTCTCATTCCAGACCATTTATTCTGTGCTGAGATTTACCCTTTCCTCTGGGACTCTGACTCCAGAATCAGATAAACAGCTCTGCAGAAGTATCAAGCCACTGTTACCACTATCTATGCTGGTCCGAGCGCAGTAACTCTGAAGCTACTCCTGCTCTGACTCATGAACATGTGTTGGGATGAGGGGTGTATGTAGTGTTCAGTGGGCTTCACAGAATCAGCTGGCTTGCAATAAGGCAGGATTACTATACTCTGTTTATTCTCTAGAATCCATTGAACAGTGCCATGTTTGCACACTAGATAAACGAGCAGAGTGCAGAGCAGTGCAGACCCACACCCACTGCAGTCACTGGCCACTGTGATGGATTGACAAAGGCTCTGTGCAGAGCCTTGCAGTGGGTAAAATATTAAATAAAACAATCACCCCAGGGAGAAATACAGGGAGCACTTTACTGCGACCTAGGTATTTGTTTAATGGCACACACTGCTCCTCAAAACACATCATGTGCCACCAAGTCATTATCTTTGAATGCACTGTGAAGCCACACACAACATGCCAATTGTACTGCTCATTCTGCTGCTGGCATATACATCATCATGAACCTTTTCTGTTTATAGGTCGAAGCCTACCAGACAGTGAAGCTGTCTGGTTTGCTAACGACAGAAAGCTTCCATGGGAATGCATTCCGGAGATTGCTGACCATTGACTTTGTGGTTTGTAACTCACATTTGCTTGCTGTCTATTTGCTGGCTTGGTTATAGTTTCCAGCTTGAGTTTGTACCTTGTTTACTGTATTCTTCCACAAATACTAGATTTCCATAAGCAGGCCTTTAAATCTGGTTCTTATCTTGACACATTTGTTGTGCATTCAAAGACAAAGGTCATATGTCAGGTCTGTCTTGCCAGGGAGCGTGGTGCTTACTTTTCGTTCTCTGACTTCAAACTGAGAGATTTTATGTGACAATCATGCTGGCTATTGGGGGTGTGCTGAAGGAAGGCTGCACATTGTCATTTTTTCTAGCATAGAACAAAATTTAAATGTCTGTAAATGAACGATGCAGATGTTTCAGAATATATGAGAATTAGGAAAGCACAAATGAGGCAGAAGCAAGATGGTGGCTAAGCGGTTGGCCGTTTGAGCAGGCTGCTCTCCCTCTTGGCCTCCGAACGCCTTGTATGCCTGAGATGTGATGCTGCTTAGGTTCCCGTGAACGATGTTCTGGCGACTGCCGCACCCAGCTAAAGTGATCTTCTTTTACCGCTGCTGTGTTCGTGTGGCTGGAAAGTTTGTAATTCTTTCCGAATTGAAGCCCACGCCACAGAACGCCTTGCCTTCCAAGGGATCGTGCCGGGCTCCCCGCTCCAAGCCGTCCAGTTCGCAGGTGAAGACGCGCCCTGTGACCGGAGCTGTTCCAGCCGGAAAAACACTCGCAGCGACGCAGAAGGGGCTATCAGCCCATATCGATGCCGGTCAAAGTGCTCGGGAAGGGCAAGTAACCCTGGCTGGCGACTTACGGCCCAAAGTCCCGTCTTTTTTTCTTAAAGCTCGGGTCAATAAGAAGCCTTTACAGGACGCTGCAGCATCAGAAATTCATGTTAGCAGTTTGCAACCCCCTGCTTCGATACTGGTTTCGGAAGCTTCTAGCTATGAGAGTACTGTCTGTGAGACTGTAGGTGTACCGCCTGCGATATCATCGCGTATGTTACCGGGGACTGAGGCTTGTTGTCAGAGTGCGGTGTCTGTCGGTGAGACCCTTGGAAACGGCATTCTGGGAGCTGTAGTCTCGTTGCAGGCGCAGATGACCCCTATAACTATGCAAAGTGAAGGGGATCCTAGAGATGGACACCTGATCTCTACAGGTATGAGTGTCACTGATCGAGTGAACAATAGAGAACATGGGGAGTCTGTGGGGGACCCTGTACTCTCATTGGGTGCTGCGCAATCTGGGGGATGCAGTATCGAAGTTCAGGATAAACTCTCTATTGGAGATGACTTTTTTTCTTTGTCTGACCGTTCCTCAGTTAAAAGCCTGGTGAAAGGCTGGCTAGACGAGGGAAGTTCAGGGGCAGAGGATGGTGAAGATCTGGTAGCCGAAGCGAAGCAAATATCCGTGGATGATGTCCGAGGGAGACTATCTGTTATGGGGAGTGTACAAGGGTCTGATGATTCCTCAAACTGGGCATACCAGGACTCGCCTAACCCTCAAATCAATACTCAACCTTTCACAGCGCCACAATCAGCCGGTACCCTTGATTCTCCTGGCCATGAGCATCGAAAAATTACACTTGATACTATCTACGATGTCATTATGGCGCATAGAGCAGAGGCGCAGGCGGAAAGCCTTCATACTCAGAATGCTTTAAGGAAACTACAGAACTCTTTACGCAGGGTTGCTAAGTCATGCGCAGATACTGCCATAAGAATTGGAGAAGCTGAGACTCGGATCTCAACACTAGAGGACGACGTGGTGTCTCAAAAAAAAGAGATTGCAGCTTTGAATGCTCATAGGGATGATTATGCATGGAAAATTACGGATATGGAAAATAGGCTAAGAATTCTTGGGGTTCCGGAGGGGAAAGAAGGAGCAGACCGCCGGAAATTCGTCGCCGAGCTTTTCTCTGAGGCTTTTGCAGAGGTCACTAGCTGGGACTGGAAGGTAGAGGTCCAGAGGGCCCACTGTTAGACCTGGCACCTTGGCGTGAGTTTCCCTTCCACTTTTTGATGGTGTGCCTCGATTGTTTTGCTGGTGTTGTCCGCTCAGGGCGCCGCGCCACGGCTAATCCGTGCCGCAGCGCAAGTGCTCCCTAGATAAAGTGTTCATAATTGATATACATGATTGGTTGATTGGATTCACTGCCAGTCCCCAGTAAAGTGCACCCGGAGTGCCAGGGCTTGTGAATGCCAAGGCCGCTAGTGGGCTGCAGCGCTGGTTGCGCCACCCACAACAGCGGCCATGTAAAATGTGTCCTGGGTCTGCCACTGCAGACCCCGCGTGCAGTCCCGTACTGTCCCGCCGGCTGGGCAAGTGCCCACACTTGCCAGCCTCCAGAACCTTCCCTTAGCCTCATGTTAGTCACCCCTATGGTAGGCCCACGGGCAGGGTGCGTTGTAGGTGTAAGGAAGGACAGGCCCTGGTTGTGTGGCCTGTCCTAGTAGTTCACTATTGCAAGGCTACCTGCTCCCCTTAGGCCAGATGAGCTGCTGGCATTATTACATCCTATAATCCCAGCAGGCTCGGGGAACATGGTAGAAAGATATGTTTGGTATGCCTGAACTCGGGATGATAAAATACTTCTTGTAGCCAAGTTTATTTTACTATCCTGGGTTTGTAAATACGACTTTTAGAAAGTCGGCATTTACTCGCTTAATCATTTCAGCCGCCTCTGCTGTGCGTGTATCTGACTGTCTGGGCCATGTGAGTGACAGGGCTGGGGGGATGACAGGTAGCGAATGACAGGTGGACACCTTGGTGGGAGGTGGGAGTGCCCCTTGGACTCTGAATAGGGCAGTGCTCCACTACCACAATGCTGGCTCCGCCCCCTGGGGAGCGACTGATGACTCAGCCTGCACCTGGCCAGGACGGGCGAAGCGCTGTCCACAAGGTGCTCCTGAAAGTACTTGTCCCCTGAATGCCGGCTCCACCTCCTGTGGAGCGGCTGATGTGCCTGCCCCTCACACTGAAAGCAGAAGTCAGAGTACCCCCCAACAAAGTGCTCAGGACTGAGAACGGTTATGCGAAGGCCCCCCTGGCCTGAACGCACAAAATAAATGTGGTATAAAAGTAGGAGCCCTGCTCCTTGCAAATCAGAATCCTGTTTTACCACAAAGAACCTCTGTCCGACTAGAAGGAGAAGAAGACGCTGGAAGGACTGGCCTGCTGCTTGCCTTGCTGAGAAAGGAGAGGAAAAGACTTGCTGAAAAGACTTTGCTGCTTTGTGCTTGAACATTCTCCAAGGGCTTGATCTGAGCTTGCCCCCTGAACTGAACCCCAGGACCAGTGGGTTCTCTGTGCTTTTGCTCGTCCTCCAATTCGAGCCGTGTGTGCATCCCGCTGAAAAGGGACTGCGCCCCTCATCGCCCCCTCCTAGGGCCGTGACACTCAGGAGCTTGCCTGCCGTAACCCCGTGAGAGCCCCGCTCCGTCCGGAGCCGCTCTCTGCCCCCGGGCTAGGTTGCCTGCGCCCCTGTCACCGCCTGCCACTGGAGTGCGCTGAACGCGCTGTCCCCCCTCCCGCCGGAAACCCGTACGACGATCGTGATCCCCGCCGGGTCCCCAGCCGCACTGTCCGTGCCCTGCGACCCCGCTTCGCTATCCCAGGACATCTCAGGCTGCGCCGCCACCGCTGGGGAGACCCCCCCTGCACCGCCGTGCTAAGGGTCGCTGACTGCGCCTGCCTGCCTGCCCACAACCGCTGTTTGAGGACCCAAGAACACTTCCCAAGCCGAGAGTCGCACCGACCTGTGCCGACTCTCCACATCACTAAAGGAGTTCCAGTATCGGGCTCGAAGCCCGCACCGCCTTATTTCCCCGTTATCCTCACCGCACTGCACGCCTGTCTCACCTCCCACCGCCCCGGAGCTGCCGGGAAGAGTTGTGCATGGCGCAGGCGCGCCCACGACAGATGCGTGAGCCGCGGTAGGCCTGAAGTAAGTCAAGATTGGAATCCCTCAAGTGACATTGGTAAAAGACTAAAGGAAGTATCCGCTTAAAGAACTGCTTGCCTGCTTCATAATCTGGTGGCATCGAAATAACGTTACTAGTCTTGTGATAAATCTGCATATTGAGATATACCTATTTCTACATAAAGAGCGTATTTTTACATATCTAAGCCTGGTGTCCGTTTCTGGGGGGATTGATGGATTTACTGTGTGTGTGATTGTAAGTGCTTAACCAACAACGCCTGAAGATTCGCCTTGGCTGCTCACGCCACGCACCTAGAGGGTGAGCAAGGGTCATTCCAAAAGGGGTTATCCTTTGCCCTGACGTGGAGGAGAGGGTCCCTGCTTGACACAAGGACATCCTTGCGCCAAGCAGAGATCCCCGACTCTAACACCCACCGATTCCCATTTCATCGGAGGAAACCGGTGGGTCAAGAAAGTCTCCTCCCTAGAGCTATTTTAATCTCACTGAATCATTTTTTGGCACGAGAAGCTCTTTTTGATTTGGCCCGCCACACTAAGAAAGCTCATGCCAGGGGTTGCGAATTTTTCGTACGTCCGGATTTCTGCCAGGCAACGGTGGACCTTCGGTGGAGACTTCTACAGCTAATCCCGAAGTTCCAAGAAAAAGGAGCACAGGTTTTTCTACAAAATCCGGGCAAGCTTAAAGTCGTTGTTAAGGGACAGTCATCAGTGTTCACGGAAGAATGCACTGCTAAGGAATTTTTGCAAAAGCTGTAGCCATCATTTTTTTTTTTTCTGTCTCTCTTTTTAGGTCTCGCTGACGTTGCAGCGCGAAGCGCTGCCGCCAACAAGTACTATTGTTGCCTAGTTGCCTCCCAAGGGAGACAGATCAGGGCACGCGCAGCGATCGGGGTCTGTGGACGCGCAGACGCACACACAGAAACACGCGCGCGCACACACCCTGCCGCTGCCGACCCCGGCTGCCTAACGCGCGCGCGCACACACCTCGTTGCTGACTTGCTCCACGGAGACGGCTTGTTTTAATGAGGCACTCATTCTTGTGAGTCAGCGCCGTGAATCACGAGATGCTCTGTTTTTGCTGAGTTAGAGCGAGACACGTGTCCCGTCTCTGATAATGTGCCTCTAGTTGAACGTGCGTGTAAACACCGAGTGAATAAACTGCTGCGATTGTTCCCCAGGAAGTCTCTTATCGGTGACAATGAAGCGTTAAAGGCATCTGAGTTTCTCTGCTACCTATAGACAGTGGACATGTGTGTGTTCGGGGCTCTTCGACAGGGGTGCTGCCTGTTACTCTCTAACTTGACTGAACTGCTGTGGTTCTCACTTTTCATAGTTTATCTTTGCTCTGCTCCTTGTGTTTTTGTTTCCTTTTTGCATACACGATGCACAGGTTCCATATTTGTGTTCTGTGTGAACTTTCCTGTTCCACAACGAAGTCCAGTTTTCCGTTTCTCTGTCTGTAATTTTGAAAATGCGGCGCCCCGCGCTTGTGAATGCCTTAATTCTCAGAAGGCAAAGCGATGTTTGTCTCTGTGCTCTGATCTGCGAGAACGATACTCTTGTGTGTGTGAGGCTGCTTTGGCTGTTTGGACACGGCTATTTCCTTGATTGGCTGCTTCGTTCCCAAGTGCCTTTCTCGTTCATTGTGAATACCTGCTCGCTGGAATGAGACACTGCTCGCTCTTGTTCTTTTTACCTTCTCCCATCTGAACTCGGGCTGAAACGTCTTCAGGGAAATCTTTGATGAAGGCCATTTTAGATTGTATCCCTGATTGCCAAATATGCACATACTTCGGTTGTTCACAGGCCGTTTGTTATCGTCTTGCTGGGATACTTGCTTAGATGCCAAGTGACGTACATTTATATGAAAGAAAAAGTAAACGTTTCCACCTGTATGCGCGAAGATGGCGATGAAGTTCACTTCACTGTATTTCAGTCAAAAGTTCAAGTTGGGCCAGCTTTTCAATATGATTGGAACTTTGATGAATGGAGAACCACAAATTTTTGATTAGTATAATGGTGGTGGGGTAAATTTCCCTGAAAATGTTAGGATTCGTTTCCGATTGCTTTTCTTCTAAAGTGGAGTGGCCAAGATATTTACGTCTATTCTCCTCATGTTCTCAAATGTTAATAGTTTTGGGCGAAGAGCGCGCATGTATCAGGTTTATTGGCTACCTGCTAATGTATGTGTATGTCTTAATGGCTAGCTGTACATGCAAAAAAAACAGGAGTGCTAATTCTCCAGTTCTGAATGCCATCATTTTACAAGAAATCCCAAAGCTTGTGGTCACTGTTTCAAAATGTTCAAACAGGAACCCCACCCAGGATATTCACATACTTCAAGTTACTAAGGACCTGTCTCTTTCAACAATGATTGCTTTAACATCAGTCGTAATCATTCCTTTTGATCTCATTTTCCCTCCACCGTCTATAGAGCTGATTTTCTTATCCGTCCCAACTACTCCTGCACACCCCCTTGCATGTTTCCACTTTTATTAGCATCTTTGTTCCTAATCTATTAAGACAATTAATTGCCTAATGAAGGAACAGTTAGCATGCTGAGCCCAAAACTGTACCACTAGTTCTGTATGAAAATCAAATATATATTGAGCTCGCCTGTGTTTTTTGTTCTACAAAGCACCTTTATGTAAATGTTTATATTATGTTTCTAGACCGGTTCTAGTTTAGTTGGCACCTTGTTCAACTGATATCTGCCTCTACTTCCCTTCTCATAGGCCTGGTAGTATGTTTCACACTCTGATGGATGTATGTTCATTGTTTAGGGCCAGCCTATCATTTATTTGATAAAATGAATACAGCCATATATAGCACATCATTGCAAATCATATATGTTTTTGGTTCAAAGAGGGGGCGCATCGATTATATGAAACGTAAAGATGAAGAGGTTGGTTCTTATGTGAAACTTCATAATGAGCCGGATCTCTAGTTTGGCCTCATGGAGGCAGGTTTCCGTGCACACCTAGGCTTTTCTTCCTTCCTTTTTTGTTTTTGAGGCACACATCAGCAGCTCTCCCACTGAATTTCGAGAAATACGTTTTGGTGCTTAGAACACTCCCTTCCCCCCCCCAGGTGCACCCGGAATTTATTGGCACACTACAGGTGTTACTATTCCCAGTAGGTCTCATTAAAGTGTCCTGAAACCTGCAGCATTTACTGAAACAGATGCATGAACAAGCCTAGGCTCGGATAGGGAGGGAGTGGACTGTTTGAACCTTATGTCCTTACCATCTTATGCTCTTGTCAGCTGTACATACTCTGTTCATGTAAGGTATTACAATCTCTTTATGACACAGGGCACTGATTTGTATTGCTTGCATGACCTGGCTGGCACTCATCTGACAGGTGGATTATCTTGATGTTCTAAATGTGTATAGTTGTGGACATATTACCCTTCGTACAGATCTTCCTCATCAGGATTCGAAACATTTTTACCAGACCTGCAGGTTATATAAGTTAGTATTTCACAAATAGATGTGTTCAAATTCAAAAAGTTGGTATATTTTTATGATGGGTGTCCTGAAGAATGGAAAGTACTCAGAAAAGTGAAAATACATTATAAATACAAGATAACAAATGCTGAAATGGGGTTTTGATCAGAAGTAACACACTTTTACGTCAGTTTGGGTTGGGGTAGTGGATATTCAGCCAATGTTATGAAGGTCATCTAGGGATGTCTGTTATAAAAAGATATTCATGGTAACGCGTTGTATGGACGGGAATGGATGCTGTTAGGCACGGGAATCTAATTTGTGCTTGAGAAGTGGCAGATCTGTGAGATGGTGTTTATTATTGAAAGTATCCATTTGAATTTACTGAGGGACCTAATTGAAGTTAGGTATTGATCTAATTGGGCCACTTTTTGTTGTAGAAAGACAAGCAGTTGGCATAGTCCTTAAGGCTCAGGATAGTAGAGAAATTGACCACTTAAGTGATAATTTAATTGTTTCTAGGTGGTGTGTTCTACAGGTAAGAGCTCCCAGAGGAAATTATACTGGATGATGACCCGCAATTTGTTAGTGCCGAAATGGAACTGTATCTTACTGAATGTGGCATAAGCCTTGAAAATTTCTGTTTCACTGCTACATTCTGAGTTGAAAGTTTAATGGGGTTGTCCAGGGGCCAGTTAAATTGTCTGCTAGAGAAGGTATTGCATAGAGTAAAGGTCTTAAAGTTTCAATTCCGAACTACAGAAATATGCCCAGTGATGTCGGGTGTATCTATTTAATTATTGAGGAGGCAAAAACTTTTTATTAGATTTTTCCTTTATGATTGCAAAAATGTGGAAAAGAGTCAGTGGTTGATAATGGGGAAAATAAAGCAGGAAGTGGATGTGTACAAAGGAAGGATTAAAGATATGTGGATTACGGGTGAAGGCAAATGTGGGGGGCACAGTGGAATAAGACTGCGTTAAATTGAGACAATGTGTTTTTCGGTGTGTTGGAGTCTGAGGTGAAAACCATTGAGGGGATCAGCTCTTCAATTGAAGTAGAATTGTTGAGCCTCATGGTGACAATGGTCTTTGTTCCCGTACCAAAGAAGGAACAAATCTTACGCACCACACTGTCCTACTTGGAGTGAAAGGGTAAAGCATGTTGTGTGGTTGCATAGTACAGGTTAGCTTTTTTAGGTCTCGCCTAGTGTTACAGCGCGCATGCGCTGCCATCGCTTTGCGAGGCATGCAGTATATACTGTAGTGTGGAAGCTTCGTGGAAGCTCCACCCACTCTCTGCCCATTGGCTTTTGTCTTAAATGCTGCCTTCCGATTGGTTTGAGGCTTGTTAGTCCTTCCTCATTCATCATTTGTATCCTTCCAGGCTATTGGCCCCTTTACTCCTAGCACTATTTTCTGCCCTGTCTCCCCACCCCATCGCCCCCTCCCTCAGTCTGTTACTTTTTTTTTTTTTTTTTTTTGAAAACCTTTATTGACAGTTCAATAAGAACAAGTATGGGCCTACAACCCCCCAGGGCCGGCCGCTAAGCAATCAGCGCAATAACAACAAGTATAAACACAGGCAGCACTTCGGGGAGCAAAATCGTACTACTAATACTGTGAACAGCGTAAGTAGGGCACCAGGAGAAAGAGGTTTTCATTTTATGATGAAACAAGGCAGAAGGATCAGGTGACAAGCAATTTTAAAAACAACGATCACAGGATATGCGGAGTAATGAACGTTAGCGATTTACAGCAATCTATTCGGTCAATGGCGCAAACACAAGAACATCAGGATGGGGAAACACATAGTATACAGTCGCGCCCGCAGTCACCCGCCAGAACTCCCCAAGAACACCCCGGAAGTTGTGAACACATGGAACGGCAACGAGGCATAGCAAAAGGAGGTGTATCACGCTGATCCCAGAAAAGAAAACAAAAAGAATCAGAGAAGAAAAAGGAGGCCATGGAAAAAAGATGAAAGAATACAGAATCCCCTCCCCCAACCCCCCACCCTGCACCTCTGCAGATGAGTACGGCCCCCCCCCCCAGCAGTGTGCCTGTCGCCCTGGAACCAGACCCGAAATGTAGGAGAATAGGGAAAAAGAAGTAGGAAAGGACCCCCACCAGACGGGGGGGTAGAGAAAGTATTTATAAACTGGAGGAGGGCCTTCATAACAGACCCCCGGCTTCTCCCTCCCGCACGGTAAGGTTCCCCTAAAGTGAACAAGGAACAGCACAAAAACAATCTTCTCAAACCTCGATGGGGAGCATTATGCACCTATTGTGCCAGTAGCCATGTCAGGAGAGCACACCACCCCAAGCCCGCCCGTCCACTAGGCGACCACCCCCGAGGGGCCAGCCTCATCCCTGACCACTCTTTGGAATTCTGCCCATGCCAACCCCTCGACCCAGCACCATACCCAATGTTCCTAGGCAGAGGAATGTCCAACAACAACAGAGAAGCGACGCACACAGGTGGGGTGGAAGTCTCTGAGCATCAACACAGTCCGCCGCTTGAGGAAACAGGCTTCCCAGTGCTGCCCTAGGATCTGCTCTGCACGCAAGGTTCAGGAAGGCAGAAGCAGCCAAAGCAGACATTAGTTGCTGGAGTTGTCTCTGGGTCGCAGGAGGGCATGCACGGGATGAGGCCACCACATCCCACTCAGGTCCGACGCCTCCGGGACAGATCAGGCCCTCAGAAGGTCGAACACACTGTAGCATACTGGCCGGGGCGTCCAGTCGTGTACTAACCTCAGGGGTGGCCGCCACAGCGTCCTCCTGCGCGCAGTGTGGGTAGACTCTGTGTTCGTGCGGACAGGCGGGCCGCCACTGCCCCAACTCCGACGCCACACCATCGAGCTTACTCCCCAAGATCACGAAACCATGAACCAAGGAGGAGTGAAGAGTACCAATAGCCTCGAGGAGGTCGCCGTACCCCAGCTCAGCTCTCTGTGATCTCGCCGCCACACTCCCAAAAGTCGTACGCTCACAGGCCCGCTGCGGCCCAGCGGACAGGATGGTAGGCTTCATCAACCCAAGATGGCCGCCAAGTATGCCCGACCCTCACCGGGGCCAGGACCCCGGGACAAGCGTCGCGATGTCCACGTCGCGGGTGACCGGGTTCCGGGGGCAGGCAAAAAACTATCCGTGGTCACGGGCAACAGTCGTCCCCACCACGGACCAGCTCCCGTAGAAATCCGGGGGCGGCCCGCAATGATCGGGGCAGGATACGGACGGCGGCCGGGCAGCTCACCAGCAAGGCAGGGGCAGCCACCGGAGGATCTAAGATTTGCGCCCCCGGTCATGCACTCGGTCAGCTACACTGGGCAGTAGAAGTGACCACGCCGAAATGTAGGCCGAGTTTGGCACCGCTCCGGTGGGCCGACTCCACCCAGTCACCACCAGCCGCTGTTGTCGCACTGCCACCCGGCCACGGCGTCCACTCGATGTCCCGGCTCCAGGGTCGCACAGGCCGCAAGGTTCAGATGCAGTTTTCTCCGGCGATAGCACTGCTAGAAACCTCGGAGTCACACAGTCGGGAGCCCCTCTCCTTCAGAAACACGACCACGTAGCACAGGTTGAGGATCTCAGGCAGGATATCCGTGCGGGATGCGGAGGTTCACGGAGCCGGGAGTCTACGCTGCCGTCCCGGTCGCCATCTTGGCTCCTCCCCCCCGTCTGTTACTTTTTAACCTCCCCTGCCCCTCCCCTCCCACTCTTGTTCGTGTTTTATTGCCTGCCGGCACTTCCGTTTTCATTTTATTATTGCCACCTTGAAATATGGGCGTTCAAGATGCTTGCTGTACAAAAACTTCTCTTGTTTAATGAACTAGATTTTAATGTTACTCTAAATATAATAAGACTCTAGGCAGCATTCGGGGTATGCATGGCAACTGACGCCTCTCAGTTCACAAATGGCATTGTTGTCGGGCAGGAGGAGCGGCAGGTGTTTTAACTCATGCTTGAAACAACAACTTTTAATAACTTCCCCTCAATTCAGTGCTATATTCTTGTGTACTGATGTGACACGCTAAAGAAATGCACTTTTGTGAATTCTGAAGAGACATTATCGCACATTTACATCATGTTTACTGTATGATTAACATGCCGATCATTTTCACGTCTCGCCCACTGGCTCGTAAACACTTGGCTCTTCTCCGGCTGGCTCTACCTGCTAATTAATATATTGGCTTGCGCACCTCTAACAAAGAGAGATGAATGGATACATGACAGTGAGCCCAGTAGATGGGAGAAAAATAGACTGGTGCAGACAAACAGACAAAGTCAGTTTCCATTGCCTCACATCAGAATCATCACTTTCAATAACCTGGAAATCTCCTGGCAACTCCCGCATGCCCCAACCTCATCCCCTCAATATATTCTTAGCAGAAGAGGCAGATTCTGAGCTGTGCCCTGCTGGTGCAGAGGAGCACGGCAGAGTCTGTAGAAGCGCTAGGATCCCTAGCCTCTCCGGGCGGGCACCTAAGCCTTCTGGGTGCCTTCACACTCAGGATAAATGAATACATTTTGTTCTGTGCTTTAGTCGCCCCTCTGTGATCACTGTCTGGTAGATGAACCTCTGTGTTAATAAACACATTGAAAGAGGTGGTTGGGTACAAACAAACAACAGCCACAATACCGTACGTTTTGAACGTGTAGTTAAATAACTGCTCATCGAGTACCTCTTTGGCTGATCATTCCATGGCACTACTAAAACTACATTTGGACACATTTGCTCAACTGTAAAAGACTCCCTTCTATGGGTCATTTAACAACTTAGGGCTTTGGGGTTAGGTAACCTACTTTGGATGCTGTGTAAAAGAGTAAACACTAAAATTAATGCAATGAAACTAGGCAACCAGTACTGTCTAAAACACTGTGAAAACTGACATGCATTCTGGCATTTTGTTTAGTTAATGTCAATTTCCTCATAGATGCGAGTAAAGTACTCTTAATACCTTAATTAAATCTCCGCTCTTTTAACTAATAGCACCAGGCGACCTTTGACAACTAGGCAATGAATACATTTTCATGTACCTCCGAAGCCCCCCTGCCCCGCTGGCAAACTTCATTGCCTCCCAGTGTTTTGGTGATAACCAAGACGCATGATAGTGAGTCAAATAGTCCAGAAAATGAAAGAGAAGCCGGGATTCAGATTCACATGCTCCGATCGCGTTGTTTAGTCTGTAAGCACTACTTTTATTAATGAGTTTCGCATTATTAAAGCACCACAGTGTGCATGTGTGGCGACACTTCACCCATGAGGTACGTGACAAGCAATTGTTGACACAATCCACACTGCGTCATTTTCAATATATTTATTACAAAGTGCAGGACCTTTCCAAGGGATTTTGCACACTACATACATTCATTCCAAAAATAATACGTGTAGGTAAAAAAGAAATTGCCATTTACAACGTCAATAGCTCTAACTCACAAATGCGAGACCTATTTGCATTGCAAATGCTTGTTCTTTTTGTGGACTCAGAACTTAGGACTTATGGAAGCTTAAACTTGTATCTGGCTGTATTCTATGCATCTTTAACCTTTAGGGATATTGAATTTGAGTGACTGAGATACAAAATGTTTTTCTTTCTCTGTTTCTGGTTGATATATGATAAGATAGGATCGGATTGGTTTGGTTTCTAATATGGCATGGGGGCCGAGGGGGGGGGGGGGGGAGGTGGGCAGCTCGACTCATCATCTATTGGGACTATTGTCCCAGTGCTTCATGGGAAGGGTAGGGGTGGGCTGGGAGGGGGGAAGCTGGATGGGGTGGGGGTTTGGGTGGTGTTGGGGGTTTGTGCAAGGGGTGGTGAAGGGGGTATAAAGAAAAATCAGCATTGATGTTTGCTCTAATGATATTCTGTTCGAAACAAGAGGCTATTCCTTATGAAATAATTAGTAACATAGTGATGTCTATATTTTATATTCTGCAAGATAGGTGTAGGGGATACGTGGCAGGGCCCATATCTGCAGCAGGGGGTAAATGGCTCAAATTCTGAAAGCACAAAATGAAAACACTATCATTATGTACTTTAAACATATGTGGTCTGAACAATTTTTAAAAAAGGCAGGTTTTGGCAAAGATTGCTACAGGACTCTCCTGGGATATTCTCTGCCTCCAGGAGACGCATATTGCCTGGGCCAATAGGGCGTGGCTTAAAAGACAGGGGATGGAGCTGATTGTGTGCTCAAAACAGTCTTCAAACACCAGGGGTGTGGCAATTCTTTGTAAAATGGGGGTACTGTCCTGTAAGAAATATAAGGAGGATAAATGTGGTAGGTGGGTGATTATTGAGGCATTGTTTGGAAATATGGAGGTATTAACTATCTGTTCTGTCTATGGGCCAAACCTGGATGAACCCTAAATGTATGATTTTCTTAACCTGGGGTTCGGGAGGTGTTTAAAAACTTTTACCAAAAGTTATATGAAAACGAAAAAACTACAGACCCGGGGGATTATTTGGGGGAAATCCCCTCTGCATGTTTAGGTTCGGCTCAGAAGGATATGCTTTCTACTTCTGTAATTTGGGAGGAAATTGAACTGGTGATGGCATCTTTACCCCAGGGGAAAGCGATGGGGCCAGACATGATCCCCTTGGAGTTTTATACTCTTTTTCAGGCTGAATTGCGTGATCCGCTGCTTTCTCTATTCCAGCAGGCATTTAATGGTATAGTACCGGATTCATGGTCTAAGACAACCATAATAGTCTTCAAAAAGAAAGGGACGGATGCACTTGAGCCGGCTTCCTATCGTCCAATTACGTTAATCAATTCAGATAGCAAGATCTTCTCTAAGCTTATTGCTAGAAGACTAGGGAAGGGTATTGTACCTCTAGTCTCACAGCGTCAGCATGGGTTCATAGCGGGTAGAGGCACCACTGATCATGTCCTCCGAATAATATCCCTTTTGGATTGGGCTCAGGTTTCTGAAGTTCCAATGGGGGTGGCCCTGTTGGATGCCGAGAAGGCATTCGACAGGGTCTCCTGGGAATTTTTATGGGCAGTTCTCCATTGGAAAGGTTTCCCATTATCCTTTATTAAAGCAATGCAAGCCCTCTATATTTGTCCTGCTGCCACAATTCGTATTTCTGGGAAGCACTCTGAGGAGTTTAAGATATATAGGGGCACTCGGCAGGGTTGTCCTTGCTCCCCCCTTCTTTTTGCTCTTTATATTGAGCCTCTGTTGATTAAAATCGAGCAAGATCCAGAGATTATACCAGTTAAACCTATGCAAGAATCTGTTAAAGTTTTAGCCTACGCAGACGACGTGGCTGTCGTTACAGCGGATGTGGTTAAAACGATGAGACGTATTGAAATCTTGACGTCGGAATTTGGTGTCGTGTCAGGCTACAAATTGAATCTACATAAGACGCAAGTTCTTTTTACCGGTACTGACGTTTTAACAGGTGTTAATACAGTCACAGAGGCCGTGTATTTGGGCATTAAAATTGCTTCGAAGGTACAAACTATTGTTAATTTAAACTTTGACCCAATCTAACTTCGTCTAATAAAATGCTAGAAAACCTGGATTATTTGCACTTATCTTTATACGGCAGGTGCAGTGTTATTAAGATGGTTGTTTTTCCGAAATTTATTTATTTATTTCGCACGATTCCACTCTTGCTACCCAATTCAATCTTTACAAGGATAGAAAGAATGTGCTCTCGTTTTATATGGGGGTATAAGAGGACAAGGAGAGCTTTTAAAAAACTTAATTTACCAAGAGCAAGGGGGGGGACTGAATATCCCCCAATTTCGGTACTATTATTGGGCTGCGATGTTCCAGCATATGGGGATATTGTTTTTTGGAACTCAGTCGTATATAGATCCAGCTGTTTTTCCATCTATATATGAACTCATTATGGGGCCTGAAGCCAGGTATTTATTTTCTAAGTTTTTCGAGCCAAGTTACCACAAAAGAACTCGCTTTAAGATTTTTGGGGCTGCAGCTGCAGTTTGGTGCAAAGCTCGCAAACACTTTACTTTAAAGGAATATAATCGTTATATGCCTCTAGGAATAATAGGGAAACTCCCTTTAATTTTCTGTGATTCAACTATTCGGAGATGGAATACTCAGGGGATTAGAACTATTGGGGACCTTTTCCTAAATAATCAATTGATGTCTTTTTGTGAACTTCAAGAGAAGATTGGGCTGCAACGTTCGGATTTTTTTAAACATCTTCAAATTCGAAGTTTTTTAGATAAGCTTAATTTAAGAGGGCAGATTAGTCTGGAAAAGAACCTGATATTGGAATCTATAAAGGGGAGATGTAAGATTTCTCAACTTTCCAAAATTATAATTGCAACTCAACAGGACGACCTTGCATATTTCGAGCAACGCTGGGATAGAAGGCTGGGGATAGTAGCTGTTGATTTACAGCTGGTATTGAGCCTAGTTGATGCTGTTCTTTTATCAGGCAGCTTCAAAAGCCAATGCTATATGGCTATCTTTGATTTATACTATTTCCCAGCGAAGATAGCTAAATGGGGAACTAATCGGGGGGATGTCTGTCCTAGATGCGCCTTGAGGGCAGCTGATCTGGAGCATATGTTCTATGACTGTCCTGTATTAGCCCCCTTGTTGAAAGAGGTAAAATGTTTTCTGAACTTAGGTCTCGGAGTGTCTGTCGACATTACACCTCAATTAGTGTTATTTGGATATGAGTTTGGGGTAAATATTAGAAAGCGCTCAACTCCCGAGAAGGGGTTTCTGCTTTTATGTATGGCTGTCTTCCGCTTATGTGTCACCTCCCAATGGATTAGTCCGGATTCACCATCTTTTTCTATTTGGAAGGCTAAATTACTATCTCTGTACAATTTGGAAATTGCTCTGTATAAACTTAAAGGTAGAAGAAAAAAGAAATTTGGGTTAGCATTATGGGCCCCAATAATCAATTGGGTCTGATTGCTCTATTTTTTTTTTTGTGTGTATCGTTTATGTAATGACTAATGTTCTATGAATGTAAGAATGAAATTATCAATGCTGATTTAAATAAAAAAAAAATTGGTTAAAAACAAAAGGAAAGGACAAATGAAACACATTTTTGGGTAATTCTGAAGTGTGGTGGAAACAAATATTTTAATACGATCAAGACAAATCAATACACTAGGTGATGACATTTCCACTTATTATCATTTGTGCACTGTATACTTTTATCAATAGAACTGTATGTCTGTGCATATGTAATGGTCATTTTACTTGAAGATGTGTTGTCTGTAATAGCAGTGCGCTACCCCACCATGCATATTCCACTGTTCCCCACTCTACATTATCTTGCGCCACTCCATTCCACTGCACTCTACTCCACAACACTCCACACTATGTTACTCCACTCTACGCCACGCCACACTGTGCTAATGCACTCTACTCTGCACCACTCCACTCTACGCCACTTCAGTCTATGTCTCTATACTCTACTCTGCACCAATCTACTCTATGCCAATGCACTTTACCCAAACATACTCTATTATGCACCACTGCACCCTTTGTTACCGCACTCTACACCACTCCAGTGTAGGCCACTCTGCTCTACTCTGCACCACTCCACTATACGCCACTCTGCTCTAAGCCAATCTATTCTACAACACTGCACTCTATGCCAATGCACTCCATTCTGTACCACTCTACTCTATGACAGTGCACTCAATGGCAATCCACTCTATACCACTCCTATCTACTCTGCACCACTGCTCTCTACACCACTCTAATCTAAGTCACTGCACTCCATGCCACTGCACACTACCCTGCACCTCTCCACTCTACTGTGCACCACTCAACTCTACGTCACTTCACTCCACTCTGAAACAATCTACTCTATGCCACTGCACTTTACCCTACTGCACTCTACGTCTCTTTACTCCACTTATACCACTCCACCCACCGTCACTCCACTCTATGCCATTGCACTCCATGCCACTGCAATCTATGCTGCGCCACTCCACTCTACTCTACACCACTCTACTCTATGCTAGTGCTCTCTACGCCACTGTATGTTAGTGCATTCTATGCCAATGCACTCAACACCATTTTACTCAAAACCAAAGCACTCTACACCACTGTAATGTATGCCAATCTACTCCACACCACTATACCTTACCCCAATGAACTCTTGGCCACTCTACTCCAAGACACTCTATGCCACACTATGCCACTCCACACCACACCACTCTACGCCATCCCACAACTCTTTACACCAGACCATAATCTTCCCCTCTACAACACAAAACTCCACTTTATGAATCTCCACTGAACTCCACACCACTCTCCTTTACGCCACTAACTTTTATCCATGCTAAACAGCAGCCACGCTGGTGTACAACAATAGCCCTTGTAGAGGCGTGACCTATTGGCTTTGCCAATGCTTGCTCAAGTGATGGCTGCCGCTGTTGGAGATTATGCTGCCAACAGAGGGTGTGAAAGGGAAGCTGGACAATAATTGGTCTGGTTTGTTCTGTTGTTCTGTTGCTTTTGCATTTGTCACCCCGAGTGGGAAGGGTATGCCCAGATGTGGGTCCCGTGCTCTCCATGCCACTGGAATCAAGCTATCCTGGCTGAAGAGGGGTGAAACCCCGAAACCGGTCCTAGGATGCTTGTTTCCAGTCCAGGGAGGACCTGGCTTGGCAGTTCGGGCTGGACTGTACCCATGAGGCACAGTGTCAAGACTGATTTGCATATGGCTGGGTTCAAACTGGAACGGCATGGTGAGTGTTAGAATGGGGAACCTCTGGTTGGCACAGGTAGGTACTTGTGACAAGCAGTGGTCCCTTCTTCTATTCAGGGCGAGAGAATTACCCCTTCAGAACAACCCCTGCTCACCCTATAGGTAGTGTGGCGCGAGCAGTCAGGGCTAAACTTCAGGGCGCTAGTCAGTTAAGCATTTATGATCACACACAGTAAACCACAACGATCCCCCACAAATGGACACCAGGCGTAAGTTGTATCAAAAATACGGATGCTTTATATAAAAGATTCTTTGTTACGCAGGCATGCACAAGACCATCAATAACGGTTGCGAAATGGGAGCCACAAGATGATAATTAGGCACTGTTCTTGTCTTTGGTAACTTATTCGATCACGAGCGCTTCACAGGGCTCGGGTGAGTCGGTCCAGTCACGATGATGCGCAGTGCACCCGGGGTACAGTGATACGGGGAAATCAGAACGCTGCGGACCCCGAGTCCGATAGAGAGTTCACTGTACCTGGGAACGTGCGATATGCTTGGACGAGTCTTCGGGGGAGATGCAGGTTCTGCACCTCGCGGGTCTTCCGGATCAAGAATTCAGCGGGCGGCTCTCGGTAGACAGGTGCGGCCCAGGGCCTCCGACACGGACTGTGCGGGAGGTCACTGCGGAGGGTGGCACGGTCAGACTCAGGCTGGGAGGTGAAGCGGGGCGGCCGGATACGTTACGACGTACGGGCGGCCGTCCGAGGCTTGCTTTCACTTCCCGATTAGAAATCCGGCGGGAGGGCGAGAGGGCACCAGGCACGCTCCAGTGGCAGGCAGGTGACAGGGAAGCGGGGCAGCCAGCCTCGATGGGTCCAGAGCGACTCAGGTAGAGCGGGGCTCTCGGCGAGGGGAGGTGGCCAGGCTTCTGGGTGTCACGGCCCTAGGAGGGGTGGCAAGGTGCGCAGAGCACTCCGGCGGGAGAAAGCACACGGCTCAAGTTCTCAGACGAGCGGAGACACGGTGAACCCACTGGTCCTGGGGTTCAGTTCAGGGGGCAAGCTCTTCTTCCAAGCCCTTGGAGATAGTTGAAGAACAAAGTGCAAAAGTCTCTTTCAGTCTTTTTCCTCTCCTTCCTCAGCAAGGCACCTACTGCAGGCGAGTCCCTCAGGTCAGGGAAAGTTACTCCTCCTTCAGCTTCTTCCAGGTCCTTCTAGTCGGGCAGAGTTCCTTCGTGGTTTAATCTGGATCTGATTTCTTAGGAGCCAGGCTCCTACTTTTATACAGTGATTCTTTTGTTCTTTAGCGCCAGGGGGCCTGGGCCTGGCTCAGTCCAGTTCTGGAGTACTTTGTTTTGGTGACTCTGCTCTTTCCTTTCAGCAGCAGGGCAGAGACATCAGCCGCTCCACAGGGGGCGGAGCCGGCTTTGTGGTGGCAGAGCACAGGTCTATTCAAGAGTCAGGGTGTACTCCTCCCACCCATCCTGGGGCGATCTCTCTACCCACCACCTGGCAGCCAACCTGTCTCCCGGAATCCCCCAGCCCTGCTCCTGTACTGTTGCTAGGCAGAACACACACCCACAGCAGAGGCGGACTGAGATGGTCAGGCACGCAAAGGCTAACTTTCTAAAAGTAGCATTTGCAAACCCAGGATATTAAAATAACCTTTACTAAAAGATGTATTTTATTATCCCGAGTTCAGGCATACTAAACATGACTTTCTACCATGCTCTCTGAGTCCACTGGGGTCACAGCGTGTAGCGATCCCAGCAGCCCATTCTGGCCTACGGAGAGCAGGTAGCCTTCAATAGTGAAAAACGAAAATGGCTGTAATTCACTATTAAGACATGCCACACACATCAGGGCATGTCCTACCTTATGCCTACAATGCACCCTGCGCTTCGGCCTACCAGAGGGGTGACTAACATGTAGTTCAGGGAAGGTTTAGGGACTGGCACGTGGGGACACTTGCTCAGTCAGCGCAACGGTACCGGACCGCGCGCAGGTTCTGCAGTGGCAGATCCTAGACACATTTTACCCCGCTGCTTCGGTGGGTGGCACAATCAGTGCTGCAAGCCCACTAGCAGCATTTGGATATACAAGCCCTTGGCACCCCTGGTGCACTCTACTAGGGACTGATAGTAAACCAAATATGCCAAACGTGGAAGTCAATTCACATAATACATTTTACCATAGGGAGCACTTGCACTGTGGCACTGGATGGCAGTGGCACAGTGCCCTGAGCAGCTAACACCAACACAAAAACACATTGAGGCACAGACAAAAATGGAAGGGTGACCCACGCCAATGGTGCCAGGTCTAACACGTGTCCCCTCCAGCTGAAAAGTGGGGAGAACTACCCTACCCCAGGGAGTTCTTCATCACTAAGGCGGAAAAACCTGGACAGACCGTCAGCATTAGCGTGATCTGTGCCAGGGCGATGCTCCACCGTAAAGTCCATACCCTGTAGGGAGATGGACCACCTCAACAGTTTTGGGTTCTCACCCCTCATTTGCATCAACCATCTGAGGGGCCTGTGGTCGGTCTGAACCCGGAAGTGAGACCCAAACAAGTAGGGCCTTAGCTTCTTCAGCGCCCAGACCACAGCAAATGCTTCTCGTTCTATCGCACTCCACCTTTGTTCCCGGGGAAGTAGCCTCCTGCTAATAAAGGCTACTGGTTGGTCAAAGCCCTCCTCAGTGATCTGTGAGAGAACAGCCCCTACACCATGCTCTGATGCATCCGTCTGCACCAGGAACTCTTTGGAGAAGTCAGGAGCCAAGAGCACGGGCGCCGTGCACATGGCAGTTTTCAGGGTGTCGAAGGCTTTCTGACAGGTGTCAGTCCATATCACTTTTCTGGGCTGCTTCTTCGAAGTCAGCTCCGTCAAGGGGCAACGATGCTGCCATACCCCTTGACAAACCTCCTGTAGTACCCGGTGAGTCCTAAAAAGGCCCTCACCTCCGTCTGGGTCTTTGGGGGCTCCCAAGCCAGGATGGTTTCAACTTTGGGCTGGAGGGGCGCCACCTGGCCGCTCCCCACTTGGTGTCCCAAGTACACCACTGAACCCTGCCCGATCTGACACTTGCTTGCCTTGATCGTGAGGCCTGCCTTGCGCAGCGCCATCAACACTTCCCAGAGATGTTGCAGGTGTTCTTTCCATGTGCCGCTGAACACTGCGATGTCATCCAGGTATGCAGCGCTGAACTCGGTCAGCCCAGCCAACACCCGGTTGACCAACCTCTGGAAGGTGGCAGGGGCATTCTTCATCCCAAAGGGCATCACCCGGAACTGGTAATGCCCATCTGGTGTAGGGAATGCGGACCTCTCTTTGGCCCCATCAGTTAAGGCGATCTGCCAGTACCCAGACGTTAAATCAAACGTGCTGAGGTACCGTGCAGCCCCTAACCGATCGATGAGCTCATCAGCTCTGGGGATGGGGTGCGCGTCAGTCTTCGTGACTGAGTTGAGTCCTCGGTAGTCCACACAGAACCGGAGTTCGGGCGTGGCACCCGGCGCTGCAGCCTTTGGGACCAAGACCACTGGGCTGGCCCAAGGACTGCTGGAGGACTCAACCACCCCTAGAGCAAGCATCTTTGAGACCTCCTCTTAGATGCAGGCCCTGACCCTGTCAGTTACCCGGTAGGCTTTGTGCTTCACAGGTAAGCTGTCTCCTGTATCCACATCATGGATGCACCAATTTGTGATACCAGGAACCAGGGAGAACAGGTCAGGGAACTGCCCCAGCAGCTGGCGGCAGTCACCCTGTTGCTCAGGAGTCAGGGCGAGTGAGAGGTTAACTCCATCCACTGACCCGTCTCGCTCTGAGGCTACCAAGAGGTCAGGAAGAGGCTCGGACTCCTCTTCCGTCCCATCATCGGTGGCCAAGAGCATGCCCACTTCGGACCTCTCCAAGTGGGGCTTCAGTCGATTGACATGTAGGACCCTTAAGGGGTTCCTAGGAGACCGCAAGTTCACCAAGTAGGTGACAGAACTCTTGCGATCCACAATCTCAAAGGGTCCTGTCCACTTGTCCTGGAGTGCACAAGGCTCCACAGGGGCCAGGACCCACACTTTTTGGCCAGGTTGAAGCTCAACCAGAGTGGCATTCTGGTCGTACCACCGCTTCATTTCCTCCTGGCTGGCTTCCAGGTTTGCCTCAGCAAGTTGCCTGAAACGCCTAGTCTGGTTCCGGAAAGGCAGCATGTAACTGTATACATTCTGGGGAGGTTTCCTGGGAGATTGCTCCCAGCCTTCCTTGACCAGACTAAGAGGTCCTCGTACTGGGTGGCCGTACAAAAGCTCAAAGGGACTGAACCCTAGAGACTTTTGTGGCACCTCGCGGTACGCAAAGAGGAGGCATGGTAAGAGGACGTCCCACTTACGCCTCATGGGTTCTTCGAGACCCATAATCATGCCCTTCAGGGTTCGGTTGAAGCGCTCAACCAACCTGTTTCCTTGGGGATGGTAAGGGGTGGTGAACTTGTAGGTCACACCACACTCTTGCCAAAGGGACTTCGTATATTTCGATATGAAGTTGGTCCCCCTGTCGGACACCACCTCTAGAGGGAATCCTACTCGTGAGAAAATTCCCATCAGTGCCCGTCCCACCACGGGGGCCGTCACTGTCCTCAGAGGGAGGGCTTCAGGGTACCGGGTGGCATTGTCCACCAAGACCAGGATAAACCTGTTGCCCATGGCTGTCTTGGGGTCCAGTGGCCCCACAATGTCAATCCCCACCCGCTGGAATGGGGTACTGACCACAGGGAAAGGTTGGAGTGGAGCTCTCAGCTTCCTTCCACTCTTGCCACTTGCCTGGCAAGTCTGGCATGTCCTGCAGTGAGTGTCAGAACTCCTGCACATTTGGGGCCAATAAAAGTGGGTGACAAGCCTTTCAAAGGTCTTTTCCTGCCCCAAATGTCCTGCTAACGGTACGTCGTGAGCCAGCCCCAGTAGGAAGGCTCTGAACTTCTGGGGTACCACCAGCGCACGGGCTGACCCAGGTTCAGCAACCTTAGGCTCTGAGTATAGGAGGTCGTTCTCCCAGTAGATCAAGTGAGTTCCGGACTGATCACCATTGGCCTGGGCTGCAGCCTGCTGCCGCATACCCTCTAGAGAGGGGCACTCTTTCTGCTCCCTGCAGAATTCCTCCCTGGTGGGGCCTCCTTCTTGCTGCCAATGGGTCAGCTCAGGCAGGTCCCCCAGTTCGGCTATCTGTTCCCCGGTAGGCTCCAGGGAATCCCCCTCAAGGTCTGCTTCCTCCTGGGCCGTGGGAACTTCAGGAGCCGGATTCCCGTGCCTCCCTTGCCCTCTCTCTACGGCCGGTTCCTGGGCCTCTCCCTCAGGCTCCAGGGTTCCTTCAACACCCCTACTGGCTGCCATTGACCGGGTGGTCACGCACGCCCAATCAGGCAAGCCCACCATCCGCAGGTGAGTTGTCTTCTCCACCTTTTCCCATGGGGAGCTCTCCAAATCGTTACCTAGGAGACAATCAACAGGCATGGCCTCTCTCACAGCCACTTGCAGAGTACCAGAGACCCCCCCCCCCCACTCAAAGGGAACCTGAGCCATCAGACACTGACTCTCTGTGTTGTCGGCGTTGACAACACGGCAGAATGCGTGTGGGACAACCTGCTCTTGAGACACCAGGTGTTGCTTGACAGCCGTCACACTGGCTCCTATATCTCTAAGAGCCCCCACCCTTCGGCCATTTATGGTCGCCCACTGCCCATACTTTTGAGTATTGGGGGGCAGTTGGGCCTCAGCGACCATCTCACTGTCTCCTAATGAGACTAGGGTCATCTGTACGGGATCCCCCGCCCCTTGGACATCTATCTCCCTCCCCAAGGCTACACTATTCACCTGCTTGTGGGGTGGAGCACCAGAGGGTGCTGGTTTACCATACAGGGGGCACTTGGGATCCACGGAAATGTGCTCCAGGTTGTTACTCTTGTAACATCTGAGGGGCCCTCTTTGAACAGGGTTACCTGTCGGGGCCCCGGTCTGCTTCGGGGGTGGGGGTGGCTGAGAACCTTTCCCTTGGTTCCCTTGGGGATTACTTTGGGGCCATCTGTAGAACTCCCTCTGTTTACCCTTGTCCCCCCCACTCTTCTGCTGGGGACCCTGAACACCTTTGGCGGGGCCTCCCACGGGACCCTTGTGGACCCTCGTGCTGATCCAGCGGTCCGCCTCCTCAGCAAGCTTCCTAGGGTTAGTCAGCTTGCTATCGATCAGGTGCTGGCGTAGCTCAGGAAAACAATTATCCGACAAGTGCTCCCATGCAATTAAATCAAACAGCCCTTGGTAATCATTCACTTTGCTACCCTTCACCCAACCATCCAGCGCTCTGCAAAAAAAGGTCACATATTCTACATAAGTGGTACCAGGTTTCTTGGTGCAATCCCTAAATCTCTGTCTGTACAATTCAGGAGTTAACCCATACCTTGTCATAAGAGCCTCCTTCATGTGTGGATAGGATGTCTTGACCTCCGAGGGGAGATCCAGCAGTGTGTCCCGCCCTTCACTCAGGAACCTTCCCCACAACCCCGCTCCCCAATCCTTCTCAGGGACCCGGTGGGAGGACATGGCTACTTCATAGGCCCTGAACCACTGCCCAATATCATCCTGCTTATAATATTCTTTGACTACATCTTTAGGAATGTGCACCCTTGACTCTGTTGAATTGCTGCCACCAGAGGGTGAGTTGTCTAAACTCCTGGCCTTGAGATCCAACTCCCTCATTTTTACCTCATGCTCCATGGCCAGTTTTTGCCTTTCCATCTCCATTTTCAGTTTTGCCATCTCCACCTCATGTGCTCGTGCAGCACTCCTGTCGGCCATCTCCTCGGGCGACAGGCCTCTGCTAGGCTCACAAACACCTTCGGGGGGTATCACCTCCCGTGCATTCTCTGGGAACTTTGATTAGTGCCAGGCTCTCAGCGCTTTCACCTACTGATCCTTGGTGCCAAGTCCACTTTGCTTGATTCTGTACTTGGAGAGATATCCTTTCAGGACATCATTTGTGCACTTCCTCAGTGCCTCCGGCTCCCAATCGATGTCATCAACTCCAGAGAATATAGAGGACGCTCCGCCTTCACTGACTGAGCTAGGCATGGTTTCTTAAAGTGGAGATTCTTCTTTAGCAACAACTGTCAATCAATCTGTGGCTGCGTTATAGGTCTGCTCTACGTGGTGATCAATAATTCACTGTATGTAAATCATAAATGCAAATTCGAAATCCCACCGCTGCCACCAATGTTAGAATGGGGAACCTCTGGTTGGCACAGGTAGGTACTTGTGACAAGCAGTGGTCCCTTCTTCTATTCAGGGCGAGAGAATTACCCCTTCAGAACAACCCCTGCTCACCCTATAGGTAGTGTGGCGCGAGCAGTCAGGGCTAAACTTCAGGGCGCTAGTCAGTTAAGCATTTATGATCACACACAGTAAACCACAACGATCCCCCACAAATGGACACCAGGCGTAAGTTGTATCAAAAATACGGATGCTTTATATAAAAGATTCTTTGTTACGCAGGCATGCACAAGACCATCAATAACGGTTGCGAAATGGGAGCCACAAGATGATAATTAGGCACTGTTCTTGTCTTTGGTAACTTATTCGATCACGAGCGCTTCACAGGGCTCGGGTGAGTCGGTCCAGTCACGATGATGCGCAGTGCACCCGGGGTACAGTGATACGGGGAAATCAGAACGTTGCGGACCCCGAGTCCGATAGAGAGTTCACTGTACCTGGGAACGTGCGATGTGCTTGGATGAGTCTTCGGGGGAGATGCAGGTTCTGCACCTCGCGGGTCTTCCGGATCAAGAATTCAGCGGGCGGCTCTCGGTAGACAGGTGCGGCCCAGGGCCTCCGACACGGACTGTGCGGGAGGTCACTGCGGAGGGTGGCACGGTCAGACTCAGGCTGGGAGGTGAAGCGGGGCGGCCGGATACGTTACGACGTACGGGCGGCCGTCCGAGGCTTGATTTCACTTCCCAATTAGAAATCCGGCGGGAGGGCGAGAGGGCACCAGGCACGCTCCAGTGGCAGGCAGGTGACAGGGAAGCGGGGCGGCCAGCCTCGATGGGTCCAGAGCGACTCAGGTAGAGCGGGGCTCTCGGCGAGGGGAGGCGGCCAGGCTTCTGGGTGTCACGGCCCTAGGAGGGGTGGCAAGGTGCGCAGAGCACTCCGGCGGGAGAAAGCACACGGCTCGAGTTCTCAGACGAGCGGAGACACGGTGAACCCACTGGTCCTGGGGTTCAGTTCAGGGGGCAAGCTCTTCTTCCAAGCCCTTGGAGATAGTTGAAGAACAAAGTGCAAAAGTCTCTTTCAGTCTTTTTCCTCTCCTTCCTCAGCAAGGCACCTACTGCAGGCCAGTCCCTCAGGTCAGGGAAAGTTACTCCTCCTTCAGCTTCTTCCAGGTCCTTCTAGTCGGGCAGAGTTCCTTCGTGGTTCAATCTGGATCTGATTTCTTAGGAGCCAGGCTCCTACTTTTATACAGTGATTCTTTTGTTCTTTAGCGCCAGGGGGCCTGGGCCTGGCTTAGTCCAGTTCTGGAGTACTTTGTTTTGGTGACTCTGCTCTTTCCTTTCAGCAGCAGGGCAGAGACATCAGCCGCTCCACAGGGGGCGGAGCCGGCTTTGTGGTGGCAGAGCACAGGTCTATTCAAGAGTCAGGGTGTACTCCTCCCACCCATCCTGGGGCGATCTCTCTACCCACCACCTGGCAGCCAACCTGTCTCCCGGAATCCCCCAGCCCTGCTCCTGTACTGTTGCTAGGCAGAACACACACCCACAGCAGAGGCGGACTGAGATGGTCAGGCACGCAAAGGCTAACTTTCTAAAAGTAGCATTTGCAAACCCAGGATATTAAAATAACCTTTACTAAAAGATGTATTTTATTATCCCGAGTTCAGGCATACTAAACATGACTTTCTACCATGCTCTCTGAGTCCACTGGGGTCACAGCGTGTAGCGATCCCAGCAGCCCATTCTGGCCTACGGAGAGCAGGTAGCCTTCAATAGTGAAAAACGAAAATGGCTGTAATTCACTATTAAGACATGCCACACACATCAGGGCATGTCCTACCTTATGCCTACAATGCACCCTGCGCTTCGGCCTACCAGAGGGGTGACTAACATGTAGTTAAGGGAAGGTTTAGGGACTGGCACGTGGGGACACTTGCTCAGTCAGCGCGACGGTACCGGACCGCGCGCAGGTTCTGCAGTGGCAGATCCTAGACACATTTTACCCCGCTGCTTCGGTGGGTGGCACAATCAGTGCTGCAAGCCCACTAGCAGCATTTGGATATACAAGCCCTTGGCACCCCTGGTGCACTCTACTAGGGACTGATAGTAAACCAAATATGCCAAACGTGGAAGTCAATTCACATAATACATTTTACCATAGGGAGCACTTGCACTGTGGCACTGGATGGCAGTGGCACAGTGCCCTGAGCAGCTAACACCAACACAAAAACACATTGAGGCACAGACAAAAATGGAAGGGTGACCCACGCCAATGGTGCCAGGTCTAACAGTGAGCAAAAAAACGATGGATTGAGGCACAGATCTCTGTACTGGGGTGAATGTATGACATTGTTCTGCATTCTGTCCATCAACTGTTGTTTTTGCATTTGTCACCCCGAGTGGGAAGGGTATGCCCAGACGTGGGTCCCGTGCTCTCCATGCCACTGGAATCAAGCTATCCTAGCTGAAGAGGGGTGAAACCCCGAAACCGGTCCTAGGATGCTTGTTTCCTGTCCAGGGAGGACCTAGCTTGGCAGTTCGGGCTGGACTGTACCCATGAGGCACAGGGTCAAGACTGATTCGCATATGGCTGGGTTCAAACTGGAACTGCATGGTGAGCCAAAAAACGATGGATTTAGGCCCAGATCCCTGTACTGGGGTGAATGTATGACATTGTTCTGCATTCTGTCCATCAACGGTTGTTTTTGCACTGGTTTGTTCTGGGTCATTGAGCAATATGAAAGCACCTCCATTGCAGTTGGGAAAGTGGGTAAATGTTTTGGTGGTGGGGGTTGTCACAAATAGAGTCTTTTATCTTTGGTATCCTGGGTCAACCTTTCTATTGAGCCCAACTGAGCATTAAATACACACCATAAGACACTGATCCTCTGTCTATCAAGTCAGAGCTCTCCAAAGCTCACTCAGGAAGCCTGGAGTGGGTTAGAAACTCAGAACTCTGAAAGGCCCACAAAAACACTCAACAAATCAATGTTTGGTCATTTTAAAGAAGAAAATGTACTTTAAAAACAGACAAATACATTCTAAACATAACATTACATAATATGTGCACAATCAAAATGTTACATGTCTAGCCCCCTACCATCCCACTTAAACTCTAGAGCTGTGTAGGAAAGTCTCTCAGTGATAAACGCTGTAAAAGTCATCCCTTCCTGTGGTGTTTGTCTCAGAACTCACAGTGTAAAGCCCCTTCCCATTTTTGTCACAGAGCTCACAATGTTAGACCCTACTGAATTTGTCACACTGTTATACCACACAAAGCCCCTTTCCCTGGAATTTGACACGGGGTCTGCATTAACAATGTCTCTATTTAGTATAAGCAGTAGAAGCATGTCATATGCATGTTAACACAACTGCTGCACAATCAAATGTCCATCAAGATGAAAATTGATGAAGTGAAAAAACCAAAAGCCCTGGGACCACCATGCCACTAGGCCTTCTTCAGCACTAAGTACACCCCTTAGCACTTGAACTCAGGGTATTAGGACAGACCAGTCCAAGGATACTAAAGCATGTGTATGGTTTAGAACGCAGAATTCCAGAAAACACACAGTGACACTTATTGAATCAATGTCCAGCCACTGCTTTTAGTTTTGAAAAGAAAAAGAACATTATTTCACACACAACTAAGTACTGAACATTTGCTATTAGTAGTGTTTGCAACCTGTAAGGTTTCCTAGTGTAAGAAAATAGGGGCAAATTTAGGGATTTGGAAAAGGCTGCTCATCCTAGCGAGATCCATAAATGAGCTCTTGGCCCCCTTACAGGTCAAACCTTACCAGCAGAGTAAATTCCAAGTAACAAGCAAACTCTCAAGATTGTTGAGTGACTTACTCAGTGTTAGCTATGAACCACCACTTATTTCCCTAACACTTTGTAGGACAGTAGGATCTGCTTTCATGGTTCCCCCCACTTTTTGCTGGTGTTGTTCTGTTTTATGACTAGTCTGACTGGGATCCTGCTAATCAGGATCCCATTCACTGTGATTTCTCACTAAATTAGACAGTGGTAAGTACTTATGTACCTTTCCAATTGGCTACTGGTGTATCCTTCTAAGTCCCTAGTATACAGTACTAAGGTACACAGGTGATAGGTACACCAGGGATCTCCCATAGGCTGCAGTATGTATTGTGCCACCCACGAGAGACCACTCAAACTGTGACTACAGGCCTGCCATTGCAGCCTGTGTAAGTTGGTGACAGCACCACTTACAACAGATATACGTTTTCTTATATCTGAGGTCACTGCACTTAAAACCTATAAGTCACCCCTAGGGTAGTCCTTTCAATCCTAAAGATAGGGTGCTAGGTTGCAAGTGTGAGGGTGCTCTGCATGAGCAGGACACCCACTACAAACCCCTGAGTCGATTCTCCAGGCTTTGTAAGTGTGGTCAGCCGTTTTGATGCCTATAGTGGAAATGCTTCATTATGCGATGGGTAACAATATATTGGCTGTGCCAAACCTGGGCATGTTTGGTATCAAACATGTTGGAATCATACCCCAACACTGTTACCGGTGTTGGAGGTATGATTCCATGCACCGGGGGATCGTACAGGAAGCCCCCAGTGCTCCCGGTACCTGCCTTCCAGGGTCTGCCAGCAAGCTAGTGCTGCTCCCAACCCCAGACACGAATCTGCCCTCCTGCTGAGCTGAGCTTGAGCAAGGGAAGGTAGAACAATAGGTTTCCTGTCACAGGGATGTGCAACCACCTCCCAGACAGGACTTAGTGTATTGGGCTCGGGTGGGGGCACTTGTCAGCACCACCAGGTTGCTTTGAAGGGCACATTTGGTGCCCTCCTTGCATTCTCCTATTTTTTTGAGCCAGTTCAGGGAGCTCTTGGCTCCCGCTCTGGCATGAAACTGGACAAAGGACATGGGAGTAGCCTTGGCCCTCCTCTGGGAGGGATCCTTGAATTGTCCCAACCCTTTCCCTAGGGTACTTAAGGGTTTACCTGTGGGTGGCTCTTCAGATTCATCATGGGACAAGATTCAAACCTGAAACCACTTCAACTTCAACCATCTTGGCACCTTGGACTTCGCTGGACATCGCCTGGAACCAAAACTGCACCAAGGAAGACTACTGCTGCTCCTGGTCTCGCTGTTGTGCAAGTCTTCTTCGTCATCATTCAGGTTCCTCTCTAGGCCTGTCGGCATCAATGACACCCGATGGAATCTCCCTTGGAGGGAAGAAGTCACTCCCCTGCATCTGCAGGCACCGCAACAAAGCTGACATATCTACTGCTTCTGATGTCCTACAGACTCAAAAAAGGCTCAGCAACACCGGTGGTAGTTTTGCAACTCCCTCGAGGCCTGACCTGTCTCCTCAGCAAGTTTGAGGCCACTATCCCTGTCGGAACCGCTTGAACAGAACCCCTGTGCACCGTGTCAACTTGCTGCTGCCAAGGCTTGTTGGCCCTTTACTCCAGAGATCTTCGGGCTACAAGAAGCTCCAGCCTCCATCGTTATTTTCTTGCCAAGATCTTTGTCCTCACCACATTCTGTGCACCGTGGGCCTGCATCTTTGGTGAGCTGCAACTCCTGTGCCTTTGGCCTGTGGGTCCTCTTGAGGGTCTTCTTTGGCATCAGTGGGCTCCTCTGCTTGCTCAGGGCCTGCTCTGACTCTCCTGCAATTGCGGAGTCCCGCAGACCTTGCTGGTCCAACGTTGCACCTTTTTCGTTTACCACATCTGTTGCTGCAGCCAAGGCTTGTTGGTGCTCCTGCTGGACATCGACCCCCTGGTTCTTGACTTCCGACATGGGACAGCTCGTGAAAGGCTCCTGGTCTTCCACAGCATCGCCTGCTCCTCACAGCTGCAGCGACATGGTCACCATCACCACTCCTGCATCTTCCGTCATCGGTGGTCATTGGTCTTCCGTGCCTCCTGGTCACCTCCTAGTGGCATAGATTCTGCCCCCTCTACTTGTAGGTTCTTCTCTTCCAGAATGCATCCTTGGATTCCATCGGACTCTTTCACCTTCTTCGACTGCGGAATCTTTCCTGAAGTACTCCATTGTGGTCTACGGCGGTTTCTGATGTCACTTCGCACCTATGCACCTGGCTTCTCTGGTGTAGGTATCCCGGTTCATGGGGTATCCACAGGTGGGGTGACTCTCCAACAATCTGCCTTCCACAGGGTTTCTTCAGGGTCCTCCCGGAAGGGCCCTTTTTCCTGAGAACTGCAACCGTGACCTACCCATTGACTTGCATTGAGTACGAGGCTGTGTTTCCACTCTGCACATTGCCTCTGTGGGATTCCTGGGTACTTACCTCGGGTGGTTCCTTAGGTCCCCAGCTCTTCTGAGTCCTCTGGTCCAAGTCCCGACTTTGGTCACAGTTAACATTCCACTTCTTTAGTATATGGTTTGGTCTCCCCCTGGAGACCTCTGTGTATTTGTGCTACTTACCTGTATACATTTGAAGTATAGTGTGTATTGTGTTGATATATCCGGGTAGCAGATATACCAATGTGTGAGTGAGTATGTATAATAAATATACCTACTTTTATAACTACACTGTGTGGTTCTTTTTCATTTAACCTACATTATATGATTATTTTTGGTAAAACAAGCTGCTTAAAACTCCTTCTGGACTAAGCCTCAAGGCTGCTCTCCACAGCTACCACTTAGAGAGCTTTCTATGGTTGTCTAAGACCACTGACATCACCAGAAGGGTTGTCTGGATTAGTGCAAGGTGCTTCACTTAAATATGTGTGCACCATATACTAAGCCAGCCTTCTACACATTTCACCTGCTAACTTAGCACATACAATTAAATGCTTACTGATATCTTCTCAGTGGACAATATTTTCCGGTAGAGGCCGCCAAGTCTTGAAAGCAGTAGGGGGCATTACTATGCTTGAAGAGATGTGGCTTTTATCGATATTCTCTTACCTGTTGCAGATCTATTTTATATGCAAGTTTCACTAGCATGAGACAGGGAGGGAGAACATTTATTAAGGAGGCTCTTCAGGTAAGGTTACCAGAGGACTGTCTATGTAATCAAGGACACACTGCTCCAATTTCAAGATTTTCTTTTGCAATTATTGATGTCCGGTGTGTTAGTTCTGCTGGATCAATTGAAGTGAACAAGGACCACAACTTCCAGAATGCACAAAAGTTTTTAATTTATCCTGGTGGTTGATGGGGTTGAACGCCAGCACTCATTGTTGTACACTGGAACTTAATTTTCATTATCAGACTTTACCTCACTCAAAAGAGAGAAAGGCAGACAAATGAGAACAAAGGAGGAACAGAAGGGAAAGAAGTGACACAGGGAGGAAACTGGGATGAATAAGAATCAACTGGTATGAGAAAGAGACCGGGCCCAGATTTACAATGAATATGCATTGGATTTGCATTACTTTTGTTATGAACACCTGACTCTAAGTGTTGGTATTTAACAATCCAATGCAAATCACGATTTGCTTTGGGTCCAGGGAGCATTCCCTGGGTGGTGCATGGCATTCTAATGCAACCATTGATAGGCTTTGATGCTAATCCCTGTCTACAAAGAACTGTAGACAGGGATTTGGCCAAAATCCCAGGCCTCCCTGAGGGAGGCTCAACAAGAAGAAATATTCATTTCTCCTAGTTTTTTCCTCTTTGCATGTGTGCTTTATTTTACACATACAAAAAGGAAAATGCCTTAAAGTGTGGAAGGGCCCACTTCTGGCACAAAAAAATGTGCTGATGACAAGAAGACACTCTGGGGTATATGTACAAGTACTTAATGCCGCCGTAGCATCAATTTTTTGACATTACGATGTCTTTTTTTTATCGCCGTATTTACCAGTTGCCGCTAACTGCAGTTAGCGGCAGTTTTCTGGCGGAAACGTGAATCTGTTAGTGGAACTTAACGCAAATGAGATGCAAGGTAATCGTTCCCATGCAAAAACTGCGGCTAACACCACTTTGCGATATTTACAACTAATTCCTTGTATGGTGCAAAACCAAAAAAACTCCCTCTAATTCCAGTTGGAGGCAGGTTTTTAAGACCAGAAAATAGCTGGTCTTAAAAATGGTGCAAACACTTAGGGCCTCCTTTCAGAAGGAGTTGGTGCTGGACAGCACTGCAAGGAATGTTGCTGTGCTGCCGTGCAACAAAACTACAGGGCAGGAATGCGCACCATAAATAAGATAGGGCACATTCATGGGCCTCATTCATGAGAAGTGTCGCATCACTGCAACAAAACAGTGTTGCGACACTTTTCACTACGCTCTTCTTGCGACATCATGGATGTGCTGTATCCAATGTATGGTGCTCCATGTCGCAGTTAATGAAAGAGACGTCTGGAATCCTGACTCTGTCAGCGCTAAAGTCATGCATTGCTGGGGTTATGTCACAAGCATGACGCAACTCCAGCAATGCATGGGACCAGCCTATCCCTATGGCACTGCATCACCCGGAGTGAGGTACTGACACAGTGGCGTCCTACAACTGTTGCAGAGAAATCTGATAGATTTCACTGCACAACCCCTATGAGGCTTTGTTGCATGGGAACGCCCACCCTGCATACATCATTCATGATGCAGGTATAATGTGGCACAGGGCTTCACAAGGTCACGCATAAATGCCTAGATGCGTCGCTTTGTAAATATGGCGCAACGTGGTACAATAATCACGCTGCAAGTACGTCAAGAAAATGATGCACCAGTGGGGTGAAACTGTCAGAAGGGGCTCATGAATAAGCCCCTCTGTCTTTTTCCCCAACGTTGGCGCCCAATGGCTGCCATGCACCAACGCAGGCACCCTAGCGCCATGGTGCAAGGGAGACTGTGTTGCGGAGTTGATTGATGTTGTGCCTCCATCTCTTCTCGAGATGACTGCAGGTGGGGCTGGACTAGTGGAGGGTGGGAGTGAACCAGTTGGCCTTCTCCCCCGCTCCCCCTCCGCACAGCACCGCCTGTGTGTCCCTGCCCCAGCTGCCGCTGCTGAGTACGTTCGAGGCCCTCCCCCATCCGCAGGCTACCACTTGCGCCTCATCCCTGGTGGCCAGTGGTAGGCCGTAGGTTTGTTCATCTCAAGTTATTGTAATGTAGTGTGTTGTTTTTATTGCTTTCACTGTATTTCCTGTATTGCCGTTGTCTTCATTACTATGCCTGTGACTGCTGTCCCCCGTCTTTCCCCGCTGCCTGTATTTGATCTGTGCCGTTTTTCCCTCTGTTCCCCTCGCTGTCCCCGTGTCTCTCTGCCCGGTTTTTTTCCTGCTGTTCCCCTCACTGCCCTGTGCCTCTATACCCGTTTATGCCTTCTGTCTCCTAGCTGCCCCTGTATTTCTGTACCCTCTTGCCTTCTGTTCCACTCGTGTCCCCCTCGTTTTTTTTTAGCCCTTTTGCCTTCTGTACCACTCGTTCCCCCTGTATTTTTGTGCCCTTTTGCCTTCTGTAACACCTGTTTTTTTAGCCCTTTTGCCTTCTGTGCCACTCACTTCCCCCTTGTTTCCTGTGCCCTTTGTAACACCCGTTTTTTGAGCCCTTTTGCCTTCTGTACCACTCGTTCCCCCTGTATTTCTATGCCCTTTTGCCTTCTGTAACACCCGTTTTTTGAGCCCTTTTGCCTTCTGTGCCACTCATTTACCTCCTGTTTCCTGTGCCCTTTGCCTTCTGCAACACCCGTTTTCCACTCGATCTTGTGCCCTTCCCTCTGTTCCCTTCGTCGAGTCACTTGTTACTGTGTGTTTTAACTCACTCGCCTATCTCCCTGAGCACCCCCACGCAGCGGACCCTAGCGCTGACGTAGGGAAAATTGCCTCATTGCTGCCACCTGGTCGAGCACTCAGGCCACGCCCACTTCGCTGACCACACCCCCCCACTCTACTAAAATGTGTCTATTCAGGAAGCGCAGCGGACGAGCGCAGCGGGAGCGCCGTCTGCGCGCCGAAGGCGCGCCTAAGGCAAGCCCGTCTGCGCCCGTCCACGCCAGACCGCGCCCAGAGCCCGGACCCCTGGTCCGCCCTTCCCAGGCCACCACTTACTCCAGGGACACCTTGCTGGAACTCCGAATCCCCCTAACCCCCCCCTGCAGCAACTCGATCTCGCTCGCTGAAGGGAACTCTTGCTGCCGTTCATGCTCGTACAGTTTCCACCTAGAGCCAACGTTGAAACCCATCACCCTCAATATGGCCCTGCTTAACTGCAGATCCCTCCCAAAGCATCAAACGGAAATTAATCTGCTCCTGAAAGACTCCGACATCGAAATCCTATTCCTAACGGAAACATGGCTCACAGCAGGATCAGAGCCAGATATCGTTCAGTCACTCCCACCGGAATACCTGATTAAATTCCACAACAGACCCGTAGGCATTGGCGGAGGAATCGCTGTTGTTTACAGAGACTACCTCGCATGTCAATTCAGAGATAGTCCCATACTGGACTGCGAAAACATCCTCTTCTCAGTGAGTCGCCCACCATCGCTCACACTCTCGGGACTATTAGTTTATCGTCCCCCTGGACCAATTCGTCACTTTTGCGAGTCACTCATTGACTCTGTCTCTTCCCTGGCCTGTACTACGCCGAATTTTACGATACTGGGAGATTTAAATCTCCATCTCGACGACCCCTCCAACAAACCGGCGATGGACCTCAAAGCCGACCTAGGTTCACTCAGCCTCGAATTACTCAATAACCTCCCTACTCACATCAAAGGTCACCTGTTGGATCCCGTGTTCTCCAACCTCCCCCGTCTCACAGCTAGGCCCCCTATCCCTATTCCATGGTCAGACCACTTCTTGGTCCCATTCGAGCTACTGCTATCCACCGAACCTCTGGGTAAACCCCCTCCCCAACCCCCGGATCGCCCGTGGAAAAAACTGGACAACAGCGCCTGGGCTCAGGCTCTATCCTCCACCTCCCCCCTCCTGGACGAAGACCCGTCCGTAGCAGAAACTCAGCTACAGGATTGGATCCATCAATCCTTAGATACCATTCTGCCACTCAAACCAATGCCTAGCAGGAACAAATCGACCAACTCTCCCTGGTACACCCAGGAACTCCGTTCCCTAAAAAAGAGCTGCAAAAAACTAGAACGCGCCTGGAGGAAAAACTGGTCCACAGCCTCCAAAAACGAATACAGAAGCGCTATCAAGCTCTATAAAACCGCAATTAAATCTACCCAGGCCACCTTCTTTGAAGGAAAGATTGCGGCAGCAGCTAACTCAGCGAAGGAAACATACCGCATAGTTCGGCTCCTCACCAAAATCCAGGACCCTCCCCCCCCTGACCCTGAAGGCGTGAGATGCAATCAAATGGCCAACTTCTTCTCCGCAAAAATTGATAAAATACTCACCTCACTCCCCGCACCCTCCGCTTCTCTCCATCCTATTGCATCCCCCCTTCAGCCGGAGGCTCCTTGCCTGCGAGCCTTTGATCAGATCTCCACGGAAACTTTTTTAGAAACCCTGAAAGCTGTAAAAAGTGGCTCACCAGCGGACCCTGCTCCCATCAGTAAGATGAAACTGGTCGCCCCCACCATTGCCCAACCCTTCACCAATCTAATAAACGCCTCCTTCAGGAGTGGCGCCGTGCCAGCCAACTGGAAAAAGGCTACGGTCAAAGCCCTCCTAAAGAAACCCCACCTGGACCCTTTAGACCCCTCCAACTTCAGGCCGATTTCACTTCTTCCAGGGATTAGTAAAGTGGCTGAACGAATAGCTAACAAACAGCTATCCTCCTTTTTGGAGTCCAATCACTTACTACGCGACTCCCAGACCGGCTTCAGACCGGGCCAAGGCACCGACACCGCCTTGCTCGCAGTTGTCGAAGAGGCGAGAGCCATCATAGACGCAGGAGGATCAGTGGCAGTGATCCTCCTCGATCTAAGTGCCGCCTTCGACACGGTGGACCACTCCATCTTGGTCCACCGGCTGAGCCAACTGGGAATCACCGACTCAGCCCTCGCATGGATTAAATCCTTCCTCGAGGGAAGATCATTTCAGGTATCAGACGGCTTTTCCACGTCTAAACCCCTGCCCATGCAGTGTGGGGTCCCTCAGGGCTCTTCCCTTAGCCCCACACTTTTTAATGTCTATATGGCCCCCCTCGAAGACATCATCACTCCCTTCGGTGTCAAGTCAGTGATGTACGCTGACGACACCCAGCTGGTGGTGTCCATTAACCACTCTGACTCTAGCTTAGGAAACCTCGCCAGTTGCCTAGAAGGGATCTCACAATGGATGTCGGACTCTAGACTCAAGCTCAACGGCGACAAATCCAAAATCCTCCTACTGGGCAATCAACACAAATTACCCGTAAACCTTTCCTGGCCAGCCTGCATGGGCACCTACCCTATTCCCAAAACAGAAGTCAAAAGTCTAGGTATCTGGCTTGACCAGGACCTTAATTTCAAAACCCAGGCCAGGAAAACATCAGGGACCTGCTTCGGCCTAATCCGTATGGCCCGTAAGATCTTCCACCTGATCCCTTTCCATTCCAGGAAGTTACTGATGCAGGGACTGGTCAACTCAAGACTTGATTATGGTAACATCCTATACTTGGGAGCCCCTGCATCAGTCATTCAAAAACTCCAGGTGGCCCAAAACGCCGCAGCTAGAGTCCTCACGGGAACCAAAGCACGGAACTCGGCGAAACCTGCCCTCAAGAGCCTACACTGGCTCCCAGTAAAAGAGCGCATTACGTTCAAAACGCTCTGCATAGCGCACAAAATCCTGCAAGATAAAGGCCCCCCAATACTCAGATTCCTGATGAAACTTCACAAAGCTAGCCGTCACCTAAGATCTGATTCACTTGCACTGGCATCCATCCCGAGAATAAAAAAGGCAAGATCGGGCGGCCGCAGGTTCGCCTATAACGCGCCTAAGCTATGGAACTCCCTCCCACTACCCATGAGGAGTGAGCAGAATTTACTATCATTCCGAAAAAAATTAAAAACCTGGCTCTTTCCCTAAACATTTTCCTGCACCAACCCCACTTGGAATAAACTAGGTCCTCTTAGCGCTGGGATGCCCAAGGGTAGCTATGCGCTCTATAAATCCACATCCAAATCCACATCCAAATCCTCCTCCCCCGCGGGTGTGTCCCCTGCGGCCCCGCCCCCCTGACTGCTTATTCGCTGCCCCCGCCTCCCAGCTACTCCTCCCTCCCACCTCCCCATATATGCCGGCCGCTGCGCGGCCACACAGCTGGCGCGCCGCTAGCGGGCCGAAGGCGCACCTAAGGCATGCCTGTCTGCGCCCGTCCACGCCTGGACCGCGCCAGCTCCAGAACCCCTGGCCCCCGCTCCTGCGACAACGACCGGCGCCGTTATGATGCCAACAGACTCCACGCTCTCAACCCTGGACGGACCCTCACCTGCTTCAAGGCCGCCCCGAAACGCACACACGGTCCCTTCACCTGCCGGAACTGCAGCTGCACCAGCCTCAGAGCCGACAAACCACCCGCCAAGAAAGACCGCACCCACCTGCGATGCATACTACTGAACACCCGCTCCACACTTGCAAACACGCCGTCGAGCTCTGGGACTTTTGCTCGACACAACATCCCCGGACGTCGCCTTCCTGACAGAGACCTAGTTGAACGACTCCTCCGCACCCGACATCGCCATAGCCATACCAAATGGCTACAAGATCACCCGCAGAGACCGCACCAACGGAGTCGGAGGAGGAATCGCCATCTTCCACATGAACAGCATCAGGGTCACGACTAGCACCGACGACGCGCTTAGCACCACCGAACACATGCACTTCCAGATCCACACAGACCCCAACTCCACCCTCAGAGGCACCCTCATCTACCGACCCACCGGACCCTGCCCCCACTTCAGCGACTCCATCGCCGACTTCATCAGCATGCACGCCCTGACCGCCACCGACTACATCCACCTCGGAGACCTGAACTTCCACCTTGAGAACAACAACAACAACAACAACTCCACAACCCTAATCGATAACCTCGGCATTCCGCAGGATCCCATGCCTTCAATTAAAAAAAGGCCTATGGGGCGCCCTGGTTAGCTTAAACCGACAGGAGGCACTTTTCAACTTCCAGGTTGTGCTTGCTTTGCCTTCGGCCCACGGGGGCCTTCATCAGTCCCTTGCCCTGGTGACCATAGCTGAAGCTCACCGAACCCATAACTAGAGGTCACCACTGTGACATATTTGACCCCTGACAAATATGCCCGCTTTGGCAAAGGCAGCAATGCCTCTGAAAAATAACGCATTTCCTCCTTCGGGCCACTATGCACTTCTAACACCAGTGTATCAATCATTTTATTCACACCAATACCACATTTAAAATAAACGTTTTCTGTTTGCAGAATTTCTAAGTACGTTAAGCGCTCGCCACTGACATCTCCGGTGTCTTGAAGGTGGTATCCTGGTGAGGTTAACTCAGCCTTGTGATGTTCATAATTTAAGTACTCTTACGTTTGATAATAGTAACACCTGTGCTGTAGCATGTAGAAAGGACTCATGCATGCAGAAACACTATGAAAACATAAGGCATTCTTTATTTATTTCTGTGGTGTGCGACGGGTGGCCTGCGGGTATTGAGGGGCAGAAGGAGGGTGAGGGGGAGGCTGTACTTCGTAGGAGGCCACGAAGTGGATTCCAGAGGGGAGGGATTGACATGACTCGCCACTTTTAAATGTCACCATCTGCCACCGGACTAAACATCGATGTCCGACGGTCCAGTAAGCCAGAGTTGGACTTCAGCTGGCCCAACCAGTCTCGGGAGCCATGACACCGATTCGGTGAACTGGTTTCTAGAACCACTCTGTATTACTATACTGTACCTAATGCTGGACTTACTATTCGGGCCGTCAGGCAGTCTGTCACCGCCAGATGGGCCAAATTGAAAGCGCTAGTGTGTTAATGGTGCTGGGATCCAGTGCCACTGCACCTGCTGCACTAATGGAAGCTATGCCCCAGTACCTCTTCTGATTATAATGGAAGCTTGACATGCTGCAGCTACTGTAGTTCCCGTACATTATATTTAAGGCTCCCTGTCTTCCGTTTTTACTGATTTTTACAGATAAATACAGACAGAAAACATTCATTTTCTTGTCTGTATTTATTTTTAAATGTGGATAAAAACGGAAGTTGGGTTGCTTTTGGAGTAATTCTAAATACTGTTTGCCAGGCCAATAGATGTGTGGATTGATAGATAAACGGGTTAAAAAAGAAAAGAATTTTAGTAATGAGGCTTTAACAGCAGTAGATATGCACAAGGGTGATAGGGAAATTTGCATTTTTTCACATAAGTGCACTGATTTATCTTCTGCGGGTGCTCACAGCACTGAAACCTGGCAGACCTTCAAGCATGAGTGCATATTTATCGGTTAAATAAATGTGGAAATATGCACATTTTAGCTTATATTTTCCACAAAACCCAAAATAAATATGGATAAATACAGATAAAAGTATCAAAAAATAAATATGGATAAATACAGACGGAAATGGCAGAAAAATAAATACCATAAAACCGGGAGCCCTAATTATATTTGAGGGAGCCTAGACATCTGTTGCATCGGCTTTCCTTTTTTGTGTGCGCGTGAAACTTGAAGCCTTCCAGGAACAAACAGACCAATTTTACTGGCTGGTAGAACCGCATGAAGCAGTGGCTGCAAATGCACCGGGCGAAGCATTTATTTTTGCCAATGGGCTGTAGCTTTAGAAAAGACCCCGCGGGGCGCTGCGGGAGAGGGCGGGGACTGAGGGGGGCACTAACAAGTCCCTGGCCTGAGAGATCCGAATTGGATCCGGAACATCGGGGCCCCCCTGCATGTAGTTTGCAGGGGGGCCCACTCAAGTTTCATTACGCCAGAAGTTTTTACTTCGGATGATATTTACCACGTATTTTTTACTACGAAAAGACTTTAAAACGTAAGATTTTATCACTCAATTGATCAGTAGGTGGCAGTGTTACAATTTGTGTGGCAACTTTTTAAGGTTTAGAGTTGGTGTGGGCTAAGGTTCCTGTGTTTTAGGGCTCAGGGCATGTGCTTGTCTCGTCCATATAGGACTTGGCTTAGTGGGTGTGTTTGGGTGTGTCCTAATATTTTAATATCTAAATTTTACAGTCTCAGGTTCCCCAGCGCACACCATATTTAGTAAAGATGTAATACACAGCAATGAAAAATAATAAGAGAGCCAGCAGGAAAAAATGCAATTACCATTTCAGTTTAAATAAACTCCAGGTGCTGATATATCTTGACTCTTCCTTCTTCTGTGTGACTTCAATAGTCTATTTTCAATTTCACTAAAAATTCGAGGATGTAAGGGCTTGAGCGTCTCTTTTTACAGAGAATAGAGCAGGACGGACGATCGGAACAGTGAATGCTACATACAGGTAAGTAAGTTTACATTACATTCTACAACAAGAAGGAGAAAGGGTATGTGTGGTGAAAGTGGGCATGCTTGTTTGTGTGGTAAGTGTGCTTTTAGTGTTAATGGATGTACAAGTGTTGAAATGGTATGCATGGTTGAATATGCGTGGTAAAGACATGCTTGGTAAAACCACGCGTGGTAATGTCGTACAACCGGTGAGGTGAGGAGGTACAGGCTTGTTCTAGTTCAACCCTTGGTACGTCACTCATATTCATTACAGATCTGTGCTTATATTTGAAATAGATTCTTCCTGCTGGGTTTTGTCAATAAACATATCATACATATTTGTGTAAATATAGGTGCCAGACAGGGCACGAGTCGGAGTACCATGCGGGTGGTCGGCGTCCCCCCACTTATTTTACGGGGTGGACATCGTCCACCCTGCTTATCAAAATGCCGTCCACCCTGCTTATCAAAATGCCGTCCACCCTACTCATCAGAACGCCGTCCACCCTGCTCATCAAAAGCGTGATAAGAGCATGCACCAACCACGCATTTACGGGTTATTGCAGCTGAATGCAGAAGTTTCTCGGACTGCCGGTCACCAAACCCCTGCACCTACTTTCGTAAGTTGACTTGCCCGCCTATTTTGAGCGCTACCTATCGCAGCTCTTGCTTTGGTCTGTGAACGTACCCCCATCACCTCGTAACCTTGCCGGGATACCTACCAGTAGACGCTGTGATCTGCGACCAATCAGTGGTCATAGCAGACGTCACTGGATGGGTGTGTCTGCAACTCGGCAGTCCCGCCCTCGTGCTCCATGCCCTTTATTTTTCGGGCTTGTCTGCTCTGGCTCCTTTCCTTTTTGGCAGTGACCGGATCTTGATATTGACGTGTCTCGCCCTCCCTTCCTGGCCTTGCCTGCTGCCTGACCTGCCTCTCGCTCGAGAGTTCCCTTCCTGGCCTCGCCTGCTGCCTGACCTGCCTCCTGCTCAAGACTTCACTTCACTTCCTGGCCTTGCCTGCTGCCTGACCTGCCTCCTGCTCGAGACTTCCCTTCCTGGCCTTGCCTGCTGCCTGACCTGCCTCCTGCTCGAGACTTCACTTCCTGGCCTCGCCTGCTGCCTGACCTGCCTTGCTTGTCTGTGGCATCTACACGTAGGAAAACATTTTCGGCTTGGCAACAGTTTCAAGGTAAGTGCTCAAATAGTGGCGCATGCATGCTTAAGCATAGTATCCCCAGGGGCACCCCGCTGTTCCCCCTCCCCCATAATAGGTTACCCAAATGACACACATAAGACAGTTGGTGTTGGGTAACAATGCTGCAGGTTTATTACATAATTCCAGAATATGTAATGGGTGGGTTATTTTACGGGCGATCCAAGGGCAGGCAACCAACTGGGTCGCCTGCCCGCCTGATGAGCCGGGCAGCGCGGGAGCGATGCCCGCCGTTGCTGCCCTCCAGGTGATTCTTTCTACGATCACGTGCCGTTGGTAATTCTACTCACACCCCCCCTCTCGGGGCGGAGCGTCGCATAGCAAGCCCCCGGTTGTTCAGGCCCACAACCGCCCGCAGGACTAGCGGGGCGCCGACACGGCTTCCGGGACCTCCCTTGAGGCTCCTCGGTTTTGGCTCAGGCACCCCCTATGGTGCCAGTGACCGGATCTGGATATTGACATGTCTCGCCCTCCCTTCCTGGCCTTGCCTGCTGCCTGACCTGCCTCCTGCTCAAGACTTCACTTCACTTCCTGGCCTTGCCTGCTGCCTGACCTGCCTCCTGCTTGAGACTTCCCTTCCTGGCCTCGCCTGCTGCCTGACCTGCCTCCTGCTCGAGACTTCACTTCCTGGCCTCGCCTGCTGCCTGACCTGCCTTGCTTGTCTGTGGCATCTACACGTAGGAAAAAATTTTCGGCTTGGCAACAGTTTGAAGGTAAGTGCTCAAATAGTGGCGCATGCATGCTTAAGCATTTCCACTGTTCTATACTACAAAGCCATAGCTGTTGTTTATTTATCTGATGCATCATGCAGTTAACCGTTTAGCAAAGCTAATAGTCCTGGCTTGTTGTAGGTGTAATGCTAATTGTGTGTTATGCAGAAGCTCTGGCTCCCTTGGCGCTGGAAGGCTGTCCCTACAGGTTCTGGAAACGTGTCAGTACTTGTCCCAGAGGCACTGCTGCCCCTAACCCCCCCCCCCCCACATTTATGGGTCACTGCTCCCCCATCACCATCCATCTCCACTCCTGTCTTGATGTCTCTTCATATCTGTGCTTTTCATTCACCAGCCCCACCTCCCTCACCTTCTCCTCTCTCGATTCCCTCCTGAACTCCCTCACACCACTATACTTCCACTCTTCTAATGCGTCTCAGGACATGTTTTGGGACGATTGTTGGTGAGTGGAGTGAAGAAGATGGATGGAAAGGGGGGAGATGTGTACGGTGACTAAGAGAGAGTGGCAGTAGTGGAGGGGGTGAGTGGCTCTAAGCAGAAAATGTTATGTGATGTGAGTAGGAGAGTAAGGGTGGGGTGAGTAACCATGTGATCCACAAGGTGATGGAGTTCCAGTGTGTGTCTGATAGAGGGAATCACCGAGCTGGACCAAGCAAGATATTTAGTTGGTGGGAGAGCCAGTCTTTCAAAGGGTGGTTTGCATGCGCTCTGCCCCTGCAATCATTGGCCTCTCCGCTGAGACTGCAGGCCTGCAGGCATCCATTACATGCACATCTACGGATGCTATTCCAGCGACGGGATGTGTGCTTCAGGCGATTTGCCTGACGTCAGCCAGGACAGTCCTGCCTTTGCCCCCCAGGATTTACTGCCCCTAGGCCTGTCACTGACCTGTCATTGGCTGAATGCAGCGTCCCAGAATCCCAGGGGGAGCCCAGTGAGAAAGGCAAACAGAGAAATGGCACTCCCAGGGGACCAGAGGCTGCACAGGCCACCATTTGTCCAGGGGTTGAAGGTGGGTGGCGCAGAGGCACCTACCACCAGCGAGGGCTTGTGACATGTCTCTATCGTTAGCATTTTGTTTTCATTTGGAAAGCATCGGGTGTACCTCTTTTGCCCAGCTTGATCCTCTGTTAATGTTGCCTTAGGTTCTGTTGATTTGCTTGTTTGTGTTATCTCTGTCACTCTCCTGGAATCTTCTCCTGTGTTGGCCCATGGTGTGTAGTTGCTGTATTTCGGATTAATGTTATACAAATGCCAAGCTTCTCTAAACTTTCTCGCGTCTTCGTCAAGTGTTAGTTCCAGTATTTGTAAGTCGCCCAATGCTTCCATGCGCAAAACTAAGAAACCCCCAACAAGATGCTAAGTTCTCCATGCTCTTCACACTTCGTTATGTTATGTATTTGCCGTTAACATGTGAAGCATGCCACACATGGTATATAGTTTCATATTCTACGTGTTAGGTAGCAGCTCCAACAACAGCAATTTTCTGACCATTTATGACCGCTACAGTAATTGTTGAGAAAATGTGATTTCATGACACAATGTTCCAGTCAGGGGGAAAACAAATATTTCCAAACTTTATCTAAAGGGCTGGGTTCGTGAAGTGACAAAAAAAAATCCTGGTGTGAGATAAATTGGGAAGGAGGCAGGTCAGTGATTAAATCATGAAAGCTACAGGTCGCTTCTCTGTGCTAAATGCTCCTTTTGAACTTCCAAAAATGTCAGGTTTGAAGAAAGACCTTCAGGGCATGGAGCATAAAAAGTTCTCATAAGAGCTCATGATGGCAGCATGGACATGTGTTGCCAAGGAACTAGGGCCTGATCAGCCAATAGGTCTTGCTTTTTGGGCTACTGGTTTTGCCAATGCTGTTTCGGGGGGTTAGGTGGTTAGAGGAGGGAGGCACATGAGGGAGAGACCAACACGGAGCAGGGGAGGTGTTTTCCAGGTTTTGGGGGACCACGAAAGGAAGAGGGTGACAAGGAGTGCGGGGCAGGGTTTGTTTTCAGGGTAGAGAAGCACACAGAGGGGGAGAGAGTAACACAAAGCATGGAGGGAGTTTGCAGGGGGAAGTACACGAGGAAGAGAGCAACACAGAGCAGACGGAGCATCTTCCTGGGGTAGAACCACAGAACAGATAAGGAGGAACAGAGATCATGGGGCTAGGGAGGTTTGAAGGGAAAAGAAGCGCACGAGAGGAGAGAAATACAGTAAAAGGGCAGGGGAGCAAGACAGGGATTTGCAAGGGAAAGCACACAGGAGACAGAGCAACACAGAGTGCAGGGGTGTTCAGAAGGTGAAGAAAGCACATGATGGAGAAAGCAACACAAATCTGAAGAGTAAGATGTGTGGTCAGTACCTGTGTCTCAACTTGCCAATCTTGTTCAACCCTCCCATGAAGCATATGTACTTTACCATCACTTTTAATTGGCTGGCTTTTTAGAAAGTTACACTTTCCTTGCTTGAAGCAATAATAGGCTACTCAGTATTTGCTCTCCAAATTCTCACAACTATAGATTGCATTTGAATGTGCGAACATGGTATGAAACACAACTTTTTATTTCAGGTGTTTTACAGCAGTTTCAAAATATTTTGGAGCATTTCATTGCGGAATAGGGTGCAATGACTGATATCTATTACTTTGCACGTTGTAGCTTGGTTTTCACTGAGTGGAAAGTGTCACTCTAAGTGTCACACATACACACTGAAACCATGGAAATGTCACATAAGTAGGGCTCCCGGTTTTATGGCATTTATTTTTTAACATTTCCGTCTGAATTTATCCATATTTATTTTTTGGCCATTTTATCTGTATTTATCCATATTTTTTTGTGCTTTGCGTATAAATGAGGTTGTCAAACTGTACATTTCCATATTTTTTTAACTGATGAGGAGCACTCATACTTTGCTGTCTGTCGAGTTTTAGCTATTTAAGCTGGAAAATATTATATAACAATACATCCACTGTAAATACTAGCATTATACCATAAATGTATGTTAACATACGCCATTATTTAAAGAAATGTCATCCTGTTTTTTAATTTCCATGCTGTCCAGCTGCTTGCCTATAGTTCATAAAAGACAGCACAGAGAGTCACTTAAAAGAAGGACAATTTTCTGTATTTATCCACTTTTAAAAATAAATGCAGACAGAAAACACATTGTTTTCTGTCTGTATTTATCTGTAAAAAATCCGTAAAAACTGAAAACTGGGAGACTTACACATAAGCATCCTGAAAACTTGGCATCTATTTGTATTAATTCGAGTTATGCACTATTTTCCCCTCACTTTGCGACATGGAAGACCATCCTAACTGAAATACACCATATCTACCTTGCATGGGAATCATTTTAACCCATTTTGTGCAGCTGCACTTTAGAAGTGCGTAACATAGCTTGAGGAACTGCATCTTTTGACCAATTCTCCTACGCACATCATTCATGACCTTTCCAATTGACCCATGCTCACCCAGGACACAAGACAGATCACCAGGAAGTTGCACAGCCAGCTGCTGCCAGACTGGAAACTTTACCTTCTACCCCTAGCACGGAGGCTGCAACAGTGGTAGCCAAGAGAGGTAAAAAGCGCTGGTACTACTTGCCAGAAAATGTTTGGTTCATTTATGACCACAAATCTTCTTAATTTAATGTTCATGCATTACAAGGAAAACAAAATGAGCAATATCACACCGGTAAAATTGAAGATCATCAATTGCTAATTGAGACAATTTTTCTTTTTTTAAAGTGCATTTTATAACTTTCTCTTTTTTGTTATTGTAATACCACCACAAACTGGGATGAGTTGCTCATTGGGCCACAAACATTTTTCTAAGTGCCAAAAGTAATACGAAAAATATTTTTTCCAAGCAATTTAGCAATTTTTTCTCCTCACCAACCATCAGTGAATATAAGAGTGACACATGCAAAAATATAGCTGACCCAATGCTTTTTGCTTTCTACAGAAATAAGCAAACGCAAATCCAGCATCATGGATTTCTTTGCAAATGCGAACAAGAGATCACGGTTCGATTCTCAAAGCAGCCTAGTACAGCCCAGTGCGTGCTTGAAAGATGTACCTGCACACGATTCGGAGAGTATGATGTCAAGGCAAGGATCGATTCAACCTTCTCCATCGGAAGACTCTTCAACAAAGATCCGGGATGCGAGCGCCAGTTTTGAGAGGGATACCATCTTGCCAGAGTGTTGGGACCACAATCAGTGGGCTCAATTTAAAGAAAAGTATCCATGGCTAAGCAGTGAAAATGGCCGCCTTGGGTGCCACACATGCAGTGAGGTTAAGCTACTCGGAACATCACAGGGTGTGGGTTTGTTTAGAGAATGGGTCACTGGGAGCATTGCTGCATCTGGCCCAGCAAAAGCTAGCCAGTTAGGCTCACTGTGGAAAAAAATACATAAGCATAAAATTTCTGAAGCACATTCTAACGCATGTGATATACGAGCTGCATCCAAGAAGGAGGTACTGCGGTCAACAATCCTGGAGCAGCAGAGGCATTATCAAGCTTCAACAGTTAAGGTGTTTCGCACGCTTTACTTTTGTGCAAAAAATAATTGCCCCTTTTCAGACTTTCCAGGTCTAGTAGCCCTGCAGGTTGCTAATGAGTCAGATATGGGCTCGATTCTACACAGCGAATTCACTCCAGCACAGATAACCGATTGCATTGCTAAGGAAATGCGGAAAAAGCCTTGCATTGGCATCATTGAACAGGCTCCAAAAATCTCTGTTTATATTGATGAGTCAACAACCCATTCTTCCATAACCGTTTAAATTATTTATGTCCGTGCTGCAATCAATGGAAAAGAGCCCCTCACCTTTTTCCTTGACTTGCTTGAGTTGTCTTGGGGCGATGCAGAGTGCATTGGGCCCTCACTGTTGAAATGTCTTGAAAAACATGGGTTTTGCAACAAGTTCATTGCAGACAATTGAATAGGGGTGTGCAGTGATGGTGCCAGTGTAATGCTTGGAAGAAACTCTGGTGTTTTGGAGAGGCTATGTTGTAAATACCCTCGCCTTGTATAATGGCACTGTCTATGCCACCGGCTTGAGCTCAGTGTAATGGACACGGTTGATACAGTGCCAGGCCTTAAGCACCTTGCATCATTTTTCGAAAAACTGTATGCCGTGTACCACCAGTCTCCCAAAAATCAGCAGGAACTCTCTGCATGTGCGAAAGAATTAGAAAGTGAAATTCTGAAAATTGGGCGAGTATTTTCAATCCGGTGGATTACTTCTAGCAAAAGGGCAATATGAGCAGTGTGGGAGTCATACGCAGCCCTTCACCAGCATTTTGTTCAGTCCAGCTTAAGTACTTCTCGTGATGCCAAACACCGGTCTACCTTCAGCGGGCTGAATAAAAACCTGACATTTTCCGATTTTTTGCTGAATCTAGCTGGTGTTACAGATGCATGCGCTTCATGAAATTGGAACACTTTCAGAAGCACTTCAAATGGATTAAGTAACTCTGCCATGAGCTTACCAGCTCATCAATCATTCAGTAAGGGCAATTGAAAAGCTTAAGGAGTTCCCAGGGACACACAAGAAGGAGGCTGAACAAGCTTTTGAGAGTGGCTTATTTAGAGGAGAGGCCAATCAGCTGGGAGGACTCAGGTGGGAGGTAAAAATAAACCTTCCCCAGTTTTATCAAAATCTGGCAGATAACTTGCGCTCCAGGTTGTATGCACAGTCTACAAGCAATAGGTCGGCCACATCATCTCGGACAGATGAATTTTTAGCTCTTACATCAGAGATAGATGTTATCAACCCACAGAAGTGGCCACACGACATTGAGAGCCCATGGTATGAAGGTGAGGAGAAACTACAAAACCTGTGCAGGAGATTCTCTCTTAATTATAAAGGCGTAACTGAAGGCTTCAGAGACTATGTTGATAATGGTGGTAATGAGATTCCAGAGCAACTGCAGCCTGTTTTGAGGGCTAGAAACACACTTCCTGTGACTTCAAGTGACTGCGAAAGGGGTTTCAGCACAATGAACTTGATAATGTCACCCACACGAAACTGCCTTGGTATCGGACGCCTTTCCTCATTAATGTTTATAAACCTCATGAGCCCTCCTCTGCCTCTTTGGAATCCAATGCCATATGTCAACAGGTGGTTGATTGCTCATCGCCATGCAGATGATACTCAGTCTAGAAAGGTAGATCCTACAGCCCAGCACAATAAAAGATATGGGCGTTTTTTAATTGATGGTTTTCCATTATATAAGCGGTCTCATAAATGTCCATGGTCAAACATCCTGTGGCAATATCACATGTCCCACAATGTCTACAATAACAGATGTACAGAGTATCAGGTTGAAACTGTACAGAGTGCACCTTGCATTTTTTTTATCATGGTCACAGTGTATTAAACTTGTCAGTATATTTAAATGTGGTGTTCTAGGTAGCGTACTAAATTTCATAGTTTTGATAATCACTATTGTAGTTTCTCGCATGTGGTTTTCTTTGTTTTTTTCAACGCACAAACTCTGCTTTTGTTCATGGTGCCATGTTTTAGTATGCCTCGTTTACAGCACTTAATGGCTTGACTAATGTAGTTGTACGCCAAACTTCATCCACATTTGGGCTGTTAATTCCTCCATACAGGGACCTTAAGTCACAGGTTGAAGTACTGAGCAGCTTCAATTGTTAAATTTTGCAATATGTGCAAATGATAGATCTGCTGCACATGTGATGTCACTTCTTACTGTGATGTCACTTCCTGTTGTGATGTCACTTCCTGCTGTGATGTCACTTCCTGTTGTGATGTCACATCCTGTGACACTACCTAACTTGGAGAGTCCCCTCACTTTTTTTTTAGAACTTGTGCCCTGAAGCCAGAGAAGATCCTTTCTTCATACACTAAAAAGGATTTTTTTGTCACGCTCTCAATCTCTGCAGGTGAATTTGCTAGGGCCGGTTCGTCCAGTATCCTATCAGCAGTGAGCGACAGGGCTGTGGTGAAGCGACAGCGCCTTCGAATCGTGGTCGGAGCCTGCAAGTACACCATCCACAACAAGTATGACGAGGCACACCACCCTCTGCCCAGCGATATCATCTTAAAGAGGGCTGAAGAACTTGTGGGCAAGGTCATGATGTATGGTTTGACCAGTGACAACTGCGAACATTTTGTGACGAGGCTGAGATATGGTGTGAGCATCAGTGGGCAGGTACATATCCTCTCCTCATATTTTCTGTTTTGCATCCGTCACCATGTCAACTGAGCAAGAGAACTGTAGATTGTTCATGTCATGTATAGTGACAATGTGGCTTTGGGTCTCCCGTTCCAGATTTCCTATGAGAGCTATTTAAGTGTATATTTCTTATCCAGGACATTAGTTTTTAAAATGAGTTGTCCGCTGATGTTATGTGAGAGCAGCGAAAAACCTGGTGGCATATTTACAAGGACATTGTGCCATTGGAGCGTCACTTTTTCCGACTCTCTGGTGGCGCAGTGCCCTGATGCTTATTTACAAGGCAACGCTAAGCCACTTTGCGAGGCTTGATGCTGCCTTGTAAACATGGGCCTCCTCGCCGCAGTTTTCTGTGGCAAAGATGTGTTTAATGGGTGTTGCTGTGGGCGTAGCCATACAACACCCACTGCTTTTTGACACTGCCTTAGATTTACAAGGATCTGTAAATCTGAGGCAGCGCCAAAAAATAACGACTTGAGAAGGTTAGAGAGGTGCAATGAGGAGAAATACTTTTATTTCTCCTGGTAATTTGCTCTTTCTATGTGAGCTGCACAGCACACATAGTAGGAGCAAAACGCCATTAATGATTGTTTCTGTGCATGAAGGTGTCCCTTCCTGCACAAACACAATTATCCCTGCAACGTAGGGATCCTTGCAACATGATGCAAGGGCGCCTGCGCTGGTGCTAGGCAACTTTTTTAGTGCCGGTGCAAGGGAAAAAACAGGGGTGCCCTGTATACTTGGCAATACAGCACATATCTGCGTTTTTTAAATGACGCTTCCCTGCTAAATTGCCTGCAACGCAGCACTGCGCCATTAAGTAGTAGGAAAGTGAGAGATTATGGATGACTACCTGGTTCCCCCAACTGCCACTTCACCTGTCAGCTGTGGATCTCTATGCACATCCACGACAGTCAGGGAATTTCAATGTGTGGTGTGAGTGACTCTCTGAAAGCCACAGTCAGAACGCTCACCTCTGTGCTGACAGTGGCTTCCACAGAGCCCGTGCAGAAGCAGCTACACCCTTATTCCGAGCTTCCTATTAATTTCGTGGGAACATACTGGAGCTGGAAATAATGCTTCTAGCTGGTAACTCCCAATGAGTTAATAGGGCTAATACATTGTTTCCCTGGAATGGGGAATAACAGGCGGACCCAGGAGTCAATTTCTGCATGTTACACCCCCCATGCTGAAATATGCCAGAGGGCGGCGAGTCACAACAGCTACCTGCAGGTACCGCAGCTCCGCTGATGGCTCTGGATCGGGCATCTCTGGGACCTTAATGGGGTTTGAGGATCCAGGTATTATAGGCCCAGAAACAGCACAACTTGAGTAGCACGGAGCTTACTCTTCCACAGAGATACCACTACGGGTGAGCTAAGGGCCCTAGTATGCCACTGAGGAAGGTGTGGGAGGCCAGAGAATGCTGGATCGTTTCGGCTTATTTTGAGAGATGGGTTACTGGAGAGGAAAGCAAGTTGTGAGTTAGTAATTGAAAAAATAGAATAGAAAAGGCGGAGGATGGCGAAAGAGAGATGGCATGTCAGTGATAGGTGGGCAAAGTGGATAGGAGCCAGATATGTTAGTATTATTTGGGAGCACTTCGAGGGTGGTGTGGGAGCGTTGCATGGTCTGATAAGGGTGGAGGAGGAAAAAGGAGATTGAGAGCATCTCCCTGTGACTACTCTTGCCCTGCACAGCTGACCTCGTCGATCGCTCATCAGTTTAACTGGACTGTACAACATAAAGTATTGCATATAATAGTTGTCAATAGTCAGGGGTTTTACACTACAGTGCAGTGGCGACTACTCCGCTAAGGCGGAGAAGCGTCGACCCACTGCCAGGAGCAGCAAAGAAAGGAAAAAATAAAATGATAATAATGGAATGTTATTATCATTTTATTTTTTTCTCCTGCTGCGGCAGTGCCTGAGGGGGCGGGGTGGAGCTCAGGGGAGGAGTGGTAGAACACTCCTGTGTTGAATGCCCACCCCTGCAGCCCCTGGCTGGGCGCCGTGTAACGGCGCTCAAACCAATCACAACGCTCCACTGGAGCATTGTGATGGGCTTAGGGGTGGGAGCCTGGCTGCCTGCTTCCTGTTGCGACCTGGGTTCGGACAAGGGCGAGCAGAAGAGAAGACGCGGGACCCGTCAGAAAGGTAAGTTTTTTTTTCTTAAACCTGTGAGCGTACCCGAAACATCTCCCCTTCCCCCCCATGACCACCCCCCCACCCGCGAGCCATGTAGGATGCCCCTGCTACAGTTTTCTTTCTAGAACAGGGAGTTTTCAACTTCGGGATTGTAAGAGATGTCATAGAGTCTCAATATTTGCTCTTGTTGTCTATGATGTCATTTTTAGCACCTCATAGAAAGCAACCCTATACTGAAATGCACCCATCATTGAAAAACCTATATTTGAATCCTGGCTCATTCACTCACCTAACACACAAAGACATGAAAAGATCTGTGAAGCAATGCTTGGGCTTGGGTCTCCAGAGATCTGAAGGGTGGGCTCCAATGTTGGATGGCAGCCTGATATCCCCCGCTTCCACTACTTCTCTTGAACAGTGGAGGCTGCCTCTGAAAGGGGGTGGTGAGCGGGGGAGCGGGATGAAAATAAATAAAAATAAACGTACCTGCTTTGCCGCCGCATCTGCAGCATGCCTCACCTCGGTCTATTTGTCTTCTTACCGGCTGCATCCTACAGCCTGCACCAGAAGCACCCAGGCTTCCAACTCTGCCAGTCAAACACGACGCTATAGGAGCAGCACCGTGATTGGTTTGAGCAGCCTGTTTGGCTGCCCCGGCAGCCCCTGGGAAGGCTGGGCAGGTTCTCCATGGGTCTGTGCAACACATGAGAACATGCCAACTACGCATGACTGTTTGGCCGGCCCTTGAGGGCCTGTCAACGCATCATGTGCATGTAGGGAGGGAGTGCAAGCCACTCCTGCTCCCTCTGTGGTGAGCCAGCCCCACCTTGCCCGGAATTGCAAAGGAAAATAAAATTATAATAACTTCTTGTTATTATAATTTTATTTTCAACTGCTCAACGAGCAGTGGGGCGATGCTCCTCTGCCTTAGCGGGGGAACCGCCACTGCTCTTGAGTCTCCTTAAATCTGATAGAAATGGGGAAATGAACTGATGCTCACACCTTTCGGACCAACATGAATGCTGTAGGTCAGTACAAACTCTGGGCTGACAGTAAGGAGCCTTTTCAGAAAGGTAAATACACACGTCTATTTACTCACATGTATATTTACTACTGTACCTAGGTGTAACTTTCACTTTTTTGCTAGTCATCCTTTCCAAGTGTAAATATACACCCACGTATAGACTTAAATGTGTTCATTACGCAACTCAGATGGTGGAGCTTCCTACAACAGGGTTCACAAATGCAAATTTAAACTCCTAGTAACTTGTCACCTTTTGGTGAAGAGCTCTGGAGAGAGGTGGTCAGCCTTGGAGACAAAGGAGGTACAGAGAACAGGGTAGGTGAAATGGAAATAAAGACTGTGAAGGATGCAGAAGACAAGCACTAAAGGACAAAGAGGGCATATTGAAGAAATGGGACGAAAGAGAGAGAGAGGAAGGATGCTATGTTAAGCAGATTTGTGGACTGCACTACCACCCAGGAGGATATCCTGGCACTCAGCAGGTATAGGCCTAGCAAAATCTAGGGCCTAGTGGGACTACTCAAAAAGACAGGTCTTCAGAAGGATGGATATATTTTCAGATGTTGACGCAAGTGTGCTGTGGGTAGATGATCTCGTCTGGTGTCTTCTTTACCTTCTGGCGTTTGTAGTTTTGCAGTTCATTTAGGCATCCATAAGGACCACAGTATAGCTACTAGGAAACTGTGAACAGGGATACAAGAAAAGTAACAAGGGCCAAGTTTTATAAAACTGTTATAGGGCAACTTATAATCACGGAGAGAAGGGAGTGGGAAGGAAGGAGGAGAGTGCAATGTGGATGAGGAGGAGAAGGACAGGGAAAAAGATTAATCTGATGGTGGAGACCAGTGGCGGCTGGTGACATTTGAAAGTGGTGAGGCGTAAAAGTTTATAGTGTTTGGACTGGTCTGCATCAACACCCAAACATGTAAAAATGACATTCAAAATGCTGCATAAACTGCCTTTACTCACAAAACTGCATAATGAGCCCTTTTCATGCCACAGTATTTAGTCAACCATGCCCCAGAATTTCCTCCTGTAAAGCCACATATTTCAAGTACTTTGGTTACAAAGATGGCGAGCAGTTCTTGGGTCAGCGAAAGCTGACTTCGACATAACATACTACAGATATAGAAAATTCAAGCTGAGAATATGTCAGTGGTAGATCCTCTAAGATTAACATGTGGAGGAAGTGATCAGTGAGTTAGTGTCTGGTTTATTTTTTTGTCCAGACTGTAAGTTATATTTTTACAGGCTACCCAGGCGTCATACCCAGGATTGTGCATATTCTCTCGTCCTCGTTAAATGATGCTCTGAATGCCATGTGGTAATACCGCAATAATATAGTTGTGCTGTGCCCTGCCTTTTTTTCATAAATTGATATTAATGCCACATTCAGCGTTTTAGAAATCAAAACAAGACCACCTTTGAAAATCACCTTCCCTTACCCGGATTTAACTCACAATGTAAGTGTTTGCAGCCTCGTCAGGGATAGTACGTGCTATATAAATGCAATTATAATAAATGCAGTTTAGAACGAGAAACAAACTCCTACCAACCATGAGCTGGGTGATGAGTGTTTAATTTGAGCCGGTAGTTGCATTTGGGGCAGACGGACATTCCTTTTTTTTTTTGTTGGGAGAGTCAATGGCTTATTAGACACCCTTGAGATACGGCAACCGTTACATTCCACAACGGCTCTGCTGCACTTCTGTGAAAAACTTTGGGCACCGTTCACATTCCTGTCTAAATTAAGCACCGGTAAAAAATGCACTTATTCAGGGGTAATGCAGTGAGCATTAATATTCCTGGCCTCAGTGGCCTGGCTCAAATCATGCAGAACGGAGTGACTCAAAACCGACCATGACAGATTAATTGAAGATTTTTTAAAAAAGGGCCCTGTGCTATTGCGCACCTCCGTTCTGCGCTGTCCGGTCCCGTAAACTCCCTGATTGAAACACAGATAAGGAGACAGTCTGGAGGCGCGGAATACCTCGTCTCAGAAATTAAAAGTTGTAAATGTGTCAGAATAAAGGCGTGCGCCTTTTATTCCAAAGCAAGCAGGCTCGGTTTCGGCCAAACCATGGGATTTCTGCAACTATACAGAGACGAGCTCTACCTAGGAGTGAATGTTTCTGCTGCTCTCAAGACAGTTTTGTTTTTATTTTTGCAGAATTCCGAATGAGCTGCGCCAGCCCTCGCTGCCCCGGCCCTCGATGTCCCGGCCCTCGCTGCCCCGGCCCCCCCTGCCCCGGCTCTCGCTGCCCCGGCCCTCGCTGCCCCGGCCCTCGCTGCCCCGGCCCTCGCTGCCCCGGCCCTCGCTGCCCCAGCCCCAGCCCTCGCTGCCCCGGCCCACGCTGCCCCAGCCCTCGCTGCCCCGTGTTTCTTTAGAAGCAGACGGGTTCCCTGGGCCGGATGCCGACTCTGGGGCAGTTTGGTGCTGGAACTCACCTGTGCACGAGAAGGGCAGTGACGACTGTGCTGCGTGGTACTCGGAGTCAGGGGTCAGTGTACGGCTGGTACTCACTGTGTACGGGAAGTATCGTGTTGGAACTCACAATGGGTGTGAAGGGCCACAGTCCATTGTAATATTGGAAGCGGGCACACTCTTTACTGCACAAGTGAAAAGGAGATAGGCAGGCACACAGAAAGATGCGGTTGCAGCAGTAACAATGTAGTGGCATTAACTGTAGTATCTCTGCACTTACATAAAGGTTTGCATCAACTTCATCATGGTTCTTCAAGCGCACAAGCACACACAAGCAGCAGAGTCAAATATTGTCAGGCATTGGCGAAAATGTTGTTTGCACCGGGGATTTTTGTGCCCACTTTTGTGCTAAGGTGCACATGACTCCTACTCTAAAGTTCTGCACCGGGTGTGCCCTAACAGGCAAAATTCATTCTGCCCTGCAATACCAGTTATTCTAAACTGAACAGTCTAATTTCCCCAAGCCTAAGCAACGAAGCTACACAATGGACAGTCGCGCTCGCAATACTCGTGGGGGTGGGTGAGATTAAAATAAAACAAACTTACCGGGTCCGCCGTCCGCGCCGCCTCTGCTCCGACTCCCTCTTTGGCGTCTTCAATGTTGTTACCGCGTCACTCGAGTGGCAAGTGCAACCCCTCTCAGCCAATACTGGCGCTGCTCCAGCAGCAGGATTGGCTTAGAACAGGGTTACTCACTGCCCGCCTGCCCATTAGGAGACCGAGGGTTGAGCTCCTAATGGGCATGCGCCAGCTAGTGCGCACACAAGTGCGCATGACTGGGCACGGTGGAAAAATTCACCGACCTTCACCAGTCATGCGCACTTGTGGTGCTGCCTGCCCCTGGTCTGACAATGCATCATGCATGCATGTCAGTCAACATGACGCCAAACCGTCCACCCCCTTCAGACTCTGAAGGGGGTGGGCAGTCTGACGTCATGCTGACTGACATGATTGTCAGACAGTTCTCCCTCGCCGTCTCTGAACTTAAGTAAACTGAGTCAGTTTACTTAAGTTCAGAGACGCCGAGGCAGCTGCGGGAGCGGGCGGCTTGTGGGGCAACGTCCCAGCGCCCTTAATGGATGCACCGCCTTCAAGGGCAGGAGCACAGGATGACTGATAGTGAGTGATAGGGAAAAGAGAGCCAGGAAAGATATGGATAGATGGGAGCCAGAGTGAGATAAAGGACAAGTGACCGGTGGAAGTCAAAGAGAGGGAAAGGGAGAATAAAAAGAGAGAGAGAGAGAAAAAATAAGGAGAGAGAGAATTAGTTGAGGGCGAGCTTTCTTAAACCTGCTATGCACCTCCAGTACCAAAATCCCTATTTTCCTCCATCATGTACTGCCCACCATCACTAGAATACATTCCCCAAAGCCAGTCACAGGCCCCTGCCTACCAGCATTTTCCGTTCTCTGATTACCGGCATCCATCCACATTCCAAATCTCCAGTACTTGCCCCCACTGCCAGCTTAAATCTGTAAACCGGTTCCCCCATTATCAGTCCTCTATTTACCAGTCCTTTATTACCTGACTCTGTAAGTCACAAACTACTAGCTCGGATTACCACTATGGAAGCCCATGCTTTCCCCACCTCCAAGTAGTATGCCCCCATTACCCGTATCTACGGTTCCAGTCTGGGTCCCTTAACCAACCATTATGCATCTCCACCTCACCAGGCATCATTCTCCATGTGGCAGCTTCACAGACTCCTCCCACTACCAGCCTCCATGCATCAACACCTTCCACAGCTATTATCCCCTATTCCCAGCCTGCCTATATCCCAGAATGTATCCACTATCAGCCTCCATGCATCTCCACTACCTTCAGTGCCAGCCCTGAATTTGTAACCGTGCATATTTTCCTGCTGCTCTGAGTCTGCCAAGTCTCCCACTCGCGTCTGTACCATGGCTTCCTCACAGTGCCACATATCACATAATCATGCAGTGCACTTCTTGTGAAGTCCAGATCTTCTAAAATTTGTGGCCACTAACTCTCACCCACTCGAGTTTCAGCAGCACATCTTGGCAGCGTGACCTTCACAGCCTCCTGCACAGGAGTGAACCCGGAGCTTTCTCCTTGAGCAAAAGGTATTGCAGGAAATAACACTTCAATACTATTCAAAGACATACTCAAGGGGGTGAACCAGGCTCCTGTAGCCCCCATGAAGCCAAGGAGTCTCCATCCTTCTGGGGGGCCCCATTCAGCCCAAGGCCTATGAAGCTTTGTACAACATGGGAGACTCAGGGACCCCTCATCACGTTCAGCAGAGGGGACATGACATTTTGCATTACACCACTGGAGATACTTTGGGGTATATTTATCAAAGTTTTGCATCACCCTTGTGCCATGCAAGGTAACACAAGGGTGGTGCAAAACCTAGATGGGTTTTACCGTGCCACGCAAGGCCACCTAGCGCAACACTGCAGTGGTTGTTAAATCTAGAGTAACGCAAGGCAGTGCAAGTCGCTGCCTTGAGTTACCCTGCCTCAGCTAGGCATTTCGTGGGTGGAACGTGGGTGTTCCCACACATCCACCCATTAATGTTGGCGCAGTCCCAGATTTACCATAAGTGGCAGACCTGGCAATGCATCATAATGCTACTTCTTGCCTGGGAGGGCTTGACAAGGAGAAATATTTTTATTTCTCCTCGTTGTTTTCCTCTATCTGTGCTTCATTCCGTAGCACATGTAGAAAGAGGAAAAAGCCTGAGAGGATTGTTTTTGTGCAGGGTGGTGTCCTTTCCTGCACAAACCAACCCTGCCTCCAACACAGGCACCTTTGTACCATGGTGCAAGGGTTCCTGCATTAGCTCTAGGCAGCTAAAAGCAGGCCAGCGCAAGGAGAGAGCAGGAATGTGCCATATCTTGTTTGATATTGCTCATTCCTGCCCTCTTCCTTTCACGCAGGCCAGCAAGGTGTCTGGCTGCATTGTGTTGCGTGAAAAATAACAAATATGGCCCTAAGTGCCTCTACCTGTGTCACGCCCCGCCCCACAGACCAGAGGAGACTACTGCTTCTGTTTGATTCTCGGTTTTATTTTTGCCACGGACACATGTCCAGGGGTAGAGGAAAAGGGGATCAAGAAGGGCGGCGTCTGGTAGGGAGGGGTCTTTTGGAGCTCTTCCAGCTTCATTTGCCTCCCCGCGTCATCGGCGGTTTCCTCGGGCGTGGTCCTGCCAGGCGTCCCCTCGGAAAAAAGAAACACCGGGCAATTAGTATCTGTCCTTTCCCTCCTATTGGTTTCCCTCCCCTTTTCTGCAACTGCGTTTCGGGGGTACCCAACCCCTTATTCCCTCTAGCATGTGGGCTTTTCGATTCCGTCATCCCCAGGGCCTTATCGTCAGGTGTGTCCCGTTGGAGATGGGTTATAGGCCGCCCACTCACTATCCCTACCAGTGGTTGTCTATAAGCCAACTGTACCTAACACCAACCCACGAGGGACCTCCCAGTTTCCTCTAGCACTTGCCGGAAGCCGGGACCCGGCTCATGGGCCCCGGCTGCCTCGTCCTTAGGTCCTTCCTTGGGATACGTCCCGGCGTAGCCTCTGGTTTCTGCCGTTGTTTCTCCTTCGCTCCTCTCCTTGCTTTTCTCCTCGCTCTCGCCCTGCTCCTCACTCTCGCTCTGCTCCTCGCTCTCGCTCCGCTCCTCGCTTTCGCTCTGCTCCTCGCTCTCGCTCTGCTCCTCGCTCTCGCTCTGCTCCTCGCTCTCTGCACGCCCCTCCCCTTCTGTGTCCGCTTCCGGTGATTTTGGGTCCTTCAAGCCCCTCCTCTCAGGTGTGAGTAGAGTCAGTACCGGCAGCGGTGACCTGGTGCCCCCGGGGTCCTTCACCAATTCCCCCTCGTCATAGTGCCTTCCTCCCATGCATGGCCTTTTGGGCCATGTAGCCATTGGGCTGCGAGAGAGGAAGTTGACGTTTGTCTGCAATGCACCGGGCCGATGTGAGACCTGGAATGAAAAAGGCTGCAAGGCTAAGAACCATCAGAGGATGCGAGGGTTGGTGTCTTTATGTCTCACCAGCCAGACAAGGGGGGCATGGTCTGTCAGCAGGGTAAATGGTCGACCCAATAGATAGTATTGTAAGGCTTGGACTGTCCAGCGGATAGCCAAGCATTCCTTTTCTACGGTGGAATACTTGAGTTCCCTGGGTACTAGTTTGCGGCTGAGGTATACCACTGGGTGGAGCTCACCTGATGAGGTTGTTTGCGATAGGACCGCCCCAAGACCTCGGTCAGATGCGTCTGTCTGCAATGTGAAGGGGCGTGTAAAGTCAGGACACGTGAGTACCGGATTGTTACAAAGTCTCGTTTTGAGGCATTCAAAACTGTGGGTTTGCTTTGGGGTCCATGTGGTAAAGGTGTTAGGGCCTGTCTTTTTTAGCATGTCCGTGCGGGGGGCCGCTTCTTCAGCAAAGTGGGGAATGAATCTCCTGTAGTAGCCCACTAAGCCCAGGAACGCTCTAATACCCCTTTTTGTGGTTGGTTTCTCGAGTGTTGAGATGGCCTTGACCTTATCTATCTGGGGTCGGATCTGTCCGTTTTGTATATGGTAGCCCAGATAACGAACGTTGTCAGTAGCGATCATGCATTTGTCGGGATTGGCAGTCAGACCCGCCTCCCGGAGACTGGAGAAGATGGCCTGAAGATGCTTAAGGTGGTCCCCCCAGTTGGTACTGTAAATCACTATGTCATCTAAATATACGGCAGCATAGTCTTGATGGGGTCTAAGTATTATGTCCATGAGGCGCTGGAAGGTGGCAGGGGCTCCATGGAGGCCGAAGGGGAGGACCCGGAAGTGGTATAAGCCTGAGGGAGTGGCGAATGCCGTTTTCTCTTGGGCCTGAGGGGTGAGCGCTATTTGCCAATATCCCTTGGTTAAGTCCAGTGTACTGATGTATCGGGCCGTCCCTAACTTCTCGATAAGTTCGTCAACACGGGGCATGGGGTATGAGTCAAAGCGGGAGACGCTGTTGAGGCGCCTAAAGTCCACACAGAAGCTTACTGTGCAGTTGGGTTTTGGGGCCAGTACAATAGGGGAACACCAAGGACTGTGGGAAGGTTCGATGATCCCATTCTCCAACATATCCGCTACCTCCTTTTCCACTATATGTCGTCTGGCCTCGGGGATCCTATAGGGTCTTTGTCGGATCGGGTTTGCCCAGTCTGTGAGGATGTCGGGTTGCACAAGGGGAGTGTTCCCAGATTTGGCTGAGAACACGTTTGAATAGGACTCGAGGAGGGACCGGAGGTCGGTTTTCTGGGCTGGTGTCAAGCAGGACCGTTTGGGGATATTTTTGATGTTCTTGGTGTCGTCTGCCTGAGGAAAGGGTATCTCTAGTGGTTTGCTGTCGGTAATAAACAGATTCGTAGGGGTTTGAGTCCTGTCTTCGGGCTCAGCGGTCCACTTTTTCAACAAGTTGACGTGGTATATTTGTCCCTTTTTACTTGAGTGGGGTACGGCTATGCGGTAAGTGGCGGGTGTGACCTGTGCGAGCACAACATAAGGGCCTTGCCAGCGGGCTAGGAGTTTGTTGTCCGAAGAGGGGAGGAGGAGTAAAACCTTGTCGCCTACCGTGAAGTGTCGAAGAACCGCTTGTCTGTCGTATTGTCTTTTCTGCTTCTGTTGCGCTGCATCTAAATTACGCCTCACCTTGTCCCAGAGAGAAGAAAGCCTGTCTTTGAGTTGTGTCGCATAGTCGAGTAGAGCCCTGTTTTCGTCCTCCTCTTCTTCCCACCTTTCTGCTGCCATGTCCACTAATGTCCGGGGTTTCCTCCCAAAAACCAATTCAAAGGGACTAAACCCCGTAGCGGACTGGGTATGAGTTCGGATGGCAAACAACGTCCGGGGCAGTTGTCGGTCCCAGTCCCGTCCGGTCTCTGACACTGTTTTTTTAAGGATGTTCTTTATGGTCTGGTTGTACCTTTCCACCAGGCTGTCTGTTTGGGGGTGGTAGACCGAGGTGCGTATTTGGCGTACCCCTAGCAGGGAGCAGATCTGGGCCATCAACCTCGACATAAACGGGGTCCCCTGGTCGGTGAGAAGCTCTTTAGGGAACCCCACCCTGCTGAAGAAGGTCAACATGGCCTGGGCGACGCTGTTCGTCGACATGCTGGTAAGGGGGATGGCCTCCGGGTACCGAGTCGCATAATCGACCAGTACTAGGATGTACTGATATCCCCGGGTCGAGGTGATAAGGGGACCGACCAAATCCATTCCCACCCGGGAAAAAGGGACACCAATAACCGGAAGAGGGCATAAAGGCGCTTTGGGTATATTGGGGGGGTTGGACACCTGGCATCTTACGCAGGCTGCGCAGTATCTCTTTATGTCGGAGAAGACCCCTGGCCAATAGAACCGTCGCAAGAGGTATTCCTCCATTTTTTCCCTACCATAGTGTCCCCCTCCTGCCTGGTTGTGGGCTAAGTAGATAACCTGAGCACGAAACGGTAGGGGAACTAGGAGCTGTCGAAGGGTTTCATCGGGTTTCGTTACCTTCCTGTATAGCAACCCCTTCGATATCACAAAACAGAGGCCTACCGGATCATCTTTGTCGTCTATGGCCCGTGCCCATGCATGTCCCAATGCTGGATCCTCTCTCTGCTCGGCCCTAAAGCTGCCAGTAGGTCCTGGTTCTTCGTCTGCGCCTGAGGGGGTAGAAGGGATGTTAGCTCGGCCATGTAATACAGTGATCCTATTTTGCTCTCTCTTTTCTCGACGCATTTTCTTTATTTTGCACACACCTGGTTCTATGTCCACGGTTGACAATGGAGCTTCCGTAAGCCATCATTGGCTCTCTCTCTCCTCTATCGCCCTGGATAAGAGAGCAGAGAATCCCTTATAATCAGTACCGATGATCATGTCCTCGACCAGGTGTGGGATGACCCCTACTCGAATCACGACGCTCTGTTCTCCAAACCCTAAGGTCACCGTCGCCACAGGATAGCGTTTCTGGTCCCCATGTACACATGTAATAACGACTCCTTCCCCCTCTTGCCACTGATGGGCCTGTACCCGTTCCTGTGTGATCACCGAATGACGACACCCAGAACCAATGAGGACCCGGGTCTCGGTGTGGTTCACCTTAAGGGTCAGATGATAGGCTTCATCACCCTCTCCTGCCCATAGCACCCTGCCTCTGGCGTATCCTACTTCCATGGGTTCGATGGAGGTGGGTTTCTGCGGACAGTTGCGGTAAATATGGCCCCATTCTGTGCAATGAAAGCATTGGGGTCCCTGACTACCCTCTTTCCCTTCTGGTCGAGGTATGAGTTGGGGATCGATAAGAGAGCGTGGGGTTGAGGGAACATGGCTAGGGACGGTCGCCCTCCAGCGGTGTATGATGGAGGTGGGAATTCTGGGTGTGAAGGGTCGAGCCTCTGGTGACCGTTGGTGGGCGCAGGCTAGTTCTATAGCATGAGGTACGGTTAGGTTAGGATGTTGTTTTACCCAGGCCCGGGTCATCGTAGGGAGGCCGTCTATGTATTGTTCTAAAAGGATCTTGTCCACTAATTCTTCCTTACTACTCGTATGGGGCTGAAGCCATCGAGTACCTAGATCTTGTATCCGATAAAAAAACGCTCTGGGGTTGTCTTGGGGTTGGCATTTCTCTTTTCGGAATCGACTACGGTACTGTTCGTGGTCGCATCCGAGGCGTTCTAGTATCGTAGGGCGTGATACCAGAGGGGTTAGCGGCTTGATAGGCTGTTTGTAGTTCACCGGACAGTAGTGGGGCGATGTACTGGCCCCAGCGTTCCATAGGCCACTGGGCCATACTCGCCACCCGCTCGAAGTTTGTAAAAAAGAAGTCCGGGTCTTCGCCGGTTCTGTACTTTTGTAGTACTGAGCTGGGAAAATTCGGAGGCACCTTGGCGCTGGCGATAGTGTCTGTCAGTTTTTGGATGGCAGTATCGTGGATGGCCTGATTTTGTACCAAGAGACCTGCTTGGGCTTGCAGGGCCTCTTGTAACACCTCCCTGTCCTTTTTAGCTTCCATAGACTGGGCTTCGACGACCAGTTGCAAATGGCAATGTCCCTCAGCCAGTTGGGCCAGCATTTCGTTTAGACCTATGGGCTGTGTCATGGTGGTACGCGGGCGGTTTTCCATGCGTAAAGGGTACGACTTTGGTCGTGCGTGGGCGTGGTGGTTCGGTCCTGGATCCCACTTCTGACACCACTGTCACACCCCGCCCCACAGACCAGAGGAGACTACTGCTACTGTTTGATTCTCGGTTTTATTTTTGCCACGGACACATGTCCAGGGGTAGAGGAAAAGGGGATCAAGAAGGGCGGCTTCTGGTAGAGAGGGGTCTTTTGGAGCTCTTCCAGCTTCTTTTGCCTCCCCACGTCGTTGGCGGTTTCGTAGGGCGTGGTCCTGCCAGGCGTCCCCTCGGAAAAAAGAAACACCGGGCAATTAGTATCTGTCCTTTCCCTCCTATTGGTTTCCCTCCCCTTTTCTAAAACTGCGTTTCGGGGGTACCCAACCCCTTATTCCCTCTAGGGTGTGGGCTTTTCGAGTCCGTCGTCCCCGAGGCCTTATCGTCAGGTGTGTCCCGTTGGAGATGGGTTAAAGGCCGCCCACTCACTATCCCTACCGGCGGTTGTCTATAAGCCTGAGTAGGCCAACTGTACGTGCCACCAATCCCGGTTTCCTCTAGCACTTGCCTGAAGCCGGGACCCGGCTCATGGGCCCCGGCTGCCTCGTCCTTGGGTCCTTCCTTGGGGTACGACCCGGCGTAGCCTCTGGTTTCTGCCGTTGTTTCTCCTTCGCTCCTCTCCTCGCTTTTCTCCTCGCTCTCGCCCTGCTCCTCACTCTCGCTCCGCTCCTCGCTCTGCTCCTCGCTCTTGCTCCGCTCCTCGCTCTCGCTCTGCTCCTCGCTCTCTGCACATCCCTCCCCTTCTGTGTCCGCTTCCGGTGATTTGGGGTCCTTCAAGCCCCTCCTCTCAGGTGTGAGTAGAGTCAGTACTGGCAGCGGTGACCTGGTGCCCCCGGGGTCCTTCACCAATTCCCCCTCGTCACAACCTGGTTATCAGGTGAAGAAAAGCTTATGTATGTCTCACCCTGGTGCAATGACAACATATGAACAGAAGGCTGGGTGCTGTCTTTTGAGGGTTACATACAATTTCTCTGTCATAGTAAGACATGGAGTAATGCAAAGCAGCACAAGTCGCAGCCTTACGTTACTCTCCCCCAGGGAGGTGTTCAATGGGTGGAGCGTGAGTATTTCCACGCATCCATCCATGGATTTCGGCACATTCCCAGATTTACCATGAGTGGTAGACCTGGGAATGCATCAAAATGGTATGCCTTCCCAAGGGTGGCATAACAATAGAAATATCTTAATTGCAGCACACGCAGAAAGAGGACACAAGTCTCAAAGGATTGTTTATGTGCAGGAAGGTGTCCCTTGCCAGGGGTTGTCCTTGCAAGGTTGCCTGCCATGGCGTTAGGCAGTCTAAAGTGCATCAGCACAAGGAGTGAGCAGGAATGCAGTCTAAAGTGCACCAGCGCATAGATATGTCGCATTCCTACCCTCTCCCTTTCACGCAGCACAGAGCAGCATGGTATCTTGCTGCGTTGTGTTCGTGCAGCGTCGTTGTGTCTTGAACTCTCTCATCACTACGGTCGGGCTGTGTTTCCTCTCTGGTGGTCCATTACCCAGAAGTGGCCAACACCTATTCTAAGGTGGTAACACATTGACTAGTGATGCAGCAAGTACATACATCAGGTATGCAGTCAATCCCCTCCTGAGTCCCCTGTTGACCCATAGGAGTCTCTCCTTTGCCTGGAATTCCGATTTAGAAAGAATGAGGTGTCAGAGTGCGACAAGGAGGTTGTACGGCTTGAAGGGAAATGGGTATTCAAAGGCTGTACAGCTAGGCAAAGAGGTGTACAAAGGTTGTTTGGCCCTAAGGAGAGGGGGTTGACAAAGGTTGTGTGGATGGAGGGCGTGTACAAAGGATACATAGCTGAAAACAGAGGGTGTGTGTCCAAAGGTTGTATGGCTGCATTGCTTCATTTCTAAAAGAATAAGTGCCAGGTGCCAACGTTTTGTCCATAAGCCCGATGGTATCATGGAAGGTCACAATGCGGAATACCAAGGCTGAGTAGTCTTGATTTCACTTCATGCCTCTTTAATTCTCCACCAGGCACTTGGTGTCCATTTATCACAGTCCTTCACATTATTTTTCACCTCTATTTATTTCTTTGTCACAGTTTTTTTCCATCTTTCTCTTCCTCTTTATGTACCCCTTGTGTTTTTTGTCACCTGTACTCTGGGCCAAAGTCTGATGAGGAAAACTAAGTGCTGTCCCCAAAAATGAGCGCCGGTGGGCCTCACCAGCAGGCATTGGCTCAAATTAAACACTATGACTAGAATGAGAGAAAATGTACAAAGGTTGTATAATTGGAAGAAGTGGTGTACAAAGTTTGTATGGGTGGAAGTAGAGGGGATGTACAAATGTTGAATAACTAGAAGAAAGGCTGTTCAAAGGCTGGATGGGTGGAAGGAGAGTGGGGTGTCTAAAGGACGTATGGGTAGGAAGAAAGGGGGTGTACACAAGTCATATGGATGGAAAGGGTGGTTGTGTACAGAGGTTTCTGACCTCAGTCGCCCGTTATTTAGATCTAAAGCAGACTGAGGGCAGACTGAGGGCAAGGAACATTACCTTACCTGGATTACAAATTTGGAAAGCAGATTTATTCTGACCCATTTTAGATAGGGTACTTTGTATTTACTGGTAGCCCACCCTCAGCACGATTTGTGGTTCTCTTTTTTGCCTCCCTGTCCTTGTGATGGGTTTTCTAAGCAGACCCTGGCCCTTTTTATGTTGTTTTTGTAGTTTTTATTCTAGACCAAGGGCGTTTTTTTTTATGTCCATTAACTTTTGGTTCTCGTTCTTTTTCTGTCTGTTTGCTCTGTCTCCAACTGCTAGAGTCTGACTTTTGTTGTGCATCAGTGATAGGTTATATACAAGCACTCAATATCAGGAAGACTGTGACCCCTTTTATTGATTAATGCTGTGTGTATTCACTCTGTATTGTTGATAGAATTTGATAAAGGTTTTGCGAATGGCTTGAGATTCCTCTGTAATGATTTATTCATTTTAACAAATTTATGTATGATATTTATTCTTTCATGCCCTTGTGTTGAATAAAGTTTTTTTAATCAAATATGGGTGGAAGGAGATAGGGTGTACAAAGGTTGTATGGCTAGAAAGAGCAAGGTGTACAAAAGTCATATGGATGGAAGGAGACGGGGGGTACAAATGTCATATGAGTGGAAGGAGAGGAGTGTACAAAGGTCATATGTATGGAAGGAGAGGGGTGTACAAAGGTCATAGTCATATGTATGGAAGGAGAGGAGGTTTACAAAGGTTGTGTGGCTGGAAAGAGATCTAAGCCTGGAAGGAGCTAAAGAAAATAGATTTGGTTGACGTGGAGCACAAACTGCTTTCCAGGACAGTAGACATAACGTTTTGAAACTCTTCTTCAATTCATATTGGAAAATGTCATTCCAATCTCTGTCAGATCTCTTTGTGTTTTTATGTAAATGACATTACAAGGCTCGTTGAACCACCTTTATGTCTCTCCACGCCCAGAATATGCACTGAAGATCTAAGAGTCTATGCTTTCCCCTCATGGTGCTCACTCTTGGTCTCATCTCTTTCAGTGGTGCAAAGCCAGGACGACTCTGCTGTGGACCCTGGTCTTCGGCTTCGCGGCAGTGGGGACAGTCTGGCTCTCTGCCCTGAGTGCGGCCATGGCTCTGATATTTGAACGTCATCAGCGTTAGCGGCTGAAGAACCAGGAAGTAGAGTCAACAATAGGCGGTGAAGAAGTGAGCAGCTGGCTTCTGACGTTCCTTGACACCCAATGACACTTGCATTTCTCAGTAACACTGTAATAAAATATTTCCTTGGGATTACTTCTGCAAACGTGTTGTCGTAGTCATTAGATTATGTTTAAAAATACTCAACATATTATACTGTGAGCCATCAGATCTGCATGTTCTCACAGACGTGTGATTCTCATACTCATTCTCTTGGAGGATGTCTAGACATGTTTGTATAAATTGGATTTTTCAGTGGGTTAATGGAAATGACTGCTTCTCACTTGATGCTAATCTTATATTGCAGCGATTGTAACACTCTGGCCAGCCAATTTTCGCCCTCCACTTTCAGGCACTTGTCTGGCTAAATGTACCCCATCCCCACTATGCCACCAGAATCATTACCCTGATATTTCACTGATACCTCCCAACGCTACCGATATTGACCCAGCTACAGGGCCACCAGCCTCAAGCAGTGACAGCTCCTCCACTAAGGTGGAGGAGCATCGCCCCACTGTTTATGCCGCGTAAAAAGATGAAAACTGAAATGATAAGAACCAGCCTTATTTTCATTTTAGTTTTCCATTTCCTGGTGCGGTGCTGGACTCCCAGAGCAGTGGCCAGGAGGAGGATTAGTTGCTCCACTCTCACGGGCGGACCATAACAGTCATGCGCACTTTGTATGTTCTGCACCCAGACTGCATAACAGCCTGGGTGCAGAACATGCCCAGGCCCCCATTCCCCGTCTGAGCGCCGAACAATGGCGCTCAGACCAATCACAATGATGCTTTTGATTGGCTAGAGGAGTCAGGAGCCTGGGTGCTTCCTGCTTCCGAGGAGCGAGTGGCGGCAGTGAGCGGACTGAGAGGCAGTGGTCGCCCGGGAGGCCGGCCTGAAGGTAAGTGTTTTTTTTAATGATTTAATATTTTAATTTACAACTCCCCCCATCTCCTCCCCCTCTCCCCGCTACCCCCGGTAAATAACGGCCGCCACTGGCCTAGCGGAGCCATGTCTCGCACAGGCATTAGGTCACCACGGTGGGCTCAGTAGCGTGGGGCCATAATGCAAGGAATGAAAATGGGCTACCTTACTCCTTTTTGGGCACAGAATTGGGGATCGATGGGCCCCTTACACCACTATTCATTCTGCACTAATGGCAGCTATACTCCTGAGCATAGCTAACATCTAGAAATCTCATGAAATATGGCCCCAAAAAAGGGACATTGCATTGTGTACCTTATTTTATTGCAGAGATGGCCTCTATTTAAAGTACCTCATTTCAGTGCAGAGAGAAAACTTTCTTTTAATATATAGAATATAGGTCTTGACACTCTGCAAACAGCTCCCCAATCAGTTGAGAAAACAGCTCTTTCAGCAGAGAGCACCTTTTTTAATCAAGGGTTTAATTCTCAGATTTGGCACAGGTGTCTCCACCCAATCTTCTCCGTCTGAACCCCAATGCTAGGATGTAGCTTCCACTGGTGCATCAGGTGCAGTGGCATGGGGGCCAGCAGTCAAAGGGGCCCACTGAACCCGGATTATTGCTCTTTGAATTAAGGTGCACTCTACTGCCTTTTATATTGCATTTAACTTAACAGGCAATATATTGACCTGTTGACCCCCAAGGCATTGTCCATGCAAACTCTTCTTAAGGTGCAGTATTGGAAAAAAAACACGTATTACGTACTTAGATTGACTGGTGCCCTCTTGTCTGGGCCTGGTAGGGTACGAATGGGGCTTAAAACATATGGCCGCTTCTCAGCCCAGTCGTTCAGCCCACGGAGAGACTGTATCCAGGAATGGAGGTAGGCCTGGGTGGGGTTGATCTGGGATGGCCTCAGAGCTCAAGGATAGGGGTATATCTGTCTATAATGATCTGAGTCCAAGGGCCTGTACAGCTCATATAATCTGATAAATTAGGTGCCAATAGACCCTTCTCTCTACAGGATTTATATGGGAAAGGCGCGTTCACTGTTGTCGGAATGGGGGCTGAATCAGGTAAAAATTGTATTCTCAGGCCAAAAGGAGGTTGCTGTACCATTAATATCCTGAGCCAGAAGTTTAAGGTTTGTCTTAAAATTTGGACACTTTATTTGCACTGAAATCTGTAAAAAGTACAGATTTCATTCAAAAATTTGTTTAAAAGAAATTTAAAATACAAAACCTCATTTGTGTATCCCACAATGCCTCTGCAATTCTTCACTGCCCCATCTCTCCACAGCCCCTCCATCTCTTCACTCCTGTATATTTTTACAGACACTGTAGGGTCATTTAGACCTTGGTAGTGGTCTGCAGGTCTGCTGTGTGTGTAGTTGGGTGGGTGGCAGTCGCTTTCTTAGAAATCCCCATCTGCTGATAGGTATCTCTGTGAGGAGAACAACCACCGTCTCAGCACCCCCCCACCCCGCCCCCCTAAAAGCAGTGCAGGCGTCGTGATTAAAGCACCAACTAGGCAAACGTTTTGGTTTAGAGAAAAATATGGCCCAGGAGCGCTGGAATTTTTCTTCCTGCCTGTGGGGTCATTCTACATTTTCCAGGTCCATCGTGACTTATGTAGTGGACATGAGCAGGGCAAATCACTGACCATTGCTCCTCACTCAATATGGCGGACCTACCACCATTATGAACTAGTGATCCTGTGGCAGACAGACCACTGGGCCAGTGATTATCAGTGGTGGAGCCAGATGAGGTTCCAGGGACAGTAACACAGCTGATCACCCACCTCTTAATTGCCCAGAAAGCTGTGGGGGGTTGGTGGGTGGTGGAGGGGGGGGGGGGGGCAACATGCTACATGGCAGTCTTCCCGCTCCTCCAAACCCTATATTAGGCACTCTATCTTTTCACTGACATGTCTTTCAAAGCCAATACATACTTTCACTTCTCCATCTCTCCACAGTTCCTGCATTTTCTGTGCTGCACCATCTTTTCAGAGCCTGCTCATCATCTCATAGCCACCCTCTCCACTCTTCATAGGAACTCATCTACCCACACCACCTTCATAGCTCGCCCTTCACACTTTCAACCCCACACAAATGTGCCTTCCCCTAAACTCTCAAAACTCCTTCTCTTATCCACAACCGCAAAATTTCACCAGAATTCTAACATCTCACTACACCATTAGTATCGCTCCACAATGTCAGACCCAGAATTTCCACAACCACAGTGTCTCTCCACAGTACCATCATCTCAATAATCCAGCATCTTCTCTCTGGTCCAGCATCTAGTCAGAGCCCTAAAATTTCTCCACCATCCAAGACTCTCTCCACAACCCCTGCATATTGGGGAAAATACTTGCCAATTCAGAACTACGTCCATACCGTATTTGTGCCTTCGCTCAATAGCCCCAACAGCCCACATTCTTTCCAGTCCTTACCTTTCTTGAAAGACACATAGGGTCATATTTACAAGCCCCTTTCGCCACCGGAGTGTCACTTTTTTTTTACGTTCCAGTGGCGTAGTGCCATTTCATATATTTGCAAGGTGAACCTAAGCCACTTAATGTGGCTTAACGCCACCTTGTAAATATGTCCCTTTTGGAAGCAGTTCTCTGCGACAAAGGGGCGTGCAACGGGTGTTGCTGTGGGCATTCCATTGCAACACTCATTGCTTTTTAACACTAACTCAGATTTACACGGCTGAGACAGCGCCAAAAACGAATACCAGGGAATGCCTGGTCTTAGTATGGGAATACGAGGAGAAATTAATAATTTCTCCTCGTATTTTGCTCTTTCTATGTGTGCTGCATTCTGCAGCACACATAGAAAGAGCAAATCACCTTTAATGATTGTTTATGTGCAGGAAGGTGTCCCTTCCTGCACATAAACAATCGCCTCTGCAGCTCAGGCACCGTTGCAACATGGCGGCAGGGCGCCTGCGCTGGCACTAGGCAACTTTTTTAGCGCCAGCGGAAACTCAGGGAAGCGCCGTATTCTTTTGAATACGGCGCATCCCTGCGTTTTAAAAATGTTGCAGTGCGGCGTTGCCAAATTTGGCGTAACACCGCACTCTGACATATTTTAGTAAACATGCCCCATATACTCTCGCAGCTCATTCCAGCCCAACAGCTCTTCACAGTTGTTCACAAAAATGTATTTACCATGTCGCATCACTACCCGCTTTAGCATCTCTCCCCAGCCCCACTTTTCTCTAGAACCACAGCAGATCTCAACAGGTCAAACATCACTGGGCCAGCTGTTCTTTAATGAAGAATCACCATCCCAAACACTACTGGAGCGATAACCTGGCAGGTTAGGACGGGGTGGGCGGGGTACAGAGCTTTATGCAAAGAGACATTGAAAAGGGAATACTCACTCTCTGGGGCTGAAGAACATCACAATTAAACTGGCTCTTCTGATCTATTCGTGATCTCCAGAAGTGCGAAAATGCTCTTCTCCAATGAGTGCCTGGGGCTTGTCTGTGACTTTTCTTGTGCCCTTTGTAGCCCTACTTTTCTAAAAGTAAAGTCAAAGCAAGACAGGAGGCCAGCAATCACAAATACCAAGCATTGGCAAAGCCTGATCCTTGGCAAGTGCGCATCTTTTGTAAGCATCTGCAACAGAAATTAAAAGATTGAAAAGTTAATTTCATTTTTTTAAAGCCTCTGGCTAAATGTGATGGGCAAATGCTTTCAAATTTAAAAAAAAGTATAAAATGAGCAACGACAGTGTCTGACACACTAGTTCCGGCACTGAACAATAGAGCTGAGATTCTCTTACTCTAAGAGACCCACTTTAAGGGCAAGGACTTGTAGTGCTAGCAGCAATATGGCTTCTTGAAAGCAGATCAAACCGGTTTCCACAGGAGCTAGAGAGGTGTGGCAATTCCTATTAGTGGCTAATTGCTCCTGGTGGTGCATTCTGATAACTGTGTTTTTATTTGATTTACCCATCACAATTACTTCTGTGTATTCACCACCTCCACTCTCTCAGGCAATTCTGTCCCACCTCAGCACTCTTGTGCTACATGCCCCATCAGGTTTCACGGTCATTGGTGTGCACTTCATTGGTCTTATGACTGTTGACTTAGACTAGGAGGCCCTCCCGGGTGGCAGTCCTACTGTCCTCATATCCACTTGTACCCTCTGCAACAGCCATGGGATTCAGCAACATCTGTCAAAATGACTACCCTGAGCCAGGGGGTATAGTTTTTTTCAGACGTGCACAGGTCTTTCTCCCATATTGACTTTTTCTCATTCCATCTGTGTTTTTGCACCAGATTGTCAACACGTTTGTTTTGTGTATACAATGTACTAGGGAGAGCTGTTGCCCATTACGGAGGTTGAGCTAGTGGCGGCTAACTAAGTAGGAATTCCCAGATGCCCTCAGTGACCACAATCCACACAGTACTTCTAAATCAACAAGGGATCGCCTGAGAAGAACCAGAGAGGGAGCAGGGTGGGAGTAAGGTCTACATGACATAGGGCCCGGAGCCACTCACTCGTATAGGTTCATTTACATATGCAGTATTTGATACAATTGTGTGATTAACGTATGTTCTATTTTTGTAATGATAAACACTGGGCTGGGCATTAACTTTATTGTGTCTATTGGTTGATCATTGAGGTCTGAGCTTGAGCACCCCCAAACAACCTCCCTTCAAAGCCTGTGACTGCCTGCCCTTGCTAACCGGAGAGATATGTGTGGAAGTGGTTGTATTTGGCCCGAATTAAAGCGTCATATTAGGATTGACCCCGGGACACCACTGGCAGACAAACCACCACTCCCACAGGGATGTTGGGGGGTAGTTTTATATAGCGTGAACTAGACTTGAAGGTATTAGAGCGCTTTACATGAGCACCAGTTGCATTACAGACAGACACATTAATGTTTTGGTTAAGCACAGGAGATTAAGTGATTTGCCCAGAATCACAGGATGTTGAGTGTCCCTGCCGAGACTCAAACCCAGTTCCCTAGCTCTGAGGTTGACCGCTCTAGCCGTTACGCTATGTCCTCTCCCACAAAAGGGGTCTGATAGGAAGATATAAGCAAGGCACCAAGCTTTTTCTAACATAAGGAAGGAGAAAAGAATTCCAGCTGTAGAATCCAGAAGATAATCAAATTGATAGAAGCAAAATTTGTACCTAAAATCAGTACCAGTAATACTAAGAATGCAATGACAAAGGAATACATTTGATGTGACGCTTCTTTCTATAGTAATTGCCTCTCTTACATATGAGTTAGCTTGAACTGAATTTATAGAAAAGTGCTCCACTTCATCTTACATTTGGAACCTCAGATAACATCCTGTGGACAGATCACTTTCTTGGGAAAAACCGGTTATAAGACTTGTCTAGGCCCATTTTCAGCAAGTCATGAAGTTCATTATCATCATCATCATAATCTTTATTCGATTTTATAGATAAAATCACAAAAGACAAGTCATTTAAAACCATCATACAGAATATCAGTATCATAGTCATTCATATTTTAAAACTCCCACCAGAAAGCGTAAATGAAAAAAGCAGGTAAAAGGTGAATTCAGCAGCTGTAAGAAGAGTAAGGCTGGCCTAACTTGGTTACAATTGAGTGGTAATAACATTGGGCGTATAAAATATGACGCAGGTAACTATATTTAGAGCGGAACATAACCACATGTAATGTGTTTTGATCGAAATATCGCAAATGTAGGGGTGAGTATTTAAAACAACCCTGGTTAAAATGGACCAGACAGTAAAATAAATGTAACCTACAATAGGTCAACAATTGGCGTTGATGGCGAGATATATTCCAAGTCAGATAAGGTTCAATATTACTATCTGTTTTCACCAACAGCGCATGTCGCAAAGAGTTAATTGGCAGATCAAAGAAGAAGCCAAAGATTGACATCCTTCGTTCTGCCATAGACCCTGGAGCCATGCCACAACCTTCATCCCTTATGCTCCATGTAGATGGCAGAACACTCCTCCAGGTGACAGAGACCATGAAGAAGCTAAAGTGATCTAAGTGAGGCAGACACTCAGCCATGTGTTGAGCACGAAGCCCAGGAACACACTGGTCATCAGCACTCCAAACAATTGCTCCCTCCTTGAACAGGCTTAGTTTTTGCTCTCAGCTTGATTTAACAGTCACAGTTGTAATTGAAAAGGCATTTTTTTTTGGGGAGACAGGCACTGCGGCGCATGGGCTGGTGGAATGTCCTGACTCGGGAGACCCCACTGTGGAACAATGGACGTCTGCCCCACTTGGCGGCCCTTCCGGGATTTCAGGGATGGGACGCTATTGGTATCTCCACCCTGGGGAACGTTCAGAGGGGCACGACACTAAACTCCTTCCGGGATCTCCAGAAGGAGTTTCATATGCCACAGACGCAATTCTATCGATATCTGCAGCTACGCCACGCATTGTCCCCCAGCCTGCAGGGACTAGAGTCCATACCCGAATTTAGTCCCATTGAAGCAAAAGTTTTTATGGGGTTTTACAGGAAAAGAAGATCTCTCGGATCTATCAGTCACTAGTTACGCATTGCTCCCCTACACTTCAGAAACTCCAAGGGGACTGGGAGGCAGATGTGGGCGGGCTGGAGGAGGAGGATTGGACAGAAGCCCTGGCAGCCCCGCGGAGGGCGGTCAAAGCGATAGGGCTCCGCCTAGTCCAATTCAAATACCTCCATAGGGTCTACTTTACTAGGACACGGCTGTGGCGGGTGGGGTTGATTGCTTCCCCTGAGTGTCTTCGCTGTGGTCGGGATGAGGGTACGTTTATACATACGGTCTGGCAGTGCACATCACTAGATCGCTTCTGGAGGGGGGTATTCGAATGTCTCTCCGAGGTCCTGGGCTGGGAGCTTATACGTACACCGCAGCTGGCTCTGCTCCATGTCATGGAGGGGGGGGTGGCAATGCCTATAAACGACATCTCCTGCTCTTAGGCCTTACACTGGCAAAACGAGACATTGCTAAGGCGTGGAAGGTGACGCGGGCCCCCTCGGTGGCCGTTTGGAAAAATGGTTTGGACTTTTGCATGGGGCTGGAGCAACCTATCTTTGTGGACAGGGGGTTCCCGCGCAAACACTATAAGATATGGAAACGGTGGGCGGAGTACCAGGGCCTATGGCTGGAGCCTCCGGCGATCGTGGAGCCTTTGGGCCAGTATAGATTGAGGGGGGGGGGGGACGGGGAGGGTATGCATACCTGGATTAAGACTATTTGATTTCCTCTTACTGCTGTGGACGAGACTGTGTAGCCTCAGTGCGATCTTAAGGGGGGTGGTGGGAGGGGGGAGTTGGGGGAGGGATGTATTACCATTTAATGTTCACATGTACTGTTTTGCCGGTCCTGTTAAAAGTTGATTACTGTCATGGTTATATTTGGTTTGCTTTGGCAGATGACTCTGGAGTGCAGAGCCCTGCGCAATATATGCGATTTGACAAATAAAATATGTTTTCAAAAAAAGAAAAGGCATTTTTTGATTTGCCTGCAACTCCAGTCAGCTTGAATGGACGAGCCTATAAAGTTACGGTGTGGCATACCAACGTTTGTGCAGTTCAGTGTAAAAACGTGTTCGCCATTTTAGCTTCCATTGGATTTTTTTTAAAATGCTACAGCAGAAACCGCTGAACATATTTAAGCCAAATTTAGCAAGAATGTAGAACTTTACCCAGAAAGCATGATTTTTCGATTTTGTTGTAAAATCCATCCAGAATTTTTTGGGCTATGTTTGTTACAAAAAAGCGCCTGTGTGCATGAAAATTTTAACACTATGTTATATGCTTTATGTTGAGTCTGCAAACTATGCCATTGAGTTGGGTAATATCAACACCTATTTTGTACAGAGCTGCTAAACTACAAGGCTGTCACATGTAAAAAATGCAAATACAAAATTGTTACCGTGTGCATCTATATGTGTATTTATTGTATTTGTGAAGAAGGACTCTTCGTAGGTGTATCCTAGGTTTCCCACCAGTGGGGCTTAAAGTCGCGATTTTACTCTAAGCAAACGTGCATTGGGACCTATTCTCAAACTGCATTTTGTTGTACATGAAGTAGCAGTACTGATTCACATGTAAATGTTATTCACTAAACTACGAATGGAGATCTCCACCTCTCCTATTTTTTCTACTGGGAGAGCGGAGACTTCCACACACCCTAAGTATTTGTTTTCGTAGTAAAAGTAGGAGGGACCTGGAGGAGTGGTTGGAAAATGAAGAATACTTCCTGCAAAATAGGGAAGAGTATGGAGAGGTTATGGAGGTGATTAGCTAATACTAACACTCACCCACAAAAGAGTAAGCACATTGTTATTCACAAACCACACTTCTTTTTTTTTTTTTTTTAAGTTTAAGTTTATTGAGACCAGCAAGAAAATACAATGTACAATCAAAATCCGGTCAGACAACATGAGTAATTATGATATGAACAATAAAGGATATTAAGCATAAAGGGTACAATAAACACGGTGTCCTAGAAAAGAAAAAGGGGAGAAAGAGGAAGAAAAAAAGGGGGGGGGGGGAGTAATATGAATTTCATTGGAGAGAGTTCAGAGGAATCGAGGGCAACAAAAGAGGAAAAATGAAGCATTACATTGCATGTATTTTAAAACTCTAAAACGCATATAGTGATATAATGGGAGGAGTACAATATGCAAGAAACAATAATAAATTATTCAAACAAAAGACAACGAAACTAAATCAAGGCGGTTTGCGGACATCGTCCGATGTTCTGACAATAGCAGTAATGGAAGTATTCGAAGGGGGGGAAGTAGATAAATATGTAGTGAGAGGGAGCCATAACAAATCCCTTTTAATTGCTAGTGATATAGGGGTAACATAGTTGGTGTCAAGTCTGTGATTAAAACAGATGGCGTTCCACCAGGCTCTGTAAGTGACTTTATCCGCGTGTTTCCAATTCAAGGTGATTAGATGTAAGGCTATAGCAATTAACAAATCTATTAACTGACAGTGTGGCGAAGGTTGAGGCCATGAGGGGGATAAGGAACCAAGGAATATATTTGAGAGGGAAAAAGGAACTTTAGTGTTAAATATCTTGTTAATTTGAGACCAAACTAAGAGCCAGAATTTAGCAATGTTAGGGCAATCAAATAGCATGTGTTTTAAGTCAGCCTTTAAACATGAGCAGGACCAGCAGTGTGATGAAGTGGTGGAAGAAAAGGAAGCCAATTGTGCGGGTGAATATAATGCACGCTGGTATACAAAATAAAGAGTCTGAGTGGTATTGGCCGCTCGTGAAGTTTTATGGATCTTTAACCACAGCTTATCCCACAAAGAGACAGACCAGGATTGTAATAAATCTTTTTCCCAAGCCAGCTCAGTCCTTGTTTTGCACCGCGTTGCAAGAGATAAGAGACCATTGTAGAGGGAAGATGCAGAAGGGGAAGCGTCTATCAATGGAAACAATGTAGAGCAAGTTGTAGGGAGATTTGGAGAAGTTGGGAGCGATGAAAGATATTGGCGAAGAGAGGGAAGCAGAAGGTCATATTGCTTCTTACAGGAATTAGGAAGGGCAAAGTTAGATTTGAGTACTGAGAAGGATAGAGGTGCACCATCCATCAAGAGTTGGGAAATCCACTTCAAGCCCTTGGAGTGCCATATCTTCCAGTAGAAAGCACGATTTTTAATACGTAGTAATTTATTGTGCCAAATAGGTTGTTGAGAAAGTGAGTTAAGTGAGGGATAAGAGGCTGGTAGGAGAGGAGTTAAAAGTTTTCGCGTGTGAGAAATAACAGGATGACGCAAAGAAGAAGTGTGCGCAGAGAAAGCAAGGGATTCCAAAAAGGCGAAGGGGGAAGTGAAAAACTTCTCGATGCTAAGCCAAATTGGAGGATAGGTAGGAAGGTCCGAGGAAAGCCATGAAGAGGCTTGTTTTAGGGAAAATGCGTGGTGATAAGATTTAAAGTCAGGAAACTTAAGCCCACCATTTAATTTATCTTTTTTGAGAGTAGATAAGGCTATCCGAGGGTGCTTACCTTTCCAGAGGAATTTTAGTAAAGTGCGATCTAATATCTTAAAGTAATAATCTGGGATGTGTACAGGAATCATTGAGAGAGAATATAAAATGACGGGAGCAAGCATCATCTTAATAGAGTCTAACCTACCCCACCAAGAGAGAAAAAGAGGGTGCCACTTGGTAATAGAATCTTTTAGCTTCTTAGTAATGTAATCAAAATTGTGTTTAAGAGTTTCGGAGATAGACGGGGAGAACCATAATCCTAAATATTTTAACTTAGAGGATTGCCAGGAAAAACCGGTATGATCAAAATAGTGTTTGAGACACAAAACATTGAGGGGTAAGACTTCACATTTATCACGATTTAGGCGGTATCCTGAAAGTTTTGAAAACGCATCTACTTGGGAAAGGAAAGGAGGAAGAGAAGTATCGGGATTGGAGCAGTATAAAAGAATATCATCTGCATAAACAGACATTTTGACTTGGCGGGAGCCTAAATGGAATCCTGTAATTAGGGAGTCCTGTCTAATTTTGGTAAGGAAAGGCTCTAATGCCACTACAAATAGGAGAGGGGATAGGGGGCAACCCTGCCGTACACCTCTTGAAAGAGAAAAATAATCGGAGACCTTACCATTAGCAAAAATAGACGCCTTAGGACCAGAGTACAAGAGAGAAATCAAGGAAATTAACTTAGAGGGAAACCCTATCCACTGAAGAGCATGGAACATAAAGTCCCAACCAATCCTATCAAAAGCCTTTTCGGCGTCTAAAGCTATGGCAGCAAGCGGGTAGTCTAAGGAAGAGGCCTTGCTAAGAATGTTAAAAAAGACTCTAGAATTATCAGAGGATAAGCGACCTTTTACAAAGCCCGATTGTTCCGAACCAAGAAGCTCAGGTAAGATTGGGTCAATACGTAAGGCAAGAATTTTAGCAAAGATTTTATAATCCGTGTTCACTAAAGATATCGGGCGATAATTTTTACAGAAAGAGGGATCTTTGCCTTCTTTGGGGATTAGGCAGATCATAGCATCTTGGAAGGTACCTTGAGATGTTCCGTTTGCGATAAAAGAAGTAAACAAAAGAAGAAGTTGTGGAAGGAGGAGTTTCGAAAAGTGTTCATAAAATTCAATGGTAAATCCATCAGGGCCAGGGGTTTTCCCTCGCCTCAAAACCGATACGGCATGAGAAATTTCTGCTAATGTGATATCTAGCTGCAGTGAATCAAAATCAATATGTTGCGAGGGAGGAGAAGGGATGGATTGGAAGTAGGAGGAAAGATCAGATTGAAGAGGTTGGGCCTCAGGGGTGTAGAGAGTTTTATAAAAGGAGACAAACTCATTTAAGATATCTTCATCCTTGAAAAGAATGTCACCATTGGAATCCTTCAGAGACTCTATCCTAGTTCTGTCCCGCCGAGATTTTAGATAGTTGGCCAGTACTTTCCCCATTTTATTCTGACCTCTATAGTAACGAGCACTACTCTTCAGAAGATAAGAAGAGGCCGCTTCTGTGGATGTTTTGTTGAAGGTAATTTTGGCAGTGATAAGATCTTTCAAAGAAGCTTCAGAGTACGAGTGGTAATAAGCGTATTCTAATTTTTTAATTTTGGTAAGCAATTGAGCCGAATGTTTCTCAAAAACTTTTTTCTTCCGAGAAACAAAGTTAATAATAAAGCCTCTGGCAGCTGCCTTAAAAGAATCCCAAATCATAGCAGGGGAGGAATCATGAGTAGTGTTTATGGTGAAGAAATCCGACGCAAAAGAACTGAACTGGCTGGAGAAATTAGGATCTGCAAGCAGCAAATTATTAAAACGCCAACGTCCAGCACATGGGGTGTGAGGAAGAAGGTCAAAATCAACAGAAACCGGGGCATGGTCTGAAATTAAAATGGACCCTATTTCTGATTGAAGTACGTGTTGCGTTAGAGGTTTACTTAAAAAGAGGTAGTCAATACGAGATTGTGATTTGTGTGGGGGGGAGAAAAAGCTATATTCACGGAGATCAGGGTGACACAGTCTCCAGATGTCAACTAAAGACTTTTGACGAATGGTGGAAGCAAATTGTGAGTGCATTTTGTTGTTTACAAATCTGACTGGGGAATTCCTATCTAAAATGGGATCACAAACTTGATTACAATCACCCCCAAAAACAATATAATTGTCTGTAAGGGAGAGCAACTTATCAGAAATATGTAACCAAAAAACATTGTCAACTGAAACTGGAGCATAAACGTTGAAGAAAACCACTGGTATTTTGTCAATAAGTAATTTAACAATTAACCAACGACCTTCAGAATCAGTTTCTTGAGAAATCACCGATACATTAAACTTTTTATGAGTGAGAATAAGAACACCATTTTTCTTACCTAAAGCTGGAGAAGAAAACACATTACCTACCCAACATCTTTTTAATTTAGATGCTTCAGCCTCAGGAAGGTGGGTTTCCTGAAGGAAAGCAACATCAGTTTTTAACTTTGCTAAGTGGGAAAGAACTCGTTGTCTTTTAATGGGATTGTTCAATCCTTTAACATTCCATGTGATAACTCTGAACTTGACTGGATGAGATTGAAGTCAAAAACCATGAACATACAATGCGATAAATAGGGTTGAGAATGAGAAGAGTAGAGAAATGAGAACTCAGAAGTGTACAAAGAAGAAGATAAGAGAGGAAGAGATTAAAAACAATAATATTAAGAAATTCGATAAGGGATAAGAAACATAAGCAAGGAATATGGATTTGCGAATGACCAAAGAAAGGGAGAAGAGGATAGAATGAGGGAGGTGTAAGCGGGAAGAAAAGAAAAGGAAAAAAGAAAAAGAAAAAGAGGAGAGGAACAATGGCAGAAGACAGCAAAAAAAGCATAAAAGTAGAATATGAACAAAAGGCATACTTACATGAAGAAGATCCAAGAGAACAAGGGGGAGGGGAAGAAGCCACACGAGACAGACAGCCCATCCAGGCTGACCAGACGGAGGACGAGGGGGAAAACGCCAATAAAATAGGATATCTACGGATGCGAGAGAGAACAAAAAACAAAAACGTAAAAACTATTTAGCACAATAAGCGATGAAGAATAGGAGAGTTAAAACAGAACAAAACGATTAGGTACCAACTCAAATTAAGAAGACCATCCAAGCTACAAAAGAACACCAAAGAATACATGAGGGACGGTGATAAAGAGAAGCAATGAATGAAAGAACCATAAGAAAAATCATCAGAACATCAAGTAACATTTGAAGACGAGGGTCCCGAAGCTTCCATGGTCTCCGTCCTGTGAAAGTTTATGAAACTCTGTAACTGCTGCGGATCTTCATAGGATGTCGTCTTGTTATTAAACGTGACCTTAAAGAGGCAGGGGTGAAAAAGACCATAACGCGCTCCCATGGTACGAAGAGTAGGTCTCATATCAAGAAAGGCCTTACGTCTGTTGGCTGTGGACTTGGCATAATCTTGAGCGAAAAACAAAGTGGCGCCGGACCAGGTGACTCGTTGAGAGGATTTAGCCGCTGACAAAACCTTTAGCAAGTCCGTGTACTCCAAAAAGTACAAAATGACACCTCTCGGCCTCTGAGAAGAAGAAGCACTCGATGGAAGACGTCCTAACCTATGGGCTCGTTGAATGTTGAGAGCGGTGCCTTCCGGCATATGGAGAATCTTGGGTAGAAAAGTTTTAAAGAAGGTAGGAGGATCCGACCCCTCTGATCCCTCCACCAGACCATAAATACGCAGGTTGTTCCGCCTATTACGGTTTTCAAGATCCTCGACTTGGCGTTGGAGGGCAGACACTTGAGATTGAAGGTGAGAGACATTGGTGTTAGTGTCTGTAAAGGAAGACATATGACTTTCAACTGCAGTAATTCGTGAATCAAGTTGAGCCCAAGTGTCAGTGAGAGCTTGTAGTTTATTATTTGTTTCCTCCATAAAGGGACGAAGGGCCCTAATTTCTTCCAGTAGTGTTTCCATGGAGACAGGCGAGGTCGATTTAGGAGGAGAAGGCGGGTTGTGCTTTAAACGCTTGGTGACAGACTTCACAGCAGGCACTGGCGAGGGAGAGGGATCCATATTCTCCGTAGGGTCTTGTGAGAATAACAGTGAATCCTCTAGTTTGGAGAAGGCAGTAAAAACTTTTGAATTTTTGATGAGGGTATGCTTAGGCGTAGGGTGTTTAGCAAGTGAGCCTTTCGTTCTCCCCATAAGAGGCAAGTCCAACAGTCCAATTGAGTGAGAGGAGCAGAGACGTGGCCCAGAAGGAGAGTAGCACTGGTTAAATGGTTAACATCACTGACAGATCCAGCAAGTATCAGCAAGCCTCATTGAAGCGCGTGTTGAAACGGAATTAAAGAAATAGTCATTGAATTGACGTATCCGAAAAAATGAGGCAGTTCCATAAAACTGTTTCAATATCTGAGACAAGAACACTTGTCAAGAACAGCCATGAGTGAGGAAGAACTGTGTTATCTGAGGAGAACAGCACAGAAAAACACTCTCGTGAGGTGCATGCATAAAATGGCGGCTGATTCGGAGAAGAAAACGCTGCACAAACTACGCACCTTCCGTATTCTCCAGATATGTATCATTAAGATTGTCCAAAGATGGTGAAAAAATGAAGAAAAAGCCAGAGGTGAGCAGAAATAATAGCCAAAAGGGGGAAAAACCACTTTTGCAGCATGCTTCTTCAAGTCATTAGCTTACATTCTCCTCAGGCGAAAAAACAAAATGGCGGCCGTTCCGAAAACGGGGCCTCCGAGGGAATTAAAGAGGATTAAATGTAGCTTACTGACATAGCGACTGCAAAATTCGGTGCTCCGGATGTTCAGACAGCCTGTCCTCACTTTGTGGCATCCTCGTACTCGTAGTTATGAGAGAAAAAATCGGCGTTATCCTCCCGACCCCGGGAGCGTCAGGGAAAAGCCGCCATCTTCGTAAGGCGTTAACCACGCCCCCCCACAAACCACACTTCTAAAGTTACTATTGCCCAAAAAGCCACAAAACAGCCATAGAGTAAGTCTAGCAGCTGGGGGTTGTCAAGTTTCTAAGACAAACATTTGTTGTTGTTTTAAGAATTTGCAAAGACCAGGATATGGTACTAAATAGGACTTTGAACAAAATCTAATGTATTTATTTGTAACATGCCTTTTCGACATTTGTTTTGTTTCAATTGTAGTCAAGGTTAGCTCAGCTCTGGAACTCACTTAAAAGTGTTTTCTATTTATATTTACTGTTTGAAGTATGTACAGAGAAGTGCGAAAAAATTGAATTTGAGTGATTTTGCTTATTTTTGTACCTGCCAGGGTATTAAAATACTGGAGGTGCAGATGGAAAACCGTCAGGGTGGCAACGTTAAATTAATACATTATTTTGATTTAGTATTAATAATATATGCATTTTTGGTAGTGTTAAAAAGTGATAACAATGTACTTATTATTTATGTGCAAATTAATGATTGGCTTATTTTTTGTTTTAATTTACATTAAACTTTCAAACTTTTATTAAAAAATAAAGATTCAATTAAATTAACCAAAAAACTTTTAATTACATTTAGTAAATATTATTTAAAAAGGAGTATGCTAGTGTGGGTGGGAATTTGTTTACATTTCATTGGAAATAATATTTATAAAGTAAATTAATATATTTCAGTTATTTAAATATTTAACAAACATTTAGTAGCTGATTTTTAGATTGGTTGACAAGGTGACGTAGCACTGTGAACGCAAAACCCTCGGTCCATCCATTCTATTTTTAGTTGGACAGGTCGTCAGTTTTCCAACAGCAGTGCCCCCACTAGATCTGCCGTCAGAAAACTTACTCCCACATCCTAGTGGATTAGGAGTGGATTAGGAGCTCTCAGAGTAAGAGCACCAAACAGTACAAACCATATAGAGCAAATAGTCTGATGTCCTTCTTCCTGTTCAGGCACCAAGAGGTAAAACTTTGGTGGCCACGAACAAGAAAAAATAATGACCCCCACACCCTGTGGCCATCAATTGTTTGTGTTTTTCAGCAACAAACTCCAGCTTTGGCAGTTTGTTTCTGATAAACAAAAAGGTTTGGCATGCGGCTACCAAAAGATAGCAGCCGTGCACCAATCTTTAAGTGCCATCAGAGGAGCCACCATGGCAGCTGCTCCTGTGAATGCACAGAGATCACCACCAGGCCAGCAGGGAACACAAAATATGGCAGTCTTCTGTCCATCAGGGTGGAGAACGTCATATCCTCCACCACCGTGACGGACTCAGTAAAGACAAGCAAGTGCTAAATCAGCCCTGTAATCTGATGAGTTAGCTAATGCAAATTTTGTAATACTCATTCTAAGATATTAATAATTACTGCAAATTAATTTGCAATTTTAATTTACGTTAAAATATTTTTATACATATATTTGTTTAAATGAATAGACTTTCATATTTTTTTCTGTAGTTTATTTACCCTAGGAAGACCTCGGTCCCAGTAGCAAAGGTCTCTGCCTACATATGAAAAGTTAGAAGTAGTAAATTTACACTCGTAAATTTACTCTTACATATTTGCACAACCTGGTTTCAGGACGTGCATACCTGTTAATCCCCCCCTAGGTGTAAATCTACACTCGGAAATGGTGAATAGCTCAGAAATGGACATTTACACTACGTGAGTAAATGTACACGTGGAAGTCTACTTTTGTGAATAGGGCCCTTCGTTTTCAAGTATTAACCAGATACAGGCTGGAGTTGCTTATATTAAGATAATAAGTACCTGGAGCTGATGATGGGGAGATTAAATAGAGATGCTCTAGCCCAGCTCTCGGACGTATTTAGCTTGATTTTCAGACGGAGGTGAAGGGCAGTCAGGAAACATAAGCTGTCCTTAGAAATACAGGCCCTGCCCACATTACAAAGCATCACTTTTTTTTTTTTTAAAGTTTCTTTTTATTAAGCATCAAGCAGAACAGCAATACGGACATTAGTTCGTTCCAGAGGCGCGCAGGCTCCGAGGTTGCAAAACAGTCCGCTAGGGGGAGTTCAGCTTCGTACAGCCCCAGTTCATACCACACCCCCGAACAAAGTGATCGCTGCTGATTGTAAGAGAACATAACCCTGAGGAGGTTCTTCAATCTAGAACCCGTCCTCCAAACCCCCTCATTTCCTCCCCCCAAAATAACGCCCCCCGTCTCGGTGGTGGTAAGCTTATATAACAAGAAACCTAAAGGATAGCATCATTGTCTCAGCGTGATGTGAGTAGCCCAGTACCCCCACAGTTGTATACTAAGGGCCGCGTTGTCACAACCAGACCCCAGGACCACCTATATTTGGAAAAGGTGCATAGCCCGCACCGAAGGAGGACAGACTGCAGCGGATAGTCCCCGGGACAGAAAAGCGACCAACGGCCCCCAGCTGAGTTCGAACCCTTTATAATTATCCCTAAAGATGTCTGCCAAGCGTTCCAAGGACAGAATTTTAAGCTTTAACCATGTCTGCCCTGGATACAGGCAAGTCTACTGCAAAAATTGTCAGTCGGTGACCAAATTATGTAGCAGAGTAGGTTTAATTACTAAACAAAAAATGACAAACTATAATGCTTGTTATGTGATAAGGGCAAATAAAAACAAGTCATGCAAACATTCTGCGGCATTAGCATTACTATCGAGCTACATTAAGAGCTATGTGTATTGTTTCTCGATCTCTAGTCCCATGCCAAAAAGAACTTTAAGAAGTGGTGAATGGACCCGATAAGCATGCTTTGAATTTATTATTAATTTCTGCGCAGTTTTTATCAAATGCGTTGAGTCTCTGTAATTGTCCAGTTGGTTTTTAAGTGTTCGCATTTATGTTAAAAATAACTTTTTTCGCGCTCATGCTATTGAGTAATGACCTGTGCACTACTACGCAGTGGCGTCACTAGGGGGGTGCGGACCGCACCGGGTGACACCCTCACGGGGGGTGACACCAAAGGGCCGGTCTGGTCGGTGTGTCACTGTCTGTGGTGCACTCAGCACTGCAACCGTCCGTGCACAATGTTATTGAAACCTTAACCAGCAGTCCAGATTAGAAACCGAAACGCAACGACGACGCGCGCAACCTAACCTTGTTCCACAGGAGGTGCCTGTGCGCAGCGCGCACTGTCTCCTCCTCCGCCGCGTCTGCGCGCCTCGGCAGTGACGTCACGTCGTCACTAGAGGGGTGCAGTCGGCGATGTTGTTACGCGTGGAATCCGAATCCCGCATGTGCATTGGCCCCCCCCAAGTGCGCGTGACTTGGCATCACGAGGGACGAGGAGGTGAGGAGGTCTCAGGTCGCCGTCGCCACACTGCCACAGCACCACTATAATTTAATTTTATTCCAAGCAAGGCCGACCGAGGTAGTCCCCTCCCCCCCTGTCTGCAACTCAGCAGGTGAGTGGCCTACTATTGTATTGCCTATTCAGACAGTGCAGGGCGGTGGGCGATTCCATTATCATCGGTAAGGTTCCGGGACATGCATGTTACATGCAGACTTTCACAGGGGCCGCCAGGTTTGGAGCCCCCTCACCAGGGTCCAGCTTTGTCAAGTGCTGTGCTAGGCCACGGTGCCCGCCTGTGCCACCCTGAGAGGGCACCACACGCACTCCTCGATACATTCACAACAGCACTCCCATGGCCATTTCTGTAGGTTTTGAAACAGCGCCAGAGACCCTAAAAGTCTGAAACACGTAACTCGAGCGTGCGTTCCTGCAGCTGGTTTAATATCGTAGAAAGGCCGCGCGACCCCCATTGTCCAGCTGTTCTGGTGGCTGGCACGAGCTGCAGTAGTGAACATGACTATGTATCATTAAATTCAAAAATAACAAGCATAAATCGTCGTTTTTTAATTAGGAAAATGGCATTTCATTTGCACTTTTGATATACACCTGTTAGGGACGTTTGCATTCCCACGCATTTCCTAAACCAATGTCAAGTGCTGTGCTAGGCCACGCCACGGTGCCCACCTGTGCCACCCTGAGAGGGCACCACACGCACGCCTGGATGCATTCACAACAGCACTCCCTTGGCCATTTCTGTAGGTTTTGATACAGCGCCAGAGACCCTAAAAGTCTGAAACACGTAACTCGAGCGTTCCTGCAGCTGGTTTAATATCGTCATAGATGTGACATCCTAGAAAGGCCGCGCGACCCCCATTGTCCAGCTGTTCTGGTGGCTGGCACGAGCTGCAGTAGTGAACATGACTATGTATCTTTAAATTCAAAAATAACTAGCATAAATCGTCGGTTTTTAATTAGGAAAATGGCATTTCATTTGCACTTTTGATATACACCTGTTAGGGACGTTTGCATTTCCTAAACTACAGTAACATGTATTATTATAACATAATTATAGCATGACATCCGTCTGAAAGAGACTTAAATCTCCAACTCCCCTCTAAAATGAAAACACTGAAGTAGTGTCCCGAGAACTGCTATAAACGCCTTTCCCCCCCCCCCCCCGCCCCCCCCCCCCCGTATCAGTGTGGGCGCATCGACGCTCGGGGAAGAGTTTATGACAATCCGTACTCCTCCTGAAAGGGATGTCATGTAGCGCTGGAAGGAACCGCCGCGCTACATTAAAAAAAACTAAATAAAAACTGCAACAATCTGTACAAGATTGATATCATTGTACTGAATCCACATGAAATGGAGAGAATGATCCACTATCTCCCTCACATTGATAAAAGTGCGATAAATATTCTTATAATCTATATATTTTCATCGAATGCTGAACCAAATACGATGGGGCTTATTAAGGGGTGCAGGAGGCTGTGCATAGAGAGATCCGTGGCCTGCTCGACAGGACCGAAATAAACACCTGTACCCAGTAATTGTCAACTTGTTATTCTGTCCGGTATCAGGCTTGGTGCTGGGAGACAGGCAAAGTCCATCTCTCCACTCTCCCTGCTGGCATTACACACGCCACACACAGCGGCCTTAGCGGGGGATTTCCATCTGACACCCCGGAACAAGGAAACCGGCAGCAGCTGTGTTGTGCACACTTGCTTAAGGAAACACGAGTTGTATGTGTCACTGATACAACAAGCATTTGCAATGCAATAGGTCTCGCATTTACGCGAGTTTAAGCTATTGGCATTGTAAATGACAATGCCTTTTATTTATGTTAAAGAAACAAGCATTTGCAATGCAATAGGTCTCGCAGTTGTTAAAAGTTTGAGCTATTGGCACTGTAAATGGCAATGCATTTTATTTATGTGTGGGTTTTTAAAACATAAATAAAAGGCATTGTCATTTACAATGCCAATAGCTCAAACTCGTATAAATGCGAGACCTATTGCATTGCAAATGCTTGTTTTTTATTGGACCCAGGCATTTAAATGAGTTAAAGTTTTCAGAAGTGCTTTTAGTATTCTGTCCCATTTTAGTGGTTTAAGCCTAAAAATTTTAGCTGCAGGAATTGCCTTAGCCTGGATATGTACATATGTATGTTTTATTAATGTATTTATTTGTCAAACAGCTGTAGGCTAAGCGTTTGGTATAAACATGCATAAATCTATGTAAATGCATGTAGTTTATTTCTTGTTCAGTGTAAAACTGAGCTTTAAGTAGATTCCTAACACCCACATTTATGTTTTACCTTTGCTTTTCCCTTCCCTGCAATAAAGACCGCTCCTAAACCGTGTTATTGTTAAGAGTGTAATATACAAAAGCACCACTATTTCATGCATGTATCTTTTTGTATGAGAGAGTAACTTTGAAATACACAGCACCCTCATCTTTTTCGTACGGAGAAGGCAACTTCGCAACCTCGCAGAACACTGTAGTTAGCCTGCCTGCAACTTGCAATGCTGGCTTCAATGTAGCATGGAGGCAAGGTGCGGTTTAAAAACATGATAGGTCCAGGGCGAAACGGCCGATGTTTATGCGCACAATAAATCACAGCGAACAACAAACAACAAGCGCGCACTGAAGTTAACGAGGAGGGAGTGGGAGGGGAAGTGGGGGCGGGCACAGTGGTGCGGGACATCAAAGGGGCCGCGAAAGTGAAAGGAAACGAGTGCTTTCAGGCTGCCAAATGGTGCGCGCGCCCGGGGCACATGCACTGTATTTGGAGGCCTGAAAGCACTCGTTTGCACTTCTAAAACTCGCTTACTATAAGTCTCGCCAGAGCAGCGCTAAAGCGCTGTCTCAGGCGAGACCTAAAAAGGCATTTTCATTTACAATGCCAATAGCTTAAACTTGTGTAAATGCGAGACCTATTGCATTGCAAATGCTTGTCTTTACTTGAAACCGGATTTAAGGGATATTACAACAATATCCAGGTTCTCAAAGGAGTAGCCTCCCAAAAATGTTTTCCCACATCAACGGAGAAAACAGGCAATAAGCCATCAGAAATTATTTGGACTCACAGAAATGCAAGCCTTTTTTGTTTATCGCAAACAGTAAATATCTGGGCTCTAGAACTTCTAACGCGACACCAGATGCAGCTCACGTCTGCAAAAAGTTTGCTAAGCAAAGGGATAGAGGGGTCAAAACCCCCCGCCCCCCACTACACTTCAAAAGCAAAGACAAGGAATTCTTCGGGTCGAGCAAAGGGACCCCATCAAACTTGTGCTTATCTCAAGGAAGCACATTCCTCAAGACAAGCAGAACAGAGCAGGGAGTCCTCAGCAACAACACAGATCGTTCGTTTACTATTACCAGGGCTCTCAGAGTTAGTCCAGCCTCTTTCCCAGGAGAAGAGCACGTGCAGCCCTTTCACCCAGGTCAGGTGACTAGAGCCGACAAATAATTCAGAGTGGCTAGTAGAAACAAGCAGGCGTCGGTTTCTATCTCGCTTCTCGAGTGCCTTAACCATGTGATCTGGCCAGTGATGAAACGAAACTGAAACTTTGATACCCATTCAAATACGGCTGCAGGGAAAGCATTTGATGAGCGTCCAACTCACTTTCATTCCAACAGGGATGTGGCATAACAGCTTTAGTTGCCGGTTTTGGAGCTGGAGAACCCGGTTCGAATCTCCGTGTCAACTATTTTGTGATTCTGCGTAGATCTCTTAATCTCCCCGTGCCTACAAAAACATGAATCCGTCCTCGTGTAATGTAACTGGTGGTCATGTAAAGCGCTCGAATACCTTCGGGTCGAGTTGGCGCTGTAGAAAACTGAATTGCTGTAATTGCTGGTGAGGAAATTGAAGGTTCTCAAAATGGTTATGCAATTGAGAGGAGCGTGAAAAGGCGACGTTTGATAACATTAGAACGCAATTAAAGAACGGAGTTTGTCATGCAGAGTTGAAACCCGGTTCGAATCGCCGTGTCAACTATTTTGTGATTCTGCGTAAATCTCTTAATCTCCCCGTGCCTACAAAAACATGAATCCGTCCTCGTGTAATGTAACTGGTGGTCATGTAAAGCGCTCGAATACCTTCGGGTCGAGTTGGCGCTGTAGAAAACTGAATTGCTGTAATTGCTGGTGAGGAAATAGAAGGTTCTCAAAATGGTTATGCAATTGAGAGGAGCGTGAAAAGGCGACGTTTGATAACATTAGAACGCAATTAAAGAACGGAGTTTGTCATGCAGAGTTGAAAGTACATGTAGGATAGATGAGGCAAGAGTGATAACAAGCATTGGCCGCACGTGCGCCTCGCGCTTGAAGGTTAAAAAAAAAAGAAAAACAAGCACGGCGGAGCGTGGCGCGCGCGCGCGCTTGGGGGCGGGGGAGCGGACCCTTTGAAGTGCTCCCAAAAGGCGGATTGCATGGCGGCACGATGCGCGTGATTGTGCGCGTGCTAGCCATGCAATCCGCTTTTTGGGAGCACTTATAGTAAGCGAGTTTTGGAAGTGCAAACGAGTGCTTATAGGCCTCCAAATGGTGCGCGCGCCCGGCCGACGCACATGCACTGTATTTGGAGGCCTGAAAAGCCACTGTTTGCACTTCCAAAACTCGCTTACTATAAGTCTCGCCAGAGCAGCGCTAAAGCGCTGTCTCAGGCGAGACCTAAAAAGGCCCTAGTGTCTGTCACGTTTTGTAAACAGTGTCAGTTGAAAAGAGATGTTCGTCGTCAACCAAAGGCCGGCGTCTCCTAAAGTTATTCGTCAATCACAAATTTATTCAACAATCACAAACGCGTTTGGCCCTGGTGCGGGTTCGTTGGTGAAATCTAGTGCACTCGTTTATTCTGATAATAATGAAAGTCAATTCCATGGTGAGAAGAACACCTGAGGAACTTTACAGGACTCAATGGAAAATCAGATTATTGTATAAGATTGTAGGCACCGCAGAGGCACACAGCATTTTGTCCTCTGCTAGGAGAAAACATTTGATTAATCGAATGTGTTCTTACCTGCCTCGTTTATTCGAAACTAGTTCGATTAATCGAATTTCACCCACCTGCCTCGTTTATTCGAAACTAGTTTGATTAATCGAATTTCTACCCACCTGCCTCGTTTATTCGAAACGAGTTCGATTAATCAAATTTCTACCCACCTGCCTCGTTTATTAGAAACGCCTTATTTACAAGCTCCTTGTCCTGCAGGTGCGTCACTTTTAATATGGGAAAAAAGTGACGTGCCAGCGGCGTTCACGAAATGCATGGAATCACAGCACATATGTCAAAAACATATGTGTGTATGTATGTGTATATATATATATATATATATATATATATATATATATATATATATATATATATATATATATATATAAGACAAAACAACTGGAATAAAATAATTTTCGCACCATCGTTGGTCTGCACTCGTCATTTTCTGCAAGCGAAGCAGAGGGAAGGTGTCACGAGTCCAAGTGATATATATATATATATTTATACACACATATATATAGAAAATCGAAAGTGGAGAGTGCACATGTTTCCGAAGGTTGGGCGACCCTCACCAACTACCATGTAGTTGCAAAAAATGTCCTTTAGATGGTATTAAAACACCCTGTCGGCCTGACATTCTTTTGATTCTACTAAGTATCCCTGAATAATCGATCTTAACTGAACAGCCACACCACTTAAATGACTAACTCCCCCCCCCAAGTTCTCTCAGGAATGGCGCGTACGTGTCATACATCTAATAATGACAGAACACAGCTCCTTCCGGGAGATGACATGTTCGTGGGCGATATCCCAGCATTATCCCCCAGGGACAGACAGTCTCTGAAATCCATGTAAATGCCCAGACCAGCATTTATTATTTGACGGTACCACACCATCCTTTAATTCCAAATTATTCTGGAAATATTTAAGTGCAGCGCCCACCAACCAGCGCCTAAAATGACTGGGCTTCGCTCTGGGAATAGCTGGGTTGAACACACGGCTGGTGTCTGTTTGCAAGTAGATATAATCTAATCTAGGGCTTGTAGGCTAGCGGACACGGAGCGGAGGAGGTCCATGCGGTAAGTCGTGAGGGGGTGACACCATGAGTTACCCGCACCGGGTGACACCAACCTTAGTGACGCCACTGCTACTACGAGGTTATGTGTACGTTTGCATGGTTTACTTTAAACCATAAAGAAACCTTTAAACCATTAAAAATGTCATTGACACTTTAGCACATTCTGACACAGAATGAATCCTAAAGGTAAAAGGAAACACATTGGGTCCGATTCACAAATAAAGTAGTACATTTACACTCACGGATTTATGACAAGGGTAGATTTACTACTTTCTGCATTTCAGAAACTTTATGCACATTTTTTCTCTGTGGGGTAAAATATGTTTTCCGATTTAGAAACCCCCTTCCACTTCAATCATCAAACCTGGGGGTGCTCCATTCTCCTTCCAGCCTGAAAAGTGAAACAAACCGTCCATTCGCTGGAGTTCAAACCTGACCCTTTCTAGAGCATAACAGATGAAGTAAATATGAGCATTGTTGAGCTCACCAGGAAACAAATCTCCATGCACACATGTTTTTTGTGATAAAAGATGTGTCTCATTTGTTCGGAGCACCCCATAACACTTTTCTTTACTTTCAGGGTTACCCTGTTTTCCAACAAGAGGGCCACGAAGTGTAAGTCGTCCACTGTGCAAGACCTTAGAATTCAAGACTCTGGACCTATAATGAAATGAAACTTGCTTGGCATTTGTTTAATCTCTGAGTGGCTTAATGATTTAATTGTGCCTTTCTTAGCAGTATCCATGATAGAAGCAAGAAGGTTTCTGTGAAGGAATTTGTGCGAATGCTAAAGTAATAATTTTTCATTGCAATAAAAGATTCATTTTTGCCAACTTATTTAAATTATATTATAGCCTTATAGCCCGCCATAGCGGGCTATACCGGCTGTTAAAGGCCCGCTGCAGCGTTAAAAGCCCGAGCCGCCGGTATAGCCCTGCTACGAAGGGCTATAAGGCTATTAGAACATTCTGCCACTAGAGGGCAGAATGTTCTAACAAAACAAAGCCTTCAGGGAGCGCGAGGGGATTGAAATCCCCTCAGGCTCCCTGAAGTCTTTGTTCACAGCCAGAGCTGTGAACAAAGAAACATTGGAATGTTGGAGGTCCAGGCTTATACCGGTCATTATAAGCCCGGAGCGCTCCATTGTTTTCAATGGAGCTTCAAACATTCCAATGTTCTAATAAAATGTAAAAGTTGTTCTTTTCATTTCCTGCAGCCCTTCTCCCAGTCCATCAATGAGGTTATTTAAAAGATCTGAGTAAAAGTGTCACTGCTTTAAATGCATAAATACACCAGTCTGATGTTGAACTGTGACCGCTTAAACTTTGCAACCTGCCAGGTGCAGTGGGCACCACATTGAGCAGCAAATGTAAATACTTTTGATCCGTTTGAGATACGATCCATTTTTCACATTTACACCCGCGAATTATCCAGCAGATGTGCATTATGTGGCAAGTGTGGTACATTACCATGCAAGCAGAGAATGCAGCAGCTGCAGAATAGTGTTTTTCCAAGGGGTCCTCCTATATGTAAGGAAAAAGAATATATAGAACATGATCACAAAGAATGGACAGTATGAACCTAACAGTATAATGGGACAGATCAAAGGAATACCGAGTTTTATAGCTGAAAACACTGATAAAGCAAGTGAAACTTGAGCCAAAGCTGAAAACATCCAGACAAATCCACACTTGGGGCATATTTACTAGAAAATGTCGGAACGTGGAGCAGCGCCAAATTCGGAAGCGCTGCACTCCGACATTTCCAAAACACAGGGATGCACCGTATTTACTACAATACTGCGCACCCCTGTGTTTTTCCTAGTGCTGGCTCTAAAATTAGCTGCCTAGCGCCAGTGAAGCCACCCTTGCACCATAGTGCAAGGGTGGCTGCATTGCAGGGAATGATTGTTTATGTGCAGGATGGTGTTCCTTCCTGCACATAAACAATCATTAATGGCTTTTTGCTATATCTATGGGTGCTGCACATAGAAAAAGCAAAAACATGGAGAAATAGAAGCATTTCTCCTCGTGCACCATTCTAACGCCTGATATTGCATGGCGTTAGTTTTTGGCACTGCCATAGATTGACACCTCCTTGTAAATCTGGGGCAGTGTCAAAAAGCAATGGGGGTTGTGGTGGAATGCCCACAGCAACACCCATTACATGTCCCTTTGCTGCAGAGTACTGCTATGGAAAGGGGCATATTGACAAGGTGGCGTTAAGTCACGCTAAGTGGATTAGCGCCATCTTGAAACTATTGAAAATGGCGCTACACCACCAGCACGTCAAATAAAGTGACATGCTGGTGGCGATAGGGGCTTGTGAATATGCCCCTCGGTGTCACTGCTAGGTTAGCAAATAGAAATGTTGCCAAGACATGCAGCTACTTGGGGCCTCATCTACAAGAAAATGGCACGGCGCCGCAAGCCATTCAGCTGCATCGTACTGCATGATTTTCAAAGCACGTGGGTGTGTCGTATTAACAACAATATGATGCATCCCTGTGCTTTTCCCTGAGCTGGCGCACTATTGGCTGCCATGCGTCAGCGCAGGCATCCTTGCGTCATTTTGCAAGGGTGCCTGCACTGAGGTGATGATTGTTTTTGTGATTGAACGGGCACCTTCCTGCACAACAACAATCATTAATGGCATTTGCCATTTTCTATGCGTGCTGCAGAAAAACTAGCAATAATAAAAGTCTTTATCCTCACTGTGCCATTCCTTTGCCTCCCCTGGGGAGGCATAGCATTCTGACGCATTCCCAGTTTTACAAAATGTTTTAAATCTGGGAATGAGTCAAGTTCCATGGATGTTGCTTGGGAGCACCCACAGCAACAACAATGAAACGCCCCTTTCACGCAGGGTATTGAGTGAAAGGGCCCATATTTACAAGGCCATGAAATGTCACGCAGGGTGGCTTTATGTGGCCTTGTGAATATGTGCAAGCCTATTGCTTCACCAGTGTGTCATAAGAAAATGACGCACCAGCAGCGCAATGGGCTTGTAAATAAGCCCCTCTGTTCTCACTTGAACTATTTACCTCAGGGGTGCAACCAGCTCATCTCGGCATGGATTTTTCATTGTAAATGTTTACTGCATGGGTTATGTTTGATGATGTTGAGGTAAGGCTGTGTGGTCTTATGGTGTGCCATTGTGAGTATTGGTTATATAGAGTGGAGGTATGTTGTATCTTGTATTTAGTGGAATTTGGCAGTATGAGTGTGTCTCCGCTTCTAGTCCTTTGGGAATGATGCACACCAATGTACGTTTCTTGTATGACCAATATTACTTAGTAAGAAGATACTTCCCATCGAACTTCAAATTCACTCATGGTCCTGCCAAACTTAACTAATAGTGACCATGGTGGTCATATGTCTTCCTCAGTAATCCAAATAGCAACCAGAACCACGTCAATATTTCTTTGGGGAGGATGTTAATACTTTCTTTCTTAGCTAATCATTTTATGATTGTTTTTATGTTCTTCGGTATACCACCTCTCATTCGTTATTATTTAAAAAGATGTAGCTTGCTTTCTGTATTTTGTTGTTCTTGTGGAATTCTGAGTTTAAGGCAATCCTCACAGTGAATGCAGCTGTTTAAATGATGCATATTTGGTAATTTCATTAAATCTTTTCAGGATTTAATATAGCCATTTTTTCAACAGTTTTGAATTTTTGTGATCTTGAGCATTCATAGATTCAATCTTATACCTGTTGCTTGTAGCATTGTATTGTTTTGTCAGGCTCTTTTGCAGTTATTAGGTTTCCGGCATATATAGAATTTATCGGCTAATAGCAAGGTTGTAAGACACTGTTTTTGTTTTTGATTGCCCTGAAAATGGGTTTCCTCCTGTCTGCAATAAATGTTTAGAGTTTTTTTAATGCTTTGAAATGTTTTCGAGAAAATATGTCTGGCTCCTGGAGCAAGAAACATTGTGGTTTATGCACAGTGACATTTTTAGTTTTCACAGTTTTCAGTCTCCAAGTACCTTGCAAGACATATTTGGAGGATTGGTGTACTTAACTATTCAACCTAGCGATGGGTTCCTTCTGTGACATGAAGATTGGTTTGTTGCTAGAGAAAGGGAAAGCAATGGCTTTTGGGCAAAAGTTAGTAATCACTTTCATTAAAAGTGAAACCTGATAACTGAAGTCGTGTGCCTTTGACCAAAGCAAGACAGATGAAAGTCCTCCTTTGTTGCTGGCCAAAGTGTGGGGGTTATTTACTGAGGTTTGTGCGGGTGATCATGTGGCACTGCACCATTATGTGCTGCACCAGCAGAGTGTTCTAATACAGCATTATAGCCAGCTGATGAGAGCTATAAAAGTTGATAAAGACCCTTAGTTATCGGCCCTAGCTAAAGGCGAGGGCTATAAAGAGGGTGAGGACTTTTATCAACTGGTATAGGTTGAAGCAGAGGGCTGTTATAACATTTTACCCAGTAGGTGTGCAATGTTGTATATTAAAAAGGGAGAAACAGAAAGACAAACATTTGATTGTTGGAGCAGAAAGCCTGTACCAGCCATTACTAGCTCTGAGCCACTTCATTGTCTTCAATGGAGTGCTCAACATTCCCATGTTCTAATTGTACCATTTTACCCAAGGTAGAGGTCACTCCAAGGTCACACATTCACAAAAGTGCTTGTTTGATTGTGTATTTCTCATGGAACTATTTAGGTAAAAAAGTTGCAAGCAGCACAGTGACTAGATTTGTTGGTTGATCAGGTTCCACCATGTTTATGTCTTTATGTTTTTGTGGGGTTGAGGGGGAAAATGGGACAATTTTGTTCAACAGTCACAAATAGTGATAGCAAGAAGAGACTTTGATCACTTGGTCGTATGAGAAAGCATTTGATTGAAATTGAAGCCAAACTTTCAAACCATTTGTACTGGCACAGGGGGAACCTAGGTCACTTAGCACCAGATACAGGAACAAGAGCTGCTACCAACTATAATAAGCACTTCAGTTATGATGGTACTCAGTTTCAGGGTGCATAGGGTCTTCCCCACGTTCCGTGTGGATTGACATATCGAGACCTGCTTTTGAGTATCTCCTGTGAGATCATCAAAACACCAACCGGTTCTGTGTCGTAAGCATATCTTTTTTTATTGTAACCTTTTTACATAACATAATCATTAAAATCTTAATTGGGTTAAGTTGTACAGGCATGATCATACGTCAAAGTTAGCCCAGCTGATAGAAAACAGAAATAAAGATAATCTTTTGATGGTGATGGTAAATACAAATATGAAAAACAGTGGTCCTAGACTACTACAGATTCAACTTTTAGACAGTAATAAGCATTCTTATTCTATTTTCTAAGTATCATCAATTTCTTCACATTTCAAACTTGTATACCCTCAACAGATACAAAGGCACAAAATATAGTTCAATAAGGTATCTGTTTTCACTGGGCAGCGCGCAAACCACACAATGAGATGCTGAGGATGATTTACTCATCCTCGATTGATTTCTCCATAATTGCAGCCCCCATCCTTCTCAATTAAATTTAGCAGCGCCACAGACTCAGTGCAGACCGCCGCCTGAGGGGCTGTAATCCTGACTTCGCCTCATACTAGGTTGCCCCCCCCTGTCCTGAGGAAGACCCGCCTGCAGAGGATTAAATTACCCTCTATGCGCCAGTGTCGAAACGTCGACACTCTCCCCCTGTGAGCCTGTACCTGTCAACATCACAGTTCTCCCCACTTTTTTCACAGATGAATAATCTCTGTGCATCATCAGAAGATAACAATTACTTGTAAACACCTGAGTGATAGGCCTACGTGTAAAACTGGTTTCTTTGAGAACTACGTCCAGTTTACCAAGAAAATTATGATGTAAAAACTGTTTAGTTCATTTGTTGGATTCCCTTCCTCTATATCTGTCCTACCTCACAAGCACTTTTCTTTTCCACACTCCTTCTGGAGCAACCTCTCTGTAATGGAATATTGAATATGGTGATCTGTGACAAGTATTAAATTAATTGATCAATAAAACTGACACTGTATTGAACTATATTTTGTGCCTTTGTATCTGTTGAGGATATACAAGTTTGAAGTAGTCTAGGACCAGTGTTTTTCTATACCGAACGCTACCCAGGTCCTTGGATTTTTATGGGTCACCCCATTATATCATAATGGGTAAATGTAAATATAGCACAATTGCATACACACATTCAGAAACATTCAGTTGTACAGGGGCAGTCAATCTGACAGGGAGCCCCATGCATTTGTTAAACCCAGTGATCTTAAGTAAAGACTTGGTTGATCGCATTCTGAGCAGCAAATATAATTTAGAATTCTGGCCCCTCTAGTGAATCCCTGCATGATGGTGGTACCAAGTCCTGCGACTGTATGTAGTGTCTTAGCAGGTGCCATATGTCTCTTGGTAGCTTGTGGGGTCTCCAGAGTAGCGAAGTCGAATGCTATTTCTCCACTAATCGTCACATCTTTCATCCAGACCTTCAGTTTGGGGAGAGGGCCCTTCATCCATGTTTCCTCCTCCCTGCATTCAGCCAACTGGGCCAATTCTGCTATAAATCGGCAAGCAGGTTTTGCCAGTCCTTACTTTATCCCAAGAGCATTCTCCTGGGTGTGCACTGTATGGCCGTGTCTACAGTTCAACCTATCATGTGTACAGCCTCGTGCCAGTAAGCAGCTTTAAGAGGACACTCCCAGGGCAAATGGAAAAAACCTGCTGGGTCCTGCCCTCAGCGTTGGCAAGAGGGTCTCCCTAGATCTATATAGCGGGTTGGAGAGGTGGGAGAAAAGTATAATCAATTTAAGAACTTAAAGTGGATTTGTTTGTGTCAGTAATAATGGATACCATCTTGGTCTGACCAGACCTACTACCAAATTTCCAAGCTCATAGTTTCCCTGGTATCTTGCTCCTTTTTCTCTACCTCTTTGTGCTGTGCAGTGTGGAGGGAGTCAGTATATAGTCGATAACGTCTAGATATACAACCTCTTTCCACAGAGTTCAGTAGCGTTTGTGTAATGGGGACAAACTCTGCAGGTTCTGCTGGGGACAATATTCATCTAGTGGACTCAGAGTACTGAATTCTGAGAGCGTTGAACATGTCTAATGGTGTTATCTCTCTGCCCTCTTTGAAATGCTCAAGGGTGATGAATTTACCATCCTTAATCACCCCAGTGTTGTCAGTCCCACTTTCTTCAACCTATTCCATACCCTCCTGTCAAGCATGGGCTGCAGAGCTGGGTTATTAAGACGCGATAGAACAGGCAAGTACATTTTTGTGAGACCACCAGCTCTGACCATGCACCAAAGGGACCAATAGGTGCATCACACTGTCTGGAATAGGTGTAGTGGCATAGACAGCTGTAGGGAGACGTTAGTTCGGAAGTCACCCTCCTTGACCTGGTCTCTCTCAATTGGTATATGTGGTGATGTGCATTGCAAGTCAAACCAATAAGTCACATAGTGTGTTATGCTGTTATATTTTGGTTTGGTTTGATGAGCGTCTCTCGTTTGAGACGCACATCAAGAAGGTGGCTGGTGGCTGCTTCGGTCTGCTTAAATCATTTAGAAGTTTTTTCTCCCTTCTGCCAATAGCTGCAAGACAAACACTCATATGTGCACTGATTATGTCCCGCTTAGATTATGCTAATGCCATCTTCTCTGGTATTCCGGGGTACATGTTAAAGAAAGTGCAGGTAGTCCAGAATACTGATGCTAGATTGCTATCTGGGCTGTTCTCTAGGGACAGTGTACAGAGCCAGCTCCGTTTGTATCACTGGCTACCAGTCGCCGCTAGAGTTAAATTTAAGCTACTGATTTTGGCCCACCGGGCACTTCATGGTAGTGGGCCTATATATCTTCAGAAGCGGATCGCTTTTTATGTACCTGGGCGGGCTTTGCGCTCCGCGTCTTTGTATTTTGTTCATGTCCCTCGCTTTAAGCGACAGAGGATCGGAGGTGGCTCCTTCACAGTGAAGGCAGCTACTGCTTGGAATACACTTCCGCTGAGTTTGTGTACCATCCAGGATTTGGGGACGTTTAGGACAAAACTGAAAACCTTTCTTTTTGTTTGATAATGAGCATACTACCTTTATAGAGTCGCGCCGGGACACTCCTGAGTATCTGTGCGCGTAATAAATGCATATAACATAACATAACCTAACATAACATATGAGGATTTTACTAGCTCCCCGACAGGGGGACAACTTTGTTGTTAATAATTACGTTCCTGATCTTCACAGTTTTATTGAAAAAATAATTTTGCAAGCCAGAAGTTTTTAGGGCCATATATGATTCTTTGATTAATCAGCTGCTTATATTTTTATAGCAAAAATACTTTCTTTGCACATAAAATGTTCCTCTTGAAAGCCATACTTCCTTCTCTGTTACCCACTAAATGGAAGGATCTCTTTTAGGCCCGTGAGAAATATTGGCTGGATTAAGAGTAAAGGAAAGCTACCTGTTTTTCGCAGACATCATGAAGATTAGGTTTAGAGCAGCACTGTCCTCCACCTAAGTTATGTATTTTGGTAATCAACTGGAGCTGGGTCAGCTGATTCCGGCGGTAATTGACAACCACCAAGGCATGTATGTCTATGTCTGAATGAGAACGTTTATTAACTATGTTTTCCAAAGATGAAAAACGCTCAAATTCCCGGCCAAATTGAAACTACAGATCAAGGCCACCCCTCTTCCTTGATCAGCAGTGATTTTGACTTATAGGATCCAATTGCCCTCTGGCCCCATTACTCACTTATAGGTTTGTGGAGCGCAACTACTCACTCGAAAGGCTGCTAAATTAGGACTATCTATTATCAAACCGCATTTCAGAGAATGGGATAAACTGGTGAATATCTGAGCTACAAGCATTCATTTCCTGGTATTATGCAGCCATAGCACCGTCTGGCATTACCAGTGCCATCACTCAGCTGACTTTGTGGCCATCAGGAGAACAGCCTGCCCAATATCTTGGTTGCAGTCTGGAATATCGAGTATAGAATATCGAGTGGCCACAATACTTGTGACCACAAAATCGAAAACCAAAATATTGATAAGGTAAGTGCATATTAATAAGTATAAGTTTACTAAATGGTAACTCTACATCTACATACCTTAACAATACATCATAAAGGAACATTTATTTGGAGTTAGGTACAGAAAAACCTATACATACTTACCTGTCGGTATAGTGGTCCAAGATATTTTGCTCGCAATATTGTGCCCCCTCGATAGTCTATAATCAATATTCCATATCTAAACCCGGTATGACCAGCCCGTCCCACCCCCACTATTTCACCTCAAGGCCCCTCAATTCACAGCAGTATATATAACTTCAAAGTTAATAAAACAAGCAGTGAGCCTTTTCAGGAATTATGTGCCTTATCATTATCAGGACTGGTCTTGAATGCGTTATGGGATATGTTATAACTCTGTGCAGTGCCTTTGTTATTTAATGATGGGTCATCCCAGTGCTTTAAATGGAAAAAAATAAGTGCAGATACTCACCAAATTGATTTGTGGACTAGGGGTGGGGAATTGGGGGAGGGGCTATGGGCGGTGCAAGGGGCGTGTCCAGGAGCACATATTTAATTTTATTGAGATTTTCTTGGTGTGCAAAAGTGCATAATGGTACAGAAGCCTTCCTTTTTTCTTTGTTATCACATATGATCGTATAATTCAAATACACAAGTTCAGGATGTATGTTGTACAGTCAAATCTTGTGTTAGATTTATTGCACTATAATTTTGCTACATTCATAAAACAAAATAGGCTATATATAATGTACACATGAGAACTGACTTGCTTCTTAATTCACTAGTAGCATTGTGGTCATGGTAGGCGCTCAAAAGTTTCTAACTTCACTATCACTTTTAATAAACTCCGCTCAATGCGATGATATAATCTTATGTACCAAGGTAAAATGCTTCCACATGTTAAAGAATACACTTTTTATTTCAATTTTAATGTTTTCAAGGCTTGATTTATGTAAGGGCTCTTCAAGCCAAGCCGGACTCTTGATTCGACTCCGACTTGCTATCCTTATTTATTTGTTGGGTTGCCCACCTCTGCCTCTCCCAAAGTCACTCCATTAAACGCAGAGAAAATGGCCTCTTTAAAACAAAATACAGTTGTGTTGAGGCACTGCAGAAAAAGCATATCTGCACTGGGGAGAGAAAGAGTGACCTGGTACTTGCCAAGCGAACCCTTTTACATGCTCTTCACGCCGGACTGTGGTAATACAAGGCTTTTCGGGATGGAAGCTATACATTTGCTGTGCTGAACACTGCAGACAACACTAATGCATGCAAAATCATGCACAGTGACACACGAGCACTTATGCACAATGAAGCTTGAGAAAATATTCTTGCTTTAAAATAGTGAACCTGATTATTATTGTCAACATTTGATAATGGAGGAACGGGCTTCATTGATTGCTTATTTGCCTTTACTCTCTGAATCCAGTCTTCTACTGGCAACGACCCGTTACAACTGTCAACCGCATTCAATACTTTTGTTTTTAGAAATGGTTACATTTGCTGGCCTCGCATTACAAAACCTTGATTCCCACCCTCTCTGCCTCAGTGTCTCTGTCACCACCTCTTGCTTACAGCCTGGCTCCAGACAAGTGTTGGCATACTCTGATGTTCTAGCGCGTCACTTGGGGGGGGGGGGGGCTGATTCTTCTAGCTAGTGAAGATGCAGGGGCTCTAAGAAGGGGTGAAAGAACAAAAAAGCCTCGTTAGCAAGTCAGTGGTCTTTTAAAGATCTGTGAAGTATGCAGGTGCGGCTGTGTGTGTGCCCAGGAAGCTGTAGCTGTCTCTGCCTGGGCTGGCCCACACGAGGGGGGGGCTTCGGCGTGAAGTCTTTGATCCCATTGGGGATTGCGCACCTGGGTCTGCTGCCTAATCAGCACAGTGAAGTTATCACTCGATTATCAGAATGCTGCAAGAAAACAGGCCGACTTGTTGTCAGCTGTGTTGCTCTTCTTCCAGCACATACCCATTTCCTTTCTGCGTTGCTGCCCCTTGAGTACCGGTACTCTGTTTGGCCAAGTAGAAGTTCCGGTACTCAAGAGCAGAACATTCAGAAGTGCCGGTACTTAGTACCGGTGAGTACCGGCCCATTTAAAGCACTGGGTCATCTCATCCAGCGGAGAAGTATAACTAGGAGCTATCTTCCTGCCTATGAAGGGATTGCTGCTAGGCTATTCAACAATACTGTCTGAACCAAACAGGTAATAATGCCCAATTGGTTCTTGGACAGCCTGAGCCAAGGTAAGAGCTGCTTGACTTGTGACATTACCTTTTATGTAACTGTGGGTGAACTTATCTGGACAATCCAGGCTGGGACTCCAGTTTCCTGATGCTTTGGGAAATTGATAACATCACACTTTCTTGTCTTGGACTCCTCTGGCAAAGGACATGAAGACATACTTCCTCCTCACTTAAACTGAATCTTAACGCACCATAATCAGAACCACCCTCAGTGCTCACCAAAGAGCGGTGGAGCCGGGAGAGGCATTGTTACAAGGTGATCAGACAATGAAGCCTCAGTTCTTTTAATCCCCCTTGTTTTAGAAAGAAACTCACAGCCATAGTAAATTTGCTAGTGGAAGCTTTGGCTCAGCACCAAGGGTAAGAAGAAGGTGGGTAGATCCCCCGTCCAGGAGATTGTATCATTTTATATGGATTAAGGTTTCTCCCAGTAATTACAATCTTTCTCACACTGTATTAAAGAGGAAGAGGTTCCCTCCCAATGGGAGAATATGTCCAGAAGGAGGCAATAGACACATTTACAGACTATCTGGAATATCTTGGATTGAATTCGAATCAGGAATCTCATACCAGATCTGGAACCCCAGCCCAGCAGAAGCAGGAGTGTCAGTGCCTCCATGCAGGTAAACTGCTGTTGACATACTGCTTGCTTTATGATTCTTTACCTCTGAAATACAAATGCTATGTACTGAAAACTCCCTCAGTCGGTTCACTTCTTTAAAATGTCTGCAAAAAATGGAAACCATTGGAATCTGCATTTATTGAAGGCAATATGTTAAACTGCAAATGTAATTTTAACTTACTCTTCTAGGTTATTGTGAATATGTATGAAATGTAATAATTTTATTCAAGGCAAATCCTATGTGACTGATGTGTTTTTATTTTTTGTGCTCTGAAGGGAAGTTTACTTTATGCTGAGATTATTATATGAATAGCACTCGTTACAACGCATGCCATTACAACGCAAGTCGCCCGTTGTTACATCGCATGCCATTACAACGCAAGTTGGTACAACGACTTGCCGTGGGGGGTGCAGGAGTTTGCAATAGTATAATTTATTATTCCAGCTCAAGTGTGTGCAACAGTAGGGGGTGTTGGATAGAAAATCCAACAAATCCAACACATCCAACACATTCTGTCCCCTACAGCAAGTCGTTGTTATGATTTGGGTTGTAATGGCATGCTATGTAACAACGAGTCATTGTAACGACTTGCGTTGTAATGGCATGCGATGTATCGCATGTGATATATCGCATGCGATGTAAACAATGTTTCCCTTACTATACATTTGTTACAGTTTTAACTAACCTTGCAATAAAGAAATTTTTATTAAAATAAAAAAAGAAACTGTGTTTGTTATTGGAGGCTAAACTGCTTGTGGATTTTTCTTTTGATCTAGTTACAGCTGTTGCATTTTAAGTGCGAGAGATTAGTGGCAACCCACTTATAGGTGACCAGGAGATAATGTTGTGTGGATAGGGTACAATACAATTCTCTCCATGTGGACAGGGTACAACACAAATCTCGCCAGAGGATTCAGTCAGTCAGTCAATACTTTATTTCGGCTAACAATAGCCATAAAAGTCAACACATAAAACACAATACATAAGTCCATGATACATAATACACAATACATAAGTCCATGATAAACAATTTACATACAATTTATAAAGGTGAATATTTATCCATGATTAAGCAATACCAAATAAAATATAAATAGCACATTAAATTAGCTAAAAGCCAGAATTCTTATAATAAGTAATATTAAAAGTGAGGTAGACTTGAGGATGATCTGGTAGCTAGAGTAGTCCATAGTTCCTCTTTCTGTGATTACAATTTATGACCGCAACGTTTCCTAATAAGGTATACATTGAATAAATATCTACTTATGCCATATACCATTACTTGGGAGGAGTTAAATTTTAATATGCGCTCAGCTACTTTGTATGACTCAACCCCTATATTCCTACAAAGGGGTTTGATCCAAGAGGTCCTTGGTTTCTTGTAAGCCGGACAGAAAAAAAGAATGTGGGGAATATCTTCCCTAGCCCCAAGGGGACACATAGTACACGAATCCGTTCAGTTTTCCCCAGCCCACCTACATGTGTAGGAGTTTAACAATAAAACCCCATACCTAAATTGTAGATAGAGAGATTTTGCTAAGGGAGGAGCAATCTCATCCATAAATTCCTCGAAATTAGGTGAATCTTTTGCGTTTAAGAAATTCTGGGTCAAAGTACCAATACGAGAGCCCAGAGTTAGTTCACCATTAACATGGGACCAAAAGGTTTCCTTGAGGAGTTTTTTGGAAAACTGAGTCAAATTATGGGGCTCCTCCCAAAAATTAAGAAGCCCTAATCTCTTAAACGATGTGCAAATATATTTCAGCCATGGGGTTTTCAAATACACGTCCAATTTAATTAGTTCGATCAACCCATCCTTATAGTCTATCAGCTCAGGGGTTGACCATATCCTAATCCAGTACAGTAATGGTCTTAATGAAGCTAAGTGCTCTGTTCTTTTGAGATTGATGTCTAAAAACAGGGGGACAACTGGAGTACGAGTCGGTATTATAAGTAGACTACGCACAAATGTATTTTCTATCAACGCAAATTTGGTAGAATTACTGTATCCCCATATCTCGGCACCATAAAGGGCTGCTGATTGAGCCTTGGCTTTAAAAACCTCCAGTGCTGGTGTAATGGCTTTGGAGCTACTTGCTCCGTGCACCTTTAGGATAGGGAAAGAGTTCTGTTTAAGGGACAGTAAGCTTTTATTTTGCTGGCCTTGCCAGGTCAACTTGTTATCTAATATCAAACCCAAGTAGTTAAAGCTTTCTACCTTTTCCAATATGCGGTTCTCTAAGAGCAAGTTTTTCCTAAACATTTTGGTTGGGTTTATGGCCATGTATTTTGTTTTCATTGGGTTAATTTCTAGCCCCTTTTCCACGCAATAATTATGGAAAGTATTAACCAAATTTTGCAAACCTCTCGGGGTCTGAGAGATAAGGATAGTATCGTCGGCAAAAAGTAAGGAGGTAATTAATTCACCAACTAATTTTGGGGAGTCGTGGGCACAGTTCCTCAGGTATGTTGGAATATCATTAACGTACAATGAGAACAGTGTGGGTGCTAATACGCATCCTTGACGCACCCCTCTATCTACAGGAATCGCTTTAGATAGTTCTCCTGCTTTTCCCCATCTGATCTTTGCGTAGTTCCCTGTATGAAGTTTGATGAGTTCATTAAGTAGCTCGCCAGGGATGTCTAGCTTCTTTAGTGTAGACCACAGCAACTTCCGGGGAACGAGATCAAAAGCAGCCCTTAAATCTATAAATGCAACATAAAGACTACCCTGTCTGATCTTTATATATTTCCAACAAATACACATAAATCTAAACACCTGGTCGACTGTACTTATTTTAGATCTGAAGCCGGCTTGGTATTTGGACAGTAGTTTTGTCTCCTCAATCCAAATTAAAATCCTATTTAAAATATGTCTGGCAAAGATTTTTTGTAAAACATCGATTAAACTAATGGGGCGGTAGTTGCTAGGATCATGGCGATCACCTTTTTTAAAAATTGTTATAATTTCTGCCCCTTTCCATGATTCTGGAATTGGTGTACCGGCCACAATTGAGTTACTTAAAAAGTTAATGTACGGCCCCCACACTTTGACATCGTGTTTCAACAAGTCACCAGGAATTTTGTCAGGGCCAGGGGCCTTACCTATTTTTACAGCTAATAATGCCTGAACTGTTTCTTCTAAAGTAAAATGTAATGGTACAGTACTACTAACTGGATTAACGTCTACATTAACTAGGGACAAATCATCCTTACTAATCGTGTAAAGTTTAGAAAAGTGATCACACCAGGTTAGTTCATCCAGAAAAATATCCTTGGGTGATCTACCCTTTTTATTTCCCTTAGTAATTAGATTCCAGAACGTACTTTGGTCATGTAACTTAGCTGCACTCAGTAAGTCATCCCAAAGATTAGCATCCCATACTTTTTTAGCTTGATTCAGGGTGTTTTTGTAAATCAGTCTTGCATTTTTTATGTCACATTGGCTCCCATTTTTTACTGCGCGAATCAATTGTGATTTAGCAACCCTACAATCTTGGTTATACCATTGGTTTCCTAGTTCGACCTGATCCATAGTTTTATTCCCTTCTTTTTTATAAACCTTACTCAGAAGGAGAGATAATGCGTCGACCAACTTCAAATGTAAATCAAGAACTCCCCGAGTGCCTAAAGATGGTATTTGGGGAGACCCTATGATTTCACTGAATTTATTATAAATGTTGGCCAGCGCTTCTTTTTTACCCGCAATGTAAGACCATTTTATGGCACGTCTATTATTAGAAATCTGTGTGTCTCCAATTTGGGAATTCAATGGGCCTTCTACAGGTAATCTTAGAAGGAAAAGAGCAGGGTCTAACCATAATTGGAGGGGGAAGTGATCACTCTCCATTCTGGGGTCAACCTTAAAATCAATTAATGATCTCCATAAATTTCGAGAGGCCATTACGAAGTCAATATGTGACCTGATACTTCCCTTGAAATAAGTGGGAGCTGACGGAGTATCTGAAGGGAAGCGACCATTACATGATCTTAGATCATGTGATACAGTCATCTGTAGGATCTGTGTGGCGGCTGTTGTACTTTTAGCATAACTTATGGCCTCCAGGGGCATGATACCACTAGCAGTATCTTGTTCATCAAATAGACTATCAAGAACCTGGATAGGTTCGTATTTACAGTTAAAATCTCCGCAGATTAAAAAACGAGCATTAACTCCCAATCCATCTAGGGTGGAATCCAGGGTTTCTATCACCTTGGATTCTCTATTTGATGGATAAGGTCTATTATATATGTTTAGTAAGTAAATAACACTTTTGTTACTGGTCACAATTTTTAGTCCTAACAAGTCCGGGCAAGGAGTAGACAGCTGACTAACCTCTATTTCTAGGGAAACTTTAACCCAGATAACCAACCCCCCTGATGCCCTTCCCCTATTGGATGGCATCGCTTTAGAGCCAAAGGTTTTATATCCTACTCTATGAGGGGGTTCTACCATCCAGGTTTCCTGAAGGGCAATTATATCATGTTTTTCAAAAAAAGAACATACTGCCACATCCATCAGGTTCCTAGAGAGGCCAGCAATATTCCAAGACAATAGGCTGACATTAAAATCCTCAGTTATCTTTGGAGAAATTTCCCTTAATCCAATGTCATCACTAGTATTTTTAGACACTGGCAAGTTATCTAGTACCATTGTATATTCATCAATGACAATTTTATTGCCTAATGTCTTTGCCTGTGCTGTAATTATCTTTGGAACAGTATCAAGCCCAGCTTCTACTTGCACTCCCCGCTTACTTCCAGAGGACCCATCTGTCTGTGACTGCTCATCCAGTAGGTTGGAAGGAAACCCCAGTGCCACCGTATTTTTAAAACCAGGGATTCCACTACCGTTAAAAGTCTCTAAAGGGTGAGTAACCAGCAATGAGACTAAGCTCTTATTTTTGTCAGCCTCTGGGAGTCAATCATTTTCATCAAGGTCCCTCAACACTGCATATCTATTTGCCATAGGGATTTCAAATTGTAATGAATTATTATCAATACAAATAGGACTACCCTCGATTGTTTTTTGAAATGATCTATCTGGGTGTCTGTAAAAAAAACCCAAAGGGTGTACACGTACAGCATTTCCTCCTGATGCAAGGGAAGCTGCCCTTAGGAGTGTAGTTGCCACATGCTGGGGATGTCTGAAGTTTATTATGACACAATCCCCCTTACATGTTTTCCTTGTATTACCTAACCAGGCAACTCGTCTAGTGGACAATATTTGATTTGAGAAGTTCGTGGGGAAACCACAGTTTTTATTTAGCCAGGCAACTGATTTCCTCTTAAGTGAATCATGTGATTCATCCGAGGATTTAGGAGTACCAGGGACAAGTGGAGGGACATTAGACAAAATAACCACATATGGTTCGCAAGCTGGTGGAAGATTGGCACAAATTGGTTTTTGTGCTATAGCTATAGGACCCTTGCTACTAGATGGATCTATGTTGGTTCGAATACCACCACCAACTGGTTGCAGTGTTGTCATGCAGCCAGTTAAAGTTCCCCCCTCTAGAGGGGGATCCGGGGCAGTATGAACAGGTTTCAATGGTACCTTAGGTGGTATAATATGCTGTTTCATTCCGTCCACAAGACCACCCAGCCTCGATACCTCTAATGACAGGGTTTCAATTTTATCTACAAAAGGCTTGATCATGAGCACCAGTTTTTCCTCCAAAATTTTGGCTATAGCCTCAGCGAGAGTAGAGCTCTCAGCTTCATTACGGGTCTGTGTTTTAGCATGAACCACAGCGGGCCTCCGAGGTTGATCTGGCAGTGATTTATGGTGTGCACTACCCTTCTTAAATTGAGACTTTCTACATTTTCTAACTGCTCTTTTCGGAGGAGAGGGAGGAAGATCAAGCTCACTCTGGGACTCCAATATATCTTGGCTTAAAATATTGACCTCGTTGTCCACAATGCAATCAGATGAGTTCCCCACTAAGGTAGCTTCGGTTAAAAAGTTCCCTATAGCTGACCCGTGGGCACCATCATCTATACATAACTCTAGATTATCTTCCGGAGTCACCTTCCCAAGGGACTTGCGTCTTTCGTTATTTATCATGCTGACCCTTTTGACCAAGTAATTGTCCATCGTTACTTTAGCCTTTGCCATCAAAAACACTGATTAGATCATTAACAATTACAATGTAGTTGATATCACAAGTAATCCCAAGGAAACAGGATAAATACTAGTACACTATTGCAATAAATTTAAAAAATATACACCAACAAGTTAGGAGTTTTTGAAGAAAGAACAGTAACCAATAGTTAATACACTTAAAAATATGACCTGAAAACAAGCGACTCCAAAACAATCAATAGAAGCTCATGACTGACTGAGTCCATTAAAAGGGGAATACTTGCAAGAGCGTGTCCACTACGCAATCAAGGGGGGTGGCCCGACCCGACCGCCTACGACCTCCTAACGGCCTCACAACGGCCCGCCCTTTGCCCGGGCTTGGTCCCGCGTCGCGGGGGTCGCAGTGGTGTTTTGTGCGCCTCCTGGCGCGAAAACTGCGTGGGCGGCTCCCCTGCCGCTACCAGTTCTGGGGGATGTAGTCCCGTCCCCACTCCGCGGCCGCAGATGGTGGAAGCGGCGGCGGGGGACGGAGCTTCAGTGACAGGGGGTGTCCGGCGTCAGGGAGCAGCAGCAGAAATCAGCGACAGCGACAATCCCCGGTAAGTCCAAGGAAGATAGTGGAGGATTCAATTCTTAGCCCGCGGATGCTTGGAAACCTGCAAAGTAGATGAATTAATTTATGATGTTTGAAAGGCTTAGAAGAATAGTCAGTCTTTCAGTAGTAAGTTTAAAGACAAGGGTCCCAGTTTACTACTTTCAAAACTCAGTTAAAAGCTTTTTAATGCACCCTTTGAGCTAATATTCACCACCAAGGAAGGATTCATACAAGCCCTGCAGGCTTACAGCTCTTATTCTAGGCCTCAGCCCAAGTAACGACTATGCCACAGGTACCTACCATGATTGAGGCCCGTGAGTAAAAGACTCTACTTCTTTGGTCATCGATCAGTGGGGCACTCACTCCAAAGAACTCTCATTGCTCTCGCAAAATGTAGGTGTCATTCGAATCCCATGCCCGTTGAACCCCCCAAGGAAGAACAGCCTGGTGGAAAGGGGGACAGGATCTCATTCAAAAGAAAACAATTTGAAATGTTCCCTCACGGGCGAAGGATTTGAGAGTGGACTGCATAATCTTCACCATGCACTAATCATCGCAAGGCTTTGCCTGCCCGTTCATCTAAAGTAGATCAATGGAAACGTACAATTCACTTCAACGGTCACTATGCAACGGATAACACCTCTGCTACGACCAAGACATTACATGGCAAACCTTGATGGGCCAGAAGAATATCAGAAGATTGTGATTCCTAGTTTCTTGATTTGATCTGAACTATTTTCAGTCCAGGATTATTTCTCTTGGCAGGAATTCTAGTGGAGAGCTCTCACGAAAGTTTTAGATCCACTCAGAAGGGGCTTTGCAACAAAGGAATAATGCTGAACCCTCAAACTGAGTGATGCCTTCTTCCTCTGAGCACTATACATATCAAGATTCCTAGAAGGGAGGAGCGTAGCGCGCAACCAAGATGGCCGCGTAGGTGCGAGGCTCCCGAGGACCTCCGCGACCTCCTACAACTATCCTGTAAATATCCTGTCCTAGATGAGGGGACTGTGTTGGTGAGCCTGAGCTGAGGTGGCACCCGTTTTCAGCTTCCAAATCGGACCTCGGACACCGGCGGGAGCACCGATCGAGGTTTGCGGCCTTCTCCTCGCCGAACCCCGGATTTGAGCTGTGGGGTGATCCGGAGACAAAGTGAACAACAGCGGCGGGCAGGACTTGGCGACTCGCGTACCCCGCACTTTCACTTTCGCTTTCGCACCCTCCTTGCTGTTTCTGCGAGGTTGGGTCGCGGGGCTTTGTGTGTTGGTGTGGCCTCGCTGGGGGACCCTGCCTGCCCGCCGGCTGTGATCCACCCCGCAGACCTGAGGTGGCCCCCCCCCGGAGCCCGTGAACCGGCTTGCCTGCCCTTCACGACGTGGCTGGTGCGACCGGGAGACTGGGACCATGGCCACGAAACAAGATGGTGACCGGGCAAAGGTAAAATCGACCCGGCGTGGCGCAGTCCATCAGTCCAACAGCATGGACCGCTATACCCTCCAGAAGGGATCTCCCGAGGTGCCACGCAGGTCCCCTGAGGGCCCTACTGATGCTCCTGATCTGCCCACGGATCTGACTCTGCGGGATGTCATGGGCGCCATCGCCGAGATGAAGGCCTCGGTGGGCCAGCGTTTTGATACACTGGCGCAGAAGATCGACTCGGTCCTCGTGGATGTTGGCCTGGTAAGGGCCGATCTTTCCAAGACCAACGACCGAGTCGATTCTTTGGCCCACACCGTATCGGGCCTTACGACAGATGTGGCGGCCCTACAAAAGGAGGTGCGCCGGCTTGGTCAGGCGAGTGCGCTGATGGATCGCCGCCTGGAAGACTCCGAGAGTCGGGCCCGGAGGAACAACATCCGCATCATCGGGGTGCCTGAGGGACGTGAGGAGGCGGCGGCGGACCTATTCGTGGAAGACCTGATTGTGACCCATCTCCAGCCACGGGGGCTGAGTAAATTTTTCGCGGTGGAGAGGGCCCACAGGGTTCCCGGGGGAAGGCCTAAGGTCGGAGCCCCTCCGAGGCCTCTCATTGCCCGGATTTTCAATTTTCGGGACAGAGACGCTATCCTGCAATCCTCCAGACTACAGGGACCGGTCAGACTTGAAAATATGAACGTTAATTTTTATCCTGATTTCACCCCAGCGGTCCAGAAGCAGAGACTGAGCTTCCTCGGTGTCAAACGCCGTCTTCGGGATCTAAACCTCAAATACGCCATGCTTTTCCCAGCTAAGCTGCGAGTGGAGGTGGATGGTCGCACACACTTTTTTGATCGTCCCGAAGCGGCCGGGGACTGGCTGGATACTCTGTCTGGGGATCGGGATCGGGGGGGCGGGGGGGGAGCGGTGGGGGGAGAGGACTCGCCGGATCAGAACTGAGGGACTAATATTAGGCCTCGCTCGGGACGAACTTGATGCCACTTTTGACCATGCGTCTGTTCGTGTAAGTTCCCCTCCTATGGAGGTTGTGTGGGGTCTCTTGGGGGTTCTCCCTCCTCCTCTGGGGGTCTAGTTAGTTTAACTATCTATGGGGCGACAGGCACACTGCACGTTGGGGGGGCTGTTTGGGCTCATGCAGGGGTGCAGGGAGGGGGGAGTTTTGTTGGGGTGGGTGGGCAGGGATGGGGTGTTGTTCATTTTTATCACAAGGCAAACTCATTTTTGTGTTGGTTCTAAGGTGCTCTCAGGGGGACGAATGATGGCTTCTGTGTATGATGGGGGGTAGGGAATTAACTCTGTTGTCTTGGAACGTTAATGGACTGGGGGACAGGATCAAACGAGGTGTAGTCCTGCAGTTTTTGAAGCGACTCTCGCCTGATGTAGTCTTTCTGCAGGAGACACACCTTATCGGCAATTCCTTCTGTGCCATGAATCGGCGTGGCTACCGCCTTGTGGCCCACTCGGGCTTCACGTCAGGCTCCAGGGGTGTGGGCATCATGGTAAAGAACTCGCTCCCGTTGGAAATTGATGAGGTGCTCCACGATGATAGGGGACGCTACACTGTCTTGGTGGGTAGAATGGAGGGCAAAGTGGTTGTCTTTGTGTCAGTATACGTCCCACCGGGGCTGCAGTCGACCACCTTTGCAGACCTGGGGCGCCTCCTCCTTGGCCTTCCGGGGGGGCTTCTGGTGGTGGGGGGGGACTTCAATGCGGTGGTTTCTGGGACTGTGGATCGTCACCCCCCTAGGGACCTCCCCCGGGCACAGGCGTGGCTGCCCGGCCTCTTGGATGCCCTGGGATTGGTGGACTGCTGGCGCTTAAAACATCCCACGCAGCTGCAGTACACTTTTCACTCGGGGCCCATGGTAGTCTCTCACGGCTTGACTATGTCCTTGTCCCGGCGGCCTATGTCGGGAGGGTGGGAGAGGTGCGCCATTTGGCACGGGGTATCTCGGATCACTCCCCGCTCCTGTTACATTTCGATGTCTTTCCGAGGTGTGAGGGTAGGGTAGTCCCAATCAATTCCTGGTACCTGCGCGACCCCACCATTCGCACTGACTTGATTAAATCCCTGCAGCGATATTTTGATGAGAATGTGGGGTCCGTGCCTTCGGCTATCTCCCTGTGGGAGGCCTTCAAGACAGTTCTCAGAGGAGAGGCCCTATCCCTTATTTCCCACGCCCGGAGGCGTGAGCGGGAGGAGGTGACCCGGGTGGAGGCTGAAATAGCCGAATTGGAGGGTAATCTAGAAGGTGGGGTGACGGATGCTGCACTACATGTCCTCCAACTCAAGCAGGCGGCTTATAGGGCCCTCGTCACGGAGGCGGCCAGGGGCCTCAGTAGAGAGCAACAGGGGCGACTGTATGATGTGGGTGATAAGGCTGGTAAACTGATAGCGTGGTTGGACAAAAAGGAGAGAGCGAATCGTGTGGTCCCGCTGATTGAGAAAACGGATGGTGTGTGTGTAACTGAGCCAGAAGAAATTGTCTCCTGTTTCGCGGATTATTTCCGCGAGGTGTATTCCCCGGTCTCATCCTGCTCTGAAGAGGATTCCCGTGCTCTGCTTAGGGATATCGCGCTGCCTTCCCTTTCGGAGGAGGACAGGGTGTCGCTGGACGCCGCTCCCACCTCCGACGAGATCGCCCTCGCCATACGTTCGGTCGCTTCTGGCAAGGCCATGGGCCCGAATGGTATCCCTATCGAGTTGTACAAGTTGCGACCGGATACACTGGCGCCCCACCTCCGTGCAATGTTCCTGGCGGCCCACTCGCTGGGCTCCCTCCCGCTGGACCAGCGTCTGGCTACAATCGTGGTGATCCACAAGGAAGGGAGACCTCGGGACCGGGTTACATCCTATCGGCCTATCTCGCTACTGAATGCGGAGCCCAAAATTCTCGCCAAGGTACTGGCCAATCGGCTGGTCGGCATGGTGGGCGATCTGGTTCATCAGGACCAGTCCGGCTTTATTCCCCATCGCAACACAGCCCTTAACCTGCGGCGTTTGCATGGGGTGCTCGCACGTGTCCCATTCATACGGGAACCGGCCATTTTGGCGTCCTTAGACGCCACCATGGCGTTTGATACGCTTGAGTGGCCATACATTTGGGCGATGCTTGCGAAGTTTGGATTTGGCCCAGGGTTCATCAGTTGGGTCAAATTGTTGTATTCGGGCCCATTGGCGCAGGTGGTGGTGAACGGAAGAGTATCGGCCCCGTTTGAGCTGGGCCGGGGCACGCGACAGGGCTGCCCCTTGTCGCCGCTCCTGTTTGCGCTTGCCTTGGAGCCCCTGGCGGAGTGGCTGCGGTGGCATCCTTCTATCCGTGGTCTCCGTTGGACCCCCGAGTATGAGGACCGCGTGTCCCTATATGCTGATGACATCCTTCTGTACCTAGCCTCCCCACGTAAATCACTAATAGTACTGGTTGATGTTTTACATTCATTCGGCCGCAACTCCGGCCTTGTCATCAACTGGGCTAAATCCTGTGTGTAAGTGCTCTCTGGGGAGGCTCCCATCCTTCCGCGGGGCTGTCCGATCCAGATTGCCTCGCGGGGGTTTAGGTACCTGGGTGTCTTCATTACTCTGGACCCGGAGGCCCGCTACGAACGGAACTTGCTTCCCCCCCTCCAGCGCCTGAAGGAGGACGTCGCGCGCTGGCGGCGCCTGCCGCTTTCGCCGCTCGGCATTGTTCAAGATGATGTCGTTGCCACGCTTCCTGTACGCTTTGCAGAACACTATGGACTTGGTCCCGGCGCGCTACTTCCGTGAGGTGGAGAGTCTGCAACGCCGCCTGTTCTGGGACGGGAGGCCGCGTATTGCCCTGGCGAAGTTGACGCTTCCATGGTATGACGGGGGGATTGCCCTCCCGGATATTAAACGGTACTATTGGGCTTCCCAGCTAGCTGCAATTAACCATGGCCTATACGGGCCTGCCTTAAACCCGGCATTTGAAATGGACAAGATGCTACTGCCAGGTGGCGACTACAATCGAGCGCTCTATTCTAGCGCGCCCGACGCTCGTCTGACGGGCCCCACGCGTGTCATGGTGCGAGTGTGGCACGCGGCCAATGCAGCTATGGGGTGGAAGGACCGTTTGACTCGGGCGTCACCACTATATGCGTCTGAGCGGTTGGGCTCCCTGTGGACCTCGAAGGGCTTCGAGAAGTGGGACATGATAGGCATCAGTAAAGTGGGGGATCTCTGGACGAGGGGAGGATTTAAAACGTTCGAGACGCTGCAGACGGAATTTCAGTTGCAGGGCAGTGAGTACTTTCGGTATTTGCAGGTCCGTCATGCACTGGGCTCCGTCTTCCCAGACGTTGCCTCCATCCCGGAGTCTTCCCCCCTGGAGGATAGAGTGATGGATGGCCACGTCCCGGACAGCACGATCTCACTGATCTACAAAAAACTGATCAACGACCGCTCGGGCTTGCTGACTGCCCTCCGTGAGGCTTGGGTTGCCGACGGGCTGGAGTTGGACGACGAGGACTGGACCTCCGCGGTGGCCTCCCCGAAGGAGGTGGCCATACCGGCTCGCCTTCGCTTCGTCCAGCTCAAGATACTCCACCGGGTCTACATGACGGGGCCAAGGCTTCTGCGTATGGGCTATGCTGAAGATGGGTTGTGTAAGCGTGGGTGTGGTGCTTTGGCGACCTTTCTGCATATCTTGTGGGAATGCCCGGAGGTGGAGCGATTCTGGCGTGGTGTGCACGAGGTCCTGCGAGTGGTTACACATGTGGCGCTGCTGCCTGAAGCGAGGAGATGCCTGTTGAATGTGTGGGAACCAACTGATTACTCGGCTCCGCAGACGTGGTGAGTGACTCTGGGATATATGATAGCTAAGCGTGATATTGCTCAACTGTGGGGATCCCAGAGGCCCCCGACGGTATCGGCCTGGAAAGAACACATGGACTGGTGCATGTTTCGAGAAAAGGTGGTGTATGTGGCGAGGGGTAAGCCTGGGACATGGGTGAAAGTATGGGGCCCCTGGAACGCCTACCGCGGGGGTATCTGTGCACCACCGTTGCTGCCTGCTACCTCCCCAGCCCCGTCCCCTTAGCCGACTCCTTCCCCCGGCACCGGGCACAGGGTTCCCCCAGTCCTCGCTCTGTTCTCTTCCCCCTCTTTAGACTCCTGTGGATAGTTGGGATCCCCCGTTCAGGGGAGCACGTGCTGCTATTTTCGATTGCGGGTTGCCTTGTGGGTGTGGTTTTTCTTGTTGTTCGTAATTTAAAATGAAACCGTATTGTGGGGTCTGGCTGATGTGGCTTCTGACGTTGTTACCTCCTGAGTATGCTCCTATGCAACGCCACGTGTTTTATAAATGTATGTCTTATGCTCCTATCATTACTAGCGGCCGGCCGGAAGGTTGTAGGCCCATACTTGTATATTCTTGAGACTTGTAATAAACGGTTTCAAAAAAAAAAAAAAAAAGATTCCTAGAAGGACTGTTCATCTGTCTTGGGTTTCAGCGCTATCTAACTAACCAACCTATTTAACCTGCAGCTACATTAACATAAGTACCTTTTCTGTGGGTCTCAACAGTACTGTGGATGCCATGTAGTAGTCACTCTGACTTAGTACTTGAACACACAGTTATAATGTAAGTAGAGGAGCCAAATGGGTCGAGCAACTATTTCTTATGCAATTCTGCAATCTGCTAGTCACTGGTGTGACTCATTGTTTGGGAAATAATTTAGCAAAACAACTCATGGGTCATGTCTGCATCAAAATGAATTTCATTTTATTAAAACTTTGCTACCAACACTTTTGCCCCGCCGCAACGTCACTTTTTTTTACATTCGGGTGATGCAGTGTGCCACAGCATATTTATAAGGCCAAGTAAAGCCACTTTATGTGGCTTTTCACGGCCTTATAAATATGTGCCACTGCATGAAAGGAGCATTCCATGGATGTTGCTGTGGGTGTTCCCACGTAACACCCATGGAACCTGACACATTCCCAGATTTATGAGAAATCGTAAACCTGGGAACACGTCAGAACACAACGCCACCGCAGTGGTGGCATTAGGGAGGTGCAACAAAATGTTTTTTATTTCTCCTCGTGCTTTCCTTTTTCCATGTGTGCTGCATTTTGCAGAACACACAGAAAAAGGAAATCGCCTCTTGTGGTTGATTTTGTGCAGGAAGGTGTCTCTTCCTGCACAAAATCAATCAGCCCCGCAACACAGGCACCCTTGCACCATGTGCTGGGGAAAAGGACAGGAAAGCACCGTATCACAGAGATACAGAGCATTCCTGCCTTTTTGTTTTGACATAGAGCAGCTCAGCAAGATTTCTTGTAGCGCTGCCATAAGTCAAAACATCATAAAGGAGGCCCTGAGCTTTTACAGTGTCTTCAAAGGGTAGTTCCTTGTTGCTTCTCTGTACCTCCTGGATCGTCTCCATGTAAAAACGACTTCACGGCTGTTTAGGAGAGCCTCCAATGGGATACTCCTCTGTCACTCCTAGATAAATTCCCCACGCTCACTGTGTCAGTTTAACAATGCCACCAGTGGATTTCCAGGCTGCCACTACTGTGTAGACGCCACCTAAAGCTCCTGCTGGGGCTGGAGAAAGTAGGCACAGGCTCCCAGTCTGCCTGGGAGCGCAAAGTTGAAGCGCTCAGACCAATCATGATACTGCTTTCCAGCAGTGTCATGATCGGCCCAGTGAAGTCTGGGAGCCTGTCCCAGAATCAGGAAGAGCCGGATGGAGCGGACTGTGGAGGTGACAGCAAACAGGTAAATTTATTTACTTTAAAAAAAAAAAAATGTTTTGTCATTGCTGTGTTTTGCTTACAGTGTAGGAAATTAATAGAAAGCTCTGGCTGACGCACAAAAGTGTCTGAATACATATACTTTGTGTATATGTGGAGTCATGGTCGAATATAATCAGGGCTTTAAGTGGGATGAAAAAACTAGGGAGTCTCTCAAAGGGGTGTGGCCAATGTAATTAAGGGCGTGGCTTAAATACACATAAGCTAAAAACCTGTGCTTAGCATATCGTGCCGCCTGACTGGTATTTTGTTGTTTCTGTCATTGCATCCAGACACAGGCGCGCAATACCCATTGGGCTCAAAGGGCTTCCCCTCCCCCCCGTCGTGTGTGTCCGCTCGGGCTGAGACAGCTTCCTGGGCACACACACAGCCGCACCTGAGCAGTGGCGTAGCTAGAGCTTGTGGCGCCCGGGGCTATCCCTCAGATTGCCGCCCCCCTCACTTCAAAGAGGTCCGAGAGACGCGTAGTATCGCCGCTAATAGTTACCTTGATCATGCAAGTTACATGCACATACATGACACGGTCCAAGGCTACACAGTTGAATACACCGGTGACTGGCAGTACAAAAGAGAACACACAGTCTGCATGATCTATCTGGGGACTCAGAAAAACCGCATGTGACATCCATCAGAGAGCTGCGTGAACAATTACCTGGTAATCCCCTCAACACAATGCAAACATGCACATACAGGACAATGTTCATGTAACCTTCATCTACAGCTGACATTAAATGACCATACATCATGGTCCCCACCATTAAAGCAGTGGGGACCTGCACAAACGTGATGTGCTCTGTGGACCCAAAACCAACTTAACAGTGTCGAAGCCTGTGATTCTTTATCTTTCAAAAACAGCAAATTAATTATTCACAGGGAATGACTCACTGTGTGCCCTTAAAACTAAACGCAGCATAGAGGGGTCAGTCAGCTCCACCTTGCCAACACAGACCGGATACAAAGCCCACTCTGGTGGCCCAAAGGCAACAACCAGGGGTCGCTCCCGGTCATTACTTCCAAGCAGCAGCAACCAACTCCCTGGGAATGAAAAGACATGTGCTCTTGGTACCCAAAACCAGCTTGTAATAGTGCATCTCTCTTTCACAGCAGCCTCAGCACACACATGGTGCACAGCCTGCCTGGGGGCCCAAAGCTAAAATACAGGGAGGGGCGACACATTATGATCACAATCCTTAAACACAGTTGTGGGGGCCATGGGAACTTGTTCAACTCTATCCAAGACCCGGGACAAACTGTTCCGGCGCTGCGGCACTCCTTGAATATTCAGAAGAAACAAGAAAAATAGGACCAGTAAAACTCACTCTTTTCCAAATCTCTTTCTAAATATTATCACTTTCCATGTAATGTTCCTTTGATGGGAAGAGGAGGTTTCTGAGGTGGGAGTATCAAGCAAGTGATACTACTCAGGCTCCATCTGTTCGAGCCTTCATGGGGGATCCCTCTTCATTACTACCTCCACCTGACCCCGCACTCTGCAACGCACTCCCTTACAGGCTCCCTCTGTGCGAGCCTTCAGGGAGAATCCCTCTTCATTACTACCTCCACCTGACCACGGACTCTGCAACGCACTCCCTTACAGGCTCCCTCTGTGCGAGCCTTCAGGGAGAATCCCTCTTCATTACTACCTCCACCTGACCCCGGACTCGGCAACGCTCTCCCAACGAGGCTTGATTATCCACTACTCCTCTCTCCAGTGCACCTTATCTCACAGCTGACCTTGGGCCCCAGCCCCATATCAGGCACCATCGGGCTCCACTTTGCTTTTTCCCGGTAAAAACATTAGTAAAATCACCTTCAAACTTAAAACATTGAATATAGCAGTAAATATAATTAGCATGCACTTTAAAGTATGTTCCACAGTAGCCCTTATGACCCAACTGCTAATTAAATAAACAACAAGCATTTACAATGCAATGGTCTCGGCAATATTATAGGTAGAGCTATTGGTATTGCTCATTATTTTTTTATCATTTTTGTATCCCTAAATAAATGGCATTGTCATTTCTATTGGCATTAGCTTTTTTTTTGCATATGTGATACCTATTGCATTAGCAGAGAGAGAGTGAGGTAGTGAGATAGAGAGAGAGTGAGAGGTTTTGAAATAGAGAGTGAGGTAGTGAGAGAGAGTGAGGTAGATAGAGTGAGGTAGTGAGGGAGAGGGATGTTGTGAGGTAGTGATATATAAGCATAGAGTGAATGTTGTGATGTAGTGAGAGAGAGGTAGTGAAAGAGAGAGTGAAAGTGAGTTAGTGAGATAGAAAGAGTGAGGTAGTGAGATAGAGAGTGATTGAGGTAGTGAGTGAGAGAGAGTGAAGTTGTGAGGTTGTGAGCTAGAGAGTGAGGTATTGATGTTTTGAGAGAGAGAAGTTGTGAGATAGTGAGGTAGTGAGAGTGGAGTAGTGAGGTAGAGAGAGTTATGTAGTGAGAGAGAGTGAGGTAGTGAAACAGTGATGTAGTGAGGGAGAGTGATGTTGTGAGGTAGTGAGATGTAAGCAGAGTGGTACTGTTCCTATTTGGTATGTACGTATAATAACCTTGAAATCTGTGCACGTTAAAAGCGCTGTTAAAATTAAATAAATCTCTGTGAAAAGTGCACGGAAATAAACAACATATTACAAATACAGGCTAGCCTGCCATTACTCAGCATTATGGCAGTGGGTGGAGGGGGGAGGTGTGCTGTGCAATGAATTGGCGCTAACATTAATGGCGGCAGCACAATCAAAATATAAAGTCTACGTAAGGCGCTAAATTTTCTATGCAGCACAATTAAAATTTAAAGTCTTCGTACTGTTCCTGTTTGGTATGTACGTATAATAACCTAGAAATCTGTGCACGTTATAAGCGTGCCCCTCATCTCGCCATAGCCCCTTCCCCTCATGACCTCCTCCTTGGACTCCCTCACTGCCACCATCCACCAGTGCCCCTTATCTCTCTGAAATAATGAAGGTTGTAAAATAAAATAGAACACAAAAGAAAAACGGGCCCCAGTAAGGCCTGTTAATCCACAGGAACAGAAAGATAACCCAATACCAAAACAATAAATAAGAGCAAAAAAAATAATAATTACTGGCGCCAGCGAAAAGCGGAGAGAATCAGGTGAGCAAAAGAACTAAATATGCACAACAAGAGAACCTGCCTACAGGGTCCTACCTGACTTCAAATAAATCAAATTGTGTGCAGCAAGGGAAACGACGGAAACAACAAAAAGGCAGATTGCACAAATATAATTATCTCACCCGATGCCAACACCATACAAGGGACTCCGGCGCTGTTCAGGAACCTGCGGCCGCACAGGGATCTCCCACTCAATTCAGGAACCTCTGGCCACACAGGAACCCAGACACGATTCAGGAACCTCCAAAAAGGGCAAGTATGCCGATGCAGCTGAGTGTCTTCAGTTTCCGCACAGAACTCCAATGCACAGGACCCTGCTGCCCAGGACTCTGACGCGACCCAGGTTAAACGTCGATCAACCCTCACGAGAGTGCGTAGTGGCGAAGCGCGTGACGCGTCACCGCTACGCTCTCATCGCGAGGGCCCGGCAAAAATGTAGCGTCAACGGCATGGTGCGGATTGCAATGCAGCAGCAGGCGCTGACGCACTGACGCACTCAGTACTACAACCAGGTAGGTGAGGTGCGCGCAGCGCGCTGCTTGCACAGTACACTCTTCAAAACTGGGCCGCCCGGCCACGCGCGCCGTTGCGGCCGCGGCGGACTTAATAATTTATTTTGTGACACACTGTGTCCCTAAATTAATTATAAAGGCCGCCGCAGCCGCAACGGGCCACCAGTGCCGAGCGGGCCGCCCTAAATATAGTGCCGCCTGGGGCGGTCCGCCCCCACCGCCCCCCCCTAGCTACGCGCCTGCACCTGAGTACTTCACAGGTCTTTAAAAGACCATTTACTTGCTTTAAAAGACCTTTTACTTGCTACTTGCTAACCAGGCTTTGTTATGTTTTCACCCCTTCTTAGAGCTCCTGCATCTCCACTCTGCATATTGCTGGAAGAATCAGCCCCCCTCCACCCCTCCCCCCCCCCCCCCCCGAAATTTGGCTCTAGTTGCGCCTCTGTCCAGACATATAATACAACAAGTAACATTGCACCTAGAGCAAGCCAGGGCTATTGGCTCTGTCAATGGCTGTTAGTTGCATAAGATAAATAAAGTACCAACTAGGGCTTCCTTGTATATAATATTGACAATGCTTCGGTTCTAAAATGATGAGACTGTGAAAGAACTAAAACGAGTCTCTTTGAAGTAACATTCCAGTGAAGGGTGATGCTGCAGAGTTAAGGGTGTGGGCAAAAAAGAGAGCCCGATAGGGACCTGTTTCAGCAACTGCTTTTTAGAACTGCCGATCATGCGCACCGGCAAGACCCGGCCCACTTAAAGCCCTGACTATAATGAAGATACCATAATCCTGCCACCTCAGCCGACCTAGTGTTCATTAGGACACTGGGTGCAAACAAAACGTCAGCACCTACAACTCCCTCCTCGCTCCCCGTAGCCAAATCCTCAAAGCTGGATGGATTTACACTGTCATTAATCCGCAGCATCCATAGCTGACGCATTTGCGATGAGGTATCTGCCCACGGAGGAGGCAGTGTGCTGATAAACCAAAGCCGCGCCATGAGCCTCAGAAGATGAAAATCCATCAAAGGAGAAAGAGATAGTGGCAGAGAATGTGAGATCGAAACGAAAGAAAGGAAAATAAGAAAAGAGACTGACAATATCAAATGCAAATGAGAGGAGAAAGAGGAAAAAAGAGGAGAGGCAAGAGGTGAAGGAAGCATAAAAGGAAAAAAAGACCAAAGTCAGAAGTAAATCAGGAAATTCCAAGAATAAAGAAAAAAGACAAACCGTTGTGGAGAAAGCGATAAAAAGAGGAAAACGAGGGTCAAATATATAAAGAAATAGAAATACAAGAAATAAGAGCTGCAAAAAATAACTGACGGAAGACAGAAATCGAACGCTGGAGAAAGAAGTGCAGTGTGTAAAATAAGTCGGTAAAAAAACGCGAAGCAGGAAGGAAAAATCTAGAAAAACGTGAGAGAACGAGGGTGCTAAACAGTGAGACGAAGGAAGAGGAGAAGGAAGGAGACGGACAAGGGGAACGGTTCCCCAGGGAAGCACAGCATCAAGAACGCTGGAAAAGTTCTACCACATTAACAGCTTTTTGCGGCAAGTCGGCACTTTGTCTGGTGAGTCTCTTTACTGTTGTCTCCATGTAATGCTTTGCTGTGATCAATCACCCCTAGGTTCAGATGCGCTGGCAGGAAGGGGATGGTTTAATGAAATGTGCCCAGTGTTGAGATGAAATTATAAAGGAACTAGCCTGGCACAATGCTGGTTGGTGGATGCAGATGTGGGTGCACAGGTCCCTACCACTAATTTACATTTTTATTATGTTTACACCAGGTAAATCCGTAACTTTTGTTTAGAGGAAACAAGGGCGATGATGTGAGAAACGGTCTTCTCCATTCTATGTTTATGGGAAAATGTGTTAGTGCACATGGGTTAAGATCTAATACATCAAGGACTTCAGGATGTAATGTAAGGGCCAGAGCTGCTGACTTTGAAACTGGGGAACCGGGTTCGAGTCCTGGCTTCGGCCTAATATCCCGTGATTCTGGGCAAATCACTAAATCTCCCAATGCCCACAAAGAAGTGTCCTTTTGTAATGTAACCGGAGCTCATGTAAAGCGCTCCAATAGCTTCTAGTCGCACTGTGTAATACTGCAAAAAAGGATAATACTAAAATATCAGCAGGAATGACATCACATAATCTGACCCCAGATGACATCACGACGCTGAGCTCTTTTTCTAACCTTAGCCTCTTTACCGCCTCCTAAATGATGCTGAGGATGTAAGTGAAGGGCAAGGAGTGTAAGCTACAGAAAATTAACAGCAGTCCTAATGCCCTGTGTAGTTTCTGTTCCTGGCACTGCCTCCACGATCCCTGATACCACAGTAGAAAGAAACAAGCAGGCCTATCCTGTGGAGGCGAGGGGTGAGTGGGCATTATGCTCCAGGCCCCACAGTTTTCAGAGGCCTGCTCTCCATCAGCAACATTTATGTGTAGATTTAAATTTGCAAGAAGCCTGTCCTCTCCATTAATAACGAGGCTGATTCTGTGGCCAATCAACTGTGAGGCACTAGACACCAGTGCAAGGGGACCCCGGCTAAGACAGATTTTAGGACCCATGTTCAGAACAAATGAGTTTAATTACACATGTTCTGTTAATTCAAGACCCCATCATGCAAAATATTATTGAATTATACATCAAACTTTCAGAATCAGTGTCACACAAAACCCGCTGAAATATATCTAGCTCATGGCTCCAAAAATCCGCAAAATGACAGTGGGTAGAGAGAAAGCTTGAGAGGTAGAGGCAGAAAGAGAGAGTTTAAGATAGTGAAATATAGGTGGGCTGGAGAGAGAGAAAGATCACTTTTCCAGGGGGGCCCTTGGAAAGTGGGTAGCCCTGGGCAATTCCTCTCTGCCCATGCCTTTAAGTGTCTTTGTCAGATGCAATGTTTTCTCGTTCCCTGAAGTGATGTTCTTTAATACTTAGACACGGGTATCTTGGAGGAGAACATGGCGGCTGTCATTTAAGCTGCCGCTTGCCTCCGGGGGCACCTAAGTCCCACGCCTAGCATGTAGGCGAAGTTGGGACTCACAGCCTGTGCAATTGCGCTCCCGCGATCCCGTTTCTTCCCGCGGCTCTTTTTTTCTTTGATTTACCTACTTTGGAACGTGGGGGATGTGTGTTGGAGCACCCGCTGACTTCCCGCGCTGGTCCGCTGCCGCCCTGGAGTTGCGGAGGGGCCGCAGAGCAGCGGCTCGCGGACTCCTCCGCAGAGACGTTTTAAGGCATGGGCAAAGTGGGCTTTGGCCCAGGGCCCCAGCCTTTCAGGGGCCTCCTGATAGAGCAAGCTTTGCTCAGCAAAAAGTCTTGACCTTGTGATCTTGAATAATTCTTAAACAGTTTGTTATAAATACTGTTTTCCTTTTTTATTTTTAATGTGGGTGTTGTGTGAGAGTCTATTGCAAACATTTTGCAGAGAAATGTTGTGTTTATGTTAAATGCAACTCCCATAAAAAACGTTTCTTTTAGATCAAAACAGGCCCTCACATATGAGAAATAGGAGGGTGTCACAGAGATTATTTGCAGCAATAGTACACGTCACAGTCCCTGAATATTAAATGTAAACACATTTAAAATGTGGATGAGTGTGCCTGAGGCACTGTCAATGACCTGGTCAAAGAGTGCATGAAAGAGCTGAAATTAGATCATAAATTCAAAGCTATTCCAAGCAGGGGCCCCTAAAATACGTTTGGCCCAGGGCCCCCAAAATCCTTAAGATGTCCCTGCTCCTCCGAGCTGATTCCGGCAGAGGCAGCGCAAGTCGACTTTCCACCCCGGAGAAGGTTATTCATTTAAAGCAGACAGGCGAGTATCTGCTCTCTGAGAGTGGCAGGCTCACCCCACTTTTCTTGCAATCGCAGCAGCAACAGCAATCTGAGGTACAGGTGGGGGGGGGGGGCAAGGAGGAGGGGAGCCTTCCTAGCGCAGCTTTTTCCAGCGAAACGCTCACAGCAGAGGGCGGTGAGCCTGTTTCTTCATACACGCAGCAAAACTGGTCGGAGCAGGTACTTGGGGGTCAGGGGGGGTGGGGGCACTTACAATCCCAGTACAGCCCTTGTTAATAACACGGCCCCCACAATAACAAGCATTTACAATGCAATGGTCTCGGCATTGGTAAAGTTAGAGCTATTGGCATTGCTCATGACATTATTTTTGTTTTTGTTTTTAAAACATTTAAAGAAACTGCATTGTCATGAGCACTGCCAATAGCTCTAACTTTAACAATGCCGAGACCGTTGCATTGTAAATGCTTGTTTAGGCATAGGGAGATTTAAGTGATTTGCCCAGAATCACTGAATGTTGAGCTGACGCGGAGACTCAAACCTGGTTCTCCAGTTCCAAACTCTGAAGATTTGGCCGTAATACCACATCCAGCCACACAGACTTTCACTGCAGGTCCGCTGAAATACCAGGAGGGGAATAAAAACGGATGCAGCAGTTTGCCCCGAGCCCCACACAGTTTTACCACCCTGTCTACAGTTGGGAGATTGAGGGGGGAGTGGGGGTGCAAGCCGACACCAGACCATTTTATTGTGTGTGAAAAAGGCCGCTTTATTGAAACAGGTGCATATCACAATAAACTCCTTGGCCAATGCCTTACAAAACTAATACCTCGCTATACAATAACCTCCTGACCCCTTGAGTCTTCCCCCCACCCCTACGATCCCACATCATTTCCCCCATCCCCCAAAATACAACATAACATTCCATAACCACCATATAACCCAATCCTACAACATGTAGCCTTTTCTAACTCCCAAACTCCCCTGACCGTAACCCCTACCTGCCTTCTGTGCAACTGTAACTATCCAACCTTTAATCTAAACTTATCCAACCTGGATACCCTTTACCTGTCCCTGTACTCAAATTACCAAACCTATAACAACAAACTCTAGCCAATCCCGGCCAACTGTCAAACCACCCCGCTTGCACCTGTTCCAAGCGACAGTACAACAACTGCCCCTATGTACCTGTTCCAACAAATGCTGCCGCCAACTCCTGGAAACATCCAGCCCCTGAACCAACAATGCCCCGAAACCTATAAGCCGAGGGAGGGAGGGTGGGAACAATTTTAACTCGCGCACGCCCAGCCACCAGGTCACCAAGTCTAAAATGGTGACTGGGCTGGCGCGCAATTTCCCTATATACCCCTTGGGCTATTCGACTGTATTTGGGCTACATTTGGGCTATCCCCAAATGTAGCCCAATATCCTCAAAATGGCCGTTCGGCCACTCCCCCCCTCCCCCCCCCCCAATCTGCCCGGGAGGCAGACCTCGCGGTGCTCGGCTGCCCCCCAGGCTCCCATTGGGAGATTAAGGGGGGAGTGGGGGTGCAAGCCGACACCAGACCATTTTATTGTGTGTGAAAAAGGCCGCTTTATTGAAACAGGTGCATATCACAATAAACTCCTTGGCCAATGCCTTACAAAACTAATATCTCGCTATACAATAACCTCCTGACCCCTTGAGTCTTCCCCCCACCCCTACAATCCCACATCATTTCCACCATCCCCCAAAATACAACATAACATTCCATATCCACCATATAACCCAATCCTACAACATGTAGCCTTTTCTAACTCCCAAACTCCCCTGACCGTAACCCCTACCTGCCTTCTGTGCAACTGTAACTATCCAACCTTTAATCTAAACTTATCCAACCTGGATACCCTTTACCTGTCCCTGTACCCAAATTACCAAACCTATAACAACAAACTCTAGCCAATCCCAGCCAACTGTCGAACCACCCCGCCACCCAGGAAAAAGGGGGGGAAGTGTCGGCGATTACGCCTCTTCGTCCCCTTTTTTCTGCCCCCCCCAACCGCCGCGATCCCGCGTGATTCAACGCCTAGACACTCCCAACAATCCTGCCAAAACTTCCCTCAACTCCAAAAGGTAAAGGTCCATTCCCATCCGGGACAAATGAACCCCATCATCCCGGAACATTTCCCGTGCGTCATACCGAATGTCCCGATGCGCCACGCGTCCAATTCCGACATGCCTGCAAAACCTCACCATCTCCGTATTAAGCTTTCGCCTTGCCTTATCCACTGCCCCGGGGTTAACCGCCCCCCTCCAACTCCTCCGGGGGACAAACTCCGTCCACACAATGGAACAACCTGCCCAACGCTCCTTAATCCGCACCAAGTCCTTCTTCATTGCCCGCATCAGCGCCAAACCCGTCTCCCTGACCATGTCGTTCTCTCCCAAATGGAGCACCAACACATCTGGGCATCGCCCTGCTCTCATAATTCCGTTCAATGCCGGCATCAACTCTTTCCATCGCATACCACCCCTGCCCGGCCATCCAACTGAAAACAATTCGTTATTGAAACCCAAACGCTCCCCAAAATAGCTCTCCTGCGCCTGAATTTGCGCCCTCCTCACGAACGAGTGCCCCATGCCCCACAATCCAGATGGACATTTCTCTGGCGAGGGGTCCCATCACTGAACCTGAAAAGAAAACAAGAATGAGAAACCAAGCCAATTCCAACTACAAGCCAACTTTTTTTTTTTTTTTTTTATAACAAACCGCCCCCCGTTTTGCTGCGCACATAACGCCGGTAGCAATTGGATGACCACCTGCCCAACTTCATGATGTCATTTAATTACCCCTTCAAGAATATCAAATAATCATATAGAATACATCTGGCATCATTTATAATATATCACAAGAAAACAGGCGTTTATACAATGAAAGATACAAAAACATATATCACACAACATCAATTAAATGTATAACACACAACAATTAACCCAAAAGCAAACAATTTTCATCAGTGTCCCCTTCTAAGTATCAGGCGGACCACTTGGAGGTAGTCAAACTAAAAGTGGGGAACACAAGCAATGAGGGCAACTATGACCCAAACGTTATTTCAGGTGTCCCAACGACAGTCTGTGAATCACTGAAGCTCAGGTGACTCCTCCATCCAATGTCTGTCGACGTGACCACGTTTCAGCCAAAGAAAACTTAAGGCCTCTTCAGGACAGGGGTTGAATGACAACTATAACAATAAAGGGGAGGGGGATAACATTAATCATATCTACATGGACCCATGTCTAGGGGTGGTGACCAAGCCGTGCACACAAATCCAAGTGCCCACAAAGGGACCAAATACACCTTACATCCCAAAGTGACTTATAAAGGAAAAAGAGGGAAGGAGGTGGATATGTGCCACACAACACAGGGTGACAGAGAGTATCTAATATCCTCCCTCACCATAGTGTACATACTAACTAATTAGAAAAAGAAAGTGATAGCATCTAAAAATGTCTCTCAATGGACCACCGTCCTAATGAGCCTTATAAATGTCCCAAATAACGAGACCGGGACTAAAAACCTTATATCCCTACACCTAAAGTCCTGATACACTTACATGTATCTTCTAAATATAACACTTCCGAGGCTGCTCACTCGATATCGAGGAAACGTTCTGTCAACAACAGGGAGAACAGAGCAACAAAGTATCACAGGGGCTGCAAAGATAGCTAATCAATATACACCGAATAAATAATTTACATTCGTCAAACACGTTGGTATGCACATACCTTATAAAACGCTGCTCGCGCTTCTATTCTGGTCCTTCCCTAGAGATCAAATCACCGGTTCTCCACACAGTTTCTACGAAATAATAGAAATATACTGACTTATAGACTCCGCGACTCTTAGCCCATCTTCAACGGTCAAGACCGAGGCTAAAAATACACTTACTCGGTCAAAGTCGGGCAGTCTCTACGCGGGAATCTTCACTTACACGCCAATCCAATCCACAAATGGGGACGAAGCAACAGAACGTGACGCGTCCTGCCCGGAAATAAGAACTAGCGCTCTGCATAGGACCCTCCCTCTGCCTGCATCAACATAGACAGAGGGCTATTAATCGCCCGTAGCTCTTCTCAATATCGGATCGTCTGACGTTCAAAAGTGAATGAAAGGATAACAGACACCCGTGACTATACCCAACACAGGGAATACATTTCTAAAGATCCGCATTAAAAATAAAATAAGAATAAAAATAAAATTAAAACAAAAAATAATATTAATAAAACTAAATCCATCGACTAAACCTATATACCAACTGAATCAGTCCCTATTGTAAACAGGATGGGGCGAAATTACAGTGTGGGCATTGTAAGCACGGCACGGTCAACACACCAGGGGAACCCACAACTCCCTACTACACACAAGATCTATACAATATATACAAATCTACACTTTACAATTATACATACATTTAATATGTCCATAGCCAAAATGTGAAGGAGAGCCCTACGGATGACTCACCCAGGTTGTACATCATAGGCATTCAACAGTCTGCATGTAACATAGACAGAGAGGGTAGCAAAATACACGGACTTACATGAGCTGGCGCACCCTTTAAAATGGCGCGCCCTTTCGGTATTTACCTAGGAGAAACCCAAGTATAGTCTTAACATGGCAGTTTAATTTCCAATCAGTGACCAAACCTCATCACGGTCATTGAGACCCCTACTAGAGGTCTGATATCTTTCTATCAGACGTGCTTCTAGGCTATTAAGTTTTTTCTGTAATGATGTTTTTGTAGGGGCCTTCACTATTGCCAAAACTGTCCACTCCAGCTCGTTTTCGCCATGTCCATTTTCCAAAAAGTGTTGGACCATGGGAGCCCCCAAGGTCTTGCATCGGATGCGGGATTTATGCTGGATAATCCGCATTTTGACAGCTTGTGTGGTTTGTCCTATATATGAACATCCACACGGGCATGTCACACAATACACAACATTTTTCGTATTGCAATTTGAAAAAAATAACTGTTTATGTATTTTTTCGTGAATCGTGACTGTTTTAGAATCCTTGGTATGGACACATACAACACAATTGTTGCACTTAAAGTGTCCTACAACTTTTGGTAACCCCAATAGACCTCTAGTATCTGTGGGTATAGGTGATTGCCGAGTAGCTTTTACAAGATGGTTTCTCGAATAGTCTAGTAGAGTATTTCTGTCGGTTGGTTTGGTGAATAAATCAGCCCCAAAGCTAATAAGGTCAAACAGATTATTCTGAGGAATTTGAGGCTACTGGACCATCTAAACATTTCGAAGCCCTTGTTTGCCTTTAGACGTGGCAGGAATTTGAGAAACCATCTTGTAAAAGCTACTCGGCAATCACCTATACCCACAGATACTAGAGGTCTATTGGGGTTACCAAAAGTTGTAGGACACTTTAAGTGCAACAATTGTGTTGTATGTGTCCATACCAAGGATTCTAAAACAGTCACGATTCACGAAAAAATACATAAACAGTTATTTTTTTCAAATTGCAATACGAAAAATGTTGTGTATTGTGTGACATGCCCGTGTGGATGTTCATATATAGGACAAACCACACAAGCTGTCAAAATGCGGATTATCCAGCATAAATCCCGCATCCGATGCAAGACCTTGGGGGCTCCCATGGTCCAACACTTTTTGGAAAATGGACATGGCGAAAACGAGCTGGAGTGGACAGTTTTGGCAATAGTGAAGGCCCCTACAAAAACATCATTACAGAAAAAACTTAATAGCCTAGAAGCACGTCTGATAGAAAGATATCAGACCTCTAGTAGGGGTCTCAATGACCGTGATGAGGTTTGGTCACTGATTGGAAATTAAACTGCCATGTTAAGACTATACTTGGGTTTCTCCTAGGTAAATACCGAAAGGGCGCGCCATTTTAAAGGGTGCGCCAGCTCATGCAAGTCCGTGTATTTTGCTACCCTCTCTGTCTATGTTACATGCAGACTGTTGAATGCCTATGATGTACAACCTGGGTGAGTCATCCGTAGGGCTCTCCTTCACATTTTGGCTATGGACATATTAAATGTATGTATAATTGTAAAGTGTAGATTTGTATATATTGTATAGATCTTGTGTGTAGTAGGGAGTTGTGGGTTCCCCTGGTGTGTTGACCGTGCCGTGCTTACAATGCCCACACTGTAATTTCGCCCCATCCTGTTTACAATAGGGACTGATTCAGTTGGTATATAGGTTTAGTCGATGGATTTAGTTTTATTATTATTATTTTTTGTTTTAATTTTATTTTTATTCTTATTTTATTTTTAATGCGGATCTTTAGAAATGTATTCCCTGTGTTGGGTATAGTCACGGGTGTCTGTTATCCTTTCATTCACTTTTGAACGTCAGACGATCCGATATTGAGAAGAGCTACGGGCGATTAATAGCCCTCTGTCTATGTTGATGCAGGCAGAGGGAGGGTCCTATGCAGAGCGCTAGTTCTTATTTCCGGGCAGGATGCGTCACGTTCTGTTGCTTCGTCCCCATTTGTGGTTTGGATTGGCGTGTAAGTGAAGATTCCCGCGTAGAGACTGCCCGACTTTGACCGAGTAAGTGTATTTTTAGCCTCGGTCTTGACCGTTGAAGATGGGCTAAGAGTCGCGGAGTCTATAAGTCAGTATATTTCTATTATTTCGTAGAAACTGTGTGGAGAACCGGTGATTTGATCTCTAGGGAAGGACCAGAATAGAAGCGCGAGCAGCGTTTTATAAGGTATGTGCATACCAACGTGTTTGACGAATGTAAATTATTTATGCGGTGTATATTGATTAGCTATCTTTGCAGCCCCTGTGATACTTTGTTGCTCTGTTCTCCCTGTTGTTGACAGAACGTTTCCTCGATATCGAGTGAGCAGCCTCGGAAGTGTTATATTTAGAAGATACATGTAAGTGTATCAGGACTTTAGGTGTAGGGATATAAGGTTTTTAGTCCCGGTCTCGTTATTTGGGACATTTATAAGGCTCATTAGGACGGTGGTCCATTGAGAGACATTTTTAGATGCTATCACTTTCTTTTTCTAATTAGTTAGTATGTACACTATGGTGAGGGAGGATATTAGATACTCTCTGTCACCCTGTGTTGTGTGGCACATATCCACCTCCTTCCCTCTTTTTTCTTTATAAGTCACTTTGGGATGCAAGGTGTATTTGGTCCCTTTGTGGGCACTTGGATTTGTGTGCACGGCTTGGTCACCACCCCTAGACATGGGTCCATGTAGATATGATTAATGTTATCCCCCTCCCCTTTATTGTTATAGTTGTCATTCAACCCCTGTCCTGAAGAGGCCTTAAGTTTTCTTTGGCTGAAACGTGGTCACGTCGACAGACATTGGATGGAGGAGTCACTTGAGCTTCAGTGATTCACAGACTGTCGTTGGGACACCTGAAATAACGTTTGGGTCATAGTTGCCCTCATTGCTTGTGTTCTCCACTTTTAGTTTGACTACCTCCAAGTGGTCCGCCTGATACTTAGAAGGGGACACTGATGAAAATTGTTTGCTTTTGGGTTAATTGTTGTGTGTTATACATTTAATTGATGTTGTGTGATATATGTTTTTGTATCTTTCATTGTATAAACGCCTGTTTTCTTGTGATATATTATAAATGATGCCAGATGTATTCTATATGATTTTTTGATATTCTTGAAGGGGTAATTAAATGTGCTCTTCTCATGAACGATTGTTAGATATATTTTTTCCTTGATACCTTTTTTCATACATATATATATTGTCCCTTATACCCCTCGCATGTGCTTCCGACGCTGCCCCAATGCGAAAGGAATGCGTACCAAATCCCTTGTCTTCAATCCCCAATCTCCTGAGCGCTTTCCGCAGCACCGCCAGCAGTTGTGAAGCTTTAACGCCCCGACCCCGCTGATGGGAAAAAACCAGTTCCCCCCGCCCTTCAGAAAACTCTTTCCACCTTCGCCCCCAACGAAACGGACAAACCGTCGGAGAGCGCCCTTCCTTCAGAGTCACCCACTTCCCCCTACTTTTTTGGTCAGTTTTTGCCTTTCGAAGCCAAACACTCACTACCTGCTCTCCAAATGATACCTCCTCCCAGGTCAAACCCTGCTCCCCTTTTGATCCCAACAATTCCGACACCCGAAAGGCCCCAAAAAACATCCAAGACATAAGTGTCGCGAACAGCGCGGCCTCCCCAACATCCCAGCACACCTCTGGCAGGACCCCCAGCACCCTGTCTAACAGCTCCCAAGACAGCGGCTTCCTCACCCGGGCCCAACTCCCGCATTCCCTCGCCCAGCCTGCCAAAATCCGGACCCCCAGCTCTCCCGCGGAAGGCGCATAGCCCCACAACAACTTCCCGACGAACGCGACCCCCGCCAACTTGCCCACTATCGTCACTTTCGTCAGCCCTTTCTCCACCAGGTCCAATATGAACTGCACGACATCCTCCCGCCTCTCCGCCCCGGCAGCTCGCCACTTCGCCCCAGAACGGATAAACTCTTCCCACGCCGCCCTGTATGCCAGCCTCGTAGATTGCGCTAAAGAACCTAGAACCAATTGTAACATCCGGTATTGCCTACTTCCCATAGTTGGTTCGGCATCCTGGTTGGGTTCACGTCCGCGTCCTTGGCGAGCCCACGGAATCTCCCCCACTGTGAACGAGACAAGGCATCCGCAATGTCATTGTCCACCCCAGGTACATGCACCGCGCGAAACGCAATATCATGTCGCAAGCAACCCAGCACAAAGACTCTCAACAGCTTGAGCACCTGCGCGTCCCGCGCAGACTGCCTGTTCACCACCTGCAGCACCGCCATATTGTCGATCCTGAAAGTGACCTTCTTGTGGGCCAATAAAACCCCCCACAGTGTGACCGCCACCACTAAGGGGAAGAACTCCAAGAACGCGATGCTCCTGCCCCCCTCCAACCAGTCCACGGGCCAGGGCTCTGCACACCACCTCCCCTGCCAGTACAGGCCAAACCCCTTGCTCCCTGCTGCGTCCGAGAAAATCTGCACGTCCCACACCATGTCCACCTCTCTCATCAGCGGCACCCCGTTAAACTGGTGCAAGAAAAACTGCCACATCCTTAAGTCCTCCCTCACTCCGGCCGACAATCGCACATGGTGATGTGGTGGTCTCTGCCCCTCCAACGCTCTCCCCAGTCGCCTACAGAACGTCCGCCCTACTCTGACCACTCTACAGGCAAAATTGAGATGCCCCAGCAACACCTGTATGTCTCTAACCGTCACCTTCTGGCGTGCCAACACCCCGGTCAGCATTTCCAACATGTTTTGCTTTTTCTCCGCCGGGAGGCGCGCCTCCATCCGGACGGAGTCCAGTTCAATCCCTAGGAAAGCCAGTGCCGTACTGGGACCCTGCGTTTTCTCTGGGGCCAATGGCACGCCTATGTCCCCCATGATCTCGTGGAAGCTGTCCAGAGCCTTCTGGCAGTCCGCGCAGTCTGAGGTGCCGACAAAAAAGAAGTCGTCCAAATAGTGCGTCACACCGTGGTGACCCGTCCGTTCCGTAAACAATCATTGTAGGAACGTGCTGAAAGCTTCAAAAAGTGCGCAGGACATGGAGCAGCCCATTGGCAATGCCTTGTCCACATACCAGTGACCGCCGAATTGTATGCCCAACAGATCCCAGTCATCTGGATGAACCGGCAGCAACCGGAAAGCTGACTTTATGTCGCACTTTGCCATCTGCGCTGTTGCGCCCGCGGTCACCACCAGTGACATTGCCACGTCAACAGATGAGTATGACACAGTGGCCGCCCCTTCCGCAATGAAGTCATTGACCGACCCACCTTCTGGCCAAGACAAATGTTGGATAAGGCGAAACTGGCCCACCTCCTTTTTGGGCACCACTCCAATGGGTGACACAATCAACTTGGGCAACGGCTAATCCTGAAATGGGCCCGCCATGCGGCCCTCCTGTACTTCCTTGTCCAGTTTCGCCTGTACCACCTGCGGGTGCTCCCGCGCCGATCTCAAATTGTCCGCCCATCTCCGGACCCTCGGACCCTCGTACCCCAATCTGAACCCCTCCCGAAACCCCACTCGCAGCTGCTCCGCCGCCTCCCTGTCCGGATAACCCCTGAGAGCCTCTTCCAACATCTCCACCCTAACCGGCGTATGAGCCCTTTGGCCCAGGCCCCTTAGCCCCCCTCCCCCACCCCGCTTGCTGTGCCTGCTGCTGGGTCCCAGCCTTAGGGGCTCCGGACTGCCACTGCTGACTGCTATGTGCCTGACCCTGAGCGCCCCAGCATTTAACCAACGCATGCCGCTTGCCGCATCCGGAGCATTCGTGCCTGAACTTACAATATTCCCTTGTGCAGAGTCCCTTGTTATAATCCCAGCAGGCACCCTTCTCCCCTGTCGACCCCTTGGTGGCTCCCCCCACCCCCCCTCGGGTGGGACCCCCTCGAAAGGGCTGGTATACGAGCGGTAGCCCGCTGGCCGTAAAAATAGTCTTCCCTGCCCAGCCAGCCCCATGGTATGCTGCCACAAGTCCGTATCCAACTCACCCCACTTAGCCTCTTTATCCCATGCCATGCGCACCCGGAATTCCTCATCATACTGAGCCCAGGCATACCCGCCCCCAGTGATTTGCGCCTTCCGGATGACATCCATGTATTTAAACATGGCCACTGACCTCTCCGGGAACTTTTCACAGTATACGCTGGCATATATGAGAAACGCCGCTGTCCAGTTTTCTATCGTCAAGGGCACTTTAGGCCTCTTGGCCAGCTCAAACTCCTCCTCCTTAGAGCCCTCCTTCGCCCTGACCTCCCTATGCAGGAGTTTGAGCATCTCCACGTATTCCCCTTTCCAAATTCTCTCCTTCGTTGCCAACATGAAGTGTGCCCCCAAGGGCTTGGTCACCCCCATATATGGTAACCGTTTAATCTTCAATTCCTTACTCTCCAACTTGGTGTCCTCCGCTTTCGTCCCACTTGTCCCTTTGTCGTCCGTCACCCCCGTCTTGGTCACCCCTGCGTCCCGGCCTGTGCCCTCCGTGCCCACTGCCACATCCACCACGTACTCACCCTTGCGCAGCCTACCTCCATCCCCCCCTCCTCCCCCGCCCCCCCCACACCTCTTGACACCATCCTTGCGCGCCCGAGCAAATGTTTATTACCTGGCGCCAAGTCCTCCGTCCGCCGCTCTTCCCGTCGTCCAGACCTGGGGGCCGAGATGCTTTCCCACCGCGATGTCCGACCCGTGGGCCGCGCCTGGCGTCGTGACACCTGTAAGAAACTATCCACAACATTACTCGGCCCCCCGTCCCTACCGTCCCCCACCTCACGCAGCTCCCCTTCCTCCATGCTCTCCTCATCATAATCTAATTCCTCCTGTCCTGCACCCCCAGCGCTCCCCGCTGGACATGCCACCTGCTGCTGAGGAAAACAAACAACATCCCTAGCGGTGCTCCTCCGTCGCTGGCCCCCGGGGCGCTGCGACCCCGTGGGTGTTGGGGCTGGCGAGCCCGTCTCGGGCCTACTTGTGCCAGCCGCGCCGGGATCCCTCGCCGGTACTGGGTACGCCGCCCCAGGCTCCACCCTCCCTTCTCCTTGGCGTCGCCAGGCCGCTCCCAGCCTTGCCAAGTCCGGCACCCCGCGATGGTCCAGCTGTCGCTCCGCTACCTGCAAAGAAAAGGCATGGTCTGGTGTGCTGGGCCTACCTCCTATCTTCCTGCCATCCCATCCCCGCTTGCCTGCCCCCAACGTCCCCGCGACCCACGCCTGCCCCACCGCGCTCAACTCCACCACGTCCTCTTCCCCCCCCTCACCGTCGTCTCCGTCACTCCACTCCCATTCCCCGCTCCCCCCCACCCCATGACCGCGCGCCCCCCCCGCCGCGCCCCCTCCCCCTTCCACTCCGTCCCCCCCGCCTCGACGCCCCCGTCTACAATCCCCGACGCCCCCCCAACCCCTCTGCCCAGGACTCAAATACGTCCAGGCCGTCCCAGTCCCTCTCACTACCCTCCGATTCAAACAGGGCCGGGGAGTGCCCCCCTGCTGCTCCCCCTCCCATAGCCTCCGTCTGGCTCCTCCTGCCGCCGCCAGGTAACGCCACTCTCCTGTCCCTTGCGTCCTGCTCCACTCCACCCCCGCTACACCCCCCCACCCCTCCCCCACTCTTCCCCAGGCGCTTCCCGCCCCTGCGCAGTCTCCCCCCCGCTGTGCACCGTGCCCCTCCCCCCCGCGCCGCCCCCCACTGCCTGCTGTACCGTCCTTGCATCGCCCTGCAGTGTTCGCTCCCGCCCGCCCGCCCGCCCCCGCTCCCCGCAGACCCTGTCCCCCAACCCCCACCCCACCGACCCCCATCCGCGAGGCCGCGCGGCGCCGCTCTGCGCCACCCCCTGACACTCCCGCCGGCAATATTCCCCATTCGAGCCCTTCCTCCGCCTCCGGCCGATCCGCCCGCCCCTGCGCTCTCCGCGCACCGCTCTGCGAGGCCTCCCCGCCTGCCCCCGCCACCTCCCCCCCGACGGAGCAGCGCCTCTGTCCTTATCGCTGCCCAGTGATATCGCCTTCGCCACACGTCCCCAGCCGGCCTCCTCCCCACGCCCTTCTACCGTCCCCCGCCTCCCCCCCCACCCCCGCGCACCTCGCGCCATGTCCCGCAGCTCGGTCCGGCCCTCCTCAGAGCGTCCCCGCGCCCCTCCCGTTGTCATGCCGACGGCCGCTCCCCTGCCGGCGGAGCGGCTCTCATATGATCGAGCCCTCGCTATTGGGCGTCCTCGCGCTCTCCCCCGGCTCGACGCCCGCCCATGCCCCCTCGCCGCCTCTGCTCCCGCCGCCCCCACCCCCGCCGACACCTCCGCACCAGGGGCAGCGCTGCTGGCATCCGCGCTGCCCCGGAAACTCACCGCTCCTCTTCTCGATCTCCCCGGGGGCGAACACGCCGCGACGGCGGCCGCCACCCCCGCGGACGCACGCCTCGCGGGGCGCCTCGTCCAGTCCGCGTCCTGAATCAATAAATCCATACGTCCCGCCTCGCTTAACAGCCGAATCGCCTCCAGAACACGGAAATCGCCGCTCGTCATCGCCTACAACAACTCCGTCTCCTACACCCTGACAGGCCTAACCTAGAACAATTTTAACTCGCGCACGCCCAGCCACCAGGTCACCAAGTCTAAAATGGTGACTGGGCTGGCGCGCAATTTCCCTATATACCCCTTGGGCTATTCGACTGTATTTGGGCTTCATTTGGGCTATCCCCAAATGTAGCCCAATATCCTCAAAATGGCCGTTCGGCCACTCCCCCCCCTCCCCCCCCAATCTGCCCGGGAGGCAGACCTCGCGGTGCTCGGCTGCCCCCCAGGCTCCCATTCTGCAAAACGTCAGATGGGATGATGCTTGGGAGTTGTTGTACTGCATTGAAACGCTACGCGATTTCTCGGCTCCCCACTGCGAGTTTCTCCCTCGCCCCACTGTTGGTCTCCCCCGCCCCGCTGTTGGTCTCCCCCTGACCCAATGCCCGTCTCTTTCTAAAGCAGGCTTCTCCAATGAGCAGCTCTCCACCTGCCTCTACGTAGCTCTCCTGTGTTCAGCCCGGCATAGTAAATTAGAGGCTTTTGCTTGGCTGAATTAAGATATGTATATCAAAACCGAAACATGAATTTGAGACACAAATGTGTGCATTTGCATGACTCATAAGTTCAGAGCCTAATGTTTAGAGAAAAATATTTTAAATGCTGATAAATCATGCGGAGTGGGAAAGACGTATTGCTAATATGATCACCTGGGTGCCAGGGAAGTATCTATTACCCATGCAGGGGCATTCCAAATTCATAAGGCCTTTTTACATTACAGCCGGCAGTCTTGTCTGATAATCTGGGGTGACCACTGCTGTTAATAATGCATGGGGGGGCCACTAATGTAATCGTGCCTCATGAGGTCACTATTACTACACTAATAATCTTCAATAGTAGCTCGGGATTTGGAAACTTTTTACACAAAATGCAGTGGTGTAAAAAGCCAATATGTCAAATGAAATATGAAAACTTGTTCACAAGCCGCAGTGATGTATTTAAAATGTTACACAGTGCCCTGTGAAATATGCTTTTATGTTTTGCAATGGGCCATTGCTTAATACAGTTCTAATCACGAAAGAAACAAAGCCTGAATATTCTCAATCCGATAAGCGCTGTTTGTTGGCTGCATACTGCAGAGAAGACCTTTATTAATGGCTCCCTTCTGAATACAGAATTAGTTTTCAGTAAAGCATTGGTTTCTTTTCTGAAATGATTAACTATATATCCAGTAATTAGCTCTTGTTTTACACAACACACAAAATAAAAAATTCAAATGGCTCACTATTTTGCTCACATTTTCAATGAACATTTCGCCTTTTTAAAAAATAAACCTGCTTAACTGTCCTCAACTAAACTTATAATACATACAAAGCACTTGGCCGCCTGCCTTGTGGTTTCACCCAGCTTTAGGCCAGGAGCTTTCTGTCATCACACCATAAACACGCATAAAAGATGTTAATGCCTTCCACTGATCCTCATTTCAGTGACCACCATTCCCCACTAAAGAAAGTGTTAGCAGGGATTTATAAATTAAGCGAGGGACCAGAAAACTAAAAAGGCCAAAACATTTCTACAGCACGCTCAAAACGAGCTAAGTAATCTTTCCGACCTTCTGAACATGTTAAATCATTTGGAGAAAAAAAAATCATACCCCGAGGCATCCAGATGACTTGCTCACTTAGTTCAGAAGACAAAAATAACTTTCTGTGACTAATGCAAGCACCAACAGAGCTTACACACATTCACTGTTGCAAAACCCAGTAATTGGGAGGTTTTTTCCTTAGTCAAGATTGGAATACATGAAAACAGTTTATGTAGCAATTTTATGGAACCTTTGCACAACACACATACATTAAAAAATAAAACGGGGGAGAGCAAGGGACTGGGACAAAGATTCATTCAAGAACACACGAGCAGGCCATATGAATCACTCTGCAACTTCCCTAACCCACAAGTCCCACATTTTTCAGCGGCTGGGGCCACCGCAAAACTGCATCTAAAGGCAAAACTCCACCTAAAGGAGCCAGGGGCTCACGAAGTATGCATATATTCCAAAGAGAAACTGCGATTTCGTCACTCGCACTTATAGCTAGATATGTTTTGAACAAGGCGACGTCACACAACTCCGTCCTTCGAAATGAAGGTTAATTATCGTCATCAGTGCTGCACTTTGGAAGAGATGGGTCTCCCTGCAGAGGGTGAACTGGCGGGTGGGCGCAGGTGTCACACCGTGAGGATGCAAGCAAATGCAAACATTGTGAACATCCGGAAAAGGGAGGAGGGGCTAAAGGGGGTCATGTCAGAGGGTGGCAGTGGTGTAGCGAATAGGGCGGTCGAGTGATGAAAATTGGTACATGGGGTGGGTGTAAGGTCACAAAGGGAATGACAGCTGGTTGGGTAGAATGAAAGGTTGCAGGGTGGAGCAGACAAGGAAGAGCAAGGTTATATGGCCAAGAATTCTGGCACACGAAACAGACAGGCATATAGTGCGAATGAAGGGTGGCACAAGTAAGAGACAGGGGTTTCCAGTAGGAATGAAGGCTGGCATAAGCACTATGAGGTGGAGGTACAGCGAGGAGGGTGGTAAAGAAAGAGAATATAAATGGCACAGACTGGAAAGAGGGTGGTGGTGCTGGAAGGAGGGTGGTGGTGCTGGAGTGTGGCTGGCAGTGCGAGCAGAGTGCAATGGGCACGGAAGGTGGTATAGACCGTCAGGAGGGTACTACAGGAAGCTGAGGGTGGTAGTATAGGCAGGAAGGTGAACAGTACAGAGATGATGGATGCAGAGGGACACAGAAGCAGGGTGATATGGAAAGGAGGGCTGTATAGACAAGAGTGAGGGTGGTACAAGGAGCAGCACCGTAGGGGTGTTAGACAGGAGGACACGAAGCAATGCGGGTTGTGGGGATCGGACAGGCAGGAGGGGACAGCAGAAAAACGATGGGTAAGGTGGTGCAAATCAGAGAGTCAGGAAGCAGAAAAGTGGGACAGGCCAAATAGTGAGTAAGGGACAAAGCAGGGTAGTGCGAGGTGGTGGGTAGGAAGGTCCTAAAGGCAGGTAGGAGAGTGCTATACTTGTAACAGAGGTGTAAGGGGATGGTGCAAAGGCCAGGGCGGCATTAACAGCACAGCCCTCCCCCCAGCAACGGGGCTATAGAGATATTTACAGTATTTAAAGGGAAGGGGTGGCACAGGCAGTAGAAGAAGTGCAACCAGGGCAAATGGGGGCCCTTGCAAATAAATGCAACCGGGTAAAGGAGAGGCATTGAGTGGGTACCGGGAGGTGGAGGATAAGGGTACACTCAGCGGGGAAGAGAGGGAGACTGTCTCTGATGAGGGTACAGACAGGAGGATGCTAATGTACCGGCATGATGGGGGACGGAGTAAGAAGAGGCCTGACAGGCACGAGAGATGCAGGATAATAAAAAAAAAAAAGAGGACCGCCAGCTGGCCACAGGAGGCGATTGTGACAACATCCACAGACAGCGGGACAGCCAGAGATGGGTCGGGTGAGAAGGGCACAGTGAGGACGGGAACAGAGTAAAGAAGAGGGGGTGAGAGGCACAGGGCACCCTCAGGGACCCAATCACTCACCACGTAGGAGGACCCGCCCTCCCCGCTGCGGGTCTTGGTCTCTGGTATGGAGAAGTGCATGTCCCCCGTCTCGCGCGCCCCGCTCCTCTCCAGGCACGGCACGCGCACCCTCTCCAGGCACGGCACGCGCCGTCTCGCGCCTGCCCCTCCCACACCTTCCCCTCTCCTGGAACGCGCCGGGCACCCTGGTGCAAACAACTTCTCGCCACTAACTTCCGGTCGCCATCATGGATTGGGAAAGGAGCCCTCAAGGCAGAGGTGGCGCGATCCCACTCAAGGCAGAGGTGGCGCAATCCCAGTGGTAGCGGTTTATGAACGTTAACTGCGCAAGAGATAGTGTTCGCAGCGAAGAATCGGTTCTTGAACATACGGATGTGTTATCTTGCAGGCACATTTTGCCTTTCGGATACAGTTTGTAGTGTTGTATCATAACATTGGGAGGCTATACAATATAAATAACAAATACAGCACCCCTGTACGTCAGTGTTTGGCTAGGGAAAACATTATAAATGTGCGTTGCATGGTAGCCATTGTCGAATCAGGCACAATCTCAAGGCCGTATGACTTATCACCGCTTGTACGTTATGCCGCTATGGCCGTGTCCTGACTTTAACATGGCGTCGAGAGAATTTATCCAACCCTAAAGAGCCGATTGAAGTAGATAAACTACTCGTACGCCGCAAATAAGCTAAAGCATGTATAAATAAATATCAAAAGATGGCGCATTTTGGACAAACAAGCGCGAACAATTGCTCTGGAACCTGGCAGAAAACCCCAGCAACAGCACCGGGAGACACCACCGCCTTTCTCCGAGGCAGAGCAGAAATGCCTCGGAGAAAGGCAGCATCCTTTTCGGATTCGGGGCGTGTTTTGCTGTTGTCTCCTCCCTGAGACTTCTCGCAAAAAACACGCCTCCCGATCCGAAAAGAACGGGGCCTAATGTGAATGACTGACCTCTTCTCCAATGGCTGGCCAGCATTCAAGAGGCCAGCCAATGGAGAACAGGGGAGAAGAGGGGCGGGCTCAAGCCCCTCTTCTCCAAGTCATTAAATCTCAGAGCGAGACTGCGCAAGCGCAGCCTTCGCAGCCGAGACCTAAAAAGCGTAAGGAGAGGCAATAAACGGTGTGGGGCAGCGCAGGGGTCGGTAAAGCCGAAATCTGACTGGGAAAATCTGATTGGGAAAATCTGCCACAAACAATAGTGTAGCCCAGGGGAAGGGAAGCATCAACCCTGACACGGCAATTGATAATAGTGGTTCCACTTTTCAGCGTTGCGAAATCAAAGGCAGGAGCATCAAAGGAGGTAGAGCTAAAAGTAACCCTTTGGATCTGAAAGTAAGGATTACCCCTTCCTTGAGGTCTTACTTTAAAGTTCAACCACTGGTGTTGGATGTGGTCAAACAGGGGGAGGCCCTCAGAAATAGTTCCGCAGGGAATTTGGAGTTAAGGCCCTTCTTGGAGAGGATGGAGGCAGCTGGTACCCCCCTCCCTGTTACACTAACTTTACCTGAAAATAGACCTGTAACTCCGGGACCGGCACCAACAACGACTTTAGATAAAAGCAGTATTCTCCCGGGAGGGGAAATCCCAGCCGGCCGAAGTAAGGCGGCTAGTGGCAGCACAGAGGTGGGAAAAACTCCTGAGGGTCATGGAATTGGGGGGTCCTCAGTGGCATCTCTTGAGGCTCATTTCTCAACCCTCTCAGTAGATATTAGAAAGGGCTTTTCTGTTTCGGAGGCAAATCAAGGGGAGATCAGGCTCTTCTGTGAGTCACTCGAGAAGAAAATAGACCTACTTATCTCCAGGACAATGGCTCTGGAAAACTCAGTCGGAGAACTCAGGGACGACTTGGGAGCGGTTAAAGTAGATATAACAACGCTTAAGAGGGAGGAGGTGATGCTCCGGGACAGGCTCGAGATGCTAGAAAATAATTACCGGAGAAATAATCTGCATCTCCTGAACGTTCCGGAAGGGAGGGAGGGGGAAGACCTTAAGTCCTTCATTGTTACTCTTATAAAAGAATCAGTGCAGATTGTAGAATCCAAGGAAGACCTGAAGAAAGATATACAGAGGATTCATAGAGATCCCTTTAAGAAACATCCCAATCAGACAAAGCCGATTCTTATAAACGTTCTCACATTTTCCCTGAAGGAAAAGATCTTTAATTGTGCTTTAAAGCAAAAGTCGCAGAAACCCAGAGACTTTGCCTATGAAATTAATTCTGACCTGGCCCGTGTTACCTTAGACAGACAATGGGAGCTGGGCAGGAAAATGGACGACTTTAAGAAACTTGGCGCGTTGGTTCAACTAAAATTTCCTGCACTCTTGAAAGTCATGCACAATAACAAGATGTATAACTTAAAATCAGTGCAAGAGTCAGATGAGCTTTTGGACAGCCTTGGCAAAGTCACAAAATAGATCAGCTATAGGGTACCCCCCTTGTCATTTGTATTAGGCTTCCTGGGGGTCTCAGGGGTCTTGTGGGAGAGTCTAAATTTACCTGAGACCGTGAGTTGTGATATCAGACACCAGCGAGATAAGAAAGATACACTGGTCTATTAGTTTAATATAAATTGTGGGTTATACTTAGAGAAGCAGACTTGTGGGGAATTGGAGATTGGTTTTTTAGGGTCTCAGTTTCTCGCCTTGATGGAGCATTTGAATATGTAGGGACATAGTAGGTTGCCCCGGTGGGCAGAATCTGGCCTACAAGTCCAGGTAAATGTGGGTAGGGTTCTCCAGAGGGGGCTTAGGGGTAGGGGGTGTGGTATGGGTGAGAGGGGAGCACGGGGTGGAGAGCAGTAGGTTAAAAAACACAAACATTGCTCATTTGCCCTTTAGTTTGGTTTTGTCATGCTTGGTCTGGGATCGATTCTCTTGGAAACTTAGTACACTCAAGGTTTTGGTGTTTAAACCTCCATGAGCACTATCCAGTTTTTATCCTGGAACATTAATGGCCTGCGAGTGAGATCTAGGAGGGACAAAATATTGCTGTACCTAAAAGACTCCCTGGCGCAGATCATTATCCTTCAGGAAACCCATCTCTTAAAAGAGGAGTTGTTTGGAATTTTCAAAAATTTGAAATGGGTGGAACATCTTATCAGTTCTAATCAGAGTGCCAACATCAGGGGTGTAGCTATTTTGATTAAAAAGCAAGTTAACGCTCGTATATTAAATCAGTTGGTAGACCCATGTGGCAGGTGGGCCATCACCAAATTGTCTATTCAAGGTTTCCTGCTGGCGGTAGTGGGCTATTATGGCCCCAACCAAGATGACCCCTCCTCTCTGAAAACTATCTTCTCAAATCGTTTGGAATTTCCAGACCCAATTATCATGGCTGGGGACTTCAATATAGTTTTAAATACTCGGCTAGACAAGTTCCCAAGCAATAGAGTGAATGTACTGTCCAAGTCTTGGACGTATCTCCAAACGATGATGGCTCAGACTGGACTGTGCGACGTTTGGAGAGAAAGGTTGGGTTCCCAATTAGGTGTCTCCTTTTATAACAACAAGTATGGCCAAAAGTCTAGGATTGACTACATTCTGGTCAGGAATGACCTCAGGGGTAAAATCAAGGATATGGGCTATTTGACTCGCTATTTGTCGGACCACACGGCTGTATGGATGGACTTAGTTTTGGTAGAGAAAGTACAATCAAGGGTATGGACGTTTGATCGTTTATTACTTCTTGATGAACTTGAAGTTATGTACTTATCTCATGAAACAGAGTGCTTTTTCAGCACGAACATTGGTTCGGCTGAGATCGCAGTGGTGTGGGATTCTTGGAAGGCCTTTCTGAGAGGTACGGTCACAAGCAGGGTATGGTATAAGAACAGACAATACAGGGAGGACGTGGCGCACACCGGAGTCTGAGATGAAGGCAGTAGAGCTGAGCTTGAACAGGGAGACCGCCCCTGCAAAGCGACAAGAGCATCTGTTGAAATTAGCGACTCTGAAGGATCAGCTAGACACAATTATCCAGATGAGGATCACAAAAAGATGGGAGGCCAGTAAGCTTGCCCATTTTGAATACGGAGAGGAGGCTAGCAAACTCTTGGCATGGAAAGCCAAGTCTGATAGGACACGAAATGTGATAAAACAAATTGTCAGTGAGGATAACACCACCTCGGTATCCACTGATAAAGACATTGGAGAAGCCTTTTTTGCTTTCTTTCAGGAGCTATATGAAGAAGACAATGTGGTGTATAGAACTCGTGCTAGGGAGTGGTTAAGCGGGAGCCCGCTTGCCTCCCTAAACTCCTCCCAGCGAGAAAATCTGTAGTTGGATACATCTCAGCAGGAGGTCAGGAAGGCCTTCTCTGCCAGCAAGGGCGGAAAGGCTGCAGGGCCTGATGGGCTTCCAGCAGAACTGTATAGATCTCTGGGGAAGGTAATAATCCCGACTATGACAGCACTTTTTAATAACATACTATCTGAAGGTGCCAGACCTCCTGCTTCATGTGGAGATGCTACTATCTCATAGATTCTGAAAGCAGGACTGTGGGTCTTATATAGCCATCTCTCTCTTAAACACTGACTATGAGGTCTTCACAAGGATCCTGGCAGACAGGGTGGGAGCAGTGGCGGGCAGACTGTTGCATCCCGATCTGAAGGGTTTTGTGAGAGGCAGGAATCTATTCGATCTTACTTATGATTTTATCGGTGCTATCGACTTGGCTTCCAGCGTCTCATTACCTCTTGCAGCAATGACACTAGATGCCACCAATGCCTTTGATAGGGTCAATTGGATATATCTCTCGGCAGTAATGGAAAAGTTTAATTTTGGGGAGAAATTCTGTCGAGCTATTCAGCTTATATATCGTGATCCCTCGGCTAGACTCCTAGTTAATGGCAAATTGACCAACCCTTTTAAGATCACCAGGGGAACCAGACATGGCTGGCCCCTCTCCCCGCTCCTCTTTGACCTATACAACGAGCCTTTCGCTCAGCGTCTGAGAGATGAGTTGGGTATTGCATCATTCAAGTTTGGAGCGTGGGAGAGGAAGGTAGCCCTGTATGCAGACGACGTTTTGATCCTCTCATCTGACCTGGAGGCGTCCTTTCCTCAGGTCATTAGGTTGGCACAAGATTTTGGTCAGGTTTCCGGCTATGAGGTTAATGCAGGGAAAACAGAAATCATGTTGTGGAACCTGCCAGAGACCCGGCATCAGACCAAGAGTGACATAAGATATTTGGGGGTCAGGATTGTCAAGAATGTAGAAAAGATCTCAGGGACTAACCTTGCAAACGTCTCTAGGGAATTCCAGAAACATATGAAATCTTGGGCCCATCTCCCATTGACCATGTTGGGTAGTATCAATTTGATCAAAAGGGTTATATTACAGAAAATTCCATTTTTCTTTAACACCATTCCTTTACATTTTGAAAAACAGGCGGCTGACAAACTACAGCAAGCAATCAATTCATTTGTATGGGCGTACAAGGCCACAAGGATAGCATGGAAGAAGCTAAGCCGTAGGAGGGAGAAAGGGGGCCTTACACTTCCTGATCTTCAGTACTATGCCTGGGCTTTTTAGTTATCACACTCAAGGATGCTGTTGAAATCCTCAGATCACTCAGGGGATCATGTTCTCCGCTATGCTAAAAGGAATGGGGCTGTCGCTCGAGGGGTTGCTTTTTAAATATGGCGATCACATTTTTTTTCAAGAAGATCAGGCTGAAAGTTCTCCTGGGGATGGCACGAACTTGGGCTAGAATTAAGCAATGCACTGGCCTAAATTACTTTTCAAGTTTAGCTCCTTTGCGGGACTCTCCAGGGGCTCCAGACTGTCTGAAAGACAAATTAGCTACACCACTTAGAATAGCAGGGTTTAAGGTGTGGGGAGGTTTGACTTCCAACGGTTTACTTCTGTCATGGTCACCATTTCATAATAGGCTAGAGGAGGGCATGTCTAGGTTTAAGTATTTACAGCTGCAGAGTTGATCCTAGAATCTTAAAAAACCCATAGGCATAGGGAACACTCTGGAGGAGCAACTAGTATTGAGGCCGGTGGGGAGCAAAGAGTTTCTTTCTTTTACTGGTCCATAGAGGAAGCCATTGATGGAGATTTGAAATTAGCAGAAGAACTGTAGGGAGCTTCTATGCCAGATGAACACTGGGAAGACCTGTGGCAAACTTCTTTTAACACCTTGTTTGTAACTGTAAAACCAGCCTGGCTTAGGAAGAATCACTATTTCGCGACCCACAGGGCCTATTTATCTCCTTCAAGACTGTCTAAAATAGCGAAGTGCCCTCCAGTCAGCTGCAAGAAGTGTGACCTAGTAAATGCCTCAGACATAAATATGTTTAAAGATTGCCTAGTGATTACAGAATATTGGGGGAAAGTAGGGGCAAATGTAGCTGATATCTTGGAATCCCCAGTCCAAATTCCTCTCGCCCTGATCATCTTTGGCATAGCCAGCAAAGTTACAGGCCCTGCCAGGGGGTTCCTATTCTATGCAATTCTGCTGGCTAAGACAGAAATCTGCAGGAGATGGATAGAGGCTACACCCCCTACACATTCAGGGTAGAAAGAGGGGCGCTGAGCAGGTGTTACAGAATGGGATTCAGTTCTGCTGATCTTGCGAGCCAAAATGTATGAGAGGCCCCCGTAGAGAGTAAGTGACTTATCCCCATACACAGAGGCCTTGTATAGATATGGCTCAGTTAATGTCCAAGTGTGAAGGGCAGGGAGAAGTGAGGCCTGACCTATGCATTGGTTCCTACCATGGAGAACAGTAGAGTCACACATTGTATGGACTAATTGTAAACAAGATGTCTCATAGGTCGATAATATCCTATATTAAGAACTGCCATTGGGGCGCTAGAGGGCACACAGCAAGATGGCCGCACGCTAGTGTAGCTCTGCCCGGCTGAGCTAACATCCGATCATTATCCACCACCAAATCGTGCCATCTGCGTCCCTCTTGCACGGGGACTGCGTGCTAACACCCTCCTGCCTTAGTGGGGAAACTTTGGTGCTGTGGGGCGGTCCCGCTGAGCTGAAGTTCCCGGCTGAAGTGTGTGTGCACGAGGACAAGATGGCACCTGCTGTGCGGCCCTGAGTGAGCACCGGCAGTACTGGCTGTGGGCGAGTGCCAATTCCTGACATCTGGACGATCGCAGGCACTGTGGGGTAGTCGACGCTGGAGCGGAGTGCCACTAGCAGCGCCAACCGAGGGAGAAGTTGCCGCCTGAGCGCTGTGTGCCAGACTGGTGTTCTGTGGCGTGAGGAGAGGCAGTGGAGGCCTGCACTGGACTTCCTATCCCGTCGCCGATCGAGACCTCCGGGTGCCGACCGCGGTGAGTGGGGCTTGGCCTGACCGGGCTCGCGGCTACGGAGGTGGGTGTGGGCCCAGGGGAGGAGGTCCGGCTCTGCAAGCTGTGGTGAGCGCTTGGAGGGGAGAGAGGGACGGGCACGAGGAGCACTGGAGACCTGTATGCGGCAGCCTGATTGAGCCTGGGGGCATCACCTTCTGATGCCACATTCTCCCCATTATACTGTAGCTTGGTAGTGTCGGAGAACTGTGACCCAGTTCCGGCCATAGTGGCGAAGTGACCGTGGCTACTAGACTTGTGAGAGTGATGGCGGTGGTGACGTGGGGCCTGGTGGATGTTACTCTGCGGCAGCGGTGCTCTGAGCCGTTACACACATGCATTTGCACTGATTGGAATATAGCTGCGCCCACAACCGGGAACCCGCCTGCCAGCCCTGGAACACTAGCGAGCATATTGGTGTGGGTCCCTCACTGGTGTTATTGCTCCTGGGGGGCCACCCGCTGTTTGAGATTGTTTGGCTCTCCTCTGCACTGGCCACACACTGGGACGGTACATGTCAGACTCCTTATGTCCTGCTCCAGCCCTGACGCTTGACTGCCGTGAAGTGGTGTATCGCTGTACCTGGCCGATCGGACACTTTTTTTGCCGTTGGGGAACGTGTGGCCTAGTGAGATCTCTTCCCCCTTCAGCTCTTGTTAAACGCAGAACTGGGTGCGGCCCTGCTGGGGGCCTGCGTGGAAACTACTGCCCATACCTGGGACCTGATTTTGTGTGAGTGCCTATTTACTCTAGCTTGCAGGTTCAGTTTTTGGGAGTCCATTTGCAGCACGAGTAGGCACTTCACCTTACTGTTTGGGCGGCTTGCACTATAGTGATTGGAAAATGGGGAGAACGGACAAATCGCAGCCGCGTCTGACCTTTGAGGCGCGAAAATCCACGAAGACAACACAAAAAGCAGCTTCTGACTCTGAAGCGGATGCCCTTGGCGACACACCCCCCACGCTCGAGGCCACATTGCTAGCCATGCAGTGAAGTCTGCAATCTATTGAGGGCACCATGGCAGCGGTAAACCACCGCCTGGACCATATGTCTGCTCAGCTAAAGAAACAGAACACATGCATGGGTGAGGTGGAGCAAAGGGTGTCAGCAGCTGAGGACCGTCTGAGTGACGTTGCGGGCAAAACACTGAACATGGAAAAGGTCCTGGCCCTCATTCAGGCCAAGAATGAGGACTTGGAAGCGCGGTCCCGGCGCAATAATATACGCCTTACGGGGCTGTTGGAATCCACCAACTTTGGTAAAATGGAGACCTTTATAGAGAATCTCATAAAAGGTATCTTTGGCACAGAGCAGCTGTCCACCATGTTCATCATGGAGCATGCACATCGCTCCCTTGCAGCATGCCCGGTCCCAGGGGCTCCCCTCCGCTCAATTATAGTCAGGGCGCTGAACTACAGGAATCGTGATGCCATACTAAGGATGGCCAGAGATAAAGGTTCTATTGTCCACCAAGGTAACGCTCTGGCCTTCTTCTCTGACTTTACAGTTGCTGTGCAAGCTGCTCGCAGAGAATTTGGTAACGTGAAGAAATTTCTGCAATTGGAGGGAGTCCCGTATGCAATGCTCTACCCTGCTAGGCTGTGGATTGGCCCTGAAGGTGACTCCAAAATCTTTTCCAATCCCAAGGTGGCCCTTGAACACGCAAAGCAACTGAAGCAGAACCGGAGGGAGCCCAGTGCGGTTCGCAGCGATGAAGAACATTAGTAGAAGTCAGTAGTCCTTGGCTGGGACTATAGTTTATATGTTTCTTCTCTCACAATGGTACTCAATGTAATACGGGTAAAGTCCTCTAACTGTGCCTCTCACAGAGGTTATACTGTATAACGACTGGCACACTGGGGCACCTTCTATTGACACTGGGGCACAGTCCCTAACTCTGCTCAGCCGCCTCCTTCAAGTCGGGAGGTTAGTAGCGCTCTGACAACCCCCCTATAATGGGTGTTCCCCACAAATATGTTTTTTGTTTCCTTTGTTCGGGGCAAGTTGTTTCACACTGGGATGGCTTTAGCATGTTGGGGAAGCTGAAGTGGGTGGGGGAGCAGGGGGTCTGGGTGTGGCATTAGCACTAATTATTTCTATGACACGGGCTATTGAGATGCATCACAAACAAGTAAAAGCTGGATTGCAGGGCACATTAGTTGTTTTCTCTTTCAGGGAGTGTATTATGGTACAAGTGATATGGGCAGTAGGGTGAAGTGCTTGACCTGGAATGTGCGGGGTCTGAATACCCCCCAAAAAATGCGGGCAGTGTTGGTATACTTGGATAGGATGGACGTGCAGGTTGCACGATAGGATGGACGTGCAGGTTGCACTCCTTCAGTAAACACATCTTACTCAATCATCTGAATGCAGTGTTGGGGCTAGGTGCGCTGGGGTGCGTATTGCGTCTTCTTACTCTACCTACTCACGGGGTGTTATGATTCTGGTTAAGAAAGGAGTCCCATTTACGGTGCTGCGGACTGAAACAGATGAGCAGGGACGGGTGGCGATACTCTATGGCCAAATGGGTAACAAGAGTGTGTTATTGGTGAATATATACGGTCCGAATGTGGACGATCCCTCTTTTTTCTCGGATGTATGGCGCCGGATATCTGGGTTTCCCTCAGCCGAGATTATTTGGGGGGGGGGGGCGACTTTGATGTATGCTTGGATGGAGAGCTTGATCGTTTGGGCAGCAGTATTACCAGGCATCGGAGATGTTACTAGGGGTTATGGAAGCTGGTGATTTACACGATATGTGGTGCGTTCAGCATCCAGGCAAGCGGGGAAGCACCTTCATATCTTCTGTCCACGGGAAATGGTCCCGCTTAGATTACTGGATTGTATCTGCCACTGTGTGTACCTGGACACTGGCGGTTGGTCACATGGCGAGAATGCTATCTGACCATTCCCCTGTTCTACTTGAATTGCAGGTTTCAACATGTGAGCGACCACCCTTCACGTGGTGACTGCAGCCATCTTCCCTAGCTGACAAGATGAGAGTTCATTTGGAGATCATTACACAATACACTTTTTTACATTATGGCAGGCTTCGATGATGAAAGGGACAAACTATTTAATGACATTTTCTGTGAACAAGGCATTCAGTCCACCAAAAAGCCTGTAACTGAGGTTAAACCTCAAGGTTTGAAACAACTGTTTGTCTAATTGGAGAGACTCCGCAAATCTGAACTCTCCAGGTGGTGGGATCTCACCACCCTTAAGAAAAACACTGAGATAAAACAGGTACCAAGAGGCTTAAGAGTTATCATATTTCCAACATTTGAGGATCTTGATCCAGATCTCCTTCTAGAGTGGGAGAATCTGATATCCTCATCATCCTTTGGCATGATGGATTTACTAATCCGACATGCAGAAAGAAAGAGGGCGAAACTATTAGAGGAAATAGAACAGATTGAGGAGGAAATCAAGAAATTGAATCTAGTTGAGGCAACAGATAAAAACTTTAAAATATTGAAAGAGGCACTGAATGCACACCAAACATATATTCGAGATAAAAAAAATACGCAAATTGAAGAGGGATGAGAACGACTATAAAAATGGTCGTATCTTCACATTTGCGAAGAAATTTGATGAGGACAGGCCTAGAGCTGGTATTAAAGATTTGGATGTTAAGAGATCTGATACCCACATAACAATAAGCGAGTCCGATCTCTCTAGTACTGCCAGTGACATCAGTGATGTAAGAAGTGAGACAGCATCTACATCACTGTGTAATGTAAACACTGCTCCAGGAACATCTTCTTTTTTATCAGAACTAGAGAGATACAGGAAGGGAACCAGGTTGGGGTTCAACAACCTAAAACAAGTACGAAGAAGAGAACCAGGTGAGGGGGGCTCAAAAACAGACTTAGAAAACAGCAAAAGAATTACAAGATCGGCATCACGCATACAGAGGAATTGAGTGGTGATAACAGACTCTCCATGATCACCAGTGAATCGTTTGTTAATAGTTCTATAACCAACATTGAAGAGGACGTGTCGATCATTAATTTGTCTAAATTAACATTGGATAATGCTGAGACAATTGTGTTGGGCTGTTTTCGTTTTTGGATTTTGATTCAGCTATCGAATAAAAGAATATTTTTCATCAAAAACAACATGGACCTTTCATCTCATACTGTCTGAACAGAAGATTTCCACAGATGATCTTTGGATATATATACATATCTGTTTCTTTTTCTGAATAACGCATGTGTTTATTATTGGTTATTCAGTTGGACCTTTTATACACTGTTTATGGTTGTGCTGTAATAGCTCTATCTTGCATGTTACATAGGCAGACTTCACATCTGCCTTATAGGCACTTTCGGGTAGTGAGTGCCTGTAGCTAGTTAAGCACCCAAGTTTACTATGATTATACAATCCACTGTTTGACGCCATTGACTTATTTGCATATACTTGTGTGTATTTTGATGTGCAGGTCTTTTCCTTCTTAGGAACACCACTACCCTCCCTCATTTATCTTCCCTAGCTGACCCTGTGTTCAAACAAACTATTGGGGAGGCGATCCGAACTTTCTTTAGGGAAAACAGTGGCTCAGTAGAGAGTGCGGGAGTCCTCTGGGAAGCATTTAAAATAACGATAAGGGGCACATGTATAGGAGCACAGGCTGGAGTGTTGCGAGATATTAGGCGTAGAATAAGTAGGCTTGCTGCAGAAATATCTCAGTTGGAGCGTGAGTATGATCACTCTCCCTCCTCCAGCACGCTGGCAGCAATACGAGATCTTGTTACGGAGCACAACAGTACCGTGGATCAAGAATTGTTGCACAGATCGAGACGTTGCATAGCTTGTTATTATGGGGAAGGGGGTCGCCCTGGCAGATCTCTGGCCCAGAAACTTTCGGCGCCGCGAAGTGAGGCTTCTTTACTGAGATGCTGAAATCAGCGATGTTATTGTGAAATACTATACAACTCTGTATTGTGCCTCCAACAGAGATACACAATTATCTTGATGATGTTGCGCTGGGGTGGTTGTCCCAAGGGCATAGGGAATACATCACCCAGCCCTTTGACGTTGAAGACGTAAAATTAGCCATAATGTCTCTTCCCACGTGTAAGGCTGCTGGGCTTGACGGACTCCCAAGTGAGTTTTATAAAGCTTACGTAGATGAGTTGGCCCCATGGCTGCTGGAGATGTATGCAGAAGCTTACGATAAAGGACATCTCCCGCGTACTCTCAAAGAGGCATTGCTGGTGACACTCTTGAAGCCTGATAAATCTGCTAATCACTGCAAATCATATCGTCCTCTTTCTATAATTAATATAGACGCCAAGATACTGGCAAAAATGATAGCTACTAGGATGCAGCCACTTATTCCTCTTCTGGTGCTGCCGTATCAATCGGGTTTTGTGTCAGCCAGGTTCACTGCGCACAATTTGCGTACGCTATTTTCCACACCTCATTACTTTGACGCCGGCTTCCAGGCAGTTGCTGCGTTACTGGACCCAGCAAAGGCATTTGATTCTATTAAGTGGGACTAAATGTTTACCGTTTTTACAAGGATGGGACTCCCCCCGTTCTTTCTACAATGGATACGGGTGCTGTATACGGAACCGCTGGCACGGGTGCGAGTCAATGGGTGGATCTCCTCCTCCTTCCCCATAGAGCGTGGAACGCGTCAGGGATGCCCCCTGTCACCAATGCTCTTTGCGCTGGAGCCGTTGGATTGTAAGCTCCGGCAGTGTCATTAAGCGGCTGTCCTGCGTTGTCGTCAGCGGCCATTGGTGGTTTCCCTTTACGCAGACATTATGCTGTTGTACATCAGGGAGCCTGCCACCTACCTCCCGGCATTGCTTCGGGAATACGTTAAATGTGAGAGGTCTTCGGTCTGGGAATAAATTGCATGAAATCTAATATGTTTCCGCTCACTGCTGGAACCCTAGAAGTGGAGACTGAGTTCCCACTGGCGTGGACTCAGGATCCCCTGAAGTACCTAGGGATATGGTTGCACAGGGATCTGGAGATCACTGAGAATTATGGTCAGACGCTAACGCGGATTACTGAGCAGACGGAGCGGTGGATGCATTTGCCTCTCTCGTTGGTGGATCGCATCGCAGTTATTAAAATGACTATTTTACCCAAACTGCTCTATCTTTTTGTTAATATCCCTATCAGACTAAATATTACATTGTTCCGTGCTCTCCAATCTGCATTACTAACTTTTGTATGGGGTGGTAAGAAACCCAGATGCAGTTGGGATGTTTTGGTGCAGCCCTTTGACCGTTGCGGCTTCGAGACTCCGGATTTACGGGTTTATTATCTTTGCGCACAAGCGCAGTTTGCGCATTATTGGCACTTCCCACGGCGGTTTCAACCTCATACTGCAATAGAGGCGGATGCTGTACTCCCTTTACCTCTCTCGGTCGCCACTCTCTCTGGGGGCAAGGGTGACCCTAGAACAGAAATAAACTGTGCTCTTTGTACGACATGGGCCTGGAGGGCCCTAGCCAAGAGGTCTCAACTTCCCTATCTATATGCCCCGTTGCTAACTATCGCAGCGCATCCGGACATTTCGGCTGCACGGGAGAAGCTTGCGCTGCGAGAGCTGGCTGCGTTGGGAATCACTACTATGGGAGATTTATATATAAAGAGGCAGTTTCGTACCCAGCAAAGTGTACAGGGAGATCGACGTGGCAGCTTTATGCTCAGGTTCATATTCGTCTGGGTGCGGCAAGCAGTTGGAGATATATACCCGGCCTTTCCGGCTGAGCCCAGGACAATGCGAGCGCTGCAGGCGGTGCCGACTGTAGCCGCGACGAGGGGCCTAATTACTAGACTACATAAGGCCTCTCAGAGGGAAAATGAGCCCACGGATCACCCTTCATTCCTGGAGTGGAATACGGTACTGGGTACTGCACTCACGATCGAGCAGTTACAAGCCTGCTGCGTTCTAACCCGGCGCCTCACATCAAACTGCAATCTCCGTATGATTCACTTTAAGTTTCTGCGCCAATTGTACTATACCCCTTTGCAGTCGTGTAAGGTTGGATTGCGTGAAAGTGCTGCATGTGTACGGTACGGGCAAGCTGATGCTGACTTTCTCCATTTGGCATGGGCATGTGCTGGCGTGTATGCGTTCTGGACTAAGGTGGTGAAGGTGTTAACAGATGTTATTATGGAGCCTGTGCATTGCGTTCCGGAGGTGTGCCTCCTAGGCAGAGTTGGGAGCCTTAAGCCGTGCAACCGGCGCTTGGTCGCAGTCTCAACTTTGCTGGCAAAAGAGCTGTGGCATTGAATTGGGGTGCTAAATCTGTTCCCACTGTTAAGAAATGGATGCATGATATACTCTATTGTAGGGATCAGTTGGAAGCTCATGCTGAGGAAATACCTGAGGCTTCCCGACCTAAAGATTTTTGGGCCCCATTGACTGTTTATGTGCTAAACCACCCTGATCAGTGATGCCATGTTTACTTGCAAGTTGCTCTGTGCTTCGCGCTTGACGGAACCAGGACTGCTACTGCCACGGTCTTATTTATTATTGCTTATTGTGTGCCACCATACTCTCTTTATGCTGCACATGTCCTTGTATTGATGGATGCTATCTCATTGCCATGCCGGGTTGGGGGTGGAGGGGGCAACAAAAACATTAACATTAATTGTCTTCTCTTCCACCACCCAGCCATGTCGAGGGAGCAGATTGAGTCTGTGGTGAAGACAGTGGAGATGCTGTTGGCCGAGGTGGATCAGCTGAAAAACCGTTGCAGGCGGCAGAACGAGGATGTCAAGCTGATCATTGAGGAGCTGCAGAGGGAGAACCGTGACCTGTCCCAGAAGTACCAGCAGTCCGAACATGATATGACCGAGATGAAGAAGTCTATAAATGAGTTGATGGACATCAAGCTGGCCTTTGAGGCCCGGGAGAGACAGGTGCGGAAGCTTAGCAAGCAACTCTAGCTGGCTGTAGCCCGAGGAAGAGGGGCACTTTTCTCCAGAGAAGGCCTTTATGCTGGTTCTTCATGACATGAGTCCACCACCTGAACCTCCATCTGATGACATCTGCAGGCCAACAGACAGACTAGGGCCACAAACGTTAAGCTTAGAAGTGTTCCTATTAATTTTGGGTAGGCAGAAACTATCATGACTGTAAACTACCGTATACATGGAGCAGAAATGTGGAAAGTTTGGATTTGCCAGAGAATCTCAAAGTACATGACAGGCAACTGGTAAAGAGAGGTGCTACAACTGGAAAATCCACTCTCATACATGAAATACCCAAGGGGGTACAATTGTAGCAGGGGGTTAATTTACTTTTAATGACAATGGCCCTTGCTTATTGAGCAGTTTGCTTAAGTATGTAGTTATTAAATATAAAAAAATGTTTGTTTTCATAAGAAAGCGGTGACTTTTCTTTTATTGGGACATGGGGGAGTTGGATGAATGCAGATTGACTCCACAATTTCACAAAATGGTGATTTATCTACCTGATAAGATTGTGCCTCAGATTACAAAGATCTAACAGTATTGAAAGCACAGCATCAGGGCTGGACTGGGAACCAAAAGCAGCCCTTTGTCAGACTAGCTCTCACACTGTATGTAGCAAGCGCAGCGAGTGAGCCTGACCAGTGCAAGGGGAACTTGGGCGGGTTCTCCCCTAAGAAAAGTTTTAAACAAATTGCATATGTTATGCAACACATTTTCCATTACAGAATCTTACCCAATCACTGAATGGATGGCTGGAGAATGAAGACAGGACTGCATGCTCAATGAACGAATAGCTGGATGGGTGAAGAGCAGGTGGGTGAATTTATTAAAGTGTGGACGCCAATAAATAAAGACTTTTAGTTAGGTGGAGCAAGTGGTCTCAATGCACTGTTGAAGGGTTTTCATTTTAGCTTTTGCATTAAAAAAATCACACTCCCCAAACAGTATCACCACCAATCCTTATGAAACATGCACAGCCTGGATGTTTTTAACACAGGTTGGTGATTTAGAGCCTCAAACTAACTAAACACAAAGCATTGAGCTGTGATCTAAAACTGGAGGCAGAAAGATGTAACCATGTAGTGGATGAATAGGAAAACTTACATTGATCTCGGCTCACCCCTGACAACATTGTGTGATCCTAGGCAATTTTATTTTCACAGTGCCTCTTTTTCATTCATCACCACAAGACAACACCTTAAAATAAGTCAGTTTGTGTTGTGCCCTGCAGCAAAGCAAAAGTATATCATAGTCCTGCATCTATAGGAACACCATAGGCCACATATAGGGAGCAAAAGACAACCTACTTTCTTCTTGGTTCACTAACAGCATCATCATCAGGGCAAAAGAGGTTGAGGCATGAATATTTGAGTTCCAGATTAGGAATCTATCCCTTCTAACAATTGCCACTCATTGCAATGGTATAATTTAATTTAGCAAACTGTAATGTGTTGCAACACTCACATTATAAAGAAATTCTCTGCCTTGTACTTCAAACAGAATGCACCATACATGTAAAGGACACTGTGAGCCAAGCAGCAGCAAAGCCCTCACCCCTGTTCTCCATGAAGCCCCGAAGGTCAGCACTGCTCATGGCGACCCTACAGGAGACAGAAAACACACAAATGTAAAAACAAATGGTTTTGAAGTGAGAGTGGTCCGACCTGCAGGCTTTAAAGCCATTTATTTTGCATTGGTTTTTAGGTTGAAGCCTACGCTAATGACATCTTGAGGACATTCAGAAAGCTTCCCCGGGAATGCATTCTGCCCATGCTGGCTACTTGGGGTGTGCTGTACGATGTTATTTTTTTTCTAGCACAAAACAAAATTTAAATGTATGTAAATGAACTGTGCAGATATTTCAGAATATGAAAAAGCACAAATGAAGGACATTTTTGGGTAATTTTTTTTAAGGTGTGGTGGAAACATATAATACGATCAAAAGAAATCAATACATTAGGTGATGACATGTCTACAAATGATCATTTGTGTGCTCTATACTTTTACCAGTAAAACTTGATGCCTGGGCAAATGTAATGGTCATCTCAATTGAAGATGTGTTGTCCTTAATAGCGAACGCTACCATACCATGCATACTCCACTGTACTCTGCACCACTCTGCACTGTACTCTGCACCACTCCACTCTACAGCACTTCATTCGACACCTCTCTACTCTATGCCGATGCATTTTACCCCACACCTCTCTGCTATGGACCACTGCATCCTAAGCCAATCCACTCTAAGTCACTTTAACCAACTCTGCATGACACTCTACTCTATGCCACTGCACTCTACGCCACCTCACTCTACTCTGAAACAATCTACTCTATGTTACTGCACTATATGCTACTCTGTTCCACGCTGCGCCATTCCACTCTACTCCACTGCAGTGTACCCTGTGCCACTCCACTTTACCCCACTGCACTCTACGCCACTTTACTCTGCACTACTGCTATACACACCACTATGCTCTACACCATTACACTCTACGTCACTTTACTCTGCACCACTCTATGCCACTGCACTCTATATTAATGCACTCTACTCTACACCACTGCACTCTGTGCCACTGAACTCTACCTTACTCTACTCTGTGCCACTGCACCCTACTCCGCACCACTCTATGCCACTACACTCTACAGTGCACCACTGCACTCTACCATTCTCTACTTTACTCTGCACCACTGTACTCTATGCCGGTACACTCTATCTCACTCTACTATGCACCACTGCACTCTTCGTTAGTGCACCACTCTAGTCTACGCCACTGCACTCTATGACACTTTACTCTGCAAGACTGCACTCACCACCAGTGAACTAAATGCCACTCTACTCTAAACCACTGCACTCTACTCTCCATCACTCCACTCTACGCCATTCTAATCTATTCTGCACAACTGCATTCAACGCTACTACACGCCATACAACTGTACTCTATGCCACTGTACTCTAAATCCCTCTCGTCTACACCTCTGCACTCTACCCTGCAACTCTCCACTCTACCCTGCAACTCTCCACTCTAGTCTTCTCAACTTCCATACCTCACTGGCCCAGCACACACTTAGCTGAGCCCAGAAGACAAGAACTCCCGCACTAGGCTCATTCTAACCAGCATATATCCCGCATATACGTTTGTGAATAAAAATTACGCCAGCCGTGTGTCTGCATTTTTCATGTGGAAATTCTTGCCCGCAGTTTTATTAACATGTATGATCGATACTGTATGCCATTGACCTCAAAAACACAGTGGCAAGTCATAAATCAAGATGACAGGATCATAAATCATAAACGGGTGACAGGCCATACATCATATCTGACATATATTCATCATGTCCTGTCATTTGCTTGTCATAGTTATGACACCTTTTGTTGTTGAGGCAATCATACACGCAGCTTTTTGGGGGTCATAACGTTTGTTGGTTTTTTAGGTCTCGCCTGACCCAGCGCATGCGCTGGTCTGGCAAGACTTTTTGAGAGGGCTCCAAAAAGTGCTACCAGGCAAGCCTAGAGCTACAGTGCATGTGCGCGGGTGCGCGCGCCATGCTTGACCGCGATTACTTTCACTTTCGCGGTCGCACGGCCGCTTTGATGTTTGATCGCGATCACTTTCGCGGCCGCTTGGCATAGCCAATAGGTCTCGCTTTTGGGACCGTATGAGTATTTAGTTATGCAACTGTTTCATGGCTAAACACTTATAAGGTCCTAAAGGCGAGACCTACTGGCTATGCCAATGCTTGTTCTCTGATCTCGGGGAGGGGGAGGTAGTAGCCTCTCACTACTGTTAGGCTCATCTTGCTACCTTGTCTGTACATTTTGTGCCCTGCTGTCCGGCGGGTCTGTCCTGCAAGTGCTGTGCTCCGCTCACTCTCCCCATTGCCCTACTCAACCTGCCGTAACGCATCCCCAGGTAAGTGACCTTCTCTGCCACACCGCTCTGCCGGTTGGCCTCCTTTACCAACAAATGTATCTCTTTTATCCGCTTGTCTGACCTCCAGCACTGCTACAATGCTGCTGCTCAGGTGTGGGTGGGCGGGTTTCACTAATCCTTGTTCGCTGCCCCTGCTCCACAAATATCCCATATACAGGGGCAGCGCGGTCCTTGTACCCTTACCCCCCCAGCCGAGATGCGGCGGTGCCTCACAAATATTACCTGGGCCTTCCAATCAAGGTTTCATGCCAGGAGCAGGATGCCCCCCCCTTATTTGTTTGGCATGCTTCAGTGGCCAAAATCAGAATTTAAAGGTCCCTGGCAGCTGTTATTGTGCTGGCCAGTGGTACCCCCTTCGGAAGCGGTCTTTGCCAAAACAAAGGATTGCAGTGTAAATATTAAAACACAAGCAATTCAATGGCAAAATTCAAGAAAAATGTACCGGACTGGACCCAATTTTACAAGTAAATTGCGTGTATTTAATTCACAAATGTATACAATGTATTGTTGTTTGATTTCTCACATGCACACAAGTCCACTCACACAGACACACCCTCACCTTGAACTCACATAGGCACATCACCCAGTACTCACACAGCTACATTGTGCACACACAGGCACGCCTCCCCATGAACTCGCACCAATACACCCCTCCATCTGTACTCACACAGGCACAACCCTCTCTCTGGATGTGCCCAGCCATACCCCTACCCTGCATTCATGCATGTGCATCCCTCCGCATGCACTCATATAGACACATCCTGTCTCCTGAAGGCACATCAGTCAACCTACACTCACACAGACATGCCCCTCACCCAGCACTCATTCAGGCACAAGGCTCACAGTGCACTCAGACAACCACACCTCTCACCCTGCAGTCACACAGGCATGCCTCCCACCCTTTACTCATGCAAGCACCGTAAGCTATACACTCAAACACCCCACTTAATGTACACCATACAAGCCCACCGCCCAGTGTCAGCTCCTGGGTTGGGCAGGAGTTGGCACATGCTGTGGAGCACATGAAGGTCACAGATTGCCTCCCGAAAGGGTAGAAAGGAAGCAGAGGTGGGCTGCTGGCACCAGAAAGGAACAGCCTTGGGGTGGCACAGAGTGCATAATGGATGGGTAATGTTGAGCAAAGGAAAGTGTGCGTGCTGTGCATTGATAAACTGCCCCATACTAGTTGAGTCTGCCCGGCTGTGCCTATTAGCAAATGGGAGGTGCATCTGATGGCTCATGATGGGGCAAAGGACACTAAGGAAAAAAAATATTTGGAGTCGGACTAGGGTTGCCGCCTTTTTTTTGCTTGACTCTATAGAAAAACACTGGCCAGGCTGGTAAATTCCAACCAAGGGGGTAACCTTATGTGTGTTCCATTTGCCATAGATCACCCATCAGTAAAGTGCATCCCGCTCTGAAATGCACGTACACAGCTTGAATTTGTTCCAGCTTGGCCACCATCTGCACACTGAACAAGCATTGGCAAAGCCAATTGGTCTCACCCATGGCCGAGCTATTGGCTTTGGCAAATGAGTGAGGGTGGTGAGTGGGAGGGCAGGTGGGGATGGCAAGCAGGAGAGCAGGTGAGAGTGTTGAACAGAAGGCAGGGCCGTTTCTAGGTGTTTTGCCACCCTAGGTGAGAATTGAAAAATGCCACCCCCTCCCTTTCAATGCCCATTGCTTAAATCCTTACAAAACATAAGTAGTATAGTTTAAAAAGACAACATCCCTGAACAAAGAGCAGCAGTACACGTTTTATAATCTAAAATAAGGCAAAGAGCTGAAAAGGATCACATTAAAAGTTTTCCACTCCAGTCATCAACCAGGTATTGCAGAACCTCCAGGAATGGTGCACTTCCACACCCGGGAAAAACAATGCTGTTCAAAGAATGACGAGAAAAATAAAGTAGCACTTCACTAGCAAACTCTGTAAAGTGGCACTAATGTGTTTGGGTGAGAATCCAACCAATCTGGTCACTTTGCGACCATTCTGTAATGCTTTATTTTATTATTTATTTTTCGTATTTTGCACCTATTTTTCTTTTGGCCCAGAGGCTGCACTTTGGAACAGAAAAATGTAAGAAAAAGGACATTTCCAACAAAAGTGTTTCTTCCATCTTTGGATCCATTTCACAGGGGAACGAATGAAGGAAAGTAGAGGAAACAGAGGGTAAGAGACGTTTATTGAAGCTGGGATCGGGTGTTTTATGCGTTTAAGAGGCGGGTCTGTGAAAGATTTGGAAAGAGAAATGTAATTAACTGCATTTGAAGTGTGGTGAACACAGCCGTTAGCTACATTAACCGCACGACCAGAGATGTCCCCGGGGCCTGTGGAGGAAAGGGCGGCAATGTGGAGGGGACTTTCGATGTCCCGGCAGTGCGGTTACAGGAACCTAGACTGTTCAACTGAGGGTATTTCTTTGTCAAGGGCACCCATAGTATTTATTGAATAGTTTGATATTGAAGAACTGGGCTTACCTTGTGCCTTAGGTGTCGGTAACTAGAGCTTCCCTATTGTGAGTGTTGAGGGAGAAGCAAGGGGCGAAGAGGGGGGCCCAGCCCAGCCTTGTCCGGCCGCAGAAGGGCCCGGTTTTAACCCAGGCACTTGCCTGGTCGCGTCGCACGCCTGCGGAGCCTGGCGCACCAAACTGTGCTTGCCGGTCATTGGCGCCTTCCTCCTGGGCTCATGCTGACAGCTAGAGGCTGTAGTTCCTGAAGCCGCCCCTTTTGAGAAGCACGTACGGCAGGAACAGGTTATAGCATGATTTTCAGCAAGGGAGGAGCTGCGAGAGAGAGACAGAAAGGAAGGAAATAACGGGAAGAAAGAGAGGGAGGGAAGCTGACAGCGGCAGAGCAGGAAAAGTTGACACTTCAACCACTGATCTTACCTTAATACACCTGCTGGGCACCTAGGGACTCCCACACGCAACAGAAGCAGGGTAGGCCAACCAGTCCTTGCCTTGAGGTCCCTGACTCTGCCTCTCTCGAGCTCCAGACGACAGCACTCCGGGCCTACTGCGCGGGGGTGCGCGCCCGCGCTAAGGCAAATGCAAGGATTCAAAAGTGGGGAAAAAACCGATGACAGGCCAGCCCCTCGTGAGATCATTGGTCCATTCACTCTGGAGGCAGGCCAGAAACAAGAACCAGGGCCGTCATAAGTAGCGTGTTCGCGATATGAATGATTGACGGCCCTGATTGTTACAGACATCTGTGGGCGCCGCGGAAACCACTAAATTGCGCACACAAGGGCAAATGTACCAACTTCCTTTTGCCGCCCTAGCCTTTTTGCCGCCGTAGGTGGCCGCTTAGTCTTGCCTAATGGTAGAAACAGCCCTGACAGAAGGGCAGATTAATTAATGATAAGTGTGCACGCACGCGCTTAACGGAACATCCCCTAAACAATATATTTGCATTCCAGTTATAAACCATATTTGTTTAACAAGACTACCTAGCAGTCATTCAACGACTATAACATGTTTATTGGGACAGAGGTAATAACAAGGCTGCATGCCGATTCGCAAGGGTGCTCGTAGTAAACAGGAATTGCCAATCAAGTTACTGTGGGAAAACACGCACTGCACTTCCGAGAAGCTGCAAACAAACAAACAGGCACAGAAAATACAAGCATTGGCAAAGCCAGTTGGTCTCAGCTATTTATTTATTTATCTTTATTTATTTTATGCGTTTTTATATAGCGCGGACTTTACCCGAAGGTGTCAGAGCGCTTCACAATAGGAACAGTAGCGTTACATGAGAAATTTACAAGTGGGCATGTTACAAAAGCAAACGTTACATTACATGAGGCAAAAGTGACAATTGTGCATGTATCAAAAGTAAACAAAATACAAGAAGAGGAAAAAGTGACGTGTGCAAGTTACATAAGCGTACAAGATACAAGTAGAGGTATAAGACCGCAATAAATGGCAGACACTCAAAACACAAGAACACACTGGGAAGGCACTTCTATAGGCTTGGAGTACGGACTTTCCTATAGTGGGAGAACTTCCTTCAGGGAATAGAGAGGGCGTGAATTAGCTATGCGAGAACTACTGCCTTTTGCCAATGTCTTTTAGCCATGTTTAACAGTAGTGTGGCTGCCGTGCAACATGACTAAAAGTACCAAAAAAATGCTACAAAAGTTATTTAAAAAAACCTGCTATGATCTGGAAAGGTAAACAAAACAAAACGTGCATATGTTTTTTTTTTATATGTAACTTTTAGCCATGCTGCTCTACAACATATTGGCTTTTCTAATGCTTGTTTTCAGTTTCATAACACATCATGTTTCACCTGGATACCCCTCCACCATCCTGCCACGTCCCCACAGGGCATTCTACAGGCTGTGTGTACCTCCATTTGTATCTGAAATAAACCTGGGGTGTTGTTTTCAAATGAATAACACAGCATTACCACGAAGAAGCAAATATACATTTTCACTGTCAACAGCCTTCTGTAGCACCAGCAAACACCTCTGGCAAGCTTATATGCAAGCTTATATGTAAAACCAAAAAAGTAGAATGTGTTGCTGTGAATAAGCGTGGGTTCCTGGGTTGTAAATCAAGGCATTGGCCATGAGAAGGAATATTTTTTCCCTGTGGTGGTTTCACCTTACAGGGAGATGTAAGCGATCCAGTGACTGTTACATTTTTTTTTTTAATGAATCACTGAACATATGCCTGCCCTTGTCTGCAGCTCACTGAAAAAGTTCTTGTTACTCAGCGGGGCTAAGGCTGACCCTGCAACGTCCATCACCTGTACACAGTTAGATCACCATGACGTGAGGCATACAGAAAGATGTCTCAAAAATAAGATAAACATGAAGTGAACATTTCTGGGGTATTTATTAAAGTTGGAGAGGCAAAGCAATGGTGTGACATTAGGAATATACATCATCCATTCAGTGGGGCTCCATTCACACTAAGGCCAATGACCATCTGTGAGATATGGGAGACTGAGGGGCCGCGCCTTACATTCTGCAGTGGGGGTCCCATCATTGTGCGTTTCGCCACTTGGTGTGGGCCATCGTGGCTTCCCAGAGAGTCAGGACAGGCCCGATGAGCAGGGGTTCCTCGGATTTCTCAGCATCATTTGCGAGAGGACCAGGGGCGGGGGATGGGGGGCTGGGATGACAGAAAGATGTGCACTGGGACCTTCACAAAGCAGATGCCCGAAATGTTAACAAAAATTAGCAGAGCTGCCTAGAAGCAGAGTCCACTTTGAACAGTTTTGTGACAGAGACAGATCCCTGGGCTGAATGTGTACTGCAGCAATACATCACACAGACCTGAAACTGAAGAATTGCAACTGGTCCTGTGAGAGGCACCCGTAGGGACCTGGGAGCCAGCATGCCCTTACCCTCTGCAGGCAACCATCATTTTATGCTGCATGCAATAACAACTAGTAAACTAGGGAGTGTCTGCTGCCCATCTCTGCATGCACCAAAGGAGGAGAGCAGACACACATGATACAAACATGTTAGGCAAAGCACAGCCACTAAGGAACGCTATGGATTTTACCATCGTCTAACTGGTAAGACTCCATCTCCATCATGATTAAAGGCTTAAAGGCAAGGCTCAAGAAGAATCCATTCAGCTGCCACGGCGTTGTCTCCCCACAGCATTGTTCCATGGGAAGTACACCTTATGGTACTATGACATAACTTGGATGCACCCCTTGTGGAGCAAAGCCTTGTGCTCTGCTAAAAAACAGCAAAGAAAGCAAGCCGCAGTCTTACCGGATGCTCAGTTTGTCGAGTGTGCTGAATGAAAAATAACAGGGCATATCATGAACAAGCATTCACAAACAGGTCTTGCTTGCATTTAGAGTCCCCAATGAAATGTTTCTTAAAAGCCTACTGCAATGGGGGGGGAAAAGACATATTGTTTTGTGTATAAGATGCATCTGTTTACCACAGAAAAGTGCATTTCCAGCTTCCTCCACACGTAGGTCACTACAGCACTGAACAGTGCTTGCAGGGCTGGTGGGGTTCCCCAGGAAGGCGATAATTCTCCAATGCTGGGGAGGGGGCAGGCAGCAGCGGATGCAAGGATAGTAGAAGGTCCAAGTTCACCGTTACACCTATCTGCGACATCTCGAACTATGGAATGGCACCATGTGGTTCCATGACTGATTATAGGTAGATACTTCTAACACAGGGATACCTTATACTTTATAGCATGCTCCCTGATTGGTGAATATTTCTCAGAAACACTCGCTTTGTCACACCGTATCATGTGTTTCCTTCTGTCTATGCAAGACCAACCTTTACATAGGTTGTACCATCATCCCATTTCCCATCACGAGTATTTACTCACCTGTTGCGGTACAACATGTTTCTTGGCATCACATCCACTTTTGCACTTGATAACTTTTAACTGGTATATTTACCTATCTCCTCCGCATGACATAACATGCAAATACAATCACTGGGATTGTTGCATTATCACGTTTGATGAGCTTGTCTAAGATACTGTATATGATTTTGCAGCCTTTAAGAAGTCCTGTGGATGAAACACGTGTCAGCTGCTTGTAAGATCTAATTGTCCACACTACAATATATATGGAACAATAAATGGAGAGGTCACATTGAACCAACAAACAACTATTCCACCTTTTTCTCATCAAGGAAGCTATTGATTGACAAGTGTGTGCTTCGATGCTATATTGAAACTTGTCCCGACTGTTTACACAGTACAGAAAAACGTCCCCTGGGTGATGTCACCACCTGAGCACCACAATTGGATTACCTAATTCTCCTTCGTGATCGTTAGCCTTTGTATATGTTACATTAGTACACTTATTCTAATTTCACAAACAATTGCACACTATTGATTGATGTGCAGATAATTGGCATAGCCACCACGATTGTGTATTATGAGGTGTGACTGCATGCCTCCTGGATATGCTGGCCATATACTGTAAATAGAGCCCTGCCAGTTCTTGCCCGTGAGGGAGTCACCACTGGGGGGGGGGGGGGGGGAGGAAGAAAGCCAGCTGGCTGTAGAATGTCTTGCATTTTCCAGGGAAGAAGGGCATGTACTTGCTGCAAGAAAAGGGCACAAGTGGGTGGGGGAAAAAAAAAAAAGAAATGACGGCGGGTGTAGAGCGATGAAACAGGGACAGTGTGGGAGATGAAACAGGGAGGGGTGGGAGTGAGGAATGAGAAGTAACAGACGGACCTCAAAACATAAGTTTTCATATAGAGTGCTTGAAGAAGAAGAAAAAAAAAGCAGCTTAAAAAACGGGAGCAGTGGAAGGACACGCGCAATTTGTCCTTGCTCCATGGGAGGGAAAAGCTCAAGACACAGCATGATACATGCATGCCATGACAAACAGAAAAGATGCAAATAAATGCAATGCTACAGCTAACCAATGGTAAGCTATGGGTGGGCTGTAGCCTACTAAACTGTAAACAAATGGTCCTGAAGACACAGCACATGCACCGTCTATGCGAGACCTGAAAATAAATGAACAAAATGCTTTTATCCAAAGTAATGTTTTTTGGGAATTTTGGAAAAAAAAGCCAGTGACGATGTAAGAAAAAACACAAGAGCAGACATGAAATAAGTATTGAACTGCATCCATTTTCACCATCCATAAGAACGCAAATGTAAGAGCCCGTTTATTAATAAGAAGTATTATATAAAGTTCTACATGTCGCCTATGGCACTTCTGATCATTAGCCAAAAGATAACACTGAGATTAGAATGTAAATCCATCTTCATTGCATCATGCAACCCACTATAGCAAGATTAAGTGGCTCTGAAAAAAAAGCTGCTGACTTTCAGCTGGGGAACCAGGTTTGAGTCTCAGTGCTGGATCAACATCCTATGACTCTGGGCAAATCACTGAATCTTCCTGTGTCTACACAAAATGAATGTCTCCTGTGTAAAGCGCTCCAAATACCTTTGGGTTGACAAAATCAAAACAAAAACAAAAGTCAGCGTCTTTCATGAAGCAGGCCAGGACAAAGGCATCTGACCTCACAAATCACTCATTGTGCTAGGTGGGAGGTCAACAAGGCAGTGGGAACACAGGGGAAGAAGCAAACACAGATGGTCAGAGGGAGCAGATGGGAGACTAGCTACAAAACATGCTCTCTGCAGCACGGCTCAACAAAAAGAAAAATATAGCTCCGAAAATCACGAGCAGTGCAAGGACACAATTACTTTGGCCAAGCTCTAGGCGAGGGCTCCATGCAAGAAAAAGGAAGTGCTGACAGCAGAGCTGACCAGCAGGAAGCAAGCAATCGAAAGTGGCTTTGAAGCCCACCAATGGTAAGTAATAGGTGGTGCTCAAGGCCACTAAGGGGCCGATTGCAAGTTTTAGCAGTGCAGGACCGTGCGGTACACCGCCGCCGTGCCCCCGCACTGCTAAGACTCACCACTGAATTACGACTTTAGAGTGGTCTGGTGAGTAGGCAGTGTGGAGGTACAGCAGCAGTGCCTTTGAAAAAGGCACTTCAATGGGACCGCACAAGGTTCCTGCATGGCATGGACTCGAAAGTCCATGCCATAAAGGAACTGTTGAGCATGCGGACCGGTGGGTGGGGGGACATGGTATTCCCCCCTGTGTGCATCCACATGTGGTGGAGGCACAGGGGGCCTGTAGGGCTCCCTTTATAGCCTCTCCTCAATGGTGTACATGGATTAGGAACCTCCATGACACCGCCGGCGGAGAGGAAACTCGTAATATGCTTGGCAGGACCCCGGCAGTCCCGCCAAGCATATGGCAGTCTCTGACCGCTGCAATACAGCCAGGGGAGGGCAGTACCCTGGAGGCGTCAGTAGTCCATCTGCCCAACTCGTAATGGGGCGGCTGGACTGCCACCGCAGTGCCCCCGCAAGTCAGGCAGTCCTCGGGCCACCAGACTTGTGATGGGCCTTAAGAGTAAACAACATGTCTCGAAGAAACTGTGCATGCGCTGTCTAGGTGAGACTTAAGAAGCACATATTGGGTCCATAGCCAATGAGCATTTCAGAATTCTGTGCAAGACACTAGGATTGGCTGAAGTGCCGACAATAAACAAGTCCTAGGTCACCTTACACATTACGATACTGCCCACTCCCTAACAACTCCCAGAGTATGTTCTGTTATCTGACTGGCTGTCATGCGAAGCAGGACATTGAAATCAAGGAATTTATGGAATTCTCAGAAAAGGACATTTTGTCTTAACCTGACAAAGTCTTATCAAGTGCCTTCTCTCGCATGCCGCTGCTTTATTACATTTGACTGTGTGTCCATCTTAAGTGAGGGGATGCCTCTCCGGAGACAGAGTGTAGCAAGTACTCTTTTTCAGTATCAGCACATAACTTCTGTCCAAGCACCGGCTGTACTCAGGAGTACCAACATCTGCAACCACCAAAGTACCTCTGTCGGCAGTTCTTCTTGAAGCTCTATTTTTGATGATCACATGAGGTCAGCAACAGCTGAGCTGTCCAGCCAGACCTAAAGGTCAAGTAAGGGAAAACTGTGGTACTTTAGGCACCTCCCGTATTAAATCTGCTTCTGTCTTGGACTGCATCAACACCCAAAATGCTCAGTATAAGGCTGTTGCTGCCCCTACTGCCACTGAGCTCCCCTTCTTTAAAATCATTGATCTGCTACATTTAATTACTTGAAATAGAATAGGAAATGTCTGAACACTGCAAGCTTTGTAACTTTTTGTGCTCAGACTCTGTCTATTTCTGACCACTAAGCAACTTGAATGACTAGAGAGGTCCAATATATGAGGCATTCCAAGTAAAAACACAAATAATCATTTATTAAACTTGGCTTTGTCTGCATCTTTTCTGACCTTGGCAAATCCCTTCGCGGAGATGCTGTCCTGTTAAACAGATCTCATATAAGAGGATTACAGTTTACGAAGAAACAATTTACGAAGGAATGGGATTAAAGGGGATGATTCAGATCTCCAAGCTGTCTTGACAAAGAAGACGAGCAAACTCAACCTATGTGCTCTGAAAAACAACTCGCGAATGGCATGCAGGAACTATCAGGAGGTGGGGTTGTTGTTGTTTTGAATCCTAACACAATCCAGAATTGGAAGATGTTCTGTTGACATTGTGCGTTAAAAACGTATCTAGGTAACCTCTAAATGTGAACATCATGCAGAATGCTGACAGCTAAATGAAAACTGGCATACATTTCCCATTTTCCTCAATGGCGCTACAATTGCTGACTTTCAGTGTTTTGTTGGGTGGATTGGACATAAATGTATTTATTTCGGATTTTTATGAGAGGCTTGATTTTCAAAGCGGTCAAGGACTCGGAAAAAACAGTGGCCATAATGGTCATTATAAATATCCCTGGCCACAAGACTTTTTTTTCTTTATTAAACACTTTTTTATTAACCCATTCGCTGCTAGGCCTTTTCCCCTCCTGTGCTAAGCCTTTTTCTGGCGATTTGGGGAAGTTCGAGCTTAGGCCCCTGCAACTTTTTGACCACATAAGGTATCCATGCCAAATTTACGGCCTTTTCTTCCAACATCATGGGGATTTTAAAGGTACCCAGGGTTTGTGGATTCCCCTGGAGGGAACCCAGAAATTAGACAAAATATAGCTACATTTTGGGTTTTTTGGGGGAAAAATGGGCTACAGATGAAAGTGTCAGTTTTTTCCCCTCAAAATGGTATCAACAAAGGATTTGTGGTATTGAAATCACCATCTTCCCAGCTTTCAGGGACAAGTAGACTTTTGTCAGAAAACCAAAATATTTTACAGTTTTTGCATTTTACTAGGACATAGTCTATTTTTTGTGCTTTCAACCTCCTTCCAGTTAATGGTAAAAATGGGTATGAAAGCAATGATGGATCCGGAAAACTATACATTTCTGAAAAGTAAACAAAATTCTGAATTCAGCAAGTGGTCCTTTGTGTTAATCCTTTAAGGTTTTCTTATAGAAACGTTTTCACCTGTAACTTCTAAGTATGACAGATTTTTTAAAGCAATATATTGTTACATCCGCTGGACACTTTTGGTTGTGGAGATATATAGGACTTGTAGGTTCACCAAGACCCAGAGGAACCCAGAGCCAATAATTGAGCTGCGTCTTGCAATGTTTTTTTATTGTGTACCGGGTATATAGCAATTAGTTTGTGAAAATATAAACAGAGAAAAATCAGTATGAAAGACACCTTTGTATTTCTGAAATGGGAACAAAATATAGAGTTTAGAAACAGTAGCTATTTGCACATCTCTGAAATTGTGGGTACCTAGTATACAAGCATGTGAATTATTGGACATTTTTCAAAGTGACTTCTTTTTTACACATTGTCTTACATTTGGAAGGCAGAAATGCATTGAAAGTCAATAGATAATACCAGTTGCTCTACAATTCTGTGTTCACCTAAGTCTCCCGAACAAAAAGGTACCTCACTTGTGTGGGTAGGTGTAGTGTTTGCAACAGAAAACGGCCCAAAACGTAACATGGACACACCACATCGTCACAGTGAAAACTGACTTTTTTTTTGCTAAGTACCTAGCTTATAGATTTTGAACCCTAGCTCTGCCAGCACCTAGGGAAACCAAGCAAACCTATACATTTTGAAAACTAGACACACATGGGAATCCAGGATGGGGTGACTTGTCTGGCTCTCACCGGGTTCGGTTACCAAGAATCCCTTGCAAACCTCAAACTTTGACAAAACAAAACACATTTTCCTCACATTTCTGTGGTGGAAAGTTCTGGAATCTGTGTGAATGCACAAAATTCCACCCACTCCGCATTCCCCAAAGTCTTCCAAGAATAATGGTACCTCACTTGTGTAGGTAGGCCTAGTGTCCGCGACAGGAAACGGCCCAGAACGCAACGTGGACACGCCACATTTTCACAGTGAAAATTGATCTTTTTTTGCAAAGTGCCTAGCTGTAGATTTTGAACCCTAGCTCTGCCGCCACCTAGGAAAAACTAAACATTTTTTTAAAACAGACACACAGGGGAATCCAGGATGGGGTGGCTTGACTGGCTTTCACCAGGTTCTGTTACCCAGAATCCCTTGCAAACCTCAAACTTTGTAAAAAAAAAAAAAAATTCCTCATATTTCTGTGGTGGAAAGTTCTGGAATCTGAATGGATCCAAAAAACTCCACCCACCCCGCATTCCCCAAAGTCTTCCAAGAAAAATGGTACCTCACTTATGTGGGTAGGCCTAGTGTCCGCGACAGGAAATGGCCCAGAATGCAACAGGAACACACTACATTTTCACAGTGAGAACGGACCTTTTTTTGCAAAGTGCCTAGCTGTATATTTTGAACCCTAGCTCTGCCGGAACCTAGAGAAACCTATCAGACCTATACATTTTTGAAAAACAGACACCCAGCGAAATCCAGAATGGGGGACTTGTCTGGCTCTCACCAGGTTCTGTTACCCAGAATCCCTTGCAAAATTCAAAATCTGTAAAAAACTAATTTTCCTCACATTTCTGTGATCGAAAGTTCTGGAATCTGTGTGGATCCACACATTTCTACCTACCCCGCATTCCCCAAAGTCTTCCAAGAAAAATGGTACCTAACTTGGGTAGGCCTAGTTCCCGCGACAAGAAACGGCCCAAAACGCAACATGGACACACCACATTTTCACAATGAAAACTGACCCTTTTTTTGCAAAGTGCCTAGCTGTAGATTTTAAACCCTAGCTGTGCCAGTACCTAGGGAAAGCTGGCAAACCTATAATTGTTTTTAAACTAGACACCCACGGGGAATACAGGATGGGGTGACTTGTCTTGCTCTCACCAGGTTCTGTTACCCAGAATCCCTTGCAAACCTCAAACTTTGTAAAAAAAAAAAAAAGAACACATTTTCCTCACATTTCTGTGATTAAGTTCTAGAATCTGCGTGGATCCACAAATTTCCTACCATTCCCTCAGGTCTCCCGATAAAAAATGGTACCTCAATCGCGTGGGTGGGTCAAGTACCAGGGACAGGCAAGGGCCCAAAATGAATTGAGGAGACATCAAAATTACCTGTTTTCCTACGTAGAATACCCTGCAAACCTTAAATCTAGCTGAAAAAAACCCACTTTTTTCTCAAACTTCTGCATGGGAAAGTTGTGGGATCACCGGGCTGACACAAATTTCCTAACACCCAGCGTTCCTCCAGGTCTCCCAATAAAAATGGTACCTCACTCGTGTGGGTGGGGAAAGTAACTCGCAACAGGCAAGGGGGGTCACCTGGGTTTTTGGCCTTGGCTCGGCGGCCATCTTGGGAAAATACCAAACCCACCCATTTCTGAATACTAGACACCCAGGGGAGTCGAGCGAGGTATGGCTTGCATGGATCACCAACGCTTTCCTACTCAGAATCCCCTGCAAACCTCAGATTTAGCTGGAAAAAAAAACAACTTTTCCACATATTTTTGGGTGGAATCACTGTGCCGGCACAAATGACCTACCCCACAGCGTTCCCCTCAGTCTCTCAAGTAAAATGATACTTCACTTGTGTAGGAGTCGAATGTGAATTGGCTAAAAACATATTTTTAAAAAAAATGTAGCACTTAGAATTCTTGGTGCTATACCCTTAATCCCTAAATTTTTGGCTCCTCCCAGTCACAGGCCCTTGCCTTACCAACACTAGTGAGGTATCATTTTACTCGGGTGACTGAGGGGAACGCTTAGGGGTTGGACATTTGTGCCTGCACAGTGATTCCACCCAAAAATATGTGGAAATGATTTTTCAGCTAAATTTGAGGTTTGCAGGGGATTCTTGGTAGGGAAACGTTGGGGAATGCACACCAGCCATACCTCATAGGACTCCCCAGGGTGTCTAGTTTTCAGAAATGTGAGTATTTGGTAGGTTTTCCTTGATAGCCACGAGCCCGGGGCCAAAAAACCAGGTGCTCCCCCCCCGCAAAACCAGGTAATTTGTCATAGGTAATTTTGAAGTCTCCACAGTACGATTTGGGCCATTTCCTGTTGCAGCCACTATGCCTACCCACACAAGTGAGATACCATTTTTATCAGAAGACCTGGGGAAACGCTAGGTGGTAGGAAATTTGTCTCAGCCCCGTGATCCTAAAACCTTCCCCCACAGAGAAGTGAGGAAAAAAGAATTTCAGCTAAATTTGAGACTTGATGGGGATTCTGGGTAGGGAAACGTTGGGGGATGGATGCCAGCCATTTCTCCCTGGACTCCCCTGGGTGTCTAGCTTTCAGAAATGTGTGGGTTTGGTAGGTTTCCCTAGATGGCTGCCGACTCCGGGACTGAAAACTCATGTGACCCCCTTGCAAAACCTCAAATTTAGCTGAAAAAAAATCACTTTTTCCATACATTTTTGAGTGGGATCACTGTGCCGGTACAAATGTCCTACCACCCAGCGTTCCCCTTGTTCTTCCGAGTAAAATGATACCTCACTTGTGTGGGTGGGCCAAAGGCCTGTGACTGGGAAGAGCCAAAAACATAGGGATAAAAAGGTATAGCACCGCGAGTTCTAAGCGCTACATTTAAAAAAAATAAATTTTCAGCTGATTCTCCATTGGACAGCCACACAAGTGAGGTATCATTTTACTCGGGAGAACAAGAGGAACGCTGGGTGGTGGGGCATTTGTGCCGGCACGGTGATCCCACCAAAAATGTATGGAAAATGTGATTTTTTCAGCTAAATTTGAGGTTTGCAGGGGTTTCTGGGTAGGGAAATGTTGGGGGACCACACAAGCCACCCCTCATTGGACTCCCCACGGTGTCTAGTTTTCAGAAATGTGTGGGTTTGGTAGGATTCTCTAGATGGCTGTTGGGCCCGATGCCAAAAACCCCAGTGCCCCCCTCTTGCAAAAGCTGGTAATTTTGATGTCTCCACAATACGTTTTGGGCCCTTGCCTGTTGTGGGTACTTGACCCACCCACACAAGTGAGGTATAATCTTTATTGGCAGACTTTGGGAAATGCGGGGTGGGTGGAATTTTGTGGATCCACGCAGATTCCTGAACTTTCCATCATAGGAATGTCAAGAAAATGTGTTTTTTCTGACAAAGTTTGAGGTTTGCAAGGGATTCTAGGTAAGAGAACCTGATGAGAGCCACACAAGTCACCCCATCCTGGTTTTTCCCTGGGTGTCTAGTTTTCAAAAATGTATAGACTTGCTAGGTTTCCATAGGTGCCAGCAGAGCTAGGGTTCAAAATCTACAGCTAGGCACTTTGCAAAAAAAAAGGTCAGTTTTCACTGTAAAATGTGGTGTGTTCATGTTGTGTTTTGCGCCGTTCCCTGTGGCGGGCACTAGGCATACCCACACAAGTGAAGTACCTTTTTTCCTCGGAAGACTTTGGGGAAAGCAGGGTGGGAGGAATTTTGTGGATCCATGAAGATTCCAGAACTTTCCATCAGCAACATGTGTTTTTTTTAACACAAGGTTTGAGGTTTGCAAGGTATTCTGGGTAACAGAACCGAGTGAGACCCACACAAGTCACCACATCCAGGACTCCCCTGGGTGTCTAGTTTTCGAAAATGTATTGTTTTGCTAGGCTCCCTTGGGTGCCAGCTGCGCTAGGACCCAAAATCCACAGGTAGGCACATTCCGAAATAAAGTCTGTGCCTAGTGGGATTTCTGCCACCCTGGGGAGGGGGGAAATCGGGGGCTATTGCCCCGATATGCTCCCAATGGGGAGAACGACTGTGGCTATTTTTTTGGGTAGGTGGGGATATTGTGATGTCCATTCTGGGCAGCCCCTATGTATAAAAAAGCCAGCATAATTGCTGGTGCCTACTGGGCTCTCTGCCCCCCCCCCCCGGGGACAGATCAGAGGCTACTGCCCCATCTGTCTCCTGGGGGGGGCAGAAAGATTGTGGCATTTTTGGGGGGGGCATTGGCATACTCATTCTGGGCAGCCCCCACCCCTAAATTGTGAAAACAAATGTACCCATGGTGCCTAATGGGCTTTCTGCCCAGCCAGGGGGCAGATCATGGGATACTGCCCCAATCCGCCTCATGGGGGAGCAGAAAGCCTGCTGTATTTTGGGGAGGGGTGGGGACATTGGCATGCCGATTCTGGGCAGCCCCCACCCCGAACTTTGGGGGAAAAAATCCCTGGTGCCTAGGGGGCTTTCGTCCCCCCTGGGAGGGCATATAAGGTGCCATTGCCCAATCTGACTCCTGGGGGCCAGAAAGACACTAGCATTTTTTAAGGGGGTGGAGTAATTGGCCTGCCAATTCAGGTCAGCCCCCACCGCTAACTATATAAAAACATAATCCCTGGTGCCTTGTGGGCTTTCTGCTTCCCGCCAGGGGGCAGATCAGGGGCTACTGCCCCCATCTGCCTCCTGAGGGGGGGCAGAAAGACTGGCATTGTTTGGGAGGTGGTGGGGGCATTGGCACGGCAATTCTGGGCAGCCACTGGCCCGAACTTTGGAGAATACAAATTCCTAGTGGGCTTTCTGCCCCCCCCCCCCCCCCGGGGAGGAGATAAGGGGCTATTGCCCCATCTGCCTCCCAGAGGGGGGGGGCAGAAAGACTGTAGCATTTTTTGGGTGGGGGCATGGTCATACCTATTCTGGGCAGACCCCACCCCTACATATATATATATAAAATAAAAATCCCTGGGGCATAGTGGGCTTTCTGCACCTCTTGGGGGGCCGATCAGGGGCTATTGCCCCCATCTGCCTCCTGGGTGGGGCAGAAAGTCTTATGCCTACTTTGGGGGGTAGTGTGGGGGCATTGGCATGCCCATTCTGGGCAGCCCCCACAACTGGCCAATAAAATCAAATCCCTGGCATCTAGGGTGCTTTCTGCCCCCCGGGGGGGGGCAGATTGGGGGCTCCTAATCACAGGCTGTCTGGCGTAATTTAATGGGGAGTAAAGGCCCTTGCCCAAGGGGCCGTACTCCCCTCCCTGGTGGCTAGATACCTACTTGGGGATCACCCTCCTGGGGCAGCAAAGATCCACTAGGGAAGGGTACCATTAGAAAGGGGAGATTCTCCTCTTTCCAACGATACCTCTCCCAAGTGTTTCAGTGCTCGGGGGGCTGAGATAGCCCCACAAGCACGAAACATTGAAACTGAAACTACATTTCATTTTCGTTTTCAATGTAATAACGACAGCGCGCCATGCGCACGATCATCATTACATTGAAAATCGTCACCAAAGGGCCAAAGGAGGTTGGGGAAGCTTTTCCCCACCTCCCGAGGACCCCCCGAAAAAGGAAATCCCTCTGCTGCTTGCAGCAGAGGGATTTAGTGCCCCTGTCCTCATGATGGAATGGTTCCGTCACGAGCACAGGAGCACTGGCGCATTTGACGGAACCATTCTGTCATGAGCACCGAACGGGTTACAGATGCTCATCCCTGGCCATAAGGCTGACTTACTCAAGCTCTCACCATAGACCACCTGCAGTCAAGGAGTGGCTGCTCCCGCTGGGAGAAAATGCAGTTGGTGTCACTGTATTCTAGAAGAAATGTGGTGCGCTTCTAAAAGGCAAGAGAAAGGGTCTGGAGTCTCCTCTGAGTGTTGGACTTCAGGTGCAATTTCAAAGTGGAAAGTCACAGAGCTTCTACAGATGGCGCCTCTATAGTCAGCACACGTCCTTGTGCGCTGAGATTCCAATACACACACGTCCCCAAAAATATAACACATACATATACAGTTATGGTTCAGCCACACTTCCTAATGAAAAGGCATTTTTTTTATTTGCCTATAACTTTGGGCCCCATAAATGGATCTGCACCAAATTTTGCACTACCTTTGTGTGTGAAGTCAAGGCTCTGAATGGCAAATTTTGTGAAATTCTAATGTGGGACAAAATAAGTTGAGGTTTGAGGGTGAAAAAGATTTGATTTCCAGTTGTAGTCTCCTTAGGCCATTTTGCTCTGACAGCAAAAGCCAGTGAACCAATTCGCTCCAAACTTAGCATGAATGTAGAACTTTACTTAGCAAGCATGCTTTTTGTGGTTCGGTGTAAATCCATTCAGTAGTTTTAGAGATATCAGTGTTAAAAAAAAAAAGTGCAATGTTGTGAGGATTAAGAATTGTTTATGTATTGGAGGCTAATCTTGTGATTTCATAAATCACAATTTCTGACCATCACATTTGAATTTGTCAAGACGTTATTGTCGTAACATTTTATGCCATATTGAAAATCATTTTTTTGGTCAAAATCACGATTTTAACATCAAGTCAACAGTACAGGTGAGACATCATGAACAGTGCTAGACACCAGAGGAGCAATAACGTAGACTGACAGGGGTGAAAAAGGGGGGGGGGGAGAACAGATTATGTGGCTACCATTTCGCATTTAAAAACAGGCGACATTTTGCCAAACTCATGTTTTTTGGAAAAACAGCAACAATTTCAGAATTTACAATTTTGAAAAACAAACATTTTATGTGAAAAACTGGTAAAACACTCCTGGTTGGATGAAAGCACTTTTTGCCCTTTTTTTACCTCACTGAGCCCACCGCTGCTCATCCCCCGTGGCCACGATCCCCTCTAGTGCCGCTTAACCACTTTCCAGCCCTCCCTAACACTACTTAGGGAAAGGAGCAATCCTGCTGACATAGTCAGTGACCTGCTTCCCTTCCCGCACAGCTACGCCCGGTAGCTGCTGCCTTTGACCCATGCAGGTCCGCGAGGTCTAGGGAGCATCTCTGCCTCGCTGCTGCTCTACCCTCTGTCTCTCTGCTTTTTCTCCTCAGATTTAATTTTCCTTAATTTCATTTTTCCTGCCTTTATGTTCACTTTCTTCTTTCTGCACTTTTTGTGCTCCTTTTCTCCTTCCCCCTACCACTGCTCTACCCCTGCGGCCAGACCCCCTCCAGTGCCAATTTCCCACTTCCCAGCTGTCCAGCCCTCCCCCTTATGCTACTTAATGGCGGCCCCTATGCGGTGAAAGAAGAAGTCTCACTGACCTGGTCAGTGAACTGCTTCCCTACTTGCATAGCTCTGCCTGGTAGCTGCTGCCCCTGACCGCTGCAGGTCCGCGAGTTCTAGGGAGCATCTCCGCTCTACTGCTGCTCTGTCCTTTGCTTTCTGCCTTTTCTCCTCTGATTTATTTTTCCTTAATTTTATTTGTTTGTGCCTTTCTGTTCACTTTCTTCTCTTTCTGCAGTTTTTGTGCCTTTTTTCTCCCTGTCCACGCCGCGGCTCGTCCCCCGCAACCCTGTCCCCCTCCAGTGCTGCTTTTCCACCTCCCAGCTGTCCAGCCCTCCACCTTACACAGACCATGACCAACTGGACTACCCTCACCTCGGACAACACCTCCAGGATCATGAAGAGCATCCACTCCGGAGCCCCCTCGGATCCCTGCCCTTACCACATTTTTAACAGTGTCTGCACCTCCATTGCTCCCGAACTCTGCTGCACCATTCAACTGATCCATCAAATCTGCAACTTTACCGGAAAACTAGAAGCATGCAGAGATCAACCCCCTGCTTAAGTAACCTTCTGTTGACCAGACGGACCTCAAGAACTACAGACCCATCTCTCTGCTCCCCTTCACAGCTAAAGTCATCGAGAAAGCCATCAACACCCAACTCTCCTGGACCTCTCCTAATTGGGCTTCAGAAGCAATAACAGCACTAGGACCGCTCTCCTCACCACTGCACATGACATCTGCACCCTCTCGACCGAGGCGGGACTGCAGCCTTCATCCTCCTTGACATTTCAGCCGCTTTCAACTCTGTCTCCCTGCACACCCTCTGCACAAGACTCCACAACACCGGCATCCGCGACAAAGCCTGGAATGGATCTGCTCCTTTCTCATCGACCGAATGTCCTGATGTAGCTCAGATTTCATCTGGATTCAGGCATCGCTCTGTTTTGTGTTTCAGACAGACTGCATTTAAAATAACACGCAGATTTTGGTGCAAGTGAAAACACATGAAACATGAAATGAGGCCTAGTCAAATGCTTTTTAAAAGTGGCACTTTTGGTGCATTTAAAGTGAAAGACATGAAATGAGGCCTGGTCAAAATGCTTTCAGTCTGAAATGCTTTAATTTAAAACCATGCTTAATTAATTAATCATGGATGTTTCATGTGTTGAGTTTAGACTTAACCCCACTATAGAATGTACATTAAATTTAGAGAATGTTTTTTTTTAACTTTTAAAAGTAGCAGATAATTGTGCTGAATTAACATGTGTTTTTGCAGTGTAGAAAACTCATGATTTCAGTTTCCTCTTTAGCTTTGAAGATAAGATCTACACTGCCAGTTCCCATCTCAAGAAACGTTGGCTTTGTTGCATATTTAGACAATACATATTCGGTTCATAAAACATCTTTTTGTAATGTATTAATTAATCAACCATGCACCAACACTACATGTGGGGCAAACGCATTTTGCATGAAAAGCTATTTAAAACATTAGAGCATGTTGCTATGAGTATGTATTAATTGTTTGCGCTTTGAAAATTTGCACTAGAGCATGTTTATGCTATGTTGTACATTGCACATTTTTGCATGATGGGCACAAGTAATAGAAAAGCTGCTTTTAACTAATAGCTTTTGCTAGGTAATAACTAATACAGGGTACTAGTATGGGTAGGTAAACATAATGGGTTTTATTTAATAAATGAATACTCTGTTGTGTTTGTTTTGCTTTTGGGCCCACCATAAAATGCCTTCCTGGGAATCCAGCATGGCTGAGAATTGTTAGCAGTGTGCTGAATGAGAGACGCATGCACAGAAGATTATGCCAGCTGCATGAACTGCCAAGTGCCTCAAGTGAAGACACATGGGTCAAGGCCACAGTGAACTGTACACTCCTGTCATTGTGCCAATGTACCAGTGTTAGTGGGAACGTGTCATCCCTGTGTGCTATGTGAAAGAGACAGGAAATTGAGTGATACATTTTGCTGCAAGATATGTTCTTACTGATACATGTTATGTATATTGTTCTTAGCATTAAGCCCCTATTGTTAGAACTGGTATGGGTTGGATTTGCAATGAGAACAGGATGGTGAGACCCTCATGTCATCTATGCTAACCAATCACAGTGCGAGTTTCTACTGAAACTGCAACATTATTAGTATAGTCAGCCAAGAATTAGAGTATAAATAATTACCCCTTAGGGGGCGTGTCGGACTAGAAGAGATAGGAGGAGAGAGGAGAGGGAGCAGATGAGACCAGACATCATATGGGTTAGGTACGTGAACGTCGCGGGTGCAGCATAGGAGGAGATTGCGTCCGAGGAGAGATAGAGGGAGGAGAGGGCAGAGAGGCATAGGCTAGCCTTGCACGTCATATTTATGGCAAGGCAGATCACATTCCTCTGTGGTTTTGTGAAGGGAGGGCAGCCTCTCTGGGTGAGAGAGAGATAAACAGATCAGGGCAGAGAGCGCAAGCAATAGAACACGTTTAGATTTAGATGCTAAAACTCTAACTTTATGCTTTGACTAACTAACTAGTTTTGAAAAGATTTGTCTTATGCATTTATTTCTCTTTATGGGAGATTTTTGCCAATTATTAATTAGCCTTGCAAAAGCTCACTCTTGAATTATATTTTCCTGAACTCTTTAAAGAATTCTGACTGACATTTTAAAAATAAATTGTTTATTGAATCGAATAGCATATAGACATACACATATATGCAATATGGATGATCATATCAACAAGAGCAACAATAAAAATGAACCAACCCTAAACCCACCCCCCCAACAATGTGGACTGCAGTACATTGACAGCACAGTAGCGCTCAGATATAAACATGAGTAGGTGGTCAGTGACCACTTATGACAGGGTCTGCATCATGAGGAGTAACCTTGCATTAAATGGTAGGAGTACAGTATAAATCATTCACGTCAAGTTCGGCTGAGTGCGTAAATAGGCAGTAAGGGGTGGCCAGAAATCTTTGGGGCGTGAGGTTTCAGGTAGAGCTTCAGCATATATCTCCAATTTGTCTCTGCAATAAAGCAAATCGCGAATCCAGTTTTTAACAGTGGGTGTAGTTTTCGCCCCCATCAAAGTGCTACAGACCGTTTCGCAAACAAAGTGCAAACAGCGTTTATCCGCCTATTACATGGCTTTAACTGTCTCACATAACCCAGCAGGCAGAGCTCCGGTTTGCAATGTACAGGTTCCAACACAACCTCTGTGAGAATATGCTTAATCTTAGACCAAAAAGCAGAGATTTCAGGACATATGCGAAAAATCAGCGTCAGCATGCCCACACCTCACACAATTAGCATGTTCACGCAAACCATACATATGAAGTTGCAATGGGGTATAATAAAATGGGTGCAAATATTTAAAATGCATCAACCGCAGATTGCAGTTCACCGTGAGGCGACCTGTTATCACACAGCAGTCTTTCCACATATCCAGTGTAAGTGCAGATCCCAGTGCATGTTGCAATCTGCAATAGGAAGGGTGCTCTTCAATCTCCCGCTCACGCAATGAAGCATTATATAATTTGGTGATGAGGCCTTTTCGTTCCTCCACACCCAGCCTAATCTGCAATGCTTGCAAGGCAACAGGTTCTGCCGGGTAGTCTCAATAAATAGTTTTAATAGCTTGCCGCACTCTAACATAAGTGAAGCCCAGCATGAACCCCCGATCTGTGGAACCCTGTATTTCATGCAAGGACTTGAATCGTCCGGGTGTGTAAAGCTCTCCTAGTCGGGATATACCTACAGTCGCCAGTTCCTTCAGGGCTGGTGTCTCCCTTGCCGCAGAAATGTCTGGGTGAGAGGCCAATGGTAACCGCTGGGCATATATATATGGAAGTCCTGCCCGTTTGGCAAGCATTTTCCAGGCCCAAGCAGTGCATAACACTGGGTTGATCTCAGTTCTGGGACCTCCCGATCCCCCAGAGAGGGTCGCTGCTTGCAAAGGTAAGGGTAGGACAGCATCAGATTCAATCGCAAGATGAGGCAAAAATTGTGGCGGATAATGCCAATAGTGCACAAATTGCGCCTGGGCGCATAAGTAATAGAGGCAAAAATCCGGAGCTTCAGACCCACGACGATCAAATGGTTGCACTAACACCTCCCAGCCACATCTGGGCTTCTTCCCGCCCCACATGAATTTAAGAAGAGCAGATTGTAACGTCTGGAATAGGGCTATATTCAGTTTGATGGGTATATAAACGAAAAAATATAAAAGCTTAGGTAGGAAGGTCATTTTAATAACTGCAAGCCGATCCGCAAGGGAGAGCGGCAAGCGCGCCCAACGCTCCGCTTGCTCAGTAATACGTGTAATGGCCCGGCCATAGTTTTCTGAGATCACGGGGGCGTGGCCTGATGCCGATGTAGGTGGAAGCGGACCTCAGAGCTCCTCCATGGCCTCCCTCCGCTGCCATTAATACTGTGAGCCTATGGGGAACCCCACATCCCCAATCATGCCAGGGAATACCTGGTGCCTTGACTGGAGTTCCCCCCGACGACGTGACTGCCTGTTTAGTGGCGCACAACGAGAATATTGTCCCCGCATCGGCGCCGGCCGCAGCGACCTAAAATGGCGGCCGCGACCTAGGGAAGACATCGCCGCGCACTGCAGCGACTGGTGAGCCGGGAGGTGCCGCTGTGGAGTGGTGGGGGGTCCTGCCTTTGACCCTGGTGTGGCGGCGGGCGGTGGCATTGGCGGCAGAGAGGGGCACAGGGAGAGCAGAGACCCGCGACCTGCCATGCTGGCTTGACCCTGAGATGGTGGCTGGATGCTGATACCGCAGACCGGACTGATTGCGGCGAAGGTAGGTGGGAGCCTGGCCTTGGGATCCTGCGGAGCGGGCTCACTGTCGGAGCTGCATGCTGCTGGCTGACTCCTGTGGGGACCTGAAGTGCTTGTGGGCCCCTTGCGGAAACACTGGGCACTGGCGGCGGGGTGTGCCTTCCCCCCCGCGGTGTGGACGACGCTGAGAGGTGGCAGCACCAGGTCACGAGTTATCTGACACTGAACTCGCCTGGGGCATCTTCCCTCCCCCCGGACTATATCGGTGGACCGGCCCCGTGTGAAGGTGGGCTGATTGGTGTGGGCTCCATCTGCAAGGACTGCCTGTCCCGATGGTGGGGGCGAGCTGCGGGCGTGAGGCTGGAGGTCCTGTTCTGGCTGTTCCTGCGGGGTCGCCTGACCTGTGGTGACCACTTGCAGGCAGGTGGGGTTCCCATGGGGGGAGTCTGTGTGGTGGCTGGGCCTTGGGGCTGCCCGTATGTGTTGCTCGATACCCGAGATCCACTACTGCATCAAGGGGGACGTGTGGAGGTGCGGCGAGCTGGAGAGCCTGCACGTGTTACTGACTGGCCCCTGGGTTGCACTCTCTGGGTGACGCCTCATCGCCCAGCCCCCTGACAGCGGCCGGAGAAGGACGGAAGCTGACCCCTGGATGCTACTGACCTGTTCAACCCCGAGGCGGAGGACGGCGGTCTAGAGTGCGGCTTTCCATGTGGGGGGTTCTCTGCCCTGGCTGTCCTGCTGGGCAAATCAGCGACACAACTTGGGCGCCGGCGGGACTGGAGGCGCCTTGTGGGTGGTGGTGGTTGGCGTGGCACCGGACAGACGACTGAGATGGGCCGTACGTCAAGGAGAAGGGGGTTCACTGCCCTCCAGGTGGAAGATGAGGGGCATCAGTCTGACGATGAGGAAGCCGAGACGCGACACTCTGGAACGGAGGCTCCTGGCGGCCCTACTCTGGTGGGCATAATGCAGGCTATCACTGCATCCCGAGAGGCCCTCGAAACAAAGATAGACACTATTGGGGTGGATCTCGCTTTGCTCAAGGACGATCATAAGAAGCTGAAGGAGTGGGTGAAAGCGACTGAGAAGACATTGGAGGAGGTACCAGATAGGGTGTCCGCCTTGCAACATTCCCTGAAGGAGATGGAGGGCAGGGGCAGGGTCCGGGTCTTGGAGCTCCGGGTGGAAGACAGCGAAGGATACTCTCGCAGAAATAATATCCGCTTAGTGGGGATTTCAGAGCGTGTGGATGATGCTGGTGGCTACTTGGAGGGCTGGCTCCGCTTGGAGGTGGCCCCGGAGGGACTATCTCCATTTTTTGCCCTTGAAAGGGCCCACAGGGTCCCAGCTAGACCTCCTAAACCGGGAGCACCCCCGAGGCTGATGGTGGCACGTTTGCTGCACTACCGAGCCAGAGACCACCTCCTGCAGCGAGCTCGAGAGAAGCAACATTTGCAAATTGACAACTCCAGGGTGATGCTTTTCCCGGACTACACCAGGGAAGTTCAGAGGTAACGTGCTTCCTTCGTTGCTCTCAAACGGAAATTGCAACAACTCCACATTAATTAAGCAATGCTCTTCCCAGCGCGGCTGCGGGTGGTGGATGGTTCCAGCACACTCTTTTTCACTACTCTGCAGGACGCGTGGCAATGGCTGGAAACCAGGCAGGCGAGATCGGGGCGGAGTTCGCCAACGAAAAATGCAGACCGTAGATCGCCTGAGGCTACAAGTCCGTCAAGGGCTCTCACACCACTGGACCGTCAGATGGAACGAGACAGAGCACTGCAGGCAGTGGTGGCGATCAGCCAGAGTGGAACTAGTCCGGCTTCTGCGTCCTCCAGCCGAGCACTGGAGGGTCCTGGGTCATCTCCGGCTGGAAGCGCGAATGGAGATTCTGGGACTGAATTACTGGAGATCACACCACAGACGGATTTATTCGGCTGAAACTGGAATTTGATGGCGGGGGGAAGACACCCTTGCGATGCAGCCCAGCTTTAACTGTTGGGGGGGGGGGGGGGGGGGGGGGGGGGGGGGGGGGGGACTGCCTTGAGGGAAGGGGAAAGTCGGCACCAATGGCTCACTGTTACAGGGGCCCCCAGGGAGCTCTTTAACACTGGGCGGGGGAGTCCCACGGGGTCAGCACACGTCTCACTACCCATTTTGGCACAGTTGATGGTTCTTTCAGTCTGGATGGGGGCTAGTTTCAGGGTAACTATCCTGGGGAGTGGGAGTTGGGGTGCAGGGAGGGGGGGGAAGAGGGTGGGACCAAGCATGTTGCCATGGGGGGGGGGGGGGTAGGGGTAGTAACATTTCTTCACTGCGTCATGGCTACCACCGTAGGTCTTAAATGCCGCTCTTGGAACATTAGGGGATGCATACCATGGCTCGCCGTCACAAAATACATGCTTACCTTACGAGGCGTTATGTTATGTTAATAGAAGATTGTAAAACGCACGGTCACCGGGAGGGTTCATGGCGCTGATCATTGAATGTGTCAAGGCGAGACCAGCTATGCGTAGGCTTGCTCAGGTTTTCGTGCATACTGATGACCATTGGTAAGGAGTTCCAAAATCTAGGGGCAAGGTAAAAGAACCTGCACCCTCCATGGCGTTTGAGTTTGATGACCGGGATAGTTAGTAGTTTAAGATGGGCAGACTGTAGGTTACGGAGTGGGACATGCTTTACAATCATATGGCTAATGAATTTGGGACTCCTGCAGTGCAAGGCCTTAAAAATTAGGCCTCCGGTCTTGAAAGCTGCACGTTGGGCAATAGGTAGCCAATGCAGTTTGGCTAGCAGGGGACTGGCCGATTGCCATTTAGGTTGTTTATAGATTAATCTCGCTGCCTGGTTCTGTACTATTGTAAGCGTTTAAGTAGGAACATAGGCAGACCGAGATAGATGGAGTAGGAAAAGTCAAAACGCGATAGTACGAGGGCTATCACAACCTGAATGAGAGCTGAGTGAGTCAGCAGTTGGGCGATTTTCCTCAATTGGAAAACACAGGCGGAAACTACTGTCCCCACTTGCCCACTAAGCGAGAGATCGGCATTTAAGGTGACTCCCAGACTTTTCATGGAAGGAGAGGGAGTGGGGGGCGGTCTTAGATCAGTCGGCCAATAGTGTGGGCCCCAGGCGATCTCGTTCTTCCCCGGCAAGACTAATTCTGTCTTGCCGGGGTTGAGCTTAAGGTGGGTGAGATTAATCCATCGCTGAATATGAAGCATAGTTGCTTGGAATTCAAGGGCAGAGTCCGGGGAGTCCAATGTAAAGACGAACTGAAGATCGTCCGCATAATTGAAGGTGGTTATCTTCCTTTTTTTTAAGGAGTTAATCAAAGGCTTTAAATAAAGATTAAATAAGTGAGGGAAAAGGGGCGAACCCTGAGGAACACCGCATGAGGTGGTGTACAATGGACGGAGCTGCTCTACAGTGTTTCCACTGCCAGAGTGAGGACTGGGGGCTTGATTTCTGCTACCTCCACAGTTGCTCGGGGTACGAGGCAGGGCTGCCCATTGTCCCCTTTATTATTTGCCCTGGCAATGGAGGCCATGGCCGCCCACGCTCGGGCAGGGCAGTATTTCCCGGGACTTTTGGTGGAGGGGCGAATGCAGCATATAGCACTATAAGCGGCCGATCGCCTCATGTTCCTGTCGGACACTGGAGACGCCTTACTGGGTGCGAGGGCCCCATTGGAGACCTTGGGGAGGGTGGCGGGACTCCGGGTGAATTGGACAAAGTCATATTTGTTTCCTGTTAGACCTGACAGGGTAGACCGCCCGAGGGCAGGTGATGTTCCATGGGAAGGCCGATGTTTGCCATACTTGGGGACTCGAATCTATCATGATCCAGGAGACCTTTTGGAGGGTAACGTGGGGCAGGCGGTGAGCGGGACGAGGGCCTGCTTTGCTTTTTGGGGGACTCTTTCCCTTTCAGTTGCCGGCAGGGTTGCATTGGTGAAGATGGTCATACTGCCCCGGTTCCTCTAATATTTTGGGACGCTTCCTGTTTGGATCCCAGGAAAATTTTTGCTCAGCTTAACACTTCGATTACTGGATTTATTTGGGGAGCTGGGAGGCGGAGGGTAGCTCTGACCACTCTCCAGAGGCCGAGGGAGGCCTCGCATTGCCAGACTCGGAGGCCTATTATCATGCTGTGCAGTTTCAATAGTTTACAAAGTGGGTGGCGGGCCATATTCGGCGCCCGGAGGAACAGGATGGGTCGGATCCGAGCTGGCGCCACTTGTCCTGTGTGCTGCTATGGGCCTCGTTGCGAGGTGCCTTACTGCAGCTGGATTTACACGCGGTGAGCAAGTGTTGGGCACGTCTGACCAGGAGAGCACGTCAAGACTCATATGCGCCCGAGATCCCGCTGCGGATGTGTGAGGTGTTGCCCCATGGGAGGGATTGGAGTCAGTTACTGGCCTGGGAGGAGGTGGGGGTTACGGCAATCGGTGACCTCTATGAAGACGGTAACCTTCTCCCTTTTAATGACCCTCGAGAGCGATCTCCCGTGAGGGGATTTCCTCTTCCACGCAGCCTTGACAGCGGCTATCAGACGGCACTGGGGAAGGGGACTCTTGGAGCCAGATATGTCTCTCGCGTGTCAATATGTGGTGATGGCCACGGGTACCTTTAAGGCAGTGAACTATCTCTACCGCCGGATCACCCGCGATCTGAGACAGCCACGATCTGAGACAGCCACGGACGGCGTTGCGCCTCAAATGGGAGGTGGATCTGGGGGAAGCCCATTGTAGACAAACCATGGGAGAGGATTGTGGAGCGGCCATGGAAATGTTCTCGGAATGCGCGCTTCCAGCTCATTCAATTCTATGTTTTTCATAGGGCCTACCTCACACCCATTAAAATTGCTGAATTCTTTGGGGTGGCGACCACTTGCCCCCGGTGCGCCCAGGTTGGGGTGAGATTTCTCCACGTGTTTTGGGAATGCCCGTGGGTGGGAGACCTCTGGAGAGGGGTGATGGCTGTCCTGCTGGCTGTGACGGAGAGGGAGATAGCTGTGACTCCAGGGGTCTGCTTGTTGCATTGGTTCCCCCACACTGTCAAAACTAAGGTTACTAACAGGTTCATTGACTAAGGGTTGGTCTTGGCTAAGAGAGATCTTACTTCCCACTGGAAAATGAGGCAGGTGCCTAGTCTAGTGCGCTGGAATAAAGAGCTGGTGAAATGGGCAGAAAGCGAGGGGAACAATAGGCTCTGTATGGCCCAGCATAATGGGAGTGAGAAATCATTGGGAATGGCCTGGGCATGGGTAGCACTCCTGGAACTGGTCAAGCAGTCGGCTTTGGAGGAGGAGGATACGCTTGATGGGAGGATTGTGGAACGGGCCCCTTGAACAACCTTGCCCACCTGTGGGAATGCAATGTGCACTGAGCCCCCTGCGAGTATGATAAGAGGCTTCCCCCGGTCTCTCTGATCCCCGTGCTGCCTCGACCTCCGAGGTAGCGAGACTGATAGGTGGTGTGGGAGATTTGCTTGCCTTCTGGATGCTGCAATATCTGGCGACATGCTTGGGTGGGTGAGCGATGTTGGGGGTGTTTGGAGTATGGGAGGGGAGGGAGGGGGTCAGGAGTTCTTCTTGTAGCTTCGCCTCATTGGACTGGGTCAAACATGCTGACGGACTGAGCTACATCACGAGTACTTGGTGGGGGCTGGGCATGACCTTGTGCCCTGCTTGTCATATTAGCTATAGTACTGTATGTTGACTTGCTCCCTTGTACATCCAGAGGACCACAGATTTGAATGTATGTTTACTGAAACTCAATAAAAATCTGTTAAAAGAAAAAAAAAAAATGTTTTCTGAGATCACCCTATCAGGGTCTCTATGCAGCCAGACCCCAAGATATCGTACCGGTTCCTGAGTCCACGTCAGAGGGAAATCTAGGTCTATATCCTTGGTACCAGCCGTCAGCAGGAACACCACTGACTTTGACCAATTAATGCCCAAGCCTGAGTAACGCTCAAATTTCACACATTCCCGCAAAAGAGCTGGGAAAAAAGTGGCGGGCTCTCGGACATATGACAACATATCATCGGCATAGAAGGAGACGACAAGTGGTCTTTGCCTGAATCTTAATGCTGTGGCCGCATGTAATTGTCTGAGCTTACATGCTAATGGCTCCAGGGCCAGCGAAAAACACATTGGTGACAGGGGGCATCCCTGCCTCGTGCCTCTTTCTATGGGAAACGCCGGGGAGACCCACCCATTAACACGCACTCGCGTGGCAGGAGCCATATAGAGGACCCGGAGCCATTGAAGAAAAAATGGAGGGAAGCCCATACGTGTTAAAAGTGTAAACATGAAGTTCCAATGAAGGGAATGGAACGCATTGCTGCATCAAGCAGCACAGCCACCGCTTGAAAGTAGGGTTCAAAGTAATGTAGCGTGGAGAATACGGTGCGCAAATTATGCGTAGTAGAGCGCGCAGCCACAAATCCGGATTGGTCTGGCAAAACTAAAAGAGGAATCAGGGGTTGCAGCCGGGTAGCGACCATCTTCGCCAGAATTTTGGCGTCAATGTTTATAATTGAAAGGGGCCTATACGATTCACATCTGTTTGGGGGTTTATCGTGTTTGAGTAAGGTTACCAGCAAAGCCTCTCTAAGAGTGGGCGGGAACTCCCCTTTATCATAAGCCTCTGCAAAGACTGCCAATAGTCGAGGCGCAATATCATCTACATACATTTTATAGAATTCGCTAGGGAATCCATCCATACCGGCCGCTTTGCATGTAGGCAGTGCCATAATAACAAGTTTGACATCCTCCTCATCGAAAGGCTGCACTAAATATTCTCCATGTGTCTTGGAAAGCCACCCCAATGCCACGTCATCCAGATAGGAGTCTACTTCGCCTGGCGGAGGGCCTTCTTTGGCTGCATATAGAGCAGTGTAAAATCTTAACATATCATCACTGAGCTCAGAATTCAAATAATGCGCTTCCCCTTCCTCATCCACTAGTTCCTTAATATACTCTTGGCTACAGGGTTCCGACAACCGCTGTGCTAATGAGCGACTGGGACGTCCCCCCTCACCATAATAATGAGCCGTCGTTCGACGAGAACGGTGCTGCAACTCCTGGTCAACAGTGTCATTATGTTCAGATACCAGATCTCTAATCTTAGCTAACAAATGCGGGGAGGGATTTGACTCATACTCACGTTCAAGTGTAGATATCTCAGACGCCAATTTATTGATCCTGCACCTGATATCTTTCAATACTCCAGATTGAGATCCAATACAGGCACCCCGTACCGTCACTTTGAAAGCCTCCCAAAGCAAGCCAGCTCTATCAACGGACCCCTCATTTTCATGGCAAAAAAATTACGAATAGCCTCACCAATAATCTGCTTGAAAACTGGGTCTGCAAGTTCAGTGGGTTGCAGTCTCCATGTAAAGGGTGGCCTTTCACACAGGGGTATCTGCAAGTCCAGAACCACTGGAGAGTGGTCTGATAGCGTGTGGGGCGCGTTTCTAACACAGACAGTCCATGCCCCAATCGCCTCAGAGACAAACCAGTAATCAAGACAGGACCAGGTCCCATGAACCGAGGAGACAAATGTGCTTTCTCGGTTTCCTGGATGCTGAAGCCGCCAAATATCCAGCAATGGGCCCGCATCCAGGATCCCAAGAATAGTCTCTGCAGCCTGCCTACAGTACTACCCGTTCTATCCAAGGATACATCCAAACACACATTGAAGTCTCCCCCCAGATAATCTCCATCGATGGGAATCCCAAGATGCGATGCCACACATCTGAGAAAAATAAAGGGTCATCTATACTTGGCCCATATACATTGACCAGTAAAACAGGCTTACTCCCCAGCTGACCATATAAAATCACCACTCGTTCCTGGTCATCTGCATCGGTCTTAAGCAGGGTGAAGGCTATTCCTTTTTTTATTAAGGTCATCACTCCCCGCGAGTAGGTTGAATAGGAGGACTCAAGCAGCCCACCTCGTACCTATATGTTGAGCCAAGGTCTTTGTTAAATGCGTCTCCTGGAGGAGGGCTACAATCGCTCACAATCTGTCCAACTGAGCAAAAACTGAGCGAATTTTTTTCGGTGAGTTGAGTCCACGCACATTCCAAGTGACAAACTTAATCACACCACTCAGACCGTGCATCGAAGAGTCAAAAAATATCCAATGACAGTGCCACCAATGAACATGTTAACAATAGCATGAATGAGTACTACACTAGTCCACCCAGTCCACCCCACCGAACCAAACCCCCCACTCACCTCAGCGTCCCCAACAGTGCCAAAGTCATCCCCATTCGTAAACACCCCTTCCCAACAAGAACAGATGCAATGACTATGCATTCGGGGTACACCCATATGTGGGGGGTGCAGAGTGCAACTTGCCTCTCAACCAGTGAGAGGTGGCCGAGCAGGTCCACATCTTCCACCCAACTGCGTCGTAATATCCTGTAACTGACCAATGGTATAATAACTACCAGAAATGCAGTAAATCATGCAATAAATCACTCTCGATACCTTAACATCTATATTGCATTCCCTGACCAAGTAGCAGTGCTTAACATAAAAATGAGGAACATATCAAATTACAATTCCATGGTTCAATCAGTCATCTAGGGACGCATGCGCTGCCGCCTGCCTGCGTTTCAGCTGTTTCGCATGTTCCATTGCAGCTTTGGGGTTGGACATTTTTTTGAAATCGCCATCCGGTCCTATCCGCAGACGTGCGGGATACAGCATGGCATATGGTACGTTCTCCGACTGTAGAAATTTCTTAACAGCGCTAAACTCCCTCCTAGCAGATTGTACTGCAGCAGTGAAGTCAGGAAAGAATGACAAGGCATTGCCATGATACTCAATAGTCCCTTTGTCTCTGGCAAGCTGCAAAATAGAGTCCCGATCCCTGTAGTTTAAGAGTCTTACTATGATAGGACGAGGAGTAGCTCCATGAGGCGGTCGTTCTGTGAGCGAGCGATGCGCACGCTCGACAATAAACAGAGGGGATAGATGCTCAGTCCCAATATATCTTTAAATAGGGTCTCCATGTATTGCTCCATTCTCCCCACATTGGTGGGTTCCGGCAGCCTCGTCAGGCGGATGTTATTACGCCGGGACCGCTCTTCAAAATACTCATTTTTAGCTTGGATAAGGGACAGCACCTTCTCCATGTTAAGTGTTTTGCCTGCAACTTCACTTAGGCCATCCTCTGTAGCTGAAACTCGCTGTTCAACCTCCCCCATGCGAGCATTTTGTTTTTCAAGTTGCGCAGAGGTGATCTAAACGATGGTTCACTGCCTCCATGGTGCTCTGTTAGCTTGAAGGCTATGCTGCATCGCCAGCAAGGTAACTTCTAATGTAGGAAGATTGTCACCCAGGGCATCCACCTCCGAGTCCGAGGCGGCTTTTGGCGAGGACTTGGATGGCTTCCTCGCCTCAAACGTTAGGTGGGGTTGCGTTTTGTCGGTTCTCCCCATGCAGACTATGTGTAGCATGCACCGTCATGTAAAGCAGAAGCGCAGCACAGCGTCTGGATGTCGCAGAGAGTCTCTTGGCAGGTTAGTATATCTATAGCAAGGAGACCTTACGCCTGCACTGAGAAGAACGAGCGCATCAGCAAAAGCTCAAGGTTATGGATGTGGAGTGAGGCCCAAATCCAGCATGAAGAAGCATGGCGAGGGTGTCAACACACACAGTATCAGAGTACCAGCAGGAAAAAGATGCCACTCTTGCAGCGCCTCTGCCCCACGTGAAGTGCAATCAGCGTCAGGACCTCTATGCACCCAGTTGATCCGCTCGACCGCAACAGGCCGCAAACCACACAGAAGCTGACGCTGCTGCCAATAGTCCCGCTCGATGCAGTCAATCACTGACCCCCAGGCCGTGCCGGCCCACCGATACCAGCAGCAGCGCGCGGAGTACAGTGCCCAGCCAGGTGCCGTGCCCCACTCACCACCACTAGCCGTGCGGAGCCTACGGGCCGTACTCGGGCGACAGGAGAAGCTTCAGGATGCCAGAAAGCCGTTGGAGGCGTCTACTCTCGCACCGCTGTGCACTGAATCTTAGCCTCCAGAAGAAAGGGGACAGCCAACCAGGAATCTCCGCAGGCTATGTCTCGCCACTTCCCACGCTCCAGGGACCAGACACGGCGGCAGGTTCCAGCCGTTATAACGGTGCCTCAGGTTAGGCGAAACGCCACGCGCGCCATTTTGTGAGCGTGCGCAGGGCAGCGTAATCCACTCCGTTCTTGGCTACAAAGGCAGCAAAGGTCCCCAAAGCGGCTCTCAGCAGCGCAGGGTGGGTGCACTTCGCCCCCAGTCCGGTCGTGGAAGCAAGTGCGGATCTTCTGGTGCAGATATTAGATGGATTTTAGCCTGCCTGGGCAGAGCAACACTAGGGCGCGGCCATCTTGCCGTGCGCCCTCTAACGCCCCCATTCTGACTGACATTTGATGCCTCATTCCCTTCCTTTATGGAATGCCTTGTATTCAGTCTGTAATATGTTCTATATTAATTCTATTTTTCAATTCTGTAACCCGATTGATATTTGACTAATGTATAAAGGGTCAGAGAACCTTAACTAGAAACTAAAAAATAAAACCCTTTAAAAATACTCACAATTCTCTGTATTGGCTTAAATCTTAATTGCATTTTGATTTTTCATGTTTATGTAAAGTCTCCTAAAGGTGATACACGGTGGCAAAGGTCCATTCACCTTGAAAGCGGTAAACTAGGTTTTGCATTGAGAAATTACCGTGAAATTACTGCTGGATCAGTCCCACGTTGTGGTCTAAGACCACGGCTGGAGGAAGATCCATCTCCTACCTCGCTGCAAAGACCAGGAACTCCCTGCCTCTGCACCTCAAGCAATCACCATGGCTTCCACAATTCCGGAAGGACCTCAAGGCCTGGCAATGTATCTGAACCGCAGGCCCAGCCTCCCTCCACCCAGTGCCTTGAGACCCTCTCAGGTGAGTAGTTGCACTTTACAAGACACGGATTGATTGAAAGTCCTAGTTGGATGTATGGGCTGGTGTTTTCAAGGCTTGGCTGCGACCGACCTGCCTGCACTGTCAGTTACGGTTTTTATTCCATGAGGATTGGGCTCAGAGCCTATCCAAAGGGTAGGCTTTGTGGCTAAAGCCCACAACACATGGCCTAAAGTCCTGTACACTGATGGTTGCCAGCCTCGAAGGTTAGAAGCATGGCCCCTATTCCATTCATAACAAACATATTGTGAGGTTTGACCAGTATGGTGCCTGTGCTATTCATCATGAAGCTATAGTGTTTTATAATTAATTTATTGGGCTTTGGGTCACCCACCCTTCAGCCATTGCCTTCATTTGCTCTGGAACCTTCAGCCATCAGCTTGAGACATTTTCTGCCACATTTTGGATCAACAGACACACAGATGGACGGAATGCAGAGCAAATCAAACATTCACCCCCAGTCAAGAGATATGGGTTAAACCCATCGTTCTTTTGCTCACTATGCCACCCCAGTTTGGACCCAGCCATATGCAAAATGGATCAACAGCAGGTGTATTTTACACTCACTGCTTTTATATTGGCTGTTTGGATGTGTCCTTCCTTCTTCATTAGAATGCATAAGGGACTATATTTCAAACCTGAAATGTGTTGGCTAACAACCGCCAAGCGAGTGTTGACAAAAAAATCTGAAAAATGGATGCTACAGAGAACAAAACAATAATTTTCTGTAGCATCAGTTTTTCCAATTCTTTTGTCTCTATTCTTCAATAAAACAGGTTTGACATTTGATGGCATCACACGCTTTATTTGAACACCATACAAATATCTAACCTATTGACTGGCACTGCTTGTTTACTTAGCACTCAATGTATAAATTTTGCTGTTTATAAGTGTTGTAATCAAGAAGGATTACTGGCATCTACTTTGATTTTAATGTATTGAGTACAGAGGCCCCACGGCTCAGTTAGCTCTGGCAGGATTTAAACTTGTGACTTGCAGGTGGTACAAAGAGGTTAGTGGCAAGCTCCAAACTCAAACAGCGTTGCCAAATATACTATGCAAGGTATGTATAGGCTGCTTGCCTCTAATGTATTTGAGGAGTGAGGGTTGTGCGATGGTGGCGTTGCAGAGAATGGTAATCTTGCCTTGACTGTATCTGAGGACCAGGGGCTGTGATAAGGGCTGTGTATGGGAGCTGCTTGAGTGTGGTAGAAGTTGTGCGGGAGATGGATTTCTGGACTCACCAGCCTTTGATGAGTTGCAAGCTGGAGGTTGTTACAGGAGCAGCGTATGCATACATCCTCTCTCTATTAAGTCTGTCAGGTTCAAGTTTAAATCAACTTTATTTGGTCATATTAAATATAGCATATATATATATATATGTATTACCTACTGGCGGTCGCCAGTAGGTAGTTATAGTTAGGACCACGTTTCCATAGGAAATCCGCAACATTCTATTTTGAATAACTTTGGCGCCGGTTGACGAATCCTCGCGAATTTTTCAAAATAGGTGGGGCGCTACGCTACGCTCCTACCCTGAAAGTCTCGGGGGGATTCGTCAAGCGGGGGCTGAGATAAAAGGGGGGTCCCAAAACGCATTTTTCCCCATGCATTTTTCCATAGGACCTTTAGACACAGCTACAGCCCGAACGGCTGAACAGAATTACTTGAAATTTGGCAGAGAGGTAGTCCTCAGGTCAAGGAAGTGCCTTTTGTAGGTTTGGTGTAAATCTGTTCAGTAGATTCTGAGAAAATAGCCTTTAAATCAATATATATATCTGAGCCAGCTTACGGTGCGCTTACGGTGCGCTTACCGTACGCGTACGGTGGCGTGCGCGAGCGCGATTCTGATTGGCCCTTAGATCTTAGTAAACATTCGAATCGGTCGAAACCAGGAAGCGGCGGCCGCCATTTTCTCTCTCGCACTCTGACAGGGGGTTGAAAAACAAAGTGCAAATCATGTAAAGGGGCTGTTTACACAGCTCCCAAGCACCTAGCCATGTCGAGGGAGTCCCCAACGATCCCCCTAGTTAAAAAAGGCAATTTTAATTTTTTCGAAAATTTCGCCGATTACGCTTACCGTACGCGTACGGTATGAAATAAATAATAAAAAAAAAAAATATCCACATTCTCCCTACCCCGTGTGCAAAAGGTGCCCGAAGGTCACCTTTTGTGCATGGCTCATCAGAGATAAACAAAACATATATTTTACCTGTCACAACGATGCTCATCATATGACCTCCATGTGCGCACGGTGCGCGAAGCGCATCGTGCGTTCATGGCCCATCTAGCGTAACGTGGGCACGCGGTGCGCGAAGCGCACAGTGCGCGCACGGACCGAACTGCGTTAAGTGGGCGCGCACGCCACAAATGGCGTAAAGTAACTTAGCATTTAAAAAACCGTACAAATTCACTGAAAAAACCATAGGTTTCACACACGTTATAGTTAGGAATTAGCATTTAAAAAACCTTGCAAATTCACTGAAAAAACCATAGGTTTCACACATGTTATAGTTAGCTGGACATTTTACTGATAAAAAACCAATGAAATTCCCCCGTTATAGTTACTGTAGGCAACTATAACTCACGCGACCGTAATCCTCTGCTGTCATATGTGTCTTTATGAAAAAAAAATATTTGTAATATATGTATAGCTAAAATTTAATGGAAGAACACATGGGCAAATAAGTGTCTAAATACAGTATTAGCATCAGCAGAGGATTACGGTCGCGTGAGTTATAGTTGCCTACAGTAACTATAACGGGGGAATTTCATTGGTTTTTTATCAGTAAAATGTCCAGCTAACTATAACATGTGTGAAACCTATGGTTTTTTCAGTGAATATAGATATATATATATCTATCTCCTTAGCTCGTATCACCTCGTAATTGCTTGCGCATGAATAACGAGTGCAGACCTCCAATGGTGCCAAATTATTTTCTTTTTCTTTTAGTCCCCTGCCATAACGAGTTTCGGCCGTTCAAGCGGCCTTGATCATATATAGATATATATATATATAGAATATCTTTCTACATCGAACGTTAAAACATAGGTATTTAAAGCAGCATCCCCGTGCCCCCCCTCCCCAAGATAAAATCTTTGTGCGTACAAAAGAGGAGTTGGCCAAACGGCTAGGGCTGTCGACCTCAAATCTGGAGAACCAGGTGCGAGTCTCAGTAAGGACGTGCAACATCCTGTGATTTGGGGCAAATCACTTAATATCCCTGTGTTTAATAAAAAAAATGAATGTGTCCTTATGTAACGCAGCTGGTGCTCGTGTAAAACGCTCTGATACCCGATACCTTCAAGTCAAGTTTGTGCGATATAAAACTGTGTTAAAAATATATATATATATATATAATTTCAAAGTTTCATTTCCTGGTATAATGGAACAAAAGTAAAGCATCTACAATTAAAATGCTAAAAATATATAGATTAAAATACAAGTCAGCAGTAAAATTATTCAGCGCAGAAGACAGGATTAAAATGAGTCTGTGGCCTCAGTGCACAGAAGTATCGTTCTTATGGGCAGATTTCCATGTGTTGGGCACCAACCTCAAAAATGAATAAACAGTGAAAGCAATCTCCTCTGAGGCCAAAGACAGTAAAAAGTGTAGAGATTTTGTGCAACGTTTCAATGAGTGCTTGATTAGAAAAGGTTTAAGGACCAAGGACCTGTGAGTAGAGTAAAAGGTGCAAAAGAACATTACATGTAAAGTGTTTTGAACTGACACATGATCGCATGGGCGGGGCACAAGGTTTACACAATCAGTCATTGCGCTGGGGGAAGGTGACCAGTCTGTGAAATATAAGGCAAAACCTGAGCAAAATGAAGCGCTGACAGTGCTGAGCGTTGTATGATAAAAATGGTTGCATGCGCCAATGGTGATCAAGATGCAAATAAACAACAGAGGGGCGTGCAGACACCCTGCCCCATCTTTCTTCCACACAGAACAAATAGCATGTATCCCTCAGTGTCTTTTTAGGTATTGCAGGCATGGATCCCAAAGGCTCTTCCAAGTCCCACCTGCAAAGGTCTTGTCAAGTCCCTAACGCCCCTCAGCAAGAATATCTAGGGACTGTGAAAGGGACAGGCAGTCCTTACTTAACAGTCTCTTTAGACAGAGGGCCTCATTAACCCAAATCCTGCGCCACAGGAAGAATGGGTGAGTCCTCAAAACATCCTCAAGGTGCATAAGCCCTAACTCCCTGTGTGTGATAAAAGAGGAAATAGACTGCAGTAAACTGAATTGGTGGCATGCGAACACTTCCAGTGGTTTGTAGTGGCGATAATGTGAGTGCCCCACACCCTTGCCTTGTAGATAGCCAGCCCAACATGTTTGGCACGATAAATGGGCAACATATGAGTGAGCAATCTTTTGCCCAGTTTGGCAGCAGAGAAAATACTGTATTAATACTCCTGGCAAGCTGATTATTTCTATCATCTATCTGCAGGGACCAGGACTCCCTACAGTTGAAGGTCTCGCCCAGATAGTTGAAATTAATAACATGTTTAATGGGGACTGCCTGACTCTTGAAGACTGCCTTGGGCCTGAACTATAACCACAAGACATTATTAAAAATGTGATAGTATTAATCTTCATATCCCCTCCCCCCAATAAAGGATGCAAAAACATCCAAAAGACGCTTCAGTGCTTCCAGAGTGAGACCCTTGAGGACGGCATTGTCAGCATACAATAGGGGTGGTATTGGGCAATTTCTAAATTGGGGCATGTCCCCCAGTCCTTAGAACTAAGCCCCTCTCCAGATGGTTTATGCAGAGGGAGAATAAGTATGGTGCAAGGACACATCCTTGTCTAATGCCCCTGCTAACCTTAAACGTTTCAGAGCACTCCCCACACAGCCCGAACGTAACAGCAGCACTGGAGTCACAATAAATTTCCCTAATGGTGTTGATGACTGCCCTATCAATGCCCAAGCCTTCCATGATACCCTACAGTTTTGAATGGGATACACGATTGAAGGCACTAGGCAAATCCATGAATCCCAGGTGGAGGGGGCCACGGTTGCCAATTGTATTTTTTCCTAGGAAGAGGCAACGATTAATACACTGGTCTTCTGTTACCATCCCTCTTGAACCCGTACTGAATATCCCATAAAGTGCCACGTCCTCGGCCTAGACCTCCAAATGAGATAGCAGGATGCGTCCCAGCACCTTCACAGTAGAGATCAGGAGGGAAATGGGGCAATAACAACTAGAGTCTGTCACAAAAAGCTAAGTGGAGAATGAGAAGTCACCTGTCTTTACATACTAGTTCGCCATTTTACAGAAGGGTCTGCAGTTAAACTTTCCCTCCCCTGCTACTCCCTTCCACAGGGTCAGAAATGTGTGGAGCGTGTCGATGCTTGAACCATAAACAGTAAAGCAGGAGTTGTATTGCAAGGGCGGAGGAGTGTACGCAGACACATGAACATTTACAGTGGTGCAACTAGGAGAGATAAATTGTGGCCCAACATTGTGGTAATGTTACACATAAGGAAAAATGTCACACATGAACACCTGATAGCCCTGTTTGTGGCCAACCACTATCGATGAAAGTAGCCTTCACATATCTCAAGGGACTGCAGATGAAGCTTGTGTAGAAACCGGTGTGCATGTCACATTAGCTTTCAGTGGGATGAAGGTCTCCAACAGAGACTTGGCCCGAGGAAGAAGTCCCCCCTTTAAAGGAAGTACATTTCTCAAACTAATGATTTGACCCAAAACATGTGGATTACAGTCCTACACCTCACAAATTCATAAAGAGAGCCTTTGTTTATAAGGAGAAAAATGAACATGGGTAAACACCACTTTATTTAACAGTATATTTGCACCTTTGTCCTGGTCCATTAGCAGAAATGCATTTGATCCAGTAAATGTAAGATCTAAGTAGTCCCATATATTGAAACAATAAACATTCACTTACACACAATTAGAGCACCATGTACACAAATGTACTTTTCATTCCCTTCATTAATGTCCTCAAGATATGCTTAATATGTTTATAGTTCTGTTCTACGAATTTTATTGCTTTCAAAGTTGTTAAAAATAGGATATCAAATTCAAAATATTTTCCAGTTCACGAACTGGTTATTCCAGCACTTTGGCCCACTTGAGTATTCGAATAAAAGTTCAGATTTCTCATTCATTCTCAGCTCATCATATGCAGATGGGAACATAGATGCAAACGAGTGTTTCACCGTTGCTTAGACACCGTTTTCCCGGGGAATTCGCGTTGGATGAGCAATTTCACTGAGTGTGATGTGCTGTTCACAGGTTTGACTCTTAGAAGGTTGCTCAGTAGATGGTTTCAGAAATCCAAGTGTACCATTGCAGGTAAGGCAGCACAATTAGTTAGGCACACTTTTACAGTCAAAACTGCTCAAAGTAGAGGATCAAAGAGACTAATGATGAGCACCAATCCTAGGTGTGCTACTCCTGGTAGACAAGGGCAAGACAGCTGAACTGCCAATTGTAGAATGTACACACATTATGGAGCGAAGAAATTACAACATAACACAACACACATGCAATGTCACTGCCACTAGAGTGAGGATCTGTAGAACTAACTCAAACTTTAATTTGTCTAATGGTATTATAATGAGTACCGCTGAATTAGGTGGAAATTAACAATTATTATTAGGCCGTAAAAACAATTGTGAGTTTTTTGTGGGCTGCATGCTTGTTCATTATTAGTAGAAATATTCGACTTAGCCTAAAACACAACACACATTGTGCATTAAAGGGACATTGGATTTCGAAGGCAAGTGGGCACGTTTACATAAAAAAATATAATGCTCATTTTACAATCTCATGGTAAAGGTTTACATTTCAATGTGAACCATTAGATACAGATTGCAACTCTACTGATCAGTAAATAGTATCAATGCAGGCAAGGAATCCTAGCAAAGTGGAGATATAAAGTCATTTTGAAAGAAAAGAAGACTTGGAGATACCCTGGTATGTCCACAAACAGGTTTGTGGATAGCAGCAAAATAGATTTATTTAGGAAGAAATGCTGACTTTTTTTGTCTGCTTGAAGTCACCATCCCCAAATATTTGTATGAAGAACAAAATACTAAACTGGAGCTCTGATTGCTTAGATCTTTGTTCAATAGCATTGTCACAAAAAAACATTAAAAAATAGATGACACTTTCTTGGATTGCAAAGTTTACATTTATGTTCCAGAACAATATCAATGAACCTCACTGAAGTCTACACACATCACACCACAAAACGGCAGATGCAGCAAAATGTTTTGCTCTAAGCGCATCATAGCCAATCAAATTCCAGGTCTATTCATGAAATTCTAATGCCTACGAATGTCTAAAATCTATGACCATCCCGATCCAGAGGTATATACTTTTGGTTTTTAAAGTTACCCTTCAAACACTATTACTATTTCACCAATCATGTTAAACACACACGACTATAGCCGCTCTGAGCTTATGAAATTTGCTGAAAGTAAGATCAGACGCTTTAGACCATGGGGAATGTCTGCATCCAGTCTGTTGTGCGGTTCTCCTGTATTACTTTGGAACCCATCTGAACTAATTTCGGCACCACTTTCATGGATCACAGAAAAGGGGAGATCTTTTCCTAACAAAGTTTCCCACAAATTTGACAAATGTCACCAACACTTGCTTTTCCTATGGACTAACTGACCTATTCATAGCATGAAATAATATTGATACCTCTCTAATACCACATTAGTGGAACATTACATATTGCGTACTAGGATGCGATATGTGATGTCAACTAATGACTATCAATTGTGATGCATTATGTAATGTACGATGTCTTAAACAGCATACATCGTGGTGGAGTTAAGAATGCAGAGCTAACCATCATTGGCAATTACCTGTATTTTTAGAGGTTTAGACCGTATACACATAGCATACCAAGTTTTTAGAGGAAATCGCAGTTTGAATATCACACTTTTTTTTATCTTCTAATGAAAGATTTGCACCAATTTACGTTTTTTTAGTGAATAAATGTACAGAGATTCGTACAAAAATATTTCAAAAATACATTAAAATCAGAAATTTTAAACACCACCTTAGGTGCACTCACAAAAACAAAATACATTCCTCCACGAGTTTCAAAAACAGTTGAAAACATGCCAAATTTTTAATTCTAGGAGACTGTTACGTCTGCTGGGAAGCAAAGAATGGCAATAGAATGCAAAACAAAAAGCAAAAACAAATCAAACTTATTAAAGAGATTCCTCTTTTTAAACTTATTTTTTTTTTCTAATCCAGTGGAGGTGGTCATCTGGATGTATGAAAGAGGAGGCAGCATGTACAAGAGTTCATTCATCACTCCACTTCTAGTGCAAAACTGGGTACCAGGTCCAGATTCTCGAAACTGCATGTCCGCCATAGTACTACAGAAGGGTCGTATGCCCCTTTCTGTAATTCAGACTGTGCTTCTTGACCCTGTCCTGCCTTCAATGAAGATAATTCCCTCATTATCATGGAGGCATGCCCTCGTACAAGAGTAAATCTGTGCGCATGCTCCTAGCACCGAAGCATCCACACAAGCAAAGAGGTCGTGGAAAGGTGCGCTGAATGCGCTCTATCCAGGCGGTAACAGACCTCCCACACGCTCTCCTGGGTGCTCTCTGAGAGGGCAGTGGTGTAGCTAGCTCTCTGGCCACCCGTGGTGGTCCCGGCGTTTGACGCATTGATGAGCGGGGGCGAGGAATTTGGGGTGCTTGATATTGCCTTCCAAGACGACAGGTAAGAGCAAGGGAGGCCACCATCCCCAAAACTCGTGCCGCCAGGGGCAGATCACCTCTTAGCTATGCCACTGTGAGAGGGGACAGAGAGGTTCCCACAAACCCTCTGAGGAAAGCCAGGTGGGGAGGACAAGCAGTAACAGCGCACATTTCACACTGATCTTTCTTGAAGGAAGGAAAGGCTGTGAGTATGGTACACCCACTGTGGCTGCAAAACCAGGTCTGTGTTCTCTTTGGTAACACAAATCCCGCAAGAAACATACTTGCATCTTTTCGATGAGGTGACTTCTCCAAGCTTAAGTTACAAATGATGGCTCGCACAGACATAACCCATAACGTAAATTGTAGTGCAACTCTTTAGATCACAGAATGGCAAAAACCAAGAATGTTTTGCACGCAAACTAGTTAGTGCTAGTAAAAAATGTCACAACTATTGCATTGGAGTAAGTCACTGCAGCCCCACAGAAGAGCTCCACTGCACCAACACCAATGAGGAAAGGCAGCGCTGTGACAAGTCAACCTGCTAGTTTAGAACAGCATTATCCCTGTAAAGTGAGTGTGACATATAAAGAAGAAATCTAGATCACAGAGCATGGGAAAAAAACGAACATATCACAGTGCGTGATGACATCAAGGTGTCAGTAGAATTGTAGAAAAACACCCTTCTACATGGTTCCCAACATTTACTTAAAGAAAAAAAAAACCTGCTGTCTGGGAAATTTACCAATCCAATCCCGTATTGATATTTATCAGAGAAAATGAATAAATGTCTTTCTCCCCAGCTGTGTTCCAAGCAGATGTTCACACTCAACAGACATCAGCACTGGGCACTGTACAACTGGACATCACCAGAAACCTGGAATCGGGAAACTTCTTTCAAGTCTAGGATCGAAGGGCTGTACTCGCCCAATGGAAGGCCATTTACGGCGATCTTGAAGGATTTGGCTTCACAGAGGAGCAAAATCTAAGAGAAAGGTTGGAAACAAGAGGAAAAAACAGTGTTATATGCTCTTTCATGCCACAGGTCAACATGTTAATGGTATGGGCTGCTGTTCTTATACTCCATTCTTGGAATGCTTATCTTTGTAATCCTAAGCAGTTCAGAGGCTGTATTACATAGGGTCCAGGGAGCAAAAGGGTCATATGTGACCACTTTCAACACCCCCAGGAGCACTTTAATATCACAGAAGGGCTGCAGACACTTGTACAGCCAGTTCTGTTCCACAGATCATGCCGGGACACACATAGAACCAGGGTGATACACATAGCTTCTTCACCTGCATCCATAATACAGCACGGGCACAAAGGCAAAGAGGCTGTCAAGAGGTGCACTGACTGTGTACCACAAATAGGTGGCACACAGTGCACCCCAGAGGGAGCAACTCTGGTTCCCAGTTTGAACCAGGCCATGTGCGTGCACTGTGAAAAATGGAGTGGCTGCTCCAAGCAGTCGCTCTGCCCCCAGAAATCACAAGTTTGCATCTTCCCTGGCAGCCGTGTATTGTCTGTAAAGGGGGGGGGGGGATGGAGGGTGGTCTGCACACCTCGATAAAGGTGAGCTGCAAAGCAAACTAGCATAGTGGTGGTTTACACTATGCAGGCCGAGGTGTTCAAAACTTATTTGGGACAAGTGTCAACAAAATACCAAACAATACAATGCATTAGCTTTGGAACCCAAAGACATCTTCAAGTAGCAGTGGTAAAGTAAAAGGTACTTACTTTCAGTAGTGATATTTCTGATGGAAACATACTCCCTTCTATAGATCCCTCACTTTACAAACACTCCCCAGCTGTCACACTGGTCCAGAAAGCTATTCTCTGGCTGCCATGTGGCTCAGGCTGCATTCACCTGCCAGACATATCATCGATGTGTGATAGGCGCCAACCTGTGTGCTGTGTTAATTCCACCACCCATTGAGGGGGGCATTGAGGAATCAAGCAAATAACTATGAAAGCAACAATATCAGCACAAATATGTCTATATACCTTGGGATCTTTTTATATATTGCACTGCTTCTTCGGGGAAGGAGAACAGGCAGTGAGGAATCTACAGGAAGAATATGTATCCATACTGATCGAAAGGAAAGTAATTCTTACTTTGGATAAATACATCTTCTGCAGACTCCTCAACCTAAGAATGAGTCCCAAAGCAATACCTTCCATGAGGTGAGAATGAGTGGAGCAAATCACCTAAGGAAATCAAACATAACTGCCCTGGCAAAGTGTCTGCTACTTCATGCTCGACTATGGGGTAGCAATGTTTAGCAAACGTATGCAGAGATGACCATGTGGCTGCCAAACAGATGTCAGTCACAAGATCACCGCTTGTGTGAGCTGGGAAGCAACCATTGGCATTGTGGAGTGGACTTAATGCCTTCTAGAGAGCTTCCTACATATGATGACCCCGCAAAATACGGTGTATTCTGTCACTTTCATGCTTTTCTTGGCTCTGACCATGTCCACAGAGAGCTGATCTTCCAGTCGGTCCTGTTAAGAGCAGTTAATATAAAATGAGAATGTATGCCTGCGATCCAGTCTATATAGTCTCTCATTCTCCTTGGTGTGCTGTGAAGAGGAAAGAGATGCATAAGAAAAATAGACTTGGCTAAAAAAACATGGGTGAAACCACTTAGACAATGAATCACAAATCGAACTTGTCTAGGTAAAAACAGTAAAAAGAGGATGAACTGAGAGGACCTAGAGTTCTCATACCCCTTGCGCAGAGGTTATTGCAAAAAACAATACAGTCTTCAAAGTAAGAAGTCGAATTGGACAACTGTGCATTGCTTTATGATGACATGAAGAATGCTCAGAAAACATCAAATTCCACTGTGGAATGAGTGGGAGGAATATCTGTCAGAAAATATACCACTTAAGATGATCTAAACAATGATGACCGATCAGGGAAACATACGAATGAAAGCTGACAAGTCTGTCAGCTAACTCTTACCTGTAGCCACTATCAACACATTTTGAGTAAGTGCGAAATGCAGGATGTCTGAAAGACGTGACGTAAAGGGATTAGAGTCTTCGTACTCGCACCACTGCTCAAATTTGTTCTAGTGATCGACAAATCTATTTCCTAACTAGTTTTCTTGCAGCTAAAATGACGAGCAGTTTCATAATGGAGTGAAAATGACTTTAGCTGGCTCTCCATGTGTGTAGCTGCAGCATTGGGGGGATTTGTGTGGAGAATGTAATTATTCTATTACGACAGCAGGTACACCCTTTTCAGGAGAGGAAGGTGCGGCTGAATACTTTGCTCCATCATGTTAGTGTACCAAACCCTCCTTACCCAATCTGGAGCCATCAGGACCAGCCTTGCTGGGTTCTCTCGCACCTTCCACAGGACTTTTGCTAGAAGCGGAATCAGTGAAAACATCAAAAGCAGGACCCGATACCAGAATAACTTGAAAGTTTCCCTTTGAGACCATTAAGAAGGAAGTGTAGAGCACTAAACTAAGGACATGCAAAGAGATCCACAGGTAGGCACTATAATCTGAAGATCTCACCTTGCACTTCCAACTTGAGGTCCTCCAGTGAGAAGAAACTGAGAATGCCTGCACTCCAGTTGAGACCTACTAGAAGGACCACTGCTGTGAAAAATCACCTTCACTGTATAACTGTCAAAGGCAAATCACATTCCAACAGAGTCCATGGCATTATGCTGACAAGTCTGTTGACATTGCCCCACAGAATCTGAATGGTTCTCCCAGATATTGAAGGAAGAAACGTCTTTGCAGCGAGACAGACTGCCTGCAGTTCTAGCACATTATGTGCGGATACTTCTGCACCGTGGACCAAAGGCATCCATGGTGTCATTCAGATGGGCACCCCTACCCAGCAGGCATCTGTGACCACAGCTGCTCATGGCTAGACGAGAGACCCTGTTTGGGAGTGGAGGAGTACATCCACTTACACAGGCCCAGACGAACTGACTAGCAGATCTGTGTCAGAGCCAAAAGGCACCTTTGGGGTTGGAGCTACTGATGTCACAGGCCCCACTGGCAGGCCATCATTCATTCACCACCTGGTATGTAGAACCAGCAGGTTTATGAGGCCATGTGGTCTAGCGGATATAAGACCTGTAAGACAAGGAGACAAAGTTGTTCCAGAAATCTCAGAATCAACTCTTGAATATCCATGGTCCTCTAAGGAGAAGGAACGGAGTTCATGTGGGCCGTATATAGTATGACCCATACCAAGGTCAACCTTAGCACTGGAGTCAGGCAGTCATTTTCAGCATTGATAGTAAAGCCTAAGTAATGGAAAAAAAATACATTGCGTCCAGAAGATGTTCCAGGATCAGTGGAAAGGACTCTGCATTCGCCAGCCAGTGCACCAAGCATGGAAACACCTTGACTACTGACAGTCAGAGTAGCCACTACATCTGTAAGCAATTTCGTGACTACTCGAGGTGTGGTCTGAAGCCGTAATGGCAAGTCCGCCAGATGACAAGCACTGGGACTCTATGGTGAAGGAAGGGAAGGGTGTAGCCCTTGTGAATCAACCGGATGAGCCAGCAGACTGTTGTGATCATTTCCGAATTAGTCTTTCCTTCTCCTTAGAGGATCATGGATATTCGAGAGTGGGAAAACCTCCCCTCAATGGAAGGTGAAAGTGTAATGGGAATGTTGGGCAGTTGGAAAGGTTTTGATGCAGCAGATATGATAGAGGACAGATGATGATCAGATCTGTTGCTGGCAGCTTTTAGATCCTCCCACCAAGAGAGCAGCGGTACATTTGAGGACATGTCTGGAACAGCTGGGAAAGTCCTCTCTACTGGTATGCAGACCCCTGGAACAGCCACAATCTTTCTGCATTGACAAATAAATTGCCTTGCAGAGGTGAGGCCAGGTCTTGTGTGCAGGATACAGCCCCTCTGTCCTGGATTGCTCCACAGAGGAGACAAACTTCTAACCGAAAAGCCCCTCCCTACTGAATGGAGAGTCCAAAAGGGTGTCCTGGACATCTCCAGAAAAGCCAAGAGAACATACCCTGGCATGGTTACCTAACAAGCGCGCAGGACCAATGGACCAATGGACTGGTCCATATTATCCAAGCTATAAATCAGTACTTGTTTTGAAGCATCCGACCCACACCTCAGGATCTGTTTTGAAGCATCCATCACTAACAAATTGAATAAGGGTAGCCTACAACTGCCAATAACCCACATAGCATGGACACAGGAGCCTAGAGGGCATGCATAATTTGCATAACAAAAGTAAGGCTTTCTAACAGTTTGGAGGATGAAGACTGAACCTCAAGTTTCTCTAGTAGTAAAGCCTCATTAAATCGGAGCAAGGGCTCAGCAGACCAGGATGCAGGTCACAACATGTTAGACCTTTGCTCCTCATAGGGTCAAAGCTAGTTAAAAGTTTCTGCCACTTTACACACCACTGAGGTAAAGGATGAAACTTCTTCTGTCAGTGGCCCAGAGTAGTAACAAATGTCTCCTTCTGAAGTGGGATCTAGAACATATGGGTTTTATAGGTCAAAATAAATGCCCACATCATATTACAACTGAAACTGAGGAAGTAGCTTGTCAGCCCCAGAATCATTTTCCATGTGGCCATATTCTTTATTGGGCAAAATTATGGTTTCATAATCAAACCTGAATAACTCCTCTGTGATGCAAAGAACCGGTAGAAATTCAAAGATGGCCGCCTTGAAAAGACCTGGGCAAGAGAGCATCTAGAAGGCCTCTTTCTATTGCATGGATACAGCGAGGGTGCTGGTTAACGAACAGAAGGGGCGTGGTTGACCGCGTCTATACGGAAACAAGGTTCCCCGGTGTTTACAAAGGACACAAGAGAAGTGCAGCACATCGGCAGAGGACTGACGAGGGGAAAGAGGAACGGGTGCCTCTTTGGAGTAGTAAGCGTTTATTTATTTCTTGATGCGTGAGTGGAATTAATGCTCTATATGCACGGAATTAAGTGCTTTGATCGCTCGAAAGGAGAGACTGTGCGGGGACGAATAAACCGCAAATATTGCGATTATTGGGTAGTTGTCTTTACAAATTTTCAACTACCGCCCGGAACACACTAGGATGTGAAAGGCAAGGAAATGAAATACGCAATAGGTCTCTGACGAAAAAAGCAATTCCATAATAAGTGTCTCTATGAGCATACAAACGAGTCTTTTGCTCGGAGTCATTGACCATTTTTTTATGCAGAGTGTGACTACAAGAGCACCCGCCCCCGCAGCCCCGGGTTTAGAAAATTTTTCGTAAACCCTTGTGAGTATGTCTATGTTAATTGTATGGATGGGCACACAGAAGGGGTGAGAGAGACCATAAAAATGGGGGATGACAGTTTTTTGTATTGTACAGAGCATGTTTTTATCAATAGCGTGGGGGTGTTATTCGGATCACTATCAGGACACATAAGCACAAAGGTGACTCGTTATACCCGCGAACCTGTTGCGGAAGGGTCTTGGTGCGAGTGTTTCCCCACAGTGTGGCTACTGGGTGTGCTGGGAAATGGGCTGCAGTGTGATAACATGGTTCACATATGAAGGATGCGTGGGACATAGAATGAGGTTTCATTTTTAGAATAAGAGGTTTGGAGGGAATGACTATCCACTGTTTTCCTCTTCCTCCTATAGATATGTTCCTCCTCTTGGAATTTCCTAAAAGAGCGAGACGGGTATATTGTCCCGAACGTCTAAGGTAATAAGTACTCGACAAGGGGTACACCATAGGGACCAACACCCTGATGAATGCCAGAGTGACCCGGCTGGGCACACGAATAGCTGGCAGAAACATGTTGGTTTTAGCAGGGGGATTATAGGGTCGTTACCTGCCCTGGATACCCCATTCCTTTTATTTTAACCCTGCCAGAGGTTGACATGAATAAAGTGCGAGAGTCAACCCCTAGACAGTTTTAAATTTCTTTCTGCTTTTCTTTTGGTCCCTTGACTTTGAGAGACTATCTGTTGTCTTTCTCCTTGAGAAGCACAAATTTGTGTTGATTCTAACTATTCTGTCTTTATACTCTACCCTCACCACCATCTTTCATCATTCACTCTAAAAAAATTGCGCTCCACCAAAGGTGTTGGTCTGCACCTTGGTGTATGATGCGGCCCAATGATGAAGCATGACACTTTCGGGTGTGTGAGGGCAGTATTATAAAATCTATTGATTTTCCCACTTTCTAGCATCCTTGACTGCAAGATTTGCTTTTTTCTGTTATTCTTTGTCTCTGTTAAGTGTGATTAAGTCTGTTTGAGGGAGTCAGAGACAGTGCTGTCCCTCGTCTCTTCTACTTTGTGGGTTGATGCAAAGTCTGGCACCTGGGGTGAAGTGAATGGCACCATGCAGACAGGAGATGGTGCGGAGGTCTGCTTTTTCTTTTAGATGCCTGTGGAGGCATGAAGATGGAAGGCATTGGACTTGGAGCAGAATGATTTACCAAGACCAAAGGACTGAATCTGCCCTTTGGGAGTTGCCCAGAAGGGGTCATCCTAAAGATGCAAGCCTGGTCTAAAATAAAACTTTGCCTCACTCCCCGATTCTATTCAGGGGCATCAGGCAACACAGATCACAGGTTGTATCATCATGGTCTGATCCAAGACACTATATGCAAATGTTGTGTGGGACCTGATAAAGACATCTTCTCTCAGCACTTACAGCATCATTTGAATTCTGAACACTTTGGAGGAGACATTTGACCTAGGTGGTGTCAAAACTTGACAAAATGTTGTTTAGAAGGCCCCAGAGAGCTGAGCTGATGAGGTGTGGGAAAAAAGGAATTCAGCGTGCAGGTTGTTGCATGTTTTAGGCCGGTGGCGTCACATACATAAGCCACATTGTGTTCCGTGTAGAGCTACAGCTGGGGAGAAGTTTTCCTACCTATTGGACACCTGCCATATATTTTAATAGTGAGGAATCTACAGGAAGATGTATCCATCAGAAATTGTGAGGACAAAAAGATGGGCTTGACGTAATCTTTACACACAGAAAACATTTACAGGTTTGCAATTTGGGCATGCAGAGCAAAAGCTAACCAGAGAAGCTCAACTCTGAATGCCATTAGGCCTTTGTGCTCCAGTCTAATCTCAGCCATACATTTACAACATAATGCTTTTAACATTGAGGGACTTAAAGAAAAAGCAGTTTTTAACGAAGCATTGTATAATTTATATAACAAAAGAGGGAGGGTATTCTCAGCTACAGTAATTAAAGTGGGATACTGCATACATACACCCTTCAAATAGAAAGCGATTACTCACACAGCCATCTTCATATTTACTCTGCACTTAGAAGGCTAACAAAGCATTCTTATTACTAGTCTTAAAATAAATAAGAACAAAAATAAGACTTCATATGGAAAAAATGGAATCTATACTGACATGATGCAAGCTAGCACATTACACCTACAAAATGAACTTGACTAACTTCTGCTTGATTCCTTTCAGCTTAGTTTCTCTCCTCTCTTTCTTCAGAGACCCCTATTTAATTTCCATCCTAATTTCGGAGTACAACCTCCTCCCTGTCCAATGCCTGTCTGCCTTAATCTCTTATGCAATTCTGCAATTGGGTGATACGGCATTTCATACATGACAATCTTTCTTTAAAACCCTATCCCTGCAACCTAACATTACCTAATCTCTACCAGTCTATCTCACCATCCATTCACCTGAAACCACATACACCCACCTCCTCCAATGATCACACCTAAGTGGTATTAATATAATCCATCACAAAGTATGGAGTAAATGCTTGCAATGTTTTCTCTTGAGAGCACATAACTAATAACCAACATTTAACTACTGGATTAACCACTAACTTTGGGTTCCGGAGTAGCGTGCTACTTGCTGTAAAGCAATTCAATGCCTTATCCGGAGTAATAAGTCCTATATAAGAAACATCTTACTTACCCTAGAAGCATCTGTTCAGGGCATGTAGTGCTGTAAATCCATATGCTGTACATACTCCTGCCAGCTAGTGTTGGGACCAGATGTGTCCAAGTTGTTTTTCTTCACAGAAAGTCTTTCGAGTCACAAGGTATTGCGACTCCTCCTCTCGCTGATTAATGCACATGTTCATCAACTCCATTGCTAGATTGTTTTCCCGCACGGCAGGTGAGGATGGAAGGTGAAGCAAAGCGATTTATAGAACGATGTACAAGTGAAGAAAGAGGAAATTGAAATATATAAATGTGGCTGTAATAGGAACAGGTGTGCGCAGAGGAGGGTTGGCGCATATGAATCTACAGCATTCCATGCCACTAACGGATGCTTACAGGGTAAGTAACATTTTCCATTCAAGGCATGTGTGGCTGTACATGTACATAAAGCAGTCCTCCCATAATTGCAGGGGCTAGCTTGTGGAAATTGCAGTGGTTTCAAAAAGTGTACGTAGAACTGCCTGGCTAACATTGGCTTGTTGTCAGTCCAGTACACCCACACAATGTTTAGTAAAAGTGTGCGGACAATGTAGCTGCTTTACAAATATCAGCTACAGGAATATTCCTAAGGAAAGCTATAGATGCTCCATTCATCCGAGTGGAGTGGGCTCTAGAGGAGGAAAGTTAATGTTCTTGTGGCTTTAGCATAGCATGTTTGTACGCATATAACAATCCAACTAGCAATATCTGATTTAGAAAGGACTTCTCCTTTATGTGATTTGGAGAAAGCAATAAAGAGTTGTGCTTTCCTAAAGGTTTTAGTTCTGTCAACATAATACATAAGGGCTCGCTTAACATCTAATGTCTGAAGAGCTCGTTCCACAACCGAATCAGGTTGAGGGGGAAAAACCAGGAAACTCGATGGATTGATTGAGGTGGGACTGCTAGACCACCTTTGGGAGCAACATGGGGTTGGTGCGAAGTACAACCCAATCTTTGTGTATTTGGAAGAAAAGTTCTTCTAAAGTCTGTGCTTGCTGGCAAGTCTAATTGAAGCGATGGGGGGCAGAAATGATACCCTCCAAGAGATAAACTGTAGGGGTTCACATTGAGGGCTCATTAGTCTTACGATTCCATGCCAGACTGGTAGGACCAGAGAAGGAATAACTCAAGACCTTCCATGAAAGCTTTAATGACTTGAATTCTGAAATGGCAAATGTGTTGCACGTTATGAAGGTAAGTGGGAAAAGTTGCTAGATGCAATTTTATGGATATGAAACCAAAACCACAAGTTTGCAGATGAAGCAGGTAGGTTACCATTTCTTGTAGTTTGACTGCTAGTGGGTCAATATGATTGGACCAACAATAGTAAACAAATCTCTTCCACTTAGGTGTGTAACATACCCGAGTATTAGGCCTGCGCGCCACTTTAAGAACGTCCATGCATTCTGGTGGAAGGTTAAGGTATGCAAACTCTAGGGCCTCAGGAGCCAGATCGAAAGGTTGAGAGACTTGGGATACGGGTGTCTGATTTCTCTATGGTTGTGTGTGAGAAGGTCCAGCTGTTGGGAAGTTTCTCATATGGGACTACTGAGAGTTCTATGAGGGTGGTGAATTATGGTTGGTGTGCCCATGTGGGAGCTTCCAGGACGAGGGTGAGAGAAGTCTGCCAAAGCTTTCAAACCACAATTGGAAGTAGGACGAGAGGAGCAAATGTGTAAGCAAATAACCCTGACCAACTCATCCATAGTGCATTGCCCTTCTATTGCAGGTATGGGAACCTGGAGGCAAAATTTGGGCATTTAGAGTTTTCTGCTAGGGCAGAAGAGGTCTAGGTCCGGTAGTCGTCAGTGCTGTAAGTACTTCAGAACGACTTGAGGATGGAGTTCCCACTTGTGGACTTATTGCCGCATCCTGCAAAGGAGGCCAGCAATGCCATTGTCCGCTCCTGGGAAATATTCCGCTAACAGATGGATCTTGTGTCTGAGTGCCCACCTCCAAATGCTCTGTGATAAGTGAGAGTGCTGAGGGGATCTGGTGCCCCATTGCTTCTGTAGGTAATACATGGCTGCCATGTTGTCCATTTTGATGAGGACTAGCTTGCCAGTGAGGTGGGGAAGAAAGGCTTTCAACGCAAGGTGAACAGCTAGTAGTTCCAGATCATTTGAGTGGAGATCTTTGTGATTCAATGTCCACTGGCCTGGAATGGTCAGGTCCTGCGAGTGCCGTCCCCACCCTGTAAGGGAAGCGTCCATTGTAATGGTTCTCTGTGAAACTGGGTTGAGAAAAGGCCGACCCTGTAACAGGTTGTTGGTGTTCCACCACTGCAGAGAGCGATAAGCTTGATGGCCCACCAACACTAGATCTTCCCAATGGCGCTGGACACCACTGGCGCGTAAAGCACTCCTGCAATGGATGCATGTCTAACCTGGCGTATGGTACTGAGGATACAGAAAGCCAGCATGCCAAGGAGACGCATGACTGTCCTGACTAATTTAGTGGCCAGTTTGAAACAGAGGGATGAGTGTCTGAAAAGATTGTTTTCTGATGGTATTTGGATAGGACATACCAACCTCAGAGTTAAGACTTGCCCTCAGATAAGATTGACTCTGGAGGAGTTGGAGGTGTGATTTAAAGGCGTTGATAGTAAAGCCTAATTTGTGAAGTATGTTGAGGGTGACATGAGCGTGCAACATTTTTGATGCGCGTTACCCTTGATGAGCCAGTAGTCTAGATAAGGGAAGATGTTATTGGATGCCTTGTCTGTGTAGAAGAGCGGCCCCCACCATGAGGCCTTTGGTAAAAACCATGGGTGCTGTTGTAACTCCGAAGTGGAGAAGTCTGAATTGATACTGCTGTTACCGGACTACAAATTTGAGGTACCGGCGGTGTGCCGGATGGGTTGGAATGTGGAAATAGGAGTCCTTGAGGTCGAGAGCGGCAATCAATTTGCCTTGTTGTGACAGTGGGACGGCATCCTGAAGAGTGACCATGTGAAGCGATCTGACAATGTATTGGTTTAAGGACCTAAGGTCCAGAATTGGTCAGAGTGACCCGTCCTTTTCAGGGGTTAGGAAGTATAATGAGTAAACTACCTTGCCCGGTTGATGGTGAGGGTGCGCTTGTACCTCTTCCCTGAGAAGCTATTGGTGTTGTGGGGAGAGTTTGTGTTTCTGAGGTAGAATGTTTGGTAGTGAGCTCCAGACAGTAACTATGTTGGACAACCCTGGACTAGTATTATGTGATCAGGGTAAAGGAGAGGCAAGTCAGTGCATAGCAGTTGTGGTAGCTCCTTTGGGAGAGCCACCTTTACCTCTTCATTTGGAGTAGTTATCTCTGTAAGAGCTACGAAAATAGCCTCTGGGAGAGGTATGTTGATGTTGGTATGAGGTGGAGGTTTCTGAGGAGTTGGTTTTGGAACTCCCACAACAGGCTGCATGGCGAAAGAACCCCCAGCAGTAGGGATTTGAAGGGCACCCATTGCGATCCAGGTGTCCTTTATTTTCTCTGATAATTGGTCATTCTGAGGGTCAAAGAGTTGAGCAAATGTTGCTGAACCTCCGGTTTGTAAATCGTAGAAATGGAGCTGTGCATGCCTTCACAACAGGACACTAAAGATAAACCCCCTAGCAATTGTGTCTGCCGAATCTAGGGTGCAGCAGATGGTGGTGTTAGTTTCTGAGGGGAAATAAATCTCTATCAAGAAACCCCTTTTCTTCGGCTTCTTTGGGAGATATTGAAGGAGTTCCTCCATTTCATCCAAGTAGGCATGAACCTACCGAGAAAGCAGCCCAATGGAATAGGTAATCCACCAATGGTTGGCTGGTTGCACAGCTACCCTTTTAACTGCGGTATCTATTCTTCTACTTTCTTCATCTGGTGGAGGGGCAGCACCAGTGGTTGTGAGTTGTCCATTTTACAGGCTGTAGCGACTACTTGGTAGTCCAGTAAAAGCTGTCCCCAGATGTAAAGAGGGTCGTTTGGGGATGCCTTATATTTCTTGTCAACCCTTGGTTGGCGTGTGACGGATTATGCCTTTAAGCATGGGGAGAAATTGTGCTAAGTGGTAACTGCAGAAAAAGGGTGTCAAAATGAAAATCCTTCCCAATGGTTCAGTATGTATTTGTACTTTGTGGAAGGAGGCAGTTCTACCAATCAGGTTGTGGTAAGAGGTGACAGCATTAGGAGGGGAGAGGATGGCAGGCTACAGACCAGGATCCGAGTTATTGGTGGGTCAGCATTGTAAGTGTCTCCGGGATCCTCATACATGTGTATATTGAAGTTAGCCCTTCACCCTGTCTCCCCTCTGCCTGCCCCCCCAGTCTGAATGAGGTCACCCCTGGTGTGTATACGGCAATGGGTCGCCTGGAGAAGTGGCTGAGGAGTGAGAGTCTTGTGGGGTTGGCAGGGTGGTAGAGGAGTAGAAAAAGGGAAAGGGCTTGTAGCCTTGTCACGTGTTTCCCCTGCTTTGGTGGAGGTGGCATGTCCAGGCCTTTGTCGAAGAACAGCTGCTGTTTGCATGACTGAGCAGCAGATCCAGAGGGCAGGTAAGAATTCAGCTTGTGTGAGTATGTATCCTAAGATGCTTTTGGTGGGCCTTGATCTCTTCTTGCAGCCTGTGAGTAATCGATTTGACAGTCCCAGATACGTAACTGGACTTGCCGGTCAGAGACAAAGGTCTAGGCTCAGAAAACTGTTTTGGCTTTCACATCGAAGAAGTCTACTCTGATGGTCGGCTCAGCTCTGACGAAGTACTCATCTAAGTGGTTTCTTCGGCAGCGAGCTGGCGCTGGACGTTAGATCCGAGGAAATTGGTCGGTGCCGACCATGGCCCAAAGGCAGTGGAGGCCCAGCAGCCGGCCTCTGGTGCTTTATAAAAGGTTGCTCAGAGTGGGATTGATATTGAGATGGGGGTACTGTACACATGGCTGGCTGCACTGGTGGAAGATCTTAGACTTCCAGCTCGGAGCCGGAGCGGTCAGCGGGGGAAGGTCCCTTCTTCCGTAACTGACGCTTATGAGTGGTGTTCCCCATGGTCCATGGTGTCATCTCCGCTCCTCCGCGATATCAAGCCCAATGATCGTGTGGAGATTTCTTTGAGCTGAAGGAGCAGCAAGCTTGGCAAGCAGCCTCATCGTGCTCGGGAGAGAGACACAAGTTGAAGACCTGATGGAGATCGGTGCAAGGATATTTTGCATGACAGTGAGGACTGTATCGAAAAGGCATCCGGTCCATCACAGTAAGGACATGGTGGGAGATATACACCGGATGGAAGAAGGCTCTGCAGGGCGAAGGCCCACATGGGCCTGAAGTTAGAAGAAGCTGCTGGGTCGATTCAGGAGTCGACGAACTAAACGGGAAGGGAAAAAGAAACATGACCGATAACAGCGGCAGAGGAAAGAATGGTGGAAACTGAAAACAGTTCAGCACAACTGTGTTGAACCACAGCACACGTCCAAACCAGACGGTAGAAAGAAACAATCTTTTAGATCTTTCACAAAGGAGTCTATGAACATGCCTATTACCTGCAAGAGGAAGAGTCACAATATCTTGAAACTCGAAAGACTCTTAGAAGAAAAACAACTTGCACACACCAGGCCCAGCACTAGATGGCAGGATTATCTACAGACACACAAGCCTCAAACATACAAGTACATATCTATTTCAGCAGCTTTCTTCCAGAAAAGAACAATGGCAGCAGTTGGAAGGGTACGAAAATAACAACCGAAGCTAAAGATTCTACGTGAATCACCTAGAACTTTAAAAAGCCGGCCTGTGTCTCACAAATAAGCCAAGGTCTTTTGTCCTACTTGGCGATTGTGAACACCCCTGCTCCCCCATTCCAAAACCTCAAAGGCTGTCTTACGACCCAATCATGGGAAATTCTGGCCCATTTTGACTGCTGGTGTTAGGACGCATGCCACGCCAGAGAAACTCCTACTAATATGATTCACACAAAAATTAGTAACATAGCTCTCCCTACAAGAGGAAAAGAATTAAATCCGAAGTCTGAATAGAATAGAGTCACTTTACTCCCCACCTCCTCAAAAATATTATACTTCCTTACATCACAGCTTTCTCTTGGTCAATATATTTAAAAAACTATTATCGGCGAATATTAGATTAATAAACTAGTCAGTGTCTTAATGAAATCGCTGCTTGAAATTATGTTCTCTGAGGAAATCAACCATAACTTGCTGAACACCGGTCTATAATGCCACCGTCTATTGGACACAATAGTTTTTGAGATGTTCCTATATTTTTGAAGCACCTTCAAATTAGCTTTTTCAATGGGGTTGAATTTTAAAACACCCCGTGCTGTCGCCAACTGCTCAGCTTAAAATGTCTTTTGGATCAGTTGTTTTTAGGTGCTTAGCTTGCCCGGTCAACCGCTCTGTTTTAATGGTAGTAAAAGTGTACTTCTAAACGTAAATGAAATACACTACAATTGAAGTAAAAAACGCAATGCAAGAATGTGAAAAAGCATTTGCTTACATATAGTGCTCAGGGGCACTACCAGAGCACGGAAAGTTTCATATTCTATCACGGTTCTCTTTAGTTTACTCATCTTATCATCCTTGGGCGCATGAAGTCTGAGTCAGCCAAACAATGGACTTCAAACCTATAACCGTCACGTGGCACGTATATCCTTGCATCAGACACATTAGGTCCAGCCAATGGATAGGGGTTGTGTGCCGACGTTCAAGAAACAGGTTCATTATCTGCATTAAGCAGATTACCTTCCTGAGCTACCTGCATGTATAACCGATCAAGTAAGGGAAGGGCTGATAATCGAGGCAGGGGAAGGGGGGATGGCATGGGGTACTTGGTGGTGCAGATATACTGAAGCTCAAAATCAAGAAATTCCATCAGCCCAGGCTGTGGGCCCGCTAGGAGCAACGAATCAAACAGCATCTGATGAGAGAAATAGGAGATAAAATGGGTAAAGGTGCTGGTAAAGCAGAGCTCTGTGGTTTGCCGATGTGTAACAGACCCACATACCTGGCATCCGTCCAAAGCACAAGCATGGAAAGGAGAGACTGCACTGAAAAAGCGAGCTAAAATATATCAATTCCACCCTACTCTGTGCCTCGAAAACAAAGGGGATATCATTCGGAAGGATGCATAAGCAAAGTAATCGTCATTGGTCTCTTTGCCCCTTAAAAATAACAGGAGCAAAATCTCGTCATTAGCTGGGCGTATGGTTCTCGTCAAACGGCGCATCTAAAATACATGTGAGTCACCTAAAGCATAAGGCTGCATTAGTTGCCACCAGACTCTGCCAACTGCACTCTGCCCACGAAAGCCCCACTTCAGTCCCAATCTGGAAAGTGTTCAGAGCCGTATTACCATCTGCAATCACCTACAACAGTGAGGCCTTACCTGGTCAACTCATTAAACCATGGAAAAACTACATCTAAAAGTCTACAAAAGACTGTTTAGGTTGCCTTATTACACCAGGGGATCTTTAGTGAGACTTGAATTTGGCCTGGAGGGCATTCAATGGGCTAGTAAGGGGACTTTTTTGTAAAATACTATTATAGAAGCATCTCAGCCATGCCCTGCACCTTGAAATTTGTTCTCCAGAACATATTTAAATCTAAAAATAGTCCTGGTTTACCTATTGAATGATGCAGCAGCCACTCTCCAAATAGATCTGTCTGCACTAAACAGTTCTTTACTTACTCACACAACAGTGAAAAGATATTGAAAAAACAGATAAAATTCCTCTTGAAAATCACAGACATGGAGATCTTCAAGTCCACACTGCCACTAAAGGCCCTGGCAGCCTTGCACAACAACGACTTCCATGCCGGCATCCAAGCACAACCATATCTTAACTGTACAATCGGAAAAGCCTGCCTAACCCAAATTTTGGCTGCGAGAATGCTGGTATTACAAATTAAAGACTTCAATCCAAACTGGCCTCTCCTCTCCAACATTGCTAACTGCAGGTTGTGTAGTTACAAATGTGAAACGTTCACACACTATGTTGCAGCCTGACGCTGCTCCACTTCCAGCAAATACTACTAAAGCCACTTTTTTAACTCACGGCATAAGAACATGCAACAATTCCATGAACTGGATTTTTAGCACAATGGTCCCTTTTGAACTGGCAAGAACAGGTAAATTCTTTAAAGCGGTGCAGGACCTTCTTAAAACAATACAGCAAAGGCCAGAGATGATTGCCGACTGACAACTTCTTGCACCATGGACAATATGTACTTTGTCTGACCATCGTGCAATTGAGTTTAACAATTACAACGCCTCTTATTTAACTGAGGTAGATCTGATGAGTCTACCTGTGTTAGATTGTTCCACAATTATTTATTAACATGCTTTACTCTAGCGTATCTGTAATTGATTTTAAACAGTCATATTATCTCAATGCTAATCAATGCAGATCCAGATCATGCGTTATATCCCTAGATACTATGCGTCCGCTATATTAGATGGTACGACAAGGACTCATCCACTTTTCCTTTTATTGCTTTTTGTATAACATGCTTTTAAATGTTTTTATATTGTTACGGTGGTAATTAACCACACAATAAATTTCTGACTGACGCCCTACTTCGTTATTTTTTTTCCCCCTTGAATAAAGCAATAATCCTGAAATGGCTCGTTTTATTTAGTAACAAGCTGGGTGGTGGATCTTCGGCAGGGCTGCAGTTCCTAGAGCTCTTTGAACAGCTTCACAGTCACGAGCTCCCCTCCTGCCTGGGGACGAGATTGTTCGTAAAACTGGTTAACTCATTTTGAGCTGTGAGAGACCCTAAAAGAGACGCCGGAGCAGGAGAAATACGTGAAAATGCAGATTCACCCCAGATGCATGGTGCTAAAACAGCAGTCATCATGGCCAGTTGATGAAAGGGGCTGGAGACAGTGCCAGTGTGAAGGAGCAAGGCTTCCTCCGACTGTGGGGCAAGAAGATCATGTCAGAGGAAGGAGCTTTCCATTGAAATGAACAAGGGACTAGGGGCCAGATGTACAACCGTGGAAATAAGACCTCGCAAATTGTGAGTTTTTTGCAACTCGCAATTTGCGTGGCGCTATTTCCAATGTACAACGGTGTATTTCACACTATTAGCGATTCCCAATGGGGTCGCAAATTGAGAGGCTCATGCAAATTAATGAGCCTCTCGCAATTTGAGACCCCATTGGGAATGGCAGGCACTCCGAGGTATGGTGGCCTGCTGGGCTCAGCAGACCACCATGTCTGGGACTGCTTTTAAATAAAGCAGTGTTTTTTTTTGTTTTTTTTAATGCAGCCCGTTTTCCTTAAAGGAAAACGGGATGCATTTAATAAAGTAAAATTTGAAACGTTTTTGTTTCATTTTTTAAGGGCAGGCAGTGGTCCCTGGAACCTCTGCTTGCCATTAAAAAATATTTTCCCCTGCATTTGAAAAGGGGAAGGGGTCCCCTGGGACACGGACGCAAAACATTCTTACATAGGGTTGCGCTCGCTATTAGGAAGGGAACGCCCCTTCCTAATAGCGACCCGCAAATAGTGTTTGCGCATTCAAAAACAGCATGGGGAATGTACAAACGGGTTCGCAAACCCGTTTGCGCATGCAAAAATGGTCGTACATCTGGCCCCAAATTAGTGCTAGAATGAACCTGTGTAACAAGGTTCAAGGCTTGCATCAAAGGACTGCCATCTTCACCACTACCAGGACATAACACCCCACCATGCACACAAGAAAAGTTGGGCCCCTGGTAAAATTCGGGTAATTTGGCTCTATTGACCCTATGGAACTTCCTGTTAGGTCTATAAACTAATGGATCTGGTAATGTCTCTAATGATACAAGTCTTTCCATCAGACTAACAGAAAAATTGGAAGATGCAGAAAGAAGGGTAGATCACCGAGTAAAACAGTACCTGCTAATACATGTGTGAATTGGGCAGGCCACTAACTCAAATTGAACAGGGCCTACTCGGCTGCTCATCCTTCTAACATCAAACATACTGAAAATCAGTACCACAGTAACTTCTAGGAAGTAATAATGTCTAGTTAGTTTTCTGTAGTGACACTGGTCACTTTATGGCCCCCAACCGCACTTAGCTACAATTGAAAACACACACATGGTAAAATCTGTTTACTGTGAAATAATGAATTACCATTTTTTTTTTAGTGTTAAGCAATGTATAAAAACTCATGTGGGAAGAAGGTGGGATCATGCGGGAAGATCAAAAAGGATGGTATTTAAGGACATAAAAAGTGCAAGCTGAGGTGATCTCGAAGAGGAGCTGGACAAGCATGAAAGAGGACAGAGCTTAGAACGAAGGAAAGGAAGAGGTGCGAAAAAAGCAAGAACAATCAGGAGAACACTGAGCAGCGAACACTGGAAAGTAGAATGAAAGGGTGATGAGGGTAGAGAATGAATTGAAGATAACAGAAGAAGCAAATGGGAAAGAAGAAAGAAAAATAGTGAGGAGGTGCATTTCAAAATATCCCGACTCTCCATCTACAATACCTTTCTCCTTTGTCTATTTTATAAAATTTTAGAAGAGGTAAAAGGAGGACAACATCTGAGCAATAGCACATGTGGTAATCAGCAGGGGCCAGAGGAGTGTGATAGTGCCCTCTCCCTATCCAAGTTTCAACTAGTCCGTCTTACAATAACACATAAATAGGTCTTTATATGGCCCAATATCGCCATCAAGCGGTTTTAGGACAAACTACGAGAGCAAAAGTCAATTGATTTGTAAATGCCACCAGAACTTCAAGATGACCATATCGGACAATTTTACGTACGTTACTGGTTACATATTTTTTATATTGAACGTATATTTTGGGGGGCAGTTTGGAAAAATGTGTTTTTCAAACAGGGTATTTTTATTGAACCACTAAGGGAAATACTGAACTAGAAAGTTTGGAGGCTGTAGAAAAGAAGTTAAACAATGAAATCGATTACACTGCATAGTTTTAGAAAAAAAAAAAAGATGCTTTACATTCTTAAAATCTAATTTTATCTGGGTAAGTGAAAAGACTGTCAGAGCTGTTCTCTGCAGGGTGCAGCTAACAATGGTCATTGATTGGAATTCGAATTCTCAGGTATGGTTTAAAGTTCATGAATAGATGATCAATAAACAATGTTAAAACTCTGCAGAGTCCTGTGCACCTTGCAAATGCACGGTCATGCTTAAAGACGGATTAAATGCGACAAAGATATTCAGGCTGAAAGTGGGCCTGCCATTGGATGAAATCCACACTTCACAACAATTATGTCATTACCACAATAGTGGGTACATTTTCACTGGTGAGACATAATCCCTGTGACATATGGACTTTCTAACACTGCATTTTGTCCAATTAAAGCTGCCACATGTAATACATGTATGCCATGCAAGGAAAATACAGGTAGCCCAATAGTACAGTATTTAGTGCAACTGTATTATGAAATGCACATTCACACATTTATAAGTACACTACAAATTGCAGTTTGTCACCACAATAGAGCAAACTGGAGAATAAAACTGCAGTTTACTTTTACCATATTACACAAGTGTGGCTCAATGGTTAGAGCGGCAGACCCTGATGCAGAGGTCTGGCCCGGGACCAGGGTTCAATTCCCCGCCTCGGCGGGTCTTGGGCTCAAAATTCCACGGACCTGACAATTCTCGCCTCGGTGCCTATTCCAATCATGGAGTCCCACTCTGCAACTCTGGGCAATAGCTTGCTTAATCTCCACAACGGCCCCCACAACGCTAAGGATGCCTGACCTCCACCTTGCGGGTGCCCAGGAGTGGACGCCTCACAGGGAAAGGCAGGATGGGTTCCACAGCGGTATTCGTACAAGCGCCTTGAGTAGTGCGCTATACAAGTATCAATTTACATATCCCCTTGAAAACCTGGTTTTGGTTGAATCATTTTTTGTACAACAAATTAACATGCTAAGGTATAAGCCCTAAATGCTTTAAGCACGGAATGTAATATACTGTTTATAACCTTTGTTGAGGGAGGGAAGGGGAATCGTGAAACATTAGAGGCTTCCGCTCTGGTGTACCATGCCCTCTCCAACACCCAACAATCATACTAAAATTGTATAATTCACTCTACTTATCTGCATGAATTACATAACACTAACATACACACAATATTCCCCTTGAAATGAGAGAAAATGTCTAAATGGCTGCTCCTAGTGTTCACCTACTCTAGCACCAAAACCAACGATTGTGTTGGTGCCTAGAAGTAAAGCTCGAAGCCTTCCACTGATTTATTAATCCTCTGAAATATGGATCATTACAAAAGATAAGTATTCTTCAGGGAACACGTTTCAAACAGCCCCGGATGGAGAAGTTACCTACAGAAGTGCCTGCAAGTGCTATTAGCACAAAAATGTGCCTCTTTCACCTCAAACCATGTTCTTTAAAAAGATACCAATAGCACAAGCAGAGGAACCTTATGATGGAGGGTCAGAAGGATTGTCAAAGGGGAAGAAGGCCATATGGACTTCTATGGAAAAAATACATGACAAATTTGAGAAGATGGACAGGAATGATGGTCTTTGGGTAAGGTGAAGCATCTCCAAGCCATGGTGAGACATTGAAAAAAGGTGGAGTGTACTGAGAGCAATACAACAACATTGAGGAGAGGCCCTAGGTACCTAGAAGAGGTCTCTGCACAGAATACCAAATTCTAGACATGTGGTCTCCCTTTTGTGGCAAGTCTGGAAGAAAAAGAGGAGCACCTTGAAAATGCAAAGCAATCAAGTAATTGAAGGATCCTGAGATGGTCTCACAACCTTCAAGAATAGAACAAGGGATTCTTGTGGCTGGAGGTGAATCGCATCATGCATGAGAGATGGCTGAACATAGACCGTGAAGTACCCACAAAAAGGCTAAAGGATGGAGAACAGCATGAGGGGTTGTGGTGCATGTACTTCATGGAGGAGGGCAGTTTTAAAGCCACCAGCAGTCAATAAAAATTCATTTTTCAAGCGTGAAATTATCCTGTTGTCTAGATCTCATCCCGGAGTCGCTTAGAAAGTGAAATCAAATGAAAGAGGAACATAAGGAGTTATGGGCACAGGGGCACAAGCCTATACTTTCATGGTCAGTGTGTGGCATAAGGCAAAAACGCTTTGTTCGTTCAACTGTAGGCACCTGACAGCTATGCGGAGAGCATGAAAGTTTACAGAGATGAGCGGCAGTAGTGAGATTTCATAGGAGCCCAAGGGGTACATTCATGTAAATAGGGGTGGATTTCACAGTCACGAACGTCTAGGTGAGAGAGTAACCCAGTTGTCTTGGCTCATAAGTCCAAATGTTGATGGAGTTGTCCAATGTAAATAACAGTGCTTGTTTGCTGTTTTCGCATTTTGACTTGCACGCACATCTCACCCCTGGGGTGACCAATGTAGGAGACATGGTTTTTGGTTGTAAAGCCAGGAGTTTGCTATTGTTTGTTTATGAATTTACTGGTAAATGTGCAATCTCAATTTGTTGTTTACATTGTGTTTTTAAAAAATGGCAATAAAAAGACTTCAATCATAATTTGGTAAACTACTTGAAATTGGTTCGATTGCTCTAATGCACCTAAAACACCATGAATATGGTAGCCACTAGTATTAGTGGCAGCAATGGGTCTGAAAACCACCATTCTAGAGCTTGGCCTCTGCCTTTTTTGTTCCTTTGATGTTTTTTGCAGATTTCCATAGAATGGGACTTCCATCTATGCACAGCACGTCCCATGGGCAAGGAGGCACTGACAAGAGGTGGAACATTTTTATGAACTATTTAGCATTCCACTTTTCTCTTGTGATTGTAAATGTGCCTGTGGTTTCAACAGAAACATGATATGAGGCAAGGTAGGCCACCTGTTCTTTGCCTCTATGGTCTGCAACTATGATGGCTATTGGTCGTGTTGGTTGGAAATTTATTATTGGTCTGGGTTGGCTTCAAGTGTCTGGCAACTGGTGTATTATGATGTGCCCGGTATTTGTATTTAGAAATCAATGTTTAGAAAAAAGGTTGCATTGTCCCATGTTAATCATAGCACTTATTAAAAGCGGTGCCCTGGTACATTAATATGGCCATTATCTTTACGCCCTACCTGGAATGTGCTGGTTAGTGACCACAATGGGATTTTACCACAGCTATAATGGCAGAATTGTTTGTAATTGCAAGAAAACACAATTTCCACCTCCTCTACTGCCTTGGCCTAATCGCTGAAGGAGGTAGCAGTCTAGTGGACTCATGAAATGGTTTCCAAGCCCATGACAATCTATCTTAAGTGTCTGAAGTCATTGGAAGAAGGTTAAATCACTTTCATCCCATTCTGCTAAACCAGTATTCTGTACAACATCCACAAATCGACAAACACGCGTACATGAGAATTAGCAGCTTTCAGCCCTTTCACCTCTCCTCACAGCGGTAAACAACGTTTACCACAAATCTTTTTCCCCGGAGGGAATCACAATGCGGTCGTTACAACGACCGCTTTGTGTTTCCGCATACCACTACTTCGTTGTTCCGACTTGCGGAGGGGCCGGAGGGGGGGGGGGGGGGGGGGGGAGGTGTTGGATTTACAATCCAACACCTTCCTTATTGTCAGCACAGACTGAAGTTGGAATAGTAAATTATACTATTCCAACATCCAGCGCCCCCACTCCGCAAGTCGTTGTTCCGACTTGAGGAGTAATGGTATGCGGAATCACAACGCGGTCGTTGTAACAACCACGTTGTGATTCCATGCGGGGAAAAGACTGCTCTATAACAAAATACATTCTTCACAGCTCCTACTTGAGTTTTTTTTCTTTATTTAGCCAGAGGTGGACAATTTCTTCCATGTAACCTTACCTCAAAAAATCGTTCCGGATAAAATGGGAAGAAGGTGAGCTGGAGTTGTTTGGGCTCCTCCCAAGTCTGACTCAGGAAGGAACTGCACGCTACGACCTGTTCACTAAAGCAGGCCGACAGCTTAAGGGGAACATGGTCCGCGTCTGTGGCTAAGACCAGGAGGAGCCTGTGAAAAGGAAATAAGACTGGTGAAAGAGAGACCTCTTACTAAAGGAATTTACTGGAAATATTTAGCTTCAAAGAGTTTTAAGAATAACTGTACAATTTAACGATTCTGATCTTAACAGAAAGCAGAAAGTACCAAAAGTAAAATAATGAGTATTGCAACCTATTAACAGTAAAGGTACAATTCGTACCCACTCGTTTCAACTTACTGGCAAACTACTACATGAGAAACTAAAAATCCTGTGAAATTCGAAGGCAGAAAATAGATGTGATTCTTTGATTAGTAAGACCTTGGTCAAAGACTTAAGCATAGTGTTCAATCTTTTAAGAAAAAAATCATATTCTTTAAAAAATGCCATGTGATGTTTATCTTAGAAGGCCAGCAATTATGTCAATGCCGCCGTGTGCGTACACACTGTACCACCCCTCCACGACAAATAAGTTATGACAACTGGGAAGTCAACGTTTTTCTGAAATAGAAGTGGGTACGGTGTGCATGTTGTTTGAAGTAGAATATGGAGTTAGCAACACTATACAACCCTTAACATGGCTTAAAGACCAATGTAGAAGGTGATTTGGTGGGTGCTACCGCACCGGACAAATTTTAAATGGAATAATTTACAAATAGTACATTATAAAGCACAATAGGCCAACCATTTTAAAAAAATTAAAAATTACCCGGTACAGGACTACTTTCCAGGAGGTGTAGGGGAGGTGACAGCGGGTGGCAGTCTCCCACAGGGACGTTCGTGGTAAATAGTGAATTATAAATCACACAAGATACGTAACGAAGGTCTAAATAACTCTGGATATTAGTGGTAAGAAGTAACTTTTAAAATACACTGGATATTTAACTTCAGTCCACACATTAACTTTTTGCTGTGTGGTTGAGGAGTCTTTCCTAATGAAGATTTGGGCAGTATCAGGGCACACATTACATTTTAAAAGCACAATGGACTGACAAGCCAGGTCCAAAGTTGCCAAGGTTTTAGTAGCAATCCACTGGGTGATTTAAGGATTCACTCTCAAGGACACTGGGTCATTTACTGGATATTCGTCCATATAAAGCATGGTGGGTAAGCGATACAGTAGAAAAACAATATTATTTAATTCATATTCTCAGGCATGGTTTCCTCAAAATATTTGGAAATGAAAGCAAAAGGTTGCCTTCCAAAGGAAGATTTGGCAAATTATTGGTCTGTCGTGCGTGGTAAAGCATAGGAGTAATATCATCTAAATCTTACTATGATTTATTGACCATTTACATCAGCGTTTGAGAGCGCAAAAAAAATCAAATTTAAAGTGCACATTTTAAAGCACGTTGCATCAGTAAGACTAGTTTTGCATGATAGGATGACAAGACCATGTTACTAGGACTTTCAGGTTCTCCACAGCTCCCATTAAAGCAGATATTTTCATCATAACATTGTGCCAGTAATGTCAATCTTGCTAGCGTTGTGTCTGGCAAGACTTCTATATGTTTATTTTTCCTCCATATTATTTGCAAGGCTGGCTTGGTTGAATGTAACACAAACTATCCTAATATTTGCTGCTGCGTTTAAAATTGATGCAGTGCGTGGTAAAAGTACAGGGACTAGAAAGCAGACTACCAAGCGGCTCGTGCAGATTCTATATGCTCGGATTGCCATGTTTTTTCTTAATTCACACAAACAAGACTGGGGAGAGGAGTTGGCCTAACGGCTAGAGCGGTCGACCCCGAATCTGGGGAACTGGGTTCGAGTATCGGCAGGGACGCTAAACATCCTGTGATTCTGGGCAAATCGCTTAATCTCCCTGTGCCTAACAAAAATGAATGTGTCATGTAATGCAACTGGTGCTATGTAAAGCGCTCTGATACCCGATTCGGGTCAAGATCACGCTATATAAAACTGTGCTAAAAAAAAAAAAAAAGGACAATTTCTATTCTCTGGACATTCGCTTTTCATAAATGAAGTAGTTAATTTCAGGAAATAGGACACTGTGCGTTCCAACTCGTGTGAAGGACAGTAGCTGTAAGTTTCTTCATATATCTTAAACAAGAAGAATTGTTCAAATACCGTGTATAATAAATAATACTGGGGTCGAGCATGGGCCGTCCCCTCAGTACTCCATAGAATTAGCATGCTGAAGAAAGGTATAGGACTCTCTGGTGTCAGTGGCAGAAAAGACACATGGACCAGTTGATGGAGGGGATGCAGAAACATGCAGGCTCTGACCCGAGGCCTGAAATCATAGTAAGATATGCAGCGAGGCATTAAACGAGTTAGGATATTAAAAAAACACGTGCAACCATGTGGTAAACAGCTGGTTAAAACTTGCCTATGTGTAATGCAATATGATTGGGCCTTTATTGCCCTAATCGGTTTTATTCTTGCTGAGCTGTTCATAATACTTACAATCATAACACTTATGATTTGTAGACATTGTTTTTAATAAATGATATCATGTAAAATACCAACTATCATTTGTGCCAACTATCATTTGTGCCTACTGCCTATGGTATACAGGATACACCATCTAAAGATGAGAGATTTTCTGACATGTTTGACTCCTAACACTGCTGCTCATTACAGGCCGGGTCTGGTGGCTTAATGGGTCCACCTGTGTCCAACCTCATGGTCACAGGTTGAAATCCGGGCGGGCCCACTCAGCCTTTCATCCTTCTGAGGTCAATAAAATGAGCACCATTGAGATGGGTGACAAATAAACAGCCGTTGTTCAATGCTACAAGGCCTACTGGTGAGAGTGCGCTTTACAAATTATTATTTTATGTTATCACAGCGAGTGTGTTAAGAGTTGACTGAACCTGGCAGAGCATAACCCTTGGTTAGGGGCGTGAAAGACACCGGACAGTTCTCCTTTTCTCTGAAAAGATCAGATACCTTAAGGAGCATAGGGTATATATCGGGTGTGACCACAATAATTTGGGGCAAAATTACACCAGCTGACACTTAACCCAGTAAAAAAATAGTCCTTTTCTGAACTACGCCAATATCTAAATCATGTGTTACCACGTAGTCCTAGTAAAGCAGATACTCAGGTTCAAAATTGCCCAAGTGAAGTCCATTTTGCCCAGTGTCATATGGTACACTGCAGCTGATATTGACACATCCACATAATCGCAGTAAAGCAAACCAGGACAGTGGCCAGATTACAAAACGTACATTTAAAACAAATTTCTCTTTAAAAAAAAATTAAAAACATACAGAATACTTGCTAACAAATCTATGCATGCAAATCCATCAGGATTCATGGGCTAAAATCAAATCCCTTATAAAAAAAATACATATTATTGTGAATGTGAGTTTGAGTAGTTGGCGGATTCTTTCTCCGAATCGCCCAGATTTTCTCGCAACACCTTCTTCGCTCTTTCTTCAATGTAATGTCCGAGTTACAGGACTTCTTTCTTACAGTACTGCAACTTGGTCAGGGATACTTTATGTCCATTTTCAGCTAAGTGGTTTAGCAAGGCAATGGCATCTTGTCTACAAACCTTCTGTGTATTTGACACCACCAATAGACCGTCAATTTACTGGACCAGGACTAGGTGATAGGGCTTTATCAGGGACTCTTTTTAAAGATCTGGTTGAAGATGGACAGACTCTCCGTATACCCTTGTAGGACGCGGTACCATGCCTAAACACAGCTGGCAAACGGAAAAGCGAGGAGGAACGGACTGCCCTCATGCAACAGTAAGAAAAAGAAGGCTTTGCACAAATCAAAGACATTAAACTACACAGCATGACATGGAATTTGAAATAAAATCACAGCTGGATTTGGTACTACAAGACAACAGGGAACAACAATGGTATTAATCCTTCTAAGGTCCTGCACTATTCTGTACTTTATATTGGGCTCCTGCAAGGTCATACTGGGTGAGTTACATTGACTCACCATAATCTCTTTCAGAATGCCTTGTTAAATCATTGAGTCAATCACAGAAGTAATCCCTGCCATGGTTTCAGGGTCAGATTATATTGCTGGATTCTTAGATACTCAGCATTGGGGTTCACTGTTATGCGGACAAGTTCAACACCTTTAATGAGAGCTATGTCCTTCCCTGAAATGTTCGAGACTTCAGGTAGCACAGTCTCTCTCAGTTCTGGGGGCAAATCAACTCTTGTCAAAATGGGGCACAGTCTGACATCTGAACTCAGACTAACAAATTTGAAGACAATGTCTTCATCAGGAGGCTGGAGCTCAAAACCCTTCAGGGTACAGTAAATGGAACAATTTAAATTTCACAAAAGATCTCATCCAAGCAGATTTATGGGACTCGAACCACACAACACAAATCACTGATGCTCCTCAAAGTACCCTATTTTAAATAGGTACAGCTTCAGTAACAGGGCTAGTCTATATCCCACCGGCTCCAAAAAAGATGTTCCTATGACCAAAATATTTGAGGAAATCGAAGTAGAAGGAGCAGGATTTCCCTCAGTTATTCTAACAGGAAACTTCAACGGAAAAAGCTCAAAAGCACTCCTAGAAAAATGGGATTATGGTGAACAAGTGGAAGCCCTGTCAATTCCATTACCATTATTTTCCTTAGGGATAAAAGCAGATAAATGTGGAAAAATACTACTCTCCTCTCTACCAGCTATAAATGGAGACATCCTAAATGGATGTATAGAAGGAGATATTCCAGTGACTTATACGAGAAAAGGCATCTTTAGTTCATCGATCTTAGACTACATGATCTGTAGCCAAGATTTATTTGGGAGAACCTTAAAATTAAGTAGCAAATTCACACAGGAAAGCGATCATGCAATACAATATCTCAATACAGGAATAATACTGCAACCAATCTCTACATGGTTCATTACGCACTTGCATAGTACTGCTGTTGTAAACCAGGCTAAAGGGCAGTTGATATGGAATTCAACAACAATGAATAACTTAAATTCTGCAATTATCACTACCCAAATACTTCAGAGTGTCAATTCTTCAGACCCCAATAACAGGAAATTAAAAAATGTTGGAAACCACATGCAGGAAATTGGAAAAGAAGGACCCAAGATCAAGGATCAATTACACTGAATAAATTAAATCGCCTGCAATTTTTACAATTCTCAGACACCAGACACAAAGAAATTAAAAACTTAAAGAACCTTCGTTGGAGGGAAAAAGAAAAAGAAAAAACGAAAGGCTCAACAGTTTCAAAACTGGCTTGATAATGAAATAGCAAAAAAAAAAAAAAAAAACAGTCGGGCATACTGGAGCTTAATTGCCAAAGAAACAGGAACAAAGAAAGCCCTGCAAGCCTCACCCGTTCTTTTATCTGAATGGGAAAAATATATTCATAATTTATACAAATCAAATATGAGGCAAGAAACCTATAGCCAAGCAATAAGCAAAAGAGGAAAAAAACTCCCAAGAAATCCTTGCCCCTGCAGTTCGGCAAATCGAATATCATATATCATATAAAGAACGCCAGATCTTCAGCTGCAATGGGTCCGGATTAGATCCAGATAAAAGTACTTCAATGCAACCCAGAAGATTGGAGCTAGTTTTTAGCCCCCCTATATTGTCATTGTTATGCTACCGGCGAAAACCCTAAATCATGGGGGAGCATCATGATCCCAATCTTTAGAAAGGGCTCTAGGTTGTTTCCCTGCAATTATCGTCAAAAAGCCTAGTTGGATGCCACAGGGAAGAGCTTTGCGGCAAGTGTCCTGGAACATCTGAAGGACTGGACTTTCTCGTGCGGAGTAATCTCCATAAATCAAGCAGGGTTTTGACCAAAACATTCCGTTGACAGACCAACACTCTGGAAAAAAACTAAAACAATTAGGAATGCCTAACAAACTTCTCAATATAATAGCACTTCACACAGCAGCATGGTGCCAAATACAAATGGGGAGCGAGAAGGGCCTTACTCGACCAATAGTAACACCGAATGGCCTAAGGCAAGGTTGTCTTTTAGCCCCCCTCCTATTTCCTTTATACATAAGTGATCTCCCGCATTGTATTGCACAAATCAATCATTTCCCCAAAAAATGTCATCTTATAAAATCCAAATTCTGATGTACGCAGACGACGTGGTCATTTTAGATCTTACACCAGTAGGCCTACAAAGGAACTTACAGGCTTTAACCAGATATACAGAAGAAAGTTTCCTAGTTCCAAATACATCCAAAACAAAAATAGTGCTGTTCAGAGGAAGAAAGCTATATACAAAATTCAACTGGCAACTAGGGGGAAAATCTTTAGAGATGGTCAATGAATATACTTACTTGGGGCGAATATTTACACAAACATTACAAAATACCCCGCATCTTCAGCACTTAGGTCTCAAAGCAAATGTACATGTTGGGGCACTTCAACGTTGATCTTCCTGTTCCGGACATAGGCACTTTCAGTCCCTTTTAGTTCTAAAATTCCAACTATATTATTGCACACATTAGAATGCATCCCAATAAAACAGTGGCAACAAATACAAATTAAATAGGGGAAAATACTTTGTAAAATGATCAAAGTCCATCAAGCAGTTCCTGCACAAGCTCTACGCCTTGAGCTCTCTTTAGTTAGCTCGTATTCTAGAGCTATCACTAACATCATAAGATGGGCCTACAATCTTATACATGCTGAACAAGGAACTTTAAGATTTTTATTGAAAACGAAAATGTTTGGGATTGAATCATCGCATCATATTTTTAGACAAAATTTAAATACAGCTTTAAATATATGGAACTGCCCAATCACACTTTTGAAATCTTGGACTCCTGCGCACTTGAGACTTTTTTTTAAAACACTTGACGCCGAGAATAATTTGCGATCTAGACATCAAGCACTGCTCTAAAACATTATGAACAATATTCAGAGTCAACAGAATATAAATATCAGCAAAGATATATCCGTTTCAACTTAGGGCATGGTGTTGTATTATCTTATTACAGCTTGGGATTCTCCCTTTAAAAGTAGTTACTTCTAGATGTAACCATATTGAAAATGCCACCAGTATTTGTGATTTATGTGACGGAGGAGTGCAAGACTTATCGCACGTTCGGTTTGAATGTCCAAACTCAACGCTAGTCGAGGCCAGACACCGGTATTTAAAACCTATTCAAATCAGATCTATTATTACAGTCGCAGGGCTCATTTTGCTTCTTAAATCGAAGCATAATGTATTTGTATGTCATAATTTGTTTACATTTTTACAGCGCTTTTTTTAAAATGTTTTGAAATAAGTAACCTATTAATGTTTTATAAAAAATATAGGTTTAAAATGTGTTGCTCTCTGAAGTGAACTAAATCAAATCAAATTTGACTTGACTAGGAACAGGGCTAGTCAGTTGTTTGTTGTCACACACTACAACTTGCATTCTTTTACCAAAGAGGGGTAGGTGTGGAACCTTTGCTGTCCTAACAGTATTGCGGGTTGCACCAGTATCAATCAAGAAGGATACAGGGTGGCCATTCTCCTAACCATTCGCAAACAGTCCACTACGGCCTACCTCGAAGGTTTAGCCAAGGGCGCACTCCACCCTTCCTTCACAGGCACCATCATTGCCGGGTCAGAACTATAATCCTCGCCCGCTTTTATCATAAGGTGCTGCTGGGACATACCCTCATTCACAAAAGGATTGTTTACATTGGGAACCTGATCTGCGTAAAATCTAGGAGCATGTGCATTCATATGTGGCATTGAGGCTTGTGGAATCTGCATTACCTGGGCTTGAAAGACATTAAAATTCTGTGGTCTCTGACTCTGTACATGCTGTATCTGAATGTAATTATTAGCCTGAGGTTGTACTGATCCACCATTCTGAACCTAGTTCTCATTTGTTATTCTGTCAGCATTAAGATGACACTCCCTCTTCCAATCCCTCAACTTGCTGCAAACGTGACAAGGATTTGTTTTCTTCAAAGTAGCCAAATCCATTCATGTATTACGATCAAGTTGGACACCACAACCTCACCCTGTTGAAACCCATTTCCACCTTGCATTATCGATACACTATTGATACACTCCCTGCATGGAACCAACATTCCTGACAAACTGTGATGTCTGATTTCTATGTGCTGCTTTCATCTGTGCCACCATCAACTTATCTTCCAATTTCTTCACCTTCATCTTCAATTCATTGCTACAATACTTTGAGTACCTCAAAATTCCTCAATTGACTTATTCTGCCAACAAATTAAATGCTGCTGAAACATCATGCTAATCACAGATCTCAATCCATGCACAAACCTGAACACAAAATGGCCTATATCTTTAGTCTCAATGATCTCAGTCCCGCTATACTGCTTAAACGCCTACAGTAGTCTCATTAAGGAGTGTATTGACTATTAGGTCATTCTATCAATCATGACCCAATCAATATCTTTAGGAGATACTTTTTTTGTTTTTTAAATGTAAATCACCTTATGATACTTTCTCATCACCACTGGTGACAGTCCCTTCGATACTGGATGTCTCATAGGTTCCTTTTCAGGCCATTTCACAGCAATTTTGCATTCAACCCATAAATCATTTGGGACCACAATCTCAAATAAGACATTCAAATCGATCCACAGGACCTTTGATATTTTCACAAATCAGTCAACCTGCCTGTATCATTCCACTGGATTCTACCTCAATTTCGGACTATTGTTTGTGAATGACACAAGATCACTTCTACTCCAGGGCACGTGGACATAACTTGCACCAGGCACTTCTCTCATGGGAAGAGTGTGTATATCCGCCTCTGCTCCAGACGGAGGCAGCACTAGCCTTACCTTCTTTGGTTCTTTCTTCTTTGTCCACCTGCCTTCCCATCTATCCAGCTCACTCCCCTTTTTGATATAGCCAATTAAGTCTCTGATCTGCAAGTTCATTTCCGACGGTCTTATGTTACTGAGATCACAGTCATTAAAACTTGACTGGTAACTTCTCTGTAAGGCCTTGGATTAATTCAAATCAACTTCAAAATTGGGAGCTAATTCGGCCACCTTTCATGAGCCTGTCCAGCACATCTGGTAATATCTTTACACATAAATAATCTAGTTTTAATTTAGCCACATCTACGATCTTCTCCCTCACTGGAGTTTGCACAGCCCTTCCACCTGTTCCCGAACCTTCACCTTCACTTGGGATATCTATTCCTTTGAACAAATCATCTAATTCTGGGTCACCGAGACCAGGGTGCTCTGCATGGGAATTAGGGATTATCTCTCTTCTAGCGGTACTAGGATTTGTAGTGACTGGTGAGTTCCAAATGAACGGGTCAAAACGTGGTGAACCGAAAGGTATTCCTGTCCTGGGGGTACTGTAATAAACACTTGAAGGTACATTTGTGTTGGGCATCTAAAAAGGTGACGGTCTTTGAGGAAACTTTCCAGTCGAGGAAAACCCTGTATGATTTAAGATAGGATCTGCACTTGCAAGACAAAGAGCATTCACATCTGTTGTGACCGAAGGGATTTTATGGATTTTTCTCATCATCGAGCCCACAGGATTACCACCTACGGTACCCATCTCACTAGGAACAGCCAAAGTATGTGTATTTACTGCCAACCTAGGTTTATATGAAGGAACTACAGTGAATGAACCTGCAAGGAAAAGACACAATAGAAATGGAAAAGCAGTATTGAATAAGAAAGAAATGCAGGCCTACTTAGGTCAACTTTAAATGTACAATTCAATGGCGCACATTTAATAGGTGCTCATACACGCACAACTACAAAAAATGAAACCTCAGTACATAAATTCAGCATTAGATTCATGTTGCACTTTATATAAATGCAATATAATTTGAAATACATCAAATTATTTTTTTTTTTTTAAAAGGTGAGAAATAAATAAATAATTCAAATGTGAAAACATTAGTACACACCTTTACATAAATCCTAATTTCTGAAGCAAATACATTGTGTGAAGATGGTTTAACAAGTTCCTAAAGACTACATTTCACATTAATAAGGTTAAGGCACACAGTGCATATGAATTTCTTGTTCTACAGTGAATACACTTCAGTACTGAGTTCAAGCGCAACAACAACATTAGGACACAGATAGTATATAGTGCCAAATGCACACAATATATATATATATATATATATATATATAAATATATATAATATTTAATATTTTGGGTATTTTGTGATATGTAAGGGTGTAGTCAGAATTGTGCTGCTCCATGTACGAACACAATTTCCCATAGACACAGAATAGGTAAAAGGCTCTTGATTTGCTTGTGGCAGCAGATGTTGGCTGACTGCTCCAAGCTTGCTCAGGCGCCTGCAATTGAAAATACTCTAGATATATTTAGGAAATGCTAGGAATAAACTTGGTTGTTTCATAAACACCGGCTCTAATTTGTGTGATGAAATACCACTGACTGGCTCGGCAAATTCTGCTCAGTTTACATAAGGTGTTCAGTTTTAATATATAGTTCTTTAACCAATTTTACGGACATTATACTGACAAATCCACTCTTTTGCCATCTTATTTTAAAGACTTTTTTTGGTAGAGAAACTGCTGTGTGAGTAAGATGTGCCTGGCACACTATTAAGAATTGGGATAGTTGAATACTGTAATTTTAGAACATCTAGAAATGTAATCCATTTAAGTGAAAACCATGCTTATCAACTCATCTGGCATCGTTTTTTCATATTTTTTGTGGTGGAACTAGGGCTGGCAAACTTCGCCCAAATTCACCTAAAAATCATCACACTTCCTGCCTCAACCATTTCTATTCCAGGCTTCCTACAGGTCCCGCCACTTTAAAAGTTAAATCAAAAACAGTGGGCAATGTCCAAGGTGCGGTGGACAGTACTAGTGGTACAAACGGCCTGCCTCAGCACTGGCTGTAGAAGACACCCGCTAAGAAAAGTTTTTGGTAACCTTCATATAATGCAAAATTTCCAAAGTATTGCATATGCTGCCATACTTCAAGAGTGGCAGAAAGGCAACCCAAGCTCTAGATATCAGTGGGTGACTCAGTGGCCCAAACCTTTCACACCATTTTTAGTACCACAATGTCTGATGACCAAAATGTCATGTCTATCTGCACTTACTCCTTGGGTTCGGGGTTAACCAGTCCACGAAGCGTAATCGTTTGACCTGGCCTCAGTCTCTCTGTGAGCCTGTAGGTGTATGGCACAGTCTGGCATAGGAGACAAAAAGTGGGGAAAAAAAGGTTAACACCAGCGGATGAGGTTAGAACACAGGGGCAACAAACAAGGTGAAGCCAAGGAGAGGAAATGTGGTCTGTGGAACCAGAAGACCAGAGTTCTAAACCAGGCTTCCCCAGTTAACTCCAACAATGATTGATCTAAGGAAAATCCCTTCATTTCCAAGTGCATCATTTCTCTCAACCTTTTAAAACAGGTTTTATACAAACAATACTTTAAGAACTGGGCAGACTTCATATAGGTAATTCTCTTGGTCTTTCAGCAGACCACGGGGCAAGCAGCAGTTACTGAGCCCACCCATGGTGGCTAAGGCCTATTACTCTGACTTGTTGCCCAACCGACTATGGATCCTGCTCAACTGGGCGAAGCATCCCTTCTGCACCCAACTTTCAGTTACGTAGCACGTTGGACGAGCAGTCAAGGCTCCTTCGGGGGGGTGGGGGGGGGGGGGAGAGCAGGTACAGATCAGTGAACACGACTCATACATCAAATTGCAAGCAACATGAACAATAAATCAATGTCCACTAAAAATACTTGTTTTTTAATTAAATAAGTATTTTAATTCTAATTCTGCACATGCAGAAGTAAACCACATTCAAATGCGTTAACACAATCCTCCTCGAGGACGGCTGTCTAGTAGTTATCAGAACACTTCCTGTCCCACTAATTTAGGTGCACCTAATCAGATGTTCTTCCCCATTTACTGATGGCCACATTTAGGGAATGTAATCTATTAGGTCATACTCAAGAGTTTTCCACTTGGACTCCTTTCAGAATTTTAGTCTAAAGAGTCTACGGGGGTCGCAGTACCGATCACAGTATGTCCCCATGAGCCCCAAATTCTCAGTTTATGGCTTACCTGCTCCGGCAGTATGGAACCCCTCAGCGGCGCAGCAAAGTCCGGATTGGCAAACTCGGGTGCATGAGGTCCCAAGCAGCACCCAGAAAGCTCTCCTTCGAACCACTTCCGGCTGGATCTAGCGATCAGGGTTGTTCCCGATTCAGTTATCGCAGGTAAATCACACTTCCCTTAAATGAGGGAGGATGTTGATCTCCTTGCCCTGACCGGGCTCCAGCAATGCCCTTTAAGCCTCGTACTTACTTTGGTGCAGTTCACTGTATGCGGGCTAAACCCTCCTTGGAGACAGCAGCAGTTTCTTGTTACCGGGCCACAGCCCGAACCGTTGGCCTAAGCATCTTTGTCAGCCCCTCCTGGCATATGGGGGTCATTGCCATAGCACTCACAAGTTTGGTCATGCTGAACTGGCATTGAAGTTCAAAATGGCCCCCTCTCCGGCACATGGGGCCACCTACCGCAAGGTCGTGCAGGCCTGGTGCCCTCCACACAACCCTTGCTCCTTGGCTCAGTACACAGCGGCCTCTCCGAGCACACAGGGGTGTGTGGGGTAGCCGAATCAATTCAGCAAACGTGCTATGGCCCGATCAGTGTAAGAGTAGCTTTCTCACACCATGCATAGGGAGCCTTTAGGATAGGGCTCCCCCGGACCTTCCTCCTTCCAACTATCTCCTCTACCCGTGGCACACTCTATCTTGGCGAGCAGGCAGGCACTGACGCTCCAGGCTAGGCGGCATTAGTTTCTCTCTGCAATGTCTCCTCACCCAACACAAGGACTAGCAGGCCTGGGCCTCCAGTCCAGGTCACAGGCAGAAGTCTTGCAGAGCTTCCCCTCCTCACACAGTTTGTCTGGTTGTTCAGCGGGATGACAAAGTTTGCGGTCCCAAACTCCCTTACTTATATTCCTTCTCCAGACACAAAACGTAATTTAGTGCCCGACTCTTTAAAGTTTTATGTTGGGATTCTTCTTCTTTGAAATAGACATCTTTCACCTTTCTCCTGAATTATTTGTCACAGCAGACAGGATTCCCAAGCGGATTGACCCACAACAAGATTCAGGAGAGTGACCAAAGTTCACATTGGCTGTCAGGCACAGTGATACGTGCATCAAAAGGTTAATCCTGGGCTTCTAGGCCTACTCATATGGATTCTCTCATCAGTCCCATCTCTCCCTTCCCGCGATGTGTCCAAGCCCCTTCCTTGTGATCTATCATTGTATCAAAGAGCCCTTTCAAATGCACAGAGAGTCTGTTTCTCCCATTCCTCAAGGAATGTCCGTCCCAGCTTACAGGAATGCACCAATACACAAATTCATCTAGGAAGACTACTCCACTCCTTATAAATTCCACCAGACAGAACTGGGCTTCCCACAATGGAACCCAAGGTTCTCTATGTAATGTACCAGTGCAGGCACACTTACACTCAGTGTACCTCCACAGCACACTTACTGCACAGCACTTATCCTCATGTAGTTTGCCACCATAAGCATAACTACATGCAGCAAACACATTGAGTCTGTGCACACTGTTTGATACTGCAGCCTTTCTGTATTGTACCAGTGTTTCATTTTAAAAACACACAGTGCCAGCATACACACATTTACCATGCATGCACTTTACCACACTTCACCCCTTGTGTAGTGTACTTTTGTGAGCACACATGCACTCAGCACGCTTCCCTCATACAAGCCCTCCTACAGCTACCTGATGTAGGCCAGGGGTGAGTTAACACACAGCAGTGGAACTTTCAGAAAAGGGAAGTGAGCCTGTAGGCCTCACTCCAGTGAGGCAGGGTAAAAAGGTCCTGTTCACTACTGCAGATCACTACACCGTATGCTGGCACCACCGCACTTGTGCTGCTTAGCATCTATTGAAGTTGGTAGCCTTCCACCACTATGAGGGCAATGCTTTGGGCGCACTTCTGAGTCCAACAAGATCACAATCCATGAGACAGGCCTAGGTCATGGCGCACACGCATGATCCATGTTCGCATATGACTAAAATCGGCATTAGTGATCCAGATAACAGTACGGTTGGGTAATCAGGGCAGGGGTACATGTCTCTTACCATGCAGAGGACGTTTCCGCCCCAACATCTTTTCATTTAATGTATAAATAGAAAGAACACGGTAGCCAGGCCAAAAATAGGTGCTCTCCGTACAGAAGGATAAAGAAATTGTACAGACAACTGGTGCTCAAGGACAGGGGTTCGCTACCACCCAGCCCAACATACAATCCACCACCAGAGGGTTAATGTAATACAAAATAAATGTCCAGCACACTCAAGGTTCAAAATGAAATTGAATGTCGAATCAAGGAGTCGTAAAGTATCCATAGTTTTTAATCCGATTAACCACTTCTTTCCTTCACACTTTAGTTGCTGTACATCAATTTGTATACAACAGTAATGGAATTTGCACAGCTAACACGTGCTTCGTTGTATGGCTTATCAGCTTCAGACTTCATCAGGGCCACGATTAATTTTGTATACTTTGGTTTTGCATCCTACTAACGTTAAATGTAATATTAAAAGAAGGTCGCCCGACGCTTAGAAGCTGGTATATAAATAGCACTTCAAAATGGCAAGACTTATCCATGCCGTACACACGCACTAGGAAAGAGCACTCTCCGTGACTTATACACACTGGCGTAATGGGATTTTCTTGGTACTTTGGCTGATCGCAAATTGCTTTACTTGCATAGTGGTGAGGGAGGTTTATTTTGCAGCTAGCTAACGTGGACATGATCACTTGAAGCTTTAGATTCCGGTACATGCCTTGTCATTTTTCTGATACCATTTGATTTGCTCCCTAACATGTTGAATAACTGAAATAAGGCTTGCTATTTTGACACTGTTTTTACTTCGAAAATACTTTTGAGCACAACTGTATAGTATACAATGTAATATGCATGGTATTTTAACTCTTTTTGTGCCTTTGATTGGTACATTGTACTGTATAACGTGTTGCTGCAGCATATGAATAGCTGCGTCTACACTGTACTAGAACAGTGCACGGTTTGGTTAAGCACTTACAGCCTTTGTTTTGATGTTTCATGAATATGTCTTATTGATTTGGATAACAGTGTGCACCAAGCAATTTATTAAATCTCTTGTGGCATTATTATTATTATTATGGAGATGGGTAAACATTATTGCTTAATATATATTTTGATGCACATGTTTTCCTTCATTGGTTTTCTCATTGGCCAAATCTCCGACTACAGTGTAGTGAGGGCTTACCTCATGTTGTGCAGGCTTCTGACGATAGATACAGCTCACATACATAATAGTATTGTTTAGTGGGAGTTACGAATACTTGGAGACACGTTTATGGCACTTCTTCAACGTGGTTAAAGCTGTGAATGAATGGACTTGCCATTTTGGTGCATGTTGCCAAATAATTTTTATAATAATTGATGAAGGGGAAATGTGACACTAACTTGTGAGCAACAATATACGAGTAATGGCATTTACGTTATGAATAATATTAGTACACCTCAAAAGCAGGTTAATAGATCCAGTTACACGACTAGAGATCATTTTTGCACCATAGGTTTTCCTAAAAGTAGACTCAGTTAACAATATTCTGCCTGTATGTAGGCATTTAGATTCTCATTTGTAGATACTTGGTTTGTATTAATTATGGTCTCTTTCGTTCTTCTCCTTTAGGAACCATTTTTTACATTGGCGTCTACGTGACGACTGTACCGGACTAGCGCAGCATAAGAAATTCGAAAGATTGCTCTACTACATTCCACGTCTTCATTATACTTCTTTTACTGCCTTCCCTTTCTGGGATGGCACAGTCAGGTCATCACAACTATTTGGGCAACTGCATTTGTGGTTGTTTGCAAAACTCTTTTTTTTGCACTTACATGATGTGGGTGGTCAATCAACGTTAAATATTTGATGTGATCTGTTACATAATATAATCAAACTATAAGTTTGTCTTTTTTTAACTCAACAATTAACAATATCATGCACACGTCGCCCTCCCTTGGACATGTGTCACGTTGGATTAATTGGCTTATATCTTTAAATAACAGTTTTGGATAGTGCACTGATAGATGGGTGTTAAGTTGTTGAGTATTTCCAGTTAATGTAGGTTATGGTTTATTATTCACAGCCCTGACGAAGTCGGAGGCTGATAAGCCATACGACAAAACATGTGTTGGCTGTGCTTAGTGTATTACTGATGTATACAGATTGATGTACAACTACATTGTTAAGGAAGGAAGTGGTGAATCGGATTAAAGACTACGGATACTTTACGACTCCTTGATTGGACGTTTAATTTCATTTTGAACCTTGAGTGCTTGGACAACTATTATGTATATTTTAATTTAATTAACAGGCTGAAATCGGTTTTCATTACGGATGATCAAAACAAACCTGAAAACACAATAAGTGTGTAGAGGTACACAAACAATTTCAAAATTCATGTCTTAACCTCTTGAGTGCCCATGACGAGATGGTCTAGTCATGGGCCGCGATTGCGCTGTGCCCATGACGAGCCTATCTCATCATGAACCCCGCCCGCTAATGAAAGGGCCGGCACAGGGCGGGGAAAGGGCGGGGCACTCAAGGGGTTAAGATCGAACTCCTAAAGGATGAATTTTTTGGCATTAGACCCCAAACATTATCAAGCACACAACCATTTTATTAGAAATCATTTTTTTAATTATAGTGCTTTCAAATCAGTGAAGCAGCAGTCCTTACAACATACGTTTTACAAATTCATTAAACAATATTTAGAATTCTTCTATCATGCTACTGCACTATAATTATGGCCATCATTGGATTAAGGTATTTGTCCCTTAAGCACAATGAAACTATACGTTTAGCACAAAAAATAGAAAACAAGCATTTGCAAAGTTAGTCTTGCGTTGCCAAAGCTTGCTGATTTCCAGTTCGGACATTGACAATGCGGAGTAAGCAGTGGCAAAGCCAAAAGCCATGGGCCCTATCCAGTTTTTTGTTTTTTATAACTTCATCTCACGTTGGGCGTATAGAGTATATAAAATAATCATCTATGATGGCTAAATGATATTTTCGATATTTCCAAGGTTACTGACACTTTGTATCTACATGTAATGTGAAGGCCATCTTGGAAGTATAGAAAATATACATCTTTATTCGATCAAAAATAAGACCATTCACATCAAAAACAATTCATGGAAATAAAAACAGTTAATTACAATATTTCTTTAAAAAACGTTCGGAAAATAAAGCAGACTTGCATTTCTTTCAGTAAAAATACAAATTACCCAAGAACATACCATGAGGCCAAATTAGGATGAATTAACAAATCTAATTTTCAGAAACAGTTTTAACCTTTTTTGACCTCTTCCACCAGGCAAAGAGCAGAAATCTCGAGATAGCAAACACAAGCCATCTTGTGGTGTCTGATCTAAAAATACGTATGGCTTCACAGAGGCGATTGAAAGATAGTATACGGCAAACTGGAGTTATCCAGGTTTCCCTAAGGTCAACATATGAGGGGCAACAAAAGAGGAAATGCTCAAGGGTCTCGGGAAGGGTGTGACATGTAGGGCACGATGGAGTAACAGACATTTCCCCAGGTACTTCTTGCATTTAAAGGGAGAGCTCCGTATCTAAATTGAGTGTACAGTGCTCGTGCCTGGGGTGGTTCAATATCATCCAAAAACATTTCATAGCCATACCCTCCTTTAAAATATAAAAAACTCAGAGTTAAAGTGCCATGGGCAGTATATTCTAAACTTTCCGAGTCCATGAACTCCCAATACCTTTTTTTTTTTAAAGAGGGGAACCATTGATTTTGTTGTGGACCCTGGCTCCTCCCAAAAATGCCCCAATCCTAGTTTTAAAAACCACTCCTTAATCTTGCTGAACCACTAAACCCCTCTCTTTGCAGGCTTTATCAAATTTATTCAAGAGGGTTTGAATCCCTCCAGGGGTTCTGGCAATGAATAGTGTGTTGTGTGCATAAAACAGACAGGGCACTACACTGCCTGCCAATTTCGGGGGGTCACCGCCACAATTATACAGTTCTCCTATTAAGCCATTAATATAAAGGGCAAATAATGTTGGGGCAAGGACGCAACCTTGGCGAACACCTTTCCGGACTGATGTATCATTTGTGAGGCTACCATCGGAGTTCCACCTGACGTTTGTATAAGCGTCATGGTGTAACCGAATCAGGGTTTTAAGTATGTAAGATGGTAGTCCTAGTTCACTCAGGGCTAGCCAGAGTTGGGACAGATCTATAGAATCAAAGGCCGTTTAAAGTCCATAAATACAACATACAAGTGGACTCCTCTAATGGTCACTTCCTTCCAAATTAGCAAAATGAATCTAAAAACTTGGTCAGTGGTACTTATGGAGGCCCTAAATCCTGCCTGTAAGTTTGACAAAACATTTTCCTCAATCCAGTTTTGGATTCTGGTTAGAATAAATGAACAGAAGATTTTTTGGGAGAAGTCTATAAGGCTGATGGGCCTATAGATTCCGGGGGCCCTTTGTCTCCCGTTTTATGGATTGGGATAATCTTGGCGCCCCTCCAGGACGCCGGGATTTCACCACCGGACATGATGGTGTTAAAAACTACTTGCAGCAGGGGTCCCCATATTGTAGATTCAGCCTTGTACATGTCTCCCGGGAGCTTGTCAAGGCCGGGGGCTTTCCCACTCTGTATGGAGTTTATGGCTAGGATGGTTTCGTCTAATGTGATTGTAGTCTCCTCGGTTGCCACTAGATCAGGAAGATTCATTTGTGAGCCTGGATCACATAGAACCCCCTGGCCTGCATATAACTGCCAAAAGTAATTCTCCCACACATGGGGCTGTATATAAAAGTCAGTTTCTATTTTCATATTAGGTTACCCTTTTGAAAGGAGATGCCAAAAGAGTTGACTATTCATTTGCTTTGAAGCTTCTAGGAGCATACACCAATTTTCAGACTCCGTCCCTTTTTGCCTTAGTTTGTGCCAGCTTGTATAGCTTCCTGCTGTTTTTATGTCTATGGGAGATTTCAACTTCACTGCAACAATTAGATCATCCTGGGCTTCTTTACAGGCCTTGTTAAACCGAGGAGCTGTTTTCCGCTTTGATCGATTACTTTGTTTATTAAAGAATGGTCTTATTTTTGTGGTCAATTGCAAAAATATGGTCATAATATCATCTGGCCCAGTAGTAGTGATACTCAGATATAAAAGGGTCTGCTCTACCTCTGAATATATTATCAAGGGCCATTTGACTCTTATGTTATTACTAGTAATTACCGGGGCCCTCTCAGACCAGGGGTGGCCATACAATAAAGCTAAACCAGTCAGCGTGAGAGTCAGAGCATTATGGTCACTATCTTCCCAGATTAATACAGCCATATCTTTAACACTAGACTACAGTTCAAGATCGACAAGAATATAGTCAATCCTGCTCTTGGTTGCCCCACTCTTGAACGTGTGGCATGCTTCTTTATCAGAGTCTGTCCGGCCGGTACAGGCTCGGACCCCAAATGCAATAGTAAATGATAAAACGTGTTGCCCCACCCTAGTACATTTCTTAATGGGTGGTATCTGGAGTTTTGCAATCCCCCTGGCTTTATCTCCATCTGAGATAGATAAGGTCCTGTATATAATCAATGGGTTCAAAAGTGGTGTTAAAATCACCTGCAATTATGAGTCGGTGATTCCCCATGGCTGAAGCAAGGTAATTAGTTAGTGTTGTTATTGTCCCATATAGCCTATGGGGACTGTTAAAACGGTTACAGATATTAAATAAACTAACTTGCACATTTCCCTTACCAAAAGATCATTCCAGCCCAAGAATTTCCTCTGAGCCGAGGTGTAGGACCTTGATTTTGCAGGCTAATGTGTTTTTAACCCAAATTAGGAGACCACCCGCTGGGCGGCCAACGGTTGACTGTTTGGCTTCAATACCATATGTGGTGTAACCCACCCTGTGGACACGTCCTACTGGCCAGGTTTCCTGCAGTAGGCATAGGTGGAAGTCATCCACTAGCTTGCACCAGTCGGGGTCAATTAGCTTGTGCTTTATGCCTGCTACATTCCAGGATAGAATTTTCAAATCCTGGGGTTCGAGTAGGGATTCCTGTGTATGTCCTAAGTTGTTAATGACTCCCACGGATTCCAATTGGTGATAGTGGTGGTTACTCTTAATTGCTGGGTCGCGTGGCACAGGATCGCTGTTAGTGTGTGACTTAGGTGTATCATCAGACTGCGTGACAGATGTATCCTCGGGGGTGATTGATAAAGAGGCTATGGGTAGTCAATCTTGGGAATCTAGATCACTCAGGAGATGGATTCTAATTCTAGTTTACCAGGGGGAGAGCCTCCAGATGCATAAGGGTCATCTTACTAGGCAGTTTAATGGCCAGGATATTCCTCCCTCTGCATTCGAGATGCCTGTAAAAGAACCAAAGTGGTAAAATGTCCATCTCTTGGCCCAACGTCTGATTTATTGGGTAGGGCCCCCAGCCAAGCAGCCGACTAGCTAAGATTGGAGATCTGCAATTTATAACAACACAGTCACCGGGAAGGGACTTGCATAGCGGGCCAACCCAACTAACTCGTCTCACAAATAAAATGTTGTGATAATTTGTGTTTGAAAAATATGTATTCTGTAAAAGCCAATGGCAGGCTTTATTCTTCAGCTGGGTATGTGATTCGGTTTGGTTTTCCTGCAGGGTAGGAACATTGGTGAGGATTGCCACATAGGGACAGCACTCTGGTGGGAGAGTCACCTTATCTCGATTATCTGATCCATTTTGTATGGGGCAGTAATGAGGGGGTTGGTTGGTTTGTACCTACACTATTCCAAATAGTGGTTTTGGGGGGAATTAGGCCTAGTTTTACTATGGGACATACATATTCTGCTCAAGTGTCTGGTATGAGCAGGCCCTTGGTGCTTCTGTGCTGTTACACTAGTAGTATTTTCACGAGTGCCATTGCTCACAGGGCAGGGTAGTTGCTCATTACGTGTTGCAGAACATCCCTGAACTAGGTTTGCGCTTCCCCCATGATCAGATCCCCCATCCGTCGCTTTTGTTTTTGCCCCAACCCCTGATGATATATCAAATAACCGAAGAATGCATTAGTTCCACAGTAGACTCCAGTTTGTCAAGTTTGGCTAAAGTCTTGGTGATTGTGTCTTCTAGAAAGGACATAAGCGCCACAGTGAGTTGCGTGGAGATTGTCTCGGTGTGAGAGGGTAGTGACAAATTAGAGCCATTCATGGTGGGTAATCCTTGTAAAAGTTCTGCGAGGGGTTCTGGGCTTGAGGCCTGAAGCTTTTTCTTAGATCTGGTCCGTGTGCACCGTATGGGCTCCATATGATTTACCTTTTTTTCCTTTTGCCTACCATGTCGCTCGCAGGGGAAATTACAGGTGTTGAGCAGGGCTGGTGGGGTGGAGATGAAACCACTGAGCTGCTCGTGGGTGCATAAATATTTTGACCAATGTCAATCATTTGGACGGCCCGAACGTCAACCAAAGCCGGAGGGTCAATGATAAGACCAGCCGAACCTCCTTCCACAGATCGCCGTTCTGCAACCTCAATCTCCTTGTCAATAACTTTTGCAGCTCGGAGTAAAAAACAGTCAAGTGTGGAGTTAGACATAGTTTTTGGCGTGGCTGCCTTCCCCTCATTGATTTCAGGTTTACCGCCATACCAGTTTGGTTAAATCACAGATAATGTTCTTACTTGTACAGGAGCAGGCCAGTAATGAACAAGCAAGTGGCCTGTGTCCGCAAAGTGGGAACCAAGAGACCTGGCCCTGCCCGCCTCTTTCTGCCGCAGACTGGCCCGCCCTTGGCCCGGGCATGCCCGGGGAGCTTGCGGCCGCCTTTGTAGCACCTCCTGCCGCTTGTCGATGTGGGCAGCCGGGCGCCGCAGTTGCAGGCAATCTAGTCCTTGTGGTCCCCCCTGGGACCAGAATGGCACAATCGGGCAGGAGCACAAGCAGGGGACAGCAGTCAAAGGTGAGTGCAGCAACAGAAGAAAGTATAGAAAATAGCATTCTTATAGGAACAGCCAGGTTTTGTCGATACCAATGCAAATCTATGAGAATTCCTGACCGCGGTAGTGGTGGGCAACGGGTAGGTAGACAGTAGCAGGGGAGGGGAGAGCGAGAAGGAGGAGGAGGAGGATATGGGGTAAGACACTGAGCAGCAGCAGTGCTCATTGTCCCTGGGAAAGAGCAATATGGACGAAAAGGGTGACAGGCGAATTGACGATAACTGCAGCGCCAGGGATTGAGGAGAGATGGTCGTGTGTCAAAGGTAAAGAGAAAGGGCGTGGGGAGAGATAGCCAGAAAGAGAGAGACAGGTAATTGCAGGACATGGCAGCTCATCAAGAGCTAAATTTCAAATAACCCAATAAAAATAGTTGCATGACAGCAGTGGAAAGATACACTCAACCAATCAAAATACAGACTGAACTAAATACTCCAGTAGTGGGTCAAACAAAAGGAAAGGAATGAAAGTCCCTAATCCCAAGTTTTTCAGAATCGTGTGTGGTATTTTCTACATGTGGTAAATAGCATTACAACAGGGTGAGCTATTTACCACACAAAGTAAATACCTCCTATTCAGAGTTTTCAACATGAAAATGAACACGTAGAATTTTTTTAACACTAAATTCCTAACGTTTTGCCTTCCCCACTACCTCAGTTATTTTTCCGCTATTCTATTTTCGGTTTGACCTGCTGGAATGTGTCAGGGGCAAACTGCGATAATTATCACACTACTCGTAATTCGTAAATCCTGTTTGGACAGGTATCAGAATTCAGACCTTTAATCCATAATGTGCTCGATCCAAAGCCTGTTCCTTCCCAAAGGAACATTGCTTGATCTTTTATTAATCTATTTAGGAAGGTACTGGACTATAGTACAATATCAAAATATGGAGGTAAAAACAATACACATTGTTTCCGATGTGGCACGAGAAGACACTGACTAAACAGAGCACTGGGCACAAATTATGGTACTACACACTTCTGCTCACTTTAGAAGGACATCTAGTAGTGACATGAGGCACTTCACCATTGCTGCCGACTTCAGCAGGACATCTAGAATTTTAAAGCAACAATACAAATTTTACAATACCATTAATGAACAGCGTGTGCCATGCCCAATTCCAATTAAATGCAAGTACGTGCCCATCATAATTAGGGGGGGCATGTTCTCTTTTTCAAATTGTATTATTTTAATTCATCTAGCGTATGCTTACTAAGCATGTGTTGTATTGTGGATGAGTAATTGGGTGAATGGATAAATGAATCAGTGGTTAAATAAATTAATGCATGAGTGCCAGTATGACTGACAGAATTCATGTATAATTAAGTTCTGCTAACATACTGAGGGTATAAACTTGCCAGTAACTTAATTTACACTTTGTTATAGGCTAGACCTTTTGGCGTTACAAACACTTTTTGTCATAGTGGCAGGAGCCAGAAATATGCAGAAGGGAATTGTCAGCAAGGACCAGTGCTGTTGCCTGCAGCATCAGGTAATCTATAAAAGTGAGAGAACCGGCTTGCTACCCATTGGCACTGGGCCATGTAAGCCGCGGGCCATGGCCATCCCCGCTCCTGTTGACACCACAATTCTGAACAGCACCACATGCTATCTGCATATGCTCAACCTCGTGGAGATATTCTTCTAGAATTGTGCCCATCTTTTCACCAGACACAGATAGAGTTGCACTGGTACCAGGGGATCCTCTGTGGCCATACTGGCCATTCTGAGAATGTCCAAGAAGACTTTTTACTTTGGACTTCATTTAATGTTATTTCATCAACAGCAGTATTATACCCTTTAATGGGAGAAGGCCAACCCTGGGGACTTCGGGTGGGCAAAGCCGGTCAGATAGAAGAGAACATACTGCAAAAATGCAAGAAGACTTTGGACTAGTTTAGGCTCGCTCAGTGCCATAGGTTTTTGGGCGTTACTGACTGTACAGTGTCTTGTAATAGGAAGGTGGGATGCTTGGCACTTGTTCAATGGCTATAACCTACAGATGCTTGGACCCAGCACAGCATGTACCTGCTGCATGTCAGTCCTAACATAGTTGATGTTGGATGCTTGTGCCTTTGCAGTCTGCATTATCTTCAACAGCTAAAATGACTGCTTTTCTTATGGACTGAAACTGCTGCACAACTAGAAGGGACGCTTCATGAAAAGCATCTGTGACATTCCGCCAGGAACAGTAGTCCCATCTCCAGCATCAAAACTAGATCGAAAGCTAAAAGTGCAGTTTTTAAAGCACTATTTTCAAAGTATTTCAAACAAAAGGTGGGTTTGGTTATGGATGCAGCACAAGACATGTGTTCTGCACTGTCCACTCGCATCTTTGAAAGGCTAATCTTGTGAGAATAAATGACAAATCAATGCAAGGAGATAGCACAAATGTTAAATTGATTCTAGTGTACCATGGGTGTGCAATTGAACACTAGCATCACTTTTTTCAGGACAGTAGGCTTTAAAGACTATTCATAAAAATTAAACAAACAACTTAGTGCTTGCACACACAGCAAGCTTCAAAATATACGACTGCAAGGACCTCACATGCGATGGTTGCATCTTGAATGGATGTCGCCTGTCCTTCTCTTTTAAAGTAAACTTTACAAATGTTCTTTCCAAAATGACTAACAAAATGGTTGAAACATAAAACCGCTCTTTCGCCCTCAAGTACTTAACCATTGAGCTTTTAATTGTAAAATGGTTTAGAATTCATAAATCCTTGATTCTTAACTCCATCAGCGCTCATATAAATTCAAACAACTTCTGTGAAATTATGATGGTTCATGCACTAAATTGTTGTGGCAATGTTAACACCCTGCAATGCTGGAGTGCATAAATTCCGAAAAATACATTCAAAATTGGTAAAGAAAGTAATACGAACAAGCCTAACAAAAGCTAAAGGGTCCTCTCTATTCTAAAAAAAAGAAATAACACAAACGGTTCATGGTTGTGTAAAAGGATTGTGTGTACGCAGGCTTCACACAAAGGATAACGCATATGAGAATGTTCAAGCCTGCCTAGAATAATCTCCACTCATATACAACTAGCACGGTGCCTCATGAGCTATTTAAATTGAAAATGGAATGCTTCCACATGTATTGTTAGTATAAATAAGGCTGTTGTGACCAGGCGTGTGTTCCGGTACGCACCTTAGTGCATTTGTTTGCTTGCACACATTCTTTTATATGTATGCATGTGTCTTTCATTTGGATGACCATAATCTGTGCAAGCTTATTCAATGGACATGAAGTTGAACCCGAGACCTTGAACGTAGCATTCGTTATGTTAGGAAATTTTTAAAGCGCACGTTTACCCAAGGGTGTCTTGGCGCTATCTAAGCAAAGAGAAAGCTAGAACAAAGTGCTTCAGTTATTAAGTAGCCAAGTCTTGATCTCCTTCCTGAATGCCAACAAAGAAGGAATGGCTCTGATGTGCGACGGCAAGCTATTCCGTAACTTGTCTGTAACATAGTTGATGCTCCTGCCACCCCAGTTTGCTTTTTTTTTATTTTAGGAACAGCTGGGCTATAGGAGTCGGCAGAGTGGACATCTCTGTTGGGGATGTACCATTTGAATGCTGACCTGAGAAATTCCAGACCCCTGTTACGCAGTCCTTTATGTGCAAGGCATAAGGCTTTAAATTTTGCCCGGCTGAGGATAGGAAGCCAGTGACGTTTATGAAGTCCCTGGGAGATAGTGTGATACTTAGAAAGCTTACATTACTGGGATAAACTTACTAACTGTACCTTCCCAAGGGATGACCATGATGCTCCCTCTGCCAATCAATCTGGGCTCCTCTAGATCTAGAGGCCATTCCTTTCCACAGGAGCTGTTAAACCTGTCACCCTTAGGGTGGTCTTCCTCCAAACCTTTTGCCTATTTGTCTCCAATTGTTGCTGAAATTCGGTTTTGTTGGCCTTAGGACTCACATTGCAACTGCTAACCAGTGATCAACTGCTTGTGCTCACTCCCCTAAACATGGTTTGATTGACATACACCTGATTGGCATAATTACTTATAAGTCCCTGGAAGAGTGGTAAATTATATACTCAGGGACTGTAAATTGAATGCTGCCAGTGGGCCTGCAGCACTTATTGTCGCACCCACTTAAGTGGCACCCTAAAACATGCCCCAGGCCTGCCATTGCAGCTTGAAGACAGTGTTACACTGCCATGTCGACTTGGCATTTGAACCTCCTTGCCAAGCCTTAAACTCTCCTTTTATTACACACAAGTCACCCCTAAGGGAAGCCCTAAGTAGCCAGACATTCTGTTTTCATAATTTATTGGTTATCACAGGATAACATTGGAGATTCCTTAATACATTTAAAAAGCTGTAATTTCTAAGTGGGGGCAGGTTATATCTCATGTTTGGAATCTATCAAATTATAATGATACACCCTCTTAATGGTAAAGGTTGACTTTATTACAATTTTGAAATGCCAGTTGGCATTTTCCTTCCCAAGGCTATTTGAGGATGCCACCTGTATCAGGTCACATGACTGGGTGTAGCTGACAGACTTTGTGAATGCCTCCCAGATAGCCACACAATAGAGGCATTAGGTGTGCCTCAATGGGCCAACTGCTGGCAGGATGGGGGTGCTGAGCACATCCCCACTTACACCAGAGTAGCCGGTGCTCTGCCTTCACACAAATGGCCTAACAACCCTGTATAGTCACTGCAGCCAGCCAGGGTAGGGTTGTCAGGAAATTCAATACACTTCAAACAACCTTTTCTGAAGCTTCTCCCACCTTCCAGAAAATGGGCATCATGGAATACAGATAGGGCCTTCAGACCTGCTCTTCAGTTCACTATTGGAAGTATGGAAGGCAGAGGATTGTCTGGTGCTTTGACCAGCTCTGCACTCTGCCAGACTGCTGCTGTACATGGAAGAACTGGTTTGCTGCCTGGAGCCTGCCTTGAACCTTCAGAGGCCAGCCCTCATCTTTATCTTCACCCTCACCCAGAATTGTCAGAAGTGACTCCAGGAGCTAGTTTACTGGGCTGGCCTCCCATTCAGAGCTAGAAAGTACAAAATAGGCCCTTGGGTCTCAGTACAGAAGAAAGAGTGCTGGGGTGTCCCTTTTACAGGATGGTTTCCATCACCCACCCGAAGGTGGCATGCTTCATCATAGAGTAACCCCCTCGTGTTGTGAACCTAGTCGCAAAGCGGTCTACAACCCTCTCTCTAAGAGGGACGCGCTCATGGAGGTTTTAGTTGTAAGAAAAGAGGTATACTAAAGCTGTAGGGCTCACACTCCAGTCAACCAACAACCCAGTTTCTCACAGAAGCACTGCCTGACCTTTTGTTAAACGATTTTACTAAAGTACTGGCCAGAATACATTACACACAACTTATTTTCCTTGCAAGATTTGTTTTCTTGGTGCAGAGTTGTCTTTAACATTTTACAAAATGGAGATAAAAGGAGAGTATATTGTTAATTATTCTGATGTGGCACGGGGAGATGTCGGACTACACAGGGCATTGTGAAAAAACATTGCTACCATGCCATTATGCTGACTTTAGAAAGATATCTCTACGCCGGTACAACAGCCAAGCTTCAGAAAAGACTTCAGCGTATCCAGAACGCCTCCGCCCGTCTCATCCTGGACGCCCCCAGACGCAGCCACATCTCGAGCCACCTGAGAGACGTGCACTGGCTCTCTGTCAACAAGAGGATCACGTTCAGACTCCTCACCCACGCACACAAATCCCTCCACGACCTGGGCCCAAGGTACCTCAATAACCGCCTGACCTTCTACACGCCCACCCGACAGCTACGATCCGCGAACCTCGCCCTCGCCGTCGTCCCTCGCATCCAGAGAGCCACCGCCGGAGGAAGATCCTTCTCCTACCTGGCGGCTAAGACATGGAACTCCCTGCCCGTCCACCTGCGGCTGACCCAGGACCACCTCGCCTTCAGGAAACAGCTCAAGACCTTGCTGTTCGAGCAGTAGCAGACCCCCTCCCCCAAGCGCCTTGAGACCCTTCCGGGTGAGTAGTGCGCGATATAAATTCCATGATTGATTGATTGATATCTAGTAATGACCTGCAGTACTACAATTTAAACTTACTTCAGAGGGACATCTAGCAATAACCTGAGGTACTACTTGCTTACTCCCGACTTCAGATTGCTACCTAGCAACGATCTGAAGTAATCCACCCTTTTGGCTGGCTTCAAAAGGATATAGAACAGCAATGTGAGGCACTGAACCATCCACTGGCTTTACTGGACCGCTAGCAATGACACAGTAATAAGCTTCAAGCTCATTTCAGAGACACACATACTAATGACCTATAGAACATCACCCTTGTGCGGTTAGCAGCACAAGGAGGAAAGAGCAGATAAACACATCAGGAAGGATGGAGACGTCTAATGTCATCAGCATAAATGCAGCCCGGCTACATGCAGAGCAGTATCCTTGTGTGTAATACTGCGCTGTCAAATTAAAAGATCTGGTGTTCTAACTGCTTTGTCAAATTAAGTGCCGATTGGCCTGCAAGTGGAGGTTGGCCCCGGCTTTACCCTCTCCTACTGCATGAGGGAAGAATGCCCAGCACCCGGCCAGGTTGGTTACAAAGCATGGCAATAGGCAGCCATGCACAGCAGGGGATGACAAAACAAATGATTTCAGAAAAAATAAAAAAAACACTTCTAAATTTACTGACAAATTGTTAAAAATTGAGCTATGCTTCAGGCTTAAATATGTAAAACCAGTGAAATGTGTCAGTTCTGGTGAACAATGCATGCAAAGTATGATATAACTCACTTTGTCCGTCAAGCTATCTGCACCACAACCAATGGCAAAAGAACAAAAGACAGACCATCTAGAGAATAACATGGAGGTGGGGGTCTGAATTGTGGCATGCAATGTGCATTGCTAACAGTAACTGGGTTAATTTTAGTGGATTTGTATCACAAACTTAACTCAGTTGTTAGCTGTGTATTTTCACTGAGATATAGAATATATATATATGTATATATATATATACATACATACACACACACACACACACAAACGTACTCCACTACTGCTTGCCAGAATCGCCACAAAGACTGGAGCACGGACCACAGTTCAGTGCAAGTAATTTTCTTTATTTCTCGGTTACCACACGTCAGCCATTACGGGTTTCAGCCCCCCGAAGGGCCTTGATCATATATATATATATATATATATATATATATATAAAATCCATGTAAGATTGGTGTAACCTGTCTGAATCCATCCATGCACCCTCAACTAGTTGATTCACAATCTCAATGTACTTATCCAACCAGTTATCAATTTGTTAATTCACTTGGACTGTACTCACTTCAAGTAATCAGACCGTAAAACCACACACACACACACACACACACACACACACACACGCACACACACGTTCACAAATTAATGAAGAATCACTTTCATCACTTATAAAACATTTGGCTCGATTTGCGTTGCCAGTGCTTCTTGGTTTGGGAAGATTGGCCTGAGAAAGACACCTAAACATGGTGTGGAGTGCACCGAGTGTAAACCAATCTTGACCAACAGGAACATAATGTCTCACCTCCGGGATGGGCATTTCCATGTTCCCGATTTGTAATGAAAGCAGACATACTTTCAAACAAATAACAGAATGCCCGCCCAAGAACACAAGCAAAGCTGCATTCAAAATCTTTTTAATACTTGTTAAGTGAAAACCTTCCAAGACAGATACCTGGTAGTAATAGTCTGCTCCTACTGCAGCTAGTAGACATTTGCAGTTTCAAAAGCACTGAGGGGAGGACAACGGAGAAGTAGATCACTCACCAGTGACTTGCTGTTGAAAAGAAATGGCTATGGAAAATAGAAAAAAATAAAAATGTTTTAGGCAGAAAATTAAAAAGTGTTGGAATTATAGGTTTGCAATATTACGGTAGACCTTCACAGAAGGCACTCCATAATCTGAAATGTGTAAAGTCACCAATAAAAGTTCTCATAGGTGCCCAACTGAAACAAATTTAAACAGCCATTTTATTCAGGGTCTTACAGGGTGCAGGCATTACCCCGGGGGCACTTCACATAGTAACTGTAATAAATATTTAGCGCGCATGATTACAGAGTACACACAAGTATATTTACACAGCTTAAGAAAATATCAATACTGAAGCAGACGAGAGTGCATGATAATGTGAGTCTTTAGTTAATTCCTGAAGTGCTGCAGAGAGAGCATGTTTAAGGAACAGCTCCTTCCACCGTCCTGGGACTCAGTAAGAGAAGACCGATTCAAGTGAGGCCACTGTGAGCTGAACCTGCACCCTTCAATGTACACAAATGGATCGGTGGGTTAACAGTGCTTAATTTGTGCCGGTGTTTGCTGGGGCTTGGCACTGGCACGCATTTCTTAACACAGGCACATTTTTATGACATTCCCCACAATGGCAGCACAGTCGGTCTAATTTTAAACAGAGCATATCAGTAGCAACTTAATTCAATATACATATAAAAAAAAATCATAATACTAGCGCACCCTCGCTATTGTTACAGCTGTGGGTGACTTGGAAAAGAACAACTGTCACCTTTGTAAGTGTGTTGGTTTGCAGGTATTGTTGCCACTGGCATTTCACAGCACTGGCAGAGACAGTGGATGGAGACAGCTGTAGTTTGAAAAATATCTTGGACTCTGGCACTTGTATTTTTTTTATCATTAACAAATTAAGCACCGATGCATCCATGATATCACCCTTACTGGCCCAGGTCTGGAGAGGTGACACCCATTCTCTTCATAGGGTGTCCAGATTGGGATTTCTAAAATTCCTACGGATGCTCTGCCTCCAGTTTTGCTATTGGAATTAAGAAATGTAGATGAGAGCATCTCATTTTGTTTTTAGGTCGAGCCTGAGCAGTGCATGCTCTGCATGCTGTAATCGAGTATAGACTTTCAAGCCCCACCCACATTTTTCATTGGCTTGTCATTGTCCTTTGTAAATGCTGGCTTCTGATTCCTTAATAGGCTTGTTAGTCCCTCCTTAGTACCACCTTGTCTTCATTTGTAACCTCCCATGAAGACTGGCCCATTACAGTATGTCTTATTTCGTCTGTAAGCATAATTTTCTTTACAAGTTTCTCCTGCTGGAGGCATGTAGGCACAACATACTTTCATGCAACATTCAGCATGCCACACTTTCATGTTATAAGCAGCCCGGGACAATGGCGGCCACTTCTTTGAAATTAAATAGGTCTTGCAATTTGAAGAGTTTGAGGTTATTGGCATTGTAAATGACAATGCCTTTTATTTATGTGTTAATTATCAAAACAGATACAAAAAAGGTATGGTCATTTACAATGCCAATAGCTTCAACTCTCGCAAATGCGAGACCTATTGCATAGCAAATGCTTGTTTTAATAATGGAAAGATGAATCTAAAGAGAAAAATCATCATAACATTTATATATCAATCCAGGTCATCAAATCAGATTGAAATGTTATTAGCAAACCACACAACGGCTTTGTTATATACCAGGCATTGAGACCAAAGACATATAGGAGAGTATCCCAGGCACAAAATGAACAAGCCAGGCCCCTCCAGCAACCCAAACCTCTTCAACACCAAAGGGGAAGCATGCAGCACTCCCCCCGGCACACAAGAGTATATTTAGGGCATGGAACCGTTGCCATGTGACCTGTTGGTCACCACCCAGAGTTTCATCATGACCCAGTGCTAGCAGAAATATCGAGAGATTAAGGAAGTTTACGAGCCATCCCCGGTCACTGGACTCGTATACTCTTAATGGTGTCCCGTTCATCCCTATGCTGACCTCAAATACCGCACTAGAGTATCGCGTGCCTCCATGGATTCTATGTCAGGACCGGAGGCTTCGGATTATGCTTATCTCTCTTCGCTTTATTATTTATCCAAAACAACAGCAGCCAGAGAGATTTGTGAATGTCAAAGTAAAACCATACAAAAAACTACAACTCCCTACAACCAGGGAGATAACCTAGTAATTAGTCCATCAACTATCTCTGTGACACTGTCTCAAAGTCCTCTGTCAGCTCTCTCTCCCCCTCTTTCTTCGCTGCTGCGCAGCCAGTTAAGTGCTCTTGTTTATTTCCGGTATTAACGAGTGATTATTTGTATTTATTTCAGGTTAATTACGCGTTTCACGTTATATTTGTGGGCTCTCAGAGACATTTCCTAACACGTTGTCAGGTTTGATCAATTTCAGAGCCCTCTCCGGCCGCGGGAGCGTTCTCGCTCCTTACGCGGCCGGCTCCCCTGTTGTTGCGGCATTGTTATGCGCCGCTAGGGGCGCTTGACCGCCTTGTCGTTCTCGCGTCGCGTCTCCTCAGAGGAGGAGCGCGAAGCGAGACCAACGGTCACAGCCATCCCCTGCTGCCTCACCTTGACGTCCGCATCGCGGATTGTATGCTTTTCCCGCATTAATTAATTACTACGCCCCAGTGGGGGTCTGTATTGCGGATTTATCCGCGTTGAACGCGCTGAATACCCAGCGCTGTAAGCACCTGCTAAACACCACACATCTCGCGGAGGGTGTTATTTTTAGATTCTGGGCATTTTTCTCCAAATTTATTTGGCTTAAATAAATATTCACAACGCGGTAGGGAGGCAGCCACCCGGTCAGGTTCTTTCGGAGGGTTTTTTTCCGCGTTGAGGGTCTGGTGCAGCCCTATTGTAACCCTCTGGGCTACCCTATCTTGCAGCCTTTGGACTGCGCTTAATCCTTTATCCTGCTAAGTTTGTAAGGGTTACGTACTTACCTTTAGAGCATGGCCACTCAGTCTGAATACTATGAAGAGGAGGTGCAGGAATACTTACCTTATAGCGACGACTTCTTTGACGCGGTTGATGATTCAATCTACTGGGTGGTTAATGAAGTAGTGGGTCCGATGGAGCAGCGTCTCTCGGACAGGATAGTCCAAGAATGCAATAGATTAGCGTCGGCACGTGGCAGTGTAGCGCAGACCCCTGGGCAGGTTCCCGATGGGACCCCTCCCCCCCCCTAAAAAGCAACGCCCTGATGGAGTAGATGCGGACGCCTTTGCACGCCTTAAGACGGCGTTTCTAGCAAAGACGGCGCCGGTGGCCCCCCTTCTCCCAACGACCGATCCACTTCAGGATACCCCAGAACCCCCATCCCCGGCGACAGATGACACTCAAGGGGATACAGATGATGAGGCGGGTTCTTCCCGTCCTTGGCGACCGGCCTCGGCGTCCACTTCGGCGGCGCTTGAGGAAGATGCAGATATGCTAAACCCAGATGAGATAATGCATCCCCGGTCTTCCGCTTGGGTCCCAGGGGATAAAGTTGTTAGGTTCCTTGCCAACCGTTTGCGTAAGCCACTGGAAAAAGAGGCACGGAGTTGTTTGAGGGCGGAATGCCCGCGTCCCTCCTTGCCAGACAAAATCGCGCTTACGCCGGAATTAGATTCCGAAATGGCTACGTTCCTGGCAAAATTTGTAAAGGATCCCCGTAAGGGTATCGACAGATCTTGGCGGTCTTGTCAAGATAAACTCCTTGATGCCGTCGGTCCTATGGCAAAAATCCTGGACATGGCGGAGGAGGCTAAAGTAACGGGCTCAACTATTTCGCCGGAAGTCTTGTCGAATTGGGCCCAACGAGCCATAATATTTTTAAGCAATGCAAATTGTGCTCTTTCAACGGAGCGTCGCCGCTCTTTGTTGATTAAGTTGGACCCCAAACTTGGGGATTTAGCTTCCTCAGAGGCAGGAGCGGTTGCTCAAGGGGGCCTGTTTGGAGAACCTTTCGTGAAGGAACTGGGGAAGTTTGTCTCTACATTTACCTCCTTAGACAAGGCCCAGTCGGGTATTAAGAAGGTGTTTACCCAGCGGGTTTTCCGCGGGGCCGGTCGAGGCAGGGGCCGCTCGTCCGGCCGCGGATTCCAGCAAAATCCTCAAAGGGGACAAGGCTCTGGCCGTGGTCAATACAACTCCACTGCAAACTATACCAATTTCTATCCAACGCGAGGACAGCGTTTCAGGGGCCGTGGAGGATACAAATCCAATGCTGGAGGCGGAGCTTCTAACGGTAAGTGTCCTCCCCGCATGTCAGCTGAAGATAGGGGGACGATTGGCAAGCTTCACTCAGGCTTGGGAAGAACTAACGTCCGATGCATGGATCCGGCAGACAATTCGAGGCCTTCATGTGGAACTTCTGGGCAACCCTCATCAGGCCACGCGACCGTGTCCCTTGCAGTTCACCCTTCAGGATGCACGGTTGATCGACGAGGAGGTCGCCGAATTGCTTTGCAAAGGCGCAATTTGTCGCACAACTTTGCATCCTCACGGTTTCCTCAGCAATATATTCCTTGTGGACAAAGCGGACGGAGGTCGTCATCCGGTAATCAACCTCAAGGACTTCAATGCATGGTTGGTGTACCGCCATTTCAAAATGGAGGGAATCCACCTCTTAAGAGATCTCCTGCGCCCTTCCGATTGGATGGCGCGTCTAGATTTAAAAGACGCTTACCTTGTGGTTCCCGTGCATCCGCCCCATCGACGATTCCTTCAGTTTCGCTGGGGGGGTTTGGTATACGAATTCACGGCCCTTCCATTCGGGCTTTCCTCGGCACCTTGGTGTTTCACCAAGCTGCTTCGTCCCGTGGTAGAGTTTCTCCGGGCGCGGGGTATACGCATGATCGTCTATTTGGACGACATCTTTCTGATGGCTCAGTCTCCCCAACTCCTGGTGACGCAGCTCCAACAAACAGTTTCCCTGCTCCAAGGCCTGGGGTTTGTTATCAACACAAAGAAATCGATACTTCACCCCTCTCAGGCAGTCACCTTCCTGGGGTTTGTGGTGGACTCCGTTCAAGCGACTCTGAGTCTTCCGTCTCGCAAGATGGCGAAAATTCGACACGAACTACGCCGTACGGTGTCCAAGCCCACCATTTCCTTGCGTCAGCTCGCCAGGATCGTAGGCCTCTTGTCCTCGATCCAAGCGATTTTTCCGGGCCCCTTGCACTATCGCGCTCTACAGCGTCAAAAGGCCTACCACCTCCGACGGGGTCACTCTTACGATTATGTGGTGCCCCTGTCGGCGGAAGCCAAAGAGGAGATCCTCTGGTGGCTCAATCATATGGAGGCATGGAACGGTCGGGCGATTTTCGGATCCGTTCCAGACTTGGTCATCGAGTCCGACGCCAGCAAATTGGGGTGGGGCGCTCGATGCGGAGATTTTTCCACCGGAGGTGTTTGGTCAGCAAACGAGCGGGATTTTCACATCAATTGCTTGGAACTGCTCGCTGGCTCTTTCGCGGTGCGTTGTTGGACCAAGGACAGGGTGCAGTCTTGTGTCCTCCTGAAGATGGACAACATTTCCGCGGTCCATTATGTCAATCGATTAGGGGGTCCCCGTTCTCGGGCGCTGGCCAATCTGGCAAAGGATTTTTGGAGCTACTGCCTCGAACATCATATTTCGGTGACGGCGGAATATCTCCCGGGCCAGCACAATCAAGTAGCGGATTGGCACTCTCGTCATCTCTACGACTCCAGCCTTTGGAAGCTGGATGTTCCGATCTTCCAGTGGTTGTACAACCTCTGGGGTCCGTTCTCAGCGGATCTTTTTGCCTCACGTCTGGACAATCAAGTGCCCAGGTTCTTCAGTTGGAGACCGGATCCACTGGCTCTTGCCACGGATGCCTTCCTCCAGGATTGGAGTCAGGAGAACGGATATGCGTTTCCACCGTTCGATGATCATGAGGACAACGGCCCAGATCCGGCGTCAATGTGCGCAGGTGGTCCTGATAACCCCCCTTTGGAGGTCTCAAGTCTGGTTTCCAGTTCTTCTGGAACTTTCCTGGGATTCTCCAATCCTACTCCCCCTATATCCTCAACTTCTTCAGAATCCGGAAGGGAACCCTCATCACCTGATCTCTCGGGGGACACTCCGACTCATGGCGTGGCGTCTTTCAGGCGACGATGGTCGTTGCCGGGACTTTCGGGTCAGGCTGAGGCCCTCCTGTCAAAGGCATGGGCGGACAGTACCACAAAACGTTATAGATCCTCGTGGTCACGTTGGGTTCGTTGGTGTCTTCGACGACGTCTGGATCCCGTGGTCGCAGGAATCGTTCCTCTCTTAAATTTTTTCGCCGATTTGGCGTCGGAGGGTTTGGCTTATCGCTCCATTAATGCTATCAGATCGGCGATTTCCGCCGGCCACGAGCCTCTAAACGGAGCACCTGTCGGAGAACATCCAATGGTCTGCAGACTTCTGCGGGGCGTGCGATTGTCGCTGCCCCCGGAGCCTCGCTACTCCGTCCTTTGGGACGTTAACAGGGTACTGAATTTGTTTCTTTCCTGGCAACCTAATCGGTATCTTTCTCTGAAAGAGTTGTCTTCTAAGCTTGCTATGCTTCTCTGCTTGATTTCCTGCAGGAGAGTTTCCGATGTTCGTGCGCTTGATGTGTCGGCGCGGGTTTTTTCCCCGGAAGGGGTAGTTTTTACGATTGGACGCAGAACCAAGTCCAACTCGCGAACAATAACATATCCGGCTTTCCGGGATTCTCCCAAACTTTGTGTGGTAGACTGTTTGAAGTCTTATGAGGATTTGACGCAGGAACTCCGCCCGCCAGGCGAACGACAACTCTTGATAGCTCTCAAGAAGCCACACAAAGCAGTCTCTTCTCCCACCATTGCTAGGTGGGTGCGTTGGGTTATGCAAGAGGCTGGCATTGATACTAAACAGTTTGGTGCCCATTCAGCCAGGGGCGCTATGGCCTCGAAGGCTTTCGCGCTCGGAGCGCGTTTGGAGGATTTAATGCGTGCAGCGGACTGGTCGTCCGACTCCACCTTTAAGAGGTTTTATTTTAAGCCGATTCTTAACGTGGCACAGTTAGTGGCAAGTAAGGTTTGAACTAGCATAATCCGAAGCCTCCGGTCCTGACAAAGAATCGGAATTTGCCTAGTGCTATGACGGTAAGTTCCAATTCTATTAAGGACACGGAGGCGAGGATTATCCCGCCCGGGGCACCCTTGGTGCGAACCCCCCCCGTATAGGGGTAAGTAAGTTTTTTTCCTGGATGTTTGACAGAAATGCTTGCTTTGCTTGCTGTATTTGGTTCTATGACCGTTGCTTGCGCTCCGGATGGTTCGTTCAGTTCTCACCTCCCTGTTTGGCTTCTTTCAGGAAATGATGGATCCAAACAAGACCAATGAGGAAGTGGTGTGACTTGCGCGAAGTAAGAGGAGGAGAGAGAGCTGACAGAGGACTTTGAGACAGTGTCACAGAGATAGTTGATGGACTAATTACTAGGTTATCTCCCTGGTTGTAGGGAGTTGTAGTTTTTTGTATGGTTTTACTTTGACATTCGCAAATCTCTCTGGCTGCTGTTGTTTTGGATAAATAATAAAGCGAAGAGAGATAAGCATAATCCTCGCCTCCGTGTCCTTAATAGAATTGGAACTTACCGTCATAGCACTAGGCAAATTCCGATTCTTGTTCACTTGCAGTCACGGGCCCACGATGGCTCATTCACTCCTAGTCAGTGGCCCTGGGCATTTGAAAAATGGCCCCGTTCAATTCCAGTCACACTTAAATGGCGCTCCTGATTCCACAGACATTCCACGCTGACTCAAGCCCACCCGCTGAAAATGATACATCCTTCCCTAACAATTCGCTTCCACTGCTCGTTTCACGAAAAGCGTAAATGCTCCTGATTCTAACAATGGCCGCGTTATAGTTTCTGAGCCATAGCTTACCTGGCAGATGGGATACTCGGTTTTGTCCGCTGTATAAGGCTAAATGCAGGGAGAGAAAAAGGTTTCACATTAACAAGGTTGTAGGGATGCATCGTTTAGAAAAACAATAAAAGCCAATAGTGCTTAGGAGGACTCCACAAAAGGGAGCTGAAACAACAGTGATCCGAGACGCTGTGATCTGGTGATAAGCTCACCTGAGGACCAACAACTAGACACCTTTCCATCTGTCAGAAGTCACAGCAATCCCCTCGCAGCCCTCCACCCCCAAAGCTACATACAGACCTCAACCAGCCCTATGCTCCGCCTTCGATTTAACAAACCTGGGCGAGCCTTCCCTGCAGAAGCAGGTGGTCAGTACCACTCTGTCTGGAATAGGAGGGCCCTCTTCATTTATTAGCCCTTTAGAATGTGATTTAAGGCAATACCACAGATCGGTTTACTTTTACGTTGAGATTTTGACTGCTGGAAGCATCCGAAATCTCCAGGTGAAACTAAGGAGAAATGAGAGCTCACCAGGGTAATCAGACACAGGAAATCCCTCAGTAATTGCTCATTTCTTACTGGACCAGCAGATGTTTTAAGAAATAACCCATCAGTTTTAAAGCACCCTCTGCAGAGTTCCTTATGTGTCGGATACGTTGCAGGAAACAATAAAAAAGTCAAGATAACCTTGGTGGTTAATGTTCCTGCTAAAGAGAGTGCCAGTTTTGACTCATCATAAAGTAGAACAGAGGATTAATATGCCTGCTGCAAAGAATGTGCACCATACAGATCCCAGAACTGTATTTTATGTGGATAGCTCAGTGGGTTACTGCTTTTGACACAGAGATCCTTTTGTTACTTGCAGTTCATATGTTACAATCCTAATGCAGTACAATGCAGCACAGTAACCTATGAACTATAATTTAAGAGCTGTATGCAACTATAAGGTATATGGGTTGGATTCTTATGTTTTGTCCTAGTCTAATGTTGCTAAGAAGTGTTATTTTGGATGGAAATACATTTTTATGAGTAAAGCCAATTCCATTCACAGTGGTACATTTTAAATCCCGAGTTTGTGCTACTCCAGTCCAAACACTATTAAAATATTCTGCCTACTTGTATGGATAATATGATTCCTACACCTTATAATCCCCATTGTTTTATGTAACATTTCATATAGACCGATTTACATACTTATGATTCATTGCCTCTGAATAATGTGTATATGATGTAAAGTTTTCTGGCACCCTACACTGGTATGAGTAACACTACAAAACACATGAAATGCATGTCAGAGAGGCACTATGGAGAGATGATTGGCACAGTTGGAAGATAACAGTCAGGCAATCTGCGGAGAAGGTCACTCAGGTCACCAAACAAGGTTGTTGCACCAGACGCCACCAGCGCTAAAGCCGGCCCGACCATCCGGGTCCTACTTGTAATCCAAGTAATTCTAACACAACACCCCCGCCTCAGAATTACTGGTACCCATCTCCCTCTAGCCCCATACCTGGAATGAGGGTCCAGAACAAGGGACTTAATAGAATGATTGAGCAGCGGTTAATCATCATCATCTGTACTACCAAAACGCAGTGCTGCGTTGTTTGGACTACTGCAAACTTTCAAAACCCCCGCAAATCCTTCCTCACAAACCCCTTCAGTACTATTTGCCAATTCATTGGAAAGCACTGGAGTGCGCTTCAACAGCGACTACAGTATGAACGCTGCAATCATTGCTGCCACATAAGGAGCATTTTTCCAACACGGATAACTGAGGGCAATTCTTTTTTTTTTCTTTCTATAAATTCTTTTTATTGAAATCAAGGTATGACATTTGAGAAAGGTTGTATACACATGCAATAGCAACAAATTTATGTTACAGGGGAGACACAGAGCAAAATAATTGCAAAACAATTCTATAGTAATCACATTTCTAACGTGTTCAGCCCCCGTGCAAAGGTTCCTTCCCTCGTCAACGGAAGCTCGCATATCCCTCCCCCATAGGTGTTCCACTTGTCCCAGACCTGCGTCCCCTTGGCAGGGCACCCCCTAGCTTCATATATGGTCTTTTCTGTGACAATGCACCAGTTCATATCTTTACCCTAATCACCTATGCGTGGCGGGATTCGAGACTTCCACAATCTAGCAATGTTCCGCTTTGCCACCATCAATCCCAAAGTTACCCATATTCGCTCCTTGGAGTTTAGGTCAGTCAGGCCCCAGGCATTTAAGATGGCCAGCTTTATATAACAATCAATCTTCTGCCCAAACACCCCTTCCACGAGTCTCACTACCGCCAACCAATACCTTTGGATAATCGTGCATTCCCATAGGATGTGGATAAAAGTACCCTCTTGCCCACATTGCCTAGGACAACCGTCATCTGAACTAAATCCCATTCGAACCAGTAAGGGACCAGACAGGTAGGATCTATGCAGGAGCTTTAGCTGTATTATGCGAAGCTTGGAGGAAATGGCCACCTCCCGAGGAGAGGCCACTGCTGCCAGCCACTCTTCGTCATCCAATCCAGCTAAGTCATGGTCCCATTTTTCCAGCAGCAGGACCAGGGGATCTGTTGTGGTGTTGATCAGCTTTTTGTAAATGAGTGATATGGCCTTCTCCGGCAGGTTACCATCTAGGACTCTATCCTTGAGTGGGGAGGACTCCGGGAGTGACTCTCCTCTGGGGAGTACAGCGAGCAAAGCATGCCTAATTTGCAGATACCTGTAGTAATCAGATCGTGCCAGTTCATTTTCCTGCTGCAGCTGGGTTAAAGGAATTATGTCGCCTGACTTCCACATGTCTCCCACTCTGGATATGCCTATAAGATCCCAACGATCAAAGCCCTTCGAGTGAATCAGCCTGCCCAATTGCTCACTGTGCCAGAGTGGTGTGGCTTGTGTGATCTTGCATTACCACCCCAAGCTTTTCATAGCTGCCTTCCACACTTGTCCCACATGTCCGGTTGGGCCGGTCACGGCTTGCTTCAACGAAAGCACGTATAGTGCCCCTTCAAAACTCTCCCGGCAGAAGCCAACTATTAATCTGTAAGGCAGGGTCACCCTGCGGTCTATACGTGCACAGGCTAATTGCTGCGAGGTGGCCCGCCCAATAATATTTCCTAATGTCCGGTAGGCCAATTCCCCCATAAAACCACCCCAGCGTGAGCTTATGCGTGGCAATCCAGGGGGGGGGGGGGGAGAGGGGGGGGGGGGGGGGGAGTGTTATCCTCCCAGAGCAGGTCCCGTAGGAGACAGTCAATTTCCTTGAAGTACTAGGATTTAACATAGTGTGGAGGGTTCTGCAAAGCGTATAGGAATCTAGGAAGGGACATCATCTTAAATAGGGCCGCTTGTCCCAGAAGGGACAGAGGGAGGGATTTCCAGTGCCGGATGTCAGACTTGAGACGTAACAGGGGCAGCAAGAGATTGTGCTCATAGAACCGGGACGAGTCCTTAGAGACCCAGATCCCCAGGTACCTGAAGACATCAGTACCCTCCACAAGCTGGAATCCTAGAGGGGGCGGAGGCATCACCCCATAGAGGACATAGAATACTGACTTGGTCCAGTTTATTTTGTAACCAGCGAATCTGCCAAACATCCGGAATATATTCAGGACCCTGTTTAGGGATGCAGCTGGTGATGCCAGGTAAAGTATGATATCGTCCGCATATAACGATATACGGTCTTCCCATCCAGAGGTCCACTTGAAGCTCCGGATAATGGGGTCTCTGTGGACCCACATTGCCAGTGGCTAGAGGATAAGGGCAAAGAGAAGCGGGGACAAGCGGCAACCCTGTCTGGTGCCCCTGCTGAGAATGAAGGTGGAAGATTTCCTGTTATTGAACACCATTTGGGCCAATGGCTGCTGGTAGAGGAGCCGAACCCATCCAATGAGAGAGGCAAGGACCTTTGGCAGGATTTTAGCGACGCCATTAAGCAACGAAACTGGTCTGTAGGAGGAGCGCTTGTTGCTCGGTTTGCCCTCCTTGTGGATAACGATCGTTGCAAGTCTCTGTGCAGCGGGTAGTAGCCCCACCTCTTTACTTTTGAGTAACATGTTGGTGAGATAGGGAGCGATCTTACCCGTGGTAAGTTTAAACAATTCGAAAGGCAAGCCGTTTGGGCCTGATGCTTTCCCTTCAAGCAAATCATGGATAGCTTCTTCAACCTCCGTGGCAGTGATGTCTAGATTGAGATCAAGCTGCTCGTCCTCGGTGAGCGATGGTAACAAAATATCACGCACAAAGGAGGTTGATTCCTCCTCTGTGTGTGGAGTTTGGGACTTTTAAATGGCCTGGTAGTACTGGCCGAAACTGAGGGCAATTCTTGTTTACTACAATTTCCAACCTACAGCATAGGACACCTTGTCGAAGCTGAATTGGACAAAATATATGCAGCATCAGCTAACATGAGTATGCTACCTGCACCTTTGGGTGCTTTGTCACTGGCCTCCAAAATATATCAACTGCCCATCACCCAAAAAACCCACCAAACAAAAACATTTCACTGGTATTGCTCCACAGTGCACAATGCTACATGCTCTAGAGCCACAGGCCAGGAATCCGATACTTTGTGGTGCAAGTACCTACCTCTTGGAATGACCTCCATAAAATGCATATTCACATTAGTACTCATCATTAAAACCATTCAAAACCCACCTAGTTACTATACACCATATATGATCCCCATTCTCCAAATAGGAGAGAAATCAAAATGCACCCACAAGTAATTTGGCTTATGCCTTACAAAAAGGTATCTTAACGCAGCCAAGGGAACTTGCAATGGAGTTCACTTTGGCCAACCTTAAAGTCAATTAACAGTAAACGTCCTCAACATGCCACCATAAATGTATCACATGTACACCACAAATGCTAACCTTGCTTAATTGCAATATGGAATAAGACAAAAGAACTCTGTGAAGCTTGAAAAAATTGCAAAGCTGGGTCTGGCATATTGTTTCTGGGACCTCCCTATGTTGTGTACAAAAAGCGATGGATGGAATGCTCGAATTAATCTCAGCCACTGGTAATTAATTGGGTCCCAAATATTAGGGTGAAACAACTGTTCTTAGGTTGCTTTAATTCAGGTTGGACTATTCCAACTGGAGCAGGGTCAAGACTCTTATTCATATGGGTGGGTTCAAACTGAGGTGGCATGCTGGGCGAAAAACGATGAATTGGGATGTGGACCAAGTGATTGCCAGTAGCTGAAATTGATTTAAGCATTCCATCCATTACCATATTGTTGTTGCAGTGGATGCCTCATGTCCTTCAGTAGCTGGCATCAACAAATTCACTGGAGGTGCTGTTACCAAGCCGTTGTGGATTAAAGCTTTGTTTTGCTGACAGGGATTTCACCCAAAGTGAACCTCCAATCTAAGTCAGGATGACTACTGCGACATTGCCCCAAACTATGAGATGACTGGTGCTGCAGGCCACATAATATAGTCAAGAGGCACAGGTGATTGCATTAATACCCACGTGAGAGAACAGTCTTCTGGCTCTCACTACCAAAGATTCATCAAGCACCTTGTCTATGCGGATGTGTGGGCTATGAGAGATACGCGTGTCTTGGGTGGTTGTATGCACACTTCACTATAACTGAGTAAACAGTTATGCGCCTGCGGGACAATGGGTGCACAACACATCGGTCCCTTTGAAGGTGGCTATTTGTCTATGTAGATGTGCTCCAGATTCACTCCTCAAATCGTATTTTTTATTGTTGGTGGAGGCACGCAAGTTCTTCCTTGAAACTGGGTATTCTTCTGCTCAGAACAGCTCACACCTCCATTCTTCCTATCTTGTTGGCAGTCAGTTTCTGGATCAAATTAACATCTTGACCAGTTTAAATTAGTCAGATCCCAGGGCTCATTGCAAAGTCGTCGTCAAGGAAAAACTTAATGAGAATAACATACCTCTCCGTAATTGGGAGAAAACTTTGAATTTGGGAAAAAAACCCGACCTTTGGTTGGTTTAGGCTTCCCGCAATGGGCCCCAAAGTAGGGTAATAACGGCCATCCTTAAGGCAGTCACTTTACATTGATCTCGATCATCAGATCCAAATACACCCAAGCTAGCTTCAGAGCCTGTGATAGGTTTCTGTCTCTTTATCAAGCTTCATTATGTTGTGTGTACTGTGAAAAATCAGCAATTGAACAACCATGCAGGAAGGGGACCACAGAAAGATACACACAAGACCCAGCTGTCTGATTGACTTGCATGGAAGTTGCATCAACCAATCGAAATAAACCAAGATGGACAACATACCTGGCACCCTCATGCTCTGTCCCTTTCCGCCTCCACACATTCTTTCAAGGGGAAGCACAACCGGAATTGGAATCCTGCCCCTTTTGTAACACACACATATGAACACAGTACCCTCTCATTTGCGCACCCAATCTTACAGGATGGGAGATCCAGGTGGGTCACAGATGAGAAGGCGTAAGTGATGAACCCCCGAGCTGCTGCAAGTGTCCATTGGCAATGTATGTGCTGAGCGGGTAGTAGTGCTGTGCGCTCGTGCCACAACACAAGAAAGGTTGTCTTCCTGCCCAGTTCGTAATTGTTTCTGTTTGTACTTTACTAGTGCAATTTCATAAAATGTGCATTCTCGGTGCCATTTATAGTAATCACAAAACGTCTATGGAGGGTAAGCTTGATGTGTGAGGATGCTGCTTGAATAAGTCACCTTGGTGATGTGTCAGGGTGGATACATATGGAAGTGTTTGAATATCTGAGCTTCAGGACTGCTGAACTTGCATGATTTGCTCAACAAGCCACAATCTTTCGACGGGCTGCGGGAATGTTTCTGTGAAAACCCACTTGTCAGCGGAACCTAGGTGCCAGATCAGCTAATTTTGACTAATGATCATCTATGCGCAAGCGGTGCCCATGTGTGATGGCCACTTGCATTATAGGTACCTTTGAACCAAAGCTGCATGTGTATTAGGCATGGCTACAAGGCAATATCGGCTTAATGTCCCAGAGGTTACAATGTGCCAGTGCTACTCAATATACCAGAGGTAACCAGGTGCACTATAAAGACAAATTTTAATTAAGGTGGGAGTTGGCATCCTCTCATTCGGATTTTATCTGAACGCTCTAGTTCTTTCAGCAAGAGTTCCTGACCATATTGCTAGACAGGAAGAGCGGATCTAAGAGGAACGCAGGCCATGCAGAGGAATGCATATGAGCTGTGCTCATTGACTAACAAGTTTTCAACTGAGACAAAGTTCTGAGTCACATGCCAGGATGTCAGCAGCTTCAACGGCCAGGATAGAAGAGGTGAAACGTGGCTGAACCATTTCATTCCCCTTCATCCTAATTGTTCGTAATGGGTTGCAAGGTGTACATTTGAGAATAGCAATTTAACTAGGATACAGTGCCAGTTTGGGTTTTGCGATGTCACACAAAATGTGATTTTGTGAATCGCAAGGTTTGCAATCACAATGATCATCAAGCCCTAGTGCACTCCAGGACCCCGGATAGAAACTACGAAGTCTTTAGTACAGGAAAGAGACTCACTCACACCTAACAAATCTATGGTGCTCTAACTTTTATTTCAAGGACTACATCAACCTAACTGCAGCATATTGAGACAGCAAACATTTTACACTGTGGGGAGTTGTAGGAAAATCAAGTTACTCGCAAAGCCCGAGGACCACAGACATTAGTCACCATCAAGTCACCTTTTCAGTCTTCATCTTATCTCTTGCAGTTAATGCAGAAAGCGCTCGAACAGAAGTCTCAAAGAAATTTCCAGGCAGAAAAGTTGGGAGTCCAGAAAGTTGTACGCTAACATCAATGATTTACTCAAAATGCCAAACCATTAAACCAGACACATTTTAATTGACATGGACTAAAAGGGCAGGGTAGCTGACATGCAGCCCCTTTTCTGTACTCAACTTCTCCCCTTCTCCCACTCTTAGTTTCTGTCCTAGGTAATTTGGTTTCTTTATGTGGAGCAACACCTGTGGTAGAGTAAAAGCTAACCGAATTGGATCCAAGCCTCTACCTACCATGACACTGAACACTGCCAGTTGCCCTCAGTAAGCCGCTTGGTGCATCAGTCTCTTCCATTTACCAGTTCATCCTGCAACTGACCACCATGCCATTCTCACCCTCTCTGGCTTGACTACACTTCTGATTTGCCTAAAACAATGCTGACCAATGCAGATCCAGGAGATCTGGGTTAAAGCCTGATTTTCAGAATACTCAAATAAAATAAATGTACATACAAGGATCCTGAAAGAAAATTATTTATGCAGCCAGTGGTCATCCTGAAAACCCTGCATGAATGTGGCTCTCCTTGATCCAGGCTGGGCACCTTTGGCCTAAAACATTGCATGTGCTAACGTTCAACCCCACCGCAGTATACTTTACATTACTTCAGTCATTAAAACTAAAAAGGGCCACGAAAGCTGTTCGCAAATTCTTTCCTTATATATTGCTATGCACTTAAATTACACAATTGCATCCAATATGTTGCCACATGATTATAAAGTCTAAATTGGCAATTTACTTAAATTCATCCTTTTCTTTCAAATGACTGAAGGAGGTAAAAAAAAAAAATCAACGAAAAGGAAAAAATACTTGTATGATTCAGTTATGCGCTACTGGATTCTTTGAGTAATTTGTGTAAACTAATGCATGCATGGTGGTTCAACTACCAAAAAGGGTGTGTGGAATCTTGTACTACTTTTTTTTTTTTTTTTTTTTTTTAATCACAGCTACCTGTACCCTTATACATAAACATACTAATTCATCAACTGCAAAATACCTATTTTCATCATAATGCCAATCAGATAGATTGTGATGAATTGTCTCCCAATAAATTCCTAGTGGAATATCTCATTCAACGTGTGCAGATAGTAGGATTCGCTCAAAATGCATAAGAAACCAACATCGTACAAAGCCTTGCTTGCCAGTGTTTCCCATCGTTACACTAGTGTAAAGTTAAATAGGTGTTGATCGTTACTGAAACCGAAACCAGGAGGTTTATCAAAATTGAATTGTTCTATCTAGCCATTTGTTTCAATGTGCTTCTATAGGTATGAATCTAGGTTGTTTATAAGCACTTTACGCATAACACTCACATATTTCGACTCTGAGTTAAATATATTTATTGTAGTAGTCACTTGTAAAGCGTCATTATTTTGTCATGCAAAACGTTCCCACGTAGATATGCCTTTACGTTGACTCCACATCCTTGAGCATAATTTAATATTGTGCTTTTGCAAGCCAGACAACTACCTTTCATCTAGCGCAAAGGAGATCCATGTAATTTAGAGTGATACAAATCCGCAATTTAGAGTGATACAAATCCGCAAAAGGATTTTTTGTGTGTTGGCGGTTCTGTCAATTTACAGATAAGATACAGGTTTATCTTGAAACAGGGAGGATAAAATCCAGAGTTTGTCATATTTTGAGCAATTTGAATGCAGCAACTTATTTCATCTTATGAATGTGGATAGTTGAACCACTGTGCATTCGTTTACAGGAATTACTCAAAGTCTTTGAGATTAACCCATAATAATACGTATTGAATTAAGTTGTTGATAAGCCATACAAGTATTTGTTCTGGTCTTTCTATTTTATCCTTTTTCTGTCAATTGAAAGTAAAAGTCTAAGCCAATTGCTAATTTCAACTTTATAATCATGTGGCAACCTATTAGATGCAATTGCAGATAATTAATGTCATCACGGATGATGCAATCAGATGGATGGCATCCTTCCTCACAGGATGCACACAAAGAATCCGCCTCTCCACCTTGAACACCATCTGCAGAGTACTCGCAAGGCTCTTCCCTCAGCCACACCCTCTTCAACATCTACATGACACTACTTGCAGACATCATCAGATAACAGAACACCAACATCTCCTACACCAACGACACCCAACTTGTCCTCTCAGTGAACCCCGCCCAGATGAAGACCAATTTCCACAATTGCATGAAGAACGTTGCAACATGGATGAGAGACAACTGCCCAGAACTCACAGACAAAATGGAAGCCCTGATCTTTGGCAGACATCGTCCTCTGGAATGACTACTTGTGTCCAGTGGAGCTTGGACCCACCCCCCCACCAAAAGACCATGCCGACAACCTCAGCATCATACTGGATAGCAAACTCTCCAAGAAACAGGCCAATGCCATCCAATCAGCCTGCTTCCACACGATTTACATCCTCTGAAAAATCTTCAGATGTCTCCCCTTCAGCACCAGGAAAACCGTAAAAACAGACCCTCATCACAAGCCGGCTCAACTACAGCAACACACTCAGCCTGCACAACCTCCAAACTCCTGCAAAAGACTCCAGGCAATCTAGAACTCAGCAGGCTGATCCTCAACCTGCCCAAGAGAACACATCACACAGCACCTAAAGGACCTCTACTGGCTCCCTGTCCAGAAAAGATGCCAGTTAAAGCTCCTGACCCATGCCTACAAAGCCCTCCACAACCAAGAACCACACTTCATGAACCACCGACTGACCATCCACCAACCTTCCAGAACCCTTCGCTCCTCACACCTTGCCCCGCATCCACCGCAACCGCACCAGAGTATGCCCAATCTCCCACCTCGAAGCCCAAGCTTGGAAAACCCTCCCTCTCCACCTCCACACTTCACCTTTGCTGAACCACTTCAAGAAGTGACTAAAGACATGACTCTTTGACTGAACTACAGCACGCACCTGTTATTGCCCGGGGTGATGAGCCACACTACACAAACACTAGTTAATTGCATGAAAAAGTGGGATGTGAAACACTTTTTGGTTGCAGTTTTATATAGTGCAACCTCGAATCGAAGGTATTGGAACTCTTTATATGTGGACCAGTTACATGACACAAAACTGAATACAGTTGAATTGCCTGAGTGATAATTGGCACATAGCAATATTGAATGTATTTGCATTCTATTACAGATATAAATGACTATGGAACTAAGAGTATTAAAATGAACTTTTAAGATGAGAAATTAATAAGAGTGAAAACGTTAAGTGCATAATAACATACAGGAGAAGAATTCATGAACAGTGTTTGCGCTCTTCATTTTAAAGACTGAAGAATTTATGCCCTGGGGCATGGAGGAAACAAATACAGGAGCACCACATTTAGAGCCAGTACCATATCACAATAACTCCATTATGTCTTAAAGAATTTAGTTTATACTTTACATTGCTGTTGATGAATCCGATAGCTTTCACCAGGACATCACCGAATATTCCAAGGGTATCCACTCTTTCCAGAGGTAGCCGGTGGGGGTACTCCATAAAGTGATGGCCATTGACACTCACCTTTGGGGAAAACAATAACGTCATTAGAAACAAACCCACTGTACATGATTTTATCAAAACCCCACCAAGGCCACCCTAGGTACTTAGGCGCAGGTACAGCAAATCAACCATCTCTACACTGCTTTAGAAATGTATTTATTTGCAAGGTATAGTGCACTACAAGTGTACAGGGCGAATGCCATTAAATGCAACATTAAGTTGTATTACCAAATGTATACCCAGGTTGCTGTGTCAGCCTTACACTACAAGGGATGAATTATTGCACTGATGTTTCATGACAGGTAGATAACAGGCCCGGAACTGTGAAACTACTTCCATATCCTTCCTTCTCAACTCCCTATCTTCCAGCAAAGAAGAATTGCTGCGTCACTGCTTTTCATTCAATCGTGGGTTTGTCCTGCTGTCCCACACCACTGCTCATTACTCTTCTTTTAATGACACAGCCTGCTGATGGTAGCATCCTGTACACCATGGATATTAATTCCAGGCTCTGCCTATACCCTGGATGCACAGACACTAGAGTAGTTCTACAAGTATGGAGGCTTTTGCTGTGCAACGTTTTAGTATTCACAGTCGCATTGGATGGTAGAACACACACATAGTTCATTAGCAGGCATAACAGAAGGGCAAAAAATCTCCTAACTTAGTACCAAATTAAATTAAGTAGGAAACAGACTTCTGCCGTACCGTTTTCCTAAACTGCCCACTCCGCATACCATCCACCCGTGCCAGTTGCTCACACTACCTAGCAATGTGAGCTTCTCGCAATGCCCACCCAAACCTGCATCTCTCACTTCCCACTATAGCCAGTTCCTTATACTGTCCACCCACGTCTGATTTTTAAAGAAGCATGAAATGGCAGCTCCTTGCACTGCTGACCAGTTCAGCATTCTTCACGGCCTTCTGTGCCAACCACTTCTACTGTGCAGTAGTATTCACTCCTTAGAGTGCATACCAGTTCCAGCTTCTCCCACTACCCATCCGTTTCAGCTAGTCACACTGAAACCTTTGTCAGCCATCACACAGCCCATTAGTGCTGGCTGCTAACATTGCCCAGCAGAGCCAACTAGATAAATGAATCTAGGTGCTCTCCTAAAAATAAATATTGAGTTAAAATATTCATAGCAATCTCCTCCTGCAGTTCTAGAAAGATTAATGTAGTACAAACACATTCTATGGACATCGTAAAGTAAACAGTGCAGGACTCATAGCAATGGTTTAAATGAAATAAGGTGCCATGCAGTATTATCATCAGGCCTGGCGTAGTCCGCAGACTTTTGCTACGTGGAACTCTGCAAAGTGACAAAAAAAACCTCTGTGGAGTTCTGCAAGTGGCGGAGTGCGGTACGAGCTGGCATTCGCACTGGTATTCCTACTAGAGCGGCAGATCGCGCTTGCAAACTTACCATTCTCGAGCAGGGAAAAAAATTCGGCAGCCCTACGTGGAACGGAGTTTTCTGAACTCCGCAAGCTCTGTGGAGCGCAGAAAACGGACGCAACAGGGACGCGGCAGTTACGGTTGAAGGACACACATGGCCCTCGTCCTTACAGCGCTATACACATGGTCCCATGAACTTTGAATACTGTGACTAAACTTTGAAAAATATGTTTTGAGATTTGGACAATACTTTGAAGTGGAGCTTCATCCCAACACCAGGTAAACCTCAGCGGGGAACAACTGGATTTAATTACGCCCTGAAGAAGCCCGAATCATGGGGGGGAAACACGTTGGCTGTTTTGCACAATTTGCATGTATATTGCCAAGCAATGAATAAAAATGAATTAAGAACATATTGAGATCGATATGCCTCTGTCATCGTGATTTCGCAGGCCTGTGGACTATTCCAAGGACTGTGTTTAAATGTCTATTCATGTGCCTCTCTTTTTGTGTTGAAGCGCAGAAAACACTGCAAACTTCGCAAATGGAGAGGAGTTCACCACCCAGGCCAAATTATGATCACAAATCACAAGAGGGCATGTGGATCAGTGAGAGGATAGAAGTGACCTATCTAGAGATATTATGCACCGTTTTCCTAATCTTTATTGGTTGAATGAAGAAATGCTGTACAACTAAACAAACGTAAGGGACTGATTAAGAGGCAATATGAAGGACTGCATTAGGAGTAACGTTTAAAGGTTCCATTTAGGATATATATCAATATTCACTGAAAACACCTGAAATTCATCAGTTCTAGTTATCTCATTTAATTATAACTTGCGCCCTAAAGTAACTATAAGTTGTGCCTCGCCATCACACAGTGTTGTTATCAATGATGTCATTTCAGATGTTGCAGTGATGTGATCAATGATGTTTTTGAACAGGTCATGAGCGATGTAATAGTGCAGGGAAATAGAGCAAGGCGAGGATGCGAGTTAATTACTTTAAAAGCATGAATTCTAATAATGTTAGAGAAGTAGAACTTTGGAATTTTAGTGGTTTTGTTAGTTTTAAAACTATCTTTTAACTGACTATTTTCACCAAATTTCAATGTCCCTTCAAACTTAGATTTTTTTCAGTGAATTTCTAAGTTTAAAAAAAAAAATCTTTCAATGTAAAGTAACATATTACAAGCCCTAACTAGAACGGCACTTTAACCTTTGTTGTTTTTCAGTGAATGTCCACTTTTTCTTTTTTTAGGTTTAAATCGGTTTGTTTTAAACAAGATATGATACAACAGTCTGCCAACAGGCCAGTGGTGACAATGAAGTAAAAGACTAAAACAAACAGCCTGGAGAGAGTAGAGAATGGGATACAAAGAAAACAGGGGAATAACAAGAGAGGGGACATGTACTCGACAGGGCCTAAGATATACCCTTAAACGTGATGTTGTATATGTGGAAGAGGTCCTAGGACAAAGAGTTGGAGATGTCAAATCAGCAGTGTGGGTCCGTTGTGTGAAGCAGAATAGGCAGAGGTAGACAGGGCCAGTCAGCTCACTAAATTCCGCAGCTAGAAATCTAATAATAGATCCCCATGTCTTATCAAATTGTGGCAGCGTGTTGGTTACAGTTAGTGTTTTTTTTTTACATTCCCTAGAATTCCCATGGTTTGTGAAGCCAATCCAATTCTGGCGGGATAGCATTAGTTCCCCACTGGGACAACAGCACCTGTTTGGCGGCTTCAAAGCATTAATGTGCTCACCTGCTTTGTGAATTCAGGGGGTAAGTCAATGCATTCAGGAGGCCCAGAAATATAGAAGTAGGGAACCTAGGTAAATCTGTGTCATGTATTTAATCAATATCAGCTAAGATCTCTGTCCAGAAGTGTTGTATTTTAGGACAACACTAAACTAAATGTGTGAGGGTGCCTACTTGGCCACATTGTCTCCAGCAATGAGGATCCCCACCCGGTTTCCACTGAGCTATTCTAGCCAGAGTATAGAACTGGTAATGGGTTATTTTAAGAAACATTTTTGTCTGTCGTGCTGCAGACTAAGACTCTGACCCTATGCACTATTCTGTGCCATTCCTTAGTTGTGAAATTACGTTTGCACTCCAATTCCCATCTAAGCTGTGCTGGTAATTTATTATGCATTATGGGGGTGAGCAGGAAGGCTTAAATATCAGAAGGAATGCATTTGTCTGACTAGCATGTGATAAGTCATTTCTCAAATATTGTAAGTGGGAGGCTAGTATGGGGTGAATGTGGGGTTGCAGGATCCAGTGACGGAGAGCAAGATATTACCAATAGGTGTTGGAAGGAAGGTCATAATTGGAGCAGAGTTGGGGGAAGTCGAACATCCCATCAGCATAAAAAAATCCCCTACCCTTTTACAATTTACCTCCGGCTATGCCGGGAGGGGAGGATCCGGCTAACCTATTAATGGGTTAGGGATGATATACGCAAATACATAGCGTTTCTTGAACTCTGTCCCACACTCCTACTGTGAGCCTGGGGACAGGTGAGATAAACCCCTGGTGGATGATGTCTCCATAGCTGCCAAGGTTTCACATTGCTTATGTTTGACATTTTCATAATTTCAGTGTAATTATGAGTGGCATTCAACGACTATGAGGGACACTTTTTTGCAAGCAAAATCAAGCAATGAAGACCAGGTAAACACCTAAATATCAGAAATTACACCCATTTGAGCAACGAGAAACTCTAAGATCTTAAAACTGCTGCAAAGCACCAGAAATGGAAGGGCACCTCAGTGCCTGCTGTTAGGCCATTCGATATTGCACGACACATTGGAGCAATCATTTTGCTGAAAAACAACAGCAAGGTGCCGCCATCAGGATCCACAAGGGCATGGTCTCTACTGGATCAGCGTGTCAGGATAAATGTTTATATTTATCAAGTTCTTCACTGAGAGAAACAGAGAGGGCATACGATTTGTTCACTCTGAGCCAGACAGGGAGACTCTGGTTCATTGAGAAACTTAAAAGTTTACAGTACAATACATTCAGTGGCATAATAGCCCCTTCAGCACCAGAGGTGCCCGGGCAATGGGCCCCTGGCCTAAGTGTTCCTGACTGGGTTCAGAGTGTGGGGGCCCCCTCCATGTACTATGCAGGGGGGCCCCTTCAAGTTTTGCTATGCCACTGGATATATTCCCAAATGTTTGCAGACCATCAGCAGTGAGTCGGGTTGCACTGCACTGCAGAAGCTGCTACAATTAATCAACTTTATAATGGACAGCCTCTGCACACAACAGCAGGTACACAGAGCTGAGCACAGCTGAGCAGCACAGTGACACAGGGTCTGATTTAGATATTGGCCGATTGGTTACTTTGCAACAGGGACGAATATCCAATCTGCTTTAATATAAATCCCATTGGATATAATGGGATTTGTATTTTGGTGGACAGGATATCCGTCCCCGTTGTGACGGAGTTACTGTGTGGCAAGATCTAAATCAGGCCCAATATCTGTGATAGTACTGTACACACTAAGGGTTCCTGTACAGTCAAGTCTATCAGTGCGGCGGCGGGGGTCAGGTGGGTTGACAGAGTGGCAGTGCCGGGGAAACTACTAAGGCTTGACACGCTCTTCTGCACAGCAAGAGGATCATGACCAGACTGCCGGTGAGAGACTGGAGCAGCAAATTAAAAAATAATAATAAAGCAACATGGTTTTGAGTCTTTGAATGATTTGGGGCCATACAGTGCAGCTATAGAACACAACACAAGTGGTCTCTGCACTCCACCTGAAGAGCATACACTGCAGCTCACAGTGCTTTAATAATATGGTGAGCTCTCCTGGGGTCAGATTTAATGACCCAAGAGAGTTATTGTTTTTTTTTTTTTAAATGCAGCCGAGGGGCTTCTGTGCTCTCTGCGGCACCCCACAAAAAAAAATGCTTGTTGTAAAAACACAAAATACTTGGTGAGGTAAAAAGCCCTTGCAGGGCATTATGGGGGTGCTACTTGAAAAATAAAGGAGCGGCTCCTGCCACTTATTTAATATTCCTTTTTAAAAAAAATAAAAAAAACACTTTATTTCAGTGCCTCGGCGCCCACCTAGACACCCACACCTTTTTTAATGTTGGGGGCGGGGGGGGGGATGGGGAGAGTCCTGAGGCCGCAGAGGGCCCTGCTGGCTCCATACCAGCACCCATACTGGTGCCAGCGGAGCTACTTTCCTTTTGGTCTTTGTAAATGTTTTAAGTGAGTGTCCACCCAGGGCACCCACACCACATGGTTGATAAACTGGAGCCGGAGGGGAAACACAGCACCTCCTCAGACCCAGCTGGCTCCTGAGCCACCTCTGTGACGGAGTTGCCGTTTAATTATTATTTTTTTTTTACATGTCATCCCAGTATTTGGGGGGTGTGAGGGGAGTCCCAAGGCCCCCATGGCAACAACCAGCACCCATAGAGGAGCTGGCGGGAGTGGGCTCACTAATTTTGCTCAGGATTTTTCACTGCTCCCGCCAGTCAGAAAGAAGTTGCGTTTCCTGCCTAGGAGAGTGCAGGCAGGGTATACCTGCACGCTCCCGGGAAGTTAACAGTAGTGACCCTTGTGAGGGGGTCTCCAGGACACTGCTAAATCAGGCCCCAGGGGATGGGGTTGTCAGTGCATATATACAGCTCAGAGAGGCGGATGCACCTCCCCAACCCGAATTATAAAGATAAGGCCCCGGGGGATAGGGTTCCCAGGGTCTCAAAGGCACAGGGAGGAGCCTGTGCACCCCCTCTCCCAAAATGTAACAGCGCAACTCGGCCCCTGTCCCAGTGCCCTGGCCCACCCTGTTTTTTATATAAAAAGAAGAGCCGCGGATCCATGGCACTGATGAAACAAATTGCGGTGTTTGGCCCCCAGAGACCCCCGTTCAGGCCTAGGCAGGCAGGGTCTCTCTACCCTGCTCCTTCATAGGTTTGTTTTTACGTTTATCTAGGATAGGGGACTGAGTCTCACAGTCCTATGATGGCTGCAGCCTCATCTTTCTTGATGTGGTGGCAACTAATCAGATCTTATCTAGACATCTGTTGGCTCTGCGAATCCTTCACTGTGAGATACAGACATACATTTTAAACCTTAATTTCTCAAAAACTACTGAAGAAATATAAACCATATCACCAAAAGCATGTTTTCCAGACTGAAATCTAGTTTTCTGCCAAATTCTTTTTTTTGTAAAACATTTTTTATTAATGAGAAAGAGACATCAGCAATACAATGACATGTCAGAGGGAGAAACACATTAGGCATCATCGGTACAGTAGGTGAATCACAGTATACAGATATAGAAAGTGGAAGGTCTAGGGTGAGGGGGGGCCATAAACAATAGGAGTCAGGGGAGGTTGACAGATTATCTCCTCGATAAGAGTTCCATAAGCCCCAAACTCGAGACCATTTTTTGGGACATCCACGGGACAAGTACACAGTTTTTTCTCTGAACATTGCCCAATCCAAGTCTTTTTCCCAATCCCGGACTATAGGTGGGAGCGACGCCCCCCCATCGCTGGGCAATATTTCTCTTGGTTAGCATTAGTCCCAACGTAACCCATTGTGTCAAGCAGACGTTTAAACCGGTCGGTTCCCAGATGTTTAACAGACACCTGCGGGCTTCCACACAGAGCTGTACGGACAAAACAGTATTGATGATATCATGAATGTCGCACCAGTAGGGTTGGATCAATTCACATTTCCAGACTGTATGGAAAAAGTTTCCCAACTGGCCGCATCCCCATCTACAAGCACCCCCGTCTGCCCTACCCATCCGTACCAAATGAGGCCCGTTACATATATTTTGCGAAGAAATTTTAGTTGAGCAAGTCAGACGAGCCGGCATCGCCACCACTCTAGGAGCGGAGATGGCCTCCTGCCACCCCTCGTCGTCTAACTCTATGCCTTCTCCAGTCCACTTCTCTCAGAGGGCCTGGAGAGGATCCGAGAGGTTATTGACCAGTTTTTTTTTATATATATCAGTGAAATGGTGCTGTCAGGGATATGGCCATCTAGTATTCTATCTTCCAGTGGGGACGATTCCGGCAGTGTGGCCCCGAGCTGTAGGTGTGTGCGAAGTGCGTGTCGAACCTGTATGTAGCGGAAGCGCTCTGACTCGGCCAATTTGTACTGTTGTTGCAATGTGGCAAATGACAATGTCCGATTTTACCCACAGATCACCTATATGTGTAATACCTATGAGATCCCATTTGTCAAAACGCTTACTTCTCCACAGATTGCCCAGTTGCTCAGAATCCCTTAGTGGTGATGCGAGTGTTAGTTTACGTCTCCAACCAAGGCGTTTGGTGGCCGCATGCCAAACGTTCACTGCATGTTTAGTGGGGCCCATAAGCGGATAGCGCCGGGGCTTAGAGTAAAGGGCTCTACTGAAGGTCCCTCCAGAGGGAAGCCATCTATCCATGTTATAGCCTGGGTCACTAGGTTGGGCATAAGTGCAGTGATTAATGGAGGACAGGTGAGACGCCCAATAGTACAATTTAATATTGGGGAGGCTGATGCCCCCATCATACCAGTTCAGGGAAAGCTTGCCAAGAGCGATGAGAGGCTTGCCATTCCACAATAGATTCCTTTGAAGGCTTTTGATTTCCCGGAAATATGACGCGGGCACCAGGTCCATGGAATTCTGGAGTGCGTACAAGAACCGGGGTAAAGACATAATCTTGAAGAGGGCAGTCTTCTCTAGTAAGGAAAGGGGGAGCGACTTCCATCTGTCTATATCTTTACACAGCAGGAGCAAAGGATGCCGGAGGTTGTGAGAATAACGGAGAGAGGGATCCAGCGAAAGGAAGACACCCAGATATTTAAAGCCATCGGTACACATTTGTATGGGACACCCACGTGGCAGGACCGGCGGCTCACCTACCACCACGAACAGGAGGGATTTCTCCAGTTTATGGAGTAGCCGGAGTATCTTCCAAAAATCGTGAGGATATCTAAAACCACTATCAAAGATATTCTCGGAGAGGTCAAGTACAGAAGGATATAGTCAGCGTAAAGGGAGATACGGTCTTCCCAGTCCGGAGACCAGCGCATGCCCCTCATCATAGGGTCCATACGTATCCAGGCTGCCAGTGGCTCCAGCGCCCAAGCGAACAGGAGAGGTATATAAAACAAAATAAGTAAAGAGAAAATAATCATAATAAACCACCACCACTATATGTACTACAGAATATCATAAAAAATGGCGATTACTACCCAATCACAAATTTAAAGGTCTCCACGTCCGCATACTCAAACTTGCCCCAATAGAGATATAGATGGTTGCTTATGAACAAAAAGCCAATACAATTCTTGGCTATGTACTCCCTCCAATAAATGTACATATCAGGAGGTGTAATTATACCCAGTAAAAGATAATTAAAAACAATTGCTCGAAAGACACCACAACATCTTGCCCTTCATGGTACACAACTTACTGAGTTTGAGTTTATAAACTCGAAATGGCGGGGGAGTGAGGACAGCCGCCCACACGCACTCTCTGGGAACAAGAAAATGCCAAAAAACGAGATTTAGATAGTTAAGTTTTAAAGCAGAAAGGTATGCATTACGAACAGAAACCTCAACTCTCAAGCGCTTGATCGTGTATTAGCGCCTGTATTATTGTGCCGTCTCGTAAGAACATGTATTTCTCTTCATCTAGGAAGTAACTTCGTTGCCCATATTTATATTATATATAAACAAAGGCTTTCATTTAGAAATGACGCAATGTTGATAAACAGCGCCATAATTTTCACAAAGATCTAAAAAATGGTTCCTCCGATATTATTTGCAGAGACTTCTTAAATCAATGGGAAATGGCAGACCTCTTATATTTTGGATTACAAAGCCTCAGTTGCTCATCCTCTGGCATAATGCGTTCTTAAGTATGTGTTGACAGCCTCACGCATTCTACTCCCAGGCTAACCCCCTTGGGGACTCCCTTACTGCTTTCTAGGGCTGCTGTCCGCCAACGTATTTCGCCTCCTTCACCGCCGTGCAGGGTGCTCAAAGCGGTGGATCCTCCTTGCTTTTGAGGACGTCCCGGTAACGCCTCTCAACGCGCGTCATCCCACATGATCCGTCACATGTAGCGGTATCACGTGGGAACACTAGACCGCGTAATGTAAAATAGAGAAACTTCTTCCCTCACCTGCCTGATCCCGCCTCAAGACCCCATGACAGCACCTCCTAACCAAAAGGGGGTGGTTTAAAAAGACATCTACGCAGGGAAATGTTTTTGAGATAAGTGTATTTAAATGAAATTTCATGCTTAAGATGTGTAATAACGTGGCAACTCATGATGAGGCAATGCGACTGAAAAGTCGAGTTTTTGTAAAATCGTACAGAATGCCATGTTGTCCATTGCCTCTCACACCACTCATCCAATCAACACTTAACAGTAAGAACTCTGCACAATAGTAGAGTAATTAAGCATTTGTCACACGTGCTGTGACACAAGTACCCAAGAAACTCATGAAACTGAAGTTGAGATATTGGGCAAAGGAGGGTCCCATAGAGATCCAAATAACGCGGCCCTCAATATGACCCAAATGAAGATCAGACAGAGTATTAAAGGTCTTGATATTTATTCATCCAAAGATTAGGGGATAAAACAGAGACCAGAATAGAGACAAACCCTGGCATTCCATCTCTAATGATTACATATCTCTAATAATCCATTAGGAGTAAAAAGGTGTGGATCATACAGGAACAATTTCCAAATGCAACTAGGAATTCAGGAGGCTATTCCAGGGAATATCATTTAGTCCCCTTGTTGAACTCCCGACTCGATAAATCCATTTCTGTTCCCGTAAGAAAAGGACTCTTTCAGGATCACCACTACTTAGGTTGATGTTCGGTTTGTCTAATACAGTCCAGATGAAGTCCTCCGCCGAGTGCTTCTTATCTTTGAAATGGTTAGTGTAGGAGAGTAGGGTCTGCTATCCTATGGTCACCCCAAATGTTTGCTTTTTGCTTCACTGGTTTTTGACATATTGAGGCTGTGGGCCTGCTAATCAGACCCCCAGCCTGCTGTTCTCTCTACTAAATTGACACTATGCACTATAGGTGCATAATCAATTGGAATTGGATCACCCTGTGAGCCCCTGTACCAGTGTACACTAGGTACCCAGGGCATTGCTGTATCTAAGGCCTACCAGGGGCTGAAGCATGTATTATGCCACCCCTGGCCTGGCCTAGATATTTGACACAACTGGCTGATCACTCAGCTGGGGTAAGTTGGTGTAACCACCCCTTACTTAGGTGTAGTATACCTATACCAAACCTTAAATGGGACACATGTTAACCTATAAGTCACTCCTATGGCAGGCCTTAACAATCCTGAAGGCAGAGTGCTTGGTTACATGTGAGATGGTGCTCTGGCATGAGCTGAGCCTGTCTGCAGTGGTCGGAACAACTTCCTTCTACCGTTTCCAGATATCGCCATACCATATACTCTTAGTGCATTATGAACCTCGCGGTTAAATGCTATCTTTGGTTTGGCTTTATCAAAACATGTCGAGTAAGGTGTCATACGAATTGGAATACTAACCCCTCGCCAATTCTGGCGACGGGGTTAGCATTCCACCCTTCTAGAGGGACACGACATGTACAGTACCTGAAACCCGGGTTAAATCAGACATAGCCTCAGCTCCACAAAATGGACGCTGCCACCACAGACACAAGTCTGCCCTCCTGCTGCGGGGAGTCCTTCTAGCTTGGGAGACGTGGACAAAGGGTTTCCTGCCAGGGGAGGTGTGAGCACCACCCCAGACAGGGTTTTGTGTATTGGTCAGGTAGGGCTTGAATGGAATCAGACATGCCTGAGGCTCACAAGGAGCCTCGGTGCATTTGCCAGTTCAAACCGGTCCTGGGGCACACCAGCCCCGGACCTGGGGCGAGCTGGACAAAGGATTGGGGGTGTAACCACCCCCCTTCCTGGTCCCACCCTTAGGGAGGGACCTAGCAGGTAGTCCGGCCCCTAGAATCCGCTTAAAGGTAGGAGCTGTGTCCTAAGACTTCAGACATCCTGGAATCAACTTACTACAAAGAAGAAGACGGGAACTTCGACGCTCTGCTGCACAGAGGACAGAAGGAAATCTCCCCTATGGTCAGGGAGTGACCATCTTGCTAACGCAAGCACCAAACAGCTACTCGACGTCTGCTTTGCCGCCGCCTCCTGCCGGAGCCCGAGCCCAGAGCCCGACAAGACCTGGACCTCCAGACCTCTCACAGCCCGATCCACAGTCCCTGTAAAGAAGGAACCCGTGGAGGCACCGAGACACGGGGAGCCAGCCATCTTGAAAGACCGACAAGCTGCAAGCGCGACAACAGAGGCTCCCTCCAAGTTGTGCTTTGGGTCCTGAGAAGCCCAACACCCGAGCAGCATCTGCACCCAAGGTGAGCCCTCCAGCATCTCCACGATCTGCGTGGGGCCCCTCTGCACTTTGCATCTGGACGCGCCTGCCCGGTCCCTGGCCCGTTGGCTAGTGGCCATTTTGGCGACCTTGTTTTGAAAACTACGATGCTGGTCTGGTTGCTCCAGACTGGCCCCTGCTTCCCTCCAAAGGAGCAGCCCCTCTGACCTTGCTGGTCAGAGTAATCAGCTTTCTTCATTCTTCACGACTTCTGCTTTTGCCAAGGCTTGTTTGCTTCCTTCGAGTCGCCGACACCGCCGACAGCGAGAGCCTGCGTGAGACAGCTCGTGAACCGACTCCTGGACGTCGTCGACCTTCAGGGACCACGTGGCTGCGGAGACAAGCTACACCTCATCATCTGTTTGCACCCGACATCGCCTGGTACCTACCTGGTGCCACGCCGGTCACTGGCTAGTGACTGAACACTGTCCCCTCTGCTTTCAGGTCTTCTACAACTCCGATCCACCCTTGGATCCACCGCATCTCTTCTGGACCGACCGCCTGCAGCATCTTTGTCATCAGGCTCCATTGAACAGATAGACGAAACCAGACGCACTTCGAGACCTATGCACCCGCTTCCTGTGTGTGAGGTAAAGCTGGCACTCCGATGCCCAAGTGTAGAGAAACATCTCTAGTGTCTGTGTTTTAAGTCTTAAGTTCGTAGTCCATTCAGAAGACCCTTCTAGCAGTAACTTTTGAACTTTTACGCACCCATTGAAAACCTATGGGAGCCCGCGTGTAACTTTCCTCACTGCACACGCGACCCGTGGACCTCTTGGTCACTAACTGAAGTTAGCTCCTTGTAGGCCCAGCGATTCTAGAGGCCCTAGGCCTTTTCCGTCCGTGGTACTTATACCACTATTTTAGTATGTGGTTTGATCGGCCACCAGGGCCTATCCATATAAAGTGCAACTTCTGTATATTGTAATACTTTCTTGTTTAACGATTTGTGCTCCTGTGCTCATAAAGAGTCTAGGGGATACTTTGAGTAATAAATACATATATATTTTGAATATATATCTGTGTGGTTTCCTTTCATTGGTATAAAGGGGGGTTACATATGGTAAAACAGCTTGCTTAACACGCTTTAACGAGTTTAGCCTCAAAGACTGCTTAGCCTACGCTACCACTAGGGCAGCTAGTCCGAAAAGGTTGACTTACAACCACACCATAAGGGTTGCTTGGCATGGTACAAGGTGGTCACTTTAACTAGTGAACAGCATATACCAGGCCAACTTCTCACAGTTAGTCAAATGACTTGTCTGTTGACATCTGAAGGTTGACCTATGCTCCATGATCCTTATCTTAACTCGTCTGGTTGTCATACCAAGGTATATTAGATCACAAGGACACTTCAGTAGATAGATTACATAGGCAGAGTTACAATTCTTATGGCTACGTTGTTCCCAAGGATAAGAAAGCCCCAGTTCTATACTTTTGGTGTTTGTGGTGAGATGGCAGACATCACACATCCCACATCTGGTATGCCCTGAGACTGGAGGAAGAAAACCTATCTGGTTCCCTCCATTTCGTCCACTTGCCTTTTTCTGGTAAGTCTCGGTCTAGTATGGACCAGAATATCCTTGATATTTTGGCTCCTCTTAGATGAGAACAGTGCCTTCTCCAAATCGAGTCCCTTAGAATTTAAAATTCTCCAATTCCGTAAGATGATTTTCTGAATGTTATTGAAGGATGTGTTAAAAGTAGTCACACACACTGTTCTTTCTGTAGGTGTTTTTACTTTGGACTCCAGGAGTACCTCACGATGGCAATTAGATGTCTTTCGAGCAATTGTTTTTAATTATCTTTTACTGGGTATAATTACACCTCACCGATATGTACATTCATTGGAGGGAGTACATAGCCAAGAATTGTATTGGCTTTTTGTTCATAAGCAACCATCTATATCTCTATTGAGGCAAGTTTGAGTATGCTGACGTGGAGACCTTTAAATTTGTGGTTGGGTAGTAATCGCCATTTTTTATGATATTCTGTAGTACATATAGGGGTGGTGGTTTATTATGATTATTTTCTCTTTACTTATATTTTGTTTTATATACCACTACAGGTTCCTCTCGAAAGGCGAGAGACCTCATTTGAGGTATTTTTTCCTTGTATTTCCCAAATTGGGAGTAGGAAGGTTTCACAACTGGGAACAACAGTGGTGAGAAGTCCTGAGGAAAGCCGGGTTATTTTTTAGTGCTGGCTGAAACATGTCGACATCCATGCAGAGTGGGGGGGGTTGGAACCTCATTATAAGCTCTCCAAACCCATCACCCACGTTTTTTGATTTTTCTAATTCCAAACTGGGCACCTAATATTAAAATTGGATTAAGGTTTTCCCAGTATTGGTTTTTAATCACTACCCATCACTGGTTCTGCACTTTCAACTCACCGTTGGTTCCACGTTATTTTGTACATTGTTTGTTTGTCTCCCCCCCCCCCCTATTGCTCCACCTCCAGGCGTTTGGCTGGCGTGGAGGTGTTGTAGCAGCCCTATGATGAAGCATGACACAGCTTGCTGTGTGTGAGGGCAGTTTTACAAATTTGGTGCATTTCCCACTCACTTATTGGTCTCTACGAATTTTGTTGTGTTTTTTTCCCTCTTCTTTTTGTGATATCCCATAGGTCGAGCATACAGTAACTGCACCCATTGTATGTATTTTGGGCCAAACCCCATTTTCTCCAATACTGCCCACAAATATGGCCATTCGATGGTGTCAAACGCCATGGCAGCGTCTAAAGAGACTATAGCCGCCGGTTCCAAAACGGAGGCCGCCCTGCCCAAAACCCCGTGAACCCTACGCAAGTTCAGTGCGGTATTGAGGTGAGGAATAAAGCCAGATTGATCTGGGTGGACCAAGGCCTCAACCACCGTCAAAAGCAGAGTGGCAAGGATCTTAGCCAGGATCTTAGGCTCCGTGTTCAACAGGGATATCGGCCGATAAGACCCGCAATCTGTTTTGGTCTTCCCCTCCTTGTGGATGGTGACTATAGTTGCCTTCCGTTGGTCTAAGGGCAGGAGTCCCAAGCGTCTCGATTCCTCAAACATAGTTCTTAAGTGCAGGGCCAATCGGTCCGGTTTAAGTTTGTACAGTTCAATCAGCAACCCATTAGGGCCAGAGGCTTTGCCCGGCTTAAGGGACTGCACTGCTGCCGCTATTTCGTCATTGGATATGTTACTCTCCATGAAGTCATGGTCTACCACCGACAATCTGGGTAAAACTATATCTGTGAGCATCTGGCGGGAATCGTCTTCGGAGAAGGGGGCAGCCGAGGCGTAGACTGCCTCAAAGTGGGACGCAAAACGGTCCACAACAGCTTGCGGATCCGTTAGGGACTCTCCCTCATGTCATTGAAGCTCAGGTACTAATCTACTTGCCCAGTCTCTTATCCAACCAGGCCAGCAGTTTCCCAGCCTTGTCGCCCACCTCGTACAACCGCCCCTGCGCCGCTCTCCCAGGGCCTTAGCCAGGTCCGTCGCCAATGCCCTATAGTCCTGTTGTTGGAGTTAGAGAAGGTGGAGCTTACCAGGTGTGACATCCGATTCCAAGTCTGCCTCTAGCCTCCCCACCTCCGCCTCCAGGGCCACCAGCTCCCTCTGCTGCTCTTTCTTCTTCCCGGAAATTAGGGAAAGGGCCTGGCCCCGAATCACTGTCTTAAAGGCCTCCCAGAACATCTGCGGGGAATCCACCGAGCCCTCATTCTCATTAAAATAGTCATCGATGGTGGCGAGGAGTTCGGGATGGATATGGGGATCTCGAAGATACCACGGATTAATAGGGGCCACTCGCCCCACCTGTTCATAATTAAGCGCCATATGAAGCCAAACTGGTGAGTGATCAGAGATCTCTCACTAGGTGATTTACCTCCCGGATATGGGTGATTTGGGATGCGGGGACCAAAAAATAGTCAATTCTAGATAGGCTCCCATGTGCCCCGGAGTGGAAGGTGTATTGAAGAGTGTCAGGGTGAAAGAACCTCCATCCATCCATCCATCCCTCCATCCATCCATCCATCCATCCATCCATCAGCCCCATGGAGTCTAGGAAATCGGGCAGCCAGCAATGTGAGCGAGGTCGCGTGGAGGATGAAGATCTAGGCCACCAGAAACCACCAAATTCAAATCTCCTCCCAACATCAGGAGTCCCTCCGGGATGTTCAACAGCGTACCCAGGTCCCTGAATGTGGTGGCCTGGGGGCACATAATCGAAAGGAAAGTGACAGGATGTCCCTCCCAGGTGCCAGAGACCCCAACATACCTCCCCCGTACATCTGACCAGGTTTTCTGCACTACAAGGGGGAAGGACTTTCTCATCAATATGCCAACCCCTCGGGAACCCAATGTGAGTTTTCTGACAAATTTGATGCAATTCTGTTTAGCTGTTTTGGCAGTAGCCATGTTTAATTATTTTCTTATTAAAAAAATGAAAAGGGGTGTTATGCCTAAGTGCATTGTGATGAGGAATTTTCGCACACGTCTAGCATGATCTTTATCAACAGACTATGGGCGCAGTTAAGTTTGGGAAAATCACATCTACGGCAAGTGAACTGTGTGAGAAGTTGGCCTGGTAGATGCTAGTTATAGTGGACACCTTGTACCAGTCCAAACGACCCTTATTGATGATTAGGTTAAAGACAACCTTTATTGAAAGCTATCTTACTGGTAGCTATGGAGAGCAGTCTTCAGGCTAAGTCTCGAAGGAATGTGAAGCAGCTTGGTTTACCAGATGAAATCCTCCTGAATGACCAAATGAAATAAGAACCACACAAGGTATATATATATATATATATATATATATATATATATATATACATACAAAATATATGTATTTATTACTAAACACTCTCTACTAACCTCTTTATGAGATTAGAGAACAAGGCACACAATATTACAGTACTAGAACAGTAAATAGCACAATACACAGTGGGCCCAGGGGGAGACCAAACCATATATTAAGAAAGTGGTACAAGAACCACAACTTGACTAGACGGTGCCTAGAACATGTAGAATCGCTGGGACCCAAAGTAACCGCCCAAGGTAGTGACACAGGGGACCCACGGGGGATGCTTGCAGTGAGAACACAGCCGCAAGCTACGTACAATCCTTTGGGAAAGTCGCGGTTGGAATTTTAAAGATTAAGGACGGTTAGGAGAGGACTTTGAGCAAACCCTTTCAAACTTAGAAGGTTCTAAGGCCAGCACCCAAGTGAGCACCGGAGTACTAGTGTTACCTAACCCAGGGAAGCCAGGTGCATAAGTGTCAAATGGTTTCGGGATTCTTCGTTGTTTTCAATAGCGTGATGCTGCAAAGTGCTGCTTTTGGGAAGAGGAGAAGTGTCCGGTGTGATCCAAGCCTGGATCGGAGAGGGGAAGAACCTGAAAGCAGAGAGGAAAGAGTCTGGGTCACTTGCCAGTGACACGACAGACGAATGCCCACCGATGTCTGGTGTTTCAGGTGCGATGAGGTGAAGCTCGACTCCGCAGCCTTGGGGATCAGGAGACTTCAACCAGAGTCCGCAGGCGAGCTGTCCCACGAAGGATGTCAAGTGCTGGGGGGTCAGTGTCCGGATTGGAGACCAACAAGCCTTGGCAACTGCACCCCACGCGGTCAGAGAAAAGATGCTTCGGTGTGGACCAGCAAGGTCCTGGGGACTCCCCAAGCGATGGAGAGTCAGGGCACATCTGGAGCAACCAGGTAATCCCACTTAAAGTTACAGTTCCCTTCTTAGGGACCCACAGATCGACGGACCAGGGATCGCGAAGGGACCTCGAGAGGAATCACAAAATACCAGCCCGCGGAACACTCAGAGTGTAGGCCAGTAATCTTCGGTGGAATCACTGCTCGGGGTCTGGACTACAAGTAGCCCAAAGCACAGCCTCAGAGATCGCCAAAAAGCATATGCTGCTGCAAATGTGCATGGTGTCCAGGGGTTCGGGTTGCACGGTCCCCACGAGGGCTGCGGGGCTCAGGTTTGCTGAGAGCACTAGTTGGCCTCGGGAAAGCTTAGGAACTCACCTCCTGTGTTGCATAATCTTCGGGAGTCCGTCAGGAGCTGCGTAGATGCAAACCGGTCAGATGCGTTTTAGGTGCCTGCCTTGCAGGGGAGTAACTCCTTTACTCCAAGGGAGAGTCATTCGTCATCCAACGTAGTATAGATAGTTGAAGTACTTGGTTTCTGTAGCAGAGTTTCGTCCAGGTAAATCCAAAGTCCTGTAGCCAGGGGTTCATACTTTATACCCAAGGAAGGTATGGGACAGACTCTGGGGACCCACCTATGGGAGGGTCAGGACAGGGGGTGGCTACACCCATGTCCTTTGTCTAGTTTCGCGCTAGAGCAGGGGCTGGTAGCCCCTACAACTGGTTTGAGCAGGACTATGCACAGGGACACCAAATGTGCCCCCAGTGCAGACAGTAAAGCACTCAGAGTGCACCCACCCAGCCCCAATATACTAAAGCCTGGCTGGGAGGTGGTCACACCTCCCTGTGACAAGAAAACTGTTGTCCAGCCGTCCCCTGACGGAATTATGTCCAGCAGCAGGAGGGCAGACTCTTGTCTGTGGCTGGCAGCATCCATTTTGTGATGCCAGGGTCTGTGAAGCTGGTACCGGGTGTACCGGTGCGGTCATATTTCTCCCTCTAGTAGGGTGGAATCAGATCTTCCATACCAGTTACTGGTGTGGAGGTATGATTCAAAGGTGTTTGACACCAAACACAACATGTTTCCATGCAGCCGTTTTAAAGTTAGCATTTACCGCGAGGTTATAATGCACTTAAGTATATATGGTATGGCTGCATCACAAACAACCCTGGAATAGAGGTTCCGAAGGCTGCAGAGGGGCTCTGCTCATGCATGGGCACCCTCTCACATAAAACCCAGTACCCTGCCTTCAGGGTTGATAAGGCCTGCCATAGGGGTGACTGATAGGTTTATATGTGCAGTGATATGGATAGATATAGTGAACCTATATCTAAGTAAGGGGAGCATGCGCCACCTTACACAGGCTGCTGTAGCAGACCTGTTGTGTCATTTTGAATGGTCTCCCAGGGGTGGCATAATACATGCTGCAGCCCCGGAGAAGCCTCTGGGGTACCTATGCGCCCTGGGTATATAGTATACCATATACTAGGGACTTATAAGGGTACCCCAGAATCCAATCTGGAGTGTACCTAAAGTACATGAACAACCAATTTAGGCAGAAAGCAGATAGACTGGGGTCCTGATTAGCAGGATCCTGGGGTCCTGATTAGCAGGATCCCAGTCAAACTAAGTCGAATACCAGCAAAACATCAGGCAAAAAGTGGGGGTAACCATGCGGTCAGATTCCACCTTCCTACAAACTGCCATTAGTGTACCAGCCCTTTCAGACCTGCCCCACACAGGGAGGAGTGGGGACCAGCACAAAAAGCAGGGAGGGGCCCTGGGGACATGTTGGAATTACAATAATTGTATGTGTGTGACAGAATATTGTACATTCATCATGAGTGCTCGCAACGTGCAGGTTGACATTGCGGAGACTCGGTCTTGTTCACAGTGGGAGAAGTTCTGTGTGCTGGCCACGGAGGCAGACAAGGTCAAGACGCCCGTGCAGAAGGACTTGCGGGCCACTGGCAAGAGAGGATGCTTCAGTAGCCGGTAGGGTCCCTGGCAAATCCACCTGATGTCTTACACACAGGAATGGCAGGAGTTTTTATCTGCAAGGTGAGGCAGAGGCCTGAGGTTTGGAGCAGGGAGGAGGATGTTGGTCAGTTAATTTTGGCATTAATTGGAAAAGGTTTACCCCGGCCATGATTTCACAGAAGCTGGCTGGAATTGCCTTCATGGACAAGCTGTTATGGGGTTAAGCGCCATTGGCGGGGGAGCTGGGGAGGAGGATGTTAGCGGGGTGGATGAGGGAATCGGGCCGTCAGCTGAGAGTAAGGAGACCACTGTCTAGGATCCTCTTTGTGACATGTTGAGGGCTCTGCCGGAGACTTGCATCAGGCCGGAGGAGACTGTGCTGTTTTCATTGCTGATGTCTTGGATGTTTTGTGGGGAGTTCAAGGTCTCAGAACTGTTGGGGAGGAAAGGGTCTACGGTTTTGGAAAAGGGAGGACGCGAGTGGTTCTGGTGGCAGTTTAGAGCTGCGCTTTCGACATTCGAAGATGGATCAACTATTTAAGGGGAAAACTGAGGTGCGGAGGACATTTCCAGTACTGGGTCTATGCGCGGTGCATTGGGCAGCGAAGCTCAGGTCCATTAGTGGGCCCCAGAAAGGGGTGGTGTTTTGCCACTCTGCTGGGGCTAGGGTGACTGGTTTCCAGTAGTTAAGGATGTTGCGCAAGGCATTGGTGAACTCACTCGTTCAAGACAAAAACGTATTAGTAGGCAGATTTTCCAAACAACTAAAAACCAAACTCCCATCCCATTGATGACTCTACCTAGGCCAAGGAGATCTCTGCAACTTCATGCCTTTAATTACCCTGCAAATCAAAACATCTTTCCCAATGGAAAAACCTCCTACTGGAGCATGCCCTGCAGCCACCGCTGACCTATAACAATTTATAGTTCTACAACTCAAATCCCTCTCAATCAAGGATAAAAATATTGAAAATTCTATGGAAGTTGCTTCCACGGTATCCACAGCTCTCTCCATGCACCAACAAACCCATTTCCTCCATGCTCCAACATAACGTTTCCTTATCCCAGAAGTCCAGGAAATCTTGAGCAACTCCAGAGCTGGTTATGAAAGTCCTTCAAAATGTTTTCCTCCCCTGAAACTTCCAAACAAGAAGGTTCAACGCCCCTTTCAAAACTAGAGGATGAACCTTTCCCCCTGGACCTATCAAAATGACTTCCGAAACTGGTACAAAAAAGGCTCTTCTGCTTATTCCAACAGCCATGGAAACCAAGGTTGAGCTGTCCAGAAAGGAGTGACCAGAACAATCTGAGATTTTTCTCTCCTCACCATCAACACTCTTTAAATCATCAAGAAAGGAGGAAACTCATACCAATGGAGTCGCTTCCAACCCTGCTGGAAAGCATCCTCTGCTTTTGCCTGGGGATATGGTCTCCAGCTGAAGTACTGGAGTAGCTGGTACGTCAACCTCGATGAACAGATCCACTACCAAAGGACCCCAAACATTCTGAATTCTCCTGAATAGATGGGCACTTCGCTTCCAAATAGCTAAAATCCCGGAGATGCCTTGAATTCCAATCTGCTGTCATATTGAACATACCCAGCAAATACTCTGCCTGTAAACCTATTTTTTTGCTCTAAACAAAAACTTAAAATCTCCTTTGCAATCTGAGTCCGATTCTATGACTTGCTGCCATGCAATCAATTTATATAACACAGCCCACACATTGTCCATTTTCAACAAAACATTGCAATTCTTCAAAGTTTTCACAAAGCTTTGTAAAGCTAAAAGACCTGCCTTCAACTGCAATCCATTTATAAGACCTTGACTCTCCACCCAAGACCATCTGCCATCTGTCTCCTGCCAAAAAGGATTGCATCTGTCTCCAAAATGAAATCTGGACATATCCCAAAAATTGTTCAGCCATTCAATTATTCCAAATTGTCTAGCCACCAATTCAACTCCTCATGAGCGCCAGACGGGAGCTGAACTTGGTCTCCATACCATAAACCCTTCCTTAGGCCTTCTGACTTCAACCTCTGTAAACCTCTAATGCAGAGGACCCGGAAATGCTGCCTAGATAGAAGAAGAAAACAAACCTATAACCTTTGCTAACGTCCTCAAAGAAATTAAACATTTGTTTTAGACCCTGCCTCACCTCTGCTTTTATTTTTACCATGGTCTTCTCTGGTAAACTGTACGTTGCCTGAATAATGTTCAGCTGAAAACCAATGAACTATCTCCTGACAAAGAACCAGCACTGATTTTTTCCAAACTGATTAAGAATCCCAGCGGCTCCAACAGAAAACAAGCTACAGACAACTGTACTCTCAACACCTCCTGATACAGAGACATAAGAAGGAAATCGTCCAGATACACAATTATACTATCCCTCTCCCTTCCTCAGAAAAGAAGCCACTGGCCTCAACACCTTCATTAAACACCAAAGAGCCAAAGCCAGCCTAAAGGGTAGGCAAGTAAACTGATACAGATTTCCCAACTATTTGAACTGTAGAAATCAGCGACTTTTTCCCGCTATTGGAATGGTAAAAAAGGTGTCCTTCAAATCCAGTTTTACCAACCAATCGTTCTGTTCCAGAATATCTCCAAAAAGATGGATATCTTCCATCTTGAAATGTCTAATTCAAAAACCAATTCAAAGTCCTCAAATTTATCACAAGGCACCAGGCCTGGTCTTTCTTCCTAAAGATGTGCTCACAAAACCTGCTTCCTTCATGGATATTCTCTGTATTGCTCCTTTCTTCAACATTTTTAAACTTCCAAATCCACCAACCTTTGTTAGACCACCAGCAAAACCATCTCCTTTGGCCCCACCTGTTGAACAGATAGCTCTCTCAACTTTATTATGTATCCTTTTACTGTCTGAAGTCCCATTGATAACCTGTTAAATAATTCCAATTGCTCAAACTCTTTTAAACAATCCTTTACTTTTCCTCTGAAAGAACCAGCAATCGTCCTCGTACTTACCTTGACCTCCTTGTGAGAGAAAAGTTCTTCCTCTGGACTGACTTCCCCCGATACCTCTTCCTCTCAGAGGATAGAATCCAGTGGCCGACTGGAATCCTCTAAAGGAAGCACATCCCTGAGACTGGTAATAGGACCTTGATTTAGAGCAGCGACAGAAACGTCCCTTTGCTCCGGCCCGGTCAAAAACACAACCTCCAAAAACACTACAACGAATTCTGCGCTTTATCTAGGCTTGTGAAGGTGAGATTCATTTTCCCACACCCTTTAGTAAGCCTTCACCAAACACGAAACCCTTTTGATCCTCAATAGGCTCCTTTCTAGCAATATCCAAGTTTAGGGCTAATGCACAAAGGATCGCTTTACCGCCATTATAGCTGCATTTATATTTCCCAGGAAACAAACTGCTCTTTGCGACAGACCTCTCAACAATTAGGTATCCACCGAAACTGACTAAGACCGTGCTTCCTCAGTTCTATCTAAAATCCTTGCAAGAAGACAAAGACATCCAGCAGTCTATCATGGCACTGTTTAAGTGCCCTCTCAAGACCCTTTCTGGGATCGAGACCCATCTTAAAAAGAAAACTAATCAGATCAGGAGCTAAATCTGGTGTCAAGCATGCCTTATTCTCAATCACAGGATGAGAGCACTCAGCCTTCATTTCTGCCCACGTCTTTCTCTAAAGGCCTCTTTATACAAAACTTGATAGAGTCTGAAACATGTGATAATGGCCACTAGTCTTCTCTTCTGGGGTGCCTAATGTCTGGATTAAACATATCAACACCCTGAGGGTCTTTAACAATTCCTTTCTCCTTCCTCACTTTCTCTTCTGATGTCCACATCCATATCCCAACCACCCTCCACAGTTGTCAAGAACAATCTCATCATCGCTATCCCCATCACGAGGATAGGAATCCTCCTCATCAGGTCTTGCCTGAACCTCATGTGAGCCACCAAGGACACCCTCTTTTGTGCCGCTTAGGACGCCTTCCTTCTGCGTGGTGCTTAGACCACCTTTCTGCCATGCTAATAAACTCATCTTTGCCTCATTCTCAATATTCTTCCTTCTCACCTTTTTCTTACCTGAACCCAAGGACTTACTATGTTCTTTCTCCTCTAAGGAATAATATTAATCCTCAAAGAAATCCGAAGATCTCCTTTTTTTTCTTTTTATAACTGAACCTAAACAATCCTTCACCGAAGACCTTACCTGCTCCTGTACTATCTCCCTTAATAAATCATCATTACCCTTATTTCCCGATGGAACTCCTTGACTCCATTATGTGATACTGGTTTTATCAAATTTCTTCAAATGAGAGGGCATTTAACTCTTTCGTATGAGAAGATATATATTTTTAAACCTATTGAAATGAAATCGGTCTTAAAAATACTAAAGCGCTGTCAAAGAACGACAATTTTTTACATGAATGCGTCCTCAGACACTGAACAGGTTCTAATTCTAGAATTTTAAGTGTGGCTGAAGTTTGGTTTAAAGTGCAGCAGTTTGGAGGAGCAATAAAAGGTTATGCATAATGCTAGCCTCTGGTCTTGACATTAAATTGCAAGCTACACATCCAAATTATGCAACTCCACCTCCTCAGGAGAAATAGAATTAGGGTGAAACACTGGAAAAATGACCTCCTGCTCCCTGTGGAATACAACATTAACATTTGGGACAAAAGATGGACCAGGACGGAGTACCAACCTGTCCTCAGACATTTTCAAGAAGGGATGCCTCACTGACAAGGAGCCCAACTCCCCCAATCTTCTCCCTTAAATAACTGCTACCAGGAAGAACTTCTTCAAAGTAAGCATTCTTCGCTCAAGTTTCTTCTAAGTGAGACCTCAAGAAGGGTAAGCCAGTCTAGACAACGGCTTCAGATTCAGTAACCGATTAAAAAAACCTCTGGATTCGACCATTCTCATACTGAAGATTACCTAAAGGGTTATTAAGAACCCAATGGCTCTCCGCTCTGTTTTAGTGCAGACACCTTTAACCCTGACCAAACTCACCCTGCACAAAATCCAACACCTTAACCACCTCAAAAGGCTGCGGGACTAAGTTTTTGGGCTTACACTATCTCTGAAATGAAGCCTAATGCCTTGCATAGCTAGAAAGTGTGGAAGCCCTCCTGGAACCCTGCATAGAAGAAGACACCCTCTCCAAGACCACCACCTTTATCAGCCCTGCCCTCTCACCCTTCAGGCCGTCATCCTGCAGGTTCTCATGATTTTCATCTGAAGACCTGGAAAGGCTAGGGGAGCTAGGGCTACATGATAAAGAAACCCCTTGCCCTTCCTCACTGATTGATCAAAAGGACCACGATGAGTGATGTCATGCTGGTGCTATCAATATCACTGTAGACTTCTTTAACCTCAATTTGATCAGAAACTTGAGAAGAAGATGGAAAGGGGGAAAGCATAGAATACACCCTTTGGAAAAGGGCAAGAAAGGGCACCCGCTCCCTCAGCCTTGAACAAAATAGAGGAAGCAGGGTATTATGCTCCGACGCAAACATATCTGCACTTGGGAGACCCCATTTCTGACACATCAAGAGAAATGCCTGCCTGCTCAGCCAGAACCTCAGCGAGGGAGGAATCTCCTTGCTTAGCTTGTTTGCTCCAACATTCGACTTCGTTTGAATGTAAATGGTCTTCAGATCGAAATTATCAAGCAGTCATCCAGGCAGGGTAGAATGGAGATACCCTCCTGATGTAGCACACCATGAGCAGTGCCAAAGCATTTGTAAACACCCTTGGCACCAACTTTAGGCTGAAGGGCGGCACTCAAAGCTCAAAATGTTAACTCAATGCTAACGGCAGGAACTTTTAAGGTCATTGCTATTTGGTGATAAGTTCATGTAAGTCTGTTAGGAAGAGGAAGTCATTTTCTGACACTAAAGAAATAGCCTCTTGCAAGGAGAGCATTTTGAAGGGAATGGTCTTCATCCAGAGATTCACTCCCTTAAGGCTAAGCAATGGCCTGTACTCTCAAATGGCTTCTGCACAAGAAAAAAGATGGAGTATAACCCTTGCCTCTTTGTGCCGGAGGAACTGCCACCACTGCCTTTTTTTTTTTCTTCAAAATAGCATGAACTCCAGACCACAAAGCATTTCTTTTTTACAAAATCTGTGGGGATTATAGTAGGGGTGGTACCAGAGTCTGGAGGCTCCTTGATTCGATCACATATTCTCTCCTGACAAAACCAAGTACCCAGTGATCCCAGATGGCCTGCTCCTATAGGTCATGAATGTTCAACTGCCTTCCTCTAACTGGAATCTACACAGCCAGAAGTGAAGACTGGTCAGGAATGGGTCTGACTGACTACAGCCAGCTTGCCGGAAGCCTGGATTTTGACAATTGTTTAGGATGAATCTCCTCCTTCTTTAATACCCACTAGAGCAGGGTTCTCCAAAGTCAGTCATGGCGGGCCGGATCCATGGCAGAATTTTTAAACACCTACATTTATCTAAATGGGTATATGGTAAAAATCTGGCATGGATCCAACCTTCTAAGACTGATTTTGGAGAGCCCTGCTCTAGTATCCATCTTTGAAAAGTCCCTAAAGTCTCTGTTTTAAGACTTATAAGACTCCGAGGACAACCTTGTGCAAGGAAGAGTGTACTTTGACTCCTTGAACAACTTTGTAATGATTGTGTCCAACCGGTAGCAAAAACCTTTGCTTCCTTCACAGAAATAGAGCTAGCCACAAAAGATTTCTCGATTAAGCGTTGTGATCCACCACATCAGATGGATCAAATCCACTTTGATATTTGGAAGAAAGACTTTTTCTTCAGCCAGAGAATACATTTTCAGATTTTCTGCAGGGAGAATCCTGGGCACAATGGACTGATATACCTCCTTCCAGTGCCTGAAGAACAGATTCTTGATCCTGAATGGCCAATGTCACCACTGACGGATTTGGCATACTGATCAAAGAAACCCTAGTTCTCTGGCTAGTCTGATGATACCTCAAATCTCAAATTGCTTCAGACATGGTCTAAAAATTGTGCCAGATTCCCTCTGGAAATGCTCATCCCAGATGACGAAGGACTCAGACCCCAGACATCAATTCCTGCAAAGTGTCAGGAAAATTAGCTTCATCGTGGGAAGACTTCGACTTTTTGGTCTTAATCTTAGGCCTGGCTGCCAAAGCCTTAGCAACCACCTCCTCATTAATGGTTGGAACCTGAAACAGAGTTATGAATGCTAGACTGCTAAGAGCTCCTTGGGTCTGTTTCTTAGGTCTCAGACTCCAAAGTAAACTCACCCCACAATGAGCAGATGAGAGCAAATGCCTTTTATCATTACTATTCATACTCTCCATAAACCCAACACAAGTATACAAACTTAGCACAGGCAAAGAGCCACTGTTAATAGCCAGCCTGCCTAAGAACTTTAAGTAATACCTCAAATCTACATGTGCTTAATTCATTATAAATTGAACCTTGGAATTGCTTTGTAACAGAGCATATGTAATTGATCATTAGGCAGATACATGATCATTGACACACCAGCAAACCCCCTTAAACATCAGAGTGAGAGGCTAGAAGCTTAAAGCTAGTTTATAAATGGGTCCCATTATTCATTTAACAAGAGCCATCATTTGCAATAGGTGCCTGACCACGTAGACACCAGCATTCAAAGTCTTCAAATGTAAGCATTAGGTCATGATCAACTCAATAACCATTTCTTAAGAAATCACAAACCGCTCCCCAGCTCTCACCGACTCTTCACTTCACTTGTTCCCCCTGTAGGCACTCTGCAATCACGGGCCGCCTGCCTCCTGCCGCCTCACCAGTTGGCTGAGCAAGGAAGGAAGCCCAAAGCATGGGTCTGCACGTCTTAGCCCCGAACTATGCCAGGGAGCACAAAGGACACAGATCCCTGGTCCGCATTCTCAGCCTCGCAAATCCTGAGCTTTCCAACTTATTAAACAATATTTAAATATAGGAACTCTAGAGTCACCACTAGGCAGTGACCCATCAAGTGTCTGCAGAGACAACTAAAACATGGAAGTGGTGAGGGAAGGAGGCGCTTTAGTATGATTTGGCTTGCAAGTGGCGTGTCATTGAGGCACAAATGCCTCAATATGCAACGACTTGTGGCGAAAAATGCCACAAGGACATAAGGTTAGTAAAAACGCAAAATAAAATGGTCAAACTCAGTCTAAAAGATATTTTTGTAAAAAGGTTTTTGAAAAATCACAGAGTGAACTTATTTAAAATAACTTGGACTAGAGTATGAGGCTACTTTGCATCAACATCCCCAAGGAGGATTTCACGGGATTGGCAGAGCCTCCTTGACTTTAGATCGGGAGCGGTGTCTGTTTGTCTCAGTGAGGCGAAGCGTGGAAGCTAATTTCATTGAAGGAACATCATTAAAGACTCCTTTCACTTAAAGGGGTAATGTTCTCAAATATTTTTTACAAAAGCAGTGTCTGTGGGCAGACCAAACAAAAAGACCAATATCGAGTTCAGGAAAACTCACCTACTAACTGAGGAGTATAATGGACATGAATATACTCCTCATTCCCGAAAAAACGCATCTGCTTTAGTTGTAAACATACAAGACAGAGTGATACAGTGTACAAGGTTTATATAGTGGATTAGCAAATAGACATTTACTCCTTAGCACTCCAGTAATGCTGCAGTAAAGGAGGATCTAGTGATATGTCAACCTACGAAAGATGTAGGTCCCCTCCCCAATATGATTAAAACATGTAAGAATACATAAATGAATTACAGAACACCATTATGTAAACATTTTAGTGATTAATTATTTTGTAGGAAAAAAGAAATGTAGCAGAGATCATGAAATTCTTCTTTTTAATTCGACGAGTGCAACTGAAAGTTTTGCAGTGAATCACATGTGAAATGCTGCATATATTAATCAAAATGTTCATGTATTATAACTGTGGTAAATAACAGTACAGCAATTTATATGTGGTTCAAAACTCTGTCGAACTCTGTCACCATCAATAGCCTTGAAAAGTCCCAGGCTTGCATACCATAAAGGAGGGGGAACAGGTTTCGGCTGAATTCCAAAAACGATTTTGCAATATCGACTATTACAAACTATTCAAAAGATGCCTTAGAAAGAATAAAATATTTCAGTTAATCCCGAAATCTCAATTTTATTTTATAACAAGACTGTACACGATGATCTTTCATAACTCATTTTTGTACGCCATTTCATTCAGTAACAGCCTCTACATGAGAAGCATTTTGTAAAACGCTGAAACATAACTGAAATTGCCCTGAAAACATAAGGGTGTGGAAAGTGTTTGCACAAAGGTTCCCAAAAGTGAGGCATCGATCTCCTGAGATCTGGCATATTTTCCGATAGTTCATGTATGCTTCTACTGCAGAACCAATCGATAGGTAAATGACAAGGCTCCTACATGTAAGAGGAGACCTGGCCAGTGTGAAATAAATATGCCTTACATTTCCATCCCCATACTTTCTACCAAAGACTTTATTTGCAACGTTGATGAAACATTACATTAGATCTTGCTAATCTAGTTCAAACCCTAGGTTCTTTGTCAATTTTTGAGGCCCCAATACTAGCTTTACTCTACTTCATAAATAAATGGTCAGAGTGGAAAATTGATTTTAAATTCACGTATGTAGAACCAAATTCAAGTACATTAAATATTCAAACGTCACTACAACGACAGATGATTTCTTGTGATTTAATTTGCATCACAGATTCTTGTGATGCAAATTAAATCACAAGAAATCATGTCTTTGCAGTGACGTTTGAATTATGTAATGTATTTGAATTTGGTTCTACATACATGAATTTAAAATCAATTTTCCACTGTGACTGTTCATTTGTGTACCATTGTTTACCCGGGTCAAGTGGTCCTACGGGTCACCCCATTTATAATACTCTTACTCTACTTCAAAAAAGAAATTCTGAAAGTTATAGAAAATTCTCAAAAGTGCAAGAAAAATGAGGAGAATGGAGGAGTCATCGCTCTAGATTCCACTAATCCCTCAAAATCTAAAAGTGTCTGAGTTCTTTAGTTCATTGAGGATGTCGCTTTACTCATTATACCCTGTACATTTTAAAAACTCTTCTTGCCCACCAGTGATACTAACACCAACAGCACTTACCGGTTTCAACTTCATTATTACAGATTTATCATCTGCCAAGCCAGCAAGGCGCACTATGCAGTTCGACTCATTTTAGATACAAATCACTAAAGGGACAATAAATACTTGTTTTCAGCACCAAGCATAGTGTGCTTTACAAATACACCTTATAACTTTAAGTGAAAGACTTTGGGAATGAAGTCTTTAGTATGGCATGCAAAAGCTATCGTCTGCAAATTTTTCCTGCCCTAACTTCGGACTTTCCTCCACTGAATTTGAGAATTGCTGTTTCCTGTCCCAGGAGTTACACGTTTTTACGAGTCAGTCAACAGCAGAAGCACAGCTTTGTTGAAAAGGAAGTTCACTAAAATTACGGCTTCGACCATGGTTTGGACTAACTACTGCCCCATACCTGCCTGTGGGGTAAGTGGCTTGTTGGGAGTTAATTGCAGTTTTAGGTCACAGGTGTTAACTCCTGCATGCCTAGTGTGTATTCTGCCAGCTGGCCCTCCTCTAGAGAATACCACTACACACGACATTGACTAGGTCATCGAATGTGCACTCACGCTCATGGAGGCCATGTGGTGAAAGTGATGGAACGGGTAGTGCAAACATTTTGTATATCTCCTCTATTTTGCATGAAAATACTAATTATATAATCTATTAATTATAATATTATTAAACGAGTTTGCATGTTTATTAACCAACATTATAAATATTCGAATTACACATGGGATTTGCAATTTGCAGGGCTAAATAACCCCTGATTATACGAAGCCCTTTTCACTGTATGTGCATGAGAGAGATGGATGTGCATTATCAGTTTTAGTGCAGATGCACGGCGACAAGCAGCGCCCTTGTGCATATTTTTCGGCTGTACTTGATCCTGTTGCCCGAGCATTACCAGGGTGTTTTCGCTCGGTTGCGGCGACAGCTGTGTCAATATGCCAAAGCGAGGGAATCGTGTTATCTCACAAACTGTTGGTATTAGTTCCCCATGCTGTGGATGCCCTGCTTAATCAGACAAAGACGCAGCATTTGACCAGTGCTCGTTTAACGGGATATGAGTTGACGCTTTTGGCTCCTCATATTACGTTAAAGAGGTGTGCAACATTAAATCCAGCCACATTGTTGCCATTTCCGGAAACTCAGTCTGAAGCACGAAAAACACATGACTGTATTCTTGTGACTGAGGAACAGACAAAGGGTCGTATTGATCTCCAGGATACGCCCTTTACAGATGTGGATGGAGAACTGTGGGTGGACGGATCATGCCTGAAGCTACCAGATGGTACGACTTCAGCAGCGTATGCAATTACCACATTACAAACAATAGTGGAGACAGCACGCATACCGCAGAAATCAGCTCAGGCAGCGGAACTGATGGCATTAATACGGGCATGTGAGCTCAGTACAGGATTGTGTGTGAATGTTTATACAGATAGCCGCTATGCCTTCGGAGTAGCGCACGATTTCGGCCTACTCTGGAGGGAGAGAGGGTTTCTAACGTGACATGGAGCACAGATAATGTATGGGGAGTTAGTTCACAACCTTTTGACTGCACTAACATATCCAAAGAAGATTGCTATAGTTAAATGTAGTGCCCATAAGAAGGTGGTTGATAAAGTGGGAGAAGGGAATGCTTTAGCAGACCGGGTGGCGCGAGAGACTGCGATGCAGCCTGGTGCTACTGCAATGTATGTTGTGAAATCGCAGACAGAGAAATGGCATGATGCCAGGAGAGAAGTGTTGGAGATACAGAAGACCGCTTCCGATAAGGAACGGGAGCAATGGTCCAATGATGGAGAATTAGATGATGAAGGGTGTTGGAGAAGTAAGCAGATGGATAAATGGAAGTTACCCACAGCTTTCGTACAACCTATGGTTCAGATGGCACATGGACTAGCGCATGTCGGAGCTTCCGCAATTGTCAAATTACTCACACGAGTTTGGGAGCATCCGGAGATCGATAGTACGGCAAAGAGGGTAGTGCAGACCTGCATGATTTGCCTGAGGTATAACCCAGGAAAGGGTACACGAACTCCAGCAGGAGGATTTGCGACACCCACTGCACCCTTTGAGGTTTTGCAGATGGATTACATTCAGCTTGAGCGCTGTAACAATCTGAAGTATGTTCTAGTAGTGGTTTGTGCCTTCAGTAAATGGGTTGAGGCGTACCCTACGAAAGACAATACTGCAATGACTACAGCGAAGATGCTATTGAAGGAGTTTTTCCCTCGATATGGTGTTTGCAGATTGCTGTGGAGTGATAATGGACCTCATTTTATAGCAGATGTTATCAAGTATGTCCTGAAAGGCCTAGGCATTACGCAGAAGTTCCATGCAGTGTTTCACCCTCAGTCTGCGGGATTGGTCGAGAAATATAACGGTACTCTGAAGCTTAAGATCGCTAAGATCCAAGCTTCAACTTCTTTGACTTGGCCAGATACTTTACCGCTGGCATTATTGTCAATTAGATCGATACCGCATTCTCGGACCGGTCTCACACCCTACGAGATCGTGTTTGGACGCCCAATGAATATTTGGGGTCCACCAAAACCGCAGTCAATGTATGATGTACCTTGTGTAATGATGAGTGATTATCTGGCACAGCTAACGGATAATTTGGTTTCTATTCATCAACAGGTTCGAGAAGCGCTCCCTGATCGGTCCACAGGTGAAGGTCATAACCTCCGACCTGGCGATCAGGTTATGATAAAGGTATTCGAAAGGAAGAACAGTCTGGAACCGAGATGGGTTGGTCCTGAGCAAGTCTTGCTCGCAACGAGGACAGCTGTGCGAGTTTCCAATCGGAAGAACTGGATCCACTCCTTGCACTGTCGCAAAGTGCCGCCTGGATTGGTGGACCCTGCTGTGTTGACCGACCATCGAGAAATCCTGACTGTGGAGAAAGGCCGTGCTGTGGAACCGAACGACACTGAGGAGCTCTTCCCGGACCAAGCGATCCCTGAAGGAGGGAGATATCATCTTCGACCGAGGAAGTGATTTTTCTTTTTCTGTACCCAGATACGTTGTCAGAACGGCCCTTAGGTTAGTGAAACGGAGAGCCAATGAGGCAAGGGGGTGGGGGGGGGGGGAATCAGCCCTGCATTAGTGTAGTGACACCCGTCTTGGCCCGCTGGTGAAGAAATCAACGGCTGCCTAAGGGGAAGAGTTCTGACAACCTTTTAGTTTCAGGAAGATACACTTTTTTCTGCAAGATGGAAAAGAAGAAGATTCTTTGTGCGACAAGTTTTATTTTCATTGTAGTTATTGTTGGTATAACCACATGGTTCGTTGAGGATGTGACTCCTGCCCGTGTGTTGCTTGTTTTGACCACTCCAGTGCCTGAGGAGCACTACTTCTATACCCTTCCGTAACAAGAATTGAAGCATCGTCAGTCTTATTTGAATAACACTTTTATCCAGATGTTGCATCATACCCATGTTGCTACGAATGCTACGAACTGTTGGATATGTGGTATGATGCCAGCTCATCAGAAGAAAGGAGGAACGCCATTCATACCTCTTCCTTTCTCTCATAATGGCTCTTGTAGAGCATGGTACACTTTGCTTTTTGCCACACGGAAACCCACAGTGGGACGATTACTTTTCAGACTTAATAGGGAATGTCATCAAGATAAAGATGGCTATCCACAAGCGAATGGGACAATATGGGAATGGGAAGAATATCGACCAGACAATGAATCGATCCCCTACATCTTCACGAACACCAGAGACACTATTGGGAATGAACAATTTGTGATTCAAGTGGCACAAGCTCAAGCGGACCTGTGTGTCCAGAGTGTGGGTTACATTCCTGTTGATGTTAGCGATTGCATTATTATATTGAATATAGATGGGCTAAATAATAGTACTTTCTTAGCCTCCCATAATACATACTTTGTATGTGGGAATAAGGGTTATTATCGTTTACCAGCCGGTTGGTCCGGAGTATGTTATGTAGCGTTTTTATTACCTCCTGTATTCTTAGCACCTGCATCCTATCATAAAGATTTGAAGTTGCTGAACAATGTAACAGAATAGGTATAAACGTACTCTATCTATTGATGATGTTGATCAAACTGATACTAGCTTACAGCAGTATATCGACTTTAACTTAGGATTGTTTTTCTTTGTTGGAGCTGCCCTAAATAGTAGGAAGGTTCGAAGGTTAACGAGAGTTGTAGAGGCTGTGACGAATCAAACCGCTGCTGCTCTTGGGAATCTTACGGAAGAATTACAAATTACTAGAATCGTTGCATTACAGAATCGTATGGTACTAGATGTTATGTTAGCTGATAGAGGCGGAGCATGTAAAATTATCGGAAGTAGTTGCTGTGTGTTTATTCCTGATCATACACCATCAGTTTACAACGCTATCAATAAATTGCATAAAATCGCAGCTGAGATTCATACAGAAAATGGTACTTGGACCTTTTCTGGATGGTTTTGGGCATTGATCACTACATAGGAATGGAAAGTTTTAACTGGTCTCTGCATTATTGTAGCAGTTCTGTTTTCCTGTTGCATCTGTGTCCAATGCGGTCCTTTACTCTGTTCTTTATGTGTGTCATTTTGCATTCCTGATAAGAAAGCTATTGCCAATGTCACCCACCAGAAATATTTAACCAAAGAGGTGGAAGAGATGATGAAAATTGATATCTATGATGATTATCCTAATAAGCCGAATGTCTTCAGTAAATGCTGAAAGGGTCGTCTGTTGAAAACTAAAACGGCGATATGATTAAGCATTCACTAAAGACATGAATTCTCTCTAGTTAAAACATGTTTCTTGTCTTATGTTGACTAATGTCTGGACTCCATCTTGTATTGTCATGTCTCTACGTGCTGTGCACGAGAAGAGTCCTACCTTCTCGTTAGTTGCTCTTGTAATCTGCCTAGTAACAGTCTATAAATAGCCCCTTTGTCCGTCTGGCGCATGCCCAGACTTGACCACATCTGTAATCAGTTAGTCCTTGCTTGACCATGTTTTCGCGGGCTCAGGACAGTGTCGTCTCCGCCCACATATTGATTTTGTATCGAAAATGCCCATAAAAGGTAAAGAACTTTGCCTCATGTTGTATCCAACCACTTATGAGCCCCTCTGTTGTGTATAAAAGGGGACCGCGTACGCAAGTTCTTTGTGCTACTCTAAGCAATACTGAAGAGTGTTGTATGGGTTGTAGGACCACCCTTAAGGGTTAATAAACTTTGTCTTTGTATTTGCAGCTTCCGTGCCAACTTCCTTCTAGCTTTTGTTACAGGAGAGCGAACCCTTGTATTCTGCGGGCCTAGCTGGGGCCTGTATTCTTCACCACGAGGCGCGGAGTGAGCTGCGCAGGCGCGAGAAAACTTCTAAACCTCGTAGCGACCTTTGTTCACCATGTACCCGAACAAGGACAGAGTGGGAAGTCAGCCAAGACAGGGAACAATCGACCTTACAATAAACCGGAACAAGCTGACTTTTGGACTAACCCATGACCTCACCCCTCGAACTGAACTGAGAACCTAAAATCTTACAACTGACTATCTTAACCAGCCAATCACGACTGTCCAAAAATATGAAATTGTATCTTCTTTACTTCAATTTATTATAAAAGAATAGTAGAATAGAGAGGTTTGTTTGTTCGTTCATCTGACTGTTGCGTTGCGTTTTCCTGAACCTTTGAGGGTCCGGATGCTGCCCGATCATCTGATGACTACGAACTTTTACTAAATCCACGGGCAATAATAAATGCTTGCACGTCTCTGGTCCTTTGCTGATCTTTGGGACTGTAGCGTGCTGAGCAAAGAACTTTGTGCTTTTGGACGATTTACTGCAATAATTGATTATGCAGAGCCAATGAATTAGAGGACTCCAAATTGCCAGATTAGGTAAATATGACGTTCTGTGATTTACAAAAATTGATAAAACTTTCTAAACTTGACGAGACTAATGTGAATTCAAAAAATTCTGAAATTTTAGATAAACAATTATTGATTAACGAGAAATTAGGAGTTTCATTTAAGAGATAGATTCTGAAGTCTTAAATGTGTTTTAGCTGGTTCTAAATCACAATCAACCAATCCAACTAATTTGGTCCATTGACCGAAGTGGGAGGAGTGCCTTGATGTTTAGGATTGAGGATCTGTAGGCGAAAGGGCGTTAATATATATTTTGTAAATGACTTTTCCTTCCCTATAGGTTATAAGGTGTTCCCCTCACATGTCCGGCGCTTGAATCACTCATCCCTCCTGTGTGTGCAGACTGGTGTGGAAGTAACGTGTGAGTGTTGGTGTTATGGGCCCCACCAATGACTGCATGTGTGAATGAGTTAGTGTGACGTCAGGTCTGCGACGCAGGGAGGATACCGGTACGAGTTGTATCCCCGTTGCTAGGGTTTTGCGCTGGATCAAAAGACAGCAGCTTTGCTTTCCCTTTGTATTGGTACAGATGAGATTGGCTGCGTTTAGATCTGCCTGTCCTTGGGATGTGGTCAAAAATTGTTGTGTTTGATAAACGCATAAGGGCGGGGCAATCCTCCTTTAGTACCGTTTATCACATTTGTTGCCCACTCCCTAATCCTGGTTTACAGGGAATCTTTCTCCCTATTGAATGTAGAATGTTGTCTACGAATGTGCAAAAATGTTTGCTAGTTTTGGTTAGAAGTGATGCAGGAAGGTTGACCTGGTTTCCGAGCAGTGGGGCAAGTCTCGGGTGAACCAGTAGTTCTACATGGGAGGGGGACTAATGAATCCAGGAAAAGAAGGATCACTGGGAATATCCCCTGGTAGGACAAAAAACAAGTTGCAAGTCAGAAAGTCACCAGATCGTATAGGGATATTTTAACAGACCTTCATTCCTGCTACTATCCAGTTACAATTTATTTGGAATTCCCATGACTTGTTGAATCCATCAAGGTGATATACACCCACCTGGATGATGAGGTCACCAATGGCGATGCATGCCACAAAAATAGGCTGCAGGTCAGAAAACCACAAGATCATTGTGAGATATTTTACCAGATCTGGATCCCTGCTACTTTCCAGTAGGTCTAAAGGGTTGCGGGCCAGTACAATCAGGCAAGTAGAGAATTTGGGCTGGACTGGGTGAGGGCAGATATGGTGTTTGTCTGCTGTCGGGGTTAGTTTTAAAAGCCAGTATAGTTGGTGCAATATTGTTAGCCAGTTCCGATGTGCCACATGTAAGCTCTTTGCACACTACACTTGAGTCTGTACTTGACATTGATACCTTGCCAAAAGTGGTGAATAAATAGAACTTTACACTTTCCATTTAAAGTGTTCAAACCCTTGCCAGACAAAATGTGCGGAATGCAGTAACACTCACCTTGACACAGCTCTTCTCAAACCGAAAAAGAAGCACAAAGTTATCTCCACCCTTTAAGGGCAGTTTAGTGCATTTCTTCTCATCCTGCCATCTCTCGCCCTCCAATGTGTTGCAGATAACATGAGGCGAAGAGCTGAAGCGAGGGTTAAAGTGAAAGGCAATGTCTGCCCTGGGTTGCACACTGCAGCCGCACTGGAAATCCACCTGAAACCTAGAATTAGAGAGCAGAGACAACAGGCAGATTACAGGAGGTAGGAGTAGATTGTGAAACAAAAGCATTCGCTTTCAGTACAAAGACCTACATGCAAAGTCCACAAACTTCAATTCCTAAGAACAGACCACATTCTGTCAAGGCTTAAGGAGGGCTTGACAGATTCTTGGAGAAGGGAGCGGGCAGAGGCCACAGCCAGTACTGCTGCCTCCTGAAATAAACAAAGTAGAACACTGTAGCATACCACATAAAAGCCAGAACAAACCGCAGCAAAGAGCTCTTCGCCATCATGAAGGAATTGTTCAACCCCACAGCCAATGAGAACAACATAATTTGCTCCCAAGAACTGTGACACCTGGTGGATTTGTTCCATGACAGGATCTCAGTCATCTATGAAAACTTTAAACCCCACACAGAGAGCATCAGCCTGCTCACACCCACAAACAAAAACCCCAAACACCTGCTCACCCAGTGGGTCCCTCTCACAACTCAAGCCACAATCTCAATCATGAACTCCATGCACTCGGCAGCACCCATGAACCTTGTCCCCACCATATCTTCAACCTCAGGAGCAAGACGATTGGCGAGGAGTTCAAGAAAGTCCTGAACACCATGATCATCATCTTGGCCTCCTTCCCTCAGGACTGGAAACATGCTGAAGTGGGAACCCTCCTGAAGAAAGCATCCGCCGAACCAGCAAAACTGTAGAACTACTGGCACATCTGTCTGCTCCAATTTTCCAGTGAAGGTTCTCGAAAAGGTAATCAACTAGCAACTCACTAAACACCTAGAGCACAACAACCTCCTAGACTCCTCTCATTTCGGATTTTAAGTCAACTACAGCACCAAGATAGGCTTGATCGCAGCCACCAACAACAGTGTCCTCCTGGACCACAGCAAAATGGCAGCCCTCAACCTCCTGGACCTGTCAGCTGCCTTTGACACGGTCTCCTATCACCTCCTGACCAACAGACTCCACCACATCTATATCCAGGGAGACACCTTCAAATGGATTACCTCATACCTCACCAGAAGACCCCAGAGGATCCATCTCACACTGTTCACCTTGGAACCCAAGAAGATAATCTATGGGGTCCCCTGAGGATCGTCTCTCAGCCCCTCCCTCTTCAACACGTACATTACTCCCCTGGCCAACACCGTCAGATCACACAAACTCAACATAATCTCCCAGCTAATTCTCTCACTGTCAGAAGACCCCCTCCACCACCAGAGCCAACTTCCAAAGATGCATGAAGAACATCACTGACTGGATGAAGGACAGCTGTCTCAAGCTCAACTTGGACAAGACAGAAGTCCTCATCTTCGGGAACACCACCTCGCCATGGGATGACACATTGTGGCCTGCTAAACTTGGACTCTTCCCTGCTCCGGAAGACCACAACCTCAGCATCCTTCTGGACAGCAAACTATCCATGAAGAAACAGGTAAACGCAGTCTCACCCGCCTTCTTCCACACCTTACACATGCTCTGCAAGATTTTCTGGTGGCTGTCAGTCAACACCAGAAGAACCGTCACACAGGCCCTTGTCACCAGTAGGCTGGGACTACGGGAACAAACTATGTAGGAATCACGTCACGCCTACTGATAGATACAAACAATACAAAACTCAGTGGCAAGACTTATCCTCGACCTCTTCTAATGGACCCACATCTCAACTCCCCTCAAGAAGCTAAACTGGTTCCTGATCCAGAAGAGATGCCAGTTCAAGATGTTGACTCACTCATACAAAACCCTGCACAATGCAAGACCTTCAACCAACCTGCCAGACACATACGATCCACTTCCTTCTTCCTTGGAGACATCCCCGAACAAACAGCAGAGGACGCTGCTTTTCAAACCTGGCAGCTAAGGCTTAGAACGATTTTCCCCTGCACCTCAGGACTGGCCCATGTCTCAAGGAGTTCGAAGAAGAGATCGAGACCTGGCTGTTTGTATGAACATATCACCACAAAGCAGTTAGGTACTCCAGTGCCTTGAGATGATTAAAGCCCTGATTTATTGTTGATATGACAGACACTGTTGTATCAGTGATCCCTAAAGTCCAGCCAAAGGACAGCCTTAAATGAGGTTCTGGGAAAGAAAACAGATGTGTTTGCAGCACTGACTCAATGCCTTCACTATAAAATACCTCCCTAATCTCTCCAAAAACACAGCAAAAAGACTTAAACACCGGTTACTCAAAACAACCTGAAAACATCTCAGACCCATACTTCTGCCCTAACAAGGGAACACTAACCAATGACCTCATTTTTTATGCATAAAGACGAGCTAAATGGAGGAATATATTATACTCCATATATTATACTTCATGCTGCGAATTACCTACACCAGGAAACCAGGAAATATCCCATGGTCTTAGACTATCTGTCTCTCCTTTGCCCTACTGCAGGGAGGATATTACCATATCTATATACAACAACAAGAACATTCTATTACAATTCTCGAATGAAAAACTGACATTAGTGGACATGATCCTCCCTATCCTCAAGAAAGTGGTGAACAAAAAGATCCATCTTCCCTCCCAAAATCACACTAGCGACCTAGACAAAGCACGCTCACCCTCTTTAATGCCCATATCTACTCCAACCTCACTCAGCCCACTCCCAGTCCCCAGTGATTACTACCCGCCTTCTATGCTACCATACCCATTCCAGAGCCCTCACCTCAGACAGGGCCAGAGAATCAATCCATGAATGGCCGAACCATCACATCGGCTCCCACGCCCCTAATAAGGCAAGCATAGATTCATTCATCACTCGACCCTTTCCCTCACATGAGCTCTCTCTTTCTTCTCCTGCGCTCTCCAGCAAGGCACCCCAGGTACTCCCACAGCACCCCTCTATGCCTGGAAGCCCTATTTATCCAAACCTTTATCCCCTCATCTATCTACCCTAAGGCCTTCCCAGGTCCCCAGACCACCCCTTAATCATCCCTACTACGCCCTCTCACCCAGCACCCATTTAATACTCAGTCAGGCCCCCAACAGAACCGCCCTGACTCACAAGTACCTCAGGCTCCCATCAATACCCTCTCTCCTCAGCTGAGCCTCTCATATTGCCTCTACCCTCACCTGGATCTCTCATGTGGCTTCCCCCCTCACCTGGATCACTCCTTTCAACCTATAACTACCTGTAGACATGCTATAAAGGAAACGCGCTTCATTGAGATCTCTCATAGCTTGCTCCATCTCAAGGAAGCTCTTCAGAGACTCACATCCATCACTGCAGAGCTATGGCTCACTCAAGACCCAATAGGACTTGGACTGACTCCCAAACAGATATGCTACCATCCCATGTCCCACACTCCCAATCTTGGCTCGAAAACAATACTCTTTTCTTAACGCCTCCGCCCGACCTAAGAGATTGAGCAAAGGTCTATCTGACAATGATATTACCGACCTCCTCCTCACTTACGCCCCATGAAAGTTACAATTAAGACTGGCCTTGATCAAATCCAACCCAACCAGGCTAACCCCTTCAGAGAACACAGCTACAAATAGAGCTGTAAACAAGGACAACCTCAAGTGCATTAACAGATCTCGGGAAGCCTCGCCTCACACCAATAACCAACTGAAGTGTATGCTCCTCAATGGCAGATCGGCATATAAACCCACGGCTGATATTTACAACCTCATCCACAACCTCATCCTCACAAATAAATTTGATATCGCTATCCTCACTGAAATTTGGTTAAACATGGTCATTTCACCGTATTATAGACCTGCTAGTCCCCCCCCCTAGTCATAGGATCATTTGACTAGACAGACCTAAGAAATATGGGGGAATAGCCTGCATCTACCGCAACACCCTATCTGTGTTTCAATCAGAAACAATCACCTTGCCTGCATGTGAATATCTGTGCATCAATATCACTTGCTATAATAAACCCAGTTGTAAACTACACGCCTTCTACCACCCTCCTGCTGATAATTTTCCTTTCATCGAACATCTCATCGAGGTCATCACAACCAACGATAACTCTCAAGTGTCCCGGATTTTCCTCGGAGAGTTTAACCTCCACTGGAATGACCAGAATGACCAGGCAGTGAATAGCTTGAAGTCCTTTATATCAGACCATGAGTTGACCCAAATCTATGACAGTCCGACTCACAACAACAGTGAGACATTGGACCTTATCTCAAAGTTGGATAACATCACTTTGGAGTCCATTAGCCCCTAAGACTGAACAGACCATTACCGCATCACCTTTCTCATCAATTTAAGGGTGACCAATACACAACAATAGAAAAGGAAATTGTGATATAAACCCGAACTAATTATCCAAGCACTGTAACACCTTGACTCCTCAGACCGACATAGATGATGTTGATGACCTCAAAGACTTCTAAAATACTTCCATATTGGAAGTCCTTGACTCGATTGCTCCCCTTCCACAAAAGAATATATCCACTAAAGTCTCTAAACCCTGGTACAATTACAACTTGAACTCCAAAAGACGCAATCTAAGATCAGCAGAAAGAGTTCGGATATCTTCTCCCTCCTAGAACTCCTAAAATGCTTAAGATCAGTGAGGAACACATACAACAGAAGGATAAGAAACCTGAAAGCCAAATTATGTAGAACTCAGCTTGACCAAGCCAGAAATCGGCCCAAAAAATTATTCGAAATCGAGCAACAATCACGCAATCTATCAACCCGCTTGACATTGAAGCCATCACTCTCAAACTGTGAAGAGTTGGCTTCCTTCTTCCTGGAAAAACTAAAAATGTTGAGAACGAATTACAATCGGCAAAGGAACAACTCCCGGCTGCCTCATTCATCTTTCCACACTCCCCCTAGCACAGTGAATGGAGCGATCCACTCAGGCAGGCCCCCAAAAACAATGCTTCCTGTCACACTTTCATGTCAATGAATGTTAGTGATATTTACAACATCCTTTCATCCTTTAACCCTTTTAATCAAATCATTGACCCTCTACCTCCAACTATCTCCAAATAGATCAAAGCTATTATTCTCTCCTTATGGTCTAAGATTGTAAATGCCCCGCTACATCAAGGCACCATCCCTGACTGTCTAAAAGTAGGACAGGTAATCTCCACTTTCAAAAAACCTAGTGCAGATTGCTCATATCCCAACAACTTCCGATCTATTTCCAACATCCTCACTCTAGCGAAGCTCCTGGAAAAATGTTTCCAGATCCAACTCTGCAACCACAGACAATTTTCAACTTCTTGCCCAACACCAATCAGGCTTCTATCATGGTCACACCACTGAATCAGGACACAATCACATGGTGGATGACATATCAAAAATCCTGGATTTAAATGAATCAGGTCTTCAGATACCACTCGGCTTATCGTCTACCTTTGACACTGTTAAATACGACAGTCTACTGACCCCACTTGAAGGAAGGATGGGCTTATCAGGGGTCGTATTGCAATGGTTTACTTCCTTCCTCCACAACAGATCCCAAAGAGTCAAGAAGGATGAATCCTTTTCTAAGCATTCCACAGTCACTCTGTGTTCCACAGAAATCCGCCCTCTCACCCATTCTCTTCAATCTATTCTTGGAAGCACTAGCAGACTCCTTAAAATCTGCTTCCATTCATTATCGCATGTATGCACAGGACACACAATTGTTTCTCAAAATCTCCTCCCCAGATGACACATGCCTCAACTCCACTTTACAAAACACTCCTCTTTGGCTCAATGACTATCATCTCAAGATCAACGCCAACAAAACGGAATTCCTACTCATCTCACCTCCAAACAACATTCCCATAATCGAACTTTGGATGAAACATCTTACAGCCCTCAACTGTTGTCCTCACATCATAGATCGATCCTTGGGAATTACATTAGACAACCACCTTTAATATGCAGGATCCCATCAGTACGGTCATCAAAGGAGCGAATTATCAGATGAGCATTCCACAGGAACTTAAACCTTACGTCCCACAGTAGGACCTCAAGCATGTGGTTCAAGCTCTTCTGTTGCCCAGACTGGACTACGGTAGTGCCACACTATGCAGCCTACCTAGATACAAGTTGGCCCCTTTTGGGGCTCCCTTAACGCGGCTGCCAGACTTGTCTCTGGAACAGAAAGAAACAAGCACATTTCTCTGGCTCTAAAATCCCTGAACTGGCTCCCTTATGAGGCAAGAACTCTAAAGATTGCATGCATGACTCGAAGCCCTACATTTCAATTCCCTTAGATATTTGGCTCCAAAGCTAGAAAAATCAGTGGGTTGCAGACCATCGCGAAGCACGAGCTCCCTGCTACTGAAACCCCAATGTTGCCATAAAAAGAAAACGGGATACAGAGCTTTCTCGGGTGTCGCACCTAAGATATGGAACTCTCTGCCACCAGATGTTATACTAATCTCATCTACCGCCTCCTTCAAAATAGAAGAAAATTCATTTCCGATGAACAAGTTTTTACCCTAAGCTATCACCTCTGTGTTTATTGATTGTAACCATACCTGTGACTCTTTTGTGATGCTTGACCTTTTCATTGCTCACTACCTTTGAGAACAAGCCTAGCAATGTGTGTATTCAATGATCTGTCCTTCATTCATATATGGGACTATTTTAGTTAGCTCAATTATACCCAACTTTCCCTTCATGTAAAGCGCTCCGATACCCACAAGGGTCATGTTCGCGCAATATATAAAACTTTATAAATAAAATAAATAACATTTTTAAAAAAGGAGCTGGGCCCAGTACCCGACTGCAAACCCAAGGTCAAGAATCTCAGCATATGGGTGGACAAAAAACTGTCTTTCGACACCCAAATTACTGCAGTGTCAGTAAAATGCTTCGCAATTCTTAAAATGCTGAGGAAAATACTGTGCTTCCTGTCTGATGCAGCAAGAAAGACAGTAGTTCATGTTTTGATAGTGTCAACACTGGACTACATTAATATTTTCTAACTTGGAGTGACAGGGCAGGATCAATAAAATACAAAGTGTGCAGAACGCTGAGGCCAGGCACATAGTGAATTTGCCAAAGCGTGCATCAATGGAGGCTGTATTTAAGCAGCTTTATTGGCTCCCTGTGAGACGAAGTTTCTAATTTAAAGCGTTGTGTTACTGTTACAAAGCCCTGAATAACAAAGGTCCACATTATTTGCAACTCTTTGTCAGACCTTGTGTACATCCAAGGAACCTTAGATCAGCAGTGGAGAAAATACGTATGGGTGACAGCTCATTTGGCAACCTGCCACCTAAATCGTGGAATGCTCTCCCGTTAGCAGTTTGTCAGGCCCAGTTGGAAGACCTGTTTAGGAAAAAAAATGTAAACTTTTTTTTACCTCAGGATGTAGGTGGGATTTCATAACTGCATTGAGGCTGGTGGAAGCCTATACCTAGTGCTGAGACACCTCAAATGAGGTAGCTGTGCGCTTTAGAAATTGTATTATTATTATTATTATTATTTAGTGACAGTAGCTGAGGTTTCAGCAAAGCAAATAGATCCTGGTAGACCAGAATTCCCCATGGCTTATTCTGATAACAGCACCAAATCAAAGACAGTCGAGTTATGGACAAAGACTGCTGGAGCACTGATATCTAATGTCTGATCCAAGGAATCGAAGAGAAGCAGTTGCCACAGTGACCCAAAGTGGCCGTCACCATGTGGCACTGACTAGAAGAACATTGCCCCAGCTGACAGTGAACCATCCACGGGATGGGTTGATGGGGACTCTGACAGTTTCAAGACACTTTTCACAGGCAGGTTACAATCTCCACCATATCAGGACGGGAGGAGACTTTCCATGTATTCCACCAGTCATTTCCCTGGTGGGCTGGAGCCTATGAAACCAGTTTTGAAAGCTCAGGGCCTCTCCTGAGCCACTTTTACTTTCCCCAGTTGCCCACAGTTACTTGCTGTAGGCGCGGGGAGGCATCAAGACCGCATTACAGAGAGGGAAGATAGAGAGAAAGCGATCCAAGAGAGGAGAGAAGGAGGAGAGTGAGAGAAGGTTGGATGAAGAGAGAGAAATTGTGCGAGGATACAAAGGGAGAGAGGCTGGTTTGAGCATTTTTGCCAGGGTTGCTGTTGGCTCCCCAATCCGGCCCTGCGAAGGACATACAAGAAAATGCTCATCAACAATGGGACTGCCTCAATTAATTCCAGAGTTATTTGGCTACTTCTATCGCCAGTGCAGAATATGGTAGGTGAGGAGTGAAGTGTAAAGAGGAGCTTTAGTATGAGAAAATGGCTAAAATGAAGGATTTAAAAATGGAAAGGATATTATTTGTAGGAATAAATTTAGCTTTTATGCCCGAAGATTCCTTAGTCTTGCATGCAAATTGTAGTGTATAGTGACCCCTCTCCCAAAAGGAAGAAGCGGGGACTGACACAAACAGAGCTACAAATAGGGATGGTGATCTGTACTGTTCGGAGGATGATGTGTTCACCACCTAGCAAGTGAAACAAATATATAGTGCCTCCAATGTGTTTTAGGAACAAGGAAACATTAGCCTTCACAACACACATCAGACTTTCATACAGCTTGAAGCAACAGAAATGTTGTCTTAACATGCCATGCCCACGAGTAATATTCATTGATAAATCTATAGCTTTATGTTTGTGGGGGTTGGAAGGAGTACTAAAGCCTCCACATAAATCCAAGTCACACTTCACAAGCTTACATACTGGAAAACATCCATAATATCTAATCTAGCCACTGTTGCCTCACGGAAGAGAAATTAAGAATAGGAATGTAGGTACACTTTAGCTTCAACAGGGACCCATCCCATACGTGGCCCTACAAGCAATCTTCCGCAAGAGTATTAGACTTTGCTAGATTGTGGATAATGCCCACGTTTGCCCCCACCCACAGTGGAGGATGTTTACTGTTCCCTCATTAGGCTACGAAGAGATGCAAATTTAGTACCAACTGGTTGATTTTGCAAGAGCAAATACTTTTTATTTGTGCCCCAGAAAAGTTATCTTCTTTCACACTCTGGTCAGCCTCTCATAATTGGAATTTGTGAAAACATACTTAAAATGTATTAGTATTACATTCAGATACACCCATGAAGAGAAATTATAATTACACGTGATCACAAATGTAGCCACTTTGAATCAAGTATGAATGTCGTTTTCGATTGCTTGAAGCTTCACGTGGCACTGTACTGGACACAAACCTTTCAAGGCCTTTGACAACCTAGAACCTATAATGCTTCCTGTTGTACATTGCACCTTTTCCAGCATCGTAACCACGCTTTCAAACGTGGCAAGCGAAGTGGGATTTTGTGAGAAGAGTGGAGATAGTATTGGGTATATAAAGGATATCTTCCCTCCAAGGCTATCCTAAAACTTTTTTGGGGGGGGGGGGGGGGAACAGCTCCCGACATTGCGAAATTGGATACGTTTTTGGTTACAACAAGTTTGTCATGTGGTCAGAATACATTGACTTGTATTGAGAGGGATATTGTGTGTGTATATATATATATATTCACTGAAAAAACCATAGGTTTCAGACATGTTCTAGTTAGCGGAAATTTTACTGATAAAAAACCAATGAAATTCCCCCGTTATAGTTAGTGCAGGCAACTATAACTCACGCGACCGCAATCCTCTGCTGATGCTAATACTGTATTTAGACACTTATTTGCCCATGTCTTCTTCCATAAATTTTTAGCTATACATATATTACAAATATTTTTTTTTCATAAAGACACATATGTCATCAGCAGAAGATTGCGGTCGCGTGAGTTATAGTTGCCTGCAGTAACTATAACGGGGGAATTTCATTGGTTTTTTATCAGTAAAATTTCCGCTAACTATAACATGTCTGAAACCTATGGTTTTTTCAGTGAATTTGCAAGGTTTTTTAAATGCTAATTCCTAACTATAACGTGTGTGAAACCTATGGTTTTTTCAGTGAATTTGTACGTTTTTTTAAATGCTAAGTTACTTTACGCCATTCGTGGCGTGCACGCCCACTTAACGCAGTTCGTTCCGTGCGCGCACGGTGCGCTTCGCGCACCGTGCGCGCACAGTGAGCACGCGGTGCGCTTCGCGCACCGCGCGCCCACTTTACGCAGTTAGTGCCGTACACGCAAGGTGGGCACGCAGTGCGCTACGCGCACCGCGTGCCCACGTTACGCACCGTGCGCACATGGAGGACATATTATGCGCTTCCTTGTGATAGGTAATCTGTTAAATTTAATTTGTAAGTGATGACAATAATATGCCATGCACAGAGAGTGTTTTTTTTTTTTTATTAAAATTTTTAGCGTAAGCGTAATCGGCGAAATTTTCAAAAAATAAAAATTTAGCGTTTTTGGCCTTGGGGGATCTTTGAGGACTCAACTAACATGGCTATGTGCATGGGCGCTGTCTAAACAGCCCCATTATATGTTTTTTGCCTTTGTTTACAGCCCCCCCCTCAGAGTGCGAGAGAGAAAATGGCGGCCGCCGCTTCCTGGTTTCGACCGATTCGAATGTTTACTTAGATGTAACAGCCAATCAGAATCGCGCTCGCGCACGCCACCGTACGCGTACGGTAAGCTTACGGTAAGCGTACCGTAAGCTGGCTCAGATATATATATTGATTTAAAGGCTATTTTCTCAGAATCTACTGAACAGATTTACACCAAACCTACAAAAGGCACTTCCTTGACCTGAGGACTACCTCTCTGCCAAATTTCTAGTAATTCTGTTCAGCCGTTCGGGCTGTAGCCCTGTCTAAAGGTCCTATGGAAAAATGCATGGGAAAAACGCGTTTTGGGACCCCCCTTTTATCTCATCCCCCGCTTGACAAATCCCCCCGAGACTTTCAGGGTAGGAGCGGAGCGTAGCGCCCCACCTATTTTGAGAAATTCGCGAGGATTCGTCGACCGGCGCCAAAGTTATTCAAAATAGAATGTTGCGGATTTCCTATGGAAACAGGGTCCTAACTATAACTACCTACTGGCGACCGCCAGTAGGTAATATATATATATATATATATATATATATATATAATAAACGGAGCATTGTGGTGGTGAAACTTCCACAGGAACGGGAAGTAGGGCAGTACTCTGTAAGACGGCCCCAGGTGCAAGAGACAAAGGAGAAGTCTGTGCAGGGGAATGGAAATGGAGAAGGACCTAGCACTGAACTTAATGCGAGCCATAACGAACCAAAAGTTTAAAAAGTTTAACAGCGTAAGAGCATTTACTATTTGTTGCTCCTTCATACTGCTTACATTGTTTAAAGCTAATGTATGGTTATATTGGTGCACATAACTGTCATCAGGATAGGAGATTATTGAACAATAAAAGGAAGGCGTTTGGTAGGTAGGACTGGGAAGTGGCCAAAAGCAACAATCATTGGCAAAGCCAATAGGTCTCGCCTTTGGGACTTAATGGCTTTGCCAATACTTTTCAGCCCCGCTGAATGCGGTTTGTCTGAAAGTTTTATCTCCGGATGCACAAACAAGATCACACACATGTTTGATGAGGGTTAAAATACAGGTAGAGACTGAATGCGAGACGGTTTTAGTAACTTTTGATCTATTCAAGCGAGAAATATTTTTTTGGGGTAAAATCTGTAGATTATGCATCAGATGATGAATTTGAGTGGTAAATTCATAATTATGTGAAATAAGCCAGGGTCGCAAAATTTTATGATTACAGTGGCCCCGACTATTGCTTGTGCTCAACACAATTCAAATATTTTTTAACTAAGTATTTATCCATTCATTTATTTTAAAACAAGAGCTCCTTGGGACGGCTTTGAAAATATTAGTTTAACCATCAACAAACGTTCTGCTCGATAAACCATACCATGCACATATGCAAATATTTGTGATTGTAGAAGTTAGCTTTGTATCATCTGTTTACCCAGCCTTGACAAAGGTCCGGGTTAGATCCGTTAGCCGCAGTGCTCGAGTGATATGGAACGTGTTAAGTGACATCTAAATACTACCCTAAGCTGAACCCAGGTATGATTGAGGAGTCTATGTGGTCATAACGAACAGACAGAAACAATGAAGCGGAAATGAGAACCTGTTACTTTAGCTGAAGTTGTAACTACAATTAATTTTGTAAAACTGTACTAAGAAAGCACATTGAAAGAAATATTGAATTTGATAGTTTAACAGTGATCTATGGAGGGGTGAGACCTGAATCCAAAAGCAGCCTAGCTAATTTAACATTTGGTTAAAAAAAATATATATATATATTTAAATAAACACTGCTACAGACTGTCTGACCCGCCATTATCAGAGAACTTGTTTTGACATACAATACTGAAATGCAAATCCCAGTTTCAATCCATAAAGGCATACACCCTCTTAAGGAAACACAAAAGAACCACCTCGAAATCCAACGTCCATTCTACTATGCCAAGAGATTTTGCCTAAGCAGCAAACTGTATATTAAAGTACAGGCTTTGGCGTCAGATAAACAGTCATGTGGTGTGAGTTTCCTGAGAGATGTGGCTAAAAGAAAACATGCACTAACAGTGTAACAATGATAATAAAAAGGGAAAATGGGACTGCCAGTGCTGGGATCTGAATCAATAAAGTAAAGCTGCACTCTTACCCTAAACATTCACCCCGGCGCTATAAAGGCCAAGTAAGCGGAGGATTCTTGTACATGGTGATAGCAGAATGTAGTAATGAAGATCAGGTAGCCGAAGTGTAGTTTAAGATAAATAAATTATCTTAGTTGCAGGTTGGTAAATCCATGTAAAGCAGCCTGCCAGCTACTCAGCCCATTCGCCAACTGTCCACTTCACCTCACAGGCCCCCAGTATTTGCCTATAGTCAAATGAATACATCAATGCGCGATTAGTTGTGGTTATACAGGGCTCAAAAAATCCACTTGCCTGCTCGCTATGGTGAGCCAGATTTAATCAGGATGAGCTAATCTTAGAGCCTACTCGCCCTTTCTGGCAAGTAGGAAGACAAACTGACTTTTGACCCCGGTCTCTGAAAGTGGAGCAAATGTGACAAGATAACAAGATTTAAAGACCTATTTATTGCTCACAAAGCGAATGAGCAATAAAATGCCTTTAAATCTTATCTTGGCACATTTGCTTAGCTTTCAGAGAGAGAGGTCAAGTGCATTACAGTTAGGTCGAGTAGATTGTTTAAGTTACTAGACCTGCAGGTCTAGTAAAATTTGTATGATTTTTCAAATTCTGTAATAGCATGAACCTTATTGTCCAGGCAAGGAAGCATCTAAAGAAAACTATATATTTTATCTACTGGCGGTAATAGTTGGGACCTATTTTCCATAGGAAATCCGCAAGATTCTATTCCCAATAAGTCTGGCGCCGGTTGATGAATCCTCGCGATATTTTCCAAACTTTTGGCCAGCTCCGCTCCTACCCTTAAAGTTTTGTGGTGATTCGTCACGCGGGGGCCGAGAAAAAACACGTTTTCCCCATGCAATTTCCCATAGGATCTGTTGTCGCAGCTACAGCCCGAACCGCTGAACGGAATGACACCAAATTTGGCAAAGAGGTGGTCCTCAGTTCAGACTCGTGCCTTTTGCATAAATGGTGTGAATCCGTTCAGTAGTTCCTGAGAAAATTAGAGTTAAAAGTACATATATATCTATGGCCGGGGAGGATCCGCGCACCCTCCCCGAACCGAGCGCGCACCCTCCCGATCGCGCGCTGAATGCTAATTGGCTATCGAGTGTCTGTCTACATTCGAAACCAGGAACTGTTGGCGGCCATTTTCTGCCTTGGTAGAAGCGAGGCTGAAGAAGCAAGGGGAATAAGTGTGTAAAACATATAAAGGGGGCAGAGTGGAAATACTCTGACCCTCTAGAGGTGCTTAGGACCCCCTGGGGACCCCTTTTTTTTTTTTAAACGGCGAAATGCACGCAGGGTGCGCGCATCCTACTGCATTGGTTGCACGGATTCTCTCGCGTTTGGTGCGTGTATCCAAGGAATTTTTTTTTTTAAAAAGACAAATCATTGGTTGTATTACAACTTTCTACACTGAAAGGTAGGGTGTATATTTCTGTTTGTTAAAGGCATGATTCCGATTGGTTAACAAAAACAGTTTGTAAGGATCATTATATATGATAAGCTGATATGTTGAAAAGACAATCACACTTGCTGTCTTGTTTAGCAACATTGTGTGCTGAACTTGTGACCTGTGTGCTCAGTGCAGTGTTCCATGACCTGTTTCTATGGTAACAGGCAGAAGGCAGATTGGGGGGAAGGGTTGAAATGTTTAACCAATAGAAATGTGTTTGCTTTTGAATTTGTGTGTGAAGGATTGTGATTTGATGCTTACATGTACATGTGTGGAAAATGAAAGGGAAACTTTTCCATTCTTTGTTTTTGCTGAGAGGTGCACAGTGCAGAGATTCTGTAAAAGAAAATCTGGTGAGTGACTGATATACTTCTTAATCTACAAAAAGGTGAGTTATTAAATTGTGAGGGGATGTATGTAGACTATTTTGATTTTAATCAGACTAATGTATTTCTCCTGCTAAAGTGTAGGGAGTACTTTTTTTCTCTATAATCTTATTGACAGTGTGTGTGCATGTAGAAACCATTCTGTGATGAGCATTTGTGTTTTTCATGTGTTTGCAGACAGATAACTGTGCTGTTTTTATATTTTGGTAGAATTAGAAACCAGTCATGGTTTATAAATTTGTGAAATTAGTTATGTTTCTATACTAAAATGTAGTACTCCTTCTAGATGAAGAAATGTGTTTTGGTATAGTGCAAGGGATAGCGTTGGTCTAGAATCACACAGTGAGTACGTGTGCATTTGGGAACCTCTGTGAGAGAAGCATTTGGTAACATCGTGTATTTGCTGACAGATAACTGTTATAAAACCGGTCATGTTGTCAAGTTTTAGTAGCATTAGAAGCCAGTCTTTGCTTATGCATTGATAAAATGAGTCATGCTTTGTCACTAATGTGCTGTACTTTAATATGTAGATTGTGTGCAGTCTCCTTATCTCTTGCACAGTAGTGAATGAGTTTTGGTAAGCTGCTAGGGATAGTGTCGCTTGTCTAGAATCACACTGAGTCTGTGTGCATTTGGGAACCACTGTGAGAGAAGTATGTGGTAATATTGTGCATTTGCTGACAGATAACTGTTTTAAAACCTGTCTTGTTGTCAAGTTTTAGTAGCATTAGAAGCCAGTTTTTGCTTATGCTTTGATTAAATGAGTCAGGCTTTGACACAATAGTGCAGTCCTGAAATATGTAGATTGTGTGCAGTTCCCTTATCACTTCCACAGTAGTGAATGATTTTTGGTAAACTCCTAGGTATAGTGGTTGTCGTCTAGAATCACACTGTCAGTCTGTGTGCATTTGGGAACCACTGTGAGAGAAGCATGTGGTAACATTGTGTATTTTCTGGCAGATAACTCTTAAAACCTGTCATGTTGTCAAGTTTTAGTAGCATTAGAAGCCAGTCTTTGCTTATGCGTTGATTAAATGAGTCATGCTTTGACACTAATGTGCTGTACTTACATATGTAGATTGTGTGCAGTACCCTTACCTCTTCTAGACTAGTGAATGAGTTTTGGTAAACTGCTAGGGATAGTGTTGCTTGTCTAAAATCACACTGAGTCTGTGGAAATTTGGGTAAGGATTGTGATCGAAGCATTTGGTAACATGGTGTATTTGGTGACAGATAACGGTTTTAAAATCGGTCATGTTGTCAAGTTTTAGTAGCTTTAGAAGCTATTCTTTGCTTATGCATTGATAAAATGAGTCAGGGTTTGACACTAAAGTGCAGTGCCATGTACTATTCTCTTCACTGTGCCAGAACTGAAAATGTAAAAGTTTTACCCAGGCACTGTCCTGTCTGATGATTTAGTCAGTTTCCAAGTACTCATGTTGTGAACCATACATTACCACATAGTCTGCTTCAAATATCTATGCAGTATGCATGCAGTCTAACATACTATAAACTTGTCTTTCACATCTTCAATTCCCTAGTCAGTATCCATACAGTCCAGCAAACACCCTGCCACTCCCTTTGCACTCCCCTAGTGACCCATTCAGTACTAAGTACTAATCCATTCCCTGCGCCAAAAGCCTACCACTTATAAATTCACCCAGGCACTCTCCTTGCTGTACTCTAATCATTCAGTCAGAACCCAAGTACTCATTCAATGCCCCAGGCCTTAGCACATGGACTGCTTCAAATGCCTATCCAGTATGCATGCAGTCCTCTAACCACCTACACAGTTGTCTTTCACACCTTCAATTCCCCAGTCAGTATTCATACACTTCTAGCAAACACCCTGTTACTCACCCAGTGGGTCTCCTTATGGTACTGTAATCATTCAGTCAGTTAGCATGTAGCCTTTTAGTGAGGTAGGCTTTAGGGCATGAACTGCTTCAAAGTAGTATGCACTATGCATGTAGTGTTTTAACGATCGTCACACTTGTGGTTCAGGGCTATAGTTTTAGTCAGTTTTTATATAAAATGTGTTTGTACAGTAATGGAATAGTATAAATTTGAAAGTTATTTATATACATTTATTTGGGATTCTTTTTTACAGATACAGAACAGGAGTGTTTCTCATCTGTTTGCACTCTTCTCGTGCAAGATTGTTTGGATGAGGGGTCCTTCGGTGTTTCATCATACTTGCCGTGCGAGTATTTCTTGTTAGGATCCCCTTGCAACAGAACTCTTTTGCAAATCTTGCACGTGACCAAGGTGGCATTGATCTTTGTTTGCCCCTCGGAAAAAGTAACAAATGTCAACACCACTGAGGGAAAACGTTGTGGCATGGTGCGTCCTCCAAAAATTCATCCTTAGATTCGGTGAATATTTTAAAGCGACAGCATTTACAGTTTTTGTAAGTTAAACTTATAAAATTCTGTTAGCTGTAAGCATTTTATATATCTGTGATTTGTATCTTGTGGTATTTTGTTGAGAATAGCATGTTGGTTTTTTTTCAACAATCTTTTTGATTGTTTTTTTTTTGCCCACTGTTAAGTGAGGAGTACGATTGAAATCACTATTTTTAGTGAAATTTAATATATTCTGAGAACAGCAAAAAAGGCAAACAAATTACGTTATGGAAATTACGCTGTGTTGTAAAAAATGTATTATTACATGTTATAATTTTTTTTTCCTTTTCTTTCACAGATCCAAATTTTAAAATAAGCAATTTATATGAATTTAGATTGGAATGAAAATCTGAAAAAAATGTATACCATTTTTTATTCCTATTACTGTGAAGGTAAGTTTAACTAAGTCTCAATATGCAGAATGAGGAGGTCTGCAAGAAGCTACAAAGTTGAAACACGTTTCTAAAAACACTGTTTATACCTATGTAGTTTTGAAATCTGACCATAATCAGATATCATGTGACCTGCAAAAAAAGATTTGAGGGGTTCCTAATATTTCCGATTGTAGCTATTGAAGGACCGCAATCATTTTAATCATTCTTCTTTGAACATCTTTGCAGACAAACCTCTGTGCTTACCTTCTATCATTCGCAAGGAATTTCAAAACCGGAAATAAGTCACTTTTTGTAACATAGTTATTGTGCAAGACACTCTTTCATATTTACAAAGAGAGGAAAAGGCACTCTGTGTACTTTTTATACTCCATGTAAATACAACCTCATTATGCACACCACTTTGCATTGAAAGGGTGTTCTATAAGTGCACTGAATACTCATAGAACAAGACATGTCTAGATTTATCATAAATCATAAATCTCGATGTATGTGAATGCTGCACCATTCTAAAATTGGTGAAGGAAAGCACAACAAGTAGAATTGTTTTCATTTCTCCACATTTTTATATCTTCAATGCATGCTGAAATGTTCAGCATACATTGAAGGAGAAAAATGCATTTTCCCATTGTTTTTGTGCAGGAAGGTGTGTCTTCCTGCACAAAGGCAAACAGCACATGACACAGATATCCTTGCACTATGGTGCAAGGGTGCCTGTGTCACCACATGGCTGCAGTTTAAGCAGCCGTGCAGAGAGAAGCATAGATTTGCAACATATTTATGTACATATGTTGCAGCCCTGTGCTTCGGAAGTACTACAGCACACTGTAGTTAAAGAGGTTACTGTGTGATGCTGCAGCACTCTCTCATAGTTCTGCACTTATACATTCACCATACGCTACTAATGCATTCATTCACTCAATTACGTACTACACATACATTCATCTAAACTTTCACACACTAACAAAGAAATGTAGCTCTTTTTTTTAAACCAGGAAAGTTAGACTTTTTTTTCTTCTTTTATATTTTTTGGGGGGGTTTTCTGAACAATGTCGTTTTTTGGGGTTTTTCTGCAAAAAAAATAAAAAAAAAAAAAAAGGAAGAAGAAGAAAGAAGGAACCAAACAATGAACTTCAGGAACAATAAAAAAAAAAAAAAACTAGCAAATGTGGCTTTCTTGCCGGCGGCATATCAGATCGATCGACTGCTCACCGTAGCACAAAGTCGCATTGCACTTAGTGCAGAGCACTTTTAAATATTGAAATTGAGGACGGATGTCCAAATTTTGGGCTGATGGATGCACTCTTGAAGTGCTCGGCTGCGATGAGGTGGAAGGCGCAGTAGCAGGAGTGTTTCTCATTTTCTCATCTGTTTGCACTCTTGTCATGCAAGATTGTTCGGATGAAGGGTCCTCAGGTGCTTCATCATACTAGCCATGCCGCACGAGTATTTCTTGTTAGGATCCCCTCGCGACAGCACTTTTGCAAATCTTGAACGTGACCAAGGTGGCATTGATCTTATTCTGCCCCGCGGGAAAAGTAAAAAATGTCTACACCACTGAAGAAAAAACGTTCTTTGCGTGGTAACTCCTCCAAAAATTCATCCTCAGATGTATGAGGAGATGCAGGTGATGCCTGCTGCCCTGAAGCCATTTTTAGTTGAAAAAAGTTAGAGCCAAGTGTAAACTTAGGCTAAAAAAATCTTCTTTACTGCAAAGAGATGCTCCTCCAAAGAAGGTCAAAGAAGAATGATTGAATTGGGTGGGGTCTTTCAATAGTTAGAACAGGAAGTGTAATGAACCAATCAAATCTTTTTTTGCAGGTCACATGGGATCCGCGCACCCTGCGCTTACGCAGCATGCACCCAGCGCGGATTTGCGAAATTGAATTTAAAAAAATGATAGGATTAGATGTAAAGATATATTAGTTTTAAGACTAGTTTACAGTTTGTCTTCGATTAATATTCACATGAAATACATATATGTTTTTTTAAATGTTAAAAATTTCGCGGGATCCGTGCACCTACCGCGTCAGATGCATAAGCCGCATCGCGGAAGCGCGTAAACGTCACGTTACGCACATCGAACGTGTCGCGTATAGGCTGGGAGTCGCATACCAGTCGCATTGCAATCGCGCACTAAACATGTACCCAACGCATACCATGCGCGGATGCTAGCGCGTAGGGATCGAGAACGGTGCACATAGGGTGCGCGGATTCAAAAACATGGAAAAAAATATATAAAATAAAGTTTTGAACATGTAGTTAAAAAAATATTTTAAAAAATATTTTTTTATATGTTTGAAAAACCCATTAAATTTATAATATTTAATTTTTAAAAGAATTAATTGAAAAAATAAGTTTAAAAAAATGGTGATCAAAAAAGTATTTTAAAAAAAAAAATTAATGAAATTGACACTGAATTTGAAAAATATAAAAATTCAATCAAAATCATAAAACATGATATCTTCAAAGATAAGTTAAAGATAGGAATTAACATTTAAAAAAACTTTGAAATTCACTGAAAAAACCAAAGGTTTCAGGGGCGTTATAGTTAGCTGGACATTTCCCTCATACAAAACCCTAGAAATTCCCCCGCAATGCACTGCTGATGACGTCACAAATTACATGACTCATGACATGGTCAGTGACATCACTGATGACATCTCAAATGACATCACTGATTACGTCATCCATGTGATAAATTAGTGCATCTTCTCACACCCTAATATAACCTTTGATACACCGACTCAAAATTTCAGACGGCCATTTTGAAAACTATAGATACTCCAATACCAATAACTACACACCCACTCATTGACTCTTAGGTCTACATACTTCTCCACTCACTCACCTGTACAGTCACTCATACTTACAGTCACTCCGTACAAGACTATAATATGCATTTATACACCTATATAGACACTCACACACCGCCAATCATCCATTGAGGTACTGACACACCTAGTCAGTCATGCAAATAATTAATCACAGTCCAATCTACTCACCTATACAGTTAAACACACTCAAGTTCACTTACTCATAAAAATACTAACAAATTCTGACGCTCTTATACGAATAATGATACAAGCACACACTCATCCATACAGCCACTCCCACAATCACACACTCTCACATATAGGTAGTTATATACTCTTACACACATATACACTGCATTTCACATATGTAGTTACTGACACGTACAACTGAGATATACATTCAATCACTAACACACCCTTACATACAGTCACCCAACCATACAGTCCATCACAGTTGCACTCTTAAAACCCATGCACACATAGCATCACCCACTCTCACATCTATGCACAGAGTCACACATACCCTACCCACACAAACACTCAGGCACCCATACAGATACTCAGACAACCAATCAATAACCCATATAGACACTCATAGCTATTCACAAAACCATGCAGCCACTTATACACCAACACACAGACACATACATTCACACAGTTTAGTCACTAGTCTGCAGTAAGATACATTTAGTGACTCACTTATAGAGTCAGTTACGCACCTAGAAAATCATCCATTCACACACTTATACACCCACTCATACACCCACTCATTCTTCCATTGGCCTTTCACTATAAATATATAAAACATATTTAAACATTACAGAAGCACAGTCACTGGATGACGTCATTTGAGATATCATCAGTGATGTCATTTGAGATATCATTTGAGATATCATTTGAGACGTCGTGAGTGACGTCGTGAGTGACGTCGTGAGTGACGTCGTGAGTGACGTCATCAGCAGTGCATTGCTGGGGCGAGAGTTATAGTTAGCTGAACTAACTATAACAGGGGAATTTCTAGGGTTTTGTACGAGGTAAATGTCCAGCTAACTAGAACGCCCCTGAAACCTATGTTTTTTTAGTGAATATATATACATATATACACACACACACACACACACACACACACACAGAAGTAGTTTTGACAGCATTGTTTAGAGTAGCATATGGGAAGGAAGTCATGCAATCACAGTGTGACCTACTGACTAAATCTATCTGGCTGGAAGAACAATAAATGACAGCGTGGGAATCTCAGTTAATGAAAAGAAACATCAAGGACATCACAGAGGTGTGTATACAATCTCCATCGCTAAAGTGCAGAGAAAGGAGAGGAGAGTTTGTCGAGGTAAAGTGACATTATATTAGCAGCAATCCTGAAGAAAATGACACTCCTTTGAATGAAGCTAAAGCGTTCATAATATTTGAGCCAATTTCCATTGGTCAGCCTCAAATGCAAAAAGCGGGCCGCCCCTACTCCAGATAATTAAAATACATTGCGATCCTATCCCTGGACCTCACACTACGACCCTAATTAAGCACAAGGTCGTTCGTAAGTATCGAAGCACCAGTTACATCACACAAGGTAAAGTTTTTTTTTTTTTTTTTAAAGCCACAGGACGATTAAATGATTTGCCCATAATCACAGGATGTTGAGACAACGCCGAGAATCTAACCTGGTTCCCCCAAGTTGGCAGCTCTACCATTTAGGTCACATCCTCTCTCAGCATAGGACGCCTCCAAAACAAACAAGCTCATCTGCAGCAGCAGCTATCCGTGTCCCGAGGGAAAAAGTACCGGCCCTTCGATAGTGAAAATACTGTGCGGATTCTGGTGTGGAGCATGACGGAGCAACTCAGGGTGGGGAGAGGCAATTAAAAGCTGCAATTTGCAATTAGTTTAACTCTGCTTAACAGAAATAGTAGAATGTATTCCTGTAATGAAAGGAGGTAAGCCCGTGCACGGGGCAGGTTACCCAAGGTAGATGGGTTGCCCTAATTTCAAACGGGTGGCACGCTAACGTGCATCACCACAGAAAGGAGCACAGGCGGATATCAAAAAACATTGAACATGTGTAACGAACAAGCAACGCCCTTCCCTGTTACACTGCCAGCAGGATAGACTCCAACATCAATGATAAGCTCAGAGGGACAAATATAAAGTTTTAAAAGATGTGGATGCCCAGACAGAGGCGCAACTAGAGCCAAATTTCGGGGGGGGCTGAGCAAAAATTTCGGGGGGGCTGAGCAAAAATTTCGGGGGGGGCTGAACTTTAAGCAATAGGCAGAGTGGAGCTGCAGGGGCTCTTAGAAGGACTGAAACAACAGCGAGGCCTCATTAACATGCAAATGGTCTTTTAAAGACCTGTGAAGTGCTCGGGTGCGGCTTCTTTTTTGTCCGGGAAGGTGTCTCATCCCGGGCTGCCACACACGACGGGGGGGGCTGAAGCCCCGTGAGTCCAATGGGTGTTGCGCGCCTGTGCCCAGAGCTAAATTACACAAAGCACTTCCATCTCCCCTTGCGTATAAAAAGAAATATGATCTTGCGTAATGCAACTGGAGTTCATTTAAAGCGCTCAAATACCTACTCGGCGCTTTGCCAATGTACAGGGGCAGAGAGGGCAACAACAGGAAGAGAACAAGCATTGGCATAGCCAATAGGTCTCGCCTTTGGGACCTTATAAGTGTTTAGCCATGCAACAGTTGCATAACTAAACACTTATAAGGTCCCAAAAGCGAGACCTTTTAGCTATGCCAAGTGGTCGTGCGGCCGCAAAAGTGAAAGTGATCGCGATCAAACATCAAAGCGGCCGTGGGGTCGCTAAAGTGAAAGTAATCGCGGTAAAAGTGGCACGCGCGTCCGTGCACATGCACTGTAGCCCTAGGCTGGCCTGGTAGCACTTTTTGGAGCCCTCTCAATAAGTCTCGCCAGACCAGTGCATGCGCTGGGTCAGGCGAGACCTAAAAAAGGAGGAATGCAAAAAAGGAGGAGGATTACGAAGTGGAAAAGGGCTAGAGAGTGCCTCTGTGAAACCCTCCTCCATATGGCTAACAGCAGTGCTGGGAGGGAAAAGAGGAACATTGACAGGGATATGGGAGACAACCTGAAAACACAATCATTTGGAAGACTTTAACACATAAAAAGTAGCACCAAAATCGGAAGAAGTGGAAGGACACGTGGTACTTGGTCCATGATCCAGTGGAGGGCCAAACACAAGAGGAAGACTTGACACACTATGCCCTGACAAAAGGGAATGACGAAAAAGAGATGCTGAAGCTATCCAATGCTAAACTAAAGGTGGGCTGGCAGCCCACTGAATGTAAACAAAATGTTTTGAATAGACCATGCATGCACCATCTATGTGAGGATTGCCAGAAGCCAAAAGCATAGACCATTGAAGGTTGAACACGTGAGAAAATGAGTCCCCCTGATCTAGCCTCCAAGACAGCTTCACTAGCCTGTCTAGGTTTAACTGAAGATTTGTCTAAGAACACAAAGGGATCTTTTGGTGAGTGAAAGTTATTTTCCCACCCCTCCTCCACCAGATCATTTAGAAGAAACAGTAACTGATTGGAGCCCTTTCCAGCTTTCAATTTCCTCTCCTGCCTACCTCCACCAGATGAGTTGTGAGCACAAGGCTTGCAGACCTGTTTGCCTTCAACCAGAATGTGAATGTACTATAAGGAATTATGATGGGGACCGGCCAGTCTAAACATAGCGACAGCCACAGAAAGGGACACCTACTCACACTTTGCAACAGCAATATGGTAAACACATGTGTAAATATCTATAGGAGTGAGTGGGACTCAATCAGGACGGAAGCTGAAGCACAGACCCCTTGACATAGGGAGACTAATCTGCAGAAGAGGCTAGAAGACCCAAGGAATAAAAGTGACACCACATAGGAGCCAATCTTTATCCAGTGGCATGACGAAGTGAATAACATGTAGTCTGTAGTATGAAAGATACTCGGGAAAAGTTGAAATACCAAATTAGCGCCCTTAGAAAGGGCTAGTCCACCCCCTCTTTACACATTTCCCTAGATCACTGAATAGCACGAGAAGAAAAAGTAAGTATACAAGGAAAGAGGATATGTTGGACATATTCCACATGCCGGACGATGGGCTGTGGGCATTGCTGGTGCGGCCCTATAAATGGAGCACTATCTGCAGGACCACAAGGAGGTAACACGGAAGGGAACACTGCAGATCGAACTGCACAGCAGCCGCCTGGAAGGCCTCCCCTTCTCTTCACTCAAGCAGCGCTTTGAGCCAGTGGTTGCTGGTGGGACCCACTGGCACTCATTTTTCCTCATCACATATTGACTGTGCGCAAGAAAGGGAAAAACGCACAAGCAGGAAGGAAAAGAGAAAAATAAAGATGTTAAAAACCTCCTATGGGGAGAAAGCTGGGACAATCAAGAATGGAGTAAGGAACAGCAGGGTCTGGTAGTGGATTAAAGTGGCCTGCTGTAAATTCAAGACGAAGCAGACTGGACATTTGGAGTGCTAATTGTTATAAGCACAGACAGAGCATAACTTTGGTCAATCACATTCATTCTTTTACAAATTAAGCACAGCATCAAACAATACCGATAAGTCGCCCCTGAGCACGCTCTATTCCTGGAACTACTTTCGTCTCCTTGGTCAGAGGACCTTTATTTGTTGCATGAGAGGGAGTAAACTAATTACAAATCCAACACCAGTGTAAGAAAGTGGTTAATCAATAAGACTAAGGCTACTAACGTAGTTGAAGGGTTGTATTACAAACTCAAAAAACAAACTTATATAAATGAGTCTCGGAAGCCTATTATAGAAATAGAGTAGTATTACAAGAATGAATCTTAACCTCCTTAAAGTTCAGTCAAAATATTAAGAAAACTTGGTGGCTGCAATACAAAAGACGAGGAAAAGACTCTGGAGGTTTATTTGCAGAATACGATCTTTTTGCCTAGTCATTAGTATTTCTAATACATCTCACTTATCGTACCTCATACTAACTTTAGGGAAACCCTAGTAAGTTATGGGAAGCAAGAAGCAGGTGTCAGCATCAAGGAGTCTTTCATAAAAGTACTCCAAGCCCACCAAGCATAAGCATGAAGCCAGGCAATAGGAGGAATCACATCAGAGGTCTGTACCTCAGAAAATCCTAAAGGATTCTGCTCTGTAATAATACAACATCTATTAACACACAAGCATTCAAGGTAATCAACGTCATCACTTTTCAGAACATTTCCATCATCCAAGGCAGAAATTCGCAACATTCAGCTCTTCCTCCACACTCTCGATGAAGCTCATTTGATTGTTTTTGAGTGTCCCTCTTCGCCATGAGAACTAGTTTCCCACCTCGCGAATACAATTTAACAATTTTATGCCAAGAAATTCCTCCTGTACTTTACTATCGCTACAACGTACAATGCCTGGTTCTAGCCAACGAAGCCTTGTATCTGCACCTGCAGAAGTGAGAACATTCAACCAAAGCAACTCTCACGTGAAAGTTAAACATTGACTTTCAGAAGCTTAGGGCCTGTGGTTACGCCAAGTTAACACAGAAGTGCACTCTGACATTTAAATATACGTGCACACAATTTCAAATGAATGCATGTATGAAATATTAAGCTGGATAACTTATGGTTACATAACAATTGTGTGTTACATTTAAATCATTTGCATAATTAGGACTAAGAGCTACATTTCTAATAAAATTATCAACATTAGTATGGATGAGTATGATATGTATTAGTATGATGGAGCAGGTAGTGCAAAATTTTGTATACCTCCTATTTTGCATGGAAATACTAATTAGATAGTCTATTAATTATAATATCAAACGAGTGCTGCATGTATATTAATCAACAACAAAAAAAATACACGTGGGATACTGCTATTTGCATGGCTAAATAACTCGCATGTAACTAAAATCTGTACGCATATTAACAGTATATGTGGTAATTGTATATTGCATGATATATTGCTTTGTGATGTTTGCATCTTCGTGGAGGATCGAAAAAGGTGAATGATGGCTTTAAATGTCGCTATATGCTAGATAAATACTAACACAGAAGGGGATTAGTAAGGGGTTAACATTAGAATCATCATTTCTATATATTAATTATTCTTTTGTGCTTGTATCGCTTAAGTTGACATCTGGGCCTAATCCAAAATGGCCGCTGACACCGTACACAGAAGTGGCCACCGTCTCGTGAAGAGCGGAGTCAATTGCGCATGTTCGGACGGTATCGTGAACTTCTTAGCAACCCTTACACATCATGTTCCCGGTCAAGGATAAGAATTTGGTGGTCTGCCAAGATAAGGGAACAATCAAGAATACAACAGACCGGAACAAGCCGATACTAATGTAGACTAGTGACCTCACAACTCGGACTGAACGGAGACTCTGGGAATAAGAATCGGACGATCCCAACCACCCAATCACCACTGTTCTGGACCTAAAAATGTATCTTCTTAACCTGATATTATTATATAAAGGGTAGCAGAATAGAGAGGGGAGGGACGCCTTTTCCTGATGGTCCAGATGCTGCCTGACCGCTTGATGACTGCAAACTTTCCCAAAATCCACAGGCTACAATAGATGCTTGCACGATTTCTGGTCCTTTGATAAAACGTGGGACTGCAATGTGCTGAGCAGAGGACTTTGAGCCTTGGCCTGCTTTATTCGGACAATTTACGACAAACTTGGCTATGCAGAGCCAATGAATTAGAGGACCCCAGATAGCCAGATTAGGTAAATATGATGTTCTGCGATTTACTTAAATTGATCTCGAAATTCTAAACTTTTGACCAAACAAGTGAAAATATAAATTATGAAACTATAAACAAATATTGATTAACAAGAAAATATGAGTTTGTGGTTTTTCATTAAGGAAAATAAGGATTCTGAGTCTTAAATGCGTTTTAGCTGGTTCTAAATCACCATCAACCAATCCAACTAATTGGTCCGTCGACCAAGTGGGTGGAATGCCTTGATGTTTAGGATTAGGGATCTATAGGCGACGAATGCTAATGTATATTTGTAAAATAACTCTTCTCTCCCTATAGGTTATAAGGTGTTCTCCCACATGTCCAGCGCAAGAATTGTATCATCCCTCCTGTGTGCAGACTCGTGAGAGAGACACGTATGAGTGTTGGTGTTATGGGCCCCACCAATGAATGCATGTGTAAATGAGTTAGTGTGACGGCGGGTCTGCGACGCAGGGAGGATGGTTGTGCTCTCACTCTTTCCCCGGATTTTGCGCTGGATCATTATATTTAAAATCATTTGCATAATTAGGACTAAGCTACATTTCTAATAAAACTATCAACATTAGTATGCACTCATTAAATGAAGAGTTATCATGGGCCATTTCATTAATACATTCAAGATCTCCCCCTAGTTTATTAAAAGTTAGAACACACAAAATTAAATAAGTATTCATCTGTATAAAAACAATATAAATAGTAACAAGTAAAGGAGGATCCCTTCTCCATTTTAGGGGCTACCCTCTGGGTAGGGATAAAGTAGTGATTCAAGTACCATGAACCCCCTTTGACCTATTGTGTATAAAGAAAGAATCAACCAACATTTGTGAAATCCTGACTCTTTCAAGAAGATTTTGAGTGTGCTTGAAGTGTACAGACTCAATTGGGAAGATGTGAACCAATTGTTGTGATTGATAGGGCCAAGTGAGGCAAAAGAGATTGGTGGATAAGGCGCCATGGCAGAGTATGGCAACTGGGAATGATGGAGAATTGAATGTGGAGAAGGATGTGTTGTTGAATGCAATCCCCGAGATATGTCTGGTTAAAATGGACTAATAACATTTCCAACTGTAAGCAGAATAGGGGAGAGGCGTGAGCTAATTATTTGGACATGCACAAGGATGTGTTTGAACGATACCCCATCGAAAGGAGATCGCTCTGTAAGCTGTGGGTACTGCCTTGATGCAGAGATGGTTACCAAACCTTTAAGAATCAATTGACCACTGTATGTATTGAACAACAGTCTAAGAAATGTGCAGAGGTAGTGACAGTCACAAACCTCTGTGTTCAGTCACAGGAAAAAAAGAAAGAGAATGCTCAATTAAAATTGATGTAGGCGAAATTGCAGAACATGCAGGCGGTGAAGAGGAGTAGGACAAGCCGTGCCAAAGTGGAGGAAGCCAAGGAGGTCAGGGAGGTGGGATAGCTAGAAGAGGAAGCAGGAGGGGCCCGGGGTCAGGAAGGTCTTGTTTGGATGAGGTCAGCTCTTACACTGGAAGCAAGATTGTCCAAACACTGCTTTCAATGTACCAAGACCTCTGTATCAACTTAGGTGCTACCAAGCAGTGCAGAAGCCCAACCACAAATTTTGTGAGAGAGGTTCTGACTGCAAATTGAATACATTTAATAGCAGTAGATCATAACAGCCCATATGCAGACGGCATCATCCGTGGTAAACATACCACTTGCCTTACTGATACTTGCACAAGTCACGTGGTCTAAAAACCTCTGAACTCCATTCTCTGGCTTGTCCATAGCTTCTGTTGGTATTTCCAGTCAATGAGTTACCTAGTACAATAGAGGTCCTGTGTCCATTTCTCTGGGATATATTAGTGATAAACTTTCTTACTTTCTCAGTCCCACTTCTCCGACTAACCGGTTAGACAGAGATATTTTCTGCAAACTCAACGTGTACAGGTTGTTGCAGGACCGTAGGTCTATCAAGAATGTGGTTATTCCCTGTGGTCCCTAAACTCGTTACCATTCGTTCCTGCATCCCAGCCAGTGCCCACTGATTCACCATGGTTGATTGTTGCTCTGCCGTTTTTTCCCATTCCCATACATGAGGGGGGAGTCAGTATCTCTTCTCGTTCAGAAGGTCTAAACTTTTGTGGACTAGACTCCCACAAGCATTTACATGATCTCTGCTAATATTCTCCCAGGGCCTAAAGAAAGATGTTGGTCTTCCTCCGGGGGGGGCTACGGTGATTGAGTATGCGGACCATTTACTGCTGGCACCTGTTACTCTAGATCAGTGCAAAGGAGACTCAGTTTATCGAATTGGAAACAAAGAACATAAGACTCTAAAGGAAAAATAATGTTTTTGCCTTTTCTGAGGAAGATATCTTGGTTATGAGTTTTTTACTGCAACTGTCATCAATCTTCTGAAAGAGTTCACACATTTCATAAGTTGTTCAACCCATAACGGTTTCCCAGGTATGCACCCTTTCTAGCAAGAGCCCTGGGCAGTAAAAATCACAATTCTCTTTATGATCTTTTGATTTGCTTCCTGCTATTTTGCGGTAAACTCTAGGTAGACTCTAGACTGCCAGACATGTTGCGTTCCATTTTTAACAAATCACTTCCTTCCACTTGAATGTGTGATTTGATAATGCACACATACGACCTGCTTGGAGACCTTATGTTGTGTGAATATTATCCTCAAACATGTAACATCCAACACTAACCAATAGTTTGATACCCAATGTAAAGGCCATTTCAGGTTCCCTGTACTTGGAACAGCCCGTCTTGTTCGACTCCAAATGGCCTTTAATGATGAGCTCAGGGAAGGCATCTGACAAAACCAGGACACTCTTTAGTGCAAACCCCCTACATGCTATAAAGTACCTTCATTCTCCTAAGTCAGTGTCCCACTCCCATCTATTCCCAACGAAGGATTAGGCTTGGGATGCCGGAGCCACCAATCTGCAGCCTCCTACCCTAGAAGAAGAGTTGCTGGACTGCTTTCTGGTAACAGAAGTAATCTGGACCAGAAAATAAGAGATGGGCCTATTCTAAATGAACGTTTGCAGAGAAGATGCCCAAAGCAAAGGAGCTACCTAGAATCCACAAGGATCTTGCAGAGACAGTTGACTCAAGAGTCAAACAACGTCTGAGCACTTAGTGGGTCAGGAGATTTGGTGCAGACATTTATGGTCTCAAGTTTGGTTTAGGCTGTACTGCCCCTTAAAATCAATACGGACAAAACCGACATTTTGGTATTCGGCCCTCAAACCTCTATTTGGGCTGCCACCTGGTGGCCTGCAATCTGCAGTCCACTTCCTGTTTCAGTTAAAATGGCTAAAAATCTGTGAGTCCTCTTTGATAAGGGCCTGTCTTTTGACCCCCAGGTGAACTGCAGTTAGTACTTGCTTTTACATTCTTAAAACTTTGAAGAAGGTGCTGCCGTACATTTCCTCGGAGCTACATCTGCCCACCATCATTGCACTAGTTACCTCCCCGTTAGTCTACTGCAATGCATTATACCTAGATGCCAGCATAGGTTCTCTGAACAAGCTTCAAGTGGTGCAAAACGCAGCGGCAAGACTTATTCTTAACATTCCGAAACACCAGTCCACCAGGGAATTAATCCATGCTTTGCACTGGCTTCCGATCAGGAAGCGCATCTCCTTCAAGGCTCTCAACTTGGTGTACAAACCTATTGTTGGAAATGGCCCTTTTTGCAGGGTTATCCCCAAACTTTTTGCTTTTTACGCCTATTTTTTTCCTGACTTGTTTGACTTGATTTTAGGACTCTGGGCACTTCACCACTGCTAATCAGTGAAAAAGTGCATATGCTCTCTGTGTAAATTGTGTTATGGATTGGTGTTTCCATGATTGGGCATTTGATTTACTTGTTAGTCCCTAGTAAAAGCACTGAGTGTGCCAGGGCATGTAAGCCAAATGCTACTAGGGGGCAAGCAGCACAGATTGTGCCACCCACGAGAGTAGCCCTAAAAAAGTAAACTCAGAGCTGCCATTCCAGAGTCTGCGCGCAGTTTGTAACTGCCATGTCGACTTGGCAAGTGCACCCACTTACCAGGCCCTAAACCTTCCCTTTTCTACATGTTAGTCAGCCCTAAGGTAGGCCCAAGGTACCAATGTGGGCAGGGTGCAGTGTATGTGAAAGGTGGGACATGCCCTGGTGTGGGTGGCATGTCCTGATAGTGAATTACAACCCATTTCGTTTTTCACTATTACAAGGCTACCGGTTCCCCAAAGGACAGAATGGAAAGTTGGTTTATAACATCTTCTAAACATAACTGGCCCTGGGAACTAGGTGGAAAAATAAAGTTTAGTATGCCTGAACTCGGAATCTAAAGATGCATCTTTTAGTGAAGGTGATTTTTACATTCTGCGTTTGAAAATACCACTTTTAGAAAGTAAGTATTTTCTTGCTCAGTCATCTCGTGTCCCTCCTTTGGAATGTGGATTGCCGGTCTGGGTTTTGGATGACAGAAGGCTGGGGAGCAGAAGGGCTCCAGATAGTCGAGGTAGGGTCAGGAAAGGGCTGAATAGACCTTGACTGCAATGGGGGAAAGGGGAGGAGATTTCCTTGCACCTCAAAGGGCCGTCTCCACCTCCTGCCAGGAATTCACACCAGAGAAGGCAGAACTGGTTCTGGCTGGGCACAGACACTCTCTGCCTAAGAGATCAAAGGATTTTGGGATATAAATATTGGGACCCAGACCCCTGAACTTTAGAACTCTTGTGGATCAAGAAGACTGCCAAGAAGAAGAGCTGGAGAAGCATTTCTAAAAGGTACTGTTTGCGGGTCTTCCCGCCATGGTAGCTGGCCCGCGACGCCGCGGTCAGTCAGAACAGTGTGGATTGGTTTGCTCACCACGACGTGATAGCTCCATCCGGCACTATCGACATCAAGGAACTATTTTTAAAGCATATTTTGATAAGTGAAGAAGATTTTGAAGTACTGTATTGTGGATTTTTATCGTTTTTGGTCGTCTTAAGTATATAAAAATATTGGATATTTTTCTAAACTAGTGTGGTGTCCTTTTGTAGGGCTTACACTGTATTACTGTTGGTTATGTGCAAATGCTTTACACACTGCATCTAAGATAAGCCTAAGACAATCAATTGATGGACGGAATGCAGAACAAATTAAAACATTCACCCCCAGTCAAGAGATCTGGGTTCAATCGATCATTCTTTTGCTCACCATGCCACCCCAGTTTAGACCTGGCCATATGCAAATCAGTCTTGACCCTGTGCCTCATGGGAACAGTCCAGCCCGAACTGCCAAACCAGGTCCTCCCTGGACCGGAAACAAGCATCCTAGGACCAGTTTAGGGGTTTCACCCCTCTTCAGCCAGGATAGCTCGATTCCAGTGGCACAGTGAGCCCAGGACCCACATCTGCGCATACCTAGCGCACTTAGGGTGAGAAAGCAAAAGACACACAATTGATGGACAGAATGCAGAACAAAATCAAAACATTCACCCCCAGTCAAGATATCTGGGTTAAATCCATCATTCTTTTGCTCACCATGCCTCACCAGTTTAGACCTGGCTATATGTAAATCAGTCTTGACCCTGGCTTGGCAGTTCGGGCTGGACTGTTCCCATGAGGCACAGGGTCAAGACTGATTTGCATATGGCAGGATCCAAACTGGAATGGGATGGTGAACAAAACAATGGATTTAGGCCCAGATCGCTGTACTGGGGTGAATGTATGATATTGTTCTGCATTCTGTCCATCAGCTGTTGTTTTTGCATTTGTCACCCAGAGTGGGGCAGGTATGCCCAGACGTGGGTTCCGTGCTCTCCATGCCACTGGAATCAAGTTATCCTGGCTGAAGAGGGGTGAAACCCCGAAACCGGTCCTAAGAAGCTTGTTTACAGTCCAGGGAGGACCTGGCTTGGCAGTTTGGGCTGGTCTGTTCCCATGAGGCACAGGGTCAAGACTGATTTACATATGGCTGGGTCCAAACTGGAATGGCATGGTGAGCAAAAAAACGATGGATTTAGTTCCAGATCGCTGTACTGGGGTGAATGTAGGATATTGTTCTGCATTCTGTCCATCAACTGTTGTTTTTGTCTAAGATAATCCTGACTGCTCATGCCAAGCTACCAAGAGGGTGAGCAGAGGTTATTTTAGGAGTAACTCCCTTATCCGGACTAGAGTGGTGGTTTCTACCTGGCTTTGGCACATGCCCTAGCCTGCCAAAAATCCCATTTCTAACACCTATGCATGGCAAAGGCTCACCACATCTCAAAACCTTGTTCCAATGGTACACACCTGGCAGAGCGTCGAGATCCTCTACTCACAAAAGACTAGCCTCTCCCAGATTCCGTAGGTCTAAATGAGGTGGCCGCTCATTCTCAGTGGTGGCGGCTAAACTCTGGAATTCTTTACCCCCTTCTATCACCACGGCTGACTCGCTCCAGACCTTCAGGAAGCTTCTGGAGACCTGGCTCTTTGCCTCTTAGCTGGTTGTTGGTAGTCTCGCTTTTGTTTTGCCCAGCGCCTTGACACCTTTTGGTTTTAGTGCGCTTTATAAATATCACCCTATCTTATCCCCTGACCATTTCAATTCTACCCAGAAAAGGGGACACATTTTCTCTTTTCATCAATGGTTCCTGGGGTTTATTCTGTTTGCTGGATTGTTCATCCTAATTCTAAATGTTTGATCCTGCTCTGTAAGACCGGTAATCAAAATATTAAAGAAATACTACATTTTAAAGATGGGTTGGAACATGACCCTACAACTTACTTCTCCAGCTACATGTGGAAGCCATTAGTTGCCCTTAGGAGCTATCCTCATTAGTGCAGCAAATCCAAGGTCCCCAGAACTCAAATATGGGAGACCCACTGCAGCCCAATCAGGCCTGCCTTTTCCTACGCAACTGAAGATGGACCTTTATTACTCCAAGCAAGTTCCATAGCACCTTTGCTACGCTACTGGGTGCCCTCATCATCCACAAACGTGGCCTACAAACAGTCAGTAAAGAGATAGGGGCCTATGAAGGTTGGTATCTGGGAGAGTCTGTTTTGGAGCCCAGCTCTTAACCGGCGCCTACAGCTCACCTGCCAGAACATGGACTTTAGAAAGCAGCTGTAACTGGTACAAGTCTTATTCAGAGAGTGCCCTATAGCACCCTTCACCAACAAATAGATCCTCGGTGGCCTCGTTTACTGGACACTCAAGTTTGGTGAAACATTTTGTGACCGTCACTTTTGTGAGTAAGGAATCTTAGTCCATTTTCAGATGGGAATAGGGACTTTCGGATTTTATTTTTTATGTTTAGCTACTTCTGAACAGCTTGTGCTCAAACCCACAGAAATATCCTTCCAGATGCCACAGACCCTTTAAAACTAGGACAAACAAATGAGTCTACTAGATATATTGTAACCGTGCGTCTTATGCCTTTAGTCACTAAATTATGTTGAATAAAGCACCTAAAGTGGTCTAGCGACTGGAGTAATCACCATCTCTGGCCCACGAGACAACATTCAAAAGACTTCGATATTAAAATGTCTGTGCCAAGCCACCTACAGAGCCTCTGGCTGGTCTACATCCTATGCAGCTGGGAGGGGGGGGGGGGGGGGGGGGAGAAACGGGGGCAGGATCACTCTCCCCATCTAAGGCGATGTGCTAGTAGATCATGGAGAAACAGTTCACCCGCTGAAACTCCTGGAGTTAATCACATCTCTGGACAAAAGTCTCCCCAGTTTGGGGTCACCTAGGGCATGCTACAGCACAGCTCCTATCCTCCTCTCGGACTCCCTTCGGACTCCCTCACATTCACAACACTTTCTTTTCAGAAAGATCTCGGACACTTTTCCTCTGCGTACAGACTCATTGTATTGATGCCTCATACAAAAAGACTGCCAGGGTCTCTAAGGAAGTCCCATGTGCAGGGCAGGACTGCAACATCAGTCCTAGCAAAGATCTTCAAACCAGACCCACATTTCAAGAGGTCGTGATTAGAATGGTGCCAAAGAGGCTCACGTAAGTAATGAAATCCCATCCTGCTCTGAAAGGAGTCAGTCCCCTTGCCTGCAATTTATTAAGGACAATGCCAGATAACAATAATGGCCAGCCTTGACTTGCCTTTACGCTCCCTCCTGTTATAGGAGACTTCTAGTTAACCCACTTATTATAGGCTCTGTACTGGAGCACTGCCAACTTCTTAATCAATAGAATTAAATCATAGGGCGCTTTTCCATACACTCACTCTCGAGGGGGAGCACTTACACAATACAGCCATCTTCACACTGCATACCTCTCCGCTTCATTTGGAACTGTTCCTTGCACAAGAATCTGCTTCCCGTGATAGACACCGCCAAAGATGGTTGTAATGTAAGGGAGAACCTGAAAAAGAAAAGAAGTCAGGAGGCTGAAACTTTAGCAGGACAATGTGAGTGGGTATAACTATGAGGAGCATCATGTGCTATGCAGTTTCCTAAATTTATTCTTTCAGTGAAGCCGTGGTATTTCTGCTAGGCACGACAACAACGCAGGTGGCCCAAAGAAAATTTAAAATGGAAGCAAGAAGGCATTGTGAGGAAGGTTGAAGCTGGAAGGAAGGAAAGGAGCGTGGTATGGGAGGAGTTCTTCCAGGTGGGCTGTTACAAGAGGAAATGAGGTACTGGTAGAAGGCCAAATCCCATGTGGGCTGTGACAAGAGGAAATAAGGTACTGGTAGACCCAAGAGCGGCTGACCTTGGATAAAAGCAAGAAATGCTAAGCACAGTCTTGGACTAGCCAGAAGTAAGGATAAACAGATTGAGAAGGGACCCAAACGCCATAATAATGTTCATGCTAACTTCCACACTGCACAATGAGTGTAAGCATTGCAAGAAATATAAACCCCCTTTTTTTTTTTTTAAAGTACCAAAACATTGTTGTCGCCTGAAGCGCACACGCATAACCACGGAGGAGCCAACAAGTGAGTGCTCAGTTCCAAAAACTGCATGGCAGGCAGATAAAAATGTTCCACGCTCTGATAAATTGTGCAACAGTGGTCAACATGGCCAATCACAATTCCTATGCCAAAAGACATAACAGCAAGTTTAATGTTTAATCAAACCTTTGTACTGCTAAACTTATTTATTTAGGAAGTGTTGTAAGTCACCTATTGGTCATTACAGAGCACTAATAATCGGATGTTCCGTATGACAGCCTTCAAAGGCTCAATACCTCGGCTTCTTGTTGGATCATGGGATGCTGCTCACGCACTTAGGACTCCAGCAGGTAACTTTTTTTTATTTTTTGAAATAAATTTTTTATTGAGCAGAGCATCAGGGACATGACAATAATTATAAGTAACAGGGAAACATCATTAGATCAACAGATACCGAACATGGATAAAACCAATACAATGAAAGCGTGAAATAAGTGCAGGAAGCATTTTGCATCAATAATTTAACAGCCTACCCATTTTTTTTTTTTATTATTTTTTTTTAGAGTATTAGCATTAATATACCAACTTTGTGGATATACAATTCATTCTTACTAAAATGCTAGAGTGTTAAAGAGCGAAAGTGCTAAGGTGCTAAATCTCCCAGTGAACCCCAGAGCACATTTCCCCCAGTTCCCCCGCCTTAAAATTTAAATACTGCATATTTTGTCGAATAAGACTACTAGTCTGTACGGGTTTCGAGAGTAACTAAATATTTCCAGATTGCAGCAAACTGTTTAGTAGCGCCCACCCGCCTCGCACAAGCTTCTTCAAAAATCCTGGTCCATTTCATTTTTTTTTAACCACTTCTCATATGTGGGTGCTTCCACTGACCTCCAATTCTGAAGAATTAGGGAGCGTGCAACGAGGGAGGAAATGGCTAAAAAGGTCTCCTCCACTTTTGTCAAATTTGCCCTAGATTTACTAATTCCGCAGAGGGCAACCTCAGCCTCTAGATCTAAACTCTTCTGAATTACCCGACTTAAGGCAGAGAAAATCTCACCCCAGAAAGGCCCTAACCTAGGGCACATTAAGAAAATATGTAGCCAGGCCCCTTCCCCTTCTGCCTGGCAGTGGAAACATCTATTCTCAACTTCTGGGTATTTTTTATTGAGGGCTTTGGGTGTATAGTATGCCAACCATCGGGACAAAGGCCATTCTTTTCAAATTGGCTGGCATCCGGGCCTTGCTCCCTAGCTGGCATATGACCTGCCAATCCTGACTTGACAAGGTACATTGAGTTTCCTGGGTTATCGTTTCTAAGTGCTTCTAGACCAATAAAGATTCACTTAGAGTGCTAAAAAGACGATGCCAATTCCCCACCCCTCTTAGCTTTGCTCCGAAAAGAGCACTCACCAATTTAGACGGCAAGTTAGGCCTATTTAGAAAATGCAAAATCTGTAAATATTAAAACAAAACTGGCTTGCTCCGGTCCCTACTTCTACTCTGTACCTCTTGCCAGGTAATTACTCTGTTCTGAATTGAAAAGCGCCCGAGCTCTTCTAGCCCACAGTCCTTCCAATTTCTAAGGTGACTAGATTGAATTTGGAGGCCCAAATGTATACATTCACCTAATTTTAGATAATAAAACCCAGAAGAACCAGCTTGCCTAAAAAAAGGATTGTAATCTAAAGGAGTAATCCTTCAGAGTCTTGCATCTAGTCCTCTTGGGAAGTTTAGAAGTTTTTAGAAATATTGGGATCTGCGAGCCAGCTTCCTGCACCATTTTATCCAAAAGGAAATTGTCTATTAAACCACTGAAACCAACAAACGGGCTGTTAAATCTAAAAAGGCTGCTTTGTGATATGTACGAACATGCGGTAATGATAACCGACCCTCATCAATGGCTAGTTGTACCGGCGGGAGTTTAACCCTCGGTGTCTTCTTACCCAAAACAAACTGTTTAACATTGTTTCCAGCTCTTTAAAATAACCGATATGGATTTTAATAGGTATATTAATAAAAAGGAAAACGAGTAGAGGGAGTATGGACATTTTGATAAGAGCTACAGAGCCTATCAAAGTTAAAGGCAGTAGCAACCAATTATCCAACAGTAATCTTAATATTATCCTGCATGGCTACGAAGTTCAGCTGGTATAGCGGTTGATATTGATCAGAGACATAAATCCCCAAATAACGTATTGGGTCCGACTTAGCGGCTTGGTGTTTAAGATTTACGGGAAGGAAATTCCTGTCAGAGCTTAAAACTAGAATTTCAGTTTTATTTTGGTTTATTTTATAACCCCCAATCAATTCAAATTGGCTAAATTCTGTAATGACCAATTCCAAATTCTGGCTCTTAGATAATGTCATCCGCAAACAACTTGACATAGCCTGTATTGGAGCATTGATTGCTACACTGTCACAAATTTGGATAGCTAGGGGTTCAATAAAAAACGTGAATAATAAAGGGGAGAGCGGACACCCTTGTATAGGCTCAGGCAGTGGAATTGTTTAGAAAGTGTGATAATATCAATTTCTAAAGTGCCACAGTACCCAAAGAATCTACAATATACCCTTCAGAATTTCAGGCTCCATTGCCAGGACAGTGTCTACAGCCTTCAAAATGCAAAGAATGATTGCCATTCAAGTAAACACAATGCTCACCCGGAAGGTAAGCATCATGTTAGTGTCTGTATTCACTTGCATTAGTACGTAAAGCATCTATTTAATGGCAAAGTGCACATTGCCCCAATATATAAAGCATTGTTATAGAAGAAGCCACACTTCCTCCCTACGTACAGCAGCACTGACATGTTGAAATCTCCATTGGTCTAGTCACGCAGGGTTCACCAAAGTTGGTCCTGGAGGGCCACATCCAAGCCAGGTTTTTAAGATCACTACATTTATCTAAATGGGGGAAATGCTAAAAATCTGGCATGGATCCGGTCCTCCAGGACCAACTTTGGGGAACCCTGGTCTAGTGCATAAAACACTGTTCTCTAAAGAGTCCATGATGTTCTGGTATGTCAAGCACCTCTTTCAAAAAGAATTTGCATTATACCTACCTACCTACCCACCCACCCACACACACACACACACACCTCTCCCCCCACCAATAGCTGTCCTCCGACCTACCCCTCCCTGTATTCCTAAAGCCTGCACGCAGAGGGTGAAGCAAGTCCTAGGGCAGGGGTCTCCAACCAGTAGCTTGTGAGCTACTGTAGCTCTCCAGCTACCTCGGAGTATCTCAACTGTGTGCAGCCCAGCTTTTAAAATTAGAAAGCTTCTGCTTGGTTGAAATATTATATACAACAGTAATAATAATATTAGTAGCTCTCAATGGGTTTCATTGAACATAAGTAGCTCTCAGTACAGAAAAGGTTAGAGACCCCTGTCCTAGGGGCCGGCAGCTCGGGTCTGTGGCTGGGCTGTTCATGCTCCGATAAACAGAGCTCTTCATGGCAGCTTGTTGGGTAGCTGGCAACACTTCCAGCAACACGTCCTTCCTTTTTGGCAGAGGTTATGTATGCCATTCTGCTGCAGCGAGGCCAAGTGTGCCACCCACTCCCAGCTGTCAAAGGAAAAAAGCTTTTAAGCAGGGGTGTGCAAACCTTGCATAATTACCTTTTGTTTAATTACGCAAACGTTTGGGGATATTATGCAAAACGCAAATCTGGCATTTATATCTAGATTTTAACGAGAAACGCGTATGTGCATTTTGGACGAGAGGACGCATTTTGAGCTCAAAATTTGCGCCGCTCTCGTGCTGTTCATTCGCACTGCTCCTGTGCTTCCGCGTTAAGATTTTTACCTGAAAAGGACATGAAATTAGTCAGTGTGGCATAATGGCATAAATTTGGGAATTTCACATTACATGCATTATGTGGAATGCCACAAAATACGAAGATTATACAGGTGTAATGAAAGTGTTGCCAGCCCTACTTTTAAGGTTTATGCCAGTGTGTATTTACATGCACTGTAGCTTGTTTCACATATGCTTTACCCTTCAGAGGACAAAAAATCCTCCTTAGAAGTGCCCTGCTGTTCATACTGCTGTCTCTCTGCAGCCACTTCGATTCCCACCAACCACTCCAAGTACCAAGTGGGTGGGTGCCTAGCCACACCTATCCGTTACCCCAAAGTGGGTACAGGCAATGACGCCTGGGTGATCCACATTGACTTTTTTGCTCCCTCCTACTGCCCATTTCTAGATGGGTCAGAACCAATCCCAAGCCCCAAACCATGGAAGGTGCCAAGTTAGCCTGCTAGAATGTCTCAACGTGGAAACAGCCATGACAGTGAGACAAGTGGTATTATAGAGTTTGGATGTGGGGCGGGGAGGTTTCACAAATCTCAAACCTACTCTTAAGGACTGAGGGACTGGGTAAGGCCCGAGGACACGCTGGGGCACGGAATAGGAAAACCGGGGCACAAAGAGAGAAAGAATGGTACCACCCCTATAGGCCATGAATTTTCACATAAATTTTCCTTAGGCAGGCCATTCTCCATACTATACTTAAATGAACAATATGGAAATTTGAGGCTCACCAGCAGAGTATGTATAGTAAAGTTGTTGCCACTTTAGATCTCCAAGATGCTCATCATAATGTTATGACAAAATCAAGTTGACAACATATGAAAACAGCAATGATATTTGCTGAACCATTCAGTGATTTTCCGGCAGAATTATGCTTTCTGTGAACACACAAACTCTGCTTACAGATTCCAAGATGGGACACGTTTTACTTACCTAGCATTTGGTGAGGGATTTTTCTTAGATGGCATGGATCCTGCTAAGGTAGAGACAAAAACCTGTCCTTCATACATTGGAGGACTAAACCTGCACACAAAGAAATGCCAGGCCCACAAATAAGGCTAATTTCTTGGAGGGTCGAGTCTTAGACCGGTGTGCAATTTTGGATTTAATCAAAACCTCTTCTTAGGCAGAAATTCTAAATTATGGGCCCTCACACCCTTCGGACTGAAGATTGCCCGTGACATCATTGCAGAAACCTAGAATTGTTCTTGCTATCACTTTAAGAACCATTCATCAGATAATGACAACTTTAGGAATTTGGCATCAGAATGTGATATCATTAAAGGAACCATTTCACGAATAAAACCTGTCATAGCTCTGAAATGCCTATTTTTAACAGCAAAATCTGCCCACATGCTTCAATATTGTGGCACGACTCCAGGAACCTGGGGCAAGACAGTGACAGAAGGCCAGGAACCCGAGCCTAGGTAGTTATATAACTCCAGAATTCCTCCTCAGGATTGTGACAAAATGGTTCCATGATGTGGCCTTTCTGGTCTTGCGTGCGCATGCGCCGTTGCTGCGAGGGTTATTGTATACAATAAAGGTCTTGGGGCCGGCCCATTACTTACCATTTGCTGGCTTGATTGTCATTCTTCTTACCTGCCTAATTGCCCACCATATCCCTCATGTCACTTTCTTTTATTTCTCAGGATCATGGATCAGGTACTAATTGATTTCATTTGATGAGTGTCCTTCCACAGCTTGCACAGTGATTCAAGGTACTTTTTTCCCCATTCTTATTTCCACTTCCATGCTACACCTGTGTGGTAGCTTTTAACTTTCATCTTACAGGTTTCGTTTGTCATTGCCTTAATTTGTTTCGTAATTCAGCACTTCCTTTTTGCAGCACCAAACAAATGGCATGGAATAGTGGCTTTTTAAAGGGCCTCAATTTTGGCCAGTGCTGAAGTTAATCAATTTCGCTTTAAAACCGGTGTCCTCCGTATCATATGTATTCCACCTCTTTCCATTGTGTACAAATTATGTGTCTATTTAAAGCATTTCAGTTTTCTGCAGCGCAGTAACTACTCCATTTTTCCTTAAAACCTGTGCCCAAGTCCACATTCTCATATGTATTTTACCAAAAACGCCTTCACGTGCCCTAGATTATTATACATTTAGGTGCAGAAGATGTAGCATAAAGGCCACAGCAACACTCAACTCCAATCTACCCCATCCCATTCCATCCTACACCACTCCACTCCAACCCACCACAATCTACTACAATCTGCTCCAATCTACCAAACACGAATCTACCCCACAGCAGCCCACTTCCCCCACCAACCTTTAGCTATGCTGAAAAGTAGCCACACTAGCATACAACATGGCTAAAACACATTGCCAAATCCAACAGCTTTCGCATAGGTGAGACCTATTGGCTTTGCCAACGCTTGTTAAAGAATTTCTTATGTCCAGATGTACATCAGAGACGCTGATGTGATTGTGTATCAATCTGCACCTCAGCAGAGAGGCTAGCTCTTACCTTTCGGATTCTAAACCATGCACAGACATCCATAAGCAAACCCGGCAACTTTACTGATTTAAGTGATCGTCTATTGCCTGCGTGCACAAACAAATGCCACAAGCATTGGCAAAGCCAATAGGTTTCTCCCATGTGATCTCTTTTGGCTTTGTCAATGTTTTGAAGCCATGTTGTACTGCAGCATGGCTGAACGTTAGGGGAAAAAAGCACTATGACACTGGCCGTGTCATAGCTTTTTTTTTTTTTAACCACACTAAACAATTGACAACGCCAAACAATGTTTTGCAGTTTTATATAACACAATCTTAGCCCTTGGGAACTGGAGAACGTACAAAATCACCAGTTACATTACACAAGGTCACGTTCATTTTCTAGATACTGGATGTTAATTGATTTGCCCAGAATCACAGGATGTTGAGCCAATGCTGGGAATCAAACTGGTTCCTCAGTTCCAAAGTGAGCAGCTCTGCTGTAATGTCCCATCTAACTCCAATAAATGATTAAGAAAATAAGGATGATATACAAATTATAGGACTAAAGCATGTAAACTCCAGCAGGCCGTTTCTAATGCATCAAAGAAGGCGGCCTATTGAGCATGAGGGCCCCCCCTTAAGCGGCGGCCTATTGAGCATGAGGGCCCCCCCTTAAGCAATCTGTCTGTGCCATCAGGAAGTGGGGAAGGAAGGCTTCAGTGAGCCTGGTTGAACAAAATGCCTCATGGGAGTCTCTGCTGTGACAGGACAGGCGAGTGGGTTGCTAAATACTTAGTCTTAGAGTCAATGAAAAGCTGTTCAACATCCCTGATGCATATTAGGCAAACACAAATATAGGAGGCGACGGAGGAAGCTCCAACACACATTCCTCTGATTTAACTGTTTGGGGCCAGTGATTGAGCACCACTGCAGAGTGGTTGCTCACCTTGTGCGACAGGGCGACCAAATGCCTTGTCATTCGCTCCCAGAAGCCTTCATGTACCATAGCACTATTTAGCACCCTTAAATTCATCGAAGCTATTGGGTGAAGCAAATCATGTGCAAGAAACATAAAACCCTCTGTTCACCTGTAACCCCCACCTCACCTTGAACAATCGCACTGCCGACATTGCAGATTATTCCTCATAAAACAAGCCACTTGGGACAGGGTGAGAGAGGGCAAACAATGCAGCAGGAGGAAGACAGGGGGCAGTAAGTTGCCAAACCGCGGGAGGAGGGCGAAAGCTTAATGGGAGAAGCAACATGAGGAGAGGGTGGTAGACAGTCTGCAAGTGCGGGAGAATAAGAATTAAGAAAAAAAATATATAGGCGTCAGCGGGTTCTAACGGAGAACGGGAGGAAAGCAGGGTAGGCTTTAAAAGAACAATGGCGACGGGGTTACAAAATAATGAATGTGGGGGGCGTTGAAGCGGGGGGGGGGGGGGGGAACAGGTTGCGAGCCTCGGCGGGAGGGTCAACATCAAGTGATTGGTGAGGAAGAAGGGAGGATATGGCGTAATCACTTGAGCAGCCGCCTTTGTAGCTGGGGAACTGGGTTCGAGTCTGGGCGGGAGGCTCAACATCCTGTGGTTCTGGGCAAATGACTTATTCTCTATTTGAGCCTAAAAATGAATGCATCTGTGTGTAATGCAGATGGTTTGTGTACAGCGGAGTGCGGGGACAAAAGTAACAAGCATTTGCAATGCAATAGGTCTCGCATTATTAAAGTTTCAGCTATTGGGGTTGCATTTTTTATTAATGCCAATAGATCAAACTTTAATAATGCGAGACCTATTGCATTGCAAATGCTTGTTGCATTGGTTTTTGTACATGAAGCCAGGTGCATCCAAAATGGATCTCAGTGGCATCTGTACTCAAGCTCTCCCATACACAGAGCCCTACTACTTCACATATGCAAACACACGGAATGCCAGTGTAAGGTTCTGGACATACACATATCTGGGAACCTATAAACAACTTTACATAAGTGGGGCTTGTAGGCCACACTCACAGTAACGCAGACAAAAGGTGAGATCACACTATCAATCTCAAAAACATGCTGCCACCACCACTTTATCTCTTATACCCCAGAACAGGGACAGGATTTACCAGCCCACTTACGAGTTACCATTTGGAAGGCCCTCCAGGTCATAGCAAAGGTGCAGGACCTTGCATAGCCAGGGACATGCTTAGGCATTTGAGCAAATGCTAGATTAGTGTGATACTAGGGTCAAAATAAGAGGCAAGAAAACAGATATACAAGCAGTCAGGGCAAAGGAACACGCCCATATACCATGCAGGGAACACTCGCGGCCCAACAATTTTCCACTTGAAAAACTGCACATATACCCACCAACTCCAGTGTATGCAATGCCCATAACGTTCTACACATGAAAAAAGGAGCATCATTCTCTTTTCTTCTAGTGTGTATAAAATTATGGTTGCTCTTATCCAGACAAATATATACACAAAACATTTATATCCCTAACACACACGTAGACAATTACTGGCATCTATTATCCACTTTTCAAACATAAAAAAGCAATGCTCTTACAAAACCTATCTGGAATTAAGAGTGATTTTGGGTTTCCCACATGGGCATACTTCTTACCTTTTTCTGCACAGCCATATTCGCATCGTAGACAACCACAGACAATTCATTCCCCTCAGAACGGGTGGTTCATGAATCACCCAGGCCTTCATACTGGCCTTAATACGTTACAATAACACTTTCAGTATCAGTACCATACTGAACATGAGCTAAAACTGGATCATTGGTCAAACAGGAACGAAGAAGAAAGATAAGAAGAAGGGGAAATGACGGCACAGAGAATGAGGATGAAAGAAAAAAAAAAATGACAAAGAGGATCAAAATACCAGATGACAACGAAGGTCAGCAAACCAATAAAACGGGTAGGGCGAAAGTGAAAGTGCGTAATGCGCGCGCTGTGTTCACGTGGGGACCGAACAGCAGAGAGACGAGCCTCGCTCGCCAAAGTGAAAGGTGGGGGGGGGGGGAGCGCGAGAAGAGACGCTGCGGGTGCACATGGGATGTCCGGGGGACAGGAGATGTGCACACCGCGTGGCTGTACGTGCGCGTACACAGGCTCCAATCCGCTCTCCCTGCGCTTGCTCATCTCCTGTCCCACTTCCGAGGCAAGTCAGCAACAATAGATCTCGCTGGCAACAGACGGCACTTTGCGCTGCGTTCGCCAGGCGAGATCTAAAAAAGCATGCAGTCGCCAAACACACTGGAGTGCAAAGAAAATAGTGCCATAAAAGGAGGAGGAAAAAGTTCCACTAATACGAAAACACACAAAGAGTAGGACGAACACAATAGGAAATAGCATGCTGCAACCAACAGAAAACAAAGAAAACAGAGTGACAAGCATACCAACAAATCAGAAGTAAGGGTGGGCTGTAAGCCCCTTTTAAGATTTGATAGGACTTACCTAGGCAGTAGATGCGCCATCTCTTGAAGACATGCAGGATATAATGTTTGGTCTTTACCGTCCGGCCATCGATTTTCACTCAAGTGCCGTTCTAAAATGCTTGCTACCATCTGGTTAAAGTGTGTTGTTTGTTCTGCCATTTGGTATCTTGCTCCCTCCCGCAGAGCATGGCCCTATTACTAGTAGGCTTCCACTTTCGGCCATTTCTATTTCTTTAAGCGCACTATTTTTTTTGTTGGTTTCTGTCCGAAATACGAGCGCACATATTTTCAGTTGCTCTGTTCCTCTTTATCGTCACATTTGCTGGGACAGATGTCACTCTGAGCTCCACTCACGTTTATTGTCACATTTAACACAAGGACTCGAGTTTTGAGTTGCTTCGTTCCCATTTTTCGTCACATTCGCTGTGACAAAAGTCGCTCCAAGTTGTGATCATTTTGGTTTTTACTTTCTTTTGAGCATAACGTTTTGTTTTTAAAATGTTGCCATGTGATATAAAAATCATTTGTTCATTTTGATCCTAATAATGCTCGATCCATTAGCAGATTTGGACCACCTGAGAAGGTTCTTCAGGGGAGGAGCGGGGCTACCAACCGGCACACTACGTATGCGCATACCTCTGTGCGTGGCTCATTACTTCAGCATGCGCAGCAGCCAATTCCTGTAATGAACGGTGGAATGCTAGACATTTTGAGGCTGCCTCAAACACCGGTACTGCGAAGGCAAAGTGGTTGAATGGGAGTCAGCTTATCCTGCTTAAAAACACATTGGTGAGGCATTATAAATGTAGCGCTTTACTTATCCCCAACCGCTCCGTTTTTTCAACCCTGTGTCTTCTCCCCCTCCCACCCACCTCATCTCCATATCTTCACTATCCCAGTTTCCACCCCGACCAGATTGACAAAGCCACTAGGTCTTCCATTGGAGAGATCTACTGGCTCTGCCAAGGTTTGTTTTTAAATACAAAAGACTTCACAAGTTCATCGCAAGAGCTGTGCAGGGGAAACTTAAAAACAAAAGCATGCTCCAGAGCATCCTCAAGAGGGCTGGCTACTCAGGACTAAAAGAAGCCTTAAGAGCCAATCAACTGCAGCTATAGAGGCTCAGAATCAATGAGGTTCCAAAGGCAGGGGTGCAGGTCCAGGTGCTTGAAGCAGGGTTTTACAGAGAGTCTCCCCACGAAATCTTGATTGTGAGCGAGTCTGGAGGATGCCTCTTGCCAGGGAACTCCTGTACCAGAAGCTAGTCTTCTTGTGGGTACTTATACTTTAAGAGTAGACAATATCCCCGGTGGTAGGAGGACCGACATGCCTCGTGTTTGAGAGGAGTGCAAAGGACACAATTAATATTGTTTCAGACCTCAAGCTAAACAAGAGGTGCTTGACTGGCTCCACTGCTGCTGTGAAAACAGCTCTCAGTTTAAACAGGAGTACGCCCTACTTTTTTTCATGTTCATGAATAAAATTTACATTGTCCAGAAGTAAACCCATGCCTCGCCGAAATTTGCAGGAGGTGATAAAATAAATAAAAAAAAAAGACCGATGATCCTCTCTCGTCCTGGATTACTTCTGTACCCAACCCTGTAAGCCGCTACTCCCCCCCCCCCCCCTCTCTGAAGCCACAAGGAGTGAGGAAGACAGACAGTTTTACATTTCAAGTATCCCGTTTCCTTAATGCACAATATTACATCTAAAAACCCCATAACCAGGGCTGCATACATTTGAAATTGTAAAACACTGGAGCTTCCCAATCCATGTACCCCGGGGTGCCTTATGAAAAACCACCAACCCCTTTCCGGCACATTTTTGCACACATGTATTCTGATGTCATGAATGGCCAAGGATTGTGTGAGGTCATCATTAGTGGCTTCGAAATCCGAAAGCTCCCATCTCTTTCGGGTCGCAGATTGTTGGCTAGAATGCACAAATTCCAGGGGAAATCAAAGCCGGGCGCTTGAGTGGCAGTCGAGCTCTTCTCTTTAGCCCTTTTTCACTGCAGCCTAAAGAGTAGATAAAAACCAAGGTAGATTTTTTCCCGCCATGGCTTTAGGTTGTGAACTAAATTGCATATGAATGACCTATTAAGCTTCAGTGTCTGTCAGAGTTTCATTTATTACACCTTTAGTGTATACACATACAGTTGACTCGAAGGGTTACTTTTTTCTGTTCTAAAATTTTGTATTTGCTTTTATAAAAAGAGAGTGCAGAAAGAAAACAAAAAAAGGCACATCATACATATATATCTTTTCCCCTTTCTTCTCTTTCCGCATGGATTTTTTATCTTTTGTTCTTTCTTGCTCTCATCTTTCTCGTTGATTTCCTTATTTATTTTTTTTAGGCTTAAATGCAGATCTCATTTTGTTGGCCCATCATCTTTCTATACCATTTCTTATTTTCTATGCCTCGAAGGATTATTACTGCTGGATATAGAATGGCGCTTCCTTGGTAAATAGGGATGTACCACTGCTTCAAGTGCTCATTTGCTAGAGAAACTGGTGTTGGGACTTGTTTTGTCTCAGGCTTTACACGAATCTAGCATGTGGGCACAAGCCTGAGCATGCCCCTGACAAAATGTGAGGCCCAGGAGAGGACCTGTGACCTGGAGGGAAACACCAAGAGGGTTCCACGGGTGAGGCGGCATCACCTGAAGTGAGCCCTTTCTGCTGGAGGATCTTAGTATCAGCCTAAAGAGCCGAACAACCTGTCTACCTGCTGAGAGAGTGAAGGAGTGTACTTGGCCCTGAAGGAGTAGAGACTGTCCAGGTGGAGAATATCTGTTTATTCCTAGTGCGAAGAGCCCCAGAGAGCACAGACGAACCAAGAGAGTGATCCAGGAGTGTCCGGTGCTGTAAAGGGGTCTTGTGAACGCTTTTTGCAGGTCACCCGTGATTTGTAACAAGACTGCACCAGAGGGTCTGTGTCTCTGAAGCACGGCAGTCCACCACAGGCTCAGGAGACTGGTGGCCACCTCGTATTGATATCGCCAGCACCAAAGCAAAGAAGCTTGACCAGTGTGGCATGGGCAAGTGCCCCCCACAAGGAATGCAGCCTGGAGCCAGCATGCAACTGCCACTGCTGAGCACCTGACTGCAACTGACCATGAGGGCCACTACTACTGGAGTAGGGCCAGGCCTCAGACTGTCCCATTTATCTTGCCTCGAATGAGGCCACTGTGAGAAGTTGGCCTGATGTATGATGTCACTAGTTCTAGTGTACACCTTATATCAGTCCAAACAACCCTTATGGTGATTGGTTGTAAAGTCAACCTTATAGACCAGCTATCCTAGTGGTAGCATGGACAAGAGCAGTCTTAGGCTAAACTCTGAATGGCATGTGAAGCCAGCTGTTATACCATTTGCAATCCCTTGAATACCAAATGAAAGGACACCACAACAGATCAAAATAAAGTGTATTTATTCTAGACAAACCCTCAGCACTCTTTATGAGATTCGAGGTAAGTACAACACAGTCTTATTTATGCATACATTAAGTCACACAGGTAAGTAATACAGTTAGGCCCTAGGGGCCACGCAAACCATATACTAAGTAAGTGGTATAAGGACCACTGTCACAGAAATAGGATAGGCCTAGGGAATCGCTGGGGCTACACTATACTACCAAAGGTTAGGAAGTGGGAGGCCCACGGGATTCAGGTGCAGAGTGGAAACACTCACGCGTAATGCGTATAATCGATAGAAATAGTACAGTTTTGAATTAGATAGATTTAGGACACTTCCGGAGTAGCTAGGAAGTCGAGACTGGAAAACTAGACACTAGGATAGTCACTACCCTGATGAGCACCGGAGTACCCAAGTTACCTAGCCCACAGGCTGCGGGTGCATAGGGGTGAAGTTGCGTCGGGTTTCGTCGTCGACTCCTATGGATGCCTGAAGAAAGATGCCGACAGGCAGTCAGTGAAGAGTGTCCGGTGGATCCCAAGGCTGGGATCAGGAAGAAAGGATACCTGCAAGCAGAGGGGACAGAGTCAAGGTCACTAGCCAGTGACCACGTGGAACCAGGAAGGAACCAGGCGATGTCGTGAAGATTGCAGGTGAAGGTGAAGCTTGTCGCTGCAGCCACGAGGACCAGGGAACGTCGAGGACGACCAGGACCAGGAGGCGAGCTGTCCCACGAAGGCTCTTGCTGTCGGCGGCGGCGAAGTTGGACTAGGACTCACCAAGCCTTGGCAAGCGGAACCCACGAGGAACGGAGGACTTGCTTCTGGTGCAGACCAGGAAGGTCTGGGGTGCTTCTTCTTTGCAGAGAAGCGGGAGCCAGTCTGGAGGAGCCAAACTAGCGCTGAAGATTTCAGGGTGCGTCGTCTCAAAGGCCACTAGCCAGCGGGCAAGCAACCGGACAGACGCGGCAAGCAGGAAAATGCAGAAGGGCCCCACGCAGGACTCGTAGAGTGTGGGGGGCTGGTCTTCGGTGCAGATGGTGCTTGGGGTTGGGGCTTCTCAATCCCCGGTGCACAACTTCGAGGGTGCCTCAGAAGCTGCGCTTGAAGATACTAGCCACTTTTCCCAGGTAGCCGGTCCCACGTCTCTCGTCGCCTCCACGGATCTCAGCACGGCTGTGGATGTGGATCAGGGTCGGAGAAGTCTGGAAGTCAAGGCTCTGGTCGGGCTCTGCAGTCGGTCCCTCGTAGAACTGGAGCAAAGCAAAGGGTAGTCTCTTGATGGTGCCTGTTTGCACAGGGTAGCCACTCCTTGGCCACAAGGGAGATTCTTCAGTCTTCTTCTTTCGTCGAATGTCGAAGGTCTAGAGTTTCTGTTAAAGTTGCAGGTTCAGGATAATCTAAAGTCTTGAGGCCCAACTCCCACTCTTATACTAATCTGGGGGGCTGGGATACCTGCTAGGTCACGCCTTATGGGTGGGACCTGGGAGGGGGGTGGTTACACCCCCTTCCCTTTGTCCAGTTTCGCGCCAGGACTGGGGCTGGAGTGCCCCAGCACCGGTTTGAACTGGACTATGCATGGGACACCTTGTGTGCCCCAGGCATGTCTCATTCCTTTCAGCCCTCCCTGCCCCAATACACTAAAGTCTGTCTGGGGAGGTGCTAGCACCTCCCCAAGCAGGAAACCTATTGTCCAAGCCTCCCTTGCCGGGATCACTCCCAGCAGCAGGAGGTCAGACTTGTGTCTGTGGCAGCAGCATCCATTTTGTGATGCCGAGGCTTTGGTTAGAGTTAAACAGCAAAGTAGGATTTTAACATGTCTCTCCCTCTAGAAGGGAGGAATAATATCCTCATCACCAGAAATGGTATGGGGGTATTATTCCAAAGTGTTAAGACACCTTACACGACATGTTTTGATAAAGCCAAACCATAGTTAGCATAACCGTTTAAGATTATAAGGCACTTTAAGAGTATATGGTAGGCTATATCATAGAACAGCTATAAGGACATGGTTCCGAAAGCTGCAGACAGGCTCAGCTCATGCTAGAGCACCATCTCACATGTTACCAAGCACTCTGCCTCCAGGATTGTTAAGGCCTGCCATAGGAGTGGCTGATAGGTACACGTGTCTATATATAAGGTAGATACAGATATACTATATCTAAGCAAGGGGTGATTACACGACCTTGCCCCAGCTGAGAGATCAGCCAGTTGTGTCTGATTGGAAGGCCAGATCAGGGGTGGCATAATACATGCTGCAGCCCCTGGGAGGCCTAGGGTACACCTATGCCCTGGGTACCTAGGGTACACTGTACAGGGTCCAATAAGGTGATCCTTACCAATTGTGTATGTACCTAGGGTACATGGAGTCCATTTTAAGGAGAGAGCAGACAGCCTGAGACCCTGAATGGCAGGATCTCAGGCCAACTAAGTCGAAAAACCAGCTAGACACTAGGCAAAAAGTTGGGGGTAACCATAGTCAGATATCCACCTTCCTACAGCCACCTCAGTTCCAAATGCGAAAGAAGAATCGAGCAGTGGAGGCGTGAGTGCAACCCGTGTCTGATGAACACCCAAGGTCACCCACAAGTAACCACCAGGTAAAACAGCATTTAGCCTGTTCCAACGGACAATAAACAAGCATGTGTGAGATTTCGACATGCACAGTTGAGACTATTTACAGACGGAACGACAAAAAAACATTGAACTGAGTAGCTCATGAAGCCGGTGACGGCTTTTGAACCATCTGTCTGACGAGTGTAATCTTGCTTGGTCGCTTAGTGGGTTGGAGGTAGTAACAGAGAGATTTTCACCATAATGGAAGGAGGCGCCATTACTGGGAAGGCGGGTATGTTGTAGCATCTCATAGCACAACAACAAAACACAACATAGTACAGGTCTGAAAATCATAAGCATTGAACTGTGTAGTGTTTAGTACTGCAGTGGCATTAAAGTACTTTCTCTTGCCATAAAAGAAAATAACTGGGCTGGATGATAAGTCATGGTGTATGATGGTTGAGTTCTGATTTCCTGCACCAACACTACCTCCCTGAAAAGGTCTAGGGCTACTCACTGTTGGTACCCTGACAGCCAAATGTGGAAATGCCAGTACGTGGCACAGTTAATTCAACTGCAGTAGGACAGACCCCAGGACACCAGTGGCTAATGACCTCAACCTCCACTGTTAGAGCCCAGTAGGTCCTGCCTGCCCTTCCCCAACCAGAAGAGGTGGTCACAGTTACTATCTTATCAAAAGCCATTGGATGTTTGCTGTCATTCCACTTCCTGTGAAGGACGTTCACTACATTGCATACGGGAGTATTTTACATTTGAAAAATTCACTCAATCATCACACATTCAATTATTTGTCATACATGCACTGTACACAGAAAGCAATCCTTTTCCTTTTTTTTTTTTTTTTTTAAACAGCACTCTTTTTACTATCTTTGTCAGGACTGGAGTGCGAGCCTGACCTTATGATGGCCACCTAGTTAATTTTTTGTTTTTGTTATTTTCAAACATCGGCTGGCCTTAACCTAAAAGTATCTGTACCGTTGGGTCCCGGGGCCTGTTCAGCCCTACTTCCTTATTAATGGGGCTTTTTTGCACCTAGGCTACTGCTTGGACTTTTATACCAACCTGCAGCTCCAGTCATGCTGCCCCATTGTGCTTCCTATGGGTGCTTGAGAGCAGGTCCCAGTTCCCAGCTCTTTTTCAGCTCACACTCGGCTGTACCGGTGATGTCGCCGCAGTGGGCTCCTGCCAGGCGCTTGTGAACAAGTCTCGGCACCTGGACTACCAGCTCTAATCCCAAACGTGCTAAACAGCTCTTCTGTTGCTGGCCGCTCTTGGTTTTCTGCTGGCTCAGCTCCCTTGCTCAGTGGCTCCACCTTACCATTACCACCGCCAATACCTTTACGATTGCATTCATCATTACCAACACCACCCTTGCCACCACCATTACAAGCACTAATATTACTACAACTACTATCAGCACCACCACTATTTCCCATGTCAACATTATCACTTCATCACCGTTACCACTGGCAATGGCGGTACCGCCATCATTAGCATCCCTTTACCCTTACAAGCATCAAACCATTAGCGCATCCATTTACTTGTGTATCTACAGAGTTTGTAAATAATTACATGTCTTGCATGCTTTATCGAATTAAAGCTGATCTATTGGCTTTGTTAATGTTTGTTAGATCTACTCTCAGGGAATGGCGAGGTAGAAGAGTAAAGGGTTACTTTGGAAAGCGGTGTGGGACACAGTTATTAAGAGTGTGCTAGCACATTTATGACACATTACATAGGGTTTCCAGGTGATAGTGTCGCTTTATAAAAGACTTTATTTACATCAAGATATTATGTGGAACAATTTATAGCGGTTAATCCCACTTCTGGAAACTCTGGCTACCCTTCCGTGGATACACCGCATCTTAAATGTATTCTCTGTTGGTTTTGTGGACATTCGCAGCATTGATGCACTTGCAATGGAGACGTGCACGAGGTCAGCCTGAAAGATTGCAGGTCAGTTTCACGCACTTTGTTCCTGGCCAAGAGTTGGCCGATTCCATGCGGTGACCCTTCCATCAGGAGATCGAATGGCTTCGATCACCACACCAGGGGAATGAAACCATTGAAAGCTGGCAAATAGGCATGGCAGCGGTCAGTTTCAGAGCTAGGGCCCCTGGCATCAAATTGTGGGGAGGACCAATTTACGAGGCAGCGTGGACTAAATTTTGTGATGAGTAAGGAAAAGTAAAGTGACACATTCTATGGCCCTGTTACTTTGCATTTTTTTTTTTTATTTAATACACCTTGGTGCAAAAGGGATTCCAATGCTCTTCAAAAATACAAAGGTTTCTTAAAGAAAAGTATGTACATTCACTTGACACTATCATTTATTGACCAACAAATAATAATTTGGTCTTGAACGGACACAGTTAAGCTGTCATTCGAAAAAAATACCTTATTGTATTCAGAAGGACACAAGATTACATAGGTGTAATAAATGGGATGTCTCTTACTGCGCTTTGCAAGTGTTCTTCAGTTATGGGTTTACACTGTCAGCATTACGGGTCTCTAGAAGCAGCTCTTTCCGTAAAAAAAAAAAAAATAAAATAAATAAACCAGACATGCAGAGAAGGTTTTGTGAGAATGAGCCAAAAGGTGAATGAATGGAACATTACTGGGCATTGATGAATAGGCGATTACACACATGGATGTAGGGCACAATGAACACTTGAGTGCATTCGTGGTAGCCAGAGTAGACCAATTCTACACTGAGTCACCTGTACCTGTGATGAACTGTTGGGAACTCGGCACCAATGCTCCCAGAGAAGCAGTATGTAATAGATCAGTTTTATTGGACTTTAAGGGTTAATAGAAAATCTCTCAAATTACACTTTTAGTTCAACAAAGCTTACTCTCCAGTTACATAAAGCAATCACTTTGCTAGATTAGAAACTGAAAACCTGGGTGGGGGTTAGCATCAGTCTTTATTAGAAACAAATAAATATCAATTATTAAAAACACAGAAAATGAGGACAGAGGCTATCCACACATCTGACGCGACAACTGTGTATCAAACATGCATCACAACACAATCTTTTTAACATAGAAAGCAGTACCAGGTAAATGTTGCTTGCTATAGACCTATACTCATAATATTGTCATTTTAACATATATGTTCTCAATGCAAAGACAGCATTCATTTTCTCGTCATTTTCTCAGTTCCACTGCCCCGAAATGTGTGCGACTATCTTGAGGACGGAAAATCTCTCCTGGAATTTATGCCCCCCAAAGATGTACAAAAAATTGAAAATATAATTTACACACACAATATTATATATTCAAGGCAATAAAAAAATATATATATCCTTAACAGCTACAGAGAAGATATGACGGTACATCGCATGCCATCACAAAGCATGCCAATTCCAATGCGCTTGTAACAACGCAAGTGCTGTTACAACGAGCTACCATTACAACGCATGCCATTACAAAGCAAAAGCATGCATGGTAACGGCACATACTTGGTAAAAAGTGGTTACGCTGGAGGTGGAGGGGTGGGGGGCAGAGGGGTGTGTGTGTGTTTAATACCCCCTAAAACTCCCAAATTACCCTTCGTACCCCAATGACCATACCCCCCCTAAAATTACCCTTCGTACCCCAATAACCATAGTCACCCTGAACCGTAAAATTACCCTTGGCACCCCAAAAACCATAGTCACCCTGAACCGTAAAATTACCCTTGGCACCCCAAAACCCATACCCACCCTGAACCCTAAAATTACCCTTGGCACCCCAAAATCCAAACCCACCCTAAACCCTATACTTACATGTAAAACACATATGCCTTTACCATTCATGCCTTTACAACGGAATTCATTGTAAAGGCAAGCGGGGTAAAGGAATATGCGTTGTAATGCCATGCGTTGTAATTGCATTGCGATGTGATGGTACTTGCGTTGTGATGGTACTTGCGTTGTACTAGTTTCGTTGTAATGGCTGATTCCCCACCAGAATATATGACGGTACATCCCATGCCATCACAAAGCGTGGTAAAGGCATATACGTTGTAATGGCATTGCAATGTGATGGTACTTGTGTTGCGATGGCATTAGTTGTACTAGTGTTGTTGTAATGGCCGTTTCCCCACCAAGAACGCCCACAACATGTAAAGAATTTCCACCATTTTCCATATTGACTTTACCCCATCACTCAGTCATCTTTAGGAAGCACTCAGATTTGCACAATCACTTATTAAACCCAACTGAAAGTTTAGACTTTCCACACTATTCAGTACTCTTTGGAGCATGTCTACATTTTATTCACCACCCAGTAATCTTTATTGCATGGTTAGATTTGCACCATCACTCAATCTTTCATGTGGGCATATGACGTGTTGGGCTGGGTATCCCGGGTAGCAACTGTGTTTGGCCGCTATACCTGCGAGTCCCTGTTGTGACCGCAGCAGTGATGAGGCCGTTATGACTTCTGGCAATCAGTAAACTTGCCATGCTGCAGTCGGTTAACTCCTCTATTCCTTTCCCTTCTGCAGAAGTAAAGTCGAACACTCTGATGGAAACCATACACTCATCCCCAGTTTTGAAACGGCCCTTGCACTCCTAGATCCTATTCAGTCTCTTCCGTCCTGGCAGCCCGCAGGTCAATTGCCAGATGCCATAAGCCCGCTCTGGAGTTCCACAATTCTTCCACCCATCACACGAGTTTGGTGGTTCAAGCATCGTTCCAAAAGCAGAAACCTACCTATGGCTCCTTAAGTCAAGGAATCCAAGAAGCTTGACACCTTGGGCACAAAGTTCTTGCTTCCAAAGGCTCGCCTCTCCACACAGTTTATGACAACTGCCTTTTAGGCTTTTATGGAGAACTGGTGAAACTCACATTTCCAGGATGCCAGAGTATGTAAAAAAGCCATTCACTGACCTCAGAAGTGGTGGCCAAAAGGGTTTCTGGAGTAGTTTTGACTCAGCGGGCAGGGTTGCTGAGGCTCTGAGCAAGGCTTCATTGCTATGTCCACATTCTTGGGTGTGTACAATTGGATTTTGAGGTGATCTCTAAACATTATTCATTGACATTCCCTTTAATGGCAAATGGCTATTGGGTGAGAAAGCAGAGTCCTACTTGGAATACTTCAAGAACTCGCATCTTAGGGCAGGTCTCAGGTCTGCCCGCGCACAGCGCCAGAGGGGCCCGTCTGGTGCCCCCCTTCACACCATGGGGGCTCTTGATTCGCCATCATCAGTGCTCCTTTTGAGCCACAGGCGGCACAAGCAAGCATCATCAGAAGATCCAGTCCCCACCATCCTCTGAAGGATCGGTCACCTCAAAATCCCTCGGGCTCCACCTCTCCCTCCCCAAAAACAAACACAATCTTCCAGTGGAGGTAGGACATCCCATTTTGTCACTTAATTGGAGGTGATCACGATGGACCACTGGGTAATCCAAGTGATCCACAGAGGATACGTCCCTTCCTTCCCTTGCACCCCATAAGGACACCCCCTTGCTTTAAAGCATACTCGCCGACTTAAGCCTCGATCACGGAGCCTTAAGACATTGCAATGCTTGTATCAGGAGCAGTGGTATTCCTGAAAGAGAGAGGCACAGGATTTTACTCCCTTTACGTCTTGATCCTCTAGAAGCATAGAGATCCGAGGCCAGTCCGGGATCTACATCATGTTAACCTGTTCACCCAGCGGGGCAAGTTCAAGATGCTGTCCCTGAGCAAGATTCTGTTGGCCTGGTGTTCTTACACGCTCAGGACACGAACTCCTATCTTCGGACACATTCCGCCCACTGGGGCCATTTTAGGTCCACAGTGGCACCGCAATATTATCAGTTTGCAGTTCCACCTTTCAGGTTTTTGACAGCACCTCATCTCTTTACGAAGGTGCTGGAGGCTGTGGTAGCTTCATTGCAGAGTTCAGGAGTCCATTTATTTTCTAAGCTTGGATGACTGTCTGGTGAAGGCAGAGTCCCTGAAGCTGGTTGAGAAACAATTCCAGTGCATGAAGGAAAGGCCAATATGTCTGCCATCGACTGCTAAATCTTTCCTTTAGACAATGCTCTTGTCATTTTATATATTAGAAAAACTATACTACAGAAAGCACTACAGAAATGGACACTGGAGTGGCATGTGAGATTTGTTTTGTAGTTAAGAAATACAAAAACTACTTAAATAAAAGATGGGCGTCTGTAAGTGCACACAGGCGGGCATTTTTAAATGGGTTTTATTACAATACAAACCACTTGAAGATTGCTGCCCAAGCACACACATGAGCAAGCATAGGCGGACATTTTTCAATTTTGTTTCAATAAAAAACATTAACAGATAGCATATGCACACTTGGACGCCTCTCTCACCATAGGTGCCCTTTTAGATATAAACAAAATTAAGAATAATGAATTATGCATGCAATACGAGCTTCTGACCAGATGCGAGCACCCAGTAACAGTGTTAGTGGAAGGCTCTCCCCAATGTAAAAAATAAATAAAAAAATATTAGCTAAAATGTAACTTTGCCTAAAAAAAAAAAAAAGGAGGATACACATCTACGGAAGTCCCCAGCACTGAAGTGAGCTACTTTTTGTGCGGATGTGCACCCAGTGAAATAACAGAATGCCATCACAGTCAGTGGCTGAACAACTGCTCATGCTGTATGCTTAAGTGGCTTTTTAGAATAATGAGATTGACCGATCGACAGACTATTGGAGGAAGAGGGCGGTCTGAAGACTCCTTTTGAAGTAGATTATAAATAATAACTTTACAAAAATCAAAAAGGTCTACGCTAACGCCAAACCTAGAAAGGAGTAAATGTGTACTGTACAATAAAACTAAGGTGTGTCATGAGAATCAAATAATGTTGCTATTTAAATGAGCACCACTCACTTTTTAATTAATTAAATATTTAGTACAGTATGCCTTAACAAACAAAATTTGCATTGTATAAAGAAGCATTGGCAAAACCAATATGCCTCACGTATACAAGAGCTATTTGTTTTTACAAATGTGTGTTTGCCATGCTGTACACCAGTGTGGTACTGTTCAGAATGGCTAAAAGTTAGTGGCATTGAGTGCCCTAGAGTGGAGTGGAGGGAGTAAAGTGTTGTAAACTGGATTTTTTGGAGTAAAGTGTCGTAGAGTGGAGTAAGGAGAGTAGAGTGTCGTAGAGTTGAGGGGAGTAGAGTTCAGTGGCAGAGTGGAATAGGGTGGAGTTGGTCGAGTTAGTGGGGTGATTTGGATTGAAGTAGATTGCGATAGAGTGGGTTGGATTGAGTAGAGTGGGGAGATTTGAGTGGGTGGACCGGATGGGGTGGATTGGAGTGGGGTGGACTGAAATGGGGTGTGTTGGATTAGATTGGTTTGGAGTCTACTGGATTGGGGCAGATTGGATTAGGGAAGGGTGGTTTGGAGTGGGATGAATTAAAGTGGAGTGGAGGGGGTGTATTGGACTGGACAGGAGAGGGATGACTGGATTGGAGTGGGGTGGATTGTATTGGAGTGGGGCGGGCAGAATGGGTTGAATTGAGTGGGGTGGAGTGAACTGGAGTGGATTGCAGTACATTGGGGTGGATTGGAGTGGAGTGGAGTAGATTAGATTGCAGTGGGATGGACTGGATTTGAGTGGGGTGGATAGATTGATTGGGGATGAGTTGGACTGGACTGGAGTGAGATGGATTGAATTGGGGCAGATTATTTTGGATTGGAGCGCGGGGCAGATTGTCTTGGATTGAAGCCGATTGCTTTGGATTATAGTGGGTGGATTGGAGTGGGCAGATTGTTTTAGAACGGCTTGGGGAAGATTAGAGTGGGGCAGATTGCTTTGGTTGGAGTGGGGCAGGATGTTTTGGAAATACAAAATAGCGGAGCACCACTCACCTGTAATTAGCTACTATTATGATAAACTAATATACATGCACAACTGATTTGCATTATCATAGTATTCATTACATTACATTGATTAAACAGTATGAAGTTACTATTAGATGAATCAACTTAAGTCATTCAGGCATGTGGTGTTTTTCTTTTTACTTGAAATCCGTACCACAAAAAAGTTGTACATCATATAACTCTAAATTCCATGATAAGTTAGTCACTCAATTATACATATGTTGCTCCAACATGTATGTGCATTGCTGTTAGTTTCGTCGTTTCACAAGCACAGGAGTTGTGGTAACCCTTTGTAAATTTATTTATGTCGGTTCATCATGGATGATCTCAGCCGAATCCATGTTTCGTCCTTATAGGACTTTAAGGCTATATTCGATGTAGTAGTTTCCAGCTCACAAGTACTGGTCACACTCATTTGTGCCAGAATGGATTGAAGGCAAATCCCGGAGAATGACTACAGTTGCCTTCCAACAAGGGGAGGATTAGAGTGGGACAGACTGTTTTGGATTGGAGCGGATTTTTTTAGATTGGAGTGGGGCAGATTGTTTTAGATTGGTTTGGAATGGGGCAGATTCTTTTAGGCTGGAGTGGGGCTGATTGCTTTGGATTGGAGTGGGGCAGATTGTTTTAGATTGGACTGGAATGGGGCAGATTCTTTTAGTCTGGAGTGGGGAAGATTGGAGTGGGGCAGGTTGCTTTGGATTGGAGTAGAGTAGATTGTTTTGGATTGGAGTGTGGCAGAGTGGACTGGGTTGAGAGTACTGGAGTGGATTTGTCTGGGGTGGACTGGGCTGGGCTGCACGATTATGTGTTAAAGCATCATTAAAAAAATTATACATAATAAAGAATCAATGTCACTTTGCAATAAGATAATCATCTTTGGAGAACAGCACCATCAAGCAAAAGTGAGAAAGGAAGAGTTGGCAAAATAAAAGAAAGTTAACTACAGAAAATTAATCTGAGCAATTTTGTTTGTCCTGTTAGGCAAATGTTTGCCAGTTACATGCCTTTTTTTTTTTCACAGGGCACTAAGTGTTAAAAACAACATAATAGTACCTCAATCACGTCTGGAGCAGCAGACGGGCACCGATTAAGTTGAATTAATTAGTGCTTGGACCCTGCTTCACAGAGAGGAACAGAAATTAGGTTAGGCCTGCCTTGACAAAATATGAGGCTGTAAAGAAGAATGCCACGCAAGTCAACAAATGGTAAGCAACGGGCGGGCTCCAAGCCCTTTTTTGGGTCTCGCCTAAGCAGCACATGCGCGGTCTCTGAGAAATACAGTCTCCTCTGTGGGCTTTGAGCATGCCCATTGTTTATCATTAGTTCTTTTGTGTGCCCTTTTAAAATCCTCGATTTTTAGTGTTGCATTGGGTGCGTTGGTCTTTCCTTTTGGTTTTGATTCCCTCTCGTGGTGGCGGCCCTATTACACATGCTTGTTCCCTCCTGTCTATTTAGGTTAGTTTGGGTGCACTTTTTTTTTTCTTCTTCTAGGTTCTTGTGTTGGAATGTCATGTTTTTGTGCTTTTGGAGTGAAACCCGCTCGCAGATCAGCTGACAGAAGGTAGTGTCTTATGCATGTGCAAACAAATTTTGTTGGAGTTTAACTATACGTCCGATTTCATTTTCACCATTGCAGGGTTTATTATTTTAATTTGGAGACTGCAAGCCTATTAACTAAAAGCCCCCTTTCATTTTCATCATAGCCGGTTTCATTACTTTAATTTGGAGGCTGCACACTTTTTAACTACACCCCGCTTATTGCAGCTCGTTCTAGCTTTCTTCCCTTCGCTTACCTCCCCCACACGAAGGCTCTATCAGCGTCACCATCTCATCGCCATCTCGGATTTAAAGTGTAGCTTAAACAAGAAGAAGCCGTTTTGACTGAATGTTTAGAATTATATTTACGATTAAATTTGAAACTATAAATTCCATACAGCCTGAGGGCTTACTTCAATGTTGATGTCTTGAGTTTAAAACACATTGCTATTTTATCACTGGAAAAAGAAATCTGTTTCCATCCATCCCTTGCTGATTCGAGACTCTGCTGCCACACCCACTCCAGCAGGAGTAGTGACTGGGTGGGGTAGTTAGGGGTTTTGGAAGTTGTGTTGCTGGAGTATCCCGAACATGCCAGATATCAGCTCCTGCAGCCATGTAGTAGCCAGGAAAAACAAACATGCAGATCCCAAAGTACAGGACTTGAATGCTGAAGGTGAGACCATGTGACAAAAAATTCTTGCTGCTTCTGGAGGAACTTGTGTCGTAAGGGAAGGGGAAGCACTTGCTATTGCAAACCAACACACTTCTTCATGTAACAAAGCGAGCGGGTGAGAGTGCAGCGCAAAACACTGCACTGTGCACAAAAGACGCAAAGCATCTGCTGCACTTGTCAGGAGAATGCAGGAACAGGCTTTTGCATTGCATGAATCTCAACGTGCATAGAGTAACAAGCTGTAAAGCACTGCACAGAGGGCACACCACTTCTATAACTAAGGGATTTTTTTTTTGCACTTTTTATTTAGCGCAAACTAGCTTAGGTACGTTAAGTGAGCCGAAGCCGGCACTGGTTTTGAAAGTCCTGTTAAATAACCTTCCTTCTATCCGGTTTTCCACACCCAGCCAATTAGCAAACACAATGGGGCTTTGGGTGGGCAGCCGACCATCAGGGAGGCTCGCACCCCCAGGGGTTTTTGGCCGGGTGGTGCGGTGCGGGCCCAATTGGGCTTCTTTTGGGCTCCATGTAAGGGGTTTATTATAAACAGCCATTTCCTGAACCGTGTCACCATTTTGGAAGGTGACACGGCGACCGTTTCTGCAGCTTCGAGAAAGGGTTTTTTCCTGAAGTTGTGGTGCTAGGTCCTCGTAGGGAGTTAGGCAGAAGTTTAGTGTGGAGTTAGAGCATCACTCTCGCACCGAGGGAATGGCGGTAACCAACGCGCGAGTCCAGGAAACCATGAGGCTGCTGGCGGAGGCCGGTAGCATGGACCTCGTCCGAGGCCATATCGGAACATCAAACAGAACAATCAGGGGGATGCCCAACTGACCCTCCTATACCTGGGCATAGAAACATCTAGAATATATAAACAAATGGTGTAGAGGGATAGATCATTTTTTGCACAAGAGTTTATTAATTACCTTGGCAAAAGGACTATTTCTTATGGCAAATTTTGATAATTATTTTTTACAGGCACAAATATCCATCGGTGAGCATCAAAACGAATGGTACACAAAATTAAACACATTCATTACAAAAATAAATTACGAAACAATACATATATACATACTCATGTGTAGAGTAACTCAATCCAAAATCCTTTCCCCTAAAAATATTTTATAAAAAATGTACACTTCTTGCTCCTAGTGATGCATTCGAAGGTCGTCCTATAGGCAAAACAAGGGTATTAGCACTCTATCTTAATTTGTAATGCCAACAAACTCGTGTATTAATTCCAAAAATGGGTGGACTCCTTCATCTATGTGTCGACGCGTTCACGTTTCAGCCTCCACTTTCTTTATTGCTTCCTCAGGACGGGGATATAATCTGTGTATTCATCCAAAACTTGGATGAATACACAGATTATATCCCCGTCCTGAGGAAGCCATAAAGAAAGTGGAGGCTGAAACGCGAACGCGTCGACACATAGATGAAGGAGGAGTCCACCCATTTTTGGAATTAATACACGAGTTTGTTGGCATTACAAATTAAGATAGAGTGCTAATACCCTTGTTTTGCCTATAGGACGACCTTCGAATGCATCACTAGGAGCAAGAAGTGTACATTTTTATAAAATATTTTTAGGGGAAAGGATTTTGGATTGAGTTACTCTACACATGAGTATGTATATATGTATTGTTTCGTAATTTATTTTTGTATTTTTGTAACGAATGCGTTTAGTTTTGTGTACCATTCGTTTTGATGCTCACCGACTGATATTTGTGCCTGTAAAAAAATATTTATCAAAAATTTGCCATAAGAAATAGGCCTTTTGCCAATGTAATTAATAGACTCTTGTGCAAAAAGCAAAAAATGATCTATCCCTCTATACCATTTGTTTATATATTCTACATATCGGAACATCAGCACGGCCGGTGCAGCGGGAGGGGGTCGTGGCCACAGCTATCCTGGCGTGTTCCCAGTCGAGTGGCTTGAGAAAGAAGGCTGGCAAGGTAAATGGTGGGGGCTGCGGACAGAAGGCGGCCCCAGCGAAGCGGGAGAAAAGGGGGAGGAGTGCCACAAGGCGGCCACCCCGGTCATTTATGGAGGGAAGGGGGGGGGGGCGGTGCACACAATTAAGCGCAATGAGGGCCTCGCGACAGACACTGCTGCGAGTGCCACAAGAAGGCATGAATCTTTCTGGGTGCCTGGGGAACAGGAGACAATGGGGGTGCTTCTGATTTGCTTGGGGGATGGGGGTCAAGGGGGGACACTCGAGGTAATTAGCCAGAGAAGGTTGGTGGGGGAGGACCTCTGGGAGTTACAGGTGGAGCCTGATGCAGGGGCAGGGGGGGGGTTCGGGAGAGAAAGGAGGTTGGGTAGGCAGGGGGTCACCAGGGAGAGGGAAGCTGGGGAGCCTCTGGCAGTTAGTGAGGAGGAGGGGCAGGTGGGGCCCAGGGCTGAGGCAGTTGTGGCGCTTGATATTGGTTAGACAGGGCTCCCTGGTTGGTTAGGTATAAGTGGTCAGCAGGGGGGGGGGGGTGGTGCAAGTGTTCCCAGGGGGTGGAGTTTTGACTGGGAAGAAGGTGTCCGGCCTGGGAGGCAGCAGGCTAGCTTCACTGCTAGAATTGAGCGAGGGGGAAGGATTCCTGCCAGCCCGGGCATACGGGCAAAAGGGTGAGGGGCGGCGGGCCCGGCAAAGAGGGGAGGGGGGACATTCGGCAGGTTCGGGGAGGGGTCGGTCAGGGGGGGTTGGGGGAGTTGCAGTGTGGTCCTCTCAGGCATGCATGGGTGTTCTTAGCTTGGGGGGCTACTGGCAGTGGCGCCCGGACCAGTGGCAGGCAGGGACTAACCTCAGCCTGCCGGACCTTCCATTTGCGTCACAGGAGCAACGAGCGCGGGACGCGCATACTTCGGGTGAAGCGCATGCGGCTCCTCAATACCGGGAGGAAGTGAAAGCAGGGCCCCAGGCAGCCAGCTGGAACACGGCAAGGGACCATGGTGGAAAAGATAATTGGAGGTCCAAATGGGTCATGTCAGGGCGATAGTCCAGTGGAGGGGGGGGGGGGTTAGTTCCCTCTAGGGCGGTGGTGACAGTGTGCAGGCAAAAAAGAAAAGCTGAGGCAGGTAACAATAGGAAAATTGATAACAGAGGCCAGGCACGGGGTGGCATGAAAGGAAATGGTCACATCTGGGCGACAGCCCAGTGGGACAGTGGTGTCCTCCAGGGCAGCGGTGGCTGAGGGCAGGCAAAAAAGAAAAGCTGAAGCAGAACGCACTATAGAAAAAGTATTACAGGAGGCAAGACACACGTGGGTCACAAGAGTAGAAGAAGAGGGGGAGTGGGAGGACATCCCATTAGATTATGATGAGGACAGTCTAGAGGAGGGGGAAATAGTGGACAAAGAAAAAGGGGGGGGGCAAGTAATTGTGTGCCTAGCGTGTTGCAGGATGTGGGACAAGATGCAGAGTGCACGGCTAAGCCTCAGACGACTCAACCCTCTGCGACACTGGTGAGGCGGCTGGATCCGGTGAGGACACCGACCTTGACGCCAGGTAAGAAAGGAGGGCGGGGTAGTCCTGTTAGACCAAAATGGAGGGTTTCCACGGGGACAGATGCCAGAGGTGACGAGGGGGACAGCGTGAAAAAAATATGCAAGGGACGATATGTTAGGGACACAGGGGTGGGTACAGAAGGGCAGGAGACAGAAAAGGAGGTGGAGAAGAAGGGCAATAAAGTTGGGGGACGAGGCACGACAAGGCGCAGAAGGACTTGGAAGCGGGGAAGGGTTCGGGGAGGGCAATGGCGAAGGGGGGAGGAGTCAGTTGACAGAGGGCAAAGAAAGTAAGGAGGTCAGATTGCTGAAAATGCCGTACATGAGGGGTGATGAAACCATTGGGAGCACACCTCATGTTAGCCACAAAGGAAAAAATATGGAAAGGTGAGCATGTTAAAGCTCCTCCATAGGGAATTGCGATCCAAGGAGGGATCGAAAGAGGAGCAGATAGAGTTATCCCAACAGCCAAGGGTGCCGATGACTATAGAGAACTGGATGGCAGCCTGCAAGTGTGTACTGCGAGAAATATCTGGATAGATCTGTGGCCTTGTTTAAATACATGGATGTAGTTAAGAGGGCGCAATTGACGTATGGGGGTTACGCATGGTCGCACTACGATGAGTTCCGTGCCAGGCTAGCATGGGACCCTGAGACAAACTGGGGGGGGGGGGGGGGGGGGAGGGGGGAGAGCGACACGGATTTGTACCAGCAGATGATGGGGGAAACAAAATTCGGGAAGACCATGTACACGTCTAGTGGGTTGCCTTTAGTCTATCGCCCCTTTTAAAGTTGTCCCACCCGAGGGGGGAATACACTCCGAAAATGGGACTATAACAAAGGCACCTGTGCCCGGTAATATTGCAGATTTCGGCACAAATGCTTGAAATGCGCAGGCAGACACCCATTGGTCCAGTGTTTAGGGCTGGGGTACGTAGGACAGGGCCAGGCAGGGGCTGCAACATCAGAATGCCAATAGCGGATAGCAGGTGATGGGAGGCAGGGGAGGTCGAGGGACACAGGGTTACATTGCAGAGGCTCATACACCTATTAAGCTGGATTGCTTAGATGCCTGGTTAGCACATTATCCACAGGAACAGGAAACGCGAATTCTGAGTGCGGGTTTCAGGAAAGGTTTTAAATTGGGATACGAGGGTCCAAGGTTGACAAGATGGGCAGAGAACCTGGAGTCAGCGGCGGAGCACAAATCAGTTGTTTGGAAGAAACTGCAAAAAGAGATACGGGAAGGGCGCATGGAGAGGCCATTTGCAGTTAGCCCTCCAAGGGACTTGATTATTTCTCCTGTGGGGGTGGTGCCAAAAAAAGGCGAGATGCCAGTATCGTCTGATTCTGCACTTGTCATGGCCGCAAGGGGGAGGGGGGTGTGTGTCTGTAAACAATTTCATTCCGGATGACTTGACGTCAGTGTCGTTCTCGGTGGACGTAGCCAGGACGCTGGTAGACAGGTTAGGAAAAGGGGGCGAGATGGCAAAATCTGACATCAAGGCCGCCTTCCGGATGTTGCCAATACACCCGGAGGATTTTCAGTTGCTGGGTATTCAAGTGGACAGGAACATCTTTGTGGATAAGGCTCTACCTATGGGGTGTTCAATATCATGTGCGCTGTTTGAAAAGTTCAGTACATTCCTGCAGTGGGTTTTCTCTTGGAAAACTGGAAAGAGAGGGTGACACTACCTTGACCACTTTTTCCTGGTGGGCCGGCCTGGTTCGACGGACTGCCAGCAGCAGCTGGACAGTTTCCAGAAGCTCATAGGGACACTGGGTGTCCCTTTAGCGGCAGAGAAGACACAAGGTTCAAGCATGGTGTAGTCATTTCTGGGGATTGAACTGGACTCCGTGGCTTTGGAGGCCAGGTTGCCGGGGGATAAAAAAACTGCACATGAGGTTGTTGATTGAGGAGATGTTGGCCAAAAAGAAAGTGACAGTAAGGATAGTAAAAATGTTACTGGGGCTTTTGAACTTCGCATGCAGAGTAGTGAGGGCGGGGTGGACATTCTGCAGGAGTCTGAGCAAGTCACTGGCAGGCATCACGCTGCCACACCATCACATGCGCCTGTTGGCAGGGACAAAGGAAGACTTAAGAATGTGGTGCAGGTTCCTGGAGGATTTCAATGGGATACCCATTTCCGCACCAAAGGAGTGGGAATGGGATGTTCAGATATTCTCAGATGCCGCCGGAGCATGCAGGTTCGGTCTGTACTGGCAGGGCAAATGGTGCGCGGAAGAGTGGTGGCCTCATTGGAAGAGCGGAGGATAGTACACAAAAAGGTCACATTCAGGGTAGACAACATGGCAGTGGTGCAAATGGTCAACAGGCAGTTTGCAAGGGATGAGCAGGTCCTAGAGTTATTGAGAGTTTTCATGTTGAGTTGCTTAAAGTACGACATTCAGTTCAGGGCAAAGCACGTCCCGGGGGTAGACAATGACATTGCGGATGCTTTGTCTCGTTTGTAGTGGGAGAGGTTCCATGGGCTGGCCACGAAGGTGGAATCTCACAAGACGCCGGTACCAGAAGGGATGTGGTCCGTAGGGGAAAAAGGATACGGAAACTGGTGGTAGGGTCATTAGCGCTTTCCACAAGGAGGGCTTACGGACACGTGTGGCAGGAATTTCTGCAGGGAGGTGCGAAGAGGAGGCCTGGGACGTGGGCCAGGGAAGAGGACGTCATTCAGTTCATTTTGGACTTGATTGAGAAGGGTTTGTCGAAGGTTACCATAGCGGCGAAGCTGGCAGGGACAGCGTTCATGGGCAAGTTAATGTGGGGTTATGCCCCAACAGCAGGCGAGCTGGGTAAGTGGTTGCTAGAGGGTTGGGCCAGGGAGTCAGGTAGGGGACAGCGAGTCAGGTTGCCGGTGACTAAGGGGATGTTGACCAGAATGATAGAGGTGTTTCCAAGTATATGCATCAGCCGTCTGGAGGCGGTTTTATTTGCAGCTTTAATATCTTGGTTGTACTGCTGGGCATTCAGAGTTTTGGAGTTGTTGGGAAGAAAAGGGGCCCCAGGTTTGCAATGGAAGGACATACAGGGATGCGAAAAGGGGAGCGACGCTGTCTTCATCTTCCTCAGGCACGAATAGGAAGACGGCTCAAAGGGCGGTGGGGAAGTCAGTGGTCCTTTGGGTAGTGAGGATACCCTAATATGCCCGGTGCAATGGGGGTGCGTTTTGCGGGGAGGGGCAAATAGGGAGGTGGGGGAGGTTTTTCACAGAACCTCGGGGAGTGAAGTGTCGGTGGCACAGCTGCTATGGGTCATGAGGCGTGCTTTAAAATCCCTAGGGGAGGTGCCAGAGGCGTTTGGAACTCATTCTTTCAGGATAGGGGTGACTTCGGACGCGGCGAAGATGGGCTGGGGCTCAGAGAGGCTGAAGCAGTTCGGACGTTGGTCATCAGACGGTTATAAACGCTATGTAAAAGCTGGGAGTGGGTTGGGAGGAATGGGGATATGTGATCTTTTCTCACGCATGTGTCGTTTCAGGTGCAGTAGCAGGGCCAGAGTCAGAGGTGCTATCAATCTGGATAGTCAGGCACTCTTTTGTGAAATGGGCTTACAGACATGAACAGCAGAAAGGAAAAGGCGTAGATCTAGGATTGGACCCGGCATAGTTTAAAGTCAGTTGGCATGGAAAAGGGGGCATTGGCACAAACTTTTCCCCATTTTAAATAAGTTACTTCTTCGCCATGTTTCTCCGGATGTGCTGATAATTCATTTGGGAGAGAACGATTTAGTGGTGTGTAAGGGTTTGTCTGTGTTGAAACAGATGAAACGGGATTTCAGGGAGATTAGGAGGCAGTGGTCAGGGTGCTTCGTAGCTTGGAGTGAATTTATTCCCAGAAGGCATTGGAGGGGGGCAGTGAGGCCTATTGCCATTGATATGGCCAGGAGAAAGGTTAATAGAGAAATTAGGGGTTTTTGCGGGAGTCAGGGCTTGGCAGAGTAGAGCACCCAGAGCTAAAGCATCAGCTGTGTATTATTTTAGGATGATTGGGTACATTTGCCTCGCTTCGGGATGGAGCTGTATTTGATACACATTAAGGAAGTCACAGTTGTGGCCCATGGTACCCTAGAAGTGGGGGTTAGTGGGTCATAAAAGTCGTAGGCACTGATTCTGAGTGGCGTCGGTAGCGATTTCTTCCAGTTTTACGGTTTCAATTTTATGGTTGGGGAGATGCAGGTAATGAGGTTAGGATATACTTAGTAGATAGATCTTTAGACAGGTAGAGAAAAGGTTACAGGGTTTAAAGGATTAACAGTTATTGATTGAGTAGATAGATCTTTAGACAGGTTGAGCAGAGGTTACAAGCTTTTAAAGGATGAAAGTTATTGATCAAGTTGGTCTGTTAAATAAATTGCAATTGTGTTTGGGGGAAACCTGGGGGGGGGGGGTGGACACGTAGATGTAGCATGTATAGATAGTTATAGTTTTGTGAGGCAAAGGCCAAGGTTATGTTTTGTAAGGTGCACCTCTCTTCAATAAAGAGGCCTATTTCCACACACCTGGTGAGTCAATTGTGGTCCGTTCTGCGCTCTGTGGCCCAATGGGGCTTTGGGGGCAGGGGGGGGGGGGTGGCCGACCATTAGGGAGGCTCGCACCCCCGGGGTTTTTGGGCCAGGTGGTGCAGTCTGGGCCCAATTGGACTCTTGTTGGGCTCCATGTAAGGCGTTTATAACCGGCCATTTCCTGAACCGTGTCACCATTTTGGAAGGGGACACGGCGGCCGTTTCTGCAGCTTAGGGAAAGGTTTTTTTTCCTGCACTACCACCCACCATTTAAGGGGGGTGGGGTCTAAGAGGGGGCCTAGTTATCCTGGGGTTGTAATTTTCTGGCCTTTTCATTGGGCAACAATATGTATTTTGGTTGTCGCTTGAAGCAGGTGCGTGGCATCGGGTAGCTATTTCTTCCAGTTTTACTGTTTCATTGAGTCAATTGTGGTCCGTTCTGTGTCCTGCGGCCCAATCACCCGTTTCCCATATGCTCTTGCTCTCCAGCTTTTCCACTTTTCTGTTGCCCGTTAGCATTTGTCTGTGTATTTGTCTGCTATTTCTCTTTTGGCTGTCTGCCCCCCCCCCCCCGTTTCTTTCTATGTATTCTCCCTCGTGGTGTTCTTCCTCTGTTAACCTCTGCATCTTATTTTTCTGTGCATTAGTCTGCTTCTTTTTTTATATCTTGTTCTATGTACTGTGCCTCACATCTTTACTTTTTCTGCCCCCTCATCTTCTGTCGTTCTTGTGTTTCCAGTAGCCAGCAGTCCACGCCTGTTGTCATAAACGCGAACACATTTAGGCCACAAGCCACTTCAGGTTATTCAATCCTCGCCCCTGCCATACATACAATACCAGAGTAAATATGCAGAATACGTGGCGAGCAGCTCGGCTGTCCTCAGTCGCTCTGAGGTTGTCATACCTAAAGCCTGAAGTCTAACAAACCATGCTAATGTTGCTCATGCAGACAATCTGGCTAAACTTTTCGTGGTCATGACAAAGATACGCATCTCAGTGTATACACAACTATAACCTAACTTTGGGGTTTGCAGCAGCGTGCTGATATGCGAAGAGGGCTTCTGCGACTCTTCAGGGACAGTGCGCGTGACATGAATGAACTTATATTTAACGTGTGTGAATGGGTGTTTCTTCCCCTTTTTATGGACAAAAAAATATCATACAAGTCCAAGGACAAGGAAACTCCTGAAAAAACAATGAAGTTGCTGTGCAGCAGACAAACCATGAACTGAATCAAAAATCCTAGTGCCTTCTTATGTTGCTATCTTATTACATTGCAATTCCGTCTGGCGAGATGGGCGGATACTATTGTCGCAAGATATTCATAGCTCAGGGCTCCTTTGTTTTGCTTTAGAAGCTGCTTTTAAAAGAAAACATTTCGTAAAGTAAAAGAAATGTAGAGTTTGATTTTGGATGACAGATTATTCTACATAAAATAACACCTTAATAAAGGAAATATGTAAGTGCAGTAGGAATGTATGAGAAAATCATGGATTTCCTGAGAAGTCTCAAACTTTAGAACATCAGAAACTCCCACACGTCTCACTTAAGGGGCAATGGGCAGGGCATTACCACATAATTCCAGGCAGTTTATGTTAGTCAGACATGACCTGTACTAAAGGAATCTCACCTCGGGGCTCTGAAAGGCCCTGGCTAATCAATGAAACATACAAGATTGAACGAGCTGTTGTCAGACCCTCTTTGAGGAACACTTGGGGATATTTGTTGCATCAGGACCTGCTTATAGACTGCATTTCAAAAAGAGAGATGCATCGTTTCTCTGATATCAGTGTTTAGACAAGTTATGTAGGGTATTCATTTATTTTCTATTTTGAAAGTGCCATTGTTTATTCATTTACGGCCCCCATCATGCTAGCTAGGAAAGATAGGGGTTGCGTTGTTGAATTTATCAAGTTGTTTTTATCCTTCGGCTAATCTGTGCACTAGTCTTAGTAATGTATAATTTGTGCCAGAGAATAAATTTTTTTTTTAAAAAAACCAAAACAAATTGCCTTCAAAGAATAAATATTGCACATCACAATCTTTTTTTTTATAGTAATGCAACCATTGCAACGCATAGCCAACACTGGAAATGTTAAACTACTAAAATTAATGTTTCAGGATTTCGTTCTGTGTTTATGAACCTTTAGACTGAACCCATTCCATCAAGTGCCACAGTAGCTTAGATGTTCACTGAGTTAGATTGAGGTTTGCCAATGAAAGAGATAATTTCAGTGACCCTCTGCAGACGTAAACTGTTTACGTCCAAAAAGAAATCTTATAAAATAGTGCAGGTTGTATCTTGTAATGGAACAACATGTGTGCATTGAGTTTCTTGTTTTTTTTGTTGTTTGAGCTGTAGTGTTTTGTGGCGCACGCACATAATGCAGACCACGCCTTTTATAATTAACAGCATTTATTCATCATCTCTTCATGGCACTGAAGCCTTTTTGACGAGAGGCGGAGAAGACTTTGCTGACTGAACTAACCCCGGGCGGAGCAGGCGTAGTGCCTATAGGCTGAGTTGGGGGGGGGGGGGGGGGGGGGGGGTTAACAAAAAACACTCAGTGGAATACCGCTTCCTCCCTTCTCCCAAAAGTAATTATAACGTAAGAAAAAAGGTACTTACCTGCCGTGGCTGCCACCGCCTAGCCATGGCCGGTCTCCTTCCTTGTCCTCACCGTCCTTCTCTGATAACCCCTATGTTGTACGTTTTGCGCGTCAGACCAATCACAACGCTGCATTGCAGTGTTGCGATTGGCTATGGGAGCCTAGGTGCTTCCCCTTTGCAGAGAAGAAGCCAGGAAGAGGACAGAGAGGACAGAGGAGAGGCAGCGGCCGGACGGCAGGTAAGTGAATTTTGGGCTTTTTTTTTTTTTTTTTCACAGTCTTCTTTATTTGGCCTCACAAGATTTCCAAAATGACATCCGAATATCAACTTTGAGACCTGTCGATACCCGCTTTGTCCATCGAATGCTACTAGTCAGGCCCAGTACCCAATGATGTAGTTGAGTATTTGTGGCACAGTGAACAAAAGGCCAACATAAGTACCAAGGGTCAAAGATGTACAGATACATTCCTGATATAAATCTTGTCCCACGCAGTGTGCAAGCATAGATAAAACGAGGTTGTGTTCTGACCCAAATTAAATTAACCAGCAGGAAATACAAGTTTCATATTTACATACAGGAGATAAACACCAATTCGTTTGTAATATATGGAAGCCTACAATTACTTTACAAAACCATCTCTCATATTTTCTTATTACATTGAAGACAGGGGCACCCTTATTTCCTTCAAATAATGAAATATTGTATTACTGTTGATTTCTTCATCCCATTGCTCATTCCAGAGGAAGCAGACAGTGTGAAAAAAAGTTGTCTGGAAGGATTATCAAATTCAAGCGTCACTAACAAAATAAAGCTCAGTTTTTTGGCTTAATTTATAGTGCTTTTTTCTCAAAATCCTTACATTCTCTTACAAGGAGACATTCTGGCAGCATATTCATTAATTCCACTGTTGGTGAACATGAACCCATCTGCCTGTGCTAATCGCAGAGCCGGCTCTGATTTGGAATTACTTCAACCTTCTTAAAAATAGGCTTATAATAAACAGTAGCTTATTGCTGCGTTGATTTTCACAGCACAGATTCTGTATTTTATCGACAAATCTAGGACCACAATATGAAGGAAAAAATTGTAATGAAAATGTTTCTTCTTCTCTGCATTTGTAATGGATTTAAATAACTACACAAGTAAATTCTTGTGGAGATTTCGAGAGGGAGCAAGAGACGAAACATACAAGAGATGTTTGGTGAAGAGGGACTGTGCAACCATACATTATACACAATAAAATACTCCCCATCATGGCTGAAAAGGGTAACACAGATCACAGAGTTTTGGGTCTTTATGATGGATGTTGACTTTAGGGGTGGCTTTACTAGTTGCCCTCAGTGACATGAAATATCCTTGTAGCGTACAGCAGGGGGTGCTTTACCTGAAACATTTTACAGTAAAGGGTATGCCCTGTGAAACCTAGTCGATTGACTCAAAATATTCACAGTAAAAAGAACTTGTGGGGTTAATTTTTTAATATCTTGATTTGGCATGCTAATCGTATTATATGTATGAATACTTTATATGCAGGTCAATTAGTCACAATGTTTATAAAATTACTTCACACGTTTGTGCGTCCAAAAGTTATTGGATTTCACGAACTCTCCTTAATAAATGCTTATTCAGCTGGCTGGGTGTCATACTCAGTTTCCATAAAATGTTGGTGATCCCTCAGACAGGTTGTTCCAAAGTCATCTCCCTGGTTACAAGGCAAAGTGATCATCTATGTACAATCGTGACTATAAGGAAAGTCTAAGTTGACCACTACTAGTGTTGTCACTAACACCGGTGCATGTGCCTTTGTCACACACCAAGTTACGCCTGACTGATCCTATTTGTCATTGCTTTGAGTCTGTGCAACTGCCACCCTACCTTGTAGGAAACCAGGAATGTCTCCCGCTGCTCATGGGCGTAGCATCAAGGGGGTAAATGTTTGGGGGGTTGCACTTAAAATGGAAGGATTGCTGTCTGCCGACTCCCATTCCTGGGACTACCTGGATTTTATCTGCAGTATTGGACCTTGCCACCACGCCTCGCGGCCCCCGCTTCGCGGGTGCCGCTCGAGGGATCGAGACTCTGCTGCCTGTTTGTTAAAGCGTCACCGGTGCTCTCACTCCACGCTGCCCGGTTTGCTGTATCGTTCCCGAGTCCATCGAGGGGGTGTACCTGGACACTCTGACAACCGTGAGTGCCCGGCGCATTCGGGACTGCGAGGACCAGGGTGCTGTGCGTGACGCTGACAAGCTGCACCTGGTCCTCTTCCCGAACTCCTCCCCCAACACCTTTCTCCCATTGCCTTATAAATCGCATTCCCTCTTACACGCGCCAGCGGGACGCGCCCGGGTCTTAGCACGGGGCTAAGACCGGGCAAAGAGCGGGCCGTTTGAGGCCGTTAGAGAACGGAAGAGACCGGACCGGGCCACCCCTCTAAAGCCCTCAATTCTCTGTGAACTGTGTACGTATTATTACATGTAATCTTATTTCACTTTTATCGCTTATTTATGCTTTTAAAAAATTGAGTATTTCTGATAAATACGTGCACTGAAGTTCCTACCCACTGTTACCGGTGTTTAGGAAACATGGTATTAACCAGAGGAAAAAAAACTAAAACTAAAGTAATGGGGGGTGGAGGCAAGCTCTCAGGCCCCATGGACGATTTTATAGTCAAGGCTAACACTTTTATCGACCAAAGTATTAGCTTAATAGAAGGTAGGGTGTCACTGGACTTAGCTCTGGCCAAGAGATCATCTATTGGTACCTTAAGGGATGCGAAAACCCCGGAAGCTCCTAGTATCACTGGGCACAGGTCGCCTTGTGAGGGTAGGCGTAGCTTGCCTAACAACGTTGACCTATCAGCCTCTCAATTATCTGATTTTCAGTTAAGTCTAGACCTAGAGAGGACACCAGAGATGATTCCCCAATTAACACCCGATGATCTGAGACAATCAAGAGGGAGGAGGGAGGGCGCGGTACGGAAGCGAAAAAACAACTCAAAAAATATGAGCACCCGAGAAATTGTTGATCAGTGTAGTGGGGAAGAGATTGTACCTCCAAGTGTAGAACAGTCAACTGATCCCATAATGATAAATCAGTCTACACGCAATACTTTAGAACTAATCAGTGAGGAAGTTCTTATGCACTCACCATCTAGCAAAATAAGAAATGATATTGAAAATTCACAATTGATCAATAATATCACAGCCCTCCTAAAATCTTCCCTCGCTCCACTTGAATTAAGACTAACTCAGATAGAGCACCAGCTATCGAACCTGATTAACATCATGAAACAAAAGCAAGCTCCTGGGGACCAAAGCAGAGAAGGAGCAATGATGCCCCCTCAAAAGCCAGCACACAGACAAAATAAAGCCCCTGAAACTTTATCCATAAAAGCAACATCTAAATTACCACCATATAAATTACGAAACATCAACAGAGTAGTGGAATCTACCCTAAATCCCACGATAACTTCGCCCCAGGGCAATGTCATGATAGAAAAAACTCCTGTCCCGATAATTTCGGGACCAAAAAAACTGTTGCCTAACACTAAAACTTTGTCCTCAAAAAAACAACCCTCCCCAAGAAACGCGACGCCTGATACCAATAGAGGTGACCTAAGGAAACCTCCTGAAACTAGTTTGGTTGTGGATTTGCCTCCAGAAGCAAGTCCTTTTGTAGTTGTAATGACAGGTGTCCCTAAAATAGACGACCCAAACGCAGAACCTACGTGGTCATTAAAAAATAAAGTCCAACACTGGTTAAATATGAATCGTCCTGTACCAGCAAATTGGACCTGTAGGATTGATGGTACGTAGGACCCCTTGGGTGGGAAATAGCAGAAAAACAATACCAGGAGACTGCATTTTGGTCACATTCGAGGACCCCCGTGTGGTAAATCATATTTGCTCCTGGGAGTTCTCGAATGTAAATGAGGAAATAGCAACTAGGAGACTCTCCTTTTTTTATCCTTCCGGCCTCTATAAAGGGATTCCAAACCATTTCGCTCGCCCTTGGGAAGTAACAGCTTTACGTCATGGGAAGCATTCCAATCACTGGCAATTAGCGGGTTCCCGCCACTATGACTACGATGGTCCCTGGCACCCATCGGGGCCACGACATTGGGGAGGAGGACGGGACGATTGGGGCATTCGTATGCCATATAGAGAGTCACCCCAAAGGGACGTTTGGTCAAATATCCCGATGGCAAATAGGTACAGTGTCCTTGAATCGGTCGATTGACCACTAGCGATGACAGAAATAACTAATCTTAAGGTATGTCATCCAATGCCTGAAGGAAAAACAATTTGCCCAACAAATGAACCTGTGACCGACCCAGAAATGATTAACTCCAAGATACATTATTCAGCACCTAAAGAAAAAATGACTCGTGCAGTCAACGAAGTGCCGACTAATATAGAATCGCAGCCCTTACCTATCCTCTTTTGGAACGTAGCGGGCCTTCGCTCCAAAATTGAAGATGGGACGGCTGCCACCTTCTTGGAGGTGGGAAAAATTATATGTCTTCAGGAGACATGGTCCACGACCGAGCTCCATCTTCCGGGCTACAAAACATTTTTTACCCCTGCTCTGGGTACCGGTATAGGTAGACCTAAGGGAGGGTTGATCACTTACATTGCAAATACAGTTAATTTTTTGAAAGTATCTGTAGTAGTGTCTAACCCAAATTTCCAGTTACTCTCCCTTGTGTTAAAAAATAAAGAGTCGATCCTCCTGCTTAATCTCTATAACAACTTAGAAGAGGACGAATTCTTGATTCTTCTTTCTAACATCAAGGAAAAGTTAACTCATAATCTAAGGATAGGAAAGGGGGCAGTCCATCTTCTATGGGGAGGAGATCTGAATTTACACCCATGCCCACATGTTGGAAAAAAACGCTGCGGGATTGTGGATGAAAATGATACTCCCCTCATGCATTTTTTTCATAGCAGGGGGGGGGACAGCTATGAATAATGCCCTATTAGACCTGGAACTCGTAATTGCTAACGAGTCAAGCCCAGGTTCAAATTCCCTGCAACCAACATACGTGGGTCGGGGCTACAAAACGACAGTTGACTATATCCTCTTGTCAACAGGATTGTTGCCCCGAGTCAGGTCCTTTGAGGTTTTGACAAATGATCTAAGTGATCACTCTGCCCTTAGGATGGAGTTTTTTGTAAATGCTTTTCAATCCCCAAATGTAGCCATAGCGAAGACCCTTGCACAAAATAACCTAGAGTTAGGAAGAAAAAATGGTTACACATTAAAATGGGGGAAAATAAACCCGGAAGAACTTACAGGAAAATTGGTCAAGGAAGCATATGTAAACATAACTAACTGTTTGGATTTAGGAATACCAGATGTAGAAGTCCTAAATAATTTCTCACAAATATTAGAGAAAATTAAGGGACTTCTCACAGTAACTTCAAACAATTTAAACCCAACTACTAAAGGGTGGTTTAACCACAGCTGCACTACGGCTTTAACTAAACTTAAGGAGGCCCTAAATAAAACTGTTAGGGATCAGGAGCAGATTAAATCCTTGAGACATCAATATCAATGGGCACGCAAGCAAAGAATTAAAGATTTAAAAGAGAAACTATGGAATGATTTACATTCCAGTGCCGTCTCTAAAAACAGCGACGCTTTTTGGCGAACTGTTAAAACCCCTTATTTACAAGACAAAGATAGCCCAAAGATAGAAGTTGCAATTGAAGAAGATATTTGGGTGTCCCATTTTTCTAAGATTTTTAAAAACACAGCAACACCGATAGAGACACAATCCTTACTCCCAACAGTCGTATACCCAATTCCTCTGCACTTCGATATTTCCGAAGTTATAGTGGCCTTGGTAGCAAGCAAAAGCGGGAAAGCCCCAGGCCCAGATGGGGTTCCAGTGGACCTTTTTAAATTCAATTTAGATCTCTGGTCCCCTATCCTCACGAGAGTATGCATAGCAGCCGTAAAGCTGGGTCTGCTAAAATCTTGGACAAAATCGATCATGGTCCCAATTTTTAAAAAGGGTGACCGTCAAGACGTGAAATGTTACCGTCCAATCTCTCTATTAGATTCGTTGGGAAAGGTCGTTGGCAGAGTCGTGTTAGAACGACTCAGGCTCTGGGCTGAGGAGGGAGATATCATCTCAGATCTTCAGTTTGGATTTCGGGAGGGTTTTGGGACGATAGAGCAGGCCCTTAATCTCAGCTTGATCGTGGGCAAATATCTCCAAGCAAAGAAGGACATGGTCTACATGGTCTACATGGTCTATGTGGACCTGTCTGCCGCGTTCGATTGCGTTTCACACGCAAAACTTTGGATGATCTTGGCCCACATGGGAGTGGACCCCCCTCTTTTAGATTTTCTAAGAGAGCTATATTCTAACGCATCAGCAAGGGTGCGTTTTGGCACGGGAGGAGAGTTGACGGCACCCTTTGCTGTAGAGCGTGGAGTCAGGCAGGGTTGTGTCCTGGCCCCCTTCCTCTTCTCTCTGTACACAAACGGACTAGAGGTGGAGATGCTGAGGGGGGCTCAGGACCTACCACGAGTAAAACAGCGCCTGATCCCCGCCCTGCTTTATGCAGACGATGCCGTCATTTTGGCACGCACGCCGCGAGAATTACAGAGGTCTTTGAATAGATATGTCGATTTCATGGGTGGGCTGGACCTACAAGTAAACGTTAAAAAAACGTTCGTCATGGTAGCAGGCAGCGGGAAAAAACGTATAAAGAACATCTTCCTCAAAGATCAAAAACTTGAGGTAACTACTCAGTACTGCTACCTGGGTATCATGATTGACGAAAGACTTAACTGGAGACCAGCAGTAGAGGCCAGATGTCATCTTTTTAAAAGAGCCATAACTTCCTTGATGAGTTTTTCTTATAGACTAGGGAAAAGGCCCCCAGTGGAATTACTAAAAATCTATATCGCCAAGTGTCAGGCGATTGCACTTTATGGGGCGGGAGTCTGGGGATATGCAGATGTTAGTGCCCTACAGGTGGCTGAAAACACCTTCCTTAGATTCCTTTTAGCAACACCGCGTAGTACTTCAACTTACGCTTCCCATCTGGAACTTGGAATTCCCTACTTAGAGGACTTAATCAGGATTCAACCACTAATGCTTTGGAGGCGCATTTGGACTTCCGACAAAAACATCTTAACCCAGGAAATTGTGGCAGACACAATGATCCTTGATCAATCATTAAAAATCAAATGGCTTCGGTACATTAGAAATTTCTTCAACGACCTCGGATTGGAGAAATATTACCTTGAACCCAAAAATATTATCGAAGTATCTAAGCGATCATTGAAACAATTGGCTCTGACACACTTAGAGTCATTAAGGTTGTCATCTGAGTCGACAAAATCCTCTGTTCTCCATGCCAATATGACTCAGCTTACGTTTTTTATCCAGCCCTATCTAACATTGGAGATTAGTACCTATGATAGAATGTTGTTGACAAGGTTCAGACTAGATCTTTTTCATAGATTAGTATCCTTTCCAGAGGGGAAAAATTGGGATCCAACTCTCCCTACCTGTCCTTGCGATGAGGAATCAATACAGTCGAACATACATACAATACTGTTCTGTAAATTCCATCATCCACACAGGAGGGTCTGGTTATTACCCCTATTAAAGCAATGGGGATTTAGACAATGTCGTCCCGCGATGCTACGTCTTCAACTGCTAGAATCTGAACTGGTCTGTTACCGCGTCCTTAACTTCTTAAAATGTATTATAAAGCATAGGAAAAATCTGTAAAATGAATGTTTAATGAACTCCCAGATACGGTTTTGAAACTGTAAGAACCTTCTTTTTTGTAAATATCTGACTTCGCATTTGTGTAAATGTTACTTTTTATCTTGATTTTCTGTTTATTGTAAATCTGTATTTTTTGAAATGAATCTTTTATGGTTGTACAATTTGTAATAACCGAATAAAGAAGTTTATATATATATAAAATGTATTCTGTTGTAAATTGTTGGGTACAAGTGCTTCCAGCTAGGTATGGTGAAGTCTGTAGGATTTCACCTGGGAGTTATACATGCCGATACTGACTAATACACACACATGCATGGACTCTCTCACATCACTGTTTTGAAGGCTGTAAAAAATGCGGATTAGTTTGAAATATGTTTTAAGTGCCCCAAACAATACACCCTCCTCTCTCTTTCCATTGCCCCTTAACCCGTTGTGTGCTCATGACGAGCTCAGCTCATCATGAGTCACAGTGGAGCTGTGCAAATGACGAGCTGAGCTCGTCATAACGGTCACGGCCCGCCCACGCGTGCTTAATTACCCGCCTGTGCGGGAGAATCAATGAGTGGGCGGGGTCGTGACGAGCTAAGCTTGTCATGAGCACAGCGGTGCCGCGCACCCCCCCCCCACACCGCGGGGGAATTACCCCCGCAGGAAAGGGGTTAAACCCCCCTCATGTCCTGCTTCTCATATAATGTGTTTTAACAAGATACCCCATCGTGATTATAGGAAAATGTGAAGCTCTCCCCAACCTAGCTGACCAAGCTACGCCCCTACCACCGCCCCTTGCCTGAGGCTTTCAAGTAATTTCCTTCAACTGCCCTGGAAGTAGCAAACTGGTACCGAACCCAAAATCAGACATAGCTATAATCTCACATTAGGAAGCTTGCAATTCAGCTTAGGGTGAAGCCTGGAGTTCCACCCCTGAACTGCATGAAGGACCTCACCTAGTGTCCTTTATCACCCACCAAGTTTGGCAAAAAAATCGGGACCCATTGTGAGTCTGCTAAATTATTAATGCTAGATGTTATCTGGTGAGGGGTCACGCCAATGTCCCTTTGTCTTTGGTATCTCAATGCCTAGTGGAGATAGTACTTGGAACCGGGCTGGTCCAAGGAAAGCTGCCTGCTCGTGGCTAAACACCAGCCTTTGTCCTAGAGGGTCCTCCCCACTGGTATGGAGAGAGTCCTCTATGCCCTATGGTGTCCCTGGATCACCCTTGACCCTGCCAGAAGTCAGGGCAAGGCGAGGCCAGAGCCTAGCAAAGCAGTCCCTTCTCTCTGATGGTTGCTATAAACTAAATAGAACCTTCCAAGGTGGTCCCCACCTCATGCATTCATACTCGTACTCATTCACAGACTTAGCCAAGGCAAACTGGATACCCAGTACTTCCATATTCCTGGGCACACTAGCTGTGGTTACCCTGAAAAGGCCTGAGGGACACTATATTTCCCTACATCCACACCAAGCATTAGACAGTCTACCTGCATTCTGCCTCTTATAACATAGGTAAGACTGCCCTACTCTCATCTCCTCATACTCCCGTTGGCTCCTGGGACTTGTGCACAAATTCACATATGGACAGCTAAAATCAAGCCTGATGCACACATTTATTTATGACTTAAGAACCCCACAAATAGTTACTACACAACACATCAGTCTATCTAGATGTGCGGATAACTAACTTAGCCACGGCTGGCAATCTATCAGAGTGCAACTTCAGCATGTCTAGGACTACAGCACCTCTACACTTCTATGAACCTCTGTACAAATTAATTTGGCCAAATTAATTTGGCCATTCTAACAGTGTTGTAGATGCACCAGAAGCCATATTATATATAGGGCGTAAAGTGCTGGTTTGCGACATGGCGCACCTTTAAGCAAATACGTCAGGCATAAAAGGACAGTTCACCCAATTACAATAAATGTGCTGTCCCCAAATCATGTGCTATCTCACACTACTCTGGGGGCAGAGCATTCAGTGAAATATGGGGCAGCTGCTTTAAAGTTGCTTCATCTTGCTCTGTGCAGGTGGCAGCCTGTCTGCACTTTAAAGAGGGGAGAGAAATCACCCTGCAGATGAGGGAAGCGAGTGGCTGCACCCGCCTTCAGTGGTATGTCTGGGGGTTCATGGAACCCACTTCACACCCTCCTGAGGGCTGCCTTCATGAGGCGTACTGACAGTGCACCACCTTTTTGTGGGCCATTGTGAGTGACAGCTTAAGTGCCAGTTTGCATGTGTGCCCACATCTATGTTACTGCGCTGCGGCAACAAATGATGGACAGAATGCTGAATGAATCAAATATTCACCCCCAGTCAAGAGATCTGGGTTGAATCCATCGTCCTTTTGCTCACTGTGCCACCCCACGCTGGCTGGGTCCAAACTGTTCTGGCTTCACACGCAGTGTCGATGTGGATAATTGGCGAGCAATAGCTAGCAATGTACTCTAATCCCTCAGAAGCTTTATTCTGTGTTCCGCTATGGGCACTTCAATACTTTGGACACCATTTAGAGGAAGACGTAAAAGGGTGGTGCCATTACTCCATCGAACCTGCAGTTCCCACCAAGCTTCCTTCACAGAATATCTGTGGTATTACTAGGACAGGCTTACAAAAGAAATGCATTCCCCTGCAGACAGACCATGAACGAAACCTAGACTTTGTCTGATATTTCAAGGGCACCAGGGGCCAAAAGGCAAGCAAGCAAAAGGGGGGGGGGGGGGGGGGGTCATTATTTTCACCCCTTGGGTGGTAAGAGAAAGGCATACTGGAAATGCGACAGCCACTTCAATCCCATGGGCGTGGAGACACGGCACCTGGTGCACTAATAATGGCTACACCGTGCTCAAGAAAATGTTCATATTCCCCCCTTTCCCACATAAGGTCATAGTGGCCAACGCTTTAATTTGATTCAGAACTCAAATTTAGCAATTCAGCATACCTGAGGTTCCTTCCCAAAAAGAATTCATAAACTTACAAAACTCGACCGTTAGGTTTATCTTTAATCTGAAAAAGTTTGGGCCTGTTTTGCCTACTACTGACAGTCCCTCCACTGGTTACTAGTCAAAACACAGTCACTTTAAAGGAGTTTGGCTAATACAAAAGGCCTACTACAGCTCCAAGCCCATCTTTCTGACAACAAATTTGACGTGCCACCAGCCAGTTCGAGAACTAAGGTCGGCCAACTCACAGTCCCTAGATTAAATTTACTGGAGAGGTAAGTAAGGCCTTTTGTGTTTAAGATCCCTGCTTGCTGAGCTCTTTGCAAATACCACGAGGAAATACAATCTGGTCAAATTACGTAAAGCTCTTGGAATCTGTTTTTTTCACTCGGTAAACTGATTCGGGTATCTATACACAGCCCTTTCTATAATCAAGCGCTTTACAAGAACAAATCAATGAAGACAAGCATACTTTAGTCCCCATTTTGGATAACTAGGAATAGGATTCCTGGATGAAGATACCGAATACTAAACAATCAGGGAAAAAACCCATTCCATTAAAGTCAAGTGCTTCATGGGACCACTTCCTGTGAGACAGTTTTCAACAAGGACATCGCACACTGCCTATGCTAGTTCGTCCCCCAGTGGTATGCCCACACACCTTGTTAAATCATCGCCCTGCCATCAGCCCTTTCCCATCCTCAGGCCCGGGAAACAGCTTCTTGCTTTTTAATTCTCTAGGGAATGTAAAACAGAAAAATCTGCATTTATGGAAATGAGCAAAAACATCGTACACAAATACGAAATAGAAAACTGAAGAGACTAAGTAAACATTCTGAATCAAGGACGAACTTAGACATGCGGTGAATATAAATAAACTTGGCAGCTATGCGGCCTTGCGCGGGTTAGAGATTAAACGAAGAAAGAGATAGCTTGGGAGCCGAGGAGGGTCGGAAGTTTGAACTTAGTTATCTCCACACTAACGCTGGTAGGAAAAGTTACAGTAAAACGACTATTTGAGGATATGCAAACATTTACAAACTCAAGGGGCGAATCCAGTGCGGTGTGTAACATGCGATACTTCCCAAACCAGTTTCTTGGGGGTGGAGCAGGTTATGGGCGGGCAACGACGTAATATCAACAACTAAAGAGCCCGCCTGGCACTCAATTTCTTTAGGAAGCGAAGTAAATTACTGAATACTTGGGTATCTTCGTTCCGAAGTCCACTTAAAACCTATCGTTCAATTAATGTCGCTACAATGGTGAAAGGTGCTGCTGAAAAGTGCCACCCCGCACGGACTGCAATTGTAAGGGTCTGTGCCTAAGTAAGAGCTCGCGCTACCTACCGGGTGGAAGACAGGCGGCTGCAGCAAAAAGCTGGCCGGGACAGGGACAGGGACAGGGACAGTCCCCATGGCTTTCTTGACGGTCGCCCACACAGCCCTCGGCTAGTGCCGCCGTGTTCCTCACGCGCGCACCGAGATGACCTGATGCACGGCTCAAGTTATCCGCAGCAGCTGCTGCAAGTCACATGAGCGGGTCACGTTGCTCAGAAGAGCATACTTAAATACAAAGAATAAAACAGCCTTTTGGGAAATGTGGTGTGCCTTTGCAGGCACCAACCGGTCCTAGTGCCGACTGCTGAGGAATGCTTGTAAACATTCAAGTTTAGAATAACTAAAACAACTCCGTGGTTTAACGCTTCTGCTGCAGAGCTCAGAGCCCGCAGTCTACATAGAGATTGTTCAATCAATGTAATTACTGTAGTCCTGGTTTCCCCACTAGTGGGCCATACACTTCCCTTGGGCGACACTTTTTCATTTGTGGGTCTGTTTGGTGTAACTTGCACACGAGCGGGCACATATGCTGTTCAATCAGTGCTTTAAATGGGCCGGTACTAAGTGCCAGCACTTTTTCATTTTGAGAAGGAGAGTACCGGCACTTCTCAAAAGAAATGTAATACTTTAAATTGGAGAGTACGGGCACTTCTCAGAAACAAGCAGGTACTCTGGTACAGAGTTCCTGCACTTTTCCATTTCAAGCACTGGCTGTTCTGCATGTTTAAAATATTGAATCGATGAAATACTTCTAAAACAATCTAGGACACCATTTACAAAGTCGTTTTACGATTGTAAACCCTGCATTTCGCAAAATCCCAGGGGCTGTGATAGATGGAGAGTTTTTTTTTTCAAATCACAAAAGCCCTTGTAAGAGTCTATCCAGCTTGTAAAAGGTCTTTTGCGACACGTCACAAAACATAAATAGAAGTGAAAGAGGCATCTCCCTTCTGTTTGTGATTCAAAAAGGGATGTATCAATGGTTTGTGAATGCAATTTGGGGTCACAAGCCAATGATAAGTTACCTATCCCCAATTTGGGGTGATAGTGATTCGTAAAAGGGGGGCTTCAGAAACTGAGCTGGCAGTGTTTTAAAAGGGTACCCTGATTTCTTCTCATATGGGATTTTGTTTAAAAAAAAAACTAAAAAAAACCTATCACTTGTGCTTTTAATGGCCAAGGTCTGCTTAGGTTTCGCCTGCACAGCTCTGGCGCTATGCTTGTTAGGTTTCGCCTGAACAGCGCTTGCACTGTACTTGTGAAATCCCTTGTGTTTAATACATCTTAAAAGGGGCTCTTATCAGTGCCCAATCACATATATATATGCAGCCCACTTGGGATTTATTTTACGAACTACCAGCCCCAGAATGCTTTAGTGCTGTATTACTCACCTGAGTGTGATTGTGTCACTGTAATAAAGGAGGGACAAACGCTGATGTTCGTGTAGCTGGCAGTCATTCAAATGCAGAAAGCCTTTGAGAAAGGGAGTTGTCCTGAAACGCGTCAGGCTCTGCTGATGCTGGGAGCATGGGTTTCTTCCCTAAACTGGAGTTTGCTTACAGTGAGTGCGTCCTGCCTTTGGGTACTTGTGGAACTGAATATACATATATATATATATATATATATATATATATATATATATATATATATAGCTTCTACTCCCTTTCACGCACTCGTTTTGCCGCTGCAGATAGGAGCTCGGACCACAATTTAGTGCTTAGAATTCGTTTATTGTCTGCTCACAAGCACAGCACAGCCATTACACGTTTCGAGCCCACAGGCCCTTGATCACATGACATTTAAAGCTTTTGCTGGTTGAACTTTTCCTCTCAGCACACATTGACAACGTTTTTGAAAGCTGTATAATTTCATTAATTTTGCGCAAACTGATTTGTTTTATTTTCCCAATGTCTTTTCCGATTTCCTGTTATCCTATTTATTTGAAACCTCGCTGTTTTTGTCAAATGCTCCAACTTAATTCATAATGAGCTATTTTTGTGTTGACGCAGGTCACTTTTTGGCTATCTTTTATGTTAAAAAGGCATACCTCCTATTTCCAAGCACGGGCAGTCCAACTATCCAGTTCACCAGACACATGGCACACTTTTGCACCTGAATATTTTTTTTCTCACCACATGCAGTCTTTGTGGCTAGCGAATTACTAACAGAGGTTCAAAGGTCTGTCATTTTGTGGCTCGTTTCACCTTTGTTCATTCTCTTGTGAGAATGGCTATAGCATTATCCTTGTACATTGCTGACAAACATTTTATTTTAAAATGTTTGTGGTTCACAGCATCCGCATTTGGAGCCGAATAAGTAGTTTATCCGATTATGTGGATCGTTTTAGCTGCAATGGCTTATTGTTGCTAAAATCCAGCATTTACATGCGCTCTGGCACTTAATCAAGTCTATTAATATTGATGCAGGTTTTAACGTGTGTTTGTCTTGTATTAGCAAATGTATTAATTTGCACATCTATGTTTTATATATATATATATATATATATATATATATATATATATTGGCTTATTTCTTAAGGACTTCTCTCGTTATGTTTCCTTATGGTGTGTAAACAGTGTGCCTTTGACGTAACATTGCTGTAATGATGAAATTACACATCCTGACTGCCCTGGGTTTGCATAATTTAGTAAACGCTGTCCCTGCCCTCGCTCCTGTCCTCCTCTCCCTGTCTCTCCATCTGGTGTAGATTACTGCAGCTCCCTTTCAGTGCAGGCTAACCTGCTCAGTCACCTGGAGCCCCCACAGACAGCTGTCTCACTGAGCTGATAGGAAGCTGCCATCCTGTGCTGGAGGGATGGGGAGAGGAGCCATTGACATACCTCTCACCCAGCACTCACATTCCTCTCAACCTCCACCCACACCTCTCACCCTCAACTCAAACTGCTCATCGTGCACTTATACTGTTGACATACCGCTCACCCTATAGTCACACACCTCTTACCTTGTACAGGGTAACATCTCTCACCCTGTACACTCACACAATTCTCATTCTGCACTGAACTCACATCAGTCACCATGCATTCAGGCACTTGCACCTTGCACTCAGACACATCAGTCTTCATTAATGCACCACTGACTCTGCACAGAGAGCCCTCACACCATTCTCCCTGCACTCATGCGTTGCTCCCACACCTCCAAAACCTAATGCATTTACCAATGCTTATTTAAAAAAAAATGTTTCTTGTCAGGGAAACCAAATGCAGAGACGGAGATCAGCTGTGCCTCGCAGGCCTCCATAATTACATTAGCAACCCGTGAAGGTGGTGTCTTGAACCGGTCAGTATAGTACACAATGTTGATATCTTTTACGATAATGATCGCTGTTTTAACCCACACTTTATTAAATTGTCATCCTGATGTTTCCTTTTGGTTAAATCTCTGAAAAGATATTTCTTTTAGTACCACTCAGATGCGGAAAGCTGTTGTCTAGACTTCAGTAGTATTGCATCTGGACTACTAACTTGTTTTTTTTTATTGGTCTTCCTAAATATCTTACAGCCAAATTCCAACTGCTTCAGAATATGGCTTCATGGCTCAACTTAGGCCTCTTGCATAAAACTAGTTTTCCCATCATCCGAAAACACCTTTATCTGCTTCTGATTTCCAAGTGCATCTCTTTCAAATGTCTCCAGCTCTGCTATTTCACTGTGACCTTCACAGGACAGGCACCTCTTTTCATTCATTCGCATTTGCTAGATTTGTTCTCACCCACTGCTTGCACCCAGCTTTTGCTTTCACCGAATGCTTGTATAAGTACACAGAGTCGCTCTACTTCCTTCCTGGCGTCCATAGCTTAGAACCAACTGCTTCTTTCTCAGAAATCTGAACAATCATCTTCTTTTTTTCCGTAAATTGTTTAAAAAAATGCTTAATGGATGCAGTAGACTGTATAGCCTGTGATACATATTTGGATCACTGCTGCACTGTACAAATCCTTGTCCATTGCTTTGTATTCCTTGCACCAGGAGGAGGTGCGCCTCCATCCATGACAGTCTAAAATCCAGAAGTGTCCACCACTTACTCTGGGGTGGTAGCTCTGCAAGTGGCTGGACGTCAACTACATCGTGTGAGCAGATTTGATGTCAGTCCCTCATATGTCCCTCGTATGTCCACCTGAGTGTCAGGCTAGGTCTGATGTTCCTGGCTGAAAAATGCAAGGCTAAGTGGAATGGCTATGGGACAAAGTCTGTGAGAACGTCCTGTTCCCTCATCATCGGTGAACTAGAATCAGATCTAGCGCTTTGAAACTCGTCTAAGGGTTGGTAGTTAATTCTGTTAATTTCCTGCCCATTGCTCATGCACGAGAGAGTGAGAATGCTAACTTGCAGAAACTAAATGTTGGTATTCTCTGAAACTGTGGTTTAGGTGAACCAGGCTAACTTATCCTCTGTCATCCATTTTTAACAAGATGTCCTACTACATGACAGGGCTAACCCTGCTGTTTCAGTCTCTGCTAGAATAAAGAATCCCTAGGCTGTAGGGAGCAAACTAGGGACTTCGCTGAATGTTCTGAATGAAATGTGATTTTCTCAAGGTGGAGTTTAGAGGTCTCAGGCTGATTAATATACTGTGTAGCAGTTGTGTCCCCATGTGCCCAACACTGAGCACATAACCCCCGCACTGCGCCCACTCCCGAGTACATGCAACATTCTCTCACTGCGTTCCTCATAATGAAATAAGCCAACATGCCATTGTGTCTTCTAGTGGACATTTGTTGGCCGCAGTTTTATTATGAATACATGTATATACTTGTCATACTTGTATACCATGGTCATAAATCATCCGTGGCGAACTGTCATATTCGCGTCATAAACCATATGCATTTTGTCATACATCATCCCTGCCGTAAATCATATGTATATTGTCCCTTAGCAAATTAGACTGACAGTTTGTTGGTTAGCTCATTTGCAGGCTTGCCTTGTTACTAGTCCCTTCTGGGTCGTTTGTCTTTTGTCCGGTTGCATTTGCGCTCTCTTTGCTCGGGGGGGGGGGGGGTCGGGGGGGGGGTAGAGTCTTTTGTGCCCTGCCATCCGGCGGAGGCTGGGTTGCGAGCGCCGTCTCAGATTGCTACCCCCTCTTGGTAGGCCAACTCAACCAGCTGTGAGGCATCCCAAAGTGAGTGGTCCTACGCACTGCCCTTAGGCCAACTCACCTAGCCATGAGGCAACCCAAGGTGAGTGATCCTATTCCGGCACACTGCCCCCCGGTGTGCCTCCGTACCAACCATTTTCCCCGTAGCTCTCCGCCACGCCCTCAGGGAGGCTTATGTCTTCCTTCGGCTGCCCCACGCTCTGCTTGCTCCTTGTCATCTGCCGTCTGCTAGGGCCATGGCGCCTCACAGGTTGTCCCAGAACACTCGCATGCCTTCTTCCAACAGGTGCACGCCGTCCTTGGCGTAGAACTCTGGGTGACCCGTGTGTATGAGCCCGTGTCAGATAGTTTCTAATTCGTTGGCTCTGCAAAATTTTGCTCACCGTGAGGTTCAACTTTTTCCTCGAGTTCTCAACTGCTTTATGCGATTCCGCCCCGCGCCACTCGCATCTGCTGATCAGCTCCAACAGATGATGGCAGTGCACCCGAAGGCCCTGGCTGTGGCCGTGAGGTCTCTTTGTATGTCGTGAAGGAGCGCTTTCCTCTTCCGTCTGGCCAAATCGTTCCCCCCCACCCAAATGGATGACCAGAATGTCCGGATGCCACGCCGATTCTGCCTGGAGGTCCGCGAGTGTCGCCGGCAGCTGCTCCCATTTCATTCCTGGTTGGCCAAACCACCTTATGCTTGTGTCTACTGGTCGTCCCTCCTGTCTGTGGCCCTCTTGCCACCACCATGACTGCATCCGTGGGATGACGTGGTCTCCTTCCAGTTGAGGCAAAGAGCACGTTGTCAGACCACTGCGTCTGCTTGTGAGAGACGCCCCGTCCCCCCCCTTTTGCGGCCAGGGGTCCTATAGTAACTGGGGTCTCACGTAGGTCCGGTAGGCCTGTGACCATCATCTGCCTAGCGCCTGTATCCCCGCCTCTGTCATTCCATGCTGTGCGGCTATCCTGAACGAGTGCCACCCAAAACTCGCAGGCGGCAACCCTGCTGTGCTGAGGGCGAGGCGGATGACTGCTGTGAATTGGAATTTGCTCAGCTGTGACCCGTCTCTGTGTTTGAAAAGGGGACCTTCACTCGCCGGTCGCACAGCCATGAATGCTAGCATGCAGCTCACTGCGCAGCAGTCCTGGTCCTCGATGCACTGTAGCTTTACTATCACCCCCTTGCCGGTCTGGTCTGTCTTTGACCTCCTCAGTAGTATCATTATCTCTTGTGTCCTGGGTGTCACATCGCTTGCCTGTAGGCAATGTGTGGCTGGCCCTGCCCTTGATGGTGCCACTAATTCGCTGAGGCGGAATGTCCCAAAGAATGCGGTGGAAAATGCAGCCTTAAACAGGATGTGCCTGAAGGGGTCCTTTGTTATGTCCCCCAGCATCCCCAACAGTAGGCCCAGTTTGCAGTAGTCTATCGGGCGCCTGGTGTCCTGCCTTGTGCCCTCTGAGCGTTTCCACCCTTTCATCACCGCTTTGATATAGTGAGAGACCACAGGGTCCTGCCCCGTCTCCAGTTTCGTGTGATGCGCTACTGCAGATAGGTGGGTCTGTGCCCATGACCTGGATTTCTTGCATCTGTATGCCCATAGGATGAATTGCTCAATTGCCCTGCGTGTGGCCCCAACGTTGCCCAGGGTTTTGTATGCCCCCCACCCGCATTATGGTTTCCACATACTTTATATATCTTTTGGCCGCTTTCGGGGTGAGGGCTTGGTTGACCAGGTCCGATAGATCTACCCTGCCAGATCCCATAGTTGCGCCGGCAAGGGGGTCATGCTCTGCTCCGCCCCGGGCACCAGCTCTCTGAATCTGTCCATCCGTGCTCTTGAAAGGGCGTCTGCTACCTCGTTCTCCACCCCTGGTACGTGGCGCCCTCTCAGGTCTATGTTCCCCTCCAGCTGCAATTTAACCAGTCGGCGCATTAATCGCAGTGTGTCTGGGCACCTGCCTGATCCTCTGTTAATCGCCTGTACTACTCCCTTGTTTTCAGAGCATAGTGTCAGCTTCATGTTCTGTATCTCCTGCCTCCACACTGTTAGTGCTACTATGATGGGGAACAATTCTAGGAATGTGATATTGATTATGCCCTGCCTACGTCAGCTGCTAGGCCATTGGCCCGCACACCATTTCTTACCTAAGATGGCCCCAAACCCTGTGCTGCCGGCAGCGTCCGTAAATAGCGCAATTTGTCTGCTAGTGACCCATCCTTCCCTCCAAATCAACAACCCGTTGAACTCTGCTAAGAATGTGTCCCACATCAAAAGGTCCTGTTTGACTTCTGCCCGAGTCTAACGTGATGGTGCTTGTGGGTCAGTCCACACGTTAGTTGGGTTAAGCGCCTAGCGAACACCTTCCCTGCTGGAATGACTCTGGCTGCGAAACTGAGTTTGCCTATGAGCCACTAGAGATCCCGCAGTGTCGCCTTCTCTCGCCGGCACAAGCCTCTGATTTCCCACCTTAAATCCACCAACTTCTCCGCGGGGAGCCTAGACGTCCCTGCAATGCCGTCAAGTTTCTATCCCCAAGAATGTTATCTTTGTGACGGGGCCTACCGTTTTCCCTGTTGCAAGGGGGATCCCTAACTCCTCTGCTAACCTCTTGAATGCAGCCAGGGTGTCGCCACACACGGTCGATGTCGCAGGGGCCTGTGAACGGGAAATCATCCAAGTAATGGAGTTTCCCACCCTGGGGAAGCCTGTCGTGTAGCGCCCATTCTATGAAGGTGCAAAAGATTTCAAAATAGGCACAGGATACCGAGCAGCCCATCAGCATGGTCTTATTAAAGTAAAGATCTCCTTCCCACTGGAACCCTAGTAGTTGGAAACTCGAGAGATGGACCGGGAGTAATCGAAATGCGCACTCGATGTCCACCTTCGCCATTAGGGCCCCGCGGCCCGCTGCTCTGACTAGGTCAATGGCGTCCTCCACCGTGGCATAACCCACTGAGAAGGCTTCTGTGCTAATTCCATCGTTTACCGATGTACCCACTGGGAAGGACAAGTGGTGAATTAGCCGGTATTGCCCTGGTCCTTTTTTGGGTACCACCCCCAGTGGCGAGATCACCAGCCCTTTGCCCATGTGGGCAGGGAGAGGGCCCTCGATTCTCCCCAAGAGCCTTTCTTTCTCTAATTTCTGCATGACTACCCCTGCATGTTGCATTGCTGATTTCAGGTTCTTGGGGCTGCCTGTGGGGAGGGGACTCCTAAATGGGATAGTAAAACCGTCCTCAAAACCTTGCACTAAAATGGCGGCGTCTGTTTTGTTGTGATATCTATTGGCTAGCTGGTGTAATCGGGGGATGCTGATGGGGGACCTACTAGCCTGTAATGTTGAACCTCTTGTGGCCCCTGGCTTTCCCCGTGGTTGCCTCACTGCTTCTTCTTCTCTTTCTTGTCTCCCTTGTGTTCCTTCTTGCGTCTGCACCCTTCTGCCGGGTGTCCCCCGCCACAGGATGAGCAGATATGCTGAAATTTGCATGACGCCCCGTAGGCACATTCCTTCACCTCGAATTTCCAGCAAATTGCCCCTGTCCCGCTGTTATATTGCGCTTTCCCTGTGCTAAATTGTCTTGACTTTTGGAAAGGCCTCCCTCTCCCCCTGTTGAAGGAACCCCGAAAGGACTGTTCGCTCTTCCCTGCCCATTTCTTGGCCTCCCTGGCTACCATCATCCTATGAATGATACCCAATACATCCTCCTCATTCCATTCCATCTCGGGTGGGTTTGCATCTCTAACCGGAAACCCTTATCGTATTCCAGCCATGCGTCGCCGGGAAATTGCCTCTGCGCGTTATGGATGTTGGCCTAATAAAGCCACAGGTCGGCTGCACAGCGCAGGAATTTCTCCACAATTATGCAAGCAATTATCCTGAATGTATCTAACCAATTGTCCAAATTCCTTTCCTTACGCTCTCTCCTCCTTTCCCTTTTGTTGTCGTCCTTCTTATCGCAGTTAGTCAGATCCAACCCCTCTTACTGTATCTCTAGCAGTGTAAAAATGTCGATAAACTCCTTCCTCCATAGTCTTTCTTTTACTGCTAGTGGTATGAGGCTTGACTCCCCCATGCTACTATGGGTGACCCTACTTCTCTTCCCACCTCCGGTGTGCCCTAGCCTCTTAAGCAGCCCAGGCGCGTCTGGCCTGGATCCATTAGTTGCCATGGTAGCCTGAAACCTCCTCCTCTGCTTGTATTCCTGCCACCCCCAGTCCTTGGATGCCTAACCCCTCAGCAATAGTGGAGCCATGGTTTTAAAACATTCTGCCACTATAGAACTAATATGCTCACCACTTGTCGTTGCATCCGTGGTACCACTGGTTGGTCCCGCCGCCGGGCTGGCTACAGGTGGCAGGTTCTTCTTCTGTGGCGGCTTCCTGTGTGCTGCTGCCTCCATAAGCTTGGCTGGCGCTCTCCTCCTTTTGGCTGCTGGAGCGCTGTTGTCTACCTGCTGCCGGTTGCTTGGCCCCTCCCCGGCGTCGTGCAACAGATGGGGCTGTAGCCACTCGTCCCCATGTACTGCTGTTGCCGCCCAGATCTTTTGCAGCAGCTCTTTGAGGTATTCCGGCTGCCTTTGCCCCCTTTGCCATGCCATCTTTGCTTGAATGTCCGCTTTTACCCAGCAGAGACCCATAGCTCGGGTGACTCGAGTTCTATGGCTCTGGTAAGGCGCACTTGCTTTCTCTTGTTGAGGGTTAGTGGCCGGGGTGGACACCCGGTCTCTTTCTCCCCGTCAGGTAATTCGCTAAGGAGGGAGCCGGGGGAGCACCCGCCCGGTCGACTCGATCGAGTGGCTCGGGCGGACCCGGGGTGGGCAGCCAGTCGGCTGCAGCAACGGCGCCTGGCTCCGCAAGGGGGAAACCGGGGTGGGCACCCGGTCGTCCTCTTCTCCAATTTAACGAGTTGATCCCTTCCAGAGCCCCAGGACCAAGGCTTCGCCGCCAAAATCGAACCGGGCAACAAAATTCCATCTTGCGCCGCTGCTGCTCCCCTGCTCCACGAAGATAGGAGCTTACCTGGGAGAGCAGCGCTTATATCCCCGAGTCTTTTCCGCCTCGCTTGCAGGTTCCCCCCATTGGGGGGTTTGTATTCCACCCGGGTCCCCATTGGTCGGGGGTGTCGGCGCCTTCCTGGCGGCCGCTACGGGGGGGGGGGTGCTTTTGCTTCTTGGCGCATCAGTGCACCCCAAACCAGTTTGTTCCGGGGCTCGGCGCCAGGTATAACGCCGGCCCCTATGGGGGCAGCCTCTGCGAAAATCCCCTGTATTACAGCAGTGAGAACATCCTTCAGTGTATTCTATTGCAAATGTTTCTCTTTGCTTGATTTCTATTGGGCATGAGCCTCAGAAACATGTACTGAGGTAGTGAATGTATGAACCTTTTGCTTAAAATCCTATAAAAGACTGTGATTATACAATGTAAGGAATAAGTCCTTTCCCCCATTCTTAGGAAACAAATCTCTGTCAGTTTTGTCTCTGAACTCCCCATAGTTCCCAATTCTCTGTATTTTAGGCTTAGCACTCTTACTGAAATTTTATCTGACTAACTGCAGTTTCTGCCTCTTGTACTTTAATAATTTTCAAACAAAAACTTTAAATTTAAGACAGTCATGTCCGTTGATCTTCAAGACTTCAATATAATTTAGAGACCATGCACTATTGAATTTCCATTACAGTGTAGTTGGGTCCACCGAGGAGCACAAAAGTCTGTATAGGGACTACACCTCTCCTGATCCGAGAAAAATCAGCACACAAAGGGGTAAAACAACGTGTGGGTTTGCACGCTGACACAAGTCACCAGTAAGGCCTACCAACCCATTCCAGTTCCAGCGGATTCTGTCTCTCTCTGTGCCTTGTTGCATTTTTCAAAGATATTCATCCAACTTAGAAAATATAAGGAAATATGCCTGCTGGTGCCTCAATGATGGCCAGTGCCTGAACGTCCAGCTTTTGCGTACCATTGGATATAGCCCTACCTCTTGTTATGAAGCTCCATGCAAGTCAGCAGCTACCCATCACTACTGCTGAAGTACTTTACATTACTACTGCCTGCAACATCCTATCTTCCTGGAGAAGATATAATGTAATCCTCCTCCAAAGCCATCAGGCATCCTTCCATGCAGGCTGATATCCTTATGCAAGATGGTTTACATTCCCCATGTCAAAACTTCAATAATCCGTCTGAACTGATCATGGAGTTTGCAGTCACGCAAGAGGTCAAGTATTATCACATTTGAAAAACACCTGTATTTACATTGGTTTCTAGAAACCATCTTAGTACCTATATCCATCAATGCATCTACTTTAATAACAGGTGTCCCATCCACACTCTAAGGGTCCGATTACGATGTGGCCCGTAAAGGTTATGACTGATGGTCGTAGCCTTCTGGGGTGCATCGTAATGGGCTGCTCAGTTTACATTTTGACCGCCTAATTATGATCTAGGTGGGCGGAAAGTGAACAGGCCTGTCATTCCAGCTGGCTTCCAAAAGGCTCCAGGAGCCCGTCCTTCAGACGGAAGCTACCCAGTAATCTCAAGGGATGGCCTATCCACCCTTGAGATGATGATGCACAGTTTACAACATGGTTTCCATGCCGGCCTGTCCGACATGAAAACCATGTCGGAAAGCGTGTTTAGGGGCCCACAGAAGGGCCCCCTTGGGTGTGCGGCCTCCAGTCAGGGACCGATGGGGCACCTGTGGTGCCCCCCGTTGATTCCCTTCACCCCGTGGCAGGCACTCCAAGGTGCTTGCCACGGGATGTAGGGATGAACCACACATCCCATTTCCCTAAGGGAGCATGCATCACGGCCAGTTTACGGCCATAATGAATGCTCCCATACTGAAATGTAGGAATGCGACCGATCCTAATTAGGCTGGCGGGACCGGCGACCGGGTGTCGGTCGGTCCCAGGACCGAGTCGGTGTCGGGTGGAAGGTTTACCACCGACATCAAAATTGGCTACTTAATCTGTAAGGGTCTAGCAATCTGCTAACCTAATGTATATATTGTGCTGCATACAACTGAGGGCCCATATCCTCAAATACGGCACACTTCCCTCGTCTGCATCACCATGCACCTTTAATAGGTTGTGCCTGTTGCAGAACAGGTCACTGCGCCTTATCACATTGTTGTGCTACCCCCAGTGCAGATGCAAACTTTGGTTGGGTCTGACTACCACCACAATGCAGGCCTGCCCGCAGTATTATGAGTGGGGCGGTTGGGCTGCCACAAGACCTCTGTGTCCGCCGGGGATTCAGGATCCCGCGTCAATCGCGCAATGTTCAGGGAGCTGCAAAATGCTGGTGGTGCTGCTGTGGCACGGCCGAGCATATTGTGAGTTACCTGTCCACAGCTCCTTTCATGGCGGTGAGTCCACCATAAAAAGGGTTGCACAGAGGCAACAAAAGGGGCCGTAAAAGGGCCCCCTTCCACTCCTGGGCTTGGGGGTGCATTCGGAGGGGCACAACATGTGCCCCTTTGGATTTGCACCACCAGTTCCTGCACTGTGTGGCATGCATGCTACACCTTGCAAAAATATACAGTCGGTGCTCTCACGGCGGCGGTCTGCATGTTTGTCTCTCTTGAGCCTAACAGACCACCACCATCAGACCGCTGCTGCAAGGCCCACCTGCACTCGTAATGCGGCAGGCAGGCTCTCGACGGCCTTGGCGCTCCTTCTGTCGGTGCGGTGATGGCGGGCCGACAGAAGGACTGTTAAACTCATAATAAGGCCCTTTATGTATAATATAGAATCCTCTTGCCTCCTTTTATCTTAAACTGAAACATTTACTTGAAACCGTGATATATATTTCGTGCTTTATTGTACATTTTATGAATGGATTGTGGCTCTTATAACATTATGCCAAATAAAGTTTATTTGAACTTGAACTATTTGGTAATAGGGCATGTACAAAAGGGATATTTGAGTTTTGATATTCACCATGTTTGGTGTATATTTGAGTGAATGGTTTGGGACTCATTTTTTTGAATGTCCCATCCATCATCCAGGTTTTACATTGGCTAAGTTTCTTACAGTTGTTTGCTGTGGAAAATATTAGGATTAATTTTTCATTATTTAGGTTTAGGTAAAAGGAAAGGCTCCCCATGTTGGTTAATTTTTAAATGTTCAGGTATGTGTATGTCTTGGTGTCTTTTAGGGGTATGTGGGGTATCACTGGTGGCATCTGTAGGTTTGCCAATTAAAAGGTTTAAAGTGGGGCTAGGTCGTAGATGCCCTGTTATATGTTCAGGGACTCTAGGTAGTATATCTTTCAGGATTGTTCTTGTGGCTTCTTGGGAGCTAGTGATTGCCTCTTTTATACTTGCAATATCCCTTTTATTTCTATTTCTGTCACATTTGAGGGGTGGTGTGGTCTCTTACATGAATTATAAAACATCTTTTGTAGTTGTCCTCCCATAGCATGTATTAGAATAATATTTAGTACATTTATAGTTTCTGATGACTCACTTTCTTAGCTGGAAGTGTGGCCCATATGATTTGGTAACTGTTTTCCTTTCTGTGAAGTGATACATTTGACGAGAAAGCAAAAGACACACAATAGATGGATGGAATGCAGAACAAATCCAAACATTCTCCCCCAGTCAAGAGATCTGGGTTAAATCCATCATTCTTTTGCTCACCATGCCACCCCAGTTTAGACCTGGCCATATGCAAATCATTGTTGACCCTGTGCCTCATGGGAACAGTCCAGCCCGAACTGCCAAGCCAGGGCCTCCCTGGAGCGGAAACAAGCATCCTAGGACCGGTTTCGGGGTTTCACCCCTCTTCAGCCAGGATAGCTTGATTCCAGTGGCGCAGTGAGCCCAGGACCTATGTCTAGGCATACCCGGCGCACATAGGGCGAGAAAGCAAAAGACACACACTTGATGGACGGAATGCAGAACAAATCAAAACATTCTCCCCCAGTCAAGAGATCTGGGTTAAATCCATCCTTCCTTTGCTCACCATGCCACCCCAGTTTAGACCTGGCCATATGCAAATCAGTCTTGACCCTGTGCCTCATGGGAACAGTCCAGCCCGAACTGCCAAACCATGTCCTCCCTGGTCCGGAAACAAGCATCCTAGGACCGGTTTCGGGGTTTCACCCCTCTTCAGCCAGGATAGCTTGATTCCAGTGGCACAGTGAGCCCGGGACCTACGTCTAGGCATACCCGGCACACTTAGGGCGAGAAAGCAAAAGACACAAAATTAATGGACGGAATGCAGAACAAATCAAAACATTCTCCCCCAGTCAAGAGATCTGGGTTAAATCCATCATTCTTTTGCTCACCATGCCACCTCAGTTTAGACCTGGCCATATGCAAATCAGTCTTGACCCTGTGCCTCATGGGAACAGTCCAGCTCTAACTCCCAAGCCAGCTCCTCCCTGGACTGGAAACAAGCATCCTAGGACCGGTTTCAGGGTTTCACCCCTCTTCAGCCAGGATAGCTTGATTCAAGTGGCACAGTGAGCCCAGGACCTACGTCTAGGCATACCCTGTGCACTTAGGGCGAGAAAGCAAAAGACACACAATTGATGGACGGAATGCAGAAGAAATCAAAACATTCTCCCCCAGTCAAGAGATCTGGGTTAAATCCATCATTCTTTTGCTCACCATGCCACCCCAGTTTAGACCCGGCCATATGCAAATCAGTCTTGACCCTGTGCCTCATGGGAACAGTCCAGCCCGATCTGCCAAGCCAGGTCCTCCCTGGACCAGAAACAAGCATCCTAGGACCGGTTTCAGGGTTTCACCCCTCTTCAGCCAGGATAGCTTGATTCCAGTGGCACACTGAGCCCGGAACCTACGTCTAGGCATACCCGGCGCACTTAGGGCGAGAAAGCAAAAGACACACAATTGATGGACAGAATGCAGAACAAATCAAAACATTCTCCCCCAGTCAAGAGATCTGGGTTAAATCCATCATTCTTTTGCTCACCAAGCCACCCCAGTTTAGACCTGGCCATATGCAAATCCGTCTTGACCCTGTGCCTCATGGGAACAGTCCAGCCCAAACTGCGAAGCCAGGTCCTCCCTGGACCGGAAACAAGCATCGTAGGACCGGTTTCGGGGTTTCGTCCCTCTTCAGCCAGGATAGCTTGATTCCAGTGGCACAGTTAGCCCAGGACCTACGTCTAGGCATACCCGGCGCACTTAGGGCAAGAAAGCAAAAGACACACAATTTATGGACGGAATGCAGAACAAATCAAAACATTCTCCCCCAGTCAAGAGATCTGGGTTAAATCCATCATTCTTTTGCTCACCATGCCACCCCAGTTTAGACCTGGCCATATGCAAATCAGTCTTGACCCTGTGCTTCATGGGAACAGTCCAGCCCGAACTCCCAAGCCAGGTCCTCCCTGGACCAGAAACAAGCATCCTAGGACCGGTTTCGGGGTTTCACCCCTCTTCAGCCAGGATAGCTTGATTCCAGTGGCACAGTGAGCCCAAGACCTACGTCTAGGCATACCCAGCGCACTTAGGGCGAGAAAGCAAAAGACACACAATTGATGGACGGAATGCAGAAGAAAGCAAAACATTCTCCCCCAGTCAAGAGATCTGGGTTAAATCCATCATTCCTTTGCTCACCATGCCATCCCAGTTTAGACCTGGCCATATGCAAATCAGTCTTGACCCTGTGCCTCATGGGAACAGTCCAGCCCAAACTGCCAAGCCAGGTCTTCCCTGGACCGGAAACAAGCATCCTAGGACCGGTTTCGGGGTTTCACCCCTCTTCAGCCAGGATAGCTTGATTCCAGTGGCACAGTGAGCCCAGGACCTACGTCTAGGCATACCCGGCGCACTTAGGGCGAGAAAGCAAAAGACACACAATTGATGGACGGAATGCAGAACAAATCAAAGCATTCTCCCCCAGTCAAGAGATCTGGGTTAAATCCATCATTCTTTTGCTCACCATGCACCCCAGTTTATGTGGTAAATGTGATACATTTGACAGCCTCTGTGATTGTATCTATAAGTAGTGTAATAGTATAAGTATATATTATATTTTAATTTTTTTATTAACATGTTAAATCATGTAATTACTTACATTTTGTATAAGTACATGTATTGGGGGTGTTTTAATGTGGAGCAGGTGCTTTCTTTTCTGTTGAATGGAAAAAAAAACATAAGTTACGTTTTTAATGGTACTATGTTGATAGTTTGTAGAGGTTAAGGCTGTTAGGTTTAATTTTGCTCTCTTTTTTGGGTGAGTTTATAATTAGATATTTATATATGTATACATACTTTCTTATATCTTTTTGTTGGTTTGTGATAGTTGTTATTTTCTGGCAGTTTATCTGCTTTCAAGTTGTAGATTTTTTCTTTTGGGAAGTCTATGTAAAAAGACTAATGTTGGAGAATGTGTTAATTTTTATTTCTTATTGTAAATTTTTTAAGTTTCATAACACTCACATTTTAGTCTAAATATAAGTGTTACTAACTTGGTTATGTAGTTGCTGAGATGTATAAATGGTTTCTTCACAATGGTTTATTGAGAGAATCTAGCAGAGTTTCCTAGTCTTGCAGCGTTTGTCATTTTTTTTTTTTTTTTTGTGAAAATTTTTATTGTGCAGAAAGAAAATTACAAGCACGGGCCTACAACCACCAGGGCCGGCCGCTAGTAGGTGAGAGATCACACAGTGCAATAAAAATGACTGGCCCACCGGGGACCCGCATAATACAGAAGAGCATACTGCACATAGAGGAAATCAGGATACACCCTTTTAACATAAATAACAACTTAAAACAAGGGCGAGGCAAGAAAACATAAGATGGGCGTCAGGCCACAGCAGGGGCACGTCCATATCCGACCACCCGATGGCAGTCAAAAACAGGGAAACCAGGAGGTAGGGTGGGGGGGGGAGAGACGGGCATACAAATCTATACTCATGTGCCAGATAAGTAAGGAACCATCAAGGATCAGGGGGACATGGCTACATCAGACGTTTCCATCAGGGGGGGAGCACAAATACTTCCACGATACACATTCCACTGCCCCCAGATTCTGTTCCAAGCCCCGGGCTTACCACGAGCCACATAAACAGTCTTTTCCCTAAACATGCACCAGTCCATGTTCTCCTTCCAGACAGACACGGTGGGGGCCCGCTGCGAACCCCAAAGCTGCGCTATGTCCCTCTTTGCTATCATGTTCCCCAGGGAACCCCACCGCGTCTGGGCAGCATTATAGTCATTGGGCTCCCACACATTCAAAACACAACGACGCACCTCCGGCAACAGCGCGACCCCGGTGACTCTCCCCATAACCTCATGCACCTGACGCCAGTATTCCATCACCTCGCGGCACTCCCACAGGATGTGAAGAAAGGTGGCACTGTGCCCACAGCCACGCTTACAGAGCCCGTCCTCAGAAAACCCCATCGAGACCAAACGGGGGCCTGTAACGTAAACGCGATGGAGGATCTTAAGCTGGACCAACCGGAGACGGGCCGGGATGGCCACCTCCTTAGGAGATGACAGCGCGGACTGCCAGTCCTCGTCGTCCAACTCAACTCCATCCCCCGTCCACGTCTCCCGTAGACGCACCAAGAGGTCAGCCCGGTTATTTATCAACTTTTTATATATCAAGGAGATAGTGCTATCGGGTACGTGACCATCGAGTATGCGGTCCTCGAGGGGCGAAGAAACAGGGACCGTGGACCCTTCCCCAAAGACCGAGAGCAGGGCATGCCGAACCTGGGCGTAGCGAAAAAACTCCCTCTCACTAAGATCATACTCGCTTCGGAGCGCCGCGAAGGTCTTGACCGCGCCCTTGACCCACATATCCCCCACTCTGCTAATACCGATCGTGTCCCAGTGCTCAAAGCCTTTCGTAGTCCAGAGGCTCCCCAGGCGGTCTGAGGCAAACAGGGGAGCAGCACACGTTAAACGCTCACCCCACCCCGTCGCAACATTCGCCGCCTTCCACACCCTTACCGCAATCTTGGTAGGGCCCGTGAGGGTACCACCAGCAGATCGGGAATAAAGCGCTCTGTTGTAATTACCGCCGGGAAGCAGGAATTTATCCATCTCATACGCCGGGTTCAGACCAGGAGCATACGTGGCATGGTTAATTGCCGACAGTTGAGAGGCCCAGTAATACCGTCTAATGTCAGGAAGCGCGATGCCCCCGTCGTACCAGGGGAGAGTAAGCTTTGCCAGAGCGATACGCGCCCGCCCGTCCCAGACCAGTCTCCTCTGCAAGCTCTCCACCTCCCGAAAGTAGGCCACCGGGATGACATCAAATGAGTTCTGTAGTGCGTAGAGAAATCTGGGAAGGGACATCATTTTGAACAGCGCCGCGCGACCAAGCGGAGACAGGGGCAACCTACACCAACGCGCCACATCCACCCTCAAACGTCGGAGTGGAGACAGGAGGTTCTGCTCATAGCGGACCACCGGGTCCAACGAAACATACACCCCCAGGTACTTAAAGCCGGATGAGGACATTTGGATAGGAAGTAGAGGCGGCAAGACGGGAGGGCCACCGGAGAGAGGGTACACACAAGATTTGGACCAGTTAATTGTCAAGCCCGAGTTTTTCCCAAAGGAGGTGAGGACATCAAAGAGAACATTGAGTGACTGTCGCGGCGAGGTGAGGTACAGAAGGATATCATCCGCGTACAGCGAGACCCGATCCTCGAAGCCCGGAGCCCACCGGATCCCCTTAATAGAGGGCTCCCAGCGGAGCCAGGCGGCGAGCGGCTCCAAGGCCAGAGCAAAAAGCAGAGGGGACAACGGGCACCCCTGCCTAGTGCCCCTCCCAAGAGCAAAGGGCCTGGAGGCCCGCCCATTGACAGCCACCTGAGCCATCGGTCCGGCATAAAGAAGCCTCACCCAGCTCCGAAATCCCTCCCCAAAACCAAACTTCTCCAAGACTGCCCAGAGGAAAGGCCACTCGATGGTATCAAAAGCCATGGTGGCGTCCAATGAGACCAATACGGCTGGTGCCGAAAAGTATTGCGCCCTAGCTAGGACACCGTGCAGACGCCGCAGATTAAGAGCGGTATTCCGGTGGGGGATGAAGCCGCTTTGATCCGGATGAATCAGATCACAGATAACGCTCAGCAAGCGGTTGGCGAGGACTTTAGCCAAAATTTTGGGTTCTGCGTTTAAGAGGGAGATAGGCCTATATGAAGCACAGCGGTCACGTGGTTTACCCTCCTTAGGAATCACGACTATCGTCGCCAGACGCTGGTCGGCGGGAAGGGAACCCCTCTCGTTCGACTCCTGAAACATACGACGAAGGAAGGGCGCGATTTTATCCGGGCGTAGTTTGTATAGTTCGATCGGCAGGCCATTAGGGCCCATGGCTTTGCCCGAGCGAAGGGAGCCAATCGCGGCAGCAATCTCGTCGACGGCCAAGGGGGCATCCAACCGCCCACGGTCCTCGACGGATAAGCCGGGCAGGACAATATCCCGTAGTAGGAGACGAGAGTCGTCTTCATCTCTGTCAGACACCGGGGAATACACCGTCCGGAGGTGGTCAGCAAAGCACTCCACAATCTCGCCAGGCTCAGTCACACACGCTCCACCTGCAGCCCGGAGCTCTGGGACCACACGATTCACTCTCTCCTTCCTATCCAGCCACGCAATCAATTTACCAGCCTTGTCCCCAGCATCATACAACCTACCCTGCTGCTCCCTATACATGGTCCGGGCAGCGTCTGTGACAAGGGACTTATATTCGAACTGTTTCAGGCTGAGGGCATGTAGCCCATCCGGCGAGACACCCGTCTCCAAGGCCGCCTCCAACCCCAAGATGTCGGTCTCCAGCTTCTCCACCTCCTCCGTCTTAACCTTCTTAGCCGCCACAATCTGGGATAGGGCATGCCCACGGATTACTGTCTTAAAGGCCTCCCACAGGGACACTGCGGACATCACCGACCCATCATTCTCAAGGAAGTATTGGTCAATCGACTTGACCAGACTAGAGCGGATCGTGGGGTTCCGCAGGTACCAAGGGTTAATGGGAGCGATCCGCCCAGCAGACCGCGTCCCAGTGTCAAAGAGCAACCACAGTGGGGAATGATCAGAGATACCCCGGGCCAAATGCTCAAGCCCTCGAATCCGAGCAGTCTGGGCCGCGGGCATAAGAAAGTAATCCAATCTGGAGAGACTCCCATGCGCCCCCGAATGAAAGGTGTACTGACACTGTGTAGGATGCATTAACCTCCAGCAATCAACCAGACCGAAGGTCTCCATGAATCCGCCAAGCCACCCCTGCGCAGCAGGGAGGGCCCTGGGCGGGTGGCGATCCCGGTCGCCCGAGACCACCGAATTGAAATCCCCACCCATAAGCAGAAGACTATCAGGAAGCTCAAGCAGCATTCGACCCAAATCTGAAAAGGTGGAGTTCTGGAGGCCCGGGGGGACATAGACAGAGACCAGGGAAAGGGACTGCCCCTCCCACCGCCCAGTCAGAGCCACATAGCGCCCTCTGTCGTCCGGGACTACCCTGGTGATCTCCAGCGGAAGTGAAGATCGCAGGAGAATGCCAACCCCTCTAGAGCCAGTGGTGAAACCAGAATGGGCAACGAGTCGGTACCCCCCCCTGTTCATGGCATGACAAACGTTACCCACCAGATGCGTCTCCTGTAAAAACACCACATCAGGTGACATACGTCGCAGGTACTGCAGCACAACACCCCGTTTGATACGGTCCCCCAATCCATTGACGTTCCATGACATCAACCTCAACCCGGCTCCCCCCATCCCCCCCAATCGATTAAGAGTCCCCCAGCAGTTAGCGCAACGCCCAAGACAAGAACAGAACAAAAGCCTCGCATGAAAAACAAAACACACAAATCAAAACCCCCCAACCCCCCCCAACTACCAACTCCCCCCACCCTGCACCCCTGCGACCCAAAAAACCACCCCAACTTGCAGTGTGCCTTTCGCCCCATAAACCCCATTCTACGGAAAGACCCCGGAGGAGGAGAGGGACCCGTCCCCAGCCGCCCCCCACATAGATCATAATGAAACAAGCCTTGCAGCTTTTGTTTCTGCCCGTTTGGAATCGCCTGCTGCCAGCCTACTTCTTGCGGAACCCGCTCCGCGGGTCCCGCTGCGTGAGGAGTGTTGACCGCAGCGCCTTGAAGGGGACACCGAGGGAAGTACTTGCACGGGGCTGCGAGCGAGTGCGTGAGCTCCTTGGGACTGCATTTCCCAGGAGCACCCGCCAGCCCTGATCAGCTACACCTGGGCCGCTCTCCCCGACCCCTCCTACCCTTCCACCGAGCCCTTATCATCTGCTCTCGCTGAGACGGCGAGTGGGACGCCTTGCTGCTTTTGTTTCTGCCCGTTTGGAATCGCCTGCTGCCAGCCTACTTCTTGCGGAACCCGCTCCGCGGGTCCCGCTGCGTGAGGAGTGTTGACCGCAGCGCCTTGAAGGGGACACCGAGGGAAGTACTTGCACGGGGCTGCGAGCGAGTGCGTGAGCTCCTTGGGACTGCATTTCCCAGGAGCACCCGCCAGCCCTGATCAGCTACACCTGGGCCGCTCTCCCCGACCCCTCCTACCCTTCCACCGAGCCCTTATCATCTGCTCTCGCTGAGACGGCGAGTGGGACGCCTTGCTGCTTTTGTTTCTGCCCGTTTGGAATCGCCTGCTGCCAGCCTACTTCTTGCGGAACCCGCTCCGCGGGTCCCGCTGCGTGAGGAGTGTTGACCGCAGCGCCTTGAAGGGGACACCGAGGGAAGTACTTGCACGGGGCTGCGAGCGAGTGCGTGAGCTCCTTGGGACTGCATTTCCCAGGAGCACCCGCCAGCCCTGATCAGCTACACCTGGGCCGCTCTCCCCGACCCCTCCTACCCTTCCACCGAGCCCTTATCATCTGCTCTCGCTGAGACGGCGAGTGGGACGCCTTGCTGCTTTTGTTTCTGCCCGTTTGGAATCGCCTGCTGCCAGCCTACTTCTTGCGGAACCCGCTCCGCGGGTCCCGCTGCGTGAGGAGTGTTGACCGCAGCGCCTTGAAGGGGACACCGAGGGAAGTACTTGCACGGGGCTGCGAGCGAGTGCGTGAGCTCCTTGGGACTGCATTTCCCAGGAGCACCCGCCAGCCCTGATCAGCTACACCTGGGCCGCTCTCCCCGACCCCTCCTACCCTTCCACCGAGCCCTTATCATCTGCTCTCGCTGAGACGGCGAGTGGGACGCCTTGCTGCTTTTGTTTCTGCCCGTTTGGAATCGCCTGCTGCCAGCCTACTTCTTGCGGAACCCGCTCCGCGGGTCCCGCTGCGTGAGGAGTGTTGACCGCAGCGCCTTGAAGGGGACACCGAGGGAAGTACTTGCACGGGGCTGCGAGCGAGTGCGTGAGCTCCTTGGGACTGCATTTCCCAGGAGCACCCGCCAGCCCTGATCAGCTACACCTGGGCCGCTCTCCCCGACCCCTCCTACCCCTTCCACCTATTGTGTTCATACTCCTTATCAAGCCACAAGTACTCCCGCAGCGCGGGAGAGCGCGCGGGAGAAGCCCGGGACAAGGGCGGGACCGTCTGTGGCCGTCCGGGGCCGAAGGAGGCCGGGCTGGGCCACCCCCCTTACCAGTGACATATAGTATCGCCTCCAGTAAGTGGCTTAGAAAAGTTGGATTTGTTTAGTGTTTAACATGGCAACGTCTACATCAACAAACTCTGTAAATAGCCATCAAATAACTCCTCCTGTAGAGTCTGGTCCACTGGCAATTGGCCCCTTAGATACATTTTTCTTTAATCGTTCACTGGTAATAGACAAAGAGTTGACCTTGGCAGAGAAGCGCGCAGTGTGTAGGCTGTCAATCGAAATACTTAAGAATTCAACGGATAAGTTTTCAAATCTAGCTTACCCCACCCTGGTAACTCCTCTGTCATCAGTGAACCTGCCAGTTGTAAACGACCATTTTGAGGTCCAGGCCCAAAAACCAAACAAGGATGTTGTGATAGAACTAAATAATCCTTGTGGCGGCAAAATCCTACCAGCACCGCTTACTGATTCTGACGCCCAGGTTACATTGGCCCAACCCAAAATCGGGTCCAAATGGAAACGACCAGCATCTGTAAGAAAATGTAAAAGGGTGGTCAAACCCCCTCAAAAACTCAGGAAGTTACACAAACTCGTGAACACAGGAGAGGTAGCTACTAACGAAACTCAAAGCACAGAAAGTGTTACACCTACTAATCTTGTCTCCTTGAACAGCCAGGACGGAGATGACAATCCTTGTACTGACTCCACTGTACCATGTAAAGATAAGGAGCAATCACTTGTAATTGTTCTCCCTGAACTGGAAAAATTGTTTAGATCACTACTCACCCCCATTGAGGATAGAATTGCAAAGCTTGTAGATAGGCTAAACCATTTTGAACAGACTACCTTAGACAATTTTTATTCCACAAAATCACTGATTAAAGCGAATAGGGTGGAAGTAAGCACAAACTCTCAGGTCCTAAACAACCCTGTTATTCAGGACAAGGGAAGAAATCCACGAAATAGCTCTCCTTTACCTCCCAAACTGAGCAAACCTACAGTTAAAGCCATTACAAAATCCTCAGACAGAACAGAGAGCGCAAACGTTGGCCCTGATTTACCTCAGTCGACCATAATACACCCTACACAGCCCACAATCCCCCCGACACAAAATCCACCAATCGCAACGAGTGCTGAGGCTACAGTGCGTCACCAAGCGGGAATAGTACCAACAAACGCGAACGTAACTAATAGCACGCAGAAAGCTCAGAATATTCCGGTGGGAGGGAATAGGGCTAACACAGGTTTGTTGGTAGGTAAAACTTCAGTACCGTCCCAAATAAATAACAAACAACAGGCGCTGAAGCCTGTCCCCCAATATGTCCCCCAAGTTCCCAAATCTATCCCACCGCCCGTGGCAAAACAACTCTACAGAAAACCACCAATTAATCTCACCCCAGACTCCTTTCCCGATGTAGCAGTTCTTATAAACGTCCCACCATTACCCCCAGGACAGAGAGAAACTTTCCAGATGCTCAAAAACAAGATCATGCACTGGCTAAAGGAAAACCGTCCTCTGCCTGGTGACATCGACGGGCTTATCATAGGGGTAAGGAGAATAGATTGGATGGGATATACATCGAAAACCTTGGGTGGGGATTGTATCGTGGTCAATTTCCAAGACCCAAGGGTGGCGGGATGGATAACAAGGCAGGGATGGGGAACAAATAAGGGAGGTATCGGAATTGTAGACCTTACCTTTTTTTACCCCCGACCGACTAGTGTAACGATTAGTTTACTCAATGAACCCCTTATTCCCCCTACTGTATCATGGCCAGTCAATCCCTTACCACCTCCTCCTGTAGGTCATAATCATACCACTTACACATATTACAACCCTCATGTAGGATGGCAGGAGCCGGGATGGGGATATTGACAAACCAGTACTGACAGTTTAGGAGGGAACACTAACGAGCCAGAAGGGCAATGTGATGTTCATGGTAATACAACTGTTACAAACTTACTGGTCAATTACATCGAGACGGGGGGTTTGGTCGAAGAAGGTGGTTTTAGACTGGGAACCCTAAATACAAATGCCAAGATAACATACCCAGCCAATACGACAGTGGATCCGACAGATGACCAAGAAAGGCAGACTAATTCTACTGAAAGCCCTATGTTAGCCCAAGTATTTCCATTGACTAACACCCGAGATGGGCTAGATGCTAGCATTGGTACGCTTTTATCTTGGAATGTCGCTGGGCTGGCAAGTAAATTGGATTCCCAATCCTGGGTGGATTTTATAAGTGAGTATGACATCTGTTGCTTCCAAGAAACCTGGGCTTGTGATCCCCTTTTCTGTCTTGGTTATTTGAACTATTGTATACCAGCGTCCCAAGGGAGGCTTAACTGTTTGGGTTAGACAGGACCTGCAGGTCAACATCAAAATGTTGGACCTGGGAAATTGTGATTTGCAATTATTAAGAATTTCCGTAGCAAAGGGTCAACTAATAGATTTGTACAATGTCTACGTGAGAGGTAGCAACGTAACCAATTTACCCACCATTGAGCTGTTGTCTACTGCCATTGAGACCAAGTCCCAGGAAAGTGTAACGATAATTGTAGGGGACCTCAACAGGACTTTTGAACCTCTGGACTGTACAAATGACCTCTTGGAGAGCGAAGAGGACAATCTCTGGGGAGTACCACCTCTATGCCTAAAACCTGTAAGGAGATGGGCAAAAGAGATCTTATCACTGAATGGAATTTGTATGGAACATGGCTTAAGAGCACTGAACGGGAGGACACCTGGGGACAAGGAGGGCAGCTACACTTTTGACAATGGCATCAACAGGAGCCGAATCGATTACATTTTGTGCAGTCTCCAACTGTGGAAAGGGGTTGTTGACATGACAGTTAGGCCCCGGGTTGAAAGTGACCACAACCCCCTCTGTGTGACTCATAGGTGGTGGAATACTGGTGCGGGTAACCCTCTAGTGATATACGATGAAACCCCTGTTATGAGTAATGATGAACGCAGGTTAAAATGGCCCAAGGTACTGGCAAACGAGGCCACTATGTCTTACATCAATAATGCTGTTGATTGTGCAATTTCCGCGATGGAAACAGCGGTTCCAGTGGTTCCAGGGGATAGTGGAATCACCGAAATCCACAATAAGTTATTCTCCCTCCTGAGACCATGCTTCTTCATTAAAAAAAGGAAAGGGAAGAAATCTAAAGAAGTGGGAAGGTGGTTTGATAGCCATTGTAGATCAGCACGATTAGCCCTGGGACAAGCCATAAGGAATAGGGACCGCGCCGCTGTGACAAAGAATAGGGAACTGTACAAGATGGCCATCTATCGTGCAAAAAAGAATTGGGATGAAGGCCACTGGACCGAACTAAAAGAGGCCTCTGATAGTAAAGACTCCAGGGCATTCTGGAAAATCATCAAGTGGGGTAGTGGAGCCGGTCCTGCGAAGCCAGACAACAATGTAGCAGAGGAAGCTTGGGTTGATTACTTCAGACCTCAGTACGCGGAAGTTAACCATCCTGTGGCAGCTGATAGTATAACACCGGTTTATGCAACCGACGATTTGTTCTCCCTTAGAGAAGTGGAAATTGCCATTGGTTCCGCGAAATGTGGGAGGGCGCCAGGTCCAGATGGCATTCCACCTGATATTTTTAAACACGATATGACCAGATGGGCGAGATATACCCTCCTTGTAGCGAATGCCCTAGCCAAGGGGGAAGTGGTCCCAGACCTCTGGAAAGGCGCAACCATTATCCCCATCCACAAGAAGGGAGATCGTTCACAGCCTGCAAACTATAGGCCCATAAGCTTAATAGCCACCATACAGAAAGTAGTTGGGAGAATGGTAACAAACCAGCTTATGGACTGGGTAGAAGACAACAACGCCCTTTCTCCATACCAAGCGGGATTCAGGCGAGCAACCAGTACCATCGATCAGGTCTTCCGCTTTACCATATTAAGGTGGAAGACCGTTGTACTGGGAAGGGGCTGCCTGTACGTCGCGTTCGTCGACCTGCGGACGGCGTTCGACCTAGTCCCCCGGTTTAAGTTATGGTTGGTTTTGCAAAAGTTGGGGATCCCTGCAGATCTGCTAACATTAATTATGCGACTGCACAAATCCAACTTCGCTAGAGTCCAGTGGGGTGGAAGTGGAGAGACAACAGAGGATTTCCCAGTGGAAAGGGGTGTTCGACAGGGCTGTTCCATGGCCCCTTTACTTTTCTCGTTATTTATTAACGGAATCGTTGAGAGGATGCTGAAGGCTAGTGTTGATGCCCCATCGTTAGCGGACACCAGGGTTCCGATCCTGATGTTCGCTGACGACACTCTTATCTTGTCTAAGACCCCCATGGAGCTGCAACGTGCATTAAACATTTTTGATGCTTTTTGCACTGAGCATGGGCTAGAGGTAAATGTGGGAAAAACAAAACTAATGGCTTTTTCCCCCGGACGCAGGAACTACCCCAAGGTAACCTTAAACAGCAGTAGGTTAGACATTGTCAAAGAATTTACGTACCTGGGTGTACAGATCGCAGAGGGCATTGGCTGGACGCATCATGTAGATAAAGTGGTCTTAAAGCACCAGCAGCTTTCTGGTGCTTTAAGGGGGGAACACCGCAAATCCAAAACAAAACCCATAAAACCCGCATTAATAGTGTATGACGCGAAGGTTTTGGGTGCCACATTATATGGCGCGGAGCTATGGGCCTGGGATGGTTTAGCGGCTCTTCAGACTTCAGAGAACAAGTTTATGCGAGGGATTACAAGACTCCCACAGAGTACCCCCTTAACCCCACTGTTTTTGGAGTTAGGTAGACGCACCATTGTAGATAGAGCCCGATTGCGCCCAGTCCTTTACTGGAGACGTCTCTGGACGACTCCAGAAATAAGACAATATGCGGAGGGTTTTCAATGGATTATCAAGGAAGATACCTTCCATAAGATAAAATGGCTAAAACATCTGAAGTCCATGTTAGTAAACTTAGGGTTTTCAAATCTTTGGAATAACCCTGAGGGAGAGATCTTCCCTAGAAAAGAAGCCCTTAAAGAACAATACTGGGATTGGGTTGGCGGTAAGATGCTGAATGACACCAGGGCCGACTCTATGACTGGTCGCTTCCTGGAGATAAAATTTTTTCCTGCCCTGGAAAATTACTGGGACAACATCACGGTACCAATGGACAGGAAACTTGTATTTCAGCTAAGATCAGGATCTATCCCCCTCAAGAAACTGACATCTGGCTGGCACAGACCCACCAATAACTTATGTCCAGCATGCGAAAATGCCGAGGAGAGCATAGGCCATTTTCTTTTCGTATGTCACGCTTATGTGAATCCGAGGAGAAAATGGCTCTCGCCGGTATGCAAAAACTTGGGGACACGAGACAGCACAGTGGCTCTAAGAATCCTACGTACAACAACTCAGGATTCGATAGTCATAGGGGTAGCTAAATACCTGGGTTGGGCATGGGCAATTAGAAGACGGTCCCTGGGGGGAAGCAGGTAACAAGGTATTCCTCTCAACAATGATTAATGTAATACTATTTGTAAATATGGTTTTTATATGCAAATGTTGTATGAGCTGTACTCTATGTTTAATGAATTTTTAATCCGTAATAATGTATTATTGTATAACTGTGTTGATTTTATGTGCTTTTATGAGAATTGTCTCGAATAAAGCTTATACAAAGAAAGACAAAGAAACAAAATGCAATAGAGAAGTCAAACCCAGCCGAACAGTACAGAATGGCAAAATCAAGGACCAAAGTCACTCCGAGGGAGACCCGCCACCCTCGGTACCAGGAGAGGGCCCAGGCCGGTCCCCGCGGCCCGGCAACGAGTCAAGCCAGTCACTCACAGTCACGGGAGAGTCAAAAAAGAGTGTCCGATCTTCGTGCTCCACTCTGAGCCTAGCAGGAAAAAGCATGGAGTACTTTAGACCCAGGTCGCGGAGGCGACGCTTTACCCCTTGGAAGCCCATCCTTTGCTTCTGGACAAGTTGGGTGAAGTCCGGGAAAAAGTTAATAGACGCATTCTCATGGCGGACCGGGCCATGGGCCCGCGAGGCCTGCAAAATCGCATCTCGGTCTCTGTAATAGAAAAGTTTGGCAACAATGGGCCTCGGGGGGGCCCCGGGCCGCGGCCGACCGCCCGGAACCCGATGGGCCCGCTCCACGGCAAAGAACTTACTCAGGCCGGCGGGGGCAAGATGCTTGAGGATGAGCTCTTCCACCAGGAGATCCACCGGGTGGTTGTCGGAGGACTCCGGGACGCCCACGACTCGGACGTTATTGCGGCGGGCCCGTCCCTCAAAGTCCTCCAGCCGCCGGGCCATCAGATCGTTGGCCGACTTGAGGTCGCCGAGAGTGGCCCGCTGGTCCGACACATCCGTAACCAGGGTGGACGTCCGCACCTCAAGCGATTGGACCCTCTCGTTGGTCTTCGAGAGATCCGCCCGAATCAGTGCGACATCAATAGCCACCGTGTCGATTTTACGGGCCAAGGCCTCGTATTGCGTAGCAATAGTCTCCTTGATGCCGTTAATGGCGCCCAATATGTCCTGCAGGGACGGATCCGAGGGCATGGTCGAGCCACCACCAGCCTCGTCCGAGGGGGCTCCAGCCGCTCCAGGGGACCCTCTTCCTTGAGTATAGCGATCCATGTTGTTCGTCTGGACCGGACCCCCGCGGAGAGATGTCTTAGTCTTACGCCCCTCGGGGCCTCCCCTGCCACCCATGAGAACCACGCTCACCAACGGGGACCGCCGGCCCAGCGTCAAAGGGGGGTGCCGGTCACTCAGTCAGAAGCCGCACCAGGTACCGTTGTGCGGCCTGGCGAAGAAACAAAAATCCACGGACACACTGGTGGCAAGCGGAGACAAGGGCATCCAGCGGAGATGAACACCCAGCCGCTCCAATCAGTGACGACCTCCAGCTCCTCAGGGATCCAAAAGTGAAACCGAAAGTAATGGAGCGGCCCCTGGCACAGATCCGCTGCCGCTGTTGTTCAATTACAACCCGGCTCCACAGGTCACCCTCTCACCGGGCACAGCCATCGATTGGGCCTCGAAAGTTCCAACCACCGTAAATCAGGATTCCCAGGTCCGATTTGATTTCTGAAAGAAGATCCACGCTCAGCCAGAATTCGCCTTCCAGATTCCGTCAACCAAGTCAGGATAATTTCAGGATAAATTCCGAGGAGCGGCAAGGGTCCGGGGAGCCCTGTGCTCACGCGACCATCTTGGATGCGCGCTAGGCTCCTCCTCCCGCGTTTGTCATTTTTTAAGTATTTAGTTGTTTAAATTAGTTTGCTTTTTATATTGTTGATGTAATTGTTTGTTTGATTTTATTGGTTAAAGTTGTTAATAGCATTATTTGATTGATTACTATAATATAGTTAGAATTCTACTTAGTAGATGAGTTCTTCCATGGTAAATGCTAATATAGGCTTCATTTGTATGTATAATATTTAGTTTGATAGTTTTGGGTGTATATATATATATATATATATATATATATATAGATATATATATAGATATATATTCTACACTGAAAAGACTATAGGTTTCAGGGGCATTATAGTTAGCTGGACATTTCACCCGTACAAAACCCTAGAAATTCCCCCGTTATAGTTAGTTCAGCTAACTATAACTCGCGCGCCCGCAATGCACTGCTGATGACGTCACATATTACATCACTCATGACATGGTCAGTGACATCACTCATGACATCACTCATGACATCACTCATGACATCATCCAGTGATTGTGTGTTTTTATGAAAATGAAATATATTTTATATATGTATATCTCAAGCTTGATGGAAGAATAAATGGGTAAATAAATGTGTAAATGGCTGATTTATTTTGTAAAATTGATTGTATAACGGACTGATTAAGTGTATCTTAGTGAAGACATGGGTTAGCGAGTAATGTTTAAATATGTAAATATCTGTATCAGTCTCTCACTTTGTGTATAATTGGCTGCATGGGTTGGTGAGTAGCTACATGAGTGTCTATATGGGTTATTAGTTGGTTTTTTAAATATTAGTACGAGTGTCTGAGTGTCTGTATGGTTCGGTTGGGGTATTACTTAGCGCATAGATGCATTAATTAGTGACTCACTGTTTGTATGTGTTGAAGACAGCATGTGTGCAGGACTGTATGGGTGGATGAGTGTGTGTATGGGTGTGTTAGTGAGTGAATGACTGTCTCAATAGTGTCTTTATGAGTAACTACATATGTTTTAAACTAGTATATGTGAGTGTTGGTGTATATAAGTGAGTATATGTGAGAGTGAGAGATTGGAAGAGTTCCTGTATAAAGATGTGTTTCTATAGGTGATTGTTTAAGAGATTAAGTATGTGTACGTTTCTGTAGAAGTAAGTGTAGTGGTGTGTGTATAATGGTATATGCAAGTAAATGGATGTTTGATTCTTTATTAGCATGAGTGACTATGTGTGTGAGTAACTCTATGAATGAGTGGTGGTGTGTAACAGGATGTATAGGTGTATGAGTACATATGATGAGTGACTACATGTATGAGTGACTATATAGGACTGTTGGTGAATGAGTGAATGTGTATGTAGATCTTGGAATTACTGAATAGGTTGTTGTAACTGGGATTGGTATGTCCATTTTTTTGAAAATTTTAGTTTCTATTTTTGAATGTGTGTATCAAAGGTTATATTAGGATGAGAGGATGTCTGCCACACTATCACAAGGATGATGTCATCAGTGATGTCATTTGAGATGTCATGAGTGATGTCATGAGAGATGTCACTGACCATGTCATGAGTGATGTAATATGTGACGTCATCAGCAGTGCATTGCGGGCGCACGAGTTATAGTTAGCTGAACTAACTATATCGGGGGAATCTCTATGGTTTTGTACGAATGAAATGTCCAGCTAACTATTACGCCCCTGAAACCTATGGTTTTTTCAGTGAACTTCTAAGGTTTTTTAAATGCTAATTCCTAACTATAACGTGCCTGAAACCTATGTTTTTTTCAGTTAATTTCAAAGGTTTTTTAAATGCTAATTTCCAACTTTAACGTAACTGAAACCTATGGTTTTTTAAGGGAATTTCAAAGCTTTTTAGGTCTCGGCTGAGACAGCGCTTTAGCACTGCTCTGGCGAGACTTATAGTAAGGGAGTTTTGGAAGTGCAAACAGTGGCTTTTCAGGCCTCCAAATACAGTGCATGTGCGCCGAGCGCGCGCACCATTTGGCAGCCTGAAAAGCACTGCCTGATCACTTGCTTTGATGTCCTCAGTGAGCCGCGCGGCCACTGAGGACATCAAAGTGCACACCATTTGCCACCTCCTTCTTGCTCGAGGCTGGCACAGTACCGAGGATAAAAAAAACGTGGCAGTAACAACTTTGTGCACTGCTCCCTGATAAGCCGGGCACGTTTTTTCAGAAACTACCAAGAAAACTGCCTGTTCCGCACCTTACCGGCAGTCACCTTCTGGCTCCGATTTGATGCCCCAGTTGTACCGCACCTATAATATAGTAGGGTAAAGAGGTCGACTCAAAGATTGCTAGTTCCTCGTTTTGTTTTCTTCATTTTTACGCATCACAGTCTTGCTTAATTAATTTCGTTCACCAACAGGGGTTTTTCCCATTGGTGAAACCCCATCTTCACTCCTCTAAAGTTACTGTTTGCTCTACTTGCTATCCTATCTATCGTAAGCACAGGAGTGGGCCATGAGGCCCAGAAAGCCGTGAGGCGGCGGCCTAGCCTCTTCGCCTCCAGAGGCCAGCAGTTGGGAGATAACGTGTTCCTTTGAGTGTGCACAAATGGTCCGGTCTGCACATACTGCGTGACCGGAGCAGGGCTCTTCAAAGGCCGACATTATGTAACAGGCAGATACGATCTATTTATATCTCCTCCCCCCGCCCATGTTCTGACCTCTCAATGACTTCACAGAGCATCAGCCTCGGCCACGCGAGGACGGGGGGCCGAGCGGCAGCATCCAGACAAGAAGCAGCGATAAAACATAGTGAACACCCCTGGGTAGCATGCAGGCAGCATCACTAGCAAGCAGAGAAATCTGCCGCAATTGGAAAACAAATGCAGCCCTTTCGCTGGACTCTCACCCAGGGGAATGTTACACAGACACAAAGGGTAGGGCACCGAGGCCACCAGACACGACTGACTCGCTGACAATTACTGACGAGCCAAGATTTAGAGCGGAATGCGAACAGTGGATGGCACATCTTTGAAAACACATTATGTGACCTCCAAAGAAAGCACTCACCGAATTAGTTACGGTATTTTTTAATGCTAATTGTACAATAACTTGTAAATGGGACGTATTCAGTCACTTACAGAATGTCGTGATATTTATAATATAACGGAGAGCACCTTAAAACTAGCATCACGTTTTTCGACATTAAAAGCAAAGCTGAGAAGGCCAACTGAGGTTTGGACATATAAAAGAAGGTCCACGAACACATCTGTCCCGGTCATGCTCCCTGCAAAGCTTTCAAGCGGCCCTAAACCAGCAGGAATAGACCATACACCGACTTGAAGTTGTACAACTTTGGGAAAGATATGTCCCAGCGGGTTTGTGTAACAAATCAGCTACCCAAGAACATCTATTGAGTGCAGCAGCGACAGAAATAAGAGAAGGATTTAACAAAACCGATGATTGAGAAAGGTGATCTCATAGGTCATGCTGGTTGCTTGTCTGGGCTTATGTTACACTGAGGACATTTAAAAGCTCTATGAAAAGGAGGGGATATTGGAGAGTCTTAAGTGACCTAGAGGGTGACGATGGGAGACTCCGCTGCCATCAAGCTCGACAGGAGACTAAGCTTTCACCTGTACATTGACGAACAAAACAAGTGAAATAGTACCAACAAGCATTTACAATGCAATGGTCTCGGCATTGGTAAAGTTAGAGCTATTGGCATTGCTCATGACATTATTTTTGTTTATGTTTTTGTTATTAAAACATTTAAAGAAACGGCATTGTTATTTACAATGTCAATAGCTTAATCACTCTCAAATGCGAGACCTATTGCATTTGCACCCACACACAGAGCCACCTACACACACACTGATTAAGCTATTGACATTGTAAATAACAATGCCGTTTCTTTACATGTTTTAAAAAAACATAAACAAAAATAATGTCATGAGCAATGCCAATAGCTCCAACTTTAACAATGCCGAGACCGTTGCATTGTAAATGCTTGTAAGTTGTATAATGAAGAGCCAGCGCTAGAACAGTTCCTGGAACCTACCCAGACAAGCATTGGCCGCATGGAAAGTGAAAGTGATCGCAGGGACCCGCTCTGTGGTGGGGGAGAGGCAGAGCGAGGCGCTTGGGAGAGCAAGCGCTGTAAGGCTTAATGATCCATGAAAGCCACATGGCGGCTGCGTGCGTGACAAGGCCTGTTTTGCATGGGTTGTTCCAGTCAACTAACGCACTTAACTTAACTCCTCTCCTGAAACAAAGCTAGTGGGAGGCAGGTGCCTGTTGGTGAATGGTCCAGCGATTACAACGCGTGTTCTTCAGTACCAGTATCAATGCTGTCTGTGTTCTCTTGCTTCTGTTCGTGTGATTTCACTTTCACTTGAATCTGTGCTTCAAGATCTGATTTATTTGTCCTGTTATTCCGGAAATTTCATCCGTGTGATTGTTCTGTTGCTTTTTATTCACTACTACAACAAAACAGACCTGGTAACAGCAAGGCACACCTTTAAATTGATTAATTTCATAGGATCATTAATAGGGTAATGTAAACATCTATTACTCCTCCATTGGTAGTTCTAATCATGAACTATCATTATATCCCTGGTGCCATACAACTTAATATTTAATAATTCCCAATCGGTGAAAATACCCAACCATGTGTATAGTCACTCAACCAAAATCTATAGTGCACAAACACAAAAAGTGATGGAAAAATGAGAAAGTATCTCACGTGCGCAACACCAAGAGAGCTGCTGGTAGGTTCTCACCAGTTTGCTCACTATTTCATCATCGATATCGATATGTGATTTTTTTTTTAAACATAAATAGTTTTTGTGCAGACCAAGACCCGTGTATGATCCTGGAACGAGTTTCCACGAGGACGAAGAAACCCTACGAGAGGGGGTGTAAGCAACGGATGTGCTTATAATAAGGAGAGGAAGAATAATCAACTCCAACTCCCTGAACTAATTGAGAGCTGGTATGCGGGCCCGTGGCTCTCATTAGTCACTCTTCTTTTGAAAAGGAAAAGAAAAAGGACCAGTGAAAGTGAACGCAGACCTTTCATGCCCTGACGAATTTGCCGTAAATTTGATAAGGCAATGAAACATGTTGGCCAGTCCTAAAGGTGGTTACTTGACATGACCGTGCTTTTAAATTTTGGGATGACTCACACAATGGAATAAAGAAAATGGAATTGTATATGTGAGCCATACCTAATTTTACTTAAGACTACACGGGTCTTGGTCTGCACAAAAACTATTTATGTTTAAAAAAAATTCACATAATTCCTTTGTTTTGGACATTATTATTTTCAATGAGAAAGATATCGATGATGAAATAGTGAGCAAACTGGTGAGAACCTACCAGCAGCTCTCTTGGTGATTGGGAATTAATAAATATTAAGTTGTATGGCACCAGGGATATAATGATAGTTCATGATTAGAACTACCAATGGAGGAGTAATAGATGTTTACATTACCCTATTAATGATCCTATGAAATTAATCAATTTAAAGGTGTGCCTTGCTGTTACCAGGTCTGTTTTGTTGTAGTACAGATTGAGTGGAGGGCGACCTGGTATACATTTTCCCTCTGTAACTCCTTTTTTGAATATAAGCTTTTTATTCACTCCCAAGTGTATCGCCTGGTATTATTTACATTTTGTATGAATTAATGTGTGTTGGTTGGTAGATATCTTTTACATGCCAGCAAGGAAGCAGCGAAAGATGACACCCGGAAACATCACCCAGCTATTTTGTTCTGTGGCTTAAAAAGTAAACTTTCGCTAACTCACTGCAAGGAAGGCTCACTCTCGCATTTTTAGTTACCCCCCTGCGCATTCCCAGGTGGTCAAAGGGCATTAGGTGAGATGGTGAGGCTCGCTCTGGAGAACTATTAAGATTGACAACCACAAGGGGAATCTTAAATGCAGTAAATGATTATGAAGGCGGCCATAAATGGCCCAACAGCGCCCTTATGTGGACATTTTCGGCGATGTTGTTGTGCCTTATGCACTCGTGTTGGTTTGATTTCTGCTTGTAACAGCCAAGTCACGAAAGTGAAAGTGATCGGACGGAGGCAGAGGGGAAAGCAGGGGAAATAAAACCAAGCAACTTAATGACCCGTGGCGGAGGAGCCAGATGGCGGCTGCACGCCTGCATGCTCACATGCACGCAAGCTTGAGGCCAGCAAAAAGCCTCTGGTAGCACTTTGAAAACCCCCTTACTAAAAGTCGAGCAAGCAGCGCATGCGCTGCTCTAGGCTCGACCTAAAAACAAACTGTGGGCTCTAGGATGTATTTATTTTTACAAGTTAAGCATTGACCAATGGCCAAGTGCGATGTTATCTTTGTATTTCTTAACAACCCACCATTTACCCTTTCATGGTTTACCAAGGTGCAAGTGCAGGAAAGAAGTAGATTGACAGCAAAAGGGTTAACAAAAAAACAAAAAACAAAAAGCACTGGCAAAGTCACCAAATCTGCCTTGCATTTTGGGTTTGAATAATGTATTAAAAATCCTGCTGCAGTGGAAATAGAAAAATAATCAAAAAATTTCTTATTCATACAGAGCATCTGTGAGATAATACATTTAATATTTTATGATTCAGTGTACTTTTGAGATGTAAAATATTCTCTCATGCATCGTAATGCAAGCACCCCATATAAGGTGGAATGATACATCATACAAATAATCCCTAGAGGTTCAAGATAAATAACCCTCAGGGCAAAGTCAATAGGTTTTGAGCCAGGTATGCTGTTAAGAACAACCTTTTTACTCTGAGCAACCAATTTCATAATGTATTTATCAAGTTCCACACTGCTTTCAAAATGTTGTCACTTTCAGTCATTTCTAATTCAATTATTCATTAATATATTAAAGTCATAAATGTGACTGATGAAAAATAAAGCAGACTTCATGCATACCAAACTGTCTGGGCCCAGATTTTCTAAGCCTTTGCGTTGTCCTTGGGTCGCGCAAGGCGATGTAAGGGGCAATTTGCACTGCCTTGCATGACTTTGTAAAGAAATGTAACACAACATTGCAGCTTGCGTTACACTGCATTGCCCTTCCTAGTGGTAGGTGCTCCATGGCTGGAGCATGAGCCTTCCCATGCATCCACGAGTGCAATTTGATGCAATCTCAAATTTTCTGAAATCAGTAAATTTAGGATTAGGCCAACATGAAACTCAACCTGACCATTGGATCATGACAGAGAGGAATAACTACAAAACTATCTTATAGGGAAGGAAACATTGCCTATTGCACTCTATATCCTCATCAAGATTACCCCCCGCCCCCACCTATCTGGCTGAGAAGCTCATCATCTCTGGAGGTTCTCTGCACATCCACAGCTAAGACTACATCATACTGAAGGCAAAGAAAAACAAACATTTGCAATGCAAGAGGTCTCGCATTTATGCGCGTTTAAGCTATTGGCATTGTAAATGACAATGCCTTTTATGTATGTTTTAAAAACGAAAACCAAAATAAAAGGCATTGTTATTTGCAATGTCAATAGCTCAGACTCATGTAAATGCGAGACCTATTGCATTGCAAATGCTTGTTTAAATGCTAGTTTCTAACTATGCCTACAGAGGTAGGACATGTGAAGAAAGAAGAAACAACACACAGAAAGAAGAAAAAGAAATGCAGAAAGAAGCAACAGAAGTCCTCAAAGACGAAGGAAAGTGCAGGAAGAAGGAAGACGTGCAGAAAGAACAAACAGTGGAGCAGTAAGAGGCCTTTGTTGCAAAATCATCCTCTACCCTCAACTTTTTCAGATGGGTACTGGTGGTAACTGACTCTGACTAACCAGTCCTAGAGCCAGTGCTAAGCTAAAAGACACTTAGAATACAGCTAAAATACCTACATACACTAGGGAACACTATGCGTTGGGGTACCCCTGTTATTAGCATGACCTCCTCTGTAAGCCCCTAGTATATAATAGGGCAGGGGGATTAAAATTACCTCTTAAAACGCACCAAAGGGTGCGTTTGCACACTGGTGAAGGGAGGTGGGTAGCTGAGCTGACTTGTGCAAACACGCCCTGTGGCCGTTTTATTTTGGAGGATAAAGTCCCCTTGAATCCTGAGTGTCCCTTGGGTACAACTAGCCCATCAGGTATCTCTAGTTAGCACCAAAGAGCTGTGTTGTAGAAAAAATGCGCACGGCCTGGACCACCTCTCTGCATCGCAGTGCAGTAGCGCTTACTGGAAGCAATAGGTGGACTAGTTGGCCCCCATGGACCCTCAGTATTGAACGGGAATTATTTCCCCAACTTAAAACGCGCCATAGGGCGTGTTTGCACACGTCACTTCAGGCCCCGTCCCCTCCCTTCCCCACTGTGTAAACACGCCCTGTGGCCGTTTTAATTTGGGAGATTAACTCCCCTTGAATCCTGAGGGTCCCTTGGGGCAAATTAGCCCACTAGGTACGTCCAGTAAGCACCATTGCAGAGAGGTGTAAAAAGAGGAACAGCCTGCACCACCTCTCATCAACGCAGCGCAGTGGCGCTTACTGGAAGCACCTGGTGGGCTACTTGGCCCCCAGGGTCCCTCAGGATTGAAGGGGAATTATTTCCCCAACCTAAAACGCGCCCCAGGGCGTGTTTGCACACGTCACCTCAGGCCCCGTCCCCTCCCTTCACCATTGGGTAAATGCGCTCTGTGGCCGTTCTAACTTGAGAGATTAAGTCCCCTTGAATCTTAAGGGTCCCTAGGGTTAAACTAGCCCACTAGGTACCTCCAGTAAGTGCCACAGAGCTGTGTTCCAGAAAGGTGTAAAAAGGGGCATGGCCTCTGAACACCTGTCTGCAACGCAGCTCCCTCGCGCATACTGGAGATACCTGTTGGGTTAGTTGGCCCTCAGGGACCCTTAGTATTGAAAGAGAGTTAATCCCCCAACTTAAAACGCGCCGCGAGGCTCCCGCCCTGCCATAGCAAACTACAGTGTCCCGGAGGTGGGCACCCCGGGACACTGCAGGAGCCAGCCCTGGGGGGTGGCGGTCCCCAGAGCCATCACAGGCTCCAGGAGGGAGGCCGCGCAGCCCCCTCTCACAATCTACAGAGCCCCGGGGAGGTGGTGATCCCCGGGGCGTGTGGGGAGCTTGAGCCCCCCACACAGGGTATTTAAAAAAACATTAAGCCCCGGGGTTGGGGGTCTCTGGGGCCGTGGGGGGGGGCGTGAGCCCCCGCCATTCATTTCTTAAAGCCCCGGGGGTGGCGGTCCCTGCCTGAGAGCACCCCGCAACTAATTTAAAGAAGCCCTGGGGGTTGCGGTCCCCGGGGCTGGGGGTGCCTGAGAGCCCTCCCACCTAATTTAGAGAAACCCGGGGGTGGTGGTCCCTGGGGCTGGGGGGGCCTGAGAGCCCCCCCACACCTAATTTAAAGAAGCCCGGGGGGGGGGTGGCTCCTGGGGCTGGGGGTCTTGAGAGCCCCCCACCTAATTTAAAGAAGCCCCGGTGGTGCTAGTCCCCGGGTCTGGGGGGGCCTGAGATGGCTGCCAACACGTCCTGGTTTGGAGTGTTGACAGCCAATTAGCATACAGCTCGTGCTCGGCAGGGTACGCAGATCCACCGCGCCCATAGATATATATGTGATTTTACTTTTGATTTTCTCAGGAACTACTGAACGGCTTTACACCATTTACCCAAAAGGCACGACTTTGAACCAAGGGCTACCTTTTTGCCAAATTTGGTGTAATTCCGTTCAGCAGTTCAGGCTGTAGCTGCGACTAAAGGTTCCTATGGAAAATTGCATGGGGAAAACACGTTTTGGGACCCCCCTTTTTCTCGGCCTCCGCTTGACGAATTAATCCGAGACTTTCAGGATAGGAGCGGACCGGAGCTCGCAAAAGTTTTGAAAATTTCGCGAAGATTCGTCAATCGGCGCCAAAGTTATTGGGAATAAAATGTTGCGGATTTCCTATGGAAAATAGGTCCTAACTATAACTATCTACTGGTGACCGCCAGTAGATAATATATATACAATATACCGGCTGGTACTTCGGAAGGAGGATTCGATATATATATATATATATATATATATATATATATATATATATATATATCCAAAACGACAGTCCCCGTTCTGGAGCCAAAGACCCTTCAAGGCGGCCTCACACACTGGGCACGGAGCAGCCCAGCAAAACAACCCCTGTAATCGCAAAGACGTGAGGCCCAATACTGCAACAGAGGTTTAATATCCAAGTTTGGCAGCGCCTGCTTCCATATTCCGACGTTTCGGCATACAAGCCTTGTTCACAGATGGAAGTGACAAACACTCAGGTGCGCTCGGGCGTGCTCTTAAACAGATTAGATCACGTGACTGTATTAACTTTACTTCAAATCCCACAGTGCAGTGTGCCAGTTCGTAAAATAGCTGGAAGTCCTCAGATGTTATTAGCCTTGTTGGTAATTTCCATAAAGCACACGCACTGATGTCAGTGTGGAATATTATTTAAAGGCAGTCAAATGAATTGGTAAAGTTACACAATGTTCTCATTTAAGTGATGACTTGAAATTAAAACACCATAAAGCAGCACGATCATGGCAGGATATCATCCTGCCTGAATCCTTTCCTCGCGCCATCCCTTTTTTCGCTCCATTAGCCTTTACCTTTGTAGGTAGGGTGCACGAGTGGGTCAGGCCCCTCAATACAACTCCAAAACAACAGTCCCCGTTCTGGAGCCCAAGACCCTTCAAGGCGGCCTCACACACTGGGCACGGAGCAGCCCAGCAAAACAACCCCTGTAAACGCAAAGACGTGAGGCCCAATACTGCAACAGAGGTTTAATATCCAAGTTTGGCAGCGCCTGCTTCCATATTCCGACGTTTCGGCATACAAGCCTTGTTCACAGATGGAAGTGACAAACACTCAGGTGCGCTCGGGCGTGCTCTTAAACAGATTAGATCACGTGACTGTATTAACTTTACTTCAAATCCCACAGTGCAGTGTGCCAGTTCGTAAAATAGCTGGAAGTCCTCAGATGTTATTAGCCTTGTTGGTAATTTCCATAAAGCACACTCACTGATGTCAGTGTGGAATATTATTTAAAGGCAGTCAAATGAATTGGTAAAGTTACACAATGTTCTCATTTAAGTGATGACTTGAAATTAAAACACCATAAAGCAGCACGATCATGGCAGGATATCATCCTGCCTGAATCCTTTCCTCGCGCCATCCCTTTTTTCGCTCCATTAGCCTTTAAGTGTTTAAGAGCACGCCCGAGCGCACCTGAGTGTTTGTCACTTCTATATATATATATATATATATATATATATATATATATATATATATATATATTCACTGAAAAAACCATAGGTTTCACACACGTTATAGTTAGGAATTAGCATTTAAAAAACCTTGCAAATTCACTGAAAAAACCATAGGTTTCACACATGTTATAGTTAGCGGAAATTTTACTGATAAAAAACCAGTGAAATTGCCCCGTTATAGTTAGTGCTGGCAACTATAACTCACGCGACCGCAATCCTCTGCTGATGCTAATACTGTATTTAGACACTTATTTGCCCATGTCTTCTTCCATACATTTTTAGCTATACATATATTACAAATATTTTTTTTTCATAAAGACACATATGTCATCAGCAGCAGATTGCGGTCGCGTGAGTTATAGTTGCCAGCACTAACTATAACGGGGCAATTTCACTGGTTTTTTATCAGTAAAATTTCCGCTAACTATAACATGTGTGAAACCTATGGTTTTTTCAGTGAATTTGCAAGGTTTTTTAAATGCTAATTCCTAACTATAACGTGTGTGAAACCTATGGTTTTTTCAGTGAATTTGTACGGTTTTTTAAATGCTAAGTTACTTTACGCCATTCGAGGCGTGCGCGCCCACTTAACGCAGTTCGTTCCGTGCACGGTTTTTATCAACTTTAATAAGCCCTGTACATTTGGTGGCCTTCGGCCACCAAAAGCACAGGGGGTGGGGTCAATGTGGATAGTGTTTTTTTTATTTCGATTTTATAATTTCATGTTGCCAAAATTTAGTTTTTTTTACCTATTAATAAGCCCTGTACATTTGGTGGCCTACGGCCACCAAAAGCACAGGGGGTGGGGTAAGTGTGGATATTTTTTTTTTAATTTTTTTTTACCGTACGCTTACGGTAAGCGTACGGTAAGCGTACTCGGCGAAATTGCCGAAAAAAAAATAAAACCGTTTTTGCTCTTGGGGGATGTTTGGGGACTCCCTCAACATGACTATGTGGGAGGGAGTTGTCAAAACAGCCCCGTAACATGTTTTTGGCCATCTTGTTTGATAAACAACACTCAGTGCGAGAGACAAAATGGCGGCCGCCGCTTCCTGGTTTCGGCCGATTCGAATGTTTACTAAGATCTAAGAGCCAATCAGAATCGCGCACGCCACCGTACGCTTACGGTAAGCGTACGGTAAGCGTACCGTAAGCGGGCTCAGATATATATATTGATTTAAAGGCTATTTTCTCAGAATCTACTGAACAGATTTACACCAAACCTACAAAAGGCACTTCCTTGACCTAGGGACTACCTCTCTGCCAAATTTCTAGTAATTCTGTTCAGCCGTTCGGGCTGTAGCTCGTTCTAAAGGTCCTATGGAAAAATGCATGGGAAAAACGCGTTTTGGGACCCCCCTTTTATCTCAGCCCCCGCTTGACGAATCCCCCCGAGACTTTCAGGGTAGGAGCGGAGCGTAGCGCCCCACCTATTTTGAGAAATTCGCGAGGATTCATCGACCGGCGCCAAAGTTATTCAAAATAGAATGTTGAGGTTTTCCTATGGAAAAGGGGTCCTAACTATAACTACCTACTGGCGACCGCCAGTAGGTAATATATATATATATATTCACTGAAAAAACCATAGGTTTCAGGGGCGTTATAGTTAGCTGGACTTTTCACTCATACAAAACCATTGAAATTCCCCCGTTATAGTTAGTTCAGCTAACTATAACTCGCGTGCCCGCAATGCACTGCTGATGATGTCACATATTAAATCACTCATGACATGGTCAGTGACATCATTCATGACATCACTGATGACATCTCAAATGACATCACTGATGACATCACTGATGACATGTTCCAGTGGATGTGTGTTTTTCTGAAAATTACATATGTTTTATATATGTATATCTCAAGGTCGAGGGAAGAATAAATGGGTATATAAGTGTCTAAATGGATGATTTGTTTTTGAAAAATTGATTGTATAACTGACTGATTAAGTGTATCATAGTGAATACATGGCTTAGTGAGTAATGTTTAAATATGTAAATATCTGTATCAGTCTCTCACTTTGTGTATAAGTGGCTGCATGGGTTGGTGAGTAGCTACATGAGTGTCTATATAGGTCATTAGTTGTTCTTTTGAGTATCAGTATGAGTGTCTGAGTGTCTGTATGGTTTGGTGGGGGTATTACGTAGTGCATAGGTGCATGAATGAGTGACTCACTGTTTGTATGTGTTGAAGACAGCATGTGTGCATGGGTGGATGAGTGTGTGCATGGGTGAGTTAGTGAGTGAATGACTGTCTCAATAGTGTCTTTATGAGTAACTACATATGTTTTAAACTAGTATATGTGACTATTGGTGTATATAAGTGATTATATGTGAGAGATTGGAAGAGTTCCTGTATGAATAAGTATGTGTTTCTATAAGTGATTGTTTAAAAGACTAAGTATGTGTAAGTTTCTGTAGAAGTAAGTGTGGTGGTGTGTGTATAACTGTATATGCAGGTAAATGGATGTTTGATTCTTTATTAGCATGAGTGACTGTGTGTGAGTAACTCTATGGATGAGTGGCGTTGTGTAACAGGATGTATAGGTGCATGAGTACATATGATGAGTGAGTACATGTATGAGTGACTGTATAGGACTGTTGGTGAATGAGTGGATGTGTATCTTAGAATTACTGAATAGGTTGTTGTAACTGGTATTGGTATGTCCAATGTTTTGAAAATGTTAGTTTCTATTTTTGAATGTGTGTATCAAAGGTTATATTAGGGGGAGAGGAGGTCTGCCACTCTATCACAAGGATGATGTCATGAGTGATGTCATCAGTGATGTCATTTGAGATGTCATCAGTGATGTCATGAGTGATGTCACTGACCATGTCATGAGTGATGTAATATGTGATGTCATCAGCAGTGCATTGCGGGCACGCGAGTTATAGTTAGCTGAACTAACTATAACGGGGGAATTTCAATGGTTTTGTATGAGTGAAAAGTCCAGCTAACTATAACGCCCCTGAAACCTATGGTTTTTTCAGTGAATTTCTAAGGTTTTTTAAATGCTAATTCCTAACTATAACGTGCCTGAAACCTATGGCTTTTTCAGTGAATTTCAAAGGGTTTTTTAAATGCTAATTTCTAACTATGCCTACAGAGATAGGACATGTGAAAAAAGAAAAAGCACACAAAAAGAAAAAAAAGAAATGCAGAAAGAAGCAACAGAAGTCCTCAAAGACGAAAGTGCAGGAAGAAGGATAACGTGCAGAAAGAACAAACAGAAGAGCAGAAACAAGCCTTGTTGCAAAATCATCCTGTACCCTCAACTTTTTCAGATGGATACTGGTGGTAACTGTGTCTGGCTAACCAGTCCTAGAGCAAGTGCTATGTTAAAAGACACTCAGAATACAGTGAAAACACCTACATACACTAGGGAACACTATGCGTTGCGGTCCCCCTGTGATTAGCATGACCTCCTCTGTAAGCCCCTAGTATATAATAGGGCAGGGGATTAAAACTACCTCTTAAAACGCGCCACAGGGCGTGTTTGCACACATCACCTCAGGCCCCGTCCCCTCCCTTCCCCACTGTGTAAACATGCCCTGTGGCCATCTTAAGTTGGGAGATTAAGTCCCCTTGAATCCTGAGGGTCCCTAGGGTCCAACTAGACCACTAGGTATCTCCAGTAAGCGCCATAGAGCTGCGTTGCAGAGAGATGTAAAAAGGGCCACGGCCTGGACCACCTCTCTGCAACGCAGCGAAGTGGTGCTTACTGGAAGCACCTGGTGGGCTAGTTGGCCCCCAGGGTCCCTCAGGATTGAAGTGGAATTATTTCCCCAACTTAAAACGCGCCACAGGGCGTGTTTGCACACGATAACTCAGGCCCCGTCCCCTCCCTTCACCACTGTGTAAACACGCCCTGTGGCTGTTTTTAGTTGGGAGATTAAGTCCCCTTGAATCCTAAGGGTCCCTAGGGGCAAAATAGCCCACTAGGTATGTCCAGTAAGCGCCATTGCAGAGAGGTGTAAAAAGGGGCACGGTCTGCACCACCTCTCTGCAACGCAGAGCAGTGGCGCTTACTGGAAGCACCTGGTGGGCTAGTTGGCCCCCAGGGTCCTTCAGGATTGAAAGGGAATTATTTCCTCATCTTAAAACGCGCCACAGGGCGTGTTTGCACACGTCACCTCAGGCCCCGTCCCCTCCCTTCACCACTGTGTAAATGCGCTCTGTGGCCGTTCTAAGTTGAGAGATTAAGTCCCCTTGAATCCTAAGGGTCCCTAGGATCAAATTAGTCCACTAGGTATCTCCAGTAAGCGCCACAGAGCTGCGTTGCATAGAGGTGTAAAAAGGGGCGTGGCCTCAGAACACCTGTCTGCAACGCAGCTCCCTGGTGCATACTGGAGATACCTGTTGGGCTAGTTGGCCCTCAGGAACCCTCAGTATTGAAAGGGAATTAATTCCCCAACTTACAAATGGCCAGGGGGTGCATTTGCAGAGTGCTGCAAGGAGGGGGTGTGACATCCGGCACGATGCCGGTCTTTTATTTATTTTACTTTTTTAAGAAGGAGGGCTGTGTGGCCCCCCTTCTTTTTCTAATTTATTGGCCCTGGGGGCCCCATTGGGGACCCCATCCCCCAGGGCCTGCACCCTAATTTTTTTGTTGAAAAAAATAAATTTGGAAGGGAGCCGCTTGGCTCCCCTGCCAAGGCCTTAATCGGCCCCGGGGACCCCAACCCCCGGGTCATGGCCTTTTTTTTTTTTTAATTCTTTAGGAGGGGGGATGCGTTGCCCCCTTCCTCAGGCCACTTATGGCCCCGGTGACCCCATCCCCCGGGGCCGGCCTTTGTTTTTTAATATTTTTTAAAAATATATATTTATAGAAACACCTAGGACATGCTGGACAAACCGTATGTACCTATCACCATGACGATTTGCGTGATATTCATTAAAAGGTGACTATGCATACAATGAATCCACGTGAAATGTATTTACACCGCTAGTGAAGCTCTGACGTGTCTGACGCCCTACTGTGCCTAATCCCGGCGCCCCCGCCGGTGGGTACTCTCCAAGTAGACACCCTTGTCGTTTATTTATACAAACATGGGTAGCTATTGATGGGCACATTTAATACACACGCACACCAAGCCATTCAAAGGGGATTCGACAAAAATTCGACCAAACTATGCAAGAAACCCCCCTCACGGTTAATAAAACACACATCCACCGCCGGATGTGTAATATTTTTTATGTTACTCTCTTGAAAGGAGACAAACCTCACTTGAGAGTCATAGCGTGCTCCTGGCTGAGGCCAATGCTGTGTTACACCCACCAGTGCCCGCCGAGTGCCACACACCTCTGTGTTGTATTCCACCAGCTAGTGCATATGCTATGACACTCTCTAGCCCATGTGCACTGTAACACCACCCCGTGAATATGTCATGCCACACTTGCCTTCGCACGGATTATATTACCCCATCTAACGTGCCTTTCTCGATGCCTATGTTATAACGCATTCAGCATTCCGTCCATCATTTGTTTGTTGTAATGCTTTTCGCCCTAAGTGGGATGGGTATTCCCAGACGTGGGACCCGTGCTCACTACGCCACTGGAGTCAAGCTATCCTGGCTGATGACGGCTGATAGCCAGAAACCGGTCCTAGGATGCTTGATTCCGGTCCAGGGAAGACATGGCTTGGCAGTTCGGGCTGGACTGTTCCCATGAGGCACAGGGTCAAGACTGATTTGCATATGGCCATGTCTGAACTGGGGTGGTGTAGTGGGCAAAAGAACGATGGATTTAACCCAGATCTCTTGACTGGGGGAGAATGTATGCATTGTCAGCATTCCGTCCATCATTTGTTTGTTGTTATGTTATAACGCACAGCGCTATGCCATACATATTACAATCTGGGATCCATATCTTTGTCACAGTGCATATGCAACGTTACACTCCCCAGCACATATTTTATATTACAACTTTAGAGACTTGTTAGGTTACACAACACTGCCCTGTGCATATTACACTCCAAGGCGCATATCGCATAGCACGCGCTAGTGCCTGTGCTATCTCGCGCTCTCCAACGAATCTGTCATTGCGCACAATGTATTGCATATTATATTTCACGCCCGGTTCATCTTATATCACACTTTTTGGTGCATAGTTTATACTATATCTAGTTTTCATTTTCAATCATGCTCTCAGGACTATGTTCAATATAACACTGCGTCCACCTACCCTTTTCACGGGCATTACATTTTGCGATGGGGGGTGGAGGGTCAGGGGGTGTTTCTGCCAAGTGAGCCCAGAGTCACAGTCACAAACGTCATCTTCTTCCTGACGAAAAGTGAGATTATGCTGCATACTTGTTCATATTTTAAGTAGTTCGCACAGACACACATTTTAAAAACAATAAAGTTCCTAATACCCACCTTCTCTGAACAGTTAACTTGCTGCCCCATCCAAATCCTCCCTATCCTCTGTTGTCTGAATCCATGGACTAGCCTCCTCCCTCCTGCCATGCATGGTCTGATGTGCTGCCACTGCCCTCCATTTAGCATGATGTACCAGTCCACTCCTCCTGCCCTCCATTGCCCAATTCTATGGCCCATCATTGACCTCCTGCTTAGCCTCTGTGCTTAGCTTGCTGCCCCTATTCTCCTTCCCCCTGCCATTCGATGTCTTTGTGCATGCCCCTGCTCCATCCTTTTTGCCCACCATGTTCCATGGACCTGCCACTCCTATCTACTCTGAGTGTTCTGTTAAGCTGCCACTCCCCTCCCACCTGCATAGCACTGTCAGATGACTGTAACCTGTCCCTGCCACCTCCACCCTTCCTGTCCACATGCCATGCCCCTATCCCCTTCCTCCTGTCTTCCATGGTCCATTTTACTGCCACACCCTTCTGCCCTCCCTGGTCTGTTGTGCTGCAACTGCTCCTCCTGCCTGCCCCACGCGGTCTGTTGTGAGGCCCCTTCCCCTGAACTCTCTTGTCTGTGTCCAGGTCCTGCCCCTCCCTTCCATCCTCCATGGTCCTTTGTGCATGCCCCTGCACCCTCCTTCTTGCCCATCATAGCCATTGTGCTGCCACTAACCCTCCCGCTTGCCATGCATGGCTTCTGTGCTGCCACGGCCCCTGCCACCTTCCCTGTGTGGTCAGCTAGCTGCTCCTGACCCCCTCCCACCTTCCCTCCATGGTCTGTGTGTATGCCATCATAGTCTCACTGTTGCTCTCCATGGTGTGTCTTGTTTCTAGTGCCCATCCTGCCTGACCTCCATGGCCATCTTGTTGCTCCTGCCCTGCCCCCTTGCCCCCAGCCCTCTGTTTCCATGTGCAGACCCCTATTCCCTCCCTCCTGGCTTGTCTGTTCCATTGTAATGCCCCTGATCCGTCCCTCCTGCCCTTTATGGTCTGTTATGCTGCAGCTTTCTCTCCTGTCTGTCCATTATGGTCAGCTAGCTACCATTGCCTCTTTCCCCTCTGTTCTCTGTTGTCCATGTGCATGGTCCTGTCCCCTCCTTATTGCTTTCTATGGATTGTTGTGCTGCACTCCCGTCCCGCATGCCCTGTGTGGTGTATTGTGCTGCTGCAAACCCTGATGCCTGCCCTGTAGGGTCAGTTTGGTGCACCTCTCCATGTCCCTCCTGTCTTCTGTTATCCGAGTCCAAGTCCCTACCCCAATTCCTCCTGCCTACCATGATCCAATGTACCATACTTGCGAACATTTTGAACTTGGTAAGAGGGAGATTTTGAAATAAAACTGGGGCATTGATTTTCCCCTTTGAGTTACATTGAATAAGAGGAGATTGTAGACAGGAGACAGATCAAATAAAGCCCATTTAAGCTTAAAAACATTGGACGTTTCCTGGCTGAAACGGGTCTGTTGGCATGTATGGTTGTACTACCACTGCCTCTTCCTTCTGGCCAAAATGGTCTATTATATTGCCACAGACTCTCTTGCCAGTCCTGTATTGTTGGTTTGTTGCCCCTGCCCCCCTTTCCACTGCCCTCCATAGTCTGTTGTGCTGCCACTGCCCTTCCTGCCTGCCCAGTTTGGTCAAATTATTGCCTCTGCACTCTCCTACCTGCCTTCAATTTTCAGAGTCCGTGCCCCTGGCCTCTGCCTCTCAACAGTATCCCAATGAACAACTAGATTGCTAACATTCTATATTTATTACAAAAGTGTGGAACGCCTGACGTCATCTTGATGTAATCAAAACTGTAATACCTAGAGCATTTCCTTTAGAAATTACATATATGAGAGGGCCTTATTTGCATCAAAATTATGGTTAGTGCTCTAAAAAACTAAAATGAGGACATATTTTCTGAGTTTTCAAATAGCGACAAAGAACTTTTAAATTATTTGTAATCTTTATGTTTTTTTATCCAGTTGACCACTTGATTAAATGTTGCACCTAGGGGAGAGGATGTGGTGTTACTTCCAGAGCTGCAGACTTTGCAACTGGGGAACCAGGTTGGAGTTTCTTCTTCAGCTCAACATTCTGTCATTCTGGTCAAATCACTTAATCTCCCCATGTCTACAACCAAAATGAATTTGATCTTCTGTGATGTAACCAATGCTCATGGTAAAGCACTCCAAAACCTGACAAGTCTGCACTATATAAAACTGCAAATACACAAAAAATAAGTGTTTTGCACACTTCTGTCATTGGGCTACACGTGGGCTACATCTGGGTGATATTTGTGCTGCATTTGGGCTCTTTTGTCTCTGGTGGCCATCTTGGGAGATTTATTTGTTATGAAGTTTCCTAATTTCCTCATTTACTGCAGTCTCCTCAGTAGGAAATGCTTTCAGTTTTTTACTTTGATTCCATCAAGATTGTATTCAGATATGTCACACATTTGCCATAAAATTCTGAATGTTAGCACTCTAGTTGCTCATTAGATCAATGTAGTAAAGCTACTGCTCACCATGGAAGTCTGCTGCTGGTATTAAAAGTGCATGTTTCAGTCTGCATATCAGAATTCTTTTATGAAATAGAAGAGGATTTAAAACGTCACTCAAAATGTGCCCTAATTTTTCTTTCTTCGGCACTAATCATAATTTCTATGGCAAAATGAACCCCCTCATTGAGTTCCTTTTTAAATTAAATGTTTTAAATGTTACCAGTTTATTCCAATCAAGATGGCTACAGGTGTGCCATACTTTTGTCATAAGTAAGACAGTAAGCGCTCTAGTTGTTCTTAAGAACACTCTGGGACATTCTGTCATTGGGCTATACTTGGGCCACATCTGGGTGATATTTGGGCTACATTTGGGCTCTTTTGTCTCTGGTGGCCATCTTGGGAGATTTATTTGTTATGAAGTTTACTAATTTCCTCATTTACTGCAGTCTCCTCAGTAGGAAATACTTTCAGTTTTTTACTTTGGTTCCATCAAGAAGGCATTCAGATGTGTCACACATTTGCCATAAATTCTGAATGTTAGCACTCTAGTTGCTCATTAGATCACTGTAGTAAAGCTACTGCTCACCAGGGAAGTCTGCTGCTGGTATTCAAAGTGCATGTTTCAGTCTGCATGTCAGAATTGTTTTATGAAATAGAAGAGGATTTGAGAAGTCAAAATGTGCCCTAATTTTTCTTTCTGCAGCACTAATCATAATTTCTACGGCAAAATGAACCCCATTATTTTGTTCCTTTGTAAATTAAATGTTTTAAGTGTTACCACTTTATTCCAATCAAGATGGCTTCAGGTGTTCCAAACTTTTGTCATAAGTAAGACTGTTAGCGCTCCAGTTGTTCGTAAGAACACTCTGGGACATTCTGTAATTGGGCTATACTTGGGCTACATCTGGGTGATATTTGGGCTACATTTGGGCTCTTTTGTCTTTGGTGGCCATCTTGGGAGATTTATTTGTTATGAAGTTTACTAATTTCCTCATTTACTGCAGTCTCCTCAGTAGGAAATGCTTTCAGTTTTTTACTTTGGTTCCATCAAGAAGGCATTCAGATGTGTCACACATTTGCAATAAATTCTGAATGTTAGCACTCTAGTTGCTCATTAGATCACTGTAGTAAAGCTACTGCTCACCAGGGAAGCCTGCTGCTGGTATTCAAAGTGCATGTTTCAGTCTGCATGTCAGAATTTTTTTAGGAAATAGAAGAGGATTTAAGAAGTCAAAACGTGCCCTAATTTTTCTTTCTGCAGCACTAGTCATAAATTCTATGGCAAAATGAGCCCCCTCATTTTGTTCCTTTGTAAATTTAATGTTTTAAGTGTTACCACTTTATTCCAATCAAGATGGCTTCAGGTGTGCCATACGTTTGTCATAAGTAAGACAGTTAGCGCTCTAGTTGTTCGTTAGAACACTCTGGGACATTCTGTCATTGGGCTATACTTAGGCTACATCTGGGTGATATTTGGGCTACATTTGGGCTCTTTTGTCTCTGGTGGCCATTTTGGGAGACTTACTTGTTATGAAGTTTCCTAATTTCCTCATTTACTACAGTCTCCTCAGTAGGAAATACTTTCAGTTTTTTACTTTGATTCCATCAAGAAGGCAGTCAGATGTGTCACACATTTGCCATAAATTCAGAATGTTAGCACTCTAGTTGCTTATTAGATCACTGTAGTAAAGCTACTGCTCACCAGGGAAGTCTGCTGCTGGTATTGAAAGTGCATGTTTCAGTCTGCATGTCAGAATCTTTTAATGAAATAGAAGAGGATTTGAGAAGTCACTCAAAATGTGCCCTAATTTTTCTTTCTGCAGCACTAATCATACTTTCTATGGCAAAATGAACCCCCTCATTTTGTTCCTTTTTAGATTAAATGTTTTAAGAGTTACCACTTTATTCCAATCAAGATGGTTTCAGGTGTGCAATACGTTTGTCATAAGTAGAACTGTTAGCGCTCTAGTTGTTCTTTAGAACACTCTGGGAAGCTGCAGTAGAACACAAAGGAATCAACTGACAGTCTCTGCCCTTGTTGGATGTACATGTTTTACTGAGAATGTCAGACTTCATTCTCACATGACTGAGAAAGCTAATGTGAATTTACAGAAAATATGCTCTCAGTTTAGCTTATAGATCACCTTCCAAACCTCTGTGGGAAAAGCACGAGAAAATAGTTTTCTCTCAAACATGATTCATGATATCACAGCAGAAGGCTTTTTCACATGGCAAAATCACCTTAGAACACACCACAATTCCTAAAATGAGTATGGTACTATCAACAAATGATTTATAATGTAACTAAAGTCTTAAAACCTTCTATTAAATGCAATGCTTTTTAATGAGGTGCTATCATGTATATTGGTCCCAAGATGGCTGCTAACAGTTCTTGGATGAAGTACTGACAGCCAATCAGATCTCACGATGAGATGTGTGGTTAGGCTCCGCCCAGATATCACTAACTTTTTTACCCTAATTTTCTCAGGAACTACTAAACGGATTTACACCATTTAAGCAAAAGGCACATGTCTGAACTGAGGACTACCTCTTTGCCAAATTTGGTGTAATTCCGTTCAGCAGTTCGGGCTGTAGCTGCGTCAACAAGTCCTATGGGAAAATGCATGGGGAAAACGTGTTTTGGGACCCCCCTTTTTTCTCGGCCCCCGCTTGACGAATCACCGTGAAATTTTCAGGATAGGAGCGGACCGGAGCTGGCCAAAAGTTTGAAATATTTAGCGAAGATTCGTCAATCGGCGCCAACGTTATTCCAAATAGAATGTTGCGGATATATATATTAAAAAAAGTCTCCAAAAAATGGGAGCCCACAACTCTACAGGGCGGTATCGGCAAACGGGTATGGAGCAACCCGTAATTAAATTCCATCACAACAACAAGTAGCCATGTCCAGTTCCAAACAGCATGCTTTTATTTCTCAAATTGCTTGGCAGCGCGCTCAATCCTTTCGCGTTTCAGCTTCTAAATAAGCCGTGTTCACAGGTGAAGAGCGATAGGCAAATGAAAGTCAATACGCCTTTCCTTGCTTTTAAATCTGGTGCCGGGAAACGCGTAAGGATTGAGCGCGCTGCCTAGAAATTTGAGAAATAAAAGCATGCTGTTTGGAACTGGGCACGGCTACTTGTTGTTGTGTTAGATATATATATATATATATATACTACTCTTGCACTCTAGCATTCACTTAGGCAGTATCCATGTACTCATCCACTCACTCAGGCACTACCCATGCTCTCATCCAATGACCCAGGCATTACTCTTGCACTCATCAAATGACCCAGAAATTACCCTTCCACCAAGCCCTCCACTCCGGCACTACTACTCATCCATTCACAAAGGCAGTACCCATACACTCATGCTGTGCAGTCAACCCTGGGGGGAGAGCAAATTGTGCATTGCATGTACCATGATGCAAAGGAAAAAACTTTTCCGGGTTATGATGTAGTGTATGGCCGTACCCTTTTCCCTGCCCAAACTGTTTTTCATGACCTCCTCTACCATTTAGCACACATTCCTAATGTTTCTGTTTGTAAAAATTGCATTTCGGCCCATTAAGTACTTTTTCCGGCCCAACCGGAGATTACAGCTCGAGCCGAAGAGTACGACCCAAGCCGGAGAGTACGGTCCGAGTGCGGAAAGTACGGTCCGGGTCCGGAGAGTACGCTTCAGGCATGGAGAGTACGGTCCGGGTGCGGAAATTCCGGCCTGAGTGCAGCCGTAAAGTTGGGAGTCGTAAGTGCATTCTGTGAATACCAAAAATCGTAAGTGCCTTCTGTGTGAATACCAAAAGTAATACATTTAGGATTTTGTCTCAGTTAAGTTCTGTGAATTGGCCCGCAGCGTCACGTGTTACAGCATGGTGGAAGGCCTTTTGCAAAACTTGAATGGTCACATGTTACTTATTACAAAATATGGGTGTTAAACCGGTACTAATGGTGCACAAACCTCTCTACTTTCTGTGTCTCTCTTAGAACTTTCTGCATTTCTCTTGCTTCTTTCTACACCTTTCTTTCTCTTTCTGCACCTCACTGTCTTCTTTCTGCGCTTCACTTGCCTTTTTCTGCACCTCTGTTACTTTTTTCTGCAGATCTCTTGCCTCTTTCTGCAGCTCTCTTGCATCTTTCTGCACCTCTTGCTTTGTTCAGCAGATCTCTTGCCTCTTTCTGTACCTCTTTTGCTTCTTTCTGCACCTCTCTTTCCTCTTTCTGTACTTCCTTTGCCTCTTTCTGCACTTCTCCAGCCTCTTTCTGTATCTCTCTTGCCTCTTTCTGCACCTAAGTGCATCTTTTTGCACTTATCTTGCCTCTTTCTATTCCTCTCTTGCCTCTTTCTGCACCTCACTTGCCACTTTCTGCACTTCTTTTGCCTCTTTCAGTACCACTCTTGCCTCTTTCTGCACCTCTGTTGGTTCATTCTGCACTGCTCTTGCTTCTTTCTGCACCTCTGTCGCAAATGTATGCATTCCTCTTGCCTCTTTCAGCACCCCTCCTCTGTCTTTCTGTACCTCTCTTGCGTCTGTCTGCACACCTGTTGCCTCTTTCTGCACCCTTTTGCCTGTTTCTGTAACTCTCTTGCCTCTTTCTGAAGTTCTTTTGCCTCCTTCTGTACCTCTGTTGCTTGTTTCTGCACTTGTCTTGCCTCTTTCTGCACCCCTCTAGCATCTTTCTGCACCTCTGTTGGTTCTTGCTGCACTGCTCTTGCCTCTTTCTTTACCCCCATTCCCTCTTTCTGCACCTTTCCTGCCTGTTTCTGCACCTTTTTTGCCTTTCTGCACCTCTGTTGCTTCTTTCTGCACTTCTGTTGCTTCTTTCTGCACTACTGTTGCCTCTTTCTACACCCCTCTTGCCTCTTTCAGCACCTCTATTGCTTCTTTCTGCACTTCTGTAGCTTCTTTCTACACCCCTCTTGCCTCTTTCTGTACTTCTCTTGCGTCTTTGTGTACCTCTCCTTCTTCTTTCTGTGCCTCACTTGCCTTTTCTGCAGTTCTTTTGTTTCTTTCTGTACCTCTTTTGCTTCTTTCTGCAGATCTCTTGCCTCTTTCTGCATCTCTCTTGCCTCTTTCTGCACCCCTCTTGTCTCTTTCAGCACCTCACTTGCCTCTTTCTGCAAGTCTCTTGCTTCTTTCTACACCTCTCTTGCCTCATTCTGCTCCTCTCTTGCCTTTGTGCATTCCTCTTGCCTGTTTCTGTACTTTCCTTGCATCTTTCTGCACCCCTCTTGCCTCTTTTTGAACTCCTATTTTCTCTTTCTGCATCCCTCGTGCCTCTTTCTGCAGTTCTCTTGACATTTTCTGCACCCCTCCTGCCACTTTCTTTACCTCACTTGCCTCTTTCTGCACTTCTCTTGCTTATCTCTACACCTCTGTTGCTTCTTTCAGCAATTCTCTTGCATCTTTCTGCACTTCTCTTGCTTGTTTCTGCACCTCTCTTGCGTCTTTCTGCACCCCTCTTTCTGCATTCCACTTTTCTCTTTCTGCACCCCTCCTACATCTTTCTGCACCCCTATTCCCTCTTTCTGCATGCACCTTTCCTGCCTGTTTCTGCACCTCTCTCGCCTCTTTCAGCACCTCTGTTGCTTCTTTCTGCACTTCTCTTCCTTATTTCTTCACCCCTCCTTTCTGTACCTCTCTTGCCTCATTGTGCACCCCTCTTGCCTCTTTTTCCACCTCTGTTGGTTCTTTCTGCACTGCTCTTGCTTCTTTCTGCACATCATCTGCCTCCTTCTGCACTTCTCTTGCTTCTTTCTACACCTCTGTTGCTTCTTTCTGCACATCACCTGCCTCTTTCTGTACCTCTCTTGCCTCTTTGTGCACATCTCTTGCCTCTTTCGGCACCTCTGTTGCTTCTTTCTGCACTTCTCTTGCCTCTTTCTGCACCTCTGAATTAGAGGTAGTTTTAATCCCCCTGCCCTATTATGTACAAGGGCCTTACAGGGGAGGTAATGCCAATCACAGTGGTACCCCAACCCATAGTGTACCCTAGTGTATGTAGGTGTTTTCACTGTATTCTAAGTGTCTTTCAACATAACACTGGCTCCAGGCCTGGTTAGACAGAGTCAGTTACCACCAGTACCAGTCACCAAAAATGTGGGGGCACAGGATGATTTTGCAACAAGGCCTCTTTTTGCACCTCTGTTGGTTCTTTCTGCATATCTCTTGCTTCTTTTTGCACCTTTCTTCGTATTTCTGAAGTTCTGTTGCCTCTTTCTGTATTTCTCTTGCTTCTTTCTGTGCTTTTCTTCCTCTTTCTGCACATGTCCTACCTCTGTAGGCATAGTTAGAAAATAACATTTAAAAAAAACTTTGAAATTCACTGAAAAAAACATAGTTTTTAGGGACATTATAGTTAGAAATTAGCATGTAAAAAAACCTTACAAATTCACTGAAAAAACCACACATTTTCAGGGATGTTATAGATGGAAATTAGCATTTAAAAACCTTTGAAATTCACTGAAAAAAACACAGGTTTCAGGGACGTTATAGTTAGTTGGACATTTCACTCATACAAAACCAGAGAAATTCAGCCATTATAGTTAGTTGAGCTAACTATTTTTCGCGCCCCTGCAATGCACTGCTGATGACGTCACCTATTACATCATTCATGACATGAACAGTGACATTACTGACGACATCACTGATGACATCTCAAAAAGTCTTAGAGGTGGGACTATCCTTATCCTGTTCTTCCTCATTGGAGCAGAGATCCTTCTCGAGGTCCCCCCCTTTTGGCTATAGCTCTAAACTAATGTCCCTAATTTGAACAAAGCTCTTAGATCATTCATCTTCAGAGCTCGGAGAATTGTCAGGTCGGGATTCTGAGCAGATTCCATTGTGCACTAACTTTTACCTTGAGATGGGACAATTCTTTTTAACTGTACAAACTTTTTACCCTTTTCCTAACTCACATAGAATTTTTACAGTTTTACTAATGGACTAGGAATCTACACAGGGCCCTATAAAGCCAATTTCCAAAAATTGAAAAAAACTCTGAAAAAATACTTTTGATGCTGAAGTTAATTTTGTGGATTTCGCATGCACAATTAACCTATGACCAGTGGTCCTACAAAAAACATGTTCTGGATAGGGCCTTTCTGATGCCACTTGTATTTTGGATATTGGACCTCAAACAATTTTGTCTCTTCAAGAATGGTTTCATTCACTATGACGGATGTTTCATATTTTTGGTTTGCTTGTTTCATTTACATCCTGTTTTAGTTCATTCGATTTTGTTTAATAAAATCACAACTCACAAAGTAAAAGACTGGTGTCATATTCCTGAAGTCGAACATTTAATTTGTTTCCTTCCATCATATTTTACAATGAGGAAAAAACAAATGTTTGTGTAATCATAAATGAATAGTAATTAGGTAATGTTTGTCTCAAGTTCGCAACCATGACAACAAAATAAAATACCTAGAACTCATCAACTAGTAATTTTTTACATTTGCCAGAGATTTGTCTGTCAATTTGTTCACAACCATGAAAATCCATACAACACAAATACTCAGTGCCAAATTACACATTGCAAATTCCAGATCTTGTTAATATGGAAGAAGGGGATAGAAGAAAAACAAAATTCAATAGGTAAATCACTGTACATTTATGTAATCAGCTAAAGCTATATCGTCTGGCTCACATAAGGAATCCCATATCAATAATACAAATATTCAAAATCATGGCAGGACTACATTTGGTAGACACAGTATCATTCCAATACACTGTCCCAGTAGCTGCGAGAATGTCTCAACCAATGTTTAAGTAGTGTGCTACAATAGGTTTGTCCTACAATGATATAACCCATCAAGAGCCTCATACACATTACACTAATTGAGGATTTAGGCAATGTGAAGGCATTTTAGTAAGCTCTGGCTCTACTACCATGTGTGGTTTGAGCAATTGATGGCCCACATATTGGCTTTGTGCCAACACACGACAGAGAATAAGTTCAATGCAATCTTCTAAACTTTCATACAATCGCAGAGCAAGTTGTTTTGGTGCAAGATACGTACAAGTCTGCGTGTCTTTCCCAGGATCAACCCCTGGTCTCTTTGCACTTTGCAACAGCACCATATGACTGCAAATGTCACAACTTGAAATGTCCAAATGAAGATGACATGGTGAAGATACCTAAAACAGATCAAAACAAAACTGATGAGTAACGAAACATGACAAAATTGACACCTTACAAAGTCATCTTTTTGAGGGCACCATTTCAAAAACACAATCAGAGATAAACAATCAAAATGAACACAAAATTCAATGTGTCAAAACCTTGAACAACAAAGACCTGTGGCCTAGATTTCCCTGAACTTTCCTTTCCTAAAAAATGTCCAGCACATACTTTTTTCTTCATTACAACAATAGTTGGTTTAACAGTTAATGTGATAATATATAAAGAGATACTTACACTCATATGAAGATGTTGTCAATGGTATCCTGATGTAAGTCAACTCCTTCTTCCTCACCACTATCATCTTCATTTGGCATTTCCAGAGATTCACCTGGTGGCTCTTCATAGTCTCCATCCTCTATGTAGTAAGGGATATCGCAGGCCTATGTTGTGCAGCTTGCTGCAGGCCATGGTGATTTGGCACACCACCTTCTCGAGTGAGTAGAGGAGGGCTCTGCCAGTCTTGTCCAGACAGCAAAATCTGTTTTTTAGGAACCCAAAAGCCTGCTCCATTGGTCTCTGAGTTCTTCCATGGGCTTCATTGAAGCCGACTTCCCCTGGAGTTGTTGAATTCCTCAGCAGTGCCAACAACCATAGTCAGTTAGGATAAGCTAAGTCATCGATTGAATGTAAGTGCTTTTGATTCAGGTTCACTTGTTCCATGGTGTGTTGTGGGATTAAAGCAATATGTGTGCCATAAATTCTCCAACCACATGTGGTAGGTGACCCAAAGCATAAAAATCGTCCTTCACATTTGCAAAATTCTCATGTTGTGGAAACTGGATGAAGCTATTGATGTGTCTCATCTCTGGAGAAAAAACTTCTTGTAGCACACCACTGAAAGTTGGTTGTGACATTCCACCAGATACTCCCACAGTGTATTGGAATTATCCTGTGGCCAAAAATGTAAGTACTGCAATGAGTTTGATGATTTTTGTAATAGATGTAGGATTTCTGTTGTGAACCAGAAGATCAGGCTCAAACTGATGCCATGAATCAAGTAAGTTGATTCAGGTTCACTTGTTCCATGGTGTGTTGTGGGATTAACGCAATATGTGTGCCATCAATTCTCCAACCACATGTGGTAGGTGACCCGAAGCATAGAAATCGTCCTTCACATTTGCAAAATCCTCATGTTGTGGAAACTGGATGAAGCTGTTGATGTGTCTCATCACTGGAGAAAGAACGTCTTGTAGCACACCACTGAAAGTTGGTTGTGACATTCCACCAGATACTCCCAAAGTGTATTGAAATTATCCTGTGGCCAAAAAATTAAGTACTGCAATGAGTTTGATGATTTTTGTAATAGATGTGGGAATCAAGTAAGTTTGCATATTCAATCTGAACTTTTTGATATTGTCCCTTTCTTCCATGATGGCAATATGTGGAAATGGGCAGTACACTTGGGGCTGTCATCTCCTCACTCTCCCAGGTTTCAAATGTCTGCATTAGAAGAAATGGGTACATTTTAAAAAATTTGCCACATAAATTATATTTTATTATTAACACAAATGAAATGTTATGTAAAAAATAGATATGGTTTCACAGCATATTATAAGCTACTATTTTTGTTGGTCATTTTTACTTCACAAATGTCATTTTGTAGCTGTCAATATTTAGAATATGAAAGAGTATGTAAATAATATATTTCTAATGTATAATTTACACTTTATTTATTTTTAAATTCTTTCAACCTAAATACCGTCAACGGAGGTACACACAACATCGTGCAACTATCGCATTAAACCACAATTACGCACTACACATAATTGTTCGAAGTTTCAATATGTAAACAGTAGCCACCATTTTGGGTGGTAGTGACTCACTTAACAGTCACAAACACACTATTTGACATTTTAAAATGGATGCCGCCTGACCTCGCCGTTAAGACATTTATACTGAGACATCCACGGCGGAAGTTGACCGCGTAGTGGCTGTGGAACACAACTGTCACAGACATAGGATAATGTGTGTGAAAACAACATATGAATGCCAATGGTACACCCATCTCTGCTGAAGATCGCATACACGTACACGGCGGTTTAAAAAAAGCTCACTTGCCTCCTAACACTGCAGCCATCAAGACCTTCTCCGCTTTTGCTTCTGTTTGTGACATCTGGGAGCAACTAGGACAGGTCAAGCAAGTGAGAGCGCCCCTCCCTTCTTGCTAGAGGAGTTGGAGTTGCTAGCACAGGACATCTTTTCCCTGTATGGCTAGCTCTATGGCTCACCAGAGGAATAGGTACATGTTTGAAATGTATAGTGTGAATCTGTCTAACTGTTTTTTTTCCTATTAACACAAGCGACAAAGTATCTTTCAGTTCCCGAATGAAGTGCAGTTATTGATGTTAAGTGTCATATATTTTGTTCCTTTCATAGGACAATGATGTTGGGGATTTGTAAGCACTTCACAATGTTAAAAAACAACAACAATAGTACGTGTTGAGTGTTTAAAGGCTTAAATTCTATTTGGTCTGTATGTAGAGATATACCTATGTATATGTTTGAATTACATGTGAAATGCAGAAATCTCACATCATGTAAAAACACATATTATAGGCCCTTATTATGGCTTTGGCGGTCTTAAGACTGCTATCGCGTTGGCGTCGGAGTCACCACCGCTGAATAAGATGTCCACCCACCGTATCATGATGATGGCAGTTTGCAGAACGTAAGACCGCCAGAGCACCGCCAACATCGCCAGCCATTCGCCGACTGCCTCCATGGTAATCTAGGGATAGCATCTGTCATAGGGCGGTACAGACAAGTTCATCGCCGTCCAAAATATGAGTTGGTTTTGTGATGAGCCGATCGTGGCGGTGGGACCACCAGCTTCGAGTCGTCGGAAACTAAGAATTTGGGGTGCATACTCGCCATTTCCTTTTCTCTATTGCAGTCTCTGATGTGGATCCCTACCTCCAGGACCCCCCTTTATAGCAGCAGCTGACACTGAAGAAAATTACCCTTTTGGCGCAGAAATCCAGGTAAGTCCAATTTGTATATTTACCCATTGACCAAGACTGGGCACATATCGTCGAGACTCCAGCAATGGGTAGTAGGTATTTGTTTTCAAGTGTCATGCATATGTGCACATTTGACATTTGTGCAGTCAAAATATACACACATGCATTGACAAATCTAAAGAAAAATTAACCGCCGTAAAAAAAACGCTGCCAGGCTATTGGGAACATTGTAATGCTGCAGGCAACTGCTGCCGCGGCAGTCTTCTTTCAACCACCACTACGGTGGTACGGCGTTCGGACAGCAGAACTTGTAATCAGGCCCATAGTCTTTACAAGTGTACATATATATGTTTTCTGTACAAACCAAATGAATATGATGTGTATCATGACCACTAATCTTCCTCCTTCCCAGATCAGGGGCTCAAAAACAGTTGATTGAGAGCTACCAGTAGCACTCAGACCCCTTCAGAGTTGCACACAGCCTTGAGGTCAGTTATTAGATGTCCAAAAGGTCCTTTTTTCATATGAAAGTTAAGGGAAGGCTGTGTTCATATGACATCATGATCATCAGGCTGCAGACAGCAGGGCCTGACATTTCAAAGTGTTTAATGTCCAAACTGCAGGCCCCTTATTTCTAGTGCCCATTATTCACTGTGCCATAAGTATTCATGCAAGATGCAGTCCTTTTTTACATGTGAGAAATTTTAAAGTGCAGATAAATTTTCCATGATATGAAGTGTTTGGTAGAGTATTTCTCTGCATTTTAAGTTCCCCCAATTCAAAAGGACATACAATTGCATGTTTGGGTCATCCATGTAACTGTGCCACATATGGCAAAAACTGTGTCCTGTGATACAAGTACATACCACACAGACTCTGTCACCCGTACAATTATATCTCAATCATACGTACACATGTTAATGCATCCCAAAAGAGCACGCTCTCACCGACCCACATGGTAGCCCTTTCATAGTGCCCTCACTGAGAAACATTTTTTGTTACAGCCAGGATTTTTCCTATCAACATAAAGGGTGACTCATGTCCAACGCACAGGAAGATTCCTTGAAGGTGTTAGTTTCATACAATGTGTATGATGATGTGCTTTGTCTATTTGTTGGATAGGAGCCCACCTGATTCCTGTTCACTACCAAATAACTTTTCTGAGCAGATACAAGGCTACCTAAACAGCACATATACATCAGGTTGTTTGATATCATGAGGGGCAGTTGTACCAAACAGAACAATAGTCTTTATGTTGTCAGCTGTGATGCTGCTTCACTATTGTGGATGATGTAATGGAAGTCCTATTACAGGTGAGATAGCATAATATGCATTTATGATACAGTGGATGTACCAAACATCACATTGGTAAGTTGTTATTCTACACAAACAAAAAGGAGCATGTGAGCCAAAATGATCAGTCACATCAGAATTAATGACTACATTTTAGATTCAAAACATAGCCCAATTGTGTTTTGCAATACTGTTTCAAACATTTTAAAAGTGGCGGAGTGGAATGATGTCTTACCCCTTCACAAATATGTGTGTAAGCCAGGCTGTTCTTGGACAAATAACTGTGAAAGGCATACAAGTTTATTTCAAATACAGTCAGGAATATGTATACATTGGTGATAGAGTGACACATGCCCAAACCATTTCTCAATATCATTTGTTATGTTCAGATAATAAACCAATGATGGAGAAAAATGGAATACTTAAAGGGATTTTGGCAGATGGAATGCTCTGTCACATATATGTAGGAGTATCCCATCTGGAAAACTCCAAATCAGGCCCACCTCATGACTCATTAGGCACATGTAGAAATGCATCAACATGTAATATGTCGTATATTGTGATTTAGATTTGAATCTTTCAAGTAAAAATATATATATGAATCAGTGTATGTAATGATTTCTTTGATGGTGTACCAATTTTTGCCTGAAGTGAAAGCTAGCATATTTTGTGAAACAATTTGACTATGGTAAACAAACTTCAAATAACTAGAAATATTTAGGAGTCAAATGTGAAAATGTTTTTGGTCTGTACTGAGGTGCATAAGAAATTCTTCAAGGCCTATGTATTTACTTCTGCTGTAGAAGTCATTTGTCAATCCACCCAAATGCCTTTTTCTTAATGTCTTCAACAGCATAGGTATCTACACAGTACATGATACATTGTTTAGCTACTTCTGTGCAGAATCCATTTCATATCATATACTTTAGTTATGTGAAGTAAGTATTACCACTGTGAAATGCCCAAACAAAGGAAACAGACTTTCGGTTGATACAAATATAAGCACAATATTGCAGTATTTGTTGACACATTAATTCCTATTTACCTTTTTGAGAATTTAAATAATGCATATGTTTTGGGCCTTGTGAAAACACTGTTCAAAGATATCTTTGGTTGATATCCTTTCTGGTGATATAAGTTCACTATTTTAAACAACAAAGTCCAAGCATTCAAAGGTGTTAAACAGTTCATGGCGAGACATTAAAATGGATGAGAGACAAGATCATACATGATGTAGAAGTTAAAATGGAGAATGACAAAATTGTGACCAAAGGGTTTCTGAAAATGTTGCGTACATGCATTAGCTTATGCTAATGTAGAATCAAAGTTTGAGAGCCTTGAAGCAGGTGAAATATGAAAAATTGGAAACTGTTTTGTGATCAAAGTTCATGATCATTTCTGTTTACACAGATTGAACACAACTATTGAAGTACAACAAATGACAGTGAGGCCCTGTAGCTGCTAGCACCTAACCTGCTATCCCCAAAAAACAGTAAATAGAGGGAAGCTCCCCAAAAGTATGTGTGCACCCAATCATAAACACCCACTATCAAGGTGCGGTCCTCAACTGGACTATACAATGTTCAATATAAAAAGCAATCGGTGCACCACCATGTAACAATTCCATAAAGTGCAAGTTCTCTATCCAGAGTCGTGTTCTTCAAACTCTTCTTTTATTTCAAATCACAATTGGTGCTAGTGTGACTATCGTTGGAATGTACACATTGGTTTCTTTCCTGGTCTATTCTTAATAAAAGGGCTTATAATGTTTTTAGCATGTATATATCCTGTGTTTTAGAATAAATTTCATTTTTAGCCTTCTATGCGTCACATTCTTTCTTGGGTTTCACAAGATACTCTATTAAGGAGAGGGCACATTTGGTTGACTGATAGTGTCCAGTTTTTAATGTTAGGTCACACTAAACGGTATATGTGTTTGTCTTGGTGGGTCTCTGTCTCCTGCTATATGGGACACGATTGGCTTGAAACATGGTTTTGACAATATAAATTATATAATGTTGGTATTACCACAGTATAGCTGTGTTTGTTTGTTTGTCATATTGTAAACGGTGTTTTTAAGTATATTTATATATGTATGTATTTGTTACTCAACAGCCGTGAAGAAGGCAATTTGTAATGGATGAAACACGTTGACTGATCTACTCTACATGTTGTATGTCACACTAGAACCAATTGGGATTCAAAATAAAAGGAGCATATGAAGAACATGACTCTGGAAACCGATCTTGTACTTTATGGAATTGTTACATAGTGGTGCACCAATTGTTGAACATTGAATACAACTATTGTTATAAGCAGATGGAGGCGACATTGGCCACTGAGGCAGGTAAAGCAGCTGTGCCCTTTTGTTCAAGGGCTGACACCATGACACCGAGAGACCCAGTGGCACGGATGGTGAGGGGAATGCCATGGAGGCGGCCAGCTCTACAACATCCTCTTTGGATGCCTTCATGAGCAAGCACTCCCTAGTGGTGGTGGATCCAACAGGAACTCTACCAACTGCATCCTTTTCCTGCCACCCAGAGTACCATCCCCAACCTCCCACTTGCTCCCCCCCAGTTGGCTAAACCCACCCCCCCTAAAAGTGGTGGTGTCTCCTTCTCTCCAGGCACCTCACCCCCGGCCCCTGTCCGATGGCTGCGCCGAGTGAGCAGCTATTGACCTCCTCCAGAACATCTCTGAAGGTCAGACTGCACTACTGACTGCCATCCAGGGGCTCAGCTGCCATATGCAACAAATGGTAGCATACCTGGAAGTCATTCACAGTGCTATGTCTGGCCTACAGAGGTCTCTTCAAGATTTAGTCTCTTCACTGACCGCAACCTTGCAACCATCCCAACCTTGTGCCCCACCTCCCGCCGCATACCAATTCAATTCCCTATTCTCAGACCTGCCCCAAGCACATTACCACCTTTGCACACACCCACTCAAACAGACACAAGCAGCACACCCACACAGAAACTAAAACACCACAAAAAACACATGCACATAACGAAACATACAGACACCATACCCACCACACACACATGCACCATCACATCCACAGACACTTGATGCACCATCACACCCACATGCCCTGCCACCACCACCAGTACATTCACAGACACTGCACCCACCACCACACCCACATGCACCACCACATCCACCAGCACATCCACAGACATCGCACCCACCACCACACCCACATGCACCCCCCACCAACAGCACACCCACAAACATCGCAGCAACCACAACACCCACATGCACCAGCACTAGCACATCCACAGACTGCAAATAGTGTCCCGGTGCTACGAGAGCACACCTCCACAATTCTCCAAGGAGAACCAGAGCAAACCATACTCAGTAGGTGTACTGCTCGATTTTCCCGGCCCTATTGTGTTGACGGGTGATTAGGGTGACTTCAGTCTCTTAACATTCAAGCCTAAGGGTTAGAGTAGTGAATGGAGCCTATTTACTAGGCACTTCGACATGATCCTGTGTTCTTCCCCATAGATCAGGGCTTGCACACATATCCTAGGGGATAGATTCGTTAGTATTAGGGATAACCTGCCCTGTAGTGAGGGTATTTCATGGAGCAGTGCTGAATTCAGGCCTGGTAGGCCTCAAACGGGAGAGACTCCATCTTTCTTTCTGCTCCGGCAGCTTGAGATGCTTCTAGGTTAAGGGGGATGTTTTAGTTATGAGGTGTTATTCGCTTGGAGAGAACCGGTTCAGACCGGCCCTTATCGAAGGATTGTATTTTTCTTCATGCCGAAGACACTACATCAGGCCGGCCGGCTGGGAAAGTGTCCTTGGTACGGGGAGGTACAAGAATTTGGTGGGCGGCAGGTTACGGGCCGGAATTTTCCATGAGGAAATGCACCTCTATATTAGTGAAAGTCTGAGGCAGTTACGGTGCACTTACTTCAGTCCGTAGGCGGCATCTAGCCGCTAGCAGTAAAGCTACTACTTATTCCAGGGAAGACAGATGACAAACTTGAAGGCGGAGAAAAACCGAGAGACAGATACTCTTCTAGCAGAATAGCCAGAGAGGAGAGAGTAGCCGATGAGGAAGAGGTCCCAGTGACTCGGAGAAGGGAGAAGGGAACAGATCCGCGACTGCGGAGGTGTGACTTCCAGGCGAGCCGAGGCACAGACGAGAAGGGAACCTAGATGACCATTGAGTGCAGGCTACACACGACTAAGGTGATGTCGACCCCTTTCTTATTAGAGTGTACAACCTAATCTTTCACTTTTCTTTGCAGGTTATGTGTTACACAGTAATGTTATGTGATTGCGTATATAATGAATAATAAAGTACTCAGTTTGTAGTGAATCAACATGTGCTGCGTGTTCTTGTATAAGAGGGTAGCCTATTCTTCTAGTCAGCTGTGACTTGACATGAACGGATGTTAACCCTGATCAGGTAAGTGGTAACTGAATAAGGGAGAGAGGAGTCCCTCGAACCAGAGAACAGGTTGTGCTCAAACTGGCAGTTCTTGTGTGATCTGATAAATAGTAAAACTGATTCCCTTGTTGTATGTTATGGTAATCATAGGATGAACTTGTACTGAGGCTGCCGTCTGGGCAGGAAGTCCTGGGTCCGTCTGGGACCGCGAGGCTGAGGCTGCCGCCTGGGTAGGAAGTCCTGGGTCCGTCTGGGACCGCGAGGCTGAGGCTGCCGTCTGGGTAGGAAGTCCTGGGTCCGTCTGGGACCGCGAGGCTGAGGCTGCCGTCTGGGTAGGAAGTCCTGGGTCCGTCTGGGACCGCGAGGCTGAGGCTGCCGTCTGGGTAGGAAGTCCTGGGTCCGTCTGGGACCGCGAGGCTGAGGCTGCCGTCTGGGTAGGAAGTCCTGGGTCCATCTGGGACCGCGAGGCTGAGGCTGCCGTCTGGGTAGGAAGTCCTGGGTCCGTCTGGGACCGCGAGGCTGAGGCTGCCGTCTGGGTAGGAAGTCCTGGGTCCGTCTGGGATCGCGAGGCCGCCACTTGTATTATAAGAGGTCTAGATATATACATATATATATATATATGTATATATATATATGTGTATATATATATATATATATATATATATATATATATATATATATATATGAGTAGGAATCCCCTGTCCTTAGGTGGTATATATATATCTGTGGTTACTTGTTGTGAATAGGCCCTAGGGAGAGGGTAACGTTCTGGCTGGGTTAGAGAGGCTCTGATGAGTGGGTTCTATCTGATCCGAAAACCCAAGCAGAACATTTGGCGTCACGAACCGTTTTCGAAACCTGTGTGCGTCGTGTTGTCTCGTGTTTGCTTTCGGCGTGTGCGTGGTTTTGTTTGTATATTATTTGTGGTATAATTGTGTGTATAGTTTTTCTTCTTCTTTCTTTTCTTTTTCTTTCTTTTCTTCTTTCTTTTTCACGATGTTTTCTAGACAGTCAAAATCTACTTTTAAGTTGCCCGTTGATATTCCCGGATGGGATTCAACGCCTTATGAAGCCTTAGCCCGTGAGTGGGCTGATTCTACTGGTTTGAGTGAGAATTGGAATTCTTCTTTGGAGCTGGCGGAGCCGGCTAATGTGATTACTTGTTTACAGAAGGCACCCATCTCGAAGGGTGAGGAGATTCCCATTTTGGGGCGCAGAGGTTGGATTGTTCTGTCTGCGTACAGGATTCTGCATGAGAGGTTGTTGAAGCTACAGATATCTCTTAAGGATGTGGAAGCGCACTTTGTTGAGATTCAGAATTCTCATACTTTGTTGCGGTGTCAAAATAAGTTGCTTGCTGACAAACTTGAGACTTACCAAACTATTGCCGAGAGGGCGGCTGTGCGAATTGCTCGTTATAAATACAAGAATCGGCGCGGTCGGGTTTCGACGCGAAAGGTGCGTCTGGTCGTGGCGAAAGCCGGACTGGATTGGAATCCTGATGAATGGGATGGTAATATCTGGAACTCGAGTGATTCTTGTTCCTCGGGTGAGGAATCTGTCAAGCGCGAGTCCTCTCGCTCCGGCCGTGCTTGTAAATCTGCTTCTTGCGCCTCTGATGTTGCACCCCGTGATTGCGCTCGTCCTTCGAGCGGGGTTGATGCTTCTTCCACTGATTGTTCCTCTACGTGTACTGGTCGAGCTCCTTGTGATGCTCATCCCGCGGTCTCGGCGCATCCAGTTTTTCGTCGGAAGTTGCAGCAGTCTCCCGCTGCTCCGCAGGGTGTTTCTTTAGACTCTTTAGAGGACTTTACTCAACAAGAAATTAGTGATATTTTGCAGCGATTTCGGCAGCGAGCTGGTGAGACCTTGCTCACATGGATGGTGCGCCTTTATGAACTGGGCGCTGCTGGCATTATGTTAGATAATGGCGATTGTTTGAAGTTTTGTTCCTTGAGTTCGGATTCTACTGTACAGGATCATTTTCGTAACTATAATGGTGGTGGTCAAATTTCTTTACTTCAATTGGCGACTGAGGGTTGTAATCAAAAGTATCCTACTGAGTCTGATTGGCCTGTGAATGACAAACCGTGGTATACTTTGCGCGACGCTGCACAACGTCTCAAAGAGAAGGTGATGAAAACGGCAATTTTTCTGGGTACTGCTGACAGGTTGCTTGATGGTTTGTTGACATCTTCTGTGCGGAATCGTATCATTCGTTCTTCCCCTGTTGCCTATAAGCAGGTCATGATGACTTTATTGATTAATCAGACTGGTAACGTGTTATCTACGGTACTGGAATCAGTACGCCAACTCGGTGAGTTGGGTGAGTGGTTTAAACCTGAACGTCAGTCCCGGCCTGACACTCGTACTCCTGGTGACAATAAACTTACTAGACGTGATATCTTTTCTGGTCTTCTGGCCGATGGTGTGGGGAGGGAGGACATTGATGGTGAGACTACTGCTCGTTTGTGGGAGTTGTTTCGCAAACGTGGCTTGGATCGGAAGGAGGGTGCCCGGCGTGTTCGGACGACTGAGTGTGATCGTGGTGGTTCTGACGGTAGCGGTGATGACGACCGCCGTGGGCGCTCTGTTCGTCGTGATGATCGACGTTATGTACGTGATATGTCCCCCTGTCGTGAGAGAGACAGAGAGAGAGAAGAGGAAAGAGAGAGGGAGAAAGATGATTATGTTTACAGCAGACGTAGAGATGATAGGGATCAATCCCCTGAGTTGAGGAGGAGAGAGGATCGTCATAGTTTGGCCGATCGAAACCAGCAGTGCAATGCAGAAGACACGAATCCATTTCGTACTGGGAATGGATATGAACAGGAGGTACCGATACCTAAGAAACGTGAGAGTCTTTATCCTGATTTATCCTGGTACACAGAATGCAGTAAGCATGACTAGGAAATAGGTCAAGCTCCAGTACACAGATGGGCTCACAGAGATAATAGACCCTATGTAGATATTGAAATTTATTGGAGACATCGTAATATCCAAAGGGCCCGAGCATTGGTAGATACAGGAGCGGAGGCCACTCTTATTCATGGAAAATCAAAGAAGTTTACAGGTCAGCCTTTTACAATTACCGGATTAGGTGGAAAGGAAACTCCTGCCGTTCAAACTTTACTTGAAATGAGAATAGGTAGAATCCCTAGAAAAGAATACTCTGTACTAGTGGTGCCACTCTTGGAATTCATAATTGGAATTGATATTTTGAAAGGAATGACTTTGCATTTAGATGATGGATGTTACCAATTTGGAACTACGCATTATATATCGTCCAGGCCTATACGGGTTGGTCGTTTACGAATGCCCCCCATAAAAGTTCCTCAGGCGACAAAAGTGGTTTGTCAGAAGCAGTATCGTATTCCAGGTGGTCATGAGGAGATTAGTACCACTATTCAGGAGTTGGTGGATGCAGGTGTTATAGCCCCAGTTACTTCTGCTTGGAATAATCCTGTTTGGCCTGTACGTAAGAGTGATAATTCTTGGCGTATGACTGTTGATTATCGAGAATTGAACAAACACACACCCTCTTTGACCGTTGCAGTACCGGATGTCATTACTCTAATTGAAAGAATCCAAAAACATCCAGGTACATGGTATGCGTCCATTGATATTGCTAATGCTTTCTTTTCGATTCCGATTGCCCCTGAGTGTCAGGAACAGTTCAGTTTTACGTGGAATGGGCGTCAGATGACGTTTAGAAGTCTTCCTCAGGGCTATGTGCATAGTCCTACGATATGTCACCGGCTGGTGGCAGAGCATTTGGCTGAGGTACCGGTTCATCCACAAATTCAGATGTGTCATTATATTGATGATGTTTTGATCCAAGGCGAAACACAAGAGGAAGTTCAGACCCAATTGGACAGAGTCATTGAGTGCCTGCGTGAGAAAGGTTGGGAAATCAATCCGGATAAATTACAAGGCCCGTCCCAGGCTGTAAAATTTTTGGGTATTAATTGGCATGAAGGGCACCGTGAAGTGATCCCTCAGGTTAAACAGAAAATTCTTGATTTTGCAGTTCCGAGGAATAGGAAAGAAGCCCAAAGCTTCATTGGTTTGTTTGGTTTTTGGCGTCAGCATATTCCTCATTTGAGTCAAATATTGGCCCCCTTGTACCGTGTCACTCGTAAAATGAATGCATTTGAATGGGATAAACTACAGCAAGATGCGTTCAACCTAGCAAAAGAGGCAATTCAACATGCTTTGGATTTATGGCCCGTACGTGATGGTGAGGTGGATTTGAATGTGTCTGTACAGGGCCTTTATGCGAATTGGAGTTTGTGGCAGAAGCAAGGCAGGAGTAGAGTGCCGTTGGGTTTCTGGACCAAAAAGTTACCTGATGCTGGTGAGCGTTATACACCTTTTGAGAAACAGTTACTTGCATGTTATTGGGCTCTGGTGGATACCGAGCAACTGACTTTGGGACATGATATAGTTTTGCGACCTGAAATTCCTATCATGCAGTGGGTTATGAGTTCGCCGAAAACTCACCGAATTGGACATGCTCAAGAGGCGAGTGTGATTAAATGGAAATGGTATATACAAGACAGGGCACGTGTGGGACAGAAAGGAGTTGCATCTTTACATGAGCAGGTGGCGCGAGCGCCATCGACTGAGACTGAGAGTGAATGTTCCGTACCTTTAGTACAGGAGTCTCCTGTCAAGTGGGGTAGACCTTTTGATGATTTGTCCGCAGAGGACAGAAACCATGTCTGGTTTACGGATGGTTCAGCAAGGTTCATAGGGACGAAACGGCACTGGAAAGCGGTGTCCTATAATCCGATCACACAAAAACTGCTAAGCACAACTGGTGAAGGTAAGAGCAGTCAATTTGCTGAACTTTATGCTGTTTATCAAGTTCTGAAACAAGAGTTACCTGGCACATGTCATATTTTCACCGATTCTTGGTCTACTGCCAATGGACTGGCAGTTTGGTTACCGACTTGGCATTCCCATAATTGGAAATTGCATTCAAAAGAATTGTGGGGAAAAGAATTATGGCAGGAGATTTGGGAGATGCTCCCACAGAGTACTGTTACAATCTTCCATGTGGATGCTCACACCCCGATAGATTCTCTTGACAAATTTTTTCATAACATTGCAGATGAGAAATCTAAAATTGCTGAGGCAGTGGTGGACAGGCAAGATTCTGATATTGCGGGATTGGCGAAATGGGCCCACCAGAAGGCAGGACATTTTGGAGAGAAAGCCACTAGCAGGTGGGCTGCTGATCGAGGAATTTATATTCCCCTAGATTTGATCAAGAATGTTATTTTACATTGTCCCATTTGTCAGCATATCAGACAGCGCAAAGTGCCCCAAATTGTTAAAGGTCATTTACATCGCGGGAAACTGCCCGCTCAAATTTGGCAGATTGATTACATCGGTCCACTTCCCATGAGTAGGAATTGTCAATATGTTTGCACTATTGTTGATACATACAGTGGCCTGTTGGTAGCCCTTCCCTGTAAGCAAGCTACCCAATTGAATACCATTAAAACATTGGAATTGATTATGATGTATTATGGTGTGCCATTCCAAATTCAATCTGATAATGCATCCCATTTTCGTGGAAGATTGGTACAGGAATTCTGTGTGGAAAACAATATTGACTGGGTATTTCATATCCCATACTATCCGCAGGCCTCGGGTCTTGTGGAGAGATTGAATGGTCTGCTGAAGGAGCAGCTGCGTAAATTGACAGATGACAAGTATAAGAATTGGCGAGACTTTTTGCCCCAAGCGCTATTAATTTTGAATAATCGTCCTTTTCTAAATGCTGAATCTCCACTTATGCGTTTGTTTCCTCCGAATGTTAATGCTCAGCCAAATGAAATCAGAGAGACTGTGATGTACTGGGAAATTACTCCCGGAGCTTTGGCTCCATGTAGAGCGACCCCAGGGTCGGCAGGTTTAGACTTGCATGCCATGGATGACACCGTTATAAAAGGTAAAGATCGGGTCATCATCGCGACCGGTGTTGGTGTTCATATACCACCCGGGAATTTTGGATTAATCGCCCCTAGATCGGGGCTGGCTGTAAAAGGCATTCAGGTGCTTGGAGGGGTCATTGACAGTGATTATCAGGGAGAGATTAAGGTGCTCCTGCTGAATAGCAGTGAGGCTGACTTGCTGATCCATCAAACTGACCGAGTGGCTCAATTACTCATAATGCCTGTCTTCAGTGGTGGGATGGTAAAAGGCACTGCCCCAACTTTGCTAACTGTACGAGGCCAGAAAGGTTTTGGCTCCACAGATAACCCTGGGGCCAGGGTTTGGGTGCAGTCGCCTAAGAATCCCCCTGAACAAGCAGAGGTCATCGCCACCGGTCATGACAATACCATTTTAGTTATGAGACCAGGGAAAGATAGCTGGGAAGCGGTCCCGGCTGACAAATGTTACTTACGAGAATGAATAATGCCTGTATTTGATTCTCTTTCAGATCATTCTTTGGACTGTTGCTGCAGGATGTGTCGTCGTCGGACTATTTTCGGGTTGGTTCGACGAGAGAGGAGGGATCCCGTCAACCCGGGATGAGCTACGCACCCGAGTGTCGCGTTCCCTCGCTGCGTGGGATTCGTCATCGAACTTTTGGACCTTACTGGCGAAAAGGGTGACTGATGCCCCTCACTTCTGTTTGACGCCGATGAGATCTGTACACGACATCTTGGCGACCTGTCTGGTTGCTGTCCCTGCTTCGCTGGAAACTTTGACTCATATTTTCAACATTTCAAAGGCTCGCCCCAATGTTCTTCTGGGCGATTTTGCCACCCATGCGTATTGCCCCTTATGTACTGAACTACCAGACCAGATACCCCCCGTCCAGTCCCAAATAGTTACCTATAATATCACACAAGGAGATATGTGTTTTTTCCTTACGTGTAATCCTAGTGCAATTTCTGAATGTCTGCGTCTAAAATTGAAAGGTGCTACTTCCTTTACCCTTCATGAGCGAACTTTGTGCTTTCAAAGGACACCGAAAACATGTGCTTCGGTCCAGAACAATATGACTTGCAAGAGTTTGGTAGTTACCCCTAGTCATTATCGCACGATGTTACTACCTGCCGGATGGCTTTTCTCATGTGGTAATACTTCCTGGCCATATGTCCCCGCAAATATTTCTGGAGGCCCTTGTGCCATTACGAGACTCAGTTTACTGATGTTCTCGTCACATCCGAATGCCAATTCTCGTGTGATTCGAGATACAGTGATGTTACAGGAGGATTGTGACTCGTCTTTGCATTTATATTCCAAGTCTGAATACCTTAGCCTGCCTATTTCAATTATTGGTGTTCCTGCTTTGGCGGTTTATAATGCTAAATCTATTGAGAAAATGGCCTGCTGGATGGTAAAATCCATTAATCATACTTCTACAGTCCTGTCTGACATGCTGTTAGACGCCCAGGGTGAACGCAGAGCCATCTTGCAAAATCGAGCGGCCATTGATTATCTTTTGCTTAAACATGGACACGATTGTTCTGATTTTGAGGGTCTTTGTTGTTTTAACTTGTCTGATCACACACAATCCATTCGCGCTCACATTGACAAGCTACATGACTTGACAGAGGAAGTTAGAAAACACATTGACCAGGGCTGGTTTGACTGGCTCTTTAATTGGTTACCTGATTTGTATCTGTTACGTCAAATATTGGGAGGTATTCTGATTACCATCGCTGTTATGATTTCTATCTGTTGCTTTATTCAGTGTATTCCTTCACTACTTCAATTCTGCACATTTGGTACTAGACATAGATCAGTTAGCTTTGTTTCATATTATTCTTCCACAGATGTTAGTTCTGTTTAATGAATGTATAATAGACTGAAGTCAAGGGTGAAATGTACTGCTCGATTTTCCCGGCCCTATTGTGTTGACGGGTGATTAGGGTGACTTCAGTCTCTTAACATTCAAGCCTAAGGGTTAGAGTAGTGAATGGAGCCTATTTACTAGGCACTTCGACATGATCCTGTGTTCTTCCCCATAGATCAGGGCTTGCACACATATCCTAGGGGATAGATTCGTTAGTATTAGGGATAACCTGCCCTGTAGTGAGGGTATTTCATGGAGCCGTGCTGAATTCAGGCCTGGTAGGCCTCAAACGGGAGAGACTCCATCTTTCTTTCTGCTCCGGCAGCTTGAGATGCTTCTAGGTTAAGGGGGATGTTTTAGTTATGAGGTGTTATTCGCTTGGAGAGAACCGGTTCAGACCGGCCCTTATCGAAGGATTGTATTTTTCTTCATGCCGAAGACACTACATCAGGCCGGCCGGCTGGGAAAGTGTCCTTGGTACGGGGAGGTACAAGAATTTGGTGGGCGGCAGGTTACGGGCCGGAATTTTCCATGAGGAAATGCACCTCTATATTAGTGAAAGTCTGAGGCAGTTACGGTGCACTTACTTCAGTCCGTAGGCGGCATCTAGCCGTTAGCAGTAAAGCTACTACTTATTCCAGGGAAGACAGATGACAAACTTGAAGGCGGAGAAAAACCGAGAGACAGATACTCTTCTAGCAGAATAGCCAGAGAGGAGAGAGTAGCCGATGAGGAAGAGGTCCCAGTGTCTCGGAGAAGGGAGAAGGGAACAGATCCGCGACTGCGGAGGTGTGACTTCCAGGCGAGCCGAGGCACAGACGAGAAGGGAACCTAGATGACCATTGAGTGCAGGCTACACACGACTAAGGTGATGTCGACCCCTTTCTTATTAGAGTGTACAACCTAATCTTTCACTTTTCTTTGCAGGTTATGTGTTACACAGTAATGTTATGTGATTGCGTATATAATGAATAATAAAGTACTCAGTTTGTAGTGAATCAACATGTGCTGCGTGTTCTTGTATAAGAGGGTAGCCTATTCTTCTAGTCAGCTGTGACTTGACCTGAACGGATGTTAACCCTGATCAGGTAAGTGGTAACTGAATAAGGGAGAGAGGAGTCCCTCGAACCAGAGAACAGGTTGTGCTCAAACTGGCAGTTCTTGTGTGATCTGATAAATAGTAAAACTGATTCCCTTGTTGTATGTTATGGTAATCATAGGATGAACTTGTACTGAGGCTGCCGTCTGGGCAGGAAGTCCTGGGTCCGTCTGGGACCGCGAGGCTGAGGCTGCCGCCTGGGTAGGAAGTCCTGGGTCCGTCTGGGACCGCGAGGCTGAGGCTGCCGTCTGGGTAGGAAGTCCTGGGTCCGTCTGGGACCGCGAGGCTGAGGCTGCCGTCTGGGTAGGAAGTCCTGGGTCCGTCTGGGACCGCGAGGCTGAGGCTGCCGTCTGGGTAGGAAGTCCTGGGTCCGTCTGGGACCGCGAGGCTGAGGCTGCCGTCTGGGTAGGAAGTCCTGGGTCCGTCTGGGACCGCGAGGCTGAGGCTGCCGTCTGGGTAGGAAGTCCTGGGTCCGTCTGGGACCGCGAGGCTGAGGCTGCCGTCTGGGTAGGAAGTCCTGGGTCCGTCTGGGACCGCGAGGCTGAGGCTGCCGTCTGGGTAGGAAGTCCTGGGTCCGTCTGGGATCGCGAGGCCGCCACTTGTATTATAAGAGGTCTAGATATATACATATATATATATATGTATATATATATATGTGTATATATATATATATATATATATGAGTAGGAATCCCCTGTCCTTAGGTGGTATATATATATATCTGTGGTTACTTGTTGTGAATAGGCCCTAGGGAGAGGGTAACGTTCTGGCTGGGTTAGAGAGGCTCTGATGAGCGGGTTCTATCTGATCCGAAAACCCAAGCAGAACAGTAGGCTGACCTGAAAAGCCCATTTTAAGAGACATCCTGACCTGGGGCTCCTTTCCAATTTTATGGAGCTGCAAAGGGAGGCTATTCCAGGCAAGTGCTGCTAAGAAGGAAAAAGAAAACTCTTCACTTCCTAATTTTTTTTCTTAATAAAACGCAGCCCTGCCTCAGTGGATCAAAGAGTCCTAGCAGGACGATGGTGGGTCAGTATATTTGAAAGGAATAGAGTGTCAAAACCATAAAAAGTTCTATGTGCCAGGACCAGGGGTTTCAAGAGAACGCTCTCCTTGAACAAGGTCAATTGATGATCTAACTGAATTCCCAGATTGTGAACCGCTGTAGCCAGAGGAGGGAGAAGGCAAAAAGGTCCACCAGCAGTCCAGCCCCCACTGAGGTGAAAGAGAACCAAGGGCCAGATGTATGTAGCTTTTTTGAGGTTGCTAATGGCCCAATTCACAGAATTAGGTTGTTTGCGACTGCATATATATTTTTTTTAATGTCCAAATGCCCAATCTGTGATTTGTTAACCTATTACAGAATCACAAAATGGCTTCGCAATTCAGTATTGGGAAGGGGTGTTTAGAGCTTCCCTTTCTAATAGCGACTCACAGTGGTATGTGTGAATGTTTTGCGACCAAAATACGGTCACAAAACATTCACATTTTTTCTAATCTCTTAAAAAATGAAAAAAAACCTCATCCCGTTTTCTTTTAAGGAAAATGGGCTGTAATTCAGAGAAAAAAGATTGCTTTGTTTAAAAGCAATCACAGACATGGTTGTCTGCTGATCCTAGACGCCACCATTCCTATGATTTTAGTGATTCCCAATGGGTGGCAAACCGAGACCTACTTCATGAATATTAATGAGGTAGGTCTATTTGCAACCCTTTGGGAATCGCAAAATGTGTGAACACACATTAGGACCGGTGTTTGTGATTCCCAAATAGAAAATCACAAAAATTCACTATTTAGTAATCACAAATTCAAATCTATGTACATCTGGCCCTAAATGGCAAATGTTTGGTCTTATCTGCTTTACATAGAAGGTTAATAGCCAACATCCACTCAAAAGCAGCCCCAGACACCTCTTAAAAATGTCTTGAGTCTTCTCCATTGATAGATACGACCACGTGTCATCAGCATTGAAAACTATACTCACAACAAAGGATTCCACCAGAGAGGCTTACTGATATTAAATAAAGTGGGGTTTAAAGCCGAGCACTGCAGCCCCCAAATTTGAGGACTCAGTTATTAAAAGAAAACTCTTTCAGCACTGCAGAGGGGCCCGATTGCAAATGGCAGGTGCTGGACACTAGAAAAATAAACAAATAAATGCAATTATTTTGAAATATGGGCCGTAAGATGTTCATAGAGCAAAGAAGGAACTTGTGGGGTGTGGGGAGCAACAGAAAGTGGGTGGTAGGTGAGGAAATAAAGGAGGTGCTTAAATAAAAAAAAGCAAGGGAGGGTTAGGGAAAGCAATTAGTGAGATGGATAAGAAAGCACCACTGAGCTGGGTGAGGGATCAGTGCATAGGGGGAAACAGAACATGAGGGAGAGGGCTAGAAAATGTACTGTCATATGGAGTGCTGAAAGAAAAAGAAAAACAGAAGTTCCCTGAATGAGAGCAGTGAAAGGATACATGTCAGCCAATCTAAAGGATGGTAAAGAGGATACATTTCAGGGGAGGGAAAACACAAGAAAAGGAAGGTAACCCACCGAATAAAAAGCAATCAAATGAGAGTAACAAGAAAAAAAAGCCAACTAATGGTAAGCAATGGGCAAACTCTATGGCCACTGTAAGTTTTTGGTACGGTCCATTATTCTTCCACAGACACCTAAAAGTGCCTTAGCTGAAAGACCTAAAAAATACTGGAGTGATATGTTCAAATTTCAGTGCCCAAGAGAAGATCCTTATGTCAGACTGAGACACACAAAGCCTGGTGAAAAAATTGAAAAGAAGTGGTTAAACCAGGAAGTAAAACATATCAACCATCTATGAGACATAGCGCTTAGGTGGAAATATGAAAATCAAAGATACAAAGTGAAGGTTTAATATTTTTCAACAAATGATGATTACACATCCAGGAAAACACATGCTGATTTATATTTTGCTGAACAATAGAGTTAGAAAAGCAAAGAAGCTTGAGATGAATTGGAAAAAGAAAAAGTGCATGTGCATGATAACATATGTGTGCATGCATCATTTCTTGTGTGCATGCAAGGTGAATGAAGTTGGTGCCAATCTCTTTTACTTTTCATTTATTGTTCTATGGTGGCAGATGCCACTTGAGTCTGTAAATAAAATATATATAATTTTGTGCAAAAGCACTCTTTGAAATGTCGAGCAGCCTAAAAGTAAATGACAGTTGACAGGCCCATCAAAAGGTTTTTTAAAAAAACGTATTTAATGGGCTGCAAGGATGGGGAAGTAACACAGGAGTGGCTGGGTGATAGAAATGGGGAGTAGGCGAAGAGCAGGTTGGCAACAGAGGTGCATGAAAGAACATTTTGTACAGTGGAGCAGCCAGGCAGAAAATTACATTGGATGTGCTGTGAGGGGTATGGGAGCAATTGAGGTGTGGATATAGGAGAAGCAAAAGTAGGAGATCATGTATTTGAGGATTAGAAAGCAGCACATAAGAGAGAGCAGGAAAGACATGCAGCTTCATGGAGTTCTTAATAAAATGTGAAAAAGGTAGTTCCTACAATCTGAGCAGTGGAAGAATACAAGTCAGCTGCTGAAAAGGTTGGTAAAGAAGGTATGCTCCACAGGAAGGAAGAGGAACGCATTCCATTGAATGGGAAGCTAGCAAATGACAGTGACTAAAATGCCTCTGCAAGATTTTGGTAAGGCTCTCAAGAGGCATTCACCCACAGACAGAAAGCTGACCTAAAAATAACATGCTGTGCAGACTGATAGTCCTCTAAAGTGCCTAAATCCCTCCTCACAGTCAACTTACGGTATGTAATAAGCCACGTGGGAGTACCTTACATTTCACAGACTATCTCTATATGCCAGATTACCATCATTTAATTTGAAGGCCGTCCCTTCACAGATAATTTGAAAAGACTGCAGAGTAATTAAAATGGTGTAGACATTTAAACTTAAGTGACCATAACATAAAAAACTGCGTAAAAAGGAGAATCCAATTTAATACCACTTAGCAATAAACTCCAATGTCTCACCAGATAAAGCCAAAGTTTTTAGACATAATTAGTTTTTTTGAACCAGGACCCAACATTGGAAAATAGTAAGGAAAAAGGTGTGGGTGATTAGGACACAAGAGAATCAGGGATTAACTGATCTTACTCACATCAACTATCTTAATTATAACTTAAGTTCCCTTAGTGTAATTATTATCTAAATGCTTTCACTATTAATAATTGTGATTTTCCTAGCCTTAGTGTCAGAAAAGCTAGATTTTATTAAAGACACGGAGGCAAGTATTATGCTTACTTTTCTTGCTTTAAATTCAACAGCAGCCAAGAAGAAAAATGACATAACTCAAAAAACCTTGGGGACCAAAAGTAAGCCAATACATCAAAATAGAAAGACCAATCCGACATCGAGCACTGTGATAATTATCTTGACTGAGAGCAACAAATCCTCTTTTTTTGCTAAGAGTCAGTCTACATGAGTTCCAGCAAGCTACAACCGAACAAAAGCATAAGACAGCAGAAAAGTCACCAAATTCTTGAAAAAATCCAAAAGAAGCATAGTAACGAAGATCCGAACAGATGGCTTATGAGGTGTTGAGACAGAATATCAAGTAGGAAATGTCGCCTTACACAAATATCGAGTTGGAAATATTTTGATTCAGAAATATCAATAGCAAGAATATCGTGGTCAAGATTATCAAATCTGAGGTAAGAATTTTTTTTTTTTGAAAAATAGACGTCATTAATATTGATTGCAACAATATAGTTGTTTGAAATATCGATTTTTTAAATTAGTGTTATGTATTTCAGTTTATATTTTAAATGTATGTGATGTATGTGTTTTTTGTAAGAGTATTGTTTATGTTTTTTAATATATGTGTTACATTTTCAGTAGTTATCAATTTTATTTTAATTAAATTTTGTGTTTTTTAGTTCCGTAGCAGGTTGTGGGTTTATAGGGGAATAGGGTGGGAAGTAATTTAATTACAATAAATTAATGATTACTTTTTCATCTATTTAATGTAGATTTTATTGTGTGACTTGTATGAAGTAATTTAATTAAGGTAATTCTGTAATTTCATTTAGGTGTGGGTTTATAGGGGTAGAACATTATTTTTGATTAATTAATAATTAGTTGTTAATTTATATTAATTGATTGAAAATTAATTATGGAAATACTGTAATTCATTTTTGGTGTGGGTTGAGGGGTTTATAGGGGGTAAAGGGTGGGAAGTAATGTATGTTTAATGAATTAATAATTAGTTCTTAAGTTATATTACCTAATTAATTGATAATTAATTATTGTAATTGTGTGATTCTGTTTGGGTGTGGGTTGTGGGGTTTATGGGGTAAATGGTGGGAAGTAATTTATTTTTATTTAATTAATAATTAGTTCTTAATGAATTGAAAATTAAATATGGAATTTGTGTAATTAATTTTAGGTGTAGGATATGGGGTTTATAGGGGTATAGTGTGGGAAGTAATTTATGTTTAATTAATTAATAATCGGTTGATCATTAATGTTGATGAATTAATTGATATTTAATTAGGGTTTTTGTGGACCGCATCCTGAATCCAGTGGACATGCAAATGCTCAGCGGGAGGCTTCAATTATAGAAGCTTGAGTACTAAGGGATACATTCCTACAGGCATCTATAGTAAGGGAGGACCCATGGGCACGCTATCAGGAAGCAGGAACACAAGATCCTAATGCCCGGCCTGCAGATGACCATTTCCTACCAGTTCTCCATCTCCCACCTGAAGCCTGTCCTCTGGTACTGGTTTTGGCCAATGTACTCCCACTCCGGGGCAACCAGCAGGAATCTACCACGCAGTTAATGGACAAATAGCTACATTGGCCCTCCCACAATCTTATGAACCCAGGCATACGGAATCGCCGGCTGGCCAATAAGATCATCATGGCTAGATGAGTGGGGTGGGTGGGGAACTCACTAAAGACCACTGCAGGGGACTACGTTGTGATAAATTTGAATAGCCCACATGTGGGTTATCGACTCCAGGATAACCTCTACAGGTCCCCACTTAGAAGTACCCAAATCATCCCATTACCACTGGAGCATTTTTATAATCGGGCTTTACTTTCTGGAGAAGGAAAGAGTGGTAGGCTAAGGTCAGGTCCTCTATCTACGAGACATGTGGGGGGCCCGATTATCCCACAGGGGGTAAGGTTATAAAATAGATTTGCCCCCCTTTCTGATCTGGAATCATGTGATTGACTACTATTGCCCATTGGGAGAATAGATACAGCAGCTAGTTTACCACATGGCCCGCATGTAATCCCCATGTCTCCTTCGCCGCAGGTTATAGTGGATAAAAATAGGGCTACCCTCGCATCCTGGAATGTGGCTGGCATTGCCTTTAAAGCAGGTAATGAACAATGGTACAATTTATGGCAATTCTTGGAGATCATCTGCTTCCAGGAAACATGGGCTAAGGATCCGGTTTTCTTTCCTGGTTTTCGCACCTTCCATACTCCTGCAGTTCACTCAATGTCAGGCAGAGCGAAGGGGGTCTACGAACCTTGATATCGAACACCTTTTCCCCACAGGTAAGGCAGGTTAGCTCCCCAAATATACATTGAGCCCAGAAATTAAGGTTCCTAGATTCTGATTAACTTCTGTCGAAATGAATTCGGGAGGAATATGTAGGAAATTTAAACAAGGAGCTAGGGAAAATTAAGTTATGTAAAAAAAAGGTCCTCCCCACATCATTTGGGTGGGGGACTTTAATATTCACCTTTGTAAACATAATGACTCTAAGGTGTGTGGTTTCGTTGACTCTCAGGATGACCCCCTCATACATTTCACTTCCTATATTCAAGCAATCTGGGAATAATTAATAACACAAAAGCAGGACATATAGGCAAAACATTCAGGAGGGGTAGACAGGAGTCAACAATTGACTTTATCTTACTTGCCTCTATAATAAGCAGAAAAGTGGACCACTTAGACAACCTGTTTACATGTTATAGTGACCATCCATTTTATTCATTTCTTTAAATTTTCCCTGTTAAGGGGAAAAACATCAACAGGTAGCAGATAACATAGTGTTAAGTAGGAAAAATGGGCACAGGTTGAGCAGCTGAACCTAGGCCATGAAGTAATAGCTCAAGCAAGGGAAGATATTATACATTGCTTGGTAGAGGGGACTTCTCCCTCCCTTTTAGTTACCCAGTTTACAGTACTTTTAATGAAATTAAAACTGGCACTTACTCGTACCAAGCCTGTAAATCCTAATCGAACCCAAGGATGGTTTGATCATGCATGCTCCATAGCAAGGAGTGCTCTTATCAAGGCCATAAAAGCCCACCACAGAGACCCAGTAGAGATAAAACTCCTGCATAGTAGTTACAATCATGCCAGGAAAAGAAGAGAAAAGGAGATTACAGAGAAGGCCTGGAACGATCTAGAACAATTTGCTATCTTGGGCAGCAGCAGGGAGTTATGGAGAGTCATAAATGCCCCTTATTATAAAGACTCTAAGGATACCAATCAAATCTCTTCCTGCAGAACTATGACATGTGGGTACCCTTATTAACAAATGTTTTTAACAGTATAGTAACAGAAGGTCCTCCATCATCTTGGAACAAGTGTGATTGTCCCCATTTATAAGAAAGGGGATAGGGGCATTCTTAAGAATTACCGTCCAATTTCCCTCTGGATAGCACTGCGAAGCTCATAGGCCGCTTCTATTAACCAGATTCGAGGACTGGGCTGAAGAAAATAATATACTGATAAAAGCGCAATATGGATTCCAGAAGGGAAAGGGGACGGCGGACCAAAGCCTAAATTTGTCACTCTATATAGAAAAATATACCAAAGTGAAGGGGGGGGAATCTACATGCCTTTTATGGACCTGTCGGCGGTCTTTGATTGTGTCTCCCACCATAAGTTGTTGCCAATGTTGAAGGGGATGGAAGTCGATCCCCTAATAATCTGCTTTATTAGCCAGCTATACGCCAACGCTACTGCCTCTGTTCGGTATGGCGCAAATGGGGAAGTTGGGAGCCAGCCCTCTAGATATGACAAAAAATTATTTTCGAGATAAAACAAAGGCAGCGACAACATATGGGGTGGGAGGTTGGGGGTTGGAAAATTTGCATCTGCTCCAGAGAATAGAAGATAACTTTTTTTTAAATCTGGCCTCTTTTCTCCATTCACTCTCAAACTACATTTTACACCTCAAATTGGGGTTACCCCATTTGCTTGACACTATTAGAATGGCCCCAATCCTGCTGTGGCTTTCGATTTGGCGGAGGTCCACAGTCAATTTAACGCAATGCTTTATTGCCAGCTGCATGAAATTGGAGCACTACAACAGGATCGGTTGGCTCAATTTTGTAGAGGCTGAACTGACTGCAATTGGGCAGGGCAACTTTTTTAATGACCCCTCACTGTGTAGGAAGGTATCTAAGCGGCAAACTACAGAAAGGTATCTTCAGAGGGCTAATTTTCTCTGGAGGGAAAAGCATTGGCAACAAACGTTGATAATTGCGTATGAATTAACTTTACCAAGAGCAGGGGATGGATTTTCATACCTTTTGTCCATTACCCTTGCTCACCATAGATTTATTCTACTGCGGTTTCGACGGAATTACATCCCTCTGATGCTAGCTCTTCCAGTGAGAAATTTTAAACATTCAGATTTGCCCCCCTGTCTGTGTGACAACCACCTGCCCCAATCGGATCTACATGTAGTACTATTCTGCAAGTTTTACCACACTGAAAGGAAAGCTTTTATCCTACCGCTTTTAAGGCGCTATAACTTCATACAGTGCAGGGTGGCATTGAATTTTTTAAAAACACTCTCTGACCCCTTTGTCTGCTTTTCTGTAGCATGTTTTTTGTGGGCTTGTGTGAGAACGAGGAGGAATCGGGCCTTGTTGACATAATTTGCTGTATCAATGAGAATAATTTGGCCTTAGTTAAGTGATGGGGGTCTATGAACCAAAAATGTACAAAGACTACGATTGCCCTCACTCATGGCTTTTTAATATTACTTTTCTGTACAGAGCTAATTTTATGAAATTGGCAAACATTTTATATCGATCTTATTTGTTTTAATCGTTTTTACATGGTTTTATAATATTGTGATACGGTTTACTTGATGAAATGATGCTTTTAAGATTTGTTTTAAAAAGAGATTGAATAAAGACTATGAATCTGAATCTGATGTAAGTAATTTAAAAAAAAAAAAATTGATGTGGGTTGTGAATCGTATGGTGTTATAGGGTAGGAAATAAAAAAAGTAAATTCATGTAATAATGAATGTTTTTGATTCTAAATAATTTCTAATTAAAAATCTTTTTTTTTTAAAATTATTTTTTATTTTATTTAATATAATATTTGTAGGTATTTATCATATGCATTTAACATAATATGTTTTTTAATGTGTAATATTACATATATTTGTATTTTAATTTCTAATATATTTATATATTTTTGTATTTATTATGTTTGTTTTTACTTTTCGAATTGACTGGAGTGAGAATATTAATTGTTACCCCTTTGCAATTTAATATTTTCCCTACTGTTGCATTGATTGGAGTGGGAATAGTCAATTTTATCCTGCCACTATCTAACATTTTCCCTACTGTTGCACTCACTGCAGTGGGAATAGTAAGTTTTAGCCCTCCGCTATCCAACACTTTCCCTACTGTTCCACTCACTGGAGTGGGAATAGTAAGTTTTACTCCTCCACTATTCAGCACTTTCCCTACTGTTGCACTCATTGGAGTGGGAATAGTAAGTTTTACCCCTCCGCTATTCAGCACTTTCCCTACTTTTGCGCTCATTGGAGTGGGAATAGTAGGGCAGGAGCAAGATGGAGTCAGCGTGAGTGTTCGCTGCTCGGCTGATCACGCCAGACGCGTAGTGGATCGATTAGGCGCCCTGCGATGCGATGCTAACAACGAAGCTCGCACGAATGCAGAGGCTGCCAGCGAGAGGCTTTCGACAATCCGGCCCACAAAGTGCCACAGAGACAGCGGCTTTCTTCTTTGCCACTCCGGCGGACCTCCGAACGTTGCCTGCCTGGTGCTGGATCCCACTCCTGACCTGGATTTTGTTTCTCACCGCCTTTACGAGCCCGGATCTTCATTTGCATGCACCAGCTGCCTTACCATCACGTAGACTCGGCGGATCTAATCGGCGGACGCGGCCACATCTGGGCAGCACCTCCAGCATGCACAGCCGTGGGGCCAGGAGAGGGGGCAAAACAAAGACAGTGGCCATCCCTGAGTCCAGAGAGTCTAGAGAGCTCAGGGACGTTGCATCCACTGAGGGAACTGCAAAACCACGGATGGAGGTTAGTGGCAAAAAAACATTGGGGAAAGCTGTGGGAGGCGGACAGTCTAAAGATCCCAAAGACTCAAAAGATCTAGCAGCAATACAGCCGACCTTAGCAAAAAAAAATTTGGGCTCTAAAACCCAGCCCTCGGGTGCCAATTCTAAAACCCTTGTGTACCCGCCTCCCCCTGAGAACGCCCCCCTGGCCCTCCTGTCCACGCAAACACATGCACCCGGTCTGCAGCTGGCTGCTGGCCCAGCACCCAACCACCTCCAAGAGACAGACCTGGTAACGGCAGCGGCAGCTCCTGAACAAGGGCCGCACACTGATGTCAATACCCCAGCTGGACCGACGGAATCGCAAAACATTGGTGCTGGCTCTTATGCGGTCAATCCCGGCACCCCCTTCACAGCCCCTGAGGCCAGCATGGCTTTCTTAGCAAACTTCATTCAGAGCCTGGAAGCAGCCGCTGGCGCACAAGCTCCTTGGACACCAGAAATCGGGCCTGAAAATTTTTTCTCTGTCTCTGACGGTGCAGTCACCTCTTCGGAGGAGGGGTTTGATTTTAGTAAGGATGATAGTGACGTCTCAACCAGAGACACTGGTACTGTTCAACGGTTAAAGAAAACCAAAAACCAAAGCGAGCGGCGCAGTCAACTGAAGTGGGACTACTCGGATTCACAAATGTCTTACCCCCTGGACGAGGACGAACCTAACACAACACAGCGGGGAAAAGCAAAAAGCCTGCCAATGGACACTGCTGAGCCCTCCTTATCTTCTATCTTAGCTTCTATCAAAGAGTTCCAGGAGGAGGTCCGGGCAGACAGCCTCGCAGCCAAAGGCGCTGCCAAGAAGCTGCAGGGAGGTATACGGCGACTGAACAAAACCTGTACAGACATAAGCGATCGTGTCTCTATAGTCGAGGCACGCACCGAACATCTTGAAACCGAATCCACGGCAGCCAAACTGCAGAGTGAGTCCAACACTGCTTGTTTGACAGATTTGATGTCTAAGATGGAGGAGCAAGAGGATTGCCAACGCAGAAACAATGTTCGCCTGCTTGAAATCCTGGAGGGGAAGGAAGAGGATGACCCCAGGCGATTTATTGTAAAACTTTTACAGGAATCCTTCCCTGATCAACCAGGCTGGGACTGGGACCGAGAAGTGCAGAGAGCTCACCGCTTTCCCTTTAATCTAGGACTGCAGGGCGATGGCAGCAGCACAGCCGGTGGACAGCCAAGGGTCTTTATGGTTTACTTTGGCAATTTCCTCCTGAGGCAGCTAGTATATGACCAGGCTCGCCCAAATTCCCAAAAAGGGGCCAATGGCATAACATTTTTCGCAAAACCTGACTTTTGCCACCAGACAATAGAGCGGAGGTGGCGCCTAAGGCAACTAATTACCCTATTTCAGCAGCTTGGTGCGGAGGTCTACCTTATGAACCCCGCCAGACTCAAAGTAATATTCAACGGGGGTGCAAAAATCTTTCTGTCTGAGGTTAAGGCCAGTGAATATTTAGACAAAATGAAAACTAAGAAAAGCCTCAGATAAAACGGTCATCATAATGTAGGATTTATCTGGTTTTTCAGGCGTGGTCAGCAGCCGGGACTCATGACTGACTACCCTCATTCAGGTTATCCCTGATTGCTCAGAAGAGGGGGGAGGTGGGGTGGGAGGAGGGGGGTGGCTGGGAATCCAAACCAAACTCAAAAGAACCAAGGACACCTTTTTGTTGTTGTTGTTTGCATGCACTTTTACATTCACTTATGGAGACATTGGACGAGATTAAAGATTCCACTAGGCGAAGCATATTCGAAGGCTCGAGTAATTTCTGCTTTAAACTTTTTAGTAATACCTAGATGGCTAAAATAGATTAGCTCAGGTTTATGTCTGCCAACATCTGTGGGCTAAACGACCTTTTAAAAAGACAAAATGTAGCACAAGGCCTGCGCTTTCTGGGGGGCAACATCTTTTGCCTCCAGGAGACGCACATAGAGGGTTCACAGAGACACTTACTAGACTCACTGGGGTTCAAGGTTGCGGGGGCCACTACACAGGGCTCCTAAATAAAAGGGGTAGGAATTTTGGTAGACAGGAGTCTCTCACTTAAAAATCCATGAGTTAAAGCTGACCCATTGGGCAGATGGGTAATCACCGAATGCCAACTATCTCCTAATCTCCCTTTCACCCTTTGCTCATTGTAAGGGAGCAATACAGATGACCCAGGGATCATCAACTTGGTTTCAGGGGAGCTAGCACACTGGCCTACCCCAATCATCCTCTGTGGCGACCTTAACATACATTTGCCCTGGAAAACGGACAACAAATGGAGGTATAAAGGCAGAAAGCCCTTAGTATATCAAGCAGTAACCAACTTAGTTCAGACCCATGGGCTAAGTGACATTTGGGCTAGCCTAAATCCCGCACAACCTGGCTACACCTACTTTTCTGCTCCTCATCATACATTTCTCAGATTAGATTATTTTTTTATCTCTTCCTTTTTACTTAATAAATGCACCATAGACATCGCACCTCGCTTTATGTCAGACCACAATCCTCTCATCTTAAATATCAAGGGATTAGGGAACTGGAAGGAGGCCCCTAGATGGAGTGTTGAGAAAGCCCTTTTACTAGATGCAGGCTATCTGTTACATATGCAAGGTTGGATACAGGAGTTCCTGGAAATAAATATTGGAACCGCTTCAACTATGATTGTCTGGGATACTCTTAAAGTGGGTGTTCGGGGTGAAACTCTGAGGTTTTCAACTAGGAAAAACAGGAGGGAGAAGCTGCTAATTTGTGACCTCCAGGAAAAACTAAGGCAAGCAGAAACGAAACTGGTCCTATTGGTCAACTCTGGTCAGGATATTGAGAATGTCCAAAAAGAAGTAATTCTTGCGAAGGCAGCAATCGGGGCTGTTTTCGCAGAACAAACCGCAGCAAAATGGGCGAATACGCGAGAAAAGAATTACGAGTGTAGTTACTGCATTGGGCATCACCTAGCCGTTAAAACCAGGCAACAGTTCACTAGTAGCGAAATACATGCAATTAAACTTGCAACAGGGATTGAGACTAACGACCCCAGTGCAATACAAAAAGGATTTCAAGAATTCTACACTAAATTATACACAGAAGAGAACGGCCAGGGAGCTACCTCAATAGGAAGCGAGATAACTAGTTACCTGAACAAGGCTGACTTAGAACAACTTACCCCTGATAGTAGGGAGCAGCTGGATCTCACCCCTACCTGGGATGATATCCTGGAAGCCCTCACCAGTCTACCAGATGGGAAAGCCGCAGGAATGGACGGCATTCCTGTGGAGTTCTATAAAGTCTTTGCCCCTCAAATAAAATCCATTTAAACTAACGTAGTGACCTCAATCTTTTACGGGGCTTCCCCTCCTGCTTCCTGGTCTCATGCCAAAATATCCATATTCCTAAATATAAAGACAAATCGCCATTAGATATGGGCTCATACAGACCGATTACACTTATTAACTGCGACTCTAAGGTTTTCTCCAAAATAATGGCAATCAGAATATCCTCCGTGGTTGAATCACTAGTCTCAGAATGGCAACACGGTTTCATTCCAAAAAAAGGCACCACAGAGCATGTCAGGTGGGCTACTACCCTGTTTGATGCAGATCAGGCAGCAGGAGACCCAATGTCACTAATACTACTAGATGCCGAAAAGCATTTGATCGGGTCTCCTGGCAATTCCTGTGGGCTGTCATGGACAAGATGGGTTTTGGGCCTAAACTCACACAGGCTGTACGGGCTCTATACCAACAGCCGACAGCCTGTGTTTCCATCAATGGGCGGTTTACTGAGCAATTCAACATCCCCCGGGGTATTAGGCAAGGTTGTCCCTGCTCCCCCCTGCTATTTGCCATTTATATAGACCCATTCATTAAAAAAATGTAAAGGAACCCTGCTATCTCGGCAACAAGTATGCAAGGTATCAACACCAAAGTTATGGCCTATGCCGATGATCTGGCCATAACTTCCCCTGAGTCTAAGAAAAGGTTTTCCCCAAAAAACAGGATTGTTAGGCTCAAGAGGGGGGAAAAAAACAAGAATTAAAGTGAAGTGACCTCTTTGACGTCCTATATTTCTTTCTATTACTGGCAAATGCTCTCATTAAGTTTTAACAAACATGCGCACCTACAGTGAATAATCCTTTTGTTAGTGTGTTGTATGTGGCATGAGTGTCTGTATGCAAGATTAGTATGCAAGATCTGAATGTAGGGAATCAATTAGCCTTTCGAGGGGCTAAGTATTCTGTGTCTTGGCCATTTTAAAAATGTCCAATTGTAACAATTTGTTTTTCAGTATATTTGAGAATTATTGGAAATTATAACACTGTAAATGAAATGTTCACAATCACCGTTTTGATACAAAAAATGCTTTTGCTTACTAAATGAAAAATAAACAAGGATAAAAAGTAAATATTCTCGTGTGTGTATACATTGTATCTTGGAGGACATCACTGTAGGTGCGCATGTTTGTTAAAACTTAATGAGAGCATTTGCCAGTAATAGAAAGAAATATAGGCCGTCAAAGAGGTCACTTCACTTTAATTCTCATAACTTCCCCTGAGCCTGAGAATGCCATTCTGACACTGGAAACGGAGGCACAAACATTTGGGGAAATCTAGGGATATGCACTGAACAAAACAAAAACCCAAATAATAATAAATAAGGAAATCACCTGGACCGACGCTCGGGTAGTTCCAAAGGCAAAATACCTGAGGGTCTTAATTTTCGCTAATATTGACGAAATTGTAGCAGAGAACCTATCCCCTCTTGCAATAGAAACCAAGAAAGCCCTTAAGGTAATTGACAACTTACACCTGACACTTGTTGGCAGATGTAATGCAATTAAAATGACCTATTTCCCGAAACTGCTCTACTTCTTTTGCACCATACCACTTGAATTTAGCAAAGCTAATCTACAGAAATTTCAGTAAATATTTACGCAGTTTATCTGGGCCTACTCACAACCTAGGCGGGCTCTAAAACAACTGTCTCTTCCTAGAGAACGGGGCGGCTGGGCCTTCCCTAACGTTGTGCTATATTACTGGGCTTCGGTCCTGCAGTATAGTACTGAATTATTAAGAGAACACTCTCTCCCCCCTCCATCTGGGCTTCCCTCACCATTCCAGCTTCTATTGGGTGAAGAATATCGCGGCTGCCTCTTCCGACAGATAACCTTTGGATACTACAAACGTGTGAGATTCAAGACCTTAATGAACTCCTTCAAGGTCTTCCGTAATATCCGCAGATTTTTCGGGCTGGGGAGATTTAATTATTACTCTCCTATTACTGCAAACAGCAATCTTCCTGCCATCTTCGATAGGTCCTATCTTTTAGAATGGCATAAGGCAGGTATCACGAAATTGGGAGACCTAATCACCAGTGAAGGAGTTAAATCCTTTACTGACCTGCAAAACAAACACGGTCTGAGCAGTCAAGAGGCCTTTAAATACTTTTTCATACGGCAATTTCTCTCCAGAAAAGTTGGGGGCACCACAGGGTTTGCTGAAATAGAACTCGTCAATACCCTGTGGGATACTGCGACTTCTTGGATAGGTCATATATATAATGCACTAAACAGACAAACTTCAGACGATCTACCAAGAATCGCGGACAAGTGGTTTACTAAGCTTGCGGCTCCACACAGCATATTTTTTAACTCATTAGTACTTTCTAAAAAACTTCTTGCTGTAAGCCAAATTACAGGCACAACACCTCACAATCCTCTTTTTCCTGTATATTACCCCCAGCAAAATTGCCAAATGCGGAGTCGGCAAAGAGACGCCATGTCCTCGGTGCTCGGAGTTTGGAGCCGACTCAGTTCACATGTTTGCAACCTGTCCTAAGCTCTCCTCAGTCCTCTTTAAGGTACAGGAATTTCTGGGGAAAGTCACCTCCCAGGCCATGGTACTAACCCCTACAGTCATCTTGCTTGGGACCCAAACCGAAACGAATAGAGGCAAAGGCGGGTCATTAATTTTGGTCGCCATGGCAGTCTGGAGGATCTGTGTAGCGTCAGTTTGGCTAGACACTGATCCCCCACCTTTTTCGCAATGGCTGGCTAGGCTAGCTGCAACTTACCATTTAGAAAAAGCCATCTATGCCAAGAAAGGTTCTAAAGGGCGAAAGAAGGGCCTAGACATCTGGGAAGCATTCACTACCTGGCTGGAGCAGCCAGGGTAACCAGGCCTGAGATTTCTTTTTTTCTTCCCTGTTTTCTTGCGCTTTTCTTTTTGGTTTTTTTCTCCCTTTTGTTTTTTTCCTCTCCATAGTGCAATCAATTCCTGATCTTCTGTTCATCTTTTGTGTCCTTGAATCGATAGCTTATCGATGTGGGGGGCGGGGGGTGTTTTGAATGTCATACCTCTGTATTATTTTGCTTAAACTTTAAATAAAAAAAGAAAGTAAAAAAAAAGGAGTGGGAATAGTAATTTTACCCCTACTCAATCCAACACTTTCCCGACTCTTTCACTCACTGGAGTGGGAATAGTAAGTTTTACCTCTCCACTATCCAACACTTTTCCTACTGTTGCACTCATTGGAGTGGGAATAGTAATTTTTGCCCCTCTGCTATCCAACACTTTCCCTATTGTTACACTCACTGGAGTGGAAATAGTAAGTTTTACCCCTCCACTATTCAGCTCCTTCTCTACTGTTGCACTCATTGTAGTGGAAATAGTAAGTTTTACCCCTCCGCTATTCAGCACTTTCCCTACTGTTGCACTCATTGGAGTGGGAATAGTAATTTTAACCCTACGCAATCCAACACTTTCCCTACTGTTGCACTCACTGGAGTGGGAATAGTAAGTTTTACCTCTCCACTATACAACACTTTCCCTACTGTTGCAGTCATTGGAGTGGAAATAGTAATTTTTACGCCTCTTCTATCCAACACTTTCCCTACTGTTACACTCACTGGAGTAGGAATGGTAAGTTTTACCCCTCCGCTATCCAACACTTTCTCTACTGTTGCACTCACTGGAGTGGGAATAGTCATTTTTACCTCTCCGCTATCCAACACTTACCCTACTGTTGCACTGACCGGAGAGGTAAATTTAAGTTTAAAGATTTAAAGATTTTAATTAATGTAATGTTTTAATTTATAATAGAATGGGTTATTTTTAATAGATTTTATGTTATTGGTATATATATTATGTATATCTATGTATGTATGTATATGTATATTTTGAGACAATTTTAAAATGATAAAATAAATTTAAATTAATAGAATAGTTTATTAATTGTTTTAAAGTAAATATGTATATATATATATATATATATATATAATATTAATATTTTCATGCACGAAATCTTAGCAGCACCCACTGTGGCGGATTGAATGAAACTACCTCTACCACAAGGCATTGGGGCTTGAGAGCCCAATGGGGCGGGTCCAAGAGGTATTTAACCATGGCTGCCGGGACATTTGTTGCATTGCCAGTGACCAAGGGCTAAGGTTGCCCGAAACGCGTATGGCATATTTACCGAAGGTGTGAGCATGACTTTTCTGCAGCCCGCAATAAAGAAGGTGAAATCTTCCATGTGTGCAGGCGTTCTCACAAAGGTGAACTTTTCTGTGTGGTGATTTGAATTGCGGTGTGCCTCGTCGCGAGAACGCCCCGCCGCTTAATAGCGGACCTGCAGTGCCTGAAGTTTTGAGTGCTGTGAGGACATGGAAGTCCATGATTGTGGGACTTGGAGATGGCAGCAAAGTTGATGGCTTTCCCTGAAGTAAACCCACTTGGGTAAAGACATTTTCATGCACGAAATCTTAGCAGCACCCACTGTGGCGGATTGAATGAAACTACCTCTACCACAAGGCACTGGGGCTTGAGAGCCCACTGGGGCGGGTCCAAGAGGTATTTAACCATGGCTGCCGGGACATTTGTTGCATTGCCAGTGACCAAGGGCTAAGGTTGCCCGAAACGCGTATGGCATATTTACCGAAGGTGTGAGCATGACTTTTCTGCAGCCCGCAATAAAGAAGGTGAAATCTTCCATGTGTGCAGGCGTTCTCACAAAGGTGAACTTTTCTGTGTGGTGATATATTAATATGTATGTGTGTTTAATTTTTTTATTACATTTATTTGTTATATTTGTTAAAATGGATATTAAATCCGCTTTTTTAAAACATTATTTTTAGTGTTTAATATTTTTAATATTTATTTTGTTATATATATATGTATATCGATATTTTCTACAATTATATTTTTAACATCAAGATTTTTTTTCTCAATATGTTTGGAATTACCAGTTTAAGCATAGGGAGTCGATATTTTTGAATTCTATATTTTTTACTTCCATATTTTTTACATCGATATTTTGTCAGTGAACCGGCTTATGTGAAGGTCTCCACCAAACAGAATCCGAAGGAAGAGGATCTCCCACACAGTTAGGTTGAGGTTATGGTATACTGGTTGAAGGCATCGGGACTGCAGGAGGAAAACAGGGAGAGTTAGTAAAAGTGTGGTGGGATAATACTCACCTCTGTGTCTTTAATGAAATCTAGCCTTTCTGACACACATGCTAGGAAAATCTCAATCATATTACAAGACCGGAGGTTCATATTATGCTTGTTCAAAGCATAGAAATTACAGATTCAGATGGATGAGCAATTGGTTTACTGTAAAATGTCCTCAACGTATTAGCATTTGACCATTCTGCAGATTTGAGAATGTCTTGCAATCCCGCACCTGCCCAAAAAGGCTTAGAGACCTTAGCCCCAACTGGCTGAATAGGCACCAAAGGAATCAGTATTGATATCAGCTCAGGACATAACCCACCTAACCCAGTGAGCCAGGGTAGGAGAAGAGACAGGTTTGTGGGGTTTCTGGAAGGAAATTAGCAATTGGTGTGCAGAAGGCAACCACAGATCTGCAGTCTGTGAAACGTATGGCTTCAGACAATTTCCAACACATACCTTTGGTTGCAAAGCCAAAATGGGATAATGAACAGACATCAAATTGGTCATAATGTGCTTCTTAACCTGAATATAAGCACAAAGGGCCGAGCAGCAATAAGAGGACACATCAAGAGCTTTAACATCAGAAATATGTTTCAGACAAACCAAGCACAATATCATAGGCAGTTTAGCAGATAAATGTTTGACAGAGAGCTAGTATCTGGCCATGAAACAAACATGTTCAAAACCAAATTAACATCCTACATGATAATATAGTTGGGACGAGGAGGATCAGCAAAATGTACTCCCTTTAACAGAAGACATACCAAAGAATGCTCTCCAATAGTTCTTCCACCCGCTCTAATGTGTGCCTCCGAAATCACCGACCTGTAAGCATTGATGGTACGATAATCTTTCACCTGGGAAGCTAAAGAAGCTAGGCAGTTAACCACTAAGATTACATTTTCTGAAAGGGGATCTGAATCCCTCTCCATACATCAAGTACACCAGGCCAACTAAGCTGATTTGTAAATTCTTGCATGGCCATGGGACCCAGATTGCTGGATGAGGCAGATAGCCTCTTCTGAAATTCTTGGGGTTCTTCAGGAAGCCCCCAAATCCTCCAAGCTATGAGGGAAAGAGAGCCCTCTGGAATAAGATTGTAAAGAAACCCTTGAGGATTGAGGAGCAGATTGGGGAAGGATGATATCCGTACTGAAAAGTTCAAAGCCAGTTCCAGAAGTGTTGGGTACCAGGGCTGAGCTTGAAATAGGGATGACCGCTGCCTGTGAGCTTGAGCTAGGGCTCGTGTAATAAACAGAAAAGGAGGAAAAGCATAGAGAAGAATCTGAGGCCAGGATTGGAGAAACTTGTATGTGGCTAGCGCTAAATGATCTGGTCTCCAACTGAAGGAGAGAGGCTGAGAATTTTAGCAAGAAGCAAAGAAATCTATGGACATGACGCCCAAGATTGAAGTAAGTTGACTGAACACATATGGGTGCAGATGCCAATCCCTTGAATCTTGGAGATGTTTGGTGTACCAGTCCGCTACCAAATTCAGCTTTCCCGGAAGATATCCCACCCTGACAAAAATATTTTTGACGGCAGAATTCCCATAGACTCTCAGCTAGTACTGCTAGTGGTTTGGATCTTGTACCCCCGAGATGGTTTATATACCTGACCGCCGATAGGTTGTACATCCGTAGAAGAACTTTACATCTTGCCCTGTCTTCTATAAAGGACTGGATAGCAAAGGAACCTGCAAGCATCTCTAAACAACTGATGTGCAATGAGGACACCTGAAGAGACCATGTACCTCCAGTTGATAGTTTACCACATCTTGTGCCCCATAATGTCTGACTTGCATCTTATTCTAAGACAAGATCTGTAGCAGCAGAGAACATAGTTTTTCTGTTCCATATGTCTAAATGACACCAAAGAAGTTCTTCTTTGGACTCTGAATCGAGGCATACGGGATCCGATTAAGCCAGACCTTTGTGACAATGACGAATCTGAAATCTCTAAATGGCCTGATAATGAAGAGGATCGGGAAAGATGGCTTTGATAAATGATGCTAGCAGGCCCACTAGACAAGCCAGAGATCTGAGGGAACAGTGGATTAGAAAAAGATCAAGGCGAATCTCTTTTTTAATTAGGCTGACCTTCACTTGGGGTAGTTGGAGAATCGATAAGGAAGTGTCTAATACAAACACCAGAAATTCCAGGCGTTGAGAAGGAATGAGTAATGACTTTTGAAAATTGATGAGGAAACAGAGTCTTGAGAGAAGATCCTGACACAGATGCAAATGAGCGAGAAGACAAGTTTTGTCTTGTACCATGAGTAAAAAATCATCTAGGTAAATGATGAGTCTGACTCCCTGAGCCCTAAGGAAGGCCACCAAAAGTTTGAGAATCTTGGTAAAACACCAAGGGGCTGAAGAGAGACCAAAAGGGATAGTTTTTAAATGGAAAAACTGTTTCCCCCATTGAAACTGGAGATACTTCCTGTAAGACGAGTGAACTGGAACTGCCAAAAAAGCATCCTGGAGATCCAGACACACCAACTAATCGTTCAGAAAGTCCCTAAGTTAGAGATAAGTCTCTGTTAGACTTGCCATTTTTTGGCGTGTTTCCCCTGTCTTCTTGCTTTCTGACCTCCCGATTTTGACACTGGTTTAGTGTCTCTGTGCACTTTGTCACTGCTGCTCAGTGTTAAAGTGAAAAGTGCTCCTGTTGTAAATTGTTTTATGGATTGGTGTTTCAATGATTGGCTGATTTGATGTACTCGTCAGTCCCTAGTAAAGTGCACCATGTGTGCCCTGGGCCTGTAAATCAAATACTGCTAGCTGGCTTGCAGCACTGGTTGTGCCACCCTCACAAGCAGCCTGTAAATATAACTTTGGCCTGCAGTTGCTGCTTCTGCCTTGGGCAGTGCAAGGACTGGACTTTCGATAAACTTCTTTATTGAGTTTCTCCAAGGGCTTGAGGTAGAGCCTGTCCCCTGTTCAAGAAGTCTCAGGAACAGCAAAGACTTCAAGCTCTTCCGCCATCAGCTCTGGAGACTGTGTGTTTTGTCCTTTCACAGGAAAATACATACTGATTTAAGGTATGTTCACCTCTTTGGATTGGACTGCTCTTCTTCTTTTTTCAAACATTCACGATACTTTGTATTTATCTTTTATCTTTTTTCTTTCATTTCTCTTTTTTCTTTCTATTTTTAAAAAAAAATTTATACTTTATATTTTTTCTCATTATTCATAAATATTTTCTGACTTCTTTTTGATGTTCATAAAACCTGATGAGGTTCATTTATTGGGTGTTTAGGAAAACCTAACAGGCTGACAATTCTCTAATAGCCTAAAAAAAAAACATTAATTCTCGTTCCCCAAAAAACTTTGTTTGTATAAATGTTTTTATCGTGATGTAAATGTGTCCAATGTCGATTTGTGCAATTCCATGGGCACTTTTTAATGTTGTTGAAAATTTGTCTTGTCTGTATGATTTTCATACTATATGGTCATTTGTTCATGTTGTAAGTCCTGTGTTTTATGATTCATTGGTAATATTTATGTTGTTTTATCATGTTACAGCCCTGATGAAGTTCCCCTTGAGGGAATGAAACGCGTTGGCTGACCAATCTTTTTACCTACAAAATTTAAATGAAAATTAAAGTGGACACTTAGTTTAAAGAACTTTTCGGACTTTCTCATTCGTGCACCCCCATTTCTCATTTTCTATTGACGTTTGATCTGGAGCACAGTAGCGCCACTCAGCGGCTGGCGTTTTGGGTAGATTGCACGACAACTATTACATTTATCTCAAGAACTGGTGTGAGGTGCGGCAAGAAGGGCCCGCCGTTGTTTCAGTTGGAATACTGTGTGTTTTGTGCTGCAACAGAAGAAAAGCAACCCAACGCCGTCTACGTTGCCGACTCCATGTCCTGAAGGCACCACAGAGGGCACTGCCACACCGCAACCCTGGTCTCACCGACGATGCCCCCGGATGCTGCCATGGAGCCGCTGCTTACACTGCGACCTGTGTGCATCGCACTCTGCACCGCCTCACCTCACACCGTCGCCCTGGTATCCCCGATGACTCTGCTCCAAGCCGACAACACCGCCACTACTTGCACCGTGTTTGAGGGCACCGCTCGTAAGTTACACAATGCACCGTCCCCATCCTGCACTGCAGCCTTGGCCTACCGACGCTGGTTATGGGTATGATTTCACCTATTTAGAAAAAGAAAAGAAGAAATTCATATGAGGTACAATTGTCTCATTGATCCCAAATGTCTGTCTCTAAAACACCCAATAGAAGTGAAAAAGTGTAGGAAAGGAACGAGGGAGCCTCACGGTAGCACCACCATGGAGGTTTAAGCAGGAAGGTACTCGCCTGCTGCCTCAAGGTCTCATCATCAGCAGCCCTCGTTCCGAAAACAAATTGAGTGTAAGGGAAGAGAAATAGGTAACAACCTAGAGAGTGCTAAGGTGTGTGTAAAGAAAGGTATAGTGCCAAATTGTGTGCACCAAGGAATCCCCACAACTTATATATAAAAGTGAACTAGTACACACTGGCTTACAATTTTATTCCGTGCTGTGTGTCTACTTCAATTTAAAATGCCGACATGTTTCATTGCCTTTGGGTACACTCATGGCAATTTCATCAGGGCGTGGGGTTTTTTTCTCAACCCTGCATTTCCGCCTGTCTTTTCGTAAAAACTTCTGTAAGAGACAAAGGGTAGAGAGACAAACAACAACACGAAACGACATCAATTGGCAAATGGGCAAAGAATATTATTCCCCTCGTAGCGTATAGGCCATGTCATTTACCGGAATTTGACCCAGGACGGGTATACCTTTACCCTGGAGCTCTGGTATGCGATAAACTGCATTCGTTCTGGGCTCTTCTGGACGGCTCCTACTGTGAGCCTGTAACACATAATCATGGATCGTGAGTCTGTTATTATGGATTTGGGCATATCGTAACTCACTGTCCGTATATCCTTCGGTTTTGCGCCTCATTTTACTAGTATCAATGGCGCCTCCCTGTCTTACAGTTTTCCAGTCTCCCCAATGTGTTACGGCGTCTCAAATTGCGGCTGTAATGAGACGCTGTATCTTCGCTACTCAAACCATCATCATTGTGTTTTCGGAGGTTGTATTTAAAATAAGGGCTGGGAAAGGGACCCCCTCGAGATATTGCAGACCCTCCCGTCTCGCACTCTGTAGCCCCAAAATCACCACTCATGCTTCCAGCTAATTAAAAAGTTCCAGCTGATTAAAGAATTCACAGAGTCCCTGCTTTACTAGTATCTCTTGCTGCAGCACCCACCTTAGTCACTTGTGCGTCCGGCGTTAGCTCAGTAACCACATGCTCAATAGTTTGTCTTAAATATAAGACTAAGGGTATAGATGCTTGACTGGTCTTTCACCTTGGGAACAGGTCACTTGTTGTATGAAACGTTTGAGTGGGGGATGACCTGTTCTCTGCCCCTATAGCTCCAATTTGTGTTGTGGCTACCGACGCTGGTGCCAATGACTCCAGCTCATCAGCCGACGACAGCGATTCAGCATCGATGACGACGCTTCTTGCACCGTGACCTGCCAGCACCGCAACGAGCACCGCATCACTCCACACTGCAGCCCTGGCCTCACAGGCGCCGCTGGATGACCGTCACAGAGCCGCTACCTGTACCGCGACGTGAGGGCACTGCACGCCGCACCGCTACATTTCACACCGCAGCACCCGACGCCTGCCAACGCAGGTGCTCCTGTCTTCAACGATTAGGAGTTCGATCTGCAACGCGTGTGAATTCAAGGGCCCAACGACTCCAGCACTGACTTCCGGAACAGACGCCTGCGGACGCCGTGCTTTGAGAGCTCAACAAGAGGTCTGTATTTCCCTGTATTTCTAAAGGTACTGTTTTGTGGGTTTTCCCGACACCGTAGCTAGCCCGCGACGCCGCAGTCAGCCAGAACTGTTTGGATTTATTTATCATGACGCTGTGATAGCCCCAGATGGAGAAATCGACTTCAAGGAACTTTGTTTCAAGTCTATTTTGACTACTGAAGATTGCTAAGTACAGTATTGTAGATTTTTATCAGTTTTGGTCTTTTCTTAAGTATATAAATATATTGGATATTTTTCTAAACTGGTGTGGTGTTCTTTTGTAGTGCTTACACTGTGTGACTGTTGGTTATGTGCACATGCTTTACACGCTACCAAGGGGGTGAGCAGTGGTTATTTTAGGAGTGTATCTTCCTTATCCTGACTAGAAGGAAGGGTCCCTACTTGGACATGGTGCAAACCATTGCCAACTAGAGACCCTCATTTCTAACAGTCTCCATTTTGAAGTGATAGTAAAGCACAAAGTTGTTAAATACCTTAAAATTGATGACTGGACAAACCATTTTGTTCTTTTAGAAAACCAGGAAAATGGTGCTGAGGAAACCTGAAGTATCAAAAGAAGTTTGTTCGATATCCTGTTTTGAAATAAGTGACTTCACATCTTCCTGGACTAGAAGGAATTGCTCCTGTGAAAAATGAAGAGAGGTGGGCAGATGAAGCTTTACTGGAATCTGGTAAAGATCCATGTGATATCCCTGAATGATTTGAATTACTTCAGGAGTAGAAGTTAGGCTTGTAGTCTTAATAATAGTCTAGGAAGCCTTGATTGTAGGAGCCTCTGTGGAAGGATGGACCTCTTGACGGATAAAGGCCTGCAAAGCGACTCCTTCCTTTGCCAGTCCTGCCAAAAGCCAGAGAAGAAAATATCTTCTTCAGAGGAAATTGAGCTTTGTCAGTGGTAGCGAATGTGAACACATACTTTCCCATCTCCTTGATAAAGGAGTCATTGAAATGAAGCTAATTGACTTGAGGACCCTCTTCCTTAGATGCCAGGCTAGTCAAGTTATGGTCAATCTTGAGCAGAAGCCTTTTCTGTCCCTCCTGTTAGCTATATTCATTGGTATTGCCCAACATACAAATAGCTCACTGAGCCCAATTTGAAAGGGTATCTGGGTCCACTTGTTCGCCCTCCATGTTTGCCTCCTTAGCTGAATCAACCAGATCCAAAATCCTGTCCTGACAGTTCGACCAGGCCCTATCAACCCCCTTCTTGTCAAACTTGATACAAAACAACAACATATTGGGATCAATGAAAGGCGTATCGGCTACTTTATTGGGAAGGGTGAGGGCATTCAGATTTAAGTATATTTCTGGGGCATGACGCAAATAGAAGGAGACATAAACGTGTTCTGAAGGGAACCACTCAGTAGAATTGGAGTGGTGGATTAAAGTAGGGTCTAACATAGGTTCACCTAAATGATCTACCAGATCATTCGACACTGGGTGAAAACACCACCATTAGAAGGAGAAATGTTGTGCCTTTTCTCCAGAGGCCCATTAGAAAGGACAGACGCAATGTTCCAATTAGACCCATCATCATTTATGACATCATCATCATCATCATTGCCAGTGTCCTGCAAACTTACAATATTTAGGGGAGAAGAGGGAAGCCCTGAAAAAGAAACCTCTGGGGTGGGAGGACCAGCAAATTGCGATACACCTTTAAACTACACAGAGCCAGGTGCTGCACATTTCTTTTTTTAGAAGGAACATCAGCAGAACTATGCAATATCTGTGAGATGGAAGCCTCAAGAGACATAGAAACATCAAGCATAGATACAGATACTGCTTGTTGCACCAAGTCCTTAATGAAGAATTACAAATGATCTTTCAGTGTCTGCGATTCCTCATCTTCAGACATAATGCTTTAAAAAATGGCCAAAAAACAGAAGTGAAAAGGGGAAAGTAATAAAAGGGAAGGAAAGGGAATTAAAGGGTTAACCATGACAGAGGATTCTGCTCTAAAGGGGAAGGGCCTAGCAGCTGACGCATGCCAAAGGTGGGGAAATACGCAGAAAAAGACACAGGCTAGGGGAGGACACGCATCGAGCGGTGAGCTCCAGACGCGTATACGAGGTCGGTAGCTTAACTGAAAGGCACAAGCTAATAAAAGCTTAAAAGTGGTGCCGATATCCAAAGGAATATCCTTGGGGGTGGGAGCACGAAGCCAGGGCTAACACACTGAAAGAAGGAAGCACTCAACAAGAAGAACTGCCCCACTGAGAGGAAAAATGGCCGTTATGATTACGTTCCATGGAGCATCTGACAAAGGGAGCGAGCGAACTACAAGGACCACAAGTAAATACTGTTAGTGCAATAAAAATACAGTAATAACAATGAGTAAAAAATATAAAATAGCCCTTAAAAATATGCTGTACGACTTGGCGTTACTTGATGTGTGTAGACACGGGTTTGCAGCCAGTCAAGGTTTCACGTTCCATAGCAAAAAGTATGGACACTTCTCTAGGTTAGACTATTTCTTTGCTGATAGGGTTGTAGCAGACGCAATAACAACATTAAGTATCTTACCTGGCCATATCTCTGACCATGCTGCGGTCACTATGTCACTAAAAGGATATGGTGGATTGCCTAGTCCAAGATGGATGCTAAAAAGAGCTATTGTTTCAGACTTAGAGGTTGGTGAGGAGTTAAAGCGAGCAAGTACAGCCTATTTTCTTGACAATATTGGGTCAGCTTCCCCAGATGTAGTTTGAGAGCCTTCAAGGCATATATTAGAGAGGTGCTAAAAAATTTGACTCACCTCAAAACAAAGACTGAGAGACTAAGTATCAAACAAATGGAGGACAGAGTGGGAGTTTTAGAGGCTGGTCTTCTGCGGCTTGGATCTCAGCCAAATGCTGGAAAGGAGCAGCTACAGAGACATTTAGAAGAGGCTAGACAAAACTTCAGTATTAAATTAGATCAGAAGTGTAGGGAGCAATGGCAAGCTGGTTGTATGAATAATTTTGAATATGGGGAGAAAGCATGGGCACTACTAGCATGGAAAGCTAGAGCAGATAGATCAAGGAATTTTATCCGATAGTTGGTAGTAAACCCCAGGGGCGATGTTTCGGATAAGACTGAAGAAATGCAAGCTTGCCTTATATCCCTATTTTCCGAATTATATACGGAGGACGCTTGCCCCGATCAAGACTTACTTAAAGCTTGGCTGAGGAAAGTGCAATTGCCAAGATTGACAATGGAGAGTAGGGAGGGGCTTGATGCCCCTATTACCAAGGAAGAGATTTGTTCATGTCTATCTCATAATAGGAATGGCAAGACCGCCGGCCCTGATGCCCTGCCGGCCGACGTATATAAACTTCTAACAGAACAACTGGTTCTAGTTCCGGAGAGTTTGTTTAATTCAATCGATCGTCAGGGTGGACGTATCACCAGAACATGGAAGGAGGCCACAATAGTTATGATTCTAAAACCTTCTAAAGATCCTAGCAGGGCCAATTCCTATCGACCAATCTCCCTGATGAATGCAACTATAAAGATTTTATGAGCATTTTAGCGGGAGATTGGCAAAGCTTGCTCCGCAGCTGATACACTTAGATCAGAAGGGATTTATCCCCAAGAGACAGATACAGGAGTTGACACAACAACTCATTGGTACGATAGATCTTTCCACAACCCGCTCGGCTCCCTTGGACGTGATCGCTATAGACATGGCCAAGGCATTTGATTGGGTGTGTTGGATGTACCTGTGAGAGGTCTTGAGAGTCATGGGATTTGGCCTGGGTTTTATATATGCCCTCCAAATGTTGTATGAGGATGCATCAGCCAAGACTCTCCTTAATGGTATATTGACTCCTAGTTTCAGTATATCAAGAGGTACACAGCAGGGTTGTCCCCTGTCATCCCTCTTGTTTGATATCTATATGGAGCCTTTGGCACAACTCTTAAGAGCAGATGGACATGTCGTCACTTTTAGCTCCCCTTTTTACAGCAGCAAGGTTGTGCTATATGCAGACGATCTGTTGATTTTTATGGCATATCCCTCTACAACTATCCCAAGAGTAGAACATTTGGTAGCAGAATTTGGTGACTTCTCTGGGTATTTAGTGAATGCCTCCAAAACTGAAGTGATGTGTTGGAATATCAAAGGTTGGGGTGGGAGGACCAGCTTGGTATCTAGGGATTTCAATTGTAAATCAGGTGGATGAAATCCCCCAGGGTAATCTGCAGAGGGTAGCTAGAGAGAAAGATCATTTCCTAGCTAGGTGGAAACACTTGCCGCTAACAATTTATGGACAAGTTGATCTAATAAAGATGGTGGTCCTTCCTAAATTGACGTATCTCTTCAATTCTACCTTTCTAGCGTTTCCAAAATCTAACATTGATAAAATCCAGGGCAAGTTAGTTAGTTTTATTTGGACACATAAGGGGGCCAGGTTGGCCTGGAAAAACTTAGATGTAGGCTTGATAAGGGAAGCTTGGCTCTCCCCGATTTTAACTTGAACTGCGCAGTGTTTCAGTTTAAAAATGTGCGATTGCTGTTAGGGAAACTGTAGTGAAGCAATTCATCCAAGGAAGACACCGAAGCAGGAACAGTTAACACGTAGTTAATTGGAGCATACCAGAGGGAGCAGACACCAACCAATAGCATCCCCAACAACTGACATAGAACTTCACTGTTGCAAAGTCCTCCTATGCCCTGGGCACCCCCCCCCCCAACTTTTTGCTGAATGGTACTGGTGGTAACTGACTCTGACTGACCCTGGGCTATGCCTAACCAGGCCCAGGGTCAGTGCAATTCTGAAAGACACACATTTAGAATACAGTGAAAACACCTACATACACTAGGGTACACTAAGGGTTGGGGTACACCTGTGGTTGGTATTATCTACCCTATCAGCCCCTATTGAATATTAGGGCAGGGGGATTAAAACTACCTAGAAGTCCCTAGTCCACAATAGGGCATGGCAGTTTGAAGGCCAGCAGCTTTACTGCAATTGCATGTGTGCACTGCTGAAGCCTGAGGTCAGGTTTAAAAGTAGCCCTGGATGGCAGGACTGCTTTTAAAAAGTAAATATTGCTCAAACTCGACTTTGGGGTTTGGGGCACTTAAACATGGATGACCTACAATGTTTTGGAATATTAGAAACCCCCAGGGTCTCCCCAAGGTGTCCCAGGTGTGGGGCGTCAGGTATTTGTAAGGTAGACCCTTATAAAATGTGCTTTCTCTGCCCTGGGGTAAGTGAAATTTCACATTTCAGTCCCCACATTGTGATAAAATGCTGCCCAAATTAGACTTTGATGCTAGGAGCCCTGTGGAGGGGGGATCTGCAATATTTCTATAGATTCAGAACCCCTAAAGTGTCCCCTAGTTGTCCCAGGATGTGGGGGTCATGTAGATATAAGCAAAGTACTTATAAAATATGTTTTTGTAAGTCCTGGTGCTGGAAAAATGGCCCAAGTCATTTTTCCCGTTGCAAATCCCCTGCCAGAGAGGTTAACATAGCAGGAAGTTATTAATTAATATCTCTTGATAGGAGAGGGCTAGAAGTCCCATTCAAAGACTTCCCAGAATGGTATTAGTAAACTCAAGAATATGGTATTTTTGAATTTCTCCTAAAGTGTACATACAAGAAGTTATACGACTTTCTTGTTAGTAAATCCAAATTCAGCCTTCTAGTGGTCTGTCCTGATTGGTCAGAGTTAAGTGGATTAGCCAGGCTGCCTTGAAGAGCCCCTGGGGTTAACCTGCTCTGCTGGAAGGCCAGTGTGCTGCTACTCAGGAATGCCAGAGCAGGGGGAGGAGTTGTAAACCATAGTCTTCAAAGGGAAGTGGAGGCCTTAGTGTCATTTACAACTCTAAACTCTTCACCTCAGCCAGAGCCAGGCTTATGGAAGGAATGAACAGATGCAAGTAAGCCATCCTAGGGGTCTGTTTAGCCAGCTCTTACCTCCCTGCTGGAAAATCAGCAATTATGAATTGGGAGGATTTGGTGCACTCTGGGACAAAATAATGCCACACTCTACAGGATGTGGTCATATTTTTGGGGAGTTGGCCTGCTCCCATTGGTCAGCAGTGGCCTCCTGCTTGACCCAGAGAACTGGGAATAAGTATCTGAGCGGGGTAGAGTCTCTCGGATCTGCTGCTTGAAACTTAAGGAAGCAAGACGTTGACATGCTGAGAAGCTGGGGTGCAAAGTTCTAAGGCCTGGCTGTTGCAGGGATTCTGCACATACACAGAACTATGTGCAGGAAACCAGGACCTCGGTGTATTGTGGTGTACCAAAATCCCACTCCTACTAGCAATAGTGTCTCATTCGTTCTCCGTACTACAGCGAAACTACCAATGATTAGACAACCTAGAACATGCCACTCCGTTCCTCTCAGGAGTACTGGGAACAAGAACACTCTTTTGTTCAAGCACTCATACTTGTCCACAACGTGAGTAATCAGAGACACTGTATAGTTCAAAATGTTTATTTTAACTAACATGCACTACACAAGCCAATACTAGCAGCAAAATACATAAAAACAATATAATCAGCATTGTTACAATTCCATATAATACGAACAGGGATATCATGTTATGACAGTGGAACAAGGACTCCAGCGCCTTACCACCCTCCCCGTGCAAGAAGCTAGTTAATTATAATTTTAGAAGACCTCTGGGCTTTGTCAGGGGGACACCATACCTCCAAGTCTAGATGCAAAGGTTTACATCTCCGGACAAGCACAGCTCTTCTGTTCTGGATAGATTTTCTCTAAGTGCCTAAACATGCATCCTGTGCAATATTAAAAGGCACTGAAATTCAGTAGTGCAGCTGTGTTCTATGTTGTGTATAATGTGTGTGGGACTGACCAAAGCATATTAACAGGGATATTGTTTTCTGACCTTGAACATTATGTGCAGACGAGAAGCATAGAGCACAGCGAGATGTGTGAAAGGCAGATGGTTCTCTTGTGAAAACGCGCAAGCAAAGTATTTACGAAAACAGAGCCATGTAGTAACGTGTGCAAAAGCGGCAGAATGGCGGCCAAGCATATACAAACTGATGCTAATTTAGCAATGTCCGTTGTTAATCCCATATCTTCACTACATGTCCTCTGAAGCATGTGCCAGATGAAACTACAGCCCTGTGGATTACCTTGCTGCAAAAGAACTAAAGAGTGGACTCCCTGCAAGCTACAGGTTAACAGAGCTCACCTGGACCATTACCACCAAGGATCCTCAACCTAGAGAACACCAGTGGATTTGTAAGGGTTTTGTCCAAGTGGATAGTGGCAACTGAAGTCCTCAACTTTCAAGGACCATCTTGGAGCTTCCAGACCCTTGGAGGAAGAAGTTCAAGAAGTTTGGAGAACTTTGGAGCAACTTAAAAAAAAAGCTCCATAGAGGGACCGACTCAACCTGGCTAGCCAATCCGCCTGCCTTCAACCGCGAGCCGGCCAAGCCATCCAGGTTCGTCCCGCTAAAAGATGCGTAGGTCCCACTTCCAGAGTTTAACCGGAAGTAGAAGAAATCGAAGGCCGGCGAACCCTCACTGAATCCGGCCTGGTGAAGAGCATCGAGGGACCCCGCGAGAAAAAGCCCCGTAAAAGTTTCTAAGTCCGAACGAAGAAAAGGTGACCAGAAGCTTCCTTGAAAGCCAAGCCGCCTGCCTTCAACCGCGTGTCGGCCTGGATCCTGGGTTTGCCCCGCTGAAACGCTCCGGAGGTTGGATTTCCATAAGTTTGATCAGGAGCTCATCGCAAGGCTATCCGGCGAACCCTCACCAAATCCGGACACGCTGAGAGCTTCGAGGGACTCCGGGAAGAAAAGCTTCTAAGTCCGAAAATAAAAACTGTGACCGGGACCTACCACGAGTGGTAGCCGCTCAGGGCTCCATCACGGTCGGCCTGAAACTTTGACTTTGAGCCGGTCTATCGCGACCAGATATCCCAATAAGGCGCTATATGTTTCTAAGTGCTATATAATGCTAAATCTTTGAAAATTCATATTTCCGGTTCCCTACATTAGATGTTTGTCGTTTTGGTGTTATTTTATAGATACAAATATTTCCTATTTGTAGAAATTGGTGTTGGATTTTTATTATGTGTTGTGTCTTAAATATTTACTGAATTGGTGTTTTTAAATGCTTTACATACCTGTCTTTGAAGTTAATCCTGTCTGCTCGCAGCCACGTTACCAAGGGTTGAGCAGGGGAATAATTTTCTAAGACCTATTCTGAGTCCTATTATGTGTTAGTGGCCTTATTGCCAGTAGCAGACCTACATTTGCCCCTACCAATAACCCACTTTCCAACACCCACACATGTCATAAACCCCACATTCCACAGAAGACCTGACACGAGAGGTGAGGGGTGAAGAAAGACAAAGCCACAGTATAATACAACCCCCTTCTTTCAATGAAACAAGCGCAGGACCACAAGACAAACGCAAGAGGAATCCCACACAGTACACCACCCACCACCCACATCCAACAGATGAATGTAGAACAAAAACAACAGAAAAATAAATCAGCGAGTAACAATATCATTGAGCCACTTAGGACAACTCACCGGCCTCTTGCCTCTCTCCAACTTTGCGTAAGGCAACACTTTAAGGCCATCCCTTCCAACATCACCTTGTGGAAGCACCTGGGACTCTTTAGAATTCAAGTCTGACAAAGACAAGTCTGAATCCGCACTTTCCAGCAGGGAACTACCTCCACCCCTTTGCAATAGCGCCATCCTTCTCATGTTCCAGACTTGCTCATGATCTATTTTCAACCAATTATGACCCACCTGTTTGACCGTGTAAGGACCGCAGAACTTAGATAAAGCAGCATTAACGCCACCCGGTGTGACTTTGACCCAGTCTCCCACACTAAAGAGACCTTACTTGGGGCAAAGGAAGGAATTCTTGGTAGTTGAGTTACTTCCACTTCTTTACATCCATGAAGGACACAACTTAGTGGAAGGATTCCTGCCTCTCATCATTTCAAAAGGTGTCTTGCCTGTTGCCACATTGGGTGTGGTGCGGTAAGTCCACAAGATGTCTTTAATCGCACTTTGCACATTCTGCCCCACCCTGCTGGCTAATTCCATGGTACCCTTCACTAATCTATTTATCCTTTCAACTTGGCCATTGCTCTGTGGGTTGTAAAGGGAGGTACAGATAAGTTTTACCCCCACATGAGCTAAAAAGGTTTCCATTTCAGATGAAGTAAGCTGGTTACCATTGTCGGTGATAAGTTTAAGTGGCACACCTTTTCTTCTAAAAATCTCCTCCAATAAGGCAATGGTGGTTTTGGTACTAATGTTTCTCAAAAATACTACTTCAAACCACGTGATTTGGCATCTACCAAAACAGTGGCAAACCGTTCTTGTTCATACAAAAATGTAAAAGGACCAATGAAATCTAAGCGGACCTTTTCCCAGATGGAGTCAGCTTCAGCCATATGTAATAGTGTTTCCTTGACAGATCCACCTACTTTCAACCTTTTCTCAGACTTTTTTTACATGACATACAGTTCTCAACCCACCTCTTAACATCAGAATCCATTTTAGGCCACCACAAATTATCCTTAACCCTTTTGAGAGTGAAGGTTTGTCCCATGTAGCCCTCATGTGCTAAGGCAATAAATGTATGTCTCAGAATCACAGGAGGAATAAATCTCGCACCCCTGACAATAATGTGATCAGGATTAACATACAATTCTTCCACCACTTTAGAATAAGGTCTAACATCATCACAATATGTACTCTCCCTCTTGACGCCTCATTGATCATTCTGGTTACAGCTTTAAGTTCTTGATCTGTGTCTAAAGATTCCAACCACTCACGTTTTGAGATTGCACTGTGCACATCAGTTAAGATTTCATCAACGCTTGCCACAACTTCCTCTGTGATTACTTTGCCCCCTGCACACATTTTGTCCAGTAACTTGGAGAGGCAATCAGCCACTTTTTTCTTCCAGCCAGGCAAATATTTATCTGTGAAATCACATTCTTGTAACTTGACAGCTTATCTTGCGAGGCGAGTTGAACAATTTTTAAAACCATTGGGTGCTAGCACCTTCAATAGAGGTTTGTGATCAGTCCCTAGAATCACTCTTGAACCCCAAATAAAAGTGTGAAAATGAGAAGTGGCCCATACAGCTGCCAATGCCTTCCACTCTATGACTGAGTAATTCCTCTTGGTGTTTAAAAGGGAGCGGGACGCAAAGGCCACTGTTCTTTTGACACCTCCATGTACCTGTTACAGGACAGCACCCACACTAACTGCGCTTGCGTCCACAGTGAGTATGGTCTTCAAATTGCACTTAAATGGAGCCAAATTTTTTGCATTGGAAATATCTTCCTTAATACCAGATTATTCATTTTCTTGAGAGATTCCCCACTCAAACTTCTGCCCTTTCCTAAGTAAAGCTCAGAAGGGTTCAGATTTAGTGGCAAAATCCTTTACAAATTTAGCATAGTATTCTACCATTCCCATGAAGTAGCATAGCATATATTTATCAATGGGTGTTTGAGCATTGACAATGGCACTCACAAGGTTGAGTTTCGTTCTCACTCCTTCACTGAAAATGCGGTACCCAAGGTATTCAACTTCACCCACCAAAAACTTGCACTTCTCTCTGCGCAAAGTGAGACTAGCCTCCAACAACTTGCCAAGAACTATACGTTACGTGTCATTATGAGAGTCAATACTATCTCCGAATATCAGGATGTCATCTTGAAAGAAAATGACATTACTTACACCCACCAGAACTTTGCAGATAAGTCTCTGAAACACGCTCGCAGAGGATAACAGTCCAAGGAGCAAAATGGTAAATTTAAAAACACCTTCGGCTGTAACAAAGGCAGTAAGGTGCTTAGAGTCAGGATGTAGCATTACCTCATGGTAAGCACTTTTGAGGTCTAATTTTGAAAATAAAATTCCCCCAGCCAATAAAAAAACTAACTCTGTGATATTGAGTAGGGGAAAGCGATCCATTACTACATTCTGATTTAGGCTGCGAAGGTAAACACAGAATCTCAAGGGCCCATCAGCCATTTTTGTGATAACCACGGGAGATAACCATTGTGTGGCTTTAACGGGCCCCATGACACCATCGGTCTTTAAAATGATTTTGTGGGTATAATCTTTGGCCACTCCCAACTTACTATTGAACACTGGTGCAAATTCTTCTAATAACTTGTTCATATCATCCTCATTCACTACCATGACCTGTTCTGCCGCTCTGGGATTTACTACAATGTGTATGTCATACTTATCAGACTAACCCAATATAGATGGACCTTCAGTAACAACATAAATTTTCCCCTTCGTGTGACCTTCGTGAAACAGGATATCAGCATCAAAATACCCCATTACACCAATGTTGGCTCCTTGATAACCCTTCAGTACAACATTAGTATTATTCAACATTTTACCAGGCCACACAGTGTCGAATAAATGTTTTGAAATGATGGTGTACAGAGACCCAGAGTCTACCATCAGAGTCACCAACTCCCCATCCACCACAAAATCCGCTTTGGGACGTGAACGTCTCCTTGAATCATCCGAAACATCTTGTTCCATTTGATTAGTCAGCTCCGAATTCACCATTAAAATTCTGTGTTCCGTGAGATCCTCTGATTCTTTAACCATAGCCACCTTTGCTTTGTTGGCTTAGCACATGCGAGCAAAATGGCCCTTCCTTCCACACAAACGGCAATCTTTCCCAACGCGAAACAAAATTTTGAGTCTGCGATGTGGAAGTGATAGAGATCAGGGTGCATAAAATATCCTTACTTCCACGGATAGAGTAATTTCACAGTTACACGCACATACACTCATCAAACACTAGGGCCCATTTCACTAACATACGCTCAAATACTCTACCATCACTGAACCTGTGGAAAGAAAACTCCTAAACACCCCGCATCTATATCGAGGTCGATAAGACCTGGTTATTGTAACTGCCCTGAAACATAATCTAAACAATCTATACAACAATAATCAAAATAGAGTACTCAATAATTGACAAGAAATAATAACCAACACCGTATTCAAAGTTATGGTACTTTATCTAAAATTAGTCAAAGAAAGTAAATCAGAATAAATCATCATTCTCATAATTACCTATTCTAGCTAAATGTCAGAATGGGTCAGGACAGGTCTCTCAGTAAAAGTCTCTTGAGTCGCCGTCCTTTCAGCATCGATCCTCACCAACGCAGGTTTGGGAAGAAAATGGCAAAGTGGCGAAGTGGCGAAGTGGCGAAGTGGCGAAGTGGCGAAGTGGCGAAGTGGCGAAGAGGCGAAGTGGCGAAGTGGCAAATACCCTCTCTAGGCTAACAATTTTTATAGTGTTCTGAACAAAGGAAAGAAACAAAAGTATTCATCGCGTCCGCTGAACCTCTGAGCAAAGCGAGAAGGAAAGGATGTAGCATCGCTACATTTGAAAAATCTCCGCTCAGGAAAATCACAAAAATAAAAAGACAGAACAGGAACCAAAAAATAAATGTATCCTTTAACATCCACATTTCCTCAGCGATGACACAATGAGCTCAGAGTTCTTTCTTTAAGGCTCCTTTGTCTTCCAAGGCTGTTCCGATTCATCTGGAAACTCGCCCAGAACTGCTGCTGTCCTCACGGAAAGTTTTAACCAGGCAAGGACTGTGGACAGATGACTCGCATCCATATTCAGCAAGGCCTTTTCCATCACAAACTCTTACTCGAGACTAGGCTGCAAACGGCGGCCATGTTTGGTCAGGCCACAATAGGCCACAATAGACCATCTTAATTAAAAGAGACAAAAACAACGTTACCACAGCATAGTGATTAAACAGTGTTAACCCCACTAATACCCTTATGTGTATGTAATTATCTAGCCTCTGCAACACAGAAAAGCATTAATTCAAAAGCGTTTTGTGCTTTAAAATAAACAGCACTCAGCAACATTTAAACATGGAAACATGCACGTTATTATTAGTTAGCACACATACGCGTTCCCACATGTAATTCTCTCTTGTTAAAACACACATGTTGATCAGTATAAAACACTTACACAAAACAAATAATTAATAATTAATGATTAGTGTTAGTTCGACAAATAGACAAACCAGAGCTTTAAAAAAAAACCCGATTAATTTTCAAACAGAAAATTCTGCTCTAGCAATCCCCCCTTTGGTGATTTTATCACCAAATAACCCAAAAAACACACACAAAAAAAAAAAAATTGAAATTTTAATCCCATTTTAGGAGAAATCGAAAATGTCTTTTTCTCCTTACACAACACTACACACCAGTCACTCTTTCATCATCCTTCTTTGTTTCTAAGTAGACACTCTCCCTCAATTCTTCTAATTCAATTTCTTGTGGTTCTCTTTTCAACCTTTTATTTCTCTTTTCATTATTCCTTTTAATTAATCTCTTTCACCCTCCCCTGTTTTTACAACACAAACACATTAATCTAAGTATCAATAAAGCAACAATTATACAAGATAAAGGAAACAATATCTTACCTATAATAGTACTATCTATTTTTGCAATAAATCACCTTATTAGCTAATTTTGTCCAGATACTTTCAGCTTCAAGTGGTACTAATTCTTCATGCAAATCAGTAATATTTTTGATATAGACCTTCAGGTCTTTGCTTTCGTCTGGAAAGTAAGTGCAACAATGTTGAACTTTCAGCATTCCACAGACTCCACCCTCCTTGGCTAATAGAATATCAAGGGCAAGTCGATTTTGCATTGACATGGCACGTACGGCAATCAACTCCGTATTTACCAAAAGAAACCCTCCAGCGGTATTTGTCGACAAGCGATCCACCACTGTTGACAGTTTCCGAATCCTATGAGCATTTAAAGAAATTCCCACTGCTGGAATTAAAGCTCCAAAAATGTCACCTACTATTTCAGACCAAGTTTCTCTCTTGAAACGCATTAGTAAATTAATATGTTCTATATCTTCTATTCTATCTATATGAAAGATCTTTGGAAAGACCAGGCCCACATAACACGTGCCATACCAATGGTCAGGCAACTTGTAATAAGCCTTGTTCCCACAAACATAATACACTCCTGGAAAAATTGTATCTTCTCCACCTCTGAAACCCCATCCTGTTGCAATGAAGTATGTATCATGACATTCACTAGTCCCAACAAAGTATGTATCATATTGAGACTTCCTTCTTGTAATGCATAGCTTACCCTTCTGTGGTGCATCTAGAGCTAAAGTTGGACTAGCCCCATTTCTCAATTCCTTTCCCATCTTAATGTCCCAAATTGTCTCACTCACTTTATATTTCCCTGCTTTCTCATGCATGCTCAATCTCCTTTCCTCTACCATATTTAGGAAAGCTTTCTCCTCTTCTTTCAGACTGCAAGTTAAATTGTTCTTAAAAATGTAATCTAATGTTAATTCTTCTTTTTCAATAAAAATCTCACCAAAAATGTTAGCTTCTTTAGCTGGATTCAGCTCTTTGTTCATTGGCAAGTGCCCAAAAATACTATCTTTGTTAGACATCTTATAATCTATTTTCCCTAGCAAATAAAAAACACTACTCAACACACTACAAGAAATTCCATACGTAGCTGGTAAATGATGATAAGTAACACCCTCTGAAACGGATGCAGGCAATTGCATACAGACGTAGCAATCCCTAACTTCCATTGTCTTCACATATTCGTATAATAGCTTCGAAAAAACATTACTAGAAAAATCATTAATTGACCTATCTTTATGTACGTAAGTATTACTAATTCTAGTCGGAACTACTTTTTGTGAACTCTTCTCTGCAAAAGTCACATTCTCAGTGTGTATTCCTAAAGTGTCTAATGTAACCCTAAAGGTAACTAATAAAGCTAAAACACCCCATAATAGCATTAATAATCCAGTACAGCAGCAGCACATTCTACACCATCTTCTTAAGAAGGCACATCTACTTTGATTATTCTCTGTGTTAGCCATTTTACTACTTTGACCGTGTCTTTTGACTTAGCCTCTTCTACTCCACTACTTGAGACTCTAAAATTCTGGATTACTTCAAACAATCAATTCAGTTTCTTCTTTTTTTCCACTTTTCTCCAAGTGATTTCTTTTGTTCACTCAGTTTGGATATTCATCATTTTTCACTCCAACCTCTTCGACATCAAATTGTATTAGATCTCCAACAATATCCTCAGTATCTGACTTTTCATCAATGTCAGTCAAGATAACTTTCAGGATTTCACCAGTATCTTCTTCAACCACTTCTCGTACGGTCTCCTCTGGATTTCCTTGACTTTCTGTCTCTTCACCTTCAGACAGTGCCACGTACGTCCGCTCCGGCGACCTATACTTTTGGTTGGGTTTTCTTATTCTCTTGATCCCTTCTGGTTCTTGTTCTTTTGACTCTTTTCTCTTTTCACCTTTTACTGGATTCTGACTCGATACTTCATTCACTTGTTCAGCTTTCGAAGTATTCGCTCTTATCAGTCTGTATCTCAGCCTCTTTATTCTGTTGTTAGGCCAAAGATCCCCTCTCACAACCTTTTTCGGTCTTGTTTCTGTATTATTTCTCTCTCCAATCCAAGTTCTCTTTCTCAGAACTCGACTCTCTGATTTCTCATTTTCACTTTCATCCGATTCTGTTTCAAATGCCTCTTGTTCTTCAGCAGTTCTCTTTCGCTCCACAGTCTTTTTCACCACTGTTTGAGACTTCCCTACTTCTGTCCCTCCTCGGGTCTCCGACACGCAATCTTCTTGCTGTCTACTTGTCCCTTCACCTAGCTTATCAAGAATGTTCCGTACACCTCCTCGGGGGTCTTCCGCAATCTGTCCCTCTCTATCTTCTTCTGACCCTGCTTCTTCAGGTACAATCTCAAGTGGTTCTTCGATCTCCTCCTCTTCTGATTCAGGAGTAGTCTCTGTGGAATTGCTCTTTTCTTTTCTTTTTTCTTCACTGCTTTTCAGAACTTCAGGCTCTTTCACAGAATCTGATCTTTTCCCCAAGACTTTCAATGGTTCTCTTGAAGACTTCTCTGACTCTTTTACCGGTTCTGTTTCTTCATCATCACTAGAATCTGACTCTTCAAAATACTCTTTACCAGTTCCGCCTTTCGGGTTTGGAACTCTCAGAGTATGACTCGCATGCACCCAATTTTTCACACCAGCACACTTTACTGCAGTTGTCGTAGTTAGAATGACTTGTCTCGGTCTTCCCCACCTTGGAACCAAGCAATTTCTTCTTCTGTGCACTTTAATCCTCACCCAGTCCCCTGGACTCAGATCATGAGCTTGCTTCTTCCCAAGTGTGGTAGCTTCTTCTCCAACCTGGTGAAACACAGAATGAACTGCGTCAGCCAGGCCTTTACAGTAATCCAAAATCATGTCATCAGTTATTGTCATCAACTTATTTGCAGGTACATATGCATGTCGCATTGCACGTCCCATTATGATTTCATGCGGACTTAAACCAGTAGTTCTATCTGGAGTAGATCTAATAGTCATTAGCACTAGAGGCAAGACATCTGGCCATTTCATGCCAGTGGCTAAACACATCTTACCAATCCTGTTCTTGATTGTGCCATTAATCTGCTCAAGCACACCAGAAGCCTCTGGTCTGTATGCACAATGTAGCTTCTGCTGTATGCTTAATGCTTCACAAATCAAACTCATGAGTTCATTATAGAAGTGTCCACCTCTATCAGACTCAATCGTTACTGGAAATCCGTACCTAGGAATCAACTCTCTTAACAGTAACTTTGCCACTGTTATCCCATCATTTCTCCTAGTTGGATAGGCCTCCACCCATCTTGAAAACAAACAGACTACCACTAGAACATACCTCAGTCTGTTCACTTGGGGCATTTCAATGAAATCAATCTGCATTCTTGTAAAAGGACCTCCTTCTCTGCCTATTGTTCCCAGACTCACCACTGTCTTTTTCCCAGTGTTAAATTGCTGGCAAATCAAACATCTCTGACAGATGCTCTCTGCAATTGTCCTAAACTTTGCATTGTACCAGGTCTGCTTAAACGACCTGATCATCGCATCCCTTCCCAAATGTCCCTGTCCATGATACATTCTTGCCATTGACGACAGCATGGAGTTCGGCATTACTGGTCTGCCATCTCTATAGACCCAAACATGGTCTGTTTCTCTTGGGGCACAACCTGCCTTAATCCAATCTTTCTTCTCTTCCTTTCCTGCCTCATCCTGTAACTGTTTCACTTCATCCCACGTCTCTAAGACATTAGTAAACATCACAGAACAAAAAGACATTTCACCTTCTCGTTCCCGATTAATGGACTGGTTGTTTTTCGCGCAATATTGCGCAATGTCATTGGCATAACGATTTCCAACTGTCACAAAATCATCTCCTTGTCCATGAGCAGCACACTTCACAACTGCTAACTCTTTAGGCAACTGTATTGCTTCAAGTAATTTCCCAATCATTTCAGCATTCTTTATTGGAGTCCCACTCGACGTCAAGAAACCTCTTTGTAGCCAAAGCTGGCCAAAATCATGCACAACTCCAAATCCATACTGACTATCAGTCATCACAGTCGTCCTCAAATCTTTCCCAATTTCACAAGCTTTTGTCAATGCCACTAATTCCGCAACTTGTGCAGATTTCATTCCTTTCAATGGTGATGCTTCCATAATCTCTGAAACCTTACACACTGCATATGCTGCACATAGCACACCCTCATCATTCCTCAGGCATGATCCATCCACAAACAACACATGATCACTCTCATGCAAGGGAAGATCCCTTATGTCTGGTCTCGGTTTTGTACAGTAATCAAGCACATCCAAACAATTGTGATCATCTTCTGTTTTCACACCCACATTTTCAATATCCGGCAACAATGTCGCTGGATTCACATTCACACATCTTTCAAGAGTCACATTTGACGCTCCCAGAATCACTTTCTCATATTTAGTCAGCCGACTATGTGGCATGTACTGGGTTCTGCTTCTTGTCAAAAGAATTGCCACATTATGAGGTACGAATACCCTTACAGGATATCCCATTATGATTCCCTCACTTTGTTCCAGGCTTCTGCATGTTGCAGCCACAGATTTCAAACAACCTGGTAAACCTACAGCTACAGGGTCAAGTGTCGATGAGAAGTACGCAATAGGCCTCCTCAGCTGTCCATGCTTCTGAATTAACACTGAAAGTGCACATCCATTCCTCTCACTGCAGTACAATTCAAACTCCTTTTCGTAGTCAGGCATACCCAAAGCAGGGGCTTCACACATTCTGCTTTTCAGCTCTTCAAATGCTGCCATTTGTTCTGCATCTAGTTCTAATGATTTTTTCAATAACTGATTGAATATCGAAGGACTCTCCGTATACCCCTGTGGGATACGACACCATGCTAAAATACGCTGGCCAAACCTAAATGCAAAAATCGGCTGGCTGTCATGATGCAATGGAATTGAAAAGAACGCATGACACAAATCAATCACTGTATACCACTCAGCATCATGTGGAATCTGATACAAAATCACTGATGGATTTGGCACAATAGGACAACATGCCACCACAATTTGATTAACTTTTCTCAAATCCTGCACAATCCTAAATTTCCCATTTGGCTTTTTCAACCCCATTATCGGTGAATTACACGGGCTACTCAGTAGTTCTCTCAGAACTCCCTGTTGAATCATTTTCTCAATTATAGGAGTTATTCCTTCAATTATTTCTGGTGTCATTTTATACTGAGGAATGTTAGGATACGTAATTCCCTCTTTCACTGAAATTTTCACAGGATCTACATTATTCATCAATCCTACATCCTCTCCAGTAAAATCCCAAACTGCCCTTTTACTGTGTCTCTCAGCTCTTGAGGCAAATCCTCCGGATTAAACACAGCAAATGCACCAACCATTTCACTTTCTCTATTTCCTAGAGTCATTCGGTACAAAACATCCTCATCTGGTGTCTCAAAAGCTATTCCATCCGGTGTACAGAAAATCGTGCAGTTCATTTTGCACAACAGATCCCTACCTAGCAGGTTCACTGGACTAGTGTCACAGACGATAAATCTGTGCATGTCTGAAAATTTCCCTATTTGTACTCTTACCGGTTCAGTAAGACGTGTCCTGATTTGTGTATTAGCTACACCAACTACTTGGATTGCTTCATCCGAGAGAGGAAGATTTCTAATATCTGTTGACCTGACAGTTGATCTTGTCGCACCTGTGTCTACCAAAAAAGTAACACTTTCGTCATTTATTTTCCCATCTACAAATGGTCCTGCCTGGTCTATTTCTAGAGTTGCACCAAGTATGCACTCTTCCTCCTCTCTTCGGCACCGTCAATAATCACCCTCAGACTCACTCCCTTCATTCTTTAACAAGTACTGCTGTACCTGGTTAGAACGCCTTGGTTTGTTTACCTGTTCATCATTGTAGAATCCTGAATCCTGATTATACTTTTGTGACCCTCTATTCTGCGGCAAGGGCAGTTTTGGCTCTTGACTCTGCTGTCTCACAACTTTCTGTTGTTGCTGCTGTTGATTATTTCCTTCGTTCTGCACCTGTTGATTTAAGGATTTTCCCTCATTATTCACTACTGGTGGATTGGTACATTCAGATCTCCAATGTCCCAGTTGGCCACAGTTGTGACATGGGAACTTTTTTTTAGCTTCCTCAAGATTTCCCTTTCCTTTTCCTGCATATCTATGTCTATTCCCTGCATTATTTCCTGCACTATTCGCCTGCTCCACCAACTGTGCTTCCTGTCTTTACGCAACCTTCACTTGTGCCCACATTGCTTTCTCTTTCAGCTTTCTCTGTTTTGCTTCAATTTCATCACTGAAGTATTTCGCATGTCTCAGAATCTCATCTATTTTCTTACTCTGCCAATCCACTGTGTGTTCACGAATTCTCTCACTAATCTCAGGTCTCAGGCCATATACAAATCTGTATACAAAATGACTCAAATCTTTGTCACCCAGTTGTTCATCTCCACTGAATTGTTTAAAAGCCAGTATCAGCCTCTCGTAAAAAGCATGAACTGATTCTTTTGCTTCCTGTTGTGTTCGATCTATTTTAACCCAGTCTGTCTCTTTTGGAGGTACCTTACTCTTCAGGTATACCATCACCTGTTCATACTTTCTCATTACCTCTGGATCTGGTGCTCCTGTTCTCGGATCTCTTGGATATTCCTCAGTAGGCCAACTCACAACTATTTTACACTCAGTCCACAAGTCTGCTGGAACAATTATATCAAACAGACTATTCAGGTCAATCCACAGCACTTTTGACAATTTCACAAACCTATCTACCTGCCTATACCACTCGACGGGCTTTTCTCTCAATCGAGGGAAATCATTCGTAAATGATAAAATATCCTGTCTGGTCCATGGAACATGTACATATCCTCCTCCAGGTATTTCTCTCATAGGATAATTATCCACTGGTTTCTCCTTTTCTCTCACAGGAAATGCTGAATAAGTCCTATCCTCTGATTCTTCTCTTTTCTTGTACCACCTATCCTTCCACTTTTCTACATCTCCCCTTCTTCGCAATAATGCGACCATTTCTTTAATCTGTCCTGGTCTACCAGCACCATTCAGATTTTCAATGTCTTTGTCTGTGAAATCCATCCTGTAAGTTTTCTGCAAAGCTTTCACTTTATCGATGTCAACTCCCTGTTCATTCGCTATTGCTCTTAACCTGTCATGTGTATTTCTCGCTCTCCAGGTAATGTTTTTACACATAAACAACAGCTCACCTTCATGATGATTTTTAAGAATCTCTGTTGGAACTGTCCCTGCAACAAGCTCTTCTAATTCTACACGTAACCTAGCCACATCAATTGCTTGTGAATCTTTATCCCTCTTTTGAAGAACTTTCATCCAATCATTCAAATCTTCAGCTGTAATTTCAGTAGTTTTTCTCACTGGAACCACTTTCTTTTGCGGTTCTAAAATCGGCATCCCTGAACAACTAGCTTCACTAGCATCCAGTCCTTCACTACATGTGTCATGTCTGGATTGTCTCAGATCACTACTCTCCGTCCTTCTTCCTGAATCTCCTGAGGGACCAGCTGAACTTGTTAACTTATTCCCAACATATGGAATCACCAAACCGTTTTCACCTGTTCTCTGGTTATCAAACACAGGCATTATCGGACCTATAGTTACAGGTACCGTAACAGCTTCCAGATTCTTTGTTAACTCCCTAATCTTTTCAGTTAACTCTGATGTAGTTCTGGCTAATTCTCTTGTATTCCCGTTACCACATCGATTCTCTCTCTCCCTGAAAGGATTACCACTTCTTAACTCAGGTGTCACATTTTCTGTCTCAGTGATACACACTGTATCTCTTATCGGAGAAACAATTGGTGTACTCTCTTCTGGTTCTGGTCTATATGGAGGTGGTCTCTTGTAAATCATGTCATTCAAGACCTCATCCTCATACTCATTAACTCCATATCTTCTCACTTCTGACTCAGGAACCCTTTCTGCTCCCCCTTCAACTGTTCTCATCGGATATAATCCCTCTGACATACTAGCATCTCGCCATCTTTTCATTCGATCATGATGAGTTTCACGATCATGTCTCCTCCCGAACATATACCTGTAATGTCCTCCAGACCTCTGCTTTTCTCGCTCATGTACTTCCTCTTCCCATTCCACTAAAGCCTCAAACTGTGTCGGCCTTGGTTTTGGGTCAAGACATAACATCTTTTCCCGTAAATTTCTCAACACGGCCAGATTAAATGAACCATGTTCTGGAAATGCTAGAACACCATCCTCTTTGGTATATCTAACCCAGTTCTCCAACCATATACAGGTATGATACCCATATCTTGCAGCCATGAAGGATGCAGGTGTTTTCGCTGGAGGTAACAATTCACCCTCTCTTGTCTTAACATCTTTATCCTTGTCAAAGCACGTTTTGATTCTTCCAAAAAATGTTTTCTTCTTTTTCTCTTCTTGGTAATACATTTTAGCGTTTACCAAACTTTCTAATCCCTTCCGTATTATAAATATACAATATGATTTTTAAGCCAATAACAGCGCGACTCACACTAACGCACCAATCCTGGAGCGTCTACGTCACTAGAATAGCTCTTCCAATCCTTGCGCGGCTCACACCAACACACCAATCCTAGCGCGAGCACTATTCTGATCCACTATCCAATCAGAGCGCGGTCTCTATGACGTCAGCAGCCGCTGCAGTCTCTGTCTCCTGTCTCCTGTCACTCGTCTACCCCTCCTTTACAAAATCTCTCAGTAGACTTCGTGTCAAAACTTCTACAAAATCTATTAGTTACAACATATAAACATCTCCATTTTCTGCTTCGCTAACCACAGAATAGTAAAGAAAATCTATTTCACAAGAATCAACGGACTCTCATACATTCATTAACTGTTTCCTCTAGGACTTGTCCAAAGAGTCTTACAATCAACTAAATGTATATGCATTCACGCACATTCATACAAGAAAATATAGTACATACACACAGAATCCTGCTTCCCGAGAACAGCGAACAATCTGTCCCACTACAGAATTATAACACACGTCAACCAAGCATCTTACCTCTGCCCAGTTCCTCAAACAAGCTCAGAGAATACCTATTACTTCTCCCGCGATAAGCTTTAACGGTGAACCTTACGGATCCCTGGGACTTAAGACCAGAGTTTCACAGATAACCTTCGCTACCATACGTACGCACTCCTTATATACCAGAAATATATCTAATAGTAACATACGACAATGTCACTGATTCCGAACCCAGACAATGTGACGCGCAACTTCAATTGTCACACGTTTTTTCTACAATCCCGTCTTTCCAGAGAGCAGCATATACTTCCCTCTGCCCTACTACGGAACTGCTACTAGCTCCCAAATTCCAGAAGCACTACATATAACTCAACAAAACAACTCCAACATATAGTATTAGTACATATACCAACATCAATCAATAATCAATAATCAATAAGCTAATGTACAAGCAATCTAATCAGATCAAGACAATCATCAATAACCATCCTAACTCTGCTACCAGGAAATTGATAGAGATCAGGGTGCATAAAATATCCTTACTTCCACGGATAGAGTAATTTCACAGTTACACGCACATACACTCATCACACACTAGGGCCCATTTCACTAACATACGCTCAAATACTCTACCATCACTGAACCTGTGGAAAGAAAACTCCTAAACACCCCGCATCTATATCGAGGTCGATAAGACCTGGTTATTGTAACTGCCCTGAAACATAATCTAAACAATCTATACAACAATAATCAAAATAGAGTACTCAATAATTGACAAGAAATAATAACCAACACCGTATTCAAAGTTATGGTACTTTATCTAAAATTAGTCAAAGAAAGTAAATCAGAATAAATCATCATTCTCATAATTACCTATTCTAGCTAAATGTCAGAATGGGTCAGGACAGGTCTCTCAGTAAAAGTCTCTTGAGTCGCCGTCCTTTCAGCATCGATCCTCACCAACGCAGGTTTGGGAAGAAAATGGCAAAGTGGCGAAGTGGCGAAGTGGCGAAGTGGCGAAGAGGCGAAGTGGCGAAGTGGCAAAGACCCTCTCTAGGCTAACAATTTTTATAGTGTTCTGAACAAAGGAAAGAAACAAAAGTATTCATCGCGTCCGCTGAACCTCTGAGCAAAGCGAGAAGGAAAGGATGTAGCATCGCTACATTTGAAAAATCTCCGCTCAGGAAAATCACAAAAATAAAAAGACAGAACAGGAACCAAAAAATAAATGTATCCTTTAACATCCACATTTCCTCAGCGATGACACAATGAGCTCAGAGTTCTTTCTTTAAGGCTCCTTTGTCTTCCAAGGCTGTTCCGATTCATCTGGAAACTCGCCCAGAACTGCTGCTGTCCTCACGGAAAGTTTTAACCAGGCAAGGACTGTGGACAGATGACTCGCATCCATATTCAGCAAGGCCTTTTCCATCACAAACTCTTACTCAAGACTAGGCTGCAAACGGCGGCCATGTTTGGTCAGGCCACAATAGGCCACAATAGACCATCTTAATTAAAAGAGACAAAAACAACGTTACCACAGCATAGTGATTAAACAGTGTTAACCCCACTAATACCCTTATGTGTATGTAATTATCTAGCCTCTGCAACACAGAAAAGCATTAATTCAAAAGCGTTTTGTGCTTTAAAATAAACAGCACTCAGCAACGTTTAAACATGTAAACATGCACGTTATTATTAGTTAGCACACATACGCGTTCCCACATGTAATTCTCTCTTGTTAAAACACACATGTTGATCAGTATAAAACACTTACACAAAACAAATAATTAATAATTAATGATTAGTGTTAGTTCGACAAATAGACAAACCAGAGCTTTAAAAAAAAACCCGATTAATTTTCAAACAGAAAATTCTGCTCTAGCAGAAGTTGCTGCCACATCGATAGCAAAAACGTGTGTTGGGTCTAGCCTGCGCAGAAACTGTGGTTCTTGAAGGGGGGTTACGAGTAAATGAAGTAGTGGTTGCTTTCCTCTTGACAAAATTAATTGAATCTGATTCACAGTCCACCTCCGTTACATCAATGTGTTCCCTAATACTAATTTTTTGCATTTCCTTCATGCACTTTTGCGATTGTTCTACAACTTTAGCGATTTTTATGGCTTCCTTTAAAGTGGGATCAGCAGCTGCCCACAGTCGTTCTTGCATCTTCTTATTGCTGCATTGTGCAATTAATTGCTCTCTTATGAGTTCCTCAGACATGGGACCAAATTTGCACTTTATAGCAAGTTCTCTCAGCCGCGCCACAAATTCGTCTATAGATTCATTTGGTCTCTGCTGTTGGGTGTAGAATTTGTGGCGTTGCATTACAATATTCAAAGTTTTAGAAAAGCGTTTGTGAATCCGCAATTTAACCTCCTTATACACATCCTCCTTGACATCTCCATTGTCTTCATGTATCTGAGGTAAGTATTTAACAACATGCTGTCCCACAGTGCCAAGACATCCAATTAACAGAACTTTCTTTCTTATAGGTGAGAAATTAGACCCCCCTAAAGCAACAATGTAATTTTAAAATGTTTCGCTCCAATCTTCCCATTCAATGGGTGGATCACTTAGTAGCATGAGAAAGGATGGGGGAGCCACAACAGCTTGATTGATACTTATTGTGAACAAAGCTGGAAATAAAGTTTGAAGAACAAACAACAAAAAATCTTCACTGTTTTACAGAGTTATTGTAAGGAAGAACATCAGAGAGAAAGTGAGTACCATTAGTGGCCACACAATAGCAGTGTTCACAAATGAACAATGTACCTCTCTGCAGACTCGGGCTTTATGGTAATGCCGAGTGAGAGGAACTTGTGAGAGGCGAGAGAGGAGCTGGAGGCAGAGAAGACTACTGCAGAGGCAAGTAAATGGAGGTATTTACTGGATGTGGGCACAGGAGGAACTGAATATGCAGAGAAGAGAGACACAACGTCAGCACTTGCTAAAAAATACTGCGCATCGGGGGACAAAGTCAGTTCACTACGCTCACAAGTGGAGACAGAGGGTATGAGTTAGGGCCGTGCTAGGAAAGTAGTGCGAGCCATCTGGAGGCGACACAATGAGTGCGTGAGGTAGGCAGCGCGAGGAGAAGCGCGTTCGAGAGACGCGCACAATGAAGGCAGTCTGAATTTTAAAAGCAAAACATAATAATTGAAGCGCAGTGAAAGCGAAGGTTGAGCAGGGCAGCACTTGGGTGAAAAATACTTTAAAAGTAAGGCAATCCTACCACACCAATGACAGCATTGGAGAAACGAAGGAAGGATGCTGGGTTCCTTTCACAGGCTCCAGGCTCCAATGAAAACTGATGACTCAATGATGGTGTCTGGCACATCCCAGCCTGTCGCCAAAATGTAGTGAAGTGATTCATCCAAGGAAGACACCTAACACGTAGTTTATTGGAGCATAGGACCTCCATGCCAGAGGGAGCAGACACCAGCCGACAACATCCCCAACAACTGACATAGAACCCCACATGTGTCATAAAGCCCACATTCCACAGAAGACCTGAACCGAGAGGTAAGGGGTGAAGAAAGACTAAGACACAGTAAAACAGAAACCTGAAAATTGTACTTGGGGGAAGCTCTTGGGTAAAATGGTGAGAGAACTGAGTGAAGAGGGATTCTTACATAAGTTCGGTGCGCTTAGATTTTTTAGGAAAGTTTGTTTAAAAGTTTTGAGGTCTGCATTGAAGTCTCCCATTAAGGAGGGCGGGAATTACTACCTGGGCTGATCTGATGACAACTGAGGGGTTGCATCCCTGGGAAGTCTTAAAAGCGAAAGTTGGAAATAGCCTGTCCAGGTTTAAATTCATGCATGTCCTCCTGGTTCATGGCCTCAAAGCAGGAGCTAGGGGTGATTAGGATGTAGAGCTTTCCCTTCAGGATGTAAGACCTCAGAGTAAGGAGATTGCAGCTTGGTAGTGGACACTCTTGACCTCAGATGAGAAAAACTTAACGCCTCCTTATTCAGTGTGGAGAGGAGCATTTCAAGAGATGGATCTTCAACCGGTTTAGAATAGCTCTTTGAGGCTTTTGTATTCAGTTGTCAAATCAGGGAATTTAAAGAGGAACCATTTCTTTACTATCAATCGGCTCTATTGGACACCATCTAAAATTACCAAGTTTGCCCCCTTGCCCCCTTCCAAGTGTAAATGGTGTGGCTGCATGGAAGCTAATGACGTCCATGTTTTCTTCCACTGCCCGGGTTAAAGGAATATTGGAGAGAAAAGAACTTATCCTGAGAGATATCTTTGGTGTGGGGATTGTTATGAACTCAATGCTGGTCCTTCTGGGAGTCGATTTGATAACGTGTGACTTCCTGCGTTGGCAGCAGAGAGGTCTACTATTTTATTTGATACTCATTGCAAGTTTGTAAGATGTGGATTGATCCGCTGCCCTGAAGGTGGATGACTGGGTTAGGGCAGTTGTTTGTATGTGGCGTGCAGATCTGGGGTAAAAAAATGGGCCCTCCCTCTGATCTATGGGCTGATTTCTTGAAGTGGTGCAGGGACCAAGGAATTGGTCAAGTATTCCAATGATTACACCAAGGCACCTGCAGAGGTGATGGTCTTGTCTTGATATGTCGCGACCCTGGGCTAATGCCATAGCCGCAGGGCGGACAGATAGAGCAGGTTGAGATTTGCAGATGCCCCTGGTGGTCTGAGGATAAAAAAAATACTGCCAACAAATCGAATATATATAATTAAAGAAATGAGCAGAGTACATGCGATCAGCAAGAAAAGAGGATTTGTTTCTCTCAGTCAAGAAAATTACCACAGTGCTCGGTGTCTGATTGGTCATTCTATTGTGATGTATTGGTGTAGTTTTGGTCCCAGGGTTTTATGGGTAATGTTGTTCTTCTTGGCGGCTGTTGAAGTTAAAGCGAGAAAAGTAAGCATTATATTAGCCTCCGGTCTTGTAATAAAATCTTATTTTTACCTTAATCCATTCAAATCCACTACTATGTACGGACATGACAATATCAAAAGTAGCTGCTGGAGGGCGCTCCAATATTAGGAAACAGAGTAAGAACTCAAAAAGGACCAAACCTTTCAATTCTTGGTAACTCTTCTATGTAACAATGAAAGCTGATGTGCCTTGAAGCATGACCTGTCCTGGCATTGTTTGCATGTTACAAATAAAATAAACGCAAAATACAGCATGCGGTATGGGCTCAGATTTATTCAAACCACCTCTGACCCACTCACTGTCATTTCTCTTCAAGAGAAGCTACACAGAGTGCACTTTATATCTCTTGGGGGCATATTATCAAGGGCCGACGATAAATATCATAAAGCGCGTTTAGCGCTTGCATATTTATAACCGGCTATCTCTGGAAATTATCGCCCGGTTAGCGCGTTATCAACAACGCGCATCGCCGATGCGATAAAAATTCTAGAGATAGTGTGGATTTCGCCATTTTCCATGGTGGAGAATGCCGAAATATCCTAGATGATAGGGCCTGTGGTCTTAGCCACAAAATCCACCCCCCATGTTAGGTATGCCTTAGTCAGGAATTTAACAGACGTTAAATTCCTGCGTTAAGGCATACTTAACGTGATTTTAAATATCGCTAACCCTCGTTGTCAATATGACGAAGCTGGGTTAGCGATATTTTCCCAAGGAAGTCTTGTCAGGCATGCCTCCTTTGCATCTCATTAGCGATGCGATGGGAGGCGTGCTGACAAGGGGCGCTATTGCAAGGAAACACGCGCTAGCATGTCCTTGTTGATAATGCGATAACATTATTGCCGCTTTTCGCTCGAAAACAGGCTCTAACGCGGCGATAGTATTATCGCCACCCCTTGTTGATATTCCCCACAGTGTTTTCTCTTTTCCAAATGTGGTTTAAGAAGCCACCGCTTTAGTAGTAAGCAACTTGTCCTTAAATGATGAACTGAGAACATTGTACAACAAAGATTGTAGCGGCAGATAAATTGCACTGGACCTAAATGTGAACCGGTATAATGCAAACAAAACAAAAAAATATATACATATATATGTGTATCTCAATCAGTATTAGTAGTAACAATGGACTCCTGCCTAAAAGTCAATGCTTCTACGCATTTTTAGAAGATTATTTACTCAAGATTAACTGCGATATTAAGCATTGGCATATTCAGTGTGTCTAGCTAAATTTTTAGTTCTGCTGCACCGAAAAAAATTGCTTTCTATATAAAATGCATCTGCAAGCTAAAAAAAGAATGTATGATTGTTCTATGTACTTTTGTGATACAAAACGGTCCGTCCTACATTTCAAATTAAGCCCTCTGTAGGAGGTGGAATGATACATCATGTAGTCAATATCATGAGGTGAGAGGGGTATACTGCTCTGAGCGGAGACAAAGTCGTAGACAGGATCCTAAAATAAGTGCCCAAAATGCTGAGCAACAAAACCGGAATGAGTATGTAAATTGCACAGTATATAAAGACAAACCACTATAAGAAAAATCTGAAGTAAAAACAGTTCATTAGAGCGAAAATTCCAAGAGCTAAATGTAAATATATAGAGCAAATCTTTAGGCCATATTTTCAGTTTTATGTACTATTTACTGCTATTTTAATAGAACAGTGGGTCAGATTTATAAGCCCCATGTGCCACATTTATGTCGCCGTTGCGTCACTTCTGTGACTCAGCGGCGTTGTAAACCATGCACCACGTTGCTCCTTATTTACAACGGGACGCATCAAGGGAGATGCGTCACGTTGTAAAGCCCTGCGCCACATGAAACCTGTGTCAGGTTTCATGTAGGCGTTCATGCGCAGGGTAGGCGTTCCGTCGCAGGAACGCCTCGTAAAAGTGACGCAGTGAAATCTGCAAGATTTCACGGAGTCACTTTCCCAAGGCCGCTGCGACAAATCCTTACGCCTGCTTGAGGCAGGCATAAGGAGGGGCGCACCACGTTAGGTATGGGCGGCGCTTGCGACACGACTCCAGCAATGCGCCACCCTTATGCCACAGGATGCGACACACATCGCCTTATCCTTCCGCCACGGTGTGCCGCATTGTAAATGCGACGCATTCCTGGTGGCGCAATGAGATAATTGCATGTCGCATCTTTTCTGGCGCATCCCTGCTGATTTGCAGAGATGCGCCAGAACTTGTAAATCTGCCCCTCTGTATCGTTTTTGCTTCTTCAGCGAGCTGAATGTTTCTGCAGAAAGTCTGATTCAGTCATGAATAGAGAAGTTAAAGTTTGTTTATGCAAGACTGGAATCTTATCCAACACTCTTCAGTCGCAACCTTATAACAGCAAGATGTTCAGTTGAAAGCAAATTAGAACAGTACGGGGAAGATTTACCAAATCTCCATGCAACGCAGCAATTCTGAAAGACACACATTTAGAATACAGTGAAAACACATACATACACTAGGGTACACTAAGGGTTGGGGTACACCTGTCGTTGGTATGACCTACCCTATCAGCCCCTATTGAATATTAGGGCAGGGGGATTAAAACTACCTAGAAGTCCCTAGTCCACAATAGGGCATGGCAGTTTGGAGGCCAGCAGCTTTACTGCAATTGCATGTGTGCACTGCTGAAGCCTGAGGTCAGGTTTAAAAGTAGCCCTGGATGGCAGGACTGCTTTTAAAAAGTAAATATTGCTCAAACTTGACTTTGGGGTTTGGGGTACTTGAACATGGATGACCTACAATGTTTTGGAATATTAGAAACCCCCAGGGTCTCCCCAAGGTGTCCCAGGTGTGGGGCGTCAGGTATTTGTAAGGTAGACCCTTATAAAATGAGCTTTCTCTGCCCTGGGGTAAGTGAAATTTCACATTTCAGTCCCCACATTGTGATAAAATGCTGCCCAAATTAGACTTTGATGCTAGGAGCCCTGTGGAGGGGGGATCTGCAATATTTCTAGAGATTCAGAACCCCTAAAGTGTCCCCTAGTTGTCCCAGGATGTGGGGTTCATGTAGATATAAGCAAAGTACTTATAAAATATGTTTTTGTAAGTCCTGGTGCTGGAAAAATGGCCCAAGTCATTTTTCCCATTGCAAATCCCCTGCCAGATAGGTTAACATAGCAGGAAGTTATTAATTAATATCTCTTGATAGGAGAGGGCTAGAAGTCCCATTCAAAGACTTCCCAGAATGGTATTAGTAAACTCAAGAATATGGTATTTTTGAATTTCTCCTAAAGTGTACATACAAGAAGTTATAAGACTTTCTTGTTTGTAAGTCCAAATTCAGCCTTCTAGTGGTCTGTCCTGATTGGTCAGAGTTAAGTGGATTAGCCAGGCTGCCTTGAAGAGGTGATAAAGAGCCCCTGGGGTTAACCAGCTCTGCTGGAAGGCCAGTGTGCTGCTACACAGGAATGCCAGAGCAGGGGAGGAGTCGTAAACCATGGTCTTCAAAGGGAAGTGGAGGCCTTAGTGTAATTTACAACTCTAAACTCTTCACCTCAGCCAGAGCCAGGCTTATGGAAGGAATGAACAGATGCAAGGGGGAGTGTATATGGAAAGTAAGCCATCCTAGGGGTCTGTTTAGCCAGTTCTTACCTCCCTGCTGGAAAATCAGCCATTATGAATTTGGAGGATTTGGTGCACTCTGGGACAAAATAATGCCACACTCTACAGGATGGGGTCATATTTTTGGGGAGTTGGCCTGCTCCCATTGGTCAGCAGTGGCCTCCTGCTTGACCCAGAGAACTGGGAATAAGTATCTGAGCGGGGTAGAGCCTCTCAGATCTGCTGCTTGAAACTTAAGGAAGCAAGACGTTGACATGCTGAGAAGCTGGGGTGCAAAGTTCTAAGGCCTGGCTGTTGCAGGGATTCTGCACATACACAGAACTATGTGCAGGAAACCAGGACCTCGGTGTATTGTGGTGTACCAAAATCCCACTCCGACTAGCAATAGTGTCTCATTCGTTCTCCGTACTACAGCGAAACTACCAATGGTTAGACAACCTAGAACATGCCACTCCGTTCCTCTCAGGAGTACTGGGAACAAGAACACTCTTTCGTTCAAGCACTCATACTTGTCCACAACGTGAGTAATCAGAGACACTGTATAGTTCAAAATGTTTATTTTACCTAACATGCAGTACACAAGCCAATACTAGCAGCAAAATGCATAAAAACAATATAATCAGCATAGTTACAATTCCATATAATACGTACAGGGATATCATGTTATGACAGTGGAACAAGGTCTCCAGCGCCTTACCACCCTCCCCATGCAAGAAGCTAGTTAGTTATAATATTAGAAGACCTCTGGGCTTTGTCAGGGGGACACCATACCTCCAAGTCTAGATGCAAAGGTTTACATCTCCGGACAAGCACAGCTCTTCTGTTCTGGATAGATTTTCTCCAAGTGCCTAAACATGCATCTTGTGCAATATTAAAAGGCACTGAAATTCAGTAGTGCAGCTGTGTTCTATGTTGTGTATAATGTGTGTGGGACTGACCAAAGCAGATTAACAGGGATATTGTTTTCTGACCTTGAACATTATGTGCAGACGAGAAGGACAGAGCACAGCGAGATGTGTAAAAGGCAGATGGTTCTCTTGTGAAAACGCGCAAGCAAAGTATTTACGAAAACAGAGCCATGTAGTAACATGTGCAAAAGTGGCAGAATGGCGGCCAAGCATATACAAACTGATGCTAATTTAGCAATGTCCGTTGTTAATCCCATATCTTCACTACATGTCCTCTGAAGACTGTGCCAGATGAAACTACAGCCCTGTGGATTACCTTGCTGCAAAAGAACTAAAGAGTGGACTCCCTGCAAGCTACAGGTTAACAGAGCTCACCTGGACCATCACCACCAAGGATCCTCAACCTGGAGAACACCAGTGGATTTGTAAGCGTTTTGTCCAAGTGGATTGTGGCAACTGAAGTCCTCAACTTTCAAGGACCATCTTGGAGCTTCCAGACTCTTGGAGTGAGTTTGAGACACTTTTGGACCCCTTGATGAACTTCAGGAAGAAGTTCAAGAAGTTTGGAGAACTTTGGAGCAACTTTAAAAAAAAGCTCTATAGAGGGACCGACTCAACCTGGCCAGCCAAGCCGCCTGCCTTCAACCACGAGCCAGCCAAGCCATCCAGGTTCGTCCCGCTAAAAGATGCGTAGGACCCACTTCCAGAGTTTGACTGGGAGTAGAAGAAATCCAAGGCCGGCGAACCCTCACTGAATCCGGCCTGGTGAAGAGCATCGAGGGACCCCGCGAAAAAAAGCCCCGTAAAAGTTTCTAAGTCCGAACGAAGAAAAGGTGACCAGAAGCTTCCTTGAAAGCCAAGCCGCCTGCCTTCAACCGCGTGTCGGCCTGGATTCTGGGTTTGCCCCGCTGAAACACTATTGAACACTGGTGCAAATTCTTCTAATAACTTGTTCACATCATCCTCACTCACTACCATGACCTGTTCTGCCACTCTGGGATTTACTACAATGTGTATGTCATACTTATCAGACTAACCCAATATAGGTGGACCTTCAGTAGCAACATAAATTTTCCCCTTCGTGTGACGTTCGTGAAACAGGATATCAGCATCAAAATACCCCATTACACCAATGTTGGCTCCTTGATAACCCTTCAGTACAACATTAGTATTATTCAACATTTTACCAGGCCACACAGTGTCGAATAAATGTTTTGAAATGATGGTGTACAGAGACCCAGAGTCTACCATCAGAGTCACCACCTCCCCATCCACCACAAAATCCGCTTTGGGACGTGAACATCTCTTTGAATCATCCGAAACATCTTGTTCCAATTGATTAGTCAGGTCCGAATTCACCATTAAAATTCTGTGTTCCGTGAGATCCTCTGATTCTTTAACCATAGCCACCTTTGCTTTGTTGGCTTAGCTCATGCGAGCAAAATGGCCCTTCCTTCCACACAAACGGCAATCTTTCCCAACGCGAAACAAGATTTTGAGTCTGCGATGTGGAAGTTGCTGCCACATCGATAGCAAAAACGTGTGTTGGGTCTAGCCTGCACAGAAACTGTGGTTCTTTGAAGGGGGGTTACAAATAAATGAAGTAGTGGTTGCTTTCCTCTTGACAAAATTAATTGAATCTGATTTACAGTCCACCTCCGTTACATCAATGTGTTCCCTATTGCTAATTTTTTGCATTTCCTTCATGCACTTTTGCGATTGTTCTACAACTTTAGCGATTTTTATGGCTTCCTTTAAAGTGTGATCAGCAGCTGCCCACAGTCGTTCTTGCATCTTCTTATTGCTGCATTGTACGATTAATTGGTCTCTTATGAGTTCCTCAGACATGGGACCAAATTTGCACTTTATAGCAAGTTCTATCAGCCGCGCCACTAATTCGTCTATAGATTCATTTGGTCTCTGCTGTTGGGTGTAGAATTTGTGGCGTTGCATTACAATATTCAAAGTTTTAGCAAAGCGTTTGTGAATCCGCAATTTAACCTCCTTATACACATCCTCCTTGACATCTCCATTGTCTTCATGTATCTGAGGTAAGTATTTAACAACATGCCGTCCCACAGTGCCAAGACATCCAATTAACAGAACTTTCTTTCTTATAGGTGAGAAATTAGACCCCCCTAAAGCAACAATGTAATTTTAAAATGTTTCGATCCAATCTTCCCATTCAATGGGTGGATCACTTTGTAGCATGAGAAAGGATGGGGGAGCCACAACAGCTTGATTGATACTCATTGTGAACAAAGCTGGAAATAAAGTTTGAAGAACAAACAACAAAAAAATCTTCACTGTCTTACACAGTTATTGTAAGGAAGAACATCAGAGAGAAAGTGAGTACCATTAGTGGCCACACAATGGCAGTGTTGACAAATGAACAATGTACCTCTCTGCAGACTCGGGCTTTATGGTAATGCCGAGTGAAAGGAACTCGTGAGAGGCGAGAGAGGAGCTGGAGGCAGAGAGGAGTACTGCAGAGGCAAGTGAATGGAGGTATTTACTGGATGTGGGTACAGGAGGAACTGAATATGCAGAGAAGAGAGACACAACGTCAGCACTTGCTAAAAAATACTGCGCATCGGGGGACAAAGTCAGTTCACTACGCTCACAAGTGGAGACAGAGGGTATGAGTTAGGGCCGTGCTAGGAAAGTAGCGCGAGCCCTCTGGAGGCGACACAATGAGTGCGTGAGGTAGGCAGCGCGAGGAGAAGCGCGTTCGAGAGACGCGCACAATGAAGGCAGTCTGAATTTTAAAAGCAAAAAATAATAATTGAAGCGGAGTGGAAGCGAAGGTTGAGCAGGGCAGCACTTGGGTGAAAAATACTTTAAAAGTAAGGCAATCCTACCACACCAATGGCAGCATTGGAGAAACAAAGGCAGGATGCTGGGTTCCTTTCACAGGCTCCAGGCTCCAATGACAACTGATGACTCAATGATGGTGTCTGGCACATCCCAGCCTGTCGCCAAAATGTAGTGAAGTGATTCATCCAAGGAAGACACCGAAGCAGGAACAGTTAACACGTAGTTTATTGGAGCATAGGAACTCCATGCCAGAGGGAGCAGACACCAGCCGACAACATCCCCAACAACTGACATAGAACCCCACATGTGTCATTAAGCCCACATTCCACAGAAGACCTGAACTGAGAGGTAAGGGGTGAAGAAAGACTAAGACACAGTATAACAGAAACCTGACAATTGTACTTGGGGGAAGCTCTTGGGTAAAATGGTGAGAGAACTGAGTGAAGAGGGATTCTTACATAAGTTCGGTGCGCTTAGATTTTTTAGGAAAGTTTGTTTAAAAGTTTTGTGGTCTGCACTGAATGGGATTCTCCTCGTTCCCCGGTATGCTTGAAAGACGGCTTAAGTCTCCCATTAAGGAGGGCGGGAATTACTACCTGGGCTGATCTGATGACAACTGAGGGGTTGCATCCCTGGGAAGTTTTAAAAGCGAAAGTTGGAAATAGCCTGTCCAGGTTTAAATTCATGCATGTCCTCCTGGTTCATGGCCTCAAAGCAGGAGCTAGGGGTGATTAGGATGTAGAGCTTTCCCTTCAGGATGTAAGACCTCAGAGTAAGGAGAATGCAGCTTGGTAGTGGACACTCTTGACCTCAGATGAGAAAAACTTAACGCTTCCTTATTCAGTGTGGAGAGGAGCATTTGAAGAGATGGATCTTCAACCGGTTTGGAATAGGCTTTTGTATTCAGTTGTCAAATCAGGGAATTTAAAGAGGAACCATTTCTTTACTATCAATCGGCTCTATTGGACACCATCTAAAATTACCAAGTTTGGCCCCTTCCAAGTGTAAATGGTGTGGCTGCGTGGAAGCTAATGACGTCCATGTTTTCTTCCACTGCCCGGGTTAAAGGAATATTGGAGAGAATAGAACTTATCCTGAGAGATATCTTTGGTGTGGGGATTGTTATGAACTCAATGCTGGTCCTTCTGGAAGTCGATTTGATAACGTGTGACTTCCTGCGTTGGCAGCAGAGAGGTCTACTCTTTTATTTGATACTCATTGCAAGAAGAGAAGTTTGTAAGATGTGGATTGATCCGCTGCCCTGAAGGTGGATGACTGGGTTAGAGCAGTTGTTTGTATGTGGCGTTCAGATCTGGGGTAAAAAATGGCCCATCCCTCTGATCTATGGGCCGATTTCTTGAAGTGGTGCAGGGACCAAGGAACTGGTCAAGTATTCCAATGATTACACCAAGGCACCTGCAAAGGTAATGGTCTTGTCTTGATATGTCGCGACCCTGGGCGAATGCCATAGCCGCAGGGCGGATAGATAGAGCAGGTTGAGATTTGCAGATGCCCCTGGTGGTCTGAGGATAAAAAAAATACTGCCAACAAATCGAATATATATAATTAAAGAAATGAGCAGAGTACATGCGATCAGCAAGAAAAGAGGATTTGTTTCTCTCAGTCCAAAAAATTACCACAGTGCTCGGTGTCTGATTGGTCATTCTATTGTGATGTATTGGTGTAGTTTTGGTCCCAGGGTTTTCTGGGTAATGTTGTTCTTCTTGGCGGCTGTTGAAGTTAAAGCGAGAAAAGTAAGCATAATATTAGCCTCCGGTCTTGCAATAAAATCTTTTTTTACCATAATCCATTCAAATCCACTAGTATGTACGGACATGACAATATCAAAAGTAGCCGCTGGAGGGCGCTCCAATATTAGGAAACAGAGTAAGAACTCAAAAAGGACCAAACCTTTCAATTCTTGGTAACACTTCTATGTAACAATGAAAGCTGATGCGCCTTGAAGCATGACCTGTCCTGGCATTGGTTGCATGTTACAAATAAAATAAACGCAAAATACAGCATGCGGTATGGGCTTAGATTTATTCAAACCACCTCTGACCCACTCACTGTCATTTCTCTTCAAGAGAAGCTACACAGAGGGCACTTTATATCTCTTGGGGGCATATTATCAAGTGCCGACGATAAATATCGTAAAGCGCGCTTAGCGCTTGCATATTTATCACCGGCTATCTCTGGAAATTATCGCCCGGTTAGCGTGTTATCAACAACGCGCATCGCCGAGGCGATAAAAATTCCAGAGATAGTGTGGGTATCGCCGTTTTCCATGGTGGAAAACGGCATAATATCCTAGATGATAGGGCCTGTGGTCTTAGCCACACAATCCACCCCCCATGTTAGGTATGCCTTAGTCAGAAATTTAACAGACGTTAAATTCCTGCGTTAAGGCATACTTAACGTGATTTTAAATATCGCTAACCCTCGTTGTCAATATGACGAAGCTGAGTTAGCGATATTTTCCCAAGGAAGTCTTGTCAGGCACGCCTCCTTTGCATCTCATAAGCGATGCGATGGGAGGTGTGCTGACAAGGGGCGCTATTGCAAGGAAACACGCGCTAGCGTGTCCTTGTTGATAATGCGATAATATTATCGCCGCTTTTCACCCGAAAACAGGCTCTAAAGCGGCGATAATATTATCGCCAGCCCTTGTTGATATGCCCCACAGTGTTTTCTCTTTTCCAAATGTGGTTTAAGAAGCCACCGCTTTAGTAGTAAGCAACTTGTCCTTAAATGATGAACTGAGAACATTGTACAAGAAAGATTGTAGCGGCAGATAAATTGCACTGGACCTAAATGTGAACCAGTATAATGCAAACAAAACAAAAAAATATATACATATATATATATATGTATCTCAATCAGTATTAGTGGTAACAATGGACTCTTGCCTAAAAGTCAATGCTTCTACGCATTTTTAGAAGATTATTTACTCAAGATTAACTGCGATATTAAGCATTGGCATATTCAGTGTGTCTAGCTAAATTTTTAGTTGTGCTGCACCGAAAAAAATGCTTTCTATATAAAATGCACCTGCAAGCTAAAAAAAGAATGTATGATTGTTCTATGTACTTTTGTGATACAAAACGGTCCGTCCTACATTTCAAATTAAACCCTCTGTAGGAGGTGGAATGATACATCATGTAGTCAATATCATGAGGTGAGAGGGGTATACTCCTCTGAGCGGAGATAAAGCCGTAGACAGGATCCTAAAATAAGTGCCGAAAATGCTGAGCAACAAAACCGGAATGAGTATGTAAATTGCACTGTATATAAAGACAAACCACTATAAGAAAAATCTGAAGTAAAAACAGTTCAGTAGAGCGAAAATTCCAAGAGCGAAATGTAAATATATAGAGCAAATCTTTAGGCCATATATTCAGTTTTATGTACTATTTACTGCTATTTTAATAGAACTGTGGGTCAGATTTATAAGCCCCATGTGCCACATTTACGTCGCCGTTGCGTCACTTCTGTGACGCAGCGGCGGTGTAAACCATGCGCCACGTTGGTCCTTATTTACAACGGGACGCATCAAGGGAGATGCGCCACATGAAACCTGTGTCAGGTTTCATGTGGGCGTTCATGCGCAGGGTAGGCGTTCCGTCGCAGGAACGCCTCGTAAAAATGACGCAGTGAAATCTGCAAGATTTCACAGAGTCACTTTCCCAAGGCCGCTGCGACAAATCCTTACGCCTGCTTGAGGCAGGCATAAGGAGGGGCGCACCACGTTAGGTATGGGCGGCCCTTGTGCATTGCTGGAGCCGTGTCACGCTTGCGACACGACTCCAGCAATGTGCCACCCTTATGCCACAGGATGCGACACGCATCGCCCTATCCTTCTGCCATGGTGCGCCGCATTGTAAATGCCACGCATTCCTGGTGGCGCAAGGAGATAATTGCGTGTCGCATCTTTTCTGGCGCATCCCTGCTGATTTGCAGAGATGCGCCAGAACTTGTAAATCTGCCCCTCTGTGTCGTTTTTTGCTTCTTCAGCGAGCTGAATGTTTCTGCAGAAAGTCTGATTCAGTCATGAATAGAGAAGTTAAAGTTTGTTTATGCAAGACTGGAATCTTATCCAACACTCTTCAGTCGCAACCTTATAACAGCAAGATGTTCAGTTGAAAGCAAATTAGAACAGTAGGGGGAAGATTTACCAAATTTCCATGCAACGCAGCGCAGCGCAGCCTCCCGCAACAGGGAAGGAGCAGGAGAGCACCATATCTTCAAAGATATGACTCTCTTCTCCCCTTTCCCTTGCGCCGGCGCTGATTACAGCTGCCGTGCGCCGCACATCAGCTTAGCGCCATAGCGCAAAGGTGTGTGTATGAGTCTAGCATAGGTTTTGTACAGGAAGGGTACTCTTCCTGTACAAAATACTATGCCTAGACAGACACGAGGGAAAGCTCCTCCAACTTTGTATGCATTCTGCACACTGCAGCACGCGTGCAAAGTCCGAAAACGAAGGAGAAATGAAAGCATTTCTCCTTCTTTGCGCCTAGTTGAAAAGGGCGCAGTTTTCTCATGCTAAATCCAATCTACTGTATTTAGTAAATTGAGTTTAGCGTGAGAAACCTTGGGTGGTTGCATGGAAACGCCCATGCACCATCCTTGGTACGCCCCCATGGCGCAAAGTAATGCAAAGCAGCGCTATGCGCTGCTTTGCATTACTTTTAACTTATTTCCAGCGCTAAACAAGTTTAGCGCTAGAAAGTAAATTAGGAAAAAAAAAATTTGCACCGTTTTGCGTTACTTTTGTGATGCAAACACAGCGCAAAATCTTAGTAAATTTCCCCCTCCATGTTTCAAGGCATCTTGTTAACTGCTTGCATTATCTGGCAGGTATAAGGTCAATGTACTCCATGCTATGGTGTGGTGGATACACACGGATCTGCCTACATATTATAGACACTCAAAGGTGTATTGGTTGAGAACAGGTTTAGTTGCTAACAGTGACGACTGGTCCATTAGGGCCTGATGGGTGGAGCTCTGACACTTTCTACCTTCCACTGAAGGGCGTAATTAGCCAAGCTACGGGTCTGAATCCAAGCCGCCATCTTAGCTGGTTGCTTTGCCCATGCACATTAGTCCTACTTCCATGTACTGTGTCACAGCAAATATTAAAAATAAATCCCAAATTCTTGCCTGACTGGAGGACGGTACTTGCACTAGCCCTCCCTCAAGCAAAGACTTCCTTCTTTCTCTCCCTCCTCTGTAGGTTGGCCGAGGATTCTGGGTCCAGGCTGTAGAAGATGTCCCTCATCACACCTTCCACCAGCTCGGGATCAAGTGCTGTTACCATGCCTCCAGCTCCTTAGCTGCAGTAGAGGAGAACTGCTTGGTGAGCCGGCGGCCTTCAGAGCTTAAGTTGGAGGGTGAAGTGAATGAAGAAGAGCTTGTGTGTTTTTGTGTGTGTGCATAAGCGACTGATGGATGTGAGTGTATGTCTTTTATGCCTTTGTGTGTTTGTGGGGTGGGTGATTTTGCAAAATCTGGCTTTCTCTGATATAATAGCAACTCTCCCTTGATATATTGTGGAAATTCTTGTTAACCTTCTGTATATCTCTGACTTAACGGAATCCGTCCTTGTTAATTTTGTCTGCACTCTTATGTACCCTTGGCTATTCCTTAGCTGGCAAAAAGGTAGCCCATACCCATATTCTGGGCATTGTCACATTCTAGCTATGCCAATCATAATATAACAATAGCCACAGATTTTTGACTTATTGTGGACAATCTTGCCAATATTTTGGAGCTACCTGGTTTAATATTGACTCCTTCATAACATAATTTCAACATTCATGATACCTTTCTGGCCATTCTTGACATGCATAATGCCTGTCTTTGACCTATTATGACCTTTTTAGAGCACTTTGGAGATATCTGGAATAACAGTGGCTAACCTTGGGCATTCCTGAGATCCCTCTCGCTATCCCTGGCATACCAGTGACACATTCTTAACGTATTGTGGCAATTCTTGAGAGTTATCTCGCTATCCTTGTCTTAATTTCTCTCCCATGTTTACACATAATTTTAGTTATTCCTAGCAGCATGTTGGTGAAAATCCATGGCATTTGATATACATCTTTGGTATTCGATGATGATGATGATGATGATAAAAAGGATCATAAATGAGCATGAAAGGTGGACTTTGTCCTTGTGTGACATTGGTACATGTGCGTGCTTGGTGAAAATGAGAAGGTACATTTTAGAGAATCATATATTTAAGACAAATTTAAATCTGATATATCGGGACAAAAACATACATTTTTTCCCTAAAAATGTACATTTGTTTGGGGGTATTCATACTATTTATCCAAAATTAGATATTTCAGGGTGAAAATAAATATGTGTGTTTTCAGAAATCCTCGAGCTGATGTTTGGGCCAAAATAATTGCATCTCTGAAAAATATTTAAGCATGATATCTGAAGCATACTTCATGCTGAGTTCATGAAACATTTCTGGTTTTCTTTTTTTTGTAGTGCTATGGCAATTTTATGATTTCTGAGGACACATTATATCATTTATATTTATAAAGCTTTAAATGATATTGCTACTGCTGTCTGGGACCTATGCATCAAAGACAGGTGTATGAGCTTGTAGGACATCTAACTCTACTGCCTATGGTCTGTGGTTGTGGTGTGAGAGTTGCATAACTTATGAATTCTTCACTGTAACTCTTCCAAATAGACTTAAAATCATAACACAATGCTAAGAGGCTACTTTAAAGAATTAGGACGGAAAAATGAAGTTGACATTTGAGAGGCAGATTTGCTTTATGGCCTGTACTTCATCTACACCCTTAACCAATTTTTAGGGAAATTGTGCTGGAAATCCACTGTTTGAAGGCTTCTTTTTTAGGCTTTTTAGAAGCAAAGAGCTGGAACAACTCTGGGTAAGGTAATGCTCGCCTTGCACACCTCGACAGAATTTGCATATGTTCATAGTGCTCCTTCAGAACCTTTGTATTTGCAGACAGTTATATGAGAACTGATCTGTAAAATACTTTTTTTCAAACATTTCTTGTGTAATAACGCTCTTTGTCCTTCTACCAGCAGTAAGGATGTAGGATTCGCTCAATCCAAATAGAGGCAAGTATTTACATTTCCCCACTTTTTTCAAAATTTTCCAGTCTGCATTCCTCTTTAGATTTCTGGCTAGCTTATAATGGGGAACTAATTTCTGGCAAATATTTTCTGACTTTGCAGACTATGCTTTGCAAATAGTACACAGGACTTTTAAATTGAATTCTGTGTTCACTAGGAGTGCTTTAGAGCTGTTCTGATCTGGGCCAACATGTGAAGTTTCCTGCACATTTTGGCTGTCTGGTTTTGTAACACTGGAACCTGTAAATTACTTTCTTGGATGATGTTGCAGCACTATTGTGAGCTTCACCAGGTCATCAATTTGGAATTGTGGGAGAAAGCATAGCTGTATTCCATAGCCATGACCGCTGTTGTTGCGGGGATTCTGCACATACACAGAACTTTGCGCAGGAAAACAGGACCTCAGTGTATAGGGGCTGAACCTTCCTACCACCTTAGTACCCAGAATCCCAAAACCGACTAGCTAAAGTGTCTCATTTGTTCTCCTACATAATCATGAAACTACGAATGATTAGACAACTCAGAACACAACACTCCCAACTCTCTCAGGAATCGCAGTAGCAGAAAATACCCTTTTGCTCACTCACTCGTACTTGTCCACACTAAGAATTGTCAGAGTCACTGTTATAGTTCAAAATGTTTATTTTAGCTACCGTGCTCTATAATGCAGTATACGAGCCACTACCAGCAGCGAAATGCATAAACCAAAAACAGTTAGCACTTTTACAGTTCCATAGAATATAAAGGGGGATGTCATCATATACCAACAGTGGAAAAAGGACTATAAGGCCTAACCACCCTCCCCTTGGTAAGGTGAAGTTTATTATATAACGGAAGATCTCTGGGATTTGTCAGCAGACCTCATACCTTCGTGCCTAGATGGAAGTTTTACATCATAGGAACAGCATGGCTCTTCTCTCTGGAAAGGTCCCTCTCCAAGTATGTATTGAACAACATGCATCCCCGTAATATCAAAGCACGAGTTTCCAACAGCGCAGCTGTGTTACCATGTTATGTCTAGGTGCTAGGGACTGACCAGAACAGAATAACAAGGGGCATTGTTTATCCACCTGCACATCGTGTTCAGACTAAACTCCAGGAACAGGCAGAGAACGCGGAAAGCAGACAGTGCTCATGTGAAAGGCACAGAGTCTTGCAAAATAAAGTCATGTAGTAATGTGCGCAAAAGCAGCATCATGGCAGCAGTGCTCATGCTAACTTAGCAATGTCGACAATGACCCTAATGGCCATATAACACCCTCCCCTTGATAAGGTCATAGCATGTAGACAAAAGACCAAAACAGAGTTCAAAGGTAAGCAGAACTCAGGAACGCTTAAAAAAAACAAATTGGAAAAATACAGAAAAAAAAAGTTTTAGTATGTCGTTTAAAATTTAGTTTTTTCACGGAAAACATGATTAAGAAGGAGGTGGCAAATCCCACCAAGTACGTGAACTTAAAAATGCAATTCGTTCCAAAAGGCTATCCCTATTGTTAGTAGAAAAAAGGGATGCCATCCAGTCAAGTAGGCCGAAGGAACAGACGTGTGTCCTCGTAATCCGATGCTTACAAGAGCATACCCGGGCAACATGCGTGATATTCGATGAAACTCTGTCACAAGAGGTTCTGCGCAGCTGCACAGATATTCCATTCAGCCAAGACTCCAAGTGCAGCCACACGCACCATACGGCCATACCCAGAACAGACCTGTTCATGGGCCACTAAGGAACCCATTAACTGGTCATAATCTGGGTGAACATGACGTATTGGAGAGGCATAAATCCAAAGCCCAATAGAAAGGGCACCGCTGACAGTAGAACACTGGTTGCACGTAAGTAAAGTAGACAAAGCGAAAAGTAAGTCCATAACTCACGCTGAGCGTTGCTAATGGCAAGCATCCAGAAAGTTGGTGCATTTGGTCACAGTACAGTTGCTATTGGCCTGGTCTATGCATTACCACAAGATGAGCAGCCATTGTGTAGCAGGAGCAGAAGATTCAGGCTGCCACCAGCTAGTGCCAGTAATAATGCGAACCCTCCAAGACGCTAGAAGAAATAGAATGAATTAAAGCCGGTATTACTCCAAATATTGTCTGAAAAGAAGTCACAAGGCCAGATTCCACAGGCTTAAAAAAATGAGCAAGGCATTTGGTATCAGACGCATTAAATATTTGATGTGTAAGCTCCCCAAAGTGAAGTGGGAGGTTCGTATTCAGAAGTGGCTGAATCTCGCTAGATGTTCTAGCCACCTGCAATTCGAAGGTCTCTCGGGCCGAAGTGAGAGGCAATTCTTGTTGAAACAATAGTGCTATGAGTCTGCTTAATTTGTTGAAATCTGTATACAAAGTTGGAATGGAAGGCTAAAGGGAACTATCTACTTTGCCATGCGGGGGCAGAAAAAGCACATTGCTACAACAAGTAACACGTTGTGAAACTGTTACTATATACAGGATTCCTGCCCGTAAACCACAGCAGTCGTGGTTATTCAAAATAACATAACTGCTGTTAGAAAGAAATGTTAAAGCGGGAATTATTGCTGGGATGGGAGTTCCTTTAAAAAAACAAGCAAGATTAGGTGCGGCACATTACAAGTGCTGTGTAACTTAACGTGTTTACAAACTAGGGAATGTCCCACTGTGGAATTGCAGTCCTCCCCTGTTAGGAAAACTTCCTTATCCTCCCGTTGACATCTGTAGGTGAAAGGTAGGGACCATAATTCATGGAGAAACGTACTACCCAAGAGTTCAAAGCGGCCAATTGGGAAATGTTTCATGCAAGATTTAAACTGAAACAGCGAAAAAGGGAATTAACCATACAGCTGAATACATCTCCGCTACAGAAAATGGCAAGTGCTCTAAGTATTCAATGTTTAATAGTATATAAGTAGCGTCTTTAATGGACATAAATCTCTGTTTATCAATTAGATTGAATGGTAAAAACAAAGCAGAAGCATTAAAATAATCCCAAGGTACTTTTCCCATTTTCAGAGTCTGCAACGTCCATGCAAACTGCCTCACAGACCGTAATTGTTTTTGACCATGATATAACACAGATACATCACTTTGGACAATATCAATAACAAATGAAACAATAGTATCCAAGGTATAAATGCATGAAGACAGTGTATTAATACTATTGTCGACCACTGCAAGGACTTTTTCTAACTTTGCTTTGTCAATTTGGCGCAGACGAGGCACTGCCTCAATCTGCAAAAGTTTCCATACTTCATTGTAAGCTGCATATATAAACCTCTTTATTCTAGGAATCCGAGGACCTAAGATAAAATCAGCCAAATTGATGTCGCTCGACAAGAGTGACAGGTGTTGTTTTACTGACGACAAAGTTGAGTGTTTCAACCATTGTTGGCACAATTTACCCACCGAATATGTGGTGACCGAATGTAAATGTGGAAAACGAGGATCTGGTCTAGTCCGTATGAAACCAGGCGTTGCATTATAAAAACGCAGTTGGCATGCATTTGAATTGGTTTGCCTCACCAACCATCCGGACAGGTCAACATCAAAGACATTGAAAGTATCATTTCGCAACAAAGCTTGTAATACATCAATCGTATAATTAGTTTGTGTACGCTAATTGCCATATTCTTCTAAAGACAGAATGGATGGAATATTAACATTTTTGGCAGTTGCAGGGCCTAAGCAAGTAGTTTGGTGCACTGTATCATTTAAAAATAATATTTGAGTTGGGATTAGGCAGGCAAGATGCAAAGCTTCAGTTCCCTGAACTTACCAAGCCTTAGTGCCCCAAATTGATTTCAAATCAGCCGTATCTCTCCAGTGATGATAACCCTGTGTGGCCAATTCAGTTCTAAAGGAATTGGAATAGATTAATTTAGTATGGGTTTGAATAAATTTGGATTGAAATGACAATTGCAATTTAAAGAAATAGGATTCTGGATTGGACGTGTTATAATCTGTGAAATAAGTGAACTTATCCCTGAGGGTTTTAGAACTCCCCCGGAAGGGAGTTGGAGAATGTTGATATTGTGTGTAATTAAAAACTGGTCTTAACATGTTTGTTTTCTGTAAGAAATGATGCCATAGTGTTGATAACAGAATAAATCAGCATAATTTGTAGAATTGTAATATACATCTTCAGCATCAAAAGCTGCATAATACTTTAAATCAGGAAACAATGAATGTACTGCTTGTACATCCCAATCATCAAAATGTATGTCAGGTGTTACCACATCTCCTAAAGAAACAAAAAACACGTACGGAATCCTAAGGACTTCCGTCGGGCCATGAATTTCGATTGCTACTTTATGCCAAATGATGCTATCTGCATCTGGGAAAGCTGAAATGTTCAGAAGAGTTTCAACACGCTATGATATGAGATGATGTATGAGGGGCGAGAATTCCATCGACCAACTTCACAGGAGAGCGCTCTGGCAAATAAATACCATTGATGAGCAAGAAAAATACTGTCACAAATCCAATTGACATGAAGAGTAAAATCAGGATAAGTACCAACCAGATGTAGGTCCAGGGTAGGACCAGGTAAGTCTTTTTGAACCAAGAGATGAAAAATACTTGTCTTTGTTGGTGGAAGTGCCAACACGGAAGGCGAGGAGGAAGAGTCATAAGAGAAGCTTGTACGGTCCCCAAAATAACCGCTTGCACCCATGTTCATTAAAGGTGGTAGGGCAGCATCAGTTAGGTCTTGTAGAGCACTGTTAGGCACTCCACTGTGGGACTCATTCGTAGGGTAAGTATATTCAACTTCTGCGTTGGAAGAGGATGGAGGTAGAAATGGCAAAAATGTCAATAGTGGTTTCCATCTCACCCTCAGCGATACGGAGATTAGTCAAAGAGGTTGAATGCACCGGATTCACAGAGATAGCATTGCATGAAACTGCAGGAGTTACACTATTTCGAATCGGCCAGTGTAGTTTGACATTATCCACTGAAATGCATCTGTTTTCTTTGTGACCAGGCAAATGTGGTAGAATTACTGTACGAGTACCCTTTAATCCAAGCATATGGAACCGGTGCATGATAAGAGGGACGAAATTCATTTTTGCTCTCCAGCTTTTCTCGTACCTGATCTCCAATCTTAGGGAGCCAACTGGCAACCGGAATCAGCAGAGCCGTGTCATAGGAAGAGGGCAAATGTTCAGTTGTGTAGCTGTCACAGGTCTTTTGTAGGCCCTGTAACATAGTAGAATGTTTATCTACGTCAAATGTTGCGCAAGCCGCCACAACATCTAGACCATCAACGTCTGGCCCAAACATTTTAATGCCAAGGAGCATTTCGTATAGGGTCTGCCCACCCAGGGATCTTCTAGGGAGATTATTGAGTGCATGTTGAACTCCATACAAATGGTCCAGCCAGTTCCTGCCAGTACCTAAAACCCTAGCTGTCAAAGATTGCTTTAAGTCACGGTTCATTCCCTCCACTATAGAATTACCCTCAGGCCTGTATGGAGATGAAAACTGCACCAGCACCCCCATTGACCTCATCGCGTCCTTGTATGCCTTAGAGGTGAACACTGGACCTTGGTCAGAATGGAAGCTGCCACAGGCAAACATCCCGACAAAGACACGCAAATCTCTAATGACATTTTAAGCGTCAGCACTGCGTTGTGGCCAAACCCATAGGAATCTAGTGCAAGAATCAACAGCAACATACATTTATTTATATGCAGTATCATAAGACAATGGACCGCAATGATCAAGATATACACAGCCAAATGGCTGATTGGAAATACATAGCTGTGTGTGTTAGGCGTGAGACCGTAGACGGATTGATGTGCTGACAAATGTCACACGAAAGTACATAATTACGGGTCTGTTTATCAGTCAGTCAGTCAAAAATCTTTATTTCAGCCACTAGGGCCATAAAAGCACATAGAGTAAAAACAGTACATTATATACAAAATATAGCAGCATCGTATGAGATATCTATTTTTGAATAGCACTGTATGTGAACATTCATGCCTGAGATCTTAAATTAACAAAGCCAACTCTTCTAAACGCCCTCAGACAGAGGGTTGTGCAATCTACACACAATGCATGTCCTCTACATTAGCTGTGCGGTGGAGAATAATAAAGTGCATATGGACAAAGGACAGTTTCATTCAAGTATTTAAGGGAGCTCATAAATGATATGTTATATAAGAAGCTGTCCAAATGTAAGAAAGACGTAGCTATTTCTTTTAACAAGCAATATCTATACCAAGGTAAAAATGATGGAATAAAATTCTAAAAATTATAAAACACCTTTAGCATTGAGTAATTTAGAAAAATGATGAATCAGCGGGGCAATGGTTACATTCAATCAATTTAGGAGAGAGGGTACCTGTCCCAGAGTCCCTAATAGATAGAATTAGACTGTGGTTGGCCTATGGGGTCTTCATTAAAATGGCTCTACGGGTACACCATATAGAGTACAAGTAACGCGAGATGGAGAACACAAAAGGTGCGTCGGTGTCGTACTTAAAAAGCCTAAGGACCTCAGAGCAGTGTCTAGACCCCAGGTTCCTACGCAACTGTAACAACCAGCGAGACCATGACCTCCTGTTAGCAGGGCAGAAGAAAAGTACGCGCATTTCAGTTTCCTCTACGTCCTCACATGCTGGACAATCCAGGTGGCGGGTGCCCGACCACTTGTTGGTAAAAGATCGGAGCGGGAGCACCCCATGTCTGATTTGGAGGAAGAGCTTCTTCGCTAGAATCAGCTGAATGCAATCTAGTGCCGGTTCTTGCCTGTATTGCAGTTTTACTTCCATTAATCTAAGAGTTAGGCACCCAGGATTGGTCCCCCTCCATAGCCGGGCCAGTTTATGTTCTCTATATGTCTCAAGGAGGGCCTGTCTGGGGGTCATGGGACAGGTTTCTTCAGCAGAGGTCCACAAGTTTGCCCTCCCCAGGACCTGGCAGGCGTTCCTAATATAAGCCAGCCAAGGTAGTTTCCCTGTACCTTGTGGGCTTATAACATATCTTAACTCGTCTCTGTATGAGGCTAGTTCGGGTCTAATCCAGAGGCATCACCAATATAGGAGGGGTCCAGAGGAGACTACGTCTGCAATAAAACTCCTCCCGAGGTCCATTCTTAGGGGTATTAGGGGAGAACTAGAGGGGAGACCCAAGAGTTGCCTTGCAAAAAAGTTCTCTATAAGTGATAGAGGAGTATTTGGACAATGACCCCATAGTTCTGCTCCATACAGGGCAGCGTCCCTTGCCTGTACCTTGTAGAGTTCAACCGCAGGATCTATCAATCTATAACCAATGACAGTGAAGGGTTTCTGTAGTGCGCACTAAGTCGTGAATTTCCCTATGGCCATACCAGCCTGAAAGCACCTGATCTCGTCTGATCTCAGAAGTTAAGACATAGAGCTATATTTAAGACAGCAGGAGGCGAGATGGATGAGCCGGTGCAGAGCAGTAAGCTCGGGTTTGAATAGTGATCATGAGCTACATTCTTTTTTAATTTGAGGGAGTAAAAACCCGTTTTTATGAGTAAAAGTTGAACTGCTGGAATTTTGGTTGGAAGAAGGTGGCATGGTTGAATTGCGCATAGGATAATACATGAGATGCTTATATTAGTAGATTGATCTAGGAAAGTTGATAGCTCAATAGGAACAGTGAGAATAGAATCAAGATCAAGGGTGAAGGTAGTGAGTTTGAGTCTTGAGGACGCCGAATAGAATTTTTAATCTGGAATTATCCAGGAAAACTGGTTTAATAATTAAGAACCACAAAAACCCCTCCTTTTTTCAGAGAATTTTTCGGAGATAAAATAATATTTTTCGAAAAGTTGTAGAATTGTTTTTTGTATAGGCAAGGATTTTTGTTGAGGATTCTTTGACACGTTTGCTTGGGTTTTAAGAGAGGATCGTTTATAGCGTAATAGAAAGGATGATGACATAATGAATTGGCAGGGTGATGAGTTTGATCCTTGAGGAGGGCTAAACCGAACTGGATTGGAAAAAGGGTAATAGTTCTGATTAGAACAATCAGCAAAGAATAAACATTAGAGTTAGAATTTTTCGAATTGGATTGGAGCTTTTCATTCAGGGATATGCAATGTTATGCAGTATTCGGTTGACGTACCAGAGAGGGAACTGATTTATGCTAATTAGGGGTTAGAATGGAGTGATTCCATTGGTTAAAAATCGCTTTTCAACACTAGCGTTGTTTGGATAATGGTGGTGAATGGACCAGAGAGGGAACTGATTTATGATAACCAGGGTTTAGAATGGAGTAATTGCATTGGTTAAAAATCATTTTCCAACACCAGCGTTGATTGGTTAATGGAGGCTTTTTAAGACAGTACTTCGGGCATGAACTGCACCGACGGGATTTATTGAGCCCCGGGCAGAAGAGAAGGTCTTTGAGATATAACGCTCTTGGTGAGTTGCGTGAAAGGACGTTATTGTTGTCATAAGGGATATTGAGCAGACGTTAGAGGATATTATATGGCATTATATGAAAGCCTAATATGTGGCGTTTTTTTATTATTTTAGCTACGATTATATTCGGAAGTTGTTGGCAATTTGGATGTATTTTGCCTTTTATTAGAGGCATTTAACTTACGTTGAGAAAGGTACGTTGTTCTTATTTCATGATGACTGTCTTGTGTTTTAAAAAAAAAATAAGATTGGTTATAATTTCTGAGACAAGGACTGTTTTTCACATATCGTATCGATATCCATGATCGCTTTTGGTGGGTATAGATCACCTAGGGCTGTGGTTGCATGGGGAAGTCATGGAGAGAGAGAAGTTCAAAATACACATTTTGATAACACTGGTGGGAAGATGGATCCAATAGTTGAAGAAACGTGGATGCAACAAGAAAAAGCTGGGGGTTATAATTTCAGGACTCATATGGTCCAAGAATTGTCTGTAAAATTGGCATATGTGCATCCTCTTGAACTCTGAATCAGTAAATCTGAGGTTTGATATTAAAAGTTGTTGGAGGTTGAACAGCTTCAAGTGAATTAGGAAGTAGAAGATGTATAGTCGATAGGTGTTGCCTAGTGTAATATAAATTTTGGGTTCAACAAACGTTGTTGTGATATAGTAAAATCAAGTGAGAATAGAGTGAATTCATGTATTTGAAAAAGAAAAATTGTTTTTTGTATTGTTCATATTATTTTGTAAAAACTTGTTTTTCTGTTTCTTTTGTACTCTTTATAGCCCTGAGGAAGTCCTAAGGGTAGGACGAAACACGTTGGCTTAACAAGGGCTAAGAGGTTGATAAAGCTTTGTGAAATGTATTTGGAAGACCAATATTTTGTGAATTATTGAATCATCATCAATTGAAGATACCACGTTTGTGATAAATAAAGAAATTTAGAAGACAGAAGATTAGAGTTCATGGACTTTTTTATGGTGTTCCTGCCTCACAATATTTGATGTTCACAGGATCTATCACTTTATGAGTACAACTCTGATATACCTTTGCAATGCCCCTGGTGGACTGGGCCAACTTTAGGCTAGCTTTCTTTATTTGTGCCCCCATTCCTTTTTTTCAGTTAATGTGATCCCCAAGTACTCGAAGATAGACACCCTCTCAAGGGCCAAAAGACACTGAATGCATCGAGAACCCTTTGCATGCCCATGGGGGATTTCGAAAGCAAAAGGGTATCAGCTGCGAACATTAGGGCAGGTATTTTACGGTTCGCTAGCCTAGGTGCATCAATACCTTTTCAGCCAGCAAGGACTCTATTAGGCCATTAATAAAAAGGGAAAATGATAAAACACCTTTAGCAATGAGTAATTTACAAAAATGATAAATCAGTGGGGCGCAGCGGGAGTCCTGAGCAGGATTTATAGCGCCTCCTGGCGCATTGATGGTCTCTTGCGGCTCCTGCCGCGAAGACAGCTGGGGGTGGGAGTCCCCGTGACGGACGGGTAGGGCAAAAGCGGTGTAGCAATGAAGGGCTCCTTGTTTATATAATCCATGCCACCAATAACGTTGCTGTAAAACAGAGACAGTCGCAGACACCCCGGCATTTGCAGAAGCCATGCCTTCATGTGTGGCAATGAACAAAGGAAGTCTGCGGTCCATGTTGGGAATCAGCCGATCCTGAACTGATGGAATTTTAGCATAAGGAACTTGTTTGGGCGATAAATGATAAGAATACTTTGATTGGAAGCCCTGCAGATAAGCAGTTCCATCCAAAATGTCATTATCTATCTTAGTCGTGGACCTTGTAACTGCTGCAACGGAATATGTGGCTACTGCAGATTTGGCCGCCTCATCAGCCAAAGAATTACCAACAGCATGTGCTCCCACACGCTGATGGCCAAGAGTATGGATAACTTGTGTGAGTAGCAGACGTTTTTAAGTTCTGCCACTCAAACCCAAAGCGTTATATGCTTTATTGCACTGCCTTTAGAGTCTCAATAGTCAGTTTGAGATCAAAAGAATAAGTTATCTTTAAAAGACTGAACACAGTAGTAAGAATCGCATACAATAAGAGTATTCACGTTAGGATCAGCAAACTCGAGGGCTAGAACAAGAGCACACAGCTCTTCCAATTGCGCTATGCAGTCTCCAGGTGCCTGTGAATGCACTATGGAAGACTTAAATTCTCCATTTACAATTGAACTAGCTACAATAGCGCAAGCCGCTGAATAAGCATGTTTGGAACCAATGGCCGGTTGAGCCGAGCCATCGGTATAAATGATACATTTGTACTCATCTAAAGGAAGCAACGACAACGGAGGAGGAAGAACAGGTTCATACTGTAAAAACTCCTGTGTCTGAAGAACAGGATCAAAGATAAACATGACATCAGCCTATGTCAAAGAAGTTGCCCATTGTATACAACGGGGATGTAGTGCCTTAGAGTTGGGTACACTTGCCTTAGTCACTGCTTCTAAAGCAGGGAGAGGCGTGACCAAAAGAATGCATTTTCCCTGCGCCAACGAGCGTTCTTTCAGAATCGCCATTTGGACCGCCATCAACATTTTTTCAAAATTTGAAAATCGCATTTCAGCCGCAGTGTACAAATGTATTTTGTTTGCAATAGGTACTGTGTCTCCCTCACTAAACGTCAAGTAAGTGAAATCCACTGTCCCCGGTACTATACGTATCACCAGGATTGTGGTATTATTACCCGTCAACAAGTAGTTAGTCTCAAGCAGATCTGATTGCAAAGATTGCAGAATAGTGGTATGTTTCGGAAGCCAGCTGCCAGAAGAATTTGTTGGTTATATCAACGCATAGAGCGGTTCGATACGCTGGGCATAATTGGAGATGTAAGTCCTCCCGAAATTCAAAAATCCCAGCAAAGAATGAAGTTTCTTCAGTGTAGGAGGAGGTTGCAACTGTGCACACTTCTCCAGAAAGTGGGGGGCTAACCCCCTACCTTCATTATTGAGCTTGTAGCCTGAACAGAGCACAACAAAACAAGCGATGTGTGATTTTGCACAATTGAATTTGTATCCATAGTCGGCAAACAACAGAATAATTTGGTCGACCCAGACAAGATGCGGCATCAGTTCATCGTTCATCAGATAAATATCATCCAAGTACGACAACCCATCTGGATCAATGCTGGGCAATAAAGACACAACACTTGCAGCAAAAGCCCCGGGGCTGTTCTTATACCCCATAGGGTAGCACGTACATTTTTTCTGATTTCTGACCCTGGTAAATGCTGTCAAGTCACGGCTCTCAGGAGCCAAGTTATGACTTTAGAAACCATTGGATATACCCAGACTAGTTTTGCTTTTTTTACGAATAAGGCTGTTCACTAGCACACAGCTGTGTGTGATCTGTACTGCAAATGAACAACAATGACTATTCAAATTTCGATAATCTAATAAAATGCGATATGTATCAGGTTTTGATATTGTAAAAAGAGGATTATTCATTGGTGATACACAGGATTCAATCACTCCTTGATGCTTCTGTTGTTGCTGCCCCTGTTTTTTTTATTTCTCCAGTTCTTTTTAGGAAACAATGGGCACCCATCCTTATCAGTCTGAACATTTTGTTGAGTTTGAGCTTGAATTTGTGTTTGAGTAAAAGGTTTAATTCCCAGACTATTGCGCCCTAAGGTTTTATAAGCTTTACCAATAATCTTTGGCAATTCACGCTGTTTGTCAACGTCTGCCAAAGACTCCAAGCGTTGCGCCACTTGCAAGCTTACTGCAGCACCCTTAACATTAACAAGGATCATATTGCAAACAATACCGAACACTCCCACCATTCTCATTCCCAACTCCAGGGCCGCCTCACCCCATGATCATCCTGAACACGTTTTATCACAGAAGGGAGAACGGTTATTGAGGGAGTGCCAAAGCACATTAAATATACTGATGCAAACACTGTACCCCAAGTGTTACAATCAGCCAATTAGGTAAGAAGGCGTTTAGGTAAGGTCATGGTCAGAATCCTGTGCTCCTCCACAGGTGTCGTGTTTGGAAAAACAGCTTCAAGTTGCCCACATTTTTCAGCAAGCCAATAAGGAAGTTTGTCCTTATTTTGCGGAAGCTTGCTCATCACAGAATTAATCATGACTGGACTGATGATTACAAAAGGGGGTGGTGATGGACGGAGCATCAGAACCAATCAAACACTCACACCCTGTCAACAGATCTGGGTTTGATCCATCACCGTTCTTTAGCCCACTCTGCCACCCCAGTTCAGACATGGCCATATGCAAATCAGTCTGACCCTGTTTCTCATGGGAACAGTCCAGCCCGAACTGCCAAGCCATGCCTTCCCTGGACCAGAAGCAAGCTTCCTAGGACCGGTTTCTGGCATTTCAGCCGTCTTCAGCCAGGCTTGCTTGAATCCAGTGGCAAAGTGAGCAAGGGACTCAACGTCTGAGCATACCCTGCCAACTTATGGCGAACAAAGCGGTACAAAAGGGGGTGGTGATGGACGGAGCATCAGAACCAATCAAACACTCACACCCAGTCAACAGATCTGGGTTTGATCCATCACCGTTCTTTAGCCCACTCTGCCACCCCAGTTCAGACATGGCCATATGCAAATCAGTCTGACCCTGTCCTCATGGGAACAGTCCAGCCCGAACTGCCAAGCCATGCCTTCCCTGGACCGGAAGCAAGCTTCCTAGGACCGGTTTCTGGCATTTCAGCCGTCTTCAGCCAGGCTTGCTTGAATCCAGTGGCAACGTGAGCAAGGGACTCAACGTCTGAGCATACCCTCCCAACCTATGGCGAACAAAGCGGTACAAAAGGGGGTGGTGATGGACGGAGCATCAGAACCAATCGAACACTCACACCCAGTCAACAGATCTGGGTTTGATCCATCACCGTTCTTTAGCCCACTCTGCCACCCCAGTACAGACATGGCCATATGCTGATAATTACACCACCAGGTCTCGGTGGTTGCGCAGCAAGGCCAGGTAGTCCCACCTGGAAGTTGCGTGACATGGACTGAATTACAGCTCTATGTACACGTATCCCCTGTGGAAGGGCAGTGGCAGTATATTCGTGAAATAAATTATCTGTCCCACCGACTGCCGGAAAGGTGACCCAAGAATAAAAACCTCAAAGGGGTGAGCTGCATCCGCTTCAAAAACTAAAATAAGCGCAACACCAGCAGCAGGGACTCCATATTGAGTCAAATAAGCCTTCACTGGTGCGCGGTTAGGAGGTGGTATGGCAACCGCCATAATCAATAGTAGAGAATAACAACCTATATGTGTCAGTGCAATAACGGGTTAAAAAGAATGAGAAAGACCTTTTAAAATTCAAGTTTGAAAAACCTATAAAATATTACAATTTAGGAGGCTACACAGTCACAACCGTCTCCGGAAACAGAAGTGAGGGGTTTGTGGACAAGCACAAGCACTACTCAGGAGTCTCACAGAAAAGTACCAGACCAAACGTTGCAGGTGCTATGTTGCGGGGATTGTGCACATACACAGAACTATGCACAGGAAAACAGGACCTCGGTGTATAGGGGCTGAACCTTCCTACCAGGTGAGTACTCAAAATCCCAAAACCGACTAGCTATAGTGTATCATTTGTTCTCCTACATAATCATGAAGCTACAAATGATTAGACAACCCAGAACACAAAATCCCGACTCTCTCAGGAATCGCGGTAGCAAGACACACCCTTTCGTTCACTCACTCATAGTCCACAATAAGAATTGTCATAGTCACTGTTATAGTTCAAAATGTTTATTTGAACTATTGTGCTCTATAATTCAGTATATGAGCCACTACCAGCAGAGAAATGCATAAACCTAAAACAGTAAGCATTATTACAATTTCATAGAATATAAAGGGGGATGTCATCATATGCCGACAGTGGAAAAAGGACTATAAGGCCTAAACACCCTCCCCTTGGTAAGGTCAAGTTTATTATATAAAGGAAGATCTCTGGGCTTTGTCATCAGACCCCATACCTTAGTGCCTAGATGAAAGTTTTACATCATAGGAAGAGCATAGCTCTTCTCCCTGGAAAGGTCCCTCTCCAAGTGTGTATTGAACAACATGCATCTCCATAATATCAAAGCAACAGTTTCCCGCAGCGCAGCTCTGTTAGCATGTTTTTTCTAGGTGCTAGGGACTGCCCAGAACAGAATAATGAGGGGCATTGTTTATCCACCTTGCACATCGTGTTCAGACTAAACTCCAGGAACAGGCAGAGAACGCAGAAAGAAGACAGTTCTCATGTGAAAGGCACAAACAGAGTCTTGCAAAATAAAGTCATGTAGTAACGTGCACAAAAGCAGCATAATGGCAGCAGAGCTAATGCTAACTTAGCTATGTTGACAATGACCCTAATGTCCATATAACACTGTGTTGACTGTATAAGTGAGCAAGAGTTTGTTGTAGTTGAAGAACATTCCCAGGTCCTGACTTTGAGTGGATCATCTAGTTATTGGTGTGTTACACGGAGGTACTAAGTGAGGCACAAACACAGATAGTACTGTTAAGTGTGTCCACCCACACAGAACACGGACAGGCCTTTTGCTAAGGACATGAGATCACATCGGCTGAACCATATAACACTCCTTTGATGGGGATAACACAGAATACAATATTTTAATATATTGCGCTCACGCAGTACTACAATGATAATGACAGTGAGTCACACTTTAATCTGTCCATCAATAGAATCTCTGGGGCAAACCTCCTAACTGAGCCATATTTTGAAAGACATGGTACAGTTCTGCTCTGTACTTGAACTGGTGCACTGTGGCTGCCCAATACCAACACATTCACCCTTGTGTCATGTCACAGTGGTGCCTGAGTGAAGGTCAGGATAGTTTTAGTGCAGAAAGGGATACTTTCATGCACAAAAACTATCCTTTGAAGGTTTTTCATCTTTGTATGATGGCTGCAGAATGCAGTGCACATGCTAATAGGAACTTATGAGGAAAAATAAAGATATTTCTCTTTGTTACGCCAGCCTTGGGTAGACGCACCATTTCAGCACACACCTGTATTTACAAGTCTTTGTAAATATGGATTGGCAGCAAAATGCATAGAAGGATGTACACGAACCCCCATGCTCTACCCATGTAATGCTCACCTGACACAAGGCAATGCTAGAAAGCACTATGCGTAGCTTTACATTACATTACACGAATCAGGCTTTGCATGGCTGTGTAAATCCCAAAATACATTTTGCATCGAGACAACACCACAACAGTGATGAAACCCTATACAAAATCTTAGTAAATCTGGTTGCCTGTGTTACAACTCTGTTTATTCAGACAAACTCGCTCTTCCAGTAAACTCATGGTCTAGGCATGAGGAAATGCTGGTCTGACTCTGTTTTTTTTCCGAATGGATTTATGTAGCCTCTGCTTACATAAAGAAATTCATCCACCATTACTGAGGAAGCAGCGATAGGCAGAATATGCACAAGATCAACAGTAGGCAAGAAAGGATACTTCCTGTAGTATATTGCATGTTACCGTTCATGAAGCTGATTCCACAGACCCAATCCAAATAATTTGGCTGAGGTTGAAGAGGAAGGATTGCATCCATGTCAGGAATGACCCAGATACAGCTGCCCGTTTTTTAGTCTATCCATTACAAATGCGCAGTCCATCATATCGTAGTGAGTAGGTTCAGGCCCGATTCACATAACTAACTTAAGACAAAATCCTAAACTTACTACCATTTTGGTATTCACAGAAGGCACTTACTCATTTCGGTATTCACAGAAGTTAGGAGTCCTAACTTTATTCTGTGAATACCAAAAGTCTTAAAGTTAGGATTTTTCTCAGTTTAGGAGTAGTAAAGTTAGGACTCCTAACTTTAGGACTCCTAAATGCCTTGAACACCGAAAGTCTTAAAGTGACAAATTTTCTCAGTTTAGTTCCTAAACTGAAAAAATCCTAACTTTAAGACTTTCGGTATTCACAGAAGGCATTTAGGAGTCCTATGTGAATAACGTCTGTTCTCTTTGTGCAATTTATTTATTGGCAGATGTAGTAGAGTACTCGCACTAAAGTACATCAATTGAACCACAAGATGTCGCCCGAACATTAAGAAGCGAAGGCGTTCTGGCGATTAAATTAAAACAAAGGTTTACATTACATTCTCGTTCAACTTTAATTGCCTCAAAAACCTTAATTTCACAAGCTGTGGGTAACATGGGCTCTAATCACGGCAAAGAAAATGGGTTCCCAATCTCTTGATTTGGTAGTAAAAATAAAACAACCAGAACTGAGATACATATGGCACCTTACACTCCTGCGCCGCAGTGCCTTTGCACTGATAGCTATGCTTTCAAGCAGCAATTAAGATCATGGAACTCACTCAGAAACAGAGTATCAAAGTTTGGAGGTTTCTTCACTACAGGAGATCTTTGCGTGTCATCTGCCAAATAATATATTGACCTGATCTGCTCTTTCTGGACTAATGAACTGGTTCACTTAAAGCAATTATTGCAGAAGATGAACTTAAAGTATTTTTTGATTTAATCACGTTTCAGTATTTCTCTTTTGGATTAAGTACCCAGAACAACATATATATTTTTTCTTTCCTAGCTATTGATGAACTGACACACAGCTGCTCTATAAATTTAGCACGTGAAATGACGTTTTCTGATTTAGCAACAAATAAGAAAATTGCTGTGTGGAACATTTTTCTTAACATTTCATATTTTCAGAAATTGTTTTTCGAATTCAAACATGCCGTCTCATTTGAAATGTGTGCAATGCTGCTTCAGCATTTTTAGGTGTAAAGTTAGCCAAGACCTTTATATATATAAGGGCCAGATTGTTTATGTTTATGTTATAGTCTCTTGTGAGGCTATGTATTGTTGGGAGGCATCGCCAACATCATTCATGAGCAGTATGTCAAAAGAGAGTTAATAGTATCTACAGTAAGAACATGACATTACGAGGTAGGAGTAGTTATTTATGCCCCCTTGGGCTAGATTGGAAATCCTGTACCTTTTATGCTGATTTTTCCCGTTACTCCGGCCATTGCGGTCATCTACATATAGTTGTGACACATAGGTAACACATTGACTTAAGCAATTTAACGACGTGCAAGGATGTCTCGTTCTATATGATGATTTGTGCGTACTAAGGGGCAGATATACAAGCCCCTTGTGACACTTTTGCGCCACCGTTGCGTCCCTTTTGGTGACCAGCAGCGGCATAAACAATGCGGGCAATTTACAACGTGACGTATCTAGGGAGATGCATCACGTTGTAAAGCCCTGCATCACATTGTACCTGTGTCAGGTATAATGTATGCAGGGTGGGCGTTCCCATGCAGGAACACCTCATAAAAGTGACATAGTGAAATCTTGTAGATTTCACTGCGCCGCTTCTAGGACACCACTGCGTCACAACCTCACACCTGCTTGAAGCAGGCACAAGGAGTGACACAGTACAATAAGTATAGGCCTAAACATGCATTGCTGGAGTTGCATCGTGCTTGCAACACGACTCTAGCAATGCATGACTTTTGGGCCAACAGATGGGTCAGAATTTCTGACGCATCTGTCAATCGTTGCGGCATGGTGCGCCGTATTTTAAATAGGGTGCATCAATGGTGGCGCAAGGTTATCGCAGGCTGGTGCAAGGAAACTGACGCTTGTCTACAGATGCGTCAGTTTCTTGCAAATCTGTCCCTGAGAATAGATGGTTACTCTGCCAGCGCATTTGAATGTAATATATTTGGAGTTTTTCATCAAGTTTTAATATCGACATTCAATTTGCCTGTTTTCTATGTCTACTTTGTTGTAAATGTACACTTTAAAAACATGCTGGGAACAAGCCTACCACACCCGTGAACAAGGAGTGGTTAACATCGAAATGTGTGGGGTTTATTGGCATCTGAATGAATAAACTATTATGAATATGACTGGAGTTTGACAATTCTTTGGCTGGTGGTGAGATGTGTTTCTGAGAACTGTGCGTGGATTTTGGAAGTGGCTGTATGTGAGGGTTTCTCAACCCTAACGCGCACGGGTGCCACTCTTGGGTCCTGGCCATCTGATGATTCGTTGACGTATATATATATATATTGAAAACAACCTTTTCCTCCTTCCAAGAAAAGTCTGCACTCCAGGACGTAAGTTTTAGTTGCTTTATTCCAAACAGCGCCCATCCAGGGAACTCATTTTGGCTGCATAGTCAGCCTTTGTCAACCATTGAGCGCCATATTGCTTATTACTTTTCAAGTGATACCAATTAGAAATACTTTGTGAGTTCATAATTTAAAGCCAATTTAAATTCACTTATCGCTTGACAATATGGTCTATATTCCGATTTTTCATCTCTCCATTCGGGTGCCTATTCCTACAAATACCACAATGCATTTAATCAGCTGCTTCATTGCAAACAGCGCCCATCAATGTTTGGAATAAAGCAGCTAAAACGTACGTGCCGGAGTGCAGACTTTTCTTGGAAGGAGGAAAAGGTTGTTTTCAATGTTGAAAGAGAGTTCTTGCAGTGCGCCTTATTTCTGCACCACCAGCGGTCATGATGCATATCAGAAACCACAAATCAGGAGGATATATATATATATATATATATATCCACTGACAAAAGCAAAGGTTACATGGGTGTTATAGTTAGGAAATGGAATTAAAAAAGTTAGAAATTCACTGAAAAAAACGGAGGTTACAGGGAAGTTATAGTTAAGCTCATGTTTGACTCGTACAAAATCAGTGAAATTCAGCCGTTATAGTTAGTGAGCTAACCATACCTCACGCCCGCAATGCACTGCTTATGACCTCACATATTACTCATGACATGGTCAGTGACATCACTGATGACATCTCAAATGACGTTACTGATGACATCACTGATGGCATCATCCACAGAATCGCGGATCCACTATGTCCCTATATATAGAACTGGAAATGTCTTCAAATTTCTCCTCAACTACCAAATGGATTTACACCAAATCACAAAAAGCACTTCCATGGACCAACATCTACCTTCCTGCCAAATTTGGTGTAATTCCGTACAGCAGTTCGGGCTGTAGCCGTGTATAAAGGTTTCATGGGAATTAACATGGGGAAAATGTGCTTTTAAGCAACCCCTGGTTCTTGGCCCTAGGTTGACGGATCACCCCAAAACTTTCAACACAGCAGCAGAAGTGAGCGTCATACCAGTTTTCAGAATTTCATGAAGATTCGTCAAACAATGCCAAAGTTAATGGCAAATGAAAAATGCTCTTCCTATGGAAACAAGGTAGAACCAACTGGTGACCTGCCATTAGGTGTTACATACATATGTGTAGGTGGTTATAGTTAGGACCTAGTTTACATTGGAAAAATTTTTTTTTACTTGGCTATAACTTTGGCATAGTTTGACCAATCTTCATGAAATTTTCCCCAAAAAGTGTCAACGTAGGTTTTGGCTGTCATGGAAAGTTCGGGGGTGATCCGTTCAATGGGGACCTAGAAATAGGGGCGCAAAAAAGGGTGCATTTGTAATGTTAATTCCCATAGGAACTTCTTGTTGAAACCACAGCCCAAACCGCTGGACGGAATTAACCAAACGTAGCATGAAGGCAGATGTTGTTACGCAGATTGTGCTTTTTGTTATTTGGTGTAAATCTGTCCAGTAGTTTTTTAGAAATTTAAGCAGAAAATTATAGATATATCTCTGCCCGTGGATATTTCGCAGTGGTTTTGCGATGAATTACGAATGCGTGTGCCAACAGGAAAGCTCTGATTGGCTGGACGCAACCTAAACAGAAAGTTACAGCCACTATTTTATCGTCTGGGAACGATTCCTAGGGCTGAAATTTTGTGTGAAAGCTAACTTAAGGGGTCGGGTGGAGATACTCTAAACCCATGTTTGAGAAATGGGTGTGTTAGTGAAGCAAGTTATTTTTTTTTATTGCAGGCGATATTCGCAATGATGATACGACCATCAGTGCAGCCCCCCATGTACCATCATGGGGACGTAGTAAATATCACAATGACACCGTGAATAATGGTGAAAATATATATATATATATTTGTACACACTAGCCGGTTACTCTCACACACATGTACACACTCACAAACTCACTCAAACACTTATACACCTATTCACATATCCACTCACAAACTTCGACATCCAGTCACATACCCCCTTAGATAATGATGCACTCACATACCCATTCAGGTACCTATGCACCAACTTCCATACTCAGTAGGGGAGTCGCACCCATGTGCAGACCCACTCAGAGATTCAAGCACCTACTTAGAAACTCAGTCATAGACAAATGTGTACAGTCTCATACCTACTTAGAGACTCTTACACCCACTCATAGACCCATAAAGTCACTCACACACTCAATAGTAACACATATTATGAATAACAAAATTTCAGATCCAATCAGCAGGACTTGTGTGAGTTTTCTTAATTCTAAATTCTTCTTTAAAAGGGAAACGAAGTAGCCAACGTGTTTTGTCCCTAAGGACTTCTTCAGGGTATGAATGAGGGTTCCAATGGAAGAAAGAGCGAACACTGAGCCGCAGACACATTAATGGTGCGGCATCCACATCTCAAGGCTGGTGGATCAGAAGAAGAAATACATAAGAATCCCACCGGATCTCACAACGCTTCTAATGATAAGGCGAGATACTGGAGAGCGCCGAGGCTCAGGCAGGCGAACCGCTGGGCCAGCCAATGATGGCCCGAAAGATAGAGATAGGACGCTGAGGTTCAATAAGTCATGAAAATCTAATACTAACGGGGACTGCAGACCCCTCCTGGCCTGACACATTGACTCGTTGGCTACTTCATTTCCTTTTAAAAGAAGAAAAAAGAAAACTCACACAAGACCTGCTGATTGGATCTGACATTTTGTTATTCATATTATGCGTTACTATTAAGTGGAGTGCCGGACCATTGTGTTTGTTTAAAGAATTTTGTGGAGTTTTCCATAGGGGGCGTAGGGGTATTGCGCCTGAGGTCCTTGGCACCCGTAAGAAGAATTACCTTAATCCAACTAGTGGCTAGGTGAAGTCGTTATTGCCTCATACCCTGTGTGTTCTGTGATAATCTATTCACTCACACACTCAGTCACAGACCCTCTCAGAGACCCTCTCAGAGACCCTCTCAGAGACTTATGGACTCAGTCACTCACTCACTCATAAACTCATAAACTCACTGATAAACTCACTCAGATATACACGCACCCACTCTCTCATCCAGTCATGGCTTATGCATCCACTCACAGACCACCCAGACACTCACACACCCAGTCAAAGACCCACTCAGACACTCATCCATGCACTCATTCACTACCCTACTCAGAGATGTATGCTCTCATTCACAGACCCATTGAAACACTAATACATCCACTCACAGATCCACTCAGACAGTCATATATCTACTCACGAACCCACTCAGACACTCACACACCCATACAGTCCCTCATAGAGCCACTCATAGACCCACTCAGAGATTTATGCACCCAGTTAGTTATACACTCGGAGACTCATGTACCTATGCACAGTTGCACTCACAGACCCACACACCAACTGACAGAACCACTCAGATACTCATGGTGCCAATCATACAGACCCACTGAGAGATTTATGCACGCACTCACAGATCCACTCCGACACTCATGCTCCAACTTACTCACCCATCCAGATTACCCCTTAGACACTCCTGTATCCACGCACAGATCCAATCTTACAAACAGACTGACAAATGCACAAAGGCACTCATGCACCTACTCACAGATTGAGTGAGAGACCAATCACAGACCCATTGTGACACTGATGCACCCTTCTGTGCCTCTGCTGCTGTTCGTGTAACTGATGCTACAACAGACGCTGCAGTGCCATGCCACGCTACTCATCTCACACTCAGCGCTCGACTCGCACACTTTCTAGAACACGAACGCGGAGCGTTTGGAGCGCTGAACCATGGCGAACGCGTGGAAGAGCCCCATATCCAATATGGGACCCAGCACCCTAACGAGTGCCAAGGACATCGGTGGCTGGCCGGTCACGGAAGGAAGCACATGCTAGGTTTTGGTGCCCAAGCGGGTAGGAACCCTAAGGGAAGGGGAAGGAAATGTAAGGTGAGCAATCAGGAAAAGGGAGGTGCAGGGGCCCAAGCCCCAGACTTGTGGTAGCACTCCATGCCCCGCTGGAGTACTCCCCTACCAGCCCTATCAGCCCTACCAGCCACAGCCTTAGGAGGGGGCTAAACTACATGTAGATTTCTGTTACAGACAAGTGGTCAGTAGCATTGGTGCCAACCTGGCGTTTGGAAAGAATGGAAATGTTTAAAAAGTGAAAGGAAAAGGAAAAGACCCGAGGATTGAGGTATAAACAGCGTTTCAGTATGAATCACGGTCATATTATTATAAAAGTCAATTTTATTAACTATTGTTATAGAAATATTTACGCCAGATACTAGTATGAAAGCCTGTTAAGGGTGGTGGAGACAAAACAGTGGAGCAATACATTGGTTGGAGAGAAGCCTGAGTTCCACACCCCCAACTTAACCGATAAACAACCATATAAATACTTGGGTTACCGAAGGGGGTCCAGAAGGATGGCACCACAAAAGCCATAAGCATGTAAAGTGTGAAAAGACCTCGACACCTGGATCAACGATTCCTCAGTTGTAAACGGGTCTCTAGCGGAGAGTATGGGTAGCCCAGAGGGAAACAAAAAGAGGTCATCAAAGAGAAATACAAGGACGAAAACTGTAATTGCTAATACCCAACCGGAGGGAAAGTGGGGGCGCTAGTGTCAAAATCAATAAAGGACTCTGTGGGCAAGCACTGTAAGAGGATAGTGAAAACCCCAGACTTTAACAAAGAACAGTTAAATTAACATGAGGTTACTGGGTACTGTGCCCCAAAATCAGATGTTTCACTTTTTAATCAAATTAACTTAATCAGAATTGAACAGAATTTGGAACCTAGGCTATCTTCATCACCTCAGATTTTCTCCATGATCGGAGACGAACCTCAACCTGAGGGAACTGCCTCAAATGGAATAAGGAGTGACCAGTGAGATGATTCAGACCTGGCTATACAGTCTACGACGCATAAGAGCACGAGGCAATCTGTAAATCAAGGAACTGAGTCCATAGAAGTGTCACCGCGCAACACTACATTAGGCATTCATATATCAGCAACACCCTCGGCCTCAATGTTGGATATAATGTTGATGTTGCAAAAAAACTTGCAAGTGTATTTAGAAGTGACCATGTTAAATAATAACATACTAAAAACCCATGAGATAAAATTTCAGAAAATTGTGGGGGAATTGCAAGGGATTAGGGGCTTAATGCTATCAGTTTAAGACCGGTCCCCAACACCCCGATTCAGGGTTGTGCCAGGGACCTCGAGCAAGTGATTAAATTGCAGAAGGTGTAATTTTCTAGCTGCCCGATGTTGATTAAGAGTTGGGGAGAACAGACTTGGTATAGTGCAATAACCCATGGAGAAACACCAGAAGGCTGGTGCAACAACAGAGGAAGTTAAGATCCACATGCATCAAAATAGCCAATAGTGAATCCTTAATTGCGATTTTTAAGGAATTGCAATTAAAGATTCGCTATTAGCTATGCAGGTAGGAATCGCAAATAAAATAGCGATTCCTACAAATTCCTTAATTGCGACTTGTAAATTGCGAGTCGCAATTAAGGAATTGCTTCCCATTCATTCCTATGGACCTAGTGGCCCATAGGAATAAATAGGAATTACATGCGCAATTAGCCAGTACCCATTAGGTACTCGAAAATTGCGCATGCAATTTCAAGGGTGCAAGGGTGCTAAAAGGACACCCTGTTGCACCCCTGAAATTATAATTTATCCACATGTTGCACACACACATGCCCCAAGCGGCTAACACAATTAAGCCCAAGTTGGAAAATTCTGCACGACCATCTAAATTCACAAACTTCTGCAGTCTAATCCATTGGCCATGATTAGATCAATTGCAATCCTTATTGCAATATATGTCCAGTGTACCTGACCACCAATAAGGAACAGATTTCCAACCCCGCTTGTTTACTCCCGGTCTATTAATCTATATTTCTCTCTCTGACGTGTGTCACTTGTTCTCACCTTCAGTGTCTGAAAACTGAGAATTTAACCGCAAATCATATTATAAAAAAGTTTATATTTCTTCCCCTAAATATAACCCATTTGGTCAAGTTTGAAAATGTACAATGCTTCTGTTTGCCTTAGCAATCGCTCTTGATTGGCTCCTCTCAAGCTTTTCAGTAAAGCATCCATTGCAAAGTAGTGAGGCATTGAATGTAAATACTGGAACATTCTAATAGATGGTGTTCTACTGTGTATGTTGGATCTTTCTTATTTACTGCCCTCATGTGTTGCAGAATTCGCATATGGACCTGAAGCACAGTGCTGCCTTTATATCTGAGTCCACATACACAACTCAGGACATAAATAGCATACTCGGTTTTATGGTTCAATCAAAGCATCACTGAATGGTGACTGATATTCTTTTGTAGTGATTCGTATGCTGCAAGCCTTAAACTTGCTGCATTTACTGAAAACCCTTCTTTCCTGCAGCCAATTTGTCTGTTCTGCCAATTCTATTAGCTAATGCATCCGTCATAGAGAATTCCCTCCTGTAAGTAATGGATGGAAACCTATACAATAAAGATCCTAAGAGGACCTTCTTTCACCTAATGCCAGTGTCTTTTTTTGATAGCCCTAATCAGCGTTATGGTCTTTTTACCCTTATCCTATTTCATATTGCTAAAAAGTATGGATTCCCTACTTCTTAAATCCACTTATTTTGCCATTTTCTCCAGACTCTGTCAACTTCTCTCCAAGAATCTGTATATTGTTTCCTCCTGACATCTCATCAACTGTCTCAAAATGCTTAAGTTAATTTTTACTTTCAGCATTTCCCCATAAGTGATGCTGGCCTTGAGATGCTTCAGATGGAAGCTGCTTGCGTCAAGCGTGGAATTCCCTGCTTCATGGTATAACTTAATCTCAATCCTTCCTGCTTCTATGTATACCTTCAAATCAAGGATGCATACTTCCCTTTCACTGATGTGTGCGGTAAAGTATAAGTTAATGCTATTGCAATTAATTGCCTCCGCAAATGCCTTTGCTGTCTCACAGGAACCCCTCCATACTATCGATATGTCAACGATGAAGTTTAGCCAGCTAATTACATGATTCCTCCACACATCCCCATGGCCAATGATCAGCATTTGCTCCTCACACCAGCCCATGTGTAAGCATGTGTAGCTGGGGGAAAAGCAGGTGCCCATTGCTGCACCACACGTCCACCTGAAAACCTTGTTAAAGAGGAAAAACATATTTCAAGCACCACCTTGTCATACTGATTAATATTTTAGTATGGTCATACAATTGAAGTGGTCTTCTTCTAGGAAAATATTCCATGGCATACAGTCCATCAAAATGCTTAATACTTGTATATAGAGCAGACACATCTAATGAGATTAAGAGGAATATGCAAAAAAGAAGCAGAGAACTCTGGTTGTTCTCAAGTTTAGGTGGAAAACAGCACCTCTCTAAAGCACCCTCAATACCGGCGACACTCTAAATTTGCTCACCTCAAATGTCTGCTTTTCCCTCCTATTTAAGCGTAGGATTAGCACTGTGCCATCCATGCCGAGATAGAAAGGGGCAAAGTCTCTTGCAATCTCTACAGCAAAGATTTTAAGCATAGGACTAGCACAGCACTATCCATGCTGAGCTGTAAAATGGCAAAAGCCTCTTAATACTCCAGGCGCAGTATTACAGCTATGACTTGGTAAAATACCAAGCAAGCTAACCTGAAATGAATAAAAGCAACCCCTGACATGTGTTTTGCTCTCATTAGAGCTCTTCAGAGAGGTATAGCTATGTCCAGACACAAGGGAGCAACCAGTATAAGTCAAAACAATACCCTTTCAGGCTTAGAGTGACGCATAAATTATACATAGGGCTCTCGGTTTTATGGTATTTTTTTTTTTAGCATTTCCATCAGTATTTATCCATATTTATCTTATGCCCACTTTATCTGTATTTATCCTTATACATTTTGTGTTTTGCGGGTAAATGAAGTTGTAAAATTGTACATTTCCATATTTATTGAACTGGTTGACTTGCACTCATACTTTGATATCTGTCTGTTTTAGCTATTTCAGCTGCCAAATATTATGTAACAAAACATCCACTGGTAAACATTAGCATTATATCACAAATGTATTATTTAATGAAATTGCATTCTGTTGTTTTAATTTCCCTTGCTGTCCATCTGCTGTTTGCCTATAATTCATGAAAGACAGCACAGAGTCCCTTTAAAGAAGCCCAATTTTCTGTATTTATCCACTTTTAAAAATAAATGCAGACAGAAAACACATCTATATTTATCTGTAAAAAATGTTTTCACAAAAAAACAAGGATTACAGAGATGTTATAGTTAGGAAATGGCATTTCAAAACCATAGAAATTCACTGAAAAAAACAAATGTTACAGGGACGTTATAGTTAGGACATTGAATTATGAAAACCTTAGAAATTCACTGAAAAAAAACAAAGGTTACAGGGACATTATAGTTAGGCTATTTTACACACACAAAACCATAGAAATTTAGCAGTTACAGTTACCTTAGCTTACTATATACTTATGTTCCTGCCATGCACTGCTTATGACCTCACATATTACATCACTCATGACATGGTCAGTGACATCAATGATGACATCACTGATGACATCTTAAATGACAACACTGATTACATCATCCAGTGAGTCTAAGCATTTTGTAAAAGTTTCTGAGACTTAAAGACATGTACTTAGCTACTGCATAAGTTAAATTACTATTCTGTCTTTACTACTGAGTGATACTATTTCTAACATATGTCATTTGATCCATAATCCTATTTTTAAAGCGGGTGTACTGTGTATCAGTGAACTAGCCTCTACAGTAACACATGTCCCCTGCTGATGTATGTGAATAATAGTGCTTTGCAACAGTTTAAGCTGTTCATTGAGACTTTGCTCCACAGTGATGGCTGAGTATATTTCTGTTTTATATCATACTGACCAGTTTCCTTAGACTGCTTCCCTATATGTTGATTGACTGTAGTTGTAGACTGTAATAAATTCAGCTGTTCACAAAGATCTTTCTCTATACTGATGGCTCAGTGGAGTAGACATCTACAACAGACTCACCTCTCTGCTCACACCTTTCTCCAGGATGAAGAATAATTTTACTAGTGGTTGTAATACATTGGCCTGTCCGATAAGACCGCTCTACTGGTTGTATGTTGTAGCGGTTTGTGTAAATCGGACATATACACTAAAACCTCTTTCCAAGTTCAGGTATGGCCCGCTGTGGTTTGCAATAGACTAGGCTATACGGTTAGAGATCTTACTCTAGTCATTAGCGTTTAGAGTAGAGGTTCAGAAGAGACAGGACTATCCACTGAGAATGTGGTGCAAGCATGATGCAAAGATCTCATAAATATGCCCCCAAAATTTTCACTTTTTTAATTAATTTTATGGATCCACAGACCACTGCAAATTTGAGAAGGGAGCCCATACGAGTACTCTATGGTTACTGGTTCCTGTGCTGAAATCGCAGTAGGTCCTCGGATTTGATAAAATGTTAAAAAATATATAAATATCATATACAGGTCCTACAAATTTTAACATTTAAATCAGGGAAACCAGAGCCGTACATTAATTTTTGGAAGCATATCTGTGTTTCACAGCATACTTATTTATTTTAAGAGTTTGGTGAATCTGGGGATCCACCATGATGCCATTGTGGTCCAGTCCAGGAATATACCCAAACATCATTAGCCCCTCACTTACTCGTACTTGAACGTGTTCCCACTACTCCAAGCAAATCATCTTTAGTACCGTCTCTGTTACATGCCGAAATTTGTTTAAAAATGCTTTTGATACTATCACAATGTTTGTTTTACAAATGTTTTACACCTACTCTGCTTTTGTTTTTTGTAAAGCTTTCTGATACCCTAATCTGGGTCTTGTTCTCGCCATAGAAAACTCTAAAAATAAAAAATACATAGCCACACACTTACATACACAGCCACTCATACACCCACACACAGACAGTGATGCAGTTATACAAATTGTAATAGGATATGTTTGTATTAAATGTGTTGTTGTTTTGTATTGAATGTGTTCTTTTGGTTGGATACAAATCTGCAGAACTGCTGCAGATCTGTTTGCAACATGGCTAGCCTACTCCTTATTTGGCCGAGGATCTGCTGCAGATCCACAAATCCCAGTGAGAAATTAGAAAAAAAGATTGAAAACAAAAAGAAACAGTGTTTGGTAAAAGGGCTGGCTCTGAAAAGAACCTTTGTGTTTATGGTGTGAAGATTATATACGTATAGACCTGGATGCAGGCTTTTAAGTTGTTGAGGATCACCCTGTTGACTGTGAAATTGACTCCTTCTATTCGATAGATTCTGTCCCTGTCGAAGCATAAGTTGTTATGGTTTATAGAGCCCATGTTGTGGTTCCAGAGAAATGCAAAAACAGTCTTATTGATATGGTTTCCTCTATCTCGGGTTAGAATTGGGTTGACCACTGCCACATCTGTCCTTCACAGATGTTGGAGAACACGAAGGCAGTACATAGGAAAAGTGACAATAATTTAGCAAAGGTATCCTTCATTTGGATTCCTACCACACTAATTGTGCCTATGTCATTGCCACCAAAGTGCACAATCATGAAGTCAGGATGTTGGCAATCCACAATGCTTTCAACCAAAGGCAGCAATTGATGCCACTTTAACCCTCTCTTGCCAATCCAAGTAATGTCTATATTAGCTAAACCTAACAATGCTGCTCTTTCCAACACTCTCTCTGGCCCAAACCGAAAAACTATGGCCCAGAATCCAGATTCTGACCATTTTGGAGACAAGCAGCCTGGCAGTGACTTACACGCTCAGTACACACACTAATAAAACCATTCACACACCCATTTACACATCTGTACATTCACTTACATAGTTATTCACCCAACCATACAGGCACTGTCACACCCACACAAACACCTATACAGCCACATTCATGTACCCAGCATGCAGACAGTCAGTTACACCTGCACTTACAAACCCATACACCCAATTATATGATGAGTCACCCACCCATACAGCCACTCATATACCTATTTACAAAACCATACGGCCACTCACACACCCAGACAGAGAGCAACAGAGACACTTACACATCCACTCACACACACACACAATACTTATGTATCTACCACTAAGAGACCCACTTGAACACACAGTTACACATCCAAACACCCACTAACACATCTAGTTACCAATCAATTAGTCACTTACATACCCATATAGAAACCCATACAGTCACTAACACACCAAATTGGGCTTCTTTACAGTAAACAGGGGAGGGGTTAAAAAAGCGACCATTTAGAAGTGGTATAACAAAAATAAAAGATGTAAGGAAGTCCGTAATTTGCTAAGTACTGGAATATGAGTGAGAGCACAGTGAGAAGGGTAGCAATTATTGGTACTTTTGCTTCTGAGAGTGGAGGAGGATTGCCATATTTTAGTCTTGAGATCTGCAGTGGAAAACAGATAGTAACAGATAATAAAATAAAAGTTGCATGACACAAAGAGATTTTACAGGTATGTTAATTAGGTTGTACTATAAAAAAGTTTATTTAAAAAACCTATGAGTGTATATAAGCTGAAAGAAAATGTGTAGCTTCTAGACACTACAATAAAAGGCAAAATTGAAGGGGGGTTAGATGAGAACTTTAAATACGAATATAATGAGCAGCACAAGAGGAATAAGAAGTGTTATACTGAAATTATAGTTATTTTATGAAGCCAGTATAAATAAATGTGTTTGAAATTAAATCTGAGTGGTTGCTTATAGTATGTAATTTAATAGTATATAATTTGCACCCACTCACATGTAAAAACCAATTATGATTTGCTACTTCTATGTGTGCTGCACAATGCAGCACACATATCGCCATTTGTGATTGTTTAGGTGCAGGAAGGGATACCTTCCTGCACATAAACAATCATTCCCCCAAATGAGGGAACCCTTGACCTATTGTGGCAAGAGTGCCTTTGTAGGCGCTGGACAGCTTATTTTAGCACCAGCGCTAGGGGAATCGCAGGGGTGCACTGTATCTTTGTAAATACAATGCATTTTCAGAATGGCAAAGCGTGGTGATAGCAAGTTTTGCTTAACACCATGTTCGCTGTCATTCTATTGTACATATGCCCTCTACTATTATAAATAGTGTCAACCTCCCTTACCGGTTTGTGACCCAGTCTTCTTGCATAGCTGAAAACAGACTCAATAGATCTGTAAAATTGATGAGCTCTTGATTTACACAACACTTCCCAGCTCAAGCTAGTGTCAATAGAATCCCCAAATACGTAAAGCTCTCGCCTTTAGCTATACCCACACCTCCGAGCTTAAATGTCTTTGTTTTGGTACTTTTTGGCCCAAGTTTCATAATTAGGACTTACAAAGGTGTGTTTGTCATTTATAAAGGAGTAAAATCCACGCAATAGTGTTTCAAGACCATTTGCGATTATGGAAATAGGACCGCATTGTTCGCCTAATGAAAGACCGGGACGATGAGATTCTCCAACTGCGGCAAGTGCTTCCCTATTGGATGGTAGCAACAAGGGAGGTTCCCGTTTTTTAATATGGGAATCACTATTGCCCACTTCCAGGATAGAACTAACTGACCTCTTATGGCAGCCCTGATCTCATTTGTTAGTAGAGGAGTCCAAAGTTAACTATTTTCATTTAACAGATCCATAGGGATGCCATCTTGACCCAGGGGTTTTCCAAAGGGGCTTATATTGATTGCATCAGTAACATCATTCACCTAGATGGATTGGCTAGGTAAAAAAGCAGCCCTCTGGTCAAAGGTTATGGCTACTCGATTGGTCAGCGGAGAAACACCATTAAATGGATCAAATATAGAGGAAAGGTGTTCTACCCAGGTTTGAACTGTAACATGAGATTCAATCATAGGTTTGTGATAACCCCCCAAAAAAGTTGAACTACTATTTTCAGAAGACTGTACTATCCTTTAAATGTTCTACTTTCTCCAACTTCTCCCAGGATTCCGACCTGACCTCTGCTTTTCTAAAATCTAGTATTTCTTTGGAAGCCCGCCTGTGGGATCACTGACACAATATTGAAGCAAGCAACATCGTTTGACACAAATATTGTTCCAAAAATATCTTTTACCAAAACATGGTGTCCTTATACTTATAATGGTATGTGCAAACATATCGGAAACAAATATTGTTGACACTAATAATGTCAAATAATATACAAAATATTGATTTTTTTCATATAACTAGAGTATAAATTAGGAAATGACAAATATTTTAATATATAAATGTAATATAATGTAAATTAAATTCCACTAATATTTAATACACAAACATATATATATATATATTCACTGAAAAAACTATAGGTTTCAGAGACGTTATAGTTAGAAATTAGCATTTAAAAAAGCTTTGAATTTCACTGAAAAAGCCATAGGTTTCAGAGACGTTATAGTTAGAAATTAGTATTTAAAAAACCTTAGAAATTCACAGAAAAAAAACATAGGTTTCAGGAGTGTTATAATTAGCTGGACATTTGACTCATACAAAACCATAGAAATTCCTCCGTTATAGTTAGTTCTGCTAACTATAACTCGCACGCCCACAATACACTGCTGATGATGTCACATATTACATCATTCATGACATGGTCAGTGACATCACTGATGACATTACTGATGATATCTCAAATGACATCACTGATGACATCACATAACAGTACCTTTTTTTATACTGATTTTCTACAGTTTTTTAACTGTTTATTTATAAATATTTTATTCATTCATCTGAAAATAAAAAAAATTAAAACTGAAATATTGTTTACTTTTTTGTTGTATTTTTATTTTAATATATTTATATTATTCTCTTTTTTATTTTTATTTTCCAATTTTTTTTCGGAGTCGCGCACCCAAAGCGTACACATCACGGTGGGTGCGCGGATTCTAGCCGCCATTTTAGAAACATCGTGAAGGATCCTCGTACGGTGTGCGATGGCTGCGTGTTTTTCAGTTACATCACATACATTTAATATTACGTGATGTGCGCGATTGGTATGCGACCAGTCCGCGACTCCTGCTCCCGCGCATTCGTGACACATGCGCATTACGGTATGCGACGCTAGCGCAGTGGCGGGTCCCGCGTGACGTCATATACGTGCTGGGTCGCACTGGGTGCGTGACTCCCATGAATGTTCTTTATGTTTGAAAATGATATGTATGTGTGTTTAATGTACATATTAGGGCAAGAGACTATCTAAGATATTCATGAAAATAACGTATTTGTACTTATAAAACTTATATTATTTTAAAATATATTTCTGCGAAGTCGCATCGGGTTCATGCTTCGTGAGCGCAGAGTGCGCGAATCCCATGTGACCTCAAAAAAAAATATTTCATTGGTTCATAACATTTCCCACTGTAACTATTGAAGGACCCCACCCATTTAATCAATCTTGTTGGAGCATCTTTAGAGAGACATCTCTTTTCCTACAAGAACCCTTTTTGCTTGTTTTTTTGGTGTTTTTCAAAAAATATCAAACAAAATGGCATCTGGACAGCAGCAGCAGCAGGAGGAAGTATCTTCTGAAGAAGAATTCTTGCAGGAGGCACCATGTCCACAGAGGCCAGAATCTGTCGTGTGGAAATTCTTCACTTTTCCACCTGGAGAGAAGAAAGTATATGCGAGAAAGGTGACGTGCAAAATTTGTGACCGAGGCCTGTCAAGAGGCAGTGAAAAAAAATACTCTTATGGCACTGCTTCTATGTACAAGCATCTCCGGACCACACATCCTCTCAATCTTACTCGGGAGGAAATGAGGCGAGCTGCTTTGAACCCCTCACCTGCTGTGGCAAGTACATACGGAGCATCCTCAGGAACACCTGCAATGGACATTAGGCCAGAATTCGCCTTTCTCGAGCAACACTGTGTGAAGTGTAAGAAACTTATATGCTTCGGTGAGGAGTCGGTGGGTGGAGTTTGTGCTGTGCAACGCAACCATCATTGTTAATTTTTTTTTGTTTTTGGAATGATAAATAATTACAAATGTTTCCTGTTTTATTCATTCTTTTTTTTGTTCATTTTTTTAAAGAAAACAAAAACAAAAACAAAAATTGTTCCCCCCAAAAAAAATACAAAAGAAAAAAGAGGAAAACAATTCTTATCAGAACTACCTTATCTGGTTAAAGAAAGAACTATAACTGCAAGGTAATGTGTGAAAGTTTGGTTGAATATATGCATACAGCATAATTGACTGAAAGAATGCATTAGTAGTGTATGGTGAATTTATAGGTGAAGATTTATGAGGAAGTACTGCAGCATGACCCTGCAAGCTCTTTAGCTGCACTGCACTGTGACACTTCCGAAGCACAGGGATGTGACATATGTACATGAATATGTTGCAACTCTGTGCTTCCCTCTGCACTGCTGCACAAACTGCAGCCATGCGGTGACACAGGCACCCTTACACCATGGTGCAAGGATGTCTGTGTCGTGTGGAGATTGTTTTTGTGCAGGAAGGGACACCTTCCTGCACAAAAACAACGAGTAAAGGCATTTTCCTCTTTCAATGTATGCTGTGGAATGCAGCATGCATTGAAAGAGGAAAAAATGAGGAGAAATGAAAACAATTCTCCTCGTTGCGTCTTGCTACACCAACTCTAGGATGGCGCAGCATTCACACAGATCCCCAGATTTACGATTTCTCATAAATCTGGAGATGTGTCTTGTTCTATGGGTGTTGCGTGGGAACACCCAGAGCAACACCTATGGGACGCCCCTTAAGCGCAAAGTTCTGAGTATGAAGGGGTCGTATTTACTAGGAGAGGAAAAACCACGCAGGGTGGCTTTTCCTCTCCTTGTAAATATGAAGGAGTGCTTGGCGCCATCACTATGATACAAAAAGTGACGTAATGGTGGCGCAGGGTGCTTGTAAATCTGCCCCATAAGTGCTTAGGTATTGGCAGACTGATACAATAAGAACATAGTGCTGGATGGGTGATTGAAGAATTGCATGAGACTGACAGGAGATATCCTACGCTGCATGGGTACTACTTCAGTATTTAATGGAGTGGACCAATAGTATGTATCTGCTTAGAGATTTGTAGGGATTATGCACAGAATATTTTATGTGTACTTGTGTTGGTGCCTAGGTCATTTTATAAGAATACCACTAGTAACTGGAATGATGACAGTGCTGCAAACAGAGCGAACACTTAATTTATAAGTGCTTACGTATTGGTGGAGTGATAGGATAAGTAGATAGTGGTAGATAAGTGATTAACGAAGTGCATGGGACAGACTGGACAATTCCTACACTACATGAGTTCTAACTGGGTATTTAGAAGAATGTATCAACAGTATGTAGCTAGCTAGAGGTCTGCTTGGATAGTGCACAAAATATTATAGATGTACTTGTGTTAGTAGCTAGGCCATTCCATAGGTTCATGACTAGTAACTAGATTAATTACAGTTTTACAAACAGAGTGTATAGTGAATTTATAAGTGCTTAGGTATTGGTGGATTAATAGGATAAGTAGCTAGTGCTGAATGGGTGATTGGAGAAATGCATGGGACAGACAGGAGGATTCCTAGGTTGCATGGGTAGTACTTTACTAAGTAGCTGGTTAGAGGTTTATATATATAGTGCACAGCTGAATGTAGTTGTGCATTGATAGTGTTTGGATTACTTAATCTTACCTTGACAGAAGTACATATCAAAAAATGCTAAACATTTTTTCAGTTATTATAAGTGCTTAGGTATTGGTGGAGTAATAGGATAAGTAGCTAGTGCTGGATGGGTGATTGGAGAAATGCATGGGACAAACAGGAAGATTCCTACACTGCAGAGGTACTAACTGGATATTTAGAAGAGCGTATCAATAGTATGTAGCTGGTTAAATGTCTGCATGCATAGTGTACAAAATATTGTACCTGCACTTGTATTAGTGGCTAGGCCATTCTTTAAGTATATGACTAATAACTGGAGTAATTTCAGTGCTGCAAAGAGAGTGCATGCTCAATTTATAAGTGCTTAGGTATTGGTGAAGTGATAGGATACGTAGATAGTACTGGATGGATGAATGGAGAACAGCATGGGACAGACAGAAGGATTCCTAGATTGCATAGGTACTAACTGAGTATTTAAAAGACTGTATCAGTGCTATATACCTGATTAGAGGTCTGCATGCATAGTGCACAGAATATTGTAACTGTACTAGTATTGGTGTGTCTATGGTTTCGAGAATGGTAGTCTGTATTTTAGGGTGTGAGGAGGAGCATCAGATGATCACGTAGATGATGTCATCAGTGATGTCATTTGAGATGTCATCAGTGATGTCATCAGTGATGTCACTGACCATGTCATGAGTGATGTAATATGTGAAGTCATCAGCAGTGCATTGCGGGGGCGCGAGTTATAGTTAGCACAACTAACTATAACGGCCGAATTTCTCTTGTTTTGTACAATTGAAATGTCCAACTAACTATGACGTCCATGAAACCTGTGGTTTTTTCAGTGAATTTCTGAGGTTTTTTAAATGCTAATTTCTAACTATAATGTCCCTGAAACTTGTGTTTTTTTCAGTGAATTTTATATATATGTATTTAATCTCCTCTCACTCTTACAAGGAAGAAATCAGCACTCAGGTTGTAGTTTGGAAGTATTTCATCTGCAAAGGACGTGATCCATTCATTTCGGCTCGTCCGAACCTTGATAACGATACAAGACGTCATTGTAGCATCCTTATTCAAATGTACAAATGCCTCAAGTTGCAAACATTAACAAAGGACTACATATTACTTTAATCCAAAAAGCTGGTGGCCATATTGGCCTGGTCACGATGTGAAAATTCAGGAATTGATACAATAAAGAAAAGAAAACAAGTGTTAATATGCACACAATGTCATTTCAGCATATCTTGCCCCGTGACCGCCATACCTGGATGTTCGTCATTGTGACTTATTCATAATAAACATACTTAGATTTGCAAACATCAACATAAACAATGGACTACACATTACTTTAAAGTGAAAGGCTATCGGCCATATTAATCTGGGCACGTTGCGTATTATAATGGTTCTTACACAAAAGAAAATGAAAAAAAGGGGTGTTAATATACACACACTATTCCTAAATGAAGTTCTAGCGATTATAGTTCCATTCCATTCACAGTTCATTTGAGATGTCATGAGTGATGTAACTGACCATGTCATGAATGATGTAATGTCTGAAGTCATTAGAAATACATTGCGGGGGCGTAAGTTATAGTTAGCTCAGGTAACTATAACTGCTGAATTTCACTGGTTGTGTAAGAGTGACATATGAGTCTAACTATACCGTCCCTGTAATCTTTGTTTTTGTCAGCAAATTTCTAGTTTTTTTTTTAACTTTAAGTAAGATGCAGATCAAAATGGATGGTGGGGGGTTGGAAGCAGGGCCTGGCATTGTGCTGCCCCACCCAAGCTTGCTGCTCCTGCCTTCTCTCCTCCTAGCCATCCATTGTCCAAGTCCATGTCCCTGCTCCCTTATTACAGCCCTGTGTGGCAGTTGTTCTGCCACTGGCCTTCCCGCCTTCTCTGAACAGTCAGCTTGCTGCCCCATACACCTCCTCCCTATCCTCTGTTGTCTGAATCCATGGACCAGCCTCCTCCCTCCTGCTATGCATGGTCTGATGTGCTGCCACTGCCCTCCATTTAGCATGATGTACCAGTCCACTCCTCCTGCCCTCCATTGCCCAATTCTATGCCCCATCATTGACCTCCTGCTTAGCCTCTGTACTTAACTTGCTGCCCCTATTCTCCTTCCCCCTGCCCTCCGATGTCTTTGTGCATGCCCCTGCTCCATCCTTTTTGCTCACCATGTTCGATGGACCTGCCACTCCTATCTACTCTGAGTGTTCTGTTGAGCTGGCACTCCCCTCCCACATGCCTAGCATTGTCAGATGACTGTAACCTGTCCCTGCCACCTCCACCCTGCCTGTCCACATTCCATGCTCTTCTTCCCTTCCTCCTGTCCTTCATGGTCCATTTTACTGCCACACCCTTCTGTCCTCCCTGGTCTGTTGTGCTGCAACTGCTCCTCCTGCCTGTCCCACGTGGTCTGTTGTGAGGCCCCTTCCCCTGAACTCTCTTGTCTGTGCCCAGGTCCTGACCCTCCCTTCTATCCTCCATGGTCCTTTGTGCATGCCCCTGCACCCTCCTTCTTGCCCAGCATAGCCATTGTGCTGCCACTAACCCTCCCGCTTGCCATGTATGGTCTTCTGTGCTGCCACGGCCCCTCCCACCTTCCCTGTGTGGTCAGCTAGCTGCCCCTGACCCCCTCCCACCTTCCCTCCATGGTCTGTGTGTATGCCATCATAGTCTCACTGTTGCTCTCCATGGTATGTCTTGCTTCTAGTGCCCATCCTGCCTGACCTCCATGGTCATCTTGCTGCTCCTGCCCTGCCCCCTTGCCCCCAGCCCTCTGTTTCCATGTGCAGACCCCTATTCCCTCCCTCCTGGCTTGTCTGTTCCATTGTAATGCCCCTGATCCGTCCCTCCTGCCCTTTATGGTCTGTTATGCTACAGCTTTCTCTCCTGTCTGTCCATTATGGTCAGCTAGCTACCATTGCCTCTTTCCCCTCTGTTCTCTGTTGTCCATGTGCATGGTTCTGTCCCCTCCCTATTGCTTTCTATGGATTGTTGTGCTGCACTCCCGTTCCGCATGCCCTGTGTGGTGTATTGTGCTGCTGCAAACCCTGATGCCTGCCCTGTAGGGTCAGTTTGGTGCACCTCTCCATGTCCCTCCTGTCCTCTGTTATCCGAGTCCATGTCCCTACCCCAATTCCTCCCGCCTACCATGATCCAATGTGCCATACTTGCTAACATTTTGAACTTGGTAAGAGGGAGATTTTGAAAATAAACTGGGGTATTGATTTTACCCTTTGACTTACATTGAAAAAGAGGAGATTGTAGACAGGAGACAGATCAAATAAAGCCCATTTGGACTTAAAAACATTGGACGTTTCCTGGCTGAATCGGGTCTGTTGGCATGTATGGTTGTACTACCACTGCCTCTTCCTTCTGCCCACAATGGTCTATTATATTGCCATAGCCTCTCTTGCCAGTCCTGTATTGTTGGTTTGTTGCCTCTGCCCCCCTTTCCACTGCCCTCCATAGTCTGTTGTGCTGCCACTGCCATTCCTGCCTGCCCAGTGTGGTTAAATTGTTGCCTCTGCACGCTCCTACCTGCCTTCAATTTTCAGAGTCCGTGTCCCTGGCCTCTGCCTCTCAACAGTGTCCTAATGAACAACTAGATTACTAACATTCTATATTTATTACAAAAGTGTGGAACGCCTGACGTCATCTTGATGTAATCAAAACTGTAATACCTAGAGCATTTCCTTTAGAAATTACATATATGAGAGGGTCTTATTTGCCTCAAAAGTATGGTTAGTGCTCTAAAAAACTAAAATGAGGACATTTTTTCTGAGTTTTCAAATAGCGACAAAGCACTTTTAAATTATTTGTTATCTTTATGTTTTTTATCCAGTTGACCACTTGATTAAATGTTGCACTTAGGGGAGAGGATGTGGTGTTACTTCCAGAGCTGCAGACTTTGCAACTGGGGAACCAGGTTGGAGTTTCTGCTTCAGCTCGACATTCTGTGATTCTGGTCAAATCACTTAATCTCCCCATGTCTACAACCAAAATGAATTTGTTCTTGTGTGATGTAACCAATGCTCAAGTAAAGCACTCCAATACCTGACAGGTCTGCACTATATAAAACTGCAAAAACACAAAAAATAAAAAGTGTTTTGCACACTTGTGTCATTGGGCTACATGTCGGCTACATCTGGGTGATATTTGTGCTACATTTGGGCTCGTTTGTCTCTGGTGGCCATCTTGGGAGATTTATTAGTTATGAAGTTTCCTAATTTCCTCATTTACTGCAGTCTCCTCATAGGAAATGCTTTCAGTTTTTTACTTTGATTCCATCAAGAAGGTATTCAGATATGTCACACATTTGCCATAAATTCTGAATGTTAGCACTCTAGTTGCTCATTAGATCACTGTAGTAAAGCTACTGCTCACCACGGAAGTCTGCTGCTGGTATTAAAAGTGCATGTTTCAGTCTGCATGTCAGAATTTTTTAATGAAATAGAAGTGGATTTGTGAAGTCACTCAAAATGTGCCCTAATTTTCCTTTCTTCAGCACTAATCATAATTTCTATGGTAAAATGAACCCCCTCATTGTGTTCCTTTTTAAATTAAATGTTTTAAGTGTTACCAGTTTATTCCAAACAAGATGGCTTCAGGTGTGCCATACTTTTGTCATAAGTAAGACAGTAAGCGCTCTATTTGTTCTTAAGAACACTCTGGAACATTCTGTCATTGAGCTATACGTGGGCTACATCTGAATGATATTTGTGCTACATTTGGGCTCTTTTGTCTCTGATGGCCATCTTGGGAGACTTATTTGTTATGAAGTTTCCTAATTTCCTCATTTACTGCAGTCTCCTCAGTAGAAAATACTTTCAGTTTTTTACTTTCGTTCCATCAAGAAGGCATTCTGATGTGTCACACATTTGCCAAAAATTCTAAATGTTAGCACTCTAGTTGCTCATTAGATCACTGTAGTAAAGCTACTGCTCACTAGGGAAGTCTGCCCCTGGTATTCAAATTGCATGTTTCAGTCTGCATGTCAAAATGTTTTAATGGAATAGAAGAGGATTTGAGAAGTCAAAATGTGCCCTAATTTTTCTTTCGTCAGCACTAATCATAATAATTTCTATGGCAAAATAAACCCCCTCATTTTGTTCCTTTGCAAATTAAATTTCTTTAAGTGTTACCACTTTATTTCACTCAAGATGACTTCAGGTGTGCCATACTTTTGTCATAAGTAAGACTGTTAGCGCTCTAGTTGTTCTTTAGAACACTCTGGGACATTCTGCCATTGGGCTATACTTGGGCTACATCTGGGTGATATTTGTGCTACATTTGGGCTCTTTTGTCTCTGGTGGCCATCTTGGGAGACTTATTTGTTATGAAGTTTCCTAATTTCCTCATTTACTACAGTCTCCTCAGTAGGAAATACTTTCAGTTTTTTACTTTGATTCCATCAAGAAGGCATTCAGATGTGTCACACATTTGCTATAAATTCAGAATGTTAGCACTCTAGTTGCTCATTAGATCACTGTAGTAAAGCTACTGCTCACCAAGGAAGTCTGCTGCTGCTTTCCTAAGTGCATGTTTCACTCTGCATGTCAGAATCTTTTAATGAAATAGAAGAGGATTTGAGAAGTGACTCAAAATGTGCCCTAATTTGTCTTTCTGCAGCACTAATCATACTTTCTATGGCAAAATGAACCCCCTAATTGTGTTTCTTTTTAAATTAATTGTTTTAAGAGATACCACTTTATTCCAATCAAGATGGCTTCAAGTGTGCAATACGTTTGTCATAAGTAAATGTAAATGTAAATGTATGTGTCTTGTAAAGCGCACTGCTGCCCTGAGGCGTCCTGGCGCTGTAGACCGCTGGGGAACCCGTCCTGGCTATCCCTGTGAGATGGTCCCTCCAGGGTATCTCCAAGGTGAAACCAGGCATCCCCGGCGAATGTGGGGGGCCGTTGTGGAGATGAGGCAAGCTAATGCCCAGAGTCACCGAGTGTGATCCCTGGTTAGAGTAGGCACCGAAGCGAGAATTATCGAGTCCGCTGGCCCTGGTCCACGACCCTGCCGCGTCGGGGATTGAACCCTGGTCCCAGGCCGTCCTCTGCTTCTGGGTCTGCTTCCTCTAACCAGTGAGCCACACTTCTCCATAAGTAGGACTGTTACTGCTCTAGTTGTTCTTTAGAACACTCTGGGAAGCTGCAGTAGAACACAAAGGAATCAACTGACAGTCTCTGCCCTTGTTGGATGTACATGTTTTACTGAGAATGTCAGACTTCATTTTCACATGACTGAGAAAGATAATGTGATTTTACAGAAAATATGCTCTCAGTTTAGCTTATAGATCACCTTTCAAAGCTCTGTGGGAAAAGCATGAAAAAATAGTTTTCTCTCAAACGTGATTCATGATATCCCAGCAGAAGGCTTTTCCACATGGTAAAATTACCTTAGAACAGACTACAATTCCTAAAATGAGTAAGGTACCATCAACCATTGATTTATAATTTAACTAAAGTCTTAAAACCTTCTATTAACTGCAAAGCTTTTTAATGAGGTGCTATCATGTATATTGGTCCCAAGATGGCTGCCAACACTTCTTGAATGAAGTGCTGACAGCCAATCAGATCTCATGATGAGATGTGTGGTTAGGCTCCGCCCAGATATATATATTTCTTTTCCATTAATATTTTTAAAACTACTGAACGGATTTAACACAAATCCAATTGGTCACACACTGCTCGTCCTATCAGCGTGTTATCCCAAAGCATTATGGTCCATGAAGTAAGCATCAGCAAGTGCGCCTCTGCCAGAGTATTAAGAAAAATTAAAGTTGCGTTGGCCATCCCTGAACACGTGTTTCGAGGTTATTACCTCTCGTCAGCAGGGAATAGGCATGTGTGTAGGGTTGCTGCGTAGGCTGCCAAAAATTGTTCTCAGGTCCAGTACCACTCGTGGCATTCAGGTGCGTAACCATGAGCTCGTCAGCCCCACCGGCTCAAGAGAGCCTGAATATTAACACAAGTCCAATTGGTCGCACACTGCTCGTCCTATCAGCGTGTTACCCCAAAGCATTATGGTCCATGAAGTAAGCATCAGCGAGTGCGCCTCTGCCAGAGTATTAAGCAAAATTAAAGTCGCGTTGGCCATCCCTGGACACGTGTTTCGAGGTTATTACCTCTCCTCAGCAGGGAATAGGCATGTGTGTAGTGTTGCTGCGTAGGCTGCCAAAAATTGTTCTCAGGTCCAGTACCACTCGTGGCATTCAGGTGCGTAAACATGAGCTCGTCAGCCCCACTGGCTCAAGAGAGCCTGAATATTAACACAAATCCAATTGGTCGCACACTGCTCGTCCTATCAGCGTGTTACCCCAAAGCATTGTGGTCCATGAAGTAAGCATATGCAGCAACCCTACACACATGTCTATTCCCTACTGACGAGAGGTAATAACCTCGAAACACGTGTCCAGGGATGGCCAACACAACTTTAATTTTGCTTAATACTCTGGCAGATGCGCACTCGCTGATGCTTACTTCATGGACCATAATGCTTTGGGGTAACACGCTGATAGGACGAGCAGTGTGCGACCAATTGGATTTGTGTTAATATTCAGGCTCTCTTGAGCCGGTGGGGCTGACGAGCTCATGGTTACGCACCTGGAGTACACGCTGATCCCTTACCCGAGATCACATTCTAAACCGACCTTGATCTAAACCGTACGTACTCATCCGGTTTTTGGCTTACCGCCGTTCATTTTCTCACCGGGAGTTATTCACCTCCTCACGCCGAGATCTGGCCACCTGGGCCTATTCGACACAAATGTTAATATCCTCAAACAGCCCTGATGAGTCACAATAGCTACACGTTGTGACGGAACACGTGTCGGTTGATTTGTTTTCATGTTGTATTGGTCTGAATTCACACGTATAAAGAAATTTTGCTCATAATACGCCTGATGTCGACCTTTGTGATTTCATAACAAGGAACTTCAGATATCTTTTGCTTTTTGATGGGCACACCCAGAACGTAATAATTTTTCATACGTGTGCACAGGACTTCATTTACATTTTGTTGATGTGGGCCATGACCCACACATTTGCAGGGGTTATTTCCTTGGGTTTGTTCCCCCTGACCTGGTAGCACCGGAAACATTTGATCTCTGTGACACCAACGTCGCACACGCTTGAGCGCCAACCTTCCTCAACTTCAACCAAACCCTCACCACTGCTACTATTATTCTTGATATTGTTAATCACTTTATTGTTCGAACAATTCACTCCCAGCATTTGACTCTCCTTCTCTAAAATTATTTTCTCATCAAAATTCACTCCACTTATCCTGTTTCCATATATCCTTCCTCTTCTTTCTGTCCCCCATCCCATCGCGTGTCTGACCATGTCCCCCCCAATACCCCCCTCACTCCATCTGATCCTGCTTTCTCCAGACATGGACCCAACTCATGGAACATCTTATACCCGTCTAATCATTCTAAAAATGCCAAGAAGAACTTCAAACATAAACTACTGATTCGTCACCCTGAAACTTTAATAGTTGATATCTACCACAACCTGTTCTCTCCAATGAAAACAAACTTTATTTTCTTCTCCAAATGCCCCTATAAATGGAAAAACATTTTCCTTCTCCACCTTACAATCACGAAATCAATCAAAATTCCGTATGGATTCAAAATGTCAACAACACCATCCCCTGCCTTTCTTGGTGAAATTGACATTTCCATATTTAAAACTGGTATCATTCTTATTCAAGCATCCGAATACCACCGTAACATTTTCGATAACCATTTCAGTTCCTTGTCCTACCAACTGTCTCAACTAGCTCTTTAACCTTCATTACCCCAACTGCCTGATGCCCAACATCTCGCCACCCGGGTCCAGACCCTCCCACCCCTATCTATCTTTACCTCTCTCACCATCTCTGACATGGCCCCAATCCTCGTTGGTCCTCCCTTCCCTACTCCCCAAAGTACTCTGGATCCCTCCCCATCTCGTACCATTTATTGCTACCCTCCTTCTCACTCCATCCTTCCTGACTCAACCCCTTACTCTTTCCTGAGTCACCAGCCCTTTCCCAGGCCCCTGCCGGTACTTTCCCCTTTGTCTAATCCTTTTCCGCCCCTTCCACTCAGACCATCAATCCTTCTCCACCCCCTTCCACTCAGACCATACATCTGTCCCCACCTGCTCCTACCTCCTTCCCAGTCTCTCACGTTAACTCTCTACCTATGGTCTTACCCCCTCTAAGGACCCTGCTGGTACTCTCCTCTTTGTTAAATCCGTCTCCTCCCCCTTCTACTCCGCCCATCAACCCTTCCCCTCCTGCCCTGACCACCTTCCCTGACTCTACCCTAAACTCTATACCTATTATCTTACCCCCTCTGGAGGAGTCCCTCTCACTCTCCGCTATATCCTACACCTCGTCCTCTCCTCTTTCCTTCGACCGACTCCCCCCTGACCTGTCCATAAGCCCAGAATCTCCCTCTATCACCTCCCATACTCACACACCTTCCTCTGGAACATGGCCTGTAGGATTTCCTGAATCTCACCCAAACACCTCCCGTACTCACACACCTCCCCCTGGAACACCTCTTGTAGGATTGACTTCCCCGGTCAACACTCTTCCTCACCCCCTTCCCCCTTTTCTTCTGCTTTCCTCCCCAATCTTATTGCTCAGTCTCTTTTCAACTTTGAATCCAAACTCTCAGCTATGACTATTAAACTAACTCGTCTTAGAGGGGATTTCAACTCCCTCAATGCCAGGACCTTCCCCAATCACACTGAAACCTTGTGCCCTTGCTCCCATAACTTTTACCAACACACTCGATGGTTGACTACACCCCTTTCCAGTTGAACTCATAGACCACTCCGCACTGTCAGCTATCTCTCCATTTCTGACCTAATCAACCTTTATAACTCCTACCTACCTAATCCTCTGATAACTAATCCCCCCTCCCTTACTCCAACATCCCAGTTATTTTGCGCATTAATAGAGTCCCTGCCTCACCCAACTCACCTAGACCTCCATCACAATTTACCACCATTCACTCGCTTAAGCCCGCCAATGACAACCCAAATCACCTTTCTTGCATGCTTGACAACTGCAGGTCGGCTGTCCGACATGCGACTGAATTATCAGAAACCATCCTCAGCGAGGCTATTGACATCGCCTTCCTCACCGAAAAATGGCTCAATGACCACTCAACGGCTATTCTTGACTTACTCACCCTTCCCGGCTACCCCATCATTAGACAAGACAGACCCGTCAGAAAAGGGGGTGGACTAGCCATAATCCATAAAAATGAATTTCAACTCTCCCTTTTACAGAACGCTGGTGAGTTAACTTTTGAATACCTTGGCGTTGAACTCACGGTCAAAGGCTCCTCTCTGATTAGATTACATAACATCTACCACCCTCCCGGTGAACCTCTCCTCTTTGCAGATGAACTATCCGATCTTCTCACACACTCCTCCCTTTCAGACGTGAAAAATCTCTTTTTAGGAGACTTTAACATCCACTGGAATAATTTATTTGATCCCACGGTCATGCGCCTCATCAACCTTTTACAGTTGAATGACCTCGAGCAATTATGCCACAATCCAACCCATATCAAAGGGGCCACACTTGACGCGATCATTGCCAACACTGACTTGGCCTCCCTTTCCAACATCATCTCTATTGACTGGTCTGACCATCACCTCATTCTGTTTAAGTTCGCAACCAGTGCCCTACCCCCCACTATAACAAATAACATACCCATGAAGTGAAGCAGTAACCTTAAGCAGATCCCTCCTGGTGAACATGAGTCTAAACTCCAAGCTCGACTCCATCTCACCCCATTATCCCAAAATGCTGCCGAGGTCACCGAACATTTCAAGAAGACCGTTAGTGACGTCCTGGACCAAGTTGTCCCTCTTAAACTCAAACAACAAAGAAAAATTCAATCCAAATCATGGTTCAATCCTGAACTGAATAACGAAAGACGACAACTTAGACTGTCAGAAAGAACATGGAGACAACACCCTTCTCCCTGCCACCTTGCCCTCCTCAGATATGCTAAATCTACTTTTTCCCTGGCATCTCCTTCTTTGCTTGGGGGCTTACTTGATATCTCCTGCTGCTCCTGACACTCCAGGTCTCCCTCCCGCCGCCGCTGCTGGTCATCTTGCGGCCGCCGAGAGGAGGGAGACTACATTTCCCAGCGTGCCCTGCTCTAATCACGACTCAGCTGACACCGCGCACGGAGGTGCTTAAATTCCTGGCAGCCCCCGCGTCGCGGAATCGCGCCGGGCGAAGCCCGGGCAAAGGTCGGGCCCTCTTAAGCCCTCAGAAGCCAGAGGAGGCCGGGCTGGGCCGGCCCCTATCGACCATTTATGGTGGACTTCATACCGGAGAGGTTGCTAAGTACTTTTCTTTGTCTATTTTTAAAACAGTTCTTGATAATCGTGACATTGATACTGTTTTAGCAATTCACTTCATAGTTGTCATTCCATATGGTCCATCTTTTAATACTACCCCATTGCACCATCACGTTGTAAGATGTCTAAAGGTCAGACCTCAACAAGGAAGTCCCTGGCAGGGGGTAGTCTGATAGGCACTATTGATCAATTCCTGAAGAAGTCTACTAACAAGATAGACCGCGACATAGCCATCGCGGAAAAACGCCTTTCTATTGAATTGATCTCAAATAAACGATCCTCCTTGGGTTCAATTCAGTTATCCACTACTCCCCCAACATTACATATAGTGAATACCGATATGGAAGATCCAGGGATCCCTCCACTTCTCCAAGATAGCCCAGTTCTAATACCACCCTCTCAGGGGGTTACTATAACCACAACAAATCTTGAACATTCCTTTAACTCCTTGAGGGAGGTTTACCCCCCTTTGCTAGCTCCGGTCAATAAAACTGGCCTTAACCTTCAACCAAAGGACAAACTCCCACAGAGAGTAAAGGGGGCAACGTTCAAACGTAAGAGGGGAGGGGACACACACGCAGGTAAAAAGGCAAAAATATTTAAACCATCAACAAACTTATCCAAGAAGCAACCTCCTAGGGAAACATCTTTTGGCCCCTATAAACCACTCTCTGAGGGCTCTTCTCTAGAAGGGTTTAGGGAAGTTATGGAACATCTTCTAAAATCCCTCCTGTTGCCTCTCATGGAGTGAGTCAAGAGGCTGGGTGACCAAATGACCCAATTACTTGAAGTCTACCACTCACATGAAGAGGCCTTAAAACAAGTAAATGCTCAGATAAATCAAACAGTACCCCAGCGCTCTCCACCAATCTCTACTACATTCCATGGGGAATGCCCTCTACCAAAATCACGGCTTGTCCATCCGGCCCCTGCAAGCACAGAGTTGCCTCGAAACCCTGTAAGAGAGAACACCACAACAGGTCCCCCAATCATCCCAAACACTAAAAACATAGTATCGCCGAGGGCACCCCCAAAGCATATGACCCAAAACAATAGCGGACTTTATACTGACTTACCTCCAGAAGCAGCAAATTATGTTATTATTCTGACTGGAGTTCCTGGGTTGGCTGAGGGTAAGACAGAACCCCATGCCAACCTTAAAAATAAAGTTATATACTGGCTGCGAACTAACAGACCCCTGCCATCACACATAAATGGTGACATAGTGTCTGTTAGATGATGCAATTGGGTAGGTCCCCGCCCAAAAGACATTGAGGGGGACGTGGTGATAATTAATTTCAGGGACCATAGAGTCGTCAATCACATCACTGACTGGTTTCTAGGGAGAGGAGATGGTGGTATCTCATCCCGCGATTTGAGCTATTTTTACCCTAAAGCTCTGCTGACCCATCCCAATTTGCCTCCAATTTCTGAAAGCTCTAATACTTTACAATCCCCATTTTGGGACAGCCAAAATAGCATAAGGAGACCCCATATAATCATTCCTCCCCCCCCTTTCCACCTAGACGTACTCATAGGCCGCCCTTTCATTATTATGGCAACTACCAACACATAAATCACAATGAGCTATGGAGTATTCCATTACGTAACCAATTCGAACCACTGTCAAGCCTCGAGGACCTGGATTGACAGCTGAAGGTTACTCCATGCCCTCTGAAACCCGGTCCTCTACCTGGGATCTATGCATACCAACACTGGCGTGGGCATGACCCCTCTCCTGACAGCTTCAACACTATCACCGCAGTTAGCAAAGCTATCAAACCAATTGAAAGAGGAAGGTCCTTTCCCACGCCCAATGGGTCACTAATTCAACAAATTCCACCTCCACTGGAAATGAGGGTACAGGGGGATTCTTTACAACCAATTCCCCTTCCCACTCTCATGGCTGGGGAATCTTTTGATACTGTCCTACACAAGGCACCAAATCCATCTGCCTCCTCATACTTATTATTGTCCTGGAATGTGGCAGGGCTGATAAATAAACTTGGCCAACAGTCTTGGCGGGACTTGGTGGAGAACTACACCATCATATGTCTTCAGGAAACTTGGGCCATAGATCCGGCACACCTACTGAGGTATCGGACCTTCCACTCACCAGCTCTACCCTCCTCACACGGTAGAAACAGTGGGGGTCTATGCATATATCTTAGCATACAGAGTGGGCTTACTGTCTTAAACCAACTCCTGGCTGAAAACTATCAGATTTTAATTCTTAGATGGGGCATTTCTGTTAACATGATTTTAATTAATTTTTATAATAATGTGTCCACTATCAACCTGGATAGCGTTATAAACAATCTCCTAAGTGATGTCTCTTCTACCAAGGAAAGAATAGGTGGAGAGTTTTTTCTGGTCTGGGTGGGCGATTTTAACTGTAATATTTGTCAGGACGGACCCAAGGGCTTGTGCGGCCTCCGTAACCCTACTGACGAGAACCCGAGCCACTTTGTTCATTCTAGACAGGGTGACATCCTAAATAATTTTTTGTCCTATTTTAACCTCACATATATAAATGAGCTATGCTCGCCGCTCCAACAGTTCCAGCCAACCTTCCATGGTAAAGGGTGTAATTCTATCATTGATTTTACCCTCCTTTCTAGAACGTATGCCCACTTAATAACTTCATCAGGATACGTTAGATGTCATTCACGGAGACCACTATCCAATTTCTTTCTCCATAAAAAAGACAGAACCAGAGCGGATACGGAAGGAAATCAACCCCACTTACCAACTCCCGATCACCCTTGCGCGCAAAAACGGTTACACCCTCAAATGGGACAAGGTTGATCCCGTGGGCCTTTTAACTAAACTGTTATCGAAGACGAGGAAGGAAATATTCATCTGCCTCTCCCCCAGTGTCGACCCATTAATAATTTTGGATTCTTTTTCAAAAATCCAATTAGCCTTAAAACACTTATTGACCAGATATCATCGCCCGGAATCGAGCTGCCACTCTGGCTGGTTCGATCATAAGTGTACCACTGCACTAAAAAATTTGAAGACGGTCCTCCACGCTACTCCTAGATCCCCTCCTGAGATTAGAGAAGCCAGACAACTTTATCGTCTGGCAATAAAAAACAGGGAGAAATCACTGAAAAAAGAAGCATGGCAGGCCTTCATTTCAGCCTAAAAAAATAGGGACTCTAGTGCATTCTGGAAAGTGGGCAACGTTCCTGTTTTTCGTGATAAAAACAATACCGTCGCGATAGATATCGCCATAAATGGTGAAGCCTGGGTCACTCACTTTGAACAGCTATACGATAACGAAACCCCTTCCCTATTAGTACCTCCCGTTCCTACCATTACTCTCGGAAATGTGGAAAGTCCTTGTATGGGTGCTATTCCTTTGGGAATTTCATTTACCTACGCCGAGGTTAAAATGGCAATCAGCGAGTGTCCCTTAGGAAAGGCGCCCGGCCCAGACGGTATACCATCCGATGTTTTTAAACGCGAAATCGACCTCTGGGCACCACTTTTAACCAATGTCATGAATAGCGCATGCCAAGTGGGGATATTACCAACATGGACTGAGGCCATAGTGGTTCCGATATTCAAGAAGGGAAATAGACAAGATCCAACCTGTTATCGGCCTATTTCCTTTCTTGACGCACTAATGAAGGTGGCCGGTCGCATTGTCTTAAAGAGAATCCAACTGTGGGCTGAGGAAGCTAACATCATATCCAGCCTCCAGTATGGTTTCCGCACCGGCATAGGAACAGTAGAGCAGAGATTAAATTTGTATTTTTTAATTTCTAAGTACACCCAGGCCAGGAAGGGGAACCTTTTTATTACTTTCATTGATTTGAGCTCTGCGTTCGATTGCGTGGATCATAACCAACTTTGGTCCACGCTGTCGAACCTGGGCTTCGACCAACCAATTTTAAATTTTATCAAGGAATTATACAGGGGCGCTGGGGCCAGGGTGCGCTTTGGTAAACAAGGTGAGTGCTCGTCCAAATTTTCCATCAAGAGGGGAGTAAGACAGGGGGCATTCTTGCACCCCTGTTATTTACTCTATACATAAACTCTATTGGCGAGCACCTCAAGGGACTCCCTTTCGATTTCCCTTCCTCCCAGGGCCACCCTGTCCCCATACTACTATATGCCACCGACGCGGCTATCATGTCGCAAACCAGGCTGGGGCTTCGGCGAGCTGTCAACAAATGTAATACCTATATGATTGATAAGGGGCTAAAAGTCAACACTTCTAAGACGTATATCATGGCCTGTGGGCACGGTTTCAAGAAAGTACCCTGTTCTATATACCTTGAGGATAAGAGGTTGGAGACCACCGATAAATTTCCCTATCTTGGAATAACCTTTGACAGGAAATGCACCTGGCATACAGCGGTAAAAGCGAGAAAATTAGCCTTCTCGAGAGCGGTTGGCGCACTGCATAACTTTGCGGCTAAACTTGGTGGCAGACCAGTCAAAGAACTAATTACACTATATCAGGCAAAGGGTACATCCACGGCCATCTATGGATCGGGTCTCTGGGGTATTGAAAACATAACACCTATTCAATTAATTGAAAATCAATACCTCAGATATCTGCTGGGAGCCCCAAAATCCTCAGCCACTTATTGTACCCACACTGAATTAGGTATCCCTTTTATTTCTGACACTATTAAAATTGCACCTATTCTTTTATGGCACAAGGTGTGGGTTACCCCGGAGACAGCTTTTAACCGCAACTTAATTATTGACTGTCTCACCTTGGATGGAGTCAGACATATTAAATGGTTGTCCCACATGCAAGACCTGTTGACTGAGTGTGGCCATCCCGAGTTTTTCTCTACTCCATCTACTATGGAATCGATTTCTAGAAAATCACTGAAACAACTGGCCATGAAACATCTAGCTAACAAAAGATGGTCTATAGAAAAACTAAAAAACACTGCGTTGACATACCAGGAAATTACCATCAAACCTGGGCCGCAAATGTACCTCGTTGGTGACCTAACCTGTTTCTCAAGAATGTTGCTAACACGCTTTAGATTTGGTACTTTCTTCCATATTGTTACTTTTCCATCTTGCAATAATTGGTCGAGGGACTTGCCATCCTGCCCCTGTGATGATTCATTGCCCCAATCTAATTTGCACTGTCTCTTATTTTGTAAATTTTATTCTGTTCCACGAAGGACTATTTTGAGACCAATCCTTAAAGAGTGGGGCCTCCGCTGTTGTAGAGCTGCTTATGTGAGATTGCAACAGCTAGAGAACCACTCAGTGGCTCACGCTACATCCAGCTTTTTAAAACTCCTGATAAAATTCAGAAAGTCTATGTAATGCACTTTATTCATGTACACATCAGTTTTTATATGGTTTTTATTATATCTGTTTTTTCCAAATATGTTATGCTCGATCTGTATCAACACTGTTTTTTAATCCTGTTTTTTACCTTGGTGATTTTTTTTTTTTTGGTGTGTGTCTGTTTTTTAATTTGTATGCTTTTATGAATTCAATACAGCATATCGAATAAAGCTTTGAAATTTGAATTTGAATTTACTTCTAAGAAGCACATTTTCAATTAAAAGGCTTCCTTCTTTCGAGCCCAACTTAATCGTGCCAAAAACAGGCCCAGAGAACTGTTTAACATTGTTAGAAAACAAACATCATTTGCCCATCCAGGGATGACGGTGTCAATCGAGAGATGTGAGGAAATTGCCAACTTCCTCTTGGAAAAAATTCCCAAAATTGACCAATCCTTCCCTCCAATCCAGTACCCGCTCAACCCCCAATTTGCCTCTGATGCTGCCATAGAAATACCTTCTTGGTCGGCACCACCCCTACCACCCAATACTACCAACCACCTACCCTTTCCAACCTCACCCAATATCATCCTTCCTAACTTACAACTGAAAAATAACACCTCCTGGCATGATTTCCATACTATGACCGAGCTCGAAGTCTTTAATATCATAGCTAAACTAAAGCCGACTTCGCACACCAAAGACCCGCTCCCTTCTACCCTAGTTCAAAATCTTAACCACATCATTGCTCCTTACTGGACCAAAATCATTAATACCTCCCTTGCCACTGGATGTGTCCCTGACTCCCTCCAACTCGGACAAATCACTCCCATTCTTCAAAACCTCACTGCTGACCCCAATGATCCTAGCAATCTCCGCCCTATCTCTAATCTCCCTCTTCTTGCTAAAGCCCTTGAAAAAATGTGCTGTGCTCCAACTGGACAAACACATAGGCAATTTCAACTTACTTGACTCCCTTCAATCTGGTTTCAGGAAAGGCTGCAGTACAGAAACCGCTATGCTGAACATTGTGGATGACATCCACTGATCCCTAGATAATGGTGAGGCTTGCCTTCTTATACTCCTTAACCTCTCTGCATCGTTTGATACAGTTAACCCTTCTTCCTTACTTAATTCGCTTAAAACTCGCTTTGGCCTCAATGGTGTGGTCCTCAAATAGTTCTCTTCCTTCCTCAAACACAGAACTCAACAAATCAAAATCAAAGCCTGCCTCTCTAACCCTACACCTGTCTCCTTGGGCGTCCCACAGGGCTCTATCCTCTCCCTCTCTCTCTTCAACCTCTTTATGGAACCCCTTACCCTCATTCTGAAACAAGCTGGAATCAACTAGCACCTCTATGCTAACGATACCCAACTCTACCACAAAATTGAATCCCTCTCTGATATTCTTCATTTAAACAATACCCTGAGTAAGATCCAATCCTGGTTCTACTCCAACCATCTTAAACTGAACCCTAATAAAACTGAAATTATTCTCTTCTCACGAAAAAACAATCAGCTTCCCATCCAAAGTTGGATCAGGGATCTAAATGCCCTCAATTGTTCTCTCTCCCTATCTGACTCAGCAAAATCCCTACGTTTCACTCTTGACAAAAACCTGACTCTTAAACACCACATAAAAACTCGGCAAAAGGAGCACTCTTCACTCTCCGACACCTTAAGAAAATCAAATCCTTCATTCCTTTAGATGACTTCAAATCGGTTGTACAATCTCTAGTTCCATCGAAATTGGACTATGGCAACGCTATCCTCTCGTGAACCCCCAAAGTACACCTAGCCCCACTTAGAGGTGTGCTCAACTTGGCGTCTAGACTCACCACTGATTGTAAATGATTTGACCACATCTCCCCAGCCCTTAAAGCCCTAAATTGGTTCCCCGTTGAAGGAAGATGCTTTTATAAGACTGCATGCATCACGCACAAAGCTCTTCACCAACAAACCCCTTTATACCTAACAAACAAACTCAATAAGGCGGGCTGTACCAGACTATTGAGAAGCACCAATGCGCTCCTCCTCATCCCCCCGCTTTTAAAAAAGAAATCCACCCAATCTCGCTCCTTCTCCGGGAACGCCCCGAACATCTGGAATGCCCTCCCGCATGACCTGCCCTGTAACCCCTCCTACCTCAACTTTAAAAAAGACCTGAAACATCACCTTCTCTACCTTACTGGGGTCTTTAATCTCTCCTTTGACCGTACTTTCTATTTCCCCTGCATCGGTCATTTTCAGTTTCTTTCCTAACCCTTTCTTCACTCTCCATCTTCACATATTATCCTCTCTTCTCTGACCTTAACTGCTACACCCATGTATCTTATTTATATGTTCATTACCCGCCAACAACCTGGAATTCCTACTCCCCCTTTTCTTAACCCTTTCGCTGCCAGGCCTTTTCCCCCTCCTGTGCCAAGCCTTTTTTTGGCTATTTGGGGTAGTGTGTGCTTAGGCCCCTGTAACTTTTTGACCACATTAGGTATCCACGCCAAATTTGCATCCTTTTCTTCCAACATCATGGGGATTCTAAAGGTACTCAGGGTTTGTGGATTCTCCTAGAGGGGTTACAGAAATGAGCCAAAATACAGCAAAATTTTGTTTTTTTTCGGAAAAATGGGAAAAACGGGCTGCAAATGAAAGCATCTGGGTTTTTCCCTGTAAATGTTATCAAAAAAGGGTTTGTGGGGTTAAAAATCACCATTTTCCCAGCTTTTCGGGGATACCAGACTTTTGTCAGAAACCCAACATTTTTTACACAGTTTTGGCATTTTTCTGGGACATAGCCTATTTATGCTATTGTTTGTGCTTTTGACCTCCTTCCAGTTAATGGCAGAAATGGGTACAAAAGCAATAATGGATCCTGGAAAGCTATACATTTTCAAAAAGAAGACAAAATTCTGAATTCAGCAAGGGGTCATTTGTGTAGATCCATCAAGGTTTTCTTATAGAAACTAACAGTTAAATATAGGATAAATTGAAAATTAGTTGAAAAAAACAGCATTTTGTGTCAACGTTTTCACCTGTAACTTCGTCTAATTATGACAGATCTTTGAAAGCAATATACCATTTCATCCGCTGGACATTACTGGTTGTGGGGATATATAGGACTTGTAGGTTCACCAAGAACCCGACGAACCCAGAGCCAAAAACTGAGCAGCAACTTGCAATGGTTTTTTATTATGTACCGGGTATATAGTAATTATTCTGTAAAAATGTGTACATGTAAAAATCGGTATGAAAGACACCTATGTATTTCTGAAATGGGAACAAAATATAGAGTTTAGAAACAATAGATATTTGCACATTTCTGAAATTGGGAATACTCATACTAGCATGAGAATTATCAGTCATTTTTTAGAATGACTTCTTTTTTACACAATATCTTTCATTTGGAAGGCAGAAATGCATCAAAAGTCAATAGATAATGACAGTTCCTTTACAAATCTGAATTACCCTAAGTCTCCCGATAAAAATGGTACCTCACTTGTGTGGGTAGGCATAGTGCCCGCGACAGGAAACGGCGCAAAACGCAACGTGGTCACAACTCAATATCGCAGTGAAAATTTACCCTTTTTTGGCAAAGTGCCTAGCTCTAGTTTTTGAACCCTAGCTCTGCGGGCACCTTGGGAAACCTAGCAAACCTATACATTTTTGAAAACTAGATACCCAGGGGAATCCAGGATGGGGTGACTTGACTGCCTCGCACCAGGGTCTGTTACCCAGAATCCCTTGCAAACCTAAAAAATTGTCAAAAAAAACACATTGTCCCCACATTTCTGTGGTGCAAAGTTCCGGAATCTGCGTGGATCCACAAATTTCCACCCACCCCGCGTTCCCCAAAGTCTTACAAGAAAAACGGTACCTCACTTGTGTGGGTCGGCCTAGTGCCCGCGACAGGAAACGGCACAAAACGCAATGTGGTCACACCTCAATTTCGCAGTGAAAAATGACCCTTTTTTGGCAAAGTGCCTAGCTCTAGTTTTTGAACCCTAGCTCTGTGGGCACCTTGGGAAACCTAGCAAACCTATACATTTTTGACAACTAGACACCCAGGGGAATCCAGGATGGGGTGACTTGACTGCCTCCCACCAGGGTCTGTTACCCAGAATCCCTTGCAAAACTTAAAAATTGTCAAAAAAAACACATTTTCCCCACATTTCTGTGGTGGAAAGTTCCTGAATCTGCGTGGATCCACAAATTTCCACCAACCCCGCGTTTCCCAAAGTCTTACGAGAAAAACGGTACCTCACTTGTGTGGGTCGGCCTAGTGCCCGCGACAGGAAACGGAGCAAAACGCAACGTGGTCACACCTCAATTTCGCAGTGAAAAATGACCCTTTTTTGGCAAAATGTCTAGCTGTAGTTTTTGAACCCTAGCTGTGCGGGCACCTTGGGAAACGTAGCTAACCTATACATTTTTGAAAACTAGACACCCAGGGGAATCCAGGATGGGGTGACTTGACTGCCTCCCACCAGGGTCTGTTACCCAGAATCCCTTGCAAACCTAAAAAATTGTCAAAAAAAACACATTTTCCCCATATTTCTGTGGTGGAAAATTCCGGAATCTGCGTGGATCCACAAATTTCTACCCACCCCTCGTTCCCCAAAGTCTTACGAGAAAAACGGTACCTCACTTGTGTGGGTCGGCCTAGTGCCCGCGACAGGAAACGGCGCAAAACGCAACGTGGTTACACCTCAATTTCGCAGTGAAAAATGACCCTTTTTTGGCAAAATGTCTAGCTGTAGTTTTTGAACCCTAGCTCTGCGGGCACCTTGGGAAACCTAGCAAACCTATACATTTTTGAAAACTAGACACCAAGGGGAATCCAGGATGGGGTGACTTGACTGCCTCCCACCAGGGTCTGTTACCCAGACGCCCTTGCAAACCTAAAAAATTGTCAAAAAAAACACATTTTCCCCACATTTCTGTGGTGGAAAGTTCCGGAATCTGTGTGGATCCACAAATTTCCACCCACCCCTCGTTCCCCAAAGTCTTACGAGAAAAACGGTACCTCACTTGTGTGGGTCGGCCTAGTGCCCGGGACAGGAAACGGCGCAAAACGCAACGTGGTCACAACTCAATTTCGCAGTGAAAAATGACCCTTTTTTGGCAAAATGTCTAGCTGTAGTTTTTGAACCCTAGCTCTGCGGGCACCTTGGGAAACCTAGCAAACCTATACATTTTTGAAAACTAGACACCAAGAGGAATCCAGGATGGGGTGACTTGACTGCCTCCCACCAGGGTCTGTTACCCAGAATCCCTTGCAAACCTAAAAAATTGTCAAAAAAAACACATTTTCCCCACATTTCTGTGGTGGAAAGTTCCGGAATCTGTGTGGATCCACAAATTTCCACCCACCCCTCGTTCCCCAAAGTCTTACGAGAAAAACGGTACCTCACTTGTGTGGGTCGGCCTAGTGCCCAGGACAGGAAACGGCGCAAAACGCAACGTGGTCACACCTCAATTTCGCTGTGAAAAATGACCCTTTTTTGGCAAAATGTCTAGCTGTAGTTTTTGAACCCTAGCTCTGCGGGCACCTTGGGAAACCTAGCAAACCTATACATTTTTGAAAACTAGACACCAAGGGGAATCCAGGATGGGGTGACTTGACTGCCTCCCACCAGGGTCTGTTACCCAGAATCCCTTGCAAACCTAAAAAATTGTCAAAAAAAACACATTTTCCCCACATTTCTGTGGTGTAAAGTTCCAGAATCTGCGTGGATACACAAATTTCCACCCACCCCACGTTCCCCAAAGTCTTACGAGAAAAATGGTACCTCATTTGCGTGGGTAGGCCTAGTGTCCGCGTCAGGCAAGGGCCCAAAACCAATTGAGGAGACATCAAAATTACCTATCACAAAACAACCTGGTTTTGCAAAGGGGGTCCCATGAGTTTTTGGCCCCGGGCTTGGCGGCTATCTAGGGAAACCTACCAAACCCCCACATTTCTGAAAACTAGACACCCGGGGGATTCCAGGGAGGTATGGCTTGCGTGGATCCCCCAACGTTTCCTTACCCAGAATGCCCTGCAAACCTCAAATTTAGCTGAAAAAATCACCTTTTTCACACATTTTTGTGTGGGAAAGTTGTGGCATCAACGGGCTGACACAAATTTCCTACCACCCAGCGTTCCTCCGGGTCTCCCGATAAAAACGGTGTCTCACTCGTGTGGGAGGCCCAAGTACCCGCGACAGGCAAGGGTCCAAAACATAGTGAGGCGACATGAAAATTGCCTATCTCCAAACGACCTGGTTTTGCAAGGGGGTCACTTGGGTTTTTGGCACGGTGCTCGGCAGCCACCTGGGGAAACCTACCAAACCCACACATTTCTGAAAACTAGACACCCGGGGGATTCCAGGGAGGTATGGCTTGCATGGATCCCCCAACGTTTCCTTACCCAGAATGCCCTGCAAACCTCAAATTTAGCTGAAAAATCACCTTTTTCACACATTTTTGTGTGGGAAAGTTGTGGCATCACTGGGCTGACACAAATTCCCTACCACCCAGCATTCCCCCGGGTCTCCCGATAAAAACGGTGCCTCACTCGTGTGGGAGGCCCAAGTACCCGCGACAGGCAAGGACCCAAAACGTAGTGCGGCGACATGAAAATTGCCTATCTCAAAACGACCTGGTTTTGCAAGGGGGGTCACTTGGGTTTTTGGCCCGGTGCTCGGCGGCCACCTAGGGAAACCTACCAAACCCACACATTTCTGAAAACTAGACACCCGGGGGATTCCAGGGAGGTATGGCTTGCGTGCATCCCCCAACGTTTCCTTACCCAGAATGCCCTGCAAACCTCAAATTTAGCAGAAAAAATCACCTTTTTCACACATTTTTGTGTGGGAAAGTTGTGGCATCACCGGGCTGACACAAATTTCCTACCACCCAGCATTCCTCCGGGTCTCCCAATAAAAATGGTGCCTCACTCGTGTGGGAGGCCCAAGTACCCGCGACAGGCAAGGGCCCAAAACGTAGTGAGGAGACATGAAAGTTGTCTATCTCCAAACGACCTAGTTTTGCAAGGGGGGTCACTTGGGTTTTTGGCCCGGTGCTCGGCGGTCACCTAGGGAAACCTACCAAACCCACACATTTCTGAAAACTAGACACCCGGGGGATTCCAGGGAGGTATGGCTTGCATGGATCCCCCAACGTTTCCTTACCCAGAATGCCCTGCAAACCTCAAATTTAGTAGAAAAAATCACCTATTTCACACATTTTTGTGTGGGAAAGTTGTGGCATCACCGGGCTGACACAAATTTCCTACCACCCAGCGTTCCCCCGGGTCTCCCGATAAAAACGGTGCCTCACTTGTGTGGGATGCCCAAGTACCCGCGACAGGCAAGGGTCCAAAACATATTGAGGCGACATGAAATTTGCCTATCTCCAAACGACCTGGTTTTGCAAGGGGGGTCACTTGGGTTTTTGGCCCGGTGCTCGGCGGCCACCTAGGGAAACCTACCAAACCCACACATTTCTGAAAACTAGACACCGGGGGATTCCAGGGAGGTATGGCTTGCGTGGATCCCTCAACGTTTCCTTACCCAGAATGCCCTGCAAACCTCAAATTTAGCTGAAAAAATCACCTTTTTCACACATTTTTGTGTGGGAAAGTTGTGGCATCACTGGGCTGACACAAATTCCCTACCACCCTGCGTTCCCCCGGGTTTCCCGATAAAAACGGTGCCTCACTCGTGTGGGAGGCCCAAGTACCCGCAACAGGCAAGGACCCAAAACGTAGTGCGGCGACATGAAAATTGCCTATCTCAAAACGACCTGGTTTTGCAAGGGGGGTCACTTGGGTTTTTGGCCCGGTGCTCGGCGGCCACCTAGGGAAACCTACCAAACCCACACATTTCTGAAAACTAGATACCCGGGGGATTCCAGGGAGGTATGGCTTGCGTGGATCCCCCAACGTTTTCTTACCCAGAATGCCCTGCAAACCTCAAATTTAGCAGAAAAAATCACCTTTTTCACACATTTTTGTGTGGGAATGTTGTGGCATCACTGGGCTGACACAAATTTCCTACCACCCAGCGTTCCCCCGGGTCTCCCGATAAAAACGGTGCCTCACTCGTGTGGGAGGCCCAAGTACCCGCGATAGGCAAGGACCCAAAACGTAGTGAGGCGACATGAAAATTGCCTATCTCAAAACGACCCCTCTGTCTTACTTTATTTTGCCCCCCCTGGGAACACCAATGCTGTTCAAAGGAAGACGAGAAAACGAAAGTAGCACTTCACTGGCAAACTCTGTGATGCTGGTGTATTTGGATGTAAAATAAAAAAAAAACAATCTGGCCACTTTGCAACCCCTCTGTCTTACTTTATTTTGCCCCCCCTGGGAACAACAATACTGTTCAAAGGAAGACGAGAAAACGAAAGTAGCACTTCACTGGCAAACTCTGATGCTGGTGTACTTGGATGCAAATAAAATCAATCTGGCCACTTTGCAACCCCTCTGTCTTACTTTATTTCAGCCCCCCTGGGAACAACAATACTGTTCAAAGGAAGACGAGAAAACGAAAGTAGCACTTCACTGGCAAACTCTGATGCTGGTGTACTTGGATGCAATTAAAATCAATCTGGCCACTTTGCAACCCCTCTGTCTTACTTTATTTCGCCCCCCCCTGGGAACAACAATGCTGTTCAAAGTTAGACGAGAAAACGAAAGTAGCACTTCACTGGCAAACTCTGTGATGCTGGTGTATTTGGATGCAAATAAAATCAATCTGGGCACTTTGCAACCCCTCTGTCTTACTTTATTTAGCCCCCCACCCCCCCCACGCTAGCAGCACCCATCGATCGCTAAAATTCCCCCTCCCCAGCCCCAAAACTCACCTTTACTCTCCGACGGGCAGGAAGCAAATGGCTTCCTGCGCCTCGGAGAGCAAAGGGGACACCTCCAATGACGTCAGCGCGCCTCGCGCGCTGTCATTCATTGATGACGCGGGGGATGGGGGCGGGGGAGGCAAGGGAAGGTCTTCCCCTGCCTTCCCAGTTAAAAAAAAAAAGATCGAACACTCACGGGTTACGCCAGCGCTTCCCCCGTGGGTGGGTGTCATGACGAGATGGTCTCGTCATGGGACCAGCGCGACTGTGCTCCATGACGAGACCATCTCGTCATGGGCACAGAAGGGGTTAATATTGAATTGTACCAGCATGTTTTGTTACGCTGAAAAATTGCCAAAGTTATTTTTGACCACTTATAAATTTATACAAGATGTGTGCGCTTGTTTTATTTGTTCTTTCTGAACAACTGTTTTCCTCGATTTCTTCTGTTCATGTAAAGCGCACTGATACCCCCTGGTCTAGCCAGCGCTATATGAAACCTTTCAAATAAATAAACTAATACAGCCTTTGATGTATGCACTCATACACCCATACAGCCACTCACACCAGTCAGTCACTCATAAAGCTACTCACACACAGCTACCCACTCACCTATAGAGTCAATCACAAAGCCATTTACTCACCTATACAGTTATATACACACCCACTAATTTTTTCATACAGATACTAAAACATACTTGTGCACTTATACAATCACTGACACAAGCACACACTCACACATATGGCCACTCTCTCAATCACTCAGTCACACACACACTCACTCATATACTCCAATGCTCGCCTATACAGCCTTTCACATATGCATTTACTCATCCATATACCACTGACTAATCCATTGACTCACCGACACAGCCATAAACACACTCACTCACCCATATAGCCCCTTACACACACACTCACTAACTCATAGAGCCACTGACCCACCCACCCACTCACTCATCCATACAGGCAGTTACACAACCCCTCACACACCCACTTAGACATTGAGACACTCATACATGTAATCGCTCACCCATACACAAACTCACGTACCCACTCATACTCCTATACAACCACTTAGACACCAACTGACAGACAGACACAGACATTCACACAACAAGTCCCTCACCCATGCATTCACTGAGACAACTTATCACTTACTTATAGAGTCATTCACGTACCCGCTGAATCATCCTTACAGGTACTCATACACCCACTGATTCACCAATACATCTTTGCATATATATTTAACACTCATAAACTTTTAAAAAACAATCACAGTCACTGGATGATGGCATCAATGATGTCATTTGAAATATCATCAGTGATGTCATGAGTGATGTCACTGACCATGTCATGAGTGATGTAATATGTGAATTCATAAGCAGTGCATTGCAGGGGTGTGAGTTATAGTTGGTTCAGCGAACTAAAACTGCTGAATTTCTCTGGTTTTGTACGAGTGACATGTCCAGGTAACCTTTGTTTTTTTCAGTGAATATATATGTATTCACTGAAAAAACCATAGGTTTCAGGGGCGTGATAGTTAGCTGGACATTTCCCTCGTACAAAACCATTGAAATTCCCTCCCCCGTTATAGTTAGTTCAGCTAACTATAACTTGTGCCCCTGCAATGCACTGCTGATGACGTCACATATTACATCACTCATGACATGGTCAGTGACATCACTGATGACATCACTGATGACATCTCAAATGACATCACTGATGACATCACTGATGACATCATTCAGTGTCTGTCTGTTTCTGTAAAGTTACATTTTGTTTCATATATATGGCAAGCTGTATTGGGGAATGAGTGGGTGTATAAGTGTCTGTATGGAGGATTTAGTAGGTGTGTGACTGACTGTATAAGTGAATGATTAAACGTATCTTACTGAATGCATGGGTTAGTGACTAAACTGTGTGAATGTCTGTATGCGTCTGTCTGTTGGTGTCTAAGCGGATGCATGGTTTTGTGAATATGTACATGAATGTCTATCTAAGTTATTGATTGGTTGTCTGAGTATCTGTGTGGGTGCCTGAGTGTTTGTGTGGGTGGGATGTGTGTGACTGTGCATAGATGTGTCAGTGGGTGATTCATTGGGTGCATGGTATCAACACTATGTCTGTAATGGACTGTATGGGTGGGTGAATATGTGTATGGGTGTGTTAGTGTGTGAATATATCTTTCATTAGTACATGTGTAATTTACTACATATGTGAACGGCAGTATATATGTATGTTGAGGTACAGAAATGACTATAACTGAGAGTGTGTGATAGTGCAAGTGGCTGTATGGATGAGTGTGTGCTTGTATCATTGTTTGTATTAGACCATAAGAATGTACTAGTATTTGTATGAGGAATTGAACTTGTGTGTGTATAACTGTATAGGTGTGTAAATGGCAGTGTAATTAATTATTTGCATGACTGAGTATGTGTGTGAGTACCTCTATGGATGAGTAGCAGTGTGTGAGTGTCTATATAGGTGTATGAGTGCATATGATAGTCCTGGACTGGGTGACCATAAGAGTGACTATACGGGTGAGGGAGTGGATGGGTGTTTAGACCTAAGACTCTGTGATGGGGTATGTACTTATTGGTGTTGAAGTGTCTATGGTTTTGAGAGTGGCAGTATGTAATTTAGAGTGGGTGTATCAAAGGTTATATTAGATTGTGAGAAGATGCATCAAATGATCACATGAATGACGTCATCAGTGATGTCATTTGAGATGTCATCAGTGATGTCACTGACCATGTCATGAGTGATGTAATATGTGACGTCATCAACAGTGCATTGCGGGGGCGCGAGTTATAGTTAGCTGAACTAACTATAACGGGGGAATTTCAATGGTTATGTACGAGGGAAATGTCCAGCTAACTATAACGCCCCTGAAACCTATGGTTTTTTCAGTGAATTTCTAAGGTTTTTTAAATACTAATTCCTAACTATAACGTGCCTGAAACCTATGGTTTTTTCAGTGAATTTCAAAGGTTTTTGAAATGCTAATTCCTAACTATAACATACCTGAAACCTATGGTTTTTTAAGTGAATTTCATAGGATTTCTAAATCTTGATTTTTCAATGTATCAATTACTTGATTTTTTTTATATTGTTTTTCACCATTTTAAAATGAATTTTTTTTAAAAAAATTTGTACATTTTTTTAAACAATTTTTTATATTTTTTAAACTATATTTTTAATACTTTGTTATTATTAATTTTTTTCAAAAAAAATAGCCTCTATCACTAATTTTTATTATCCCCGGGGACCCCATCCCCCGGGGCTTATAAAAACATTGGGGACCATGGGGGGAGCCCCAACGCCCCCATGGTCCCAGCTGGCTCCCCGCGTCCTTCGGAAGCCGGCATTGCTTTTCCACATGGGGAGCTGCTGACATGCAGCTCCCTGTGTGGAAAAGCAATATGGTTTGGATTTTGAAAGAGAGAGCATGTTTCCCTGCTCTCTCTTTCAAAATCCAAACAAAGTTTGCTGTGGGAGGGCAGGAGACTCCCGCCCTCTCATAGCAAACAACAGTGTCCTGGGGGTGGGCACCCCAGGACACTGTAGGAGCCGGCCCTGGGTGCTGGCGGTCCCCAGGGCCCTCAAGGGCTCCAGGAGGTGGGCCACGCAGCCCCCCTCCCTCAATCAATAAAGCCCCGGGGGGAGGTGGTCCCCGGGGCTTGGGAGGGCCGTTCAGCCCCCCCACCCATTTTATTTTCTAGCCCCGGGGAGTAGCGGTCCCCGGGGCTGGTGGACCCCCAATAATTTTTTACGCATTTTTCCCCCGGGATTTGGCCCCCTGGGGGCTAATTATTAAGGAAGCGCGGATGCCCGTGCTTCGTTTTTTTTTTTACGGCCGGATCCGCGCACCCTGCGTGCATTTTGCCGTTTAAAAAAAAAGGGGCCCTGGGAGTCCTTCTGGGACCCCCTAATTAACTCTAGAGTGTCAGAGTATTTCTACCCTGCCCCCTTTATATCTTTCGCACACTTATTTCCCTTACTTCTTCAACCTCGCTTCTACCGAGGCACAAAATGGCTGCCAACAGTTCCTGGTTTCGAATGTTCACAGACACTTGACAGCCAATTAGCAATCAGCACATGATCGGGAGGGTGCGCGCACGGTGCACAGAAGGTGTGCTTAGGGTGCGCATAGGGTTCGCGGATCCTCCGAGGCCATAGATATATATGTACTTTTAACTCTAATTTTCTCAGGAACTACTGAACGGATTTACACCATTTAAGCAAAAGGCACGAGTCTGAACTGAGAACTACCTTTTTGCCAAATTTGGTGTAATTCTGTTCAGCAGTTCGGGCTGTAGCTGCGGCTAAATGTCCTATGGGAAAATGCATGGGGAAAACACGTTTTGGGACCCCCCTTTTTTGTCGGCCCCAGCTTGACGAATCAACTCAAAACTTTGAGGATAGGAGCGGACAACTAGCCCACCAGCAACCTCCAGTATGTGCCAGGGGGCAGCGTTGCAGAGAGGTGTTCTGAGGCCACGCCCCTTTTGACACCTCTCTGCAACGCAGCTCTGTGGTGCTTAATGGAGGTAGCTGGTGGGCTAGTTGCACCTCAGGGACCCTCAGCATTCAAGAGGAGGTAATCCCCCAACTTAAAATGTGCCACAGGGCGCGTTTGCACAGTGGTGAAGGGAGGGGGTGGGGCCTGAGGTGACATGTGTGCAAACACGCCCTGTGGTGCGTTTTAAGTTGAGGAATTAATACCTCTTCAATCCTGAGGGTCCCTGGGGGACAACTAGCCCATCAGGTACCTCCAGTAAGCGCCGTGGAGCTGCATTGCAGAGTGTTGTAAAAAGGGGCGTGGCCTCTGAACACCTCTCTGCAACGCCGCTCTCTGGCGCATACTGGAGGTACCTGGTGGGCTAGTTGGCCCCCAGGGACCCTCAGGATTGAGGAGGAATTAATTCTCCAACTTAAAACGCACCACAGGGCGTGTTTGCAGACATGTCACCTCAGGCCACGCCCCCTTCTTCACCCTTGTGCAAATGCGCTCCGTGGCACGTTTTAAGTTGGGGGATTAATTTGCTTTCAATACTGAGGGTCCCTGAGGGCCAACTAGCCCAACAGGTATCTACAGTATGTGCCAGGGAGCTGTGTTGCAGACAGGTCTTCAGAGGACACGCCCCTTTTTACACCTCTCTGCAACGCAGCTCTCTGGCGCTTACTGGAGGTACCTAGTGGGCTAGTTTGAGCCTAGGGACCCTTAGGATTCAAGGGGACTTAATCTCTCAACTTGGAATGGCCACGGGGCGCGTTTACACAGTGGTGAAAGAGGGGACGGGGCCTGAGGTGACGTGTGCAAACACGCCCTGTGGCACATTTTAAGTTGGGGAAATAATTCCCCTTCAATCCTGACGGACCCTGGGGGCCAACTAGCCCACCAGGTGCTTCCAGTAAGCCCCACTGCGCGGCATTACAGAGAGGTGGTGCAGGCTGTGCCCCTTTTTACACCTTACTGGAGGTACCTAGTGGGCTAATTTGCCCCTAGGGACCCTAAGGATTCAAGGGGGCTTAATCTCCCAACTTAAAATAGCCACGGGGCGTGTTTACACAGTGGGAAGGGAGGGGATGGGGCCTGAGGTGACGTGTGCAAACACGCCACATGGCGCATTTTATTTTGGGGAAATAATTCCCTTCAATCCTGAGGGCCCATGGGGGTCAACTAGTCCACCAGGTGCTTCCAGTAAGCGCCGCTGCACTGCATTGCAGAGAGGTGGTCCAGGCCGTGCCCATTTTTACACCTCTCTGCAACGCAGCTCTGTGGCAATAACTGGAGATACCTGGTGGGCTAGTTGTACCCAAGGGACACTCAGGATTCAAGGGGACTTTATCCACCAACTTAAAACATGCCACAGGGCGTCTCTGCACAGTGGTAAAGGGAGGGGCGGGGCTAGAGGTGACATGTGCAAACACGCCCTGTGGCGTTTTTTAGGTTGGGGAATTAAGTCCCCTTCAATCCTGAGGGCCCCTGGGGGCCAACTAGGCCACCAGGTACCTCCAGTAAGCGCCACAGGCCTGCGTTGCAGAGAGGTGGTCCAGGCCATGCCCCTTTTTACACCTCTGTGCAATGCAGCTCTGTGGCACTTACTGGAGGTACCTAGTGGGCTAGTTGGACCCCAGGTACCCGCAGGATTCAAGGGGACTTAATCTCCCAACTTAAAATGGCCACAGGGCGTGTTTGCACACATGTTACCTCAGGACCACCCTCCCTTCACCACTGAGATAGTTTTAATCCCCCTGCCCTATTATGTACTAGGGACTTACAGAGGAGGTCATGCTAATCACAGGGGTACTCCAACGCATAGTGTTCCCTAGTGTATGTAGGTGTTTTCACTGTATTCTAAGTGTCTTTTAGCATAGCACTGGCTCTAGGCCTGGTTAGTCAGAGTCAGTTACCACCAGTACCCGTCTGAAAATTTCTGGGTACAGGATGATTTTGCAACAAGGCCTCTTTCTGCTCCTCTGTTGGTTCTTTCTGAACATGTTTAGCTTCTCCTGCACTTTTCTTTGTCTTTGTGGACTTTTGTTGCCTCTTTCTGCATTTGTTTTGCTTCTTTCTGTGCGTTTTTTCTTCTTTCTTCAGATTTCCAACCTCTGTAGGCATAGTTAGAAACTAGCATTTAAAGAACCTTATAAATTCACTTAAAAAACCATAGGTTTCAGGCACGTTATAGTTAGAAATTAGCATTTAAAAACCTTTGAAATTCACTGAAAAAAACATAGGTTTCAGAGACGTTATAGTTAGGAATTAGCATTTAAAAAACCTTTGAAATTCACTGAAAAAAACATAGGTTTCAGAGACGTTATAGTTAGGAATTAGCATTTAAAAAACCTTACAAACTCACTGAAAAAACCATAGGTTTTAGAGAAAGTTATAGTTAGCTGGACATTTCACTCGTACAAAACCCATGAAATTCCCCCGTTATAGTTAGTTCATCTAACTATAACTCCCGCCCCCGCAATGCACTGCTGATGACGTCACATATTACATCACTCATGACATGGTCAGTGTCATCACTGATGACATCACTGATCAGTTATCATATAGGCGAGTTGCTAGCTCCTCATCCAAGTTGTGGCCCCCAGGGAAACGGGTTTCTAACTCAAGTATCCATTTGGATTCCTTCTTCCTGAGTGTCAGTTCCCTGTTGCTGCCTCTGTGTCCCATGTTAATTTTTTTCTATGGCAAAGTAACGAAGAAGAGAGCAGTTAGATTGATGCTGCTCCTGAAAGTGTCTTGCAATGGGGTAGTGCAGATCTTTATTGGTAATAGCCCTAAGGTGTACTAGGACCCTCTTTTTCACCATACAAGTGGTACTGCCCACATATTTAAGTCTGCAAGGACACTCTAAAATGTAAATGACAAAATAGAGGGGGTCATATGGAACGAGTATACCCTCATTATCCTGGACGTGAATTCACTTTACGCTATCATAGATCATGCCCAGGGGATTGATGCATGCCTTCATTTCTTGAGGGCCAAAAACATTGAATATCTTGAACATACACGTATGCTGGGAGAAATGATGATGATTTGCTTAACTAATAACATCTTTATGTTTAATAGTGAGCTCTAAAAGCAGGTGCGGGGCACGGCGATGGGTATGTGATTCGCACCGAGCTCCGCTAACCTCTTCCTAAGTAAGTGGGAAGAGGAAATCCGCAATGACACACAATTACAACTGGACTTTGCAAAAGTAGTGGTGTGGCTGAGGTATATTGACGATCTATTAATTGTATGGAAAGGCAGTGAAATCCAAGCTACCAAGTTTATTGAGAAATTAAACAACAATCCATACAACATTGTCATCAGCCAGAACATCAGCAAAAGCAGCATCGACTTTCTAGACGTAAGAGTAGAAATTCAGGAAGGGAAAATCGTGACCAGTCTGTTTCGTAAAGAGACAGCTGGCAATAGTCTCCTCCATGCCCTCAGTGGCCACCCAGATGCTCCTTTGGGCTATTACCAATAAAAATCTGCACTACCCCAGTGCACCCGTCGCTTTGCGCAGCCGTAAAATAGGCGACTGTGCATGTTCCTGCCGGATCATACACGCTAATAGTCTGCCCGCTCTGTCAGCCTCAGCATGAGTGCATGCAGCGTGTGACGCATAATTTAGACAGCGTAGATGTTCCATCCCCTTGGCATGTTGAGCCCTCTGTGCATCAAGGTCGAGCTGCGCATCAGCACCCTGCGCTATGTCAACCTCAAGCTGAGTCAGTGAGTCTTCAATTCACTTTACCTCGGCATCCAGCTGCTTCCTAATGCTCCAGCTCAGTCCCATACAACAACCCTGACCTCCGCCTTGCATGCATCCCACAGAATGCCCACATCTGTGACTGACCCCGCATTGTGGTTAAAGTAGGCGTCTATTGCTGTATGTACTGCTGCTCTAAATGGTGGATCTTCTAGTGCCAGAGGCTGGAGCCTCCATAGATAAGCGGTTGGTGTCATTCATATTTTACTTCCACCCACTACGGCATATATCATGGGGAAATGGGTCAGTCTACTTCTGCCACTGGCTAACTGCACTTTGAGTGACTGCAGTTTGCTCTTTCAGAAAGAGCACATCCACACATAAGGTAGTTCCCCTGAGTGCCAGTACTTTTGATTTTTTTATTATTACTTTAGTGTTGCTTTTGATGTTTAGAGCATGATGTGATTGCAGGAATCTTTCTAGGAGCTCATTTTTTAATGTAAGCACAGAGCTCATTCCTGGTTTGTCAGTTCCCATCTCCTAGTAATGCTGCTGTAAATTATTTTTGTAGTAGTCTTTGTTTTTTGGACTGCTGCTATCTCACAGCATATCAAATGTTGTCCATTTGAAACTATTCTTTATAAATTTTTCCTCTTTTTAGTTTGCACACAAAGAAGTGAATTTATAACTGTGCTCCTGTATGCCATGCTTCTATATATTTTAATTGTGGAGTACAGTTATACAAAACAAGACTAAAACTACAAAATTCCAATGTACAGAAGCTGAGATATTGAATTCTAAAAGAATAAATGCAGTAAAACACTTAGAAGCAAGTAGCTCTAAAAGGTTACTTTAGGTCTTGCTCGATGGGGGCACAGTCAAAGTTTGGGCCGATCTCGTGGAAGCGCAGGCTGGCTAGATGACCTATGCAGCCACGGTGAACAAAGTACCTTTCCTAGTCGCAAGCAAAGGTATGCGTGGATCTTCTCCACTCAGTGAAGCCAGTTCATCAGTTGTGAAGATGGGTGCCAGAACCGAGAGGCATCAAGCAATGTGACCGATTCTGCCACGAGGTAGAGGCGATGCATTGATCTCAACCAGCTGCAGCAATGGTGATACGCTGCTTGATGCGTTGATCTCTGGAGGCAAAGAGCTGGTTCCGATGCAGTGATTTTACGCCTGCAACCGGGTCGATGCACCCATTCTGTTACACACAGAAAGGAAATGCAATGAAATCCAATTTGTAAGTATCCCGGTCACTTCCAGTGAGCCAGGCACAGGAGCAGGGGGAGAGAATTTGATATCCCTAAACCTCAAGCAACAGGAGGCAAGCAAACAAGCCCTTGGAGATCTGTGGAGGGAAGGCAGAGTCCCGCTCTCACTCAGCAGAGTCAGATAGCAGCAGGCAGCAGGGCAACAAACAACAGAAAAGCAGGCCTTCCAGATCAGCAGTCCATTTGACTCCTTTAAGCAGCACTGCATTCTTTCTGACAGAAGTTCACTTCTCACCCAGCCCTTCAGTACCTTACCAGCATAGTCCAGGAAATCCACTCATGTTTGTGTAGGCAGTTTGTGATTAGCCCTGAACCTAATTTTCTGACTAAAATCATCTTCATGGCAGTGTAGTTGGTTTGGTTTGCCACCTCTAATGTAGGGAGGGTATCCCTCCCCACTATGGGCATGTGCCACCAAAGCCTACCCCCCTTCAGAAGTGATCTGGGACCCAGTGCACTTTTCTAGCTACTTCATAGTCCATCAGCCATCTATTTATGTCATCCCCCACATTGTAACTGGGCACCTTTTCTTTTGGAATATGAAATTTGTATTCCTACGAGGATAGTGCAGATATGCTGCCACCATTGCTGTTGCTGGAGAATTTTAGGGCTCTGAAGTCCAGCTCTCTGGGGTTGAGCTCATGGCTTAGTTTCCTTTCCTTTAGAGCCAGCCTCTTCTCTTCTAAAGCCTGCTCTTTCTCAAATGTCTTCCTTGCATGCTCCAATTTTAGCTTTATTTTCTTTCTCCTGTCTACTCAATCTCCTCTGTGGTCAGGCTGCTGGTTGAGGCAATGCTCTCTTCCTTGGTGGGGCCCACTACTCTTGGCAGGTTGTTGGCCTCCTGCTAGGTCTAGATCCTCCTAATTTGGTTCCTCATCCTCATCCAAAATCTCACACTCCTCTGGGACAACAGGCCCTGCAACCCTTGCTTCCATGTAGGCCCTCAGTGCCTTTTGCAACTCCACCTTTCTGGTGAAGCCCTATATAGAGACCTGAAACTCCTGGCAGAAAATCCTGAGCTGGGCCACTTTTAACTCTCCAGTTTGCGAGCTCAAACTCCAATTGTGCAGGTGCAGATGCAGGGGCAGGTACAGCTGATGGCTCACCAGTGAGAGACATGATTTTAGGTAAAAAATGGCAATCAGGCAGAATAGAAAAAATAATAATGCCAATTAGCAAAGGACAGAGCAATAGTGCTTATCAAGGAGAATGGGTTCGAATTGGTCTTAATTATAGAGTTGTATTGAATGCTGAATTACTATAAAGTATTTTACAGACACAAGTTCTATACTTAACGCTGATCACCAGTGTTAGAAATGGGGTCTCTGATCGTCAGGTTTGTACCCTGTCCATGTAGGGACCACCACTCTGTTCAGGGCAAGCTAGAGACATACCCTAAATTAACCTGTGCTCACCCTCTGGTAGCTTGGCACAGAGTAGTGAGGCTTAACTTAAGATGCAATGTTTAAAGTATTTGTGCAACACTTAATTTCCAGTAACTCAAGGAAAACACTGCAGAAAGACTCCACACAGGTTTAGAAAGATAGAGAATATTTATCTGACAAAAAAAGACCAACAACTCCAATATGTAGAAGTCGAGATATGATTTTTTAAAGACTAAATGTGAAAACAGTGCTTAGAAGTCACTAGTGGTCAAGAGGTCATTTGAGGTCATGAGGGACCAGTGCAAATTCAAAGTTCAGGTCCACCGCGATGGAGAGGAGGCCGGTTACAGAACCCAGACAGGTCCCACTGAAGAAATAACTTAGATGGATCGTTTGTTGACGTTGAGAGTCCACTGCATCATTGTTGAGCCACGCAAAGGGGGTTATCTGTCATTGCCAAGCTCTGTTGAAGATAATGCAGTGCATCATCATTCAGCCATGCAGAGCGTCTTTATCGAGCAGTGCAGGCTGTGGATCCTTCGGCCTCTAGCAGCCTCTGCATAGAAGGGAGCCGCGGCAGAACTTCTCATACAGTTGAGGTAATGTGTCAGTTTTTGCAGAAATCAGCTGCAGAACCCACTTCTGATGCCCAGGACTGGAGGGGGGCACCTCAGGGTAGGACTCACAGATGGCAGAGCGCAGCAGCAAAAAACCTGGACTGCAGGAAGTCTTTTGTGTTCCTGAGACCTCCGAAAACTGTTAGCAATCCAGCAATTCCTTATAGTCACTCTAGGTTCAAGTGAGATGGGTCCAGCCCTTCTCCTCAGCAGGGCAGAGATCACAAGGCAGCAGGACAGCTCAACACAGCAGAGAATCAGTTCCTCAGAACAGTCAGTCACAGCAAAGTGTCAGCCCTTCAGCACAGAAGTCTTTACTCCAGGAGAGTTCTTCCCAGGTCCAGTAGTGTACTGATTTGATAGGGTCAAAACCCTGTTACTTATTCCCAAATGTGCCTTTAATGTAGGAGTTCTCTGAATTGCACAGAAACTCCCCTTTTCCACCCAGTCCTGTCTGCCATGCTATCTATTGGAGGTAATCAGCCCTGTGTGTGAGAACAGGACCCAGACTATTCAAATGTAAGTGTGAACAACCTATCCCTCTTCCTGCCCTGTAGCGATATTAGAATGCAGATGAATGCTGATGAGTCCTTTGTCAACCCAGCCCTTCCTGTGTTTTTGTCTGTTTAGAGGGAATTCACAAAGTGTAGCTGTCACCCAGCCCAAACATGTATTGGAGACAGGCTACAGGCAGTGGCACAAGGGTAAAATTAGGAGCAGAGAAATGTTCTCTTTCTAAAAGGGACATTTCTAAAATGGTAATGTCAAATCCCACTTTGACACTAAAGAGGATTTATAACCACCATTCCAAATATATGAAACATGATGTAGCTACTCCTTTCTGATCGGGAATTACGGGTTAAAAGGTGTTTCAAGGAATCCTCAATGCTAGCTTATGAGAGGACTAGGCCTCACATCAGTGAAAAATGAATTTAGATGTTTGTCATTGCCAGGACATGTAAAACTTAAGAGTACATTGAGGGAAGCTGGCTCTGTGTATACCATTCTAAAGTGAGGTATAGTGTGTACAGTGTAACCACAAAGGGAGGCAGAGTTAAAGCTAGATAGCACCTCACTCTCTATTTGTGGTAGTGTGGTCGAGCAGTAAAGCTTTATCAGAGGACAGGGTTAAGCATTTGTTGTATACACTCAGTCGGCAAATTAATTCACACACTCAAAGACTGAACTTCAGACCAATTGTTTTTGTATAAAAATATTCTTTTAGTTATTTTATTTCCTAGAATCAAACAAGCCTGGCCCAGGTAAGTGATACGTACTTTGCATTAAATATGCAGTTTAAATACAGTATGGATTGTTATGGTATATATATATAGTTCCATTTCGTACATCAAATGCATCTCATCCCCCAGAGATTGGCCCAGATTTACCCCCACAGATGTGTTGTGTGTGGGAGATGTGGGGAACACGTGCCCCTTTTTTTAATGTTGTCTGGAGCTGCCCGTGGGTAGTGATTTTTTGGGACAAGATGCGACTGGGGTCGCACCGGAGGCACCAGTCAAAACTGTCAACTATGTGTATTCCTTTAAAAAAAGCATTTTTAATGCAATAGGTCTCGCATTTGCGAGAGTTTAAGCTATTGACATTGTAAATGACAAGGCCATTTATTTCTTTTGCTGACCAACACATAAATAAAAGGCATTGTAATTTACAATGCCGATAGCTCAAACTCTTGTAAATGCGAGATCTATTCAAAGAAGCAGCCGCCATTGTCCCACGTCTTGGAAAGTGAAAGCAAGCATGGGGCACTGAATGTTGCAGGAAAGCATGTCGTGCCTGCAGTAGGAGAAACTCAATAAGGAAATAGTGCTTACAGACTAAAAAAGATGTACCATGTAACAACTGAAGTAAAAGGGAAAGCCTCATGGGAGGTTACAAATGAAAACAAGGAGGGACTAACGAGCCTATTAATGAATCAGAAGCCGGCATTTACGAAGGGCAATGACACAAGCCAATGACAAAAATGGACGGAGACTGGGTGGGGCTTCAATTCCGTACTCCAATACAGCATGCCGCAGAGCAGTGCATGCGCTGCCCAGGCTCGACCTAAAAAAGGGCATAAACTTAGGTTTGCACATGTTAGCGCTGGCAGCCCGTGTTGGCAAGACGTCACATAGCCATTCATTCGGTGGCATGGTAGCCCTCTGAGTTTGGGAAGTGGCAAAGACATTTATAGAAGTAGGCGTTTGCAGAAGAACAACATAATAAGTTGATAAAACGTAACGAGAAATCCACGGAAGGCCTGGTGGAATGGGTTGAAATGTTGACTAAAAGACTTGATCCTCTGAATAACAGGTCTCCTCGATCAAGGAGGAGAGGCCGATTGAGGGCTGGCTAAGGTGCCATCTTGTAATACCCTAGGATCTTTTCAGTAGTATATTGGGCTGCATACAAGGAGCATTCAGTTTATTTGCGGGGATTCTTTTTGCGGAAGCATCTCATTACTGTGCAATATATTTGATTGGGACTCCTGGGGGGGGGGGGGGGGTTACTTACTTTGCTTGAATAAGTACTGCTACTGTCATAGAAAATCAAATAAACAGAATTAAAAAAGAAAGATTTTTTTTCAGCCCTTCCCAAATCTCTGCAAGCCACTTATGTGTACCTTTCCTTTCTTACATTCTCCTGTTTGTGTCCATTCCCACCCTGATCCTCGAGATCCCCACACCTGTTGTCACTCTTTTCGATTCATGCCATTTTTTTGTAACTAGTTATCTGAAACAGCAGCGTAGTGAGGCCATATGGCCTGATAAACTGTATCTTGCCAAACTCTTTATTTGCTTTATTGGCTTCTCCTGTTCGCATGTATGCAGGAAAACCCCCCTACAGCGCTCTAAGGGAATATCAGGGCAGTACTGAGGTGTGGGATGTATGGGCTGCTAAGAGAACCAGGAGACAAAGAAAGAAATGATGAAAATATCGAAAAAGGGCGGAGTGCAGCAAATAGAATGAGTGCAAGAGAGAGAGAGAAAAAAAGATGGAAGATAGAAACTGGAAAGAAGAAAGTGGAGAAAGAAATGTTGGAAGGAAAGAAAGGTAGAAGGAAAGATGGAAGAAAAGAAGGGTGGAAGAAAGGGAGGTTGAAAAGAACAAATGTAGGAATGATTGATGGCAGAAGAAAGCATGGATGGATGGAAGGGCCCAAGGATGCTTAAGTTGAAAGGATGGATGGATGGGTGAAAGGAAATATGGATGAAGGATTGAAAGGATGGATATGGGCGGATGAATTAAGTGATGTTTGAATAAAATGGTGAAAGATTGGATAGATGGAATAATGAAGCATGGAAGGATGAAAACAAATGGCTTTGTGCGTGAAAAGATGAACAGTTGGATGGATGGAATAGTGACTGAAGAATAAAAGGATGGAAATATAGATGTATGGATGGAGGCCATGGTGTAAGGGAGAATGGACAGATAGATGGACACAAGGGCGAACAAAACTATTCTTGGTAGGATTTACTTGTAACGCCCACTCGGTGTCATTAGAGGTTTGGTTCTAAGCTGTGGGCATATGAATTTTCCGACACTCCCTTGTTCTGAAAACTCGTACGTCTGAAGCAACAAAAAGCGACCACGGAAACTTTATACAACACTGAACATGTAAATAAATATCAATGCTCTCTCTCCCTCATCACTCTTCCTTTCCCTGTCCACTGTGATCCTATCATTTCCTCTCACAAGTTATGTCCCTGTACCAGATTTAAGTAATCGGTGCCTGAACAATACACTCGTATAAAACTTTCAAAAACCATAATCCTCACACTGTGCAGCAGCTTATAAATAGTGATTTTTTTATTTCGTTATATTTCAGCAAACAACACAGGGAACAACCAGATAAGAGAGCTTTGTGTGCACATGTGACTGTAAGCTGCTGCTGTGAGTGTCTAGGGAAATATTTACAAGCCCTCACCATCATCGGAGCGTCACTTCTTTTGACGCTTCGGTGGCGAAGCGCCATTTTGCATATTTAAAAGGTGGTGTTAAGCCGCTTTGTGTGGCTTAACGCCACCTTGTAAGCATGCCCCTTTCTGCTGCAGTCCTCTATGGCAAAGTGGCGTGCATTTGGTGTTGCTGTCGGCGTTCCACCACAACACCCATTGCTTTTTGACGCTGCCCCAGATTCACAAGCCTGAAGTATTGCCAAAAACTAATGCCATGGAATGCCAGTCGTTACAATAGCCATATGAGGAGAAACTATTAATTTCTCTTCTTTTTTTGCTCTTTAAATGTTTGCTGCATTTTGCAGCACATATAGAAGGTACAAGTCGCCATTATTGATTGTTATCAATTGTCTCTGCAGGGCAGGCACCATTCCAACATGGCGACATGGTGCCTGCGCTGGCACTAGGCAGCTTTTTTTGCGTCACTGCTAAGGGAAACACAGGGGTGTGCCTTATTATTGTGAATACGGCGCAACCCTGCGTTTTGATAATATCAGAGCATGGCGCTGCCAAATTTGTTGCAGCTCCACGCTCCGACATTTTATTTTAAATATGTCCCATAGTTTCTTACCTGACTGACTATGGTGGAGCTAAACTCTGACATGTCAAACGTCCACCCATCATTGCAGGGCTCCACACTCATCACAGTCTTATTGGTGGTCATGGCATTGGGGGCCAAGAGATCCCACTGCAGCAAACTGAACCGCAGGCACTGCTCTGGTTCACCATTGCTGTCCCGTGGGATGGACACCTTCAGAAGGTCTTCAGTGCTCAGGCTCTGGGTGAAGTTGAGGACCCAGGTTGCATTATAAGCCTGGTAGATATGGCAGTGGTGCTCATGGACTATCGCCAAGAAATTCTGTATAAGGGTATGGACTGGAGTCATAGTAACGGGAATAGAAAGCAGTGCAACGTGGATGATCTGGAAACGTTCCATTCCGCCAATGTGGTCCAGAAGGTCACCAAAAGCCATGGCTACAAAATAAATGATTGGTGGCTCTTTGACCAGGAAAACCTTGCTAGATGACTCAGATGACAAAACCATGAAAACTCAAAAGACTGATGAGCAGTTGTGCAGCCCAATTAAATCAAGGTATGATAGTAACTCAGGATGGCCTCAGGGCTCCAAGCAGGAGCTTTTGCACAGCAGCATGCCAACTTACTACTCCATCTTCAAGTACACTTGTATCGGTAAGACTATAAGGGAAGTATTGTCTCATGGTTTTCAGTAGATTTGATGGTTCTCATGCAGCGCAACTGAAAGAGCTCTTGAACCCCTGGATACTGATTAGGGCTGAGACCAGGTCCTCTTCCAGAATCACTTACCGCTCACAGACAAATATTCTCTGGTGTTTCCTACCTCATCAGCTCAAATCTCCTAGAGGAGGCAGAGCATCTACAGTGTGCATAACCCACTAGGCACAGGTTTCAGCAGTGAACCTAGCTTTCCATGTCACAAAGCATGCACCTTGACCACCACATCATAAAATCTGATTACAAGTCAACCCTTGCTCTCCATGGGCACTTAGAATGTTTAGTGACGGTGTTATTAGATGTTATCACTGGTAAAGGTTATGTTGGACATTGCTAAACCACTAAAAAAAATAAATTTTAACAGTCCCCCAAAGAGAGTTTGAAGGTTGAGTCACATTTTGAGTTAATGTTTTGCTCTTCTCAAGGGTCTTCATGTTACTACAGAAATGCAGTTAGGCATTAGCTTTCTTAATGTAGGGTAAAGTACAACAGGCAAAGGAGCATTTTAATTTCCAAAAACAGATACAAAGACTGCAGAATAGGTGAACTGAATTCTAAACATCATAATGTCAGAATCGCTGAGTCATTCACAGATTCGTCTAAATGTATTTTGGCGGTGAACACCCTAAATATCGATTCAGAAATATCGACTGCCCAGAATATCGAATTCAAAATATAGAGTGGACAGAATATCGAATTATCAAAATATAGATACGTCAGAATATCGAAATTGGGGTACGAAATATCGATTTCCATAATATATAATTTAAAAATATAGAATTCCATAATATCGAAATTTTAAAATATAGATTACCATAATATCGAATTTAAAATATAGATATCTATAATATTGATTTTGTTTTAGTGTTATGTATGGTAGTATATGTGTTAAAATTATGTATTATTTTTGTAATGTATGTTCAATTTCTTTAAACTAATGAATGTTATGTAATTTAATTTTTGCGTAATTTAATTCCGTAGCGGGTTGGCGGTTCATAGGGGAATAGGGTGGGAAGTAATTAAATTATGGTTAATTAAATATTAATTATATTTATATGTTTTGATAATTAATTGATTGATACTTAATTATTAATTGGTAATTAATTTTTATTAATTGGTAATTAATTTATATTAATTGATTAATTGATAATTATGTTAATTGTATTTGTTATTATTAGGAGCGGGTTGTGGGTTTGTATGGGAATTGGGTGGGAAGTAATTTAATTGTAATAACGTAAATAATTATTTTTGTATTCATGTGTATTGATAATTAATTGATAATTAATTATTAATTGGTAATTCATTTGTATTAATGGGTAAATAATTTGTATGAATTGCTAATCAATTTTTATTAATTGCAAAATTATTTTTATTAATTGATTAATTGATAATAATGTTAATTGTATTTTTTATTATTGGGAGTGGGTTGTGGGTTTATAGGGGAATTGGGTGGGAAGTAAATTAATTGTAATAAAGTAAATATAATTTTTTTTATGTGTATTGATAATTGATAATTAATTAATAATTGGTAATTAATTTGTATTATTTGGCAATTAATTTTTATTAATTGCTAATTAATTTTTTTCAATGGTAATTAATTGTTATTAATTGGTAATTATGTTTAATTAACTTTTTATTGGTATTGATAATTAATGTAATATTATTTTAAAATGAAATCATTACTTTCCCTACTTTTGCACTCTCAGGAGTGGGAATAGTATTTTTTACCCTCCCGCTATCCAACTCTTTCCCTACTGTTGCACTCACTGGAGTGGGAATAGTAATTTTTACCCTCCTGCTATCCAACGCTTTCCCTACTGTTACACTCTTTGGAGTGGGAATAGTAATTTTTACCCCTACACTATCCAGCGTTTTCCCTACTGTTGCATTCACTGGAGTGGGAATAGTAATTTTTCCCTTCCCGCTATCCAACACTTTCCCTACTGTTGCACTCTCTGGAGTGGGAATAGTACATTTTATCCTCCCGCTATCCAACGCTTTACCTACTGTTGCACTCTTTGGAGTGGGAATAGTAATTTTTACCCCTACGCTATCCAACGTTTTCCCTACTGTTGCACTCACTGGAGTGGGAATAGTAATTTTTACCCCTACGCTATCCAACGCTTTCCCTACTGTTGCACTCATTGGAGTGGGAATAGTAATTTTTCTCTTCCTGCTATCCAATGCTTTCTGTACTGTTGCACTCTCTGGAGTGGGAATAGTAATTTTTACCCCTACTCTATCCAATGCTTTCCCTACTGTTGGAGTCACTGGAGTGGGAATAGTCATTTTTCCCTTCCCGCTATCCAACGATTTCCCTACTGTTGCACTCACTGGAGTGGGAATAGCAATTTTTCCATTCCCGCTATCCAACGCTTTCCCTACTGTTGCACTCTCTGGAGTGGGAATAGTAATTTTTACCCTCCCACTATCCAACGCTTTCCCTACTGTTGCACTCTCTGGAGTGGGAATAGTAATTTTTACCCCTACGCTATCCAACGCTTTCCCTACTCTTGCACTCACTGGAGTGGGAATAGTAATTTTTACGCCTACGCTATCCTACGTTTTCCCCACTGTTGCACTCACTGGAGTGGGAATAGTAATTTTTACGCTCTCACTATCCAACAAAAGCTCTACTTCTTTTACATTACTTTTATTATGTTTACATTTTAAGCTTTTTTATATTATATTATATATGTTTTATTTAATTGTTTTTAATATTTAATTACTTTTATATAATTTTTAATACATTTAAAAAATTCGATATTTTAGCTAACTATATTTTAACATTCTATATTTTGGAATCGATATTTTACTGTTTGTAGATATGGAGTCGATATTCTGTCCTTCTATATTTTGGCGTCGATATTTTGGGCATTCTATATTATGTCCCTCGATATTTAGTCACTGAACCTATTTTGGCATCTTAGACTTGGTACACATTTTGAGATTTGTGTTCATTTGGGAATGCCACTCTAGACAGGCAACGCAATTAGGGGGGTGAAAAGCTTCAATTACACCGTCAAAATGAAATCCCTCATAAACCCTCATTATTGGCTTAGGCATAGTTTGTGGGGTTTCCTATTTTTTTCCCTGTGTATTCCCTGACACAGTTTGTCCATGATGGTGGCAATATATCCTCTAAAAATTGGATTGTTATTAGTGACTAAAGGTAAAACCTTAACATCTTAAAAAAGGCCCGCGTACGTCCTGATTTTACCGTGAAAAGCCACATGCAGAAATCCTCGAAAAAGTTGGGTAGCAATTGTTGTAATCAGAGGATTTAGAAGACGCCTACAATTCAAAAACTCAGAAAATTCGCACTACCCTAAGGAAAACAGGTGAGGAAGAGGTAACTGCTGGTATGGTCATTCACTGGCTCATTACACATATGCATTATGGGCAATATCCACACAGGTCCATAAGTATCTGAAAGAGAAAATGTAAACATACAACTTAATTATCCCTCTGAAAAGCAAGGTCCATGTGAACACTAGACCTGGTCCATACCTGAGCAACACCAACCTTCCCCACTCAGTTTGTGTTCTTTCTGCTTATTTGCAGGATTCAGGTATCAGCTTCTCTTGGTACTGACTCCTTTTTGAGCAGTGCTTTGCTCTTTTGTTGTCTTTGATTCATGGAAAGGGCCATTTTTCGAATTCTAATTGGCTAAAAAGGAAATCCAAATACATTTGACGACAATCTTTATGTTATGTACCACAGTTCTCACTCGCTGGACCTACTAAGGTTTACATCTTTTTTCTTCTTCTAGTGGAACTCAGCTCAGGTCACTGAGATCAGTATCCCGATAAGACCAAGAGTGAGGGGACCTCTAGACCTTCAAATGAGATGGAAGATATCACACAGAGGTAAGAGGAATTAGGTCTCTGAGTCAACAGAGATATCAGTGCAGTGTGATGGTCATCCCCCTTTTTGCCAGTACAACTAACCATCTGTTCAGGAGGACACCATTTGCTCACACACGCCTGTGAGAATATTAAAAGCAGTTTCAAAACTTGTGAACATGCTATAACCTGCTGTCTGGATGGGGATTTCACACCTGGCATTTCATCAGATGAGTGTTCGTTCTCATGTGCCTGTTAGTAGAAGGCTCCAAGCATTCTGGGGTTGATCATACTTTTTGTTTAAGTTTATAGATTAAGTTTATTGAAGAAAGTAAGAACAATAATATTTTACACTACAATGAGTCAACAGTGCAATAATTACATTAATATATCTATTTATATTGTAATACAATATTTATATAACAAAAATATAAAAAGCAAAAAGAGAAAGGGAGAGAGTAAGAAAGGTTCAACATGAACATCATATATAATAAAGAATAGACTTAATATAAAATGAGGAAAATAGTAACAGCATAGAGTAAATCTGACAATAAAACAGCAGAATGATATACATATTAGTACAGGAATCAATCAAGTAGATAAAGAAACCAAGAAGGGTTAGAGACTTCTTCAATTAAGGGGCAATGTAGGTTAGTGTTTAAAGCACAGGAATCTAGCAAACCAGTTACTGGTGACCAAAGAATGTGCCTTTTGTTAGGAAGAGACAGTGGGGTGGTATATGTTCTGTCTATTCCATGATTATAACAAATGCCATACCGCATGTTTGAAAATAAATATATAAAGAACATTTTTCCAATTTGTGTGTTATTTTCTGGAACGCAACTACAATTAATGAATCTACAATTTACACATTGAAAGCAAACCGTTCCAATTGTCCGAAAGACTCACTAAAAGAAAATGTGTGACAGTGAAAGATGTATTTGTTTGAAAAAATGATTATTGTCCAGACCTTTAACCAGAATTGATAAGTGGCAGGGTATTCTAATAATATGCATTTTAAATCTGGGGCAAAGATGTTACATGACCAGCAGGATGTTGGAATGGTGGGATTACACCTGTGTAAACCAACTGGAGTGACCGTGAGTAGGTTGTAGATGTAAAATAGAGTTTGAGTTGTGTTGGAAGCACAAGAGGTGTTATGGATCTTGAGCCATATTTTTATTCCATAAAGAAGGAGGGAATTAGGTATGTAATCACTGCTCCATTGTAACGCCAACAGTGTTTTAGAAGAGGAAGTTAGGATACTATAAATATGGATGTTGTGGGGAGGTTGACAGCAAGGATTCTAGAGGGGTAGTAGTAGACATAGATGTGATGGTTAAACGAAGGAAAGAATAGGATCTGGAAATGCCCAAGATCAGGGAATTAAAGTTGTTTTTATTAGAGGTAGGACACTTAAAGATTGATGGAACTTGAGAAACGGAGTTAAACATCATCATGGATTAGTTAGTGAGTCCATTTTAAACCTTTTGCTCATCAAGGTTTCCAAAAGACAGTTCTATTATTGATTTTCATTAGATTATTGTACCAAATCGAGGAGAAAATTAATTGATCAATGACTGAACAAGTAGATAATCTATCAGGCGTAATAGTGTATAAGAATTTTTAAGAATAGGGAGGGAGACACATGGAAGAAGGACGTTGAGTAAATTATAAGAATTCTGAAGAAGAAAAGAGTAGAATAAAAGATAACTCAAAATCTGTCCATGAGGGAGAATTATTTGTGTACCAATCTGTTTGGTAAAAGGCAGATTGTTTCAAAAAGGAAAGCAGCATGATATTATTAGAAATTTGGAAAATGCCCTCCTCCTTGGTGTTTATAACGTTGTAATCTGTTGAGAGACATACAAGGCTTTTTATTATTCCATAAAAAAGAACTTAAAATAGCATATATGTTTTTAAAAACAGAAGACATTTTATATATGGGGATTGCATAAAGATAGAAGGGAATGATAGGAACCAACATCATCTCTTGATAGAATCGCCCTGCATGGCATTGAGTGGCCTCATAAATCATGAGTAAGGTGACGCAGTGCAAATTGCTGCATCACCTTACTCCGTGCCCTGGAGGCGTTCCAGGGGCATTGCAGTGGGCTTTCCCACCAACACCCATAGAATTTGACACTTCCCCAGATTTACAAAGTGATGTAAACCTGCAGAAGCATCGAGGACTCCCTCCCTCTGCACCTCCTTCCAGAGTTCTGCACCCTCCCAACTGGAGCGGTACCCCTGGAAGATGAACTGGTCAGGACACTGGTTACAGACGTCCTTCCCTCCAGGTCAGGCAGATCCTGAACCTGGCCTCCCAACCTTGGATCTAAACCCTTTGGCTGAATACTTGCCTGGCATGCCAGGACTTCTGGGGACTCACCCAGTATCCCCCCGAGGGTAACACATGACTCATGTGTCGTGTGACAGTCTGCCTGGCGCAGGTCTCCCGACCCCTGTCCATCTGACAGTGCGCGAAGATCCCCCAGGACAGAAGTGGTGTTACCATGGTCACTTCTAGGAGACTCAGCCCTTCTGGCCGGTCCCATACCCACTGGTTCGTCCACTGGGGAACACATCCCCATGTCACCCCTCAATCCGGACTTCTGTACCCTCCCAACTGGAGCGGCACCGCCAGACACCAGAACCACTGGAGCTCTATTTACAGACACTCCAGGTTCTCCAGACATTAGGAGATCCTCCTCAAATGGTCTAACAGGACAGTCTAGGCCCCCAACCTGGTGTGCCCCTCGGGAACCATCCAGGTCCTGAGACTAGGTTTAGGGCACCTGGGGACACTCAGTCCCACACTCACTCCTACTCCATTGAGACAGGACGTGAGCCCCTACACCCCTCCCACTACACTGGGACCTAGCTGGGCTACTCTGAACCTCTTCCCAAATACAAGACTGGAAGCTACCTCAGCCACTACTTTCAGGATCACTCCCCAATGCCTCTTCAGAACCTCGGGCACTTTCCCAGAGGTCTGCTTCTCGTGTAAACTCCCATAGATCAGAAAACCCACACTCCAACAGGTGTTGGCGCAACCCCGGCAAACAACAACTGAGCATGTGCTCTCTGATAACCAGTTCGAACAGTCCTTCAAAATCCTGTTCCGTGTTAACCCTTACCCAATCAGCCAGTGCATCATTACATTCATTCGCAAAAACCCCCAAGACTGGTGAGGCTGTTTCTTACTGTTCCTGAACTTCATTCAACCTGTACTCCTCTTCTCGGGAACAAGATATCATATTTTGGGAACTGGGAATGGGACTTCCTGCACTGGACTCTATATTGCTGCCACCACTGGATCCCACCCTTCCTGGGCATTCCAGAAAACTACAATGCACTCAGGGGATAATCTACCCTACAGAGCTAATTTCTCCCTGGCGAAGGCCCTCTCACCCTCCGCCATCCTCTCCTGCGTTAGGACCCTCTCAGTCTCTAGTTTTTGCTCTTCAAGGCCCAAAGTCTTGAGACTCAACTCCTGAGCCAGTAATGCCCTTTTCTCCTCTAAGGCTAACTTCCTATGCTCCAACTCCAATTTCTGAGCTTCCATATGCTCATAGCTCTCCTGCTGGAGTTTCTCTAAAGCCAGCTGATGCTCCCTTTCTTCCCTCCTATCTACCCACTCCCTTGGGGACAGGGAAAGGGATGGGGCGGTGCCCCTGGCACTGGACCCAGCTAGGGACTCCCTATCTATGGGGTCCTCACTATCTACTGGCGTCCCTGTCCTGTCATATTCTTCCTCCTCTTCAGACTCCTCAGGGCCACCCTCAAACCCACCACCCTCTTGGCGTGCAGCCAGGGCCCTCTTCTCCCCATTGCGCTCACGGTCTCGATCATCCTTTTGCCATTGGATCAGATTTTCCCGAAGTTTTGACGGGGTGTCTGACCCACTCACTGCCATGTCTCTCTCCTCACAGAACTCCACCAACTCCCACATACTGTATCTAAACAGACCATAAAAATTAAAGGCCAACTCCATTTTGGAAGGACGCTCAGAGACACGTGCAACACAGGAGACCTAGGTGTCTGAGCTGAAGCAAGAGTACACAATAAAAAAATGACAGTTTTAGGAGAAGAATTAAAATAAAACTCAGAAACAATAATCACTAACACGTGATTATCTAAATGCAGAGTTCGTAGTGCAACCAGTGTTGCTGTGGTACTGCGCAAATGCAAGTCCTATCCTCACCGCTGACAACCAATGTTAGAAATGGTATCTCTGGTTGGCTAAGGCTTGCGCCAAAGCTAGGCAGAGACCACCACTCTAGTCAGGGCAAGGGAGTTACACGCCGACGATAACCCCTGCTCACCCCCTTCGTAGGTTGGCACGAGCAGTCAGGCTTATCCCGGAGGCAATGTGTAAAGCGTTTGCGCAACACACACAAGCAGCAGCAACACACTAGGCACACCACAAAAGGAACTCCACACAAGGTTATATCAAAAATAGCCTTTGTATTATCATAAAACACATTAGATGGTAATCACACAATATACACTGTGCCAACTGACACTGGGCAATATTTACAGGGGATTATATACACATGACAGGGCCACATGGACCACTGTCAGAATCATCACTTAGTAGAAATAGTAAAAATAAGATTTATCCTAAACGTAGAACACAACCAGTAATTGTAGCACAAATAGTAAGTGTAGCACAACCAGTAACTAGTGGCACAATAATGACCTCAGCATTATCATATTAGGCATAAACCATATTAGGATCACACCTTATGCACCAACCTCAAACGTACATTATGTAAGAATCATGAGGCATAACACAGATTAGGAGAAATCATTGCACAATAGATATCACAGTCATAAATACATGCGGCAGTACCCAGCATAACACGGTGTGCCCCAAGCGGGGGTGCAACACACTGAACTGGCCCTAGGCCCTAGGCCAACTGGCCTCTCACAGTGACTCAAATTCCCAATGTCCAGAATGTCAGGGCTGGCTGCAAAAATAGCAAAGCAAAGTGCGTATTCGCACCACCTAAACGTGGCAGCTGAGCATGGGCACCAGCGTGCCTCCTGAGCCCTCTCTCTGGGACTCTATCACCAACAATGCCCTCTGTTGCAGCTGCCCACTGTCTGGCGGGGCAGCTGTGGAACCAGCGCAGGCACTAAGGAGGCCTCAGTACAACCACCAGGGGCGAGCACCGACAATATGCCCCAACACCACCCCCAACAAGTTAGAACCGAGCCCCCGCTGCAAGTCTGGCAAAGAATGCGGCAATCTCGGTATTGAGCATGCAATTCCACCTTGGCACCTCAACTCTGCTTAGATGGTGGGAGTTACAAGATGCCCCCCTCCTAAGCTGGCACCGGTACCACACACCCGTAATGGTGTGCGTGTGACCCGGCCGACACAACTATCAAATCAGCTGGACACAGCCCGCCTGCAGCGCTCCCCTCCGCAAGTCCGTTACATGGGGTCACGAGGCTGGCGCTGTAGTCCTGTGCTGGCGGCTCACAGGGAAATCTCTCTCTCCTCTCAGCTCTCTCCCGGCCTCGCAGATCTCTTCCGCCTCCTCAGCTGGTATCACGGGGCTCTTCCTCGCTCTCGGGAGCCCTGTTGGGAGACGCCGGCTTCTTCCTTTTCATACTGCCTCCATTTGCCACAGCGCAGGGTGGGCTCCCGAGCGGCGCGTCTCTACCGGGCTGCTCTCAGTCCCCACCCGCAACTAGGCTTCGACTACCTGACTTCCGGGTTGACGCGGTCAGCGCGGCGGCACTCAGTGTTCTCGGTGGCAGCGCCCGTTCTCTTCCCGGGCCATAGCGGTGATTCCTTTTCGGTCTTGGCGGCGATGCGTGGTGGGCACCCGCTCGTCACTTAAATAATCAAAGCGGGGTAGGCACCCGAAAAATAAATAATAAAGCGGGGTGGGCTCCCACTAAATGAGCACAAAAGCAGCAAAGTATTCACAAATGGGGCAGAGTAAAGGGCAGCGTGGGGGAATCCCACACGCACAGGCCACCAGCGCTCCTTTAAATAAAATAAAAGCGCCCCCAAGGCGCTAGAAGTGAAGGCCAAAGTCCAGGGTCAAAACGAAGCGCTTTTCCCAGAATCAAAGCAAGGTTCGGGGGGGGGGCAAAGGCTTGGCTCAGGCAGGCCAGCTCACAGGGCCCTCCAGCAGGGAGGCAGTCCCTAGTGGCGGTTCTTCCTGGAGCCCAGCAGCAGCAGGCCCCCCCCAAGTCAGGAACAGCACCCAAGAGCACAACAGAACATTTTCCTGGGGTCACAGCCCCTATATTTATACTAGCATTTCCCTTTGTGTGTAGGCACAGGGCTGGGGGAAAACCAGATGCAACTGGTTCGGAGGGATTTGGAGCACTCTGTTTACTCAGCTCCTCTTCCCTTTTGTCCGGTGGGGGCTCAGTGATCAGACGCACCACAGGGGGCGGAGCCAGCATTGTGAAGGGAAGGCACAGTACTTTTCAGGTCCCAGGTGCAACTCCTGCCTCCCATCTAGATGCAGATCTCTCTATTCACCACTGGGCTGACTCACCCTGACTCCTGGAGTCACCCACACCCCTCAGCGCCTGTCACTCACAAGCCAGACATGCACTCCACATCAGGCAGGCAGACACATAGCACACAGAAATGCCAACTTCTAAAAGTGGCACTTTTCCACCAGTCACCATAAATCTACGCACACCGTTGCGCAGCATTTATTCTCACAAACTCATACATACTAAACTCGGCCCTGCACTCCTCTCATACCAGGAATTACCATGGAGACACATATCCCCCATGCATTCCTATAGGAGGGCAGGCCAATCTCACCACACGTAAGCAGAGAGCGCACGCACTTTACACTGGGCCACAGTGCTAAAGTGCGCAGAGGCCAAAAAATACCAATATCAGGTCACAGAAAAGGCAAAAAGTTTAGGGGTAAACCTGCTAAAAGGGAAAAGTCCAACAGGTCCTATTTGGGACAAGAATGTGGGTACCTGATTTAGATTGTGAAGGTACAGTGGCAGATGAAAAACCTTTTGACATCAATAAACGTTTGCCTGTCTTACAGGACCTGAACGAATCCAGAGCCCTGCAAAGCAATGTGCAGTTAAAGAGGACTGAGGACTGCCACTGGGGAAGTCAAGTCAGTCACGGCAAGACCTGTCTGGATTCCTCAATTTGGGGATCAGGTCAGAGAAAAGATAGTGGACAAAAAGGAACGTGGGCCATCATACAGAAAGCCTGTACCTGTGCTGGCCATCGAAGGAATAAGAACTGTACTTCTGCCGCCTCTTGCCGGAAAAAAGGAGAAAAGATTATTCTCCATTGACCTGATCAAACCACACTATGTGGTCAATACTGCATAGTAGGTCTCATGAACTCCTGAGTAGCCGACGCCCTCCTCTCGCTACTATACAGGAAGTTCAGACGGAAAGGCTCATCACGTTCAAAGAGTCTCCTATATGGAATGATGGACTAAACAACAATGCCATGGAACTCATTCCCCTTGAACAAGGAATACAAAATCAAAATGAAAGACACATTTCAAATCAACCTAACACTGATGTCTACATAAATAGGCCTCAAAAAGCACAATCTACAAGTTTATAACAAATCCTGCTGAGCTACCTAAAATAGATCGAATTGCATCTGGTTATTTCATCGACTTTGATACCTTTTCATTGAATCCACGTGAACCTGAAACCACGCCAGCCCCAATAGCTCGTAAACAACAAATTTAAGACTTCTACATTTTTCTTAAAAATACTTACCTGGTGTCACCTTGGATAGAACTTTGGATAATCACTGGGATACTTTTCTTTCTCTTCTGATTAGTCTTAGTAATTGTCTTCTGCTTACTTGTTAGTGAAACTTACCTTTGCCAGAGCTCTGCAGCATCAAAAGTGAACTTGCTCCTGAAACCTCATGTTTCATCACATCGTGAACAAAGAGACTTGCCATCAGTGAACATTACAGCAGTTCCTATACCTGATGGTATAGTATGGGACAAGGTTGATTATGATATATTTGGACGGACAGAACTTTTAAAAATACCACATTTGTTTAAAATTTCCTTAAATGATGTCATTACCTCCAGTACATTTTCCGATGAGTGGGATTCTGAAACTGTACATAATATGTTGTCTGATTTAGAACTATCTGCCTCATTTTCTGGCAATGAAATGTTAGAAGACACATCAGACTTTAACATAATGAATTGTTACCAACATTATGGTCATCATTTTTTACACAAATCCAGTACCCCTAGAAATATTTTCACATATCACCAATGGGAACATTGCCCAACACTGGCGAAAAGTAGTTTGAAAACTTTTGCACAATTTTTTTTATATTTTTCAGTTTTTAATATTTCAGACCAGACCTCATATTACTATAAGGTTGCACCTACACCTGCACAGAAAAAAATAAAGACAAACACCAAACAGATTTAATCTGCTTCCTTTATTACCCAACTGTCTGAACAGGGTTTCGACTTATGGAAAGAAACTATAGACTTAAAATCAGTCTGGGGTTCTAGAGACTGGAAAGTCTATGGAACAGAAGCACTATTTAGAGCATGCCTTCTTCCACAGCAGATTATATTTCTACATGAGACTGTCCAACAGACTTCCTGCCTTGGTATAGCCAAGAACAAGGATTTGAACAGACCTCAAATTCCAACACCATCACTAAGAGGGGCTACATTAGATGACATTTTTCAATGCAATAGATCTGACCCCAATTGGAAGGGATGGTTGGTTTGGCCCAAACACACTAATAGGTGTCAGGAAACATTCAGGGGTACCACCGAATCAATCAATCAATCAGTGACACTTATAAAGCGCGCTACATACCCGTAGGGTCTCAAGGCGCTGGGGGGGGGGGTGTCGCTACTGCTCGAACAGCCAGGTCTTCAGCTTCTTTCTGAAGGAGAGGTGGTCTTGGGTCAGGCGCAGGTCGGACGGGAGGGAGTTCCAGGTCTTGGCGGCCAGGTAGGAGAAGGACCTTCCTCCTGTAGTCGCTCTTCGGATGCGGGGGACGGCGGCGAGGGCGTGGTTGGCTGATCGGAGGTGGCGTCTGGGAGCGTAGAAGTTGACCCGGCTGTTGAGGTAGCTCGGGCCTTGGTCGTGCAGGGCTTTGTGTGCGTGGGTGAGGAGGCGGAAGGTGATTCTCTTGTTGACGGGGAGCCAGTGAAGGTCTCTCAGATGTCCGGAGATGTGGCTGGATCGTGGGATGTCGAGGATGAGTCTGGCTGAGGCGTTTTGGATCCGCTGGAGTCTCTTCTGGAGCTTGGCGGTGGTACCGGCGTAGAGGGCGTTACCGTAGTCCAGTCGGCTGGTGACGAGGGCCTGGGTGACGGTCTTCCTGGTCTCTGTGGGGATCCACCAGAAGATCTTCCGAAGGGTTCCGTATCCATAGGCAAGACCCACACTATGTACAAAGAGAACATCTGGGGGTGGTAACATCTTACAGTGTTGGAAAGTTATGCTTCAATTGGCTAAGAACCTCAACACTAACACAGGTGAAACAACACTTATCCTTACTCACAGAAGATGTCGACCCAAGGGATTTTTTACTAGGTCCTAGAAAGCCATGCCAGAAACGTTTCTATTATGCAGTCTATAATGAAATCCGGGAAATCTACCAACAAGAAGCAGCGGAGAAATTACAAGAAATAGATAAGATAAATTTAGAAAAAGCATTAGACGTAGTTGACAATGGTATGACTACAGTAACGTCCAGGATTTATTCACTGGGCAACATTGTATCTTCTGCTATTAAAATACTAGTACATAATTTGTCCATACTACAGCATGGACAACCACAATTACGTTCTATTATGTTATTAAGCTGGACGCTGCAATTATTGCTCGCTCGTTAAGTGCCTTGGCGTTTTATCATCAGTACATCCTTGTTTTCTGCATACAATCTAACAGTAAAACAGATGAAAATGGCACAAAGATGAGCAAAATATACAATGCTGCGTATTGAAAAACTGGATAGGTTATCCTTTACTGTGGCAGAATCACCGTCCACAGAGTGGTTAATCCATGGCCATTTAACATTACCGGTCACGACTTTCCAGTTTCAGTACTGTCTAGAACAACAGCAGACAGGCAGGCAGATATAAAGAAATGAGTAGGGAATATATCAAGGAATCTTGGGAATTACCTACAGATTTCGATGCAGGAGTGGGGATCGAGAAGTGTTTTTAAGCGGTACAAATTGTGAGAGCGCTTTGAGTGGATCTCTCATATGCCAGGATATTATGTTACACGGGGCCTGCAATAGTTCAGTAGCAAACCCATCCTGCCACCTGAGGGGTACCCCAGCAGTTGTGATTACTCCGATATTCAAACTACTTTCAAATGGGAGTTACTTGATGCTGAACGCTAAAGGTTGTTGTGGCATGGTTCTGGGCATCACATATCTAGTAACTGTGAACTCCAGGGTTACTTGCTGTATGCAAGTATTGTTTCCACCGACACATGCAGTCAGGGAGGCGCCGATCTGGTCTTCGCTAAATGTTTCTCTTATACGGTTTGATACTCTGAGCAGAATGAAAGCCATGCTTCTACAGAAAACCGTGCCCTTAACCAACGCCTGGGAGACTTTTGATCTTACTCACTCACATGCGAACTGTCCCTTCCATTTCACAGAAATGGTAAATCGTATCTTTGACATGTCTGATATGAGGGTAGGTTTGGGACGGTTCTCGCAGTTATACCAAACTTTATACACTCCGTATTCGGAAGCATTTTTGGAGAATGATCCTGTTCCTAATAGCAGGTATCCTGATTGTAATTTTTCAGCTACGCAATAGATGTCCCAGTCACCAAGGAGATGGAAAAAGCGTGTTAGCAACTCACAACACCAGACATGTATAATTTGCCACCATCCTTTTGGTCTTCTTACAAATCATGTCTCTGTTCCTAATTAATTGTGATCATGTCTTGCTATGTGCTGTTCTTACAAATCATGTCTCTGTTCCTACTTAATTGTGATCATGTCTTGCTATGTGCTTAGCTTACGTATATTTAATCATGTTTAGTCCTTGTTTGTTCTATCCAAAGCCCAAGTATTTTATTTGTTGCCCATGCATTGCCAATGCTTGTTTGAGAGAATCCTCTCGCAAAGCGCATACGTAACCTAACAGCCAACGCCCTGCTGTTGGGTATAAATAACCACACCCAATGCGTCATGAGCGCTTGGCTTTTTGTTTAATCGCTGAGAGAACAGGCATCCCGTCGTCAAGGAAACTCTCCCGACGCTTTCAGGACTTCCCTGCGTGCATTTCAAGGCCGTATTGGACTTCGGACCTTGCGTAAAACAGAAGACATCTCCACTACGTTTCCAAGCTAAGTACAGATTAGCTTGTTTGTTTAAACTGCGTGTTGACAGATTTATGGCACTTAGTTTCAAGGATAGAATTACCGCGCTTCAGTCAAACAGAGTTAGTTATTCTGCTTGAGTGTTTATTGAACGGTTTGTGGACATTTTCCTCTTTTAAGAAACCTTCTGGGCACATTTGGATATTTGAAATGTACTGCATATGAACGGAATATTGGAGGTGCATTAACTTGATCCCTCACATTGGATTTTAGTTTGTATTTAAAGAGAGTTATGCAAAAGGCTTCCTCTCTACCAAGATTACAAGACTTTGGGTATTAAGACTTTGAGAACTTTTCATACTTGTCAAGCTGGAATATGACAAAACCATTATAACTCTCTGGTTACAAACTCCAAGGTATTGAACTCATGTAAAGGAAATTGGTCATTCATGTAAATCAGAAATACATTTGTTTAATGCATATATGACCTGTTTTTCTATAGTTTAATCTAGATACCAATATAGAAAACCTAAAAAACCCAGTTCAGTCTCAGCTAAGCTCTAAAGGTTAAAGAGTGAAATCTGAGTGTGACAACCAATACATTTGAGGTAAATCTATTTGCAAGAATTATTGATGTTAAATTAGAATATAAGTTGTAAACAAATAAAAATTACTAAGCTTCCTACTTGGTTGCAGGTTGACAATAAGGCGCAACACATCCTGGTGAGAATTCAGATCCTGGCTGGTCCAGACAGTTGCTGTCTTCTTGTCTTCTCTCTTTTTGTCTTCCCAATTCCCCTTCCCTCCTGGAACATCTGCCAGAGCTCCTGTTTCCATTCAGTAGCGCTGAGAGTTGTTCCAAAAAGACTGGAGAACTATCATTACCCCTGCAAACATCCCTAGACTTCGGGTGAGTGGCTGGATTCTAAAACTAACATAAAGCCAAGCCACAAAATCTTAGTTTGCCTGGGCGATGGATATCTCAGAAGATAAAGGCGTTTACATACAAGAATTGTCAAAAGCCTTCAAGGCTTTACAACATGAGGTAGTGGTTCTTAAACAAACTAACCATAATATACAGTGTGAACTTCAACGGTACAAACCACGAGGGTCACATTGGGAGGATGTTTCAGTTCGACCTAAACAGGTTCTCCAAGCACCATGTTTTCACTTTACACCACGTCCTCCAGATACCACTACATCAAGCCCATCTGATACATCTACATTTAGTAACCAGCCAATTAATGTTTCAGTTACCCCCCCGTTCCTGTTCCCTTGGTACCTCCTGAGCGGTTCTTTGGGGATCAGTCAAAATTTAGTATATTTATGAACCAGTGCCAATTGCATTTTCTATGTCGCCCTTTAGCTTTCCCTGATGAATCTACTAAACTTGCATTTATCCTCTCATACCTGTGTAGTACAGCTGCAACCTGGTCGATACCATATGTGGAAAGAGATGATCCTATTTTACATAATCTTCAAAGATTCAATATACTATGCAAAAGCTTTTGTGCCAAACATAGTGGCAATGAGCTTTTGAGTTTAAAACAGGGGAAAACAGGATCTATCATCATACATTACCAGCTTTAATAGACTCATTGCAGAAACGGAATAGCCAGCGGAAAAAGAACGTCACTGTTCTATCGTGGCCTCCAAGATAAACTAAAAGATATCATTGCACAAATTGTTGACCCTCCCACAGATTGCATGGACTTTATTGATTTAGTGGTTCATCCAGATCATCGTTTAGGTGAACGTCAAGGTGAAAATACTCGTGGGGATTTTACACGTGTAGTGGTAGTTAAAACCGAGAAGAAAGAAGTACCCATATCAGACTCTCCAGAACCAATGCAAATTGGGGGAATCAGGGGACCTCTGTCAAAAGTGGAGAAAGACCATAGACGTTGACTCAATCTATGTTTGTATTGTGGTTGTTCGGGACACTTCACTAGAGAATACCTAATCAAATACAATACCCGTAAGGCAATAGGTGTCACTGACACTCCACAATCCCACCCAATAGACTCTCACTCGGGAAACTTCCTGGCCCGATAAGGTTTGAGACCCCCTTATCAGATGCTTCGGGCGACATGGTCTCATACCATTATTTGGCTAATGGTATTAATACAGACACTCCCGTTCATCTAACTCTGATAGTTACCTTGCTCTTTTCTAACCAGGTGAGGAAAGTAATGCCTATCTTATTGGATTCTGGGACTACTGGGAATTTTTTAGATATCGGGTTAGCCAACACCTTAAATATTCCCACCGTTAAAAAAGATATGCCAGAACCTGTGAGAACTGTTGATGGTTCTGAACTGTCTTCGGGTTTAATTCTCCATCAGACAGAACCCTTGACTATGATTTGTGCAGATGGTCATTCGGAACACATTCAGTTTGATTTAATTGACACTCCTGTGTTTGGAGCAATCCTGGGCATCCCTTGGCTTCAGGTGCATAACCCAAAAATTGATTGGGTAAAACGTACAGTTACTCTTGACTCTACCCATCGTTGGCAGGCTTGCTACACCAACAGGCAACAACCTGTACTACATTTACACTGTGCTTCCACACTAGAAAGAGAAATTACAGAATCCGTGACTACAAAGACTGACACGATACCAATACCCATCCAGTATAAAGATTTCCAAGATGTCTTTTCTGAAATGCAAGCTACTCAATTACCACCTCATCGGTCCTACGACTGTCAAATTGATTTGATCCCAGGGGCCACCCTACCATGCCGTCGAGTTTATGCTCTGTCAGAACCTGAAACCTTATACTTGAAAGAATACCTTGATGATCTATTGTTGAAAGGTTTCATATGCCATTCTACTTCCCCAGTATGCTCTCCACTCTTCTTCGTACCCAAAAAGAACAAAGAATTGCGCGCCTGTAATGACTACCGTGCAATAAACAAGGTCACTGTAAGGAACAAGTATCCCCTTCCTCTAATACCCGTCTTATTGGATCAATAAAAAAATCAACAATTTTTACTAAACTAGATTTACAAGGAGCGTACCATTTAATTAGAGTCAAGTCCGGAGATGAATGGAAGACCGTCTTCTGGACTAAATTTGGCCTGTTTGAGTACACCGTGATGCCCTTTGGACTCTGCAATGCTCCTGCAGCATTTACATTTTTTATCAACGAGGTATTGCAGGACTTTTTGGATGTCTTTGTCATCTGTTACATCGATGATATCCTTATTTATTCCTCTTCTACTGAGGAGCATGTTGGCCATGTCCGGGCTGTATTACAGAGAATGCGAGAACATCATTTGTTTGCCAAATTAGACAAATGCGTCTTTCACGCCACCAACATCAAATTCTTAGGCTATGTGATTTCACCAGAAGGTATTGCCATGCATACTTCCAAGGTGCAAGCCATCTTGTGCTGGGATGCTCCAGGTTCTGTAACGGACATTGAGCGGTTCCTAGGTTTTGCCAATTTCTACCAGCGTTTTCTTCCCCAGTTCTCTTCCATAGTCTCTCCAATTACTCGACTATTAACAAAAGGAGTTAAGTTCGATTGGAACCCAGAGGCTGAACATGCATTTCAGGTACTTAAGACAGGCTTTACAGAGGCCCCCATTTTGCATCATCAAGACCCCTCACAACCATTCTTTGGGGAAGCAGATGCCTCCCAATTTGCTGTTGGGGGAGTTCCTTCGCAAAGAGACCCCGATTCTGGCCACCTCCATCCTGTAGCCTTTTTCTCTAAAAAACTCCTAGCTGCTGAACAAAATTATACTGTGCCTGAACGGGAGCTATTGACTATTAAACTGGCCTTTCAGGAGTGGCAGCATTATCTATTGGGAGCCCGTCACACGATCACCATTTATTCTGACCACCGTATCCTCCAGTTTTATCAGATTGTGAAAGCATTAACATCACGACAATTACGGTGGTTATCATTCTTTAACAAGTTCGATTTCATAATCACCTACAGACCCGGTAAAGAACAACAAAAGGCAGACACCTTATCACGATTAAGTTACCCTAATGCTGACAAACAAATACAATCCTCTACTCCCATCATTCCTGAACACAAAATCAATGCTTTGTGCGATTCTAACGACTTTCTCACTCTTATACAGCAAGCACTAAAGACTGCCCCCATACCACCTGATACCATTAAAAAGGAAGAGCTGGTATACTTTAAAGACCGTTTATAGGTACCTACTGAACCTTTACGCAATACGGTTTTATACTGGAATCACGATACCGTTCTCGCTGGTCACCCTGGTTTTAAGAAGACCTTGGAACTATGTGAACGAACCTTTTGGTGGCCTACATTATCTGATGATGCCAGACATTATGTCAATCTTGTCCCACCTGCATACTATCCAAAGCTTCCCATGTTGCCCCTGCCGGTTTACTACACCTATGCCCATACCACCCTTGCCCTGACATACCCTAAGTACGGATTTTGTCACCGACTTACCAAAATCAAATGGTCATTCCATTATATGGGTGGTCGTTGATTATTTGACCAAAATGGCTCATTTTTACCCATTGAAACAAATGCCCTCTGCTAAAGAACTAACCACGTCATTCATACAACATATTGTAAGGGCACATGGCCTTCCAACCACCATAGTTTCCGACCAGGAACCGCAATTCGTCTCTAAATTTTGGCAAGCCCTTTGCTCTTCCCTTAACATTGATGTTCGTTTGTCCTCTGCTTACCTCAAACGGACGGTCAAACAGAGCGATTAAATTAGACCAGGGAACAAACTTTGCGTTGTTTAATTTCTACCTGAACAACAGAATGGGATAAGGCTCTACCTTTAGTGGAATTCGTTTATAATAATACCATACACACAGCTACAGGAGTTTCTCCTTTTTTCTGTCTCTTGGGTTATCATCCCCGCATGCTTCCTATACACACACCGGTTCATTCAAAGTTGCCAGCAGTACAGGACCATCATGATAATTTGGTAAATATACAGACATAGGTAAAACAACACCTCCAAACATATCAGCAACAAATGAAAATGCAAGCAGACAAACATAGATGACCAGCTCCCTCTTACATCATAGGAGATCAGGTGTGGCTCTCTGCAAAGAATCTTAGGTTGAGTGGTTCCCGCAAATTGCATCCACGATATCTAGGACTCTTCCCGGTCAAAAGGCTTGTTAGCCCAGTTAGTATAGAATTGGATCTTCCCGCTGATTTCCAAATCCATCCAGTGTTTCATGTATCCCTAGTAAAACCATTCTCTAACAATACTCGAGCAGGTCCTCCACTTCTTCCTGTAAAGGTTCATAATCACTTGGAGTTGGAGGTAGCCACTGTGCTTGATTCTGCTTGTATTCGAGGAACACTGCATTACCTTCTGGCATGGAAAGGTTATGGTCCTGAAGAGAATTCATGGGAACCAGCATCTTCCGTGCATGCCCCACGATTGGTCAGACAATTCCATCAACAGAATTCCTCTAAGCCACGTCCAGTATTGGAACCTTTGGGTGGGAGGACTGTTAGGAACTCACAACACCAGGCATGTATATTTTGCCGCCATCCTTTTGGTGTTCTTACAAATCATGTCTCTGTTCTTACTTAATTGTGATCATTTCTTGCTATGTGCTTAGCTTATGTATATTTAATCATGTTTAGTCCTTGTTTGTTCTATCCAAAGCCCATGTGTTTTACTTTTTGCTCATGCATTGCCAATGCTTGTTTGAGAGAATCCTCTAGCAAAGCGCATACGTAATGTAACAGCCAACGCCCTGCTGTTGGGTATAAATAACCACACCCAATGCGTTACGAGCGCTTGGCTTTTTGTTTCATCGCTGAGAGAACAGGTGTCCTGTTGTCAAGGAAACACTCCCGACGCTTTCAGGACTTCCCTGCACGTATTTCAAGGCCGTATTGGACTTCGGAGCTCACATAAAACAGAAGACATCTCCACTACGTTTCCAAGCTAAGTACAGATTAGCTTGTTTGTTTAAACTGCGTGTTGACAGATTAATGGCACTTAGTTTCAAGGATAGAATTACCGTGCTTCAGTCAAACAGAGTTAATTATTCTGCGCAAGTGTTTATGAACGGTTTGTGAACATTTTCCTCTTTTAAGGAACCTTCTGGGCACATTTGGATATTTGAAATGTACAGCATTTGAATGGAATATTGCAGGTGCATTAACTTGATCCCTCACATTGGATTTTAGTTCGTATTTAAAGAGAGTTATGCAAAAGGCTTCCTCTCTACCAAGATTACAAGACTTTGGGGATTAAGACTTTGAGAACTTTTCATACTTGTCAAGTTGGAATATGACAAAACCATTGTAACTCTCTGGTTACAAACTCCAAGGTATTGAACTCATGTAAAGGAAATTGGTAATTCATGTAAATCAGAAATACATTTGTTTAATGCATATATGACCTGTTTTTCTATAGTTTAATCTAGGTACTAACAGAGAAAACCTCAAAAACCTAGTTCAGTCTCAGCTAAGCTCTAAAGGTTAAAGAGTGACATCTGAGTGTGACAGCCAATACATTTGAGGTAAATCTAATTGCAAGAATTATTGATGTTAAATTAGAATATAAGTTGTAAACAAATAAAAATTACTAAGCTTCCTACTTGGTTACAGGTTGACAATAAGGCGTAACACATCCCGGTGACAATTCAGATCCTGGCTGGTCCAGACGGTTGCTGTCTCTTTTCTTCTCTCTCTTTGTCTTCCCAATTCCCCTTCCCTCCTGGAACATCTGCCAGAGCTCTTGTTTCCATTCAGTAGCGCTGAGAGTTGTTCCAAGAGGACTGGAGAACTATCATCGCCCCTGCAAACATCCCTGGACTTCAGGTGAGTGGCTGGAGTCTAACACTAACAAAGCGCTCCTGGAGCACAAATACCGTGATCGCATGGTACAAAATCTGGACACACCTCGCCTAAGGGAACTGAGTGCATCTAGGTTCCTGTCAATAAGACCAATCTGGATGGACTGCATCTTACCTGTTCTCCGATGCCTGTTCTGCAGAGAAGAATGCGTGTTGGATCTCTGTGTGACACTTCCATCAGTTGCACAACCGGACGATGATCCACTACTGGACTAGATAACGGCTCATGTTCTGCAGTGTCCACACCGTATTCCAATGTTGATGGTGGCATTCTTAGACCCTCCACATGAAATATCTGCTCCTGTCGTAATGGATACCGGCTCCTCTACTGACAATAAGGCCTTGGCTGGATCACAGGCTGCCCCAGCATTGACTGTAGGCAGTATGGAAGATCATCTGTGCTCAATTGATGTACTCTGCGAAGTGTTACAGGGACCGCTGTCTGCCTAGGCAGGCCACAGCAATGTTGCGTCTACCAGCCAGGACCCATAAACATTTGGCTCATTGTGTGCTGGGAACAAATTCGGTTTTGTATACAAGAACTAAATTTGGAACTCCAAAACAAATTGACACTTTTTATGACCTGAATGGCTTTCCGATGTTTGTAGTTGTTTGAACTATATATATGGACATATTAGAGCTATGGCGTGAGTGACAGTTTTTCTGTTTAGCACTTTTTAGAATTTTTAAACATTTTAAACATTTTTTAGCAGAACTATGGTTTTTACTACATATGTTTGCATACCAGTACCTAGACAGGTAGTACGTTAGAATTAGATTATGTCATCCAGTCAGATGAGGAATGGGTGTTATATTCCATATAGGTACCCCAATATAGACTCGGGTAACATCCCAACCTTTCACCTACATTCATCTCTACATTACATACATAACGGGCTGTTAGGACTGACCCATTACCTAGTTTTAGTACTGCTTAGAGAACATGGGGTTTTCCCTGAAACAATAGCCTCATACATTATGCATGAGGATCATTTGATTCATGGAAACTCAGCAGGACTATCATCTCCTGCATAATAACTATGTAGAAGGTTCATTCCTGACGTCATCCTAAGTCTGACAGTGGCACAGCAAGGTAGAACCCCCGGTGGTACCTTCAGGTATATAAACATCACATCTTGCTGAGATAGAAAGAGGAGATCAGGACTCCCATGTCGACACACTGACGTGAGACGCTGAAGCACCCTACATGCAGATACTCCAGCTTGCAGTGGTTTGACATCCCTTGCGGGGTTGTCCAACCTGAGACAAAGACGGGGTCCCACAGTCTCTCACTTCAGGTACTGGGGATTGACTTTATCCTAGAGGGATTCTTGGCTTGACACCTACATACATGCTAGGTACACTTAGGTACATCTAGTTAGGGTAGCATTGGAGGAGTACGCATTTTATTGTCATGCATTTTATATACTTGCCTGTATTCATGAATATAGCAGAATGGTAGAAATCTACCATCCTTTTACTTTCTTAGTGCTTCTAGTCATTTATATCTGTTACTGTCTGATGATTGTTACAGCACATCTATTTTACACTAGAATAACGACAGCTCAATAAATACTTATTGAAAACGTCCCTATTGTTTATTCTGTGTATCTCTCTGAGACAAAGTGAGCATGAGTGACTGAGTGAAAAGTAGTACACTGTTTCCACGGTCCTGAGGGATCAGTGTTGTCATGTCCGATGGTTGCCAAGAACGATTCCCTCCTTGGTAAGAGGAGTTTCTAGTGGCACTGTGAGCTAGCTGGTATACAGGCTAACATACCCGGTGGGGATGCTCAGAATAAGTCTGGCACCAATCCGACAGTGAATGTTGTCTAAACGCGCAGATCCTGTATAGGTTTTAAAGGAGCTACACGACAACATGTGATAATTCTAAACAGCAACAAAAAGGTAAACAATGGAGGCTCTGCACCCCTGGAGACCTCTGAAAGACAATGCGATTTTCAAAATTGCACTAAAATTTGGAATCCAGACAGGTATCAGGCATCTGATAAACTTTCTCCTCATTCTTTCAGGAATCGTCTGAGCAACAGTGCGATAGAGGAGGGTGATCAGACCGCAGAAAAGAAGAGTATGCAAAACCACAGACGGTAAGAACTCGCCTCCTGAACAGAAGGTGGGCTGTGACTCTCCTCAACAGCACAGCAGAAGTCACCATTGTACGCCAGACGTTAAATGCACCATTAAAGCAATATTCGCAGATAATTTAACTACATCTTATGACATTCTCTTTGCGGAGGTCAATTGGCCCCCAACTTTTGTTCTAGCGTTCCCCCAGGTGAGAGTGTAATTCTCTCTTCTTTTTTGCACCTCGTCCCAGATGAAGTCAAACAAGCTTAAGCATCTGAATAGACCCTTGCATTGGCCCCTGCACTTTACTGTAACCAGACTGATTGGGATAAAATATCATCATACCCTATCACTCGCATAAGGTCCACACCTCAAGTGCAACCAAAGTATCCTAGTAAACGAGATCCTAAAGCACCTATTAATGAAATTATTTCCCAACTGAAGTTCCAGGGAGTAATTAAACCCTGCGTCTCTCAAATGACTAATCCTCTTTTTCCTGATCTGAAGCCTGATAATTCCTATTCCAAAGTCTTATTTATAGCATAGTCCGTATAAAATACTAAACCACTTTGGATAGTTCCAATAGTTTTGTCAGTCACAATTTGGCTCCTGAGAGCCATGGCTGGTCCGTCTTTGGCACCTTAGGTTTTCAAATGAGCCATGCACGACTTCCTACGGGCTGCAAGTATAGCCCTGGAGTTTCTGAAGCACAAATTGTGTTGATTCTTCATGAAATTGACCAGGATGCTATGTCCTATGTAGATGATATCTATCTGAATGACGATTAATTAAACATGCATAATATTGGGTTCTACTGAACATGGTTACAAATTTAAGTTTAAGAAATCAGAAATAGCATTTCTTAGTGTCCTTTTCTTAGGGTGTGAACTTACGAATGAGGGAAAAAGTCTTGTCCCTCATTTTCTGGAGAAGCGTGCACAATTGCACATCCAAGTTCACTCAAAAAATTGCAGTACCTGCTGGGATTTTTTAATGTTGGCAAAGCATATATACCTGTTCATGCACAACATATTAAATCCCTTTATGCTTAAATATGCCCTGATTTTTCCACTTCCTGCTGGACATCGGAACACAATGAAACACTCAGATCATTCCAATCTGACTTGCTTGTGACACGCTACTCACATACATGTGTCAATACCTTGAACTTGGTCATCTGCGTGTTGCCTGGTGCAATTGGATTTGCTTATGTCACCTTTAACAGAGATGAAATTGTACCTATAGCATATAAATCACATTATATTCCATAGCGGAAATGTGTTTTTCGTCTACTGAAAAAAAACTGACTGCAGTGCAGATGGCCATCCTAAAGGAACTGCCACTTGCTCAGGGAATTAATTATAGTACTTTCTCCGGTGCCAGCCTGAGAGGCTGTCGCCAAAGCTAGTGTAGCATAGGCCTGGGCAGTGAACTTTGCTCCCTTCGCGGAGTTTGCTGTGTTTTTTGCACTCCGCAGAGCTTGCGCAGTGCAGAAAACTCCGCTTAGCGATGTGCAGAGGAGTTTTTACCCGCTCATGATCGCGAATGGTAAGTTCGCGAGCGCGAGCTGCCGCTCAGGTCTACCTAAGCGGCAGGAATACCAGCACAAACTGCAGTCCGCACTGCACTCCGCCACTCGTGGAACTTCGCTGAGTTTTTTTGTAACTTCACAGAGTTCCGCGTAGCAAAACTCAGCAAACAACGCCCAGGCCTAGTGTAGCGTCCCTAACGCGAAGACCCTCTATCCTCATTGGATACAATATTCTACGTCCTTAATAGCCGTGGATGTAGATTTCGTCTTTGACCCTTCCTACAAACAGCCACATTTTTGGAATATGAACATGTTTATCCTTTGCCTTCTTCAGTTCTACCTCTTGATCAACATAAAACTGTCATTTATACTGATGGTTTGGCACAACCTGCTATATGTTCTAAACAGCAGTATTCTCCTGCATGCACCATTATAATTGGTATTATGTTGGATGGCAGTTTTCACCCCCAAACCTCTTGCACACATTATCTTGAGTCTGCACTGTGCAGTTGGCTGAACTGAAGGCTTTACTTCTTGCACTTGAAAATACCGATACTGAACTCCCGATGCTTATTGGGTGTGATTCGTATTATTCGTTAGAGTCTTTTAATGATGATTTACATTTTTAGTGACAAAATGACATTCAAGACCTTAAGGGTAGCACAATAAGTACAACTGCTTGAGGATAATGTGGCCAATCTTAAGAATAGATTGACACTTACTCATGTTATACATACATTAAGTCATCAATGGGGGAGCACACCCTGTAGGGAATTATCTGGCTGATGAAGCAGCTAAATTAGCAGTAGCCACAGCTGGGACCGCAATGGTAACCCACTTTAAAACTTGTATCAATAATGATATTTTGGCTGCTGTGAATGCTTTCAAGAACGCCACCCCTTAACTGAAAGGCTTTCCTTCTACATATTCTTATCATTTAAATGACCAGAATGTTCCTTTTGTCACTATTCTAGATGTTTCCGATCTTGTGATTCCCAACATGGGCCGCAGACATGATTTGATTGTAGCCGTTCATGAAGGTGTAGCTTCCGCTTACGTGGGAGGGGCTGCCACTATATCACTCTTTCAGCACCGTTATTAGTGGCAGGGTTTACACCGGCAAACTAGAAAATATGTTCTCTGTTGTGACATCTGCCAGTATATTCAAATGTTCCACTGTGCCTCGAACCCTACAGACACATCTCTTTGTTTCCAACAAGCCCTTTGACTGTATTTACTTAGCTCATTGTAATCCACTGATTTCAAATGTGTTTTGTTTGCAGTTGATTCTTCCTCTAGATTCCTCCAGATAGGGCCACATCACTAGGCTGACGCTCGCACCGTTATTAAAGACTTGCAAGTCTTCATTGGTACTTATACCTGCTGTACGTTCCATTCGGACCAAGGTCCAGTTTTTTCTTCTAAAGCATACCATGATTCGATGAAGTCCACGAGTGTACAAGTGCATTATTCTTTACAACATAGGCCTGAGGACAATTCTGTTGTGGAAAGAATGAACTGTGACTTAAAGCAGTCCTTAACGTCAAGGGTATTAGGTACAGCGCGTGGTTGGTTGAACCATCTCTTTGGGGTTCAACAAGCATTAAATAACCTCCCCAAAAAATCTCTGGGTTGGTGAACCACGTACAAAGTGCTTTTTGGCATCAACATACATGTTCCAGACCTTAACGGTCCAGACATTGTGGTGGCTGCCATATTTGTTGACGTAAATAACCATTGTGTTGTCTCACAGGACCTACAAATGTTCTGTGACACTCAATCTCACAAACAGTTGCCTACATCTCACTCTTCAAGTGCTGAAGATCAACTTCCAGTTTCCAAATGGCTTCCAAAGGTTGGAGACCTTGTTTGACAAAAGATGGTAATCAAAAAGGAATTTACCCTAAGTACCGTGCTCCTGTTCTGGTCCTTGACATCCAAGGTACACAAACTGTGATTTTGCCACCACTTCCAGCATACAAAGACAAATGCTTTGTCTCCATTGAACATGTCAAGCTTCACCATGTGGCTGATTCTCCATAGAATGCCATGAAGTGTGCATGCCCTTCCACAAGACTTTCATTTACAGCCCGTGAGCACAGCGGATGCTGATTCTTCTCGGCTGCGGGGGTGGGGGAGGCTGAGTCCTACACTGACACCTTCACTCATACACTACCTGTTTCTACTGTTCCGTTTTCTACAACAGATGCCGTTCATACAGATCCACCTTTGGCGAATCCTTCTGAATAGGATGTCTCAGCATCTGATGGGAATGGAGATCTTGTCTGATCTTTGGGGCTTGTGACTTGGGCGTTGACAAATCATCGTGTGCGGAATCAGATTCCTTTATGGAGCCTTTATCCTTTGAAATGGCGAGTGCCACAATTGATTTCTCCAAAGCACCATAATTTGATTATTTTTCCAAATTGACATTTTCTTCTATTCATTTTCAGTAACTCCCATTCCTAAACTATGCTTTGAGTGTGTTTACCTTTTCGTTATATTTATTTCTCTTAGTATTCTCTTTAGTACTATTTACCTTATCAAAGGGAGGGTGTCATGTGTTCTCTGCGTGACCCAGTGTAGTTTTTCCTATGTTAGTTAAATTGTGCATGTTGTAGGCCGCCTTTTCTTGTGCACATGCTACTATATAAACACGCCTGCTTTTAAGCCACATTGTACTTTCACACGGAACCTGCATATGTTTTCGCGTTCTGTTTTTTTCCTGCCATTTTGTCTGAACAGCACAGACAATGTCAAAAAGCAATGCCTCTTGTTATTTTCTGTGGACAGGCACTAGCACCTAAACATAACACGAGAATTCAGCTTCTGTTTATGAGCACATATGTCTTGTCATATAGCTGAGCACAGGACTTTAAGTAGACACACTGAGAGAGGGTTCTGAGACAAGACTGATGCGTCAGCTGAGATGTAGAACGTTCATCTATGAATGCCAAGGTATTGGGTTTGCCACTAATCGCAGAGACCTTTGATATATAATCGTTTAGCTTCAGTAGAAGGGAGGGGGGTTTAGGATATTCTGTCTTGTAACATGACAGGGCTTTTTACGATATGTGGCTTATTGGCCATGCTAACAGTATTTTCAGTATGCATTTGTTTTCTAATTGTGACAAGAAGCTGCATTTTAGGACACAATAGTTTGAATAAATATTCTAAACTTCTTTCGTGCCTCTTGCTTATTTTATTGTGGATGAGTTCGAGTGAAAGAGTGAAAGGGTGTGTCCAGTTACCTCGATCCCTAAGAGGATCGAGAGTATTGTGTTCTGGGGTGCCAATTCAATTGTTTCTCTGGTAATGTTAGGCTCATAGATACTGAGGTGGTATGATGACTCAGTCCCTACATGCCGATGATCTGTGATACCAAGCATAGTTCTGTTCCTGAGCAGAATCCCTGCAACAATCTTTAACGGGTGCCAGAGCTTAGGAGAGAGTAACTTTCTAGTATGGGACTCAGGCAGCTTTGGGGAGAGCTGAGCCACTCTGCTCTGCCGGTGGTAGGTGACTTTTTTTGTTGAACGCTGCTCTCCAAGTGGAGCGTGGAGTGGCAAAACTTCATGAACTCCACCGGCGTAGCAGAGCTTGCTGTCCACCCCTAGTCCTAGGTTACAGTTACCATGGCATCTGGACAGCTTTAGGCTAGTCCAGATACCACAAACATCAGCATCAACTAGTGCATAATGAAATAAGACACATACAAAAAGCACTTTCAATTGTGGATTTCAGTACCAGATAGTCGCAATCACAAATACATTCCCTTCAAAATTGCCATTCTGACTGCAAACGTGAAAATCAAGGCACTACATTTCATTGGGTGGAAATCAGAAAACGTTATCCTTAACTTTTTTATTTTCCCTATTCTATCCTCTCTTCTTTTAGATGGTAATCACTGAATCTATTTAAGTAAGAAAAATGATAGGATGCATGATACAGTAGGAATGAAGAGAGGTAAAGAGAATGGTATATCAAGAGCGGTGTAGTAGAAGAATAAAAGAAGCAGAGAATTAGGTATGCATGGTAAGGTGAGAAGTAAGGTGATGGAACAAAGGTGACACAGTCAAAAGGTAAGAGACAGGGAGATAGTACGAGGATGAGGTGGGTAGAGATAGGCATGTAGAAAGGTAATGTTCTAGAGTGAGGTAGATGGGCAGTGAAAACTAGGAATAGATAGAAGTAAGATTATAACAGGGTATGTAGTGGGATACACTGAGTGGTGAAGACGAGAAAAAGGTGCGGTTGAAAGAGTAAGAAATAATTAGAGGCAAAAAAAGGTAGAGGTAGACAGGCAAAGTGGTTTAGGAGTTAGAGTGGGGAGGTTAAAAGGGAGAAAGTGATGAGGTGTAGAGAGAAATGATGGGCAGTAGAGAGACATGGTGTAGCAGAGAAAAAGAGAATCGGTTACTACAGAGAGACATAGCGGAAGAGAGACATACAGGTGACATAGAAAGTTATATAAAGTTAGGTAGCGATAGAGAGGTATGGTACAGAGAGTGAGTTGAAATAGAGAAGGAGATGCAGAGAGAAATGAGAATTAGACAGATGCAGAAAATGGAAGAAAAGAGAGGTAGACAAACAGAGGTAGAGAGAAAGGAGTAAGATATTATGAGAGATGAGGCAGAGGAAAGGAAGGTAGAAAGATGGAGAGAAGTTGGAGAGGTGAGGCAAAGAACAAATTGTGAAGTAAAATGAGAGGTTAGATAGTGAGGGAAACAGAAAGGAGACAGAGAGAAAGTGAGAGAAAGGTGAGGAGGAGGTGAAGAGAGATGGGGGATAAGTGTGGTAAAAGGAGGTGAGATAGAGACTAGTGAGGTAGAGACGGAGCTGACAGAGGAGGAAAGATGAGGGGTTGAGAGGTAGAGGGATAGAGAGGTGAGATAAAAAGAGAGATGAAGGTGAGAGAAAGATTAAATGGATGCAAGAGAGGAGGGTGTGATGGAAATACAACAGTGAAGTGTAAAGAGATGTGTGAGATAGAGATAGCTTTGAGGCAGGCAGAGTAGTCGAAGAGAAAAGATCTGAGGTCCCAGCTTAGTGGTGTGAAGGGAGGTTGTGAGATAGAGTTAGAGGGAGGTGGGGTAGAGAGAAGTGTACTGAGTTAGAGGAGTAGAAGACAGAGATGAGGTATAGATAGAGTGATAGAGGGGGAAGATACATAGGGATGTAAAGAGAGAGGTATGAAATAAGAAGAGGGATATGGGGCAGAAATATTTTTATATTTAGTTGACGCAAACTGCCTGAGAGCATATGGATTATGGTTGAGAACGCGCGGCTTGCAAACTAAACGTCAGGAAGCGGGCGTGCCGAGCAGTCAAATTTAAAAGGAACCTGTTTTTATACACAGTATTTACAGCATTGTTTCTGATTAACCTGATCACTTTACCGAAGGAACCCTTTGGAGATGAGAGTCCTGGGAAATCGCCAACTTTGCCCATACCTTAAAATTACATTGACAACTTGGGTCAGATTACACTTAGTGCCTTGTGGTGCAATGGGAGTATGCATCCAATTTGTGGGTATTACAGAAGGGTTACAGATGCTCGTGTAGATGCTTCTGCAATACTGATAACGCTGATGCACAGGTAGCATCAGCACTACCTTGTGAGGACGTTCCCTAATAAGCATGAGGTCATTGCCCACGCTAATAAGTAAACCACTTTGCCTCTGCGCCTACTGAATATTACAGAGGCAGGCACAATTGCAAACAGGTCTTTAGGAGAGACACTTACAGTGCACTACAAATAGTGGCGCATTGTTGGTATGCTTCCTGAGGGCAGCCCTCCAGAAGGGGTAAAGAGGTACTATGGATCCCCCAGGCATTTCCCTTGAGGCGGTTGCAGTTGCTTGCATCACCCACCTGCAGGAGGCTCTCTGTCCTCTCTTTAAAGTGCAGACGCCTGCCACCTGCACCGTGAAACACAGAGTGGCTCATAAGCAGTGGCTCCATCTCTTGCTTAATGTGCTGCCCCAGGGCAACATATTCATGATAACAGTGTATCCTGTGTCAGTCTCTGTCAGGTACACTTATTAAAAGATGGGCTTAATGGACACGTCGAGAGACTACCTGGTCTGTAATCGGAACCCAGATATATGCAGAAGTGAAATATTCATTTGCTGAACCATTCAAACTTCAAAAATTTAATATTTCTAAATTGTTCAACAATTTTAGAGCTCTAGAGAAAGACTGATGTAGTAAGTTATATGGCAGTAACAACGCTGTAGTCTTCTGGAGATTGTATGATAGGTTTATTATCATAGGCATAGGTAAAGCATGCACCGCTCTCGCTGACCAGACACCAACTGCCGGGTCTCGAATCTAACACACATTCGAGGCAGGTGCTTTAGAATACATTAAGAATTCCAATACAAGAATAGGAACGGACACAAAGGAAGGGCTAATTCAAGAGAGGACGATTCGTGAATACATAAAGGAAAATACATATTTACAACACATCTTCTTCCGTTAAAATTACACAAATGAAATTGCCATAGACCCATCTGGACCTTTTATACATTAGCTTAAATAATCATTCAAATACACAGGAGGTCTACGAGATCTCACAATCCTAGTGCTTTCAGATTGACAAGAAGTAGAACTATTACCTCCTTGAGATTGCAAATCACAGATGTTAGGAGCATCATTACCACTAGCATCACCACCACTAGCATCACCACCACCATCATCCATCAGACGAACAACAACAGGAAAAGAGTTACTAACCTCCGGGTTAGATAGCAAGTAACCACTACTGTGTTGATCAACTTGCTTGTTGGACACACTAGAAGATGTAGATTTACTATACAGTGCTACTCTGCGAAGATTCCACTTCTCACCATTGTCAAGTACAACATAATGTGGAAATATCTTTTTAACCACATGCGGCCCTCTAAATTTTGAAAGACCTTTTGTTACTCTGCCTGATTTAACTTTAACTAAATCCCCTGCAGAAATTATTTTGGAGACATAACCACTTGTTTGTGAATTAACTTTTTTTTCTTGACAATCTTTAATCCAAGAGGGTGCAAGTTTAGTGCCTGGACGTCTGCCCCGCATTAGCTCAAACGGAGATTTACAATCTTCTTTATGGACAGTGGTCCGGTAGGCCCATACCATATCCTTGACTAATTCACTGGCCAACCCTCCCGAGGCACAAGACATTTGAATAATTCCTTTAACAACTCTGTTAGCCCTCTCACAGACACCATTGGCTTGTGGGTTGTAAAGAGAAGTACGATGGTGACTCACTCCACACCCAGATAAAAACAATCGCATTTTCTGAGAAGTAAGTTGAGTCCTATTATCTGTGATTAATACTGAAGGGTAACCCTCATTAAGGAATATGCTTTTAAAAAATTGAATTGTGCAATCTGTGGTTATGTCTTTGACAAATTCCACTGCCAACCATTTTGAATACATATCAACCACCACTATGGCAAAGCGTTGACACACTGGTAATTCATCCATTGGACCAATGAAATCAAGACATATACTATGCCATGGTAAATTTGGAGTGACAATATGATTCTGAGGCGTACTAGAACCAACTTTAAGTCTCTTCTCACTATCTCTACAAACGGTGCAATTTTCAACCCAAGATGCTACTTGAGCATCCATGGCTGGCCACCAAAAATCTGCTTTAAGTCTCCGTTGTGTGAGAGTTTGTCCTAAATGCCCTTCATGAGCTATTTGCATAAGTTTCTTCCTCAAATTACATGGTGGGATGTACCTGTCACCCCTCATTAAAATACTATCTCCACATGTTGATAGTTCATCCAAAACTTTAAGATATGGACGTACTAAAGGTTGGACACAGCTTTCTCGCCTTGATCCCAATTTGACTAACTGAATAACGTTATTAAGGATTACTTTTTTTCCCATTGCATCTAACCATTCATCCTTAGTAAAAGTTCCATCACTTAGAGCAACTACATCATTAATGATGGCAACAGCACCATCAGAATCTACATCTGTTACCTCATTTGTGGTGTTCTCCACTCTGATTGAGAGTCTTGAAAGACAATCAGCTTGTATGTTACGCCACCCTTGAATGTAAGAGATGTCATACTGATATTCCTGAAGTCTGGACGCTAATCTTGCTAGTCTTGGTGATCCTTTCCCAGCGCCACCTGGCAACAATACTTTTAACAAAGGTTTGTGACCAGTTTTAAGTTGAAATTTTGTACCCCACAAATATGTTCTAAAGTACTGCACTCCCCACGCAGCGGCCAATGCTTCTTTCTCTATAACTGAGTAGTTCAACTCAGAAGATGAAAGGGTGCGTGAAGCAAAAGCGATAGTCTTCTCACCTTTATGATGTTTTTGCAATAACACTGCTCCTATGCCTGTGGCACTAGCATCAACCATCAACACTGAAGTGCGCTTGATATCAAAAGGAGTTAGAAATTTAGAATCACACAATTCTTTTTTTATCAAATTAAAACATTCAGTGTAGTTGTCTTCCCAACAAAATGTCACCCCCTTTTTAAGCAACAATCTCAACGACAAACGTATATTAAAACGTGTATTTGCTAATATCTCTTATTTTTTGCCATAAAATTTGCTGCTACATGTGCCCACACACTTTTTGTACATTCTAAAATGCATTTGATGAACTGTATTTGCATTATACTTTTATGGATATTTCACCCAAAAAAGTTTTAATTGATTGTTGAGGAGCATCTGTAGAAAAGTGTTCCTTTTTGCATGGTTTCCCAACCCCTTTGTGCCTGATGTTGATGCTCATTGACTAAGTGTGCCCTGGGTTCCTGCCAACCTTGTACCCAGGGCCTATGTTCTTTCCCTAAATCTGTTCTGTTGCACACCCAAATTGGCAACTTTCTGGCCACATGTATGTCCCTTGTAAAAGGTACCATGGGTACCAAGGGCACGGTGACCAAGAAAGGCCTCAAAGGGCTGCAGCACATATTGTGCCACCCTTAGAGGCAGGCTGCGTGTTCTGGTGCGGAACATAGTGAAGAGCCGACATGGCAAACATCCCTGTGTGCCATTCCTACAATCCACTGCCTATGGTATTGGTCAGCCACCCCTCTAGCTGGGTGCACTATGCCACTGGTGAGGGTACAGGTGCATGAGCCCTGTACCCCAACAGTGTCTAAACCATTCGTAGACATTGTAAGTGCAGTAAAGCCATAAAGAGTATATGGTCCGGGAGTTTGTCATTACGAACTCCACAGCACCATAATGGCTTTACAGAAAACTGTGAAGTTTGATATAAAACTTCTCAGCACATTAAAGTGCATTTTTCATTTTTTCTGAAAAATGACCTGACTCTAGTGTCTTGGCTCACTGGCTGCTCACCAGCTGCCACCCCAGACATGTTTCTGGACCCCTGGGTTGAGAGCCTCCCACTCTCGTGGTCCTGAAACAAAGCACAACCTGGGCAGAGGTGCCAAGCCTCCCTCCGCAGGATGGGCAGTGTCCACAAAGGGAAAGCTTCAAAGACTTGCCACCTTTGTGAGCTGCCCCAGCCATTTGCTGCTCCCAGCAACTGGCCCCTACCAGTTCTGACCCCCACTTTGGGCGAGAGAATCAGCTGGAAAACCAAGGTAGGAGGAGAGGCGTGCCCACCTTTGCCAACCCCACCCCTTTGGTGGGGAAGGCGAGGTGAAGTACTACTCTCAGTCCCCGCCATCTTGAAGATGGGGACCCAGCCAATCAGAGTCAGACTTATGACTCCCTCCCACTGGAGGGTGGCATAATAGGGGGTGTACCAACCCCAAGGAAGACACCCCTGCACCCAACGACCCAACCAACAGTGTACTGGCATTCCACAAAATCCCAATTTACCTCTCCAACCGGTGGTCGCCTTCAAGAGAGCTTAGTGCCCAACCCTCAGTGTTTGTTGAAACTGGAGAATCACCATTGACAGTAACAGGGCACACAACGCCGAAACAGCACCCGGCCGCCCTAGTGCTGCTGGGGGTGCATCTTGGATGCTAACTTGAACCCCCCTTTGCCCTGTGCTAAACTCCAGGAGCTTTGCTCCCTCAACCTGAGCAGCCACCAATCGGAGGCCACCTATCCCCCATTGGATAACATTGGGCCTCAGCACCCTGGGGGAACCCTTGTTACCCCCTCCCCAGAAAACAATCTCCCAAAACTAAGTACTTACCTGTAAACTGATAACGTAATTTCCTCCCATAGGATTGCATTGACTGCTTTTCTGTGAAAAATGTCTTAAGTGTGTAGTTGGAAAATTGCATGAAAACTTAGGAAACTGTGTGCTTACAAAAACTGATTTACTTACCTTTTATTTAGGAAATATCCCTGTGTGATATCTAGGCATATCACACTGAGTAGAAAACATAATCTGAAAAGTAAACTAAAAAGTAATCATATAGTAATTGCAAAGTAAGTGAAAAGTAATTTTACTGTTTCTGAATAATTGACATGCCTGTATCCAAACCAATTACATACAACTGCATTCAACTGTGTTATTGCTGCAAAGTATTATTTCACTTACCTGCACCAAACCTGGCTTGGTTCTAGAAATAAAATACAACAAAATAATATTTTTGTACAAAACCCATTGTTCAGAATTCAGTCTTTGAGTGTGTGACATCATTTCTTGCCTGAGTGTGTACAATAAATGCTTAGCACTACCCTCAGATAAAGCCTTTCTGCTCGCCCACACTACCACAAATAAAGAGTAAGGTATTATCTACTTTTTCCTCTGTAAGCCTTTGGGTATCCTCTGGACTCTGTGCATATACAGAGCCAGCTTCCTACAGCATCCGTTTCAAATTTCAGTTAATCAGATAGTACTTCATGGGCCACAAAATTTGCACAAGGAGGACTGGAAGATTTAAAATTTACCCCTGAATCCTAAATGTGCCTTGCCTCTGACAATCAGCTTACACATCTGAGCTTCCATTGCTTCTTTTGGATTATTGATGGTGTTGCAGCATTCCTGAAAGGTTTTGCAGTATCTTAGGAGTGTGGTTATATGTAGGGTCATACTGTTTTGATTCTCTGTTGTCAAGAGTTGTGGTGTTTGCAGTTTTTGAGGATTTGACATGCTTTGAACTCCAGTGTCAAACTTCGGTCCAAAAGTGCCTTGTGTCGAAGTTAAAAATTGAAGGGCCTTTTTCGTGTAGATCATTTATACTTATGAAGAATAATGTGCTTCCTGGGAAGAGTTGAACTTTGGACATTGGATTCTTCGTAATTCAAGATCCCAGGTTAGATAGAGATATATTGAAGTGGTATTTGACATGTCTGCTAATGTTAAGGTGGTGGACTGTGAGGTGCACCACACCAAGATAGGAACTTATTAAACTTCTATTGTGAGATTGTATTAACTGAGATTGGGGTTGAGTTGACCCTTTGTGCAAATGAGTGAACCACACTAATCAAGCTGAGTTCCTACTGTTTGAGAACTTGCTTTATTGTGTTTTATTCTCCTTTCCCCTAGAGTGATTGCCAACTTTGATTTCTTTATTTAAACAGACAATAGTTGTTTTTTTAAAAAGTTTTTTCTTATGCAAAGTTGATCCAGAAGAAGTGAGGGTCGCTGTGTGGTGCGGCAAGTTATGTCTTACATGCTGTGCTGGGATTGCTTGTTCTGCTTGAGTGCTGCAATGGGATTTGTCATCACGTCATTGGGTGTTGTGCTGCAATCAATTGTTTTAGTGGGGTCATCCTAAGATTGGGTGTTTGAGTCGCTAAGTAGTGCACTGTGATGTGTTGGAAACCGCCGGTCATTACAATTTGACGTCTGTATTGTTTTGAGTAAGATGAATAGATGAAAATATTTCAGAAAATAAGATCTATGTTTAGAAATGATGTAATCATGCCTGTCCATGCTAGGGAGGAAGCTGCTCAGAGGGCACATCTGCATGCAATATGGCTTCTAATGCAACTATGACTTGTGTTTTCATCTAGAAGGGAATCAGATTTCAATGAAAATTTGGTACATGCATTGTCCCCTGTATGGCACCTTAAATGTGAGGAAAATTGAATATTTGAGGCATATGTTGTATGAGCTGAATCTCCAGCCAAGACCTGCACAATTAGAAGTGTTAAATGCACGAGAAAATGCTGCTCATGAGACGGAGAGGGAGAAGTACATAACCCAAATGAGAAATAAAGTCTGTCGTTGAATGGAAGCGAGATGGAATGCAAAACAGCAGGGGTGGAGAGAAAATGTAATTGTGGAAATATTTATTTTATCCTATGATGGCAAGGGAAGAAATCAAGAGTGGGAGGTAAGAAAGACAAGAGGGAGGCAAGGATGAGAGTGACAGTCAAACGAATGATGAGTTTTTGGATGATTTGCTAAATTTCTGACCACCTCTTTACAAGGCTGTCCCTCCACCTGTAGTGCATTCTCTGAACCAAGTGGTGACCGGAAAGGAGTAGACCTTGGAGCCAGTGCAAGTTCATATGCTGAACTGGATCTCCAAGAGGGAGGTTTACACATGGCCACACTGATCTTTAGGTGCAGTTACTGCACCTCATGGTATTACCTCAGCTTGTGTGTCTGTTGTCATGTCAGCCATGGGTACCACTATGGTTGCTGCCAATCTAGATTTAGGAGCACAACCTAAGGCAGGGGAGATTGCCCCTAGTTGTATATATGTTGTTGCTACTGTTGTAGCTTTAGGATCACAACTTCAGACAGAAGAGACCCTTCTTAGGAAGCTTAATGTTATAAAATCAAGAGCAGAAATGAGGAGCTGGCAAAGGGAAATCTTGACCTTCATTTCAGATATGTGTATAAAGAAACAGAGCTTAAGTTCTTGAGCAGGGAAGTTTCAAGGTATGCTTGAGAGGCTCTTGAAAAAATGGAAAGGCTGACTACAGAATTTAGAGCTGATTTGAATAAAATAATTTTAGAATGTTCATGGCTAAAGAAAATTTGATTACCAGGTTTGAAAATGCACATTAAGGGGTTAGTGGAAGGCATCAGAGAGTGGGGGGATACACATAAATGCAAGGTCCGATGGGCAAAACGGGAGAGTAAAAAGAAAGAGGTGTAAAGGGGCCGGGCAAAACAGGGGCTGGAGAGTAGACATTGAGAAGGGTGCATAGAGGTGGGTATGCTCATGTACTATGGAGTTGTGGTTTTCTCTTTACATCCACAAATCAGATTCCAAAATTGTGGGACAATCCCAACCACTGGTATAAAAATAATAATTCGATTTGTATAGCGTAGCTAATCACCCATGAGGGTCTCTAGGCGCTGTTCATAGGCACAGGGAGATTAAATGATTATCCCAGAATCACAGGCTGTTGAGGCGGCACTGAGACTCAAACCTAGTGTGGTGGATAGGATCATGAAGATTTTGAAAGTTCTTTGGGAAGCCATGAATACCTTCTTTGGTCCCTAAAGGTTTGTGGGAAGAATGTAAGGTGGTTGTGGGTTGGCCAAATGCAAAGTGACAGAAAGATGCTAGAACAAATGTGCCTCCCCCTTCTGTTATGGACAAGCAGAGCCAGTTGATTAATTCTTTTAGAATCTTTCAAAAGAAGGTCGATTTGCTCACGATAAGCAGAACTACCTAAGAGACCAAAGAATCCCTGCATGCTTACTATGAGAGATTGATGCAAGTTTTCGGAAAGAATAGTTGCATTGACAATTCTGAAAGGGAAAATCTTTGTGGGTTCTTATGGGTTCAGTTGGTCCATTGTTTGCATCCAGAAATTAGCCCTGACATACAGCAGAATGTGATTTGCCTGCAGCCAAAGTCCCTGGACGCGATTCTCTGTTATGCAAAATATTGCAGCCACAATTTAGATGCAAAGCAGAATAAGATTAAGGAGAAATTTATGTTGGCATAGATTAAATTGACTCAGAGAGGATTTCAGAATGGTCTGTATGTGGCAGATTCATGATATAACTCTGTTTCCACTGTTGGTGCAGGAAAGTAGAATCACAATAAAGCCTAATACAGAGTATCTAGAAATACCCCTATACAATCTCACACTTTGAGGCAGTGGGAGGAATTATGCATGCAATTCAATCTATGCTAGAGCAAGGCATCTTGAAAGAAATATTAGGAACCTGACAAAGATGTATCATATGTTCTTCCATGTTGTCCCATAGTCCTAAATCCTGTCATGATACTTCTACAAATGTCATGCAATTCCGAGGGGTTGTCAGTCATTGATATATGTCAAACATTCTTTCACATTCCCTTACATGATGATAGTCAGTTCTGTTTCACCTTTTTATTAGGGAAAACTCTGGCATGCTGAGCCCCACAGGGGTATACAGAGGGCCCCTCAATCTTCAATCAGAAACTGGAGAAGAATATGGAGACTCTACAGTTGCCATGCAACTCGGTTTCAGTCTAATACATTGCTTACCTGTGACAGCGTCAGTAACGCAAGAGGCATGCAAGCCAAACACAATTGCATTGCTGAATTACTTGGCTGATATTGCCAGAGGGAGGTTCTCTATCTGGGACTTTATATTGAGAAAGGAGCTAGGAAAGTGTCCCAATAATGTATCTTTAAAATCCTGAGAATGAACCAGCCTACGACACACAGAGATGTTTCTGAGAATGACGGGATACAATCAACCATGGATTCCCAACTTCTGCCTAGTGCCTAAGGTACACATTCATCAAAGTAGTCTTTTGCGATTCCTTAATTGCGATTATAAAGGATTCACAATTAAGGAATTGCAAACGCCTATGCATGTAGGAATCGCTATTGAAATAGCGATTCCAAAACATTCCTTAATTGCGACTCGCAAATTGCGAGTCTCAATTAAGGAATGGCTTCCCATTCATTCCTATGGGCCTGCAGGCTCATAGGAATGAATGAGAAATTGCAAATTGCAAATTATGCATGCAATTTCAAGGGTGTCAAAAGGACACCCTGTTGCACCCCTGAAATTGTGATGTGCCCCCATGTTGCGCACACACATGCCCAAAGGGCATGTATGTGTTCAACCTGAAACTTTGAAGAATGCACTTTGGTGCATTTTTCAAATTTTCAGCTAACTACCATCAGGTGAAAATATTGGGTATTTAGCGGTCCATAATAGCGAAATTTATGATTCCTTAACTGCAATCACAAATTTTAGATTTTTTTTGCATTTGGGATGCATCATTCTGCGAATCTGCCCCTTTCCAAGTGCAATGTCCAATGATGCATGTGCCCCTTAGTCTCTACTGAGACTTATACATATTCATGAATCTTATACGCTATTCTGGGACAACAAATGCATACGTGCCTTCTTAGAGCTCAGAAAGAAGCTCTGCTGCACAGCAGATCTTGGAATGCCTGATTATTATAAGAACTTTGTATTGTACTATCACAAATATGAAGGGTGAGCATTGTCTGTTTTAACATAGACCCACAGGGAGGCAAAACAGCCAGTGGCTTACTTCTCTGCCACACTTGATCCAGTGGCAGCAGTGCTTCCTGGAAGTCAAAAAGCAGTAGCTGCTTTGAGTGTTAGTATCCAACAGTGTGAAGACATTGTTATGGCCTACTCGTTTATTGGGATGGGTCAATATTTAGTTCAGATTTTACTGACCCACACTCAAACACAGCACATGATAAACAGCAGACTTACCAAATATGAACAAGAGATTTTGGTACCAGAAAATGTATCTTTCGGAAGATATAATGTACAAAACCCTACTACTCCCCTGCCACTTCCAGACAGTGACTTTGATGATGATTGGATCTACCATTCGTGTTTAGATGTTACTGAATGTACACCAAGCCAAGACCCAATTTTCGAGAGGCTACCTTGCAAAAGCAAATTTTACCTTGTTTGTGGACAACTCTTGTTTAAGAGCTGGATGAAGAATTCGGAGAGTGGTTTAGGCTGTGTGCACTCTAGAAGGTGTTGTGGAAGCCTTTTATTTGAACAATGTATCTTCCACACAGGTAGCTGAGTTGATTGCCCTCACCCGAATATTTTATGTTTCCAACAGCCTGTGTGTTGCCATTTATACTGACAGTTAATATAGTTTTGGCATGGTCCAAGATTTCGGACAGCTGTGGTCACACAGGGTTTCTTACTTCCTCTAGTTCTCTAGTGCAAATCCGGAAATATGTCATGGATTTGTGAAAAGCATTGCAGTTTCCTAGAAAAATATCTGTGGTAAAATGTGCAGCACACAGGAGCGGTTTGAAATTTGTAACTGCCGAAAACCCCTATGTGAATGAAATTAAAGGTATTGCACTCTTGAGTCTTGGCATTTAATAAGGAGGAACCATGTATATCTGACAATGGCACTGTTGAATACAAGTAATACTTGGGAGCAGATAAAAGTATTACAAGATGATACTCCCGAGACAGAAAAGGAAAAGTGGGTGAGGTCTAGATGTATAAAGGATCAGGATGAGCTTCAGCATTCAAGGCTTGGGAGAAATGTTTCACGTGTTGCTATACTTTCACCTTTGGCCAGGCATTTCCATGGTTCCTCCCATATAGAAAGAGACGCTACGATCTGCACCTTCAAAATGCACTGGTATGGTTCTAATTTCTGTATTATTGCTGAGATCTTATGTCACAGTTGCGTTAATTGACAGAAGTTAAATGACAGCACGAGAAAAGTTGTAAACATGAGTCACATTGGGAGGTCAGATGTTCACTTTAACCAAATGCATCTTGTAGGGTTGCCCTTCTGCAATGGGTTCCACAAACATTTGGTGGTGGTCTGTCTTTTCTCTTGTTCGGGTGAAGTATATTGACCAGAAGGTGTGACAACCTTACTGTGGTCAAATTATTACTGAGGGAATTGATTCTAAGGTTCGACCTACCAGTTTCTCTGGAGTCAGATTGATGCAGTCACTTCAATAACAAAGTGATGAAGTTGTTGTGTGTAACATTGGGGATTTTTTTTTGTTGCAGAGTTTTATATAGCGCAAACTTGACCTGAATGCAATCAGGTATCAAAGCGCTTTACATAGCACCAGTTACGTTACATGAGGACACACATTCATTTTTTTTGTTGTTGTTGTTAGGCACGGGGAGATTAAGTGATTTGCCCAGAATCACAGGATGTTCAGCGTCATTACCGAGACTCGATCCCAGTTCCCCAGGTCCGCGGTCGAGCGCCCTAGCCCTTACGCCAACTCCTCTCCCCAAAGATTTAATTGTAGTTACAGACCAGAAGCTTCTGGTGTTGTGAAGCAGATTAAGGGCACTCTGAAATCTAGGATGACCAAGGTTTGCATGTCTATCTCTTTGAAATGTCCTGTTACAAGCATACCAACAGCTACGCTTGTGAATATAAAGGATGATATGATTCTGATTACTGTAAAGGATTGGCGATGTCATACATTCTGTCTCTCATCAGGTTGACTTGGTGACCGAGCTTCCAAGACAAGAACTGTGTCATGGGTAAAGTACAGGACATTGGTTTCTAGTGAAGAAACATGCCAGGGAATCTTGTCTCAAGCACTACTGTCAAGGGCCCTACCTAGTGATCCTAGTGACGAACACTGCTATCAAGTCTGGAGGTCTGCAGAACTGGATCCATGCTTCCCACACCAAGAGAGTTACACAAGTCAGTGAAGAAGTGGTGACAACAACCACTGAATCACAGAGTAAAACACAAGCACAGAATGAACGTTCAAAGGGGAAGATTATACACAAGGGATTCAGAGCCAAGTTGTGACAAGTGCATAGCATGTAGTGAATGAGCCAAGAGTATCCACAGTAAATCAAGCAACTGAAACCGAAAGGGTGCAACAAGAACTGGAAGAAAGTGCGAGCACTCTGGCGGTAGGTCGCTATGGAAAGAAAGGTGGCCAGAAATGGTGATATTCTGATACTTGTTGTGTTGGAAGAACGCATCCCAGAAATGATCAGAGAAGAAATAGAGCCAATCGGACACAGTGCTAGTGATAGTTAGCAACCAGAAGTCAGAAGAACACAGTGACAAAGAGTGCCAAATCAAAGATACTCATCTCCTGAGTGAAAATATTTTGCTGAAAGTGAACCAGATCTGAGAGTTCATGAAACTGAGAATCATCAAAGAGTTTTTGAAACACCCGCATGAATAGGGCTACCACAAGTAAAGATTGGTTGAAATTTTGCTAATTGTCATGTCCAGACATCAATTCCATGTGTCGTACTATAAGTATCTACTAAAGATATTAGGCAAAAACAACAGTTGATGGTCAGAATGCAGAACAATGTCATACATTCACCCCAGTACAGAGATCTGGGCCTAAATCCATCAATTTTTTTGCTCACCATGCCATTCCAGTTTGAACCCAGCCATATGCAAATCAGTCTTGACCCTGTGCCTCATGGGAACAGTTCAGCCCGAACTGCCAAGCCAGGTCCTTCCTGGACTGGAAACAAGCATCCTAGGACCGGTTTCGGGGTTTCACCTCTCTTCAGCCAGGATAGCTTGAGTCCAGTGGCATGGAGAGCACGGGACCCACGTCTGGGCATACCCATCCCACTCGGGTGACAAATGCAAAAACAACAGTTGATGGACAGAATGCAGAACAATGTCATACATTCACCCCAGTACAGAGATCTGGGCCTAAATCCATCGTTTTTTTGCTCACCGTGCCATTCCAGTTTGAACCCAGCCATATGCGAATCAGTCTTGACCCTGTGCCTCATGGGAACAGTCCAGGCCGAACTGCCAAGCCAGGTCCTTCCTAGACTGGAAATAAGCATCCTAGGACCGGTTTTGGGGTTTCACCCCTCTTAAGCCAAGATAGCTTGATTCCAGTGGCATGGAGAACACGGGTCCTACGTCTGGGCATACTCGTCCCACTCAGGGTGACAAATGCAAAAACAACAGTTGATGGACAGAATGCAGAACAATGTCATACATTCACCCCAGTAGAGAGATCTGGGCCTAAATCCATCGTTTTTTGCTCAACATGCCATTCCCGTTTGAACACAGCCATATGCAAATCACTCTTGACCCTGTGCCTCATGGGAACAGTCCAGCCCGAGCTGCCAAGCCAGGACCTTCCTGGACTGGAAACAAGCATCCTAGGACTGGTTTCGGGGTTTCACCCCTCTTCAGCCAGGATAGCTTGATTCCAGTGGCATGGAGAGCACGGGACCCACATCTGGGCATACCCGTCCCACTCGGGGTGACAAATGAAAAAACTACAGTTGATGGACAGAATGCAGAACAATGTCATACATTCACCCCAGTACAGGGATCTGCGCCTAAATCTATAGTTTTTTTTCTCACCATGCCATTCCAGTTTGAACCCAGCCATATGCAAATCAGTCTTGACCCTGTGCCTCATGGGAACAGTCCAGCCCGAGTTGCCAAGCCAGGACCTTCCTGGACTGGAAACAAGCATCCTAGGACCGGTTTCGTGGTTTCACCCCTCTTCAGCCAGGATAGCTTGATTCCAGTGGCATGGAGAGCACTGGACCCACGCCTGGGCATACCCGTCCCACTTGGGGTGACAAATGCAAAAGCAACAGTTGATGGACAGAATGCAGAACAATGTCATACATTCACCCCAGTACAGAGATCTGGGCCTAAATACATCGTTTTTTTGCTCACCATGCCATTCCAGTTTGAAGCCAGCCATATGCAAATCAGTCTTGATCCTGTGCCTCATGGGAACAGTCTAGCCCGAGCTGCCAAGCCAGGACCTTCCTGGGCTGGAAACAAGCATCCTAGGACCGGTTTCGGGGTTTCATCCCTCTTCAGCCAGGATAGCTTGATTCCAGTGGCATGGAGGGCACGGGACCCACATCTGGGCATACCCGTCCCACTCGGGGTGACAAATGCAAAAATAACAGTTGATGGACAGAATGCAGAACAATGTCATACATTCACCCCAGTACCGAGATCTGGGCCTAAATACATGTTTTTTTGCTCACCATGCCATTCCAGTTTGAACCCAGCCATATGCAAATCAGTCTTGACCCTGTGCCTCATGGAAACAGTGCAGCCTGAGCTGCCAAGCCAGGACCTTCCTGGACTGGAATCAAGCATCCTAGGACCGGTTTCGGGGTTTCACCCCTCTTCAGCCAGGATAGCTTGATTCTAGTGGCATGGAGAGCACGGGACCCACGTCTGGGCACACCTGTCCCACTCGGGGTGACAAATGCAAAAACAACTGTTGATGGACAGAATGCAGAACAATGTCATACATTCACCCCAGTACAAAGATCTTATCCTAAATCCATCGTTTGTTTGCTCACCATGCCATTCCAGTTTGAACCCAGCCATATGCAAAACAGTCTTGACCCTGTTCCTCATGGGAAAAGTCCAGCCCGAACTGCCAAGCCAAGTCCTTCTTGGACTGGAAACAAGCATCCTAGGACCGGTTTCGGGGTTTCACCCCTCTTCAGCCAGTATAGCTTGATTACAGTGGCATGGAGAGCACGGGACCCACGTCTGGGCATACCCATCAGACTCGGGGTGACAAATACAAAAACAACAGTTGATGGACAGAATGCAGAACAATGTCATACATTCACCCCAGTACAAAGATCTTATCCTAAATCCATTGTTTGTTTGCTCACCATGCCATTCCAGTTTGAACCCAGCCATATGCAAAACAGTCTTGACCCTGTTCCTCATGGGAACAGTCCAGCCCGAACTGCCAAGCCAGTTCCTTCCTGGACTGGAAACAAGCATCCTAGGACCGGTTTAGGGGCTTCACCCCTCTTCAGCCAGGATAGCTTGATTCCAGTGGCATGGAGAGCACGGGACCCACATCTGGGCATACCCGTCCCACTCGGTGTGAGAAATGCAAAAACATAAAAGATATTAGGTGCACATAGTAATCCAGAAGAAGTATAGAATTTCACTTTAGTATACCCAGTTGAAAATTGCATGTTCGAAATTCAAAAGCTAAGGAACTAACAAACATAGACTAAAAACAAGCTTAAAGTTTTGATGATTTGCACAAGTAGAATCAACTAGTATATTTTTGATTTTTCTTCTTCTTTTTGCTCTGACTTGTGAGAAACAGTGGTGCCAAGAACACCCAAACGTTTTTGAGTTCAAACAATTGTAGTGTTATGTGCCACATTCTTACTAACGATTGGCTTACTTGTGAGTCTCAACTCTTCTGCATGCTTCAATTGACACCAAAACTGATCACACACGATTTAAATGAATAACATAAATTTAATATGATGATATTAATCAAGGATGGGTGCGTAGGGAACTTTTCTGAAAATGCTTAGACTGTGGCATAAGTATTCCAAGGTTATGGGGACTCACAACTGTTATATTTGTATTTATCTCCCTTCCTTTTCTGTAGGTGGCATTACTTACCATCATTTGCCCCATATCTAAGCATTATCTTGTAGTATAGTTATAAATATGCTTTATCATCAAGAACATCTGGAATATTATTTCTCAAAATATGACCTCAAAATATAACTAAGGGCTTGATTTACATCTTGACGGAATCTGCCCACCGTTGTTTTTCTGTCGGATTCCCCGCCCACCTACTAGGCAGTCCGTCAGCTCTCTTTAGATGCAGGTAGGTCAAAGGGTGAAGGACAGTCAGAGTGCCGCTGACTCCTCCAGATTTGTTCACCCGCTTCAACTGCGCCATAGGCAAAAGCAGCTGTCGGAGGGAGAACAGCAACTTTTTCTACTGGACCAACCACAATGTGCCTTCCCGTGGACGTAACTGTGGCGGGTAAACCTTCACACCTAAGTTGGCGGTGTTGAAGGTATATAAGTTAGAAACCTTAATTTTCTTTTTATTCCTACCTCTGTTGCTGACATGAACCCTATTGTCCCAGTCCTGCCATTGCTGCTGCTACATGACCACATAGCTAACCATCCCTGTCATCGAAGGTAAGCTTCTTTTTTACTTGTTTCTGTTTGAATTGTCTGTTTACATTAGCTCTGGACTCATGCATTTTGAAATCTTGCATACAAGAAGTGTATTGAACTAATTTGTAATGTTGGGGTTTAGGTAATTTAAAGAAGTACACCTGTATAAGATTTGTAAAGTTTGTGCAAGCGGCCTTCCTGATAATGGATACTTACACAAAAATTGACATTAATAAAAAAACAAAAGTGACCATACGGATGTGTTTAAGTAATATTCCTATACTACAAAATCATAAACATTTGCATTACACATTATTCTGATAACATAAAAGTAATATAATGTAGAGATTGTACTAGAAAAGATGCAGCGTTCTGTTTAAAAATCTTTAAAATCAATGTTAGATCTAAGCTTAAATCACTAAATATTTATTAATGTAACATTCCCCCTTGTCTAGTATATTATCTGTATTATACTCAATTGCAATTTTCACATTTTAGTTAAGGTGTAATGCATATGTGTTTATTTTACTCACTTGCCAAGTTAAGATAAACACACCTGTATTAACACTTAAAAGCAAAAAACTGCTTCTTTTGGTGTAAGTGTCCATTATCATGATAAATGCTTGCACCAAATGTACTATGTCCATCACATATTTATATCACTAAAGTTTGCCCTGTACAAGAATGGCACCCTAACAAAAGTTTGTCTTTGCTATCAAAAATGTAAGTAATAATATGTATCAGACATGTTCGTCATTACTATTGTTCATAATCAATGACTTGTAAAGGAATGAAAATAGCAGAACAAGCTCTGCAAAAATAAAGTATTTGTATTCATAAATGAGACACTTCTCTCAAAACAAATTCAGGAAAAAATAATGTAAGAGGGACAAACCCTATAAACAGCAACAGCCTGTGTCATTGCTGCCCAGAATTTGCCTCCTAAACACACTGCCAAAGGGTAATCTCCTCAGGAAGGAGCATCTAGTGGGCACAGAGCAGGCACCTCAAGGATCTGGAGGGGTGTGTTTGAGAGGGGTGGGAGGGGTGGGTTTGGGTTTGAACGGGGTGGGGTGGGGCGGGTATAGGAGGGGTAGGTGGGTTGGTTTTGGAAGGAGTGGTAGGGTGGGTTTGGGAGGGGTGAGTTTGGTTGTGGAAGGGGTGGTGTGGTTGGGTTTGGATTTGAAAGGGGTGGGACAGCTAGGTTTGTGTTTGGGAGGGGCTGGTTTGGATTTGGAAGGGGTCAAGGTCATCGCAAAAAGAAAAGCATACCTAGGATAAAGGGAGGAGGGGTGAGAAAGGACTGGGGTTTGGAGGTAGAGGGAGCTGGAGTGTGTGATGTGCATGTGTCTGTATGTTGTGCAGTTGCATTTGGGCCTGGTGTATGTGGGTGTGCTGGTGGCTGTGGGTGTGCTGGTGGTTGTGGGGAAGATGGTGGTCGGGATGCTAGTGGATGTGGTGGTGTGGGTGTGATGGTGGTTGTGGCAGGATGGTGGTTGTGCTGAGTGTGGTGGTTGTTGTATGTGTGGAGGAGGTTGTGGCGGTTGTAATGGCTGTGGTGGGTGTTGGTATAGTGTTGATAGTGTCTGTATGTTGCTTGTGTTTTTGCTTGTGCGTGGGAAACAGCAGGTGCGGACGGCGGGACACACAGTGCCATTAATAGGTAAGGCAAGAAACAGGGTTCCGGAATGAAAAGCCTGCGACCAGCCAGCATGCTCCAACCATTAAAGAGGCCGTCTTCAGGGATGCAGCGACTTGAGCTTGCCCAACATTACACCACCCCACCATGAACCTCCCAAATGCCTTGGGTTTAACAGTATAACGGCGTAGAAGACAAGGAGCATGAACATGATATGCAGGTTCCCAAGTACGATCCTCTGGACCATATCCTTTCCAATGCATCAGACAGTAAAGTCAATAACAAATTCATTTAGAATCCATTATTGTTTCCAGTTCAAATTCAGGTTCATCGGCTACAATTTTGACTGAGGGTTTAGAGGGAAGAACAGTTTCCAGCACAACAAGTTTTAAGAAATGACACATGAAATACTGGATGTATTTGAATTTGTGGCAGATATTATCTAATTTCATGGCAATGTCATTGATCTTCTTAACAATTGGGTAAGGGCCTATAAACCAAGAAGGAGAACGTGCACCACCCCGTAACTGACTGTCCGGACGTGCCGGTTGTGTAGTAGCAGTTGATCCCTTGATCTCAAATTCCAAATAGGAATGTATGGTTGCACACTGTTTTGTAGGTAAGAAAGCTCTTTTCCATGAAGAGACCTATGGGCCGAACATACAAGTTTAAAGAGTGCATGCTTACTTACAGGCAACCAATGGAGAGATCTGAGAGTGGGTTCCGAAGGAGAACAAGATGGTAGGTTACACACCAACCATGCTGCTGTGTTTTGTATCACCTGGAGCTTAGAAAAGAGACCCTCATTTATTGCAACCATTAACGAATTTTCCAATCCAGGCGGCTCACAATGAGTTTCTGGATAACTGATTTCCTAGTCTGCAAGGATAGCCACTGAAAAGTTTTTCTGAGCATATGCATTAGGCCAAAACAGGTTTCAGAAATAAAGTTCACGTGTTCTTTCATAGACAGGTTTTCATCAATTAGAACAATACGTTTTTACTACTTGTTTTGGACTGGGAGTGATGCCCAGATCTGTAGGCCACCAGTCATTTGACCAAAATGAATGAGCTTTCTCCAAAAGCAGTATTTCTGTTTTTTCGGTGTTCATTTGAAGTTGATTAACAGTCATCCATGCGGCACTCTTAGTCATACATTCCCTGAATCTTAATTTTGTAGATTTAGGATTGGGCTCCATGGTGATAACAAGCTGGGTGTCATCTGCGTATGAGATGACCCCAAAGCCACACAATATTATCACTATGGATAAGGGAGCCACATAAATGCCCTGTGGCACACCCTTGACCAACCATAATTCTGAAATTGAATGAGTACAACTGTATTGACCAGGCTTGATCATTCATTAAACTTTCTAACTAACCACATGCCTTGCCTCCGATTCCAATCTCACTCATTCTTTGAGCTAAGGTTTCATGGGAGATGGTATTGAAAGCTGCGGACAGGTCAACTAAAACCAGCATGGCAGAGTTCCCCCCCATCCAGAGCAAGTTTGATATAATCCAGAGCCTCCATTAGTTCTGTTTTTGTACAGTAAGATGCTTGGAATCCTGACTATGAAGGGTCCAACAAAGAATGAGATTCTAAAAAAGTAATAATTTGTTGTTAACTAAGGTCTCCAAACCTTTTCCCAGAAAGGGCAGCAATGATAAAGGTCTATAGCTGGCCAGCTCCTAAGGGTCAGCTGTAATCTTTTTCAAAATTCGTCTGACATGGGTGCTTTTCCACTTAGCTGGAAAAAATTCTAGACTCTGGGAAAGGGTGAGCAGATTGGTGAATAAGGGGAGGAGATCAGCGGGCAGACCAGTCATAATGTGTGGCAGAGCAGAGTCATATGGTGAGTGGTGACCCCTATTTGATCTTTTTCATCAAGATCAGTATTTGTTCAGGGGTAACCAGATTAAAGGTATCAAAGAGAATAAGATCAGTGGTATTTGAAAGATTAGTCAGAGTTAATCTTTGCCGGTTCCTACCATTAGGAAAGGACTTGTAGAGCTTGGGGATTTGTTTCCTCAGACAAGTTAGCAAGATTATCGCTGAGAACCTGCGAGGCTGGAATTGGTGAAGCACCGTTTATAGGATTAATGAATTCCTTCACTATTCTGTAGAGTTCTCTTGGTGAATTCCCTGCATTATTAATCTTGTCTATTATATGAGACTCTCGTTCTTCTTTAATTTTTGAATGTTTTTTTCCTAAAACAGTTCTAGAGTTGGCTTTGTCTCCAGGGGTTTTATTAGTTCTCCACTTGCGTTCCTATTTCCTGCAGGCTGTTTTCTCCCTTTTTAGGTATTAGGGGTACCAGGGCGAAAATATGTTCTTCTTATTCCTACTGAGATGAGTGGAGCGATGGTGTCTAAGGTATGGGGGTGAGCTTTCTCGAAATTGTTGAAGGCTAAATTGACATCATCATAGCTCCTCAAGGTAGGGAGAGAGAAGGCCGCAGTGAAGAGAAAGGGTACAAACTCCCTCCAGGATCTTGCCAGTCTAGGGGCTCTTACATTCAAGACCTCAGATTTCACAGTGTCCAGATAGAAATTGATAGTATGATGGTCAGTTCAGATCTGTGGAATGGGGAATCTGCCTGTAGGAATGGTGAGTTAGTGAAAATAAGGTCTAGCATGTGTCCTGCAATGTGTGTAGAATCTGCCACATTTTCGGAAAGACCCAGCGACTTGATATCTGAAAGTAGTTCTATCATGTCTGGATCTGAACTGATCTCAGCGTAGTGGTTGAAATCACCAACCAGCATGAAATTGTCTAATGCAAGGACATGGGGAGCCAGCCTAGTGCTGAATTCTTTCTTTGTACCTAGCAGATGATAGACCAATGCCCCTCCCCAGGCAGACTTTGACAGAGTCTTCAGTTTAAATATGAGCACCTCTGCCCAGTTTGCACTACATGATTCCAGTAGCTCCACTTTTACAGTACTACGAAAGGCAATTGCCGCACCCCCACCCACTCTGACCTGCCTATCAAGTCTGAGTAGACTATATTCATGGAGGAATACCATTCAGATACATAAAGTGCTGCATGGTAGAACCAGGTTTCTGTAATGACACATAGGTCAGGTCTTGCTGTGTCCAGAAGGTCCCATAGTTCCATTGCATGTTTAGGGATGTAGCCAGCATTCAAGTAAAGGAATTGCAGCCTTGAGGCGGGGTACCCTAGTGTTTGGGGCCGAGCCTTGCTATTTTGTATGTAGACTTTCTTCTCAATTTTGTTGTTAGATAGGAGTATATGCCTGTCCTGAGAGGGGGCTAGAGAGCCCCTAAAGTTGTAATATATACACACGAGGGGATTGTCCTGGGCTAGGGGTAATTCCTCAGTGCATGATGGAATGATTGTTCGACTCCTTATCTCCTTTAAATGTGCACTGGTGTATGATATAAGTGTCATACTCTTACCAGCTATGGGTAGGAAGCAGGGTTTCTAGCAGCTGGCAGCATCATAGGCGTGGACGGGTGCAGACGAGCATGCCTTCGGTGCTCCCGCTGCACACATCTGCTGTGCATCGGAGTGAGAACGCTACTTAACTATCCTTCCATCAGCCCGATAAGCAGGCAGGAATACGGAGTAGTCCCTCTACCCCATAACAAAGTGGCGGCCGCTAATGTCTTTCAAGTTCTGCATTATGTCTGGTATGGGTTTTCCCTCTGCACAATCGGTGCACGCCGTGATTGAACCCGGAACCCCACCTTCAATCAGTATTGTGTACTGGATTAGCGGGTCTGTGTCAAGCACTAAAGTTTAAAAGCATTAGGTTTAAAAGGCATTACAAGCATTAAAATATGTGTAAAATATGTTTAAAATATTAGTTAATTACAGCAAAAAGGTTTTTGCAGTCAAACAACCTTTGCGGGTACCTCATTTAAAAAGGTACTTTCAGAAATTACTGCTCCTACAAAACTTCTGGGCATATTATAGAAGGGCATTCAGTTTCACGTTCTCTAACCTCATGTCCTAGGTGAAATAATGCATCAGCCTTCCCATGCTGTCTGCCTGCTTGAAATTGGGTTACGTAATCATAATCATTAAAGAATTGGGCCTATCGCAATTGCCTCATGTACAAAGTCTTAGCAGATTTCAGGAATTTTAAGTTTCAATGGTCTGTAGTTACTGTAACAGTATGTAATGTGCCCATAAGATAATGTTGTTATTTCTCAAATGCCCTTTAATGCTAACAGTCCCTTGTCACCTACAGAGTAGTTTACTTCCGCTGGAGTGAACCTTTGTGGAAGAAAAGCTGCAGGGTAAAGCTGACCCGTTTCCTAAACTTTATTTTTCATTTTTTCTTTATTTTATACGTTTTATATAGTGCTAGCTGGACCCAAAATTATCATAGTGTTTTACATAAAAATAGGCTGGACATACCATGCAAGACCCTAGATTCAAGAGCATGTATAAATAGAGACAAAGGCAGTAAGGGTGGTTACAGTAGGTGGACAATTAGAACAGCATGAGTTAAAGGAGTAAATGACATATGAGGCAGCTGAAACAATCATCCAACCAACTGTGACAAAGGGTCTGGTCATAGAGAAAGTGAGGTATTGGAACACAGTTCAGATAGCGTGCGTGTTAAAGTATTTGTTGCGGAGAAGTAGTTTCAACTCACTTTTGAAGCAAGAGAAGGAAGGGTTGCATCGGAGATATCTCGGAAGTGAGTTCCGTATCCTGGGTGTATTTCCACAGAAAGCGCAAATTTGGGTGGATTTCCTTTTCAGTTTGGGAGGTATGAGAAGAAGTGAAGGGGAGCTTCTCAGAGTTCTGGTTCTTCCTGTAATGTAATGTAAGGAGTACTTTTATAGCGCTTCTATCACTCCAGGGAGTATCTTGGCGCTCACCCAACCCAGATGGAGGAGTGGGAGGAAAAGGAGACAATTCACGCTAAACACTACATATTTACACCAGTGCTGTACAAGCTGCATTGGTCAGGGAGAACACCCAGGTTTTTACTGCCTTCCTGAACTGAGTTTCATGGGACAAGGATCGTAAGGAGAGTGGGAGCTTGTTCCAGGCCTTGGCACCCAACACAAAGAGCGATTTACCACCTTTAGTTGCTAACTTAAATCTGGGGATTATGAGCAGATTCTGACCCGCAGACCTTAGGCAACGTATCGGGTGATATCGTCTAAAACCATTACATAGATATTTTGGTCCTTGATGTTGAAGAGCCCTGAAGGTAATTAACAGGATCTTAAAAAGAATCCTTTTACCGATTGGTAGCCAATGGAGCACATTAAGGGCTGCTGAGGCTGATGACTTGCGGGGCCAACGTAGAACTAGGCGGGCCGCTGCATGTTGGACCATTTGTAATCTATAAAATATAGATTTATTAGCTCCAGCATATAAGCTATTGCAGTAGTCTAACCTGGAAGTGATTAGGGCCACCGCAACCGTTTTCCTAGCTGGCAACGGAAGAAGATCAAAAAACTTCCTTAAAGCTTTTATTATATGGAAGCATGTACCAGCTACGGCAACCGCTTGTTGTTTAAAGGACAGTTGGTTATCAAACTTAATGCCCAAATTTCGGGCAGATGTAATGGTGTTAGGAGTGGCTTCTGCATCATCAGGCCAACAGATTTTAGGGGAAAACACATTTTGCTTTCCAAATGGCAGGATTTCAGTTTTTCCGGCATTACATTTAAGGTGATTATTAGTCATCCAGTTAAAAGTTGCTGCCAAGCACTCCTTAAGATTTTCCTCAGCGCCAGACCGCTCACTGTCCAGTACTAGGATAAGCTGAGTGTCGTCAGCATATGAGATTGTACTAATCTGAAAGGATGCAATTAGTTTTACCAGGGGAACCATATACAAATTAAAAAGTATAGGGCTTAGACTCGATCCCTGGGGGACACAAGAGCTGAGGACCTTAGCTTCAGATTGATAATGACCCAGCACTGTGATTTGGCGTCTGTTTCTAAGGAAGTTTCTAAGCCAAGCCAGAACCACCCCACCTACTCCTGCGGCAGCCAACCGGTCTATTAAGATGTTATGTGAGACCGTATCGAAGGCTGCCGACAGGTCAAGTAGGATTAAAACCGCCTTCTTTCCCTGGTCGATGGCCATGCGAAGGGTCTCTGATGTAAACAGCAGGGCAGACTCGGTAGAATGTTTTGACCGAAACCCTGACTGATTTGGATGTAAAATATTATTTTCTTCCAGGAAGCTCGTAAGTTGGTTATTAACGAACTTCTCTGTCAGTTTGGACATCACTGGAAGCAAGGAGATCGGGCGTAAGTTGGATAGGGTGGTTGAATCGGCTAGTGCCTTTTTCTGGAGAGGCTTGACAGCGGCCAACTTCTAGTCATTGGGGATATCAGCCGTGGCTAAAGATGAATTGATGATACCATTAATGATAGGATTAATTGCTACTACTAGGGTCTGTAGGACCAAAGGGGGGCATGGATCAAAGGGGGATCCAGATTTACTGGCAAGAATAGCCTTAGAGGTATCTTCAAGGGAAACAGGGACAAACGTTTCCATACAAATTGGGAACTTCTCCCCCTCTGTTCTTCCAACATCTCCTGAAATAGAGGGCACTGGAGGGAAAGTCCTCACGATGTCAAGGATTTGTAAGTTTGTTGTGTAGGTATTTGGGGGTATGTTTGTGGAGGGCTTTCTGGGTGATGCTAGTAGTCTTGTAATTACATCTTCCTTCGATGGGACGCCAGTTGAGGATCTTGAGGGCTGGTGTGTTCAAACCATTTAAAACCTGTTAGGAGCCGGGGTGCCATGTTGAGAACTGTTCTTAGGGGGGCGAGGTGAATGTTTGGTGTCCCCTTGAAGATGGCATTCCCATAGTCAAGTTTAGAGAGGACAAGAGATTGTACAACCTTCTTAAGATCATCTCAGGGAATTCATTGTTTGATCTTTGGGTGTTTTAGTGTGTAAAGCGCACTTTTAGCTGAGTTGCGGATGTGATTCTTCATTGACATGTTTTTGTCCAGGGTGATGCCAGATGACTTTACAGAATTGGACAGAGTCAGAGAGCAATTTAGGGCACCCAGGTTCTTGTGCCATTCTTGGGATGGTACAGGGTTATTTTTAGGGGAGAACAGTAGTAGTTCAATGTTGTTGGGGTTCAACTTTAGGTTATTTGAATTGAACCAAGTCTGTATCTTGTTTAGTGTGGCTTTGAGAAGTAGGATGTCATTGGGTGATTTGATTTTATAGCAGAATTGAGTGTCATCAGCATATAGGTGATATTTGACCCCTGCTTGCTTCAGGAGGAATGTAAAGGGTTCCAAGAAGATATTGAAAAGGGAAGGGGAGAGAATTGAGCTGTGGGGAACACCAAGAGTAGCTAGTGTGGGTTTAGAGAGACAGGTGTTAATTTTTATTTGTTGTAAGCGGTGTTGTAGGGAAGATGTGAACCATTTTAGCACTGTGCTCGAGTGAATTTTCAGTGTCTCAAATAATGCTGGGTGATTTACGGTCTCAAAGGCCGCTGATAAGTCAAGTAGGATAAATAGGCATGTGTTACCTTCGTCTAAGGCTCTGTGGATGTCACCTGAGATATTAAGCATATCAGTTTCTATGCTACAGCCTTGCCTGATTCCTGATTGGAAAGTTTCATGGAGGTTGAATTCATCTATATGTTGGTTAAGTTGTTATAGGACACACTTCTCCATTGTTTTGGCTAGGAAAGGGAGGTTGGACATAGGTCTGAGGTTGTTGAAATATTTAGGGTCAGCCTCTGGTTTTTTGAGTATAGGAGTGATTTGTCCTAGTTGGAGTGAAGTAGGTACACAGTCTGAAGTGAGAAATGTATTGATGATTTTTGTCTAGAACAGGGCAATGATGTGGTTGACGTTTTTTACTATTGTGGATGAGAGGGGATCTGTAGTGTGGGAAGTGGACTTTAAGTTTGCAATTATATTGAAGACTTCATTTTCTGTCATGAGTTTGAAGTCAGACCAATACGCATAATTTTTCAGTTGAGTGAGATCATAGTTGACATTGGTTTTATTCGGGCCATTTGGTCAATAGTTAGCTCTGATGGTGTGGTCACCGTGAGGGGAAGTGAGTGAGTGGGGAAGGTTGGGAAGGCTGGCAGGTTTGTGATTTGGACGAAGGATTGCTCAATTTTCGCGTCTTTGTCAGTGAAGAAGCTGGCAATTTCTTCACAGCATTCTTTGGTAGATGATATCACATGAGAGGAGGTGAGAATAGTCCATCGTTTAATAATGTTGAAGAGTTCCGTGGGTCTATTCTTAACATGTTCAAGTTGGTTGTGGAAAAAAGAGGCTTTTTCTCTAAAAATGTGCTTCTTACAGGAAAGGTGTGCGGTTCATAGTAGTGCTAGGTGCATTGTTGAGGGTTTCTGTCTCCATATCCTTTCTGCCTGTTTGAGTTGTTTCTTCTCGTTGTTCAGATCAGAGTGGAACCGAGTTTTTGATTGGATTCTTCTTGATTGTTTTAGTTTGAGCTATGCCACTTGGTCAAGAACTTCAGTCATCACTGTGTTATAGTGGGCAGTGTTGTCATCAACGGTATGAGCGAGGGGCTGACACTATAATTAGACAAAAATCCTGGATTCCAGTCAATTAGTGGGACTTTATTGATGCTCCTAGCCCAGTCCTTAGGTTTGTATGTTGGGTTGGGTGGGATCTGAGGTGGGTATCGATATTAAACAGTATGAGATGGTGGTCGGATCAGTCAATGGGTGAGATGGATCTATGTGAGACATGCTCATTTTTTATGATAATCGCATCGAGAGTGGAGCCTTTAATATGAGTTGGTTCATTACAGATTTGCTTAAGGTCGTTTATTTCAAGAAGGTTTGTGAGGTTCCAGACTGTGGTGTCTTCTGAGTTGTTCCAGTAAATATTTAAGTCGCCAAAGAACATGTCCTTCATGTCAGTTAGGGAGAACAGTGTTGCTAGGTCAGTTAACTATACCTATTTCTTTTTGATAGGACCCTACCTAACCCTACCTGAGATGCATCCGCCTCTACTATAAATGGTTGAGATGTGTCCAGGTGTTACAGAATTGGTGCACTAACAAAAGCCTTTTATAACTGTTGAAAAGCCCGTCCAGCTGCCCAGGAGCAATCAAAAACTACTCTGTTCATCAATAACTGTGCTATTGGAACCGCCACAGTAGAAAAGTGATTTATAAATTGCCAATAAAAATTAACAAATCCCAGTGACTGTGAGTGTTTCTAAAATGTTTATGAGTGTTAAATATATATACTCCAAGGTGTATTGATGAATCTGTGGGTATATAAGTGCCTGTATGGATCATTTAGTGGGTGCATGACTGACTATATCAGTTAGTGATCATACGTGTCAAAGTGATTGTTTGGATGAGTGACTAATCTGTGTGAATGTCTGTATCAGTCTGTCAGTTGGTGTGTAAGGGGCTGAATGGGTTGGTGAGTAGGTACATGAGTGGCTATATGGGTTATTGATTGGTTGTCTGAGTACCTGTATGGGTGTATGAGTAACTGTGTGGGTGGGTGACAAGGTGTGTGACTTCCTACATGGATAAGTGAGTGGGTGAATCACTGGCTGTATGGGTTCATGAGTGCATCTGAGAGGGGCTGTATGGGTGAGTGAGTGTGCGTATCACTATGTCGGTGAGTGAATGGATGTGTCAGTGGTGTATGGGTGAGTAACTGCATATACGAAAGGCAGTATAGGTGAGTGTTGGATTATATAAGTCACTGTATGTGTGAGTGAGTGATTGTGAGAGTGGCTGTATGGGTGAATATGTGCTTGTATCAGTGACTGTATAGGTGAATAAGTATGTGCTAGTATCTGTATGAATAAGTGGGTTGGTGTGTGTATAACTATATAGGTGAGTAAGTGGCTGTGTGATTGACTCTATGGGTGAGTGAGTAGGTGTGTGAGTAGCTCTATGGGTGACAGAGTTTGTGAGTGGCTGTGTGGCTATATGAGTAGATATATCAGTGGTTTTATTAGTGAATGAGCTGGTGTACAAGTGGCTGTGTTGGTGAGCCAGTGGATGTGTGTGAAGACCTATGAATCAGTGAGTGGGTATGGAAGTACTGTTATGAGTATGTCAATGGTTTCAAAAATGGTAGTGTGAAAGTTGGAGTGGGTATATGGAAGGTTACATGGGGTGAGTGCCTGTGTCAGAGATTTTATAGATGATGTCATCAGTGATGTCATTTGAGGTGTCATTAGTGATGTCACTGACCATGTCATGAGTGATATAATATGTGAGGTCATAAGTAGTGCATTGCGGGCATGAGTTATAGTTAGCTTGCTGAATTTCTCTGGTTGTGTACAAGTGAAATATCAGCCTAACTATAACGGCCCTGTAACCTTTGTTTTTTTCTGTGAATTTCTAATGTTCTTTAAATGCTCATTCCTAACTATAATTTACCTGTAACCTTTGGTTTTTCCACTGAATTTGCATGTTTTTTTAAGTAGCAATGGTCTTTGCAGAATGGTGTGGAAAGGGGCAGGGCTCTGACCAGCTCTTAGAAATTCCGCTGAGTAGGACTTATAAAAAGTACCAGGAGAGCCTCTTGGTCCCCAAGGTCCTTTAGTATCCAAGAAAACTTTATTCCCTAACCAGTAGTGTGCCAGGAGATGTGTTCACAGAGTGGGGCATAAAGGGGGTGTGGCATCTGAAGACCTCTTAGCAAACTGACTGTGTGGAACTTGCAGGAGGTAACAAGAGGGATACTTAGCCCCCAAATACCTCCAATAGCCAAGGAGACTTCATCCTCCAACTACTACTATGCCAGGAAGCCAATTTTCAAAGTGATGGAGAAAGGACGTTCTTGATGATTGCACATACAGTGCCTGTATGATTCTATGAGTGCCATTGCCAAGGAGAGATTGCGAATACCGGGTGTTTTTAACAAAGTGTGGTAAAACACATATATAGACACATTTTACATTAAGATTCAGTGTAGCTATTTAGTAAGATACTAATTTAAATTTCCCCTTTGTACTCATTTGTCAAAATAACTAAATCAAAAATGCATTTTCCTTCTTCACAGCAACACCAGAGGCGGCAATGACATCAGCAGTCATGAATACAAATGACGAAGTGAAAAACAGATAAATAGACATTGTAATGTGGTGCAGGTTCCCATTGAATGGGGGGGTCTCAGGTCTCTTGAGGGAAGTTGTGGGCCCTACCATGCCTGTAGATTTCTGCTAGGAAATGACCTGGAACAGTCCTTGTGGAAGGATGTGGAGCTCAGGTCTCACTTGGAGATCCTTGGGTTGCCAGAGTGGGCATGCATGACCACTTGGTCCATGGTACCTGGTAAGGTTGATAAGAAGGACCTGGAGCCTGAAACAGTAGCCCAGCTGCCTGCCAAGAGAAAGGGCAAGGGGTACAGGAAACCCAGCCCTGAGCTTCCCATGGAGGAAGCTGACCTTGATGGGGATGTCCCGGTACCTACAGTGGAGGAAGTAGCTGAACTGGGGGACTTATCTGAGCTGACCAATTGGCAGAAAGAAGGTGGTCCCACCAGGGACAAATTATGCAGGGAGCAGAAGGAATGCCCTTTTCTAGAGGGTTTGCAGCAGTAGGCTGCAAAACAGGCAGCTAGTGATCGGTCTGGATCACACTGGATCTACTGGGAGAATGGTCTCCTATACAATAAGGTCGCTGAGCCTTGGTCAGCCCATGTGCTGGTGGTACCCCAGCACTTCAGAACCTTTCACTGGGTCTGGCTAATGAAGTGCCTTTGGCAGGACATTTGGGGCAGGACAAGACCTTTGACAGGATTGTCACCTACTTCTTTTGGCCCAAATGCGAAGGCAATCAGATGCACATTGCAGGTCTTGCCAGACTTGCCAGGCAAGTGGTAATAGTGGGAGGAAGTGTAAGGCTCCTCTCCAACCTTTTCCGGTTTTTGGCACCCCTTTTGAAAGGGTTGGGATGGACACTGTGGGGCCATTGGACACCAAGACAGCCATGGGCAACAGGTATATCCTGGCATTCATGGACCATGCCACCCGGTCCCTGGAGGCTATCCCTCTCAGGATAACGACAGCACCAGTGGTGGGCCAGGCATTAATGGGGATCTTTTTCCGCATGGGGTTCATCAGAGAGGTGGTATCTGACTGGTGTACCAATTTTATATCGATGTATATGACATCCCTGTGAGAAGAGTGTGGTGTAACTTACAAGTTCAACACTCCTTACCACCCCCAAGATAATGGGTTGCTAGAAAGGTTCAACCAACCCCTAAAAGGCATGATCAAGGTCTAACAGAACCCATGAGGCATAAGTGAGATGTCCTCTTGCCATGCCTTCTCTTTGTATACAGGGAGGTACCACAGAAGTCTTTAGGGTTCAGTCCCTTTGAGCTTCTGCATGAGTTCCTGTGAGAGGACCCCTCAGCTTGGTGAAGGAAGGCTGTGAGACAGCTCCCAGGAAAACTCCCCAGGGTGTATTTAGCTAAATTCTGACCTTCAGGAACCAAACTTCCAGCTTCAGGAAACTCGCTCAGGCAAACCTGGAATCAAGCCAGGAGGAGGTGAAACGCTGGCATGACCAGAATGCCACTCTGGTAGAGTTTCAGCCTGTCCAGAAAGTGTGGGTAATGGCTTCAGTAGAACCTTGTGCTCTACAAGACAAGTAGACTGGGCCTTTTGAGGTGGTGGAGCGCAAAAGTAATGTCATCTACTTGGTGAATTTGCATGACTCTGCTTTTGCTGGTTTAGTGTCTCTGCACACTTTCTCACTGCCGTTCAGTGTTAAAGTGCAAGTGCTCCTATTGTAAATTATGTTATGGGTTGGTGTTTCCATGATTGGCATGTTTGATTTACTGGTAAGTCCCTAGTAAGGTGTACTGAGAGTGCCAGGGCCTGTAAATCAAATGCTACTAGAGAACCTGCAGAACTGATTGTGGCACCCACATAAGTAGCCCTGTAAAGGAATGTCCAACCTGCCACTGCAAGCAGTTTTTACTGCCCTGTCGTCTTGGCAATTGCACCCACTTGCCATGCCCTAGCCTTCCCTTTTATTATATGTAAGTCACCCCTAAGGTAGGCCCATGGTACCCCAATGGGCAGGGTGCAGTGTATGTAGAAGGTAGGACATGCACTGGTGTGTGTGATATGCTCTGGTTTGTTTGAGTTTCTCCAAGGGCTTGAGGTGGACCTTGCCCCCTGTTCAAGAAGTCTCAGGAACAACAAAGACTTCTCTTTCCTCTGGGTACCCGCTCTGGTCCCATGTGTCTCAGTTGCCACAGAGGGTAAATGCAACACAAAGCCACCACCAAGGCCGCTGCATTGGTTCCGTGACTTGAAGGCACCGTCGAGGGCACCGCCACACTTCACACCACAAACCTGGTCTCACCGACGATGATCGCCGCCGCCACAGAGCTGCTGCTTGTACGGCAACCTGTGGGCACTGCACTCCATACCGCCTCGCTTCACTCTGCCGCCCTCATCTCACCGCCGTTGCCAGCTGACACAGCTGCCATGGTCTGCACCGTGGTCTGGGGGCACCACTCGTAAGCTGCACAAAGCACCGCCCCATCCTACACTGCAGCTGCAGCACATCAACGCCACCCCCATTGACTACCGATCTTCAATAGCTGCCGAAGCTTGCACCATGACTGTCAGCACCTCGACGACCACTGCCTCGCTTCGCACATCATTCGTGGTCTCACCGATGCCGCTGGATGACTGCCACCGAGCTGCTGCCTGCACCGCAGGCTGAGGGCACCGCACGCCACACAGCTCTGCAACCTCAATGACTGCCACCACCAGCCCACATCGCCATGGTCAGGCGGAACAAAAGGTACTGTTTACAAGTCTTCTCACACCGACGCCGGTCCCCACTGACGTGGTTTACCAAAACTGTTGCTTTTGGTTGTTTTCAGCACCTCTGTAGCACCGGTTGGGACTACCAACTTCAAGAAACTGCATTTTTAAAATTATTCTTGCAAAGTGCATCTTCTCATTCTGGTATGTTGGATTTTCATTGTTTGGTCTTGTTTTACACAGCTAAATATTGGATTTCTTTTTAACTGGTGTGGTGTCCTTTTGTAGTGTTTTCACTGTATTACTGTATGTTATGTGCAAATGCTTTACACACTGCCTCTGAGATAAGCCTCACTGCTCTTGCCAAGCTACGAAGGGGATGAGCAGGGGTTATTTCAGTAGTGTATCCCCTTATCCTGACTAGGAAGAAGGGTCCCTACTTGGACAGGGTACCAATCTGCCAACTAGAGACCCCAATTTCTAACAGTTGTCTTATTATAATGTGCTTGAAAATACACATCAGCATTGTTCTATGTAATAAAAAAATAAACTGAAACTGAAAAAGCCTTCTAGCTTGTACTATTTATAAAAAAAATAAGTTAATCAGAATTGCATGTTAAACATGTACCTGTTTCTCTGATGAGCCATATAGCTGGCTGTACAGGGACAGAACCTCCTAAGTCAGTAACTCCAGCTCCTCGGGCAAGAAGGCTGGGGCCCTGTCACCTGCTTTTCCAGGCACCATGGCTCCCATTGGTCAGAAACAGCAGCAAAAGTGAAGGAAGTGTTGTTGGCTGCAATGTTAGGAGACAAGTGAGTTTTTTCTGCAATGCCAGTTATATGTACATGACGTACACGATTCACAACAGACACATTCTTTGGCTGCCATATCTTGCTTTCACACATGTTAGCCTATGGCTTGGTTTTTCGTGGTGTTTCACACCCGGTCAACTTCCACCGCAGACGTCTAATTCCACATACTCTGACGGCGAGGTCGGAGGCCTACCATTTTAGAAGTAGAAATAGTGTTTTGTCAATGTTAAGTGCGTCACCACCACCATTCAAAATAGTGGTTAGTTTACTTACTTATACAAAATGCTAATGTTGCTAATTTATTTAAATTAATTTATAATAAAGTGTGTTACTGTGGTAAAATGCGTTAGTTGCACGGTTTTGTTTACAATTCTTTTGACGGAAGTTTTGATAGCTAAAATTAAACAACAAAAGTGTAAATATTACATTTGATAAGTTTTTTTTACACATGCAAAAAAAATTATAACACACATACCATTTTTTATTTTACATAAAAAATAAATATGAATATTTTGAATGATTCTGTAATAATAAAAATGTATTTATTTAGCAAAGTAGATAAAATGTCTGTTTGAATTTAAAAATACGTTTGCAAACATTTACATTTCATTTTGTTTAAATGCAGACATATGAACCCAGGGGCACTGGGGAGACAGCAGCCTCAAATGTTCAGACATTTTCCAGACCTTGCCACCATGGAAGAACAGTATATTATTAAAAAATTGAGATTGATTAGGCAAACCATACTTGATTTATGTCATCAGCTGGAGCCAGATCTTGTGCCTCACAATAGGAATCCCACAACAATAACACCAATAGTGAAATTCATGCCAGTTCTAATTTTGTGGCCACAGGATCATTCCTTTGGCACTATCTGGTGGAATGTCACAAACAACTTTCAGTGGTGTGCTACAAGAAGTTCTTTCTTCAATGATGGGACGCATCAACAGTCTCATCCACAGTTCTCACCAAATGAGGATTTTGCCAATGTAAAGGGAGATTCTTTTGGTTTGGGTCAGCTACCAAATGTGGCTGGAGCAATTGATGGCCTTAGCGCCGACACATGCCGGAGAACAAATCTACTGCAATCAAAAAAACTTCCATTTAATCGATGTGCAAGTTGTCTGCTTACCAGATTTGTACATCACAAGCATTTGTATGCATTTTACAGTACCAACCAGTGATTCCTTTGTACTATGGAACAGCAGGATACCCATGCAGATGTCACAACTTGGACCTGAGAGGGCCTGGCTTGTTGGTAAGTACAATCTATCAATATATTATTTGGTTAATCTCAAGTTGCATAATCTAAAAGACTGTTTTTTTTAGTTTTGGCCAGTTGTATTTTTTTCATATAGGACACTCAGCTTATCCTAACCATCCATGGTTGTTATCACCGCTGAGGAATCCAACAACGCCACTGGAACTTCGCTTCAATAAGGCCCGTAGAAGAACACAGAAGCCATTGAAAGGGCCATTTGGGCTCCTAAAGGCTAGATCTCGATGTCTGAATAACACTGGTGGAGCCCTCCAGTACACGCCCAATAAGGTGTGCCAAATCCCCATGGCCTGCTGCATGTTGCACAACAGTCCTATGTGCTGTGAAGTTCCTAAGGCTACTTCATACAAAATCTGAACAAATATATAATAAAAGGAGTGACACTGGAGATAGAAAAATAGAAAATTATTTATTACAATGTATTTTTTTTTATATATAGGCATATATAGGCATTTTTTTTAAAACATATAAATCACAGAACATGAGCTGTAATACATTCTAACTATGATCATTCATCCAAACAATCAACCTTCATACTCTAATTCTTATTGTGATATGTATGATAGAATGTCAGCATCCTAAACTCATTAGATGTCTGACACACATAAAAAAGGGGGATGATTACAGCACTAAGGGCCATATGTAGGTGGCATACACTTTACCGATTCTTAAATACCAAATTTTACCGATTCGGTATTTAAGAATCGGTAAAGTGTATGTAGGTAATAATTCGGTAAATGTTACCGAATCGGAGTAATTCGGTAATTACCGAATCGGTATTTACCGATTCGGTAATGAGGCATACCTTCCCATTGATTGAATCAATGGGAAGGTATGCCTCATTACCGAATCGGTAAATACCGATTCGGTAATGGGGGGAGCACATTCAAGGGTGGCAGGGTGTCACATTGACACCCTGTTGCACCCCTGATTCGTCCATGTGTGCACATGTGGCGCACATACATGCCCTAGGGGCATGTATGTCTGCCACATTGCACACTTCACAGTGCACAAAAATGCATTTTCACGCCTATTCGTCATTTACCACCAACTATTAGTTGGTGGTAAATAACGAATCCCCACACCCACCACACAGTCCCCCTACATCTCATTTCTGTATTCGGTATTTACCGAATCGGTAAAATTACCGATTCGGTAATTTTACCGATTCGGTAAATTACCGAATACAGAAATTATCCCCCTACATAGCAAAAGCCTAAATACCAGTCGGTAACGGTATATTTACCGAAAATCGGCCGTTACCGACCGGTATTGGGCTACCTACATGAGGCCCCAAATCTCATGGATTTCTATATCTGAAGGGTGGTTTCCAAGATGTCTCAACGCGCGTTTCGGCAGATAAACTGCCTTCCTCAGGAGAGCCACCTCCAAAGTACTTCTTCGAAGTCCAAGATGATCAAAGGTCTAACCAGGTTAGGCACTAGACTCACTGGATGGCATGTATTGGAAGTACACTCCCCTGCAGTGTGCTTAATGCGATGATAAATGCTACAGGCAGGTCCCAAAAGGGTGTTGACTTTCAGGGAAAGGGATACTGATCATATCTATTGAGTGGGTGCAAAGAGCATATATATAGAAGGACTGCTGATCCCACCGACCGCAGGACTATAGAAAAATTTAACAGCAGGATAAATCTCGTCATATATGTAGAAGATAACCGGATGCGAGATGTTTTAAAAGCGATGATGTAATCGTATATTGCAACCATTAAAGTATCCGGGAGCGGACGTCCAAGCTTCTCCACTCCTGTAGCTTGTCAAAACGAACCTACTAGTGCCGTGAACAACAGTCCTATGACAGAACATCCCTTACATTGCAGAGGATGGAGACTTTGAAGAGCCACCGGATGAGGATGTTGAAATGCCAAATGAAGATGATAGTGGTGAAGGGGAAGGAACTGACTTACATTAAGATGTAATTGACAACTTCTTCACATGAGTGTGAGTCTATATTTGCAGTTTTTGAAAATAAATGTTAAACCAACTTTTCATCTAATGAGGATGACATTTTTTAGAAATGGCAAAGATGTTTGTTGATCAGAATTTTGACACTTTAAGTACTGTGTTAATTTATATTGTTTGATTGCTCTTAGAAAATCTGTCCTCAAAATGGTTAATTTGTTATGTGCACGTTCTGTAATGTAATCAACTAATTTCTTTTGTTATTATTCTGTTTTAGGTTCCTTTACCATGTCATCTTCATTTTGACATTTTAACATTGTGACATTTGCAGTTACATGCTGCTGCTGTTAAGATTGCATTGGACTTGTTTTCGGTTGCGTGTTGCCACCAAGACAATTTGTGCTGCTTGCATTGCTCTAACCTCATGTTGTAGACCATCCAAAGCATACTAATCTCCCTTCACATAGGCTAAGTCCACAATTTGTGTTAATTGTATGTAGTTGTTGAGGTGTCTCATCCTTGAAGGAAGAAATTCTTGCAGCACATCACTTTAAGTTGGATGTGACATTCTACCAGATTCTGCAACAGTGTATTGAAATGATCATAGGACCGCAAATGGAAGTATTGCCATTATTTTCACAAATTATGTTATTGATGTGAGTTTCGTGTTGTGGGGTTGAAGACCTGGCTGCAGCTGATGACAGCCATCAATCAGAGTTTGCCTATTTGATCTTTTTTAATTGATTATCTCCCGATCTTCCATGATGGTAAGATCTGGAACTGTCAAATAAAATATGGCATGAATGATTGGGCTTATGCCTAGGGTATGACATATTAGGAAAATATTATGAAACATTTCTTCATAACAATTAAATCATATCTTAGATTTTAAATTGTGTTTTTAATCTATTTTTTCTCCTTTTTAAGCATTAAAAACATTTACCCACATAAATTTATTTATGAATAAACAATCTTTTTTCTTGAAACTTTTGAAAACGTATGATGGGAGTAAAAAGCGTTTATAAATAAAAAAACAATACACTAGTCGTTGACTTTGTTATTTTCTATTGTGTTCTATAAAACTAAATAAATTAGAACAGGATGAAAATAAAAAAGCAAACACAAGTTTGCATTATCAATAATGGTGAATGAAATTATTGTTGAAAAGACAATATTTTTGAAGCCCAATGTCCAAGATACAACTAGCATCAGAAAGGTAAATGTGTCCAGAAATAAGTCCATAGAGGGAATGGTAGTCACACACAGGAGGAAGTTAGGTTGCGTCTCTTTATGGTGGAGGTCTTGCCATCATCTCCTGCTGGCCCGAATGAATGTGGGGGCTGGTGGATCCACAGTTGCAGGGATAGTGTTCGGTGCCAGCGTTTCCTCTTGTGGTAGAGCCTCCCTTTCTGTGGCTGAGGCAGATGTAATTGGGGGACCACAGAAAGGGGAAGATGTTGCTGGAAAAGTCCTTCACATATGGGTGAAAATATCATGCAGCACCCCATTCAGGGAGCCTAAATTAGAGTTCAGATTCTCCATCTGTACATTGTGCTCCCTTTGCAATTGCTTGATCTCCCGGAACTCTGTCAGAAACTGGCCCATCATGACTTGAGACTGATGGAGGGATCCCAAGACTTAGTTGATGGTGGCCTAGATGACACTGAACCCAGTGGCCTCACTTTGCAGGCCCACAGATTCCCTCACATGACCCACCACCCCAACTTCCCTGTGCCCTTGAACCAGTGTGGGCCATCCCACTGGTTGCTGCCTGAACTGGAGGTAGTGATGGTGGTGCTTCACAGCAGCAGACAGGAATGGGGGGCACAAGATTGGGGTGATGTTGGTTTAGACACAGTAAGTGAAGGTATTCATAGGATGAGGTGTGGTAACAGCTGGGGTGGGAGGTGCAGGTGTGGGCTGAGTGAGACTCATTGGAACTATCTGCCCAGCCAGGCCAGATGGACCAGACTGGGTAAACTGGACTTGCAGGAGTCTTCACAAAAGGCTTGATCCTGATCTGGAGTGGAGGTATCTGCATTGGTAGATTGCTGACCACGTACTCTGGCTGTTGAAAGTATTATGAAATAATGACAAATACAACTTTTTATACTCTTCATTATACATCAAAATATTCTGAAGCTACAATAGGAAGAAACCTAAAAGTAAAAAAGCTACGATTATGATGCTTGTACCTTGCAGTGGTATGATAATAGGTTACACAAAACTACTTCAAAACAACAGGTGAAAATGTGTCCTGGAATGCAAAATAGATAATATATACCAAACATTTCACACAACACAGTAGAGAGGCGAAATGTGAAAGAAACAATTCCAAGGCCTAGTAGCTAATATTCTGGCATTTACACAACTTAGAAAAATATGTACCATAAGTCATCATATGAACATTGCAGAGTGCATTTTCTCAGAAATTACCACTTATATTCAGCACACCGAATTTCATACCTTAGGATTTTGAGAAAATACGCTTTGATTTGTGAAACAAATTACATCAATTTCATCAGAAAACAGGAATAGGACAATATACAACATTGACCCCAAAAACATTTCAAAACATAGTATGAAATAGAGATTGATAAATACTTGACACTTTAACACGTGAAAATGTGTTAGGAAAGCGAGTATGAGCATAATAACATTGCAATATTATTTTGAAAAAACAAAAACAAGGCATCATTGTAGTTGTAGTCATTTCAATTAAATCTTAGCAACGCTTGCAAATGTGTAAGTTAAATATACCCAGTAAAATTATGCTGTAAAAAAGGCCAGACACCTACAATGTTACAAATATATATGCAATCTGTCATTTGGTGTAAAAACACTTACAAGCAACATTACATCGTGAAATGTTGAAACATTATGGAGATTGAAGCCTTTAATCTTATTAACTACAAAATTGCTTTCAAACAATCAAGCAAGTCTACAAGAGAATTGATAAAAGTACATATATGGTTACATGTTTCCAAAAATGTCAAAACACATTAGCAACAGCTAAATGTAAATCAAAATGTTGGTTTAGTAACACATTGAAAAGTGTGACTTACCAGTGTCCATTCCACCAGGTACTCCTGTCAAACCTTCCGGATGTAAGATCTGCAAGACTTTCAACTCGAAGGGAAATAGTTATAAGGGAGGCTGGGAGAACCACCACCAGCCCTGTGGGCCTCCAGGTGGCACCTGGATTCAAGTGAACACACTCTCCCTCGCAGTGCATTCCATCTCTTCCTAATTCCCTCCTGTGTGTGCAGGTTGTTTTCTACAGCATTCATTCTCTCAATTATTCTGGCTCACATTTGCCTTTTTTGAGATATGATTGTATTTTGTACTTGGGCATCCACCATGATTGACAATTCTCCCTCTGTAAAACAGGGTATTCTCCTCCCTGCCATTATCAATACACAAAAATGAAATAAATGTTATGACCCAAAAAACATGAATGAAAGAAGAAATAAGGGACAAGAAACAGACAAAGCTACAAACTAACCCTGACTTAATTGGCAAAAGTTCAACCTGATAATGTTGTGGTGCAGTGGAACGGCAAAGAATCATGGTCTGAAATAGAGTGTATCTTATAGTGTGGTATGCAGATGAATACAATTATCCAACACACATCAGATATGTGATGTTAGCATCCATCTTACAGCCACAGGAATAGTCCAATGTTGAATTCTTCCTGCAACGGTATCACTGCATTGGCAATCAACCACTAGAACACCACCAGCACAACTGTCATATCTAAACACGCTCTGTGCAATCCCACCACCTTGATGGCGATGTAGTAATGCTAGCCAGCAGAAGAGTCTGCTATGTCGACAACGATGAACCATTTACGCGACAGATAACAGTCTGCTGCCGGGACAGCGGTTCAGTCAGCACACATCTAAATACGGTGGGGTGAGTCCGTCAGCTTAGTGGAGTACTTGTAAACTCTGCAGCGGAGGGGCGATGGGAGTCCCGCCAAGATCTAAATCAGGCCCTAAGTCTTTGAATCCATGTGCAGGGGCAACGTCTGTGGAACAAATGCTTCATTATATGAGACCTATCACAAAAACAAAAGTTACCAACCTCACAACTTTCAAGGATTCATGGACATTGAATAGGGCTGAGAAGGAAGTTTTAGAAGAATTAAACAAGGGGAAATTGAAGGTTGAGAAAGGACTAAAGAAAGGAGAAATGAATGGTTGGGAGAAAGAAGAAGAAGGATGCAGGGAACTAGGAGTGCATTCACAACTCAGTTTGGATCTGAAAAGGAAAGGGAGTTTATTTATTGTAAGAGAGAAAGGTCTGGTTCAAAACCCAGAGGTGGTGGACTTGAGTTGTTGTACAAAGACTTTTCAGTCTATGGTTTTTATCAGTGGAAGAGCTGGTTTTTAGAGGAGTTTATTTTGTGTGAGGAAGGAATGCTTACTTTCAGCTTCTGCTGAATTGGGTAGGTGTTTGCTACCTAGCTTTAGTGCTTTCCAAAGTGTTTCATGTAGCTGACATAGATGATAGGGGATTAGTAGTAGCTCAGGTAAGGGCTAAGAGTTGTGCTTCATGCGAATAGATGATATATATGGCGCTATGATACCTTTTTAAGTATAGTTTTAAAAAGATTTGAAGATCAAAACCTTGTCTACCCTGGTCGATTGTTTGGCTACTATCACAGCTGGTGCTTATCGGAACCTTAAAGCCACTTTAAAAGACTGAGAAGGGAGGTTGAAAGTAGGGATCCGGATAGAGGAAAATAAGGGAAAAAAACTCAAGGATAAAGTTTAGATCCTTGTTTGGAGGCTGTTTACACCTAGGATGCTTATAATCCATTTTTACATGTAAGAGTTCGTTTGATGTTAATCCATCCTGATCGCAAATCATCACATCATGAGCCTCCAACATTATGCCTTAACATAGGTGTTTGACGTAAGAATTCCTCTTGAATTGTAACACAATAGTGGATAGTGGCCATCCAAACACAAACATCCACCTATGCCTTCATTATAACTGTGAGTGGCTATCACTGATTTCCACATGGGACGGATAACTTACTATTCTAAACCCCACTTCAGAAGCAATGTCCTATGTTAAACCTTTTACTAAGGAGATACATTTATGGCATATATAGGACAAGATTTACAAAGGACCTCCTCACTCATGGCATCGGCCCCACAGTCATGGGAGAATCGCCGCACTCAGGGGGGAAGCTCTACAATGAGGGGCGCCACCCCATGTAAGGGGCGTGGCGCCTTTAGTGGCATCAAAGAGCCATAGAAAGCGTAGGAACCCCTTCCGGGTCGCGTGACCCGGAAGGGGAAGGACACAAGCAAAGTGACCGGATGTGCGCAGGCACGAAGAGTCTTGGTTCGACCCAGGAAGCAATTCGTTTATGGTGGGGGGTTTAAAAGTGGAAGGGGCGTGATCTTCGCCCTCTTTGTCCGCGATCCTGTTAGGTGGTCGGAGGTCGCGTCGGAGTTGCGGAGGTCGCGTCGGAGTTACGAAGTGTACGGCGACATAGGCAACGAGAAAGGCGGCCGGAGCCCGATCGGCAGGTAAGCGGGCCTCACAGTGTGCAGCATAATGTGGGTGATATCGTGTGCGAGTAAGGGACACGCGGGGCACGACTTGGGGCAAATGGGAGGCGATAGTTAGTGGGCATGAGGAAGCGTGCTCGTTTTTTAAAAAAAAAGATCAAAGATGCGCTAGCAAGAGCGAGCGAAAGCAAATGAATAGAGATAGATTTCAGCGAGCCCATCGTAAGTCGGGGGCAGCGCTCGATGAATATGCAAGTACCGCAAGGTTTAAAAGAGCGAAAAACGCTTCTTTACCCATAGCGGAGATAAGGGTCCCGGGTGGCGGCAATCAAGGGGAGATTAGAGTAGCGCGCTGCGGAGGTTGAGAGACCAGTTCTGGTGGCTTAGTGCACTAATGCGCCCACTGTAGGGTCATGTATGCGACCTCATGGTCACGGGTTCATATCCCGACAGATCCATTTGTCCTTCAGAGGTTGAAAAATGAGAAATGGGGAATAACATTTCAACTAAATGAAAGCAGGCATTGGAAGCAAAGGCACAGGGGTGAGCCATGTAATGATGTGAGCAGCTAACGGCTGGACATGCTTCAGCACGAAGGATAAACATTAACGATGGGAGGTCACAGGGTTAGCTGGCAGAACGCAACCTAGTCAGTAGTAGGTGGGGCAAATAAAGGGACGCAACGAAGGGTGATAAATGCATGTCAGCGAAAGAAAGGGTGCGAACAGAAAGTGAGGAATTCCTTGGAACCCAATACACGGGGGAATGAATAGTAAGAACATATGGTAACAAAATTTTGTCTCTTAAGTGCAGAATGCCTCCACGACGGGCGCAGAAAGGGAAAGGAGCTAAAGCGGCAAAGGACGAGTACCTGGCGTTGACTGAGCTGTTGGAGTTTACCAAAGAGAGGGGAGTCGATTGGGCGCTAAAGACTCTGAAAGAAGGGGCCGGTACAGGTACACAAGAACAAGCAGTGCGAGGCAAGCGGACGAGGCGTACACCGGAGAGGTTCAAAGATGCGCCAATGGACAAACGCAATAGAACAAAAGACGCTCAAGACACATCCTCAGGTGAGGTAGAAGTTGTCGAAACAACAAGTTTGGGATCGAATGCTGCACAAGTAGGGACCGCGAAAGGGGGAGACGACAGTACAAACAATGTGGCACAGGGGGCGAAGATACCGGCATTAATGGTGGAAGCGCCCAAAGAGCAATTGATCCCTCAAAATACACCATCAGTGATTGCACAGCCAGGCAGTGGAATAGCGCAGGTATGGGTTCACTCAGGGGGCGTAGCGCAATCCCCAGGCGTAATAGCAGCAACGTCACAGGGACAGGCACTGAGTAATTGCGCAGTAGGTTCAATGATTCCCGCAATGTCTTATCCGGGGGGGTCAGGGCTAGTAGCTATGGGGCAATCCCCAATGGTAGTAACAACGCCCGCACAAGGACAAATGCTCAGCAATGGCGCAGGAGCCACAGCAGGACCCTTCCCAGGCGCATTGGGGACAGGCGTGACTGGGCAACCAGCGTTAGCATACAGCCCTCTAATGTATGGATCGGCGTCCATGGCGTTATCGCCTTCGGCCGGGATCACATGGCATGTGCCGATAGAGACCAAAGAAAAGATTTTGAAAGGTGAATATATAGACGTTTTTGATCTCATAAATGCCGGGGTGGTGCCAGGAAAAAGCAGAGCAGGAAAGGAAGGCGACTATAGGCAGAAGAAGGTATGGGTAGATTGGTCTATAAAAAATTGGATTACGGGCTTTGCAATTTACGCGGCTATTATTGCTGAGAAGTGCCCAGCAGTAGCTCCACAATTAATTAGCTACATATCCTTAATACATGGAGCGGCGTCCGAATTCCCAGGGACAGGATGGCTCCAATACGATACCAAGTTCAGGCAGATGAAAGCAGTACACCCAGGGTTGGCATGGGATCAACGGGAAATTAATGTATGGCACACAGTATTTTATTCAACATTAGCAGGGACTAAGTCCAATCAAACCTTTCCCAACCAGTCCTTTCGTGGGGACAAGGGTGCGGGAGACAAAAAACAGGCCTGCTGGCAGTTTAACAAGAATGAATGCAATCGGGGCACATCATGCAGATTCAAACACTGTTGCGCCTTCTGTGGAGTGCCAGGACACGCAGAAATTAAATGTTATAAGAAATTGGGAAAGCCAAAAGAACAACCTGCCCCCGCACAACCTAAAGGTCGGCCCCCACAGGCCCCCTAAAGGCTTGCCGACACCTATCAAATTGCACGTGCTATCCTACCTCCTTAGCAAATATGACAAATTACAAGATGCACAGTTTTTACATGATGGATTTTGTCTTGGATTTCGCATCCCATCTACGGCCACACCAACCGCCAATCCCCCACGCAACCAACGCTCCGTGCTTCAAAACATAGAGGTGACTAAGTAAAAAATCGCAAATGAGGTGGCGTTGGGGAGGGTGGCGGGACCATTCAAGCAATTACCTAAGCCAGACCTGGTATGTTCGCCATTGGGGTTGATTCCAAAGAAGGAGGTAGGGAAATTCAGTCTAATTCACAACTTATCAAGCCCCCCAGGGTTATCCGTCAATGACAAACTTGACCCAGACCTCTGCACAGTGCGTTACACCACTTTTGACACCGCAATTCAGAAATTGCAGAGGCTAGGCGAGGGAGCACTGATGGCTAAAGCAGACATTGAGGCAGCCTTTCGCCTACTGCCGGTACATCCAGAAGACACCAAGTTCTTAGGTTTCACTTTCAGAGAGGAGTATTTCTTTGATCTGTGCATGCCAATGGGGTGTTCGATCGCGCGCGCTGTATTTGAGACGTTTAGCAGGTTCCTGGAATGGGCGGTACAGCAATTCTTAACCTCAGTTAATTCTTACGAGGTGGTGCACTATTTGGACGATTTTTTATTCATGGGACCACAGGGCTCGCTAGCATGCAGGAAGGCCCTGCTGGGCTTCCAGCATTTGGCAAAAGCTTTGGGAGTACCATTGGCGGCAGAGAAGACAGAAGGGCCAACTACACGCCTAACATTCCTAGGCATAGAGATAGACACTCGAGAAGGGGTATGCAGGCTCCCGCAAGAGAAAGTGGTAGCTTTCAAGGCGGCTATTGAAACTTGCTTGTTGGCACGGAAAGTGACGTTACATCAATTGCAGGTATTAGTGGGACAGTTGAACTTTGCGCTGCGAGTCATACCAATGGGCAGGACCTTTTCGAGGAGCATAGCAAGGGCAATGTCAGGGCTGCGCGCAAAACACCATCATACAAGATTATCAACTGAGGTGAAGAAGGACTTAGCTATTTGGAAAGACTTCCTAGAAAATTTCAATGGCACAGTGTTCTGGAAAGCGCCGAGTCGCCCCAATGGGGAATTGGAATTGTTCACAGATGCAGCCGGGAGTGTGGGTTTCAGAGCTATCTTAGGCCGCAAATGGTGCATGCAACACTGGCCGGAAGAATGGGCATTGTCAGGTCTCACAAGGAATATTACCTTTCTGGAATTGTTCCCAATCATTGTGGCTTTGCATCTGTGGGGGGGCAGTTTGGTGAACAAACATATTGTGTTTTGGTCAGACAGCATGTCAGTAGTGATGGCAATTAACAATCAAAGAGCAAAGTGCACCTGGGTTCTGCGCTTGCTGAAGGAGCTGGTGATGCAATGTTTGCGCCTGAATGTACACTTTACTGCCAGACACGTGCCAGGGATAGACAATTCAGTCGCTGATGCCTTGTCCCGTTTTAAGTTGACAGAGTTTCGCACCCGATGGCCGCAAGCAGACATAGAGATGACGGAATTCTCGGCCGGACTATGGAAGCTTGGTGTCCCACAGCCCCCGATTTGATAACAGCTTCTCTGGCTCCCAAGACAAAGAGTATGTATGAGAGGTCATGGCAGGAATATCAGGTTTTTGTCAAAAGAGCAGAAAGATTAGATGATTTTGCACTGTTAAGTGTCTTAGAATTCATAGTGCACCAGAAAGAGAGTGGGAAATCTCCAGCAATGATGAGAAGACAATTGTCAGCAATAGCATTTTATGCTGGGTTGAGCGGTGTGGCAGACCCGACGAAAGACCCAAGGGTGAGGAGAGCGATAAAGGGTTGGGAGCGATTGACACCAGGGGCAAAAGATGCTAGGAGACCGATAGATGCAAGCAGATTAACCAGCTTGCTGGGAATGTTACCCAGAATTTGCTTCACACCATATGAGACACAATTATTTAGTGTGGCATATTCGCTGGCCTTTTTTGGGGCGTTCAGGGTATCCGAGTTACTGGCGGCCTCAAAAACAGACAAGGAAGGGGGCATACGAGTTGAGGATGTTATTCTGACAGACGATTCTTTGCAAGTCAGGGTGCGGAGATCAAAAACAGACCCACTAGGGAAAGGGTGTTGGATCCAGTTAAGGCCTATGGCAGGGGCGACATGTTGCCCAGTGAACCTTACAAGGACCTTCCTGCGCATCAGGCAAAATGGGGGCGACAGCAGATTGCTAATACATGCCGATGGGTTACCCCTCACAAGATTTCAGTTTACTAGAGTGTGCAAGTTAGCGCTGGTAGGACTAGGGGTAGACACGGCGCATTATACCTCTCATTCATTCCGCATCGGCGCAGCCACAACAGCAGCGGCATTAGGCCTTCCAGAGGAGATCATTAAGAGGTTGGGCCGATGGAAGTCGACATGCTTTGAACGATATATACGCCCTCAGCTAATATAGGTAGGCTGATTGTTCACCCCTGTTACGGCACTTCACGTTGATTATGTCCATCTTCAATTTGCTCTAGGTACACCTACTCAGAGGTCGCAAATATGCTGGTGTGGTCATTCCTTTATACGCAGGGCAGGGCTCATGTTCAACGATTCTCAAGAAGAGAGAGATCAGAAGTCGAAAAGAACTGACCACCATTGGGTGGGGGTAGGCGGACAACGTTTAAGGGGCGTCCCCAAAGACCTGCAGGGAGCCATGGCTAGAGGCATGCCGGTCCCAGATATTTTAGTAATACACTCAGGGGGCAATGATATGATCCCGGCAGGGAGGAGGGGAGTCAAGGAGACTTTGTTCTCAGTCCTGGCAGAAGTTAAGAACATGTTTCCCAAAACAATTTTATTTTGGTCCGAGATCATACCACGACAACGTTGGGCGGAAAGGGCGCCACCGAAGGCGATAAATAAATCGGTGAGGAGGCTGAATCAGTCTGTAGCGGGAATTTTAAAGGGATCCAGCATACGTAACATCAGACACAAGTTGATACAACCTGCAAGGTTAGACCTATACGCAGAAGATGGAGTACACCTTTCCAAGGCTGGTAACGTGTTGTTCATACAGACTATCTTAGGAGCTATCGAGGAGGTACTGGATTTAGCAGGGGGGAGGGCGAGCCCGCCAGTGAACGTCTCGCCCTGTGGCGGGGCCCTGGCCAAGAGAAATGACATGGACTCCGTTTTGCGGTGACTTTTTAGTACCAGAACAGGTCTTGAAGTCTATCAGGGCTCCGGGCTGGCGAGAGAGAGAGGGCTGACCTGCTGGTGGCTCCGTACTCTCTGGCTCTACCCCAGGAAGCCAGCGGTTGTCACAAGAGGTGGCAGACTATTTACCTGCGGCTCTGTTGACCGGGGGGCAGTCAGCTTAAGGAGAGCAGGCTATCTTGGTTGGGGCCTACTGGCACAGCCCAAAGACAAAACCTAAATATGTACAATCTTACAGTCAGTTGGAGTGCTGTGGTGTGTTGAAAAATGTATTATAAGATGTTCACGAGTAATTAAAATGGCCAATGAGTACATGGCCGGATCTGTATTAATAAAAGTTACACTGTGAAGACCAAGAATGACTCAGGTGTTTCTATATGGGGAAGAAAGGAGGGAAGGTGGGTCAGTGCACTTTGTATGCCAGCTATGAGGGGCGCCACCCCATGTAAGGGGCGTGGCGCCTTTAGTGGCATCAAAGAGCCCTAGAAAGCGTAGGAACCCCTTCCGGGTCGCGTGACCCGGAAGGGGAAGGACACAAGCAAAGTGACCGGATGTGCGCAGGCACGAAGAGTCTTGGTTCGACCCAGGAAGCAATTCGTTTATGGTGGGGGGTTTAAAAGTGGAAGGGGCGTGATCTTCGCCCTCTTTGTCCGCGATCCTGTTAGGTGGTCGGAGGTCGCATCGGAGTTGCCCACCCACCCATCCCTGAAAGCGTGGTGTTAGTTAGGCGGGTTCCGGGGTCCTGGCCAAGAGAAATGACATGGACTCCGTTTTGCGGTGACTTTTTAGTACCAGAACAGGTCTTGAAGTCTATCAGGGCTCCGGGCTGGCGAGAGAGAGAGGGCTGACCTGCTGGTGGCTCCGTACTCTCTGGCTCTACCCCAGGAAGCCAGCGGTTGTCACAAGAGGTGGCAGACTATTTACCTGCGGCTCTGTTGACCGGGGGGCGGTCAGCTTGAGGAGAGCAGGCTATCTTGGTTGGGGCCTACTGGCACAGCCCAAAGACAAAACCTAAATATGTACAATCTTACAGTCAGTTGGAGTGCTGTGGTGTGTTGAAAAATTTATTATAAGATGTTCACGAGTAATTAAAATGGCCAATGAGTACATGGCCGGATCTGTATTAATAAAAGTTACACTGTGAAGACCAAGAATGACTCAGGTGTTTCTATATGGGGAAGAAAGGAGGGAAGGTGGGTCAGTGCACTTTGTATGCCAGCTATGAGAATTCTCCTTGTGGAGATTCAATCAATCAATTAATCAGGATTTATAAAGCGTGACAAATCACCCGTAATGGTCTCAAGGCACTGGAATTGCAAGCTACTTCGCGGTGCTCTGTTCATTCAAACAGCCATATCTAAAGTCCTTTTCTGAATTTCCAGAGTGATGCGGAGTTTCTGAGGTGCAGGGGAAGGTAATTCCGGGCTTTGGCCGCCAGGCCAGATTCTGCCCTGAGCACAAGAGACTCCCCGACAACAGCGGGGCCTCCGCCATGAGTGTGAAGGCCCTTTGTGAATCAGGTCCATAGTGTTTGACTATAACGCTACTAATGGCACACAGGCACACATTCCCCAGAGAAACACAAACACACAAAAACACTCAATCCACAGACACACATAAATATATTCACCGCACAGATGCAGACATATTCACCACTTACACACACACAAACCAACACATGTGCAATTTTTTTTTCATTCAAGCTTGTACTGCAAGTGTTGATGCTGCGCCTCATCTTCTCCTGTAGGTGCTTTACCTGTTTGTGAGCGTGTGTTTGCATTCATCAGGTGTGGCCTGGCAAGGGCATGACAGGACCCAGGGCAAGCAAGGAAATGGTCCCTTTGTCCCCAGTTGCAATTTTATTTAAACATACTTGGGTTGTGCAATCCGGGCCATGGTGCCACTGCACCTCCTGCACTATCGATATCTATAGGGAAGACCAGGGGAGTGGGCACAACCTATAGTCCTTTCCGCAGCCAATATGTGGGGAGAGCTTGCACCTCTACTGCTTAGTGTTTAAAAAAAATGCAGATTTGATGGGCTGCTGAGGTGTGCTTCGCATTGGGAAGGACTGTCGCTATTCACCAGTATCCTCTACTCCGCATCGGATGCTAAACTCGAACCCCGGGCACGAGGCGATTGCACAAATGGCCCTCCCTGTGCATGCCAGTGAATGCCATATCTATAGCACTCCTACGCTGCTCCGGGTGTAACCAGAAGAGCCAATCAGACACGACACCACTGTTGACAGACGGATGAAAGAGTTACTTACACGTTATCTCTACTGTCCGTCCTTGCTCTCTGTGCCACAGGTCATAAACACGTCAAAGTTTAGTCTCGAGGCCCAGAGGGATTATGAGTTGGAGGGTGGGGGCGAGGGGGTTGACACTGGGTTCAAGAGATGATAGAAATAATTCTTAATATGCTGCACATTTGTGCCTGACTAAGCACTCTGGATATCATTCCTAGAGCAGGTCCCTGCAGTTTAGGAGGGGGTGGTGGGCAGAGGGAGAGGCCTCCGAGGGGCTGCCTTTCAAGCCCCAAGGGCAATTGAAAGCTGTGAGGAATGGGAAACTACGAAGCCCCTCTGTACAATCTGCAGAGGGGCCCACCTTTTTCCATGACGCCACTGCCCTAGAGAAGCAGTTGTAAACAGTGGATTGGTTGGATTTTTTGTTTATTGTAGCGCTTCCTCGTCTTGGTCAGAGATTCGCGGAGGGAGTCCTTAGGTTATGCTATGGTCGAGGATACTGATGACATGGTGTATGGTAGTTTCAGATTTCGGTATGACGTCACTATTATGAGTTTTTCCCTGAGGAGTTTCAAATATCGAATATGTGTAAATGTGAAGGACATCTAACATGGGCTTCAATTGGAATTCCATAGAGCATATTATCAAGCACATTATCGCCGCTTTAGCGGCAGTTTTCTGCCGCTAAAGCGGCGATAATTTTATCGCCTGGATTGATAATATTCCCCTAAATTTGGTGTTTGCGCACTGATATGTTTTTCGCTCATTCCAGGTGACTTTTTCACTGCCGATAGGTAAGCACGGGGCATATCAGCAACACCCGGCGATAATTATCGCTCAGCGCTCTTAGCCTGAGGATAATTATCGCCGGGTAACGTGGATTTTTATCGCTGAGATAGCGTGCTATTAGCAACGCTTATCTCCTCAGCGATAAAAATCCTCACACTAACTGCCTAACATGAGATTATCGCTGGAAACCCAGCGATAATCTCACGCAATGTGGAGTTAGCTTGCTGATAGGAACTCACAAACTTAGCCATGATATCCACCCTCCATAGGATATCATGGCTAAGTCAGTCCTGAAGCAGGCGTAAGGAAAGTAGCGATAACAGGGGTTATCGCTACTTTTCCTGACGCGATGCTTCATAGCGTGGGGCTTGATGATAGGAGAAATGTCGCTTAGCGACATTTCTCCTGTCATGTTAGGTCAGGAACGCCCACTTTGCATCTCATTAGAAATGCAAAGCTGGGCGTAAAGAATCCCCACGCTAAAGCAAGGTTTCACGCGTTAGTGTGGCCTTGCTAATTAGGCGATAAAATTATCGCCGCTTTTCGGCCGAAAACGGCTGCAAAAGCGGCGATAATTTTTTACCGACCTGCTTATAAATATGCCCCCACGTTTCTTTCTCCTGGCGAAATGTGTACAGGAAAATTACTAGGGAGTGCTGTGTTGTCATATTCACTTTAATCCAGGTTCGAATTTAAACTGATGTATATGTCAGAATCAGGATTACTGCAATTCTTGTATGGAGGGTCTAACGAAGCCATTCAATGCCACTACTTTTAGCAGGTGCAAAAACAACATTTGCACTTGTACAATCAGGTGTGTTTTGGCACCCAATTAGCACAAGTGTCTGCAAGATTAGATCACGGCAACACAATTTATCAGGATTTACCCATACAAGCAATCCATAGATTCCGGTGGATCCTCAAAGTGGTGGCCACTATATTTTTTTAACCAAAACTATGAGATTATGTACAATCGGAGATGGCTTCTTTGCATTGGCTGCCAGCACCTGAAAGGGTTCAATTCAATCACCCTGATTGGCCCACGAGATCAGGGAATCTCTCCCTTGAGAGCACATTTTAAATAGTTCTATTGGTGCACCACCTCTGCTTAAAATCACCGTCCTATCTCTGTATGCAAACTTAAAAAAAAATCTAGGCTAGAAAGCCGAGTGTTTTCCTACTTGCAGCTAGATTGTGGAAATCTCTCCCTCTTCAGATCCATTCAAATCCCAGCCTTTTCAGATTCACGACGGTGGTGAAAAGGTGGTTAAATCTTCACAACGCTACAAAAACATCATTGGTATCAGCCTCTTAGAGCTAAGTCTGGACGAAAGGTGCACTTTAGAAAATCGCATATGCAAATACAAAATTCAAAACTTTGCACTAGTAAAAGGGAACAACGTGCAAACGGTAATTGTAACCATTTTGAAAGCATTGCTCTGCTTTGTGCACAACTTTGGATGGGGCAATTACCACCAGGTTCAACTTAAAATGCACTGCTTGTGCAAACACAAAAGTGAGGGTAAGTTTAACTCTGTCTCTAAGGGTTGCTAGTGTTAAAGCAGGTGCAATTGTATTGTGCAGGCTTTAGCACTGGCTTCTGAATCAACATAGGTAAAGATTTAGGCGTGCCTCTGACGTGATCAATGTCACGTTTTGCACCTCCTCTGGACAAATATGCACTGTAATTGGTCACAGCACATTCATGACAATTACCTCACAACCCAACCGCACTTATCCAATCACTCCTACTCAGGCCCAGATTAAAATTGACTGAGCGATAACTCCAGGTGGAATTCAACCATCTGCAATTCAGAAGGTCTTCGGGCCCCGAATTATTGGGTCTACAAACCCTGGACCTGCAAATTCCATGCCTTGGAGCCAGTGGCGGCTCGCATAGGGTGTGCTGTGGGGAGGGGTGGGCGGGGGAGGAGCAGGCTGGGGGGGGTAGAAAACTCGGACATGCGATGGAACGGAGGAACGTAGGGGCATATTAGCAATGCTTTGCGATAACTATCCCAAAGCGCGCTTAGCGCCCATTTTTTTAACGCCGGCTATCGCAGGTTTTTATCGCGGAGATATCACGTTATTAGCAATACGTATCGCCAGAGCGATAAAAATTCCTGCAATATCGGGAAATCGCCTTTTTGCAGGGAACATCGCTGGTTTTCCAGCAGTGTTTCCTGCAAAACCGCAATAACCTTGCTGATACGACCCTGTGGTCGTATCAGCATTATCCACCCCCTATGTTAGGGATAGCAAAGTCAGGATTTTAGCAGACGTTAGATTTTGGCAAAAACCGCCGTTTTCGTCAAAATCTAACGTCTGCTGAAATCCTGTGGGCTGCCTTGTAAATATCACGATGTGAACATCAGCGATATTTTACAAGGTAGTCCATTGGGGTATGCCCAGTGACGCCCACTTTGCATCTCATTAGAGATGCAAAGTGAGGCGCCGGGAAAACGTGTGCTAACATGCAATTATGCATGTTAGCACACTCTTGTAAATAGGACGATAGTTTTATCACCGCTTTTTTGGCTTTTTAAGCCCAAAAAGCGGAGATAAAGCCCTTGTTAATATGCCCCGTAATAATTACTTGCCTCCAATCTGTAGTATGTCTGTGTTTGCTACCCCCCACCCTACCCCTTCCCCTCCCCACCGCCACGCAGCACGCCCTATGCGAGCCGTCACTGCTTGGAGCCTCTAGGCAGCTTTTCAAGCTGGAGGGGAGGAACTGCAAACAGAAGCCACCACCCAACCCCTGTAACAGCACATGGGAACAGATAATACTCTCATCAGACAAACTTCACCGAAAATGTGAGACAGAGTTTTCTCCCACACTTGGGTTGCTTTAGTTGAACCAACTGGAGCAATGCACCCGATAACAAAGATTGTGACAGAGAAGCCAAGGACTAATAGTGAACTGCCTACACTATGGACAGGTAGACAATGAGGTATTCAACTAAGAATGATCAAAGTTGCGTCCCCTTATTTCCATTTCAACTGCAATGTATAGCTAACACAGTAAACAACCACATTGCCACTATTATGTCTAAGATGGAATGTTTTCACAGGCGCTCTGCTGCTGTCCACATGCACTCACTCATAATAACACACTGATGATTTCACTCCCTGGGTTATCAAGTACCCACTTGCATCAGCTCACGCAACACTCATACAAACTGACATATGCCCGTCATTCATCCATTCACTGTCTCACCAAACACCCACTCACACCAGCTCACCCATCACTCGTACTCACAACAATGTTCTTATGTACTCTCTTGCTCTCACATCAAGCATCCACTCACTCTTGCACTCACTCACACCCACCACTTTTGCATTTACTCAGCTGCTTCACCAAGCAGTCACTTATACTAGCTCATCAATGAACCTCACTTACAGCAACACACTCATACACTCACACTGTTTCAGTAATCCCTCAGTCATAGCAGCTAACCCAAGACTGTCACTCATGCACTGACATCAACACAGTCTCACTAACCACATAATCACACCAGCTCGCTTTAGGACTTAACTGCACACTGTTGGAATTGCCACTTTCTGGTTGGCTGAGGCGGTGCCCTAGCCAAGCAGAACCTACTACTCCCATAAGGGGTAGGTGATTACACTCACTGTATAACCTGCACTCACCCTTGGGTAGCTTGGCACTGAGCAGCCAGGCTTATCACAGAGGCAATGTGTAAAGCATTGACACAGCACTCTTACACAATAGATACACTTAGTATCACAAAAGGGACTTCATACGTGGTGTATGTAAATTAACTCTGTATTCAACACACACATTCATTAACACAACATGAACATCATGTATTTCTGGGCATAAATCACATTTGGAAATATTACTGGCAGTACTGGGCCCAACCATGTTAAAATGACTTCAGTAGTATGCACACTTTGGAAAGATCCTACTTTACCGCCAGTACCCTTATGAGGTGCAGTCAGAACTAGGCCCACCCTGGCAATATTACAATTCAATATCACACAGTTAAAGGGTGCACCTCAGATAACAATGATATCAAAAATGTGTACACACAGATAATTACAACACTTTTAAACAGTACCGTTGGCCAAGGACGAACGTGTAAAAACCAATGTAAAACCTAGTATTATTTTTGGCAAGGGATCAACGTGCAAAGCAAAACTGCCATGCAGTGTATAATAACAGGATGTCCTCATGCAGTGACTCCCACACACTCATTCAGCACTGATTTGCGGTGCAATGAATATCAGGCAGGTCCATTTGGCGTGCCCTCACACACAGCACTGTAATGCCGTGCAACTGATGTCCGGCAGGTCAATGGATAATACAAATGCAGACCTCCACCTTTCAGCTAACCCCGACCACTCTATGCACACTTGTTGGAGATAAAGAAACCCTTCCCCTGCTACTAGGCCAATTGCTGCTGAAGTCACACTTAGACAGGGTCCCAAGGAAGAAGGTATGGGTAGGTAGGAGGGCTAATTAGATGGCAGTTGACAAATGGGGGTTTGGCCACCAACTGTGAAGTTAACCCATGATATGCCAGGCAGAAGTGGGCTGAGGGCGATAGTTATTCAATCAAAGGGTTCCACAATTTGCCTTCTGGCTAAACTAAATTCCGCAAAGCACAGGGGGGTCATACAGTCTCTTGACCCACTTTTGATCACTCTCGGAAATGTTCCTCAGCCCAATGAATTACTCTCAACACCCAAGCCCAATCTGGGCAATACTAGCTGGCAACCCAAAGTCATTGGGACGGGTGAGGAGAGGATAGCTGATCTGATGCACTGAGGGCACAAACAGAACTATCGACGAATGGGGGATGAACAGGGAAGCCTCTCAGATGAAGGAGACACCCCATCAGACACACATCAATCAAAGTAGCACCCAGGCAATCCAGGCACAATGGAACATGAATCTGCTCCTCTGTACCTCCCTGGAAATGAGGCACAACATCTTCTGCGCGTTGATATGAGTCGCACCAGAAAATTCCAGTCACACACAATGAAGAGTCACAAACTCAGTACCTCCTTGGAAATAAGGCACAACGTCTGGTGCGCATATATCCATGTCTCATCAGACAGTTCCGGGTACACACAATAAAGAGTTGCAAATTCTGTACCTCCCAGGAAATGAGAACCATGTCTGGTTTGCATTGATAGGGGTTGCACAAGACACTACCAGTCACACACAACAAAGAGTTGCAAGTTCCGTGCCGCTGTGGAAATTAGGCACCACGTCTGGTGCACATTGATAGGGGTCGCACCAGACACTACCGGTCACACACAACAAAAAGTTGCAAATTCCACACACAATGAAGAGTTTCCAATTCTGTACCTTCCTGTACATGAGGCACAACACCTTGTGTGCCTTGATATGGGTCACACCAGACAATTCCTGTCTCACACACAGGTGAAAGTTTAACAGTGCTGTAAAGCATAGAATGAGGTACTACTACAGGTCCACCCGCCCTCCGAGGGTCGAAATATGTGAATCGGACACTGCACGCAATGAGCATGCAGACGGCGTCTCGCATGAGAGAGATTCCTCGCAATCGACGAAGCGGGCCATGCGCGGTCCTGCAGCCGGTAAATCCGCTCACCACTAACAAAGCGCTTATGTGTGTTGAGGCCCCCATGATACAGGGGCCACAGTCCATAGATACCGGCAGTACTTTTGGGGCTTCGCACAAAGCAATCCAGTCTCCAGGCACAATACTTGGTTCCACGCTCAGGCCGCGCTACCAGTTGGGATCCAGCAGACGATGTGGGCACTTAAGAGAGCACCACTCTCCAGGTGTCACAGATAGATAGTGTGGGTACCTCGCAGGAAGTCTTTATGTCCCTGAGACTACCACAACAGAACAAGGGGCAATCCAACAAGCACTTAGAGAGCACACTTCAGGGTGTCATACAGCAGCAGGTAGTCAGGTCTACATTAGGGGTAACTTATGGGTAAAAAAAGAGGAGTTCAAGGCTTGGCAAGTGGTTTTAAATGCCAAGTCGAAGTGGCAATAAGCTGCACACACAGGTCTTGCAATGGTAGGCCTGGGGCAGGTTTGAAAGGCTGCTTGTGTGGGACAGCACAGTCAGTACTGCAGGCCCACTAGTAGCAGTTAGGTTCCAGGCCCTGGGTATATGGTATGCCGCTTTACAAGGAACTTATAAGTAAACTAAATATGCCTATCATGTATAGCGCCCAAAGTCACCATGTTTAGGGGAGACATTTTCATATCAAGTTTATGGCACAGTGCCATTCGTTGAACACATTCTTCATATTAAATACAGCATGGTGTGTGCATTGCGATGCCTAGAGTCCCAGCTAATAAAACGGTTTAGAACAAAACAGCTGCAGGTATTGAATGCAGATGAAAAACTGTATGTACATTTATAAATCAGGAAGAATTTGTTTATGATAAGTGCTGCTATCTGAGTTTCCTCACTAAGAGAGCATCAGAATCAAAAGAGCAAAGAAGGTAGCAGAGAAAAATAACGGTCGTGATTTGTTTATGTGTACATTCACTGACAATAACCTTAAAGGCAGAGTCAGATAGAGTGAAATGTATAAATGTTACAAAGTTTCAGGAATATTATTGGCACTGAACTAATTAGAGGCACTATGTCTGTATAAAAGATTAAGGGAAATTGGTTAATGGACACACCAAGGTATATGTCATATGAAGAATGTGTTCAACGAATGGCAATGTGCCATAAACTTGATAGAAAAAGTTGATTATAATTGCACTCAGCAGAAATAACATAGCAAGTATATGCATTAAATATGATGGCCAGATATTTATGCTACTCTAATATGATAAGGAAATTATAAAATGAGAGAGTGGTAGAATGACTGATACCAATATATGAAAAACATATATATATATATTTATTCACTGAAAAAAACCATAGGTTTCAGGGGTGTTATAGTTAGCTGGACTTTTCACTCGTACAAAACCATTGAAATTCCCCCGTTATAGTTAGTTCAGCTAACTATAACTCGCGCGCCCGCAATGCACTGCTGATGACGTCACATATTACATCACTCATGACATGGTCAGTGACATCACTGATGACATCACTGATGACATCACTGATGACATCATCCAGTGAATGTGTGTTTTTCTGAAAATTACATATGTTTTATTTATGTATATCTCAAGGTCGATGGAAGAATAAATGGGTATATAAGTGTCTAAATGGATGATTTGTTTTTGAAAAATTGATTGTATAACTGACTGATTAAGTGTATCTTAGTGAATACATGGCTTACCGAGTAATGTTTAAATATGTAAATATCTGTATCAGTCTCTCACTTTATGTATGAGTGGCTGCATGGGTTGGTAAGTAGCTACATGAGTGTTTATATAGGTTATTAGTTGGTTTTTTGAGTATCAGTATGAGTGTCTGAGTGTTTGTATGGTTCGGTGGGGGGTATTATGTAGTGCATAGGTGCATGAATGAGTGACTCACTGTTTGTATGTGTGGAAGACAGCATGTGTGCAGGACTGTATGGGTGGATGAGTGTGTGCATGGGTGTGTTAGTGAGTGAATGACTGTCTCAATAGTGTCTTTATGAGTAACTGCATATGTTTTAAACTAGTATATGTGACTATTGGTGTAAAAAAGTGAGTATATGTGAGAGTGAGAGATTGAAAGAGTTCCTCTATGAATAAGTATGTGTTTCTATAAGTGATTGTTGAAAAGACTAAGTATGTGTAAGTTTCTGGAGAAGTAAGTGTGGTGGTATGTGTATAACTGTATATGCAAGTAAATGGATGTTTGATTCTTTATTAGCATGAGTGACTATGTGTGTGAGTAACTCTATGGATGAGTGGCGTTGTGTAACAGGATGTATAGGTGTATGAGTACATATGATGAGTGAGTACATGTATGAGTGACTGTATAGGACTGTTGGTGAATGAGTGAATGTGTATGTGGATCTTAGAATTACTGAATAGGTTGTTGTAACTGATATTGGTATGTCCATTGTTTTGAAAATTTTAGTTTCTATTTTTAAATGTGTGTATCAAAGGTTATATTAGGGGGAGAGGAGGTCTGCCTCTCAATCACAAGGATGATGTCATCAGTGATGTCATTTGAGATGTCATCAGTGATTTCATGAGTGATGTCACTGACCATGTCATGAGTGATGTAATATGTGACATCATCAGCAGTGCATTGCGGGCGCGCGAGTTATAGTTAGCTGAACTAACTATAACGGGGGAATTTCAATGGTTTTGTACGAGTGAAAAGTCCAGCTAACTATAACGCCCCTGAAACCTATGGTTTTTTCAGTGAATTTCTAAGGTTTTTCAAATGCTAATTCCTAACTATAACGTGCCTGAAACCTTTGGTTTTTTCAGTGAATTTCAAAGGTTTTTTAAATGCTAATTTCTAACTACGCCTACAGAGATAGGACATGTGAAGAAAGAAGAAAAAACGCACAGAAAGAAAAAAAAGAAATGCAGAAAGAAGCAACAGAAGTCCTCAAAGACGAAGAAAAGTGTAGGAAGAAGGATAACGTGCAGAAAGAACAAACAGAAGAGCAGAAAGAAGCCTTGTTGCAAAATCATCCTGTACCCTCAACTTTTTCAGTCGGATACTGGTGGTAACTGAGTCTGACTAACCAGTCCTAGAGCCAGTGCTATGTTAAAAGATATTCAGAATACAGTGAAAACACCTACATACACTAGGGAACACTATGCGTTGGGGTCCCCCTGTGATCAGCATGACCTCCTCTGTAAGCCCCTAGTATATAATAGGGCAGGGGATTAAAACTACCTCTTAAAACGCGCCACAGGGCGTGTTTGCACACGTCACCTCAGGCCCCGTCCCCTCACTTCCCCACTGTATGAACATGCCCTGTGGCCATTTTGAGTTGGGAGATTAAGTCCCCTTGAATCCTGAGGATCCCTAGGGGCAAAATAGCCCACTAGGTACGTCCAGTAAGCGCCATTGCAGACAGGTGTAAAAAGAGGCACGGCCTAGACCACCTCTCTGCAACGCAGCGCAGTGGCACTTACTGGAAGCACCTGGTGGGCTAGTTGGCCCCCAGGGTCCCTCGGGATTGAAGGGGAATTATTTCCCCAACTTAAAATGCACCACAGGGCTTGTTTGCACACGTTAACTCAGGACCCGTCCCCTCCCTTCACCACTGTGTAAACACGCCCTGTGGCCGTTTTTAGTTGGGAGATTAAGTTCATTTGAATCCTGAGGGTCCCTAGGGTCCATCTAGCCCACTAGGTACCTCCAGTAAGCGCCACAGAGCTGCGTTGCAGAGAGGTGTAAAAAGTGGCACGGCCTGGACCACCTCTCTGCAACGCAGCTCAGTGGCGCTTACTGGAAGCACCTGGTGGGCTAGTTAGCCCTCCAGGGGCCCTCAGGATTGAAGGGGAATTATTTCCCCAACTTAAAACGCGCCATAGGGCGTGTTTGCACACGTCACCTCAGGCCCCGTCCCCTCCCTTACCACTGTGTAAACACGCCCAGTGGCCGTTTTTTAAGTTGGGAGATTAAGTCCCCTTAAATCCTGAGGATCCCTAGGGGCAAAATAGCCCACTAGGTACGTCCAGTAAGCGCCATTGCAGACACGTGTAAAAAGAGGCACGGCCTGCACCACCTCTCTGCAACGCAGAGCAGTGACGCTTACTGGAAGCACCTGGTGGGCTAGTTGGCCCCCAGGGTCCCTCAGGATTGAAAGGGAATTATTTCCCCAACTTAAAACGCGCCATAGGGCGTGTTTGCACACGTCACCTCAGGCCCCATCCCCTCCCTTCACCACTGTGTAAACGCACCTTGTGGCCGTTCTAAGTTGAGAGATTAAGTCCCCTTGAATCCTAAGGGTCCCTAGGGTCAACCTAGCCCACTAGGTACCTCCAGTAAGCGCCACAAAGCTGCGTTGCATAGAGGTGTAAAAAGGGGCGTGGCCTCAGAACACCTGTCTGCAACGCAGCTCCCTGGCGCATACTGGAGATACCTGTTGGGCTAGTTGGCCCTCAGGGACCCTCAGTATTGAAGGGGAATTAATTCCCCAACTCACAACTGGCCAGCGGGCGCGTTTGCAGAGTGCTGCAAGGAGGGGGCATGGACTCCGGTGCGATGCCGGTCTTTTATTTATTTTATTTTTTTAAGAAGGAGGGCTGTGTGGCCCCCCCCTTCTTTTTCTAACTTACTGGCCCTGGGGACCCCATCCCCCAGGGCCTGCACCCTAATCTTTTTTGTTGAAAAAAATTAATTTGGCCCTCCCAAGGCCTTAACCGGCCCCGGGAACCCCAACCCCCGGGTCATGGTCTTTTTTTAAATTTTTTATTCTTTAGGAGGGGAGCTGCGTTGCCCCCCTCCTCAGGCCACTTATGGCCTTGGGGACCCTATCCCCCGGGGCCGGCCTTTGTTTTTTATTATTTAAAAAATATATATATTTATAGAAACACCTAGGACATGCTGGACAAAACGTATTTACCTATCACCATGACGATTTGCGTGATATTAATTAAAAGGCGACTATTCATAGAATGAATCCACATGGAATGTATTTACACTGCTAGTGAAGCTCTGACGTGTCTGACGCCCTACCGTGCCTAATCCCGGAGCCCCCGCCGGTGGGTACTCTCCAAGTAGACACCCTTGTTGTTTATTTATACAAACATGGGTAGCTATTGACGGGCACATTTAATATACACGCACACCAAGCCATTCAAAGGGGATTCAACACAAATTCGACCAAACTATGTAAGAAACCCCCTCACGGTTAATAGAACACACATCCACCGCCGGATGTGTAATACTTTTTATTTTACTCTCTGGAAAGGAGACGAACCTCACTTGAGAGTCACAGCGTGCTCCTGGCTGAGCCCAATGCTGTGTTACACCCACCAGTGCCCGCCGAGTGCCTCACACCTCTGTGTTGTATTCCACCAGCTAGTGCGTATGCTATGACACTCTCTAGCCCATGTGCACGGTAACACCACCCCGTGAATATGTCATGCCACACTTGCGTTCGAACGGGTTATATTGCCCATCTCACGTGCCTTCCTCGATGCCTATGATATAACGCACAGCGCTATGCCATGCATAATACAATCTGGGATCCATATCTTTGTCACAGTGCATATGCAACGTTACACTCCCCAGCACATATTTTATATTACAACTTTAGAGACTAGTTAGGTTACACAACACTGCCCTGTGCATATTACACTCCAAGGCGCATATCGCATAGCATGCGCTAGTGCCTGTGCTATCTCGCGCTCTCCAATGAATCTGTCATTGCGCACAATGTATTGCATATTATATTTCACGCCCGGTTCATCTTATATCACACTTTTTGGTCATAGTTTATACCATATACTATATCTAGTTTTCATTTTCAATCGTGCTCTCAGGACTATGTTGTATATAACACTGCATCCACCTACCCTTTTCACGGGCATTACATTTTGCGATGGGGGGTGGAGGGTCAGGGGGTGTTTCTGCCAAGTGAGCCCGGAGTCACAGTCACAAACGTCCTCTTCTTCCTGAATAAAAGTGAGATTATGCTGCATATTTGTTCATATTTTAAGTAGTTCGCACAGACACGCATTGTAAAAACAATAAAGTTCCTAATACCCACCTTCTCTGAACAGTTAGCTTGCTGCCCCATCCACCTCCTCCCTATCCTCTGTTGTGTGAATCTATGGACTAGCCTCCTCCCTCCTGCCATGCATGGTCTGATGTGCTGCCACTGCCCTCCATTTAGCATGATGTACCAGTCCACTTCTCCTGCCCTCCATTGCCCAATTCTATGGCCCATCATTGACCTCCTGCTTAGCCTCTGTGCTTAGCTTGCTGCCCCTATTCTCCTTCCCCTGCCCTCCGATGTCTTTGTGCATGCCCCTGCTCCATCCTTTTTGCCCACCATGTTCCATGGACCTGCCACTCCTATCTACTCTGAGTGTTCTGTTGAGCTGCCACTCTCCTCCCACCTGCCTAGCATTGTCAGATGACTGTAACCTGTCCCTGCCACCTCCACCCTGCCTGTCCACATGCCATGCCCCTATCCCCTTCCTCCTGTCCTCCATGGTCCATTTTACTGCCACACCCTTCTGCCCTCCCTGGTCTGTTGTGCTGCAACTGCTCCTCTTGCCTGCCCCGCGCGGTCTGTTGTGAGGCCCCTTCCCCTGAACTCTCTTGTCTGTGCCCAGGTCCTGACCCTCCCTTCTATCCTCCATGGTCCTTTGTGCATACCTTCCTTCTTCCCCATCATAGCCATTGTGCTGCCACTAACCCTCCTGCTTGCCATGCATGGTCTTCTGTGCTGCCATGGCCCTTCCCACCTTCCCTGTGTGGTCAGCTAGCTGCCCCTGACCCCCTCCCACCTTCCCTCCATGGTCTGTGTGTATGCCATCATAGTCTCATTGTTGCTCTCCATGGTGTGTCTTTTTTCTAGTGCCCAACCTCCATGGTCATCTTGCTGCTCCTGCCCTGCCCCCTTGCCCCCAGCCCTCTGTTTCCATGTGCAGACCCCTATTCCCTCCCTCCTGGCTTGTCTGTTCCATTGTAATGCCCCTGATCCGTCCCTCCTGCCCTTTATGGTCTGTTATGCTGCAGCTTTCTCTCCTGTATGTCCATTATGGTCAGCTAGCTACCCTTGCCTCTTTCCCCTCTGTTCTCTGTTGTCCATGTGCATGGTCCTGTCCCCTCCCTATTGCTTTCTATGGATTGTTGTGCTGCACTCCCATCCCGCATGCGCTGTGTGGTGTATTGTGCTGCTGCAAACCCTGATGCCTGCCCTGTAGGGTCAGTTTGGTGCACCTCTCCATGTCCCTCCTGTCCTCTGTTATCCGAGTCCATGTCCCTACCCCAATTCGTCCTGCCTACCATGATGCAATGTACCATACGTGCGAACATTTTGAACTTGGTAAGAGGGAGAATTTGAAAAAAAACTGGGGTATTGATTTTCCCCTTTGAGTTACATTGAAAAAGAGGAGATTGTAGACAGGAGACAGATCAAATAAAGCCCATTTGAGCTTAAAAATATTGGACGTTTCCTGGCTGAAACAGGTCTGTTGGCATGTATGGTTGTACTACCACTGCCTCTTCCTTCTGCCCACAATGGTCTATTATACTGCCACAGCCTCTCTTGCCAGTCCTGTATTGTTGGTTTGTTGCCCCTGCCCCCCTTTCAACTGCCCTCCATAGTCTGTTGTGCTGCCACTGCCCTTCCTGCCTGCCCAGTGTGGTCAAATTGTTGCATCTGCACTCTCCTACCTGCCTTCAATTTTCAGAGTCTGTGCCCCTGGCCTCTGCCTCTCAACAGTATCCCAATGAACCACTAGATTGCTAACATTCTATATTTATTACAAAAGTGTGGAACGCCTGATGTCATCTTGATGTAATCAAAACTGTAATATCTAGAGTATTTCCTTTAGAAATTACATATATAAGAGGGTCTTATTTGCATTAAAATTATGGTTAGTGCTCTAAAAAACTAAAATGAGGACATATTTTCTGAGTTTTCAAATAGCAACAAAGAACTTTTAAATTATTTGTGATCTTTATGTTTTTTTATCCAGTTGACCACTTGATTAAATGTTGCACCTAGGGGAGAGGATGTGGTGTTACTTCCAGAGCTGCAGACTTTGCAACTGGGGAACCAGGTTGGAGTTTCTGCTTCAGCTCAACATTCTGTGATTCTGGTCAAATCACTTAATCTCCCCATGTCTACAACCAAAATGAATTTGATCTTGTGTGATGTAACCAATGCTCATGTAAAGCACTCCAATACCTGACAAGTCTGCACTATATAAAACTGCAAATACACAAAAAATAAGTGTTTTGCACACTTCTGTCATTGGGCTACATGTGGGCTACATCTGGGTGATATTTGTGCTGCATTTGGGCTCTTTTGTCTCTGGTGGCCATCTTGGGAGATTTATTTGTTATGAAGTTTCCTAATTTCCTCATTCACTGCAGTCTCCTCAGTAGGAAATGCTTTCAGTTTTTTACTTTGATTCCATCAAGAAGGTATTCAGATATGTCACACATTTGCCATAAATTCTGAATGTTAGCACTCTAGTTGCTCATTAGATCACTGTAGTAAAGCTACTGCTCACCACGGATGTCTGCTGCTTGTATTAAAAGTGCATGTTTCAGTCTACATATCAGATTTTTTTAATGAAATAGAAGAGGATTTGAGAAGTCACTCAAAATGTGCCCTAATTTTTCTTTCTTCAGCACTAATCATAATTTCAATGGCAAAATGAACCCCCTCATTGTGTTCCTTTTTAAATTAAATGTTTTAAGTGTTACCAGTTTATTCCAATCAAGATGGCTTCAGGTGTGCCATACGTTTGTCATAAGTTAGACAGTAAGCGCTCTAGTTGTTCTTAAGAACACTCTGGGACATTCTGTCATTGGGCTATACTTGGGCTACATCTGGGTGATATTTGGGCTACATTTGGGCTCTTTTGTCTCTGGTGGCCATCTTGGGAGATTTATTTGTTATGAAGTTTCCTAATTTCCTCATTTACTGCAGTCTCCTCAGTGGGAATACTTTCAGTTTTTTATTTTGGTTCCATCAAGAAGGCATTCAGATGTGTCACACATTTGCCATAAATTCTGAATGTTAGCACTCTAGTTGCTCATTAGATCACTGTAGTAAAACTACTGCTCACCAGGGAAGTCTGCTGCTGGTATTCAAAGTGCATGTTTCAGTCTGCATGTCAGAATTTTTTTATGAAATAGAATAGGATTTGAGAAGTCAAAATGTGGCCTCATTTTTCTTTCTGCAGAACTAATCATAATTTATATGGCAAAATGAACCCCTCATTTTGTTCCTATGCAAATTAAATGTTTTACGTGTTACCACTTTATTCCAATCAAGATGGCTTCAGGTGTACCATACTTTTGTCATAAGTAAGACTGTTAGCGCTCTAGTTGTTCTTTAGTTGTTCGTTAGAACACTCTGGGACATTCTGTCATTGGGCTATACTTGGGCTACATCTGGGTGATATTTGGGCTACATTTGGGCTCTTTTGTCTCTGGTGGCCATCTTGGGAGATTTATTTGTTATGAAGTTTCCTAATTTCCTGCAGTATCCTCAGTAGGAAATACTTTCAGTTTTTTACTTTGGTTCCATCAAGAAGGCCTTCAGATGTGTCACACATTTGCCATAAATTATGAATGTTAGCACTCTAGTTGCTCATTAGATCACTGTAGTAAAGCTACTGCTCACCAGGGAAGTTTGCTGCTGGTATTCAAAGTGCATATTTCAGTCTGCATGTCAGAATTTTTTTATGAAATAGAAGAGGATTTGAGAAGTCAAAATGTGCCCTAATTCTAATTTTCTTTCTGAAGCACTAATCATAATTTCTATGGCAAAATGAACCCCCTCATTTTGTTCCTTTGTAAATTAAATGTTTTAAGTGTTACCACTTTATTCCAATCAAGATGGCTTCAGGTGTGCCATACTTTTGTCATAAGTAAGATTGTTAGCGCTCTAGTTGTTCGTTAGAACACTCTGGGACATATCGCGGCTATTTACAGTGCTCGGATAAAGTGCTGTATATCGGAATACTAAAAAACGACGCACACGCAGTTGACCGTTGCGTATTAGACTGTTAAAAGCGCACGCTAGCTACGAAACTAATGTCCTTAAATAACGGCACCGTTTTTTATGCACATTCTTTTAGACGCGCCTTATCACAACCACAAGGCACAGTTAAACAGCACTTTATCAGAGCACTGTAAATAGCCGCGATCACCACCATTCCACATTAAAATCACACAAACGCTGAATTCTAATTTTGGGTATAACCAACCCTTAAGTTCACAGCATGTTCACCGAACACTAATGACACTCACAGTGTTAATTTTGCTCCAATAATTCCGTGGTCCTTGTATATTGAGCAGCGCTCGTTATGATTTATTCTAGATATTCCCCAGATGAAGGCCTACCAGGCCGAAAAGCATTGGGATATTAAAAGTCATGGTGTATAATTGATGCATTATGGGAAATGAAGACTAATTCCCAGATGAAAAGTAAAACTACAATAAATAACGAACTAAAAAACAACCACAAAAAAGAGTTTAAACTTTATTGAACCTGACAAGATTTCACATTGAGAGATTTGAATCAGTGCCCAGGCGACATACCCCACGTTCATGGGGATGCAATTTAATCGAAAGTGTCTGGAGTGCAATGCTAAAAATATTTATATATATGACATGTTGAAGTAAGATTTGATTTTTTTGTAATATTGTTAGAACTACATATCCCACCGCGCACCATTATGAGCAAAGTGGGTTTGTCTCTATATATTGCAATGAATGTAGGACTCACCCAACCAAAATCAAGACTTCATAGTCGAAACGCGTTGGTGTTGGTGGTGTGAATAAAGAATTTAAATATTGAACTCCTGGAGTGCTGCATATTTTTCTTGTTGTCAATAAATTATATGGGCTTGATTCCTCCCTGGATGCTGGCACCAGCTGTGTGCGCGTTGTGTTATGGATTGAACGCGTAGACCGTCCTTTTAACCTTGTTTTGCACTTTGGTGTGCCAATAAATATTTTGTGAAAACTGACCTCTGCTGTGGTGCTGTTAATTATCGCTGTGGAAGAAACGAGCTTGAGCGGAGATTTAATCATATATATATTCACTGAAAAAACCATAGGTTTCACACATGTTATAGTTAGCGGAAATTTTACTGATAAAAAACCAATGAAATTCCCCCGTTATAGTTAGTGCAGGCAACTATAACTCACGCGACCGCAATCCTCTGCTGATGCTAATACTGTATTTAGACACTTATTTGCCCATGTCTTCTTCCATAAATTTTTAGCTATACATATATTACAAATATTTTTTTTTCATAAAGACACATATGTCATCAGCAGAAGTTTGAGGTCGCGTGAGTTATAGTTGCCTGCACTAACTATAACGGGGGAATTTCATTGGTTTTTTATCAGTAAAATTTCCGCTAACTATAACATGTGTGAAACCTATGGTTTTTTCAGTGAATTTGCAAGGTTTTTTAAATGCTAATTCCTAACTATAACGTTTGTGAAACCTATGGTTTTTTCAGTGAATTTGTACGGTTTTTTAAATGCTAAGTTACTTTACGCCATTCGTGGCGTGCGCGCCCACTTAACGCAGTTCGTTCCGTGCGCGCACCGTGCGCGCACAGTGAGCACGCGGTGCGCTTCGCGCACCGCGCGCCCACTTTATGCAGTTAGTGCCGTGCACGCACGGTGGGCACGCGGTGCGCGTGCCCACGTTACGCTAGATGGGCCATGTACGCACGATGCGCTTCGCGCACCATGCGCACAAGGAGGACATATGATGCGCTTCGTTGTGAAAGGTAATATTTTAATTTTTCACAGCGATGATATGCCATGCACAAATGGTGCCCTTCGGGCACCATTTGCACATGGGGTGGGGAGAGTATGGATAATTTTTTTTTTTTTTAATTTTTTACCGTACGTGTACGGTAAGCGTAATCGGCGAAATTAGCGAAAAAATTAAAATTCCGTTTTTGGCCTTGGGGGATCTTTGGGGACTCCCCCAACATGGCTAGGTGCTTAAGAGCTGTCTAAACAGCCCCTTTACATGTTTTTGTCCTTTGTTTTTTAATCCCCACTCAGAGTGCGAGAGAGAAAATGGCGGCCGCCGCTTCCTGGTTTCGACCGATTCGAATGTTTACTAAGATCTAACAGCCAATCAGAATCGCGCTCGCGCACGTCACCGTACGCGTACGGTAAGCGCACCGTAAGCGCACCGTAAGCTGGCTCAGATATATATATTGATTTAAAGGCTATTTTCTCAGAATCTACTGAACAGATTTACACCAAACCTACAAAAGGCACTTCCTTGACCTGTAGACTACCTCTCTGCCAAATTTCAAGGAATTCTGTTCAGCCGTTCGGGCTGTAGCTGTGTCTAAAGGTCCTATGGAAAAATGCATGGGAAAAACGCGTTTTGGGACCCCCCTTTTATCTCAGCCCCCGCTTGACGATTCCCCCCTAGACTTTCAGGGTAGGAGCGGAGCGTAGCGCCCCACCTATTTTGAAAATTTCGCGAGGATTCGTCGACCGGCGCCAAAGTTATTCAAAATAGAATGTTGCGGTTTTCCTATGGAAACAGGGTCCTAACTATAACTACCTACTGGCGACCGCCAGTAGGTAATATCTCTCTCTCTATATATATATACATCCCGGGTGAATATATATATTCACCCAGGATGCAGTGGGAGTGCATTCTGGGTCCTGTGGTTTGCCGATGCAGCCACAGTGGTTGGTCACGGTAATTCAACCCACCTGGATTGCACCAATGGGACAAACGATATGAACTATTTCAAAGCTGACTGGTTGTTAGGGCCGATGTTGCAGCAGGCATTTGAGAAAGGCACTACGTCCGAAACACGTCATGCCATGCTGGAATAAAGTTCTTACCTACAAATCCCGCTGTGTTTCCTCTGGTTCTTCGTATCGTAGGAACCCTTCTGGCATATATATATATATATATATATATATTGGGCCGAAACGCGTCTTGACATAGAGAAAATAAAATAATGCTTAACACAGTTGGTCTACGCTGGTGATTTCCGTGCGTAAGCGGGTGAACGTCGCGAGTTGCTGAGATATATATATATATATATATATATATATATATATATATATATATTGGTTTCTGAAGCAAGCATAGACCGTGGAGATGTATCGGGTCAGAGTAAATACTGCAGCTCATATGCAACACCTAACTTCCATGTCACTGGTGCAATGCCTATGCAAATGTACAATGACCTTACTGTAAAGTTAAATAAATTAATAGGGCGTAAACTGCAGTTTTAGGGCAGAGAACATGCACTGAGTCGCAATATCAAACTGCACAGAATCATTATACGTGCAAATTAGTATCATTAAAAGATTATTTTTTTTGTTCTGTAGTTTTACATAGGATGAACTTGACCTGACGGTATTAGGTGTCAGAGCTCTTTACATGAGCACCAGTTTCGTTACATAACATACACACATTCATTTCATGGGAGATTATGCGATTTGCCCAGAATCACATTGCCAAGACTCAAACCCGGTTCCCCAGATTTGAGATCGACCGCCCTATCCATTAGCCTACATCCTCTACCAAAATTAGGGGAGAATATGCAGAGAATGAAAATGTTATATATCAGAACTTGGTGTGGTACTTGATCCCAATCCATACTGTGCTGAAAAAACATTGCTACGATGTTTTGCTTTTTGATGCATTTTCTCCAGTGACAATCACTGGTTTGCTTATCTACAGCGAAACACATCAGTATAGGCATAAAAACAATCTTTAATTTCTTTGCAGCTTTATATAGCGCAAACTTGCTCAAGGACATTTGAGCACTTTACACGAGGACCAGCTCAACGGAGATCATCATTTAAAATAAACGGCATGCTCTCAAAGTGTAGGTCAGCAGTCAGACAGACCACTGAAATTGGTGAATCTATACTAATACATGAAACTAATATCTGCTTTCTGACTGCATCCTGGCTTTAGGACCAGTCATCTCCCATTATTGACCTCTTCACTCATGCAGGTTTCTCAATCATTTATCATGACCAGAAGGGCCACCTTGGAGGAGGAATCGCCACCATACTCAGAAAATGATTACCCCACCTTTAATATTTTGGAGTCGGACTCTCATCCAAAGTCTCTATTTCTATCAAATTCCTCGACATCGATCACACCCAAAGAGAAAAGAAACAATTCTTTGAAGAGTTAACCGACTTAATAGTGCTAAACTCCCTGAATGAATCCACAGACTTTATTCTTGGAGACTGAAATCCACACTTGAATGATATTGAAGATACAACAATTTAAGCGCTATCCACCCTCCTTGAAACAAATGGCCTTAAACAGTTCTGAAAATAGCATACTCATAACAAAGGTGTGATCCTTGACACAATCATCGTCATCCATAATTCCTTATCCTTCCACTCTATCCTACCCTTTTATTAGACTGACGACTATCTAATTCTATTTGCACTCAATAACATCCAACCAAAGTGCCCAAGCGAAACTAATCGACCAGAGCACTAGGTGAGGAATTACACCAAATCCCGAAATTGGAATTAGAATCCCTAATCTGCTCCCAAATTCTCCCTCCTCCAAACCTCATTTCAACCAATGACCTTACCTCCCATTGCAAAAATAAAATTGTAGAAGTTCTTAACATTGTTGCCCCATTTAAACAAAAAAATAGAAGCATCGCCTCTAGATCCTGGTTCAATAAAGACCTTAATATGGGAGACAACAACCTAGACTTACTGAAAGAATTCAGAGACAACAACCCTTACTGAATCATCTGTCCCTCATCTGAGCTGAATGCCTAAAATACAAGAAACAGATCTACAGAGAGAAATATTCTTTCTTTCAAGCTCAACTAGACTGCTCTAGAAACAGACCTAAAGACCTTTTCAGCATTGTTAAACAACAAACCTCCGCCTTCCCTCAGCATGCATCTAAAGCCTCTTTTGAGTGTTGTGAGGAGTTTGACAAATCCTTTGCAGAAAAAATAGCACATTTCAAACTCTCTTTTCACCCCTCCACTTTCCTACTACCCCTACCGCTGCCTGCCCTTCTGTCAAAGATAATCCCAAACCTACCACATCGCTGACTAGTGAAGGCCTCTTTAAACCCTCAGCGACTAGCCAGAACGCCAACAATAATGTACAACTAAACAATAATGCATCCTGGACCAAGTTTGAAGTTTGATAATGTTTCTGGAGAAGAGGTCATCAAAATTCTTTCATGCCTAAAACCATCATCTCAACTCTCGGGTCCTCTTCCCTCATCTCTAGTCAAAAATCTTAGACATATCATCTCCCCCACATGGACTAGAATCATTACCTCCTCATTATCCAGCAGCTCTATGCTGGCCTCCCTTAAACTTGGCCAAGCCTCCACCCTCATCGAAAAACCAGAAGCCGACCCTAACGACCTAAACCACTATGAACCCATAACTAACCTCCTTCTTCGTGCCAAAACTACTGAAAAATGTGTACTATCACAATTAAACAACCACGTTGATAAATTCAACCTACATGACACCTTCCCATCTGGGTTCAGGAAAAGAGTACATAGACTGCAATCCTGAACATAATCACCTTAAATTATTTCTTCTCAACAAATACCTGAATACTCCCTCCTAAAACACTTGCCCTACTGCCTTACTTTCTCCCTCCGACCTATTTTAACCCGACAATCACTATGGTGCCGATCACGATCCTGCAAAAACCGGGTACGAACCGTCGGACGGAGCATAATCTCCGCCCGACGCGTACCCGGTCGTCAATTTTTACAAACAAGGAATTACGATTCGCACGGGTACACCATTACCGTACGATTCGTAAAAAAGCCCGACCGAACAAAAAACACCTACCAATGCGATCCGGGAAAGCGCCGACCTGACGTCGGGACGCACGCAGCCAGCCATTCACGACCCAGGAATCACGATTCGCACCGACGTCACCCCGCACGGTGAATATTTTGCGGCAGCCAAAAACTGCCGTGAAATCAGGACGACGCGAACAAGGACCACCAGTACGCGACGGACAGACGACGCCGCGAACAAGGAGGACCAGTACGCGACGGACAGACATGGACCCGAACCTACGAGTCATCCCTGCCCTCATAGCAGTACACCTCCTCTACAGGTTACGACGCAGACGCAGCAGAAGGTCAGAATAACTAAGGGAGGGGGGAAAGTGGGGTGGGGTGGGGGTGGCACGACCAGGGCAGGCCACAAAACAACCACATAAGTCACACACCACACATGGGCTGGACATACCTGACTCCCATGCCCTGGTCACCACGAGGGGGTGGGGGCGTGTCCTGATAAGCCAGCGACCGCCACAACGGAAGTCCGTCACCACGCGAACCGGCAACACAACCAGACAGGTACGTCCCGTACCCACGCCTGAAGAGCGTGGGTACGAGTCGGACCACGCCCACACACGTCACCCCAACAATGGCGGGACGGATCGCACCCACGTGGCAAAGGCCTGGGTACGGGCCGCACAAACATCACATAGCGTGGGGACGGATATGTACGGACCCTACCCCCACCCCGTATGCAAGGAGCGTACCCCCCACCCCAACAGTGAAAGTACGACCCGTACCCCCACCCGCGTATGCATGGAGCGTACCCCCACCCCAACAGTGTAAGTTCGACCCGTACCCTCACCCGTGTATGCATGCAGCGTACCCCCCATGCCAACAGTGTAAGTACGACTCGAACCCCCACCCACGAATGCAAGGAGCGTACCCCCCAGCCCAACAGTGTAAGTACGACCCGTACCCCCACCCGCGTATGCAAGGAGCGTACCCCCCATGCCAACAGTGTCAGTCCGACCCGTACCCCCACCCGCGGACGTACGGAGCGTACCCCCACCCCAACAGTGTAAGTCCGACCCGTACCCTCACCCGCGTATGCATGGAGCGTACCCCCCATGCCAACAGTGTAAGTACGACTCGAACCCCCACCCACGAATGCAAGGAGCGTACCCCCCAGCCCAACAGTGTAAGTACGACCCGTACCCCCACCCGCGTATGCAAGGAGCGTACCCCCCATGCCAACAGTGTCAGTACGACCCGTACCCCCACCCGCGGACGTACGGAGCGTACCCCCACCCCAACAGTGTAAGTCCGACCCGTACCCTCACCCGCAAATGCAAGGAGCGTACCCCCCAGCCCAACAGTGTCAGTACGACCCGTACCCCCACCCGCGGACGTACGGAGCGTACCCCCACCCCAACAATGTAAGTCCGACCCGTACCCTCACCCGCGTATGCATGGAGCGTACCCCCCATGCCAACAGTGTAAGTACGACTAGAACCCCCACCCACGAATGCAAGGAGCGTACCCCCCAGCCCAACAGTGTAAGTACGACCCGTACCCCCACCCGCGAATGCAAGGAGCGTACCCCCCAGCCCAACAGTGTAAGTACGACCCGTACCCCCACCCGCAAATGCAAGGAGCGTACCCCCAGCCCAACAGTGCAAGTACGACCCGTACCCCCACCCGCATATGCAAGGAGCGTACCCCCCATGCCAACAGTGCAAGTACGACCCGTACCCCCACCCGCGTATGCAAGGAGCGTACCCCCCATGCCAACAGTGTAAGAACGACCTGTACCCACACCCGCGGACGTATGGAGCGTACCCCCACCACACCAGTGTCAGTAGACTCGTACCCTCACCTCGAATGCATTGTGCGTACCCCCACCGTGTATGTGCCAAGCGCACATATCCAGAAATCGGAGGTGTGTGTGCAGAGTCCACCCAGCAGTGCCCTGACACAGGAGGGGTGGGTGCGGAGTCCTCCCAGCAGTGCCCTGAGACAGGAGGGGTGGGTGTCTATCACTCCCAGCAGTGCCCTGAGACAGGAGGGGTGGGTGTGGAGTCCTCCCAGCAGTGCCCAGAGACAGGAGGGGTGTGTGCAGAGTCCTCCCAGCAGTGCCCTGAGACAGGAGGGGTGGGTGCCCATCACTCCCAGCAGTGCCCTGAGACTGGAGGGGTGTAACACATGTGTGTGAGGCCAGAATTATCCACACGCATACTGGCTACAAGGGAACATGTCCCCATGAACTCATGTCAACAGACTCCACACACAAGTACAGTGATCACCAAGGATGCCACGATTGTCGCAGGTGGAGACATGGCCCTGCATGCATGGCCAAAGTAGAAGGGCTCCGTCACACACACAGCTCATGTAGACACAGCTCTGCGCTAAACATTGGGAACACCCTGCAGGGAAGAAAGCTGGGTACACAGAGGAAGGAATACACCCTGGGACAAGTGCACCATGCAGTAACTGCTTACATGAACAAAGAAAGTTAGCCAACACCTTGTGATGGCACACAGATCACAGGGTCCCACCAATGAGCAGTACACTACTACATATCCCACACACCCAAACCCTTACACACCACCCAAAACCATGTAGCAGCCCCACCAACACCAATACCAGCATAGCAGTAGTGTGATAATGAAAACAAAATTAAGCTTTATTCAGCATGAGCACAATGTCCGTGGATCGCAGGCAGTTCAATCTTCACAAAGCCCATAGGGCAGTCAATGATTCTCAGCTGGATGGGGGACACAGTGGGATGCGTGTCCCCTACCTTGCCTGCACAGTCAAATGGCATCGTCTTCCACACTGGTGAGGGCATCAGGGGGGGGGGAAGCAACAGGCACCGCAGGGACATCAGGGCAAAGGGGCGGCGTTGTGGGTGCAGGGATGGAGGACTCCACCACAGGGGGTGGGTCAGTGCCAAAGGCGGAGGCCAGGATGGCACTACACACCTTTGCAAGGTCCTCCAGGGAGTCCCCTGCACCCGAAGGGACCTCAGGCCCCAAGGAGGGGGGGGGGGTCAGAGGGATGGGTCGCAGCGCCACCGGGGGAGGGTGGAGACAGGGGGGGAGACTCAACCACCCTGACCGGGGACCTCCTTGACCGCTTGCGTGGTGGTGTAACTGTGGGGCTCAGGGACAGAGCGGCCATGAAGGAGTCCTTGGGGGAGATGTGGCCAGGAGAGCTGAGGGGAGGGGATTTGGAGGGAGTGGACTGGGTGGAATGCGGACTCCCACTATGGCTGCGTGTCACACGTTTGCCCCCCGACCCAGTGGGTGTGCCTACCTCACCCTGTGTGTGCGTGTCAGGAGGAGTGCGGTGGACCTTCCCTGCTGGTGTGGTGCCCGTGTCCGTTGATGTGGGTGCATGCCGACGTCTGGGTGTACGTGGGACAGGCATGGGAGTGGGAAGTGTGGATGGGGCAGGGGTAGGTGGGGGGAGGTCGCGCTGCAGGAGACCCACTGCTGCAGTCAGTGTGGAGTCGATGGACCTCAGCAAGTTGCGTTGGTCAGCCTGCGATGAATGAATGCCCTCCAAGAAAGCCTCGATGTTGGTGAGGGTTTTGCCGTGGGCATGGAGGACATTAAGGATCGCAGCCTGACCAACCTGCAGTTGCCGCTGGATGTCCACAGACTCTGCATTGGCGGCAGCAGTGGAGACAGGGGCAGGGGGTGCGGTGCCTGGCAGGAAGGAGACATGCTGTGACCGGGCACGCTGGGAAGGGACACGAGCAAGTGGGAGGCGGCTGGTGGAAACTGAGGGGGCGGTGCGAGGTGTTGTTCCGCTGTCAGCTGCTGGTGCAGCCTCCGCCCACTCGGAGACATCGTCCCCGGACCTGTCAGCTTCGTAGTCTGATGTGCCAGTCGACAGGTCCTCGGCCACACTCTCCTCCGCCTCTGTCCCACTCGATGTGCCAGACCCGATGTCACGGCTGGCACTGGTGCTCGGTCCCTCCGCCTGGTCTGTGTCCATGTCTCCCTCTGTGTCCCCCGACGATGCTGTGGGCAGGGTGGAGAGACAGAAATTATTCAGACACCTGTACACATCTGTCACATGAGTCCAATCTACATAGGTAACATTGCATGGCCTGAAAAGGAAGATCCCTAACATCTACTGAACAGGGTACCGATGTAGGGCATGAAACACACAGTTGGTTGAGCCACCATGCCACTGAAATACCATGGAGAGCATGAGACATAGCTAAACACAGGAAAAGGAGTCTGACATAGCACCCAGGCCCTGGGGACAATCCAGCACTGCATCTGCACCACACAGCGTTGGCGAAAATACCGATGACCAGGGACCATTACCATGAACTTGAGACACATGCTGCATAGGTAATGCTGAAAACATGCACAACATGACTCTGTCACTGCACATTGCGTGTGTGTCCAGGCACATCACACACTGCCCAGACCCAGCAAGTGGTAATCAGGATTTAACACATAGGCATTGCCCGCCCCAACAAGACCCTACACGAGGCAAATTGTTGAGACACAGGTGGCACCAACATCTCATAGTCTGGGTGATACACACAGGGGCAGGCAAAAAGCAAGATTGGACGCCAAACAGCCAAGGTGCGCCTGTACAAATAATGAGGTACCAGTGCCCATCCTCAGATGAGTATAACAAGACACACAGGCACTGGCAACTGTGAGTATGAAGAAGGACAATCAGGTCAGGCTGCACAGTGGACACCTGTACAAATTAGCACGTCTATATACATGGTGACAGGGGACAATGGCACAGAGCACAACTTACGCTGTAGACACTGACAGTGGCCACGTTTATGATGACACATACACCACTGAGAAAAAGGTGCCCCAGGGGACAGTAGTGGGCACGCAACTACATGCTACTGAATGGTAATGACTGCAACACACGTCACCATCCCTGCACTATGTGTATCGCACACTCATGCACATCATGTCACAGGCCACTACATAGGACATGCGCGCTGTAAGGCATGACACATGAGAGACCAACTCCCATGTCTGGAGTCAGCATCAGTGCCAACTGACATGGAACCCACATGCAGTGAACTTGACAGTGCACAGGCAAGGTCCCACAACCTGTTACACACCACCCCCACACATGATGCTACAGACATTGTTCCCGTGGACAAAGCGCCAGCCTACATTACCCTGTGAAGGAGTGACTACACACAGACCAGGGAACACATTGCAAGGAGGGGAAGGGTGGCAGGGGCACAGCGCTATACTGGGGCAAACAGGATCTGCACAGCACCTTTAAACCCTGCCAGTGGATTCATGCTACTGTGCCCTTACAAATGCCGGTGACACACAACAAACACACATGTACCTACCCCCTTCCGGCTGCTGCATCGCCTGTAAGCGCCTCTCCAGGTCTGGAAAGACCACCGGCAGCACACGCCTGTGGAGGTGGCTCAGACGGCGGCGGCCGCGGTTCTTGTGGCTCTCAGGTGAGTCCCCCAGCAGGAGCCGTGCAATCCTCCGCGTCCAGCACCGGATATCCTGCCAGCGTTTCCTCACCTGGGGCAGGCTCCGCCTCCGACCATCCACACCCCTCACGGCACTGACGGCGGTCAGCCAGATCTGCTCCTTGGCAGTGGCGCCTACCTGTGAGGAGGAACAAGTGACACCACATCAATACACCAGCCACATGTCACAGAGAGACATATGGGTACAAATTAGCTGGTTACAACAAGGCATGTCATGCAGCCAACGCATTGCACCTTTGTCATAGGGACATCATCCCCTGGTGAGGGAAAAAGCACTACGTGCCACAGTGGGTACACAGGTGGAATGATGACAATGTCACAATCAATGATCAAGGCTCACACTGTGCATCACACCCACCCCTCCTGTCTCAGGGCACTGCTGGGAGGACTCTGCACCCACCCCTCCTGTGTCAGGGCACTGCTGGGAGGACTCCACACCCACCCCTCCTGTCTCAGGGCACTGCTGGGAGTGATAGGCACCCACCCCTCCTGTGTCAGGGCACTGCTGGGAGGACTCTGCACCCACCCCTCCTGTCTCAGGGCACTGCTGGGAGGACTCCACACCCACCCCTCCTGTCTCAGGGCACTGCTGGGAGTGATAGGCACCCACCCCTCCTGTGTCAGGGCACTGCTGGGAGGACTCTGCACCCACCCCTCCTGTGTCAGGGCACTGCTGGGAGGACTCCACACCCACCCCTCCTGTCTCAGGGCACTGCTGGGAGTGATAGGCACCCACCCCTCCTGTGTCAGGGCACTGCTGGGAGGACTCTGCACCCACCCCTCCTGTGTCAGGGCACTGCTGGGAGGACTCCACACCCACCCCTCCTGTCTCAGGGCACTGCTGGGAGTGATAGGCACCCACCCCTCCTGTGTCAGGGCACTGCTGGGAGGACTCTGCACCCACCCCTCCTGTGTCAGGGCACTGCTGGGAGGACTCCACACCCACCCCTCCTGTCTCAGGGCACTGCTGGGAGTGATGGGCACCCACCCCTCCTGTGTCAGGGCACTGCTGGGAGGACTCTGCACCCACCCCTCCTGTGTCAGGGCACTGCTGGGAGGACTCCACACCCACCCCTCCTGTCTCAGGGCACTGCTGGGAGTGATGGGCACCCACCCCTCCTGTCTCAGGGCACTGCTGGGAGGACTCCACACCCACCCCTCCTGTCTCAGGGCAATGCTGTGAGTGATAGGCCCCCACCCCTCCTGTCTCAGGGCACTGCTGGGAGACATCAGGCACCCCCCCCCTGGGACCCCCCCGACAGTACATGGCATGTGTGTTACACCTGGACGCAATGGCAGAAGTCACAGTCACCACATAGGGACAGTCTGTGGCAGTGGCCTATGCACTCACCTGATAACCTGGTCGCCCATACAGCATGGAGTACTGTGGGAGGATCACATCCAGCAGAGCCATGTTCTCCTCCAGGGTGAATGGCTGTGTCCTCTCCACAGCCCTTGACATGGTTCCAGGGAATCAGTAGCAGCAGCTGGGTCGACGAATGCAAAGATGTGCAGGCAAGTGCTCCCTCATGGGACCTGGCTGCCTTATATGTGCCCTTCTGCCCAGTCTCATGCACAGGAGTACAGAGAGATTGGTCACTCACATTTGCATCCTATGTTTCCACCAATCCCTTCAAACCTAGCAGTCTGTGGGTTCTCTATCGGTTTCATTCTCCTGCATGATGTCAGCCCCACAAACACATTGCAACAAAGTAGACAAATCCCAACTGACTTCTGCTGTGCACCTTCCAGAACAATTTCGAATTTTGAACTTGGTCTCCATGACAACCAGCATGCATGTAGGCCTTAATACTTGTCCCCTATGTAATTTGGAGCATCACACACAGGTACGGTGCGTGTGGGGGCCCTAGGGCACCCCAAATGCATGGCAACGGCCCGTACATGCATGCCTACGCTCTCCATCACTTTTGGTCTGCACGCGTATGCGTACTCGTAGTGATAGTGAGCGTAGATGTGAGTGTACGGTCCGTACCACTACGGGTACGCATACGCGTGCAGACCCATAGTGATAGTGAGCGTAGATGCGAGTGTACGGTCCGTACCACTACGGGTACGCATACGCGTGCAGACCCATAGTGATAGAGAGCGTAGATGCGAGTGTACGGCCCTATCACTATGGGTCTGCACACGTATGCGTACCCGTAGTGGTACGGACCGAACACTCGCATCTACGCTCACCATCACTATGGGTCTGCACGCGTATGCGTACCCGTAGTGGTACGGACCGTACACTCACATCTACGCTCTCTATCACTATGGGTCTGCACGCGTATGCGTACCCGTAGTGGTACGGACCGTACACTCACATCTACGCTCACTATCACTGTGGGTCTGCACGCGTATGCGTACCCGTAGTGGTACGGACCGTACACTCACATCTACGCTCTCTATCACTATGGGTCTGCACGCGTATGCGTACCCGTAGTGGTACGGACCGTACACTCACATCTACGCTCACTATCACTATGGGTCTGCACGCGTATGCGTACCCGTAGTGGTACGGACCGTACACTCACATCTACGCTCACTATCACTATGGGTCTGCACGCGTATGCGTACCCGTAGTGGTACGGACCGTACACTCACATCTACGCTCTCTATCACTACGAGTACGCATACGCGTGCAGACCCATAGTGATGGAGAGCGTAGATGCGAGTGTACGGTCCGTACCACTACGAGTACGCATACGCGTGCAGACCCATAGTGATGGCGAGCGTAGATGCGAGTGTACGGTCCGTACCACTACGGGTACGCATACGCGTGCAGACCCATAGTGATGGAGAGCGTAGATGCGAGTGTACGGTCCGTACCACTACGAGTACGCATACGCGTGCAGACCCATAGTGATGGCGAGCGTAGATGCGAGTGTACGGTCCGTACCACTACGGGTACGCATACGCGTGCAGACCCATAGTGATAGGGCCGTACACTCGCATCTACGCTCTCTATCACTATGGGTCTGCACGCGTATGCGTACTCGTAGTGGTACGGACCGTACACTCGCATCTACGCTCGCCATCACGATGGGTACACATACGGCAGCACTCCCACAGTGATTTGGGAACATGCACAGGCCCTCTCAGCAGCAGTACGGCGGATTTTACACATCACTGTGGTGATAGGTGACACACATGTAGGAATAGGGCGGACATACTTGTCCATGGATGGACATACTTGTCCAGGAATGGACATCAAGGCATCGTCTGTGCATTACCACATGTGTGGGGCACAGGTGTCACAGGCTGTGATGTGGAACATGCCTCCTGAGTGGAGAAGGCACCAGATGTATGATGAGATGTGTACATGTGTACTGTGTGAGGGTGCAATGTGTGCCAGGCATGCCCTTGACTCCTTTGACATGTGTGCATGTGGGACTGCGCACTTGGGGTGAGCGTCACTGGCATGGCACGGACACCAACACACGGAAGTGTCCCATGATGCCCGGTACAGGGGTCATGACACATGACTTATCACTACCCACAGTGCACAATGTGACTATGCCATATACGTGTCCGGGATTTACATCAGGTTGATGTTGTAGCACCCTCAAAAGCTGCAGCCGTTGCAGCAACCAACATGTGGCTGTGTGTAGATTGTCATTGCACACTGTTCCCAACACCATGCCACATGTGTTATCGGATGTGAGGTGCACATGTATGCAAGGGACACGGAGTAGCGTGACAAGGCCATGTCAGCAAACTCACAAGGAATGTGTGGGGAGTCATGACATGTGCACCTTCATGGCAAGGTTTGTGGGCTGGACTAGTGTAATGTCATGTGACCTGTGGCTCAAGTGTTCCGCTGCCAGTCTCTGCAATCGGCATCACACTTCTGCTGATGTGTGGGTGTATGTCACTCCTGTCTTGCGTCGGGCAGTGCACTTGCACTGGGACACAGCTATTTCCATGGCGTGGCATGGGGAGGTTCTCAATCACCGTGTGTAGCTGGGTCTTGGAAGGAGTGTCACCTTGCATCCATACGTGTCCTGGGCATGTAGCACATGCCTGACTCCCTATGTGGCATGTGTGTATTGCCAGATTTACATGTGCTCAGTAGACATGAGTTGTTCTCGTAGTGCACTCACTCTTCCTTGTCACTTCCAAATTACTGCAGAGCGCCTCCTGTTGCCCGAAGAATTCCAGACTTGGCCACCATGCAGGAGAATGACAGGATCCGGCTCTACCGCTTCACCCAACCGTTGATTCTGGAGCTGACGGCGAGACTGGCACCACACCTGCAACCGCAGCACAGGTATCCTACGGCACTGACACCCCAGCTGAAGGTAATGGCTGCCCTACATTTCCTTGCCACGGGTACCTTCCAAAATACCATAGCTCATGTTGGTGGCATGTCCCAGAGCATGTTCAGCGGTGTGCTGCATGATTTCTTGGAGGCCATGTTGATTCACCTGGATGACTTCATCAAGTTCCCAACCCCTGAACAGATGACTGAGGTCAAGCGTGGTTTCTATGCCCTGAGAGGGATGCCCCATGTCATTGGGTCCATAGATGGGACACATGTAGGTTTGGTACCACCACACGCACGGGAGGTGGCGTACCGCAATCGGAAGCACTACCACTCCATCAATGCCCTTGTGGTGTGTCTGTCCAACATGGTGATTTCACATGTCTGTGCTCGTTTCCCAGGATCAGCACACGATGCCTACATCATGAGGCGTAGCGGGATGCCTGATATGATGATGCAGCTGCGCAACGAACGGGCATGTGTTGTTGGTGGGTACAGTCTGTCTGTCCTGTATTCTGTTTGGCCGAGCAGCACTACCGCTTCGCCAGTTCTAACGATATCCATGTGCTTTCCATTTAGGGGACGCTGGCTATCCCAACATGCCTTGGCTGCTGACACCTCTCCGCAACCCCATCACGCCGGCCCAGCTCCGCTACAACACCGCCCATGGCCGGACAAGGCGAGTGATAGAGAGGACGTTTGGCATGCTGAAGAGCCGATTCAGGTGCCTCCACAAGACCGGCGGCGCACTCCCATATGCCCCGGCGAAGGTCTGCAAGATCTTCATGGTCTGCTGCATGCTGCACAACATGGCAGTTGAAAGAGCTGTGCCACTCATCCTGAATCAACATGACGAGGACCATCCACCCGTGGAGGACGAAGGGCTTGGCAATGGGGCTAGTGATGTGGAGGATGTGGAGCCGCAAGAGGACATCCGGACTCGGCTCATACGCGACTTCTTTGCTTAGTGGTGAGTACCAGTGTCTGAGTGTGCACGCCTTGGTCCCCGTGTGGCATGTGTTGTGATGCGTGTCTCCACCTGCATGTATGGCACGTGAGTCAGAGGTGTGTGTGGGTGTGTCACTGGAGTGATGGTGGCAGTGATGGTAGTATTTCCCCACTCATAATTGTGACCTGGCATGTTGTCATCCATACATGTGTCGAGTCAATGCACATGCAAGTGGCTGTGCTTTTTGTGGCTGACTTCTTGTGTGTCTCTCTTCCCCAGGTACCTGCGCATGCCGTCTTCTGGTTGCATTGTTGTGGCACTGCTATTCCTCATGGACATGGCATCGTGGGCTGACTCAGCGTTACAGGCACGGACACGTTTGGAAGTCTCCATGGGGTAAGGGATGCATCTGGGGTGTATTGGGTGTGGCAGTTGTTCACGATGTGTGCACACTGCCCAGGTCGGGGTTTGGTTCCTCTGCAGACATGTGGCATCCCCATGGGACACGACATGCAGCTGGGTACACCTGAATAGATGGGCTGCCTGGTTGTCAGTCATCAGTGATGGGATAGTGGATTGTGATGAAGGCATCAATGTGTGTGACACTGCCCTCGGACACATACGGTTAACATTGTCTTGACATGGCGTGGGACTTCCACATCAGCGGATGTATGGTGTATGGCAGTCTCTCCGTGAGCAGCTGTGGGTATTTAGCTGTTAGCCGACACTTGTGTGCCAGTTCCATGGCTATCACGCATTTGTGCTGCAGAAGGGGGGTGCCAGTGTTGGAGCAACATGTTACTCCACATGATGTGTTCATGTGTACTTCAAGTTGCCTCTGCAATCCCAAAAACATGACTATTAAAGGTGTCCCTATGCCTCCAAGGTGCCTCTTCTCAGTCAATGCTGGTGTGTTGGCACGGTGCATCCTGCATGTCTGGCATGGTATTCCCTGATTGTGGCTATGTGTCAATGTGTCGAGTGGCAAGATGCAAGCTGTGTGTGTGTGCTGAGACTGTGTATTGGGCATGATGTCCATGACTGTGTGGGTATTGTGACATGTGCCATCCCCATGCATCCAACGTTGTCCATGACCCCATTCTCTGCATCCACCGGACTCAAGCTTGCAGGACATGGTTCTGCCACCTGTCTACACGTACCTGGGTGCCACCCAGGACACGGGCCAGGATCCCTGACCTCTGCGCATGACTGTTGCTGTACTCAATGTGTCTGTCAGCACGGTTGTTCGGCCACCCCCTCAGCTGGTTCTGACCATCACGGGTGTGTATGGTGCTCCATGTCTGTCTTGCCTAAAAAACTGTGACCCATGTGTCCTGTGCCAGACTCAGGCCCCAGGGTGTGGATGGTTGAAGTGAACAGATGACTCAGGCATGTTTAGACTGTACAAGACACATGTTAGGTAATAATGCTACCAGCAGCCATCTACTCTCAATAGTGTGATTTATTATTGGGGGGGGGGGGCCAAAGTGAGGGGCTTTCCGGGATTAGGGAATCCAAAGTTCAGTAGGGGAGTTGGTGTCCTTGCCATTGGAAATCCTCAGAGTCCATGCCACAGTCTTTGTCAACATTGGTCAGCCAGTGACCAGCAGGGCCATGTGGCAGAGAATGTCTCTTGATGCTGTGATGCTGTTGCTCCAGTGGGCCAGGTGCCAGGCCAGGTGTCCTGGGAGATGGTGATGTAGCAGCCACCCTCACGGTCCTTTCCGTGGACGACCCGGCTTCCTGCGGGGAACCTCAGCAGCAGGCCGTGACGACGTCTGGGATGCTCCGTCGGATGTTTCCTCCTCCTCCTCATGATCCCTCCCTGTGGGTGGTGATGTTCTCCGCCTTCTGGCACAGGGAGGGTCGGCCATGGTGTCGGCCATCCGACGGAGTTCAGCGTGAATCCCCTGGGACGCCGTCACTTGCTCAGCCTGTCTGTCCTCCATCCTCCGTTGGTGTAGCTGTAGACAGGCTATTAGCTCCGCATGTTGCTGGGCCTGCTGGACCTTGATCCCCTCGAGGACGGACACAACCTGGGCCATGCCCGTGGTGTCCTGCCGGTATGAGTCCAGGATGTTACGGACATGGGAAAATACCGGATCCCCAGCCAACTGGTCAGGCTCGCGCCTCCGCCGTCCTCCACTCCCACCACCCCTGCCCACTTGCGTCTGGCCTGCACTTGTGGGCACATCGGGTCTCCGGGACCCCTGAGGGGTGGCATTGGCGTTGTCGCCTGCCTCCTCCTGGGTGCCCGGGACACCGTGTCCCTCCTGGCGAGCCTGGCTGCATTGTGGTGTTGGGGCAGGGATCCTGGGTGTCTCCTGGGATGTGGCAGGAGTGGGGGTGGTGGTTGGCACGGTTGTACCTGACGCAGGTGCTGCAGGTGGTTGGACACCAGAGGGGCCAGGTCGGTCGGGGTCGTCCGCAGAGTGGTGAGAGTGGTCGCTGCCGGTGGGATCGGTCTCCTGCAGATCCGGGTCCTGTGAGTGTTCCCCCCCAGTGTTGGGGGGTGCAGCACGACGTTGACCTGTGTGTGAGAGAGACAATGTTAATTTGGATCCATGCAACATCCATGTTTCATCCGTTACAAAGTTGGCACATTTCCTCTTGGAATTAGGATCTGTCTTGCATTCCACTCACAGTGCACTTGTGCATGTGTGTGTCCCTTGGGCACCAATTTGGCCCCTTTAACTATGTGTGGCACAGTCTTACTTGCTGCGTCAAGTGTGACTGCAGTCAGCAGTGGAGTGTGCATGTGTGCCGAGCTATGCATTTGCGCCTTCCTTGTAGCACTGTACATGTGCACATGGAGTGGATCCACACACTTATATGATGCAGGTGGCTGTCCTTGTGCTCGTGTACAGGTTGTAACATGGCCCTGCGTTTTGCCATGATGAAGAGGGGGGGTTCTGGCACTGGCCACCCTTGTCTACATGCACGCAGTCCACCTGCTGACGAGCAGACATTCCCACACACCAAAGGACTGATTTGCTCTCCCTGTGTCTCCCTCCTTCTCTGTCCCCCTCTCCCTCCCTCTCTGTCCCCCTCTCCCTCCCTCTGTGTGTCAGCCTCCTCCCTCTGTCCATCTTCCTGTGTCTCCCTCCCTCTCTGTCCCCCTCTCCCTCCCTCTCTGTCCCCCTCTCCCTCCCTCTGTGTGTCAGCCTCCTCCCTCTGTCCGTCTCCCTCCCTCTCAGTCCCACTCTCCCTCCCTCTGTGTCCCCCTCTCCCTCCCTCCGTGTGTCAGCCTCCTCCCTCTGTCCGTCTCCCTCCCTCTCAGTCCCCCTCTCCCTCCCTCTGTGTCCCCCTCTCCCTCCCTCCGTGTGTCACCCTCTGTCACCTTGGCCCAGCTTCCTGGGCACACACTGTTAGCAGATCTTTGAGTGGCCCTTGGCCTGTTGATGTGAGTTTGTTTCTGATCTCCAGGCACCCATTTTGTCTGCTGTGTGTCTGTGCGCTGCTGCTGTGGTGGTGTGTGCTGCCACTCTTTCACACTGTTGGCTGTTCATTAGCTGCTGGCATGTGCAAAACAGTGCCTTCACCCCCATGTGTTGATGCAAGGCGTCCGCCATTTGCTGGCAAGTCATTCCTGTGTTGGGACACAGTGTTTGTCTGGCTGTGACCTAGGCCATATGGGCAGAGGGCATTGTTGTCTGCTTTGGAGTCGCACTATGTGATTCTTGGTGCCCAGCCTCCCGCCATCCGGGTTACCGTGTCATGTGTTGTTGTCTTCTGTGGCCTGTGACTTGACATTGTCCAGCTGGGTGCATGGGGCATGGTGGCAGCAGTGGCATGTGCCTGCTCATGGAGTGTGGTTGAGTAATGCGATGGCTTGTGGTGGTTGCGTGCCTGTTATTAATTTTGGTTGTGGTTGCAGTTCCCCCCATGTGAGGTGCGTTGTTTGTGTACTCACCCGGGTCTCGGAGTCCTTCTACTCCTTCAACTGCCTCCACCGGCAGTATGGCCATCACCCTCTCCTCCCAGGGATGGTACTGTACGGCTCTGCGGGAGGGCCCTCCTCCGGTGGCGTTGGCCTGGTCGTGTTCCTCCTGTCTCTTGGCTCTGACCCTCCTCCGCAGATCGTACCACCTGTTCTGGCAATCCTGCTTGGTCCTCCTGGTGTCCGCAACAGCATTCACAGCATCGACGATGGTCTGCCACATGGCTGTTTTGGCTGCCTGGCTGGTGCTTCTGACCAATGTTCCAAAGATCTGTGGCTCGACTCTGAGGATTTGATCAACAAGGACCTCCAACTCTCGGTGACTGAACTTTGGATTCTTGGTAGTGGGCATGGTGAGGGGTATGGGTGGGGATGGTGTGGGTGTGGGGGGGGTGTGGATGTTGGGGGGGGGTGTGGATGGTTGTGTGTGTGTGTGAATGTGATGAGAGGGTGTTTGTGAGGGTGGTCGTGTGAAGGTGTGCAAGTGTAAGATGTGGTGTCGCTTGTAGTCTGGTTCTGTGGTGTCTGGCAGCAGTGGGTCTGTTGCAAAGGCTCATGGTTTGTGTGTGTGGGCCCTTTTCATTGGTCCATGGGTGGGTGTGGCAGTGTTTGAATTTTGGGTGGGTGTGTTATAAGGAGTGGTGGTGTATTGGGCCTCTGTTTGTTTTTGACAGTTGCAGGTCAGTGATTGTGTTATTTTAGTGGTTGTTGGCCATGTTTAGTGGCTGTGTGCCTTTCGAATGGTGTATTGTTGAGTTGTTTTGTTTTGTCCTTGTTGTGTACGTGCGTTTTGAGCGTGTGTACGGTGTGTACATGGGCCATTTGGTTGTACGATTTTGTCCTTGTGTGTGGCTTTGTAAGACTCGTACATGCGGTTGTGATGTTGGGGCATGGGGTGCGCTCCGTACTTAGGAGGTTGTGTTGGGGGTGCGCCAGGAACGTACTGGGGTGGGGGTACGACTGGAACGTACTGGGGTGTGGGTAGACGGGGCGATGACACGTCCTGGGGTGGGGGTGTGGCTCGCACGTACTGGGGTGTAGGTACACGGGGGGTACGACACGTACTGGGGTGGGGGTACGACTGGAACGTACTGGGGTGTGGGTAGACGGGGCTATGACACGTCCTGGGGTGGGGGTGTGGCTCGCACGTACTGGGGTGTAGGTACACGGGGGGTACGACACGTACAGGGGTGGGGGGGTGTACATGGACGGTGGTACGACACGTACTGGGGTGGGGGGGTGTACATTGACGGTGGTACGACACGTACTGGGGTGGGGGGGTGTACATTGACGGTGGTACGGCACGTACTGGGGTGGGGGGGTGTACATTGACGGTGGTACGACACGTACTGGGGTGGGGGTACGACTGGTACGTACTGGGGTGTGGGTAGACGGGGCTATGACACGTCCTGGGGTGGGGGTGTGGCTCGCACGTACTGGGGTGTAGGTACACGGGGGGTACGACACGTACTGGGGTGGGGGTACGACTGGAACGTACTTGGGTGTGGGTAGACGGGGCTATGACACGTCCTGGGGTGGGGGTGTGGCTCGCACGTACTGGGGTGTAGGTACACGGGGGTACGACACGTACAGGGGTGGGGGGGTGTACATGGACGGTGGTACGACACGTACTGGGGTGGGGGGGTGTACATTGACGGTGGTACGACACGTACTGGGGTGGGGGGGTGTACATTGACGGTGGTACGGCACGTACTGGGGTGGGGGGGTGTACATTGACGGTGGTACGACACGTACTGGGGTGGGGGTACGACTGGTACGTACTGGGGTGTGGGTAGACGGGGCTATGACACGTCCTGGGGTGGGGGTGTGGCTCACACGTACTGGGGTGTAGGTACACGGGGGGTACGACACGTACTGGGGTGGGGGTACGACTGGAACGTACTGGGGTGTGGGTAGACGGGGCTATGACACGTCCTGGGGTGGGGGTGTGGCTCGCACGTACTGGGGTGTAGGTACACGGGGGGTACGACACGTACAGGGGTGGGGGGGTGTACATGGACGGTGGTACGACACGTACTGGGGTGGGGGGGTGTACATTGACGGTGGTACGACACGTACTGGGGTGGGGGTACGACTGGAACGTACTGGGGTGTGGGTAGACGGGGCTATGACACGTCCTGGGGTGGGGGTTCGACTGGAACGTACTGGGGTGTACCTAGACGGGTGGGGGTATACATATACGGGGGGTACGTGTCGGACGTACGGGGGCTGGGGGGAGTGTTGGGCGCGTATGCGGGCACATGTCTCCATGGTTGCTGTAGGAGTTCGGTGCGGACGGTGTTTTTTCCATACGGTTGTAACCTCGGACGCACGGGATGGATCGTGATTCCTAGGTCGGACTTTGTTTTTCACGTTTGTAAGGTAAATCGTCCGAGGACGTGTCGGACACATTTTCCGACCCGGGGACGTGTGGGGAATGATTCCCAGTGCGGTTCGTATGGACTTTTTACCATGCGAATCGTGATTGCCAGTTCGTACGGCACTTGTACGATTCGTACGGTAAAAAGACCCGATACGAGTCGCACGGGGGAATTTTTTACCGGATCGTGATCGGCACCTATGTCTGTAAATAATGGATCAGTCACTCCTTCTAATACTGGAAAAAGCTACCATCTCTACCTCCGGAAATTATTAATCTTCTACTCCACCGTTTATTGTATTCTGCAACCGTTTACATTGTATTGCCCTGTATGCATACTATTTTCTCTGCTTTGCTTGTAAATTGTATGCCTATCCAAAGTTTGCAAAGCTCTCAGATACCCCTGGGTCAGGTTCACGCTACATTAAACTCGAAAAATAAAATAAATAAACAAATAATGCACAGTTTTGTAGGAGAAGCTGATCAGATGATTTATCCAAGATAACAGGATGTTGAGTCGAGGCTGGACAGGAACCCAGCTCCCCAATTCCGAAGTCTTTAACTCTGGCTGTTAGGCCACATCTCCTGCCCCTGTCTGCTAAGAACAGATGTACAAGGCCCCAATCACCTCCTCAAACCAATTTACAGTTCTTAATCTGGCTCTTATGTACAACTGGGTCAAAATGCTAATGGACCTTTAGGCCTGCCCATATCTTCCATGTAAGAGTGGAAACACAATGTGCACTCTTGTAAAACAAAACAAAATAGCACTTCCCGTGACTTTAATAAATAGTGCATGAGCAAAACAGTGTGCCAATCACTCATTTTGGGCCGAATGGCTTTTTTATGCAGAAAAGGAGTATGGGTGACACAAATGTCTGCTCTTGATTAGCGAGACTTGTGGGCAAACTGGCACAGAATTGATGGACAAGAAAAGCAGTGTTTTCCCCACATTTATTTATTTATGTATTTATTTAGACGGTTTTGTATAGCGCGAACAAGACCCTTGTGGGTATCAGAGCGCTTTACAGGGCAAATATACGTGAGTGACATATACAGAAAATACAATGAATTATGTGAATACTGTACTGGTAACTATTAGAGATAAACACATATCTACAAGAGTATTTGTTTTTAAAAGTAAAGTAAAATATCACGAATCCCTCCTAGGTCTCTCTCTCTCTCTTTCTCTCTCTCTCTCTCTCGCACACACACACCCCTACACACACACCCACACACTACCACAGATTCAGTTTTAATGTATTCAAAACTTAAAAACCTGACCCTGAAACACGTCCCCAAGATACATAAAGGGAAAGCAACAGACCTACATTTTAAGTGGAACAAACAACTGAGCTAGTGCGAAAATGCATAAGACCTTTAGGAATGTTAAGAATGTTCAAAGATGTAATCGTGAACTGCACAAAGGCTGCATTAAAAATGAATCCATTTACTGTGCCGTATTCTACCTACCCAATGTCCTTAACATATTTTGATATTTACCTTGTTGGCCCCATGCCTGCACTTACTACTTCACTATTTAATCGGATTACTTGATTCCCGACAGAACCTCACAAGCCCCAAATTACCTGATGTGTGGAATCGTGGAATGGGGAAGTAACAGCAAAATGGAGCAAAGCAATATTTTTGCATTTAAATCCAGCCTTGTCACTAGCAGAGGAATTAACCTCAATTGTAGCAATAACTTGTATATCTAGTCGGTCGGGCTAGGGGTGGGTTATGCCTTGGCCTAATCTATTGCAAAAAAAATAATTTCGTTTTATGCACTAACAGAGGGCAACATTGCTCAAATTCGCTGAATGCTTCATTGGAGGATTGCACGGTGCCACAAGCACAGGTTTATGGATGCAGAGCAGTGATGAATTCAAGTGTGAAGGTTTTGTCGGATGCTTTGTGGGACTATGGTCTAAAATTACCTGTAGGTGTAATTCTATTCCTTGCCTAATAAAGCTGGGGGGAATGCATGGCCAATCACATGCAGGTCACTTACTGGTAATCTTCATTACTTCGATTATCCTTCCTTGTCCCAGTAATTAGTTACATGAGGAGGTCACACCTCCTCCAGTCACCATGTGACCAACCATAAACCAAACATTACCTCCTCAATTCTACCTCTTCCAGTGAGAAATTGCAACTTGGTATCCCAAAAATAACACATTTCAAACTCTCTCTTCACCCCTCCACTATCCCAAAAATAAAACACAAGACTCCATTGTAATGTATCACATTTATTTTAATGAAAACAAGCTAGATCTATAGGATATGTTAAATTGGAAAAAAGCAGCCTGGAGAACCTTAGAATTAAATATCCGATAATTCTGTTTTACAAATGTTGAAGGCACTGCCCATGTTGCTGATCAACACATATCTTGAATGAAAGCGTATCCTGCTTCTAGCCAAGAGTGGAGTGCTACTGAACAGATTCTGTTAAAGAAGTTCTTGCAATTCATAAATTAATTGGATTACTGGTTTCTTCAATTTGCACGCAAACAAGCAGTATGTTTAGTTACTTTTTTGCAAGCCCCAAAATTGACAAAGAGACTCATACTGACTGTGGTCTGCAGAATAAGCAAGATAGATCTGAGCTGCTGGAGTGACATCTAGAAAATGATATGCTTCTGTCACACCTCCCTAGCCTTGGTATGCTACAATCCAAGGCAAGAGATGGCGAGGCGGTGGACGGCGTCGCCGTGTCTCACTAAAACTACATTTCCCATGATCCTACTGGCTTGGGTCATGCACGCGCTGGAATGGCGTGCATACCCGGAAGCCACATAAGCTGGGCGGAGGTGCTGGAGCGGTGCTTCGTATTCTGAGGATGTCAGATGCTGGAGCCAGAGTTCTAAATCCTGCAGAGGGGTTTTGGTCAGGAGTATTGACGCTATAAGGGCGGTAAGGGTGACGCTGTCACCATTCTTGAGAGTGCATTTCTCTGATGCTAAGATACTATTCCCCGTGAGGCTTGTTGGGGGGTTTCACAATGTCAACACCCAGGTGGGGGTGCCCAAAGTGTTTTAACAAGGTTCTAGTGGATTCTATGTGCGTTAACATCAGTTACAACAAGTATTAGACTTTTGCTACGTGACATTGCGTGGTGTAACCACGGACATATGGGGGCTGTGAGTTAACAGTCGCTGATGATAAAGCAGGAGCTGTGATCCCATTATATATATATGTTCTAAAGACTTGATGATCTCAGTTAAACCTTTTTGTGGTTCTTTGTTTCTTTTCTTAGCATGGGATAGTGGTGTGTGTGTATCAACTACTCAACCCCCCCTGTGATGCAAGTTTCTTCAAACTTGTGGTGGGTAAAGAGCGCGCATGAGTGTGTGTGTGATAGTCTACACAGGGTACGTGTTCTTACGTATTGAATGGTGTTTCTTTTTATGTTTAGAGAGCATTGAACTGAGAAGGGCTTATGCACAAGAATGTTCACACAACGCCAAGTTATTTTTCTTTACAGGTAGTTATTACACGATGTATATGTATAAGAGATTGTTGGAGCGATAAGAGATTGGAGTTGGACTATTTTCTCATTGTGGTTTTTTGTGTTGTAGGTCTCCCTCTCTGCTGTCCTCATCCTTTCCTTCCCTCACTTAATCACTCCAACCCTCTGCGCTGTGATAGCATTCAGAGAGTGGCGCGATTGAGAGGTGGACTCATTTGAGCAACGTGCCGATCCTGGGAGTTTGGAATAAAAACCTTGACAGCTTCGTCTTCGGCTAAGGAAAGAGCCGGAGAAAATAAATAATAATTTCCTGGTCCTGGTGAAAAGAGGGAGACACTTTAGAACAAAACCTGGGTCCCAAGCATAGCACTAGGCTGTCAGAAAAACATATGCAGCTAGGGAGCTCTAATTGACAAATATTTGCCCCTTGTTCCCCATTGCATGTGGTGATGAAGACCATCAAAATGGAAAATCTTGAAGGACAAGAACTTTAAACAAACCTTCTCAAAGACTTAAAACATAGAAACTGCAAGGCCTTCCAAACTAAAGGTAAGTCCCACGGAGATACAGCACATATTTAGAGATAAATTATGAAGGGAAAACCTTTCAGCAATCAATTGTCCTTTTGCTCCATTTCCGAGTGACAACCACTACAGGAGCTCCTAATGCCCCTATTGTTGCTCACTGGACCTCTAGAGGTGGAAACTGACAATTCCTGGTCAAAATCATTCTGGAGAAATAGCAGGATTTAATAAGACTCAGAAGAATAAAGATTAACGATTTATCTGTACACCATGAAGGAAAACAATACCAGTGGCGGTTAGAGGATTGCTGAGAGGAACACTATTTAGAGTCCTGAATTAAAACTGCAGCAGAAAAAGAGAAACCCAAACATTGTAGAACACTCCTTTTAGCTTCCAGGCCAACATATGGAGATGTTGAATGGACACCTGGGATAGAAAATGATACTATGGTGATCAATGGTCTTGAGGAAGAATCCACTCTGGTGCTTGAGCTATTTTCACTAAGGGCAAATCTTCCCATTCTGGGCCAGAACAGGATAATTAAAATCAAGTCTGTCTTTTCTTTGAGGAGATGAGACAATAATTTGGCAGTCAGAGGAATTTGAGGAAAAACATATAGGAAAATGAGGTCAATGCATACACCCCAATGCCCCTCCTCTGTAATCTAGGAGAGGTAGTATTGAAGAATAGTATTGTGTGATCTGGCAAATAGATCTACTTTCTGAGACCCCAGTAGTCTGCAAACCTGTAGAAAGAACAGAAATGCTAAGTTGAAATCCTGGAAGGGAGGAAGAATGCTGCTTAAGTGATACACTCTTACATTTAGAATCCTGTGATGTATTTTTTTGTGCCAAACTCCATATCTGAACTGCTAAAGCAGCTAGATATGGTGATCCTCTTCCTGACTGTTTTGTTATCTATGGTTATGCTAGAGAGCTTTTGGTCTAGATTAACACTGATTGGAGTTGAAACTTACAAAAAGAGCTAAAGTAGAGCTCTGTGAATTACTGCCAGCTCTCTCCAATTTGAGGAGTGGCTTAGCTCTGACTGGGACCACCAACTCTGAAGTGAAAGGAACCTCAGAACTTCTCACTAACCTATCTTGCTGAGGTCTGTGGCAACAATCACAGGAGATGGGAGAGACAGTGTAATTTCTCTCTCTAGGTTTTTAGGAATGAACCACCACTGTAGACAGCCCCTAGATGAATAAGACACTGAAATCATCAAGACATAGTTCTAAGAGTAAGGTGGACAAAACTGGAGATATTATTTGATGAGCAGACCCAAGTGTGGGTGATCCAAAAGAACCATGAAATCATAGGATTCCTACGGAAAAAGATAAATAGAATCAAAAACAATTGGTGAGATCCCAGCTATCAGAAGTTCAATACAGATCCCTTCCAATGTAGGACTTACCATATCACCCTGTACACGCAGCCAGTCTTAGTCTGAGCAATGCACTGAGCTGCAAGTTTGGATAGCTAAAATCACAGCTTGCATACTCCTGGGTCTCGGAGGTACCCAACCCCTTTCTTTGTCTGGAAACGGACTTAATAAATTGTAATCCTGCAATAGGAGAGGCAAGGAACACAAATAAGTGTTCAATTACTATTAAGTCTTTGGTTCAGAAAATCCAACAATCAATGTTTCAAAACACTCCCGGCCAAAGTAATTAAAAAAGATTCTTTAGTCTCTCCCACTCCCAAGCACTTTCCTCGGTGTATGATAGCCTCCGAATCACTGAAAGAGAGGCAAGATCCCTGCACAGAGCCGGTGACCAGAGCATTTCTAGCATTTCTAGAATCCCTTTTTCTGTCGCTGAAAGAGAATCTCCAAACAGTCAAGAAGGACCTTACACTAGAAATTAAGGAGATTAGAAGAGACACAGATGCCCTTGGAGACAGAGTGGCAGCATTGGAGGACAAAGGGGATAACCGAGAGGAAGAGACGGAGGCCATGAGATAGGAGATAGGAGATCATCCGTCTTCAAGAACAACACATAGATCTACAATCACATTTGGAGGATCTTGAGAATAATACCTGAAGGAACAACGTCCGGATGCGAGGAGTGGAGTCGAAAGCAGAGGGACGCGACCTCTTTGGATATGTAAGGGATCTCTTTAACCATATACATGGCAATCCTAAAGACACTATTCTCAAATTGGACAGAGCACACAGAGTGGGGGCTCCCCGCACTGACAAAGCCCCTCCAGCGGACATCCTGATCTGTGTGCATGATTTTCAAACCAAGGAAGAAATACTACGCAAAGCAAGGGTAATGCATCCCATTTCCTTCTGAGACCAAACCCCCACACTATTTCAAGACTTGGCCTGGCTAACACTGCAAAAGCTAAGGGACTTTCGCCAGGTGACTGCTTTCTTGCAAAATCAAAACATTGCTTATTCATGGGCTCACCCCTTTAGACTCATTTTCCGGTGGAAGGGTAGACTCCGGCGCTCTGTTCGCTGTCGGAGGTCTGCAGTTTGCTGGGGTTGGAACCTCCTGGGGAGCAGGGAGACAGAGACCTGGGATCCCCGGTCCATGGGAAACAGCAACCACGCTGGCGAAGACAGGGTAGCTGTCGGAGCCCGATCAAACCAGATCAAGCTGAAATTGCGAAAGGACCGCAAGAGGTCTTGGAATCTATCCCTTCTGCACTGGCGAAAGCTGAGAATAACTAAGCACACCCAGTGGGGGCCACCTCGCGGAGTCTTTCTTAGCGGCTGGCGGGGAGGAGTGGCGAGAACTTGGCCACAACATGGACCCCATATTCTTCACCGAGTGGCCACCATTGTTTGCAGGACTGACTTCGAACTTCATGTTGGGTAATTTAGTTCCTGTTATTATGGGACTCTTTTCTTGTTCTTTCTTTTTGCTATTTCCTTTTTTTGGGGTTAATGTTGGGGACCTCCATTCACCATGCTACTTAACTACAAGGCACATCACACATGCACTAGAGCTCACACGAGATATGGTTGCAGTCCGCAGGAATTATTGGGGAGAAAAAGGTTCAGGATGGTGGCACGTTTACAATGCAATCCTCTAATCTTAAAAATATCTCACTCACTGTGAGGGGACTTAATAACCCAATCAATCGCCGCACAATTTTAGCACATCAGGAACAGACAAAGGCAGACATCTGCCTGTTACAAGAACCTCACCTTTTAGCCAGGGATTGCTACAGGCTTAAAGTGAGGGCGTTCCCCATCCAGCTGTTTTCCTCTAGCTCTACTAAAACGGCGGGGTGGCCATCTTGGTTTCTCAGGCCTTCCAGGGAAGGGTGGTACAGAAGGAGGAAGAGATCAAAGGCAGACTCCTCACCTACAGCTTTACAGTCGGAGGCCAGGGACTCATAGTTGGAACAATTTATGCACCGAATATGGGCCAGGAGGGTTTCCTACTCACCGCACTGTCAAAGATCTTTGCCATGGGCGAACGTAACATACTACTGGGGGGAGATCTTAATTTAGTATTTAATAACAATACAGACAGGTCAGCACAACGACAAGGGCAAGTTGGTGCATTATCCAAGGAGGGGCATGCTAGGTTGAAGGAGCTTAGTCTGATTGACGTTTGGAGGGCTTCTCAACCCCCAAACAATGGAATACTCCTACTACTCTAACACTCACAAAACGAATGCTAGACTGGACTATCTGCTGGGCACTAGAGAAATGGCACACTCGGGCAGCAAACACCGAAATACTCACGACAACACTTTCGGACCACGCAGCAGTGGTGACAACGGTGTGGTTCCCCCCCAGACTCATCCCTGCACACACTGGCACCTGAGAGATACACTACTACAGCGCAAGGAAGTAGTGGAGCAAATTAAACATACACTAGGGGACTACTTTGCACACAATGATACCCCAGAGACCGGCACATCAATTTTGTGGGGAGCACTTAAAACGGTGGTGCAAGGCGAATTTATAGTGATATTGGCAGCAGACAATAAACTTAGGAGGGAGAAAAGAGAGAGCTTATCCCTACAGATCATGGAACTAGAACGCATACATCAGAGGACTGGGGCTCCCAGGGTGTGGCGTCAACCCGCAGCATTACGTTCACAATTTGCTGCATTAGATTTGGAGAGAGCGGAACATGCAGCCCTCCAGCTGCACCACTCCTTCTATATGGGAGGGTACAAATGCAGTCGACGCTTGGCACATAAGCTCCGGGAGAGCCAGCTGCAGCAAAGCATTCAAACGATAATCAATTGAGAGGAATGTCCAGAGACAGATGACACTACGATAGCTGAGAGATTCCCATAATTTTACGAACAGCTTTACCCGGGACAAACGCTAGATGACAGTGAGCACCAGATACCTCCAAAATGTGCAAACTCCTAATTTGATCCCAGACCAAACCGCAAGAGGAGGAAATTTGCATCGATAAAGTGATTCCTGCAATAGCCCAGCTAAAACTGGCCAAATCACCAGGCCCAGGTGGTTTTACGGCGGCTTACTGCAAACCTTTCTGTCCAAAGGTCACTCCTCTATTGACCAGGCTTTTTAATTCCTTCTCTAAACCAGGCACGATCCCAGCCTCTATGCTAGAGGCTGTTATATCAGTCATCCCCAAACCTGGGAAAGATAAAACACACTGTAGCTCGTTCCGGCCCATCTCGCTGCTCAACGTAGAATTAAAGCTATTTAGAGGTATATTGGCACACAGACTGAGCCGATATATGCCAGCCCCTGGTTGACTCCGATCAGGCTGGCTTCATCCCCCAGAAACAGACCAGTGACAACACCAAGATGGTCTTACATATAGTAGACAAGGCTTCCAGATTTCCAGGCAACTGCATGGTGATGACAATAGATGCTGAAAAAGCATTCGACAGAGTACACTGGCCCTACCTTTAACAAGTCTGCTCCCATTTTGGCCTCGGGGAATGATTTCACACTCAGATCTGTTACCGCTTTCCCACAGCAACGGTGAGAGTCATTGGTTATAGGTCAACCCCACTCCAGATAGCTCAAGGCACAAGACAGGGTTGTCCTCTGCCACCCTTGATATTTGTATTATATATGGAGCCCCTGGCGCACAGAGTGGGGACACACACACAGATACTTGGAGTTCCGTTTGGGGGGGATAAACATATCATAAGTCTCTACGAGGAGGACATCTTAGTGACTCTTAACGAGCCTGACACATCACTGCGGCCTTCCTCACAGAATAAGATTATTTTGGCAGGGCATTCGGATTTAGCGTGAAACTAGGGAAGTCTGTAGCTCTCAACCTCTCTCTTCCCCCTCAAACGGTAGAACTCCTCAAGAAACACCATTCATTCCAATTGTCACACAACACAATTCCTTACCTGGGAATTCAAATAGCAGCATCCACTCACGCCACGGCCACCACCAACTACAATAATTTACTCAGACAAGTTTGTGCTGATATACATAGATGGAAACATCACCCGATCTCTTGGCTTGGTAGAGTAGCGGCTATTAAGATGATGATTCTCCCCAAAATTCTATATTTGTTGCAAACACTCCCACTATGTCCGGCAGCAGGCATTATTCACAAACTACAAGCGGAGATCATGCAGCTCATCTGGCAGGGCCGCAAATCTAGGATGAAAAAGAACCTCAGATTTTTACCGCCTGGCGATGGTGGGCTGGGAATCCCCGACCTCCAGCTGCATTATCAAGCAGCGCAGCTAAGGCATTTAGTGAAATGGGACCATACAGAATCAGAAAAGCACTGGTTATTCCAGAACAGGGCTGTAGCGGGTAAGTCACTGATGTAAATCCCATTTTTAAAGAAGACACATAGACCATGGAGACTTTATGTGACAGACATTACACGGACAACAATGACGACATGGGATCAGGCCAACATTAAACACAATCTTGCGACGTTTCCATCGCTTACGACCTTATTATCTGATCATCCGGAATTTGAGCCGGGGGTGGGTGGGACAAAGTTCAAGCTGTGGCGCCGCTCTGAGTGCCACTCCATGGGTCACTTCTTTGATGTTGAAGGGGTACTCTTGTATCAACAGATCAATGCAAACTATGGCATCCCAGAAACAGAGCGTTTAAGGTACCTACAGCTCTGACATTAGGTAATAAAGCCGCAAAACTTAGACGCCACACAACATCATTGCACTCTAAAGATTGCACCTGTCCAAGACCTCGTACAGGGGGCTGATCTTCGACTTATGCGAGTTACTGAACACACACAACACTCACATGCACAACGGTGGGCGAGGTAGATGGGGAAAAGACATAGGGAGATCCCTAAGCAATAAAGAGTAGGAAGGTAGCTGCCACAGAGCATGTCATAGAGCCAGTAACATGGCCTTAGCAGACACGCTCACAAAAGTAGCAACCTACTGGTACTACACATCAGAGAGTGTGCACAAGATGAACCCATCAGTGAGCGCAGAATGTTGGAGAAACTGCGGTGTGCGAGGTACACTGGTACATCTATTGTTGGAATGTCCCCAAATTCAACATTACTGGACTCAAGTATTGGACAAAATTGACAAACACCTCGAGACCCAACTACTTAGATGTCCGGCACATATCTTGCTGGGAGTACCCGACCCATTGGCCTATCCACTGAAATCTAGGAGAGGGTGTTTGATCGTCATCGCCATGCAAAACATCCATGATCATTGGGGAACGCATCAGATCCCCACACACACAGGCTGGCTAACCCGTTTATGGCGCATACTGAGAATGGAAAAAATAACTCTTTCACTTGCTGGTAAAGGTGCAGACTTTCGTCAGTTATGGCTTCCCTTCCTGACCCTATTGACGCAAGAGTTCTGTGAACTTACGTGCCCCAGATACTTGCACCTCCTCCGTCTTCTGGAGACAGGGGCGCCAACATCCCTGAAGCAGTAACGGTTCACAGCGATGCTACCAAATTTTCCAAAGCTATAGCAGGGTTGAATGGAGGGCGGGTGGTACTGTTTGACGGCTTACATGCTTTCATTGCTGGGCTCTGAGTAGCCCTGAACTGTGCCATGTAGCTTGTTGGCATTAGTTTTTGTTTTTTGATTGAATAACAGCAAAAAAAGAATTGAACCATAAAAAGATTCTTTATCCATTTTCTTCATATTAAAACAGCCCAAAAAGCCAACATGTTTCGCTCATACAACAACTTCATCAGGGTTGTAATAAACAAAATTAGAAAATATTAAAAACCTCTAATTATAAAATGAATAACATCATCTACATCGTTATCTACATTCCTATAGTACCAAATACAATGTTTTGGAATAAGGACTTTTGGCAGAAAAAAGTATTATCTCAGCAGATGCAATATGCTTGGGTAAAGTACCATTATACAAAAAACATGTTTTACTTTCATTGTGTTGGAACTACAGCAGAGCAAGGTATTCAGAATATCGATACACCTCGCATAGAGAGAATATACAGAACAGTACTACAAATCAAATCATTTTGGGCCAGGAAGTGAGAATTGTTAAAGAAAGTGGGATATAGAAATGTGGGCATTGTTTTGTACAGATGAGAACTAATCTCTAACCGAAAAGGTACCACAAATTCTCATACGTAAAATAGTGCCAAACTAAACTCATTTATTTAATCACCTGTAATCAAATTAATGGTTGCCTTGTGTTGTATGTGGAAATTTAGCTTGCAAACTAAACATTATCTGCGCCATCTTGTCTCTCCCCAGCGCGACACACAGGAAAGCGCACGGCAGCCATTTTTAAGCACCCTGGTCTCTCCCTGCTCATTGCCGATCGCCAGCGCGTCCCCCTGGCGCTGCAAGCATCCCCCGCGCGCCGGCCACCCCCGCTCTCTCATACACGGGCCATAAACCCTCTCCTTCTGCGCGACCCTGCCATGGAACCACATCCCACGCCTGACCGACATCCCATACATGGTCATGCATCTCTTTTGATAACCCCCTTCCTCTGCGCCCCATTGTCCGAATCGATCCCAGGCCATCACCTAGCCCTGCGGATGCAGTTTATTGCCCCTACTGTAAGGGAAACACCCCACATCAAAGGGATTACAGTAGATCAAAGCCCCTACCCCCTGAGACCCGGCCGGTCGCACACACCCCCGGGAATTGGCGGAATGTCCAGCTATGTGATAGCCATCTCCTACTGTAGATGGGGTGGGGACTTCCACTGTAGATATGTGTGGGAACGAGCTCGAAGTGGGGATTCCGAGGATGTTCTTTCATGTTCCAAGACAATCTCAAGAATGTGCCATGTACGATAACCCTGCAATAAAGTCATAAACCTGTGTATAAGAGGCCAGGCCTCAGAGATGCAGTTAGAGCACCTCGTGACGATACCTTGCTGTCTGATCTGATGTGTTCTGCTCCGACGGAATAAAACTTTTGTTTCCTGCCTTCCAGTCTCCGGCGCCTGCCTCTTCATTGGTTTAACATCGAATGGTATAAGAGGCGATTACCGCCGGGCAATACTTGAAGGGTTATCGACTGAAATTGCCGCTACCGTTTAACAATTGGCGTCCCAAGCGTGGGGCCCATCAGCGACACGTGGATCCAGTGGGAGAGGTCCTGACGACAGAGTGAACGACTGCAACGATCGGGAGAGCTCCTGCCCGATAGACCCTCGTCTGGCAGCCGATCATCCGAACTTCACTGGTTCCGAGCAGACCTCTCTCGAGTGATCTACGGTCCTGACTGGGAACCATCAGGAGTGCCGCAGCAAATACGGAGAGTAGAGGAGGATCGGGCGCTGGAGGCGGAAGACGAGAAACTGTCCACGCGGTCCGGGTAAGGTCGTGAAACACGACAAATTGCGAAATAATTGATTGATTGTTTGAAATACTAGTATTGCTCATTGATTGTTCTCTTTGAGATATTCGCTGTCTACAAACGGGGAGGAGTAGAAATACTCTCTCTCTCTCCCTTTGCAGATAGTGAAGGGTAGGTAACGCAGACTTTTTTCCCCGTTGTAACCCGTCGTGCCTATCTTTATCTCCCCACTGATTGATTGTCCGAACATTGATTGTTTTGAAGAATAGTGCTCTTTGAGATATTCTCTGTTTGCAAATAACGTAGAATAGAAATATTCTGTCTAGTCTTTGCAAATAGTGAAGGGTAGGTAACGCAGACTTTTGTCCCCGTTGTAACCCGTCGTGCCTATCTTTATCTCCCCATTGATTGATTGATTGTCCGAACACTAGTTGTTCGATATTGGTTCTTTGGAGGTATTCTCTGCTTACAAATAACGAGGAATAGAGATATTCTGTCTAGTCTTTGCAAGCAGTGAAAAGATAGGTAGTGCTGACTTTTGTCCCCGTTGAAACCCGTCATGCCTATCTTCTCCCCACTGATTGGTAGTTGGTTCTGCCCGGACCGCTTATTAGAGGTGAACCATCCGGCTCCTCTGGAAGGCACCCCTAATAAGGACATGTTCACTAAATATGGACTAGTCGCCGTAGCTTATAGCAAGCTATGGCATAAATATACAAGGAAGGACCCCGAGAGTCAGTGGCCACTGATGGGATCCTTCGACGACCATAAGATAGAAATGCTAGAAATAGCTCTGCGTAGCAATAAGACGACGCCTACTATGCTTGACAGTATCGGCATGTGGCGCAAAGAAGCAACACAACGAAAAAAGAGGGAAGAAGTAAAAGCAGAAAAGGAATTACGAAAGGCAGCTCACCTTGCCGCTAGAAAGTTAGAAGAAGAAATAAAGGAGAGAAGGGAAACTAAACTAAGACAGGAGCCCGAAACATCAGGCCAGTACGCTGTTAGGACCCCCTCTGTGCTCTACCCTGAGTTGTCCTCTAAGCAACGAACGAATGATGAATTACTATTAGGTCCCCCGATCATTTACATGCCCCCTCCATACGCACCCTCCCAATCGGTAGTGCAACACCCACAACCCCCAAACACGAGCGAAAGCAGTACAGGGGCCTCGGTCCTCACGGCCTCCGCGCCGGCCGAGCCTCTTGTACTGAACACAACGTCGGCAATAACGTTGGATAACCCTGAGAAGAGAAAGAAAGAGTCCACCAGAATGAATCGACTAACGAAGGATGAACGAACAGGAACCGACAAGATAGTAAAGACACTGGTGGAGCGTAAGGAAAGTGAGGAGTATATAACAGACGTGTATAACTCGTATGCCGACAGCCGCAGACGACACTTTGTCGTACGACTTTGTTATCACGCTCTGAATACATATGAGGATAGGTACCACGATAAAGGTCCCGAAGGCTTAGCGGCCCTATATAGGAAGGTAGACATTGGGGAAGAAGGAGAGGGCGATGTGACGAACCTCTTCACTCGTACACTCGAGGTCTATCGACACCTTAGAGAACACAGGCAGACCACCAAAGCAGAAACCCCCATAGCGACTAAGCCCCAGGAAGGAAGGACAGATACCATGATGCCCATCAAAGAGGCCGCCCCCTACTGGGTCCCCCCACGAGGTCAGGGAACACATGACGACATCAACCACCAAGATGCGAAGGGAAGGGTTGTATATAATTGGGTCTACCAGCCATGGGACCGACAAGATATTCTGACCTTCAGAAAAACTCTACCCGACTTAAGAAAGAACCCGACTGCCTTCTACACCGAACTGGGTACAGCCTTAGGTTCAACAATAATGACTTTAGCAGATATCGACTTGTTCTTCGGGCTGTGTCTGCCGGCTGATGTGTGGAAGCAAATCCGGAAAGTTGACCACGCTGAGCCGTTTGGATATACCTGGGTACAACTCGATACCATAGATAAACAGCGAGAACCGGGACAGAAACCCCCGAAAGCCATATTGGAGCTCCCAGACAAGATTGTACAGAAGTTGAAGACTCTAATCCCAGAAAGAAAGGTAGACTGGTCGATAGTGACGGCTTGTCGCCAGAAACCCCAGGAGGATGTGTCTGAATACTTCTCCCGATTCGAGACTGTGTTTTCCGATTATAGTGGCCAGGACATGACCACTGCAACCGGACATCACCTCTTTGTCCAGAATTATGTGAAAGGTCTGTCACAAGAAGTCTCCCAGAAGCTACAGACCAGCGAGAGTAGTTGGGCAGCCTCCAAACCCGCAGCAATCCTCCAGATGGCCCAATACTACGAAAACCAAAAGAATGAGAACGATAGGGCGTCAGAGAGGAAGAAAAAGGAACTGAAGGAGAGGGTAATGATAGCACAGTTGCAAGGGGTGACCATAGGAAGGGAACCCCCGAAAGGGAATTACCAACCAACCGCCCCTAGAAAGCTACCCCCTAGAGACCATACACCTGCACCCTACAACGGACGGAGAGACTTAGATGGGAACCAATGTGCGTTCTGTAGAGGGTTCGGACACTGGAAATCCCAGTGCCCGGTCCTTCTGGAATTGAACAAAAATAGGGACCCCAGAGACACAACACATGACCCCAGAAATAGAGGACAGGGACGAGGGTACATGAACGACGCCATCAACGACAGGCCAGGCAGACCAAACACCTTTGATCGCCCCCGACAAAACCAGTGTCAGCAGTCCGACTACGAAAGCACCCATGACTTCGCATAGGACCGCCAGGGGCAAGGGAGGGATCCAGTCGAACTCCGTGTTGACCAGCAAGGTCCTTACGTCACCGCTAAGGTCTTGGGCACAAAATCTCCATTCCTGGTAGATACTGGGGCGACACGTAGTGCGTTATCTAAACGACTGATTCCTAGGGCACCCTTGTCTGGCTCACACGTAACCTCAATAGGCTTCGATGGAACGCCCTCCACTAACCCCTTATCAGCACCAATCTCCTTTGACTTAGAAGATAACGCCACTGACGCGACCTTTCTGCTCTCCTCCAACACCCCCGATGCTATTATGGGACTTGATTTGCTAAAACATTTTCGAGCTACCATCAGATGCTCCCCAGACGGAGTTTGAGTCATCCTGCACGATAACCCAGATCTGTTCAGACCCTGTCACACACGGCGTATGCTCTCTATAACCGATGCTGACCTGTCCCTACTCGACACATTACCTTCACATCTATGGGCTAAAACCGACTCAGATGTAGGGCGCATGGTGATCGACCCAGTACACATAACCGTCCGACCGGACGCAGTGCTCCCAAAGCTTCCACAGTATCGGATATCGCCCGAAGGCGAGAAGGCATTGGTGGAAATCATCGAGTCCCTAGTCGATGCAGGAGTGGTAGAAGAAGTAGTCAGTAATGTTTGCAACAGCCCTTTCCTACCCATTGTAAAGAAGCAAGGCGAGGGAGATGAGAAAGCATACCGCTTTATTGTTGACTTACGAGAAGTTAACAAAGTAGTCATACCTCAGTACCCCGTGGTCTCAGACATCACCACCATCCTCACCCTGATTCCATCCACTGCCACCACCTTTACCGTTATTGATCTCAAGAACGCATTCTTTTCCATCCCCATCCACCCAGACAGCCGCTACCTGTTCGGCTTCACTTTAAAAGCCCGTTCGTACAGATTCTGTAGGGCACCCCAAGGCTACACTGAGAGTCCCAGCATTTATAGCCAAGCCCTCAAGAGGCAACTAGATGCAGTCCAACTACCCGATGGAGTGGTGTTAATACAGTACGTCGATGACATTCTTTTGGCGGCCGACACCACTCCACTTGCCATCACAGCCACCATTCACCTCCTCCACTTCCTCGCGGAGAACGGTCACAAGGTCTCCAGGAAGAAATTGCAATTCTGCCAACCCCAAGTAACATATCTAGGCCACCTACTATCCAAAGACGGGAGAAAACTTACCCCCGACCGAATTCAGACCATCCTAGAAACCCCTGTTCCCAAAACTCAGAAGCAAGTGCGGTCCCTAGTAGGCCTCACCTCCTTTTGTCGACAATGGTTGCCAAACTTCAGTCTTATCGTAAAACCTCTGCTTTCCCTGCTGGCTAAAGATGTCCCCTTCCCCCTCCCCTGGGCACCCGAATGCCAATCCTCCTTCAAAGAATTACGAGACGCCCTCTGCTCAGCCCCAGTCCTAGGAACCCCAGACTACACTAAACCTTTCTCCCTCTACACCCACGAAAGGGAGGGATGTGCGCTGTCTGTCCTAACCCAGTCCATCGGCCCTAAACAACGCCCTTGTGCCTACTTCTCTGCCACTCTTGACCCTGTAGCCAGAGCTTTGCCCGCCTGCCTTCGAGCAGTAGCCGCCGCTGCTGTCTCCATCCGACAAAGTGAGGGGATCGTGCTCTCGAACCCCCTCACAGTATTGGTACCCCATGCGGTTGACACCCTCCTGAACCAAACCAAGACTCAACACCTGACTAGCGCACGACTGACTGGTTACGAACTGACTCTGCTCGCACCCCACATCACATTGAAACAATGCACCACTCTGAATCCAGCTACTCTACTACCTCTCCCTGACGCTGACCCCAATGCGTCCCCTATACATAACTGCGTGACCCTCACCGACGAACAGACCAAGAGTAGGGTTGACCTCCGGGATACTGCCTTCCCGGACCCTGACGGAGAACTGTGGGTGGATGGCTCATGCATTAAGCTCCCCGATGGCACCACCTCAGCTGCCTATGCAGTCACCACAGCCCGAATAGTTGTTGAGACAGCCCGCATCACACAGCGATCCGCACAGGCGGCGGAACTAATTGCTCTCACACGAGCCTGCATCCTGGCAGCAGGGACAACCGCAAACATTTACACAGACAGTCAGTACGCCTTCGGGGTAGTTCACCACTTTTGGCTCTTATGGAAAGAGAGGGGATTCTTGACTTCTCATGGCACACCCATCCTGCATAGAGATCTAGTCTCTGCCCTGACCGAAGCAGTCCTCCTCCCCACACGGCTGGCTGTGATCAAATGCCAGGCACATAAGAAGGTGACAGACATTATAGGACAGGGAAATGCACTAGCTGACATTACTGCCCGAACCACAGCCGAGAATAGGTCCACGACCCATATGTACGTGACCAGGTCACAAACTGGGAAATGGAAGGATGCTAGGGAAACGATTAGGGATATCCAACTAGCCAGCACACCACACGAATTAACTGAATGGGCCCGGGTGGGATTGAAGGACGATGACGGTTGCTGGCGAACTAAAGACTCGAACAAATGGTTGCTACCCGACTCATACTTGATCCCCATGCTGACCATGGCACACTCCCCCGCACACATAGGGTCTGCCCCCATGATCGAACTCATCTCCAAAGTCTGGCACAACGACAAAATCCCAGACTCAGCCAAACGTCTGGTCCAACAATGCCTGGTATGCCTCCAACACAACCCTGGGAAAGGAACTGCTGTACCCCGGGGAGGGTTTGGGGTTCCCAATCACCCCTTTGAAGTCCTACAAATGGACTATGTCCAGTTAGAAAGGTGCCAGGGTTTGAAGTACATACTTGTCGTTGTGTGTGCCTTCAGCAAGTGGGTGGAAGCCTACCCAACCCACGACAACACCGCTATGACTACCGCAAAAGTACTACTGAAAGAATTCTTCCCCCGATACGGCCTTTGTCGAATTTTGTGAAGCGACAACGGCCCCCACTTTGTGGCCGAGGTTATCCAACTCATCTTAAAGGGGCTGGGTGTAAAACAAAAATTCCATGCGGTCTTCCATCCCCAATCTGCCGGCTTGGTTAAGCGACATAATGCCACATTGAAGCTTAAAATAGCAAAAATAGTTGCAACCACAGGACTGAAATGGCCAGACGCCCTCCCGCTAGCATTGCTATCAATGCGTTCCACCCCCACTAAACACCACTTGACACCCTACGAGGTCTTCTTCGGGCGGCCCATGAACCTCTGGACTGCACCAAAGCCAACATCCATCCACGACGTCCCGGACGTCCTCATGTCTGACTATTTGTACAACCTAACTAAAACGTTGTCTGTTATCCATCAGCAGGTGCTGCACGCCATTCCCGATGTTTCCAGGGGCCCCGGACACGACATCCAACCCGGTGACTTTGTCTTAGTGCGTAACTTCTAGCGCACCAAGAGTCTGGAGCCCCGGTGGACAGGCCCCCTGCAAGTCCTGATCACCACCCGAACAGCTCTTCGAGTGGAGGGGAAACGTAATTGGCTGCATTCACACCACTGCAAGAAGGTATCACCGACCCTGACGACCACGGACAACATCACCGCCCAAGAAGAACTTCTGGACAAAGACCGACCATCCCTGCGCCACTGCCCAGATACAGAAACACTTGAGTTAGTGAAATATCCCGATCCCACCGTGCCATCCAAGGAAGGGTATAACTTGCGACGAAAGGAGAGAACTTCGGCTAAGCAGACCACAAACTAAGTGGAAATCTCAGAGCGGTAGCCTAGCCACCTCAAAGGCCACCAGGAGAGAAACTAAACAAAGTCTGTGGTTCTGCCCGCTACCGAGTTCCTTGAAGGTGAAGGAAGCGCCCGACATGAAGATGATGGAAGCAACCGGACGTCCGAAGATCCACTACAAAAACCCAAAGACTGACAGAATGCACAGCTCAAAGACTATTACACTTTTCATTACCCTTCTCTTTTGCCTTCTCCTCATGGTCACCTTCTGGATCATGGAGGAGAGCACACCCGCTCATAAGACATTGCTGACCACCGTTCAACCTATCACCATGAAAGAACACCATCTGATCTCACTTTCACCCCAACTCCGAGAAAGACGTAAGGAGTTCTGGAATAACTCTTTTGTGCAGTTGCTCCACCAACATAATCTTGCCGTCAATGCCACTAATTGCTGGATCTGTGGATTGCTACCACATGCCACTGGACACTCTATCCCTTTCATCCCTTCACCTTTTTCTGTCCATGGTTCCTGCCTCGCCTGGCTAATCCTCCTGCAGGAAAGCTACAAGGACAATGCCACTTCCGGCAGAACTATGTCACACTTCTACCATGGGTTCTGGCTGAACAAAACTGGAAGAACTTCTGCCCCCTTCTGTCCTCTGAGATCAAACACTTCCTTTCACATGGACATCCCTGCCAAAGAACGAGTTGAAATGCAAGTGTTCAACAACCCAGCCAGACCCACCTTCTCTTACCTCCGGAAACGGACGGCCGCCACCCTAACAGTGGCCCTATCCGTCATCAACATCACTGGATTTGTGTGCCTCGAAGGCCTGGGGGCGCAGCTGGTGGGCCACAGCTCCTGCCTCATCACCCGAACATTGGACTCAGTTGATCCACCCTCCTTTGTTGCCTCCCCGAATATGTACTTCGTCTGTGGTACTAAGGCCTACACCTGGCTTCCGAAAGGTTGGGGAGGCACCTGCTACATCGCCTTTGTCCTTCCTCCGACATATGTGGCTCCAGCAAATCATCACCGACAGAAACGTGCCAAAGACATTGTGCAAGCCGACTCCACCGGAGCGCAGTTCATGGACGCAGTAAAAGGTCTTGTTCCACTCTGGGGTCCAATGGCAAACAGCTGTGCCATCCGCCACTTAACCCAGGCAGTCGAAACGGCGATGAACATTACGGCCGGCATCCTCGCCAACAACACCGCCGAGCTCCAGGCCGTCCGCCTAGTGGCTCTTCAGAACCGCCTCGTTCTAGATGTGGTTCTGGCTGATCGTGGAGGAGCATGCCGCATCATTGGGTCCAGCTGTTGTACCTACGTACCGGATAACTCACCCTCAGTCTACAAAGCAATTGAACACCTCCACAGACTTTCTGCAGAGGTTCATCAGGAGCAAGAAGAATGGTCACTGGGGAGTTGGTTTTGGGACACTATTAGAAGTTGGGGATGGAGGCTGTTTTCATTTATCCTAATACCAATTGTGATACTATGTGGATGTTGCTTGGGGATTCAGTGTCTGCCACCTTTATGTTCGCTTTTTATGAACTGCATCTGCCCTAAGACTTTGAACTTTGAAGCAGAGCGAATGAAAGCTCTGTATGAGGTGGAAGTTTGTAGTATTATGGGGATAGATCCGAACTAGACAAGCTGGCGAGACATGTTAAAAGGGAGGACTGTGGAAATTTAGCTTGCAAACTAAACATTATCTGTGCCATCTTGTCTCTCCCCAGCGCGACACACAGGAAAGCGCACGGCAGCCATTTTTAAGCACCCTGGTCTCTCCCTGCTCATTGCCGATCGCCAGCGCATCCCCCTGGCGCTGCAAGCATCCCCCGCGCGCCGGCCACCCCCGCTCTCTCATACACGGGCCATAAACCCTCTCCTTCTGCGCGACCCTGCCATGGAACCACATCCCACGCCTGACCGACATCCCATACATGGTCATGCATCTCTTTTGATAACCCCCTTCCTCTGCGCCCCATTGTCCGAATCGATCCCAGGCCATCACCTAGCCCTGCGGATGCAGTTTATTGCCCCTACTGTAAGGGAAACACCCCACATCAAAGGGATTACAGTAGATCAAAGCCCCTACCCCCTGAGACCCGGCCGGTCGCACACACCCCCGGGAATTGGCGGAATGTCCAGCTGTGTGATAGCCATCTCCTACTGTAGATGGGGTGGGGACTTCCACTGTAGATATGTGTGGGAACGAGCTCGAAGTGGGGATTCCGAGGATGTTCTTTCATGTTCCAAGACAATCTCAAGAATGTGCCATGTACGATAACCCTGCAATAAAGTCATAAACCTGTGTATAAGAGGCCAGGCCTCAGAGATGCAGTTAGAGCACCTCGTGACGATACCTTGCTGTCTGATCTGATGTGTTCTGCTCCGACGGAATAAAACTTTTGTTTCCTGCCTTCCAGTCTCCGGCGCCTGCCTCTTCATTGGTTTAACATCGAATGGTATAAGAGGCGATTACCGCCGGGCAATACTTGAAGGGTTATCGACTGAAATTGCCGCTACCGTTTAACATGTATGCAGGTTGCATTATGACAAAACTGCAGTCATTTATGCTTCCAGTTTATTGGAAAGCGGGCAGACTTAGCCTCTTAATTAAATGTTCACTGTACAAGGAAATGCTTATATCCAACACGTGCATGAAAAACCAGAATGTAATATTTGGCTTTTAAATGACAAAGTCACAGTCGATAAGTTTGTAATTTTCCAACCAACAACAACAGTTGGCTATTAAGTCAATGTACATTACTTATATCTACCACCTAAGCATTTTCTTATAGCTTTGGGGGCCTGGAATAGCCTGAATTGTCACATTTGTAGGAGTATGATGTTCAGTAGTTGTGTTGGTACTGTCAGTGGCAGCCCTGGTAGGAACACAAAGTGTTGCAAACTCCAGTGGACACCTGACAAGGGCCCTGGCACCTAATTTTTTTTTTACAAATTATGAACTGACTTGAACACAGTAGGCAGATCAGATTATTAAACAGATTTTTCCTTTGGGACAGGCTGAGGATCATGAGAGTCATAGTTATATTTTGTAGGGGTGGATGGAATATTCCATTCTGCCTGTGGAATTGGTGGAATTTTGGTGACTCCACATTACGCAGAGTTCTGGTCAAATTCCATCAATCGTCGCGAGGTGAACTTTTTTTCTCACGTGCGGCACTAGAAAGGTAAGTTGGCGAGTGCAAGCGACATTTGGCAACCACGAGCGTGACTTGTGGTCGCTAGGAGCACATTCGGTGAGATTTTTCTAATGTGGGCAGATGCGACCGTTCGCAGTTAGAACACTGCTACTCGAGTAGTAAATTGACTCTAGCAGCAGCAAAATCAACTCGAGTAGCTGCGCCCTCTGGCACACCTCATGGTGCCTTTCATGTTGATTTTTCAGCGTGGAACACGCTATCGTTGCTAAATCACAGCACGAGTAGTGCAACAGCCCTATTTCAGTCCATTCAAGCAACTTCGAGGAATCTCGCTGAGTGTTTATGAAACTCTGTGTAATTCTGCAGTGTCAAATTCCGTGAGTCCGCCCCACCCCTAATATTCTGGGGATTATCAAGAAAAAATGGAAAAGGGTGAAGCCCCCAGAGAAATGGATGAGAATGCATGGGCATCCTCCAGCAGATGCTCTCCAACAGACACATATTCAGTCTGTTAAAGAATTTCAGAGAGGGAGGAAGCTAGGGCTTTTAGTTGATGTAGCACAACCATCAAACCAGATGTGTCAGGATCAGTTCTGCTGTGTTTGTTGGAGAGAATCTTCTTTTCTTCTGTATGGCGCCTCTTTAATGATTGTTTCCTGTACTCCATCTGTACCCTTTTTTGCTATTAGAAACAATGTGCCCATGACAGGAACTACCGAAATACATAGCACTACAAGAGACCCTTGGTGGGAGGCAACCATGCCTGTGCAATTTTGGCAAATTAAAATACCTCAACAAAAGCAGGAATACCGATGTCCTCAAATAAGGAAGGCCTAGATTTGTGAGGCAGAAAAGGTAAGCCAAGAATAGTTCAGATATTAATTTCAGGATAATAAATTACACAACAGGGAGTCTCCTCATTTTAAAATAGAGATTTTCCTGCCATTGCAACAATATAGCCAATCCCCTTGTCAAAAAGAGAAATTGAGACAGATTACACTGCCTTCTCTGCTCAGAACAGCTTTCCGTGGCTTTTTTGGGAGACTGCTTTCTCTGCTTGAAGAGAAATAACGGAGATACCAAACTTCAAATTCGAGGGCCTCGCTCCTCATGATACAAGATGCAGGGTGCCATGTAGAACGGGGGTTGCACAATAGAACACATCTTCCTCGTGGCTATGGTCTGCCCACCTAGGGCCACATTACACATGCGGCGCAATGAAAGAAAGTGCGCTCCATTATGGTGAATGAGCTGCCCCCAGGGCATCGGCGTACTCGTGCTGCCCTGGGGCAGCGCATTCACACGAAATACGGAGCACCTGCTTTAAAGGCGCTCTGTGTTTTCACTGTGTTGGCGGCACTCTACCTGCACTTTTAAAGGGGAATAGAGATTCCCTTTGCAGGCAGGTGCAGTCCTACAAGAGGATGTCTGGGGTTCCATGTAACCTCTTTTCCCCTGCCAGAGGGCTGTTCTAAGGCAGCGCACTCACAGTGCAAGGTGGCACACTGTGGGCCATATTATGATGTAGTCGCATTTTCATTGTTCGTGCCGGGTGCACCTTTAAAATGGTGCGCCCAGCCCAAACAATGAAAATGCGCCTAATTACCATGAAGGCGCTGCCCCCAGGACAGCTGTGAACAGCGCATTCATGTGAAAACACGGGGCGGCTGCTTGCAGCCGCTCCGTGTTTTCCGAGTGCAGGGGGCAACCCGCCTGCACTTTTGAAGGGGATTAGAGACTGCCTTGCAGGCTGCAAGGGGATGTCTGGGGAGGTTCTTAGGACCCCCTTTTTTCTCCTCTAGAGGCCTGCTCTCAGGAGGCACACTCACAGTGTGCAACCTAGAAGGTGGCGCAGTGTGAGTGCGCCCTCAGAAAGCTTCTATGCCTCTGCATACACGTCTCTAATATGGCGCGGGCACAGAGGTAAAGGAATTCCCTCATTTGCATAGGGCAAGCCCCTATGGAAATGAGGGAATGCCCCCTGAGTTATCGCTGGCGCTTTCAGTGCTCCAGCGCTATCTGTATTACTGAAGGGGACGCACAAGCATCTGCGCCCCCTTCTGTAATATCAAAGTGCCACAGGGGAGCAAAAAGTGTGCGCAAACACCTGCTGTGCCCCGAGGCCCCTACCAAAATACTGCCCCTATGAGTGCGCCCCCTGACAACTTCCTTGCCTTTGCGCCCGCGCATGTAATAGGGTGCGGGCTTTGAAACAAATGGATTCCCTCATTTGCATAGGGCATGCCCCCATGCAAATGAGGGAACACCCCCCTGTAGACAGCTCAGGCACCAGTGCTATCGGTATTACAGAAGGGGCCGCAAGAGCATCTGCGGCCCCTTCTGTAATACCAAAGTACCCCAGGGGTGCGCAAAGAGTGGGGCAATTTCTGTAATACAGTACCTGGTGAGAACAATACCAAGCTTTACAAATAGAAGCCCTGTTCCTGCAATACACCTGGAGCCAATTACTAAGGGGGAATTGGGGTACCGGCGCAACTCTAAATTGCCTAAGGGCCTTTAGGTCTGGCAAAGACAGCTTTAGCAGTCTCAGAGAGTGTTTGTAACTTGTAGTTAGCATTGCAATGGAGCTCAGACATGGTTTGTTGTAATTGGCAGCAGTCGCGGCTCGCACAGGTAAGCACGGTGGGGCGGTGAGCTGGGGTACGACGGGAAAATAATCCACGAAGCAGCCATTAGTTGAAATGTGTATAGTAAAATACTGACCGCTATGTCCAATGTTACATGCATGCAAAACTATCAGACATGGGAAGCATCCACTCTACATTATAAGGGAGTAGCCTGGTTGAAGTAATATCACACTTCGGTAGTAGTCATTACATCTAACCACGAGTAGGACTTGCTTTCTTGGCAGGGAAACGACGAAATACTATACTTGTGTATTTCCCAATGTAGGTGTATGCATATCTGCATTACATGAAACATTTCAATATCAATTCCTTTCCTCACACGATTCCAGTAACTAAATGTTTTTCAGGATGGGAATTCTTCCAACATGGCACTGCCACTACTTCAGCAACGGCGGCCATTTTGAACTAACTGAGCAGTCTTGCACTATGAAGCTGAATGACAAGGTGTTTTTTTACCCACCACATGGTTAGGAAAGGGCTTTATAAACGGAAAAGGGCCATGCACCAGTTAATATGTGGTCTCCAGGGAGAGAAGTAGGTTACTGTACCAGAGTCGACCTTAATGAAGTAAGTGACAGGGGGGCTTCTTTTTTCTTACAGATGGAGTACACTATCCATCTGTTAAGCAGCAACAGCAGTACATGATAGATAGACCTGTTTCCTCCCCCTTTTTTAGAGTGTGACTACAAGCCCCTCTACCCATGGCTTTGACCATGATGCAATAATATAGCATCTACAGAAGTACGTCACATGGATTATCTTTTCTAGGTTTTATGTTGTACTCTCACGTGGTGTCTTGTTTCATGAGTGCTTTTTTGCGAGTGGTGTCACCCATCACAGTGTGTAGCATGTATATGACACACTATATGAGCACATAGGATAGACCATATGAGTACCCACAATATACGGGTGCGATATTTTGATAGTTGCATGCACAATCTTGCTAATGCGACCTGCCAGCACGGCTGACATGTCACTGTTTTCAATATATCTTGTTGCTTTCTAATTACAGACACAGATTAATCACTAGAACCATATGTATACAGTGAGCATTAGGTGTGCATGGTTTGTGTCCTTAATGCAGGATTCACTAGGAGTGGTACACATGGGGCTGACCCGGTGAAGGCCTGATGAAGAGCTATTAGGGGAACAGCTCGAAACATGTTGACAAAATCAAATTACTGAGACAACCTGACTCATTTAGGTCAGGTTTCTACTCAGTAAACGACCCCTGATTTTTAACCATACCAACTAGGGGCAGGAATAAAAGAGTGGCCCACTAGTTAGATTTTCCTTCCCTTCCCTTTCCACTCCACATCACTGCGCTACACATAGTTTACAATAAAAAGTGCTCCTAAGTAATTTGCAATTCGCAGCACGCCTCAATCCGTAGAGGATTGAGAGGAACCCCGATGATGAAGCATGCCACCTAGGGGAAACCCTGGTGGGTGAGGGGTCTCTAGAAAAAAAGTATTTTTTCTAGACACGGGATTACAGCAAATTTTTTGCTGTATCCTATCTAATTCCATAAGGGCAGGTTTTCTTCAACCCTGGACCTGATACAGACCTGTGTCATTATTACATGGTGACGATGCACAACCCCACCATGTAATAATCCACATTGACACAGTGGGTAGTGTGGTATTCAAGACAGCTTTTTATGAGGCTCGATTTTCACTTTTATTGTTTTCTTTCGAGTACATGAATACCACATTGTTTGCCCTCTTGGACCACAATGTGAACAGTACCTATCACACCAATTTAGTTAAATCAGGCGGCATAACAATCTTACCCATTTTACCTCAGCAACTATTAGACCTGTCAGCCATAGGGTTGTTTTCCCCCCAACTTTTTGTCTTCCTCATTCATTTTTGCTGGCCCTATTTTGTTGGCCTTATGACTCGTGCACTTTACCACAGCTAACCAAGGCTAAAGTGTGTGTGCTCACTCCCTAAATCATGGTAGCATTTGGCTTTCAAACAATTGGCACATTTACATTACTTGTAAGTCCCTAGTACAGTACTAATACATGTACCCAGGTACTGTAAATTAAATGCCACTAGTGGGCCTGCAGCACATATTGTGCCACCCACTTAAGAAGCCTATTAAAAATGTCTCAGCCCTGCCGTTGCAGCCTAAGTGTACAGTTTTAAACTGTCATTTCAACCTGGCAAAATAAAACTTTGCAGGATTAAACCTTCTTTTTTAATACATATAACCCACCCCGAGGGATGCCCCTCTACAGCCTATCGGACAAGTGCACTGTATTTAATAAGCTAGACATATACTTTTAACTATTACATTTCATGATAGTGAAACAACTCTTAGTACATTTTTCAGAACTGTGAGGCCTGCCTCCTGAATAGGATATCATTGGATCACCTTATTACATTTAATAATTGATATCTTTCAATTGAGCGAGAAAGCAAAAGACACACAATTGATGGCCGGAATGCAAAACAAATCAAAATATTTTACCCCAGTCAAGAGATCTGGGTTACATCCATCATTCTTTTGCTCACCATGCCACCCCATTTTAGACCTGGCCATATGCAAATCAGTCTTGACCCTGTGCCTCATGGGAACAGTCCACCGTGAACAAGCATCCTAGGACCGGTTTCACCCCCCCATCAGCCAAGATAGCCTGAATCCAGTGACACAGTGAGCCCGGGACCCACGTAAAACCCAGATACCAGTCGTTGTATGCTTGCTTCCAGCCTATGGAGGACCTGGCCTGGCAGTTTGGGCCAGACTGTTCCCATTGGGCGCAGGGTCAAGACTGATTTGCATATGGATGGGTCCAAACTGGAATGGCATGGGGAGCAAAAAAGCGATGGATTTAGGTCCAGATCTCTGTACTGGGGTGAATGTATGGCATTGTTTTGCATTGTGTCCATCAATTGTTCCTTTTACAACTTTCAATTGGCAGCAGGTATGAATGTCAAGTTTGGTGTCTAAAGAACTGCAATATAAAACCCTCTTTAATGGTAAAGTCAGATGTTAAGTCACAATTCTGAAAATACCACATTTAGAACATTGCCATTTTCTGATTCAACTCACATGTTGCCTGCAGCCTGTATCCTGGGTCACATGGTTAGGTATAGCTAACAGTTGAGCGTAGTGTATTACTCCCAGACAGTGTGACAAAGGGGAATAGGTGTTGGATGGGCAATCTCTGACTTGATAGAGAGAGGAGCTTCCAGCAGCCAAATTTGCACACTCACAAAGAGTTTCACACTAGTTTTGTGTGCCCTCAGACAAGCTGGGGCCAAGACAGGGAGGCCAGAAATTCCAGACAGCTATGGGGCTGGAAATCTTCAGAACCTTCTCATATTTTAAAGCTGGCACCAAGTATACATTTTAGACCCTCTGTCCCAACTCTTTGCTACACCTCTGGACCTGTGGAAGACTTAAAAGGTCTGCTGCAAGAAAGACTGCTACTCTGCTGCCCTAATGCATGAATAAAAAGGACTGGACCTGCATCTTGAACCCAGGACCACCAGAGTGACTTCAAGGGCTAGATGGCTGACCTCCTGATCAGAGTCTCAGGGACAGAAAATGCTCCAACTAACTTGAACCAAGCACCTCGGCTCTATCTGCTGTGACTCTTGTCCCTAATTGGAGTTACCCCAGTCCTGGACCCTTGGAAGTGGGCCTGAAGGTGCTCTGCCAGCTCAGCTGTGGTCTTTGGGCAGAACCAATGCAGGAAACATATAACCTTGCAGCTTCACATTGGAGCCATCACTGTGCGAAGAGTCCCCAGCTCAGGACTCCACATCACAATCCTCCCTTGAAGGCATCCTTGAAGACCTCGAATTGCAAGCCTCATTTATGGCACTTCGGAACCGCCACTACACGACAAATCCTCGACCTCGCATCACTGCCCTCAGCTCATCGGAATCACTGCCGCACAACACATCCTCAATGTGGACTCTTGCAACGTTCCACAACCAGGATCTAGGGTACTTTGTTCACCGGCAGTAACTTGGTCCCTGTATGTGGCCCACGCGCCATCACAATCAGAATGAACATGTGGCTTTGTCCCGGTCCAGCACAACCAGATAATCACTGTTGACATTTTGTGCTTCTAGGCACTATTTGTATCTAATATTTAAAATTACATATCTCCAGTTCTACTGATTGGATTTTTGAAGTTTTAGTGCCAAATAATTCAAAAAATGTTACTCTATTTTACTAAATTGGAGTGGGATTGTTTTTTGTGTTGTGTTTTCACTGTATTACTGTTTGAAGTGCTGAATAATTATTTTGCACATTGCGTCTAAGTTAAGCATGGCTACTTTGTGCCACGCTACCAAAGGGTTGAGCTCAGATTAATTTGGGGTTTGCTTGTGTTTCACCCTGAAAAGAATTGTTATTGATCCCTGAGTGGGGTTTTACCCCCTCAACCAGTAATCCAATTTCCTGCATTGGTGGCAGCGGTGGTATTCAGTAGTTGTGGTAGTGCACTTCCATACAGTGATTATGTTCACCACTAAAATCCCTGAGAAAACAATTTTATACCATTTGGATTTTCTTTTAAAGTCTACTTGATTGGCTCTTTTACTTTTTCCACATTCACTCTCATTCTACATGACTGTCTGTGACCATACCTGCAGAATGCATTTCAAGCTCATCAACCTGCAAGCCACATTCACACTGAGTTCAAGTTTCCTGCCGCTAAAGCGGCGATAATTTTAACGCTGTTCTTGATAATATGCTTCTTAAAAGCGAGAGGGACTCTTTGAAACCCAAAGGACTAGGATACAAACAGAAATTCTAAGTAAAATGTCCTCTGGGAGTACTAATAGTAATTCCAACTTCCACAAAATTTCTGCACAGACACCACAGCCACTCATAAATCCACTATTCCACATTCATTCTGGGATAACACTGTAAACACCAATAGTATACGTGGTGGCACAGAGACTTACAGTTGATGCATTGATATGCTGACTTTATTAAAATTATAAAACACAATTAAAAACATTCAATCTAGACCACAGATGTAAAACATAAAAACAATAATAAAACAAAATTAATGTTACAGATACAACACGAGAGATAACAAAGACATTGGAATTTTTGTCATTAGGTACCACAACCACTGTCAAAGGCTATGTCAAAAAACACCCCAATGTTTCCAAATTCATCAGCATTTGGGGTGAATTGAGAACTTTGAGTTTGTGGCAAACAGGCGTCAACGCGTTTCAAAGGTATAATGGTTGAACCTTCTTTTTTAAGACAACATAGAATAATGCTCTCGGTGCATGAAATATCTACAATGTAAACATATAATAAATCAATAATTGCTGCAAACACATCATTACATCAATATCGACACTGCAATCTTGAAAACGTTTTTTTTATAACCAACATTACTAACAATAAAAACAACATGACACTTATGCCTTAGGCATGAAGAAATATAGCCCCAAGATATAAAGAAGTGCTTACTTTATAAAAGATATATGAATTAATACAATCATGTCTATTTTAATAATTGATAATCTTAATGACAAGGATAGGTAGTCCATCGAATTAAAAATGACACCATTGTTGTGTCTCCTTTATGTGGTTTTGCAATAGGTGAAACACATTTTTGTTTGCAGACACAAGCTATTGGATCCATGTAGCAGTGATCCATCAGTGCCTAACTCATAAAGAATCAGGAGTTATAGATAAGCGCTGCATTAGAAGACAGGGGCAGATGGTGCACATACAAAGATGTATGCAAGAATGTATTGGTGTGGAACTAAGGAGTAGAATACTTGGTATGCGTGCAGTAGGTGCACTGTGTGTACAAAGTAGGCTAGTTGGCTGGTAACACAAACTGTACAGTTGTCATGCTTTTCTTTTGTCTTTGTCCTGATAGGACTATTAGGCATAAGTGTCATGTTGTTTTTATTGTTAGTAATGTTGGTTATAAAAAAAATGTTTTCAAGATTGCAGTGTCGATATTGATGTTATGATGTATTTGCAGCAATTATTGATTTATTATATGTTTACGTTATAGATATTTCATGCACCGAGAGCATTATTCTATGTTGTCTTGAAAAAGAAGGTTCAACCATTATACCTTCGAAACGCGTCGACGCCTGTTTGCCACAAACTCACCATTCTCAATTCACCCCAAATGCTGATGAATTTGGAAACATTGGGGTGTTTTTTGACATAGCCTTTGACAGTGGTTGTGGTACCTAATGAACAAAATTCCAATGTCCTTGATAATATGCTCCAAAGACTATAGGACAGGATCAGGGCAGGGTAATACTTACTAAACTTCTCTACAGACCTGACGCACCGGAGCGTATCCCTCACTTACACTCTCTCCCTCCTCGATATTCTTCCGTAATCTTCAATCTAATCAGGTTGTCATTCGGGTATGAATCTTCCCAGTCTGCTCTCTTCCTTCCTCATCAGCAGCAGCTGTCGCCTCTCTCTCTCTCTTGCAGTAATGTCGACCTAACAACACCCTTTAAGTCACACTAGCTATAGCCTTTATTTCTGCATGTCCCACCCTCAAAAGTTACAAATCTTGATGAAATACGAACTCTGATTGGGCAGGGACAGGGGAGTTGTCATTCATCTCATCCTGACATATTTAATTTCATCAATACTCTTTTGTCTAACCAACCCTTCCCCTTTAGCTCATTCATTATTCTGTCTTATTTTCTTTCCCATATATCTAATGTTGCAAATCAAATAACATTTTTAATGCAGTTCCACAGTTGAGAACAACTTTTGCACATCTCTTGTCCTTGGCTATTGGCAGTTTGTCGGCGACACGGTCAGCGGGTCACATTCATGGCTTCAATACGCATACGTAGCTTGCCTCCATTTAGCCGCCATCTTTTCTCTTTGCGTGTAACAGAAGGCCCAAACGTACTCTGTTAATAAAAGAATCGTAAACAGATGTTAATTTCCAAAATAAATTATTTTCACTGATCATCGCCCTCTTCTACTCTATCCCCTGTTATTATCTCTTTCGTTAAGCAAAGCATTAGCAGCGATAGCTCTCTTTAATTTCAGGCAAGCATATGCCGGGCATGTGGTGCCTCAAGACCTAATGTTAGTAATTCTTGCGCATGCGCGAGAGTTTTTCGCTCTCAAAACGGGTTAGTTACGTTACTATCTACGTAATTCTAATTCGCACATGCGCAAAAGCGTTTTCCAGTTTAAAGTGGGTTTTAGTTGCGTTGCATATTATTTTAATTAAATAAGCATGTATAAAGCTCTTTTCCTCTATGTAAATGCTGTGTGTGTGTATTAATTTAGTTTTCTTTACTATTTCTAACAATTAGTACTGTTAATGAGGAATTTCTTGGAGCAAGTTTCGTTTTCTTGAATCCTTGCTCCATCAGAGTGATTAGCACTATGTTTACCAGCAATGACACAATTTACATAAGAGACATACTGATCTACTGGGATTAGGGTATTTATAATGAATGAGAACCTCTCTGGCTGTCCTAAAATTCAGGGCATGGGCTTTGGGCAACTGGAGGGAAGCAAGACTGATTACGAAGGCCTGGTACATTAAGACAGTCTCATTTCCAGGGCTCCAAATGACCACATATGAAACAATAACCGCATCTTTCCAGGACATCCGTTAGACCCCTTCCATTTCCTCTACCATTTCCTCTCCAAACTCTTTCTCCTCAAGGTCCTCCCCTTCCACCCCAGCCTCGAGGGGCTCAACCTGCCATTCCCTTAACTGTCCTCTGCATATTTTGCAGTTTAATGGACATTAATTTCAATTCAGTATTTTCTTACTTTTTTCCAGTGAGTCCACACAATGATTTGCAATTGTCAGCAGTTCAGTCACCCTCTTAGTCTGCCACCTAATGCGGTTTGTTATTAACTGACTCCTAATATTCTGTAATAATCCCTGCCCAAAAGCAGCACCTACATCTTCCTGACCCATCTCCATCGAAAAACCTATGCCTGAATACCTTTAAAACACATCTTTAAGTCTATCTACATTATCAGCTACTCCTCACCCTTATTTGGCTTGCAATTTAAGATCTTAGCTCAACCAGTATTCACTGTGAACACATCCACAATTGCATTCAACATTGCATATTTTGCTGCACTCACTTTTTCATCATTTCAAAGGAACACCTTTTGACATTGTGCTTTCTCAACCGTCTTTCACCTCACTTTGCAATACCAATTTCAATAACTGATTCACATCCGCCCAATTCAGTCTGTACACCTCAAGCACACTTTGCAGTCCTTCTTGGAACTGGGTTGTGGGGGAAAATTGTTTCTTGATACTCATGAAATCAGAGGGGGTCGATTGAACATGGACCATACTTCTATACCCCATGCAGGTTGGTCATTTAGAAAAGAATAAGAATGTCATCATTGGCAGCAATACTTTCATGAGGAGAAGGATGACACCTTCTAGGAAGCCTTTCTGCAGTCTTTCTCAAGCTTTCTAGGGTAATAGTATGACTTTGTTCTTGTTGGTTTCTACATTGCAGAATGGAACCTGTATGCACTTTAGAATTATCAAAACAAAGAAGGAGGGACTGGGGCTTTTTGAAAGGTCCAGCACATGGGCCCCACCAGTGATGAAAAAGTATAGAGTGTGCTGTGCCTGAGTGAGGGGCTAGGTCTAGTAGAGGGTGGGGAGTGCTCCTTTCAGGAGCAAGGGCCCTCACACACCACAAGAGGTGTCATGCTTCATCATCGGGCAGCTCCTCGTTGGGCCGGCGCTGCAATGCACAATGGGGCTCTTTACCTGAAGTCTTTTCTTATTTGCCAATATATGTTGGCATAAATGAGTGGTGAGAAGTGAGAAGAATTGGTGAGTGAACTGTGTGTTAAAATTGGCTAAAGGGATCCAAACAAGAAATAAACTTTTTAATACACTGGTCCCTTTGTTGAGGTTAAAAACGTGATGCAAGTATAAAATAGATTTAATGATCTATTTAGCTACAAAAGGAGTACATAGCAAGGGTAACATGTTTCATGCCTATTACAGCCCATAATGGATCATGGCATTTTGTCAGGACCAAGAATACCTAATTCTACTCTTCACAGGGATGGTGGGATGAGAAAAGTGTGAACCATGCTCTTTGAATGATATGCAAAAGACGAGACGTCAACAATAAATCTTGGTTACTTTACATAGACATGGGCATTGACACACAGCAACAAGATGGCGCCCATTGCTCCCTCTTTCCGGTCCAACAGGGGCTGCCACCAACTACAGAAACGGGTATACAACCAAAGAGATGTTGCCCGTGTCTATGTAACTTAGTTTCATGTCTAGTTCCCTTTAGCCAATTTTAACACACATTTCACTCACCCATTCTACCCATTCCTCACCACTCATTCATGCCAACATACATCAGGTAAAAAATGAAAAGAGCCCCCTTGAGGGTCCCGTTGGGCATTGCAGCACAGGCCCAATGAGGAGCTGCCCGATGATAAAGCATGACACCTCTAGGGGTGTGTGAGGTACCTCGCTCCTAAAAGTAGCACTCCCCGCCCTCTACTAGACCTAACCCCTCACTTAGGAACAGCACACTCTATACTTTTTCTGCACCCTAGAATTATACACAGTAATGGAATCACCCTCTGAGCTAGTCACTTTACAGCCACCCAATTGCATCATAGTACTCTCTTGATTATTACCTTCTTGTGTTCCAGCCATTGGTGGTTCTGTAGGGGTTTCTCTGTTTCCGTGTGCATTAACAGCTGCACCTCCAGCCCCATTGCCTCCTTAGTGTCCTTGCTCACTTTCTTCTTCTCTTGTGGCTCTCTGATCTGTTGGAATAGATATAAAGGAGGCAGAGCAGTTAGAGCACAAGCCCTAACTGTATCCCTAACTTGACTAATTTGGTATTCCAATCTCTACCGGGTATCTCTCATGCTTCAAAAATTAGATTCATGCTTAGGTTTGTGTGCCTCCTTGTGGCATTATATGAAACGTGTGCATAGTTTAGCATCTATTTTATTGTTAAGATCCTTCAGTTTCTTCTGTTAATTAGTTCAGCTTTCTTCGTTGAAGGTACCAAGTTCAGGAAATGACTTCTTGCTCCCCTTATAAGTGAATCCCACCACGTTTATAAATATTTGCACATGCGTTTACCATATTATTGGTACGTGTTTTTATTAAAGAACAAGTATTTTGAATACAATAGTATGATGAACATTAGATAGAGAGAAAAAGAAGAGAAACGAGAAAGAAAAAGAAAGATTAAAAGGAAGTCTCATAATATAATATATAACATCATACAAACATGACTGAAGTGAATTGATAAAAGCATTAAAATGACGATATGATCAATAAAAATAATGCATCTCATCAGAATTATATAAAATAATACAATAGTAACATAAAACGATAATACAATATGAGATAATGATACTAAGAAAATACGCAATATCATGGAGGTTGAGTAACTTCTTGTTGAAGTGGAGTTCGGGAGAAAGAGCGTTTGGCACTAGAGTCAATGAATTTTGTAACAGGTAACAATAAATTCAAATGCTTTGTGGCTAAGTGGGTGGGGTGAAGAAGTGCTGTATCCAATCTGTGATTGTAACATACTGCATATCACCAAGCCTGAAATGCTAAGTTTGTAAAGTCTTTTCAATTTTTAGTAATCTGCTGGAAAGCAACTGCCAATAATAAATCAACAATCTTTACATTGGAAATAAAATTATCCCAAATGGGTGATAAACTACTCAAAAATAGATGTGTAATAGAAAAAAATAAATTAGAGTTAAAAATTAGGTGGATTTGAGCCCAAACCATTTTCCAGAATGAATAAACATGTGGACACACAAAAAGCACATGTTTTAAATCAGCAAATGGAGAGGATCAAGACCAGCAAGTATCAGGTATAATCTTATGTCTCTTGTGTAATGTGACCGGATGTAGTAAAAGCCTAATATAGATAGAAAATAATGTTTGTGTTGTGTTAGCAGCTCTATATGTTTTCCTGATCTTGGTCCATATTTTACTCCATAAGGAAAGTGTCCAATTCACTTCGAGATCTTCCTCCCATGATAGTTCAATTTTAGTCTTTTCTCTATTTGAACGTGAAGAGGGGATATGAGTGTAAATGGTGGAAGCTTTGGGGTTAGAAATTAAGAACGTGTGTAAGCTGTTAACCGGGAAAGGTACAGGGTGAGATACAATTTTAGTATATGCGTTTAAAAGAGCTTGTTTAATCAGAGTATACTTGGAGTGGAAAGATGGGGGTAGGTCAAAAAGTTGACTAGCTTCAGCAAAAGACAAGACTTCATTTTGAGAAAAAAGCTGATGTGTCCATATTAAGCTCTTATGTCTCCAGGATTTCCAATAAAAAGGTTTACCGCAAATCAGAATAGATTTGTTATGCCATAGTGTAGAGTTAAAGAAAGAGTCCTGGTCAGTAGGGGAAGTTGTGGGAATGGGTTCCAGAAGTGTGGACGGCAGCGCCGATGTAGAGCTCCTCAGGACGGAGCAGAACGGCCGCTTTTTAAAGCCTCCAACCTCCTTGTAACACGGGCAGCTTTGAGCAGGAAGATGTCCTGATATCCGGGGCTCAATTTCAGAGCTCTCCCGACAACGTCCTTGCTGTTTTGCCTCCAGACGCATCTTTCTCCTTTCATGCAGATGCTGCGACTGCCATCTTGGGTGCAAAGTTTTCACCTCGTTTAATCACAGGAGGAAGGTAATGCTACCCCTTGGGTCGGAAACACCTTCTTTTTTCATTTTGTACACCAAATACCTTACCTTCTTTTTCTCACACTGAGGCAGCCATTTTGTGTGCTGATTTACTTCTCCTCACAATATTTTCCTGGAGCCTCTTGTAGCCACCATTTTTGTCAAAATGTGCTCTTTTCTCTAAATTGTGAGTGGTAACTTCAAAGCTCCTCTTCTGAGTTACATTTTGCCTTTCTTTTTGTTGTAATTTTTTTTCAAGTTTTGAATTCTGCGACCACCATTTTGAGTGCATCTAATGCTTCCCAATTAAGTGCTTGGTGACATTATTTAAGATCATCGCCTAGGTGAATTTCATCCACTGCATTACAACTGATACCTGGACTTCTTATCTCATCCTTGTCATAATTTTTTCTTGTCACTTTTTGGGTCGCTGTTTTGCTCTAAGCTTGACAATAATTATTTGTATCTGTACGACAAAATTTCTATATTTGTGGTTTCTTATGGGCAGACTGAACAAATTGGGACCTCTTACACCTCGTGTATCGCAGACCTTCATTAAAAATTCACACAACTAAACGTCTAAAAGAAGACCCTCCTTCTCCTCCAAAGTCTTCCTCACCTGTCTCTTTGGACATGCTACTAGAGGAGATATGTGCACTTTGTCCCTTCATGGAGGAAACCAATACCAAGTTGCAATTTTTACCAGAAAATTGGTCTTTGATGAACGATCGCCTATCTTCTGTCGAACATAACGTTTCCTCCTATCACACATAGATGAAAAAGTTACTATTCTCCAATTTCAAGTCTCCTCCCACCAACGCCAGGTAGAGGATCTTGAAAATAGAAATAGAAGAAATAATCTACGTATTTATGGTCTGCCGGAGGGCTCAGAGGGCTCGGACCCGCTTTCTTTTTTCAAATCTTTCCTTCCAAAACTATTACATCTACCAGAGGAGACGTCTCTCAACATTCGACGTGCCCATAGACTCAGACATCAACGTGCAGATACAGCCTCTTCTCGAAGACCTAGAGGGGTCATTATGTACTTTCTCGAATATAATGAATTAACTTATGGTACTTTCAGCAGTTAAGACAATGCAACGTGTCTCATGGTCAGGCTCCCCATTATTTTCTGCTCAAGATTACGCCAAAACCACAGCAACCAAACGTAAAGAATTTCTCAACATGAGACCTGATCTCTGAGACATGGGGGCTCGATATGGTCTTTTACATCCAAGCCTACTTAAAGTTACTTACAAAAATAAGACTACGACATACGATTAACCTATCAAACTACACATCTTTATCAACTCCTGCAAGACAGACTCCATGGAATTCTCTGGGGCTGCGTCATCTCATCACGTTTGATGTTCTCTTTTTGATTCGTGTTTTGTAATTTACTTACTTGAATTTTAACATTACAAAGCTCTATTGTATGACTTATTATCTCATTGTTGTTTATCCTTTGTAATTTTCATCTTTTTCAAATGTACTTACTGCCTCTCCCCAGGGTTGCCCTTGTTCTTTCCAGACATCTATTCTTGGCCTTTGCGAAACGAACAATTTGGTCCGTTCCCTCTCTACGTCCCGTCGAGCCCAGGCGTGCCGTCCTTCCATGTGGTCTCACCTTCCCCCACCTTCCCATGATGTTTTTGAATATAGGTATGTTGTTCTTTCTTCATTGTTTTTTCTTTCTGTTTTTCCTCCTTCATCTCTTTCTTTTCTGTTCCATCTCATTTCTCTTTCTCTGCCCTTTCTTTCTTTCTCCTCTTGGTTTACTACCTCACACTCACATGCGTTTTCAGTGTTGTTAAATTTCCTATATTGTTTCAATTTATGCTCTCATAGTTGGGTTGTTGCATATTCCATTTTCTATTTTCTGATTAACTACTTTGACTTTCATATTTGTATTACTTTGCTGTTTTCTTCTTTATGTCTTTGAAAATTATATCATGGCATGTCAGAGGTTTGAACTCTCCTATCAAAAGACAACGTGTTTTAACTCATTTGTCTAAATTAGGAGCTGATATTGCTTTTTTACAGGAATCTCATTTAACTGCCACAGAATCTTTAATTTGCAGTGGGGATGGGTTGGGAATGTTTTTTTCTCACCAGGTGATGGCAAACTCAATGGTGTGATAACTCCTTGTCACAAATCGATTAATGTCAGTCTTCTTTCTCAGCTAGCTGATGACGAAGGAAGATGGTTATATACTAAATTACAAATTGGTGGTGTTCCGATTTCTTTGTTTAATGTTTATCCCCCCACTAATGGAGATCCCACGTCCAGGTTATCATTATCCCAACAAATTTCATCTTGCATAGATGAAAACTTCATTTTGGCCAGTGACTGCAATCAAGTGCTAGATCCTTTTATAGACCGCAGTTCAATGGTCTCTTTTAAACCTCACAAAACTAATAAGTTATTTACTCAGATTATTCAACAATATAAACTCGTAGATGCATGGAGAATTTGCAACCCCTCTACTAGGGAATAGACATTTTATTCTTCAGCTCATCAAACCCAATCTCGCCTAGATTACTTCTTTGTCTCAGATAATATCTCTCAATCATTAAGAAGTGCAGATATTGGCTCCATATTAATCTCAGACCATGCTCCCATTTCCATTCAATGGGATATAATACCAAGGTCTAATTTACCCAGAAGATGGCGTTTTAATAACTCACTTCTCCTAGATCCGAAATTTAACTCTTCCTTTATCTCCTTTTTTAACGAATATTTTTTATTTAATCAAACTGATTCTCTTCCCTTCTCCGTAATCTGGGATGCATTTAAAGCCGCTGCCAGAGATTTCATCATTGGTTTTGTTTCCAGAAAACGTAAACACGCCCGTAAACTAACTAAAGATTTGCTGTCTGAGATTAAGAGCTTGGAACACTCCTATTACTCCTCGAAATCCAAGTCTTGTCTCTCACAACTCATCAAAGCAAAATTTCAATTAAATAAGGAATCAACTGATAATGCCTCAATCTCCCTGTTGAAATCCAGCGCAAAATTCTATGGAGGTCAAAATAAGGCTGGCAAGCTCTTAGCAAACTATCTGAAAGTTAGACATAATAAGTTTGAAATTGACTCTATTTTCGATGACGATAACACTTTACACACTAAACATTCAGAGATATTAAATGAATTTCTTATTTTTTATAAATCATTATACACACCTGAATTCACACCCTCAGAGTCCGATCTCTCACAATTTTTCTCAGGCATTCGCAGATCCACCAACACCCAGCTTGATTTTACCTCTTTAGAATCTAATTTCACAACAGGAACTGCGTCACGCTCTACAAACACTTAAAAAAGATAAAGCCCCGGGACCAGATGGCTTCACAGTTGAAATTTTCGTACATTTTGCTCCAATTCTTCTTCACAAATTAACAACTCTTTTACACCACTTCGCGTAGTCTGGAGAATCTTCTAGTTCTATTTTGGATCCCTTAAGTTGTTTAATACCTAAGGAAGGGAAGGACTTAAAATATTGTAAGAATTACAGACCCATTTCACTTGCAAACATTGATTATAATTTTTTTTTTAAAGCTTTAGCTATTCGCCTTGAATCTTTCCTCCCTCAATTATTGGGTGCAGAACAATCTGGTTTCGTCAAAGGTCGCCTTATTTCTGATAATACCCGTTTATTTTTTGATATTTTTTCGAAAGTTACCCACCTACCACATTCATTAGCAGCACTGGCCCTAGATACGGAAAAAGCGTTTGATCGAGTTAATTGGTGCTACCTTTTTCATGCGTTCAAATGGTTTGGTTTTGGTCCAAAAATTATTTCCTTGATTTCCACTTTATATTCTAATCCACGTGCAGCCGTTTTTGTCAATGGGGTTTCTTCCCCTTATTTTGATTTGAGAAGAGGCATCCGACAAGGCTGGCCTTTGTCCCCGTTTCTCTTTAACTTGGCTTTAGAAGCCTCTTTGTCCAGAATCCGTCAATACGATGACATAAAAGGCTTTGAACATCATGAAATACAAGTTAAATTAGTAGCTTATGCTGATGATATTTTATTATTTCTCTCTAACCCACAATCCTCTGTACCTGCCTTTCTACAAGAAGTAGATCTCTTCGCCTCTGTTTCCGGTTATAAGCTTAATAAAGATAAATGTGAAATACTTCCTTTAACGAAATTTACCTTCAAAGACCATTTCAAGTCTTCAAATTTTCCGTGGAACCCTCATCATATAAAGTATTTAGATCTTTATTTTACACCTTTAATTCCAACAACATTGAACCTTTGTATGGAGAAATGCATACATAAAATTGCCTCTTTAACAACTAAGTGGCCGATTCCGATCTGGGTCGGACAGCCCTCCGAGAGCTGTTCGTAGCCTTACCTTGCGACCAACACGTCCCAGGAGCCGGTCCGTCTGGGCAATGAAGTACGATGCGCATAACTAACACAATTTCGTCTGACACATAGGCTGCGATTCCAGCAACCTTTCCCGTACGAGCCGTACCTCCGAACGCCGATTCGAGTCACCCAGAAGCAGTTCCCAAAGCAGTTTCCGGCCGGACAAGTACGATGTGCAAATCATACGCGCCGGTCGGGTCGCCACTAGCAGCACGTCAGAGCATCCGGGAGAGCTGCATATCAGGTCCGATTCGCGCCACAACACGATCCACGGCTACGAGACGGACCAATTCACAACGTGTACGAGACGGAGCAAAGAGCAGCAAGTACGAGACGAACCAACGATGAATCCCATCACGCAGGTCATCCCAGTACTGTAAATTTATGACCAGATCAGGAACAGACACGCACAACGCAGACGGTCAGTCAGACACCCCCACAAATAAACGTCATGAACAAGCGAAATGCTACACACACATAGGGGGGTCAAATCCCTTACACCAGCAACAGCAAAACCACAGGGGTAGCATGGTCCCCACTACCAGCAGTCACCACACCTAGGGGGGTGCCCATCACCACTCCCCTCCCCAATCATAGGGGGCTGTATGTCCTGTACCACTACCCTCCCCACTCATAGGGGGATGTATGCCCTGTACCACTACCCTCCCCACTCATAGAGGGCTGTATGCCCTGTACCACTCCCCACAACTCATAGGGGGCTGTATGCCCTGTACCACTACCCTCCCCACTCATAGGGGGCTGTATGCCCTGTACCACTCCTTACAATTCATAGGGGGATGCATGCCCTGCACCACTACCCTCCCCACTCATAGGGGGATGTATGCTCTGTACCACTACCCTCCCCACTCATATGGGAATGTATGCTCTGCACCACTACCCTCCCCACTCATAGGGGGCTGAATGCACTGTACCACTCCCCACAGCTCATAGGGGGCTGTATGCCCTGTACCACTACCCTCCCCACTCATAGGGGGCTGTATGCCCTGTACCACTCCTCACAACTCATAGGGGGCTGTATGCCCTGCACCCCTACCCTCCCCACTCATAGGGGTATGTATGCCCTGTACCACTACCCTCCCAACTGATAGGGGGATGTATGCCCTGTACCACTACCCTCCCTACTCATGGGGTGATGTATGCCCTGTACCACTACCCTCCCCACTCATAGGGGGATGTATGCCCTGTACCATTACCCTCCCCACTCATAGGGGGATGTATGCCCTGTACCATTACCCTCCCCACTCATAGGGGGCTGTATGCCCTGTACCACTCCCCACAACTAACAGGGGGCTGTATGCCCTGCACCACTACCCTCCCCACTCATAGGGGGCTGTATGCCCTGTACCACTCCCCACAACTCATAGGGGGCTGTATGCCCTGCACCACTATCCTCCCCACTCATGGGGGATGTATGCCCTGTACCACTACCCTCCCCGCAACTCATAGGGGGATGTATGCCCTGCACCACTACCCTCCCCACTCATAGGGGGCTGTATGTCCTGCACCACTACCCTCCCTACTCATAGGGAGATGTATGCCCTGTACCACTACCCTCCCCACTCATAGGGGGCTGTATGCCCTGCACCACTACCCTCCCCCCTCATAGGGGATGTATGCCCTGTACCACGACCCTCCCCACTCATAGGGGGATGTATGCCCTGTACCTCTACCCTCCCCACTCATAGGGGGATGTATGCCCTGCACCACTAACCTCCCCCCTCATAGGGAGCTGTATGCCCTGTACCACTATCCTCCCCACTTATAGGGGGATGTATGCCCTGTACCACTACCCTCCCCACTCATAGGGGGATGTATGTCCTTCACCACTACCCTCCCCACTCATAGGGGGCTGTATGCCCTGTACCACTACTCTCCCCACTCATAGGGGGATGTTTGCCCTGTACCACTACCCTCCCCACTCATAGGGGGCTGTATGCCCTGTACCACTCCCCACAACTCATAGGGGGGTGTATGCCCTTCACCACTACCCTCCCCACTCATAGGGGGATGTTTGCCCTGTACCACTACCCTCCCCAGTCATAGGGGGATGTATGCCCTGTACCACTACCCTCCCCACTCATAGGGGATGTATGCCCTGCACCACTACCCTCCCCCCTCTTAGGGGGCTATATGCCCTGTACCACTCCCCACAACTCATATGGGGCTGTATGCCCTGTACCACTACCCTGCCCAGTCATAGGGGGATGTATGTCCTACACCACTACCCTACCCACTCATAGCGGGCTGTATGCCCTGTACCAGTACCCTCCCCACTAATAGGGGGATGTATGCCCTGTACCACTACCCTCCCCACTCATAGGGGGCTGCATGCCCTGTACCACTCCTCACAACTCATAGGGGGCTGTATGCTCTGCACCACTACCCTCCCCACTCATAGGGGGATATATGCCCTGTACCACTACTCTCCCCACTCATAGGGGGATGTATGCCCTGTACCACCACCCTCCCTACTCATGGGGGATGTATGCCCTGTACCACTACCCTCCCCACTCATAGGGGGTTATATGCCCTGTACCACTCCCCACAACTCATAGGGGGCTGTATGCCCTGTACCACTACCCTCCCCACTCATAGGGGGCTGTATGCCCTGTACCACTCCCCACAACTCACAGGGGGCTGTATGCCCTGTACCACTACCCTCCCAACTCATAGGGGGCTGTATGCCCTGTACCAATCCCCACAACTCATAGGGGGCTGTATGCCCTGCACCACTATCCTCCCCACTCATAGGGGATGTATGCCCTGTACCACTACCCTCCCAGCAACTAAAAGGGGGATGTATGCCCTGCACCACTACCCTCCCCACTCATAGGGGGCTGTATGTCCTGCACCACTACCCTCCCTACCCATAGGGAGATGTATGCCCTGAACCACTACCCTCCCCATTCATAGGGGGCTGTATGCCCTGTAGCACTACCCTCCCCACTCATAGGGGGATGTATGCCCTGTATCACTACCCTCCCCACTATTAGGGGGATGTATGCCCTGCACGACTACCCTCCCCACTCATAGGGAGCTGTATGCCCTGTACCACTACCCTCCCCACTTATAGGGGGATGTATGCCCTGTACCACTACCCTCCCCACTCATAGGGTGATGTATGTCCTTCACCACTACCCTCCCCACTCATAGGGGGCTGTATGCCCTGTACCACTACCCTCCCCACTCATAGGGGGATGTTTGCCCTGTACCACTACCCTCCCCACTCATAGGGGGGCTGTATACCCTGTACCACTCCCACAACTCATAGGGGGATGTATGCCCTGCACCACTACCCTCCCTACTCATAGGGGGATGTATGCCCTGTACCACTACCCTCCCCACTCATAGGAGGATGTATGCCCTGCACCACTACCCTCCCCCCTCATAGGGGGCTGTATGCCCTGTACCACTCCCCACAACTCATAGGGGGCTGTATGCCCTGCACCACTACCATCCCCACTCATAGGGGGATGTATGCCCTATACCACTACCCTCCCCACTCATAGGGGGATGTATGCCCTGCACCACTACCCTCCCCACTCATAGCGGGCTGTATGCCCTGTACCACTACCCTCCCCACTCATAGGGGGATGTATGCCCTGTACCACTACCCTCCCCACTCATAGGGGGCTGTATGCCCTGCACCACTACCCTCCCCACTCATAGGGGGATGTATGCCCTGTACCACTACCCTCCCCACTCATAGGGGGATGTATGCCCTATACCACTACCCTCCCCACTCATAGGGGGATGTATGCCCTGTACCATTCTACCACTCCCCACAACTCATAGGGGGCTGTATCACCAGACCAGCATTTGCGACTACTGCACCCAGTAACACAACCAATGTTTTGGCAATGTGTAGGTTGTGCCACTTACAAACATAGACATGAGAGGAAAGGAATGCTGTGTATCACAAGAACTTCATCTGCCATGTGCAGACAAGCATTGGCCATGACCCCTGGCAATGCCAACAGTGTCCAATTACACTATGTGAAAAGTGAGCATCATGATGCATACATACATATCTCTACAAACAGACACACAAACTGCGGAATCCTGTGAAGACTGTTGATGTTCGGTGATAAAGTCACATACCATGGCAGCAAAGGGACATACAAAACATGATCAATGTGCAGGATGATGATCTACAAGACTCTTGGACACTAGGGACAATCCCACAAACAACATCCCCCCCAATGGAACGCCAAAGCCACATCAATGCAGAGGCACAGGTGCACAAACACAGACAGGCAGCCACACACTGCATATCATACACAACACGTGTGTGTGTCACAGTGTCCCAAGGCTACTGCACAACGCATGACGGTGGGCTGAACTACAATGACACACATGTGTTCACTTTGCCATATAAAAGTAAGTCTTTGACTGGGCACACCTGGGGGGGGGGCAAACAGGCATTGTCAGGTAAGCAGGATCCCAACGGATTCATGTGACACAAGGTGGGTGGAACAGCTACCAACACAGCAAGAGACAGAGCCAACACAGCACTACCCTCTAGTCCCCTATATTTGTGGTGACATTAGGCTGTACGCCAATCCCACTGTGATGATAAAGCGAGGTTTACCCCATACTGCATAGCACAGTCAGATGTGCGTCCTGGGTCATGTGTCCGGGACCAAAAACTCACATCACACTTCCATAAACACAATTCACTGGCCATGGCCTGCAAACAATGGGAAAAAAGTAGCTATGGGCCTAGACATGAAACAACTCCCATTTTGCCAACATCAACACCACACACCTTGATCTGCAAGAATGTGCATCAGCTAGGCGCGCAGAGACCAGTGATATTGCTCATACACACATGACAATCCCAGGGGTGGGGTGGGGATCAAAGGTACCCACAAATCCTCACACATGGGCTGACAACAACACCTGTGAAGGTCTGGCACACTGCACAGCATGCGGCACATAGACATTATGTGAAAACCACACAATTCATTCCGAACCCTGCCAGACACCTACACCAATGTTGAACCACAGGAGAGCCACAACGCACAAATGTCGACACCTTCCAACATAGCAGCAATGACCCTGATGATAGGGAGTAGTCACATACACACACACACACATGACCTTGTCAATCACACATACCACATAATAGCCAAAGCATCCATCAGCCGACACAGGAGCAGAGTAGAGCAGCTACGCTCGCACAAAATAACAACACAGGAAGAAGGGAAAGAGGTAACAACCACTTCCCTGTCAGCACCGCTGCTGATAGAAGCTCCAGGGCAAATGTCAATCTGAATTCTCTTGATACAAGGCATGATGAGGAGGAAAGGCCAACCGCCACCGATCAACTAACAATTAGGAAACAGATCAGGAGGGGAAGAAGGGAAGGAGTGCCAGGCCCGAATGGCATTCCACCAGCAGTGTTTAAAGAAAGGCCAGAAGATTGGACAGACATACTCCATCCACTTTTCCTGGAAGTAAGACGACTGGGCATAATCCCAGACTCGTGGAAAGGGCCAACGATCATTCCAATTCATAAAAGCAGCAGTAAGCTCCTGCCGGTCAATTATCGGTTGGTTGCACTGATCGACAATGAGGCCAAATACTTTGCAGGAACATTGTTGGTGGAACTGACAATTTGGGCTGAAAATAATGAAATAATTCCGCTGAACCAGACAGGTTTCCGAAAGAATGCAGGCACAACATCTAACAATATGGCAATATCACTGATAACGGATGCAATAAAACTAAGGAAAACACAGCTGCATGTCTGTTTCATCGATTTCAGCGCCGCATTTGACAACGTGGAGAGGTCCAAATTGTGGTTAAAGTTAGCTAGATGGGGGATTCCAAACACCCTCTTATCAATGATAATGCTTTTACACACCGACACCTGGGTACAGGTAAATTAGGCTTAGGTTCCCACCTCTCGAGAAAAGTCAAGACATCGAAAGGACTGAAACAGGGCTGCGTGCAGGCCCCCATCTTATTCAATTTATTCATGTCAGATTTAACACAGACATTGAACAATTGCAATTCTCATGTGCCTAGGATAGGGGGCTCTGCTTTGTGCAATCTACTCTACGCGGACGATGTAGTCCTACTTAGCCATACGGCAGTTGGCTTGCAAAACCTTCTTAATGGTCTGCAGGTCTACGCAGAAGAGAATAGCCTCTCAATAAACCTAAACAAAACCAGGACCATGACACTCAACAGTAAACGAAAAAAGAACCATCTATGGTACCTGGGTGACAAACACATTGAATCAGCTGAGGTTTATAAGTACTTGGGAGTCTACTTTGACAAAGAAGGATCATTCAGGCGTCAACAAGAAGAGATTAAAAGGAAAGGGATGATTCTTGCTCTAACTATGAAAGGCCTATCAGCCAAACTACTGGGCACTACGCTGAGTCCTCTCTTGGTGGTAGCGCGGGCAAAAATCCTTCCCACTATTACCTATGGTAGTGAAGCATTGCGCGGGAGAGACACCAACCTTTTGGACAAAACGCTCGTAAAAGCCTACAGATCTATGTTCAGCCTCCCGACTTATACCTCCCCGGCACAAATTCAATTGGAGTTCGGCCTTATAAAGCAAACTTGGGCCAGCTACGGAGTATATATTAACTGTTGGAACAAAATTAGAACATCAAACCCTAAAACCTTAAACCACCTGCTGTGGCAAGAATTACAACAGAGGGAGAACTCGCCAGCTAGACGTTACTTGCAGGAGGCTCTGGCCAACACTGGTTTACTGCTGCTATGGGATACACACAGTCACCACTCAGTTTTCAAAAAATTAATGTGGAAGGCATTGAAAATACAGTCATTGGTGGAGGACAAAGCTGCCTTTTCTGCCAGAGCGCATGCTTGGATGACTTTGAATTCATACAGGACTTTAGCCCCGCAACAATATTTTAATTTGAGCTATTCAAAAGCACTGAAACTAAAAATTTTAATGCTACGACTTGGAGTGATGCCATGCACACAGCATCTCCCCCCATGGAAAAGGGACCCGACCTTTACAGTATGCAGTTTATGTAAAAAAGGACAGGGGGACATTACCCATACCATTTGTTCTTGCAAGGAAACACTTCAAGAAAGGAGGCAACTGTTAAAAATTCCCTTTAATCAAAGGGGTATTCGGTCAAGGAGGCAGGCAGTATTGGCTTGCTTTGACCCAGCATCCCCACAATTGAACATTAGACTAGTCAAATTTCTTGAAGCAGCCCGGGCAAAAATACCAAACTGACATCAAGATCTTCGGGCACCACAGCCTTAGGCCCATCAGCTTTTTGTTGGGGGTGATCCAATTGATGTAGGCATTTGGGATACTTGCAAAGGTGGCTACTGTACGTTTAAATTTGTATTTTAACTTGTAAAGACAATGGAAGCGCTTTTATTAACAGAGTGATGATATTTTACGGAGGTCGTATATTATATTATACATATGGTTTTTAATTTTGCATGTATTGCATTGGTTTTAAGTTACTTTGCAAATAAATAAACTTCAAACTTCAAACATAGGGAAAACAACATGATGTTGCTAACACATAAGTGCCAATGGTAATCCTGAATGTGTCCCGCGTGCGTTGGACAACAACCCTGGAATTTACTAATGAAACAGACAGGGATGACAGCCTAATTACCAGTAATGTGTCATGCACCTACATCCCAGTACAGCCAGGGCAAAGGATTCACATGAACACAGGCCAAGTCAGCAAGTCCACAAAACAGGTACATTTGTCCGGAACACAGGCTGCGTCCAGAAAAGGGAAGTGAACACACACAGACATGCTCACACAACATACACCATGTGCCCAGGCAATGTCATGGAATGACACAATGCCACGATGGGACTGCACTCCTGGGGAAGGTCAGCTGTGCCACATTTTGTCTGTGCAGGCTCCTGTCATGCCAGCACAAGACCTGCCCAGTGATCCAACTATTACAACTCAAGAAAATCAATGGTCACAAAAGCTTGTGTACGTGAGTCCTCCCTCAGTCATCTGCACATATGCAATACACATGTAGACCAAGTTGGACCGATGACACAGATAACTTGTGTAACATGGATGCACAAACATGGCTGTCCAGTGGAGATTGTCCAAGTCAGGGAATCTTTCCATGTGCCCAAATGTAGGCACAACTTATGTGCAACAGTGTATGCCAAAGATGTCAAGTAGCAAACACAAAGATAAAATCCTGGTCACAACATTTTGCCATCATCACACCCTGAAATTGCAGCTAAGGATGTCATGGATACATAGCAGAAAAGTACACATACCCCATAGACGACATGTAGTACATCACATCAACAACTCATTCTGTTATACCTTTAAAACACATGTACAACAGCAAGTCCATGACACCCATCATCAACCTCATGTACATTTGAAGCAACACCACTGGATAACACAAATTGGCTTTATTAAGCACATAACTCATTGAAACTGTTAAGTCCACAATATCAAAAGGCCAATGGCCAGTCCATGTTAGGAGTCCTCACAGGGAGAAATGTGACAAGTTGTCACCCATTGCTTGCCTGCACTGCTCCGGGCAGGGCACTTCTCCCCTTGGAGGGGCATACACAGGGGCAGGCCAGGCATCGCAGGGACAGGATCAGGGGACAGCAGAATGGGGCAGGGGAGGGCTGGTGGGTGCAGGAGTGTCACTAGCAACTGCCGCGGAGGCATCTGACACTGTGGGCGCCGTCACCACGGCAGGGCCCAAGTCCAATGGGGTGTGTGCTGACATCAATGCAGGGCCCAAGTCAGACGGGGTTGTTACCGGCACCACTGCAGTGGGCAGGTCAGATGATGGGGCCTCCACTGCAGTGCAAAACTCCAAGGAAGTGTCATGGGGCTCAGGGGAGGTTGGCAGGACAGAGGGGGGGACACGGTCCCCACATCAGTGGCAGGAACAGGCTGAGCATGTGAGGTGGGGGTGGAAATGCATGTGGTAGGAGGGGATGGCCTAATCATTTTGGGGATGCTGTATTGGTGTGTGGGGGAACCAGGGGCAGGGTGTGGTGGGGGGACCTGTGGAGTGGTGGCCTGTGGGCTGCAGGAAGGAGATTGTGACTTTGACCTGTGGGAAGGGGGGCTTTGCTCTTCCTGCTCCGGGGGGACTTGCGGATTGGGGCCTCAGTGTCCGTGCGCCTGGGTGAGGGTGTCTGTGAGGCAGGGGAACTCCCCCCTGTGTGTGGTGACTTCGTCTTCCCCTTGTGCGTCTGAGCAGATGGATCGGTGGGGAAGCTTGCTGTACTGTGGAAGGAGGCTGTCCAGCAGGGCCTTTTTCTCTTTCTCCGTGAAGGCTGGGGCCCTCTCCACAGTATGTGCCATTCTTGGAGCCAGAGGATGCAGAGACAGCAGCAGTGGTGGCAGAGATGTCAATCTTGATCATGTAGTGCAGGCAAGTCAGCTCCCAGGTGAACAGACAGACTTATATCTGTTCTACAGAGGCATATTCAGTCCCATGTGTCAAAAACGATAGGTCCGACACGTTTGCATCCTATGAATCTGGCCTATCCATCACATTGCACGCCTCGTACATGCCTTCCGCATCGTTTGAAATATTCAAAAGCATTGCAATGACGAGTTGGAAACATTGTTGCAGGCAGCCAACGGATTTTCAAGAAACCGATTCGTACCAGGCTCAAAACCGCGTCTGTTCCCATTGGTGACATTGTGCAGGGCGTGCATGCAAGTCGTGCGTGCAGATCGGTCCACCCGCGTCAGTCCCCATTGAAGACATGATGCAAGGCGTGCGTGCAAGGTGTGCGTGCAGATCGGTCCACCCTCGTCAGTCCACATTGGTGACATGGTGCAAGGCGTGCGTGCAAGGCATGCGTGCGGATCGGTCCACCTGCGTCAGACCCTATTGAAGACATGGTGTAAGGCATGCGTGCAAGGCGTGCGTGTGGATCGGTCCACCCGTGTCAGTCCACATTGGTGACATGGTGCAAGGTGTGTGTGCAAGGCGTGCATGCGGCTTGGTCCACCCGCATCAGCCCCATTGAAGACATGGTGCAAGGCGTGCATGCAGATCGGTCCACACGCATCAGTCCACATTGATGACATGGTGCAAGGCATGCGTGCAAGGCGTGCGTGCAGCTCGGTCCACCCATGTCAGTCCACATTGAAGGCATGGTGCAAGGCATGCGTACATGGCGTGTGTGCGGACCGGTCCACCCGTGTCAGTCCACATTGGTGACATGGTGCAAGGCATGCATGCAAGGCGTGCGTGCGGTTCAGTCCACCCTCGTCAGTCCACATTGGTGACATGGTGCAAGGCGTGCGTGCAAGGCATGCGTGCGGTTCGGTCCACCCGCGTCAGTCCCCATTGAAGACATGGTGCAAGGCGTGCGTGCAAGGCGTGCGTGCGGATCGGTCCACCTGCGTCAGACCCCATTGAAGACATGGTGTAAGGCGTGCATGCAAGGCGTGCGTGTGGATCGGTCCACCCGTGTCAGTCCACATTGGTGACATGGTGCAAGGCGTGCGTGCAAGGCGTGCATGCGGCTTGGTCCACCCGCGTCAGCCCCATTGAAGACATGGTGCAAGGCGTGCATGCAGATCGGTCCACACGCATCAGTCCACATTGATGACATGGTGCAAGGCATGCATGCAAGGCGTGCGTGCAGCTCGGTCCACCCATGTCAGTCCACATTGAAGGCATGGTGCAAGGCATGCATACATGGCGTGTGTGCGGATCGGTCCACCCGCGTCAGTCCACATTGGTGACATGGTGCAAGGCATGCGTGCAAGGCGTGCGTGCGGTTCAGTCCACCCGCGTCAGTTCACATTGGTGACATTGTGCAAGGCGTGCATGTGGATCGGTCCACCCGTGTCAGTCCACATTAGTGACATGGTGCAAGGCGTGCGTGCAAGGCGTGCATGCAGATTGGTCCACTCGTGTCAGTCCACATTGGTGACATTGTGCAAGGCGTGCATGCAAGGCATGCGTGTGGCTCCTTCCTAGGTGTTCAACGCGTCTTTCGCATTGGTCACCTGTGTCAGTCACCATAGAAGTAACTTTTTAAGGTGTTCAACACACCATAGCTTGCCATTGACCCATGGGCACAACAACAATACAGTCTGTGACACAGTAACTCAAATTGCATGTCAACCTGCATTACCTGTGTGTGTATGTGGGTAAACATGTGAATTAGCATGTTTCACTTAGTGGCACCCACTCCCAGGCAGGGCAGGTTGTCATGGGGACAGATCCAATTGTTGGATGGGCACATAAGCACTGTGTTTGACAACAGTACATTTCAGTGCATGAGGCATGTACACAGTTCCCTGTGTACATTGTGTATTTCATGTGACATACACCCTGACTCTTCAGTGGAATGGTAGGTGCCTCACAAGGTGTCACAGTGCCACATATGTGAGGTTCATCCACAGTATGTATGCATTTCCATGCAGAGATGACTCAGATTTCATGTGCTCAATGTCAAATGTTCACAACATCCCAGTCTATTGTCAATGTGAGTTGATGTTACGACTTTGTGTCACAGACATCCATGTGTGAGCTGGCATGAAATCAGGGGTCACTTCATGTGTGTGTCATGTGTGCATTGTGTTGTGCACATGGTACGCCACATCAGGATGGTGCCCATGTTGCGACACAAGGTCACTGTGTGTGTCTGTCAGGAACGAGTGATGTGGGATAGACATCTGTCCTCGCTAGTCACTGTGGTCTGTGTCTGGTATGTGACACTCGTACTGATGTACTGTGACGGGGCCCATTGATTGCTCACAGCACAACAGGGACCTTGTTGTGTGGCCCTGTAAAGCTGAGATGTCGGATGATGGGCATGTATCGTATATGTGTGTCCATACCCAATAGCACACACATCATGTTCTTGTGTCCTGTAATGTGGTATCATGTGCTATTTGTCATGTACACTGGCACATAGATAGAGGGAATGACAAACTGTCTTTGCTCTCCTATGTACTGCAGGAGACCAAATGTCCAAAGACCGTTCCCAGACCTGGAAACCATGGTTGAACGTGACTGCATGTGACGGTACCGCTTCACCAGGCTACTGATCGAAGAATTGGCGGGGCAGTTGGCTCCACATCTGCAACCTGGCCGGACATACCCTATAGTGCTGACCCCCAAGGTAAAGGTGATGGCTGCCCTACACTTTTTTGCCACAGGTACTTTCCAGCACACTGTTGCTACTGCTGGTGGGATGTCACAGACTATGTTCAGCCATGTGCTTCAGGATGTGTTGGAGGCAATGTTGCATTTGCTCGACCAGTACATCCATTTCACCAAAGCACAACAACTAGCTGACAAGAAGGGGGACTTCTATGCCCTGGGCAGGATGCCACATGTCATTGGCTCCATCGATGGGACACATGTGGCTTTGGTACCTCCGCAGGCACATGAGCAGATGTACCGGAACAGGAAACATTTCCACTCTATAAATGCTCTTGTGGTTTGTTTGGTGGACATAACCATTTCCCATGTGTGTGCAAGGTTCCCGGGCTCAGCGCACGACACCTACATAATGAGGAGTAGTCGCATCCCAACGATGATGGCACAGGTGCAGTACCAGCGTTCCTTGCTTGTCGGTGTGTACTGACCTGACTGCTTAGCATTGTGTGTGTTTGCTAGAGTTGATTCACACCCTATTATCACGCTCAACTAATGTGCAATTGTCTCCCTGTAGGTGACTCCGGATACCCTACATGCCGTGGTTGCTGACACCCCTCCAGAACCCTATGACACCAGCAGAGATGCGCTACAATGAGGCACATGGTCGGACCAGTAGAGTGATTGAGTGGACATTTGGCCTCCTGTAAAGCAGATTCCGCTGCCTGGACAAGACAGGAGGGGCCCTCCCATATGCACCTGCGAAGGCGTGCAGGATCATCATTGTGTGCTGCATGCTACACAACCTGGCAGTGCGGAAGCGGTTGCCTCTCATCCAGGATGACGATGACCAACCTCCGCCAGCCGTGGAGGATCCTGGTCTGGAGCATGATGCCAGTGATGATGAGGGCGATGGTGATGGTCGGAGTCAGCTGATCCAGAACTTCTTCTCATGAATGTCAATATACAGGTATGTGTTGTCAAAGTATTGTGTCGGCATGACCTATGTTGGTGGTGCACTGGTGCTGATTGAGTGTGGCTGTATGCTACTTGTCAGTATGCTTGCTGTAATGTGTCCTTACTGGTAGTGTGAACCCCCAGTGTTTACCTGATTGTTAGGTTGTGTCTGGGTAGTTAGTGGTTTGTTTTGGGCATGTATATTGTTGTTGTTTGCTGTAATTCTGTGTATTTTGATTGTGTCTTCTGTCTGTCCTTCACAGGGTACTTTGGATGCTGTGTGGTACGGTCTGAACCCCAAGACAGAGATCCTTGTTCCAGAGTGCAAGTACTCGTTGTCACAACCAATGATGTGCCACACACCCCTGGACTTTCATCGTTCACCACATGTTTAATTTTCTGATCACTGTCACTTGAGGTTAACGCTCATCAGTTGTGGAATTCTCACAATGTGAATATTTAATAAAACTGCCCTTCACTTTGATATGTGCTCCGTGTGTGTCCACACATCCAACAGTAATTTGCATCCTGTACCTGTGGGCTGCTTGCCAATGACCCAGGATGGGTGTTGTGTGTGCATTCCACGGTATTTCATGTTGACATCAGTGTTGACGAGGAGTTAGGGGCCCTGGTGAGTATGTATTGTGTTGTCCTAGTGGTGTGTCTCCCTCATATGTGTCACTTTTACATGACTCACATTACGGTGTTCACATTGCTGTATTAGTTAGCATGCACAGTGTTCCTTAGCAGCTCATCATCGCCATGGCACAAAGCAAGTAGGAATCACGACAGAGGCAAGTATTGTGTGATTGTGAATTTATTTACAAACATGTGTAAGGATGGTGAACGGATTTTGCAGTGCTGTACAATGTGATGGTAATCCAAAGTTCACAGGTGAGTTGGTAGTCCTGGAAATTGAAATGTCCAGAGTAGAATCCACAGTCATTTGGTGCATTGTCACAACTTTGACCCTCCACGTCAAGTGGGTGATTTTGATGTAGGGCGACAAGGTCAACTGGTTTGCACACAAAGGACGTTAACAGGAGCAGGTGTTGGGTGCCTGGGGGATATGCATGGCCATCAGTGTCTCAATTGCCCTTCTTCGGACGACCCCTCTTCTTTCTCGGGGGACCCTCATGTGCAGGCTGCTGCGGTGCTGAGGACTCTCCGCCAGAGTCCTCTTCCCTCCCTGTGGCTGTTGTGGATGTTGTGGCAACAGATGTGGGCGCACAGGGAGGTGTGGTCAGGTTGGTGATGACCTGGCGGAGGCATGTCAGTATGTCCCTATGCACCACTGTTAGCTCATCCAATTTGTCCCACTTGGACTCCACCCGGGCCATGTGGGAGTCCAAGCGGGCATGATGTGCAGCCTGCTGTTCTTTGAGTTCCTTGAGGATCCCCATGACCTGTCCAAACCCTCCGGTGCTTTCCTGGTACGCATCATAGATGCGTTCCAGGTGTGGCTCATCATGCAGTCCAGCCCGCTCTGCAGGCCATGTCCTCTGCCTGCCCACCCTCCCACCGGCTCGACCCACACGGGCAGGCCCTGCCATGGCCGACCCAGCCAACACTGGGCCCCTTGAGTGGTGTTGTCCCTTGCTTCCAGGGGGCCCTGTGTACCTGTTACGTTGTTGTTCTGGGGCATGGGCCTGTCCGTGTCGGCATGAAGACTTTGTCTGGTGTCCAACGTGACATGAGTGGTTGAGGGGGTGCTGATGCTACTGCTGCTGGTGCTGCACGATGGCTCACACCAGAGGTACCAGGTCAGTCAAGGTCGTCGTCCGAAGAGGACGTAGAGTGATCCACGCCAGGGGGCTCAGGGTCCACCAGAGTCTGAGACTGGGACTGTTCCTCAGGACCTGCTGTGTCACCAGCATCCCCTGTGTTTGGAGGAGACACACAATGTACGTTATGTTTCTACAGACCTCAATGTTTCACACACATGACATTTGACACTCAACATCATTATGAGGATCTGTACATTGCATTGTCCTAAGTTGTGACAGACAGAGGTTGATATTGTTGGAGCACTTTGTAATAGCAACCTGGAGCATTTCGATCTGCACGTCAAGCTGTGTGCATGACCAGCTCCTGTATTGATCAATTGTCTGTAGCTGCCCATTGCCACTCAGGTTCCATCACATGCCTGACACTGCTTTATTATCCCTTTCCACATTTGTGCTTTAACAATTACATACGTACAATTACACTTGGGGTATGTTGCGAGGTTGGGGCATGTGTTGTGTGATTCTTTTCTTTCCTCTGTGTGTCACATTTGTGTGTCTATGGAACATGGCTGCAGTACGGTATGCCTGAGATCCTTTGTGAGATACTAATTTGTTGTCTGTGTACCTAGTTCACATCTCTTTTCATACAAGTCATCAGGTTAGCATAGCTAATGAAGTTGGTGCTGATTTTTGCATGTGCTAACGCCTTCTATCTTGTCAAATTCCTCTACACTGAGAGGGATTAGGCACAGAAGCTCTCTTGCTTTTCAATGCTCATTACAGTGATGGGCAGAGGTGTGTGTGTTACAGTTCAGCTTCTGTGAGTTGCATGCCTCCTCAGATGCAGTCCAGGTTAGTCATTGTGTTTGTGGTGTCCATGACAGTGAAAGATGTATTGTATGAATGATGCGTACAACGCAGACCGATGTGGGATTGAACTGCCGCTCACAACTGCACATTTTTGGGATGACACCATGCTTAAGTGTCAGTTATGTGTGTGTCCATTCAAGTCACCGTCAGGTGTCCACTGTTAATGATGTATGGGTGACATTGTGTGTGCTTGTTTCTATGTACTATGTCTACATCTCCACAATTGTCATCTACAAGACACACCTTTACAGCCAGGTCAGAGGACACCACTGGAAGACTGCATCTCCAGGAAGTGGGAGGATACCTAGGTGCCGATCACGATCCTGTAAAAACCGGGTACGAACCGTCGGACGGAGCATATTCACCGTCCGACGCGTACCCGGTCGTCAAAATATACAAACATGGAATTACGATTCGCACGGAAACACCTTTCCCGTACGAATCGTACAAAACCCCGACCGACCAAAATAAACGTACAAATGCGATCCGGGACGTCGGGACGCACGCAGCCTGCCATTCACGAAGCAGGAATTACGATTCGCACCGACGTCATCCCGCACGGTGAATATTTTCCGGCTGCCAAAAACTGCCGGGAAATCAGGACGACGCGAACAAGGAGTACCGGTACGCGACGGACAGACAGGACGACGTGAACAAGGAGTACCTGTACGAGACGGACAGACATGGACCCGAACCTACGTGTCATCCCGGCCCTCATACCAGTCGACCTCCTCTACAGGTTACGACGCAGACGCCGCAAAAGGTCAGAACAACAAAGGGAGGGGGGAAAGGGGGGGGTGGCAGGACCAGGGCAGGCCACAAAACCCCCACCAAAGTCACACAGCACACATGCCCTGGACATACCTGACCCTCAGGCCCTGGTCACTACGAGGGGGTGGGGGCGTGTCCAGCTAAGCCAGCGACCGCCACAACGGAAGTTCTTGACGACACGAACCGGCAACACAACCATACAGGTACGTCCCGTACCCACGCCTTAAGAGCGTGGGTACGAGTCGTACCACGCCCACACCTACGTCACCCCAACAATGGCGGGACGGCTCGTACCCACATGGCAAAGGCCTGGGGACGGCCCGCACAAGCATTCCACAGCGTGGGTACGGATATGTACGGACCGTACCCCCACCTGCGTATGCATGGAGCATACCCCCCACCCCAACAGTGTAAGTACGACACGTACCCCCACCCGCGTATGCATGGAGCATACCCCCCACCCCAACAGTGTAAGTACGACACGTACCCCCACCCGCGTACGCATGGAGCGTACCCCCCACCCCAACAGTGTAAGTACGACCCGTACCCCCACCCGCGTATGCATGGAGCGTACCCCCCACCCCAACAGTGTCAGTACGACACATACCCCCACCCGCGTACGTATGGAGCGTACCCCCCACCCCAACAGTGTAAGTACGACACGTACCCACACCCGCGTATGCATGGAGCGTACCCCCCACCCCAACAGTGTAAGTACGACACGTACCCCCTCCCGCGTACGTATGGAGCGTACCCCCCACCCCAACAGTGTAAGTACGACACGTACCCACACCCGCGTATGCATGGAGCGTACCCCCCACCCCAACAGTGTAAGTACGACACGTACCCCCACCTGCATACGTATGGAGCGTACCCCCCATGCCAACAGTGTAAGTACGACCCGTACCCCCACCCGCGTATGCATGGAGCGTACCCCCCACCCCAACAGTGTCAGTACGACACGTACCCCCACCCACGTACGTATAGAGCGTACCCCCCACCCCAACAGTGTAAGTACGACACGTGCCCCCACCCGCGTACGTATGGAGCGTACCCCCCACCCGAACAGTGTAAGTACAACCCATACCCTCACCCGCGTATGCATGGAGCGAACCCACACCCGTGTATGTTCTAAGCGTACATATTGTGAATTAGGAGGGGTGTGTGCAGAGTCCTCCCAGCAGTGCCCAGAGACAGGAGGGGTGGGTGCAGAGTCCTCCCAGCAGTGCCCAGACATGAGACGGGTGGGTGCCTAACACTCCCAGCAGTGCCCAGACATGAGAGGGGTGTGTGCAGAGTCCCCCCAGCAGTGCCCAGAGACAGGAGGGGTGTGTGCAGAGTCCTCCCAGCAGTGCCCAGAGACAGGAGGGGTGTGTGCAGAGTCCTCCCAGCAGTCCCCAGACATAGGAGGGGTGGGTGCAGAGTCCTCCCAGCAGTGCCCAGACATGAGAGGGGTGGGTGCCTAACACTCCCAGCAGTGGCCAGACATGAGAGGGGTGTGTGCAGAGTCCCCCCAGCAGTGCCCAGACATGAGAGGGGTGGGTGCCTAACACTCCCAGCAGTGCCCAGACATGAGAGGGGTGTGTGCAGAGTCCCCCCTGCAGTGCCCAGAGACAGGAGGGGTGTGTGCAGAGTCCTCCCAGCAGTCCCCAGACATAGGAGGGGTGGGTGCAGAGTCCTCCCAGCAGTGACCAGACATGAGAGGGGTGGGTGCCTAACATTCCCAGCAGTGGCCAGACATGAGAGGGGTGTGTGCAGAGTCCTCCCAGCAGTGCCCAGAGACAGGAGGGGTGTGTGCAGAGTCCTCCCAGCAGTCCCCAGACATAGGAGGGGTGGGTGCAGAGTCCTCCCAGCAGTGCCCAGACATGAGAGGGGTGGGTGCCTAACACTCCCAGCAGTGGCCAGACATGAGAGGGGTGTGTGCAGAGTCCTCCCAGCAGTGCCCAGACATAGGAGGGGTGGGTGCAGAGTCCTCCCAGCAGTGCCCAGACATGAGAGGGGTGGGTGCCTAACACTCCCAGCAGTGCCCAGACATGAGAGGGGTGTGTGCAGAGTCCCCCCAGCAGTGCCCAGACACAGGAGGGGTGGGTGCAGAGTCCCCCCAGCAGTGCCCAGAGACAGGAGGGGTGGGTGCCTAACACTCCCAGCAGTAACCATGGAACGCAAAGGGTGGAGTAGCCACAGATACCATGCCCACAAATGTCAGTCAGGTGCACAAAGACCCTGCAGTACATGTACCACATGTGTGCGAGGCTGGGAGTATACGCATGCATAGCGCCGAAAAGAAAACATGTCCACATGAAGTCATGTCAATAGTCCACATACACAAGTACAATGACTACCAAGGATGCCACGAATGATGCAGGTGGAGACATCGCTCAGCATGCATGTGCAAAGTTGAAGGAGTTCGTCACACACCCAGCTAATGTACACACAGCTCTGCGCTAAATATTGGGAACACCCTGCAGGGAAGATGGCAGGATACACAGAGGAAGGAATACACCTTTGGACAATTTCACCATGCAGTAACTGCTTACATGAACAGAGAAACCTAGCTAACACCGTGTGATGGCACACAGATACCAGGGTCCCCCCTATGACCAGCACACTACTACATTTCCCACACACCCAACACATGATTACCACCCAAAATCATGTAGCAGCCCCACCAACAGCAACATCAGAAAAGCAGTAGTGTGCAAAGGAAACAAAAATGCCTTTAATCAGCATGATCTTAAATAGTGTGTTTGTAGAAAGTTCAATATTTACAAAGCCCATAGGGCAGTCCAGAAGTCACAGCTGGATGGGGGACACAGTGGGATGCGTGTCCCCTAGCTTGCCTGCACAGTTAGATACCGTCGTCTTCCACAGGGGTGAGGGCATCATGTGGGGGGGGGAAGGAACAGGCACCGCAGGGACAGGAGGGCGAAGGGTAGGCGTTGTGGGTGCAGGGATGGAGGACTCCACCACAGGGGGTGGGGCAGGGCCAAAGGCGGAGGCCAGGATCTCGCTGCACACCTTAGCAAGGTCCTCCAGGGACTCCCCTGCACCCGAAGGAACCACAGGCCCCAAGGAGGGGGGGGTCAGAGGGATGGGTCGCAGCGCCACTGGGGGAGGGTGTGGACAGGGGGGGGAATCAACCACCCTGACCGGGGACTTCCTTGACCGCTTGTGGGGTGGTGTCACTGTGGGGCTCAGGGACAGAGCGGCCATGAAGGAGTCTTTGGGGGAGATGTGGCCAGGAGAGCTGAGGGGAGGGGATTTGGAGGGAGTGGATTTGGTGGAATGCGGACTCCCACTCTGGCTGCGTGTCACACGTTTGCCCCCCGACCCAGTGGGTGTGCCTACTTCACCCTGTGTGTGCATGTCAGGAGGTGTGCGGCGGACCTTCCCTGCTGGTGTGGTGCCTGTGTCTGTTGTGGTGGGTGCATGCTGACGTCTGGGTGTACGTGGGACAGGCATGGGAGTGGGAAGTGTGGAAGGGGCAGGGGTAGCGGGTGGGACGTAGCGCTGCAGGAGACCCACTGCTGCAGTCAGTGTAGAGTCTATGGACCTCAGCAAGTTGCGTTGGTCAGCCTGCGATGAATGAATGCCCTCCAAGTATGCCTCCATGTTGTTGAGGACCTGGCTGTGGCTATGGAGGACATTAAGGATCGCAGCCTGACCAATCTGCAACTGCCGCTGGATGTCCACAGACTCGGCATTGGCGGAAGCAGTGGAGACAGGGGCAGGGGGTGCGGTGCCTGGCATGAAGGAGACATGCGGTGACTGGGCACGCTGGGAAGGGACACGAGTACGTGGGAGGCGGCTGATGGCAATGGAGGGGGCGGGGCGAGATGTAGTGCTGCTGTCAGATGGTGGTGCAGCCTCCGCCCACTCGGAGAGATCATCCTCGGACCCGTCAGCTTCATACTCTGTTGTGCCAGTCGACAGGTCCCCGGCTTCACTCTCCTCCGCCTCAGTCCCACTCGATGTGCCAGCCACGATGTCAACGCTGGCACTGGTGCTCGGTCCCTCTGCTCCGTCTGTGCCCATGTCTCCCTCCGTGTCCCCCGACGATGCTGTGGGCAGGGTGAAGAGACAGAAATTAATCATACACCTGTATACATATGTCACATGAGTCCAACCTACTCAGGTTACAGTGCATAGCCTGAAACAAAAGAAGAGTTACAACTACAAAACAAGGTACATATGTAGGGCATGCAAGACACAGTTGTTTGACCCACCATGCCACTGAAAAACTATGGAGAGCATGACACAATAGCAAATGAGATGACATGGAATTTTGACTGAGGAGCAAGGCCCTGGGGACAATCCAGCACTGCATCTGCACCACACAGCGTGGCAGGAAATAGGGATGAGCAGGGACCATATCCAGGAACTAGAGGCACATGCAGCATCAAAAGACAACTCAGGCATGGTTAGACTTTATAAGACACATGCAAGGTAATAATGCAACCAGCAGGCATCTTCTCTTCATGGTGTGACTTTTTATTTTAGTGGGGGGGGGGGGGGGTTGACATGAGGGGCTTTCCGGGTGTGTGGAATCCAAAGTTCACTGGGGGAGTTGGTGTCCTTGCCATTTGAAATCCTCAGAGTCCATGCCACAGTCTTTGTCAACATTGGTCAGACAGTGACCAGCAAGGCCATGTGGCAGAGAATGTCTTTTGATGCTGTGATGCTGTTGCTCCAGTGGGCCAGGTGCCAGGCCAGGTGTCCTGGGAGATGGTGCTGTTGCGCCGACCCTCACGGTCTTTTCCGTGGACGACCCGCCCTCCTGCGGGGACCCTCAGAAGCAGGCCGTGACGATGTTTGGGATGCTCCGTCGGATGTTTCCTCCTCCTCCTCCTGATCCCTCCCTGTGGGTGGTGATGTTCTAGGCCTTCTGGCACAGGGAGGGTTGCCCATGTTGTCGGCCATCCGACGGAGTGTACTGTGAATTCCCGTGAACACCGTCACGAGCTCAGCCTGTCTGTCCTCCATCCTCCATTGGTGTTGCAGTAGACAGGCATGTAGCTCCGCATGTTGCTGGGCCTGCTGGGTCTTGATCCCCTCGAGGACGGACACAACCTGGGCCATGCCTGTGGTGTCCTGCCGGTATGTGTCCAGGATGTTTCGGACATGGGCATATACCGGTTCCCCAGCCAACTGGTCAGGCTGGCGCCTCCGCCGTCCTCCACTCCCACCACCCCTGCCCACTTGCGCCTGGCCTGCCCTTGTGGGCACATCGGATCTCCGGGACCCCTGAGGGATGGCATTTGCGGTGTTGCCTGCCTCCTCCTGGGTGCCCGGAGAACCTTGTCCCTCCTGGACAGACTGGCTGCTTTGTGGTGGTGGGGCAGGGATCCTGGGTGTCTCCTGGGATGTGGCAGGAGTGGGGGTGGCGGTTGGCCCCGCTGTACCTGACGCAGGTGCTGCAGGTCGTTGGACACCAGAGGGGCCAGGTTGGTCGGGGTCGTCCACAGAGTGGTGAGAGTCGTCGCTGCCGGTGGGATCGGCCTCCCGCAGAGCCGGGTCCTGTGAGTCTTCCCCCCCAGTGTTGGGGGGTGATCCACAACGTTGACCTGTGTGTGAGAGAGACAATGTTAATTTTGTTCCATGCAACATCCATGTTTCATTAGTTTCACAGTTGGCACATTTCCTCTGGGAATTTGGATCTGTCTTGCATTCCACTCACAGTGCACTTGTGCATGGGTATGCCCCTTGGGCACAGCTTTGGCGACTTTACCTATGTGTGGCACAGTCTTACTTGCTGCGTCAAGTGTGACTGCAGTCAGCAGTGGAGTGGGTAGGTGTGGCAAGCCGTGCATTGGCGCCTTCCGTGTGGCACTGTACGTGGGCACATGCAGTTGTTCCACACACTTATATGATGCAGGTAGCTGTCGTTGTGCTCGTGCACAGGTTGTGACATGGCCCTGTGTTTTGCCATGGAGGAGAGGGGGGTGCTGGCACTGGCCACCCTTGTCTACATGCACGCAGTCCACCTGCTGACTGGCACACATTCCCACACACCACAAGGCGGATTTGCTCTCCCTGTGTCTCCCTCCCTCTCTGTCCCCCTCTCCCTCCCTCTGTGTGTCAGCCTCCTCCCTGTGTCCGTCTCCCTGTGTCTCCCTCCCTCTCTGTCCCCCTCTCCCTCCCTCTGTGTGTCAGCCTCCTCCCTGTGTCCGTCTCCCTGTGTCTCCCTCCCTCTCTGTCCCCCTCTCCATCCCTCTGTGTGTCGGCCTCCTCCCTCTGTCCGTCTCCCTGTGTCTCCCTCCCTCTCTGTCCCCCTCTCCCTCCCTCTATGTGTCACCCTCTGTCACCTCAGCCCAGCTTCCTGGGCACACACTGTTAGCAGATCTTTGAATGGCCCTTGGCTTGTTGATGTGAGTTTGTTTCTGATCTCCAGGCACCCATTGGGTGTAGTGTCTGTGTCTGCGCTGCTGCTGTGGTGGTGTGTGCTGCCACTCTTTCACAGTGTTGGCTGTTCATTAGCTGCTGTCATGTGCAAAAACGTGCCTTCACCCCCATGTGTTAATGCAAGGCGTCCGCCATTTGCTGGCAAGTCTTTCCTGTGTGGGGACACACTGTTTGTCTGGCTGTGACCTAGGCCATATGGGCAGAGGGCATTGTTGTCTGCTTCTGAGTTGCACTATGTGATTTTTGGGGCCCACCCTCCCGCCATCCGGCTTATCGTGTCATGTGTTGGTGTCTTCTGTGGCCTGTGACTTGACATTGTCCAGCTGGGTGCATGGGGCATGGTGGCGGCAGTGGCATGTGCGTGTTCATGGAGTGTGGTTGAGTCATGCAATAGCTTGGGGTGGTTGCGTGCCTGTTTGTGAGTTTGGTTGTGGATGACGTTCCCCCCATGTGAGGTGCGTTGTTTGTGTACTCACCCGGGTCTCGGAGTCCTCCTAATCCTTCGACTGCCTCCACCGGCAGTATGGCCATCACCCTCTCCTCCCAGGGATGGTAGTGTACGGGTCTGCGGGACGGCCCTCCTCCAGTGACGTTGGCCTGGTTGTGTTCATCCGTCATCTTGGCTCGGACCCTCCTCCGCAGATCGTACCACCTGGCTTGGCATTCCTGCTTGTTCCTTCTGGTGTCCACAACAGCATTCACAGCATCGACGATGGTCTGCCACATGGCTGTTTTTGCTGAAATGCTGGTCTGTCTGACCAAAGTTCCAAAGAGGTGTGGCTCGACTCTGAGGATTTCATCGACAAGGACCTCCAACTCTCGGCTAGTGAACTTTGGATTCTTGTTGGTGGGCATGGTGAGGGGTGTGGGTGTGGATGGTGGGGGGGGTGTGTGTGGATGGTTGTGGGTGTGTGAGTGTGGTTGTTTGGGTGTGTGTGTGAATGTGATGAGGGGGTGTTTGTGAAGGTGTGTGTGTGAAGGTGTGCAAGTGTAAGGTGTGGTGAAGCTTCTAGTATGGTGTTGTAGGTTGTCTGTGGGGTCTGGCAGCAGTGAGTCTGTTGCAAAGGCTCATGGTTTGTGTGTGTGGTCCCTTTTTATTGGTCCATTGGTGGGTGTGGCTGTGTTTGAACTTTGGGTGGGTGTGTTATAAAGAGTGGTGGTGTTTTGGGCCTCTGTTTGTTTTTGGCAGTTGCAGGTCAGTGAATGTGTTGTTTTAGTGGTTGTTGGACATGTTTTGTGGCTTTGTGCCATTCGAATGGTGTATTCTTGTGTCATTTTGGTTTGTCCTGGTTGTGTACGTGCGTTTTTAGCGTGTATACAGTGTGTACATGGCCCATTTTGTTGTACAGTGCTGTCCTTGTGTGTGGCTTGGTACGACTCGTACATGCGGTTGCGATGTTGGGGCCTGGGGTGCGCTCCGTACTTAGGATGTTGTGGTGGGGGTACGCTCCATGCATACGCGGGTGGGGGTACGACTGACGTACACGGGTGTAGATGCATGGGGGTATGACACGTACACGGGTGTAGATACACGGGGGGTACGACACGTACACGGGTGTACATACACGAGTGGGGGTTCGACACGTACAGGGGTGTACATACACGGGGGTAAAACACATACAGGGGTGTACATACAGGGGGGGTACGACACGTACAGGGGTGTACATACACGGGGGGTACGACACGTACAGGGGTGTACATACACGGGTGGGGGTTCCACACGTACAGGGGTGTACATACACGGGGGGTTCGACACGTACAGGGGTGTACATACACGGGGGGTACGACACGTACACGGGTGTACATACACGGGTGGGGGTTCAACACGTACAGGGGTGTACATACACAGGGGTACGACTCGTACAGGGGTGTACATACACGGGGGGTACAACACGTACACGGGTGTACATAAACGGGTGGGGGTTCTGCACGTACATGGGTGTACATACACAGGGGGGGGTTCGACACGTACAGGGGTGTACATACACGGGGGTACGACACGTACACGGGTGTAGATACACGGGGGGTACGACACGTACACGGGTGTACATACACGGGTGGGGGTTCTGCACGTACACGGGTGTACATACACGGGGGGTTCGACACGTACAGGGGTGTACATACACGGGGGTATGACACGTACACGGGTGTTGATACACGGGGGTACGACACGTACACGGGTGTACATACACGGGGGGTACGACACGTACACGGGTGTACATACACGGGTGGGGGTTCTGCACGTACACGGGTGTACATACACGGGGGGGTTCGACACGTACAGGGGTGTACATACACGGGGGGTACGACACGTACACAGGTGTACATACAGGGGGGGTGTACATACACGGGGGGTGTACATACACGGGGAGTACGACTCGAACGTACGGGGGCTGGGGGGAGTGTTGGGCGCGTATGCGGGCACATGTCTCCATGGTTGCTATGGGAGTTCGGTGCGGACGGTGTTTTTACCATACGGTTGTAACATCGGACGCACGGGATGGATCGTGATTCCTCGGTCGGACTTCACTTTTCACATTTGTACGGTAATTCATCCGTGGCCGTGTCTGACACGTTTTCCGACCCGAGGACTTGTGGGGAGTTATTCCCAATGCGATTCGTATGGTCTTTTTCCCATGCGAATCGTAATTGGCAGTTTGTACGGCACTTGTACGATTCGTACGGGAAAAAGACCGGATACGAGTCGTACGGGCCATTTTTTTACCGGATCGTAATTGCCACCCTACAGTTCCAATGGCTGTGAGTGTAGATGTGTTTGAGTTGGCAAGTGCATAGGTGTTACTTGCAGACAATTCATACATCATGACCATGTGTCATCCATCTTGCTAAGGCATTTACTTTTGGAGTGACTGGTCCCAAGGGTGCACTTTGTTGTGGCTGAGAAGGTGTGCTTTGAGGCGGCATTGTTGGCATTTGGAGTTGTTGCAGGACCTCCTTCACCCACAGAGCCCAGCGAATCTCCCATGTGTCATGCTTCCATTGCAGGGAGTCACAATTTGCGTTCAGAATGTCTGGCATTGGTGTCCTGTTGTCAGGTAGAGGCAGCAGGGCCCTGTGCTCCCTACAGCAGGGCCTAGTGTCAGCCATCTTGGCAGTACTTTTGCACTCCCTGTGAGGTGAGCATGGTTCAGTGTGAGCTTGCAACGACATGTGGTTGGGGGAGTGCTGGCTTTGACTGCAACTCCCATCATGCTTTTGGCTCCACCCACCTTCCCACAATACCTGAGCTTCCTTCCTGTAGATCTTTTTCCCTGTGTGGTGGTGTACCTGTGCTGACAGTTTGGCAGGCAGTGGTGGCCTGGTGTTTGTTTGCACTCAAGTCCTGAATAGCCCATGTCCTTCACACAGCAGAACCCAGTGTGGTCATTCTTTGTGGGATATTCAAATGGATTCAGAGGGGATGCATTGAACCAGGTGGGTTGGGTGTAGTTTGTGTTGAGGGGTGTGTGTGTGTGTGTGCAAGTGCCTTCTGGTAGTTGTAGTCAGAGCTGGCAGTCCTCCTCCTCCAGTCCAGACCTCCCACCATGCTGCATGCTTCCATTGCAGGGAGTAGAAGTTACCTTTCAGGCTGTCAGGCTTTGGTGTCCTGTTGTCAGTTTGAGCCCAAGTCCCAGCAGGGCCTTGTGCTCCCCACAGCAGGGCCTAGTGTCAGCCATCTTGGCAGTACCTTTGCACTCCCTGTGAGATGAGCATGGTTCAGTGTGAGCTTGCAGGGACACGTGGGTGGGGGACTGGTGGCTGTGACTGCAACTCCCATCATGCTTTCTGCTACATACACATTCCCAGCAGCCCAACCTAACTTCATTTTGACTCAGCTTTCCTGTGAGGTGGTGTGAGAGTGGTGGCAAAATGGATGACAGTGTTTGTTAGTTATTTCTGGTCATGCCTTGCAGTATTGGTCTTTAGGTTTGTACATGTTAGGACGTAGTTCCATATTACTGTGGGATGGCAGGTATTGTGTTTGTGTAACTGATATACACATCACAGGATACTTGCCTTTCCGTTGCTATGGCTTTGCTGGCGGTAATTTGTTTCACAGTTCCCTTGACAGTGCTATATGTGTGTTGCCACACAATGTTGTGTGAATTGGTTGTGTACTCACCAGGCTCTGGAATTCCTGTTAATCCATGTATGCTCTCCGGTGGTAGGATGGCCTGCACCTTCTCCTCCCAGGACCTGAAGTGCGTTGGTTTGGCAGGAGGGCCACCGCCACTGTGCCTGCTCAGGGTGTGTTTCCTGTCGATGAGCTTCTTGACCCTCCTGCACACATCATAATACCTGCTCTGTATGTCGTCCTTTGTGCACAAACAAGGTGTTTGTGTGTTGACCTTGTCGCCAATCCTCTCCCACATCTTGGTTTTCTGTGACATGGGGGTCTGTTGGACCAATGTGCCAAACAACTGTGGTTCTACCCTGAGTATTTCGTCTATCATGACTTCCAACTCAGTATCTGTGAACTTTGGATTCTTCTTGGGGGGCATGGTGCTGGGTGGTTGTGGGGATTGATGGGAGGGATGTGTGTGAGTGTGGTGGGTGTGAGTTTGTCAGTGAATATGTGATTTAGTTTTTAAGTGGTGCAAATGGTGTAGTTGTTGTGTGTTGTGTGAGTTGTGGTGTGTCTCTGCAATGTGGTGGTGATGTCTGCTGTCCTATGCCTGTAGTTTGAAAAGGATCATGGTAGGGCTTTCTTGCCATTATATAGGTGGAGTTGTAGGTGTGTCTTTGTTCTTTTTTTTTTAATTTATTGGCTTTTTTCATGTGTTTTTTGGGCTTTTTTTGTGACTTTTCCTTTGATTTTGTTGTGCATGATGGAGACGTTTGTTTGACCGTGTCGGAAGCTGGATGTGGCTCGCGCGGGCTAACCCGAGTCTGTCACACTAACATTCTGCTGTTTTCGACATTGTTGTACGCGTCAGACGCAGGGGGGTCTGTTATTTGCTAGTCACTATACGCTGTTCGTCTCGGTTTTCATGATCGTGCTCTGTGCGAGTCGGTCTCAATTCACACGTTTTGCATTGTACTGCGCGGCTCGTACATCGCGGTACGTTTCGGTCGCGTCAATTCCTGGTGCGTGTCAGTCGGTAGGATTCCCGGTCATTTTACAGGCGAATCACTGATTTTCGTGCGGCTCGTATTCCGCGCGAGTGGGTTGTAATTCACGTTGCATCATACTGCGCAGGACATATGGTGCCGGTCCCTGTCGGTCGGTCTCCGTTCCCGGTCTGTGTTGGTCGGTACGTTTTACGGACGGAATCGGAATCGGCCCCTAAATGTGATCCCTTATACCTTTCATGGTGGGGATGCCTGGACACCAATAAAATCATGCTGGCCCCTATAGTTCTATATACTATTTCCAATATACCAGTTCCCATTCCCTTACATTTTTTTGCAAAAATCAACTCCATACTATCTTCTTTCTGATGGAATTACAAAAAGTCTTGCATGTCCTTGCTGAGATTAATAAAAACAAAATCAGAAGGCGGAGTCAATTATCCCGACTTTCCTAACTAACAAAAATCTTTCTTACTTCGCCAGGCCTCTAGATGTTTATCTGAATCGTCAGTAGATTGTCCTCTATGGGTTGATCTTGAACGCTCCTTTGTCTCTCCTTTCTCGTTCAAGGAAATTCACTCTTTCACCCGTAGACCTCAATCTATTTTTACTCCTTTGAGAAGTCACTTTTAATGAGGGTTGTGGGGACTGTAGTGTCCTATATGGTATGGTTGTGTGGCCATACCGTGTAAAATACTCACAAACCCATCTTGGGTCCAGTCAGGCTCATTTGTAAAACCTCTAACTCAACACTGGCAGCAAGGCTTAAACAAAGGACCTGGTGTAAAGCATTTAGAAGCACCAAACAACGAAATAACAAGGTCACACAACAAGAAAGAAATCTTACACCAATTTATAAAAAGTGATTACATTTTTAGGAATTTTTAGGAAGCAAGATAAGCAAAATCCACCAAAGGTTCCATTCTGGAGATATCGCTTTTCAAGAAAACATAAATCTTAGCTTTTCAGTCCAAAACAAAAACAAGCCTTGGTAACTGTAAACTCTGTAAACTTTTGTTAAGTTTTTAAGAGTTGTGTTTGGCTACTCCAGCCAAGACTGGGCCACCAATTCCACCAAGAAGAAGGTCAGGGGTCCAATGAGGAGTATCTGAACAGTTACCTGGTTAGCAAACAAGTCTTAAGTTCAATTCCCCACTTTACACCCCGACCACTATAAACTTCAATGCTGTGGTCCAGATGCTTAGGTTGCCGGGTGCCGGGAATGCTAAAAAGATGCTCTGGGTGCTGTGTGGTCAATGGGGGACTTCCTGGATTATTTCTTGGTCCACAGGTAAGGTGGGGAGTCTTTGGCCAGAGGGGTCGGAGTCCCTCAAAGACCTCTTTGAGCTAGTAGAAGTCCCACTGTGGCTGGGCTACCAATCTCTGTACATAGCGGGTCCAGCGTTATCTTTTGATGAGGGCTAGTGTCCATCTTTGGTGACCAATCAACACTCTGAGGACTCTCCTAAGTCTGGCAGACACAGGTGCGACTTGTGAGTCCAGAGTATAGGTCTTCTTGTCTCCACATCATCAGTCAAGGACAAATCCTTGCTGGTGGCCACCGACTGGCCAGGATGGGCAACTTCAGCTTTTGTGGCACTGGTGCCGGAAGAGGAGGTCTCCTGACTGACCTTTGGAGTTACCACTTCAGTCTGTGGCTCGGCAGCAACTTTCCCTTGAGTCAGGCAACACAGGCTGGCCAAGTATCAACCAGTGCAGTTCAATGGTTGAGGAGCATCTCTATCCAGGTCCAGCGGTCAACAGGGTAGTCCTTCTGTAGTCCACTCTCCAGTCTAGATGTGATCTTAGACTCAGGGTGCCAAGGGTGACATATTTATGTCCAGAAAGTGCCCGGGGAGGATGGTGTGGTTAGCCAATGGGCTACAAGGGTCCATTACGCCCTATGACGACTTCTGACTTTGTATGGCACCGAGCAATCCCAGATTGCACTATTCTGACAACTCTCAAGATGTCTGAACCCTTCCTTGGATGTTAGGACCAGTATCTCAATTTGAATGTCTTTTTTTCATTGACTATGACAACCAGATTTCAAACTGCTTCTCTAAGGGAGCAGACCAAGCCAATCAGATGAAGCAGGAGATCATTCTGGAAAGAAACCAGGATTAAAAGTTTATTGTCTGGCCTCATACCAACAGTCCTGAATGAATTAAGCCTAGTTTTAGAGACAATACAAGGCTTGTCGTAGATCATTTTTTGCAATGAGCTGTGACCAGACTTTTGGTAGGAGGGATGATGGCATGGGGTCCTGAGCAGAACAATAGACCACTTTCCAAGCATTCAATTGTGCAATGTGCCAGGATCGAGTTCCTGTGGGTCGTTATGCCTGAACAAGTGGCAACCATTGATTCTGACCTCTGGACTCAAAAACAGTGGCATATACGACTGCTTACATTTTGTGAATGGTAACTGCCTGTCCCTGAAAGGCTCTAACTTTTCCATGTTTTTCTGCCTAAAAAAATTAGACATGAAACACTTGTGCATGCAGTTGCAAATAGCAACCGGGATAGAGTGTGAGCCTTTGCCTGCCCCTATCTCTTTGGATCTTCATGAATAGTAATATCTGCTTTGTGATTTGTAATTGATTTGTAATTAAAAATCGCAGAACACTTTTGTGCATGGTAAATTTTAACTTGCATTCCTAAAAACCATTGCCCTGACTTTGCAATTGCACAGTCCTTTAATTATTAAATCCCTGGAAATTAATGTGAGGTTTTTGAAATACAAAGGCCTCATGAGATGATTAACTGTTTGTGATTACCATAGCTTGCTAGTGTGTCTGCTCTTCAGCATTGCTCAAAGTTAGTGGAGTGGAGTGTCCTAGAGTTCAGTTGGGGTAGTATAGTGTTGTAGACTGGATCTGTTTGTTTAAAGTGTCGTAGAGTGGAGTAAGGGACGTAGAGTGTTGTAGATTTGAGTAGAGGGGAGTAGAGTTCAGTGATTCAGTGGCAGAGAGTGTCGTAGAGTTCAGTGTTATAAAATGCAGTTTTGTAGAGTGGAGTGGAGGGGTGTAGAGTGGAGTGGAGTAGAGTGGAGTGGGTGGAATATGGTGGAGTGGTTTGGAGTAGATTGAGGTAGTGGGGTGAACTGGATTGAAGTAGGTTGGGGTAGAGAGGGTTGGATTGAGTGCAGTGGGATGAATTAGAGTGGGTGGACTGTTTAGGATGGATTTAATTGGAGTGGGGTGGATTGGAATGGGTGAGGTGGATTGGCTTGGAGTGGATTGGATTAGAGTGTGGTGGATCAGACTGGTTTTGGATGGGGTGGATTGTATTGGGGTGGGGTGGGGCGAATTGGATTAGAGCTGGGTGGTTTAGAGTGGGGTGAATTTGAGTGGAGTGGAAGGGGAGTGGATTGGAATGGACTGGAGAGGGTGTATTGGAGTGGGGTTAATTGGATTGGAGTAGGCTGCATTGGATTGGAGTGGGGTGTTTTGGAGTGTGGTGGGTTGAACTGGAGTGGGGTGGATTGGATTGTGGTACATTGGAGTAGAATGGGGTGGACTAGACTCTAGTGGGGTGGATTTGAGTGGCATGGAATGGATGGGGTAGATTAGATAGGAGTGGGGTGGACTGAAACAGGGTGGGGTGGATTGGAGTGGGGTGTACTGGAGAGGGGTGGACTGGAGTGGGGTAGAATGGAGTGGTGGAATGGATTGGAGTGGGGTGAAATGGAGTGAAGTAAACTGTAGTGGGAAGGTTTGGAATTTTGTGAGGTGGAGTGGAATGAGTGGAGTAGATTTGATTGCTGTGAGTGGATTCGATTGGGGTGGGTTGGATTGAGGTGGATTGAAATGGGGTGGGGTGAACTGGATTGGGGTGGGGTAGATTGGATTTGGGCACATTGTTTTGGATAGGAGTGGAGCATACTGTTTTGTATTCGAGTGGGGCAGCTTGTTTTAGACTGGAGAGGGGCAGAAGGCTGTGGGGTAGATTGGAAGGGTGTAGGTTTTTGGGATTGGAGTGGGGCTGATTGGAGTGGGGCACAATGTTTTGGAGTGTAGTGGAGCAGATTGTTTTCGATTGAAGCGGGACAGATTGTTTTTTATTCAAGTGGGGCAGATTCGTGTGGAGCAGATCTTTTTGGATTGGGGTGAGGCAGATTGTTTTAGATTGGAGTGGGTCAGATTAGAGTGGGGCAGATAGTTCTGGATTGGAGTGGGGTCTATTGGATTTGAGTGTGTGGACTGGGAGGGAGTGGGGTGGATTGGATTGTGATGAGGTGGATTTGATTGGAGTAGGGTAGATTGGATTTGATTGGGCTGGATTGGAGTGTGTGAGGTGGATTGGATTGGATTTACTTGGATTGGGATGGACTGTGGTGGATTGGATTGGGGTGAATTAGGATAGAGTGGGTGGATTGGGTGATGTCGATTGGATTGGAGTGGGGCAGATTGGAGAGGGTGGTTTGGAGTGGGGCAATTGTTTTGGATTGGAGTGGGGCAGATTGTTCTTGAGTTGAACACATTGGAGTGGGGCAGATTGGAATGGAGCAGACTGAAGTAGATTGGAATGGGGAAGATTGGAGTAGGGTATGTTGGAGTGGGACCAGTTATTTTGGATGGTAGTGGGGAAGATTTGCGTGCGCAGATTGTTTTGGATTGGAGCTGGGCAGATTGGAGTGGGGTGGATTAGAATGGGGCAGAAGGTTTGGGACTGGAGTAGAACAGACTTAAGTGGGAAAAATGTTCTTGGATTGGAGTGGTGCAGATTGGAGTTCGATTGACTGTTTTTGATTGGAGTGGGACAGATTGGAACACGAGCAGATTGAAGTGGGCCAGATTGTTTTGGATTTGAGTGGGGCAGATTGTTTTGGATTGGAATGGGGTAGATTGGAACAGGGTGGGTCGGGAGGATTGGAGTTGGGTGGATTGGAGTGGATTGGATTAGGGTGAGTGGTCTGGATTGGAGTGGGGTGGTTTGGATTGGTCTGGGGTGGATTGGATAGGGCTGGGGTGGATGGGATTGAGTGGGACGGATTGCTGTTTGGTGAGGTGAAGTGTATTGGCATGGCCTGGAGTGGGTCTGATTGGAGTGGGGTGGATTGGGGTGTACTGCACGATTATGTGTTAAAGCATCATTTCAGAAATTACGTAAGAGGGAAACAATGTCGCTTTGAAATAAAATAATGCTCACCTTTTGAGAGCAGAGCCCATGAGGAAAGACTAAGGAAAACTTGAGTGCAAAGTGAGAAGAGAAGACGTGGCAAAATTAAAGAAAGTTAACTATAGAAAATAAATCTTTGCAGTTTAGTTTGCCCTGCTGGGCACGTCCTGCCAGTCACACACCTTCTGTTTGCAGGGCACTAAAAGTTAAACAGAACAAAATAGTACCTCAATCACATCGGCAGCAGCAGACAGACACTGATTAAGTTGAATCAATCAGTGCTTGGTCCCTGCTCCACAGAGAGGAACGCTAATGCTTGCCTTGACAAATTACGAGGTTGTAAAGAAGACTGCCACGCAAGCCAACAATTGACAACCAACAGGTAGGCTCCAAACGCTTTTTGTTAACCACAGTGTATCGCAAGGTCTACGGCGTGCTTTCACAGGCTCGACCCTAAAAAGGGCCACCAACTAGTGACATTTCAAGATGGCGTAATCTCTCATACAGCAAGGCAAATGGCTCCCCAAGCAGCAGTTTGACAGCAAAATGTAGCCATATTACAGCACGACAGGCCCTAACACCCCTGGGCTCCTGTACCACTACACAGGCTTCGCTAGCAATAGCTATACATCATAGCACGCACACAGTTCAGAAACGAGCGCTCCTTTATAAAATCACCTACATTCTTGAACGCCATACCTGCCCGAGATGGGATAAGCCAAGACAGCACGGCTCCTATCGACCACAGAGTCTAATCCTGCGCACCACAAACATGGACATTCTTTCTCAGTCCCTTTTCGTTCCTTTCATTTGCACTAATCCCTGGAAACAAAAGTAAAACATTATCCAAAAGAGCTGATTAGGCTTCATAAAAGGAGGTCGCGGTAAAAGAGCTCCGAGCCCTTCCCACCTCCTCCCACTCGGACTCCCCTTCAGGCACAGACGGCCGGCAGGCCGCTTAACCGGACAACGACCTTTCAACACCCGTGCGCCGTTTACTTAACGAGACAATCTAGGGCTTGAAAGGGACCATAGGTAGAGTTTGACCCTAAATCGAATCGAGGAGTAAGGAGTTGTGGACTTAGAAGCAGGTCGAGGAAGAGAATAATGAAAGCAAATCTCTAAAAAGGAACCCATCGCACCTCTGGCACCAGAACGTTCTATGAGGACGGCGGAAATCGAAAGAACCACGTCATGAGCCAAGGCTATCTTCTCTCTCAGGGTTCAAGCAAGTTATTCTGTGGAAAGGCGCTGCCATCACGCTGAATAACGGTAGCTGTGAAGGCCCATAAAACGTTTTGACATCAGATCAGGAGAGACCTCTGCACACCCATTGGTTAATTTGAGTATCGGATCTTCAGAACGAGGGAGAATAACTTTTCAACTTTTGGGATTGGAGCTGTCCATTTTTGAGACCTTACGATGGCCTTTGCAAATCTCTTAGATCTTGTGGGGGGTATGGGACGTTTCCAGTTCATTGAGGTCGCTCTTCTGGCCTTTCCGGTCCTCATGCTGGCCAGCCATAATCTTATCCAGAACTTCTCCGCTGGCATTCCTTCCCATCACTGCCATATTAAATCCCAGGAGAACGCCTCATGGGGGACCAATGAGAGCCTGTTGGACAGAGATGCCTTGAAGGTGTTTATCCCGCTGGACCGGGATCAGAAACCAGAGAAGTGCCTGCAGTTCACAGAACCTCAATGGTGGCTCCTGGCTCAGAATGCCACAGTTGAAAACATGACTTCGATAGACAAGCAGCCCTGCAGCGATGGCTGGAACTACGACACAAGCGTGTTCTCATCAACTATCATCACTGAGGTATGGAGGCTTTTCACCTACAAAACACAAGATGATCTACAATGGCAGTGCAAGCTTCCCTCAAACATACAACACATATTGTACAGGCATCTATAGAACAAAGAATAGGTACATCACAGGTTGCAGTTGATACACATATGCACACTCACACACACACACATACAGAAAACTTACTGAATGTACAGAAGCAGCACAAGCTTCCCTCATGCACTCTCATATTAGACATAGCATAATCATCTAAAGTGCATTCTTCACTCATGAGCATCGGACTGTGAGACAAAAACAGGCCCGAGCAAATCAGATATCTAAAAAAAGTGGCCCTAATTTGTAAATCAGGCCAGTTTTGAATTTGTAAAGATACTGTGTATGGGTATTATAGAAGGTATGGCAGATTGCAAACATTTGTGTTTGCTGCAGTCAATGTTTTTGGTGATATCAGGGAAATCAAAAGTTTAAAATTGTCCCACCTGTCCATAGAAAAGGCCCAGAACTGCTAAAAAACGTGCCCACCCACTGATCTGTCAGACCAGCCCATCGGCACTGCCTGGTTGCCCTTTCGGCCAATCCGACCATGTCCCTCATACAAAGAACTGGTGCATCAAAGATGCAGCTCTTGTGTAAGCTTTCTTCACACATATCAACCCTGCACACACAAGCACACATACACACACACATACTCCCACATAAGTGCAGATGCATTGCAAGCTTCACTCAAACACACTAACAGCAGATACATGCGGAGTATCCGCAGTGAAAACCTTTCTCAGTAAAAGTAAAGATACATTGCATGTAACAGCAGTACACGTTTCAATCACCAATGTAGCAAATACAGCATGGTCTGCAGCAGTGCAAACTTTTCACACTGCCCAAAGAAGGACAGCGCAGGCTTCCCTCACACCTAGAACAACTCATAGGTTCTGGAAATCAGGGTTCGGGGGTGCTGCAGCACCCCAACTATAACTGTGCTGCAGTTCAGAAAGGGAATGAGTGCTAAAGAAGCATTTACATTTTATTTTCGGCTTGTCACATCTGCTTTGTGTTCAACGATAGCTGCCAAGTGTCTGGCTGTGTCTTCTGATAAATTGCTGCTTATTCTTTTAACATGGGGCCTGGTGTTTACTTCTCCTTCTCTGACTGCAAAATGAGAGCATTTGGTAAACAGAACGATGTCACAGTGTTGCTGGGGTACAGCGAGTGAGGAAGGAAAGGGTGTGGTATGTCAGTTTTTTCTAACACATAACATTTAAGTACCTGTAAATGAAACTGTACACATTATTCATAATATATCAGCAGTTAGGAAAGCGCAAATTAAGTATATTTTTGTAATTTCGAAATATGATGGAAGCATAGATTTTAATCAGGGCCACTGGAATTATGTGATTTTGTGGCTGTGACGATTTTCGCATAGTTATACATTTGCTGCAGTTGCCACATAATACATCATCTGCTGCATAATCTGCAGATTTTAACAACAAAAAAATGTGTTTCTAGCTCAAACGGTTCAAAAGTTACTGAACATGCAATGAAAACGTGTGGCCGCATTGTGGAAGCCCCTTTGCAAAGCTGAAATGGTCAACTTTCTGTTGCTTATTGCTAATATGAGGGTTAAATTAATATGGGGGTTAAATTAGTTCTAATGGGGTGCAACCAATGCCCAGAGTGTTACCAATTTTAAAAATGACAAACAAATGAGGTAATATTATTAGAAAATGTGCTGCATTTTGTCGCATAATTTGCCTTGTCTTGCTGGATAATTTACTCAAGCCTGCCACATGATTTGGCCCTCTCCAGCCGCATAATTCCAGTGGCCATACTTTTAATGGTCAAAGCTAATCAAGGCACTCTACTTGGTGAATCACAAATGATAAATATTTGTGAAAAACGATTTCCACACATTATTGTTTGTGTGCTAGATTGTTTTGTCAGTAAAAATATAAGTCTGTGAAGGGTTAGGGATCATCTCAATGGAAAATATTCTGCCAGTGAATAGCTGTGTGCTATAACAGCTAGCGCTAGTAAAATATATATGTGACAATGTGCTCCAAAGTGTACCACCAGCTATGTACCACTCTTTTACCGCTCTCTTGCTGAATGGCCCTGGCTCATTTGCCCCACAAGTTTTAGTGTGGCGCTTGAATTATTCAGTCCCCATGACTTCAATGAATGTTACATGATTGACAGCACCCCACACCCTGAAAATTGTTCCAACACAAGTTGAACAAGTGCATCACAAACACACTCAGTTACATTGGGTAGTTGGTTCACTCTTCTAGTAACTAAAATGAAACATTGTGAGCTGCGTTGTATCATCATGTTTGCTGTACAGAAACCACATTCCTACAGACAAACATACAACTAAGAACTATGGGTACTATTTCACCCGCCGAGAAAAATCTAACTATTCCTGGAAGTGCAAACAAAAATCATAATTGTAAAGACCATCATTAGGTCACCAGCAGTTTATTGTAGCAGCCTGGTTATTTGCAGCACATCTAGAGGGAAGGTTTCAGAAAATTAAAAATGCTGCACCTGGGCAGTTAAAAGCATTAGTAAATATCACCATGTTAGTCCTATTCTGCGCTTATTTCCTTGGGTCAGTGTGAGGCCCTATATAATATTTAGAACTCTGGAAAACGTACAAATCTTAATACTTAGCTGACCTTAAAACATTGGTCCACCTTAGTTAGATGGCATAAGCCAAATCAAGGCTTGAAGTCCACCATCGTGGCACTGGCTGTTACCCTTTTAATAGGAAATTCTGTTGTGGAAAATCTTTTCTTCTGTTCATTCTCAATCATGGAACAACCTCCTGCTGTCATTGAGATTAACCACAGACTTCATTGGGGGCCATTAGGAGTCAACCAGGGAATAACCACGTGCCTCCCAAAGTGAAACCACTTTGGATGATCCATGCTGATCCCTCAACATGGATCAGCATGTGTGAGAACAGTGATTTCACAAGGCCCACACCCAGGTAAAAAGCAGAGCAGGAGTCAGGAGCTACCAATATAGGCACAGCCTCTGTAGCACCTTGGGGAAGGCAAACAGTGTTACCCTCAGCCAGACCTCAGATTTCTGTGGCACAAAACACCCTGCCTGCATCCTCCTCGCGACCCACACTGACCTCTTGCTGACATTTAACACCTGTTCAGAGCAGTTAAACATGAACTGCATTTGAACTGCAAAACAATGCACAAAAAATACAGACAAACATTCATCCAACAAATACACAAATGAATAAATATGTTTTTTTAATTCACAAGCAAATATAAAAAACTAATTTAATGGGAAAAATGGAGCATTTCTAAATTCAACTGAGGCCACTCATCCTTCATACTATATTCTGTCTGATGCGCTTGCACTGCTCCCATGAGTCAATCTGAGGATATTAATTTAGGACCAGATTATGAGTTTGGCAGTCCATCCCACCACCAAACTCGCGGTGAAGGTGCAGTGGCAGCATCAGCGGTCTGACCGCTGTATTACAAGAATGGAGTGCTTTGAGACCACCGCAACCGCCAGGGATCCGTGATCTCTGGTAGTGGCTCCGTGGTCTGAGGTAGTAAAATGCATGGCGGTGACGCAGCGGCACAGCCGTGCATATTACGAGTTTCCCCACTGCCAGCCTTCTCATGGAGGTAAAAAGGCTGGCAATGGGGAAACAAAAGGGGCCCTGCAGGGCCCCCTGTTGCCCCTGTTCATGGGGATGCATGCAGGGGGACACATGTTGTACCCCCTTGTGTGCATGCGCCCCTGTTCCTGCACGGCATGGACTGCACAGTCCATGCTGTACAGGAATGGCCTTTGGCGCTCCCATTGTGGTGCCATTCGTAGAGGCTCGTAATCTGGCAGGTGGCCGGCAGTTGGCTCTGGCGGTGTGGGAGCAGGGTAGTGGTGTGGCGGCCCGCTCCCACACCACCAAAGTCATAATTAAGACTTTAATTTTTAATCTCCAATTTCAAATTCCTTCACATTTACAGAACGTTTAAACATTTTCAATTTTCAATTTTACTTCTTTATTTATATATGCTTTATTAATCTGTAAATATTATTTCAGTTCCTAAGCAGTCACAGACCTACTGAATAAGATCCGCAGTCCACAAGGGTTCCCGGACCACAGGTTGAGAACCATTCTTTTAGATATTGCCATCTGTAGAAAAGAGTCAGATATGCTTGCACTCTCATTTAAATATCAACAGAGTGCCCCATAACGAGACCCTGTTTACTGAGTGAACCCATATATATCACTGCACTGTAGTGAGAACAAGTATGTGGACATTGATGTGAGGACTTTTGTGGGGTAGCTGGCCATTTAGTGGTTACTGAGCTTTAATTGTAAGAGTTACTGTCGTTTGATACTGTTGCACTGTGGCCACAATAATGTTAAATTCAAATTAAAAGACCAAGGATACCCATTTAGCACTTGACTTTCTCAGGGTAGTGGGAGCGAGAAGTCAACGCTGGCTCCAGGATGAGGAGTGCGCTTAGAAACTCAGAATTGTAAAGGCACAAGATTAACAATAATAATTTCAGTTTCCAGTTGCTATGTTTCCAAAACAGATTTATTTACAGGTGAGTAACTGTTCCACACACAAAACACAGATAGACTTCAGAACCCAAAAGTGCATAGCCTCTTCTGGGTCAAAGAACCAGCCACAAATGTATTTGCAGCTCAGTAGCACTAGGTGCCAGATTGTACTGAAACATTGACAACTGGCACCAATGTTATCCTGTGGGAGATTGTTTGGGTGCACTCTGGTTTCCTCAGAAGTGTTTTGGGTCGAAACCAGGATATAACAGTCTAATATATTGGTATTGGAGGACAATGACTCATCTCATGATGATGATGAGTATGCCTGTATTACTGAGCTGCACCGGCACTAGGTTTTAGTGCAGTAGTTGAGATGAATGAAAGTGACAGAGGTGGGGGCAGTGGGGACATACAAGGATTTCATGAGGTAAAAGGTGTGTCCTACTGACAAGTGTGGACTCATGGATACCAGGAGGTACAGTAAATAATTCTGCAGTTGGCTTGTGTGGTAGCTCTTTGGTGGAGTTAGGGAGTCCCAAAGACACTGGTTCACTTATGGATTCCAGTTGATCATTTACAACAGCTAGATACTTACTTAAGGCTGAGTGGCTTTGAGACTGAGCTTTAGGGTTCAGTCTGCAGGAGAGGGCTCTACTATCCATGAATCAATTGGGTTTAGAAGTTCTTATAGTCCAATGCTTAGTTTATTCTGTGATTCAGCTGGAACACTTATCTGGAGTCCAGCTAAACAGATTCTTGTCAATTGGAGAAGACTTCAGAGGATGCTTCTGGACAGGGGTTCTCCATTTGCTGGGAGTCTGACATCCATAGGGAGGTGTGTCTAGCTTGTTCTGTCAAGGAGGGAAGTGGTATTGATGTGGCTGCAGGTCGACTTGATCCTCCAGGGGGGTTACATATACAACTAAAGGGAGTGTGATGGTGGCACAACTCCCCAAAAAGTAGAGGTATTGTTGGAATTCAGTCAGGATCGGGTGCATCATTTGGGGGTTTCCCAGGTAAAGGAGAAAGGGTTGCCTTGGCAGTAAGTTTGTGCATTGAGTAATTTAATAAGAAGAAAGTATCGGTGGAAAGCGGCTGTTAGCACAAGCCAATGCAGTGGTATCAAGGGAAACGCTACGCTCTATACATGTGAGCTTCATCCTTATGGTTGCACATCCCTCTAGAAGGGGTAAATCCAACAACTGCAGTGCTTTGTAGGACAATATATGAAAATAGAAGCAGTTAGAAGCATGTACACCTAATATCTCTGGAGACATGCATTTAATGCCAGTTGATTGTGGCACCCTCAGAAGTGTCAAATAGGATCATAAAATATATATAGGGTGACAGTAGCAACCCACAGATGGGATTTGGCAACCATTCATGGTATGATAGGAGTGACTGATGAGCTTTCCAAAGGATGTGGAGAGAGGATGTGGCCTCACGGCCAGAGCTGCCAACTTTGGAGCTGGGGAACCAGGTTCGAGTCTTGGTGTCGGCTCAGCATCCCGTGATTCTGGGCAAATCACTTAATCTCACCAGTCCTTGTGTAGCGTAACTGGTGCTCATGCAAAGCGGTCCAATACCTCTGGGTCGAGTTCACACTAAATAATCTACAAAAAAAAGGATGATTAGTAGAGGGCCAAAAGAAGTGTGGACCCTGCGCTACACATGATGGTGTTTGTCCTATCACAAGTTGCACTTCAAGGCAAGGTTGCTGTTCACACTAACACTGCAGTCCGAGTGTACAGTTCAATTCAGGCAAGCCTTGAACTGATCAAATAATGTAAAATAACTATGGCAAATTACAGTTGATGCCTGAGCCAATTTTTAAATAAACAAGTACAAATCAAAACCATTTGAATGCAGTGAACTAGAAGAAGATGTAATAACAGAAACACAGATATTACAATTTGCACATGCATACAAGAGGATATCCCCACAGTGCCTTGCCGACACTGTCTTGAGGTGGTGTGAGGTGTGTGTTTTAATTAGTGTCCCTGTTCATTTTACAAAGACAGTCACAGCGGTCTCAGAAAAGCTAAACTTGTGACTGACTCAGAGGAGAGCAAAAGAGGGGAGGCCAGATGCCTTATACACGGGAACTGATATCCATTCTCAAAATTACCCCTGCACATGTTCTGGAAAGAGGTGCAGGTCTCACGTCCTCAAAAATCACAAGTCTCTCTGATTCGTACTTCTTCCATGCCATTTGCAATGGAAGTGGTTTTACAATGGAAAGTCCCCAGAGGCACAACCCTTTTAAAGGGCTGTCCACCCAGCCAGGGCTTTAAGTGTGATGAAAAATTGTTTGGTCTCTCAAAGGGTCGTGGTTGATGTAATTAAGGGCGTGGCTTAAAACACTTTAGCTAAAAATCTGTGCTTAGCATAGAGTGCCACTGGACTTGTATTTGGCTGCTTCTGTCATTGTATCCATATATATAATGCAACAAGTAACATGACACCTACCTTTGTCAATGGTTGTTTGTTGCATAAGATAAATAAGCACCACCTATGGCTTCGTGGAATGTATTGAAAATGCGTTAGTTCTTGTGGGAGAGCTTGTGGCATTACGGCTAAAGCTGCTGACTCTGGAGCTGGGGAAGCAGGTTTGAGTCTTGGCATCTGCTCAACATCTTATGAGTCTAGGCAAATCACTCAAACACCCAGGGGCCGATTCACAGAACTAATTTGAGACAAAATACTAAACTTACTACTTTTGGTATTCACAGAAGGCATTGACTAGTGTTAAGTGAGGATTCCTAACTTTATTACTACCAAACTCAGACAAAATCCTAACTTTACGACTTTCAGTATTCACAAAAGGGATTTAGTAGTAGTGAAGTTAGGATTCTCAACTTTAATACTACTAAATGCCTTTTGTGAATACCGAAAGTCGTAAAGTTAGGATTTTGTCTCAGTTTAGTAGTAGTAATGTTAGGAATCCTAACATTACTACTACTAAATGCCTTCTGTGAATACCAAAAGTAATACGTTTAGGATTTTGCCTCAGATTACTTTTGGGAATCGGGCCCCCAGTATCTACCAATTAAAAAAAAAAATGTAATGAATATGTACCCAGTGCTTATGTAAAGCGACCTTCAACGAGTTTAAGCAATATAAAACTGCAAAAAAAGTTATATGAAAAGCAGTGAACTACTGCAGAAGAAAGAATTTTTTCTCCCACCATGAGAATGAGGGCAAACATTGAGAGCCAGATAGGGACCTGTCTCAGCACCTGCTTTTTAGAACTCACGGCGCTGATCACCAGCAGGACCCGGCCCACTTAAAGCTCTGTAACCAGCTTTTATCAGGTGCATTGAGATCAACTTTTAATCTAGGGACCGCCAGAAGGGGGCAATTCTGTCCCTGCTATCATAAGTGAGCCCCACACGCTTCATTCAGTCCATTCTGGATAGAAGTCTGAAGAGGAGGAGGAGGCTTCACAAGGAAGATAAATATGACCTACTGTTGTAATCTAGGGCCTCTATGTAAACCCTGGACCCTTCCTGTGACACCACCAAAGACAGAATAGAGCAAGGGGTATATTCCAACTACGAGCTGCATTACAGTGCTAGAGGACCTAAGGCCAAAGCAAGAGAGAAGGAGCCATCTCAGGGCCAAGGCAAGGGCCTGAAAAGTAAAATGAAAGATGATGTTCCTGTGTTTCAAGGTTGTGCCAACTGTGAAGACTATGAGGCTTATTCACAAGGGTACATTTACACCTGTAGATTTATCTACTTGTAAATCTACTTGTGCACCTCAGTGTAAATATACACTTTTTTGTTATTCACCATGTTGGACTGTAGGTTTAAACCTAATTGTAGACTTACATGACTCCAGCTCCTGATGGAGTCTCCTCCAACAGGATTTACAAGTGTAAATTAACTAATAGTAACTTTTCCTGCGTAAGTGCAGCTCTCTGACAAAGAGGCAGAGATTTTGCTATGGCAAAGCATAGAGAAAATATTAAAATGTATTAATGTTTGAAAATTATGAATAAAATATTTAAATAATACATCTGAATGTAAAATAACTTCAAATATTTATTAGTTCCACATAACTAATAAACTTAAATGTCCTGCCATTGATTGTGCCATCCATACAAGTAGCATCCAAACCTGTCTCAGGCCTGCCATTGCAAGGCCTGTGTGTGCAGTTTATTGCTACTTCGAATTGGCATTTAAAACTACTTACCAAACGTTAAACCATCCTTTTATTACACATAGGTTACCCCTAAGGTAGGCCCTAGGTAGCATTTTTTTGCATGTTCTGTTAGTGACAAACAGCTAAATCAATTTTTCACTACTGTGAGGCCTGCTCCTCTCATAGGTTAACATTGGGAATTCCTTAATACACTTTTAAGCTGCAATTCCTAATAAGAAAGAAGTAGCTGCATTATGTTTCATATCTTTTCAATGGTAATGATAAATCCTCTTGTTAGACCCGGCCTCGTAGCATGGCTCTTCCTGTCCTCGCACTACCTAACCTGGTACCAGGGACCCCAAGCACACGGCCCAGCCGATCCTTCCCACCAGAACACACACACACAGCCCGGGCCTCCCCGTCCATGGCCTCTCTCCTTTCAGCCACCCCGGGCACGCGTGCCCACTTCGTGCACCAAGATGGCCGCCCGGCCCCAGCACAACCCGGGCCTAGAGGCGCCACTCCGGCTGGAGGACATCACGCTTCCAGGGGATGAGAGAGGGAGGAGCAGTTTCTATCGCACCTCTGAACTCCCCTGGGACGATGGGTTTCGATCGGCCCTCCGGCCTCCCTGAGGGCTGGCTCCACGCCTGCTGGGTGTCTGGGACTCCTCCCGACCTGGCCCTGAAAGGATCAAAAGACAATAGCAGGAAACCTCGACAAGCGACCCCCAGGTGACAAGACCCCTGCCTGCACAGACTCCGGACATCAAAGAGGGGTCGACCTATAACAAGGGGTGCTCTGGGACTGTCCGGCAGATTCGCCTTGGAACATCTGAGCCCTGCTGAGTGACTCGCGGCTCCCCGAAGAACGTAAGACCTCCGAACCTGTGCTTGAGCCCTGCTGAGTGACTCGCGGCTCCCTGAAGATCGTAAGACCTCCGAACTTGTGCTTGAGCCCTGCTGAGTGACTCGCGGCTCCCTGAAGATCGTAAGACCTCCGAACTTGTGCTTGAGCCCTGCTGAGTGACTCGCGGCTCCCTGAAGATCGTAAGACCTCCGAACTTGTGCTTGAGCCTGCTGAGTGACTCGCGGCTCCCCCTGACTCTCTTTGGTCCCGCCGGACCCCACGACGACAAGCGTATCCCCCAGCTCGAGGATTGTGAGCTGTGCGCCGGGTACGCTCCTGCATTTGATCCGATCCCCCCCAAAGACTGTCCCGCTACCTCCTACCCCCGCCAAGACTCTGTGAGCCCACGCTCTGCTTGTAAATATCTGCCTTGCTGATCATAAAGATCCTACTACTTCGATTTGATAAAGTTTGAATCCTAAGAACCCTCGGTGTGGCGTCTCTTTGTCGTGTGGTGCCAAGTGTACGATCCTAGGTACGAGATTCCTCCCCCTGCGGAATCTCCCGCCAGTGGCCGGCTACGATACCTTGAGGGTGGGTCTCAGGACAGTCAGGGCCCCCTCCGGGCTCCCCTGAGGTCGCCTTCTAACATTGGTGGCAGCGGTGGGATTCGGGCCCATAACCTAGAGATCGTACCGTGAACGACTGACACACTACCGACAAAGATGGCAGAAGGAAGCGCCATGAGCCCCGCAGAAACCAACACCAACAGGGTGTTCCAGGTGGAACAACTAGAAGAATACACGCACAAAGAACTGAAGCAATTCTGCAAAGAACTTAAAATCGCTACCACCGGTCTCAACACCAAAGAAGATTTGCAGAAAGCACTGAAAGCTTGGGTGGATGCCGGGGCCTCCCGCCCAGAAGGCATGGGGGAGCGACACGACGAAACAGAACCCACCCAAGGCGAAAGCAGCAGCGATCAGGTGCGATGCTTCGTGCCAGACGGGGGCCTTTCCCCGGAAGAGCTCGCAGACAGAGAGAGAAGTCGCAATCACGAACTCGAGTTAGCCAAACTCAAAATCGAAGGCGAATTGAAATTAGCAGAAAAAAAGCTAGCAGTAGAACAAATGCGCGTACAAGGCGAATTGGAGGAGAAGAAGCTCCAACGGGAGCACGAAGGAAGGAAGCTTCAACTGGAGCACGAACGCAGCTTGAAGGAGATCGAGCTCAAAGCCAGAAACGAGGGCGGGCCCACCTGGGAGGGGTTCTGCCGGGAGCAAGCCACCCGTCCTTCCCTGGTCGGACTACGGCACCAGGCCGAGGGCCAAGCCGCAGGCGACCAGACCGGAACACACCGAGTTTATTGGGAGAATAACCTCTTGTACAGTGAGCAGAAGTCGGTGGAACTAGGATCCGGCCGGGTGCTGGTGGTACCCCTACGCTTCCGAGACTTCCTCCTGGGCTTGGCCCACGACGTCCCCCTCGCCGGCCACCTGGGTCAAGACAAAACCTACAGCCGTCTCGTGACTCACTTTTACTGGCCTAGGATGAGAGTAGCTGTAGAAGCCCACTGCAAGTCCTGTCCCACGTGCCAGGCTAGTGGGAAGAGTGGGGGGAAGCGCAAGGCTCCCCTCCAACCCTTCCCGGTCATCAGTACCCCATTCGAAAGAGTCGGAATCGACATCGTGGGGCCCCTGGATCCCCCCACCTCCCAAGGTCACCGTTTCATTCTGGTCCTAGTGGATCACGCCACCCGATACCCTGAGGCGATCCCCCTACGCACCGTCACGGCTCCCGTGGTGGGCCGAGCTCTGATGGGGATCTTTTCCCGGGTGGGTTTTCCCCGCGAGGTCGTGAGCGATCGCGGCACTAATTTTATCTCGAAATACATGACGTCCCTGTGGCAACAATGTGGGGTGTCCTATAAGTTCACCACCCCGTAACATCCCCAAGGGAACGGCCTAGTAGAGAGGTTTAACCGGACTCTGAAGGGGATGATCAACGGCCTAGAAGAACCCCTCCGGCGTAAGTGGGACGTCCTGCTCCCCTGCCTCCTGTTCGCTTACCGGGAAGTCCCACAGAAGTCCTTGGGGTTCAGCCCGTTTGAATTACTATATGGGCACCCCGTCCGAGGTCCCCTCAGTTTGGTTAAGGAAGGGTGGGAGGCAGCACCCCAGACCCCCCCACGAGATGTGTTCCAATACGTTCTGGCCCTCCGGAACCAGACCAGGAAGTTCCGAAAGCTGGCCGAGGCTAACCTGGAGGCCAGCCAAGAAGAAATGAAGCGCTGGTACGACCAGAATGCCACTCTGGTCGAGTTCCAGTCGGGCCAGCAGGTATGGGTCATGGCCCCCGTGAAGCCTGGCGCCCTCCAGGACAAGTGGACCGGGCCCTTCAAAGTAATTGAGCGGAAGAGTCCAGTCACGTACTTGGTGGACGTCCAGTCGCCCCGGGATCCCCTGCGGGTCCTACACGTGAACCGCCTCAAGCCTCACTTCGTACGGACAGAACTGAGCCTCCTGCTGGCCACCGATGACGGGGCCGAAGATGAGTCCGATCCCCTCCCGGACCTCCTGTGTGTCAAGGAGAAGGATGGCTCTGTAGAGGGAGTGAACCTTTCTCCATCCCTCACTGACCAGCAACAAGCGGACTGTCGCCAGCTCCTAGGACAATTCTCCGACCTCTTCTCCCTGATCCCCCGAGTCACCGACTGGTGTGTCCATGACGTGGACACCGGGGACAGTTCGCCAGTAAGACACCGAGCCTACCGAGTCCCTGACCGAGTCCGGTCCTGCATTCAAGCTGAAGTCTCGAAGATGTTGACCCTGGGGGTGATCGAGCCATCCGATAGTCCCTGGGCCAGTCCCGTGGTCCTAGTTCCGAAGGCAGCGGCCCCCGGTGTCGCCCCCGAGCTCCGATTCTGCGTGGACTACCGGGGGCTCAATGACGTCACCCGGGCCGATGCCCACCCCATACCCCGAGCCGACGAGCTCATTGACCGACTCGGGGCGGCCCGGTTCCTCAGCACATTCGACCTCACCTGCGGATACTGGCAGATTGCGCTCACAGAGGAAGCCAAGGAGCGGTCCGCCTTCTCCACCCCAGATGGGCATTATCGCTTCCGCGTAATGCCCTTCGGAATGAAAAATGCCCCGGCCACCTTTCAGCGACTGGTGAATAGGGTCCTGGCCGGGATGGAACAGTTCAGTGCGGCCTATCTAGACGACATCGCCGTTTTCAGTTCCGGATGGAGTGAGCACCTCCAGCACCTCCGGAGAGTGCTAACCGCCCTGCGCCAGGCAGGCCTCACAGTAAAAGCCAGCAAGTGCCAGATTGGGCAAGGATCAGTAGTCTACCTGGGGCACCAGGTCGGGAGCGGTCAGGTCGCCCCTCTACAGCCAAAGATCGACGCCATCCTAGCCTGGGAACCACCCACCACCCAAACGGAGGTCCGAGCCTTCCTGGGCCTCACTGGCTACTACCGAAGATTCATCCGGGGGTATGGCAGCCTGGTTGGCCCCCTCACCAAACTCACATCAAAAAAACAGCCCAAGAGGGTGCAGTGGACGACTGCCTGCCAGGAAGCGTTCGATGCCCTCAAGAAGGCCATGTGCACGGCCCCCGTCCTCCAGGCTCTCGACTACTCCAAGGAGTTTGTAGTCCAGACCGATGCCTCCGAGCATGGCATTGGAGCCGTCCTGTCCCAGGTGAATGACCAAGGCCTAGACCAGCCCATCGCCTTCCTCAGCCGGCGGCTGTTGCCCAGAGGACAGAGGTGGAGCACCATTGAGCGCAAAGCATTTGCCGTAGTCTGGGCCCTCAAAAAGCTGCGCCCTTACCTGTTTGGCACCCATTTCAAAGTACAAACCGACCATCGGCCCTTGCGATGGCTCATGCAGATGCGAGGAGAAAACCCCAAGCTACTGCGGTGGTCAATCTCCCTCCAGGGGATGGATTTCACCGTAGAACATCGCCCTGGTACGGACCACGCCAACGCGGACGGCCTCTCCCGGTTCTTCGGCCTCAGCGAAGAGAACCCCCCAAGATGATGGGTAGTTCTCTCCGGCTTTCAGCTGGGGGGGACGCGTGTTAGACCCGGCCTCGTAACATGGCTCTTCCTGTCCTCGCACTACCTAACCTGGTACCAGGGACCCCAAGCACACGGCCCAGCCGATCCTTCCCACCAGAACACACACACGCAGCCCGGGCCTCCCCGTCCATGGCCTCTCTCCTTTCGGCCACCCCGGGCACGCGTGCCCACTTTGTGCACCAAGATGGCCGCCCGGCCCCAGCACAACCCGGGCCTAGAGGCGCCACTCCGGCTGGAGGACATCACGCTTCCAGGGGATGAGAGAGGGAGGAGCAGTTTCTATCGCACCTCTGAACTCCCCTGGGACGATGGGTTTCGATCGGCCCTCCGGCCTCCCTGAGGGCTGGCTCCACGCCTGCTGGGTGTCTGGGACTCCTCCCGACCCGGCCCTGAAAGGATCAAAAGACAATAGCAGGAAACCTCGACAAGCGACCCCCAGGTGACAAGACCCCTGCCTGCACAGACTCCGGACATCAAAGAGGGGTCGACCTATAACAAGGGGTGCTCTGGGACTGTCCGGCAGATTCGCCTTGGAACATCTGAGCCCTGCTGAGTGACTCGCGGCTCCCCGAAGAACGTAAGACCTCTGAACCTGTGCTTGAGCCCTGCTGAGTGACTCGCGGCTCCCTGAAGATCGTAAGACCTCCGAACTTGTGCTTGAGCCCTGCTGAGTGACTCGCGGCTCCCTGAAGATCGTAAGACCTCCGAACTTGTGCTTGAGCCCTGCTGAGTGACTCGCGGCTCCCTGAAGATCGTAAGACCTCCGAACTTGTGCTTGAGCCTGCTGAGTGACTCGCGGCTCCCCCTGACTCTCTTTGGTCCTGCCGGACCCCACGACGACAAGCGTATCCCCCAGCTCGAGGATTGTGAGCTGTGCGCCGGGTACGCTCCTGCATTTGATCCGATCCCCCCCAAAGACTGTCCCGCTACCTCCTACCCCCGCCAAGACTCTGTGAGCCCACGCTCTGCTTGTAAATATCTGCCTTGCTGATCATAAAGATCCCACTACTTCGATTTGATAAAGTTTGAATCCTAAGAACCCTCGGTGTGGTGTCTCTTTGTCGTGTGGTGCCAAGTGTACGATCCTAGGTACGAGATTCCTCCCCCTGCGGAATCTCCCGCCAGTGGCCGGCTACGATACCTTGAGGGTGGGTCTCAGGACAGTCAGGGCCCCCTCCGGGCTCCCCTGAGGTCACCTTCTAACACCTCTTTAATGGTAAAGTTGGATTTAACATTGCTATTTTTGAAATGCCACTTTTAGAAAGTGACAGTTATCTGCTCTTACTGTTCTGTGTGCCTTGCAGCCTGTCTCCGATATGCATCTTTGGTGGTGACAGCTAAACTTTGCGCATTCCATCTAGAGAGCCACAAACACAGGAAGGGTGGGTGTGACAGAGAACTCATCTGCATTCTGCTAGCTCTTCCCTGGTCAGGATAAGGGAGGGGGAGCTGACACTCTCTACCTCCTTGAATAGGCAGTGCTCTTTTTTGCCACGCAATGGGCTGATTACCCTCTACTGATAGGTTGGCGGACAGGATTGGGCTGAAAGGATACTTGTGCACTTTAAAGACTATTCTTTGAAGTCTCCCCCATTCCAAAGGCACATTAGGGTATGCATACTGAGGCTCTGACCCTACCAAGACAGTACTGAACCTGTGAAGAACTCTACCAGGAGAAAGATTACTACGCTACAAGAATGCCACTCTGCTTGACCACTGCCCTGGAAGGACTGTTTTGCTACTTTTCTGTGCTGTCCTGCTGCTAGTGGATCCCTGCCCTCCTGAGGACAACGACTGGAGCCATCTAACTTGAACCCAGAGTGGCTCCAAGAGCTTGTTGGCTTGCTCCCTGTTCTGAAGTCTCAGAGCAATCATAGACTTCCTTTAAACCTGCAACAACACCTGGACTCTGCCATCTGTGAGTTCTGCCTTGCCAAGTGGTGGCAATCCAGTCCTGGGCCCTTGAAGTGACACTTTTCCTGTGCAGAATCATCAAAATCAACACAGTGATGACTTTGCACCAATCAGAACGGACTCATTGCCCTTCAACGCTGATGCAGGACCTGATCAATGACATCGCTCCAATGGACTGTGCGGTTCGACAAAGGACATCACAGCTCGAACACCTGCATCCTAAATGGGATTCAATGATGAACACTTCTTCGACTGCGTGGATTGGAACCAATGCATTGCCTCCATCCTTGAGATTGACAAATGCGCAGCGTCTCCGCTTTTCCTCGCCTCGAGTCTTCGATGTCGAAGCTTCCTACATCCAAGGTACATTTCCAGCAGGACCTTCCTGAGTCCTGTAGCCAGCCTGCCCTCGATCGTGGTCAGTCTGAACTTTGGACCTCAAGTAAGGTATCTCTACCCAGCTCACCTATATGTTATTTTCAAATTTTGTCAGTACACTGGGTTTGAATCCCGAGTCCTAAAATGGCCACCCAACATCTTTTTGATGTTCAATGTAGCCAATCAGATCTTATCTTATGATTTGCCAGTACTGCAGGAGTCCTTCGGCGCTACATATCTATACATTTTGAACTTTAATTTCTTCAAAAGTACTGAACAGATTTACATCAAATCATGCAACACACTCTTTCTGAATAAAGATCTAGCTTTCTGCCAAGTTTGTACATATAGATATACATGTATATTTACATATATTTTACATATATGTGTGTGTTATGCATATACAGATATATATGTGTGTGTGTTATGTGTCAAAATAAGTTAATTTATTTAACATTATCAATGAATAAATGAAGAATGTGCTTATAGATCACACTGTCACTCCCAAAAGAGCATCCTGCCGCTAAGCGGCAACAAGAAATACCCACAAGTTGACCATAAACGGGAGTCAATGAGTCATAAATGACTAGGAAGTTGGTTCCAGGCCTTTAAGCCCAGAAATGCAAAGAATTTACCTCCTTGAGCTTTGAACCTGAAGGTAGGGGGGCATAAAAAGATTGGCATGCGGAGGCCTCAGAGTCCATTTAGTAGTGTTGTGGATAAATCTGGATATTAGATATTTTGCCCCCAGTGGTCTATAGGCTCTGAAAGTAAATAGGAGAATTATGAAAAGGACCCTTTTATGCATTGGCAACCAGTGTAGAGCTTTTAGTGCTGCCAAGGCTGAAGATCGTTGAGAGAGTTTCAAAACAAGTCTGGAATCAGCGTGTTGTACCACCTGCAATATCTGAATAGTTTGTTTAGAGGAGCCTGTGTACAAACTATTAAAATAGTCCAATCTGGACGTTATGAGTGTGAAGGCCACTATCTTTCTTGCAGCTAGTGGGAGGTACTCCATAAACATTTTCAGTGATTTTATTTAACTGCAAAAAGTTACCTCCACTGCAAGAGATTGTGGGTGAAAAGACAGAGAGGCATCAACTTTTACAAAAAGGTTTTTTACAACCTCAACTGTGATAGGTGGAGGGAGAGTAGAATCGGGCCACCATAAAGCAGGGTCAGAGGAATTGGACTTGGAATTAGACATTAGTTCCTAGCCTCTACCCTAGCTCCTGCCTACATTATTTTATATGCCAGTATGTTGCAGTTAATATGGGTGGCTATGTGTTGGTGGTAATTGACTTACTCCAAGGCTGAGCTGGAGTACATTTACTACTCTGTTTGACATTTTTGTCTGTAATAACTTTAAAAGTGTAATTTGTGAAAAGAAATGCCCTTAGTCTTTTGTACGTGAGTGTTTGTACTTGCATGTCCCTGCTCAAACCCCTCCGTACCCTTCAATAAACCCCACCCACTTAGGGGGAATTACTAACCATTTTCCAACCCCTCCTCTAGCCCCTCCCACAATTACTGTTATAAGGTAGACTTGCATGTGCAGAGCTCTCCAAAGACATGGCAGCGGGCATCAATCTTTGTGCAGAAATTATAGGAGTAGTGGAGTCAAAGGTCTCCGGTTGTTGGTTGATGAATGTTGAGGTATGTGAGAAGTATTAGTGAAGAAGTACTAAATACAGTTTGTGAATCAAGCCTTATATGTCCAGAGTTGGTAGAACAAAATGGAGAGAGCCGCAAAAGATAAACCACCACAATAACTAGAAAGACAATTCACACAATCTTCACTGCCTTTAGCAATTTTCTGAAGAAAGCATCTCATGAAAAATGCACAAAGCCCGCAGAAAAAACATCAGATGCAATGACTTGATGTTATACCCCAAGAAGATTTTTCTGTATGGGTGACTTTCACCAGATTAAATGGGGTGCACATAAAGTTTGCTGAACTCTGAATGGAGGATAACATGCAGTTGTATGTAAAAATATGACTTTTTTCACATCAACCCACAAAAATTGTATCCACTACCACTTATCATCAAGGTTGATATACATAGGTAAGTATACACAGCCAAGGTACTTAGATGTGGGTTGAGAATGGTAGAGCTATCCTTACCATGTCAATATACTGGCAGCCCATATTCTTCATTTAATGTTTCCATGTCGATGTGAAAAAAACGTGATAATTAGATGAACACGGAGGGGGATATATACAAAGAAGTAGCGGAGTGAGTTGTTAGCCGTAATGACTTAACGCCTTACTCCACCACTTCAGAAACGCATGGCTGTACCATATTTACAAGGATATGGTGCAGCCTCGTGTTTCCCACTGCGCAGGCGCTACACTTAGCAATGCAGCGCCAATGCAGGCAGCCTTGCACCATAGTGCAAGGGTGTTTGTGTGCAGGGAAAGATTGTTAATGTACAGGAATGTCCCCCTCCTGCCCATAAACAATCTTGAAATGCCATTTTGTCACTTTTATGTGTGCGGATTAATGCAGCTCACATGGAAGTTACAAAATGTAATTTGTTTTAGGATTGTTTATGTGCAGGAAGGGTCAGCTTCCTGAACATGAACAATCCAAGGCATTTTGCTTTTTCCATGTGGGCTGCACAAGCCATCCCCCATGGAAAAAGCAAAAACGAGGAGAAATAATGCATTTCTCCTCATTTCGCCAAGTTAAGACCAGGTTTTCCCTGGTCTTAATTTTGGTGCTGCCGCCTATTTACGATGCGGGGGGCAGCGTCAAAATCAATGGGTAATGCAGTGGAACGCCCACCTCAACCCCCACTGCCCACCCCTTTCACGCTAAGCATAGCGTGAAAGGGGGCCTTATTGACAAGGCAGCTTTAAGCCACGTTAAGTGGCTTATGCCTTGTAAATAAGGCGAGGCCCCTATCGCCATCACAACATCACTGAAAGTGTTATCAGGATGTTATTTCTAATTTTTGACGCACAAAGAGGAACCTGGAGCAAATTGCACAACAGGTAAATATCGAAATCTGCCTGGACAATCAGTATTTACTAGGGGGAAAGTTTACACTTGGGAGGCCACACAATTTCCATGACTGTGAGGATCTGAACTCTAGTATGAACAGAAATGGTGGTGGTGGGCAAGTGAGTAGCTTGTCAGTTTCTTATGGGAGGAGAGTAGGTGACATATGCCTGAAAATTACATATTTATTTAGAGATTTGATATGCCCTTATATGGGGCATGCTGATATTGGGGCCTTCATTCTACTGAATATCAGCTGATGGCTAACAATTCTAAGGTTATATTTACCTTTTTATTGTGATATTCCTTTTGTGCTCAGCCAGATGTGGTTTAGATTAATGTAATAATTCTGATAATCCTTCTACCAAACCCAGAGTACTGTACATTCATCTAAGTCCTTAAGTGGTGATAATCCATCATAGGTAACGATCCTTGACAAAAAGTAAAGCAAAAGATTGCATATTGGAGTTCGTTAATCATAGAAATGGATCAGGAGTAGCCAGTGGTAGCAGATGCTAACCCTGGCTTACCATATGGTACCTTTGGCCTTACACTTACTACCCACTGCCTCATGAATCATGACTGTAGCAGCAGGAATAGAAAGTAAAACAAGCATTGACACATCCAGTATGTCCGGAGCTTTTGAATAAAGCCAGCCTTTTGGCTTTGCTAAAGGCTGTTTTGGTTTGTCATGGTTTTTGCAAAATGTTACTGTTTGGGAAGCTACCAGTCTCCCATCAGTCTGAATAAAAAAACATTGGCTAAATGCAAAAATATTTGCTTTGGTCTCAAAGAAAACAAACAAAAGACACACAATTGATGGACAGAATGCAGAACAAATCAAAACATCCACCCCCAGTCAAGAGATCTGGGTTAAATCCATCATGATTTTGCTCACCATGCCACCCCAGTTTAGACATGGCCATATGCAAATCAGTCTTGACCCTGTGCCTCATGGGAACAGTCCAGCCTGAACTGCCAAGCCAGGTCCTCCCTGGACCGGAAACAAGCATCCTAGGACCGGTTTCGGGGTTTCACCCCTCTTCAGCCAGGTTAGCTTGATTCCAGTGGCACAGTGAGCCCAGGACCCATGTTTGGGCATACCTGGCGCACTTAGGACGAGAAAGCAAAAGACACACAATTGATGGACGGAATGCAGAACAAATCAAAACATTCACCCCCAGTCAAGAGATCTGGGTTAAATCCATCATTCTTTTGCTCACCATGCCACCCCAGTTTTGACCTGGCCATATGCAAATCAGTCTTGACCCTGTGCCTCATGGGAACAGTCCAGCCCGAACTGCCAAGTCAGGTCCTCCCTGGATGCAGGGTCAAGACTGATTTGCATATGGCTGGGTCCAAACTGGAATGGCATGGTGAGCACAAAAATGATAGATTTAGGCCCAGATCTCTGTACTGGGGTGAATGTATGACATTGTTCTGCATTCTGTCCGTTAATTGTTCTTTTTGCATTTGTCACCCCGAGTGGGACGGGTATGCCCAGACATGGGTCCCGTGCTCTCCATGCCACTGGAGTCAAGTTATCCTGGCTGATGAGGGCTGAAAGCCCGAAACCGGTCCTAGGGTGCTTGTTTCCAGTCCAGGAAGGACCTGGCCTGGCAGTTCGGGCTGGACTGTTCCCATTGGATGCAGGGGCAAGAATGATTTGCATATGGCTGGGTCCAAACTGAAATGGCATGGTGAGCAAAAAAACGATGGATTTAGGCCCAGATCTTGGCACTGGGGTGAATGTATGACAGTGTTCTGCATTCTGTTCATCAATTGTTCTTTTTGCATTTGTCACCCCAAGTGGGAAGGGTATGCCCAGACGTGGGTCCCATGTTCTCCATGCCACTGGAGTCAAGCTATCCTGGCTGATGTTATGTTATGTTATGTTATAATATTTCTAAAGCGCAAACTGTTATCCGAAGGTGTCCTGGCGCTTATGTTACAAGAGCTGAAAGGGCTGAAAGCCCGAAACCGGTCTTAGGATTCTTGTTTCCAGTCCAGGAAGGACCTGGCCTGGCAGTTTGGGCTGGACTGTTCCCATTGGGCGCACGGTCAAGACTGATTTGCATATGGCTGGGTCCAAACTGCAATGGCATGGTGAGCAAAAAAACGATGGATTTAGGCCCAGATCTCGGTACTGGGGTGAATGTATGACATTGTTTTGCATTCTGTCCATCAATTGTTCTTTTTGCATTTGTCACCCCGAGTTGGACGGGTATGCCCAGACGTGGGTCCCGTGCTCTCCATGCCACTGGAGTCAAGCTATCCTGGCTGATGAGGGCGGAAAGCCCGAAACCGGTCCTAGGATGCTTGTTTCCAGTCCAGAAAGGACCTGGCCTGGCAGTTCGGGCTGGACTGTTCCCATTGGGCGCAGGGTCAAGACTAATTTGCAAATGGCTGGGTCCAAACTGGAATGGCATGGTGAGCAAAAAAATGATCGATTCAGGCCCAGATCTCTGTACTGGGATGAATGTATGACATTGTTCTGCATTCTGTCCATCAATTGTTCTTTTTGCATAGGTCTCAAAGAAGACACGTTACCATTGAGGTCCATGGCAATCAAGGCAACTACTTTCTGTGTATGTGTTCCTTGTGAAAGGGAAAAATGCCATCACTCACAGGAAATTTCACCAATTTCAGAAGTGGGCTCACTAACTGACCCATGCTGTATGCTGTAGTGGGGGGAATAAACTGTTCCTGACACAATAGCAGACCAGTGTATGAAGAGGGCTGGCTGGAAGTCCCTATGAGGTGGCAGATTATGCACACAATTCCGATAAAATCCAACGGTCTTGGCCGACACCAGACTTAAAGAAACATATTTATTTCTGTTGTTTCCATTTCTTACCCTTATTGATGGGCTAGAAAGGGCCAACCAGATGATGACGGTAGGACTCAAAGGCAGCTTCTATTACCCTGCCCTTTAATTGAATCAACATCGCTATTTAGTGTATCAGTGACATAGCGTGGATGCCGTGGGCCCTAGTACAAGTAAGGAAACTGGGCCCCATGAGTTCTTGTTGGGTTGTACAATATTGAAATAATCAGGTTTTGGTGAGCTCCTCAGGCCTGTGGGCGCTGGCGCCACTGCAACTGCTGAACAACTGGTAGCTACGCCGCTGGCGGTTGTCAGTGCTTACCGTTCTCTTGTGGGAAGCCCTCTGCACCTACAATTCATTTTAACAATATGGTATGTATGCGTGAGGCAGTGTTTTTTTACCAAGAAGAGGGAGTATAACTCTGTAACAGTGGCAAATTTATTAAGGTGGAACACAAAAAAACATCTGCTATCTATGGAGAAAGGAACAAACAAGGTTTTCTTTTTCGGTGGCTGTTATACTCTTCACCTGTCTGGCGTACTCGCTTGATACAGCCGATATCCTCATAAAGTGCTTATGATTGATACTTACCCATACTTACTCATCATCCATCCGTGATCCGAATTTTCATTTACCGGCCGGGACTTAATTACGACCGGCAGAGGGATTTACCAACTTAGCCTATCTGCCCCTGAGCCCTGAAGAAGTCGTGGGGTTTTATTCCCTGACGAAACACATGTTGGCTGGGCACTTGGTCTCCGAATAAATCTACACAGAAAGAAAACACGCCATCAGATTTTGTTGTATTGAAATTGCTTTCATTGTGTGTTTTAATTCACCACATACAGTAATTGATACTGTTTACTCTTTTACGTGTGCACAGATCTTTGTCGTTTTTCTGTATAAGACTTCGGTCTGCCTAGGGGGTTTAGGGTTATCCCCTCATCTGTGGCACTGTATTTATTCCATCCACTACTGACGTTCACACGCAGAGGCGCCTTCATGTACCGCATTACTATAAACCCCATGTGAGATTAAGGTTTTCTTTTTGTTTCTCTATATATATACCAGGGGCCGTATTCTACATACCGTGCATTTTCATTGTTGTGCTGGGTGCACCTTTTAAAAGGTGTGCCAAGCGCAAACAACGAAAATGGGCTATATTAGCATAAATGTGCTGCACCCAGGGTAGTTACGAACTTATGCTGCCCTGGGGACAGCGCATTCATGTGAAAAATGGAGCAGCTTCTTTGAAGCCGCTTTGTCTTTCTCTGTGCAGGTGGCAACCCTTCCAGACGGGTGCAGTGAGTGACTGCACCCGTCTGCAAGGGGATGTCTGGGGAGTCCACAGGACCCCCTTCCCCCACCTCTAGAGGGCTGCCATCAGGGGGCACACTGTCAGTTCGCCTCCTGACAGCTTCTTTGCCTCGGCTCCCACTTCTGTAATACGGCATGGGCGCAGAGGCAAAGGGATTCCCTCATTTACATGGGGCCACGCCCCCATGCAAATGAGGGAATGCCTTCTGATGATAGCACTGGCGCTTTATGTGCACCAGCGCTATTGGTATTACAAAAAGGGACGCACAAGCGTCTGCGGCCCTTTCTGTAATACCAAAGTGCTCCAGGGGCCAGCAATGCGGGCGTTAACACCCTTTGCACCCCCCAGAGCACTTCAGTAATATAGCCCCAGAAGTTATTTTGTGTATTTCTACTTATATTAGGGAGCAGTACGTCTTTGGTTGGGCTCCCTTCTCCCTCCAGACCCCCTGTGAGTAGTGACATTTATTAGGCTAGCATTATGTGTATTTGCTAGTTTTCATGAACTTGCAAGCCTCTTGCTCAACTTCTGCATTTGATATTTTACCACAAGAGCTATATTGAAAGTTGCTATGTATTTCTTAGATGTTGTTCACAGCCCAGTGGCTTATGTCTTCTGTTCCTCACAGTGGGATTTGGTATGTGATCGACGGACTAGAAGGCAGATGGCCCAATCCATCTACATGGCAGGAGTGCTGGTTGGAGCTATTGTATTTGGGAGTCTCTCAGACAGGTGAGTATCTGGAAATTAATGTCACTGACAGCCATAGGAATGGGAGAGGGACTGGCTTCTAGCAAAAGTTGGAGATTTTTCCTCTGGCTGTACCACTGAAGTGCTGGGAGGACTGAGGGGAAGTGTCAGTCATATGGCAGCCGTACGCAAAAATAGGGAGTTCGAACATTTGATTAGACTGAGTAACAGCCTTCTTCTTCAGTGAGTTTATCCACAGAGTAATTGTTTAGAAATAGAAAACAGACATATTTAGCTGTGAAAGTGACTGTATCTCAAAGCTCTCTTATTCAGTGAAAATGTGTTTTGTATATTGTTCTGAAAATAGACAGGTTTCCTGCCAAATAGTGTTATAACCCAGCTTTTATGCTTATAAATAATCCTGGTATTGGATACCAATCTTAGATTTGATCTGGTAGAGGTTCACCTCAAACCATGAGTAATGTATTGCTTTAAATAGTTTATTTGCCTGTCTTTTCATTTTTTTCTTCCCTGTGATTTGAATAAGGGGTGTCCCAAACTGACACACTAATCGAGCTCAAGACCAACTAGGATCTTGGGCAGATGTAAATTAAATTATTTAATCCTGTTTTGTATAGCCCTCTCAATGTCTTACAAACCATGTCTCTATGTTATAGTACATTTGTGATTAGAGGCAGTCAAAATATTCAGAAACTGATGCTTAACTTTTTCAAACATCTATATAGAAAATGTAATAAATCTTTGGGGAACCCGTAGGAATTCCATGTAATTCCAAAATAATGGCAGAAGTTATAATAGGGCCTCAATTATGGCACCTCAGTAAATTGTGATACGAGTGCAACTGACTGTTTGCACAGATGTCACAATTGTGAGGATGTAAGAAAAATCAGGACAGTAAGATTTGTCACCTAAAAGAAATTGGGCTATTGGTTGAGGATGGAGGTGGAAGCCCCACTCAGGCAACAAACACAGTCTTTGTCGGGGTGAACCACAAATTCAGTAAATTATACTGTGCTGAATTGTCTGGTAGCTTGGCACAATAGCAGTCACACTTAGCCTGGAGGCAATGTGTAAAGTATTTATGCAGCACACAAACCACAATAAAACAATAAAGTAACAACAAAAAAACACAAGAAATATCCCAATCCAAATGAGAAAAATACAGTAAAATATAATACATAAAATTATATTAAAATAACAAAAATACAATCAGTAGAACCAGAGGTGTTTTTGTGAAAATAGTGCCGAGTAGCAGAAATTGCCACTGGTCACGCTAGACCCTGGGAAAGTCACGCGTTCAGGCAGACCTTGCTGGAGCACAGATATTTGGAAAAGGTACCAGGTTAGTCCCGGTGAAGAGTTAACTTCTAAAGTCTGGTGTGCAGATGGTCGTCGCTGTAGTGCGAAGAGTCAGTCATCAATGGAGCCTCGTGTTGGATGGACATCATGGACAGTCGCTGTCAATGAGAAGTAGAGGTCTTCGTTGCTGGTCGTCATTGTTGGCGCAAAGAGCAGGCCTCACTGGAGCTTTGCATTGGTAGTGGTCACGAGCAGCGGAGGTTTGGCATGAAAGGGCCCATTCGCAGTCGGGAAGAGCCCAAACCTCTGGATTTTCATCTTTTTCTTATGGAGCAGCTCTCACTGATAACAGCCTAGGGTCCAAGACCTGGGGGGCACCTCTTAGAGATCAGCACTCACTTAGTAGAGGCCGAAGCAGAGCTCAGACAGTTCCTAAGTCCAGGCAGTGATCAGCTGGGCAGTTTCATGGATACCTTCGGAAGCTTGCTCTGTCTCTGTAGTTCACAATGGAGGTCAGCCAACTAACCCTTAAAGTGACTCTAGTTATGTAGAGATCCTGGTGAGCAGGTCCAAACATCCTTCTTCAGATAGCAAGGCAGTCCTTCTTCTAAATCTTCCACAGGAACAGGAGTGTTCTGTTGAGTGTTTCTGAAGGTCCTCTTTTTATATCTGATACCAGGCACCTTTGTGGGGGAGAATTCCTTGGCCTACCCCAATAGCTGGTTCTGGTCAGTTCGCCGTCCCCGGGTCCAGGCTCCAAACTGTCTAGGTTGACAAAAGGGAGGGCAGGCCTGGGGTCAGGTTCATTTGTACTGTAGGCAAAGCCCTTTCAAGTTAAAGTGAGGCTCTGTGCAGCCCCTCTGCAGCCTTGCTGTCAGGGTGGCTCATCTTACCCACACCTAAGCCCCCTTTATCTTACTGTCTGGAAGCAATACACAAACCGCAACAGCAGATCTATTCACAGTAATGTGGCCCAGGACACTGGTTGAAAGGGATCATTGGTTCGGACAAGAAAATGCCAATTCCCTTAAAGCAGCATTTTCAGAATTGAAGCTTAAAATTTGACTTCACCATTAAAGAGGATTTTAAAGTACAATTCATTTGAGTGTAAACAGCCTATCTCTATCTGCTCCGAATATGAAGATAACACTTATTAAATCTAATAAGGCAACCCATTGTTAGTCAACTGGAGAGAATGGTCTTAAAACAGTGAAAAACTACTTTAGGAGTTTTTCACTGCTAGGACCTGTAAAATGTAAGTACCCATGCCCTACTTTTTAAATACAATTCACCTTGACATATGAGCCTTTGGGGCCTACCCTAGTGATGCCTTATACGTATTAAAAAGTAAGGCTTACTCTGGCAGAAGGTTTATTTTGCCAGGTCGAAATGGCAGTTCAAAACCACACCCACAGGCCACAGTCACTGACCTGACACACGTTTTACAGTGATACTTTAATGGGTGCCACAATGATTACTACTGGTAGCATTTAATTGACAGATTGGGGTTACAGGTAGTGCCATTTACTAGAGACTTACAAGTAAATAAATGTGCCATAGGGCACACACACTTTAGTACTGGTTAGCAGGGGCTAAGTGCACAGCGTCCTAATGCCAACAAAATAAGTTCAGTGAAAATCAGGGTGAAATGTTTGGGGGAAGGATGTCCGGTCTAACATCCCCTAATACATTTTGGCAGGTCAGACCTGCAGAAATAGATTGGCGAAAAAGGCCTATGCAACAATGGGACATAAGGATTTTTGTGCACCAAAATCCACATGTAATGCCCCGTTTTCAGAGCAAAACTCGTAATTGCTGGTATTTACGGCATCCAAAACATAACAAACACCAGTGCATAATTATCGCATACGATAAAAAACAATGCAATAAGAAAAACTCGTAATTGACTCTCAAGTGTAAACAGGACAACTAGCCTGATTTGAAATATGCAGGATAATTGTCTCCCTCATGGTCATCTCTCTTTGGCCCCTTTTTTGTGTATCCTCCTGTGAAGGTCTCTGTACCCTCTTGAGCACACAAGTGCTACCCCCCTTAAGCCATACTGTGAAATCAGTAGCAGATAAGCGTACCTTGGGCACTACTGCAAGCCACAAATGCAGACCGAAATCATATTTGGAGTGCATTGGGACCCTCAATTCCATTGGCCTGGTGGCACTGCACCTACTGCACGGTTTATCGCAACAGTCCTGCCTGCAGTACATCTGTGTTGCCTTTGGAATAAATTATGACCTCACAATTACAAACATCTGTTAATCTCTACCATGCTTTTATCCCCCCAGTCATTCACCTATCCTTTCTGACATATCAGCACACGTTGTCTCTCTCTGTTGGTTCAAGCAGAGATATTAGGTTTCCAGGTACTTCTGTGCTTTTCACTTTAAAATCTGTGACAGAGACAAGGGTGTCTCCACTCATGACCATTTTATTCTCTAGGAGCTCTCCCAGACCTTTGTATTGGCTCAAATTCTGCTCTCAGTTATTAATCCATTTGGTTTGTATTTGGCCTGTCCCTTATTTGCGGCACATGTGTCACCAGGTGCTCATACCGCAGTCCACATCAAGTGCGACTTATTAGCTTTATTTTAGGCCTGGTAAAAACACCGTTTTAAATATCTGCCAGAGCTCATCTCCCGAACAAACAGAATATGCCCACAGGGTCTTTGGATTAGCCCTTTCAACCATTGGGTATTTCGGTCAGCCTCTTTTAGCCATTGCTTGTTGAAAGTGTCAATAAACGTATTTAATAGGAACTCAGTTCACCAGTAATAATCAGTCCACCTAGGAAGTGCTTTAATTGCAATACATGGACTGTGAATTGCCTGCACTGCAACTTTTGCCTATGGTTGTAGTTTGTGGTTAGCCTTACGTCATAAGTGTCAGGCCTATGAATACATATTACCCAGCTTGCCAAACACTCCCGGGATGAAGCCACTTTCCCCTCAATGCCAGATTAGCACAGCCAGGCAGAAGGAATGGTTTCTTGTCATTCTGCCTGGTCGCCTTTTTTGCAAAGGGCGCGTTATTGTATTGTGCATCTCATTTTCCCTACATTTTGTTTATCTGGGTGAGGGGGCCATTGATGGTGTTTGCCTGCGAGGAGGGAGGAAGAGTAGGGATTGAAAAAGAGCTTCTCCAGGGAATGGGTCACAGGGCTGAGGCTGCGCGTTCAAGTGCGGTTCGGCATGGTAACTTTCAGGGAATCGTAGTTGAATTATGTTTCTGTTACCAAATGCCCACCACCTGATGTCATTGAGATTACCCGTCTGTCTTGTGTTTGAATCTTGGTAGTACCCAGTCCCTTACGCTCTGCAGTATTGAGGCATATGTGCCCCAACCTCCTTCTTGCAGCTGACCGGAAGCAACACAGATTTAACCTTCTTAAGATAGTGTCCACCAACTGAGGGTTGATGTGAAGTCTGCTCCACTGGCGGCTGGTGACATTTGAAAGTGGTGAGACATAAAAACAGTTGTCGTACTTCACTTTGGCGAGGGAGCGTAGCGAGCGAGCCTGAACCACCTATGGGGGACTCGGGGGGGGGGGGGGGGGTTCTCCCCCAGAGAATATTTTGAAAAAAGAGTGGGCAAAGGGTGCATTTGCAATCAAACCAGAAGGTGTGAAGAACAGCCCTGGAATGCTTTCTGCCCAGAACTCAGGATCCTCCCACCTGGCAATGCCCAAGAAAAAAATGAAAACCTGCCTCTTCAAGGAGGCTTTTCTAGCCCTCTACAAAACTCACAGGATGCCTCCCATCCCTCCAAGGAAAAAGTCCCTGAAAAATGTTAAAGTGCCGCAGAGGAGCTCTGTGAACTGAGTAAAAAATAAGTGGCCTGAGCCTGTCAGATTTTGCTCATCCTGTGCGTATGTAGAGGTTTTGGTTACACATGAAATACACCTAGACTCAATATCTAAAACAGCATTACAAAGTGGCCACCAGCCAAAGGTCAGCGCACAACAATTCAATAAAAGTTACACCTACCATGTCAGACACAGGGATACACTGAGGGGAAACATTCCATTTTGTAACTCTAAGGTATTCTCGCCTCACTCACTGTCACCTTACTCCCCTTACTTCACCAGGTGCCCCTAGATCAGGGGTACTCACAAACTTTTTCTTGGGGGCCAAATTTACAGTCTGGTTTGTGGCCGAGGGCCGCACCTTGGGGGCGGGGTCTTTGGGGGAGGGGGCGGGGCTAAAACAACAAAAAAAACTGTGACCATGAGGTGGAACACAGGTCCCTGCAGCGGACGCCTTCGTCCACTGAGCCACCGGACCCGGCATACACATATCTCTCTGTCTCCCTCCCTCCCTCCTCCGTCTCCCTCCCTCCTCCGTCTCCCTCCGTCCTCCGTCTCCCTCCCTCTCCCTCCGTCTCCCTCCCTCTCCCTCCGTCCCCCTCCCTCTCCCTCCATCTCCCTCCCTCCTCCATCTCCCTCCCTCCTCCATCTCCCTCCCTCCTCCGTCTCCCTCCCTCTCTCCTTCTATCCATCTCTCTCCTTCTATCCGTCTCTCTCCCTCTCTGTCTCTCTCTGTCTCCCCCTCTCTGTCTCTCTCCCCCCTCTGTCTCCCTCCCCCCTCTGTCTCCCTCCGTCCCTCCCTTCCTCCCTCTCTCTCCCCCTCTCTCCCTCCCTCTCCGTCTCCCTCTGTCTCCCCCTCTCTGTCTCTCCCTCTCTGTCTCCCTCCCTCCTCCGTCTCCCTCCCTCTCTCCCTCCCTCTCTCCCCCTCCCTCTCTCCCCCTCTCTCTCTCTCTCCGTCTCTCTCCCTCTCCGTCTCCCTCCCTCTCCGTCTCCCTTCCTCCCCTCTCCCCCTCTTCCCCTCTCCCCCTCTTCCTCTCTCCCCCTCTTCCCCTCTCTCCCTCCCTCTCCCCGTCTCCCTCCCTCTCCCCGTCTCCCTCCCTCTCAGTCATGGTTACCTTTTTCCTTTTACACTTATTATTCTGAAATTAGTGAGTGCTTTTGCATGAAAAGGTAAGGCCATGACTACAGGGCCCGGAAGGGACCCGTTTCAGTGCCCATTGCTTATATTCTTTCAAAACATAGGCAGTAAAGTATAAAAAGACCACATTCGTAAACACACAGTCGCTGTACACATTTTGTTTTCCAATTCACCCATCAAGCAGGTATTTCAGTACCTCCAGGCAAGGTGCACTTTCCCACACAGGGAAAACTATGTTGTTCAAAGAGAGAGGAGTAAACAAAGTTATCACTTCACTGGCAAACACTGTAAAGTGGCACTAATGTGTTTAGGTGTAAATAAATAAATCTGGACATCTTGCAACCACTCTGTCTTGCTTTAATTTGTTATTTATTTTTCACATTTGGAATGTTTTATTTCTCTCTACCCAGAGGAAGACAACGTTTCCAGCAAAAATGTTATTCTTTTTTGGATCCATTTCACAGGGGAGCAAATAAACGAAAGGAGGAAAGAGAGGGTAATACCCGTTTCTTGAAGTCTCGGTTTTCACTAACTGAGGAGCGAGACAGAATGAGAGGGAAGACTCTGAGGCTTAGATGCCGTCACCGTGGTGTGCGCGCACAGTTTAATTTATGGGGACTTGGGGAGGCTGAAGAGGATTGCTTCCAGGCGCAGCCGTCTCCCTCGCTTTTAGTGTGAGGGGGCCCCTGGAGCGTGGGGGCCCCCGCACCGCGGGGGCTGTGTTATGCCCCTGGCAGTTGAGGCAGCTTCCCTTCCAGGGCACACACACAGGCACACCCGAGTACTTCACAGGTCTTTAAGAGACCATTTGCATGATAACGAGGCTTTGTTGTATTTCACCTCTTAGCGCCCCAGCAGCTCCACGTGTTTGCTGACACTGTTTAACAAACACCGGTACGATGTCTCTGCAAGGTCCGCGGGCCGCCAAGAAAGGCTTGCTGGGCCGCTGGCGGCCCGCGGGCCGTACTATGAGTACCCCTGCCCTAGATTATAATCAGGTTGAGTGTCTCAGATGGTCGTCGCTGCAGTGTGAAGAGTCAGTCATCAATGGAGCCTCATGTTGGATGGTCATCATGGACAGTCGCTGTCAATGAGAAGTAGAGGTCTTCGTTGCTGGTCGTCATTGTTGGCGCAAAGAGCAGGCCTCACTGGAGCTTTGCATTGGTAGTGGTCATGAGCAGCGGAGGTTTGGCATGAAAGGGCCCATTCGCAGTCGGGAAGAGCCCAAACCTCTGGATTTTCATCTTTTTCTTATGGAGCAGCTCTCACTGATAACAGCCTAGGGTCCAAGACCTGGGGGGCACCTCTTAGAGATCAGCACTCACTTAGTAGAGGCCGAAGCAGAGCTCAGACAGTTCCTAAGTCCAGGCAGTGATCAGCTGGGCAGTTTCATGAATACCTTCGGAAGCTTGCTCTGTCTCTGTAGTTCACAATGGAGGTCAGCCAACTAACCCTTAAAGTGACTCTAGTCATCTAGGGATCCTGGTGAGCAGGTCCAAACATCCTTCTTCAGATAGCAAGGCAGTCCTTCTTCTAAATCTTCCACAGGAACAGGAGTGTTCTGTTGAGTGTTTCTGAAGGTCCTCTTTTTATATCTGATACCAGGCACCTTTGTGGGGGAGAGTTCCTTGGCCTACCCCAATAGCTGGTTCTGGTCAGTTCGCCGTCCCCGGGTCCAGGCTCCAAACTGTCTAGGTTGACAAAAGGGAGGGCAGGCCTGGGGTCAGGTTCATTTGTACTGTAGGCAAAGCCCTTTCAAGTTAAAGTGAGGCTCTGTGCAGCCCCTCTGCAGCCTTGCTGTCAGGGTGGCTCATCTTACCCACACCTAAGCCCCCTTTATCTTACTGTCTGGAAGCAATACACAAACCGCAACAGCAGATCTATTCACAGTAATGTGGCCCAGGACACTGGTTGAAAGGGATCATTGGTTCGGACAAGAAAATGCCAATTCCCTTAAAGCAGCATTTTCAGAATTGAAGCTTAAAATCTGACTTCACCATTAAAGAGGATTTTAAAGTACAATTCATTTGAGTGTAAACAGCCTATCTCTATCTGCTCCGAATTTGAAGATAACACTTATTAAATCTAATAAGGCAACCCATTGTTAGTCAACTGGAGAGAATGGTCTTAAAACAGTGAAAAACTACTTTAGGAGTTTTTCACTGCTAGGACCTGTAAAATGTAAGTACCCATGCCCTACTTTTTAAATACAATTCACCTTGACATATGAGCCTTTGGGGCCTACCCTAGTGATGCCTTATACGTATTAAAAAGTAAGGCTTACTCTGGCAGAAGGTTTATTTTGCCAGGTCGAAATGGCAGTTCAAAACCACACCCACAGGCCACAGTCACTGACCTGACACACGTTTTACAGTGCTACTTTAATGGGTGCCACAATGACTACTACTGGTAGCATTTAATTGACAGACTGGGGTTACAGGTAGTGCCATTTACTAGAGACTTGCAAGTAAATAAATGTGCCAGCGGGCACACACACTTTAGTACTGGTTAGCAGGGGCTAAGTGCACAGCGTCCTAATGCCAACAAAATAAGTTCAGTGAAAATCAGGGTGAAACGTTTGGGGGAAGGATGTCCGGTCTAACATCCCCTAATACATTTTGGCAGGTCAGACCTGCAGAAACAGACTGGCGAAAAAGGCCTAGGCAACAATGGGACATAAGGATTTTTTTGCACCACAATCCACATGTAATGCCCCGTTTTCAGAGTAAAACTCGTAATTGCTGGCATTTCGGGCATCCAAAACATAACAAACACCAGTGCATAATTATCGCATACGATAAAAAACAATGCAATAAGAAAAACTCATAATTGACTCTCAAGTGTAAACAGGACAACTAGCCTGATTTGAAATATGCAGGATAATTGTCTCCCTCGTGGTCATCTCTCTTTGGCCCCTTTTTTGTGTATCCTCCTGTGAAGGTCTCTGTACCCTCTTGAGCACACAAGTGCTACCCCCCTTAAGACATACTGTGAAATCAGTAGCAGATAAGCGTACCTTGGGCACTACTGCAAGCCACAAATGCAGACCGAAATCATATTTGGAATGCATTGGGACCCTCAATTCCATTGGCCTGGTGGCACTGCACCTACTGCATGGTTTATTGCAACAGTCCTGCCTGCAGTACATCTGTGTTGCCTTTGGAATAAATTATGACCTCACAATTACAAGCATCTGTTAATCTCTGCCATGCTTTTATCCCGCCAGTCATTCACCTATCCTTTCTGACATACCAGCACACGTTGTCTCTCTCTGTTGGTTCAAGGAGAGATATTAGGTTTCCAGGTACTTCTGTGCTTTTCACTTTAAAATCTGTGACAGAGACAAGGGTGTCTCCACTCATGACCATTTTATTCTCTAGGAGCTCTCCCAGACCTTTGTCTTGGCTCAAGCTCTGCTCTCAGTTATTAATCCATTTGGTTTGTATTTGGCCTGTCCCTTATTTGTGGCACATGTGTCACCAGGTGCTCATCCCCCAGTCCACATCAAGTGCGACTTATTAGCTTTTTTTTAGGCCTGGTAAAAACACCGTTTTAAATATCTGCCAGAGCTCATCTCCCGAACAAACAGAATATGCCCACAGGGTCTTTGGATTAGCCCCTTCACCCATTGGGTATTTCGGGCAGCCTCTTTTAGCCATTGCTTGTTGAAAGTGTCAATAAACGTATTTAATAGGAACTCAGTTCACCAGTAATAATTAGTCCACCTAGGAAGTGCTTTAATTGCAATACATGGACTGTGAATTGCCTGCACTGCAACTGATGCCTATGGTTGTAGTTTGTGGTTAGCCTTACGTCATAAGTGTCAGGCCTATGAATACACATTACCCAGCTTGCCAAACACTCCCGGGAGGAAGCCTCTTTCCCCTCAATGCCAGGTTAGCACAGCCAGGCAGAAGGAATGGTTTCTAGTCATTCTGCCTGGTTGCCTTTTTTGCAAAGGGCGCGTTATTGTATTGTGCATCTCATTTTCCCTACATTTTGTTTATCTGGGTGAGGGGGCCATTGATGGTGTTTGCCTGCGAGGAGGGAGGAAGAGTAGGGATCGAAAAAGAGCTTCTCCAGGGAATGGGTCACAGGGCAGAGGCTGCGCGTTCAAGTGCGGTTCGGCATGGTAACTTTCAGGGAATCGTTGTTGAATTATGTTTCTGTTACCAAATGCCCACCACCTGATGTCATTGAGAATACCCGTCTGTCTTGTGTTTGAATCTTGGTAGTACCCAGTCCCTTACGCTCTGCAGTATTGAGGCATATGTGCCCCAACCTCCTTCTTGCAGCTGACCGGAAGCAACACAGATTTAACCTTCTTAAGATAGTGTCCACCAACTGAGGGTTGATGTGAAGTCTGCTCCACTGGCGGCTGGTGACATTTGAAAGTGGTGAGGCATAAAAACAATTGTCGTACTTCACTTTGGCGAGGGAGCGTAGCGAGCGAGCCTGAACCACCTATGGGGGACTCGGTAGGGGGGGGGGGGTTCTCCCCCGGAGAAAATTTTGAAAAAAGAGTGGGCAAAGGGTGCATTTGCAATCAAACCAGAATGTGTGAAGAACAGCCCTGGAATGCTTTCTGCCCAGAACTCAGGAATCTCCCACCTGGTAGGGCCCAAGAAAAAACATGAAAACCTGCCTCTTCAAGGAGGCTTTTCTAGCCCTCTACAAAACTCACAGGATGCCTCCCATCTCATCCAAGGAAAAAGTCCCTGAAAAATGTTTAAGTGCCGCAGAGGAGCTCTGTGAACTGAGTAAAAAATAAGTGACCTGAGCCTGTCAGATTTCACTCATCCTGTGCGCATGGAGGGGTTTTGGTTACACATGAAATACACTTAGACTCAATATCTAAAACAGCATTAACAAGTGGCCACCGGCCAAAAGTCAGCGCACAACAATTCAATAAAAGTTACACCTAACATGTCAGACACAGGGATACACTGAGGGGAAACATTCCATTTTGTAACTCTAAGGTATTCTCGCCTCACTCACCATCACCTTACTCCCCTTACTTCACCAGGTGCCCCTAGATTATAATCAGGTCGAATGTCTCAGATGGTCGTTGCTGTAGTGCGAAGAGTCAGTCATCAATGGAGCCTCGTGTTGGATGGTCATCATGGACAGTCGCTGTCAATGAGAAGTAGAGGTCTTCGTTGCTGGTCGTCATTGTTGGCACAAAGAGCAGGCCACACTGGAGCTTTGCATTGGTAGTGGTCACAAGCAGCAGAGGTTTGGCATGAAAGGGCCCATTCGCAGTCGGGAAGAGCCCAAACCTCTGGATTTTCATCTTTTTCTTATGGAGCAGCTCTTACTGATAACAGCCTAGGCTTCAAGACCTGGGGGGGCACCTCTTAGAGATCAGGACTCACTTAGTAGAGGCCGAAGCAGAGCTCAGACAGTTCCAGGTAAGTCCAGCCAGTGATCAACTGGGAAGTTTCAAGGATACCTTCGGAAGCTTGCTGTGTCTCTGTAGTTCACAATGGAGGTCAGCCAACTAACCCTTAAAGTGTCTCTAGTCATCTAGGGATCCTGGTGAGCAGGTCCAAACATCCTTCTTCAGATAGCAAGGCAGTCCTTCTTCTAAATCTTCCACAGGAACAGGAGTGTTCTGTTGAGTGTTTCTGAAGGTCCTTTTTTTATATCTGATACCAGGCACCTTTGTGGGGGAGAATTCCTTGGCCTACCCCCATAGCTGGTTCTGGTCAGTTCGCCGTCCCCGGGTCCAGGCGCCAAACTGTCTAGGTTGACAAAAGGGAGGGCAGGCCTGGGGTCAGGTTCATTTGTACTGTAGGCAAAGCCCTTTCAAGTTTAAGTGAGGCTCTGTGCAGCCCCTCTGCAGCCATGCTGTCAGGATGGCTCACCTTACCCACACCTAAGCCCCCTTTATCTTGCTGTCTGGAAGCAATACACAAACCGCAACAGCAGATCTATTCACAGTAATGTGGCCCAGGACACTGGTTGAAAGGGATCATTGGTTCGGACAAGAAAATGCCAATTCCCTTAAAGCAGCATTTTCAGAATTGAAACTTAAAATTTGACTTCACCATTAAAGAGGATTTTAAAGTACAATTCATTTGAGTGTAAACAGCCTATCTCTATCTGCTCCGAATTTGAAGATAACACGTATTAAATCTAATAAGGCAACCCATTGTTAGTCAACTGGAGAGAATGGTCTTAAAACAGTGAAAAACTACTTTAGGAGCTTTTCACTGCTAGGACCTGTAAAATGTAAGTACCCATGCCCTACTTTTTAAATACAATTCACCTTGACATATGAGCCTTTGGGGCCTACCCTAGTGATGCCTTATACGTATTAAAAAGTAAGGCTTACTCTGGCAGAAGGTTTATTTTGCCAGGTCGAAATGGTAGTTCAAAGCCACACACACAGGCCACAGTCACTGACCTGACACACGTTTTACAGTGATACTTTAATGGGTGCCACATGATTACTACTGGTAGCATTTAATTAACAGACTGGGGTTACAGGTAGTGCCATTTACTAGAGACTTACAAGTAAATAAATGCGCCAGCGGTCACACACACTTTAGTACTGGTTAGCAGGGGCTAAGTGCACAGCGTCCTAATGCCAACAAACTAAGTTCAGTGAAAATCAGGGTGAAACGTTTGGGAGAAGGATGTCTGGTCTAACATCCCGCAATACATTTTGGCAGGTCAGACCTGCAGAAATAGACTGGCGAAAAAGGCCTAGGCAACAATGGGACATAAGGATTTTTGTGCACCACAATCCACATGTAATGCCCCGTTTTCAGAGCAAAACTCATAATTGCTGGCAATTAGGGCATCCAAAACATAACAAACACCAGTGCATAATTATCGCATACGATAAAAAACAATGCAATAAGAAAAACTCGTAATTGACTCTCAAGTGTAGACAGGACAACAAGCCTGATTTGAAATATGCAGGATAATTGTCTCCCTCATGGTCATCTCTCTTTGGCCCCTGTTTTTGTGTATCCTCCTGTGAAGGTCTCTGTACCCTCTTGAGCACACAAGTGCTACCCCCCTTAAGCCATACTGTGAAATCAGTAGCAGATAAGCGTACCTTGGGCACTACTGCAAGCCACAAATGCAGACCGAAATCATATTTGGAGTGCATTGGGACCCTCAATTCCATTGGCCTGGTGGCACTGCACCTACTGCGTGGTTTATTGCAACAGTCCTGCCTGCAGTACATCTGTGTTGCCTTTGGAATAAATTATGACCTCACAATTACAAGCATCTGTTAATCTCTGCCATGCTTTTATCCCCCCAGTCATTCACCTATCCTTTCTGACATATCAGCACACGTTGTCTCTCTCTGTTGGTTCAAGCAGAGATATTAGGTTTCCAGGTACTTCTGTGCTTTTCACTTTAAAATCTGTGACAGAGACAAGGGTGTCTCCACTCATGACCATTTTATTCTCTAGGAGCTCTCCCAGACCTTTGTCTTGGCTCAAATTCTGCTCTCAGTTAGTAATCCATTTGGTTTGTATTTGGCCTGTCCCTTATTTGCGGCACATGTGTCACCAGGTGCTCATACCCCAGTCCACATCAAGTGCAACTTATTAGCTTTTTTTTTAGGCCTGGTAAAAACACCGTTTTAAATATCTGCCAGAGCTCATCTCCCGAACAAACAGAATATGCCCACAGGGTCTTTGGATTAGCCCCTTCAACCATTGGGTATTTCGGTCAGCCTCTTTTAGCCATTGCTTGTTGAAAGTGTCAATAAACGTATTTATAAGGAATTCAGTTCACCAGTAATAATTAGTCCACCTAGGAAGTGCTTTAATTGCAATACATGGACTGTGAATTGCCTGTTCTGCAAATGATGCCTATGGTTGTAGTTTGTGGTTAGCCTTACGTCATAAGTGTCAGGCCTATGAATACACATTACCCAGCTTGCCAAACACTCCCGGGAGGAAGCCTCTTTCCCATCAATGCCAGGTTAGCACAGCCAGGTAGAAGGAATGGTTTCTAGTCATTCTGCCTGGTCGCCTTTTTTGCAAAGGGCGCGTTATTGTATTGTGCATCTCATTTTCCCTACATTTTGTTTATCTGGGCGAGGGGGCCATTGATGGTGTTTGCCTGCGAGGAGGGAGGAAGAGTAGGGATCGAAAAAGAGCTTCTCCAGGGAATGGGTCACAGGGCTGAGGCTGCGCGTTCAAGTGCGTTTCAGTAGGGTAACTTTCAGGGAATCGTAGTTGAATTATGTTTCTGTTACCAAATGCCCACAACCTGATGTCATTGAGATTACCCGTCTGTCTTGTGTTTGAATCTTGGTAGTACCCAGTCCCTTACGCTCTGTAGTATTGAGGCATATGTGCCCCAACCTCCTTCTTGCAGCTGACCGGAAGCAACACAGATTTGACCTTCTTAAGATGGTGTCCACCAACTGAGGGTTGATGTGAAGTCTGCTCCACTGGCGGCTGAATGCTTTCTGCCCAGAACTCAGGATCCTTCCCACCTGGCAGTGCCGAAGAAAAAAATGAAAACCTGCCTCTTCAAGGAGGCTTTTCTAGCCCTCTACAAAACTCACAGGATGCCTCCCATCCCATCCAAGGAAAAAGTCCCTGAAAAATGTTAAAGTGCCGCAGAGGAGCTCTGTGAACTGAGTAAAAAATAAGTGACCTGAGCCTGTCAGATTTTGCTCATCCTGTGCGTATGTAGGGGTTTTGGTTACACATGAAATACACCTAGACTCAATATCTAAAACAGCATTACAAAGTGGCCACCAGCCAAAAGTCAGCACACAACAATTCAATAAAAGTTACACCTACCATGTCAGACAGAGGGATACACTGAGGGGAAACATTCCATTTTGTAACTCTAAGGCATTCTCGCCTCACTCACCGTCACCTTACTCCCCTTATTTCACCAGGTGCCCCTAGATTATAATCAGGTTGAGTGTCTCAGATGGTCGTCGCTGTAGTGCGAAGAGTCAGTCATCACTGGAGCCTCGTGTTGGATGGTCATCATGGACAGTCGCTGTCAATGAGAAGTAGAGGTCTTCGTTGCTGGTCATCTTTGTTGGCACAAAGAGCAGGCCTCACTGGAGCTTTGCATTGGTAGTGGTCACGAACAGCAAAGGTTTGGCATGAAAGGGCCCATTCGCAGTCTGCAAGAGCCCAAACCTCTGGATTTTCATCTTTTTCTTATGGAGCAGCTCTCACTGATAACAGCCTAGGGTCCAAGACCTGGGGGGCACCTCTTAGAGATCGGGACTCACTTAGTAGAGGCCGAAGCAAAGCTCAGACAGTTCCAGGTAAGTCCAGGCAGTGATCAGCTGGGCAGTTTCATGGATACCTTCGGAAGCTTGCTGTGTTTCTGTAGTTCACAATGGAGGTCAGCCAACTAACCCTTAAAGTGACTCTAGTTATCTAGGGATCCTGGTGAGCAGGTCCAAACATCCTTCTTCAGATAGCAAGGCAGTCCTTCTTCTAAATCTTCCTCAGGAACAGGAGTGTTCTGTTGAGTGTTTCTGAAGGTCCTCTTTTTATATCTGATACCAGGCACCTTTGTGGGGGAGAATTCCTTGGCCTACCCCCATAGCTGGTTCTGGTCAGTTCGCCGTCCCCGGGTCCAGGCTCCAAACTGTCTAGGTTGACAAAAGGGAGGGCAGGCCTGGGGTCAGGTTCATTTGTACTGTAGGCAAAGCCCTTTCAAGTTTAAGTGAGGCTCTGTGCAGCCCCTCTGCAGCCTTGCTGTCAGGGTGGCTCATCTTACCCACACCTAAGCCCCCTTTATCTTGCTGTCTGGAAGCAATACACAAACCGCAACAGCAGATCTATTCACAGTAATGTGGCCCAGGACACTGGTTGAAAGGGATCATTGGTTCGGACAAGAAAATGCCAATTCCCTTAAAGCAGCATTTTCAGAATTGAAACTTAAAATCTGACTTCACCATTAAAGAGGATTTTAAAGTACAATTCATTTGAGTTTAAACAGCCTATCTCTATCTGCTCCGAATTTGAAGATAACACTTATTAAATCTAATAAGGCAACCCATTATCAGTCAACTGGAGAGAATGGTCTTAAAACAGTGAAAAACTACTTTAGGAGTTTTTCACTGCTAGGACCTGTAAAATGTAAGTACCCATGGCCTACTTTTTAAATACAATTCACCTTGACATATGAGCCTTTGGGGCCTACCCTAGTGATGCCTTATACGTATTAAAAAGTAAGGCTTACTCTGGCAGAAGGTTCATTTTGCCAGGTCGAAATGGCAGTTCAAAACCACACACACAGGCCACAGTCACTGACCTGACACACGTTTTACAGTGATACTTTAATGGGTGCCACAATGATTACTACTGGTAGCATTTAATTGACAGATTGGGGTTACAGGTAGTGCCATTTACTAGAAACTTACAAGTAAATAAATGTGCCATAGGGCACACACACTTTAGTACTGGTTAGGAGGGGCTAAGTGCACAGCGTCCTAATGCCAACAAAATAAGTTCAGTGAAAATCAGGGTGAAATGTTTGGGGGAAGGATGTCCGGTCTAACATCCCCTAATACATTTTGGCAGGTCAGACCTGCAGAAATAGATTGGCGAAAAAGGCCTATGCAACAATGGGACATAAGGATTTTTGTGCACCAAAATCCACATGTAATGCCCCGTTTTCAGAGCAAAACTCGTAATTGCTGGTATTTACGGCATCCAAAACATAACAAACACCAGTGCATAATTATCGCATACGATAAAAAACAATGCAATAAGAAAAACTCGTAATTGACTCTCAAGTGTAAACAGGACAACTAGCCTGATTTGAAATATGCAGGATAATTGTCTCCCTCATGGTCATCTCTCTTTGGCCCCTTTTTTGTGTATCCTCCTGTGAAGGTCTCTGTACCCTCCTGAGCACACAAGTGCTACCCCCCTTAAGCCATACTGTGAAATCAGTAGCAGATAAGCGTACCTTGGGCACTACTGCAAGCCACAAATGCAGACCGAAATCATATATGGAGTGCATTGGGACCCTCAATTCCATTGGCCTGGTGGCACTGCACCTACTGCACGGTTTATTGCAACAGTCCTACCTGCAGTACATCTGTGTTGCCTTTGGAATAAATTATGACCTCACAATTACAAGCATCTGTTAATCTCTGCCATGCTTTTATCCCCCCAGTCATTCACCTATCCTTTCTGACATATCAGCACATGTTGTCTCTCTCTGTTGGTTCAAGCAGAGATATTAGGTTTCCAGGTACTTCTGTGCTTTTCACTTTAAAATCTGTGACAGAGACAAGGGTGTCTCCACTCATGACCATTTTATTCTCTAGGAGCTCTCCCAGACCTTTGTCTTGGCTCAAGCTCTGCTCTCAGTTATTAATCCATTTGGTTTGTATTCCCTGTCCCTTATTTGCGGCACATGTGTCACCAGGTGCTCATACCCCAGTCCACATCAAGTGCGACTTATTCGCTTTTTTTTAGGCCTGGTAAAAACACCGTTTTAAATATCTGCCATAGCTCATCTCCCAAACAAACAGAATATGCCCACAGGGTCTTTGGATTAGCCCCTTCAACCATTGGGTATTTCGGTCAGCCTCTTTTAGCCATTGCTTGTTGAAAGTGTCAATAAACGTATTTATAAGGAATTCAGTTCACCAGTAATAATTAGTCCACCTAGGAAGTGCTTTAATTGCAATACATGGACTGTGAATTGCCTGTTCTGCAAATGATGCCTATGGTTGTAGTTTGTGGTTAGCCTTACGTCATAAGTGTCAGGCCTATGAATACACATTACCCAGCTTGCCAAACACTCCCGGGAGGAAGCCTCTTTCCCATCAATGCCAGGTTAGCACAGCCAGGTAGAAGGAATGGTTTCTAGTCATTCTGCCTGGTCGCCTTTTTTGCAAAGGGCGCGTTATTGTATTGTGCATCTCATTTTCCCTACATTTTGTTTATCTGGGCGAGGGGGCCATTGATGGTGTTTGCCTGCGAGGAGGGAGGAAGAGTAGGGATCGAAAAAGAGCTTCTCCAGGGAATGGGTCACAGGGCTGAGGCTGCGCGTTCAAGTGCGTTTCAGTAGGGTAACTTTCAGGGAATCGTAGTTGAATTATGTTTCTGTTACCAAATGCCCACAACCTGATGTCATTGAGATTACCCGTCTGTCTTGTGTTTGAATCTTGGTAGTACCCAGTCCCTTACGCTCTGTAGTATTGAGGCATATGTGCCCCAACCTCCTTCTTGCAGCTGACCGGAAGCAACACAGATTTGACCTTCTTAAGATGGTGTCCACCAACTGAGGGTTGATGTGAAGTCTGCTCCACTGGCGGCTGAATGCTTTCTGCCCAGAACTCAGGATCCTTCCCACCTGGCAGTGCCGAAGAAAAAAATGAAAACCTGCCTCTTCAAGGAGGCTTTTCTAGCCCTCTACAAAACTCACAGGATGCCTCCCATCCCATCCAAGGAAAAAGTCCCTGAAAAATGTTAAAGTGCCGCAGAGGAGCTCTGTGAACTGAGTAAAAAATAAGTGACCTGAGCCTGTCAGATTTTGCTCATCCTGTGCGTATGTAGGGGTTTTGGTTACACATGAAATACACCTAGACTCAATATCTAAAACAGCATTACAAAGTGGCCACCAGCCAAAAGTCAGCGCACAACAATTCAATAAAAGTTACACCTACCATGTCAGACAGAGGGATACACTGAGGGGAAACATTCCATTTTGTAACTCTAAGGCATTCTCGCCTCACTCACCGTCACCTTACTCCCCTTATTTCACCAGGTGCCCCTAGATTATAATCAGGTTGAGTGTCTCAGATGGTCGTCGCTGTAGTGCGAAGAGTCAGTCATCACTGGAGCCTCGTGTTGGATGGTCATCATGGACAGTCGCTGTCAATGAGAAGTAGAGGTCTTCGTTGCTGGTCATCTTTGTTGGCACAAAGAGCAGGCCTCACTGGAGCTTTGCATTGGTAGTGGTCACGAACAGCAAAGGTTTGGCATGAAAGGGCCCATTCGCAGTCTGCAAGAGCCCAAACCTCTGGATTTTCATCTTTTTCTTATGGAGCAGCTCTCACTGATAACAGCCTAGGGTCCAAGACCTGGGGGGCACCTCTTAGAGATCGGGACTCACTTAGTAGAGGCCGAAGCAAAGCTCAGACAGTTCCAGGTAAGTCCAGGCAGTGATCAGCTGGGCAGTTTCATGGATACCTTCGGAAGCTTGCTGTGTTTCTGTAGTTCACAATGGAGGTCAGCCAACTAACCCTTAAAGTGACTCTAGTTATCTAGGGATCCTGGTGAGCAGGTCCAAACATCCTTCTTCAGATAGCAAGGCAGTCCTTCTTCTAAATCTTCCTCAGGAACAGGAGTGTTCTGTTGAGTGTTTCTGAAGGTCCTCTTTTTATATCTGATACCAGGCACCTTTGTGGGGGAGAATTCCTTGGCCTACCCCCATAGCTGGTTCTGGTCAGTTCGCCGTCCCCGGGTCCAGGCTCCAAACTGTCTAGGTTGACAAAAGGGAGGGCAGGCCTGGGGTCAGGTTCATTTGTACTGTAGGCAAAGCCCTTTCAAGTTTAAGTGAGGCTCTGTGCAGCCCCTCTGCAGCCTTGCTGTCAGGGTGGCTCATCTTACCCACACCTAAGCCCCCTTTATCTTGCTGTCTGGAAGCAATACACAAACCGCAACAGCAGATCTATTCACAGTAATGTGGCCCAGGACACTGGTTGAAAGGGATCATTGGTTCGGACAAGAAAATGCCAATTCCCTTAAAGCAGCATTTTCAGAATTGAAACTTAAAATCCGACTTCACCATTAAAGAGGATTTTAAAGTACAATTCATTTGAGTTTAAACAGCCTATCTCTATCTGCTCCGAATTTGAAGATAACACTTATTAAATCTAATAAGGCAACCCATTATCAGTCAACTGGAGAGAATGGTCTTAAAACAGTGAAAAACTACTTTAGGAGTTTTTCACTGCTAGGACCTGTAAAATGTAAGTACCCATGGCCTACTTTTTAAATACAATTCACCTTGACATATGAGCCTTTGGGGCCTACCCTAGTGATGCCTTATACGTATTAAAAAGTAAGGCTTACTCTGGCAGAAGGTTCATTTTGCCAGGTCGAAATGGCAGTTCAAAACCACACACACAGGCCACAGTCACTGACCTGACACACGTTTTACAGTGATACTTTAATGGGTGCCACAATGATTACTACTGGTAGCATTTAATTGACAGATTGGGGTTACAGGTAGTGCCATTTACTAGAAACTTACAAGTAAATAAATGTGCCATAGGGCACACACACTTTAGTACTGGTTAGGAGGGGCTAAGTGCACAGCGTCCTAATGCCAACAAAATAAGTTCAGTGAAAATCAGGGTGAAATGTTTGGGGGAAGGATGTCCGGTCTAACATCCCCTAATACATTTTGGCAGGTCAGACCTGCAGAAATAGATTGGCGAAAAAGGCCTATGCAACAATGGGACATAAGGATTTTTGTGCACCAAAATCCACATGTAATGCCCCGTTTTCAGAGCAAAACTCGTAATTGCTGGTATTTACGGCATCCAAAACATAACAAACACCAGTGCATAATTATCGCATACGATAAAAAACAATGCAATAAGAAAAACTCGTAATTGACTCTCAAGTGTAAACAGGACAACTAGCCTGATTTGAAATATGCAGGATAATTGTCTCCCTCATGGTCATCTCTCTTTGGCCCCTTTTTTGTGTATCCTCCTGTGAAGGTCTCTGTACCCTCCTGAGCACACAAGTGCTACCCCCCTTAAGCCATACTGTGAAATCAGTAGCAGATAAGCGTACCTTGGGCACTACTGCAAGCCACAAATGCAGACCGAAATCATATATGGAGTGCATTGGGACCCTCAATTCCATTGGCCTGGTGGCACTGCACCTACTGCACGGTTTATTGCAACAGTCCTACCTGCAGTACATCTGTGTTGCCTTTGGAATAAATTATGACCTCACAATTACAAGCATCTGTTAATCTCTGCCATGCTTTTATCCCCCCAGTCATTCACCTATCCTTTCTGACATATCAGCACATGTTGTCTCTCTCTGTTGGTTCAAGCAGAGATATTAGGTTTCCAGGTACTTCTGTGCTTTTCACTTTAAAATCTGTGACAGAGACAAGGGTGTCTCCACTCATGACCATTTTATTCTCTAGGAGCTCTCCCAGACCTTTGTCTTGGCTCAAGCTCTGCTCTCAGTTATTAATCCATTTGGTTTGTATTCCCTGTCCCTTATTTGCGGCACATGTGTCACCAGGTGCTCATACCCCAGTCCACATCAAGTGCGACTTATTCGCTTTTTTTTAGGCCTGGTAAAAACACCGTTTTAAATATCTGCCATAGCTCATCTCCCAAACAAACAGAATATGCCCACAGGGTCTTTGGATTAGCCCCTTCAACCATTGGGTATTTCGGTCAGCCTCTTTTAGCCATTGCTTGTTGAAAGTGTCAATAAACATATTTAATAGGAACTCAGTTCACCAGTAATAATTAGTCCACCTAGGAAGTGCTTTCATTGCAATACATGGACTGTGAATTGCCTGCACTGCAACTGATGCCTATTGTTGTAGTTTGTGGTTAGCCTTACGTCATAAGTGTCAGGCCTACGAATACACATTACCCAGCTTGCCAAACACTCCCGGGAGGAAGCCTCTTTCCCCTCAATGCCAGGTTAGCACAGCCAGGCAGAAGGAATGGTTTCTAGTCATTCTGCCTGGTCGCCTTTTTTGCAAAGGGCGCGTTATTGTATTGTGCATCTCATTTTCCCTACATTTTGTTTATCTGGGTGAGGGGGCCATTGATGGTGTTTGCCTGCGAGGAGGGAGGAAGAGTAGGGATTGAAAAAGAGCTTCTCCAGGGAATGGGTCACATGGCTGAGGCTGCGCGTTCAAGTGCGGTTCGGCATGGTAACTTTCAGGGAATCGTAGTTGAATTATGTTTCTGTTACCAAATGCCCACCACCTGGTGTCATTGAGATTACCCGTCTGTCTTGTTGTTGAATCTTGGTAGTACCCAGTCCCTTACGCTCTGCAGTATTGAGGCATATGTGCTCCAGCCTCCTTCTTGCAGCTGACTGGAAGCAACACAGATTTGACATTCTTAAAATGGTGTCCACCAACTGAGGGTTGATGTGAAGCCTGCTCCACTGGCGGCTGGTAACATTTGAAAGTGGTGTGGCATAACAAAATTGTCATACTTCACTTTGGCGAGAAAGCGTAGCGAGCGAGCCTGAACCACCTATGGGGGACTCGGGGGGAGGGAAGGGGGTGTTCTCCCCCGGAGAAAATTTTGAAAAAAGAGTGGGCAAAGGGTGCATTTTCAATCAAACCAGAAGGTGTGAAGAACAGCCATGGAATGCTTTCTGCCCAGAACTCAGGATCCTTTCCACCTGGCAGTGCCCAAGAAAAAAATGAAAACCTGCCTCTTCATGGAGGCTTTTCTAGCCCTCTACAAAACTCACAGGATGCCTCCCCTCCCTCCAAGGAAAAAGTCCCTGATAAATGTTAAAGTGCCGCAGAGGAGCTCTGTGAACTGAGTAAAAAATAAGTGACCTGAGCCTGTCAGATTTTGCTCATCCTGTGCGTATGTAGGGGTTTTGGTTACACATGAAATACACCTAGACTCAATATCTAAAACAGCATTACAAAGTGGCCACCAGCCAAAAGTCAGCGCACAACAATTCAATAAAAGTTACACCTAACATGTCAGACACAGGGATACACTGAGGGGAAACATTCCATTTTGTAACTCTAAGGCATTCTTGCCTCACTCACCGTCACCTTACTCCCCTTATTTCACCAGGTGCCCCTAGATTATAATCAGGTCGAGTGTCTCAGATGGTCGTCGCTGTAGTGCGAAGAGTCAGTCATCAATGAAGCCTCGTGTTGGATGGTCATCATGGACAGTCGCTGTCAATGAGAAGTAGAGGATTTCGTTGCTGGTCGTCATTGTTGGCGCAAAGAGCAGGCCTCACTGGAGCTTTGCACTGGTAGTGGTCACGAACAGCAGAGGTTTGGCATGAAAGGGCCCATTCGCAGTCTGAAAGAGCCCAAACCTCTGGATTTTCATCTTTTTCTTATGGAGCAGCTCTCACTGATAACAGCCTAGGGTCCAAGACCTGGGGGGCACCTCTTAGAGATCAGGACTCACTTAGTGGAGGCCGAAGCAAAGCTCAGACAGTTCCAGGTAAGTCCAGGCAGTGATCAGCTGGGCAGTTTCATGGATACCTTCGGAAGCTTGCTGTGTCTCTGTAGTTCACAATGGAGGTCAGCCAACTAACCCTTAAAGTGACTCTAGTTATCTAGGGATCCTGGTGAGCAGGTCCAAACATCCTTCTTCAGATAGCAAGGCAGTCCTTCATCTAAATCTTCCACAGGAACAGGAGTGTTCTGTTGAGTGTTTCTGAATGTCCTCTTTTTATATCTGATACCAGGCACCTTTGTGGGGGAGAATTCTTTGGCCCACCCCCATAGCTGGTTCTGGTCAGTTCGCTGTCCCCGGGTCCAGGCTCCAAACTGTCTAGGTTGACAAAAGAGAGGGCAGGCCTGGGGTCAGGTTCATTTGTACTGTAGGCAAAGCCCTTTCAAGTTTAAGTGAGGCTCTGTGCAGCCCCTCTGCAGCCATGCTGTCAGGATGGCTCACCTTACCCACACCTAAGCCCCCTTTATCTTGCTGTCTGGAAGCAATACACAAACCGCAACAGCAGATCTATTCACAGTAATGTGGCCCGGGACACTGGTTGAAAGGGATCATTGGTTCGGACAAGAAAATGCCAATTCCCTTAAAGCAGCATTTTCAGAATTGAAACTTAAAATCTGACTTCACCATTAAAGAGGATTTTAAAGTACAATTCATTTGAGTGTAAACAGCCTATCTCTATCTGCTCCGAATTTGAAGATAACACTTATTAAATCTAATAAGGCAACCCATTGTCAGTCAACTGGAGAGAATGGTCTTAAAACAGTGAAAAACTACTTTAGGAGTTTTTCACTGCTAGGACCTGTAAAATTTAAGTACCCATGCCCTACTTTTTAAATACAATTCACCTTGACATATGAGCCTTTGGGGCCTACCCTAGTGATGCCTTATACGTTTTAAAAAGTAAGGCTTACTCTGGCAGAAGGTTTATTTTGCCAGGTCGAAATGGTAGTTCAAAACCACACACACAGGCCACAGTCACTGACCTGACACACGTTTTACAGTGCTACTTTAATGGGTGCCACATGATTACTACTGGTAGCATTTAATTAACAAACTGGGGTTACAGGTAGTGCCATTTACTAGAGACTTACAAGTAAATAAATGTGCCAGCGGGCACACACACTTTAGTACTGGTTAGCAGGAGCTAAGTGCACAGCGTCCTAATGCCAACAAAATAAGTTCAGTGAAAATCAGGGTGAAACGTTTGGGGGAAGGATGTCCGGTCTAACATCCCCTAATACATTTTGGCAGGTCAGACCTGCAGAAATAGACTGGCGAAAAAGGCCTCGGCAACAATGGGACATAAGGATTTTTGTGCACCAAAATCCATATGTAATGCCCCGTTTTCAGAGCAAAACTGGTAATTGCTGGCATTTACGGCATCCAAAACATAACAAACACCAGTGCATAATTATCGCATACGATAAAAAACAATGCAATAAGAAAAACTCGTAATTGACTCTCAAGTGTAAACAGGACAACTAGCCTGATTTGAAATATGCAGGATAATTGTCTCCCTCATGGTCATCTCTCTTTGGCCCCTGTTTTTGTGTATCCTCCTGTGAAGGTCTCTGTACCCTCTTGAGCACACAAGTGCTACCCCCCTTAAGCCATACTGTGAAATCAGTAGCAGATAAGCGTACCTTGGGCACTACTGCAAGCCACAAATGCAGACCGAAATCATATTTGGAGTGCATTGGGACCCTCAATTCCATTGGCCTGGTGGCACTGCACCTACTGCGTGGTTTATTGCAACAGTCCTGCCTGCAGTACATCTGTGTTGCCTTTGGAATAAATTATGACCTCACAATTACAAGCATCTGTTAATCTCTGCCATGCTTTTATCCCCCCAGTCATTCACCTATCCTTTCTGACATATCAGCACATGTTGTCTCTCTCTGTTGGTTCAAGCAGAGATATTAGGTTTCCAGGTACTTCTGTGCTTTTCACTTTAAAATCTGTGACAGAGACAAGGGTGTCTCCACTCATGACCATTTTATTCTCTAGGAGCTCTCCCAGACCTTTGTCTTGGCTCAAATTCTGCTCTCAGTTATTAATCCATTTGGTTTGTATTTGGCCTGTCCCTTATTTGCGGCACATGTGTCACCAGGTGCTCATACCCCAGTCCACATCAAGTGCAACTTATTAGCTTTTTTTTTAGGCCTGGTAAAAACACCGTTTTAAATATCTGCCAGAGCTCATCTCCCGAACAAACAGAATATGCCCACAGGGTCTTTGTATTAGCCCCTTCACCCATTGGGTATTTCGGGCAGCCTCTTTTAGCCATTGCTTGTTGAAAGTGTCAATAAACGTATTTAATAGGAACTCAGTTCACCAGTAATAATTAGTCCACCTAGGAAGTGTGCTTTAATTGCAATACATGGACTGTGAATTGCCTGCACTGCAACTGATGCCTATTGTTGTAGTTTGTGGTTAGCCTTACGTCATAAGTGTCAGGCCTATGAATACACATTACCCAGCTTGCCAAACACTCCCGGGATGAAGCCACTTTCCCCTCAATGCCAGGTTAGCACAGCCAGGCAGAAGGAATGGTTTCTAGTCATTCTGCCTGGTCGCCTTTTTTGCAAAGGGCGCGTTATTGTATTGTGCATCTCATTTTCCCTACATTTTGTTTATCTGGGTGAGGGGGCCATTGATGGTGTTTGCCTGCGAGGAGGGAGGAAGAGTAGGGATCGAAAAAGAGCTTCTCCAGGGAATGGGTCACAGGGCTGAGGCTGCGCGTTCAAGTGCGGTTCGGCATGGTAACTTTCAGGGAATCGTTGTTGAATTATGTTTCAGTTACCAAATGCCCACCACCTGATGTCATTGAGATTACCCGTCTGTCTTGTGTTTGAATCTTGGTAGTACCCATTCCCTTACGCTCTGCAGTATTGAGGCATATGTGCCCCAACCTCCTTCTTGCAGCTGACCGGAAGCAACACAGAGTTGACCTTCTTAAGATGGTGTCCACCAACTGATTGTTGATGTGAAGTCTGCTCCACTGGCGGCTGGTGACATTTGAAAGTGGTGAGGCATAAAACAATTGTCATACTTCACTTTGGCGAGCGAGCGAGCGAGCGAGCCTGAACCACCTATGGGGGACTCGGTGGGGGGGTTCTCCCCCGAGAAAATTTTGAAAAAAGAGTGGGCAAAGGGTGCATTTTCAATCAAACCAGAAGGTGTGAAGAACAGCCCTGGAATGCTTTCTGCCCAGAACTCAGGATCCTTCCCACCTTGCAGTGCCCAAGAAAAAAATGAAAACCTGCCTCTTCAAGGAGGCTTTTCTAGCCCTCTTCAAAACTCACAGGATGCCTCCCATCCCATCCAAGCAAAAAGTCCCTGAAAAATGTTAAAGTGCCGCAGAGGAGCTCTGTGAACTGAGTAAAAAATAAGTGACCTGAGCCTGTCAGATTTCGCTCATCCTGTGCGTATGTAGGGGTTTTGGTTACACATGAAATACACCTAGACTCACTATCTAAAACAGCATTACAAAGTGGCCACCAGCCAAAAGTCAGCGCACAACAATTCAATAAAAGTTACACCTACCATCTCAGACACAGGGATACACTGAGGGGAAACATTCCATTTTGTAACTCTAAGGCATTCTCGCTCACTCACCGTCACCTTACTCCCCTTATTTCACCAGGTACCCCTAGATTACAATCAGCAACCAAGCGGACAACTGACCCCCACCAAGAATTCATTTGTATTACATGAATAAGCACCCCGTTTTGGCAACTAATTGGTTAAATTCAGATAAAAAATACCCACATTTCTTTCAAACTTAGAGCTGGCCCTGCCTGCAGTTCTCGCAAACATATTCCAGTGTTTTTCCTCTCTTGGCTACAGGTCTCAAATTTCTCAGGTCTATGCGCAGGTATCTCACCTAGTCCATGCTTTTTTCACCTTGCAACCTGGTACTTTAAGCCGCAAGTCCCTAAAGTAATCAAATCGACCAAGTATCAGAGCGCCAAAGTAAAAAAAAAAATTGTTAACGTTTTTCTAGCGTGGGCCTGGGAAACTAAGCAGCAGCTGGTAGACAAGTAACGGCTGGTTATTGGGAGCGAAGGACTGGCAAGGGGAGTGTTGCAACGCAGTGTGTAAATGGGTGTCCCCAAAGGTGGCGGGGGTGAGAGGGGCAAGAGGGAAGGGGAGAAGGCTGTCACGGAGTGGATATTGCATGCGGGTAGGCCATATGGTAGTGTGACATACGTAAATGCACAGACAAACTGAGAACGTTCTCACACACTGGATGCGCTGCAGCACAGATGCAAAATTACATTTTTGAGAAATTAGAAAATTCCGCCATTTTTGTGAGTGCTTTAGTATGCGCTACATTTTCATACAATGTCATTTTCAGCTGTCTTACAGTCGCAGCTCGCAATACTCGCAGGGGGGCACATGGGGTGGGTGCCTGGATGGGGAGGTTTAAAAAATAAAGTAAAAGAAGAAAACTTACCTGACCGCCTGGGTCCGCGCCGTCTCTGCTGCTGGGCAGGGGTCCAGTGTTGGCTCCTTCAACGTCTTCTGTGTCACTGGAGTGGCTGGCAACCCCTCTCAGTCAATCCAGACACTGCTCCAGTAGCGCCTGGATTGGCTTGAACAGGGATGCTCCCGCCCATTATGAGACCGGGGGCTGTGGCATGAAGCAACCCTCGCTCTCCTAAGGGGAAGGCTAGTGCGCATGATCGGGCTGGTCATCAAAATGACCAGCCCAAAACCGAACATGCGCACTATTGCTGTCTAGTGCGCTGTCACTTAAACCCTAAGTCCTGATTGGAATTAGCGTCAGAAGTAGAATGAAGAATTTGTTATTTGTAATTTATTTAAACGATGATTGGGGCAGTGGCATTAGTGGGGCAATGCCCCAGCGCCCCAATGGACACACCGCCACTGGTCTGCTCCCAGCACATTTTTCACAGTATGTTTGATGGGAAGAGAGTTTCCCAAAGGGTGGCAGTGCCCTGGGATGGCAAGGCGGTGGAGGACAAGAGGCAGGGGGGACTTCCTGCTCTCCTGTATCCCTATGTATATATGCTGTGAGTGGCAACATGGAACTTCCATATTAGCTTGAAGTCTGGTGTAAGGATGGGCTCAGACAATGGGCGTGTAGTGGAATGAGAAGCGTAGTCTGTGTAGATATGGAGTAAGGAAGGCTGCAGTCCCTACATACATATCTAATGGAGGTCCACAGCACACATTCAATTTGGATACAGAGATTCACACCCTGCTTATAACTGGGATAAAGAGCAGCTATTGCTTGGAGGCATCTATGAGACACACAGATGCAGAGCACAGTTAAGGCCTGATTGCATCACCCTGTTTTTATTACTAAATTAATTAGTTAATATTGTTATATATATTTTGGCGAGTGCCTGGCAGCTTCCTAGAATTGTTTTTGCAAAACAACAGAGCAAGCAATAACAAAGCAAAAGGTCTGAAAGACGCCACTACACCTGTTGGCTTTTCTATTGCTTGTCACACTTGCAGGCCCCAGTTCTGAGTTAGCCAAAATTGAGTACAAAATTACCACATTACATTCCACTCCACCTGATTCAGAGTGGGTAGCTTTCTACATTTGGGTTAGCTGGAAGTGGGAGATCCAGACACGATTTTTCCAGTTGGTGATTCTGGCTAGAAAACACTCAGGAGGTTTTGCTGCAGAACAGTCAATCCTCCTACTCATTTTTTGCTTGGGGAGCATACAATACTCCCCCCCCCACCAGAAAACAACCTTCCCCTTCCTCCCCCCAAACCCCTCCCTCACCCACAGGAATTGGCATATATGTACCACCTGCTCTCAGCCCCAGCTCAATCAGACATGAAGGCACCACAGAGACCTGAGAAGCCGGCACATTCAGGAGTACCGTGCCGACACAAAGATGATCAAAAAGTGAATTAAAGGAGACCAACATCTCTCTCATAGTTGTCTTGGTAGTGCTTTTGTTGCGGCAATTAGTTAAGACACTGTACCCTTCAAAAAGAATGAGTAGCAGGCAGAGATTTAAGTGGGATAAAAAAAACTGGGGGGGGGTCTCCCAAAGGGGCTTGGGCAATGTAATTAGGGACGTGGTTTTTAAAACACATATGCTAAACATCTGGCTGGAGAACCCCCCACAGACAGAGCAGGCATCTTTCCAGCCAGCTCATACCAATTCCTGTGCTGCTCTCACATGAGAGCAGAGGGGGGGGTTTGCAGGGAGTCCGTGATGTGGCCCCAGTGATTTCTGAAGCCAGGAAGTAGGAGGCGGAGTTATTATAGATGTCCCCACGTGCTCCCCTACCGCACTCCCCCGCGCCCCCTCTTCTTAATTGTGGTGGCCGCCACGGCCTGATAGGGACCCGTCTCAACACCTGCTTTTAAGAACTTCCTTAGCACCGCCAGTACCGGCCCACTTAAAGCCCTGGTAGCAGGGCAGGTGGAGTTACAGTCATTGGTAAGGCACTGATCTTAGCTTGTTTGCTGGGGGGAGCATTCAAGCTGGTCTAATTTTTTATTTGTTTTGCACTTAGGACATACAGGTTTATATTTTGTAAATATTTCAAATTTTTGGTCTACTGGATACTATTGCTTCTTTTCTACCATTGTTTCCAATTATTAAATGAACTGTAGACAAATGAAATGATGCATCAAGGTAATTTTTAGGCCTGGGCAAAAATTTCGTTCCGTTCGCGGAAATTGCGATAATTTGACATTTTTGCGTTCCGCGGAGAGCGCGAAAATGTCAAAAATTCCGGTTTCCGCAGCTTGGCGATAATTTGTTTCTTGCTCGCGCTGTAAAATGATACATTCTCGCGCGCGCGCGATCGCCTTACCTGAATCCCTGCGTTCGCCGACAAGTTTTCTTGATCCGGTCGCGTTCTCCATGAGATGTTGTATTGTTTTTAGCCATTTGCGCTGTCTCGCGACAGTTCGCGCCCGCAGTGACGTCATGCGTCGCGCGATCACGTCTTTCTTCTCGCGATCATGCACCGGGAGAACAACTCAAAACAAGATGGCCGCGCCCGCAAGCAACCACATGGGTAAGTTGGCGAACCGCAACCATGCAGGAAATCTCGCGAACATGCCGGAAAAAAACTTCCGCATCTTTGCGATATTTCTGCTTGTTTGCGATAATTTTAAACATTCTCGCGATAATTTGCGAAGGTTAATTCCGCAAATTCCGCCCACCCCTAGTAATTTTGTACATGGAAAGTGGTTTTGGGCGACTCCAACATCAGCATGAGAATAGGGTTACTTGACGACTGCTAGTTACTGGGAACATAGACGTGGGCTTTACAAACCATTGTTTTCTAATGTGTTAGTTCAATTGGTTCAAGTGAAGTGAAGCAAAATTACAACTCACAGAATGCATGGATAGGTTAAATTAAAGGTCAGACCTGGAAACGAGGAGGTTCCTGGGCAAGGAGTCATCTTCTAGACCCAGGACATTTTGGAGTCTATTAGGATGGCGGTCGGAAAATCAGTCCGACCGCCATGGCAGCGGGAAAACAACGCCCGCTAGGACCGCGGCATTACTGCTGGTCTAATTAGTATGCTCCGGAGTCGAAATCCGACCACGGCAGTAGGATCGCTGCATTTAACATTGCGGCGGTTGCTGCTGCCAGCAGCACCGCCGCGATGTCCAAAAAAGCATGTCCTGCTTATCCCTGCACTGCGTGGCAGGCACTGCACTGTGCCTGCCACCTGGTACAGAGACATGTACCCCCCCAGTGCACCCACACACCCCCAAACACATTGGGGGCCCGCAATGGGCCCCCGGAGACATTCTCCGCATGCCTTTCCCAGAGAGGCTGGCTACCGCCGGCATCATAATCATGCCGGCAGAGCCTGGACCTGCACCGGCCCCATTTTAGCTGTCCAGCTCCGCCCGCCAGGCAAGTGTGCGGAGTGCTACCGGCGGAAAAGCGGCGGGCGGAAAATCTTACCGCCGCGGTTGTCACCGCCATGCCAATGGGACCGGCGGTTTTCTGGGGTGTGATCACGGGCGGATGATTGCTGCCAGCCCGGCGGTTGCCACCGCCGGCGGGCGGTTATCTGACCGCCAGCCTAATAGACCCCTTTGTTTTTACAGGTACACAAATGACTAAATTCATAAAAATATACAGATTATACGTTTGTACTTAAAGTTAGCGTTTCACTTTGGTTGACTTCAGAAACATAAAAAAGTCTTAAAAATGCAACGTAAAAACGCACCTGCAACCGTCTTTAATCCAGTATAATAAGAGAGGCAGAGCTCACTTCATGAAGTGCATTGCTAAAGGTCACACTGCATCTTGAACGTGGAGCGAAATACTTTACCCCATATTGTGTGGCGGGTCATTGTCCAATTAGCTTCTTATCAGGTAAACAAAGAAATTATGTCTGGAAAAGATAAGAAAGCCTTTACAAACAAAACAATCCCTTAGTTAAACACAGCCACAGTGAGTGACAATTGTTTTGTTGAATGCGCCCCAAACATGTTTCATCAGCAGCTGGCCCCAACTTCTGCTACCAACTGCTGTGCACAGCAAGAGCAGAACCCAGAGCTACATTACAAGCGCGTAGGGCTCTGGTTTCACACTTCCACGCATTAGCAGCACATTTAGTCTAGGTCATTCTTGGTTTTCTGGTACTGGTATAGCCATGGGTATGTCATTACAATTTTGAGACAGCAAGTTTACAATGCAAAGAGAAAAAACATGCACTGGCAATCCAATAGCTCTGGCTTACGTTTTTATTCAGAAGCTAGGCCTAGGAATGTTGTCATCATAATCCATGCCATACAATGCAGGCATTTTCTGTATGACACACAGGGTCGGACTAGGACATAAAACAGACCCGAGCACCAAAATAACAGTGACCCCATTAGTGAATTAGATAGCTAAAAAAGTGGTCCATGTATACAAACCGGGTCAGTTTTGAATTTGTAAAGACTCACTGAGTAAGTGTTTTGCAAGGTATGGGGGATTGCATGGAATTGAGCTTGCTACAGGCAACGTTTGCTTTAATACCAGGGACACGAACAGTAAAAACCAGCTCAGCAGACCATAAACCAGGATCATAAACAGCCCAAAATCCCACCAACACAATGACCCATGAGACCAGCGGGTCTTGCCACACTAGATTAACTATAACTCACCACTGTACCATGCGCTGTGTTCTAGCAAATCATGCAATGTCTGATGTCAAAAGTGTTGCACACTATAAGCTATGTAATATGTAAGGGGATAGCTATTGTATAGAGAATGTATGAGTTATAGTGTGGCGAGTGAGGTGACAAGACTGTGTACTACTGAGGTGTGCAAGTTATATTATTTTGAAGCTGATGCGTAAGTATAAATGTGAGTTATAAATATGACTTATAATAATTTGAAAGTGGTGTGTTAATGATAAATGTAAGAAATAACTATGCCATTAGAATTTCTTATGTTTGTGTAGTTTAAGTGGGGTTTGTCACAAATAAAAAACTACAGTATGGAAGTGCTGAGTAAATAATAAACTTAATAGATAACTATAAGTGTAGAATTTCTAATGTTTTTGTAGTTTGAATTGTGTTTGTTTTCCAAAAATAAATAATGTTTTCATAACTATAACTTAGCGGAAACCTTTTTTTTTTTCTTGAAATGTCAATGGTTTTTATTTTTTTAATTGCGATTTTTTAACAATCAGTTTACTGTTGTTGAGTAGAGTGTCATTAAATTGAGTGTGGTACAATATAGTGGAGGATAATATTCTGAAGTGTTCTGTGGTACAGTATAGTGTGATGCAGTGGAGTGGAGCCAAGTGGAATAAAGTTGACTAGAGTGGTGTACACTGACATGGCATACAGCAGAGTGGTGTAGAGTGGAGTGGCATTTAGTGGACTGGTGTTGCATCAAGTTATATAGAGTAGAGTGGATACAGTGGAATGGCATAAAGAGGAGAAGCATACATTGGAAGAGTGTATAGTACAGTGGCATTGAGTAAAGTGTTTTATAGTGTAGTGGTATATAGTAGGATAGCATACAGTGGAGTGCGGTATAGTAGAGTCACATCCTCTGAATATGGTAAAGTGTATTGGCATACAGTGTAGTGGCGTACAAGCTAGTGGCATGCACCGCAGTGAAGGACAGTGTAGGGACATATATTGGAATATCATATACTGAAGTAGCGTACAGAGCAGTGGTGTACAGTACAGTGTGGTAAAGTGGAGTGGCATAAACTGGAATAGTGTTAAGATTAAATAGCGCAGACGGAAGTGTGGTAGAGTGGACTGACATAGGTGCCGATCACGATCCGGTAAAAAATGTCCCCGTACGACTCGTATCGGGTCTTTTTACCGTACGAATCGTACAAGTGCCGTACGAACTGGCAATCACGATTCGCATGGTAAAAAGTCCATACGAACCGCACTGGGAATCATTCCCCACACGTCCTCGGGTCGGAAAATGTGTCCGACATGTCCTCGGACGATTTACCTTACAAACGTGAAAAGCCAAGTCCGACCGAGGAATCACGATCCATCCCGTGCGTCCGAGCGTACAACCGTATGAAAAAAACACCGTCCGCACCGAACTCCTATAGCAACCATGGAGACATGTGCCCGCATACGCGCCCAACACTCCCCCCAGCCCCCGTACGTCCGACACGTACCCCCCGTGTATGTATACCCCCACCCGTCTAGGTACACCCCAGTACGTTCAAGTCGTACACCCACCCCAGTACGTGTCGTACCACCGTCTATGTACACCCCAGTACGTTCGAGCTCCACCCCCACCCCAGTACGTGTCATACCCCCCGTGTACCTACACCCCAGTACGTTCCAGTCGTACCCCCACCCCAGTACGTGTCATACCCCCCGTGTACCTACACCCCAGTACGTTCCAGTCGTACCCCCACCCCAGTACGTGTCGTACCACCCTCTATGTACACCCCAGTACGTTCGAGCCCCACCCCCACCCCAGTACGTGTCATACCCCCCGTGTACCTACACCCCAGTACGTTCCAGTCGTACCCCCACCCCAGTACGTGTCATACCCCCGTGTACCTACACCCCAGTACGTTCCAGTCGTACCCCCACCCCAGTACGTGTCGTACCACCGTGAACCTACACCCCAGTACGTTCCAGTCGTACCCCCACCCCAGTACGTGTCGTACCACCGTGAACCTACACCCCAGTACGTTCGAGCCCCACCCCCACCCCAGTACGTGTCATACCCCCCGTGTACCTACACCCCAGTACGTTCCAGTCGTACCCCCACCCCAGTACATGTCGTACCACCGTGAACCTACACCCCAGTACGTTCCAGTCGTACCCCCACCCCAGTACGTGTCGTACCACCGTGAACCTACACCCCAGTACGTTCGAGCCCCACCCCCACCCCAGTACGTGTCATACCCCCCGTGTACCTACACCCCAGTACGTTCGAGCCCCACCCCCACCCCAGTACGTGTCATACCCCCCGTGTACCTACACCCCAGTACGTTCCAGTCATACCCCCACCCCAGTACGTGTCATACCCCCCGTGTACCTACACCCCAGTACGTTCCAGTCGTACCCCCACCCCAGTACGTGTCGTACCACCGTGAACCTACACCCCAGTACGTTCCAGTCGTACCCCCACCCCAGTACGTGTCGTACCACCGTGAACCTACACCCCAGTACGTTCGAGCCCCACCCCCACCCCAGTACGTGTCATACCCCCCGTGTACCTACACCCCAGTACGTTCGAGCCCCACCCCCACCCCAGTACGTGTCATACCCCCCGTGTACCTACACCCCAGTACGTTCCAGTCGTACCCCCACCCCAGTACGTGTCATACCCCCGTGTACCTACACCCCAGTACGTTCCAGTCGTACCCCCACCCCAGTACGTGTCGTACCACCGTGAACCTACACCCCAGTACGTTCCAGTCGTACCCCCACCCCAGTATGTGTCGTACCACCGTGAACCTACACCCCAGTACGTTCGAGCCCCACCCCCACCCCAGTACGTGTCATACCCCCCGTGTACCTACACCCCAGTACGTTCCAGTCGTACCCCCACCCCAGTACGTGTCATACCCCCCGTGTACCTACACCCCAGTACGTTCCAGTCGTACCCCCACCCCAGTACGTGTCGTACCACCGTGAACCTACACCCCAGTACGTTCCAGTCGTACCCCCACCCCAGTACGTGTCGTACCACCGTGAACCTACACCCCAGTACGTTCGAGCCCCACCCCCACCCCAGTACGTGTCATACCCCCGTGTACCTACACCCCAGTACGTTCGAGCCCCACCCCCACCCCAGTACGTGTCATACCCCCCGTGTACCTACACCCCAGTACGTTCCAGTCGTACCCCCACCCCAGTACGTGTCATACCCCCCGTGTACCTACACCCCAGTACGTTCCAGTCGTACCCCCACCCCAGTACGTGTCGTACCACCGTGAACCTACACCCCAGTACGTTCCAGTCGTACCCCCACCCCAGTACGTGTCGTACCACCGTGAACCTACACCCCAGTACGTTCCAGTCGTACCCCCACCCCAGTACGTGTCGTACCACCGTGAACCTACACCCCAGTACGTTCGAGCCCCACCCCCACCCCAGTACGTGTCATACCCCCCGTGTACCTACACCCCAGTACGTTCGAGCCCCACCCCCACCCCAGTACGTGTCATACCCCCCGTGTACCTACACCCCAGTACGTTCCAGTCGTACCCCCACCCCAGTACGTGTCATACCCCCGTGTACCTACACCCCAGTACGTTCCAGTCGTACCCCCACCCCAGTACGTGTCGTACCAACGTGAACCTACACCCCAGTACGTTCCAGTCGTACCCCCACCCCAGTACGTGTCGTACCACCGTGTACCTACATCCCAGTACGTACCAGTCGTACCCCCACCCCAGTACGTGTCATACCACCGTCCATGTACACCCCAGTACGTTCGAGTCCTACCCCCACCCCTGTACGTGTCGTACCACCGTGTACCCAGTACGTTCGAGTCCTACCCCCACCCCTGTACGTGTCGAACCACCGTGTATGTACATCCCAGTACGTTCGAGTCCTACCCCCAACACAACCTCCTAACTACGGAGCGCACCCCAGGCCCCAACATCACAACCGCATGTACGAGTCGTACCAAGCCACACACAAGGACAGCACCGTACAACCAAATGGCCCATGTACACACCGTACACACCCTCAAAACGCACGGACACAACCAGGACAAAACAAAACAACACAACAATACACCATTCGAATGGCACAAAGCCACTAAACATGGCCAAAAAACACCAAAACAACACCTTCACTGACCTGCAACTGCCAAAAACAAACAGAGGCCCAATACACCACCACTCCTTATAACCAACCCACCCACAATTCAAACACAGCCACACCCACCAATGGACCAATAAAAAGGGCCCACACACACAAACCATGAGCCTTTGCAACAGACCCACTGCTGCCAGACCCCACAGACAACCCACAGCACCAGACCTCAACCTTTACTACACCTTACACTTGCACACCTTCACACAACCACCTTCACAAACACACCCTCATCACATTCACACACACACGCACCTGCACAACCACACCCACACACCCACAACCATCCACACACCACCCCCACCATCCACACCCCCCCCACCATCCACACCCCTCATCATGCCCACTACCAAGAATCCAAAGTTCAGTAACCGAGAGTTGGAGGTTCTTGTTGATCAAATCCTCAGAGTCGAGCCACAGATCTTTGGAACATTGGTCAGAAACACCAGCCAGGCAGCAAAAACAGCCATGTGGCAGACCATCGTCGATGCTGTGAATGCTGTTGCGGACACCAGACGGACCAGGCAGGAATGCCAGAACAGGTGGTACGATCTGCGGAGGAGGGTCCGAGCCAAGAGGCAGGATGAACACGACCAGGCCAACGCCACCGGAGGAGGGCCCTCCCGCAGACCCGTACACTACCATCCCTGGGAGGAGAGGGTGATGGCCATACTGCCGGTGGAGGCAGTCGAAGGATTAGAAGGACTCCGAGACCCGGGTGAGTACACAAACAACGCACCTCACATGGGGGGAACGGCATCCACAACCAACATCACTAACAGGCACGCAACCACCACAAGCCATCGCATGACTCAACCACACTCCATGAGCACGCACATGCCACTGCTGCCACCATGCCCCATGCACCCAGCTGGACAATGTCAAGTCACAGGCCACAGAAGACAACAACACATGACACGGTAACCCGGATGGCGGGAGGCTGGGCCCAAAAAAGCACATAGTGCAACTCAGAAGCAGACAACAATTCACTCTACCCATATGGCCTAGGTCACAGCCAGACAAACAGTGTGTCCCAACACAGGAATGACTTGCCAGCAAATGGCGGACGCCTTGCATCAACCCATGGGGGTGAAGGCACTGTTTTGCACATGACAGCAGCTAATGAACAGCCAACATTGTGAAAGAGTGGCAGCACACACCACCACAGCAGCAGCGCACAGACACACATCACACCCAATGGGTGCCTGGAGATCAGAAACAAACTCACATCAACAAGCCAAGGGCCACTCAAAGATCTGCTAACAGTGTGTGCCCAGGAAGCTGGGCCAAGGTGACAGAGGGTGACACACGGAGGGAGGGAGAGGGGGACAGAGAGGGAGGGAGAGGGGGACAGAGATGGAGGGAGAGGGGGACAGAGAGGGAGGGAGAGGGGGACAGAGAGGGAGATAGAGGGGGACAGAGATGGAGGGAGAGGGGGACAGAGAGGGAGGGAGAGGGGGACAGAGAGGGAGGGAGAGGGGGGCAGAGAGGGAGGGAGACGGACAGAGGGAGGAGGCTGACACACGGAGGGAGGGAGAGGGGGACACAGAGGGAGGGAGAGGGGGACAGAGAGGGAGGTAGAGGGGGACAGAGATGGAGGGAGAGGGGGAGAGAGAGGGAGGGAGAGGGGGACAGAGAGGGAGGGAGAGGGGGACAGAGAGGGAGGGAGATGGACAGAGGGAGGAGGCTGACACACGGAGGGAGGGAGAGGGGGACACAGAGGGAGGGAGAGGGGGACAGAGAGGGAGGTAGAGGGGGACACAGATGGAGGGAGAGGGGGACAGAGAGGGAGGGAGAGGGGGACAGAGAGGGAGGGAGAGGGGGACAGAGAGGGAGGGAGACGGACAGAGGGAGGAGGCTGACACACGGAGGGAGGGAGAGGGGGACACAGAGGGAGCAAGACACAGGGAGAGCTAATCAGCCGTGTTGCGTGTGTGAATGTCTGCTCGTCAGCAGGTAGACTGCGTGCATGTAGACAAGGGTGGCCAGTGCCAGAACCCCCCCTCTTCACCATGGCAAAACACAGGGCCATGTCACAACCTGTACACGGGAACAAGGACAGCTACCTGGATCATATAAGTGTGTGGATCCCCTCCATGTGCGCATGTACAGTGCTACACGGAAGGCGCCAATGCATGGCTCGCCACACCTGCCCACTCCACTGCTGACTGCAGTCACACTTGACGCAGCAAGTAAGACTGTGCCACACATAGTTAAAGGGGCCAAAGTGGTGCCCAAGGGACACACCCATGCACAAGTGCACTGTGAGTGGAATGCAAGACAGATCCTAATTCCAAGAGGAAATGTGCCAACTTTGAAACGGATGAAACATGGATGTTGCATGGACCAAAATTAACATTGTCTCTCTCACACACAGGTCAACGTCGTGGTGCACCCCCCAACACTGGGGGGGAACACTCACAGGACCCGGATCTGCAGGAGCCCGATCCCACCGGCAGCGACCACTCTCACCACTCTGCGGACGACCCCGACCGACCTGGCCCCTCTGGTGTCCAACCACCTGCAGCACCTGCATCAGGTACAACTGTGCCAACCACCACCCCCACTCCTGCCACATCCCAGGAGACACCCAGGATCCCTGCCCCAACACCACAATGCAGCCAGGCTCGCCAGGAGGGACACGGTGTCCCGGGCACCCAGGAGGAGGCAGCCGACAACGCCAATGCCACCCCTCAGGGGTCCCGGAGACCCCATGTGCCCACAAGTGCAGGCCAGGCGCAAGTGGGCAGCGGTGGTGGGAGTGGAGGACGGCGGAGGCGCGAGCCTGACCAGTTGGCTGGGGATCCGGTATTTTCACATGTCCGTAACATCCTGGACTCATACCGGCAGGACACCACGGGCATGGCCCAGGTTGTGTCCGTCCTCGAGGGGATCAAGGCCCAGCAGGCCCAGCAACATGCGGAGCTAATTGCCTGTCTACTGGTACACCAACGGAGGATGGAGGACAGACAGGCTGAGCAAGTGACGGCATTCCAGGGGATTCACGCTACACTCCGTCGGATGGCCGACACCATGGCCGACCCTCCCTGTGCCAGAAGGCGGACAACATCACCACCCACAGGGAGGGATCAGGAGGAGGAGGAGGAAACATCCGACGGAGCATCCCAGACGTCGTCACGGCCTGCTGGTGAGGTTCCCCGCAGGAGGCGGGGTCGTCCACGGAAAGGACCGTGAGGGTGGCTGCTACATCACCATCTCCCAGGACACCTGGCCTGGCACCTGGCCCACTGGAGCAACAGCATCACAGCATCAAGAGACATTCACTGCCACATGGCCCTGCTGGTCACTGGCTGACCAATGTTGACAAAGACTGTGGCATGGACTCTGAGGATTTCCAATGGCAAGGACACCAACTCCCCTACTGAACTTTGGATTCCCTAATCCCGGAAAGCCCCTCACTTTGTCCCCCCCCCCCCAATAATAAATCACACTATGAAGAGTAGATGCCTGCTGGTAGCATTATTACCTAACATGTGTCTTGTAAAGTCTAAACATGCCTGAGTCATCTTTTCTCTTCAACCATCCACACCCTGGGGCCTGAGTCTGGCACAGGACACATGGGTCACAGTTTATTAGGCAAGACAGACATGGAGCACCATACACACCCGTGATGGGCACAACCAGCTGAGGGGGTGGCCGAACAACCGTGCTGACACACACATTGAGTACACCAACAGTCCTGCGCAGAGGTCAGGGATCCAGTCCAGTGTCCTGGTTGGCACCCAGGTATGTGTAGACAGGTGGCAGAACCATGTCCTGCAAGCTTGAGTCCGGTGGATGCAGAGAATGGGGGCCTGGCCAACGTTGGATGCATGGGGATGGCACATGTCACAATACCCACGCAGTCATGGACATCATGCCCAATACACAGTCTCAGCCCACACACACAGCTTGCATATTGCCACTCGACACATTGACACATAGCCACAATCAGGGAATACCATGCCAGACATGCAGGATGCACCGTGCCAACACACCAGCATTGACTGAGAAGAGGCACCTTGGAGGCATAGGGACACCTTTATTAGTCATGTATTCGGGTTTGCAGAGGCAACTCGAAGTACACATGAACACATCATGTGGAGTGACATGTGGGTCCAACACTGGCACCCCCCTTCTGCAGCACAAATGCGTGATAGCCATGGTACTGGCACACAAGCGTCGGCTAACAGCTAAATACCCACAGCTGCACACGGAGAGCCTGCCATACACCATAGATCCGCTGATGTGGAAGTCCCACACCATGTCAAGCCAATGCTAACCGTATGTGTCCGAGGGCAGTGTCACACACATTGATGCCATCATCACAATCCACTATCCCATCACTGATGACTGTCAACCAGGCAGCCCATCTATTCAGGTGTACACAGCTGCATGTCGTGTCCCATGGGGATGCAACATGGCTGCAGAGGAACCAAACCCTGACAGGGGCAGTGTGCACACATCGTGAACAACTGCCACACCCAATACACCCCAGATGCATCCCTTACCCCATGGAGACTTCCAAACGTGTCCGTGCCTGTAACGCTGACTCAGCCCACGATGTCATGTCCATGAGGAATAGCAGTGCCACAACAATGCAACCAGCAAACGGCATGCGCAGGTACCTGGGGAAGAGAGACACACAAGAAGTCAGCCACAAAAAGCACAGCCACTTGCATGTGCATTTACTCGACACATGTATGGATGACAACATGCTAGGTCACAATTATGACTGGGGAAATACTACCATCACTGCCACCATCACTCCAGTGACACACCCACACACACCTCTGACCCACGTGCCATACATGCAGGTGGAGACACACATCACAACGCATGCCACACGGGGACCAATGCGTGCACACTCAGACACTGGTACTCACCACTAAGCAAAGAAGTCGCGTATGAGCCGAGTCCGGATGTCCTCTTGCGGCTCCACATCCTCCACATCACTAGCCCCATTGCCAAGCCCTTTGTCCTCCACGGGTGGATGGTCCTCGTCATGTTGATTCAGGATGAGTGGCACAGCTCTTTCAACTGCCATGTTGTGCAGCATGCAGCAGACCATGAAGATCTTGCAGACCTTCGCCGGGGCATAAGGGAGTGCACCGCCGGTCTTGTGGAGGCACCGGAATCGGCTCTTCAGCATGCCAAACGTCCTCTCTATCACTCGCCTTGTCCGGCCATGGGCGGTGTTATAGCGGAGCTGGGCCGGCGTGATGGGGTTGCGGAGAGGTGTCAGCAGCCAAGGCATGTTGGGATAGCCAGCGTCCCCTACATGGACATCGTTAGAACTGGTGAAGCGGTCGTGCTGGTCGGCTATACAGAATACAGGACAGACAGACTGTACCCACCAACAACACATGCCCGTTCGTTGCGCAGCTGCATCATCATATCAGGCATCCCGCTACGCCTCATGATGTAGGCATCGTGTGCTGATCCTGGGAAACGAGCACAGACATGTGAAATCACCATATTGGACAGACACACCACAAGGGCATTGATGGAGTGGTAGTGCTTCCGATTGCGGTACGCCACCTCCCGTGCGTGTGGTGGTATCAAAGCTACATGTGTCCCATCTATGGACCCAATGACATGGGGCATCCCTCCCAGGGCATAGAATCCACGCTTGACCTCAGTCATCTGTTCAGGGGTTGGGAACTTGATGAAGTCATCCAGGTGAATCAACATGGCCTCCAAGAAATCATGCAGCACACCGCTGAACATGCTCTGGGACATGCCACCAACATGAGCTATGGTATATTGGAAGGTACCCGTGGCAAGAAAATGTAGGGCAGCCATTACCTTCAGCTGGGGTGTCAGTGCCGTAGGATACCTGTGCTGCGGTTGCAGGTGTGGTGCCAGTCTCGCCGTCAGCTCCAGGATCAACGGTTGGGTGAAGCGGTAGAGCCAGATGCTGTCATTCTCCTGCATGGCAGCCAAGTCTGGAATTCTTCGGGCAAGAGGCGGCGCTCTGCAGTAATTTGGAAGTGACAAGGAAGAGTGAGTGCACTACGACAACAACTCATGTCTACTGAGCACATGTAAATCTGGCAATACACACATGCTACATAGGGAGTGAGGTATGTGCTACATGCCCAGGACACGTATGGATGCAAGGTGACACTCCTTCCAAGACCCAGCTACACACGGAGATTGAGAACCTCCCCATGCCACGCCATGGGAATAGCTGTGTCCCAGTGCAAGTGAACAGCCCGACGGAAGACAGGAGTGACATACACCCACACATCAGCAGAAGTGGGATGCCGATTGCAGAGACTGGTTGCGGAACACCGGAGCCACAGGTCACATGATATTACACTAGGCCTGCCCACACACCTTGCCATGAAGGTGCACATGTCATGACTCACCACACATTCCTTGTGAGGATACTGACATGGCCTTGTCACGCTACTCTGTGTCCCATGCATACATGTGCACCTCACATCCGATAACACATGTGGCATGGTGTGCGGGACAGTGTGCAATGACAATCTACACACAGACACATGTTGGTTGCTGCAACGGCTGCAGCTTTTGAGGGTGCTACAACATCAACCTGATGGAAATCCCGGACACATAAATGACATAGTCACATTGTGCACTGTGGGTAGTGACAAGTCATGTGTCATGACCCCTGTACCGGGCATCATGGGACACTTCCGTGTGTTGGTGTCCGTGCCATGCCAGTGACGCTCACCCCAAGTGCGCAGTCCGACATGCACACATGTCAAAGGAGTCAAGGGCATGCCTGGCACACATTGCACCGTCACACAGTACACCTATACACATCTCATCATACATCTGGTGCCTTCTCCACTCAGGAGGCATGTTCCACATCACAGCCTGTCACACCTGTGCCCCACACATGTAGTAATGCACAGACGATGCCTTGATGTCCATTCCTGGACAAGTATGTCCATCCATGGACAAGTATGTCCATCCATGGACAAGTATGTCCATCCATGGACAAGTATGTCCGCCCTATTCCTACCTGTGTGTCGCCTATCACCACTGTGATGTGTAAAAACCGCCGTACTGCTGCTAAGAGGGCCTGTGTATGTTCCCAAATCACTGTGGGAGTGCTGCCGTATGTGTACCCATCGTGATGGCGAGCGTACAGGCATTTGTACGGTCCGTACCACTACGAGTACGCATACGCGTGCAGACCCATAGTGATAGTGAGCGTAGATGCGTGTGTACGGTCCGTACCACTACGGGTACGCATACGCGTGCAGACCCATAGTGATAGTGAGCGTAGATGCGTGTGTACGGTCCGTACCACTACGGGTACGCATACGCGTGCAGACCCATAGTGATAGTGAGCGTAGATGCGTGTGTACGGTCCGTACCACTACGGGTACGCATACGCGTGCAGACCCATAGTGATAGGGCCGTACACACGCATCTACGCTCACTATCACTATGGGTCAGCACGCGTATGCGTACCCGTAGTGGTACAGACTGTACACACGCATCTACGCTCACTATCACTATGGGTCTGCACGCGTATGCGTACCCGTAGTGGTACAGACTGTACACACGCATCTACGCTCACTATCACTATGGGTCAGCACGCGTATGCGTACCCGTAGTGGTACGGACCGTACACACGCATCTACGCTCACTATCACTATGGGTCTGCACGCGTATGCGTACTCGTAGTGATAGTGAGCGTACATGCGAGTGTACGGCCCGTACCACTACTTGTACGCATACGCGTGCAGACCCATAGTGACAGTGAACGTAGGCATGCATGTACGGGCCGTTGCCATGCATTTGGGGTGCCCTAGGGCCCCGAAACGCACCGTACCTGTGTGTGATGCTCCAAATTACATAGGGGACAAGTATTAAGGCCTACATGCATGCTGGTTGTCATGGAGACCAAGTTCAAATTTCGAAATTGTTCTGGAAGGTGCACAGCAGAAGTCAGTTGGAATTATTCTACTTTGTTGCAATGTGTTTGTGGGGCTGACATCATGCAGGAGAATGAAACCGATAGAGAACCCACAGACTGCTAGGTTTGAAGGGATTGGTGGAAACATAGGATGCAAATGTGAGTGACCAATCACTCTGTACTCCTGTGCATGAGACTGGGCAGAAGGGCACATATAAGGCAGCCAGGTCCCATGAGGGAGTACTTGCCTGCACATCTTTGCATTCGTCGACCCAGCTGCTGCTACTGATTCCCTGGAACCATGTCAAGGGCTGTGGAGAGGACACAGCCATTCACCCTGGAGGAGAACATGGCTCTGCTGGATGTGATCCTCCCACAGTACTCCATGCTGTATGGGCGACCAGGGTATCAGGTGAGTGCATAGGCCACTGCCACAGACTGTCCCTATGTTGTGACTGTGACTTCAGGCATTGTGTCCTGGTGTGACACACATGCCATGTACTGTCGGGGGGGTCCCAGGGGGGGGGTGCCTGATGTCTCCCAGCAGTGCCCTGAGACAGGAGGGGTGGGGGCCTATCACTCACAGCAGTGCCCTGAGACAGGAGGGGTGGGGGCCTATCACTCACAGCAGTGCCCTGAGACAGGAGGGGTGGGGGCCTATCACTCACAGCAGTGCCCTGAGACAGGAGGGGTGGGGGCCTATCACTCACAGCAGTGCCCTGAGACAGGAGGGGTGGGGGCCTATCACTAACAGCAGTGCCCTGAGACAGGAGGGGTGGGGGCCTATCACTCCTAGCAGTGCCCTGAGACAGGAGGGGTGGGGGCCTATCACTCACAGCAGTGCCCTGAGACAGGAGGGGTGGGGGCCTATCACTCACAGCAGTGCCCTGAGACAGGAGGGGTGGGGGCCTATCACTAACAGCAGTGCCCTGAGACAGGAGGGGTGGGTGTGATGCACAGTGTGAGCCTTGATCATTGATTGTGACATTGCCATCATTCCACCTGTGTACCCACTGTGGCACGTACTGCTTTTTCCCTCACCAGGGGATGATGTCCCTATGACAAAGGTGCAATGCGTTGACTGCATGACATGCCTTGTTGTAACCAGCTAATTTGTACCCATATGTCTCTCTGTGACATGTGGCTGGTGTATTGATGTGGTGTCACTTGTTCCTCCTCACAGGTAGGCGCCACTGCCAAGGAGCAGATCTGGCTGACCGCCGTCAGTGCCGTGAGGGGTGTGGATGGTCGGAGGCGGAGCCTGCCCCAGGTGAGGAAACGCTGGCAGGATATCCGGTGCTGGACGCGGAGGATTGCACGGCTCCTGCTGGGGGACTCACCTGAGAGCCACAAGAACCGCGGCCGCCGCCGTCTGAGCCACCTCCACAGGCGTGTGCTGCCGGTGGTCTTTCCAGACCTGGAGAGGCGCTTACAGGCGATGCAGCAGCCGGAAGGGGGTAGGTACATGTGTGTTTGTTGTGTGTCACCGGCATTTGTAAGGGCACAGTAGCATGAATTCACTGGCAGGGTTTAAAGGTGCTGTGCAGATCCTGTTTGCCCCAGTATAGCGCTGCGCCCCTGCCACCCTTCCCCTCCTTGCAATGTGTTCCCTGGTCTGTGTGTAGTCACTCCTTCACAAGGTAATGTAGGCTGGCGCTTTGTCCACGAGAACAATGACTGTAGCATCATGTGTGGGGGTGGTGTGTAACAGGTTGTGGGACCTTGCCTGTGCACTGTCAAGTTCACTGCATGTGGGTTCCATGTCAGTTGGCACTGATGCTGACTCCAGACATGGGAGTTGGTCTCTCATGTGTCATGCCTTACAGCGCGCATGTCCTATGTAGTGGCCTGTGACATGATGTGCATGAGTGTGCGATACACATAGTGCAGGGATGGTGACGTGTGTTGCAGTCATTACCATTCAGTAGCATGTAGTTGCGTGCCCACTACTGTCCCCTGGGGCACCTTTTCCTCAGTGGTGTATGTGTCATCATAAACGTGGACAATCTCAGTGTCTACAGCGTAGGTTGTGCTCTGTGCCATTGTCCCCTGTCACCATGTATATAGACGTGCTATTTTGTACAGGTGTCCACTGTGCAGCCTGACCTGATTGTCCTTCTTCATACTCACAGTTGCCAGTGCCTGTGTGTCTTGTTATACTCATCTGAGGATGGGCACTGGTACCTCATTATTTGTACAGGCGCACCTTGGCTGTTTGGCGTGCAATCTTGCATTTTGCCTGCCCCTGTGTTTATCACCCAGACTATGAGATGTTGGTGCCACCTGTGTCTCAACAATTTGCCTCGTGTAGGGGTTTGTTGGGGCGGGCAATGCCTATGTGTCAAATCCTGATTTCTACTTGCTGGGTCTGGGCAGTGTGTGATGTTTCTGGACACACACGCAATGTGCAGTGTCCGAGTCATGTTGGGCATGTTTTCAGCATTACCTATGCAGCATGTGTCTCAAGTTCATGGATATGGTCCCTGGTCATCGGTATTTTCGCCAACGCTGTGTGGTGCAGATGCAGTGCTGGATTGTCCCCAGGGCCTGGGTGCTATGTCAGACTCCGTTTCCTGTGTTTAGCTATTGTCTCATGCTCTCCATGGTATTTCAGTGGCATGGTGGCTCAACCAACTGTGTGTTTCATGCCCTACATCGGTACCTTGTTTAGTAGATGTTAGGGATCTTTCTTTTCAGGCTATGCAGTGTTACCTATGTCGATTGGACTCATGTGACTGATGTGTACAGCTGTCTGATTAATTTCTGTCTCTCCACCCTGCCCACAGCATCGTCGGGGGACACAGAGGGAGACATGGACACAGGCAAGGCGGAGGGACCGAGCACCAGTGCCAGCCGTGACATCGGGGCTGGCACATCGAGTGGGACAGAGGTGGAGGATAGTGCGGCCGAGGACCTGTCGACTGGCACATCAGAATACGAAGCTGACAGGTCCGAGGAGGATGTCTCTGAGTGGGCGGTGGCTGCACCAGCAGCTGACAGCGGAACAACACCTCGCACCGCCCCCTCAGTTCCCATCAGCCGCCTCCCACTTGCTCGTGTCCCTTCCCAGCGTGCCCGGTCACAGCATGTCTCCTTCCTGCCAGGCACCACACCCCCTGCCCCTGTCTCCACTGCTGCCGCCAATGCAGAGTCTGTGGACATCCAGCGGCAACTGCAGGTTGGTCAGGCTGCGATCCTTAATGTCCTCCATGCCCACGGCAAAACCCTCACCAACATCGAGGCTTTCTTGGAGGGCATTCATTCATCGCAGGCTGACCAACGCAACTTGCTGAGGTCCATAGACTCCACACTGACTGCAGCAGTGGGTCTCCTGCAGCGCGACCTCCCCCCACCTACCCCTGCCCCATCCACACTTCCCACTCCCATGCCTGTCCCACGTACACCCAGACGTCGGCATGCACCCACATCAACGGACACGGGCACCACACCAGCAGGGAAGGTCCACCGCACTCCTCCTGACACGCACACACAGGGTGAGGTAGGCACACCCACTGGGTCGGGGGCAAACGTGTGACAAGCAGCCATAGTGGGAGTCCGCATTCCACCCAGTCCACTCCCTCCAAATCCCCTCCCCTCAGCTCTCCTGGCCACATCTCCCCCAAGGACTCCTTCATGGCCGCTCTGTCCCTGAGCCCCACAGTTACACCACCACGCAAGCGGTCAAGGAGGTCCCCGGTCAGGGTGGTTGAGTCTCCCCCCTTGTCTCCACCCTCCCCCGGTGGCGCTGCGACCCATCCCTCTGACCCCCCCCCCCTCCTTGGGGCCTGAGGTCCCTTCGGGTGCAGGGGACTCCCTGGAGGACCTTGCAAAGGTGTGTAGTGCCATCCTGGCCTCTGCCTTTGGCACTGACCCACCCCCTGTGGTGGAGTCCTCCATCCCTGCACCCACAACGCCGCCCCTTTGCCCTGATGTCCCTGCGGTGCCTGTTGCTTCCCCCCCCCCCTGATGCCCTCACCAGTGTGGAAGACGATGCCATTTGACTGTGCAGGCAAGGTAGGGGACACGCATCCCACTGTGTCCCCCATCCAGCTGAGAATCATTGACTGCCCTATGGGCTTTGTGAATATTGAACTGCCTGCGATCCACGGACATTGTGCTCATGCTGAATAAAGCTTAATTTTGTTTTCATTATCACACTACTGCTATGCTGGTATTGGTGTTGGTGGGGCTGCTACATGGTTTTGGGTGGTGTGTAAGGGTTTGGGTGTGTGGGATATGTAGTAGTGTACTGCTCATTGGTGGGACCCTGGGATCTGTGTGCCATCACAAGGCGTTGGCTAACTTTCTTTGTTCATGTAAGCAGTTACTGCATGGTGCACTTGTCCCAGGGTGTATTCCTTCCTCTGTGTACCCAGCTTTCTTCCCTGCAGGGTGTTCCCAATGTTTAGCGCAGAGCTGTGTCTACATGAGCTGTGTGTGTGACGGAGCCCTTCTACTTTGGCCATGCATGCAGGGCCATGTCTCCACCTGCAACAATCGTGGCATCCTTGGTGATCACTGTACTTGTGTGTGGAGTCTGTTGACATGAGTTCATGGGGACATGTTCCCTTGTAGGCAGTATGCATGTGGATAATTCTGGCCTCACACACATGTGTTACACCCCTCCTGTCTCAGGGCACTGCTGGGAGTGATAGGCACCCACCCCTCCTGTCTCAGGGCACTGCTGGGAGGACTCTGCACACACCCCTCCTGGCTCAGGGCACTGCTGGGAGGACTCCACACCCACCCCTCCTGTCTCAGGGCACTGCTGGGAGGACTCCACACCCACCCCTCCTGTCTCAGGGCACTGCTGGGAGGACTCCACACCCACCCCTCCTGTTTCAGGGCACTGCTGGGAGTGATAGGCACCCACCCCTCCTGTCTCAGGGCACTGCTGTTAGTGATAGGCACCCACCCCTCCTGTCTCAGGGCACTGCTGGGAGGACTCTGCACACACCCCTCCTGGCTCAGGGCACTGCTGTTAGTGATAGGCACCCACCCCTCCTGTCTCAGGGCACTGCTGGGAGGACTCTGCACACACCCCTCCTGGCTCAGGGCACTGCTGGGAGGACTCCACACCCACCCCTCCTGTCTCAGGGCACTGCTGGGAGTGATAGGCACCCACCCCTCCTGTCTCAGGGCACTGCTGTTAGTGATAGGCACCCACCCCTCCTGTCTCAGGGCACTGCTGGGAGGACTCCACACCCACCCCTCCTGTCTCAGGGCACTGCTGGGTGGACTCTGCACACACACCTCCGATTTCAGGATATGTACGCTTGGAACATACACGGTGGGGGTACGCTCAATGCATTCGAGGTGAGGGTACGAGTCTACTTACACTGGTGTGGTGGGGGTACGCTCCATGCATACGCGGGTGAGGGTACGGGTCGTACTTACACTGTTGGGGTGTGGGGTACGCTCCTTGCATACGCGGGTGAGGGTACGGGTCGTACTTACACTGTTGGGCTGGGGGGTACGCTCCTTGCATACGCGGGTGGGGGTACGGGTCGTACTTACACTGTTGGGGTGGGGGTACGGTCCGTGAGTCCGCGGGTGGGGGTAGGAGTCGTACTTACACTGTTGGCATGGGGGGTACGCTCCATGCATAGGCGGGTGGGGGTACGGGTCGTACTTACACTGTTGGCATGGGGGTACGCTCCATGCATACGCGGGTGGGGGTACGGGTCGTACTTACACTGTTGGCATGGGGGGTACGCTCCATGCATACGCGGGTGGGGGTACGGGTCGTACTTACACTGTTGGGCTGGGGGGTACGCTCCATGCATAGGCGGGTGGGGGTACGGGTCGTACTTACACTGTTGGGGTGGGGGGTACGCCCCTTGCATACGCGGGTGGGGGTACGGGTCGTACTTACACTGTTGGCATGGGGGGTACGCTCCATGCATACGCGGGTGGGGGTACGGGTCGTACTTACACTGTTGGTATGGGGGGTACGCTCCATGCATACGCGGGTGGGGGTATGGGTCGTACTTACACTGTTGGCATGGGGGGTACGCTCCATGCATACGCGGGTGGGGGTACGGGTCGTACTTACACTGTTGGCATGGGGGGTACGCTCCATCCATACGCGGGTGGGGGTACGGGTCGTACTTACACTGTTGGGCTGGGGGGTACGCTCCATGCATACGCGGGTGGGGGTACGGGTCGTACTTACACTGTTGGGGTGGGGGGTACGCTCCTTGCATACGCGGGTGAGGGTACGGGTCGTACTTACACTGTTGGGGTGGGGGGTACGCTCCATGCATACGCGGGTGAGGGTACGGGTCGTACTTACACTGTTGGGGTGGGGGTACGCTCCATGCATACGCGGGTGGGGGTACGGGTCGTACTTTCACTGTTGGGGTAGGGGGTGCGCTCCTTGCATACGGGGTGGGGGTAGGGTCCGTACATATACGTCCCCACGCTATGTGATGCTTGTGCGGCCCGTACCCAGGCCTTTGCCACGTGGGTGCGATCCGTCCCGCCATTGTTGGGGTGACGTGTGTGGGCGTGGTACGACTCGTACCCACGCTCTTCAGGCGTGGGTACGGGACGTACCTGTCTGGTTGTGTTGCCGGTTCGCGTGGTGACGGACTTCCGTTGTGGCGGTCGCTGGCTTATCAGGACACGCCCCCACCCCCTCGTGGTGACCAGGGCATGGGAGTCAGGTATGTCCAGGCCATGTGTGGTGTGTGACTTATGTGGTTGTTTTGTGGCCTGCCCTGGTCGTGCCACCCCCACCCCACCCCACTTTCCCCCCTCCCTTAGTTATTCTGACCTTCTGCGGCGTCTGCGTCGTAACCTGTAGAGGAGGTGGACTGCTATGAGGGCAGGGATGACTCGTAGGTTCGGGTCCATGTCTGTCCGTCGCGTACTGGTACTCCTTGATCGCGTCGTCCTGTCGCGTACGGGTCCTCCTTGATCGCGTCGTCCTGTCGCGTACGGGTCCTCCTTGGTCGCGTGGTCCTGTGTGTCTGTCGCGTACTGGTCCTCCTTGTTCGCGTCGTCGTCTGTCCGTCGCGTACTGGTGGTCCTTGTTCGCGTCGTCCTGATTTCCCGGCAGTTTTTGGCTGCCGCAAAATATTCACCGGGCGGGGTGACGTCGGTGCGAATCGTGATTCCTGGGTCGTGAATGGCTGGCTGCGAGCGTCCCGACGTCAGGTCGGCGCTTTTCCGGATCGCATTGGTAGGTTTTTTTTGGTCGGTCGGGCTTTTTTACGATTCGTACGGTACTGGTGTACCCGTGCGAATCGTAATTCCTTGTTTGTAAAAATTGGCGACCGGGTACGCGTCGGACGGAGATTATGCTCCGTCCGACGGTTCGTACCCGGTTTTTGCCGGATCGTGATCGGCACCATAAAGTAGAGTCATGTACTGTTGAGTGGTGTAAAGGGGACTTGCGTAGAGGGGAATGTGGTACAGTGTAGCACTGTAAAGTCAAATAGCATAGAGGGATGTGGCCTATATTAGAGTGGTGCACACAGGAGTGGTGCACAATGGAATAGCGTACACTGGAGTGCAGTAGAGTGCAATAGGGTTTATTGCGCTGGTAGATAGTGGAGTACCATAGAGTGGAGTGCCAAACAGTGGAGTAGTGTGCAGTGGAGTAGCCTTGAATGGTATAACGTTAAGTGTATCGGCATTAAGTCTTGAGACGTACAGTGGAGTAGCATATATTGGAGTGGTGAAGAGTATAGTGAAGAGTATAGTGTCATATAGTGGAATAGGGTTAACTGTAGAAGTTTAGAGTGTAGTCACGGATAATGGAGTGTTGCTCAGTGAAGTGGGATAGAATGTAGTGCTGTAAAGTGTAATAGCATACCATGGATTGTGGTAGAGTGCAGTGGCATATACAGGTTTTCTTTCAACCTTTTCCAAGTTAAAGTCTGACTCAAATGGCCTTCATGTGCCATCTTGAACAATTTGAAGTTCAAACCCTCTGAAGGAACAAATGTTTCTCCTCTTGATCTGACCATGCTGTTGAACAGAAAGGTATTTTAATACTTTTACATGCAGTCTAACAGAAACTGGTAAGGCACTTTCTCTCCTATAGTCTTAGGAGATCATTAGCAAAAATTGCTCTAAGAGTCAATCCTCATCCATACTCTGGTACCACTCTTACTTCAAAACCGCTCCCTGGCTCCATTCCATCACATCACAAATATTAGAAATGGCCCCTTCCTTGTCAAAAAGTTAAGTAACAGTGGGGCAACCCAAAAAGCCACTGGGCTTGGGTAGATAATGGTACAATAAGATAATGTCCCAGTGGAAAGCAATTTAAGAAAGATATATGTGTACAAGAGTTAATCCATTGTATCTGAACAAAGTCAAGCACCACTATACAATATAACAACCAAATGAGTGTGATTTTATTTCATCACAACATTGAAGTTAATCAGTTTACATACAGTAGAATACAATTCATAAGTGGGTATTTCTCAAGCAAAAAAAGGTGCACAGAAAAGTGAGGTGGTAAGTGCATGGGAGGGATTGTGATGAAGGACAGTAGTGCGCATATATATACATCAATAAATTGATAAACAACTATCCAGACAGTTTCCTGCCAAATGCATTAAATGACAAATCATAACATAATTACAGATATAAATTTTCTGTCATATATGTCTGACAATACAAACAAAGGAGAAATGTCAACGTTTCGACCAATAAACGGAACGACCAATTTTGCGCATTGTGAACGGGGTCTTCATCAGGACCAAGGTGAAAGTAGGGGAGTTTTTATATCCACAGCCAGAAGCGATATAGCTGTTTTTACTGGTGCCCACTCCCCTACTTTCAGCACCACCCGCCACAATGCCAAAAAGGCATGTTGTGCATTTGCATGCACAACGTGGCAACATAAATCCCTAGCACACGTTAATTTCAAATGTTGATTAACATAGTATTCGAAAAACATTAAATAAACATAAAACAACATATAAGTCAGCAGTCCAGATTGTATGTCTTGAAGTCTTCACTCTTTAATTCATATGTAGGTTCCTTAGGTTGATATTCCTGTGACTGTTTGTAAGCCCAAAGTCCTGAGATAGTGACTGTAGTCTATTCCTTATTTAGCCTTGAAAAAGTCGCATGTTAATTGAACGTGAAGCGACGAAACACGTGTTGGCTTTGGGCTTACAAACAGTCACAGGAATATCAACCTAAGGAACCTACATATGAATTAAAGAGTGAAGACTTCAAGACATACAATCTGGACTACTGACTTATATGTTGTCTTATGTTTATTTAATGTTTTTCGAATTACTATGTTAATCAACATTTGAACTTAACGTGTGCTAGGGATTTATGTTGTCATTTGTTTGCGGCCTAGGCTGCTGATTAGGAGAGGCTGGTGGTTCTCTCCTCCTTTTAGCACCATACTAAGCTGGATAACACACTAAATTCTTAGTGGATATTTCTTTTTTTTTTTTTATTTCATATTTTACTTTAATGGTCACAAACACAAATAGAAAAAAAAAAACCCTAACAGTGGATACAGATGGATATAAGCACATACACAAAACAAATATCCTAACAAATAGTATAGAATTTCAGTATAAAAAATTATTAGCCCCACTCGAGGCTGGACCAAAGCCTTCCAAATTTAACCAAAGATCTCAATCCCCTTGCTTTTGCCAGTGCCAGTTCCATCTCATAAACCCCCCTTAATAGTATCCAAAATTCAATAATGGTAGGACTGGATTTTTCAATCCATACCCTAGCAATAGTCAGACGAGCAAATGCCATAAAAACTGACACTAAAGAATTTGAAATGTTACCTGTGTCGAATACTGAACCTAATACAATTTCTTTCTCTGATAACACAGTTACTTTGCCGATTAACTTACTTAGCTCATGTGCAAGCTTATGCCAAAAATCGGCAAGCTTAGGACAAGTAACAAACATATGTTGTAAGTCTACGGCAAAATCATTGCACTTAGGACAGTAAGATTTAATTGTATTATGTGACACGGCCCATTTAGAAATAACTTCAGGGGTATAGTATAACATAAATAAGATGCGATGGTGTTGTAGCTTTAAATTGATTGAGGTTACAGAAGAATTGATTCTGACCAGGGAGTCTGAGACCTCTTCGGGAGTCACCTCTATTGCAAACATAGTGTTTAATTTGGCTGTAACCTGTATAATATCCCCGTCAACTGTCTCAATAAAACAGCGATAAGCTCTCCCTATAAGACCGCGATTGCTATTCTTAAATATCGCTCGAAGAACCTCAGTTGAAGGGGACAGTGCCGTTAAACCTTCTCCCCGCATAAAAAAATCCCTAATTTGTAGATATTTAAAAAATGAATTATATGTAACCCCATACTCTACTATAAGTGACTGAAATGGTTTAAAGCCGTGTTTATCGTATAAGTGCCCCAAAAGTGTAATTCCCTGTTGTTGCCATGCACGCGCAACTGTATCCGAGAAAATATCAGGGAGCCTTGGGTTGCCCCAAAGATAGATAAATTCATGCCACTTTGGAAGATTGAGTTTTTTACATATATCTTGCCAGATGTGAAAAATATGCCGAATAGTCTTAAATCGGACTCTTTTGTAGTGATTTGGGTCGAACATATGTTGTAATAAGAATCCAGTGTTTGAGCCACATGCTAGCTGAAACGAGAGCCAGGGTTTCCTAGCGTCAGGTCCCATAATAAGAGATTGAATCCGACTGATGAAGGCAGCCCAAAAGTAGGTTCTAAAATCTGGAAGCTTGAAACCGCCTTGCCTAAAAGACAGCTTAATATATCTAATCGCCCTTCTTGCTCTCCGAAAACTCCAAATAAAACTTCCAACAACACCATCCAAGCGTTTAAAAAAGGTCATTGGAATTTTTAGAGGGATGGCACGAAAAAGATATAAAAATTTAGGAAGTATGCTCATTTTCACTATATTACATCTACCGATAATGGTCAGTGGGAGCTTATGCCATCTACGAAAGTCACTAGTAACCTTTTTCAGCAACGGTGTGTAGTTTAGGTCAAATATATCGTTAGTATTGGCACACAAACACACCCCCAGATACTTGGCCGAGACTGTAATACCTAGCGAGGATGGAGCTGCACTCGGTGTAAAATTAAGAATAGATTGGGTCTTATTCAGGTTAAGTTTATATCCAGAAAAGGACCCAAAGCGCTGCGCCTCTTGAGTTATCGCTGTGATAGCTGCCACTGGGTTTATAGAAAAAACAGCGATGTCATCTGCATATGCAGTGACTTTCAAAAGAGTGTCGTTAAAAAAGACCGGTATAATAGACGAGTTGTGAAGCAAGTGTTTGATAAAAGGCTCTATATATAATGCAAATAATAGGGGGGAGAGCGGACATCCCTGCCGCGTACCGCGAGAGATACTAAAAGCGGATGAGGCAAAACCGTTATACTTGACTATGGCAGTGGGTGTACAATAAAGTTTCTGAACAGCCGAGATGAACCCTCGACCGAGGCCAAAAAAGCCCATTGTGCACCACAAGGAGTCCCAGGCCACCCGGTCGAAGGCCTTCTCGGCATCTAACATAATCATTCCTATATGCTGCTCCATGTGCTTGGCGATATCAAATGCTACTATAGCAGTGTTAATATGTGCAGTCGTGTCCCTGCCGGGAATAAAACCGTGTTGTTCCTCAGATACCATCAGATGCATCAGGGGAGCTAAACGCGATGCCAAAAGTTTGGAGAAAATTTTGGCATCTGAGTTAATTAAAGATATCGGTCTATAGGAACCGAGATTATCCGGTGGCTTGTCTTTTTTTGGGAAGACAATGGATAGTGGATATTTCTGACAGCGCCTGTCCTATTATTCATACCACCTTTCTTTTGGTAAGATTAAGCACAACGTGGCAAGCACTGCACGGTGCCTGCCTTGTTGTGCATGCAAATGCAGGGGGGTACCATAGGACCGCATGCATTTCCGTGGCGGCGTGCAAATCCCCGAATGTATTGTAATATGGATGACGGTGTCTAACAGACACCGTCACCATATTAAAACCTTTTCCGCCCGGTCGACTCATCGACCGGGTGGAAAACCGGAGGGCGGTCTTTCCGTCCCCTGGGGTCCCCCCCGCCATAGTAATATGGCGGGGGGAATCAGCATGCGGGTGGGAAAGAATGTCAGGCGGATCGCCACCGCCATGCGGGCGGTGGCGATCCACCAGACATTCTAATTGACCCCTTTATCTTCAGATCTTCATCGTCTTGTGAATCACAGACCCAAGAGGTATCTCAATATGTATATTACAGAGGACATCAACAATCTTTTTGCTTTAAATTACATGCCATAAGTTAAAAGAATTAAAGCACTTTTTTAAAGTGGACAATTCTACCCAGATCTATAATGGACAGAGTTGCTCTGATACAGATGTTTCACTGCTATTATTCACCTCTTTGCCCTGTGTTTTGCAAATTAAATCATTCAAGAAATAGAAGAAATTTTTCAACATTTCCTTGGGCCAATAAAGCACCTAGAATAGCAATAAACATTCTCTATAACTCAGTAAAAGAGGGAGGGTGGGTCTAGCATTGCCCAATTTGAGAGAATATCCTTTTGCGACCATTGCACATTTCTCTTATTGATTTTTTAACTCCCCAGGTACCAAGAGACCAATAGATTTTGTTTAGATTTATAACTGCAGGAATGTAAGATAAATGACACCTACACTTAACCAAATCACCAAAAAAGGTCCGATATAAGCTTTTGTAGTGGCTGTTTAAAAGAAAAAGAACAGCTGTTTAAACACTATGGGGCCGATTATGATGTCGGTCAGAAAGCGCGGTCGGAGGCTTTCTGACCGACATCTCCGGTTTCAATTCCGACCACGTAATAACAATGTAGGCGGGTGGAATTGAAACCAGCCAGTCATTCCGGCTGGATTCCGATGGGCTCAAGGTGCCCGTTGGCCAGTTGGAGGCCCAAACATAATATATGAGGACGGAGATTTTGCCGTCGGGATTACGATGTTGGTTTCCTACAGGCTTTTCATGTTGGGCTTCTGACATGGAAAGCCTGTCAGAAAGTGACTTTGAGGTCCCCTAGCAGGGCCCACATTCCTTCACGGCCTCCAGTTGGGGGCCGAGGGGCCATCTATGGTACCCCCCTGTTAACCCTTGCCTTGAGGTGCCTGCCACACAGTGCAGGGATTAACAGTATCTCCCATTCCACCATGGGAGCTTGTGCTACTGTCGGTTTACGGACTCAGCACAAGCTCCCATAAATAAATGGGAGTATGAGACCGCACCATGTGCGCAGACTGGAGGTCGTTTCGTCCCGAGTATGCGGCGATGTTGGTAATCAGGTCCTATGTAATTATTAATGGATCAACTAGACGTGTGAACATTTTTATAGGTTCTTGTCCCCTTCCAGATAAAACAGCCACCCACAGAATGGAGATCAATGGTTACTACATCATCTGTGATTTTTGTAAACTATGATACTTGGAAAGTATGGGCAGTCATAGAACCAAGCATTAGATATGCAAAAGTAGCAATCCAAGGCTCTTTTATCCAAATCGCACATTTAAAAAAAAAGCTGGATCCCATAATAATCAGGAAAAGACTGGGGCCAGTCGAGGATTTAATATAGACAAGCACACACAGATCTGTAATGCACTGGAAGGTCACCCTTTTAAATGATAAGGAGTTACGTTTTTCAGTAAAGCACAATAGAGATGGCAGTTAAGAAGGGAAATGTGTATCTCAAGAGATATCTGGAATAAGATAAATGTATACAACTTCTCCCTATTAAGGGGGTCGAATCACAGAGTATGCAATGCTGTACCAAATGGCTGCTATACCAGACTCCGGCTCTACTGAACAAAATCAATCCCCAGACACCAATAAAGTGCTTCAGGTGCTTAGCAGAATTAGTTGAAAATTGAACTCATATTATTTGGAACTGCCTCAAGATAGAGGAGTTTTGGACCTCCATACAGGACTACTGCAGACACATGGTAGATAGTGAATTTCCAAATGACCCGCAGTTAATTCTACTGGGCTATCCATTGAGTACCAATTTTAATACCGAGCGTAAGAAAAAACTTTTCTTGAACACCCTTATTGTGAGGTCCATAATTCTTTAAAACTGGGAAACTGAGCTGGCACCTACATTTAAGCGCTGGAGGTCTACAATGTTAAAAATAAAAGGACTTTGAGTAATGTTATGCCCCTAGGTCCGACTCATACAGTAAGTTTCTGAAGCTGTGGAAAGGCATTGAATACTTTGAATACTAACAGGAGCCACATTAGGGGTCAGAGGCCATATTGTACCAATTTGTGTTTATTCACTCTATATAGATATACTATAATGCGTAGAAGGTTAACTGAGGCTGTATCTGAATTAGAGTTTATGTCATGAGTAAGAGGAGGAAAAGCTAAGCAGTATTTTTATATCTCTAGTTTTAGCCGCTGCGTGTGCTGTGAACCATTCAGGAGTAAGTACCAAATTCCCACATTATTAGAGGGAAGGGCAATCTTGTTCATTGTCGTGCTTGAAACTATGCTTTGCAACATATTGAAATAAAGGCGCGGACATGAATTTGCCAGTATATCATAAGATGAACTGAATATGACTGATGCAATATTTCAAATTTTGCTGTAGAACAATTCAAATAAATAGGTGTTTTTGATAAATATGCTGCTGTGTTATAAAATGGATTGAAAGATTATCTGTATGCTCTTCCCCCCAAAAAACATACATAAGCATACTAAGCCTAAAGCTGATTAAAGCCACAACAGGGGAATGCAGTGGGTAAAAATGAGCTAGTTACTTACTGTTAATCTGACTCCTAAGATTACTAGTCACAGCCCGAATTTGCCTTGTTGGACAGAAAGCATTTACCTATCCTAACCCCAAAAGAAAAAAAACCAATTCATAATTCCTAGCCTCTGCACCTGCTCTTCCCATAAACACAGGCCACCCTCAAAAGAGGTTCAAATAATTGAAAGCAACTCACCCATGTCTGCATTTGATGCCATAAATTACACAGAAGGAAGGCATCCAGAACTGGGTCAAGGAAGACCAGGATCAGGAGTGATACATATTACCAATGTATTATCTTCTCATCTATCTTCCTCTTCCAAGCTCTAAATGTTTTAGGATTAGCTCAAGCTTAATCACTATGCAAGGAGCCTGAAAAAGAATCTAGTGGAAAAAGTTGAAGTAGTTATAATAACGCCAATAATGACAAACAGCTCATGGAGTTGAGTTCATGACAACCAATATCACCCGAGAGAACACTACTAACTCTCACATCAAAATGAGATATGAACATGAGGGAAGTTGCACAGGGGATAACATAATTCCGAAGGCTGCTCGAAAGGCACATATGCACCAATTTCATTGTCATGGACCAGAACCTCGCAAGAGACTGGGACTTTTAAATGCATAAGCAAAGTGTGCAATTTAAAGAGAAGAATACTGATTGGAGCAATATTTAATGCATTCAAATGCTAGTTTATAAACTTCTGTTTATGTAAATCTGTCACACTCACTTTACAAAATATTTTTAAGGCTGGGCCATTGAGGAACACATATTAACTTTAATGACACTACATAAGAGGAATATCTCTTGTGCCATATGGGATTTGATGATGGTACTGGCCTTAGGGCCTTTTTACGAGTCTGGCCTTAGGGCCTATTTATGAGTCTGGCAGACAAGGACCACCAGACTCATGGGGGCGTGGCGGTCTTCCGACCACCCTATCACAATTACGACAGTCAGACTGCCTTTGCCCGCCACTGCTGCCAGTTCCCTAGCAGTGGTGTGGCAGTCAGGAGACCGTAATATGCTTGGTGGGACCACGGCAATCCCACCATGCATATTACGCGTTTCCCCTCTGCCATGGTTTTCATAGCGGTTCCCCCTCTATGAAAACTGTGGCTGAGTGGAAACAAAGGGGGCTGTACAGGGCCCCCTTTCCCCTCTGCATTATGGTATGCATGCTGGGGGGCACAACATGTGCCGCCCTGGGGAAACAGCGTTTACAGCGCTGCCATCACACCGCGTTACTGTTACAACGTGGTCGTTACAACGATTGCGTTGTTAGAATGCGATACCTTTACATCGGAAGTCATTAGATCAAATTGCTGTAGGGGGCGCCTAAACATAAGGAATAGTATAATTTACTATTCCAACACCTTCCCTACTAATGCACATGCTGGAGCTGGAATAGTAAATTATACTATTCCTAAATCCAGCGCGCCCACCACAGCAAGTCGATCTACTGACTTGCGATGTAAAGGTATCGCATTCTAACAACGCGGTCGTTGTAACGCGATGTGATGACATGCTTTGTAACATGGTATATTCGCCACCCTGTGTGCATGCGCCCCAGTTCCTGCACGGCATGGACATCATATTCCATGCAGTGCAGGAACTGTTTTTGGCGTTCCCATTGCGGTGCCCATTTTCAGGTCACTGCCATGGGAACGTAAAAAAAGCCCTCCAGACACAAGAAATACTTGAAATCTGGTAGGCAGCCCGACCACTGGTTTGGCGGTGCGGCAGCAGGGCAGACCAGGTGCCGCATCGCCAAACTCCTAATCAGGCCCTCAGTGTTCTGTGGATTAGGGCACACTCTGATAGACAACATAAACTAAAGTTCTCTTTATATATAAAATGAAATCATTAGGATACGATACTTACACACATAATGATACCCAATTAATTTTTTCAGTATTAAAAACATATTACATTTTATTTTATATTTGACAGAGTTTTATATAGCTCGAACTTGACCCAAATTGGGTATCAGAGCTCTTTACAGAGCACCAGTTGCATTATATGAGGACACATTCATTTTTTAGTAATTAGTAGTGTGACTTACCTTAAGCACATATCAGGCTAGTATTCACCCCCATTTAGGCTGTCAAAACAGGGGGGCTCAATCAAAAGCACCATTAAAATGAACTCTACACTAAAATATGTGAATGTTATTCTGAGATACATTATTATAAAATAGGACTGGACTTAGCTTTTCTCTTTTACTGGCAAGCTGGAATGTGGCAGGGCTGAAAGATAAGGTCTTAAACCCAGAATGGTTGACATGTATTGATAAGTTTGATTTCTTTGTTATGCAGAAACATGAGCGATCACATCAATTGTAAGCAGGGGCTTTTCCTGCTACTGTTGTCCCGCTGTAGCTCCCTTACATCAGAGAGCTAGAGGTGGACTCTCAATATGGGTGAAATTAAATCTCAGGGCAAAAGTGTCAGTTATTGATACAGGCAGTCCTGCTTTCTAGGCCCTGCTTATCAAGGATACCGAAGGCCCCTTTTATTTTTATCTGATAAATTTGTATAATAATGATTTTGTTAATTTGAGGAGCTGTTTTGCTTTATCATGAGTTTGGAACCTATTGTGTCTGGCACCACACTTCAACCCCGTTTTTTGTTATGCAGTGATTTTAATGCCAAGGTCGGGGATTTGCTGGAAGAGCTTGGCTTTCTGGGTTCAATAGCTGAAGTAGCACCATTAGATACCAAAGGGAGGGCGGGAGCTGAGGAAATTTGTAGTCTCATATGACCGTGTTGATTTAATAAATTCTTTTCAAGGAGAAGCCTTCTTATAGGGAGAGGACAAGCGTCCGTTATTGACTCCATTTTGGACCCAGGCTCTTCTTGCAGTGGTGCTCCAACAGCTCATTTATAGAAACCCAATGGATGGACCACATCACTCTCTCAATGGAAGGGTATTTCCCCAGATAGGGTTAAACAATCCAATCTTTGCACCACAATCATTCAGAACTCTGGAGATGAGTTCATATTAGTTTGGCACATAAAAGATCCGAACTCCACGCTTGGGCTATTCGGACAAATATTGAGTACTAAATATCGAGTGACACTAATATCCAGTTTTTAATATTGTCACACAGAAATATCATGATGCAGGAAAACCGTTAACAAATATATTGATTTTTGATGTACGTAAAATCCTTTTCAAGAATATTGTTGTTGATATCATTTACAATATTAGTGTTGTAAAATGTCATTTATTTAATATCTTTATGTGTTTTAAATAATATTGTAATTGTATATGTTTTATATTGTTTGTATAATTGTTCGTAATGTTTTTCAATATAGTTTGTAATTTGAATTTATTTGAAAATTTTATTTCATTATTTATACTAATCGATAGTGTTGTAACGAGTTGTGAGGGTTATAGGGTTACAGGATGGAAAGCAAATTAAGTATAACTAGTAAACATTTCTATTTTCATTAATTTTAATTATTTAAATGATAATTAATTATTTAAATTGTATAATTATCTTTTCAAATTATGTTTTAGGTGCAGGTTGTTGGGTTTGTAGCGGTATAGGGTGGGTATTTAATTGTTATAATTTCTTAATTATGAATTGATCATGAATTAATTAATTGATCATTAATTATGTAAATTGTGTAAATATTCTTTGTTAAAGTTATGTTTTAGGTGTGAATTAGTGGGTTTGTAGGGGGATGGGGGTAGGTATTTACGTAATAATAGATTAATTATTAACTATTTAATTAATTATTATTCATGTAAATTGTGTATTTATAATTATTTAAAGTTAGGCTTTACGTGTGGGTTGTTGGGATTGTAGGAGTACAGAGTGGGTTGTTAATTACGTAATAATTAAGTAATAATTGATTAATTAATATTTATTAAATGTATAATATGTAAATTGTGTAAATATTATTTTTTAAGTTATGTTTTAGATGCAGGTTGTGTTTGAAGGGGTATAGGATGGGAAGTTAATTAAGTAATAATTTATTATTTCGTAATTAATTATTTAATTGATAGTTAACTATGTAAATTGTGTAATTATTATATTATTCAAGTTATATTTTATGTGCCAGTTGTTGGGTTTGTAGGGGTATGGGAAGAAAAGTTAAGTAATTTTTAAATTTTAATTAATCCATACTTTTAATTTAAATCTGCAATTCATTTATAAATATGTCAATTATTTAATACATATATATATATATATTTATGTTATCTATTAGGTGTGTTGTGTTTTAGGGGGATAGTCTGGGAAGGTATATAAGTAATAATTAATCAACAGTTAATTATTCATTTGATAATAATTATTTAATTTATTACTTGATATGGTAATTGTGTTATAATTCTGTATTTTAATTATAGTTTACATTTGGGCTGCTAGGTATGTGGGAGTATAGTGTGGGAATGTAATGAAATAAACAATTATTGGAATTTTCCCTACTGTTGCCTCGACTGGCGTGGTAATAGTATATGTATTATTTCTAAAATGTAATTATTTTGTTAGTATTATTTAATTATGTAATTTTATTTGTTTTTAATTTAATATTTTTTTATATTAAGAAATGTATGTTATTTTTAGGATATTTTTCGTAAAACATATTTTTTCCTATTGTTTACTTTTAAAGTGTTTTCTACTTTATTTGTAATAGTTTTAATTTGTTTTCTTTGTACGTATATATATATTATTTATATATATATATGTTATAGTAGTAAATTAAAAGCAAAACAAAATTATAAGATACATTCTTGTTAATATTTTAAATTTGAGTTTTAATTGATATATGTGTACATACAACATACACATATAAATATCTATGTGTGTGTGTGTGTCCGTGTGTATTTAAATAACTATATTTTTATACATACCTTTGAATGTTATCTAAACATGTTTAATTAACATTATATTGATGTTGCAAGTTAAAATATTTGATATTTACTATTTTTGGTGAATTAATACATGTTTTAAATGTTACACCTCCACAATTCAACGCTTTCCTCACTGTTGCACATTTTGAAGTGGGAACATTAAATTTGACCCCTCCTGAGTCCAATGCTTTTACGACTGTTGCAACAACTGGATTTGGAATAGTATATTTCACCCTTTCTGAGTCCAATGCTTTCCCTACTGTTGCACCTATTGGAGTGAGAATAGTATGTTTTACCCCTCCTGAGTCCAGCGCTTTCCCTACTGTTGCACTGACAAGAGTAGGAATAGTACATTTTACCCTTCTTCTGTTCAATGATTTCCCTACTGTTGAACACACTGCAGTGGGAATAGTACATTTTACCCCGTCGCAATCCAATGCTTTCCCTACTGTTGCACATATCAGAGTGGGAATAGTACATTTTACCCATGCTGAGTCCAATGCTTTCTCTAATGTTGAACCAACTGGAGTGCGAATCGTACATTTTACCCCTCCTAAATCAAACGCTATCCCTACTGTTGCGCCGACTGGAGTGGGAATAGTATGTGTCACACCTCCTGAGTAAAACCTCGACTGGCGTGGGAATAGTATATTTATTATTTCTAAAATGTAATTGTTTTGTTAGTGTTATTTAATTATGTATTTTTATTTGTTTTTAATTTAATATTTTTTATATTAAGAAATGTATGTTATTTTTAGGATATTTTTCGAAAAACATATTTTTTTCTATTGTTTACTTTTTATGCATAATTAAATTCTAATGTTTTTAAAGTGTTTTCTACTTCATTTGTAATAGTTTTAATTTTTGTTCTTTGTCTGTAAATACATATATTATTTATATATATGTTATAGTAGTAAATTAAAAGGAAAATAACATTATATGATACATTCTTGTTAATATTTCAAAATTGTAGTTTTAATTGATATATGTGTACATCAACATACACATATAAATATATGTGTGTGTGTGTGTCCGTGTGTATTTAAATAAGATGCTTAGAGCATTGCCATCAGAGCTGATAGTGGGCAGGGGCCTCCTCATTTGTTCCCCACCTCCAACACCTCTAAAATGGCTGGTGACAGCCAGCAGGAGCAGAACTTCACACTTGATTATGCTGGTGTTGTAGGTGCCTCAATTGGAGTCATCCATCTTTAATACCTGCCGAGAAGAGCCTCACCAGAGACAAAGACTATATCTGTTCTTTGGAGTTGAAATAACCAAAAAAGAGGTACTGTCCCAAACCAGATTCAGGTCTTTTACATTGTGATCAACATCCCTTGTCTGGAAACTTACTATAAAAGTGGGACCGAAAATTCCATACTCCATAGCTGCTAGTTTAAATATGCGCAATAAATTGAGTGATTACTGAAGTAGATAACTGGGAGTTGGGGCCAAGGCAACAGAAGTCCTACTGTGCTGAAGAATAGATCACCTACCACCAGGTATAAGTCAATTAGAAAGTCAGTTAACCACCCTGAGCTGTAGTTGTCCAGCATTTACATCTTACATGTATGTATGGAAGAACAATCCCAGATAGATCATCCCAATCGTTATTAACGTTCAGGAAAATGAAGAAAACATGGCTATTCACACAATAAGTATCCGTGGTATTAGTTTCATGCTGCCGTCCTCAGCGCCGAGACACCCATGGGTATTTGAGCGCTTTATAAATCTCATAAACATAAACAATAAAATGGTGCCATGAGTTACAGCTGCATAATCGTTTTGGTCTTTTTCCTGTCACTTAGGTTTGGGAGGAGAGTCATTTTGATCTGGTCTTACCTGCAGATGGCTGTCACTGGGACCTGCACTGCCTTCTCACCAAACTTCATCACCTACAGCATCTTCCGCTTCTTCACCGGAATGGCACTCTCTGGGATTGGGCTGGATACAACATCTCTGAGTAAGTTTGTAGAATGTGTCTTCTTGAATTAGTCAAAAGTCATAAAAGTTAAACAGTGCAAATAACATGGAAAGGAACAGGGAGAGAGAGAAAAAAGGTTTGTACGTCAAGACATAAGCTCTTACTCTAGCCACTATGGGGCTTATTATCAAGCACAGCGTTAGAATTATCGCCGCTTTAGCAGCAGGAAACTGCTGCTATAGCGGCGATAATGGGCTTGATAATATGCCACAGGGAATTCCAATAGAATCCCATGTTGACACCAGAACATGGGCTTCTATGGGAATTCTCAAGGGCATATTATCAAGCCCATTAGCGCCGCTTAAATTTAACGCCGTTTTATTGATAATATGCCCCTATGTGAGTTATTAGGCTGTGATGCAAATGAGACGAAATTATGATTCACTGAGCTAACATTACTAATTAGGTAGAGGATAGTTTATTAGAATGTATGTCACGATTTGATTACAAAAATATAAGCTGACAGAAATATCCTGCACTAAATATCATTTACAAAAATACATTGTGCTAGGCGATATTTATCTATTATATTCTATTACCATACTTCAGACTTTATTACACCGTATGAAAGGGTCTTTGGACTAAATATCGAGTCCAAAATATCATGTGCACATATTTTGATCCTCGATATTTTTGACACAATATTCAGTCCACGCAATATTTTTGTCCTCGATATTCTGTCAGTGATCCAATGAGAAGGCACTCATATAGGATCATCCAGCGAAAAGAACTGCAGTTTGCTTCTTCCCTAACATTGCTTTATGAGAGTGCAAGAAACTGCACTTGCAATTGATGAACTGGTCATATGCATCAGGGAAGGAGATATTTTCTTTATTGGCAAACAATTCTGGCCTGATTCGTACCTAACCTTGCCACAATCTCGGATCCCATGAGATCACTGACAAAAGCGAGAACCCATTGGGACCCAACGATCAGCATTCCATACTATAATGACTCAACCATGATCCAAACTGTAACTGCAAGGTCATAATGGACTCCAGCCCTATGGGGCTCAGGAGTAGTACTGATGCATGAACAACAAGATTGGGTGTGCACCCCATTGATCTCGCCAGCCAGTCCTTGAAAGAGACAATGCAAAGATACTCTCCAATTGAGAGAGGATTACTGCCTTTCAAGTGGGGCTGCACTCATTTTTACTTTATGGACAACACTTTTGTGTAGTCACGAACCACAAGTTTTTCCTACTACTCTTTAAAAGCAGCGCTCTGCTCCAATTCCTCTGCCAAGAGAGAGAAATTGATCCCTTAATTACAGAGGTACAGAGTCACCTTGTCCTACAGGCTTAGATGCAATATGACAATGGCCTGTCAGTCAATGTTAGAATTGTCAGCTTTAGGGTGATCTTCCCTCAAACCTTGTGCCTTACTGTTTTTGCTGAATTCATTTTTGTTAGCCTTAGGACTCTGCACACTTTGCCAGTGCTAACTAGTGCTTAAGGGCTTGTGCTCTCTCCCCTGAACATGTTAAGATTGACTTGCATCCACTTGGCACATTTAATTAACTTGTAGGGGGCATATGTATCAAGCCCTTTTCCCGTTCGCAAATGGTCCGATTCTCAGAATCGGCCCGTTTGCGAACGGGAAAAGGCCTTTTGGGATGTATCATCCCAAAAGGACATAGCAAATTAGAGAATCGCAAAATTTGCGATTCTCTATTTTGCGATTGCATTTAAGGAATAGCAAATTGCAATTCCTTAAATGCAATGTATGAAGCACAGAAAAAGTGCGATTTGGCCTTAAGGAATCGCAAATTACCACCAACTTCAAGTTGGTGGTAATTTGCAATTTCTTTGAAAAATGCACTTTTTTGAATTTTTCAAAGTGCCATGTGGCGCACATACATGCCCTTAGGGGGCACATACATATTTCAGGGGTGCAGCAGGGTGTCCTTTTGACAGCCTGGCACCTTTGAAATTGCATTCTCATTTTGCGATTCTCTAATTGCGAATCACAAATTGAGAATGTCTTCCCATTCATTCTTATGGGCTTCCTAGCCCATAGAAATGAATGGGAAGGTATTCCTTAATTGCGATTCGCAATTTGCTAATCGCAATTAAGGAATGCCAAGGAATCGCAAAATATTTGCGAATTTTTTATTACATCCCGTTTTGCGATTCTCATATAGCGATTCCCTAAAAATCACTATTTGAGAATCACAATAACGGTATTTGATACAGATGCCCATAAGTCCCTAGTAAAGTGGTACTACGTGTACCCAGAACCTGTAAATTAATTGCTACTAGTGGCCTACAGGACTTATTGTGCCACCCATGTAAAACTGATTCAGGCCATCCACTGCAGTCTGTTTGTGCAGCTTTAGTTAAGGGTGGGCAATAAATTCCGCTCTGCCACCGGATTTTGACCACTCCGTGTTACGCTTGTAATGCAGAGTTCCGTCCGCCCAGACTCTGCCAACTGCTGCATAGCAGATTTTTTTCTCGTGCATGGCTCATTAATGCTAATTCGGCGAGTGTGAGCCAGAATTGCCATCCCCTAGAGTGATTTTTGGGCACTGGGAGGGCACCCGTGAGATTTTTTCAATATGGGCTAGCAACTATTCATGGTGAGAATGCTGCCTCTCACATAGAAAATCAATTTGAGTGGCAGCAAAGAAGCAGTGTCCTCTAGTGTGCTGCGTGGTGCCGTTTAGTCTGATTTTGTAGCGCGGAACAAGCTTCAGCAATAAAGATCATCGCGAGCTGAGCAACCTGCTGATTTCCACTTGCAGAGTTTTCATGTAACTCCACCACTAGTTTTAAACTGGAATATCAAACTGGCAAAATAAACCTTTTGCCAGACCCAAACCTTCTTGTTAATACATTTTAGTCACCCCTAAGGTAGACCAGAGTGTGGCATATTTAAAAAAGTTGGACACTTTCTTTAAACTTTTACATGTCCTGGTAGTGAAAACTCTTAACTGCAAGTCCTGCCTCATCTATAGGATAACATTAGATTACCTTGTTATATTAAAAGTAATATATTTCAACTGGGGGCAGTTAGGAATGTTGAATTTGGTGTCTAAAGAATCATAATTTAAAACTCCTATAATGGTAAAGATGGATTTTAAGTCACAATTCTGTAAATGCCACTTTTAGAAAGTCTTTTGCCCACCACTTGTTGCCTGCATCCTGTATCCTGGGTCACATGACTAGGTGTAGCTGGTCATTGTGTATTGCTCCCAGAAAGTGAGATGGGGGAATACCTATTGGCAGGATGGGCCATTTCTTACTTGATGAGGGAGAGGAGCTCTTACCTACCACTCTTGAATATCCCAAAGTCTCTGCATCACCACACTCAAAAGGATTTCACACTAGTCTTTTGTGTCCCCAGACAAGCTGGGGCCAGGACAAGGACCAGATCAGTGAGGAAGAAAATTGGAAACATTATCGACATCAAACCTGGCCCAGCACGACGCAGCCTGTCCATAACACCGAAGCATCTCAGCGAAAGTTCTTACAAGCCCGATGGCTCCCTCAACAACAACGCAGGACTTCTCATTGCATCTCTTCGACGACAGTTCATCGACTAGTTGCAGCTCAACGTATCTCCTCATTAATGGCTCATCAGTCCACCGCTGCATGACACATCTTGATGCCGGACCTAGCATCTCAGATCATTGTCGACAGCTCCTTCATTCTGGCACGTGCAGTGCGACACAAGGTACTTTCTTAGGAGACAGAGCTCAGTTCTGTATCCGCCCCACGCTCCATTGCAGTCGGCCTGAACTTGTGACGTGGACCCAGTCTATCATGACTTTTTGCCTGTTAGAGCTTGATTTTTACAAAACCTTCAGTTTTACTTATTGGATTTCTGTTGGTTTGGTGTAAAATAATTTATAAAATTTTACACTAATATTCTAAATTGATGTGAGACTTTTTTGTGTTGTGTTTTTACTTTATTACTGCTTGAAGTTCTGAATAAATAGTTTTCACATTACCTCTAAGTTAAGCCTGACTGCATTTGTGCCAAGCTACCAGAGGGTTGAGGACAGGTTAATTTAGGGTGTGCCCATTATTCACCCGGGCAAGAATTGTGAATGCTGATGAGTAGGGTGTCACCCCTCTCAACCAGTAACCTAATTTCCTGCAATCAGTGACATATAGCTACAAACTGCAGAGGACAAGATTGTTCAGAAAGCCATTGAGCAACCTCATGTAACTCCTGGGAGTCCTAACCAGTGATGAGAAGAGCAAAACCTATCTTCAAATTCTGTGTAGACTATGCAGTAAGGTCTGCGCCTCAAAAAGTTGGGTCATCCTGAGGGGCACAGCTTCATCAACCCCAAACCACCACAGCACTATGTGGTCAGTGTAGTATACCGAGGGCACCGAGGAATCATCAAAACGTAAACTAAGTTGATGGAGAAAGTCCATTTCTTGTCATGGATACATTAGTGGATCAGACCATATGTGAATGCTGCTGATGCAAAAGCTGGGAGGTGCAGAACCGCCTGCATTTGTGAAGATAGAGGTGGGATGCACTAAGCTATGGGTCAATTGCAGCACAGATTTTTGCCTATTACGGAATTGACTTGTGCACAAAATTCCCCATTGCTTAGATAGTTCAGTCAATTCAAACAGGTACTCTCCAAATTAGAGAAGAGACTTAGTACCTTAGAGTTACCAACTATCCTCCATACTGTTGACAGATCACCCTTCAAGTGGTCAGATTTTCAGGAATAACTCAGGGGCATATTCTCAAGGAACTATCGGCGAGTTATCGGCACTTTATCACAGCCAAATTGGCGATACATTTATCTCCCCATTCACAAGCTGGTGCAAATAGCCGTTATCACCAGTTTTCCGGCGATAGCATCCTCAAAAAACATCGCCACAGATGACCCCGGCAACTATCGCTAATGAGATGCGGAGTAGGCATTCCCGAGGAAAAATCAGCGACAACACCACACCTCAACATTCTCAAGGACCAGCCTGATCTGCAATAAGATCACAAAACAGGCGATAAGGTACATTAGCAGAAGGAAATTAACACCTTCTCTGGCCTGGTGCAAAGTCGTATGACAAGCAGCACCAGAAATGGGAGCCCAGACCACAGCCACACCTGAAGAATAACAGATGCCATGGATCCACTGATCATGCAGCTCTGAGCCCAAACAGGGCCACAACGCCCTCCGGCACCACCCCCAGGACCCCCCCGGATCCCCCACCCCCTCCTGGACCAACACTGAGGCAGCGGAGACAAAGACATCCTGAAAACGCACCAACCTCACAGACCCAACACCAGGGAATGTCATTGCCCACCACAGGCTCAAAAGGACAACCATCCTACGCATCCTGACCACCATTGCCCACAGGCTGACGGTACCAACACAGCGGATAACCAACATCCCCCCGCAGACAAAGCTGCAGGCTGTGCTGCATCTGTTGGCCTCTGGGACCTTCCAACCAGCAAATGCCAGAGTCAGAGGAGTCTCACAGCCAGCCCAGTCCAAGCCCCCCACAACTGTCCTGGATGCCATCATCAGCTTGGTACCACACTACCTATCCTTCCCCCACACTGTGCAGGAACAGCTGAAGACCAAGCAAGGTGTCTACACCATAGCTGGCTTCCCTCATGTGTCAGGGGGCAATTGACTGCACACATGTCCTACTTATGCCCCCTGGCAACACTGCACACAATATCCGCTACCGAAAGCACAGGCATTCCATCTCTGTGCAGGGAATAGTGGACCACCGGGGAATCTCTACCAATGTCGACGCCAACCACCCATGCAGAGTGCATGAATCCTACATCTTCCGACAGTCCATCATGAATCGGCGCTTCCAGGCTGGCACCTACAAAAATGCGCTGCTCGTTGGCAAGTACCAAATGAACACACCACACACCTCAACTCCACAATCATGCACCTCACAGCACTGGGAATGCATACATCACAAACTCACATACAACATAACAACATGCCCACCCACCAGACACAATAGCACAACCTACTGTGGCAACCTGGGCCAGCCATGTACATAAGCCATCAACGGCTTGGCCTTCAACCACACAATAGCAGATTGTGGGAAGAGGTAGGGACCAGGCATGTGCAAAGGAGGCAAGTGACCGATGAATAGGAATGTACACAATGCCAAGTGTGGCGTGGATCCGATGGCCAGACTGCAGTATGCAGACCACACACATATCCATGTCAACATACACCGCTGGTGTATGGAGTGTAGTGGACAGTGGACGCAACCATGTCACCCCAGCCAGTGGGGAAGATCCTGGAAATGTAGCTTGTTACGTCCCCCTCCTGTAAGCGTGAGCGGAGTGGGCTGGCCCGGCGTACGCCAGGCCAGCGTAGGGGTGTGAATAAAGAGCATGTATCTCTGGGTGTGGGTCTCTTCCAGAATGCCCAACGTCTCTGCCAGGGCGATGCCCCTCACCCCCCCACGAGGCTGATGCTGTCTCCATGAGCGGTGTTGCCTGCGATGCTGTGCGCCTGCTGGACCCTGGCCCGCTGGTCCCCGTACCAGTCCTGCCAGGCCCTGCGCACCCAGGCCTCAATGCACACCTGCTGACACCAGTGTGTGTCGAAGAGGGCCCATAATGTGCCGGTGCAAGCTCCAAGCCTGAGTGCCCCGACCCTGACAGCCTCCTCAGACCATCACAGCCTCCGCGACACAAACCCGCAGTACTACCCTCTCGTTGACGTACTCCACCGGCATACACAGCGGACTAGTGGGTCACGCATTTGGAACTGAGTCTTGATTACACTATGGCAGAGAACATTAATTATGGCTGCTTTTATGTCACTATACTCCCTTCGATGTGGTGACACCAAGTCTGTGTATAGCATTCCAACCACACGTGTCTGTGTGCCCACGCAGACTACTGCCCTCGGGCCACACTGCGCTGGAGTAGGTCACACAGTTGGAACTGAGTCTTGATTTTTCAATGGCAGAGTACATATCATTGCACGCAATGAGAGGTGTAAGAGGATGACACGTTTCAGTCCGGAGGGAAAAAGGATCATGGTTATGGAGGTGATCGAACACTAATGACAACTGCCCTGGTGCCCTGTGCATCGCAAGCCAACGACATGTGGCTATGGGCCCCTGCTGACTGCTGTTTCCGGCCTACACTGCGGTCCAGCAGGCCTCACACCAATCCAATCCAGTCCATACCAGGCAGGACACGTCATCGTCGCTGACTGAACACCCGCTCAGCTCTGGTGCTTTTACCTCCGTCAACCACAAGTCATCCCCAAATGCCATGTCAACGTTGTGTGTTAGAGTTCCAAGAGGAGATCGCTGATCCGCGTCTGGCCCGCGCTGACCGCTGCCTCAAGCCTACACTGAGGTCGATTAGGTCACACATTTCGAACTCAGTCTTGATTTATTTATGGCTGACTTGATACCATTGTACAGGCCTCATCTCAGACTGCATCCCCTTTCAACTCCGGTGCCACTAAGTCTGTTCCCCAAGATCCATGAACACTTTCTGGTTGAACTTTTGTGGCAACTGAGTCCATGGACTGGGGGTTGTCATCACCATCATGTCAGTGATACTGACTCTGTGGCAAAAGCGAGGCAGTAGCATTCCACTCCTCAATTTTCTGCTTTCGGACGGCTTCTACCCTCTGCATCATTCCCTAGAGGACACCTTCCACTGTTCCCCGCAACCCTCCGCCACATTCACCTTGGACGTCGATGAGGAACCGCTCAGCTCGCATGGCCCATCTCACTGCACCGCAAGTCACCGTCCGTGGTGGTGTGCCTGTGCCGTCCACAGTGCATCCGGGGCCACTAACTCTGTGCAGCTCAAGTCAGAGACCCTGGCTCCTGAGATGTTGGATGGCCTCCAAGACAATGGCCTTGGGGTCATCGACGCCATGTGTATGTGGCTCTGCGCTGTCCACTGCCTCCGGACTCAACTGCGTTACACCAGGGCTCACACATCAAATCGAATCTTGACTGGCCCGGATGACGCATCACTGCAGGAGGCACACACCACCACCGCCAGGTCCACCCCCACCCGCAAGAGTCGAAACAGTCATACTGGCAGACTAACAGAGTTTCTCACACCTGTGGTGGATGCCATCATCTGCCTGATACCCTGCTCGGCACTCCAGGTGGCCCAACCTCAGTGCACTGCAGCTCACGGACACTTCTGTTTGCATATTGGGTGACCTCTGTACTTGCTCCAGCTACCTCCATAATGCGCCACCGTTGTCCCTGTTATGCTGGTGTTTTCTGTTTCCGTTTTACCTGTGTTCACGGTTCAAGTTTTTGTCAGCACCAACCACTCCTTGCAGGCTGACTTACACTCACCCCACACACATCCAGCACAGGCGTCACTGTACATGTGGCTCAGCCAATAAAAAGGCTGGGTGCACGTGCTCGTGGCCAGTTCCACAAACTATCTGTGTGTGTCCGTGTGGTCATAATGTATGCATGAGGACCCCGGGCCCGACAGCATTACATTTTGTTGTGTACAGCGGACTTCAACATGTCACTGCAGGCAGCTTGTTAGACCTTGGACATGTAGCTTTATCATCACCCACTCAATACATAAGAGGAGTGTACTGGGCTGTCGTACGAAGGTCCAGCGTGGGTGTGTGAATGATAATTGCGTGCCTGTGGGCGTGGTTCAGTACTGGAAATGTGCAAATGCATGTGCATCTGTCGTGGTGTGGGTCTCCTTTGTGGGGTGTTGTTGGTCCCTGATGGGACTTGAACACCCACGTATGTGATTTAGTTTGGCTTCCATGGGCTCTGACCCCACCCGCGCCTGTTCGGCCACCTCCTCTTGGCATTCTGACACCAGGCATTGGGATGCGATGTGTGCCTAGGTGACGTGTTGGGAGCCATCCATGGTGGCGGGTGCTTCCTGCTGTGTGGTCTGTGCAGGGGCTGGGGTCTCCTCTGTGTGGCTTGGCTGCCCTGCTCCTGGGGGTGTGTTGCCTAAGATTTCCATGGGCGGTTGTAGGGCTTCGGTGTCGATGGTTTGGTGGTACCCTCCGGCATAACACTGATGAGTGGTCTGGTCGGCTCTGCAGGAGGTGTTGTTTGTCGATCTGCAATGGGATGGGGAGATGCGTGTTGACATTGTGTTGAAATGTATGTTGTCACATTGTTCTAGTTTACATGCAGATTGTATGACTGTGTACATTGTGACTGTTTGTGAGGTGCTGGATATTTGATGCGGGACAGTGGACATTTGGACTACATGACGGATGTGTGGTTGTACACGTGCATTTCCGTCTCACAGTATCCTTATTATTTTGAAAATTTTATGCAAGAAACAATCACATTTCAAAATCTACAACATTGTATAGGTGACGACCAGAACCAACATATAAATCATATAAGGTGAATTGACAGGGCAGAGTTCTACAAAAAAAAAAAGAAAACAAAAAAGCAAAACATGAGCCGCAGGCTCTAGGAACCCAAATAGAGATAGCAATAGAGCAGACCCCAGTAATGAGTATTAATCAAAAGAGGATTGTGACACACAATATACCCTATCTTACAGACTATTCAATCCATTCTACAATTGGCGCCCATATTTTTATCCCCTTTGCTCTCTTTCTATGTCCCTTTGTCTTATAGATTGCAGATTCCATATTAAAGGTCGCCAGAAGTCTGGCCCTCCAAACAAAAAATGCCGGAGGATCTGGGGAGATCCAATCTTTCGTAATACAAGCGCCCAGGATCGCCATACAAATAAACAGAAAGGAAATTATAGACTTCTGTCTTATTTGCGCTTCAGCTTCTGTTTTAATTCCTATCAATACCATCTCCCCAGTAATGCATACTGGTGATCCCACTACTACTGCCAAAAAGGATTGAATTGAAGATAGGAGATCCACTAATTTTGAACACGTGTAGAACATGTGGACAGCATCTGCAGCTGGAGTACCACACCTATTGCATTTAGATCCTGCTCCTGTACCCCATTTAGCAATCTTACCCGGTGTATAATATAAATCATAAATAGCCATATAATGTTGTGCACGCGTCCTACCAGTCATTAATATTTCATTTGCCAAGGCAATAGAAGTATTTAATGCAATTCTTTCTATATTTAACTTCCTTTCCCACCTTTCCTGACAATACTGTAAGTCGTCTGGCAATAGCTTTATCAACATAGAATAGAAAAAACCAATAGGCATACTTTTCCCCAACTGTTCTATTAAGGGAATTTTTCTAAATTGGTGCATACCACCTGGAACTAATGTATTGCAAAAGCTACGGATTTGCAAGTATTTAAAGAAGTCATGTTTTGATAAACCATATTGTAGTTTTAGCTCTGTTAAAGATAAAAATTGGCCATCTAGACAGAGATCTCCTAAGCGGGAGATCCCTTTCTGCTTCCACCTAGTAAAAGTATAGTCTCGAAAAATTGGAGGAAGTATACCTACAGCCTCAAAAGACCTAGATGCCGCTTAATTCGCCTCCAGATAGCAAAGGCAGCCTTATAAATTTTAAACTTAGTTTTTTTATAATAGCTGGGTTCAGCAAATTTTACCAAGCAGCAATTTGCCTTTTCACCCAATCCAAATTCATAGATTGATGGACTGTGGCAGGGCAACAGCTTAGCCCTTTCTCCAACAACCAAAGGAGATATGAATTTCAATGCTGCCGCCTGGTAATAAAACAAAAAATACGGAATCCCCCAGCCTCCCATAGTTCTAGGGAGCACCCTCTTTTTGTATGCCCTTCTATGCCTTTTATGGTCCCATAACAATCTAGAACTAATGTTCTCAAGCCTTTTAAAGTATATAACTGGAAATTCAAGTGTAATGGTTCTAAACAGCTAGAAAAGTTTTGGCAGCACCAGCATCTTTAAAATGTTTGACCTTCCATGCAGTGACAGATGAAGATTGTTTATTCTCTCTAAAGTAACCTTAACTCTATCTAATACTGGGTTCAAGTTAATTTCAGGAATTTTATTGACGGGTGAAAACAACTTGATTCCCAAGTAGGTAGCTTCCGAGAGGGTGGAGATGCCGTCCGGAGGGTTACCCCCCACACATAAAATCTGAGTTTTAGTTAGATTTAGTTTATAGCCAGACATTAACCCATACTGCAAGGCAAGGTCTTCAGTTGTTGATAGAGCAGAAGGAATATCAGTAGTGAGAATAACAATATCGTCTGCAAATGCCAGAGCTCTATACTTAATGTCACCCACTTCCACAGGTTTAATGTCATTAGACTGATTTAATTTAGACAAAAATAAATCAATGTATAAGGCAAATAATAAAGGTGAGCTGGGACAGCCTTGCCGTGTTCCGCGGCTAATTATGAAAGATTCTGACTCTCTACCCGACAAGCGTATACACGAATTAGGTAATTGATACAGTGACTTGATAGCTTGGAGTATGCCCGGTCTAAATCCCTTCAAACGCAGTACCTTCCATAGAAAAGGCCACGACACCCTGTCGAATGCCTTCTCGGCATCCAACAGGATGATTCCAATAGGGGTCTTTGTAGCTTCTGCCCAGTCCATCAATGCTATCACACGACGAACGTGATCAGTCGTATCGCGGCCAGGAATGAACCCATGCTGAAGTGGTGAAACAGGGGTGGAAATAATACTCGACAGATGGACAGCTAGGACTTTGGAGTAAATTTTGCTGTCAGCATTGATTAATGAAATAGGTCTGTACGAGGAAGGTAACACAGGAGGTTTGTCTTTTTTAAGAAAGACTGTGATTATTGATTTCTGCCAAGACGGAGGGGGTAATCCCTTTTGAGTACTTAAAAACATTGCCTGCAATTCGTCTTTTAGAACCGAGAAGAAGGTTCTAAAGAATTCCAGGGGGATCCCGCCTGGGCCCACCGCCTTACCTACCGCAAGGGATAACATTGCTGCCTCCATTTCCTCAATAGAAATATCGGCCTCTAGCTCTTCTTTTTGTTCTGGAATTAGTTTTAGGATCTCATTATCTCCCCAGAACCCTACAAATTTGCCTTCTTTATCAGTAACATCTTCATTTAGGTACAACTGAGTATAAAAATTATTAAAGATCTCCAAGACTTTCGCGGGTTCTGAATGGATTTGCCCAAGTTCATCCTGAATTGAATCCACCCTCCTAGCAGCCTCCTTCTGCCTCAATCTTTTACCAAGTAGCCGCCCGAATTTTCTCCCACCTCATATAAGTCTGAACGATGAACCGCAATTTGGACCGCTAACTTGGTAGCGAAATTTTGGTAGACCCTCATTTTTTGAACAGCCAGATCTTTTGCTATCTGATCAGAATCCTGAGTATTAATAAGAGCCGCCATAAACGTAATTTCTAAAGCTCTCAGTTTATTCAACTCATCCTCCTGTTCTGCCTTTATTCTGCGTTGTTTATTAATCGAATAACTAAGGGACTCCCCCCGCACCCCGGCCTTGAAAGCATCCCATATCATACCAATTGGAGCAGATCCACGATTAAATTCGAAAAACTCCACTATCCATTTAGAGATTTGTCGCTGAGAAGCAGGGTCAACCAATAACAGACGCTCAAATGTCCATGTTTTTTTAGAGGGTCTATACAGTGTTTCTACCTCTAATTCCAGAATAATAGGATTGTGGTCAGAAATTATTTTTGGTTGAATGTCAATCCTCGCGTTAGTCAATAATTCTAAGGCAGTAAAAAAATAATCCAATCGAACATGTTTCTGATGAGGGGCGGAGAAAAATGTATGGCCAAGGTCGTTAGAACTTTTCAACCACCAGACATCTACTAGACCAAAATCGTTAAGGAGACCCTTGGTAGCCTTAAAAACCCTAGTCTTTTTCCCCTTATACTCCATGTTACTACTAATGTTTTCATCTCCTCGCAGATGTAAGTTAAAATCCCCACATAGGATTTAGGAGAAGGCCACAAGGCCAATTCAATACTGATGTCATTCAGCATATCGGGGTCGTCAGCATTAGGCCCATACAATGAGCAAAGAGTAAAAAGAAGGCCATCTGTCCTCATCTCGATAATGGCCCACCGGCCAAATTGATCAGTCTTAACACGTTTGCATTCCCCCCACCCGTTTTTTTTAAAAATAGCAACACCTTTTGTATTCGACCCTTGCTGTGTGCAACACAATAGATCTAAACCGAGATCTTTAAGGCAGACCCTGTTGTTCCATGCGATGTGTGTTTCTTGAATACATAGCAATTCTACCCTCATTGTTTTAAGAATCTGAGCCATCATCCCTCTTTTTTTTCTGTTGTTCAACCCACAAACATTCCACGAGCAAATGTCAAATTTACCCATCTTTAATCAAATCTTGTTTTATCAAAGCTATCAAACCAGAAAAATACCGCCCCCAAATATTGGTGTATTTAAGACTTGCTTCCACCAGAAACTCTGAAAGGATAAATGTAGCTAAGAAGAGTTTACTGAACCATACCTTGCCTTGCGCAATTACGCGTCCCTCCACCATACTGCTGTCTTCCCTATGTTACTTGCCCCGCACCCCCCACTCCCCCCTCCCCGCTACTACCCCTACCCCCCCCACCTTCCCCTGAACCCACCCAGATGAGGCCAAGGGACTGAATAGTCCCTCTTAGAGATGGACAGAGAGGAATGAGCGCTCCCCCACCCCCCTATCTCCCTGCACATATACCAAACTAAGTTTATGGGAGAGGAAGCTTTCGCTGATCTCACTAGTCTCACTGCAGCAAGTTAACCCTTACAGTGCCCCCAAAAATTCCTTTGCAGCTATCTCGGAAGTAAAAAATTAGGTTTTATCTTTAACTATAACCTTGAGCTTAGCGGGATTTAATAGATAAGCTTGAGCCCCTTTCCCTTGCAGTGGCAGGATTAATTGACGAAGATGCCATCTAAGTTGTACTGTAGCCTGACAGTAGTCAGGGGACATAGTTTCCTGCTATGTTAGATGTGATTAGCCTGTTTCTGCGCATGAGCGGACCCAGTTGTGTCCTCTGTTCTGCAGTGTCGGTGTTGTACTTTGTGCCACATTGTTGTCGGATTTGCTATTATTGCTATGTGTGTGCGCTGCAGTGTGCCACGGGGTTCAGGGACATGATCCAGTGTCATTGTGGGTGTGCAGTGTGCTACACATCGTTGTGCATGTGTGCCATTGTGCCCATCTCCCCCGTCCCCCAAGTCCCTGGTAATTACTCACCCTGTTGATGTTGTGTCAGGTCCTCTCGTGCTGTGTCCTGACTCCCACCTCCTTGCAGCGTCTCCACACTGATGACTGTGGCCCCCGTTTCCTCCTGCTCCTCCTGTGGCGCAGGACTCCCACCTCCTGTCGCCGTTGCTGTCTTCCTGTTGGCAGCAGGTTTGTGCTTGGTTTGGCTTTTCACATCATGCCAGCCCCTCGTGGCCTCCTCCATTGCCCTCCTCGACTGCATTCACGTTGGTCTAATTGTGTGTCAGTTGATGGCAGTGTTCTGTTACCTCTGTGATGCTGTTCTGCTTTTCCTGCGTACTGCACCCCGTCTTCCTCTCCCTCTTCTCCTTGGCCTTCCCCGACACCGTTGTTCCTTGCAGTCTGTGGGGCTTGTGGGGTTCACGTTGGCCTCTGCACTCGGTCTTGGTGCATCTATGGTGCTACGCAGTTACTCGTTTTCTCCCTTTCTCCATTGCTTTCATAGTGCATTTTCCCACATGACGCGTGGGATTTGCAGGCCTGTGGCTGTTTTTCACTGGTTTTTGTATCGGGATTGGCCTCATCGCAACTTTTTTGGCGTTTGTGTTTTGCATTTTTGCGGCATCGCGTTGACTTTATCGCGGACATTTGACACGTTATCGAGGGCCTATCGCATTGTACCGCCGGCTTGGGAATACCACGTTACCACGGTATTGTTTTCCCGCGGTAGACTGCGATGTGATGAGTTGCGTTAAGCTACTTTTGCGGTAGTTATCACACGGTCTTGAGAATATCCCCCTCAGTGTTCTGGGTATGCAACACCAGAAAATAATCTTTTGATGGCCCTAAGCCAAATGAGCAGTTGGAAGACTGATGAGAACTCTAATGAAGATAATCAGAATATGAGTGTAACCGAAGCACAATGTTGAAAGGTCTATCCATAGCTTTCAGAGAATTTGCAACATGCCACCGTGCACAACACAGAGACTACTGGAGACCATGCTGTTTGGCCAAACTCTGGCTGAAACCAACGCAGTGTTGTCATATTAGACAGCAGTGCCCGTGAACCACAAGTTAATCCGCAGATTTAGGGAGAGTACTGACATGGCAGAAAATCTAAACAATGCAGCATTAATCAGAAACCAACATTTGGATGCAAAGTTCAAAATTATGTTCATAAATGAATCATTGGCTATTATAAACAAAAGTGGCACAATGAACACTTTCTAAAGAGAAGATTAATGACATTTGTTTAAAAGAAATGACAAGTGGCTCCTCCTCGGTCAGACCTGCTGCTAGACTGATTGAGTGAGCTTGGAGGAACGGACTTGGATGAAGGAGTGCCACAAACCAACAACATGCTTGCAACCCTCAAACCCCATTTAAAGGCCTTGAGCAGTTGTGTCAGAACCAGCACCCTCCCACTAGAGATCATGGAGCACTCCCAGGTAGTAGTGGAGGATGCTAGAGCCTAAGACCTGACTCAAAACCATTGCAATGGTTGCAGGACTATGCTTGGTGAACCAGTGATTAGATGGTTGTTATGAACAAGATCAGACAGAAAGATTGAGGCTCTTATCATGGATTAGGTAGGAATGTACCAAGCCACTCGACCCTCGAAGACCATGTCATCATGGACTGTTGCACCATGATGTCAGGCATGAAACCAGTGTATAAATAAAATCCACCCAAGCACTCGAGGTGAGATGGCATTACATGAGCAAATGTGTCTCCATAGGTATTTTTATGACTCTGCTTCGGCCTACTACAATCGTCAGCCATTGGTTTGTAGTGTAATTCATGTATTACATCAATTTGAACCACACCTAAACGTTTTATGATGAGATGAGGAAGTAATGTAGTTTATGGGCCACTGGATAAGATAACATGAACTAGAGCACTGATCATTAAAATGGCTCAACCGACGAATTCAACAGGAATGTGAGAGGTATTCTCTCATCAATGATGGCTACCACATCAATATTATGGCTGGATGGAATGCAGAGTATTGAAAGCTGGGTGAGGCCTTATAGCATGGGAGTGTTAGATGTCACCACAGCAGCCATCAATGAGTAATTGTGCTTCAGTAGATGCAATCTTAGACCATGATGAAAACAGTGGTATTGGAAAGCTAGTGCTATGACTCAAGCACAACATTCTGCACAGAGGGGAAGATTTACAAAAATCTTGCGCAACGCAGCCCCCGTGAGGCTGCGCTGCAGTGCGCGACATGGAGGGAGCAGGAGAGTGCCATATTTGAAAAAATATGGCTCTCTCCTCCCATTTCCCTTGATTTCATCAGCCGTGCGCCATGCACACACCTTAGTGCTGTAGCGCTAGGGTGTGTGCATGAGTGTAGCATAGGTTTTGTACAGGAAGGGTATCCTTCCTGTACAAAATACTATGCTAGACACGAGGGAAAGCTTTTTCAACTTTGCATGCGTGCTGCACAGTGCAGCATGCATGCAAAGTCTGAAAAGGAAGGAGAAATTAAAACATTTCTCCTTCCTTGCGCCTATTAGAAAAGGGCGTCGTTTTCACACACTAAACTCAATCTACTGTTTTTATAAATTGGGTTTAGCGTGAGAAAGCTTGGGTGGTTGCATGGGAACGCCCATGCACTACTCTTGGAATGCCCCCACGGCGCAAAGTAATGTGAAGCAGGGCAATGCATTGCTTTGCATTACTTTTACGTTGTTTCCAGCGCTAAACACGTTTAGCGCTGGAAAGTTAATTAGGAAAAAAGATTTTGCACCGTTTTGCGTTACTTTTGGGACACAAACACGGCATAAAATCTTAGTAAATCTCCCTCAGAGAGTCTAAGTCTTTGCGCGGCAAAGGTGGTAGCACTGCAGTGAAGAGACCGCAGAGTTGGAGAGCAGGCAAATGGTGCAGATGGATAAACAAGCTGGGGAAAAAGTATGGATGTACTGTCCTGGGGTGAAAGGGAGATTGCCATGACATCTCAGAAATGTTTATTGATTGGGTGGAACAGCAGCACTGTTTTTGCATCAGCTGAACCATAGTGGCAGACTCTTCCTTGCTACAGAAAACAAATGATGGACTGAATGCTGACAATGCAAACATTCTCCCCAGTCAAAAGATCTGGGTTAAATCCATCGTTCTTTTGCCCACTACGCCACCCCAGTTTGGACACAGCCATATGCAAATCACTCTTGACCCTATGCCCCATGGGAACAGTCCAGACTGAACTGCCAGGCCAGGTCCTCCCTGGACCGGAAACAAACATCCTGGGACCGGTTTCAAGGTATGTCACCCTTCTTCAGCCAGGCTAGCTTTAATCCAGTGGCGCCACCACCATCAACTCATCAGAAAAACATCCAAGCCAACACCAGGAAACATAAAATCAGGAACATGAAGTTGAGAAGGATGAAGACCAAGGTGTTCATAAGGTGGCACAAGGCACTATTTACCTTCTATTCCTCTATCTTCTGGGAGAGTTTGCGGCCTCAAGAGGGGCTCTCCCTGGGTTGTAGTCTTGTACTCGGTGGTTTGGTAGCAATGCAGTGTTGCTTCATTGAAAAGACCTGTCACATCTGTGACTGGACACTGATAGCCCAGCCCCATCTGTTTTAAACAAAATCAAACAAAAGTATTTCTCTCCAGTCTGCCTTCCTAGGACATATTGAATCTGCCTGTCTGGTGGTGCTCCCTACATTTCTGGCTCAGTCTTTGGCAAGTGATATGTGTATTGCCTGCAAGGCTGGACTGGCCGCACCGGGCATTGGGCGTTTCTCCGGGAGGCTGGAAGGGTGAGGGGATGGTTTTGTTACTAGGGGGTGTTTTTGCAGCAGTGCAGCCATTTTGAAAGTACCAGAAGCCTTGTACATCTAGTATTTTTCAGGCAACAACAAGAGTGTCAAGATAACTCTGGTGATCAATGTACCTGCTGCAGAGAGATCAGAGTTTTGTCTAGTGGCAGTTTTGGCTTATCTAAGGTTGCGCAGATGGTTGATATACCTGCAGGAAAGGAGGTGTACCCATGCATTGAACAGTTTATTATGTGCATAGCTTAGTGGGTTACTGGTTTCGTCACGAAGACACTTTTGTTACTGTGCAGTTCATAAGTTACAATCATAATCTAGCACAGTGAACTACAAAGTGTAATCAAAGAGCTGCATGCAAACCACATGGTACAGGTTAGAAATTTCACCACTGTCTATCTCTGTTTGCAAAATGTAATAACATATATTGAACACAAGAATGTTATGTTTTTTTCTGGGTCTTTTATTATCCTAATGTTGCTTGAGTAGAAATAAATTCTTATTGGTAAAGTCAACTTCAACCACTGCGTGACATACTGAACCCTGAGATTGTACTTCTCCAGACCAAGCACTCTTAACAAATGCCTACCAGTATGGATAACATGAATCCTACACCTTGTAGTCCCCTTTGTCTTATGTAACATTGTCTATACACTGATTTACATATGTATGATTCATTGTCTCTGTATTTGTGTATGATGTAAAGTGCTCCAAAACCCTACCATGGTATGAGAGGCACTATAAAACAAATGAAATACATGTGAGAGAGGGGCTATAGAGAGTTAAGGGGCACTGTTGGAGGGTGATAGTGAGGGAATCATTGAAGTGCCCCAATAAAGATTGTTGAATCTTGGGGCACTCCAAGGTCAACATTTACTTCTTTAAAAGCGAACACAATTCGATATGTAATGGAAAATGTGTTGTACAATACAACATTTTCACCCAAATCTTCATGGGGTGAGAACCCCTCCAAACCCTCTTTGTAGTGGTCAGGCTTGCTTGCTGCGCTCACTATGCACTTGACAGCAGTTGGTCTGAGAAGATTTGCCAGGGCTGCTTTGGGTTCCCAGTCCGGCCTTGATTGCCTGACCAATTTAAGGTCATTGATCCTCGTAGACAACAAACATCACTTTATTAATGTACCTCCCAAGCTGTACAAGTTTAGATAAGCAGGGCACTAATTTGCTATATTCACTTGAGCTGATTGGCAGTTGAACTGTAAGAGTTGGTTAACACTGAATTTTAGTTTGCTTTTCTTAGAAGAGTTGCTGCTGTGAAATGTTCAATTATACCGGTTTGTTTTGTTTGCTTAGTTCCCATACACTTGGTGTCCACTTTCCAATGATGCTAGAAATACGGGACAACCCCTGCTGACCAAGCAGGATATTTATGACATTTTATATGATCTGCTTTGTTACCCACACAATGAAAACCACTAATCTGATGGCATCTCTGCACAGAAGTACATGCTTCTCTGACTCCTCCCCTAAAAGTCCCTTGGTGCAATGCCTGTACCTTTCTAAATGGGAGCTGGTAGTGATGAGTGACCCTTATTCTGCACCATGTCTTTGGTTTCCTGACACTAACATGACAATAATGGTGGACACATCACTGGGCAGTTTTGTTAAAATAGGGCTGATGCCAGCCCCTTTCTAATGTAAGTAGTCATCCAGTGCCTTGCAAATAAATATTCACATGTAGCGCAAGATATCACTTGCTATTGAATGGGATGCTACGCTTAATGAATATTAAAGTAATTCAGTCCACATTGCTACAATCATGTGTTACCTTCTGCCATGTGCATTCCAGTGATGCATAAAAACCTAAAAAGTGCTCCCACGGGACACGCAGGTCGAAGATCGCCTGTTCCGCAGCGGAACGGGGTGAACCCGATGATGAAGCATGCCACCAAGGGGCAATCCTGGTGTGTGAGGGTTATCAAAGACAACCCACCGTTTTTTTCACCATGGAGAGTTAGTTCTTAAAGAGTATGGCTCTTTTTGATTTTTGATAATCTGATAGGAGGATGCGACCATCTGACCCGGTCTCCTCTTTCTCCCCCTTTGCTGGATAAGTAACTAGGCAGCGTGCAGCTGTGAGAGTAACCCAATAAAATATCACAATTGGTGCATCTTACAGAAAAGCACTAAGCACAGAACTCCACACATCCAGAAAAAATGCAGAGATAACTGGTCTAACTTTCTCGACTGACGAAGTAGAAAGGATTTTTGCAACAGCTTCCCCTTTTGAAGGATGTAATAGCCCAGACATAGGTATAGACAGCAAAGGCTGGGAGGAACTCAGTACACTGAGACGTACCCAGATCGAAACCATGATTCATGGTTTGATGATTACAGAATACCTGAGAGAAAATGCAGCCCCACAAGGGCTCATAATGAGAAATGAAACATTTATATTCCAACATGACAAGACTAAAAAAAGACTGGTCTCTTATTGTATGGCACTGCACAAGGGACTGGCTTATATTAATTATGTAAACAGCAGCACGCCTATCCCAATAACTCAAAACAGAAATACACACCATTAAGATATGCCTAAAATCTTACCTGTTCACGGCTAGTCTTAAAACAAGACTGGATGAGTTGAATCAGACCATGAATGAATTTGAAGGGAACGGGAAGCAAACCAAATTCCCAAAACTAAGGAAAGACACCAATAAATTAACACATGAGTGGGTGTACCCATACATAGGGGATGACTATGTTATGTCAGGAAGAAATCCAAGCTAAAACACCGAAAGTGACACAAGTGATACCAGGTCCAACAGCTCTGACTCCAGCTCAAGTGCGAACGGAGATTACAGAGGAAGGAGAAACCACAGGTGGGGCACTGGGTGGGGCCATGGACAAAGAGTAGAATGGGGCCCATACAATGGTCCATCAATGTATCTCATGCCATATCACTACAGTCCGCCACCACCCCCCCAGATACACCCACTCCTTTTAGAACACTGGGAAACTCCTCATAGCATCTTCCCCAACTACCAATATGGTGAACACAGGCCTTTTTTAGGGGTAGGGCAGGGATGCCTGAGAGGCAGAACAAAGAGATTACCTCAAGTCCAACGGACTCCCCCACCAAACAAAGTGACAACCAAGAGCATGACAAAAGACACACCAAGAGGGTCGAGCAACCAGGTAGGTCCGAGCCACAACCAGCCTAGTAGTGAATCTCGCAGAGCACGCCCTCTCAACCACACAAATACAGTAATTAGACAAATGTGTGGGTTTTGTACCTCCAGCGAACCTTGACAAGTTGAAACTCAGCTGTGAGGTCAAATAATTCATCAGAAAATTAAAACTGAAGCCCTTGGTTGAAGGAAAGCCCCTCAAACAATGATACACTGTGTGACACAGGTTTATGAGTGAAATTCACCTTTATCCCCCCAACCACCACAGTACCGGTTCAGATCAGGGCCGGACTGGCCGTAGCGGGCACCGGGCAATCCCCCGGTGCGCCGCACGGGTGGGGGCCGTTTTTACAGCGTAGCTGCAAACTCGGCCCTGTAACAAGATCGGCCGAAAACCGGCCCTGGCAAAGAGCTCGGCGGGGCCGGCCGAGCACTTTGCCAGGGCCGGTTGTGGTTCCCAGTCCGGCCCTGGTTCAGATAATGGTCTTTGAAAAGGCTCTCCTGAAAGAAATTGGAGATATTGAACCTATTACGGTAAATGTTTTTCACAATACCACCAAGGAAGGAAAAGCATCCATCAGGGAAATGGGCAATGATAAGGACCTAGTGGTAAAACCAGCGGATAAAGGAGGTGCCATTGTCATCCAGTCAACAGCGGGCTAGAGACTTCTGAGTGAAAACAGGAATAATGAACCATTAGTAACAGACCCACCAGATTTCCTCAGAATACAGATAGGAAACATGACAGAACAGGCCCTAGCACATGACTGGATAACACAGAAGGAGGGGGAGTTTGGAACCAACAAAACTCCCACCACCCTGTATTTCTACACAATCCTAAAGATACACAAGAATCTGGAAAACACGCCAGGATGACCCAAAGTTTCTGGGATAGGTTCAATTTTGGAATCTTTATCAAGGTTTGCGGATGCTTTCCTAAGGCCAATAGTTAAAAGCACCAACACATATTTGAAGGACACAAAAGATGTCCTACGCTTACTGAGGCATAAACAATTTGACCCGGACAAGCTTATACTCATGGAGTTGGACATTGAGAGTCTAACTACTAGCCTGCCCCACATAGAGATTCTGAATATAATTGAAGAGGTCCTGTTTGAGATAGACTGGGACTATCAGACACACAGGAATGTTGCGATGGAGTGCTGCAAATGGGCTCTTACCCAAAATTTGTTTGAATTTGAAGGAATTCTGTATCTACAAAAACACAGGACCAGCATGGGCAGCACCTTCGCGCCAAGCATAGCTGATCTCTATGTTCACCATATCAAGGCACACAAAATCCTATGTCCCCACAACCCTTTTCAAGAACACATAAAACTGTGGAAAAGGTACATTGATGAAGTCCTGGTCATATGGGAGGGCAATGAAGCTACTGCAAAGAATTTCTTGAGTTGGTTAAACTTACAAAATGAGTTCTTAAGGTTTACACACACCATGAGTAGAAAAGAATTGGTGTTCCTGGATTTTAATCTCATATGTGAACAGAGCATGCTTAAGACCACCACACATGAAGAGCCAACTGCCAAGAACTGTCTCCTCCTATATGATAGTTTTCGTCCACACAATCTAGGAAAAAACCTCCCTTTCGGACAGTTCCTAAGATGAAGGAGCAACTGTTCTAATTCAGAGGGCTAAAAAATACAGTCAGAACGCTTGACAACAATACTAACAGCCAGAAAATACCCCCGTAAAATTGTGTCTTGAGCAATGAAACGAGCAAGAAACTATGATAGGGAAGCCCTACAGGAGGTTCCGCGCTCAAAAAGAAAAAGAAGAGAGGCCCATTTGCATTACCACTTTCAGCATCGCATCCAATCAAGCGACTAAAATTATCAACAAACATTGGCACATCCTAAACTGTGGCACTCTAAGGTTCCCAAAACCCATGTTTTCCCACAGACGGGGTAGAGCCTACATGACATTGTTAGTACATACACATCCCCGAAAAACACCCACAGAGGGAACACAAACACAGGGTATCATACCACCCATTAAGAGCCAATACCCATGTGGAGGCTGCAGGGTCTGTCCTTTGACAAAACCAACAAAACTGTTTCCTTCAGCAACAACTTGACATGGGAACTTAGACAATTCACAAACTGTAACACACGGGTAGCATAACTGATAACATGCCCCTGCAACCTACACTACGTAGGAATGGCGATGCGCAAAATAAAGAGCAGGATCTGCGAACATAAAAATAATCTGAGATGTGATCCTGCAACTACAAATATGTTGACTCATTACATTGAGAAGAAGCTCACAGCACAGGACTGCCATTTGGTGATACTGGAACATACAAACAACAAAATGAATTGCAAATCTAAACTCTTCTAAAAGGAACAGCGTTGGGTGTTGAGACTCAAGACACACGCAGGGAGTCTTAATGACAACATACAATGGGGGCAATTTACGCCTTGACCCCGTAGAACAGTACAACAGAAACATTTCTCTGCCCCTCCCTCTCTCTCTATTTTGACAGAAAGAACTCCTGAGAACCTCACCATGGCAGTGCATGGTGACTCACCTACATGTAATACTCTCATTACACCTGAGGGTAAAGACCAGTCAATATGAAATCATAAGACCCACCTCAGTTGGGTGCTTTTTTTAATGCTATCCACCTTCCATTATCATCCAACATTGATTTAATCCCTACGATCCTCTAGGACACAACAACATCATGAGGAGATTGTAATGTCAGAATATTTCATATCATGTAATGCCCGAATGCCTCATCATACAAATAAAGAAACAATGACAGCCAGAGCAGCAGTAGACGGAATAACTAAACCAACACACTGGTGAGTACTGCGTGTCGCATTTTGGTTCCCTTTATTTCTGTGAGGCATTTTATTTCTATTTTTAAGCTTCATTACACTTTACCGGTAATTTGTACCAGATTAAACCAAAATGTGCTGTTCAAAAAAAGCTGCTTCTATAACCCCCTAGGTGGAGGCATCATCCACAGGCAGCACTGGTGACCTCACACCTAATCGTGAGCAGTATACAGATAATATACTCAAGCTACCAATGGAAAGCAGAAGCAGTTCGATTGACGGACGCCATCCTGGGTTTGCGGTCCAGTTGTTTTCCAACAAGATCACGCTACAGCAACTCTTACTCTAGCTGGTGTCCCACTGTCAGAGAAGACGGTAAGATGTGGGCCCCGAGCTGGAAGTTTCTAGGTGGTTACACAAGGGTGTAACCTTGACGAAGTAAGGTTGACGTAGCTTTCCAGCATCAAGGATATTCTACTGCATAAAACAATACCGATAGCTGACATATTTGTTTTTTATCCCTCTTTTATTTTATTTTATAGCATGTGACTACAGGTTCACCTCTCAGCCAGAGGACCCATGATGCAAAATACAGCATTATATATGTACATGGTGTTTTAACTGTGTGTAATGTCTTTCATAAGGCTCATTGGTTTCACTAGATGTGTTCACCTCATAACATTTTTTTCACTACAGTTGCAATGAGGTGAGCACATTAAAATTGATTAGGATGCATGCACAATTATTATGGCACACACAAATGACTGTTTCTTAACATTGTAAATTAGCTAGAGTTATCTGGCAGACTAACTCTTCAATTAAGTTTTCACTGAAACATAAGCTGATACACCAAGTAGGTGCTGAATGAATGTAGATGTGTTGGCTGTGTGTGCAGCTACTATAAAACAAAAGGAGCGGTATCAGGGAGTTAGTTTTTCCGTTCCTGAAGAAAAGGCTTGGGGTAAGGCTTGAACACATTGACCTTTTAGAAAGCTAGGCACATTAAAACCTACCCTTTCTCATTGCCCCAGTTTTAATCATACCAACTAGAGGCCTGAATAAATAATATTTTACCTACTAGGCAGGTATTTGTAATATCCCATTATCTACAAAATAAACACACAACCCCTCCACTCCTACTTTTTGTCATCGATTCACATCATAAAAACCTAAAAAGTGCTCCTACGTGACATGTAGGTCGTAGCACTCCCCCTTCCGCAGCAGAACAGGATGAACCTGATGATGAAGCATGCCACCAAGGGGCATCCATGGTAGGTGAGGGTTATCTAAGAAAACCTAGGGGGTTTTTCTACCGTGGAGAGTTAGCTCATTAAAAGAGTAGGGCTGTTTTTGATTTTTTATGTATTCTAGTGATGCACAAATTCTGTATTTCTCCAAGCAAAGGTCTTTACATTACACATGTAATATGTTCTTGTTTTCTGTACTTCTCTGGGGAAGACTACATGTTGAAACATGTTGGTTTGCAGATAAACTAATAAATGATTCTCTTGAGTAGCTGATTGTTTTGTCATGCTATTGGTCAGCAAGCCCTAATAGAAATGCCAGTTTATGTTTTTATTTATTTACTTATTATGAGGAAAGTGGTGTATTATAGGGCGTGGTTGTGTGACTTCACTGTGTAATACTTTCATGATACCGACTTGGGTTCGTTCAGGCTTGTTTGTTAAACCTTAGCTCAGCCCTGGGAAGCTCTAACTTTGAGCAGTCCCGCTTAAGCAAAGGAACAAGTATAAAGCATTTAAAAGCACCATAATAACATAATAAGAAAGTCATGCAACACAAAAGAAATCTGATACCAACTTATAAAAATAGATCTTACTTTTATGAATTTTTAGACACAAAAATGAACAAATTTGACTTGAGGTTCTGAAGATATAGATTTCTGAGCAAATCATAAATCACTGCTTTAAATGCAAAACTCCAACAAGCATTAGTAAGCTGAAAGTTTGGAAACTTTGTAAAACTGTTATAAAGTTGTGTTTGGATATTCCACCCACTTTGGACAACCAACTCTGGAAAGGGAATGATCAAGGGGCCAGTAAGGAGTTGTAGAACAGTAACCTTGTCATCAAAGCAGTCTCAAGGCTGGTTCCAGGCTCCAAGGGGCAAACAACCTAGACTTTAATGGAGTGGTCCTGGTGCAAAGGATACAGGATGCTGAAGATGCTATAAGATGCCGAGGAAGCTGTGCGGTGGACAGGGAGTTTCTTGGTGCTGCTCCTCAGTCCATGGTCCAGACAGGATGAATTTGGCCACAGGTGACACTGTCCCTCAAAGTCCTCTTTGGTCCACCCACAGTACAGTTGCCACTGGACTACCGGTCTCCGGTCCCAGAGAAACCAGTGGTTCCTTTTGGTGAAAGCTAGTGTCTGTCATAGGCAACCAAACTGTACCCCAATGACTCTCCCTGGTCCAGATGACTATGATGCAACTTTTGAGCATTGGGACTTGGGATCTCCAGCTATACATTGGCGGTCAGTGGCAATCAAGCAATTGTAGCTACTGACTGACTAGGACGGGCTTCTTCAGCTTTTGTGGCCCTGGTGCTATAAGAAGTCACCCAACTGACTCTTGGAGTTCACCTCTTCTGTCTGGGGCTCAGGAGTGACTTTTTCATGAGCCAAGCACCACATCACAGTCCTCTTCTTTCTAGCCTAAGGAGCAGAGGTTGCAGTCCAGTCATTGGTGCAACCTCTCTTGCCTAGTCCAGGGAATAGCAGGGCAGTTCTTCCTTGGTCCTCTCTGCCATCCAGATAGAATTTGAGGACTGGGTGCTGGAAGTGCCATTTTTATACCCAGAAAGAGCCCCTGGGGGATGCAGTGAATACTAGCTAATTGGCTACTAGGACTTTCCGCACTTGCTGACTTCCTGCAATGTGTAGCAGCTAGCTATCCCAGAGTGCACTATTCTGCCCATTTCCAAGATGGCAGAACTCTCCTCTCTTGGTTTGTGGAGCCCTGTAGCCCACCCTAGATGTGTGACTACCTGAGGGCTATACGCCCACTAAAAACACGATTTGGCAACTGGTCTCTGCTCTCTGTCCATGAAGACAGCCCATCTAACTGAACAAAACAGTAACTCTCTTGAGTGTATCTAACACTTGTCCATCAAAGTCAGCTTCCCATTTGAAGCTCACCTTTTGGGCTCACACAATGTGTGGTTCCCTGCCAGGGAGAGGTAACACCTCTTCCAACAGCAGTCCTCTACTGTTCCCGCTCCTGGGAATTGTTCACATTTCACCCCAGGAGAGCAGATGGCTTGCTGGTGCCAGGATCTGCGAATGACCACTGGTAAGCTTAGGCAACAAAGTTGCAACTTTTTAATAGTTGAATTTGTTTATGTTACTTTAAATTTGACATGGGCATCAAGTCGGGTTTAATGTAATGATTATTTTGTTACCTTAAAGTACCAACGTTAGTAGTCCCAGTCACAAGTTAACACCGCTGACTTGTAAGTGGGTAACTCTGTACTCGTCAATGGGGCTGCTAGCTATTTTGCAGTAAAAACAACAATTTGCATGAGACAACAATTATGAGGAGCGAGCTTGAATATGGTGGCAACGAGGTATTGAAGAGAGAGAAAATACAAAAAGAACTGAGAGGTCAGGGTGATGGGGCATTTTATAAAAGATTCAGGCTGGGATAGAAGGATGTGTGAGCCACAAGAGGTGCTGAGCAGAGGTGCTCTGGGTGCATAGGTGGAACAGGACTTTAAATGTCATGCAGGTCAATTTCATTTTCCACTGACCTAAAAGGAAGTCCATGGAGATCTTTGAGGGCTGGAAAAATACCACTGACATTTTATGTTTCAGAAATCAACCTAGCAGTTGGATGCAGAAGGACGTTAATGGGAGCTAAGGAACATGTGAGCATACCCAATAGGGGAGCATTTCCATAGACAGTCTGAGTTAGTGTTAGGACTAGCACTTTAGTGTTCAATTTTTTGAGGTCCCAGAGAGATGAGAACCAATCCAAATACACAGCAGTTTAACTTTGTTAGCTGGAGTAGGAGGGAAGCCATCAACATTAAGTTGAGAGAGTAGATCTTTGCAAAACGTAGGATTGAGTGATCGTCTTATGGGAGACAATGAATTCCGTTTTCTATGGGGTGAACCAGACAAAGGTCAGAGACATTCATTTGTGCAGATTGTCAGGGTACTTTTTTTAACAGAGCAAATATCTATGAGTGATGATATTTTTAGAAAAATCTGCATGTCATCACATTGATGAACAGTCATGTTTGCTTCCTCCGTGGTTGACTGCTGGGATAGGGTCAGAGGAGGTGTCGTTCAACATATCCAACATATTCTACTGTTTGCAGTAAGCTGTAAGCCGCTAAAGTTTTTAAAGCTTCACAAACTTGCCCTAAAAATTACTGCTTAGCATCCACCTAGTACAATCAATATCACTAATGGAATATTCACACCGTAATGAATTGTAATTTATATTTTTTTAAACTTCCTTTAAACAGTCGTATCATGAAGGTTACATGCACCGTATGGTTTTTACACTATATATTTAAATATTTACAAATAATATTGTTAAGGTTTTAATTAACCAAACAATAAAGATTGCTTACTTACTGTTTGCAGTCAGAAAAAAAGCATTAACAGCAACATGCCTGGTTTGTATTTTGAGTGCACATTAACACATGACAAAAAATACCAGTGTTGGGAAAAAGCAAAACATAAAATGATTGAATTCTGTATATAATTGAGCCATGAGAAAAGGAATTTACTGTGTTATACTTCAGTGGAATGTTGCAATATAAAATGGACCCTCACACATTGCAAATCAAGCACTCAATAGCAGGTGGAATGATACACAATGCAGCCATTAGCATAAGGTGACAAAGAAATACTGCTTTGGGGGTAGCCAAAACTCACTCTTTGTGTATATTAAAGCAATGGTAACAATAGGCTATAAGACAGCTGCACTGTCAGGTGACACCCAAAAAAGGAGGAAACCCAAGCAAGAACATATTCTTTAAAACACATGCTGAATAATAATATAGAATGCCTCCGTTAGATCACATAGGATGAGAAGGCCAACATCACCATTATCCAACAATCCGTGATTGTCATCCAAAATTGTATTTATTTACATTTTGGTGCTGCAACCTTTGTGAAAGCTTGATTGGTATGGTGCTAGCAACCTGTCTTTACAGATGTGTGGACTGTTGGTCAGTCACACATTTTTCAATGATTTTACCCATTCATAGCAGATTGGTCGCTGGGTGGTTGTTGGAAATTTGGCTGGGTTGTAGAGAGGGGAGGGTTAGAAGAGAGTTGGTTTGTCCTAATTACAGTGGATCTGGAAAGATACATTCATTTAGATATTCTACTGACTTGTTCTAAATAGAAAAACACTGTGGGGCAGATTTACAAGCCCCTTGAGCTGCCAATACGTCACTTTTTGTGACGCACTGGCAGCGCATTTCTCTGCCCCATATTTACAAGGACAGGAAAAGCCACCCTGCGTGGCTTTTCCTGTCCTTGTAAATATGGCCCCTTTACACGCAGCACTTTGCGTGAAAGGGGCATTCCATGGGTATTGCTGTGGGTGTTCCCACGCAACACCCATGGAACCAGACACATTTCCAGATTTACGAGAAATCGCAAACCTGGAAATGCGTCAGTTTGCTATGCCACCCTAGTGGCGTAGCCAGGCGCAACGAGGAGAATTGTTTTCATTTCTCCTCGTTTTTTCCTCCTTCGATGCGTGCTGCATTCTACAGCACGCATTGAAAGAGGAAAATGCTTGTAGAGATTGTTTCTACAATTGCCCCTTCCTGCACAAAAACAATCTCCCCATAGCGAGGCATCCTTGCACCATGGTGCAAGGGTGCCTCCGCCGGCGTATGGCAGCTGTTTGTGCGCCAGCGCACGGAAGAACACAGGAATGCAACATATTATTGTATATATGTCGCATTCCTGTGCTCTGAAAGTGCTGCAGCGTGGCACAGTCAAATGGTTTGCCGTGCCGCGCGGCAGCACTTTCTTGTAGATCTGCCCCAGTGTTTTTATTCTATGTTATAACCATGTTAAACCACATGTTTTCAGGGCTTCAACCGGTATACAATCAGTGACATGTCTGAGAGGAGGTTTCAGGATATTTGCTGACAAAACAAATGTTAGTAGATTGCATGCTGAAGGTAACTGTATAAGAGAATCAAGAAATGGTCAATCCAGTCCACTTTTATTGGGCAGAGTTATATTTCACTTTAATCTCACTGTAGCTAACTTGATCTAATATTCTGTCTTTGATATCCTTTGGGAACTAAAGGCTTGCTGCAATTTGTTTGGACAAAAGCTTCTGGAGGAGAGTGGCATGGACATTTGCTATGTTACCTGAGCTTATTATAAAGTCTTCATTCGGATGCTATGGACAGTGAGACAGGCCACAAATATTTTTTTGTGCAACTTGGGAGGGGGATCAACCCTGGCCACCAATCTAGCTTCAGATCCCACTGAATGTGTCAGGCCATTTATCCCTTTCAACTAAAATGAGCCCTGGCACCTCGAGGAGGCCTGCCCTAAGTGCTCATGCCATATTCTGAATGCAGGGAATGCCATTGATGAAGGAAGAGAACTCGGGGTTTGCAGTTCCTGCTACAGGCAGGTTTAATGGTGCTGGTAGAATTGAGGGGAGACTTTGCCCCTCCACCTCATTCCATGTGCTTGCATACTCCTTTCCACTAATGCTCTGTTTATCCTGTCTTTTATTATCTTGCTTTGCTTTGTCAGCCTGGACTTTTGCCCTGTTTGACCCACAGTGGTTTGGTTGGGGAGCGGTTGGGCGAAATTCATCTGAAACAGAACAGAAAGGTTCACAGTGTTAATGTTTTACTCATTAGCACGGTATGTGACTATTTCTCAGTGTAAAAGGTGACTATCTCCAACCCCACATCCCTCTTTACTGCCCAGCACTTTTACTGTGCAATCCTTTATTGCCCCAAAGGAATTGAACAAGTTAAGAAATACGAAACCGAAAATTTTTTTTTACCTCCTTTTATAGTTTAAAAAAAGAAACTGTTGACCCTTATGAACAGATGAATGTTACAGAGTTTTATGTAACAGTATGGTGTTGTTATCTGTATGGGGCACCTTTGGTTATCTGTGGAGCTCACATTTGCTACTGGAATCTAATCTTTTGATTGATGTTTGGCAATAGTTTAACGTTTTAAATAAACATTGCAAACACTCATTTACATGTAAACAGAGATTAGAGTTCTAAATTCTCTGAACTCCTTCCGCCTGCTCTTCTATTACTCGTTTTGTTGCAGTTTCTCTATTTCTCTGTTCCTAATGTTATTTTTGCTACAATTTTGCTACATTGTTTCACATCATTGACGGTAAAATTATCATAGAAAAAATCTACAACAGCGGCCCCTCCTATCGTACATTTAACTCTGAAATTACGATGCAATTAATTGCAAATAAATCAGTCACCAATGCAATCCAACTGATAAATCTTTACTATTTTAATACATTATAAGTATGGTATACAGTATGGTGTATAGTCCGCTCCACTGATCAGCCTTCTAAGAGGGGGCATTGCTTTACCACCGATTCGCAAGGTGGGGAATATGCTGTTAGAAGTATCCATGAGAAGTAAAAGTTGCCTTCGATGATTCCCTTGCTAGTGGATACTCTAACAGCAGATCACTCAGCGCTTTCCCTACCCCCTCGTCTATGGAGTGGACTTTTAAGAGCTGTTAGACCCAGGATCCCTGGTTGGCTGAGGTAGGTACCTTAGGCCAAATAGGGACCCATGTTTTCACGTCGGGGAAAGGAAGGACACCTTCTGAGATAGCTTGGTAGCTTGGCACAAGCAGCCAAACTTATCTTCAAGGCAAATGTGTACAGTATTTTCAACAGCGCTCACAACAACCCAATGATGACACCACAAATGGACTCCACACGAGTTTTATAAAAACGAGTATCAATTTTATATAAAAAGATATACGATAAAATCTACAAGATATAAATCCAACATATGCGTATTTGTAATATTCCTCCTGGCGGTTGTTAGGCCAGCCAGCCCTTGTAAATACTGGCGATATTAATGAGCACTTCTAAACATTCCACTGCAGTCCTAATGCAATGCTATGCAGTTTGTAATGCTAGAATCAGACACTTTGCAATATAAAAATAATGCAGTTCATAATGCTAGAATCAGAAACTTTGCAATGCAAAAATAATGCAATGCAGAACGCAACAATCAGGCACTTCATTATGCAGAAATAATGCAATGCGTAATACACTAATCAGGTAGTTCGTTATGCAGGAATAATGCAATGCATAATACACTAATCAGGTAGTTAGTTATGCAGAAATAATGTAATGTGTAATACGACAACCAGGTAGTTCGTTATGCAGAAATAATGCAATGCGTAATACACTCCAGCACAGATCACGGTGCCTTAGGCGGTCTCTCTGCCACTCGTGCTGACTCGCAGTCAGCCTCTGTCAACAGTTGCCCTCCACACAGGTATGGTGTAAACAAAAAGTGCAGCTCCGCACTCCGGCCCGGTACTGCCACTCCTTTGGCGAGTATGGGCCGTGATACGAGCCAAAGCAGAGGCTCGCACTAAAGGAATGGGAGAGGCCGTGAGCGTCTCCCTCCGAGCCCGCACCCCACCCTAGGCATCGACACACATTACCTGGGGGTTGCAACCTCGCTCTCGTCTCCTCTTCCAGCAACTTGGGCCTCCGATGCAATCTTTGTTAATTCCGGGCAGTGGGACTCGGCCCTCCCTCGACGAGGTTGGTTCGAGGTCCTGCTCTGGCAACGGCGGGCTCGGGCTGGCGGCTCAGCTTCTCCGGGGATGTTGGTCCGGGCCGCTGATGCTACGAAGGTCTGAGGCTGCAACAGGGCACACGCACACAGCACTGCTGAGACTCACTTGAGCTTCGGGTACACGATAACAGGACAATCCTCACGAAAGGCTCGGGCTGCAAAAAGCACATGCAAACAGCATCGCTGAGACTCGCTTGGACTCCAGGTGCCCCGATGACAGGACACTTCTTATGAGGGTCTCAGGCTGAAAAAAACACACGCACACAGTGTTGTTGAGACTCTCCTGGAAACTTTTGTGTTCCTGAGTTTCCGCAACAGGGAGCCAGCTCACCTCAGGCCCTTGGGGATGGGGAACAACCTTTACAACGCAACTTTTACAACGCACTACCGTTACAACGAAACTGTTACAACGCGAGTGCATTGACATCGCAGGACATTACAACGCAAGTCTTTACATCGACTTGCACTAGATGGCGTGCTAACATAAAAAATAGTGTAGTTTACTATCCCAACACCTTCCCTACTGTTACGTGGACTGGAGTTGGAATAGTAAATTACACTTTTTTAATGTTAGCACGCCATCTAGTGCAAGTCGATGTAAAGACTTGCGTTGTAATGTCCTGCGTTGTCAATGCACTCGCGTTGTAAAACTTTTGTTGTAACAGCATGCGTTGTAACAGCATGCGTTGTAACGTCATACATCCCTTGGGGATAAGTTACTTCCGGACACAGCACACAGCAAAGTCCTTTCAAGCAAGGGGACACAGCACACAGCAAAGTCCCTTTAGCCTCTCCTTGGTTAAAACAGCAAACTGCAGGCCAGCTCCAGAACACACAGCAAGGATCAGTCCTTTCCTTCAGTCTCTTCAGTTGTTTCTTCCTTGGCAAAGGTTCTTCGTGACAACGAAGTTGATTCAGTCTTGTTCAAGCTTGATCAATCCATTTCTCCAAAGTTCAGAGGCTTCAGCTCTCATAGTTATACCCCTAAATGTCTTTGAAGTCTTTGTGTTCAGGGGGACACTGACCCCTGTTCAAACCAGTTTTGGGTGCCTCCCTGCCAGTGACACCTTCTTCCTTCGATTAGTGGGGGTCTGGATTCTCAATCACTCAGCAGGAGATGGGACCATTGTTTTATGGCAGCAACCCAGGCCTCTTCACCTTTAGGGGCTACTCCTCCCCCTAGACTCCAGATGCAGGTCAGCCTGTTGCTGTCTCACCTCCTCCCCTCGGTCAAGACATTCTCCAGATCCTATCACTTTCAAATCCAGACAGTCAATCCACAACCAGGCAGAGACACACAGAAATGTTAGAGCACAAAAACCTAGCCACTTCTAAAAGAGTGGCTTCTAAACACACATTGCAAAAACCACCTTCATAAAAAGATGTGTTATTACATTGTGAGTTCAGGCACACTAAACTTCACCTCTCCATCTTAAGCCTTTGGGAAGATAGGCTGGAAAACATATTACACAGTCTCCCCATTCTATCCTATAGGCAAGATGGCCTTTCCACAGTGAAAAACGAAATGGAGATTATATCACTGTCAGGACATGGTACACACCTTAGTACATGTCCTACCTTTCACATGCACTGCACCCTGCCCAGGGGGTACGTTGGACCTACCATAGGGGTGTCTGATGTGCATAGAAAGGGAAGGGTAAGGTCTGGCAAGTGGGTGCACTTGTCAGAACAACATAGCAGTTTAAATAACTGCGCGCAGGCACTGCAGTGGCAGGCCGAGTTACCTCTTTAAGCCTACTTGTGTAGGTGGCACAATTAGTGCTGCAGGCCCACTAGTAGCAGTTGCATTACCAGCCCTGCCACACACAGTGCACTTTACTAGGGACTTTACTACTAAGGTAAACATACCAATCATGGACAACCAATTACCATTACACTTTATACAGGGAGCACTTGCACTTTGACACTGATCAGCAGTGGCAAAGTGCCCAAAGCATCTAAGCCAGTCAAACGAGATCCATCACAGCATCAAAAATAGAGGAGGTAGAGGCAAAAAGTCAGGGGTAATCACGCCAAGAAATGGCAGGTCTAACACGTGTCCCCTCCTGCCGAAAAGTGGGGGGGAACTGCCCACCCTCATGGGATTTCTCATAACTAAGGCAGAAAAATCTGGACAGACCATCAGCATTGGCGTGCTCTGTTCCAGGTCAGTTTTCCGCTGTGAAGTCCATTCCCTGTAGGATAATGGACCACCTCAACAGTTTTGGGTTCTCACCCCTCATCTGCATCAACCATCTGAGGGGCCTGTGGTCTGTCTGAACCAGGAAGTGAGTCCCAAACAAGTAAGGCCTCAGCTTCTTCAGTGCCCAGACCACAGCGAAAGCTTCCCTTTCAATTGCACTCCACCTCTGTTCCCTGGGAAGTAGCCTCCGGCTAATGAAAGCTTCTGGTTGGTCCAAGCCCTCGTCATTCAATTGTGAGAGTACTGCTCCCACACCATGCTCGGAACCATCTGTCTGCACTACAAATTCCTTGGAGAAATCAGGGGCCTTGAGCACGAGCACCGTGCACAAAGCAGTTTTCAGGGCATCAAAAGCGGTCTGGCAGGCATCAGTCCAGATCACCTTCTTGGTCTGTTTCTTTGACGTCAGTTCTATCAAGGGGGCAACAGTGGTGCCATACCCCTTCACAAACTGTCTGTAATATCCAGTGAGACCAAGAAAGGCCCTCACTTGTGTCTGTGTCTTGGGGGGTCCCAAGCCAGAATGGTATAAATCTTTGCCTGTTGGGGCGCCACCTGGCTGCTCCCTACCTGGTTTCCTAGGTACACCACAGAACCCTGCCCTATCTTGCATTTATTTGCCTTGATAGTTAGGCCCACCCTCTGCAAGGCCTTTAACACTTCACAGAGGTGTTGCAAATGTTCCTCCCAACTGGAGCTGAACAGAGTAATGTCGTCCAGGCAGGCGGCGCTGAATTCCAACAGCCTCCTTAGCACCTGGGTAACCAGTCTCTGGAAAGTGGCAGGGGCGTTCTTCAACCCCAAGGGCATAACACTGAACTGGTTGTGCCCTTCTGGCATTGAGAACGCTGACCTCTCTTTGACCCCCTCGGTCCAGGCAATCTGCCTGTACCCCGACGTCAAGTCAAAGGTACCGGGCAGCTCACAGCCGATCCATGAGCTCATCAGCTCTGGGTATGGGGTGAGCGTCAATCTTAGCAAGCGCATTGAGCCCACGGTAATCCACACAGTACCGAAGTCCTGAGGTGGCACCAGGGGCAGCAGCTTTTGGCACACAGATCACTGGGCTAGCCCAGGGGCTGTTGAATGGCTCAATCACCCCCAACGCCAGCATCTTGGAAACCTCTTCCTTGATGCTGGCCCTGACCTTATCAGTTACGACTGTCTCCAGTTTCCACATCATGGACGCACCAATGGGTGACTCCTGGGGTCAGGAAGAACAGGGAGGCGAACTGACCCAATACCTGGCGACAGTCCCTCTGCTGTTTCAGGGTCAGGGTAGGCGAGAGGCTCACCCCATCCACTGACCCATCCTTCTCCTTGGCTGACAGGAGGTCAGGAAGAGGTTCACTCTCCTCTTCCGCCCTGTCATCTGTAGCCAAGAGCATGGTCACCTCAGACCTCTCAAAGTGTTGTTTGAGGCGGTTCACATGGAGGACCCTCAAAGGGTTCCTAGGAGACCATAAGTCAACCAAGTAGGTCACTTCGCTCCTGCACTTCACCACCTCATAAGGCCCAGTCCACTTGTCCTGGAGCACGCAAGGCTCCATGTCAGATACCAAGACCAAATACACAGGAGCCGACTATGGTCCCAACTCCCCACCGCCACCCGAAAAGACTTTCATGGTCGTTGCTAAAGCGGGGGGAAAAGGGGAAGTGGAAAAAGAGAGAGAGACGGCCTTCCTGATGTGAACTAGAGTCCTCTCTAGTTTCAGGGCCAATGGATTTGACGTGTTCTAGAACTGCATCTGTAGAGGGAGACAAAAATCATGAACATACATTTCCTTCCCGATTATAACTCTTAAGACCCAAAAAACTCTGATAATTTCCCTCTGGGCCCTCGACTATAGCTCCTGTCCCGTATTAGTATGAGTTGTCATGAACTTCCTTCTATTCAGCATCTGGTGCAAGGGTGCCTGCGCCGGCGTATGGCAGCAATTTGTGCGCCAGCGCACAGAAGAACACAGGAATGCAACATATTTTTGTAAATATGCCGCATTCCTGTGCACTGAAAGTGCTGCAGCGTGGCACAGCCAAATGGTTTGCCGTGCCGCGCGGCAGCACTTTCTTGTAGGTCTGCCCCAGTGTTTTTATTCTATGTTATAACCATGTTAAACCACATGTTTTCAGGGCTTCAACCGGTATACAATCAGTGACATGTCTGAGAGGAGGTTTCAGGATATTTGCTGACAACACAAATGTTAGTAGATTGCATGCTGAAGGTAACTGTATAAGAGAATCAAGAAATGGTCAATCCAGTTTACTTTTATTGGGCAGAGGTATATATCACTTTAATCTCACTGTAGCTAACTTGATCTAATATTCTGTCTTTGATATCCTTTGGGAACTAAAGGCTTGCTGCAATTTGTTTGAACAAAAGCTTCTGGAGGAGAGTGGCATGGACATTTGCTATGTTACCTGAGCTTATTATAAAGTCTTCATTCGGATGTTATGGACAGTGAGACAGGCCACCAATATTTTTTTGTGCAACTTGGGAGGGTGATCAACCCTAGCCACCAATCTAGCTTCAGATCCCACTGAATGTGTCAGGCCATTTATCCCTTTCAACTAAAATGAGCCCTGGCACCTCGAGGAGGCCTGCCCTATGAAGTGCTCATGCCACATTCTGAATGCAGGGAATGCCATTGATGAAGGAAGAGAACTTGGGGTTTGCAGTTCCAGCTACAGGCAGGTTTAATGGTGCTGGTAGAATTGAGGGGAGACTTTGCCCCTCCACCTCATTCCATGTGCTTGCATACTTCTTTCCACTAATGCTCTGTTTATCCTGTCTTTTACTATCTTGCTTTGCTTTGTCAGCCTGGACTTGTGCCCTGTTTGACCCACAGTGGTTTGGTTGGGGAGCGGTTGGGCGAAATTCATCTGAAACAGAATGTCAGAAAGGTTCACAGTGTTAATGTTTTACTCATTAGCACGGTATGTGACTATTTCTCAGTGTAAAAGATGACTATCTCCAACCCCACATCCCTCTTTACTGCCCAGCAATTCTCCTGTGCAATCCTTTATTGCCCCAAAGGAATTGAACAAGTTAAGAAATACGAAACCGAAACATTTTTTTACCTCCTTTTATAGTTTAAAAAAAGAAACTGTTGACCCTTATGAACAGATTAATGTTACAGAGTTTTATGTAACAGTATGGTGTTGTTATCTGTATTGGGCACCTTTGGTTATCTGTGGAGCTCACATTTGCTACTGGAATCTAATCTTTTGATTGATGTTTGGCAATAGTTTAACGTTTTAAATAAACATTGCAAACACTCATTTACATGTAAACAGAGACTAGAGTTCTAAATTCTCTGAACTCCATCCGCCTGCACTTCTATTACTCGTTTTGTTGTAGTTTCTCTATTTCTCTGTTCCTAATGTTATTTTTGCTACAATTTTGCTACATTGTTTCACATCATTGACGGTAAAATTATCATAGAAAAAATCTACAACAGCGGCCCCTCCTATCGTACATTTAACTCTGAAATTACGATGCAATTAATTGCAAATAAATCAGTCACCAATGCAATACAACTGGTAAATCTTTACTATTTTAAGACATTATAAGTATGGTATACAGTATGGTGTATAGTCCGCTCCTCTGATCAGCCTTCTAAGAGGGGGCATTGCTTTACCACCGATTCGCAAGGTGGGGAATATGCTGTTAGAAGTATCCATGAGAAGTAAAAGTTGCCTTCGATGATGCCCTTGCTAGTGGATACTCTAACAGCAGATCACTCAGCGCTTTCCCTACCCCCTCGTCTATGGAGTGGACTTTTAAGAGCTGTTAGACCCAGGATCCCTGGTTGGCTGAGGTAGGTACCTTAGGCCAAATAGGGACCCGTGTTTCCACGTCAGGGAAAGGAAGGACACCTTCTGAGATAGCTTGGTAGCTTGGCACGAGCAGCCAGGCTTATCTTCAAGGCAAATGTGTAAAGTATTTGCAACAGTGCTCACAACAACCCAATGATGACACCATAAATAGACTCCACACGAGTTTTATAAAAAAGAGTATTCATTTTATATAAAAAGATATACGATAAAATCCACAAGATATAAATCCAACATTTGCGTATTTGTAATATTCCTCCTGGCCGGTTGTTAGGCCAGCCAGCCCTTGTAAATACTGGCGATATTAATGAGCACTTCTAAACATTCCACTGCAGTCCTAATGCAATGCTATGCAGTTTGTAATGCTAGAACCAGACACTTTGCAATATAAAAATAATGTAGTTCATAATGCTAGAATCAGAAACTTTGCAATGTAAAAATAATGCAATGCAGAACGCAACAATCAGGTACTTCATTATGCAGAAATAATGCAATGCGTAATACACTAATCAGGTAGTTCGTTATGCAGGAATAATGCAATGCATAATACACTAATCAGGTAGTTAGGTATGCAGAAATAATGTAATGTGTAATACGACAACCAGGTAGTTCGTTATGCAGAAATAATGCAATGCGTAATACACTCCAGCACATATCACGGTGCCTTAGGCGGTCTCTCTGCCACTCGTGCTGACTCGCAGTCAGCCTCTGTCAACAGTTGCCCTCCACACAGGTATGGTGTAAACAAAAAGTGCAGCTCCGCACTCCGGCCCCGGTACTGCCACTCCTTTGGCAAGTATGGGCCGTGATACGAGCCGAAGCAGAGGCTCGTACTAAAGGAATGGGAGAGGCCGAGAGCGTCTCCCTCCGAGCCCGCACCCCACCCTAGGCATCGACACACATTACCTGGGGGGTGCAACCTCGCTCTCGTCTCCTCTTCCAGCAACTTGGGCCTCCGATGCAATCTTTGTTAATTCCGGGCAGTGGGACTCGGCCCTCCCTCGACGAGGTTGGTTCGAGGTCCTGCTCTGGCAACGGCGGGCTCGGGACGGCGGCTCAGCTTCTACGGGGATGCTGGTCCGGGCCGCTGATGCTACGAAGGTCTGAGGCTGCAACAGGGCACACGCACACAGCACTGCTGAGACTCACTTGAGCTTCGGGTACACGATAACAGGACAATCCTCACGAAAGGCTCGGGCTGCAAAAAGCACACGCACACAGCATCGCTGAGACTCGCTTGGACTCCAGGTGCCCCGATGACAGGACACTTCTTACGAGGGTCTCAGGCTGCAAAAAGCACATGCACACAGTGTTGTTGAGACTCTCCTGGAAACTTTTGTGTTCCTGAGTTTCCTCAACAGGGAGCCAGCTCACCTCAGGCCCTTGGGGATAAGTTACTTCCGGACACAGCACACAGCAAAGTCCTTTCAAGCAAGGGGACACAGCACACAGCAAAGTCCCTTTAGCCTCTCCTTGGTTAAAACAGCAAACTGCAGACCAGCTCCAGAACACACAGCAAGGATCAGTCCTTTCCTTCAGTCTCTTCAGTTGTTTCTTCCTTGGCAAAGGTTCTTCTTGACAACGAAGTAGATTCAGTCTTGTTCAAGCTTGATCAATCAATTTCTCCAAAGTTCAGAGGCTTGAGCTCTCATAGTTATACCCCTAAATGTCTTTGAAGTCTTTGTGTTCAGGGGGGCACTGACCCCTGTTCAAACCAGTTTTGGGTGCCTCCCTGCCAGTGACACCTTCTACCTTTGATTAGTGGGGGTCTGGATTCTCAATCACTCAGCAGGAGATGCGACCATTGTTTTATGGCAGCAATCCAGGCCTCTTCACCTTTAGGGGCTACTCCTCCCCCTAGACTCCAGATGCAGGTCAGCCTGTTGCTGTCTCACCTCCTCCCCTTGGTCAAGACATTCTCCAGATCCTATCACTTTCAAATCCAGACAGTCAATCCACAACCAGGCAGAGACACACAGAAATGTTAGAGCACAAAAACCTAGCCACTTCTAAAAGAGTGGCTTCTAAACACACATTGCAAAAACCACCTTCATAATAAGATGTGTTATTACATTGTGAGTTCAGGCACACTAAACTTCACCTCTACATCTTAAGCCTTTGGGAAGATAGGCTGGAAAACATATTACACAGCCTCCCCATTCTATCCTATAGGCAAGATGGCCTTTCCACAGTGAAAAATGAAATGGAGATTATATCACTGTCAGGACATGGTACACACCTTAGTACATGTCCTACCTTTCACATGCACTGCACCCTGCCCAGGGGGTACCTTGGACCTACCATAGGGGTGTCTGATGTGCATAGAAAGGGAAGGGTAAGGTCTGGCAAGTGGGTGCACTTGTCAGAACGACATAGCAGTTTAAATAACTGCGCGCAGGCACTGCAGTGGCAGGCCGAGTTACCTCTTTAAGCCTACTTGTGTGGGTGGCACATTTAGTGCTGCAGGCCTGCTAGTAGCAGTTGCATTACCAACCCTGGCACACACAGGGCACTCTACTAGGGACTTTACTAGTAAGGCAAACATACCAATCATGGACAACCAATTACCATTACACTTTATACAGGGAGCACTTGCACTTTGACACTAATCAGCAATGGCAAAGTGCCCAAAGCATCTAAGTCAGTCAAACGAGATCCATCACAGCATCAAAAATAGAGGAGGTAGAGGCAAAAAGTCAGGGGTAATCACGCCAAGAAATGCCAGGTCTAACACGTGTCCCCTCCAGCCGAAAAGTGGGGGGTAACTGCCCACCCTCATGGGAGTTCTCATAGCTAAGGCAGAAAAATCTGGACAGACCATCAGCATTGGCGTGCTCTGTTCCAGGTCAGTTTTCCACTGTGAAGTCCATTGCCTGTAGGATAATGGACCACCTCAACAGTTTTGGGTTCTCACCCCTCATCTGCATCAACCATCTGAGGGGCCTGTGGTCTGTCTGAACCAGGAAGTGAGTCCCAAACAAGTAAGGCCTCAGCTTCTTCAGTGCCCAGACCACAGCGAAAGCTTCCCTTTCAATTGCACTCCACCTCTGTTCCCTGGGAAGTAGCCTCCGGCTAATGAAAGCTTCTGGTTGGTCCAAGCCCTCGTCATTCAATTGTGAGAGTACTGCTCACACACCATGCTCGGAACCATCTGTCTGCACTACAAATTCCTTGGAGAAATCAGGGGCCTTGATCATGAGCACCGTGCACAAGGCAGTTTTCAGGGCATCAAAAGCGGTCTGGCAGGCATCAGTCCAGATCACCTTCTTGGTCTGTTTCTTTGACGTCAGTTCTATCAAGGGGGCAACAGTGGTGCCATACCCCTTCACAAACTGTCTGTAATATCCAGTGAGTCCAAGAAAGGCCCTCACTTCTGTCTGTGTCTTGGGGGGTCCCAAGCCAGAATGGTATAAATCTTTGCCTGTTGGGGCGCCACCTGGCTGCTCCCTACCTGGTGTCCTAGGTACACCACAGAACCCTGCCCTATCTTGCATTTACTTGCCTTGATAGTTAGGCCCACCCTCTGCAAGGCCTTTAACACTTCACAGAGGTGTTGCAAATGTTCCTCCCAACTGGAGCTGAACAGAGTAATGTCGTCCAGGTAGGCGGCGCTGAATTCCAACAGCCTCCTTAGCACCTGGGTAACCAGTCTCTGGAAAGTGGCAGGGGCGTTCTTCAACCCCAAGGGCATAACACTGAACTGGTTGTGCCCTTCTGGCATTGAGAACACTGACCTCTCTTTGACCCCCTCGGTCCAGGCAATCTGCCTGTACCCCGACGTCAAGTCAAAGGTACCGGGCAGCTCACAGCCGATCCATGAGCTCATCAGCTCTGGGGATGGGGTGAGTGTCAATCTTAGCAAGCGCATTGAGCCCACGGTAATCCACACAGTACCGAAGTCCTGGGGTGGCACCAGGGGCAGCAGCTTTTGGCACACAGATCACTGGGTTAGCCCAGGGGCTGCTGAATGGCTCAATCATCCCGAACGCCAGCATCTTGGAAACCTCTTCCTTGATGCTGGCCCTGACCTTATCAGTTACGACTGTCTCCAGTGTCCACATCATGGACGCACCAATGGGTGACTCCTGGGGTCAGGAAGAACAGGGAGGCGAACTGACCCAATACCTGGCGACAGTCCCTCTGCTGTTTCGGGGTCAGGGTAGGCGAGAGGCTCACCCCATCCACTGACCCATCCTTCTCCTTGGCTGACAGGAGGCCAGGAAGAGGTTCACTCTCCTCTTCCGCCCCGTCATCTGTAGCCAAGAGCATGGTCACCTCAGACCTCTCAAAGTGTTGTTTGAGGCGGTTCACATGGAGGACCCTCAAAGGGTTCCTAGGAGACCGTAAGTCAACCAAGTAGGTCACTTCGATCCTGCACTTCACCACCTCATAAGGCCCAGTTCACTTGTCCTGGAGCACGCAAGGCTCCATGTCAGATACCAAGACCAAATCCACAGGAGCCGACTATGGTCCCAATCCCCCAGCGCCACCCGAAAAGACTTTCATGGTCGTTGCTAAAGCGGGGGTAAAAGGGGAAGTGGAAAAAGAGAGAGAGACGGCCTTCCTGATGTGAACTAGAGTCCTCTCTAGTTTCAGGGCCAATGGATTTGACGTGTTCTAGAACTGCATCTGTAGAGGGAGACAAAAATCATGAACATACAATCCCTTCCCGATTATAACTCTTAAGACCCAAAAAACTCTGATAATTACCCTCTGGGCCCTAGACTATAGCTCCTGTCTCGTATTAGTATGAGTTGTCATGAACTTGCTTCTATTCAGCATCTGGTGCAAGGGTGCCTGCGCCGGCGTATGGCAGCTGTTTGTGCGCCAGCACATGGAAGAACACTGGAATGCAACATATTATTGTAAATATGTCGCATTCCAGTGCACTGAAAGTGCTGCAGCGTGGCACAGCCAAATGGTTTGCCGTGCCACGCGGCAGCACTTTCTTGTAGATCTGCCCTAGTGTTTTTATTCTATGTTATCACCATGTTAAACCACATGTTTTCAGGGCTTCAACCGGTATACAATCAGTGACATGTCTGAGAGGAGGTTTCAGGATATTTGCTGACAAAACAAATGTTAGTAGATTGCATGCTGAAGGTAACTGTATAAGAGAATCAAGAAATGGTCAATCCAGTCCACTTTTATTGGGCAGAGTTATATTTCACTTTAATCTCACTGTAGCTAACTTGATCTAATATTCTGTCTTTGATATCCTTTGGGAACTAAAGGCTTGCTGCAATTTGTTTGGACAAAAGCTTCTGGAGGAGAGTGGCATGGACATTTGCTATGTTACCTGAGCTTATTATAAAGTCTTCATTCGGATGCTATGGACAGTGAGACAGGCCACCAATATTTTTTTGTGCAACTTGGGAGGGTGATCAACCCTGGCCACCAATCTAGCTTCAGATCCCACTGAATGTGTCAGGCCATTTATCCCTTTCAACTAAAATGAGCCCTGGCACCTCGAGGAGGCCTGCCCTATGAAGTGCTCATGCCACATTCTGAATGCAGGGAATGCCATTGATGAAGGAAGAGAACTTGGGGTTTGCAGTTCCAGCTACAGGCAGGTTTAATGGTGCTGGTAGAATTGAGGGGAGACTTTGCCCCTCCACCTCATTCCATGTGCTTGCATACTCCTTTCCACTAATGCTCTGTTTATCCTGTCTTTTACTATCTTGCTTTGCTTTGTCAGCCTGGACTTGTGCCCTGTTTGACCCACAGTGGTTTGGTTGGGGAGCGGTTGGGCGAAATTCATCTGAAACAGAACAGAAAGGTTCACAGTGTTAATGTTTTACTCATTAGCACGGTATGTGACTATTTCTCAGTGTAAAAGGTGACTATCTCCAACCCCACATCCCTCTTTACTTCCCAGCAATTTTCCTGTGCAATCCTTTATTGCCCCAAAGGAATTGAACAAGTTAAGAAATACGAAACCGAAACATTTTTTTTACCTCATTTTATAGTTTAAAAAAAGAAACTGTTGACCCATATGAACAGATGAATGTTACAGAGTTTTATGTAACAGCATGGTGTTGTTATCTGCATAGGGCACCTTTGGTTATCTGTGCAGCTCACATTTGCTACTGGAATCTAATCTTTTGATTGATGTTTGGCAATAGTTTAACGTTTTAAATAAACATTGCAAACACTCATTTACATGTAAACAGAGATTAGAGTTCTAAATTCCCTGAACTGCATCCGCCTGCACTTCTATTACTCGTTTTGTTGCAGTTTCTCTATTTCTCTGTTCCTAATGTTATTTTTGCTACAATTTTGCCACATTGTTTCACATCATTGACGGTAAAATTATCATAGAAAAAATCTACAACATCGGCCCGTCCTATCGTACTTTTAACTCTGAAATTACAATGCAATTAATTGCAATTAAATCAGTCACCAATGCAATACAACTGGTAAATCTTTACTATTTTAAGACATTATAAGTATGGTATACAGTATGGTGTATAGTCCGCTCCTCTGATCAGCCTTCTAAGAGGGGGCATTGCTTTACCACCGATTCGCAAGGTGGGGAATATGCTGTTATAAGTATCCATGAGAAGTAAAAGTTGCCTTCGATGATGCCCTTGCTAGTGGATACTCTAACAGCAGATCACTCAGCGCTTTCCATACCCCCTCGTCTATGGAGTGGACTTTTAAGAGCTGTTAGACCCAGGATCCCTGGTTGGCTGCGGTAGGTACCTTAGGCCAAATAGGGACCCGTGTTTCCATGTCAGGGAAAGGAAGGACACCTTCTGAGATAGCTTGGTAGCTTGGCACGAGCAACCAGGCTTATCTTCAAGGCAAATGTGTAAAGTATTTGCAACAGTGCTCACAACAACCCAATGATGACACCACAAATAGACTCCACACGAGTTTTATAAAAACGAGTATCAATTTTATATAAAAAGATATACGATAAAATCCACAAGATATAAATCCAACATTTGCGTATTTGTAATATTCCTTCTGGCCGGTTGTTGGTATGCCAGCCAGCCCTTGTAAATACTGGCGATATTATTGAGCACTTCTAAACATTCCACTGCAGTCCTAATGCAATGCTATGCAGTTTGTAATGCTAGAATCAGACACATTGCAATATAAAAATAATGCAGTTCATAATGCTAGAATCAGACACTTTGCAATGTAAAAATAATGCAATGCATAACGCAACAATCAGGTACTTCATTATGCAGAAATAATGCAATGCGTAATACACTAATCAGGTAGTTCGTTATGCAGGAATAATGCAATGCGTAATACACTAATCAGGTAGTTCGTTATGCAGAAATAATGCTATGCGTAATACACTCCAGCACAGATCACGGTGCCTTAGGCGGTCTCTCCGCCACTCGTGCTGACTCGCAGTCAGCCTCTGTCAACAGTTGCCCTCCACACAGGTATGATGTAAACAGAAAGTGCAGCTCCGCACTCCGGCCCCGGTACTGCCACTCCTTTGGCAAGTATGGGCCGTGATACGAGCCGTAGCAGAGGCTCGCACTAAAGGAATGGGAGAGGCCGAGAGCGTCTCCCTCCGAGCCCGCACCCCACCCTAGGCATCGACACACATTACCTGGGGGTGCAACCTCGCTCTCCTCTCCTCTTCCAGCAACTTGGGCCTCCGATGCAATCTTTGTTAATTCTGGGCAGTGGGACTCGGCCCTCCCTCGACGAGGTTGGTTCGAGGTCCTGCTCTGGCAACGGCGGGATCGGGCCGGCGGCTCAGCTTCTCCGGGGATGCTGGTCCGGGCCGCTGATGCTACGAAGGTCTGAGGCTGCACGAAGCACATGCACACAGCGTCGCTGAGACTCACTTGAACTCCGGGTGCACTATAACAAGGCAATCCTCACAAAGGTTTCAGGCTGCACAAAGAACACGCACACAGCGTTGCTGAGTCTCACTTGGACTCCGGGTGTGCACAATAACAAGGCAATCCTCACGAAGGTCTCAGGCTGCACAAAGCAGACACACACAGCATCACTGAGACTCACTTGGACTCCGATGCACACGATAACAGGACAATCCTCACGAAAGGCTCGGGCTGCAAAAAGCACACGCACACAGCATCGCTGAGACTCGCGTGGACTCCAGGTGCCCCGATGACAAGACACTTCTTGTGAGGGTCTCAGGCTGCAAAAAGCACACGCACACAGCGTTGTTGAGACTCTCCTGGAAACTTTTGTGTTCCTGAGTTTCCGCAACAGGGAGCCAGCTCACCTCAGGCCCTTGGGGATAAGTTACTTCCGGACACAGCACACAGCAAAGTCCTTTCAAGCAAGGGGACACAGCACACAGCAAAGTCCCTTTAGCCTCTCCTTGGTTAAAACAGCAAACTGCAGGCCAGCTCCAGAAAACAAAGCAAGGGTCAGTCCTTTCTTTCAGTCTCTTCAGTTGTTTCTTCCTTGGCAAAGGTTCTTCTTGACAACGAAGTAGATTCAGTCTTGTTCAAGCTTGATCAATCCATTTCTCCAAAGTTCAGAGGCTTCAGCTCTCATAGTTATACCCCTAAATGTCTTTGAAGTCTTTGTGTTCAGGGGGACACTGACCCCTGTTCAAACCAGTTTTGGGTGCCTCCCTGCCAGTGACACCTTCTTCCTTTGATTAGTGGGGGTCTGGACTCTCAATCACTCAGCAGGAGATGGGACAATTGTTTTATGGCAGCAACCCAGGCTTCTTCACCTTTAGGGGCTACTCCTCCCCCTAGACTCCAGATGCAGGTCAGCCTGTTGCTGTCTCACCTCCTCCCCTGGGTTAAGACATTCTCCAGATCCTATCACTTTCAAACCAAGACAGTCAATCCACAACCAGGCAGAGACACACAGAAATGTTAGAGCACAAAAACCTAGCCACTTCTAAAAGAGTGGCTTCTAAACACACATTGCAAAAACCACCTTCATAAAAAGATGTGTTATTACATTGTGAGTTCAGGCACACTAAACTTCACCTCTCCATCTTAAGCCTTTGGGAAGATAGGCTGGAAAACATATTACACAGCCTCCCCATTCTATCCTATAGGCAAGATGGCCTTTCTACAGTAAAAAACGAAAAGGAGATTATATCACTGTCAGGACATGGTACACACCTTAGTACATGTCCTACCTTTCACATGCACTGCACCCTGCTCAGGGGGTACCTTGGACCTGGAAAGTGGCAGGGGCGTTCTTCAACCCCAAGGGCATAACACTGAACTGGTTGTGCCCCTCTGGCATGGAGAACGCTGACCTCTCTTTGACCCCCTCGGTCCAGGCAATCTGCCTGTACCCCGACGTCAAGTCAAAGCTACCGGGCAGCTCACAGCCGATCCATGAGCTCATCAGCTCTGGGGATGGGGTGAGTGTCAATCTTAGCGAGCGCATTGAGCCCACGGTAATCCACACAGAACCGAAGTTCTGGGGTGGCACCAGGGGCAGCAGCTTTTGGCACACAGATCACTGGGCTAGCCCAGGGGCTGCTGAATGGCTCAATCACCCCCAACACCAGCATCTTAGAAACCTCTTCCTTGATGCTGGCCCTGACCTTATCAGTTACGACTGTCTCCAGTGTCCACATCATGGACGCACCAATGGGTGACTCCTGGGGTCAGGAAGAACAGGGAGGTGAACTGACCCAATACCTGGCGACAGTCCCTCTGCTGTTTCGGGGTCAGGGTAGGCGAGAGGCTCACCCCATCCACTGACCCATCCTTCTCCTTGGCTGACAGGAGGTCAGGAAGAGGTTCACTCTCCTCTTCCGCCCCGTCATCTGTAGCCAAGAGCATGGTCACCTCAGACCTCTCAAAGTGTTGTTTGAGGTGGTTCACATGGAGGACCCTCAAAGGGTTCCTAGGAGACCGTAAGTCAACCAAGTAGGTCACTTCGCTCCTGCACTTCACCACCTCATAACGCCCAGTCCACTTGTTCTGGAGCACGCAAGGCTCCATGTCAGATACCAAGACCAAATCCACAGGAGTCGACTATGGTCCCAACTCCCCACCACCTCAACCGCCACCCGAAAAGACTTTCATGGTCGTTGCTAAAGCGGGGGGAAAAGGGGAAGTGGAAAAAGAGAGAGAGACGGCCTTCGTGATGTGAACTAGAGACCTCTCTAGTTTCAGGGCCAATGGATTTGACGTGTTCTAGAACTGCATCTGTAGAGGGAGACAAAAATCATGAACATACAATTCCTTCCCGATTCTAACTCTTATGACCCAAAAAACTCTGATAATTACTCTCTGGGCCCTAGACTATAGCTCCTGTCTCGTATTAGTATGAGTTGTCATGAACTTGCTTCCATTCAGCATCTGTAACATATAAGGTCTTATTATAACTACCATTAAACTCAATCTAACAGTTGTATTTGATTAATACTACACCACATTTACCTTTCTGTCTGACAACTCAATGTTCATTTACTTGGTAGTCAGTACTTGGCAATTAATGCTCACTAATAATTTGTTTATTCAATGGTAAATTCCAATTGCTATCTCGCTTCTTCTACCAGATTTCACAAATGTTTCTTGCAGTCAAATTGGTCAAAGGTAAATTGTGCGGTACTTAATGTTTCTAAATAAACTTTCTCAATAAGACTTAACGCTAGTCATGAACTCTTTGGAACAGTTAATATAGACACTGAAAGTTGAGTCACGAAGGGAGAAGCCCAACGCGTTACCTCAATTCTTCATATTTCGGTCTGACATAAATCTTACTGTCGTCCATTCTCCCTCGTTGCGCATGCGTTTTCCCTGAGACACTCGAATTCTAACTCAGCCCTAAACTAAGACGCTACTTGCATAGTTGAAACTCGTTTCCTCAAAGAATACACCATGCGCAGTGGGGAAACACTCCGTCTTCCACAGAATTTCAGTTGAAGTGCACAGTTCCTTCTTGGAACAAGCGCATTGGCTCTCTCCCGGTCGCGCGTTCAGAGACACTAGACCGCGAACCTGAGCTTGAATGCATTTCACCGGTGGCGGCCATTTTCCTGTGAGAGTCTTTTAATGTTCTTATACACTGTCTAAAAGAAAGAGAGGAACCCTTGGTAACCCAAAGGACTGGGGTTCGATTTTTAAGAAAAACAAAAATGTCCTCTGGGGAAATTAATCAACCACACATTCGTCCTCACTCACATTCTGCATCTCATTCATCAAGGTCCAAGAGGTCACACAAATCTCCCTCTGAATTTGTTACGTATTGGCACAAATATTCAAAATTAGTACAATAATATTTAAAAATTTACCAAAGCAATTTATTTCTGAAAATTACTACAATGAAATACAATTTTGTAAAAACAATAAAACAATTACAATACACTCAATGTTTAAAACCACATCCTCAGATTACTATCAGATTACTATCAGCAGCATATTGTACATGAGAGTATACTACCTAGACATTCCCCTTTGTCATCCTTTGCCACAATTGGTGAATCTATTTAATCACATAAACCCTGATCTCGTCTAATTCTTATATATCTAGGGAAATGTTCACACACAAAAATTTGTGGCTATGCAAAACGTTGACGCGTTTCGAAGGAAAATTCATTTGGAACCTTCTTTTTCAAGACAATTGGTTTTGTTTCTCTCGTGTTTCGAATCTTGGACACTTTGTAAAAATAGAGCCCTTGGTATATGTTGATATCCTCCTTTCAACAACAGTCTTTGTCTCGTTTCTCCCAATCGATAGTTGATGTCCTATTTGGTGTATTTTCATTTGTTGACATTTATACACACACTCCCTGCGAGCGTTGCCTCGTTGATTTGAGCTCTTGTGTAAAGCCTAATGTTCCTCGAGTCAATCAGTGGATTTCCAATTCTAGTTTTTCCCCCCCCCGCAGTGCTTGCTTTACTGCTCCAATGTGATTATCTTTAAAGACATCATCCGCCTTTTTACAATCGTAAGAAACCACCGGCGGTATATTCATATGTCCGTCCTGGTGTTGTGTCGTGTTGGCGTTATAAAAAAAAAAAAAAAAAAAAACCTAGAATTGGAAATCCACTGATTGACTCGAGGAACATTAGGCTTTACACAAGAGCTCAAATCAACGGGGCAACGCTCGCAGGGAGCGTGTGTATATATGTCAACAAATGAAAATACACCAAATAGGACATCAACTATCGATTGGGAGTCAGAAACGAGACAAAGACTGTTGTTGAAAGGAGGATATCAACATATACCAAGGGCTCTATTTTTACAAAGTGTCCAAGATTCGAAACACGAGAGTAACAAAACCAATTGTCTTGAAAAAGGAGGTTCCAATTCCAAATGAATTTTCCTTCGAAACGCATCGACGCTTTTGCATAGCCACAAATTTTGGTGTATGAATATTTCCCTAGATATATAAGAATTAGACAAGATCAGGGTCTATGTGATAAAATACATTCACCAATTGTGGCAAAGGATGATAAAGGGGAATGTCTAGGTAGTATACTCTCATGTACAATATGCTGCTGATAGTAATCTGATAGTAATACGAGGATGTGGTTTTAAACATTGAGTGTATTGTAATTGTTTTATTGTTTTTACAAAATTGTATTTCATTGTGGTAATTTTCAGAAATAAATTGCTTTGGTGAATTTTTAAATATTATTGTACTAATTTTGAATATTTGTGCCAATACGTAACAAATTCAGAGGGAGATTTGTGTGACCTCTTGGACGAAAGTGTGGTTGATTAATTTCCCCAGAGGACATTTTTGTTTTTCTTATACACTGTCTTACAATGAGTTTTGTGACTAAGGGCCATATGTAGGTACCTAAATCCCGGTCGGTAACGGACGAAAATCGGTAAATATCCCGTTACTGACCGGTATTTAGGCAATTGAGATGTAGGTGGCTGGATTTCAGGATTTGGTAATTTACCGAATCGGAATTTTAAGAAATCGGTAAAATACCGATTCAGTAAATTACCGAATCCTGAAATCCAATGTAGGGGGCACTCAAGTGAGTGCATTTCAGGTGTCTGGATTCGTTATTTACCACCAACTACAAGTTGATGGTAAATAACAAAAACCTTTTAAAAAGCAATTTTGTGCTTTTTGACAAGTGCCATGTGGCAGACATACATGCCCTTAGGGCATGTATGTGCGCCACATGTGCACACATGCATGATTCAGGGGTGCAACAGGGTGTCAATGTGACACCCTGCCACCCATGAATATGCTCCCCCTATTACCGATTTGGTATTTACCGAATCGGTAATTGTGAATGGCTTCCCATTCATTCCTATTGGCCTCCAGGCCCATAGGAATGAATTGGAAGGGATGCATTATTACCGAATCGGTAAATACCGATTCATAAATACCGAATATTACCGATTCGGTAATAATTACCGAATGTTTACCTACATTCTATTTACCTATTCATAAATACCGAATCGGTAAAATTCGGTATTTAAATCGGTAAATATATATTACCTACATATGGCCCTAAGTGTCTTTTTCTCCATCATGGGTACCCGGTTATGCTTCTCAAATGTTGGTTCTTTTTCTTGTTCATACCTATTAATCGAGTTACTGCTACTGTAGTCTTGACACTCCACTGGCGCCATCACCCATACTTTCTGCCCAGGTTGAAACTCAACCAGTGTGGCATTCTGGTCATACCACCATTTCATGTCTTCCTGGCTGGCTTCCAGGTTCGCCTGAGCGAGTTGCCTGAAATGCCTAGTTTGGTTCCTGAAGTCAGCATGTAGCTGTATACATCCTGGGGGGGGTTTACTGGGAGCCTTCTCCCAGCCCTCCTACACCAAACTCAAGGGTCCTCTTACAGGGTGCCCATTCAGAAGCTCAAACGGACAGGAGATCATTCTCCCAGTAAATCAAGTGTGAGCCAGACTGATCACCTGCTGCCTGGCTTGCTGCCTGTTGCCGCAAACCTACAAGAGAAGGGCACTTCTTCTGCTCCTCACAGAATTCCTTCCTGGAGGGTCCTTCTTCCTGCTGCCATTTGGTCAGCCCCAGTAGGTCCCCCAGTTCGGCCACTTGTTCCCCCGTAGGCTCCAGGGCATCCCCCTCAAAGGGTGCCTCCTCCTGGACTGTGGGAACTGTGGTGGCAGGTTTCCTGCTCCCCCTGCCTCTTCTCTTTATGGCAGGCACCTGGGCCAATGTTTCAGGCTCCAGGTCCTCTTGAACACCTTTACTGGCTGCCATAGACCGAGTGGTCACACAAGCCCACTCAGGCAGACTGGCAAATGTGCCTGGCGCTCAACACTCCTTCCAGGGGGAACTTTCCAGGTAATTCCCTAGCAGACAGTCTACAGGCATGGACAGACTTACAATGACCTTCAAGGAACCTGAGACCCCCCCACTCTAAGGGAACCAGCGCCACCTTGCAGAGGCACACTGAGTTGTCTGCTGCAACTACAGGGTGAAGCACATCAGGAATAACATGCTCTTCAGACACTCACTGACACCTGACAGATGTCAAACTGGCTCCAGTGTCCCTCAGAGCCTCCACCCTCCTTCCATTGATTGTCACCCACTGCCTGTATTTCTTTGTATTCTTAGACAGAGAGATTTCCTGGACCATCTCTTGATCTCCTAATGAGACCAAGGTCATACCTGCTTGCTCCTCCCCATTCCAAGGACTCAATTCCTCCCCCAATGCTACACTCACTAATCCTGGTGTTGGAGCACCAGTGGGTGCAGATTACATCTTGGGGCATCTAGAGGAAATATGACCCACTTCTTTACAGAAGTAACAAGTAGGAGGACCTCGGTTGTCCCGCTTGCCCTTATGGGGCCAGGACCTCTTAGCCTTGGAGGACTGGGACCCTTTCACCTGGGAACTACTTTGGGGCCCTTTAGTGAACCCCTTGTAGTTACCCTTGTCCTCCCCCACCTTCTGTGGGGGACCCTGTACACTTTAGGTAGTGGTACCTCCAATCCCCTTGTGGACTCGGGTACTGGTCCAGCGGTCCGCCTCTTCAGCAAGCTTACTGGGATCAGTCAGCTTACTGTCCAAAAGATACTGATGCAGCTCTGGAACACACAGCCTACTCAAGTGCTCCAAACTAATTCAATTGCATAAGCTCTTAAAATCAGTTGCCTTGCTGCCCTTCATTCAACCATCCAGTGCACGCGTGTATGCATTCACACACTCAACCCAGGTACTGGATTTCAGTTTCTTGAAGTTCCCGAATTTCTGCCTGTACTGTTCAGGAGTGAGCCCATACCTGAGGCATAAAGCCTCCTTCATGTTGGCGTAGGTCAGGGTTCCCGCCCTCTCTAAAGGGGGTAAAACATCCCTCCCAGAAGCCTCAAAGTGTTTCCATAGGCCCACCCCCCAATGCTTCTCAGGCACCTCTTTCATCCTCAGTGAGATCTCATATGCCGTGATCCACTCATATATATCATCACCCCTCTGGTAATCTCGCAGTAAGTCTTTGGGAATGTACACCTTCCCCACTGGCACTGTGTGCTGCCACCATTTGAACTGAACTCGGCCTGTTTAACCTACATTTCCAGTTCCCTCATGCTTAACTCATGACATAAGAGAATCTTTTTCTCTTCCAAGGCGAGAGCATCCCTGCTCTCCTCTGCTCACTTTTCACTTTCAATGAGCAGCTTATTCTCTTCTGCTTGAGTTTTAAGTTTTAAAACCTCCAACTCATGCTCTCTGACCCTTTGGTTTTCCTCTAACTCCTCTGGTGAAAAACTCCTCCCTGAATGGCTACTACCAGCCCCTGAGGCTGGTCCCTCCACTGGCAAATCTTGTGGACCAAATCCATTCCCTGGGTCATCCTCATCCACCTCAACATCACCCGCCTCCTGAGCCCCTTTGGCTTCCCACCAGGCTCTCAAGGCCATTTGCAGCTCCTCCTTCTTGGCGCTACTTTTCATGGGTCATCCCAAAGCTCTGCAGAATTGCCTCAATTTATCAACTTTATAGGTAAGCAATGTCTCAATGTTGAACTTCAATTCTGCAGCCTCACTGGCTACTTGACTCCTCTGAGACATGATGTGTGGCTTAAAGGTCGCTCAAAAATAGAACCAACAAATCAAGAACACAATATGTGGTTGCGTTGTGGTCTGCGCTAAACTTGTGATGTACACCAATCACTGTGAGTGAATTTGCAAATACACATTCAAATCCCACATGCTGACCACCAAATGTTAGAATCCCACAACGCTGCCACCAAATGTTAGACCCGGGATTCCTGGTTGGCTGAGGTAGGTACCTTAGGCCTAATAGGGACCGCGTTTCCACGTCAGGGAAAAGAAGGACACCTTCTGAGATAGCCCCCGCTCGCCCCTTTGGTAGCTTGACACGAGCAGCCAGGCTTATCTTCAAGGCAAATGTGTAAAGTATTTGCAACCACTCACACAGCAACCCAATGATGACACCACAAATAGACTCCACACGAGTTGTGTAAAAACGAGTATGCATTTTATATAAAAAGATATACGATAAGACCACACAATATAAATCCAACATATGCGTATTTGTAATATTCCTCCTGGCCGGTTGTTCAGCCAGCCAGCCCTTGTAAGTTCTAGTGATATCATTAAGCACTTCTAAACATTCCACTGCAGTCCTAATTCAATGCTATGCAGTTCGTAATGCTAGAATCAGGCACTTTTCAATATAAAAAGAATGCAGTTCGTAATGCTAGAATCATACACTTTGCAATGTGAAAATAATGCAATGCATAACGCAACAATCAGGTACTTCATTATGCAGAAATAATGCAATGCGTAACACACTAATCAGGTAGTTTGTTATGCAGAAATAAAGCAATGCGTAATGAACTAATCAGGTAGTTTGTTATGCAGAAACAATGCAATGCGTAAGGGCCACGATACGAGCCGAAACAGAGGCTCGCGCTGCAGGAATGGGAGAGGCCGAGAGCATCTCCCTCCGAGCCCGCACCCCACCCCAGGCGTCGACGCACGTTACCTGGGGGTTCAACCTCGCTCTCTCTCCTCTTCCAGTGACTTGGGCCTCCGATGCAATCTTTGTGAATTCCGGGCAATGGGACTCGGGCCTCCCTCAACGAGGTTGATTGGAGGTCCCGCTTTGGCAACGGCTGGCTCGGGCCGGTGGATCAGCTCCTCCAGGGCTGCCGGGCTGCTGATGCTATGAAGATCTCAGGCTGCAACAGGGCACACGCACACAGCGTCGCTGAGACTCACTTGAGCTTCGGGTGCACGATCACAGAGCACTCCTCACGAAGGTCTCAGGCTGCACGAAGCACACGCACACAGTGTCGCTGAGACTCACTTGAGCTCCGGGTGCACGATAACAGGGCAATCCTCATGAAAGTCTCAGGCTGCACAAAGCACATGCACACAGCGTCGCTGAGACTCACTTTGACTCCGGGTGTGCACAATAACAAGGCAATCCTCACGAAGGTCTCAGCCTGCACAAAGCACACGCACAGCATCGCTGAGACTCACTTGGACTCCGATGTACAAGATAACAGGACAATCCTCACGAAGGTCTCAGGCTGCAAAAAGCACACACACAAAGCTTCGCTGAGGCTCGCTTGGACTCCCGGTGCCCCCGATGACAGGGCACTTCTTACGAGGGTCTCAGGCTGCAAAAAGCACACGCACACAGCGTTGCTAGGACTCTCCTGGAAACTTTTGTGTTCCTGAGTTTCCGCAACAAGGAGCCAGCTCACCTCGGGCCTTTGGGGATAAGTTACTTCCGGACACAGCACACAGCAAAGTCCTTTCAAGCAGGGGGACACAGCAAACAGCAAAGTCCCTTTAGCCTCTCCTTGGTTAAAACAGCAAACTGCAGGCCAGCCCCAGAACACACAGCAAGGGTCAGTCCCTTCCTTCAGTCTCTTCAATTGTTTCTTCCTTGGCAAAGGTTCCTCTTGACCACAATGTAGCTTCAGTCTTGTTCAAATTCGATCAATCCATTTCTGCAAAGTTCAGGGACTGCAGCTCTCATATTTATAGCCCTAAATGTCTTTGAAGTCTTTGTGTTAAGAGTGGGCACTGACCCCTGTTGAAACCAGTTCTCGGTGCCACCCTGCCAGTGACACCTTCTTCCTTTGATTACTGGTGGTCTGGATTCTCAATCACTCCGCAGGAGATGGGACCATTGTTTTATGGCAGCAACCCAGACCTCTTCACCTCTAGGGGGCTACTCCTCCCCCTACACTACAGATGCAGGTCAGCCTGTTGCTGTCTCACCTCCTCCCCTGGGTCAATACATTCCCCAGATCAAATCACTTTCAAATCCAGACAGTCAATCCACAACCAGGCAGAGGCACACAGAAATGTTAGAGCACAAAAACCCAGCCACTTCTAAAAGAGTGGCTTTTCAACACACAATGCAAAAACCACCTTCATAAAAAGATGTGTTATTACATTGTGAGTTCAGGCACACTAAACTTCACCTCTCCATCTTGAGCCTTTGTGAAGATAGGCTGGAAAACATATTACACAGCCTCCCCATTCTATCCTATGGGCAAGATGGCCTTTCCACAGTGAAAATCGAAATTGAGATTATTTCACTGTCAGGACATGGTACACACCTTAGTACATGTCCTACCTTTCACATGCACTGCACCCTGCCCGGGGGTACCATGGACCTACCTTAGGAGTGTCTGATGTTCATAGAAAGGAAGGGTAAGGTCTGGCAAGTGGGTGCACTTGTCAGAACAACATGGCAGTTTAACAAACTGCGCGCAGGTACTGCAATGGCAGGCCTGAGTTCCCTCTTTACGGCTACTTGTGTGGGTGGCACAATTAGTGCTGCAGGCTCACTAGTAGCAGTTGCATTACCAGCCCTGGCACACATAGTGCACTTTACTAGGGACTTTACTCATCATGGACAACCAATTACCACTGTACTTTATACAGGGAGCACTTGCACTTTGACACCGATTAGCAGTGGCAAAGTGCCCAAAGCATCTAAGCCAGTCAAACGAGATCCATCACAGCATCAAAAATAGAGGAGGTACAGGCAAAAAAGTCAGGGGTAAAATTTCTTCACGCCAAGAAATGCCATGTCTAACAAGAGATAATATGTTTGCAAGTAAGAATTGGTACAGTGTCATTGTTCTCAACCAGTCAGTCATGCTCCTAGTCTTAAGGTGCAGAAAAGACTAATGAGTAAACTGATGATCCCATTCGCATGGGTGACATCTGTATGCGGCTCCGTGTTGCCGTGTATGGAGGCAGGTTGAGTCAGTTTGAAAGTGGTTGGCACAACCTGCGGATATATTGGATCTAATGCAATGATTTAGGGATCCAATCTAACATCTGTGGATATTCACAGCTTGAGGAATCTGCGGTTAGATAGAGAATCGACCAGAAAGAACACTACTGAAAATGTCAATTCTTTAATTGATATGCAGAGAATGTTGATTTCATCAAAGATAACGGAGGCTAACATTATGCAAAGGTTTTTATTGCAGTTTCCAACTGCAGCCCTTCAAAGAACATTATCACATCACAAAGATAAGAATGTTCATGAAAGAGTACAATGTATTTGGTACAACAATGTCATCTTCCTCTTTTAGCTGCTAACACAAGAAGACGACGATTCATCTTGAAACATCTTGTATCATCCTACAAGGTATTATCTAACAAGGAAAAAGAGAGTCCCAAAGTAAATGTAATCAACATAATTTGAAATCTTAAACACTTTGTAAAGACAATTTATTTAAGTTTTAAATATGTACTTTAAGCTAAATGTCAACATATATATGTATACCACTCCTCAAAGGAGAGAAGGGTGGGAGAATGTGAGCCTCCATTGTCTTTAATGAAATCAAGATTCTTTCTGTATATCAATTGGAGAATCGACATTTCATTACAAGACCGGAGGCTACCATTATGCATGTTTAAAGCCCCTTGAGGCTACATTACTAACATGTTCTATTGGTTTTAAATATAACTGAACAAACGTGTTTTGGTTTTGACCAATCAGCTGTTTTGAGAATCTCTGGTAAAGATCCACCTGACTAAAATACCTTACTAGACATTGCTCCTCTTGAAGAATGAGCTCCAAACCTTGAAAGGTCAACACTCACCTCACTCATAATCATATGTATCCATCTGGCTAGTGTTGCTGTGGAAACTGGTTTATGAGGTTTCACATAAGACAAAAGAAGTTGGTCAACTCCATGCACTCTGAATAAATCTTACTTTCATATTCTTTCATACATCTTCCCACGCACAATTGTTTGCAGTCCTGAAAGAAAGGGTAAAAAGCAGAATCAGACATGGTCTTGGTTCTTTTCCAGACATCGAAGTGTATACAGTCAATCGAATAGAATATGTTGGATAGCTCTAGTGCTTTAATGTCAAATACTCTTTTAAAAGAGATCAAACAAAGTAAGGTAGCAAGGTTCATAGAAAGTTGTTTAAGGGAGATATAGGTATTGTTTGGCCAAGAACTAAATAGTTTAAAAATCAAGTTGACATCCCACATGGATTTATAGCGTGTCTTTGGTGGTCTTTTTATTCTCACACCTTTCATTACTCTTTTAATGAATGCATTACTCCCAATCGCCAAATTATTAACTAAAGCATGACCAGGGGAAATAGCAGATCTATAGCAGTTGATCATTCTATAGGAAAGTATGGATTGAAAAAGACTCACTAAGAAGTTGGTTGTGAGTTGTATAGGGGCTTCCATGGGATCCAAATTCCTTTCCATGCACCAACTGCACCACTTACTGCACACTCCTTTGTATCTTTTTCTTGTTCTTGGGACCCAAGATTCGTCCAAAAGGCTTTTACCCTCTGATGAAAGATTTGAAAATCTATTTTATCTCCTGAAATCTTCCAAACAAGAAGGTTCATTTTCCTCTCTAATACCAAAGGGCCAGGAATATGAGGTCCAGGTGTGGGATATCATTGGGCAGTTCCATCACCCCGGGAAACCAGACTTGGGACTTCAAGAAGGGGGTCTCTAGAATAATACTGCTGCACTCTAGTCTAACTTTCCACAGAAGCCTTTGAATCATGTAAAGAGGAGGAAAGGCGTTACCTTTGTTCTTGCCCCATGATTGAAGGAAGGTATCTACAGCTGTTGCCTTTGGGGCCGGTATCCAACTGAAGTATGTTGGAACTTGGAAGGTTAGTCTGCTTGCAAATAAATCTATTTGGATTGGTCCCCATAGATCTTTGTATCCAGGTAAAAACATCCAGATATAACATCTAATTGCTGGAGTCTCTGAGGAACCTGGAGTTCCAGTCTGCCCTTGTGTTCTGAAGCCCTAGAATGAATTCTGCTCTTAGCACTAATCTTGTGTTCCCAGCAGAAATACCAATTTTGTTTAACTAAGGTCGAAAGCATTTGTGATTTTGTACCACCCAGTTGATTTATATATGATACAGCTGAGAAACTGTTTAAGCAAATCAGTGTGTTGGAATTTTGCGGTAAAGTCTTGAAACTCATAAGGGCAGTGACTGTTCCCCAAGAGACTATCTTGCCCCTGTTTCCCGATTGCCTATCCGGGCTCCCCAATTTGGTTGCTCGCGCCTGATTCTAGGACAAAGTCTGGGACATTCCTGAAGATGGCCTTGCCATTCCATGCCTCCAGATTCTTCAGCCACCAGTTTAAGTCTTCCCAAGCATCTTGAGATAGGGTAATAGAATCTTCGTACCACAGGCCTTTCCTTAGACCTAATGCTTTCAGTCTCTGTAGCCCTCTGTAGTGAAGGGGGGCTGGGTAAATGGCTTGAATAGAAGATAATAGGAGTCCCAAGACTCTTGCGAGGTCTCTCAGTAGTATTGAATCTCTGGTTAAGACCGTTCTCACCTCTTTTTTATCTTTAACACTTTCTTGTGTGGTAAGACTAATTGGGATAGAATGGAATTCAATTGAAAGCCCAGAAACTCTATCTTTTGTGTTGGAACCATGACGGACCCTCCGTATTTACTATGAAACCTAGATTCTCTAAGAGTTCTGTTGCCCATGATAGATGCCCATGGGGCCGCCATAGACCGGAGGGTAGGCAGAGGAATTGGTAAAGTATGCCCTCCATGCAAACCGTAGATACTTCTGGCTGCCCTCGTCCATGGGAATTGTGAAATAGGGGTCTTTAAGGTCTAGTTTTACCAGCCAGTCTATAGCTTGTAAAATGCCTCTCAAGAGGAGGATCTTTTCCATTTTGAAATGCCTGTCGACTAAGAACTTGTTTACTTCTCTTAGGTTTATGACCTGTCGCCAACCCTTGTCTTTCTTTTTCACCCAAAAAACAGTACTTACAAATCCCCTTATTTTTTCCTGTTCTGTTTTCACTTGAAATAAAGCACCTTTTTCTAACATCTGGGTCAACTCCTCATCTATTAGACACATCTTTTCTTATTCTAAAGTCAATTCCCTGGGTTTTATCGATTGTACAGGGTACTTCCAAAAGTCTATTTTGAAACCTGCAGCAGTTTGCAGCACCCAGGGATCTTTTGTTATTCTTTTCCCATTTTGACGAAATAACCTCAGTCTTCCCCCCACTTTTTTGGTAGAAGGAATACTATTGCTCACCTTGAAATCCTTGGTTTGAGGATCTTGGTCTTCCACCTCGAATTCTCTAGCTTCTCCCTCTTTGAGAGTAAAAGTCTGTGCTTTGTCGGTAGCCCCTTCCATAATTGGTGAGGCCTTGCTGTTCTTGAGGGTAGAATTGGGACCTAAACAATCCGCAGCTGACAACCAGTCCTCTCCTGTCAGCCCTTCCAACAAGCATTTGCAATGCAATAGGTTTCGCATTTGCAAGAGTTTAAGCTATTGGCATTGTAAATGACAATGCCTTTTATTTATCTGTTTTAAAAACCAAAACTTAGATAAAAAAGCATTGCAATTTATAATGCCAAGAGCTCAAACTCACGTAAATGCAAGAACTATTGCATTGCAAATGTTTGTTTTGTTTTGTTTGGGGTGGATGTAGGTGGGTTGGATTGGGATGGCACCTCTCTAAGAAAACGAAAGGGATGGATGCACACTAATAGCTCCCAAGAAGGGTGGACAACCATAGTCATAGGGGTTCTGCAACACACCAGAGCCCACTAGCTCTAAACGGAGAAGGGGCCCAGGTGAAAGAGCGCTACTTGAAAAGGGAAGGAGCAACTCTAAGGAGGGGCAATAGGTGAAACTAGCAAACAAGAAGTGTTGAAAGTTTACAGCAGAAAAGCGTTGTAGACAACATTAGAAAGAAGCAACACAGAAGAGACTTGATGAAGACGTGCCGAGTAGGGGAACAGAAAGGCAAGAACTATAACCTGCCTCTGAAGCTCGACTGCAGGTGTGGGAACAGGAGTTTGTTCCACACTTGAAGCTGCGTGCCAAAAGGACATCATTATTAAATGTTAATGAGGCGCCAACAGATGCTGAACAAATTGGTTTACTCCTATCTGGTCCATCAACAATTTAAAGAGGGGGAGCGGAAGTGTTTAACGCCAAAGTAAACAACTGAATCTGTAAAACAACTCAGCAATTATTTAAAGCATTTTTTCTCTCGCCTTGCTACCCCGACTTTTAAAATGTGGATCACGCAGATGTTTCCAAAACATTTACGCTTTCAAAAAACGTTTGTCAACAACTTTATCACAGACAGAACATTTAAAACCTGAAAGTCCGAATTCATAGGGCTACAGGGTGGGGGGACCAGAGGAAAATGGCTCGCTAGTAACTACCCAAGTTGGTTCAACTGCTTTGTCACAGATGTTATTTTGTCGATCCCTGCCTTAAACGTAAAAATATGTTCAAGGCAAAATTTATAGATCGGAAACGCCAAAAAGCGATTCCCGATCACAAGTTTCTGGACATTAGATGCATTGTGCGTAAAGGAAGTTTTCAAACTATTGCTGCTACATTTGCAAAAGAAAGTCAGACCGTCCTTGCCTTGCATGCTTAGATATTTATTGTTCCTTATTTATGTAACATTTGAGTGTGGTTAATGCTACTTACATAATGCAGGCGGATTTGTGCCCTGGCGGAGCGGGAGACCCCCAGGACGCGGAGGGAGGCGATCGACCAGAGCAGAAAATGTAGCAGAGGAGGAGTGAGTACTGAAGAGGCGTTGCCGCCTCACTAAGGGGAAGGTTGCGTGTGTGCCAATTGGGGGGAGGGTCTTAAGGCGAAGTGGGAGAGGGTAAAGCAAACAGTGCTTTAAGGAGCATGCCATGGTGTGCAAAACTAACAAAAGGCGGTCCAATAAGGAAAGAGGCACCGGAGGAGGTTTGCAATCCGTCGGTAAAGAGAAAAATGAGACAGTACTATGCATTTTAAAGATGTTACTTAGTTAAGTGAATTCAGCAAATGTGTACATTTTGAAATGTTCAAGGGGACGAGGACCCGGAGTGGTACTCACCGGGAGTGAAAGGAAGGTTGAACTGCTCCTGGTACAGCCCCTGGCAAGCTAACATAGGCGCAAAATTTACACCTGCACAACGGACAAATATAAGTCCAACACAGGGACAAACACTTGTTTGCTCCTCGAACCCATAGGTCCCTCACCTGCTCATGACGCGGCGCCTCAGGAGACTTCTCTGCCCATCAATGGCATGGGCCGCAGAGAGCAGCTCCGCCCGAGCCTCCTGCTTCCGTTGCTGCTGTCGGGTGACTGCTCAGCCCATCGATGGCGGGGGCAGCAGAGAGCAGCTTCACCCAAGCCTCCTGCTTCCGTTGCTGCTTTCGGGGCCACAGCACCAGCGCAGAACAGAGCAGATAAACGGCTAGCAGAAGCTACGAGTGCCATAATTATAAAAAAAAGAGTGAAAGCAGGGGTAAGCCTGCTCTGCCCGCCAATGACGGGGGCCGCGAAGCTGCTCTGCCTGAGCCTCCTGCTTCCGTTGCTGCTTTCAGGGCCACATCGCCAGCGCAAAACGGAGCAGATCAACAGCGAGCAGAAGCTACAGGTTATGATGGGCCCATGATCCATGTTATGCCGCTGGACCTGCTGAGCGGCACCGGGGGCTCATGAAAACGGGTGCTGTGGTTATAATAAAAAGTATAACAATGAAAGCACGGGGGCGCTAAAATATAAAGCGCTGCACCCGTTCATGTTTCACTTATGTGTATGGCGACCCGTAAAGGTATGGTGAAAAAAAAATGATGAGACCAGGCGCCATGCTAGGTGCTGTGATAAACAAGCATTGGCCGCGCACACGCGTGCGGCCCAGAGACGCGATCTGTGGTGGGGGAGGGGAAGAAGCGGGAGTTGTTTGCGCACCTGTGCAAAAGGGAGAAACAAAGCCCAGGAGTTGTGTGTGTGTGTGCACGCGCCAAAAGAAAATGTTAAAAAAGCACATGGGTGGCAAAGATGGCGGTTGCGCGCATGCTTGCGCATGTAACCGCAAGCGCTAGGCCAGCAAAAGCGTGTGGCAGCACTTTTAAAAGCCACTTACTAAATGTCTCGCAGAGTAGCGCATGCGCTGTTTCAGGCAAGACCTAAAAAGGGGGCATGAGCAAAAGACCCTGCCCATATTGGTTTGTGCGTTGCTGAATGCTGTAAAGGTGGACACATATTTTGCTAAGGTTTTTACAATGTCATCTCTGAAAAAGAGGTCCTTGGTTTCACCCAGGTTTTCCTTGGTGGATAAGTATGCAAGTTTAGGATTCATCCTCATTAAGACCGCTTTCCATCTTTCCATGTTCAGGTTTGCATTAGCATTACTTAGGATGCACACAGGCCGTTGGGCCCAGCCTCTTAAGAGTTCAACATTAATAGGGTTCTTGTGACCTCTAGCATCCTCAGCCATGTCAATGATACTAGTAAGTGGACCTAGAATGTCCAGGAGTTTGTCCTGGCATTGTTTTAGACATTTCTCTATTCCTTTTCTAGGGTCCTTCACAAATTTAAACAGAAAGGTTATTAATTCCAGATCTAAAGTAGGTGTGTTGCACACTTTGTCTACTGTTGAGGGTCTTGGACATTCCTTCCTAAGGAGGTTATGGGTCTCCCTGTCCAGGGGCTTTCCTACCCAATGAGATAGATACTTGGAAACGTGCTCCAGTGGCCACCATTCCGTGCTTCACAGATGTCTTATATTAGTAGGGTTGAACATTTCGCCCTGAAAGGGGTCTTTGATTTCCTACAACGTAGAGAGCTGTTCTACATCCTCCTCTGGACTTTCAAGGGTGTCATAATTATTTGGAGGTCGAAAATTAATTCATTCCATTTCATCATAAACTATACTGTCTGCCGATGTGAAGTTGCCTCTAGAATCTTTTGTGCCAAGAAGGTCACTCTTTCTTGTCATGCCGCTGAGGGCAACTCTTCCATGTGCCCCGTCCAGGTGGCCAATTTCTCATGGGCTGCTAAGAGCACCATATTCTATTGTAGCGCAAGGGCTACCAGTACAGTAGGCATCGTTGGATGTCTTTTCAACATGTTTCCTCTTTTGAGAAACCTTTCCCCCTCTCCGGGGCTCAGAGGTAATAGGGGACTCTCCATCTGAAAGACAGAAATATTTTTCCTCTGGAGGGAATTCCCTCTTACTTTTAGATAGTGCGGGGCTCACCGACTCTCCAACAGAGGATCTAAGCTCCTCTTCAAGGAATTTTTTAATACTATCCCCCATCAGTCCAGGGGTATTATGAATTATGGGGTTGTTTTCTACAATCTTTCCTTATATTTAATTATTATTATTATGCCTCCTGCCCCCCCAAAATATATATATATATATATATTATATTACTCATTTTGGTATTCACAGAAAGCACTTACTCATCCATGAGTAAGTGTCTTTTCTGAATACCAAAATGAGTAAGTACCTTCTGTGAATACCAAAATGAGTAAGTGCCTTCTGTGAATAGTAAAATGGTAGTAAGTTTAGGATTTTGTCTTAAGTTAGTTCTGTGATTCGGGCCCAACGCTCCTTGCTTAGAGACAAAGATCAATTACGTAAGAGGGAGTATAGTTTCTTGCTGGAAGCAGCTAATAAAAGAGGAAGATGACATTGTGCACCAAATACTTGTACGCTTTCATGAACATTCTTATCTTTGTGATGTGTTAATGTTCTTTAAAGGACTGCAGTTGGAAGAAGCAATAAAAACCTTTGCATAATGGTAGCCTCGGGTCTTGTAATAAAATAAGTTTTTTCTCCATCCTCTAGAGCAGGGGTTCCCAAACTGTGGTCTGCGGCCCCCCGGGGTATGTGACACATTTCCAGGGGGTCCGCAAGCAGCACTTTTAAAAGCATTGCTAAGTTCCTTGTATAATAAGCAGTTTTCAGTCAACAATAAAAGATAACTCCGGTGATTAATGTACCTGCTGGAGAGAGATGTGAGTTTTGTCCAGTGGCCGTTTGGACTCATCTAAGGGAGCGCAGATGGTTAATATGCCTGCTGCAAAGAATGCATACCATGCATTAAAATAAACTGTATTTTATGTGCATAGATCAGTGGGTTACCACTTTTATCACAGAGATTCTTTTGTTACTGTGCAGTTCAAAAGTTACAATCATAATCTAGCACAGTGAGCTATGAACTGCCATCAAAGAGCTGCCTGCCAACTGCATGGTACAAGTTAGTAAGTAATGTTTTTCCCAGTCCTTCATTATCTTGATGCTGTTAAAAAGGTTTGCTTGGGTAGATTTAAATTCGTATTATTAAAGTCAAAGCTAACCTCTGTGTTATGTTCTGAATCCTGAGTTTGTCCTTCTCCAGACCAAGCACTCTTAAAAAATGCCTACCAGTATGGATGACATGTGAATCCTACACCTTGTATTCCCCTTTGCCTAGGTAACATTTCCTATACACTGATTTATACACATATGATTCATTATCTCAGTATGTGTGTGATGTATTGTGCTTTGACACCCCCACACTTTTATGAGAGGTGCTATAAAACAAATGAAATACATATGACCGAGGGGCTATGGAGAGATGACAGGCACTATTGAAGAGTGAGAGTGAGGGATTAATTGAAGAGCCCCAACAAAGGTTGTTGTGTCCTGGTGCATAGTAAGGTCATCATTTACTATGCTTTAAAAGCTAATACAATTCAATATATAATGACAAATGTGTAGTAGAATGCACCATTTTTCTCCAAATTTGTTTGGGGGGAGAGAGCATTTACAGTGGTCAGGCTCACTCACTGCTCTTGGTGTGCACCGTACGTGGATTGGTCTGACAGCATTTGCCAGGGCTGCTTTGGGGTTCCATTCGGGTACTGGCAGGAGCCTCGTACTGCAAATAAAACCATACATTGAAAAGTTAGTCGCCGAAATGCATTATCAACCTTCCCATTAAATTTTTCGATTTTGCTAATTTTTTCAACATAAAATACTAAAATCTTTGGTAATTCGAGTATTTGTTTGGCGTGCACTCGTGTGTGTTTATTTTTTTGAATTGCTGTTTTAATGTTTGAAATTTATATCATACAAATTGCTTGGGGGTCCCCGGCTTCCAGTAGTATCTCAGTGGGGGCCCTCAGGAGTCAAAAGTGTGTGAATCACTGCTCTAGAGATTTATTTTGTCACTTAATCTAACGAAAGCTGCTGGTGCTTTCTGGTCTATACAATCCATATTAATGAGCTATTTTGTTTTTTTCTGCATTCTGGCTCTGGGCGTAGAAATTACTGATGCGGCTATTTCACATCTCCTGCTTTCAGATTGTATTTTAAATACCACTATCATAATTATGACTTTCTTCATCCAGAATGATTGATTACCATTACTACGGATGTACTGAGGCATAGGTCAGATTGTTTGAGGTCTGTTACTTCCTTGACGGAATAGCGTACAGAAAGGAGGACTATTTCTGGGGTGACATATGTGATCAGGGTATTTATGATTTCAACAAACAAATGATGGACGGAATGCTGACAATGCAGACATTCTCCCCCAGTCAAGAGATCTGGGTTAAATCCATCGTTCTTTTGCCCACTACGCCACCCCAGTTCAGACATGGCCATATGCAAATCAGTCTTGACCCTGTGCCTCATGGGAACAGTCCAGCCCGAACTGCCAAGCCATGTCTTCCCTGGACCGGAATCAAGCATCCTAGGACCGGTTTCTGGCTATCAGCCGTCATCAGCCAGGATAGCTTGACTCCAGTGGCGTAGTGAGCACGGGACCCACGTCTGGGCATACCCATCCCACTTAGGGCGAAAAGCGTTCCAACAAACAAATGATGGACGGAATGCTGACAATGCAGACATTCTCCCCCAGTCAAGAGATCTGGGTTAAATCCATCGTTCTTTTGCCCACTACGCCACCCCAGTTCAGACATGGCCATATGCAAATCAGTCTTGACCCTGTGCCTCATGGGAACAGTCCAGCCCGAACTGCCAAGCCATGTCGTCCCTGGACCGGAATCAAGCATCCTAGGACCGGTTTCTGGCTATCAGCCGTCATCAGCCAGGATAGCTTGACTCCAGTGGCGTAGTGAGCACGGGACCCACGTCTGGGCATACCCATCCCACTTAGGGCGAAAAGCGTTCCAACAAACAAATGATGGACGGAATGCTGACAATGCAGACATTCTCCCCCAGTCAAGAGATCTGGGTTAAATCCATCGTTCTTTTGCCCACTACGCCACCCCAGTTCAGACATGGCCATATGCAAATCAGTCTTGACCCTGTGCCTCATGGGAACAGTCCAGCCCGAACTGCCAAGCCATGTCTTCCCTGGACCGGAATCAAGCATCCTAGGACCGGTTTCTGGCTATCAGCCGTCATCAGCCAGGATAGCTTGACTCCAGTGGCGTCCATCAATTGTTGTTTTTGCAGGGTATTTATGAGGCATGTGGCAGATGGTTAGGGGGAAACATTACAACACAGGCATTACAATGCAATGCCTTTACAACACACCCAATACAATGCAAGTTCCATTACAACGCATGCTATTACAACGCATGCCATTACAACGCATATGTCTCACTGGCATGGTGAGCAAAAAAACGATGGATTTAGGCCCAGATCTCTGTACTGGGGTGAATGTATGACATTGTTCTGCATTCTGTCCATCAATTGTTGTTTTTGCATTTGTCACCCCGAGTGGGAAGGGTATGCTCAGACGTGAGTCCCTTGCTCTCCATGCCACTGGAATCAAGCTATCCTGGCTGACGAGGGCTGCAAGCCCGAAACCGGTCCTAGGATGCTTGTTTCCAGTCCAGGGAGGACCTGGCTTGGCAGTTCGGGCTGGACTGTTCCCATGGGGCACAGGGTCAAGACTGATTTGCATATGGCTGGGTTCAAACTGGAATGGCATGGTGAGCAAAAAAACGATGGATTTAGGCCCAGATCTCTGTACTGGGGTGAATGTATGACATTGTTCTGCATTCTGTCCATCAATTGTTGTTTTTGCAGGGTATTTATGAGGCATGTGGCAGATGGTTAGGGGGAAACATTACAACACAGGCATTACAATGCAATGCCTTTACAACACACCCAATACAATGCAAGTTCCATTACAACGCATGCTATTACAACGCATGCCATTACAACGCATATGTCTCACTGACCAGCACCTTCCCAGAGGTAAACACCTGGTGGTGTAAGAATAGTAAATTATGTTGTAATGGTGCATGCGTTGTAATGACTTGTGTTGTAGTAGCATGAGTTGAAATGGAAGTTGCACTGTAAAAACCGCATTGTAAAAGTATGTGTTGTAATAGTTTGTGTTGTTACATCGTACATCCATAGTTAGGTTGCCATGTTATGTGCTATTTAGGCGCAACTCATATATTATATCATGGTATCCTTTGACAGACACCCAACAACAGTTGCCTGGATTAAGAATTTAAGACACTATTACAAAGTAATTTTATCCCTCTACCTCATACCGTTCACACTCATTTCAGGAAACCGCCCCATCATGCCTTGTAGGAAGTCTGCAAATTGCCCTCCGCCTCAGAGAGGCGGCCTTACCCCGCCAAAAAGTGTTTGCTAAACCTGATAGAATGCACATCTTTATAAATATTTGTGGTGGAGGGTTAAATATAGTTTTCGGGTGTAGTGTAATGTTAATGTTAATGTTAAGGGAAATTTGTTGAGCGCACTGTCACCATAAGTTTCCTGGCGCTAATGAGATGAAGCTGTATTGTATGAGTTTAGTTGCGAAGTGGGTGGGGGAAGGATGCGGCTGTCAGGAATATATGGGGATCATGCCTGATGTGGGCATGGCATATGGACCTGAGGTAGAGTTGCAAAAATCTCTCTCAATTCTTCAGCAAACAAATCACTTCCATTTACAGCAACTTCAATACAGGACCGGACAGCCCTCAACAAACACCTCCAAATCTTATCCAAATAATCAATGGTAGCCACATGGCCCATCATCTCCCTAGAAGAAACGGCTACCACCATGAAGTCCATCCACTCATTGGCCCCATCGTACCCCTCCAACCACTCCATGCCTTTTCCAGAGGCCTGCAACCCATCAACATTCACACCCATTCTGAATGCTTCCATCTCTTACCTGGTCTTCTCAGTTGCTTGGAAACATGAAACTGACCTCCCATAGCTGAAGAAACCCTCTGCAGGCTCTTCAACACTTGCCAACTACTGACTGATCTCCCCCGCTACCATTCCTGGCTACGCTATTAGAGAAAATCATTAAAAGACACCTCACTGAATTTCTCAGAAACCACCAACTCAACTCCTTGACACTACCCAGTCTGTTTTCAGACCCCTCCACAGCATAGAAACTGTCCTCATTGCTGCCAAGGATGACATCCGCATGGCCCTGGACAGAGATGACTCATTCTATTGGGTGCCCTTATCCTAATGCACTTATCAGCAGCATTTGACACAGTTTCCTACCCTATCCTCATCCAAAACCTACACAACATTGGAATCCAAGGATACACGCTCCAGTGGATCTGCTCCTTCCTGGCTGAAAGGACACAGTCAGTCAGCCTGGCACCATTTACCTTGGACGGCTGCGACCTCATTTGTGGAGTTCCACAAGACTCTTCCCTGAGCCCGACCCTCTTCAATGCATACATGACTGCTTAGCCATTATCATCCACTCAAAAAACATCAGCATCCTCTCCTACACCTACGACACACAACTAATTCTCTCTCTCATGGACAAGACACCCAGAACCTGGATCAAGTATAATGCTTTCATAATTTGAAATGGCCTTCTGGATGATGACCAATTGTCTAAACCTATACCCCAGCAAGACCAAAATCAGGATCTTTGAAAACAGCACATTACTGTGGAACTCCACCTGGTAGCCAACAGAGGTAGGACCGACACTCACCCCCATTTGCACGCCAAAAACCGAGGGATCATCATCGACAGCAAACTCAACATGACCTCCAAAGTCAATGCCATCACCGCCTCATGCTTCCATACACTGAAGATGCTGTGGAAGATTTTCATTTCAAACGGCTCCCAAATAGCACTTGCAAAACTGTTTCAATAGCCATGTTCACAAGCATGCTGGACTATGGCAGCACCCTCTATGTCGGCATCAACAAAAAACTCACCAGAAGGCTGCAGACCATTCAGAACTCGGGGGCCTGAAGACCTTTAACCTCCAATTGCTGACTGATATTTCACAATGCCTGAAGGAGCTCCACTGGCTCTCCATTCACAAAAGATCTAAACTCAAACTCCTCACCCATACTTTCACAGCAGTACATAACACTGGGCCAGCATACCACAACAATCGCATCTGCCTTCACAAACAATCCAGACACATTCATTTGTCTAGACTCCTACTTGCATAAATCTCATGCATACGTAAAGCCAGATCCAGAGGTCAAGCCTTCTCCAACATCGCTCCTAAAGCATGGAAGGACCTGCAGCTACACATAAGAGCCTCCTCCTCACTTTCTGAATTCCAAAATGATCTGAGGAGCTGGCTTTATGAGTAGTCATAGTAGGCCCTAGGTGTGGCCTGACTAACAACTGCTCAGCATGAGGATACCCTCTTGGGTGATACAAATCTGAAAAACATAGCATGGGAGGTTGTGAAAAAGGCATAGTTATTGGTGTGCAAATAATGGGGTGGTTTCACTAAATAAATCTTTTGGTCAATTATATTTGTGTGGACAACCATTATATTTGTGGCCTACTGCTGTGTTATTGGATTGAATGATGTGGTGGCTGTTCAGGTCGCTGGTATTGTCATATGGGAGGCAAAAGATCTGTTTGTGACCCTCCTGCATACTAGATCCATCATCAGGCGTCTCGTTGTAGTAAGTCATGATGTACGTTTCTGTTTTTCTTCTATTTCCAGGTGCTATTAGACAGGTCTCCTTACATCTGCCCTCTATTGGGGAATGCAGCTTGACATATGTCCTTATTTGTCTTTGCTCTATGGTCTTGGTTTGTGCTTTAGGGGTGTGGACTCTACATATATGTGCATGATAAGCCACCAACGTTTGTCACCATGATCCCTCCACCTCCCAGGCCTGAAAATACGGTAGTAGTCCCTTAATTGTTTAAGATACACATTAGGCCACCAGATTGCACTATATGATGTTGCAGGAACATTATGTGCCTGAAACAAGTGGATTTCCAGCTTTATGAGTGTTAACCTGTGTGATGTGCTTGTAAGGTATTCATTTAATTTTGTAAGTTTAGGATCAAAAAAGTTTTTTGTGCAGTACATCATTTAAAATGTTATGCATACATTGAAATATCATGAAAAAGCGCTATGGTAATGTTTTGGGTGTGTGCCAGTGTTACAGTAGATGTTTGCAAAGCTTATCATCTACTCTGAGTAGGAGGAGAACTTTAGAAGAATTTCATTTCACTTGTGGTATATCACCTGGATTTAGTATACAGCAAATCTCCACTTGGTAAAACTAGGTTAAATACTGCATGTGGCAAAATCGTATGTGGAAAAGCTTGTAATTGGTCTATGCAAAATGAAACCATGAAACTGCGCAGCAATTCCGCTTTGCCTAACCCATTGCGGGAGCCCTAGAATGCAATTACCAGGCATTTGCTTCAGTAAAGGCTTTGATAAAGCCTTCTAGATAATATATGCTTGTGCAGGGAGTTAGTGACTGTCTGTATGTCTCTCTCAGTTTTTGTGAAAAAAAGAACTTTCCACTATACTACAACAATCTTGATAAGTGACAAATTCTCAGACTGTTTAAAAGGTCAGAGTCAGTACTTAAATTATTAATCCAGTCAGCACAATAAGTTAATGCATGCTTCTGGGAGACACTTTATGCATCCTTGGTATCCTGAGAATTGGTTATCATTTGTGAAGCAGAGATTTGTATCATATGTAACTTCTGTAAAATTAACTTCATAGTTTAAATTTAAACACCAGGTTCAATACTTTTTTTCTAGATCTATACTCTTCTTCTGGAAGGGACAAATTCTCCTAAGCTGTTTTAGGTGGCAATTAAATGACTCAAATATGACTTTGTCCTGAAAGGACATGGTAAATCCAGTATAGAAAATTATTTCAATGCCAAAGAACTTCACCTTGGCATTTGAAGCAATAATTGTATTGCTCATCCAAATACTCCAGTATGGAAAGCTTATCTTTCAAATGATTCCTACACAACAACAAAGCCTTACATCGAGCCAATTGCTATTCACTCAAAATGGATCACTTACAAACTAATTCTGAACATTTTAAGATCCAGAGCTGGATATTTTGGCAGAGGAAACTCCAATGTGTCATCAATGTAATTAGGAACTCATAAAGATTGCAGCAGCGGACTGAGAGGCTGGATGTAGATACTAGATAGGACATAAACAGGAGACCTGAAGGACTCTATAAACATACTTATAATGTAGGAGTGATAGAGTTAGCAGCTCATACTATGGCCTACTTGTGTCTCAAACATCAACAACTTCTTTACATATGTTCCTACTATGCTAAAACTTCCCTGATTGGATTTAGTAAGATAGAGTGGCTGCAAGGATGTGGCCAACAAGTCTATAAGAAATAGAATGCCCGAGTCACCCTTGTCCAGTAAATCGATGATGGATGTCTGAAAACCCACAGGCACTGTTTCAGTCACTCTTTTAAGGTTTTTTTTTAATTGGAAACTCTCCCTGTGCAATTAGCCTCAAGTTTGGAGTTGTAAGTTTCAACCTATTCAAGAATTTTCTGAGAAATGTTGGCTCTAGAACAAACCAGTGCAAAGTCCCATAAATAGAAGCAATACATTCAAACCCTCCTATGTCCTTTATCAGGCTGGTGATAACAAGAGTTACTGCACTGTAAGGAGCAGACAAGAACTTAGAAACAGAAAGAATAGAATTGAGTCAGACCATGACAAAGTAATAACCAGAATAACCATGAAAAGAAAACGAAATTTGGAAACAACGTTTGAAATCTTCCAAAAATAGAGTGACTGATTTGCATATAATAGAATAAAAATGATATGTTGACCTACAGTGAGCTGCAAATCAAGGATAGAATTGACCGAGATGACCATTGTCAAGGAAGAATCCACACAAACCTACTGGAAGCATCAGCAAGTATTAAGAAGGACTAGGCGAGGTGTAATTTTTTCATCCATGGTGTTTTACAAAAGTTTGCATACAAGTATTAAATGAATGCATGTGACAATAAATGAAACTTTCATATAGCAAGTTACACCATTCTCACGAGAAAGACACAGAAGACTTTGAGAAGAGATGCAAATAATGTAAACTTCCAAACACTGAGCTGGTAAATTGCGAATTCTCACTTAGTTCTGCCAAACATGGGAGTGAGGCTAAATACAACAGAAGTGGTATGAGTTGCACAGCTATAGTTATCATGGGCAAACAATATGGCGTTGCATAGCAGTATGGCATTGATGGTAATTTTATAGCAACCCTCATACCGAAACTGACATGAGCTTACTGACATTATGGCTTATATCATTTTCATTATAGCATTTCTCAGTGTCATTAGCAAAGTTGCTATTAGAGCCATCACCATCTTTGGGAATAGCAAGTGAGAAGGAGGAACCTTTACTGGTGGTGAGGCAATGACTGGCACACCTACCGACTTACATAAGTACATAAGGAAGAATTAGAGCAACAAAAGTGCCAAGGGCTATTGTAATTATCTTCATGCCCCATCCACCAATTATACCATTCAACCAGAACCAGAAACTTAACAAATCTAATTTGAATCCATCATTTATTGTGTGTAGGAACTTCATTCTTTTCCTATTATTATCTATTTGCTCATGAGCAATAAGGGGGGCATTAGGTAGAGAAGAACAGCTGTCCCCATAAGGGCACACCGTCCACCCTTACCAGCAAGTCCAGAGTCATACGATTTTGCAGAGTTACAATTCTTTGTGCTTCTAGCTACTCAGAGAAAACCTGCAGGCAAGGACGATGTCTTATGCTAATTCTTCCAAAGTCTTTGCAACAGTTCTAACTTCAGGAATAGTGATATCAATTAGGGGTGGGCAGAATTTGCGAAATTCACTTTCGCAAACTATCGCGACAATGTTAAAAATCTCCGCAAACACGCGGAAATATCGCGAAGACGCAGAAGTTTTTTTCCCGCCCGTTCGCGGTATTTTCTGCGTGATCGCAGCTCGCCAACTTACCCATGCTGTTGCTCACGGCCGCGGCCATCTTGTTTTCACTTGTCCCGCCCGCTCGCGTTCGATATGGCGTGCCCGCATCCTCACGCTCTCGCTCGCGGTGGAGAATGACATGTTGGAGATCTCAATCATCTCATACTCTCGCGGTGCATGATCGCAAGAAGAAAGATGTGATCGCGCGACAAATGACGTTAATGCAGGCGCGAACTGACACGAGACAGCGCAAATGGCTACCAACAATCCAACATCTCATGGAGAACGCGACTGGATCGGGAAAACTTGTTGGCGAACGCGGGGATTCAGGTAAGGCGATCGCGTGCACGCAAGAATGTATTTTTTTACAGCGTGAGCAAGAAAAAAATTTCCGGTAAGATGCGGATTGCGGAAATTTGGACATTTTCGCGCTCTCCGCGGAACGTGAAAATGTCAAATTATCGCAATTTCCGCGAGCGGGACGGAATTTTCGTCCAGGCCTAATTTCAATCTCATACATTGGGACAGAATTGCAAAAAAGCTTGCAGCTGCCGATATTTCTTCGACCAGTCTCCTTTCATAAGGAGATTTTGAAGGCTATGTCTGATAGATTATATTTTTGGCAACGAAGCATAGGCCTTGTTACCACATACAGAGTACATTCCAGTATGTTCCTGCAACTGGCTCTGGGTATATAAAATACCAGATAATAGTCTGAAATAGACAACACTATTTGCACCATTGTTGGATAGGGTCTGAAAAGAAAAGTGGCACTCCCTTCACTCCAAATAGACACCGCCATTACTCTGTGCACAGTATCAATCTCAGGCAGAGTAAGCAAAATGGACAGCATCAGGTCCCAATCCACAGACTAAACAACAAGACTGGCTGCATACAAGGCTGGCCAGATCACAACTTTGTACTGTGTGATGGCATTTACCATCCCATCATTAATTTGCTGCTAAGGTCGCCAAGAGAGAGGCCGTTATCTGAATTTCCACTTTCACAAATTCCAATCAGCTGCCTTTTCTTGCTCACTCAGGCTGCAGGGCTTTTTTATGGGACCAAAATAGTCTTACTGTCTGTTCAGAATAAGCTTAGTGTAATTTTAGAACAAGGGGACACTGAAGCTCTAATCCTGCTAACTGTTCTCCCTTTGATAACCTGCCCTGTGAGGAACGTATTTCAAGATCACATGAGACTGTCACCAGAGGGAAAACTCATAGCTGGCTTTCATCCTTCTTGAAGGAGTGCTCCCAGGTGGTCGTCCAGGCCCCCTATCAATCTTCTTTTAAGACCCTTACCTGTGGCGTGCCTCAGGCCTTCTAATGTATAATATTTATGTGCCCCACCCAAACTAGGTTGATTAGAGCCTTCTGTTTCTTGTATCTGAGTTATGCTGATTATTCTGAATTAATTCTTTGTAAGGGCAACTGTAGGAAAGTGCCCCTTTTTGCATGGTTACCCCCTAACTTTTTGCCAGATACCTGATGCCAACTTGACGGAGTGTGTGCTGGGACCCTGCTAACCAGACCCGGCACCTGTGCTCTTTCCAAAAAGTGTGCCTTTGTTCCCACAATTGGCACATCTCTGGGCCACATATAAGTCCCTTGTAAAAGGTACCCCTGGTACCAAGGGCTTCGTGAACAGAGAGGACCGCTTAGGACTGCAGCATGCATTACGCTACCCTCAGAGACCCCCACCTTAACACCTACACGCTGCCACTGCAGGCTGTGTGTTTTGGTGCACCCCAAACTGAAAAGATGACAGACATTGTAAGTACAGTGAAGCCAATTTGAGTACATAGGTTGGCAGTTTGTCAACACGAACTCCACAGCTCCATGATGGCTTTACTGAAAACTGAGAGGTTTGGTACCAAACTTCTCTGCATAATAAACCCACACTGATGCCAGTGTTGAATTTATTATAAAATGCAATCTCTAAGATGCCCCCTGAAAAACGACCAGCTTCTAGTGTATTGGCTGACTGGTTCTCACCAGCCAGCCACCACCAGCCATGTTTCTAACCTGATGAGAGCCTTTGAGCTCTTGGAGGTCAGAAACAAAGCCTGCTCTGGGTGGAGGGGCTTCACACGTCCCCCTGGCAGGAACAGCAACACTTGGCGGTGAACCTTCAAGGCTCTCACTTTGTGATGTGCTGATGTGGGCAGCTCCAACCAGTGGAGATGCCCGCCCCCTGTCCAAGCCCCACATTTGGTCGCAGGACAGGCAGGGCATGTCTACAACTGTTGGCGGATGACAGAAACTACACCAGAAACTACACCATAATCAAGGAAGACCCGACAGAACGTCTACGCATAGAAATCGCGTATTTGGTGGAAGAATCCACAGCGAATAATTGGATATCTAAAAAGGAAGCCGATTTTTTGGAGAACACCAACCCCACCATCCCTTACTTTTACACCATTCCAAAAATCCATAAATCAATGGATAAACCACCGGGAAGTTGAAGGTCACACTGAACGGTAGGCCCAAGATCTATACTGATCCTAAGATACTGCAGCAGGCTCTTAAAGAGTACAGCAAGGCGGAAGCACGAAGCGATCTACGGAGAGCGACGAGCAAGACGGAACACCTCGAAGCAAACTCGACACCCAAGATTGACATTTAACTAATGAATGTAACGTGCAATTCAAACACTAGATATAAAGCATAAAGCTGATATATGTTGGATTTTATAATGGGTATCAGGAATAATTAATACCTAAGTGTTGGAATGCAACAGAAGCAATGGCAGATTGCAAAGTAACCGTAAGAACAGGCACTGAACATATATATAAAAGCCATTATCATTGCACAATTGTTTAATTTCCTATTATACTGAATACTCTCTGGCTTCGAACTGCTTGTTATATGTACCTTTTTTTGGATGGGGCAACCATACCTCGGGTGGAACAGATATTAGGATGATCCAGGAAGAATGACCCTTCCGTAAGGCACTAAAAACTTTTCTCTTTTGTTAACCCCCCCAGGACTATCACTCTGCTTTCACTCAGAAGCGCCGGGACACCCCGTTGGGGTAGCTGCGCGCTATATAAAATACACAAATATATAAAATACACAAATAATTGGGAGGACGGTTAATTATCACAGGAGGTCAAGTGGATTCACAGGCAACATCCGCCACAGTGTGTTATTTACTTCATGGCAAAAGATGCTCTTATTTCTTGCTGTTGTTATGAACTACCCTGGGTAATGTTTTGTTACGGGAGAGAGAGTAAAGTCCCTTCTATGCCTAGTTGGGGCTGGCATAGCGTGGGTGGGGGTGGCAACGTTTGTGTTTTTGTTTCTGACTCTACAATATACATGTGATACATACATAAGGCTCAAATACTAAGGCTGATACATCTGGAGGGGGTGGTTGGGAATAGACAGTTGGAGAACTAAATGGCGCTGAATGTACTAGCACATAACCCTCTTTGCAGAATACGGCTCCTGACCTGGAACATTAGAGGCCTCAATGATTTTAGAAAGCTGCGTAAAGGGTGAGACATTGACCCCAATGGAAGATATGTGATTTCAAGATGTCACGGACAGGGATTGGACGCTCATGTAGTCAACATTTATGGTCAAAACTATGACGACCCTCAGTTTTACTACGCTCTTTCTGCCCGTATGCTGCAGTATACCAATATACAACAAATATGGGGGGGGGGGGGGTTTGAACTGTGTTCTAGATCTATCCTTAGATCACTCTAAAGGCCCATCCAGTCACCTTTCAGCTGCGGCTAGAGCAATTGGAGACATTGCTGTGCAATTGAACCTCCTATACATCTGGTGCATACGATCTCCTGGTGCAGGAGGTTTTACCCATTACTCAGCCCCACACAACATTCACACCGGAATTGATTACTGGTTGGTTTCTAGATCATTATCTCCTTGGGTGATTGATTGTAAACTACTCGCTCGCTCCTTTTCTCGTCACGCTCCAATATTGTTGGATATTGCTATCCCCCCAAGGAAGTGTGCTCCCTACACATGGAGGTTTCACCTATATTCCTTGCTTGATGCAGTCTTTCAATCAGAGATGGTCTTAGCCATAGAATTGTTTTTAACACAAACATTGGAACAGTCGATCATTTCTCTACAGTATGGGAGACGTTTAAGGTGTACATTAGAGGAGTGCCCATCTCCAAACATGCAAGTGTGCTCAGATCACTTAGAAACAGGCTGACGACTGGTTAGTTTGGAGCGATCCTTGTTGAAGGGAGGCAACGTTAGGGTCACAGAAGAACTCAATAAATCTCTTGTGGAAAATCATGAGGTTGCAGATAGTGAAGTGAAACACATGGGCAAATACTGGACTGCTAAATTGTATGGCTCAGTTTTTGCTGCGCTTATACACCTCAAAAGAGAATCTGGAGCAATCATGGAGCTGCGGAGCGAAGACGGTGGGCTGTTACGAAAGCCATCAGAGATGGGCGACAGATTTGGCAGATACTACGCTGATCTAGACACTTCCAAAGTAGAGACGACAAGACTGATACTAGAATACCTTGAGCATATACAAATGCCATGGCTAACTAATGACCACAGGGCACACCTAATGAGTCCGCTGGACCCCAATGAAATCTGCCCAGCGTTAAATGCTATGCATGACGGTAGTGCACCAGGACAGGACAGACTCACAGTGACCTTTTACAAAGCATATCAAGAATTCCTTATGCCGCACTTAACTACTCTTTTTGAGGAGATGTTGCAATGTGGGGTAATGCCCCCCTCAATGAGGAAAGCTTTGATTGTGACGCTGTTGAAACCAGGTAAACCCCCAAGCAAATGCTAGTCCTACAGGCCACTATCGCTTCAAAATGTAGATACAAAAATATTCACAAAAATTATAGCGAACAGAATGGTTTCTTTAGTCCCAGTCCTGCTTGGCTGGAGGAAGCTGGATTTGTTCCAGGGCGCACTCTATCATATAATTTGAGAACGGTGTTGAAGCTATAGAGCATATAAAACCAGCTGTCAAACTTGATGCAGAGAAGGCTTTTGATTCAGTGGAATGGGCATTTATGAAGCAGTACTGAGATGGGTTGGGGTGGGCGAGGTCTACCTCAAGCTGGTAACGGTCCTATACAACTTGCCAGTGGCCAGGGTCAGAATTGGTGATGCGGTAACGTCTCCGAAGGCGATATCGAGAGGGACGCGCCAGGGCTGCCCGCTATCTGCACTGCAATATGCCACTGTTGCAGAGCCACAGGCGTGTGCTTTACGGGAGAATCATGGGCATAGAGGAATTCGATTCCCTAATTATCATCTAATCGTCTCAGCATATGCGGACAATATTCTTTTATACATCCGGGACCCAGGGACTAATCTAACCCCTATAATCAACGAGGTGATGAGGTTTGGAGCCATATCAGGCCTCAGAGTTAATTGGTCTAAGTCCATTATTTTTCCTCTGACATCCGCCATTACACCCACAGACTTGGACTAGCCGTTGCAATGTTCCACAGACCCGGTTCGCTATTTAGGCATACAAGTTCATATGGACTTGGAACTGGTCAGCGAGAATTATAGGAAAGCAATTCTAGGCTTGAGGAGAATATTAATCAGTCGATCCGCCTCCCAATGTCCTTAGTAGGTCTTATTTCTATTATGAAAATGGTAGTCCTTCCTAGATTTTTATTCTTATTCCAAAATATTCCGATGATATTTCCAAAGCATGTGTTTAAAACTCTCCGATCATAACTAATAAAACTAGCCTGGGCGGGAAAGCACCCCAGAGTTAAATAGGACATTCTCACATTGCCCTTTTCCATGGGAGGCCTCAGTGCACCAAATTTAGAATTATACTACAGAGCAGCGCAGGGCTCCCTAGCGCATTAAAGGATACACGGCCCACAGTATCTTCCACATTTACATATCAAAAAGATAGCCGCAAACCCTTTTGCCCTCCCTCCAAAGCTGTTTCAGGGCCCTTCCAGGCGACTCGGCATACTGGATTCCGTTAACTCTATGGTCCACGCTTGGCAGAACTTATTGAATAGAGAGGCAGGTGCACTGCTGTACTCCTCCCTAACTTTGCTGGTTCTCAGTCAGCAAAGAAAATGAAGTACTACAGCCTCTAGCGACAATTAACATTAATAGGATGGGTGATTTATTTTCAGACGGTCGGGCATGCGGATGGGCTGAGATAGAGGCGGAGGGGCACGATCCTACACCACTCACACAATATCACTTCTACAGGGTCAAACATGCACTACATGAGTTGCTTGGGGATGACATGCAGGAACCTCCTGAATTACTGCCCCTCTCTTTTCTTCTGCGCTCTGCATCCCTCTCTAAGACCATAACCACTGTTTATGACTTGACACAGGAATACAGAAGGATGCAATCCACCAAAGCCAGCTGGAATGGCGGCTGTGATCTTGGGCTAGTTGTAGACGATACTACTTGGCGGTATTGTTGTGAAGTAACACAATGCATTTCACTTAATAGGAGGCACCGACTTCAAATTTCTTAATAGAGTCTATCGCACACCGGAGAGTTTATTTTGGTGTGGCTTAAGGGACACAGCAACCTGTGATCGCTGCGAGGCAAGTTGTGCTGGGTTTATGCATGTAGCTTGGTTCTGCCCTAGGATTGCGGAATTTTGGGATAAGATTAAACATATCTTGAACGAGGTTACAGGCCTTTCACTGTCTCCAGACCCTTAGCTGGCATTGATGGGCTACACCAAAAACTTGGTAGAAGGGGGTCAGACGTGTGATAGCAATGGGTTTCCTACTCTCTAAGCATAGAGTTGCAATGTGCTGGGCTCGAGTTCCGACTCTGAAAATAGCTGACTGGTCCAAAGATATGCTATACTGTAGTACAGAGTCCGAAAATTATAATGAACTATTACCTCCTCAAAATTGTCCAATTTTTTGGGGGATTATAGAAACAATATCTTGCTGGGAAAAAGACTAGTGAGCGGGAAGGAAGAGCTACTGTATAGATCTACTCGACCTCTATTGGGATAGTTAGCTGATTGCTGTTAAATATGAGAATCATTGAGTAAGATTTACTTTGGGGAGCATGACTCTAAGTACCTTGAATATATGTCTCTTATTTCTTTCTAATTATGCCGCTGAGCCTCTGTAATGTATCTCCTCTCCAGATGTGGTCTCAATTTTGCCTTTAATTATTAAGATCTTATGTGGTATTTGATCCAAAATGCTGCATACTGTCAAGAATTAATGTTACATTGTAAAATGTCTAAATAAAACAATTTTAAAAAATCTGTTAATTCGACCTTTGATGGTCATTTGGGAATTAATCTTATCAAAGAACATTTAAGGAGCGATGCTGATGTGTAGGTTTAGAAACCAGACAGAACAGTGTGAAAATAATTTGCATATTTGTGCTGTAAGTGATAAGGGGGGGTAGTCACAAAACCTCCCAAATGTTTACTGTAACTTTGGCTGACTGCAATAGAATTTGTCGCTGTGGATTATTAAGCCACTATTTACCAAATTAATTCAAACAAGCATTGACAAAGCCAATCTTTTGGTACAGGAAGAGCAGAAGTCAAGCCTGCTTCAAGTGTGACCTCTTTGGCTTGAATGCATTACAGCCAAATGTCTAGAATCTGGTGGCTGTGCCACAAGACAGAAAAAAATAGGATGAACACTGTTGAACTTGGCAATCAAATGGCTAGAAGTTTATACATAGTAGAAAAGGAAAGAGAAAGTAACATATCTGATGCAAAAGAAACAAAGCATTACAAACCAGATAGTGACATAAACAGCCCACAATGAGCCCTGTGCAATTGGTAATCAAAGAGTACACATGTAGTACAGTGATAATTCCAAATAGGTTTGCCTTATTTTCCAATTTTGATAGGTAACTCAATGTGAGTTTGCCCTAGAACATGGCCTTTGACTTACAAAGTTTGTTTGGGTTATGGGGCTCGAAAGACAATCAACCTTGTACTCAACCTCACAAGCTTAGCTCAATCATGAACAAATCATTGATTTTGGTATTTGTAAACCACTTAGATTCGGAAACAGGTTTATAGCCTACAGACAATACTTATTTATAAACACAGGGCACAGTGAACACAAAATTAGGAACATAGTTGTGTGACAAGTATTCCAACAGTGCCATCTTCCTTGTAAGAAAAGGTCCCTCTCCCACTTGCAACTGCTTGCTACGTCATAGAGTCTTGTCTACATTCAAGTCATGTATTTGCCTCAATGGTCTCAACCAACTGGGGAGCTCTTATAGCTATTACATTAAATAGTGAGTGGGATCCGGTGAATATTCTTAAAAGTATCTAGGGGCATATTATCAAGCACGGCGTTAAAATTATCGCCACTTTAGCGGCAGAAAACTGCTGCTAAAGCGGCGATAATGGTCTTGATAATATACCGCAGAGAATTCCCATAGAAGCCCATGTTGACACCAGAACATGGGCTTCTATGGGAATTCTCAAGGGCATATTATCAAGCCCATTATCGCCGCTTTAGCAGCAGTTTCCTGCCGCAAAGCGGCGATAATTTAAACGCTGTTTCTTGATAATATGCCCCCTAGTAAGTAAACCAGATACGTTTATTGAAGGTGGCGCTAATAAGGCAAGTGTCATGAAACTAAAGAAAACTCTTAAGCAAATAAATATACTGCCAGTAGCAGATAACATACTTCAGGTGTTTCTGGGTAGGAAAGGGAAATATACTCGCCATGCCCCTTTGGTGTAAATTCATTTCCACAATTCCAATCCTCTGAACTCGAGGACCAACTTCCCTGTGTTCGTCTTTGGATTTTATATTTGGGAAGCGTTTGGAAATTAGTATGATTATATTATTTATCTGACACATCATAACTGATGTCTTGTGAGAATTGTTGATGGCTTCCTGCAATGTAATGATTTTTAATTGTGTGAAAAATTCCTTAAACTCTGTCATGGCCTCGTTTTTTCCTCAAGTCTTTTTTTGTAAAGTGAGATTTGAACAGTTGTCTTTAGGTGTTTTTCACTTGTTTGAATCTTGACTGGCATTTTATCTGATTGTTTTTGTGAATTATTTATAATGTAAACTAACCAATCCACCATGTATGAGAACGTGCCATCTTTCTTGCATGGTATGCCCCCACTTTTTGCTGAATTGCTGAATGTACTTTGACTGAGTGTGCCCTGGACTCCTGCCAATCAGGTGCCCAGGGCCTATGTTCCTTCCCTAAACACACAAAACCCAAATTGGCAAACCCTTGCCACATGTCAGCCCCTGGTAAATGATACCCTAGGTACCCAGGGCCTTGTGACCAGGGAAGGCCTCTAAGGGCTGCAGCACTCATTGTGCCACCCTTAGAGGCCCTGTACCTTTACACACACACACTGCCCTTGCAGGCTGGGTGTCTGGGTGCAAGACAAAACAAAGAGTCGACATGGCACACATCCCTGTGTGCCATGCCCATCACCTACACTACCATGGCATATATCAGCCACCCCTCTAGCTGGGTGCCCTATGCCAATGGTGTGGGCACAGGAGCAAGAGCCCTGTGCCCCTACAGTACCCAGGTCCATTCCTGGGCACTGTAAGTGCAGTGCTACCATTTAAGAGTACATGGTGCTGAGAGCTCATCAAACATGAACTCCACAGCACCATAATGGCAACACTGAAGACTGAGAAGTTTGGTATCAAACTTCTCAGCACATTAAACCCACACTGATGCCCGTGTGGTACTTAATGTACCAAGCACCCCAGAGGGCATCTTAGAGATGCCCCCTAAAACCTAACCTACAATCCACATCTGTTCTGAGGCTGCCTAGGCTGCCACACAGCAGACATGTTGCTGGGTAGGAGAGCCCCTGCTCTCCTGGGCCTGCAACAATGCACATCCTGGGCGAGGTGCTAAATCTCCTCCACCAGGATGGGCAGGGGGAAGCTTCAAAGGCATGCCGCCTCTGTGAGCTCCCCAGGCCACTGCAACCCCCCACTCTGGCGGGAAGCTTGGCCGGAAACCCCAAATAAGGACAGGGGATGTGCCAGCCTACCAACCCCACCTCTCAGGTGGGGAGGTGAGGTGAAGCACATCTCCGGGCTCTCGCCATCTTGAAGATGGGAAGCGCTACCCTATCAGGACTAGGCTACTGCCCCCCTCCCACAGGAGAGAGGCAGGATAGTGGGTTTACCCACCCCAGAACAGGGACCCATTGGTCCCTGCCCTTCACCTACCTGTAACACCCCTAAATCTAGTATTTAGGGGTACCCTGACCCTTCCTTCCCCAGATTCCAGATTCCAAAATCTGAAGAAGTGCTAGAAGAAAGAAGACCTGCCCTGCAGCTGCTAAGAAGAGGAAGACACAAACTGCTTTGGCCCCAGCCCTACCGGCCTGTCAACCCTCGAACCTCCTCCTGCTCCAACCCGGCATCTCTTGTGGCCAGCAACCTCACAAACCCCGGAGGACCTGGCTACCTTTTGACTCTAAGTCGCTGGGACTCCCATGAGTAGAGGCTCTACTCAAAATCTACTTCCAATCCCTGGCAACTCTGCACCAGCCAAGCCTGGCCTGTGCCGGAGTGAACAAAGACCACGAGGACGACCCCACGGCGACTGTGACCCTGAGTCCGGCACCCAAGGACCTCCAGCCTCAGAACAAGGTGCCCCCCCAACCGCGATCACAGAGGGTAAGATTACCCGACACCAAAAGGCACCCCTGCACCCGGCGCCCCGCGGCCCCCTGTGCCCAATCCCGGGGTACCTACCTATCCTCCATCTACCCAACTTACCTCTCAAAGTGGTTGTGGCACCTGAAGAATCCTCGTCCCCGAGCTTGCAGTCTTTTTCTAAACCGGAGATTTCCCATTGAAATCAATTGAGCGCCCTAAGGCTCAAAAGCACCCTGCACCCAGCCGCCTGAGTGGCCCTGGCAGTGCAACCTCTACACCTATCTACTTCCCCACTTGCACTGAGTAAGTGACTAGGAGCCCAGCTCCCACAGCCGCGTGGCCTGCTAGTTAGCAGCCACCAACCAAGGCCCCCCTATCCCTCATAGGATAACATTGGGCCTAACTCTCTCTGCACCCGGCCGCCCTAGTGCTGCTGGGAGTGAACCAACTGTACCTACCTGACCCTGGGGGACGTCAGAGTCTATGCCCAGAACCTCTACTCTGCCAGTTGAGTACTTACCTTTAAACCGATAACTCAATTTTCTTCATAGGGTAACATTGACTGGCTTTTTCCTGAAATTTCTTGCGTGGACTTTTCAAAACTAAAAATATTCACCAAAAATCAGCCGAGTAACGAAAACGAAAATACTCACCTGCTCTTAGGTGAGCTCCCAGTGCTGGATCTTGGTACCCAGCACTGACTCTGAAAACTACTTACTACTGTACTTACCAGTAACCCAATTTTCTTCCATAGGAAATCATTGACTGTTTTTCTGTGAAATTTCTTGTCAATTTCTGCAATCTTTAAATATTCCTTAAAAATCGTATAATATCTGAAAACGTAATTACTTACCTGTTTTGGATAAAGGTCCCAGTACTGTGTCTAGGCACCCAGTACTGGATTACAAAAGTAACGAGAATATACTATACCTGTAACTTGAATTTTCTGCCATAGGGAATCATTGACTGTTTTCTATGAAATATTTTCTGTGTCAACTTTTAAAATAGCAAAATAGTGTCTAAAAATCATCACAGTAATTAAGTCGACTTTTATCACTTGATTCCAAGTACTGACCCAGGACTGAATCTAGGATCCAGTCCTGGAATTCCAAAAGTAATCCTAAAAGTAATCTGTGGCAAATAACCTGAAACTTCCATTGAACTCAATGCATTATTGTGTTTAAAATAGTGTTGCCTATTGCAACCACTTGTAACTGTTTACAAAAGTCAATTGTATATTGCAAAAGTATTTATATAAAGCATCTCATTCTGAGAAAGTATATTTTAAATCCAATTGTTGGTTCTAAAATAAAACAAGCATATATTTTTTTATATATAAACCATTGGCCTAGAGTTCAGTTATTGAGTGTGTGAGACCTTTTGCTGACTGAGTGTGTACAACAAATGCTTTACACTGTCCTCTGATACTGCCTTACTGCTCGACCAAGCTACCACTTTAGAGAGTAAGGTAATATCTAACTTTAGCCTCTGCCAAGCCTCTGGGGCCTGTGGACTCTGTACACCCTGTACCTATTTGGGAACAGTATATACAGAGCCACTTAGGAAGCTTGCTCTGCTCCATGAGTGGAAACTGCAGGTTAGCCTTTCTCCGGCCTACAGATGCACGATATTCCGAATTACGGGGCCGCAGAAGCAATGCCCTTTTATAGTTAAGATGGGCACAAGATTTGAATTCTTCTTGCAATATTTCAGGAATCCACCAGCGTTTGATGACGTGGGCTGCCTTGGAGGTATTTTGTTCCATTCCTACAAGTATCACTATTGCCTTGCTGGATCGTGACCTTATATGAGAGTTGCGGGATTGTGGCCTTTTTGGTTAGTTGTTAATGCAGCATTTCTACCATCAGTGATGCCCAGTCCAGTGCTATTTCCCAAAGGTAAGTATTTACTGAAAGGGTGCCGATGTTTACCATGACTGTTCTGTGCACACCATGCCTGAGTAACTGTTGCCTGAGCGAGATGGGTTCTACACATCACACCACATGGGGGAGAAAAGGGATTCTTTCAGGTTTACTAATGCATCCTTCCATTCACAGGGTATCACAAATCAAAATTATGAAAATAGTTGTGAGAAATATTCCAACAATGGCATCTTCTTTGGACAAAGGGGCCCCCACCCACTGTTAATGGCATGCAAACAACATTAAGATGATGTAAAATCATAAAAACCACAACAGTAAATGCTAGGAATCAAATGTCATGGAGTTCAATTCAAAGTAGCAAAGCAAAAGTAAGAATAATGCTCCTGCTGCCACTTCTATATCTAATAATTGGAAAGCTTGTAACACTTTTGAGAGCTTTTATTGTTTCATTTGTATTCAAAAAAGGAAATAGAATCTTATGGCTTCTAAACAGTTTCCCAAGCAAAATAAATCCTAGGAACATATTCATTAAACAAGTAAATCTACCAGTGTTTTACAGGCTTCAGAACTAAACTGGAACTAAATGAGTTGATAACAATTAATGTTTGTAGTATTTTACAAAATATGAAAGGCAAATATCATGAAGATCACAATCCAAATCGAAAAATGGTTTTTTTAATTTTTTTAAAGTAGTCAAGGGAGAGCACAACTACATTAGATGCATTTTTGATGATTGTAACAACTCTACAGCTGTTTTTGATACAAGAATTGTTACTGCATTTGAGACATTTTATAGAGACATCCTTTCTATGGAGCAAGATCTAATTCAAACAGAATTAGAGGAATACTTTCAAAATAGCAATAAACTGCATCAGAAGCTATTAAATTTTGGTTCTATTGATCTGGTCATTTCCCTGGCGGAGATACAAAAACTATTCCTTAAAAAAGAGAAAATGCCTAATTTGTTGATATTTTCCCCACTATGCTAATCGTTTTTTACCAAGACTATCACAACTTTTCAATTTATTCAGCTTCTCTAAGAAGGTAAAGGGGCCCTTTTAGGAATCATTGATAACATGATTCCCTAAACCAGGAAATGAGCCAAGGTTGTGCAAGAATTGTTTGAACCATAACCGTGATTTCACAATCGATGCCAAGGTTTTACCATCTGTAATACACTTGTGCCTCATTTGTGGAAGCCAAGACAAACATGTTTTATTAAGGCATGCTTACTTCTGACTTCTGACAGTGCTATAACTTTTAAAAGTTTTATTTAGAAGGTCTTTTGTGTTTAGGTCACCAACCAATTTAGATGCTAAGAATGCTCATGATCATGTTAGTTGGCAGTTTTTATCCAAGTCTCTGGAATGGTTTGGATTTGGCTCCAGATCTGTTAATATGGTTAAATTGTTACATTATTACCCACAAGTATGTTTATGCGTTTCTCCCCTTATTTAAACCTGCATCGAAGTACTTAGTAAGTTTATATCTTATGCCGCTTTTTTGTGTACTTTGTTAGGAATAGGAACCCTCCTTATAGCATATTAGAATTAATCAATCTATTATTGGTTATAAAATTGGTAATGATCACGTCAATGTTTTAGATTACTATAATCATATTTTGCTAGGTTTGTCAAATCCTGACATATGTTTGAATCCACATTTACAAAATAAATAATATTCTGAATATACTGGACATCGATTACATTTTAACAAGCTCAAATTCACCCTCCCTAAACCCCTCAAAACAAGCCATATATATATAATGAATTGTAACAAAGGCTTAATAAAATTGGATGCCTCTGTATTTATTTTTTGGTCTGTGTTGCAGACAGCTTTCACTGTTTCCAATGCATTTGTTATTCACAGAGTGGGCTGAGTAGCCGATAGAGTGAATCAGCCCTTTACCTATGATTAGATGGCTTTGTTGTCTTTCTAACTTCCCTGTTACTGATCTGAAGTCTTAAGACCGTATTATTCTATTTCCATTTCTGCCACCCAGGTGAATGTCAGTCTCACAGTGTCTTGATCGGTTGAGGTTTCCTGCCACTGCTGACATCAGACCTAGCATACAAGTGCATGTGAGGGACTATTTTTGTCTCTTTTCTCTCGCACTTCTCCTCACTCCTATTTTTTTTTACTCCATCCTGTACTTTTTTAACCCATTGGACACTATAGATGTGACTTCCACAACAAGAGCGCTCAAGTCAAGTGGTAGTGGAGTTCATGTCAAAGCACCCAGGACAAGAAATACCCCTGGCCCTGTAATGGGTTCTCAAGTCACATGCACTGGACCTACCCACACATGTGGGCTAGCGTATTTATCAAGACAAATGTGCAGACACTAGGTAGTAGGAAATGTGTGGATCTTTGCAGATTTTGGAATTTTCTCTCAAAGAAATATAGGGAACATGCATTTTTGTAGGAGTTTGAGGTTTGAAGGGCAATGTGGCTAAGAAAAGGTAGGAGTCTCACATCAAGCTAGATCACCCTGGACTTCTCTGGTTTTAGAAATATCTGGGTTCTGTAGTATTCCCTGGGTGGTGGCTGAGCCAAGGCTCAAAATCCACAGCTACCCACATTGAAAAAAAAGCATTGGGTGTGAGTGGAACTTTTTTTCCTGTCCCTGTTGCATTTGAGGGCCATTCCTGTTGCAGGCACAAAGTGGGTATAATTGTTATTGTGAGAAGTGTTGGAACACTGGGTGGCAGCATTTGTGTGGATCCCTGCAGATTACAGAACTTTCTTTTTCATATATGTAAGGTAAATATGTGCTTTTTGCAAGCCAGACCATCCTAGAGCTCCTCGGTGTCTAGTTTTTCAAAATTACTGGGTTTGTTTTCCCAGGGGGTGGTCAATCCCAGGCCCAATATCTACAGCCATATTACGAAAAAAGGTTTGGCTTCGATATGAAAAATGTGATAAGTCCATGATGGTTCCCCACAGGTTCTGGAACCTCCTGTCACAGAAATGAGCGGAAAATATGTTATGTTTCTACCTACTTTTCAGGTTTGCAAGGCCTTAAGGGTAAGAAAACATCATTGGATTCACACATGTCACACCATCACACCACCTTGTCTTTCCCGAGGTGTCTAGTTTACAGAAATGTCTAGGTCTGGCAGATTTTCCTCAGGTAGAGGCCAAGCCTAGGCCAAAAGTCTGCAGCTCTCTACATCTCCAACCCAGGGTATTTTTCTCACAGATTCTTTTATGTTTTCATGTCATGTTTTAGAGTCTTTTGTCTTGAGTCCCAGCTTCACAAGTGGGTACTGTTTCTTATAGAAAGGAGTGAGGGAAGTCTTAGTAGGAGGAAGTGTATGGCTCTCTTCAGATTCCTGAACTTTTACTCACAGAAATGTTAGGAAAATGGTTTAGCCAAAGTTGAAGGCTTGGAGGATATTCTGGATAAGACATGTTGGAAGCCATATGAGCAACCCTACCTTGGACTCTCCTGGGTATCCACTTTTCAGAAATGTCTGAGTTTGGTACTTTTCTCTGGGTGGCAGCTGAGCAATGCCCCAAATTTCACAACTACCCACATTGTAAAAATAACATTATTTTGTCTGGATAAAAATGGCGTAACTCCAGCTCGCGTTTTGGGGTGTTTTGGGTCACAAGCACTAGGCGCAGCCACACAAGTGGGATATGGATTTTATTGGGAGACATATGAAAACAGAGATTAGTGCAACATTCTTTATTTCCTATTTGATTTCTCTGCATTTTTGGCTTGCAAATGTAGGCTTGTGTGCAAGACAGAAAACACTTTGCAAAATGCCCTCTGAATCACATGACAGTATGGGTAATTCCGGATTCTGAAGTGTGCAAATAATCACTGTTCCTAAACTTAGTATTTTGTGCACATTTCAGAAATACATAGGTTTTCTTCATACCCATTTTTCATTCATTATATATTACCATATAAATTGCTTCATGGTCGGTAAAAAATCATTATAAGCTGCAGCTTAGTTGTTGGCTCTGGGAATCACATGTTTTAGGAAAACCTACAAACCCTATATACCTTTTTGATCAGCAGGGTGTGATATATTTATATATATAGCAGTATACTGCTTTTGTAAATTGGCCATTATGACAAGAAATTGTCACCAATTTCTATTTTTTTAACTTTTTTTATTTTTTATTTCATTGATAATTTTTTGGGAGGAAAACGTTTAAGAGTCTGTAATGAGCCCTTGCTGAATTCAGAATTATCTCTATGTTTCAGAAATGTATAGCTTTCTGAGCTCACCTATGAGTTTCCACTTCTTTGCACCACAAACTGCAAATAGGCTGAAACCACAAAAATGAAGAAAAATGAACTACCACTTAAAAAATGTAAAAGCTGTACTAAAATCTGCTTGTTCCTGAAAGCTGGGAAGGTGGTGACCTTAGCACAGCAAACCTTTCATTGATACCACTTTTAGAAAAAAAAATACACATTCTTGCGTTGCGGGTTTCCCCATTTTATCCCCCTAGAAAAACAGAACAATAGCTATATTTTGGATATTTTCTCAGTTCCTTCCAAGAAAGCTTACAAACCCTAGATACCTTTAGAATCCACAGGATCTTGGAAAAAGGATGCAAATTTGACCTTGAAACCTTTTGTGGGAAAAACGTTTTGATGTTTTAGATCCAAACTATCCCAAACATACAAGAAAGGGCTTAGCACCGCAAATAGCCCCAGCAGTTAAGTAGTTAACCTCCGCCGCTTTCCCCAGAACCACCCAGCAACCTGCTTCAGCCTTAAACCCCCTTAAATGTTTTGGTGCCTGCCACTCTTGGTGAGCAATCATCTTGCAAAGGGTTTTCAACCATTTCATGATGGCAGCCCTGATTTGTGCCTGTATTCCTGGGGTGCATCTCTCAATATTTTTTTTTATTTCTATGAATCCCAGTCAAATAGGGTTACCATGGATAGAGATGCAATTATGGCATCCATATTTGACGAGGATTTTTCAAAAGTAAAAAAACTTGCTTTCAAAGAAGGCTGCCACAGATGTGTGTGTGTGTGCACAGTGCCCATCTTTGAAGGACAGTTGTAAAAACAAAATAAAATGTTTTATAAAATAGCTGGAGTGGATGTGTATATATCTGCAGGGGCCATTTTTAAATGTATTTTAGTTTCTGATATCCGGTTTAAAAATGTCTGACGTGCATATGCACACACGAGTGCCAGCCATCTACTATAAATGGAAAAGCATTGGCAAAGCTAACAGGTTTCACAGGTTAGACCCATTGGCTTTGCCAGTGCTTGCTGAAATAGTTTTCAAGATACCATTAAAATTCATTTGACCAGCATAAAGGAAAATAATTATCACTAGTCTCACTATTTATCCATTAGTGGAATCCATAATAATGATGTTAGTTTGTATTATTTTATACCTTTCATCAATTATTAGATTTAACTTAGCTGATTATGTGTTTACACCCATTGACTCCACTTTGGCTACAATATTATGGAAAAAGAATCTAGGATTGCTTTATCGAAATTAAAGAAACTAAAATGGTGAAAGGTACTGTAGTTCAAGATTTTAAATATTTTCACACAGCTATTTCTTTGAGATAGTCATATTATTTGTTATTCCCTTGTGACTCTCTGTACTTTGTTAGATATATTAGTCTTGAAAACAGTTATTACATTTTCTCTTTAACTATGTCCTCTATGTGTCAAATTGTTTCCATTCCTAAGTTTACTTTTGCTTTATTTAAAAACATTGCAAAGTCATGATTTTCTTATTTGGAGCTATTCTGAACTCTCCTCTTTTCATGACCCTTACTGATAATCTGTTGATAATATTCCAAACCTGCACCACATAAAAACGGGCATTTAAAGCATAGTATTGTATATCCCCAGGACCAAAAAAAAGCATTTATTTTTTAAAAAATCGTCCGGAGTCGCTCCGGGTGCGTGAATCCGAATGGAAAAAAAAAATGGAGCACTGTCTACTGATCTTCGTTTTTTAGAGCCCCGGGTGGGCCAGGTCCCAGGGGCAATGTTTTATTATGGTGCAGGGGCCTGCTGGGGCCCCACAGTCCCGGGGACCACCACCTACCCGCGGCTTTTATGTACTTAGGGTGGGGAATTGTGAGAGTGGCTGTATGGATGAGTGTGTGCTTTTGTCAGTGGTTTTAGAAGAGAGTAAGTATGTGTTTGCATCTGTATGAATAAGTGAAGTGGTGTGTGTATAACTGTATAGGTGAGTAAATGGTAGTATGATTAATTCTTTGGGTGACTGACTAGGTGTGTGAGTAACTCTATGAGTGAGTGGGGGTGTGTGAGTGCCTGTATGGGTGTATGAGTACATATATTATTGGCTGTATTGATGAGTGAGTGCATGCATGAGTGACTGTATTGGTTAGTGAGTGGATGTGTGTGTAGATCTATGAATCAGTGAGCGGGTATGTACTAAGGGGTATTGGTGTGTCTATGGTTTCGAGAATGGTAGTCTGTATTTTCGAGCAGGTGCATCAAAGGTTACATTAGGGTGTGAGGAGGTGCATCAGATATTACGTGGATGATGTCATCAGTGATGTCATCTGAGATGTCACCGGTAATGTCATGAGGGATGTCACTGAACATGTCATGAGTGATGTAATATGTGACATCATCAGCAGTGCATTGCAGGGGTGCGAGTTATAGTTAAATCTACTAACTATAACGGCTCAATTTCTCTGGTTTTATATGAGTGAAATGTCCAAATAACTATAACGTCCCTGAAACCTGTGGTTTTTTTCAGTGAATTGCTAAGGTTTTTTAAATGCTAATTTCTAACTATAATGTCCCTAAGACCTATGTTTTTTCAGTGAATTTCTAAGGTTTTTTAAAATGCTAATTTCTAACTATAGTTTCCCTGAAACCTATGGTTTATATATAAGTGACATTATAGTTAGGTGAAAATGTCAGGTAAACATGCCCTTTTAAACATACAAACAACTGACAGTCATCAGTTATATTTATCTCATGCCATAAGGGCAGTATAACGTGCACCCGAGCCTTGCATAGTTTTGTCACCAATAATTTTATTGCAAGTGTTTCAGTGATAATATCAATAATGTCAAAGAAAATGTAATGAGTTATGTAATATGTGGGATAATTAGTAGTGCATGGTTTGGGCTGTAGCTTTGTTTAAAGTTCATACGGAATGAATGTGAAAAATGCTTTATGGGACCCTCCTTTTTCTCGGCCTCCCTTGACAAATCACCAGAAAACTTTCCATGCACAAACTAGGCACAAAAGAACACTCTTTTTGGAAAGTTCATCGGAGAACTACCTTGTGGCATTGCTTATGTGAGGGCGCAAGTTTTAGTTAGCTCAGTAAACTAAATCTGAGGAATTTCAAAATTTTGGCTTTTAACTATTACGGTCCAAATGTACGAACATTTCATTTTGCGAGTTTCTATTTGCAATTTTTTTGTGCCTCGCAATTAGAGACTGGCAAAATGAAATGTTCAAATGTGTTTCTGACAAATTAGCGATTCCCAAATGGGTCGCGATGGTCCTGTGTCATCAATATTCATGAGAGAGGTCGCTATTTGCGACCCACTGCCATGGCAATAATACCAGGATGGTTGACTTCTCGGGAAAGCAAACCACCATGTCTATGTTTGCTTTTTAATAAGCAGCTTGTTTTTTAAATGCAGCCCATTGTCCTAAAGGGATGTGTTTCAAAAAGAAAAATTTAAACGCTTATGCTTCATTTTTTAAAGGTAGGCAGTGGTTTATGGGATCACTGCCTGCTCTTAAAAAACGTCGCTACCATTCACAAAGGGGAAGGGGTCACCTGGGGACCTTTTTCCATTTGCGACTGGCTTACCATCTACTTGAAGTAGGTGGCAAACTGCGTTTGTTTGTGACCATATCCTGGTCGCAAAACAATTGTACATCTCCCTGCAACTTGCTATTAGGAAGGGACGCCCTTGGCACGCCCTTTCTGAATAGTGACTCCCACTGTTACTAGAGGCCATGTTGGATGAAATTGAACCCCCGTCAGTAAGGAAACTATACCTACAGTTTAGGTATGGTTGCCTACCTGTAAATTATTTTAAAAGAAACTGATGCAAAGCAGGAGAGAGTGTTGAATTAGATTGCCCCTGTTGCCAAGGGATACCTGAGACACCTGAACACAATTCTTTTTTGTCCCTTGTACTATCAATCACAAATTAAAAGGATTGCCTCTCTCTGTAGAAATCTGGGAGTAGGGAGGTATAAGGAGACTTATAGAATGCTGCAGTCAAACACAATGCGTATGATTGTATTTTGTGCAGCCAAGATTTCAAGGGCTATGTGGACCAGGCGCACAGGGTACTCTCCTGATAGTTGCTAGGGTGTTGTTCCGGGGGAGCACCATATTTTATGGCACCCGCTAAGGTTCTTTCGTGGGCCATGAACTATTTTAATTGAACATAGTTTCTAACATATTTAATTGCCATTTTAAAGTATTTTATGATGAATGTTTTAAGCATATAGATTGATGTCATTTTTAGCCCCCAACAATGCTGCTATCAAAATGAACATTCTCTTCGTACAAAAACTGATGCACTTTGACCGACCTGCCTTGCTGTGACTGTAAACAGGCTGTTAATGTTTATTTATAATGTTATGTTATAGTTGATTTGTGTGTTTGTAATTGTCTTGTTTTATGATGTACTTTTATGATCCATAGTGATCGAAATAAAGTTCTTTGATGATAGTGACTCAGACACCTTATTTTGTGAGTAGGTAATAGGTTACTGACTGCCCAAAAACATAGAAAAATGCATTTTAACAGTCGCAAATGGCTCAATGGGCTGTTTGCGACTGATAAAATGTGTCATACATCTGGCCCTACATTATTTCAATGCCTAACTATAGCGCCACATTAACCTTTGTTTTTTTCAGTGAATATACATATGTAAATACTTGACTATACAGTCATGTAATTACATTAAATATATTGTATATTCATTATATATATAAAATGTAAACTTTCCTTTATGCACTATGTATATATGTTGACATTATATATTTATGTTTTAAATATTCCATTTATTTACTGGCATTTCCGTAGTTTGACTCAATTAATAACAATGATTTTACTAAAAAGAAGGCTTTATTTGAGACTTCGATAGTGAATTTAGGGCCTAATTTGTATTATCGTGGATAGAGTAGTTTCCATCGTGGTTGCCAAGCATATTACCTACCCAATTCCGATGATACTCTCCCCGTTAAATTTAGAGATCACTGCCAGCCTGGCAGTCATCTCTGTACATTGAAAGGAACAAAGATCACGGCAGTCCCTTTTGATGTACTGAAGTATGGTGGATAGCTGCCACTGGTTTTGACACTTTTCGTTTTTCAGAAACAAACTCCCAAATGGAGGTTTGTGTCTAAAAAAAGAAAAATCTAATAACCTCATACCACCAGGTTTACTTTGAGGAAGTGTGTGTAATCATTTTTTTTTCTGTCTCTCACTGCCAGGTTTTTCTTGACAGTGACGAACAGGTAAAAAAGGCATTACACATTCTGCCCTAAATAGGGTGGAACATGTAAAGTCATTCCTCCAGCGGCCCCTACACCATCATGCTGTGGAGAAAGTTTTTCATCAATGGAACCAATGGACAGACAAACGATTCAGGTCTGCATGTCTCTAAGGGCCTCATGTAGGAAGCCAAATACCGGTCGGTAACGGCCGATTTTCGGTAATTATACCGTTACCGACCGGTATTTTGGCTTTTGTGATGTAGGGGGATCATTTTTGTATTCGGTAATTTACCGAATCGGTAAAATTACCGAATCGGTAATTTTACCGATTCGGTAAATTCCGAATACAAAAATGAGATGTAGGGGGAGTGTGTGGGTGTGTTCTGGAGTCGGTATTTACCACCAACTAATAGTTGGTGGTAAATGAAGAATGGATGTTGAAAAGCATTTTAAAGTGCTTAGAAGTGTGCAATGTGGCAGACATACATGCCCTTAGGGCATGTATGTGTGCCACATGTGCACACATGGCCGAATCAGGGGTGCAACAGGGTGTCAATGTGACACCCTGCCACCCTTGCATGTTTTCCCCCCATTACCGAATCGGTATTTACCGATTCGGTAATGTGGCATACCTTCCCACCAATGGGAAGGTATGCCTCATTACCGATTCGGTAAATACCGATTCGGTAATTACCGACTTTTACCGAATCGGTAAATATTACCGACTCATTACCTACATATCATTTACCACTTCATAAATACCGAATCGGTAAAATTCGGTATTTATGAAGTGGTAAATGGGTCCCTACCTACATATGGCCCCCTATGAGGTGAGTGGACCGAGGGTTTAGCGGACAGGGTACTCTGTCACATTTGAGACAGAGTACCCTGTTCACTATACTCTCAAACAGGCCATAAATTGGCCTCCTGCTTAGGAGATTCATTGGGGTTCCAGCTCTCAAGGAACAATAAATCTTGTAACAGACTATGCCCGAACAAAGCATTGTCGGCTCTCACACACGCGATGTGGGCTTGGTTTGGTACTGGTGCAAGTACTTCAGTGCTGGACTAAAGATAAGCAGGTAACTATTCACTATAACCGCTTCCTTTTTACTCCTTTAGTTGTTGAATGGATACCTACTCGAGTGAGAACCATAACAGGGACCATCACAGGCTACTTCTACACAATTGGGCAGATAGTCCTGGCGGGGTTGGCCTACAGCATCCCAAACTGGCGCCACCTACAACTCACTGCATCTGTGCCATTCTTTGTCTTCTTTCTCTACTCCTGGTATGTACCCTCTTATTGGCAGCTATAAAAATAAATAATTATAATAAATGATTAACATGTTTGAAAGTTAAGTCACCAATTGTGCGGGTTGACGTAGGCCAACCCTGCTTGTTACTGTTTGCAAAATTCTTTGGGTTCCAGTCATATTAATTTAATGTCCACATGGTTATACTTTCTCTACATTTGTTTGTGGGAATTGCATTTTTACTGCTCAAACTTTTTTCCAGGTGGATTCCAGAGTCTGCACGATGGCTTGTGTTGACTGGGAAACCTGAAAAGGCTGTAAAGGTTTTAAAGCGTGTGGCAAAATTAAACGGGAAGGAAAAGGAATGTGAAAAACTTTCTGTTGAGGTAGGAAGTCTACATTCCAACTTTCTTGCTACTTTTTAAAGGGATTGCAAGCCATTGCAGCAGAGATGTCTGTTGGCCAAGGGATGCAGACAGGTTCTGATGTTGCACTGATGGCACACCAATTTTGATCCTGACAAAGAGCCCTAATGAGTCCTACAGCTTGGGTATATCAAAGCAGATTCTCTGGGGTCTCTCTCCTGTGGTAATTGTTGGATGCTAAGGTGTAGAGGCGTGGTACACTAGGTTCACCGCTTGGTCAATGAACTCTCAGTCAGAACTACTGCTTCCATAAACTTACTACCAACCTGAGGCTCATGGGTATGCGTAATTGAGTACTGGGATTTAGTAAACCTGAGGAGGGTTTTTGCAAGAATGTGTAAATTATTGTCAATCCTTTTCCCTATGGAAAGAACGTGAAATTTATTTTCCATTTTGACCCAATGGAGTAACTTACATTCAAAATTAAATCATTCTTAATGTTTTCAACAACATCATGAAATATGAGTTAACTCTTTAGCTTGATGTCTTTCCAAGGACCACGTTTTTAGGTACACCACTTAGGGGCATATTATCAAGAGTGGCGATAATGGGCTCAATAATATGCCCTTGTGAATTCCAATAGAAGCCCATGTTCTGGTGTGAAAAGCTTTGAGACCGTGCCCACTGGTGAGAACAAGGGCAGGCCAAACAGAAACACACTACACTTCACAATACCTAGGAAGTGAAGGGGCAGGCTGGTCAAGAGAAGCTAAAGAGGCTTCCTAGAACTTAGTTAATTAAATGAATACAAAAACAGACTTTCTCAGCAAAAAAATCTCTAGAGAGTCAAAAAGCAAAGTGGGGCATTCTTTTAAAACACTAAACTTGCATATTCTAATGCCCATCGTCAGTCTGTATAGTGCGATTTTCTTTATGATCTGAATAATAAATGTGGGTTTTTATATTTCTGCATCCATTACTTTATCTCTAAGCCCTTTCAAGTTTTTTTAATGAACGTTGAGGCACTATAAAATAGACAGAAAAAGGAACACATTGCTAAAATTATCCACTCTGAGTCTCTTTCTTAGCATATCCACCAAAATCATAAGGCACCAACATTAATTGTTCAGCTGTGCCTCATCAGTTTGATTACCCATATACATTTTTATTTTTGAAGTAAAAGGTCCTGTGCGACATATTGGATAAAATATGTAAACATTACCAAACAATGGGAAAACATTTCACTTGCAAAGACCACCACACACCTGTCTAATAGTAAATAACTCATTCAACTCATTCATCAATCCCAAAGTTGTAAGATTTACAATAACAATAACTTTTTAACAATCTCAACATTGAAACACAGATATGGAATAATAAGAAACTGTGCACATCCTACATCTAAAAATCTATATCCAGTTGTCATCACAGCAGCCAATTTAAAACCCAATATTGAAAACATTCTTCCTTCTCTTTCACAGTTCTTCCTTCTCTTTCACAGTTCTTCCTTCTCTTTCTTTCCTCCGCAGAGAAACCACCATATTCTGAACCACTTTCACCCACTTAACCCAATGGAACTCTGCACGTAGCAGCCACTTTATCTGTACATATATACTGCGCTTCGCCTTCTGATCCACTTCACATCTGGTCATACTTTTTCCTGTTTCCTGCTCTCTTTCTGTACACAAATCCTCGCATTGTCTCTTCTGCTCAGCTCTTTATTTATATATTGACCCCTTTCCTCTTCATCCCTCGCAAATCTTTTCTGCCACTATTTTCACTTTTCTCTTAACATCCTTTCTTCATTACCTTTCTCTCTTTGTCTTCTCCCTTTCTGGGATTTTAGAAATGCTTTGAAGTGTAGTAAGGCAAAACCAAAGGGAATGATGGACGGAGTGTTGAACATTGCAAGCACTCACCCCCAGTCAACTGATCTGGGTTTAATCCATCATCATTCTTCAGCTCACTCCGCCACCCCAGTTCAGACATGGCCATATGCAAATCAGTCTGACCCTGTGCCTCATGGGAACAGTCCAGCCTGAACTGCCAAGCCATGTCTTCCCTGGACCGGAAACAAGCATCCTGGGACCGGTTTCTGGCTAATCAGCCGTCATCAGCCAGGCTATCTTGAATCCAGAGGCAAAGTGAGCAAGGGACCCACGTCTGGGCATACCCTGCCAACTTAGGGCGAACAAAGCAAAACCAAAGGGGATGATGGACGGAGTGTTGAACATTGCAAGCACTCACCCCCAGTCAACTGATCTGGGTTTAATCCATCATCATTCTTCAGCTCACTCCGCCACCCCAGTTCAGACATGGCCATATGCAAATCAGTCTGACCCTGTGCCTCATGGGGACGAAATTGCAGTGAGGATACAGAATTCCATGCCTGCATACACACTATGAAAAATAAATTCAAGGCTCGAGGCTATCAACAGATCACACTGGATAGGGCAGAAAAACGCATATTGGGTCTGCCACGCACAGAGACACTTAGGGTAAAAGGGCCCTCTAACACATCAACTCAACCGGTAAGACTCATTACCAATCATAATCAAAAAGCTGAGGTTCTGACTAAGAGCATGCACAAGCATTGGAACACTCTAAGAGCAGATAAAGTCATAGAGACCTTTACATCACACAGGCCACTTGTAACCTACAGGAGAGGCACTACATTTAGGACCATCTTGAATCCCACCGCCCCCAAGGCACCTGGGAGGAGTGTTTGGCTCACTACACGCACTCAGGCCTTTCACAAATATGGGTGTTGAGGGGTCTGTTGATGGGCTGCGCAGGACACCAACGGCCCGGACGGGAGGGAATATCAGATCAAGCAGAACATAGCAGAACATTACTTGTATGACACGATTTGTTGTCTACATCATTGTGTGCAAATGTCGTATGCAATATGTAGGTAGCACGATCAGGATGCTTTAAGATCGCATCAGCGAACATGCTAGAGCACTGAAGCAAAGTGATATTAGATACTCAATGGCCACTCATGCAAATGGCTGCAGCGAACAGGGACCATATAAACAATTCACGTTCTCTGGAATAGAACAGATCCCACCTCATCCCAGGGGCGGGGACAGGGAATTGACCCTATGGCGCACCGAAGCTACCTGTATAATGCGTCTTAAAGTGGTTGAGCTAGGTCTCAACACAGACCATGAGCTGCAATGTTTGCTAGGTAACTAGATATGTCATTCTCCCCAGTGTAATACAACGCGTGTACTGACTTACATTATTACAGATGTTGCACATCTGTTATTGATATCTGCTCTGCATAAGATAATGTACATATGCATTTTTATGTACACATTATTATCAAGCTATCTTTGCTGCAATTGTGGCTATTTACTTATCCATTGTGCCTAGCTGTTTTACAGAATTGTATAAATATCTGATGTTCTGTCATGTTCTGGTAGCACTATCTGTATAATGTATTCTTCTGATTAGGTGCTTTTGACTGAACTATGGAATTGTTATTACAAACGTTTTTATTAGACATTATGTTAACAGCACATCTCTGCTGAAGTTACCATGTTATCGCTATACTGTTTTGCCTCTCTTTCCATCCTACTCTGTCACTGCTACTGATACTCTCTCCCCGCATTGGGGATTTTATGTGGTATCATTGTCACTACAGTTTGACTGTTACCACTCATTGGAGATAATTTTTTCTCCTAGTTAATTTTTATAGAACGATTGGAAATTATTTGTTGATTTTATGAGTTCCCCCTTTTACCCGATAGTTGCTTAGCACTCATCAGTTTATCGTAAATGTGCCGCACGTGTTACTTTCAGTCTCTCGGGATTCGATACACGTCGTTGACCCTCTTGCCGCATACTCCCTCCGGGTTGCCTACTGGAAATCCAGTTGACAGTCTAGCTCTCGCATGACGGCCACTAATAGACCAGATAAACTGCGGTTATAGCTTCCGGTCTTTCACGGGTCAAGGGATTTTTACAGCGTACTCGCTACTCCCGGGGTACACGCCTTCAAAGTAATTATCCTTTTACGGATTCTATCAGTGTTGTTTGGCTTAGTTTACGCCCAGTACAGACTTTTAGACGGTGCTATGGACCTTTTTTAATACCACGCGTCACACATTACTCTTTAAATTCAGCATTTACTCAGGCTCCGTGCTGGCTCTAGGTGTTTGTACTCGTTATCGTTTTTGATACTGCAACTTAGACACGTTTTCGCGTTGTCATGTAAATATAATGTTCACTAGGGCTAGTCTCACCCACATCCACCCTGTTACCAATTTAAATGAGCTTCCCATCTGGACTAACTGTACTCTATTCCGTGCTACTACTTAGCGATTATATAGCAGTGGCGACTCTCCTTTTTAGCTACGATATTAGGAGATCTTAATGTGCACTATTGTAACTTTGGTTATTAATCTTAGGTCACGTACACTCCCCCACTGACATGTACTGTTCTGCCCATTTTCTTATAGGAATATCTTTTTGTGTGGTACTTACCACCATCTTAAGTCAAGCATACCTTCCACAGTTGCTTACCCCGTCCAGCCGGGACGGAATAATTACCGGCGGAGAGGTGAGCTTGTTACCCCCACAGATATTTGATATGTACTCTTAACAGTTTTTAGTCGGTGCGTTGACACACTAGGTCCCCATACATTTTGTAATTACAGATTACTCCTCTTTTTCTGTCAGCCCAACAGGTAAGAAGTCTTTACACTGTCTAATCTGCTTGGAAATCAGACGTATGATCATTGATGAGACTATACATATCACACTCCTTGTTCTTTTCCCTGTATTCCTTCTACTCTTCTGCATCTACCTCCTCTCTTAGTCTTCGTGTGCCATGGTTTATGTTCTGTTTACTGACGAAATGTTACTTTTTGGTCTAATGTTCCTGTTAGTTCCTGTTAGTTCGTTTAAATATTATGCTTACATTACATGGCGAAATGCAGGCTAGTCTTCACTGACTATTGACTCACGTGAAATATTTATACATGGCGGTATTTAGATTCTATATACCCATGCAGCGACTCTGTTCTTTGTTTTTATTTAGATAAGATGTTGCTTAGAATAGCACTGCCTGCCTCACATTGACACCGTACCTGCACCGTGGTGATCATGGAAACAATTTGTTGATATTACGCTTATGTCGCCCGTTTTGGTTTCTGATATTTGATATAATATGCAAACAATGTTTTACACATTGATATTGTTCATCCTTGTAGCCCTGACGAAACACGTGTTGGCTGGGCATCGGATCTGTATTAAATCAAAAGAGATACGTCACATTGGACTACTGCTGTTGTTATTTTTGTTGACTGTTTTCACCTTTACATGCTGCATTTATGCTGTAACACATGGACTACGTCTGCACAGGCCACCTGCTTGCAATTTGTGCTGGATTTTGTAACTTCTGCTACCACGCATAATGAAATTATGACTTGTAAGAATTTTATCACAGCTGGTAAATTCCTTACTAATATTTGGGGCAACGCAACGAAGCATGACAGCTTGTTGCGCTGTACTGCTTCAAATTGAGAGGGCAGGAATGCGCCAAATTTACTTACATATGGCGCCCTCTCTCTGTGCTAGCGCACTTGTGGCTGCCAACCTCCAATGCAAGCACCATTGTGCCACGGTGCAAGGGTGGCTGCGTTACTGGCAGGATTGTGTTTGTGCAGTAAAGGGCTATATATATATATATATATATATATATATATATATATATATATATATATATATATATGAATGAAAAAAGACGTTTAAACCATAGAATGAAAAGGAACAAAACAGAAAGTATATAAAACGGAACCAAAACAAAAACTGCATTCTAATACTTAAAAAAAAACATGCTTTCAGTAAGACCAATTTAACATCGAAAGATGTGAATACAGTGATATGATAATACTTTCTACCACTCACTACCATCCAAAACGTTTAGGAGGATTCACTTTTCTGTTAACTGTCTGTAGTTCATTAAGTTGATCAACATCTTTGATGCTAGTCTTCTCTTGACCATTCATCTTCAAAACTACTTGATCAGGTAACTGATATACGGCAGACTTGTCTGCCAATCCTTCCTATTAACTCTCAGGACGTAGCGTGATACAGCATACACTCTTACTGGTAAACCAATTTTAGACAACCCATTCAAGACCTTGTGGAGAAGTCTGATTCTAAACCAATCACCTACTTGCAGTTTAGGTCCTATCCCTTGAATTCTGGTACATTCTTCTTCTATTCTTTTATCATCCACCACACACTTGAATACAAATTTAGCTTTACTTTCACCAACAAACAAAACATGCAAACCCCACATCCTTATCAAGCCGGACACATTTCAAATGTTGCTACTTTGCTCCTCAAAATTTCGAAAGGACTCCTCCCAGCCAATCGAATTGGTGTAGTGTGATGCACCCACAACATGATTTGTATTGTCTTTAAAATATCCATCCTTTTGTTCGGCACCCATTGTATACACTTCGTTAATATGTGATTAATGCGGTCAATAAAGCCATTGGCCTGAAAGTGGTAAAGAGCTACTCTATATTGCAGGATTTTGGATTGTGGCAAAAATTCACGTATCTCTTTTGATACAAACTGAACTCCATTATCTGATACAATGTATTTAGCAAATCCTTCTCTTGCAACAATATTCAGATTTTTTTTAGTAACATTCTCTGTGTTGGGATCAGGCATAATACTGTACTTCCCACTACTTGCGCTGAATAATCTGCAACCACCACAGCATATTTGTATTTGATAGGCAATATGTGAAATGGGCCAATAAAATCCACCGCAAGTTTCATTCATGGTCCTTCTGGTAATTCCACAGCTTGACACAGTGGATTGAAAGCTTTAACCACTTTATCACTTGTGCAACATATGATACACTCCTTAACTTTATTGGCAATGCTTGTATAGATCCCTATTTTTAAATTGTTGTGGATGGCAAAGTTCTAAAGCTTTTGATGGATTCAAGTGCGCCCCTGACCATGATAACTGAAGAATTATTCAGTCACATGTGGGTTAATAAACAACTTGAAGCACCCGATAGAAATCCTATCCCTCTCGCCAATTTTGTAGTAATGATTCTGAGGCATGAGTTCACGGGTTTATTTGGCTTCCAACTCCACAGCTCCCAGGAGAATATCTGTCCACAGCCAACATCAACATTCTGACACAGAACATTCTGGGACTTATTTGGATATCTTACAGAAAGAGTCTGACCAGCATCTATCGTTTAATCTTCGACTGCCTTATTACAAAGAAGGTGGTCAGAGTTTAAACCAGCCGGTCAAACCCACTGGCGTCCAACGGGCGTAAAACACACATAATCTCGAACGGACGGCATTCCGTCCTTTGGGATTATGATAATAGTTTCAGACAGGCTTTCAATTTCAGGCATTCCGACATGGAAAGCCTGTTGGAAAGTGCCTCTGCTTGATGTGCTGGGGGACACCTTTGGTGTCCCCTGCAAATCGCTGCACCATGCGGCAGGCACTGTGAGGGGCCTGCCACACAGTGCAGGGATTTACACAAAATCCCGTTTCCCTATGGAAGCTTGTGCTGCGGGCGGTTTCCGCCTGCTCCACAAGCTCCTATAGGGAAATGGGAGACCATGTGCGGTCGCATTGTAATTGCAGTTTCAGACGTTTGACCGATCGGTCGGTTCTGAAATCGCAGCGTTGTTGGTCAGAGGCAACTCCAACTGATATCATAATCGGCCCCTCTAAGTCACAATAGGTGACAAAGAGCTGCATCCTAACCGTAGAGTAAAGCATACAACAATCTCAGACATTAAAATTTCCAGCTACTACTTAAACAAGAACACAGTATCACAAGGGAATGAGAAAAAATATATATATATATATTGCTTTAATCAAATTAGCTACAAAATATAATTCATTAAAATCAATAAAGATATACTGAGACACAAACATCTATCATTAAAATGTAGAAATCTATCCTGACATTTCACTAGATAGCAATAAATCACAATTGATAACCTATAGAGACACGTGGGGCCAGATGTAGGAAGCCAAATAGCGATCGCAAATGCCAAAATTTGCAGATCGCAATTTGGCTTTTAGCAATGTAGGAAAGATTCAACCTACTCGCAAAATAAGGAATCGCAAAAATTGCGATTCCCTATTTTGCGATTGCATTTAACCCTTTCGACGCTCATGACGGAACGGTTCCGTCATGCACGTCGGTTGGGCTGTGCTCATGACGGAACCGTTCCGTCATGGCCCCGCCCGCGCACGGAATCTTCAGCGTGGCGGGGAAATCCGTGCCGCGCTGAAGAGGTTAAGGAATCACAAATTGCGATTCCTTAAATGCAATGTAAGTAGCACAAAAGAAAGTGCACGTTAGCCTTAAGGAATCGCTAATTACCACCAACTTCAAGTTGGTGGTAATTAGCGATTTCCTTTAAAAAAGCACTTTTTTGCTTTTTTAAAAGTGCCATGTGGCACACATTCATGCCCTTGGGGCATGTATGTGCGCCACATGTGCACACATGCACATTTCAGGGGTGCAACAGGTAGTCCTTTTGGAACCCTTGTACCCTTGAAATTGCGCCCACAATTTGCGATTCACTAATAGCGAATCGCAAAGTGAGGATGTCTTCCCATTCATTCCTATGTGCCTCCTAGCCCATAGGAATGAATGGTAGGTATTCCTCATTAGCGAATCTAAATTTGCGATTCCCTAGTAAGGAATATTAAGGAATCGCTAATATTTTAGCGATTCCTACCTACATTCAATTTTGCGAGTCCTTAATAGCGAATCGGTAAAATTCACTATTAAGGATTTGCAAAATTGATTTTACCTACATCTGGCCCCTCGTGCCTATAGATTGTGTAGACAAGTTTTTCCATTGATGCGTTTCGGTGGAATTCTAGTACGTTCCACTTTCTTCAGGGCTAGTTGTATAATAATCTTCCATATCTAAAAAGGAGCAATTTCAAATATATCTATCAAGAAAATAATAATACATGAAACATATATAAAAACCCCACATGTTTTGTCAAACATGCTATGTAAAACCCATCTCCATCCCCAGATATAATAACCTTCAATCATGTAATCAATTTTTAAATTTTGCTCATAGTGTTAAATTAATAGATGATAAAACCATATACATAGCAATATTCCTCAATAGTGCCAGTGTCATGTTTGTGCTACTACATCACACACACATAACATGACAAAGAGACTATCCAGAATCTTTTAAATTCAAATCCAGGAAAGGGGTCTGAGACTCATCATCATTGACACTGTTGCACTTACAGTACTTCATCTACTTATAGAGTACGAAACATGTATTGTGTTCCTTTATTTCACCCCCTTCTTTTTATATATTCACACACAGGGGAAAAAATATTTCGATAGTTTTATTCTTCCAATGTCTCTGGTTAATCTTGTGTTCTGAGATTATTCCTTGGGGTCAGATGACTTTAAAACACCATGTAAACACAGTAAAATAAAAGACCTACTCAAATACATCTGTATCATATTAGGCATATTGTTTTAGAGGCTGAATATGCGCACATTACCATAAGAAATGTAGAGTGCTACTTTTGTTACCCATCCGCAACCACGCAGGACTATTTGGGGGAACATTTACCCATATCTCTTCTCAGCAGTCACCCCTGCATGTATATAATCTTCATGGATTGCCTAGAATTGTAAAACAATGACAACCCACTTTATAAGCCTATCTACTCAAATCATCTGTTCTCAGAGCTTTAGCGGGCCCCACTCTGACCTTAATCTCAAATCAAATATTCTGCATCGTCACCGCAGCCAAGCATGTGAACTTCCAACCGCAGTACCTCAACGTTCGTCTGCAGTTTAAACAGATCGAACAGCTTGCACAAAGACAAATGTGGTATAACTGTGTTCCAAACTTTCCAGGCTTTGTCCTGCTGTATGGACATCAGTAGCTGCTAACATCTTTGACCTATAAGTAACCAGTATTTTTACCCTGAAGTACTAGAGAGGTTAAACTGCCTACTTGATTGGCAACGCTCTTTTGCTGTTGGCATTGATTTTCAGAGTGCACCACAGTCCTGCTAATTGTCTCTGAAAGCATGATAGGTGTATAGTGGTGGCTACACTATACCATCGCTGAACCTTTGCCCGAACACCCTACCAGGAGCTAAGCACACAAATTCTGCTCTCCAATCAGTGACGCAACACAGGCCCCCGCAGCCCCGCAGTGTGGGGGGGCCCCGAGCTGCAGGAGGCCCCCTCAGCACAGTTCCCTGAACAGAGAGTTCCGATTTAGTCCGGAGGGGGCCCCTCCACCCACCTTGCAGGGGGGCCCTCTCAAGTTTCGTTACGCCAGTGTCTCCAATAGAAGTCCTCTATCAGTACCCAACACATTTTGTAGTTGGGATAGGTAGACTTGCTGGCAAGGAATGTCAGCAACTTACAAGATGTCGATTAAGGAAAGTAGGCCCTCTGGACTCCATTTGGTTCTCTCCCAGGCTGCCAACAGCATTGATGTGATTTTGCACCCTCTTCACAATCATATCACTGTAAGGTGGAAGTAAGTATAACTCTTGCTTCAATGTACTGTACAATTTGTATGTGGGTTCGATGTGCTTGCTGACAGGGAGTGGCTTCAACATGCAATACCTGGACTCCATGGTCCCTGGCCATCTGGGCTTACAACATGTTTTTTCAGGGTGCCAATTGTGTTGTGTAGTTCCTATAAACCCAATATAGGATTAGCGCGTTTAGACAACATACACTGCGGGACTGGTGTCCAGACTGGTTCCAGCCACCCCCACCGGGTATGTTAGCCAGTGAACCAGCTAGCTCGCAATGCCACTATAACCTTCTCTTACCAAGGAGAGAATATTTCTTGGCAACTATCGAACATGACAACCCCGATCCCTCAGGACCGTGAAAACAGTAACTCACCTTTCGCTCAGTCGCTCATGCTCATTTTTTTTTCTCAGAGAGATACACAGAATAGATGGTTGGGATGTTTTCAATAAGCCTTTATTGAACGGCTGTTACTCTAGTGTAAAATAAGTTTACTGAAATCACCAGTAGACAGTAGCACAGATAAATGAGTAGAAGCACTAAGAAGGTAAACAGATGGTAGGTTTCTACCATTTTGCTAAAATCATAAATACAGGCAAGTATATAAAATACATGGCAATAAAATGCGTACTCCTATGATGCAACCCTAACTAGATGTACCTAAGTGTATCTAGTATGTGAGTAGGTGTAAAGCCAAGAATCCCTCTAGGATAAAGCCAACCCCATTACCTGATGTGAGACTACGGGACCCCGTTCTGGTCTTGAGCTGAACACCCCGCAAGGGATGTCAGACCACTGCGAGCTGGAGTATCTGTATACAGGAACCTCAGCATCTTGCGTCAGTGTGTCGGCCAGGAAGTCCTGATCTCCACTGACTATCTCAGCAAAGTGTGGTGTTTATATACCCTTAAGGTGTCCCCAGGGGTTCTACTGTGCTGTGCCATTGACGGACCTAGGATGACGTCGGGAATTAACTTAATACATAGTTATTATGCAGGAGATGGTGGTCCTACTGATTTTCCAAGAATATAAGAATTCCCATGCATAATTTATGAGGCCAGTGTTCAGAGAAAAACCCTATGTACTGTGTGTGGTATCGTAACTAGGCAAAAGATCAGTCCTTCAAATCCGTTATGTATGTAGTATAGGAGAGAATGTAGGTTAAGGGTTATGATGTTACCCGGACCTATATTGGGGTACCTATATTAAATATAACAATAGTACTTGTGTAATTTTGTTCTCTCTCACTATTAGTATACTGTAAAGTGCATATGTCTATCACTACAGGAAACCTTGTGCCATCCCTTTGGACAAGAAGCAAAGAAAAAAGAAAAAAGAGAGGAAGAAGTGGGGCAATGGACTTGAGGTTTTGGTGTTGTGACAGTCATCTTTCATATTGCATACAATTGAGTTTTTGGTTCTTAGGAGCTAAGGATCACTGCTTTCTTTTTCCCAAAGTTTAAAATATTAAAGATCAAGAAATGTATAGCAAGGTTTTGGTTCTTTCACCAAGTTGTGTAGGTTTCAGGCAGGGAGGAGGGAAAGAGGTGGTAATAACAACTATCATGGCCTTGGCTGCTGATGGGTCCTTTATAAAAAGTAACACGTTTAACGAAATTTGAAGTATCACTTTCTTAAATGTAAATATGGGCTCAAAAAATAGTTCTGTTGGCTACAAAGCCAAGACTGGCTTATGATGACACATGTGATATGGGACCACTTGCTGCTATGCTGGCTTTCAACCTAGATGTCGCAGGAGGAAAGGGGAGTTCTACTCTGACTAATTATGCAATGGTCAAGATGTTTCAAAGGTTAGATGCTATGGTGAATCCAAATGCTACTAACATGTCAGCGAGTGGGCTTGACAACAATAGACTTGAGTCACTGTACCAACCTTTTCGTTCTTAATCAAAATGGGAATATTGTGCTCAAGCGCATGCAGGTGATTGGATTATGGAAACAACTGTGGATACATGACAGAAAAATTAGTGTCAAACCATGTTTAGTGGGATGTTGTAGAAAGTCTAGGTGATCCCTCGACTAATCTCTCTATCTTCACAGACCCTCAAAACAGATTTGGAGAAAGAATTAAATGCCTCGAAATCCAAATACTCAGTCACTGATTTGGGGCGCACCCGAGTTATTCGCAGGATATCCATCTGCATGAGCTTCATTTGGTAAGATTGAATAGAGATCCTTCAAACTTTTGATTGGTCAAGCAAAACACCACACCATTTTTCCTCAGAAAACATACTTCAGCAAGAAGTCAAGACTTTTCCTGCCTTTTGGGTTCCTTGAGTGAGTCAAAAAGTTGTATACAGTGCTACTGCACACCCAATGACCTGTTGATATGCTTTAACTGATGGTAATGCTTGTTGTACAGAGATTAACCCTGGTGTTCCTTATTCTTGGAAAATAGAGAATAGGGAAAATGACCTGATTTACCAAGTATCAACACCTTATAGTCAGATTATCGTTTAAGTGCCCTTATGTGTCCTACATTTGTGGTTTAGTGATATGCCAGCTTGAGGGTCACACCCAAAGCTTTTTGTCTGCCTAATGAATCATAACTTATCATCACATATCACTTTCTTCAAGTACGGTTTTGCCCATGGCACCAATACCATTTTAGCACTATATCTCTTCCCAAAGAGAGGTTCTTTTTTTCTATGATTGAAGAAGTCAAAGTGCTAAGCAAGCGTTTGGTAGATATTTGTATAATAGACTTCAAATGCATTTTAATAGTGGGTGTGCTGTATGGTATTCAGACAGACTATGGGAAACAGAAATATCTTGGACCAAAATATCATGTCATGAATATCGAGGACACAAATATTGTGAAGAGAAGTTTCTATAGGTAAGCAAATCTTTACTATGTACAACTCCACATATATGTACCGTAGCGAGATATATATCTTCAAGGTACGTAGATGTGAGTTGAGAATAGTAAATCTATACTTACCTATGTGAACTTATCTTCTCAATATTTTGGTGTGTGATATTTTTGACACAATAATATGTCCACACAATATTTCGATATTCTGTCAGTGATCCATGATGTACTCTACCTTTTGCCTTTTATATATTAGGAATACAGAGGAAATAGGAAACAGAGACTCTGTGAGGGGATATCTGCGTCTATATTCATAATTCAGATCAAATGTCAAAGGTGAAAAATCTTTAAATAATGCAGCCTGCTCTTTCCACTAAATTTGTTCATATTCAGAGGGCGTGGCCTGCAGCCAAGCAAGATGGCCGCAGCCTAGTTGGGCTCCGGGGGAACGATCGACTCCCCCTCTCATCCGTAACATATCCGGGCACTGATCCGATCCCTACGGTCTGGAATCGTACAGCGGACACACAACGCTGCTTCCCGGTCCGACTCCGGGATCCCTCGGACGCTCACAGCAGAATCGGCAAGACCTGGACCTCTGCGGCCTGCCGCAGCGTGTGCGACCGGGGCCTCGAGTGCCGGGGCGGCCCGGGGCGAGGTGCGCCCGAGCGGATCTTCACTGCGGCGGCGGCGGGGGCTGGACGCCTGCGCCGCGCGCTGGCGACGACGACACCTGAGGGGGCTGAGGCGGAAGTGAGGCGAGCCTTGGACGACCCCCAGCGGCCCGGGACAAAGGGCCAGCGAGAGGCGCAAGGATCCGCTGTTCATCCGGTGGGCCTGACCGCGCTCGGGCGGGCTGCTGCCGGCCCCCGGGCCCACGCTGCACGGGGGACCTGCATCGAGCCCCGCCGAGACGTGCGGCCGGCCCCTACTGCTCCGTGCCGACCCCCCCCCCCCCCATCCGGGACGACCAGAGTCGGGGATCGTGCCCTAAGCTGCCGGGGGGGCCCCTGGTGCATCACTCCCCCGCTGCTCTGCGGGAGTGATATTGGGGAGATATCGCTGGCGCCATGAGCGGGAAAGGAACCAAGGGGCACCACCAGGGCAAGCTTGCTAAGTTTGCCTACACCAGGGACTCCGAGGTGTCGGACCGCGGCGGCCCCACCGAGAAGATGGCGACGACCGCCGACTCGCCGAAGGTGACGCTGGAGGACATTATGAAGGCATTAACCCAGGTACAATCCACAGTGGGGTCAATCTCTACGGACGTATCCCTGCTCCGCGCAGACTTTCAAAAGATGTCCGCCAGGGTAGCAGAGGTGGAGCAGGCAACAGAGACCTTGGCGAAGGATTCCAAAGGCCTCCTACAGAGAGTGTCGCAATTGGAGGTGGAGAACAAACGTATGGCGGCCAAGCTGGACGACCAAGAAGGGCGCTCTCGCCGCAACAACGTGCGCATTATTGGAATTCCCGAGAGTGAGGGGCACCCGGCCATGGACCTCTACGTGGAAGAATTGATTAAGTCCAAGTTGCAACCCCGGGGCCTCTCGGCATTCTTTTCAGTGGAGCGCGCACATAGGGTACCGGGAGGGCGCCCGAAGGTTGGGGCGCCTCCGAGGCCTGTCCTGGCCCGACTGTTTAATTTTAGAGACAGGGATGCCATTCTACAGGCGGCGCGGGTGGCACCGCCAATTCGGCTTCAGAACTCCACAGTATCCTTCTTTCCGGACTATACGGCGGCGGTGGCGGCGCAGCGGCGGAGCTTTGTGGAGGTCAAGAAGAAACTACGGGCACGCGAACTTCCATATGCAATGCTCTTCCCGGCGCGGCTCAGAGTGGCGGCGGAAGGCAAAACTTTCTTCTTCGACACCCCAGAGGAGGCTCATGACTGGTTGGAGGGGTGGCGCCGTGCTGGTGGCACGGGGCGTTTGAACCGAGGGACAAGACGTCCAGGGAGTGAGATCGATCCTACTGGACATGAACAGCGCCTAGTGGAGGTTGAGGAGGAACCCACGGGTTGATGCGGCGGCTCGCATCCTGACCGAACGGCAGTTCGAGACTACCCGTTGGGACCTGATGTTGCTGTAGTGTCCGCATGCTGGCTGATTTGGGACATGAACGATGAGACCTGGGGACGGGGGATGTCCGGGTCCCCCTCGGACTCCACGCTCCCTTAAAAGCGCAAGTACTGTTCGGGGTTCTAGGGACTAAGCACTCTGCTGAGTTGGGGTGGCGGGCAGTTCTGAGTCCGTGTGGCAGGGAGGCAGGGAGGGGGGGGGGGGGGGCGGGGTATGTTTCTTGGTTTTGTTTCTTTGTTTTGGTTGGTTAGGACACAGCTCTTTCACTTACATCATGCACATGTTCTGCACAAAACCTGGGCCACACTAGGCTCTACCCGCTTATGGCTTTATCTCCTCTTCCACCCGCCATGAAGTCAGAACTGACCACTCCAATAGCCTCTGACACTGACTTGACCCCGGTACAGCCCCTCTCCTTACTGACCTGGAATGTACGGGGTTTAGGGGACAAAATCAAACGAGGTCTGGTCCTGCATAGTATTAAACGGTGCGCCCCCGCGCTGGTCTTGCTTCAGGAGACCCATCTCACCGGCACGGCTACTAAAGCACTGGACAGATGGGGATACAAGATGGTGGTCCACTCTGAGTTTACTTCTGGGTCCCGAGGGGTAGGCATCTGGCTGCGCAAACAGTCCCGAGTAATAGTGCTTGATGTACACACGGACGGAGCCGGGCGGTTTGCCGCGGCTCACATACAATGGGAAGGGCACCATTATAATGTAGTGTCGGTCTATATCCCTCCTGGGTTGCATGCCACGGCGTTCCCGGCACTTAGTGAATTTCTCCTCACCCTGCCGGAGGGAGAGGTGCTGCTTGGGGGTGACTTTAATGCGGTGATGAACGACCACATTGACCGGTCTCCGCCTCGGGCGCAGGGTAGCGGCGCAACGCGACTAGCGGGCTTCGTGGCGGCGCTAGGGTTCGCAGATCTTTGGCGCTGGCGCCACCCAGAGACACGCTCCTACACATTCCATTCCGGGGTGCACAACAGTCTAACTCGTATAGATCACTTTCTGGGCTCCCCCGGATGCCTCCATAACGTTGAAAGTATTGACATTAGGCCCAGAGGCATCTCTGACCATTCCCCGATCCTTCTGCACTACCACAGCTCCCACCTGCTACGCCGCCGCGTTTACCCGATACGCCCTAGCTATCTGCGTCTCCCGAAGATTAGTAAATCCGTCACCCGGGGATCGAAACTCTACTTCCAAGAGAACGCCGCTTCGGTTGACTCTCCCACAATTCTTTGGGAAGCGTACAAAACGGTGCTGCGAGGCCTGGCGATGGCGGCCATCACAGGGCACAAGCGCATGCAAACGTCTGAGCTGCAGACGCTGGAGCTTGAGCTCCGGGCGGCGGAGGCTCGTCAGGCCGAAGCCCCCTCCCGTGAAACCTCCCATGACCTACGAGTGGCTCAAGTAAAACACAAGGAGCATCTGGCAGACCGTGTTACACAGCGAATTGAGGCCTCTCGGCATACGGTCTACGATGTCGGCGATAAAACCGGCAGGCTACTGGCATGGTTGGACAGGCGAGACAACGGAGCCCGGTGGATTGCGCAGTTGGCTACGGCCGAGGGGTCGACAACGTCAGACCCACGGGACATAGTGCGCACCCTGGCGGGGCATTTTCGAGGTGTGTATTCCTCCAACTCCTCCATGTCGGAGGAGGAGGCGCTGACATACATTAGTGACCTGCAGATGCCTAAGCTCTCCCCTGAAGCCAGGGAGTCCCTGGAGGCCGATCTTACGGTTGAGGAGCTGCAGGTGGCTATCGCGGCATTACAACCTGGCAAGGCACTGGGTCCTAATGGCATCCCGGTTGAGCTGTATCAAAGGCTGCCCGAGCTGCTGACCCCACACTTGTTGAATATGTACAAACATGGCCTGGAGAGGGGGGAGCTCCCCGCGGACCAACGGACGGCCACCATCGTGGTACTGCCAAAGCCGGGGAAGCCAGCGGACCAATGCGCCTCCTATCGCCCCATCTCTCTGCTTAATGCAGAGGCCAAGATCCTTGCGAAATTGTTGGCCCTCCGACTCACGCCACACTTGACTGACATAGTACACCCGGACCAGTCGGGCTTTATGCCCGGGAGAAGTACCTCCCACAATCTGCGGCGCTTACATAGTGTGCTGGCCCGAGTGGACCGAATTCAAGAACCCGCTGTTATTCTCTCCCTTGATGCCCGTATGGCATTCGATATGGTGGAGTGGCCCTTTCTCTTCGCAGTACTATCTCATCTGGGGTTTGGGCCGAAATTCTGTGCCTGGATCCGACTCCTGTATGCCAAACCACTGGCCCATGTTGCGGCCAACGGGCACATGTCGGAGGATTTCCCCCTGGGGCGAGGTACGCGACAGGGCTGCCCGCTCTCGCCGCTGCTTTTCGCCCTAGTACTCGAGCCCCTCGCGACGTGGATACGGTGGGACCCTATGGTGAGAGGCCTTCGGTGGTCGGCGCACTGGGAGGACCGCGTCTCCCTATATGCGGACGACATATTGCTCTACTTGTCATCTCCGAGGCGATCCATCCTTACATTACTTAATATCTGCGAGGTGTTTGGCCGGGCTTCCGGCTATACGATCAATTGGTCGAAGTCGGTCCTCATGGTGCTGAGGGGCCCCCCCCCTCGACTGTCGGAGGGCTGCCAGATACAGGTGGCGAAGGGGTCTTTCAAATACCTGGGGATACACGTTGCCTTGGATCAGATGGAATTTTTCAGGTGTAACCTTAGCCCCCAACTGGACCGCCTCAAGCAGGATGTGCGGCACTGGGGAACGTTGCCCTTGACCCTGGTGGGGAGGGCGGCGCTTTTTAAAATGATGGCCCTGCCGAGGTTTCTCTACGTGTTGGAAAATACTCCTTATCCGGTGCCACCGGCTTATTTCCGAGCGGTTGCGGCGCAAGTCTCTAATTTACTCTGGGGCAACAAACCAGCACGCATTGCACAGGCGAAACTGGTCTGTGGGTGGTACGATGGGGGAATTGCTCTCCCAGATATCCAGTTGTATTATTGGGCGGCGCAGCTCAAGGTGATCAATCAGTGGATCCATGCGCCGCAGTCTGACCCAGCGTACAAGGCCGATAGGGATATACTGGGCGAGAGGGGCATGCTGGCCCCACTGTATGACACCCGGCTGGCCCCGCAGCTGCTTGGCCCTCTGCGTCAGACTGTGTCTCTCTGGCACGTGGCACAGGCCAGGCTGGGGTGGCGCGGAGTCCTGACGCAGCTTACGCCTCTCTGGGACACGAAGAGACTGGGGCGGCTCCGGGACAGCAAGGGCTTTGCCGCTTGGGACGCTATCGGGATCTCGGTGATAGGCGACGTGTGGCACAAGGGGGAGGTTGTTCAATTCGCTCGTTTGCAACAACAGTATGAGCTGGCCCCCTCAGAGTGGTTCCGATACCTGCAGATGAAACACGCCCTAACGACACAGTTAACCCCGGGTGTGCAGGTTCCAGAGGCATCTCCACTGGAAGACAGGCTACTAACCGAGTACATGCCTAAGCGGGCCACATCTCTTACATACCGCAAACTGATCAATAATTTGCCGGACCCTATGGGGATCTTGCGGGAGAAATGGGCTGGAGAGGTCGGCGATCTCGATGACCCAGATTGGCGGGAGGCGCTGGCGTCACCGCGCGAGGCGGGTATACCCTCGCGGCTGCGTCTTGTGCAACTTCGTATTCTACATCGCTCATATTTCACTAGAAGCCTACTGCACAAGCTGGGCAGGGCACCACATCCAGTCTGCCTGCGGGGCTGCGGGGAGGAGGGGACCTTCTATCACCTGCTATGGGACTGTCCGGTTCTTCAACTCTTCTGGAGGCGAGTGCTGCGAACGATGTCGCAGGTGTGTGGGGTATCACTGCTGCCAGAACCCAGACGCTGTCTGTTAAATGTGTGGGAGCCCACAGATCTTAATCGCCAGGCGCAGGGCTGGGTGACGGTAGGGAACATGATGGCTAAACGACTCATAGCCCAAAAATGGGGAGCGGTGGAGACACCGCTATTGTCAATGTGGAAAAAGGACATGGATGGGGCTATGTTTGCTGAACGTTTTGTATTTATCAGGCGGGGTTGTCCTCGAAAATGGGTCAGAGTTTGGGGAGCATGGAACAAATATAGGGGCAACATATGTGATCCACCACCTCTTTCTGATGGGGAGTCATCTGATTCAGATGGATAGAGAAACTGAAGGGAGGAGGGGGAGGATGGCTGATAATGATGGCCTCAGGGGGCCCGATCTAGATCCAATTGGAGAAATGTGGGCTGTGTATGATGTTCTGTCGGCTTTACTGTGTATACGATCTGATGTTGTGTCCTTTATTATAACTTTTGTGAAAACAATAAAAATTTCTTTTAAAAAAAAAAATTTGTTCATATTCAAAGTTATACCTGTAGAGTACAATGAAAATGTAAAAAAGCATATTAAAGAGTCGAGAATAACAAATCAGTAGTTATGGTTAGTTCAGAATTTCCTCTGAAAGTCCATATTTAGACTTGCTTATAAGTGTGGCGTCACTTGATGAATCTACATGAAACTTTCCAAAAAGGAAAGGAATTCTGGTTTAGACTTAGCGTGGCATGTTCTATGCACATCCGTCTGCAGTGTTTAATTTTTAAAAGAAAGAGTGCTGTTGTCCAAAGCTCTGCTCAGAAGCCAGCGTGCAGTGACATTTCAGGTGCCTTAATGATTTGGCTGGTAATCTTGAATTCACCTCAGGCCTCTTTAATCCACTACCAGACACTCCCTGCCTTCTTATCTCGCTCATGCAGGTTTTTGCTTTCTCCCTTTATGATTTTTTTCCATCTTTCTTTTCCTCCGTATTTAAACTTTGTGTGTTTAGGAGTGGTGTGGGGTCAAATTATTCATAAGGGTGTACCTTTATAGTGAACCTAAACCATTTTAAAACATACCTGCCAACTTACAAATTAATGCCACTGTATAAGGAGGGGGTGGGGCCTTAAAGGGGGTGGGGCCTCATGCTGAGAGCTAACTTGAGGCACTCCGCCCCTCACCAAGTCCCCGCCCCACCCCCGAGCCTCTCCCAGCAAAATAAAAACAAAGGCTCATTGAGGCTCTTAATGGACATTGGCTGCCATCATGTGATTTTGGCTTCTCTCCGCGTGACGGTGTGAAGGGATCCGAAATTGTATGACACATAGTGGCACAGTGAGAGTTTACAGGTATGTGTCAAGTCACACCTAGCAGACAGGGCAAAACATCCTCTGTGTTACCAGACTTGGAACAAAATCTATAGCTTTTTGCCTAGTTTAGAATTTTAATTGGCTGAAACCTCATATATCCTTCCACTACATTAAAACGCTTCTCTTCCATAGCATCAGAAGCCACATCTTCAACTTTGTGACAAACAGGACTACTATACAAGACAGTCAGTGTTGTTTTAAAAATGTAACAATCACTGACACAGCTGATAAAGGGATTCATATAACATCATCGGCACCACAAGACAAAGTCACAAGTCCTGGAAGAACAATAGAGGGAGAAAAACACCAGCACACTCCATTGTGAGGAGTTTTTCACACACTCCTCTTAAACAGGAAAAAAACTTAATTCCATGAGGTAAATATTCAAGCTGTGCAACCAAAATTTGAACGGATAGCAGAGACATCTGTACACATTCTGGACTTCTAAAATAAAACAATGAGACCTAAATTTGGAGAATAAAAATTAGTATTTTAAGTACTTGGGTAACAACAGAAGAAGAATAACTTGCAAGCACCAGCTACATACGATGGCCAAGTGCCAAGAATGCTATTTAACATGTGTTGCAGTAAGTAGAACAGGAGAGCAAACCCTACCTGAAAATCATCACTTACTATTCCATTGAGTGTAAAATAAATATGTGGTGTCAAAAAGCAGAAATCCTGGATTAGGGACAAAAAATATGGACCACTACTATGGAAAATTCATCTATTATAAAAATAGAAATAAAATGTCTAATTTGCCATTTGCCATCACATTAGCACCATTGTGTATTCAAAACACACCCCACAAAAATTAAATTCTACAGATAATAACTCATTCACAAGAAATCAACCAAAGAGTTCTCTACATTAACTCCTATGCCCTCGAAGGTCACCTTTGGCACATGTCCTAAGGCTGGCCCTGCAGACAAATCCTGCTGTGCAAGGCCAAAGGCCATATTCAATAATTAAAGAATGGTTTGCTCTACCTTTCATGTAGCATATCATGAAACAAACCCATAAATTAATTGAAAACAATACAGTGACATCAAATACCATGACACCGGTCCCAGGATGCTTGTTTCCGGTACAGGGAGGACCTGGCTTGGCAGTTCGGGCTGGAGTGTTCCCATGAGGATCAGAGTCCAGACTGATTTGCATATGGCTGGGTCTATACTGGGGTAGCAGGGTGAGCAAAAGAACAATGGAATTAACCCAGATCTCTTGATTAGGGTGAATGTATGATCTATTCAGCATTCCGTCTATCATTTGTTTGATTGAAAATTTGCTGCCTGGATGCTGCATTCTGGGGTCCTTTATGTAAAAGGCACTAGACTCAGCTTCAGAAGTGGGTCACTGTTTAATTTGAAGGAGTGTGGGAATGTTGGGTGGTAGGAATTTTGCGACTCCCCGCAGATTCCAGAATCTTTCTTCACAGAAATATAAGCAAAATGCATTTCTTTTAGCCAAGGTTTGAGACTGTACAGTATTCTGGGTAAGAAACAGTTGTGGGATCAATGCAATCCAATGCCCCTTGGGCCCCAATGGGGATCTAGTTTTCTAATGTCTGGGGCTAGTACATTTCTCTGGGTGGAGGCTGAGACTGGGTCCAAATACTGTTGCTACCCCCATCGCCAAAATGAGTTGAATTTCATTTGCTGTCACAGCTGCTAGCCCCACTCACACAACTAGGTGACTAGTTTTATCAGGCGAAATGTTGTAACATTGAGTAATGTGAATTTTGTGGCTTCTCATCAATTCCAGAACCTTCTCTGACAGAACTATGAAAAAAATTGAGCTTTGTAGGGTATTCTTGATAAGATCTCATAGGGAGATTCATGCAAGACACACAACCTGACACTCGGCTAATTATACAGTTTTCAGAAAGGTCAGGGCTTAGTACTTTTCCATAGGTGACGGTCAAATCGGGGCCCAATGCTGTAACCCACAGTGCCAAAATGGTCAATTTTGATGGCAAAAATTTGATATCTCCAAGATGTGTTTTGAGATATTTGCTGTTTGTGTGCTAGGCCTACTTACTAAAGCAGGGGACCAGTTTTATCAGTAGAAGTGAGAGAACACAGAATAGAAGAACATTTCTTTACTATCTTTTTAATTTCTCTCATTTTTTTTGCTTCCAAATGTGAAAAAAAGAACACATTTAGAAAAAATGAATTACATGATAGTATGAGTACCCCAGATTCACAGTTTAAAGAATCAACACTATTCCTAAACTCAGCCTCTTAGGGACATTTTTTTATTCATTAGATTTTACTATATGAATCGAAGCATAGTCAGTACACAATGAAAAATCATTACAACCTTCAACTTGGTTGTTGGTATCTTGATTTTTGGACAACCAACAAACTATCTGGCACATGCATCAATAAAGAATTTTGCGATTCCTTAATTGCGATTTTTAAGGAATCGCAATTAAGGAATTGCAAAAGCCTATGCATGTAGGAATCGCTATAAAAATAGCGATTCCTACAAATTCCTTAATTGCGACTCGCAAATTGCGAGTCGCAATTAAGGAAAGCCATCCCATTCATTCCTAGGCCTCCAGGCCCATAGGAATGAATAGGAGATTGCATGAGCAATTTGCGAGTACCAGTAGGTACTCGCAAATTGCTCATGCAATTTCAAGGGTGCAAGGGTGTCAAAATGACACCCTATTGCACCCCTGAAATTGATCTGTGCACATATGTTGCACACACACATGCTCTAAGGGCATGTGTGTGCGCAACATGAAACTTTGAAAAATGCACAAAAGTGCATTTTTCAAAGTTTTTGCAAATTACCATGAAGTTCAACTTCATGGTAATTTGCTCCCCCTATTAGCGAAATCGCTAATTTTTTCACTTTCATGCATTGCATTTCAGGAATCTCAATTTGGGATTCCTTAAATGCAATCGCAATTTAAGGAATCGCAATTTAGAGATTCCTTAAATTGCTATTTTTGAATTTGGGATGATGCATCCCAAATGCAAAAATACCGGTCGCAAAGGGGCAGATTCTGAGAATCTGCCCGTTTGCGACCGGTTTTTACATTGATGCATGTGCCTATATATCCCTGAAACCAAAAGGGTTTCAGATGAAAACATTATCAGCTATTTCTATTTTTTATTATTTTTATACTTTATTTTTAATTTCAGTGATTAGTTTTTTTGGGTAAAATCATGAGCGATCTACACAAATGACCCCTGCTGTATTTGGAATTTTAGCTTGGTGCCAGAAAGTTACAACTTTTCTGGGTTCATTCTGGGTTTCACATGTGTTTCAAACACAAACTGAAAGTAGGCTGATACCACAAAAAAAAGAACAATTGACTACCACTTAGAGAAATGCAAACTCTGTGGTAAAAATGGTTCTTCTAAACTCTGCTTGTTGCTCACAGCTGGGAAGAAGGAGATTTTAGCAAAGCAATACGCTTTCGTGCACACCACTTTTTCTAGGTTTTCAAAAAAATCCCCTAAATGTTACTATTTTTTTTGGTTCCCTCCTGGGCAATTCACACTTCCTTGCTACCCAAGCATGTGGGTAAAACTGTCAGATGTACCATGGGTACCTTTTGTGAAAAAAAATTATGAAGGCTTAAAAGCTAAGTGCCCAACATAAAAAAAAGATGTTCGGCATGGGGTGGAAAGGTCTCAGGTGATAAATTGTTAAAACAGCACAAATGGGCTGTTACTTTCTTTTTCTGCAGAAGCTAAAAATGTAATTTATTGACATGGACATATGCCAGTTTTTACCTACTTTAAAATAATAAATAGTAATTATTGGTCCATAACATAGGACATGTCATAGTCCTTGTGTTGTAATTACTAAAATTATAATCACATGGTGAAATGCCAATTAAGGAACTACTGTTGTTTAAAAGATAATGGTACGTAATTCATGAATTCCTCCAAACAACTAATTATTTGTTGATCTTTGCCTTTCAAATACCTGTACCTGCAGCTTCTACGCCTGTGCCTATTATACAAAGGTTTTTTCTATAATTCTTTTAGTTGGTCCAATCAAATGAGACACAAAAATAAAAAATTGTCAAATGATCCAAAATTAAAATCACATTGCTTACACTTAACTTCCATGCCTTTGCTGGATTTTTTTCGAATTCAGTCTACAGAATTAAATGGAGCCTGAGCCTAATGAATTGGAATTTGATCATTACTGATAAAGGCACAGTCAAACACTATTAAATGCACCTTATTTGAAAGGAGTGCCAAACTTCCCACTGACCTATCTTCTTCAAAGATTATCAGTGTTAGCAGAATACCAGCCAGCATTTACAAGTGACTGTTATGAAGTTTAATTTCCTTTATTGATGTTAGGCTAAAGTTATTTAAAGCTGTGGTATGGTAAGAGAACAGAATTTCCTTGTCTATCAGGCCTTAGGTTCAACTGCACAGTATTATGGATCTAGGGTGAAGTTCAACCCTGCGATCTAAGTCATGATTGTGTAGCAGAGCGCTTACTTTAACTTTGTTTAAAAAAATCTATTAAGAGAACCAAAGTACAGAACAGGCAAAAGGTCTACTGATTTGATCCCAGAAGCAGGTTCCCTGGCACAAAAGGTTTCTTATTTCTTATTTAAACTGTTTTATGTACTGCCAACATGACCCATGAGGGTATCAAAGTGCTTTGCAAATGATCAGGAGGAAGAAATATATAGAGCAAACAACAACATCTTCGAGACCGGTACAGAATGTGGTAGGTCCCCAGTGGAGGAATGGAGCACCTCAAGGACAAATATGATAAATCAAAAACACGATCATAGCTGGCGAGTAATGAACATGGGTGTAGTCAGCTGGCCATGTTAGATCCGGAGAGTACAGTTCCTGGGTTCTAGGGCAGAAATGTGTTAATCAATAGTGCTTTAATTTCCTTTTTGAACGATGCAGTTGAGGGATTCAGTCTGATTTCAGGGGGCAAAGAGTTCCAAATTATCAGGGTGATACCCGAGAAGGTTCAGTTGTAAGTTTTCTTTTGATAGAATTTCTGTGGTTTCAACAGTAAGGTGCTGGTACTTCTAAAGGATCTGCAGCCATCAGAGAGCTCCAGTTTTTGTGCAATGTATCTGGGGGTGTTGAAGTGAAGGGCTGTATGGGTCATGCAGGCAAATTTTAACTGTATGCTTGCTTCATATGGGAGCGAGTTTAGAGATTTCAGAATGGGAGTGATGTGGTTGTTTCTTTTAGAGCCTGTGATGAGCTTTGCAGCAGAGTTAAGTAAGGCCCTTAGTGGATCCATCTTGGATCTAAGTAGGCCAGAGAGGGTTGCACTTTACACTCCAATCTAAAAATTATTTGGGCTTGCATGACAGACTGAAAGTCATTGAGGGGACGGAAGGGTTTTATTTTTCGTAAGATGTTAATTTGAAAGTTTGCTCTTTAGGTGTGCTTGTGCATGTTCAAGTTCTTGTCTAGAATTATTCCCAGTGATCTTGCGAAATCTATAACATATGGTAAACAGTTAAGAACTGTTCGTTGCTTCATCCATTCTTAAATATCGGGTAACTCTTTGGTCAGGGTGATTAAGAGGAAATATGTTTTGAGAGTTTTTAGTTTGAGGTGGTTGCATGTCAGCCAGTTTTTTTTTTGTAGAGTTACATTGAGGGACCCAATTTCTTCAGAGGAGGAGACCGTCAGGTACAATTGGGTATCATTGGCATACATGTGATAGTGGATGTTGGATAGTTTCAGAATTTCAGTTAAAGGCTCCATGAACAAGTTAAAGAGTGGGTGAGAGTGTGGTCGTCTGTGGTTCCCCTAGTGTGAATAGTGTGGACTTAGACAAGGACTGATTAACCTCAAATCCTTGAGTTATGTTGTGGAGAAATAAGGCAAACCAGTTTAGGATGGAACCTGATAAGTCCATCCTATGTTACAGTAAGTCTAGCAGGTTGTCATGCTTAACCATATCGAAAGCTGATGATAGGTCGAGGAGGATTAGAAGACAAGAATCTTTCTGATACAACATTTTAAATGCATCGTCTTGTATGTGTGTAAGAGCCAATTGGGTGCTATGGCCCTGACTGAAGCCAGATTGTAATTGGTCTAAAAGATTGAATTGTTCTATGTGATTACATAGTCTGGCATGGACACATTTGCCAAAGCTGGAATTTTGGAGATTGGGTGGAAGTTGCTTAGTTCAAAGTGATCTGCCGTGGGTTTTTTCAAAATGGAAATGACATGCCCAGACTTTTGGCAGTCAGGAATAGTGCTTTGAAGTGGTCAGGCATTTACTATCTTGGTCCAAAATAGGAATTTAGACTATTTGATCTCACTGAAGAAATTCAAAGGCAGAGGTTCACTGAAGTAGTATGAAGGTTTCAGTGCAGCTAGAATTTTGAGAACGATGCTTACCTCAAAGGTTTTGACTAAGTGCCATGAAGCATTGTTTTTGGGGAGGTGCCCAGGGGGACATGGGGGCACAGCGATCCAGGAAGGGAGGAGGCAAATGTGTGGTATGTCTGGAAGGTGCTACAATGCAATCTGCAAACAATTTTCAAACGTTTCTGTCTTTTCAAGGAAGAAGGAACAAATTCCTCACAATTTGGCTGTGGACTAGACTCAACTGGGGAAGGATTTGGTTGGCTATTCGATTGTAGTTTGATGAGTTCAAACTGTTTTTTGATCAGTTTCTAGCTTGATCTAGTTGGTTTCTAAAGAAATGTGCTTTCAAGCTTCTAATGTACTCGTTATAGATGTTCCTCAGTGCTGTCAAATGTGGGAGGTATTCATTTGACCTTGAGGCTCCATGATCATTCAGGTAGTCTCAGATAATGTCTTTCTGCATTTTGGCTACCATTGTGCCATGGTTTGGAGTCTTTGGTGGACATTCTTTTTGGCTGTAAGGGCACAATTGAGTCTTAAATGTTTATCATTGAACTGTTGTAATATTCTGTCAGAATATGGATATCTGACATGTCCACAGGAGGAGGCAAGATGTCATTGCTGAGGGATGTTAGTTCATCCAGGTTAATGTTACGCATGCTCTTTTTCCAGTGTCTGTGTTTCTTTAGTTGAGCCTTATTTGTTCTATCAGATTCTGTGATGAGGAAGGTGATGCGGTGGTGGTCTGTCCAGTCACAAGGAATGATAGATTCAAGTTGAATGTAATATACCTTAGCAATGATTAGATCTAAGGTCACTCCCTTGTAGCGTATGGGGCTATCACAGATTTGGGTCGGATGGAGGTCGGCTAGAAAGGTTTTAAGGCTTTTAACTGCAGGGTCATTCAGGTTATTCCTGTGGAGGTTGAAATGTCCCAGGAAGATCTGGGTGCATTATTGTTCCTTGTTACTTGAGATGATTTCCATAATTTGTTCTATGAAAGAAAGGTTGTCTCCTGGATGTTGGTAGATTGTGTACCGGTTGCTTACTGGCCTGTTATTACATGTAATATCGATGCATTGGTTTCACATGAGGATAGAACAGCGGATTGTGACTGTTTCACTGAGAGGTTGTTGCGGTGTATGCAGGTGATACCCCACCTGTTCTACTAGATATATCTAGTCTAATGATTTTGTGGCTAGGAAGGGCTTGTATGTCAATGAGAGGTGCTGAAGAATAATTTATTCAAGTTTTAGTCAGGCTTAAGAGGCAGTAACGGCTGACAGATGCAGGAGGTCACGCATGTGGGGGGCTCAGACCGGGGTGTCATAATAAAATAATAAAATAATTCAAAACCTACCTTTCCGCCAGGTCCAGCATCTTCTCTGCTCCTGCTCTCTTGCCTCCAACAGGAACAGGAAGCAGGCAGCCAGGCTCCCTCCCCTAAGCCAGTCAGTACATGCAGCGTTGTGTTTGGTCTGGAGCACCGTGACACGGCGCTCAGCCAGTGGCTACAGGGGTGGGCATGTTCTCCATACAGGCTGCAAAGCACACTGCATGAAGAAGGGCAAAGTGATTATTACTGGTTTGGGCGGCCTGAGAGGGCCGACCAAACAGTCTTTGTGCACTCAAGAGTGGCAGACCACTCCTCCCCTGCCCTGCTCAGAGGGCAGAGCAGCCCCGCCCACCTGCCTGCCCGCAAAGCAAACATAAAATGGTAATAACTAAAAGTTGCTACTATTTTATGTTTTGGCTTCTCGCACTGCGAAAAAGCAGTGGGGTGATGCTCCTCTGGCATAGCGGAGGAGCTGCCCCTGTAAGAGGTCAAGTTTGTGTGCAATGAAGAGGTCAGCGATGTCTGCTGTATGTCTTACTGCCGATCTGCAATTGAGTAGCATGCATTTCAGATGAGGTTTGGGATCAGCTGGGGTAGTCTGAATGAAGGTGACTCGCTTAATGTTGTACTTATTTATGGCTCTGGAGTTGGGCCTAGGTACTCTGTGTGGGTCCGCAGGAATTGTTTGGATTTGACCAAGAGTGTGTGTTTTACCAGAGTATGTCGAATTATATGACAGGCGGAGGGTGCGAATATCCCATTCAGATAATGGATCTTTCTTTCTAATGGTCCGAGTGGGGGAGGTGGGGTGAAGTAAATTTCCCCATCTCAAGTGAGCAGAGATCGAGATTATTGAGATCATGTTGGTTTGGGGTGTGGAAGCCTAGCATGATAGCTGGTGGATTTGTGGTGATTTTGACTATTTATTCTTAGAGTTCTGTTTGGCCACCGATTGTTGGCCAGCTCTTAGGTGATGTATATTAGGTTTTTTAGGTTAGCCTTACATTTTTGTAGGTCTAGTGTGATCTCATGAAGTCTGGATTCTAGTGATGTGTGGAAACAAGTTGTCAAGTCTAGGAGCAGGGGGCAAGGAGGTGGAGCTGTGTTTAAGACTGTGGTGTTGAACTACTGTTGGCCTGAGACAAATGGAGGGGAGTTCAGTTTGGAGATGTAGCTAATCTCCAGGGGAGAAAGTTGATAGCTTGAGAGGAGGCAGAGTTGGAGCGCTCTGGTCATATGGATCACGTTGCTAGTTGGATTTTGAAGTTCAGACTTTGGTAGTGTCGTTGATTGAGCAATGGGGAGGCTCAGGTGTATAGTTGGGTTGAAGGTGTTTCTTCCATAGCTTTGTATCTCTGAGATAGCTGCTCTAGAGATGTAGTGTGAATCCAGCCTAGTTTGGTGATTGATGAAGGGAGACTCGGACCTGCCGGGTGGTGGTGAAGAGTTAGTTTTGTGAATGTCAATCACCGTGAAGGAGCAAGGGAGGGAAAGGGGTGGGTAGTTTGATATGGTGAGGATATATGAGGTCACTAATTGGGGATCCTGTGGATTGCATGAAGAATGAGAACTGCCCTAATAGGGGTCAGATTCAGTAGTAGTCACAGTGTTTTTGATGATAGAGGAAATTTGGTCACATACTTTTAGGTTGCATCCGGATAATTGGATGAGGTTGAGCCCATGGTTATAATGGGAGAAGGCTGCATTTGCTCTGCAAACATATGAGGGGGCTGCCCAGAGCCTTAGACCATGAGGCATTTTCCTGGATGTAATGATCAAGAGCAATGAGTATAAGGATTTCATCCGTTGTGCTCGTCTTTTCATTTCGAAGATTCAATCACTTATTATAGCTCCTTTTTTGAAACAGAAGTAGTGGTCAGAAATTAGGGTTTCTGGCTGAGATTTGAGGAGTCTATGTTTAAAGCCCTTGGATGCATTTTGTGTTAGATTAGGAGGTTACTTAATTTTATAAGCATTACGGCCTGATGGCTCCAAGTTGGTTTCAATTGCTCTTAGTGAGTTAGGATCCATGTCTGAGCATGATGCGCCTAAGGCCAGAAAAAGAATGGCTGGTATAAACAAATGGAGTTGAGGGTTCTGGAATTATTATTGAGCAAAGCAACTGTGATGGGTGCATCAGTTACAGGTTCAGAGTTGACCTACTGAGAGTCATTCCAGGCTACAGAGAGGCACCAAAACACAAGGAGTTGTGACCAGTGGTAAAGTTCTGATGGGGAGGTGTGGTGGATGTGAGGAGAATGTAGTTTGAGCCCTAAAACAGTTGAGATACAGCAAGACAATGAGTGGCATTGAGAAAGGCTGCATAGTTAGGGCAGGTGCACAGTCAAAATATTTAGTTTTTTATTTTGACCTACATTAATATTGAGTTTTAAATATCGTAGGGACAGAATATCGACATCAAGAATATCGGTGACCAGAATAACGACCTGAAGGTAAGAAATATCGTTTTTGTTAATATCGAAGTTAGTAATATCAATAGTTAAAATATCGATGCTAATAATATCGATATTTATGTTAGTCTTATGTATTGTAGTAAGTATTTTATATGTATGTGTTCCACATGTTTTGTTATGTTTTGTATTTTTTTTATATATGTATTAAATGTTTAGAAGTTAGTAATTTTATTATAAGTACATTTTGCGCTTCAATACCGTAGCGGGTTGTGGGGTTATAGGGGAATAGGGTGGGAAGTAATTTAATTATAATTAAGTAATTTTAAATGTTTATTTATTGGTATTGATAATTAAGGGATTGTTTATTAATTATTAATTGGTAATTAATTTTTATTAATTAATTAATTGATAAATATATTAATTGTGTTAATTTAGTTTAGGAGCGGGTTGTGTGTTTATAGGGGAATAGGATGGGAAGTAATTTATTATAATTAAGTTGATAAGTATATTAATTGTGTTAAATTTTATGCGTAGTGGGTTGTGTGTTTATTAGGGAATAGGGTGGGAAGCAATTTAATGTTATTAAAGTAATTATTAATTTTAATTTATTGGTATTTATAATTAATTTATTGTAAATGTATTAATAAATCATTATTTAATTTTAAAAAAGTTTAAATTGATGAGTATGTTATTTGTAACCCCTACGCTGTCCAACACTTTCCCTACTGTTGCACTCTCTGGAGTGGGAATAGTAATTTTACCCCTACTCTATCCAACACTTTCCCTACTGTTGCCCTCTCTGCAGTTGGAATAGTAATTATAATCCCTAACCTATCCAACACTTTGTCTACTGTTGCACTCTCTGGAGTTGGAATAGTAATTTTTACCCCTACTCTATACAACACTTTCCTACTGTTGCATTCACTGGAGTGGGACTAATAATTTTAACCCTTTCGCATCCAACACTTTCCCTACTGTTGCACTCTCTGGAGTGCAAATAGAATTTTTTACCCCTACGCTATCCAACACTTTCCCTACTGTTGCACTCTCTGGAGTGGGAATAGTAATTTTTACCCCTAGGCTATCAAACACTTTCTTTACTGTTGCCCTCTTTGGAGTTGGAATAGTAGTTTTTACCCCTAAGCTATCCAACACTCTACCTACTGTTGCACTCTCTGGAGTGGGAACAGTAATTTTTACCCCTTCGCTATCCACACTTTCCCTACGGTTGCACTCTCTGGAGTTGGAATAGTAGTTTTTACCCCTACTCTATCCAACACTTTCCCTAATGTTGCACTTTCTGGAGTTAGAATAGCAATTATAACCCCTACGCTATCCAACACTTTCCCTACTGTTGCACTCTCTATAGTGGGAATAGTAATTTTATCCCTACGCCATCCAACACTTTCCCTACTGTTGCACTTGCTGGAGTGGGAATAGTAATTTTAACCCTTTCGCTATTTAACACTTTCCCTACTGTTGCATTCTCTGGAGTGGAAATAGTAATGTTTACCCCTACGCTATCCAACATTTTCCCTACTGTTGCACTCACTGGAGTGGGAATAGTAGTTTTTACCTCTACGCTATCCAACACTTTCCCTACTGTTGCACTCACTGTGGTGGGAATAGTAATTGTAACCCGTTCGCTATCCAACACTTTCCCTACTGGTGCACTCTCTGGAGTGGGAATAGTAATGTTTACCCCTGCACTATCCAACACTTTGACTACTGTTGCACTCTCTAAAGTGGGAATAGCAATTTTTACCCCTACGCTATCTAACACTTTCCCTACTGTTGATCTCTCTGGAGTTGGAATAGTAATTTTTACCCCTACGCTATCCAGCACTTTCCCTACTGTTGCACTCTTTGGAGTGGGAATAGTATTTTTTTCCCTCTGCTATCCAATATGTTTCTGTATTGTTTTAGTTAATGTTGTGTATAATTTATTTAAAAACATTAAAAATATTGTAGTTTTTTCATTTATTATATATATTTGTATTTATATTATTTTTGCATATCTATATTTATAATTTATAAAATGTTTTTAACAATATATAAGTTATTAAAATAATTATTTATTAATATTATTAAGTAAATATATATATCATATTTTATATGTATATGTTTAATTTATTTTAACATTATATATCTGTTTTTATTTGTATTTATTTTTTAATATTTTTACCTATGTTTCTTTTAATTATCTGTATTATTTACTTTATTTTACATTATTTTCTTAACATTAAAAAAAGGATATTTTTGACATCGATATTTTTTTCTCGATATTATTGTACTTACCATGATGTAGGTAGGATGTCGATATTCTTGACTTCGATATTTTTGTCACAATATTTTTGTACCGCGATATTGTTGTGGTCGATATTTTGTCAGAGATTCGTTAGGGCAAGTACTGGATGTACAAGTCAAGGTAGGGATCAGGCTAGTACCATTCCAAGATGGCTGCTCTTAGAGACACTGAGTTCCAGGCTCATGGGTGGGAAAATAGTCCTTCTTTACTTTCCTAGAGACTTCATATCAACAATCTAATTTCATTTTTGCTTACCAAGGGACTGAGGGACAGGCCTGCCATTTTGGGAATCAGGCCCTCGTGCCTCAGTATCAGTGAATTCAGCCTCCTTCAATGTGGAAGACCGCTCAACCCAAACAGAACTGGAAATACATAGAGGGAAAGCATTGTACTAGGACATGCATGTACACCAAGAAGTGGAGAAGCCAAGTGTTTACAGGCAGACGTGGAAGACTCCCTCACCACAAGAAGCCTTGCAACATGACCTGGGATTCAGGAACGGACAGTTGGAGAAGAGGTCATGTGCATTGCAGCAGGAGGCAGGGCTGCCAATCTTATTGTGTGCTCCGGGGGACAGTAGGAAGCCATCTCAGAAGCAAGCAGGCACATCGGGAACAATGGCAAAGAAACAAGTGCACTTCGCCTCATAAAGCCCTATCGTCAACTCTCCCTGTTTTCGGCAGTCTCTGGTATATGTGTTACATTTGCCGTAGACCAGTGCAGCGGGGATGGCTGAATTGCAGCAGGCTGTCAAAAGTGGGGGCGATGGAGCCTGCCCTTTGCAGGGGTTGCTGCCAAGGGCAGTGAGGGGAGCAGGCCCTCAATAGGGGATGTCATCACCTTCCTAAACCCAGTCGCAGCAAACCCCCGATCCAGTGTGCTGCCTGGTAGGGACCACTGCAGCGGGGACTGGTGGAGTGAGGTGGGCCAGGGGGCAGGATCGGGGAGTAGACCCTGTCCAGTCCCGGCAGTCATAGATCTCACTCCCATGACAGATCACAGGACAGCGACAAACGCTGCATCAGTGGTGGGTCCCCACATCTTCCATTAGATCGCATGGGCTCCTCTGGCTCTAAGCAAACAAGGAAATAGGCCGTGAGGGAACACCAAGTCTGCGTGTGGGCACCAAAAGGGAAATCCTTCCCGGTAGTCCCCTGATTCCTCCGTTTCAAGTAAGATCTCGCAGCTCGTATAATATTTCATTTCTTTCCTCTATTCCATGGGGGGGACTTGATGGTAGGACCTTTCAAGAGATTTGCGCTGATGGTGATCCCTGGCCCTTGGAACTCCCAGTGAGAACTCCTTCAAAGTCCATCTTGTGCTAATTGTGTGTTCAGTTTTTTTTTATTCTTGGGAACTGTGATGTTCCTTTGCAGAACTTGGACTGAAGTGGCGCAATGCCTTTCTTCCGGTCAATATCTGGATTGTGAGAACGCGACGAGGGTACCCCAAAAAGTAGAAGAAAAGAGCCAAGCGAAGATACAATCATGTCATTTGAGGGAGCACTAGGACATTTCTGAATAATACTTCTTTTACAGTATTACAGGATATGAAAGGCTATCATTGACACTTGGGGCCCTTTCATGAACATTGTTCATTTGTGCAAAATTTGGCTTTCACAATTTCATTATTTTTTACAGTTGGAGCTTTGTTTTTACCAATTTATGAACATAATTCTTCATTTGCACACATGCCCTCTCTTGTGATTAGTGCAGATGTTCATATTACAGTTAGTGCACATTTTAAAAAGTTGTTCCTAAATGGAATATGGCAATCACATACCTTGCTTTCACTTTCAATATTTCCAGTTAGGGACAACTTTGTAAATTGTGCATTAACGCATTAACAGCCTAATTACGGGTCTGCAAACAACATTTCCGGACAGTGTCACTGCACCTAAATCTGATTATCCTACTGAGAATGGGAAATAACATGCAGGTTCAGGTTTACCAGGTAAACATTCACCTGCGAATGACTGCCCACGGGCCATTGGTCTTAGTAACTCAAACTATTCACCCTATTTTGGGTAAAAAGTTTGAGATTTTTTGCCTGTTAAGGACCACCAGGAAGAGGTTGTCAGTTCCAAACAGGAAAACAAAACAATAACGCGACATGCTGCAACAAAGCTTCAAGTGTGTCAGGGATATTCATTAAAAAATCCCTCTTTGGCTGTTGGTTTTTTGAAAAACACTGTTACTTTGTTGCTTAAATGGGACCACTCATGCCAGGACAATAGCAATAAACAAGTGTGCACCTCCCCAACACTCACACCGACACATGCTTCCAGGGTGGTAAACATCATTTACAATGATGTTTACACATCACATGCCATTACAACGCAGTCATTACGACAGTGTTGTTACATCGCATGCCTTTAAAACGCAAGTTGTTACAATGACTTGCTGTAGGGGGCAGAAGGTGTTGGATTTTAAATCCAACACCTTCCCTACTATTGCACAGACTGGAGTTGGAATAGTTAATTATAGTATTCCAACATCGAGCACCCCCCCCTACAGCAAGTCGTTGTAATGACTTGCGTTGTGATGGTCTGCGATGTAACAACACTCGTTCTAATGACCACGTTTAATGGCATGTGTTCTGAAAGCATGCATTGTAAAGTGGCCAATTCATGTACCACATGCATTCTAATAGGACTCTCTGTGTGTATGACTCTGATTAGTAAAACCAGTGGAATTTATTTTGGATGCCCCTAGTTTAGTGTGGCACAAGACAGTGGAAGAGGAGAGCTTACCTATGCAGTGGGTGTGTATTGCCTTCATTTCTGTTGCTGGAGGGTGGAGATCTAGACATGACGTGATGAGGACAGAGAAGGCTCAACCCTTAGGGATTCCATTAAGACTTTGTTAGCAATAGGCTGCTGATTAAAATTTCCTGAGGTGTGCCATTTTATAGGTGGTTGGCGAAAACGGTTACACTGCAGTTTCTGCTGCGCATGGTGTGGAGGTTTCTAGGAGAGGTCCGCCCTTTTGTCTGGACGTGATTATAGTTTCAAACTGTTTGATGATAGCCATATGCTGAAAACGTCACCCATGGAACAACTCCCACAAAAGTGACATAAGTCTTACGCAAAATCTTGATAAATCTGGCCTTATTTTTTAGAGCTGTCAATGTGACCTCAGTCACATTAGACTGTAGTTCGCCTAGACAGTAAGAATGAATAACCCACTTTATTGAACGAAAATCGCCATGGTTGTCTAGACAGGTAAATAGGTTTGCCTACATAATGGCTTTTAAAATGCCATAATCTGCGCTCCTGTATTGGAATGGTGTACCTAAAAAGTTGACTCTTGCTATGAAACAGACTAATTTGACTTGCGCTTGGGCAGCAGAACCGGGCTGAGAAAACATCATTCTAATTAAAGTATACTGTGTGAGACTGGGAGGGCTGGAACGCTTCCCTGGGGAAGCTTCACTACAATATACCAAGGAAGGCAAAACTCAGCCCTAAGTATATTTGTTGTTGGTTTTAATGAGGGCCTGGTCAGTTACTTTACTAATTGATTCAGAGCAAAGTTAAGTTAAAGCTGCCCTCGGCTTTAAAGAAAGAAGCCAATAATACCTTCCATGTTTGTGAAACCTAACTCCTAAAATATATAAGAAGCTGCTCTTTCAATTTCCTTTCAGTGATAAACCGCTTCCTTTCTTTACTTGTTTTGGGGCCGAAAATCAGAATATGTGATTTGTCAGAGTTGACAACCATGTTGTTATTTTTCCGGAAACGTCAAGCCTGCACTACAAAAGTGTTGTAGGCCAACAGTATTCCTGTACAACAGGACTGTGGCATCTGCATAATGAATACATTGAATAATTTGGCCACCACACCTTTACTGGGTAAGATCTTTGAGCCTCAACTGCAATCCCTAGGTCTTTAACCAGGGTGTTGAATTGCATGTGTGCTAGTATGACACCCCTCTCCACCCCCAAGTTATATCCTTGATTCCTGGATATTCTACATTTGTCGCCTAACTTTATCTATACCAACGAGTCTTGGTACAACATCCTGATAGCCTGCAGCATCTTCAATGGAATGTCTCATGCTGTCAACTTGCGCCATAATTGAGATCACTCAACTCCATCCAATGCAGTTGTGAAGTGTGTGAAACACTTGTACAATGAGTTATGATGGTCTGAGAGAACTGTCTGATAAGTGCCAAATGAGATGATAATTCCAGGAGGTCAGCGATTTAGAGCATGCTGATAAACTTCTCCAGATTGCTTGAGTGACACTTTTCTTGTTTAGTTTTTCCTTGCAGCCAGGACCTAAGACCTTTTTGAATTGTTCATCTCACCGATCTGATGCAGCTGTTGCACTTATATGACTGTTTTTTTCCGTTCTAAATTGCCCACCTTTAAGATTTTCTCAGGTTTTTCACCAAATGCTTATTGTGTCTGTTGCCAAAATTAATGTACAGTTACCTTACAGTCTTGTTGAGGACACTTTTTTGATTCTTTAAGCAGCTAAAAAAAACATTTATTGCCTATACTCTGGTGTTCTTCCTCAATGCTATAGGGATGACATTCTCAATAACAAGGTTACCACTTCTTAAACTGGCCTAACATGATGTAGGGTCTGATTTTGAGTTTGGCGGAGCAGGAGCGGGACCACACTGCTGCCGCACCGCCAAACCAATGTGCACACTGCCTTCCAGATTATGACTTTTTCAGTCACTGGCAGGCAGTTCTTTGGAATTCCCGCTGCAGTGCCTATGAAATAGGCACTGAAATGAGAATGCCAAAGGCGGTACCTGCACAGCATGGACTTGTGCAGTCTGTGCCATGCAGGTAATGGGGTGTAGGCACACAGGGGGGCACAACATGTGCCTCCGTGCATGCACCCCATGGCCCAGAGGCAACAGTGAGGCCTTAAAGGACACCCTCTGTTTCCTCTCCAACACAGTTTTCATGGAGAAGGCACGTCATGAAAACCATGGTGGAGAGGAAACTTGTAATTCACTTAATAGTATCGTAGTGGTCCCGCCAAGCACATTGCAGCCTCAAGATCACTGTGCCACCCCAGGGATCACTGATCCCTGGCAGTTGCGGTGGTGCAATGGCGGTCCAATTCCCCTAGTTGTAATAGGGTGGTCGGAAGACCGCCACCACAGTACCCCCACGAGTCCGGCAGTCCGTGGACCACCAGACTCGTAATCACGCCCTTAATCTTAGTCTTTCTATCATTTCTCCAGCTAACTAAATGTGGAAATGTGCCCATCGACCATCTGATTCTTTTCAGTTGGTGTCAGCCTGAATTTGGTTCCGTCGTATTCATTGTTGTGGAACTGGAGCTGAAATAGCTCATTTTAAAAATTATCACTCTGCAGCCCATACTTGAAAGCAAACTCAGAAATTTAAGAAAATATATGAAGAGATGAGAAAGAATATTCTAATACCACATTTGGTACATTGACATATGTGTAAATCCAAAGGCACTATCCCTGTTTAAACCTCCACCTAGTTCTCCTAAAACAAGACATTGTAAAGTGTCAAAAAAGAGGACCCACAGACTGTCTTTCCATTGCTGTGGGCAACGCTCCCTGGTATGCCCAAATAATATTGTTCAATAAACCAGTCTTGATCAGCAATGGAGTTTCGGAATAAATTTAAGTTAAAGTCTTCATTGACAATAAAATTAGCATTGAAAGATTGGGCTCTTAGTGGCGATAGTATCTACATTATCTGATTTATGTAAATCTGTTTCAGTGTTGAGGCCTAGTTGATGTAGATGTTAGTCATTAGTACGATGACTTTTCTTGCCTCCATTGTCTGCCAAGTGATGTTGACATAGAGGTTAACTTCAGCTCCAGAGATACAGTTTTGATCTGGTACTTTGTTGATATGGTCATTGCTGATCCTAATACAATCCTTCCTTTCATGTCTATTGTAACAGTAAGATACTGTAGGGAATATAAAATGGAATTGTTGCAAGGTCAAGTACCCAGGTTTCCTGTTCAAGATTGCACAGGACGTATGTGGTTGTCCTCTCCTAAAACGTGCCCTTGGGTACCATCCCACATATAAATGAAAGATAGGGGCATGAGTGGGTTGGTTGCTTCAGCCATTGATTTATATAATCATCATCTTTATAATCACTTATTTGGAGCCTTACTATCCAAAGACATCTAAGCAGTACGCTAAAGTGATCCCTCTTCTCTCAAAAGAGGTGAGTTTTTTGATCTGTTCCTAAAAGAAAAAAGATTGAGACACCAGTGAAGATCTTTCAGCAAGTAGTTGCTCAGGGAGTTCATTTAACAGACTATTGTGTCAATATTGGATGACAATTGAGGTTTCTGTGTATGAAGCATGGTTCCAAGAACTGATTCAATGGTCTGTGATTGAAATGTCAAATGCAGAGGAAGAAGTTGCCAGTTACGTCAAGGAAATGAGCCACAATGGTTTTGAAGAACCAGAACCTTTTGGACCTGGCGGCGCAGGGTACGCCTTAATCTCCTGGGTTCTCCTGCTTAGCTACACAGAGACACGGGGACACTCTGTCGGCGTAAAAGATCAGATTTATTAGCTGCAGCTAGTACAGTTGTCCCAGAAGTACACAAGGTAGGTTCTCAGGAGACTGCCACTTCACTCCGTGGCACACAATCTTTTATAGCACATATGTAAAATATACATTAACCAAATACACACCCAGAACACATAAGAAAGAGCCAATAAGGAAAGTTGGAAAACAGGACAGAGCCAATAGGAAAGGTTTGAAAACAAAGTATCAGATGACTCGAAAAAGCCTTTCCTTCAACTTTGTTTGTCACCCCTCCTTCAAACTAATTCATTAACAGATCCACAACTAACTTGCAGGTGGCGAGATACGTTTGTGTGTATTGGAGGACAGTTGTGAAACGAGAGAATGCTAGCAGAGGACAGCGAAGGTCAGACGATAAGATAAAGTCAGAGGAGAATAGTGTGAACCAACAGATAGTTGAGACGGGGATTAGAAAAACCAGACAGGGATTCGTGTACTCGGCCAAACCTAACACCAGCTTTGCAAATAGAGGCAGAAGGTTAATTTTGACTCGAAGCTGCAGAAAAAGCAGAAAAAGTCCTTCGATCGTCGTGCTGCCTGAGTGAGGGCAACACAAGATGGAGGCGGAGCACAAAATGGCGGGTCGATACGATCACAATCGAAAATCGAAGTTCCTCAGACCCTCCTTTTGCCAGAACTCAGGCAAGATCTTATATTAATCTGAGTCAATGTCGATGGCCATAAGGTCATCGAGCTGTTGCTGTAGCATCATTCTGATATTCTCTGTTCTTTGTGACTTGGTTTTAGGGATGCACATAGTAGCACAGAGGTCGCAGATGGCGGGGCCGCATTGCATACAAAGGCAACAAGAGAATATGATGGCTAAAACTACTCCAAGGAACGTCAATATTTTCCAACCCCATTTGGACAGTAGTCCCCAAAACCACTCCAATAATGACCAATCTCCTTCGTCCTGATGAGTCGACTCAGAGATCATGTGTAACTTAGAGATAGCTTGGTATACCGTCGGAGCGTCATTTGGTATGAAAATACAGCAACTTGACCCGATCAATTTGCATACTCCACCACGGTCTGCAAGAACAAAGTCTAAGGCAACTCGGTTTTGTAAAGTCATGAGACGATCTGCCTGTAGTACTGCCGTGATATTACTTAAGGCTCCTACAGTGATGTCTATGGTGGTTTCTACGACACAAGCCAATTGCCTTATATTTCTGCTGTTGGCCATTGGACCCCAAAAAGGAAGAAATCCTTTGAGGAAATCTCCTCCCTCTTGTCCTGCTGTGTCCTTGGAATGAATAATCCCTCTGCCGTATCTGTTTCGATGATGATTTGCAGAAGCGGTGTATGTAGGGGGAAGAAGGAAAGCTATGTAGCAAGTACCGGAGAAACCCGTTGGCAACCACGTGTAAGCCCTATTATAACAAATGAAATATGTGCCTTGAGACGGCACTAGAGGAGGCGAGTTTTGAGAGGAGTAGACATATGTGTGGGAACAGCTATTTCTTTGTATAGTGTCAGCAGACTGACCATTTATCTGTAAACAGAATTTGCCCTGATGTGGTATAGTCCCAATCGGTGAAGACTTTCCTTTTTTAACTTTATCACTAAGGCTAGTGACATAATGGGTGACGTTTAGGGGTGGGCGGAATTTGCGTAATCGCGTTACGCAAATCTCCGCGAAACGGTAAAAAATCTCCGCGAACACGCAGAAATTCCGCGAACACGCGGAATTGCTTGTTCGCGATGCTTTTTTCCTGTTCACAATCGCTGTTTGCGTGCTCGGGGAGAAATATCTCGCGAACACGCATTTTGAGAACGCGAACAAGCAAAAAATTTCGCGAAGTTGCGGAAAGCAGATTTTTGGGCAATTTCGCATTCTCCGCGGAACGGGAAATTACCCAAATTCCGCAAATTCCGCGAGCAGAACGGAATTTACCGCCCAGGCCTAGTGACGTTCCAGTTAGTGTACGATTTTCTTTTGTCAATGGAGATCTTACTATTTTCCATGATTTTAGCCATAGCCATTCCCTTTATCAACAAACTATGACTAAAATCCGGATCACTAATACGTGAACTAACGGATCGTCTTAATTTGCTTTGATAGGCATTGGAGAAGATAACAAAATAAGCCCAAGCAGAACCTTCATAGGAGAACGGAAGAACTAAATACGGCATTCCTTTTTCTACGGTATGTGGCATGAGTCCACACACCCAACAGTCAGTTGTATTGATCACTAATTGATGTTGATGTAACAACTGGACAAAGGAATTGTTGTAATATTCAGTTCTTCTAATGAGTTCATGTTGAGGAAGGGTATGAAATAGATGTGGAGAGACAGTAGAAGAAGACGAAGAGGTAGAAGGAGAGACAACTTTTTGCTGTAGAGTGATAACAATCCAATTTATACATGCCAAAAGAATACACAATAATATAATAATACATAAAGCAATACCACAACGACTATACATTTCTTTGCAATGACTCTTTTTATCTTTACTTTCTCTTTTGCCTAATGTAGTCTCCATCTTTCTAAGTGGATGCTCACGGCAATCTTCCTTAATGACTTAGTCACGATTGTCTGCCGTCCTATGACACTGCAAGTCCTGCAGGCCTATTGCCACTACTCAGGTCGCAACTAAGACTCCTACCGTGACCTTGCAACCGGGACAGAATACTACATAGGAGAGAGAAATCTTAAGAGTTCTTTGGTCTAGGTCTCAAATTATAATGTTCTTTATCAGATATTGTTTGGTCTCGGAACAATGTTCGTGGATTGGTCGTATTCAAGCGACGATGTGATGGTATTGCTTCCTGAAGAATGTCGTCGTCCTCTTTCTCAGACAATGTTCCATTCAGGTGTGCATCACTAAAAGGTACGAATCGTGGAACTTTTTCACTTTCTGAGTCACCAACTCCCCTACGAACCCACTGATCGAAGGGTAGAGGCAAAGGCACATTCTTACAATGCACACCGTGAATCCAATTTTTCTTTCCTTCGACTTTGACTGCTGTTCTCGTGGTTAAAAGTACCAACCGAGGCTCCTTCCACCTGGGCTCCAAATTTTTTGTCCTTTGGAAATTCTTTATACAGACCCAATCACCTGGTCGGATGGATTGACCTGGGTCTGTGGAAACCTCCGGCAAAGCACTCTGAACCTGTTGATGGAGAACACGCAATTTAGTCGTAAGGTCATGCAAGTAGTCAATCAACATTGGATATGGTAAGTCTGAGTATTTCTTAGGGCGAGGGACTCCCCAATATGTTAGCCGGGCGTCCAAAAACCACTTCGTAAGGGCTAAGTCCCAAACGAGAGTGTACTGCAGTTCTGGTGGACAGAAGAGCTAATGGTAAAGCATCGGGCCAATTGAGTCCTGTACTAGCCTGAACTTTTGCTAGTTTTAACTTCAAAGTTCCGTTGTAGCATTCTACTAAACCCGCTGACTGTGGATGATTTGCCGCATGAAACTTTTGCTTGATACCAAGACCCGCACAAACTTTTTGCATGACTTGGCCCACGAATTCGCTCCCATTGTCACTCCAGACAATGCGTGGCAAACCAAATCTAGGGAAAAATTCTTTTAGTAGAACTTTAGCTGTGGATAAGGCTGTGTTGTCTTTTAGAGGGTATGCTTCTATCCATCTTGAAAAGGCGCATACTACCACCAGAACATATTTGAGGTTGTTGCATCGCTCCATATGAATATAATCGATCTGCAACACCTCAAATGGATATGTCGGAGGAGCAAAGTGACCTGCTGGAGTTGGGGTTCCCTTTCCCAGGTTGTACATCAAACAAACAATACAATGTTTCACTACATTGTCTGCACACTTCGGGATTCCTTCATTTTGCCACACTGGAGCTAGAAGCTTGCATATACCCTTTGCACTAAGGTGAGCTGGACCATGCGCCATAGTGACTACTGGCAGCACATAGGCATCTGGTAACAGCCAACGTTGGTGCTCAGATAATTCCACCCAACATCCCATCTCATCCAACATTCCTGTACTTTCTTTCCACTTGCTCAACTCTTTCTCTGTAGCCTCTTTCTGAATCACTTTTACACTTTCCACTGTATCCTCGTACATTCCTCTCTCTCTAACCCAATTTGCAGGACCCGCCACATACATTCGACTTGTAGCGTCTCTCGCTGTCTCTTTCGCTACTCCATCTGCAAATGCATTTCCTCGACCGACATCATCTGTAATCTTTTTGTGTGCACTACACTTCACAATTGCTATTTGGGCAGGCAAAGAAAGTGACTCAAGAAGATCAGTCACTAATTGACCATGTTGAATTTTAGTGCCATGAGAAGTAAAGAAACCCCTTTCTTTCCAAAGACGCCCAAAATTAAACGCTATACCAAAGGCATACTGACTGATGGTGTACACGTTTACTCTCTTTCCTTTTGACAACACACATGCTCTCGTTGAAGCTATCAATTCTGCTGCTTGAGCTGAATTGTGTCTGATGCGTGCGGTTTCCACAACTGTATGTAAAGTAGTAACAGCATAGGCTGAAACTGTATCTCCATTAGGAAGCTTAAAACAAGAACCATCCACCCATAGAATTCCATCCGGATTCTCTAGCGGCGTATCTTTCAGATCAATTCTTCCTTTTGTCTCTTCCCCGGTACGGAGGAAACAATCATGTTGTTCTTGGTCATCTTTGTCTACTGGAAGAGGCAACAAAGTAGCTGGATTTAAAGTATTACATTGTTTGATGTGCACGTGACAGGCCAAAAGCGTCAACTCATATCCAGACAAACGAGCACTCGTAAGATGCTGCGTTTTTGTTCGGTTTAGTAAGGTGTCCACTGCATGCGGCACCATAACAATAAGTGTGTTATCTAACACTATTCCAGCAGACTGTCTAATAGAAATCGCTGCTGCTGCTGTTGCTTTGAGACAACTAGGCAATGCTTTAGCTACTGGGTCTAACGTAGCCGAAAAATATGCACATGGTCGTTGTTTGTCTCCAAATTGCTGCGTTAAAACTGACAACGCACAACCTTCTTTTTCATAAACGTAGAGCGTGAAAGGCTTACTGTAATCGGGAGTACCCAATACAGGAGCGGAACATAGGTAAGTCAGTAAAACTCCTCTGACATTCGTCAGTCCATGGAAGGGGCTGAGGCGTATATTTCAAAGTGAGTGCCAACAAAGGCTTGGCCAACAGAGAGAAGTTAGGGATCCACTGCCTACAATAAGAAGTAATACCCAGAAAGGCACGTACCTCCCTTTGTGTGGATGGCACAGACATTTGCGCAATTGCCTGAATTCGTTCTGGGGTTAATCGCCGTCCCTCCTTTGATAGGAGATGACCCAAATAGGTAACCTCTCTACGAACGTATTGTAATTTTGAAGGTGAAACCTTATGATTCAGATCAAACAGATGGCGTAACAATGCAACAGTCACATCTTTGCAAATATCTTCTGAATCAGCGGCAATCAACAAGTCATCCATGTATTGGATAAGAGCAGCATCAGACGACAAATGAAAAGCATCAAAATGACTTTTCCAAGCTTGACTGTAAATAGAGGGACTTTCACAATAGCCCTGAGGTGCGCGCTTAAACCGGAAGCTTCGGCCTCCAAGAGAGAAGCCAAAAATATCCCTACTCTCTTCAGCAATGGGAATACTAAAGAAGGCATTCTTTAGATCGATAACAGAAAACCAAGTCGCTGTGGAAGGTATCATTGTCAACAAAGCAGTGATATCTGGGACTACGGGAAATTGTGGTACAACAATTTTATTTACCTCCCGGAGATCAATCACGAAACGATATACAGGAGGCTGAGAAGGGTCAGTACGTTTAAGAACAGGAAGAATAGGACTACTGCATATGTTACCTCTCGTTTCCTCAACCACACCCTTCTGAATCAAATCATGAATGATTTCCAAAGGCGCTTTTTCATCTTCAGTAGAAATTCTATACTGCGGAATACGTGGCAATTCAACATTAGGCTTAAGAGTGACAACATAAGGTGGAATCTCAAGACAACCCACATCATTCGGACCCGTGGCCCAAAGCGTTGCTGGAAGAGAAAGCAATTCAGATGGAAACTGATCTTTGGACAAATACATTGGAGAGATCAGTTTTTGTCCTAGAGTAAGATGTACACCAGAAAAAGAACAATATATCGTAGCATGCATTCTTTTCAATAAGTCCAGACCCAACAGATTCTCACCGCAACCATTTGTCAAGAGAAGTGTAGCTTCCAAATCATAAGGGCCAATTGAAATAGGCAAAGAGCAAGAAACTGGGTTACGAACAGGGGCGCCAGAAAATCCTACAGATACATTCGTTAAGCCAGACAAAGGTGCCCCAGGGAGTTTGGAATGAATGATAGAACTTCTCATCGCACCAGTATCTAGGAGAAATGGCTCTGAAACACCCATTGTAGTGACATTAACATAGGGTCCATTCTGATCTACTGGAATCGACACAACTCCCTTACTTTGTCCATGGCTGTCCTAGTTAGTGTGAAGATTTTCATTCTCGCTTTCAACATAACAATCTTCATTATAATACTGCGTAGACCTAACATTTTGCTGATCAAAATAGTTCACAGAATTGGGAGGAGGAAGGGAACGTTGTTCTTGAGTTGACATACCTCGACCTCTACCTCTGTTTGCTGACTGGAGGCCAGCACGACCTCGTGGAGCAGATGATGCTCCATTGCGCTGCAATAAAACCGGACAACTACTTTTAAAATGACCTTCTTCTCTACAATAGGCACATTGATTAGGACCTAACAAAGGTCGCGGAATATATGGCTCAGGGTTTTGATACAACCTCTGAAACTGCGGAGGCTGTTGAAACTGAGGCTGAACATAGCGAGGAGGATAAGCTTATTGCAAAAGAACCTTTGTTTTTAGTTCTTTTTTGTTTTTTTTTTTTAAATATTTTTTTATTTTTCCCCCACAAATAATAAACCCCACCCTAGCTCAGAACAATCCAATACATACAGATAACATTTTTTTATCTTAACATGATACGTTTAGGACAACATTGAAAAAAGCGGATAAAGACTTCAACAAAAAATGAACACTATGCATTATCTTTGTAGCCATCGTAGAAGAGGATCCCAAATTGCTAACCCTTTTTTGCGTTTGATAAAGCCCTTTCTTTTATATATAGCTACTTCTAGACTGCAAACTGCTAAAAGCCGAGCACTCCATTGTTGAAACGCCGGAGCACTGGTATCTAACCAAGCTGAGGCAATACACAGTCTAAAGACAGCCATTGCAATGAATATTAATCCACGCATATGTTTAGGTCGTATGACATTTGACGTGCCCAGCATGATTTCTGCAATAGAAATTTCTATTCTTGTATTAAAGATATCGGAAAGGAAAGTTGAGATATCGTTCACAGTGTTTGATAATACCGTGCACGTAGCAAAAATATGAATGCTATCAGCTTCGGGTAGCGCGCATCTGGGGCACGTAGTTCCTTTCCCTGAACACCATTTAGCAATTTTATAAGGGGTATAATACAAGAAAAAAAAAGTCTTATAAAATTGAGCCTGGAGCTTGATTGACATAAAGCTAGACTGATATAGGCTAAATGAGAATTGGACGATTTCAGCCGAAATCCCAAGTTTATCCTGCCATTTACATATATATTTATCCATATCATCTGGAATACAAAAATGTAATAGTTCGTAAATTTCCCCAATTTTAATTTTTGAGTTGTTTAATAAATTCTCGATTAATGGGACTGTCAGGAATCTTGACCCACTCCCCCCTCTCTTCAAAAGAAAATCTCGAATCTGCAAAAATTTAAAAAAATCCCGGTGGTCTAGATTAAATTCAGTCCGCAATTCGTCAAAAGATTTGATTCCGGATATAGTATATAAACAACCAAGTTGTGTAACTCTTTTCGTTATCCACCTTTCCATATATAAGTCGCTAAAAATCACGGGGAGATTACTATTATTGAGAATTGGAGTGTAATGAGATAATCGTCCAATACCGGCTAATTTCCGTACAAAGTTCCAGTTTTTATGAATACACGTTATTGACTTAAATCTTACTTTTTTAAAGTAGCCATCATTCATATGACGCCATAAGCAGCCGCTAGACTCATTTCCTAGCAGTAGCTCTTGTGGGGTTGGGATATCTCCTTCATTATTATTATTTATGGGAGAGAGTAGACCGACGCAGAATTTTAAGGTGGTAGCCCAATAGTATAATTTGAAATTGGGCAATGCCAGTCCTCCTCTATCTCTAGGTAAAGTGATAGTTCGTAATGCCCTGCGTGGTTTCTTATACCCCCATAGAAATCTACTGAACATATTGTCCATATTCTTAAATGTTTGCGGGGGAACTCCAAACAGATTGATCTTAAAAAATATAGAAATCTAGGCAAAATAAGCATTTTAATTAAATTACAACGACCTCCGATGGATAGGTGAAGATTGTTGTAGCGAATCATGTCCTTCTTAGTATGCTGCATTAAAGGAGAGATATTATCATCAACTAGGTTTTCTAATTTTGAGGTTATGCTCACTCCCAGGTAGTTAGCTTTTTCGGTCACTCGTGAATCTATCAGACTTATTTTGCTATTGGGGATAATCTGGGTTTTGGCTTGATTTAATTTGTAACCTGACACTTCCCCAAAAATCTTCGCCTCTTCTTTGATCGCCCTGATAGAGTTCGCAGGGTCACTAGTGACCACTGCGATGTCATCCGCATATGCTAGTATTTTCGTCGCTTGGTCCCTTACCCAAACAGGTGAGATCCGAGCGATATTCTCCAATCTTCGTATGAATGGGTCAATGTATATAGCGAATAAAAGAGGAGAGCATGGACATCCCTGTCTAGTCCCTCTAGTTATTGACAGAGATTCTGATATTGACCCATTCACCATGACCACTGCAGTTGGCTCTCTATACAGCATCTGCGTTGCTTTGATAAAGGGTTCCCCTATACCACTTTTAGTCATGACAGTCCAGAGATATTTCCAGGAGACCCTATCGAAAGCTTTCTTCGCATCTAATAAAATCAAAGCCATAGGGTCTCCTGAAACCTCGCACCAATCAAATAATGAGATTACTCTCTGGATATGATCGGTGGTACCCCTTCCAGGGATAAACCCGTGTTGTCTAGCCGAGACTAATTTGTGTATGTTAGGAGCTAATCTTGTAGCCAATAACTTCGAGTAAATTTTGGAGTCGCTAGTTATTAACGTGATAGGTCTATAGGACCCTAATTCAGTAGCGTCTTTATGTTGTTTTAAAAAGACTACGATTTTAGCCATAGACCAAGATCCCGGGGGTCGTCCCCCTTGGAATACATGAGCTAATAGCTCAGACAATATATCTTTCATTTGTAAAGAAAATTTAATATAAAATTCGGTAGGAATTCCATCCATACCTGCAGCTTTACCAATAGCAAGGCTATTTAATGCGAGGAGGATTTCCTCCCATTTTGGTATTGCGTCCATGCTATCGGCATCATTGCTCTCTAGCCTCATGTGGACATCTTGTCTTATGTATTCATTAATTGCATCGTGAATATTATGGTGTGTGAAAGTTTCCCTGTATAGAGTCTGATAATATTTATGGAACGTGATTCTAATTGTGTCGGGATCTGTCAAAAGCCCGGCTTCCGGATCTCTGATAGACTTGATAAGGTTAGCAGTGTTTGATTCTCGGGTGCGCATAGCTAGCTGGTGCCCTACCTGTTCACTTAATTCATAAATATTTTCTTTATGTATTGTGGCTTGGTCGATAGCTTTAGCTGTTAATATCTCGATCACACGGTTCTTGGCAATTGTGATCTGTTTAAGCTCTTCTTCGACTTCCCTTCCCTCCCGAATAGCTTTAATTAGGTCTTCTTCCGCGGTTATAACATTATTCTCTAATACTGCCATCTCTTGTTTTATTTTTTTGTTAGCAGATAATGAGAATCGTAGAGTTTCACCTCTGATCCCGGCCTTAAGAGCATCCCAGACTATCTCGATTGGCGCGCTACCAATATTCTCAGCTAAAAATCTAGGGATCCATTGTCGCATGAGCTCACAATACGTCTCGTTAATTAGTAGTGCTCTTTCAAACGTCCATATATTAGCATTGCTTTTAATTACAGGAATTTCCATGGTCAATAAGAGGGGGTTGTGATCAGAAAGTACCCTAGGTAATTTTTCAATAACGCAGCTAGAAACCAAAGAATTAGACACTAAAAAAAAATCTAACCTAGCATGACAAACATGGGGATAAGAATAGTGGTTATAGCCTGGATCGTCCGGGTGATTAGTTTGCCATATATCGATGAGACCATGGGTCAAGCATAGATTCTTAAATGCTTGAAAGACTCTAGGCTTCCTCCCTTTGTATTTAAAGCATAAATCATCTGTCCAATCAGTCGGTAAATTCAGATTTAAGTCTCCACAGATTATTACCGGGAGTGGCCAGTGGGCGAGCTCATTAGAGATATGATCCAAGAGATCAGGGTCGTCACTAATACTATTGTATATTGAACAAATGACTACTGTAGATCCATTGTTCAAGAGACACTCTGTGATAGCCCATCGTCCGTGTTTTATCAGCTTTTGAGCGGTTAAATTGTGTCCCATGCATCTTCCCTAAAATAGCGACACCCTTAGTTCTAACCCCTTGTGTTGTGGCAGTGATCAATTTAAAGCCGAGTTTATGAAGCAAGTGTATATTAGATCCCTCGATATGTGTTTCTTGGATACAAACGATATTTGCTCCTATAGATTGTAGCCCCATAGCCACTCTATACCTTTTTCTCTCATCATTGAGACCACAGATGTTAATGGTCAGAATCTTTACCCTATCCATCTTGGAATTTTAGCTCTTCCAGCTAAAAGCATTTTTATCTTTCCTATAGAAGCTTTTTTTTTTTTCTCCCTGTATTCTTTGATCTGATGTCCTTTACAACTAAAAACCTTACCTTATTAATTTATATGTATTATAGTGCTGAGCTTGTCTCCTCCCAACCCTCCCTTGGATCCCCTCCCCCCTACCCCCACCCCCACCAGTATATAGGCAATCAGGCTCAGTCCTGAGCCTGTTATGATGGCGTCTGTACTGTCCCCACCCAGCCCCCGCCGTGGTCCGTAAACTTAAATGATAGTGATAGTGCCCCCCCTTTTTCCCCCTTTCTCCCTTCTTTTCTTTCCCCCTTTCCCTCTCCTCTCCCCCTCTTTTTTTTTTTTTTTTTTTCCCTTCTCTCCTTCCCCTTCCTTCCCTTCCTTCCTTCCCTTCCTTCCCCACAAAATAGAGAAGAAAAAAAAAAACATTTTTATATATGTTTCCTTTTCCTTTCCCCCTTTCTTTTTCTTTCCCCTTCTCTTCTTTACTATCCTTTCTCTTTCTCCTTTTCACCCCCCGGCCACATAAATTTGCTCTCAGGAAGATTTTTTCTTTTGGCTAGCAGTGATTTCATCTAAGAATTTCTGAGCCTGAACTTCAGAAGTAAAATAATGGAAATGCCCTTGAACATTAATCTTAAGTTTCGCAGGATTTTGCAAAAAGGCAGTGGCGCCAATTTTCTGGAAAGGTGTAATCAACTGTCTGAGTCGCCACCTTCTTTCTACAGTAGCATGGGCAAAGTCTGGGCGCACAAAATATGAAAAAGTCTCCCAGTTCCTTCTTTTATCTGGTCTAGCGAGTTCAAACACTGATTGCCGAAGCAAAAAGTTCCCAAAAAAGATTAGAATCGCTCTGGGGTATTGTGATTCATCTGAACGTCGCTTGGATATATTTAGAGGGAATCTGTGCACCCGCTGAATTTCTTTGTCCCAGTCCCATTGTGACAGTTCCGGTAGAGAGCTTTTGAGGAGGTTAATAACAAATTTCCTGATATCTCCTCCCTCGCTGTTCTCTGGAATTCCAAGAAGTCTCAGATTGTTCCGGCGTTGACGATTTTCCGCCTCCTCCAATTTCCACATTACATCGATCATAGACTTTTCTTGAGATGCGGAGTTTTGTTTCAAACCTTCGACAGAAGCTTCGAGTAGATCAGTTCGATTTTCTAATAGGCTTAATCTTTCAGCGATCTCAGTACAGGTTTTGCCGACTTTTCTGATGGAGCCTTGTATTTTTTTAGAGACCAAACGTGCTTGACAACTCTCGGCTTTAGCTTCATCTTGGAAAGCCTTCAGAGACTGTAGTATTAAGGATAGGGACGGTTCTCCGGGGTCAGCAGGAATACACGTGTCTACCTGACCGAGCGCTGGTGTACTCTGTGGTTGTTCTCTTGAAGTTGTTGCGTCCTTGAACGATAAGGAGTGTGTATCAGAATAATCCCAACCAAGGTCCCCGTCCTCCACCATCGACCTCCGTTTCAGATTACTTTTTTCCTCTCAGAGAATCTCTTAGCTCTCCTAGGTAATTTCTTTCCCTCACCCTCTTGCTGACTGTAATGACTTGTAGAAGTATCGCCACCTCGCTCTGCATCTGAGATCGAACTAGAGGTTGAGTTGTCTGAGTTGTCAGAGTCTACAGAGTCTTCGTTTAACAAGTAGAAGTTCTCTAGAGGATCTGGTGAGAGAGATCCTGCTTCCTGATCACCCCCCCTAGGTATGTGCTTTCCTTCCGGGATAGGGTGTAGCGGTAGAGTCGTATTTTTACTGTCAGCAGTTTTGTGATAAGAGGGAGATTCTATCAACCCACTCAAAGTCTTGCCTGGAGCAGCCATATCTGCACTGGAGTTTTTAACTGTAGCTTGGATAGTATTTAAAAATACTTCTGGCGTACCCATGGCGGTTGTCTCACCACTGGACCCCCATGAGTACCGCTCATCTCTGGCCTCCGTCTGAATGTCAGTAGCAGTAATATTGGGGCTGGAAGGGCCCATACCAGGTATTCCAGAATTGGCTACATTAGTTATATTGCCATCATTAATAGGGGTAGTTGTAACGGTCAAGCCATCCATAACTATGTCTTTTAGATGCGTTATGTTTTTTGCAGAGACAGGTATGTCCTTGGATGGAAACAAGCTAGTGATAGCAAGCTGTTTTTTATTTGAGTCCGCATTAATGGAATTTTTAGATAAGGGTTTTTTAATCACTTCTTTTTTTTCCCCATTCTTACCACTAGTTGCAAGCCTCTTGTCAGTCTCAGTCCTCTTAATTATTTCTGTGGGTGCGGATCCGGGGGCTGCTGATGTCTGGGCTATGGAGCGCGTCTTGCTCCGAGCTCTGCGGGCCGTCATCCAGCCTGTAGGATGTGTGGAGTGAGCAAAGAGTGTCCCAGCGTCTGCGTTGCCTAGCTGCCGCGCCTCAGCGTGGGGAATCCCGTATCCGGCGAACGCCGTCAGCAGAAGCCGAGCGAGGCTTTCCCAGCGTCTCGCTTGATCTGGAGTTTTCGGCCACCAGTTTCTGCACCATCCGTTTGGGGGAGACCCGCCCTGGCCTCTCTCACGACCCCTACAAGCCGCCAGAACCATGGGGAGCTTAAGGTAGGGGGTAGCCTCAGGGGGGGGGTCTCAGTTCATTGAATCCGAAGAGGAACGCTGCAGGGGTGGATGTCGGGGAAACTCACTACGGCGCCATCTTGCCTGTTTTTAGTTCTTTCGTCTTTTTCTCTTGCTTTTATTTTTCTTCTTTATCTCTGTTTTCATAATATTGTGCAGTAGCCAATATCTGGGCAGAAGAAGAAACAGCCCATGAACTTTCAGAATCTTTCAATTTGTGTGACAACTCGGGAAGCAAATTAAATACAAATTTGTCCACAAATAATCGCTGACCACCCTCTGTAGCCATATCTCGACCACTGTGATCAATAAATGTCTCCTGTATAATTGTCATACCCTGTGCTTTCCTATCTCGTTTTGTTTGCTTAATTTCTCTCTGTTTGGCTTCCTTACACCAAAGGTGGAAAGAGTCAAACATTGCCTGCCGGGCTTTTCTTTTGAATAGAACTGTTTCCAAATTATCTAGCACATCAGAATCGAAACTACCATTTTCTGGCCATTTTAAAACACCATCTTTCTTCGTGTATCGGGTCCATGCCTCGTTAAAGGCAATGGGGCCAACACCATGTTTTGAATAGAGCTCATATGTGGGAGTTCCAACCGAAGGAATCGGACAAAAGTCCTCAAGTCGGGAATCCCTATTACAACCAAAGCAACAACATTTTCCAAGCTTAGTCAGACCAGGCATCTCGTGATTTCACCTGACTGTTCACAAACTTCAAGGGGGTAAAACTCAGTTTACGCAGCACAAATGCACTTACCCTCGGCTTCGGCTATTGCAATAGTCGAATCTAAGGGCCAGAGGTACTAAGAAGCAAAGGACAAAAATTGTGGGCGCGACCCACGAAATACTTAACTAAGGACGTCTTCTTACACCAACAGAGGCCCGTCTATCGTCTCGCCTTACCATACATCATCAAAGGAAGGGCCAAGGCAGGGCGGCAGTCAGGGCAGCAGTCGTTAGTAGCCGTCAGGAAGGAGTAACCGCGCTGCAAAAGACCTTCGGACCACTTTCGACATACAGGGGTCGCTTGATGTGGCTTGCGATTCCTCCAGAATTTTCTTGCGGGGTTCCTCACGATCTTCAGGCAGAACCGGTACCACTGAAGCCGCCGCACGTTGGGCGCCAGTTGAAGAACCAGAACCTTTTGGATCTGGCGGCGCAGGGTACGCCTTAATCTCCTGGGTTCTCCTGCATAGCTACACAGAGACACGGGGACACTCTGTCGGTGTAAAAGATCAGATTTATTAGCTGCGGCTAGTACAGTTGTCCCAGAAGTACACAAGGTAGGTTTTCAGGAGACTACCACTTCACTCCGTGGCGCACAATCTTTTATAGCACATATGTAAAATATACATTAACCAAATACACACCCAGAACACATAAGAAAGAGCCAATAAGGAAAGTTGGAAAACAGGACAGAACCAATAGGAAAGGTTTGAAAACAAAGTATCAGATGACTCGAAGAAGCCTTTCCTTCAACTGTGTTTGTCACCCCTCCTTCAAACTAATTCATTAACAGATCCACAACTAACTTGCAGGTGGCGAGATACGTTTGTGTGTATTGGAGGACAGTTGTGAAACGAGAGAATGCTAGCAGAGGACAGCGAAGGCCAGACGATAAGATAAAGTCAGAGGAGAATAGTGTGAACCAACAGATAGTTGAGACGGGGATTAGAAAAACCAGACAGGGATTAGTGTACTCGGCTAAACCTAACACCAGCTTTGCAAATAGAGGCAGAAGGTTAATTTTGACACGAAGCTGCCGAAAAAGCAGAAAAGGACTTCGATCGTCGTGCTGCATGAGTGAGGGCAACACAAGATGGAGGCGGAGCACAAAATGGCGGGTCGATACGATCACAATCGAAAATCGAAGTTCCTCAGTTTCCTGGAAATTCTTGATACATTATTAGGAGGCTTATGGGAAGACTAGATCAGATGGGAGAGGTGGGGTGGGAAAGATGGAGGAATACGAAGTAGGCGATGCAGGTATATATTAAAGGACATCTAAATCAATGGGGGAGTGGATAAGGGTAGGCACTGGAAAAGTGGACACAAATTAAAGACTTTAGAGAATGAATTGTGAACTGCCAGATATTTGAAACAAATATACTTCGTTTAACATACCTAGATTACCAATTGGAATGCATGGTGCCTGCATGTTATAAGAATGATTGTAACAATGACTCTCCAATGCACTTTTAAACAATGGTTTTTTTTATATGCCAGGTGATGCCATAATAGTCTCGGACCACCATTAGTTATGAGTTGCTACCATTATGTCATGGGTGGGGCATGGTTCACTCGGTCCATCATAATTGCAAGGGGGGGCACAATTTGCTTGAACAACCAGCATTCTAAAAGTGGCTACAAAATAATAAGACCAGTATTATGATGGGGTGACCATATTATGCTAAAGAGGGCCATAATACACAATAAGGTCAAGGAAGACTCAAAGATGCCTAGAAATCTCAGACAATGAGAGGCAGAGTTTAGAACCTGGGAGATAGATAGAAGTCTAGTCGGAGCTCTTGCAAGAATCTTTCTCACCTTGAGCTCTTACAAAACTGCAAGAATTAGCAGTGAATCCATGTAGTTACCTAGGCCTCTCTCACACACATATACATACACATGTACAGTGCTTAACGTGAGCCTGTTGTTGTAGGAGGGGCCCACCAGCATTCATCATTTTTGGGGAACCGCAATTATTTTTCTTAAAAAGACTTTGATCTAAAGCAAGAAAGAAAAAAAGACACAAGTGGAAACATGAAGGAAGAGAAAGAGGAAAAACAGTAACAATGGGAGGGAGCAAGAATGAAAAAGAACCAGCACAAGGGATTAATGAAGCATGAGGTGCAATTAAATCAATGCAGCCTTTGTATTTGCTACCCATACCATCAATATCTCAGGCCCCAGGCTTCTGAGAAAACCTTTTAGTCCTGCCACCTATTTTTTTTACAAATAAAGTGCTGCACATGTACACACACACATACACACACACACTCACACATACACACTCATGAATAATATTGCAATCTCTCGACTTTCTTTTGTCCAGTTTGTAGATGTGGAATAGAAAGCAGGTGTGAAACTGAATACTCTTTTAAAATATCCCTCCTCCTTTCCTCCAGTCACAGTGGGATCCACCACTACATGCTTCTACTCACCCAATGATCTCATGATCTGTAACACAAAAGTCATGATTGGAAACTGAGGGGCTTATTTACAAGGAAATGAGGGAGACTGGAGCTGCGACAACTTTTGCTGGGCCATTCCCAAAATGCAGAGATGCTCCATATTTACATAATACAGTGCACCCCTGTGTTTACCTAGCGCTAAAAATAGCTGCCTAGAGCCAATGCAGGCAACCTTGTTCCATAGTGCAAGAGTGCCTGGATTGCGGGGAATGATTATTTATGTGCATGAAGGTGTTCCTTCCTGCGCATAAACAATCAATAATGGTGATTTGTGACTGCTATGTGTACTGCATTCTGCAGCACACATAGAAGTAGAAAAATCACCATTATTTGATAATTGTGTTTGCGCAGGAAGGGACATCTTTCTGCACATAAACATTCATTAATAGCACTTTGCTCTTTCTATGTATGCTGCAAAATGCAGCACACATAAAAAAGCAAAATCAATGAGAAATAAAAGTATTTCTCCCCATTGCGCCATTCTAATGCCTGCAATTGTATGGCGTTCATTTTTGGTGCAGCTTCAGATTTACACCTCCTTGTAAATTGGAGGCAGCGTCAAAAATCAATGGGTGTTGTGGTGGAACACCCACAGGAACACCCATTGCATGCTCCTTTCAAGCAGGAATCTGCGTGAAAGGGTACTATATTTACAAAGCAGCGGTAAGCCACAAAACGTGGTTTAACAGCACTTTGTAAATATGGTACAGGGCATTGCGCCACTGGAACCTCAAACATTTTACGTTCCGGTGTCACAATCCCCTTGTAAGTATGCCCCTGAGTTTCCCAATAACATAAAGAGACGTGACAACTCAAAAACTCCAAACCCTAATATTTATTTTGCTCATTCAATATTTCATCCTCTTGCACATTTCCAAATACAGGTTCTCCACCAGTTTTGCCTACTATGGCCTGGCCATGGACCTGCAGAACTTTGGCATCAGCATTTACCTCATACAAGTCATCTTTGGAGCTGTGGATATCCCTTCAAAGTTAATCTCCACCATTGCCATGAGCTACATTGGCCGGCGGATTACACAAACCACATCACTCATGCTGGCTGGGACGATGATCCTCGCAAACATATTTGTGCCATATGGTGAGGAGGTAACAGGGGAGGGTTGAAAGGAAGTTTATTATTTAACGATGATGATACCTGTTTGAACCCAAAAAAATTCTACAGAAAAGTTACAAATAAATAAATATATTTAAGTGCAGTGCGTCATGAATGGATTGCAGAGGGGTTTAATTGTACTTAGTCCTGTGCTCCAAGAGGAACTTGCATTGCAGAGAAAAGCCCCAAGCTAGGACTGATAGATAAGTGTGTGCAAGTGTGCGTGTGTGTGTGTGTTTTCATTCACCCTTGGCAGTCCCAGTTCCTCCCAGACAGACAGAGTCTAGCATAAAGGCCATGGCCTATATTTATGAAGCCTTTGCATTGTCTTTGCATCACACAAGGTGATGCAAGGACAACGCAAAGGCTTCAGTAATCTTTACAAAGCCACACAAGGCCTGATTTGCGTGGCCTTTTGTGGCTTTGTTAATGAATGTAACACAGGTTAACACCCGGTATGCTTACACAGCCTTTTTTTTTATTTCAAATTATTTTATTATTAATTTTATAAGCAAAGACATTAGCATTTCTGTTACAAGGTTAGCCATTCGCTGTTTGTACAACATTATTTACAGGTACTTCGAAAAATATGCTTAGCTAACCCCAGCTGGCGTGGTTTAGTGAGAACAAGAAAAAGGGTGATAGAAAGAAAAAGAAAAAGAGGAGAGAAAGGGGTGAAGGTAGGACACAAGAAAGGTTCTGTGTTGTGAGCCTTATAAATGCTTGAGAAAGCCGCCACATCACTGTCTTGCATGTGGCTAAATTGGGAGACACAACCGCCCACCTACCGACCCGTAGGGCCATAGTAGTCGCGCTTAGTTATGTACCCTTTTACCGCACATAAATGGGGGGGGGCAGAGGGGGGTGTCGCCGGCACAAGTTGGTTTTATGGAGGTTCGTAAAAGTCTAGGTATGTGTTGGGTGATTTCCACATCCCTCTGGTTGCTTACACAGCCTTATGTTACATTTCAACTTTAGAGGCATTCCATGGGTAGAGCATGGGCGCCCACCCATGTATTTTGGCGCATCCCCAGATTTGCAAAAACCTTAAAACCTGGGAATGTGTCAAAATGCTGCACCTCCCTAAGTGAAGTATAACAAGGAGAAATATCATTATTTCTCCTTATTCTCTCTTTATACATGTGCTGCATTGTGCAGCTCACATATAAAGAGGATAATGCTTCTAAAGACTGTCTTTGTGCAGGAAGGGACTCCTTCCAGCACATAATCAATCCTGCCTGTAACGCGGTCGCCTTTGTACTATGGCGCAAGTGTGTCTGCATTGGCTCTAGGCTGCACACAGTGCGCCAGCACAATGAGAGAGCAGAAAAGCTCAATGTCTTTGTAAATATGCCCTTTCACACAATACAGTAATGCAACTTTGCTTGCTGCCTTGTGTTGCATGAAAGATTAGTAAATATGCCCCCAGGTCTTTGAGAGAGCTAATGTAGCTCCTGTAAACTTTAAGTGCCACTTTGAAGTCTTATGGCAACAGGAGATGGCAACTCGAGTGGGGCGAGATGTTTAAATGAGTGGCTTATGCTGCTACTTCCTAGAGGAGCTCCAAAGAGTCCTAAAATGAGCCCGGTCCACACAATCGCCAAAGTCACCCCAAGAACTGCTAACATCATTTCTTAATTTCCTGCTACTATGATAATGGTTGTACTCAGAGGACCCTCACATTGAAGCTTATCCTCTCTTGAATGTGTCTCTAGTCTCAAGCAGCTCATTTACATATACAGCCTGGATATTGAGAGGCCCAAACATGGCTTCCAATGGACCCCAGAATATTGTAACAATTCTCAGTGCATACTCCTTTGTGCATGATGGTCACTCAGTTCACTGAATATCTGAATTTTGTCATGTTTTGCCATTTCGTCACAAACTAACACTGGCTCAGTGTCGTCTGAAGTGGAAATAAATCAGATTATTTGGACTCTATAAACACTAAATCAACCACATGTTGAAGTGTTGGACATTTTTGCTGAGAAAGGTTGGGTAACCAAGCCACAGCCAGGAGACAAGACAACTTCCACATGATAAAAAGGTATAATCAACCCTAAGACTGTAACTAAGAACTGTGATCACATCAGGACAGTTCTCTGCACTCTTCCACATTTTGTAACTTAAGTCTAAGCATAATATGCAAGGAGGGCTCCACCACACCAGTACAAGTACATGAAGTCACTTCACCTAGTTCAGACTGTTACTTTCCTTAATGCTGCAAACTGGCTCCGCTCTGGGGCCGCACATGATGTAAAATGATGGGCCTGTGCCCAAATGAAGCTGAGAGCCCCCAACATCCAATTCAGACAATCCTCAGTGTTTAATCACAGTGATGAGGCTTTAATATTGTATGACTGGGGGTCTCGCCTGCTGTAGAATTCTTTGACTCCAGATTCAATGCGACGGAATTGTGGCCAAGTCAGAGTCTAGGTCCTCAGTGTTTTTTCGCTGGGTCCAGAGTGTTATTTTTTGGTTCAATCCCAGTGATATGTTTCTTTGCAGAATGTGTCTACATCTCAACGTCATGGCATGCTGGTGGCCCTCACTTATAAGGCAGTGTAGTTTTGGTCTTCTGCTGGCCTTATTGCCCAAAGGTTTCATGACAATGTGATTCTTGGCTACTGCCTTTGTCTGTGGCTATCACTTCTAATGAGACTGTGGTTTTGACCTGCTGCTGATCTCATTGCCCACAGGATTAATGACAATGTGGTCAAGGCTGCCCTAGCACATATGTTTTTGCCCCCTTCTTTTCATTACAGCGAGGCTCTGGTCTATGTTCAAAGGAAAGGACTGTTATTTTGAACACAATTTCTTTCGGGCCAGCTACTTGTGTCTCTGGTCTTTAGTTTAATTGAAAATGAGGTTGTCATGCTTGGTGTTTCTAGTGACTGTAAAAATTAGTTAAAATGACAGCGGGCTGCTCACTCGCTGTCAGTCACGGGCACTCTGTTCTATTAGTTCAAATTTGTTAAGTTTTAAGAAGAAATACAAAAAACCCATAAAGGACATAAATATTAGCTTCAGGTTTGTGTTCTACTTCCACCATGTCAAAATGAGGAGGGACGGTAGTGTTACGTCAGGAGAGGGAACCCCGTACCCCTGCTCCACAAGGGATATAAACCACCGATTCTTGGAATTAATAGGTGGGAGGGCAAGGAACAAGATGGCATCAACTGCGCACAGTAGATTCTGAAATAGCAAAAGCAATGCATATGATTGGAGCTGTGTGAAAATCCATTGTTTAGAATAAAATAGATTTTCTAGCTATTGTGAGGTTCTCTCCAGTTTATATACAACACTTTGCCAGGGCAGCGAAGGATTAGGTGTCCACCAATAATGGTAGAACAACAGGCTGCAAAGCACATACAGCCCTCAGAACACAATAATCTACCAGTGGTGGAAGACTAAGCAACATCAGTGATATCATAATAAGAAAACAAATGATTTCAAACACTCACCCACTGAGGAAACAAGTACAATCAACTAGAGGCGCAGGCCCTCAAAAATGGCAGCTCTTCAGAGCGTACAGAAGATACACAACTGAGCTTCAGTCAGGCAAGTGGGAGTAAAGTAGGCCATGAGTGCTCAGACACAGCTAGCGCGATGATAAAAGAAAAAATTATGGAAATCACTCAAAAACAGTACAAGAAAGAATAGACTACTTAGCAAAGGGCAAAAAGAAACACCATTGCAACCACCAGCGTCGAACAACCTAGTGAAGGGGAAGACATTGGAGAAGAAAACTGCCTGAAGGGACTGGAGATCTATCCCATCTTCAACTAAAAACAGTGACACACAGGTTATCCAAACAGCCTATACAACTCAAACAAGCTGTGGAATTGGCAGAAAGGAATTGCGATTCTCCTATTACCATGACCAGAGAATATGGATTTCATTAAAGACACGGAGGCTGACATTATGCATTATCTTTTAATGCAACTTCAAGTACAGCCACTTAAAAGTTACATCATAAAGTAAAGGTTCTAGAATAAACAAGAGTAACTAGGTAACAACAGCACAGAGATCAGCCTCTTTTAAATGCAATGAAAGTCAATAAAAAGTTCTTGAGAAGGTAACGAAATCCAAAAAACTGTAGTCATGCGGTGAAGGTCACTCTTTGGAGAAGGAAGACGAAGAGTCTGGTACTGTTTTCAGCATATCGTGAAAAGGAAGCAGTCAAGATGAATTATCTGAAAAAATTGCAAAGTATTAGCAAAATGGAATTAACACCCTATGTAAAGAGAAACAAACTTTAGTAAATTATATTAGACTTGAAAATGCAAAATACAGTGTTAAAAACTGAATAATAAGGTAATCAAATCAAGGCATTACACAAGGCAAAACAAGATGTTAAAATCCACTCCGGGAGGGAGGGATGGGATAATGTCAGTCTCTGTGTCTTTAATGAAATCCAGATTCTCTGGTCATGGTAAAAGGAGAATCGCAATTTCATTACAAGACCGGAGGCTGCCATTATGCATGTTGGTAGTCAAGAAGAACTACATCAGACATGTGTTTGACAGGTTTGCAGTAATGTTTTGCAAAGGTATAGGAATTTGACCAGTCTGCTGCTTTGAGGATGTCATTTAACTTACCCCCTTTCCAAAAGGATTGACTAGCCATAGCCCCTCTTAAAGAATGAGCTTGGAATCTATGGAGGTCAGTGTCAGCCAATTGCATTGTCAGTTTAACCCATCTAGCTATAGTAGAAGAAGAAACAGGTTTGAAGGGCTTAACAAAGGATATAAGGATTTGGTTAATACCAGTGGTGCGACGGGGGTCCATCCTCGAGTCATATTCCTTCATGCAGTCCACCACACACAATTTTTTACAAGCGTCAAACCTAGGGTAAAAAATCGTATCAGACATAGTTTTAGTTCTCTTGATGATTTCGAATGTGACGCCGAATGCATCATAGGACCTGTTGGAAATCTCCAATGCTTTAACGTCCGAAACTCTATGGCAGGATATTAGGCAAAGGAGAGAAGCTAATTTGATGGAGAGTGACTTATTATCTAACGAGTTATTATTCGGCCAGTGATAAAATAGATCAAGAAGTAATTTAACGTCCCAAAGGGTGTCGTATTTAGGTTTGGGAGGTCTTTTAAGTCTGATACTCTTCATAATTCTGCAAATTATTGGGTTTTTACCGATAGTTCTACCATTAAAAAGTGAGTGACCCGCAGAAACGGCAGACCTATAACAGTTAATTGATCTATAGGAAAGACCTCTTTCAAACTGCTCGACTAGAAAATTGGCTATATGAACGACAGGAGCCTCCACGGAATCCAGGTTCCTTTCCAGGCACCAACAAACCCATCTTTTCCAGATGCCGTTGTATCTATAGTGTGTACCGGGGGCCCAAGATTCTTGGAGGAGAGAAGAAGCCTGCAACGAAAGTCCAGAGATTTCGTTGGATCGCTTGACACCTTTCATGCAAGAAGGTTCAAAGTCCCGTTCAGAAGGAGAAGGGTGATCCGAACCGTCTAAGTCTTTTAGGAGGCCTGGTGAAGCTGGAAGAAGAAAGGGAATTTCGTAAGCTAATTCCAAGGTCATTGGGAACCACGCTTGGGACGGCCAAAATGGGGTCATTAGGACTATTGAAGAATGTTCTGTTCTCAACTTCTGAAGGACGCGTTGAATCATCGCAAAGGGGGGAAAGGCATATCCCCGAATGTTTTTCCAGTCTTAGAGAAAGGCGTTCACTGCGAGAGCACCCGGGTTGGGTATCCAGCTGAAATATCTGGGGAGTTGGTAAGTGAGTCTGCTCACAAAGAGGTCTATTTCTAGGGGACCCCAAAGATAGTCTAGACTGTTGACGGCAGAACATCCATAGTTTCCTGGCTAGGTTGGAGAGGTCTGGAGATCTGGTACCGCCTAGGCGATTGATATAGGCGACGGCTGACATATTGTCCATCTTGAGTGGGACTGATCTCCATTGAAGGGAATGCTTGAAGCTCATTAATGCGTAAAGTCCGGCGGTTAACTCTAGAAAGTTTATGTGGTGTAAATTCTCCGAATAATACCATAAACCTCCCGTGTTCTGATTTTGAAAACAAGCACCCCAGCCATGAAGGCTGGCATTCGATTCCAGTACATAATCTGGGGAAGTCCCAAAGATGTCTTTCCCGTTCCATGAGTCTAGATTCTCTAGCCACCAAATCAGTTCCTCCTTGGCTTCCACGTCTAGGTGAATTCTGTCTCCGTACCAAAGCCCGGAGCGGAGGGCCCTGCCCTTGATTCTTTGAAGGGCTCGGTAGTATTGAGGACCGGGAAAGATAGCTTGGATAGAAGAAGAAAGGAGGCCCAGAAGTCTGGCTAGTTCCCTTAAAGTTATGAGATCTAATTTCAGAACGTGACGGATTTCTTTCCGAATCTTGGAAATCTTCGGGGGAAGTAAAAGCATGGATTTTACTGTGTCGACCATGAAGCCTTGGAACTCTAGAGACCTCGATGGAATCAGGATGGATTTCTCCTTGTTTATAATAAAATCGGTACTCTCTATTAATTCCACCGTGGTGTTCAAGTCTTTCAGAATTTGAGAATGGTCCTGGGACATGATAAGGATGTCATCTAAATAGATTATGAGACAGACACCCCTTTCTTGAGGGACCATGGTAATCGCCTTCATTACTTTGGTGAAACACCAGGGGGCTGAAGATAGGCTGAAAGGAAGGGCTTGGAACTGATAGAGCTGGTTGTTCCACCCAAATTGAAGGAAGGATTGGGACTCCTCTGCCATAGGAATGGTGAAGTAGGCGTCTTTTAGATCTAGTTTCACTAGCCAGTCTTTTTCTAAGAGCATGTCCCTGAGGAGATGGATAACTTCCATCTTGAAATGATTGTAAGTGAGATATTTGTTTAATTCTCTTAGATTTATTACCGGGCTCCACCCTTTGCCCTTTGTTTCCACGAGGAAAATATTGCTCACAAAATTCTTGTGTTCCCAAGGAACTTCTTTGATTGCGCCCTTCGTTAACATAGAATTTACCTCCTCCGCCACGATGGAGTGTTATTCCAGTGTCAGGTTTAAAACTTGGGGAGTTGAAACTTGAAAGGGTTTCTCCGTGACATCTATTCTGAATCCTTGAACGGTCTCTAAAACCCAAGAATCGTGTGTGATTCGTTTCCATACGTGTAGGAAATGCTTTAGGCGACCCCCTACTCTCTGAGTAGAAGACGAAGCATGAGGAGGAAGGGTACTTACTTGAGGTGTTGAAGGGATTGGCTCCTCTGGTCCTGAAACCTCTGAAATGGGAAGATCGTCCTCGTTGTGGGAAGAAAGAATTGTTGGTTTGGAACTAGCGACCAAAACCTCTTTGTCTTGAGAAGGGTCTTTGAAAGAATCGGCTGGCAGAGCGACCCCTTCTGCCGGCCCTTGCGAAAACACTTGGGTTGAAAACTCTGCGTATTTTGGATTGCGCTTTATCTAGGGCAGTAAATGTCGCAACATATTTTCCCAGACCTTTGATCATATCTTCCCCAAAGAGGAGGCCATTGGGGTTGGATGAAGATTCTTTTTCTGCCATGTCGCAGAATTTATGGTCGATTTTCAACAAGACCACTTTCCTTCTCTCGGTATTCAAGGCTGCGTTGGCGTTGCCGAGGAGGATTAGTGTTCTTTGGCTCCATCCTCGAAGGAGATCAATATTAGGATGTGAACCATTGGTGTAGCTCTCCTCGATTAAGTCAATCAAACGATACAATGGTCCAAGCATGTCGAGCATGCGGTCTTGACAGGGTTTGAGTGAGCGTTCCATACCTTTCCGAGGATCCCTGCCCAATTTGAATAAGAACTTAATGAGTTCAGGGTCTAAGTTGGGAGTTAAGCAGAATTTATCTTCTATGATAGGGCGAGGGCATTCTGCCCTCAAGATGTTTCTTGTCTCATTTTCCAAGGGGTTCTTGATCCACCTCTTAATAAACTTAGCCACATGTTTTGTGGCCACCACTGTGAGCTCCTTGGGTGTTGTAAATTGTCAGGGGAAAACATTTCCCCACCAAGTCGATCAAATATAATTTGTTTAGAGGAGGAGGGAAGTTCTTCATCCGATAAGTCAAGGTTAATATTGTCGTCAATTTGGTCTAGTTCCAAAATATATTCATCCAGGGACTCATTGGAAGTATCCAGATCGTTGGATAAGAGGGGATCTGAAGCACTTTGATGATGTGAGCCGCTTAGGGCATCCAAATGAGATATGCCATTGTTGGCATGTGGTCTTGTTGGTGCGCGTAGGCCTCCCGTATTAATTGAGGAGCTTAGTCCTCCTTCAGTAGTTGAGGCGCGTAGACCTCCCAATATGTTTGAGGTGCATTGACCTCCCATAGTGCTTTCGTTTTCTAAATTTTTGCATTTCTTAATTCTTTTACCCTCAGGTTTGTTTAGTGGATGATGTTGAGTAGAGTAAATAGTGGGGTCAGAAAGAGACCTCTTCCCTGCAACAATTTTGCTTATTGTTTCCCTCATACAGGAGTGTAACTCCTTATGAATTATTTCCTTAATAATCTCCTCATTAGAAAAGGGAGGGGGTACCTGGGTCTGAGATTCATCTGACTCCACAGCAGACATGGTAAAAATGCCAGGTAAAAGATTTTCTTTTTTTAAGGTATTAATTATAATTGAATTGTTAATTTCTGGTATTAAATATAATTAAATTGTTAATTCCTGCTAAAACAAATACTGGATGGAGCCAAGTTGGCTAAAGGTAGGTGGAAGCGTCGAAATTGACGAGAAAACGGAGAAAAAACAAAGAAAATCGAAGTCTCTGTCAACCGACGAAGGGAAACAGCTGTTGTTGAATGTGTTGCTAGGAAACTAGAGAAGCCTAGACTTGCGTTGTGCATGGATAGTACTGTTGCTAAGGGTCTCTCTTCTAAGTCAGAGATCCCTTGTTGTTTCCTCTTCCTCTCTTTTTTAATTTTTTTTATTTAAATGGCGATGTGCGCATATGGGGGAAGCAGGAGATGGTGCGGCGCAGCCAGCAGACCGTACATAGGGACTGCGAAGGAGCGGCCGCGCCGTGGACGAGTAGAGGCAGTCTATTTGGTCCGGAGGGGATCAAGCGGAGTGTGAAGAAATGGCACGACGGCAATCGGGTGAGGCACCACGCGGATCCGCCGTGTCCGAAGGGGAAGAGAGAGCGTGCGTGCCTCCCAGCACCAACGGCACAAAAGGACTGGCTTGGGAGTATCCTGTGAAGGCAACATTCAGTAAGTAGTCGGTGAGAAGGCACAAGGGGACGTCAGGGCAGGACGAAACACATGGCCAAACAATATAACGTGAAAATAATCAAATTAAAACAAGCCAAATTCTCTCAAGTGTTCCAACAAACAGATAGGGTCAAGAATAGTTGCAAAGATAATCAATGATAATAAATAGGAATAATAGCTAAAACTGCGTAAGAAGGTAGTACAGTGACAGGAAGAAAGAAAGGCACAACTTATCTGTCTTGAAGCCGCATTTAAAAGAGGCTGATCTCTGTGCTGTTGTTACCTAGTTACTCTTGTTTATTCTAGAACCTTTACTTTATGGTGTAACTTTTAAGTGGCTGTACTTGAAATTGCATTGAAATATAATGCATAATGGCAGCCTCCGGTCTTGTAATGAAATTCTGCAGGCACTGGATCCCATTTGCTCCGGGACACACCAGGGAAAATAGAAAATTATACTCAGACAATGTACCAAATAGCACTCAATGATAAAATAAAAATTACTCACAGACTATGAACTGTACTATTAAAGGCAGCGCCACTGAGCAAACAGGCTCCCAACAATCTGAACATCTAAGTGCGCCAAAAGAGACAGCCCAGGTTACAGCACCACATTTAGACACAAACAGGTGAGGGGCACATCATCCTGCCTCACTGTGTAGTAATGCAACAAAGGCAGCAGAGCCGCATCAGGGATCCAACACTCCACATACTGCACCCCATGTAGAGAACTGGCATAGTTACACTACAAACGCCCTGCAAACTGCAGCAGATAAGGAGGCAGCAAAAGCAGTCCAAAGAGGTGCGCAGCGGGTCATCTCTTCCAGGCTGAGACAGCACAGAATGAGTAGGGCACAAGACGATACCTTTCGCAGACCAACAACAATGTAAGAACAAACTGTCACCACAAAACTCACAAGAAAATGGAGAGAATGAGGAACCCTCACTGGCATCTACATTGACTGCTCTGATATTTACTCCAGAATTTAAGGCAAGAGGGCCTTGGGATATCCTAAATAGGTCCAACATCATGCACCTTCTACATAACATGCCATCGCTCTCTTATCTCACATAAGTATATCTGTCATCTATGAAATTCAAGAACTTCTCCTGGATCAGCCAAAGAGAATACACATTAACAGAGTGGGCCAACAATATTGACGGTCAAAACATCCTTAAAGAAATCAAACAATTCAAATAATTGGCATACTCATCAACAAGCCAGCGATTGAAAAATATCCCCATCTACTATCACAGAGGCAACACCTCTTAATGCAACACAAAGCAGCAAGTAGCATCTTGAGAGGAACACACCAAATAACATCCTCGTCTTGAGAAAAAAAGATCACATGTCAATTGACAAGGGGTGACAGGCGATAGCCACGGTATTGAGGAGCCCACGGCACATACTCTTCGGGAACATTCTGATTGGCCGTGGCTTCCAGCATCCCTTTTAACTAAGGGGTGGAAGAGTTACTACAGCAGATGGGAAAAACCTAAAGCCCTTAAGAACCACGATAAAGATAATTAGCTGGAACGTGGCAGGTTTGTCCTCCCTTATGGCGAATAGAAAGACATGGATTACCTAAATACTGGTGACATAATATGTCTACAAGAAACGTGGTCGACCACGCCTATCTCCATTCCAGGGTTTCCAACACTCCATACTGTTGCCCGCAAGAAAAATTTGTTTGAAAGACCTATGGGCGGCCTTGCAATATATGTGAAACTAGACTTGCAGGTGAAAGTACAAGCATGGAATAACTTTGCTTGGGATGTACAGGTAGACAGCATGAATGGTCTTGCTCTAGATGGAAGATCTACCTCGATCACTGTCATAAACCTATATATTAATCTGCATAGGGATGTAAAAATGGCCAACATCATGAATATTACTGATTTGATTGAAGCCTTTGTCAATGAGCATCCGAGGCACAAATGCATAGAGGCTTGAGACTTTAACACACGAGACTTGTGCCAACCACAGAAAAATCACAGGGACCATTCTCAAACCATTCCTGAAGCTTGCCTCAGCGAATCTGAGCTGGACTCATCTGTTCAAAAAGGCACAAAAGGGGTACAGTACCTACCTTTAAAAATATTTCTGCATTGGGCTTGCTATTTTTAAGCATGAATTTGCTAAACAGATGCATACATAGAACCGAAAGTAACCACTATCCTACATCTAAAGAGGTCAACTCAAGAGCGACAACACACAAGGAATATAAGTCGGCTGGCCACTCACTTTCCACTAATGTTGGCCCACTACCAAAAAGAGTCAAATGGGGCCCAGCCAGTATGGACAAGTACTGACGCTGGAAACAAGCCTACATTTTCCCAACCCTGGAAAATGAAGTGAACCTGGTGGAGAAACATTGGGCTCCAATGGTAAAAAAGCTCCATGAAGTATTAACAACTGAAAAGCAGAGCAACCGGCTAACTATACCCACAAGAGGGTGGTTGCTCCCACTCTCCGAGACCAGAGAGTTCAAGGAGAGTAAACGGAAGTGCCGTCAAGCAGAGCAGTAATATAGAAGAGAGAAGAAATTTCTCACAGAAAGTAACATGAAAGAGGCCAGGACACAACATTAAAAAATAACATGACGGTAAAACAAAAACAAACAGAGGAGCAATGATAACACTTTTACACCCTGCTGCCACCTAGTAAGACCAGGGTATTTTGGGTATATGTCAATGATCTGGCAAACAGAACTACCATCAAGGAGAACGTTGTCTCTGCAGATGAATGGGAGGCACATGCAAAAAGACTATATGTGGACCCTGATAAAACAAAGGCTACTGTCAGGAATTCGCTGGTTAATGTTCTAGAAGGCTTGGAAGATAGTTCTTTGGTAGTCTCTGAAATGGAGACCCTAGGTATCTTAAACAGCGTTTGGAAAAATGGGGCCCCTGGACCAAATGGCCTACCAGGAAACTTTGCAAGGAAGACCGGGCTTTTTTGGGTACCCCACATGCTCAGTCTGTTTGATGAGTGCCTCACATTGTCATCCATCCCACACTCATGGAAAGGCTCCATTCTGCATCCAATACTTAAAAAGGGGGATAGTACCCAACCAGAAAACTACAGGCTAATAGCTTTATTGGATGTAGATGGTAAGGCCTTTGCACGAGTTGGAAGCCTACATCAATGAAAACAAAATTATACCAAATTATCAGACAGGGTTCAGGCCAAACTCCTCTACAATGGATAATGTGATTGCTCTCTCTTATTTGGGTGCTAAGGCGCCTGAAACCATCATGCACCCACTATACATTTGCTCTATAGACTATAGTGCAGCATTTGATGGAGTTGATCGCAATATCCTCTGGAAAAAACGTGCGGAATGGGCCATACCTAGGAAACTACTGGTGGCAATTATACACGCCAGTAGTATACACTGATACCTGGGTTCAGACCAAGTTAACGTAGACTCATGCTACAGTGAATATTTACACTAACAAAGGGCTCAAGCAGGGCTACGTCATCACCCCCACTTTGTTCAACTTATGTACAGCAGACTTAGGTGGGGAATTGATGAAAGGGTACATATTTCCACCCATATTAGGCCAGATGAAACTTCCAATCATACTGTACGCAACAATCTGGTACAACTTGCTCAAACTCATATTGGGATGAAGAGGGCCTTAGATATACTCTACTCATGCAATTCAATGAATGCTCTGCACACAATTGTGGCCAAAACGTACATCCTTATTGTTGTAATCTATTCCACTTGGTCCTTTCCGTTCCCCCTTCCCCTGCACCTCCTATTGGTCTTTCCCCTCCTCTGTTGCCAACATTCCACAGTGCCCTCCTGAGAGCTGCCTGGAACCTGTGGTAGTCAGAAGACTAATAAAGAACCCTTATCTTCATACCTTACTTATGTCTTCATTTTAACACTGGCGACGATCACCGGGTGGGGACGGTTCACCACCACCCCCAACGCTTTCTCCAGGTCAGCAGTTCTGATTCTACGAAAGACAAGTGAGTAACTTCCTCACTTATTCATCATTCTCCCTGCCTCTCCTCTTCCTCTGATTAAGCTGTGCTTTCCAGCGTCCTTCTCTGCCTGCTTGTTCTTCATTTGGCCATCCGCTGAAGTGACTGTTTGCTCCTTTACTGGGTCTATTGTCAGCGCTAACTCCGGGGGAGTGTTGTAGCAGTATTCCTTAGAGGCATCTACCCTTTCCTGCTGTCAGCGCTTTGGATTTGTGACTTTTCAATCCGTTTGGAGCAATCGCCTTGTTCGGAATGTGTGAGGGCATCAACTGTAACATTGACTTCAGCACCGTCACACACCGTGTACTTGAGGCGGCAGCGTGGGCTTTCATTGCCATTTCTGAAGGTAGCTTGTGGCGGTTAACTGGAAGTCTGCTGTCAGCAATCTAGGGCACACAAGGAAGATTGTTTAAGCTGTGCGGGCAAATAAAAGTTCATTGATGAGCTGGTGCCTGGTTTGTAGCTCATTATTAGCAGCTGGCAAGGTTTGTCGAGAGATTCTGACTGAACCGAGTGTAAGATCAGTGCTGAACTCTAATGCACTCGATCAGCTGTTCCGGCGCGGCTGATAGAATTCTCAGCTGAAGAGAATTGTGGGGCGCTTCCGCTTTTTTTCCACTGGGTGGCAGTGTGACTCCATAGTTCTCTATGCTTTCAAGTTGCTATTCTCCATTCCATAGAGAGCAATAATCTTCTCAGCATTTCTTCATCCTCCGTGAAGCCTAGCAAGCCTTTGTGGCTGTAATGTGTAGCCACCGCGAGCATATTTTCTCCTTGTGCCTGTACTCAGGCTCGAGGATGCCTCGCTCTGTTACTTATGTACTTTTAAAAACAAGCATTTGCAATGCAATAGGTCTCGCAGTTACCCGAGTTTAAGGTAATGGCATTGTAAATGACAATGCCTTTTATTTATGTTTTTAAAACGAAACCAAAAAAAAAAGGCATTGTTATTTGCAATGTCAATAGCTCAAACTCGCATAAATGCGAGACCTATTGCATTGCACATCACACGTGTTCTTTAACAGCGACCTTTTTAAAAGTAATTTCTAAAATCAATTAGCCGCGTAACAGGCAGTAAAGGTATCACGCCAGATAACTGGTTATTTAAATCAAGCACTAGGGAAGGGCACGCACTTCTAGGCGCTTTCAAATAGTACGTTTTACTGCAGGTTCTAAGCACAGCATTCTAATATTTGTCAACACTAATCCATCACGGACTGGTGGGCACATACAACCAGTTACTCACCCCAGGATCCCTCTGCTTGCGATCAAACGGCGGACTCTGGGATCCTTTTTATGTGATCCGCCTTCTGCATCTTCCCAGCCATTTATCATTTGCACTTTTGCGGCAGTATCCAGGGGCCCGGGCTGCTTCCTCTGCGACTCCACGGAACGAAATTGAACTGTTCTCAGTCTCGGCACCCCCTCAGCCCGGGAATGTTTATTTAAAACACTTCACTTATTTAGCTGAAAAGTTTGCCAGGCTCCCGGGAGGCTGTCAGCCAAGTCTTTCACTTAAGGATCGCTGCTAGGGGCGGGGGCCAGGCTCCTAATGGGGACCCCCGTGGCACCGGGCAGATTACAGCGCAGAGTTCGACAACGGCGAGGAGGAAAGCGCCAAGCTGATTACACTTGCTTGTGCACGCTGGATACTCGTGCACAAACAGTGCAGCATCATTCATCCTGTGTTCCTATATGATCCCACAGACAGCAGAGCGGTACAGCTCAGTGTCCACTTTTAATGGTCCTTCATGTGCACAAACGGATCTGCGTCACCCACCACAGTCCACTTTTAATGGGCTTCATTCACCAGCAGAGTTAGACAGTCTGTTTTTAATCGTCTACCCACGCACAGAGCAGCAGTTCCTGTATAAGAAAAGGCGTCTTAGTGGGTTTCCCGTTCACAAACAAGAGCACACCATCCCTCTCCAGCTGTAACTGCCTCCCAGTGCACACATTGAGCAGTGACAAATATAACAGCACAATGTCATGAAAAGGTTGGCAATGCCGAAAGTGAAAGCGATCGCGATTACTCTATTTGCAGAGGGAGGCAGGCACGGCGCGCATGTGGGTTTAGTTGTGTGTAGGGGAAGATTGGCATTCACGGGGAAGAAAAGAGGCAGTCACCCACACACGGAGAGCCAGATCCCAGCATTAATATATGCACACAAACAGACGGACGGAAATGTGGGCATGTATACGAGATATGAATGTCATGAAAAGGTTGGCAGCCGAAAGTGAACGCGATCGCGAAAATGAAAGCGATCGCATTTGTAAAAAATGCATATAGCTGTGTGTTCCTGCAGGACGCTCCCTCGCAGCGGAAATGAGTAATTACAAAGCAGATGAGTGCCGGCGGTTCGCGACGGGAGGAAATGCGTTCAGAAATCGGGCTGCATAATTTCCACTTCTAATTTATTGAAATTCTATTTATAAAGAATGCAGTGAGCTGTTTTTCAAGATGTGTGTTCGAATATTCAGTGGCTATGTCAGAGACCGCATTACACACAACAAGCTGCTGGGAGAGGGAATGGGAGGAGGACGTGCAGGGTGGACGCAACAGGCAGACTGTCTGGAAGCTGAAGGCAGAGAGCTCTGTGACTGAACCGAGCTCTTCACAAAACAAGCGCGCACTGAAGTTGACGAGGAGGGAGTGGGAGGGGGAGTGGGGGCGGGCACAGTGCAAATGGTGTGCCCTTTGATGTCCTCAGTGGCCGCGCGGCTCACTGACGGACATCAAAGGGGCCGCGAAGTGACCAGGCAGTGCTTTTCAGGCTGCCAAATGGTGCGCGCGCCCAGCGCACATGCACTGTATTTGGAGGCCTGAAAAGCACTGTTTGCACTTCCAAAACTCGCTTACTATAAGTCTCGCCAGAGCAGCGCTAAAGCGCTGTCTCAGACGAGACCTAATGATTCCATGATCGGACGCTGCTTGTCGCGTTCCAGGGTTCAGACAACGTTATTCAGTTGTCGGTAATCCTGGTGTGCGGCGGAGGCGTCTGGTTGTGGGTGCAACTTTATTACAAATAAATTCATTGTTTCCTCTACAAAGTCTCCGGTTGTCATTACCACAATTTGGCAACGAGTGGACTTATCCTCACACCCTGCACCCACCAACCTAACCTTCTTTCTCGGAATTTCCTCGATTGACACCGCTTCCAGCTTCAACTTCAGCGCTACTCTTCATTCCGAAGATCGCTGGCGGCTCCTGTTTGTTCACGCCTCCTCTCCGAGGGGAAGATTTCAGATGTTCCGGTTTGTCCTGGCTTCAATTACAGGCTTCTTCACAAACCAATTACAAGTCTGCTAGATGACGTCAGCTTCTCCGACATTGGTCTCCCTTCACCTAGCAACGGGAGTTATTCACCAATGTTCCTGTGACGTTTTTTGGACGCAGCTTCTGAACTCCCCAAGGCCTCCCTGCATACATCATTACGTGAGCAACCATCTTTTGTTTTATTTATTTCCTAGCAACCACTACTGCTACGCTTCGCATCGCTGGATCAAAGGACTTCATAGCAGGTCACAGGTATGATTTAGCCTATATGCTATCGCAGTGACAGGCACACCTTCTTTTCTTCAATTTTAAGCTTTTGGCTTATATTCTGCTATCCAGCCTGCACAACTTTACGGTGACAGGCACACTTTCAGTTAATCTTAACTTATAACAAACCCGCCCGCTGTTTAGGTCTTGCTGCGCAACATGTCTTCCCACACCCAGTGGAGAAGCAGGTGATGCTGAACATTGGAATTCCTATAAGGAAGCACTATCTCGCCTAGCAAGACATTATAATGAAGAATCAAACATAATGCTTGAAAGACACAATTTGTTTTAGAAGAAAACAACGTGAAAATGAAACGGTTGAGTAATACATCGCGCAGTTATGAGTCCTAGCCTCTACATGTGAATTTGAAGCGGATCCTGATATTTATATTCGGGACCAATTTGTCTTTGCTTGCTTTTCTAGGAAAATTCAAGAACGACTTCTCAGCTGCATAAAACCAACATTACAAGAAACAATAGATATTGCCAAGAGCATTGAGAGGTCCATAATCACATCTTAAGTTCTGCAGAATGATCAATCCATCAACTCTTTTAAAACTCCTACCCAAGATATTATGAATTCAGTTAACTCTGTAACCACAAACAAACCATTTAGACAAATTGTAAAAAGAGGGAACACTTTTTGTTACAGGTGTGGATCGAAATCACATTTAGGAAACCACCCTATGTGCCCTGCTCTTGGTAAGAGATGTATTTTATGTAAGAAGATAGGTCATTTCCAAGGCTCATGTAGATCTCCTAGAATCAACAGTGTTGGTTGTTCTGAAATTGTTGATGAGTGTACTGAAGATTTTCAAAACATGATTGTTTCTATTGAGTGTAACTCTGTTTTTACTCCTCATTTGGTCAAAGGTCCCATAGGAACAGCATTCTATGGGAATATAGAAATTCCCATTATGGCAGATTCTGGCTCACCGATTACTATCCTATCAGATGTCATGTTTTATGAAAAATGGCAAGGATCTGTATCCTTATTTCAAACTGATGTCAACCCAAAAGCCTTTGGCGAATTTGATATTGACATGCTAGGTTTCTTCAATTCAAGATTAGAATGTTTAGGAAGGTCTATATTCACAAAAGTATATGTTGCGGTCAAGGGTCGCAACATCATTGGTTGCCAAGACCTTGCCAAAATGGGTTTACATCTTGTTCCCGGTTCTGATAATCCAATTACACTTGGTGACTGTCCCCAAGGATATAGTCCTGGTGGGTCTAGGAATGATTCACACCCGAAAACTGATTGCTTATGTCTCACTGATTACACCTCTGATCTTAAAAAAGTTCTTGACAAATTTCCAAGACTCTTTTCAAACAAATTGGGTACCGTTAAAGGGTTTCAACATCAGATTAGACTCAAACCACATTCTCAACCCTTTGTCCACAAGGTACGTCCTTTGCCCCTTAATGAAAAGGAAGAACTCAAGTCATCCTCAAGTCTTTATGTGATGATAGTGTTATTGCTCCTTCTGACTCATCAGAGTGGGTTTCTCCCATAGTTATCGCTCGAAAAAAATCTGGAGAGGTCAGATTATGTGCGGATTTACGCACCTTGAACAAAAATATCTTGATTGACTGTCAGCCTCTTCCCAAAATCCTTGAACTACTTGCTAACTTGGGAGGAGCAACATTTTTTTCAATCATTGACCTGCGTTCAGCCTACCATCAGATTCCTTTAACTGCAGATTCCCAAGAGTTCACCACATTCATAAATCCATTCAGGGTTTACAAGTACCTGAGACTCCCTTTTGGCCTGGCCTCTGCGGCCAGTGTTTTCCAGAAGATTATGGATAAACTCTTTCATAACATGCCGGGGGTCCAGGCCTACCAAGACGACATTTTGGTTTTCTCTAATGACTGGGAGTCACACTTAACTAATTTGTCTTCTGTTCTTACCAAATTAGATGATGCAGGCATGACAATTAGGATTGACAAATGTAAATTTGCCACACAACAATTAGATTACTTGGGTCATACCTTGTCTCCAGAAGGAATCAAACCCAAAGAATCTCTCATTAACGCTATCATTCACGCTACTCCTCACAAAGACAAAGACTCTCTTCGATCTTTCTTGGGTTTAGCATAATATTATGCTCGTTTTGTCAAAGGTTATGCACAAACAGTTGAACCATTACTTGCACTTTTACGGAAAGGCTCAAAGTTTGATTGGTCTGAAGAAGTTTCTTCTTCGTTTGATCAAGTCAAAAAGCTAATTGTTGAAGCGCCTGCTCTGCATCCCTTTCATGGCTCTTCTAAGTGTTTCAAAATGGTGGATGCCAGCCTTACAGGCTTGGGTGCTGTCCTTGGTCAGTTGGTTTCAGGAAAAGAACACACTATAGCCTTTTCTTCTAGAATGCTTAAATCATCAGAGACCCATTACAGCACAATTGAACACGAATCTCTCGCGTGTGTTTGGGCCATAGAAAAATATAAGAATTACATTTGGGGACGTGAATTTGATCTATTTACACATCACAAACCTCTTACACAACTACTCAATGGTAATGGTATTGGTAAAGCCTTGGCTAGGCTTGTTAGACTGCTTTCAAGATTACAAGAATTCCACTTTTCTATAAAACATACCTCTGGAGGCAGAAACTTCAGAACAGATTTCCTCTCACGTATGACTTTTCATGACCCTTCTGAAAGTGAGGTTTTGGAAGACACTGAATGCGTGGTTGCTGCCATAGATGTTGTCAAATTATGTCCCAGCATTACTGAGCAATCCTGGTTGGAAGCTCACAACATGGACAAAAATCTAAAACTTGTCACTGAATATATTGTTAAAGGTTGGCCAGAAAATAGGAAACTTTCCAATGAGTTGAAAGCATTTGCCATGGTTGCATCTGAGTTATCCTTGGTTAACGGCTTAGTCATGACACATGATTCATTTGTTCCACCATCCAGTCTCAGAAATGACATCATTAAATTGCACACCAAGGTCATCTTGGAATTTCTAAGACTTCACAACTCATAAAGTCATACTATTGGTGGCCATCTCTTGAATCTGAAGTCAAGTTTTACATTGATTCCTGTCCTGAATATCTGCTATCTGTTAAAAAATGGAAAGTTATGAACGCACCTTTACATCCTGTTCCTTTTCCCAATAAGCCCTGGGAAAAGGTTGGTTTGGACTTCTCTGGACCTTATGATCTCTTGCCACATGACCTCAAATATCTTATTTTGTTAATTGATTATCACTCCAAATGGGTTTACCATATGTTTTGTGACTCCGCTAATTCCACCAATGCCATTAAGTTCTTAAAAAAACATTCTCTATAGAAGGTTCACCTTCTATTATTGTTACTGACAATGGCACCCATTTCATTTCTGAAAAGTTTAGTTAATTTCTAAGTGAGTGTGATATCAAGCATTCTAAGGTCGCTCTATATTCACCTACCTCTAATGGTTCGCTGGAAAGGGCAAATAGATTAGTTAAGGATGCAATTCAAACAGTAATTTCCTCTCATCAAGATGTACAAGACTTCCTTGAAGCTAAGTTGTGGTCTTACAATATTTCCCCTCATTGCACAACAAGTGTTTCTCCATTTTCTCTTTTAAGGGATAGGACTGCTCACACAAACTTATGTCCTAATTGGTTACTTAGCAAAAATAACAAGAACATTGTTTGTAATCAAGAATTAGCTTCCAAAGTTTTACACAAACAGAATCTCATTAAATCTGTGCATGACTCTGCAAAGAAATGTTATTCAATAGAATTGAAAGTTGGTGATTGGGTTCCCCCAAAAATAGCAAAGGGTCTATCTAAATTCTCTCCACCTGTTCAAGTTATGGGTGTTAGTAAAGATTCAGCTTTCCTTGGTCATAAAGGTTGGTGGAACAAGAGGTCGCTTGTACATCTTTCTGATTCACAGGCACGTTCCTTATTAAAATAAGCCAAACAGGAATTTGAGCACTGTGATTGGTCATATTGGTTAAATGTTCCAACATCTGATACAAGAAGCTCTTCCACAGGTCAGGGTCCTATTGTGAATCCCAGCCAAGTATGTGTCTCTTCTCCTGACACTTCTGTGTCTACTGCTGAACCTTCTTCATTACCACCAGAATTGGGACTGCGTTCTAGATTACCTTCAAAGTTGAATGATTATGTTTTGTCATAATTTATGTTTATTGCTTTAATCTTTGCCTTTCCACTTTGTTTATTGTGGGGAGGGAGAAGTTGTAACGTGTAGCCACCGCAAGCATATTTTCTCCTTGTGCCTGTACTCAGGCTCGAGAATGCCTCGCTCTGTTACTTATGTACTTTTAAAAATGATTCCATGATCGGACGCTGCTTGTCGCGTTCCAGGGTTCCGACAACGTTATTCAGTTGTCGGTAATCCTGGTGTGCGGCGGAGGTGTTTGGTTGTGGGTGTATCTTTATTACAAATAAATTCATTGTTTCCTCTACAAAGTCTCTGGTTGTCATAACCACAGTGGCGCTCAACACTACTAAGTATAGATATGATACCAACTCTTCAAAATCAACCAAGCCTGCCTTTTTATTTTGTTTTGTTGCCACTTTGGAACACATCTACTTGGGGTGTTCACACGCAGAAGGAGTCTCATTTAATTTTTCATCTCCATAGTTTCACTGATGGGCACAGTTTTTTGGCTACACTGCACTGCCTGTCATTTCACGCTGATGGGCTCCACATCTTCATTTTTCTCAGCCATGTTCATCCACAATTGCTGTACGTACTGTGTTGTTTATGTGCTTTGATGGTGGTCAGGTAGTTTTCTGTCATTACTGTATACACGGGCACATATTCAAAGTTTTATTACTTCTATTCTTGATTAACTATTCCTCTGTGATCTGCATATAATAATATTGTCGTTTTAACAAGTTAACTGTACATATTAACTGCTGAGCATGGCAGCTGCTAACATGTCGCAACCCCCACCTTTCCTTAATGAGGGGGGAGAGCCTTTACTACCATGGAAGCAATGGTTTGGATTATTAGAATCTTACCTAATTGCTATAGGGGGGGAGAAATGTTCGCATTTACGCAAACTACACACCCTTCTGCACAACTTGGGCATTGAGGGCCGTAAGGTATATGATGATATTTCAGTCGGTTCCATGATGGAATATCGTTAACATAAATATCGTCAGAAATAAATATCGTCACTAAAATATCGCTTACATTAATATCGTCATCCTATACTTAAACAAGGATTCACACAAATATCGATTTTTTTTTATCGACAACCCTAATATCGTTCACACTAATATCGACAACATAAATATCGACTACTACATGATCGACTTTATTTTAAATAACATGACCTTAGACATATATATCGACTACACTAACATCGACGACCTATCTGCTTATAGAAATATACAAAAAATATCGTCTTTTTATTACCAACTCGATATGCACTATTCTTTTATTTTACACACTTTTTTTTTAACTATGTAACTTTACAAAACTATTCACACATATAATTATTTAACGGTTTTCTAATTCAAAATAACGTTGTCGACCAATGATTTTGAAATTTCACTAATTGAACCAATCAAAAGCTACCATTAATTAACTCACTAATATAAAAACAATTATACACTTAACGTAATTTACCATTTTTGGGCCAAACTTGGAGAAAAACAGTTACCTTGCTGAGATAAGAAAATACAAACCTACGACTACAACTACAAAACGTCATACTACACTTGAAGTAAGTAAAATCCCATTGCTTTTTTCATTCGAACTTAGCATAAAGTAGATAAACTCCCTAAATTAAAAAGTGTTCTTCTTTAGAGTGAAAAAAGAACATGTTGAACTTATCAACAACAACCAGAAACTTACATGTAAAAACATTTATTAACTACCTTATCCATGTCTACTTAGATAGCTGACAAAAATTATTTAAACTTGCTAAGTAAATGTACAATTTACTTCATATATTAACAACTACTATCATCCAAATACTATAAGTAACACAATGATTAGAAAAAAAAAATGAATGCTGCACTAGGTTGCTGTCCAGTAGCACAGGCGCAAAGGAGGATAGTTCAGTTAATCCATGAATGTATAGGCAGCATACGTGGCAACTGCTTCCAACAAAAAATCGTTTGCAGGGCCACTAAAAGTCTCAGCCATCCAATTAATTAAAGAAAAGGAACATACGTGTTCTTCAACCATCGGAGCCTCTAGCACAATCAGAGGGCAACCGGAATGTTCCTCTAAATAGCTCATAGCCAAGAAGTCGTAGGCAGCCGTTGATATGTCCCAATTACCCAGGATACCATGCGCCGCACCACAAGCCATAATCCGGACACCAGAACAGGCCAACTCGTGAGACACTAAGGGCCTCATCAGTCGATCGAAATCCGGCACCGGAGACACCGTGTTGGTCAAGCACAAATCCAGAGGCCATTCAAAGGGACAATCCAGGCAGTGAAATACAGGTTGCACGCAGGTGAAGTAGGAATACCTGAAGGATAATCCATATGCCAGGCTTAAAGTCGCCAATGGCAGAGTACCATAAAAGTCAAGCATCCTATCACGAAGAAGATGCAGACGTGACAGGTGCTCGTGTGGCACAGAAACAGCAGCCATTCCGTAGTATGAAAAGTAAAAGCAGCACACCTGCCACCAGCGCCAGAAGCAGCGGAACACCTCCAAAGATGCTCGAGAAAATCGAATGACAAAATACCGGAATCACACCAAAAATAGTTTGGAAAGAGGTCACGAGGCCTGAGCCTACAAGTTTAAAAAAATAAGCCAGGCCGGTCGTGGACGAGGCATTGAAAATAGTTAGGATCAAAGCTCCGAAATGTAGGGGGAGGTCAGTATTCAAAACCGCCTGTACCTCAGTGCGCGTATTAGCAACGTGAAGGACAAATGTTTCACGAGAGAAAGTCAATGACACCTCTTTTTGGAACAATACAGCTCTTATTCTGCTCAACTAGTTGAACTCTGCTTTCAAGGTTGGAATCGAAGGCCAGATGGAAACATCCAGCCGCCCGTGCGGGGGTGAAAAGAGAACATTATTGCAGGAGACAACCCTCTCCGATACAGTTACTATATATGGGATTCCCACTAACATCCCGCAGCAAGCTTCATTATTCAAAATTAAATAACTACTGTTTACAAGCAGCGTCAAAGAAGGCGTAATCACAGGCACTGGGACACCTCGTAGGACGCAGGCCAAAATCGGGGCTTGTACATTGCATGCACCGTGTAATTGAATGTGCCTACATACCAAGAAATGATCTGGTGTCGTGGTACATTCCTCACCCTTCAGATAAAACGCAGTTCCGTCCCTAGTACATCTATACGTAAAGGGGAGGGACCAAACCTCATGTATGAAAGCGGTGCCCAGCTGTTCATATCTACCCAGAGCATAATGTTTCATACAAGACGTAAACTTAAGAAGTGCGAACGGTAGAGTTATCAACCCGTATATAACCCACGTGACTGAATTGATTTCCGCCACAGAGAAAGGTAACGGTTCTAATTTTTCAATATGTAATAATGAATATTTAGCATCTTTCATGGACATAAATAACTGCTTATCAGTAATGTTACAAGGAATGAATAACGATGTAGTGCTCAAATACTTCCAAGGGACCCTCCCTGCCTTTAACGTCTGCAAAGTCCATGCAAACTGCATAACTGAACGCAACTGGTTTTGACCATTATATAACACAGACATATCATCATGCACAATATCAACAACTGACGAAACAATATTATCTAATGTATAAATTCTGGAACAGAGAGTGCTAATGCTGTTATCTATAATGGCTAAAACCTTTTCCATGTTTGCTTGGTCAATAGCTCTCAATCTTGAAGCCGCCTCAATTGGCGAAAATTTCCACACTTCGTTGTAAATAGCATACGCCCACCTTTTGGTTCTGCCACCCACAGGACCTTTAACAAAAGAATTCAAATCTATTTTGTCATGTAACTTCGATAAATGAACTTTAATAGATGCTAAGGTGGAATGTCGCAGCAAGGATTGACATAACTTTCCCACAGAATATGTAGTTACAGTATGTGACGACTCAAACCGAGGGTCTACGCGTTCCAGAGGACTAAATACCCTTTTGATCAAAAATACATTGTAAACTCAGGGAAAGTTCTGGATAGTAAACCATAATAAATTACTATTCTAACTCCAATCCAGCATAAGTCAGGGAAAGTGCTGGATAGTAAACCATAATAAATTACTATTCTAACTCCAATCCAACATAAGTCAGGGAAAGTGCTGGATAGTAAACCATAATAAATTACTATTCTAACTCCAATCCAACATAAGTCAGGGAAAGTGCTGGATAGTAAACCATAATAAATTACTATTCTAACTCCAATCCAACATAAGTCAGGGAAAGTGCTGGATAGTAAACCATAATAAATTAATGTTCTAACTCCAATCCAACATAAGTCAGGGAAAGTGCTGGATAGTAAACCATAATAAATTACTATTCTAACTCCAAACAAAACATAAGTCAGGGAAAGTGCTGGATAGTAAACCATAACATAAGTCAGGGAGAGTGCTGGATAGTAAACCATAATAAATGACTATTCTAACTCCAATCCAACATAAGTCATGGAAACTGCTGGATAGTAAACCATAATAAATTACTATTCTAACTCCAAACATAACATAACTCAGTGAAAGTGGTGGATAGTAAACCATAACAAATTACTATTCTAACTCCAATCCAACATAAATCAGGGAAAGTGCTGGATAGTAAACCATAATAAATTACTATTCTAACTCCAAACATAACATAACTCAGGGAAAGTGCTGGATAGTAAACCATAATAAATTACTATTCTAACTCCAATCCAACATAAGTCAGGGAAAGTGCTGGATAGTAAACCATAATAAATTACTATTCTAACTCCAATCCAACATAAGTCAGGGAAAGTGCTGGATAGTAAACCATAATAAATTACTATTCTAACTCCAAACATAACATAAGTCAGGGAAAGTGCTGGATAGTAAACCCTAATAAATTACTATTCTAACTACAAACATAACATAACTCAGGGAAAGTGCTGGATAGTAAACTATAATAAATTACTATTCTAACTCCAATCCAACATAAGTCAGGAAATGTGCAGGTTAGTAAACAAAATCAATTTTTCTATCTAAATTATTTGTTAGACCCTATTCCCCTATAATACCAAAATAACGCTTCTTCAATATTAATTTAATATTTTTTATTAATATTAAAAAATAAATTTCGTGTAAAAATTTTAATTTCGATGTTAAATTTTGATTTCATGATACATTTCTAATTTATTAATATTTTATGCAATTTTTAAAGACTACATTTTTAAATTACTACCCACCCTAATCCCCTATAATACCAAAAACCCGCTCCTAAAATTTTTATTTGAAATTTTTAAATTTAATTACAAATTTAAATTCGTAAACATTTAGAAATTTAAAATTAAATTTTTAATTTCTTAATTATTTTCAAATTTGTTTATATTTTATAATAATTTACTATTCTAACTCCAATCCAACATAAGTCAGGAAATGTGCAGGTTAGTAAACAATATAAATTTTTCTATCTAAATTATTTTTTAGACCCTATTCCCCTATAATACCAAAATAACGCTTCTTCAATATTAATGTAATATTTTTTATTAATATTAAAATATAAATTTCGTGTAAAATTTTAAATTTCGAGGTTAAAATTTGATTTCATTATAAATTTCTAATTTATTAATATTTTATACAATTTTTAAACACTACATTTTTAAATTACTACCCACCCTAATCCCCTATAATACCAAAAACCCGCTCCTAAAATTTTTATTTGAAATTAAAAAATGTAATTACAAATTTAATTTCGTGAAGAATTCGAAATTTCAATTTAAAATTTGGATTTCTTAAATATTTTCTAATTTGTTTATATTTTATAAATTTTTTAGAAACCAAATTTTAAATTACTACCCACCCTTATCCCCTATAATACCAATAATCCGCTACTAAAATTTTAACAATTCTTTTGTAGAAAATATTTTTTAACACATATTATTACTAGTAGGAGTATTGTAAGTTTTTTAAAAACATAATACATATTTTTTTAAAAATTTTATAACAACTTATATTTTTCTGTCGATATTATATGAAACGACAATTTGTTCAACGATATTCTGTTCATCGATATTTTTTAATGACGATATTTTTGTCATTCTCACGAAACGATATTTTTTAAAAAGATATTTTCTATAACGATATTTTTCACAGTCGATATTCTTACCACGATATTAATGCTAGTCGATATTTTCCCGTCGATATTCTATCTTTATACCATTTCAGTCAATGCAGAGGGCGAAAGTGATAGTGATGATAATGTATATTTTGTGGCTCTTAACAAATTAGAAAAACATTTCAGCAAGAAAATAAATGTGTTGTTAGAGAGGCATAAGTTCTTTTCAAGGACACAGGGTAAAAGTGAAAAAGTTAAACCATTCATTGCTGCATTAAAGGGCTTAGCGAACACTTGTGAGTTTGAATCTCTTCAAGAGTCCCTTATTAGGGACCAGTTGGTCAGATGCACCAACAATCCTAAGATACAAGAGAGGCTTCTAGTGGCCAACCCCAATCTCAAGGAAGCCATAGACATAGCAGTGGGGATTGAACACACAGCAGATTGTATGGTGGCTATGAAAGGAGAAGGGGGGAAATCCACGGAGGTCAATGCCATAAGTAAACCTGATACAGGTAAAGATAACAAAAACAAACCGGCCAACACGTTCTCACCTGGAACTAAACACAAGTGTCATAGGTGTGGGAGCCCAAGCCATCTTGCCAACAACCCATATGCAAAGCCTGTTCTGTTCTCTGCCACAAATGTGGAAAAAGGGGACATTTGTCCAGAGTCCGTCATGATCAGCGCTCAAAATCTATGTTGTCCATTGAACCTGAATCGTCCCCTGAGCCCAAATTAATTTTCCAACTTACTGATAGTAACAATACTGCCAAATTTCCATCATGCAACATCACCTTAGACAACAAACCTGTAACTGTTTTTGCTGATTCTTGTTCCCCATACACCCTAGTTGATGCCAAGGTATTTTCTCAGCTTTTTCCCTCATGGCAAGAAAGCATACAGCCTCCAGACATCCATCCTGGTGGTTACCATGGGGATCCCATACCCTTATTGGGTATGACCACCAAGGAGATAGGGTTTAAAGGAAGGAATACTGTAGGCAAAATTTACATCACCCAGAAGGGATCCAATTTGTTGGGGTGGAAACACCAAAGGGAACTATGGATCAAGTTAGATCTCAACAGTCCTGATCGGGTTCTTTTGGTAGATCCTTCTGTAGGGGGAATGGAGGTGTGCAATGATTTCCCTAAAGTATTTTCGGGGAACTAGGCTTACTTAAGGGTTACCAACACTCCATCAAGTTAAAGGCTAACGCTAAGCCGGTAGCACACAAAGCTAGACCCATACCCAATTTGATGCATGCTCCACTTAGTATGGAGATAGACAGGTTACTGTCTCTGGGGGTGATTGAACCCATTGAGTGCTCGCAATGGTTGGCCCCCATTGTCCTCATAACGAAAGCAGCTAGTAAAGATATCAGGCTTTGTGTTGACCTCAGGGACCTCAATGAGAACATCTGGGTGGACAGGCTCCCCTTCCAAGCATTCATGAGGTCCTTACCCTTATCAAAGGTGCGAGTTGCTTCAGCGTTCTTGACCTATCCTCAGCCTACCACCAGTTGGAGCTCCACCCTGACTCACGCCACCTCACCTCATTTGTGACACCCCTAGAAGCATTCCAATTCCTTCGTATGCCATTTGGGTTAGCATCTCCGGCGGCTGCATTCCAGAGAATCATGCAGCATGTTCTGAAGGATCTTCCCAGAACACTCTGTTTTCAAGATGACATACTCATCTACGGGAAGGATGTGGAGGAACATAATACCACCCTCAGAATGGTGTTGACAAACTTGGGAAATGCGGGTCTCACTCTCAAAAAGGAGAAATGCCACATTGGAGTCGGATCAGTTGAGTACCTGGGGCACACCGTCTCGCAAGATGGTATCAAACCCAAACTGGACCTACTGTAGGCGATACGCAACACTGTGGCCCCCAAGTGCGTTCAAGACCTCACATCCTTTTTAGGTCTTTCTGAATATTATTCTAAATTTGTCAGAAATTATGCCTCCAAAGTTGAACCCGTACGGAATTTACTCAAAGCTAGAACTCCCTTTGTGTGGTCTGATGACTGTCAAGATGCCTTTCAAACTGTTAAAGAAAGTATCATTGCTGCCCCATCCCTGGGTAGATTTGACCCCAACAAAACCACTATCCTTTGCACTGATGCCAGCAATAAAGGACTGGGAGCCAATCTCACCCAAATTGTATAGAGTAAGGAACAGATTGTCGCATTTGCCTCACGATCTCTAAAGGGTGCCAAATGCAACTATTCGGTGGTAGAGAAAGAGGCACTCAAACACTTTCGTTTTTTTTTGTGGGGCATTCCATTTACGGTAAAGACCGACCACCAACAATTAATGTTTGCATTCACCACTAAAGGAGCTAATAAAACCACACCCAGGAAAGCCAGGTGGATCCTGGGACTAGAAGGGTACAATTTCAATGTAAGGTATGTGCCAGGTGCTCAAAACATAGTTGCTGATTTTCTTTCACGATCTCCTTCTGATGGGGAAAGCAGTTCTGTTTCTTGTGAGTGTGATGACGTGATTCTGCAACTCACTTGCTTGAACAAAGAGGAATGGAACAATTGTATGTAAGCAGATGCAGAAATGAATTCCATCAAATAACTCATTATAAGTGGTTGGCCTAACAACAAAAGTAACGTTCCTACAACTTTGGGCAAATATTGGGACGTAAGACTGGAATTAAACATTCAAGAAGGTTTGGTTTGCAGGGGAGAAAAAGTGATTCCACCAGCGAACTTAAGAACAAAAATAGTGGAGTTAGCACACATAGGACACTTAGGACGCAGTCTTACTAAGAACAACATCCGTTTAGAATACTGGTGGCCAGGGATGGATTGTAAATATATAAACACAAGACCTGTTCATTAGTAGTCTCCTCATCTAGAGGTTAAACATATAAGCGGAGAAAGGGGTTCCATCACAATTTTCCTTATACTACTCCTCACTTTCCACCGAGGTAGTGTCCTCACACTTTACTGCCTGAAAATTTTCAACTAAAAAAACTTTATTTATACACTTGACAGTCACAGCATCTTCATCCCAAATATATATATAGGGATATATACCAGATCAACAACACGATTCCATCAATACATGTAAACCAAAAAAACGTATATTCGTGAAAAAAGGAGGAGGAGGTGCGCACCACCAATAGAGCTTGCTGATTGGTACTCACCAGCTTTGCCCACTGATATCATCATAGGTAACCATCTTGTCAAAAAGAAAAAGTGCGTCCCCAAAAAAGGTGCAAGAGTAATATCCACTCTAGTGCATTGGAAGAAAACAAGACCCCGTGATTTTAAAATTGAAATAAGTGTCACAAATACCAACTTTATTAATTTTATGTGCACTTATTCAAATTAAAAACTGGTTGCCTAATAGCAAGCCTTTATGTCGACATGTTTCATTGCCACTCTCATTTCTCTGCAATTTCGTCAGGACTGAAGGGTCTTTTAAATCACCATTCAGGGACACTGGTATATATATACACGTGACTGTCAAGGATAAATAAAAACAACAACGCCAAGTCAAATCACCCACTTCATCTTTCTCAGAAAATAAATTCCGACTGGTATACATCGTTGTGCATATTTATAAATGGTCATTACCATGTGGCGACTAACTCATTCGTACCAGTCCTCCACTTCGTCAATGAGGGAAACTCCAAACGTGAGACCCTCGTCTCGGTGCGTACGCTACTGTCGTACTTATTCTAAAAATATAAACAGACAGGGCAGTCATATTAATCCTTCTCCTTTATGCCACTTTTAATATACCGACAAACGCTGGCATATACGTCTGTTTCTACAACCATCCTAAGGGCATCTCTGAATCTTGTGCCTCTTACTCAATCAAGAAACTCTCCTCAAGTTAGATCCATATCCCACAGTCCATGCACTCCACTTACTGACTTCAGGACATGCGGCGTTTAAGCGTCTTACCACCTCTTTTACACCCAAGCGTGTTTCCTCGTCCCTCGCTCTCAGCCTACTGATTTCACGGTCTACATGTACTGTCGACATCGTCATCATATCACGTGACCCTCCTTTACATGGCGGCCATCTTGTAGTGGTCCCGTTTCTCTCGATCTTATCAAAGAGAGGTAACTTATATAAATAGCTATGCAATTTCCAACCTCTTTAGTCTAGGAATATTCTCGGGGAAATTCTACCACAAACATGAGACGCCCCACATCCCTCCCATTCTATGGCCATATTAATTTCATGTCGGCCATCATGGATTGGTAAAAAAGTTGTGAAATCACCATCAAAAATGCCTTCTACGTAATCAAAACTACGAGCAACTCCTCTCTACCCTCTTATTTTCGGGAAAACTATATCTCAAACTCTCAAACCTCCTTCTTTTTCTTCTTCCATTTTTCATCATATGTAACAAAAAATATATTTTATACTCGAGCGTCTATACCCTTTCATTATAATCCCCTATAATCACTATCTCCAATGCTTCATCTTGCATAATAAACCATGTAAGCATCAGACGACCTATGGGATTAATTGTTATAGAATGAATGGGCTTCTCAGCATAATCCATATATTGGTAATATGCCCTGCAGTCACACAGTTCATAAGACTCACAGATGTCAAAGAACCAAAGGATTATAGTCACATGGTCAACCACTCCATCTACTACGGATCATGTTCAAATCCTGATTTTATTCCACTCTATAAAATCATTTAATCCTATCTGGTCACATCTCTCCTGAAAAATCCATCGCGCCTCCTTAGTGGCCAGAATCATATGTATATACTTTGTGGATCCCCCATCACTTTCTCCAGTACAACCCAAGTGAATGTGTGTTTTTGTTCCTTGCAGTGTTGTACCAGTTTCGTAGACAGTTTGCCCAATCTTATAGTACTGAGATGTTCTTGTATTCTAGTCTTCACCTTACGTGTAGTGAGACCTATATATTGTAGGCCACATTGGCAAGTCAGCCTGTATACGACATTAGTCGTATTACAGTTACTGAACCGATTCAAATACCAAACTTTTCCGGAGGTCAAGTTGACACTCAAAGTCTTTGTTGTAAGGCTACATACTGAGCACATTCCACACAGAAAATGCCCAGGTGGAACAGTAGTTTCTTTCTGATATGATTTCGTACACGAATGCACCAACTTATCCTTCAGATTGCTAGACCTCTTAAAAGCAAATCTCTGAGGTGGCATTCGACAATATAGACCAATGTTTCCTTATCAACTGGCGAATCTGAGTAGCCAGTGGATCAAAAGTCATCACAACCGGGAGGCAGTCGTTCTTTTCTTTTGAGGTCTTTTCCAACAGTACACTCCGTGGAGTGTTCAATGCTCTCTTCCGTGTCTGATTCACAATCCTACGGGGATAACTCCTCTGACTAAGCTTCTCACATAAACTAGTCGATTGCTCAAGATACGGCGAGGTAGTGGAACAATTTCTACGATAACGCAGAAATTGTCCGACTAGGAGATTATCTCGCAATGCCCTCGGATGATAAGACTGGTAATGCAAGAGTGAATTCTTTTCAGTCAATTTATGATGTACACCAGTGCGAAGCGTGTTATTTTCCACACTGATGTCCAAGTCCAAATACACCACCGTATGTCTACTGTAGACCCACGTGAACCGTAAACTGGCATCTTGACTATTAAGCTAGTTCAAGAACTCCAAAAGAACCAAAAGAACCTGTTCTTCTCCAGACCATATGCACAGCACATCGTCTATAGATATCTTCCAGAGACGGAGATGTCTCTGGAAAGGATTAGATTGTTGATAGACGCAGTGTTCCTCAAACTGGCCAACGTACACACAGGCCAGACTGGGCGCAAATGTTGCGCCCATTGATGTACCAGTTGTCTGTAGATACAGTCTATTATCATAACTAAAATAATTACGAGGCCAGGGATGGATGCAATGACGGAGAATGTAGTTAAAAATTGTTTGGACTGTAGCCGCAGTGACAAAATTCACCAAACCCGGAAGCCACCACTCTCTCCTGTGGAAGTGCCTGATCGGCCGTGGTCAAAGTTAGCCTTTGACATAATTGGTCCCCTCAACCTGAAAACACTGAAGGAACGTTTTATTCTAGTACTAGTGGACTATCACACAAATTGGGTGGTGTACAAATGTGTCCATCAAATCGACACAAGAATTCTCACACAGTTCTTAGAAAACGTATTCTTTGAGGAGGGAATACCTGACACACTTGTAACAGACAATGGAGTGCAGTTCACTTCGGACAGCATGAAGGCGTTTCTCTCTCACAGGGGCATCACTCATCACAAATCTGCAGTGTATTGTCCCCGTGCTAACGGATTAGTGGAGCGGATCGCACCTCGCCCAATAGTGTAACTGGTTATTCACCGTTCACCTTTCTCAAAGGGAGGATCCCAAAAACTAAACTTACCCCATCTGTATTGCTAAGGAATGACACATGTGTGGTAAATCGCAGCGAAATCTCCAGAAGAGTAGGTGAACATCAAGTCAAATACAGGGTAAAATATGAGTGGACCAAACATGTCAAAAATCATATGTTCAAAGAAGGAGAATGAGTCCGTGTGGACTTGCCCAAAGCGCGCAGAAAAGAAGCGTCCAGATTTTCCGATGCTTGCAGAATATTAAGGGTAGGATAAATGTAGTCCACCTTGAAAACGGTCAACCATGGAGCATGGACAGAATCATCCCTCATGAACAAGGGGGTGATCTCGGCAACGGTAGGAATCCAGAGAGAGAGTCAGAGGCATTCGGTCCCAGGAGATCTCTGAGAACAAGAAGCTCACCTGCGTGGACCAGAGACTATTGTATTATGTGAGAGACACTGTTTCTTTGTTTTTCTGCATTCCCTTGCAGGCCTTGTTAATTATTTGCATTGTTATTGTAATTTAATGCTTTTGACCTTATCCCTGCTTTCCTGTTCCTGCTCTTCCTCGCTTTTCTTCCTCCTCTCCTCTCCTTTTTCTTCTCTCCTCTTCCTCTATGCCGCCCTTTCTTTCTTCGCCCTATGCAGGGAGGAGTGTTGTAATCTATTCCACTTGGTACGTTCCGTTCCCCCCTCCCCTGCACCTCCTATTGATCTTTCCCCTCCTCTGTTGCCAACATTCCACAGTGCCCTCCTGAGAGCTGCCTGGAACCTGTGGTGGTGAGAAGACTAATAAAGAACCCTTATCTTCATACCTTACTTATGTCTTCATTTTAACACTGATATTTGGCCAAAGAACAAAGAAACATCAACTGGAATGGCAACTCAGCCCTTTAAAGTTAGGCACAGCTAGTAGATATAACTATCTTGCGTTTGGCGAGCAGATAGTGTTAAACCCTCATAGCTGGTCACCACATTGGCAGAAAAAGCAGCCAAGACCACATACGCTCTACCCAAACTACACCATAAATTTCTCAGCCAATCAGGAGAGGTGATTCAAGGAGTTATAAGAACAAAACTACTACCCACAATAAACTATGGCCATACCGATTTTCCCGACAGACTCACTGAGCCATTAGAGCACAGTCACATAGCTACATATAGGAAGTTATTTAACATTCCTAAAAACACCAAGCGCACATTGATTTGGCTCGTGTTTGACTTGGTGAACATGGACATTGAGTGCAAAAAGGATATAATAAAGTTCCATCACCTTGTGGCCAGGGTGGATTCAGAGTCTTTGCGAGGTGCATTGAATGTAATATTTCAGGACAAAAAATGTAACTGGTCAAAGTATCTTGGTAGCACCAGAGCCACACTAAACCTGACTTCTATGCACCCAACAGACTCACTCACAACAATAGGCCATCTAAAGAAAACTTTAAAGGAGCAAGTCAAGTGGGCTTCAAAAGAACTTGACATAAAAGAAATCAGAAATATTAGAGTAGCAGTGGGGCTTGCTACATCACACAAAGCCACCTCTTGCCAACCATATCTGAAAGCAGCCATGGGAAGATAAGTGCTGAAAAACATATTGTCAACCAGGCTCTTAACAACACCTATATGGGAATATATATCCCAATGGAAGAAGTCGGCCCATGGTCTTGGGCAATGCGGGATCTGCCGATATCACTTTGAATCAGTGGCTCATATTGTATGCTGTTGTTGTTTCCAGCAACATGGGATAAGAACATGTAAATAGGTGTTGCCAAACATTTATACCACAATGGCTCCAATGGAACTAGCTCAGTTTGGCAAGTTCTTCTCAGAAGCTGGAAGACTTGTCACGATTCGCTCCCTGCACTTTTGTGCCCACCACCAGAGGGGTGCATAGTGTGACTTTCCTGTGTTCTAATAAACCTCCAGACCCTCCCCTGCCTGCATATCCTGACTTCCAGCCATTTGGACACTATTTGGGAATTGACATCCCTTCCTAATCCATGCCGGGTTTTATGAAAGTCAGCCTGCTCATGTTTGGAACTCCACTATCTAGAATTCCCTGCTCACTGCTTTGTCTCCACTCCTGCAGGCCAATGATGGGTGGAGGAATTCAGCTCACCTGTGGCTGGCTGCTGCCAGCCTGCTCACACCTGATGCATGTGATTACTGTGAGCTCTTTTAAGTCCCAGCTCCCTTCAGGCCAAGGTCGGTCATTGTAGCTGTGTACTGGTGAGACCGACCCTTGTTTCCTGAACTTTTGTTATCCTTGTTTCCAGAATTCCTGAGCTATAGATATCCCTTGTGCCTGAATTAGCACTGCCTGCAGTGCTACCCTGTTTCCTGACTTCCGAGCTATATTTATTTTTTGTTCCTGTTCCTGAGCTTCAGCTATTTCTTGTTCCTGATTTCCACTGCTTGCAGTGCTCTCTTGACTCTATGTTTCCTGAGCTGTAGCTATTTCCTGTGTCCTTGAACTAGCACTGCCTGCAGTGCTACCTTGACTCCTGAGCTATAATAATTTCCTGTTCCTGAACTAGCACTGCCTGCAGTGCTACCTTGACTTTTGAGCTTTTGCTCAATTGTTGTTTCTGCTCCAACACAGCCTTCAGTCCTACTGTGCTTTCTTGACTCCTGATTCAACTCTATTTTAATATACCCTTGTAGTCTCCCCTTCTGTATATCCTTTTCCTGTCCCTGCTTTTCTTCCCATTTCATTGGTTCCAGTTCCTAGTTTACAGTCTTTCTATTCCTGCTGTCTTGCCTCTATTACCTTGTATGTTTGTTACCTGCTTTCTGCCAAGTGTGCACTGCGATTTCCTTCCTTTCCTGTTAAGCACTCCTCCTTGCTAGCTCCTTGTCTATTGTGCTTGTGTTTAGTTCTACCCCCTTGCTGTTACTGCCTTGCGTGTTCCTGTTTGATCGCCAGGATCCGTGGGTACAGCTTACTACCTAGGTGGTGTTTCTTGTTCACTGTGGTTTTTGTCTTTGAGTTACATTGATAACATCGCAATAGGTATAAGCTCCATAGACCCTGCCTTTGCATGCATATGCTATATGTGGGTATTTGTAGTCAGTATCTGTAACAGCAATTGAGGGTGAGGAACTTACTGAGCTTCAGTCTTACCGTGTGGAGCTCCTGAGTGCTTTACCCCAAACTCCCTTTATTGTTAATGTTGTTTTATATATGTGTATTCCACATCCATCCTGGGTGTAGTAATTCTGATTGCTGAACGGCCTTGTGAGTGCCCTTCCTTTCTGAGTCTTAGCCATCTTGTTCACTTGTGCATGCTTCTCCTTTGATCCCTTTTCTCTTCTGACTTCCTTTTTGATACTGGGCAGCGCTCTACTTCTCTTTCTGTGTACGTTTTCTAATCAGTTCCCAGTCCTTGCCCAAGTCCTTGACTGTGTTCCCGACATAGTCCCGGACTGTCCCTGACAAGACACTTGCGAGAGGCGAGGCGACCAATGGGGGCTGCTACATGAGAACATTGAGCCTATGATTCGGCACTCGCAATTGGGAAGAAATGACTGGACGTGAGTTCCAATGGACTGTCCTCATGCTCATAAATCTTAAAACTAGTACATGATTAGAACTGCCCAGAGTAGCTTGATTAAATTTTGACTTCAGGTCACTTTGCATGCTGATCGCTAAGCACATTCACATTGCTTCTTTGCATGTGACACTTTAGAGTAGTTGTAGTATAGCTTGTTTAGTGTCAGATATCAGGGCACTTGGCAGTTTAACGGCTAAGAGGCAAGTTAGAGTTCCATATTGGCACAGCTTGGTGTCCCTTCCTGCACATAAACAATCAGTAATGGCCATTTGTAACTTATGTATGTGCTGCTTTGTGCAGTACACATAAAAGCTGCAACTCGTCATTATTAAATGATTGTTCATGTGCAGAAAGGTAAAGCTTCCTGCACATGAACAATCACTAGTGGCGATTTGCTCGTTCTGTGTGCTGTGGAGTGTAGTACACATAAAAACAGCAAAAAACAAGGAGAAATTAATAATTTCTCCTCCTTTTGCCAGGTTAAGACCAGCATTCCCTGGTCTTATTTTTGATGCTGCACCATATTTACGCCACCCTTGTAAATAGGGGTCAGTGTCAAAAAGCAATGGGTGTTGCAGCGGAATGCCCAAATCAATAACCACTGCTCGCCCCTTTCACGCCAAATGCTGCGTGAAAGGAGGCCTTATTCACAGGCAGCGTTAAGCCATGTTAAGTGGCTTAATGCCGCCTTGTAAATAAGGCAAAGGGCTTATCACCACCAGAAAAACACAAAAAGTGATGTTCTGGTGGTGATAAGCTCTTGTAAATATGCCCCAGCGTTTGCACTTTCCTAAGCGCAGTCTCGTGGGAAGTAACCAGCACTGAGCAGTTAGATGGGAATGATATAGTCAGACCTAGCGGAGGGGACGGTATGAAGAAGGAACATGGTCAGAGGGGCAATGAAGTCAGGTAAAGGTAGCAGCATGCATAGCTGCTTCATTTAGATTCACACAAAGTAATTTAGCTCTGTATTGCCTTTGTGACAAGATGGCTGCCCCCGTCTGATGCTCCGTTAGGTAGGCTGCACCAAACTAGTGAAAATAGCATGTTTATCTAGAGCAAATCAGAACAATTGTGTAATTTTATGTATGAATACCAATAGCTACCTTGTAGAAGAGCTAATAAGGAATAGAGGTGATCTGAGTTGCTTATGGTCACAAAACAGTAATAAATTATATAGGCCTGATTGGTTCACTGGGAAAAGTTATGTCAGAGTCCAAGAGTATACTCTTTTTTTATCAGGAAAATGTATGAGAAAACCATCAGGTCTGACATATTTAGTGTGAAAACCATATGCTAAAGCCAGTAGGCCTTTAAGGGTGGGATATTACTATATTGTGGCAAAGCCTATCTACAGGCATTGCACTACACAGATTCTCATAGATTACTGTAATAGGAAAGGGTTTTGGTGTTGGTCCCCCCCTCTGGTATCCATGTCTGATAAATCCTGTGGGTAAAAGATTTGAATTTTGATAATCTTTGTTAAGTCTGTTAGAATGTGTTAAATATTGTTTTGTCAGCTGTCATTTTGTATATTTAATTTTCTGATTGTACGCTAAAGAGTTGCCTTGTGGGAAAACATTTAGTGTGCCTGAGTCAGTTATTGTGACCAATGATAAAGGCAACATGGCTATTAGTTCATTGAGAAAATATATGTCAGATATCATAAGTCTGATCTGTTTATAATGAAAAGTTACAACAAAAGCATTAGGTCTCACCAATGTATTGCAAAAAAGCATTTTTAAAGCCAATGGGCCATTCATAGTAGATTGTCATTTAATACACTGTGTTGAAGGCCACACACATATATTTTGTGACATGGAATCTCACAGATTACTGTACTGGGCAAGGGTTGTTGTGCTAGTTAGCCCAGCTGACAAACACTTGGGGACATATTTACTAGCTTTACAGGCAAGGCAGCAATGCAACGTGCTGCACTGCTTGGCATGAAACAGAGAGAGCAGAAATGTGACATATGCACTAAGATATGGTGCATCTCTGCTCCCTCCTTGCTCTGGCGCACTGTGTGCTGCCTGGCACCAATGCAAGCACCCTTGCACCATGCTGCATGGAGGTTGAGTTATGAGCAGGATTGTTTTTGTGCAGAAAGGGACACCTTCCTACACACACAACAATCCCAAAGTCAATTTCCTTTTTCTCTGTGTGATGCAGTACGCATCACACAGAGAAAAAGGTAGTATCAAGGAGAAATAAAGCTATTTCTCTTTGTTGCGCCTGAGTCTGGGAGCTGTGCCATTTTGGCGCAATCCTAGGTTTACTGGCCTTAGTAAATCTGAAATTGTCTCAAAATCATCCATGAATAGATGCATGGGAACATCCATGCTCTCCCTATGGAATACCTTCCCAATATAAGGTAACGCAAAGCAACGCAAATGAGCTTTTTGTCGCTTAAGAAATCCCGGATAAAGACTTGCATTGCCTTGTGAGGACAACACAAGTCTTTAGTAAATCTGTGCCGTGGATTAAAAAATTTGCAGTATGATAATCATGGTTAGGCTCTTTCGGAGGAGTTGCATAATGTGTATTGTTTTGTCACCTGTAGTTTTGTATATATTTCTAGTTTTATGACTGTATGCCAGACGGTTGGCAGTTTATACGCCATACAGGAGACCCCAGGTGGTTATGATGTGAAGTATGATAATCATGGTTAGGCTCTTTCGGAGGAGTTGCATAATGTGTATTGTTTTGTCACCTGTAGTTTTGTATATATTTCTAGTTTTATGACTGTATGCCAGACGGTTGGCAGTTTATACGCCATACAGGAGACCCCAGGTGGTTATGATGTGAAGTAAATAAAGAAGGCTATAAGCTTGATTAGTTCATTGTAAAATATTATGTCAGATGCCATAGCTCTGAGCTGTTTATTATGAAGTTTCTTATGAAAATGTATGTTTATTATGAACAATTACAACAAAGAATATAGGGTCAACTTGTTAAGTATGAGAATCATATGTTAAACCCAAGTAACCTTTAAGGTTGGGTTGCTATTACATGCACACACACACACACATATATATACACACACACATAGGGCTCTTTGGTCAACCCTCTTCTGTCTGTTGGAATGTCATACTGCATGGGACAATGGGTTAGCCCATGTCCGCCATTGGGTCTATTGCGTTTTGGGTGACAACATTTTGCCTGATCATATGTGCACATCTGCCTGAAAATGAGTGTTCTTCCGTGTCTTGGCTGATGGACCAGTCTGTTTTCCATTCCAATTGTATTTTATTAATTTTAAGAATGTCCTGCAGCTTCACAGGCAGGACTGTGAAGTGGGTGGGAAAAGGTGTGGTTAGCCTTATCGATTGTAAATACCTGCACAGGTAGATTTGCGGGCATTAACAAAATGAAATCCAATCCTCTCTCACCGTGGTAATGGTCAGAAGATTACTCCAGCCAAGTGCTGGTGTAACACCACTTGCACGTTCAGATGGAGAACGTATCACCATGGTTTTTATGGAGTTATACATCAAGGGATTTCTCCACAGCCAAAATGTTTCTCCATGAACAGAAAAAAGCAGAAATGAAGAACATGTCCATTTGCTCATTCAGCAGCCTTCCCAGAGAGCAGTATTGCACGCCATGTGTACTTCTGAAGGGAGGGGATAGACATCCTAAAATGATACAACTAAGGAAGAGGTGAACTGACTTCCAATTCACAACTGTAATCTGTAACCGTTAGAGCAGTGACCAGGAATCCTTCTCCAACTGGAATCTTCACACTAGCCTTATAAATGCTATGAAACAGGTAGAACCGTTCACACGCTCAACTTACTAAGGATACCAAAGGGGATGATGGACGGAGCGCTTGAGCAAATCAAACAGTCACCCCCCAGTCAACTGATCTGGGTTTAATCCATCATCATTCTTTAGCTCACTCCACCACCCCAGTTCAGACATGGCCATATGCAAATCATTCTGACCCTGTGCCTCGTGGCAACAGTCCAGCCCGAACTGCCAAGCCATGTCTTCCCTGGACCGGAAACAAGCATCCTGGGACCGATTTCGGGTTCATAACCCTCATCAGCCAGGCTATCTTGAATCCAGTGGCAAAGTGAGCAAGTGACCCACGTATGGGCATACCCTGCCAACTTAGGGCGAACAAAGCGATACCAAAGGGGAAGATAGACAGAGCGCTTGAGCAAATCAAACACTCACCCCCAGTCAACTGATCTGGGTTTAATCCATCATCATTCTTTAGCTCACTGCACCACCCCAGTTCAGACATGGCCATATGCAAATCAGTCTGACCCTGTGCTTCATGGGAACAGTCCAGCCCGAACTGCCAAGCCATGTCTTCCCTGGACCGGAAACAAGCATCCTGGGACCGATTTCGGGTTCATAACCCTCATCAGCCAGGCTATCTTGAATCCAGTGGCAAAGTGAGCAAGGGACCCACGTCTGGGCATACCCTGCCAACTTAGGGCGAACAAAGCGATACCAAAGGGGATGATGGACGGAGCGCTTGAGCAAATCAAACACTCACCCCCAGTCAACTGATCTGGGTTTAATCCATCGTCATTCTTTAGCTCACTCCACCACCCCAGTTCAGACATGGCTATATGCAAATCGGTCTGACCCTGTGCCTCATGGGAACAGTCCAGCCCGAACTGCCAAGCCATGTCTTCCCTGGACCGGAAACAAGAATCCTGGGACCGGTTTCGGGTTCATAACCCTCATCAGCCAGGCTATCTTGAATCCAGTGGCAAAGTGAGCAAGGGGCCCACGTCTGGGCATACCTTGTCAACTTAGGGTGAACAAAGCAATACCAAAGGGAATGATGGACAGAGCGCTTGAGCAAATCAAACACTCACCCCCAGTCAACTGATCTGGGTTTAATCCATTGTCATTCTTTAGCTCACTCCACCACCCCAGTTCAGACATAGCTATATGTAAATCGGTCTGACCCTGTGCCTCATGGGAACAGTCCAGCCCGAACTGCCAAGCCATGTCTTCCCTGGACCGGAAACAAGCATCCTGGGACCGGTTTCGGGTTCATAACCCTCATCAGCCAGGCTATCTTGAATCCAGTGGCAAAGTGAGCAAGGGACCCACGTCTGGACATATCCTGCCAATTTAGGGCGAACAAAGCGATACCAAAGGGGATGATGGAAGGAGCGCTTGAGCACATCAAACACTCACCCCCAGTCAACTGATCTGGGTTTAATCCATCATCCTTCTTTAGCTCACTCCACCACCCCAGTTCAGACATGGCCATATGCAAATCAGTCTGACCCTGTGCCTCATGGGAACAGTCCAGCCCGACCTGCCAAGTCATGTCTTCCCTGGACCGGAAACAAATATCCTGGGACCGGTTTCGGGTTCATAACCCTCATCAGCCAGGCTATCTTGAATCCAGTGGCAAAGTGAGCAAGGGACCCACGTCTGGGCATATCCTGCCAATTTAGGGCGAACAAAGCGATACCAAAGGGGATGATGGAAGGAGCGCTTGAGCACATCAAACACTCACCCCCAGTCAACTGATCTGGGTTTAATCCATCATCATTCTTTAGCTCACTCCACCACCCCAGTTCGGACATAGCTATATGTAAATCGGTCTGACCCTGTGCCTCATGGGAACAGTCCAGCCCGAACTGCCAAGCCATGTCTTCCCTGGACCGGAAACAAGCATCCTGGGACCGGTTTCGGGTTCATAACCCTCATCAGCCAGGCTATCTTGAATCCAGTGGCAAAGTGAGCAAGGGACCCACGTCTGGGCATATCCTGCCAATTTAGGGCGAACAAAGCGATACCAAAGGGGACGATAGACGGAGCGCTTGAGCAAATCAAACACTCACCCCCAGTCAACTGATCTGGGTTTAATCCATTGTCATTCTTTAGCTCACTCCACCACCCCAGTTCAGACATGGCCATATGCAAATCAGTCTGACCCTGTGCCTCATGAGAACAGTCCAGCCCGACCTGCCAAGTCATGGCTTCCCTGGACCGGAAACAAATATCCTGGGACCGGTTTCGGGTTCATAACCCTCATCAGCCAGGCTATCTTGAACCCAGTGGCAAAGTGAGCAAGGGACACACGTCTGGGCATATCCTGCCAATTTAGGGCGAACAAAGCGATACCAAAGGGGATGATGGACGGAGCGCTTGAGCACATCAAACACTTACCTCCAGTCAACTGATCTGGGTTTAATCCATTGTCATTCTTTAGCTCACTCCACCACCCCAGTTCAGACATGGCTATATGTAAATCGGTCTGACCCTGTGCTTCATGGGAACAGTCCAGCCCGAACTGCCAAGCCATGTCTTCCCTGGACCGGAAACAAGCATCCTGGGACCGGTTTCGGGTTCATAACCCTCATCAGCCAGGCTATCTTGAATCCAGTGGCAAAGTGAGCAAGGGACCCACGTCTGGGAATATCCTGCCAATTTAGGGCGAACAAAGCGATACCAAAGGGGATGATGGACGGAGCGCTTGAGCACATCAAACACTTACCTCCAGTCAACTGATCTGGGTTTAATCCATCATCATTCTTTAGCTCACTCCACCACCCCAGTTCAGACATGGCCATATGCAAATCAGTCTGACCCTGTGCCTCATGGGAACAGTCCAGCCCGACCTGCCAAGTCATGTCTTCCCTGGACCAGAAACAAATATCCTGGGACCGGTTTCGGGTTCATAACCCTCATCAGCCAGGCTATCTTGAATCCAGCGGCAAAGTGAGCAAGGTACCCACTTCTGGGCATACCCTGCCAACTTAGGGCAAACAAAGCGATAGCAAAGGGGACGATAGACGGAGCGCTTGAGCAAATCAAACACTCACACCCAGTCAACTGATCTGGGTTTAATCCATTGTCATTCTTTAGCTCACTCCACCACCCCAGTTCAGACATGGCTATATGCAAATCAGTCTGACCCTGTGCCTCATGGGAACAGTCCAGCCCGAACTGCCAAGCCATGTCTTCCCTGGACTGCAAACAAGCATCCTGGGACTGGTTTCGGGTTCATAACCCTCATCAGCCAGGCTATCTTGAATCCAGTGGCAAAGTGAGCAAGGGACCCACGTCTGGGCATATCCTGCCAATTTAGAGCGAACAAAGCGATACCAAAGGGGATGATGGACGGAGTGCTTGAGCAAATCCAACACTCACCCCCAGTCAACTGATCTGGGTTTAATCCATCATCATTCTTTAGCTCACTCCACCACCCCAGTTCAGACATGGCCATATGCAAATCAGTCTGACCCTGTGCCTCATGGGAACAGTCCAGCCCGACCTGCCAAGTCATGTCTTCCCTGGACCGGAAACAAATATCCTGGGACCGGTTTCGGGTTCATAACCCTCATCAGCCAGGCTATCTTGAATCCAGTGGCAAAGTGAGCAAGGGACCCACTTCTGGGCATACCCTGCCAACTTAGGGTGAACAAAGCGATAGCAAAGGGGATGATAGACGGAGCGCTTAAGCAAATCAAACACTCACCCCCAGTCAACTGATCTGGGTATCGCAACTTACTAAGGAGGCTGCAGTGTTCTTCATTTAAAGACCACGAGTAGATCCAGAGACCAACACTCATTTCTGCTGGCTCGCCTGAATAAAACCAAGCCTTTTGGTTTGCATTTTCAAGTGAATGAGGCCACTGATGAGCAATCATGTGACGATGCAGTGAAGTATATCATAAAGACGTTAAGTGGGTCGCTTCTACTGTTCTAATGGTTTCCTTCCAGTCATGGCAAAGATACAATATGGATCTTGATATAGGTCACTATAGGGTCCCCGACTTTTAGCCTCACCCAACTGCTATTAAGGAAAGGCAAAAAACCACAATCCTTACAAATGAGAATGCCAGAGGCTTGCATTATGGAAAAGAACCCCCAGGCAACAAAGATAATTTTTTTGCCCCTGAGTAACATTGAAGTAATGTTAATACATTTTAAAAATCCAATATTATTATTACCACTGAACATTCAATACTCAATTTGATCACATCAAATAACATCAACACACATTTTTGTTTCTGTCTTCCCATATTCTGAATAAGAGCAGTTTCTTTGATTTTTATTAAAATGCTTGCTACAGTTTCGTGGTGTTTTGAAATAAGTCCCACATTCCTCAGATCCTGTCTACTATGATTCAATTACAATAGGCCCATGATGGAAGAAGTGGCTGTTTTAAGAACTGTAGAATTCATTTTAATTAATCATGGTGTCCCTCTGCGGGTCTGAACATTTTGCATATTATAAATGTGAGACTGTGCACACGAACCACAGGGATACAGTTTGACATGTAATCCAGAAATATCGTCTGTAACAGCCAAAACACATTTTAGAATATGTTCACCAGATACATGTATGCAGCTGTACATGTGCTGAGAGCTACATAGAGGAATCCAGAAATTACACCAGTCTCCAGTGGCACCTGAATCAGGGGTGTTGGAGGTGCTGCAGCATCCCATAAAACCTGGGTGGATAGACTGAAAATCAACAATGAAGGGGACGTCAAAGTTTTTTTGAATTCTGGAAACATTTTTTGTGTTTTATAAGAAACAAACATATCCCTTATGCTTTCAGATGAATGACATTACTGGAAAAGACCCACTTAAAGCATTTTTCCACCACCACAGTCAATCACATTCAGCATCAATTGATAAAAGGGTCTTATGGTAACAGTGCTCTGGATGCACCCCTTATCGAGATCCCCAACATTTTTCATCCCACTTAAAGCACTGCGTATGAAAGACAATGTCTGGTAATGCTGACCTATATAAACAAACCATGTAAATGCAAGTGTCAATGACTTGAGTGAGGCTCCTAGAAAGGTCATTGAATACTTACTCATGTCTTCATAAAAGCTCTCTCATGTCTTTTTTCTAGAAATGCAGACACTACGCACATCGTTGGCGGTCCTGGGGAAGGGATGTCTGGCATCCTCCTTCAGCTGTGTCTTCCTTTACACCAGTGAGCTCTATCCCACCGTCATCAGGTTTGTCATTTTGTTGTAACATTAATTAGACCCTACTGGTGCTACTGGTCCTCCATGACTTTCATGGATTTTGTTATTTCTATAGAGTATATGTCACAATAATCCTGTCCAGAAAGACTGAAGTGAAAATAGAGATGATTGTGGACCATCTTGAAGCCAGAGGCTAAGCAGAGGATGCACGTTGTTAGGAACTGGATTATTATTAGGAGTGGGCAACTGCCCACTTCAAAGAATAATCACAACCCTTGTCAGGGTGAACCCTCAAAGTCACAAAATCAACCTGAGCTCAACCCTCTGGACTGGGAACCCAAATCACCCTTGGCATTTTTGTTGAACCAACATCCCCGGGTCGGGGGTGTGCAAGTGTGAAGTACTGCTGCTTTTGTTACTGGGGGTTGATATTGCAGCACCAGCTGAAAAATCAGCCCCAGTAACAAAACTGCACCCCTAACTCTGTAAAACCGGCCCCCACCCTTCCAGCCTCCTGGGAAATGCGCAATGGCTGCTATGGCCAGTCCGTCCCTGCGTCTAGAAGCTATGGTACAGAGGAGACAGGCTGAACTCAGGGTTATGTTTATAATTTTATGTAGTACCAAAACAGTAATAAATTAAAAATGCAAAACAATAAAAATTCCAAACCAAACTAGATAAATCGAGTAAAATATAATATACAAAAGCACACCAAAATAACAAAAATTCAATAAGGGCACAAGAGATATGAGTTATTCAACACTTTATGTACAAATAGCACCAATAAACAAAAATCACCAATGATTGTCCATGGTTGCAGTAGATCTGGACCTAGGTGCGATTTAAAAGCGGCTGCAATGGAGCACTGGTCCCCAACCAGGTTCATACTGGTCAAAGATTTCACCTTAGGACGTGTACCCTGGTTTAGAGTTTGGTGGATGTGATACTCTGTCACAAACATGATGGATGCCCTGTCCGCAGTATTACAGGTGAAGAATAGCCTATGGCATTTTTGATTCGGGGGACTGAATATTAGCGCCCATCCACTAAACCTTAAATCAAGTATTTAGTCTTTTAAATCCCTAACAATAGGAATAATCTTCTGCGGGCCCTAGGAACTCTTGGGAGACACTCAGAGACTCGCATAGTGTCAAGCAGAGGCCAATCGCAGAGTCCAGTCCGGGTCCAGTGGCCATTGATCAGCTTTGCACTTGCAGGAAAATGCATCTTAGAGCTCGTTGTCTCCCTGTACCCACACCGGAGGTCAGCCAATTGACTCTTTGAGTCCACTTCTTTGCCCTTTGTATAAGAGGGAGCCGGCCCAATTCTTCAGGGGTCCTCTCAGCTCATAGACAGCAGGTCCAGACCTTTCTTGATCTTCTCAAAATAAAGAGAGAGGGACCAAACAACGAAGGGGAAGGGTACCAACAATGACCAAAGTCTTAAAAAGAGTCCCCTTCAGGTAAGTCTTATACGCAACACTTCACTTTACCACACACAACCTTTATACACCAGATAGATGAAAAAAATAAATGAACAAAGAGGAAATGTAATCAAACAAATAAGTAATAAGAATAAAAAACAAATGTATTCACAACATCATTTGGAGCATAGTATACAGAAATATTTTATCTAGTTGTTGTAATCCTAACATTAAAAACAGCAATATTCATCAACATACAACAACCTGCAATACATCAATTAAAAATAATTCAGTTTAAAATAAACTAAATAGATATACACAATTGGGAACACAGCAAAGGAAAAATGATTCCTATCATTAAGAAAACACTACATTAGTTAGATACAAATCAATTTTTAACTACTGAAATCATTGATCCAACTTATTCCATTCAGTACAGTTCTCTCCTCCAACTTAATGAGGTTTTCTTTTCTAAGAGCATCGACGCGTTTCGGTGGGCAATCAATATACAGCCAACACCTTCTTCAGGAAGACAACCTATATTCCCAACAGCATTATTAAAATCTGAAAGTCTAGGGCAGAAAAGGCCTCCAAACGTGACTATAAGCAAAGGGCAGAGAGGCCTCCAAACACGACTGTAAACAGATATTTAGACAGCCAGTTTCTATGTCCTATTATAAGATCCACTAACGTCACTCTATAGACACTGGTTAGTAGTGTTCGGCCACCGCAGCAAATTTTGAGACAGCCAATCTCTCAAATAGTCCACTAACTAGTTAGTGGTGTTGGGCAGCCCCAAGTCCTGCAAAGGAAGCCCCTCTTAGTGGTTATCTCTTATTTTGACCCGGGAGTGAAGCATTCACCGTAAACATATTCTTAATTTCAATCAGCGCGGTCAATGAAATTCCGCGTTGTGGTAAACACAATCCACTTCGGGATCTCTTATTCTGACCCGGAAGTGAAACATTCACCTTGAATGTATTCTTAATTTCGATCAACACGATCAATAGAGTCCCGCGTTGCGGTAAATACAATCCACATCGGGATCTATATCTGGTTGTCGTCAATCACGGGACCAACGCCTCCGTAGATATACAAGAATTGATCTTCCACAGGTTCAGAAAGTGTTCTGAAGTGAGTGCCTGGAGGTGCCTCATTTATTCCTGGCAATAGCTAGAGGGTGTGGGTTTCATCTAGGCACTTGCTAGCCAATAGGGTAGAAGTTATCAGGCCCTGATTTGCCTGCATTTGCAGTAGTTCCTGTATGCCTTACTGCAAGAAAGCCCAAAATGTCATGTCAAGGCATTTTCAAGATGGCAAAAGTCTTCTGTCACGCTAAACTTGGACTCTGAGGGTGTGGATGTGATTGGGGATTGTACTATGGTAATTCTAGTGTCCTCCCACATCTAACACTAAAGTTTAGTTTGAGGCAAGGACTGCAACTTCAGCAAACCCAGACAGAAGTCTGGTAGTAAAAAAGTAGGGTCCTTCAGCAACCAGACAGGTGATACACAAGAACTGTCTTGGCATCATGTCCTCTCCTTTTCATTTGTTCCTTATGTGTTACATGTTGCTCAATAGACCTGCAAAGCTGGATTTGCAGCCTTGCTGTAAAAATGAGGCCCACCATGCATATTTTATGGAATTCAGAGAAGTCCATTCTGGCCATTCAGGTGAGCCTATTGTTTGCACCTGATAGGCATTTTCTACCCTTTTCACACCTTTTCAAGGCTATTCACTGTCTCAGTTCTGGCAAAGGATTATCCCAATTTGGCTTCTGAGAGTTTAGGCAAGTAAAGTGTGACTTCTAAAAGTTCGTTTTTCATATTCTTTATTATAATCTGACATCACCGTTAAATTGGATTTATTAAAATAGCTGTTTATTTTTCTATAATATCCCTTTCCTGAGTTAGCAGTACAGTTAGCAGTATTAGTATTTAATCTGCACTCTAGTTTTCTACATAGGACAGACAGGACTACCACAAGGAAAATAGCCTTCTGGCGCCTTGTGACTGTAGGGACAGAGTAATATAAATTTTCTAGATGTCCCGCTTTCTTTTCCATACTATGTACCCTACCATGTGGGCTGCAAGGCTTACATATGGGTGACCTATTCATATTTAATCAGAATGTAGAGACCTGTCTAAGGGGTATATTTTGACAGGTGCAATTCTCGTTTACATTGCAGCAGTCAGGCTACACAGGGTAATCATGTTTGCCCCACCACTGTAGGGGACTGCACAATAGTTGCTGTAGTCTATAAGTAGCATTTAACTTCCAGGACCTAGTTACTTTGTACCATACACTAGGGACTTATAGACAAGTTGTGCTAATTAAGAGTATACCAATTCAATCACGTTTAAAGGGGGAGCACAGATATGTTATTATTTACTGGTTAGCAGAGGTAAAGGGCACAGAGTTCTACAGACAGAAAAAACATAGGGGCCTGCCCAGTGGGGCAGGCCTCTCAATTATATCTATGCCCTGCCAGGCTTAGGATGGCTTCATAGATATGGAGTAATGCAAGGCAGCAGAAAGCGCTGCCTTGCCTTACTCTGCGTCAAGGAGGCGTTCCATGGGCTTTGCAGTGGGTGTTCCCAAGCAACAACCATAGATTTTGACGCTGCCCCAGATTTACAAAATCACATAAACTTGGGGCAGTGCCAAAACCTTATTCTTCCCCAGAGCAGGCGTAACATGGAGAAATGTTTTTATTTCTTTTCGTTTTTGCTCCATCCTTGTGTGCTGCATTGTGCAGCACACATAGAACGAGGAAAATGTTTCCCAGGATTCTTTTTGTGCAAGAATGTGTCCTTTCCTGCACAAAGCAAAACCAAAGGAAATGATGGACGGAGTGTTGAACATTGCAAGCACTCACCCCCAGTCAACTGATCTGGGTTTAATCCACCACCATTCTTTAGCCCACTCTGCCACCCCAGTTCAGACATGGCCATATGCAAATCAGTCTGACCCTGTGCCTCATGGGAACAGTCCAGCCCGAACTGCCAAGCCATGTCTTTCCTGGACCGGAAACAAGCTTCCTAGGACCGGTTTCTGGCATTTCAGCCGTCTTCAGCCAGGCTTGCTTGAATCCAGTGGCAAAGTGAGCAAGGGACTCACGTCTGAGCATACCCTGCCAACTTATGGCAAACAAAGCAAAACCAAAGGAAATGATGGACGGAGTGTTGAACATTGCAAGCACTCACCCCCAGTCAACTGATCTGGGTTTAATCCACCACCATTCTTTAGCCCACTCTGCCACCCCAGTTCAGACATGGCCATATGCAAATCAGTCTGACCCTGTGCCTCATGGGAACAGTCCAGCCCGAACTGCCAAGCCATGTCTTTCCTGGACCGGAAACAAGCTTCCTAGGACCGGTTTCTGGCATTTCAGCCGTCTTCAGCCAGGCTTGCTTGAATCCAGTGGCAAAGTGAGCAAGGGACTCACGTCTGAGCATACCCTGCCAACTTATGGCAAACAAAGCAAAACCAAAGGAAATGATGGACGGAGTGTTGAACATTGCAAGCACTCACCCCCAGTCAACTGATCTGGGTTTAATCCACCACCATTCTTTAGCCCACTCTGCCACCCCAGTTCAGACATGGCCATATGCAAATCAGTCTGACCCTGTGCCTCATGGGAACAGTCCAGCCCGAACTGCCAAGCCATGTCTTTCCTGGACCACTCAGACGTGAGTCCCTTGCTCACTTTGCCACTGGATTCAAGCAAGCCTGGCTGAAGACGGCTGAAATGCCAGAAACCGGTCCTAGGAAGCTTGTTTCCGGTCCAGGGAAGACATGGCTTGGCAGTTCGGGCTGGACTGTTCCCATGAGGCACAGGGTCAGACTGATTTGCATATGGCCATGTCTGAACTGGGGTGGCGGAGTGGGCTAAAGAACGGTGGTGGATTAAACCCAGATCAGTTGACTGGGGGTGAGTGCTTGCAATGTTCAACACTCCGTCCATCATTTCCTTTGGTTTTGCTTTGTTCGCCATAAGTTGGCAGGGTATGCTCAGACGTGAGTCCCTTGCTCACTTTGCCACTGGATTCAAGCAAGCCTGGCTGAAGACGGCTGAAATGCCAGAAACCGGTCCTAGGAAGCTTGTTTCCGGTCCAGGGAAGACATGGCTTGGCAGTTCGGGCTGGACTGTTCCCATGAGGCACAGGGTCAGACTGATTTGCATATGGCCATGTCTGAACTGGGGTGGCGGAGTGGGCTAAAGAACGGTGGTGGATTAAACCCAGATCAGTTGACTGGGGGTGAGTGCTTGCAATGTTCAACACTCCGTCCATCATTTCCTTTGGTTTTGCTTTGTTCGCCATAAGTTGGCAGGGTATGCTCAGACGTGAGTCCCTTGCTCACTTTGCCACTGGATTCAAGCAAGCCTGGCTGAAGACGGCTGAAATGCCAGAAACCGGTCCTAGGAAGCTTGTTTCCGGTCCAGGGAAGACATGGCTTGGCAGTTCGGGCTGGACTGTTCCCATGAGGCACAGGGTCAGACTGATTTGCATATGGCCATGTCTGAACTGGGGTGGCGGAGTGGGCTAAAGAACGGTGGTGGATTAAACCCAGATCAGTTGACTGGGGGTGAGTGCTTGCAATGTTCAACACTCCGTCCATCATTTCCTTTGGTATCGCTTTGTTCACCATAAGTTGGCAGGGTATGCTCAGACGTGAGTCCCTTGCTCACTTTGCCACTGGATTCAAGCAAGCCTGGCTGAAGACGGCTGAAATGCCAGAAACCGGCCCTAGGAAGCTTGTTTCCGGTCCAGGGAAGACATGGCTTGGCAGTTCGGGCTGGACTGTTCCCATGAGGCACAGGGTCAGACTGATTTGCATATGGCCATGTCTGAACTGGGGTGGCGGAGTGGGCTAAAGAACGGTGGTGGATTAAACCCAGATCAGTTGACTGGGGGTGAGTGCTTGCAATGTTCAACACTCCGTCCATCATTTCCTTTGGTTTTGCTTTCCTGCACAAAGACAATCCTGCCAACTACGCAGACACCCTTGCATAATGGAGCAAGGGAGCAAGGGTGCCTGCGTTGGCGCTGGACACCAAATTGTGTGGCAGCGCTGGCTGAAAGAACATGTATCTCATAAATACAGTGCATTCCTGCTCGTTTGCATTGGCGTACAGCAGGGCATCAAAAAGACTTGTGGCGCTGCCCTACATCAATTGTTTTGTAAATGAGGCCCACAGGGTCCAGCAAAAGGTGAAAAATCTGTGCCGATCATGCAGCAAAAAAACACTGTATTAACTCAATAACCTGAGGTCCTGAACACTTAGGTGCCAATTACGATCCGGCAAAAACCGGGTACGAACCGTCGGACGGAGGCTTTTTTCCGTCCGACTCGTACCCGGTCGTAAAACTTTACAAACATGCAAGTACGATTCGCACGGAAACACCATTTCCGTACGAGTCGTACAAAACACCGACCGACGAAAAGATACATACAAATGGGATCCGGGGAAAGAGCCGACGTGACGTCGGGACGCTCTCAGGCCGCGTTTCACGACCCAGGAAGTACGATTAGAACCGACAGCAGTCCGGACGGCAATATTTTTACGGTGCCGGAAAAGCGAAGTACGGCGCGAAACGACCAGAGTAGGTGGCCCGGTAAGCGCCGTACCCCCCCCAGCCCCCGCATGTATGCGCCGTACTCCCCCCAGCCCCCGCATGTACGCGCCGTACCCCCCCCAGCCCCCGCATGTACGCGCCGTACCCCCCCCAGCCCCCGCATGTACGCGCCGTACCCCCCGTGTATGTACACCCGAGTACGAGTCGAACCCCCCCGTGTATGTACACCCGAGTACGTGTCGAACCCCCCCGTGTATGTATACCCGAGTACGAGTCGAACCCCCCGTGTATGTACACCCGAGTACGTGTCGAACTGTACGTGTCGAACCCCCCCGTGTATGTACACCCGAGTACGTGTCGAACTGTACGTGTCGAACCCCCCGTGTATGTACACCCGTGTACATTCGAGTCGTACCCCCACCCGTGTATGTACGGTGCGCTGGGGGTACGCACCATACATACACGGGTGGGGGTACGACTCGAACGTACACGGGTGTACATACACGGGGGGGGTTCGACACGTACTCGGGTGTACATACACGGGGGGTTCGACACGTACAGTTCGACACGTACTCGGGTGTACATACACGGGGGGTTCGACACGTACAGTTCGACACGTACTCGGGTGTACATACACGGGGGGTTCGACACGTACTCGGGTGTACATACACGGGGGTTCGACACGTACAGTTCGACACGTACTCGGGTGTACATACACGGGGGTGTTCGACACGTACAGTTCGACACGTACTCGGGTGTACATACACGGGGGGTTCGACTCGTACTCGGGTGTACATACACGGGGGGGTTCGACACGTACTCGGGTGTACATACACGGGGGGTTCGACTCGTACTCGGGTGTACATACACGGGGGTACGGCGCGTACATGCGGGGGCTGGGGGGGGTACGGCGCGTACATGCGGGGGCTGGGGGGGTACGGCGCGTACATGCGGGGGCTGGGGGGGGTACGGCGCGTACCGGGCATCTGTTTGGACGTCTCCATGGTTGCTATTGGAGTTCGGTGCGGACGGTCTTTTAACCATACGGTTGTACATTCGGACGCCCGGGACGGATCGTGATTCCCCGGTCGGACTTCGCTTTTCACGTTTGTACGGTAAATCGTCCGAGGACGTGTCGGACACTTTTTCTGACCCGAGGACGTGTGGGGAATTATTCCCAATGCGACTCGTATGGGCTTTTTACCATGCGAATCGTGATTGCCAGTTTGTACGGCACTTGTACGATTTGTACGGTAAAAAGACCGGATACGAGTCGTACGGGAATTTTTTTTACCGGATCGTAATTAGCACCTTATTACGCACCTGCACTTCCCCATATCTGGGTTTAGTATTCTCTGATACTGGATCTTGGGCAGCTCATGCTGCCCATTGTAGAAGTAAATTATTAAAAGCGGCTAATTCGATCTTGAGCCTTCGCCAACCAAAACAAACAGAGGTCGTTTTACCCATAATCAAGATTTCTAAATCGCAGTGCATTCCCACAGCCACATACGGCGCTGAAGTCTGGGGTTTTACAAATTGTAGTGGGGTTCAAAGAGAGGAAAATACATTTTGCCGGAAACTTTTAGGGGCTCAAATCACTTCTCCAAACTTTGTGTGTCATAAGGAACTAAATTTGTACTATATAGAAGATTTTATCAGGTCGCGACCAGGCAGCGACCCTGACAAGGGAGATTATTGTAGACTGCCTCAACTTTGGCAAGGGAGGGTGCATACCCTGGCTTTCCGCTGTTAGAAAAAGCTTAATCAGCGTGAACTTAGAGCATATCTTTTTAAACCCATCGGACCTAGAGGGTATGAATAAGAGTCCTCATGAATGCATTATATGAATCTTATAATAACGCAAGACACGTCACAGAGCCTTCAAACCCATATGCCATCTAAATATCTCCTGAAGAATACTGGTCGTTGGGGGAGAAGCTTGCTCTTTCGCCTCAGGGATGGCACTTTAAAATTTGCACTTTGCTTCCCTCTGGGATTTAATATTAATCTCGAGCAAATGCCCTGCCCTTGTGGCACTGGTAGTAATCAAACGATGTTACATATTTAATTTTTTTGCAATTTCTACCAAGAATATGATTCCGTATTTTAAGGCAATTGCCAACATCGATTATAGAACAGCCAACTGGGAGATTCTTAGACTCGAGAGTGACGATCTGATTTTTCGTGTCAGCTCTTTCCTTAGAGTGGCAGTCCGCTCACGTGTTTCCATGAGCGAGCAACTTCTAATGCATTAAGTGTACCTGAATAAATAATACTGCTTTATCGTACGTACCTACCTATACCTTATAGTTGGAATACTAACTAAAGTGTTATCTGCGGTCTGGAATACTTTAAGAGATCAAAATTTAATTGCACTTATATTATGCTGCTAAAATTGTTTAAAACTGACTGCACTTTACTATAATATGCTGCTATCTGTTTGTCCAACCCCTGAATGTGTTTAATACCACAATGCTGTTATCCGCCCGTTCATTTGTAAACTTTATTTATGATATTGTTGTTTTGTATACTATGTCTTTTTAACATTTGCACACATAAACATTGACATTAACATTGCTGCGTGAGGGAGTTCCCATAGTGGGAGTGTGTAGGGACTGAAAAGGTCAGCACGACCTATCCCCCACAGACAGAAGCACAGGGCGAGGGCAATGCACCCCGATGATGTCTTGCTCTCCCAGGGATGGGGTCTCTGGGACAACTGTTTCTCTTACTGTGGTCCGGGGTAGATGGTGGACCCTGAGGGCAGTAGTACTTTAGGGGAGGGGGGCGCACAACATCTCCTTTTTCAAAAAGCATAAAGACAGAATGGTGAACCGACCCCCAGGCCTTGCGCACCCCGGGGGTAATCTTTGAAAATAGGTCTGTGTACTCTTCTCTAATTTTCAGGGGTAACGCTTTTAACAAGCATATCTCTGGCACTGGAGGTGCGATTTTGGACGTATTTGGTATGTTTTGCTCCTGGTGGCAGCCCTGGACACCAGCCGTATTTACTTTTGGGTCCCCTAGTATCTAAAAGACTGTTATCCATTGGTAGCTGCAGTTTCTGACTCCCTGCACCAGATCAGTCCTCTGCTTGGCTCCTGCTGCTATTCTCCTCCTTGTGGGGGCATCTTGCACAACCCTTCCGCGATCAGCCAGCCAAACACCCACTCTGCTGAATTACCTCAGCCCCAGAGCCTTCTGGCTTCTTGAATGGCAGCAGTATGAAGAACCAGAACCTTTTGGACCTTGCGGCGCAGGGTACGCCCTATGTCTTCGGAGTTCACCTGCTTCACTACACAGAGACACAGGACACTCTGTTGGCATTAGAAGATCAGATTTATTTAGCTGCAGCTAGTACAGTGATCCTAGAAGTACACAAGGTAGGTTCTCAGGAGACTGCCACTTCACTCTGTGGCGCATCGGATTAAATACTGTACAATACACAATAATTAACGAGACACACTCCCAAAGCATATAAGAAAGAGCCAGTAATGAAAGTTAGAAAACAAAGCGGAACCAATAGGAAAGGTTCGAAAACAGAAATATCAGATGACTCAAAGAGACCTCTCCTCCAATGGTGTTCGTCACCCCACCCTCAAGCTGATGGATTAACAGAGTCATAACTAACTTGCATGTGGAGAGATACGTTTGTGTGTATTGGAGGACAGTCGTGAAACAAGAGAATGCTAGCAGGAGACAGTGAAGGCCGATCGATAAGATAAAGTCAGGAAAGAATAGTGTGAGCCAACAGATAGTTGAAGCAGGGATTTGAAAAGCCAGACAGGGATTAGTTTACTCGGCTAGTTCTAACATCAGCTTTGCAAATAGAGGCAGAGGGCGTATTTGGACACCGGACTACAGAAAAAGCAGAATAGACTTTGTTCGCCGTGCTGCCTGAGTGATGGCAACACAAAATGGCGGCGAGTCACAAAATGGCGGGTCGATTCGATCGTGATCGAAAATCGAAGTTCCTCAAGTATGTCAGAGGAGTCCAGAGCCAGTCCACAGATGTCTTAGGGGAGCCATCCAGGATCATCTAACAGAGCCCCTCCTCAACTGTTCATCAGGGGACGTAAGGGAGGAAGTGCCACTGACACTAGAGAGACACTTCCTAGTCTCGGGGGGGCAACTGGAGTCGAAATCCTTACTCCATTTTTGCAGGGCATCAGGTGGCTTCTCCTTACAGCTGGTAATCTTTTTGCCATTCTTGCTTCGAGGTACAGGGTCCTATTGTCTGTTTCTTTGCTGTGCGGGGTTTATTAGGTTGAGGTGCAAAACTTTAGTAGTCAGGCAACCTTGGCCAATCCTAGGATGCCCCATCATCCTTCCACTCTCACATCATTCCTCCCACACATCAGTCTGGCACAATATTAGCTGACTGACTGCTTGAGCCCTTTTCACCAATACTACAAATGTGAGCCCCTCCTGTGTTAACTCCAGAGGTTTGAGCTTCCTCCTTTGTTCCAGTGGCCCTAGGTTTTCCCAGCACAGGTGCAGTGCGACAAACTAATTACCAGATTCAGAATTCCCCCCTGCCCCTTTCCTTCTCCAAGGACTTGATAAAGCACTGTTAATTGTCCTATTGTCTTGGGAGGCCTCAGATTCCTCTGCTGGGGAGCAGAGTAATTAACCTGGCCCAGTAGAAGTGACAAAGACCTGGAATCTGATTATGAGCTGAGCCGGAGAAATATGACAAATCTCTAAGCGTCATAAGATGTGTATGTGGGTTATTGGCGACTATAAATTCAAACTCAGGGTTCATGTTTCTTCCCAGATTTTAACCTTGCTGGACCCTCTAGGCCTAAGTAGAGCCAAACTGTACTTTAGGGCAGATTTAGTCTATATTGTGCACACACTGAATACACCACATACCCCAGTAAGGAATGCAAACCTATGGTTGTGGACTCATACTATAAGGACTACCCCAGGTCAGCACCAATCCCTGAAGCGTCCCTTCTGCAACAGGGAATCTGTTCACAGACACTGGGCTGTGAATGGTAGTAGTTTCAAACGTACAGCCGGCTTTTGTGCGCATACTCGTGTGTTTGAGTATAACCAGCTCAGAGCCTCTTACCTCAGATGCACAGCACAACGGTGTCTTAAAAGGCGAACAATGGCAGTTAACATGCTCAGTCCATTTATCGCGAATCTACTATGATTGAGACTCAGGTTCTTCTGAGACTCTCACGCAGTACAAAAAAAGGTAGTTAATGATGAAAATTCCTGGTGGACTAAATTAGCAGAATCCATTTGCTACACAATTGTAGAATATAACATACTAAACTGAAATGCATTGCAATTGTAGTATTAAGAAATGCACTGTTTTGAATTTTGGACACTATTTATATATACTGGACTCCCTGAGCTAAGAAACAGCAAGCCCCTCACCACTCTTCCCACTGAAGCCCTAAAGATCAACGCTGCTCATGGTGACCCTATAGAAGACAGGAGCCACCCAAATGCAAAAACAAATAGTTCTGAAGCAGTGTGGTCTGATTAGGCATGTTTTAAAACCATTTGTTTCGAATTGTTTGCTCATTAAAGCACAGAAGAACTTCTAGTAGAAAATGCAGCTGGCCTGGCACCGGCAACAAAACTAACTCCCACCAGCTGTAAAACTGGCCTCCACCTTTCCAGCCCACTGGGAAAATACCTGGTGCCCGGTAGGGCCAGTCCAGGTTTTTTATTTATAGTAGCACCTCTTCCTAGAAAGCATCCTGTTTTGCCTTGAACAGACTCTAAGGGTCTAATTTAGGGTTTGCTGAATGGGATACTAAGTCAATATATGATGAATAGCCTGTCTGCCACATTAAGAGTGCCATAGACTGCATTTCAATTGTCATACAGATTAGGGGGTATCTGGCAAGTTTGTGATAATGTATCCTGACTTCCAAACTCTAAATAGGACCCTACGTCTGTAAACAAAAAAGAAGTTTGAAACCTACACTCATAGGTGGGTGAAGTAGGATGATATTACTGAGACTAGAAAGAATAGGATTACCACAACACTCTTCCTCATCACAGTTCTTACATCTCTAGGAAATAACACACATAGTGCAACTTTTACAGCAGTAGTTGACTTTCTAAAGAAGATAGAGTGTGGTCACTATCAACATGAGTGTAGATACAATGAAGTCATATTGAAAAGTGGAAAAACAGAGATGCATGAAAAGGCCTGAACGCCTGATGGAGAAGAATTTGGCAACTAAGTGCACTATAGCAAGATGCAACCAAGATCAGTATGATATCCCATGACCATTCTCCTGGAGAGTAACATAGGCACAATCCCTAAAAAGACCACATGACAGAGGAATAAGATCATTAAACCAATTGAGATATGCATGTGTTCTTTGAGAACAACTTCCTGTGACATGGTACCCAAACATGCATGAGGGGCCATAAATTCAATGGCCCAAGAAATCAATTTTTAGTTCTTCGCATGTCTGCCTCCAGAAAGACAGTGCTGTGGTAAAATGACAGGTCAGAGAGGCAGCAAATGATGCCGTGAAAACCTATTTCCTTGAGAGCTGAAGGACAGTCAAGAAGGATACTGTGACAAAGCAGGAACATCTGAGCCCTAGTACTCTTAAAAAAGACGACCAGCAGAGTTTGAAGACGCAGAGTCAAAATGGGAACATCTTTACATAGATTGATTGATGTACTTATAGAGCGCAGCTATCACCCTACGGGCATCTTGGCGCTTGCATTGGGAACCCGTCCTGGTTTTTCCCTGTAAGATAACCCATACTGGGCATCCCCAAGGTGAAAGCCAGGCATCCCGCCGCGGGGGGCCATTGTGGAGATTAAGCAGGCTTGTTGCCCAGAGCTGCATAGTGTGAACTCGTGCTTAGAGTGGGCACCAAAGCGAGAATTATCGAGTCCGTGGACAATTGGGCTCTGGACCCTGCCGAGTCGGGAATCGAACCCAGGTCCCGGGTCTGATCTCTGCTTCAGGGTATGCCTCCTCTAACCAGTGAGCTACACTTCTCCACATAGGTGAATTCCAGCCCGGCCTACATAGTGTGAGAATGGGAGAAGAAGAATGAAATAAGCCCCTTAATTCACTTTTATACCCAGTCAGAGACTTTAGCTGTTAGCTCAGCAGAGGCGTGCAAAAAGATAAGTCCTCGTGTCCTAATTTGGAGGTCGTAGAGAGTATTACCCCATCCTCATAAAGAAACAGCTGCTGCACAATAAGTTCTTCCAGTTATGCCCTCTACAGCAGCTGAGGAGTATATGTCAGTATTCCCTCTCAATGCCAGTGACAAACACTTGCAATGATGTGTAAGCACTTAGACAACGGATGGTGAGGCAATGGATCCTGACGCAGGAGTCGGTAATGCATAAGAATGAAGCTCTGTGAAATAGAAACTTGGTAGAAATTGAACAGCAAACCCTGAACCCTACTCCAGGCCAATATACTGGGGTCAGCATCATCTTGTCACACTCAGCTCCCCGTAAGGAGTACATGATGACGAGTCCTTTACATACAACCTATCTACTGTAAACTCACAAAGGAAACTTGAAGTGAAACACAACAACATCAATCCACCTATTATTATGCCAACTGAAAAAAAAAACTGGCTATGTATGACACAGAAAACATCTCATGTCAAAATGAACACTTGCAATATATGTCGATTACCTGGGAGCAGTTACACTACTTGCAGCTTTCCAAATGAGCAATGTATTATGTACTCAATGGTTTGCACGCACTGGAAACAAACACTGTTTTAGAAAATAATGATACACTAATGCTGGTTGGTCCCAAAAAGGGTGCTACCACTTACTAGCCGACTTACTATAAAACACCCAAGCAGACAACAGCTTACCAACATGTTGCACTGGAGCTATTGTTATGGTGACTGGCACAAGAGGAACCAAGTCTCTTATTTTATCGAGCTCTTTGAATGAAGTGATTACAGATCATACTGAGAAGAGGTGTTCCATCTATTCAGACACAAAGACACTCGCCATTCCAACACTAGAAGGATGGGAACCCAGTGGACCACAAGGATATCAGCTGCCCATAGCGAACAAATTCCAGAGCTTAGCAAACAGAACCATCTCATTGGCTTTCCAATGGAGGAACAGAGAGAAACAAAAGAAACCCAAAGCACTGTGACAAGCAGCCAATATGCGGATAACAATTGGCAAATTTAGAAAGCCGCTTAATTTGGCCAAGACCAAAAAAGCCACAGTTCTGGGATGTCCCTAACATACATGGACCCGTTCACCATAAACACTACACATAATTGTGAAATTGCGTGTGAAATTGCCTACTCAAGTGTATGATCTGTGGCAAAGACAGGGCATATAGAATGACTGTTCCTATCAGGCTACTCAAAGAAGACAATCATTGAATATGGCATGAAATATTCCATCTCCCTGCACCTGATACACTTTTAATGTGGACTGTCAGAAGGTTTGCCTAGCCCACCTAAACAAAAGTAGTAAATCCAAATCAAGAAAAAAGTAAAGGAGAAAAACAGCAAGGATCCAGACAGGACACCATTCATGCAGTCATAATGACACAGCCAAGGCAAGGCAAATTCCTCAAACTATTGGGTATATCAGGAGGCTGAATTCAGATCTTTTTGCTGGGCAGGGATATTGTTCTCAGACAGTTGTCTTCTCTCATTCCCAGAGTCAGAGATTCCGTACCCTGATTGTGCCATCCGGGGTGGTGTCAGATGCTGCTCAATGCCATATAGAATGCCTTTTTGGGTTCATGGGAAGTGATGTTTAAAAATTCTACTTAGCTTGAAGTGCTTAATTCCATGGACCATTCCTGTTCATAAAGCTAAGTACATACACAGTTCAATGTTGCAGCCTCAGAAATGGAAGGCAGGCAGGGGAAGAGATGCAGAACTGATCGTAAAAAATCCATAAAGTTGTAGAGCTGTAGGCTCTAAAGAAAGACATGTGAAAATTACATGAGATAAGGTGCTTGTGTTAATTCTAGGTCTCCTTGTAAGTTTGAGATGGAAAACTGTTTTTTTTTGCTACCCTGCATGTCACATGAAAGGCACTACGGTCATATTACGCATCCCCAGGACCAGCTCTCGGACATAAAGTATCCAGATTGCGCGTAAGATATTGTTAGTTCATCACTTGGGTATAGGTAATAGTCATCGCTTTAACCCAGTTCAAGCAGGGCTGGACTGACAGCATGGAACTGAGGGGAAACTGTGCAGACTGTGGACCAGGGAGCTGCATTTAGCTGTGGAGCAATGGAGAACTTATACATTGCCCCCATCCCCCCCACAAAATCCTCTATGGGGATGGTCGAACACAATTACTACACCAGCTCAGAACTATATGAGATGGTATGAACACTTCTAGAGCTGCATTTAGCTCCTAGTTTACCACTAGATTCAGGTGCATGAGATCATCTGTCCTTGAAAGAAGACAACGGGGTGGATCACACCGGTTTTTGTCTGCATTATTCCAAATAGAAGATCATTGGGCAAAAACATGCAAAGGTAGTCCCAGCCACCTTCAACTACCCATTGCATAAGGAAGGTACAGATGGAAGCGGGTAAGCGACATGTTGGGGTAAATCTCATCCTTCTGAAGAATGCAAACGACATGTGGCTCTGCCATCTAATGGCATTGAACCATTGCCTATCCAGACATGGCTACAAGCTCTGCACCTACACAGAGGATTTAAGTTGAGAAGTATTCCTGTAGCTAGGGATAAACATAGGACATGAACAACAATATACATAAAGATAAAGCAATGGTGCGCATTCCTTATCAGACTCAAAAATACAGAGGTCTTTTGGGAAGGGGATCATTTATGCGCCAATGAATTCAAGGGTGTGCATTGCTAGATGGCTCCACTGCTGTGAAACATGGATTGGCACATTGTATGAATTGATGGATTGCTAGATAAGTTGATGGATGAATGTAGCTGAGGTTAATGACATGGAATCTCAGCCTTCTCCCCTGTACTCTTTCTTTTTCTCATATTCTCAGAAACTCTTCATTTCCTACACTGTCTTTCAGTGGGATGCATTGGTGTGGATAGGAGGATAAAAACATGATTGTGGGTGAATGCATGAATGTATGCATGGGTGTGGATAGATAGTGGAAGTTATGAGTGGATGGATGACTGTTTAGTTGCTGATGATTAAATAAAATACATGTATGCACTGTGTGGGTGATTTGATGGGTGGGTGATGGTAAGGACATCAGGCACCTGTGAAGTTGCTGGAAATTGCATTTTCTCAGCCACCCACTTTTAGGGTGGTTAAACTTGACGCAGACCAGTGCAAAGCCATGCATTGAAGGGACAAAAATCACAGACATTGTTAAGCAAAGAGATAATGTTTTGATGATTACCAACAATAGGGGTATCTCTGATCCGGAGAGAGTGGCTTAACATCATGGACATCAATTAGGGCTACCCAAGGGGTAACAGCTGGTACCCCTGGCTACCTTTTTTATACACCTGTCACAGTGCTGTCACTATTCCTGGCCAGAAGGATCATGATAGTAGTGACAGCAACAGAAAGTAAACAAGATTCTCAGGTCCCTGTTTGCAATGTGCACTTTTCATTTTAAGCCCTTTTCCTAGCCTATAGGCTGCAAATAGAAGGCTGTTGAAGTGGTAAATGTGGGAGAAAATGAAAGTTCTTTGATGTCTTGGGGAGTCAGACGGTCTGTGATGTGCTTTCCATGACCTCTGGCATTTTTCGTTCATCAATATCTTAGCTAAACAGCGTGGCAAAGGTATGAAGAAAGGTAGGTGGAAAATCAGTTTCACGTAGAGAGGCAGAGCAATGAATGATGTTATTAATGCACTCATTACTAATAAGTTTAAAAAAAATAAAAATATCATAAGAAGTTTCAGAGGTCACTTTTAATCTTCCTAAGGATTGCTACAGAGCACAACTGGAAACAAAGCGCTTTAGAGTTTGGCAGACAAGGTACTCAGGCACAAATGTGGAAGGTACTCTGTCCGCCAGCTCCTGGTTTGCCCGTTCTGTCGAGTCGTGTGAACCATCATGTACCTACAGGTGGAGACTCTGCTGGCTCTGCCATTGGAAACCTTAGACTGATGTCCACGGGAAATCAGGGTATCTAAGTATCTCACACCGTCTGCCTATTTAGTACATTGTGAGGTACGTTTCTTTTGGCTAGACCGTCATTGGAAGCTGTTGTCACACATGGGAAAGCATATAAATGACCTCTCACATGCTTGGAGGATTATCCCAGCATGTCAGGAACATTTGCTCTTTGTTTTGCAAAAACAAACTCTGCTTTGGAAGTTTGTATTTATACAACAAAAAACTACAGTGCCTTCAGTAGAACCTCTTTTGTTGTGGCTTATCTCAAGCCACAGAGTTCTTTGTCAGGCAGGTGGAGATTTCTTAATATGGTGGGTTGAAGTCCCTCTGCTGTCCTGGAGGAATGGAGTAAAGTCCTCCAGGGTCTAAATAAGTCCCAAAGTTCATTAAGGACATCTTGAATAATGGAAATACACATTCAGTGCAGAAACATGCACATAACATTAACATCGCTTGTGGGAAAAATCATTGTACAATAGCCTACTTAACAGAAGAGTACTCCAGGACCAAAAGGTGGAGGGATGAGGACTCAGAATAAACAGAATTATAGTTAAGGGCTAAAATACTAATTACATTATTTCCATGATATAAAAGTGGGGTCTGCTGTCCTGGACATTGATATTGGTATATAAATATATGAAAGTCTGGTCACCAGTGATGTTTATATTTCAATGTTTATCACTTTTTCAGACTTGATAAATTCTCTCTAGAAAATAATCCTTGCATTTTTTCATATTTCCACAGGCAGAGTGGCTTGGGATTTGGCAGCACTATGGCTCGAGTGGGAGGCATTGTGGCACCCATGGTGAAGATAACCAGCGAGTATTATCCAAGCCTGCCACTCATCATCTACGGAGGCGCTGCCATGACATCAGGAGTCATAGCCTGCTTCCTACCAGAAACCCTTAATGAGGCCTTGCCAGACACCATTGAAGAAGTTGAGAGCAAGTTAGTACTGCATTGACTGCTATTACTACCACGTGCATCCACCAATGTCAACCTTATGCGATGGATCATTCAGTAAAGTCAAAGGTAGAAGATTATACATTGGAATTTTTTTAGCACTGGGTCAGAGGGGCCTCAATAATTTGATTGTCCACTCAGGAACTGTGTCTGGAGAACTGTTGCTAAAGTCGGTTAGTAATCAAGGACTTTCCGGTGAAATGTTTGTTCAAGTTTTGGGCAATTTTTCGCTGTGAATCAATGAGTGCCATTAGTTAGAGGATAGGGAAAAACCAGTATACAATAGATGCAGTTTGACACTTGAGTGGAGAGATCAGATTGAGGTATGTCAATGGTGATGCCCCTTCAAGTAGGCAGAGGGTGCGAGAAAAATTCCTTTATGGACCAATGTGGCGAGTGCAAAGGGAATTGGGTCTTACACTGGATAAAAGTGTATGAATTTCTCGCTCTATGCAAAATTATTCCTTCATAAACAGAAGACATACATTTTCAGAGGGTAATATGCCTCACTTTGGCCCAGCAATGAAGGAGAGAGTTGCCTGTTAATAAAATGACATCAATAGGAACTTAAAATAATGGCTAGTGGGGAAAATCAGAATTAGGAAAAACAGCTGACAAGTACGAGAAGGATCCTTGCCATACTTTACAGTAAAACAATAAGAACACAGGATGGTAAGCCAGAATATTATCTACAAATATATTGTGTGTCACAAATAATAGGCCTTAAATATTGTTTACAAAAATATCATCGGAGTTGGTGTAGATTTTCTATTATTAACTCTGGTGAGCAGTATTTTTGTAAATTTTCGACACGATATTTATGTCAGATGATTTTCTAACAATGATATTCTGGGACCACGCTGGGTTCCAAGCCATTGCTGTTTCAGAGCAGGGTGGTCTGTCAAATCCAGTTACATAACAACAACATTCACTTTATATGTCTCTCACTTACATTTTGGTAATGTAGATGCAATCTGTGTTAAAAATTGATTTTACCTATGTATTTCAGTTGTGCCATGTTGAATGCTTAGACATATATTTAAGACAATGCAGAGACTCTGGCATGTCAGCAGGAGGGATTGTCCACTATTGGCTCTCTGATTCAACAGGAACAACTAAACCTTACTGTGGGCAGTGTTCATAAGACAAAGAATTGCCTCATGGTATCAGGGTTCAATAGAGGTTGAAGGGGTAGTTATTGCCTTTTGGGTATTCTGCAAAAACTGGGGGAATTATCAGGGTACAGTCTGAGTATTCAGGTTCAGACAGTGGTGCTAACCTGTAGCGAGAGTGATGATCATGTGAATAAAGGAACTTTTGGAGGTAAAGGCTGATGATATCTGAGACTGAAATGAGGGTTAGGAATCTATGATTTCAAAGATTGTGGATTGGGTGCTTAGTAATGCATGAAAGGTCATCAATTAAATATTAAGGATTTCATAGGCATAAATGTTGTTGTTTTTACTTGTCATCAATTTCATCCATAGTACAGTAGAATCAAGAGTGAAATGTGGAAAAAATATTAAAACATGTTAATGTTCGGATGCAAAGTTTATAATGTGTCACTGCAATATTCACGTAAGACAGCATATTGCTCCAAAAGCAATCAGATTGTTTTTGTCTTTTTTGTGAAAGTAAAATTCACTTTTCGGTTTAGTATCAAGACAGAAACTTGAAGTCTCTGCAGTCAACGTGTGGCAGTTGTTATGTTAAAATAATTTATTAAGCGCACGTTCACCGGACGGTTTCTTGGCGCTGAGCAGGATCAATTACTAGGACAAAGGCAGTGAAATTAATTGTAAGCCTGGGCAAATAACCATGTTTTGAGAGATTTCCTGTATTGGGAGTAGCAGTTGTAGATATATCCATGCTAAGAAACAAAACACAACACGGATCGATGTAAGATCAGTAATAACAAGAACAAAATTGACGTCCAGAATGACTGCACCTAATTATATAAAGCAACCTTGTGACTGAGGTTGATATCTTGTTCACAACATAATTAACATTCCGACTATGCTCAAATCTCTAAAGTCTGAATAAAGTTTTACAATCTTCAATAATAAGTTGATTGCATTATAAATGTATTTTTTGAAGAGAAATAAGCTAGCAAACACTGGACACAAAATTGCATTATCTAGTCCCCTAATATTTGAAAGCAGTTGAGGTGATTGGATGCTTATGTTAGATAGGAGCCGATGTGACATCGCACATCTTTAAATATTGAAAAATATTGAAAATAAACTGTATCTAGAATATTTGTTGGGGTTAAAGTCACTGAGACAGTGATGAAGAAAAGTGGCAAGACTTTAAGCATGAGGTAAAGATCCTGGGAAAAGCAGAAGAGAGTCTCAGATGGCTGTAGTTTAGGTCTGCTTACAAGGTGTCCAAAACACGCCTAGTAGGGTCAGATTCAGTCTGAATTTTCCAGCTACCCACATAAGAAACCTTTACGTACCATTAATTTTAATGCACTGATTTACATAGTCTGTGGCTATACTGACATTCTAGAACAGACCCAACCTTCTGGGATGTTGATTGGTTACTTCAAGTTTAGCTACACACTATGATGTTTTCTAAAGAGGAGAGGTGGGTGTCTGGGATGGAGGCTGGCGTGGCAGAAATAAATTATTTGAAGAGTTGCTGACTCATTAGCTGGTCAGCGCTTCCAATATCAACCTTATCACTTATGTATTTTTCTTTGTTTCTTCTCTCCTTTAAGAATAAAAAAGATGAAAACACTGAACAAAAATGAGATCCCAGAGAAAGTCTTACTCCAGGATGCTGTGAGCGCTACAGGTTGATCGGTGTTTTCCTGACCTGGTGAACAACGGGAAGAAGCTCAGCATCTGCATGGGAACCGGAAGCACTGAAGGACACTTTTAAGATAAATGTTCATTCTAAGTCCTTCCAGAATTTTTGGGAAGGGGTGAGAGGGTGTACAGAGTCTGTCGGCCATTTTGAGCTATTATAGGGAGGAAAGGCCGCCCTCTTATAGATGAGGTTCATAAAACAAAATGCAAGAGTATTTTATTGAACAATAGTGAAATGCTACTTTTAACCAGTGGCAAGTGGCAGCACCTCTAATACGTTTTCTAAATTTTCTAGGACACACCCCAGAATGTGACTTTTTAGATCTCCGGCACTAAGGGGATTGTCAATGCACCGACCCAAGACAGAAAGCCAATTGGACTGCAACTATCCCAAAACCCACTGATCAATATTTGAGTGAGATGTATTTAAGGTAATGATCAATCCCATGAGACATCACATGGATTACTGGGGAATACTAACACTCTATCATTAAGGAAAGGCAACCTCAATATCAGTAGGAAACAATGGATATATATTAGAGATTTTTTTTTTAAATTAAAATCCTATCTTAGAGCAGACGATAAGAATTGTAACAGCAATGAAAACAAACAGAATAGCAGCGGCATTGTTTCACAAAGTATAAACAGCAAATAAAATTTAGCTTTATAATGTTATAACAGTTCCACCCTCATTTGTTTACTCACTGAGCTATTCTTTTAGCACCAAAGGAAAGCCTAATTCAAATTTCTGAAATTGTTAACACCTGCATACCTGTTTGAACAATAACCCTTTTTTGTTCAATATAATAGCAAAATCAGCTATTTCTGTCTGCGATGGCAGCCGGGCTAATAAGCTCAGCAAATGAAGTCTGTATGCTTCTTGTTAGCCTTCATCAAGAGTGCGTGATGCTATTCTGCATGGCTGTCTCGTCTGTATCACCTGGCACGAAGTTCCTCTCTAACACTTCAGTCCCAGTGCTTAGCTAATACAAAATTATTTAAGCGTTGTTGAATCTTTCAGAATAAACAATTTGCAGAAATTGGTCTGATGCCGTTTTACTCATTTTCATTCTGTGACACTGTATCCTTTGAAACACTGAAAAATGTACTTATCAGCTGTTCACAACTCTTCAACAATTATTTAGAACTCAGCAGCCAACTCAAAATAAATACTGTGAATATTTTCTAGCAGATGTGAAAAATTACATAAAATAAATATGGCTTCTATATTGATCACTTTTGTTCACATCTGAAAGATGAACATATGTAATCTAAAATGAGCACACCTAGAAGAGAAAAACCATGATAGCTATAACACCTCGTAGTACGCGGAATTTGAGAATTGTGTTACTGGTAAACAACTCAGACTGATAATATTATGAATGGTGGCACTCTACGGCTTACTTCCCTACATAAATAAGACACATATTGCATACAATTGTAATCAGCTCTATGAACTCACTGGCTGTTGATTGCTCCAAGCTTAATTTTGCAACTATGCTTAGATATAAGGCAATTAAGGACGCTCTTTAGAGTTCACAAAGAGTTCACAAAGACATTGCAAGTCTGAAGCTTTTCTATACTGATTCAGAAAGTTTATGAGCCCGTTGACTTTTCAAGACTCTGCTAAATGGTATTAGGCTAAGGACTTGGACGTGAGTAAGATGCCTTTGAACTGTATGATCCTACAATAATGGAGAAATGAGTGAAACTCCATTGATATGTAGACGTCCTGTGGTGTGGGAATTAGGGAAACTATGGTGAAGTGCATGAAGCAAATGCTCTAAGGAAGGAGTGATTCTGTGCTACACTGTATGGGATAGTTAAATTGGAATAAGTGAGACCTCACTGAATGGTGCATTGCCTGTTGCGGGAGCGATAAATGAGCCTGCATATCAGTGTATGAGCTCAGTGAGTTTGGAAGGTGTGAGTCCCCATTGAAGAGTATAAGGCAAGTGATGTGAGGAATGAATGCTACCCCATTAAAGTATCAATATTTTTCTTCTTTTGTAAATGTCTTCCTCTTAGCATGTTACATACTGCAATGTAAATCAAGAAGAAAAAATAGTTAATCTCTTTCTGAGTTAACATTTTCCTCTTGGCTGTTCCTTGATGTGGAATTTAATGCATAGTCCATGTGCTTTTTTCAAGGGGGAGAATGTGCTATAGATCCAAGAGTAATTACACCAGTGTGCATTTTTCTTGTACAACACAAACGTGAAGATCGTCCATATATATGTAGGTTTAAGTATAGTAAATCTATAGCTACCTATACATACATTATTTTGGTAGCTGATATTGTGGGCATCATTAAGTAGTGCAATATATATAATTTGATACTCTAGTGGAAAACTCTCCCAATCTCAATATGCCCTAATCTGCATTTCCAATGTGTCAGAATGCATATCTGGCAGTGGTGTGAAACAATTACACAAATCCAAGGTGGCACCATGGAGGAGGGACATCCTATTTCATATGGTGTGTTCTCTTACCATTTCTTGAGTATATCATAAAAAAGGTTTAGTCCTAGAGCTCCTGACTTCAGTAAAACCCTTCAACATGACTTAGGGCCTGATTTTAGAGTTTTTATGGACAGGTTACTCCATTACAACGTGGCTGATATCCTGCTCCCCCCTTATTTTGCGTGCCATAATATTAATGCACTTATAATAAGGTGCACAGGATATCTGTCATTTTGTGATGAAGTACCTGTCTGCTAATCTCTAAATCAGGACCTTCGACCTTATATTTTTGTTCTAGTTTACTAAATTGTTTAGTATCTAATTCTAGGGGCTCTTGGAGCCCTCCAAGATGAGCCACTTAAAGAGATGTTATTTTATTTTTAAAAAGACACATCATCAAAGGGACCTTGGTGTGTCCCTTGTGCAATGCATATTTTAGTTGGTTGCTTATTGATGGTATTTTCAGCCCTCCCACACTGGCTAGAGGGGTTTATATGTGTTGTATCCCATATGTGCCTGGGCAGATGTGTGAATGCTCCTGTCCTCTCACTTCAACCTTCAACACTTAATTTATATATCTAGTACAATGCTGATCATAAGCACAATAAGAGAAAATCAGTTCTGATGTGTCAGAGGTGCCTTAGATATCAGTAGCTAAAACATGATCAGTATTAAACCAAACTGGACTCATCAAATCATGCATCTGAATGCAGGAATGTGAAAAACTGGCAAAGTCGTCATGTCAAAGAATAATAGGATTACTAATATATACTAGAGGGAGAGGAATGTTGGTGTAAAGGCTTTATGACTTAAATGCAGGTGTGCAAGAGTTTCAAATGTTTGTATGTATCCAGAGGCAATATATGTTTTAACTAGGCTTGGGCGGAGCTTGTGGAGTTTCACTCTGCAGAATTCAGTGGAGTTACTGAAGAACTCTGCCAAATTCTGTGGAGTTCCGTGAGCGGAGTAGGCAACCTCTGCATGGTTGTAGCCATTGTTCTTGATTTGGGAGCCTATTACTAGCACCACGTGGCTGCTGCTGTTTGTGTTGTGCAGTGTTCGGCATGCAGAGTGGTGACAACAGTTTAGACGGTGCTTCATTTAAAAGACAATGGGCTTGTTTCCCCTGTAGTTTGAGCCCCTCCACCCTAAACACGAAGCCACAGCTTCTGGTGTAAGAGCCTTGAGAATAACAAAACCATGTCTGTGAGGTGGGGACACATCAGCGTGCAGTCACTTCACAACTCTCTCGTACCCGTGTGCACTCTCTTTACAGACCCTGAGAACACAAGTTTTTCTGCTTCCCTGAGCTCACACTCTGTGCAAGCAGGTGATTTTGGGTCGCTTAAAGACTGGCACCACAAAGTTCGTAAGACAGCTTAGCTACCAAGGAGAATATGCTAATAGCTGTACTCTCAGTCGGCATGCACCGCCTCCAAAGCATAAACACACCAGACAAGAAGGTGTGTGTGTTTACCTATAAAACAAAAACTCCCACTGGTGAAGCAGCAACCTATCTACCTTCCACTGCCGTTTCCTTCACTCCCACAATGTGCTGCACGCAGTGACACCTATTGTGCATGCGCTGAACTCGCATTTCTATAAAAGATGCAAACACATACTATACACATCATGTAAGCTTAAGAGCCACATTGTAATGTAAGAACTCCAAACTCATATCAATAAGAACTATAGCTCAACATTATATAACCTTGGTTATCAGATATAAATAACCTTATAATATTGAAATTAGGAACTAGTTTTTAGTCTCAAAGTAGTTTAACTGTGCCACATTTATATTTTCTTTGTTATTCGGATTTTGTGCATTTGAAATGCTTTTATATTTCTAATAGAAGTCTGCAAATATTTTCATTTTTTTATGACCGGTGTGTAGTAAGAAATTAACGCTTTGCATACATCGCTGATTCCTTCACTGACTCCTTAAGGAGATGTGCTGTCTGCGGTTTTGTGCGGCGCATACACTCTGCTTTTTTCAACACTACGCTGTGTTTCTGCTGGTCTCTGATGATACTAGAAAGGCGATCTCACAGTGCTTGTATTCCTGTTGTGTTCCAATGCTAAGAAAGGTATTGCAACCCACCTAATATCATCTCATCTCCAGTCTATTAACTATTGCTAGCTCATTAGTAGGGGTGGGCCGCAGGCGCCTGTAAATTCTGCTAGACGGTGGTCAGTGAAGTTTTTGGTCTACTCCGCGCTCCAAATGGATAGCAGACTGGCAAATTTCTGTTAAGCCCGCCAGCGTAGCAGAGTTTATTTCCCACTCCTAATTTTAACTCAAAGATTTCAGTGTTTTGTGGGCCTGCAAAATTGATTTTTAGGATATTTTGCCTGTTCAATTTGAAGGAATTACATTACATTGAACTTTTACTGATTTACAATAAAAAGAAATATGCAAACAATGAGATACATTCTCTGGGCCATGCATTTTTTAGACAATATGCACGTATGAGCTGATGTTGAAATTTTGAGTTGCCAGGGTATATTCTTTTGCTATTTACAGTCTTTTCTCTGCCCTAGGAAACAAATCAAAGCAGGGTGTCCATTTTTGTTTATTTATGACTGCACTTGTGCTACCTCATAGAAGGAAGAATTTGAAAGTGAAAGTCGTCACAATGGCTTGTATTCCTGCTGTAGAGACATATCTTTACTGGTTGACAAAACTGTCAATCCACAACAGGTGTGCACTCCTAGGCAAGAACTTGGGAGACCGGGTCAGTATAACTACAGCAATTGTGTCCACTGAGATGACGTAGACTTTCTGTGTGCCACAACTTTCTGTGAACATTGAGAGGCCAGAGTAAATGCCTCCTAGATGATCTCCTATGCTAAGCTGTATGATCCTTAACTTTTATTTTCATGGAGTACTGGAGCCATCTCAGGCTGATTAGTATTTGCTATGGGACACGAGGAGCTACTGTACTACTGCCATAACTCTGCCCAGTTGCACCTTCTGAAACTTTTAGGTGCCATCAGACAATTTAATTATACTTACATTCAAAAGAAATACATCACACTTATTTAATATCCTACAGCATGAGTCAAAACTGAGGCATGACACAATTAATGGATCATAACAATCTCTGAAGGAGCACAGCCGCTTACAAGCCGTACTAATATTATTGTAATTAAATAAGTGATGTGTGGCTAAATGATGACTTGCTCTATCCAAGATGGAGGGTTGTTGGAAGACTGCAAGACATACTTACTATAAATGGTTATTATACTCCACTCCCAATAGATGCATCAGGTGCCTGCATATGGTGTCAGACATCACTTCTTCTTGGTAACCGTATGGGACGCCCCTGGGGTTGCCACACCATCACTGCCACCTCAATTATCCATTATCCATTATCCATTAGCGGCACCGGGTGACAAGCTGATGCTGCCACTGCTCTGCAGCAGCATAAAGACTGCTGAGTGGCCATCTCCAACAGTCGACCTTCAAGGCATGCCTCCCAAGTCTAGTCCTATTGTGAACACTGCAAACACACACTTACTAACCTCTGTAACCCAGTTAATGAGCCTTGTTATAGCTACATAACAGAAAAACATCCCTGTGGGTGAAAAATATGCAACTTCCCTAATATTGTAGAAACTCGTTTTATTGATGCAATCCGATGCTACAGACCTCCAAGTTAGTGGTACACTCGCCAATTCATAGGGAGGGGGGAAACATCTACCAGTGCCAAAGCCCTCAGGCCCCATAATGGAAAGTGGAAATCCTAATTTGACAAGCCAGCACACTCAATTTATTCCAAAACTGTCTGACTGCTATAAGCAGGGAGGGTCAGGCAACCCTCCTTGAATCTTAACAGCAGTGAGCAAAGAGCTCTCTCATGCAACATCCGTACCGACTTGAAACTTTGTAAACAAAGGGCATGGCTCTACTGTAAAATGTTTCAATTTTAGTTAATTGTTAGATTTAGGTCAGTGAAGGCAACATTACAGGTGGATGAATTTCAAAACATAAAAACATCCTAAAGGATACCATTCATTACTATAAAATACTGTATTAAAAGTAGTCCAAAGATTTCATCACCCTCTCAATTAAAGTCAAAATATTCACAAAATTAGACCATAGATGATTATCTTTATAGTTCATTATATATGATCTTAATTAATATACATTGTGATGTTCAAAACTCTAAAAGTTGGCAATAGTGGAACTCTCTAATAATCACTCATCATAGAATATTAGAGGATGAATCAACATTTCAGCAGCAGATGACATAGAGGAGTTTAAATTTTGATTTGCGTATTAATTTTTCTCTGACCTTGCCTCTAGAGTTGGTAACTAGAGCATCCTCCTCGTCAACATCCCTCTCCCAACTGGACGGGACTGAATCTTGATTAAATATTATTGAGGGGTTCCCGACTGCTATGTTTGGGATTTCTTTCACATCTCTGCTGATCCGCTTTCAAATTTTGATAAATTCCAAATTATTTTCTTCCAAAGTATATTAGTCATGGAGGTGACATCCTCACCCACTTCCAGTTTCAAAGTAAAATTGATTTCAAATTCACAGGCCAGGGTCCTTCTGCGTTGGTTTCTGAGTATTATTTTCATACTATAACAGATGGTATCTTCTTGTGCTCTACACTTTGTTGCCAATATGTTCGGTTTCTCATAAAGTATTTTTTTTAATACAGGTTGGACCCAGGTCTGACCTAAGGACAACCGCTAAAGTTCCTCATGCTGATCTAGGCCATTGTTAAAAAAATGAACATTTCTGCTGACTGAAACTTTACTATATCTCTCTGGTGTAAATCTTCGAACCTGAGCAGTGGGAAGTTTCCAAATGAACTTCAAAGGTTTCCCTTTACACCTGGGTTGTTTTATAATCCACACTAATATCCTGGTTCCCCAGGTTCCTGTAGACATCTTTGCACAACTGACAACGATCTCAGCTTGAACAATGAATGACAAATTTAGGAAAAGGATACCCCATGATAGAAGTGTTGAGTTTCAGTTTTTAAAGGTCACCAATTCACCCTTTAAATCTGTTTTTGTCAAAACACAAACATCCTGTATTTATTTTTAGATAACTACACTTACAATAATTTCTGAAGTTGTTTATTGAATCTAGCAAGTCTTTTTGAAATATAGTTATCTCTTCGTTTAGTTTTGGGAGAAAACACAGTGTTTTTTCTAGGACATCTGGTGTATCAGAGATGAAGATGGGTAATAGTAAAGGTGCTTGAATGCAGCATTGCCCATGTCCATTTGATGCTGATCATTTTTATGACAGGAGCATATATTCCACATCTGTACCTAAGTCTATGCGTCTTTATGCAACTCAATAAATTAATTGCAACAATGATAATATGGCACTCCAAGCTAACATCTTCTTCTATAGTGTGTTTCCATATGTTAAATTGAATGCTGTTGTCAGATCTATATCTGCAGAAGCATTGAATCACTTCAGATTCATGACTTTTGGACTGTGAGCACTCAAGACAGTATTTCTATTTGATCAAATATAATTCCATTCCACCTCAATTCGGTTTCATTTTAGTTATTTATATTATTGGATTATTCAGATAAACTGTCAGACTGTAGTCAGTACATTTTGGGGAGCAGCCCCGATCAGGAAACACGTGCCAAGTAAACAGTTACCACCCCTTTATTTGGGGTGGGTATAGTTAGCGGAGGACATGTCTGATGATGCAAGAGCCAGAAGACCATTGCGATTGTGTAATTACTTTAATGCATATGCACTGAAGGAATTTTTATATTTGATAATTCCTTCATAAGCAGCAGTGGAGCAATCAGGAAGAAGAAGAGCTCCATCAGAATGATGGAGAGGGGATTTGCAAAAAGAAAAATGCTTGTATCAAGTACCCCTGTAATACGTGCTAATTTTAAGTAGTAAGTAGTATTAATATGCAGCTACACACCACACATGGGGAATTTGCTTTGCAAAATGCATAGAATTAATTCTAACAATACTTAAATAACCATTTTTTTTATATTGTTGTGTGTAGAACATGTTATGAATGTATTGCATGGCATATTGCATGTATATGTAGTAAAAAGGCATGTGTGTTGCTTTGTTATAATTATTAATGCTGCTTCCTGCTTATGCTATGCTAGGATAACTGTTAACATGGACTAGAGATAAGGTGGGTGGTTAACAGTGAAGATTTCATTATCACATTATTAATAAATGTCTGCTTTCCGTTCTTTTAGTAAATGGACAAGTCTCCATTTTGGGTTAAGTTAGCCAAACTGTGATGAATGAAACTTGCAGCACGCATAAACCACATGACTGAGTGACCAAGATGCTGAACAAGCTGAAAGAGCATGGCACGGTGAAGGACATGACGCTTGACGTGAAGCCAACTCCAGTGAATTCTGTCTGAAAATCCACAAAATGTTAACTGCATTAAAAATTGTCCTAAATTCGATACTTTCACCTCATGAGAGAATAGGGATGCATACTGAATATGTGGGAACGAAAAGTCTGACAATGGGGTAGTCAAATAAATGATAGGGTGATCATCCCCCCCACTTTTTGACCAATCCCGTAGCTAGAAAGTGTGATTTAGCAACTTTAGTGGGATGGAATCTGTATGGTAAGGGTATAAAGAATAGGGGCCAGATGTAGGTAAATTCAATTTTGCGAGTCCTTAATAGCGATTTTTACCGAATCTCTATTAAGGACTCGCAAAATTGAATGTAGGTAGGAATCGCAAAAATATTTGCGATTCCTTATGATTCCTTAATTGTGAATCGCAAATTGAGATTCGCTATCAAGGAATCCCATCCCATTCATTCCTATGGGCTAAGAGGATGAATAGGATTTGCGCCCGCAATTTGCGAGTCACCAAGAGGCACTCGCAAATTGCGGGCACAATTTCAAGGGGGCAAGGGTTCCAAAAGGACACCCTGTTGCATCCCTGAAATGTGCATGTGTTTCCAAATGTGGCGCATATACATGCACTAAGGGCATGTACGTGTGCCACATGGCACTTTGTAAAAAGCCAAAAAGTGCTTTTTGAAATGAAATCGCAAAATACCACCAACTTGAACAATTTGCGATGCCTACCAGCATAGCATTTAGGGAATCGCGATTCTCTAAATGCCTGCGCAAAATAAGGAATCGCAATTTTGCGATAATGCATTTTGAGTTAGATAAATTTAACAAATTGCAAACGAGTCTGTGATTATTTTTGTCTGTTTATTATTTGAGTAACTGTTGCCTTCAATTTTTCAACTAATTAGTCCATCGACCAAGAAGATGGAAATTTGAACAAGAAGGTTTAATGTGTAGAATATGACTGTCCAAAATTTCAACTATTGAATATGAAGTGGTAAGAAATTTGTAAACTTGAAACCAGTGCCACAGGGACGTGAGTGTATGTGTATGGGCCAAAGTAAATGAAATAATTGAGTGGTCGTCCATGTCCAAATTATTGGGTCTGCGCTGGATCAAGATATTCAAAATTGAAGATGCTTTCAAGGTGCATAGAGGACCGGACTTCTGCGGTGCCTAGAAACACTGATAGGCTCAAACAGGGGATGTACATGGTGGTACCAGCTGCAATATTAGCCTGCAGCTTTCCCCTTTGAAGGGAAATGAGTACCGGGGAACATGGAGTGAACCAGGGCTCACTTATAACAAACACCAAACCCTCATGGGCAACATGATAGTCCATAGCACAAAGGCTAGTAGGAGAAGCCAGGTGGCCTCCAGTGTGCAGGAAGGCAGAGCAAAAGTGTGAAAGTGGTGGAGTATGAGATGAGTATGAGAGAGAAACAGGAAAGAATAAGTCAGGGAGTGGATATAGGAATTCATTAGTGGGGGATATTGTCCGTGCACCTTCCAAAGAGCAACGGGATGCAGTGCATGGCTGAAGAATAGGCGCCTCTGCAAGGTTAGACCAGAGTACAGGTGAAAGAGCATCATGGACAAGGAATAAGACTGAAAGGGTGCATACATATGACACAGAGGATGAAGGCAGCCAGCTTAGTGCCACAGGCTGGGCTGTGGAAGAGAGATAGAGCAGAGGGGTCAAGGTGCTGCCTGCCTCAAGAGTGCTGCCATGGGACTCCAGAAGTACTGGAGGGGTTAAGAAGGTCTTGGATAGGAGCATGATTTAGTACTGGAGTCAAACACTAAACATGGGGCTGCCACTGGTCGAAGCATGAGAATACCAGAATGCCAAAGGCAAAGAGCCTGGTTTAGCGAGTGGCAGAAAATAGAAGGGAATTTGGATGAAGGTGGCATTGATGAAGGAGAATTGGTACAGTACGGAGGTGATTAGTGGAGTGCAAGTGCTGTAATGGTGTAAGAAGGGGTATGGAAGGGTGCACTGAAAGGTAGGGAAGGGGAGGGAGAGGAAGGCAAGAAAGTAAGATGGGTACTGATGGGAACCTTGAGAAGAGAATGATGTTAAATAATTCATTAGATTGAATGAAGAAGTAGCTGGTCATATGTATATGAAGAACAGAGAGCACTTCATAAGACAGACAGCCTATGTAAAACAGGAAACAAATCAACTGAAAAGGGATGGGACCTAAGGGGTGGAGGGGTAGACTGAAGTAACTGCAACATCCCAGCAGATGGCCACAACAGATAGTGAAAAGGATTTGAAGGAAGGAATAAGGGGATAGCTCCAAGCAAGGGGTATGGGTGAGGGAATACTCGCATACCCGCTGACAACTACCTCTGCTCGATGCAGGAAAGCTAAAGTCTGGCAGCAGCTAAACGCTGACAAAGCATTGAGCCTCAGTCCCCATCTCTGTCAATTTGTTTCTGCTGAAAAATTGAGACGAATGAGCTGAGATCAAGAGGGGGTTTACATTTGTAGGAGGTTTAATTTTGTTGCAATAATTCTGAGAAAAAACATGGAATCACATTCCAAGTGGATGCAGGAAGCAGACCACAATTCTGGCTTTGGAAGCTGGGCTGGTAGCAGGAGCAGCAAGGAACAGTGATGGAGCAGTGTCGACCGTGAGAGCCAAGAGGAGAGCTGTGCTGAACATCACAAGAGCCAGAGGAGCAGCGGTAGTGCGCATCAAGGACCCATGAAGCCACAGGCATGAGGAGCTGAGAATGAGCTGTCCGGCTGTGGAGTGGAATGGTGCAGGCAACAAGGGCTGCGAGGACCCATATGCTTGGGGCAATATACAGAGTCTTGGACCACACCAACCATTGCCTATGCCCCATGCAACTCCTAACACCCCCAACAACTCTAACTGCCTCTGAGAACTCTGAGGAAATTGCTATCAGCAAGCATGCTTGGGCATATTCAGGTCCCTAGACTTCCATGCAACTAAGCCTCCCAAGACCCCAATGCATGCCCAAGATCATCACAAGCTGGAGGCTGTGAAGGAGAGAGGGAGGCGGGAGGCAGCCAGGATCCAGTAGTCAGTTGTCCGATTTAGAGCAGCAGGAGGGGTATTGAGTGGTGCCAGAGCACTGAGCTGAATATCCAAATTTCCCTACGATAGCTCTTTTTAGATGTCTGAGAAATAAAGACGAGTTACCATCATTCAAAAGTTCAGTTTACAGGGCAGCCCACTTACCTACATTGTGAGGACACAAAAGTTGGTAAACGGGATTAAATGTAGGGTTATTACAAATTCAAAGCAAGACTGATGCATACAGGTCTCAGAAATATATTGTAAAAATACAGAATCACTAATGGCAGTCAAAATCATCTAAATAAGTTTATGTCAAGGAAAAAAAGCATTTGAGGAATTCAGTAATAGCAATGCAGAAGATAAGGAACAAAATCTGGTGATCAGTATATGATTTATAGTCTTCGGTCATGAGTAAATATAAATTACCTAAACTAAGAAGTATTCATTTGTTAAATCCTAATTAGATCCCGTAAAGCACGAAGGTGTCAGCATTGTAGAGACTTCTGAAGAAGTTCTCCAAAATCAGGCATATTGTATAGCATAAAGCCACAAAGCTGAAATATAGCAAAGAGGTCTGTATTTCTCAGAGTCTAAGAGGAATCTGACTACAGCTAAAGTGTGATCACCAACTAAAACTCCACAGAACATTTGAGAATCCCACATCATGTGTCCCAGTACATTATCACCTTCTCACAGTAAAACTTAGCAACTGTATTAGATACTCCCATGTTCTGGTCCACGCATCAGAATGTCCTTGGATTTCTTCCAGCTCTAGATTTGCATAAATAAGATTGCTCCCTTTGTTCATGAGCACCCCACATCTTTGCCACGAGTTCTCCTTCTGAACCTCACTAGCTCTCATACACAATGTGCCTTTCACTAACTTTGAGATCACATGAATGCATCTGCAAAGAAGGAAAACATTGAAACGCAAGCAAGCTTTCACATTGAGGATTAAACATCAGAGTTCAAATGATTATGGCCTTTGGTCATTTTAACACAGCAACACAGTTCAGAACACATTTGAATGCATAATTATGGATACATATACAGTTATAGAATAAATACAGAAAACTATTCAAATGAATAGTGAGTATGTAGGAGTTACCAAAATCACTCAAACCACACAAATACAGATATATATGAGAACTGCAATTTGGTGACACTATAAGGAAAACATTAGTATGCAAACACATATAAATATCGGAATTATTCAGTAAATGCACCTTCAGTATTTTGCTCAAGCGCACCACTTTAAGTTAACAATATTAAAGCACGCACATATATGGTACTACATGCACATATATATGGCATATTCATGACATGAAAGGGTAAAGCCAAAATTCCAGCCCCCTCTTTGATGACGAATTAAGCCATAACAATTTAAGATCTAAATTTTAACAGATGGACCATCTTAAACCTTATGGCCTCTAGCATTCTCTGTCTAGATTCCTCCAGATGTTTCAGGTCATCATAGTATTTACTCTGCCTCTCCTCTAGCTCTACATCCACTCTCTTCCTCTTCACTCCCTGTTTGACCTCCATGTACTTATAAACTTTAAAGATCGTAATTCTGAATGTCATACAAACGGCAGTTATCACAAGATATTTCAAAATACCACTCAAAATTTCGCTTCCCAGGTTTCTAAACCATTTGCCTACTGCAGAAAATCCACTTCCAATAGCTTCTTAAGCACCTGTTGCTTTCAACTCCTGCAAATCCTTGTGCAAGTCAGAAATATTCTTGATAAACATCTTCAAATCCTTGCTCTTGTCAGCAATGTAGGTGCAGCATTGCTGGACCTTCAGCACCCAACAGACTCCGCCCTCGTTTGCGAGCAAGAATTCTAACGCAAGGCGGTTTTTCAAAACCATGGCCCTGATAGTCACCATTTCTGTATCTATAACTGATAAAGCTCATGCTGTACTAATGGTCAACTTATCCAACTTATCCACTATAGCGGACAACTTTCTAATGTTAATGTCATTCAAAATCACACCCACAGATGGGATCATCACACCAAAAATATCTTCCACTACTTCTCCAGCACTAACACTTCATTTATGTCTGGAATGTCTGGAATTTGTTTCCCACACAGGGTCATTGAGACTCCAGGAATAACAGGATCCTCACCCATTAAAAATAAATTCTAATTTCCCCTAACTTCAAATATACAGTCGCGCTCACTCTTGACCACAAAATATACAGATATACACATAATTTCCCTTTATGTTTCCAATCTGCTTGATTTCCTGCTTTTATATGCTCTATTGCTTCCTTAATCCACTTATGTTCATTCTTAATGTTCTTGTTTGTTTTGGACCTTCCATACTTCTCCTCCTGTCTTCAACTAAATGTAGAAATTTCTTCCCCACCTCTGTTAGAAGGCAAGTCAAATTGTGTCTGTGAGCATAAGCAGTGTCTATTGTCATGTTGGGTTTAACAATTGTTTTTATAATTCCAGGAAATTTAGCATTGGCAGCAATTTAACGACTTAAATCCTGATTGGAAAAATGACATTAAAAAATGTTCCCTACCATCCATAAGGCTCATCAAAATACTATAGGTAACACAATAGGTCAAAGGAATATGGTGATAAGTGATACCATATGCAGCTGATGCAGGCAATTGTGTTCAAATGTAGCAGTCCCTAGCATCCATAGTGTCAACATACTCATAGAGGAGTTCAAGATAGGCATTGCATGATAATCGCCTCTAGATGTATCTACATGTAACCCCGTCTCACCTAAGGAATACAAACTATTACCTCTAGGGTGTGAGCATTGGGATTGGCAGACTTAATCTCTACTGAATTAGATGTAGATGGATACAATCCTACAAGCAAAATGATTAGTACTACAACTGCAACTATTAGTGTGCCTGCTATTATGTACCTACATCTACTAGTATTAGGATTGGATTCCATTATATTCTCTAAAACTGAACCATTGGGTGGAACTTGTGAGAAGGTGGCCTGATATATGCTGTCCACTAGTTCTAGTGGGCACCCTGTATCAGTCCAAACAACCCCTTATGGTGATAGGTTAAAGACAAACCTAAACAGAAGAAGGCCTCTGGGAATCAATTTTAAGAGGGAGACAGGCAGGGGAAACAATCAACAATAAACAACAAAAACTCCCCCTATTGATTTATCATAGGTGATGCATCCAAAAAGTCATAAGTGAACCTCATTGAACCACAGAAAATATTTTCATTTTAATTTATTCAATGACATAAATATTGAAGAATAAAAATATACAAAAATATATTCAATTTGAACGATAGTCTGCGACACTATGAACAGTGAAACAAGCCAGTCATTTTGGGAAGCCCTAAAGAGCAATATACAAAATTATATCTCACAGAGCATACCTCGTCAACAAAAACGATCAGCAATACACCATAACAAAAAAAGATCAGAAAAAAAGAGAAAGAAAAAAGACAGAATATATCACATAATTTCACAAAAATGTGTATAGTGGCGGCCACCAATCTTCGGTGCAGGAAGTGCTCAAGGCTGGGACTACTTGGAGCCCAAAGCACAACTTCGAGGAGGACCAGGAAGATAGTGTTGCTGCAAAAGTTCACGGTGTCCAGGGGTCATGGTTCCACGTCACCCACGATATCCAGGGGCCTCAGCATTGCTGTGGACTCAGGGTAGCCTCGGGGAAGTCTGGAAATCCACCTCTGGTGATGCAAAGGCTTCGGCATCCGCCGGAATCTTCAGCGATGCAGACTGGTCAGTTGCTTCTTTGGTGCCCGCCAAGCAGGGGAGTCACTCCTTGACCCCAAGGGAGATTTCTTCAGTCTTCTAGTTAAAGTAGAATGTCAAAGGTCCAGGATATATGATACAGAGTTTCGTCCAGGGTAATCTAAAGTCCTAGGGACTGGATTCCTATACTTATACCAAGTTTAGGGGATGGACTAACTCTAAGGCCCCACCTATGGGTGGGCCTGGAAAGAGGGGTGGTTACACCCATTAACTTTGTCCAGTTTCACGCCAGAGCAGGGGCAGGGGCAGGTAGCCCCTGCAACCGGTTTGAACTGGGCTTTGCACAGGGACAGCAAACGTGCCCCCAGTGCAGGACTTCAAAGCACCAGAGAGTGCTCCCGCCCAGCCCCAATACACATCTGCCTGTCTGGGGTGGTGGTCACACCTCCCTTCGACAGGAAACCTATTGTCCAGGCCTCCCCTATCGGAGTTTCGGTCAGCAGCAGGAGGCCAGACCCTTGTCTGTAGCAGAGGCATCCATTTTGTGATGCCAGGGCTCAGGAAAGTCATACCAGGTTTGACCAATGTGGACATGTCTTTCCCTCTCAAAGGGTGGATTCTACCCCCGCTGCCAGAACTGTCGGGGGGTAGTATTCCAAAGCGTTTGACACCAAACATGACATGTTTTGATGCAGCCATTCCAAAGATAGCATTTACCGCGAGGTTATAATGCACTTAAGAGTATATGGTATGGCTGTATCACGGAACAGCCATAAGGAAGTATTTCCGAAAGCTGCAAAGGGGCTCAGCTCATGCTTGGGCACCCTCTCACACAAAACCCAGCACTCTGCCTTCAGGATTGTCAAGGCCTGGCATAGGAGTGGCTTATAGGTTTATATGTGTCTGTATATATATGTGGATATAGGTAGCGTATACCACTGTAAGGGGTGCAAGCACACTCTTACCCAGGCTGCAGTAGCATACCTATGGTGCCATTTTGGAGTGCTTCCCAGGGGTGGCATAATACATGCTGCAGCCCCTGGTAGGCCTCTGAGGTACCTATCCCCTAGGTACATAGTATACCATATACTAGGTGCGTATAAGGCACTCCAGAATCCAATTAGATATGTACCTTATGTACATGCAAACCATTTTAGAGGGGAAGCAGCTAGGCTGTGGACTAAGGTCGAAAAGCAGTGAAGCACCAGCAAAAAGTGGGGGTACCCATGTGAAGCAGATCCTACTCTCCTACACAACCCCCCCAAACGCAGGGACATTAAACTAACCTTGACCAGTTGAGTCTTCATGTTCTAAGTGGAAATACCTAGAGAGCCCATCTGCATTGGCATGGTTACTCCCAGGTCTATGTTCCACTGTAAAGTCCATTCCCTGTAGGGAAATGGACCACCTGAGCAGTTTGGGGTTTTCACCCTTCATTTGTTTTAGCCATAAGAGGGGCTTATGGTCTGTCTGAACAAGGAAGTGAGTACCAAACAAGTATGGCTTAACTTCTTCAGAGCCCAAACCACAGCAAAGGCCAATCTCTCAATGGCCAACCAACGTTTGTCTCTAGAGGTCAGCCTTCTGCTTATGAAAGCTACTGGCTGATCCTGACCGTCATCATTCAACTGTGACAGTACAGCCCCTACCCCCAATTCAGATGCATCTGTTTGGACAATGAACTTCTTGGAGTAGTCAGGACTCTGCAGAATGGGAGCAGTGCACATGGCCTGCTTCAGGTCATCAAATGCCTTTTGACAGCTAGCTGTCCGCTGAACCTTTTTGGGCATCTTTTTAGAAGTTAAGTCATTCAAGGGTGTCACTATTGATCCATACCCTTTGACAAATCTCCTATAGTACCCAGTCAGGCCTAAGAAGGCTCTCATCTGAGTCTGGGTAGTTGGAGCAATCCATTCCATTATGGTTTGGATTTTGCTCTGCAATGGTTGAACCTGGCCTCCACCTACAAGGTGGCCCAGGTACACAACCTGACTCTGCCCTATCTGGCACTTAGTAGCCTTGATAGTGAGGCCTGCCCTTTGCAGGGCCTCCAAAACATTCCTTAGATGGACCAGGTGATCCTCCCAGGTGGAGCTAAAGACAACGATATCATCTAGATATGCTGCACTAAATTATTCCAGGCCTGTAAGGACTTGATTCACCAACCTTTGGAAAGTGGCAGGTGCATTCTTCAAACCAAAGGGCATTACCACAAATTGATAGTGCCCACTAGGGGTAGAAAATGCTGCCTTTGGTTTTGCATCATCAGCTAGTCTGATCTGCCAGTAGCCAGCTGTCAGGTCAAATGTGCTTAGAAACTTGGCTGAGGCCAAAGTATCTATTAGCTCATCTGCCCTGGGGATGGGATGGGCATCAGTCCCAGTGACTGCATTGAGAATCCTGCAGACTACACAAAACCTCATCTCTCTTTTCCCACCACTGGTGAGAGGTTTTGGTACCAGAACTACTGGACTAGCCCAAGGGCTAACTGAGGGTTCAATCACACCCAGATCCAACATCTTTTGGACTTCTGTCCTTATACAGTCCCTGACATGGTCAGGTTGCCTGTAGATCTTATTCTTCACAGGTAGACTGTCCCCAGTTTCCACTTCATGAGTGCACCAGGTGGTCTGACTTGGAGTCAGAGAAAACAGATGTCTAAACTGGCTGAGAAGGTTTCTGCAGTCAGTTTGTTGCTGAGCAGTGAGGCTGCCTGCCAAGGCTACACTATCAACTGACCCATCATCAGGGTTCTGAGAAAGCAGGTCAGGGAGTGGGTCACTCTCTTCCTCCTGTCCTTCATCAGTAGCCATAAGTAAGCCCATGTCTGCCCTGCCAACATATGGTTTAAGTCTGTTGACATTAAGTACCCTATGGGGACTCCTAGGGGTTCCAAGGTCTACCGAGTAGGTAACCTCCCCTTTCTGTTCAACAATTGTATGGGGGCCACTCCATTTGTCCTGGTGGGCTGCTGGGGCCACAGGCTCCAACACCCACACTTTCTGTCCTGGCTGGTAAACAGGCAGTACACCCTATTGGTCATGCCAGGCTTTTTGCAGTTCCTGGCTAGCCTCAAGGTTTTGTTTGCCTTTTTCATGTACTCAGCCATCCTGGAGCAGAGACCAAGTACATAGTCCACTATGTCTTGCTTTGGGGGCTTGAGAGGTAACTTCCATCCTTCCTTCACCAAACACAATGGACCCCTGACAGGGTGACCAAACAAAAGTTCAAATGGGCTGTAGCCAACCCTCTTTTCAGGCACCTCCCTGTATGCAAATAAAAGGCAGGGCAAGAGCAGGTCCCATTTTCGCCTAAGCTTCTCTGGGGGTCCTTTAATAATGCCCTTTAAGGTTAATCTCTCAATTAAACCATTGCATTGTGAGTGATAGGGTGTGGTGAACTTATAGTTCACTCCACACTCCTTCCACATAGCAGTCAAGTAACTAGACATGAAGTTTGCACCCCTGTCAGATACTACCTCCTTAGGAAAGCCTACTCTTGAGCACACACTCAAGAGATCTCTTGCCACTACAGGTGCTGTAGTGGTCCTTAGGGGAATTGCTTCTGGATACCTGGTGGCATGATCCACTACCACCAGTATAAATCTGTGCCCAAATTCTGTTTGGGGATCCATGGGACCAACAATGTCAATCCCTACCCTTTCAAAGGGCACCCCCGCCACAGGTAGTGGTATCAGGGGGGCCTTTGTAGTGCCACCTGCTTTGTCACTGGCTTGGCAGGTTACACAGGAGCGACAAAACTCCTTTGTATCTTCAGACATGTGGGGCCAGTGAAAGTGAGGAACAGTTCTGTCCCAAGTCTTGTTCTGGCCCAGGTTACCAGCTAGGGGAATATCATGGGCTAGTGTCAATAGGAAACCCCTAAACTTCAGAGGTATAACCAACCTTCTGGATGCACCAGGCTTGGGGTATCTACTCTCTGAGTATAGGAGTCCATCATCCCAATAAACTTTATGGGTGCCACTAGCATTCCCAGCAGCCTCATCAGCAGCTTGCTGTCTGAGGGTTTCAAGAGAGGGGCAGGTTTTCTGCTCCTGGCTCAGATCAGACCTGGAAGGGCCCCCTGTCCCCAAGAACTCAACCTGGTCAGGTTCAAGCTCTCTGGGACAGTTCCTTCTTCAGGCTCAAGATCATCTCCCTGAGGAGACTGATCAGCATTCTGAGTCAGGTGGGAAGGCTCTGCCTTAACCCTACTGTTCCTCTTCTTGTGAGGTACCTGGTCCATTATTCCAGAATCCAGGGCCTGTCCAGTTTTAGACATTTTTGCCTGTGACCTGGTCACAGCAAAGACATGTGCAGGGATCCCTAACATTTCTGCATGTGTCCTGAGCTCCACTTCAGCCCAAGCTGAAGTCTCTAGATCATTGCCAAGCAAGCACTGTACTGGTAGGTCTGCACTTACCACAACCTTCTTAAGGCCAGTTACCCCTCCCCAGGAGAAGTTAACAACTGCCAGAGAATGGTCTGTTCTGACATTGCTAGCATTGGTCACTTGGTACATTTCACCAAGTATAATCTGCCCAGGATCCACAAGATCTTTTGTCACCATTGTGACACTTGCTCCTGTGTCTTTGAATGCCCAAGCTTCTACACCATTAATTAAAGGCTGCTGTCTGTATTTGCCCAAGTTACTGGGACTCACAAAGGGGGACATATCCATGCCCCCATCACTGACAAGCACAGCCTGAGTTGGTACTCTGACTAGGCCAGAGTCCATCTCAGAACCCAGGGTCAACCCTACTACACCCTTATTCTGTGTATTCCCATCACCAATTGTAACTGCACTAGGGGGAGCAGGTGCCTTAGGAGCATTGGTGGTGGCTGGAGTATTTTCTTTGGCCTTGGTACAGTCACTGGTCCAGTGAGTTTTCTCCTTACAGATTTTGCATTAAGGTTTCTTTTGGCCTTTCCCTTTGTTAGCCTGTGATTCCCCACCTGAAGAAGATTTTTGGGGCCCTTGAGAAGACTTCTGGTCTTTACCCTTGTCCCCACCCTTGTCAGAGTTTTTGGAATCTTGCTTCTTTGGGTGAGCACGTTGGTTCTGTACCTTCTGCCTCACCCTGGTTCTGACCTATTTGTCTGCCTTCTTTCCCAATTCTTGGGGAGAGGTCAGATCAAAGTCTACCAGGTACTGGTGCAACAGCTGATTTTGACAGTTATTAAGAATCTGCTCCCTCATTATCAGATTGTACAATCCTTTGAAGTCACACACTTTACTGCCCAATAACCAACCTTCCAGAGCCTTAGCAGCACAGGCAACAAAGTCAACCCCGTCTTGATTTTGTGCTTTTTGGGTGTCTCTGAACTTTAACCTGTATTGTTCAGTGGTTAGACCAAACCCATCTATTAGTACACTTTTTAAGACTTTGCAGTCATCACCATCCTCTTCTCTTACAGTGAGGAGCTTATCTCTACCTTTGTCTGCAAAGGAGAGCCATAAGATTGCTGCCCACTGACCTTGAGGAACCTTCTGTACTTTACAGGCCCTCTCCAAGGCAGTTATCCATTTGTGGCTGTCATCTCCACTCTGGTAGGGAGGGACAATCTTACTTAGGTTTCTATGGTCATACAACCTCTCCCTATCTCTAGGGAAATTGCTGCTACCAAGGGACTCTAGTCCCTCCTTTTTACTAGCTCTGTAGAGCTCTAGGACTTCCCTATCTAAGGCCATCTGCTGCTTTCTGAGCTTGAACTTGTCTTGCTCATACTTCAGCAGTCTCTCTCTCCTCTCCTGGGAGGTTTCCCTCCCTCTGTGAGAAGAGACAGAGGTCCCTATAGAGGAGTTAGACTGGATAGAACCCCTTGACAGAGATCTATCCCTTCTAGCCCTGTTGTCAGGTCTACCTGGAGGAATAAAGGAAGGAGCATTATTGTCATCCTCCTCATCCAGGAGATCTGGGTTCACCAGAGTCTGGTCATTGTCACCAGTCTGGTCAGCATTAGAGGTAGGGTCAGGGGAATTGTTACCCCTAGGCCCACCCTCACCTGCTTCCCCACCCACACTGTCTACATCATCAGGCCCACTAGGCCCTGTGATATCATCCAGCTTAAGTATCTTTATGAGATGCTGGGTGGATGGACTTTTGTCTTCAGCTTCCTAATGGAACATCAGGCCCTAAGCTGAGCAAAGGAGAGATCCTCATATTGAAGGAGCTCACTGGTTCCTGGTAGGGACCCACTGGTTCCTGGCTGGTTAGACATTACTAATGTGGTGTGGTGTATTGCACTACCTACACTAGTGTGGCCAACTAAACTCTCTTGAGTTGTAGAAAGTGTGTGCTATCCCTTAACACACGACTCTAAGTTCAGTAGAACTTACTGTAGCTAAACTTGATATTATATGTACCTTAGGTACCTTTAGTGGTTTTCAGTTGATCAATTCAATTGAGATTATCTGGTAAAACAATAGCAAGCTGGAATCCCACACGCTGCACACCAATGTGAGAAGGTGGCCTGATATATGCTGTCCACTAGTTCTAGTGGGCACCCTGTATCAGTCCAAACAACCCCTTATGGTGATAGGTTAAAGACAACCTTTATTGAAAGCTATCCTAGTGGTAGCTATGGAGAGCAGACTTCAGGCTAAGTCTTGAAGGAATGTAAAGCAGCTTGTTTTACCAGTCTATAATCTCTTGAATGATCAAATGAAAGGACAACCACACCAGGTATATATTTAAAATATATGTATTTAAGTTAAAACACACCTCTCTAGTCTCTTTATGAGACTGGAGTTCGAAGTACTTTGTTTACAAGTTAGCGATTATCAGTAATAGCACAAATACACGTTTGGGCCCTAGGGGCGTACCAAACCATATACCAAAAAAGTGGTATAAGAACCACGACTGGAACAGATACAAGGCCTAGAGCTTGTAGAATCACTGGGACCCCAAGGAACCACCCTAGGTAGTGACACAGGGGACCCACGGGGACTGTATGCAGTATGAAAACACAACCGCGGGTTCCTGTTATCTTCTATGGGCAATGTCGCGGTTGGAAATTTAAAGATTAGGGACACTTCTAATCGAGTCAGGACCAAACCCTTTTGGACTTAAGAAGTTCTAGGGCTAGCACCCATGAGAGCACCGGAGTACTCGAGTTACCTCACCCAGGGAAGCCAGGTGCATAGTGTCTTTTGGTGGCAGGTCGCATCGTCGATTTCAATGGAAGCCTGCAAAGAACTGCTGCTGCTGTGAAGAGGAGAAGTGTCCGAAGAGATCCAAGTCTGGATCTAGGATGGAAGGAACCTGAAAGCATAGGGGACAGAGTCTGGGTCACTAGCCAGTGACCAAGGGCAGGATGGACCAATGCTCACAGATGTTGGGTGCTTCAGGTGAGTTGATGGGTCTCTTGACTCTTCAGCCAAGAGGTCCAGGAGGCGTCGACGAAGTCCACGAGCCAGATTCGAGCTGTCCCACAAAGTCTGTCGAGTGCTGCGGTCTCGGCGACCAGAATGGACCCAACAAGCCTTGGCAACGGCATGTCACAGGAATTCAGAGAAAAGACTGCGGTGCAGACCAGCATGGTCTGAGGGACTCACCCAGCGAGGGTAAGTCAGGGCATATCTGGAGCAACCAGGAAAGCCCAAGTAGAAGAGGAGTTCCCTTTGTGGGGACCTGCTAGCCAACGGGCAAGTGATCGCAAAGGAGCCAAGAGCGGTCGCACTTGAAACTGGCCCATGGGTCACTCGTGGAGTGGAGGCCAGCAATCTTCAGTGCAGGAGGTGCTCAAGGCTGGGGCTACTCGGAACCCAAAGCACAACTTCGAGGAGGACCAGGAAGATAGTGTTGCTGCAAAAGTTGACGGTGTCCAGGGGTCACGGTTCCACATCACCCACAATAGCCACGGACCTCAGCTTTGCTGTGGACTCAGGGTAGCCTCGGGGAAGTCTGGAAATCCACCTCTGGTGACGTAAAGACTTCGGTGTCCAGCGGGAGCTTCAGCGATGCAGACAGGTCAGTTGCTTCTTTGGTGCCTGCCAAGCAGGGGAGTCACTCCTTGACCCCAAGGGAGATTTCTTCAGTCTTCTAGTTAAAGTAGAACGTCGAAGGTCCAGGATCTATGATACAGAGTTTCGTCCAGGGTAATCTAAAGTCCTAGGGACTGGATTCCTATACTTATACCAAGTTTAGAGGATGGACTAACTCTAAGGCCCCACCTATGGGTGGGCCTGTGTAGGAGAGTATGATCTGCACTTATGTTGCCCCCACTTTTTTTCTGATGTATACACTGGTTTCTGGCTATAGTCTGGCTGGGTCCCTGCTAATCATGGCTCCAGTCTCTCTGTTCTCTCTAAACGACTTGGTGTGCATATTAGATGCACTAGTGATTGGATACTGTGCTACCTTATGAGCCCCTAGTATATGGTATCTTAGGTACCTAGGGCATAGGCACTTCACAGGCCTACCAGGGGATGCAGCATGTATTATGCCACCCCTGGGAAGCAGACTCAATCTGACACCACAGGCCTGCTACTGCAGCCTGTGTGAGGTAGTGTTAGCACTCCTCACTGAGGTATAGGTTCCTATATCTCACCATGCACACACATATAAATCTATCAGCCACCCCTATGGCAGGCCCTATCAATCCTGAGGGCAGGGTGCTTGGTTTACTATGTGAGGGGGTGCCTCTGCATGAGCAGGACCCCTCTGCAGCTGGCAGAGTCTATTCTCTGTGGCTGTTTGTGGATGTGGTTAAACCATATACTCTTAAGTGCATTATAACCCAACGGTAAATGCTAACTTTGGGATGACTGCATCAAAACATGTTGTGTTTGGTGTCAAACAACTTGGAATCATACCCCCACACCAGTAACTGGCGTGGGAGTATGATCCCACCCTTCTAGAGGGGACGACATGTACCCACTATACTAAAACGACAGAAATATGAAAGAGCCCTGGCATCACAAAATGGATGCCACCAGCACAGACACTGGGCTGCCTTCCTGCTGCTGACTGAAACTCGAAGTGGAGGAGGCCAAACAAAAGGTATCCTGTCACAGGGAGGTTTCACCACCTTCCAGACAGGATTTAGTGTATTGGAGCTGGGTGGGTGCACTCCTAGAGTGCTTTGAAGTCCTGCACTGGGGGAACAGTAGGCTCCACTGTGCATATGCCAGCCCAAACCGGTTCAGGGGCTACCTGTCCCTGCTCTGGCGCGAAACTGGAGAAAGGGAAGTGGGTGTAACCACCCCCTACCCTGACCCTCCTAGAGGAGTGGTCATAGAGCTAGTCCCTCCCCTATCTTCACAATAAGATAGCAAGCTTTGACATTGCAAATCACATAACCCTGGACGACGCTCTACAAAGAAGAATCCTGGCCCTACGACGTTCCACTACCTTTGGAAGACAGAAAAATCTCCCTTGGAGTCAAGGAGTGACTCCCCTGCTTGGCAGGCACCAAAAACCTTAATCAACGGTTGCAAACTTTCCCGCTCCCGCCAGAGTTCGAAGTCCCTGCTGCCCCGGAAGTGGATTTCCGGACTTCTCGATGGCCATTGTGAGTCCCCGAGAAAGCAAAAGACACACAATTGATGGACGGAATGCAGAACAAATCAAAACATTCACCCCCAGTCAAGAGATCTGGGTTAAATCCATCATTCTTTTGCTCACCATGCCACCCCAGTTTAGACCTGGCCATATGCAAATCAGTCTTGACCCTGTGCTTCATGGGAACAGTCCAGCCCGAACTGCCAAGCCAGGTCCTCCCTGGACCGGAAACAAGCATCCTAGAATGGCATGGTGAGCAAAAAAACGATGGATTTAGGCCCAGATCTCTGTACTGGGGTGAATGTACGACATTGTTCTGCATTCTGTCCATCAACTGTTGTTTTTGCATTTGTCACCCTGAGTGGGACGGGTATGCTCAGACGTGAGTCCCGTGCTCTCCATGCCACTGGAATCAAGCTATCCTGGCTGAAGAGGGGTGAAACCCCGAAACCGGTCATAGGATGCTTGGTTCCAGTCCAGGGAGGACCTGGCTTGACAGTTTGGGCTAGACTGTTCCCATGAGGCACAGGGTCAAGACTGATTTGCATATGGCTGGGTTCAAACTGGAATGGCATGGTGAGCAAATAAACGATGGATTTAGGCCCAGATCTCTGTACTGGGGTGAATGTACGACATTGTTCTGCATTCTGTCCATCAACTGTTGTTTTTGCATTTGTCACCCCGAGTGGGACGGGTATGCTCAGACGTGAGTCCAGTGCTCTCCATGCCTCTGGAATCAAGCTATCCAGCTGAAGAGGGGTGAAACACCAAAACCGGTCCTAGGATGCTTGGTTCCAGTCCAGGGAGGACCTGGCTTGGCAGTTCGGGCTGGACTGTTCCCATGAGGCACAGGGTCAAGACTGATTTGCATATGGCTGGGTTCAAACTGGAATGGCATGTTGAGCAAAAAATCGATGGATTTAGGCCCAAATCTCTGTACTGGGGTGAATGTACGACATTGTTCTGCATTCTGTCCATCAACTGTTGTTTTTGCATTTGTCACCCCGAGTGGGACGGGTATGCTCAGACGTGAGTCCCGTGCTCTCCATGCCACTGGAATCAAGCTACCCTAGCTGAAGAGGGGTGAAACGCCGAAACCGGTCCTAGGATGCTTGGTTCCAGTCCAGGGAGGACCTGGCTTGGCAGTTCGGGCTGGACTGTTCCCATGAGGCACAGGGTCAAGACTGATTTGCATATGGCTGGCTTCAAACTGGAATGGCATGGTGAGCAAAAAACGATGGATTTAGGCCCAGATCTCTGTACTGGGGTGAATGTATGACATTGTTCTGCATTCTGTCCATCAACTGTTGTTTTTGCATTTGTCACCCCGAGTGGGATGGGTATGCTCAGACGTGAGTCCCGTGCTCTCCATGCCACTGGAATCAAGCTATCCTGGCTGAAGAGGGGTGAAACCCCGAAACCGGTCCTAGGATGCTTGGTTCCAGTCCAGGGAGGACCTGGCTTGGCAGTTCGGGCTGGACTGTTCACATGAGGCACAGGGTCAAGACTGATTTGCATATGGCTGGGTTCAAACTGGAATGGCATGGTGAGCAAAAAAAGATGGATTTAGATCCAGATCTCTGTACTGGGGTGAATCTACGACATTGTTCTGCATTCTGTCCATCAACTGTTGTTTTTGCATTTGTCACCCTGAGTGGGGCGGGTATGCTCAGACCTGAGTCCCGTGCTCTCCATGCCACTGGAAACAAGCTATCCTGGCTGAAGAGGGGTGAAACCCCGAAATCGGTCCTAGGATGCTTGGTTCCAGTCCAGGGAGGACATGGCTAGGCAGTTTGGGCTGGACTGTTTCCATGAGGCACAGGGTCAAGACTGATTTGCATATGGCTGGGTTCAAACTGGAATGGCATGGAGAGCAAAAAAACGATGGATTTCGGCCCAGATCTCTGTACTGGGGTGAATGTACGACATTGTTCTGCATTCTGTCCATCAACTGTTGTTTTTGCATTTGTCACCCCGAGTGGGACGGGTATGCTCAGACGTGAGTCCCGTGCTCTCCATGCCACTGGAATCAAGCTATCCTGGCTGAAGAGGGGTGAAACCCCGAAACCGGTCCTAGGATGCTTGGTTCCAGTCCAGGGAGGACCTGGCTTGGCAGTTCGAACTGGACTGTTCCCATGAGGCAGAGGGTCAAGACTGATTTGCATATGGCTGGGTTCAAACTGGAATGGCATGGTGAGCAAAAAATCCATGGATTTAGGCCCAAATCTCTGTACTGGGGTGAATGTACGACATTGTTCTGCATTCTGTCCATCAACTGTTGTTTTTGCATTTGTCACCCCGAGTGGGACGGGTATGCTCAGACGTGAGTCCCGTGCTCTCCATGCCACTGGAATCAAGCTATCCTGGCTGAAGAGGGGTGAAACCCCGAAACCGGTCCTAGGATGCTTGGTTCCAGTCCAGGGAGGACCTGGCTCGGCTGTTCGGGCTGGACTGTTCCCATGAGGCACAGGGTCAAGACTGATTTGCATATGGCTGGGTTCAAACTGGAATGGGATGGTGAGCAAAAAAACAATGGATTTAGGCCCAGATCTCTGTACTGGGGTGAATGTACGACATTGTTCTGCATTCTGTCCATCAACTGTTGTTTTTGCATTTGTCACCCCGAGTGGGACGCGTATGCTCAGACGTGAGTCCCGTGCTCTCCATGCCACTGGAATCAAGCTATCCTGGCTGAAGAGGGGTGAAACCCCGAAACCGGTCCTAGGATGCTTGGTTCCAGTCCAGGGAGGACCTGGCTTGGCAGTTCGGGCTGGACTGTTCCAATGAAGCACAGGGTCAAGACTGATTTGCACATGGCTGGGTTCAAACTGGAATGGCATGGTGAGCAAAAAAATGATGGATTTAGGCCCAGATCTCTGTACTGGGGTGAATGTACGACATTGTTCTGCATTCTGTCCATCAACTGTTGTTTTTGCATTGTGAGTCCCCAGCAGAGCTGTGGCGAGTGGACCCCACGATTGATGAGGAACAGCAATACCCGGGGACCGTGCACTATTGTCGAGTGCAATCCCTTCACGACGTTTTACGCACTTGTCATTTTGACCATTTGGGGCCCAACCCTCCAGCAGGTTTTGCTGTGAAAATCAGAGGCCTACCTCGTCCCAAGTGACCGTGGGCTCCTGTGAAGCATTTCCTGAAGAGACGTCTTTGTGATCACTTGCCTGTTGGCTAGTGGGTCCCCTGAAGACTTTCTTATCAACTAAAAGGGCTCCCCTGGTTGCTCCAGGCCTGCCCTCACTCACCCTCGCTGGGTGAGTCCCTCAGACCTTGCTGGTCTGCACCATCGACTTTCTTCAGTCTACACAAGACTTGCAGTTGCCAAGGCTTGTTGGCTCCAATCCGGTTGCCGATACTGCCATCAGCTGCAGACGTGATGGGACACTCCGAATCCAGCTGCTGGTCATCATCGATCCTTCCTGGACCTCGTGAGCGAAGAGTCAAAACACCATTGACGACTTGAAATCACCCGACATCCATGGTCATCCATCTTCCTGGCCACCGGTCACTGGCAAGTGACTTCGAACACTGTCCCTTCAATTTTCATGTCTTCTGCATCTTGAATCCACCCTTGGATTCCACCGGACACTTCAGTCGACGCAAGCAGCGAGTCTTCTTTGGTCTCCATAGAAAACAGCTACGCGACCCAACAACAAAATACACCTATGCACCCGGCTTCCCTGGGTGAGGTAACTCGTGCACTCCAGTGCCCTAGTGTGTGTTGGCCCTCGAAATACTTACCTTGTAAGTGGCTTGCTTGTAGACTTCCTCGAAGTACCCTAAAGCTTTAAAAATCAAACCGCGACTTGCTCCATTGTAATCAATAGGGAACCTGCGGCTGTGTTCACACACTGCACGCGTCTCCCGTGGGCCTGTTACTTACCTGCTAACACTGCAGTAGTGAAGCCCCAGCGATTCCACAGGCCCTAGGCCTTTTCATTTTGCAAGTCGACATTCTGATACCATTTTTTTAGTATATGGTCTGGTATGCCCCTAGGGCTCCAGCCATATTTGTGCTTAATTTATTGTGAAACGTTGACATTTGAATGTGTATCTGGCTTCCAATCTCATAAAGATATTAGTAGAGTGTGTCTAGTAATAAATACATATATATTTGAATTATATACCCGTGTGGTGTCCTTTCATTTGGTAATTCAAGATATTATAAGGTAAAACAAGCTGCTTTACATTCCTCTGAGACTTAGCCTGAAGGCTGCTCTCCACAGCTACCACTAGGATAGCTTTCTTTAACCCCTTCAGTGCCCGCCCCTTTCCCCGCCCTGTGCCGGCCGTTGTATTAGCGGGCGGGGTTTATGACGAGCTGGTCTCGTCATGGGCACAGCGCGACCGCAGCCCATGACGAGACCAGCTCGTCACGGGCATTGAAGAGGTTAAAAGGTTGTCTTAAACCTATCTACCATAAGAGTCGAATTGGACTGGTGCAAGGTGGCCACTATAACTAGTGACCAGCATATGCCAGGCCAACTTCTCACAGCCTGGAAAGAGGGGTGGTTACACCCATTTCCTTTTCCAGTTTCATGCCAGAGCAGGGGCAGGTAGCCCCTGCAACCGGTTTGAACTGGGCTATGCACAGTGACAGAAAACGTGCCCCCACTGCAGGACTTCAAAGCACCAGAGAGTGCTCCCGCCCAGCCCCAAAACACATCTGCCTGTCTGGGGAGGTAGTCACACCTCCCTTCGACAGGAAACCTATTGTCCAGGCCTCCCCTGCTGAAGTTTCGGTCAGCAGCAGGAGGCCAAAACCGTGTCTGTGGCAGAGGCATCCATTTTGTGATGCCAGGGCTCAGGAAAGTCCTACCGGGTTTGACCAGTGTAAACATGTCTTTCCCTCTAGAAGGGTGGAATGCTTCCCCCGCCGTCAGAACTGGCGGGGGGGGTAGTATTTAAAAGCGTTTGACATCAAACACAACATGTTTTGATGCAGCCATTCCAAAGTTAGCATTTACCGCAAGGTTATAATGCACTTAAGAGAATATGGTATGGCTGTATCACAGAACAGCCATAAGGAAGTATTTCCGAAAGCTGCAGAGGGGCTCAGCTCATGCTTGGGCACCCTTTTACACAAAACCAAGCACTCTGCCTTCAGGATTGTCAAGGCCTGCCATAGGAGTGGCTTATAGGTTTATATGTGTCTGTATATATATCTGGATATAGGTAGCCTATACCACTGTAAGGGGTACAAGCACACCCTTACCCAGGCTGCAGTAGCAGACCTGTGGTGCCATTTTGGAGTGCTTCCCAGGGGTGGCATAATACATGCTGCAGCCCCTGGTAGGCCTCTGTGGTACCTATGCCCTAGGTACATAGTACACCATATACTAGGGGCTTAGAAGGCACTCCAGAATCCAATTAGATATGTACCTAATGTACAAGCAAACCATTTTAGAGAGGAAGCAGCTAGGCTGTGGTCCTGATTAGCAGGGCCACAGCCAGACTAAGGTTGAAAAACAGTGAAACAGCAGCAAAAAAGTGGGGGTACCCATGTGAAGCAGATCCTACTCTCCTACAGAACTTAGAAGCAGCAGATTCTTCTCTGTCGATTTCCACTAGTGCACATGGTAAAACCAAAGTTCAAATAATATGCAACAATAATGTACAGGGTATTCATGAGTCTTCCTTAGCCCTATTCCGTGTTCTTCTAAAGAACAACCTTACACTACTTCAGCTACCTTGAGACTCAGTAATCTTCTTTCTTCTCCTACCAAATCTATATAATGGTCTTTAATAAATGCACAGTTCAAAGTCACTGATAATCACATACAAAATAAAATGTCTCTGTTTATTTAATGTCAAAGCAAGTTCAAATTGCAATTCAAACAAAATGTTCAGTTCAAAGAGGTTCAGTTGGATCTGCACTGGTATTCTAGCTTCTTTTGATCTTCTGAGTGCAATCACTTCACACCTCCTCCATCACTCACATGGTCAGTGTCCTCCGGAATAGTCTGGAGTCCACCTTCTCCTCATGGATTCAATCTCCCTCTCTCCTGCTTTCTCGGCTAAAGCTTTCCTGCTGGCACTCAGGGTCCACAGCATTAGACCCTTCGTCTGACTCAGTCGTCACCACAGGGTGGGAGTCTCCTGCTTCTGCTCCAGCTATGGACTCCTCAAGACCCCCTCAGGCCGATTAATTGCAGTTTCAGACATTGCTGGGCCTCCACACCTTGACTAACTGGCTCCCGTGATCTCTTGACCACCACCGGCACTTCCGGGAGAGGTGCGGTTACATTATCAAGGGGACACGGAAAATCTGTGAGCGTGGGCAGCTTTCACCCAGCTGGGGAGACCTCTGCACATGATAGTAGTTATTGTGACAGAATCACCTGGAAAGGATCACAACAGCAGGGCTCCAGACAACTCTTTCGTACAAAACTCAGTCACCGGGAATAAGGTCATGGCACTGCTCCTGCTGAGGTGGGGCTATGGCGGCTTCAACATGATGAGACACACCACATCAGCCAGTCCTTTGCAGTAATCAATTATCATTAATCGGTAATGTTCACAAGTGCATTTGCAGGTGCAGCTGGCAGTCTCATACCTATGCCCATGATGATCTCATGGGGAGGACAGTCTTGCCCTCTGATCGGGTATGCTGCATAGACTGATCAACACAAGAGGCAAAGCATCAGGCAACTTCAAACACGTTGAAGCACACGCTTTTGCAAGCCTAGATTCCAATGTTCCATTGATCTGCTCCACTAGACCTGAAGCCTCTGGAGTATAGCTACAATGCAGTCTATGTTCAACTTGTAAAGCTGCACACAAGATTCTCAAGATTTCATTGTTGAAGTGCTTTCTCTGATACAATTCCAGTGAAGTCGTGAAGCCAGACCTAGGTATTAACTCCCTCAAAAGGAACTTTGTTACTGTGAGACTGTCATTCCTCCTTGTCAGGTATGAAACCCAGCTTGAAAAGATATACACAACAACCAGGACATATCTTAACCCATTTCACATGGGCTTCTCAAAGAAATCATGTCAGACTGTGAAGTACTGGGTATTTTAAGCCCAGCGGTGCAGGGGAACACACCCTATGACTTCTGGGTTCTCCCTGTTTCAGACCTACAGAAACACAGAGTCTTCTGGGTGAAGTCAGAGATCAGTTTATTGGCTGCAGACCAATTACAGGTATCCTAGAAGTACAACAGCGTGTATGTTCTCAGGAGACTGCCAAAAATCACAGAAACTGGCTTCTCCTTAAGTACAGATTTTCCTGCCTCAGGCATACATTCCTAGGTTTATGATACGGCAATATACAAGTGTACATTTCAAACGAAAGAGCAGAGTCATGATGACCATCCCACATTCCAGTTAAGCCAGCCCACAATTATTTACACAGTAAGACTCAGATCCCACATCAGATATCGATAGGCCCCAATAAACTCGGGCAGCTCCTGTTGATAGAAACAAGTCATAAAGCAGGAACAGTCAGGTGTGAAAGAGATTAGCCGGGGGCTCGTGTAGGATGAAAGGGTTTTATGGTGTGTCAAGCCCTGATGCTAATCACAGGTGGCCAGGGGACGGGGTGCTCGTGAGACCGGACTGACCTGGGGCAGCAGAGCCAGCTGCCCAGGTCACAGAGAAGTCAAAGGAAAGCACATGTACTGTGAGGCCCGTATTTGCTTCATTATAGCCTATGTGAGGGCAATCATAAGATGGCCACCGCTCCAAGATGGAACCCGCGTAGTAATGTAAAACAACGTGTACACAGTGCATTCATAGCTAGAACGTTATACAAAGCACTTGTACATACCGCATTAACCATTTGCGGTTCGCTGATCCCGGGATAGACAGGGGTGGGGCCCTGTCCCTTACGCGGTCCCAAATATTAACGTACGACAGACCCTCCTTTTGCCCTTACATAGGCAATCACTATACTCATCTCAATCCGAGTCTAGGTCAATGTTCACGAAGTCATGGAGATGTTGCTGTAGCATCATCCTATTACTTAGCTCGTCTCTCGATACAGGTTTCCTTACACATAATGTAGCACAGAGGCCACATATCGCAGGAGCACACTGTATGCACAGACAGAGCAGGAAAAGAATCGCTAAGATCATTCCAATGACCATCAGAACTTTCCAACCCCAGGCAGATATCAGTTCCCAGAACCACCCCACCAGTGACCAATCTCCTTTATCCACGTGTATGGATTCAGATATTTTATGCAGTTTGGAGATGGCTTGATATACTGTTGGAGCGTTATCTGGTATGAAAATGCAACAACTGGATTGGATAACCTTACATACCCCACCACGGTCTGCAAGTATAACGTCTAGAACCATGCGGTTCTGCAAAGTCATAAGGCGATCCGCTTGGAGCTCAGCTGTCAAATTACCAAGGGCACCAGCCGTTACATTGACAGTGGATTCAACCACTCGAGTCAGTTGTCTCAAGTTCCTACTATTTACCATAGGTCCCCAAAACGGCAGAAAACCCAAAAAGAAGTCTCCTGCCTCCTGACCGGCAGTATCCTCCTTACTAATCACGCCTCTCACAACTCTGGTCTTGTGATAGTCAGAGGCAGCGGTAAATGTTGGCGGTAGCAAGTTTGCAATATAACATGTGCCTGAGAAATCAGGGAGCAACCATGTATATGCTCGATCTTTGCAGATAAAGTATGTACCCTTGGCAGCCAGAAATGCAGGGGAAAACTGTGACGGAAAAGTGTACGTTTCAGTACAGTCACTTCTCCCCAGCTGAGCTCTTGGATTCTGACCATAACCTTGTAAACAGAACCAACCTATGTGGGGTACGACCCAGATTGGGGATGAGATTTTTCGCTGTCTTTCACCCAGACTAATACTATACCCCGTTGCGTTCCACCCTACATAAGCTCTTAATTCCTCCTTGGGAATGGATGAGTATGCATCGATATCTCTGCTCATATCGGCAACTCCTTTCATTAAGGCCTTATTATTGGTGATAGGTCTGATGGAACGCAGCTGTCGAGGGGAGTACGTATCTAGAGCATAGAGAAACATGGTCTGGAATGCCCATGACGATCCATTGTAACTATACGGCAACACTAGATAGGGAATACCCTTATTGATGGTATGTGGCATTAACCCACACACCCAGCAATTGGTTGTATTCATGACTAGTTGGTGCTGGTGTAGGAGCTGAATAAGCGAGTTATTTACAAATTCTGATCGTCTGGTTTGTCCGTGCTCAGGCAGGGGGTGAAATGAGTGTGAGGAGACAGTAGGAGGAGGTATGGGCTGTACAGTGGGGGCAATGGGCTCTTGAGAGGAGAAGAATACAAATCCTACGGTAAACATTATCATACTACACAGTATAAATAGACACAAAAATACAAAACATTTACTCTTCATAATTGTACATGTCCTTGCTTTAAAGTTCATTTCCTCAACGGGTCTCTCCATCTTAAAAAACTCCATCCTCTACTCGGGCCGCTCGCGGCGGATGAGTTTCTTCTGCTAAGGAGTACGCCTGTCAGCCCAGGGAACGCCCTAGACCAACCAGAACCGTCGACCTAACCTCTTCGGCCTGTACCCCAAAGTCTTGGCACCGCGACCCTGCGGCTGAACCCGGATGGTGGTTCGAAAAACAAAAAATCAAGAAAGTCCTTCAGATGGGAGAGCTCATAATGTCAAAAAAAAGGAAAATAGTAAGGAAATCTTTATTTGTCCATAGGCCTTGGTCTCAAATTATAGCGGAGACGGCCAGGTGCTGTTTGATCTTGAAACAAGAGTTCAGGCTCTGTGGTGTCCAATCGATTTGACGGTGGCACAGCTTCTTGCAAAATATCGTTACTCTCTTGGTCTGAAGCTGTGTCTCTTATGCGTGCGTCACTGAATGGTACAAAACGAGGTACAGTGTCCGTTTCAGAGTCGGCGATACCCTCCTGGACCCACCGGTCATATGGCAGGGGCAAGGGGACTACCTTGCAGTGGGTGCCATGGACCCAATTCTTTCTCCCTTTCACTCGAACCGCTGATCTCGTTGACAGAAGTACAAGGTGGGGGCCGATCCAACGAGGCTCGTCGTTGCTCTTGCGCTGGAAATTTCTAATCAGCACCCATGTGCCAGGGTCGATAGGGTGTCCAGGAGTTTCAGAAGCTTGGGGAAGAGTATCATGCACCTGTTGGTGTAAAACACGTAGTTTAGCCGTCAAATCATACAAGTAATCAAGCAGTACTGGATGCTCGATTTCACTGAATCTCGTAGGTCTTGGCACACCCCATACGTTGGCCGGGCGGCCAAAAACAACTTCATAAGGACTAAGTCCCACTCGTGAGTGTACGGTCATTCTGGTGGACAGGAGTGCTAAAGGCAGAGCGTCAGGCCATTTAAGAACGGTGCTCGCCTGTATTTTGGCCAGCTTGAGTTTTAGAGCGCCGTTGTAGCGCTCTACTAATCCAGCTGATTGGGGGTGATTTGCAGCGTGAAACTTCTGCTTAATACCTAGCCCCTCACACACATTCTTCATCACTTTACCCACAAACTCACTTCCATTATCACACCACACCATTCTTGGCATTCCAAACCTAGGGAAAAATTCTTTCACAAGGGCTTTGGCTGTGGATAGGACAGTGTTATCTTTTAGAGGATAGGCCTCTACCCATTTTGAAAAAGCGCAGACAACCACCAATACATATTTCAGGTTGTTGCACCTTTCCATGTGGATAAAGTCCAGCTGCAAAACTTCAAATGGGTATGATGGGGGTGCAAAATGACCAGCTGGAATTGGGGTTCCCCTACCAGGGTTGTACTTCAAACATACCATACAATTCTTGACCACATTTTCTGCACACTTGGGAATTCCGGCATTCTGCCATACTGGAGCCAACAACTTACAAATACCTTTCGTACTGATATGTGCCATTCCATGTGCCATAGTAACTACTGGAAGCACATATGCATCAGGTAACAACCATCGCTTATGTCCTGTCAGATCAATCCAACAACCATTCTCATCCAACTTACCCATACTTCCTCTCCACTTGCTCAATTCTTTCTCCGTGGCTTCGGCTTGAAGGGACTTCACACTCTCTATTGTGTTTTCACACATTCCAACATCACCAACCCATCTTGCGGGGCCTGCCACATACATTCTAGTCTTCACATCCTGTGCTGTTTCTTTCGCGATCTCATCAGCAAACGCATTCCCACGTCCAACATCATCAGTGATTTTCTTGTGCGCACTGCATTTCATAATCGCAACTTGCAACGGTAGGGTCAGTGACTCAAGGAGGTCATTCACCAACTGCCATTCTGAATTTTAGCCCCATGTGACGTCAGGAACCCACGTTCTTTCCACAATCGCCCAAAACTATGAGCCACGCCAAAGGCGTACTGGCTATCTGTGTATATATTCACTCTCATTCCTTCAGACAACACGCATGCTCTTGTGAGGGCGATTAATTCTGCTGCTTGGGCCGAATTATGTGGCACACGTGCAGTTTCCACAACCGTGTGTAAAGTCATGATAGCATATGCAGCAGTCGTGTCACCATTTGGGAGCTTGAAACATGAACCATCCACCCATAAAGTACCATCACACTCAGTCAGGGGAGTATCTTTGAGATCTACTCTCCCTTTCGTCTCTTCTTCTGTTCTGAACAGACAATCATGTTGCTCAATCTCATCTAGGTCTGCTGGAATTGGTAATAGTGTAGCTGGATTCAACGTGTTGCATCTCTTTATGTGTATGTGATTTGCTAACAATGTGAGCTCATACCCTGATAATCGCGCACTAGTTAAGTGTTGTGTCTTAGTCCTGTTTAACAATGTGTCCACAGCATGCGGAACCATAACAATCAATGTATTATCCATTACTAGACCAGCAGATTGTCGAATGGACATAGCTGCAGCCGCTGTGGCTCTCAGACAACTTGGCAATGCCCTTGCTACGGGGTCCAAGGTGGACGAAAAATATGCGCATGGGCGTGGTCTGTCGCCAAAAGGCTGTGTTAACACTGATAATGCACAACCATCTTTCTCGTGAACATACAATGTAAAAGGCTTGCTGTAGTCAGGGGTACCCAACACAGGAGCTGAACATAATGCATTGCGCAATTCCCAAAAACTTTTCTGACACTCTTCAGACCATGGGATAGGATTCGGTGTGTCTTTGCATGTTAATGCTAACAAAGGTTTTGCCAACAAGGAAAAATTTGGGATCCAGTGCCTACAGTATGAGGTAATGCCCAAGAAAGCACGTACTTCTCTCTGTGTTCTTGGCACACTCAACTGTGCAATGGCTTGAATTCTTTCTGGAGTCAGTTTCCTTCCCTCCTTCGATAAGAGATGACCTAAGTAGGTCACCTCTTGTCGACAATATTGCAGTTTTGAGAGAGACACTTTGTGATGGAAAGCAGACAAATGATGCAACAATGACAATGTAGCTTCTTTGCAAATCTTTTCAGTATCCGCGGCGATTAGTAAATCGTCAACGTACTGGATGAGGATAGCGCCACTAGGTAAAACCAGTGCATCAAGCTGCGCTTTCAAAGCTTGGCTGTATATTGATGGACTTTCGCAGTAGCCCTGGGGAGCGCGTTTGAAACGGAAGCTTCGGCCTCCTAAACTAAAACCAAAAATGTCTCTGCTCTCTTCTGCAATTGGGATGCTGAAGAAAGCATTCTTTAAACATATCACTGAAAACCATGCAGCGGAAGCTGGAATCATGGTTAACAAGGCAGTTATATCAGGGACAACCGGAAACTGTGGCACAACAATCTTATTAACCTCTCTAAGATCAATCACAAATCTGTAAACAGGTGGCTGTGAAGGGTCCGTTCGTTTTAAGACAGGTAAAATCGGACTGTTGCAAACGTTACCTCTTGTCTCTTCAATTACACCCTTATCAATCAAATTTCTAACAACGCTTTCTGACCTTCATTGGAGATCTTGTACTGGGGAATACGTGGCAATCTGACATTGGCTTTTAAAGTGACCACATATGGTGGTATTTCCAAGAGACCCACATCATTGGGACCAGTAGCCCAAAGGGCATCCGGAAGGGATGACAATTCAGGTGGCATTGTATTTGTAGACAAATACATCGGGGAAATCACTTCCTTGCCTAATGTAAGTTGTACTCCTGAAGGAGAACAATACAGCGTTGCATGCAATCTTTTTAGCAAATCTAAGCCTAGCAAGTTTTCACCACAACCTGTTGTTAAGATGAGAGGTGCTTTTAGCTCGCAAGGTCCAACAGAAAGAGACATAGGACTAGAAATCGGGTTTCTAACCGGGGCGCCAGAAAAACCTACTGAAACATTGATGTCGCCAGACAAAGGTGCGCCAGGGAGTTTTGAATGCATAATTGAACTCTTTGCAGCACCAGTGTCTAGCAGAAAGGGCTCCGTTACATTTTCTGTAGTTACTTTAACATACGGTCCGCTCTGATCCACTGGCACTGAAACAACTCCCTCTCTCTGTCTATGGCTGTCCTAGTAATCATTATTTTCTACATTGTCGTCCTCTGCATAATAATCATTATTGTAGTACTGAGCTGTATTACTAGTCGCGTTGGCTTGCTGATCAAAGCTATTTATGGTATTTTGAGGCGGAAGAGGACGCGCATTCTGGGGAACATTTCCACGCCCTCTGCCTCTAGGAACTTGCTGACCACCCCTACCTCTTACGCCATACGTATTACTGTTACGCTGCATCAATTTAGGGCAACTATATTTAAAATGACCTTCCTCTTTACAGTATGAACATTGGTTGGGACCTACAGGTACACGTGGTTGATAATACCCATTCATTTGCTGATTATACTGAAACTGTTGGGGCTGCTGATAGATACCTTGTGTTTGCCTATAGTTACTCTGTCCTCCACGTGGCGGATAGGCCCGCTGTAAAAGGACCTTTGTCTTTAGTTCTTTCGTTTTCTTATCTGTTCTATCTTTTTCGTCTTTATCTCTGTTTTCATAATACTGTGCAGTAGCCAGTATTTGCGCTGAGGAGGAAACAGCCCAAGAACTTTCTGAGTCTTTCAATTTCTTACACAACTCGGGAAGTAGATTCTGCACAAATTTGTCAACAAACAAGCGTTGGCCACCTTCAGTGCTCATGTCTTGACCACTGTGGTCGATAAACGTTTCTTCAAACCGGGTAAAGAAGTCTGCCACTGTCTCATCTTTCTTCTGCTTGCATGCAGATAGTTTTTCCCAGTTTACGCGCATCGCGGGCATTATGGTCTTCATATATGTGATAATTCTACCAGGGAGTTCTGCTATTAAAGGCTCAGGTTTCGCGCCACCAATTTGTCTAGCGTCTGCGGCAATGATGTCAGCCCATGTAGCACCTAGTTCTGCGTCGTGATCTGCATTACGAATTGATCCCCATAGGGGCTGTGGAACAACATTACCAAACAACATGTCTATGTCTGCCAAATTCATAACGCATGATCCTGCCGTTTGTGACAACTCTTTATAATATCCTGTAGGGTTTTTACGAGGATCAGGCAATGTCTGCTTAAGTGCTAACACCTCAGAACGTTTCCATGGGACGTGTACCCAAACACGCTGAAAATGCGCTGGCATTGCAGCAATACCGTTAGCGGCATCAGCTGCAACGGCGTCCTTCCATACCGGAGGGACTTCTCTCATGGGGTATTGTCACGCTTTTACCTTTTTCCCCACAGGGACATCTTGTCCAAATAATGAGTGTTGACAATCGTCATTCCTGAAGGACAATACAATCGCAACTGCTCTATCTACGTCGCGTCCCACAATTGTACCAGTTCCAAAATCAAATCTCACTCGACACAACTCCTGCGGGCTTGGATTTTTACCATTATCCTCCAATTCCTCACAGAGGATTTCGCACATTTTCTCAAACACATACCTCTGTTTTAAAGCATCCCATTGGTGAAAAACGTCAACAACTGACCCCACATCATAGAGCGAAGGGAAAACTATCCACCTATGCGCCATATGATCTATTACTTTCTTCTCATCGGGGTTAGGGAGTTGACTGCGCAATTGCTTACGCTGTAAACCAGGAGTCGCACTAGATGACTCAAAGAGAGGCGACATTAAATTAGTAACTATATTAGCAAGACGTTGTCGCGCTGAAGGAGAAGTTGAGGCGAGAACAGGGGGATAAACAGAGGGGAGAAAAGAGGATGTAGAAACAGGTACTGGAGTAGTGCACAGAAGAGTGTCAGCGGAGGCAGCTGCTGAGATAGACAAAGTCGCAGGAAGCGCGGGGGCAACTGGAAACACAACTGGCGGCCCTTGAGAGGGCTGCACTGCAGGGACAGGAGCCGGCTGCAGAGCAGCTGGCGGCTGCGGTAAGGCTTGTGGTATATTAACTAGAGGTGGCATATTCACAAGCTGAGGAGGCGCCGTGGCATTTTGAGCATACGGGGGTGGTGAACTCAGCAAATGCGACATCAGGGGATCTTTCTCCTTGTCTTCTAACTCATTCTGTTTAGAATGCAGTAAAGCTGGGTAACATTTGTCGATCCCTAGCTTACGCTGCCTGTGCAATTGCTCATTAAGTTTTTCCTCCTCATTGTCTTTAAACTGCACGGCTGCTTGCATTACTGTCATACCTTTTTCTCTCTTATTCTTCTTCGCTAGCTTAATTTCCTTCTGTTTGGCTTCCTTCCGCCATAAGCGGAAAGAATCAAACATCGCCGGCCGGGCTTTCTTTTTAAACAATTTCACTTCCAAATTATCTAAGATATCTGTATCGAAACTGCCATTTTGGGGCCATTTTAAAACACCGTCTTTTCTGGTGTAATGGATCCATACTTCGTTATATGCAATGGGGCCTACGCCATGTTTTACATAAAGCTCATAAGTTGGAGTTCCAATCGGAGGAACCGGACATGATTCCTCCAGCTGGAAATCCCTTCCACAACCCAAACAAAATATCCTACCAAATATTCTAGAACCAGGCATCTTCGCTCACTAGTCTAGATCCAAACTTCAAAGGATTATCGATTACGATAGTCTCGTGAATACACGAGTCCTCTGGCTTTGGCGTTTGCAAACTCCAAATAAAACCAAGATTATCCCGAAGGATACCAAACAATTTAGGAGACGCTCCACTTATACTTAACTGAATATTGATGATTGATGGCGTCACCAGAAGACTCTCTCGATTGTTTCGCTCTACCAAACTCGTCAAGGGTCCAAAACAGGTCGATTAATCAGGGCAGCAGTCCTTCGTAGCCGTCGGGACGCGGAGAACCTCGCAGAAAAGACTTTCGGACCACGTCGACATGCAGGGGTCGATGAAGTGGCGGCCTTCCTCCGGAATTTCCACACGAAGCTCCTCACGAACCTCTGGCTTGGACTGGTACCACTGAAATCGTCCCGAGTTGGGCGCCAAACTGAAGTACTGGGTATTTTAAGCCCAGCGGTGCAGGGGAACACACCCTATGACTTCTGGGTTCTCCCTGTTTCAGACCTACAGAAACACAGAGTCTTCTGGGTGAAGTCAGAGATCAGTTTATTGGCTGCAGACCAATTACAGGTATCCTAGAAGTACAACAGCGTGTATGTTCTCAGGAGACTGCCAAAAATCACAGAAACGGGCTTCTCCTTAAGTACAGATTTTCCTGCCTCAGGCATACATTCCTAGGTTTATGATACGGCAATATACAAGTGTACATTTCAAACGAAAGAGCAGAGTCATGATGACCATCCCACATTCCAGTTAAGCCAGCCCACAATTATTTACACAGTAAGACTCAGATCCCCCATCAGATATCGATAGGCCCCAATAAACTCGGGCAGCTCCTGTTGATAGAAACAAGTCATAAAGCAGGAACAGTCAGGTGTGAAAGAGATTAGCCGGGGGCTCGTGTAGGATGAAAGGGTTTTATGGTGTGTCAAGCCCTGATGCTAATCACAGGTGGCCAGTTGACGGGGTGCTCGTGAGACCGGACTGACCTGGGGCAGCAGAGCCAGCTGCCCAGGTCACAGAGAAGTCAAAGGAAAACACATGTACTGTGAGGCCCGTATTTGCTTCATTATAGCCTATGTGAGGGCAATCATAAGATGGCCACCGCTCCAAGATGGAACCCGCGTAGTAATGTAAAACAACGTGTACACAGTGCATTCATAGCTAGAACGTTATACAAAGCACTTGTACATACCGCATTAACCATTTGCGGTTCGCTGATCCCGGGATAGACAGGGGTGGGGCCCTGTCCCTTACGCGGTCCCAAATATTAAAGTACGACAACTGATCCCGTTGAAGGGACCACTTGATCTCCCTATTTAAATCAATGTTACTTTGGTTCTTTTCCCTACATTGTTCTGTTGACACAATGCTTCAGGCATCAATCGAAATCTAGAATTAAACCATGTCTGTCTAAACAACCCGAACATGGCATCTCTTCCTACATGAGCAGGACTGTGGTAAAGCCTGCCCATCAGTGGCAAAAAACAATTAGGTAACACAGTTCTGGCATCTCCTGAAACCCAAATATCATCCTTCTCCCACTTGACACAACCTGCTTTAATCCAACTTTGCTGTTCTGCCTCTGACACTTCTTCCTGAAGCGTCTTGACCTCCTCTCAAGTATCAACAGTTGCTAACAAAGGTTGTGGTTGGTCTCATCTGTTCTTTCATTAATGTACTCCCCATTAAAGGTATAAGCATTATACACACAGTATTTTGCTACCTTATCAGCATATCTGTTGCCAATGGTCACATAATTAGCCACCTTACAATGAGCGTCACATTTAACAACTGCAACTTGAGCAGGCATTTGCAGTGCCTAAAGAAGCTTTTGCACCTGTTCTCCCTTGTGGGTGGGAGACCCTGAGGAGGTCATAAACCCCCTCTGGAACTATAACTGTATGAAATCGTGATCACTAAAGTCATACTGAATTTCAGTGAAAATGGTTACTCTCTGCTGGTCTGAGACACTGCATGCTCTTGTAAGAGCAATCAATTCAGCCACTTGTGCAGAAAATACTCCTTAAACTATACAGAATGCTTAGGCCGCTCTTAAATTTCCTCCATGATCTCGCAAAAATGAGCCATCCATGAACAATAAAAATATCTGATTCAGGAACTTGGTCATCTTGCATATCAAGTCTATGGGTGGGCGGAATTTGCGAAATCCACTTTTGCAAATTATCGCGAAAATGTTAAAAATTATCGCAAACACGCGGAAATATCGCGAAGATGCGGAAGTTTTTTTCCCGCATGTTCGCGAGATTTTCTGCATGGTTGCGGCTCGCCAACTTACCCATGTGGTTGCTCGCGGGCGCGGCCATCTTCTTTTCAGTTGTCACGCAGTGCATGATCGCGAGAAGAAAGACGTGATCGCGCGACGCATGACGTCACTGCGGGCACGAACTGTCGCGAGACAGCGCAAATGGCTAAAAACAATACAACATCTCATGGAGAACGCGACCGGATCAAGAAAACTTGTCGGCGAACGCAGGGATTCAGGTAAGGCGATCGCGCGCGCGCGAGAATGTATTATTTTACAGCACGAGCAAGAAACAAATTATCGCCAAGCTGCGGAACGCGGAAATTTTTACATTTTCGCGCTTTCCGCGTAACGCAAAAATGTCAAATTATCGCAATTTCCGCGAATGGAACGAAATTTTAGCACAGGCCTAATCAAGTCTTGGCGCACAGTTCTGTAACATTGAGACAGTCATGCTCAACTTCACTGTCACTCTCAGGAAGACGCAACAAGGTGGCAGGGTTTAACCACTGAACTATCCTCCTTTCCCTCACCCCTCACACATAACCTCGGAACACGACACTCACTGGGCAAGGCAGATACCACTGCTGAGTGGCACATGCAGATAGAGCAGAAGCATTGGGGAATGACAGAGACCTGGGTTGGGCAACGGTTTACATTGTTGTGGCCCTGGCCCTGACTCCCCCCTCCACCTCTCTTCCTCCCACATCCCTGGCATGCTGCACACAGTCATGCGCACTAATAGTGCCAGATATAGCAACCGCTTTCCATATACTGCGCGTTCCACGGCGCTCACCCTGGGATATGCCAGATGCAGTGCATTGCAATATTGATTGAACTGTTGTTAACTGAGATATATGTGTCATGAAACCTAATCCAAACCAATGCATGTACCTGTATGGCGCCTTTTGTTAAAAATCAATAAACAAATTTAAACAAAACAAAAAAAACAAGGTGGCAGAGTTTTAGACAGCACATCTCTTTAAAGTGACATTCCCAGCTGCCACTAAGATTTGCTTATACAGGGTCAGGCGGCTGTTTATCAAATGTTGAGTACATGTCAACACTATTACCACAGAGTGAGGTGCATACACAGTTAGAATATGACCCATAAAAATACCTTCACACCTCTCAATGTTGTCACCAGCAGCAGCCGCGCATTTGAGGCACCCGGGCAATACTGCAGCTACTGGATCTAGGGTAGCAGAGAAATAAGAGACAGGTTCACAGGCACTTCCGTGCATCTGCGTGAGCACTGAGAGAGTGCAGCCTTCCTCACTGCAGAAAATCAAAATCAAAAAATATTTGCTGTAATCAGGCATTTCCAGTGCCGGGGAACTGCAGAGACTTTCTCTCAACTCTAGGAAGGCAACCAAACAATCGCTTTCCCAGGGTACCGGATCCAACACATCCTTGTGTGTCTGCCTCTGTAAACACTCGGCCGCTAGGGAAAAGTTGCATATCCACTGGCGACTGTAGCCTACTATGCCCAGGAAAAAACCCTGACTTCTTTCTGTGTTGTTGGTGGCTTCATTTTCAGAATTACTGGGATTCTTTCCTGTGAAACCTTCCTGACTACTTTCTCAATGTGATGTCCGAGACACAGGAGTTCTCTCAAAAAAGTATTTTAACTTCTTGTGAACACCTTATGGCCATTCTCAGCCAGGTGGTTTAACAGGGCAGTAGTATCAGTCTTGCAAGCCTTTTGAGTATTTGACGCAACCAACAGGTTGTCAATATACTGCACTAGGACAGAGTCACATGGTATAACCAAGGACTCCAGGTTCGTTTTAAGAATCTTGTTGAAAACGGATGGACTATCTCTATACCCTCGAGGGATTCGGCACCAGGCCAAAACACAACTGCGGAACTAAAATGCCAAGAGGGACTGACTATTCTGATGCAAGGGTTTGGAGAAAGAGGCCTGACAAAGATCAATGATGGTAAACCACTCAGCCTCACATGGAATCTGAAACAAAATTACAGCAGGATTCAGTAACATGGGACAACAAGCAACTACAATTTTGTTAATCTTTTTGAGGTCCTGAACTATGCAGTACTTACTGCTAGGCTTCTGTAATTCCATAATGGGTGACTCCCCATAATCTCCATCAAAATACTTTGTTGTATCTTTGTCTCAATTAATGGAATAATTCCAGCAATCGTTTCAGGGGTCAGATTATACTGCAGGGTTCTTGGGTACTCAACATTAGTCTTTATCTGTATACGGACAGGCTCAACTCCTTTGATGAGTCCGATGTCCTTCCCTGAAAAATCCCAAATATATGACCTTACTGTATCTCTAAGATCCAGGGGTAACTCTTCTCCTGTCATCATAAGAAACAGCTTACCTGCTGGAATGTGATTAGCCAATTTAAAGGCAACATCTTCATCATGATTTTAGAACTCCACACCCTTTGGGGTGCAATAAATGGTGCAATTCAGCTTGGTTCATCCTGTCAATCTAGACCCAGTAAATATCTTGGTGCTATACCTTAGATTTTATTGACGTCATCACCTGGTTATACTTCCTCATTACTGTGGATGAGTACCGTTAGTCAATGGATCTCTTACCGTTCTCTCTCGGGCCACTCTGCGGCTATTTTGCATGTGGTCCACTTGTAACTACAATATGGTACAAGGTACTCAGATCAGTCCACAAAACCTTTGAGATTTTCACAAATGGCTCAACTTGTTTGTACCATTCTACAGGCTTCTCTCTTAATCTTGGAAAGTCATTTGTAAATGACACAAGATCACTCCTACTCCAAGGCACATGAACATAACCTCTGCTGGGTAATTCCGTAAGAGGACTCTTGTGGCACCCGCTCCCTCTTCTACCAGAGAAGGGGACCTCTTTGGACTCTTTTTTCCCATTTACCTTCCTGCTGATCCAGTGAACTCCAAATCTGAATGTTTTGAACCAGTTCTCGAATTTGTGTATTTTAATTCCTGGTATTCTCACACATTTTTTGCCCCTCCAAGAGAAATGTATGAACCCCCACTGTGGTGAAGGAACTGGAGTACAAGGCACAGGATAAGTGTAAAGAATTTAATGACAAGAGAAATAACTGCAAATAAGTGAAGGTCCAGGTCGAAGATTGGGTGAGGGGCTCAGAATCATGGTATAATCATGCTTGCCGAACCTTGCATTTAGAACTAGTCAAGGCACTAAAATCTAAAGTTTGCGAACAAATTAGATCATCTAGGAAGAGCTATAAAGTAGCCCTCCATCAAGTAAAAAAGGAGTGGGATGAATCTCGTTGGCAGCTAATCAAGGAAGCTTGTGCTGTTGAAGATTCTAAGACCTTTTGGTCCCTATTTTTCTGGGGCGCTGAAACAGGGGCCCGTTCGCCTCCAAATTATATCTCAGCTCAAGACTGGTATGATCATTTCAAAATGTTTTACTCAGAGGATGCTGCTCTGTCTCCTATGGGGGATGTCTCCTGTTCACCTCTGATTCTGGATAATGATTTATTCTCTATAGGCGACATCGAGGGTTCAATCAGCCGACTAATACATGCAAAAGACCCAGGGACAAATGGCATTTCGGGAGATTTTTTTTTTCTGCTAGCTCCACCTGGTCTCATTATATATTATTTACTTTCAAATGCCCTAGCCAGAGGTGCTTCGGTCCCAGCCTCTTGGCGGGGGGCTGAGGTGGTTCCAATATTCATAAAGGGAATAAAGGACAACCCTGCAAGTACAGGCCTATTAGCCTGATAGAGGTAGTACAAAAAGTATTAGGTCAAGCCCTTTTACGGAACATCCAGATATGGGCTGACGAAAATGCCATTCTGTCACCTTATCAAGCAGGCTTTAGAGAAAAGACAGGGACAATAGACCAGGTCTTTTGCCTCCTGCTCCTTTACTGGAAAGTCGCAGCTATTGGTCAGGGCGGTCCTTATTTAGCTTTCATCGATCTGAAGACTGTCTTTGATTTAGTGCTCATACAGAAGCTGTGGCAAGTCCTCAGAGACATGGGAATTTCCCCTGTTGTACTTGATTTGGTTGTTCGACTTCATGACAACAACATTGCCCGGGTGAGGTGGGGCCTGCAGGGTCAACTTACAGAACACATCCCTGTCAGCAGGGGAGTTCATCAGGGATGCGTTCTGGCACCTACGCTCTTCTCCCTTTACATGAACGCAGGTATAGGTTTTTTATCGCAGGAGTCCGCTAGTGCCCTATCTCTTTGTGGGGAAAAGATAGTGACCTTCTTGTTCGCAGTTGAAACCTTGTTGGTGTCTAAAACCCTGGGGGGGCTACCACTATTGTTAAATAGATTCAAACTCTTCTGCGATACTCGGGGTTTTGAAATAAGCATGTCAAAGATCAAATTTATGGCTTTTAATCCCCAGAGGCAAGCCAACTCTGGGAGGGGCTCATTTTGAAAGAGTAACACTTTCGACTACCTAGGCGTAAAACTGTCTGATAAATTGCATTGGAAACCCCACATATCGAAAATTGTATCGAAATGTAAGCAGATAACTAGGACTCTGGGGAAACAACACCGCTCCTCTTTCAGCAAACCAGTTGTCGCTGCCTTGCAGGTCTTTGACCTAAAAGCAGTCAGTTCTGTGCTATATGGGTCGGAACTGTAGGGCTTCAACAAGATAGAGTTCCTATCTCCCTAATAGGCTCTGTGCATTGGAATAATATACCCTATAGATTTGGCATAGGACTGAGGTCAGTATGCCCCTATCGAGTATATTAAACTTAATTATTTTGTACCAGCTAACTCAGAGGCCACTAGAAACTCCTTGCAAACAAGAAGGGAGTAGTTTCTGGCAACCACATTTACATGACAACTTTGTTTCCCTTTAGAATCGGAACACTCTCAGAATCATTGAAACAACAGATAACAGTTTCACTCAGCTAATCGTGCATGCTTAGTTTCTTCAGAGTTACACAGAAAGAATAGATGGGCGTTTCAATAAAAGGATTTATTGTACAGTCTTGTTTCTTGTGTAAGAGATATGAGCTGTTATAATCACACGATTGTATGCGAGACATATTATGTACAGCGTAAGCAGTAGAAAGAAATAATACTGCGCTAGCATTATCTTTTAACTATGACACATATATTCAAATACATAAAAAACATAGGCTAAAAATGCGAGTACTCATGTGTTTGCTTCTCTAACTAGTTCTACCCCAGAGTACCTAACCTAAGTGTAGTACTATGTAAGAAGTAGGTGTTGTATTCTATAGAATGTTATTTCTAAAGTTTAGTATAGTATGCTAAGAGTCCCTCTAGGTTCTAGTCAGCTCCATACCTTGAGAATGAGAGAGGTGGAAATTTCTTTCTGGATCTCGAACTCTAACATCCCGTGAAGGGAGTAAGAACACGGGAAGCTGGATACTCTGCGAGCAGGGATGACAGCGTCTCTTGTCAGTGCGTCAGGCCGGGACACGGGCTCCTGTAAAGTCGAGGTCTCCTCCTACTTGCTTGGACAAGGGAAGGTATATTTATACCTGGTAGGTGCCTTGGAATGTTAACATTGACGTAAAGTCGGGCACAGGAAGACGTCAGGAATGAACCCTTAAGCAATAGCGGTTCATGCAAAATAAATGAGTTCTTGGAGAAATCAATAATCCTGTGCTTGGGGAAACTCCCAAGAGCTTAAGGGTCTGGTTTCTAAGAACTCGTTGTGACGTTGGGGTGGACGGATGTAGGTGACCATGCCTGTGTTTGGATAGCATGGCTAATGCCTAAATAAGGACTGGCATCTTATGTCTATATAAGGGCAATGCGAATTATGCCTATATAAGGACATGTTTCATGAAAACCTGTATACGGACACCTAAAGCGGAATACAACAAGAGGAGCTTAGTAGGTCTGAAAATATTTTTTTAAGAAGTCAAGCGATGTTGCCCCAGAGTACTCAACTCCGCCCTCTAATGCTAGATCTGGGGCAACGCGCCATCGCTAACATAGCTATGCTTCGGTCATTGTTATTTTGGTCCAGAATCCAGAGGACCCCGCAATTACTGCCATATGCCAAAGCACTTGCAGAGGTCACCCACCTAGGGGAAACATCCATTATAACGCAGTCATTACAACAGCCTACCTTTACAATGCAACTGTTACAATGCAACTGCCTTTACATCGCATGCCATCACAATACATGGCCATTACAACGCATGTCCCTACAATGCATGCCATTACAACGCATACCATTACAAAGCATGCCAGTACAACTTATTATAAGGTAAGTATTGTAGATTTTTTTAGTATTAGGGTAGTTATGAGTTTTAGAGGTACATGGGAATAGTAATTTTTACCCCTACACTATCCAATACTTACCCTACTGTTGCACTCACTGGAGTGGGAATAGTAATTTTTACCTCTACACTATTCAAAACTTACCTTATTGTTGCCCTAAAAGTATAATGCGTTGTAAACATATGAGTTGTAATGGAATGCATTGTAATAAAATGCATTGTAATGGTAGTTTTAAAAAATGTGTTGTAATGGCATGCGTTGTAAAATCATGCAATGTAATGGTAGTTGCAATGTAAAGACTGTGTTGTAAATGCATGCATTGTAATTGCATGCGTTGTAACTTCATATATTACCCACCTAGATATTGGCAATAAAATTGGGTGGTTGAACAACATAAGGAGACTCCTCTCAGATATATGGCTTCAGGGAGCTTGGGAAAACGTTGACCTATCTCTGCTTCAAAAAGATACAACAAAGAGGCACTAATGGAACTGTGTTGCACAAACTGACTTTTATAGGAGTGAATGGGGGAAACTCACGACAAAATTTATGATTCATAAACAGGTTAGTTCTCTGGAATCCTATCTTGATTCAATCCAAATACCCCCTTGACAGGAAACTATATATACAATTTAGGTTTGGCACCCCTCCTCTGAAAGATCTAATGGCCAAATAGCATAGCAAAACTCCGACATCAAGCAATTGTCCTAGCTGCAAGGCATCCTTGAAGTGGGCTGACTCCTTCTACTCACATTGCTGTCTGTGACATAAGGAGTCTTTCCCATAATTCTTATTAATCTAAAAATTATAGAATTGGGCTACAAAAAGAGCCTTGGTGTAATGTGCTGTATAGATAGGGGCAGATTTACGAGCCCCCTGCGCCACCGGTACATCCCTTTTTGTGATGTACTGGTGGCGCATGTTACTGCTTCATATTTACAAGGACAGGAAAACCCACCCTGCGTGGCTTTTTCTGTCCTTGTAAATATGGCCCCTTTACAAGCAGCAAGTAGGCATTCATGGGTGTTGCTATGGGTGTTCCCACGCAACACCCATGGAACAAGACACATTTCCAGATTTACGAGGAATTGTAAATCTGGAAATGCGTCTGAATGCTACGCCACCCTAGGGGTGGCGTAGCAAGGCGCAACGAGGAGGAATGTTTTAATTTCACCTCGTTCTTTCCTCTTTCAATGCATGCTGCATTATACAGCACGCATTGAAAGAGGAAAATGCCTGTAGTGATTATTTTTGTGCAGGAAGGTGCCTCTTCTGCCTAAAAACAATCTCCCCAGGACGCAGGCATCGGGGCAAGGGTGTCTGTGCCGGCGCATGGCAGCAGTTTGTGCGCCAGCGCAGGGGAGAGCACAAGAATGTGACATATTATTGTAAATTTGTCACATTCCTGTGCTTTGGAGGTGGCGTGGCGCAGCCAAAGGGCTTGCGTTGCCGCGCTGCGGCACTTCCTTGTATATCTGCCCCATAATATTTAAGTATCCCTCTTTACACCGCAGAAAGGCTGGCTCTGTCAAAATAGTTAATAAGTATGACATTTTACTGTGTATAACATAGCATTGCGATTTTTGGTTGTTTTTATTTTCTTACAAAATTGTCTCCTCTTAACTTGTAATGGATTTTAACTTTTTAAGTATTTTTGTATGACTTTTTACCCTTTTTAGTACAATTGTAAATTTAAATGAACTTTTATTATTCTCTCATGTAATTGTTCCATCATGATGGTCTTCTCTTGTGTCGATGGTAAAGGTCTTGTATATGAGAAAACCTTTTAAGGCACGAATGCCGAAATAAAGTTCATATTGATTGAATGATTGATTGGGTAAGGGTTAAAAGGCCTGGATTTTTTTTAATAAAGGAGGGAAATTTTTTTAACCTTTGCATGTGGGACCTTGTGCAACTATGTCTAGTTGAGCGACGGGAAGGTGTGGCATTTCAGTCTCACTTCTTTATACAAAGGTCAGAAGAAGACCCTAGAAGTTGCTTCTGAGGAAAATTTGAGTAATTTGGATTGGTTGTTGGGTGAGTGTGGCTCTGGGTTGACTGGGGTCGTAATGGTTGAAAACAGCTATTGAATGGTTGAGAACAGCGAAGGCAGGATTGAACGTGAACATTACAAAGAGAAATGCAATAGTGACCAACAGAAGAAGGTGCAACTTCCCTCTACCTCTTCTGAGTGTTGTGATGTAAAGTGGAGGAGGTTGGGATGCAGTATCACGAAACCCATGAAATGTCATGACTATGTATGCAATTGAATCTTCATTCTTATATTGTGTTGAGGTAATAGTTTGTTTCTATATTTTGGAGGGAAGATGTTTTGTATTGTACAGCAGTTTCATTATTAATTGTCTTATCCTTATGTGTCCTTAGTTTGAGGTATTATGGAATGTAGGTAACAGCATCATTTGTACCTGGCTGATGTGATTATGAGCTGATGGATGTTGTTGCTCCTGTTGCTCAGGTCTTTATTCTACAATAAATCCTACTTTTACCCTTCATGGTGTTTGGATTTACTCTACAGCATTCTTTCTGAATATGGGAACAAATCATCCCACGTTCGAGCATGTAGGAGCATTCTCTAGGGCTTTTAGCTTGGCAGGGACATCCAAACTGTGTTATATTCCCTGCAGAACTAATTCTGTATATAGAAACCACAGGACCGATGGTAATTGAGACAGTGAGAGCATCTGGAGTATTAAGAGCTGTGGGGGGTTTCAGGGACTCAAATCCCTGAACTCCCTCCCATCGGATATTCACAGGGGTGGCTCCCATCGCAATAGGGCTCACATTTACTGATGCAGAAGCCACTCCAGAATTTTGATGCACCTCCAGCTCCCATTAATTGGGTCTCATTATATGGAGATGGATGTTATGACAAGAACACATTTAAAAGACTATCAGTGGAGTCACTGTCACTGTTTTGACTTCTCTCATTGGGTTCCTTTTCTCTCCTTCCCTTTCTCAAATTCTTCACTTGTTAGTGCGGGGTATAATTTGGCTCCGTCTATCATGTCAGTTCTCTGCTTCCTCTGTTCTGCATCCCACTTTGTATCAGCATAAGTATGTACTGCTTTTCTAGCTCTTCCTTGATACCTTTTCTTCTCTCTGGCATGAGCCTCACACTCCCAAGCATTGAGCATGGCAAACTGTGTAGATCTAGGCTATGGTATCATCTCAAATAATATCTCCTCAAATTTTGAATGATTCTCACATTAAATGTATCTCTGTGATCTTATGCTTTTGTTTAAGCCAAATACATTTGTGAAGCCCTATATTTATAGCCATAAAATGGACCGCACTATCTTCATATGGTGGGTCTTCTCCATCTCTAACAGGTATTGTCACATATCCCCTCAGCAAATCTCGTATAACTTTAAAACATTATGGGGCATATTCTCAAGGATCGATCATCGAGTTATTGGCACTTTAGCGCAGCCAAAGTCGCTCTAAATTCATCGCCCAATTCACAAGCTGGTGCAAACAGCCCGTATCACCAGTTTCCTGGCGATAGCATCCTCAAAAAACATCGCCAAGGATGAGACCGGCAACTATCGCTAATGAGATGCAGAGTAGGCGTTCCCGAGCAAAAAGCCGCAACAACACCACACTTCAACATTCTCAACGACCAGCCAGATCAGCGATAAGATCACAAAACATGCGATAAGGTGCGTTAGCAGCAGGAAATTAACACCTGCTCTGACCTGGTGCAAAGCTGGACGACAACCTGTAGCATAAAGGGAGCCCAGCCCAGAGCCACACCTGAAGAACAACAGATGCCATGAAGCTACTCATCATGCAGCTCGGAGTCCCAACAGGGTCACAACACCCACTGCCACCCACCCCCGGACCCCCCCCCACCTCCCCCGGACCAAGAGATTGCACATCAACGTCACGAAATCATAAACAAAATCATTCGCCTGATGCCGCAGAATCACAACAACTAACAGTCATGTGAGTACAGAAAAAGCAGAATCAATCATTCACCATTGAGAGTCCAAACCAAATATCACAATCAAATTTCTCACCAAACAACTATTTGGAAGAGTCATGGCGGGTCTTCCCTGGACAATCTGTAAGTGACAGCCTGTAAGACAATATCTCAGATAAGAAGGTGTGTCAGGCACCCATCAAAGGACAGAGAGAGAGAGAAAGAGAGAGAGAGAGAGACTGAACAAGGAGCGCAAGGACAATCGGGCCCTTGGCTCATACATGCCAACTATTGCGTGTTTCTCGCAATTGGTGCACTAGGCCTGGCAACAATTTCAGCGCAATGGCCACTTCATATTTCAGAAATGCAAGCAGTAGTCACTCTAAAATTAGGCATGAAAGCTCCTTTGTCTCAATACACAAGGGCATCCGAACTTCCGACTTTGGTCTGCGATGCGCCCGGCACCCTCTGAGTGAGATACCATACCAGACTCTTATGACTCCCACACCACGAACTGCGCTAATGAAAGACCAACATGTCCACACCCCACACACACTTGTCCCTGCTCGAGCTACACCTGCATGGCATGCTACCAACACATTGGCAAAAAACAACCCATACGTCCAAACGTTGAACACACATACGACTCATTGCTCCGAGCTGTGGCATATCGTCCACAGAACTGCCTCCGGTCTGAGGAGTGCCGGTGGTACGAGACCAACAAATGCAATGGCAGGCAATCCCGGGCACATGCACAACCCCAGTCACGTGGAACTGTACCGTGCACGAATGCTGCATCTGTTGGGAGCTCTGCCTATGCAAGTTTTGCGAATCCGCTACCGTCTGAGTTTCCGGCTTGCGTACGACACATGCGTCCAGCCCTGGTTCGACTGTCGATCATATACATTCGAGTGGCCCATGGAGGTCTGCCTATCCAGCACAACGGTAGCTGAACTGGATTATGACTAGTGTGTGCGCCCCCTGTTGGCCCAAGAACAGGAGTGAAACCAGGATACCCGGGCATGGGATGCCTTGATATGTGGTGTCTGTGCCGCCACCAGTGGATGGGAGATTGCACAAGTCATAATTTGCAGTGACCACATCGAATCGCTCCCCTATTGGGCTGTGTTGCGGATTGGTGAAATTGCGTGGTCGGAGCACATCTGTCCGGACCAGTTAATGGATTGGCTCTCCCTTGTGTTCCTTGAATTCGAGAACAACGTACTTCTGCAACTGATTGCCTATGAAGCAGCGCTCGCATTCATGGACAAGTAGCTCCCTTCCTGCAGCCACAACTGATTGACACCCAGAGCACAGGTCCCAACACCGTGTTGCATCGTGGAGGAATGGTCCCATAAGCCAGAACAACAGTGGACATGTCTGAATTCGCTCGGACTCAGAATGCATGTGCGTGCACCTACGCATGTTGTCACACACCTGTGCAAGGTGCTGCAGCCCCATGGGCAGAGCTGCAGAGCGTCGTTTGGCAAAGTTCCTAAACTGACATACTGCTGGAGGGAGTCTACACACATAGCAATGTAGCACAACATGTGACCCTGTTGGTCCCTTTCACCTGCTCACTGTCAGCAAAGCACACAGTCGGCGCAGTCCGGTGGTACAACTCCACGCAGATCCCATGGGCTGTGAGTCGTGTCACCTGACATGGGGCTATGAGCAGACACTAAACAACACATGACTCGCCCAACAAGGCAAGGTGGGTTGAGACCGCAGACCTGTGCTCTTACGTGTCTTCAGCAATGTGAGTATGGTGTCCAACTTCTTGCCATGTGGATCAATATGTTCCATTAAAACAGACTGTGTCCACACTGATGTGTGTGAGTACGTCATGCAAAGATATGTACTGTAGCCACATGTAATGTGGGACACTTCTTCAGGCATACTACCAATTCTGACATTTCTTCACACAGCCCTATATAATACATGGACGTGAGGCTACGTTGGGGATGTGAGATTGTTGTTCATGCGCAATGAGGCCACAGCTAATTCACACCTTCACATTCATCTAATTGGCCATGTGGGTCAGGGCCCATTGATGACATTTACCAGGGTGTACCTTTTGTGCAATCAATGTCCCTACATTCATTCATACTTGTACACGTGAGTGAACATAGATATGACACATATGTGTGATTTGGAATGTTTTATTCACATTCTGGGGAGTGTCGGAGCTGGAGGGGTACGTGGCCAGTTCAAGACCACATTACGTGGTTGGCCAATGGCGGGCCAACCAGAGTTCTTGGGGGAATGCAAGGTTAATATAAAGAGGAAGAGTTCAGTCCTCAGCCGGATTGCTGTGTAATTTGTACAAGAGCAGATATGGCAGTGCATGTCGGGATCCAGGTGAATGTCGCAGAATGTTCCGGGGGACAGTGGGAGGTGTTGTTACAGAGCATGATGCATAGGGCTGAACCAGGCAGGGACAGGCCATGTGGCAGGTACGAATGCTACTGCCTCCTTCCTCACACAGTCATTACCCTCCACATCTTACTCCTCTGAATCGTCTGTGTTCGGTGTGTCAGGTGTGTGTGGTGGTGTGATGGTTGCATCACTATGGGGCACTGACACATCAGGGTGCGAAGGTGATAGGGCTGCATCACTGTGTGCCAATGACACATCAGGGGGCAGAGATGTGTGTGTCGAAGTTCCAGCAGCAGTTATCTGGGACATGCTCTGTGGCAGCAATGGCAAGATGAGGATCTGCAAGGCCTGGAAGATCCCAGCTACATCTTGCTGGTGTTCAGCCGTGGCTGCCCGACTTCCAGCCTGCATCTGCTTCATGGTCTCCATTGTCCTCCGCATCTGTGCCAACTCCGTGCTGTCATTGCTGGAGTCTGTCTGACTGGACAGTTCTTGTATCCGAGTAATGGCCCCAGCGAGGTCAGCCAAGGATTGTCGGTGAGCATGGTGCGGACAGTGGGTGTCCGTTAGGGACTGTAAGTGGTCCCTGATGGGCTTCGAGTTTGGCTGCCACGAGGTCAAAACCCACCCGCAGCTGATCAGCAATCTCCTCCTGGCATGCTAACACATGGCATTGGAATTCAATGTGTTGGTTGTGGGGGTCCTGTGAGTCAGTCCTGGTGGTGTGTGCTTCCTGCTGTGTGGTCTATGCAGGGTGTGGGGTCACCTCGATGCAGCTGGGCTGCCTTGCTCCTGGGGATGGGGTGCGGAGGCTGTCCATGAGCCATTGGAGAGTGTCTGGGCAAATGTGCAGGGTGTCCTCTTCATCATCACTGTAGAGATGTGTGGTCTGCTCTGCAGGAGGTGTTGATTGTCCCTCTGCAATTTAAGGGCGAGATGCAGGTTAACAGTGTGTCCCATATATGTTCACACATTGTACATGTTTACATACAGACTGCGTGACAATGTACATTGTGACTGTTTTGTAGAAGCTAGCTATTTGATGGGAGACAGTGGACATTTCGACTACATGACGGATGTGAGGTTGTACTTGTACATTATCATCTCACAGTATCATGCAATGCCAGATGTGATTGGCCAGTTTTTACGCACAAGCGGCACCAGTTGTGTCCTCTGTCCTGTGGTATAAGTGTTGCACTTTGTACCACATTGTCATCAATGTTGATGTGCTGTGATTGCTATGTGTGTGTGCTGCATTGATGGCGAGTCGGCCCTGCAGCTCTGATTTGGCGGCCCCTTATCCCTATGAGTCGGTGTGCCTTTGACTTGTGTGCTTTTCAGGTGCTGTGATGTTTGCGACTTAGGTCATTGGTGATCTTGGACATATTTGGTACTCTTGTGCATTGTTTGTCTGCAGATGTGTTTTTGACATTATGGGTTGTAGGTGCATGTGGATGTGTCAGAGTGTGACCTGATCCTTTAAGGATGTGGCCCACACTCAGCCACCTCAAAGTCGTCTTGTGCACCATGTCATGTATTGTGAGTGCAGCCATGCTATCTGTCATGTGGTGTCACTTGCATAGTCTGTGTGGCTCACAGAGTTGCTGCTTTTCTGGATTCATTTGTGCACATTGTGGACGGGGGCCTACTTGGTGTTTCTATGTGTGCTGCAGAGTGCCAAGGGTATCAGGGACATGTTCCACACTCATTGTGGGTGTGCAGTGTGCTGCACATGATTGTGCATGTTTGCCATTGTGCCCATCTCCCTCCATCTCCCTGTCCTGGTCGTTACTCACCCTGTTGCTGTCCAGACCACCAACTCCTTGCACTGTCTCCGCACTGATGACTGTGGCCACCATTTCCTCCAGCTCATCCAGCTCCTCCTGTGGCGCAGGAGTCCCACCTCCAGTCGCCTTTGCTGCCTTCCTGTTGGCAGCGAGTTTCTCCTTGGTTTGGCTGTGCACTTCATGCAAGCGCCTCTTGACCTCCTCCATTGATCTCCTCGACACTCAGACTGCATTCACGCTGGTGACGATGGACTGCCATATTTCCGTTTGTATTGCCAGTGACGCAGTGGAGGCGACGAACAGTTGTTGGTAATGTTCTATCACCTCCCCGACAATGATCTGGTCTTTCTGCGTACTGAACTCTGTCTTCCTCATCCTCTTCTCCTTGCCCTTCTCCGGGCACGGGGTTCCTGGCTGGTCCTCCTTGGGGCTTGTGGGGTTCGGGCAGTCCTCTGTACTCCATGGTGCTACACAGTTTGATTTGGTTTTGGTGCATTTTCCCACGTGTCGTGTGGGAATTGCAGGCCTGTGGCTGGTTTTTGCTGATCTTTGTATCGGGCTTGGCCTCATCGCAGCTTTTTTTGCGTTCGTGTTTCGCATTTTTGCGGTGTCACGTTGAGTTTGTTATGGGCATTTGACGCGTTATCGTGAGCCTATCGCATGGTGCCGCCGGCTTGGGAATACCGCGTTACCTTGGTGTTATTTTCCCCCAATGGACTGTGATGTGACGAGTTGCGTTAAGCTAAATTTGCAATGGTTATCACACGTTCTTGAGAATATCCCCCTACATTTTTCAGTAAAACATCAATAATCACAAATAGTTGTGTATCAGAGCAGAACATAATGGTTTATCCACAATTCTCGTTCAGAGTCGACAACCAATACCAAAGCAACACTCTATGCGTAGACAAACAAATAACAGTGCAGCTTTACACCAATTGACTAATCCCAGAGCAGCACACCATGAAGTCAATCTCACTCCTTGCAGCAGTTCATCCTCCTTTACAATTTTCACGAACACATTCTCTTCAGCAATATGCATGCAAAAAAATACAAAAAAAGCAACAAATAACTTTGTCAGCTGTACTAAAGAAATCAACAGTATCCAATCATGCAAGAAATGGTTTGAAATAACACTTTCTGACATAGTCAGACTCACACTCAAATGAAATCTCGCCGTGCTGGAAATCACTCCATTTAGTAAAGCTCCCCCTGTCCAAAGGGCCAACACACCTATCAAACCTCACTTTCACACACACAGATAAAATGTCCTTATCTCCATTGTGTTGTCGACAACATCTCACAACAGGCACCACAGAATTGTAGCAGACAATTACAATACCGTATCTTCTACACTTTTTAAGATTATCTCAGGATCTTAGGCCATGTCGGACCTGATAACAACTTCACCTTCTCCAGGTTAAGCACCACATTCACAAGACATTTAAAACACCTCAGCCAAAGATCACACAATCTCCAAAAACACTGTACGCTAAGTGTTAGAAATGGGGGTCTCTAGCTGGCAGAGGTAGGTACCTTTGTCCAAATAGGGACCCTTGCTTCTAGTCAGGGTAAGGGGCATACACACTTCAGATAATTCCTGCTCACCCCCTTGGTAGGTTGGCACGAGCAGACAGACTTATCCCCAAAGGCAATGTGTAAAGTATTTGTACCAACACTCACAGTAACACAGTGAAAACACCACAAATGGACCCCACACCAGTTTAGAAAAATAAAATATCTTTATCTAAACTACACAAGACCAAAATGACAAACATCCAACATACACAGTTAAAAATATGACTTTCTAAAGGTTTCAAGAACTTGTACCTTAGAAAACTATGCATGCGTGACTTTTCACCAAAGTACCTGTAGATGCCTCAAAGTTCACAAGCAAAACAGCCGCAGAGTCAGAAAACAAAGAGACGCAACACTCTTGAGACCTTGGGGAGGTGATGCGACAGTCCTGTTGCACGCAAAGGAAGGATTGCGTCGAATCCGGTCTGTACCAGGAGTGATGCGTCGATTCTTCATGACGGTTCTGGTCCACGGGTAATGCATCGGAAGAACTTGCCGCACAGGTGCGATGCGTGGAAATACGGGATGCATTGGCGATCAATGCAGCAGTGTGGAGCGGCGCTGCGTCGGTCCTCTTCAGTCACGACCCCTTGATGCATCAATTCTTGCAGCGGGGACAGGCTCTGCGACGGTTTCCGCAGCGGCACACCAATGTGTGGAAATTCTTCTCGCGCCATGGAGATGCGTCGGGAAAATAGCTGCAAGAAGAGTGATGCGTCCATTTCAGTAGTTGTTAAAGCTTCTTCTTTCGTCCAGCTCCCAAACAGCAGCAACAACCTCCAAATGCCCAAAACCGGCGCAGGCACCTCTTGGTAGTTCAGAACTCTCAGCAGCAGAGTTCTGGAGGAGCTGGGGGTGAATTATTTGTGTCCCTGAGACTTCAAAACAGGAGGTCAGCACACTTCAGGCCCTTGGAGATCTCCTTTAAGCAGGGGACACAGCACACAGCAAAGTCCTTTTCCTTTCCTTGGCAGAAACAGCAACTGCAGGCCAACCCTAGACACACAGCAAGGGCAATACTTCTCCTCAGTCTATCCAGCTCTTCTCCTTGCAAAGGTTCCTCTTGAATTCCAGAACTGATCTAAAGTTCAGGGGTTTTAGGCCTAATACTTATATCCTAAAATGTCTTTGTTCTATTTGTGCAGGGGACTCTGAGCCCAGTTCAAACCAGTTATGCCTTCACTGGTGCAGCATGACCACAGGAGGTGGAGACAGTATTGTGCAAGGGAGACAGGCTCTATTCAGTTGCAAGGTAAATCTCCTCCCACCACTCTATATGCAGCCAGGGTCTATTGAGCTCATGGCTGAGTCATCCAGGAAGGACCAGGCACACCTCAACCCCCCAGAGGCTGTCTACATGGAATGCACATCCTCTGTCTCTGTCAAACTGAAACCAGACTGTCAATCCACAAACGGGCAGAGACACACAGGATGGTTGAACAAGAAAATAGCCACTTTCTAAAAGGGCTATTTTCAAACACATAATTAAAAAAACATCTTTACTAAGAGATATGTTATTAAATCCTGAGTTCAGGGATACCAAACTCCATTTTTCTATCTTATCCCTATGGCAAGATTTGCTTGTAAAATGTTACAAAGCATTCCCCATTCTGTCCTACGGGGCAAGATAGCCATTCAATAGTGAAAAACAAAATTGGCAGTATTTTACTATCAGGACATGTTACACACATCAGTAAATGTCCTACCTGTCACATACACTGCACCCTGCCCAGGGGGGATACCTTGGGCCTTCCATAGGGGTGTCCTATGTGTAAGAAAAGGAAAGGGTAGGGCCTGGCAAGTGGGTGCACTTGCCAAATCGACATGGCAGTTAACAAACTGCGCACAGGCACTGTGGTGGCAGGCCTGAGACATTTTTCCGGGCTATTCATGTGGGCAGCACAATTAGTGCTGCAGGCCCACTAGTAGCATTTGGTTTACCAGCCCTGGCACACTTAGTGCACTTTACTCGGGACCTACTAGTAAATCAAATATGCCAATAAGGGAGAACTAATCACACTAACAATTTACACAGGGAGCACTTGCACTTTGACACCGATCAGCAGTGGCAAAGTGCCCAAAGCATCTAAGCCAGCAAAAACGAAATCCAGTACAGCATCAAAAACACAGGAGGTAGAGGCAAAAAGTCAGGGAAAACCACCCCAAGGATGCCAGGTCTAAAACTAAGCATAAGCAATTAGAATGTGCAACCCTTTAAATACTCACTCCTCCATTGTTACAACTCTTTTTGGAACTGCTGGAACCCTGCCTATCCTCCAAACTGAAACATGGGTTCTAGGGCTACGATTGTACCTGAGCTACTCTAACATTAAGTATTCTAACTCCCCTATTTCAGGATCAAACCATCCTTTTTTTGCTACCATCTGCCAGAGCACTTAGCAGAATATCCAAATCTCCCTGTGTAAGATCTTTTCAGATTTCTGAGAAATAAAGAGGAATAAACAGGATCCAAAAGTTCAATTGACAGTGCAGCCCACTTAATTACACAGTGAGGACTCAAAAATTTGAAATAAGGATTAAATGTTGGTTTATTATAAATTCAAAGCCAGACTGATGTATACAAGCCTCTGGATTATATTGTAAAAATACAGAATCACTACTGGCAGTCCAAATAGTATAACAAAGTTTAATCTCAAGAACATAATGCATATGAGGAATTCAGTAATAGCAATGCAGAAAATAAGGAACAAAATCTGGTGATCAGTATATAATTTTCGGACTTCTTGCCTATACACGAGTAAATCTAATTTACCTAAACTAAGCCTGAACTAAGTAGTATTAATTTGGGAAATCCTAATTAGATCCAGTAAAGCTGGAAGGTGTTAGCATTGTAGGGACTTCTGTAGACTTTCTCCAAAATAAGGGATGTTGTGTAGCATAAACCGCACAACCGAAATATAGCAAAGAGGTCTGTATCCCTCAGAGTCTAAGAGGAATATGTCTACAGGTAAAGTGCGACCACCAATTAAAACTTCACAGAACAGTCAAGCATTCCACATCATGAGAATACTGTTCCACCTTCTCACAGTAACATTTGGTAACTGTATTAAATACTTCCATCTTCTGGTCTCCACATCAGAACGTCCTTGGATTTCTCCTGTCTCTAGATGAGTATGAATTAGGGTCCTCCTTTTGTTCATTAGTGCCTCACATCCTTGCCAAGAGTTCTCCTCTCGAGCCTTATTATCTCTCATAGACAATGTGCCTTTTACTTACTATGAGATCATGTGAAGGCACTTGCAAATAAGGAAAACATTGCAACCTAAGCAAACTTCCATGTTGAAGGTTAAACATCAGAGTCAAAATGCTTAAGGCCTTTGGTCAATTTAACGTAGCAAAACACTTCAGTACGAATGTAATGAATGCTTATGGATACATATACAGTTATAAAAAAATGCAGAATAATATTCAAATTAATACGAGACTGTATACAAGTTAACAAAATCACTTAAACCACACAAATGCAGATATATATGAGAACTGCAATTTGGTGACACTATAAGGAAACCATTAGTATGCATACTCATGTAAATGTCTGAATTATACAGTAAATGCACCTTCAGTATTTCAAGTGCACCAATTTATGTTAATGATATTAAAGCACACAAATATATGGTACTACATGCAAGTATATATGGCATAGTTCTGACATGAAAGGGTGGAGCCAAAGTCACGCTGCTTCAGTGGCAAGCGGTAAGCGGGGACAGAGCAGACCACTGTTGTCTATGGTGTTTGGCCAATGCAGACCAAAGCCTGTGGACTGTGGCTGCACAAATGACCCAAGCGGGGAAGCACATTGCATGCCAACAGTGTGGTCTCGTTGGTGCACGGAAGCTGCTGGCTTATGCCCAGGGTGGCCGCCAGTCTCTCCCCCTCCCCAGCAACAGTTCCCTCCCATGTTGCTGCGTTCTGCCCCTACTGGTTCATCCCATCCTGGCTCCTTCATTCAAGAGCACGGACTTTGAAACCTTGGAAGATGGGCTCAGAGCGTCTCAGAGCACCAAAATTAATTCAACCAATTGTGAACTCCATGGATTGTTCAAACTGCACAATTCTGTGCTTAGTGATATAAGCAATGTTCTCAAGTGGTAATAATCAATCTACACTGTTGACATTGTTAGAAATAATAATATCAACATTTGTGCAAGGAGATGTATAAGATTAGGGAAGGTAAGAGCATCTTCAAAACAACCTGTAAGAAAGAATTGAAAACAATTGAATTCCCTCAACACTATATCACACCAAAGCCAAGACAACTTAGGAAAATTCAGTGTCCTATTTCACCACTTGTCAGGATGTTCAGAAGGCACACCAAAGATGTCTCTAAAATCTCCTTTCTAAATGTCCCAGGTGCCTCTATATTTTCAACAAACAATGGTGTTGTGGGACTCCCCTCTCCAATTACTCCAAATTTAATAAACCTGTTTCAGCCATGAACAATGTCAATAAATGCAGCCATCAACCTGCCGCCTCCAGCTGACCCAAGCACAAGACCAAATACCTTGGAGCTGTACTCTTACTGAAAGCCCCCCAGCACAGCTCTAATAAATGCTTCAACAATGGTTTCAATGATGTCCATATACTCTAACTTCATCATTCCTGAGTTCTGCCCCACAAGTAGACCTTCTTGACATACTCGCAAAAGGCCATGAACTGTGCTAACTAACAAAGCCAACCCTGACAGTATCATGGCCACTCAGGTAATAATAAATACAAAAAGGTAAAGGAGCGTCCTCGAGAAATTTTCAAAGACCGGTGAAGATAGGATCCCTAACCGTAACAAGTAAACACAAAATACCCATGTGTCTGAATGAAAAGCTATTGACAGAAAAAGAGACGCAAGAGACCTTTTATTAGGATGTAATCCCATCACCCACCGGGGTGGCATGCTTCATCATCTGGGATTCTCCTTTTGACGGGGACCCCTAGCCCCGTCAAAGGCTACAACCCCCTCACTGTGAGGGAGGAGCTCAGGGATGTTTTTCTTCTACGCTGTTTAGGATATAGCAAATCCTTTAGAAGAGACAGTACTAAGACTTATTTCAGTGACGGGCGCAGTGCAAAACTAAAATTAGTTGTAATGTGAAGGAAGTGATACTAAAACTAGCTACCTGGAGCGACAGAAACTTAATTGGTTTGTTCCTGGTGCCAGGATTAAAAACAGAGCAAAGTGCGGTCAGAAGTGATAACTGCATATGGTGAACACAAGCAGGTCAACATGTTTCAGCCTACAGGGCCTTACAATGTGTCATGGCTTTCGTCAGGACCATTAGATAATTATGCTACTGCGTAGAAAAGTGCATTGTGAAAAACAAGGAATTTAAATACAAAACCAGTAATCTCACAGTTGTGTTCGATTTACGGGTTGTACCTGTGGAAGACAGAAGCAAAAACAGAGATCAAAAATGCATACGTCTATTACAACATACAAAAGGGAAAATTCAAATGACCATGTGAGACGTTGTCCTCATCCTTGGTCCCTTACGTGTGATAAATAGGAAGAATAAAAAAGTAAATTTGGCTTACCCGTAATTTACGAATAAGGGACCTCAACTCAACCTGGCCACAGCTCAGGGGAGAGGCACCACTCTGAAAAATGGAATATTGATGTGTCAAAAAAATAGTAATCTATGGTAGTCATTTTGGCACATTCCCACCGCTAAAAGTAAAAAAATTGTTCACAGAGTAAAACAGCATGAAGTGTGAGTAGAGTAATCCACTAGTGGCAGTCGGTACAGATAGTGAGAGGACTCACTGGTAAAATATGTCTAACCTGAAAGCCATGTTAAATCATCCCATATTGGACTATGAGACTTATAGTTCATGAATTAGAGCTTTATTATGTAGTCTGATCTTAGTGCAACACATAAGTATGGTTGCTACTATGCCTAGTCGTATGCGTGATATAATAAGACACTTATCACAAATTACTGTATGTCAGTGTCACTACTCAGAATTGGGAGCAGCATTTAAGTGCACACCCTCGACCTAGATGCCGTCAGTTGCCTCTAAACTAGAAAATAGTTATGCCACATTGATTGGTAATGGGCATGATAGCGCACCATGGTCAGCACAATTGCGAATTTGGGCAAAACTAGATGTAATCCACAGCCTGTTGACTAAAAAATAATAAATAATAGTAATGAGAAATGCCACACTATTTATAAGGCACTCAGTAGGGCGAAATGACCTGATTGAATGCTTTAGCGACCCTTATCACACAATGGTGTATATCATTGTCGCTACTCAGGATGGGGAGTGGCATTTAAATGCAAACCCCCAAACTGAATCTTATCCGCCGCCTCAGGGCAGAAGATTAAACATGCCATACTGATGTAGAACATGTGCGGTAGCGCCACAGTCCTAGCAGTTGAGCGGTTTGGCAGGACTGGATATGATCCGCTGTCTTGTTGACTACAAAATGCCACACTATTAATAATGCTCTCAGTAGCACAATATGATATGCCTGAATAAGAGGTTTTAATGGTCCGAGCAATAGCGAGGTATGGCAGTGCTCCGGCCATTTGAGTATCTCGCAATTATCTACTGGAACCCACTCTGGTCAGATGGACCTTTTTACTTGCCCAATAGCGTGGAGGGAAAAACACACAATTATCAATTACTGTCCGCAAATTGCCATAATCAAGGACTCGAGACTTAATCTCTTGGCTCTCTGGTTTTTATTATCAGCATAAAGATTTGCAGATACAAAGTCCTTAATACGAGGCACAACAAGTACATAGGCACTAACACAAATGCTACTCTACGAAGAATCCGCATACGGCTAAAAATAACTAAAAGTACAATCTCTAAAAGCATGAGGTAGAACACCACCAAGCAAATGTCGATACTAGGGACACTGAACCATACCATCTCTGTCCCTATTCTGCACTAGATGACATCCCTACTTAGCAATCCCTTGAGACCCTCATCGAATAAAAGGTGTCAGAGTGAAACTTCATAAGAAGACTTCACTTAGAGAGCTTGGTCTAAGTTGCCCCCTCTATCTCTTCGCCTAGCCTTCCTCTGCTCTGGGCTGCTCTGATCTGCCTCCACCCTCGGGGCGCTGTCCCTAATACAGAACCCCAAATCCCAGAACACGCCCTTTGCGCCTCCTCTTCTGCGGGGTCGTCTTTCAGAAATTTTCCACAGAGCGCTGTCCAGTTCCATCGTCCATCGCTTGGCCTTGAGTCCCAGACGCCATCCGCACTAGGAGTTACGATTGGCACATTCCAATACACTCCCATGTCTGGCTTTTACTACATAAGTCAAATTGTGAACAAAGAGCTTCTCTACTAACGAGCAACTGTCCTTGCACCTGGGGTGAGATCATGCAAAGCAGACATTCTTCACATCTTTTAAGTTGCAATTTACTACAGCCTAAAACCTCTACTGGAATAAATCCTTTTTGGCCTATTGCCCTTGGCTAACATAAGAAAATACCAGGCCTTTCGCCTCAACGATATATGCGAATCCTGGCCACTACTTCGGTTACACAAGCAGGTTTCAATCACAGTATTGACATTTACGTCTTTCTTTCATGTGTGGTCAAGCTAAACAAACTACAGACACGAAGTCTAGGGTACACATTTCTAACACCACATTACATTTCACATAAACTAAAACTCTATACATTTCTCTAATACGTTTACCATGTGCTTGTACATAGCTAGCACTTCTACTTAAAATCGATATAGGTTATACGGTTGTAATACATTGCACACGAAATCCCTGAGTACACATTTGATTATATGCGGGTGCCGACTAACAGTGAGTATAATGCACCCCTACAATTTTCAAACTTTTAAGCGCTACATCAGTTCCCCCCTTTGATGACATCCGTCATCACACCATTACATTTCTCTTCTTTAGAACTGATTTAAACCGCGCTAGTCATAACTTGGCCATGTCGAACTCCCTCCAGTTTCTTAAGACTCTCATATTGCTGCTCCTGGAGCTTCGCCATCCTTTTCTCGTTTGCCTTAAGAGCCCTTTCAAACTTGCCTCCTTGATACCACTTCCATGCCTTCACGCATCCCCACAAACAAATCACGCAAACCACAGCAATGATAATCGGCTTCAATACTGATCCCAGAAATCCTCTTCCCAAATTCGCAAACCAAGTTCCCACTCTTCCAAAACCTAATCCAATCTTCTCCCACACATTCTCCTCCGTCAAATCCATAATCTCCTTGTGAATAGTCGTGATGTTGTCTATGTACTTCCCTATCTCCTTCGTGTTGTCTGGAATATATGTGCAGCATTCCTGGACCTTCAATAATTTGCAGACTCCGCCTTCTTTTGCTAATAATACGTCTAAAGCAAGGCGATTCTGCATAACCATATTCCGTATCGACAACATCTCTCCAGCCACCAACAACAAAGATCTCGCCGTGTTCATAGACAACTCATCAACCACAGTCGCCAACCTCCTGATCTTCACATCATTCAACACCACACCCATACTAGGTATCATTGCTCCGTATATGTCCCCAATCACTGCACCGGCGTTCGTAGCCCTACGTTTCCTAGACTGTCGCTTCATCTCTAACAACTCCAAGTCCTCGGTGTGATAGATCTTCGGGAATATAATAGCCAAATAGCATATGCCATACCAATTCGCAGGTAGCCTGACATAAGCATTTTTCCCACATACATAATATACCGTCGGAATTACTTCTACTGGACCTACCATAAAATTCTTAGCAGAAGCTTCCACTGTGAAAGTCTGAGAACAAGTGCTATGTCCGACTGCGACCTTATCCGTATCGGATTGAGGCCGTCCAATACACAAATTCCCTCTCTGTACCTCATCCAACGCTATTGGTCCATAACTTCCCTTGGATCTGTGAGCTCTCTCCTCGTCTGTCCAATCTACTGGGCTATCTCCGGTGTGTCGTGTCTGGGTCAACCGTCTGTATCTGTCCTCTACCTGGTCTATGAATTTCTTCTCTATCTCAGATAACGCACATGTCAGGTTATTCCTGTGAGCATGCGCCGTATCCAACTTCATAGTCGGTCTAAAATACTTCAGGAGTCTGTCCTCTTTCTTGCTAGAATCATATTTGTTCAAATGCTTGATTGCTGGAACTTCAGGAAGTACCGTGTCAAAATTTGAAAAGAAATACTCGAACTGTCTCCTGTCATAAAATAAACTGAGTAATAAACTACAAGAAATCCCATAAGTCAATGGGAGATGATGATACTTGATACCCTCATCCACTGAAGCAGGCAACTGCATACACACATAGCAATCCTTCACATCCATCGCATCAACATACTCATACAGCAACCTTGCATACGCATTAAGCTTAAAATCACCCTTCGATAAATCCATGTGTAGTCTGCGATCATCCCTCATCTTCGATGTTTCCTGTTCCCTGATACTGACACCACTCTGCCCTGGGGTAATAGGTGTGGGTGCTCCCTGAACCTTCCCCTCTTGCCTGTGAGCCACCATGTATGAACTTATCATTACCGCAAATATGGTGATTATCACAACTCCTACCAATGTGCCTATTATCAATTTAGCCCTACGATGTGGGTTTGCAGGATCTGCCATCTTCGGAATATACTCAGTGTCCAATACAGTCTCTGAAAGGGTAAGTCTCTTTCTCATCAGTGTCTCTTTCGTGAACTTAGGCAAACCTCCCTAACTCTTCTTCGTTCTATAACGGAAAAATCCCTGATTTTGTTCTTCTTCCGCTCGGATCTAGGTTATCTTCTTCTCTGCTTGCAACCTTCTCAAATCAATCTAACATAAGCGCTGGTCCCAACAGCTCCAAGACTCCCTCAAATCCGGTGGAAGCTCCTCCACTGTCAAAGCCGGGTACATTTCCACGCACACCCGCTGATTTGCAACCTTAAAGGTCGCGTCATCATCTCTTGTCTGTACCTCTACTCCCTTCGGGGTACAGTAAATTGTGCAATTGAGCTTACACAATAAATCTCTTCCCAGCAAACAAACAGGGCTAGAATCGCACACCACGAACTGATGTCGATCCCTAAAGTTGCCTATCCTGACTGGAATCGGTTCTGTCAAGGGGCTAACTAGCCTCTTGTTCGCCACTCCAACCACTTGTATGCATTCCCCCGACAGGGCTACCCCCGGCATTACTGCTGACCTAATAGTTGACCTGGTAGCCCCCGTATCTACCAAAAAGGTAGTCGGGCGTCCATCGAGTTCTGCTTCCACAAAGGGTCCTCTCTGATCTACCTCTAGAATAGCCCTAAGTAGGCAATCATCGTCCTGACCTAAACTTAGCTGCGCCAGCAAATCTGCATCCCTCTCCTCTCCCACTTCGAACATGGGCATCTGCAAATAAGTCCGAGCTCCCTGCTGTATGTTCTGCATCCGGGGTGGCTGGGGAACCTGCACCTGCGAGACGCCGGTCCCCCCTTGCATCATTCTCGGTACAGTCACCGTCTGTACCTGCTCCGCCCCAGGGACCTGACCCATTCCTCCCTCCATCTGCGGCTGATTATAGGGGTTCAAGGGACACTCGCGCCTCCAATGTCCCACCTGGTGACACTGGTGACAAGTAGTCGTCTTCTTCAAGATCGCTACATCTATGCCTGTCCTAGGGTCAACGGGCCTCGGCCTTCCCTGACCCTGCGCGTTCTGATTCCCTGTCTGATAATTTCCCTGTCTCCGCACCACTTGACCCCCATTCGGCGGTCCCTGAGCAGCTTGCATCTGAATGAGCAATAGGTTATCCTTCATCTTCTTGTGTTTGGACTCAATCTCATCCGTGCAGTACCTGGCGTACCGCAAGATCTCATCTACGGGCTTATTCTGCCAACAGATCAAATGCTGCTGTATCATAAGACTGACCTCGGGCTTCAAACCCAGCACGAACTTAGACACAAACTGTCCCATGTCCTTCGTTTCCAGCTCATCTAAACCACTGTACTGCTTAAAAGCCTTCAAAAGTCTCTCATAAAATTCATGTACTGTCTCCTTTGGCTCCTGCACTGTCCTGTCTATCTTCACCCAATCGATGTCTTGGGGTGAAACCTTCGATTTCAACCAGGTAATTACCTTATCGTACAACCTCATTACCACGGGCGACGGACCATTTGTAACTATGTTCCTATCAGGCTCATAGTCCGGCCAATCGACAGCAATTTTACATGCGTTCCACAGATCTCCCGGAACCACGATATCGAATAAGGTGTTCAGATCTATCCACAACACCTTCGAAATCTTAACAAAACGCTCAACTTGCTTGTACCACTCTGCAGGCTTCTCCCTGAGCCTGGGAAAATCGTTCGTAAATGATGCCAAATCCCCCCTGCTCCATGGTACATGCACATATCCTCCATTCGCCACCTCTCTCAAGGGAAGGATCTTTACCTCCTGCAAATCTCCTTCAGAGCTCCCTCCTTTCGCTCCCCTAGAATTCCTTTTCCTAGCCCATTTCTCTTGCCATTTGTCAAGCATCAGCCATATTCTCATAGCTACAATCAGTTCTCTAGTATGTGACCTTAGACCAACAACTCTTTTCTCTTCCAATTCCCGCTCGGTACAATGCATCCTATGGCTCCCTTGTAATGCTCTAGTCTTGGATAGATCCACCCCATATTCTCTAGCCAAACCCGCCAGTTTCTCATGTGCCGCTCGTGCTTTACGAGTCACATCTTTTGCTACAAAAAGCAACTCATCTGGAGTATATGTCACTACCCTCTCAAGAGGTAGATTCCCATATATTATTTCATCCGCTTCTGCTTTAAGTCTTACTACATCTATCATTCCTGCCTTCAAGGCCCCTTTCAACACCTGACAACTTGCTCCACGTCCCTCATCATACTCGCATTCCGGCTCCTGCTCTCTCCTTTCTTCTGGTAGTTCTATGGGAGCAGAATGGCTCGTAAAGGCAACTGGGGTTGTCCCCGCTCGGCCCATATTCCAGCTCATTTGCTTCTTCGGCGGTACCCATGACCCTGAATCTGATCTTGACTCCATCAGAGTCCTCGACCTCACCGGTCTCTCGTCCTCTTCGCCCCTAGATGTGTCTGACACCGCTGCTAATGGTGTACTCCATTGTACTGGGCTTGGAGGTCGGGCCGTTGCCCCTTCCAACTCACTTTCCCCACTTTCTCGCCTACTTCTCTCTGCCTCTCGTTCAGACCTCTCTCTCGCCTCTGATTCCGGGCTGTATATTGACACAATCGGTCCAATGGTGACCGGTACCCTTAAGGCATCCGGTAACCTCATCTCTCTTCCAATCCTTCCACTGGTCTCCGACTGACCCTGTGAACTCGCTGTTTCAAACGAAACCAACCCTTCCACTCGGGTCTCAGGCTGGATTGTTACCCTCCTAGAGTCTCCCCTCTCACCCCACCTATCATCCTCTTCATCTGGATTATAAGGGGGTGGTCTCTCGTCTAGCAATCTTTGCAATACCCCATCATCAGAATCACTATCTTCCTCTCTCTGTGGTTTCCCCTGCCTTATCCCAGTCTCCTCCATTAGCGCGGGATACAGTTTCGCTTCCTCAATTGTCTGCACTCTCCATCTTTTCTCCGCTGCGTCCCACTTGGCATCCTGGAATGCCCTAATCGACTTCCTCATTCTCTCCTGACTTCTTCCCTTTTCCTTATCATGCGCTGCTCTAATCCACGCATGTAATGCTTCAAACTGTGCTGGTCTTGGCAAGGGTTTTAAGGACCCCATCACCGTCTTCAGTTGGTACAGCACCGCTAATCTAAATGAGCCGTACCTCGGGAAAGCTAATTCCCCTTCCCCTTGTGTAACCTTGTGCCAATTCTCGATCCAAACTATAGTATGTAACCCCACATTCTGTGCCATGTAATGTGCCGGTGTATCCTCGGGAGGAGCTTCTTCTCCCCCGCGGACAACCACATGCCTATCACCTCTACACAACTCTCGCAAAGCCCTAAGGCACTTCATGATGAGCAAATTCGATCTCGCGCTCTATTTACTTCTTGTTCCCGAATCCTCCAATAACAGCGCGACTCACACCAACCGGCCTATCACAGCGCGACACTCTCTGACGTCACCTTCCTTCGTTCGCAGCAGTTCCCTTCTCCAAAACCCGTTTCACGCTTACTCACGTCCCATTCACACACTGAAATAACCGATTAAGTTACTTCTCTGGCTGTCCGTCCACAGCCTCTGACTGTTCGTCCACAGTCTCTCGACCTTGTTGACCTCGATTGGCGCCCGTCTGCCCCGTCCGGCCAGACGACTCGCCTCTGATAGGTTACTAACACTCCGATCTGCACACCACAACCCACGACCAGCGTTAAGTTGCCATACACACACGCATTCGCTCCCCCTATCTCGGTCCAGGTGATCGATGGTACCTCACGATCTCCTTTGGGTGGTCAACAAAATCTATCTCGGGTGTCTTCTACACCACATTCCCGGGCTGCGCGCGCTCACAGCCTGATCTCACAATCACACGACATACACAACAACTCCGCAAGACATCACACAACAAATCAACACCGCAATCTACAACCACTCATTATGTTCATACTCACTCCTGGAACTGCTGCTTTCTGCCGCACCGCTACTCGCCGTCGATGCTCATCTGCTGCCGTCTGCTGCTCGCCATCTGATGATTCAGCATCACTTATCGTCTCTTGGGCCTCAAGGGTCACTTATCCTTATCTAATCTTCCCTCGCTATCAGTAAGAAACCATCCTCTGCTACCAACTGCTCCGGCCCATTTGAGTATCTCGCAATTATCTACTGGAACCCACTCTGGTCAGATGGACCTTTTTACTTGCCCAATAGCGTGGAGGGAAAAACACACAATTATCAATTACTGTCCGCAAATTGCCATAATCAAGGACTCGAGACTTAATCTCTTGGCTCTCTGGTTTTTATTATCAGCATAAAGATTTGCAGATACAAAGTCCTTAATACGAGGCACAACAAGTACATAGGCACTAACACAAATGCTACTCTACGAAGAATCCGCATACGGCTAAAAATAACTAAAAGTACAATCTCTAAAAGCATGAGGTAGAACACCACCAAGCAAATGTCGATACTAGGGACACTGAACCATACCATCTCTGTCCCTATTCTGCACTAGATGACTTCCCTACTTAGCAATCCCTTGAGACCCTCATCGAATAAAAGGTGTCAGAGTGAAACTTCATAAGAAGACTTCACTTAGAGAGCTTGGTCTAAGTTGCCCCCTCTATCTCTTCGCCTAGCCTTCCTCTGCTCTGGGCTGCTCTGATCTGCCTCCACCCTCGGGGCGCTGTCCCTAATACAGAACCCCAAATCCCAGAACACGCCCTTTGCGCCTCCTCTTCTGCGGGGTCGTCTTTCAGAAATTTTCCACAGAGCGCTGTCCAGTTCCATCGTCCATCGCTTGGCCTTGAGTCCCAGACGCCATCCACACTAGGAGTTACGATTGGCACATTCCAATACACTCCCATGTCTGGCTTTTACTACATAAGTCAAATTGTGAACAAAGAGCTTCTCTACTAACGAGCAACTGTCCTTGCACCTGGGGTGAGATCATGCAAAGCAGACATTCTTCACATCTTTTAAGTTGCAATTTACTACAGCCTAAAACCTCTACTGGAATAAATCCTTTTTGGCCTATTGCCCTTGGCTAACATAAGAAAATACCAGGCCTTTCGCCTCAACGATATATGCGAATCCTGGCCACTACTTCGGTTACACAAGCAGGTTTCAATCACAGTATTGACATTTACGTCTTTCTTTCATGTGTGGTCAAGCTAAACAAACTACAGACACGAAGTCTAGGGTACACATTTCTAACACCACATTACATTTCACATAAACTAAAACTCTATACATTTCTCTAATACGTTTACCATGTGCTTGTACATAGCTAGCACTTCTACTTAAAATCGATATAGGTTATACGGTTGTAATACATTGCACACGAAATCCCTGAGTACACATTTGATTATATGCGGGTGCCGACTAACAGTGAGTATAATGCACCCCTACAATTTTCAAACTTTTAAGCGCTACATCAGCAGAACTAGACGTGATCTGCTGCCTGTTCAACTAAAAAATGAGAGATGCCACACTATTAATAACACGCTCAGTAGCACAATATGACATTGCTGAGTAAGCAGTACCAGTGTCATTGCAATCCCCGTGTGTGATGTGTGAATAACACACTGGTTAGCGCACATACGGTTTACGAGGGAGTAAGAGGTTGAACTAGGAAGCATCAAACTTGTGACAGGCCTCGTATGTGAAGCGTGGAATCCCTTAGCTACAATCCCACAGAATCCCTTCCCACGGCTGCAGAGAGCCTCTTACCTGTCCGTCGGTACCCCGGGCATCTACGGAGCTGGAAACGGAGGTGCTCGGTGGTCCCACAGATCAGGCTTAAATGCTGTGAGCCAACGCCGTGTGACGTAATGGCATTGATGCTCCCGCTAGGAATGCTGGGAGTCGAGACGCATGCAGGATTTGTGGTTCCGGTGGAGTTAACGTCAGTTCAAGGAGCTGTTGGCTCAATTATGGCAAAATGTTTTACAAAAGTGTAAAATGATTACACATTTCACTATGTTAGCTGAGTTATCTTACTAATTTGAGTGCTGAAAAATTGACATTGCACACAGCGGTTAGTAAGCTAACCCGTGAGCACCATAAGTGTATATCCTAAGAGAGCGAATCCAGTCAATAAACATGCCTGGTTATAAATGCGGGCTGCCTCACGTAATTATATACAGTACCTTCAAGGTTTGATAACATAAAGCTTAGTACTCAGTGGCTAAAAAGCCAATGGCCGTGCATCATTAGTCTCTTTCATATTCAAGATAACAAATATGGTTGATTAGGACATCCAACTTAAGTTATAATACTGCTTGTTGTTACGTGCAGTGTCTATTCCAGAAATGTAGTGAGAATACACAAATCTCAGATTTATACTGGGAGGATTTCTAAGTGTAATCATGGAGTTCAAAATATATCAGAAATGGCACCAGGGAACCTACAAACCACACGCTCAATTGCAGTGTACTATGGGTTACTCGGGGTGACGTCGGCCTACTACCGCATGAAGAGTATTACCGGTACCTAATCTTAGCTACAAAATCTAACATTTTAATGTGCATTTCTTAAAACCCTGATGTCAAACGTCAGGTAAGGTTTTTATTTTCTCCTCTCTGTCCACTTTTCCTTTTTCTTTTCTCTTTCCATCTCATTGTTTGACTTTGTGTCCTTCTGTTCAAGTATATCTTCATTTTTTCTTCTCTTCCTCTTTGTTATCTTCTCTTCTCGCCTTTTTCATACTAATTTTTCTGTTCATCTGTTCAATTTTCAATGCATTAATTGTACTGCTTTAGTTACTTTTATATTGACTGTAAAACTTCGTTGAATTTTGTATTTTTATCATTAATATTAACCCCTTTTTTGCTTTGCAATGACTGATAATGTTCGGATTATCTCATGGAATGTAAAGGGATTACGTAATCCAGTTGAAAAACAACGGGTACTTACCCATCTCTCTAAGCTCCAATGTAAAATTGCAATGCTATAAGAAACACATCTTAATGAAAATGATGTTAATTCCCTTAAAAAGCAATGGGTGGGTCATGTTTACAGTTCCCCTTCCAAAGACAGGAAAAATGGAGAAGTAATACTTTTTCACAAATCCTTATCCCTTACGATAGAAAAAGAAGAGAAGAATGAAGATGGTCGTTGGTTTCTTCTCAGTACTCTTATTAACGGATCCCATGTTTCTTTGCTTAACATTTATGGCCCCACAGGTATTGACTCACAATTCTGGCAATCCATGTCACACACTCTCCATGCATGTTCTGATTCTAATCTCATAGTGGGTGGTGATTGTAATCAGGTAATGAACCCTTTGACGGATAGGAAATCCTCTTCTAGATATATTCCTAATAAAATGCAAAAAACCTTTGCTAAAACCATCCGTGCAAGGGGCCTAGTTGATGTCTGGAGACTATTTAATCCTGATAGTTTATTTTATTCCCCCACTCACAACTCTACATCTAGAATTGATTACATTTTCCTAAGTGCACACCTTATTTCTAATCTAATGCATGCAGAAATTGGCTCCATTCTTATTTCTGATCACGCTCCTGTTTTGATTAGTCTGGACCTTCTTCCTTACCCTCTAAATCTCGTCGTTAGGGTTTTAATAATTACCTTCTTAAAGATCCCTCCTTTCTTGGAAGCTTTAAAGATTTTATCTCTGAATTCTTTCTCCTTAATGCTAGTCCAGATCTTCCCTTTCATACTGTCTGGGATGCTTTCAAACAACAGACAGAGGCTTCATTATAGATTTTGTAGTTAGCAAGAGGAAACAATATAGCAAGGAATCCGCTTATTTGCTCTCCTCCATTAAAGAATTGGAACATGCATATTTTTCCTCCAAAAATATCCATACCCTCAAGACCCTGGTCCAAGCCAAACTTGACTTTAACAGGAAATCTATGGAAGAAGTCTTTGGGACGTTGTTCAAAATTAATTCTAAATTTTATGGTGGTCGTAATCAAGCTGGTAAATTGTTGGCAAACTACTTGAAGGTTAGATCTCAAAGATCTAGAATAGTTAAGATTATTGATGTCAGTGATATTCCCCGCCTCAAAGATGATGAAATATTAACTTGTTTTACAGATTTCTATAAGACCCTTTACACTCCTGAATCTTCCCCCTCAGATGCAGCTCTGGACTCTTTTTTTAACTCATTACCTTCCCGCTCTTCCCCTCTTCCTGATTGTTCTATTTTGGAAAAAGATATATCTCTTTCAGAGATTAAATCTGCTTTGTCCTTGTTACCTAAAGATAAGGCCCCAGGTCCCGATGGTCTCACTGCTGGCTTTTATTCTTGCTTTTCTTCTATCCTTTTGCCCCATCTTCTATCTCTATTTCAATATTTTGTCTTTAATGGTGAGGCACGTGGCTCTTTTCTTGAAGCTATGATTTGTCTCATTCTCAAAAAAGATAAAGACCAATGCCAGTGTGCCAACTATCGTCCTATATCTTTGATTAATCTTGATTGCAAACTATATGCCAAGGTGTTAGCCCTTCGTCTCAATCAGGTCCTCCCTGATTTAATTGGTTCCGAACAAATGGGGTTTGTTAAGGGACGGACTATTGCTGATAATTCCAGAACTTTCCTTAACATTATACATCTTGCAGCTAAGAGCCCCTCCCCTATCGCTGCCATAACCCTAGACACGGAAAAAACCTTCAATCGCGTTCATTGGCTTGTCATGATGCATGCCCTTAAATGGCATGGCTTTGGTCCTTCTTTTTTGTCTCTTATCAATTTGTTATATTCCTCCCCTACAACGTCTGTTTTTGTTAATGGCTCTCAATCCTCTTATTTTCCTTTACAAAGGGGCACTCGTCAAGGATGCCCTCTTTCCCCATTACTTTTTATCCTTTCTCTTGAGCCTTTTCTTCACTCTTTACGACACTCCCCCACCTTCTGTGGCTTTACACATAAAACTGTTGAAATTAAATTTACAGCTTATGCGGATGATATTATGTTACATGTTTCCGATCCTTCTACCTCTTTGCCCGCTTTTACCGAACTTCTCTCTTCCTATGCTGCTCTGTCTGGTTATAAGTTGAAATTTCCCAAATCTGAAGTGCTTCCTTAAAATAAATATTGTTTAAGGAGTATGTTTGAAGGAATTGCTTTTAAATGGGCTAATAATAATATTACTTGCTTGGGGATAAAATATTCTTCTTCTCTTACAAAAACAATTCAACTTAATCTGGAGGAAGTCCTATCAAAAGTAAATAATATGACAGACAGATGGCCTCCCCTTTTTTTGTCATGGTGGGGTAGATTGGACCCAATTAAAATGATGAGGCTCCCTGTTATTAACTTTTATTTGTCCATGTCACCAATTAAACTTCCATTGACATTTTTTAAAACCCTTAATGGAATTTTGAGTAAATTTCTTTGGAACGGTCGGAAGGCCTGTATTTCATTAGCCCTTCTTTCGGCTCCTAAGGATCGGGGTGGTGTTCACTTTCCCAATTTTCGACAATCGCATTCCTCTTTTCTAATTCACCAAATGTTACCTTATTTATCTATTTCGGAAGGAACTTCTACTTCTGTTTGGCACAAGTTGGAGGAATGTTTGGTCTCTCCTTTTCCTTTTTCTCTCATGGCCAATTTTACCCATCCTCCTCGTCCTTTTAACTACCCAACAATTTCAGCATTCATTTAAACTTTTCATCATATTAAGTGCAAGTCTCATAGCCCTTTACAGATATTTTTATACTCACCCCTTTGGCACAACAAAAGTATTAAATTGTCCAATCGTACCATTTCTTGGAAAACTTGGGCTGCCAAACGGATCTTCTTGGTTAAGCATCTAATACATGACTCCCGTTGTCTTTCCCTACAAGAGGTCCAGTTCACATTTGACCTTCCTGTTTCGTCATTACTTAGATATGGTTCTTTACGATTGCTCTTGACGGATCAGCTTTCTCTACTTTCTAGATCTCCCCTCCCTTTTCAAGATCCTTGGTTCGAGCCTCAATCCACTTCCCCCTTTATCAAAGCCTCACAAGTTTACAAATACCTCAATGTTTCTTCTCTCAGTTGCTCTAAAAGTAAAGTTGAGCTCTTATGGGAATCGCATTTACAGCGCACCCTTTCTGTGCATACATGGAATTCCATTTGGACACACATACATCACACCGCCTGTAATTCTAGCACTACTCAGACTCTTTATTATTTTTATCAACGATTATTTTTAACTCCATTATCTCTCTCTAAGTTTAGTTCAGACTTATCCCCGAATTGTTGGGTTTGTCCTAATACCCCTGGCTCTTTAATGCATTCCTTCTTTCTTTGCCCTAATATAGCCTGATGTTGGTCTAGGGTATGTGAGTCAATTTACTCTATTTGTTCTATTAAATTTCCTTTTTATATTTACTCCATATTTTTGGGAAGTAACTCTGCAAATTGGTTCAGATCTCGCAAGGTGGGCATATTTGTGGACTTGTTGATTGCTATTGCCCTTCAGGTAATCACCTCTAATTGGAAGGACGCCTTTAAGGTTTCTTTCTCCGCCTGGTGGAACCTTCTTTGCTATCATCACAGACTGGACAGAGCTTCTCCCACAACTTCTCAACAACGTATTCGTAAAGAAGCCTTCTCGTCTCCACTTACCAATTATTTATCCACTTCTGCACTACGTAATCAAGATAGCTCCTTCGTTTATCAAACACCATGAGTATTTTATTCTATTCTTTTCTTCTATTTTAAGTTTTTATATGTCAAATGTACAGTTATTATCCTGTTTTTAGGAACCATTATGTTTACTATAATATTAAAGTTTCAATATGATATTAGATGAAGATACTACTACATCTTCATTTTCTTTTTTTCTCCTCCTTTTCTTTTCTCTTTCTCTTCTCCCCTCCTCTGTTTTTTCTCTCTTTCTTCTTTTTCTTTTCTTCTTTCTTTCTTTTCTAGTTTTTCCCTACTTCTGAAAAAATTTAAAATGCTATTTTGTTTCCAGGTACAATTTTTTTATTATTGCTTTTCTTCATTGGAATATCTCTATATTAATGACAGACTTCTTGTGTCCTTTATTCCATCAAATGTATTTATTCAGTTTGCTAATTCCTTGCTGCCTTTCTTATAAGTACTGTTGTATATTGTATCTATGTTTCTAATTACTTCAATAGATCTCTTTACTAAAAAAAAAACAAAAATGGTCAGTTAAGGTCACATAACGCTGTGCTGATAGTAAAGTAAGACACCCAGGTCTGGTAAATGGTAATGGGTGGTGTGTGTCCTTCTAATGCCATCGGTAGCACTAACCCAGTCTTTTTAGAGTTTACAGTGCAGTCCAGGGAATGTTCTCATTCAGCCCTCTGATGTTGCTCTGTAATCTGTGTACCCATCGTTGCTCCTTGACGAATAGATACCTGCCTACGTCAGATACATGGGTAGGAATGTAGGGTTGTTCTAGTACTGTCCAGGACAATTCCTCTGCTGAACGGTTTTTATCAAGAAAGTGAATGGTGAGCTTTGTTGCTTGTTCTTTGCACCGAATGTTGCTTTTGTGCTCCATGATTCTAGTTGTTATCTTATGAGTGGTCATGCCCACATATCGCAGACCACATGGACATGTCACTAGATAGACAAGTCTCTCATTATTTCAGTTGGTATGGCGAGATAGTATCCACGGTCTGTCCGTGCCTATGTTGATACTGGTAATGTGCTTTGTCTGTGGACACACAGCGCATGTGCCACATAGAAAATGTTTTTTTATTACTGGCAACCCCCATAGTGTTTCTTGGGTGGACGATTTCTTTGTTCTTGGTCTGGTATGGACCAACTTATCTTTGAGATTTGAACTCCTTTTGAAGACAAACTGTGGTTGTGGGATAGGAATGTTGCCAATGTTGAGAATCTTCCAATTCTTCTTGATACTCCTCTGGATGCTATTGGAAACAGCGCAGAAGGTGTGCACACAGATAATTCTGGTGGACTCCTCTTTTGCCGGGCCTGTCTCTATTAAAGCCTCTCGTTGTTGTTTGATGCCCTCCTAAGAGAGCGCAGTACCAATTTGGCTGGGTATTGTCTTTCTTTGAGTTGAGTAGACAGGTTCTTTGCGTGCTCATTAAATTTTCCTTGGATGAGCAGTGTCTTCTGATGCGAAGAAACTGTCCATATGGCAAATTGACCCATAATGATTTCAGATGGTAACTGTTATAGGACAAGAGGGATTTGCGAGCCATGGGTTTCCTGTACAGCTCCGTCCCAAGTCCTTAACCTGTGGGAAAGATACGAATGTCGAAAAAAGGCAGACTGGCATTACTAAATTCAAAAGTAAATTAAAGGAATTCATTCCTGGTGTTGAGCCAGTTGTGAAAGACACAGATGGTGTCCGGTTCCCTGCGCCAGATGACGAACACGTCATTGATGTAACGCTTCCATAGTACAATGTGACTCCTGTGTGGATTGCTCTCTGCCAAGACATGTTCCTGTTCGAAAAGATGGACATACAGGTTCCCTAGGCTGGGCGTGAAAACGCTGCCCATTGAAGTGCCTGATCTCTGTAAGTACATGGTGTCCTCATAGAGGAAGAAGTTCTCCTTCATGACTATTCTGGCGCAATCCATGATGAAATCAACCGGGCACATGGAATCCAAGTTCCTGTTGTTCAGTAGTGATTTTACTGCACCAACGTCTCATCTTGGGGGATGCAGGTGTAGAGTGACTCCACATCAAAAGAGACAAGGTAGTCTTGGGTGGCATCAAATGGAGTGTCCGTTAGCAATCTTAAAATGTATTTGGTTTCCTGGAGATAAGTTGGCATCTCTCTTACAATAGGACAGGGGAAGAGTTCCATGAAGGTAGAGAGGGGCTCTAAGAGAGAACCAATTCCAGATATGATGGATCTCCCAGGTGGAGGCCTCTGTGCCTTATGTATCTTGGGTAATGCATAAAAGTAGGGAGTGACTGGGTGAGAGGTGTTAAGGAACGCTGCCTTTTTTAGTGTGATCCAACCCTTGTCTTTGGCCTCATTGGCCAATTTGGTTATTTCCGTAGTAAGCCTTTATGTTGGGTCCATTTTGAGGGGTCGGTAGAACCGTCTGTTGTACACTTGGTGCAGACATTCCGTGTGATAAGATGTAGTACTCATAATGACCATCGCTCCATCATTGTCTGCCAGCTTGATCGTAATCATCTCGTCATTTGCCAGATTTTGCTCCTTCTTTGGAAGATTTTGAAAATGTCTCCTGTTGGTGTTACACAGTGTGCTTACTTCTGTCAGCACCGCTTTCTCAAAGGTGAGTGCCTGCACTGGAACCAGGTGGGCTGGTGGGGTAAAGGTCAAGCGATCTCTTAGGCCTGTGTTCACTGATCCTCCTTCCTGTGTATCACTGGATTTGTGCTTGAAAAAAAACTGCAGCTGGATTTCACGTAAGAATTGTGCCGACCAGAGAGTGATACATCTGAAACATGCAACAACCTCACACCTTATTGTTATAGCTTGTAGTGCGTGTTCTATTACATTTTCTAGTTTGAAAGGAGTCGCCATTGAATGTTGTGACATATCCAAGCTCTCTATTGAGTGCTGCCAATTCATCCGAGGTGATTGTTCGGTCGCATAAGATAACCACTAGATTGTCTTGTTTCTGCTCCCTGGTTGTAGAGTCAGTCTCTTCATGCTCTGAGTCGACCTCGGGGAGGGCGAAGGGCTCCAGTGTACCTGGGTTTGGTGATTTCTTCTTCGGCCTCTGGAGCATCCCTGGCCAGACCCTAAAAAAGGCTGGTTGGCAACGAAGTGAGGCTGGGGCTGGTATGGTAACATGGGGGGGCTGGAAAGGCGTTGGTGGCCACCACTGTGCTTGATGGGGGCCTGCTGGACCACTTCTCCAATTTGACCTGTTGTTGCAACCTCATTTTGGCTATGAGAATTGAGTCCTTGTACTCCTTGTTGGTTTAGTGGGTTTCTTCTGACTGTCTTTCATAGAGGATCACTGAAATTAACGATTTTATGTGTACCTCTAGGGTCTGGATCTTGACCAAGATGTTGTCGGTGATACGTTTGGCCATGTTGATCATAAAAATCAACCAGTCTCTCGTACACCACCAGGCAATAAGGGACCAGTCTTTCATAAAAGTTTTATCTACGAGGAAAAGTCTTGCTCTGTTTGTCACTAACAACCCGGTCAGAGCGCAATTCCCACGCAAATATTCAGTCATGATCGTGCCATGTATCTTCGTGCGTGAGTGTGATCTTTGGAAAATGAGCCGTTTCCCCCAATCGCCCCCTTGTTTGGAGGCTTCACCTTGGATTGTGTCAATAATGCTGGGTGTCGTCAGGATGGCCTGAACTGTGGCGTCGTCAAAGACCAAACCTGTTATCTCAGTCATGTTTGCCAGAGTGAAAAAATGCTTGCTTAGTGCTGATACTCGTGTGAACAATTCTGTCAGAGAGAAGATGATTGCAACCTTAGATTCAAGGGCAAAAGTAATGGACCCGCAGACGAAGCTGCTCAAGAACAATAAATACAAAAAGTTAAAGGGGGGTCCTAGTTACCTGGCACCAGGAACGAACCAATAAAGTTTCTGTCGCTCCGGGTAGCCAGTTTTAGTATTACTTCCTTCACATTACAACTAACTTTTGTTTTGCACTGCGCCCGTCACCCAATAAGTCTTAGTGTCTTCTCTTCTAAAGGATTTACTATATCCTAAACAGAGTAGGAGAAAAACATCCCTGAGCTCCTCCCTGACAGTAAGAGGGTTGTAGCCCTTGACAGGGTTAGGGGTCCCCGTCGAGAGGAGGATCCCAGATGATGAAGCATACAACCTCGGTGGGTGATGGGATTACTTCCTAATAAAAGGACTCCCTCAGAGACAAACTGTGATTATTTTTTGTGTCTCTTTTTCTGTCAATAGCTTTTCACTCAGCCCCGAGGATATCTTGTGTTCACTCAAGTAATGCCCACACAAGCGGCAAGTGGGTCACCACTTCACACAGAACTGATGGATCAGGTCCAGCTGGCTTACACCTCACTAAACATCCCACCCACTTTTCCAACAGCTAAACATACTTCACCCGTCATGATAGGGTATGGAAACTAAAACACAGGAAAAACAAACTCTGCAGATAGCTTACTCCTTCCTTTAAGAGAATTGTCGCTGGAGCAGGAAATGGTAATCAAGAGCAACCACCTTGCTAATATGCAAGGAAGTGAATCAGCAAGTACCTTCACAGATACATGGGATACTCTGCAAAAAAAGTTTCAATATTCGGTAGATGCTTTGAACTACCAATGTTAAAAAATGGACTCGCAAATAGATCTCCTGAGTACACTAGCAATGTTTTTCTTTGGCATTGACATGAAGCTTGGAGACCTAAATAGCCTAATAATCCATGTGAAATCAGAAAGTGGGGCACACCACATGGCATGTTCGTGCTCACAACTTGTTGACAAGCTAAGCACGTGACCTTCTGTTTTAGAAGCCCTAACTAAAGAAATCAAAACAAAACTAAACACCCCATGTCAGTCTTGCAATGCAAATGGTCTCAACCAACACTTACATCCTCCTAATATTGGAATCATTAATCACAACTCATACCCTAATGCAACCTCCGACAGTACTGTTCTTTTAAAGCAAGGGAAAAGTGCTCCCTGCATAACATTCAAGGAACTGATCCAGTTTTTTCTGGGCACACACTTTTATTTTCTCTTATCTCTTCTATCTATTACTTACACTTCGTCCTTTGATGGACCTTGCTTATCGCACTGAGGGGTGAGGGATTTTAGGGTGTCACACTTCATTCAATCATCATTTGGCTACTCAATGAGGACCAGGAATCAGCAGCCAAGTTTCAAGGGTGTTTATAACAAATTACTAATAAAATTAATTAATTAGAATAACAGCATTACAACAGGGAGACAAAGTCCCCTAAAGACATTTAGATGAGCCAATACAAAGCAAACAAGTAGTTCAGTCAGGACTATGCAAGCTAACAGCATCAGGATCTGATGTTCTAAAAACAATCTTAAATCCTCCTTTCTATACATTAGCTATCTAAATATCCCAAGCACAGTCCACAGGGGTAGAATGGTTGGTTAGTTCAGAGAGTTCTCTGAAATCATAGAGATTCCATATAGGAAGCTTTGGAAATGAACAGCAAATATAGAAAAAATAAGCCTCAGCATCTCAGAATCCCGGTCAAGATACTTCAGAGGGTTGGAAATAAGTGTCAGTCCAAGCCACACTTATGGCAAAGTCCAATAGGATCACTGAGGTCCAAACCTCATAAAATCCATTCAAAGGGCAGTCAGGAATCATGAAGGGGTCTGCAAAAAGGTTCAAGTGGAATTCTGCAAAGGGTCTGCAGAAGGGGTTCGGCAAAGAAGTCTGTAAGAGTCCGAGGAAAGACAGTTCTGAAGTCCGATCTGGAAAAGAAAGTTCTGCCCTTGTTCTGTGAAAAGTGAGTTCTCTTCGATCCGGCCGAGCAACCGTTTACTTATAATTCACAAGTCCATAGGCGACACCCCTTTAGTTTCAACATCCTGAGAAATCAAGTGTCCATGTGCTGGACCAGTCCCTCCTCTGATGGCAAATCAAGTTATCACAACAATTTTGTTGTCTTCATCATTTTCCTTCTGGAATCTTCCAGAAATGTCATGTCATCATAAAGTTTATTCTGTCTCATGTTCTATATCTGCTCTCTTCATCTTCACTACCTTTTCTGCTTGTGCACGTCTGTACACCTTAAAATTCAGAAATAGGAACAGTTTACAAAGAGCAATTATCACTAAAGGTCTCAAGATACTTCCAACAATTCCATTCCCTAAGTTTCCAAACCATCTGCCTATAGCAGAAAATCAATTCTCTATTGCTTCCCAAGCACCTGTTGCTGTTAAACCTTTCAAATCTTTCTTCAGGTCAGTAATGTTGTTAATGATTTTTTTCAGGTCTTTACTGTCTTCTGGAATGTAAGTGCAACCTTACTGAACATTTAACATCTGGCAGACTCCACCCACCTTTTCATGAGGGATGTTTAAAGCAAGTCGATTTTGCAAAACCATCGATATGATGACAGCCATTTCTGTGTCTATAACTAAGAATCCTCCAGCTGTACTAGTAGACAACTTGTCAACTACAGTAGAAAGCTTTATAATAATGTGTGAGTTGAGTATCACTCCTACAGACAGAATCGAGGCACCTACTATTTCTCAGATACTCACACCTCTCTTTGTTTTCATCTATTGTTTCATTGACGAATCATCAATTCGTTATACATGATAAATCTTTGGACAAACTAGTCATAAATAACATGTTCCATACGATCTCTTGGGTAATCTGTAAAATGCATGTTCACCACAAATTTAATAAACTCTGATAGAAACAGGATCTCCTCCATCTAAATATAAACCCCAATTTCCTCGAACTCCAAATATATGGTCACATTCACTTGCTCCTACTAAATTTGTGTCAGGAGAGGATTATCTAATGGAAATGCATAGTCTCTTTTTATGTTGGCAATCTAAAGTTAATGTAGCCAAGTTTCCCAGTATACTATGTTCACTCTTTTCGTTGGCCCATGGTGGAACCTTCAAATGATTTGAATCAATGAATTTCTCTTCTACACTTGTCAAGGAACATGTCAAATTATGTACATGTGCACAGGGCAGTGTCCAGCATCATAATGGGTCTACAGAAATGTCCCATTATTTCAGCATTTTAAGCATCAGGCTGTTTGTCCAAATGAGTCAATACAGGAACTTAAAGAACTAAAGACTGATTCAAGTCTTAGAGGTCCATTACGATGGTGGGCGGACAACGGAAAACGGGACCGCCCTCAAGAAGTTCGCGGGCCTGCCATGGCAATCAGGATGCGACCACCACCCTGGCAGTCGCATCCCGCATTATTAACATTGCGGCGGGCGGTGCTGTAAGCAGCACCCGCCGCAATGTCAATAATGCATGGTGTGCATTGGCATGCACAACGTGACAGGCACCTCGCGGTGCTTGCCACCTTGTACATGCCAGGTACCCCCAAGTGCAGCCCACCACCCCCCACCCCCCACTCCCTGGGGGCCCGCAACAGGCCCCCGAAGTGAAATCCTCATGCCTTTCCGTGGCAGAGTCTCCACCATGGAAAGGCATTGTAAATGCCACATAATAATATGGATGGCGGTACCTGCAAGGCACCGCCACCATATTAAGGGCTTTTTCCGCCAGGTCGGGAATCTGACTGGTGGAAAAGCGGTGGACGGTCTTTCCGTCCGCCGCGGAACCCCTCGCCATACTAATATGGCGGGGGTGATACGGGGCCATCTGGGGGGCGGATTGCCACCGCCGTCCCGGTGGTGGCGATCTGCCCGCCATCCTAATGGGGGCCTTAGTCTGAACACCACTTACAATGTAGTGGCCATCTTTAAACGTTCTCATGCACAGGAAAGAGGGCTTTTGAGACTGATTTGTGGTCCTTTCACCTCGGATTCTAGTAACATTTTCTGGTCCTATGCGATTACCCTACATAATTAGGTGACCATTGTTTATCTTCCTACAACACATGATAGGGAATTTATCAGTATCATAGCCACACTACTCCTCTTATTACTCTCCGATTAGTCTACCCACCACTCCATCTCTGCCTTTGGACAGCCCAACCAGTGTTCTAGGGAAGCCACTGTGTAAGCGGATAGCACCACCTAGTCTGCTTAACCTTCATTTTCTCACTCAAATTCCTTCATCAAGGGAAGTCCCTGAGAAAGCGGATCGAATCCCCCTATCATTAAGCCAAGAATCATTCACCGTGCATTACCTGCTTTTCTTTATCTCACCAGTATGGCAGGATCATGCCTGAAAGCAGCAGGATGTTGCTCCTACACTATCACTTACCCCCCCAACCTTTCCAAGACAGTTTCAAAAAGCTTCAAGCACAATCTTCTGAGAAGTCACCCTGAGACTCTGATCGCCGACCCGTACAACAGCATGGAAAAGGGCATCATTGTTAATGACCTAATATTGTACACCAGAAAAACACCACTGTGGCGGGCAGCCATAATAAACCTACTTAACGTTCTTGAAACCAGAAACATTCCGTACAGCACCAAAATTATGAGAGCTGACATTAACATTACTATCGATAAAAATGGCACCATTCTGATCCGAGCTCCAAACAAGGATCTCAAAAAAAATTAGATGACCTCTTCCTCACATTCAAAGAGCAGGTGCGTGGTTCCAATCCTTCAACGTACCCCCAGCATCCCCTGTCTCAATCTAACTCACGTCGGAGCAGTGTTCACTACAGTGCAAAGTCCGCATCCCTGGGTAAGGGCCTCCCGCTTTCGATCACCAAAGCAGAAGCCACCCTCTAAGCTCCTTAGCACCCTCTCCTAAAGAATGGACTGGCACTAATCTCACTAATGTGATGTCCTTACAGCACGGTATTCAGGGCAGCATCTCCACTAAATCCAATAGAGTACCACCCACCACATCCCCCCCAATATCCTCAACATCGGAAAAAGGCAACATCTGCATCCCCATTGTCCAATCCTCGTCTCCAGCGGCAAGCAAACAGTCATCCAGAGCCCGCTGCCTACCCCACCAAAAATGCCCTTTGGCTACTCTGCTGAAAAAGACAAGCCCTTTGCACACCTCTCCTCACAGAAATGCAGCCACAGAGAGTTTGAACTCCTATACCAGGATCCCCGAGTATACTAGCAGAGCAAATCCTGATCCACTGGTCCCTTCGCCGCTAGTACAATATACCCTAATGGACCTTGAAGGTCTAAACCTCCGAACAGTCAACATAGCTCAGAGCATCCATAATGCTATTCTCGAAATGAAGAGCATCCTACACCTTATCGAACACTCTCTGTCTAAAATCAAGCTCACTCAAAAATCAGTACTCTATCACCAAATCAAGCCCTTTCATCAACCCATGTCACTGGCCAATAGACACTATCGCCCTCGCAAACAACGTAACTATCTCTTGGAGGATGGAACACTAGCTCTCCTATTATCTTACGAGGCAACACCTGCCGCTTCCAGTCCCCCTGACAAGAAAGACGAAAACTAAATTCATACGTCTCAATCAACACAAATAGAATGTCCACACTCAGAAACAGAGGGGTAAACAGTAACAACTTAACATGAGTACCCCATCCACCCCAACTCACAACAGTTAAATAAACCCTGGGAACTCAGCCTCACCGCTCTCTGGTCTCCTACTTAATTGCCGATCAGCAGTGAAGTATGCTTCCGAGATCGCCGCACTCATCCTGAGTTAAGAAATCGAGGTGACAATCTTAACTGAATCTTGGCTAAACGAAGCATCATTGCCCTGCCTGGATTTATTGGTTCCTCCAAACTACAACATTGTTAGGCTTGACAGGCAAATAAAAAAAGGGGGGACATTGCTTGCATCTACCGCTCTGACCTCTCCGTTACCCAACTTCTCTCGGATCCTCTTGACGCTGCGACTATCTCGCACTCTCCATAAGTAACAAATCTAACCAATTGTGAAAACTGCACACCTTCTACCACCCCCCCGGCAAGAATGATCCATTCATTGACTTGGGTTGACCAGATCTCAAAAGTAAATTTGAAACTCGTTCAGACATCAGGGGGGATCCTAAAGATGCTCAAAAACAGCCCCATAAAACTAATCAGCCCATTGGTAGAGATATACAAAAGTCAGGCAAGGGGGATGGCAGCCTACGGTGCGGAATTATGGGGCCATAACACATCCCTGATTTTAACTAAGTCAGAAAACAAATTTTTAAGACAGTTATTCGCACTCCCGGTGAGCACCCCAATACAGCCACTCAGGATGGACCTGGGTATTCAACCAATTGCGGACATGGTCGCCTCCAGACCAGTAATGTACTGGCGACGACTATGGAGCACTCCTGAACTTGTCATATTTCAGGAAGAATTGAAATCCATCCTATTGCTACCAAGGGCAGGTGCTATCCCCTGGCTAGCTCATGTTAGGAAATCACTAAAAGATATAGGGAGAGAAGACCTCTGGCACACACCTGAGGACACTTGCCCTTCTTTGCCAAAAAAAACATTGGGTAAAACACTACAGGAATTTAATCTAACTCAGACCATCCGATCAGTTAATACTCCGAATTTGACCTCGGCTTTCCTAGAGGCCAAAATTAGTTATAGTTTTGAGCCTGCAATCGACTTGATCCAACCCGTATTGGCTAAAAAATTATACTTACAATTCAGGCATGGGTCTCTCCCCCTGTTTTCAAGAACAAATAAATGGGCTGGCCAACCAAGGCAATCTTGTCCAGAGTGTGGTACTACTGATGAAACTGAGGTTCATGTTGTAATTTTCTGTTTGGCATATAAAATACCTCGTAGGAAATGGATAATCCAACTTGCCAAGAATATAGGGGTTACGAATCATAGAGATCTCTTCAGGCTGCTGAAATACGATCCTTCTCCCCTCTATGTTACTGTGATTGCTAAATTTCTCTTTTCTATGTGGCTGACCAGAAGACAACTACTCAATCACATTGGCACCAATCCCTGCTATTAATTTGTTTTAATTCGTGAATTGTATTACTGTGTTGGTTTTATCAATCATGTCTTAAATTTGTAAATATTGTACCATGATATTTTATCACTTTTATGGCTTGTAGCCGAAATAAAGTTTTTCTGACTGACTGACAAATCTAACCAATTGTGAAAACTGCACACCTTCTACCACCCCCCGGGCAAGAATGACCCATTCATTGACTACCTCATGGAAATCATTACTGAAAATGCTCTCCCACACTCCCATGATGTAGTCCTAGGACACTTTAATCTTCACTGGAACGACCTTAATGACACTCAAGTCAACATCCTTAAAGATTTCCTAGCTGACCAATCACTGGCTCAAGCCTGCACTCTACCAACCCACACGAAAGGCTCCACGCTGGATTGGATAATCTCAAAGGCAGTCAGGCTATCCTCAATTGCTCCTTGTGGTCAGACCACTACGCTATTACCTTTCTAATACCGGGCATACATAAGAAAAGATCAGTGCAATTAGTGAAACCAAAACTCTGGCTCAGGGACACAAAAAGCCTAGACTTTGAGAAGCTGGCAGCATGATGCGTGAAGGATCTCTCCCTCCCCTCAAGCTGTCAAATGCTAGCAAAATTCCTGAGCACTACAACTCAACAATGTCTAATATTGACTCTCTAGCCCCGTTAAAACTAAAGAGAATTCAGGTTAAAGACAAATATCCCTGGTTTAGCTAGTCCCTAAACAACGAAAGGAGAAATCTTTGGCTAACAGAAAGGAATTGGAGACAACACCCCTCAACTAAAACTTCTCAGAAAGACCAGAAATGTGTAGAACTAGAACATCCTCAAATCAAACAATGAATTCTTTAGATTGGAATTGCAGAGCGCTAAGAACAGACCTTGTAAGCTCTTTGAAATGGTAAAACAGCAATCAAACAAACTGTCGAAAACCTCTAAAGAAGCAACAAAATCCCTACTAACCTGTGATGAGTTTTCCTCCTTCTTTGCCGCCAAAATCAACTCTTTGGGAAACAAGCTGAATTCTGCCGCTAGCGTCCATTCTCCCTTTTCGGCGCCACATCTCTCTACACATTCCCACCAGGCAGTTCCCAAAAACCAAGCTCAGTGGACTACCTTCAATTTATATGACGACCATACCATCTTGAAAGTTCTATCCTTCGTAAAACCGAGTAACCACTTCAATTAACTGCTTCCCTCCAACTGCTTGGCCGCAACCAACCAATTTATCATACCTATCTGGACTACAATATTCAATGCGTCCCTAACGCAAGGGTCCATACCGGCCTTTCTAAAAGCTGGCCAAGTCATCTCCATCTTAAAAAACCCCACACAGAATCCCGCTGAACCAAACAGTTTCAGACCAATATCTAATATTCCTCTACTAGCAAAAGTACTTGAGAAATGTGTGCAACAACAGCTTAGCCAACACATCGCCAAATTCAACCTGCTAAATAAATGCCAATCTGGTTTCAGACCAGTTTACAGTACTGAAACTACTATTCTCCATATAGTAGATGATGCCCTTCAAGCTCTAGACCAAGGCAAAACGTGTCTTTTTATTCTTTTGGACCTATCATCTGCGTTCGACACAGTTAACCATGAGAAGTTACTAGAACGGCTTGAAAACAAGATGGGATTAGTGGGAGCCATTCTCGAATGGTTTAGATCCTTCCTACGGAACTGCTCCCATAGATTCTTAGTCAATCGAAATCTATCCTCTCCTTCTCCGATAACGATTGGAGTCCCCCACGGTTCAACTCTCTCCCTTTCTCTTTTTAACCTCTATCTGGAAACGTTAGCTGAAGTACTGTGTATCGCCAACATCTCTTTCCACATGTATGCTGATGACACACAGATCTACATCAAAATTTCATCCCTAGAAGAGATCAAATCAATGAATGAGGCTCTAAAGCTGACTTTACAATGGCTCGTGAGCAACCAGCTCAAACTAAATGCGCAAAAAACAGAATTGTTACTAATTTCCCCTCCTAAAGGTTCCACTGACATAGTGGAATGAACCAGTTTGATCACCACGCTGAACTGCACCCCGACCATAATGGACTCACTGACCAAAAATGGCAGGTTTCACCTGAGCTACCTGAGAAAACTAAAACCATTCCTAGATAGATCAGACCTAAAAAATGGCAGCACAGACATTTGTCATCTCTAGGATCGAATACGGATGCTCAACCCTCTCTGGCCAACACCCAAGATCTCAACGGCCCACCTAAAAGCTTGCCTCAACACAGCTTCTAGACTCTTAACTGGCTAGAAAAAATTCGATCACATCTCACTGCACCTGAAGGCGCTGATCTGGCTTCCAAACAAAGCCAGAATCCAACTCAAATTGGCCTGTATCACACACAAAAATTACACTCGAATTCTCCTGCGTATCTTGCCCAGAAAATCATGTTATCTGGAGATAGCAGACACTCCCGGTCTGCCAGGGACTTTGTGCTGAAACCATCCCTCTTCCTGTAAAAGAAAACATGCAACAGAGCTTTCTCTGAGGCCGCTCCTAGAATCTGAAACTCCTTTCAGCCTAACATCAGAAGAATATCCTCTTTTTCAAGATTCAAAAAGAAAGCTAAGACTTTCCTAATGGGCAAATTCCTTGCATAAACACTCTCAGTGCATATTCATCTCAGTGGCCTAGTGATATTCTTTTGCTCCTTGCTTGAACTCTACCCTTGTAAGCCGGTCTTGATATCATTGCTGTAATTTTGCGCTTCTTGTACCATGGTCGTTTCGACTCATTTGCTCATCATTTTGCATCACTCGCACTTTACTGTCACTTTATTGGGCTGAGGCTGGTGTTGTACGGTCCTCCTCTGCTCCCTCTAACGTCTGCTTGATCAACTATTCCTACTCTTTTTAAATAACTTGTTATCCTCCAAAGTGTACTCATGTTCGCCTATCCCTACTCTTTGTAATAGCTTTTTATATTACCTATTCCTAATCTTGTAAACAACGTCTTATCTGTGTAAAGTGCTCTGATACCCTAACGGGCCACGTTTGCGCTCTATAAAACACAAAATAAATAAATAAATAAATAAATATTGGAAATTACCTCTCCCATCGAATAAGCTCAGTAATAAACTACAAGAAACTTTACATGTCAAGGGAAGATATGTGATTACCTCTGCAATTTATGCTGGTAATTGCATGCATATGTTGCAATTTGTATTATCCATATGGGCAACATTTACATAAAGCATCTTTTTATATACACTCAATGAGTAATCTCCTCTAGAAGCATCTATGTGTAAGCCTTTCTCATCTTCTGCAGATAGACTATTGATAGTAGGATGGAGCTTTTGAAGAGCACGTGTAGGCTTCAGTTCTGTGTCATGTAAGTGATGTGGTAAATTCAGTATTTTAAGCTAACAATTAGCACTATGGTCACAAAGGCGAATGCTCCTGCACATATGTGTTTGTGTCTAAGGGCATTTGCGTTAGGCTCCATGAGTTCACTAGTGACAGACCATGTAGCTCTGAAGATTGATGCACAGTTAATTGCATCTAGTTTAGTTTCCACTTGCACAGGCAATAAGGCAAAGTTCAAATATCACTTTCAAAAGCTGTTGAAGTTCAGCTTCTAGTAAATTCGTAGTTCAAATTCACTGATGACCACTTCCAGAACAAGTTGAGTCAGTCTGTTTAGTGGCAATGCAATTTTAAAATTCAGTTCAGCGCTAAGTTCATTTCATGGAGGTTTAGGTGGATGCAAATTGTTATTGCGAAAGGTGTGAAACTCTCTCTCCCAATCATCGGCTCCCAAGTAAGTCCATTCAGAGGTACTCTTGCTCTCTTTGACCTCTGCACTATTCTTCTTCACTGTCACTCAGGCCAGAGTCATCAGCAACCTCTGGCATGGCACGTGGTATATGCATTTCAGTGAGACAGCTGCTTCCTCGCTCTTGTCTTCTAGGCCATCATTCTCCAGGTAAAACTTGTGTTGCTATGGCACTCAGCCCTTTATCAGGATCTGAGTTTGGTGCAGTCAATACTGCTGGATGGGACCCTTCTGTACCGACATCAGTTGACTCTCTCAGACCCTCCTCAAGCCAAACAAGTGCTGTCCCGGCTGCTTGCTGATCCCCAATAGCTTGACTAAACTGTTTCCTCTGTCTCACTGTACCCACCAGCACATCAGGGACAGGTGCTGTTATATTAACAAGGGGACACAGGAGTGTATGTGGCATGTATCCAGTTAGGGAGACCTCTATACTTCACAGCAGTTGTGGTAACAAGTATTATTTGGTATGGCCCATGCCACTGAGGCTCCCAGCGGAACTTGTGCATGTGCTTCTTCACCATAACCCAGTCGCTGGGTCTGATGCCATGGCACTGCTTGTGTTGAGGCGGGCAGTAGCCTCTCCAACCTGGTGAGACACAGAACGCACCATGTCAGCCAGTCCTTGCTAGAAGTGGGAGTCTCTAGCTGGCAGAGGTAGGTACCTTTGACCAAATAGGGACCCTTGCTTCTAGTCAGGGTAAGGGGGTACACTCCTAAACTAACCACTGCTCACCCCCTTTTTAGCTTGGCACAAGCAGACAGGCTTATCTCAGAGGCACTGTGTAAAGCATTTGTGAACACATACAGTAATACAGTGAAAACACTACAAATGGACACCACCCCAATTTAGAAAAATAGGTAATCTTTACTAGACTTAACACAAGACCAAACGACAAAAATCCACAATACTTTACTCAAAAATAGACTTTAAAATGGTAGAAAATAGCTTAGTTTAATGTAGATGGTAAATGCAACACTTTACTCTCGAAGTACCTTGGATGCGTCACACAATACAACAAAAGGGCCGCAGGGAAGGTGATGCGTCGGTTCCTTGCTTCGGGCGAGGTGATGCGTCGGTTCCTTACTGCAGGGCAGGGGAGGTGATGCATCGGTTCCTTACCGGAGAGGAGGTGATGCGTCGGTTTCTTACTGTGATCCAGGGCGATGCAACAAGATGGCGCCTTGATGCGATGATGTGGTGCGATGCGAGAAAATGGCGTCTTGATGCGATGCGACAACGTTGGATGTGAAGCGTACACGCCCGACGGCCGTGCGGCGAACTCGGTAACGTCTGAGCTTTGACAGGCCCTGCGAAACGCTTCTCCGGTGATGCGACGGGGACCTCTGCGGCGGCGACACACTTCTCCGGTGATGCGACGAGCTTCGTCGATGATGCGAAGGCGAACAGCTGCAGCGGCGGCACGCTTCTTTGGCGATGCGACGGCAACTGCTGCGGCGGCGACACGCTTCTCCTTGTTGCGTCGCGTTTCCAGTTCCCAGCGACTCGCAGTCTTCTCAGAGGGCCCAAACAACAGTAGGCCCCTCTCTGCAGGCAGAATTCCACAGCAAGGGAATTCAGGGGAGCTGGTGGTGAAGTCTTGTATCCCTGAGATTTCAAGCAGGAGACAAGCTCAGTTCAAGCCCTTGGAGATTCTTCTTCAAGATTGCAAAAGTACACACACAATTCCTTTTCTCCTTTCCATGGCAAATAAAGTAACCACTGCAGGCCAACCCCAACAGCACAGCACAGGGGCAGTCTCCTTCAGCTTCCTTGATTCTTCTCCTTGGCAAAGGGTCATCTTGATCCCCAGAAGTGATCTAAAGTCTTGGGGTCTGGGCCCCAGTATTTATACACCAAAATCCTTTGTCTCTGAAGGCTGAGAGTACCTGTACCTAGTCCAAACCAGTTCTGTGCAGTCCTGGAGCACTTTGTTTACAGGACTCCTTCTTTCCTTTGACAGTGTGGGCCAAGGACATCAGACGCACCACATGAGGTGGAGCCAGCATTGTGGAAGGCATGCACAGCCCTATTCAGACCCAGGTGCAGCTCCTCCCACCACTCTACATGCGTATAGGTCTATTAAGCCCTGTGCTGACTCACCCTGTCTCCTGGAATCCTCCAGCCCCTGTCACTCAGAAACAAGACATGGAATACTCAACCTAGCAGAGGCAGGCATACTAAACTCGAATTTCTACCATGTTCCCTGGGTCAGTTAGGATTATAAGATGTTATAATCAAACTGCCCATTCTGGCCTATGGGGACTGGTAGCCTTGCAATAGTGAAAAACAAAAATGGCTGTAATTCACCATTAGGACATGCCACACACACCAGGGTATGTCCTACCTTATACTTACAATGCACCCTGCCCTTGGGCCTACCTTAGGGGTGTCTAATATGAAGAAAAGGGAAGGTTTAGGGACTGGCAAGTGGGTGCACTTGCCAAGTCGACATTGCAGTCACAGACTGCATGCAGGCTCTGCAATGGCAATCCTGAGACACACTTTACAATTTGCTTCTGTGGGTGGCACAACCAGTGCTGCAAGCCCACCAGCAGCATTTGATTTACATGCCCTGGGCACACATGGTGTACTGTACTAGGGTCTGACAAGTAAATCAAATAAACCAATCATGGAGTCACTAATTCAATACAACACTTTACAATAGGGAGCACTTGCACTGTGGCACTGAATAGCAGTGGCACAGTGCCCAAAGCATCTAGACCAGCAAAACATATAGCAAAAACACAGGAGGCAACAGCAAAAATGGAAGGGAGACCCACGCCAATGGTGCCAGGTCTAACAGTCCTTTACAGTAATCAAGAATCATGTCATCTGTAATGATCACAAGCACATTTGCAGGCACAGCTGGCTGCCTCATGGCCCTCCCTATGATGTTTTTATGGGGTGACAATCCTGTCCTCCTGTCTGGAGTACTTCGCCGACTCATCAACATAAGAGGCAACGCATCAGGTCACATCAGATATGTCGAAGCACACACTTCAGCCAATCTGGATTTCAATGTGCTATTTACTTGTTCCACAATGCTGGAGGCCTCTAGACGGTAACTGCAATATAGTCTTTTCTCAACTTTCAATGCTGCACATTGCATCTTCGGGGCATTGTTGTTAAAATGAGTTCCTCAGTCTGACTCCATAGAAGTCAGGAAACCGAAACATGGTGTCATCCCCCTCAACAATAGCTTAGCTACTGGGAGACAGTCATTTATCCTAGTAGGGTAAGCTTCTACCTAATGTGAAAAGATACACACTATCAGTAGGACATATCTCAATCTGTTGCACATGGGCATCTTTATAAAGTCCATTTGCATTCAGTTAAAAAGACCTTCTGATCTCCCTATGTGACTCATTGTTATGGGAATTCTCCTACCTGCATTCTGCTGTTGGTTCATCACACATCTGTGACACAAACCTTCAGCCATCAATCTGAATATGAAAGTAAACCAGATTTATCTGAATAGGTGCACAATTGCATCTCTCCCTACATATGTGGGATCATGGTAGTGTCTTGCCATAGGTGGTAAGAAAACTGTCTGGTAACACAGGCATTCTAGCAGTTGAAACCCATATTTAATCTGTATCTTCTGTGAATCAAACTGCTCTAATTCAACCTTGCTGTTCTGCTTTAGGCACATCTTCCTGCAATCTTGCAACTTCCTCCCAAGTGTCAAGAGTTGACAGCAACAAATTGCAATCTGTGGCATTCGAACTTTCATTGACATATTCCCCAATAAATACTGGGCAGTCTCGTCAGCATATCTTTTGCCCACTGTCACATAGGCTGTGCCCTATCTATGAGCGACACACTTCACCACTGCAATTTGGGCAGGCAATTGTAGGGCCTAGAAAATATTTCTCATGCGTTCCCCATTATGGATTATTGACCTTGAAGAGGTCATAAATCTGCGTTTCGACCACAGCTGCCCAAAATGAATGACACCAAAGCCATACTGACTATCTGTGAAAATTGTCAGTCTCAGCTTGTCTGTAACACAGCAAGCCCTAGTAAAAGAAATCAATTCGGCCACTTGTTCTGAAAAGACTCCTTGAAGTCAAGAGGCATTAACCACACCTGAGACTGTGTATACCGCAGAAGCAGATTTCAGGTTTCCATTTTGGTCTCAGAAACAGGAGCCATCAACAAACCTCCCATGATCAGATTCAGGTAGTGGCACATCTTGCATCTCAGTTTTCAGCCTTGTGCATAGTTCAGTAACATCTAGGCAGTCATGTTCAGCTTTATCTTCTATCAATTTCATTCCCAGGATGGGACAGCAATGTGGTAGGATTTAACATGGTACACCCTCCAAGGGTGACGCTCTCGGCACCCATGATGATTTGCTCATACCTGGTAAGCCTACTGTTGGTAAGATGCTGTGTTCGAGTATGAGTTAACAGCACTTCAACTGAATGGGGAACAAAGACATTCATAGGGTGACTTATAACAATGCACTCATACTGTTCCAGACTCAGCTCAGGAAAGTGGAGGCAACAGCTTTAAGGCAACCAAGCAATGCAACAGCTACAGGACCAAGTGTGGCAGAAAAATATGCAACTGGTCTGTGAGTTATGACATGAATCTGGGTAAGAATTGAAAGAGCACAGCCCTCTCTCTAACTGCAAAACAAAGCAAAACACTTATTATAATCAGGCATTCCCAGAGCTGGGGCACGGCAGAGACATTCTTGCAGCTCTGAGAAGGCCTGCATGCACTGTCAGCCCAAGGTACCGGATCTGACACATCTTTGTGCATCAGCCTCCGGAGAGGCATGGACATCAGGCAAAAGTTGGGAATCCACTGTCGACAGTAGACCACCATTCCCAAGAACATTCAGACTTTAGCTGATATTATCTCTTGGGACACCTTGCCTGCTCATTTCTCAATGTGATGTCCTAGATAGAGCACTTCTTTCTTGCAAAACTGCAATTTCTCTGGAGACACTTTATATCCATTCTCAGCTAAGTGTTCAGCAGTGCAATAGTGTCATGTTTGCAAGCCTCTTGCGTTTTGGACCCCACCAACAGGTTGTCGATGTACTGGACTAAGACTGAGCAATGGGGAATCACTAAGGACTCTAGATTCCTCTTGAACATCGTATTAAAGATAGAGGGACTCTCCATATACCCATGTGGGATTCAACACCATGCCAAGACATGGCTGCCGAAATGGAAAGCGAAGAGAAACTAGCTATCCTCATGCAAGGGTTTAAAAAAGAAGGTTTGGCATAAATCAATGAATGAGAGCCACTCGGCCTCATATGGAATCTGAAACAAAATCAGAGCTGGATTCGGCACCACAAGACAACAAGGAACCACTACTGAGTTTACCCATTGTAAGTCTTAAGCATAGCAGTAATTGCCATTGGGTTTCTGAAAACCCATGGTGGGTGAGGTACATGGCTCCCCATAATCTCTTTCAATATGCCTTGTTCGATCAATGAATCAATCACAGGAGTAATCCCAGCATAATTTTTGGGTGTCAAATTAGATTGTGGGATTCTCAGAAACTCAGCATTTGGCTTCACAGTGACATGAATTGGTTCAACACCTTTATTAAGTCCGATGTCTTCACCTGAGAAGTCCCAGACTTCAGGTAACACTGTATCAGTCAATTCAAGTGGTAAATCATCTTTGGTTAGCAAATGGTACATGCCAATGTCGGATCTCTACTGAGCAAGTTTGAAGACTATGTCCTCATCATGAGTGTGAAGCTCAGTACCATTGGGAGTGCAGTATATGGAACAAATTAGATTACATAAAACTTCTCGTCCAAGCAGACTGACAAGACTAGAATCACACACCATGAATCAGTGATGATCTTCAAAGGACCCTATCTTTTTAGGTACCGCTTCTGAAACTGGACTAGTCATTTGTTTATTTGCAACTCCTACAACTTGAATTCTTTCTCCCGAGAGGGGTAGGTTAGGAACCACTTCTTTTCTTACAGTAGAGTGGGTAGCACCAGTGTCAATGAGGAATGAGGCAGGATTCCCATTTACCTCACTGGTCGCATATGGACCACTCTGGTCTACCTCTAGGGTTGTACAAATTACATAGACATCCTCCCCTCTTAGACCCTGTCGTAAAGGGTCTGAGCTGGACTCATCTGTTTGAAGCATGGAATATTTTAGGACATATTCTGATTCACAAAGGGGTTAGTATTTAGAGTGAGAACCTGATTCGCATTGTATCTCTGGACACTTGCGACATTCACATTCAATTGTCGCATTGGGGCTTGTGGAACTTACATCACTTGAGATTGGGGTACATTGGGATTTTGAACTCTTTTGTACAATCATCGTTTCTTTCAGCTGTGTGTGCTTCATCTCCAACCCACCACTACAGTGCTTGGCATATTCCAAGATTTAATCAATGGGATTCGTTTTGCCAACAAACCCTTGTGCGGGAACCATGGGAGTCTGAGGAACCTGTCTCACTACCAAACCTGTTAAATTATCAGCTGCAACACTATTCCCAGAAGGAACAGCCAAAGTATGTGTAGCATTTCTTCCTTGTGGCACAGCGGTGACGTCCAGCATCTGCCTCATTACGAGGCAGCTTTCAGGGCCAGCCACCGCTGCGCTAGCCGTACCAGGGATCCACCATTCCCTATATAATATGCAAGGCAGGACTGCCATAGTCGGCCAAGCATATTATGAGTTTCTACTCCGCAAGCCTTTTCATGCAGGCTCACCGCCATGAAAAGGCTGTCGGAGGGGAAATAAAGGGGGCCCTACAGGGCCCTCATGCCCCCGCCACCACGAGGATGCATTCAGGGGGGCACTACATGTGCCCTCATCTGCTTGCACCCCCTCTTCCAGCATGGCATGCACTTCACTGTTCATGCTGGGCTGGAACATTTATGCAGTTCCCATGACAGTGATCTTTTTCAGGACCCTCCACCTGCACGAGTTCAACTTGTAATCAGGCGGGCGGTCTTTGCACAGCTTTGGCGTGGAGCTGGCGCTAGAGCGCCAAAGTCTAAATCAGCCCCTCAGTAATGTTGAGTATGCAATCCTGCATAGATTCGGCATCTAAGGATAGGTGTAGAGGGTCTCTTTTGTGAGATAAATGCACACTCTTATATAGGGCTTTGGACAACGGGGTCCCACATTTGGTGGGAACACGATTCATTAAGTTTAAAAAAATAGGAAATGGTCTGAAAGAAACATTTCTAAATCTAATATATCAAGTGATTTTCCCACCACCAATACATTATAGTTTTATTGTTTTCACAGTCTTGGCTATGCAATTTAACTGATACAATATTAACAGAAGTAGGATGAGCAAGATTTGTCCTTGGCTTGGTACATTCAGGAAGCTTTCTCTGAGAACATTTTTGCTAACTTGTGTGAAACTATTAAAGTGTATTTTAGAAACGGAATCAACAATATCATGTGACATAGGATGCCATTTAAACAAGAGGAAGGACAGTGTAAACCATCATAAAAATCTTTATTCGATTGTTCCATCATGAAAGATACACTATATCAGAGATAAAAAGGATTTTAAGAAGTTCAAATACTAATACAGCTGTTAAAATATGATTAAATCAACATAGCGATCTTTTTCATGCTTCATAAAACAGATGAGAGGAAACAAAATAAAAACTTAATAAAAAAAAAAAACTAGGTATCTAAAATAGGGAGTACTGAAGTAACAGCCCGCTTCACAGTAGATCTACGTATAGCCCATGACCAGCTCAAAAATTTAGCCATCGCAATGGCTATGTCCTCTCGCGTATTAGTTCTAAGAATATGCAGTGCTGTCTGATGAGATCCAGTTCCTAGATTGGAACAGATAGGCTTAAGCCATTTATACCTGGGGTAGGCAAAAGCAGGGCACGCAAACAGAACATGTGCTATTGACTCATCCTGTGTTAAGCATGCAGGGCAACACCTATCATGTCCAACCTTCCATTTGCTTGTAAAGGAATTAAGAGGTAAAGACCCCACTCTAAATTGATGATATAACTTGTAAACATGTTTCAGTATTAGCAGTAGTTCAAATATAGAGTATTATTTGTGTTAACAGAACATTAGCACTCACACTTCTCAAATCAGGATTTTATACCAAGACAGGAGGCTAGCAATATGCCTAAACCTTTTATTCACTTCTGAGCAGCAACATTAAAATATCCATGAAACAGAGCACAACTACATCACAATAACTAGGACTCTCAAATACATATAAATCTCCCTGTCCTCCATGTTCTTCCTCTTTTGTTTGCTGCTTCTAAGCATTAAGTATATTTCTACAGTGTTTATTTGAATGATATAAGATTAATTAATGTAGACAGGATTCACAATAAACATATATCTTGTGTTAACTATACCCAATTTATGGGTTTAAGGGGTTAATGTGAGTGTGGTATGTGTATACAGTTTAATGAGTCAGTTTAAATTGTATATTTAATCTTGAAATAGATTTGTTTAATGTTTGTAATGGGTTTTAATTCTTAATTTGTGGGTTTTTGCATGGAGAGCCAAAATTACAAATCTTATTTGTTGAATTCAATTGTAACAAGTGCACTTGCCGTTTGAGCAGAAGCTCGAGCGATTGATGTGCATAAAGGCAGTGCGGTCTTCGCTGCCAATCATATAGTGAAGTCTAGAATGACTTCCACGATGCGCCATCATCTTGTGCGTGGGAGACGCATCTCATTAGTCGTGGTGCACGTTTCCATGCATGGAGCGCTTCTTTCTAAAGCCATTATGGGGCATATTATCAAGACCGGCGTTCAAATTATCGCCGCTTTAGCGGCAGGAAACTGCCGCTAAAGTGGCGATAATAGGCTTGATAATATGCCCTTGAGAATTCCAATAGAAGCCCAGGTTCGCGCCAAAACATGGGTTTCTATTGGAATTCTCAAGGGTATATTATCAAGCCCATTATTGCCGCTTTAGCAGCAGTTTCCTGCCACTAAAGCGGCGATAATTTTAACGCCGTTCTTGATAATATGCTCCCATGCCTTTCATTGAGGAATAAAGAGATGCGCTAGAGTGGAGTTCACACGTCAGTATCAGCAGTTGGTCGCTGAGCGCTGATTACTGCTGGCATTTGATGGATTGTGTCAGAGCGATCGTTGAGAGCAGAGGGCAGTGAGAAGAAATAAGAAAAAGCATATTTAGAGAGAGAAATGTCTAATAACAGCTGTTTGGTTGAAATAGCATATATTAACAAGCATTTACAATGCAACGGTCTCGGCATTGTTAAAGTAAGAGCTATTGGCATTGCTCATGACATAATTTTTGTTTATGTTTTTGTTTTTAAAACATTTAAAGAAACGGCATTGTTATTTACAATGTCAATAGCTTAATCACTCTCAAATTAGTATGGACACTCCCTTGAACTAAAAATGTAGTACTACCACTGCTATCAGTTCTATTGTTACTATTACTATTGTAGTACTACTGCCTATAGTGTCACCACTCCTTGCATTTCTACTGTCATTACTAGTACTACTGCCACTGGGTCTAGTGATTCAACTTATTGCCCCTCCTGGTTTTCCTACTCCTACTAAGGCTATCATAAGTACTGCTATTATTAAAGTTGGTGCTACAATTACTAGTGGTATTACTACTTTTAATAGCAGTACTGCTACTTTTAATTGTAGAAAGGCTACCACGGCTATTACTAGTATGACTACTGTCATTGCAACTAGTACTACTGCTACGAGTAATAGTTGTACTACTCCTACCAATAATACTACTACTAATAGAGTTACTACTAATCGCAGTTCTACTTTTCATTACTAGTACTACTGCCACTTGTTCTAGTGATTTGACCTATTGCCCTCCTGGGGTTACTACGTCTACTAAGCCAACCACAAGTACTGCTGTTATTACTATTAGAACCACCACTACTGCTGCTGTTACCATCGTGAATTACACCGCCGAGAGCACAACGCCTCTGGGAGACCATTGAGAGTTGGTGTGCTGTGATTGGTGGTCGTACAGTCTGATTAAGAGGAGTTGGTGTGCTGTGATTGGTGGTCGTACAGTCTGATTAAGAGGAGTTTGTGTCTGGTAATTGGTTGCCTTGCAGTCTGATTAAGAGGAGTTAGTGTGTTGTGATTGGTGGCCGTACAATCTGATTAAGAGGGGTTAGTGTGCTGTGATTGGTGGCCGTACAGTCTGATTAAGAGGAGTTAGTGTGCGGCAATTGGTGGCGGTGTGTTGTAATTGGAGGCCGTGCAGTCTGGCACCAGTGAGGAGACAAGGCCTACACCCTGTCATTACTCAGGTACATACTCGTTTGTCGCGGCACCGCGCCTGCCTGTGACAGCTGCAATGCTGTTGTGACTTTCCGCGGAAGGTTTCAGATGAGCATGTGTGGTCCTGTACCACATCAGGAAGACCCCAGCAGAAGTACCCGAGGCGTCTGTACCCCTCGAGTGTGAATCTACACAGCCTCGCATGACAGTGACGTTGGAGAGATAGATTATGGGCTGGATACCCACTTAAAGGGAGCACAACTTTTGAAAACATTAACGCGCACGTTTTGGGGGTTAAACGTACATGAGAGAGCTCTGAACATCTGATGCCCTGGTCCACTGGAAAAACAACACTCCGCGGGGTCCAAGAATTAATCCCTTGTAGCGTGCACTTACGTAGCTCCTCCCGCATCAATATTTATTTTTAAAACAATGATTTTCACCACTACAGTTTGTGAACATTATTCTCTCAGTGATTGTTCTACTCTAACGAAGCTTTTTCCATTTTTACGCTCCTTTCCAGGCAGCATAAGATGAACAGCATCCGAGTGGGAAAATATAAACGGGTGCAAAAAAGGCGTAAACACCAAGGGGCAGTGTCCTGGGGTGACCTAGAATACTTGTATTGAATACAATGCTTGTGCAGAAAATGTCACGGGGGTTCACTCCAGCAATCCAGTTAGTGGTGTAGCAAGAACATACGGAGACACCACCGCCTTTCTCCGAGGTCAAGCAGAAATGCCTCGGAGAAACGCAGCGGCGTGTTTTTCTTTCTCTCCTCTTGCCGTTGGCTGGAATGTTTACATTCCAGAGGAGAGAAAGAAAGTAAAAAACACGCCCCTGAATCCGAAAAAGACAGGGCTTCTTTGGAGAGACAAAGCTCTTCGCCAATGGCTGACCAGCATTTAAAAGGCCAGCCAATGGAGAAGATGGAGAAGAGGGAAGAAGAGGGGTGGGTTCAAGCCCCTCTCCTGAAAACATTGAATCTCGGAGCGAGACTGCGCAAGCGCAGCCTTCGCAGCTGAGACCTAAAAAAGGAATAAATAATAAGAGATAACTCTTTAAAACTTTGGTTTGTTACCAAAATGTCAGCGCAAGGGTCTGATCAAGTATCTCAGGTAGACCTGATTAGAAAGATTGTCGCACAGAAACTGCCTTTAGCAGTTAAGGAGACTGTAAAGGAAGTTTTGAAAAGTAAAAGGTCAGGCAGGAGTCAGGATGAGGATGAGTACTTCTCAATTTCGTAGGAAGAGGGAGAATGTCACAGGGGTCCAGGAGGAAAATGTGTGGAAAAGAGAAAACACATGGTGGGTGGTTTTGAGAAAGGGGTTCCTAGTTGCTCAAAAAGAGCGGAAGTCTGAAGTGACATGCAAGAGGGGCAGTCGAGCACTGTTTATGAGTTTGACCAGTCAGATGAGCGTTGGATATTGATGAGTACATTTTGGATTTTGGTAGAAGCTTTAATGTAACTGTTGGTGAGTTTTGTTCACTGCGTAGGGCTGGCAGAGTCAAGGCTGCCAAAGGAAGACTGGAGAGTGCCTTCCGACTTGCTACCCCAATTTGGTGTGGCACGCAGAGGAGCGTGTGTACCGCCGATAGGAGCACATACTGCGTTGGTTCAGAGCAAGCATTCATTGATTCTTGAAGTGGCATGTGTAGTGCTGGGTGAGCGCGACCGACCTCTTGCCTTCCATGATCTCTCACTGACGTGCACATTGGAGACAAGTGGAAGTGCTGCACTATGTTGTGACGTCCAGCATAGCTGCCATTTTGAATTGGGTTATCTTTTGTTAAATCGTAATGCTTTTCTTATGGCACATCTAATGCTTCTCAAATTTGTCACGCAGAAGTCAAAGCTTCAGAACACAAATGAAGAGGAAGGAGGGTGACAGGCACACCAGAATGTTGCAACACTGTATAGGCAGACGCGATAGGCAATGTGCCTGAACATTCAAACTTCCGGGTACATAGGAAATCTCAAAGTCAAATTCTTGCAATGAAGTGGCCAACCTAACCAGTCAAGAAGATGATTTGCCAACCCCTTTGCGGCTCAAGAGATACACCTGTGGTTTGTGATCTGTAAAGATTTCACACTTCTGACCCCCTAAATATGTTTTGAACTTATTTATAGCCCGAACATAGGCAAGAGTTTGTCTCTCTATGGTACTACCTTTCAGCTCAGCACCCTTGAGGGTGCAAGATATAACTGCAATAGTCCTCTCTTTCAGCAGTGGCCCATCCGCTGCCAAAGTAGCCGGGCAGGCCGTGCTGGGTCAGAGGAGGCGGGAGGATTCGGGAGACAAAAAAAAATAAGAAATAGATAAATAAAAACTTACCTTAAAGCACCCGCTGCATCGTGCTCTTCCTGCTTCTAGACACAGGCTCCTAGACTGCACTGCGGCCAATCCTGATGCTGCATGAAAGCAGTGTTGGTATTGGCCTGAGCGCTGGCAACTTGCACTCCCAAGCAGACTGGGATCCTGTGCCTACTCACTCCAGCCTAAGCAATGCAGCTAGGGCTGGAGAAAGCTTCACTGTGCTGGAGTGTTTGGCCAGCCTGAGATTGCCAGCCAAACGCTCATGCAGAGTGACGGGAGTGTCCACCACTCCTCCATCAGCAGTGTCATCCCTTGTACCCGCCCCCAAAACTAATCAGAGTCCTGGGGGAGGGTCCAGAGGATTAAAATAAATGGATAATAAAACGGGTTTAAAACCTGTTTTATTATTGTGTCATTTGCTCATGGAGGCGGGGGGTGGTGCTCCTCCACTCTAACGGAGCGCCCGCCGCTGCTCTCTTTCCCATTTATTCTCTGGCATAAAACAACACCTAACCCACTAATGGTCACATCGTATGCAGCAAACTCATTGCACCTTTGTCATAGGGACATTATCCTCTGGGGAAGGCCAAATGCACTACGTGGCATTAAAAGTACACAGGTGGCATGAGGGGTGCGACAGAATCAATGATCATGGCTCACACTGTGCATCACAAGCAACACCAGGATAATGGACAGCACCTCAAAGCAGTCACATGCCCCAGGCCACTGACGCAACCTCAGCGGAGTACACAGACACACACAGGCACACGACAATCACCTGCCATTGGCAACTGCGGGTACAAACATCACTCTGCACATGTGCCACTTGACTGGGGGGAGTCACAGGTGTGGGGCTAGCTCAGCACGTCAGACACACAGCACGGCTCCCTGCTCACATCAGATGGGTAGGGCATATGCATCCTCCATGCAGCTGGGGTGCAACACTCCACATAGACACTCACCCACATGACAGGGGACTTACACACACACCAATGTCCAGGGGCCGTACACATCATTTGGACACTATCACCACAGGTACACTCAACTCACACACATCTGTGGGTACAGTCACCTGTCACACTGGGGGGACCACAGAATCACATCAGGACTATGGAAACAACATTCCCAAGGGGATTAGCCAGGCTGAATGTGGCATGCACCATGCAGTGATTGTCACAGTAAGCACAATGCAAGTGAGGAGTGCAGATATGAACCACATCAGGCTCTGCATGGGAGACAGAAGGCATTCCCCCCCTGGGACCCACCATGAACACTATTGCATGTCTGTCACACCTGGACACAATGCCAGAAGTGACAGACACAAAAAAGGGGCACAGTCACAGCTAGTGGAGTCAGCACTCACCTGCTCCCCTGGTCTCCCATATAGGCAGGGGTACTGTGGGAGGATGACGTCCAGCAACGCCTCATTCTCCTCTTGGGTGAAAGGCTGGGCCCTCTCCACAGACCTGGACATGGTGCCAGAGGAATCACGAGCAGCAGCAGTGGTGTGGAATGAAAGGTTGTGCAGGCAAGTGCTCTCTCATGGGTCCTGGCTGCCTTATATCTCCCTTGCTGGGCTGTTTCATTTACAGGAGTACAGAGTGATTGGTCAGTCTCATTTGCATCCTACGTTTCCTCCAATCCCTTTAAACCTAGGGCCTTTGCATGGTTCAAGATTTGAGCATGATGTCAAGTCAACAACCACTTTGCAACATAGTATATTGTCTCCAACCGACTTTTTCTGGCCACCTGATGCAAAATTTTGAACTGGAAACTCGGTCTCCATGACAACCAGCATGCATTTAGGCCCTTATACTTGTCCCTCATGTGTCCCCTATGTAATTTCACTATCCACACACAGGTACGGTGCGTTCCACACGTACCCCTAGGGCACCACTACTGCAGTGATATGGTCCGTACACGCGTGTGTAGGGCCCGTATCACTTTGGTAGTGTTGCCGTAGGTGTACGCCATTGTGATACGGGCAGTACACGCGTGTGTAGGGCCCGTATCTCTATGGCGTACGCCTACGGCAACACTACCCTATTGCTACGGGCCGTACCCGCGTGTGTAGGGCCCGTAGCACTATGGTAGTGTTTGCGTAGGCGTACACCATAGAGATAGAGCTCATACACGTGTATGTATGGCCCGTATCTCTATGGCGTACGCCTACGCCAACACAACCCTAGTGCTACGGGCCCTACACACACAGGTACGGCCCGTAGCACTAGTGTTGGCGTAGGCGTACGCCATAGAGATACGGGCCGTACATATGTGGGTACGAGCCGTATCTCTATGGCGTACGCCTACGGCAACACTACCATAGTGCTACGGGCCGTACCCGCGCGGGTACGGCCCGTAGCACTATGGTAGTGTTGGCGTAGGCGTACGCCATAGTGCCACGGGCCGTACATACACGGGTACGAGCTGTATCTCTATGGCGTACGCCTACGCCAACACTACCATGGGGATAGGAGCAGTGTGTACACGTACGTGTGTACGGTCCTTGCACAGACGCGTACTCCTACCCAAACCCCATATTGTGATACGACCGTACACATGCCCTCAGAGCATGTGTACGGTGCATTTCACAGCTTACACTGGTGATAGGAGGTGCACAGTAAAGGAATGGAGGTGTATGACTCGCACAAGGATGGACATCAAGTCATTGTCAGTGCAGTGCATCATGTGTAGGGCCTAGGTGTGTCAGGCAGTGAGCTGGCAAATGTCTCCTCATGTTTTAACCCAATAGTTGTGTGATGACCTGTGTACACATGTCATGTGTGATGGGGCACCATGTGGCGCACTTCCCCTTCACACCTTTTACATGTGTGCATGTATTTCAAACTTGTAAAGCACTGCATCACTGCCATGGCACAGTCCCCAACACCCGCAAATGTCCCCTGATGCCAGGTACACGGATGATGACACCTGACATCTCACTACCAGCGTGCCACGATGTGACTATGTCATGTGTGTGTCATGTGTTCCCATGATCTTGCTGTTGGTGTTCCGTCAACGGCATCTGCTGTAGCTGCATCCAACATGTGTCTGTGTGTAGATGCCCATGTCACACTATTACGCACACCAGGACACATGTGGAATAACACGTGACGTGTGTCTGTATGCATCTAACAGGGACTTGCGAGCTTAGGACATATCTGCGTAGTCTCAATGTCTGTGTGATCATATTTGACATGTACCCCTTCATGGCAAGGTGTGTGGTCTGTCCTTTTTCCATGACATATGACCTGTGCGTCTAGCTTGCCGACAGCTGTCTGTATGAGATGACATCCTTCAAATGCACATATGTGGATGTATGTCACACCTGTAATGTGTCTGGCTGTTCACTCACACTGGCCCACAGCTACTTTCATGGCATGTCATGTAGACCTTGACAATCCATGTTTGTAGCTGGCTCTTGGTAGAAGTATCACCTGGCTGGCATACGTGTGCAGGATGTTTTGCACAGACCAGACTCTGTATGTGGCATATGTGTATTAGCTGTTGAACATGTGCTCAGTTCATTGACATTGGTGTAGTAATGTACTCAATCTTCGTTATTTCTTCCAATTTTCTGCAGGGCACCGCCTCTCCCCCAACCAATGCCAGACTTGGCTGCCATGAGGGAACGTGACTGCATACGCCGCTACCGATTCTCCCAACGGTTAATTGTGGACCTGACAAACAGGCTGGCACCACACCTCCAACCGTGACACAGTTATCCGACTGCGCTGACCCCCAAGATGAAGGTGATGTCAGCCCTACATTTCTTTGCCACCGGTACGTTTCAATTGACCATAGCTGATGTGGGTGGCATGTCTCAGACCATGTTCAGCCATGTCCTGCATGATGTTTTAGAAGCCATGTTGGAGCACCTGGATGAATTCATCCATTTTCCAACTTGTGAGCAGTTGACAGGTATCAAGGGTGAGTTCTATGCCCTGGGAGGGATGCCCCATGTAATTGGGTCCATTGATGGGACACATGTGGCTTTGGTACCACCACAGGCACAGGAGGTAGCCTTCCGTAACCATAAACATTACCACTCCATTAATGCCCTTGTGGTGTGTCTTGCTAACATGGTGATTTCCCATGTCTGTGCACGTTTTCCAGGGTCAGCACACGATGCCTACATCATGAGGCGTAGCAGGGTGCCAGAAATGATGCTGCAGCTGCACAACGAACGAGCATGTCTTGTTGGTGAGTAGACTCTGTTTGTCCAGCATTCAGCGGTATCTTAGTATGTGACGGCATCTCCTGACCCACTTCTTTACATGATGTTTCCATGTAGGGGACTCTGGCTATCCCAACATGCCATGGCTGGTGACGCCTCTCCGCAACCCGAGAACAGCTGCAGATCACCGTTACAACAACGCCCATGGGCAGACCTGGCGAGTGATTGAGAGGACGTTTGGCCTCCTGAAGAGCCGATTCCGGTACCTCCACAAGACCGGCGGGTCCCTCCCATATGCACCGGTGAAGGTCTGCAAAATCTTCCTTGTGTGTTGCATGCTGCACAACATGGCAGTGGAGAAAGCTGTGCCACTCATCCTGGATCCCGATGAGCAGGAACATCAACCCGTGGAGGATGACGGCCTTGGTCACGAGGCAAGTGAGGAGGAGGAGGAGGACATCCAGAGTCAGCTCATACGCAACTTCTTCTCATAATGGTGAGTCCCTGGGTCTGAGTGTGCACGCTTTGAGCCTTGTGTGGCATGTGTTGCAATGTGTGTGTCCAGCTGACTGTATGCTAAGGGACTTTGAGGTGTGTGCTGATGTGTCACTCGAGTGCTGATATAATTCCACACATTTTAGCTGACACACTCAATTGACAACTGGCATGGTGTCAACCTTATTCATGTAGAGTACATGACCATGCATGCGGATGACTATGTTTTTCCTGACTTCTTGTGTGTCTCTCATCCCCAGGTAGTTGCGCATGCTGTCTGCTCGTGGCATCGTTGTCCTCCTGCTATTCCTCATGAGTAATGCAACATGTGCTGAATCAGCGTTACATGCACAGACATGGTGAAAATTCTCCTTTGGGTAAGGATTGCAGCAAGGCTTTTTGGGTGTGGTAGTATTTTGTAATGTGTGGGCACTGCTCCTGTGCAGGGTATGTTACTATGCATACATGTCGACTCACCATGGGGCACATGACATGTGGCATGACTCACATGAATTGATAGTCACACTTCGTGACAGTGATCTGTTATGGGATTGTGGTTTGTGATGAAGGCATCAATGTGTGTACAACTTCCCTCTGAAACATACGGGAGGCTACAGGTGGACATATTGCGGGACATCCCCATATGATGCTCAATGGGGAATTGCAGCCTCTCCGTGTGCAGTAGGGGATGTTTGGCTTAACCCCTTCACTTGTGTGCCAGTACAATGGATTTACAGCATCTGTGGTGCAAAGGGGGTGTCCGGTGTAGGTCCCACATGTTAATCCAATAGACCTGTGAGTCTGTTAATGTTGATGCTTTTGCATAGGTGTGAGCCTGAGTAATAAAGGTGTTCCTCAGCCTCCAAGGTGCCTCATCTCTGTCAATGCAGGTCTCTTGCCACTGTGAATGCGGCATCTCTGGCATGGTTGTCAAGGATTGTGCATATGAGTCTATGTGTAGATTAGCAACCTGCATGCTGTTCTTCATGTATTTGATTCTCTATTGGGCATGATGTCCATGGCTGGTTATGTGTTTTGGCATGTTAGTCCCCCCCACGGGCCATCAACACCTTCTGGGGTGTGTTTCCTGTGCGAAGCTCGGCCTTCAGTTTCATGATCCGGTGTCAGTCATCTTTGGTGATTGTGCTTCTTTTGTCTCTGTGTGTGCCATTGCAAACCGGTAACTCATTCGTTGACATACACCTGTTGCAGAAGTCCTTTCTAACATCCTAGTCTTTGTGTGGATATTGTGGCATAATTCCCAGGACATGCTGCCTGCTGTTGCAGTCACTGCAGCAAGGGCACACGTAGTTTCCAGATTTGGCAACACACACACATCAAAGGTGCTCCTCAATTCATCCCTCAACACATTCATTTGGCTGTTTTCGGCTTGTCTGTGCCGCAGTTGCGGCCACGCTGTACCAAAGGCTGGACCGTCTGCACATGCAACATGCACATTGCACGACCCTCAGGTCTTTGCATGACCCACATCACACTACAGTGTGATGTTGCAGCCACCATCCAAGCAAGGTCCATCCACACATCTCCCGCCTGCTCTCAGGCATGCACTGAGCGCACACACAACACCTTTGCATGATGAGTGTGCAACTCCGACTGCCTACACAGCGCTGCCACGCCTTCCAAAACCTGTCACACCCACCAGGTCATGTCCCTCCTACTCCCCACCGGATCTGTATCCCTGCAAGGCCATGGGAGTGGGACTCAAGGCTTCTGCATGTAGTATGCTTTCGTCGTGAGGCACATGGCACAGGTATCATCTTTCAGCGTGTCAATGTACAATGTGTCCAGGACCCCCCTATCCACCATCACATGCGCACACGCCCTCATCATCAACTCGTATGCCATTGACAGCCAGGCGCTCCTCACCCTCACCAAGGACGCAGACATTTCCAGTTCCAATATTCAAGATTGCATGGGATCCATAGATGAATGGCAGAACAGCAGCCACCTGAGGCTGGACTTGTACAGGACTGAGGTCAACATCTGAGGATTGTCCCCTTACAGCTGGCTCAACTGCTTGTGTCCCACCCACAGAAGCCCCGCACAGGCACCCAGTGTCCACGCACACAAGATGTTGTGCATCATGGATTGCTTGCTCTAATTTGCCATGGTAATCACCAGCATCTGTACCTCACACTGCAACACCCTCAGCATTATGCATATGATCCCAGATAGATCCACTCCAAGGTAAGACGGACCAACCCCCGCAGGTCCACGACAACATCCGAGTCAAATACTGCCCTGCCCTCTATGGAGCAGCCACATCCAAGATCCAGGGACACTTGTCCACATCCAGGATGCATCTGCACACCTCAGCGTCAACATCCCGCGCCCCAGCCACATCACCGTCCAGCAGAGATAGCTGCAATGGATCACTGTGTGCTGCAGGATGAGCTTCAGACTCCTCACCCACACTCAGGAGGCAGGCCACAACCCTGACCCAAAACCAACCTTGTACCACTGTCATCCGAGACCCCGTAGTGCCATCTCCGTGCATCCAACCTTGACCTGGCCACCATTCTTCTGATCCACCGTACTCCTGCATGCAGGACATTGTTCTCCCACCTGGGAACACATACCTGGGACTCCCTCCCCGGGAACCTCCAAATGAGGCATGACCTCTACGCCTTAATGTTACTCTTCCAAATATGTGTGTCCTCACAGTTTCCCTAGCACCCCCTCAGCAGCTTGAGGCCATCACAGGTGAGTATTGTGCTCCATGTCTGCATTGAATGATACATTGTGACCCATGTGTGTGCTGTACCAGACTCCGATCCCAGGGTATGGATGTGTGGAGTTAGTTCAACACTCAGGCATAGTTTGACATTTACACACTCATATGTTGGTGAATAATGCCAAATGACAGCAACATCTCATGACAAAATTAAGTATTTATTTTTGGTGGGGTAAGTCTTTTGGTGGATGAAGTAAGGTGCTCTACCGGGTGCATAGAATCCAAAGTTCACAGGGGGAGATGGCATCCTTGTCAGTTGGAGTCATCAAAGTCCAGACCACAGTGTTGGCCATCATTGGTCAGACTGTGACCAGCAAGTCCATGTGGCAGAGAATGTCATTGGGTGAGGTGGTGCTGTTGCGCCAGAGGGCCAGGTGCCAGGCCAGGTGACCTGGAAGATGTGGATGGTCCGCTGACTCTCACGGTCTTTTCCGTGGACGACCCACCTTCCTCCGGGGACCCTCAGATGCAGGCCTTGACGATGTCTGTGATGCTCCGTCGGACGAATCCTCCTCCTCCTCCTCCCTCCCTGTGGCTGGTGCTGGTCTTCGCCTGGTGTCACAGGGAGGGTTGCCCATGTTGTCGGCAATCCGACGGAGTGAACGGCTCATGTCCGTTTGCACCGCCAGGAGCTCAGCCAGTCTTGCCTCCATCCGTCCTTGGTGTTGTTGTTGACTGGCATGTTGCTCGGCCTGCAGGTTCTTCATCTCGTCGAGGGTCCCCTTGATGTCTGTGAGGCTCAACACAACCTGGCTGATGCCCCTGGTGTCACGCCGGTATGTGTCCAGGATGTGGCGCATGTGTGCCATACCGGTTCCCTCAGCTGGCTGGTCAGGTTCTCGCCCCCGCCTGCCTCCACTCCCACCACCCCTGCCCACACGAGCCGGGCCTGCCGTTGTGGGCACATTGGGTCTACGGGACCCCTGAGGGATGGCATTAGCGTGGTCGTCTGCCTCCTCCTGGGTGCCCGGAGAACCTTGTACCTCCTGGTCAGACTGGCTGTGTTGTTCGGTGCGAGCAGGGCTCCTGGGTGTCTCCTGGGATGTGGCAGGAATGGGGGTGGGGGTTGGCACAGATGTACCTGACGCAGGCGCTGCAGGGGCTTGGGCACCAGAGGGGCCAGGTTGGTCGGGGTCATCCACGGAGTGGTGAGAGTCGTCACTGCCAGTGGGATCATCTTCACGCTGAGCCTGGGACTGTGATTGTTCCCCCCCATTGTTGGGGGGAGGTCAATGACGTTGCCCTGTGTATGAGAGAGAGACAATGTTAATGCTGTTTCATGCCACATCCATGTTTCATACATATTCAAGTAGTCACAGTTCCTCCAGGTGGTTGGATGTGCCTAGCATTCCTCTCAATGTACACTTGGGGATGGGTATGTTGCGGGGGACAGATTGGTATGTGCTCCTGAGTGTTTGCCAGTAGATTTTTTGCTGGGATGCTTATTTGGCTATGGATTGGTCTTGTTGTGTCACATGTCCATTGTGAGAGTGGGTAAATCCATTGCCTGCCCAGGGTGTGTGCTTCTGTGAGGGGGGGGGGGGGGGTGTGACCAGGCCTGCTGTTGTGTGTAGTGTGATTTGTCATTGGGTCTCCCAGGTGATGTGTCTGTCCCCTCATGGTGCATGCTGGCATGACAGTGTGTGTGAGTTACTGTGCTGGGTATGTGAGCTAGTGGAGTTGTTGTTTGAGTGTACAGTGGTCACAGGAGGGCCTTGTGCTGCCTACAGCAGGGCCAAGTGTCAGCTACCTTGTCATTACTTTGCCAGTCCCTGTGCATTGGGCATGGTGCATGGGTATGTACCTAGGCCATATGGGCTGTGGGCATTGGTGTCTGGTTCTGAGTTGCACAATGTGTTGTGTGAGACCCACCCTCCCAGAATCCCGGACATCCAGTCTTGGGTTTGTGGTTGGTGTGGCCTGGGACATGGCATTGCCTTTATTTGTGAATGGGGCATGGAGACGTTAGTGGCATGAGCATGGTTTTTAGGGTGTGGTTGTGTGCGGTGAGGGCTTCGGGGTAGGTGAGTGCATTTGTTGTAGTTGGGGTGTGGATGCCATTCCCCCCATGTTACGTGAGTTGTTTGTGTACTCACCAGGCTCTGCGACTCCTTCGACTCCGTGTACTCCCACCGGCGGAAGCGTGGCCATCACCTTCTCCTCCCAGGGATGGTAATGTACGGGTCTGCGGGGCAGCCCGCCTCCAGTGATGTTACTCTGGGCGTATTCCTCGTTCATTTTCCTCTTGACTGCCCTGCGCAGATCGTACCACCTGGCTTGGCATTCATGCCTGGTCCTTCGGATGGGCGCAACAGCATTCACCTTATCGACGATCCTCTGCCACAGGTTGGTTTTTTGGGCTATGCTGGTCTGTCTGACCAATGTTCCAAACAGCTGTAGCTCGACTCTGATGACTTCGTTGACAAGGAGCTCCAGCTCCGCCGTAGTGAACTTTGGATTCTTGTCAGTGGGCATGGTGTGGGGTGTGGGTGTGGATGGTTGTGGGTGTGTGGGTGTGAATGTGACAGTGTGTGTGAGAAGGTGAAGAGGGGGTGTTTGTGAAGGAGGTTGTGTGAAGGTGTGTAAGTGAAGGTGTAGTTAAGGTGTGAGTAAGGTGCAGTTGTTTGTCTGTGGTGTCTGTGAGCAGCGGGTCTGCTGCAATGGCTCATGGGTTGTGTGTGGGCCCTTTTTATTGGTCCATTTGTGGGTGTGGCTGTGTTTGAATTTGTGGTGGATGTGTTATAAGAGGTGGTTGTGATTTGGTCCTCTGTTTGGCTGTGGCAGGTCAGTCATAGAGATGTATTTTGTCATCTTGACGTGTTTTGTGGTGTTGTGCGAGTCGAATTGACCCTCCTTGTGCTGTTTTACAGTGTCCTGGTTCTGTACGATTCTTTTTCGCGTAGGTACGGTCCGTACATACGCGATGTTGGGTGAGGGTGCTGGGGTACGGTGTTGGGATACGGTGCGTACAGGTGCGGAGCTGTGCTATGGTGTTGGGGTGCGGTGCGTACAGGTGCAGGGTGTGCTACGGTGTTGGGGTGTGGCGCGTACAGTTGCGGGCTGTGCTACGGTGTTGGGGTGCGGCGCGTACAGGTGCGGGCTGTGCTACGGTGTTGGGGTACGGTGCGTACAGGTACGGGCTGGGCTACGGTGTTGGGGTACGGCGCGTACAGGTGCGGGGCTGTGCTACGGTGTTGGGGTGCGGCGCGTACAGGTGTTGGGGTACGGCGCGTACAGGTGCGGGGCTGTACTACGGTGTTGGGGTGCGGCGCATACAGGTGCGGGCTGTGCTACGGTGTTGGGGTGCGACGCATACAGGTGCGGGCTGTGCTACGGTGTTGGGGTATGGTGCGTACAGGTACGGGGCTGGGCTACGGTGTTGGGGTACGGTGCGTACAGGTGCGGGGCTGTGCTACGGTGTTGGGGTACGGTGCGCACAGGTATGGGGCTGGGCTATGGTTTTGGGGTACGGTGCGTACAGGTACGGGCTGGGCTACGGTGTTGGGGTACGGTGCGTACAGGTGCGGGGCTGTGCTACGGTGTTGGGGTACGGTGCGGAGGGGGGGTACGGTGCTGACATACGGGGGTACGGTGCTGACATGTGCGGGGTGAGGGTGGCTGTACGACTCGTATTCGGGCACAAGTTTACCCGTGTACATGTAGGCTACAGCGTTCGCTCCATACGGGGCCTTTTACATGCGGTTGTGTATTCGGACGGGTGGTACGGATCGTACTTGCGCGCTCGGACTTCTGTTTTACGATTTGCACATAAAAATGTCCGGCTCCCTATCGGACACTTTTCCCGACGCTATTCGGACGTAAAAATTTACGGCTCCCTCTCGGACCATTTTCCCGACGCAATTTGTATGTATTTTTCACGTACGAATCGTACTTTGCAGTTTGTACGGTACTTGTACGAATCGTACGTAAAAAAATACGGATACGAGTCGGACGGTAAATTTTTTTAACGGATCGGAATCGGCACGTAATATTTTTTAACAATTATTTTAATAACGTATACGTTGTTAAAAAATATCTTATAAATTACAAATACATCACTACACATAAAACAATAGTATAAATAAAAAAGAAATAGATATATATAACAAATTAAAAAATGTCAATTCATTTTAATTTTTTTAAATTAATTATATACTACATTAACTAAAATAATACAAAAAATATTAGATAGCGGAGGGAATACAATTACTATTCCTACTCCAAACAGTACAACAGTAGGGAAAATTTGGTATAGCGTAGGGGTAAAAATTACTATTTCCACTCCAGTGAGTGCAACAGTAGGGAAAGTGTTGGATAGCGTAGGGCTAAAAATTACTATTCCCACTCCAGTGAGTGCAAAAGTAGGGAAAGTGTTGGATAGAGTAGGGGTAAAAATTACTATTCCCACTCCAGGTAGTGCAACAGTAGAGAAAGTGTTGGATAGCGTAGGGGTTACAATTACTATTCCAACTCCAAACAGTGCAACAGTAGGGAAAGTGTTGGATAGAGTAGGGGTTAAAATTACTATTCCTACTCCAGTGAGTGCAACAGTAGGGAAAGTGTTGGATAGAGTAGGGGTAAAAATTGCTATTCCCACTCCAGTGAGTGCAACAGTAGGGAAAGTGTTGGATAGCATAGGGGTTAAAATCACTATTCCCACTCCAGTGAGTGCAACTGAAGGGAACGTGTTGGATAGCGTGGGAGTAAAAACTTACTATTCCCACTCCAGTGAGTGCAACAGTAGGGAAATTGTTGGATAGTGTAGGGGTTAAAATTACTATTCCCACTCCAGTGAGTTCAACAGTAGGGAAAGTGTTGGATAGCGTTGGGGTAAAAATTACTATTCCTACTCCAGTGAGTGTAACAGTGTGGAAAATGTAGGATAGCGTAGGGGTTAAATTAACATACTTATTAATTAAATATTTTTAAAAAACTAAATAACATATTAATAATTAATTAACAAAAAAATAATACTAAATACCAATACACATAAATAAATATTTACTTAAATAACATTAAATTGCTTCCCACCCTATTCCCAAATAAACGCCCACCCGCTACACATAAAAAATACCACAATTAATTAAATTTTCAATTAATCAATTAATAAAAATTAATTACCGATTAATTAAAAAATAACAATAAATTAATAACAAATACCAATTAATAAAAATTTAAAAGTACTTAATTATAATAAATTACTTCCCACCCTATTCCCCAATAAACACACAACCTGCTACACATAAAAAATAACACAATTAATGTAGTTATCAATTAATCAATTAATACAAATTAATTTCCAATTATTAATTAATTAACAATAAATTAATAATCAATACCAATTAATAAAAATGAAAATGTACTTAATTATAATAAATTACTTCCCACCCTATTCTCCTATAAACCCACAACCCACTACACATAAAACATAACACATTTAATTTAATTATCAATTAATCAATTAATACAAATTAATTACCCATTAATAATTAATTAACAATAAATTATTAACAATAACAATAAATAAATAATAATAATAAATCAGTTATAATTAATAAAAATGAATCACCAATTAACAATTAAGTAACAATAAATTAATAATCAAAAAATATATAAAAAAATATTAATTTATTAATTATAATTAAATTACTTCCCACCCTATTCCCCTATAAGCCCACAACCCGGTCTGATACTAAAACACAGAATTTACTTTAAAAAAAGAAATGTACTAATTTCTAAACATTTAATACATATATTTAAAAATAATTAAAAAACATTACAAAAAATGTTAAACACATACATATAAAATACATACTAAAATACATAACACTAATATAAATATCGATATTATTAACAACTATATTTTTGCTAATGATATTACTTACTTCGATATTACTTACTTCGATACAAAAAAACAATATTACTTACCTTAAGGTCGATATTCTTGTCATCAATATTCTTGACTTCGATATTCTGTCCCTACGATATTTAAACCTCGATATTAGTGTAGGTCGATAATAAAACTAAATATCTGTGTCTGTATTTACTCCAAATATATCTTAAGTATTCACTGCTTGTGCTACCTCTGTGAAGTGCTCTGATGCCCTCGGGTCAAGTTCACACTATGGGGCCGATTCCGATTCCGGACGGAAAACGAACCGACCGAAACGGACCCGGACCAAATACCGACGGACACGGACCAGCGCTGTACGACCCGTGCAGTACGATGCAACGTGAGTGAATTACAACCGACACGTACGGAATACAAGCCGTACGACCAAGCCGGAGGGAAAATAGTGATCCGGCCGGAAAACCGACGCGATTTTCACTAACCGACACGAACCCGGAATCAACCCGACCGACCCGTACCCGCGAAGTACGATTAGCGCAGTACGATGCAATGCGTGTAAAACCAGACCGACACGCACGGAGACCAAGCCGCATGACCGACACGCACAGACAACCCGGCACACAAGCAATAGAGACCACCGTGAACGACGCGTACCAAACACAGAAGACAGGCAGCGTGAACGAGGCGGAGAAGCCCGCACGAGACAACAGCAGCGTCCGTTTCCGTCACATGAACGTCTCCTTCATGCCTACAAAACACAAAGGAAAAAAGACAAAAAAAGGACCAAACAAGCAATGACTAAGCCAATAAATACCCATAAAAAATTAATTGGACAAAGACACACCCACCACTCCAACTATATAAAGGACTACAATCACTATCATCATCCCTTGCAAACAGGAGACACGGGCAGCAGCAAACACCAGTACACAGCAACCACAGACACACTCACAACTCACCCATCACACAACTCACACACCATCAGCACCTCATACAAAAGCACACACACATACACACAGCAAAACCACCACTTAACCAACATTACTTGCACCCTCACACACACATCCCCCACCACCCATCACCATGCCTCCAAAGAAGAATCCAAAGTTAAGATAGTGAGTTAGAAGTGCTGGTAGACGAGATCATCAGATTAGAGCCACATTTGTTTGGTACATTGGTTCAAAGGACCCCCATCTCACAGAAAACCAAGATGTGGGCGAGGATTGTGGACAAGGTGAACGCACAAGCACCAACGTTGCGCACAAAGGACGATATCCAGAACCGGTGGTATGACATGCGCAGGAGGGTCAAGAAACTCATCGAGAAAGTTCACGCCTTGAGTCAGCGCACCGGCGGTGGCCCTCCTGCCAAATCAGTCTACTTCAGGACCTGGGAGGAGAAGGTGCGGGACATCCTACCACCAGAGAGGGTCCATGGCCTAACACACATCCCAGAGCCTGGTGAGTACACAAACACAACATACCCAAGATTGTGTGGCAAGGGGACTGTGAAACCATGCACCGCAAGCAAAGCTAAACTAACCAATAGATAATCAACCCAAGATGTGTATGCCAGTCACACAAACACAATACCTGCCATCTCATAGTGACTGGGGACTGTGTCATGACATGCACCAACCTACAAACAAATAGAGCAAGCCAGTGGCACTAAGCCAAATACACCCAGCAAGACAGTTTGACACCACAAACACACCACCTCACAGTGCAGCTGACTGTCAGGAAGGAATAGTGTGTAGACAAAAGCATGATGGGGCCTGTAGTCACAGATAATGCCCCCCCTCCTGATTGGCCCATCAAGACCCCTCTGAAACATGCCCACATCACAGGGAGTGGAAAATGACTGACAAGATGGCTGACACTAGCTCCTGCTGTGGGAAGCACAAGGCCCTGCTAGGGCTTGTGTGCAAATCAGAAGCAGGACACCACTGACTGACATCCTGAAAGACAACTTGCACGCCCTACAATGGAAGCACGTTTCATGATGGGAAGGAGGACTGACAGCCCTGACCATACTACTCAGCATGGGGAGACACCCCCCAACACAAACTCCACACAACTCACCAGGTACAATGCATTGACACACACCTCATTGAAATATCAGCAAAAGATACCCCGTACTGGGTGCTGCTCTGTGAAGCACAGGGGCTCACTTGGGACTTGTAGCCAAACAAACACCAGGATTTCACAGTCAGCCATCTTGCCATTGATGTCACACTCCCTCACAGGGAAGCAGAGTCTAGAGGGAGGAAGCATGGGCATGCTGGGAAGGGGGGTGTAGCCAAGAGTATGATGGGACTCGCAGTCACAGACAACCTACACCCACCCACATGGCCCAGTAAGACCAAACTGAACCATACTCGCCTCACAGGGAGTGGGAAGGGACTGACAAGATGTCTGACACTGGGCTCTGTTGTGGGGAGCACAAGGCCATGCTGGGACTGGTAGCCAAACAAACACCAGGATTTCACAGTCAGCCATCTTGCCATTGATGTCACACCCCCTCACAGGGAAGCAGAGTCAAGAGGGAGGAACCATGGGCATGCTGGGAAGGGGGTTGTAGCCAAGAGTATGATGGGACTCGCAGTCACAGACAACCTACACCCACCCACATGGCCCTGCAAGATCAACCTGAACCATACTCGCCTCACAGGGAGTGGGAAGGGACTGTCAAGATGTCTGACACTGGGCTCTGTTGTGGGGAGCACAAGACCATGCTGGCAAATGGCCAACAACAAGATCAAACTCTGTCTGTGACAAGCTGGGAAAAAGCAGTGTACAGGCAGGCATCTGTTTGAAAAGTAGAAAATGTCATGTTTGTGAACCAACGATGCATATAGAAACATAAATCACATTGTGTGTCTCTTCCAAACACTGGTCGTGCTAGGCACCCAGTGCCAAATGACGAGGATACCTAGTCCCAGACTCTGGTGGACACTGAGCTCTCTGGTCTGACTCTCTCACTGTCCTCTTCGGATGACCACGACCAACCTGGCCCCTCCGGTGTGAGCTATCATGCAGCACCAGCAGCAGCAACATCTGCCCCCCCTCTACCCACGCCTCCAGCATCTGGACACCGACAGGGCACCCCCGCCAACACGGACAGACTAAGGACAATCAACACCCACAACACAGGGACACAGGACCCCCCGGAAGCTACAGCCAACACCACCAGCACCACCACCCAAGGGGTCACAGTGTCACCTGTGCGTACCACTGCTGGTCCTGCCGTGTGGAGAGGGGTGCTGGGAGGGGTGGGAGGCACAGGGCACACCTTGCAGAGGGGTCTGGACTGCATGATGACCCCCAACTCGCACGCATCTTAGATGCGTACCAGGATAGCACCGGAGGATTTGGCCAGGTAGTGAGGATCCTCAAGGACATGCAACACGAGCAGGTCGCCCACCATGCCCGCATGGAGGCAAAGTGGGATGCCCTTACTGCGGTGCATCGGGACATACTACAATGCCTCCGCCAGATCAACACCAACCTGTCCACACCCCCCTATGTGCCCACAACATCTGTCACAACACCATCTGCCAGCGCCACAGGGAGGGAGGAGGACTCTGGTGGAGAGTCCCCTGCACCGCAGAGGCCTGCACATGAGAATCCCCCCCCCCCCGGAAGAAGAGGGGTCGTCTGAAGAAGGACATTTGAGAGGCAGATGTCCCAGCACATCCACCAGGGCCTCCAAACCTGTTCTGGGCAATGTTCTTTGTGCACTTGTCCAATCGCACACAACTCGCCCACATTACATGGAGGGTTCATGTTGGGCTAATGTAGCAGACGATTGTGGACTTTACTCTGGACATTTCATCTACCAGCACTTACAACTCCAATGTGAACTTTGGATTCCCAAACCACTGTACAGCACCCACCATCCTGTGCACTTCACTCACACATGTTTGTAAATAAACTCACCAGTACACCATACTTGCCTCTGTTGTGATTCCAACTTGTCATGTTCAGGGCGAAGTCGATCTGTTACACAACACAGTGCATGCCAAATACTGCAACAATGTGACCAACGTAAGGTGAGTCATGGGGATGTGACACATGTGAGGGAGACACACCACTATGGCAACACAAAACATACTCACCATGGCCATGTTACTCATCACACACAAGGATGTTGACCTGAAACACATTGGCATGCACAGACACAACACCAAGCACAGTCAGTGGTAACAAGTCCACAGGTGAGGTAAGCAGATGTCACTCAGATGTGGGAAGACAGACAACGCACATAACAAAGCGTTGCACAGGCTCATTACACATCAGCAACACGTTTATTCCACACTAGTTGCACGGTAATTCTACGTAACAGTGGACACACGCTCACAATGTGTTGGAGAATGGAAGTCTAGGGATGTGTGGTACATCAGTTGATGGGAATTCTCAACTTCCACACTGGTGTTGGCTCCTGGGTGTTGGGGGTCAGTGTTGACCACACAACAGGCAAAGGACCCTGGGAAGGACAGACAAGATACACTCAAAAGCACAGACGAACAGGAGAGAAATGCAATACACATGCACAAAACATGTTGCAAAACACCTACACAAACACTAGTTAGCAGTACTACCCTATTGTGGAGTACACACCACCTGAATGGACACATCACAGAACGCATCCAGTCAAGTGGCACACAGACACACTCAGACAGCAACAGAGCTGGCTAAACACATTCCAGGCTACTTCCATACATTCACATAACAACACTGGAAACTCACATTCAGGTGAAGATGTTGTTGATGAGCTAGGAGCGGACGTCACCATCATCTTCATCATCACTGGCATCTTGGCCCAGGCCGGGATCCTCCACAGGTGCCGGACGTTGGTCGTCGTCATCATCATGCTGGATGAGAGGCACCTCCTTCCGCACCGCCATGTTGTGTAGCATGCAGCAGACCAGTATTATTTTGCACAGCTTTGCAGGCTCATCTGGGAGGGCCCCTCCAGTCTTGTCCAGGCAGCGAAAGCGGCTTTTCAGGAGGCCGAATGACCGCTCAATCACCCTCCTGCTCCGACCATGTGCCTCATTGTAGCGCAGCTCGGCTGGTGTCACAGGGTTCCTGAGGGGTGTCAGCAACCACGGCATGTTGGGGTATCCAGAGTCACCTACACACACAAAAACGAACAAGTAGCTGAGTTTTGTAGGAGTGCGGAATACAACACTGACAAACACACACAATGAGAAACAGTCAGTACACACCGACAAGCCAGGCACTCTGAGCTGGCATCTGTGACATCAGCGTTGCAATGTGACTACTCCTCATAATGTAGGCATCGTGCGCCGAACCATGGAACCGTGCACACACATGTGTGATCAACATGTCAGCAAGACAGACCACCAGAGCATTGATCGAATGGTAGTGCTTCCTGTTCCGATATGCCTGCTCATGTGCCTGTGGTCGTATCAGGGCAACATGTGTCCCGTCAATGGATCCAATAACGTTTGGCATCCTCCCCAGAGTATAAAAGGCATCCTTAATTTCAGGGAGTTCATCTTGGCTCGGGAACTTGATATACAGGTCGAGGAATTGCAACATCCCCTCCAAGACATCGCGTAGCACCGGACTAAACATCGTTTGCGACATACCACCAGCAGTAGCCACAGTATACTGGAAGGTACCGGTAGCAAAGAAGTGCAGGGCTGCCATCACCTTCACCGCTGGGGTCAGTGCTGTAGGGTATGTCCGGCCAGGTAGCAGATGTGGCACCAACTGCTCCGCCAACTCCTCAATCAGTGGCCTGGTGAAGCGGTACTGTCTGATGCAGTCGCGTTCCTGCATGGTTGCAAGATCTGGGAACGGCCGATGGACAGCTGGTGCCCTGCAGTACAGAGATGCACAAAGGAAGATTGTCAGTACATCCACCCATGTGGCCATGACCATGATCACTATCGCATGCTAGTTCATGACATTACACAATGTCCTGTGATGTGTGCTGTTGGGCATGGACACATATGTCACCTACAAGACCACCACCTCACATCTCAATTCCACATGTCCACATGAGTGCCATGTAGTGCAATGGGCTAATCATCTGGCTGTGTCACCCAACCTATGTGCTGCTGCAACGTTAAAAAAACCCACCCCAGTGACAAATGAGGAATCATGTCTCCCAGGCATCACAGATCTTTGCCATGCAGAAGCCCAGGGTCCCTGTATTGCCACATCAACACAGCAATGGACATGGCGTAGCACGTACACACCACAAGGCAAGCGTAAGTCCCACAGGTAGTGGCCACTGTTGTTCCTGCCGGCCCTACATATACGTCTCTTAGACACACACCCCATCATGGTTGAGGCATATACCACATGGATGTGGAGACTGTCACCCATTGGTAACATGTGATCAGACACATCTGAGACACAACATGCACACAGACTGTGGGCGCACATCAGTATTGGGGCTACATGTCTCACTGTGACGTACATGCCATCACCCCCAGGACTCAGGGTGTATGTGACATGTCTTAAACATATCCAACCTGACACTGTGGCCTTCACTCATGCCCATTAATGTCCAATTGCACATCACAATGCTAATGTGCACAACACACAAAGAACTCTGCCCCCATGTACAAGATAACAGCCTGGGAGTGACTGCACAAAGTGCCAGACAAAAAAACAGCTGTGGCCCCCTCAAACACCCAGGGAATGCAGCCTCACATGCCATGGGACACTGTGTGGCCAATGCTATAGTGTGGCAGGTGTGTGTAGGTGTCCATGGCCAGTATATGTGTGTTGCATCCGTCTAATAGTCACAGAGGTCCGACGCGGGTGACAATGCGTACGCATTGCACGGGTCATGACCGAGCCGTGTGTACGCCTTGTCATTGAATCCAATGAGGTCCGACGCGGGTGACAATGCGTACGCATTGAACGGGTCATGACCGAGCCGTGCGTACGCCTTGTCATTGACTCCAATGAGGTCCGACGCGGGTGACTATCAGGCATACGTGTAGGACAGGCATGGTCCGAGACAGGCGTACGCCTTGGCCATTGAATTGTATGGACACGGGTGCATGTGTATATTCAAAATACGCGTTGTACAGTCAGTTGAACGAGCCGGGTGCACCCATTGGCTCAGGACTGTCATGGAGATGGATGCGGATTCAAAACTTGTACGAGTTGTGCACTGGAAATTCAGTTGGATGCCTACAACAATGGTGCAATTTCAAGTGTTCCATAAAGGTGAAGATTTGAACGATGTGGAAGGCGTGTATGAGTCGTACTTTTGAATGGATTGGCCAGATTCATAGGATGCAACCGTGTTGGACCTATCACTTTGGAAACATGGCACAGAGTCTGCCTCTGCAGCACAGATATAAGGCTGGCTGGCCCCCAGGGAGCTCACTTGCCTGCACTTCATGCTACTGGACCACATCCCTGCTACAACTGCTGCTGTCTCTGCACCCTCTGGGTCCTGCTATGGCACGTACACTGGAGAGGGCCCCAGCCTTCACTGAGGAGGAGAACCAGGCCCTGCTGTACGGGCTCCTTCCAGAGTACAGAAAGCTCTATGGGACACCAGGGGAGCAGGTGAGTGTGTTGTCCACTACCTTCCTAATTATGCATGTTGTCTGACTAGCAGTACTAGCAGTGTGTACACCAGTGGCAAGCATTCTCACTGACTACTTCCATCCACCAAAGTGTGTAGGTACATGTAATGAATAGTTTTCCTGCTGCTAACGTGCATTATTGCATGCTTAAACTATCCAGGCATTGTTAACCTGTCAGACATGCATGTGAGTTTTCATTCCCCATGGTTGCAGTACCTATGTAATTTATTTCCCTTTGTGATGATGACATGTATATCCAATTGTGTGCTGCACAAATCTGTGTGTTAATGTACTTTTCACTTTGTCATCCTCACAGGTTGATGCCCACCAGAAGCAGGAGATCTGGCTGACCATCGCCCGGGCTGTTCGTTCTGTGGGGGTCTACAAGCGCCGGATCCGCAACTGCCAGAAGAGGTGGCAGGACCTTCGTGGCTGGACCCGGAGGATAGCTAGAGTCCAGCTGAAGCTGTCACCTCCACGCAGGAGGGGCGGACACCGGACCCTGACTCCCCACATGCTCCGGATACTGGGGGTGGTCTTCCCGGACCTGGATAGGCAGCTGAAGGCCAGACAGCAGCAGGAAGGGGGTAAGTCCATGCCTGATCTGTGTACTATGTCTGACATGCAAATAGCAGTCTTTTGTCCTGGTCACACTTCCACATTACGTAGGTCTTGTAGTCCCAAAATCAGGTCCTTCATTCGTGTGATGCACCCTCCTAATCTGTTCCACAGGTGTGACCCCTACAGTCTGTTGCTTGTGTCACTAGGGCATGCAGTCAGCTATGTTTCAGGTACCAGTCAGCACCAGTTCCCGTGACTCTGTTGTGTGTTTCATGGGTGGTTCAATTGTTTACACAATGCCTGAGATCTGACATGTGAACTGTGTGTGCCCTTGAGATGTGTACCAATTGCTGTTCTGACTCGCAACATGTTTCTGGGGTATTCAAAACAAAACCATGCAGCAGGGGGCTCCAATTTTTGGGCATCAGGAGTATGTATATCAAGTATGTCACAATTGCTTAGTCACCTGACTACTGTCCGGGGCAAAACACTGTTTCACTTAGTCCTGCCCAGTCATGCCCCCTCAAGGGCATTCAGAAACACTCTATAATCCCACTCCTGTGTATGAAATTGCAGGTTGTGCTTAGTGACATGTGCCCTCAGGTGTGTGCCTCTGTATCATTAGGGTGTGGCTTGTTGCTACGTACAACTGGGGTGTCTATGATTCAGAGGGTCAGCATGACATCTGCAATGTGACTGTGGGAGACAAGACCTGTGTGACATATAGGTGTGTGATCATCTGACAGCGCACAATGGTGTATGCAACTGTGTCCCTCATGCAGCTGGGTTATATGCATGGGAGACTGTGATGAGTTAATGTACATGGATTTGTGTTTGCTGAGACTCATATGAATGATTTGCATGATGTGGGGTCTTCTGGGTCCTGGATATGTTGTTTGCATGGGATGGGCAAGTGCGCCGGTCATCTGCAGAGTCAGATTTACCCCTGAGCTAGGATTGTGAGTCAGTGCATATTGTTGTTGTCTGGATGCCCTGCCCCTGTGACAGGAGACAGTGTTGACTGACTTTCAGGGCATCCCAGTGCCATGGCATTGAACTTGCTATGAGTGAGCCTGCGCTATGTTCAAGTGTGCACCATGCACCCCATTGTGGCCTTGCCCATCAGGACATGAGCACATCATAGTGTGTGTTGCTGGCATGCATCCCAAGCACGTGAAATGAGTTTCTACCCATCCCTTCATCCGGACACCTGTACTGAGTCAGTCGCAAGAGATGTGCTGTGTGTCTAGTGACATACTCCTACATGTTCACTTGCATGTACAACTAATATGTGGGTGGTGCATGTTGGCACATTGGTGTGTTAGCATCCAACATGCAACGGACATATGTGTGAAAGTCAAGGAGGGATATGTGTGCCATGGTTGATGCTGAGAATGACATTTGTCTCATCCTAAACAGTGTTGGCACTTTGAGCTGTGTTCAGCTGATGATGCCAGGGCTTGCCCTGTGATGTGATGTACTCACTGTGGTGTGTGCAGTTGGTGCAGGTGACTGATGTTGTTCTGTTACTTCCTATTCCTATCCAGATACATCCACGGCCACAGGAGGGTACAGCTCCACGGACCAGGAGGAGCCACAGAGCCTTACAGGGACAGAAGGAGAGGAGTCAGGTGGACCCAGTGGCACGGAGGGCGAGTTGAGCCACACAAAGGAGTCGTCAACACCATCCCCTCAGCTGAAGGCCACAGCAGCTCTGAGGATGACTCCCCTGTGGAGGTGGTTGTCAGCAGCCACCAAACACCAGCTAGTGAGGCTGTCTCCGCCACCACCACCACCACCACCACCACCACCACCACCACCACCACCCTCCCATCGGCTCCCATCCCAGAGGTCCCTGTGGGCTCCCGTGTTCGTGAGCATGTCTCCTTTGTGCCAGGCACCGCACCCCCTGCCCCTGTGTCCCCTGCTGCCCTGAGTGAGGAGTCTGTGGACTTACTTAGACAGATCCATGTAGGGCAGACGTCGATGCTGAAGGTCCTCCATGCACACATAGGTCTGTTGACACAACTGGTGTCATTCATGGAGGTCATTTCCTCGAGCATGTCTGCCCTGCAGAGGACCAACCAGTCCGTGGCCTCCTCCCTGATGGCAGCAGTGTCCCTCCTCCAACAGTCCCACACCCCTCCTACCCCTGCACCACCCACGATTCCTAGCAGCCTACCTGTCCCAAGCACAGAAACCCCCAAACCAAGGTCTAGACATGCACACAAGCAAGCGCAGGGGACTGATTCCACACTCACAGCGGCTGGTTTGCTGACACACACACAGTCATCCACAACCACTCCATAGTCCTCCGAGACCTCTCCCTCCCAGCCCCCTTCCCTTGCCTCACCTGCAACCCCATCCCCCCAGAAGCTCTTCCTCTGTGACCTTGGCCTCTTCCCCACCGACCCATCAGATCCTGATTACAAGGGGAAGAGGAAGTTCCCACACCCAGAAGGGAGTGCCCCTCACACCCGGACACCTTCCCCCAGGCGCAGTCAGACTGAGACGCCCACCCGCAAGTCTCCCCGGCGCAAGAAGAGCAAGACCCCCCCGCCACCACACAGCTCCAAGGCAAAGTCTCCGTCCTCCATCCCCCAGGCCACCACTCCAGAGGTTCCCCCGCCACTCCCTGCCCCGGGTTCCCCCACACACAGATACACCATCCCCAAAATGCTAAGGCCATCCCCCCTAGCACTTGCTCCTCCACACCTGGTCAGACAGTTGGTGCCACTGATGTGGGGACCGTGTCCCCCCCGCCCTGCCGACCTCACCTGTCCCCCATTCCGCTCCCATGGATGTAGGCACTGCTTTGGAGTCCACGACCACCCCGTCTGACTTGAGCACTGCAGTGGTGAGCCAATCCACTCCATCTGACCTGCCCACTGGAGTTGTGCCGGCACCCACTCCATCTGACTTGTGCCCCACAGTTGTGACTGCACCCACCACTTAAGTCAGCTCCACTGCAGTTGCAAGTGTCTCGCCTGCATCCCCCACCTCTTCACTGCCTCCTTCTGCTGCACCCTGATCCTGTCCCTGCGGTGCCTGGCCTGCCCCCATGTATGCCCCTCCGAGGGGATGACCCCGGTTCTTAGCAGTGCAGCCAAGTAAGGTGTGACAGTTGTCACTCTAGCTCACTCCTTGGCATTTTGACATGGACTGGCCATTGGCCTTTTGGTTGCACAGACGTTTAGCATTTCATATACTGAATTTGTCACTCTAGTTCACTCCTTGCCATTTGGACATGGACTGGCCATTGGCCTTTTGTTGGAACAGACGTTTCACTTTTCATATGCTGAATAAAGCTTTTTTCTTTGTCCCTGTGAACTTGATTTAGCTGTACATCATGTTGATGTTGTTTTACATGCCCTTGCACCTGTAATGCTTGGTTTACAATGTTGCATACTGATGTGTTGATGTGAGGTACTTCCTGTGGTCCATGAGATATGTATCCTATTCTGGTGGGTATCCATGTCATCCTTTGCAGCTACCTGGGTGTGTCTGGATCAACTATTTGTGTACATCTCTCTGTGAGCATTTCATTGGCATGGTCACATCTGTGGCTTGCACCCCTGCACATATGATGTGCTTCCCATTGTCCAAATTGTCACTTCCAGATACTTAGTGCTCATCACTACTGGCCCTACAGGTGTGGGCATCATTGTAATAGGAGCAACTGGGTCCTCTGTGCAACTTGCAAGACATATGCTTTGGGTATGTGCAGCTGACTTAGGGGAGACTCCTGTACCCAGGCTGTTGTGACCAGAGCCTTCATTGTGTGGTAACTGATGGCTGACTGACCAAGTGTTCTGCAGACATGAGTGGGACTTGGGGTGAATATGTTTGGCACAGCTGGGCTCCCAAAGGAGTTGTGTCCCCTCAAGTTAGTGTGTTGTCCAGTGACATGGCCTGGGCCCATGGTGTGTGTTGTATGTGCATGTGTGTGTGTCCACATCCCTGTTTATACACAGACAGGGTTCCCTTGATATGTTCCTGTTGTTGATGCTTGCTGAGAGGTACTGGGTTAATCCCACTACTTTTCCAATGGGCTACCAGATGTGTGGGTGCATGACACACTACTGTTAATTGGTGTATCATCATTGGGATTTGTCAGTTCTGAGTGGTGATGATGTTAGACACAGATGGGACACAGTCAGGGTTCCTCAAGGCACTTGTTTGTTCGCAATACCATGTAGTTGTCCCTAGGTGGTAGTTTTCAGTGATTGAGACATTTGTATGTGTGTGTGACTGCTCCCACTTGTCGGGTTCACAGCAGCGATGCTGGCAGGTGTCAGCATGTGTGCCTTGTGGTTCGCCTTGGCTTCTGCATTGTCCTGGGACTGTGGCAGGGATTCTGGAGGTTACGTGAGCTTTGAGGTTATGGCCATGTACCGCATACTGTGCAGTATGTCTGTCATTCCCCAGGGTTGTAAACTGTCCTTGTGTGATGTGTGTGTGCACCTTAGTTCCTGCCAACATCCTGTGTTTGTCATGGGTGCATGTGCAATGTCACCTGTCCATGTGGGCTTCACAGATACATATTGTTGCAGTTCAGGGTGTGTGGTGTTGAGGGTGGACTGATGGGAATGTTTGCATGGATGGTCCCCTAGCTCCCGTTTGTCCATGTATGAGGGGTCCTGCTGAATGATTAGTGTTTGTGGATGTGTGATGTACGTTTGTGGCACAGGACACATGTCTGGGTTTCCCAGTTTGTACAACATCTGCCTTTGTCATCACAGTGGAGGTGTCATGCATGCTTGTGTCACCCCACTGTCTGGTCCCTGGGGGTAGTGGTGTTGTGTGTCAGTCTCTTGCTGTGTTAGTTGGTGTTGATTCCAGCTTGTGTCACATGTGTCTGTTGTGCTCCCTCTCATCTCCCAATGCCTGATTGCCCACTGAGGGTGTCCCAGTGATGGTTTACTTTTGTATGGCACTGTGTCCACATCTGTTGCACTGTGGTTCAGCCCCCCTCATGTGTTGTGTAGTTGCCTGGGGATACTGTGACACCCACACACATGTTGTGTCAGATGTGCAGTGTGAGTTTGCCTGTTTGTGTTTGAGCATCTGCACCAGTGCATTGGTATTGCTGTTGTGGGCCTTTGTCTGGATGCTGTTTCTGTGATTTTGCATGCTGTCCCTGTGAGTCATTTCACATCACTGTGCACATTCATCCTGGTTGTTGGGTGCCATTGCTGGCATGGAATGTGAGTTTGTGAGTTGACACCGACAGTCTACACATGTTGTTTTGATTGGTGTGTCTATTTTCGAGATGTGTGCATGCTTGGTGATGCTCACTTCTGCTGTTGTGTCATTGTACGCTGTGTGCATTGTCAGCCCCCATGTGTGGTGCTTGTCTGCACATGGCCGAGAGTGTTATGTTTTCACAGCACTGCTAGCCTCACCACATCTCTGTGAGTACGGGACACAACCACAAGTTTGCCCCAGAAGTGTTTGATGGTGTTGGGAGCAGGGATCATACATGCTGTTTGTAGTGCTTGGGCAGGAGCATTCACAAATCTGCTGAAGAGACACACATGGGAAAGAACACTGAAATAATACCTCAAGCCAGAGAGGGATGGATGAAAAAGAAAGTCAATGGAAACCCAAAAATTACCTGAATGAGAACAGGAACTACCCCAAGGTCTTTTTGATTCTCATCTCTTTTCCTAATAAAAGTAAATCCATTTAATTGCCTCACCTTGGAGGGTTCCAAGAGCCAAAGAAATCAGGTACCAAACAATCTGGTCAATTGAAACAAACACATGGGGATAAAGGGTTTCAAAGAGGTAAGGAGCTCTAGGGATACAACTCCTTTCATGATGTGCACAGGAAGTTGAGAAAGGTACACACCATCTGAAACGGACAGAACCTCCTTTCTACCATCATCTGATATTGGTGTAAGTGTTTATCACCATTGCAATATATATGATCTGCATTCTTGGAAATACAGATTGTGTCATACTAGGATTGGGAGAGGTTTCCATCACAATATTGATTCTAAAATATCAAACTACAAAACTATTATGCCCAAAATATAGACTACTTTAGTATTGTGAAGGTGAATATATATGTAGCTACAGATTTACAACACTTAACCCCACATATATGGCCCATGACGATCTTCAAGTTTGAGTTGGGCAAAAAAATAGGTGTGGGTAGAGCTCAGGGAGTTTTACTCTGTGGAATTCAGTGCAGTTTGGCAAAAACTCTGTGAAATTCCGCAGAGTTCCACGCTCAGAGGAATGTCGCCCGGTCAGCATAGGTGACGTCATGGACCCTTGTTAAACAACACAACGTCCCCTGCAGTGGTGAAAGATGGGGTGGGTGCAGACGGAAGTGTGGAACCAGGTTTGTTGAAATACATCACATTCAACTACATACACTACAGAATACAGAGCTCAGCCTTGAGGGGGAGGACCTTGACTAACCCCATAAAGTGTTGCCTTTCCTTCTCTCTTTGGGGTCGAACTCTGGAGATAGGATGTGGTCGCTGGCACCGCTGATGCCAAACTTGAGGTGTTTGCTGGCCGGGTAGGCTGGGGTAGCACCTCCCAGCCTGTTGTGCTGGTGGTACACGGATGTAACAAGTCGACTACGGTAGGGGTCTACAGGCGTGGACCCATGGCAGAGCAGGCCTGGAGGTGTAAGGGGCCCAGTTATTGGCCTTCGGTTGCTTCTCTGCCTGCCTGTGACTAGTCCCAGGGGTGCAGGATATCGGCAATGCAGAAGGATGGTGCTGGCTTCTTGGTGCTGTCCAGTGCAGGGTACACCTCGGCCCCCGAGCAGTAGGCGTACCAGAGGCTGAAGGAGGAGTAGTAGAAGGGGGCCAGCCTGAGCTAGCAGAAGCAGGATACCAAGATCTATGCTATCCTCTCTGCACTTTCTCCTCTGCTCAGCGGTATCTCTCTGAATCTCCCTCAAATCTTGGCTTCTCAAGAGCTCTATTTCGACATCCGGTAGGACCACTCCCTCAGTCCAAACTCTTAACACTATGGGGCAGATTTACAAGCCCCTTGCGCCTCTTTTACGCCGTCGTTGCGTCACTTTTGTGACGCAGCGGCGGCGCTAAGCCAGCGCCATGCTGCGGGGTATTTACAACGTGACGCATCTGGGAGATGCGTCACGTTGTAAAGCCCTGCGCTAGAAGTAGGCGTTCCTGCGCAGGAGGGGGCGTTCCGTTGCAGGAACGCCTCTTAAAAGTGTCTGAGTGAAATCTACAAGATTTCACTCAGTCACTTTTGAGCCCATGCTGTGTCAAAACCCTGCGCCTGCTTGAAGCAGGCATAAGGATTGACGCAGCATTGTGAAGGTAGGGCACCCCAGAGCCTTGCTGGAGCTGCGTCGCGCTTGCGACGCAACTCCAGCAATGCGCTGCCTTTACGGCACAGATGCGTCACGCATCTGTCCGTTTTTTGCCCCATGGTGCGCCGCATTGTAAATGCGGCACATCCATAGTGGCGGAGCTGTGACGCACAATAACTGGCGCATCCCTGCTGATGTGCAGGGATGCGCCAGTTATTGTAAATCTGCCCCTAAGTGCTCGGCCACCCGCCAAGCTCTATCTGAGAGTAAGAAGCGAGTGTACGGGCAAGAGACTGGGCTGCATAAATGTGCATGTGCAAAGCACCAACCGCCCAACGGTTCCTGGATTGTCACATGACCCTGTGCCTTCTAGGCCACTGGAGCTGGTGGAAGACACTGAGAGTCAGCAGGAGGAGGCGCCGCCATTGCCTTTTGAGCATAGGGGTGGGTGAGCACAAGGCCTAGAGAGCACGCCGATAAACTCCACTCCGCCGACAGCTGGCAAAGTTTTCTCCCCCAAACTGCACACTCTGCTTGGAGCACAGAGGGCCAAAACTCTGCAAAGTCCATCCACAAGCGGAGTTCACCACCTACCCCTACAAAAAACTGTTTGACATCTCAAGATCTATAGCATAATCCACTTCTGAAAAGCAACACTGACCTTATATATACACCTCAATGTCTTAGAACAGCTAAGAGGGTGAGTTTCAGCTCAAAAGAGATACATGATTGTTGTTTGTGCCTGGCATTGAAGTAAGTGATATGCTAAGAAAAAAACTTTTTTTTAAACTGACACTTTGATGTGTTATTAAGAAAAAACAACATGCTTGCAATTTCTTTGTGAATGCTGAACATCTTCACCATTTATCCGAGCTTACTTGGGATAGCATTAATTCTTCACATCACTTGCCTCATACTGTTAATGGCATTTCCATATTTTTCAATATTACTTGTCTCAAACATTATTAGGAAGCCTCATTTATCACACTTCTTGTACCATTCTGTGTGCGGCCTCATGCGTTCCAGTATCACTGGTGCCAGATTAGCGCAGTATCAATCATCCTGTAGTTTACTTGCCTACACGTAATCATAATTTCCACATCACGTGACATATACTCATCAATCTGGGGCCATATTACAGTAAGTGCCCCAGGGATATATCAGGCGTTTGAGCCCACTTTGCACGCCCCTGGGTCACTTTGGCATCACAGAAGGGGGCGCAGACACTTGTGCGTCCCCTTTAGTAATACCGACAGTGCTGGCACACTTCAAGCTCCAGCGCTACCTTCAGGGGGCATTCCCTCATTTACATAGGGGCATGCCCTATGCAAATGAGGGAATTCAATGCCTTTGCACCCGCACAATATTACAGATGTGGCGGCAGAGGCAAAGAAGCTCTCAGGGGGCACACTCAAAGTGCGCCACCTTCTAGTTGGCACACTGAGTGCGCCCCCTGAGAGCATCACTCAGCAGGGGGTAAAGGGGGTCCTCTGGACACCTCAGACATACCCTTGCAGGCGGGTGCAGTCACTGACTGCACCCACCTGCAAGAGGATCTCTAATCCCCTGTAAAAGTACAGGCGGGTGCTGCCTGCACTATGAAAACATGGAGCGGCTGCTGGCAGAAGGGTGTGTTTTCACCTGAATGTGCTGCTCTGGGGGCAGCATGAGTTCGCAGAAGCCCTGGGGGCAGCGCAATAATCCTAATAGGGCGCACTTTCATTGCTTATGGTGTGCCGGGAGCAAACAATAAAAATGCGTAATTCGGCCCCTGGTCTCAGTCGATTTGTTCCATCTATGCAAGATCTTACTCTTCAAAGATATATCTCTCACTTCAACATCCTATTCCTCACATTTTATAACACTCTTGTTAATTCTTTGGATGCATAAGCTTTCAGAACGAGTAAGGAAAGCTTCGGACTTGCTATGTCTTTGCAAACACTAAACAGCATCACTCATTACCTTATATCCAAGCACAATTGCACAGTTAAGCCCGAAGAAGCCATCAAAGAGCAAATTAATGGAGATCATTAAAATTTTAGAGGGCAGTTGTTTTATTTATGCAGGGAAGAACGTAGTAGAGAGCCATCATCCATAATGTTATCAGTCTGAGTTGTTTACCAGTAGCACAGTTCCCTACTTTAGTTCAGTGTACAATAGGCAGCTGTCTTCTGTGCTACAGAGTCAAAGTGACATTTCATTATACATTCAATAAAATACTGTTGCATTTTGTTCCCTCCTAACAACAGTTAACAAGCATTGGCATAGCCAATAGGTCTCGCCTTTGGGATCTTATAAGTGTTTAGCCATGCAATTAGTTGATGTTGTTGCACCAAGGAGATTGGGCTGCATAGTAAATACTTATAAGGTCCCAAAAGCGAGACCTATTGGCTATGCCAATGCTTGTTTTTATTGGTACACGGAGCGCCCCTGAAATGCTGCAGTGTTCGCGTTACCGGAGCAGTGCTTTGTTGACAGCTGGTAGACTGATGCCGCTTGGCTTGGTTTAATGAAGATAAACTTGGGGGGTTGGGAGGTAGGAGGAGGGAGGGGGAGTCGTGCTCGTAGAGATACATGATGATTAACATCTGTTTCGATTTGTAGATACCATTGAATGGTAAGTGGCAGAAAGGCGACTTTCGGCACATTCTTGGCAAAATCTGTGTTGGTAAAAGGGTTCAGCAAATTTTACCTATGTATTTCCATTTGGTATAGCGCTGCAGCTTTACCCAATGGCGTTAGTGTGCTTTTCATATGGAACTGAAAGGTTAAAAAAGTAATATACTGTTGAGATAAAGTGAAAAGAGTTGAAGTGGCAAATGTAACGAATGTGAAACTAATGGGAAGGGCTAAAAAACAAGCATTGGCCGCGCGGCCATGAAAGAGAAAGTGAGCCACACGGGTAACATGGAAGGGGGGGGGGGGGCGGTGAGTGCTAAAGCAACACAGGGAAGGCTGGCATATGGTGAGCACTTTCACGGCCGCTTTGATGTTCTCAGTGGCCGCGCGGCTCACTGAGAACATCAAAGCGGCCGCGAAAGTGATCAGCAGGCTGACAAATGGTGCGCGCGCCCGGCGCACATGCACTGTAGTTGGTGGCCTGAAAAGCACTAGTTTGCACTTCCAAATCCCGCTTTCTATAGCTCTCGCCAGAGCAGCGCTAAAGCGCTGGCTCAGGCGAGACCTAAAAATGACTGACACCCTGTACATCTTCTCATCCCTTCCCAAACATCCTGAAAATACTTGGAATGGATGTATAGCTTAAGTGTCCTCCAATACTTCTGATTCCTTTGACAGATGCCAAATTTCTTCCCATAAGCCACCAGGTCAGGAATGCGGTGATTAACAGGTTGTGTTCACAGGACTCTTGAGTAAGATGTTCTCTGCTGTTTCATTGTTGCCCGGTGATTTAGTCTTTTTTTTTCTTGAAGGGGAGAAGAAACAAAGACAGATAAACAGTTATAAGACTAACGTTGAAGGCATTAACCTGTTATTCAAACCTCAGCTTCAATTAATGTATTTCTCCAACACCAGCCCCAATGCCAGACACAACCTTTCCTCTTTAGAAAACATCAGGGTTGCCACTAAAATAGAGGCCCCTGTGTAGCTCCGGAGGGTCGGAAGCTAAAATTGCTAAATGTGTGAAATTTTCAGGACAACAAAAGACTATCTTAATGAGCATATTTAGATTAATAGTATGTAAATATGTCTTATGCGGGTCCCCTGAAAATATTTCCTGGGTCCGACCCTTCTTGACCTATTATGGACACTCCTGCATACAAGATCCCTTAAATAGTCCTAAACTAAAGCCCACTGGGGCTCTCTTATGCTTTTCCCAGGATCTGTACATGCTTTCTTATATCCTGCCACTTGTCTCCATCTCTGCCTCAATGACTTCAACCTCAGTCCCAACAAGTTTTCTAGACATGGCTTTTGTTCAGGCCTTTAGAGATCTGTCATATCATCTCCACTGTTACTCAACATTAGAATGTGGAGAACGTAATCAACACACATGCTGTTCTGGATGAACTACTAACAAACAATGACCATGCAAGACTGCAATATTGCAGTTGGTTCCAAAACCTGATTGTCAATGACCGCAACTCTGTTGCTTTCAGGTGAAAGGAGGGTCTAGATAATACAAATCTGTGTCTGCTATTTGGCAATCCACTGTATCTTTAGTTTTATAATGCAGTATTACTCAATATTCAATATTTTGCATTTGTATTCAGACTTTATTATATTCCTACTACATTGTATAAATGGAGAACTTGAGCATTGTCAGAGCTTTATCAATTTGGTAAACCAGACACCAATCTAAGTCACAAGTTTGTGTCACCTAATAAGATTCAGCCATTCTGTAATTAAAATCTTGCCCTTCTCAGCATTGGTTCCTGTTGGAAATGGCCCTTTTTGCAGGGTTATCTAAAACTTTTCCTTCTTCCTCCTTTGTTTTTTCTGACCTGTGGTTGTTGACTATAGAACTCTGGGCATTTTACCACTGCTGATCAGTGCTAAAGTGCATATGCTCTCTGTGTAAATTGTTATCGTGATTGGTTATCCATGATTGGTATATTTGTTTTACCAGTAGGTCCCTAGTAAAGTGCACTGAGTGTGCCAGGGCTGGTAATTCAAATGCTACAGCACTGATTATGCCACCCACATGAGTAGCCCTAAAATGATGTCTCAGGTCTGCCACTGCAGTCCCTGTGCGCAGTTTGTTAACTGCCATGTCGGCCTGGCCAGTGCACACACTTGCCAGGCCGTACCCTTCCCTTTTCTTACACATAGGACACCCCTATGGTAGGCACAAGGTACCTCCATGGGCAGGGTGCAGTGTATATGAAAGGTAGGGCATGTACTAATGTGGGTAACATGTCCTGATAGTGAAATACTGCCAAATTCGTTTTTCACTATTGAAAGGCAATATTGCCCATAGGACGGAATGGGGAATGCTGTGTAACATGTTTACCTGCATCTTCCCATAGGAGCAAAATAGAAAATTGGAGTCTGGTATCCCTGAACTCAGAATTTAATAACCTATCTTTTAGTAAACATGCTTTTTAAATACTGTGTTTGAAAATAGCACTTTTAGAAATTGGCTATTTGCTTGTTGAACCTTTCTGTGTGCCTCTGCCTGTTTGTGGATTGACTGTCTGGTTTGAGAGTGACAGGGGCTGGGGTGGCTCCAGGAGTCTGGGTGAGTCAGCACTAGGCTTAATAGACCTATCTGCATTTGGAGTGGTGGGAGGAGTAGCACCTGGGCCTGAATAGGGCTGTGCCTGTGATAGAGCGGGCACTACAGAATTTTGTATACCCCCCCTATTCTGCATGTTTATACTAATTAGAATAATCTATTAATTTTAATAATATTAATGTGTTTGCATGAAGTTTAATTCAAATTACTAATGTATGAAATACACGTGGGATTTGCATTTTGCATGGGTAAATAATTTGTAATAAACATATGTACGCATACTAACACTAGAAAAATAGAATATCGCATGATATATGTTGCTTTTGTGATGTTTTCGTAATGTTGCACCAGGTGACATCAATGGGTGAATATGAACGCTTTAAATGTCGCTATACGCTAGGTAATTACAAGCACATAGGGGAATTAGTGAGGGTTTAACATTTTATTTGTTATTTCTATGTATTAATTACTCTTTTGTGTTTGTTTCGCTTAAGTTGTCCTTTGGGCCTAAAGTTAAGATGGCCGCCGACATAGTCTGATGAGATGGCCACCATTCCACGAGGTTACGGACGAAGTGCGCATGCGTTACAACATGTACCAGTGGCCTCGACATGACCCTACTCTTGTTGTACCCAAGCAAGGTCACAATGGGAAGCTCTCCAAGTACACTAACAATGGACTGACACAAGGAACCGGATGGATCATGTATAGTGACATAACCTCTTGAACTGTGTGAAACCTCACCGGACGATCCTAACCGACCAATGGGAGAAGCCCAAATTTTATAAAATGTATCTTCTTGACATTAATTTTATTATAAAAATTACAATAGAATAGAAAGGACTGCTACGTTGCGTGCTTTTCTTTTTTGCTGATGAAGACGACGGTGACGCTACGTGACGGCTGCGTTCCTGAATCTTTGACTGACTGAATTGCTGCCCATTTCTTTGATGAATTGAGGACTTCCTAAAATCTATGGGCACTGATAGATGCTTGCACGGCTCTGGTCCTTGTCCGTTCTTGGGACTGTAGCGTGCTGCATGAAGAACTTTCTAAATCCGACTGATTAACGACTACATTTGATGACTTAGAGGACGACAAGTAGCCAGACTAGGTAAATATGGTGTTTTGTGATTTGCGTAAAGACTAATAAATTTATTAGATGGAACTAAATACTTGCATTAATTAGGTAAACAAAATATTGATTAACAAGCAAATGTGTTTTGGTTGTTTATTGAGAGAGGATAGATCAGGATCTTGAGTCTGTTTTAGCAGGACTAAATCACCCTACAAATCCAACCAAATGATCCATTGATCACGTGGGAGGAGTATCTTAATGTTTAGGTTTACGATGTGTAGAGATAAGGATATTAGTGTATAGCTGTGTAAATAATTTTCTCTCTATACGTTATAAGGTATTCCTTTCATGTCAGCGCTTGGAAAATTCATCTCTCCTGTAAGTGCAGACCAGTGAGAAGTGAAGTGTGAATGTTGGTGTTATGGGCCCCACCAATGATTGAATGAGTGAATGTGTTAACGTGATGTCTGGTCTGTGATGAAGGGAGGATATCTGGTACGGGTTTTGTCTTGATTCCCGTTACCCAGGGTTCCGCACTGCAGCACCTGCCTTCCACAATGCTGGCTCCACCTTCTGCGGTGTGTCAGATGGCCCTGCCCACACTCACAAAGGAAGAAGATGTGCACTGGCAGAGTGCCCCCAGAACTGGTTTGGACTGGGTCCAGGACCCCTCACACATAGAGAACAAAGACTTTTAGGGTATAAATATGAGAGCTGAAACCTCTGAAAGTTAGACTACTTCCGGAACAAGAGGAATCCCTGCCAACAAAGATCAGCTGAAGAGACTGAGGAGAAGTACCGCCCAAGTGTGCCTAGGGCTGGCCTGCAGTTTGCTGTTTCTGCTGACGAGAGGACCAAGGGACGTTGCTGTGTGCTGTGTCCCCCCTGTTTGAAGAAGGACTTTGCTGAGTGTTGTGTCCAACTGAAGAGAAGTGTCCAAGGGTCTGAGAAGAGCTGGCTTCCTGTTTCTGAAGTCCAAGGCACAAAAGGACTTCACCCCCAGCTTCCCTGAACTTCCTTGCTGGGATTTCCAGTCTGCCAGGAGGGCCTTTAACTGTGTGTGGGGCCTTGTTGCTGTGGGGAGCTGGAAGCACGACGCAATGGGAGAGAAGCGTGACACAGCGTCGTCGCATCACTGAGTAAGCGCGATGTCGCTGATCGCCTCCACAACACAGGAGAAGCGTGTCGACGTCACCAAGGGTGTCGTCGCATCACCGGGGAAGCGCGTCGCAGGGCCTGTCGTGGCTCAGAAAACCACTGAGTCCACCGCACGGCCGTCGGTCATGCACGCATTGCCTCCACGTTGTCGCATCTCAACAGACGCCATTTTGTCTCATCGCACCGGATCGTCGTAACGCATCGAGGCACCATCTTGTTGCATCAGAACCGGAGCACAGGAAGAACCGACGCATCGCTTTCTCTGCGCCCCTTTTGTTTGCTTTGCGTTGCGAATCCCAGGTACTTTGAGACTAAAGTGTCGCATTTATCATCTACAAGTTTATTTTTGCAACAACCCTTTTTAAAGACATTCTACTGAGTTTCTGTATGTTGGAGTTTTTGTCGTTTTGGTCTTGTTTAGTTTAATAAAAATACTTTATTTTTCTATACTGGTGTGGTGTCCATTTGTGGTGTTTTCACTGTGTTACTGTGAGTGTTGGTACAAATACTTTACACATTGCTCATGCCAAGCTACCCAAGGGGGTGAGCAGGGGTTATCTAAAGTGTGTATCCTCCTTACCCTGACTAGAAGCAAGGGTCCCTATTTGGTCAAAGCTACCTACCTCTGTCAACTAGAGACCACCAGTTCTAACAGTTCCCAAGAAAGATATTTGATTTTCTGAGCATTGCATGATGTTGAGGGCAGATTTTGATCCTTCAACAATTCATGTTGTGTTGTATTTCGTGCCACTGGTTGCTAACTGTCCCTTTCTAAATCGTGGATAGATATACAACTGCAAACCTTTGACCACAGACACTCTGAGTTTCTGTCTTGATACTACACTGATGAGAACATTTTACTTTCAGAAATAGGACAAAATCAATTTAATTATTCCTTGTGGAATATACTTTCTTTTGAAAATACAGAAATACAGATTCGCCCCCTCCCTCATTTCAGTCTCATGTCTCAACAGCCCTTACCCCCAAAGACAACCTCATCCACATAACATCACTCTCTTGCCACAGGATAGCCTCACTATCAGCATCTCAAGGCTCAAATTGTCACCTGATGCATTCTGCCAGTCTCTAACGAATGTGCAGAAGGCACTAATCCCTCCAAAACCCGCTAGAACATGTACTCAAAAGATCAACCTTGTTCCCTCTTCAATAATGCCTTCTGTAAGTACTCAATAAGTCTTCTCTCTTTGGCACCTTCACTCTGAAAGCCCAGCTGCCCAATCCACACTTGATCCCACCAACTATATCCTGTACATAAAAATGCATGCTCACCTCTACCATGGTTGAATTTATGAGCAGTGTTCCCGCATTTTCATCACTGGTTTTGTGAGTTATTTTGGTTGCTCAGTAGACCTCCCCTCTTTGATTCCCATTCTTTGTGCCCTTGTATGTTTTCTGCTTTTTCAGGGAGTGCCCTTCTATCACCACTTTCACCTTTTACATCTTTCCACTTCATTTTTGGCTCAACTTTATATTTGTTTTTCTGTGCCTCTCCTCTTTCCTTTAGTAACATTTTTGCTTGCTGGGTCTGTTTACCCATTGCACCCTTGTAACTTCTACTGTATCTCCTTCCTGATTTTTCACTAACCTTTCTTTTTGCATTAGTGTTTGTTGTCCCCTTTCTTCTTTCCAGGCTCTGGTTATCTATCCCTTCAAGATGCAATAGACACAGAAACAGTCTGCTGCGGCCAAAATGTATTTTTTGTTTTGACCGATACCTGTTTTTTCATCTTTATTTTTTTTCATACTAGGACTAAAGTGTTAAAAATTGTACACAATTGTCTTTTCTTATCGCTATAACAAGCACAGGATTTTATCCTGGAAACCTTTTCTTCATGGAAATAATTTGTCCACATTTCTGAATTTTTACAACATGTATATCCACTAGCCTGGGGATCATCAGGCAGTTAATATGTGAATATTTGAAGAGTCAAGAGAGATGCCAATGAATTTCCCTCTTATTGCACCACTATGCTTAGGGCTCCCTGTTTTACGGCATTCATTTTTCTAACATTTCCGTCTGTATTTATCCAGATTTATTTTTGGGCTATTTTATCTGTATTTTATCTGTATTTTTCCATATTTATTTTGTATTTTGTGAATAGATGAAGTAGTGACTTGTATATATGTCCACATTTATTTAGCCAATAAATGCACACTCATACTTTGATACCGGTCCAATTTTGGCACATTTATTAGGCAAATATAATAAAACTAAAGCCACATAAAAACATTTGCATAATAGCACAATTATATGTTAATATACGCAGCTATTTAAGGAAATGTAGTGTGCTTTTTTAATTACATATGCTCTCAATCTGCACCACTATTGGCTGGGTATTCATGAACAACCATAAGGAGGAGTCACTGAAAAGGGGCTAAATTTTCTGTATTTTTCCACTTTTAAACATAAATACAGACTGGAAACACACTGTTTTCTGACTGTATTTATCTGTAAAAATCAGTAAAAACAGACAATTGGGAGCCTTAACTATGATATCAGCTATCCTCTCTCTGCATGCTTCCTCCAAATACTTTTCAGCCCTCTTGCACATACCCTGTAGTTCCTTCTTTCTGGTACCAAAGAAAGTGAACTATGTTAGGTCACTTGGTACATCACACCCTATCCACCTTTCAATGAACTTTCACAAAATGCAATGCTCTACATCAGCCCTCTCTGATGTTTAAGATGTGTTCACTTTAGCCCTATGAAATTGTTTCTCCTCAAATCCTAACCTCCTTGATCTATCTTCTGCCTTTTGCATAGAAGATCATGATCTCATTCCCATTTCCCATTTCAAACTGGGTGTTATAGACACAATACTTCCCACTTCTTCTCTTGTCTAGTCAACCTGTCATTTATAATTTACTCATCTTCAATCAAACCCCCAGCCATTCCTTATCTATATGTGTCTTACAGAGCTTCATCTCTACTTTGACAACATCATGTCCTTTTTTTATTTCTCATTTCACAATTTAGAGATGCCAACCTATCTTCTTTTCTTTCCTCACACTCTGCCATCACATACATAACTTCCTCACACAGTATCACTGCTATTGCTCAGTGAATGGCTGTGCATTGTTTCATGCTGGATCCCTCCTGAGGCAAAGTCATATATTTCTTCTTCTAACCTGCTTCACTATGGCATCCTCTCCCCAATTATCTTCCCTACTTATACCAGTAACCCCTCACCAAGATAGTAATCTCAACATCTATTTTAAGAGATAAATGTCCCACCACATAACCAGGATCCCAAAAGCTTCTGTCACTTCATTATAACTCCTCAATATCCACAAGGTCTGTCTCCTTACTTCCATTATATCCCCCCAGGTACCTGACACTAAACCTCCCAAAGTGCTCATCCTAGGTGACTGAGAAAGTGTTCAACTTGGCTGATTTTACTTGCACAGGTCCACAGAACATTCTCTTATTGACTCTGATTAGCTAGCTTTTAGTAAAAACAAGAATCCCTTTAAAATCCCTCACAATTAATTTTGGAGTAATCAATAGACTGCTCATTGGTGCATTGGGGAATCAAGAACCCTTCACAGCTCTTGCTATCTGCATTGGTCTCGTTCAACATTGCCCTCTACGATTTGGTTTGTTTTATTCTCCCCCCCTCCACCCTTCCATTTGAGCATACTTACTGTTAATGTCTGGGACAAAATATTCCTCCTTACCTTTAGAACATCCTTCAAAATATTTGAAAGTTTAATTCAGACCCTGCTGTCATGAAGTCAATCCTGATCATCAGTATATTATCACAGTAAGGTTTAGTTACATTATTCCCGGTGAACCGGACAACCAATGGGGTATAACCCCTTCCGATAACATGACAGAGTCTCTGCTCAGAGTTCAACATATGTTTAAGACATTTGTACAGCTAAAGCATAAAGTGGATGAGTATTCTCTGTCTGCACTTTCAGAATCAGTTTGGATTGGTTTACCTTTCACTTGCCATTTCCAGGCTGCCTTCCAGACAGCCTTTGTGTGAAGTGATGGTCCTCACAGTAGGGCTGTCTCCAGGGTGGAGCACCCACAACAGAGGCACAAACAGGTGTGAGCATTCAGCATCTTACAATTAAAAGCCACACTTACCAGTGATCAAGAAGAGGGACAAAAGGCCGCCCTCACGTAAAAGATCATTCCCACTGTGAACAACAGACTACAGACCCACCTTTCACCCCCACCAGCTACCAAATGACAGTGCTCAGACAGACGTGTAGCAAAAGGAACTAGTTGAATTTCTAAAGGGAAGCATGTCTCCTCTTTCCACACTTCATTGTCTAAGTCTCCTCCCATCAGCTTCAGGAATGTCGGTAGTACATTTCCACTGCCTGGGAAAAAAAACCTGCCTACATCTTGTGCACATGAACAGGCAATGGCCTTCCAAAATAGAACTACAAGCCTTAATTGCTTACATTCACTCATACACAATATATACACCATGCTAGTGATACCTGAGAACGTGCACGGTGATATTATCTCTAGGACCTGGTGAAGCTTTGGAACTTTACATGAGTGGACCAGTAGGCCTTCAATCATGTAACCCAGACAAAACATCTGATTAAAATCACAAGCTACACTGCCATCACCTTGCTGCATGGACTTTACTCCACTGTCTAAGGACAGGCCTAGGGCTTTGTGCTCATGCTAGATTAGTGTGAGTCTGTGACCAAATTGCAGTTGAACTATCAAGGCAGGGGAACATGACTGTACATCATGCAGGGGACGTTCCTGCCCCAATAAGCACCCACTCTTTCATAGTGGAAAATAGCACGATGCTGGAGCAAACTTTCTACTGGAAAAATCCTTGATCACCAATTTCAGCAACACTCCCTCTGGACATATTCTATCAGCGGAAGAATGAAATAATTTGAGGCCCCATTGAATACAAAGCTAAATAAATGCCAATATATAATCATTTCTCTCTGACTTTACTGAATGATCCATGGAATGTTGCATGAATTGGTGGTGACCGCTGTGAATACACAAGATAGGATGAATGACATGGCAGCAGAAATAATAGCCCACGCAGTACTAACTTGCTCTCAGCTTCTTCAATGGTGTCCGTCAAGGGCTCATTAAGGGTTTCCTGTAGGAAGCGGGCTATGATTCCTGATGTAATGGCAGCTCCCCCGAATATGATAAATGGCAGGGATGGATAATACTCGCTGGTTGTTAACACCATAGGTGCCACCATACCTCCCACACGAGCCATGGTGTTGGCAAATCCCAAGCCAGTCTGTCTGTGGAAATGGAGAAAAGAACAAGGGCCTTATTTGCTGTAAGGAAATTTAACCGGGATGAAAAAGGGACAAACATTGAAACATAAACATAATTGCCCACCAGACTACCATACTCTCCTATGCCCCGGCCAGTCCGTGTATAGCACTGCAGACTCTGTTTTTACAAAATGTAAAGAATTTTGTAAATATTTTAGCCCTCAATTCTCCTCTTTCTTTCTATTTCGTGCAATTATCCCACCTAGTTTGTACTGTGACCTTTTTGTCTTGGAATACTCTTCTGTTAAGTAGGCTATTGCACAATGCTTATCATCTAAAAGGATGTTAATGTAAAATGCATGTTCCAGCAATGTATGCATGCACATTTACATTATTCACACCATCCTTGACAGAGGTTGGGCCTTATTAAAGGCTGTACTCAATTTGTCGGAGGAGAGACCACAGCCAGTACATTACATTACATTGATTCTAACTACAGAGGCTGAGCAAGGAATTTGGAAGACAGGGCACCCTCCCATATTTATGGCAGAGTACCCAGTCATCAAAACTCTGAATAAAGCCCTTTATTACACATTCTGCTCAGCCCTTATGCTTCAGGAGATGAGATGGGACCTGTGGAACTTCCTACACATTTTAAAGCTATTTTTGATCATTTTATTAGTGGGTGCAGTAGCAACACCATTTCCTGTAACCCAATGTTCTGTGTCTCCTCATAAAATCAATTTTCGACATACATTTCTTCAAAGTTTTGCCCTGTTATTTAAAGTTTTTTTTGCAAAAACAATTTTTATTGCATAATTCAAGTACAATAGCCATCTGCAATGACCAGCATATCATTGGTCTTCTCCTAGTAATATACTCCAGTGCATAGTACAGTGCAGACCACTTCCAACTATCAATGCTTTGCCCCCCAACACTCCCCAAACACAAATATTCCCTCCCCCCACCCACAAGTCAGTGTGCCATAGTCGTAGGTACCGTGAGAAGTCCATCTCGTGATTGGCCGTGGGAGCGGCCGCGAGCCACTCTCCACCCCCATGATCAGGCGCCAAGCAGCAAGGAGAAGAGGAGCCCTCCCGCCCCCACGTGTGACCCGTCAGTAGCCTTTCCACCGCTACTCTGCTGCATGCTGCTCCAGTGCGTCAATGCCCTCCTCTGCTTCTGCGCCCCACCCTCGGAGGTCCACCACTAATGCTTCCCATGCATGTGCCATGGCTAATGCTTTTCCATCATTTCCCCGCAGCGCTAGCTGCAGCCTGAGTGTACTCTCGCTACCCGCCCATTTTGTGAAGGTAGTTCTCCACCTCTCAAAGCTGGGGCCAGTTCTCGATTTCCAGTGCAGGGTAATTTCTCTTTTAGCCATCACCAGCCCTAGGTCGCAAAACTTGCTCGTGACTTTCGTGCGCGGAGTGTGGGGGAACCACAGCAGCAGGCAAACTCCCATTTCCACCCCCAATTCCCGCCCCGTTACGTGGGTCAAGCAATCAATGACCTCCCCCCAATAACCGCAGAGGACGCCACAGGACCAAAACATGTGCTTAAAGTCGGCCCCCTCCTCCCCACAGCGAGGGCACCGCGGAGCGGGACCTCCAAAGTATTGAAATAATTTAGCTGGTGTCAAATTTTATGCCCTATGCAAGATAAAGTACTGCACCAATTGAAACCTGGCATTACGTGTGCTCTTCCAGGCCCGTCTCTGTAACCTGGGCCACGTCAAGTCCGGAATGGGCTTCCCGATGTCCAATTCCCATTTATCCTTCAGCGCACTCAAAGGGGCTAGGTGTTCCATCGCCATTCTCTGATAGAGGCATGTAACGGCCTTGACCGTGCCCGCCGCCATGACCACATACTGACAGCCGGCAGCCGGCTGCGGTTCAGAGAGTCCCGTGTTCCAGTGCTTTTGTAGGGCTGCCACCAGGGCTGCGTGGAGTAGGTAGTCTCCCCTCGGGATCCCGAAGGAATCCTGCAGTCCCTGGAATGGCTGGAGCGCTCCATTGAGGTACAGGTCCCCCACCATCTGTAGCCCTAGGTCTTCCCACTGAGCCAGCCCCGACCAGTCCCCTCCGTGGGGGAGGGCCGTGCACATGCCCAATGGGATCTCCGGGGCGTAGGGGTGAACAGTGCCGACCCTCCGCAAGCTGCGGTTCCAACACAACCGGAGCGTCCGCTCCTCAAGCGTCAGTTGCGACAACTCTAGTCGCTGCTGGAAGACAATAAAAGAAAGGACATGCCGCGGGATCACCCTGCCCTGCGGGTCTTCGGGACCTCTAAACTCCCTTGCCACCGCCTGCGTTAGCCATTGCAGCTGGGCCGCCAAATAATACCACTCGAAGTCGGGCACAGCAAGCCCTCCCTCTGCTCTGGGCCGTCGTAGCGTGGCCAGCGCCACCCGCCGCCTGCCAGATCCCCAGATAAAACCCGTGATCATGGCTGTGAGCCTGCGAAAGAACGACACCGGCACCCAAATAGGGAGCGTACGGAAAAAATACAACAATCGCGGGAGCGCCACCATCTTTAGTAGCGCTACCCTCCCAGCTACCGAAAGAGGCAGGGTGCTCCAGAATCTAATACTGCCCGCTAGACCTCTAATCGCCCTCCCAACATTCCCCTCCAACAGATCTTGCTGGGTGCGGTAGATATGCACTCCCAGGTACGGCAGACAGCGAGCTTCACAGCGGATAGCCCCGAGGGTGGGGGGGGTCTCCTCCCACTGTGTAACAGGGTATACACAAGTCTTGCCCCAGTTGACCTTCAAGCCCGACAAGTGACCGAAGTCCCTCAGTAACGCTTTGGCACCCTGTAAGGCCCCCTCCGCGTCAGCCAGGAAGAGCAGTAGATCGTCTGCATAGAAGGAAATATAATGGGTTTCCCCCCGCAGTAACAGCCCAGCATATGCGCGTCCCAGTCGGGCATGGGCCGCCAGGGGCTCAACCGCTAGGGCGAACAGCAAAGGTGATAACGAGCAACCCTGCCTCGTACCCCTTCACACCGGGTAGGAGGCTGATATCGTAGTCCCCGTTCGCACCCTGGCCACCGAGTTAGCGTAAAGCAACCTCGTCCAGCGCACGAACCCATCCCCCAAGCCGAACTCCTGCAAGACCCTAAACAGGTAAGGCCACTCCACGCTATCGAAGGCTCTGCTATTTAAAGTTGATGCTAAAGCAAGTGCCAGGGGTAGTAGAATTGACAGTACTCACCCTTTGAGCTCCCATGGCATCAGGGAACTTTCCCTTTTTTCCACCTGTACTTCCTCAGCTGCTTTCTATTTGAAGCTGAGGGGCTAGAAAATGGGCATTGAAAGAAAATTACACAGCACTAACAGAGCTCTCAGAACCATATTTACTTTCTGTTGCTGTTATTGCTATCATGATCATTGAGGTTGGGGAAGCAACAGCAGTGTGCCGGTGGGATTAAACGGTAAGCCGAAAAAGGGCGACGGGTGAGGCCTCGCAATGTGGGTATCATGTAGGATAAATTGTAAGGTAGACCATTTGAGAAGGAAATTTCTTACCCCTAATGTATTGCTTGTGAGGCTCACTAAAGAAGTTCATACTGTCGACATTTAAAATGTGTATATATTCACCCTAGGTGGTTAACTGAAGAAAAGCCGATTTCGGGGGAATTTGTTGTGAATATGGTGAATGCATAAGGGACATAGGGAGAGCTAAGGTGGGCACCCACTTGGTGCTGATTTGTGGGAATTTTAATACTCAACTGGCTGATGAAGTCCTTAATGAAGAGGTACTGGCCGAGGGTCATTGGCCAGGTGTCCCTAAGCCAGATATTTGTTTAGGGAAAGTGTCTAAGAAAGGAGAACACTTTTCAACTTTTCTTATAAATCCCAGGTTTAATTTTTTGAATGGACACACTCCTTCCAATAGCCCAGCAAAGAGGACATATGGTAATGGTAAAAGGGCATCCTTGATTGACTACATCCTAGTTAACTTAGAACTGGGGAAATGTAGTTGGTGTGGTAGCTGTGAAGAGGGTGGAGAGTGACCATGATCCTGTCTTAGTAAGAATAAAGATTACTAACAGTAGGCCTGGGCATAAAATCCGTTCCGCTCGCGGAAATTGCGATAATTTGACATTTTCACGTTCCACGGAGAGCGCGAAAATGTCAAAATTTCCGCAATCCGCATTTTACCGGAAATTTTTTGCTTGCTCGCGCTGTAAAATAATACCTTCTTGCGTGCGCTCGATCGCCTTACCTGAATCCCCGCGTTCGCCGACAAGTTTTCCCGATCCGGTCGCGTTCTCCACGAGATGTTGGATTGTTGGTAGCCATTTGCGCTGTCTCGCGACAGTTCGCGCCCGCTAACATCATTCTTCTCGCGATCATGCACCGTGAGACAAGTGAAAACAAGATGGCCGCGCCCGCGAGCAACCGCATGGGTAAGTTGGCGAGCCGCGACCACGCAGAACATACCGTGAACGGGCAGGAAAAAAACTTCTGCATCTTCGCGATATTTCCGCGTGTTTGCGGAAATTTTTAACATTTTCGCGATCATTTGCGGAAGTGAATTCCGCAAATTCCGCCCACCCCTAACTAACGGTAATGAAATTACTTGTTGCAAAAGAGTATGGGCAAGAGCATGAGCAGGTGCATAGGCTTGAGATTTTACCCCAAATAATAGAAAAAGTACTAGGTGGAACAAAGGGAAGTATCTCACTGAAATCCCCCTATTCAAGGTCAACATCACAAGATATGAAACCTGCATTCTCAATGCCTCAGATGATACTCAACTTGATGTAATGTATATGTATGATCTAATGGTCCATGAACTTAAACTCCTGTGGTCATAGCCACTACTAGCAGCCAAGGGAACTTTAACTATCCAAAATTGCCCCTGTGGGCAGAATAGTCAGTGCTATATTATGAAACGTAAAGTCGTGCACTCTTTTGTATGAATGAAAAGCTAACATCTTTCATTGAACAAAACATGAATAACCTAAAACCCCTTGGGCTATCAAGGGTAAATGCAGTTCCAGCATCAGACTGGGAGAATCATGTCAGGTGCCAGCTTCTTGCAAATAACCACATTAACACCATGGTGCTCTGCCCACCGAAAGTAGGAGAACATCAAGACTTAACTTCATCCTCGGAAATAGTAAAACTAATAAAGGTTATGAAGGCCTGTGGAACCCTTGGCCCAAATGGGCTCCCAGCTTGAATCTTCCAATATGCCCAAGAGAACTGGGCAACGTTATTAACTCCGCTCTTCAACACCGTCTGTACATTGGGCAAAACTCCTGAAGCCTGGTGAGGCTCAATACTATGCCTGATCTTTAAAAAATCTGACTCCTTAAAACCAACTAACTACCGCCTAATAGCTCTGCTAGATCTGGAAGGAAAAGCATATGCCTGAATTTTAATGAAAAAACTGGAAAGTTGGGTAGAAGAACATGAGCTGCTCCTCTTTTTTCAAACAGGCTTCCGTGGAGGAGCTGCCACCACAGACATTATTGAATTATCCGCTCTTTGCCATCAAGCCACCCAGCAGAATCAACCCCCACTTTTCTGCTGCTTTATTGATCTCACTGCAGCATTTGATAAGGTCGACAGACAGACCCTCTGGAGGAAATTAGCAACCTGGAGCATTCCATCCCCTCTCTTAACGGCCATAATCTCCCTGTTTTCTGAAATCTGGGTACGAGTGAGAACTGGCCTAACATCTCTATCAGCTAAAATTTGTACCAGTGGGCGTCTGAAACAAGGCTGCGTGCTGGCACCCTTACTTTTCAACTTGTACACAGCAGATCTGGGAAAACCTCTGTCCAACAGCTGTTTGGTTCTGCCCCGCCTAGGCCATTGTCCCCTTCACATCCTTCAATATGCGGATGATATAGTCATCATGGACCATACCAAAGTGGGACTCCAATGCGCCTAGACCAGCCTACACAAATACAGTGCAATTAATTATCTTACCATCAATCCAGACAAGACGAAAATCCTTGTACACGGCAGACACAAAAACAAAGACGAAATCAAATGTACTATGGGCCCAATGACCACCACGTCAGCTCTGAACTATAGGTATCTGGGGGTTTGGTTCACAGGATCTGCCCAATCATCTGCTCATAAAAACGATCTGACAAAGAAATTAATGGTCATTACTTATGGTTTATTTAAACTCAACAACAAACTAAAAAGTCAGTCAGCAGAGGGAATAAGGAAAGTTATTCAAGCATCCCTTCTCCCAGCACTTTCCTATGGACACCAAGGGCCTGATTCACAGAACTAACTTAAGATAAAATCCTAACCTTACTACCATTTTGGTATTCACAGAAGGCACTTACTCATTTCTGTATTCACAGAAGTTAGGAGTCCTAACTTTAGGACTCCTAAATGCCTTCTGTGAATACCGAAAGTCTTAAAATAAGGATTTTCCTCAGTTTAGCAGTAGTAAAGTTAGGACTCCTAACTTTAGGACTCCTAAATGCCTTCTGTGAATACCAAAAGTCTTAAAATTAGGATTTTTCTCAGTTTAGAAGTAGTAAGGTTAGGACTCCTAACTTCACTACTACTAAACTGAGAAAAATCCTAATTTTAAGACTTTCGGTAATCACAGAAGGCATTTAGGAGTCCTAAATTTAGGAGTCCTAACTTCTGTGAATACCGAAATGAGTAAGTGCCTTCTGTGAATACCAAAATGAGTAAGTGCCTTCTGTGAATACCAAAATGGTAGTAAGTTTAGGATTTTGTCTTAAGTTAGTTCTGTGAATCGGGCCCCAAACTTTTTCTGGGGCCTGGCCTTGGAGCGGGATTAGTGCATGAACTATAAAAAGATCTTTAATACCAAAACATCTTCTTAGGGCAAGACTCAGGCTGGAATTTGGAATGGTCAAACAAGCAGTAACCCCTGAGGCCGACTTTCTCAAATATTACATCTGCATTTTGAAATCTCCAGAAAAATCTCTAAAGAGCTGCCTCAGAAACATATTTGAAAAACCAGGCTCCCCGTGCAACATCCAGCTTAAGAGAGCCCTTGTTACCACAGAGATAAATCAATCAGCAATTGCTCTGTACCCTATCTCCTATGCAATCTGGAAAAAGACCATCAACAAACAAGTGCAATTAACCTCATTCCAGCAAGACCAGGCCACATTAAAAACATAACATTTCCTGGTCTCGCTAAATGCTTTCTATCTGGTAATCAAACCCCAGCCTTACCTCTCAGCTTCTCTCAATCCTAAAACCATAAGAGAAATCATGTACATGCGATTTGCTGGCCCTACCGATAGTGGATTTTAACCGGACCTGGGCAAATCTAAAAACCGGAGTAGCCTGCAAACTACGCTGTTATAAACATGAATCATGGATGCACCTTTTGTGTTGCTGTCCTGCCATAGCCCAAGAAAGGAGAATCTTACTCAGGGAACTATATGAGGGGAAAAGCAAGCACCTGCCTAGAGGCCTAGGCAATATGTTTTTCACAAAAGGAGCCCTCCATCCTGGCCTATTGTGGAAGATTCATACAAACTCTCAGGGACCCTCTCCAGCCCCGTTTTGGCCCCCTACAACAACCACACAAAGTTCCAAAGCTGATTACAGATTATTTTAAACCAAAACTAGGAGATGGTCATTTCCCCCAAAAGAAATGAAATTATAAGGTCATGTTTCCCTATCATTAAAGATATGCTTGTGGATAGAGCCTATAGCATTCCCACAGGACTTAGAACCACCTTTCACTCAATAACATCAGTTATTGGGGATTACCAACAACCTTAATCATCAAAAGCTTGCTTTAGGCTCCACGAAGGCACAAAGCACAAGCACTTTACGAGAGAATCAGGACAAAGGGCAAAATATCCACTGTTGAAGGGAAAGGTAGGAAGATCCGGAAAACTGATGGGTCACAAATGGACGATATGTTTTATGGGGGATCCTTCGTAGAGTAATGGACTGCTGCTAGTACGAAACTCAAGTTTTGGACTACATGATGGCACAGAGCACATGCACTTTTTAGAAAGGTGGGTCCATGGGTAAAACATGCGTTGCTAAAGGGAGAGGGTCGCAGTCAGAGAACTGATGGGTCAGAAAACTGGGGACTCTGTTTACTGGGCATGGCCTGAAGAGTAATGCGCAATCCCTTGCATATAACCTGAAGGTACCTCGCTACTATCAAATTATGACGCAAGGGCCAGGCGCAACTCTTGACGAAAAAACTCCCTTTTAATTGGACCCGAGAGTAACTGGTTCCTTTGAAAAACTTGAATATTCTAGCCAGTGCACATTTTTACTATAGCCTTATAGCACGCCGTAGCGGGCTATACCGCTATTAAAGGCCCGCTGCAGTGTTAAAGGCCCGAGCCGAAGGCGAGGGACTTTAACAAAAGCAGCGGGACTTTAATAGCGGTATAGCCCTGCTACAAAGGGCTATAAGGCTATTAGAACATTCTGCCACTAGAGGGCAGAATGTTCTAACAAATTAAATAAAGGCTTCTCGAAGCTCGAGGAGATTTAAATCCCCTCGAGCTTCCAGAGGCTTTTGTAAAACATTGGAATGTTGCTCTGCGGGCCTTTACCGGCCCGTAGAAGCACGGAGCACTCCATTGTCTTCAATGGAGTGCTCCACATTCCAATGTTCTAATATTCATTATTATGGCTTCCTTTATAATTTTATTGTAATGTATTGGTTTTAATTAACAATGTATTAGATTCCTCTCAATTCAGGTTCTGCAGTGGACATGGCACTGAGACTGCCCTTATAGTCGCTAAAGAGGATATTCGTGCAACCTTGGATATTGCCGGAAGAGCCGCCCTGGTCTTATTTGACCTTTCCACTGCGCTTGCCATGTTCACGTGGTCGACCATGTTCATGTGGTCGACCGATTAAGCGCTTTAGGAGGGGCCAGGTGATTGCTTTACTTAAATCCTTCCTGACCTCTAGAGTTCAATCAGTTCATCTTGACGAATACACTTCTGAATCCTATGTTTTACCATACTTTATCCCCAGGGCTCATCATTGAGCCCATCATTGTTCAACATCTATGTTACTCCGCTGGCAAAACTTATTATATCTTTTGGGTTCTAATTGGTCCCCTATGCCGATGACACTCAGATAGTAGTATCCCTCTCCAATTCTTTTTTTAAAATCTTTTTTTACCCTCTCCGATTCTAATCAATTTTCGCAACTGTATGTTTGCAGTCAGGGACTGGATGGGAAAAAACTGCTTCAAATTAAAATCAGCCAAAATGGAAGTGATGTTGTTTGGATATAATGCTTCCTTCTGGACTCCATATTGCTGGGCCAGATATATAGGGACTCTTCCCATCCCTTAGTATAAACTCATGAACTTAGGAATCCTACTGGACAATCAATTAACAGACAAGAATCAGGTTAATGCAGTAATCTCTTCTTCCTTTTTTATCTTAAATACCTTGAAGAAAATCAAAAACCTGATCCCTCACGACCTTCTGAAAACAGTGGTCATTACTTTAGTATTTTCATGCATTGACTACAATGGTCTCTGTCGCAGTCTGCAAGTGAATATTATACGGAAATTGCAAACTGTACAGAATTCCGCAGGTAGAACGCTTAAAAATCTTCAGAAATTCCAATCTGCTACCCCAGCATGATCTCCACTCGCTTCCAGTGAGAAAACAAGCTTCTTTTAAATTGTTATGTATTGCCAATAATGCCTTGGCCGGTACAGGTCCTGAATATTTGAAAAATAAATTCTGCTGGTATACTCCTAATAGACTCCTTCGCTCCAGCCTGGTGGAAACAGTTGTTGTGCCTCGACACAGACTGACTACTTGGGGTGGCAGAGGCCTTGCGAAAAACACCTCACTCCTTTGGATGAACTTCCTCTTGATTTAATATAACTGCCCCACTCTCCTTATTTTTAGGAAAAAATTAAAAACTTGGCTTTACTGCAAATAAATCCTTTTACCTTATTGTTATCTCTGCATCTTCTCTAGCTTGGATCAGTGGCGAGACGCACAGGTCATAAGAGCACTTTATAACACCCAAAATCAAATCTTGTCCAGCGCCATCATAATGTGGCGAGTGAAGGATGCTTCCAAGCCTATAGCAGAGAGTAAAAATGATTGCTAAAAATATAAAACAGCACAGAATGCTCTGTGGGCAGAACTGAAAGAAGCAATGTCTATGTCAAGGATTTTGTAGAGCACATAGCCACCCAAGACCTGGCTTTTCAGTGCTAAAAGGACCCGGAGAGACAAGCACAATTTTAGTTAAGCAGATGTGTTTTCAGCTGTTTCCTAAAGCTCAACATATTTGTATTTGCTCTAAGACCAAGGGGGAGGGAGTACCAAAATTTTGCAATCTGCTATGCAAAGGAACAAGCTCCACCTTTTGATCTCCTGTCATTAAATCTCAGCCACCGTTGTAAAGGATAATGAGATGCTGAAGGATATTGGGGCTGGTTGTATGTTTTAGCTTTTCAGCAATACATAAAGCTGTAAATTGTGTTCTTTTGGCTATTTGCAGCCAGTGAAGTTTAGCAAGGGCAGGACGCACTGATTCCCTTTTAGAAAGACCTAATAACACATCAGCTTAATTGTTTTCCTAAGAGCTCTTAAAAGGTCAAAGCATGTTCCTGTTACTTTCTTGACCTGGTAGGCCATGGACAAAGTGTAAGCTTTGCCCAAAATCACCCCTAGGCTTTTGACTTTAGGTTTAGGGAGGGCACAGTGCCCTAGGCTTGATGGCCACAAAAGCTTATCCCATGTGGACGGATTGTTTTCCATGACCATGACCTTTGTTTTTGTCACCATTTAATTTGAGGCAACTGCCCACCTTCCAGTTAGAAACTTGTTCCAAGCATGTAGAAAGATTTATTTATCTTAATTTAATGTCAGGCGGCAAGGAGACCACGAGCTTGGTGTCATCCACATATGAAACCATGGTGAAACCTGAGGCTCAGATGATGTCAGCTAACGGGCCGACATACATGTTAAAAAGTGTGGGATTAGGGAAGATTCCTGCGACACTCCACACTTTAGTTAATGCAGCACTCCACACTTTTAGCTGATATATCTCAGATGAAAAAAGCCCTTTTTCGACCTGAAAGCTCCTGTTTTCTAGAAAGGAGGCCAGCAAGCTAAGTGCCTTGCCAGTGATGCCGACCTCTTCCATTCTCCTGCATAGAATTGGATGGGTCAAAGTATCAAAATCTGTGTCTAAATCTACAAGAATAAATGCAGCTGAGCCACCCTGAGCCAATATATTTTCGAGGTCCTCTGTAGCTAGTAATAGAGCTGTCTCTGTACTGCATCTAGGATGAAATCCAGGATGTGCTTGGTGTAGTAAGGTATTACTTTCAATATGGGTTGTGAGATGCAGGTCTATCAACTTTTCCAACATTTTACTCACCCATGGGATCCATGATATTGGTCTATAGTTTCCTACCCGATCAGGATCTAGGGATGGCTTCTTCTGCAGTGGATGATAATATCATACTTCCAAGAAGCCGGATCATGGCATTTTTTTTTGACTGATTATAAATAGTCATTAAAGCTGAAACAATAACATCTCCCCCTTTCATTAAATTGTCTATGGGGTCAGGATCAAGCGAGGAGCCGGATTTGATAGAATTAGCAGTTGTCAAAATAGTATCTGTGTTTAGTAGAGGAAAGGTAGAAAGTTCTGTTACGTTCAACCCTATAATGGCTCCAGTTGTGTGATTGAAATAGAAATCAGAGGCCTCTAAAAGTGACTCATATATATATATATATATATATATATATATATATATATATATATACACATATATATATATATATACCCAACAGGTTTCGACGTTTGTACGCCGTGATAAAGGCATCCAGATGCCGAAATGCATTGTTTTTTTTGGCTTGGTACCTGGATTAAATCACCCCAAGCACTTAATGGATTGTGCCTTTTAATTTGCAGAAAGGACTGTGCGCCTTGTAGCTTTGATGCGGAGTGAATCAGAACTTATACAGGGTATCCTTGTACCCTGGCGCGCACCACGGCTGTTGTGTCCCGGCTTCAACGAGGTGTGTGGAATATATATATATATATATATATATATATATATATATATATATATATATATATATATATATATATATATATATATATATATATATATATATATATATATATATATATATATTACCTACTGGCGGTCGCCAGTAGGTAGTTATAGTTAGGACCCTCTTACCATAGGAAATCCGCAACATTCTATTTTGAATAACTTTGGCGCCGGTCGACGAATCTTCGCCAAATTTTCAAAATAGGTGGGGCGCTGCGCTCCGCTCCTACCCTGAAAGTCTCGGGGGGATTCGTCAAGCGGGGGCTGAGATAAAAGGGGGGTCCCAAAACGCGTTTTTCCCATGCATTTTTCCATTGGACCTTTAGACACAGCTACAGCCCGAACGGCTGAACAGAGTTAAATGAAATTTGGCAGAGAGGTAGTCCTCAGGTCAAGGAAGTGCCTTTTGTAGGTTTGGTGTAAATCTGTTCAGTAGATTCTGAGAAAATAGCCTTTAAATCAATATAATTATCTGAGCCAGCTTACGGTGCGCTTACGGTGCGCTTACCGTACGCGTACGGTGACGTGCGCGAGCGCGAATCTGATTGGCTGATAGATCTTAGTAAACATTCGAATCGGTCGAAACCAGGAAGCGGCGGCCGCCATTTCGTGTGTTTCAGTCAGAAAAAAAAGGGAGACAACTTGAAAAGGGGGCAAGGAAGAGAGTTACAGACCCCCTAACATTTGAAAGGGGGTCAAAGAAGGACAGAAAAGTACAAAAAAGACATTTATTAATTTTTAAAAAAATCGCGGGGTACGCGTACGGTAAGCTCACCGTACGCGTACGGTAGAAAAAAAAAATAAAAAATGAAATGAAACGCAGATTTAAGTGTTTAGATATTAGGGGGCTCTAAAAAGAGCCGTTGTGTTTATGAAGTGATTTTTTAGTGGTACCTACAAGTAAGTACCGATGCGGAGTCTAAGGTTCAAGAGGAAGACTCTGTTCCCTTCATCATTGAAGTGCACACCATCTCCTCTATAAATGTTTTGCATGTCGTAACGCAAGTTGTTGTGGTAAATGGAACCCATACCATAGTCTCGGAGGAAAGCAGAAACAGATTTGTTGACGTGCTTTCTTGCTTTGTCAATCTGTGGACAGAAATGATTGGACCAGTTCCATTTTTGCCTTTGGCATATGTTAGAAAACACAAAGGCAGTTTTAGGGAAAAGTGAAAACAGTTGTGCAAAGGTCTCCTTCATAAGCATTTCCAGACCTACCCCAGTCAAAGGATGAAGGATTTCACCAATGGCATCAATTGGTGCCACTTTAACCCTCTCTGACCAATCCATTTAATGTCTACATTTGGCAAAGCAAGGTCTCTCACCATACCTGTTTTCTCTGCATACTTTTCACTCCAGAAGACATAGCTGTGCCCTACAATCCACACTGTGAACATCTCCAAAGGAGAACTGGATGCACTCAGGAGGTGTAATTCAGTAGAATGGTAAAAAGAAATGAAAGACAGTTTGGAAATGGAGGCATACATATATTTTGTTTTTTTTAAACGGATTGGCTGTTTCATACCATTCTACAATAAAAACTAGGCTGTATGTGTAAATTTATAGAAGCATGTTTTGTATTGGTACAGAAAAATGTGTTACCAAAGAACAGTACTATGGATTTGCTGTTAGGTTTGAAAAGTCAAGCACTCCTGCTCTTTGGAAATGAAACATTGTTTGGTGAACTTCTGACCTAACTCTGCACAGCAGTGTTTCAAGAGCTGTTGCTATGGTAGCAGGCAGAAGTCAAGTTGGGGGAAGGGTACTAGGCAGAAGTCAAGTTGGGGGAAGGGTACTTTTGGAAAAGGGTTGGTTTTCAACCAATAGAAATGTGTGATTACATTTGAAAAAAGGGGGAAGCACTGAGATTTGAAACTTACATGTATATGTGTGGAAAAAGAGAGGGAAACTTTGCCATTATCTGGTTCTGCTGAGAGGAGAGAGGTGTACAGAACAGAGATCCTGGCTCTGATAATCTGCTGTTTGAGTGCCACATTTCTTTCACAACTAACTAATTTTAAAGGTGAGTTTAGAATTTGAGAGGGGATGTATATGGTAAATTAAGAAATGAATAATAGAATTGGAATTCCTTTTGTTGAAGTTGTGTTTATCATTTTCTGTTTTGGGAGAAATTGAAATGTGAGGAACATGTAAAATAATATGGACTATGTTTTCACGATAAATTAAGGTGTACTGGTATAAATAAGGAATACTTTAAGGGTTTGAGGTTGCACCCAGTAATGCAAATACATTCAGCATCAGTAAGGCTGGTTGCCCTTGCTGGAGTGTAGCCAGTCACCCAGGCTACACATGTTGTTGGTCTCAGAAAGCTGTTTGGTATTGCTCTGGTGATTTTACATTTGCATTAGATGGAAAGGGGGAGGTATTTTTTTCTGCAGAAGCAGACTCTTAGCACACAGCCAGCTGCATATCCTGTGGAATCATGCACAGTATTCACAACCGAGTGGGGTTTGAGGTTTCAGTCAGTAATGCAAATACATTCAGCATCACTAAGGCTGGTTGCCCTTGCTGGAGTGTAGTCAGTCACCCAGGTTACACATGTTGCTGGTCTGAAAATGTTGTTTGGACATGTGCTTTTTTAAGAATCTGAAAAGTGGATTTAAAATGTGTCAGACTGTAAAAGTACTTATCACTTGCCAAAAAAAAGAGTAGTAAGTGTGCTTTGAAATTGGCAAAGAAATTTCGTTTTGTGACTAATATGAAAACATGACTCTGTGTGCATATAGGAATTACAGGCAGAGATTTATTGCGTATTGCTCTGGTGATTTTACATTTGCATTAGATGTAAAGGGGGAGCATTTTTTTTATGCAGAAGCAGACTCTTAGCACACACCCAGCTGCTTATCCTGTGGAATCATGCACAGTATTCACAATCGAGTGGGGTTTGAGGTTGCACTTAGTAATGCAAATACATTCAGCATCAATAAGGCTGGTTGCCCTTGCTGGAGTGTAGTCAGTCACCCAGGTTACACATGTTGCTGGTCTGAAAAAGCAGTTTGGACATGTGCTTTTTTAAGAATCTGAAAAGTGGATTTAAAATGTGTCAGACTGTAAAAGTATTTATCACTTGCCAAAAAAAAGAGTAGTAAGTGTGGTTTCAAATTGGCAAAGAAATTACGTTTTCAGACTAATATGAAAACATGACTCTGTGTGCAAAGAGGAATTACAGGCAGAGATTTATTGCGTTATGCTCTGGTGATTTCACATTTGCATTAGATGTTAAGGGGGAGCTATTTTTTTATGCAGAAGCAGACTCTTAGCACACAGCCAGCTGCTTATCCTGTGGAATCATGCACAGTATTCACAACCGAGTGGGGTTTGAGGTTGCACTTAGTAATGCAAATACATTCAGCATCACTAATGCTGGTTGCCCTTGCTGGAGTGTAGTCAGTCACCCAGGTTACACATGTTGCTGGTCTCAGAAAGCTGTTTGGTATTGCTCTGGTGATTTTACATTTGCATTAGATGGAAAGGGGGTGTTATTTTTTTATGCAGAAGCAGACTCTTAGCACACAACCAGCTGCTTATCCTATGGAATCATGCACAGTATTCACAACCGAGTGGGGTTTGAGGTTGCAGTCAGTAATGCAAATACATTCAGCTTCACTAAGGCTGGTTGCCCTTGCTGGAGTGTACTCAGTCACCCAGGTTACACATGTTGCTGGTCTGAAAATGTTGTTTGGACATGTGCTTTTTTAAAAATCTAAAAAGTGGATTCATAATGTGTCAGACTGTAAAAGTACTTATCATTTGCCAAAAAAAAGAGTAGTAAGTGTGCTTTCAAATTGGCAAAGAAATTTTGTTTTTTGACTAATATGAAAACATGACTCTGTGTGCAAAGAGGAATTACAGGCAGAGATTTATTGCGTATTGCTCTGGTGATTTTACATTTGCATTAGATGTAAAGGGGGAGCTATTTTTTTGTGCAGAAGCAGACTCTTAGCACACAGCCAGCTGCTTATCCTGTGGAATCATGCACAGTATTCACAACCGAGTGGGGTTTGAGATTGCAGTCAGTAATGCAAATACATTCAGCATCACTAAGGCTGGTTGCCCTTGCTGGAGTGTAGTCAGTCACCCAGGTTACACATGTTGCTGGTCTGAAAAAGCAGTTTGGACATGTGCTTTTTTAAGAATCAGAAAAGTGGATTTAAAATGTGTCAGACTGTAAAAGTATTTATCACTTGCCAAAAAAAAGAGTAGTAAGTGTGGTTTCAAATTGGCAAAGAAATTACGTTTTCAGACTAATATGAAAACATGACTCTGTGTGCAAAGAGGAATTACAGGCAGAGATTTATTGCGTTATGCTCTGGTAATTTTACAGTTGCATTAGTAGGAAAGGGGGAGCTATTTTTTTTATGCAGAAGCAGACTTTTAGCACACACCCAGCTGCTTATCCTGTGGAATTATGCACAGTATTCACAACTGAGTGGGGTTTGAGGTTGCACTTAATAATGCAAATAAAAACATGTAAAATAATATGGACTATGTTTTCACCATAAATTAAGGTGTAGTGGTATAAATGAGGAATACTTTTAGGGTTTGAGGTTGCAGTCAGTAATGCAAATACATTGAGCATCAGTAAGGCTGGTTGCCCTTGCCGGAGTGTAGTCAGTCACCCAGGTTACACATGTTGCTGGTCTCAGAAATCTGTTTGGTATTGCTCTGGTGATTTTACATTTGCATTAGATGGAAAGGGGGAGCTATTTTTTTATGCAGAAGCAGACTCTTAGCACACACCCAGCTGCTTATCCTGTGGAATCATGCACAGTATTCACAACCGAGTTGGGTTTGAGGTTGCAGTCAGTAATGCAAATACATTCAGCATCACTAAGGCTGGTTGCCCTTGCTGGAGTGTAGTCAGTCACCCAGGTTACACATGGTGCTGGTCTCAAAAAGCAGTTTGGACATGTGCTTTTATCAGAATCTGAAAAGTGGATTCAAAATGTGTCAGGCTGTAAAAGTACTTATTACTTGCCAAAAAAGTAGTAGAATGTGTGCTTTCCAATTGGCAAAGAAATTTCGTTTTCTGCCTAATTTCAAAGCATGACTCTGTGTGCACACAGGAATTGTTTTTAGATATTTAATTTGTGAAGGTGTTATTGTGATTTTCACTTGTAGGAAAGGGGTACTTAGTATTTTAAGATTTGAAAAGATCATAAAAAATGTAGTAATATATTTAAATATAAAAAAGGAATTTATTTTTAGTTTTTTTCAGGTATTGCTGAAGAGCAGTGAACAAAATTTAAGATGCCTACAAAATCCAGAGTAACGAAAAACCACAAAAAAAACTATATTTGAAGACAACTGGAGGACCTAAGTTAGTTGGAGATGCTCATGTTGGGAAAAAGAGAAAGTCTTCTGGTAAGCAGACAAAAGATTTTTTAAAGAACATCTTCAAAAAAAGGAAAAATGTACAAAATGTCTGTACTGGAAAGAATGTTTTCAATAGAAAAGAACAGGAAAAAATTGAGAATTTAGTTAATGCAAATATACCTTCTGCAATAACAAAGATTAACCTAAACAGAAAAACAGAGTTTAAAGAGATACGTAGAAAAATGTTTCAGAGAAGAGTTATGTCCAATTTGATAAAGGATGTGAAGAAATATAAGAAAAAGGCAAAATATTACAAGAGAAAAAAAGAAATTGAAGCCATTGCAGCAAAGGCATTAGAATTAAAAAGGAAACTATTCATTTTATTTTTGAATAGGATGCGTACATTAGATAAAATGGTCAATGTACTGAAATCACAAAGCAAAAGGAAAAGAGTAGTGAAAAGAACAAACTTTTGTAAAGTGTTTTTAGGAGAATGGATGCATAGTTCAAGTAGTGAACCTTTTTTTAATGAAGAGAGTTATTTTCAAAGTAATAGTTTGCTGCATGCAGTTGACACCAGAGGTCGTGCTTACGAAGTGAAAAATGGTTGTATAATGGAGAAGGAGAAAATGGTTCCAAGAGATGAGGTACAAGTGATGGCGGATGAGGCTATGGGGAGACGTCCTAAAGCCCCAGTGTACACTTGGAATTGTAGTAGTATTTGCACTGTGCTTCAGGAATCTATTGATAAATGTCGTGAGTTTCTAAGAGAATATAGTAAAAAAAGTGTAAAACAGAAGATTAAGGTGCTTCAAAGTCTAGATCCATGCAGAGTTAGAGAGAATACTGGTTTGCAGGGTCATTCTCTGGCTTGTCTATCTAGAAAAGTGTGTAATAGTGTTTTCCATCATTTTAGGATGCTGGCTGTTCATCATACTGAAATGAGAAAGTTTGTGAGACGGTTGTATTTTGCTAAAAGTCCAGCAATAAAGTTAGATGAATTGAATAGGGCTCTGTTCCGTGGATCGGTATCAGATGTAGAGAAGGTTGTTGATGAAATTCAGTTTTGTTACTTTGGTCCTGAACAAGACAGTGCAGAAAAGGACACAGTAAATGAGGAAGAAGTGGAAGAGAATGTAGAACCCTCTGTAAGTAAAACATTTAATGATCACATAACAAAATTTGCAATAATCTCTAATGAAAGACCAAATATAACTTGTATTTGTTGCCGCAGAACTCATTATAGAAAACAAACTAGGAATGTTGATCTCTACAGAAAGAGTGAAAATGAAGATAATTATAAGTGGAAGGATTTTGCCACATATATATTTCTTGAAAATTGTTTTGAATTGGGTGAAGATCAGCGTATTTGTAAATACTGTTACAACAAGTTAGAGGAAAATAGAATGCCAACCAGAGCTGTACATAATAATTTAGAATTGGATGTTATTTCTGCCGAACTTTCTGAATTAAATACATATGAGTCTATACTTATTCAATGTGTTCATCCGTTCCAGACCATAGTACGTATGGAGCCCAAAACTGGTAAATTACCTCCTTCAGATTTACTGAGAGGTTTAAAAGGTAGAGTGGTGTATTTGCCCTTGGATTTGAAAAACAATATGGAAACTATTGATGCAGATACTTTGGAAACTGAACCATTAGTTATTCTGGTTAATGGTGTACCTACAAAGAATAAGAAGATTTGGCAGGAGCTGGTAGATGTACGGAAAGTACAAAGAGCAAATTTGTATTTGAAAAGGAATAACAAATGGTATGAATCAATTTATATAGAAGAAGAAGAAGATGATTTACAAGAAGACACAGAAACACCAACTGGACAAATTGAAAAACGTGGACAAGTCAAAGGAAGAAGAAATTTATGAACATTTTAGCATACATCCTCTACATTCAAAAGAAGTTATGGGAGACAATATTGATCTGTTTCAGATGAAGAAAGCAAAAGGAACTCCCGTGAGTGTATGGGAGGAGAGCTTGGAAGCTCGATGTTTTCCCCAGCTATTTCCTAAAGGAAAAGGAGGACGATACGATGAACGTCCAGAACAGATTCCAGCTTCTGAGTATCGGACTACAAGACTATATGCAGAAGATCCCAGATTTCGACAAAGTATTCCTTATTTGTTCCATCTTTTATTTGAAAGCGACTTGTCTGCACTATCTTATGCAGTAAATCACATTTTAAAAAGTGGAGTACATTTACAAAATGTGTCTGCTAAGGATTTTATAGAGAAAGTGCAGCACCGAGATGATCATTTGGAAACACAACTGATCAATCTGATGGCTTGTCAGCGTGGGACAAATGAATATTGGTACCGACGCCATGGTGAATTAAAATGCATGTTACGGAATTTAGGAACACCAACATGGTTCCTTACCCTAAGCTGTGCTGAGTACGCTTGGGATGATTTACTGGATTTTCTACGAGAGGCAAATTCAAACATTAAAAACATTGAATACAAGACAGCAGGAGAACTGTGCTCATTGGATCCGGTTAATGTTTGCAGATATTTCAATCATAGATTTGAGGCTATGATGTCCTTCATCTGCAATAAAAAAAATCCACCCCTTGGAGAAGTAGTGGATTTCTTTTGGAGAAAAGAGTACCAGGCAAGAGGTGCTCCTCATATTCATATGCTGTTGTGGATCAAGGATGCCCCAAAGTTTGGAACAGATACTGATGAAGCAGTGTTATCTTACATTGAAGAATATGCAACATGTGCTATACCAAAAAGCACAGAAGAGAAAAAGTTAAAGGAGCAAGTTTTACGTTTCCAAAGTCATCGGTGTGGAAAATACTGTCGACGGAAATACAAGAGCAAAGATAAATACTACACTAAATGTCGATTTGGATTTCCTAGACCTGTTCTTTCAAATGGAAGAGTAAACAGTTTTATGTCATCTGTGAGACATACTATCACAAGAAAATCACCTAAGAATACCTACAACCTAAAAAGAAAAGAAGAATCAAAAAATATAAATGACTACAACCCAGTCATTTTATCCATGTGGAATGCTAACATGGATATACAGTATGTAGCTGACAATTCCATTGCTGTTGCTCGATATGTAACGTCTTACATTACTAAATCTGAAAAAACTGAATTGAAAGAACTGTGGGAAGAGATTTCTCACGAGAAGACTGTCAGTAAGAAGCTGTACAGTTTCAGTTTAAAGATGTTATCGCATCGAGAAATTGGATCCTACGAATGTTCAGATAGGTTATCTTCTGCAAGTCTCTACTCGAAATCAAGAAGAATAATTTGGGCAAGTTTAGGCCTTGCAGCAATGAGAAATCGGGTACTGAAATCTGTTGGAGAAATTGAATATTTGGCCGAGAATGACCCAGAAAGTACAGATATTTTGAAATCAAACATGTTGGACACATATTATCCAAAAAGAAGTCATCATCTGGGGAACATGTGTCTCTATGAAGTGCTGCAGAACTACATTTATTCACGGAAAGCCGCAGAAGACATCAACAATGGAAAATATAAAGTCATTGGTGAGGAAGGATGTTTGGTGAAGCAAACAAAAGGAAGTTTGATAAATCACAGGAAGCTGAGTTGCGACACTACTGACAAAAAGGAATTTTACTACTTGGCTCTTTTACAGCTGTTTAAACCATGGCGTACAGAGGATGAACTACTGGGAGAATTTCAAAGCTATGAAGATTCTTTTAATGCTTGCAAAGACAGCATACAATGCAGTACATTCTCAACTTATCTGCAAATGTTAAATGAAGAAATTGAACAGGAAACTACAATTGCAGCTGAAGTAGCTAGAAACAGTTCTCAAGACAGCCAAAGTTCAGGAACACTCAGTCAAGATCCCCTAGGACAACCAATCGTTGAAAATGAAGCATCAATAGCCATGAATGAAGTGGAAACGGCTATGAATCAAGCTCAAGAAGAATTTATAGACTTACAAAATTTGGAAAGACAACTGAATGAAGAGCAGCAACAAATTTATGAAGAGATCAGAAGCAAAATTGATCACGGATTTCTACATGAAAAAAAAGAGTGCTCATGCACATCATTTCATCCAATCAGGATGTATGTAAGCGGACAAGCTGGAACTGGAAAAAGTTTCTTAATAAAAGTCATCAGAAGCTACCTACAGCAAAAAACGGATTCTACTTTGTCTTGTGTGGTTACTGCTCCAACTGGGTTAGCAGCATATAACATAAAAGGAATCACCTTACATCGTTTGCTAATGTTACCAGTGGAGCATGAGAACAAAATACAAGACAACAAGCTAACTGGAGAAGCATGCTTGGAAGTTTCAAGAGTATTGAAGAAGATGCAAGTTCTCATTATTGATGAGGTGAGCATAGTATCAAACTTAATGCTTGCCTTTGTGCATTTAAGAATGCAGAAAATTCTAAGGACAGACTATGACGTGTTATTTGGTGGAAAACATGTCATAGTTTTTGGGGATCTTCTACAACTTACTCCAGTTAAAGGACAACCAGTGTTTAATACTGTGACACATGAAGACACAAAGAAGTCATTGGGAAGCATCGGTAATGGCAAATATTTGGTCCTTCTTTGAGTACAAGGAACTTACTACTAATATGAGGCAAGCAAACGATGAAGAATATGGAAGTATTCTGAAAGATATCAGAATTGGACTACTCACAGAAGTTGGCAAAAAAGCATTACAGAGTCGGCTGCTACATAATTTATTTCCAAAGGAAGAAATAGTTGCAGAGAAGATATACAAGAACATTGCAGAAAAGAAAAGTGTCATCTGCTTAATGCCAACTCTACGTGAATGCTCAATATTCAATGAGAAGCTTTTAAAATTGGAAAAGGAAGATATCAGGAAATTGGAAGCAGTGGACAAAATTGAGGATGGAAGAATTACTATCACATTAACAGGCACACTGAAAAATATATTGGATTCACTAGAGAAGAACATTTCCAAAACAGCTGGATTAGAAAAAAATCTATATGTTTGCATGAACTGTAGAGTATTTTTAAGGAGAAATTTGGATGTTGAAAAAGGTTTAGTTAATGGAGCTATGGGAAGAGTTGTGGGTTTTATTAATTATCAGAAAAAAGATGGAATTGAATGTTTAAAAATAAAATTTGATCAGATAGAAGAAGTTAAAGACATTTGCCGTTGTTCAGTTCGTTTCATGCTTGTGAAAGACTTATATGTACGTAGGAAGCAGTTTCCGTTTTCTCTAGCATATGCTGTAACTATTCACAAGTCTCAAGGATTGACTGTAGATTGTGCTTTTGTGAACATTGGTTCAACTGTGTTCAAAGAAGGTATGGCTTATGTAGCTTTGTCACGAGTGAAAACATTATCTGGTTTATTCATGATAGACTTTGATGACTCAAAAGTTAGTGCTGATACAAATTGTGTAAAGGAGTATAATAGATTAAGAAGAACCTATGCTCCTCATTTAGGTCAGTATCCTGTGTTGGAGAAACGTGTAGTTTCTCGTAAAAGGAGAAATGAGAATATCTGTAATGAAGATGTAGAGAGGAGGAAAAAAAAGAGGAGTGATGTAATTGCAAGCAAAAAGAAAAAGGAAAATGAAGAAGAGGTAGTAGGATGTCATTTTGAAAATAGCTCTGGTGTCAACTGCTACGCTAATGTAGTGCTAAATGTTGCATTTTATCTGGAAAGTGTGCAAGAGCAGATAAAAGTAGATCAGAGAAAAAGATTCTGTTCTGAGTTGAGTCTCCTTTTTCAAAAGCTGAGTAATGATAAAACTCAAATAGAAAGTGCTACTGAAATTATAAAACTTTTAGATGTATGTTCAGGACGAACACAGTTTTCTCAAAATGTACAGCAAGACGCACAGGAATTCTTGATGTTTTTTCTTCAGGTACTGGAAGAAGAAGGGGTTCCCATTGAAAATATGTTTGGTGTCTCTTATAAATGGGAACATAGTTGTGAAAACTGTTACAATACATGTGGCTCTAATGTTGATTCTGAAAGGTTTATTTATTTAACATTGCCAGAAAGTAAAACAGTCACTTTTGCTAAATTAGTTAAAGATGCTAATCATAGCATGGAATGCGGTGAGTGTCAATCTGAAATGTTTTCAACGTTAATTTTAAAGGAATACAGACAATATGTAATTTTAATGATGCAACGATGTAAAGCTGATGGTTCAAAATTGGATACTTTAATAAAGAAGTTTACAGGACAGCAATTATCAATTTCAGGAAAAACTTTTGTAACAGTTGCAATAATTTTCCATGAAGGACCTACTGTTACTTCTGGACATTACACAGTTTATCTTAAATGTGAAAAGGCTGGACACTGTGTAATGATTCCCAATTGATTTTCAAGCAACGTTTGCCTTTTGATTTAGCAAATTCCTATCTAATCTTCCTGAAACCTAAATTTTAGAGAGACTTGGCAAGATCTGTACAAAACAATTTTACCATTTTATTGGATTACCATTGGAATTTTCAAAAAAAATGATTTTACAAATTATCATTTGGCCTAATGGAAAGGTAACCAATTGTAATGTGGACTTTTTAAATTTTTAATGAAACTTTGGAAAACCAAAAATTTAGACAAAATCGGTAACATCTGCACAATTTAAATTTTGGAATGTTATTGGATTGCCATTGGAAACGTATTCAAAAAAGATTTTTAAAATTACTATTTGGCCATGAGGAAAGGTAAACAATTGTATTGTGGACTTATTTAATTATTAATTAATCTTTCAGAAACCAAAATGTTACAGAGAATCGGTGAGATCTGTACAATTTAAACTTTAGAATTTTATTGGATTAACATTGGAAATTTAATCAAAAAAGAATTTTAAATTTACTATTTGGCCTAAAGGAAATGGAACCAGATGTATTGTGGAGTTATTTGAGATATATTTTTGTGATTATACTTCTGAAACAAAAATGTCAGACGGTATTTTAAAGAAATGAGTATTGATATTAGATGATATTTCTTTAGAATATTATGCATTTCTATAATGTTATGTTTAAGAAAAAAGAGATTCTGGGCTTTTTTAAAACAATCTTTGAGATTGTTATTTTTTTTTGCCCGCTGTTAAATGATGAATGCAATTGCTTTCACAATTTATAGTGAAATGCAATATATTCTGAAAACAGCAAAAAAAAGGCAAAACATTTTTGGGGAAAATATGTAAATATGTGTACTGTATTATAAAATGTTTTATTAAATATTAATACTTTTTTCTTTTTTTTCAGATTGAGATAGAACATTTTTGAAAACTTGAACCATTTTTAAAGCAATTAAAATTAAATTTTAATTAATTAATAATTTTTTGAGTGGGTATGGTAAGTCAAAAATTTCATGGTCCCTTTTTTCCACTTCTCCACAATCACATTTTCAGTTTTTCATTGTAGTCTCTCAAGGACCTTGTAATGTGATAATTGATTTAAAAAAAAAAAAAAAAAAAAATTACGCGTACCGTACGCGTACGGTAAAAAATAAATTAAAAAAAGTTTAAAAAAATATATAAAAAAAAGTTGAAAGGTAAGGTTGGCTCTTAAAAGAGCCGTTGTGTTCATGCAGGGACAGAGGAAAGAAAGAATGGGAATATTAGTCGGTACGACAAATGTGCTGATCTATTAAATTGTTCACTAGGGCAACACTGGTCTCCCTATGACAAATTAGATCATGACAAGTGGCGCACCGAATTAAAACCCTCGCAAACCGATGGTTGGTTTCCAGAGGACCAGAAAAAGGAGATGCTCCCCCCACAGATGAAGGGCTCAGCTGACCTGCCGAAGATGGACTCGGCCCTGCAGATGATGGACCAGGCTGAGCTGCTGTGGATGTGCTTGGTTGACTTACTGAAGGGTTACCTTCAGTATGTCGAGCATATGTCCTACCGTGTACATCATGAAGGTGTCTCAACATGGTGTGATTCCCGAAGGAATACTTCTTGTTGGGATTCCCTCTTGAAAGTACACGGTCACAAAGCTTACAAGTCACTAAGGGTGCATTTACCTTTTTCTTGCCCTCTGGAAAAGAAAAATACTCCCATATGAAAGAGCTCTTTTGTTTCCTCCTTCTCTGCCTCAAGGTAGTGCTGCTAGCCTCACTCTCAGAAGAGGTCTGCTGTTCTGCCATCGTATCACAAAGACAACTCAGCTCCTTCTCCTAAGGGATCACAAGCAGAAATGAGGGGAATGGGTGTGGTGTAGGAGAGTTCTAGAACTGAAAGTACTTTAAACCAATCAAAAGTTTTGTTTCTTGATCACATGACCTACCGTGCGCGTACGTTACGCTTACGGTGCGCTTACGGAACGCTTACGGCAAACGTACGCATGCGCGTAAAAAAGACACGCGCACGCGCGCATGCGCAAAACAGGCACGCCCCTTCACTTCCGCGTAACATGCGCGTGCAGCGTACTCGTTACGTGCTGCGCACGCGTGCAGCGTACGCGTTACGCGCTGCGCACGCGTGACGTACGTCTACGCAAATTGCGTAAATGAACGCAAACAGCGTAGAAATCTAACGTTATAAAAGCAAGACGTGCGCTTACCGTACGCGCACGTTAAAAAAATACTAAAAAAAAAAAAAAAAAGGGGAAAAAAAAACCACTATGTTATACTAATAAATCTTACCTGTTTAGTTTAAAAAAATGGTAAAAATAAAAAATATATTGTAGAATTTTTAAAATTTAACCATAGTCTTTAAAAAAGGATAGAAAATTAAAATAAAAATATGTAAAAAAAATTGAAAAAAAAAAAAGGTAAATATAAGAATTAGCATTTAAAAAACCTTGCAAATTCACTGAAAAAACCATGGGTTTCACACACGTTATAGTTAGGAATTAGCATTTAAAAAACCTTAGAAATTCAATGAAAAAACCAAAGGTTTCACACACGTTATAGTTAGGAATTAGCATTTAAAAAACCTTAGAAATTAAATGAAAAAACCAAAGGTTTCACACATGTTATAGTTAGCTGGACATTTCACTCGTAAAAAACCAATGAAATTCCCCCGTTATAGTTAGTTCAGCTAACTATAACTCGCGCGCCCGCAATGCACTACTGATGACGTCACATATTACATCACTCATGACATGGTCACTGACATCACTCATGACATCACTGATGACATCTCAAATGACATCACTGATGACATCACTGATGACATCATCCTTGTGATAGAGTGGCAGACCTCCTCTTCCCCTAATATAACCTTTGATACACACATTCAAAAATAGAGACTAAAATGTTCAAAACAATGGACATACCAATACCAGTTACAACAACCTCTTCTATAATTCTAAGAACCACATACACATCCACTCATTCACCAACAGTCCTATACAGTCACTCATACATGTACTCACTCATCATATGTACTCATACACCTATACATCCTGTTACACAATGCCACTCATCCATAGAGTTCCTCACACATACTCACTCATGCTAATAAAGAAACAAACATACATTTATTTGCATATACAGTTATACATACACCACCACACTTACTTCTACGGAAACTTACACATACTTAGTCTTATAAACAGTCACTTATAGAAACACATACTTATTCATACAGGAACTCTTTCAATCTCTCACTCTCACATATACTCACTTATATACACCAATAGTCACATATACTAGTTTAATAGATATGTAGTTACTCATAAAGACACTATTGAGACAGTCATTCACTCACTAACACACCCATACACACACTCATCCACCCATACAGTCCTGCACACATGCTGTCTTCAACACATACAAAGAGTGAATCACTCATTCATGCACCTATGCACTACGTAATACCCCCTACCGAACCATGCAGACACTCAGACTGATACTCAAAAAAACAACTAATAACCTATATAGACACCCATGAAGCTAATCACCAACCCATGCAGCCACTTATACACAAAGTGAGAGACTGATACAGATATTTTCATATTTAAACATTACTCAGTAAGCCATGTATTCACTATGATACACTTAATCAGTCAGTTACACAATAAATTTTTCAAAAACAAAGCATCCATTTAGACACTTATATACCCATTTATTCTTCCATTGACCTTGAGATATACATATATAAAACATATTTAATTTTCAGAAAAACACACATTCACTGGATGATGACATCAGTGATGTCATCAGTGATTTCATTTGAGATGTCATCAGTGATGTCACGAGTGATGTCAGTGACCATGTCATGAGTGATGTAATATGTGACGTCATCAGTAGTGCATTGCGGGCGCGCGAGTTATAGTTAGCTGAACTAACTATAACGGGGGAATTTCATTGGTTTTTTACGAGTGAAATGTCCAGCTAACTATAACATGTGTGAAACCTTTGGTTTTTTCATTTAATTTCTAAGGTTTTTTAAATGCTAATTCATAACTATAACGTGTGTGAAACCTTTGGTTTTTTCATTGAATATATATATACATACATACACACCAGGACCTTCGTCTGCTCACAGCGTCGTATCTGCTGACCCAGCCAACAAGGAACCACGAACCACCAAATTCAGGCAGATTGTTAATTTATTAAAGCTGTTTTTCCTCTAAATACGTGTTTCGGGCGCCACTCACCCTTGTTCACATTTATACCAGCTATCCACATTGTACTTGAGAAGGATGAGGACCCATTCCAGTGATCTTGGGTTTTAAGAATGAACTTACAACAGAATACATTTCTCTAGTAGGCTGGGAGGAGTACCTGGGTGGGAGTGCAATGACTATATCTGGCCAACTGTTCTCTGATAACCAAATTTCATTCAGAAGGAGGACTTGAGGCTGCTTCTCCTCCAAGAGAATAAATATCTCCAGTTTATGCTTAGGGAGGGATCTACAGCTCAGTAGTGGCCTATTCCAGAAAGCGGCGGGCTGAATAGGTGTTATCTGTCCCTGTATAAATCTTTCTACGTAAGATTCATGGCTGTTTTTAATTACAACATTGTTCTAAGCGTAGCCACACTCGAACACTTACTCTGCATATTTGCAGGATCCAGAGAACGTTTACACACCATGTTGGGCAACTGATTAAGCTTATTTCGGGCCTCTGCAGAGTAACACAAAATAGCTCATTTACCAGGAGCAAGGGTTCTGGCCCCTGGCGCCATCCAGCATGGACAGGCACAGACGGGCTTGCTTTAGGCACGCCTTTGACACACCAGCAGCGCTAACGTGCACTGGGACACATTAAATACTATGGCTGGGTCAGAGAGGAAAAAAGTTAGACCCCCAACCAAAATGGCGTCCTGCTTAGGTGCGGACATGAGCCAAGTAGCTCTGATCATGGCCAGGGAAGGAGAGTTCATAAAAATGCCCCAACATGCTCAAATATCAAGTTAGTACCTCATGTGTCAAGTTTTTTAAGGTAACTGCAATATCAATGTAGTTTTCCCGATCCACCCTCCCAGTTCAAAATAAAGTGCAAGTGAATATACAAAGAACACCAAGAGGTTTTGGGAGGTTGCCATTCTGGTAGAGAGGGGGATGATAAGCAAGCTAGAATGTCATATAGGTCCAAGGGAGTTGGTTAATGACTATAGTGAACTCATTTTGGTGTGATAGTTACAATTCAAGCAAGGCATGGCCTACACTGAGTAAGGGACTATGAGCAAAATATCCTTTTATGGGTATTTTAGTACCAGAGGTGGAAAGGGCTCTGGATAGTAGTGGTAGTCTGAGGGAGAGATGAGAGGGCAGTGGGATTGGGCGATGAGAGGAGGTAGTGGCAGTGTGAGGCAGATGAGAGGGGAAGTGGGTGTATGGGTGAGAGTTGACAGGGTTGGTGGAAGTGCAAGGGAGAGATGTGTTGGATTGGAATTGTTTGTTCTGCAATTTTGTGACGTGGTGTGAAGTTGTGCAGTGGAAATATGTGGTATGTCAATGACATACCTTTGAATGTTTCTTAGAATGACTACTCATCCATGCTCAATATGACAGCCATGTGTTTGCTACTGCCACTTATTATTGTACTTTCACTTATGACCAAATTCCCTCACTGATCAGTGGAGGATGTTATAGGGTAAAGCTTCGCTCACTTCTTGAATGCATTTCCACATACTATTTTAGGGCTGTCCAAAGGGCTGGGTCCTGTGCTCTCACCAGACTAGTGTGCCTATTATATAAGCACAGAGCTCTTATTTTGATTCTGTTTGTGTGAGCATTGGTCTTTCAATCAACTTAGGCATCTCCTACTACAAATTCCTAATGGTATACGGCCTCCTTGTTACCTATTTTATGATTCCATCTCTTTGCTGTCCTTTGGCATCCGCCTCCTCACTCATCCACCCACCCTTATTCTACAAGCAGAAGATGTTCACATGCAGTGGTGTATATAAAGTGTAGTATGGTTTTTAATGAAGATAATCTGACAACCACAGAAACACAGAAAGAAGGGTAAAACTTACCCCCAAAAATAATAATAGCAATATATTTGACGCAGCAAACACATTACAAAACCACTCCAAATGTATTTGAGCTAGTTGGGCTACTGCTAAATGATTATTAAAGCACATAGACGCAGAATCAGCATATTTAAAAAGATTTTACCAAATTCTGATTAGAGTTGTCACGTTTCCTGGGTTCGTTGTCGAGTAGCTCATCCAGATCTTGGCATCCTGGAACTATTGCTACTATTTATCACATTACAAAATCAGTACTGCAAGTCCCATAAAGCATAACAAAAACATGGATTGGATGAAGTGCTCAGGTTTGGATCTTGAAAAGTTGAAAGCTCTGTCTTAACCCCTTCGGTGCCACGCCCTTTCCCCCTCCTGTGCCGGGCGTTCCACACGCGGGTGGGGTTCATGACGAGATAGTCTCGTCATGGGCACAGCGCGACCGTGCTCCATGACGAGACAATCTCGTCATGGGCACAGAAGTGGTTAATCAAGTGCCAGATTAGGGTGTAACATTTGTGTCTGTAACCAATATTAGCATTGTGCGGTGCCCATAAATAGTATTTCATTTTTCAAAAGAATTCCCGTGAATTTTATTTGATTGACTTACACTTGGCCAATTATAGCTAGCATATAAATATGTAGTGGACGTCATTCATGTAGCCTATATATGTCAGAACTCTTGGAATATTGATTTAGAAATAAAGTTTTGTCTTTGCCTTCTATATCACATGGCACCAAAACATGCCTAAAAAAAAAAAGAGGTGTCAGAGAGGAGTCTCTACTTTGAAGATGGGAGCCAGTGACAAGGAAATACAGGCTTCACATGAGATGTGACTAAAGAAGTTAGGGGCTGAAGAGGAAGAGCACACACAAATACATATCTGCCATAAAAAAATTAATTAAAAAAATAGCAAAGCATATTAAAGTTGAGGCGTCTCATTGCCCACAGTGTGCATACTAGCTCTTTGAAGCAGCCATCTTTTTAAATCAGGCATTCTGTGTGTGTGCACAAACTAATATCAACCAGCTAATAGAGAAGAAGAATATAAACATTATAAAACTAGAAGATTACTCTCAGGGGTATATTCACAAGAACGTGTAATAACTACCGCAAGAGTAGCGTAACGCAATTTTCAATATCCGAGCCCATCACAGGAAAATAACCCAGTGAAAAGGTGTGATTCACAACAAGGCGGTAGCATGCGATAGTCTGCCGAAACCGCGGACAATGACTGCGATAAAACCACCTCGGTGGAGATAAAAACACAAACCACAACACCAAAAAAACAGCGATGGGCCAAGAGCGATGAGGAAATCAGTGATAAGCAGCGCCAGGCCTGCAACGCACACCTGGCAGGTGGGAAAAATCTCCATAAAAGCAGAAAAAACACCCACACACAAACTGACCTACACCCAAGCACCATGGAGGCAGCCAGAGCAGGCGCAGAGGACGAGCACAACCCCACAAGCACCCTGGACGACCAGCCTGGGACCTCTGGGATAGGAAAGGGCAAGGACAAGAAGACGAAGTTCAGTCCGCAGGCGAACAGGATCATAGTCACGGAGGTGATGGAACACCATCAACAACTCTTCGTCACCTCCAACGTGTCACTGGGCACCAAAACTGCAATATGGCGGGACAGCACCGACAAGGTGAATGCTGTCGGAGAGCACAGGCGGACAATGGATGAGGTCAAGAGGCGATGGAATGACATCAAGCGGAAGACCAAGGAGAAAATCTCCGCCAACCAGAAAGCAGCAATGCAGACCAGAGGTGGAGGCCAGCACCACAGCTCGAGCTGGATGACATGGAGGAGCTGGTGTCGACAGTCATAATTGTGGAGACTGTGGCCGGAGTCAGGGGACCGGACACTGCTCGACAGGACACAACACAACCGCAACAGGGTGAGTGAACACCAGGTACTGGGGGGGACGGGTGGAGATGGGCACAATGGCACACATGCACAATCAAGCAGAGCACAGTGCACACCCACAATGACTTTAGGTCATCGCCCAGATCAACAGACTGTCACAATGTACAATGCCATGCTGTCTGAATGTCAACCTGTACCATACGTCTACACACATGTGGACAGATTGTAATACACCATCTCCCCTTCACATCACAGGGGCACCGTCAACACCTTCTACAGAGCAGTCCCAGACACTCTTCACGGATGACGAGGAGGACAATGCCAGCATCGACACCCAAACCATCCAAGACATCATTGACCTCATCTGCCACTCACCTCCAGACTCAGGGCAGCCCAGCTACTTCGATGAGACCCCACCCACCACCCAAACCACCCAGCAGGAGACACCCACAGCCCCGGCACACTCCCAAGACCTCCAGGAACAACACATGGCCTTCCAACGCCGTGTGGTGGAGTGCCAGATGGAGACGGCTGAGCAGGTGCGGGTGGGCTTCGACATCATGGCTGCCAAACTGGATGCCATACTTGGGTGTCTATGTCCGCCCCATGGTCTCCAATGAGCCCTGACTGACATCGCTGGAGTCGTGACGCGGAGAGAAGAACAGCTGTCCGCTCAGAGTGGCTCCAGCGATGCCAGCCGTGAGCTGGCACACATACGGAGGCTCATGGAGGACATGGTGCGGATGGAGGCAGAAAAGATGGCAGCCCCCGCTGCACATCATCGAAATGTATCTGGGATCTATCATACCCTACAGACCTCCACCATGGCATTGCCGCCACAAGGTGTGGCGGTGATGAATGCTGCTGCCCCCACACCATCCACATCCCCGCCTCCTGGTGTGTCAGTGCCTCCCAGTGCGGCAGCCGGATCCACTCAGGCCCCTGATGTGTCAGTGGCACACACTGCGGCAGCCGGATCTGCAACACCCACAGGTGGGGCAGGACACACACCCGGGGACGAGGACGTGCATGGGACTGTGGTCAGAAGGACCAGGCACTAGCATTAATTTCCGCCACCTGACCTGTTTCTGCTTGGTCCCACACAGGGCCTCATGACCTTCCACTGACCCACGAAACACTCTGATGCACTCACCTTGCACAGCGACATGGACTGCCACTTCCGGATTGATGACCAATGACACGGCGACAAGGCTGCAGATTGTACCCTTCCCTTCAGCAGGACTTGTCATCCCCGGATGGACTCTGGCTGGCCCTCCGAGGGCCCATATTTTGTAGTGTGCTGGGCATTGCCCTGAACTGCTCCAGTTGCATAACTGCACTGGATGTGCAATAAACATCCATTGATGCACTGCTGTGTCATGTCTTTTATCAATCATGTATGCAAGTGTGGATGAATGTAGGGACAGTGATTTCCCTTGCGTCAATGATGCTCATCCTGTGGGATGTCAGTCAGAGGGTGCTACATTGCATTTTGTGTACTGGGTGCCGTGGACACTACAACAGGGACACTCGCATCACTCACTTCCTTGTCCGGACATGGACTGAACCACGCCCAGAGCCCACGTGTCATTGTGGCAAGTCCTGCGCTATACCGGCATATGGCAGGCCAGACCACTCCGCTTACGTTCAGAGAAGGGGCACTCATTGCTCCCCGTCGCAGGCAAACTTGCTGGTGGTGTGCAGGTCACTGGTCTAGTTGTCAGCATGTCACAGCCACTCCCTGAGGGCAGGTTTGAACGCACACCACACCCATCCGGCACAGGTCAACATAAGGGGCCGACAACGTCACATTCTCCTCTGCCCTGGTGACTAGATGAAGGACGCCACAGTTCCCAATCATGAAGGGCAAAACAGTTTTGTTGCGCACAGGGTTAGCGAGAACACAGGCCTGCGTACGGCACGGACCAACCACCACGTGGCGCTGATTGGGGTTGCACAGGGTTAGTGGCAACCCAGGCCTGTGTATGGCATGGGCCGACCACCACGTGGCGCAGACTGGAGTTGCACAGGGTTAGTCACACCCGGCATTTTGCAGCAGGCACAGGCACCCTGCCACGGGATGGTGACTTTGGGTGCACTGAGTCAGTGGTACCTTAAGCTGCTGAGCGGGTGGGCATCCTGCAATGATGCCCCGTCCCGGTGGTCAGGGCAACTCAGGTTTCGTGTGCCTTGCTGGACCGCAGTGTAGGCCAGAGCCAGTGGGTAGCGCGGGCCTACCGCCACGTGGCCTCGCTTCCGGGTCTGACTTAGTGGCACCCATTTGGCTGATCGGGTGTGCAAAAGACACACAATTGATGTACGTAATGCTGAACAAATTAAAACTGAGCTGGTGCGCAGCCTGCGATGTTACCGGGTGCACTGGTATGTCCTCTGCCATGGAGTATTTAAGACCCAGCAACAAACGGGAGACCTGGTGGCCTGTGGAGCGTGGCTGCATGGTGTGGAGGGTGCCATGTCTGCAGGCCCCGGGATTGTGGCTTGCAGTGGCACGTGGTGAAACATCCTGTCTACACGCCGGTGGCGGAAGGTGAGCAGTGAGGCCTGGGTGTGCATGGGCGGGCATGCTCCGTGGGCGGTGGGTGCCTTTGTGATGCCTCTGCCTGGGTGTGCATGGGCGGGCAGGCGCTGTTGTCTTGTGCAGTGTGTGTACTGTGCCAGACATGTATCTGGACTCTGTTTCAGATGACGACTCTGACTCAGATGTGTGTCCTGGTGTACTGCTATACATACCGGCATGTGGTTGGAGACACACCGGTGGCAGCAGGTGAGCAGTGTGGCCTGGGTGTGCAGGGGTGGCTCTCTCTCTCTCTCTCTCTCTCTCTCTTCTATCTCTCTCTCTCTCCCTCTCTTCCTCTCTCTCTCACCTTTGCTCTCTCTCTGTCCTTAGATGTGCGCAGGACACACCTTCTCATCATGTTTTTTGTCTTGCAGGCTGTGACCTACGGACTCTCCCGCGGGGAGCAGCCATGTGCCTTCATTTAATTTCGGTGTTCATTTTAATAAAGTTTTATGTGTTGCTTCGAAAGTGAATGTGTGATGCTCATTTCTGTGACGACACTGTTGTGATTGTGTGACATCATGCAGATTATTTTGTACATGTTTTTGTGTAGCTGATGTGGCATGTCTTTGTTGGGGGGGTGTCAGGGAGGGGTGGTTCGGGGGGTGGTGTCGGTGGGTGTTGTGGCCCTCTTGTGTGTCCCGGCCGCATGATGTGTGGCTCCATGGCATTTGTTGCGCTTCCGATGTGGCCCTGGGCTGGTCTCCCTTTTGTGGTGCTGGTTGCCGTCCGACTTAACACCAGGTCAGAGCAGGTGTAGATTTCCTGGTGCTAACACGCCTTATCGCAGGTTTTGTGTTCTTATTGCTGACCTGGCTGGTCGTTGAGAATGTTGAGGTGTGGTTTGGTCGCGGCTTTTGGCAAGTGAACGCCTACTCTACATCTCATTAGCGATAGTTGCGGGGATCCTCTCTGGCGATGTTTTTTGCGGTTGCTATCGCAGGGTAAACTGGTGCTGTGGGCTGTTAGCACCAGCTTGTGAATGGGGAGGTAAATTTATCACGACTTTGGCTGCGATAAAGTGCCGTTAATTCGGCAATAGCTCCTTGTGAATATGGCCCTCAGTTTGTTAACCAAACAAACAACAATAGCAGAAACAAGAAAATGGACAAGGACATGAAGTGGGCTGGAGAAATGGAAGAGAAACCTAACTTGCTTTATAGAGTACTGAAACAAGTGCATACTGTGAATGCAGCCAACGGCGAGGCAGAGGGCAGAAACAGGTGTGATGTACTGTTTGGCTCTAATAAAGATGATAAAGTAGGAAATACAAAGGACCTCTTATTTTCAGATGAGCTATCAACGGGATGCTCATGTCAAAGTGTTTGGTAACAGGGACTGCCTACCCTTCTCCTGCGATCACTATCGTCCACCCCTACTCAAAGATGTAATTAAAGGATGCCGCCCCTAGCCCCCAAACAAGAGGCTCCCAACGACATAGTAGCAATGTGGGGAGCAGCTTGAGTTCAGAGTAGGCTGAACTTCCTCCTGCTCAAGTGGTTGGGAAACAAGAGACAGAATTCACACAACACCTCGAAGCCTGAGGCAACAAGAAATGTGTTTGTGGCCTAAAAAGACACGTACGTTACACAGCATCAATGAACATGTCCCTAACACATCAACGAGAAGCATGTCCAGAATGAACAACAGAAAGACCCTGTCACATAATGAAAATCATGGCATGTCCCTAATATGGAAAAAATACACAACAAATAGAAATAAGCCGCCTACCCCGCACTTTTCTTCACAGCAACACATACACACAAAACGAAACACCTCTACATAACTGAAACGAGACTGAAGGGCAGATCTGTTTTTGAGAACTTTCAGCCCAAGTAATGAAAAAACCAGGGATGCAAAATGAATGTGTCTACTGTCACTTTGACAAGGGGGGCTGAAATATGAGCTCAAGGACTTAAAAATTTTAAGCAGAAATCGCACCTTTTTGTTTTTTTTGGGCTGTTTCATAAACCGCAAACTTGACCCAAAGGTATTGGAGCACCAGCTTCATTACACAAGGTAGGCATCGAGATTTGCCCAGAATCACAGGATGTTGAGCCGAGATTCAAAACTTGTTCTCTAGTTCCAAAGTTGGCAGCTCAGGCCATTATGCCTTTTTTATTAAAAAAATAATATATCGGAATAAATCGGAAAACAAAGCTTTTAAAACAAGTATCTCACCACCCCTCTTTTGGTGCAAGGGGCACAGTGAAGTGATGACACAGGCACGATTACAAGTAGATTCCTTTAATACTGAGGAGCATCAACTCGGTACATCCTTCTCTACTCCAACCCCGATACTGGTGCCACACAGTGGAACCAGAATCACATTCCAACCCAAACATTCTATCATCACCGATCCCAAAGGAAATAACCAACTAGGGTTAAATTTAGACCGAGGTTTACGTCCACGCATAATAACAAATGGAGGTAACCCGGTCGCTTCGGTGGCAGTCACTCGGTAAGCCTCTATCTAAATTTTCGGACGTTTTCCTCCACCCATTAGTTCAAGCTACCGATACCTACTTAAAGGACACTAAAGCAGTGCTCCAACTCCTTGAAGGTCTCACCTTTGACCCCACTCAACATCCTCTACTCGGACTAGATGTGGAGAGCTTATACACCAGTCTCCCACATAATGAGACCCTTGACATCATAGAGGAGGTTCTTTTTTCCATCACCTGGAATTACCATACACCCAGGAATTTGGTCATGGAATGCATCACCCTAGCCTTAAAGAAGAATTTCTTCTTATACCAGGATGGGGAGTACCTTCGCGCCGAGTCTAGAAGGTCTGTATGTCCACCATCTGGAATCACAGAAAATACTCCTTCAACTTAACCCATTCTTTAACAACATCATTCTCTGGAAACGCTATATAGATGACCTTTTTGTGATTTGGAGAGGCGATTCTGAATCAGTATCCAGTTTTATGACTTGGCTTAATGAACAGAACACGTTCCTCAAATTCACCCACACTGTCTCTAACAATAACCTGGTGTTCCTTGACCTTAACATATATGCTGAAGAAGGAAAGCTGAAATCCAGAACACACTTTAAACCGACGGCAAAGAATTGCCTGTTGCTCTATGATAGTTTCCATCCGCGGCATCTGCGGGATAATCTCCCTTACGGACAATTTCTCCGTTTACGACGGAATTGCTCAGAGCTGACGGATTTCAAAACACAAGCCAAAGATCTGGAAAGGAGGCTTCTAGATTGCAACTATCCAGAACAGATAGTCAAAAGAGGACTCAAGCGTGCCAGAAATAACAATAGAGATGCTCTTCTGGAAAACCAAACACCTAAAGAACAGGAAACCAGACCAATTTGCGTAACCACTTTCAATACCCACTCTAACCAAGTGTCCAAAATTATCAATAAGAACTGGAAGATTCTAAACTGTGGAGGTCTGGACCTCCCAAAACCAATGTTCTCCCACAAACGCGGCCGCAGCTTGAGGGACATCTTGGTTCACACCAGACCGCGTCTTCTTCCAGCACATCAAAATACGTGTAGTCTGTTGCCACCCATCAGAGGGCATCACCCATGTGGCATGTGCAGTACGTGCTCTCTCACAAAAAAAAGTACCCAGCTCATTTTTTCAAATGGTACGTCATGGGAACAACGCAAGTTCACGAACTGTAACAGCAAGAACGTGATATATCTCATTACCTGTCCATGCGGTATGGAATATGTTGGCATGACCACGAGACAAATAAAGGTGCGGATTGGAGAACACAAGAGTAATATCCACTGCAAGAAGAGCACAACCAAAATGGCCACCCATTTTTTGAACATGAACCATGGCGTGGATGAAATCAAGTGGACTATCATTGAGCAACTCAACAATGATCGTGGACTCTTTGAAAAAGAACAACGTTGGGTGTTCCGTCTAGGCACTCATATAATGGGCCTGAACGACGATATACCTTAGGCACAATTGACATAACATGGATGTATCCTTATTATACTTATCAGCAGCGTGTTGGTGCGAAAAGCCAGATTTTGTCCCTTTACCCCTAGTAACCCCATCATTTGGACACAACTTCCCCCAATACGGCGCAGGTATACTTGCCTACACCAGCACACCTCTTTGGTGCAATCAGCCTTCTCTAACTTCATTGACTCATTTCTAAACTAGCGATCAGTGTCAGTAGCAGGCCATATGTATCTATATTTTAATTATTACCAGCTTAGTGTTAACATCTTTCTCACACTGATTATGAGCTCAGCATTGATCTTGCCAACGCACCTTAAATTTTAAGGAAGTATTATGTTCATCAGCACACCTTCTTTTATTTCCCCCGTGGTGTGTCACGCCTCCTGCTTTTGGTGCGTTAAGCCTTCCATTACCTCTTTAACTTACTTTCATTTGGCGAACCGGATTAGCAGCGGGCCATATGTATCCTTTTTGAATTATTCAAGAACTTAGGATAAATATATTTTTTTAATATTGACATAGCGTTTGCGCGTTTGTGCATTAACACTGTTTTTGCCGACATCTCTTCACTATTAATATTCTACGAAGGGCTGTATATCCACTTCCGAATTACAATGCACGCAGTCTAGTCTTCATTGAGTACCCTGACCCGGAAGCACTTCTGTGCACCGCGCCGCCACCAGCTGAATCCATTTTCGGAGCCATTCACGAGCTTTAAAAGCATTCCACCCGCCCTGGTTCCATTACACAGCGGAACCGCGGGAGGGACAGACTCGTAGCTGAGATTTTCAGTCAGGGCACGTAAGTACGGAGCCACAGCTCCGGTTTGCAGACTTCGCCCGGCACTTCTGTCAACAGAGGTAACAATCTGACCCCTTGTTTTATTTTCTCTCACCATTAGAATTGAGGCTCCATTACGATCCCACCCGTTCTAGGTTCATGAGGCATTATCCTCATATACATATAAGTATGCATTTTCGTTTTTCAACCACGTTTCTCACTTGAAATGCTGATAACTTTTCACGATTAGGTATAGAGTGTGTGTTTTCTGTTGTGTAGTGTCTTGTACTGTCCTTCCTTTTACAGGTCACTGCACCCCTTCCAGATAACACTAATATTACAGCTGAAGCACGCAATCTAAGTCACATTGCGGCGTTTTTTTTTTTTTTTGTATTTACAGGTACTACGCTCTCCTGCTAGGGAATTTTATTTAGTCTTCAATTTTTCCTTGTTTTGCAGATTCACATACATACGATTAGGTATTGTATATACGTGCACTATTTACTGCATCTGTCTCACTTTTGTATATTACTAAGCACATGCTTCTATTTGGGAGGGATCTTTTTCCTGTCCTGATGAAGATGCTCCGCATCGAAACATGTTGACCCACAGGGAGTAACCAACCACACATTACGTAGGCAAACTCTGCACTTTTGTTTTTAATAGCTCCCGCCCTCCTGGGACTAATTAAAGTTTTTTTCTGTCTCCTTGGGCCAGTTGCTTTTTAACACACACATATTCACAACTATAATAGACCCTCCCTTTACACCACACATAGTACTTCATCAAAAGTGCTCCCACGTAGTCGTAGGTCGCAGCACGCCCCGTCCCGCAGCGGGACGGGAAGACCCCTATGATGAAGCATGACACCATGGGCCATTCTTGGTGTGTGAGGGGTATTTAAACAACACTGAGTGTGCCCAAATACGTTTAGGGACACTCACTCACCATTATCCCTATTATTTAGTCTCCGCAGTACCTCCTTTTCAAGGTGGATCCTTCTGTTTATAACTGATACTAAAGTGGAGGACGTATCCACCTTAGCGCCTACGTAGGCCCTACCTCTACACTCCCTAATCTTGTTATATTTAGTCACTCGGTAAGCCCAGACAGTCTTTCCCACCTGTGAAATCCAATCTTGTGCATTACTAGAAGCAATTTGAATTATCCCTTTCAACACACGGTTAAATCTCTCAACCATACCATTCCCGCTAGGGTTATACAATGAAGTAGTCCTTTGATTAACACCAAGTTTTGCAAAATACTCCTTAGCCATATTGGACACAAATTGGACTCCATTGTCACTAATTAATGATGCCGGAATACCCTCTGAAGAAAAAACCTCATCCAAGAACTCAAGAACCTCCGAAGTATCAGCCTTATCCACAATTTTACAACTGGCCAGCGCGAAAAAAGATCCATAAGCACAAAAACATACTTCTGAGACTCACCACACTGGTCTTTGATGGGACCCAAAATATCAATAGCGACCGTGTCCCACGGCTCTTTTGAAACAATAGTATCACACATAGGTGGTCTAAAAGTCTTCAAAGACTTGTACGAAATACCACATGTAGTACAATTCCTAACCACTCTCTCCGTCTCAATATCCAAACCAGGCCACCAGAATAATTTTTTTATTACTGCCTTGGTTCTAGTAATACCAGAATGACCCTCATGACATAGCTCCACAATGGAAGCACGAAGGCTCATAGGAGGAATAATTATTTCCCCTCTTAAAAGAAAACCGTCACAAAAGGAAAGTTCTGATCTAACTTCCCAAAAAGGCCTGACCATGTCGGTTATGTTATCCTTACGAGGCCAACCATTCAAAATAAATGACACCACTTTAGATAAAACCTCATCACTACGGAATGCAGATTCCCATTCACTTTTGTTAATAGCAGAACAACCCTGACTGTGAATTAAAGCAATCTGAAAATCATTCCATTCCTCATCTTCACACTTTTCCAGCATAACAGGCATTCTGGACAGGAAATCAGCAACCAGGTTGTCTCTACCCGGGGTATAAACAATTCTATACGTAAAGTTCTGCATCCGCATAGAAATTCTAGAAAGTCAAGACGAGACATTAGAAGAACCCTCTGAGGACAAAATTTTGACCAAAGGTTTGTGGTCAGATCTTAGAGTGCATAACTTCCCCCATATGAATGATTTAAAATGGTCAAGACCCCAAGCACACGCCAGTGCCTCCTTCTCAATTATAGGGTACTTCTCCTCGCATGGAGAAAGCGACCTAGACGCAAAAGCAATGATGTTCTCTTTGCCATTGCCCGAGTACTGAGATAAAACTGCACCCAGTCCCTTATTACTTGCATCAGTAGTCACGAAACATTCTGCAGCCGGATCAAAGCTACTGAGGCAGGCTGCATTAGCAATAGCGGTCTTGATAGCCTTAAAATCCCTATCGCATTCGGAAGACAAAACAAAATTCACATTTTTCTTCAGAAGCTGCCGAATATTGAAACACTTGTCCGCAAAATTAGGGACGTATTTAGCGCAAACCTCAGCCATTCCTAAAATAGCTGAAACTAAAGACGCCTTGGGTCTAACACCATTTCGATCAATAACGTGTCCCAGATAAGTTACGCTTTCACACGCAAACTTACACTTAGCAAACTCAATAGTAAGGCCTTTACCCTCCAAGATTCTCAAAACCTTGATAAGCCTAGCATCATGTTCCTCCTTGGTTCCACCATAAATTAAAATATCATCTTGGAAAAAGGTCACACCCATCTCCTTTTTAAATAAGTGAAACATCAGACGCTGGAATACCGCACCCGCTGACGCAAGCCCAAAAGGCATGCGGGTGAACTGAAAACACCCAAAAGGCGTTATGAAAGACGTGAGGTGTTTGGAATCATGGGACAATTAAATTTGGTGATAGGCAGAAGATAGGTCAACCGTGGAAAACCACTTCGCACCCTTAAGACAACTCACCATCTCATTAATTTTGGGTAAGGGAAACCTGTTGATAACAATATTGTTGTTGAGGTGGCGGAGGTCAACACAGAGTCGGATTTTACCATTGGAACGTTTGGCAATCACGACTGGAGAAATCCATTCTGATGCCTCTATTGGTTCTATCACCTTTGCTGCAACTAACTTCTCTAACTCCTTGGCTACATCCTCCTTAACTAATTTAGGCACGTTGCGACAACGGTGCACCTTGGGGACAGCATTTTCTTTAAGGCGAATAAGATGTTCAAAACCTCGTAAATTGCCCAGTTTTCCGCTAAAAACCGATGGAAACTGTTTTATCATTCTCTCGCCCAACGAAGCACCTTCATCTAGGATCAACACCTGTTCCTTACTGTTAGGGTCAAGAATAATATGCAAAAGTTTCTGATCCAACCATCCCAAAACAGGGGGACCACTCTTAGCAATGTACAATTTAGCACGACAACGTCTGTTTTTGAACTAAAAAACAAACCATCTGAAACCAACAAGGTCAATCTTCTCACCCCCATAACCCTCATGATGGATATCAGGTTCAAACAATTGTTCACCCACCTTACTAATAAATTTACTTTTCCACAACTTTTCTTCGATTATAGTGTAAGGTGACCCAGAGTCAGCTATAATGTCAATATTCACACCGCCAATTAACATGTTGCAAATCGGTTTGTTAGTACATACAACGTCGTTGATGTTTAGCATCAAATTGCTTCTAAAGTTTTTAGCCAGATCCTCATTCAAAATCGTATCCACCGGATCAGGATTTGATTCATCCACACTTTCACAGTTCACAGCCGTGACACATTTGACCTTGTAGTTTCTCCTCTTACACACTTTCGCAAAATGGCCAACCAAACCACAATTAGTACATTTCTGCTTAAGGGCGGGACACGTCTTACTATGAGAAAGGTGGTCTAAGCTTCCACACCTATAGCATTTAGCACGTTCCTTAAAAGGAGGTCTATCTTTAAACCTGTGCGGAATTCTATTGGAATAGTTAGGACTACTTATCTTACTCACTAGGGCAACATTTTGAGTATCATTTTTTAAAGCCACAGCACATCGACCAGAAATCTCAGCTTTCCTCACAATAGCCAATATATCATACAGTGGGGCATCGCCGTTCACCCATAATCTGTCTTGGATTGCAGGGTTGGCGGTATGCATAACAACCTGATCCCTAATTAAATCATCGTGCTAAGCCCCAAATTTACAATCAAGAGCCAGCCTTTTTAAATCAAACACATAGTTATCAATACTTTCAGATTTTGACTGTTTCCTCTGAAAAAACTGGTACCTAGTAACACCCATACATACTTTTGGTTTAAAATAATTGTCCAGCTGTAATAATGCGATTTCAAAAACATTAAAATCCCCAGAAGTAATGCTACCCGTCAATTGGTGGAAGGTCTTGAGTCCCACAGCCCCCAGAGCATAGTCCCAACCTGTTCCCCTACAGTGCGGAGTACCGCAGGGCTCCTCCCTGAGCCCTACCCTTTTTAACGTATACATGTCCCCACTAGCTCAGATAGTCTCCCCGTTTGGCATCCAGCTGGTCACCTACGCAGATGATACTCAGCTCATCGTGGCTCTGAATCAGGAAGATCAATCCCATAGCAATCTCTGTTTATGCCTCAAAGAAATCAACAACTGGATGAGCCTTTCCCATCTTAAGCTCAACGGCGATAAAACAGAGATTATGCTACTGGGTAATCAAGCTGCCTTCAATCCGAACATATCCTGGCCACTATGCATGGGACCTGCACCATCACCCAAACAAGAAATAAAAAGTCTGGGCGTATGGTTAGACCATGAGCTTACCCTAAGAACTCAAGCAAGGAAAACGGCGGCCACTTGCTATGGTATACTCCGTACGCTACGGAAAGTACTCACCCTTCTACCCACACACTCAAGAAGGCTTGTGGTCCAGGCACTTGTCCTCTCCAGGCTGGACTATGGCAATGCCCTCTATCTGGGGGCACCAAAAGCAGTGATTGCCAAACTACAGACTGTCCAGAATTCTGCAGCCAGGCTTCTCACTGAAACTAACAGCCGTAGCTCAGCCAAGCCCGCCCTGCACACACTCCATTGGCTACCCATACAGGAAAGAATCCATTTCAAGACCCTTTGTATTGCACATAAAATACTTCACAACAGAGGCCCCCCTGCTATCAAAAACCTCCTCAAACCTTACAAACCCACAAGAATCCTCCGCTCAGATCAACTTCATCTGGCAGCAGTCCCCAGAATCAGAAAGGCTCGATCAGGAGGTCGCCTGCTATCCTATAATGCCCCCAAACTCTGGAACACCCTTCCTCTTGCCATCCGTAAGGAAGCCAACCATCTGTCATTTAGGAAACAACTTAAGACCTGGCTATTCCCTTAAATTCCATCTTCTCCTTGGCCCTCTCCGCAGCGCTGGGATGCTTCCGGGTAGCCATGCGCTATACAAGAACATCTTCATTCATTCACCGCTTCCCTGTGGTTCAGCGCATAGATTTCTCGTTCGCACGGCTCCGCTCCTTGGTAACCAGGCAACGAATGTCAACAAGAATGGCCGACAAGGGGGTCATGCAGCGTGGTGACGTTGCGCTGCAATGCGTGACCCACGTGATGACGCTGCGTGATGACGCTTGTAATACAGCCGGGAGTCACAGCAATTCCACAACTTCGAAGCCTCCGAGAAGAACGAGGAGGACGTCACAACACCACCGAAGATCCAAGATCACTTCGAAAGATGCGATCTTTCAACGGAAGGTAAACCTTAAAGGTGATAACATTAATGAAAGTGCTTAACTTAAGCACTCTCTCACAGTAGCAAAACGCCGCGATACATGAATCGATTACACCATCGAAGGCTCGTTCAGAATCTCCACCGTTTCATATGCGAAACGAACGCTCCGCCTCCATAAAATGATTCAAAAGGAATTAATCCAAAGTCCAAAGGTCCAACGTGGGTTCGATGCTCCTCAGCTCCTCAGTCGCCAATTGAAGTGATGACACAGGCACGATTACAAGTAGATTCCTTTAATACTGAGGAGCATCAACTCGGTACATCGTTCTCTACTCCAACCCCGATACTGGTGCCACACAGTGGAACCAGAATCACATTCCAACCCAAACATTCTATCATCACGAGGATGCACGGTAACTCGTTACCAAGCAACACAACACACAGGAAGAACAACAATGACCAATCACACACCATGTCACTGCCTGTACAGTGCAGGCTTTGGGTCCACAGACGCAGCCCGCTACACAAGTATATATACACAAGCATTTGTATGATCATTGCTGCACTAGCGCAGGTCGCGCTGCCAGCGGGCTCTGATATTTTAAACTACCTTTAGTTTATCTTGGTTGCTTTACTTTTTTTATCCCCTGATTTTACCTACCGCTCTGCTGGGCTTCTGTCCCCTCACTCGCACTTAATTTGTGGAAAACTCACCGCCATTCGGAGGGTCCGGGTCCCGGGGCTGGATAGCTGTGGGCGCCATCTTTGTTTGGGGTGAGTGTGTTCTTGCGCGGGCGCCATCTTGGAGCGTCCCGACGCTCGAGTTGTTCTGGGAGACGCCTATTTAAGGCGGACTTACATTGTCAATCGTTCTGATCATTGCTGCACTAGCGCAGGTCGCGCTGCCAGCGGGCTCTGATATTTTAAACTACCTTTAGTTTATCTTGGTTGCTTTACTTTTTTTATCCCCTGATTTTACCTACCGCTCTGCTGGGCTTCTGTCCCCTCACTCGCACTTAATTTGTGGAAAACTCACCGCCATTCGGAGGGTCCGGGTCCCGGGGCTGGATAGCTGTGGGCGCCATCTTTGTTTGGGGTGAGTGTGTTCTTGCGCTGGCGCCATCTTGGAGCGTCCCGACGCTCGAGTTGTTCTGGGAGACGCCTATTTAAGGCGGACTTACATTGTCAATCGTTCTGATCATTGCTGCACTAGCGCAGGTCGCGCTGCCAGCGGGCTCTGATATTTTAAACTACCTTTAGTTTATCTTGGTTGCTTTACTTTTTTTATCCCCTGATTTTACCTACCGCTCTGCTGGGCTTCTGTCCCCTCACTCGCACTTAATTTGTGGAAAACTCACCGCCATTCGGCGGGTCCGGGTCCCGGGGCTGGATAGCTGTGGGCGCCATCTTTGTTTGGGGTGAGTGTGTTCTTGCGCGGGCGCCATCTTGGAGCGTCCCGACGCTCGAGTTGTTTTGGGAGACGCCTATTTAAAGTCGTCCTCTCCCGCGCAGCGGGAACGCGCAGTGGGACGCCGTCGCTTAGCCGGAGTCGTGCCAGAGTCCTGCCCGTCTGCGCTCGTCCGCGTCGAGGTAGCGGGTGCGGGCTATGGACTCTGGCCTCCTGCCATTGCACCATCATGTGTAACATAGCGACACTCAGGTACGATCGTGCTGATCTCTTTTCCATAAGAGACAGTCTTCTGGCGTGTAACCATGTCCCTGTACCTCCTCTCTCGGGACCTTATGATTGTTCTTGCGGCTGTTTCTCCCTGGCCACACCCATTGGGGTGCGCCCTGCTGAAGGGACTGCCCGTGGCACTCACACGGATTGCACCGAGCAGGAACTCAATATATGGAGCTTGAATGTTAGATCTTTGGTCAAGCACCATCAGTCACTACGGGACATGATAGATACGGACCTTCCTGACATCATTTTTCTTACCGAAACTTGGTCACAGGACGCTGACACTGCCATTATAAATCTGGCTTTCCCCTCTACCTACACGGTGTTTACTCTGAACCGCTCGACTAGGGGAGGTGGTATAGCCATGGCGACTAAATCCTGCTTCCCAGCTGAGTGGAAGGCTTTGGATCTTCCAATGTGTGAAAGCGCCTCGTTTAAGGTAAAGGTCAGTCATCAATTTACCTTCAGTGGCGTGCTTATCTATCGTCCACCTGGGAACGACACTGCTTTCAAGGCCGCCCTTGCGGATGTGGTTAGCTCGCTGGCTCCTAGGTGTGCTAACTTTAGCATAGTAGGTGACTTAAATATACATCTTGATCAGACGTCATCTCTATCCATCAGCTCCTTGTTAGCGGACCTGGAAGCGATGCAACTTAACCAACTAGTCACCTCCCCCACCCATATAGGAGGACATATACTTGACCCCTTCTTTACCACCTTAGTTCGGGCTAGATCATCTGACCCGATGGTGGTGGGTTGGACTGACCATCTGCTGGTTAAGGTGTCATGTCCCCTAGACAACCCGCAACTTAAACCTGTGGATAAACAGATCCTAAAGCGCAATTGGCGTAAACTCAAGTTGGAGGAGTTTGTCAGGATATTGGAGGCACAACCCCTAGGCAAACTGCAGAATGTGGAACAGGGATATGAACAACTGGGTCCTTACTGCCCTCGATTCTCTTATACCTCTGCGCTGGGCTAAATGTCACGCTAAAAATCGTAGCCCTTGGTATAATGAGACTCTTGCCAAGCACAAGAGAACCTGCCGGCAAGCTGAGAGGGCCTGGCGAAAATCCTTTGATCCCACGTTAAAATCGCTGTACTTTGCCCAGCTTAAGACCTATCACAGAGCTATCTGTCAAACCCGGGCCGCTTATTATGCAGCTGAGTTTTCCAACAGCCCTAACCCTTCTAAGTTAATCTTCAAGGTACTCAAAGACCTGATGGGGAAACGGGCCACCTCGCAAGAAATCTGCACGGACTCTCACTGTGAAAGTTTGGCATCCTTTTTCGTGGAGAAGGTGCAGACAATCTACCGAGGATTTATACCATCTGTTCCCGGGGATGCTCCTAGTGATGTGAAGGTCTCGGTGTCCGAAACTCTGTCCATCCTGCCGGCCATGTCTAACGAGGTATTTGACACTCTGAGCCTCAAAATTAAATCTGGCTCCCCCTTAGACCCACTGAAGCCGGAGTTCCTTACCCGTCTCCCGCCTCTCTGTCGTGAGCCCATTTTGGACTTGATTAATCTATCCCTCAGTGAGGGCGTGGTCCCGCCATCCTGGAAGCAAGCTGTGGTCAGCCCTATTCTGAAGAAACCCAACTCTGACCCCTTGCTCCCGGAGAATTACCGGCCCATCTCCCTCCTGCCTTGGACCGCCAAGGTCACTGAGGCACACGTGAATTCCATCCTGTCTGCCCACCTCTCTCGTAATAACATTCTTGACGAGAGTCAAAATGGATTCCGCGCTCAACACAGCACTGAAACTGCCTTGCTCTTTATGACCGAGCATCTGCGGTCAGTGCTGGATGCGGGGCAGACTGCGGCGCTCCTACTGTTAGACCTGAGCACCGCGTTTGACATGGTGTCTCATGACATTTTGATGCGGCGCTTGGAGGAAGTGGGTATTGGGGGGAAGGCTCTTCAGTGGTTCCGCTCCTTCCTCTCGGACCGGTTTTTCAAAGTAGCCATTCCACCTGGCCAGTCCTCTTTCCATTCTTTGGAACTGGGAGTCCCTCAGGGCTCTGCTTTAAGCCCCACATTGTTCAACTTGTATGTGAAACCGCTGGCTGCTGTCGTCAGGCAATGTGGCCTTACCATGACATCGTATGCCGACGACAAGCAGCTGGCGGTGACACTCAGTGGGGACCCTGAGGTGACTGCGCCCAGGTTCCGTGCAGGACTTATAGCTGTGGCTAGCTGGATGCGTAGCAACTGCCTACAGCTCAATGCTAAGAAAACCGAGGTCCTGGTTGTAGGGAAGCAGGCGGAACTCTGGGGAGACCAGTGGTGGCCTTCCGAACTGGGGGTGTCCCCCATCCCAGCGGCCGAAGTTAAAACTCTGGGGGTTTGGCTGGATTCTAACCTTTCTTATACCAGCCATACAAAGAAGACAGCAGCTACCTGCTTTGGTATTCTGCGAGGACTGAGGCCAGTCCTCCAATTCTTTGACCCTCCCACTCGGCAACTGGTGGTTCAGGCCTCTATCCTTTCCCGGCTGCACTACGGGAGTGCCTTGCTACTTGGAGTCAACCAGGCTGAGGCTACTAGGCTTCAGAGGGTGCAGAACGCTGCTGCACGGGCCATTGTTGGCCTTCCGAGACGATGTTCTGTCTCTGCTGTTCTGACCTCCCTTCACTGGCTTCCGGTCAGACAGAGAATCAAATTTAAGGCTCACTGTCTGACATTTAAGATTCTGAAGCTTTCCTCTCCCCCTGCTTTGGCGGGCCTTATTTCTTCATACGTCCCCACGCGGTCCCTCAGGTCTGAATCTCACCATCTGGCGATTAAGCCTAGGTTCAGGCTGAGTAGGATGGGAGGACGCTCCTTCCGTGTTCTGGCGGCTGATCTATGGAATTCCCTTCCTTTACACATTCGCGCCCTAAATAGTCTGACTCTTTTTAGACGCGCCATTAAAACCCACCTGTTTGCCTCTGCTAATTGATTTCTCTTCTCCTCAGCTTTGACCTGTTGTGTTGTGTACCTGATCAGGCGCCAGGACGCCCCTTCGCTGGGGCAGCTGTGCGCCTAATAAAAGTTATTAACATAACATAACATATTAACATTTGCGGTGTGTATGCTGCTCCAGACAAGCCCCCTTGTCTGTTTGCCTTTTCGGAAACAAGAAGGACCATTTACCCCCGGTCATACAAAGCACTAGCCATGGGCTCGGAGCCGGGGCCGTTCATTAGCAGGACTCGCTCGATACATCCGCTGTGCTCCGGCAGATTGCAGCCGCTGCCCCCCCAGAACTGTACAGGACGAGCCCGCTGCACACCTCGGAGGTGCCATGAACAACATCATGTCCAGGTGAAGAGGAATGCGGCAGTGGACTGGAATGCAAGAGCAGAGCTGGCAGGAGGAGCTCATTAACAGACCTGACTCTTTAGCTAGCTGTGCATTGCATTCTGGAACCTGTTGTTTCTCTTGGAATTAAAATTGTGTTTCATATAGCACTTACTAGCCTCAGCGAGGCGTAGAAGCGCTTATATCTGTAGATTTACTGATCCCAGCATGCAAAGTTTTACTGGCTAAAAAGTTGAGACTAGTTGGAAATTGCTCAATAGACTATCACTTTCCCATTTAGTGTAGTGCACTACAGGCTTGCAGAGCCACACTGCCGTCTTCCTTTTCTGCGTACAAAGCAACGCAGGAAACTCAGGTCAGTGAATGGTATTGGGTATAGAAACGGGTCTCTCTTGAAGGGTTGTCTAGTGTGGTAAATATGGATGGGCGAAGAGGGGTAATGGTGGTAGCTCTTGAGCCCGTACCAGTGACCAGCACTAAGCCCAAAGAGGGCTAGCCCCTCGCTGTTCGAGAGGTTGCAGGTGAATAACTCACTTGTTTGTCAGCTTAAGGGAGAGCTTCTTCACTCTGAGTCTGGCCTGTGTTCTGTCCTAGACTTCGCTGCCCACCCATGGTCACGACCATGCCATTATCCCTTAAGGAATTGTGTCCAGCTTCACTCCTCTAATCTTGAACCTGGTTAACATGCCTTTTGGCCCCCCAGAACCCCGTTGGCTCTCCCAGCCCCTGGGACTGGATAGACTCCACCCCCAGGACTGGTTGGTTAGCTTCACCCCAGACCCAGGACCTATTGTTGTTTGATCTTGGCCAGTGTTACTGTTTGAGCCTTCTTAGCATAACACCCTGCACAGCCTAGCTCCTGAACCCGACACCCTGAGGAGTATTAAGCAAGCTGCTGGGTGGCAGGTTTCCCAGAACTTGGCCCCATCATTCTCTGAGTCTGACCAGCGTATCATATTGTGGAGAGTTGACTAGACTTCAGCAGTCGCGCATCACCCCAGACCCTGGGGTCTTATGTGTGAGGGGGGAAATGGTGAGTGGCTCCAATTTAGGTTCCCTTCCTCTTCTCGGGACGTGACAGCTTTTTTACCCCTTGATCATGTACCGCATTGATCGTATAGATGGGGGAAAAACATAAACAAACTGACAGACACAAGACCACTGCCCAGCAAGAGTTTATTAACATAATTTCCTCCCCGTGGTATGGAGGGGATCACATAGTAACAAAGATGCTGGGCCTGGGATGTTAGGTTGGCCTCTCAATTGAATCCTAAAATTGGTCTTTCGGTGTCCTCGCCCCTCCCTGCTCTGCAAATATTCGGTTAGAAAGCCTACAAAGAATAACTTGGGTGGGGTAGCCCAAGAAGTCATCCTTTTTCAAATTGTTCCAATACTCAAGCATATTAAGCAGACTAAAGGAATGGGGAAAACGCTTCTAAAATTAGGCAGAATCGGGGAGAATATAACTAGGAATCTTGAAGTAAACTACATGCAATACCTCAAATCCAATGCTAAGTGGCAGTGAAGTACAGAACACGTGATCTACAACTACAACAAGCATTGGCATAGCCAATTGGTCTCGCCTTTGGGAACTTATAAGTGTTTAGTCATGCAACAGTTGATGTTGTTGCACCAAGGATATTGTGCTGCATAACTAAATACTAATAAGGTCCCAAAAGTGAGACCTATTGACTATGCCAATGCTTGTTTTTCTAGTCATGGAGATGAAAAACTATGTAAAGTGTGGCTCGTTAGAAAACAAGGACTGATTGAATGTGACATCGTACCCTTGTCTGCTTTTATGTGCATTAAGTATATGTACCTTACTGACAGACCCATGAACATTGTCATACTAATAGTCTCATGCACGCCCTTTTGATCCTGTCAACTCCCTTGCATAATTTTTGCCCAACACTGCAACGTCAACCACCAAGGAGCTCTGGGACATGTACTAGGAGCCATTGAATGTGCACAGTCAGGTCAGGTACGAACACTGGAAGGCCTGGTATGGACACTAGGAGCCATGGGTGTGCACTGTTGGAATCCTGGGGTGTACAATGGAAACCCTGTGATATGGACTTTTACCCAGGTATGCCACTGGTATAGGCATTAGGAGCTCTTGGGTGGGCCCTGGAAGCCCTGTTATTGGTGCTGACAGTTCTAGGATGTGTAGTGGCAGCAATGGGACGTGCACTGGAAGCTCAGTTACGGGCCATATGTGAAGTGGCAGCCCTAGGAAGCACACTGGAAGCTCTATTACAGGCGCTGCTACTTATGGGATGTGAAGTGGCAGCAGTGTGATGAGCACTGGCAGCCCTGTGATATGTACTCTTTGTGTTTGCTTTATTCTCCATAAGTTAGCAGGGTATGCCCAGACGTGGGTCCCTTCCTCACTTTGCCACTGGATTCAAGCTAGCCTGGCTGATGAGTGGTGTTACCCCGAAACCAGTCCCAGGACGCTTGTTTCCGGTCCAGAGAAGACCTGGCTTGGCAGTTCAGGCTGGACTCTTCCCATGTGGAACAGCGTCCAGACTGATTTGCATATAGCTGGGTCTTAACTGGGGTGGCGAAGTGAGCTAAAGAACGATGATGGATTCAACCCACATCTGTGGCTGGGAGTAAGTGTCTGAAAGGTTTCAGCGCTCCGTCCATCATCTCCTTGTGTTTGCTATGTGGGCTTAGAAGTCCAGACATTGGCACTGGCAAGTTCACTGGCACCCCTGAAATGTGCATTTGTATCTCTGGGATGTGCACATAGTGTAAGGTGCTAGTTTAGCACTGGACAATTCATCAATCTGAGTAAGAAGGATGTCCTCCTGTCACGCTCTCTGGGGCTCACCATGCCACAATTACTATACTGCAATTGGAGTTGCTATTTATTTTTCACTGCAAGGCCGTCTCTAGGGTGGTGTGACCGGTGGCACTGCATTGGGTGATGACTCTGGTGAGGGCACTGCATATTTTGATTTTAAAAGCACCTGCTGCTAGGTTCCTCGTCTCCAGCATTTTAAAGAAATTTAAGATAACTCCGGTGATTATTTTTTTTCCTAGAGAGAGATGGAGTTTTGTCTAGTGGAAGTTTTGACTCATCATAAGGTAGCGTAGAGGGTTAACATGCCTGCTGCCAAGAATGAGTACCAGCTGGATCATAAAGTGATGTAAATAGGTCAGTGGGTTACTGCTTTTGTAGAGAGATCCTTTTGTTACTTGCAGTTTATAACGTAAAATCCAAATCTAGAGCAGTGAGCAATTAATGGTCATCAAAGAGCTGCATGCAAACTGCAAGGCTTAGGTCGAAGCTTTTTGATTTTCCCCAGTCTTTCATTATCCTAATGTTGCAAAAAGGATTCATTTGAGTAGAAACCAGTTCTTATTATTAAAGAAAATCCCCAACCATGGTGTGACGTTTTAAATTCTGTGTTTATGCTTCTCCGGAGTAAGCACTCTTAAACTATAATGCCTACCTCAGTGGATGACACCTTCTCCGATTTATGTATCGCTTTCTATACACTGATTTACACAAGTATGTATGATTGATTGTCTCTGTGAAATGTATGTGAAGTAAAGTGCTCTGACATCCTAAACTGGTATGAGTGGCACTATCAAATTTATTAAATACATCTGTGAGAGAGTAATTATGGAGAGGTGAGAGGCACTGTTAAAGGGTGGTAGTGAGGGAATCCGGGGCAGAGGTGATCATTGGCAAGCACCAACAAACATTGTCACACTGGGTGTCACCAGCGCTAAACCTGGCCCTGTTCCACTGCATCTGGTTATTGCTCAATACACAGCTGGCAAAGTGCTATCAGCTTCCTGACTGCTTTTTTTGTTGTTGCAAAAACAACAATTGATGGACAGAATGCAGAACAATGTCGTACATTCACCCCAGTACAGAGATCTGGGCCTAAATCCATAGTTTTTTTTGCTCACCATGCCATTCCAGTTTGGACCCACCCATATGCAAATCAGTCTTGACACTGCGCCCAATGGAAACAGTCCAGCCCGAACTGCCAAGCCAGATCCTCCCTGGACTGGAAACAAGCATCCTAGGACCAGTTTCGGGCTTTCAGTCGTCATCAGCCAGGATAGCTTGACTCCAGTGGCATGGACCGCACGGGACCCACATCTGAGCATACCCTTCTCACTCAGGGTGACAAATGCAAAAAGAACAATTGATGGACATAATGCAGAACAATGTCATACATTCATCCCAGTTCAGAGATCTGGGCCTAAATCCATTGTTTTTTTTGCTCACCATTTTTGGGCAGGTTTTAAATTGCGCAAACTCGAGCCCAAAGTATTGGAGTGGTTTACACAAGCCCCGCTTACATTACACAAAAACACATTCTATTTTTGGTAGGCACTGGAAGATCAAGCAGGGGGACAGGGGGCTTAGTCGGTGAGATATTTTCGTGGGTTAATGCACCTCCTCTAGAGATATCCGTTGGAATTGCTGTTCCAATTACAGTAATTTAGTGGAATGTACTGTATGTAACCTGTAAAGTCACAGACCAGGGGCCTCAGTAGGAGAGAGACTGCTCAGCCAATAAGGCGCCTGCTGCAAAGGTCAAGATGTAAACTGCAGGCCAAAAATGTGAACCCTAATAAAATAGAGTGTTCAATGGATTAATGCGTCTGCTGCAGGGATATAGAAATAAGCCAGGAGCAGGAAAGAAAAAAAAAGTTCAATAAGGGTTCATGTAGCTCTCAACAGGGTTCATCTCACAGTGAGGAGATCCCGAGAAACGCCTTAGAGGGATAGGTGTGAAAGCAGAGGTTTATTCCAGTTTGTATCAGCATTTCTTCACTACAGATGTTGTGGTTTCAATGGTTTAGCTATTAATCTTTCATTTTACGGATATTGTGGTCTGCATTCAATATTAAATACTGTTATTATTAGTACTTTTCGTTTGTACATTATTTATAATCTGATGTTAAATCGGCAGTGGCCACGGAACACTGCATGGATTTACTTACAGTCTTGAGCAGTGCTTGAAATGAAAAAATAGAAATGAAGGTTTTTGAGAAGTGCCGGTATTCTCCAATTAAAAGTATAGCATTTCTCTTGAGAAGTGCCGGTACTCTCTGTCTCAGAATAAAAAAGTGCCGGTACTCCGTACCCGACAGTACCAGCCCATTTAAAGCACTGGTCTTGAGCTGAAAAAGGGTGGCTTTCTAACAACTCCCATGAAAGTGTGAATGAGCTTATGAATGGGGGTTGATACTCGGCATGACCCTCTGAATAAGTGGGCCCAGTCTGTTGCCTGGCAATCAAGATGGGCTATAAACGGCCTCTTCTCTATTGAACAGATAGAGGGAGGGGCGAGGGAGGTGGCAGGCCTGGCATGTACATTAAACGGTGTGAGCAATCAACTTGGACTTTTCTGTCTAAAATCCCTGGTTTGTTGTGACTGATTTTTAGGTCTCGGCTAGGCAGCGCATGCGCTGTCTCGTTGAGTGATGGTGTATACCACGGAGACTCATAGTACGGCCCGCGGGCCGCTGGCGGCCCGCCCGCCCTTCATTGGCGACCCGTGGACCTTGTTGCCATACGAGTCCTTCCTGTTAAGTTTAAATAGGGAAGATGGCCGCAGGAGCATACCTAGTGAATACGTATTCAATACATATTCACAACGTTTGCTCCTGCGACCATCTCTGCTTATGCTTGCCTCTGATTGGCCTGAGCCTCTGTGACGTCACACTCGGCGCGAAGCACAGGCCCTTTAAAAGTCAGCTGTAACTAGCGCTTGTACAGCTGACTTTTAAAGGACCTTTTAAGAAGCTTCCTCTGTCCGTGGTGACGACGTCAACGTCCTCGCAGCCCGCAGCCCAGGGGAATCTTCACTGCAGCCGGAAAACCTTCAGCGTCACTTTAGCTGCAGGTAAGTGTAACAGCGGGCAGTACTATGGGTCACAGACATTGTTGCCTATTATGTTTAATTTATTACCACTATTATTATAATTAAGTATTATCATATCTTGTAACATGCACATGTCACCTTTTCCTTTTGTAACGTATCGTTGACTACCTTTTGTATTTTGTTTGCTTTTGATGCATGTACAATTGTCACTGTTGCCTCATGTAATGTAACGTTTGCTTTTGTAACATGCCCATCAGCAATTTTCTCCTGATCTAACATTACTGTTCCTATTGTGAAAAAAAGAAATCACTCGTCATGAGCCGCGCTGTCCTCCTCTTAAGCTGCGCCCCCCTGCTTCCCCCTTCCCTCTGTGTGATCTCTCCGGGGCTGCGTCTGGTTCGCGAGTTTCTGAAGCCTCTAGTTATGCTTAAAGTCCCCCCTTAATGGATTCGGTGCCTTCCGCCTGTTCAAAGCAAGACAGCGGCTTCCACGGCACGGTCCGTTGGATCCGCTTCAATTTGTACCTCATTACAGGCGTTGGAGAACTGGCAGGCCCCTCTTCATTGACCTCACAGCTTTTCCAGCAATTTAAATATAAGACTGTTGGCTATTGATTGCAGCCCCCGGAGCAGAGTGGCTCGCGTGCTGTTGTGATTACAAGGTCGGGTCTATGGTCTGACTTAATGCATGCCTCTGCAGGTGAAGCTTGTTAGGATGCCTCTCTGGGGGTGTCACAGTGACCCTGCTTACAGGATGTCTTTGGGTGTCCAGCGGTGCATCACACAGCCATCTTGGTGATCTTTTGTGAACATTAGATGTGATTTTATCACGATCAAAAGATGTGTCACATCACTTCTTATGATATCATTGGGGTAACATTTCAAGTGGCGTCAGATGGTGGGATATTATATCAGCAGAGCTCACGTGAATTTAAAGGACATGTCATCTCTCAGGTCTGCTATTTCAATGACTTCAGTGAAATAACGTTACATCTAGGGCACGACCAAATATTCTGTTGTTTTTAAAAAAACTTATTTTGATCTAAGACAGCTGACGGGAATGTACTTTCTGCCTGCTTGTGTGTGTCAACATCAGTGACTCTGCAAGCTGAATACTATAATAAAGGCATTGTTGATTTGGTCATTATTCAGTTATAAATCAAATATTTTAATACTTGTTGACCTGAAATAGCAATTTACCATTAACCCGACCATTAAAGTGTGCAGTTCTTATATTTAATTTACTGTCTGTGAGCAGTCTTTTACTGTTTTTTTCCTGTTATGAACCTTCTGAGAGTTCAATAACTGAAAGCCATAATCCTGCTGTGTCAATTGTGTCATTGCCTTAACCTCTTCAGTGCCCATGACGAGCTGGACTCGTCATGGGCCGCGGTTGCGCTGTGCCCATGACGAGTCCAGCTCGTCATGAACCCCGCCCGCTAATGTAACGGCCGGCACAGGGCGGGGAAAGGGCGTGGCACTGAAGGGGTTAAATTAGATAGTTTCAATAAAATATTTATTGCTGCTTATATGGTGCACTTGTGTCACTCAGGGCTGGACTGGCTATACCGGGAATTCAATACAATAGAAAAGCATTGAGTCTGGGTGGGATGGTGGTAGGAATGCCGGCTGTGAGTATCATCTCTCTTTCTCCCCGCCTGTCTCACATGCCACTGTAATAATGTTAGATCAAAACAGGAACTCTCATGTGAGGAATGGGAGTGGTGTCACAGACGTTACTTGCAGTAATAGTAGTGAGCTGCTGATGTGTTACAATATTGAAAACACTGTTACTAGCCATGATTATAAAATGTAAACACATTGAGAATTTAGGCGAGTGCACCTGTGCACTTTCAGTGACTGGGCCAAAGACGGCAGCAAGCTGCCAATTCATTGCAATCTTGCCAAGGCTAGACCTTTTGGCTTTGCTAATGCTTGCTTTGGCTGGTTAGCGCTTCTATCCAAAGGTTCTGAAGTTTTTGTTTTCCTCTTATTTCTGGTAGGGGCTGTGTCACATTTTAGTTGTTTGTGAAAAGGTGCTTTTCTTCTCCCCACAGTTTTTTTTTTAACTAATAGGACTTCTCTCTTTTCTTTGTGACGTGAATTGTCCTTAATTGATGATGGGTGTACTTCGGTTGATCCTGTTTTAAGGTAGCTTTGTGCGTGCCCTTGAATGTTAAAGTGATGGCAGCTTTGCCTTGCATCCTTGTTTTTACTTTCAGCCAGCTGGAGATATTTAAGAAACTGCATTGGTTGAATTATATAACGTAAAAAGCTGTACCTGGGCAATGAAATGCCAAACAAATACTAAAAATTGGGATGTTTTGCTCTTTCTGGCCACACCTGACTTTGCCCACTGGCCCAATCTTCTGGTTATTCCCGCCCTCTGATTCTCCGCTCTACTAACCCCTACCTGAAACCTGGCCCCTCCCCATCCCCTCTCTACAGGCCTGACCATTGTATCTGAGCCTTTCAGATTCCTTTAGTTTGACAGCTGCTCCACACCAAATAGCGCCGTCCAGATTAGCTCCTTCCACATGTGTTTTTACTCTGTATCCTTGTACTGTGTGCAGGCCAGGTCTGGTGGCGCAGTGGACTAATGCGTTCGCTGCAGGGGCCTGTGTTCTACCTCCTGGTCACAGGTTCAAATCCTGGCAGGTCGTGCCCTTCATCCATCTGAGGTCGATAAAATGAGTTGGGTAGCAATAAACATCTGTTATTCAGTGCCAAGATACCTGGGTGAACTTGTGCTTGTATATACGTGTGTGTGCATGCCATTTATTTCAAATCCCTATTGAGTGACACATTTCATGCATAAACCAATGTTTAAACAAAACATCACTTTGCTGTTGCTCACAGATCTATTGCGAGAAGTGGTGTTGGTCCATCGGTCGTGACGTGGTGTGTGTCCAGCGGTCGTGCCGCAGTGTCGGTCCATCGGTCGTGGGGCGTGTCGGTCCATCGGTTGTGCCGGTCCATCGGTTGTGTCGGTCCATCGGTCGTGGGGCGCTGTCGGTCCATTGGTCATCCGGTGGAAAATCAGATTCCTGGTCCTTGTTACTTGTTGCATAGTAACAAACTAGCTGGAGAGCTCCGCAATGGCCTACAGTCCAGTTTCCAAACCTTGCAAACGACCCACATCGATACAGAGCGAACGCAGGACCTTCCAGGAAGCATGGGAAGAAGAGTACTTGTTTGTAGAATGTCCAAAAGAAAAAGCCACCTGTTTGCTTTGCAAAGCGAAAGTAAATGTTCTTAAGAGGTATAACCTGGAACGGCACTGCAAAACGCGGCACTCTGGATACACTTCAAACTTCCCACTGAACTCAAACCTGCGTTCTGCAAAAGTGGCATTGTTGAAGCAAGCTCTTCTTTCCCAGCAGAAGATGTTCCTTTGCCAATAGAAGCAATCTGAGGCTGTAAAAGAAGCGTCTTTCAAAATATGCTACTTGCTTGCCAAACATAAAAAAACATTCTCAGATGCAGAGCTGGTGACGTAATGTTTTCTTTCAGCAGCCGAAATTTTATTTGACAACTACAGTAATAAAGGCAGCTTTTTAAAGGAAATCAGTGCATTGCAGCAGTCCGATTCCACGTGTGCACGCAGAATAGAGGCAATGGGACAAGACATTCAGGAGCAGGTGATCAAAGCAGTGAGAGAGTCACCGCTCTTCAGCATTGCCATGGATGAGTCCACAGACATAGGCGATGTGGCCCAGTTATTAGTTTGGGTGAGGTATCTGGACCAATCGCTTTATCCCAAAGAAGAGCTCCTGTGCCTTCTACCACTGCTAGAGTACACAAGAGGAGAAGATGTACTGGACAGCATGTGCAACTACTTTAAAACAAATGACATACCACTGAAAACTCTTGTCAGCATAACAACGGATGGGGCTCCTGCCATGGTAGGCCATGACAGAGGCTTCGTATCTATGCTTAAAAAGAAGCTCATAGGACAGACTGTGATAGACTACCACTGCATTATTCACCAGGAAGTGTTGTGTGCAAAATTAAAGCATGGAGAACTGAATAATGTCCTAAAAGGTGCAGTAAAAATTGTTAATTTTATCCGTGCTAAAGCTCTGAACCATAGACTTTTTAAAGCAATGCTGCAGGAATCTGAAGCGGAATATACCGACGTCTTGATGCACACTGACGTGCGTTGGCTAAGCAGAGGGAAGGTTCTGGAGCGGTTCATCGCATTGCTTGCTGAAATTGAACTCTTTGTGAATGGTAGAGGACAATCGTTCCCAGAACTAACGGATGTGAAATGGCTTGTTATGCTCCATTTTCTTTCAGATATTTTCACACATTTTAATGCTCTCAATTTGACCTTACAAGGTAAACAACAGCTTATGTGCTCCCTCATGGATGGTCTTTATGCTTTTGAAAGTAAGCTTGTGCTGTTCAAAGCACAACTGGATGATAGTGACTTCACCCACTTTCCAAAACTGTGGGCTGTGATGCAGAGATTTCCAGATGCACAAGAAATTCTTGCAAACCTCGAACTTGGTGCATGTCTTGAGCACATTTCTGGGGAGATCAAACGGCGATTTTCGCAATTCAGAGCACTCACCCCTCTGTTCAGGCTGGTTGAAAACCCCTGGATGGCGAGTGCACAAAATCTTGATGTTGTTGCCCTTATTAGCATGGAAAGGGCTTAAGCAGAACTAGAGCTCATTGACATGCAGCACAATTCAGCCCTCAAAGCATCTTTTTTGGGACAAGCACCAGAAGAAATCTGGCAAATTGTGCCCCCTGACAAGTTTCCTCTTCTTTTTACAGTGGCCCAGAAGTTACTATGTATGTTTGGGTCAACATATGCTTGCGAATGTTCATTTTCCACAATGGGACTGTTGAAGAGCAAACTCAGAGATAAGCTCACAGACATACATCTGGAGCAGCTCTTAAGGCTTGCAGTTTCCAACTTGGTACCAAATTACAGAAAACTAATTGGTGACATGAAATGTAAAATAAGTTCGTAGTGTTTGTCTTTACCATACCTATTTTTGGGACTCTGAAGCCTTTGCTGCACTGGGCATGTGCTGAATATCCGGTTGCTGCAAATTGCCATGCAATCCCACTTAAGATTGCTATTGTCGGCTAATAAAAAAATATTATAAACATGTGCTGCATGTAGTTACATCTGCTTTGGAAATACAGCATTGTATTTTCCCCCTCTAGCCACGCCCCCAATGATCCCGCCCCCAATGACCCCGCCCCCACCAGTGCGGCCCTCGGCCACAAACCACACTTTAAATTTAGCCCCCGAGAGAAAGTTTGTGAGTATCCATGGTGTATACAGTATAGTGGGGGGAGATCCGCCCACTTTCCGCCTATCTTTTTGATTGGCCGAATTCCTAAATGCTGCAATCTGATTGGTTTTCCTCAATTTAATCCCGCCTCCTGACGGCCATGTCATCATTAGGTCTCACTGAGCCCAGCGCATGCGCTGGCTCATGGAGACATTTTGTATGTGAGTTTTCAAAGTGTGCTGGCTGGCCTAGCGCTTGCGTTCATGTGATCGTGCACGCGCAAACCGCCAGCCTTCAGCAGCACTTTGAAAACTTATCAAAGCAGGCATCCTTCCCTGCAGCGACCATCTGGCTCGCCTCTCTGCTCCTCCCTCTTGGCTCCTACGCATCTTCATTTATTACCTCTCAGTAAACAAGCTTCAAAGGGGCTGCTATCATCATTTACACCTCCCATGCTTAGCAGGCAGAGCGGTGCCCATTTGCCTTGCGTACCACGCTCCTTCTGGCCGGCGACCACAAAGCTGAAGCCATTAATCCAGTAGTCTAACACCAGCATAATTCGTGTTCGTGTCAGATAGGAAGGTTAATGTGTGTTCACGTTTTGACCTCTTACAGTGGTCTGTGAGGACGATGCCGCCGCCTCGTTGCCTTATATGTTGGCTATATACGGAATTCTAGGCGCAGACGCGCACCCAGCTGCCACTTGCAAATGCTTCTATGTGCACGCACAGACATACATTGCTGTTCAGGCTGCATCAACACTTTCCTGTTGCACAAAACTCACACATTCTGGGCTCACAGACAAACACCCACCTGCGAGGCGCACACATGTACATTTCTACACACATCATATGCCCAAAGCTCGTGGCCGCGCATTTAAACACACATACAGCAGTTCAGTGAGCACAAGGACACTTTCAAGGCGTGCACACACCATTCAGAGGCGCACGCACAACGCTTGAAAGAGCACACCGCTGGCACTTTCAATGCACAATAATGCACACAACACCTTTAGAATGTCAGCATACACGCGTACAAAGGCGCACACTCGCCACAAACTGCCAAAGCACTTTTAGGGATTACTCATGCAGCTGCACCCGGACACCAGCCGCATGATCACCCCTCAAGGTACTCACAGCACATATTTAACCTTCACCCTCATCCATCCATTCATACAAGGTGGACGCATGAATACATACTTCCAGGCACACCCCTGGTAGACGCATAGATGCGTCTGCACCCACACCGCCAAACGTTTGCGCATGTCTTGGCCCCCACTCCGCTCCTCACTCCTTTTGGCTTCACTCTGCCAGCTCCGCCTCCCTCGGCATCCTTCCCCCAATCTCTTGCTCCCTCCGTCCTCTCACTTCCCTGTACCCTTTCTCTCCCCAGCCCCACCTCTCTGCCCACACTCCTCTCGGCTCTACTTCCTATGCTCACGGGGCGCCGAGACTTCCATCTCCCCCTTTCCACCCCCCACATCCCCGGCCATTTTTTTATCTTTTGTTTTAGACACAGCAGTGCGCTGATGGCGCGCCGAGGCTTCATTCGCCCCCTTTCCACCCCCCACTTCTCCCACCCCTTTTTTATCTTTTATTTTACAAACAGCAGTGCACTGATGGCCTCTCTGCTGGTTTCCTTCAAATCTGCACTAAGTCAAACAGGGGGACAGAGCAGGAGCTCTGTTTACAGACCTCATGCCTGGTGCTGCCACTGACCCCACGTGTGTTTCGGTAGTGTAGTCCAATTTGCAGTCTCCGTAGCCTGTGGTGACCCATCAGATAGGTCAGCCAGTTCTGCCGTGGTGCCACATTTCTACACTTTGCCAGATTTCTTGCACACATTCTTACCTGCAGTTGCCGCCACTTCCCAGCTGCCTGGAGCCAGCAGGGAGTGAAGGCACAGGTCAGAAACAGCATTCACACGAAGCTGTAACCCTCATCTTTGTAATTGGTTGACTTGATTTATAGGGTGTGTGGCACAGGAGTAGAGTGTTTAATTGAAAATATGGAAGATGATCGAGAAAGATTAGCTGCAGAATTATTCCAACAAAGTAAGTCATGAAAATCAATAACTAGGAAGGATGTATCCAATAAAAGTTTGAGGGATAGATTTCTAAGACTGGAGAGGTTGAAAAAATTGGAACTATCCAAATGGTGGGATGGGGTGACATTAAAGAACTACTTGGATCAAAAAAGAATACCTAGGGGCCTTAGGATATTAATTTTTCCGACCTTTGACGACCTCGAAGAGGATCATCTCAAGGAGTGGGAAGAGAATTTGTATGCATCATCTTTCACAATGATGGGAATACTGGTAAAAAATGCGGAGAGAAAAGTTGAGAAGCTAAAAATTCAGATTGCAGATTTAGAAAAAGAAATTAAGGAGATGAATTTACCGGAACTAACTGATAAGAATTATGCCATTTTAAAAGACGTTATTGGCAGACATCAGCTACAAATCAAGGATAAAAAATTGAGTAAATTACGCAGAGATGAGAGAGACTATAATCAGGGTAGAGTTTTTACATTTGCTAAAGGCTATGATGAGGTTCCTAAATCGAAACAAGTAAAGGGAACTACAAATCAGGGGGAATTGAGTTTGGTTCATTACAGTAGTTCAAGTATTTCTTCTACTGACGAACCGCCATTAGTAGGGGCAGTGGGAGGTGCACCAATGAGAAATTCATTTTTTTCCGAGGAAATAATGAGGATAAAAAGAGGAAAGACAAAAGTTATTATAGAACAAGAAGGGGGAGGAAGCACAGGAAATACCAGGATTGGGACCCGCAGTCAGGACAAGAACAGGAAGTAGGCATTTTGTTGGATGAGGGAGAAATCATTAATGATGATTGTGGAGAGGAATTGGAGGTTATTAACCTCTCTAATAGAATGTTGAAATCAGAAGAGCTAAGTGTTCTTAAGAAAGGATTGTCATATTGTCCTAAAAATTCATGCAATTATACAGAATTGGAGATTGACTTATTCAGATTTTCTAGATTATTGAAATTGAAAAGTTTCTTCTCCACATTTGAGAAAAATGTAAATATAAAATCTACCATTAAAAGTTTGGATATGACTACTGCAGAGCTGTATGATGTTCAATTACTTATGTCTTTGACTGAAGGGGAGAGATTTGGAGAAGATGATATTGCTTCACTACTAAATGTACCAATGGATTATAGTTGTACGAGCGGTCTCAAGTTGAAATCTAAGTTTATTCCACAGGGCACTCAATTTGCTGCTATTGATATGTATGTCAAACGGACTAAGGAAGAATTTCATAGATTAGAGGATCAAAAACGAAGGGGTGGTTGGCAATTTCAAGAGAAGGATAATTTGACACATGAACAACGAGTATCTCTTAAAAGTTTAAGAAATGATAACAATATAGTTATCCGTGAAGCCGATAAGGGCGGAAATATTGTTGTTATGGATAGATTAGATTATTGTAAAGAAATTAATAGACAATTGAGTGATTTTAGTTGTTATGTAAGGCTACATGCAAATCCTATAGGACAAGCCAATAACTATATACTTGAGAGGCTATGTGTTTGGAAAGAGGAGGGTTTGATAGATGAAGCTGAATTTAAGTACTTGTATGTAAAAAATCCTACCTACCCTTTTATATACACATTACCTAAGGTGCATAAATCCATACTCAACCCACCAGGGAGACCGATAGTTTCGGGCATTGGAAGCATGACGGAACCTTTTTTTAGAATTTGTCGATTTATTTTTGAAACCACTAGTTACCAATTTGCCATCCTACATAAGAGACACCATGGATGTCCTGAATAAATTACAGGACATCATATGGGAACAGGATATGATTCTAGTAACATTAGATGTGGTAGGATTGTATACATGTATCGAGCATGATAAGGGTGTGCAGGCATTGAACCATTTTTTTGGGAAGCCGAAGTGCTAGTTTAAGGGATCACTCTGCAATGCTAGTGGAAATGAGCCAAATAATCCTGAATAATAATTTTTTCCTTTTCAAGGACATATGGTTCCATCAGATCAGGGGCACGGCAATGGGCTCCAGGTTTGCTCCCTCTTACGCCAATCTATTTATGGGATGGTTTGAGAGGGGGCATGCCTGGGGACGTGGTGCCTCACAGTGGACAGATCACATTTTATTTTGGGTTCGTTTTATTGACGATGTCTTAATGATCTGGAGAGGTAATCGAGGGGAATTGGATGAGTATTTGGACTATTTGAACTCTAACAGTTTCAATATTTGTTTGGATATCGCCTTGCACATAGCGCTACTTGGTAGATGCCTGCTGTAATTTTTTTAAATTCCCCGTTTTGTCGTTTTTCCTTTTCTTTAATTTTACTCACTTTTACCCCGGTCTTAATAACTAGTTTAGAATTGCCTAGACATCTTATAGTCGCCCCTACCTGTGTTCCTAGACCCGGACCGCATCTCTGCATTATAAAATTCTGCTGCTTTCACCGCCATTTGGGCGGCCCGGTCCCCGCGCTCTGTTTACCTGGGGCGCCATCTTGGGTGGGTCTTAGAAGCACTCCTCAGCCATTTGCTGGAGCCGTCACGTGGACTGGCTAGAGGCTGTACTTGGAGTGCGTACTTAAGGTGGGTAGGAGAGAGCCTTATTCCTGTTTGGATATCGCCTTGCACATAGCGCTACTTGGTAGATGCCTGCTGTAATTTTTTTAAATTCCCCGTTTTGTCGTTTTTCCTTTTCTTTAATTTTACTCACTTTTACCCCGGTCTTAATAACTAGTTTAGAATTGCCTAGACATCTTATAGTCGCCCCTACCTGTGTTCCTAGACCCGGACCGCATCTCTGCACTATAAAATTCTGCTGCTTTCACCGCCATTTGGGCGGCCCGGTCCCCGCGCTCTGTTTACCTGGGGCGCCATCTTGGGTGGGTCTTAGAAGCACTCCTCAGCCATTTGCTGGAGCCGTCACGTGGACTGGCTAGAGGCTGTACTTGGAGTGCGTACTTAAGGTGGGTAGGAGAGAGCCTTATTCCTGTTTGGATATCGCCTTGAACATAGCGCTACTTGGTAGATGCCTGCTGTAATTTTTTAAAATTCCCCGTTTTGTCGTTTTTCCTTTTCTTTAATTTTACTCACTTTTACTCCGGTCTTAATAACTAGTTTAGAATTGCCTAGACATCTTATAGTCGCCCCTACCTGTGTTCCTAGACCCGGACCGCATCTCTGCACTATAAAATTCTGCTGCTTTCACCGCCATTTGGGCGGCCCGGTCCCCGCGCTCTGTTTACCTGGGGCGCCATCTTGGGTGGGTCTTAGAAGCACTTCTCAGCCATTTGCTGGAGCCGTCACGTGGACTGGCTTGAGCCCTACTTAATTGGTTGGACATGACGCGCAGCGTGTACGCGCATCGGGGACGCCACAGTGACGCCGGAGTCACGCCAGAGTCCAGCCCGTCTGCGCCCGTCTGCGCCCGTCTGCGCCCGTCTGCGCCCGTCTGCGCCCATCCGCGCTGAGGACGCGCTGGGCGGCTGGACTCCGGACTCAGACGAGGCCTTCGCCTCCTCGTGGAGATATACGCATCAGGAGATGCTACGCCTGAAACCTCGTCATTTGAGGTGCTCGCATATCTTTGAACCAGACGACTTTCTTTGCCCCCTACGATGTGGCTGCCACCATACGTGTCTGTCTGGTAATTCTGTTCCCCTTCCCCTTCACACCTCATTCGATCACCCTGCCGTCATTAGACCCAAGATAATGGGAGTAGAAGGCATCCTGATCAATGCCCGCTCCCTGGTTAAAAATAAGATAATGTTTAGGGAGATGGTCTTGGATAGAAAGCCTGCTCTAGTGTTTATCACTGAAACTTGGGCTAAAGACTCATCTGGCCCTGATCTGATTGAAGCGGTCCCGGAAGGATACTGCCTGGCCAGACTGGACAGACAGGGACGAGTGGGAGGGGGGATAGCTATTCTCTATAGAGATCACCTGCAATGCCACACAGTACCTATATCTGATCTTCCGGATAGCGTTCAGGCTCTCTACTTTGCGGTAAAGGAAGGGCAATGCCCTCTTTTCAATGGAATGCTGCTGTATCGACCTCCTGGCCCGAGGACCGACTTCATGCATAATTTCCTCCAGTATTTGGAACCCTACTTTGGTCGAGAAAACTTCTCCATTCTAGGGGATTTTAATTACCATTTAGAACGGCTTGACCTATCAGATACTTTGTGTCTTATTGATGCTCTGGCGTCCTGTGGACTCACGCAGCGAGTCCGCGGGGCTACCCATCGTGCAGGCCACATTCTAGATGGTATTTTTTCTAATGACCATCGTCTGACCGTTAAGGATCCGGTACATCTGTCTTGGTCCGATCACTTTGCGGTCCCATTCCTTTTGGAATGCCCTCAGATGGATGGAAGTAAAACAGGGAAACACACAATGGGAACTGGCAGAAATTTTAGAAATATCAGTAATGATTCCCTTGCGCCATGGGTTGTCAGCCTTTCTACCACGGGTTTGGATAGCGTTCAGACCGCGGTTGGTCATTTTGAACAGGTTATCACTGAGGCCCTGAATGAATTGGCCCCATTACAGACCCGTCGTCGAGCTAGGAAGAGACACTCTGCCCCATGGTATTCGGAATCCCTTAGACTCCTCAGGCAAGAAGTGAGGAGGATGGAGAGGCTCTGGCATTCTGGCTGGGACCTCAAGAATAATGAAAACTCATAAACTCCTGGTCAGGAAATACAAGGCTGAGATTGTGCAGGCCAAACAAGACTACTTTGTGACCATGACAACTTCGCTCTCCTCGTCGAAGGAGCTCTTTAGAATCATTGACTCCTTAGTCAACCTACAAACGCCTGACCCTGTTGTACCCTCGCAAGATCTATGTGATAAAATTGCTTCCTTTTTTCACACCAAAATACAGGATATCTACCTGGCTCTTGAGATACAAAGAGCCTCGATTAGTGGGCCCTCTGCCCTGGTTGAGATGAATAGGACCACCTCAGACATCTTCCCATTGAGCACTCTGGACTCTTTTCCCCCGCTGGTCCTACAAGATCTGGAGATCTTGCTTAATAAAACCAAATCTGGCTCCCCCCTAGATATCTGCCCTTTGAAGATTATTAAGCAGTGTAGGGAATCCCTCTTACCGCCTCTACTAGAAATCATGAATCTAGGTATGAGGGATGGTGTCTTCCCCTTGGAGTGGAAGAGTGCAGTAGTTAAACCCCTGCTAAAGAAAGCCTCCCTTGATCCGGAGGTCCTAAAAAACTTCCGTCCGATCTCACTGCTTCCAGCCCCTGCGAAGATGCTTGAGGCACATCTAAACAAGCATCTCGCTGCCTTTGTGGAAGGCTCGGGCTGCTTGGACTTTTCCCAGCATGGATTTAGGAGGGAATACAGCACTGAGTCGGCCCTCACTATCGTGCTTGATAAGATCCGCACTAGAGTGGATGGGGGCCAGACCACCCTCCTGGTCCTGTTACATCTAACTGCGGCCTTTGACACCCTCTCCCCCTCAGTACTTATTTATCGTCTGAGGGAAGTGGGGGTGAGGGACGCAGCTCTAGATCTACTGACCTCCTTCCTTGAAGGAAGGGAACAAAGAGTCAAGCTGGGGGAGTTCCTATCTCCATCCCGATCGGTGCTATGTGGGGTCCCGCAGGGGTCGGCCCTCAGTCCGACCCTATTCAACATCTACATGACCCCACTGGCCAGAACTTTCGGGATGGAGGTAGTCTCTTATGCAGATGACACCCAAATCCTCGTCTCTCTTTCCCATTCAGATGTACCAACTGCCTCCAATTTCAGATCTTGTATGGAGGCAGTTGGTCAGTGGATGGTTCAGAATTCACTTAAACGGAATGGGGAGAAGACTGAGGTGATGGTGTTTGGAGGGAATGAGAACATCTGATCAGCCAGCTGGTGGCCTGACTCGCTAGGAGTATGCCCTTCCCCCACGATATCTGCTAGGAATCTTGGGGTGATGATAGACCCTGCCCTGGACATGGGCGGACAGGTTAGTAGAACCATCTCTACCTGTTGGGGCTTAATTCACACCCTGCGAAGAATCAGGAAATATCTTTCTCTGCAGTCCAGAAAGCAAATAGTTGTCGCTCTTATCGGCTCACGACTGGACTACTGTAATGCGCTGTATGCGGGGCTAAATAGGAGCCTACTGCAGCGCTTGCAGGTAGTCCAGAATGCCGCAGCCAGATTTGTTCTGGATGTTCCCAGACGCTCCTCGGCCACGTTGGCCAGGAAAGCGCTGCATTGGCTACCGGTAGAGCATCGAGTACGGTTTAAAGTCTTATGTATGACCTATAGAGCCATTGCAAGGAATAGCGACATGGGAGTTGGCTCTATCATCTCCCACTATATTCCTGGAAGGGACTTGCGTTCCTCCAGGAAACTGCTCCTGACAGTCCCCCGTATACAAAGATCTAGGTGGGGTGGCAGGGCTTTCTCCACTTTGGCTCCTAAATGGTGGAATGATCTTCCTTTGGATCTCAGGTCTCTACCTTCCCTACAGAGATTCCAAAGTGCCCTTAAAACTCGCCTCTTCCTGCGAGCCTATGTGTAAGGCTGTACATGTACATTTCCATTTCTGTTTTTGTTAGGCGCCTTGATACCTGCGGGTTATTGTCTTGCGCAATATAAATTTTCTAAAAAAAAAAAAATAAAAAAAAAATATCAACTTTACCATGAAACATAGTTATGAGAAAATTGAATTCTTGGATGTGGAACTGTTTATTGATGCAGAGACTATTAACAGCAGATTATTCAGAAAAAGCACTGCCACCAATTCTATATTACGAGCAGAAAGTGCTCACGCTGTATCAGTAACTAAGGGAATCCCCCATGGGGAAATGATAAGGATTCGTAGAAATTGCAGCACGGAAAATGATTTTATTAAGGAATTGGATAATCTACAGAAACGCTTAATGTGTAGGGGATATCACAAAAGGAATTTAATGAAGGCTAGGGAAAGAATAATGAAGGTTGATAGAGCTAATACCTTAGCACAGAAAAAGAAAAATCGTACTACAGAGCGAATTGCATTTGTGACAACGTACTGTTCACAACAAAATCAAATCTTCAAGGCTCTGGGAAAAAATTGGGGTCTTCTGAAAGGAGTGACAGGTTTAACAAATATAATTGGAGAAAAACCTGGGGTGATATTCAAACGAAGTCCCACTATTAAAGAAATGGTGACTAGAAACTACATAGAATCAATTAAAACTGTAGATAGGAATTGGCTACCACCAACACCGAGTGGTTTTTATACATGTGGTTCATGTAACGTTTGCCGTTTGGGTATAAACAAAATTCAAGAATTTGTCTATAATACTAAGAGGAGATATTTCATTAAGGAATTTATAAATTGTAACAGCACGGGAGTCATTTATGTTATAATTTGTGCATGTGAGAAAATATACATAGGTAGTACTAAACGGAGTTTGAAATTGCGGATTCAAGAACATAAACGTTCTATAGTCAATGGGGATATTAGATCACCACTTTATCAGCATATTAAGGATGAACATCCAATGGAAAAAGATATAAGGTTTCATGGTATACACAAAATTGTGCCAGGAGGTAGAGGAGGGAATTGGGAACTTAAGATCAGACAAGAGGAAGCACGATGGATTATTCGATGCAGAACAGTTGAGCTCGGATTGAACAATGATTCCGACCTCCATTATTTTTTGGAATGACAAGTATGGTGGTATCCACAACAGCGGCATTTCAACTATTTTTAGTTTAGACGTTTTTTTCAGTAAAATTCATTATGAACTCAAATGGGTAAAAGGGGTAGTGATGGTAGAGATGGTGGATATGTTATAATGCCATTTATAGAGTTCTAGTGTTAATTGGAATTGCACAGCATGGAATTTGCCATTACAATTTAGCATCGAGGACTAGTGAAACGCATTTGTAATGTTCTGGATTCTTGATTGGTCTTATTTGTTAATACAGTGATATGTAACCGGTTGAATTTGTTAGGATTTGGTTTTATGAATAATTCAGAAGGATCAGAGAGGAGAAAAGATAAAAACATTTAATTTAGCGCTGCGGATCGTATAAGAAACGAACACGGAATTTATAGCAGCAGGCTATTGGTTAATCCAACGGGTAGCTGATGAACCATTTTAATTGGACCATGTATTATTATTGGATCGGGTATTATTTTTGGGATTGCAGAGCTGTTAGAGAATTCTCGAGACATTAGATAGGTTATTCCGATTTCTTTATTCCCGGTTTTTATGTATAGTGAATACGGAAATAGGGAATTCGATTGGCTGAATTAATAGCGGACCAGATGGGAAACATTTCAACGAACATGTCAATAGAACAGCTATGAATGAGTAATGGTGATTGGTGCGTCGCATTCTTACATGGAGTGCTGGCGGGATACTAGTCACGTAGGAAATACATACATAATATATATCGGCATAACATTGGTCAAATAATCGGGGCTTACCGGTGGAGTATTCTGATTGGATAAGGTATTATTTCCGGTTTTGAAAAGGTGTTTGAAAAACTTTAGATGCACTTGATAGGTTATTCCGATCTTACTATTTCCGGTTTTCATGTGTAATAATTATAGAAATAGGGTATCTGATTGGCTGAACAATAGTCGGACTAGATGGGAAACGTCCGAATCTATATGTTAATAGGATAGCTTTGAATCGAGAATGGTGATTGGTGCCTTGCTATTTTAAATAGAGTTCGGGCGGGACACCGGTCACAGAGCAGGGCTATCATACCGGCTGCTAAGGCTACGGAAATATCGGTCAAGAAAGGTATGTTTTTAGAAGGGGGTGTTTTACTTTCTCTTTAGATATATGGAAGCAACGTTATTAATGGTGTCCTCATTTGCTATGTTCTTAGATGTATTGACTACTATTTGGAGGATATATTGGGACGAAATACTTTAGAAGTCAAACAAACGGATGGTTTCAGGAAGATCGACCTCAATAGGGATGATTGGTTTGGGAAAAGCGACTGAATCTTAACTTAGGTGAGAAATTGAGCCAAAGAAATTGTATTATTCAAGGAGTACTTAAATTTCTTATCGTTTGTACATAAAAGGTGTGGAAATAATTAGATATTATGTTTTCACTTATAGAAAACACTATTTTATGGAAGAAGAGGTGATTCAATGTTGGAGAAGTCTCATATTAAATGAATTTTGGTATCCTCCAATGATATATACAAAGTACAAGTCGAAATATTTAAAGTGACGGCTGAAATTTGTAGGAGGTATGTTATAACACAATGTGATTAATGTGGAGTTACTAGTAGGAATAACTTGGCGAATTTGAGTATTAAAGATATTTTATCTTAATTAAAGGGATTGAGGGAATCAGGATCGGTTAACAAAAACTGTGCAAATAAACTGTAATGGGACAATTTGGTCAATATTAAAAAGATGTATATATATGTGAGGCTATATTGTGTGGTACTATGTCAACACTGTGAAACTATAAATGGTTTGGTTTAAATTTGGTTATCTACAAAATTGTCAAATAGGCATAATTATGAATGATGGATATTTTCTTCCTTTCATGACTATTGGAAATGAATACTTGCATAGTATTGTACAGTGATGTTATGTTTTTTCTTTTTTTTTACAGCCCTGATGATGTCCTAAATAGGACGAAACGCGTTGGCTGTGTGTGTTTAATAATATTATTTGCTCAACGGATGGGAAATGTTCAAGTTTATGTAATAATTTCAAGAAATTGATTATGTATAAATCAATGCAATAATTTGTTGGAACATCATATAAGGAGAACAGGAAAAAAAATTTCAACAAAGAGAAAGAGTAAAAATAAGAAAGAAATAAAGAATTGAATTGGAAGATACTTTTTGGACTGCATCTTTTGGATTACAATATTTAATTGTTTAATCACGTATTATTATTCCGCTCCTTCCTTTGTTTGTATAATTTATCTTTTGTTTGAGTGGCTTAAACGGTGGGCTGCTGGAAGTAGAGTGGGAGACTACAAATTGAAGGTTCACAGTAGTAATTACACGGATTTTACTCTTTGGTGCACACGGAGCTGTAACCCTCATCGTTGTAATTGGTTGACAGAAACAGCATTCAGTCAACATCATTGTCTACATTTTTTTATGTCATGACTCATTCCCTTATCAGGAGAACGAACGTAGCAAATGCCACCTAATTAAATTGTTTGTGTATCCAAGGCCTGTAAACTTCAGAGGACTTTTAGTGGAGGAAACTGCCTTCTTCTACAGCAAAATGGCGGCCACTGAGCCCTAATGACGCTGAAAAGAGCAGGTCAGACAGCAACAGCAGTTGTAAGTGAGAGAAAGACTTATGGAGGGGCCACGTTGATGGCCTCCGTAAAACCATCATTGGATCATAGCTCGAGACGCACGTTATTGTTTTTGGGAAAAGGTTGCGATCTCAGGCCGGATTTACTTTCATGAAAACATAACAATAAAATACACACAATTTGATATGCATATTTATTTACATAATTATTACAACATTCCTTTCCCCAAATTACACAGTAGACAAGTCATCAAGTTGTCAACAACCCAGTCTTCTCCTGTGTATCCAAATATTGTTTGTGAATTCACGGTTTGCCTTTCCACCCGGACCCCCAAGCAAAGAAAAGTGTCTCTTATGAAACCCCCCAGGCCCAATTCTCTTAAGCTAGAGGCCTATCCACCCTTATCCCCGAGCATCCCAGCTGGGGTATGCATTGTATAAAAATGTGTTCTCAGGTTCTTATGAAGTTTCTTTGCTGTCGCTGTCCTCTTCACTAACAACTGGTAGCTTTTTCAACCATGTCTAGTGTTTTAATGCTTCTATAATATTTCTGCTTCCTTAATAAAATGCTGAGATTCTCACGTCTTCTCGCACGGCCCGTCACGTACGATCTAAACTCTGGTTCACCTAGGTTCTCCATGCGAGCTCCTCTTGGAGGGGTTTGCAATCTGCCTCTATCGCTTTGCGCATGTGAAGCCTGGAAGCCTACACAATTCTCCATGTCACCTCGCCCCTAATGTGGGCAGTGGTTAAACAGTCATCTTCTAATTCAGACAACACTTATCACAATGCACCTTAAAACCAGCTTGTCACATTGTTGAGCCACGTGTATCTCACCAGATATCCCAGCCTCCGCATCCTTCTCTATGCAGTGGCCATCAAAGCCTCTCTGCCCATCTAGCTGTCCTCTCTCTTCACTAGTGCATCTTGAATGAGCAACCTTTGCATGCAGCTGCACAGGACCATGGATGCCATCTATCAAGTCACATCTCAAGCTTTTAAGTCTACCTCTCTCTCTACCTCTCTCTCTATCTCTCTACCTATCATCTCTCTCCCTACCATCTCTCTCCCTACCATCGCTCACCCTACCATCTCTCTCCCTACCATCTCTCTACCTCTCTCTCAACCACTCTCCCTCCCATCTCTCTACCTCTCTCTACCTCTCTCTACCTCTCTATCTCTTCCTCTCTCTCTACCTCTACCTTTCTCTACCTCTCTCTATACCTCTCTATCTCTCTCTCTCTACCTCTCTCTCTCTACCTCTCTCTCTCTACCTCTCTCTCCCTCTCTACCTCTCTCTTTACCTCTCTCTATCTCTCTCTCTACCTCTCTCTATCTCTCTCTCTACCTCTCTCTACCGCCTTTGGGACCTTATAAGTGTTTAGCTATGCAACAGTTGATGTTGTTGCACCAAGGATATTGTGCTGCATAACTAAATACTTATAAGGTCCCAAAGGCGAGACCTATTGGCTATGCCAATGCTTGTTTTTCTCCTTCCATAGCTATCAGCCCCTTTAATTTTAAAACAGTTTTGTTCCCCTGCCTCCCCCCCCCCATCCATCCCGCAGTCTGTCACTTCTCTGCCCACCAAAACCCCCCCACCCACTTCTGTTCCTGCCTTCTTGGACGACTGCAGTTTTATTTACAATGCAATAGGGCTCCCATAAATACGAGTCCCATTGCATTTGTAAATGCTTTTTTTGTCTCTGATTGGCTGGCTGCAATCAGCACTTTATTTTGCCTGACCTAGACTCTCAGATGCGCACAACTTTGTTCCCGCCCTCTCTTGCCATAGTTTGTGTTTAACCCTTTGAATGCCCATGACGAGCTGGACTCGTCATGGCACACAGTTCTCGTGTGCCCATGACGAGTCCAGCTCGTCATGAGGCATCCCCTGCGAAATCCCTCTGGTGCGGGCACCAGAGGGATATCCTTTAAAGCAAAATAGCCTAGGGAGCTGGGGAAGAGCTTCCCCAGCTCCCGAGGCCCCCCCTGCTTTCCCTGTAATGACGATCGGCGTGCACGTCGCGCCGACGTCATTACAGTGAAACTGAAACTGAGATGAGCCAAGAGGCTCATTTCAGTTTCACTTTCTACGTGCTCAGGGGGCTATCTCAGCCCCCTGAGCACGTAGAAAGACGGGAGAGGTATCGTTGGAAAGGGGAGAATCTCCCCTTTCCAATGGTACCCCTCCCCAGTGGATCCCTGCTTGGGGATCGCCACAGGATGGCGATCCCCAAGCAGGGATCCACCCACTAGACACCAGGGAGGGGGGAGCGGCCCCTTGGGCAAGGGCCTTTGCCCCCCCCTGATAATTTTGGCACCATTGAGTCTTTCTGCCCCCCCCGGGGGCAGATGGGGCAGTGGCCCCTAATCTGCCCCTTCAGGGGGGCAGAAAGACCACTAAACACCAGGGATTTGTTTTAAAGGTTTTTTAGGGTGGGGCTACCCTAAATGGGCATGCCAATGCCCCCACCCACCCACCACCATTACAGCCTTTCTGCACCCCCTGGGGGGCAGATGGGGCATTGGCCCCTAATCTTCCCCATGGGGAGGCGGAAAGCCCACAAGACACCAGGGATTTTTTTAGAAACTAAAAATAAGGGTGGGTGCTGACCAAAACAGGCATGCCCATGCCCCCACCCCTCCCAATTATTACAGTCTTTCTGCCACCCCCGGGGGGCAGATGGGGCATTGGTCCCTAATCTGCCCCTTCGGGGGGGCGGAAAGCCCACTAGACACCAGGGATTTTTATAGAAAGTAAAAATAAGGGTGGGGGCTGCCCAAAACAGGCATGCCCATGCCCCCACCATCCACAACCATTAGTCTTTCTGCCCCCTTTGGGGGGCAGATGGGGCATTGGCCCCTAATCTGCCCCTTTGGGGGGGCAGAAAACCCACTAAACACCAGGGATTTGTGTTTAGAAGGTTTTTTTTAGGGTGGAGGCTGCCCGAAACGGGCACGCCAATGCCCCTACCCACCCACCACCATTACAGCCTTTCCGCCCCCCCCGGTGGGCAGATGGGGCATTGGCCCCTAATCTGCCCCTTTGGGGGAGAGAAAGCCCACTTGACGCCAGGGATTGTTTTCGCGCAATTTTATTTAGGGTGATGGATTTTATTTAGGGTGGAGGCTGCCCGAAATGGGCACGCCAATGCCCCCACCCCCGCCACCATTACAGCCTTTCTGCAGTAGCCCCCAATCTGCCCCCCCCAGAAACGGGCACGCCAATGCCCCCACCCTTCCCCCCACAAAAATGACAGTCTTTCTGCCCCCCAGGAGGCAGATGGGAGCTATAGCCCCCAATCTGGCCCCCCCTGGGGGGCGCAGAAAGCCCACTAGAAACCATAGATTTTTTTGTTTTATTAGTGTAGAGGTAGGGGCTCCCCAAAATGGGCATGACAATACCCCCACCCCACCCCCAGAGAAATTCCAGTCTTTCCGCCCTCCCCGGGAGGGCAGATGGTGGCAGTGGCCCCTGATCTGCCCCCTGGGGGGGCAGAAAGCCCACTAGGCGCCAGCGAGTACGCAGGCTTTTTTTATGCGTGGGGGTGGAGGCTGCCCAAAATAGTCATACCGATGCCCCCACAAAAAATACCCACAGTCTTTCTGCCCCTTTAGGGGCATATCGGGATGAAACCCCTTTCCTCGATTCCCCCCCAGGGCGTCAGAAAGCCCACTGGGCTCTGACTTTTTTTGAGCAATGTGCATACCTGTGGATTTTGGGCCCTAGCGCAGTTGGCACGAAGGCAAACCTAGCAAACCTGTACATTTTTGAAAACTAGACACCGAGGGGAATCCAGGATGGGGTGACTTGACTGGCTTTCACCAGGTTCTGTTACCCAGAATCCATTGCAAACCTAAAAATGTGTCCAAAATAACACATTTTCCTCACATTTCTGTGGTGGAAAGTTCTAGAATCTGCATGGGTCCACAAAATTGCACCCACCCCGCGTTCCCCAAAGTCTTCTGAGAAAAATGGTACCTCACTTGCATGGGTAGGCCTATTGCCCGCATCAGGCAAGGGCCCAAAACCTATTGAGGAGACATCAAAATTACCTATCACAAAACAACCTGGTTTTGCAAAGGGGGTCCCATGAGTTTTTGGCCCCGGGCTTGGCGGCCATCTAGGGAAACCTACCAAACCCTCACATTTCTGAAAACTAGACACCTGGGGGATTCCAGGGAGGTATGGCTTGCGTGGATCCCCCAATGATTCCTTACCCAGAATGCCCTGCAAACCTCAAATTTAGCTGAACAAATCACCCTTTTCACACATTTTTGTGTGGCAAAGTTGTGTCATCACCGGGCTGACACAAATGTCCTACCACCCAGCGTTCCCCCGGGCCTCCCGATAAAAACGGTGCCTAACTCGTGTGGGAGGCCCAAGTATCCGCGACAGGCAAGGGCCCACAAGGTAGTGAGGCGACATGAAAATTGCCTATCTCAAAACGACCTGGTTTTGCAAGGGGGGTCACTTGGTTTTTTGGCCCGGTGCTCGGCGGCCACCTAGGAATCCTACCAAACCCACACATTTCTGAAAACTAGACACTGAGGGGATTCCAGTTAGGTATGGCTTGCGTGGATCCCGTATTGTTTCCGTACCCAGAATGCCCTGCAAACCTCAAATTTAGCTGAAAAAAATCACCTTTTTCACACATTTTTGTGTGGGAAAGTTGTGGCATCATTGGGCTGACACAAATTTCCTACCACCCTGCATTCACCCGGGTCTCCCGATAAAAACGGTGCCTCACTCGTGTGGGAGGCCCAAGTACCCGCGATAGACAAGCGCCCAAAACGTATTAAGGCGACATCAAAATTGCCTACCTTAAAACGACCTGGTTTTGCAAGGGGGGTCACCTGGGTTTTTGGCCCAGTGCTCGGTGGCCACCTAGGGAAACCTACCAAACCCACACATTTCTGAAAACTAGACACCCAGGGGATTCCAGGGAGGTATGGCTTGCATGGATCCCCCAACGTTTCCTTACCCAGAATGCCCTGCAAACCTCACATTTTGATGAAAAATGACCTTTTTCACACATTTTTGTGTGGGAAAGTGTGGCATCACCGGGCTGACACATATTTCCTACCACCCAGCGTTCCCCCAGGTCTCCCGATAAAAACAGTGCCTCACTCGTGTGGGAGGCCCAAGTACCCGTGACAGGCAAGGGTCCAAAACGTAGTGCGCCTCACCAGGCAAGGGTCCTAAACGCAGTGCGCCTCACTACGTTTTGGACCCTTGCCCGTGATGGGTCCTTAGGCCTCCCACACGAGTGATGCACCATTTTTATTGGGAGACCCGCGGGAACGCTGGGTGGTAGGACATTTGTGTCAGCCCAGTGATGACACAACTTCCCCACACAAAAATGGGTGAAAAAGGTGATTTTTTTCAGCTAAATTTGAGGTTTGCAGGGCATTCTGGGTAAGGAAACGTTGGGGGATCCACGCAAGCTATACCTCCCTGGAATCCCCCGGGTGTCTAGTTATCAGAAATGTGTGGGTTTGGTAGGTTTCCCGAGGTGGCCGCCGAGCGCCGGGCCGAAAACTCAAGTGACCCCCTTGCAAAACCAGGTCGTTTTGAGATAGGCAATTTTCATGTCGCCTCACTACGTTGTGGGCCCTTGCCTGTCACGGGTACTTGGGCCTCCCACATGAGTGAGGCACCGTTTTTTTCGGGAGACCCGGGGGAACGCTGGGTGGTAGGAAATTTGTGTCAGCCCGGTGATGCCACAACTTTCCCACACAAAAATGTGTGAAAAAGGTGATTTTTTCAGCCAAATTTTGAGGTTTGCAGGGCATTCTGGGTAAGGAAACGTTGGTGGATCCACGCAAGCCATACCTCCCTGGAATCCCCCGGTAGTCTAGTTTTCAGAAATGTGTGGGTTTGGTAGGTTTCCCTAGGTGCCGGCAGAGCTAGGGTTCAAAAACTACAGCTAGGCACTTTGCCAAAAAAGGTTCATTTTTCACTGCGAAATTGAGGTGTGTCCACGATGCATTTTGCGCCGTTTCCTGCCGCTGGCACTAGGCCGACCCACACAAGTGAGGTACCATTTTTCTCGGAAGACTTTGGGGAACACGTGGTGGGTGGAAATTTGTGGATCCACGCAGATTCTAGAACTTTCCCCCACAGAAATGTGGGGAAAATGTGGTTTTTTTGGTAATTTGTTAGGTTTGCAAGGGGTTCTGGGTAACAGAACCTGGTGGGAGGCAGTCAAGTCACCCCATCCTGGGTTCCCCTGGGTGTCTAGTTTTCAAAAATGTATATGTTTGCTAGGTTTCCCTAGGTGCCGGAAGAGCTATGGTTAAAAAACTACAGCTAGGCACTGTAGCTGAGGTGTGTCCACGTTGCATTTTGCACCGTTTCCTGTTGCGGGCACTAGGCCGACCCCCACAAGTGAGGTACCATATTTCTCGGAAGACTTTGGGGAACGCAGGGTGGGTGGAAATTTGTGGATCCACACAAATTCCAGAACTTTACACCACAGAAATGTGAGGAAAATGTGTTTTGTTTTACAAAAGTTTAGGTTTGCAACGGATTCTGGGTAATAGAACCTGATGAGAGGCAGTCAAGTCACCCCATCCTGGATTCCCCTGGGTGTCTAGTTTTAAAAAATGTATGGGTTTGCTAGGTTTCCCTAGGTGCCGGCAGAGCTAGGGTTAAAAAACTACAGCTAGGCACTTTGCTAAAAAAGGGTAATTTTGCTTTGTGAAAATGTGGTGTGTTCACGTTGGGTTTTGAACCATTTCCCGTCGTGGGCACTGTGCCTACCCATACAAGTGAGGGACCATTTTTATCGGGAGACTTAGGGTAATTCAGATTTGTAAAGGAACTGTTATTACCTATTGACTTTCTATGCATTTCTGCCTTCCAAATGAAAGACATTGTGTAAAAAAGAAGTCATTCTAAAAAATTACTGATAATTCTCATGCTAGTATGAGTATTCCCAATTTCGGAAATGTGCAAATATCTACTGTTTCTAAACTCTATATCAGCATCCTCGCGGTGCCATCGCCTGCGCGTGGAGGGATAGCGCTGGGCAGCCTTCCCAGCGTTTGTGAGCAAATGCTCGACGAACAATACACAGTCAGGTTTGGGTGGGGGCCTGTGCACGGAGACTGCCAGTTACGCTCCCTTATTCCTCTCTCGTTCTGCGGAGTCTGCCAAGGCTGCCCAGGGGGCCGCGTGGCGGCCCCTCAATAGGGCGGCTGCCTTAGTGCCACAGGAAGGCACTGGAGTCGTCCTTCTAGTTTCCCTGGGCCAGGATCCAGGGAAGACTTCCGGCCGACCCCACTTCCGGGGAGGGGGGGGGGACAGGGGTACTTATGCTGTCCCCCGCCCAACGTGCAGCCTCTTGGTCCCTGCCGTCTCGCCTTGTCCAACTCCACTCCACGACCCCTGACGCCGTTTCGTATGGCGGAGCTGCGGCTGGGCCTGAACGCGGTGAGTGCATCTACCACCTCCCCCCCTCCCCCGGCCTGATCTCCCTATTTGGGTAGTATCTGGGCAAGGCGGCCTGGCCCTTTGGTGGTCTGTCCTAGAGGGGGGGTGTAGGATAGCGCTCACAGAGCACAACCCAGCTCAGCTGGTGCGGGCCTAGCTTAGGCCCGCAGGGGGCTCTGTCAGGTTTTCCTGGCACGGAATTGGGTAGTAGCGTGGGGCCTATCCCCCCACCCTCCCTGTTTCCGAGAGTGAACACGAGAGCATATCACTACAGGCTGGGGATTCAGGCCGTCGAGGGGACCCTCCGGCCCCCATGGGTCATTTAACCCGGGGTGGTGGCACCAAGCGCCAGGTTTCGCTTCCCCCTCCGCGGCGATTATTTTAAGGGTCGCAACATATTAACGGTCATGCAAAGTGCCCAGACACATGCGGGTCGAGTTTGCGCCCTTTAAATATGTTTGGATACTGAATCGATTTAATTATGCTTATGCGGTACCCTTCCTACGACCGCTTCTTCTGAGTGTCAGTGATTTTCGGGGAGGACGGGCCGGGAGGGGGGGGGCAGCGAGTCCCTCGTGGCCTCCCTCCGGGGCTAATCAGTGCTTTCTGGGAGGACGGGGCAGGGGGCAGCGGGTCCCTCGTGGCCTCCCTCCGGGGTTAAGTCTCTGGTCCAGGGGCAGGGCAGTGAGTCCAGACCCAGCAATGTTTTCGATGTGCTGGAGCTTAGCGCCCGGACTGCAGGCAGGCAGGCACCACCGTGGGGGACCGAAACGTGCTGAACGAGGTAGCTACGCCGCTGGAGGTTGCAACGACACAATTTATGTTCAACTGTATTCAGTGGTCACTGGGTGCAATGTGCGTTCCTTGCAAGTTGAAGTACAGTGTGCCTTTTATCACAGAGGCCATTGTAGTCGAGCAATGTTTAGCAGGCGGGTGCACGAGCCTCGGCAGCCTAACGGCAAGTCTGCCATCTTTGGTGCTGGAAACCAGGGTTCGAGCCTTGAGGTCGCGTCCATTCCCTGTGATTCTGGGCAAATCATTTCATCTCCCCGTGCCTGAAAGTGTAATGTAAAGACGATGCACATGCACAGCGCTCAATCCCCTTCGGTTCGAATTCGCGCTATATATAAGATGCAAAATGAGAAGGGTGCTTTTGATTTCTCCTTTGGTCCCAATGGCATGTTCAGAAGTAGACATTCACAAGCACGCCTCATTGGGCACAAGGATAAATGATAATACGGAAACAGGCGAGATGAGCATCATGACCAGCAGAAAGACACTGAGATGCTTTCATTCGGACTTTGCTATGCGACCTAGAGCACAGTGGACATTTGGTATAGCTGTTTCACCTGATATGTAGAACCAACATTAGATTCCATATGCCGCATGTATGCGGTGAAAATGTAAATCCTTATCATGTAATGTGTATTGAAATGTCCCCTAACACATATATAAAAGTAGTTCACGTTGACTCTGGAAAAAGTATGAAAAACGCTATACAAATGATACGCCGAAGAGGCAAGGGGGACAACTGAGGGAGACTCAGCCCTCACATGTAGAGAGATGAGTGCTTCGCAATGGGTCAGTTCAAATGTATTTATTAGTTGACATCATAATGCAAACTAAATCGCCTCTCACTCATCAAACATTTTGACAAATTGAGAAACAGAGATCACACAATTTGCAAAGGTGGGGAAGCTGGGATTTAAATAACTCTCTCTTGGTTACAAAGTATGTAACAATAAGCTGCTTCCTCCCACGAACCTAGAACCTTCGCCGGCCAATGTCCGTTAAAAAAAGAAAGAAAAAAAAATTCAACATGGGAATTTTCAATACTTCTCTAATATATCTCCGCATTTCAGAAGCCATGCTGTGCTGCTGGGCAAATCACTTAATTCCCGGGCATGAATGTGCAATGTAATGCAGTGCACACGCTGGCAATACCTTTCAGTGCTTGTGGGCAAATCAATTATTAACAGTGCCTCTGTGCAATATAATGCAGTGCGCACGCTGGCACGCTAAGACCGTTTGGTGCTTCTGGACAAATCACTTATCTCCTGTGCCTTTGGGCAGTGTAATGCGGTGCGCACGCTAGCGCGACAACACCGTTCCGTGCTTCTGGACAAATCACTGTTCTCCTGGACCTTTGTGCAGTGCAATGCGGTGCGCACGCTCCTACCATTCTGTGCTTCTGGACAAATAACTTATCTCCTGTGCCTTGTGCAGTGTAATGCAGTGCGCACGCTAGCGCGCCAACACAGTTCCGTGCTTCTGGACAAATCACTTATCTCCTGTGCCTTTGTGCAGTGTAATGCGTTGTGCACGCTAGCGTGCCAACACCTTTCCGTGCTTCTGGACAAATCAGTTATCTCCTGTGCCGTTGTGCAGGTAATGCGGTGCGCACACTAGTGCGCCAATCCGTTCGGTGCTTCTGGGCAATTCACTTATCTCCCGTGCCAGGTGCAATGTTAAGCGGTGCGCAGGCTTGCGCTCCAATACCGTCGGGCGAGTCGCGGCAAATAATTTATAACGTGCATATCGGAGTTGCACTGGCTATGAGCAGAGGAATGGTTGCTGTCAAGCAGGCTGGCCCCTGGCTGCCGGCAGCCCAGTCTGGTACGTCACAAACAGATTGTGGCAGAAGGAAGGCAGGGAAGAGGGGTGCTCTGGACAAGGGGGGCAATTGTGATGCCTGATTTTGTTTGCCGGGTGCATCGGTGGGTGGGACCCCAACCTTGCCACAGCATAATGGTGGTTCATACATTACCCAGGTGAACGAGATACACTATACTGTGTAGTTTAAAGTTTAGGAGGACACAGCTCCCTCATATACAAACTGCCGGATTTCCACCGCTCAGCAGTCTGGTGGGGCGAGTATGGAGGGAGCCAGGGGAAAGTTATTAGGGATAGGTATTTTTTTACCTCATAGTCGGGCCCTGTGAACGGTTTGTCCCAGTGGTGCATTGCCGAGGAGCACAGGCATCCCGGGCGAGCCAAAGTGATTTGGCTGATGGGGGAAGCAGACATTCTTCAGGCCCGCAGGGTACCATTCTTTCGCCTGGTGCGGTCCTGAGGCCAACAGGAATATCTTGGGAGTGCCTGTTCTCACTGGTCAGGGTTGTTGCTCACAGCGTTTTTTCTTCCAGGTTGAGTCGGCCAGCTCAGGATAACTATGGATAGCCAGGGATCCCCTTCGCTGTTCCTATATAACGCCAGCTTAGAATGCTCTAGTGGGCAGCTAACATTAAATCATTCTTTAAAAATGTTTTCATCAAATATGTCGATTAGCGATAGATTGTTGGTCAACTTGTGGGGTCGGCAATATCCGGAGCTTAGCACTCATGTGGATGTCCGTACTGTGGGGTGGAGCGAAGATAAACTTGAACGAGAGACCCAAAAATTCATAGTAATATAAAGGTATAAAGTGCACCTAGGTCGGCTGCTGCCAAAATGAATTTACATTGTGAGGTACTCTGATGACTATTTCTCTCATTTACGCACTAAACAGTATAAGTCATATACAATTGGTTTTGTATACTGCAGGGGGAAGGACTCTAAACACTCGCATCCCTGCCAATATAAGCACAGGGATACCCCTTTACAGATCTCTTCCTTGAAACCTTTAAGGCGGCCGAACCTCGCACTGCATGTGCCAACAACAGTGGTAAGGCAGTTCCTCACAGCCAGGTCACTGGTACTATGCAATGTCACACCTTATGGCCATATTCCATAGACTTGCTGCTAAATCCGTCACCTCCAGCACAAGTTGCAGTGAAATGAAATAAAGCCAGAGATGTTGCAGCTTAAACAGGCACCAGCCTATAAAATAACAACAGGATCTCACTTGCAGTGGAAGGCCCATGGCTAGGTGCACTGGTAATATTTTGTTCTCTTATACTGTCTTTATTAGTGGTTAAAACAGGTACTAGGTCGGGATACCTTGGGCAGTATTTCCATGCCTGAATGTACGTAGGGATGAAGTAATAGTGTCCCAAGTTGCGCAGCATGATTTACTTTTGTATAGGAAGTTTGTCATAAGCTTCTTTTGGTCTAACAGTGCCAGTCTAACGGGGACGACCTGTAGAAGAAGCAAACATGAGTGGTTACTAAACACTATTGGTTAGATGGGATGTTGTCAAGAGCAGAACTCAAACTAAGTAACCTTAAACACTTGATGGAGACGATTTAAGCGTCATGCATAAAGCTGTAAATGTGGTGCTAAAAGGATGCATGCCAAGGGAGATATCTTCCATAGTTCACTGGATCACCTCAATCCAACACGCCTAAAGTAAGCGGAGGATGCCTGATGGATTTGTTAGACCTATTAGTTTTATTAAACACACCAGCTACTAGGAAGTAGTGACATTTTACTGAAATCATAGGTACTTCTAGGACACATGTTCAATACACACACCTCTAGACAGGACTGCGCCCACCCACCATTGAGCAAAGGGAAGTAAAACACTATATGGGTTGGCATGCTTTTACAGACATTGGTTACACATGAGGTGGCGCTGTGTGCGGTTACACATGAGGTGGCGCTGTGTGCGGTTATACACGAGGTGACACGCAAGGTGCAGTTACACAGGAGGTGACTGTGCTATTACACGGAGGTGACGCTATGTGCAAGTTACACATGAGATGACGATGTCTGCAGTTACACAGGAGTTGACGCTGGGTGCAGCTACCATGAGAAGACACTGCAGTTACACTTAATGTGACACTGTGTGCAGCTACACATGAGCGGACACTGTGCAGTTACACATGAGCTGACACTGTGCAGTTACACATGAGTTGACATGGGGCAGTTGCACATGAGGTGACACGGTGCAGTTACACACGAGGTGCGAGTACTCAGGAAGTGACAACGTTTGCGAGCACACAAGAGGATACGGTGTGCGAGTGCACATGTGGTGACATGGTGTGGAACGTAAGAATGAAATGGGAGGTGGCACCCAGTGGCCGGGAGTATTACAAGCATTTCAACAACCTTGGCATGCTAGAAGGCTATATGCAGCCACGCTAATGGGAAGAGCCTGACTCTGTTTTGTTTAAAAGTATAGTTGGCAAACCTGGAGTGAACTGCAAAACAGCTGGGGCCTCTCATGTTAGATGGCGCAGGTGTTCCAACTCTGTATTGGACTTGCCATGCTGCTGCGCTTCTAAGACAGAGGTGTATGTCTCCTGAGAAGTTCGGCTGCATTATAGTTGTTTCAACAGTAGAACTGGGGCCTACAATCTCCTGGTATTTTGCAGTTATAGAAAGATATGCAGCCGCTCTAATGAGAAGAGCCTGAAACCTTGAGTAAAGGTATAGTTGGCAAACTTGGGGTGGACTGCTAAAACAGCTTGGGCGTCACATGTTAGATGTCAACAGGCTATGTGTACCATCAATAGCACCAGCAGCTGTAAAGCTTCTATTTTTGCCCGGGACTGGGGCTGGCAATGTCATCAAACTTTGCAGCCAGACACGGAATAGGCAAAGACATACCTGTGATGGTGCAACGTGCACTCGGCAGTAGAGTTAGCTGAGTGTCATCATACCTTGGTATACCGTCAGGCATAAACGTAGGTTAGGGGCTAGACACGAACAGGCACTTTCTGTCTGCTGGGGCGGGAGTGTGCCAGCGCCAAGAGGGTGCGGGTTACCTGGTTAGGGCTGATATGGATGGGAGGGAGCACTAATGCGGACAACCACAAGAGCACATTTTTCAGTCATAGAAGGTTAAATTGATAATGTGATGGCATGGTACCAGTCGCTTCAGTTATGGGCATTTTTCCTGGCAGTTGTCAGCGAACATTCAGAATGCAATGTTGGTGGTTAGCCTGTTGTCATGACTTTTCAGAACTGTTTTTGCACAGGCATGGCCAAGCATGGGTTAGATGCCTGAGGTCTGCCCTGGGATTCATGTTCACAGGCAGGTGGAGCGGCAGAACTTCGAGGGGCTTGGGTCCGACCTCTGGTTACAGGTGCAGATCCTGGTAGGTTCACTTAGTATCCCATCCTTGAGTTTGATGAAACAGGTACCATTGATTTGAGTAACGGTAACGGGTAATTTCTCCCGCCCTCCAGCACTGGCTGGCAGCTATGCAGGTTGTGGAAGTTGCCTTCCAACTTGGGCGATATGGTCCATATGATTGGGGGAAACCCCTGGATTAAACACAATTGGGCTACAAAGTATTAGGAGAACATTCCCAGTCTTCAAAATAGAGAGGTATTTTATAAGTTGGTTCCCCTCTGGGTCACACTGTCCTGTCTGCTCCCTGGTATACTAGCAGAAGTTTGGGAGGGCAAGGCTTGACATAGGGTGGTGACTGACGGAATGCGATGGACATACTCCGACTAGTGCTAGACTCAGACAACTGAGTGAAGGAGGAAGTAAGGCGGGTTTGTCAACTCTTACCTCCACCCGCATTGGCACTTCCTGGCAGGAGTGGCTTGTCAAGGGTATTGCTCTTCAGCCAGGCAATGGTAACATGTTGTAAGTAAAAAGGCCTACCTTGGTGGGGGGCCCTGGTTGTGACGGTGGCCACCCCCAGAGCTGTGGAGGAGTTACAGGGCGATCCAGAATCTGCAGATACCAAGGGGTACTTCATGCAGCAGCACAGCTTGGTGCTAAGCCAGGATACCCAGGGATGTCTTAGCGTTGTCCCCTGGAAGAACTACGGCGCCCCGTTAGTCCTACGGGCGGTTGTGGGTCTGAGCAACCGGGGGCTGCCAGGAACGCTCCGCCCACCTCTTTCGGGGGGGGGGCGTGAGTAAGCGAGTGGACTGGTGATCCACGGATGGGAGGGGTGGCCCCTCCCAAGATTTGATATGCACCAATTGGCGACGGCCACGGTGTAATTTGGCTTATCAGACGGGCAGGCGGCATATGGGTTGGCCTGCCCTGGGATCGCCCATAAGATAACCCACCATGTTGGCATATTGGTTATGCTAATAAACCCGCAGCAAATTTCTCCACTAAACAAGGTGTCGTGTGGTTTATTGATGTATTGTGATGTTGATATGTGACTACAGTTGCCGATATTGGCACTATGGGCCGTGGTTTATCGTCCCCCCTCCAGGTCTCTCCCGTGGTCGGCGCCTGCCTCTCCCCGCACCCCTATTGTTTGCTGCCGTTCGTGGGTGTACAACAATACAGGAAAAGCCGACCGCCCCCCCCCCCACTGTGGCTATGTAGTAAGTGGCAGGAATGAGGTGCGTTGCGTGCTCCCTCCCCCCGTGCGCTCGGTTGCAGCTGGGGTCCGCGGGTTCATTGAAGGGTCTGTTGTGGGCATAGGAGGAAGGAACAAGAGGCGCAGGATAGCAGTACCAGTAAATGCCCCACGCTGTCACTGCGTGCAGAGGCCTCTGGGGCTGGGGAAGGGAACGAGGGCGTCGGTGCCTCAGTTTATCCCTCTGGCTGTGTTTAGCTACAGTGTGTAGGCGGTGCCCGAGAGCTCCCTAAGCATCCCCGTCTTGCTGTGTGCAGGGTCCTCTCGGAGTGGCTGACATGAACTCCCAGCAGCAGCGGATGGCCGTTATCGGGACGGACAAGGAGTTGAGTGACCTGCTGGATGGACTCATGGGCCCATGTCGGGCTGGGTCCCAGCACGCGACGAGCCAAGGGTGCTCCGGATGCCTCCCCGGTCAGCATGGTGCTGGGCTCGACCAGGGGAGGTGTGCCGCTGCCCTGGCCCCAAGGAGCTGTCCTCCCCCTGATGGCGAACTGCCACCATGGCCGAAGCCAGGCTTAGCCGTCTTGCTTCGGAGGGGGGGTGGGGAAGGTACGCACTCACCGAATAGTAAGCAGCTCCGGGGGACACGTCCAAGTGGCATCGGGGTGAGGGACAAAGGGACGAGGTGCGAAAGGCGAGACGGGCAGCGGACAAGAGGCTGCTCAGTTGGCGGGGGACAGTATATGTACCCCTGTCCCCCCTCCCACTACCGGAAGTGGCCGGCCGGAAGTCCCCCTGGTCCCACTCCCAGGGAAACTAGGAGGCCGACTCCAGTGCCTTCCTGTTGCACTAAGGCGGCCGCCCTGTTGAGGGGCCACTGCGTGGCCCCCCGGGCAGCCTTGACAGTGCGCAGCTACCAGCATTCTTAGTCCTCTGAAACTGTCACCATCGCAGGGTTATTAACTTTAACTCCCTTTTCTAGCATTTAATAAATCCGACACAGATTTGTGCCACATTTCCCAGAGTCCATTGGATTCGCAGGGTAATTAATTTATTTTTCATGTGCAAAGTGCCTGATTTATTGTCCAGCGATCAGTCAACAGCAGTTACAGCAGATTAGCATCAAGGGGTGGCGCCACCTTGAAAGCTAGACATGCCTCCCTCCCCATCCCTCTCCCCCCACCCCTCTCTCCCTACCTCTCTCTCCCCCACCCCTCTCTCCCTCATCCATCTCTCCCTCGCCCCTCTCTCCCTCATCCCTCTCGCCCTCACCCCTCTCTCCATCTGCAAATGGTGCTGGCCGAGGACGAGCGGTATGGTGCCACTCAAGCCCTGTAGGCGCTCCTGGCTTGGCTCTCCCTCTGTCACCCCGGTGAGACTGGCCTGAGTGACACGAGAGGTTTTAATTCCCGCCTCGCTACATGAGCCACAAGATAGGAGTGATTGTATTGCCCTTATTTAATCTCCCTTTGCCTCTGCCCCCACCGCCTGCACGATACTGCGTGCCTACAGCTGACAGCAGACACCAAGCTTCCTGCGCTTTGATAAGCCGTGCACTCTTAAGGATATTTGATGTGCTTGTAATTATCCCTCAATGAACCGCCGCTCGTCACAAAAGATCACCGACCACTGCCGCGTTTGGCTGTCACCTTTGAAATGCTCAGTAAACACAAATGCAGCGCCTCATTGAACAGATCCCATAAACTCTCAAGATTCCAATTCATATTTTGCTGCGTGTCAAGGGCGCGACCACCATTAACACTTTACTGCGTGACAACAGCAAGACCAGCAGTGATTCCCTCACAGTTTCAGATTCAGATCACTGCCCTGCTGTGCTTTTCTGTTGATATGAATAGGTTGCTCAGCTGTAGGGACAGGAAGAATGCTACTTAGTTGCAAACATGGCCGGGCAACTTTCAGGTTACTAGTAAACAGGAACTCAAAAAACAGCTACCAGTGTTCGTTGGGTCTTCCCTTTAACATGATGGCAGATAACTATTTGTAGATGTATAACTTGCAACGCCAAAGGTGGTTTATATGTAATCTTCCATACATTTCATTTCTCCTACCATGAGGATTTTTGTAAAATCTCGCAGGTGCAGTCGTGCTGGATACCTGGTGCCCTTTCTGTGTAGTGTATTTTCAAAAGACCCATGGTATAAGCTTTCTCAGTGTGTGTACATTTTCTCTGTGTTAATCCACATTTGCAACACAACAAGGCTCGCGTATTCTTCATAACGGCTGCAAAGCGCTTCTCGAGGTGTTTTAAAACAGAAAGAAGTTTCGCAATGTTGTGAATGTAACACGTTTTTAATACTGTCTGATCTTAACCGTACAGTAGCAGTGGAATAAAATAAAAATACTGTGTATGGTTTCCCTTCTGTTTCTATCTCCTGCCACCCTTCGCTCCACCCCCGCTGCTTCTTACCCACCACTCCTTTCCTCTCCTGCTTCCCCTCTCTACTTCCACTATACTGTCTCCCTTCTCACCCCCACTGCTTTCCCCCCACTGGCACTGCATTCCTCCCTCATCTGCCTATGCCAATGCTTCATTTACTCCTCTGGACTGCATCGACGCCAGTGCACTGGAATGCGACCCACAGCTCCAGCTGGAGCCCATGCGGTACGGATTCAAATTCATCCACCTCACCAGCATTAGGAAGAGGCATATTACTGGAAGAGAGGTGCAACAGCACACAGTAGGTGCCATACAAAAATCAGCTTACAATTTGTATTTATTCTTTAGTTATTGCAATAAAGCATTTCTCTGCTGAGTGAATCCTTTGTTTCAGAGGGGGCGAAAGGAAGGCCACTGATCTCTTACAGTGATGCAATGTAGCATCAGTCTTGGTGGTTTAAAACAGCTTGCCAAGAGGGCACTAGCTACACTGTTAAGGACAGGGCCACCCCCCCCCTCACACTGACCACATGCAGTCATGTGGGATTCACAGGATATGGAGGCGATACTAAGACTTGAACTTAGTTCCCCGGTTTCAAAGATGGTAACTCTGGCCATAGCACATTCCAAGTCAACACAATCTAAGGCCTGCATATATCACTGGACAATTTAGCCGGCTGATTCACACTGCGCACGCACTCGCATGGCTTATGAAGACAACAAGCATTCAACTCCACGTAATTCAACACAACGCCACACAATTAAGTGCCTTACAATTCCACAATACACAAATGAACAGCACATCATTCCACTACACAACACATTTCAACATCTCATTATTCCAAACCACACATTTATATTCTGCATCATTACACTATATGCCACATAATGGCAATCCATCAAATTCAACTCCAAAAATGTCCACTCCGCTCCATGAAACAGAATTCCACTTCACATAATACCACCCCATGCAAGATAGTTCAATTACACTCCATGCAACAGATTTCAAATCCATATAATAACACTACACAAAAGTACACTCCAACCTACATAACTACACTTCACACCACATAATTACACTTCACACATATCCACTCAGCTCCAAAAGACATATTTACACTCGACAAAATTCAACTCTGTAACGTGCCTCAGTTTTACACTCGCATAATTCCACACCATGCCACACAGTTCCACACAATGCCACACCACACAGTTCACCACATAAATTTCATACCACACAACAAAATTACACTCCACTCCATACCACATAATTAACTCCACATAAATCTACTCCATGCTGTTAGATTTGGGGGTCTCTAGTTGGCACAGGTAGGTACTTGTGACAAATGGGGACCCTTGCCTCTAGTCAGGGTAAGGGGGTACACTCCTAAAATAACCCCTGCTCACCCCCTTGGTAGCTTGGCACGAGCAGACAGGCTTATCTCAGAGGCAGTGTGTAAAGCATTTGTGACCACGTGTAGTAACCCAGTGACAACACTACAAATGGACACCACGCAGGTTTTATATCAAAAATACGTACACTTTATATAGATTTACCACAAGACCATAAACGACAAAAATACACAATACTATTACTTTAAGATGGTAGTTTTTAGCTTAGTTCAGTTCAGTTCTTAAGATGCAACACTTTGCGTCAATGTACCTGACGATGCGTTGCGCTTCCACGACAAGCAACGTCGCAGCGATGGAAATGCGGCAAAGTTCTGGTGCAAAGAAATAAAGACGTGAAGATCTTCCAGATGCGGCACACTTCTCCGGGGATGCGAGAAGTTCTCGGTTCGATGCGTAGACTGCAGCGGCGACACCCTTGTTCAGAAGTGCGACAGCAACAGCTCCAACTGCGATACTCTTCTCCCACGATGCGTGAAGCTTCCGAACGATGCGACAACTACAGCGGCAACATCCTTGTTCAGAAATGCGACGGCAGCAGCTCTGACGGCGGCGCGCTTCTCGGGGATGCGAGGCGTTTTCTCCGATGCGGTGCAATGCGACAGTTCCAGCGGCGGCACCCTTGTTCAGAAGTGCGACGGCAGCAACAGCGATGGCAACATGCTTCTTCTTCATTGCGAGACTCTTCTCTCGATGTGGTGCAGTGCGACAACTCCAGCGGCGACACCCTTCTTCAGAAGTGCGATGGCAGCAGCAGCGACGGCGACACGCTTCGGCTTCGTTGAGTTGCGCTTCCAGCTCCTTGCGACACTCAGTCCCTCAGAAGGCCCAAAACAGCAGCAGGCACTTCCAAAGAACTCTGAGGAGCTGGGGGTTGAAGTCTGTTGTCCCTGAGACTTCAGCAGGAGGCAAGCTCTGTTCCAAGCCCTTGGAGATCCTTACAAGTTGAAATAAGCACACAAAGTCTCTTCTCCTTCCTTTGGCAGTCAGGCAAACCACTGCAGGCCAACCCCCCAAGCGCACTTCAGCTTAGGGATAGTCTCTCCTCAGTTTCTTCAGGTTCCGCTCCTCAGTAAAGGTTTCTTCTTGGTCCAAAAGTGATCTAAATTCTTGGGATCAGGGTCCCAATATTTATACCCAGGAATCCTTTGTCCTCTGAAGGCAGAGGGGCATTTGCCCAGTCCAAACCAGTTCCTGAGTACAAGACTTCTCCTTTCCTTTCACAGTGCAGGGCAGAAACATTAGACGGCCCACAGGAGGTGGAGCCAGCATTGTGGAAGGCAAGTACAGCCCTGGAGCACTTTGTTGACAGGATTCCTTCTCTTCAGTCACTGTGCAGGGCAGAGACATCAGCTGCTCCCCAGAAGGTGGAGCCAGCATTTTGGAAGGCAGGCACAGCCCTATTCAAGTCCCAGGTGCAACTCCTCCCATCCATCTGGAGGCAGATCTCTCTATTCACCACTGGGACACCTCACCCTGTCTCCTGGAATTCCCCAGCCCTGTCACTCAAACGCCAGACAAAGGAATACACAGCCTAGCAGAGGCAGGTTTGAAAGGTTAGGCAACCAAATACCTACTTTCTAAAAGTGGTATTTTCAAACACAGAATGTTAAAACCACCTTCACTAAAAAGATGCATTTTATCATTCTGAGTTCAGGCATACTAAACTCGAATTTCTACCATGTTCTCTGAGTCATTTAAGATTATAAACATGTAATAATCTAACAGTCCATTCTGGCCTATGGAGAACAGGTAGCCTTGCAATAGTGAAAAACGAAAATGGCTGTAATTCACTATTAGGACATGCCACACACATCAGGGCATGTCCTACCTTATACTTACAATGCACCCTGCCCTTGGGCCTACCATAGGGGTGTCTGATATGAAGAAAAGGGAAGGTTTAGGGACTGGCAAGTGGGTGCACTTGTCCAGTCAGCATGACAGTACCAGACTGCACGCAGGCTCTACAATGGCAGACCTTAGACACATTTTACAGGGCTGCTTCTGTGGGTGGCACAACCAGTGCTGCAATCTCACCAGCGGCATTTGGATTTGCAAGCCCTGGGCACACTCAGTGCACTATACTAGGGTCTGACAAGTAAACCAAATCAGTCAATCATGGAATCACTAATCAATATATTCATTTATAGTAGGGAGCACTTGCACTGTGGCACTGGACAGCAGTGGCACAGTGCCCAAAGCATCTAACACCAGCAAAAACATATGAGGCAACAGCAAAAATGGAAGGGAGACCCACGCCAATGGTGCCAGGTCTAACACAGTCCAAATAGCAACACTCCACATAATTCATTCCACACCATACCACATATTTTGGCTCAACATAATTTACTCATTGCCACTCAATCTCTTTTTTTTTAAAAAATGTTTTATTATTCGCTTGAAAACACAGAAAGTTAATATAATCTTGTTGAATAACATTAGAATCTATTACAGATATTACAGTCAAGCAGTCCCCCTATATTTAACAGTACTTAAAAAGCAAAAAAGACAATCAATTCATTTTTACAATAGCAGTATTACCAAGAATAGAGCAAGATCAAATTGGCGTTATATGAGCCAGTTATATACCACTTAGCCTTCCAACCATTGTGTGAATGGGGCCCATATTAGTGTGCCCCTTTCCCGTCTTCTGCTGCCCCCCCGTGAAAAAACAGCTGACTCCAACCTGTGGAGGGCTAAGATCCTTGCTCTCCAAATCATAAAGGTTGGGGCGGCAGAATTTTTCCATTCTGATGTGATACATAATCTGATTTGCGACATTGCAATATATATTAAAGCAGTGACATGGCTCGTTCTATTCATTGATGTATCAGTTTCACAACCCATTATAACTAATTCAGCTGATAAAACCAAGGGGATTTTGAGGCTAACAGTAATAAATGTTTGAACTTCTTGAAGGAATTGGGCCAGTTTGGAACAGGAAAAAAACATATGGACATCATCAGCCGCTATTAAGCCGCATCTAGGACAGCTGTGGCCACCCCTACCGCCCCATTTGTATATTTTGGCTGGGGTGTAATAAAGGTCGTAAAGGGACATATAACTTTGGGAACGTAAACTCCCAGAGATTAGAACCTTAGCAGAGAGTTCTAAGGCCAGAGCTATATCAATATCCGGCTTACAAAATTTGGCTTCCAGTTTAACTTTAGATTTCGATAAGTCATCAGGAAAAACTGAAAGTAAATTTCTATAAATTGGTCCAATTCGTGAGTTTTTGAAAATTAAATCCATAAGTATATTCCTACAGAATAATGTTGGGGTATTAGGTAGAAGTTTAAAAAGGCAGCTACGGACCTGCAAGTATTTAAAAAAGTGATGGGTATCTAGTGCAAACTTTTCTTTCAGAGAAAGAAAAGTGGCCATATTACCTTCATATGCCAAATCCCCTATTGTCTTAATACCTGAGACCTGCCACCTTATTGTAACGTTATCTTGGAAAACTGACGGAAGCATTCTGGCTGCTGACAAGGGGGTATAGAAGTTTATATTAGCAATTGGCCAACTACGTCGAACCTTCCTCCATATTGAGTACATGGAGATAATAACTTTAAACTTAGTCTTTTTATAGTAGCTGGGCTCAAGTATTGACGTTAGTGTCCCCTTGGCAGCATATCCTAACCCGATCTCAAAAATAGATGGTGACCTACATGTCGGAAGGTTTGCTCTGTCCCCAAACAGTGGAACGGCAAGATATTGAATAAACGCTGACCAACTGTATAAAAGCAGATTAGGAACAGACCACCCCCCTCTATCCAATGGGAGCTGCATCCATTTTGCAGCCCTGCGAGACTGACGATAACCCCATAGGAACCTGTTACAGCATCTTTCTGCCCGAATAATGCTGAGCTGAGCAAATTCTAGGGGAATAGTCCTAAATAAATACAACAATTTCGGGAGTATCAACATCTTTAAGACATTGCGCCTGCCAAACAAGGACAGATGCAGCTTATCTAGTCTGCATAACGTAAGATTAGCTTTGTCAATAATGGGTGAAATATTCTTATCAGGCAGACTATCAATTGCGGCTGTTATTTCTATCCCTAAATAACGAGCACTATGAACTACCGGTGCAGTAGAGGGGCCCATTGCCGTCGTTTGAACTACCTGGGTTTTCTGGGCGTTAAGTTTGTAGCCCGAGTACTGGCCGTAGTATTGAGCTGCCGTTTTTATTGCTAAGAATGAAGTGGACACATCCGACGTAACCACTATAATGTCATCTGCATATGCTAAAGCTTTAAAATCGACTGTATGGTTTTTAACACAAGCTATGTTTGGACAGAGTTCAAGTTTACTCAGAAATGGGTCTATATATAGAGCAAACAGGAGGGGGGAACAGGGACAACCCTGTCGAGTACCCCTGCTGATTGAAAAAGAACTTGAGCCCTTTCCAGATATAGATATAGTTGCACGAAGTGTTATATATAAAGACTGCAAAGCATGAATAAAATTGGGACAGACCCCCTTCCAATGTAGGACCCGCCAGAGAAACCCCCAGGCCACCCTGTCGAACGCCTTTTCGGCGTCCAACAGGATTGCCCCAAGAGGGGAGCCCGAGGCCTGGGCCCAGTCTAATAGTGCAATAACACGGCGGACATGATCCGTCGTGTCCCTACCAGGGATAAATCCATGTTGCCGAATGGAAACTAGTGGAATTATCACCCGTGCAAGCCTCGTTGCCAACATTTTTGCGAATATTTTGTTATCGGTGTTGATTAGTGAAATCGGACGAAACGAAGCAGGATCCAGCTCTGGTTTGTCCTTCTTCTTAAAAAGAATTATAGTTGTATTGCACCAAGAGTCTGGTATATGACCTAGTTGTGCCTCTCTTAATATTTTCAAGAAATCCTCGCGGATCTCTAGCCGGAATATTTTATAAAATTCCAGCGGAATCCCGTCCGGTCCTGCGGCTTTGCCATTTGCCAATGCATTCAGTGCGGCTTCCACCTCAACCCACTCTATGGGTGCCGCCAGGACTGCATTCTCTTGGTCTGGAACTCTAAGAGTGTTGAGATCTGATAGAAAGGTAGTAATGTCATGATCTATATCTCGGTCCCTAATTTCTTCCGTATATAAAGATTTGTAAAACTCATGGAAAACTGATAGGACAGATTCTGGATTATCCTGATTGTTTCCACGACTATCCTGTATCTTAGTAATACGGTTAGCTGTAGCTCGCTGCTGTAATCGTTTAGCAAGGACCTTACCTGACTGTTCACCAAACTCAAACATCGTTGAGCGATACTGAAAGTATTTGGCTGCAAGGTCTTGTCCAAAGAATTCAAGCAAAGACGCTCTAATAATGGCTACCTGAGTTTGACTATAGGATAGATCACGACCATCCCTAATGGCATTGACAAGCTGAATTTCTGCAGCAGATAAAGCTTGTATCCTGGACTTAGTCTGATCTTGAACTTTTTTTTGATGGAAAAATGAAAAACTCTTAGTTTCGCCCCGAATTGCAGCTTTCAATGTGTCCCAGACGATACTGCTAGCGGCTGAATCCCTATTAATATTTAAGAATTCGTGCAGCCAAGGCCTCATATGATCTAAATATGTGTGATCTGTCAAGAGCTTTCTCTCAAAGGTCCACATTTTAACGGGTTTGACAATTCCATTCAAAGTGAGGGTAATGAGCACCGAATTGTGGTCTGAGATAATACGGGGTAGGATTGAAATCGAGGTGTGATCTTGATACTGATCAGAAAAAAAAAAATAATCGAGCCGCACCATTTTCCTATGTGGAGCTGAGAAAAAGGTGTAGCCATCTAGGTTTCTAAAATGATAGTGCCAAAGGTCAGTCAAAGAATGTTCCTGGACTAATGCTTGTAGTGACCTAAACACTCTCGGTTTCTTACCTACATACCTTTCCTGGCTATCACAAATATTAAAATCAGCTGCAAGGTTTATATTGAAGTCACCACAAAGGCATAGAGGATGAGGCCACAATGCTAACTCGACATTTAGATAGTCTAGGACTTCCGGGTCATCAAAATTAGAACTATAAACTGAACAGATAGTGAATGAGGTACCACTAATTAAAAGCTCGGCAATAACCCAACGACCCCCATTGTCTTGTGATGTTCTAACACAGGATCCCACCCCACGCTTCAATAAAATTGCCACGCCTCTTATCATCGAAGATTGTCGAGAGCACCCAATCAAATCAAAACCAGGAATTTTTAAGCAGTGACGACTGTTCCAGGGCACATGAGTTTCCTGTAAACATATTACTTCTAGGTGCAATTGATGAATAATGCTTGAGAATAAAGCTCTTTTCTTGCCATTATTGAGGCCACAGATATTCCAAGATGCAATTTGTATGCTAGCCAACACCATTTTGCCACACAGTTATATGGCCCAAAATCATGACTGTAATAGAATAAGAATTAACATAATGAGAGCATAATGAAAACCCAAGATATTTTGTTTTCCAAGCTTGGTTTTTTTTTACCCCGTGCCACCCACCACCCCCCGCGCCCCCCCGCAGTACCACCCCAACCCCAACCCTCACCCCTACCTCCCCAACCTCCCTGTGAAACACCCTCCCAACACCCGCAGAAACCCCCCATACAGGGCAGCAGGACCGTAGTCCGGTTGATGGAGAAGCCGGTATAGGCCGTGAGGCCCCCCCCCTCCAGATGTTACCACAAACTACTGCATGATTAATTAAAGAGGCAGTACAGCAAAAATCAAAAAATACGACAGCCTTAAGTACTGCATCACTACACCCAATATGGTACATTGCCTTCAATCATAGCCAACAAACCACAGCACATGCACATGCAAGTATGTCACAACTAGTAGCTTTACAGCCTGAATATTATTGCACGACTAAATTGAATCTAAATTGAATCTAAGAAAGTTCTGGCCAGCACTTCTGATTCAAAATATTTTGTCTGAGCTTGATAAGTGACCTTGAGTTTGGCAGGAAAAAGCAAGAAGACCTGTGCTCCTTTCACTTGAAAAGGAGCAATAAGCTGGCGGAGCTGCCACCTCCGTTCTACTGTGGCTGGACAAAAGTCAGGGCGTACAAAAAACTGACATCCCTTCGCTGACCTTTGTCTGTCCGGCCTGGCTAGGTCAAAAATCTGCTGTCTAGCTAGAAAATTATGCAAACATATCAAAATAGCACGAGGTCTATCTGGTGTTTGGCCTGCGCTCTTCTTCGGCTTAAATGGGAACCGATGAGCGCACTGGATCTCTATGCGCCAGTCCCACTCTTTAACCTCAGGGAATGCCTCGGTGAATAGTTCAATCACAAATTGTCGGACATCCGTGCCTTCTTTACCCTCGGGGATCCCCAAAATTCTTAAGTTGTTTCTTCGGGCACGATTTTCGATGTCCGACAACTTCCATTGGATATCGTCCCGTTGGGATTGAATTGCATCTAGACTAGATTTTTGGTTTGCTAAATCATCTTCGATCGACGAGATCCGAGTCTCCGCCTCGGTAACCCTAGCAGCCATATCTGCGCACGATTTGATCACTCTTCGTAGCGAGTTTTGGACCCTGCGACATGCCCCTTGTGCCCTTGCACTCTCTTGTCTGGTTTCTTCGCGATGTGCCATAATCGTTTGGTAAATTATTGACAAAGTCATCTCACCAGAAGGAGGGTGTAAATTATTATCAGAACTAGGGCCCGAGCCCGAGCCCTGTATAACGAAATCTTGGGCGTTAGATTGGTCCTTCGGCTGTCCTGAAAATGAATAGTCCCATGTCAGAGAGCCTGTATTACTGCCCAACTCTTGCGGCACCTTGCGTACTGTGGAAAGATCCCTTATTCCGTCAGCAGGATTCAGAACTTCATTGAGGCGCCAGTCCCCTGATACACTATCCTCGTCATCGGTCCAGTCTTTATCCAGTGCATCATCAGCAACTGAGGATCCTGTGCGGTCAGATAACGAATAAAAATTATCGCCATCTGTGTCAGCCTCTTTATTTGAAAGCTTGGAAGAAATAATGTCACTCTGTTGGACTATAGGGAGCGACTGCACGGCCGTCAAAGGTGCAATTGCAGATAAATCCATAGAGACTACATCTCCCAGCATGCTGCTTGGCTGCAAGTTTACACCAGGCAGTGTTTGAGCACTTGTGAGGCCCCCGCCCGCGTTCTCAGGGTTATTCCCTGTATTGATCTGAGGCAACAAATCTGTAGGACTCACATTATTGCTGCCCCCCTTGGGACACAAGGATTCACCCATTGAAGGAGAAGTGATAGGTGCAATCTGATCCTTACCGGATTGCCTCGCCGCAACAGCAGCTGGTGATAGAATCTCAGCATCAGCAGGGCTCCGCGGAGTTTCACGAGAAGTGGCTTGACGCGGTTTGAACATCGCAGGAACCGGAGGTAAGCCTGCGTTCAGAGGCCGGGGAGCTGCGCCATCCGAGCGCTTGCTTTTTGAGAGCGGAGAAGTTTGCTTTGATGTGAGAGGCACCGATGATGGCGGTGCTGCGGCTCTTCCAGCTTTAGGAGGATTTCTATTTTTCGGCGGCATTTTGACGTTGCAACCCGCGAAACTGGTAACCAATTTGTAATGCTGAAGGCGCAGGAGCCGTTGACGGGATTTGTTGGTACAGTCTAGCGCCGCTAAACTGTATCCCAAAAAGCCGTGAGCTGAGAATACACGTTGTAGTACGGTCTTGCACAGCAGCCACCGAATCATCGCAGGCACCCGCTTCTGTTTCGTGTCGAGGAGATATAATCAGGCTACATCGGCTACATCGCTGTAAGTTCTAGTGGTTCATCCAGAGAGGGAGCTGGTACCGGCTTACTCGGCCAGGGAGACGGCCGCCATCTTGCCCCCCTGCCCCCTCGATTGCCACTCAATCTCACACAACACAATTCAACTCCACACAATTCCAATCCACAGCACATAATTCCACATCATGCCACAACATTCAATACTACGCAACCTAATTCCACTCAATACATGCCACTCCATAAACAATACCACTACACATAAGTTCACTACACTTAATATCACATAATTACTATCCACATAATTCTATTGCAAACACACCACTGATCCAGCATTTCTAATATTGGTTCACTTCAGGTTTTTCAGCACAGTTTTGTCACCGAAACGCAAACACACACTAGCGCTCCAGCCATCATCTCCTTGTGTTTGCTTTGCTACGAAATTTAGCCATGTTATTTTTCTCTGTACATAAAATATTGCCTTTCCCACTCAAATCACACTGTGTAACTGTAACCGAACTAGCTCACGTGTCTTCCTTCTCTGGCAGTAATAATGCAGGGCTTTTTGTTAATCAGAAACAGTAGTCACACGAGTCATTGACAAGTTCCAAAGTATTTAATGTGTTATAGTGATTACCGTCAACTGGGGATGTCATTGTGCCTAAAATGCATGTCAACGAAGCTACGTTGCAGTAATGTGCGTTAATGTGCTGCATCGTAAAATACTTCTAAAGTCCCAAAAGCGAGACCGATTGCATTGCAAATGCTTGTTATAATTACTTTGCGTCATTTACAGCATCTAAATAAACAATTCTTCGTCGTACAAAAAAATTAAGTGTTGCATCGTAGACTTCATTGATGAACAATACTATTGAATGTTTTATGTATAGATGGATAGTAAACAACACCAGAACAAAAACAGTGTGAATTTGGCATTACTGCAAGAGCTACCAGCTTTGGAACTTGGGAACCAGATCCAATCATGGCGTTGCCTCAGCGTCCTGTGATTTTGTGCAATGTTGCGGGCATCTTTTAAAGATTTTCATTGGCCTACTAGATTGTATGAGCAAACTGCACCATAGTATAAAAGAGATTTTGTACATTACTTGTTTAATGAATAACTTTCCAACATGGTGAACACAAAATAAATTACTTGGTTGTACCAAACTCAGTGGTGATCGATGAAGAAGAAAAGGCTTTATTATTTCAGATCCATTCAATTACTTGCTGTATTTTTTGTGCAACTTCTGTGTTATGTTGATTTTTAGTTTCTAATTTACCGCACACATACTTGCGACTGAAGGATATTAAATGATTCTCTGCAAGCGCATTCTTAGAACTTTACAGGGATCGTTAGCAAGATGATGCCTCTGTAAAGCAGTTTCCCAATCACGAACTGGAGTTCAACTACTTATTTTTTTGACTCTTGGGAAAAAAATGGATGAAAGACAGCAGGAGGGGGCAGTACGACGACGACAACACTGCAAGCCTGAAAACGAGCTGGGAGGGTGGGAAACAGCCTGTCAATACATGCACTTTTGTGGAGTGCTACAAGTATAACTAACAAGCATTGGCCTTGCCAATAAGTCTTGCCTTTGGTACCCCTTATAAGTGTTTAGCCAGCGATATTGACTTTGCCTATGTCGATAAGCTGTGCTATAAAGAAGTCTGCAGCATGCTGAAAAGTTATAATAAAGAAGTGTCAGAAGCATTTTTGTTACCTTATATATAACCAAGAAAGCATTATATACAACTGAACGACCATATTAAAAAAGTATTAACAATAAAAAATGTCTTGAGTTTTTGTCCTTTCAATGCTGGCAACTTCTATCTGCCTGTCCCAATGGTTGCTTGTTAAGTTTTTTTTTGTTATGGGGGGCACAATTAACAGGAGGGTGAAGGTTGGGAAATAGTACCTGTATAACAGTCAGTGAGAGAGTCAGTCAGTTAGTCAGTCAGTCAGTGAGAGAGTCAGTTAGTCAGTGAGAGAGAGAGAGTGAGAGAGTCAGTCAGTCAGTCAGAGAGTCAGTCAGTCAGTCAGTCAGTGAGAGTCAGTCAGTCAGTGAGAGAGTGAGAGTCAGTCAGTTAGTCAGTCAGTCAGAGAGAGTGAGAGAGTCAGTCAGTCAGTGAGAGAGTTAGTCAGTCAGTCAGTGAGAGAGACAGAGAGTCAGTCAGTGAGAGAGAGAGAGTGAGAGAGTCAGTCAGTGAGAGTCAGTTAGTGAGAGAGAGAGCATCAGAGAGTCAGTGAGAGAGAGAGTCAGTCAGTGAGAAAGAGAGACTCAGAGAGTCAAGTCAGTGGGAGAGAGTGAGAGTCAGTCAGTGAGAGAGTTAGTCAGTCAGTGAGAGTCAGTCAGTCAGTGAGAGTCAGTCAGTCAGTGAGTCAGTTAGTGAGAGAGTCAGTCAGTCAGTGATATAGTCAGTCAGTCGGAGAGAGAGTGAGATAGTCAGTCAGTCAGTGAGAGAGAGAGTCAGTCAGTCAGTGAGTCAATTAGTGAGAGAGTCAGTCAGTGAGAGAGTCAGTCAGTCAGTGGGAGAGAGAGTGAGAGAGTCAGTCAGTCAGTCAGTGAGACAGTGAGAGAGTCAGGTAGTGAGTCAGTCAGTCAGTCAGTCAGAGAGAGAGTTAGTCAGTGAGTCAGTCAGTCAGTGAGAGAGTCAGTCAGTGAGAGAGAGAGTGAGAGAGTCAGTCAGTCTGAGAGTCAGTGAGAATCAGGGGAATTGCTGCTTTCCTGTTAAAACATTAATTTATAGTTCAAAACCCATGCATCTGAATTCTAGAATCTTGTAATTAGACAACGTTTACATGAACATTTAATATAGGTCTTGCAAACGTTTTGCCAGTACAGATTTGTAAGCTAAGGCTGAACGGTTTGTTGGGTCTGTAGATAAAAAAAAAATTGTTTTTATGCAGTGCTTCTTAACCGCATCTCTGCAGCTTCTAAGCACTGTGGTAAGCCAGCACGGGTTTACCCAACTTAAAAGGCTGAGTTAGTCTTGGTATGATTTGAACTTGTGCCCTGCATATCACCACAGATGTTAGTAGCGGGGGGATAACTCACTGAGTTATCTTGAAATCCTGAAAACGGGGTTAGGACAATAAGTCAATACCTAGTCCAGCTAGGCTGACTTTTAAACACAGAGGCTAGCGGAATGCATGCTAGTCCATCACACAGACCTAGGGCATGATGAGTTTAGTGAAGCAAGACAGGCGTATAAGTGCCCCTGTTTTAGAATTAGGTACAGATGGAAAATCGTCCACTTTTTTCAGGACGTGCTAAATTCAGAAGAGAATACACGAGCGCGGATCCTCACTTTCCTTCCATTACCACCCAACTCCAATTCAGCCCAAGTTTGCCCAAAGAGTTCCACTGGTAGCCACGTGGATACAAGCGTCAAGGCTGGCGTGGAACATGGTGCGTGTCTGTGACACCTCAACCAAAAATCAAAGAGGGAAGGGGGCATTAATTAGAGTGGACACCCCTCTGCTTTATTGAGCGTCTAGTGCAACAATTATATTTCCTAAGCGCTCTAACATTGACATAGGAAACTGCTGCAAGTTTAGGAAACCGCCACATAAAGAGAATGACCCTGTCTGACGTGGGTTGATGTCCTCGCTCCAGAAATCAGAGTGTAACAAACCCCCCTCCCCCCCTCCCCGTTCCAGGACTTTGTATGCAAGCTAAGTCTGTTATCATTCTGGGCTTGCTAAATGAGTACTGTCCATGGGGGAACTATGGACGCCAGTGAGTTGCAGCAGAAGGACGTCACAATATTGGGAAAGTATAGGGTGCAAGCTTCTTTTACTTTACTAAAATGTTTAAACTTCTAAAATGCCACACGATTTGTTTACCCGTTAAAGAACTGAACACATTTTCACCCCTCCTTAATTTTTTTTTTCTTTGAGTGCCTAGTAACTCGTTGACATATGGCTACAGCTGGTGGCAGTCCGCAGGCCACTTGGCCACAGAGCAGTTACTTTGACTGTTCTTTAGCCTCTGGGATAAACTTTAATGAGCAGTCTGTCCCGAAGAACCATTATCTTGTGTAGGGTGGCAATGACGGGTTGGAGAAAACCGTGTCTAGAGCTGAGATTGGGAAAACATGCAAGTGACGCTGCCAGCGAGTTGTAGGTAAACATGAAGTAGGCATGTCTAAAACAGGGAACTTCTGAGTTTAATGGCATTTTCAAATGATTTGGATTGATTCTTAACCCCTTCGCCGCGGGAGCCCAGCTCGTCATGAGGCACAGTGGAGCTGTGCTCATGACGAACTGGGCTCATCACGACTCCGCCCACTAATTGATTCTCCCACACACGGTCGCGCCACTACGCGTGGGAGTGGCGCGACCGTTATGACGAGCCCAGCTCGTCATGAGCACAGCTCCACTGTGCCTCATGACGAACTGGGCTCGTCATGAGCATACAAGGGGTTAAGAACAGGTAGGCACAGAACAGCGCCATTGATCCACAGTGCCTGCAGCCTGTGTGCGTGTGGCATTTGTCTACTCCTGCTCAGCCAACGGTCGCCTTCTGTGAGTGTTAGTGCAGACTGTCCAGGCTGTTGCGTTGTCACCATAATGCATTAACTGTTTAAAACCAATGTGTACAACTATTTAAAACACACGTGCACACACTCTTTTAAAGAAGAAAACCTGGGTACTTTTAAACCCAACAAAGGTTTGTCTCGGCCTCCACTGCCCGTACACCTCCAAGCACAGTAGTGAGAACAGGGGAGGCGACAGGAAGGAGGAGCCATTAGCAGGACGAAGCAACGAGCCGGCTAGAAAGTGAAAGCGCTCGTGCATATAAGGCATATACCTCGCAGAGCCATATGTTTCCAATTAACAAGCACAGGCGCGATAATTGGAAACAGATGGCGCAGCTGCTCGCTCCCGCAAGTTGGATGCCTTACATGCACGAGTACTCATTGGTAATGAGTTTTCCAAAAAGTTCAGACCGATTCCAAAAGGTCAGATCCTAAGCAGAGCTTGTGCGCTGATTAGGCTTGACCTAACAAGTGGGGCAAAGGCGTTGTAAATGTGACCGACTTAGCATGGTTTACAGCCCTGTTTACAGAAGCAGCACTGCAGGGAAGTTAAGCTCAGAGCAAGAATGCTGTGCAAACGAAAAGCAAAACTTATCCAAACACAACAGGAAACCAAGAAAAAAAAGTCTCCCTGGAACAGAAAAAGACAACAATGTGTAATGATATTGTAGTTAGTCCCTGCTCCTGGGAGGAACGAAATAGAAAAGGAGGGACAAAGAGGCAGGACTGACCACCCGCAAGCAAGGATTTGTAAAGGACATTGCAACAAACAAAGCAAAAGCAGGGGCGTGTCTTTATGCCCACAACAGAAGTATACTAAAGTATACAAGAGGTCGTACTCTTACGCTCGACCTAAAAAGTATACAAGAGGTCGTACACTTACGCTCGACCTAAAAACAGATCAGGACTGCTCGTGCAAGTCCGGCAAGACACAATAAAGAACAGAAAAACACTCACCTCTGACCCGCTAGATAACATACTGCAGCACAGAAGAAAAAGAACAAGCTGTCAGAGAGACGTACTTCTCCTTTTATGCCTGCTGGGTAGGCAGCGCCCTATTGGGGGAAGCATTTGACCTAATGTTCTGTGGATCAGACAAGCTGCTTATGGACAAGGAATGGGACAGGAAGACAGACAAGGAGGTAATTGAACTATGTAATGTACTAAGGCAGGAACAGACCTAGGACTTGAGTGCTTCAGGCCTAATAGAATGTTTGTGCATCACTTCCCATACATTTGCCTATTATTAAGGGACCTAGATGCTTGGGTGGACAAGAACGGTATCATCCCGCCCTTTCAAACAAGCTCCAGGGCAAATAGCTCCACCATGGACAACATCTTAGCGCTCTCTTACCTCTCGAAGCAAGCTGTATCGAGTAACAAGCCGCCCCTGTTTTGTTGCTTCGTAGACTACTCCACACCCTTCGGCAGAGTTAATCAAAGACAGTTATGGGCAAAACTCGAATCTTGGGGGATCCCGCAAACCCTGTTAAAAGCAAATAAAGCCCTCTATGAGGGGACGTGGGTCCGGGTCAAACTAGATCCAACAATAGCAACCCCAAGAATCGAAACTAATGCCGGGCTAAAGCAGGGATGTGTTTTGGCCTCACTACTATTTAACTTGTACACGGCAGACCTGGGGCTAGCCTTGAAAGACGCCAGCCTAGTACCACCGAGATTGGACAAGATGACCCTGGGAACCCTCCAGTATGCGGACGATACAGTGGTCATGGACCACACCAGGGTGTGGCTCCAAAGAGCATTGTCTTGCAGTGTACAACTGGGAAAACAGCCTGCAGATCAATGAGAGCAAAACCAAGATAGTAATCTTTAGTAAATACCCTCAGAAAAAACAAGCAACATGGTCCTTGGGTGAGCACCGAATAAGGACAGCTACATCCTACAATTACTTAGGGTATGGGTGACAAAGAGGGCCACAGCAGACAAACATTTAAAGGAGTTAACACAGAGAATTAACAAAATAATTCTGTCACTCAGACGTCTAAGCTATCGCCTAGCAAGTCCATCTATAGAGCCCATGCTGACTGTACTTTGGGCAAAACTAATTCCAGCAATCACCTACGGTCACTTAGTCTTCCCAGGAGCACTTGAGAAAGTCATCAATGCAGCCCAGATAAAAGCTTACAAGACCATGCTACAAGCTCACTGACACGCAAGGACACCAGGCTAAGGCTGGAAATAGGACTGAACAGCCCCTACAGGGGGACCTAATAAAATATTACATCAGAGTACTGAAAGCCCCTGAAAACAATCTTAAATACTCTCTAAAACTAATTTTCAGGGTCGAGGGTTCCCCTTGGCCCTTTGTGAAATTCCTTACTCTGCCTGGGCTAAAGCTGTGAAGCGCCAAGTCCAGACCATCTCCTTTGAATTGGATTGATTTTCACTCCGGTACAACTCCCTCACACTGGCACTGGACAAATCATATACTCCTGGGAAAGTTCAACCATGCATGCAAGACCCACTCTCAGCCCAAGCAAGAAAGAAAATTCTGCACTTGCGCCTCACTGCCTTCAAGATTTCGGATTTCTACCCAAAATGGGCACGGACAGACAACATCGTCTCCTGACGGTTATGCAATTACCACAGGGATTCCTGGCTACATCTTTTATGCTGCTGCCCCAAGCTGGCCAGTGATCATTGACGTTTGCTGCGCCCGGCCCTAAGGGACAAGGGCCTCAGAACTTGCAGTGAGTCCTCGGAATGGTGCTTTTCAGAAACAACAACTTGTTTACTTGCCAGAGCTGGCAAGTTCATCCACCAAATAAGAATCGCACTTGATTCCCGCCAAAAGGCCGCAGATTTCAGGGTCCCTATCATTCTGTAATTAAAACCATCTGGTGCCCCAACCCTGTCGGTCGTCACTTCACCCAAGGGCTCTCCGCACGGACACTTGGATTATAAAGAGAACGTGGGGCCCACTAGGGGGTACACCAAGAACTTTTACTAATGAAAATTGACATCTTGGAGGGAATGACCCTGATGGATTTTTATATAAACACTGATCCCTACAGGAGTAAAAGTGTGAAAGGGAGGTGACCCAATATTTTAATTTATTTTTAAATTGAAGTTTTAAAGGGACGTAATGCAGTAAATAGAGCCCATGCAGCCATGGCGCTATTTTAAGGTGAATACCAGATTGCTCCTGGAGAAAGGGTGGTTGGGAGGGGGGTGTTGTTCATGTGTTTTATACTGTAAAGATTTTAAGTAATCGCACAGCTAATAATAAAGGTCAACTGAAAACACTTCCCATACAGTGAAAAAATGCATTCTTTCTGGCATTAAGCAGTATCTGACACCACCCGTGGATGGCACACTCAGCTGAGGGAAGCACTAACCCTCATTATGAGAGAAATCAACAGCTCAAGAGTCACAAGATAATATGAGAGGTCATCTGGCATCCAGCAGGCTATGTGATGGGTAGGCAGTCCTTTGTGCAGGAGAAGTATGTCCTGTATACTGTGTGTAGGAGAGTGGGATCTGCTTCACATGGGTACCCCCACTTTTTGCTGGTGTTTCACTGTTTTTCGACCTTAGTCTGGCTGTGGCCCTGCTAATCAGGTCCCCAGCCTAGCTGCTTCCTCTCTAAAATGGTTTCCATGTACATCAGGTACATCTCTAATTGGATCCTGGAGTGCCTTATAAGCCCCTAGTATATGGTATACTATGTACCTAGGGCATAGGTACCTCAGAGGACTACCAGGGGCTGAAGCATGTATTATGCCACCCCTGGGACGCACTCCAAAATGACACCACAGGTCTGCTACTGCAGCCTGGGTAAGGTGGTGCCTGCACCCCTTACTGTGGTATAGGCTACCTATATCACTACCATTGCGCACACATATAAAACCTATAAGTCACTCCTATGGCAGGCCTTAACAATCCTGAAGGCAGAGTGCTTGGTTTTTATGTGAGAGGGTGCCCCTGCATGAGCAGAGTCCCTCTGCAGCGTTCGGAGTTCCTCCTCTGATGCTGTTTGTGGTGCAGCCTGACCATATACTCTTAAGTGCATTATAACCTCGCAGTAAATGCTAACTTTGGACTGGCTGCACGGAAACATGTTGTGTTTGGTGTCAAACGCTTTGGAATACTACCCCCCCGCCCGCCAGTTCTGGCGGCGGCGGTAGCATTCCACCCTTCTAGAGGGAGAGACATGTTCACACTGGTCTACCCGGTTAAGACTTACTAAAGCCCTGGCATCACAAAATGGATGCCACTGCCACAGACACGGGTCTGGCCTCCTGCTGCTGACCGAAAATCCAGCAGGGGAGGCCTGGACAATAGGTTCCTGTCACCAGGGAGGTGCAACCACCTCCACAGACAGGCAGATGTTTATTGGGGCTGGGCAAGAGAACTCTCTGGTGCTTTGAAGTCCTGCACTGGGGGCACACTTGGTGTCCCTGTGCATAGTACAGATCAAACCGGTTGCAGGGGCTACCTGCCCCTGCTCTGGCGCGAAACTGGTCAAAGGAAATGGGTGTAACCACACCTCTTTCCAAACCCTCCCATAGGTGGGTCCCTATAGTATGTCCAACCCCCAAACTTAGTATAAGTATGGGAACCCAGTCCTTGAGACTTTAGATTACCCTGGATGAAACTCTGCAACATATATCCTGGACCTTTGACTTTCTATTTCGACTAGAAGACTGAAGAAATCTCCCTTGGGGTCACCAAAGAAGCAACTGTCCGGTTTCCATCGCTGAAGCTTCCGCCGGACGCCGAAATCTTTGCATCACCAGAGGTGGATTTCCAGACTTAATTGAGGCTACCCTGAGTCCACAGCAAAGCTGAGGCCCGTTGCTATTGTGGGTGACGTGGAACCATGACCCCTGGACACCATGATCTTTTGCCGGTCCATCATCTTCCTGGTCTTCCTAGAAGTTGTGCTTTGGGCTCCCAGTAGCCCCAGCCTTGGGCATCTACAGCACCGAAGATCTCTGGCCTCCACCCCATGAGTAAACCGTGGGCCAGTTTCCAGTGCGACTGCTTGAGGCTCCTTCGTGATCGCTAGCCCGTTGGCTAGTGGGTCCCCATGAAGGCAACTCCTCTTATGATTGGGCTTTCCTGGTTGCTCCAGACCAGTCCTGACTTACCCTTGCTGGGTGAGTCCCCCAAACCTTGCTGGTCTGCACCAAAGTCCTTTCTCTGTTTCCAAGTGACTTGCCGTTGCCAAGGCATGTTGGGTCCAATCCGGTCGCCGACACCGCAGCACTCGACAGAATTTGTGGGACAGCTCAAATCCAGCTCCTGGTTGTTGTCGACACCTCCTGAACCTCGTGGCTGAAGAGTCAAGACACCAATCAACTCACCTCCGACGACCAACACCATTTGACACTTATGCACCCGGCTTCCCTGGGTGAGGTAACTCGAGTACTCCAGTGCTCCCGTGGGTGTTGGCCTTAGACACCTCTAAGTCCAAAAGGGTTTGCTTGTAGTCGTCTCTAAGTGTCCTTAAACTCTTAATTTCCCCATAGAAGTTAACAGCGATTATCTGCTGTGTTCTCACACTGCAAGCGTCCCCCGTGGGTCCCCGGTGTCACTACCTTGGGTGGTTCCTTGTGGTCCAAGCACTTCTACAGGCTCTAAGCCTGGTGTCTAGTTCAGTCGTGGTTCTTATACCACTTTATTGGTATATGGTTTGGTACGCCCCTAGGGCCCAAACGTGTATTTGTGCTTTTACTGTTGAATACTGACTTGTAACTTAAGTACCTCGAACTATAGCCTCATAAAGAGACTAGAGGGGTGTGTTTTATCTTAAATACATATATTTTAAATATATACCTGGTGTGGTTGTCCTTTCATTTGGTCATTCAGGAAATTATAGACTGGTAAAACAAGCTGCTTTACATTCCTTCAAGACTTAGCCTGAAGACTGCTCTCCATAGCTACCCCTAGGATAGCTTTCAATAAAGGTTGTCTTTAACCTATCACCATAAGGGGTTGTTTGGACTGATACAGGGTGCCCACTATAACTAGTGGACAGCATATATCAGGCCAACTTTTCACACTGTGGAATTGTAAAAACTAACCTTTATATAAAGGTTGTTATAAAAACTTACCTAGCAGTGAGGCTTTATATATTGGGCCAATACTGACTTGGTTATTGTTCTTACGTACTAGAGGAGTGTTGAACTGGCCAGGTTATGGCACTTCATTCCCTGACTTACTGGTATCATTTCTCATCCTAACTTGTAGGTAGTAGTTTCCAGCCTCTTTTTATGGTTACTGACTTAGGGGCATAGTTACTGATCTTTCACACATTGCAAGGTAATAAGCAAAGTTGGTGCATTGTGTTGCGTGTCAAAGGAAAGAGCATTTTCACTCTCTCCTTGCTCTGGTGCACTGTGCGCTGCCTAGCACTAACACAGGCATCCTTGTACCATAGTGCAAGGGTGCCTGGGTTACTGGCAGTATTGTTTTTGTGCAAGAAGAGATACATAAACAATCCTTAGAGGCATTTTTCTTCTTCTATGTCTGACCCGGAATGCATCATGAATAGAAAGAGGAAGTAACAAGGAGAATCAAAGATATTTTTTCATCATTCTCTCTTACTGGGGAATGGGTAGCATTTTGCTACATTCCCAGGTGTACTAGCTGTAGTAGATCTGGAACTGCACCAAATCCATGGGTGGAAGCATGGGCACACCCATGCTCTATATATGGAACTCCTTCCAGATTAAAAGCTAACTTAATGTGGGAAAATTTGCTGCATTGCATTTCTTTGCAAAGCTACGCAAGGTGGCGCAAATTGCCGCTTGTGTGGCTTAGTAAATCTTACTGAAGCCTTGGCAATGTCCTTGCGTAAGCTTGTGCCTTAAAGTCTATGCATGACATAACAAGATATTTTCTGTGAAAGGGTACTAATTCATAACCCTCCATGAATAGGAGAATCTTTGGTTAAAAATATATTTGCACATCGGAGTGGGCAGGTCAGGCAATGGGAGTTACTATCTTCATAGTATAGATAAACCAGTTTATGTAAGGATGGTGACAAGGATGACCAGTAGTTATAATGAAAACCCTCAGTGAGGCATTAAGGCCTCAAAAAGTCCCGGGTACTACTTGAGGGGCAGTCCACTAGTCAACTTCCTTTCCTCATAATGAGCTTCTCATTGACCAGGTCTTCTTGGTGCCTGTTACTGAAGGTGCCATCTACACTTCTTTACCTTTCACAGTCATTTCTAGGCTCCTCAGCAGATGCGTTGGTCTTCTGCGTGAAGCAGCTTCGGAGGCTTTACTGAAATCCAAGTGGTCACTTCAATCTCTGTCTTCCAACAACAACTTCAATTCAGATGGGTCTGAATTATCCTTACTCTCATGAAACCAAGCTAGTGTGCATCCTCTAACTACCTCCTAGCTCCAAAAAGTTTCACTGTCCTGTTCTGTACCCCTAAGTTCAGGAATTTAGGGGCATATCAACAAGGGTTTTATCTCTGCTTTTTTGGCTTTAAAAGCCAAAAAAGCAGAGATAAAACTAGCACCCTATCAACAACAGGGTGCTAACATGCAAATTTGCATGTTAGCACCCATTTACTCTACGCTTCCCCTTGCATCTCTAATGAGATGCAAAGGGGGCGTTCCAGAGTAAAATAATAGGAGAAATGTCGCTAAGCGACATTTCTCCTATTATCAAGAATATCGCTAACCCTGTTAGAGACAAAAAAAGCAGCGCTAACCGTGGTTAACGCTGCTTTTTTACGTCTGGTATTTTTCTGACTATCAACAAGCTAACGTGAGATTATCGCTGGGTTTCCAGCGATAATCTCACGTTAACCACTTAGCGTGAGGATTTTTATCGCTATTGAGATAAGCGTTGCAAATAGCACGCTATCTCAGCGATAAAAATCAACGCTAGCCGGCGATAATTATCCTAGCGCTAAGTGCGCTTAGCGATAATTATCGCCGGTTGTTGTTGATATGCCCCATTGTGAATTAACAAAATCTAAGAAAGAAAGGGTGGAAGCACCAGGAGGGTCTTTCTGATATTAGGAAAAGATGACAAACCTGATGACGGTGGGATAGAGCTCGCTGGTGTAAAGGAAGATGCAGCTGAAGGAGGAGGCCAGACATCCCTTCCCCAGTACTACCAGTGATGTGCGCAATGTCTGCATATCTGAAAAAAAAAAAAAGACAGGAGAGAGCTTTCATGAAGACAAGAGAAGCATTTAATGATCTTTCTAGGAGTCCTCCTCAATTCATTGACACTTGAATATAAATTCTTATATATCTCCGCATTGCCAGATACTATCTTCATACACAATGTTTTAAGTGGGAAGAGAAATGTTGGCGATCTCTATATGGGATGCGTAAGAGGACTGCAATATTAAGAACCTTTTTTCCAATTAGTCCTGACTATAACTGGTGCACTTTCTGGGTGCCTCTATGCAGTCTTCAGCATATAGGTGGCTCGTGAATATTTCAAAATGAGCTTGGCCATTAGACACAAATATTGCTGGTCTGCTGACATTGCAAGTGCACCTTTCACACTGTATCCTGTGCTCAGTGTACAGTATCATTTTCATAATTTGTGAAACGTTTAGACCAGCAGAGGGACATACTGATTAATGAAACAAAAATAAATACTACATTTCTTAAAACAGACACTTCTTCTCTTATGGGTTTATTTAAACAGAGCAGCAGCAGAACAAATATGAAGAATGTGGGAGGTATTTTAGAAAACCATGAAGATGTTGTATGCATTTTAAAGAAAATCAAAGCAATTGCTTTTATTTAAAATAAAGGAACCCAGGAAAGAAAATTGATGTTGTTGTTTGATGTGATCACATTGAGTGTTGAGTATTCTGTGCTAACAATAATCAATAATTCGTGTATTAACATTACTTCACTCTAACTGAGGAGCTGACAAATTATCTTTTTGTTGCCTAAAGGCTGAGGTGCAAGGCTCAAGCACAGTCAGTCGTAGAGGCTGTTTCCTTTCTCTTCTTTAATACCAGTAGGGAGAGGTTAGAAGTTGGGGACCCTGAAGTGATCTATTCAGTCCTGCCAAGTATCACGCATAAGGAGCTAGACTAACGCATTTCAGTGTGGTGATCTGCATCACCGCACTGAAATGCATTGTCACGCATTTGCATACTATCTCAGCAACTCTGGCACTGTCTAAATATCATGGAGTCAGTTCCTGGCGAGCGCCCGCTGTTCCCCCTGCAGGCTTCAGTCTTGCAGCAGTGTTGAGGCTGCTGTAAGGCTCACTGCACAATGCAACAATGTTTCATGGTGATTTCCGCTGCGCCTCGCGTCTTTCACGCAACCTGACGTCATGGTAGTGTCCAGTATTAGTCTGGCACCGCGGGGTTGAGAGATGTTAAGTTCTGCTTGCGAGGCGGGGAGTTTGTTTTGGGAGGAAACGGTTTTGGCTGGCTAAAGGTGTGCAGGCGCCGCCACAACCTATTTTGAGATACATATTCGGGGCCTCATTTATGAGGCCCCTAGCCGCTGCCCGGAATGTCACACGTTCCGGGCGGCGCTGGGAGCCTGCTCCATATTTACTTGGCAGCACTAAGCCACTTTTTGGCTTAATGCTTCCTCGTAAATATTGTTCCCTTTAACACAGGTTTCTGCATTAAAGGGTCTTGGAGTGGGTGTTGCTGGGGGTGTTCCCAGCAACATTCATGGCTTTTTGGCACTGCCCCAGATTTATGAGAAATCGTAACTCTGAGCCAGCGCCAAAACCTTGCGCCTCCCCTATGGAGGCGTAAGGGAGGCACAACAAGGAGAAATATCTTTATTTCTCCTCGTTTTTCCGTTTTATATGCCTCTTGTGATTGTTTTTGTGCAGGAAGGTTTCCCTTCCTGCAAAGCAGGCACCCTTGCACCATGGTGCAAAGGTGCCTGCATTGGTGTGCGCCAGCCCTTTGTGCGCCGGCGTAGGGGTAAAGAACTGGAATGTGCCGTATCTGATAGATACAGTGCATTCCTGCCCTTTTCTTTTGCCATTGGGCAGCGTATTAGAAAGGCCAGCGGCGCTGCTCTACGGCAAAACCTCATAAATGAGGCCCTTGGTATTTACCAGAGATAGGCACCAGCAGAAGGGTAGGACAGGGCCATTTAAAGCACCTCTGATATACTTCACTGGATCCTCATGTGATCTCTTAACAATGGCCTCATATACTTCAAACTGCAATGCCAATTGTTTTCTTTCATTGAGGCGAGCCAGTAGAAACGAGTGCTGCTCTCTAGATAACACACATTGTTCCAGTGACGGAGTGGGCCCTCTACTGGACTGCCTCTGTTTAAATGGGTTAGAACCAATGGTGCTCACAAGAGTTTCTAATTTCCAAGCTCATTCTGGATCATTGACGTTCATGTAAAAAATACTGAAACCTGCTTACCAAGTTGAGTGTGTGACTCTTTCTACCTATTTCATAGAATTTATGAGACCAGTGTGAAAATCTCAGTGGGAGGCCACTCCCTGGGCACTGTTCTTACGATTACAGATCACAATTGTGAATAAGATTTCCCAACCTCTCGTAATGCTGTATTTTTAGGCGGCCTCTCCCTTATGTGTTTAATTGTACATAGAGTGCATATCCAAGAGCAGTTAGATGTGCAGAAGCACATTTTCTTCCCAATTTTCTTTTTTTCTCAATGGGGGAAACACGTTGCCCTGTGGAGAGAGCTCTTCACCTATAAACACCATCAATTCTTGGTATGATTCGTTCTCCGTCCAATCGGAGAAGGGGGAGTTAATCCAACCCCTTGGCTAGGGTAAATCTCTGACCATATCCGTGGTGGGAAATGGTCAGATTTCGTTTTGAGAATGCCCACAAACATGCAAGTTTGTAGGTGTTCACCAACTTACAAGGCTAGCCATGCCTTTTTGCACCCACTTCTCAGCTTCTGTGTGAGTTTTATTGCTGCAGATTTCTTCACATCAGTGGCAGATAAATCATAGGCGTATTCCCTTAGCACACTGACATCTCTTGTTTGTTTTGGTTTTATTGTTGAGTGTTGAAAATATTGTTCAGATGACCTGAATTCTGTCGCACTCTAGAATATTGCTGGTAATGGACAAACTAAACATTCCCATCCTTGTATTCGATTGGAGATGATAGAATGTGCGGGCAGTTAATGCCCAGGATAATTGGCAGCTGGATAAGCATCCATGCACAATGGTTAAAGGTGACACCAAGTTTATGTGGAAGATATGTATGAGACCAAGTGACGTTATATGGAAAGTGATGCTTATCGATGCTGGACTATAGACATGTTGTTTCAGTAAAATATGAAGAAAATGTACTAATAAAAGATATTTAAAAAAATCAGTGGCAGATAAATCATAGGTTGTAAAACCATTTATGCTGGCCAGAATAACTTTAGAAAGTTCCTGGCAGAGGCAAATGGAGGTATTTTCAGTCACTAAACAATAAATCATGGTTCGAAATATTCCCACTATTTTTCATTCCCAGCCTCCCTACAATATCATCAAATCATGTGATCCTGGGCAAAACACTTAAGCCCTCATTTAGAGAATATTGTACAGTTGGTGAAGTTTTTTATAATGTGTCATTTTGGATGACAAATTATTTGTATGAATTCATGAGTTTTGATGCACATAGTCTTAACTTATGAATTAATGATGTTAAACTCATAAAGACAAAAAAATATGGTCTGGAAGGGTGATTAATAATGTTTTGCAGTTGTGCGACATTTTCATGCAAGACATTAATATTATTAATATGGATGCAGTTTCTGTTGTTCTACTCATCCTGCTCCTGCTCATTCCCTGCCCAATCAGTGACCTGCTGCAAGTCTTCTCCCCCCACAGTTTCGTCGAAACATAGAATGAAATGATGTGGGAGATCATTGTCCTTAGAAAGCGTGTATTGTGAAGGGAAATTTCTAATGTGTTCCTATGTATCATTTTGAAGGACTTCCACTGGAAGTTTGATGTAGGTTTGCAGAAAAACATTTTGAATTAATCTTTGTATTTCTCTTACCTTAGGAAACGGAGTAGTGCTAAAGTCCTCATTTTTTACAAACATGCTTTTGATTTGTTCAGTGTGAGCTAAACATGATCATGCTATGCTAAGTCTGCAGTTTTGCTAATTGTTTATATGTAAAACATGTACAAAACCCTGTGATTTTAGAGGTTCCAGGGGGAGTTCTTGTTTTCCTCCTCAGACTCTGTCCGATTTTCTCCTCGGACTCTGTCCGATTTTCTTGTGACTTTCTTTCCTCCCTTGAAATGCTGTCAGTACTGTTCACTGGTTTGACCTATAGAACTGAAGGAGATTTGACTGCCTAAATAGGTGAATTAGTAATCTGTTTTTCTCACTCTATATTTTGCATTTTGAGCATTTATGGCATTACCTAAATGTTTCTGTATCGTTTATAGAATTCTGTAATACATTTTAAAGCCTTTAGTGATCTACAACTCAGGGCCTTATTATGATGTCGGGCGGAAACTTTCCGCCCAACACTGTCTCGGATTCGGGATCTGACTGATATGCGGTTCAGCAGTTCCGCATGACAGATTCCGATGTTTCTGAACACTGTTTGGTCGGACTCCCATTGACTCCTATGGGAGCCCATATTCTGACCGACAACACTGGCTCCTAAGGGGAAAATGAGTCTCTGCGGAAAACCTTGCACCCTGTCTCAGTTACCCCATGGTTCCTGCCACACAGGGCATGGTTTTAAAGGGGGTCCCTAGGGTACCCCTGCAGCCTCAGGATGAATCGGGGCTTGCTAGGAGCTCCCAAAGTCAGTTTCCGACAGCCTTTTCGTGTCAGACAGACCGAGGCGGAAAGCCTGTTGGAATCCTACATCGTAATCAGTTGGGCAGAAACATTGTCCATAGAGCTGTACGATTCAGCTCCGACCGACACGGATTCTCCGGGAGCCGGTCGGAACCGATTCGGAATGTCTGAATAGTTTCCCTTCCAACTGCAAACATCTGATCATTTGGGAGGATTGGATTCCAACCGAATCGGCGGATGGGTTCCGACACTGTCTAGGGGAATCCGACTGTCGGTCGGATGCTTTCCGTCTGACATTGTAATCGGCCCCTCAGTTATTTAGTTTTCCCAGTTGCTATTTCAATTGTACTCTGCTGGTTAAACTATTGATGGCAATAGGGTGGTGTCTCTTGCTGCTAGATCAAGGGGAGAATCCCAGAGCCAGATTCCCTGAGGTAAAATCAGGGAGATGTGATAATTGGTGGTTCAGTAACTTATTGGAGTGCGGATCTGACTCAAGGGTGATACATAGTGATTTATCTGTTGTAAGTAGATTTACTTGGTTCTGCTATTTTAAGTAATGTGATAAATCTGCAGCATCAAGACATCATAGCTGAGACAGCTGCAACAGTTAAAATAAGAAAACAAACAGAGGCAATGTCAATAGGTCTAGTTTATAACTGAAAGTGCCTTTTCAGTCAGTTATGAGTTTAGTACTCAATGAGTCATACTTGCACTTTGTCACATATCCTTTCACTCATTCATTTATTCATCCTTCCAATCACTCATTTTTGCATTTGAACCTCCACAATAATCCAGAAACACAAACTCAACAAGTTGGCTGAGCTAATCTGGGGCCGTATTAGAGCAAGGGAGCACTCTCCATCTTTGAGCCCTGTGTGCTACGCGGTGCACCTTTAACCAGCTGTGCCCTATTACAGATATAGCATGACCCCAGGGCAGCCATAAACTCGTGCTACCCCAGGGCAGCCATAAACTTGTGCTACCTTAGGGTAGACAGATCAGCTGATTGAGGCAGCCAGTCCACCTCTCACAGTGCAGGTGCAGCAGGCCTTCACTTTCAGGTGGGTGCAGCAAGTGACTGCACCTGCCTTACGGGGATGTGTCAGTGGGTTCCCCTTTTCTACCTCCAGAGAGGCACCCATTGCAGTGGGCATTGAGTGTGCACCAACTTTTGTGGCCCGCGTCCAAAAATACAGCGCAGGCCCAGAAGTGTTTCCCCTTACTTGTGTGTAGCAACTCCACTCTGCAAATGAGGAACCATGCATTTAAGTGCTGGTGCTAAATGTGCACCAGCAAAGTATTCCAGAAGGGTCCACCCTAGCATTTTTTAACTTTGTGTAATATGGACCTTGGTTTTCATGCCGCTGTGCATGGCTGAGCTAATCTGTGGCTTCCAAAGGTGAGTGAAAGTATAAAGAAATAAGTGTGTGTGTGTGTGTGTGTGTGCTTGTGTGTGTGTGTATGCAATGATGAATGATGTACTGGAGAATGGGGAAAATCATTATGTTTATGAAGCTCTTAGTGTATACTTTCCATTTTAAGGTGCAAAAACAATCGGTCTTTGTTCAGAGAAGTGGAATTCTAGACTGAAAAGCTACAAAAACACTTAAACAAATTGTTTATGTAATTCATGTTAAATGTGGATTTTTGCGTTGTTTCTTTAAAAAAAAAAAAGTGAAAAGCATTACACTGCGCGGACAGCGCCCCACTTATCCCCTTGCACATGTGAATGCAGATACACACACAAAATACACACACTAATCTATCAGCCATGGCTCAGGGCTATTCTTTGCAATAAAACGTCCTCTTTGAGAATGGGACACCTCTTTAATCGACTCATGAACCCCCTGCACACTAATATATTTATATATTTCTAACATTTATGGATAATTTGGTTTGGCGCTAAGAGTTATCATCTATGAAGAGCTAACTTCCCATTAAGCCCTTCTGTGCCACGCCCTTTCCCCCTCCTGTGCCGGGCGTTTTAGTAGTGGGTGGGGTTCATGACGGGATAGTCTCGTCATGGGCACAGCGCGACCGTGCTCCATGACGAGACTATCTCGTCATGGGCACTGAAGAGGTTAAACTTGCCCAATCACCTCCTCACCATCTGGCATGACGAAATTAGCAAGGATCATCGTCCCAGCCAGGATGAGGGAAGTGCTTTGCGTAATCCGCCGGCCAAGGTAGGTCAAGGCAATGGTGGCAATTAACTTTGCAGGGAAATCCACAGCTCCGAAGATTACTTGTAAGAGGTAAACATTGTCACCAAAGCTCTGCAAGTCCAAGGTCAGGCCGTAATAGGCGAAAGTGGTGGAGAACCTGTATGTAGGAAGATACAAGAGGAGGAAATATTAGTGACTTGAGTGTCTTTAATTGTCACCCAACTACAAGCTGTTAAGACACTGAGTTTCAATTACTGGCTTTTCTGTCACAGATCATTCTCATCTGGTGAGTAAGTTCAATTGAGTCACTGAAAGCAACCAAGCCTACAGCCACGGAGTCGTTAGGCGGAAGCCAAGGACTGGAGACATGGTGCACTTAAAACAGGGAGGGATCTGCAGTGGCGTAACTAGCTGTTGTACCGCCGGTGAGGGTCACTGCGTTTGCCGCCCAGCGGTCTCATGAATTGAGGAGGTGTTGCTGGCAAGTCCCTCGAAGGCCGTAATGGAACGGCCGCAGGTAAGGGGGGGTGTAGGCCGCCGACCCCAAAACTCACACCGCCTGGGGCAGACCGCCCCCCCCCGCTTGCTACGCCACTGGGGAAATGGCAACACCAGGGGTAGCAGACTTTTCATTATTTAGTGAGACCCGTTGGAAAAGTCCATATAAGTGAAATAGCATTGCGAAGATGGGCTGTGTGCCACCTTGCGGAGAATTGATTTGAGAGTCTCCTGGTCAGTGGAACTGGCTGCTGGATTGAAAAAGAGAAAAAAAAGACAATCATGTGAGGGTACAAGACTGCAACCATATAACACCATGAGACCAGCACATTATACTCCACTCCTAATCTTCTCTCTTATAGGTTGCTGTACTTTGGATCCAGGTATGAGCACTAAGGCTACCATTCCCAAAGTACATTAGCGTAAATGGAGCCCATGATTGAGGCATTGAGTCCTTGGTAATACAGTCGTATAGGGGATCATAGTCAATAGTATCCACAGAAGGATAAGAGGTGAGGCCCCAGTGGGGATGGAAGAAGGGCAGAGGCAGAGATTAACACTGTGGTCAGTGTCACACCTGCTTCCTACTCCACATCCACAAACTGTGAAAGAGACCGAATAATATAAGATGTGAGAGTGTGGTTCTGTGTGTTTTTAGGTTTTGAGTTTTTGTGTGCACATAGATGTGTGTCTGTGTGTGTTGGCGAGGCATGGGTAAGGGCATGGACCCACTGATAATTATGGCAGTTTTCAAGCAGCCAGGCTGAGAATAATTCCCACCTTGGGCTCTGACTGGGGTTCAATTCTACCCCAGGTCCCAACCTCTTGCACGAATAGTAGCACAGGTGTGTTATCACCCTCCCTGGCATAATGATTGTAGGAAGGTGGAGTATTATATGGTGATGCTGGTTAGGCTTCCCCATGCAATACTCTTACAAACCCCAAAAATGGTCCTTGGATTCACAAAAATAAATCCTTGGCTCAGTCCTGCTAGAGTGGCAAAGAGCAGTCTGTCTTTACTTGAGGAACATGTGTCACACATTTCAGAGTACCAACATGGACGATACGTACTTGACACTACTTGAAAGATATCTGATACCAATTTATAAAAATGAAAGCAGATTTTTATATTAATTTGCAAACCAAAACGAATGTGGTCAAATACTCATTCCCATATTTACAGATTTTAGAAGAAAACATAAATCATTGCAATACAATACTGCAGATCTTTTTCACTGGGGTCACTGGAAAAAGTGGCAGTGACACAATGCAGATTTTTTGCATTGTGGTCAATGGGAAAAAGTGGTAGTCATAATTCGTCACTTGCAGGTAGAGTTGTGTGGAACCCCAAGGAGGGTAAAGGTGATGCAGGTCCCAGGACTAAGCCACGACAGTGAGTTCAGTTTAACCTGGCTCAAGAAGCTTGGGTGCAGAGTTGTCCCGGCTGTCCTTGGTGCTGAAGGGGAAGTGGCGAGAGAGCTGCTTTTACCACTTAAAGGGTGCTGCGAGGGAAAAGGGTGCAAAAATCAACAACAGGGCCACTGCTGATGTTGGATGAAAGTTGTATGGAGTTCCGTCTAGATGCAGCGTCAAGTGCAGGGGTCAGTTGCCGGACTGGCGACCATCAACCCATGGCAGCAGTAAATGGGTACTTCAACGTCCTGAGGTTCCGAGGTACACAGTAGCTGCCTGAGACTTCACTGAGGACAGGAATACAGTTCCCAAAATGCACAAGAACATCTCAATTTGGGCAATCCCTCATAGGGCCCGATGGCCAGTGATTCTTCAGATCCAGTGCATTTTTTACCTGCAGTTTGCAGGGGACTAGAGGAGTCTGAGGTTACTTCTGGCTCTTACAGGGGTCCCTCTGCCTGGGGAAACTAAGCTTTAGTCTAGGACGAGTCTCAGTCATGCAGTTCTTGCAGTTCCAGGAGTTTTGCCGCAGGTGCAGAGTGTCTCTCTTTTGTTTTGTGAAAGTTTTATTGTTGCAGACTCGGGTCTTCACTTTTCCCTCTTTGATGCAAGCTGGTTCAGAACTGAGGTTCTGGTGTCAGGGGTAGTCCTTAAATCCTAGATTCAGGGGTGTTAGGGGTGTGAGTGCAAGTGGCTAATGAGCTACTAGCCAAAGCAGCTAATCCGTCCCTGAGGTGACCACATCCGGATTTGCAGGCCACATTTTCTACCCAGGACCTGCTGATCTACCTGCTAATCTACCACTTTTAAAAATGGCAGAAGTCTTCCTTAGCTATGAATACCCGGTAGCCCACCCTAGATTTGTGGCCAGCCTTCTGGGGGTGTACACCTCCTGAATACATAATTTTTCCTCCTGCCCTGGAGCAAATGTGCCTAGGGTGGAGGAGCTGTTTCCTCCTTAGTGAGGCAGCCTGGTTGCATATCATATCACAGATGGTGCAGCCTTTTAAGCTCCTTGATGAGCCACTTCACTAGTCAGCCTGTCAGGGAGGGAGGTGTGACCTCCTACCTGTCAAGACCATTGTTTCTGACTCCTGGGATAGTTCACACTTCCTAGCTGGGGCTCAGATTTCTGTCTTGGCAGGGTGGGCTGTCAGCAAGAGTACAGGAAAGACTTGGGCAACCAGGTGAGCAACCTCTAAGGTAGCCAGGTGGGTGCATGCCACATCATCCTCGACAAGAGATTCATGTCAGGGGTGATGAGGCTCGTTGTTTGATACTATACACAACATACTTAGGTGGTACCATATTGGAGCTGCCAACCTCGGGGTTGCCCTGGTGCCAGCAAATGTTCTACTATGGAATGTCTATTACTTATAGTGTTCTTTAATGGAAAAAAGCCACTAAAAGGACATATAAGCTTGCACGTACATGCCCACACCTTTAATATAATGTGCCCTGCCTCCTGGGCTTTAGACAACCTTCCTTAGGCTGATTGGCATATATTAAAAATAGTGCATCGATTTTGCCACACATGGTGATTTCAAAGGTGAATATGAGCAGTTTACACTGCTCCTCCAATTAATAGTGGCAGGCCTGATGTCAGTAGTTTACTTGGGTAACTCAGGGTGGCACAAACAGTGCTTCAAGCCCTGGTGACCCCTTTAACTCCCATGCCCTGGGTACCACTGGTACCATATTTATTTATTTATTTATTTAAAGTTTTGTATAGCGCGAACAAGTTCCCAAAGGGGTATTAGAGCGCTTCACAATAATGGAATGGGAGAACAAGATAAAAGGGGAACATTGCAGAGGAAGTAAGAGAGGATAACATAATGAGCTAATGAAAATGTACAAGGATATGCACAAACATTGTTTGATATGGTATGGTAGACAATACTGGGTGTTACAGCTGTTAGGCCAGGGAAAACAAAAAAAACAAAAATGTAGAAAGCAGACGACCAATGGTCATTTAAGGCAGGAACCTGTTCATTAGGATTGTTTTTACTTCATTTTTGAAAGCAGCCGTGTAGGGAATTCTGTGGATTTCCGGATACTAGGAAGTTATAAGGGAGGTAAAGTCCTTTGCCAATTTCAGTTACCAATTAACACATATCAGTTTTAGGGAGAGTGCACTGGCAACGGGCCTGGTTAGCAGGCCTCAGTGCACTGTTAGAGTAAAAAATCAGCATCTAGTAGTTCAAATGGGGGCAAAAAGTGGAGAGGCATCTGCAAAAAGGCGTGGTTTCTTACAATGATGGTCACCCATGATGGTTTTGGCATTTTGTAGCCACTCTTGACATGATGGTGGCCCAGGTATATTGTGTCCCATCTTGACATTATGATGGTACGGCCAAACCATGGCTCATCCATTACATAATGGCAGCAAATCCAAGAATATTGTGGCAACACCTTGTATTTAAAAATTGTTATTGCTTTTATACTCCACATCAACATTTTAAAAGATCATTCAAGGGTCATTGTTATAATTATGGTTTTGCCATACATGCAACATGCATGCCAATTGCAAATCTATGTATGTTAAGAAGTGGTACACTGGTTTCAAATATCCGTCAGTTCTCATTTTATTCTCTTAAATATTTAATCTGTGTCCAGTGACTTTCATATCACCTGCCTCACCTACTTTGTATTCCTCCTTGTTTCCTCCTCCATTTCCCCATCTGCTGTAGTGTTCCCTCAATCGTCCTAATATTCTGCCAAGAACTGTCAACCAAACATTGTGACTAGTTCTTCCATTTAACTGGCAACTCCCTCCTCCACATTTGACATTTCCATCATGGACCAATGTATCTGTTCTTTAAACTATGCATTGCGGCCGTAAACCGGCAGCAATGCATGCTCCCATAGGGAAATGTAGGAATCACATCCTAATTAGGCCGTGGGGACCACCGACTGGGTGTTGGTTGGTTCCAGGACCGAGTCAGTGTTGGGCGGAAGCAATTCTGCTTGACATCGAAATTGGCCCTTTAAGTGTAGGCTGCAGAGTGATCATTTGCCTTTAGTTTTTAAAGTTGGCTGTTTTGGCACCAGTCAATTCAATGACAATGAATGTAATTCAATTATCTTTTGGTTCATACCAAATGAAGTGAATCAAATGGTTGATGGGCACAGGGCCACATTTAGTTAGCTGGAAAAAATATAGGAACATGAATGCATTTTCAAGCCAGCCAGTGTAATGTTGCTAAAAGTCTAGGAGGAAATGGTAACCTCATTAATAAAGTGTCATTTCCACAGGCCTAAGCAACTACTCTACATGTATTTCATCAAGGTATGGTCCTTAAATGTTTTTCTGAAGCTTTAAGGAACCAAACAAGTACCCTCACAAAAGCTGTACGATAACTGAACATTAACTGTAGTAACTGACACAGTGCACATCTGGTAAAAAACTTAGGAAAACCATACAAGTGGATAATCTGTAACTCTAATCAAGAACTCACACCAACATTTTACATTATCTTAGTTTAAGACATCTGGATTGAGGTTTCCACAGGGAAGGCCCCATTGGATGTGCACAAATATCAACTTACCAAAATGCAGAACTTTCTTACCTCTTTCTTCTTGTTCATAAATTTCTGAGTTTCATATTAAAGGGGCCGTTTACAATGCGTCTCATTTTGCTCCGAACGATGGTCGGAGCCTTCCGAGCCGCATAGTAATGGGCTCCTCGGTTTACTTTCCGACTGTCACATTATGACGCTAGTGGTCAGAAAGTAAACAGGCTGATCATTCTGGCTGGCTTCCGATGGGCTGCAGGAGCCCGTTGCACAGTCGGAAGCTAGTCAGTAATCTCAAGGGCGGGCCTGTCCGCCCTTGAGATTGATGCACGCTTTCTGGCATGGTTTCCATGCCGGCCTGTCCGACATGGAAAATATGTTTGAGAGCCCCCAGCAGGAACCCTTGGGTATGCGGCCTCCAGTTGGGGGCCGAGGGGGCACCTATGGGGCCCCCCTCTTGATCCCTGCACCCTGTGGCACGGGTGCAGGTATGAACCACACCTCCCATTTACCTATGGGAGCATGCATTACGGCCAGTTTACGGCTGTAATGCATGCTCCCATAGGGAAATGTAGGAATGCGACCAAAGAAAATCATACAAATGGATTATCTTTAACAATAATCAAGAAGTCACAGTAATACAATGGCTGGAGCTATATCAGATCAATAAGATGAATGATGCAGAAATGTTCTGGGTACTGGTTGAAATGAACATATAAAAGGGAACAGTGTCACTCAAGCTGTGTGGGAGACGCTTGTCAGTTTACTTTTTCAAGCTGATTTTCCTGTCATTTTTATCCCATTTAGCACTCATGAGACAGCTGTGGGGCCATTGACTATTCATGATAGAGTCATTTAGAACTATTTAAAGAAGATTCCCTATACTGAGCCAAGTGGTTTTGTCCTTTGTTCAATTAAATATGAACTCCGGTAATCTACCGGACTCTTGAAAAGAGTCAATCTGATATCCATTTTACAAACAAGGGTATCCAGAATACCCTTGAGCTACAGATTAATCCTACTCCCAGGCAACAAGGCCAAATACAATGCCCTAGCACTGTTGTTGGAGTTAGAGACATAGGTTTCAGACACCAATCTTCTGTTGTGGTATCAGACTGACTTCCACTCCATATGTGTCAAATGTGATACATGCACTTTTGATAATTATTCAGAAATGTCACTCATATCATCATAATTTATTGCATGCCTGTTTTATAGACATCAGAACATCTGATTGATGGAGCTGAACACTCTTGATTATGGATAAAGTTGGCCGCATAGAACATTCCTTTGAATTACTGAAGTTGATTAGGCTGTTGTGCTGAGACACCTTGGCATAGAAAAAGGTAAGTGACGAATGAAATGAAACAGGAGGCATACTGTTTTGTAGACCAACTGATAGCTAGAGAGAAACCAAGATCTTGTCCTACAGTGATGGGGGGGGCCAAAGTATTTTAAAAATGCATTATGGAGATGGCAGTACGGTAGGACAGGACTAGTGTAGGTCTTCAACGCATGCACAGTGATCTTGAACATGATAGCGTGACTGATAAATCACGTTCTTATTTTTGGTCATTGAACCAGGAAAATGGTTTATGAGTGAAACAAAATTAAAAGAGCTGCTTCCTATACAGTTTGAGGGATTTGGTTTCGTGAACATGGATGGTAATACCATTATCTTAATTATTTGAAGCAGAAGGCATTTTGGCTCAACTTTGCTTTGAATCACTTCACAAAAGAACTGATGGGCCCTCATTAAAACTGCTACTAAAAGTAATTAGGCCAAAGATTTTGCCCTTCTAAGTATATGGTAGTGAAGCTTAGCCAAGGTAAGCTTTCAAGCTGTGTTGATTGTGATTGTGTAATATATTTAGAATTGAGCTTTCTCTGTCTTGCATCACTGTCCCAGCAAAGATAAGGTTAATTTGTCTCATGACAAGAGGTAGTAGTGGGGGCCATGGCTTGATGCTATTTAAAATGTTGGCACAGGACTGGAGCTACAATTGTGGGAAGCATCTGGATATACCAGGACCTGTTATTTGAAAATTCAGGCATCTGGCGGTAAAATGCTTTTTACAGCTTACATATTGCCTTGGTAACAATATTTTTATGGCAGACTTTCTTTCCAGAGTGGCAGTCATTTTAGGTCACAGTATGCAGTACTATTAATAAGGTCCCTCAAAGAAATGACTGGACTGATTAGTGCTTTTACACGTTCTTTCAGTAGTATGCATTTTATGTGTTTACCATATTGTTTCTCATGAATATGAGGCACGTCTGACCCTCTTTTCTTAGTTTTGAGAGTTACTGAGGGCCCGATTACGATGACGGTGTGACCGCCATCGCAATCATGTATTCTGCCTGCTCCATGTGGATGCCGGACGGATGTGTGGCAGTCGGATAACTGACAGCCACGGGTCCGTAAGTCGGAATGATTCCGACTGCCCATTCCACAAAATGGCGGCGGTGCCTGAACCGCTGTGCCTATAATGATATCTCTTTCTGCCTGTCTGTAAGTGGTGGTTAACCTGCCATGACCAGGCAGGCGGAAACGGAGTTCGGGGACCGTAGCTGGCCCCCCCTTCCACCCTGGGCCTCAGGCATGGGCCCTCGGGGGGCACTATATCCCAGCACCATGTGGCAGGCACTGCATGGTACCTGCAACATAGTGGTGGGATACGTAACATGTCTTTCATTGTACTGTGGTGGGTGCTGTAGACCTCAGCACCCGCTGCAATACAATAAATAGACATTGCGATCGCCTTCAATATGTGAAATGTGATGTCCAAATGAAATTAATTAATTGTGGCCTCAGATAGTTGAAGCATATGCATAACAGCTTAGATTTGATGGATGGGATGATGCATTTTTTAAACTATATTTCTCTTGTAGGAATGAGCTATGGCTGTATAGAAACTGCAGATAATGTTGTGCTCCTACAGTTTCAGTAAAACTTATGTATGGGAAATAAGGAAAAAAAGTCGTAGACCTAATTTATCAAACAGTAAATTAAGATGTTTCGTTAAAAGAAATTGTATCCAATCTTCTAAAATTTATATTGATCCCTATATGATGCTAATCCTAAAATGGACACCTGTGTATCTAATTTAATTACACCTGGTCTCTTTACTCATAAAATGTGTTCATGAAGTTTCAACTGTTGTTGCTGCAGCATCTCATAAGAGAGCAAAAAAGGACCTTCCATCTCCTACTAAGTCAATGGCTGATCCACTTTAGAGATTGCATTGGAGGAAATAAGAGCACTCAAATCATATATGAATGGTTTCTTACATCCCTGTTCACCCCAGTGAGTAAGTAATTTATTTATTTGTACATGATTAATTAAAATCTTCACAAAACAATAAAGACATTGCTAAAAGTTGTTAAAAGTTAATTATGCGCGATTTCCTCAGTTTTACAAGTTTGATTAATATCAGTTCATAATTGTCAATAAAATGTTTCGGCGGTCTTCAGACGCTCTTGTGTCTTTTTTCTGCTAAATCAAAAAACTTTACAACCCGACAGTTTAATTTTGTTTTAGTGGAGTTAAAGCACAGTTTAACAGCCTGCCTGTATGTCCGCACCCCATATAATTTGAAGAAGGGACGTGATAAATTATACCTCAAATCCTTTAGTTTAGGACAGATGCACATAACATAGACGATGTCTTCTTTGTCAGCTTTACACAGGCGGCACTGCTGCGAGAAGTTTTTTCTCACCCAGGGTGGTAAATGCGGGGTTACCGGGATTACGCCAAGGCGTCATTTAAAAAACTTTTCTTTTGTTTTTAGATTCATTCCAATGTTGAGATATGCCTGTGGCTGCATTTTTTTGAAGTCACTGAGCCCGTGATCCAACCGTGGGCTCTTTTTGTTGATGCCTCCTTATCCTCAATGGAATAGATGATTTGTGCTGATTTGTTCGTGACCTTTTGAAAGACAAGAGATCTATTGGAGTGCCCCAAAGGTCTGACAGTCCCAGGACTTGAAGTGAATCAAATAGATAATCTCTAGCTGAAGATTTATGATGTCAGAGCAGCTCTTCCCATACGTTGGAGTTTAGAGAACCAACCTCAGCTCTGCGAATCTTATGCCAGCTGGTAACATACGCACTCCGCCTTTCTAGTGTTTGTTTCAGAATTCCGAATTCTAGCCGCATTTGTGCAGGCGAGACGTATCTTGGCAGGTTAAAGATAGCCCTATAAGAGATAGCTATTACTATGTCCAGTAATGCGGCGTCCTTCCCTTGAAGGGATTCGCTCCCATATGTGAGTCGGCTGTAACTTTGCGCGCATGACCTGAAGAAGAGGGTTGAGTCGGGGAGTTTGGCTTTTAGAGATTTTATCGCCAGGTAAGTCACGGTTCCTTTTCCTCGTAAGGAGTCCAATTGAGGTTTGAACGAGTTCTTGGAGTCCAGGATTACTCCCAAATATTTGTAGGTGGTTACCAAGTCCAGCCCTTGTCCGTTTACGTGCCAATTGATGTTCCTCTTTTTCTGTAGTTCACTGCCATAACCTTAGATTTGTTGAAGTTTATTTGCAGAGCGGTCCTTTCTGAAAAGGAGTGGGCCGCATTTAGAAGGTGCTGGAGGCCAACTGGTGTTCGGCTTATCAGCACCAAGTCGTCCGCATTAAGCAAATTGGACAGTGAAATTCTCCCTAATTTCGGTTTGTGACAAAGGCATTTATTAAGTTCCCCTAGTAAATCAGCAAGAAAAAGATTAAATAAGATTGGTGCTAACACACAACCCTGTTTTAACCCTTTTGTTGTCGGAATGGGGTTAGAGAGGTGTTTGAGTGGAGTAATATCAACATGTCTAGATGATGTTTGGGTATTCCCCAGTTGTACAGTTTCTGCCAGAGTTTGTTGCGATCCACGTGGTCGAATGCAGCAGTGTAATCAATGAAGGGGTGCAAAAGGGGAGATTTGGTCTCTTTTGCTGCGTCCATCAGCAGGGTCAGTGCCATGATGTTGGTTGTGGTCCCTTGACCCCTGCAGAAACCAGTTTGATTGATCGGGATTACTGAATTTTCAGATGCCCATGACGTTAGCTGCTCCAGTATGGTTCCTGCAAAAATACTTAGCCTCCACATCTATGAGGGCAATAAGCCGATAATTATTTGGATGTTTCCTATTGCCATGTTTGAAGATTGGGCATACTACTTGCTAATGCCAGGACTCCGGAAGAGTCTGGGTGTTCTTTATGTTGTTGAATATCGGTGTTAGTGCTACGCTCCAAAATTCTGCGTCTTATTTGTACAACATTGGTGGAATGCCGTGTGGTCCGGGGGCACCTGTCTGTCTGCCCATGGCTATTTGCCTTTTGACGTCAGCTGACGTGGCGGCCAGATATCCAGACTCTGTGTGGAAAGAAGAACTTGGGTCAGGCATTAATTTATTCATTTGAGATGGTAGCGTGGCTCCATTAGTGCCTGTTTCTTGGGTCATGGCCGTTGTGTAGTAGTTGTCTATTTCTTTCCTCTGAGCTTCTTTGCTGAGCTTCTTTGTCCCCACCTCTTCAAGGCTGTCCTCTTTGGCAGCGTTTGTGTTGTTAAAGTGCTTGAAGAGGTATTTTGTCCATGCTTCCTCCGTTATGTTTGAGTTTAGGCCGAGATGGTCTGGGTTCTTCATTCTTTTGATCATTTGCCAGAACCTTGAGCTGTTTTGCCATTTTACTTCATAGAGGAGTTTCGCCCATAGTTAGTCGTTTTTTTGTTTCTTTTTTCCCATTTCTTCCGTTTTAACAATTTTTTCGCTTTCCGTAGGATTGTTTGCAAGTCGTGATTCATTGGATCTTTTCGCATCTGTCTCAGTGTTCGGTTTATTAACTGTTTTTGTGTTTTCATTTCTGGAGTGAGTTGTAATTTGGTTGATGTTCCCTTTCCTTGGCATGTCCTGTTCGGCTGTCCTTTTAACAATTTCACACTGACGTCTAAGATGAAGTTTTGCCATACTCCTGACAACTTTGTTGTGGAGCTTGCCGTTTGAATGAAAAGAGTTTTCACTGCACGGCTTATGGAGTCGATGTTGTAGGGATTGCACCAAAGCCGCCTTAGATTCAAAGTCACTTCAATGTCAATACCTGTGTATGGTTCAGTCTCAAGAAGTGAATTGACTTTTATTGTGGCTTCTTGGGGCAGGTGGTCACTTAGGTAGTTTGTCCCTATCTTGAACGCCAAGCATATTTAGAGATGTAAATGTGTAGTCCAGATGGGAAGATTGCTTGTCGGAATGAAAAGTTGCGACCGGTGGACTGTCTTCGGCATAACGTCCGTTCAAGGCTCTTAGATTAAGGTGTTCTAATTGCCGAAGTAGATTTTTTGGGCAATTTGTAGGTGTATTAATTTGTGCGGAACCCTGTCTTGGCACTCCCCATGCAGCACTAAGTTCTTGGTTAAGGTCATCACCTGGATCCGAACTGATGAGAAACATGTTAAAGTCACCTGCCAGGATGATTAAATCAGAATCCTCTTCGTCCATTACTTTTCCCAAGGCTTTTATCCGTTCGTTGGCAGCTTGTCGTTTCCGTTTGGGGTGGCTGTAAGTATTGATATTATAACTTCTTGAAGTTGGTTATTTAGCCGGAGTGAGATCTTTGCCACCTATATTATGCTTGGAGGTGCTATTTGAGATTCTATTGTCATAATCTTGCCTATTGTTGCTATTGAGGCAAAAATCCTTAGACCCCCTGATCTACGACCGAAGGTGGAGCTTTCGTTTGCTGGAATACAACAGGATGTGAACCCTTGCAGCTCAAATGCCTTTCCCTCCCAGGTTTTTGGGAGCAGTAGCAGATCAAATGAGGTTAAAAATTGCAGAAACATTGTATCGTTGCATTTGCTGGCTAAACCATTGATATTCCAAGTGCATACGCTAATTTTCCTGGTCTTTTCCAAGGGATGATCAAAGTTCCTTCCCCTTTGTCAATATGTGTGGTCAGCTGTGTTGATGGTACGATGAATCGACCTCCAGTTTAGTAGAGCGACCGGCGAAGTATGAATAGAACAAATAAAAAATTGGATAGAATTGAGGATAAGTAGAATTTGATGGTAAACATAGATTCCAATTGGGAAAAAAGGTTCATCAACACTGAAGACATGACAAACAGAATCTCCAAAAAAGATGTGCAAATCAGAGAGCCCAAAACAAACACTGAAGACCTTGAAAACAGGAATAAGCAAAATAGATTTTTAATTTATATACTCCTTGAAGATTCTGAAGGTAGAGACTTGACAGCATTTTTGAAGTCATGGTTTTCTTCATTTTTGGGTGGATTAAACCTCTCATTCCCTAATTAGGGCTGTATGAAATTCACATAATTTACTTATGTGTACTTACACTAAATTTGTCACCATTTGGTGAAACTATGCATAATGATGTGGAGTGCAAATCCATCAACCCGCACTAGATTTTAGCACAAAATCCATTGTCACATGCTTTTTTAACTCAAAGTCACATTTCAGGTTAAGAAAACAGTGCAAAAAACATAAGCACCGCAAACAGCAGCTCGAATTCTGTTATTAACGTGCGTATTGATGATACATTTTTATTGCAAATAGCTCATAACTAATTTTGGTACTTTTTAACCACAAGCATAATGGCCCACTCTTTATATACAGAGGGCACACAGTCTTGAAAGGACCCAAACATTTCTTCTACAACTTCCAAAAACAAACTCCCAGACCTGGAGTTTATCTTGGATAAAAAAACATAAACATCTCTGCCACATTGGAGGTTCGGTTCCAAAGTCTAGCAGGTTATTTATTGGTTTTCTTGATCAGAACTGCTAGGCTTTCCTTGGTGGTACCAATAACAAACAGAAAAATAATATGTTGAGCATATGCCCAAAATAGGGCAAATGATCTGAGTTACTATGTCCGATGGCCTGATGTCAGTCAGGCTGTCAGTCAAAGATTTCCACTGGTGGAGCCAGCAAAAGCTTCACACATGGAAACAATAGCTTGCACAACTCTGAACAAAGCAGGAAAAACAAGTTTGACACACAGGGTTCTCTGTCACGTTTGAGGTGGAGTGCCCTGTCCACCAAACTCAAATAATTAAGGTCCTATTTCTGAAACCTTCTTCAGGGGCTTGGTCTCCTCTAAATGCCTCTGGAACCTGCTCTTTAAAAGGAATGTGGAGTTGTATGCATATCTCAAATTGTGGTGATATTGATATGGAAACACATGGCCGGAAACAAGACCACTAAGGAGACCTGTCCACAGTAGAAAATTATGTGTAGGAATCAAAGGGGGAAGAGTGATGAGGAATGGTGCATATGCTCTTAAAAGACATGCTCATGTCATTTGAGGCAGCACTGGAAGACATCTGACTAAAAGGCTGATGTGACAGCACTACAGGTTACCTACAGGTTACAAAAGGATATCAGTGGCACTTGAGGCTGTTTCATGAACAACGTGCAGCTATGCAAGAACTGGCTTCCACACCTTCATCATCCTTTGAGACCTAAGGACAGACAAGTGGAATTTCCCAGCCAGGATTAAACAGAAATATTATTCTGATTTAACTGAGGAGTCATAAGAATGGAATAGGGAATACCTGTAAATAAAGACTGTGTCCTGTACTGCAAGATTCAGACTTTTACTTGTATCATGCATACATTGTGTGCATGTATGATAAAGAATATGTGACAAGGGAGTTTAGTTGAGCTACGGGAAAAAAGATTTAGGTCCTTATTTAGAAATAAACAGTAACAGGAAAGATAATAAAAATTGTCAGATGTTCTGTCTGCCCCCATTTGGTAACTCCTGCCTCATATAAAATGTGGGGTTTGGAGCTTTCAATACAGTAGAACTACAATCAGCCCTGACATTGTGAGAATGTCATACTTTTGGCCCTGATCACGCCCATTTTTGATTTTTAGTGGTAGTAACTGACTCTGCGTACCAGACCCAGGGCGAGTGCTCTGCTTTAAGTGCATCTTGTAATTTGGTGTAATTGCAATTGGCAATGACGGACCTGTGTGGCCCTAGTATATAATAGGGCAGGGAGGTTTAGAAGCCCAGTAGATTTCTTACACTGGAGTGTGCATTCCTGTGTTGCCCGCTATCATTTTAAAGGCGGCCCTGATTTTCAGACTGTCTTTAAAATTAAATTGTATGCAAATTCGACTTTGGAATTAAAGGCACTTCAAAAGAAGTTACATACCTTATTCACACATATATGTCACCACTAAGGTTTTCCCTAGGTGCCCCAGGGGTAGTGTGCCATGTAACTATACACAGGAAAATTTATAAAAGGTGGTTTATAAGTCCTGGTGGGGAAAAGCTTCCAATTTCATTTCTCCCCATTGTCTATAATGAGCTCCATAGGCTAACATTGGAATATTTTATTGAAGTATAAATATTGACAAGAGTGAGATAAATATCATTCAAAGTCTTAACATGCTAGAGATAAATCCAATTAGAGACTGCCTCAATGTTGGATTTTGGAAGAATGGTGTTTTCTGGGGCTATAATTTGCCACACTTTGGTGGAAGTGGTCATACACCTGGGTAGCAGCCTGCACCTCATTGGTCAGTGGTTTCCCCCTGCTGGACGCCCAGCAACACTGCATAAATATGGAAGAGTTGCCAAGCCACTCAAATCTGCTGTCTGAAACTACAAGGAGAAGGACTGCCCAGCTGGAAACTAGGCCTGAGTGGAGCTTGCTGAGTTTTACTCCGTGGAATTCTGTGGAGTTGCTGAAAAACTCAGCCAAATTCTGTGAGCAGGCAAAGTATTTCACGGTCACCCCTAATAAAGTCCCCTTGGACCCTGAGGGAAGTTGTTGGATTGCTGTGATATCGTCAGAGGCCCCACCCCCTTTCTCAATCACTCTGCAAAGGGGCCTTCTGGTGCACTAGTGGTTGGGAGATGATGTCCCCTTGGCTGCTGAGGGTTGTTGGGGTCAAGAACCCCTACTGTTGACACAAGTAAGTCATCCACAGCGGGATTGCTGAGACATTGGAGGCCCCACCCCTTTCTCAACCACTCTGCAAAGGGGCCTCCTGGTGCACTACTGGTTGGGGGATGAAGTCCCTTTGGCTGTTGAGAGTCATTGGGGGCCAAGAACCCCAATTTTTCCCACAAGTAATTCTCCACAGCGGGATTGCTGAGATGTAATCAGAGGCCCACCCCTTTCTCGGCAACTCTGCAAAGGGGCCTCCTGGTGCACTACTGGTTGAGGGATGAAGTCTCCTTAGCTCCTGAGGGTCGTTGGGGGCCAAGAACCCCTATTGTTGCCACAAGTAATTCCCCGCAGCGGGATTGCTGAGACTAGGGGTGTGCAAGCCGGTAAACTCCATTCCGCCGGTGGGTTAGCAGAGTTTATGCCGAACCCCATGTTCCAAGTGAAGCGTGGAGTGGCAAACCTACACAAACTCCGCTGGCTGAGTGGAGTTTACCACCCACCCCTACTTGAAACCTGATATCTACCCCAAAGGTCTGCACTCGGAAGGACTGCACCTGCTGCACATTCTGGGACTAAAGACTTTGCCTTGCTTCAAGAAGGATTAAAGTGTGGACTCCCTGCAAGCTATAGGTTAACGGAGCCCACTTCCATCATCTCCATCAAGAAGTCCCCACCCTGGAGTGAGTTCAGTGGACCTTTAAGGATTTGGCCAGGTGCATTGTGGGAATTGTAGTCTCAACATCCCAAGTACCATCTCAGAGATTCTAGACACCTGGATTGCTGTCGTGGACGTTTTGAACCCTCAAGGAGACCTTCTGGAAGAAAAAACAGACATTTGGTGAAGTTAGGGAACTTTTTGGTAAACAGCTCTATAAGGTGATCGACTCGATGTCAAACCGGCTAACTTCAACCGTGACCCGGCGTGGATTTCAGGTTCGTCCTGCTGAAAGTTTCAGAGTTCCTGACTTCTAGTATTTGACTGAAGCTTCTCAGAAAATCAAGCTGATGACATTGCTGCAAATCCGGAACAAAGAGAAGCCCCGCTCGAAATTGAGAGAAAAAGCCCAAGAAAAATTACTAAGTGCGAAGGTAAAATTTTGACCACGGCCTTCTTCTTAGTGTATCTGACCAGGGCTCCATTGTGGTCATTCACAAACTTTAACTTAGTTCCGGTTAAGCGCAAACAGATGTCCCAATTTGGTAAGATAGGTTTTCCAGCTCTAGAAAGTGTTTATTCTTTAAAACATCATATAGTACCTGTTCCCTACATTGGATGATTGGCATTTTGGTGTCTATTTGTTCATAGCTATATAACTTAATTTTATAAATGGGTGTTGAATTTTTATTTTGTTTTGTCTCTTACTTATTTAATGTATTGGTGTTTTTATATGCTTACACCTGTCTCCTAAGTTATACCTACTTGCTCGTTGCCAGCTGCCAAAGGTTGAGCAAGAGAATAATTTATAAAGGCCTTGACTGACCTTTTTGTTGTGTTTGTGGCCTTCTTAATAGTGGTAAGCCGCTACTTATCACTCCTAATATCCCACTTTCCAACAGCCATCAACAAACTCCTCTCCTCTGAGCAACTGTAAGTGGACATTGCCACATTTCTGTCTGATATTTTTCTGTGAATGTCCACTATGCAACCCCTGGCATATCAGGAACATTGTAGTTTCTAAAGATAGACCACCAAATAAAAGTACTGACAGGTTGTATTTTCCAAAGATAGACCACCACATAAAAATACTGACAGGTCCACTATGACCTCCCATCATTGCTATCAAGCTACCATTTTTTTTTCATCGAAGACACTCAGGCCATGGAGGTGCTTCATTGATAAAAGGCCACTGATATGGCATCAAACATTATATGAGGCAGGTCTGCCTTGGGTTGGCCATTGGAGGCAAGGCCTCTGCCGCTAGCCTTGAGCCCTGCCAAAGCCTAAATGAAGCCCTGAGACTAACTGGAATTATTCTTATAAGTACTTACTCTGATAACAAAGGAGACACAAAATAAAGTTTCTGTCCATAGCTTGCAATTAGGTTCAATGCAATGCATGCTTAAAGATAGAAGACTATCAAGAAGGTTTTTCCCCAATGTGTTTTTTTTTCTTAATTGAGACCTTCTTAATGAGGCTTTTGCCACTTTTTGCCTAATCTATTTTGTGCAGGTTGTTCACTTAAACTATTCTGTGCAGGTTTCCATGGTGCTTTCTAGGAGGAGTCACCTTTTCCTTCATCAATCAGGAAAGAGATTTTAAAGATCTTTTCGGCATCTCATCCCTCATAGCAGGGAAGGTATGCCCATAAATGTTGGAAGCAATTCTCTGTAAATTAGCTTAGAGGATGTTCCTGCATGCACAAGTGGAGGGTATTTAGACTTGTGGCTCTTCTCCAGTCACCAGAGGTGGATTTTTTTAAGTCTTGGTGAAAAGAGACAGTGCCAGATTGAGGGCAGCTCAGATGGGAGGGAGAGGAAAAGAGATGCACCCTTAATTTGGGAGACATCTGCCATCATAAATCGTTTCCAATTTCTCTACAGAGGTTGGATATGCTGTGTACTGATAGGTATCAGTAACTAAAGGGTAGTAAGCAAATGTGGCATTACCTTGTCTCGCAAAACATTGGAAATTCTACCTCACTATTTAAGTCTCTATACTGTATCAGAAAACAGAGAAGCACTGACATTAGTGATGTTCTAGTCAATCAAAAGTAAATATGTGTGATTGGCCCCTTTGCTGCAGGTATAGGTCAGCGGCCAATCCCTCCCCAGTGCATCTATCTGACATTGGTCAAGGCTGGGGAGGGTTTAAAGGGAAACTCTGCTGCTCACCCTGAAGGTGTGTGTCCTTTTTGATACACAGGGTGGGGTGAAGCGGAATCCCTTCTGCTTCCTCCCCTGCAACCCTCCCATCCATACATGACATCAGCATGCCTTCACAAATCCCCAGTGCCCATGGAGGACAGAAGCAGGTGAGCTGTCTCCACCACGTTCAGTGGGGATGTTAGCTTAAAATTTTCTCACAACATTTGAGGGAGAATTCTCCCCTTTCCAGAGATGCCCCCCTCAAAAAGTTTCATGCTTGAGGATCCCAGTTGTACCATGATACACCTGCAGCAAACCCACTAGGACACCATGGATTTTATTGTGTTTAGTGGGGGGGGGGTCTGTCTTCTGGTACACGTGCCAACCCCCCTGGGGGCCATAATATTTATTGAAAAATATTTCATATAGAAGTAGAGGATGATGGTCTCTGTTATTGGCATGTGTTTCCTGCGGATTTCCCTCACACATTGCCTTCAGTAATCACAAGTGCATGAATGTATGCCTGCAGTTATGCATACAGTGCCAAACATCTATACAGTGTGTCTTTCCACCTATACAGTGTGTCTTTCCATGTGTGTTTTTCCAAGTGAAAAACTGCTCCACTCTAGAAATGTAGGCTACATTTAGGTCTGCAATATCAATGACTTTGTGATTTTACTGGAATATACGTAGCTATTTAGTTGTAGACAGTCTTCATCCATTGTTTTTTCTGTCATTCACATAGTCTTTCCCATCACAACAGTATGGGGTAACGGGTCATGCCACTTCTGCCATTTGAGATAGAAGCCACATTTTTGCTTTCTGGCAATTGTTTTCATAGTGGCAAATGGTCCGACACCTTCCCCTACAGCAATGTTTTGCAAAAAACATGCCAAAAATTCATTTAGAAAGCCAAGCAGCTGGAAGTTAACACCAGACCTATTGGCTTGGATATGGTTGTTCAGCAAACTGATTTGTTAGTAGGAGACACTGGTATTGTTGTGCCCGGGCACAGTGTTTGGCCCTGTCAGACTCTGATTTGGCCTTTTTTTAGTTGCCTCCCACCTAAAATTGTCTATGCTGCATGTGAGTGCCTCAGTAAATGAACAGTGGCTGGAATCGGCTCACTTGTAAAGCCAGATTTAGAAACATTTTATGCTGTGTTTTTGTGACACAAACCAGAACATCCTTTTTTTTGTTATTTACTTTCCAGCTGAAAACTTGTTTTGTGCTGGAAAGTTGCAGCATACATACAAATTAGGAAAAGTTTTAAAAATTGTCTAGACATAGTATTCTGTACTGGAAGGGAACCCCTCCAGTACAAAACCTATGATAGACTCACGCACACACCCTTGCACACCCTTGCACTATGGTGCAAAGGTGTGTCCGTGGCGCTTAGCAGCAAAAGTTTGCACCAGCGCGAGGGGAGGCTAGAGCCACATCTTTGTAGATGGTGTTTTATTGCTCTCTTTTTCTCAGGCTACACAGCACAGCATTTTTGGCTGCTGTGTTGCTTGATAATTTTGTAAATCTGACAATTTGAACTTTGAACTATGCTGTGGCACTGGGCATGTGGCAAGTTCAAATAGTACTTTGTTCTTTTTTGTCTTTTGGTAAAATCTTTGGAAGAGTTCTTCGAATCACTACATGGAGAAGATAAGGTTTTTTTTTGCATTTTCACACGCACACTCCCACCTGCTGCATACTGCTGCCTTCTATACACGACATAGAGGCTTATTACGAGCCTCCGACCACCATCATCAGTTTCAACTCCGACTGGTTGATTATGAATGGAGCCACATCGTCGTGAATTTGCCTTGCTGGTGCCTTTTGGAAGGGGACTCCAACCCCCAGAAGGCTCTGACTCCACGCCTGGAGGCACTGACGCTGCTGCTGTGCGCTGAGGGGGTGCTAAAAACAACTTGCGGCACCCACTTCGCGGGAGCTGCATCGCTGCGAATTTGCCTTGCTGGGGCCTTTTGGAAGGGGACTCCAACCCCCAGAAAGCTCTGACTCCGCGCCTGGAGGCGCTGACGCTGCTGCTGAGCGCGGAGGGGGGGCTAAAAACAATTTGCGGCACCCACTTCGCGGGGTGCGCGCTGGCGTGCGCCGGGCGCAACCCGGGCCAAGGGCGGGCCCGTCTGCGCCTGACTGAGACCGGACCGGGCCAACTCACTTCCACCGAGACACCATCATGGGTAAGCGAAAAGACTTATGTTCCGCAGTTTCCATTAAATCTAAGGCAAAGATACCACGCAACTGTGCCTCCATTATCTCTTATTTGACTACAGCCATGGGAGTCATAACCAACGAGATTCAGGATGTGGAGGCTCAGCTGGGGTTGGGGTTGGGGACTGATGGAACGGTTGTTATTGCCACCGAGGATGCTCTATGTCTAGATCCCGTCGCCAGTCAAATATTAGACGTGGCTACAAATAACATTACTAGAGACAATGACACTGCTTTTACGTCTTGCCCCAAAGGTCAATTGGAGGATAAGGGGAGCACAGAACTACCAAGAGACGGGGCCGTAGCCTCTGGTAAAAAAAGGGAGGAAAACATTTTTAAAAACAGGACCCGCCACAAAGAAGTTATCAACACGGAAGGGGTGCGCTGATCAACGGCCCACAGAGGAACTGTCATCCTTTAATTCGACTAAAGGGAACGTGGACTCCGATCTCTCACACATTGACATGCTTATTGGTTCACTAAAGGAGGACCTATTTAAGTATGCTATTTCTGGTCTAGATCGTGTGATGGATAGATGAACTAAAATAGAGTCCAAACTCGATGACCTCAGTGTGGGAGGTTGTCAGGTTCACAATGTAAATATCGTGGGTAACAGATCAAGTAAAGCTGAGGATGGCAGGAGCTCCCAAACACCTCGTATCACGATCCCCGATGATGACAGGGTACCGATCTCGATACCCTTGGGGCCTTCTAATATAAATAATGCATGTAATGAACGGCCCAACGGGTGGTACCGCTAAGGGAGCTGTGAGTACTACCCAGCGGAAGTCCAATATACCATTTTATCAGGGTCAAATTTAATATCTTCAGGAGCACCTGCCAAACAAGTAGGGCTGAATCTGCCACCGGAGGCTATTCCTCTAGTGGAGGTTTTAGTAGGGGTACCCCCTCTTAAAATTAATAGCACTGAGACAACTGAGGAGCTTATTCACAGTCTGTTCTGGTGCAGTAGGGCTTCTGAGGGGGCTTTAAGAGCATCCACACGCATTATAATGGCCATGCGGGTAGATTGGGTGGGAAGTTGCCCTAAAACGGAAGATGGCGATAGCATAGTGATCAATTTTGATCGGACAGATGTGGCAGGCTGGCTCCTCCATGGGAGCTCTAATCGGGCCTGGGGAGGGATTACAGTTTTACCCCTGGGCTTTTTTCACCCTCCAGACATGGGCGCTTGGGGTAGAGACAGCAAGGGGCCACAAAGATCTACGGTAGGAAAAGGGCCGTTTAGATCCATTGTTCAAACTGCGTATAATGTTGTCCAGTCCCCCAGGGTAAACACTATTGACCAAACCCGAGGCTATCGAAAAGGGACCACCATTGTAGACAACAGAACTAAAGAGAGTAGGTTTGTGACCCCAAACAGATTTGCCCCATTAAGTCAGCTGGACAATGATGACTGACTAGACCCCTGTTCGTCTTCTGAAGGGCATAACGGAGCTGGAGTTAATAACATGATCTGTCTGAGTAAACCTACCCAGGGAGTAAAAAATAATCTGGGACTGTGTTCTAAGATATTAAGCTGGAACATAGCAGGACTTAAAAATAAGTCAGATGACGTTAGGTGGAAAGATTTCTTAAGTGAGTTTGACATGATTGGGCTACAGAAAACCTGGGAAACTGAGAATAACTTCTGGATGGATGGTTATACCACCTATTCGGAACCAGCTAAAGCATCTGTAACTGGCAGGGCAAAGGGTGGTTTATTGACCTTGATCTCTTTGAAAGTCGCAGGCAATCACTGTAAATTGGACTCAGGTTCACTATTGTCTGGCGGGACAGATTACTTTTACTAATGCACCAAATTTGCTTATTGTTAATTTTTATAATTCATTTGATAAAATTACTACAAATGAACATCTGGTTAGTCTGAATTGTTTCCTTGAATTGTATAGTGGGAAACAAACTACCTCTTATTCGGTTATTGTTTTAGGTGATATTAATGTACACCGTTGCCATTCAAATTATTACATCTCGGACAGCTTAGGCCCTGCTAATTATTTAAAGATGCATTTTGAACATTCATTGCAGGGCGGTTTTTTGGAGAGCACCTTGGAGGACCATGGCCTATTCTATCCTAATATAACCCATGATGGTGATGACGTCCCCACCTTTAAAGGCAGGGAAATGCATTCCACCATCGATTATATTTTTATTAGTGTAGCTCTGACCCCTTGGGTGATAGGTTACACCACTATGTGGTCTCAGTATAGTGACCATAATCCTATAAATCTGATACTGTCTTAAGAAAACACGAAAACTTAATAGATCTGCGTCTACCTCTAATATACGACTTAAAGACCAGGCCCGTAGACTTAAAATGGTGCTTGGTAGTGCCGTGGGATTTTCAGGCGAACTTGTTGCATACTGTTGGTAGGGACATGAACCTCTGTCCAGATGATAACTCGAGGGACAAAGAGGTCCTTGTGGCATATACTAAAATTTGTACCCAGGTGGCCTCTGATCTTAAACGCCCTTTTAGAGAACATCAAAATAAAGGGGAGAGGTGGTTTGTTCAGTTGCCCATCGAAAGTTGCTAGGGGCCCTAAAACATAAACCACAAGATAAATGTGCCATAGCAACTATAAGGAAAACATATAGATTGGCAATATTTAAACGCAAAAACGAGATTAAACACGAGGCATGGAACGATCTATTGATGTTATTAAAAATAGTGCCAATTTTTGGGAAATTGTTAACAAACCCTTTTTTCAAGAATCTATGGATACTCCTCTTGACTGTAACATACAGGAGCAGGATTGGCATAACCATTTTAAATCTATATATGGCGAACAGGATAATCGAGGACCCTCAGGTACCACATTTGAAGTTGAGGCATATACTTTGACTTTCACAGAGTTAGAAGTAGCGGAGGCTATAATCCAAATGACTAGCAACAAAGCCCCTGGACCAGATGGTGTCCCAGCCAATCTTTTTAAATTTGATATAATGCTTTGGTCTAAAATCATGGTCTAGATCATGGTCAGAGTCAGTGATTGTCCCTATCTTCAAAAAGGGTAATAGAGGGGACCCAAGCTGCTACAGACCAATATCGCTCATTGACTCTGCCGTAAAGGTGCTTGGAAGGGTAGTACTTAGTAAACTCACAGCATGGTTAATTACATCCAATACCCTATCAGATCTGCAATACGGATTCAGGAAAGGAAGAGGCACCACTGATCAGTGCCGTAATCTGCACCTTTTAATTGGGAAGTACACCATCGCCAAGAAGGGAACACTCTACCTGGCCTTTATGGACCCCTCCTCGGCCTTTGACCGAGTGAATAGGTCCAAATTATGGGTTATACTTCTCAAGTTTGGTGTGGATAGAAATATTGTTCATTTCCTTGCCGACTTGCATAGGGATCTGACAGCCACCGTGAGGTACGATCAAAGGGGGAATTGCACCCAGGGAATATACATCGCTAATGGTGTTAGGCAGGGGTGTATTCTGGCCCCCTTACTCTTCACCCTTTATATTAATAACTTGGATCAAGTTTTAGGGCAAGCCAGCAAAGATATTCCACGTGTGGGGGAGCGATTGATTCCGGCACTCCTATACGCGGATGATGCTGCCCTTTTGAGCGAGAACTGCAGTTGGCTTACAACTTCTTTTAAACTCCTTTGCTGCTTTTATGAAATCCTTGGATTTAAGTGTCAACTTCTTGAAATCTCACACAATGATAATTGGCTCCAAGCCTAAAAGGTTTAAAACTCTCCACTGCGAGGGTAATGTGATTACCAGGGTTACCACTTTTCCTTACCTAGGCGTCGTATTTGATGATCGAGGTACATGGATCCCGCAATCACATGCAAGGAGAAATGTATTGGCTAGATCCACATCTGCAGTTCTAGGCTTCACACGCAGGTTAGGGGCCAAAACAATGCAAGCTTTGCTAAAAATATATGGAGCAAAATGTACCTCCATTGCAACTTATGGTGCGGATATATGGGGTTTTAGAGAGGCAAGGGAAATTCAAGTAGTCGAGAATACATTTTTAAGAAACTTGCTATCGGTGCCACAATCCACGCCAACATATATAATCCATCAAGAGACTGGGACTGGCTTTGTGGAGGATTTAATTGTAATAGCACCTCTTTTAAAATGGATTTCAACCTGGTTAAACTCCGAACTAGAACTGAATCGTGAAGTTATGAGAGATTGTTTGGCTCTAGATCGAGTAAGTAGTATCCCCTGGCTGAGTCACGTCAAAAGGCTGGCAGTGAAACTGGGACGGCCAGAGCTATTTAATTCACCAGACAAATTAGTAAAGGGTGATATGCAGTGGGTGAAGAAATCCTATTTATATATGGCTTCTGTGGAAAGAGAAGAAAGGGAGTTGGTGAAATCAACTGTACGTGCCCACCAATTGCTAAAAACGTCTTGTGCAATTGAACCTTATCTGAATGTGGTATCTAATCCTAACCACTGCTTTCTCCTGGTGAGATTCAGGCTGAATCAGCTACATTTTCTCCATGCTGACCCTCCGGGATGGAGAAGGGTGGAGGACTTGGGTGTATGTTCATGTGATAACTTTTCCACCCAGGACACATTGCACTTTATTTTCTTTTGTGAGCATTTTTTGCACATTCGGAAGAGTCTTATCCTCCCAATTTTAGAGGACAAAGGCTTACTACAAGTAAAACCAGCCCTTATGTATTTACAGTTGCTGTCCAATGTCTGGGAGATTTTTAACATAGCAAGTTTCCTTACTGCAGCAGTTAGAATAAGTAGGAAAAAATTAGAGTGATTTTTACAATCTAGTTTACATCAATTAATTTTAAAAAATTGAGGTTTTTTTAATGTCACATTTTAGATTGTCTGTCCTTGATTATTTAATGTTTAGAATTAGTGTAATATCTTTGCTGCTAATTAATGTTATATCAATTTAAATTTTGTGTATAGAATGCTTTTATGGTTTTAATTAACCGAATAAAGTACTTTTGACTGACTGACTGATTATGGATCAGCTGGTTGGAATTTAAACCAGGTGGTCATTCCTGCTGGCTTCCAATGGGCTCAAGGAGCCTGTCGGCCAGTCAGAGCCAGGCCCGTAATCTCAAATGGCGGCACTTCCGCCTTCGGGTTTACGATGCACGGTTTCTGGCAGAGTTTCCATGCCAGCCTTTCCAACATGGAAAACCTTTCAGAAAGCAGGGCCCCTTTGTGTGCGCGGCCTCAGGTTGCAGGCGGAGGGGGCACCTATGGTACCCCTATTAATCCCTGCAGCCCGTGGCAGGCACCTTGAGGTGCCTGCCACCTGGAGCAGGGATTAACACCACCTCCATTTCCGTATGGGAGCATGAACTACGGCTAGTTTACGGATGTTACACATGCTCCCATAGGGAAATGTAGGAATGCAACTGAACAGTGTTTGGTCATATGCAAATTAGGCAGTCGGGACCGCCGACTGAAGGTCAGACGGTCCCGTTTACAAGACAGTGTCGAGTGGACGTAAGTCAGCCCAACATTGGAATCGACCCCATAGTGTTTCAGAAGAAAGGTTTTAAACAGGTTTTAGACATTCAACAGAGATGGTGTCTCAGTGGAGGACTGTTGCCCAGGCCCTCACTCAAGTACTGGGCGACATCTCTGAGACAGGCTCAGATAGTGAGCCAGCATCAGAGAGAGTTGAAAATGGGACAGAATCTGGAAGTGTTTTTTAGCCAGTGGAGTTCTATCCAATGACTTGTTTTTCTGTAAACATCTGTTATTCAGCTAAGTGATTCTGAAGCACATGACCATGTGCCCCTATGTGATTCTGGGGCACATGGTCATAGCAGTCATACTGTCCCTTCACAATCACAATCTGTGCAGCAGAAAGACAATAGCAGGGTAGACCAATCCAGAGAACCGGCACATGCTGTGGCAAGCATAGATGGAATATGCTATTGGCAGCCCCCCAATTTAAAGCAGCCTCAAATTCCCCTGTTCACTGCAGACTCTGGATGTAAAGTCATTACAGACTTATTTTGCATATTAACCATATCCATATCATTTTGGATGTTGATGTCATTGAGGAAATTGATCTTCAAACCAATCTGCGTGCTGAACAGTTTCAAAGGGAGCATGGACACACTCTTAGCCCTCATTCTAAGGCACACTGGTGGACTCCTACTTCACTTGGGGAGTCAAATTAATTTCTAGGCCTTACTCTCAAAGTGGAGGATAGTGAACAAACTGACTGATCTACTTACATGTTTTGGGTAATACTCAGCTTCACACTGGTCATGAGCAGAGAAAGTTTTTGCTATTGGGGTGTATGCTGCATTTCAATAAAATTCTGCTGCATTTCCTGGCACCATCTAGACCACGACAGGTTGTTCAAAATTCAGCCGGTCATTGGGCATTGGTCTATCAAGTTTACAGAGATTTATACTCCTGGAAAAAATATAGCCATTGATAAATCCTCGATCCTGTGCGAAGGACAGCTACTGTTCAGGCAGTACATACTGAGTAACAGATCTTATTATGGCAACAAAAATGTACATGCTGTGTGAGAGCTCTACTGGATATGTATACAATGTGAGAGTATATAAAACAACAAGAGAGAGTACAAGCAGCCACTTGTGCTTGCTAAATGTGCTCCCAGGATAGTATTTTCACCAAGTCTTTATCACTGCCAGCATTTGGTGCTATTTTGTCCAAAACGGATATGAGGATGCATCTTGCACAAAGAAACAGCACTAAATACAGCAGAACATGAATAGCAAGCCCAAATAGCCACTTGCACTCGCTAAATCTGCTCTTGCTGAGGTAATTTTACCCCCAAATTACTTATGCCAGCAGGAGTAATTGCATAATTATCTCTAATACCACATCAAATAGTAACACAGAATTACCAAAATTACTTCAATTATTGTGGCATTTTCTAAATTCTGCTCAGGCCTAACACCAACCCGTGACACCCCATTTTGTCACATAAATGCACAGCGATCCCTGCAAGGCAAAACATGGCATATTGTGTATGACATATATTATGCTTGGCAACTCTATCTTCAACAGAGCAAGACTTAGCAAAAGTGAGAATGGAAGTGGTGTCCAGTGTTGCACATCCTTTTTGATTTGATGTACTTAAGGAGAGGGGTGTTACATTCCCAGTATTGGGTTGGATCCTTAGAAGCAAATAATCCAAGGTATTTGATCCCAGATGTTCAATCATAATTGGATGACCCATTTACTCACCTGTTTCCTGGTATCCAGTGGATTGAGTTGTATTTATTCCAGTTGACCCGTAGCCCTGAATTATTTCCATATTCAATAAGTATGTCAATTAACTTTGGTATGAGCCTGCCCAGATGTCTCAAATAGAGGATAAGATTGTCTGCATAGTGAGACTTTATCAGCTACATCAGGGGAGGATCCAAAAATCTTCACTGCTCGGATCAGATCTAATCAGTGCAACCAATGCTTCAGCTGCTGTAGAGAACAGCAAGGGTAGCAAGGGACAATCTTTGTATGACCATGGCTATTTTGAATGGGGGGAGGCTTCCATTGACTATAACTAGTTGCGCTGTCAGGTCAGTACACAGCAAGCGCACATAGGCCAGAAATTGGAATCCCACATTTTCACGGTTTAGCAAACAGGTAGTTCTAATTCAGCTTTTCAAAGGCCTTTCTAAATCTATTTGCATGGCAGCCAATGGTTTTCCAAGTCTTTTGCTACATGCCAGTGCATTATTCATGCACCTAATGTTGTACCTAGTTGATATGTGTGGCATGAAGTCACTTTGGTTTTCATACACTATGTCGCCAAGTCCCATCAGTAGGCATGTGGCAAGTACCTTGACCTCTGTAGTAAGCAGAGATATCAGTTTATATGTTTCGCACCTTTAAGAAGACGTGCCCAGCTCAATATTAATGGTAATCACTGCATATCTTAAATCTTGCTCTAGTCGGCCATGTTCTTTGGATGTTTTAAGCAGTTCTAACGAATACGGGGCTAGTAAGTTGACAATAGATTTAAAGCATTTCGTATTCGGGCCAGGCACATTCCCGGACTTTAATTTTTCAGTAACTTCCATTATTTCTTCAATCTTGATTTCACTATTCATAATACCTCAGTCAGTATCAGACAGTGAGTGTGCAGAACTGTCTAGTTGATATGAGGTGTCTAATTTTCTTCGAATCCATAAGTGTGCTACAGTATCTTGCAAACTCCTTGGCCATGTAAACTTGGGTGAAAATGTATTGTCTCCCATTTGTTATAATATGGGACACAATCTTCACTTTTGTCTCTCTTTTATTACGCCAGTATATTATCTTGCCAGACTATTCACCGTGTTTGCGCAATATGCTTTGAAAGGCCAGATAAACCTCTTGGGCATCAGTCAAGCACAGCTAACAGAAGTGTACTTTTGCTGTGTCCTGCACATTTCTAATGTCCTATGCCACGTCTCTCCTATAATTGCCCTTAAGCTATCTGAAGCTCTGCTTTCTTCACTGTATCTCGTTTATTGTTTTTAAGCTTTGCTCTGAGGCCCATGTCCTCACCTCAAATGTCAGCTTTGAAAGCCTGTCAAAACATCGCAGGTGAATCCACAGTAACTACATTAGTCTGCATGCATATACCAGATTTATTACGAAGGGCTGTTCTAAGAGCTCCATTTCACAACCACCAGGTATTCAAATGCCACATGTGCTGTTATTTCTAATATTTGCTTATCAGTGCTTGATCTGAGAGTTCTCTTATGTGGGTATGTGTGCTAAGGCACTTTTAATGTGGACAGAAGATACATGGACTTTCAACCAATGAAAAACTCTGTATTCCTTTAGAGTAGCCGCAAATCTCAAGTCAGTGAACTTTAGAGGAGGTCCGGTCCTTGGTGTTAGGCATGACTTTGCACGTTTTTCAAATTTTGATTTCCCTATAAAGGCACCCACTTAAATACAACCTGACACCAGCCACTCCTAAACAAAAGTTATTGTTGTGGTCATTTGGTACTTTAACTCAAGCTCGTGGACCAACAACAAACCCGCATGACAAGTGTAGTCCTCAACACTGTCCAGAGACATTGAACTAAGGCAGGAGAACCAACATATTTCCAAGAGTTTACAAACTCTGTACACACTCTGTGAAATATGGATAGGGACCCCCATGGATCCACAAGTTTTCTAGATTGTGCACTGTGTACAGAGTCAATCAACTGAAAAATGAAAATAAGGGGGCGTGGCATCCACGCCAAATCAAGATGGCGGAGGTTCTCTAAGCGCCGTTGCGACTGCAGAGCTTATTTGCTCATTTTGACCTTTTTTCACCATGCCTGGCTCCCTCTTGTGGCGCCCCCATATCCTCAAGGTGGCAGCAGCATTTCGTACCAAAATAGGTAATATTTCCAGCTACCTGGGTTGGGGCGCTGATTTACCTCATGCTGGCGGCCGCCATTTAATAGCGTGTCGCTCGCCCACATTTCTACAAATTTATACTCTGAGATTTCTTTGCTTATAACTCCCCACTGGGTGAAGAGAGGAACAGAGAGAATATACCTTTAAACTTTTGATGCCGTGGCAGTAATTATCCATTTTACTTTTTGTGTGGGCTAGTCAATTATTGGGGCACTGTTCAACAAGCAGATTTTCAACATTATTGGTGCATGGGCAGGATTCGGTCTCCTTCAAAATTTGCGCAGCGTGCAGTCCACTGTATCAAGATGGCCAGTGACTTGCATTCAGCTTCCAAACAAACCTCCTCTGGCACAAAACCAAAGAGAGCAAAAAATGACCCTCCCTCACCTATTTTGTCTTCTCATAATTTGGTCCTAGACACTATTCTAGATGAGGTGCATGGTCTCCAACCTTTCATGTGTGCAACCAGTGAGAAATTGCAACAAATTGAAGATCATTGGATCATTATGGAGGGTAAGCTGTCTGACCTGGAAAAACGTGTTGGTGACCTTCAGGACATTTCTTCAAAAATACCCGTATTAAAACAAGAAATTCAAAAACTTAAACTTCACACCGAAGACCTTGAAAATCAAAACAGGAGGAATATTCTTCATCGCTATGGTCTCCCCGAGAATCTTTAGGCTCCTGATCTTTTGACCTTCCTGATTTTATTTTTTACCTGATATCCTTGATCTTCAGGCTGCACCACCTCTGAATATCCAGTGTGTGCATCGCTTAGGCAGTCTTAATCCTCATTCTACTCAACCACGTAGCATTATAATACTCTTCCTGGAATTTACTGACTTCAGGCGTGTCTTGAAGGCTGCTAAAGTAAAATGTCGCCTTATTTGGTCTGGCCACAACATATATATATATGAAGATATTTCCAATGCAACCAATGCTTGATGAAAATAATTCCTAGCCCTTTGTCCTCGGATGAGACAATTGAATATTCGTTATGGTATTTTGCATCCTTGCCTGTTTAAAATTACCCATGAAGGTGTCTCACGTTCCTTTGAGGATCTAACTGAACTCAAAACTTTTCTATGCAAGCCAAACTATGGATGTTACTGCCTAATACCTCTAATATTCTTAACTCTATGCATGGTCTCTCTTAACTTACTATCTAACTTTACATCTCTTTGAGTACATGGCCTTTTGTTATTTCTTTTAATTATACTGTTTTTCTCTGCTGTCGATCATGCTTTTGGCGCTAGTATGCCCTTTATTAATCTCTTACTCCTTTGGCCTCAGATCTGGATTCTAATCCTTGATCTGTCTTGTTTGTTCCTTTATATTAGTTTCTTTTCCTTTTTTTTCTTCTCTCTTTTCTTCACCCTTTCTTTTCTTTTTTCCTACTTTTTTTTTATTTCTCTTGTATTAGTATGAGTGTTTACCTTGTCCTTCTTTTCTTGTTGTGCCCAATGATTGTTCCCTTTCAATTCTTAATTGTAGATAAATGGTGTCTCTTTGTTTTTCCTATTGGTTCTACAGCCCGTTGTATCTGTTCTGGTATCCTTGCCCTCACCCCACAGTATGTTTAATGTGGTCTCGTGGAATGTTCGTGGTCTGGGTCATCCTGTCAAGCATCAAAAGGTACTGTCTCACTTGTCAAACTTTAATGCACATGTTGCTTTTTTACAGGAAACACATTGTAATGATATTGAATCGCTCAAATTTAAACGTCAATGGGTGGGTCAGCTTATTTTTTCCCCTGCTGTTTACCGCAAAGGTGGTGTTGCCATTTTATGCTACAAATCATTGAATATTCAAATTTTGGCTACTGAATGTGATAAGAATGGATGATGGGTTTTGGTTGATGCCATTATATTTCAAAAACAGGTTACTCTATTTAATATTTATGGCCCCGTTACATCTGATCCTGAATTTTGGAAATGTGTTAAGCTAAAATTATCTTCTTTTTCCAATCCCAATATTATTCTTGCTCGTGACTTTAATGATTGGCTAGACACTTTTACTGATAGAAAATCTAAACATAAATTTAAACCTGATAAATTCCACAAAGCATTAGAATCTGCCGTCGCCTCTCGCCCATTCTTAGATACATAGAAACCCGGATATACGTGAATTTACTTTATTTTCCACACTATGGGGTATATTAGAATGGTGGGTGGATGGCCGCTGCCGGGCCAGTGGTGGCAACTGCCGGACCGGCGGCAGACATCCGCCCGCGATCGCAACCCTGAAAACCGCTGGTCCCATTAGCATGGCGGTGACAACGCGGCAGTGAGTATCTCTACCTGCCACTTTTGCGCCCGTACCAGTCCACACGCATGCCTAGTGGGTGGAATATGATGCAGGCGGTAGCCAGCCTTTCCGCGGTGGTGGAACTGCCATGGAAAGGCATGCGGAGAATGTCTCCGGGGGCCCATTGCAGGTGCCCAATGTGTTGGGGGGTATGTGGTGCACTGGGGGGTACCCCCTACATGTCCCTGTACCAGGTTGCAGGCACTGTGTAGTGCCTGCCGCGGAGTGCAGTGACATGCTCCTTTTCACACCGCGGAGGTGCTGCTGGCAGCAGTAACCGCCGCAATGTTAATCACCAGAGTCCAACCTCCGCGGTCGGATTTCGACTGCGGAGCATCCTAATTGGACCGGCAGTTATACCGCGGTCCTTGCGGGCGGTCTTTTCCCGCTACCATGGCAGTCGGGGAGATTTTCCGACCGCCATCCTAATAGGCCCCTATGTCTCCAACTGATTATATTTCAGTTTCTAAATCCTTACTCCCTTCTATTCAAATATTGGAAATTGGTTCTAGTTTCATTTCTGACCATGCCCCTGTTTTATCTTTTTTTGATTTATCTGTTAATACTTGTAAACACGGACGATGGTGTTTTAATAATTCCTTTTTATCAGACCAAACTTTTATTTTAGAAGCGCGCTCCTTTGTTAATGAGTTCTTTGGGTTCTAATCTAAGGACACCTCTGTTCACAATAATTGGGATGCTTCTGAGACCTCTTTCAGTGCCTTTTCTATTGCCTACTCTGCCAAAAAAAAAAGATGTTGAATTCCAAATATCTTTCGGCTCTCCAACACATTAAAATGCTTGAACATGCCTATTTCACTTCCAAATCATCCTCTAATTTACAAGAACTGACAAAGGCCAAGTCTGCCCTGAATAAGCTTGCCACGGTTGACGCATGCAATGCACTCCTTAAAATTAAATCTAAATACCATGGAGGCCAAAATAAAGCTGGTAAAATGTTGGCAAATTATTTAAAAATCAAATCGGAAAGGAAAATCATTGGTCCTATTCGTAATTAACATACCAACAATATAATGTCATCTGACTCTGATATTACTAATGCTTTTCCATCCTATTATGAATTATCATATACAGAGGATACGACTCCTTCCGAGTGTAATATAAAAACTTTTTTCAGAACCTTCCTAACCCTCCTTCTATCCCTGATACTTTTTTAAATCTTGAAAAGGATATTACTCTTCTCAAAATTACTGATGCTATCAAATCTTTGATGAAAGCCAAAGCTCCTGGCCCAGATGGTTTTTCTGTTGAGCTTATTTCTTCCTTTTCCTCTTTTTCTGCCCCTAAATTGTTAGCACTTTTTAATTCTTTTTTGCTGAGCTCGAGAGCCAAAGGCTTATTGTCCTTATCCCTACCTTTTGTAAAAACTACCGGCCCATTTAAATAATTAACTATGATTGTAAAATGTTTGCGAAAGTTCTAGCAACTCGATTGAAGGATGTTATTCCCCATTGTTGTTAAATTGGACCAAGCTGGCTTTATTAAAGGCAGACTCGCATCCCATAATGCTAGAATGTTTTTGAATATCCTTGCCCGTGGGAAAAAACACCCATTCCCTCTTGCTGTCCTTTCACTCGATGCTGAAAAAGCTTTTGATCATGTAAATTGGCATTTCATGTTCACTACTCTCAAATGGTTTGGTTTTGGACCTAAGTTTATATCCCTTATCAAATTTCCATATGTTGAACCATGTGCTTCTGTTTTTGTTAATGATCATTTTCCCCCTTTTTTTAATTTGCATAGAGGCACCAGACATGATGGTCTCTCTCACCTTCACTATTTCTTCTCTGTTTGGAACCCTTCCTTGAGCGCATTCGCTGCGATCTTCATATATCTGGCTTTAAACACAAATCCCTAAAAATTAAATTCTCTGTTTATGCAGATGATATTCTGATTTATATGTCCAATCCCCTCACTTCCTTGGGATCTTTTTACAAGAAATTGATTTATACTCTAGTATTTCTGGTTATAAATTAAATGTTTCTAAAACTGAGATTTCACCATTAAACTACTCCTGCTATCGTTATATGTTTGAGAACACTAATTTTGCATGGTGTCCCTCTAAAATTAAATACTTAGGTGTTTGGTTTTCTCCAACCATTCCTAAAACACTTGCTCATAACTTCCATGCTCTCAAACTCAAACTTCAGAATTTATTTTCTTCCTGGTCCCCTCTTTATTTATCCTGGTGGGGTAGATTAGCTAGCATTAAAATTATGATTGTCCCTCATGCCTTTTTTATGTTATCTATGTTGCCTTTTAAAATTCCTAATTATTATTCCTCCCAAATTTATTCTATTTGTACAAACTCTCTATGGAGTAATAAGCATGCTCGTATAGCTTTATCCAAATTAATTTGACCAAAGACTGAAGGTGGTGTACGTTTTCCTAACTTTAAGTTATATCATAATGCCTTTTTAATTTGTCAATTTTATGCTCTGACTGATAAAAATGGTGTCCTTCCCATACCACAATGGATTAATTTTTAACATTCTCTTCTACATGACTTTTCATTTTATGAAGTTACTTTATGTCCAATTGTACATTCATATCTAAAACCCCAATTTTAAAATACTCTCAATATTTGTTGCATACAACATTTACCCAGGGATTTTATTTCTTTCAACGCTTTCTTGTCTCCTCCATTTGATATAATAAATGCATTACATTTTGTCATACATCATTCTATTTTAAATATTGGATGGAATAGGGTATTTGTTATGTTAATCATTTGGTCTCTCATAACTCCATTTTGTCTTTTGCTCAGTTACAAGAACATTATAGCTTGCCCTATTCCTGCTTACAACAATTTAACCAATTGCTGCATGTGCTACAATCTTTTCTCTCAACCAATAGTTTTTTCCCTGACTCTACCCCTCCCTCCTTACTGATACCACTATACAACCTCACTTATGATTCCATCCCTAAAGCATCCCTTTTATATAAATTCCTTTCTTCACCTGTCCCCACGTGAATTAAATCCCCTATTGAATTACAATGGGAAATTGACCTTTCTCTAGCATTGGTAACCCATCAATGGGATCAATTAGGGCGCAACATCTTCTGTACCTCTAAAGCTGCCAATATTACTCAATCTTTATTCTTTGTATATAATGGAGCTGTAATTACCTCCTCCCCTTCTTCATAAATCTGATCCCTCTACTTCTCCCTTATGTTGGTCATGTCTCTCCTCTGAAGGTGCTTTGACCCATTTATTATACTATTGTCCTAAAGTGACTGAATTTTGGAAATCTGTTTGGTCAAAATGCTCAAAGAGATTTTCTTGCAATGTTTCACTATCTATTCAAAATATTTTTCTTGGGACTTTATCTGCTGATTTTAATATTCCTTCCTCAAAACATAAAGTATTTGATCTATGTTTTGCACTTGGTTTTAAAGTCATACCAGCTTGTTGGAAAGATAATTCCAAAATATGTTTACTAACTTGGTGGAATCTTATATGTGACGAACATAGACTATGTACTGTTTCGTCTTCTTTGATATCGCAAAAAATTAAATCTGACTTATAATGGCTTCCTTTTACTACCTTTTTGTCTTCACACTTATCTTTTTTTTACATTTTACAGACTTTCTTCTATCTCCCATCTTTCGTTCCCCTTTCTTCCTCTCTATTCTATTTCTCTCTCCTTTATTCTTTTTGTTCTTGTCTTTCTCTCTCTTCTTCTTAAAAATATATAAAATATTTTATAGATATTACTGGTTCATTTTTGTTTTTACCATTACTCAATTTGTATTATATACCCACTTGATTCTTCAATGGGATTTATTCTCTACTCAGCCTGTTAATTTTGAATTTTATGCCATAATTACATTTTGTTTGGCATTTGTATTGTTATCCACTTTAAATCTTAAATCAAAATAATTTAACTAAAGAAAATGAACTACAACATCTGAGCCCAACATGGATTAACAGATTTCATGGTCTGGAAATTCAGGACATCTCAATTTAAAAAAAAAAAAATTTGTGTGCATTGGGGCCCCTCAATGGTCAGCCGTCCACAAATTCTGAATTTGCAAATCTTATGCAACATACATTTTCTATTATTTAAAGTCTGGGTGGGCTTAGGGAGTCCCTGTGCCTGAGGATAAGTATGTACTCACCCAAATCCCTGGTGTGGTCTTTCTTTTTTTCAGGCCATGGGATCAGTGTCCCTCATTATGTAATGGTGACAGCAACATAAATGTTTCTGTCATGGCCATCCAATCAAAGCGAACGCATTCACAAACTCAGCTTTAATCTAGCAGACCTGAAAGGACCACGGGAAAAATAGCTCCCTCATTCATGGGATGCTAATTTTTTTAGATTTGGGTCCGTGAACTGTCCTTGAAGCGAGGTTAAAGGGCAGTTTGCAAACTAATCATCTATGGGCCACTTGTATGAACCTATTTTGCAGTTGCAAACAGGCCAATTTGCGAAAGACCCATTTGCGAAAGCAAAAAAGGCTTTTCCTATGTATCAAACCTGGTTTTGCGATTCAGTAACCTGTTACCGAATCGCAAAATAGGTTTGCTGTTCGGTATTTGGAAGGGGCGTGTTTAGTGCTTCCCTTCCAAATACCGAATCGCAGTGGTATGTATTAATGTTTTGTGGCCATGACTGCGGTCGCAGAACATTCGCATTTTACCACCAACTTAAAGTTGGTGTTATCCCTTTCGCAAATGGGGGACCCCTTCCCCTTTGGGAATGGTGGTGAAAACGTTTTTTAAGAGCAGGAAGTGGTCCCATGGACCACTGCCTGCTCTTAAATAAATGAAAGAAAACTTTTCTTTTTTTTCTTTTAAATGCAGCCTGTTTTGGGCTGCATTTAAAAACACATTTTTACTTTACTGAAAAGCAAACACGGACATGGTAGTCTGCTGACCCTAGCAGGGCACCATTCCTGTGAATTTAGCGATTCCTAGGGGGTCGCAAATTGCGACCTACCTCATTAATATTGATGAGGTAGGTCGATGTGCGACCCCTAGGAATCGCTAAATGAAACTGTTGGAGTTTCATGCATTAGGAAAAGCGATTACCTAATTGTGATTCGCAGAGAATCGCAATTAGGTAATTGCTATTCCTGATGTTGATACATGAGGCCCTATATGTCTCTGTTTTGTAACCCTTCAAATCTCATCCAACACATTCCTGTAAAGGTAATTTCACAAAAGGAACTGAATGGATTTATACCAAACCAACAAAGGCACTCCTCTGAGTATTGCCAAGTATTTTGTAATTCCATTACGCAACAGCATTCTTCTTCTGTAGCAGAGCACAAATTGTCCTACAGAAGTTTAAATGGAAAATGCTGTTTTTTGACGCACCCTACCATATTTTTCCCCTCACCCCCAAATGGATACTCACAAAACTTGCAGTGAAAAAACCTAAGCCAAAAGTACTTTGTTTTAGGAAGTTTCATGAAAAATGTTCAAATAGCACCAAAGTTATAAGCAAAATAACATGTTTGTTTAATGGAAACTCTGACATATCCATAATACAGTAACAGTTGTCGACTCTGTAGTATATTTATTTAAACATTTTCATTGCATTATTATCCAAGCAAACATGTAGAAGAGCAGATGGTTACATAAAAGCAAACTTGACCATACGTTTGTGATTCTTGCTTTATCAGTTAATCTCCATCTAGCACATGCATCAAAAATGCCATTTGCGATTCCTTATTAGCGAAAAATAGGGATTTGCTAATAAGGAATCGCAAAAGCCTATGCATGTAAAAATCGCTTACAAAATAGCGATTTCTAAATATTTCTTAATTGCGAGTCGCAAATTGCGAGTCCCAATTAAGGAATACCTCCCCATTCATTCCTATGGGCCTAGAGGCCCATAGGAATGAATGGGAGGACAGTCTCAATTTGCGATTCTCAATTAGAGAATCGCAAATCGAGAATGCAATTTCAAGGGTGCAGGGTGTCAAAACGACATCCTGTTGCACCCCTGAAATCGATCTGTGTACAAATGTTGCGCACACACATGTCCAAAGGATATGTGTGTGTGTAACCTACCACTTTGAAAAATGCACGAATTACCATGAAGTTCAACTTCATGGTAATTTCGCCCCCTATCAGCGAGATCGTTAATTATTTTACTTTAAAGCATTGCATTTAAGGAATCTCAATTTGTGATTCCTTAAATGCAATCGCAATTTGAGAACTCGCAATTAATTGCGAATTCTCAAATTGCGAGTGCCTTGACCCTCCATGCATCCCAAATGCCCTTTTTGCGGGCGCAAACGGCCGATTTTTGCGAATCGCACCGTTTGCGCTCGCAAAAATGGTTGATGCATGTGCCCTATGTGCATAATTTCCCTAAGAATCAGGGGCGCTTTCCCACGGACTGAACACCAATGTTTATCTCTATAGAACAAACATTAGCTTGTTGCCTTCATTTTTTAGAACATATCAACAAGCACTTGTGTGTGCAGCGTCATTGAATGCAAAGAGAGTGACTCACTCAAAAAAAAACAGAAACAGGAAAAGGCCCTACTTTTGTTAAAGTATCATTTTCTAAGTAAAAATAATGGGGTTTCTGCTTGGCCAATCAAAGTTTAGTTCTCTAGCCCATCTTACCAAACAAAACTCATGCAGATCGTTATCCGGCGCAAAACTGGGGTGCGCCACAAATCAATGACAGAGTAATTGGATTTTAAGGCGGTTGTTTCTTTCACCAAGAGTGTTTTCAGAGTCTGCGAAGATAAAGAGATTATTTGAGTTATCACATCGAACATTGCTCCACCATTTACAGACTCATTACAACATTCCGCTAAACAAGGATTGATTCTAGTCCGTGGTGTTCTGAACATTACTATCAATGATCTACTGTGGCCAATCATAAGACATTCCCCTGCGTGCACTAGACACAATATTACAGTTTGATTTAAGGAAGTAAAGGCTAGAACAACGGTTTAACTTAGTTTATATCAAACTCACTTTATGAAACATTAGTTAACCATAACATTTGGATTCTGTCCCTCAAAAAAGTATCCCTTAGACCAGAAATCCCTGTTTCTCATGCAACATTTAGGACCCCATTAGGATGGCGGGCCACTCTAGTGGTGCTGGGACCGCCCAGCATGGGTGTGGCGGTCCCGCACCGCAGATTAAAATGTGACCGCCACCCTGGCGGTTGCATCCTGCACATTTATCATTGTGGCGGGCCACAAACACAAATGTGCATGTTGTGCATTGCCATGCACAATGTGACAGGCACCGTGCTGTGCCTGCCACCTTGTGCTTGACAATGTAGGGGGGTACCATAGGTACCCCCCAAGTGCAGCCCCCCAACCCGCCCATTCCCGCATGCCTTTCCATGGTGGCATCGCTGCCATTGAAAGGCATCCACCGCCAGACATCCTGATATGGATGGCGGTGTCTTCCATACACCGCCTCCATATGAGGCCCGAGTTCCGCCCGGCAGGCAATCGGAATGATTGCCTGCCTGGGGAAATGCGGCGGAACGTCTTTCCGTCCACGGCTGTAACCCCGCCATTATAATGTGGCGGGAGTGAATGAAAGGCGGGCGGGGAAAGATGTTGGGCGGATCGCCACCGCCGTTCGGGTGGTGGCGATCCGCCCAACATCATAATGGACCCCTTAGTCTGAAACCAAGCATAGCCAGCAAACGGCACAATAACACATGCAAATCAGTCCTGGTTTTCTAGTCAACAGCACTTTCCATGTTGGGAATTTTGAGACCATATTGGAAATATTAGCAGTGATAATACAAATGCCTGATTGCAACACACTGTTGGCTAAAACAGTCTGGACTGCTCAAAGTATCACATCTCATAAAGGACCATTTGGCAGATACAAAAAAGCACCACCACTGTCCAGCATTACAGCATAAAACCTGCACATCTTGGTCCATGAACCCAGACCTTGCTACGCATTTATTGATCTTTAATATTTTACAGCTTTGAAAACTGAAAGAAGATTAAATATGTAGTCGTAATGCTAAGAATATCAGAAGAATGGCCTCTGCAATGCGGAACACATTTCTCTATAGCTCTTGATCCTTATCACATTAGACACAAACACTACTGTGAATGTAATATGGAGGATAGCTGTGCCAATACTGAAACATCATGACCGGACCAATGCACTACTTTGTCTTACTCTCCTACGTGCTTTTTAGTGCTATAGTGGTGAGGAGAAAACAAAGTCACACAAACACTATTGACATCCTGAGAAAATACCAGCAGAAGAAAATAAAGCCTGGGACCTTGGATCCAGTTATTGCAAGTTACTGACACTCCTCAGCAGCAAGCACGCCCACCTCACAGACAAGTTGTGCTGGGTGCACAGTACATTGAAGCAGTTGTTACCTTTACCTGTGCTGTATAGAGAAGCTGTCGGGAAGAGGGTGCACAATCCCATTAATGCCTTCAGTGGTCTAAAGGAGCCTAGTTTCTTCAATCAAGGTATTGTAAGCTGCTGACATACCTTCTCAGCAAATCTACCCACCACCTACAAAACGTGCTGGGAGCCTCTGCGGTTGCCAATAGGAGACTATATTGAAAAGGAACACAAAGCATCATTGGTGCACTTAGCTGGCCGTAAGGCTGTTTGGACAGAAGTACAGTGAACAGACAGTCAAGCAACCACTGTGCGCCTATCCATGGTCTCAGAGCCAATCAGCAGTGGTGGACTCTGGATGAAAGTTGCAACATGACTTCACCAATCATGAAGTAGTTTAACCTCTCTGGTATTTCATGGTATGAATATTGTATGGGGACATGTCCAAGTTGTTAACTATGACTAATGTCAAATGCTATACAGAGCAGAATGATGACTTGAAAGTTACAGTGAATACGTGGTGCTGACAACTGTGGTAGTCCATGTTTAATATCTCACAGCACAGAATTGTCTATAGGAGAAAGAGCAATGTTGCAGTCATATGGTGTTCATTATGATGCATGACTCACTTCCAAATTGCAGGCTTCCAGGCAGCTGTGGTCTGAGCAGGTAACAGCGGTGGGGCCGGGTTAGGGGGGATTTTGGGGGACGATGCAGAGGGAAAATTAATTATTAATTTAATTTTCCCTCTGCTTCATCCCTCAAAATCCCCCCTTACACGGCCCCACTGCTGTTATCTGCTCGGACCGGGGCTGCTTCCAGGAGTCCAGAAACTTGATGATGACTTTCTAAAGTATTCCTTGGGGGCCACCTCAGTGGAGATACCTTGATCATGCCACCAGAGGATTACATGTAGGCTGTGTTGGGCTGTTTGGGGGCTGCTTCTGGACCACTGCTAGAGTTCTAATCGGCCACTGTTAAGTCATTTATGGAACATCTCTGGACAGGTGGATCATAGTTGAGATGCACTAAAGACTGCATCAGGATACCAGAGGGATGAGCAGGTTTAATAGCAATGGTCTGACTTTAACTTCGTAGTGACAAGGATGCCTCTAAAAATGAACATGATACTGATGTTCTATCTGACCCCAGTAACTTTCTGAGTGCCACAGGCAAATTTGTGTTAACCAATTAAATTATGCCTATGGCAGTGGCAGGGCCTGTTTCTTGGGTGTCAACCAGGGTGGTGTATTCATAGGTGAGTACTAATGGTTGTAGATTTTGTAATCTTTATAAACTTCAACATCATGTTTTCTACTGCATCTCAAGACTAGCTTCTGCTTATGGATGATAGCTGGCTGGCTGGTGGTTTCTTGGTAATGGCCAGACAGACTTCGCATCCCAATGTGTCTGTGAATTTCTGGTGATGAACGAATAAACATTTTCGGACATTACGAGGTGTTGGGGTAGCTTCTTGGCATCATCCACATTCAATCATGATGATGGTGTAGAAATTTAGGGGTAGACTTTTGATTGTAAGCTAGTGGCTTACTTTGGTAGACCCAATAGGTCTGCCAATCTTGGGTAATGAATGCACTCCAAACAACATGCCATTTATGGTGGTGATTTTCAGGTATGATGAATCCTGAGTTGCCACTGTGGACGGTTAGGTCAGCTCCTTCTTTTTTTTTGTGTGCAAAAAATCTTTATTATTTTTGTAGGTAAATAAGAGAGTGGACATAGGGAATGGGTGTACAGAAGCTATAAGCCAGAGGGGGAACAGGGGAGGGGGAGGATGGAGTGATAAAGGGGAGTTCAAGGAGGAGTAAACTATGAAAAATGGAGCACTGCATATTGAGTTTTATAGTCTGATAATCAGAGCACATGTCACATGTGTCCAGAGAAACAGCCAAGTGAACAAATTAGAAAGTCTGGAAGAGTCATGTATAAAGCATATATTTCAAGTGGGTCGACAGATCACCAGAGATATAACAAACCTCGCATAAGTCAGAATGAGTATGCAAGTATTGGAATATAATAACTCATAGAAATATAGTGGGATATCCATAAATGTTGAAACTGTCATTAGGATGTGGGATGGCAGCAATTCTGACATATGCAGGAAGAGTGCAGTGCATGTGTCCCTATCTACAGGTTGTAAGGATTTGTTGACTGAAGAGGAAGCATGCCCAGGTTTCTTACTCCTAGTGTATGGATTTCAAAAGAAAGAGGAGGAGTGGCAAATAGCATCCTGTTAGGCAGTTTATGTGTAACTGGAAAAATGTAATGCCAGTGAGCCACCCAAGAAAAGAGCCCTAAGTTAGGTCATAGTCCAGTACTATATTGGCAATCTTATAGATGAAGTACTCCTTGTATCCAATCCTGGCTAATTCCACCAACCATTGTTCTCAAATAGGCAATGATGGTTGTCACCAGTGGTGTAGGATGCATATCTTAGCTGCTACTGTTGTGAGCCTTTTTGGGAGTGTACAATCAACTCCCAAATATCAGTTATAGCATACAGTAAAATAAGGGCCATGGTACAGGTGATCTGAGGTGGGGAGACCGTGGCTAGTTCTGCTAAACTACCAACCACTGCAGATGGAGCAGTGGGCAATGACACAAAATGTGTACTGTAACAGCAGCATGCACCACACATCTAACACAAAGAGATGATGGACGGAGCACTGAAACTTTTCAGACACTCACCCCCAGTCACAGATCTGGGTTGAATCCATCATCATTCTTTAGCTCACTTTGCCACCTCAGTTCAGACCCACCTATATGCAAGTCAGTCTTGACCCTGTGCCTCATGGGAGCAGTCCAGCCCGAACTGCCAAGCCAGGTCTTCTCTGAACTGGAAACAAGCATCCTAGGACCAGTTTCTGGGAAACACCCTTCATCAGCCAGGCTAGCTTGAATCAAGTGGCAAAGTGAGCAAGGGACCCTCGTCTGGGCATACCCTGCCAATTTAGGGCGAACAAAGCAAACGCAAAGAGATGATGGGCGGAGCGCTGAAACCTTTCAGACACTCACCCCCAGTCACAGATCTGGGTTGAATCCATCATCGTTCTTTATCTCACTTTGCCACCTCAGTTCAGACCCAGCTATATGCAAATCAGTCTTGACACTGTGCCTCATGGGAACAGCCAGGCCCGAACTGCCAAGCCAGGTCTTCCCTGAACCGTAAACAAGCATCCTAGGACAGGTTTCTTGGTAACACCCTTCATCAGCCAGGCTAGCTTGAATCCAGTGGCAAAGTGATCAAGAGACCCACGTCTGGGCATACCCTGCCAACTTAGGGCGAACAAAGCAAACACAAAGAGATGATGGATGGAGTGCTGAAACCTTTCAGACACTCACCCCCAGTCACAGATCTGGGTTGAATCTATCATCGTTCTTTATCTCACTTTGCCACCTCAGTTCAGACCCAGCTATATGCAAATCAGTCTTGACACTGTGCCTCATGGGAACAGCCAGGCCCGAACTGCCAAGCCAGGTCTTCCCTGAACCGTAAACAAGCATCCTAGGACAGGTTTCTTGGTAACACCCTTCATTAGCCAGGCTAGCTTGAATCCAGTGGCAAAGTGATCAAGAGACCCACGTCTGGGCATACCCTGCCAACTTAGGGCGAACAAAGCAAACACAAAGAGATGATGGATGGAGTGCTGAAACGTTTCAGACACTCACCTCCAGTCACAGATCTGGGTTGAATCCATCATCATTCTTTAGCTCCCTTTGCCACATTTGCATATGGCTGGGTCTAAACTGGGGTGGCATGGTGAGCAAAAGATCGTTGGATTTAACCCAGATCTCTTGACTGGGGGCGAATGTATGATGATTTATTCAGCATTCTGTGCATCATTTGTTTGCGTAGCACTTTTTGCCCTAAGTGGGATGGGTATGCCCAGACGTGGGTCCCATGCTCACTGTGAGACTGGATTCAAGCTAGCCTGGCTGATGAAGGGTAATACCCAGAAACCGGTCCCAGGATGCCTGTTTCCAGTCCAGGAAGGACCTGACTTGGCAGTTCGATCTGGACTGTTACCCCGAGGCACAGGGTCAAGACTGATTTGCATATGGCTTGGTCAAAACTGGGGTGGCATGGTGAGCAAAACAACGTTGGATTTAACCCAGAGCTCTTGACTAGGGGTGAATGTATGATTTATTCAGCATTCTGTCCATCATTTGTTTGCCTAGCACTTTTTGCCCTAAGTGGGATGGGTATGCCCAGATGTTGGTCCCTTGCTCACTGTGCTACTGGATTCAAGCTAGCCTGGCTGATGGTCGGTAATACCCAGAAACCGGTCCCAGGATGCTTGTTTCGGGTCCAGGGAGGACCTGACTTGGCAGTTCGTTCTGGACTGTTCCCATGAGGCACAGGGTCAAGACTGATTTGCATATGGCTGGGTCTAAACTGGGGTGGCATGGTGAGCAAAAGAACATTGGATTTAACCCAGATCTCTTGACTAGGGGTGAATGTATGATTTATTCAGCATTCCGTCCATCATTTGTTTGTATAGCACTCTTTGCCCTAAGTGGGATGGGTATGCCCAGACGTGGGTCCCTTGCTCACTGTGCCAGTGGATTCAAGCTAGCCTGGCTGATGAAGGGTAATACCCAGAAACAGGTGCCAGGATGCTTGTTTCCGGTCCAGGGAGGACCTGGCTTGGCAGTTCGGTCTGAACTGTTCCCATAAGGCACAGATTCAATACCGATTTGCATATGGCTGGGTCCAAACTGGGGTGGCATGGTTAGCAAAAGAAAGTTGGATTTAACCCAGATCTCTTGACTGGGGGTGAATGTATGATTTATTCAGCATTCCGTCCATCATTTGTTTGCATTGCACCACACATCTAGTATTTATCACTTGACAGTTCAATCCAATAGGTGACCAATATCATGTATGGAGGACCTCAAATTAAAAATCATCATTTTGATCTCACAAAGAACTCTATCAAGGGATTCTAACATATGTGCCCAATCCAACTCAGGAGAAGATGTATCAGTCTTTCACAAAGCGCAATGCAGCAAGTCACTTTGCTGTGTTGCATGAAAATGAAAGGAAAGGAATGCACCCTATTCACCATTATATGGCGCATTCTTCTCCTTTCCTAGTGCTGGTGCGTTTTTGGATGCCTAGGTCCAACACAGGCACCCTTGAGTCATGTTACAAGGGTGCCTGCCTTGTAGGCCGGATTGTTTTTGTGCAGGAAAGGACACCTTCCTACACAAAAACAGCATCCATGAGAGGTATTTTCCTCTTTCTATGTGTGCTGCAGAATGCTATGGGAGTAGGGCCCAATCTAACATTCACACAACTGTCCATCTGACAAGAGTATCAAGCATGGTGATCCTGGATTCTACAGTTGCTACAGAGGTCCTGAAAACATTTTAAATCTCCATTGAGCACTAGATGATCTATGTGCATTATTGTTTATCAATTTTGAAAGCAAAATATCCCAATGGGGGAAACATGTGTATACTGGAGTTTATACAAAGGAGTATGTGACACTCTTTATACATTTTTCACATGCAGCGTATTATTGGGTTCACAAACAATATGGAGTCAGGTGCAGTTCAGGACCATGGGGGAGTGATCAATTAAATAAAAGAATAGGAGAGTGTGAGAAGTTGGCCCGGAATATGCTGGTCACTAGTTAAAGTGGCCACCTTGCACCAGTACAATTCGACTCTTATGGTAGATAGGTTTAAGACAACCTTTTAAAGAAAGCTATCCTAGTGGTAGCTGTGGAGAGCAGTCTTCAGGCTAGGTCTCAGAGGAATGTGAAGCCGCTTGTTTTACCTTATAATCTCTTGAAGTACTAAATGAAAGGACACCACACAGGTATATATATCAAATATATATGTATTTATTTCTAGACACACTGTACTAATCTCTTTATGAGATGAGGAGTCAGGAACATATGCACAAATCAACGTTTCACAATAAATTAAGCACACATATGGCTGGGGCCCTAGGGGCGTACCAGACCATATACTAAAAAAAAGGTATAGGAATATCGACTTGCAAGGGGACAAGGCCTAGGGCCTTTAGAATCGCTGGGGCCTCACTAATCCACCCAAGGCAGGTAAGTAAAGGACCCACGGAAGACGCGTGCAGTGTGAGAACACAGCCGCGGGTTCCCTATTGACTTCAATGGAGCAAGTCGCGGTTGGAATTTTAGAGTTTTAGGAAACTTTGGGAGAGTCTACAAGCAAGTCACTTACAGAGTAAGTAGTTCTAGAGCCAACACCCACAGGAGCACCGTAGAACAGGAGTTACCTTACCCAGGGCAGCCAGGTGCATAGGTGTCTTTTGGTGTCGGGTCGCTGCGTCGTTTTCAATGGGAGCCAAAGAAGACTTGCTGCTTGTGAAGACAGGAGAAGTGTCCGGTGGAATCCAAGGCTGGATTCAGAAGAAAGAAGACCTGAAAGCAGAGGGGACAGTGTTCAAAGTCACTTGGCAGTGACCCGGGGCAAGGAAGCTGGATGCCCACCGTTGTTGAATGATTTCAGGTGATCACAGGTGTCTTGACTCTTCAGCCACGAAGTCCAGGAGGTGTCGACGACAACCAGGAGCTGGATTCGGCGTGTCCCACAGAGTCTGCAGCTTACTGCAGTGTCGGTGACCAGATTGGAGCCAACAAGCCTTGGTAACAGCAAGTCTCATGGAAAGTGTAAAAAGTCAGCGGTGCAGACCAGCAAGGTCTGAGGGACTCAACCAGCAATGTTAAGTCAGGGCAGGCCTGGAGCAACCAAAGGAGACCTTTAGATTTGTAGAAAAGACTTTTGGGGACCCACAAGCCAACCGGCAAGGGATTGCAAAGTTACCTCGGGAGGATTCCTTCAAAAGGGGCCCACGGTCACTCGGGACGGGGTAGGCCTCTGATATTCGGTGGAAATCCTGCTGGAGGCTTGGACCACACGTGGTCCAATGCACAGGTTCGTAGAATGTCGTGAAGGGGTTGCACTCGAAAATAGTGCATGGTACACAGGGATTGCGGTCCCTCGTCACTCGTGGGGTCCACTTGCCTCAGCGTAGCTGGGGACTCACTATGGCCTTGGAGAAGACAGGAAATCCTCTTCCTGGCCTGCAAGGACTTCGGACTCTGGCGGGAGCGGGAAAGTTTGCGACCGTTGATGCAAAGTTTTGGTGCCTGCCAAGCAGGGGAGTCACTCCTTGACTCCAAGGGAGGTTCTTCAGTCTTCCAGAGGTGGTGGAACATCAAAGGTCCAGGATTCTTCTTCAGAGCGTCATCCAGGGATATCTAACTTGGAATGGCATGGGTTCCCTAACTTATACTACAAGGAAGGGAGGGACTAGCTCTATGACCCCTCCTATGGGAGGGTCAGGGGAGTGGGTGGCTACACCCACTTCCCTTTGTCCAGTTTCACGCCAGAGCAGGGGCAGGTAGCCCCTGAACCGGTTTGAGCTGGCATATGCACAGAGGATCCTACTGCTCCCCCAGTGCAGGACTTCAAAGCACTCTAGAAGTGCACCCACCCAGCCCCAATACACTAAATCCTGTCTGGGAGGTGGTTACACCTCCCTGTGACAGGATGCCTATTGTTGGGCCTCCTCCACTGCGAGGTTCGGTCAGCAGCAGGAGGGCAGCCCAGTGTCTGTGCTGGTGGCATCCATTTTGTGATGCCAGGGCTCTTTCAGGATCCTACTGTGTTTCCACAGTGGGTACATGTCTATTCCTCTGGAAGGGTGGGATCATACACTCACACCAGTTACTGGTGTGGGGATATGATTCCAAAGCGTTTGACACCAAACACAACATGTTTTGATGCAGCCATTCCAAAGTTGGCATTAACCGCGAGGTTATAATGCACTTAAGAGTATATGGTTTAACCGCATCCACAAACAGCCACAGAGAATGGACTCTGAGAGCTGCAGAGGGACCCTGATCAGGCAGAGGCACCCCCTCACATGGAGACCAAGCACCCTGCCCTCAGGATTGATAGGGCCTGCCTTAGGGGTGACTGATAGGTTTATATGTGTGTGCAGGTAGAGATATAGTGAACCTATATCTCAGTGAGGAGTGCTAACACTACCTCACCCAGGCTGCAGTAGCAGGCCTGTGGTGTCAGATTTAGTCTGCTTCCCAGGGGTGGCATAATACATGCTTCAGCCCCTGGTAGGCCTGTGAAGTACCTATGCCCTTGGTACCTAAGGTACCATATACTAGGGGCTCAAAAGGTACCACATTCTCCAATCACTAGTGCATCTAATATGCACTCCAAGTTGTTTAGAGAGAACAGAGAGGCTGGGGCCCTGATTAGCAGGGTCCCAGCCAGACTATAGCCAGAAACCAGTGTTAACATCAGAAAAAAAGTGGGGGCAACGTAAGTGCAAATCCTACTCTCCTACAGAGAGACTACCACAGTTTATTTTACGTATCACATAAAATAATCATTCAATGTGTTTAATTGCATTACTTAATTAGAACTATTAAATTATTTTCTTCACACTTTAGGGCTGATTAGGATGGCAGGGAGAATGCCACTGACAAGCTGTCAGTGGTGGTCCCCCGGCCATCCGAAGCAGCTTTTCCGCCCACCAGATTTTGATGGCGAGGTGTGCAGGGGGGCGGAAAGCCCAACCGCCATGCATCTGATGGCTCCTTGAGCCCACCAATGCGGCGGAGTGCCTCCCAATGCCTAAAATGGTGGCGGTGCCTACCAGGCTCCGCTATAACGATTAGGATGCTCCCTCCCCACCAGCATTTCCATGCCTGTTCACCCGCCATGAAAAGGCTTACAGGGATGGACATAGTGGGCCCCCCTTCAACCCTGGCCCTTTTCTTTGGGTGTGGGGTGGCTACATATCCCTGTACAATGGGACAGGAACCGGTGGCGGTCGTATCCTAATTCCTATTGTGGGACTGCCGCCTTGTTGGCAGGTAGTCCCAAATAGGAGACGATAGCGGACAGACTAAAGTCTGTCTGCCATGAAAATCAGGCCCTTAATTATTATATATGCATTTCAGTCTTGACATGTACATAGAATAATAACTCATTCCAATAAGGTAGACACCCATAAAAGAATTTGAACTGTGTTTTATGCTCCGCTTGACTAACAGAATGTTATTGTGAACGTGTGCAAAAGCACTTTGAATGAGTAGAAATCAGTTGTCATGGTTAATAAATGCTCTGCCCATTCCTACGCTTCTGGAGTTGGATCACCCAGTTGTTTTCAGCATGGAGAGTCATTTTTTGCCTATATGCTTTACTTTTTAGGACCGCTGTTTTACCAAAGCATCTGCTACTTTATTATGAATATGGAGCACTGTGCCTGTTTGTGCTACGACGCACCTTTCAAAAAGGTGCACCAGGTGGAAACAGGGACAGTGCACCATATTTTAAAGAATGCACTGCCCCAAGGGCAGCTGCAAACTTGTGCTGCCCTATGGGCAGCACATTCAAGCAATAGATGGAGAAGGTGCTTAAAAGCTGCTCCATGTTTCTCTGTGCAGGTGATGCAGCGTGGAATTTCAAATCCTCCCTTCATCACAGACCAAATATCGTACTAACACATTCACTCAATACATCCATTGGTGGGGCCCATAAAAAGTCAGTTTTAGGCAGTCTTGATTGGTTGGTTAAGATCGTCCGTTTCGGTTTCCCAAAGTCCATGATGTCACACTGTCAGACATGATCCATGCGGTTTGTTAAACTTGTCTATTGTTAAAGTTCTTGGCCACAGTCCAGTCGCGACCTTGCTTGAGTACGGGCTGTGCAGGTCATCTTGAGGCCACTTGTTTAGGAACCTGGACATGCGCACTTGATCAGAAACCTCGTGGAATGGTAGCTGTCTCCTCAAGTAAGTCAGTCCGCCATATTGTCGAAAGGCCCAATCGGTCAACTTAAGCAAAACAAACACAAAAAGTAATTAAAACATGGAAATAACGAATAAAATGTTTAACCCTCACTAATTCCTCTAAGTGCATGTATTTATCTAACATAGTAGCGACAATTAAAGTGTTTATATTCACCCAATTATGTCATCTGGAGCAACTTACAATTACGTCACAAAAGCAACATATATCATGCAATAATCTATTTTTCTAGTATTAGTATGCGTATGTATATTAGTTTATAAATTATTTTAGCCATGCAAAATGCAAATCTCACGTATAATTCATACATTAGTAAGATTGATTAGGTATCACTTCAAACAGATTAATATTATTACAATTAATAGATTATTCTGATTAGTATGAACATACAGAAATGAGGGGGGTATACAAAATTGTGTACTACCCGCTCCATCACAGGCAGCAACCCACATGCACTTTAGTGAGGGTACAGAGATCCCCAACAGGATGGTGCAGTGAGTGACTATACCTACCTGCAGGGGGGTGTTTTACCTCCTCTTGAGGGCTGCCTGCAGGAGGCGCACTGAATGTGCACCATCATTTTTTGGCAAACTTTGAGTGCGCCTCCTAAACGCATGTTTGCATCTGCATCCACATCCATAATACAGCACAAAGGCAGAGGAAAAGTGATCTTCTCATTTGCATAGGGCCACATCCCCATGCAAATGAAGGTCCACCCTCTAATGATAGCGCTGGTGCTACATGTGCGCAAGTGCTATCATTATAACAGAAGGGGGCGCACAAGCAACTTCACCTCCCTCTGTAATCTCATTGTGCCCCGGGCATGTACAAAGCGGGTTCACAAGCCCTTTGCAACCCGGAGGCATAATGTATAATAAGGCTCCTGGATGACTATTGTGTGCCATTGTGCGCACAATGTGTGTGCAGTACTCAGAAGAAGGGTGCCTCAGAATTGTAGTGAAAATGATGATTATCAGTGTTCATAATTATATTTTGTAAACTCAGAGCGTTTGACACTGGTTTCATCGTCCATTATTATTTCATCTTCCTCTATAATGGTGTCACATACAGATCAATTTCCACAACTAAGATGTCCTTTCATGGGAGGGAGAACAATCATGTCACTCGTAGTTTGTTGTGTCTTGCGTACTTCTATGTCAGAGAGGACTAGATTGACCCATTGATTCCTGTTCCTCTTCAGGTAAATTTTGATTAGTTCTGGAATTGAGCAATCCCTGAGATAAGATGGCAGTTTTTTTTCTGATTGCTTTTTTTAATTGACTAGTGTTTCTATGAAAGGTGGTAACACAGACTTATCCACTAATTCCCTTCTTATTTTTGGGTGCAAATAAGCATTCCATACTATATTCCAGGCTAATTTAATAGCTCATTGAAACAGTATGAAAGGCTACTGGCTTTCTCGTAACTAGTGCAACAACATTTCTTCATTCTGAAATAGACTCTTTTTGGAGCAGGTTTTGAGAATTCTCAAAACAGCAGATTGACCCAGTACACTGACAAAATATCCCCATACGAAAATATTGTGAGCAAAATATCGATGTCAAAAATATCGTCATTCTATACTTATAATGTATCGAAAGACATTTTTTGTCAGAAATATTTTTGTATTAAATATTGTTTTTTAAATATATATAGATTAAAATATTAAATAGTAACATTCATTTTACAAAATATAATAGAGTGAATATATATTTTAACAAATATAACAAGAAATGTATTTAAAAAAAGTAAAACATACATATACAATAATTTATACAAAGTATCAAAGTCCTGTCGTGCCTGGGATCCCCCAAGAAAACAGGTAGGGACCACAGCGTGTTCTTCGTAGTTTCCAAGGTGCAGTTTATTGCAGTTAAATTAGCAGCATATTCAGCATTTCCTAGTTTCAGCATTACGCGTTTCGACAGTGAAACACTGTCTTGATCACATGGCATGCTTGGAGCCAATCTGCATTAAGTACTAGTGAATAACAGTGAAAGAAGACTCAATTGCAATTAGTCGTGGTTGCGAAGGTAGAAGAAACATTTCAACATTTTCTTATAAACACAAATGTTTACCCTCACATTATGCAATGTGCAAATTCGCAAATTACAACAAATAAATAAATGAATATGTGTGTAAAATAAAGTGCAAGTGCAAAAAATCATACTAAAATTCACCAGTTATTTAAAGCAGCATAACTGTTAAAAAATTATACATTTAAAATATTTTTTTGAATTTTGAGAAGCCTATACTGTGTTGAGATATTATGGGGCCGATTCCGATCCTGGAAAAACCGGGTCCGAATTGTCGGACGGAGCGTTTTCTCCGTCCGACTCGTACCCGGGAAAAATACCTTACAAACATGCAAGTACGATTCGTACGGAAACACCATTTCCGTACGAATCGTAAAAAACACCGACCGGCTAAAATATACCCGCAATTCCGATCCGGGACACCGCATACGCGACATTCGCACGGAGTCAGGCAGCGTTTTACGGACCAGCAAGTACGATTCGTACCCACAGCACTTCGCACGGCAATATTTTTATGGGACCCAAAAAGTGCCGCAAAAGCTAAGTAGGCCACGATGCACGGCGAAAATGGGGCCCGGTATGCACCGTACCCCCATCCCTACACGTCTGCACCATACCCCCAGCCCCCCATGTCCGCGCCGTACCGAAGCATCCCCCCATATCCGCGCCGTACCCCCACCCCCGTATGTGCGGTGCGTACCCCTCGTATGTACGGTGCGTACCCCCACCCCCCCATATGTACGGTGCATACCCCCACCCCGTAGGTATGCAGCGTACCCCCGACCCCCGTATGTACGGTGCGTACCCCTTGTATGTACAGAGCGTACCCCCACCCCCCGTATGTACGGTGCGTACCTCTTGTATGTACGGTGCATACCCCCACCTCCCGTATGTACGGTGCGTACCCCCACCCCCCGTATGTACGGTGCGTACCCCTCGTATGTACGGAGCGTACACCCACCCCCTGTATGTACGGTGCGTACCCCTCGTATGTACGGTGCGTACTCCCACCCCCCGTATGTACGGTGCATACCCCCAGCACTACAATGCAATGCAACAGTATGGAAAGTGTTGAGTTGCGGAGGGGTAACATTTACTATATTCCCATTCCAGTAAATGGAACAGTAAGAAAAGTGTTGGATTACAGAGGGGTAAAATGTAATATTCCCACTCCAATAAATACAACAGTAGAGAAAGTGGTGGATTGTGGAGGGGTAAAACTTACTATTTCCACTCCAGTCAGTGAAACAGTAGGGAAATTGTTGGATTGGGGAGGGGTAAAATTTACTATTCCAACTCCAATAAGTGCAATAGTAGGGAAAGTGTTCAATACCAGAGGGGTAAAACTTACTATTCCCACTCCAGTCAGTGTAACAGAAGGGAAAGTGTTGAATAACGGAGGAATAACATTTACTATTCCCACTCCAGTCAGTACAACGGTAGGGAAAATGTTGGATTGTGGAGGGATAAAATTAACTATTCCCACTCCAGTCAGTACAACAGTAGTGAAAGTGTTGTATTGCGGAGGGGTAAAATGTACTATTCCCACTCCAGTCAGTACAACAGTATGGAAAGTGCTGGATTGCAGCGGTGTCAAATTTAGTATTCCCAATCCAGTCAGTACAACAGTATGGAAAGTGTTGGATTTCAGAGGGGTAAAATGTACTATGCCCACGCCAATGAGTGCAACAGTATCGAAAGTGTTGGATTGTGGAGGGGTACAATTCACTATTCCCACTCCAGTCAGTGCAACAGTAAAAACAGACAAATTATCTTCAATACAATAAAATAATTAAAAATAAATAAATAAGGAAAATATAAATATATAGAATAATAAATTCAAATATATTCAATAATAAAAAATTTAAATTAATAAAAACATATTGCAATGTTAAATACATATCACAAATACATACAAATATGACTAGAAATAAAATACAAAAATAATTTTCAGCCAACTATATATTTTTATTTAGAAGTTATTTATTAACAAAAATGTTTTTATCAAACTATTTTAATTTAGTTACTTCCCACCCTATAACCCAACTAAAACTTGCCACCAGCACCTAAAAATTTACCATAAAAAGCAAATTGTTTACACTATTAATACAAATATTTATCAACATTAATAATACATTAATTATTATTTTATCATTGATTTAATTCCCACAATATCCCCCAATAAAACACACAACATACTCCTAAAATGTAACAGAATATATTAATTACACAATTAGAATAATTAATTGTCAATTACATAATTATCATTATTTAACAGCTATTTATTAATTAATTTATAATCCCCACAACCCGCAACTAAATAAATAATTACACAATAAACATAAAGAACCTTTAACCCAGTACTCCTATAAACCCGACAACCTGCATATAAAATCTACATTGAAACAATTTATAGCACAAATAGCATAATTAATTAATAATTAAATAAATATTAGTCATTGACAATAATTGTTAGTGTATTATAAATAAATTACTTTCCACCCTTTACCCCTATAAACCCCCAACCCACTACAGCACAAAAAGTCACAAAAATTAATTACATTAAATTTATTAGCTGCTAAAAATGTAAAAAATATTGTAAAAGACATGAACAGTCATTATACAAAAAAGTTACATCATATACATTAAAATATATACTAAAATACATAAGAATAATTTAAAAAAAATTTAATCAACTATATTTTCGCAAATGATATTAATGACTTTGATATTTAAAAAATCAATATTACTTACCTTAAAAACGATATTAAAAACAATATAAACGATCTCACAATATTTTGGACACAATATTTTGGTATGACGATATTTTAGGTTCAATAATTTGTCTAAATACTGATTGACCCACAAGCCCCGCTGATGAAAACTTGATGTATGAAGGGTCAAGTTCTTGTCAGTTTCCTGGGTGTAAAATGTAGCATAAATGTATCACTCCTCATGTTTGCTAAATTGGCTCCAAAAATGTACTTCTCTCTGCTTGAAATTCAGGTTTCTGGTTGGCAGAATATACACCCTGTCCAAGCAGGAGCCACAGTCCTAATTAGGGCAAGTCAGATACACAACCTAAATTAACCAGTGCTCATCCACTGGTAGCTTGACACAGAGCAGTCAGGTCTTAATTTACGAGGCAATGTGTAAAGTATTTGTGCAATACTTAAATTACAGTAACACAGTAAAAACACCACCTAAAGACGCTACGCTAGTTTAGGTAAATCGAGAATATTTATCTGAGTAAAATAAGATCAAAAAGACAAAAATCCTTTAAGTAAAAGTCGAGATATGAATTTTTAAAGAATAAATCCACAAACAGTGCTTAGAAGTCAATAGTGCTAAAAGGTTACTTGAGGTCGCGCTAGACCAGGTTAAATCCAAAGTTTAGGCCAACAGCAACGGAGGTCAGGCTGGCTACAGGACCCACACAGGACCTGCTTAAAAACTAACTTGTACGGAGCAATCACTGAGGACTTAACTGCGTCAGTTCTTATTCACGCAGTGGGGTCAATGCATCGAAGTCGAGCCTCGCAATTGGTTGTTGAAGGATCAGCACTGCACCATGATTGAGCCTCAGAGTCAGGACCTGCATCATCATCGAATCGGCACTGTGTTGGCGTCCGAGGGCACCTTGTCTTTTTTGATCGGCACAAAGGTGCCACTGTGCCGATTTTTGCAGAAAACATCTGAAGCCCAGGACTGGAGGGGGCAACTTAGGTAAGGGTAGGACTCACAGATGGCAGAGTCCAGCAACACCAGCAGAGTTGCAAGTAGTCTTTTGTGCACCTGAGACATCAGAAAACAGGAGGCAAGCTTGCAAGCCCTTGGAGAAAGTTGGGTTCACAGATGTAGAGTGCAAGTCCAGTCCCTCTCACTCTCAGGAAAGAAGCAGCAGGCAGCAGGCCAACACAGTAGAACAGGTAGCAGTGGCATCCCTTCCTACTGCACAGCAGCTCTTTTTCCAGGCAGACTGTCCTCGGTTCCACTAATGTTCTGATTTTATGGAGTCAGGGGTCCAGAACTTATACCCAAATGTGCCTTTGAAGTGGGAGAGACTTCAAAGAGGTATTTGAAGATACCAAGGTCCCTGTCTTTCCTGCCCTGGCTCCAGACTCACTACAGGGGCATATGTAGCTCTTTGTTTGCGGACAGGCACAACCCTAATCAGGTGCAAGTGTCAGCTCCTCCCTTCCAATCTACATCAGGAAAGCCCATCATCCTGGTCTTGGGCCATCAGGATGCAAATGTTATACCCCAGTTCCCTTTGTGTTACTAACTAGAGGGAATGCACAAAGCCCAGCTGTCACCCAACCCAGACGTGTATTCAGAGACAGGCCGAGGCACAGAATGGTTAAAGTATGAAAATGCCAACTTTCTAAAAGTGGCATTTTCAGAACTACAATTTAAAAACCGAGTTAACCATAAGTTTTCATTTTAAAATCTCTATCTTTTCCCAATTGGAATTTACACTTAAAAGGTGTTTTAAGGTAATCCCAATGATATCCTATGGGAGAGATAGGCCTTGCAGTAGTAAAAAAATAATTTAACAGTTTTTCACTACGAGGAAATGTAAAACACAAAACTACGCTACATAGGTTTTAAATACACTGCACCATGCCCATATGGCTGCCTAGGGCCTACCTTAGGGGGGACTTCTATGTAATAAAAAGAAAGGTTTTGGCCTGATAAGTAGGTCAACTTGTCAGGTCGAAATGGCAGCTTAAAGCTGTACACACATGCTTTATAGTGGCAGGCCTGACCCATGTTTAAGGACTACTATAGTGGGTGGCACAATTAGTGCTGCAGGCCCACTAGTAGCATTTAATTTTACAGTCCATGGGCTCATTTAGTACACTTTACTAGGGACTTATACGTAAATTAAATATGCCAATTGCAGATAAACTAATGTTACCATGTTTTGAGTACAGAGAATATGCACTTGAGCACTGGTTAGCAGTGGTAAATTGTCCAGAATCCTAAAGGCAACAAAAATGAGGTCAGAAAAAAAGCGAGTATGAAGGAAAAAAGTTGGGGGGTGACCCTGCAGAAAGCCAGGTCCAATACTCTCCAACTGTGATTCATAGAGAATTTAGGGCCTGATTTAATATTTGTTGGATGACCCGTCTTCAGCCAGGGCTGATGTGCGGCCAGCCATATTTAGAAATGTCCGCTGGTCCGTCAACATGAAAGAGCCTACGTCACACTTATAATTCATTTTTAATTTTCCCGCTTTGAAATTTTCATTTTAAAAATAAAAAAACAATGCCCCCTCACCATGGGAGTTTCTTCCCATGGCTAGGAGAGCATTGGGCACTTTTTGGTGCCCCTTATCACCAGTGTCAGGCATTAAAACTACTGTATGTCCATCCATCTAAATTAGGTGGGAGGACATACTGCCAATTCTGTGCTGTCATAGAACTATGGTCCTACCGAATTTGAATACAGATAACGCACTGTATATCCGCCAACATATCAATCAGGCCCTTAATGTCTGGGCTCCTTGTGTTCAACCATTTGTAAAGATCCCCTTCACTTCCTCTCCATATTATTACGTTGTTCCCATGTGTATTGTTAGTTCTTAGAGGGATTGTAATTAAAAATCAGTTTTCCCTCTTTCGAGGTCATAAACATTATGGTCATGTCCAGAGCAGAAGAGCATCTCAGTGAGGTCCCCTTTACTTCTACATACAATTGTTGATTAAAGTAGAAGAGATTCCTTTCAATACAAACCTTAGCAAGTTCCAAAATAATTGTTGTATGTGATAGGTGTATGTGATATCACTATAGAGGGATATGAAAAAATTCATGGGGGCACAGCGGTGGTGAATTCAGCCACCGCCGCACCGGAGGTCCGACCACGATTACGACTTGGGCAGTTGGACCGCCCTGGAAGAGCCGGCTCCACCAGGAAACCCTCATTCGCTGGCATAGTAGATGCGGTCAGAGGCCGCAATATGCTTGGCGGGACCGCCACGGTCCCGGCAAGCATATTATGAGTTTCCTCTCAGACAGGCTTTTCATGACAGGCCCACCGCCACGAAAAGCCTGGTGGAGAGGAAACAAAAGGGGTCGTACAGGGCCCCCTCTGTGCCTCTGTGCTTCAAACATATGTGGATGCACACAGGGGGGTCTCCCTGCGGTGCATGCACAGTTGCCTACACGGTGGTTTGATTATGACCCTGCTGCCAAATGTGAGTGGCAGAAAATGAATCAGGTTTAGAAACACTCCATTAAAAAGCTACACATAGGCTTTTTCAAACCAAATTTTCAACTCTTCTAAGCTTTGTGCAGTAATCTTTGCAGTTATTAAGGAGGTTAGAGACTCTCCAAGGGATGCCGATCCCTCATGTTCAGTGGAAAAATGTTATACTATTGTTATTTAGACACCTCTTTGGGCTGCCTCCTATCTCATGCGATTTAATCTCTGGCCTGTACACATTGAACTCAAAGGCAATTGATTTTTGTTTTTTTTCCGAGGTGCCTGCTACATTTGTGCTTTGATATCTACATTTTTGGTGGTAGTAAGCAAATACTTCTTTGGGATGCACTTTTGCGCTGGACGTATTAGCCTTTTTAATTGCCCTATAACATTCTTTTTCTCCCTCTAAGTTCTAATGAAATTTGCATTGCTAATTTCAATCAGTAAATCAAGTGGTTGCTCTTATGACACTCTGTCTTCTATATTTTACAAGTACTAATTGTTATTAGATTCTAGTTAGCCTAGATCTATTATGCTCATTGTCTTCAGGAAAGGCTTCTAAGCCCATAAAGATGTCTGGTGTCATTTTGCCATTAAAAAAACTCTTTGAGCCTGACGATGTGACCAATGATAGTCTTATTTTTCGGCTTTCATATATGGCTAAATTGTTAGAGAAGGCTATGTTTCAGCAGCTTTCAACGTTTGTGGAGGCTAACAGTCTTCTCCTGTCTGTCCGGATGCATTTCTTTCCTGAGCGGAAAACAGAACTGACAATCCACTCTGCTTTCGATGACCTACGTCATTCAGTCTACTCTATTGTTCCAGTGGCCTTGATTTTGTTAGACTTCACTGCAGCATTTGACACTGTTCTTTCCAGATTGTCTGAGTTAGGGATCAAAGATCAAGCCCTGGTGTGGTTTTCAGACTTTCAGCCAGACAGAGCATTACATTACGGAGCAAGCCCACTGACTCATTGTCAGTGAAATTGCTCCCCCTCCCTCGTAGCTCCATCATTAAGTGAGGCCTGCCCCTGCACTTGCACTCTCGTGTGTTGGTGATCGAGGCCCTCCTCCACCCGCAGGTTTCCATGCGCCTCATCCCTGGTGGTCCAGTGGACCTCTGTCTCCTTCCTCTCGCTCGGCTCTTTCACTAATTTTCACTTGTTTTTCTGCCCTCTTCTATTTTTCACCTTTCTGCACTTTTCTGCATCTCTGCTCTTTTGTGCCTTATTTCTGCATATTTTCCCCCTTTCCTTTATTTCCTTGATCTCTGCTTTCCCTGCTGCTGCTGACCCCGCAGCCCCTCCCCCCAGTGTGACTGGCCCAATCCAGCTCCACCCCACTTCCGCCTCCCAGCTGTCCAGCCCCCCCCGACCCCTACTTAATGGCAGCCACAGCGAAGGCGTGCCAAAGGCAAGCCCGTCTGCACCCGTCCGCGACCCGACCGAGCACAGCTCCAGGAAGCCTGGACCTCTGCCCCACCAATGCTACGACCCGGCGGCACTCCACACACTCAACCCAGGCAGCAACAAAAACTGCAAGCTAGCATCACCAGCGGACACCCACGGACCCTCAGCTGTCACCGCTGCCGGCACTCCTGCAGCACTGCCAAGAACACGGAGCCAGCACAACCCGCCCACAAGAACACAACCGAATTGAAGCCCCTGCAATGCATCCTCCTCAACGTCCGTTCCCTCCACAAACACGCCACCAAAATCTGGGACTTCCTCGACAGCACCACCCCAGATGTAGCATTCTTCACCGAAATCTTAACCAACACCACCTTGGGACCGGACATCACCATCGCCATCCCCCAAGGATACAAGATCTCCAGGAAGGACTGTCCCACCCGCCTGGGAGGAGGAATAGCCATCGTCCACAAATCCAGTCTCCACCTGAGCACACTCCCCGACGAGCCTACAGAACTGATGGAACACCTTCAATTCAAGATACTGGCCAGCCACACTGCCACCCTCCGTGGAACCCTCCTCTACCGACCTCCTGGAACCCACAGACCTTTTGCGAACTCCATCACGGACATCATCTCCCCGCATGCCATCGCATTCACCAACTACACCCTGCTGGGAGACCTCAACTTCCACCTCGACAAACAACTGGACCCCAACACCACATCCCTCCTGGACAACCTTCACAACATTGTACTACACCAGATCGTGACCGAGCCTGCGCACTCAGCAGGACACACCCTTGACCCCCTCTTCACAACTGGAAACTCCATCACCTTCAGCCACAGCACCAAACTCCTATGGACTGACCATCGCTGCGTCCACTTCACCTTCAGAAAACCCACCATCCATAGACACCAGCACCTGCTCCCACGAAGAAACTGGACCAAAATCACCGATGACCAGCTCACCTCCTCACTCAACAATTCCACCCCTATTCCGCCCCTACCATAGCGGACACAACGACCCCAACACCGCAGCCCAAACCCTGCATAGAGGGATCTCGAACACCCTAGCCCCCCTCAAGAAAAACAACAATACCCGTGCCAGGAAAGCCAGATGGTTTACCAACGAACTTTGAGAGCCCACAACTTCAGAGCCGCCACCAACGCCCACCATCAACTCATCAGAGAAATGAGGAAAAAAGCGGTTGAAGACAGAATCTCCACCCACGTGCACCACAGCAAGGAACTCTTCAGCATCATCAAAGAGTTCGCCCAACCCACCAGTGAGTCTACCGACATCCCTCCCTCACAAGACCTCTGCGACAAACTGAGCACCTTTTTCCACCACAAAATCAAGAGAATCTATAACTTCAACGAAGACAACCAACACACTGAACCCTCACCAACCACCCCGACGCCCAGAAACCAGCGATCGACAACTGGACAGCCCTCACCACCAAAGACACACTGAAGACAATGAGGTCAATCCACTCAGGGGCCCCCACGGACCCCTGCCCCCACCACATCTTCAACAGAGCTGCCAACACCATTGCACCCATGCTGCACCACACCATCAATCTCTCCCTGGTGACCACCTCATTCCCCGATGACTGGAAACATGCCGAGGTCAACCCCCTCCTGAAGAAACCCTCGGCGGACCCCACCGACCTCAAAAACTACAGACCCATCACCCTGCTCCCGTTCCCAGCGAAAGTCATCGAGAAAGCCATCAACAGCCAACTCTCCACATTCATTGAAGAACATAACATCCTTGACTCCTCCCAGTCCGGCTTCAGAAAAAAACACAGCACGGAAACTGCCCTCCTCACCGCAACAGATGACATCCGCACCCTACTGGACAAAGGAGAGACAGTAGCCCTCATCCTCCTCAATCTCTCAGCGGCATTCAACACAGTCTCCCACAGCACCCTAATATGCAGACTCTACGATGCTGGAATCCAGGACAAGGCCCTCGACTGGATCCGCTCCTTCCTCTCCGGCAGGATGCAGCGGATCAAACTCCCCCTTTCCTCTCAGACCCTACACCTACCACCTGCGGAGTCCCACAGGGCTCCTCCTTCAGCCCGATGCTTTTCAACATCTACATGGCACCACTCGCCCCCATTGTAAGAACCTATGGACTCAACATTGTGTCATATGCAAACGACACCCAACTCATCCTCTTCCTATCGAACGAGCCCAACATCGCCAGACACAACTTTTGAGAAGGCATGGAAACCGTCACCAAATGGATGAATAACAGCTACCTACAACTAAACACCAACAAAGCAGAAGTACTCATTATGGGCCCAAACCCTGATGCCTGGAGTGACACCTGGTGGCTCCCTGCCCTCGGAAACCCGCCAACCCCCACGGACCACGCATGCAACCTGGGAAACATCCTGGACTCCGAGCTCAAAATGGACCGCCAAATCAACTCCGTCTCGTCTTCCTGCTTCCACACCCTCCGCCTCCTCCGAGGGAGTTCGGCATCTGGTGTCTGGCGGTTTGGTGCCGGCACCAGGGCTCGGAGTGTGGGTGTTCTTGTGGAGGTTTTTCCCTCAGCGGACCCCGAGGCAGGAGCTGATGTGCTTGGCTCCGGTGGAGAGACTCCACCCCCCGCTTGCCTTCCGAAGTGGAGACAAGCAGCTGTGGAGCTGAGGGGAGGTCGAAGGGCAGCGGCTCGTGGGCTCCTGCAGAGAGGTTTGGCGGGGGTGCGGGAAGTTGGGGGGAGACCGCCACGGTGGATGCCCAAGGCAACGCAGGGGGCCCCATAGTTCCTGCTCAAGAGGTGTGTGACTCGGGAAAAGAGAGTGGGGGCGGGGGGAAGCCCGAGGAGGTGGGGGTAAGCACTAGGAAAAATAAACAACGGATAATACTCAGGGAGTCTCCTGTAATAGGCAAAGGGAAAGGACAGGGAAAAGGGAGAAGGGCACGAGGCTTAAAAACTGGCACAAAGGCAGGCCTGAGAAATTCAGAGGTGGAGAACCCTCCCAAAATATCCAGCTCAGTGAAAGATCAGGCTGAAGGAGGTTGGAGCTCAGATTATTTCAGTGAGAAGGACAAGGGGGAATATCTGAGTAAGGAGCCTGGAAAAAGAAGAAAGGGCAAGGATAAGAGCAGATTGCACAGTGTGGTGCGGGTTACCCCCTCCCTTCGCTCTTTCTTCAAAGTGCTCTCCCAGGTCCTGGCCATTAATCCTGAAGGAGCTGGTAACCCAATAAAAAGGGCAAGTATGGCTGAAATTAATCTGGCTGAACTAAGTGGTGGCTCAAACAAGGGGGGACACATAAGTACGTCTCTTCCCCCCGTAATGCCCTCTCCTCCACAGGCTCTACAGGCGCCTACCTTAGGGAGTTCAGTACCCCCCTCTCTCCCCCTGTCCTTCCCACCTCCATCCCTACCCCTAATTCTACTCCTGCCTCTACCTTTACCTCTACCATTGCTCCTACCGGCAGTATTGATTCAAATCAAGCTCATGTACAGGACAAGGGGGCAGTAGGCTTTATGTCGGAGACTTGCTTGGAGGATGGTGGCGGGAGAGGGGAAGGGGAGTCAAATAACTCTATTGAAACTATTTTGACCACCATGTCAGCCATGAGGGAGGAGATTAGAAGTGATTTCGCAATATCTAAGACAAATCAAAATGAAATAAGAGCGGCTTGTGAAATACTGGAAAGGAAAGTGGACGTATTGTGTGACAGAACAGAGTGTTTGGAGGGAGAGGTGGAGGTTATAAAAGCGAAGTTGGAGGTAGCTGAGGGTAAGATTCAAACATTACGGAGGGAAGGGGATGCCTTGAAGGAGAGGGTTGAGTCGCTTGAGAATTTTTTGCGGAGGAATAATCTGCGGATTTTGAAAGTCCCTGAGGGTAGAGAGGGGGAGAACTTAAAAGCGTTCGTGGTGTCACTTTTGCGGGACTCTCTAAATTTGGATGAAACAGCAGAGGTATTGGATAGTGACATACAGCGGATCCACCGCGACCCCTTTCGCCTCAATGCTGGGAGAACCAAACCACGCAAGATTCTGGTAAATTTCCAAACATACTCCTTGAAAGAAAACATTTTGAGTCTTGCTTTAAAATCAAAGACACTTAAGGGGCCCAACTTTTTGTGTGAAATCAGGTCATACCTTTCTAAAGTGACATCAGATTGGCAATGGGAACTGGGCCAGAGGATGGAAAAGCTCAGGGCGGCAGGGGCCACAGTTCAGATGCGATTCCCCGCCTTTTTGCGGGTAATGTATAACAATAAGATGTACAACCTTCGATCCCCCTTCGAAGTGGACGAATTCTTAGGAAAAATGGGGGAGAGCTCAAGGGGGGGAAGTTAAAGGATTGGGCCAGCTGGATCTTTCTGCTTCTTGCTTTTGTCGCTTTTTTTTTTTTTCTCCTTTCTATAGTCATGGGGTAAAGCACCGGGTTGGATAAGGGGGGTAAGAGGTTTAAGTATCACTCTAAAAAAAACAAAATAAACAAATAATAAAAGTAATAAAAGAAAGAGAAAAGAAAAAAAAAATAATACATATGGGAGAGAAAAGGAAGGGGAAAAAAAAAAAGTAAAAGGAGAAAAAAAAAATACGTATATATGTACGTAACATATAAAAATATCGTCACTAAGACTTAGGGTAGCTAGATACCTATCGGAAAGTTAGCTCGAGTACTAAAAAGAAGCTATAACCCACAAAAGAATCTTTATACTTGGTGGGGGTATCTCGTTGCTAATTTCTTATTCTCGTTTAAAAAAAAAAAATGTTTTATGTAGTCTTTGTAGTAAGAGGGGGGTCCATGAGAGCAGAACTCGGACCCGCAGAAATCACTTTCTATAAGTCACCATTAGTTTAGTGAAAGGGAGTAGGACGGGGAGGGGAGATGTAAACCTTGCCTTACATCTGGTAAGAGTCAGGAAGGAGGGGTTTTCCAGGGGAGAAGGGAGGGTAGTAGGGGGGCACAGGGGGTAGGGGGGAAAAGCAATAAAATTCCTCAGGAGTCAGACCTCACAAAGGTTAGAAATTCAGTCTGTCTTATAACCTTTCTATCAGTAGAGAATGGGTTTACCCTAGCTTGTGGTAATATTATCTCCATGGCAGTGGAAAATAGTGCGGGGAGATGGCCTAAAATGAGTAAGGAAGGAGAAAGAGAGGGAGATTTTAGAGGAGGAGGTGGGAAAAGCGATTGGTCATTTGAAGAATTGGAAAGCGGCGGGTCCGGACGGTTTACCCAGAGAACTATATCGAGGGATAGGCCCTGTCATAATTCCAGCATTGACGACCTTTCTCAATGGCATTTTTTTGAGAGGGGAGAATCCCCCTGACTCTTGGAACGATGCCACGATAGTTCTTATCCCAAAGCCAGGGAAAAACCTTTTGGAGTGTGGGTCTTACAGGCCGATTTCCCTTCTAAATAATGACTACAACATTTTTACATCTATTTTGGCATTAAGATTGGGGGAGGTAATCGGATCGGTAATCCACCAAGACCAAAGGGGTTTTATAAGGGGACGCCAGCTGGCCGACCACACTAGAGATCTGGTAGGGGCGATTGACATCGCAACTACATTTTCTCTTCCACTGGCTACCCTGACCTTAGACGCCACAAAAGCCTTCGATAGGGTCAATTGGCCCTATCTGGTGGAGGTGATGAGAAGGTTCGGGTTGGGGGAGGTTTTTTGTCGGGTTATTGAGAAATTGTACAGGGCCCCTACAGCTAGATTGCTAGTCAACAGCATTTTAACTGACCCGATAAAAATTACCAGAGGCACTAGACAGGGCAGCCCGCTCTCGCCGCTTTTATTTAATCTTTACATATAGCCGTTTGCTCAAGTGTTAAGGGTGGAAGTGGATATCCCTCCTTTTGTATTTGGGGAATGGGAGAAGCAGACAGCGCTTTATGCGGATGATATCTTGGTTTACACGTCAGATCCGCACAGAGCTTTTCCGATGGTAATTAAAAAGGCAGGAGAATTTGGGCAAATCTCTGGCTATGATATCAACGCCAGCAAAACAGAGATTATGTGCTGGAACGTCCCAAATCTACAGTTAACAGTTGTAACATCTATGAGATACCTGGGAATACGTATTACCCAAGAAATAGGAAAGCTGGCACAGACCAACTTAGATCGTGTTGCCACGGAATGCAGGAAACTTTTGAAATCTTGGTCGTTCCTGCCACTCTCGATTTTTGGGAGAACAAATTTAGTTAAAATGTCCATTCTTCCAAAGTTTACTTTTATTTTTAATTCTATTCCCTTGTCTTTTGAACGAAAAAAACTGGAAAAATGTGAGCGAGAAATAAATTTGTTTATTTGGAACTTTAAAACAGCTAGGCTGACCTGGAAGAAGTTGAGAAGGAGGAGGGAAAAGGGAGGGCTGGCTTTGCCAGATTTGCTATATTATGCATGGGCATTTCAGCTGACTTACTCCAGGATGCTTCTTAAAACTCCCGCAATATCATCTTTGGGGGCTATGTTCAAGGCTGTTAGGGGGAGTAGATATCCCATCGGATGGATTTCTATTTAAGTTTGGAGACATGAAATATTTGCAAAAATCAGATTAAAGACCTTGCAGTCAGCCATATCAAACTGGGTTCAGATTTAAAAAAAAGTCGGGTTACACTATTACTCCAACTTCGCCCCGGTGTGGGAGTCTCCTGGGCTGCCACCTTGTATGCAGGACAGTTTAGCAACCCTGTTAAAAGAGGCTGGGATTCTTAGATGGGGAGAGTTATTGGTGGACGGAAGGGTACAAGACTGGGAGGTGTTGAGGGACAATGTGGGTACGGCCTTTTCTAGGTTTAAATACATACAGTTGGACAGTTGGGTACGAGCAGTAAATAGGAAAGGTCCTCAATTGGGGAAATATAGCCAGTTCGAACAACAACTGGTAGAAAAGCAAGATGGGGGTAAAGAGGTGGCAATCTGGTACTGGTCTATGGTGGAGGAGGCGGATGGGGATTTCGCCTTGCCAGACAAGTTATGGGGAAATGAGTTGGCCCTTCAGTGTGAGGATTTATGGATGAGATCCTTTTCTTTTCTCTATAAAACAGTGAAACCAGTTTGGTTAAAACGTAATCATCTGTTCACTTTGCATCGGGCCTACCTCTCAGCCCTAAGGCTTTCCAAGTTTCTTTTAGGGAAGAAATGTAATAAGTGTAATTTGGTGGCAGCTTCAGATACACACATGTTTATGGACTGCCCTGCCATTAGGCTGTTTTGGGAAGAAGTAAAGGTCACCTTGGATTCGATTTTAAGCATATCTTCCGCTAATAATTTTTGGATTGGAGGAAAATGTAAATGGACAGGCAAAGTCTTTTCTTTTTTATTCCATCATCCTGGCAAGGCGACAAATATGTAAATTTTGGGTGGAAGCTAAAGCTCCATCACACGCAGCTTGGCTAATGTCACTGTATGAAATCTCAAAGACTGACTTGGCTAGATCATGTCGTAATAGAAATCTGTTCTTTTGGGATCTGTTAATAAACTGGAGATAGGATGACCGGGGTTTTTTAAAATATTTTTTTTATTTTTTTTTCCCCGTGTCCGATGATTATGTCAATTAGTCTCCAGAAGACCTTGGGAAGTGGTCTCTCCCTCTCCCGTACGTAATCCCAGGTCTGTCAGGTTGAACACCATTGACTGGAGTTTCTCCACTTAAGAGGTTGGTCTCCCACCTATCAAATAAATCGTGCCTGGAAAAGGCCATGAAGGAGGATAGATCACTAAATCACTTCAAGGCAGACACGTGTGGTGGTTGGCGTATCCTATGGATGGAGGTAATGGCAAATGAGGACAAAAAAAAAAAATCCTTAGGTAGTCGGATGCTGGGGAGTAGAGAGGTCCAGTCACAGTGTCTACCAGTTATACATTTGCCGCCTCAATCTACCCTTATGTAGTGGTTTTGAGGAATGTTCCATCTCTCTCCCTGGGAACTGAAGAGGACTTTGGCCAGTTAAAGAACAAAGTACTTCACAGGTTGTCAGATAACACCACACTGGGATCAAGGGTGGAAATAAATATCATCATGGCGCGTAGAGTTAGCTGGATAGGTAGCTCACGTAAAACAGGTACGGAGGATTGTGTTATTTTAAATTTTAATAGACCGCATCTTGCCGAAAGGATCCTGTTTAGGGACCCATATTCCGCTCCTTTTAGTTCCAGGTCGTCTGTTAGGGCCTTACCACTGTTTTTTTAAATAAACCTGATACATCATGCTTTACCCATAGGAACACCAACATTGAGGCCCCCCTAGATGGCTGGTCAGAGAGATTTCATCTAGTTTATCCACAATTGCTCCTATCCACAGCTCTCCCAATACAGTTGCCCCCAGGTCGTCAGTATATCGTCCCTCCCTCTTTGGAGTTATTTAACAGATTTTCTCCATTAGCCATGATTGAGTAGTGTGATTGACTTATAAGCCCAACCCTGTCTGCCGTTGAGTTATATCCAAAATAGCAGGATCCTCCTCTGCAAGATAAGGGGGGGGCCCTTGTGTATCTGATAATAATATATTATCATTGAATATCGCAGGTTTAGTCAACAAGTTCCCTGATCCCAACTGGTTGCAATTTGTGAAAAAATACAGTGTGATCTGCTTGCAGGAAACGTGGTTGGTGGACTGTAGCTAATTTCTGGAAGGTTATAAGGCTTTTTTTGTTCCAGCCTCTCCTTCTGTGACTGGCAGACTCAAGGGAGGCCTTGTTATCTATATATTTCTGGCGGTAGATTGCCAGATGCAGGCTTTGTCGTCACTGAGCCCTTGTCTCCAGGCCCTGGTTTTAAGACGGCTCCAAGGTGGTTGTAATATTACATTGTGGTTCTTTTATAAGGCAGTCTTATATAACCAAACTACAAAACCGTATGGTCTTGGGTGATTTTAATATATACCTGTGTGGAGACCCAAGGACCACCAGCACTGTTGACTTAGGCTGCCCTCGGGTGAGCGGGATTAATTTTGAACATTCTGCTCAGGGGGAAGTTTTGAATAATCTATTAAATGAATTTGATCTTATGTCCCTCATGTCATTATCTGACCTGCACAGCAAAGCACCTGTCCCCTCCTTTAAAGGGAGAGGTAGTGGTCCTTTTATAGATTATATTATAATTTCATCTTCTCTACAGTTTTAATTTGTGGTTTCACTGTTCTGGAAAGCATCTCCAGTGACCATAATCCACTCTGTGTCCAAATGCGTGGTCCACTATTGTTTAAAAAAAGAAGTGTGGCGAACAAGGGGACGCTAAGACCAACAGACGGCAGGCAACGGCTCAAATGGACTCCCCAGATGCTTTTTATATTGCAGTAAGAGAATCCTGTGTTACTGAATTAGCGCTGTGTACCTCTCCAGGTATATCCCCGGGGGAGGTCATCAGCGCTTATAATATTATCTCCACTAAAGTAGGTGATGTTTTAAGTGCTCCGGCATGCAGAATAGTTACCTCGGCCCCTTGATGGTTTGACTTGTCATGCTCTCAGGCTGTGAGAAAGGTGCAGGAAGCCCTGAATTTCATCCCGAGAAATCAAACCATGGTTAGAGCTTGCTGTAAAAAGTACAAACTGGCATTGGCAAAACGCAAGTGTGTCCTGAAGGAGGAGGCTTGGAGGGAGTTGATTGAGTCAAGTACCCTTAGGAATTACACCAGGTTTTGGAGCATTGTTAATAGACCGCTGTTAGAGAATGAACTAGGGAGCAAATCAGGTTTGCACATCACTGAGGATGAATGGGTGCTCCATTTTAAAACTATGTTTGAAAGCCTGTTGGAGCAATTTTGTCAGACAGGCCGTGATAGGGCCGCCCCGTAGTTGTTTTTGAGTAGTGGGAGGTTGAGGTTGGTATTGCCGAATTAACTGGCAATAAAGCACCAGGTCCAGATGGCATCCCACCGGATCTTTTTAAGTCTGATCCACTCTTCTGGGCTCTGGTCCTTGTGGCTGTGTTTAATGCAGCGTCCAGGAATGGTTGCCCTGAGTCCTGGGCCACCTCAACTATAGTACCCGTCTTTAAGAAGGGTGATCGTAATAGCACACACTGCTATAGGCCGATCTTACCGTTTGACTCAGTGGTTAAAGTTGTGGGCCGCATACTATTGGAACAATTGTCCACTTGGGCTGAGGATCACAATATATTCTCCGATGTCCAATTTGGATTTCGCCCGTGTCGGTCAACCGTGGCTCAATGCTTTAACTTAACCATGTTACTCAGCAAATATACGGTTGCATGTTCTGGTACTGTCTACCTAGCCTTTATGGACTTGTCTTCCGCGTTTGATTGCGTGAACAGGGCAAAACTGTGGCAGTCCATGAAGGACATGGGGTAGACAGTAATAATGTTAATTTCCTCGAGGACCTTCATAAGGCAACTAAGGCCAATGTTAGACTCTCCCAGGACCTCCGTGTTTCACTGGACTTTGATATAAAGAGGGGTGTACGCCAAGGTTGCATCCTGGCCCCATTTCTGTTTAATCTCTATATCAACGACCTAGATAGAGCTTTAATAGCTACAGGGGTATATTACCCATATGCAGGACGACATGGTCTCCCTGTCCTTCTATACGCGGATGACGCAGTTCTTATATCCAGGACTGCTAGGGGTCTTCAATCTCTGCTAGACGCCTTTTCAAACTTTATGTCCGAACGAGATTTATCTATTAACAACTCAAAATCCTACATAATGCAGGTGGGGACTCGCCCTAAAAAAAGTTTTCAATTTAGAGTAGGCCCTGCCCAAAGTCCCCTGTACAGACGTTTTTTCATACCTGGGGGTCCTACTGGATGATCAAATAAAATGGGGGCCACTTAAACACAGGAAAAGGGGGAATTGGTTTGGGTGAATGCGGCAATTTTTTATTTTGCCTCTAAGTTAGGTAAGAGACCTATTGCTGCTATGCTGAAAGTTTACCAAGCAAAACATTTAGCCATAGCCTGTTGCGGTAGCGAAAATTGGGGGCATGCCACCACAGATGCACTTCAGGTGGTGGAGAATAATTTTTTGAAGCGCCTGTTGGGTGTTCCATGTGGTTTGTCTAATTTGGTGGTCCACGAGGAACTGCGCCCCCTTGTGTTCTGGCTAAACTGTTGGCTGAACAAAGAATTAACTCTTAGCCATTTGATTCCAAAAGAGTGCATGACCCTTGACAATGCGCTCCTAATATCTTAGCTTAGATATATCAAGAGCAGCTTTAAAGAGTTAGGGCGCGCTGATTTATTTACCAATCCCGAATCAATTGTAAAAAACGACGTGGGGCTAATTAGGGAATCCTTCACTAGTTTAAGGAAACTGGAAAAGGATGAGCTGGAACTGCAGAAACCTAGTGTACGCAATTTTTCAATGTGAAAGACATCTCTATCTGCCGAGCCTTACCTTCTGGGGCTTTTATCTACCTATGAGCGGTTTTTATTGTCCAGGTTTTGTCTGGATCTTTTCACCTCATGCTTGCCGTTCCAAGAGGGTGCAGTAGAGGTCAGCTGTTAGCACCCTGTGGCTGCAACGGAGAGTCTCCACAGGATCTGCTACATTTTATGGTTTTCTGTAAATTTTACGAGGTGCCCCGGAAGTATTTTTTTGTCCCCATTTTAAAGAAGATGAATTTTAATCAGGCTCGTCCAGCTCTCCTGTACCTCCAACTGCTGAAGTATGATTGTATTTTCTTTATTGTTGGTTACCTGAAATCCACGGTGAGGACCAGGGCTTGTCTTGATAAATAGCTACTTAGTTTGATGATTTTAGTCCCCACTGAGGAGATAAATGTTTATGAGGGTCAGGATAACTATGCAGGGTTGTGTTGATCAAAGGGGGACACTGCTTGATCCTGAATTTTGCACTTTACTGTCAGAGATTATTATGGAAGGTGGTGATATGTATTTTAATTATGTTTTACTCGGCCTGTTATTTCAGGGAATCATGTTTTTTAATGTAATTTTGATGTTTGGCAAACTTTTATGGTTTTATCTATGTGAAACCGAATAAAGTTTATTTGATTTGATTTGAGTTATTTCCTGTTACACAGGATTATGCTGGTCGTTGCATGTGGAATGTTTACACATTGTTTGGTAATGTTTAATATTGTTTAACTATTATTTCGCACATGCACGTTTTTTACTCAAAGTAATAACGTGTATTGATCTTTAAACCGATAATGCACTGAACAATGAATGGTGTGTGTCTGATGATGGTGATGGATATGCTAAGCAATGAATTCAAATCGTAGGTATGCAAGAATGTATTATTTTAAATGTTTTTCACAGTGCCTCTATGCTCTTTACAAAACCTTCGGAGAGTTTAGCGATATGGTAAAATGTGAAGAAATATAAAATTCTTAACCAGAATTTAAATGAGTTCAGTGTTTTAAGAACATGCCTACCTTTTGTGTTGCTTGCAGAGAAGATCTATTTGGCCTGCATTAATTATGTTCTAAAAAAATATTTTGCCTTTCTATATCCAGGCTGCCCATGCCATTTTCTGGACATTGTTAAGTGCATTGTGATTTTGCTTGGCCTAGCATTGTTCTCATCAGAAGGCACTGCCACAAAGCTATGCTGGCTAGTCTGCATTATTGTTTTGACGTTTGTGCCCTATTGCTCAATTTTTATTTGATCCAAGTATCTCTGAGAATTAGACTTCCCTTCACCTGCTCAGAAATTGTCATCAAGGCAGTGATTCATGTTAGACACTCGTTAATGTTCTTATACTCTCTCAAACATACAAAGCCCCCACAAGACTGTCAGGGCCACATAGTCATATATAGAAGTAGGTATAAAGATAGGTGACAGATACCCTATCCTGGGAAGAAATCCTCAACCAGCTTTTTCTATTCTAAACCAAGAACGCCTCATATATTACACAGTCATTTTCCAAGGCCATATTCTTTCTAGTCTCAGAATTTCTCACGGCAGCTTTAGTGACACTGGCAGATCAACCACAGCAATGACTCTCCCATCCTCTGGCCCCTTCCCTTTCCTCATCATAGAGCTTAACATTTTTTTGTCTATTTCTATATTGCTATTCATCAAAGCCTCACACAGCTTGGCCCAATACACTAATGCGAAGACACAGTCCCAGTCCTAAAAAATTGTCCCTTTTCTGGGGAGAAGGTTCCACAACTCAGAATGAGAGCAGGTGTCATTTAGTTCCACAATCCTGTTTGTGAATCACTTACTCTATGTCTTGTGGATGGAGCTCCTGACTCATGTTAAGCCCTGTTACCCAGGGCAGTATTTCAAGTTCAACACACCAAATTCATGGGCGTAGCTTAGTTAGTGAGATGTTTGGGGTGTGAATCTCAAATTTCTCAATTTAAAGAAGCAGAAGGGTAGAGGGGTGAGATGACCAAGATTTGGAATAGACTCTTTCAGTGAGGATCAGGGCCAGTATTGATTTGCTTTAAGTGTCTAGAGTGGTACAATGGGTAAAAAATAATGGGTTGGAATGCTACCCAAGCAATTGCTACTGGTTAGATTATTTGAAATCAATCATCCCACTACATTTTGGGTGTTTGGTTGCCAGTAGTATGCCTGGAAACCTGAAAGTGATGAAGCCTAGTGCTACCAATGTTTGTGAATTTGAAAAAGTAGGACATTTGCACCCATTCAATGAGTACTTCTATGGGTGCAGATTCACAACTTTGCTGGTAAACTAGGCACTCCAGCTGTAAAAAACAGGTTGTTTCAAGGACCATTTAGGTATTTCAAAATAAAAATTAATTAAACATCCAATTAGACTTTTGATGCCTTTTTAATTAGTTTAATATTTTTTTTATTCTTCCCAAACACATCTGGCCAAAACATGTTTCATGACCTTTGCAATTCTATAGGTTGCTTCCTTAAGGCCCAAAAAAATTAGACATTTTTTTAAATTAATTCATTTATTAACATCCACAGTATCAAATAACGTAATACATACAAATCCTAAATCAGAAAACAATAACAATTCATTCCATTCCCCAGAATACAAATTAATTTAAATTAGTCAAACGATCAATCATCGCCCCCATACATACCAAGCTTTTGCTTTCTTAGCCTTTTAACGGAATACAGACTAAACTCAAGGTTAAACGTGCTGTAAAATCTGGCACCCCACATTTCAAAGGAAGGTGCCTCAGGATGTAGCCATGTGGAGGCTTAACACAGCCTTGCAAAAGCCATAGACATAAAGATAAGATACCTAGACTTATACATCGGTATCCCTTGCCGTAGATCTTCCCAGTCCCAAGTAACATTATAGAGGCTCAGATTTTTATAACAACTCCAGTAATATCTGATAAAAACCTTTCAATATGTCCTATAAGCAGAGCCAATTTAGTACATGAGTAAGAGAGATGGGAAATATCAGCATTATCTGTGCCACATCGAAAGCATTTCCAGTCGTTCACACACCCCCATTTCTTCATCTTTGCAGGTGTGTGATACAGATTAAATAGTGTTTTATAATGCTGTGCTTTTAAATTTGCAGCCAAAAGAATCTTTTCTGCTATATCAATAGAATTCTCAAGGGAAACAGACTGTTCTCCCAGAAAATTCATCTATTTAAGATTGTGTTTCTCTAGATCATCTACTTTAGAGTCTTGCAGCACTTTATAAAGAGCCCCTATATTATACTGAAGTGTGATAGCTTCTAATATCTCATGTCGTGTTAGTGTGGTTGCATGTTTGCCTAAGAAATCCTGTATTTGCAAGAACCTAAAAAATTGACTCTTAGGTAAATGATACTTATCTGCCAAAATTGAAAAAGAAGAGCATAGCCTCCCAGCCTCGTAAAAGTGCCCCAATTGTGTGATACCCAAAAGTCTCCAATTCCCCGCCACATAATCTTGAAATATCGATGGAAGAATCCCTGCTGCAGACGTGAGTGTATAAAATTATAACCCGTCGATCTGCAGGCATTTTCTTATAATTTTACAAACCTTATGAACCGCGCCTAAGATTTTAAAGCGAGTTTTTTAATAATAACTTCCATCTATTCTTCCATCTATTCTTTTAAACAAGCAGTTTTTAACTTCAGTCCCCAAGACCATCTGATAAATTGATGGGGCCTCCGCAATTATTATCCACTTCTTTTCCAGTCAGTAATATACGTATAATCGATAGAATACACACGTAATAATATAATGCAATATCGGGAACTGACCACCCACCTCTGTCCCGGGGAAGAGTCATAAAACGTGCAGCTCTACGTGGTTTCCTCGGGGCCCACAGGAATCTAGCACAGAGTGATTGTAACTGTTGTAGTTGCAGGTGAGATACCTCCAATGGCACCGACCTCAAAAACATACAGCACTTTCGACAGAATATTCATTTTGAGGACATTAGCTCTGCCTACCAGAGATAGATGTAAACATTCTCATCTCTCGAGTGCTTGCTTAATATTTCCAATAATAGCCTCCCAGTTGACCTCAACCAATTCTTTCAGGCAAACCCATATCTTGATACTCAATATATGACCTCATTGACAGCTCTAGAGTCATTAGCCAAGATTTAATTTGTACAGAGAATCTGGGTTTGAGAAGTATTCAGCTTATAGCCTGACATATAACCAAATTTGTGTGCCAAATGTTCAATTTCAGGTAATGCCATTACAGGATCAGATGTTACGATGACTATGTCATCCGCATATGCGAAGACACAGAACTGATCCTGCCACATAATAAATGGTCTTATCTTGGCACTCCTCTCCAACATATCCAAAAAAGGATTAATATACAACAGGAACAGCAGTGGGAAGCAAGGGCACCCCTGCCGTGTGCCTCTAGAAATCTGAACAGGTTCAGATGCCCATCCCATAGCACAAATCCTAGCCACGGGAGATCAATATAAGACCTGCAGAGCCTGAATATTCCCCTGGCCGAACCCCATCAGCTGTAGGATCCCCCAGAGGAAATCCCAAGCAACGCGGTCGAATGCCTTTTCGGCATCTAGCTAAATTATTCCTAGATCTCTGGATTCAGCCTGAGCAATATCAAGTAAGGTCAGAAATATGATTCACAGTCCCCCTACCGGGAATAAACTCATGCTGTTTTAGGGAAACCAAAGGGGAGATGACCTTAGCTAATCGGTTAGCGAGAATTTTGGCGTAGATTTTCCCATCGCAATTCGTAAGTGAAATCGGACGATAAGACTCCGGAAGGTCAGATGGTTTGTCCCTCTTCTTAAATACAATGATGTTAGCCTCATCCCATGATTGCAGTGCACCACCACTTTGAGCTGCCTGAAAGACGGCCAACAGATCCATTTTGAGGTCTTGAAAAAAGATCTTATAAACCTCAGTAGGAAGTTTATCTGGTCCCGCCGCCTTGCCAAACGTCATGCTATTGATAGCTTGCTCCAATTCATCAACATTAATATGGCTATCCAATATCTCAGCTTCCTCCTGAGCTAACTGCTTTAGTGGCAAATTTTGAAGCCCCAGGTCCCTAGCATCCCGCCCCATGTCCTACTCTGTGTAAAGCTCTTTATAAAAATTGCAAAAAATCTCTAGAATTTCCTGGGGATCATGAACCAAGCTGCCCAATGCATTTTTCATGCCATCTAATCTTTGTGCGGCCTCCTTGGACCGCAACCTTTGAGCTAGGCAGCACCCTGCAGCCTCACCATACTCATAGCATTCTTTTTTATAAAGCAAATTCTAGGGCAATTTCTTTGCTCCATGCCAACTTAATGGTAACCTTACACCTGGCCACATTAGTTTTCAACTCAATGGTGTTATTTCCATGCAAGATCTCACGTGCCAAACTCTCTTAAGCAGCTTTAAGTTTATTAAATAATTCCTGTACTATGCATTTAGCCTGTTTTGGTTTATGTAGTCCATAACTCAAGACTTCCCCTCTAAAGCAAGCTTTGAAAGTATCCCAAACAACCCCACACATCGTGGAGTAACTATTATTTTGAAACAAATCCCTGATCCAGTTTCTCATATGATCAATAAAAGTATTATCTAGGAGAAGCTTCCTCTCAAAAGTAAACCCCCTTGGAGCTATATTAATACCAAGTGGGGGAATATCCACCACCACTGGAGCGTGATCAGAGGTAATTCTAGGGAACACTTGTATCCAAACTCCTGTAAATAATAGAGGCGAAATAAAAAAAAGAATCAAGCCGTACTAATTTACCATGCAGATGAGAGTAAAACGTATGCCCTGAATCAGGCATATGAAGCATGCCCCAAACATCTATCAAGCCATGATCCAACAATAAATGATATAATGCTTTAAAAACCCTAGGTTTCCTACCATTATAACTTTGAATGCCTGATTGTAGTTCCCTACCTACCAAATTAATATTAAAGTCCCCCCATAGCATAAGTGGGAAGGGCAAGATGGCGTCCGCAAGAGGGCAATATGGCTTCCGCAAGCTCTGAAATATGAGCTGGCTGCTCCCGGGCACCTCGTATCCGTACTCGTTCGAGCTTTAATAATGTCATGGTGAAGGAGAAAACCCAGAAAGCTTAAGGCTCAATAATAAAGGAAAACTTTGAAACTTACGGAGGTGTGCTGGCTGCTCCTGGGCTTCCCACATCTGCATTTCCAGCATTTGCACCCGCTGGAGCTCCAACGTTACCATGGTGAAGGAGGAGGAAAAGTGAAAGGCAAGAACGCTGAAAAAGTGTAAGGCGTAATCAAAGGAGATTGGAAAACTGAGAGAGGCTTGCTTGCTTGCGGTCCTTGCGGCATGTTTGGTACTGCTGTATCGCTGTGTCAGCGGGGCTGCGATGGCTCCAGAGAGGTTACTGGAGCACACTTTGGTATCAGCACAGGGGTTTCTTTGCGGCAGCTACGCTCTACGGTGCCCAACGAGGAGAGGGCCACTTCGCCTTGGTGATGCCTCCCAAGGCTGGGAGAGGGAGGGTTCGCCCTCTGGTTGACCCGACTGGGGCTGGAGCTGTAACTGGATCACTGAATAGCAGGAACTCAGCAAGCGCTAGCTTGGGCTGCAAAACTGTTAAAGTGGATACAGCTTCATCTGGTGAGAAAACAGTTAAAGATACCGGCGGTAAGCGCACTATTCCTCTTTTGGTTTCTGGGAGATAGGAAAGGAAGAAAACTGTTCATTCTTCCCAATCTGAGCCTCCTTTGCAAAGGACAAGGAGTATGAAGGTCTCTGACTTGGAAACGGGACATGGCGCTGGGGAAAAAAAAGATTCTGTTACTGCCCAAATAAATACAGGCTATGTCGACTTTGGATCATCATCCGTATCCATTGTACCAACAAGAATGAAAGATGGCGCGGGGGGGGACAGCATACAACTGTATGTAGTATCTCTACCCCTGAAGGAGCACCAAATGCAAATGTGTTGGAAACAGCCCAAACGCTAAATGCTGAAAATATTGAAAAATTAGGTTCTGACCTGAAGAAGGGTCTGCAAAGTACAAAATCCCCCATGAAGGAAATAGACTATGGCGAATATTGTTTTTTCCTTGTCATACCATTCTGATTCCTCCAGCGACCTAGAGTTAATTTTGGAGGCTCAGGCCAAGATCGGAGCGCACGGAGCCGGTGTCAGTGACCGCAGTAGCGTGTACCTGGAGGATACAGGAGGGGATATATCCGATGATGGTCTTTGAACAGTGAGAAAGAACCTAGATGTTAGGGAAGGAGCTAAATTGGTGGATAGCAGCAATAGTGGCAAAGCTTTACAATGGGACTACTCCTTTACAACGGAGATTGGTGCTGGCACTGAGGCGGTCAAAGAAAATATAGCAGGTCCATCTGAACAGATCTCACTAGCATCTATCAAACTATAATGACTCATAGGGAGGAGGCACGGGTGGAGAGTCAGAGGGCGCAAAGCTCATGCCGAAAACAGCAGAATTCAGGGCTTGGTATAGCCAAGACCTGTACGGAATTTACAACCAGCTTCAATGAAGCCGAAGCTCGGATCTCTTGCTTAGAAGATGAACTGGCAGCACAGAAGGCTATGACCGAGACCTTGCACTCGCTAGGAGATGACACTCTCTGATTTAGAAAATCGCTCTCGCAGGAACAATCTCAGAATCCTGCAGATTCCTGAGGGCAGGAGGATCAAGATCCTCGCAAGTTTATTATTGACCTTTTCACCGAGGCCTTCCCTGATCTCACACAGTGGGGCTGGCAGAGAGAGGTACAGGGGGCGCACCGCTTCCCTTTTTCCATTCGTCCTGGATCTGGTCAAGCAGTAGCTAGACTGGATACAAAACAAGGACCCCCTGTATCTACTTGTAGTTCCTAGGGCAGGGAAACAATTCTAAAGGTAATAACAATTCCTAGGCAACAAGAAACCTGGCGAAAATCAGGTTTAATGCATACAAACAGAAAATCAATGTACTACCGAAAGACATTTAGGAACAATACATTATATTCATATATATAATTTGGTTAAAATAGGTGTACCAACTCCAAAAACAGATAACATGACAATAACATAACAATCAATATAACCATACATATATGTCTATTTTATTCACATTCTAAAAAATATATGAAGAACACATAGAAGTACATTGTGTGATAAAAAAAAACACAAAAGTTGGCTAAATCTAGGTAGATGAAGATGTAAATCTCTACGTGTGTTTTGGCGTGACAAACGCCTTCTTCAGGAGAGCCACTTGAATTTCTGGATAAAAAAACAAAAATTTGTGTAACAAAACACAACATGACTTATAAGACATTGCAGTACACTGAGTATGTGATGATTAAAAATGTATTGTGCATTGTACAAAAATATTAAGGTGCTCCACATTTACAATTAGACCTAGAATAGGCCACAAAACCAATTATATCTAGTCAAAAAGGATGAAACAATAACAAAGACAAGAAAAAGAAATCAAGATATGTCACCGAGTAAACAGATAACTGACCCAGATAAGTGCACCCAAAAGTGTCTGGTAGTGAAGGAGCAGAAGATCTAAAACGTGCTCTAAAGAATCCCTAGTTGACAAAGGGCGCTTACCTATGAATCAAGTATAGAACACCAGGGGTTATACCCGCGATCAAAGAAACGATGAAAGGAACTGAAAAAGGGGTTGAAATGAAAAGGAACTATTAACTTTATATTCATAATGTCATCTCTACGTAAAATGATTATTATCTGAGTGGGCGGCTTAAAATTACCTGTCCTGGATCTTACGTAGCCCAATCGAGGATATGCGAAAGGGTCAAAATAAGGGGGTATTACACTGTCCCTTGTACAAATCTAGGAAAAATGATATATATATTTTAAGACTTTATGTAACGAATGACCAACATAACTGATATAAGACCTAAAACTATAAAGTATAAAATGTGTACCTGAACATAGGTCAATTCTGATCAATTATGTATGCGCTCCAGGCGGATAGAGGCTTGAGCCCAAGGCGTCTAAAGATAAGAATTCACTGGGGAAATAATTGAACTGAAATAAATGTAATGGAAATGGGAAGCAGACAGCTATCTTATTTGAGGCTGAAAAACATAAATACAATTAAATATATCCCGACTCCTAAAAAGAAGAAGTAATGGAGATTGACGTGCAACAAAAACACTAAGTTACCTGTTGTTTTTAAAATGTCTGATATGAGTTACAAGTCCATAAATGTCTATGAGCTTTACAGATGGTAAAACACCTCTTAAATAGTAGGAAACCACAAAGCTACATCAAGCCCAGTTCTAAAATATAAATAGATGAAGAACTATTACTATTATAGTTTACAACTGCTTTTGTGAAGTAAACTGGAGTGGTTGCTCTAAATAGGAAAAACAGTGTAAGGCGACACGCTAGTTCATAACGGAAATGAAAAATGGGATAAGTGATAGAGGCAAGGACTAAAAGCACTCACATTAGCGGCGAGTCGATATGGCCCGATAGTCAACATAGACAGTACCCAAACTCATGTGCGAGATTTAAATGATTAAGCAAAACAAGTATTATAAAGAATTATTAAACTACAACATAGGATAGAGTGCAGCCAGAATGGAGCAAGACCTACAGGGTTGACCGGTGGTAGGCAATTGAGCAAAATGGCATACTAAGCGCGCTATGTTTTCGAGCTAAAATAGAATCTAGATATGTAGAATAATATGACGTATAACTTGCGTGTCGCTAGATAGAAGGAAATCTGTACTGTCTCCGATGATATATCAATGGGTATGTGCATCTCAATTGTCTTTAAATAGGCTAGCTCGAACACGCCAAAACAGACAAGCTGACTGTTTCGGCATCACGTGATAAGTGTGTGCAGGAGTGCGTAGAGGCAGTCTATATGGTATACGCCGGTAGAGATAGCAGAACACTAGACTGCTAACTCCTATGATTAGATAAACAAACCCGAAATGGAAAGCGATAAAGGAAAAGAAGAAAGGGCATGAAAATATGAGAAAAAGCAAATCTAAATCATAATTATTTTTTTAAAAATAACAAAAGCCATCAACAAAATGAAAATAAGGCAAATATGATACATGGCTTAGAATCTTGCTTGTGGGGTATAACACCCAATGGTCAGAAGTCCTAAGTCTCATAGTGTTTAAGGGGAAGTGACTGCTCACAGTGAAGGGTAATTAATCATCATTTTGTATTGTATTTGATAGCAATCTCCCATGGGATATCATTATTTAGACCCTTTTTGTTAGATGCCAAAGTGAAAATCCAGAACACTTTCCGTTTTTTACGGACTTCCTCACTTGTGACAGTGCCTAATGTATCAACATTTTCAATTATAAACCAACGAACTTCGTTAGATTTATGTCTGAATTCCAGGTAATGCTTTACCAAAGGGGCATTAGTTTTAGAAGTGTAAATTGCTGAGCGATGTTCAGTGAGTCGAGTACAGAAAGATCTGGAGGTCTCGCCCACATATCCAAGCCCGCAGGGGCAGACAAGCAGATAAATTACATTTTTGGTCTTGCAGTTGGAAAACTTGTGGGGGCGTATGATATAATCTTGGTATGTGTAACTCACGCCCTCAATGGCAGTCTCGCATGCTTTGTAATTCATACATTTGTATGAACCTTTAATCGGTAGCTTGCCATCAATAGTCTTCTGAGAGAATGGTATGCGTTCAGTGAATCTGGACCGAGTAATAAAGTCCTTAATATTTGTATTTCTTCAGTGAGCGAACAGAGGTTTGGACATCTTTTCATTCTCCTCTAAATTGCTGTTAAGGATGTGCCAATTGGAATAGACGATCTGTCTAACTTTATTGTTCATCGTCGAATGTCTGGTGATGCATACTAGTTGGTTGTTAGTCGTTGGAGATTTAGGTTGTTAAAGACAGTCACGATCATAGAAACGTGCTCATTTAAAGGACTCCCGCATTAATCTATGCGGGTACCCACGAGCAAAAAACTTGATTTTCAGCATACCTGCCTGGATATCAAAGTCTGTGATATTAGATCAGTTCCTCCGAAGACAGAGGAATTGACTAAAAGGTATACTTTCTTTTTGCGCACGAGGATGGTAGCTATCAAAATGTAATAGCGTATTACGTGCCATGGGTTTGATAAATAAGTCCACTTCCAAAAATCCTTCATTATGTCGTATAAGGATGTCAAGGAATTCCACTTGGTTTATAATAATATGTGACGTAAAGTGAAGATTGTTATCACACATATTGAGCCATTCAAGAAATTCAGACAATTTATCTTCCGTATCAGTCCAAATGAAAAAAATATCATCAATGTAGCGTGACCAATTAGATACAGATTCATAAAAAGTGACTAGTTCATTATAGGTGTCTGTCATCTCGAAGTAAATATGAAGAAAAGTCAGCGAACTCCTGTTTGTATGTCAAAAATGATCTACATCATCAACAATTTACAAATGATTGCGTGCAAACCAGAAAAAGGTAGCCAACCTGTGCTAAAATATGGGTGTCTGGTGGACTGCCACCAGTATACTGAATGCACAGCACTACTAGATGCAAGACCAAAAATTTAATTTATCTGCTTGTCTGCCCCTGCGGGCTTGGATATGTGGGCGAGACCTCCAGATCTTTCTGTACTCGACTCACTGAACATCGCTCAGCAATTCACACTTCTAAAACTAATGCCCCTGTGGTAAAGCATTACCTGGAATTCAAACATAAATCTAACGAAATTTGTTGGTTTATAATTGAAAATCTTGATACATTAGGCACTGTCAAAAATGAGGAAGTCCGTAAAACATGGGAAGTGTTCTGGATTTTCACTTTGGCATCTAACAAAAAGGGTCCAAATAATGATATCCCATGGGAGAATGCTATCAAATACAATACAAAATGATGATTAATTACCCTTCACTGTGAGCAGTCACTTTCCCTTAAACACTATGAGACTTAGGACTTCTGACCATTGGGTGTTATACCCCACAAGCAAGATTCTAAGCCATGTATCATATTTGCCTTATTTTCATTTTGTTGATGGTTTTTGTTATTTTAAAAAAAGTAATTACGATTTAGATTATTTTTTTTTCTCATATTTTCATGCCCTTTCTTCTTTTCCTTTATCGCTTTCCATTTCGGGTTTGTTTATCTAATCATAGAAATTAGCAGTCTAGTGTTCTGCTATCTCTACCGGCGTATACCATAGAGACTGCCTCTACGCACTCCTGCACACATGTATCACGTGATGCGGAAACAGTCACCTTGTCCGTTTTGGCGTGTTCGAGCTAGCCTATTTAAAGACAATTTAGATGCACATACCCATTAATAAATCATAGGAGACAGTGCAGGTTTCCATCTATCTAGCAACACGTAAGTTATACGTCATATTATTCTACATATCTAGATTCTATTTTACCTCGAAAACATAGCGCGCTTAGTATGCCATTATGCTCAATTGCCTATTACCAGTCAACCCTGTAGGTCTTGCTCCATTCTGGCTGCACTCTATCCTGTGTTGTAGTTTAATAATTCTTTATAATACTTGTTTTGCTTAATCATTTAAATCCCGCACATGAGTTTGGGTACTGTCTATGTGGACTATCGGGCCATATCGACTCGGACTGCTAATGTGAGTGCTTTTAGTCCTTGCCTCTATCACTTATCCCATTTTTCATTTCCGTTATGAACTAGCGTGTCGCCTTGCACTGTTTTTCCTATTTAGAGCAACCACTCCAGTTTACTTCACAAAAGCAGTTGTAAACTATAATAGTAATAGTTCTTCATCTATTTATATTTTAGAACTGGGCTTGATGTAGCTTCGGGGTTTCCTACTATTAAAGAGGTGTTTTACCATCTGTAAAGCTCATCGACATTTACGAACTTGTAACTCATATCAGACATTTTAAAAACAACAGGTAACTTAGGGTTTAGTTGCACGTCAATCTCCATTACATCTTCTTTTTAGGAGTCGGGATATATTTATTTGTATTTATTTTTTTCAGCCTCAAATAAGATAGCTGTCCGCTTCCCATTTCCATTACATCTATTTCAGTTAAATTATTTCCACAGTGAATTCTTATCATTAGACGCCTTGGGCTCAAGCGTCTATCCGCCTGGAGCGCATACATAATTGATCAGAATTGACCTATGTTCAGGTACACATTTTTGACTTTATAGTTTTAGGTCTTATATCAGTTATGTTGGTCATTCGTTACATAAAGTCTTAAAATATATATATAATTTTTCCTAGATTTGTACCAGGGACAGAGTAATACCCCCTTATTTTGACCCTTTCGCATATCCTCGATTGGGCTACGTAAGATCCAGGACAGGTAATTTTAAGCCGCCCACTCAGATAATTTATCATTTTGCGTAGAGATGACATTATGAATAGAAAGTTAATAGTTCCTTTTCATTTCAACACTTTTTTTCAGTTCCTTTCATCGTTTCTTTGATCGCGGGTATAACCCCTGGTGTTCTATACTTGATTCAAAGGTAAGCGCCCTTTGTCAACTAGGGATTCTTTAGAGCACGTTTTAGATCTTCTGCTCCTTCACTACCAGACACTTTTGGTTGCACTTATTTGGGTCAGTTATCTATCTATTTACTCGGTGACTTATCTTGATTTCTTTTTCTTATCTTTGTTATTCTTTCATCCTTTTTGACTAGAAATAATTGGTTTTGTGACCTATTCTTGGTCTAATTGTAAATGTGGAACACCTTAATATTTTTAAACAATGCACAATACATTTTTAATCATCACAGACTCAGTGTACTACAATGTCTTATATGTCATGTTGTGTTATGTTACATGAATTTTTGTTTTTTTATGCAGAAATTCAAGTGGCTCCTCCTGAAGAAGGTGTTTGTCATGCTGAAACGCACGTAGAGATTTACATCTTCATCTACCTAGATTTAGCCACCTTTTGTGTTTTTTTATCACACAATGTAATTCTATGTGTTCTTCATATATTTTTTTAGAATGTATGTGAATTAAAATAGACATATATGTATGGTTATATTGATTGTTATGTTATTGTCATGTTATCTGTTTTTGGTGTTGGTACACCTATTTTAACCAAATGACATATATGAATAAAATGGATTGTTCTTAAATGTCTTTTGGTCGTACACTGAGATTCTGTTTGTATGTATAAAACCTGTTTTTCGCCAGGTTTCTTGTTGCCTAGGAATTGTTATTACCTTTACAAACAGTAGCTAGACCCAGAGCGATATTAATATCTCTCAATAATTTTCTTGCATGGGAAACTGTGTATGAGTAGGCCCGTCCTGACAGAAAGAGGGCTGGGAAGGGGTTGGAGTTTTTTGTTCGGCCTGATTTCTGTCATTACACCAGTGCTTAATTTGTGCCGGTGCTTTCCGGTGCTTAACACCAGCACTTACTTAGCAGGGCTGGGTCTCCATATCTGCTGCTTGCACGTCACATTCGCATGATATTGTTGACTTGGCTGACTAGACTTAATTGTTTAAATACCTCTCCTCTTCACTGACTCTGTGCAGAGTGTTCTCGATGTCTCCCGTGACTGATTGAGCCATTCAGATGGCATTGGCGCCATGGCCCTTAGCCGGTGGGCGGGAGTCAGAGTGGGACATTAATTGGGCTGGATTTGGTTCTTCCGGGGTAGGAGCTGTGCGGCAGATGATTGCCACGCACTGGCACAACCACGCACCTCACGAGTCCTCATCACCATGCATTAAGGCAGGCAGCCCAACGACTCTGAGAGCAGGCAGCACCAGGCCCAGTTTATACTAGGGATAAGGCAGTGTACCTCGGCCCAGCCCACCACGTAACCGTTGATCCGTAAGTACTAAAAACTTACTAGCAGTATGTATATTAGTAAATTATAGAAGTAATAAACGCAGACTCGTTACTGTCCACTCCCAGCCTGTGGCATAGCTTGGGCCACGGCCGCCAATGAGCCTCTTGGTGTGGCACTGTACACACCAGCGTCTGTCTATGTTTAACTTTAAATTAGGATTTTCCTGCGCTCGCCCGGCCGGTGCACAAACAATATTTGCTGGCACTATTACTGAGGCTTCGTTTGACACTGCGCATATCAAACGAGTTTTGTAAATTATTGTCTTGTGCAGAAGAAGCTACATGTAGAAGTTCACACCTGAGTGCCCCGGCCATAGCACCGAATTGTTGCTTGTTTTTCGGGTCATTACTAGTTTGTATAGACGTGGGAATATTAGCATCAGCCAGCTTTAATGGCGTCTTGTCAAAGGCGCTGAGGGACATCTCTTTGATGTATTTACAGATGTGTTTACGATTCCGTTTAGCCCGTTGAGCAATTTTAGATTTAAACCCCCTTTTTAGAGCCTTGGATGTCTGTCTGTGTCAGTGTTTTTTCACCTAACAAGTGCCACATCTAAAAGTGTGTGCATGATAGAGCATGTGACAGAAAAGGAGAACAAAAGTGAGGTGTGAAAGAAATGACATTTCTAGAGCGGAACATGTCATAACTAAACCAAAGCAAAACCAAGTGTCAGTTCAGGACAAAAATGTGGTTAGAACGAGAAAATAAATGTTAAAACTACAGAAAAAAATGAATTTCACTATAATTTTTTCACACATTTGCTGAATTCAGGTCCTGTACTGTTTTTGCGAAGTGCAGTCTACCCTTGACCCCCAAAAATGATCACAAAATAACAATTACAACAAAGCACTTAGAACTAATGTGCTTCTTTCCAAAAACTCCAAAGGGCAAGATTTGCGACAGATTTGCGTTTGTGCTGAACTGGTTGGTGTAGCGCCAAGTAACTGATTGTAGGTCGAGTAAAGCTTATTTTCCTTTGTACCAATAACATTTTGTGATTCACAAAGCCTGCTTAGAAACGGAGAGGCAGAGTGTGCTCTGTACACCACAGTAACTGGAGGGGGAGATACAAAGGCCAACGTTAATGAATCCGGCAGGTATCTCCACTCCATTATTCACAAGTTACCAGGCCCGGGATCAGGGTAAAAATGTAGGCCTCGGTCTCACTAGGCCCATTCCTGCACGTGGTTCCCTGATCCCAGGCCCTGGTGTGGTTGTTTTCCATTTGCTTCCGGCTGGTGGAAAGTGTGCACAGTAAAGCATTGAGGATTCTTGTTTTTTTGTTTGGAGTTTTATATAGTGTGAGCTTGACCCGAAGGTATCAGAGTGCCTTACATGAGCACCAGTTGCATTACATATGGACACATTTTTTTTTTTTTGGGCCGGGGAGATTAAGTGATCTGCCCAGAGTCACAGGATGTTGAGCATCCTCGCGGAGACTCGACCGCTCTAGCCCTTAGACCACATCCTCTCTGTGCTCCTGTACCCAGAGTTTGACTGGAGCACAAAATACACAATTAGGGGTGTGGCCTAAATCATGCAAACTAGAATCATGTGCTTAAGAAATTCATAAAGTTGTATTTAACAAAGGATAATAAAATAGCAAAATGTTACATGAGACCTGTGCATAGCATAGCCAGGCAACACACACAAACTAGCATGCTTAAACAATAGTGATGTAGGGAGTGTGTCATGGGCCCTAGTGCAAGAAAGGAAATGGGTCAGCACTGAGAGTGATCTATAAGGGAAATACTTTTTTGTTTTCGCAAACTGATGCAGCAACTAAGTACTTATAGACAGTGGCGGATTGCAGTGGGAGTGCTGCGGGCGGGGCGGGGTGGGGCATGGTGGGGTGGTAGTGAAGTCAGACATACGACGGCCAGGAGTCAAGTTATATACTTACTTTACTCCTGGCCATCGCATGTCCAACTTCACTATCCCTCACGCTGCCCCTCCCCCGCCCCGCAGCACTCCCACTGTGAGCCGCCACTGCTTATAGGATATGAAAGCTTGCAAGAGAAGCAATAGTAGTGAAAATACTTAGGTGCCCGGGGTGTGTTGGTGACTGTACGTATGAAAAATAAAGTGCTTACAAGTACAGCTTTTTGGTGTTCCAAACCCAGTCTGGTAATTGGCAAGCTATCTGTTTTGGCCACCTTCCCATGTTAAAGGTGCTCTCTAAGGTGCGAATAAAAACAAAGATTACAAAATACTTATTAAAATCTGTAAATTTAATTCAACTGAAATAGAGTTGTTATTTTTGGTAACAGTTGTTTTCTTAAATTCTGTTGTGGAAAAAAGACTGCTTATTCTCTTTGCATCTGTTATATAACACAATTGCAATTAAACCTTATTCTAAGCTATTGTGTAATATCAAACACCTAGAAACAGTTTGTATACTTGGAAGACCTCATTTATGAGAGTTATTAACTGCCCTAACTGTTGCACAGGAGTCTATAGTGATACTGCCTAAAGAGAGAGTTTAGACTGATGAGTGATAAGAGCACCATTTGAAGTATGATTGTAACAAAATGATTTATAAAAACAATTTTCAACTAGAGGACAAAAAGTCACAAGTGTAAGTGACAAAGTGACTCATTCAAGTTTATTGCACGATTTTATTCCGTTTATTTGTTTAGAGTGTTCTAAGAACATTTTGGTTTATTTTGTCACATAGGCTATGTAAAAGTTGTATCTTTGAACTCATAGACTCTGTTAAAAATAGCATACCCAAGTATTGTCCTCTCCCCAAATCGGCACAGAGCACTGGAATTGTCCCTTTTCAATGCATTAGTGATTTTAGCTAATTTATTCCAAAATTGTCGTTTAAATGCACTTTTGATGTAATCTTTTTCAAAATTTTCACAGGGCAGAAGAACCTCCTATCAAATCCTTACTATGAGGAAGGCTCCCTTGCTGAAATTCAGATTGGGTATTACATCTGACTTTTAGCAGTGACTAGTTTGGGGTGTGGGTGGAGCTAGTAGAGTAAGTGGGTGGAGCCAGTGGAGGAAGTGGGTGGAGCTGGATAAAAGTAGGTGTGGCCTCTGACAAACATTTGAGCACCTACACTTCATATTTTACAAATTAAGCACTGCATTACACCGTAGAAAAGTGCTGGCAGCTTCGTCAGCTCATGTCATCATTTCAGACCAAAGGGGCATCAAGCTTTCTTACTTAACACGGTGAAATTGAAAGTGTTACACAAAGACCGTGCCAGATTCTTTACATCTGAGGTCCAAGCCAAAGAGTTTCTACAATCTTTGTACCGTTAAAGGTTAAAAATAGTGGCCTTAGGCTTGGATATAGCAGCGGGAAATAACAAGTATGTCTTTGTGCTGTTCTTAGCTAGAATATGCATTTGTGTGTGGTGCAGGCAGCTTTAGCTGACACACCTCCCCCTTCTTTCTCTGTCTTATTACACTTTTTTGAGTATGTATGCATGTATAAAATTGTATTCATGGCATTAGCAATATTTTTGTGCTATATCAAGTGTTTTTTCCTATTTTGAAGGACTTTTTTAGTGCTTAGGGTGGTATATTAGTGCGGTGGGGGTCACCTGGGTAGCTGGAACTCGTCATCACTCGGACCATGGGTCCTATTGCCTTTTTGAAGGGTTGGGGAAGGGGTGGAGGGTGGGGTGGTGGGGGAGATAGGTGGGTGTGGTGTTAGGGTAGGGGTGGGGTAGGGGAGTGGGGGTAAAATAAGAAAACTAATCCACAGTATTGTTAAGTTTGTGAAACCCAGAGATTGGAGGTCTTATCATAGGAGAATTGAGCAAGGGATGGCACCCATATCTATTCAATGGCTAAGCTAGGGCTTAGATTATGTTCTTTGAATGTTTGCGGGCTAAATAATTATAATAAAAGACAAAGAGTTGCTGCAGATCTCCGTGGTAGTCAACCAGACTTAGTATGCTTACAGGAGACACATATACCATGGGGAAAGTGTCAAATGTTATCCGAACTGGGGCATGTGGTTTTAGCAGTCTCACAGCAAGCGACTATGACTCGCAGGGTGGCGGTGTTAGCCAAATTGACCATACAAACTACTGGATGCACCTTAGTAGATAATCACGGACGGTGGGCCATTTTGGAATGTATTTTGGGTGGCTCTAAATTTATGCTGTGTAGAGTATATGGCTCCAATCTTGACGAGGCCCTTATTCTTGAGCAGTTAAATCTCGAGATATTAGACATTAAAGGATGTTCTAAGATGGTTTATGAAGTTTTACTAACAACTGGCATGATAACCGTCTTTCGCATATCGGAAAAATCCATTGGAGCACAGAGAGTTGATACATTAAAGACGGTCAACCTGTGGCTTGTTGGTAAAACTTTACAATCCATTTTTCATGGGAAGAATAAAAGAAATAATAAACTAATTAAAAAAGTTTAAATAGCACAAAGGGAGTTAGGCACTATATCTGTTTTCAGAGGTCAGATAATCTTTTAAATAGTACTCTAATCTACCCCCTTTCTTTATTCACTCACCATGTAAATTAACTTTTTTGCACCAAAAATTGAGCAAGTTAAAAGCTCTTAGTGGATTGGAAACAAAGAGAAAAACGACCCAAACATAGCAGACTCAATTCAGGGCCCCCAGACTCAACTACCAAGTCAAGAATTAATCTTGGTTGTGATGTGCCCAAAATACCTTCCATACAGATACACCCCTAACCGTCCCACCTGAGCCTGTAAGTTCTCTCTGGGAATGCATTACTAAAGCCATGTACAACACAAAGACCAGGAGTCCATGCCTTGGGATCACTTATTTTAAATGTACTTCACTGCATGGTCTCTTCTTCATCTCTGCTACGAGGAGCCTTGACGGTAGAGTTGTCAAATCGGAATATGTAGACAGGGCTCCATGTTTCCAGCTCTCACCTTTTAAAAATTATTTTATCAAGTGACTAATGGCTCCCATTACCTAAGCCTAAGTAGCAAATAGAGGTGAGTGTGTCAGTAAATTTATAGGGTGAGCCAGACCAGAGCCATGCCAAGGGTCCAGCTTGGCTCTAAGAGTCCTCGAATAAGCCAAGCCATGCAAATGTTTGGCATGTAAATGATGCAACAAACCAAGGGCCGGATTTACAAATATTTTGCACTGGGTTTGCAACCCAAAAGTGGCACAAACCTACACAAAATATTTTTCTTGGATTAACTTTCCAGCGCAAACCTTGTTTTGTGCTGGAAAGTTGTTGTGAAGTAACACAGAGCAGCGAAAAGCACTGTGCACTACTCTGCATCAAAGGTGGTACATGGTTGTGACACAAAACCCTAACCACTGACAATAGTAGACAGGGTATTGCACTCAAAAATGTTGCCACTTTAAAGCAGATGTTAAAAGAGGAAATGCTTTTATTTCTTCTAATTTTTCCCTCTTTATAAGTGAGTTGATTTGATTTGATTTAAATATTTCTGAAGCGCAAGCAAATGCCCAAATGCGTCTTGGTGCTAGAGCGCACTTGGCTGTACAGCACACAACTGAACTGGAAATTTTTTAAGTTAGTCTAAACACACTGTTTTGTATTGGAAGGACATCGGATTATGTCACTGCATAGATAGGCATGTTTTAAAGTGATAGTTTTCAGGCATAACCTAATTAATGCCACCTACCAACAACGCCATTAGTGAACTAAGAGGCAAATCAATAGCCATGCAAACTCTAAACATGGCCTAGATTCTAATTATAGATGGAGCAACATTAGAGTTTATTAAATCAAACATAAGGGAAGAATGTAAAGCACACATTCTGAACTCAAATATTTAAAAGTGCTTTAATATGTGAGAAAAAAGAAAAAGGTGGGTCTTTGAAATAAAATGTTTGCCTATGATCATACAATTTGGACAAGCAGGGAAGCCGGTATTGATTCCAGGTTATCTGGTTTCACATTTTGAAATTTAGCCAGATGGATATCTTTGTTTCTCCCTCCTTTTTACATCAAAGGTCAATGTTTCATTGTTTATTCTTTGCTCACCAAGAAATCAACCGATGCAGAGATATCAAACCTGACTAAGGGCCCCCAGACCCAACTACCAAGCCAAGAATGGATATATTTGACAGGGTGTCACACCTCAAATATCCTCCTGAAGCTATGTCAGCTTTTTAGGTTAGGTTAGGGTCTCCAACACTATCTGTAAAAAGAACGATTTAGGTTCACTGCCAACCATCTCAAGCTACTAATATTACTGTTGTAAGATCACATCAAACAACAGTACATTAGTGGCCATCCTATGCATGTTTACCAGTAGTAATCACTTCAGTGCATGAGGCAGGGTTGCCAGCAGTAATGTAAAAAAAGGCTTTGCAAATGCGAAATAAATTTATGTGGGTAATACATACCAGTATTGCTGCAATGTCTCCGGGACCAAAGTAATAATGTTAGTAATAGGTCTCCCCAACCCCACATGATTTATCACTCAAATATCGGCTTTAAATATATTTTGGAAATACAACCATTTTTCCCCAAGCATCAGCTTAAGAGTTCTGAAAATACACACATTTGCAATTCACACTTTTGAATTTTGATACACATATATTATTCCAGCCGAACAAACACTTCTCATTTACTAGGCTGGATTGCACACATGATAGCTATGTGCAGGAAGCTTGAGAGCTACCAGTATCTCATGAGCTACTACTTGCAGAGGCCTGGTCTAGATATTGCAATAAAAAAAACAGAATCTGAATTCAGAGTCTGAGAGTTTGGGGGTCAGAAGTGGGTAGCTGAAAATCTTAGATCTTTGCAACAATGTTTCCATTTTTGTACCTGACTGGTCCAAGAGCTCTTTTGATCCTGAAGGTGACCCACAAGGAAATACAAAAATCTCTCCTTGCACTATGAAACATCTACAACCTAGTTCACTTTCTAAAGAAATATCGAATTTGGCCTACTGCCAGGACGTTTTCTAAAGCACAAGACAGTATTAAGTGGGATTTAGGGCTGATAGAGTGCACTGACACACGCGGCAGGATACAGAGATGAGGGCGGGCAATGGGCTCGGATGTGCATTCCCATATTTCCCCAACAGGTGGACTAACAATAGATACTGAAGGATTATTCTGCACTTATTGTGTTCAACTGTGTTGAATTTTGAGATGGACACCATGTCTTTACACAACGCCCTGTGGGCTGTTTTCTCTGTCTTATTGCGAATTAATCAAATTTGCTTACAACGAAATTGGAGCCTGACAGTATTAAGAGCACTAAACACACACAAGTTGGCTCGTAAAAGTCAGTCAACATTAAATAAATTGGTGTAGCTAAAAAATGTGTTCTTCGGAGAATACCAAGCTAAACAGGTATCCCAGGTTTCTTGATGTGGCCAAAAACATTAAGCCTGATTTTAGCTTGATTCAATGTAACTCCAGAATTTACACCCTCTCTCCTAGATCGCACTCAATTTACTGATCTAGATTACAGATTGTATTGCAGAAGAGGTAGACCTGATGGAGGGTTCATTGACCATGTTATGAACCTAGGGGCAGATTTACCAAAATGTGGTGCTTCATTGCATGAAATGGAGAGGGTAGAAAAGCTCCATATGTACAAAGATGTGGAGCATTTCTGCTCTCTCCTTGCCCTGGCACACTGTGTGCTGTCTAGCGCCAACGCAGGCACCCTTGTACAATAGTGCAAGGGTGCCTGTGTTATGGACAAGATTGTTTTTGTTCAGGAAGGGACACATTCCTACACAAAAAACAATCCTTTGAGGCATAATAATCTTTCTATGTCTAGCACACGAGGAAAAAGAAATTAATGAGAACTAAAGATATTTCTCTTTGTTACTCTTCTGTATGGTAGGTGCACCAGTTTGGCTCCAAACCAGGTTCATACATTTTTGTAAATCTGGGTTTGTGTAAAAAGGCATGGCTGGATGCATGGAAACGCCCATGCTCTACCCATATAACACCTACCTTGTAATATTATCACAATACCCCAAAGATGGTCCTTAGATTCATACTAATAAATCCTTAGCTCGGGCCTGGTAGAGTTGCAAAGCGTAGTCAGGCTTTACCAGAGGATCAAGTATTGAGCATTTCAGAGTACTAACATGAAATATAAGTAATTGACACAACCTGACAGAAATCCAAAACCTATTTATCAAAATAGAGTGTATATTTATCTTCATTTATACACCAAAATGAACGGGATATCATACATATAAACAAATTATAGATTTTTTAATCAATATTATATCAGCGCAGTAAAATATATAGACAAAATAACATTGATGTCAAAGCAAAATCCGCAAGTGACAATCGGTCACTTTCAGGTCAAGTTACTTGGACTCCTTATGGGGTAAGGTCATGCGGGCTCCAGGACCAGGCCACAACAGTCAGATCAATTTTACTTGGCCTGTGGCTTTGTGTGGCTCAGTAAATCACACTTAAGGACTTGTGCTGCCTTGCAATGACTTGTGTCACGCAAAGCAAAAAATGTCCCCTCGTTTCCTGCCTCCTAACACACTAGAATTCCATCCTTTCCACGGGAGAAAGAGACTACAGAGAATCAGCTCCATTGTACTCAAACTACAGGACTTACCAGGGCTTTATTTCTGGGCCGAAATCTAGATGCCATGAGTGCAGCACCCGCTTGCTTCTGCATCTTTTAGACCCCAGGTTTCCCTGCTGCAATAGCTTGCAACCTATTTAAAAAGTAGCAAGAAAACAGAAATGCAGGTTGTCCTACCTCAACAGAAAGGGTTTTGCCTTCGTTTGCCTTCCCGTTTAATTTTGCCACTCGCTTTAAAACATTTACAGCCTGTTCAGGCTTCCCAGCTGATATGAGCCATCGTGCTGATTCTGGAATCCACCTGCAAAAACAGTTCAAACAGTCGAAATGTACTTTTTTGAAAGACATTTTGGGCAAGTATGATCCTTGTGGAAATTCAGTTAGTTTAGCTGAACTGCCAAAATCTCTTACAATAAAAGAAGCAAGTAGGGTTGGGATTTGTGAAAACAACGTTTGTGACTTACAGGCTAAACATGACAATCACTTATTGGATTTAATTCTTAATTTAGCAGCTAATTAAATGGCACATACCAGAGGTAGAGCGAGAAGACGAAGAATGGCACAGATACAGTGAGTTGGAGGTGGCGCCAGTTTGGGATGATGTATGCCAGTCCTGCCAGGATAATCAGCCCAACCGTGTAAAAATGGCCTGGGATGGTCCCGGTGATGCTTCTCTTCCGAGTAGGCATCCATTCAACAACTAAAGCAGTGAATGGGAAGAGGTTATGGAGAACAGTGCCCTGCATAACTTTAGACCATCATCTCACCTCCTGTCACCAACAATGCGCCAAGTATATATTGCGAATGTGAGAGATGATGATGCTTTGCTCAGACAAGGTCTGGTCCAAAGTCCAATCCAGGATTCCATTCCATTTGCTTTTTATACTTACAAAATGTCAATAATTTTTAAATCAAAATATGGAAATGCCCAAAAAGCAATTGAATGTATATTATATTTACCATTCATAATTTAAATATGTATCCATAATGCATTTATATAAGTTTCTGTTTCCCGTGTGTGTATACACACACAGAAAATAGAATGGAAAAAGTCAAAGATTAAAGGGACATTATAGGTAGCTCACAATGACATTGACAACATGACGTTTCAAACTCAGGAACCACTGACATTCACCAATAAAAGTTCAGTGAGCTAACTATAATATGTGCCCCTGCCATGCACTGCTATTGACCTTACACAATACCTCACTCATGACATGCCTTATAATATCATCAGTGGCATCGCTGATGACATCATCAAATGAGAATGAGAGTTTGTTTCACAATTATCACACTGAAAGCTTTATCTGCAGCAAACTACCTATACCTTTGGCACTTCTAATAAGTATGATTTTTGACAATATACTTGGCTTCCTAAAGAAACTTGGGTTCTTGAAGAATGCGGAGTTTCTGTCAAGAGCTCTCCACAGCGCAAACCGCCTATTTTAGTTTAAAAGTAGAAAAATGTCATGATGTTTGCCATGCATGTATATTTCTGTCAGTATATCATAATAGTCTCCTGTAGCAGCCTATTTAATTAATAAAAGGTATGTCTATTATTTTATTTTTTTACAGGAGATGCCAAGCGATTTATTGTGTGATAAAAATGAATTCCCATGAACTGAAGATACAATCAAGTTTCAGTCTTTTAATCAAATCAATATCAATCTTTATTCGACTATGCATCACAATCATGAAAGATCAAAACATTAGAGCCACATAAATACCTTAAAAACAATAAAACAGACAGTCCACTGTATTGCGATCAAGTCACTCATTCTGTAAACATTCTGTACCATTTAAGAAAAACAAGCCCGCCTATCATTCAAATCATTATAAATTAGGCGCACATATTTTATTCCAGTATAGGGCTCTTTTTAAGTAGGCAGTGACCGCCAACATCACCACATGGTCATGTAATAGCTGTAAATGTAAAAAGGCAGGTCAAAATTGAATACAACCCCAAGATTTTAAAAGTGGTAAGAATTACTTGTTGTGCAAAAAATCATAACATTGACAGAAGAAGACCAGGTGTATTAGGGTTTGGTGCGAGCAACCGTCGCAAGGACAAGTTAAAAGTGCATGGGGATCATACTGACCTGGGGAAACACAGATCATTGTATGGATAGAACCCAAGCGAAATTTTGTGAGCAATGATCTGTCCCAAGGATGTCTAACAGCTACAAGGTACGGTTTGGTGCCTGTAACAGTTTTCAGAAGCAGGCAGGATCTATTGGAGTGTTTCTCCAGCGCCCTAGCTTCCCTCTCACCCTTTAGTCTGTTTAAAAATCCTTCCCTCAAAAGGCTTCAATCTCTTTTTTTAAGAAGCTGTGGCCTGTTAAAAAGGTCCATACAATCCAGGGAGTGAACAACGGTTTTAATATAATTAACCATGGTATCTTGTGGCCATACATACACCCCAGACAATCCTCAATCACACTCTTATTAAAATTCAGTCTCTTATCGGCCCATACTGAGATCCAGAGTAGCAATGGGGCCAGGTTGACTTGATCCTCCACATAGTCCAGACCCAATTCTTCATGAATAGTAAAGGATGCACTATTTATACCCAGGCCCAATAACTTTCTACAAAATCGGTCCTCTTCCTGCTGAATCACCTTGCAGTTATGGTGCCCCCAAATGGTCCACCATATGTCTGTACTGGTAGACATCTCATTCTATAGATTTGCAGTAGGGGCAGAATAGGCTTATTGCATATCAACAAGTGAAATATAAACAGAGCACTACAGGCTAGACTAAATTTAGAGCATCGATTAGAAATACAGGTAAGCCAATTTTTCTGATGGGCAAATGACACTCCAAAATAAGGAAAAGTAGAAACCCTAGTAATTATTCGCCCCTTAATGTCAATAGGTCTAGTTTTGCAGCCTTCCTCCCACAAACCATATAGTGAGTCTTTGAGATGTTTGTGTCCAGATCCAAGTCATCCCTAAAATTGACAAACTGATCGACCAATAGCTTTAGCCCATTTGCCATTCTGGCCATCAATACTGCATCATCAGCATAGAGCAGAGTGGGCATACTGGCTGACTTTATCTTGGACAAGTCTACCCCATCTTCAATCAGACAGGTGTTCAAGCTATTTATGTATAACAAAAACAAAATTGGCACCATCACACAGCCCTGCCTTACGCCTGTGGGAGGCTAAATGATTGGGTGGACACCCCCTCCATGCCATATCTGACACAGCCATTTACGTTTATGTGTAGGGCTTTAAGGAAGTTGACCAGGTGGGAAGGTAGTCCTAATACACCCAGGATGTCCCAGAGCTTTGACCTGTTTACCCGGTCAACGACGCTTCTGAGGTCCATGAATGCATGAAAAATGGACCCCTGTTTGGCCACTACGTATTTACCTATCAGAAGGTTAAGGTTCATGCAGTGGTCAAATGTGCCCATCCCTTCCATAAATTCATAGTGGGCAGGGCAAATAATGTCATTGGCTTGAACCCATACTTCTACACGCTTTAAAACAATACGACCTACCCCCTTCACAACTGAGTTTACCAGGGAAAACAGTCTATAGCAGGTGGGATCCTGGCCATTCCCCTTTTTAAAGACTGGAACTACAGCAGATTTCCAAGACGGGGGTAAGCCTATCTGACCCGCAGCATTAAGAACATTAGTCAGAACTGAGGCCCAGAGATGTAGTTCTGTCTTATATGAATCCATAGGTATCCCATCTGGCCCAGGGGCTTTATTGGAGGGGCTGCCGATGATAGCTGCTTAAACCTCCTCAAGATCAAACCTAACCTCAAGTCGGTACAGGCCACCGTCTTTATCCTTAGCTACGGGCACAACTGTATCCAGGGCATAGACCTTATGGTAGTGAGCCACCCAGTGAGCTGGAGAGATCACTGGCATCCTGAACAGCCACAATTGGCTGCCTTCCATTGACCACTGCCCAAAAACCGCTAGAGTCCCTAGTGGTGCTAGTAGACACCAACCATTCCCAAGAGGCCTCTTTAAGCTCAGCTTTCCGCTTCCCAACAGCTAATTTATAGGCCCTTCTTGCTCCCTTAATAATATCCCGATTACGAGGTTTAATGTTGAGGGCCTCATGCAGGTGGTTGCCAGCCTGCCTGCATGCTTTATCAAACCAGCCCAATTTTATCACCCTGTGTTTACTCAACATATCCCTCATAATGGTATTAGTACAGTTATTTAGTTGTTCAAACACTTCAAAAACGATTGCAGGTGATGGTTCAAGGGCTAATAGGTGCTCCATAATAATTCCTAAGTTTAAACTAACTACAGACTTCATCAATGTGGGAATTGGAAGGTTGCACCACTTCATCCTGAGTCCCCCATCTTTCACAGTTAAACCGGTCAGGCCTAGCACCCAAACTAGCATATACTCCTAACCTAATTTCCTTTGGATTATGGTCACTGAAGCAGGTTTCATGTACCATCCCTGGGCTAGCATAGCTGTTGAGCGAGCTTGAAATAAAAACATAATCAATATTGATCACTTTCCCCATCCCACAAAAGTGGGCAATTCTCTGGACGAACTGGGTCCCCTGGACATAGCTTTTCTCAAACCAGCCTGACCAGTTGCCTCCAATAGCTTGCGAACCCTTTGGCCAGACCCTAAATCGCTAATCAGAGAATCATCGACCTGAAAGGGGTTACAATCATTTAGGTTATTTCCTAACTTAGTGTTAAAGTCCCCACCTATTGAAATGTTAAAAGACTTAAAATAGGCATATGTTCTAGCCTCTAGGAGTGATACTACTTCACAAAGAGCCTCAATCTGATACCCAGGGTCGCTAATAGAATCATAGAAATTCACCAGAAAAAAATGAAAATCTTTAAAAACAATCACCCATAACATCTGTTTCACGTTGTGTCTCAGGGAAACTGGAAAAACCCTAAATTGCTTGGAAAGAGGAACCAGGGTGGTTAGCCCACTTCGCGACCTATGACCAGGGGAGGGAATTGCTGCCACATTAAAGCTTTCATAGCCATCCCAGCCAACCAGCTCTAGGGCCCAGGTTTCCTGGAGCATAATAATCCGAAATCAATGACAAAATTAAGCCATTCTGGGTCCACCAGCTTTTCTCTTATGCCAGCCATATTCCAGCTGAGGACTCTTAGCGAAGGTCCTAACATACTAAAGAGTGTAGAGTAAATGGGTAGTTTACTAGTGCACAAAAATTGCGTTCCCTACTCTGGTGAACGTCCCCTAAGTGCACTTCCAAAGGTCCCAACTGTGGGATTTATTACTTTAATCACCAGATTGACTTGTAGCTTAATTCACAATGATGACATTTATTTAAATCATAACTTTCTAGTTAGGTAATTTCAAACCATCTCAGCATTGAATCCTTTGTCTTTGAGGCTTAGATGGTTGTTATTCAAATAAACATCCATTAAGTGAAGCATGAATATCTGGGCTTTCTAGGACTGAATGTTGAGACAAAGTTTCTCTCCCAATTGGAGCGTGCAGACCCGGAAAGATTGGTCCCACGGGCAGTCCCGGTCCGCATGACTTGCCGAGGGGGGGAGGATTTAATGTAATTTTTTTTAAACTTACCTTCCCGGGTCCCGCGCCGTCTCAGCTTCTGGCCGGGTATGTGAAACAGGAAGCAGGCAGCCTCTCTCCCCTTCCACAAGCCAATCACAGTGCTGCAATGGCAGCATTGTGATTGGTGGGGACGGCGCCCAGCCAGGCACCTATCGGGAGGCCATTTACTATGCAGCCTACATGGAGAAAATGGCAGAGTGCGCATGACTGGTTTGGTCAGCCCCAGTGGGCCAAACAACCAGTCAGGGCCCACAACATTGGGCTAGCCACTCCTCCCTTGCCCTGTTGCAGATCCGCCCACCCCCAACCAAGCCCTTCTGCTTCCTCGCAGTGCGAGAAGCAGTAACATAAAATTGTATTTATACCATTTTATGTCACTGCTTCTCGCACTGCGAGAAAGCAGTGGGACGACGCTCCTCCGCCCACATGGAGGAGCCGCCCCTGCCCATGGGATGAAGGGAGTTAATAGATTTCTTGATGGGTTCAATCCTTTTCATCAGCTCTGTGACAACAGACTCCAATGCACACAATCTTTCAAGCAGGGGGGCAATACTTTGCGAGATGATCTCTTTCATTGGATGTATGATATTACAACGCGGGTTTTTACCACGCGTGCAGTTACATCGCATGCGTTACAACGCATGCGATGTTACAACGCTATGCCATTAGAACGCAAGTCTTTACATCGACTTGCGCTAGATGGCGTGCTGACATTAAAAAAGTGTAATTTACTATTCCAACTCCAGTCCACTTAACAGTAGGGAAGGTGTTGGGATAGTAAACTACACTATTTGTAATGTTAGCACGCCATCTAGCGCAAGTCGATGTACAGACTTGCGTTCTAATGGCATAGCGTTGTAACATCGCATGCGTTGTAACGCATGCGATGTAACTGCACAGCGTGGTAATAACCGCGTTGTACTGGCTGTTCCCCCTTTCATTTTGCCAAGCACAGTAATCCAATCCATATTAACAGTACTCACTGTCTCCGGGTTATCAGAGCTAACCTGATTCATTGATATATAAGAGGAACCTTTAGGACCCTTGGCTGTTACAGTGCATTTAGCTTGACGCTTCCTTTTGAGCAAGGGTGAGCATATACTAATCTGTGGAATTTCCAATTCGGCACTGTCCTGGGCACATTCCACTAAAGGGACATTGGAGAGGCTTTGGTTGTTCCTAGCACCTGGGTGGGCCTGAGGGGCAATCTGTAGATCATGCATTGAAGCCGCCCCTATCATAATGCCAGACCCCCCTCCAACCTCCAGCGATAATCTGCGTTCAGCCAAGTCAATGTCAGTTGTAATGACCCCTACTGCTCGGGCCAGAAAAGAATCCAGAGTGGTGCTGTTTGTAAATTTAATAGCACTATCTTTAAAACCTGGTACTTTGTGCTTCACGATTTTAGTATTTTGGCCGCCTTGAGCCTGGTATTTAAAAGCCAAGCCTAATTATGCAGCTAATACATCCAGCAATCTTGAAAAATTAGATATAAAATAATTAGCTGTTGCATTGGGACTTACCCACCGGGCATACCCTGCTGGGTTCTCAATGAATGAGGGGGGGCCTATTACAGCCCCCTTCAGGAGATGAAGGCCTGGTCTTCGCCCGTGTCACGCCTTGGCGCGCACCGCATGTGTTCCATGCTGTGGGACACCTCCCTGCTATTTGTGGTGCAACAGCAACTCCTGATGACGTGGCCTCCAGGCCAAGCAGAGGTTGCTGGGAGGTGTGTTCTCTCTCCCTACCAGCACGGAAACAAGGACAGCAGCCAAGGAGTCAGTAAGATGAGGATTCTGCGGTGTGGGACACCTCTACGCTATTTGTGGTGCGCCAGCACCTCCTGTTGACATGGCCTCCAAACCAGGCAGAGGGTGCTGGGAGGTGTGATTTCTCTCCCTCCAAGCACCGAAACAAGGACAGCAGTCAAGGAGTCGGTAAGATGAGGGTCCTGTGCTGCGGGACACTTCTCTGCTATCTGTGGTGTTCCGGCACCTCCTGATGACGTAGCCTCTGGGCCATGCAGAGGGTCCTGGGAGGTGTGGTCTCTCTCCCTCCCAGCACTTAAACAAGGACAGCAGCCAGACAGTCTATTTATATAAGTGTATGTGTAAACCAAACACTTATAACAATAAATGTATCTGAAATCTGTAGAGATTGCACATCAGGTTTGTATTACTTTTTAACATAGAGCCAATGCAAAATTTACAATTTTACTTATAAATCAACAGAAATCACTTTTTGTTGGTATATAACCAAAACGTATTCAATTTGATGTAATGCACCACCTTGCATTAGTTTGCATCAAGGGAGTGGAGTGTCCATTGGTTTTGTAAGGGATTGCAATGCACTCAGTCATAGATTTTGATGGAAATCCATATGTAAAATGAATTGTAGACATGGATTTGTGCCAATGTTCTGCACCTCATTGAGGCTGTTGTAATACAGTGAAAGGGTACCTGATTTAGTGGAAGTCTGCACAAAATGCATCAGTGCATTGAGACAGCACATCTATTTGTTTGTAGATGTACAACAAATCTATGCTGGGTGAAGGTAATGTGTAGTAGGTCCTTGGCCATGTCACAGGGACTTGCGTGTCTGGGGAGAGTGGGCTCTCCATGAAGAATTGTGCACAGGTCAAAAGGCTGACTATAGTAGTTGCTTCTTCACCTAACCGGGTTTTCATATCTGGAGGAACTGATCTCTCTCTCAAGAGGTGTGCACAGGGAAAGGTTGATCATAGTAAGGTTTTGTATGGCATAATTGGGCACCTTTTTGTGATAGTATTGCTTGATATTTTGTCATGTTTACATGCATTAACACTGTCTGGGCATGGATTACACCTCATGATTACTAGCTCAACACCCAAATATAGCAATAAGCAACCGAAAGGTGACCAGTTAACCTTTGCAAAGGATATTCTATGGCTCCACAACACGTACTGCTACATTTTTAGTAGCTTTTGAAGCATTTAAGCTAGAAACAACATTTTTTTTTGTGCTAAAATCTGCTCATTATGCAGAAGATAATGGATTATGAGGCAAATGTATAGTTATGTGGAGAAACGCAGCAGATGCACAAACACATAATTCAGGGGCCCTGCTAATATGATTTTGTGTCTGGAAAAAGTGGCTTCTTTGTAAAGATCTGTAAAGAAGTTGAAGGCTGTCCTGAAAACATCTGATCAAGGAAAAGGGAATGTGTAGCAGGGACTTGGTGAACTAATAGGACTTGGGTGTCTGGAGAAAGTGGACTCTCTGTTAAGACTGCTTTCTGTACATGGTGAAGGGTGGGCGTAGTAGAAGCTTGGCGACTTAATGTGGCTTTTGTTTCTGGAGGGAGTGGGCTCTAAGAGTTTTGTACATGATGAAAGGTTTGCATATTAAGTACTTGGACTCATAATGGACTTGGGTGTCTGGAGGGACTGGGCTCCCTGGAACCCTTCTGTTCAAGGTGAAGGGTGAGCATAGTAGAGCCATGAACACCTAAATGGACATGGGTGTCTGGAGGAAGAGGGTTTTGCGTTAAGACGTCTGTACAAGACAAGATGTGCACATTGTAGGTGCTTGAATTCCTAGTAGGACTGGGTGTACAGAGGACGTGTGTCTGAAGGAATTGACCTTCCCATGAAGACTTCTCTACAAATTGAAGTATGTGCATTGCAGGGGTTTAGACGCCTAAAAGGGCTTGGGTGTCTGGAGATAGTGGGCTTTCCGTGAATACATCTGCAGGGAGTAGGCTATTTGTGAAGGCTTCTGTGCAAGAGAAAGGTGTGCATAGTAAAATCTTAGACACCTAATAGGGCTTGGGTGTCTAAAAGGAGGGAGCACTCCATAAATACCTCAGTATTAGACAAAGAGTGTGTGTATTAGGTGATTGGACTCCTAATGAGACTTGATTGTCTAGAGAGCGTGGGCTCTTCGTTAAGACCTTTATAGGGATGCATAGTAGGGTCTCGGCTAGCTAATGTGGCTTGTTTTATTTTTTTACCTATTGTCATGTGTCTGGCGGCACTTCTATGGGAGCCAGCGCAGAACCCTGTGTGCTTTCATGGGGGAGACTTTGGGAACATACGAAGAATGCTGGCACTTGCCAAAGTACCAATATTCTTACAGCCTCACCCAAAAAAATATCTCTTTAGTTTTAACTGTGGGGTTGGGAAGGGCACATACCCAGTGAGAGAGCTTGATTAGATTTAATTAGGGCAGCTCATAACTGTAACAATCCTACAGCAATAATACTGGTAGTCCTTGGTAGAAATGGGGTATCTAGTTGGCATTGGAATCCATCCTTTCCAAGTAGGGACCCTCACTCTAGTCAGGTTAAATAAGTGACACACCTAAAATAACCCCTGCTTACCCCCTTGGTTGCTTGGCACAGAGCAGTCAAGCTCATCCCAGAAGCAATATGTAAAGTATTTGGACATGCACACACAAGCACACAGTACCACAGTGAAAACACCACAAAAGGACTCCACATCAGTTTGGAAAAACAGCCAATATTTATCTGAATAAAACAAGACCACAATGACAAAAATTCAACAAACATAGGTCAAGATATGAATATTCAAAGATTACATAAAGTTCAGTTCTTAAAAATCAATGCTCCCACTTGATCAGGACATAGGGACAGATGTAGGTAAATCTGAAATACCGATTTCTTAATAGTGAATTTTACAGATTCGCTATTAAGAAATCGGTATTTCCTATGTAGGTAAAGATTCGGTATAAAATACCGAATCCTTAATATTCCTTATTACCGAATCGGTAATTGAGATTCGGTAATAAGGAATACCTTCCCATTCATTTCTATGGGCTTGGAAGCCCATAGGAATGAATGTGAAGACATTTACTATTAGCGATTCGGTATTACCGAATCGCTAATAGCGGGAGCACTTTCAAGGGTGCCAGAGTGTCAAAAGGACACCCTGTTGCACCCCTGAAATGTGCATGTGTGCACATGTGGTGCACATACATGCCCTAAGGGCATGAATGTGTGCCACATGGCACTGAACAAAAAACAAAAAAGTGATTTTTCAAAGGAAATCGGTAATTACCACCAACTTGAAGTTGGTGATAATTACCGATTTCTTAGGGCTCAAAAGCACTCTTTAATGTGCTTCCTACATTGCATTTAAGGAATCGATATTACCGATTCCTTAAATGCAAGAGCAATAAGGAATCGGTATTTACCGATTCCTTATTTACCGATTCCTTACCTACATTAGAAATGGCTAAATATCGGTCAGTAACGCTGAAATTTACCGAATTCCGATGTTACAGACTGGTATTTAGCCACTTACATCTGTCCCAAAGTACCTTAGATGTATCAAAAATCAAAGGTGTGCCTGAGGCCCTGAGGAGGACGGAACGAAAAAGTGGAGCCTAAGGGGCGGAGGGCTCTGGGCGGACTGACTGTGGGCCCCGCCTGCGACCTGAAGCTGCGATCATACTACAGCGCGGTGCACCGGAACGGCCCAGGAGGCAGAGTGACTGCGCATCGGACTTGAGGCAGTAAGTGTGACCGCATGGATCTTGGGGGGCCCCCCGCCTGAAGTGTGGCATACTGGCCAAACTACCGCTCCTTGGATCCCTGAGGAGAGGCAGCAGAGCCTGCCAGGAACAATAAACTCAATAGTCCATTGGAGCGGCACAGCTCATAGAACGGGTGGGGGTCCCCCTCGGTGTAATGATATACTTAGGGGATCAGAGACCCTTTCAAAAGTCATAAGATCCTGTCACGATTGGAATGGGAACAAAGACGTGTGGCTCCTGTGGGATTGAAGAGCCTCCCATCCCCCTTCACCTCTAGAGTGGGGGTTCCCTAGACTTGTCAACGTGAGCCTAATGGACTTAAGTGCAAGTCTTCTGGATTTGGTGGGTGTGGCTGTGAACGGTGCTGGCTGGAAGCCGTCATTACAAAAATAGGGTAACCCAGTAGTCAAGGACCTGGGTATAATCTTGGTACAAAAAACAGTGGTCCTAAACCAATTATGAATACAACACAGCAAAAGGTGCTCACTCAGCTAAATCATTTACTTAGTCACAAGCTCAAATATAGAAAAGTTTTTGAAGTGGCTCACAATATTAATTATAAAATTCAGTATCAAAAGAAAAAGGGGGGAAAACATCCAACATATAAGTCACCATACATTTATTTTCTTTTTAGGCAATTTAAATTTTAATTTTTGTAATATACAACACAAGGTTGCTCCAGAGGGAACGTGCATGAAGCAAGAGTGCTAAAGGGTGAGTGAATGAGGTAGAGAGTAATAGAACATAGTAATAAAAGGATTTTTGGATTCACAAAGGGATCGGTCGTGATTCACCGTCCAAAACAGAACCTGGCCACATTCATAAATTACAAAGGTACATTTATGTAATTAGAGAAAACCAATTAATGGTCTGGCACGAAAGGAGGTTGTGTGTCCCAGCCGGTTGAGGGGGTGGGCGTCGACGTTTCGACCCGTCTTGATGGACTTAAGGGATTTTGTAAACCTTGGCCGTGCGGGTCTTCATCAGGACCAGAGGGGCAACCTGAGGGACTTCTAGATTAAATCGTGTGTCTGAAAATTAAGAACAGGGGTGGAGTGATAAGGATGTTGTCCTGGAATTCAATAAAAGAAAGAAACAGCCTGATAGGCGGTTTACCTGATATAATTCAGTGTCCAATATTATTGGAAAGCGTATACCAAACGTCCTGTTATGGTGCGAAGTTTAATGTCTGAAAATTATATGAGACATAACTTGATTAGATGGCGCCTGCCATGCCACATTCAAAATTAATAATAACGCTAAAACAGGGGGAACACATGTTTACCTGGGGTCGTCAAAATACATAGTGGCGTCTTGTTGGTGAAAGATTCAATCGCAGCTGTCAATAATTAGAAAGGGGTATTCAAAATGAGAATTTAGTTTGAAACTCGAAAACATTCTAAGTTCGAGTCCCAAAATGTGTAAGAAATTACCTTTGGACCGAACTAATCAGTCGTAGAGTCGTCTCGCCGAGTTAGCAGCAGTGTATGCGCTCAGCCGCGAGGACGTTCATTACCGGAGCAACCGTCAGCGTACTAATGACGGTCCGCGGAAAAGACGAAAGAGTTAAAAGACTGCAGAACGGTGCAAGCCTCCGGTGGCAATGTATGTTAAATTAATAATCCCAAATTACCGAAGGACTGTGTATAACGTTAAAAAACTGCAGCACGGTGCAAACCTCCGGTGGCAGTGTGCGTTAAATTAATAATCCAAAATAATTTTTGCCGAAGGATTGTGTATAACGTTATGCCCAAGGAGGTGTGTACACAGTTACGATGTCCTGTAATTCAGATAACCAATTCTCATGCAATCAAGATCATCATAAAGGGTATTCCATGTACCCGAATTCAATAAATGTACAGGACATAATTTATCAACATTAAAAACACAGGACAATTACATACATTTAAGGACAACCCTTTTCATACAATGTTCAAACCAAATTGAAAACATACGGAAAACAATTGAAAACATTAAGAAAAGGACAAATTACATATGTTTACGAACAAACCTTTTCATACAATTAACAATAATCAACCAAAATGCATAATGCCGCGTCATAGGATGGGTCACCCCTTAATCATCCGTGAAAAGAACACGGTAGTAATACCATGTCCTTACATAGAAAACCTATTAGATATTGGTGGTGTCTAGGCGGGGGGATAGTCAGATATGGTAATTGTACCAACTCCTCACCTAGAACTATAATCGTGACATACTGGAAACCTATTCAGATATGGTTGGCAACGGAAGAGGGAAGTCAGTCATTATATATGTTTCCATCGGGTGATTAAAGTTATGTCTCATATAATTTTCAGTCATTAAACTTCGCACCATAACAGGACACACGATTTAATCTAGAAGTCATTCAGGTTGCCCCTCTGGTCCTGATGAAGACCCGCACGGCCAAGGTTTACAAAATCCCTTAAGGCCATCAAGACGGGCCGAAACGTCGACGCCCACCCCCTGAACCGCCTGGGACACACAACCTCCTTTCGTGCGAGACCATTAATTGGTTTTCTCTAATTACATAAATGTACCTTTGTAATTTATGAATGTGGCCAGGTTCTGTTTTGGACGGTGAATCACGACCGATCCCTTTGTGAATCCAAAAATCCTTTTATTACTATGTTCTATTACTCTCTACCTCACTCACTCACCCTTTAGCACTCTTGCTTCATGCACGTTCCCTCTGGAGCAACCTTGTGTTGTATATTACAAAAATTTAAATTTAAATTGCCTAAAAAGAAAATAAATGTATGGTGATTTATATGTTGGATGTTGTCCCCCCTTTTTCTTTTGATACTGAATTTTATAATTAATATTGTGAGCCACTTCAAAAAAAATTCTATATTTGAGCTCATGACTAAGTAAATGATTTAACTGAGTGAGCACCTTTTGCTGTGTTGTATTAATAATTGGCTGGAAGCCGTGGGCAAACAGTGTGCGTCTGTGACTGTGGAGATGGGTAAACCCTGGAGGAAACACGCCGGGGCAACCCAGGAACAGGAGGACGATCAGCGAGAGCAGGCATGGGGCAGCCCTGAGCCCCAACCCACCTCGGAAACTATCCAGCACCAATTGTCAAACATCTTTGAGGTAATTTCCGATACGAAAGCCACACTCCACCGAGACATTAGCATGGTGTGAGTGGGCCTTGGGCTCCTACGCATGGAACACCAAAAACTCAATGAGAGGATGAAAGTGGTGGAACTAGGCATTGAGGATCTATCACCTGCACACAAAGCCCTTAGAGCAGGTGGAGGGACTAACTAACAGGCTCCGGACCCTGGAGCGTCGAGCGGAGGACGGAGAAGGGTGCAGCCACCAAAACAATGTACGAATCCTTGGCCTACCGGAGGTAATTGAGAACTGAAATATGGTGGCGTATATAGAACCTTGGTTCAAGGAAGTGGTGGCCCCAGGTGCACTGACACAGTTCTTCAATCTGGAAAGAGCGCACCGAGTGCCAGCCTGCCCGCTGGTGCCGGGTCCCCATCCGCGTCCAGTGGTGGCCAGATTGCTACACTACAGGGATAGAGACATCCTCTTACAGAAGGCCCACTCAGACGGCCCCTTTGTCATAAATAACTCCAAGGTCTCGATGTTCCCTGACTATACCCTGGAGGTTTAACAGAAGTGTGCTTCATACCTAGAAGTTAAGAAGGCACTTAGAGAGGAGGGCATCCAGTATTATTTTATGTTCCTGGCCAAGTTCCGCATTGTGGTAGACGGCAAGACTCACTTCTGCAAAGATCCCAAAATTGCTTGAGACTGGATTGAAGCTTACAGAAGGGAGGCAACTGGGTCGGTACCAAAACCCAGGCGGGCAGTGAGGAGCCGGGAGCCCAGGAAGTGCTCACAGAGACACAGGTCTGAGCAAATCCAAGCAAAGAAACCAAATTCCTCGCAGACAGAACGTGAGAGGGTGGCGGCCCAAAAATTGCCCAGAAGAGTGGCTCCCCATCTGAGGCTGTATCTGGATCCATGAAAGGGACTGAAGTCTTGGAATCAGATACATCTGGCAGGTACAGTTTGGAACTTCCAGTAGTGACGCTGAACATGGCAGATGACATTATATAATGGGAGACAATCCACCCAGGCTGGGCGCAAACCTGGGCCGGTGCGGGTGACATTGACATGCGTTGCAACATGGTTTATAGATTTGCTGAACTCAAAACAGCACACACTTTTGTGAGTACTCGACCCCCTGAAGGCTCGCACCAAGATTGGTTTGGACCTTCAATGTTTTGCATCACAGTATATTTTGAATTTGGGCAGATGGCCGTTGCTAGGATGCTCTGGGGCCGTGGAGTTGTCAGTTGGGACTTGTTGTGTTTGTTTTGTTATCTTCCTCATGCATGCGAGAATGCTTTGCTTCAATTCTCCAGAAGGTTAGCGGGGGATCCCAGTGGAAAGGAAGTCTGGACCTATTTGAGATGGCATTTCCAAACCAGGACCTAAAAATACTTACATGGAATATCAGGGATGGGATACATATCCAAATGCCACAACATACACAGCTACCTGAAACGCCGGGAATGCAAATAGAGTTGTTACAGGAAATGCATCTCACACGGTGGAGGTGGGGAATCTTAGAAGGAGATGGAGAGGGCAGTATTTTGCCACCATGTTTTCAGCATATGCCTGGTGGGTGCTGATATGGATTCCGACAGGGGGTCCCTTTGGAGGCAATACGTACGTTATTTGACACGGAAGGAAGATATGTACTACTAACGGGGTGCCTGCTAGGTCAGGAGATTACCCTGGGCTGCTGCTATTCCCCCAACCAGGATCAGATGCCCTATTTGTCCTCTCTCTCTGCTCACCTAGCTGACATAAAGTTGGGGCAAGTAGTACTGAGGGGAGATTTTAACTGTATTGCGGATGTACAATCGGACCGTTCTCACCCCCCTCCCGGGTTCCTGGGCACACAAGACAGAGGCTGGACTACAGGAGTGGATGGCATACTGGAAATTACAGATCATATGGCAGCTTCAGCACGTTAAAGATAGGGAATATTAATTCTACTCTCCCATGTACCACCTCCACACAAGATTGAAAGCATTCTGGTGTTCCCCAGCAATTGGCACCTCTTTTAGACATACAAAATAACTTGGTCGGAATTTCCAAGACCAGAGCCCCCTGTTGATGTCATATCAGCCTCGAGGGTTGAGCCCCCAATACCTACATGGAGGCTTAATCCAGTGACACCAGAAGATTCACCATTTGCCGAAACATTGTGCACCACAATAGACACATACTTGTCGAGAACTGAGGCACGGCCACTATGGCACTGATAGAGTGGGAGGCATTCAAGGTTGTGGTGAGAGGGCACTGCATGGGACAGTCAGTTGGCGTACAGAGGGAGCTGCACAGAGAACTCCTGGAACTGGAAGGAGAGATGCATACACTGGATAACATACAGGGGCCGGGGACACAGGCACATATTCTGTTACAAACCACCCGGAAAAAATATGATGAAGCCTTAGAACGGCTTAGATCTTATGACTATAGGGCATATATGGACAGAGTGCAAAACGATGAAAGGAAGGCCGGACGCTTATTGGCGTGACTCGTTAGACCTGAATCCCGAGGCTCCCCAATAACCCGAAATAAGTGGGATGTGGGCACAACGGAAAATGATCCTGATAAGATTAATGCAATATTTCAGAAATACGATGAGAAGCTGTACACTGCCCCACAAGGTGCTTCCCTGGTGGAACTTGATGCCTTTCTGGTCCCGCTAGACCTTCGTGTGGTTGATGACGAGATTGCAGAAGAACTGGGTGGCCCGTGACCTTGCACGAGATTAAGGGGGCTATGACACTGATGGCAAATGGGAAAACATTGGGTCCCGATGGCCTACCTGCCGAGTTCTATGTAAAATATAGGGATAGTTTGGAGCCCTGCTTGGTGACCATGTACAACAAGGCTCTCAGACTAGGATGCCTGTCATCCCCTACGCAGTCTGCGCTGATGATCCCGCTCCCTTAGATCAAAGATAAGGATGCCGGAGTAAGGGACTTCAGGCCCCTGTCCATGCTCTATATTGATTTTAAACTACTAAGCAAAGTGGACAGAAGATGCAGAGTATCACTGCAGACCCTGCAGTGCCCCATGGGGGTGGGGGGGACTGGGTGTACCAGATTTTGAATTTTATCAACTAGCTGCATAACTGCAGTTGATTGTCCAATGGCTGGAGGGGGTGAACCAGGAGGGGACCTACCTAATGGAGCAGGACAGCGCCCGCGCCAGCTACTGGTAAAACTACAAAATCAGGCTACCTGGATCCCATATATCTCCACGTTGCAGTCCACGGCACTAAAATGTTGGAAAAATGTCTTTTCTCTGTGACCGCTTTCAAGCAGTTCGTTTGGCTAGGTTTTTGGCTCAGAAAAAGAGATTGATATGCGGTGTCCCCCAGGGCTCTGCCCTGTCCCCCCTTCTTTTCAATCTGTACATTCACCCATTGATCTCGGCCCTCCAAAAAAGAGAGGTGACCGTCTTCAACTATGCTGACGATCTTCAATTAGTTTTTCATATTGATTCTTCTCCCTCTTCTATTGAAAACTTTCAATCGGTGATGCTATTTATTAGCAATTGGATGAGTGCCAGTCAGCTTAAGTTAAACCCAGACAAAACTGAGCTGATCCTCACGTGGGGCCCGGGAAACCCCTGGAATTCCAATTTTTGGCCTGACGCCCTGGGTCGTTCTCCATCTCCAGCAAAATCAGTCAAGAGTCTGGGAATTGTAATCAGCTGCGATCTTTCGATGAAAGCACAGATTAAATCGGTGGTATCTGCCTGCTTCTTCCATCTTCGAAGGATTCGCAAAATTTCCAGATTTCTGACTTTTGAGGCCCGGATTCAGGCCGTCCTTGCCCTAGTGATGTTGCGTATTAACTTTGCCAACTCTCTCCACGCTGGCATTCCCGCCTATCAATTACATCAACTTCAATTGGTACAGAACCAAGCCGCTCGTCTTGTACACGGCCAGCCTAAATTTCACCATGTGAAACCCATTTTGAAGGATCTTCATTGGCTCCCTGTCTTTCAACGCTGCCTTTTCAAATTAGGATGTACCATTTTCAAAGCCTTTTGGGATCTTGGCCCGTTTTTTATTAGGTCTAGACTGTCACGCTATACTCCTTCTCGTGTACTACGCTCTTCAAACATGAATCTTCTGACGCCTTGTTCTTTTAAGCGCAAGAAACACGGTGGTCTTTGTTTTTCATTCCTGGCGCCTCAATTCTGGAACTCCCTTCCTTTTGATCTTCGCTCATCCTCTTCTTATGCTCAGTTTAGATCCGCTCTTAAAACCTGGCTGTTCAGTCAAGCTCATAATTAATATATTTCTCTCTCAACTGTTTGACTCTGCTTAGCGCCAAGAAACCGTTTGGTGAATGTGCGCTGTTTAAATATTTTTTAACATAACATAACAGATTGCCTGCTACCCCGAGATACTCCCCGATATAGCCACTGGTGGGCTTGCCTTACGGTGACCTATGGAGGATCCTGGGCACGGAACAGCTGGAACCCTGGACAAAGGCTGGGATAGAAACAACAAGAGATTGCTATCTAGACAAATCCCTGATTCCTTTTGCTGAACTAGTGGATGGCTTTGGACTTCCCCCAGGCCAGTTCCTTTTATATGAGGCACTGGTGAGAGCATTTGGGAGACTATGGGGAACAGGAGTAGATGAACCTGAGACGAACTCGGTTCTCCACTCACTAGCAACATTGGGCATGGAAGGGAAACAAATAAAATAGTTTTATGCATCCCTCCTTGAGGCATCTCTGTTCCTGATGCAGAAATTGAGGGGTAAGTGGGAAAGATCCCTGAACAGGACGATTACTGACTCAGAGTGGTGTAGAGTACTGTAGTCTTCAAAAAGATTTCCCGTAGTGCACGTCTCAAGTATCTCCAATTCAACTATGTACAAAAGTCATATATGATCCCCCCCATCGCCTTCAGGCTGCCTTTGGAGGAGAGCGAAGAAGCTGCCCAAGCTGTGGCCAATTGGATCTAGAGTTTCTCCATATGACCTGAAGCTGTGCACTGCTGCAGGGATTCTGGGTAATAGTGTTAGCTAAGATCAACAACACACTAAATCGTGTGCTTGTGCATTCAGTGGAGACATGCCTTCTCGGTCTATACCCTAGACCACCCAAGCGTAAAGTAGGGAGTTTATTTATCGACCTGTCACTGGCACTGGCTAGGAGGCAAATAGCGATAATATGGAAATCAGCCATGAGACCACAGAGTAGTACATCGATACAAGAGGTGTCTAGGTGGGCTGCTGCGGAGGGCAGAGCACTGAGTAGGGAGGAACTGAGGAGACTGCACCAGCGCCCAATTGCTGAAGCGTGGAGGGACATATTGTTTAATTGGGACCACCTGAGCCACCCTAATAGTGAAGGCGAGGAGAGTGAGTCCTCCACGGAATAGGTGGGGTGCACGTTGAAATAGATGGGAAGGAGAGGCATGGCAAAAGGCACGACAGGGATGCTCTAAGTGCTGAATCTGTGTTACCCTCCCCCGAGGATTTCCCTATTGTTCAGTAATAATCATAACAATAGATATAGTAGCATAGGGATATAGAGGTCAAGCCTATAGGTTTTAAGACTTAGAATATCCTACTTCGAAGGAGTGGGCCAGGAAACAACCACCCCTGCTGAAAACACTGTTAGATTTATAAGCACTTACATGCAATGTTTGATGTTGTTTATGTTCTTTATTTAATTCTTTGTATAAACCAAAAAAAAAAAAATCATTGTGCTAATTAGTGGTGTATCTGGCATACTTGCTGCAGGGAAATGATGGAGACTACATAGCACCATCTCCCAAACAGTGGGCCCCTGGGAAAAATAGGAGAAAAATGACATGTGCAGATCCATTCCTGGTGCCAGAAATAGGTGTGCTATAATGGATCAGAATCTCTAGGAGATTGTCAAGGGTGTACAATTGATTATTAGAGAATGACATATCTGCACATGTTACAAGCCGTTTGCTTAGGAAATACGATGCAACAACCATTTGTGATATATAAAAAATGGCCGAATAGGTAGTATATGGAAAGTCACATTTATCTTGTAATTTTTGTAATACATGTAATTTATTATTTACTGCATGATGTTATACATGATGATAAAATGCCAATAAAAATATAGTTTTTTAAAAGAAATCAAAGGTGATGCGAGGCGCAGGGGAGGTCAGGCACCAAAAAACGTAGGCGATGAGTCGATTCCTTACTGCTACAGGGGAGGTGAGGCATTGGTTGCTTACTGCTATGCAGGGAAGGTGATGTGTCTGTTTCTCACTGTTGCATGGGAGGTGATGCACTGTTTTCTGCCCTGCAGCCTCGGTACTTAGAAAGTGTCGATGGAGAAAAAAGCACCCAGGGAGAAAGCGTTGAAAGTCAAGTTGCACTGCATTGATTCCACAGCGATGAAGCAGGTGCTGCGTCGGATTTCAGGCGATGCTTCACAGACTTCGGTGATGCGGTGCTCAAGACTCACGCAGCAGCTGTTCTTCAGAGGCGCTGCAACAAAAAGCTGGGGCCTGCGTTATTAGCCGTGGTTGTTGCATCTAGCAGGAACCACACTATGCTGAAGGGAGCTGCGATGCATCGATTTTCTTCTTTGTATCACCAGACCTCACTCCAGGGGCCCAGGAACTTGATTTGGCACCACTAAGCAGAGTAGGACTTGCAGCAGAGGAGTCCATGTGATTGCAGGTGAAGACTTTGATGGCAATTGTTAGAACTGGGGGTCTCTTGTTGGCAGAGGTAGGTACCTGTGACCAAATATGGACCCTTGCGTCTAGTCAGGGTAAGGAGGTACACTCCTAAAATAACCTCTGCTCATCCCCTTGGTAGCTTGGCATGAGCAGGCAGGCAGGCTTATCTCAGAGGCAGTGTGTAAAGCATTTGTGAACAAATACAGTAACCCAGTGACAACACTACAGATGGACACCACACAAGTTGCAGTATAAAAATAAGTATTTTTATATAGACTTAACACAGACCATAAACAACAAAAATCCACAATACTGTACTTTAAGAATGGTAGAAATAGCTTAATTCTCTCACTTTGAGTTCAATATACCTTAGGATGTGTAACGCTATACAACGAAAGTGTTGCAGGGAAGGTGATGCGTCGGTTCCTTACAGGCAAGAACTGTGATGCGTCGGTTCCCTACTGATGCTTAGGGGACACGTTGGTTCTTATCGGCGTGGGGAGGTGATGCGTCGGTTTCTTACTGCGCTTCCATGGCGGTGTAACCCGCAACGCCATGATGGGGTGAAGGTTCGGTGCAGTGAAACAAAAATGGCGTCTTCTTCTTGATACGACACGATGCGTGCATGTCCGCCGGCTGTGCAACGACTCATCGATTCGTCTGAGCCGCGACAGGCGCTGCAACATGCATCCCCGGTGATGCGACGGCATCTGATGCAACGGCAACACTCTTTTCCGGTGATGGGAGACGCTTCGGCGATGTGAGGCAACACCTGCAGCGGCGACACCCTCCTTCAGTGATGCGATGACAGCGGCTGCGGCGGCGACACACTTCTTCTTTGTGAGTCACGCTTCCAGCTCCTTGCGACACGCAGTTCCTCAGAAAACCCAACACAACTGCAGGCACTTCCAAAGAAGTGTTGGGGAGCTGGTGGGTGACGTCTGTTGTCCTTGAGACTTCAGCAGGAGGCAAGCTCTATCTCAAGCCCTTGGAGATCCTTCACAAGTTGATTAAAGTACACACAAAGTTCCTTTCTCCTTTCTTTGGCAGTCAGGCAACCACCGCAGGACAATCCCCCAAACAGCACTCAGCTAGGGGTAGTCTCTTACTCAGTTTCTCTGGTTCCTCTCCTCAGCAAAGGTTCTTCTTGTTTCCCAAAGTGATCTAAAGTTCCGGGGTCTGGGTCCCCCTTTTTATACACAGTTTATCTTTGTTCTCTGAATGCAGAGAGGCCTATGCCGAGTCCAAACCAGTTCTGGTCAGTCCTGGAGCACTTTGTTGACAAGACTCCTTCTTTCCTTTCACTGTGTAGGCCAGGGACATCAGACGCACCACAGGAGGTAGAGCCAGCATTGTGGAGGGAAGGCACAGCCCTATTCAGGTCCCAGGTGCAACTCCTCCCACCCATCTACATGCAGATCTCTCTATTCAGCCCTGTGCTGACTCACCCTGTCTCCTGGAATCCCCCAGCCCCTGTCACTCAAACTCCAGACAAGGAATACACACCATAGCAGAGACATGCTTGGATAGTTAGACATTAAAATACCTACTTTCTAAAAGTGGTATTTTCAAACACAGAATGTTAAAACCAACTTCACTAAAAGATGTATTTAATCATTCTGAGTTCAGACATACTAAACTTGAATTTCTGCCATGTTCCCTGAGTCAGTTAAGATTGTAAGATGTAATACTCAAACTGCCCCTTCTGGCCTATTGGGAACAGGTAGCCATGCAATAGTGAAAAACGAAAATGGCTGTAATTCACTATTAGGACATGCCACACACACCAGGGCATGTCCTTCCTTATACTTACAATGCACCCTGCCCTTGGGCCTACCATAGGGGTGACTAATATGCAGAAAAGGGAAGGTTTAGGGACTGGCAAGTGGGTGCACTTGCCCAGTCAGCATGCTGGTACCAGACTGCACACAGGCTCTGCAATGGCAAGCCTTAGACACACTTTACAGGCTGCTTCTGTGGGTGGCACAACCAGTGCTGCAAGCCCACCAGCAGCATTTGGTTTATAAGCCCTAGGAACACTCAGTGCAGTGTACTAGGGTCTGACAAGTAAACCAAACCAACCAATCATGGAGTCACTAACCCATACATCAATTTACCATAGGGAGCACTTGCACTGTGGCACTGAATAGCAATGGCACAGTGCCCAAAGCATCTAACACCAGCAAAAACACATGAGGTAACAGCAAAAAATGGAAGGGATACCCACGCCAAGGTGCCAGGTCTAACAGCAATTAAACTTCTAAACAGGAGGTGAGCTCAAAGCAAACCCTTGGAGAACTTTGTAAGCTGGGTGCAGGAAACAAAGTCCAGTCCTTTCACTCCCTTGACAGAAGCAGCATCAGCCGGCCAGCATAGCAAAGAAAACAGTAATGTGGCATTCTCTCCTGACAGCAATCCAGCTCTGAGTATATGGTGTCAGAGGTCCAGTACTTTTACACATTTTAGTCTTTGAAGTAGGCAAACTTCAAACGAAAGTCTTTGTAATGTACAAGACCCTGCCTTTTCCTGCCCTGGCTCCAGATATACTACAAGGGATTGTAGACTGCTTTGTGTGAGGACAGCCATAGCCCTATTCAGGTGTCAGTGTCAGCACCTCCCACCACTTCAGCTCAGGAAGTTCCATCAGCCTGGTGATGGGCCATCAGGATAAGCAGGGCACACCTCAGCTCCCTTTCTGTGGCTGTCTAGAGGGAATGCAAAAACAGCCCAACTGTCATCTCCTGACCCAGATGTGTATTCAGAGGCAGGCAGTGGCACAGAATGGTTAAAGTAAGAAAACACCAACTTTTTTAAAGTGGCCTTTTCAGACCTGCAATTTAAAAATCAACTTCTCTAAAGATGTGTTTTTAAATCCATAAGACACCAAACTCCAATTTTCTATCAGCTCCAAATTGGCATATAGGCTTTTAAAATGTCACAAGTTAGCTCCAATGCTAATATATGGGAGAGATTGGCCTTTCTGTGGTGATAAATACAATTAGCAGTATTTCACTACCAGAACATGTAAAACACAATAGTACATATCCTACACTTTAACTACACTGCACCCTGCCCATGGGGCTACCTAGGGCCTTCCTTAGGGGTGTCTTTCCTGTAGTAAAAGGAAAGGTTTGGGCCTGGCAAGTGAGTGCACATGTCAGCTCGAAATGGCAGTTTGAAACTGCACACATAGACACTGCAGTTGCAGGTCTGAGACATGTTTGCAGGGCTACTTATGTGGGGGGCACAATCAGTGGTGCAGATCCACTAGCTACATTTAATTTACAGGCCCTTGGCACACATGGTGCACTGTACTGGGGACTTACAAGTAAATCAAATATGCCAATCATGAAGAAACCAAATACCATTACATTTTAGATGGGGAGCACGTGCACTTTAGCACTGGTCAGCAGTAGCAAAGTGCCTAGAGGCCTAACACCAGCAAAAATGAAATGCAGCAAGCAGTCAAAAACAGGAGGGAAGAGCCAAAAAGACAGGGGAAACCATGCCAAAAGATGCCAGATTGTCAGGTCTAGGGCAGTACACGGTCTAGGGCCCACCCCACTCACTTCACAGATCCCTGTAACACGTGTTCCCATACCACTGTGTGCAAAGGTGCGCTGTGACAAAGCATATGAGGCAGCTTCCATCACTCGTTGGTAGGTATGCTGCTTCCATGGTAGGTGATTTATCTGCCCATATTTTTTTTTTTAACACAATGCTTCCCAAATGTTATCTTTCTTTGTAATCTTTGTGCTGGGGGTCCTTATGCTTATTTATTGTATTCCAGGAGAGTTGTGGCAGGTGAAGTTAACCTAGGAACACATATCCCATCATGCTTGGGACGTTCACGAGGTGCGTGGCAACGTCTACGTCATTGGCCACGCCCTTTCCTCCGTGCTCACTATTCGTAGAAGCTTCCCGAGTACGGAGCTCCTGATCTCTTCTCCAGTTCCGATTTACTGCTGGCGCCTTGCAGGATCTTGTTTAAGGCATGAAAATCTCCCTTGCGGTTTTTCCGTTGTGAGATTTTCACCTCTTGGAGGTTTGCTGTTGATTCCTTGAGAGCTCTCCATGCGTGCTTGGCCTCTGCTACTCTCTGCAGGCTCTCCCTGGCTCTCGCAGCTTTCCTCAGCATAGGCAGCGCAAGAAGGAATATAAGAGTAGGTCGTACTCTGTAGGTGAGGATCATCAACACGGTACAATGGAGTTGCATCAGAGACATCGCAACTTCGTTTTTGTAATTCACTAGAAAGCATTTGCATATGTAATGCTGAGCGGCACAGTGACTTAGCAATGTCGTTTCTCCCTGATTAAGACAGTATCAATCATATTTGTTCCTTTGTTGTACTGGTACTGGCAACCTTGTTTATTATTGTTTTGAAGGCACATTTTGAGAATTCTTTTTACGCAGTGACACAGAGACCCATTAACCTAGTATGTGGTTAAGAATTATTATAGAAGGAGTCATTTAATCCCTTTATACATGCTGTCAACGTATCGCATATGATGTGGCATTAGGAGCTCATGCTATTACACTTTCGTGAATGTGCTTATTATGTTATTGGCGAAAGCATACCTGAAACGAAGCACTTAGATGCTCATGAGATTTTGTTTAATACTTGGTTAATTGTATTTTGTGGTTATTACTAACCATTTCCCTTACAGATTTCCTTCACAGCTGTTCCCTTCCTAATTTCCCTTCCCCCCGATTGATCACTTCAATACTCTGTTTTATAAAAGTCAGAGTTGAAGGTATCGAGAGGTGGGTTCATTGTATCTTCGCGTCCAGATCCTGAGGAAGGAAGCTCAACTCTTGACATAGGTCTAACAGCCCTATGTACCAAAAAATGCTGAACAATATGTACAGCAGTGCACTGTTTGTCAACTAATAAAGAAGTCAGCATCAGTAAGATTAGCACATACTCCTTTCATAATATTGGACTAACTGTTCAGGATTGTGTTCTTCAACAATATTGAGGCACTCCCAAAAGTCAGTCGATATAAGTACATATTGGTTGCTGTTGATTCCTGCTGTGGGTTCCTTTGAGTTTGGCAACAAAAACTGCCACTGCTCAAACAATTATAAAGGACTTGCAGCACCAAGTAGCAATGGGTGCAGTTCATACATTTAATTCAGACAATTTTTCTGCATTCTCCAATAAGTCTTTTGTGGATGCTATTTTTACTCCGTGGGTATGAATACCCTACTCGCACCCTTTCAGTATTGAAACAGACGGTGTGGTAGAGTGAGTCAATGGTACACCTAAGTAAACTTTGAAGGCTTGGGGATTTAATACAGGATTGACATGGCTGCACAATTTGTTTCGGGTTCAAAGAGCACAAAATAATTAGCCTATTGGAGTATTAGGTGGCAGGACTACAGGATTCAAAGTTTGTTTGGCATCTCAATGTATGTACCAGGTCTTGGTCTCCCTAAAGGGGTGGTGGAGTTGAAAACAGATTCATCTGACCCTGTTTCACAATTCGATTTGTTACAAAATCTTCAGGAAATTAGAGGAACACTCTCCAACAAAAAGGACTCTGACATTACTAGAGCAAAAGATGCTGATGTGTGGCACGAAATGGGAGAGCTGTAAGATGTCTGCATGACTGATCTGGTTCAACTTGGTGATATGCAGATGCCAAGTCAATCTTACTGAACACACATGCTCCTGAAAAAATTGTAACAATGTCATCAATACGAGGCAGAGGGGGAGAACAATCCCACTGGGAGGGGTAGAACTGGTTTAATGTGCCCCACAGCACCATTTCTTGTTTGATGCGAGAGAGAGGGTTTGGTTTTCACATGCCACTCCAGGACTTGCAAGCTGCCAGTTTCTTAACGAGGGTTTACAAGAGGTCAAAGTAAAGTGTACATCCAGGAGGACAATGACGACACATGTTGCAGTGAGTAACACTGGGACTCTTAATTGTACGCGATCTCGTAGGTGGAGTTTGGGGTGTTCAGACAACAGCTGCTCATTATTTAAGCAAGTTATATTTACTTGCACGTTGCCTTCCATTTTCATCATCCTCGGGTTTCATGACACTACCCTAATAAGTTTGCTTTTCATTGGAAGACCTTTTCTCGAGACCCTGTGCAAGCTGGTGCTTGCTATACAGTGTCCATGATGGTGGCCTAGTGTTCTAGGGTTGAGTACATGCATGCATCCCTTCCTTTGTCCTTTTGCCTTCTCTACCTTCCTGTACTAGCCATCTCCTCCTCCACATTCCTTTTCCCATCTGCATCCCCTCGCCTTTTCTATACCTGATCTCTTATGTCACCTCATCTCTCTTCCTTTCTAACCCCTCTCTTCCTCCCTGATCAAGTAGGAAGGCTTGGAATGCAGAGCAGGCCTCGGAAGTGCAGTCTGTGTTTGCCTACAGCAACAAAGTTGGCATTTCCTGTTCAGAGCACCCTTGCAAACTGATATATAGCCATTTTATTTTTCTTCTGTCAAAACAACAATGTATTGCTGAACCGTATCCTGTCTAAATGTTTCTTTTGAATAAAGTCTACAAAACATGTTTAAGTGTACGTTCCAGTGGTGTAAATTCACACTTTTTGTTTGTGGCTGTATTCAAAGTTTTTTATTATGTTACACCGTATGGATGATGGGTGTCCAACACAGGTCTGAAAGGGCTGGATTCACCCCAGAATTTCTGAACAGCCACTATGTAAATGATTTTCATTTACATTTACTGTATATTAATGCATGTTGAACACACAGTGCTTGTAAACCTGAGCTGCAAACGATATACACATGTCAGTTTGATGCTTTTTGGATCGTAACATTGTTTATGGCACTTTTGATCACTGGAATGTGTGCATCAAAGGCCCTGTTTGTCTTCCAGTGGTAAGGTGGTGATGACAGGGTGAAAGATGTTTTCAGTGGTTGCATAAACTGGAGTGGTTATTCAAGGGGCTTTTTCTGTTTAAGTGGTAAAGTAACCGCCTCTAACATCTTTATAAAGATAACGGTTCTGTTTCTTTGCTCAATGCATTCCTCATTTGAGATTCGTACCAACCAAATTGTTTGTTTCTCTGGATGTAAACTCTGCTCTTAGCCATTCTGACCAAGTACCTGTGTTGCAATAATTGTGACTTTCATGGTCACTTTTTGTGGACATGTGCAGAGGATGTAAAATGATCACTTGCATTGCAGAATATTAAGCATGTACTTTATGAGCACTACCTCAGTATCACTCAGCATCTGTGCAGCTACACCTGAGCACCACTTCAACATCACTCAGCACCACCTCACCATTACTCGGCACCAGCATAGCACCATGTCAGCATCAGTCAGCGCAGCACCACTTTAGCACCACTGCAGCATCAGCACAGCCCCACCTCAGCACCAGGGCATTATTGTAACACCCCTCAGTGCCACCGCATCATCACCTCAGCAATAGTTCAGCACCACTTCAGCACCAGACAGCATCACTCAGTACCACTTCAGTAGCACCACTGCAGCACCACCCGAGCATCACCCAGCAGCAACTCAGTGCCACCACAGCACCACCTCAGCACCAGTGCATCAATGCAGCACCTCCTCAGCACCAACTCAGCACCACCGGGCACCACCTCACAATCAGCAGAGCGCCACTTCAGCACCAGTCAGTGTTACTCAGCATCACATCAGCAGCACCACCATAGCATCATCAAAGCATCACTCAGCAGCACCTGGGCACCATCCAAACAACACCACAGTACCAGCACAGTTACCACCTCAGCATCACTCAGCCCCAGCACAGCACCACCTCAGTACCAAAGCCCCACCACCTCAAGACCAATGCAGCACCACCTCAAGATCAGTGCAGCACCACCTCACTACCAGTGCAGCACCACCTCAACATCAGCGCACCAGAACAGCATCACTCAGTGTCACCGAAGTATCACTCAGCACCACCTCAGCACTAGCACAGCATCTCCTCAGCATCATGCAACACTACCACAACACCACGTCAGCATCAGCACAACACCACCTCCTATCAGTGCACCACCAGATCAGCACCGACTCGGCACCAACGCAGCCCCACCACAGAATCAGCACAGCCCTTCCTCAGGACCAGCACAGCACCAGTGCAACACAACCTCAGCGGCAACTCAGCACTACTGCAGCACCACTTCAGAATTAGTGCAGCATCACCTCAGCACCAGTGCAGCACCAACTCAGCATCACTCACCTTCACCTGAGCACCAATACAGCACCACCTGTGCATCACCAAAGCATCACTCAAAACCACCTCAGTATCACTCAGCACCATATTCACATAGGCACACCACCTCAGTATCAGTCAGCACCAGTGTAGCACCACCTCAGCACCACTGCACTACACAATTATGTTACACATAATACAATTTAATTACTATCCACATAATTCTACAGCACACCATGCCACATATTTCCACTGTACAACTCCACACCACACAATTCCACGCCACACAACTCCACAACAAACAATTCCAAAACAACGCATCTCTCCCTCGCACTTCCACCAATCCTGTCATCTCTCCACAACACACCCAATGCCCCTCTTATCTCTCCCTCACACTCCCACTACCCCTCTCATCTCGCAATCCAACTGCCCTTCTCAGCCCTCTATCATACTCCCCATCTCCTCTCTATAATACCTGCTTACACATGCTACATTCCTGTACCTCCTCGTGCTGTACACTAGTCCACATCTTGCCTCCCACCTGGCTGCCCCTCCCACTTGTCCTTCTCTCTCGTACCATTTCTTACCCTCCTCTCTCGCATACTCCTCATGCCTCTCTCATATGGTTCACTTGAGGTCTTCGAGCACAATATCTGTCCCATGCCTTTTCAAGGTTTCAGTCCCTTAAACTCATGCTCTCCTCCTCTTTTTCGGGTATCTTCTGCATACACAGATGCTTCCTCTTTATACGTCTATGGCCTGCTGTCCACTTCTTTCTCTCTTTCTTACACACTCTTTCTGCTCCTCTGTCTGGAGTACGTTCACCACTTTCTACACAAACTACCTATCCCTCTCCATCTTCTTTTCCATCTATTCGCTACAGCTCTCATCCCCATCTATTCACCATGCCACATAATTCCACTACACAAATACACTACACACCACACAATACCACCCCACACAATTGCGCAACTAAGAATTTCAATCCAACCCATATAATACCACTCCACACCACATACATCGACAAAGCTCCAAACAAAAACACATTGGGAGAAGAATTGCATTGCAAATGCTTGTTTTGTCTGCATTTCCACATATGTAGCAGGAAGTGGGATATCAGACAAGAGGTAGAGCCATGTTGGGCCCTCAATTTACTCCTTGTATAGTGTTCTAGCCCACGTCTACACTTCTGTATCTAGGATGACCAACCATGCTGTTCTGTGAGCGTGTACCCTAAGTATTCAAATGTGCATACACTCTCCAATGGAACGCCATTAAGAGACGGATGTGAATGAGTCATGGGACAAGGATTCAATACCATGTACTTAGTATTAGCAAGACTGATCTCCAGCCCTCTCCGTCTGAAGAAAACTCCAAACTGGTCTAACAGGTTTTGAATACCCACAGGTGATTTGGAGACCACTAAGGTGTTGTCTGCAAACAGGAGCACTGGTACCTTCCTGTTTGCTAGGATTGGCATGTCATGTTTTTACAACTCTAACTGGCCACCAAGTAATATAATATGTAATATAAACAGAGTCGGGGCTATGACACATCCATTGCCTTACTCCCTGAGTTACTGGAATGGGTGATGTTAGTTCAGCAAGGGGAACACATCAGACCCATGCATGAGTATTCAAGTGGAGCGTACTGATAACATCTACAAGTTATTTACGGACTTCCTGATCCCAAGGACCTCCCTTAGGACAAGTTTGAAGGCTGACCACAGATCGACAAACGCTACATATACACACCCACCCCTTATTGTTACATATTTCCAGTATAATAGTTGCAAGTGAAAAACTTGGTCAGTGGTACTAGTCCTGGCCCTCATCCCAGCTTGAAAAGGTGTTAGCAAGCTCACGCCCTCGATCCAGTCATGCAGCCTGTCTAGCATGATCCGACTGAAAAGCTTCTGGCTGCTGTCGATAAGGCTAATTGACAGGTAGTTGGAAGGAAGGGACCCTTCTGAAAAACCAGGATAATCTCAGCCCCTGCCTACGTATGGGGCATTTGTAACCCATCCATGATGCTGTAAAAATGTAAGGCAAAACAGGGGCTCCATATATCCTTGTCTGCTTTTAATGGCCCCCCAGTACCTTGTCCAGCCCTGACACTTTCCCAGGATAATCCAGTCTATCACATAAGCACCTTCATTAGCAATAATTGAACAGAAATTGCTGACATCCTCCACCCCTAGATCCGTCCCATATGGAGCACTATTCTCTTGACATCCCCCTTCAATCTTGCAACTTGCGTTTCTCCCAATTCACATTCGTGGAGGTCCCCCACCCCGTGTCACCTGCATACAGACCAGAAAGGTGATTAGTCCATGCAGCAGCTGTGATAGTACTAGACATTGGAGCAGTGGATTCCAAGACTCCGCCCACCAAAATTTGCCAGAAAGAACAATTAACTTTTCATTCGACCACTGACGGAAGAGCTTTCTTTTATCAATTTCATACTCCCTTTTTTCCCTTGATATAGTAGCTTTGTATGAGACCCTGGCTTCCTGTATTAAGGCTCTAGACCCTCTTTGACTGCAACTGATGACTCCACCGGTTCAACAACCCTTTCAATACATATGTTTTTTAACATTCCTGTTAAATCCTGTCTAATGCTGAAGGGCAAATACCACAACTTGTGCTTAAAAAGGCACATGCCTTTCTTGCACGCAAATCATATGTTTAAACCCTGTCATTTTACCTAGATTGCCATTAAAAACTCTTTTAAACTTTCCAGTCCACACGTTACTACTTGTTGAATCCACATGGGAATTTATTTGCTTGCCCTTACTCACCAATGAGACTTGAATTTTCCTCCTAGATCTCAATGTCACACCAAATAAACCTTGGTGGTACCATCCCAATATATTTAACAATTTACTGGCCACATAAACATTGCCAAAAATGATTTCACCATTAATTTGCAATGAGCTTTAAAAAATATCCCACCAAATCAGTTTTTCTTTCTTGTATGACACAGGACACCTCTCATGTGGCATCAACTCTTTCTTTCACCATTTGCTATTGAATAATTCTTCAATGATGATGGCCATTTTGACACCCGAATTCAGAATTTTCTCATCCACACAGTTTTCAAATTAGGGATCAACAAACTCAGACTCATCTCCCTCACTAATGACCAAAACCAGATGTTTTGTCCTCCCCATAACTTCTAGTACTTCTTCATCATTTTCATTTTCACTAAGAACATTCACTCTATACTTTCTGCTCTGGCATACTTTTGTAAAATGCCCCACTTTTTCACAGCTTTTACAAGTAAAATGTTTTGCTTGACAAGGCCGACCCATCTGTGCATGGGACAGGAACCCATATCTAAAGCAAATATTTTTTGTTTAAAAAAATAGATTTTTGTCCCCTTTAGTCGTATTATGCGTCTTCCTCAGGGGCTAAATGTGTACTGAACTTTTGAAATATTTTCTGCCATTGCATGAACACCAACATTCTCTTTTTTTACTAGCTCTTTTGAAACCTGGTGTGAGATCTCAATGCTTTTAATTATGTCAATAGTCTCTGTGAGTGATGGATTCTTTATGGTAAGTAACTTTTCTTGGACTTTTGTGTCCCAATATTTCACCACAATTTCATCTCTGATCAACTGGGTGATGATGAACTCTTCAGATTCACAGACAGCAGCCGAAATGTGCAAAACTGCAGCATAGGATTCAATCACCTCTTCCCGGTCCTGCTCACAAGTAAAATGTGTGCCTGTTGACAATCAATCTTGGTTGAACATCAAATTGTTTTTCCAACTTTTCTACTGCTTCCTGATACTCATCGAGTTAATTTTCTTCATCAGAAGCCTCATGTCTTGGCGGTAAATAGTCAAAGGTCGCCTGACCTTTAAAACCTAAACTAAGTTCAAGTAAAAATCGTTTCCTCTCTAGACAGTACCTATTACCCCCAAGGACACCCAAATACTTTGTGAATGCTCTAAACCAGATCTTCCAATTTATTGGGGAGTCACCTAGTGTTTGCATAAAAGGTGGTGGTGCATTTACACTCTGCATCGTTGATGATCCTTGTTGCACAGATACCTCAAAAGACCAACAACCTCAGAAGGTTTTCCTAAGCGCGCACAAATTAAAGGACATTAAAATATCCATCAAAGAGTTTACAGACTAAGGGGCTGTTTACGATCAAGGGGCACTACACTATACCTCAGCAGCCATGCTATTATATGTCTTTGGGTTTCCTGGTCGGTCATGTGTATAATTGGGACCCTATGTGACCTCTAAAATTCCAATGATTAGTCAAATTGCACATTAAAGCAGGGTGGCTGCCTTGATTTGAAAAAGTTGTGCATATCGTCCCGTCTTTTTTTCAGGGACACCAAAGACCCATACTTTGTCCCTTCTACTATGGTCTTCTAAATCAGTTATTTTCCACTAAAGATTCCAAACTTCAGTGCCCCAATCAGGTGTGGCATTTCCTAATGTTCTAATTTATCTACTCTCCTCTCTGCTGACACTTTTTGACAATTGTAACCAAGAGTTTAATTGTTTTTGGTTGGGCAAGAGTGAGTCTAAAGTAGCTATTGTCTTGTCAGGCTCTTCATGAAAAGGGGAGTTGCCTAAATGATTTCCCTCCTGACATGCACAATACCTTTACCCACACTGAATATGCTCAGTATGTTTTAGTTGTGACTATCAGGGATAAGTCTGGGCCCTTTAGGACTCAGTGTGGTGACCTTTTTGAAACAGTGTACAGCAGCATCTTAATTTCAAATGTATGCATGTATTAGTATTTAAATAGAAATGGTGAAAACCTAGCTAAGAAGCACTGTACATTACATGGGGAGGGAGACAATTTCCAACCTCATTGGCATCAAGCGGGGATTACACAAATACATTTAACACATTTTAAGCATGGGGAGATTAAGTAATTTGCCCAGAATCACAAGATGTTGAGCCAATCATCAAGAATGGGATTTGAACATTGGACCCAAGGCTCGAAGGGCAGCAACTCAAGTCACTAGTCCATGTCTTCCAAATAATGAAAATTTCAATTAGCAAAATAATGATTAACTGATGTGGGTTCTCATATGTTCATTTATTTTAATTATTTTGCTCTGTTTTAATAGCTTGGGGGTTGAATTCATGTTTGTTCACATTGCACAGTTTATTAAATCAGCAATCTCAAGTGTTGCAGTTGTTTATTGTGGGTAGCAGAGGGTGCTCGTGGCAAAACGATTAAGGAGCCTATTTCCAGTATTGTTGTTTCACTAGATGACTAGACTTTCCACTCATTGCACCATCTACCAGTGAATTGCACTTCATCTTTTAGATGCTTGTCCAATCCAAGATGGCCATTGGTGCCTTATTGCTTACCGGGACGGCTTCCATTTCCCTTTATTCCCCCATGGGGCCAATATATGTTGGTGTCAGGAACACATCATTGTATTATTTCAATGATAATTCTATATAAGAACCTCTTCTTAGGGGAGAGGGGTTGGTCTAACGGCTAGGGCGGTCGACCTCGAATCTAAGAAGGTGAGTTCGAGTCTCAGCAATGACGCTGAATGTCCTGTGATTCTGGGCAAATCACTTAATCTCCCCGTACCTAACAGAAATGAATGTGTGTCCTAATGTAACGTAACTGGTGCTGTGTAAAGCGATCTGATACCCGTTTCGGGGCAAGTTCGCGCTATATAAATCTCTGGAAAAAAAAGAAGAAATAGCCTTGGACATATGGTACCAAAATTTCTTAGCCAATAAATCAGCTGACACAACAAATACATTTTTATAAACAATATTTAGGACAGGATATTTCTACCATAGGCCTTTTTTTGCTAAATATATTGTGACATGTAATCTAATGAACTACCCTTCATCTATGTAGCAAAGTTAGCCCAGTGAAGCATAATTTGGTCTCTTTCCTCACCGGCATAAAACATGGATTCATCAAAGTTTAAAAAACAAAACCTATCTAGCATAAGAGCTCTCATTTAGACCTACAAACTGTGTTTCTTTTTATCTATTGGTGCCTTGTGATGGTATGTCAGCTGTTCTTTAACTTTAGTGGTTTGTTACTAATTCACGAAGACAAAACATATAAACTTACGCAGAGCCATTGTATCCATATTAATCCCTGCAATGGCCATGCCAGTGAGGAAGCGGAAGATGCAGTAGGCAATGAAGTTTGGTGAGTAGGCGGCACAGGAACCGGTGACAGCTAACTGCAGGTAACCCCAGATCAAACTGACTTTCCTCCCACACCTAAGTGACAGTAAAATATCAAAGAGATTATTCAACTGTAATTCATGATACCATTCTGTTAGACGCTCATACATATGATAGATATAAATGCTAATCAACCACATCTTTGGGTTGGCTAACTTTGTATTCTACCTATGCCAGGTAGAGGGTGAACTGTTCTTCAGCATAGTAGAGACCAATCACTGAAGAAATGTTCTCTCCTCCACCTCCTACCCCAAGGCATCTACTTCAGCAATCATTTAATTTATTGTGCATCCGTTTTAGTCATATCTATTTCAGAAAGTGATCTGCTTGTATTAATGAGTTAACTAAATTAATTACAGTGTGCCCATGATGCATTCCATTTGGTTATGAAAGTGGTCAGTAAAAGCTCTTTTTGGTAAATATGTTTTCGGGATATGTTGCAAAACAGGTGGGCAGATAATCCCTCAGAGGTTCATTATTCATTGTGAGATACCGCTATGGCGGGACTGGCCATAAGGGATACAAGAAAAGATAGACTGAGGAACAATGGTCTGCTTTTCCATTCCATTCAAAGTTTGCCTCATTTTTCATCGGTAGGTGTATAGGTTCCAGCTTTTCTTACTAACCTTTTATAAACTTAGTGTGAAATTTACATTACATCCGGAAACATCACTTCTTGCATATTTTCTGGTGCTGGTGAATTGACTATGCAGAAATTAGCCCTGGCATTGCTGAACTCTGTTCTCACTTATTAAATGCTTAAGGTACTGCACCTTGGGCTTCATGAACCCAGATTTTGCCTTTTTCAATATTAGCCCACTGTGTTCCACTGTGTGTGACAACTTGCATAATGTTTCTATATGGTCTTCCTCCATTTCACTATACATTAGAATATCATACTGGATAGAGCACAGTCATATCGTTCCTGGAAGCATCTCATTCATTATTCATAGGAGAACTGCTGCTGCTGAACAAAGTCCGAAGGTATCAAGCAGACCTGGAATGACCCTTCTGGCATGATGAAACAGTGAGCTCTTTTAATTCCTTGCAGAACTTGACTTGGTGGCAAGCTGCCTAAAATATATATTGTTGTGAAGATACATGCCATAGCAACAATTTCTTATAATAAGGATAATGGGTAACGATCTGCTTTTACTTGACGATTGAGTTTCTGTAAATCAATACATAAGCTTGTGTTGGAACTCTTTATGCAATCAAAGCTAGATGTGAAAACTTAAGCTCATCGGCATGGATTTATTATCAGTTCAGTTTTTTGGTTTTTTTTAAATGTTTTTCTTGAGCATGGCATACAATAAAATATATATTTCTTTTTACAATCAGATGTTAAAATACAATTAGATGTTTGAAGTACAATTAACAATACAGAAAAAACAACGAAGAAAGGGGACTCTCAGTAGTATTCAATAACCTCTATACTGCCATATTCAATTTTCCTTTTTGACAAAAGTGTACAAAAATTTCAACCAAAGTGCAATAGCCATTGAAAGTGCAAGATGCTTATTAACTCTTCATATCTAATGAACACTATTTCCACAAGTAAAGTGCAAAAGCTTATAAATATGCTGACTGAGTCCATTTAAATAATCATATAAAACATTTTCGTTTTAATCCCCTTTATCCTTTTCTAAATTTTCAAAATATCTCCAATTCACTTCAAATTTTTTGGGAGCTCCTACTCTGCTAGCATATGCTTTTTCGAATTTGTAAATCCTTTTCATTTTATTATACCATTTCAATGGGGAGGGTACATCTCTAGACTTCCAGTTCTGCAGTATTAATGATCGAGCTACAGTACAAGAGATATATAAAAATACTTCTTCAGCCTTGGTCATTAACATATTTTCCTTGGATATACCAAACAAGGCTGATTCTCTTTCAGGCTGTAGTCTCTTTCCAATTGCCAAATTTATATCTAAAAAGACTGCCTCCCAGAAGGGTTGGATTTGGGAACATGTATAAAATATATGATGCCAACCTCCCTGACCATTAATATGACACCTAAAGCAGCGATTTTCGACTTCCACATACCGTTTCCCCAAAGCTTCTGGAGTCAGATAGGCTAGCCATCGAGATAAAAAGGCCATCTTTTTAAAATTAGCTGCACGCAGGGTTTTATTTCCAAGATGGCAGATTTTTTCCCACTCTCTGGTTGACAAAACACATTGTGTTTCATTAGCTATTTTGGCTAAATGTTTATCGATTAATTGTATATGACCTTGATTGTGCATTAGTTTATACCATTTTCCCATACCCTTCATTCCTGCCCCATACAGGGCTGCCACTCGATTGCTTACTGGGTTAATAAAGCCTTCCATACTACTCAAAAAATGAACAATCTGCAAATATTCAAAGAAAATAGGTAGATTGGGACTTTTAGCTCTTGCTGTAACTTCCTGCCATGAAACTAATCTATTTTGGGTAATAAAGTGTCTTAACTCCTTAAATCCATAGTTTGCCCAATTTATTAAATGATTGTATCTAATTCGAAGACCTAAGCATGAGCATTCCCCTATACTTAAATATTGCAGCCCCGAGGAGCCCTCTTTTTTAAAAAAGGACTGAAGTCTGAATGAATAAGCTCCTATTGTCTTATATCTCACTTTCTTTGGACATTTAGAGGTTTTTAAAAATACACAAAGTTGAGAGCCGGCTTCCAACATCATTTTATCCAAAAAAAAGTATCTCTATTGGATTTTGGTCTTATCAGTCCTGCCACTATATCTAGGAAGGCTGCCTCATAATGTGTTTTTATATCCGGTAGGGCAAGCCCCCCCTGGGCGATTGGGAGTTGAACCACTGCTCGTTTAACCCTAGATACCTTATTTCCCCAGATAAAACTCCTAAACATCATCTCTATTTCTTTAAAAAAAGATATATTAATTCTAATAGGAAGATTGCTGAATAAAAACACTAATAGCGGAACAAAAGACATTTTGATTAGTGAAACCCTGCCTATAATCGAAAGGGGCATTAGCAACCACTGATCTAATAGCTTGATTTTATTTTTCATTTTAATATAATTTAGATGGAATAATTGATGATATTGAGTGGTTACGAAGATCCCGAGATATCTAATTGGATCTGGTTTGGCTGCTTGTAGCCTCAAGCCTGGAGGAAGGGAAGATTTATTATCAGTTCAGTTGATGTGTTGACATATTGATGCTATGCACTGTATACTCTAGGGAAATGCCCACACCGCCAAAAGAGGCTAATCATGCCAGACTCCTAAGACCACTGTCACTGAGGGTCACTGAGGCCAGCTGAGGACAGACTGATTTACTAGAATCCTCAAACCTCCAATCTCCATTTCTTTACGAGGGGCAGAAAAACAGTGGTCTCGGCTTTCTGCCTGTTACTGCCCACCGCCATGCTGCTGTTCACCCGCGACCCTCGTGGCTCGTGCCTGTTGTGGTAGCTGATGAATAAGATGAAATGCTGAGAGTGTCTATAACATTAAAAGTGTCACAACTATTGTTCTGCTTCATAGCTGAAAGGAGGTTAACGGCTTCTTGAGTGGTCATCTTCATGCAGGCAGCTGAGGGTCTATTAATCTGCTTTTCAGATAACACTGTGATAACAGTGTGACAGTGAAATAGTGCAGTCGAACTGTGACTTTCATAGGCTGAAAAAAAATCCACAACACTCAACTTAGTGTACAAAGTGTGCAATATACAAGTAGTGTGCAAGGAACAGGATGAATAACGAGTAAACAAAAACCTAGGCTAGAGAGCATTAAGACAGAGCAAGTGGCTACAGTGGGTAATTTGAGCTCGACCAAATTCATGGAAGATAGTTACATGATCAATGGATATTCAATGAAAGATATGCTAAGGACATTAAGGGAAAGGATTGGTAAAAGAAAGTGACAATAAAAGGGAGATAAAGAATCATTAGCCATCTGTCCGTAAAAATAAAAAAAATGAATCTGATATGTATAAGGAAAAAAACCGAAGTAGCCCGATTACCACCCTGTGCGGGATATTTAAACTACCAGACACATTGCTTCCTCAAAGTAGCAATGGACATATATCTGAACCCTGGGTGGTAAAAAGTCTTGAGTACATAGACCTACTGAAGTTACTAGGGCGTCATTACGATGTTGGTCGGAGTTCCCTCCGACGACACTGTCTCAGTGTGTGAACCACCTGACCAGAGGTCGGCGGTTCTGCACACCGAATTAGGATGTGACTGCACATGGTGCGGTTGCAAACTCCCATTTCTCCAAGGGAGCTTGTGTGGTGAGTGGAAACAGCCTGCAGCACAACCTCCCATAGACAAATGGGAGTTAGTGTAAATACTTGCACCGTATGGCAGGCACCTCAGGGCCACGGGCCAGGGAGGAAGGGGCCCTGCTAGGGGCCCCCAAAGTCACTTTCCAACAGACTTTCCATGTCGGAAAGGCTGACATGGAAAGGTTGTTGGAAAGGGACATTATAATCCTGACAGCAGAAATGCCGTCCTTAAGGGATTATGAGGGGATTTGACTGGCCAGTGGGCTCCTTGAGACCGACGGAACCGAGTTGGTTTTCTGAGCTGGTTTACACTTCGACCTCCGACATTGAAATTCGGTGGTTGGAATGTAAACCTTCCATGTTACTCAGAAAGGCTCCAAACAGCAGTCAGGGGCTGTCCAACCGACATCGAAACAGGGCCCAAAGTGTCCTAAAAATCAACCCCTGCTAAAAATATCAGTAGTAGGAAAAATTCTATAACGCACTACATAAAACCAATAACTGAAATAAAAGTAGATACAAGAGTCATGAAGCAACACATTTTGGAATCAGATCAAGTTGTCTCTTTAGATGAAGATAAAATAAAGCTCCAAAGTTGGGAAGACTAAGCACTAGTATGTCAGGAAAAAAAACATTGGAGTCTATAATCCCACAGCCAATGAATCCTTATGTTAAAGAGACTGAAGAAAACAAAGGATTCAAAAACAGCACCATATTAAGTATGACAGAGTCAGAAACCGCCATGGTGAAACAATCACAATTAATGGTTCAGGTGGAAATACATTCTCACACCAATTCACAATTGTTGCTACCAGAAATGTATCCAATCCACCAGGAAGATTGGAATCACAACAGGGACACAGCAAATGAAGCTAATAATGTAAACAATATAAATATAGTAAATACCTTTGGAGCAAAAATGTATAATCATCTACATTGTATACATCACTAAAGGGAAGACTTTAAGGAAATTGCTGCAAGTTCTAAATAAAGGGTTGACTTCAACATAGTGAGAAATATACCCATTCTGGACATATTTCCTTGTGAGCAGACCTAAAGGAACAGATGGACATGCCCCTATGTTCAATGATATCAAGGAAATTTGAATTTTGTGAAGTAAAAACACTTTTAGCCCCATACTAAATGCAAATCAATTTCTCTAATGAAACTGGTATTATTTTTTGGAAGGAATATAAGAAGTCATCCAGGGAGGGCTCTGTTACAGGCAAAAACCTAACAAATCAAATAGGAATTGAGCTAGCATCAAGATGTTCCATGATGTTAGGACTTCAACACATCCTGGAATTTATCCTGAACCTACTGGAAAAGGTAATGAATGATTCAGCTTAAAACATTGACATTGCTTTACCTATACTGCAGCACCTAAAATATTAGGAGAACCTAAAGGCAACAAAAATGGCTGAAGGAAATCACAACAAAGTAGGTAAGGGATGTCAAACACAAGCTCTATTTAATCAGTCAGGCAGTAATAGATGTGACAAAAAAGTTCAAACAGAGGGTACAGATAGACTGGATAGAATCATCAGTCCAGAGAGCTCTTTTGATACATATTGCAAACAGACCAATAACTATTAAAAAACCAAGAATGAGAGGATTTATAAGCACGACCATCTAGTTGACAACAGATACAATATAAAAGAGTTTGAGAATGAAAAAGATGGTATTCAGGAAACTAAGAACGTGTCTTTGCTATTTCACAGTAAAAAATACAACTGTAAGGTGCTCATAAACTAAAGAGAAGGAAGATGCAGAGAATGAGAAGAAAAAGGGACAGATGACTGCAACTAGACAACATCTAAGTTTTCTCCATAGATGGGCTAGAGCACATAAAAAACTACAATACCTCAATGAATGCTTTAATCTCAGAAAGTCGCACAGAGGTGGAGAAGCATTCAAATAGAAGAGTTCCTTCTGAAAATATTTCAAAGGAGGAGGTAACAAAAGAAGATCATTTTTTGTCTCACACAGAGGTAATAGAAACAGGCATAGATAGGACAGAAGAAATTGAAATAGTGACTAGGGACCTTAAGGGTCACCAACCCATAATAGCTTGGGAGAAAAACTGGAAGCACATCAGTTTAAACAAAAAATATATTAAAAACTGTGAGAAGTTCCGCAGCGATATTACTCCAGCAAACAAAACCCTAGCCCTTCGACTTGTGAATATACTTCTATTTTGGGATCCAAAACCATTCTTAAATTAGTCTAAATTTCTGTTGATTATTAAGGCTGCCCCAAGATGATCAAAAATAGCCACAACTCATATCACTCTAGTCTCACTTCCCCATAAACAGGGGCACTTATAGATTAGACCAATGCAATGGTGCACGTCTACTCTAGAATAGTGGTTGATCAAGTGTTGAAGTCAACAGACAAGTTAAAGTGCATAGTCTTTGATGTATATAAACCCTACTATAACAAATCACAGACACAACACTATACAGGCTACACAGGACCCATAGGGACCTCCCAGAACATCATTGATGGAATTTAAATGAATATGTCAAGTGACTTCACCATTAACACTAGCGGTAATTTTCAACAAAATGTCAGCGAAAGAATAGCAATCACCAAAACCCATTCAGAGAGACAGACTCTTCATAAGTCCATGACTGGAACTGGATTGCAGCAGAAATAAAGCCTGCAAGTTTGGTTTCCAAACTTCACAGTTCTTGATAGTAAGAAATTGGGTTATTTGTTGTGCGGGATGTGAGTCCTGGGAAAATAATAGGTCCATAATTGTCTCTTTGCTAGTAACCAAGTCCCCATTGTAGCCCTTGACTCTCTCAATGTAGAGGAGCAGAGCAGTCCAAGGCCTATTCAGGGGAGGAGGTATGGGCCAGCAATCACAATTTGAGGGCATGTAGAAAAAATTACTGAATAAATTATAGTCTATATGATGACTTTTCTGTTAAAAAGGAAAGGCACATTCATTCCACTCACACTACTAAATACTATGCATTAAGTTACAAGTATACAGAGCAGGTAGATGAAAACAACGTTGGTGACATCCTTATATCACTATTCATGCATACTGGGTCTTGAACCCCATAATCACAATGCCTCCAACCTATATCAGATTTACCATCACTATATAGGTAGCGTCATTTTAAATAAGGCAGGCGTACTGGCTTTGTCAAGAGGCGATTACATTAAAATGTGAGGTAGGCCTTTTGAATTTATCAGTGAGTCACCACAGTAATAAACAGAGTTATCATATGTCAAAAATCATTAATAAAACCATTAAAATAACCAAATTGAAATACATTCATCATTGGAATTAGCATTAAAATGTTCACGAATAAAATGTCACTGAGCATGTCATGAGTGATGTAATATGTGACGTCATCAGCAGTGCATTCCGGGGCACGAATTATAGTTAGGTCTACTAACTATAACGGCCGAATTTCCATGGTTTTATACGAGTGAAATCTCCAACTAACTATAATGTCCTTAAAACCTATGGTTTATTCAGTGAATTTCTAAAGATTTTTAAATGCTAATTTCTAACTATAACGTCCATGAAACCTATGTTTTTTCAGTGAATAAAAATAAATAAATAAAAAAAAAATATATATATATATATTCACTTAAAAAACCATAGGTTTCACACATGTTATAGTTAGGTGGATATTTCACTCGTAAAAAAACCAATGAAATTCCCCCGTTATAGTTACTTCAGATAACTATAACTCGCGCGCCCGCAATCCTCTGCTCATGACGTCACATATTACATCACTCATGACATGGTCAGTGGCATCACTCTTGACATCACTGATGACATCATCCTTGTGATAGAGTGGCGGTCGCGCGAGTTAGAGTTATCTGAACTAACTATAACGGGTGAAATTAATTGGTTTTTTACGAGTGAAATATCCACCTAACTATAACATATGTGAAACCTATGGTTTTTTAAGTGAATTTGCAAGGTTTTTTAAATGCTAATTCCTAACTATAACGTGTGTGAAACCTATGGTTTTTTTCAGTGAATTTGTACGGTTTCTTAAATGCTAAGTTATGTATGTATTATTATTTTTTTTATATATTTATTTTTCAATAAACTACGCATTAAATTTTTTTTTTTCTTTTATGGTTTTTCACCATGCGCGCACGGTGCGCGCACCCCCGCGAGTTTAAAAAAAAAAAAATTAAATGTTTTTTTCTGCCTTCAGGGTCCTTCAGGGACCCCCTGACAAAGGCTAGGGGGTCAGGAACTCTCTACCCTGCCCCCTTTTCACGTTCGCCAACTTCCTTTTCCACTCTCGCACTGAAAACAAACAAAATGGCGGCCAACACTTCCTGATTTCGACCGATTCAAACGTTGACTGACATGTAACAACCAATCGCCCTAACGTGCGCGCACCCTAACGTGCGCGCACGGTGCGCGGCTATAGATATGTATGTGCTTTTAACTGCAATTTTCTCAGGAACTACTGAACAGATTGACTCCATATATGCAAAAGGCACATCCCTGACCTGAGGACTACCTCTCTGCCAAATTTCAAGTAATTCTGTTCAGCCGTTCGGGCTGTACCTTCGACTAAAGGTCCTATGGGAAAATGCATGGGGAAAATGCGTTTTGGGACCCCCCTTTTTTCTCGGCCCCCGCTTGACGAATCCCCCCGAGACTTTCAGGGTAGGAGCTGAGCGGAGCGCCCCAATAGTTTTGAAAATTTCGCGAAGATTCATCAACCGGCGCCAAAGTTATTCAAAATAGAATTTTGAGATTTCCTATGGAAACACGGTCCTAACTATAACTATCTACTGGCGACCGCCAGTAGATAATATATATATATATATATATATATATACATATATACCGAATGGAGTTTGGGAGAAAATAAACCGAGCAATCTATTTGTACCAGCATACCTGTGTCCGTGTCTTGCAGTAACACCGGCTGGTGTTACGAAAGGAGGAATTGATACATATATATATATATATATTGTCCCAAACTGCCGTGTGTCAGGGCTGGTCAGACAAGTGCTAAAATCCGATCTCTTGCTCCCACCTTCAAGATTAAGGGAGGTTACACTATTCTTCATTCCCCTATGGGTTGGTCTCAAAGGGTTGCTAAGAGTTTACATAACCATTTCCTTGCGGAAGATTTCCATCAGGAAGAACGCTCCAATTTGAGTCAGCGTTCTAGTCTTTTTGCCTCTCCAGACAGTTCCGCTATTTCGTGCGCGAGCAATTGGAATGCTGCGCACTTCAACCGTCATGTTGACTGAACGGCAGCGCCTTTAGTCAGCTCTTCAAGAATCCTCCTGCGGTTAAAAGAAAATTCTCACTCACCTGCTTTCCTTACGGAATTACTTTCGCCCGCATTCTGGGTCGTTGTTTTTGCGACGAAGTATTCCGCTTGGGCTCGTGGGTCAGGTACCTTTATTCCAGCTTCCCAACCAGCCATTCCTCTCCTATTCTTTGGCGAGCTTGTACTTCGGCTCTGGGTAAGCTCTATATTCTTTTTGCATTAATTGGCTTGCCGAGTTTTGGAGCTCTATGTATTTCCCCAGTGATATTTAATTCAAGCCGGTAGTATCGCAGTAGCTGACTTGATTCTTCTGACTCCGGCAATTTATGGGAACCTCTTTGCAGTAGCCAAGACAAGTCTATTCTCTGGTGTTGTGCCGGAAGTAGTTGTTTACTGTGTCCTTTCCTACAACACCTAAGGCTACTATTCAACCCAGACAGTTAATTCAGCTTGTCCAGTTATCCTCATTTATTCGGTGCAGCACACTACTGGACCTACCATCTCAACTGCGCAGATTGACAAGACTTATTGCTTATAAGAGACTTATATTTTTTCCCATGTAGATATAAATATATATATATATATTTGTACTTACCACCTTCTGCTGCGGAAATTCTTCAGTTCTCTTTTTGGTTAATTTACTGAAGAAAGAAAGGAAATATACTTGACAATTTTTCACTAACACTGGTTTTCCTCCTATGTGCTTCAACTAATAAAAAGGACTTTAGACTACACATAGTACCAGTGTAGAGAGAGGCAAAAACCCACACACATACAGGTAACTCACTGTCAGGAAGGGAGGTGGGGGGAGCATATTGTGACAAGGGGAAGTTAGAATCGTAATAACCTCTGCTCTTTGTTACAGGTGAAATCCACTCCTCTCAGAAGATCAGTAGTGAGGACACCAGTGTGGCAGTCTCTCTTGTTTGTTATCCCAATTCCCCTTTCCCCCTCATCTCTGAGTCCAGCTTAGTCTTGGGTTAGAGGTGTAGGGGAGCTGGGAAGAAATCTTCATGATTCAACCTCAGCTGTACTGCTCCTGCGTAATCAGGAATTCCAGGTACTGCTTCTTGACAGATTGAAGTGCCTTCAATTACTTCCGTCTGGGCAGTATGGCTGAGGGTTTTGATGTAAAAGCCTTGGCTGCTATCTTAGAAGGGTTACAAAAGCAATTAAGTGAGACTAGGGAGGAGGTTAGGAAGTCAAACCAGGAGGCTAGTTATTTGCGAAGTAGGTTAGATGAACTCACAGTTAGTCCTAGTCCCAATTTTGGGGAACAGAAGACCCTAACCATCACTCCCTCACCATCCTCGACTGAATTGACTACTCAAGTAGTTCATGCCATGTCTCCCACTATTCCTTTAGCCCCCCCAGAGAGATTTCAGGGAGATCCGCATAAGGCTCAGGTCTTTATTACACAGTGTTCGTTAAATTTTTTGTGCACACCCCCTATTTTTAAGGAAGATCAATCTAAAGTGGCTTTCATGCTGTCTTATCTGAGTGGAGATGCAGCAGCTTGGTCCATGCCATTAGTTACTACCAATGATCCGATGTTATATAATTTTGAGGTGTTCAAGGCTGAGTTTCTGCGAATATTCGATCGAAGAACCATCTCTCAAACCACCGATAATGAGTTACTCAATCTGAAACAGGGGAACAGAGAGTTGTTGGCTTATTTAGCGCGATTTAATAAATTGATAGTTGAAACGAATTGGCCTGAGGCTAAGAGAGCAGCAATTTTTTACAGGGGCTTGAAGGACGAACTGAAAGATGGCCTGGCACAGATTCCAAAGAGACCTACCGATGTATCAGAGTTAATTGATCTAGTTCTTCAAATTGACCAGCGTCAATCGGAAAGAAGAAGTGAACGTCGGAGATTTGACTGGATCCGAACTGAAGTAGTGAAAAACAGTGAAGGAGTCATCAATGAAGAAACTATGCAAATCGGTACGGTTCGGGGACCTCTTAGCAAAGAAGAAAGAGAAAAACGACGTTTGGGCAAATTGTGTATGTACTGGGGTGGTTCCGGTCATTTCGTTACGGAATGCCCAAAGAAGCCTAAGACGAGTCAGTGGGTAAAAGACAAGCTCCACCAGTAGAAGGAGTTGCTCTGGTGGGAGCTGCTAAGGAGACAACTCCAAATATTCAATTATTGGCGAATACCTTACAATCTTCGGCCCCTCATCTAAATGTTTCCAGTCCGATATCTTTTGGAAAAGATAGATTGGAAGAAGTCGCGGTCATGATCGATTCAGGGGCGACTGGAAATTTTTGTGATATCCGATTTGCCAAAGACATGGGAATTCATTTCATCAAGAAGGGAAGACCGGAACGCGTACGAGCTGTGGATGGTACCAATCTTTCTTCTGGTCCCATTACCTTTGACACAGAAATAATTACTCTGTTGGGCCCTGAGAAGCATCGCAGCTATATAAGTTTCAATTTAATCGATGCCCCGCAGTTTCAATTAATCTTGGGATTGCCCTGGCTCACGGAACATAACCCAAGTATCGATTGGGCTAAGCGATCAGTAGAAATGAATTCCAGCTATTGTCTGGAGCATTGTTTTCATCGTGATCAGAAGGAGAAACAGTCATCTCCATCTTCTTGTCTGGCAGAACAGTCCCGAATGATTTGTACCATAGAAGTTCCAAGTATACCAGAAGAGTACAAGGATCTGGAGTCAGTATTCAATGAAAAAGAAGCTCAGAAACTTCCTCCTCATCGTGAATACGACTGTAAAATTGAATTGGAACCTGGAGCATTATTACCTTGCAGTCGCATTTATGCACTCTCTGAATCGGAGAATAAGCATTTGAAGGAATATTTGGATCTACATTTGGCTAATGGGTTTATACGTCCTTCTCAGTCTCCAGTCTCCTCTCCTCTTATTTTTATTCCTAAGAAGGATGGGAGTCTGAGAACGTGCATTGACTATCGAGCGTTGAACCAAGTCACAAAGAAGAATCGATATCCGTTACCACTCATTTCCGAACTTTTGGATCAAGTAAAAGATGCTCGTATTTACACCAAATTGGATTTGAGAGGGGCTTATCATCTGGTTCGGATGGCCGAAGGTGATGAGTGGAAGACGGCGTTTCAAACTAGGTTTGGACTGTTCGAATACCAAGTCATGCCCTTTGGCTTATGTAATGCCCCGGCAGCCTTTCAGCATTTTGTAATCGATATTCTTTGTGAATTTTTGGATCGCTTTGCTGTCGTGTACATTGACGACATTCTTATTTTTTTCAAGAATGGGGAAGAGCATGTTCAACATGTCAGAATGATTCTGGAGCGTTTACTCGAACATCAACTATTTGTCAAGCTTGAAAAGTGTGTGTTTCATTCTACTCGAGTCGAGTTTCTGGGTTTCATTCTCTCCCCAGAAGGGGTGTCTATGGATGACGCCAAAGTAAGAGCAATCAAGGATTGGCCTGCCCCAAAATCCGTCAAGGAAATTCAAAGTTTTTTGGGCTTTGCCAATTTTTACTGACGTTTCATTCCAAATTTTTCTGAAAAAGTGAGTCCCATCACGCGTTTGCTCAAAAAGAATGAAAAATGTAACTGGAATAAAGAAACTGAAGAGGCTTTTCAACAACTAAAAGAAACGTTCGTCACTGCTCCAGTTCTGCAGCACCCCGATCTAAATGAACCTTTTTATGTTGAAGCTGATGCTTCAAATCTAGCAATTGGAGGAATCCTTTCCCAACGGCACAAAAACACAGGTCAACTTCATCCGGTGGCTTATCATTCTCGAAAATTATCGGCTGCCGAGGTCAATTATTCCATTGCCGATAAGGAGCTTTTAGCCGTGCAAGATTCCTTTCAAGAGTGGAGGCATTATCTGATTGGGGCGAAACATGTCATCACAGTCTTTTCTGATCATCGAAATTTGCAGTACCTGAAATCTGCTCGAACTCTTACACCAAGACAACTTAGGTGGTCTCTCTTTTTTGCAGATTATGATTTTGTCCTGACCTACAGACCGGGTTCAGCAAATGGGAAGGCCGATGCACTTTCTCGTCTGAACACTGGTGTCAGTCAAGAATTACCTATTCAGGGGCATATCATTCCTGAAGAAAAGATCGTGGGAACTGCAGTAATTAATGAAGTGGAAGATAAGATCAGAAAAGAGTTCCAGAAAGAAGAATTCAAGGATTGGTGTATAGAAGGCCCAGATCGAGAGATAAAGGATGGGATACCATTCTTTCAAGGAAAACCTTTTGTGCCAAATGAGGAATTGAGAAAAGAGGTCATTTATTTGTTTCATGACTACCATTTGGCTGGACACAAAGGAGTAAAGAAGACTCTAGACTTTTTGAAGCGAAATTTTAGTTGGCCGGGCATGGACACTCAGGTGAGGCAGTATGTATCCACTTGTGAACAATGTTTTAAGGGCAAAATTGTGCGACAGTCACCACACGGTCTCCTCATGGCATTACCGGTAGCCCCTTATCCATGGCACACCGTGTCCATGGATTTCATTGTGGAAATGCCTTCCAGTCAGGGGAATTCTGTGATTTGGGTGGTGGTAGATCAATTCACTAAGATGAGTCATTTTATTCCTTTAAAGAACCTTCCAAATGCTACCCAATTGGCTACATTGTTCATTCAGCATATAGTGAAATTGCATGGAATTCCTAAAGTAGTGATTTCAGACCGAGGCAATTTGTGTCTCGCTTTTGGAGATCGTTCTTGATGGGTTTAGGTGTTGATTCTCGATTGTCCACCAGTTATCATCCAGAGACTGATGGGCAAACCGAGAGAGTGAATCAGGACCTGGAGCAGTATCTACGCTTGTATTTAATGGACAAAGAGGGGGAGTGGCCTTCCTTACTCAGTACTGCAGAGTTTGCTTATAATAATTCTGTTCATTCTGCCACTGGTTATTCACCTATTTGAATTCAGGTAGACATCTAAATATGATTTTCGGTAAGGTAGATGTTGAGGTTCCAGCAGCTGGGGAAGTTCTACTGAATCTTCAAAAGGCATATCAGCTAGCCACAGAAAATCTTACCAAAGCTAAAGAAATGTACAAGAAACAAACTGATAAGAGTCGTAGAGATAGTCCAGTCTTTGAACCGGGAGATCAGGTCTGGCTTTCGACTCGCTATATGCGACTGAGAGGGAATCGAAAGTTCCAACCTAAATTTGTGGGTCCCTACTTGTAGGAGAGTAGGATCTGCACTTATGTTGCCCCCACTTTTTTTCTGATGTATACACTGGTTTCTGACTATAGTCTGGCTGGGTACCTGCTAATCAGGGCCCCAGTCTCACTGATCTCTCTAAACAATTTGGTGTGCATATTAGATGCACTAGTGATTGGACACTGTGGTACCTTATGAGCCCCTAGTATATGGTACCTTAGGTACCTAGGGCATTGGTACTTCACAGGCCTACCAGGGGCTGCAGCATGTATTATGCCACTCCTGGGAAGCATTCACAATCTGACACCACAGGCCTGCTACTGCAGCCTGTGTGAGGTAGTGTTAGCACTCCTCACTGAGGTATAGGTTCCTATATCTCACCATACACACACATATAAACCTATCAGTCACCCCTCTTGCAGGCCCTAACAATCCTGAGGGCAGGGTGCTTGGTTTACTATGTGAGGGGGTGCTTCTGCATGAGCAGGACCCCTCTGCAGCTGGCAGAGTCTATTCTCTGCTGCTGTTTGTGGATGCGGTTAAACCATATACTCTTAAGTGCATTATAACCTCGCGGTAAATGCTAACTTTGGAATGACTGCATCAAAACATGTCGTGTTTGGTGTCAAACAACTTGGAATCATACCCCCACACCAGTAACTGGTGTGGGAGTATGATCCCACCCTTCTAGAGGGGACGACATGTACCCACTGTACTGAATGGTAGAAATCTTCTAGAGCTCTGGCATCACAAAATGGATGCCACCAGCACAGACACTGGGCTGCCCTCCTGCTGCTGACCGAAACTCGCAGTGGAGGAAGCCCAAAAAAGGGTATCCTGTCACAGGGAGGTGTCACCACCTCCCAGACAGGATTTAGTGTATTGGAGCTGGGTGGGTGCACTCTTAGAGTGCTTTGAAGTCCTGCACTGGGAGAGCAGTAGGCTCCTCTGTGCATATGCCAGCTCAAACCGGTTCAGGGGCTACCTGCCCCTGCTCTGGCGCGAAACTGGACAAAGGGAAGTGGGTGTAACCACCCACTACCCTGACCCTCCTAGAGGAGTGGTCATAGAGCTAGTCCCTCCCCTATCTTCACTATAAGATACCAAGCATTGCCAATGCAATTCAGATTAACCCTGGACAACGCTCTACAAAGAAGAATTCTGGCCCTTCGACGTTCCACTATCTCTGGAAGACTGAAGAATCTCCCTTGGAGTCAAGGAGTGACTCCCCTGCTTGGCAGGCACCAGTAACTTTGATCAACGGTTGCAAACTTCACCGCTCCCGCCGGAGTCCGAAGTCCCTGCATCCCCTGAAGTGGATTTCCTGACCTCTCGACGGCCATTTTGAGTCACCAGCGAAGCTGTGGCATCTGGACCCCACGAGTGACGAGGAACAGCAATACCAGGGAACCGTGCACTGGTTTCGAGTGCAAACCCTAAACAACGTTCTATGAACTTGTGCTTTGGACCAACTGTAGTCCAAGTCCCTAGCAGGTCTGGTACCGAAAATCAGTGGCCTACCCCGTCCCGAGTGACCGTGGGCTCCTGTGGAACTTTTCAAGCAGGTTGCTTGCCCGTTGGCTAGTGACTCACCCGAAGACTTTCTCATCAACTTCAAGGGCTCTCCTGGTTGCTCCGGGCCTGCCCTCACTTACCCTTGCTGGGTAAGTCCATCAGACCTTGCTGGTCTGCATCATCGTCAATCTTCATTCCACACAAGACTTGCAGTTGCCAAGGTTTGTTGGCTCGAATCCGGTGGTCGACACCGTCATCAGCTGCAGACTTTGTGGGACCCTCTGAATCCAACTGCTGGTCATCGTCGATCTCTCCTGGACCACGTGAGCAAAGAGACAAATCACCATCGACGACCTGAAACGACGCAACATCAGTGGTCATCCATCCTGCTGGCCACCGGTCACTGGCAAGTGACTTTGAACACTGTCCCCTCAATTTTCAGGTCCTCTTCAACTTCAATCCATCTTCGGATTCCAGCGGGCACCTCTCCAGTCGTCACAAGCAGCAAGTCTTCAGTGATCTCCATTGAAAACAGCATCGCGACCCGACACCAAAAGACACCTATGCACCCGGCTTCCCTGGGTGAGGTAACTCGTGCACTCCGGTGCCCAAGTGTGTGTTGGCCCTCTAAATACTTACCCTGTAAGTGGCTTGCTTGTTGACTTCTCCGAAGTGCCCTAAAACTTTAAAATACAAACCGTGACTTACGCCATTGAAACCAATAGGAAACCCGCGGCTGTGTTTAGACACTGCACGCGCCTCCCGTGGGCTGATTACTTACCTGCTAACACTGCAGAAGTGAAGCCCCAGCGAATCCCAAGGCCCTAGGCCTTTTCATTTTGCAAGTCGAGTTTGTTAACCCATTTTTTTAGTATATGGTCTGGTCCGCCCCTAGGGCTACGGCCATATTTGTACTTAATTTATTGAGAAGTGTTGACATTTGAATGTGTATCTGGGTTCTAATCTCAGAAAGAGATTAGTAGAGTGTATCTAAGAATAAATACATATATATTTGATATATATACCTGTGTGGTGTCCTTTTCATTTGGTAATTCAAGAGATTATAAGGTCAAACAAGCTGCTTTACATTACTCAGAGACTTAGCCTGAAGGCTGCTCTCCACAGCTACCACTAGGATAGCTTTCTTTAAAAGGTTGTCTTAAACCTATCTACCATAAGAGTCGAATTGGACTGGTGCAAGGTGGCCACTATAACTAGTGACCAGCATATGCCAGGCCAACTTCTCACATTGGTGGGCAGCGTGTGGGATTCCAGCTTGCCATTGTTTTACCAGAAAATCTCTATTTGAATTACTAACTGAAAACCACTAAAGGTAATCAAGGTACATATAAAGTCAAGCTAGTATCAATAAGTTCTACTGAACTTAGAGCTGTTTGTGAAGGGATAAGCACACCCTTGCTACAGCTCAAGCTAGGTCCAGTAGGCCTCAACTAGTGTAGGTAGTACAACACTGCACAACACTAGTATGTCTCACCAAGGTGGAGCCAGTGGGTCCACCCCATCTCAGTACAAAGACATAGCCTACACTGACGTGAAGGCCTTATGCTTTGAAATACAACTGAGGGTGGGCAGGAGTCCCTCATCACAACACCTGATAGATCTGTTAGTAGCAGATGACCTGAGACAAGCTCTAGGAGCTAGTGGGTCTGCATCAGGGAGTGGGTCAGCCATAGGCTCTGGGTCTGATGATGAAAATCAAGATGACCTGGAGTCTGTGATTGAAGGGCCAGGCCCAGAAAGGCCTGAACAGAACAGAGGAATTCTCCTTAAGAGAACTGTCAAAGTGGGAGAAAGGACTAGGTCCCCTTCAAGGGAATCTGACCATTCATACCACTCTGGAAGGGAATCTGTTCAGCAGAGGAACTCCACCTATCCCAGGGAGTCCTCCTCTGACAGAAGGTTCAAGACGCTCCAGTATGAGGAAGCTAGGCTTGCCCTCAGAACCAAGCAATTGGCCTTAGATAGGGAAGCCTTCGAGCTCCAAAGAGCTTCTAAGAAGGAGGGGTTAGATACCCCTGGTGGCAGCAACAGTGTCCCTAGAGGCAGAGATTACATTCCAGACCATAGGAACCTGTCCAAGGTTGTTCCTCCCTACCAGAGTGGGGATGATATCCACAAATGGATAACTGCTATGGAGAGGGCCTGTAAAGTTCAACAGGTCCCCCAGACACAGTGGGCAGCAATCTTGTGGCTCTCCTTTTCAGATAAAGGTAGAGACAAGCTCCTCACTGTTAGAGAAGACGATGCTAATGATTATGAAGCCCTGAAGAGTGCTTTGATAGATGGGTTTGGCTTAACCACTGAACAGTACAGTTTGAAGTTCAGAGACACCCAGAAAGCACAGACTCAGGATTGGACTGACTTTGTTGATTGTGCAACCAAGGCTCTAGAAGGTTGGCTGGTTGGTAGTAGAGTAACTGACTTTAAGGGATTGTATAATCTTATAATGAGAGAACAGATCCTTAATAATTGCCAGAACCAGTTGTTGCATCAGTACCTGGTGGACTCTGATCTGACCTCTCCCCAAGAATTGGGAAAGAAGGCAGACAAATGGGTCAGAACCAGGGTGAGGCAGAAAAACCAGAACCAAGGTGGTGATACTAAGAAGCAAGATCCTAAAGGCTCAGATAAAGGTGGGGATAAATCTAAAAACCAGAAGTCTTCACAAGGGCCCCAAAAATCTGCAACTGGTGGGGAGTCACAATTTGCAAAGGGAAAAGACAAAAAGAAGCCCTGGTGCAAATTCTGTAAACAGAAATGACACTGGACGTCTGACTGTACAAAGTCCAAAGACCAAACCACCACCACTCCAGCCCCTAAGGCCACTGTTCCCCCTAGTGCAGTCATTGGTGGAGGTAATACTCAGAATAAGGGTGTAGTAGGGTTGACCCTGGGTTCTGATGTGGACTCTGGCCTAGTCAGAGTACCAACACAGGCATTGCTAGTTTGTGAGGGAGACCTGGATATGTCCTTCCTAGTGAGCCCCAGTAACCTGGGCAAGTACAAACAGCAGCCTATCATAAATGGCAAACAGGCTTTGGCATTTAGGGACACAGGTGCTAGTGTCACCATGGTGGCAGAGGACCTAGTGGACCCTACACAGATCATTCTGGGTGAAATGTACCAGGTAACCAATGCAAGCAACACCAGGACCAACCATAGCCTGGCAGTTGTGAATTTCTCCTGGGGAGGGGTAACTGGCCTCAAAAAGGTAGTAGTCAGTGCAGACCTCCCTGTCGAATGTTTGTTGGGCAATGATCTGGAGACTTCAGCCTGGTCTGAAGTAGAATTATGGACTCATGCTGAGATGTTGGGCATACCTGCAGAGGTATTTGCTGTGACCAGGTCACAAGCCAAAATGCTGAACCAGCTCTGGATCCTGAAACTATGGACCAGATGCTACCCAAGAGGAGGAGCAGCAGGGTTAAGGCTGGGCCTTCCCCTCTGTCTCAGATCTCAGATTCCCCTCCTGAGGGAGGAGAAGCAGAGCCTGAAGAAGGAACTGCCCCAGAGGAACTTGAGCCTGGTCAGGTTGAGTTCTTGGGGGCAGGGGGACCTTCCAGGGAAGATCTGAGCAAAGAGCAACAGTGCTGCCCCACTCTTGAACCCCTCAGACAGCTGGCTGCTGCTGAGGCTGCTGGGAGTGCTAGTGGGTCCCATAAGGTTTATTGGGATGAGGGGCTCCTATATTCTGAGGCTAGAGATCCTACCCCTGGAGCCACCAGGAGGTTGGTAATTCCTCAGAAGTTTAGGGGATTCCTCTTGACCCTAGCACATGACATCCCATTGGCAGGACACTTGGGCCAAAACAAGACCTGGGACAGGCTTGTACCACATTTTCATTGGCCACACATGTCTGAAGACACCAAGGAGTTTTGTCGCTCCTGTGTCACTTGTCAAGCCAGTGGCAAGACAGGTGGCACCACAAAGGCCCCCCTGATACCACTACCTGTGGTGGGGGTTCCCTTTGAAAGGGTAGGGATTGACATTGTTGGTCCCCTTGACCCACCAGCTGCATCTGGGCACATATTTATACTGGTGGTAGTGGATCATGCCACCAGGTATCCAGAAGCTATACCCCTAAGGACTACCGCAGCTCCTGTGGTAGCAACAGCCCTCATTGGAGTTTTCTCCAGAGTGGGTTTCCCTAAGGAGGTCATCTCTGACAGAGGTTCTAACTTTATGTCAGGATATCTAACTGCAATGTGGAAGGAGTGTGGTGTCAACTACTAATTCACTACTCCCTATCACCCACAATGCAATGGGTTAGTTGAGAGATTCAACAAAACGCTAAAGGGAATGATTAAAGGACTCCCAGAAGAGCTTAGGCGAAAATGGGACCTTTTACTTCCCTGCCTTCTGTTTGCATACAGGGAGGCTCCACAGAAGGGGGTTGGCTACAGCCCTTTTGAACTTCTGTTTGGGCACCCTGTTAGAGGACCATTATGTTTGGTGAAGGAGGGATGGGAGTTACCCCTCAAACCTCCCAAACAGGATGTAGTGGACTATGTACTTGGTCTCCGCTCCAGGATGGCAGAGTATATGAAGAAGGCCACTAAGAACCTTGAGGCAAGCCAAGAACTACAAAAAGCTTGGCATGACCAAAAGGCTGTCCTGACTGTTTACCAGCCAGGCCAGAAAGTGTGGGTGTTGGAGCCTGTGGCCCCAGCAGCTCTCCATGACAAATGGAGTGGCCCCCATACAATTGATGAAAAGAAGGGAGAGGTCACCTACTTGGTAGATCTTGGTACTCCCAGGAGCCCCCTTAGGGTGCTCCATGTCAACAGACTTAAGGCATATGTGGACAGGGCTGACATGAGCTTGCTCATGGCAACTGATGAGGACCAGGAGGAGGTGAGTGACCCTCTCCCTGACCTGCTCTCACAGAACCCTGATGATGGGTCAGTTGATGGTGTTGCTTTGGCAAGCAGCCTCACTGAACATCAACAAACTGAATGTAGACAAGTGCTACATCAGTTTAGACATATGTTTAGCCTGACCCCAAGTCAGACTTCCTGGTGCACCCATGAGGTGGACACTGGAGACAGTCTGCCTGTAAAGAGTAAAATCTACAGGCAACCTGACCATGTCAGGTATTGTATCAGGACTGAAGTCCAGAAAACGTTGGAGCTAGGTGTTATTGAGCCCTCAGATAGCCCTTGGGCTAGCCCAGTAGTCCTTGTCCCAAAACCTCACACCCAGGGTGGTAAGAAAGAGATGAGGTTTTGTGTTGACTACAGGGGCCTCAATGCAGTCACCAGGACTGATGTCTACCCAATACTAAGGGCAGATGAACTAATAGACACTTTGGCCTCAGTCAAGTATCTCAGTACATTTGACCTTACAGCTGGCTATTAGCAAATCAAGTTAGCTGATGATGCCAAGGTTAAAACAGCATTTTCGACTCCTGGTGGGCACTATCACTTTGTGGTAATGCCCTTTGGTTTGAAGAATGCACCTGCCACATTTCAGAGGTTGGTGAATAAAGTTCTGACTGGTATGGAAACCTATTGCTCAGCTTATCTTGATGATATTGCTGTCTTTAGTTCCACCTGGCAGGATCACGTGGTCCACCTCAGGAATGTACTGGAGGCCCTGCAGAAAGCAGGCCTCACTAGCAAGGCCACTAAGTGCTAGATAGGGCAGAGTCAGGTTGTGTACCTGGGCCACCTTGTGGGTGGAGGCCAGGTTCAACCATTGCAGAGCAAGATCCAGACCATAATGGAATGGGTAGCTCCAACCACCCAGACACAGGTGAGAGCCTTCTGGGGCCTGACTGGGTATTACAGGAGGTTTGTTAAGGGATATGGATCTATAGTGACCCCCTTAAATGATCTGACCTCCAAGAAAATGCCAAAAAAGGTTCAGTGGACAGCTAGCTGTCAAAAGGCATTTGATGACCTCAAGCAGGCAATGTGCACTGCCCCCATCTTACAGAGTCCAGATTACAAAAAGAAGTTCATTGTTCAAACAGATGCTTCAGAGCTGGGTGTGGGAGCTGTACTGTCTCAACTTAATGATGAAGGTCAAGACCAGCCAGTAGCTTTCATAAGCAGAAGGCTGACCCCTAGAGAGAAACGTTGGTCAGCTATTGAGAGGGAGGCCTTTGCTGTGGTGTGGGCCCTGAAGAAGCTGAGGCCATACTTGTTTGGCACTCACTTCATAGTTCAGACTGACCATAAGCCCCTCCTATGGCTCAAACAGATGAAAGGTGAAAATCCTAAACTGCTCAGGTGGTCCATTTCCCTACAGGGGATGGACTATACAGTGGAACATAGACCTGGGACCCAACATGCCAATGCAGATGGACTCTCGAGGTATTTCCACTTAGAACATGAAGACTCAACTGGTCAAGGTTAGTTTAATGTCCCTGCGTTTGGGGGGGGGGGGTTGTGTATGAGAGTAGGATCTGCACTTATGTTGCCCCCACTTTTTTTCTGATGTATACACTGGTTTCTGACTATAGTCTAGCTGGGTCCCTGCTAATCAGGGCCCCAGTCTCACTGATCTCTCTAAACAACTTGGTGTGCATATTAGATGCACTAGTGATTGGACACTGTGGTACTGTTAGAATCCGGGTTCTCTGGTTGGCACAGGTAGGTACTTGTGACAAGCAGGGAACCTTTCCTCTAGTCAGAGTAAGGGGTTACACTCCTAAAATAACCCCTGCTCACCCTCTAGGTAGCTTGGCATGAGCAGACAAGGCTTATCTCAGAGCGTTATAGGTTAAGCATTTGTGAACACATACAGTAACCAAGTGACAACACTACAAATGGACACCACACAGGTATTTATATGAAAAATGAGGATTCTTTATATAGGATTATCACAAGACCATTAAACGGTTAAAAATACACAATACGGTTGCTTAGTTGGTAGAAGATTGCTTAGTTTCTCTTAACTTCTTAAATGCAACACTTTAAGTCAATGCACCTTAGATGCGACACGCAGGGCAACAAAAGTGTTGCAGCGATGCAGATGCATTGAAGTTCTTGGTGCAAAAGAAATAAAGATGGGATCTTCCAGATGCGTTACGCTTCTCCGATGTTGCGAGAAGACTCGACTCGATGCGTCAGCTACAGCGGCGTCACCCTTGACGAGATGCGACGACAGCGGCTTTGGCAGCGGCACTCTTTTCCGACGTTGCGAGATGCTTCCACTCGATGCGATGCTGCAGCGGCGACACCCCTTCTGCGAGATGCGACGACAGCGGCTCCGACGGCGGCACGCTTCTCCGTGGATGCGAGGCACTTTTCTGGTTGCGGTGCAATGCGACAACTACCATGGCTGCGATGACGACACGCTTCTTCGGCGTTGCGATCATATATAAACAAAAGGTGGTATAAAGGAATAAATATACAAATTATTTTTAGATAGAGCACACTTAGTTACTCTGTCTCTAGTTTATTAATCTAGAAGGATTTTATCAGCACATTTTTACATTCTACATAGAGTAGGGCATATAATCAGGAAGGGAACAACAATACAAATATACACATAAATTGTACCTACACAAAATCCTAACATACAAAAGAAAGGAAACCAACTTGTACATACAAACTAACCCCTAAATAATCACAAATCGTTTCTACTAGTGTCCTCCTAATAGTTCTGGACGGACCACTGGGAGATAGTCCAAAGAGTACGCAGCAACTCTGTCAGTTAGTGTGGACCATTCTCAGCGTACTGACATATAATATCCAATCATTGCTTTATTTCAGTGACTCCTCCTTCAGAAAAAAGTCCACTTCCGGAATGATGCGAGACGCTTCCGCTTGATGCAATGCTGCAGCGGCGACACACTCTGAGAGATGCGACGACAGTGGCTCCGACGGTGGCACGCTTCTCTTCCTTGCGTCGCGCTTCCAGCTCCTTGCGACACGCAGTCCCTCAGAAGGCCCAACAACAGCAGCAGGCACTTCCAAAAGACTCTGGGGAGCTGGGGGTGAAGTCCACTGGTCCTGGGACTTCATTCAGGGGCAAGCTCAGTTCAAGCCCTTGGAGATCTTTTTAAAGCACAAGTTGAAGCAAAGTCTTTAGTAGTCTTTCTCCTCTCCTTCAGCAGCAAGGCAACCACTGCAGGCCAATCCCCCCAGGTCAGGGACAGTACTCCTCCTACAGCTTTCCCAGTTCCTTCTCCTCTGGCAGAGGTTCTTCTTGTTTCAGCAGGATCTAATTTCTTGGGAGCAGGGTCCCAATACTTATACTCCTAATTCCTTTGTTCCTCTGGAGTTGAGGGGCCTTTGCCCAGTCCAAACCAGTTCTTGAGCACTCTGTTGTCATGACTCTGCCTTTCTATTCAGGGTGCAGGGCAGAGACATCAGCCGCTCCGCAGGAGGTGGAGCCAGCATTGTGGTAGCAGAGCACAACCCTATTCATAGCCCAGGTGTACTCCTCCCACCCATCTGACTGCCAATCTTCCTATTCACCACCAGGCTACCTAGCCCTGCCCCTTTGGCTTTCCCCAGCCCTGTCACTCACACAACCAGACAGGCAGATACACATCCTAGCAGAGGCGGGCTGAAATGGTCAGGCAAGCAAGTACCAACTTTCTAAAAGTGGTATTTGCAAACACAGAATATTAAAATAAACTTTACTAAAAGATGTATTTTATTATTCTGAGTTCAGGCATTCTAAACTCGAATTTCTACCATGTTCCCTGGGTCTGTTAGGATAATAGGATGTAACAATTCTAACAGCCCATTCTGGCCTATGGAGAACAGGTAGCCTTACAATAGTGAAAAACGAAAATGGCTGTAATTCACTATTAGGACATGCCACACACATCAGGGCTTGTCCTACCTTATGCTACAATGCACCCTGCCCTTGGGCCTACCATAGGGGTGACTAATATGAAGTTAAGGGAAGGTTTAGGGACTGACAAGTGTGTGCACTTGCCCAGCCAGCATGACAGTACCAGACTGCACGCAGGTTCTGCAATGGCAGACCTTAGATACATTTTACCAGGCCGCTTCTGTGGGTGGCACAACCAGTGCTGCAAGCCCACCAGCAGCATTTGTATTTACAAGCCCTGGGCACTCCTGGTGCACTTTACTGGGGTCTGACAGTAAACCAAATAAGCCAATCATGGAATCCAACCAACATATACATTTTAAATAGGGAGCACTTGCACTGTGGCACTGGTTGGCAGTGGCACAGTGCTCTGAGCAGCTAACACCAGCAAAACACATGAGGCACAGTGACAAAAAGTGGAAGGGAGACTCACGCCAAGGTGCCAGGTCTAACACGTGTCCCCTCCAGCTGAAGAGTGGGGAGAACTACCCTACCCCAGGGAGTTCCTCATCACTAAGGCGGAAAAATCTGGACAGACCGTCAGCATTGGCGTGATCTGTACCAGGGCGATGTTCCACCGTGAAATCCATACCCTGTAGGGAAATGGACCACCTCAACAGCTTTGGATTCTCACCCCTCATATGCATCAACCATCTGAGGAGCCTGTGGTCTGTCTGAACCCGGAAGTGAGACCCAAACAGGTAGGGTCTTAGCTTCTTCAGCGCCCAGACCACAGCAAATGCCTCACGCTCAATAGCACTCCATCTCTGTTCCCGTGGAAGTAACCTCCTGCTAATAAAGGCTACAGGTTGATCTAGGCCCTCTTCATTAATTTGTGAAAGAACAGCCCCCACACCATGCTCTGAAGCGTCTGTCTGAACAATAAACTCTTTGGAGAAGTTGGGAGCCAAAAGCACGGGCGCCGTGCACATAGCAGCTTTCAGGGCCTCAAAAGATTTCTGACAGGTGTCAGTCCAGATCACCTTCCTGGGTTGCTTGCTTGAAGTCAGCGCTGTCAAGGGGGCAACAATGTTGCTATACCCCTTGACAAACCTCCTGTAGTACCCGGTGAGACCTAGGAAGGCTCTCACCTCCGTCTGGGTTTTGGGCGACTCCCAATTCAGGATGGTTTCTATCTTGGGTTGAAGGGGTGCCACCTGGCCACTCCCAACTTGGTGCCCCAAGTATACCACTGAACCCTGCCCGAACTGGCACTTACTCGCCTTGATCGTGAGGCCTGCCCTCCGCAGCGCCATAAACACTTCCCAGAGGTGGCGCAGGTGTTCCTCCCACGTGGAGCTGAACACTGCGATGTCATCCAGGTAGGCGGCACTGAACGACTCCAGCCCAACCAACACCTGGTTGACCAACCTCTGGAAGGTGGCAGGGGCATTTTTCATCTCAAAGGGCATAACCCAGAACTGGTAATGCCCATCAGGGGTCGAAAATGCTGACCTCTCTTTGTCCCCATCGGTCAAGGCGATCTGCCAATACCCAGACGTTAAATCAAACGTGCTGAGGTAGTTGGCAGCCCCTAGCCGATCTATGAGCTCATCAGCTCTGGGGATGGGGTGTGTGTCAGTCCTGGTGACCAAATTGAGTCCTCTGTAGTCCACACAGAACCGGAGTTCGGGTGTGGCTCCCAACGCTGCAGCCTTTGGGACCAAGACCACTGGGCTGGCCCAAGGACTGCTTGAGGACTCAATTACCCCAAGGGCAAACATCTTGGAGACCTCCTCCTTGATGCAGGCCCTTACCCTGCCAGTCACCCTGTAGGCCTTGTGCCTCACAGGTGTACTGTCCCCAGTGTCCACATCATGGACGCACCAATCAGTGACACCAGGGAAAACAGGTCAGAAAATTGTCCCAGCAGCTGGCGACAATCATTCTGTTGCTCAGGGGTCAGGGCGGAAGAGAGGATGACACCATCCACTGACCCATCTTGCTCCTTGACTGACAGGAGGTCAGGAAGAGGCTCGGTCTCCTCCTCCATCCCAGCATCTGTCGCTAAGAGCATGCCCACTTGGGACCTCTCCAAGTGGGGCTTGAGGCTGTTGACATGCAGGACCCTTAAGGGGTTCCTAGGAGACTTCAGGTCCACCAAGTAGGTAAGCGGACTCTTGCGCTCCACCACCTCAAAGGGACCGGTCCACTTATCCTGGAGCGCACAGGGCTCCACGGGGGCCAAGACCCATACCTTCTGTCCAGGCTGAAGCTCTACCAGAGTGGCATTCTGGTCGTACCACCGCTTCATCTCCTCCTGGCTGGCTTCCAGGTTTGCCTAAGCAAGTTCCCTGAAATGCCTAGTCTGGTTCCTGAAGGCCAGCATGTAGCTATATACATTCTGGGGAGGTTTCCTGGGAGATTGCTCCCAGCCTTCCTTGACCAGACTTAGAGGTCCTCTCACTGGGTGTCCGTACAGAAGCTCAAAGGGACTGAACCCCAGAGACTTCTGTGGCACCTCTCTGTAAGCAAAGAGAAGGCATGGTAAGAGGACGTCCCACTTACGCTTCATGGGTCCTTCCAGGCCCATTATCATGCCTTTGAGGGTTCGGTTGAATCTCTCAACCAACCCGTTTCCTTGGGGGTGGTAGGGTGTGGTGAACTTGTAGGTTACACCACACTCTTGCCAAAGGGATTTCATATATTTAGATATGAAATTGGTACCTTGGTCAGACACCACCTCTAGAGGGAATCCCACTCGGGAGAAAATTCCCATCAGCGCACGTCCCACCACGGGGGCCGTCACTGTCCTCTTAGGGATGGCTTCCGGGTACCGGGTGGCATGGTCCACCAGGACCAGGATGAACCTATTGCCCATCGCTGTCCTGGGGTCCAGTGGCCCTACAATGTCAATCCCCACTCGCTGGAATGGGGTACCGACCACAGGGAATGGTTGGAGTGGAGCCTTCTGCTTCCTTCCACTCTTCCCACTTGCCTGGCAAGTTTGGCATGTTCTGGAGTGAGTATCTGAACTACTGCACATTTGGGGCCAAAAGAAGTGGGCGACAAGCCTTTCAAAGGTCTTGCCCTGCCCCAAATGTCCTGCTAAGGGTACATCATGAGCCAGCCCCAGTAGGAAGGCTCTGCAGCGCTGGGGTACCACCAGCACACGGGCTGACCCAGGCTCAGCAACCTTAGGCTCAGAATACAGGAGGTCGTTCTCCCAGTAAATGAAATGTTTTCCGGACTGATCACCGTTAGCCTGGTCTGCAGCCTGCTGCCGCATACCCACAAGAGAAGGGCATTCTTTCTGCTCCCTGCAGAACTCTTCCCTGGAGGGTCCTCCTTCTTGCTGCCAATGGGTCAGCTCAGGCAGGTCCCCCAGTTCAGCTATCTGTTCCCCTGTAGGTTCCAGGGCATCCCCCTCAAGGTCTGCTCCCTCCTGGACCGTGGGAACTTCAGGGGCCGGTTTCCCGCGCCCCCTGCTCCTTCTCTTTAAGGCCGGTCCCTGGGCCTCCCTCTCAGGCTCCAGGACCTCTTGAGTACCTTTACTGGCTGCCATGGACCGTGTGGTGACACACGCCCAATCCGGCATACCCAACATCTCCAGGTGAGCACTCCGCTCCACCTTAGCCCAAGGTGAGCTCTCCAAGTCGTTCCCTAACAGACAGTCTACAGGCATGGCGGGCCTCACAGCTACCTGAAGAGTACCAGAGACCCCCCCACTGAAAGGGAACCTGAGCCACTGGGCAGTGACTCTCGGTGTTGTCGGCGGCAACAACCGGATAGAATGCTCCTGGGACAACCTGCTCCTGAGACACCAGGTGGCGCTTGACAGCCGTCACACTGGCTCCTGTGTCTCTGAGAGCTTCAACCCTATGGCCATTTATGGTCACCCACTGCCTGTATTTTTTAGTGTTCTCAGGCAGCTGGGTTTGGGGGACCACTTCACGGTCTCCTAATGAGACAAGGGACATCTCTGTGGGACCCCACCCACCTTGGACACCCATTTCCTCCCCCAGGGCTACACTAGTCACCTGCCGGGATGGAGCACCAGTGGGTGCTGGTTTACCAAACAATGGACATTTCACATCAGAGGCAAAATGCCCCATGTTACCACACTTGTAATATCTGATGGGCCCCTTCTGAACAGGTGTACCTGTCGGGGCCCCGGTCGGTTTCTGTGGTGGGGAAGGCTGAGAACCTTTCCCTTGGTTCCCTTGGGGATTACTTTGGAGCCTCTTCTGGAACTCCCTCTGTTTACCCTTGTCCCCCCCACTCTTCTGCTGGGGACCCTGCCCACCTTTGGCGGAATCTCCCACTTGACCCTTGTGGACCCTGGTACTGACCCAGCGGTCCGCCTCCTCAGCAAGCTTCCTAGGGTTAGTCAGCCTACTATCAATCAGTTGCTGGCGTAGCTCAGGAAAACAATTACTGGACAAGTGCTCCCATGCCATTAAATCAAGAAGCCCTTGAAAATCATTAACTTTGCTACCCTTCACCCAACCATCCAGTGCTCTGCAAAAAAAAGTCACATACTCAACATACGTACTGTTTGGAATCTTGGTACAACCCATGAACCTTTGCCTATACAACTCAGGGGTCAACCCATACCTAGACATCAAAGCAGCCTTCATATGGGGATAGGAATTATAATCATCTGAAGGCAAATCCAGCAGTGTATCCCGCCCCTCACTAAGGAACTGTCCCCACAACCCCGCTCCCCAATCTTTCTCAGGGACCCAGTGGGAAGACATGGCTACCTCATAGGCCTTAAACCACTGCCCTATGTCATCATTCTTGAAGAATTCCTTAACCACATCCTTGGGTATGTACACCCTTGACTCTGTCTGCACTGACGGTGTGCTGCCACCAGAGGGAGTAGACTCTAAACTCTTAGCTTTCAGATCTAATTCCCTCAACTTTGTTTCATGCTCCATTTGTATTCTTCTCTCTTCCAGAGCCAGCTTTTTGCTCTCTAGCTCCAGCTGCCCATTCAATTTGAGTTTTGCCATTTCCATTTCGTGCATCCTACTCTCTCTTCTATCTGCCAGCTCCTCTGGAGATAGACTCTTACTAGACACACTGCTACCGGCAGGGGAAGGGCTTCTCCTTCCTCTTGAGCCCACTGGCCCATCCAGTTGCTCATCTGCATTATCATTCTCAGTGGCTTTTCTGGCTTCTACCCACGCCCTCAGTGCCTTGTAGAACTCTGGCTTGCCTTTACATCCAGTCGTAGAAACCTTGAATTTCTGGCAGAAGGACTTTAGCTGTTTGACCGTGTAGCTTTCTAATTTCTCTTCTTCCCATTCAAATTCTGTATTGACAGAGACTATGGATGATGCTTTCTCCACCATGGAAAAGCTTGGCAGTGCTCAAAAATAGACAGTCCCAAAAAGAAATCTACCAACAAGTATTGGTTGCGTTTAAGGTCTGCGCTCACTAAGTAGTGTTTACCAATCACTGTACATGAGTCAGAAATGCAAGTCCAGAATCCCATCGCTGCCACCAATGTTAGAATCCGGGTTCTCTGGTTGGCACAGGTAGGTACTTGTGACAAGCAGGGAACATTTCCTCTAGTCAGGGTAAGGGGTTACACTTCTAAAATAACCCCTGCTCACCCTCTAGGTAGCTTGGCGCGAGCAGACAAGGCTTATTTCAGAGCGTTATAGGTTAAGCATTTGTGAACACATACAGTAACCAAGTGACAACACTACAAATGGACACCACACAGGTATTTATATTAAAAATAAGGATTCTTTATATAGGATTATCACAAGACCATTAAACGGTTAAAAATACACAATACGGTTGCTTAGTTGGTAGAAGATTGCTTAGTTTCTCTTAAGTTCTTAAATGCAACACTTTAAGTCAATGTACCTTAGATGAGACACGCAGGGCAACGATGCAGCGATGCAGATGCGTTGAAGTTCTTGGTGCAAAAGAAATAAAGACGGGATCTTCCAGATGCGTTACGCTTCTCCGATGTTGTGAGAAGACTCGACTCGATGCATCAGCTACAGCGGCGTCACCCTTGACGAGATGCGACGACAGCGGCTTTGGCAGCGGCACTCTTCTCCGACGTTGCGAGACGCTTCTGGCCGATGCGATGCTGCAGCGGCGACACCCCTTCTGCGAGATGCGACGACAGCTGCTCCGACGGCGGCACGCTTCTCCGTGGATGCGAGGCGCTTTTCTGGTTGCGGTGCAATGTGACAACTACGATGGCTGCGATGGCGACACGCTTCCTCCTCGATGCGAGACTCTTCTCTCGATGCGGTGCAATGCGACAGCTACGATGGCTGCGATGGCGACACGCTTCTTCGGCGTTGAGAGACACTTCCGGAATGATGCGAGACACTTCCGCTCGATGCAATGCTGCAGCGGCGACACTCTCTGCGAGATGCGACGACAGCGGCTCCGACGGCGGCACGCTTCTCTTCCTTGCGTCGCGCTTCCAGCTCCTTGCGACTCGCAGTCCCTCAGAAGGCCCAACAACAGCAGCAGGCACTTCCAAAAGACTCTGGGGAGCTGGGGGTGAAGTCCACTGGTCCTGGGACTTCGTTCAGGGGGCAAGCTCAGATCAAGCCCTTGGAGATCTTTTTAAAGCACAAGTTGAAGCAAAGTCTTTAGTAGTCTTTCTCCTCTCCTTCAGCAGCAAGGCAACCACTGCAGGCCAATCCCCCAGGTCAGGGACAGTACTCCTCCTACAGCTTTCCCAGTACCTTCTCCTCTGGCAGAGGTTCTTCTTGTTTCAGCAGGATCTAATTTCTTGGGAGCAGGGTCCCAATACTTATACCCCTAATTCCTTTGTTCCTCTGGGGATGAGGGGCCTTTGCCCAGTCCAAACCAGTTCTTGAGCACTCTGTTGACATGACTCTGCCTTTCTATTCAGGGTGCAGGGCAGAGACATCAGCCGCTCTGCAGGAGGTCGAGCCAGCATTGTGGTAGCAGAGCACAACCCTATTCAGAGCCCAGGTGTACTCCTCCCACCCATCTGACTGCCAATCTTCCTATTCACCACCAGGCTACCTAGCCCTGCCCCTCTGGGTTTCCCCAGCCCTGTCACTCACACAACCAGACAGGCAAATACACATCCTAGCAGAGGCGGGCTGAAATGGTCAGGCAAGCAAGTACCAACTTTCTAAAAGTGGTATTTGCAAACACAGAATATTAAAATAAACTTTACTAAAAGATGTATTTTATTATTCTGAGTTCAGGCATACTAAACTCGAATTTCTACCAAGTTGTCGTAAGGCCTCATCTCGGTATTGTCCTTGATCCATAATCACAATGTTGCCCCCCTTGTCGGAGGGCTTGATGACAATTGTGGAATCTTTCTTTAAGGTTTGTAAGGCTTCCCGTTGTTTCCTAGATAAATTATCATATTGTTTGGTAAATTTCTTATACCGTAATTTCATTAGGTCCTCTATTACTGCCGAACTGTATACTTCAACATTATCGTGTGGAACGTTGGGATTGTACTTAGATTTAGGTTTTAGGCCGCTATGGCATGTTCTACTTGATTCCAAATGAAGATGTTCCAAAATCAGCTCATCATTTTCCTGTTGTTGTTGATCATTTTCCATTGCTAGATCTTAGAGATCACACATTGCCCTGATATCTCCCACCTGTAAATCGGCAACAGATGTAATGTCCCTTCGTTTGTTTGCGTTTTGGGATCCAATTCTCATCTTGTATAATTTAATCAATTTCAGTTCACGATAAAGAAGAACAGATCGATTCTAGTGTCAGTGTAATTAAGAGGGTTGCTGGGACAGAAGGACAGGCCCAAAATGATTACTGATTTTTCAACCTCCGATACTGGACGGGAGGATAGATCGATGATTGAATTTACTTTGTTATTATCTCCCAATTCTCGTCTCATGTGCCGTGTTCTTCCTCCTCTTCGTTTCCCTAGTCGGAATCTTTTCTTGTTCCTCTTCCTTTTCCGATTTTTGTACCTTAAACTTTTGTCCTCTTGCCTCTTCCTGTTTGTTTGTCTGATTGAACTTGATCTTTCTTCTGTTTGAGAATCTGAAAGTCGTGCAGGAAGGTCAGGGAACGCACCCCTAAAGAGCTTGCTGAATTGCGTGTCTCTGAATCGGAACTCAGATCGGAGCTGGATCCAGATGAAACTTCTTGTTCCTTTTGTTGATTTAATGTTGATCTTAGTTTCTTTGTACCCAGTCAAAGCATTTGGCATATGTGAGAATACGCCCCTCCGCAAAATCTCGTTTGTCACGTAGAAACTTTCATTGTTTTTTTATTTTTATTGTTTCCTCGTAATCTTTGAGTTTTGCTGGTAACGATTTCAGAAATTTGATTACAGTTTTATCGGTCTTTACTTTGCCCAAGTCAATTCTTACTGCAGATAGTTCTTTTCTTGTTGCCTCCAGATCAATTTGGGCGTATTTGATAAGAATCTCCAACATTCCTTTACACGTTTTTGCCATGTATTCCGCCCATTCTTTTAGTAGGTCAGGGGAATGTCACGGACAGGTTCCCGGTTTTAAAGGGGGTAAGACAAGGGTACGTGCTGGCCCCCACCCTGTTTTCTTTATTTATCAACAGGGCATTTCAGTATTTTTCTACTTACCACACGGATGCCCCTACACTGGCTGGTATGAAGATACCCCTGCTCATGTTTGCGGACGATACCTTGATATTGTCAAAAACCCAAACAGGTCTACAATCCGCCCTATCCCGCTTTGAGGTATTTTGCCACGACAATGAGCTAGAGGTTAATGTGGAAAAAAACAAGTTTATGGTCCTTCACAAACATAAAGTAATTAAAGGGGAAGTTTTTATGAATAATGTCCCCCTTGAGCAGACAGACGTTTTCACATTTCTGGTGATTGCTCTAGGCCGGAGACTAAATTGGAAGCCTCAGGTAGATATGTTGGCCCTTAAACACACCCAATTAGCAGGTGCCCTTATCAAAGAACAGAGATTATCACAGACAAAGCCCATTGCCCCTGCCCTAAAGATTTATAATTCAAGAATCAGCTCCTCGGTGTTGTATGGTGCTGAACTATGGGGCTTTGAGGATTTGTCATCCCTTACGGTTGCACAAAACAAATTTATGAGATCTTTAATAGGCCTTCCTCAATCAACGCCATTATTGCCCTTATATCTGGATTTGGGTTGCCAAGCAATTGAGGACATAGCGTGATTTCGGCCGGTTGCTTCTTGGCGAAGGCTCTGGACTGCCCCTGAGTTGTCCTTGTATGCTAATGCACTGCACGAAGTAAGGGGGGCAGACTGTTCACGTAGAATTACATGGCTATATAAGTTAAAAACCATCCTGATTGATATGGGGATGAGAAGCCTGTGGAAGGATCCTGCACATAACCCATTACCACCTAAAAAGGTGTATAAAGCAGCATACTGGAATATGGTAAAGATCAAGCGCTTTTCATCCTCAATAAGGTCTACTATGTCTAGGCATTTTTTGGAAGTTAAACATGAGACCGAGCTTGAAACTTATTGGGAGGTGATCACTAAACCCCATGATAGGAAGCGGTATCATCAATTTAGGGTGGGTTCTGTGGTAAATAATTTAATTACCGGGACTTAATTTGATGCTGAAAATCAATAACAATAGCTCAGTAAAATAAGAGGCAGAATCCGTGGTATTAGAGGTTCGGAACGGGCTTTATTCCAAAACAATTTAAATTGATGAGCTCCATATTCCATCACCACGAAGGTTCAGGAAGTGAAGACCGTACTTTATTGATAAGTAATCATTTTTATACAATAGGCATTACAGTGAGGCAAATGCAGGAGGCGTAACAATTGATAGTAAAGATAAAACACACATGCGTAGCAAAAGTGGGTGTAACTGGGCGTAATTAGAGAACGTCATCAGGTATGATGTCATAATAGGGTGGTTCCATGAAAGAATTTCGCAATGTCAGCAGAAATACTTGGCAGAAATGCGCGCGCAGCAGCATGACGTGTGATTGACGTGCAACTAGGGGGTGAAGGGGACTTGACATTTAGCTCTACATGTGGCGACAGAAGTCTGGAGGGTCAAGTCAACCTAATCCCAAATCATATCTAACATCCTATGTTTAAAGAACTATGTTATCCAAAAAGAGAGGTCTCTCAGAATAGAATCTTATTCTATACTGACTATACTGACTGTGAGTGCGTGTACAAGCGTCTAAGTGTCTACACAATATGCGAGGGCAGGAATCTTCCATAGTAACAGGGCTATGAATTACTTGCATAGAGACAGAGAAGCCGGGCCCTTTGCTCGGTAGCTGGAAGAATGTTTACTTAAGCTACTAGACAGGAATGCATTGGGTAGGGAGCGGAGCAGATAATTTCGAAGGTGAAATACAGTTTTTGGCAGGCAACAGACTGATGTCAGGCACCGTTAGCTGCGCAGAGAATGAGGACAAAGTTCATGGATACAGATGCGAGCTCGGACTGGAGCTTTCAGCGGCAGAAGGCAGGAAAAGCTTGATGGCAGAATCAGGGCCTACTTGCCTGGACTGTAAAATGGCATAAGTGAACCATATAAAGCCGGTGGCCTTTCATACTTAGGAATGGAATATCCGGCCCATTCATGGCGGATCTGAAAGAGGACAAGTTGGCGGTGGACGCACATGTGTTTGCGTCTTCATAACTGGAACTGGAGGGAACATACATGTACTTGTGATTTATACATGAAACCGTTGGGGTCCAAGATAGGGGACATAACTGACCAGAAAAATCCATATTTCCACATTCCCTCCTTGTCCCCTACTTGCCCGTCAAGAGATATCAATCTTCATCAATCCATCGATCTGTTCATATAGCATCATTTGTTCTTCTTTTTTCTTCCGTGATGAATGAAATCTTGGTGGTGGAATACACGATGTGGCACACAGACCACAAATCGCTGGTCCACATTGTAGGCATAGACAGCAACTGAATAGTATGAGAAAGCCAATACCTAGGAAGGATAGGACCTTCCATCCAAAGGTAGATAATACACTCCAAAACCAACCGGACCAAGTCCAGGTGCCTGGATTCTGGTGTATCTGGCTTACAATCTTATGAAGGCGAGTTATGGCTTTATATACAGATGGCGAATTTTCTGGTATGAAAATGCAACAACTTGATCCGATGACCCTACAAGCTCCGCCCCTATCGGCCAGGATGACGTCAAGGACAAGACGATTTTGAAGCACAACAATCCGCATAGCAGACTGCTCTTCTGTTAAATTGCCTAAGGCGGAAATAGTTTCGTTCACTACTGCTTCAAGGGTTCTGGTTAATCTACGTATCAGCTTACTATTGGTAACTGTACCTATATAGGGAAAGAGACCTTTATTGAAATCTGTGTATTTTTCCCATGCTGTCTCAGTGTAATCGACTATTGGGAGATCTCTCCTTTCTCTATTGTGTACTAAATGAGTATTTCTATGATAATCAGGAGGAGCTAGGAAAACAGGTGGCAAAAGGAATCCGATGTAGCAGGTACCATCCCAATCTAGTGGCAAACGTATATACGCCGTCTGACCACATATGAAGTAGGAATGGCGGGAAGCTCTAAATGTAGACTTGCCTTGATCACTAAATTCTATTACAGTGGTGCATCTACTATGGCCCATATGTATGGAACCATTCTTTCTTACACATATTTCACCTTTAACTGGAAATACTGACATGGCGGGCAAAATTGGAGTAGCTTCGGATTCGACATTCAGGATCATGAGATTAAGCGTAAAATTACCTAATCCATATACTTCATTTTCTAGATCAGTTCCTGTTCTTTTGGGAAGTCCCTCCTTGTTAGGGTAGCAGACTTTAAGTAAACCTAAGTTCAGATTTCCCCATACCCAGTTGTCTTGATAAACTGCAGAATTTGAATCTAGGGAATTAATTAAACTAAACCATGCTCCACAGGATCCATTGTGTGTGAACGGGTATGGAAAGAGAGGTAGTATTCCTTTATAGTTCTGATAGGGAGGGAGTCGACCACATATCCAACAATTTGTAGCATTGCTAACCTGATGGGAATGATGTAACATACTAATAAACGTGTTATTGCGCAGCGCAAATCTATAAGACAATTCATGCGGAGGTAATTCACTAAAAGAATGTTCAGCAGTAACATTATAAACATGTCTAGAAATAGGATAATATGTGTGTAACAATATACTTGCAGTAATTATTAAAAGACTTAAGAAAAACAAAATTAATAACGTCACTGTGCAATGACTACGCAGTGATTTACAGTACGCATGTCGTTTCAGCTTTATCCTTCTGTTTTTTTCTCTATACAGGTCTAAGGGATACATGTCAGAGACAAATTCGACCGATTCACCTTGGAGAGGACTTAAACAATCAAATTGCCTGACTTGTTAGACCTAAGTTTTAGTTTGTATTGTTCATGGCTATTCAGTTCAACCAAAGGAAGTTTTGAGTCAATCGGGGAAGACACGCAAGGTGTGTCGTTTACGTCTGACGGTAGTCCATGAAATTTCTTGATATGACTTGAATGTATCCAGCCTTTGCGACCTTCGATCTTCACGGCTGTCCTCGTCGTTAACAATACGAGTTGAGGCGACCTCCACCTAGGATCCAGCTGGGACTTCCGATCAAAGTTCCTCACTAGAACTAAATCCCCTGGAATTACGTCATGGGGTTTCACCTCGGTGTTGTCGGGAAAGGCTGCAGCTACCTGTGAACGACAAGATTGTAGTGCAGACATCAAGGAAGCCAAGTAATCTGTCAGCATATTACAGTCAATATCAGTTATTTTGCGTGGTATAGGCGTCCCCCACATATTTGGTGGTCTACCGAAGATCACCTCATAAGGGGATAGCCCTGTTCGAGAGTGTGCTACCATTCTCATGTAAAAGAGTGCAACGGGTAAGGCTACTACCCAGTCGACACCTTTCTCTCTACAAATTTTGGACAATCTAATTTTCAGGGTCTGATTATGTCTTTCCACGAGACCTGCTGCCTCGGGGTGTCGGACACAGTGAAATTTCCACTGATAGCCTAACAAAAGTGAAACGTGTTTCATTAATTCGGATGAGAACGGCTGGCCGTTATCTGAGTAGACAGCACGTGGTAAACCGTACCGTGGGAAGAATTCTCAAACTAACTGTTTGGCAGTAGTCGGGGCAGTGTAATCTGAAACCGGGTATGCCTCTGTCCAACGGGAAAGAGCACAGACAACTACGAGAACATATTTGAATCCTCGACATCGTTCCATCTGGATATAATCCATCTGGAGGACTTCAAAAGGGTGATCAGGAGGCTGAAATCCACCCTGTTCTACGGGAATGCTTTTTCCTGGGTTAAACTGACAACAGATCATACAGGTACGAACTTTTTGTTTAGCTGCTGCTCGTAAATGTTTGTTGAACCAAATGTGTTGGATGCTGTCTAGCATAGCTTTTTCTCCTAGATGCGCTGGACTATGTACAGTGTTAATAACGACTTGGACCATTGAATCAGGAAGGAACCATACAGATTTTTCCTTCGTTATCCATCCTTGATCCGTTTGGATCCCTCCTAATTCAGTCCATTTCTTTATTTCGTCTGGTGTAGCATGTGTCTGTATGTCGATTACGTCAAGAGCGGGATCCTTAACCGTCATGCAATATGTTGGTGTCGGGACTATTGTCTTTGTCATGTCGGATGTTCGAGTTTGAGCAGTCTGTTTAGCTGTTTTGTCAGCTAGATCATTGCCTTGAGAAATGATATCAGTAACTTTCGTATGAGCTTTACATTTCATAATTGATATTGCAGTGGGTAGATGTATTGCATCTAATAAGGCATGAATGAGGGGTCCGTGCTGAATGTGGGCACCGTGAGAAGTTAAATAACCTCTCTCTCGCCACAGCACGCCGAAGTCATGTACAACTCCGAATGCATAACGTGAATCAGTGTATATATTGACTTTTTTATTTGTGGCTTGAATACAGGCTTGTGTCAGAGCGATGAGCTCTGCTGCTTGAGCTGACAAGGTATTTATGCAATTTGTTTCAACGATTTCAGTGTCTGTTGTGACTGCGTAAGCGGCCACTAGCTCTCCTGTACCTGTTCTCATACATGAACCATCTACATACAACGTCAGGTCTGGGTCTGACAATGGGACGTCTGTCAAATCTTGTCTGGGTTTCGTCGTGATAGTGATAACTTCAATACAATCATGTGCTAGTGGGTCTGTTCCATCTATAGGTAACAGTGTGGCAGGATTCAATGTACTACAACGTCTGATTTCTATATGTGGCTGAAACAATGTTAATTCGTAACCAGTAAGTCGTGCTATAGTCAAGTGTTGTGTTTGTGTGCGGTTCAAGAGAACCTCTACTGCATGTGGTACTTGTACTGTCAATGGATGTCCTAATACTATGGCATCGCTTTGTCTGATTGCTAAAGCTGTTGCTGCCACTGATTTCAGGCACGCAGGCAAAGCCTGAGCTACGGGATCTAATGTACTAGAAAAATAAGCACATGGTTTGTGTGATCCTGCTTGTTCCTGTGTGAGTACTGACAAGGCAGTACCTTCGCGTTCTGTAACGAAGAGTGTAAACTGTTTATTGTAACATGGTGTTGCTAAAACAGGTGCTTGGCATAAGGCTTTCTTTAGGCTTTCAAAAGCCTGTGTATGTTCCTGAGTCCAAGGGAGAACAGTCGATGTGGCTGTCTCCTGTGTTGTCAATTGAATGAGTGGTTTTGCTAGAAATGCATACTGAGGGATCCACTGCCTACAATATGAAGTGAGGCCTATAAAAGCCCGCACCTCCTTTTGTGTCTTGGGTACTGGCATATTAGCAATTAGCTGGATGCGATCTGGTGTAAGCTGCCTTCCCTCCTTGGACAGCGAGTGACCAAGGTAAACAACTCGCTGGACACAGAATTGCAGCTTAGAAGGAGACACCTTGTGCCCCTTTTCGGCCAAAAATTGTAAAACCGTCAGTGAGGCTTTTTCACATTCAGGTTCGCTTCTAGCGGTGATCAGCAGATCATCGACATATTGAAGCAGGGCAGTGTTGACTGGCATGTGGATACTGTCGAGTTCTCGTTTCAGTGCTTGACTATAAATGCTGGGGCTTTCTGTAAATCCTTGAGGTGCGCGTGTGAATTTAAAGCTACGTCCATTTAAACTAAATCCGAACAAGTATTGGCTTTCCGGATCTATTGGGACGCTGAAGAAGGCATTTTTGAGATCAATTACAGTAAAGAATGTTGCTACGGAATCAATGGCTGTCAGTAATGAAGAAATGTCTGGGACTACGGGGTATTGTGGTACTATGCATTTATTTAATTCGCGCAGATCAATAACCAATCGATATACAGGCGGGGCTGTTGGATCGGTTCGTTTAAGAATCGGAATTATCGGTGAATTACATACATTGGAGTCAGTTTCCACAACCACTCCTTGGGTAATAAGCTCGTCAATGATTTGTAGTAAAGCCACTACAGCATCTGGGGGTAACTTGTATTGTCGCATTCGTGGAAGTACCACTCCTGCCTTTAGTGTGACTCGATATGGTGTAATGTTCATGCAACCAACATCTGTAGGGCCTTGTGCCCATAAATGTGTCGGTAAAGTCTGTAATCGGTGATCCATGTCTCGGGACACGTAGTGCCCTTTGAAATCACGTAAAAACAATATTACTCCTTCCGGAGAACAACATATTATAGCTCCTAGAGCTTTCAAAGTTTTTATGCCTAACAAGTTTTCTGGACATGATTTAGTAAGTAATAAATCTGTAGTTCGTGTCAAGGGACCGATCGTAAGTGGAAGAGGCTGTGTTACTTCGTTAATGATAGGTTTTCCTGAAAAGCCAAGGGAAATATTCTGTGAGCCTGAGAGGGGTGCCCCTGGAACTTCACTACATTTTATTGTTGTTCGACTTGCCCCTGTATCAAGTAAGAATTTTCTATCTTGACCTAACAGTTCACTGTGTACATAAGGTCCCTCTTGATCTACAGGGACCTCAATAAGGGGTAAGCCAACTTCCCTCTCTAGGCTGTTTCATGAGTATCGTTGATAATCAGGATAGTCATACTGTGCGGTCTGATACATCTGTCGGGTCGTTGTTTGTGTGGCAGCAATAGGCTGCGGTGGTGGAGCTGGCATAGACTGTTGCGGAGCTGGCATGGACTGTACATGCTGCGGGGCTCCTTGTTGATTCTGATCCTGTCTAAGTGGTCTTGGTCTTTCTTTTGTGTTACCTATGGCGATATTATGTTTTAAAACGGGACAATCGTGTACATAATGACCTGGCTGTTTGCAATAGTTGCATGTCCCTTTAACAGGACCTGCTGAAACACTGGACTGTGTTATACCCTTCTTATGACCATCAGCTGGAACTGTCTGGGAAACTAGCATTTTCATTTTTGTGTCTTTCATGCGTCTATGTTCATGTTCTTGTTCTTCTCTGATTCTATTGTGATGGTACTGTAGCATTTGTAACATTTGTGACGGAGTGTTACCTTGCCAGGTACTCTCGAACTTCAATACTCTATTCTTAACTTGGGGCAAGGCATTTTCAACCAATTTTGTCACAAACAGATGTGGATACGACTCGCTACTTGCTTTTATTCCACTATTTATACCAAAACATTTCTCAAATCGGCAATAGAAATCACTAGTGTCTTCATCTGATTTTTGTTTACAGGCTGAGATTGCACCCCAGTCTTCCTTTTTCGTAGTTAATAATCGTGGCAGTACCTGTACTAGTAAACCTGGTAGTGCTTTGGTCTTGTCCCCGAGCCCTGAACCTGGACCTCGAGCTTTTTCTTCGTTTTCTAATGCTGTCCAATCTATCTTCTGATCTCCCACCTCCCAATCCTTTTCCTTGAGTTTTTCGTAAATGCCCGCAGGCATTAATACCTTCAATATTGTCATAATGTCGGGGTAGGTATATTCTCCCATGAGTAACATATCTTTAATTTCATGGTGGAAACCCGCTGGGTCTTTGTCATGACTGGGTACCACTTTCTTCATTTCTAATAGTTCTATTTTGGATATGGGTATGTATACAAACACACGTTTAAACTCATTGTCATCACCTTTTATCGGGTGCACTTCGCGTAAGGGATTCTGTCTATCCATGTAATACGTCGTTCTTTCCTTGATGGGCAGTGAGACATGTTCAGGACATACAAAAAGAATGTACTGTCTTCTAGATTCTAGTATTTCTCTAATTAACTTAGTACCGGAACCTCTCCATTTATTCGTTAGTAATTCAGTCAATATATCAGGTAAGGGGCCAGGATCGGAGTGTTGGCTTTTATATAATATAAGGAGTTGTTGAATCATATAGATACCAGCTAAACGCTGTTCATCTGGGGCGAGGTTCAAAAACGTATGTGCTAGTGTATCATCACCATATTTTCCAGGACTATCAACCCAGTGAACGGCTGACCTGGCTAATTCTTGTTCGTCCATAGAATCGAGTATATGATAACCCCTTCGTTCTCGGAGTAATTTGTCAGCGGCTTGGAATGAATGTTCGGGGGACCTTGTATTTATTATAGGAGTTTGGAATGTTCTGTTATTATCTGGACGTATCGGACATATCGGATCAGTAAAGCATCTAGTATTATTGCAAGATCTTCCTCTACCTACATAGGCCATAGTTTCTAACTGTCCTGTGGGCAGTTCTAATTCTTCCTCGTCCTCGGTTTGTTCAGGTTCGTCTACTGCTAATCTTTCTTCGTGTATTCGTTCTATTTCTTTGCGGATCTTTCGGCTCATAGCTACTATACATGATCGTTTATCGTGTCTCCCCTCTGATATATTCTTACCCCATGTGGTAAGAATTTGCATTTCTTCCGGACTTACCCCTGGTTGATCTTGATTTCTGATCACACAGTTTATGAGGAAACGTAACAGTTCCCCCTGTATTTCCACTTTTTGGTACTCCATGGCTCTGTTAATACTCTCAGGCTCTCGCCCTGACTGAACAAAATGATATATATTTTCTAAATGTGCAGTCATTCCTGGTAGCTTTCCTAAGTATATTGCAGCTCGTCGGATACGTAATGATGCCAGCATCATTTCGTCCCCTTTTCCGGGCACTGGGTCATATCTACAATCTATTAGAAGTTCCTTGAGCGTGTTGGGAGTTACTAGTTTGGGTGTACGTTGGTGGGCTAATTCTTGAAAGGAAAGTTTATTTGTTCTGGGTGGCGTAGAAAAAATGCTTGATGCACCTCCGGTAGCACCACCTGGGGTGCTGGATGTGAAAGGATTCGTTGAACGGGATATAGCAACCATAGGTGTGGATGCAGATGTAGAAACAGATGTGCTTGCCGGAACTTGTGTCGGGGTTTGCTGTTGCAGAGGTACAGACGAAGGAGGGTCTTGGCGTTGAACCCCCTCGGCAGACGGTCTATGTGGCGCAGCATTAGCATACTCGGGAGCTGCGTCGTCTAAATAAGAGGAAAGAAAAACATCTTCTGCGGTTCTGGGATGCCCTTTGAGATGTACTTTTATCGGAAACAATGGGGGTGGCAAGTCTTTTGGTATTTCCGGAGTAGCCTTAGGTAATCCTTCGGCCAGAAGAGGATACATACCATTCACAAGGGCATTTCTTTGTCTGTCTGTTTGTTCTGACTTTACTCGAGTACCTTCTTCAATTAATACACTTCCTCGAACTTTATTTGAATTCTCCTTACTTTTCTCTTCCTGTCTGAGCGCTTTCTCTGTGCGTCTATATGATTCTTTACGCCATAATTCAATGGCATCTTTCTGTGACTGTCTAGCTTTCTTTTTCAATAATTCTTCTTCTACTTTCACGATGCAATCTGCATCCCAGGTCCCCGCTACGGGCCACCTCTGACTTTCTGGTAATCCCTTGGTGTAGTCTACCCATAGATCAAGAAATAATATGGCGTCTAGGCCATGTTTATGATACATGAAGTACCCTGGAGTGTCCCTAGGAGGAATGGGAACAGCTTCTTCGAGTACCCCTTTTCTAGTTGCAATCTGTCTTAATTTCGAAAAGAGCGGCATATTGAGAACTGATCTGATACCTAATTTTGAACACGTTTAATACCATAAAACACAATAATGAACAGTCATTCACACCACAATATACAGAACATATTTAAAACATTTTAACATTTAACATTTAATGAATAAACAATGATGGTCATTTAGGGAAACTAGTCACTAAGCATAATACTCGATACTAACTAGGTAAATCTGAATTATCTACTAGACATACTTGACCGGATTTGTGTACCCAAACCCGTCTTGACCGGCACAACCTATGTGCACGTCAGAACGCCTCCCCGATAATGGTACTCACCGGGTAGCTCGGAACGGAAGGCCTCGGAACTGAACTGAACTTGAACCGGACTGGACTCGACTCGGAACTTCGGAAACTTCGGAAACTGGTGGGCCTCTGTATACCTCGGATCTTGCTCTCTCAGCTAGGCTCTGGTCTGGATACTTCGCACTTCTCACCGCCTCGTCTGGGTGTTGATCGCAGCCTCAGTTACCCCCGCTCGGCAGGAGGGAGATACAGGAAATCCTGTGGGTACGCGTTGTTGTCCGTCCAGCTGTGACAGGAGACCGGGCCTGCAACGCACCGCCGGCGCGTGAGATGAGAAAGTGTCCCTGTTCGGGCGCCATTTATGTGGTAAATAATTTAATTACCGGGACTTAATTTGATGCGGAAAATCTATAACAATAGCTCAGTAAAATAAGAGGCAGAATCCGTGGTATTAGAGGTTCGGAACGGGCTTTATTCCAAAACAATTTAAATTGATGAGCTCCATATTCCATCACCACGAAGGTTCAGGAAGTGAAGACCGTACTTTATTGATAAGTAATCATTTTTATACAATAGGCATTACAGTGAGGCAAATGCAGGAGGCGTAACAATTGATAGTAAAGATAAAACATACATGCGTAGCAAAAGTGGGTGTAACTGGGCGTAATTAGAGAACGTCATCAGGTATGATGTCATAATAGGGTGGTTCCATGAAAGAATTTCGCAATGTCAGCAGAAATACTTGGCAGAAATGCGCGCGCAGCAGCATGACGTGTGATTGACGTGCAACTAGGGGGTGAAGGGGACTTGACATTTAGCTCTACATGTGGCGACAGAAGTCTGGAGGGTCAAGTCAACCTAATCCCAAATCATATCTAACATCCTATGTTTAAAGAACTATGTTATCCAAAAAGAGAGGTCTCTCAGAATAGAATCTTATTCTATACTGACTATACTGACTGTGAGTGCGTGTACAAGCGTCTAAGTGTCTACACAATATGCGAGGGCAGGAATCTTCCATAGTAACAGGGCTATGAATTACTTGCATAGAGACAGAGAAGCCGGGCCCTTTGCTCGGTAGCTGGAAGAATGTTTACTTAAGCTACTAGACAGGAATGCATTGGGTAGGGAGCGGAGCAGATAATTTCGAAGGTGAAATACAGTTTTTGGCAGGCAACAGACTGATGTCAGGCACCGTTAGCTGCGCAGAGAATGAGGACAAAGTTCATGGATACAGATGCGAGCTCGGACTGGAGCTTTCAGCGGCAGAAGGCAGGAAAAGCTTGATGGCAGAATCAGGGCCTACTTGCCTGGACTGTAAAATTGCATAAGTGAACCATATAAAGCCGGTGGCCTTTCATACTTAGGAATGGAATATCCGGCCCATTCATGGCGGATCTGAAAGAGGACAAGTTGGCGGTGGACGCACATGTGTTTGCGTCTTCATAACTGGAACTGGAGGGAACATACATGTACTTGTGATTTATACATGAAACCGTTGGGGTCCAAGATAGGGGACATAACTGACCAGAAAAATCCATATTTCCACATTTCCCTCCCATTAAAAGAATTTAAAAAATGCTGGGACTCAAGGTCGGATGATAAATGCTCTACATGCCCAGCACAGACTGAAACAATAGCCCATATAATGTTTGTATGCCCTGCTTACAAGCATCCTAGGATAAAATGGCTCAAACCTGTTTGCCTCAATATGGGCACTAGATCAAGCATGGAGGCATTAAGGATTTTGAAAACTAATACTCAGGATTCAATCGTAATTGCAGTTGCCAAATTTCTGAGCTGGATGTGGGTTATCCGTGCTAAAAGTATGAGGGGCCATAACTCTAGTCAGGTTTTATATTAATAATTATACAAAGAGTTAGGGCATGGGACCAGCATAGTAGTATTATGTTTGCTTTGACACACACTTCTGTGTCTGACAGTGTGTTACTTAGTGTGTAAAGTATTTTGACATACGATTTTTGGTGGTCTTATGGCCACCATTGCTTTTATGTATATATGTATATATAAATATATATGTCTATGTATGTGTATATATGTATGTACTATTGTATATTTTTATATTTTTTAATCATCATGTGTTTTATATACTGAGGGCCCTTTACTTCTAAATGTTGGTTGTTGACTTTTATATTCTTTCAAATCATGGACTTTTAATATGACCTGTTTTAAAAAAAAGTTTTTGTAACTTTTTGTCTTTTATGATTGATACAATCGAAATAAAGACTTATGATTGATTGATAGTAGGTCAGGGTTCAGATTTTCATATGTAGGAACGATAGATATCCTATAGCCTCTAGGCACACGGCCTACTTCCACATAATTAGTTAAGGATGTAATTTCCCACCACTTATTTATTTCACGTTTAGAAAGTTTCTCAAGTTGAAATGGTTTTTGTTTTATGGTGGGTTCGATTCCTGCAGCACCTGTAATTCCTATTTGCACAGATGGACTTACATCAGATCTTCATCAAATAATGATATTGCAGCAGCCTTTCTCTCATTCTCCCAATCCGACATTACAAAGTACACTGTTTCTCCTGACTTCTGCGGTTTGAATCACAACCGCGATAGTTTCATCTGTTCCAATCGGCTAATTCAATTTGCGAGCAGGGGAAAAACGGGACACTTCGTCGGGAAACGGAGATGAGTGCAGTACCGTGTCTCAGTCCTCCAACCTCGAACCCGACCACTATCCCAACCCGTACCCGACTGTGCCCACTCACCGTAAATCAAAGGTCCTCGCTTCCAATGTTAGCCTGGAACGGTGGGTACCACACTTGATTTAGAATTGTCCCAAACTGCGGTGTTTTGTGGTTCACCAATCCCACGATGTCGGTGCCAGCTCTGCCGCCACAGCAGCCGCAACGTATTTTCAAAGACCTTGACAACACTCCAGCCGAAGATAGTAAAGCAAAGAGCGGCACACCGTAAGAATGCACAATTACTTTATTGTGCACCAAGGGCAAGACAACGCGTTTCGGAGTTTAGCCTTTATAGAGTGATTTTTACAATTGCAAATTCCCTTAGAAATATATATATAGAGCTCATAAATTACAAGAAATGTTAAAAGTTTATGATAATTTATTACTAAACATAACATTTTGTGTGAACAACAACATTAATAAAGAACATTTTTATAAGATATGTCATCTCTGGGAAATATAAAGTGAGAGCCAAACGGAATAAAAACATAAGGGAGGCCTTCAAATAAGAGCAAATCTTATGGAGATACTCAATAAAAATAGTCTAGAAAACAATATCGGAAGGATATCAAGAATGCTATTTGGTCCAAAAAAGAAAAACAATTACTAATATAATTGTGGCGCTACGGGAAAATAGACCAAAGGTCTTTTTGGAAACTTGTAGGTAAGACGAGTAGAACAAGAAAACGAAAGTTATAAGGGCGGGGAAATGGAAATCAAAGAAAAAAGTCATAAACTAGATGATAAACTACTGGATGCAACAAAACCATTGATAAAAGAAGCAGAGGAACTTCTAAAGAAATTAAAAAGGTCAAGTGCCCAAGTTCCAAATCGCCTACTTGCAAGCATACTGAAGATAAATCCCAATCTGTGGGCACAAGTTCTGTTTCACTACATGAAGCAATTAATAACGAAAATAAAATAGTTGATACACTGAGAGGTAGCATCAGGTTGCAAGTCAATTCCAAGCATATGCAAAGCCAATAGGTCTCACCTATGCGAGATCGATTGGCTTTTTCAATTTTTTTTGCCATTTTACACAGTAAATAAAAGTGCTATGAAGCGGTAAATGCTGGCCAAGTCTTAGCGCTATTTTTTTTTAACTTTCAGCCATCTTGTACAACAGCTGCTGTGCAACATGGCTGAAATGTAAAATGTAAAATTGTGTGATGCGGATCGCTGCTGTGTCATAGCACTTTTTATAATAACTTGTAGCCATGTTGCACAGCGACTGCGCTGCTGTACAAAATGGCTAAAAAACATTGACAAAGCCAACAGATCTTGCATAGGCAAGACCTATTGGCTTTGCCAATGATTGTTTAACTTTCTAGTTGCATATGATTGCGCTGCAGAAAGTCCTACCTTGGAAAACTCTTTCAATGAGGAGCCTGTGAACTGAATGTTCCCCATTGCAATGCATGGTCCCAGAGGTTACGTGCATTCAACTGGGTGGGAAGGCAGAGTTCCATTACAAGCACATTCTAGCACATACAGCCATAATCCTGGAAACTGCTGTAGCGTACATGGCATTTTTTAAACAATGAACAAACACAAAAAAAGAAAATAAATCTCATCTGTAGTCATAGCAGACCGGAAACTGCAAGCACAATAACTTTTGGAAAGGCTGTGCTAGCTTGACAGACAGAACTAGAAATAATACCTCAAATAATACCGGGATCAGTGGTCGGACACTAATTATGTTGAATCAATCTTCGCTTGGTATATGCTCCATAGAAAGGACAGAAAGTGAGGCTGGCCACTTAGAAGGCAGCACAGAAGAGTGATCAAGAAGCCCATGAATGGTAAGCAATGGGGGGGTGTAGGAAACCGGGGTCACCAGTCCCTATGGCGGTAACGTGACACGAGCGGCTGGGCACCCAAAGGTCTGTGTGTAAAGCAACCATACAACACGCACCTCACATGGACCGAGGAACACACACAATAAGTGACGCCACACTGTAGAAATTATGCAAATATTCAAGTTTATCCAAGTAGATCACGTTAGGTGCAATTCATGAGGTATCCGTGCATTTCAGAAGCTTATAATATCATTCATGGAGATGTACATGTCAGTCATGCGCTATAAAGGCAGTTCATCCTATCAATACAATTCAGGAAATATATCAGCACTGCATGAGGTATAATTGCCATTCAAGGAGATGTACATGCACGTTTCACTTTCCCCCAGCGCGTTGTGCACTAGCAGGTTCGCGGAAGGTCCTAGCCCACCCTCAGGCTTCTAGCTCCCCTCGGTAGAGTTTGGGGACCGTAATGCCACTCCTGGGGGCATGCAGGGACCCAGGGCAGACCTCTCGGGCTTTAGGGGTGATGACAGCGCTAGGCGCGCTAAGCGGGGACTACCTCGGAACGGGGGCACCTAGCACAGAGCGCTACTCGTAATCAATGACATTCAATACTGTAAACCGGAACATGAAGGACAGAGCGCTACTCGTAATCAATGACATTCAATACTGTAAAATGGAACATGAAGGACAGAGCGCTAATCGTAATCAATGACATTCAATTCTTCAGAGCGGAACATGAAGAGCAGAGCGCTACTCGTAATCCTTAGCATTCAGTACGTCAAAACGGAACATTTAGCAGGGAGCGCCACGGGACTTGTGGAGCGAGTCTCTCGGGCTCCGGTGCAGTTCGTAGGGCACCACGCTTCAGTACAGTTTAAGGGGGCACAAGGAAAGGATCCCACAGCGGGGTCTCTCTGTCGTGGTGACCAGGGGGACTCCCACGGAGAGGGAACCCGGGCTCAGGGTGCGGTGTGGCTCCCAACCAGTTGGGGGCGCACCGGGGTCAATCCCAGCCTCCGGGCTTACCTTGCTCTCGACGTCGGAAGGCGTCCGCTCCAGCGGCGATGGGGGAACTCGTCCACGGCCTCGCGCACCTTCTCTCTCCGCTGCGACGGCAGCGACGGGGCCCCGGGCTTCTCCACGGGCCGCGTGACACTGAAGGGCACTTCTTCCGGCCTCCGGGCCTCCGCGGTGAGCGCGCTGGCTTCCACGTCACAGGGGGGGGGCTCAAATTAAGGAGGGGAGCTCCGTGCTCAGCGGAGCACGCTGCCGGGGGTCCCAGGCCAGGTCAGGGAGCGCAGGGGTCACAGCGCTAATACCTGGTCGATCCCCGGAGGCTCTTCAATCGGCTTAGCATATGGTTTCAGAGTTCAGTCTGGACACGCAGTCTCAGCGCTTGGCATATAATTTCAGAGTTCAGTCTGGACACGCAGTCTCAGCGCTTGGCATATGATTTCAGATGGGATATGAAGGCTTGTTGGCACAGATGTATCTGGCGCCCTTAAGGGGGTTCTGTTACAGGGGGGTAGGGGTTGAGTTGACGACTAGGTCCTTCCTAGTCAGGCTGGGCAGAGGTTTCTCTGGGTCCTCCTACTGCTGGGCAAGATCAGTGGGTTTCACAGGGTCCCTCACTCACTTAAGAGGCAGCACCTAAATCCTGTCACTCTCAGAGGCATAAGTCCCTGGCTAGGACCTACCGCCTACACTCCTGCGTGGATTCTCCGGCTCTGCTTTACCCCACTGGCCAACTGACTACAAAAAGTTCCCTCCCTCACTTAAGTAGCCCTAGGTCAGGTGACCTCTAGCCAAGGTGGCAAAAGAAAACCACACCTCCCTTCTAGAAGGTTCCAGCACATTCCAGGAGCTTCCCCATTCTACCTATGGGACAAAAAGGCGGGCTGGTGTCGCAACATTGTTGTGGGGTTCCAGCCAGCTCCTGGCAGCTAGGGTGCTACTATGAAAGACCACTCTGCAGTAGCAGGGGTCTGTGGCAGCCATCTTGGGAGAAGGGAGCACCTGCACCTTAACACTGGTTGGCAATGAAAAGGCGCCCGGAGACCTAGTCCAACATAAAAATGAGGGTGGAAAAAATGAGGCACGATCAAAAATAGGAGGGGAGACCACCCTAGGGCTGACAGGTCCAACACGCGTCCCCCCCAGCCGAAAGAGGGGAGAGCTACCCAACCTCTAGGGAGTTCTCATCGCTAAGGCGGAAAAACCTGGAGAGACCGTCAGCATTGGCGTGGTCAAATCCGGGCCGATGTTACACCCGAAAATCCATCCCCTGTAGGGAAATGGACCACCTCAACAACTTGGGGTTTTCGCCTCTCATCTGCATGAGCCAGCGAAGGGGGCGGTGGTCGGTCTGAATAAGGAAGTGAGTTCCAAAGAGATATGGCCTCAACTTCTTCAGAGCCAGACCACCGCGAAGGCTTCTCTCTCAATGGTGCTCCATCGCCGTTCCAGAGGGAGGAGTCTTCTGGATATGAAGGCCACTGGTTGATCTTGGCCCTCGGGGTTGAGTTGCGAGAGCACCGCACCTATGCCGTGCTCCGAGGCATCTGTCTGTACAATAAATTCCTTGCTGAAATCGGGTGTTGCTAGTACTGGAGCGGTACACATCGCATGTTTCAGCGTGTCAAAGGCTTCTTGGCATGCAGCTGTCCATATGACCTTGCGAGGTTGCTTCTTTGAGGTCAATTCCGTCAAGGGGGCTACGATGGTACCATATCCCTTGACGAACCGGCGGTAATACCCAGTGAGGCCGAGGAACGCTCGGACCTCTGTTTGGGTCTTGGGGGGCTCCCAAGCCAAGATGGTTTCTATTTTGGCCTGGAGGGGTTGCACCTTACCTCCGCCCACCAGGTGTCCCAGGTACACGACAGATCCCTGTCCAATCTGGCACTTGCTGGCTTTAATGGTTAAGCCAGCGCGTTGTAGCGCCTGCAATACCTCCTGGAGGTGTTGCAGATGGTCCTCCCAGGTGCTACTGAAGACAGCTATGTCATCCAGGTAGGCCGCTGAGAAGGACTCCAGGCCAGATAGTACCTGATTTACTAACCGCTGGAATGTGGCCGGAGCATTTTTGAGCCCAAAGGGCATCACTCGGAACTGGTAGTGGCCCTCGGGGGTGGAGAATGCTGTCTTCTCCCTTGCTCCATCGGCCATGGCAATCTGCCAATATCCGGATGTCAGGTCAATGGTGCTGAAATACCGGGCTGCTCCCAGCCGGTCCACCAGCTCGTCTGCACGGGGAATGGGGTGAGCATCTGTCTTTGTGACAGAGTTCAACCCCCGGTAGTCCACACAGAACCGAAGCTCTGGCGTCGTACCCGGTGGGGCCGCTTTCGGCACCAACACCACTGGACTAGCCTATGGGCTGCTGGAAGGTTCTATCACCCCCAGCTCCAGCATTTTTGCCACCTCACGCTGGATGCTATCCTTCACTCGGTCAGAGAGCCGGTAAGACTTGTTCTTCACCGGGGGGCTGTCCCCTGTGTCCACATCATGGGTACACAAATGAGTGATTCCAGGCGTGAGGGAGAACAACGAGGCGAACTGTCCCAGGACATGGCGACAGTCCCTCTGTTGCTCTGGGGTCAAGGATGGGGAGAGGACTACACCTTCCACCGAACCATCCTTCTCTTGTATCGCTAGAAGGTCAGGAAGAGCTTCACTCTCTTCCTCTTCGCTCCCATCCGTCACCATAAGGAGAGCAAGCTCTGATCTGGTGCGGCTTCAGGCGGTTGACGTGGAGCACCCTGAGGGGCTGACGGGGGGTTTTTAAGTCTACAACGTACGTGGTCTGGCCTCGTCGCTCCACAATGTCGTACGGGCCAGTCCACCGGTCCTGGAGGGCACAAAGCTCCCCAGGTTCCATAACCCACACCTTCTGTCCAACGTCCAACTCGACCGTCCGAGCGTTGCGGTCATACCACTCCTTCATCACGGTCTGGCTAGCCTCCAGGTTCTCTGTGGCTGCCTTCCACAGCTTGGCCATCTGGCTGCGGAACGCCAGCATGTAGCTGACAATGTCACGGGGAAGCTTCTGCGAAGTCTTCTCCCACCCCTCTTTCACCAAACTGAGGGGACCCCTAACGGGATGGCCATAGAGCAACTCAAACGGGCTGAACCCGACTCCCTTCTGCGGTACCTCCCGGTAGGAGAATAACAAGCAGGGGAGGAGGACGTCCCATTTACGCCTCAAGCCCTCTGGAAGGCTTCGGATCATCCCCTTCAATGTCTTATTGAAGCGCTCTACAAGTCCGTTAGTCTGGGGGTGGTAAGGAGTGGAGAACCGGTAGGTCACCCCACACTCCTTCCACATGGCCTGCATGTAGGCCGACATGAAATTCGTGCCCCTGTCTGACACCACGACCTTGGGGAATCCCACACGGGTAAAAATCCCCAACAGTGCCCGCGCCACCACCGGTGCAGTGATGGTCCTCAGAGGAATAGCCTCTGGGTACCTTGTGGCGTGGTCCACCAAAACCAAGATGAACCGGTGTCCCGCTGCGGTCGGAGGGTCCAATGGCCCAACAATATCAATCCCGACCACGGGGAGCGGTTCCAACGGGACCTTCAACTTAGTCCCAGTCTTGCCACTGGCCTGACAAGACTTGCAGGTCTTACAAAAGGTGTCTGAGGCAATCCTCATCCTGGGCCAATAAAAATGGGGGACCAACCGTGCAAAAGTTTTGTCCTGACCCAGATGTCCGGCTAAGGGTATCTCGTGCGCTAACTCCAGCAGGAAGGCCCGGTAACATTGGGGGACCACTATGGCCCTCGAAGATCCATGTACCGGCACCCTGGGCTCACTGTATAGGAGACCATCCTCCCAATACACATGATATCCTCCCAGCTCCTGACTGGCCACTTGGGCGTCGGCCTGTCGCCGCATGCCTTCAAGCATGGGGCACGTCCTTTGTGCCTGACAAAATTCCTCCCGGGTAGGCCCTCCTTCCACGTGCCAGTCAGCAAGGGTCGGCAAGTCCTCCACAGGAACGACATTTACCTCCGCGGACTCCGGGGGCACCTCTGCGGCCTCCCCATCCATCTCACGGGGCATGTCCTCTACCACCTTCTTCTTTCCATGTTTGGCTTTGGGTTGGGCCATGATTCCAGGCTCCAACCCAGGGTGAGTTCCATGCCGGGCAGCCGTGGACCGCGTGACGGCGCAAGTCCACCCTGGTAATCCCAGCATCTTTGTGTGCGCGTGAAACTCGACATCTTTCCACTTGGTGTGCTCCAGGTCGTTCCCTAGCAAGCACCCCACAGGCAAGGCAGGGCTCACAGCAACTCTCAGTAGGCCTTTGACTCCTCCCCACTCAAATGGAACCCGAGCCACTGGATAGTGACTCAAACTGCCGTCAGCCAATACGGCCGGATGGAACTCCTCGGGGACTACTTGGTCTGGGGACACCAGCCGCCGCACGACAGTGGTCATGCTGGCCCCTGTGTCCCTCAGAGCCTCCACCTCCTCCCCATTAATTCTCACCCTCTGCTGATATTTAGCAGTGTTCCGGGGCAGGGGCACTACGGGGACCACCTCTCTATCCCCGAGTAAAACCAGCATCAGGCCTGTCCACTCTCCTTCCCTATCTAAGGGCAGCTCCACCCCAAGCGCTATACTACTCACCCCGGGACTTTTCCCGCCCGTTGGGGCTGGGGGTCGCTTGCGACACTTGGGATCTCCCCTGTAGTGTCCAATCTCCCCACATTCGTAGCACCGCACGATCCTTGGCTGCTGACTCCTGTCAGGGTAAGTGGGTCTTGTGGAATTGGACGGGGGTGGGGTTCCTACTCCCTTCCCAAACTTATTTTGGGGACCTTTCGAGAACTCCACCTTTTTATTTCCCCCTTCTTTCTTCTGGGGGAAACCCTGTCCGCCTTTCGAGCCATCTCCCCCGGGGCCCTTGTGAGACACCCGGGTGCTCACCCAAATATCTGCCTCCTCCGCAAGCTCACGGGGATCCGTCAACCTGCGGTTCACCAGATGTTGGCGCAGCTCCGGAAAGCTCTTATCCAAGAGGTGCTCCCTTAAAAAAAGATCGTACAACCCTTGGTAGTCCTGCACCTCGCTGCCACGCACCCAACCATCTAGTGCCTTTCTCGCATAATCAAAAAAATCTACCCATGTCTGTGTGGACAGCTTATGGCTGCCACGAAACTTCTGCCTGTACCTCTCGGGGTTAAGACCAAACTTTTTTAACAAGGCCTCTTTCATGGGGGCATACCTGACCTGATCCGCCTTGGCCAAATATAGCAGGGTGTCCCTGACATTGGGAGGTATATACCGGTATAAACCACCTCCCCAATTACTCTCGGGTACCCCATGGGCCGTCAAGGCTACCTCGTATGCCTCCAACCATTTCATGATGTCGTCCCCCACTGTGTAATTGGCAATTACTTCCTTAGGTAGGTAGAATTTTGACTCGTGAGGTTCCTTAGGTATGCTGCCACCATTGTCCTTATTGGACACGTTCAATTGGAGGGCGCGTAACTCCAGCTCTTTTAGCTGAAGCTCGTGCGCCAGCTTCTTTTCCTCCATTGCCCATCTCTTGTTTTCCCTTTCTTGTTCCAATTTGGCCAATTCCCTTTCTTTCTCTTGTTCTAACTTGGCCAGCTCCCACCTTAACTGCCTCTCCTCCCTCCTGTCCTTGTACTCCTCGGGAGACGCGCTCCTCCTCGACCCTGTCCTACTACTGGCCCCAGAACGTCTCCCTGGGGGCACATTTTCAGACACATCTTCATTTAATATGTCGATCACTTCCTGGACGCTCTCCTCCTGAGGTGCATCTGGCGCCTCCTGTCCCTCATCCCCTCTCCCTTCTGGGTGGGCCTCTACCCATGCCCTAATGGCGGTGCGGAGTTCCGGTCCTTTGGCCTTCCGCACCCCAGGCACCCCCATCCCCTGCCCAAATTCCCTCAGCTGCTTTACAGTGTACCCCTCGAGGTCAGCTAACCGGAATTCCATTCTGGCAGGTGGGGACCTAGATACTAAGGAGAAAATTTCCTAGGGTATAGGTGACAGTACCAGCTATCCAGGAATCCTACACTCTCAGCCTGGACAGTGGAAATAACAATGCAGCAATCAATGGTTTCAGAGCCTTGGAACAAATAGGCGTTTAATTGTGGCGCCCTTCGCCTCACGGAAGGGTGCTGTATGGTCACAGGTCCCAAGATCCCACCGCTCGCCAACAATGTAGGAAACCGGGGTCACCAGTCCCTATGGCGGTAACGTGACACGAGCGGCTGGGCACCCAAAGGTTTGTGTGTAAAGCAACCATACAACACGCACCTCACATGGACCGAGGAACACACACAATAAGTGACGCCACACTGTAGAAATTATGCAAATATTCAAGTTTATCCAAGTAGATCACGTTAGGTGCAATTCATGAGGTATCCGTGCATTTCATAAGCTTATAATACCATTCATGGAGATGTACATGTCAGTCATGCGCTATAAAGGCAGTTCATCCTATCAATACAATTCAGGAAATATATCAGCACTGCATGAGGTATAATTGCCATTCAAGGAGATGTACATGCACGTTTCACTTTCCCCCAGCGCGTTGTGCACTAGCAGGTTCGCGGAAGGTCCTAGCCCACCCTCAGGCTTCTAGCTCCCCTCGGTAGAGTTTGGGGATCGTAATGCCACTCCTGGGGGCATGCAGGGACCCAGGGCAGACCTCTCGGGCTTTAGGGGTGATGACAGCGCTAGGCGCGCTAAGCGGGGACTACCTCGGAACGGGGGCACAGAGCGCTACTCGTAATCAATGACATTCAATACTGTAAACCGGAGCATGAAGGACAGAGCGCTACTCGTAATCAATGACATTCAATACTGTAAAATGGAACATGAAGGACAGAGCGCTAATCGTAATCAATGACATTCAATTCTTCAGAGCGGAACATGAAGAGCAGAGCGCTACTCGTAATCCTTAGCATTCAGTACTTCAAAACGGAACATTTAGCAGGGAGCGCCACGGGACTTGTGGAGCGAGTCTCTCGGGCTCCGGTGCAGTTCGTAGGGCACCACGCTTCAGTACAGTTTAAGGGGGCACAAGGAAAGGATCCCTCGGCGGGGTCTCTCTGTCGTGGTGACCAGGGGGACTCCCACGGAGAGGGAACCCGGGCTCAGGGTGCGGTGTGGCTCCCAACCAGTAGGGGGCGCACCGGGGTCAAACCCAGCCTCCGGGCTTACCTTGCTCTCGACGTCGGAAGGCGTCCGCTCCAGCGGCGATGGGGAAACTCGTCCACGGCCTCGCGCACCTTCTCTCTCAGCTGCGACGGCAGCGACGGGGCCCCGGGCTTCTCCACGGGCCGCGTGACACTGAAGGGCACTTCTTCCGGCCTCCGGGCCGCCGCGGTGAGCGCGCTGGCTTCCACGTCACAGGGGGGGCTCAAATTAAGGAGGGGAGCTCCGCGCTCAGCGGAGCACGCTGCCGGGGGTCCCAGGCCAGGTCAGGGAGCGCAGGGGTCACAGCGCTAATACCTGGTCGATCCCCGGAGGTTCTTCAATCGGCTTAGCATATGGTTTCAGAGTTCAGTCTGGACATGCAGTCTCAGCGCTTGGCATATAATTTCAGAGTTCAGTCTGGACACGCAGTCTCAGCGCTTGGCATATAATTTCAGATGGGATATGAAGGCTTGTTGGCGCAGATGTATCTGGCGCCCTTAAGGGGGTTCTGTTACAGGGGGGGTAGGGGTTGAGTTGACGACTAGGTCCTTCCTAGTCAGGCTGGGCAGAGGTTTCTCTGGGTCCTCCTACTGCTGGGCAAGATCAGTGGGTTTCACAGGGTCCCTCACTCACTTAAGAGGCAGCACCTAAATCCTGTCACTCTCAGAGGCATAGGTCCCTGGCTAGGCCCTACCGCCTACACTCCTGCGTGGATTCTCCGGCTCTGCTTTACCCCACTGGCCAACTGACTACAAAAAGTTCCCTCCCTCACTTAAGTAGCCCTAGGTCAGGTGACCTCTAGCCAAGGCGGCAAAAGAAAACCACACCTCCCTTCTAGAAGGTTCCAGCACATTCCAGGAGCTTCCCAAATTCTACCTATGGGACAAAAAGGCGGGCTGGTGTCGCAACATTGTTGTGGGGTTTCAGCCAGCTCCTGGCAGCTAGGGTGCTACTATGAAAGACCACTCTGCAGTAGCAGGGGTCTGTGGCAGCCATCTTGGGAGAAGGGAGCACCTGCACCTTAACACTGGTTGGCAATGAAAAGGCGCCCGGAGACCTAGTCCAACATAAAAATGAGGGTGGAAAAAATGAGGCACGATCAAAAATAGGAGAGGAGACCACCCTAGGGCTGACAGGTCCAACGGGGGGGGGGCTGCAGGCCACTTGTACACAATAGTCTCACAAGTGATAGCGCAGGCACAAGCAGTGCATGTACTGTCACCCAAAAAGGTCTCATGAGAACCACCATACAATTATTGAATGATAGACCTGCTAGACATTCCAAGTAAAATTTTAGACAAAACATCTGCTACATTTTTGAGGAGAATGGGTAAAAAATGTGAAAGTACTACGAAAGTCATAAAGAGGATTCAAGAAATGCTGTTCTACCATTGATGGTGGCTTCACATTAAATCTAATGGCCGAAAAGTATGCTCTGCCCATAGACTTTTCAGATTCGGCCTTGTATGATTCTTTTCATCATTGTATGAATGTGGTTTCTTCCTGGCTGGGTGTGAATGCATTAAGGTTTAACTCTGATAAAACAAATCTACTTTGGATTTGTTACAGTTCTCCTTCTCTATCTCGCCCCTCGACCTTCTGGCTCCTACATTGGCTTTAACCTCTGGAACCTTCTATAATTGTGAAAAACCTTGGGTTGTTTCTTGATGCTGACCTTTCCTTGGTTTGACAAGCCATTTATTAATCTTCTCCTTGGTGCCTGCTGTTTAAGGATATCAGGAAAATCTTTCCTTTCCTTCATACGGCTGTCAACAAAATAGTAGTCCAGGTAACCATTTTGAGCCATATGGACTATTTCTCAAGTATTGGGTCCCTCAACAGGAGTATTGAAGAATTTGCAGTTCATCCATATGCGGCAGCCAAACTTACTTAGGCTCACCCGTGGCACACGCCTTCCTCAGTGGTACTGGATGCCCTGCATTGGCTTCCAGTGGGAAAGAGGATTACCTTTAAGTCACTCAGCCAAGTCATGTCTTCATGCTATTTTCACAGAGAGATGGAAGGTGCACTCGTACAAAGTAGACACTCAAACAGTAAGTCCAAAAAAAGTGCTTCTTTTTATTCAGTCAATATTAAAAACCGGCACACAGCCAACGCATTTCGTTCCCAGTTGTGCCAAAAGGGAACTTTGTCAGGGCTGCAATAATCACAGACAAAACCAAACATTAAAAGTGATATATACAATACCCACATTTACAAGGACATACAATATATAACAACAATATTAAACAAAAAAATTACCCAAAATACAAAAACACGAAGAGAGAGGGTAACTGAGAAGTGGGGGAAAGGATAACTTCAAAGAATTGACACCCTCTCTCTTCATTTTTTTGTGTGTTGGTTGAGTATAATTGGATGTGAGGCCGAATAACATGTGATTTGTCTAGTTACTTGACTCCCAGTTATTTTGGGATACTTTTGGCCCCTTATTGTAATTTCTCTCTCATACTTTCAGCTTTTAAGTATTCCAACCCCTACTGTGAGCATTCATATGAAATTCTTCTTGACCAGTACTTATTGAATATTAATTTGTATTGTTTATAAACACATTGGGATGTCTTCCTCTTTTAGATATTTATCAAATTCCGTTTCTGAGAACTTTGTATCCATCAAGACGCTATTGTTCCAGTCACCTCTCATTATTGCTGGGGGGTTGACTATACATGAGGTGAGACACATTATAAATTGATAGGTTGTTTTTAAATAAACTGGCAGCATTATTTATTATGATGGTGTCTAGCACCATAACATGTAATTATGTATAGCGTCCGTGATTATAGAAATTGGCTTTTTTCAACCTCAGACTATGTATCATTAATTTTAATTTTTTCCTATTTATAGGGACATCCTACTTTCCTATAGGCCCTCAACTAGATTGCTCCTATAGGACATTGCTCGATGCACTACGTTATATTCCTCTTGTTGATTGACTTTATTTCTTAAAGAGGTGAGACATAAGTATTTATTTGTTGGAATTAAATGTCTGGCCTTGCGACGAATTCATTGAGGGTGGTCTGTTCTCTAAACATGGTAGGGCATTTGACGTCTATGTTTTGGGCACATGGGCATTTTTGGTCCTCATCTTTGCCCGCGATAAACTCGCAAACAAAAGGTCCTGAAGAAGGTGGCAAGAAAAGAAATTAGATCCACCGAAACGTGCGTCGACCAGACAGAGTGTTACACCCCAGTATTTTGCATCATAATCAAAGGGTCGAGCATTTGGCCCAGTCCTGGCCAGTCCAGCAACATCGTTGGTGCATATCTGGGGTGCAGTGTGAATGTGTCGTATGATAGTGAAATGCTTGCGGTATGAACAGAGGAGTGATTGCTGTGGGGATTTCTCTCAAATCATAGGAGAGAGGTTTTTCACAATGAGTATTAGCTTATATCTTTAAGTATTGTGTTGATAAAATTGAATAAGCACAGAGCAATTCAAAATATCACTGTATAGGTTGTGTCTAGGAATAAGAAAACAATCTGATGTATATTTGAGAAAAATGTATATAAATAAGTAAAAATGTATATAAACAAGTAAAATATCTTAAAAACAATTTAAAAAAATAAACTCATTAGTTGGAATGTAAATATACAATTGGTTGTCTCTTCTTCATGTGAACCCACAAGAAAATAATTGCTAAGTAAAAGAAATATAGGTCCAGAGTTATACTTATCAGCTTTGTTTATAGTATTTTTCCCCCTGATCCCTGACCTAAAATAGAACTTTTAAGGGGGTTACCTTTCTCTAACTAACTGCCTTAGACTATTTTCTCCATCATTTTATAGGGAAACTCTTCTTTCTCATTCTTAGATTTTCATCGCTAGCTGACCTTGCGCACTGTGCTCCTTGGGACCTTGGGACCTCCTTGGGATCTCGATGTTTGTCCTGCCTCACTGTCTTTCAACGCCCATTGGCCAATCATCTAATAGGTGAGAAACACCTACATACCTGTTTTTATCATAGGGTGGGCATGGTCTTTCGTATTGATGAGATTAGCACTTTGATATGGCACATTACATAACTTTGCTGTACCTAGTGCCAGGTTGAGCATCTAATGGACATGAACATATCTTAACATCGTATCAGATATGTCGTATATATTATGCTCTGGCTTTTGTGTTCAAGTATTTGTTCTTGGTCTGCATCAAATGACAATGTGTATGTCTGTGAATATTGAGAGTTATGTTATTTATCCTTATAATTGTATGATTTTTCTCCCCTTTGTCTCTTTGAGTATGTACGTACGGATATCTTATTCTGTGTTTTGTAGAAATTTATTAGGGTGTTATGTTTTCATCCTATGTCAATAGAATGTTAATTGTTGCTCTCATGTTATGTTTGTGTGTTTATATATATATATATATATATATATTTATATATGTAAATGTGTAAAGGAATGTCTTATTGTTTTTGTATTTTGGGTCATTTTTTCGTTTAATATTGTTGTTATATATTGTATGTCCTTGTAAATGTGGGTATTGTATATATCTCTTTTAATGTTTGGTTTTGTTTATGATTATTGCAGCCCTGACGAAGTTCCCTTTTGGCACAACTGGGAACGAAACGCGTTGGGTGTGTGCCGGTTTTTAATATTGACTGAATAAAAATAAGCACTTTTTTTGGACTTACTGTTTGCGTGTCTACTTTCTACGAGTGCACCTTCCATCTGTCTCTGAAAATTGTGACCTGATTTGTACCTCTAGACGACGGGTGAGGGAAGTGTGTTGCACCAATTTTAGTTATTAATGGTACATGTTGATTGGTTGAGCTGGACCTTGGTCTGTCGTTTGTTCTTTTTCTGCTAAAGTTTCCAGATCACTTACTTTGATCATCTCATGCCTCTCTTCTCCAAACACCTTGATCTCAATATGTTTGTTTGATGGGAGGAAGGCTTTTTCAGTTGCTGCTCCGAACGTTGGAGAGCCCTTCCTCTATCCCCGCATAAGGTGCAAAATCTGTTGCATTTTAGAAAAGCATTGGAAACTCTGATCTATGCCAAAAACGCTACTTCAAAGCACTCACTTCCTAACTTATTCTAGGGCTAAGACACCTGTATAGGTAGTAGTTCGCTTAATAAAACTGGCATTTTTAAAAAACGCAAATTGAGTTAGGCGACAGTGATGCATTGTCACGGAAGTTAGAGCACTGAATTGACTTCCGAAAGCAAGCATCCTGGCTCTACTACTATTTTCATGTACATAGACACATTTTATGTCTACTGGTTCCTTCCCATCAAAGCTTGGAGAGGAATCCGTTCCTGATATATTTTACCCTGATGACACATTCTAATTGAATCTCACACCGGAAGGTCTGTAGAGGCAAAGATATATATTTGTAAAATAATGTGCTATGAATGATTTGACGGTAAATGTTGCTAAGAAGAAAGCCATTTAAAAAAAAAAAAAAACTAAGAGAATCAACGTTAAATGGTAGCTAAATAGGCCACAACTGGAGAATGTGAAAGAATACACGTATTTTGTAAAGCAATCTTAAGTTTAAGAGACATATTGAGACTCTGGAGCAAAGAAATAAATAAAGCAGTGCAGAAGCCCTATGGCTAATGGACTGATGAACTGGGTAATAAGACATTTATGGTACCACAGGAAGCATATAGCTAGAAAATTGCGAACTTGCTATTTTATGGCAGTGAAATCTTAGAAGAGAAAGAAATAAGGCACATTCAGACAGTGGAGATGAATGTTTGAAAAAAGAATTGACTCAGTCTCCACAGGGGCACAATAAACTGTGCGCTAAAGCTGGACCTGGGTTTGACAAACATGAAATTCAAATATTACCAAAGAATAATGCCACAACGGCAGTCAGGAATCACAGTATCAAGGCATGATAATCCAAGCAAAATTATGGCGAAGGTTGATCCAGCTGGTACAGCGAAACATGGGGCGATAATAGTATTAAATAGGAAAAGAAATAATCAAAATATAGGCAAAGGAAGATGCTACTAAAAACAAGCATTGAAAATACAATAGGTCTCGCCTTTTATTAAGTTAAAGCCATTTGCTTTGCTGTACAATACCATTAGCAAAGCAAATGGCTTTAACTTAATCAAAGGCGAGACCTATTGCATTTTCAATGCTTGTTTAAACAGCCAGGGCTGCACATAAGGAGAGGATAAGGTAGAGTGCGGCTGTTCGCAGTGAAGAAACAACAAAAGTTGACACGGCAGTGATGGGGGACGCTTTCTTTCAGGTTTAGATTAGGGAGGGAGAGTCCTGCAAAGATGTAGCACAGGCTCTAAATTAGAAAATAGCATTAGCCAGTGAAACCCCGTGATGTACAGGGTGATCTTGGCCCGGGCCTTTTACACCTCAGTGATGTTTCTCATCCTCCTCGCTAAACCAGAGCCGTCACTCCTACATCCATCCTTGGGAGGACAGTGGTCTGCCCCCAGAGGTTGTGCTGTGTATGTAAACACCCTACGTTCAGGAAGACTACATTTGACTGATGAGCAGCATCCGATATAGCTCTTAAAGTACCAAAAGATGGAGCTTTAATCACTGGAAGATACACTTTACACTATTGGCAGCTGAATCCGTTATTAGCCAGTACAGGATTAATCCTCTGTGATTGGATTTTTATTCTGTGGCTTTACTCTTCGCAGCTAAACGCTGTTTGATAGACCGCCAGGAGAATCAATGACTGCAGGCAGAGGAGCGCAGGACACTGAGGGGTCAGATGTCCCTGGCAGAGTGTGCACCCCCACACCTGCGGCAGTGCACGATCTTTACCCTCTCCTCGTCCATGCAGAGCTGCTGCTATGTTACTTCTTCTGAACTGTAGTGCTTTGAAGCAGAGTACACTGCCAACATCTGTGTGGAATTTCCAGTTCACGGACATGGTGTACTCCGCCTTTCACCCAATGCTGTAGTCTTTTAAAACAACTCTGCGGGTTATAGTTCCTGTTTCCGAGATCTTTCTGTAACTCATGCCCACTTTTTCATTTAATGTCCCTGCCTTTCTTCCCCGTTCCGGTCTGAGCCGCGAAGCCGCATAGGGTTGGCAGAAGCGCTGCACATACCAGGAAGCAGTATAGCAAGGCATAATGCTCCGTCCTTGCCTTCCTTTCTCTAGGGTCCTCTCCTTTCAGCTCTGGTCCCTCTAGATGCTCTGGAGCAGCTTAGGGTTAAGCGCCAGCCAAGAAAGCAGTGTGGCGTAGCATCATGTTCCCTACTCCAATTCTCTAGATTAGACTATTCCCTCTCCTCCATGCCCTGTCATTCCCTCTTCAATTGCATTGCAGCGCTTTAAAGATGTCTTAATCGGAATAAGCACTATACAAGCAAATACATTACATAAAGTGACATCCTCCCCTCGTCACTTCTGTGTACCTCTTCCCTTCACATGCAGCGCTCTGACCCTATCTACATGTGGCATACGCACTGTCTATGCAAACTGCTGACATATTACATCGGGTTCTCCTGTTCCATCTCTCCAATTCCTTCTCTCCTTCCCCTTGTTTCTCCTTACCTCACTGCATCCTTTGAGTACTAAGGTGCACTATAAATTTAGGGCAACTTTAGTGCCAACGTGACATTACTCCCAGGTTCCTTTCTTTTGTCTCCGGCTCCCTCCTGTGTCCACTCCTTCCCTTGCTTGCTCCCGCTCTGCGCATGCGCCAGTGGTTTACAAATGTTTATTAACATAAGGATCAAGCAAGCCTTAAAAAATGCAATAGGTTTCTTCTGTATGTTTAATAATAAGCTGATTGTTGTAACTGGTAGCTTGGTGAGCAGGTGCGCTACTGAAACTCCGTCAAAGTGTTATGACTTGTTTATGTTATGACTTGTTTATTAAGATTTTATTGAGAAAGTCGATATATTGTGTTGTTACTGGTGGTACTTTAACCTCTTCAATGCCCATGACGAGATAGTCTCGTCATGGAGCACGGTTGCGCTGTGCCCATGACGAGACTATCTCGTCATGGACCCCGCCCGCTAATGAAAGGCCCGGCACAGGAGGGGGAAAGGGCGGGGCACTGAAGGGGATAAACCGTGGAAATTAGCTAATGGGTGAAGGACAAAGAAAAAAAAAAACATTCCCTCAGACAAGTTTGCTTGAAATGGGTGCAGCTATGGGGAGAGGAGGTAAAGGACGCAGGAAAAACCAACCAAGCACAGCGAAATCGCTGTGCAGACAAAACCTAAAAAAATGCGTGCTGACACAAGGACATTAAATAAAAGCCATTTGACGAATCAAAAAGATGCAGCCAACAAAAGTATTCATTTTTTAAAACATTAACCTATATGGCGGCTTCTCATGGAATCCTGAAACTAGCAACAAGGTTAAATCCAGTGCGCGTTCTATTATGTCAAGACAAGGTGCAACAATGCACTTAGGGAATCACTATATTAAGAATGCATGGCATGGGAGACAGATCAAACATCACACCTTGTGCCTGCTGACCCAGGTGGGTAAATGAAAACGTGTATTAACAGGAAAATATGTGAAACTGGCAGTATTAGGATTCCAACTGGTGATCTGCTGCTCTATTGACCATTGTTACAGAAAAGGGTAAACCCAATATGTGTTGCTGGGACCTGGGTGTATATCAGTACAAAAGGGAGGGGTCCCAGTACAATGTTAGTCACAAAAATATAGATGACTCATAAAATAAATCTAAAAAGACTGTAAGGTACACTGTTATTTAATCACAGTGCGCCATATAACAATGTATTACACACAAAAATGCAAAACGTCATCAAAAACAATAGTGCACCACAGGGTGAGGGAAGGAGAGTGTCAAGAGAGAAAAGTGGTGCAGGGTTAGGTGAGTGATAGATTGAAGGTCATGTGACCTTAATCAAAACAATTCTCAATCTTGGCTTCAGCACAGAGCCAGAGTAGTGTACAATATATGTTCATAAATTGTGCCACGACATGCTTTTAAAATTCCTGTATAAATCAACCCGCACGGGGTAGAAGCTGGCAGGTGGACCGGTTGTCGACGTTTCGACCCCACAATGAGATAGGGAATAGTTGGACCTTACGGGAGGGTCTTCCTCAGGACAGAGGAATGCTTGGAGCAGTTTACCTAGAGTTCAAGAAAAGGGGATCAAAATGAGGAATGGTCTGAAAGGACCAGGAATTTAACACGAGAGAGCAAGTGGTGGAAAAAATAATTAACGTGAGTTGCGTGTCACACACAGGTAGGGAGAATCCATATCGGTACGAATAACATCAGTGAATGCATCTGTGAAATGTAATGAAATAAAATAAAATAAAAGCGCCGTTCTTTAAGAACTAGGACTTAGGGCGCCCAGTGGGCGGAGGTACAACATGGCGATGAATTAAAATAAAGGCGCTGTTCCTGAATAACTCGGACTAGGGGCGCGCAGTGAGCCGAGGTTGAATATAGCGATGAATCCACTTATGAGAGAAGGGCTGAAAAGTCACCTACCTCATCGTTGAATTACCATAAAGCTGCCATAAAACAGTCAGCTAGCCTGATTTCTGAGGAATACAAAACAAAAACCCAAAATTAAACGAACGCCTAAAACCATGTTCAAGGGGTTAGGCGTGCAAAACGGCAACCGCGTGTTTGACAAGTGTCAAAAAAATATACCTGTCGACTGGAGTAAATCTATCATCCCGGGGAGCCGTGTGATTTGACAGGCAGAAGGCCGTGTGATCCGACCGCACAGCTTAAATGCCGTTCAGCATGAGACGTGACGCACGTGCACGTTGTCTCACGCTCAATGCGGGGACTGAGAGCGAAGAAAGACTGGGTGCAAATTACAGAGGTGCATTGGTTAAGAGAGTGTTGTTAAAATATCAGTACATGACAAATCCATACACGTATCTATACTTGTGAAATGCCAAAAGGAATATCAAGTGAAAGAAGATGTGCCAAAGCCTGGAGAGTAAAAATTAATCGGATAGTAGTGACAAATTAAACACATATTGTTATGTGAGTTCAAAGTGTGTACCTTTCTCGCAGGAAGGTAAAAACGCATAGAAATTATTATGTTAAAATAGACAATCATGGCATTTGTGCATGGGCCAAGTAGCATGATATCTGCGAAGCATTAAAGTAGGTAGGATGCCACAGTAGGCTGTGTGAGCCAAAATACGCTTAAGCCCTGTGGCGTGTACCACCCAAACATGAGGGTAAAGGCGCCATTGGTACCTCTTGGAAACTTTAGTTTAAAAAGATGGATATCTGCCAGATTGGATAGGGACACGCAACTCTCACGCAGGAGGGTAAGGTATCCAAATTGAATGTAATGCAGAATAAGTTAGTGGGACCAATGTGGGCCTCTCACCCAAGAGGGTCAAAACATTGGAACCAGAGCGTAGGAAGCAAAAAGCCCACCCACAGTGTTAGCCAGGTGTATGGTGTCTAGATCTAGGGGCATAGTGTTGCAAACTGAGCATAACTACTATCTACCTCGTTCAATCCATTGGCTATTGAATCGAAGAAGGACATACATTTGGATTCACGGGTGTCCAGTATAAGTCCAATATTACCACCCCTTGGTCTCAATGTGGCTTTCTCAAGGACGATCCATTTGAAACTATCAGGTGCATGGATCGCTCATTTGAAATGGCCTACCAAAGGTGCACCCGCTACCTCGCAGCGAATGCGGCTGCAGTGTTGCAATACCCTCACTTTGATCTTTTGTTGGGTCTGACCGATGTAGATCAGGCCACACGGGCAGACAATCCCGTAGATGACGTTGCTCGTGTTGCAGTTGGTGTAGGTTTTAAGGACAATATTGTGTTGGTTATCGTTGAATTCTTTTGTCTGGATAGTAGTAGAACAGGCCTTACATTGCCCACATCTGTAATGGCCGATGATGGGTGGTAGGTTCCACAGAGACAAGACAGTCCTGGGGGCAGGAGGTTCAAGGAAGGAACCGACCACATGGTTTTTGATGCTTTTGGCCTTTTTGTACGAGTGCATAGGCAAGCCGTCCTGTAGAAGATAATCGGATATGAGCCCCCAATGTTTGTTGATGACTTTCTTTATTGCTTTGCTCTTGGTGGAAAAGGTTGTGACACAGATCAACCTCTGGTCATGCGTATTACCTTGATCTCAAGGGTGTAAAAGAGTTTCACGAGGACTGAACCAAGCACTTTTCCTGGCCTTCTTAACGAGTCTTTTGGGGTAACCCCATTCCATCAAGCGTCCGCAAGATCATCAGATTCATCCATGTAGTGTTGTTTCAAGGAACAGGTCCTGTAGATAGGAAAGAGTTTCACGAGGACTGGATCAAGCACGTTTCCTGGCCTTCTTAACAAGTCTTTTGGGGTAACCCCGTTCCATCTAGCGGTCCGCAAGATCATCAGATTCATCCATGTAGTGTTGTTTCAAGGAACAGTTCCTGCGGATACGTAGGAACTGCCCGTACGGCAGATTGTCCCTCAGGCCTCTAGGGTGGTGGCTGTTAGATTGGAGAAGTGAATTGTGCTCGGCCGGTTTCCGGTAAAGTGTGGTTCGCAGTTCATCTCCATCAACATAGATGGTCAGGTCGAGGAAATCAATCTTGTTGGCATCAGAGTGTAAAGTGAATTGAATGTTAGAAGACCTCAGCCAAAGGCGGAAGGATGCCAGCTGAGAGCTGTCGCCAGTCCAGATTAACAGAATGTCATCTATGTAGCGCATCCAAAGCCCCACATTGTTATGGAAAGGATTCAAGTTATTGAAGATAAATTCTCTTTCAAAAGTGGCCATGAAGATGATTGCTAGATCTGGGGCAAAGGTAGCCCCCATCGCCACACCTTTGGTTTGTAAGTAGAAGTCATTTTGGAAAATGAAGACATTTTTCATCATTGCAATCCTTAGAAGTGAAATGATAAAGTTAGTGGGAACAGCTACAGGTGCAACCCTTTCGTTCAGTGCTTCTGCCGCAACCTCAAGTGCGGTTTGCTGGGGGATGCTGGTGTACAGCGATACGATATCGCACGTGACCAGTAGTTGTTTGGTTTGGTCAAAGGGGCGTCCGTCCACAATGTTTATGGTCTGCATAGTATCACGTAGGTAGGTCTGTGTATTCTCTGCTATAGGCTTTAAAAATAAATCAATATATTTACACAAGGGCTTCAACATTGAGCCACACCCAGACACAATGGGACGTCCAGGTGGATTGGTCATGTCCTTGTGTATTTTAGGCAGAGTATACATCGTAGGTAGACTTGGATTCTTTTGGTTGAGGTATTGAAATTCCTGGTCAGAGATGAAGCCCTGATCCCGGCCATCTTGTGTAAGTGCGAGTATCTCAAGTACCAGGTCCTTGGAAGGGTCAGATGGTAATTTCTTAGAGCTGACACGGTCATTGAGGTGCTTGAAAATCTCTTCTTTGTATTTGTTCACATCCTGCACCACGATTGCACCCCCCCTTGTCAGCGGGTTTCATAATAATTTGTTTATTCTTGCTGAGGGCCAATAATGCCGTCTTCTCAACTCTGCTGATATTGAATTTGGTATGCTTGTGTTCTTCCAAAATCTTGCTGACCTCTCACAACACCACATTCTCATAGGCCAGAATCTTATTCGTCATGGCGGGGATTGGTGGGAGAAATGTTGATGGGATTCTCAAGCCGGTATAAGAGTTTTTAGATTGAAATGTTGAATGCCTGAAGTAATTCCGGAGCCAAATCTTCCTAAAGAAACTGTGTAGCTCCGTTCTGATGGCAAATTTGTTGGGAGATGCAGTGGGAACATAGGAGAGGCCCTTGCTTAGGACCTTAATCTCCTTTTCCTTCAAGGTATAGGATGAAATGTTGACCACTGGGTTAGGTGGGGATCTTACCACCTGTATACCTTCAGTCGGGTAAATCTCCCCGTGCTCCTCTGGTTGGAAACAGACCTGTTTCTGGGCTCTGCCCCTGCCTCCATCCCAGTTCATGTTATTGAGTTGCTGACCCCTCGGCGGGCCCCTGGACCATTAGTTGCCGCGTCCCCTGGGTGGTCTCCATTGGCCTTGTCCTAAAAAAGGAATCTGGGGTGGATAACTGTCTTCTTGATAGCCGTAGGCCGAGCTCGGGCCTGGTTGTTCGACGTCACTCTCTGAGCTGTAGGAGGAGTCGGAAAAAGTTGTGTAATTGCGTCTTCCTCAGAAACCACCTCGACCACGGTTCGTGAACCGTCCCTGGTTGGCTGGTCAGAAATAGTCTTCCTGTAAGTATGGATACCTCTTCTTCTTATCATAGAAACGAACGTCGCGCGCCAGTTTCTCTAGTTTCTTGGTCTGGGTTTTAATGTCAAAATCCTTCAGAGTGGCATCAAGGCGTGTCAATGCTTCATTTGCGTTGATCAAGGTTGTGTCACCTGCGACCTCTGCTTTGAGGGATGCAATCTCGCTTGTTAAAATTAGGACTTGTTCAGCAGCTGTTTCAACTCCCGGCACCATCCAGTGCCGGGAGTAGTTGTTGGCGACAAAGCTGAATCCCTCTTTAAATTTAGGGATATCCACAAAAAGTGCTGGTTCAATTTTGATTTGGAGTCCCACAGGGATGAAATTAGCTTGAAAATATTTTGTGGGCAGATGGCCGTGCAGTTTAGTTCGGATCAACTTCTTCTCCAAGCGTTCCAGACGGGCTACCTTGTCATTAAGTGTAAAGTCTATTGTTGGGGTATTAGGAGAAATAAAATTATGGGTTGGGTCTTCTAAAAGTTGGTTTATGTATTCCTCTGTGTAGGATAAGAGTTCATTTTCCACCATGATGCAAGGTTTGCCTTAGTCAAACAGAACATACCTTGCAGGCATGCGCCTGCTCAGAATACGTTACAGAAAAGGGTAAACCCAATATGTGTCGCTGGGACCTGGGTGTATATCGGTACAAAAGGGAGGGGTCCCAGTACAATGTTAGTCACAAAAATATAGATGACTCATAAAATAAATCTAAAGAGACTGTAAGGAACACTGTTATGTAATCACAATGCGCCATATAACAATGTATTGCACACAAAAATGCAAAACGTCATCATCAAAAACAATAGTGCCCCACTGGGTGAGGGATGGAGTGTCAATAGAGAAAAGTGGTGCAGGGTTAGGTGAGTGATAGAGTGAAGGTCATGTGACCTTAATCAAAACAATTCTCAATCCTGGCTTCAGCACAGAGCCAGAGTAGTGTACAATAAATGTTCATAAATTGTGGCACGCCATGCTTCTAAAATTTCTGTATAAATCAATCCGCTCGGGGTAGAAGCTGGCAGGTGGACCTGTTGTCGACGTTTCGACCCCACAAAGAGATAGGGAATAGTTGGACCTTACTGGAGGGTCTTCCTCAGGACAGGGGAATGCTGGGGGCAGATTACCTAGAGTTCAAGAAAAGGGGATCAAAATCAGGAATGGTCTGCAAGGATCCAGGAATTTAACACGAGTGAGAAAGTGGTGGAAAAAATTATTAACGTGAGTTGCGTGTCACACACGGGTAGGAAGAATTCATATCGGTACGAATAACATCAGTGAATGCATCTGTGAAATATAATTAAATAAAATAAAATAAAAGCGCCGTTCTTAAAGAACTAGCAGGCACATGCATCAAGCCAAAATGTGCTCGCAAAATTAGCGATTAGCTATTTGTGAGCGCATTCAAGCGATTCCCCATGCATCAACCAAATAACCAATATTCGCAAAAATACCGACTCGCAAATACCGGAAATCCAGATATAGCGAATCGTAATTTGCGCTAACCTGAATAGCGGGAGCAAATAAGGAATCGCAGAAAATAATCGCTAGTGGATGCATCAAAAGTCGCTAATAGCGATTTCCTCAAAAATCGCATTTTAGCAAGTGCAGATTAAGGAGAATCAGAAGCAGGTGGTAAAAATATTTTTCTGCCATTTAACTGCAATACAAATGATGGAGCTGGTGAGGGCTATTGCAACTAACCAATGAGTTCATAGAGGACGCACACAAAGGCGGCACACTACTTGTTTGTGAGGAGGATGAGGATCCATGCAGCAGGCCAGGGCAGAAGGAGAATCCAGGAGAGGGCATTCTACCTGCGCATCACTCAGATGTGACACACTGATGAGGACATATATGAGTAGTACATGATCAACGCTGCCATACAACTCAACCACATAGCTGAATTGGAAACACCAATGCAGCGCAAAACACGTAGGACCCATGCCATCCGTCCCCATGTCCAGGTGTAATGTTGCCTGCACCTACTTGCATCAGGAGGTGTCCAGGGGGTAGTGGCATTAGCGGGAGGGGTATCACTAGGCTCCCACTCACGTGTCTAGAGAACCTTCCTGGCTGCCATGATGACTCAGACCCACGACCACATCAGCCTCCCCAAAACCCAAATGGAATTGAACCCACCCAGACTCCATTCATATTGAATTGCACTGTTCCCTAATGTGATATGAATGCCTAGATTTCACACACGAGCCATATGTCCACCGTCAGTCAATGAGTAGAGCTTCCGTAACCGGAATTGTTATCACTCCATCAACGTCCAACCAATGTGCAATGTGAATGACATCATGTCGGACATCGCAGCGCAATATCCTGGAAGCATCCATGATCCATACATCTTCCAATACATTGGCATACACACACACCTGCTCAGGGGGGGATATGGCGAGGGACACCTGCTAGGTCAGACAAAATACTTATGCATACTAAATCATTCTGTAATGGCAATGCAAACCTGACACATACGCATTCCACACTACCCTGTAGGTGACAGTGCATGCGCCGTGAGGAACTATATCATGACTCCATAGTTGAACCCAGGCGCCCAACAGGAGCAGCGGTACAACGCAGCACACACCAGGACAGGTAATGTGATTGAACGGACATTTGGATAGGTCAAGAGTCGCCTCCACATCCTGCACAGACCTGGTGGTGCGATGCAGGACCAGCCGGTGACCTGCTGTCGGATAGTGGCAGCATGTGCAATGTAGCTCATCGTAGCTCCCACGATACGCATACCCATAGATGGCCACGGCACTGCGGACAATCAGCCCTCTGTACACCCACCACACCCGCATCCTGCAAGCTCTGTGGAGGGGCAGTTGATACGTGCCCACATCACCCAACATCACTTCAAAGGTACGTAATCATGAGACAGAAACGATAATTCTTCACATGCAAAGTTTTATTTGCACTTGCACATGGACTCTTGTGTGTCTAAACATACACGTAGCCTAAGGATACATTCACGTCATGTACCGAGGCACTATTAGGAATAAGGTTTGGGACTCCATTAGCAGTCCCTCTGTATGTCCTGACCATGGTTACGCCACCATGGCTAATTGTCTGGAGGGATGTGAGTGCTCAGCGCTTCCTCCCACACACACCGAGGCGTCTATCTCCTGCAGCGCCATCTCCACCCATTGGTGCAATTGTAGGTGTAGAACGGCGTGCACTACACCTTCTGCCGGTGCTGACTGGTGCAGACATGCTGCTCACGCTGGATGCCCCCTCACTCCCCTCATCTCCAGTGGCATTTCTGAGGCCACCTGCACCAGCCTGGAGCTGCTCAACAGCTGTGGTAACTTGGCCAAGGGCCCTGGCCACGTCCCCACAACAATGCCCCATGTCAATCTGCATTGCTACAGACCGACGTGACAGCAGTGCAGTGGCGTTGCACAACTTGTGGTTGGAGCGTGTAAATCCAGCCAGGCGCCTCATGAATTGCCGATGCCTCCTTTGCTCGGTGTTCTGTCCCTCCTGCATCACACGCACGAGCTCGTGCAATGTGGCGTTGGTGTCCCTGTTGCCCTCCACAACTGCTTGTGAGTTCCCTCATGCGATCTGCCATGGTGGAGAGGTTTCTGTTTAATTTGCCCATTTGCAGGCTTATGGCTCCCATGTGGCATGCCTGCAGGCGCTGCACCCTTGTCATCTGCAGCTTAACGGCTCCCCAGACATTTGGAGTCGATGCCTCCTGTGCAGTTGTGTGGCCCCTTGCCCTGCGTCTTCGCATCGTTGTCTGCGGGGTGGTGGTGGACCTGACACGGGGCTGGCCTTCTGCAGTTGCCCTTTCAGGTTCAGGAAGGCACTCCATTGGCTGAATGGGAGGGACTGTAGCCCTGCGTCGTGTGGGTGCCTGGGATGTGCAGGGAGGTGTGACTGGTCTGGCAACGGCAGGCTCTGCGGTGGACTGGGTGCTCTCCCTGCGTTCGCTCCCATCACTGTCTCCTTCCTCAGCACCTGTGGTGTGAAACAGTGCAGGTTTAAAATTTCATTGGATAATGTTTTGCTACATGGTGATTATGTCTGCTCTTAGGTTCTCACTCTCTGTAATCGCTGTCTGTAATGAATATTGGGCACAATGGTCACACAAAGTGCAATGTGACTCACTAATTGGTTCAGGGGACTACAACTCCCGGGATGCATTAGTAACTGAATATGGACTGTGGACTGGGGTTGGTTACAGCTGCCTGCCTTCTTATTACTGTATGGGCGCTATTTTAAATTACATTGATGGGTATATTATAGTGCCTCCTACCTTGTGTACTGCAGGCTGTGCCGAATGTATCCATCTGTGTCACCCCCACAGCAGCTTCCGGCAGGATTGTGCCCTCCACCAGGTCCTTCAGGGCTGTGTTGTCCGGGACTGTCGAGGATCCTCCTCCGGTGCTCTTTGCCTCCCTCAGCCTCTGGGCAATTCGCTCCTTGGCACGGCTCCGCAGATCGTACCAGCGTTTCTTTAAATCATCAATGCTGCGGTGTGTCACACCCACAGCATTGACTTTTGACTTGATCTTGTTCCAGAGGCGTCTTTTCTCAGCCTCTGGGACTTTAAGGGAGAGCTTCCGAAAGAGCTTGTCATGGCTCTTCACAACCTCTTCAATGAGGTACTCCAGTTCCCTCTCACTAAACTTTATCTTTCTTTTTCTGGCACCTGCCCCCTCCTCTGCTGATGTGTTGGCCAGTGGTCTGGATGCCAAGTCTTCCTCTCCACAGCTCTCCACAGGCACTCAGCTTCCTCTGGACACAGACTGCACCATGGGAAGAGTTACTTCCTGGTTGTGATGTCATCAGGCTGTTCCCAATGCGACTCGGTAAAAATGCGAACTCGCAATTAGCGATTTCGCTAATTGCGATCTCGCTAATAGCGATCTCGCTATTTGCGAGATTGCAATTTGTGAGTTTTCAGCGATTAGCGATTTTTGGGGTTTTTTCGCTAACGCATTTAGCGATTTTTACCGAATCGGTATTTTTTCGGTATCTGCGTCATGCATAGGAGATAGCGATTCCTTATTTGCGATTCCTTAAAATTCGCAAATAAGGACTCACTATTTCTTAGCTTGATGCATGTGTACCTAGGACTTATGGCGCGCAGTGGGTCGAGGTTAAACATGGCGATGAATTAAGGTAAAGGTGCCGTTCCTGAATAACTAGGACTAGGGGCGTGCAATGAGCTGAGGTTGAATATAGCAATGAATCCACTTACAAGAGAAGCGCTGAAAAGTCACTTACCTCGTAGTTGCATTATCATAAAGCCGCCAAAGAACGGTCAGCTAGCCTGATTTCTGAGAAATACAAAACAAAAACCCAAAATTAAACAAACGCTTAAAACCATGTTCGAGGGGTTAGGCGTGCAAAACAGCAACCGCGTGGTTGAAAAGTGTCAAAAAAATATACCTGTGGACTGGAGTAAATCTATCGTCCCGGGGAGCCGTGTGATTTGAAAGGCAGAAGACAGTGCGATCCGACAGCACAGCTTAAAATGCCGTTCAGCATGAGACGTGGTGCACGTGCACGTTGTCTCGCGCTCAATGCGAGGACTGAGAGTGAAGAAAGACTGGGTGACATTCTGTTAATCTGGACTGGAATGTTTAGCAGATATCATGCTCCTTGGCCCATGCACAAACGCCATGATTGTCTATTTTAACATAATAATTTCTATGCGTTTTTACCTTCCTGAGAGAAAGGTACACGCTTTGAACTCACATATCAATATGTGTTTAATTTGTCACTACTATCCGATACATTTTTACTCTCCAGGCTTTGGCACATCTTCTTTCACTTGATGTTCCTTTTGGCATTTTACAAGTATAGATACGTGTATGGATTTGTCATGTACTGATGTTTTAACAACACTGTCTTACCCAATGCACCTCTGTAATTTGCACCCAGTCTTTCTTTGCTCTCAGTTCCTGCATTGAGCGTGAGACAACGTGCACGCGCGCCACGTCTCTTGCTGAACGGCATTTAAGCTGTGCTGTCGGATCGCACGGCTTTCTGCCTTTCAAATCACACGGTTCCCCGGGACAATAGATTTACTCCAGTCCTCAGGTATATTTTTTTGACACTTGTCAACCACGCGGTTGCCGTTTTACACGCGTAACCCCTCGAACATGGTTTTAGGTGTTCATTAAATTTTGCCTTTTTGTTTTGTATTCCTCAGAAATCAGGCTAGCTGACCGTTCTTTGGCGGCTTTATGATAATGCAACTACGAGGTCGGTGACTTTTCAGCCCTTCTCTCGTAAGTGGATTCATCGCTATATTCAACCTCAGGCTCATTGCGCGCCCCTAGTCCGAGTTATTCAGGAACGGTGCCTTTAATTTAATTCATCGCCATGTTTAACCTCGGCCCACTGCGCGCCCTAAGTCCTAGTTCTTTAAGAACGGTGCTTTTATTTTATTTTATTTCATTATATTTCACAGATGCAGTCACTGGTGTTATTCGTACTGATATGAATTCTTCCTACCCGTGTGTGACACGCAACTCACAATAATAATTTTTTCCACCTCTTGCTCTCTCATGTTAAATTCCTGGATCCTTGCAGACCATTCCTGATTTTGATCCCCTTTTCTTGAACTCTAGGTAATCTGCCCCAAGCATCCCCCTGTCCTGAGGAAGACCCTCCCGTAAGATCCAACTATTCCCTATCTCTTTGTGGGGTCGAAACGTCGACAACCGGTACACCTGCCAGCTTCTACCCCGAGCGGATTGATTTATACAGGAATTTTAGAAACATGTCGCGGCGCAATTTATGAACATTTATTGTACACTACTCTGGCTCTGTGCTGAAGCCAGGATTGAGAATTGGTTTGATTAAGGTCACATGACCTTCACTCTATCACTCACCTAACCCTGCACCACTTTTCTCTCTTGACACTCTCCTTCCCTCACCCTGTGGGGCACTATTGTTTTTGATGATTACGTTTTGCATTTTTGTGTGTAATACATTGTTATTTGGTGCATTGTGATTAAATAACAGTGTACCTTACAGTCTATTTAGAGTTATTTTATGAGTCATCTATATTTTTGTGACTAACTTTGTACTGGGACCCCTACCTTTTGTACTGATCTACACCCAAGTCCCAGCGACAAATATTGGGTTTACCCTTTTCTGTAACGTATTCTGAGCAGGCGCATGCCTGCGAGGTATTTTCTGTTTGACTAAGGCAAACCTCGCATCATGGTGGAAAATGAACTCCTATCCTACACAGAAGAATACATAAACCAACTTTTACAAGACCCAACCCATAATTTTCTTTCTCCTAATACCCCAACAATAGACTTTACACTTAATGAAAGGTAGCCCGTCTGGAACGCTTGGAGAAAAAGTTGATCCGAACTAAACTGCACCACCATCTGCTCGCAAAATATCTTCCAGCTAATATCATCCCTGTGATACTCCAAATCAAAATTGAACCAGCAATGTTTGTGGATATCCCTAAATTTAAAGAGGGATTCAGCTTTGTCGCCAACAACTACTCCCGGCACTGGATGGTGCTGGGAGTTGAATCAGCTGCTGAACAAGCCCTAATTTTAACAAGAGAGATTGCATCCCTCAAAGCAGAGATCGCAGGTGACACAACCTTGATCAACGCAAAAGAAGCATTGACACGCCTTGATGCCACTCTGAAGGATTTTGAAATTTCAACCTAGACCAAGAAACTACAGAAACTGGCACGTGACGTCCGTTTCTATGATAAGAAGAAGACGTAGCCATACTTACAGGAAGACTATTTCCGACAGGAACTCCAGGGACGGTTCACGAACCGCGGTCAAGGTGGTTTCTGAGGAAGACGCAATTACACAACTTTTTCCGACTCCTCCTACAGCTCAGAGAGTGATGGCGAACAACCAGGCCAGAGCTCGGCCTACGGCTATCAAGAAGACAGTTATCCACCCCAGATTCCTTTTTTAGGACAAGGCCAATGGAGACCACCCAGGGACGAGGCAAAAACTGGTCCAGGGGCCCGCCAAGGGGTCAGCAACTCAACAACATGAACTGGGACGGAGGCTGGGGCAGAGCCCAGAAACAGGTCTGTTTCCAACCAGAGGAGCACGGGGAGATCTACCCGACGGAAGGTATACAGGTGGTAAGAGCCCCACCTAACCCAGTGGTCAACATTTCATCCTACACCTTGAACAAGGAGGAGATTAAGGTCCTAAGAAAGGGCCTCTCCTATGTTCCCACTGCATCTCCCAAAACATTTGCCATCAGAACGGAGCTACACAGTTTCTTTAGGAAGATTCGGCTCAGGTATTACTTCAGGCATTCGACATTTCCATCTAAAAACTCTTATACCGGCTTGAGAATCCCGCAACATTCCTGGATCCTTGCAGACCATTCCTGATTTTGATCCCCTTTTCTTGAACTCTAGGTAATCTGCCCCAAGCATCCCCCTGTCCTGAGGAAGACCCTCCCGTAAGATCCAACTATTCCCTATCTCTTTGTGGGGTCAAAATGTCGACAACCAGTCCACCTGCCAGCTTCTACCCCGAGCGGATTGATTTATACAGGAATTTTAGAAGCATGTTGTGGCACAATTTATTGTACACTACTCTGGCTCTGTGCTGAAGCCAGGATTGAGAATTGTTTTGATTAAGGTCACATGACCTTCACTCTATCACTCAGCTAACCCTGCACCACTTATCTCTCTTGACACTCTCCTTCCCTCACCGTATGGGGCACTATTGTTTTTGATGATGACGTTTTGCATTTTTGTGCATAATACATTGTTATTTGGTGCATTGTGAATAAATAACTGTGTACCTTACAGTCTCTTTAGAGTTATTTTATGAGTCATCTATATTTTTGTGACTAACTTTGTACTGGGACCCCTCCCTTTTGTACTGATATACACCCAAGTCCCAGCGACAAATATTGGGTTTACCCTTTTCTGTAACGTATTCTGAGCAGGCGCATGCCTGCGAGGTATTTTCTGTTTGACTAAGGCAAACCTCGCATCATGGTGGAAAATGAACTCTTATCCTACACAGAGGAATACATAAACCAACTTTTACAAGACCCAACCCATAATTTTCTTTCTCCTAATACCCCAACAATAGACTTTACACTTAATGACAAGGTAGCCCGTCTGAAACGCTTGGAGAAAAAGTTGATCCGAACTAAACTGCACCACCATCTGTTCGCAAAATATCTTCCAGCTAATATCATCCCTGTGGGACTCCAAATCACAATTGAACCAGCAATTTTTGTGGATATCCCTAAATTTAAAGAGGGATTCAGCTTTGTCGCCAACAACTACTCCCGGCACTGGATAGTGCTGGGAGTTGAAACAGCTGCTGAACAAGTCCTAATTTTAACAAGAGAGATTGCATCCCTCAAAGCAGAGATCGCAGGTGACACAACCTTGATCAACGCAAAAGAAGCATTGACACACCTTGATGCCACTCTGAAGATTTTTGAAATTTCAACCCAGACCAAGAAACTAGAGAAACTGGCATGTGACGTCAGTTTCTATGATAAGAAGAAGACGTAGCCATACTTACAGGAAGACTATTTCCGACAGGACAACCAGGGACGGTTCACGAACCGCGGTCAAGGTGGTTTTGAGGAAAACGCAATTACACAACTTTTTCCAACTCCTCCTACAGCTCAGAGAGTGACGTCGAACAACCAGGCCCGAGCTCGGCCTACGGCTATCAAGAAGACATTTTTCCACTCCAGATTCCTTTTTTAGGACAAGGCCAATGGAGACCACCCAGGGGACGCTGCAACAACTGGTCCAGGGGCCCACCGAGGGGTCGGCAACTCAACAACATGAACTGGGATGGAGGCTGGGGCAGAGCCCAGAAACAGGTCTGTTTCCAACCAGAGGAGCACGGGGAGATCTACCCAATGGAAGGTATACAGGTGGTAAGAGCGTCACCTAACCCAGTGGTCAACATTTCATCCTACACCTTGAAGGAGGAGGAGATTAAGGTCCTAAGCAAGGGACTCTCCTATGTTCCCACTGCATCTCCCAATACATTTGCCATCAGAACGGAGCTACACAGTTTCTTTAGGAAGATTCGGCTCAGGTATTACTTCAGGCATTCGACATTTCAATCTAAAAACTCTTATACCAGCTTGAGAATCCCGCAACATTCCTGGATCCTTGCAGACCATTCCTGATTTTGATCCCCATTTCTTGAACTCTAGGTAATCTGCCCCCAGCATTACCCTGTCCTGAGGAAGACCCTCCCGTAATGTCCAACTATTCCCTATCTCTTTGTGGGTTTGAAACGTCGACAACCGATCCACCTGCCAGCTTCTACCCCGAGCGGATTGATTTATACAGGAATTTAATAAGCATGGTGTGGCACAATTTATGAACATTTATTGTACACTACTCTGGCTCTGTGCTGAAGCCAGGATTGAGAATTGTTTTGATTAAGGTCACATGACCTTCATTCAATCCCTCACCTAACCCAGAACCACTTTTCTCTCTTGACACTCTCCTTCCCTCACCCTGTGGGGCACTATTGTTTTTGATGATGATGTTTTGCATTTTTGTGTGTAATACATTGTTATATGGCGCATTGTGATTAAATAACAGTGTACCTTACAGTCTCTTTAGATTTATTTTATGAGGCATCTATATTTTTGTGACTAACATTGTACTGGGACCCCTCCCTTCTGTACTGATACGCTCTATTGACCAAAGCACTCACACCTGCGTCATCTCGGCTGCAGTGAGCAAGTTTTGGGCGCACATCGGATATAGCCAGAGCTTTAAAAGAAATGCTCTACGAACAAATAAATTCAGTTGCATGTCACTGTCATAATAACTTCCCCGCCCTCCTGTCTATGCAGGACACAGAATTAATAAATGAGTGGCACTCTTTAATAAAAAGCTACCAAGGGATAAAAGTTCACGATTCAATAACGCCCTGAAACCAGTCCTTAGGAATGCCATGACAACATGTCAGAGAAACAAACAGATAAGCGTTTGATGCACCCATCAGCAGTAGCAATCTTCACTTCCATATAATGAAAATATTACAGCGCTATGACGGTGCTAACAGCAAGAAACATTTTGCCTAGGCAGCAAGCCTCTAACCAAAGGAATAAGGAAAAAGCCATAATCTCGGAAGTATTTCTCTCATTGCAGACTGCCAAAATAGCGACACTTGAGCACGTTATTGAAAGTAGAGCATGTTATTGAAAGTAGAGCATAAATAGGCAGCCGCATCTTGCGCATAAGCGGGCTAAATGTTTTTTGGCTGAAAGGCACGCACATGAAGGTGCGGGATCACTGTAAATACAAAGACAGTGAGGCGTGATGTGGTCAATCCCTCTCTGTCTGCAGGACAGAAAGAACTGCTCCACGAGAGTTGACAGTGTGTGGTAGAGCTGTCTATTATGTACCCTTCAGACATCTACCACTGGAAAGCAGTGAGCACTAAACACAGCAGCCTTTGCAAGCTGAAGCCCCGTGTTGGACAGCCAGTGAACGCTACGCCATGCAGCCAGCTTTATTTACAACACATCCAGTTCCCCCCTGCCATACGCCAAGAACTCACTTTCCCTGTGGCACACACCTGTAAAAGATGACCTGGGGAAGTGGATGGCCGCATTCTCACCTAGATACCCACTCGCATAAGGTGGGTAATTGCGTAAATAAGTAAGCCATTGAGAAGCTCTTAATCCGCGGTACAGCCGATGATCAGTCCTGAAGAGCACTCATGCCATGCTAATGTTATGTAACGCAGGACCTTGCCTGGCATCGAGCAGGCAACTCACGCGGGGCTCTGCACTGCAGCGTAGTTGTCATGTGTCCCTGCAGACCCATTCATTTTTACTATGGAATATTTGATTTTTGTAGAGAGCTTGAGGAAGTAGGACACTTTGGAACTAAGTAAATAAAGGGAATCACATGGGAATAGAAAATACCTCACTCTTCATTGGACGCAAATTTATTCCTTGTGTACAACTTTTATGGATTTGGACAGAAAGAGGAAGTATAAGCTGGCCTTTTGTACAAAGAACTGGGTTATCATAGTAGCTGGAAACATAATGCAACGTCAGTAAAGGAAAGTGTTTCTGTCAAGGGCTGGGCACGAATCTTTTGCCTTCTTATCTCGCTCGGATAACTAGAAAAAAAATCTTTTGCCTTCTTATCTCACTCGGATAACTAGAAAAACATCTTTTGCCTTCTTATCTCGCTCAGATAACTAGAAAAATGTGCAACTCTTTCCTGTACCCACGATGTTGCAAATGCTTATATTAAACAAACAGTCTCTCTATGAATGAGTTACTAAAATAATTTAAAAGCCAGTAACGTGTAAAAGATCTTTTAAAAAAAAGCAATAAAAACACACGTTGCAGGACAAGTACTAGGCACTAAACCTCCTCAGTAAAAGTACTGAGCGGGATCTGTAAAGGCAGGAAAAGTCCTGGTGATTTTTAAGGGGAACAAGCATTGGCATAGCCGGAGGTTGCAAAACGGAGTCTCGGAAGTCTCGTGGCTGGACCCGAGAGTGCAATAGCCGGAATTGCATCCGGAGATAATGGAGGCCTCGAAGTCAGCTGACATTGGGTATTGGCGTACCGGAAAGCTTGGGCTCACAGATCACAGACATGGTGACTCCCCCACCCGAGATTCCACGAGGCAGAAGAGAAAGGTGAGTGTGCTTGTGTGTAACCTGACACGCGGAATGCAGCTGGCGCACGCCACTGCTCACTCCTAGCTGCTAATGTACGGACAGAAGATGTGCATGCGGGGACTGGTTTTACTGGAGGCGAGAAAAAAAGTCCACAGAGTATCACGTCCACCAGTAAAGGGGTAAAATACCCGTGATGGAGCTTAGATTTCACCTATAATATGTATGCATTATTATATGACAAAAGGTTGCAGACATGAGTTCTAAAATGGCACGCAGATTGGGGCGCAAGCAAGATGAAAACATAGGCATGATCAGAATGCTTCAGTTTGGAGGTGCTTTCATGTGAAAATATGCTCAATTAGTGGAACAGCCATGTTTATATGTGATTAATCCATATGTAATCTCACTATAGAATAGAAATGTGTTGAATTGTGTTTCACAGCGTAGAAAACCACGTGATTTTAGTTTGCTTTAGTGGACTCAGCTAACTGCAGTTTGCCCTTGAAACATTAGATTGGAATGTGCTCCTCTTTGCTAGCAACTTTCAATGAAAGGGTTCTGTTAAAAAATCCTGCCTCCAGTTTCCTTCGACCTTCACTATGTTGCATATTTTTGTAGCCTGTTTAAACGTGGAGAGAAGAACACACTTTTTTTCATAAATCACAAGACTGAAATTTGAACAGGAACAAGCCTGATTAATGACGTATCCAGTCAGCCCGTGGGGAGATGATGTGTCTTGAATTTCTGATTGGACCAGCTATGAGGACTGAGCACGTGAACTTTTACTTGAAATATGGCTTACAAGTGGGAGGAGTGCTTTTGCCTCCTCTTTTTTTCCATTATTCTGAGGGCCAGGCCCAGTTTCTGTGCTGGACACAGAGACAGGGAGGGGCTGCATTCTGTGGGGGCTATGGTGGAGCTTGAGACAGAGACACAGAATAGCACAGCGAAGCAAAGGCAGAGAGAAAGAGCTGAAAGGATCAGAACAGATTTAGATTTTAGGTGCTAAACTGCATTTATTTCTCTTTATGGTATTTTTGCCATTATTAATTATTGATTAACCTTGTAAGACTTACTCTTTTTCTTAGAAACTCTTTCAGAGTTTGACTGAGAATTTGCACCACATTTCCCTTCCTATATGTGATGCTTATATGCAGACTGTAATATGTTCTGTATTAATGCTATTTTTCCTATTTTTCAATTCTGTAACCTGATTGATATTTGACTAATGAATAAAGAGTCAGATAACCTTAACTTTTGACTTAAAATAAAACCCTTTAAAATAACTCACCACTCTCATTATTGCCTCTAATATTGTTTGCATTTAATTTTCATATTTATGTAAAGCCTCCTGTTTGGTGAAACACGGTCATCAAAAGGTCCATCGTTTTCACCCTTTACAGTGGTAAACCATAGGTAATGAGGTTGTGAATAGGGAAATTACCAGGTAATTACCGCTGGATCACCCGCATGCACATCTTCTGTCTGGTTTGTCTCTCCACGTGCGCGCCAGAATCGTATAGATTCCAAAAGGCCTGTGCTGCTCTCAACAGGCCGAGACCTAAACATCGAGGACTGTGGAAATAGGAAACAATTTGTCCATATGATGGACATGGAGTTTAACAGATGCTTGCAAACATACTTTAAAAAAATTAAAGACGGAAACATCAAGAGATGGAAGATAAAGTTCAGATTGGGGTGGGTACCCACATTTATTATTTGGTAGATGAATCAGAACAAGACTGTGAATGTGACTGAAGGAGACGCATCCTTTTTGAAAAACTATCACAATCACAATACTGCACCTGGTTGTTTTTTGCACACATTTTTCATGAAAAAGAGATTATTACTCCCTGTCTTCAGACAATTGCACACTAGCAAGTAGACAAACTACTTTCATTTATAAAGAAACGTGAAAGTGTGAGATTATGTAATAAAACTGTAAGTTGTTTGGACAAGCTATACCTTAGAGTAGAACCAAGGCTAATACAATAATGTCAAATAAGATAACGGGCATTTGAGCAAGGGCCACGTAGAATAAGACACAGTCTCAAGGGGTTAGAATGCACCTTAATTTTATTCTAGCATTTTTTAGCTTTTGTCCACAATGTAGTATAGTTTAAAACTGTTTAAAAAATGCAAGACGTTTTAGCAGTCTCAAGAGTTGTCCTGTATCAATGTTAAGCTCTTTAACCCCTTCTGTGCCACGCCCTTTCCCCCTCCTGTGCCGGGCGTTTAATAAGTGGGTGGGGTTCATGACGAGATAGTCTCGTCATGGGCACAGCGCGACCGTGCTCCATGACGAGAGTATCTCGTCATGGGCACAGAAGAGGTTAAAGCATTTTTCTCACACCTTAGGAGAACATTTCGCACTTTATAAAGCAAGGTGAAATCAGCAGTGACTGAAAGCAGTTTTATTGAGAAATGTTTCCATGTTTTATAGCACAATTAATGAGAAACAAATGTATTTTCATTGTATATGCTGCTATTTCAAGTTCCTATGTGTCTCTCATAGAAGGAACTGTATTATAGCATGTATAGAAGTGATTGTTGACTAGAATGCTGGTGGAGCCCTTTATATTTAGTTTGAAATATAGTACTTGCTTGTTAACACAAAATTAGGAAACTCATCAGTAGGGCATTAGAGTAATCAAAGAAGGAGGTAGCCAGGAGATAAGGATTGGTAGAGCTAACTCCCGGTGGGTTGTAAGGCAAGCTAAAGCCACATGGGAGCTTAATAAGTGGAATGATTTATTTGTAGCTGCCACTCCAAGAAATGTTGGTGAATAATAAGTACAAGTAAAACGAATTTAGGGAAGTCAGGTGAGGAATTTATTTTGGCTATTTCAGGAACCTTTACTCCTGACCACATGAAACTGATTTGACAAATATTAGCCTGGAAAGAGATATTATATTTAAATCGCATTCTACACCTGTTGTCTCTATCCTAGCCGAGACCGCCCATGTGGCAGCTTCATTGAAGCAAAGGAAAGCTCCTGGGTTAGACAAGATCCCAGCAGATCTTTTCTAATCCGACCCCAAGACATGGGAATCTTATATTAACACGGGAACAAATGATTTGTAGCAAGGGCAGCAATGCCTAGTACTTGGTAAGGGGAAAAGATTGTGCCAGTTTAAATGAAGGAATAGTTCAAGCATCCCCTCAAATTTTCGCACAATCAGCCTCTTGAGCAATCTCCAAAAAGTATTTTGTAAACAAGGCTTGGAGAGACTTTGTAGGAAAGTTGTATCTGCTTCTTATGGTTACCCCCACTTTTTGCTGAGATCACACTGTTTTTGGACTAGTCTCACTGGGATCCTGCCATCCAGGACCCCAGTCTATCTGCTTTATCCCTTAAATTACTATGTATGTACTTTAGGTGCACTCCAGATTGGCTACTGGGGTACCCTTATCAGTCCCTAGTATATGGTACACCATGTACCCAAGGCATAGGTACCCTAAAGGCCTTGCATGGGCTGCAGCATGTATTATGCCACCCATGAGAGGCCATTCAAAAAGGTACGACAGGCCTGCCACAGCAGACTGTGTAAGCTGGTGCCTGCGCCACTTACTTAAGACATAGGTTTACTATATCGATCTAAATCACTAAACTTAAAAACCTATCAGTCACCTCTATGGCGGCCTTATCAATCTTGAAGGCAGGGTGTTGGGTTTTATGTGAGAGGGTGTCCGTGCATGAGCAGAGCCCCTCTGCAGCCTTCGAAGATCATTCTCCGGGGTTGTCTGTGATGCAGCCAGACATATATGTTGAGGTGCATTATAACCTCACGGTAAATGCTAACTTTAAAACGGCTGCTTAGAAACATGTTGTATTTGGTGTCAAACACCTTGGAATCGTACCTCCACACCAGTAACTGATGTGAGAGGTACGATTCCACCCTTCCAAAGGGACATGTATGGGTCACCGGTCTACCCGGTACCAGCTTTCTCGGCCTGGGCAGCACAAAATGGACGCAGCCACCCACAGACACGATTCTGCACTCATGCTGCTGAGCCAAGCTCAAGCAAAGGAAGGCATGACAATAGGCATCCTGTTACAGGGAGATGTGACCACCTCCCAGACAGGGTTTAGTGTATTGGAGCTGGGTGGGTGCACTCTGAGAGTGCCAGAAAGTCTGCACTGGTGGCACATTTGGTGTCCCTGTGCATAGTCCAGCTCAAACAAGTTCTGGGAGCCATTTGCTCCTGCTCTGGTGCAAAACTGGACAAAGGACATGTGTGTAGCCACCTCTCTGTCCTGCCCCTCCCCTAGGAGGGTCCCTAGAATCTTTCCAACCCTTCCCGTGGGTATAAAGTGGGTTCCAATGTTACAGAACTTTAGATTTTACCTGGACAAGATTCTGCTAAGAACAAACCAAGTACTTCAGCTCTCTGCATGACGCTGGGCAACTGAAGAATCTCCCTTCGAGTAAAGGAGTTACTCCCGTGCAAAAGCAGGCACCTAAACGCATCTGACCAGTTTGCTTCTCCTGAGCTCCTGAGGACTCTGAAGATTATAGCATCACGGATGGTGGGTTCCCGAAGGTTCCTGAGGTAGATCTGACCTCTCAGTGATTCTGAGAACAGTATGCCTCGTGTGGGCCATGCAACCTGAACCACTGTGCAACGCATACATTTGCAAGTGCATATACTTGCTGGCAATTCACAAACTTGTGCTTTGGACTCCATGTAGTCCTGACCCCAAGCAGTAATTGGACCAAAGATATCCGGCCTCCACTCACTGCGTGCTCTGTGGGCTGGTGCTTTGTAAACTTGCTTGAGTTCTCCTCGCGATCCCTGGTCCGTTGGCCTGTGGGTCCTGGCGAGGGTCACCTTGTTTATTCTTGGGCTTACCTAGTTGCTCCAGATGTGCCCTGACTCTCCCTTGCTTGGGGAGTCCCCTGGACCTTGCTGGTCCACACCGTAACTTGTTTACTCTGATCGCATGGGTTGCATTTGCCAAGGCTTGTTGGTCCTCCATCCGGACGCCGACCCCTCAGCACTCGACTTCCTTTGTGGGACAGCTCACCTCCGGACCCTGGTCATCCTCGACATCTCCTGGTCCCTGTGGCTGTAGAGTCAAGCAACCCTTCTTCACACCTGAAGCATCCGACATCGGTGGACATTCAACTACCGAGCCCCTGGTCACCTGAAGTGAACCAAACTCTGTCCCCTCTGCTTTCAGGTTCTTCTCACCTAGAATATAGGCTTGGATTCCACTGGATACTCTTCGCCTTCCCAGCAGCACCACGTCTTTACAGCTCTCTATTGAAAAGTACAAAGGTTTCCGACACCACTTGACCATTATGCACCCTGCTCCTCTGGGTTAGGTAACACGGGTACCTCAGTACTCACTGGTGGGTTGGCTCTAGAACCTCTTAAATTCCAAAGGGTTTGCTCTAAATCCTTGCAGAAGTGTCTTTAAACTGTGACTTTACAACCACGACTTTCCCATAGAGTTGTACGGGGCACGTGGTCGTGGTTCCTCACTGCACCCGTCCTCCGTGGGCTCCCTGTGTCACTCCTCTGGGTGTTTCCTTGGGGTCCCAGCGATTCTATGTGCTCTAGGCACTGTGTCTAGTCAAGTCGTGATTGTTATACAATTTCTTTAGTATATGGTTCGGTCTCCCCCTGGAACCCTCTGTATATTTTGCTACTTACGAATGTTCTATTGATTCAGTAGTGTGTGCTTTATGTTCTAATCTTGTGTAGGGATTAGTAGACAGTGTTATAGTAAATACATATTTTTATATAACTACTGTGTGGTTCTCCTGTCATTTAGTCATTCAGAAGGTGATGTTCTGGTAAAACAAGCTGCTTTAAACTCCTTCAAGATTAAGCCTGAAGGCTGCTCTCCAGAGCTACCACTAGGATAGCTTTCAAAAGGTTATCTTTGAACTCATACATCATAAGGGTCATGTGGACTGGTACAGGGTGCCCACTTTAATTAGTAGGCAGCATATACCAGGCCACCTTCTCACAGACTTTAGGACTGGATTAACAACTATAATATCCTATTCAATCTACAGGCAGGATTCAGAGCTAAGACAAGCTCAATCGACCAGGCCTTCTGCTTCCTTTTGGTTTAAGTGGAAAGCTGTAGACTTTGGAGGGGGAGAACCTTTTGTAGTGTTTACTGCATTTGACCTAATGCTCAGGAAGACACGATGGGAGACCTTTAGGCAGGATACGGGTTGCCCTGTAATTTTCTAAACATCATTATGCACCTTCATGAGGGAAACTTTGCTAGGGTTCAATGTGGTACAAATGGAAAATTAACCCAGGTAATTTCTGTTGACAAGGGTGTGCGCCAAGGCTGTGTTCCAGCCCCCACTCTACTTCTCCTCTCTAACCATGTTAATAATTCCCCTACTCTTGCAGGACAGAAAGTCCCGGCACTTTTCATCACTAAGATACCCTTCTTTTTGCCAAAATCAGGAGACTACAAAATCTTATGGATAAATTCAAATTGTTCTGCCTTTAATATGGTCTGAAAATGAATGTCACCAAAACAAAACAAAACAGATAACATATTCTAGGAATGAATCCAGTGGTACATGTGGCTTCATTAGATTCTTCCTATTGCATAAATCTGTGCCTAAGGCAGTGGATTTTTTTAATTGTTTTCAACCAGCGAGTGCCCGTAGACAGCAGTTGGAGCACCCTTCCAGCTGCTGTCTATAGCTCCCAGTGGGCTCCTAAATCCGGGGCTCAATTGCTGTTATACATGCATGGTGTGGGAGTAGCATTTGTTTTTTAGCACGAAATATGCCAAACCTAGAACCAGGTGGATTGCACCTCTAAGCTGGCTCTTGTGTATAACAGAGTACACACACTTAGGAAGCCAAAACTCACCGGCGCTGTCACAGTTCTGCCTCCCCTGACATCAGAAGTCCTGCTGGGCACCGTGGGAAGGTGGAATCGCGGACTACATTTCCTGGCGGCGCATTGCTGCACATGCACTGCAAACGCGCCAGGAGGCTTTTACATCAGGACCAGGGCTCCCACAGTGCGGGAAGCCAAAACTCACCAGCGCTGTCACAGTCCTGCATCCCCTGACATCGGAAGTCCTGCTGAGCACCGTGGGAAGGTGGAATCACGGACTAAATTTCCCGGCGGCCCCAGGAGGGCATTGCCGTACACGCACTGCAAACGTGCCAGGAGGCGCTTAAATTGGGTCCAGGGCTCCCGCTGTGCGGGCCGCGCACGGGCGAAGCCCAGGCCAAGGGCAGGTCTGTCTGTGCCCCTCAGAGACCGGAGGAGGCTGGGCTGGGCCACCCTCCTGACAGGTTCCATCTACTAAGATGTGCCGCGGTGAGTGCTGATAAATCACGACATGGGGAAACGTACTTTTATAACAAGCTCCCACCCCTCCACCTCAATAGACAGCATGTTAGAAAGAGCTGTTAACATTGTCGTAACTGAGATCGAGTTAACCGAGAGGCGATTGTCCTTGGGACTGGAAGCTCCATGGACTACCCCTTTGGTAGGGGAGGGACAAGACGTTTGCATTAGCCCCCCAAGCCGAATTTATTGAGCAGCACTACTAAGCACTTACCAATTCTGGGAAGTGGCTGTAACATGGAAAGTAACCAGGGTAATGAGGGCAACGGGGCCTTTGAGGATTTTCCAGCAATGGCCATCAACAAGGGTATTGTACCTAATATGGATGTCTCTCCGAACCCGATAATTACAGGGGCTAAAAGAAAAAGGAAACTGGCCAAACCCACCAGCTTCAAGAGGAAACAACCCCCCTGTTTAAAACAACAATGCACACTCCTGAGCTCATTGATCCAAGGTACGGCGCCCCCGGTGCCCCCTGTGCCCCTGTGCTCCCTGTGACCTCCGTGAATACGGAGACTGCTGATGTCACTGTTGATCTGACCTCATTGGAAACAATAAATCATTCCACCTACACTCAGACTGAGTCCACGGCAGCTTCTTCAACTTGTCATATACTTGGTGATACTTCAATCGATATCATAGTGGACACTGTTTATGAGCGTATTAGAGTCCTTGTGAACAAGAATTAAACTGCACTTTGGAAATGCTTAGACCATTTGGAGTCATTGACAAATAAACAAAATACACACACTAATATCCCTAAATTAACTGTCAATCAAGGGAGGCCTCCAATTTCCAGTCCCCCAGTGCAGTGAACTTGAATCAACAATGGCAAACTCCGTCACCCATGCCCCTTCCCTCCATTAGTGCCTGTTATACGTGTAGTAAAGCTAAGGAATGTTTTTCATCCAAACTCATTCCTGCCCAGAAAAAATCTCTAACTACAGGGCACACTAATAGTCTAAATGCTCTTACTAACCCAGCTAATCATGTTGCCACCACAAATCCCACATAGAAAGCTACCTCGGGTGTAACATTCAGAGCGCAACCACCACTATGGAACCCCATGCTAGTGGGATGTCTGCTGAGGCTAGTAGAGAAATTCTGAGCTTACCACCAGCAGCATGTCCCTATGTCTTAGTCTTAGCAGGTGTTCCCCCCTAAGAAAAAATCAGACTGAGACTTGGAATCAATTGCGAAATAAAAGCGCAGATTGGCTCATCAAACACAAAGGGCTTAGGGTGGCAGACATTAGTGACATTATAATGGTACGCAGGGTAGGGTGGGTTGGACCTTCACCGTCGCTGGTAAGGTCGATTTTAATGACACAGGAGTTTAACAACACTACCCCAACTCTTATTTGATCACTGCCCTTAGGAGTTTTCAACAAATATCTCTGCTTTTCCCCCCGCATACAATGCATAACAGGTTTTCCGCCCTGTCTGGTTTAGACAGTCTGGATTGACTGCTGCCCATCCCCACATTATTTGAGCCTGCTATAGCCATGCCCAATTGCTTAGGACACGACATTCCAGAACCACATGACCCAAACCTACACGTGCTAAGCTGGAATGTTGCTGGCCTGGCTTCTAAATTAAGCTCCGAAGAGTGGGTAAATATAGTCCAAAAATATGATATCCTCATGTTTCAAGAAACCTGGGCCACAAGGGATTTACATCTTGAAGGGTTTAGATGTTTTAATATCACCGTACCTGTTCCCAAAGCAGGCCGCCCATCTGGTGGACTCTCCATTTGGGTCAATATTTCCTCAGGTGGTAGTGCTAAGACTCTAACTACAAACAACTATAACGTTCAAGCACTGATCTACACTTCGGGGGCCCCAATCTGTTTTATCAACTTTTATAATAATTTCTTTTTAAGTTTGACAAATATGAATTTTATTAATCTGTTTAATTTTATTTCCAATTTACAAAGCCAAAATGTGCCCCATAATTTAGCTGGAATCTGCCTAGGTGGCGATTTCAATGCCAGGATTCCTAGGGAAAATGAATTAGTCACTGTTCCGCCGGCTTATGAGCACCCATGTAAAAGGGGGACAGAACTGCTTGACCACTTGTCTAACCATAATCTATTAAATGTAAGGGAAATTGCGGCTGTATATTATAATGATAACTGCTTAATACCTACATATAGGGGTCGAGGCTGCGCTCCAACCATTGATTATGGTTTTATATCTGCCTAATTAGAAGATTTTTTGTTAAATGCTGAGATTTTATCTACTGTGCAGAGCGACCACAACCCAATTTCAACTGCAATTAGCTTTGCCCCTAGACCGGACTTTGTCAAAGAGCCTGGGGCTAGTAAGTAAGCGCCCTCGACTGATAACCTGAGAGTGATTTGGAAAGGCATCAATACCAACAATTTGTTTTCTAAAATGATAACAGCACACGATCACGCGTTGATATTTGTCTGTCATCTACTGATCCCAATCCAGAGGCAATTAACTCTTTCAGTCATCTATGTGCTAGCGTTAAACGATTGATCTCTAGGCCAGCATTGGATACAAATCAAAGCCCAAGATGGATTAACAATGCTAGCTCGCGAACAAATAGAGAGCTCTGCGCAGCACTTGCAGGGACACCAAGGGATTCAATTCTTGTTAAATCTTTGAGGTTACACTACAAACAAGTGGCCAGGTAATGAAAAGATGAGATCCTAAAAGAACACTGGGATAACCTTGCTTGTGCTGCCAGACTTAACAATGGAAACGGCTTTTGGGCAGCTGTTAAAGATATGAGGTCTATGGGTCTCAGACTCACTCCCTTAAGCTGTAATATAACCAGTGATGCCTGGGAAGCCCACTTTTCTGGGATTTACAGAGCCCCATCCCATATTGAGGACCCCATAAACATTCATGCTGCCTTGCAGATGTCGATATCCATGTTGGAAGTCGAGGACGCCACTCATCAAAGCTTAGGCCCCCGGCCCTGATGGGCTTTCCATTGACCTTATCAAACACAAACCAAAATTCTGGGCACCTCTTTAACTCAATGTTTTTAATAATTTAACAAACACTTTTATTCCCAGCACATGGTCTGCCAGCATTATTGTTCCAATTTTTAAAAAAGGAGACATATCCAGCCCTAGTTGTTACAGACCAATCACCCTGTTTGACAATACATTGAAGATTATTGGGAGGATCCTGTTTAACAAAATTAGGTCTTGGGCTGAGGGGGAACACATTTTAAATGAGTGTCAGCTAGGTTTTAGAAGTAAATTGGGAACTGTGGAACAGTGCCAAAATCTTAATTTGATTGTTGGCAAATACACTACAGCTTGGAAGTCGTCCATTTACTTAGCTTTTATGGACCTTACCTCAGCCTTTGACTTTGTTAACAGGTCACGACTATGGTCGGTCCTTTTAAAATATGGTTTGGATGAGGTTTTAGTTCACTTCTTAGCTTATTTGCACAGGGATTTGAAGGCACGGGTGAGAATTGGTAAGGACAGGGAGGTCTGAGGGAACATCAATATTGGTAGAGGGGTCAGGCAGGGGTGTGTACTGGCCCCTCTCCTATTTATTTTATACATCAATGATTTACACAACGCACTGTCTGAACTTACTAATGACGTCCCGAGGATCAATGGTAATACACTCCCACGCCCTACTGTACGCGGATGATGCGGTCCTAATGGGCCGCACACCGAACGCACTACGCACTTCAATTAGGGGTTTTGTAGATTTTATGGCTGATTTAGATCTTTGCACTAATTTAAAAAATCATTCATAATGACCTGTGGCCCTAAAAAATCACCTTATCAATTCAATTACCTCAGGATCAGAACGCCTGTTACGCACTTGCTCTTTTCCGTATTTGGGCCTAGTATTTTCCGACAACGGTTCTTGGGCAGCCCATGTGGCCCATAGTAGAAGTAAATTTCTTAAGGCCACTAATTCAATTCTGAGCCTTCCGCAACCCAAAAGCGCGGCGGTAGTGCTATCCTTAACTAAAATGTATATAAAACAAAGTGCATTCCCACCGCAGCATATGGTGCAGACGTTTGGGGCTTTACAAAATGTAGTAGTATCCAGGGAGAGGAAATAGATTCTGCTGGAAACTCTTAGGGGCCCCAATTTCCTCCTCACATTTTGTTTGCCACAAAGAATTAAAATTGCTTTATATTGAAGACTATATTAGGGCTTCAACGACATCACCCCATCGCAAGACCTCTGCAACTCCCTCGCTTCATACTTCCACAACAAGATCGCGGACATACACAACAGCTTCTACAACCAACCAACGCACACCATGACCGAACAACCACCCCCCACCACCACCCTCCACGCCTGGACCCCGATCAGCACCGAAGACACCATCCGCACGATGAACTCCATCCACTCCGGATCACCGACCGACCCCTGCCCTCACCACGTCTTCAACAAGGCCGACGCTGTCATCGCACCCCACCTGCGAGACATCATCAACACATCCTTCGACACCACCATCTTCCCTGAGAGCTGGAAACACGCCGAACTCAGCGCTCTACTCAAGAAACCAACAGCGGACCCCACCGACCTCAAGAACTACCGCCCCATCTCGCTCCTCCCGTTTCCAGCCAAAGTCATCGAGAAGACCGTCAACAAGCAGATGGCCGCCTTCCTCGAGACGAACGGATCCCTCGACCCCTCACAGTCCGGCTTCCGAGCCAATCACAGCACCGAGACCGCCCTCATCGCCGCCACCGATGACATCCGAGCCCTGATGGACAATGGAGAAACAGCGGCCCTCATCCTCCTAGACCTCTCCGCGGCATTCGACACGGTCTGCCACCGCACCCTAGTACGGCGCCTCAGCAACATCGGAATCCAGGACAAGGCGCTGGAATGGATCATCTCCTTCCTCGACGGAAGAACACAGAGAGTCCGCCTACCACCGTACAAGTCAGAGGCCTCCGAAGTCATCTGCGGCGTCCCTCAAGGATCATCTCTGAGCCCCACCCTCTTCAACGTCTACATGAGCCCCCTCGCGGCCATCGTACGCAAACACAACCTCAGCATAATCTCCTACGCCGACGACACCCAGCTGATCCTCTCCCTGACCAACGACCCCACCGCCGCCAGAGCCAACCTGCACGAAGGGATGAAAGAGGTAGCCGAGTGGATGACAACCAGCCGCCTGAAACTGAACTCGGACAAGACGGAGGTCCTCATCCTGGGCCCCTCACCCTCCGCCTGGGACGACTCCTGGTGGCCTCCCGCCCTGGGCACCGCACCCAAACCGACAGACCATGCACGCAACCTGGGCTTCATCCTGGACTCCTCCCTCTCCATGACCAGGCAAGTCAACAACGTCTCCTCGGCGTGCTTCAACATCCTACGCATGCTACGGAAGATCTTCTGGTGGATCCCCACCGAGACCAGGAAAACCGTCACCCAGGCCCTCGTCACCAGCCGACTGGACTACGGCAACGCCCTCTACGCCGGTACCACCGCCAAGCTCCAGAAGAGACTCCAGCGTATCCAGAACGCCTCAGCCAGACTCATCCTCGACATCCCACGAACCAGCCACATCTCCGGACATCTGAGAGACCTTCACTGGCTCCCCGTCAACAAAAGAATCACCTTCCGCCTCCTCACCCACGTACACAAAGCCCTACACGACCAAGGCCCGAGCTACCTCAACAGCCGAGTCAACTTCTACGCTCCCAAACGCCACCTCCGATCAGCCAACCACGCCCTCGCCGCCGTCCCCCGCATCCGAAGAGCGACTGCAGGAGGAAGGTCCTTCTCCTACCTGGCCGCCAAGACCTGGAACTCCCTCCCGACCGACCTGCGCCTGACCCAAGACCACCTCTCCTTCAGGAAGAAGCTGAAGACCTGGCTGTTCGAGCAGTAGCGGCACCCCCCTCCCCCCAGCGCCTTGAGACCCTACGGGTATGTAGCGCGCTTTATAAGTGTCATTGATTGATTGATTGATTGATTGATTGTCCTGCCATATTTTGGCAAAGATTTTGGCAAAACCCGGCAGCTACATTGAAGAGAGACATAATAGAAGATTGCCTTAAATGTGGTAAGGGTGGGGACATAACTTGGCTGGCCGCTGTTAGAAAAAGTTTGATCAGTTTGAATCTCAAACACATTTTTTTAAATTCAAGTGATTCAGAGTAGGGGTGGGCGGAATTTGCGTAGGTGTCCTACGCAAATGATCGCGAAATTGCTCTAAATCTCCGCGAGCACGCAGAACTTTCACTAAGATGCAGAGATTGCTTTTCCCGCCCGTTTGCGATGTATTTTTGCGTGCTCGCGGGGAAATATATCTCTAACTTGCCCATGCGGTCGCTAATAGGCCCGGCCATTTTGCTCGCGATGCTTATTTCCTGTTCCGGGTCGAATGACGTGTTCACGATCGCAAACTCTTGCGGGATAGCACGACCGGCTACCAACAGTCCAACATCTCGTGGCGCATGCGAACAGATAGGCAAACTCCGGTAAGTCGCTACAGCGCGCGCGAGAACAAATTTTTTAAGCGCGAACAAGAAAATACTTCCGCTTTCACAGCGGATTGAGGAAGTTTCGACATCTCCACATTCTCCCCGGAACGCGGAAATGCCAAAACTTCGCAACTTCCGCGAGCGGAACGGAAGTATTCGCCCAGGCCTAATTTAGAGGGAATAAATAAAAAGACCCTCCAGGCGGCTCTATATGATCAATACAGCAACACAAGAGATGCCATAGAGCTCTCGAAAACGTCAGTTGCAAGGTACATGTCTTTGGTGGACGCCTACAGCCCCCAATCACATTTGTCATCCAGCTATCTTTTAAAGAATATAGGTCACTGGGAGAGAAGTTTGCTCTGCCTGAGAGGGACATAGGGCGCCGGGTTCTTGTTAGTGCTGAATTCATACATGCCTGAGATTAGTACAAACCTGCGCCGCGCGCAGCATTGCTGCGTCGGGGATCATCTGCAAATTCATATCCTCGTCAACATGAGTTCAAGGAGGACTTGTTGAGAGCCGCATCCCTGAGGGAGCCTGTTTGTTTGTTTGCTGTCACGGGACGAGGACTACAGGAACCAGATGTCCCTGACACCACCTGGCCCTTTATCAACACCTCGCGGCACCCGCTTCGAGGGAGCCGCATCGCTGAGGGAGCCTGTTTGTTTGTTTGGTGTCACGGGGCGAGGACTACAGCAACCAGAAGTCCCTGACACCACCTGGCCCTTTATCAACACCTCGCAGCACACGCTTCACGGGAGCCGCATCGCTGAGGGAGCCTGTTTGTTTGTTTGCTGTCACGGGGCGAGGACTACAGGAACCAGAAGTCCCTGACACCACCTGGCCCTTTATCAAAACCTTGAGGCACCCGCTTCACGGGAGCCGCATCGCTGAGGGAGCCTGTTTGTTTGTTTGCTGTGACAGGGTGAGGACTACAGGAACCAGAAGTCCCTGACACCACCTGGCCCTTTATCAACACCTCAGGGCACCCGCTTCGCGGGAGCCACATCGCTGAGGGATCCTGTTTGTTTGTTTGCTGTTACAGGGCGAGTACTACAGGAACCAGCAGTCCCTGACACCACCTGTCCCTTTATTAACACCTCGCGGCAACCGCTTCGTGGGAGCCGCATTGCAGAGGGAGCCTGTTTGTTTGTTTGCTGTCACGGGGCGACGACTACAGGAACCAGAAGTCCCTGACACCACCTTGCCCTTTATCAACATCTCGCAGCACCCGCTTCGAGGGAGCCGCATTGCAGAGGGAGCCTGTTTGTTCGTTTGCTGTCACGGGGCAACGACTACAGGAACCAGAAGTCCCTGACACCACCAGGCCCTTTATCAACATCTCGCGGCACCCGCTACGCAGGACGAGCATGGGCGCGTGCCGGGCGAAGCCCGGGCCAAGGGCGGGCCCGCCTGTGCCCGTCTGAGACAGGAGGAGGCAGGGCTGGGCCACCCCCCTTGGTTTTGCCCTATAATCCCATGGATGTGAGCGGTCCGGTATGGTGAGTACTTGAGAAACTAGTTGGAAGTCACTCTCTCCCGGTAGTCCTTTGAAGATCTAAGTGGTGGATTTTGAAGACGCAACTTTGGTAACTGGGTGTATCCAAAGTTTGCTGACCTGTTGTAAGTACTATAGTTTCTTACCCATTTGTTCTACTGACATGGGGAAACGAAAAACTGAATCTGCTAAAACGCAAGGGAAACCCCCGACTTTAATAAAGTGCCTGAAAAACTGTACCTCATTATTGAACTACCTGACGGGCGCCGTGGGGGCGATTGAAAAGCTATTAAGCACAGTGGAAGAGACACTTAATGCAGAAAGCAAGGGAGAGATACAAATTCTAAATACTCAGGATGGAATGGGACAAATAGAGAAATCCTTAAAGAAAACATCGCCCAGAAATGGCTGCATCCAATCAACAATTGACCAAGTGTGGGTTAGTGATGATGATGAGGAAGGGTATCAACCTCCCTCAAAACGTATGAAAAACTCCGAGGGTGGGGATGGGTCTTAAAATGGGGGTCTTCGAGATTTTAATACAACGTCCACAAGGCAACAGGAAAAACTCCAAAAAGGAAAAAGCTAGCAGCTCAACCCAAACAAAGACAGACAGGGAAAAAACCCACACAGAAGGAGCCATGTCATAACAACAGCGAGGCAAACGTAGTTCCATCCCTGATAAAGGATTTAGAAATGGTAATTAAAGAAGCACTGTGTAAGATGGATGAAAGATTAAAAAGCATTAAAATAATCTTAGAAAAGATTCAGGAGAAAAATACAGCATGTAATGATCAGGAGAATAATAAAAATGAGATTATAAGGAGACCAAGATTGCAAGAAATAGTAACAACGAATCCAATAGTAACAAGCACCTCCCTAAATAAGAATAATGCAGATATGAGAGAAAGAGGTGATTTAGGATTTGAAAGACAGTATGACCCCCAAGGTAATAAGGCCCAAAGAATTCCAACTGGCCAAAGTTTCCCACCGCAGTACATTTGAGACAATTAAATGACGGGAATAATCTGTCAAGTACCAAATTGAGAAAAGTTACCACACATAACCCCCAAGTTAACCAATCATCACCATACCCTATACAGACCAATAACAGGCAAAACATAAATTGCTTTGAACTTCCTCCAGAGGCAACCCCATATTCTATAATTTTAACAAATGTCCCGCAGCTAATCAGTCAAGAGAGAGAATCTTGGGAGACCCTGAGAAATAAATCCTTACATTGGCTAAATATAAGGACAGGTCTGGATAGAACACTGTTTACGGAGTTCAAAATGGCAAGAAGAATAGCATGGGTGGGGAAAACCCCTAAAACCTTAGTAGGGGATTGTATAGTTCTAACATTTGCCTCAACCCATTTAGTACAAACAATATTGGAACGTCTTGGGAGCTTTTTAATAGACCCCCGAGGCATTAATGTGGTTCTACTAGGGTATTTTTATAAACCGTCTATAGAACGGGAACTTAAGAACTGGGCATACCTGAAAAAGTCTCGTTATAACATTCCTATAGCAAATAGATTTGAAAGTTTATATAGTTTAAAAGACCAAGACTGACTTGAAGAAACTAGTGTACCACAACCCCAAAGCCTAAATACGACCTTTCAGGAACAACCGGCAAACGAATATCTTGCATTAGAACCTAAGGTTACTAACTCAACGGATAAGCAGTTAATCTAGATGGAACATGTACTGATGATAATAAGTTGCTAAAAGTGACTTTCTGGAATGTGGCAGGCCTGCAAACTAAGTTAGAAATCACAGAGTGGCATCATTTTGTAGACGGGTTTCAAATTATATGTTTGCAAGAAACGTGGTTAAAGGAGCCCGTTCTTCTGTGTGGTTATCGCTCCTATCATATGCCCGCAGTTGGAGGAAAACATGGGAGGGCAAAGGGGAGATTGGCTATTTACGTGTCTAACAAGCTAAGTATAGGGAAAATCACAGTGAAACTTGAAGATGTGAATTATCAACTGATGGAGATATGTATGGGGAGTAAGCAAAGTATGATGTTGATACATTTTTATAATAATGCACCGCCAGATGAAATTGTCGGAATTATTATGAAACTACTAAACGCCCTAGTAAAAGTTGCAAAAGAAACAAGAGGGGATATGTACATCATCTGGGGGGGGCAATTTTAATATTGCATTATGCTCAAAAAATGGTACCGATGTCTGCGGGATTGTGAACGAAGTCGGTGAATGCAAAACTCATTTCACTCATACACAATATGGGAACGCTCTAAATGAATTGATATACGAGCTTGATTTAGGTTTTGCAAATGAACTAAGTAACTACTGGGCGCCGTTTAAGAGTACATTTCATGGGAGAGGTTGCTCTACTGTGATAGATTATATTTTAATCTCTTCAAATTTGGCGTCAAAAACAAATCAATTAATTTCTCATGATGTCACATTGAGTGATCACTTCCCTTTGAGTTTATCGGTGAACTTGTTGACCAGTAAAAATAACCAAGTTTTTGATAATATTTACCCCCTGAACAATTGGAAATGAATAGGAAAAACGAATATGTTTTAAAATGGCAGCTGGTAGACCCATTAGAAACAACACAAAAAGTAGTGGTAAAAAGCAAACCATCGATAGAAGCCATACTAAAGGAAAATGCAACAAATAAGACAGTCCTGGATCCTTTAAAGAAGTTGCCAGAGTTATAAATGAAGTGCTATGGAGAACCAGTAACAGTTCTGTGAAAAAAGACAAAAGATCGTTTGATTCAAAGTGCACTAAAGCATATTTTATACTGAAAAAAGAGACCCATACAATCCCCAGGAACCCAATTAAATTGAGGGAGGCAAGGAAGGATTATACAAACGCAATAAAAGAATGCAAAAGGGAACTCAGGGAGGGGCACTGGCGAACTCTACAGGAAGCGGCCAAGTCTAAGGATGGGGCGGCCTTCTGGAGGGCTGTCCAGGCACCCTTTTTGGAGCCAGTTGACATTCCAAAAATAGAAATAGCCATAACGGAAGATCAATGGGTAGAACACTTTGCCAACATTTTTAATAATCATGATTCTGGAAATCAAATAGAATTTACAGATAAAGAAGATGCCAAGTCCAATCCCTTACAGCGAGCACAAATAAATAATCTTCAAATTACATTGGAAGAGGTTAATAAGGTAATATTTGCAAGTAAGGGGGGCAAGGCACCTGGCCCCGATGGGATTCCTCTCGATTTGTACAGGGCAAACGTAGAGTTATGGGGACCTATATTGACACAAATATTAAGGGCTAGCTGCCCACCAAATTACATCGAGACCTGGACCGAATCAATCTTGGTGCCAATATTTAAAAAGGGTAATAGACATGACCCGGCATGTTATCGCCCAATATCTTTATTGTATTCCTCTGCGAAAATTGTTGTGCGCGTCATATTAGGAAGACTACAGGAGTGGGGGGAGAACAACCAGATTCTGTCAGACCTGCAATACGGTTTCCGTAAAGGTTTGGGAACCGTTGAACAGAGTCTTAATTTGAGTATTCTAATTGGGAAGTATGCTCACTTAAAAAAAGGAAAGCTATTTTTAGCCTTCGTAGATCTAACCGCAGCCTTCGACAGTGTGGTACATGAGAGGCTGTGGGGAATCCTCGATGACATAGGGGTAAATGGTAACATCATAGACTTTCCGAAAGAAATGTACCAGAATGATAAGGCGAGAGTACGCTATGGTAATGATGGAGCGTGTACAAGATTTTTTCTAATAAGGAAGGGGGTCAGGCAAGGCTGTGTCCTGGCCCCCTATCTCTTTAATCTTTACACAAATGGACTAGAAAAAGCTTTGCTCCAATCAGGTCAAGACATCCCAGTAATTAATGGCCTCCCCATTCCATCTTTAATGTATGCGGATGACGTAGTATTAACGTGTCGAACTCAGGTAGGGTTGTAAAGATTATTAGACAGCTCTATGGTTTTCATGCGTGAGCTGGGATTAATGGAAAATATGTCAAAAACCTTTATTATGAGATGTGGTAGAGGGAGTAAAAAGTGCAGCGACATCTTTATAGATAACCACAAAATTAATTTTGTTAATACTTTTAGCTACCTAGGTATTTTATTTGATCATAATTCTACATGGGTCCAAGCGGTACAAATAAGAAGACTTGCTTTTATTAAAACAACTGTTGCTTTATATAACTTCTCAAAGAAATTATGTACAAGGCCCCCGCAAATATTGCTACAAATTTACAGAGCTAAATGTATATCTACAGCTATGTCTGGCTTTGGATTATGGGGGCACTGTAATGTTCAACCGCTTCAGTTAATGGAAAATACATTCCTGAGATATAAATTGGTACTCCCCAGAAGTACATCATTGTATGTCTGCCACGCAGAATTGGGTGTCCCATTAGTAACAGATATAATTAAAACAGAGCCAGTGATGCTGTGGCACAGGCTGTGGACAAATGAGGAAACCCACGTAAATCAAGATGTTTTTAAGGACGTAATGGGAATGACCAATGCAATGAATTTGAAATGGTTAAAATATGTTCGAGATTTCCTAAATGATTTAGGTCATCCTAATTTTTATAATGAACTGTGTACCATGAGAGTGATACCTAGGAAAGAGCTGAAAAGAAAATGTATGGCACTTCTAGAAGCACGACGGCTATCGAGAGAACTAGAAAAGCCTACGGTGGTGCATCACCAACTGACAATGATTACATATAGTATGCAACCCTACCTTATCCTTGTACCAAGTCAATACGAAAGATTACTGCTAGCTAGATTTAGATGAGATATTTTTCATCGTATGATAAGCTTCCCAAAAGTAAAAGAATGGACGCGAGAGATGCAACTATGCCCCTGTGATAACACCTCAGCACAGTCTACAATTCATACTGTATTTTTTTGTAAATTTTATATCTTGATAAGAAAAAAATGGTTGTTACCAATTTTATTGAAACTAGATTTTAAAAAATGCCGACCAGCGTTTTTAGCATTACAATTTTTAAATAATAAATTTGTTATTTGGTGTTTGGCAAACTTTCTGAAAAATGTGGTAAATTGTAGGAAATCTATCATAATATGATGAGAAAGGTCTCCAAAAAGTAGCAATTCTTTTTACCGTATAAATGTGATCTCTTTTTATCTGTATAAATTGTGTATATTAATATCTGTTATGTGTTTTTATGATGCTTTTATGATTCTTATTTATAGTAATCGAATAAAGCTTTTTCAATCAATCAATCACTTATTATGGGATGGTGTTCTGCAAGAAACTGCTGCTTTGTACATTATATTCCTCTTTTTTTAGTTTATATTCAAATGCACTTTATTATATTATGCTGCTAACTGATTACATCTGATGGCACTTTATTATATTATGCTGATATTTGTTGAACATTCAATTGCACCTTATTATATTTTGCTGCTACCTGTCAAGGGCCATAAAACTCCCTGTGTTTCAATGTTATTTATGACATCGTTGTTCTGCATATCATGTCCTCTTTCACAATATATGTATTGTATTTTGATGTCCTTTGATACAGACTACAAGCCCCCACTTGCCAACTGCTTTTATACTGTGCAATGTTTATAAATGTTGTAAATGCACATATTTTTGCTGGTATTTTGGTCTGTGCTTTTATGGATATTTTTATATCCGAATAAAGATTTATTGAATTGAATTGAAAGTGATCCCTCGTCTGTGATTGTGGTGGTTGTATCTAAATTTTTACATGCAGCATGGTCAATTAGGCAAAAATTGTTAAACCTATCTAAAAAAGTATGTGCACTCAAAAAACATTTTTTACTGGGGTTTCTAATGGAACCGAAAGGTGGCATTTCAATCTATGTATTTTGAACAGTTGTTACTAATGATTGATGCGTTTTTATGTTTTGATGATGAACCTATGATTTTGATTCATCAAATAAACTTTGATTACGACATTTTAAATGTATAGAAATAATGTAATTGTAAATATTTATGATAAGGTTTTCAATGTTTGTTTTGTCTAAATTGACACATTATGAATCATAAATAAAAATCTGGAACTAAACTGAAACACTTGCCATTTTCTTTGTCCATGACATTTCCAGATTTTACTCCCTTGTTGACCACATGCATTATGGCCTTCAAATTGTAATTCTGAGTCAAACACTTCTACTATGCCCATCATAGACCAGGTGTGATTTTGCTTCTTCCTAACTCTGGCTTGTTTGATATCAGTTTGTAAATGTCCAACCATATGACTTCAATTTTTGATTTATTATCAACAAAAATGTTCACAGGACTGTCATTATATCTAAGGTACATTTCTGTTGATCTTTTACAACACCTTTCTCTAACAAGACCACCATTAAGACAAGGTCTTCCATGTATTCCTCCAAGACAAGGTCTCTCGCTTTTTCAGCTGAATATATTCTATGTGACGTTTGTTTATTACAAATGTGTAAAAAGTATCCTTTTTCCACATTTCCTGCATTTTCTTCCTTGTGCTGGACACCGTTTGAAGATGACCCACACCTGTAGCAATGGATTTGTTTCTGATGCAATTCATAGCTCAAACTTGCATTTGTGATTCCGAGCTTATTATGTTTTCTTCCTTGTTTGACATAGTTGATTTCACTCACAATTTGGTCCCTGAACATTTTGTCATGGTCCTTGAAATTGCAAGGCTCACCCAGGGAGTGGCTATCTGGTGGAGAGGGCTCTGCTACACAGGAAAGCCAGAGCATGGAGGAGGGGTCATAAAGCATGAAGCTTCAAAGGAGGAATAGCACAGGCAGGGAATGGCAGGTCCATCTACATCCATCACCTCTGACCCAGCCAGATGGCAGGCTTAAGGAAGAAATGTGCCTTGTTAGGGGGACGAGAGCTTTGCAAATGAGCCATACTAGAGGTTGCTTTAGCCATTTCTTGGTCCTCTGCTGACATTTCAGCCTTACTGAATTTTGGAGGAATAGTGCTTTCTAGGAGAAGAATTTGCCGCACTTTGAATGAAGTGGCCATGCTCTTGTGTGTTGCCTTGCACCTCCTTGGACAGGAGTGCTTTTCTGCTTGAACCCGGAGAACACTGAATAAATATGTGAGAGGAGCAGAGCGTCTCAGATCTCCATCTTCAAACAAAGAGATGAGGAAGGTTTGCTAAGCTGGAGACTTGATTTGCACCGTCAGGCCCTGCATTCTGACTAACTAACACTGCTGCTTTATATGGAACTACAGCCCTGTGGATGTTCCTTGCTTCAAAAAGATTAAAGCTTGTACTCCCTGCAAGCTACATGTTAACATAGCTCACCTGGAACATTACCACCAAGATTCCCCTGCCTGGAATGTGTTCAGTGGATTTGTAAGGGGTTTGTACAAGTGCATTGTGGGAATTGTGGCCAACTTTCAAAAACCATCTTGGAGCTTCCAGAACCTTGTATTGTCTTTTGGACACTTTTGACCCTTAAGAGGAACTTCAGGAAGAAGTTCCAGAGTTTGGATAAGTTTGATGCAACTTTGGAAAAAAGCTTCCTAAGGTGACTGACTCAACCGTGAGAGTTAAGCTTGTGATCTTCAAGCAGACTCGGATTCCAGGTTCACGCCGCTGAAGAGCTCTGGAGGCCCGACTTCCAGAGCTTGACTGGGAGCTCCCTGAAAGACAAATCGGCGAACCCTCACTTAATCCGGACAGGTGAAAAGCATCGAGGGACCCCGTCAAAAAAAGCTCCAGGAAAAGTTTCTAAGTACAAAGGTAACATTTTCAATCAAAAACATAGGTAGTAGCGTTCCCATCAGGGAAAAACCGCACATCAAAAGAAGCAGTGTGGCAAATAACCAGTACAAGAGTGAATAGTAGTCAGATGTAGAAATATGTGGTAATTGTTTGCTCTACGGATAGCCACACAAATGACCGGTGTGCTTTCGACCTCAGTGTTTCGTGTGGTGACCGACTTAATAAAGGTAAGGTTTTTCGATGCTCCTCTACTACTGTAGGAGCCGGTGCTCTAGTAACGGTTATCGTATATGTATTTGAGCCAGGATGTGACTTCAGCTCACTTGTAATCGGTTCACATTATTTGAGCGGCAGTATTTTGGGATTGCTCTGGAGTTGGCCAAGACCAACGGGGTACGGTTCTGTACGGTACGGTTGTGTAGCTTTGCACTCGCTATTATACATGTTGTTTGAATTGCGGTCTGAACTCAGGATCGTTTTGAGTTCAGATTAGACCATCACCCGTACGGAGCACCTGCTGTGCCGCTGACCTTTTGCCTACAATACTGCCATTGCGCCTTGAGAAAGTCTGAATACAGATTTGTACAGACAAAACACGTGTTGGCTTCAATAATTGCTGGGAATTTCTTTACTACAATAAAAATAACTTTTCAATGGAAGATGTTCGTGGATTATCTTTGAAAACCTCTACAAGATTGGAATATATTACACTTGTCGTATGACTTTAGGGATTGATCATTATATGTTATGAGATATAAATATCCAATACGCTTATTTTTGGATTCATTATAACTAATAAGGGTGTGCTGTAACAGCTTCTTCGTAAAAGGTAAAATTTTGCCCGGGGCCTCCAGCTCAGGTATCCACGCAGGGGTCCATCATGGTCAGATTGAAAGTTTGGCTTTGGCCCGTTCAAGTGCAGCCGGATGACCTAGAGTGGTGCTACGGGTTTCTAAGTGCTAAAAAGTGTTTCTTTAAAAATTCATATCTCCGGTTCTCTACATTGGATTGTCGTCATGTTGGTATCATTTTAATGGCAAAATAATTTTCTATGTTTATAAAGTGGTGTAGGATTTTTATTGTGTGTTGTGTCTGAATTATTTACTGAGTTGGTGTTTTTAAATGCTTAGCATGCCTGTCTCCTAAATTAAGCCTGCCTGCCCACAGCCAAACTATTCAGGGTTGGGCATGGGAATAATTTACTGAGACCTATTCTGAGCCCTAGGCCATGTTAGTGGCCTTATTGCCAGTGGTAGATACATATTTACCACTACTAATAACCCACTTTCCAACACTGAGCTTCTTCAAACTCATTATCTCTTCTTCATCTTCCCCCTTTTCTGTGGGCACTAGGTGGGTAAACAGTATTCACCCTTCAAACACCTAGACTGTGATACCAAAATGATTTCTTTTTTGCTTTTGCATATTCTGTTCCATCTCTCACCACTGAGAGCATCTAAAAATGTCTTGTGCATAGAGTTCATTTCTCTAGTGGTGGTGGTATATCACACCTTCAGTGTTACAGTTAGTGTGTTTTGAAAGTTGCTATGGTGTAATGAGTCCTAAATCAGTCTCAGATGTCGATAGGATATATGGGCAAACCAAACACGAACCAGATGGGAAGTGCCCCTTAACTGATGGAAGGGACTTCAGGGTGTTTTGGTCTGTCCTGCGTGAATTGAGTGAAGGTCTTGTGTTGACAATCAGGTCTCCAATGTTCTTGCTATGTTTCAGGGCAAATAAGTGCTTTTGTATTTTCTTCTCTACTGTATTTAGGATCTGTCAGTTCCTATTATGACCCTCTTAATAGTGTTGGTGAGGTGACTATATGTACTCATGCAGACAAGCCTGTCTGTTTGTCGTCTTAGATATGTCTCCAGGAGGTCTTCTCTATTGTTGTTTCTAGCTCTTCTCACCGCTTTCTTGATAGTATTTGGATATGATCGCTGATATAGGTGCTCACTCAGTTTAGCTGCATGGTCAGAGTATGGAGTTTCATGCCATGGGTTTCTTGTATAGTTCAGAGCACATACTGCCATTTTTTAGATATAATAGGAGTTAAAGGAAGGGTAAGGATACCTTGCTAAATTCACAGGTGAATTTGAGGTTGAAATTCTGTGTATTAAACCACCCGGAAAAGGTTTGTAAAGACTCTTGGTCACCTTTCCATATAACCAGAATATCATCAATATATCATCTCCAGACTCTGAGATTTTCAGAATGCGAGTTTTCTACAGGGTAGGTATGTGTTGATTCAAAGCTGTACATGTATAGATTCACCATGCTTGGGGCAAAAGTACTGCCCATAGAAGTACCTGTGATCTGCCAATATAGATTATCCTGGAATTGGAAGAAGGTATTCTTCATGGCAATTGTCGCACATTCAATCACAAAAGCAGTAGGTGGCATATCCTCACGTGTCTTATGGTCAAGTAGTTCTCTAATGGTCTGCAACATGTCATCCTGTGGAATGTTTGTATATACTGATTCCACATCATTGGAGACCAGGAAATGTCGTCCAGGATCAAAGGGGATGTCACACAACACATTGAGGATGTTTTGTGTCCCAGAGATAAGAAGGCATCTCTGATACTATAGGGCGTGGGAACCAATCCACAAATTGCGAATGTGGTTCTAACAAATATCCAATGCCGGACACAATAGGCCTGCCTAGTGGAGGTATTGTTACTTTATGGACTTTAGGAAGTATGTAAAAGTCAAAAAGAATTCTTGGGTTGGTTGATTGCAAAAATTCAGATTCACTGTTGGTAATCCACCCTGATTTTTTTCCTCTCTCTACCAGGCTCTATATGGTTTTCTGTAGTCTCAGGGTAGGGTTATTTTGTAACCGTTTGTTGTTAAGTTGCTACAGGCATTCTTCATGATAGTCGTGGAGGTCCATGACAACCGTGGCTCCTCCCTTATCTGCCGGTTTTATAATAATCCCTTCATCTGACACCAGTGCTTTTGGGCATCGTATTTCTTCTTTGGAGTTATTGAAGAAGGGTAGTTTAGCAAGGGATTTCTGGGACTCAAAATCCTTGATGACTGCCTTCTAGAAAGTGCCAACTTCTGGAGGAACCAAATGCAGAAGGGGGTTGAAAGTGGACTTATTTCTCAGGCCTGTAATCACCACTTTTTCTGGTGGCAGATGGCATCCTTGTCGAAAAGGAAGGACAGTCTTATATTGTGAAAAAAATTGTAATAATTCCAAGTGTGTAGTGAAGTCATCTCCTAAATGAGTTGGTATAAAACCTTGTCTTTTGTTCAGGACACCGGTTTCTAAGGTTGTCAGGGTTCTGTGTTGTGATGTTTATGTTACATAGGGATTAGTATGAATCTGGTTGGATCCATCCCTATCAGGTCCTCTATGTGATTATACCACTTTTGTGTCAGGCGCCTTCCTCAAATTGGTGTAGATTAGGGTGGGTATTGTAAATGTCACCCCTTTAGTGTCCAACACCTTCCTCAAATTGGGTTGGATTTTAGTGGGAATAGTAAATGTCACTCCTTTAGTGTCCAACAGTTTCCTCAAACTGGTTTAAATTGGAGAGAAAATAGTAAATTTTTCCCATTTAGTGTTCAACGCCTTCTCCAAATTGGTTTAGATTGAAGTGGGAATAGTAAATGCCACCCCTTTAGTGTCCAACACATTCCTCAAATTGGTTTAGATTGGAGTGGGCATAGTAAAAGTCTCCCCTTTAGTGCCCTACACCTTCCCCAAATTGGTTTAGATTAGAATGGGAATAGGAAATGTGGAATAGTATATGTCACCCCTTTAGTGTCCAATGATCCCTTTAGTGCCCAATGACTATCCCAAATCAGTTTAGATTGGAGCGGGAATAGAAAATGTCAACCTATTAGTGTCCACTGTCTTTCCCCAAACTGGTTTTGATTGTCATAGTAGCATAGGGGAGCCTAACATGCAACCTGCTGCTCTGACAGCACCTGAAGCATGCTCCTGCAGAGTGTGGTATGCAGGAACTAAGGTGCAATTACACGGGGCATAACATATGCCCCTCGCACAGCCCCAATCCGACAGGGGGCCCTTTTAAGGGATGCCTTGTTGTCTCTTTACCACCCTTTTTATGGCAGGCTCACCACCATGAAAAGGGCAGTGAAAAGGCAACTCAGAATATGCTTGACAGTGCCAGCAGCGGCACCACCAACGTATTCTTGCCAATTGCAGACCACCTGCCCAGCAGGATCCTTGATCCAGGAGGAGCCCGTGGTCTTGTGGCAGTCTGACCAACACACTTATAATTTTGGAGATGGGCCTGCAGTGTGGCTGTGGTCGAACCATGAGTACGGCGGTCCTATAGACCGCCATACCTCGCAATCAGGCCCTAAGTTTGTCTTCCTTTTTGTTGGTAGAAAGAGCTTTCGATTAGTAAATTGTAATGGTTGGTTGTGACAGGAACATAGGTTAGTGCTGCCATTTTTTTTAATTTCAAAGGCAAATTGACTGTTTGTAGAATATTCTATATTCTACACTTAGGGTCTCATTACGAGTACGGCGGTCCCAGGACTGCCGTACATGCGGCTGCGGCCCGATCACTGCTCCCTAGATGCTCCAACCATCAGGTAGGGCCACCACCTGCCCGCTACTACATCGCTGACTCTGCTAGGATCATGGATCCTGATGGTGCAGCGGAGACGCAGGCAGCTGGGAATGGTAAATATGCTAAGCCAGGCACCGAAGTCGGGATTACAAGTTCCCAAAGTCTTTTTATGGTGGGAACCCCAGCATGAAAAGGATGGCGGAAATATAGTTAGTTGGACATTTGACTCACAATAAACCAGAGAAATTCGCCTGTTATATGCAGATGATTGAACTAAAACTTGCGCGCCCGCAATGCACTGCTGATGATGTCACATAATACATCACTCATGACATGGTCAGTGACATCACTGATGACATCACTGATGACATCTCAAATGACATCACTGATGACATCATCCAGTGGATGTGTGTTTCTGTAAAATGTAAATATGTTTTATATATATATGGCAAGGTGTATTGAAGAATGAATGCATTTATAAGTGCCTAAAGGAATTATTTCATATGTGTGTGACTGACTGTATAAGTGAGTGATTGAACGTATCTTACTGAATGCATGGGTTAGTGACTAAACTGTGTAAAAGTCTGTATTAGTCTCTCCGTTGGTGTGTAAGCAACTGCATGGGTTGCTGAATACCTACATGAGTGTCTATATGGGTTATTGATTTGTTGTCTGAGTATCTGTATGGGTCCCTGAGTGTCTGTGTAGGTGGGTGGGTGTTTGAGCCTGTGCATAGATGTCTGAGTGGGTGATTCAGTGGTTGTATGGATTAAAAAGTGCATCTGGAAAGGGCTGTTTGGATGAGTTATTGTGTCTATAGGTATGTTGGCGAGTGAATAAATGTTTCAGTGGTATATCTGTGACTAACTACATTTAAGCCACTATATGTGAGTGTTGGAGTATATAAATGAGTATATTTAAAGAGTGGGTGTATAAATAAGATTCTGCTTCTATCAGTGATTGTAGAAGACAATAAATATGTGTTAGTATCTGTATAAATAAGTGATGCGGTATGTCTAAAAATAAAGAAGTTGGTGTGTATAACTGTATACATGATTAAATGGGTATGTGATTCATTCTTTGCATTACTGACTAGGCGTGTGAGTAACTCTATGGATGAGTGGCAGCTTGTGACTGCATGTATAGATGTAGGAGTGCATATTATAGTCCTCTGTTGATGAGCAACTACATGTATAAGTGACTGGATGTGTGTGTAGACCTAGGAAATAGTGAGTGCTATGTGGTATATGGCATTCTTCTGTGTATGGTTTCAACAATAGTAGTCAGCATTTCACAATGCGTGTATCAAAGTTTATTTTTGAAGTTTAATAACAATTACATTTTAGTTTAAATATATGTTTTACTTAGGTTGTTGTTTAGCTTTATATGTTTCTTCTTTAAGGGTTTGGTGAGAGAATTTCTCCTTCTTGCAGCGTTTTCAGTTTTTTAAAGTATTTAGGGCCTGATTTATATCTCGGAGGCTAGGTTACTCCATTCACAACGGTGACGGTTATCCCGTCCGCCGAAATATATATGCCATCGGATATTGTGGGATTTATATTTCGGCAGATGGGCTATCCATCACCGTTGTCACGGAGTTACCTGTCTGCCGAAATCTGAATCAGGTCCTTAGTTGTTTCAATTAGTGTGCTTTTTATATTGTGGATCTAACTCTTTTTTTATTGATCTAACTGTTTTTTTTATTGATTAAAGTTGTTTATAGTTTTGTTTTAGTGGTTGGTTTAGTTTTAGTTTGAATTTCTTTATCAGTTGAGCCTTCCTATGGTAAACACTAATTTAGGTTTTATTTTTGATTTATGATATATAGTTAGACTTTTTATATATATAAGTATATATATATGTATATATATATATTCACTGAAAAAACCCTAGGTTTTACAGACGTTATAGTTAGGAATTAGCATTTAAAAAACGTTAGAAATTCACTAAAAAAAACATAGGTTTCAAGGACGTTATAGTTAGTTGGACATTTGACTCATAATAAACCAGAGAAATTCGCCTGTTATATGCAGTTGATTGAACTACAACTTGCGCGCCCGCAATGCACTGCTGATGATGTCACATAATACATCACTGATGACATCACTGATGACATCTCAAATGACATCACTGATGACATCATCCAGTGGATGTGTGTTTCTATAAAATGTAAATATGTTTTATATATATATGCCAAGGTGTATTGAAGAATGAATGCATTTATAAGTGCCTAAAGGAATTATTTCATATGTGTGTGACTGACTGTATAAGTGAGTGATTGAACGCCAGGCACCGAATTCGGGATTACAAGTTCCCAAAGTCTTTTTATGGTGGGAACCCCAGCATGAAAAGGATGGCGGAAATATAGTTAGTTGGACATTTGACTCATAATAAACCAGAGAAATTCGCCTGTTATATGCAGTTGATTGAACTAAAACTTGCGCGCCCGCAATGCACTGCTGATGATGTCACATAATACATCACTCATGACATGGTCAGTGACATCACTGATGACATCACTGATGACATCTCAAATTACATCACTGATGACATCATCCAGTGGATGTGTGTTTCTATAAAATGTAAATATGTTTTATATATATAAGACAAGGTGTATTGAAGAATGAATGCATTTATAAGTGCCTAAAGGAATTATTTCATATGTGTGTGACTGACTGTATAAGTGAGTGATTGAACGTATCTTACTGAATGCATGGGTTAGTGACTAAACTGTGTAAAAGTCTGTATTAGTCTCTCCATTGGTGTGTAAGCAACTGCATGGGTTGCTGAATACCTACATGAGTGTCTATATAGGTTATTGATTTGTTGTTTGAGTATCTGTATGGGTCCCTGAGTGTCTGTGTAGGTGGGTGGGTGTTTGAGCCTGTGCATAGATGTCTGAATGGGTGATTCAGTGGTTGTATGGATTAAAAAGTGCATCTGAAAAGGGCTGTTTGGATGAGTTATTGTGTCTATGGGTATGTTGGCGAGTGAATAAATGTTTCAGTGGTATATCTGTGACTAACTACATTTAAGCCACTATATGTGAGTGTTGGAGTATATAAATGAGTATATTTCAAGAGTGGGTGTATAAATAAGTTTCTGCTTCTATCAGTGATTGTATAAGACAATAAATATGTGTTAGTATCTGTATAAATAAGTGATGCGGTATGCCTAAAAATAAAGAAGTTGGTGTGTATAACTGTATACATGATTAAATGGGTATGTGATTCATTCTTTGCATTACTGACTAGGCATGTGAGTAACTCTATGGATGAGTGGCAGCTTGTGACTGCATGTATAGATGTATGAGTGCATATTATAGTCCTCTGTTGATGAGCAACTACATGTATAAGTGACTGGATGTGTGTGTAGACCTAGGAAATAGTGAGTGCTATGTGGTATATGGCATTCTTCTGTGTATGGTTTCAACAATAGTAGTCAGCATTTCACAATGGGTGTATCAAAGTTTATTTTTGAAGTTTAATGACAATTACATTTTAGTTTAAATATATGTTTTACTTAGGTTGTTGTTTAGCTTTATATGTTTCTTCTTTAAGGGGTTGGTGAGAGAATTTCTCCTTCTTGCAGCGTTTTCAGTTTTTTAAAGTATTTAGTAGGCCTGGGCAGTAAATTCCGTTCCGTTCTCGGAATTTGCGGAATTTGGGTAATTTCGCGTTCCGCGGAGAACGTGAAATTGCCCAAAAAATCTGCGTTCCGCGACTTCGCGAAATTTTTTGCTTGTTCGCGTTCTCAATATGCGTGTTCGCGAGATATTTCACCCCGAGCACGCAAAAAGCGATCGCGAACAGGAAAAAAGTATCGCGAGCAAGCAATTCCGCGTGTTCGCGGAATTTCTGCGTGTTCGCGGAGATTTTTTACCGTTTCGCGGAGATTTGCGTAACGCGATTACGCAAATTCCGCCCACCCCTAGTATTTAGGGCCTGATTTATATCTCGGAGGCTAGGTTACTCCATTCACAACGGTGACGGTTATCCCGTCCGCCGAAATATATATGCCATCGGATATTGTTTGATTTATATTTCGGCAGATGGGCTATCCATCACCGTTGTCACGGAGTTACCTGTCTGCCGAAATCTGAATCAGGTCCTTAGTTGTTTCAATTAGTGTGCTTTTTATATTGTGGATCTAACTCTTTTTTTATTGATCTAACTGTTTTTTTTATTGATTAAAGTTGTTTATAGTTTTGTTTTAGTGGTTGGTTTAGTTTTAGTTTGAATTTCTTTATCAGTTGAGCCTTCCTATGGTAAACACTAATTTAGGTTTTATTTTTGATTTATGATATATAGTTAGACTTTTTATATATATAAGTATATATATATGTATATATATATATTCACTGAAAAAACCCTAGGTTTTACAGACGTTATAGTTAGGAATTAGCATTTAAAAAACGTTAGAAATTCACTAAAAAAACCGTAGGTTTCAGGGACGTTATAGTTAGTTGGACATTTGACTCATAATAAACCAGAGAAATTCGCCTGTTATATGCAGTTGATTGAACTAAAACTTGCGCGCCCGCAATGCACTGCTGATGATGTCACATAATACATCACTGATGACATCACTGATGACATCTCAAATGACATCACTGATGACATCATCCAGTGGATGTGTGTTTTTATAAAATGTAAATATGTTTTATATAGATATGGCAAGGTGTATTGAAGAATGAATGCATTTATAAGTGCCTAAAGGAATTATTTCATATGTGTGTGACTGACTGTATAAGTGAGTGATTGAACGTGTCTTACTGAATGCATGGGTTAGTGACTAAACTGTGTAAAAGTCTGTATTAGTCTCTCCATTGGTGTGTAAGCAACTGCATGGGTTGCTGAATACCTACATGAGTGTCTATATAGGTTATTGATTTGTTGTCTGAGTATCTGTATGGGTCCCTGAGTGTCTGTGTAGGTGGGTGGGTGTTTGAGCCTGTGCATAGAGGTCTGAGTGGGTGATTCAGTGGTTGTATGGATTAAAAAGTGCATCTGGAAAGGGCTGTTTGGATGAGTTATTGTGTCTATGGGTATGTTGGTGAGTGAATAAATGTTTCAGTGGTATATCTGTGACTAACTACATATGTTTTAAGCCACTATATGTGAGTGTTGGAGTATATAAATGAGTATATTTCAAGAGTGGGTGTATAAATAAGTTTCTGCTTCTATCAGTGATTGTATAAGACAATAAATATGTGTTAGTATCTGTATAAATAAGTGATGCGGCATGTCTAAAAATAACGAAGTTGGTGTGCATAACTGTATACATGATTAAATGGGTATGTGATTCATTCTTTTCATTAGTGACTAGGCGTGTGAGTAACTCTATGGATGAGTGGCAGCTTGTGACTGCATGTATAGATGTATGAGTGCATATTATAGTCCTCTGTTGATGAGCAACTACATGTATAAGTGACTGGATGTGTGTGTAGACCTAGGAAATAGTGAGTGCTATGTGGTATATGGCATTCTTCTGTGTATGGTTTCAAAAATAGTAGTCAGCATTTTACAATGGGTGTATCAAAGTTTATTTTAGAGCATCTGTATGTGCATCAGATTGTCACGTGGATGATGTCATGAGTGATGTCATCAGTGATGTCATTTGAGATGTCATCAGTGATGTTATCAGTGATGTCACTGACCATGTCATGAGTGATGTAATATGTGACATCATCAGCAGTGCATTGTAGGCGCGCGAGTTATAGTTAGCTCAACTAACTATAACAGGCGAATTTCTCTGTTTTTATATTAGTCAAATGTCCAACTAACCATAACTTCCCTGAAACCTATGGTTGTTTCAGTGAATTTCTAAGGTTTTTTAAATGCTAATTCCTAACTATGATGTCAGTAAAACCTATGGTTTTTTCAGTGAATTTCAAAGGTTTTTTAAATGCTAATTTCGAAGTATGACGTCTCTGAAACCTATGGTTTTATCAATGAATTTCAAAGGTTTTTTAAACATCGAACTACTATTGTGTATTTGTCATTAGTACTACTTTTTCTAACTTTTCAACTACATAAAATAAGCTGCAAAAGTATTATGTAGCGTAATACATTTCACAAATTACAATGAGTTTTTAAATAATACAAAACAATTTAACATTCAGATAACAATTTTTCTCCCTTTTTTTGCTGTCATCAGCTACAACTTAACTTCACTATTCACAGTGATGCCAGTGTAGTTGCATCATAAACAGCAGGGGGAAAAAAAGCAATCAACTACATTGTTAAAAAAATGAATTCTCTCAAATATAATACAAAATCAACACAAATAACACATCCAATAGTACTTCAAATGTTCAAAGCTTACCTTTACTTCGTAGATTGTCTGCAAATTTACCCAATACACCAGATAATGTATCAAAAATTTTGCTTTGAAAGCATCCAGTATGACTTCCTTAAAGATCTATACACCTTCCCATTAAAGCCGAATATTGTATCTAAAATCTTTGTTTCAGAAAATTTAAGTATGAGTTGGGTAATTCATAAGGCAATCTCGGTTTCATTTTCAAATGTGTATCGTTGCAGTGACTCCAACCATTATTACATTTTACATAAACTGTATAATGTTCACTTGTTGTAGTACTTCCAGCATGGAAAACAATAGCAACTGTTACAAAAGTTCTTCCAGAAATAGATACTTGATTAGCAACAACATTTTTAATTTTGGTTTCCACTTTTCTTCCATTTGGTCGACAGCATTGCAGCATTATAATCAAATATTTTCCATATCTTTATAGGCAAATGCAGATAGCATTCTTGATTTACAGCGAGAACACATCATCTCATGATCAGCTTCTTTTACTAATTTGGAAAATGGTACAGATTTGCAGTCAGGTATTGTTAAATATAAAAATCGTTCTCTGTCAACTATAGTCCTTGAAGATAATAAACACTCTTCACATTTATGTTCCCATTTGTAACTGAGTCCAAATAAACTCACAATCTGAATTCCTTCATCTTCTAGTACTCCAAGCATAACCATAAGAAATTCTTGTGCATCTTGCTGTATATTAGCACTGAACGTTAAAGATCCAGTACATGTATCCAACAGTTGGTGAAAACCAGAAGCAGAATGAATCTTACTTCTATCAGTTCTCAATTCTTGAAATAAAGTGTAGAGTGCAGAACATTGTGGGGCAGATTTATGAGGTTTTGCCGTAGGGAAGCGCAGCAGGCCTTCCTGCTGCGCTTCCCTACGACAAAAGAAAAGGGCAGGGATGCGCCGTATCTATAAAATGCGGCGCATTCCTGTCCTTTTCCCCTGCGCCGGCGCACAATGGGCTGCCTGCGCCAACGCAGGCACCTCTGCACCATGGTGCAAGGGTGCCTGCGTTGCGGAGATGAATATTTTTGTACAGGAAGGGAAACCTTTCTGTACAAAAATAATCACAAGAGGTTTTTCCTCTTTGTATGGGTGCTTTTCTGCAGCACACATAGAAAAAGGAAAAACGAGGAGAAATAAAGATATTTCTCCCCGTTGTGCCTCCCTTACGCCTCCCCTGGGGAGGCGGAAGCTTTTGGCGCTGCCTCAGATTTACGATTTCTCGTAAATCTGGGGCAGTGTCAAAAGGCCATGGATGTTGCTGGGAACGCCCCCAGCAACACCCATTGCACGCCCCTTTAACGCAGAACACTGCGTTAAAGGGACTGATATTGATGAGGCAGCATTAAGCCAAAAAAAGTGGCTCAGTGCTGCCTGATAAATATCACGCAGGCTTCTGCGCCACGGAACGTCACAAAAAGTGACGTTCCGATGGTGCAACGGGCCTTATAAATCTGCCCCGAAGTTTTTTCTTGACTTTCCATAATTTCACCACAAACATCTTCAAGATAAAATATAACATTTAGAATGACATTACCATAACAGTTGACACCAGAAGCATTTTCTAATTGTATCCAATGACATCATCACGTGTTTCTATTTTCTGCTTTTTTTCATCTTTTCTTTTCTGTTGATTTTCTTTCTGCTTTTCAACCATAGTTAACTCTTCAACATATTTGCGTTTTGAACACACAACACCTTTCTCAGAAATAGGATATTCACCTAAATGGGGAGCATAAAGCCTTCTCAAATGATTATATTCTCTTACACAATTAACATCAGCACTAACCTTGTTCTCATCAAATTCAATAAATACAAACCAGACAACGTTCTAACTCGAGATAATGCAACATATACCATTCCCTCTTTAAAACTATTTTTCCAACATTTACCAAAGCATTATCTACACTTAAACCTTGTGATTTGTGAATAGTTATTGCATATGCTAAACAGAAGGGAAACTGTTTTCTACAAACATACAAGCCTTTTACAAGCAAAAAACGATCGGCAAAACAATGCAATCTGTCTTACCTCTGCAATCTGATCAAATTTAACTTTCAAAAATTCAATTCCATTTCTATTTTGATATTTCACAAAATCAACAACTTTCCCCATTGCTCCATTCACTAAACCTTCTTCTACATTCAGATTACGCTTCAAAATTACCCGACAGTTTAAACATACATCTAATTTTTTTTCTAAGCCAGCAGTTTTTGATACAGACTTTTCCAAAGAATCCAATTTAGTCTGCAGTTTTTCTGAAAGGACAATTGTTATTCCTTGATGCTCTATTTTATCAAGAGCGTCAATGTGAACTATTTCTTGATTTTCCAATTTCATAAACTCTCTATTAAGGTGCCGATTCCGATCTGGTAAAACCCGGGTACGAATGGTCGTACGGAGCGTTTTTTCCATCTGACTCGTACCCGGGAAAAACAGCTTACAAACTCGCAAGTACGATTTGCACAGAAATACCATTTCCGTACGAGTCGTAAAAAACACCGACCGGCAAAAAAATACATACAAATCTGAATCTAGACGGTGCATACGCAACGTCCGGACGGAGTCAGGCAGCGTTCTACGGACCAGCATGTACGATTCGTACCCACAGCACTTCGCACAGCAATATTTTTATGGGACCCAAAAAGTGCTGGAAAAGCTAAGTACGCCACAATGCACGGCGAAAAGGGGGCCCGGTACACACCGTAGCCCCATCCCTACACGTCCGCACCGTACCCCAGCCCCCCATGTCCGCACCGTACCCCCACCCCCCGTATGTACAGTGCGTACCACCACCCCCCGTATGTACGGTGCATACCCCCGTATGTACGGTGCGTACCACCACCCCATATATACGGTGCATACCACCACTCCCGTATGTACAGTGCGTACCCCCGTATGTACGGTGCGTACCACCACCCCCGGTATGTACGGTGCGTACCACCACCCCCCATATGTACGGTGCGTACCCCTGTATGTACGGTGCGTACCACCACCCCCCGTATATACAGTGCGTACCACCAACCCCCCATATGTATGGTGCGTACCCCCCATATGTACAGTGCGTACCCCCAGCGTGTAGCGCTGGGGGTACGCACCGTACATATGGGGGATACGCACCGTACATACGGGGGGGCGCTGGGGATACGCACTGTACATACGCGGGGTACGCACCGTACATACGGGGGGTGGTGGTATGCACCGTACATACGGGGGGTGGTGATACGCACCGTACATACGGGGGGTGGTGGTACGCACCATACATATGGGGGCTGGGGGTACGGTGCGGACATGGGGGGGTACTGGGGTACGACGCGGACATGGGGGGGATGCTGGGGTACGGCGCAGACATGGGGGGATGCTGGGGTACGGCGCGGACATAGGGGGGTGCTGGGGTACGGCGCAGACATGGGGGGATGCTGGGGTACAGCACGGACATGGGGGGGATGCTGGGGTACGGTGCGGATGTACACGGGAGGGGTGGGAGGCTGGTGGGGGGCCGTACGACTCGTACTCCTCGTCCAGGTGTGCCCGGGGTAGGGGTGGTACACAGTTTGCTCCAAACAGGACGTTTTACATGCGGTTGTAAATTCAGACGGAGCGTATTACCTGCGTTTGTATATTCGGACGGACGGTACGGATCGTACTTGTGCGCTCGGACTGCAGTTTTACGAATCCTACGTAAAACTGTCCGGGGACGTGTCGTGGACTTTTGCCGATGTCATTCATATGTATTTTCCACGTACGAATCGTACTTGCCCGTTTGTTCGGGACTTGTACGATTCGTACGGAAAAAAATACAGATACGATTCGTACGGGAATTTTTTTTACCGGATCGGAATCGGCACCTAAATGTATAACACTCTTCCACTGTAGGAATTAAGCAAACTATAGACTTTTTTTCTTTCATTTTCTTGTACAGTACTTCTGCTGGTGTGTTTTCATTGTTAACAAGTTCTTTAGTAGACGACTTTGAAAAGCTTGTTTACCATGTTTGCTTAGAACACCAATTCTTACATCTTTTCCATAATCTTGATCTCTTGCTTGTCGCATATTTTGAGTGAGTTCTTTATATTCAAAATGTAACCACAGATTCACATTTCCAATACTTCCCAAAGATTTCTTAAGTGTCTTCATGTAGAAGAGTTTTAAACACTGGTTCTCCTTTTACAGGGGTTAGTTGTGGCAGATCTCTAAATACAATTAAATGTTTTCCCTCAAAGAGAACTTCATAATCTGTTTTTAATACCTGATGCATTTTTAAGTGTACAAAAGCAAGCATTAAGTTTGAGACCATGCTCACCTCATGAATAATTAAAAGTTGCATTTTGTTCAGCACTCTTGACACTTCATAAGAAGCTTCTCAAGACAACTTCTAATATTCTAATTTATAATCATGCTCCACTGGTAACATCAATAATCTATGCAAAGTAACTCCTTTAACATTGTGTGCAGCTAATCCAGTTGGAGCTGTTACCACACAACATAAATGTGAACCAGTAGTTTTTTTAAGATAACTGGTCAAAACTTTAATTACAAAACTTTTACCTGTCCCAGCTTGACCACTGATGTGCATCAGAAGAGGTTTAAAAGATGAAAACAGACATTCTTTTTTTTCATGCAACAAACCATGTTCTATCCATTCTCTCACTTGCACATATATTTCTTTCTGTTCAACATTTACTTGTTCTTCTAACTTTTCCAGTGTTATATTTTCCTCGGGTGCTTGTTGCATTGCAATTTTGACTTCATGCATAGCAATCGCTGCTTCATTTTCCAGCATTGGTTGTCCAAGAGGATCTTGACTACATGGACCACTACTTTGACTATCTTAACAACTTTCATGAGCTATTTCAGCTATAATAGTCTTTTCCTGTTCAACTTCACCATTCAACATTTTTAAATATGTAGGGAAAATTGGACATCGAATGCTATCTTTACAAGCATTAAAAGAATCTTCGTAGCAGTCAGACTCTCCAAGTAATTCACTTTCACTACGCCATGTTTTAAACAGCTGCAGAAGTGCTAAAAAGTAAAATTCTTGCTTATCTGGAGTTTCAAACTAAGTTCTTGTGGTTTATAAGATTACCCTTTGCATGTTTTACTAAACAACCATGACATCCTACTACTGCTAACTTTCCTTCTTTTAAATTCTCTTTAACATTTCTTTTGAAGCTGTAATGTTGAAGTACTTCATACAGACATAGCTTTTCCAGATGTTGACTCCTTTTCGGATAGTATGTGTCCAACATATTAGTTTTAAGAATGTCTGTACTATCTGGCTCATTTGCTGCTAATTGTTCAATTTCTTCCAATGATTTCAACACTCTATTTCATTGGCAGGCAAGACCTAAACTTACCCAAATGATTCCTTGTGACTTTGAATATAAACTTGAAGAACAACAAGCGGTCCGAACATTCATACGATCCACTTTCTCGGTGGGAAAGCATTTTCAAACTAAAGGTGTACAATTTTTTGCTAAGACTATTCTCTTGTGCATTTTCTTCCCACATTTGTTTCATCTCTGTTTTTTCAGATTTTATTATGTACGATGTAACATAACGTGCAACAGCAATTGAGTTATCTGCAACAAACTGGATGTCCATGTTCACATTCCACATTTTTAAAATGACTATATTGTAGTCAATTGATATACTTTGACACTTTGTTCTTTTTAAGTTGTAGGTATTCTTTGGGGCTTTCTGAGTTATTGTGTGCCTCACAGAAGAAAAAAAGAATTTACTCATCCCTTACAAATGACTGGACAGGGAAAACCAAACCGACATTTGGTGTAAAATTTTCTTTTACACTTATATTTTCTTCTGCAATACTTTCCACAACGGTGACTTTAGAAACGTAAAACTTGCTGTCCCAAGCTTCTATCCCCTCCTTCTCTTGGAATCTCACATGTCACATACTGTTCGATCAAATCAATACTGTTTCATCCGAATCATTTACAAATTTAGGTGCATCCTTGATCCATACTAGCATATATATATGAGGTGCACCTCTTGCTTGATACTCCTTTCTCCAAAATAAATCGGTAACTTCTCCAAGAGGTGGATTCTTTTTATTACAGATAAAAGACATCATACCTTGAAACTTATGATTAAAATATCTGCGCACATTTACAGGATCCAATGAACACAGTTCACCAGGAGTCTTTATTTCAACATTTTTTATATTAGAATTCACTTCTCTTAAAAACTCAAGCAAATCTTCCCATGCATACTCTGCACAGCTAAGTGTGACAAGCCATGTTGGTGTACCTAAGTTCCGTAACATACACTTGAGTTCTCCATGACGACGATACCAATACTCATTTGTTCCACGTTGACATGCCATCAAATTGATTAACTGTGCTTCTAAATTTTCATCTGTTTCTTGAACTTTCTCCACAAATTCTTTCACAGAAAGAAGAGATTCATGAACTCCAGTTTTAAGTATATGATTCACTGCATACGAGAGAAAAGACAGATCACTTTCAAACAAAAGGTGAAATATGTATGGAATGCACTGTCGAAATCTAGGATCTTCTGAATATAATCTTGTTGACCGATATTCTGAAGCTGGAATCCGTACAGGTCGGTCATCATATCATCCACCTTCTCCAGTAGGAAACAACTGTGGAAAACAACAAGCTTCCAAGCTTTTCTCCCATACAATCATTGGAGTTCCCTGTGCTTTTTTCCATTTGAAATAACTCAATGCTACTTCCTATCACTTCTTTTGAATGCAAAGGACATATTGTTTAATGTTCATAAATCTCTTCAGTCCTTGACTTGTCCACTTTCTCTATTTGACCACTTGAAATTTCAAAATCATCTTCTAAACGTATTACCTGTTCATCCACATTTACATTTTTTGTTAAATATTGTTCTCTATAAGATATAAGGTAGCCTTTTCAACTTTATTAACATCCACAACATTGCCATATTTTCCGACTCTTTGTGGGTACACCATTTACTAAAATAACTAATGCCTCATCTTCCTCTTTCTCTCCAGCAATAGTTTCAATGTTTTTCTTAAAATCCAAAGGTAAGTACACCACTCTTCCTTTCAGCCCTCTTTGCAAGTCTGTTGGTAGCAGTTTACCTGCTTTAGGCTCCATCCGAATTATAGTTTGAAAAGGATGAACAGATTGAATTAGAACCGACTCATATGTATTCAATTTGGCCAGCTCCTGCGGAATTGCTACTAACTCCAACTTATTATGCACTGCTCTAGCAAGCATTTTGTTCTCTTCTAATTTGTTGTAACAATATTTACATATACGTTGATCACTACCTAACTCAAATCGATCTTCAACAAACAAGTACGTTACAAATTCTTCCCACTTACCATTGTTCTCCTTTTCACTTTTCAAATACAAATCAACATTCCTACTTTGACTTTTATAATGAGTATGTGGACAACAAACACAAACATAGTTTGGTATTTCAGAGCACACTACATTAAACTTTCCAATTTCTTCTTCAAACTGATCAGTGCTAATCACTTTCTCATCTCCTCAAACATCTGTAATTGTCAAGCTGTCACTTTCAATGAACTGCTCTTCTGAACCAAAATATCGCATTTCAAAATCAACACACTTTTTTTGAACATCTGATAAAGAACCATATAACAGACTTCCATTTAGTTCACTTAAACTTAATGCAGGACTTTTTACATAGCACAGTTTCATTACGAAGTTTCGCATTTCTGAATGGTGTACTGCTATCATCCTCAAATGATGAAAAACACTTTTATAAACTTTTCTTGAAAGACAAGCCAGAGAATGCTCATACTTCTCACTATCTTTTCTTACTTTACAAGGATCTAGTCCTTGTAACAACTTAATCTTTACTTATACTTTTCTGAGTATATTCTCGGAGCAAATTTTGCATTATATCAATGGATTCCTGTTGAATACTACAAATGCTACTACAACTCCACTTATAAAAAGGAGCTCGTGGACGTTTCCCTTGCACTTCTTCAGCTATTAACTCTTCTGCACTTTTACCAACCATTTCCTCCTTTGGAAGAGGAACACCATCCTGAGCTTCGTAACAACGACCTCCAGAATCAACTGCAAATGATAAAATATTTTTCCGGAAGTAACTTTCCTCATTAAAAAAAGGCTCAGTACTAGAAGTATGTCTCCAATGTACACTAACGATTTTACAAAAGTTGGTTCTGTTCACAAGTCTTTTATTTCTACTTTTGTCTTTCAGCACTTTGACTATTTTATCCAATACTTTCATTTTCTTTAAAATCAAAATGAGCAATTTCTGTTTCAAATTGAAAGCAGTATCCACTATACTTTCAACGCGCTGCTTCTCTTTGAATTAGAACATTCTTCTTTTATATTTGCAGCATGTTTTCAATAAATTCTGAATCACTCAAGATCGAAAAAGTCTCTGACGAATTTCAAGAAATTGTTTTTGTCTCCGAGTACCAGATACTATTTCTTTATCATCTTTCCTTTTGCTTGTATTTGACATTGAACTCTGCTTCACCTTACTTGAACAATTCTTATTTTTGCTTTGTGTGATGTTTTTCTCATTAAATGTTCGTAATATTTTTTTCAAAAATTGTCTTTTGCTTTTACTCAAACAAACAGTTTCTCTACTACTCATATTTTTTTCTACTTCAAGATCTTTTCGTCAAATATATATTTTTCTTCTCTTTTCTTTTTTTTTCACTTCTTCTAGGCATTTCCAAATGTCAATCCAAATGAAATAATTTTCTGAAAAACAAAAAATAGATTCAATTATTTTTCACATTTCTGCACTATGTTAAAATAATAACATACAATTGCAAAACTTCCACTGACATCTTCCAGACCCAGTGCTGCAACGTGATGGAGCACGACAGATGAGCACTAGGATGACAAGTAGTGCCATAGAACATACAGCAAGTATTTATTTAATTATTTACATACTCCTTTACAATTTATATATAACTGCACTACCTCATACTTTTTACCTCTCCGCAACAGCCCACCACCCTACACCACTTTATCTGCAACCCACTGCACACAACTTTATAAATAGTCTTTTTCAAAATTTTAATCTATGTACTTAGAATGATATTATCAACCAAACAGTACACATAAAAATTTCCATTATTACCTAACAATTTTATCAACAACTTCGCAAACATAACACTGCACCCAGGGCTTTAACTGGAGGGGGTGTCTGTGGGGATGTGACCAACAACACTTTATTTTTGGGAGCCTCAAAACGGGTCTTTATGGGGCTCTATTTCCCGACCTCATAAACGTAATCCGTTTTTTTTTCTTTATTGCACTGCAGTGACACTGTGAGAGCATGCACATTGCTCACTACTTAGAAGTGCAGACATCATGCTAAGTGACTCGCATTGTAGGAGAAGGGAAATCCTTTAAAGAGAGCCATTTTCTCTCAGTATTCCCTTCTCTTTTTGCAACTCACCGGCAACATCATCGTGGGGTAATTAGCAGACAGACAACCAGGCGTGCAACGCCCATTGCCCCGGACTCTCTGACACAGCTTCCCGGGCGCACACACAGAGCCGCACCCGAGTACTTCACCGGTCTTTAAAACATCATTTTTTTGTAAATGCGACTCTGTTCTTTTTCACCCCTTTTTACAACCCCTACATGCCCACTCTGCCTATTGCTGAAAGAATTAGGCTCCCCCAAAATTTCCCTCTGGTTGCGCCTCTGCAAACGACCACAACAAGGCAACTCCAGCACAAACCTGTTCTCACCTTACACACGGTCGTGTTTTAGTGCTACGAAAACACACACTTTGCCTGCCTCACTAAGTTCTCACACCCCTTCTTTAATATGAACATAAAAGCTTTCCAATTACTTTTATATTCCTATATTGTACTTCACATGGAAATATAGAACTCAAGGTTCTCACCACCCCAAATTAGCTGTCTGGTATACGTTCTCAAATATAAGAAGTACAGGTATTCAGTATCTGTCAGTCACGGCCACTTTAAAACAGTGTACCTACAAACAACTCGACAAAACGTTATGTTTCTAAATTAACGTATTACACTTAAAAGCTCCTTTACATTTCTTTCGCTAGATGTACCTTTGTTTAAAACACCACCAGAGAAGGGTGTTGAAGTATGCTCCACAAAGAGTAACTCAAAGCTTTGTCATTCTTTATTAAAAAATCTGCGTGTCAATGCTTTTCGCAAGCCTTTTCAACGCCTTAAAAGGGCAGCTGGTTGAGTATAATACATCGTATTTAAGATCGGGCGGACGATGCACGGAAATAAGAACGTATAGTTGAAAAAAGGGCGAGTGGATGCATGGCAAGATGCATCAATGAATAGATACATAGATCAATGTATCAATGTATGGATGGATAGAAGGATGAATGAATGCAAAGACCAGAACTTACGATAGACGGGTGGGCTGATAAATGCTTAGGATTGATTCTGGGACAGATATATATATGCATATATAGGCGTATCACTGCATGAATGGCACAGTGCTTACTATAGGCGAGTGCGCTCATAGATGCTTAAGATAAGCGGACAAACAGATTTATGTATATATATAAGTAAGAATATATGCATCAATTAAAAGATGGTTGAATGGCGCAGTGCTAAGGATGCATGGATACTGCGCTTTAATTGGTCCGGGTCTGGGGACTGGCACTTATTTTCGGGCAGCCTCTAAATGACTCTCTACCAGGCTCTATTTTCGGCCCTCTCAAAGATAGTTAATTTTTGTTTTTTTATTACACTGCAGTGACAGTATGCACATCGATGAACGCATGCTTATTTTGCTCACTACTGAGAACTGGAGACATCACGATAGGTTACCCACGTTGTAGAAGGGAAATCCTTTAAATAATGTTTTTTTCTGAACCTATGATAATTGGAGAGGATTTTCTAAAGCACACAATGATACTTATCTTGATTTAGATCACACCCCAACTTGCATAGCCCACACCCCTTTAAGAGCTTTGCCCCCCCTTTTAGAGCACCCCCACTTTTTTCTCCCAATTAGAACCCTAACTACACCATAGTAACAAACAAACAGTGTAACCTTTCATTAAAATCTACAATGGCACCAAGTTTCATAATTTTCCATCAACGCTATCAGCCTTCTACCACAGTACAAGTGTGTCTATCAGCAAGAAGATGTCTTATCCACAGAAATGTTGTGTAATTTCTGTACCTGTCTGTTGGAACACTGATCACCAAAACGTATTAAAACATGGGAATTTGCCAGAAAAACATATACCATACCATAAACCGATTCATAAATGGGCACACTGCCACTGCACCACCCTCTTCCCCATCCTTCATTAACTTCACAAAATGAAAGAGAGCCACAACAAACCTAGTAAACACACTATCCTAATACAAGAACTTAATTTCAACAACCGTCTACTGGAACGCTCATGAGAAAAGCGTATTAAAACATACAAATTTGCAGGTAAAACATATACCATGCCATAGGGCACTTTATAAGTGCTTCCAGTGGTACTACATCACATTCAGTAGCTCGTTACTAAATTCTGTGTTTTAATCAGAAACATGCCCACCACCCCCAGTCCCACCCCCGCCCTTCCTTAACCATACGAAATCAAACAGAAACCCCCACCATTCCTAGTAGCGTCACTATACCCATACACAGGCTTAATTTTAACAGGTGTGTACCGGAACACTTATCAACAAAAAGTATTCAAACATGCAAATTCGTGGGAAAAACATAAACAATACCATAGCACGGTTAATAAATAGGCCCACTCAAACTACATTACCTTTACTAACTACACATGCCCACATTACAAATGTTCGTCTTATAATCAGCAACATACGCACATCCCCCACCTCCACCCATACTCATGCTTAACCTTACGAAATCAAAAAACAAGCCCCTGCACTCCCGTTACCACCACGATAGCCATAGAAAGACTTAATGTCAACAGGTATCTGCCGTAACGCTCATCAGCAAAAGCTATTAAAACTTACAGTTTTGCAACTCAAACATACACCATACCATGAGACGGTTTATAAATAGTCACAGTACCGCTACACCACCACAACACCCGCCCTTGCTCAACTTTACGCAATAAAAGAAAGAGCCCACGCAAACGTAGAAGCGCCACTATAGCCATACACAGCCTTAACTTCAACAGATGTCTCCTGAAAAGCTCATCAGCAAACCGTATCAAAACATGCAAATGTGCGGGTAAAACATATACTATGCCATAGGGCGCTTTATAAGTGCTCCCAGTGGTACTGCATCACCTTAAGTAACTCCACATCTCCACGTTACTATATTCTGTATTTCAAACAGCAACATAACTACCTCCGCCACACACACCCGCGCCCTTGGTTAACAGTATGAAATCAAACAGAAACCCCCCATTCCTAGCAGCGCCACTATACCCATACACAGGCTTAATTTTAACATGTATCTACCGGAACACTTATCAGCAAAAACTATTCAAACATGCAAATTGGCGGGCAAAACATAAACCATCCCATAGCACTGTTTATAAATGGGCCCAGTGAAACTACATTACCTTTAGTAACTACACATGCCCACGTTACAAATATTCATCTTATAATCAGCAACATACGCACCTCCCCCACCCCCACCCATCCCTTGCTTAACCTTACGAAATCAAACAACGAGCCCCAGCACTCCTGTTACCGCCACTATAGCCATACATAGACTTATTGTCAACAGGTGTCTCCCGAAACGCTCATCAGCAAAACGTATTAAAGCATGCAAATTTGCGACTAAAACATATCCCATGCCATAGGGCTCTTTATAAGTGCTCCCAGTGGTACTAGATCACCTTTAGTAGCTCGACCTCTGCACGTTACTATATTCTGTGTTTCAATCAGCAACATAACCACCTCCCCCACACCCACCCCTGCCCTTGCTTAACCGTACAAAATCAAACAGAAACCCCCACCATTCCCAGTTGCGCCACTATACCCATATACAACGTTCATTTTAACAGGTGTCTGCCGGAACACTTATCAGCAAAAAGTATTCAAACATGCAAATTGGTGGGTAAAATATAAACCATCCCATAGCACAGTTTATAAATGGGCCCAGTCGAACTACACCACCTTTACTAGCTAGACATTTATATGTTACGAAAGTCGTTTAAACACTCTGTAGAGTGTATAGCAGGGCATGGGGAGAGTAAACAACGTTCTAATTCCCAAACTTTTGATATACAGTCCCTTTACTATATCTATATTAACCCTTCGAATGCCCATGACGAGCTGGACTCGTCATGGCACACAGTTCTCGTGTGCCCATGACGAGTCCAGCTCGTCATGAAGCATCCCCTGCGAAATCCCTCTGGTGCGGGCACCAGAGGGATTTCCTTTAAAGCAAAATAGCCTCGGGAGCTGAAGAGGAGCTTCCCCAGCTCCCGAGGCCCCCCCTGCTTTCCCTGTAATGACGATCGGCGAGCACGTCGCGCCGACGTCATTACAGTAAAATTGAAACTGAAATGAGCCAAGAGGCTCATTTTAGTTTCACTTTCTACGTGCTCAGGGGGCTATCTCAGCCCCCTGTGCACGTAGAAAGACGGGAGAGGAATTGTTGGAAAGGGGAGAATCTCCCCTTTCCACAGTGGATCCCTGCTTGGGGATCGCCACAGGAAGGCGATCCCAAAGCAGGGATCCACCCACTAGACACCAGGGAGGGGAGAGCGGCCCCTTGGGCAAGGGCCTTTGCTCACCCTGTTAATTTTGGCACCATTGAGTCTTTTTGCCCCCCCCCTGGGGGGCAGATGGGGGCAGTAGCCCCCAATCTACCCACCCAGGGGGGCAAAAAACCCACTAGACACCAGGGAATTAAAAAAAAAAAAATAGGGGTTGGGGCTGCCCAAAACGGGCCGGCCCATGCCCCCACCCCCCCAATTATTACAGTCTTTCTGCCCCCCCAGGGGCTTATGGGGCAGTGGCAGTGTGGGTTTGGTAGATTTCCCTAGGTGGCCCCCGAGCACTGGGCCAAAAATCCAAGTGACCCCCTTGCAAAACCAGGTCGTTTTTTTAGACAGGCAATTTTCATGTCGCCTCACTACGTTGTGGGCCCTTGCCTGTCGCGGGTACTTGGGCCTCCCACACGAGTGAGGCACCGTTTTTATCGGGAGACCAGGGGGAACGCTGGGTGGTAGGAAATTTGTGTCAGCCCGGTGATGTCACAACTTTCCCATACAAAAATGTGTGAAAAAGGTGATTTTTTCAGCTAATTTTGAGGGTTTGCAGGCCATTCTGGGTAAGGAAACGTTGGGGGATACACGCAAGCCATCCCTCCCTGGAATCCCCCGGGTGTCTTATTTTCAGAAATGTGTGGGTTTGGTAGGTTTCCCTAGGTGGCCGCCGAGCACCGGGCCAAAAAACCAAGTGACCACCCTTGCAAAACCAGGTCGTTTTGAGATAGGGAATTTTCATGTTGCCTCACTACGTTGTGGGCCCTTGCCTGTCGCGGGTACTTGGGCCTCCCACACGAGTGAGGCACTGTTTTTATAGGGAGACCTGGGGGAACGCTGGGTGGTAGGAAATTTGTTTCAGCCTGCTGATGCCACAACTTTCCCCCACAAAAATGTGTGAAAAAGGTGATTTTTTCAGCTAATTTTGAGGTTTGCAGGGCATTCTGGGTAAGGAAACGTTGGGGGATACACACAAGCCATACCTCCCTGGAATCCCCCGGGTGTCTAGTTTTCAGAAATGTGTGGGTTTGGTAGGTTTCCCTAGATGGCCGCCATGCCCGGGGCCAAAAAACCAAGTGACCACCCATGCAAAACCTGGTCGTTTTTTTAGATAGGCAATTTTCATGTCGCCTCACTACGTTGTGGGCCCTTGCCTGTCGCGGGTACTTGGGCCTCCAACACGAGTGAGGCACCATTTTTATCGGGAGACCCGGGGGAACACTGTTTTGTAGGAAATTTGTGTCAGCCCGGTGATGCCATAACTTTCCCATACAAAAAGGTGTGAAAAAGGTGATTTTCTCAGCTAAATGTGAGGTTTGCAGGGCATTCTGGGTAAGGCTACGTTGGGGGATCCATGCAAGCCATACCTCCCTGGAATCCCCCGGGTGTCTAGTTTTTATAAATGTGTGGGTTTGGTAGGTTTCCCTAGGTGGCCGTCGAGCACCGGGCCAAAAAACCAAGTGACCCCCTTGCAAAACCAGGTCGTTTTGAGATACGCAATTTTCATGTTGCCTCACTACGTTGTGGGCCCTTGCCTGTCGCGGGTACTTGGGCCTCGCACACGAGTGAGGTACAGTTTTTATTGGGAGACCCGGGAGAACGCTGGGTGGTAGGAAATTTGTGTCAGCCCGGGGATGCCACAACTTTCCCTCACAAAAATGTGTGAAAAGGGTGATTTTTTCAGCTAAATATGAGGTTTGCAGGGCATTCTGGGTAAGGAAACTTTGGGGGATCCACGCAAGCCATACCTCCCTGGAATCCCCCGGGTGTCTAGTTTTCAGAAATGTGTGGGTTTGGTAGGTTTCCCTAGGTGGCCGCCGAGCACCGGGCCAAATGACCAAGTGACCCCCCTTGCAAAACCAGGTCGTTTTGAGATAGGCAATTTTCATGTCGCCTCAAAACGTTGTGGGCCCTTGCCTGTCGCGGGTACTAGGATGTCCCACACGAGTGAGGCACCGTTTTTATCGGGAGACCAGGGGGAACGCTCGGTGGTAGGAAATTTGTGTCAGCCCGGTGATGCCACAACTTTCCCACACAAAAATGTGTGAAAAGTGATTTTTTCAGGTAATTTTGAGGTTTGCAGGGCATTCTGGGTAAGGAAACGTTGGGGGATACACGCAAGCCATCCCTCCCTGGAATCCACCGGGTGTCTTATTATCAGAAATGTGTGGGTTTCATAGGTCTCCCTAGGTGGCCACCGAGCACCGGGCCAAAAAACCAATTGACCCCCCTTGTAAAACCAGGTGGTTTTGAAATAGGCAATTTTCATGTCGCCTCACTACGTTGTGGGCCCTTGCCTGTCGCGGGTACTTGGGCCTCCAACACGAGTGAGGCACCATTTTTATCGGGAGACCCGGGGGAACACTGTTTTGTAGGAAATTTGTGTCAGCCCGGTGATGCCATAACTTTCCCATACAAAAAGGTGTGAAAAAGGTGATTTTCTCAGCTAAATGTGAGGTTTGCAGGGCATTCTGGGTAAGGCTACGTTGGGGGATCCATGCAAGCCATACCTCCCTGGAATCCCCCGGGTGTCTAGTTTTTATAAATGTGTGGGTTTGGTAGGTTTCCCTAGGTGGCCGTCGAGCACCGGGCCAAAAAACCAAGTGACCCCCTTGCAAAACCAGGTCGTTTTGAGATACGCAATTTTCATGTTGCCTCACTACGTTGTGGGCCCTTGCCTGTCGCGGGTACTTGGGCCTCGCACACGAGTGAGGTACAGTTTTTATTGGGAGACCCGGGAGAACGCTGGGTGGTAGGAAATTTGTGTCAGCCCGGGGATGCCACAACTTTCCCTCACAAAAATGTGGGGGAAAAAGGTGATTTTTTTAGCTAAATGTGAGGTTTGCAGGGCATTCTGGGTAAGGAACGTTGGGGGATCCACGCAAGCCATACCTCCCTGGAATCCCCCGGGTGTCTAGTTTTTATAAATGTGTGGGTTTGGTAGGTTTCCCTAGGTGGCCGTCGAGCACCGGGCCAAAAAACCAAGTGACCCCCCTTGCAAAACCAGGTCGTTTTGAGATAGGCAATTTTCATCTCGCCTTACTAGGTTGTGGGCCCTTGCCTGTCGCGGGTACTTGGGCCTCCCACACGAGTGAGGCACCGTTTTTATCGGGAGACCCGGGGGAATGCTGGAAGGTCAGAAATTTGTTTCAGCCTGGTGATGCCACAACTTTCCCACACAAAAATGTGTGAAAAAGGTGACTTTTTATGCTAAATATGAGGTTTGCAGGGCATTCTGGGTAAGGAAACTTTGGGGGATCGACGCAAGCCATACCTCCCTGGAATCCCCCGGGTGTCTAGTTTTCAGAAATGTGTGGGTTTGGTAGGTTTCCCCAGGTGGCCGCTGAGCACCGGGCCAAGAAACCAAGTGACCCCCCTTGCAAAACCAGGTCGTTTTGAGATAGGCAATTTTCATGTTGCCTCACTACGTTGTGGGCCCTTGCCTGTCGCGGGTACTTGGACCTCCCACACGAGTGAGGCACCGTTTTTATTGGGACACCCGGGGGAACACTGGGTGGTAGGAAATTTGTGTCAGCCCAGTGATGCCACATCTTTCCCACACAAAAATGTCTGAAAAAGCTTATTCTTTCAGCTAAATTTGAGGTTTGCAGGGCATTCTGGGTAAGGAAACGTTGGTGGATCCACGCAAGCCATACCTCCCCGGAATCCCCCGCGTGTCTAGTTTTCAGAAATGTGTGGGTTTGGTAGGTTTCCCTAGGTGGCCGCTGAGCACCGGGCCAAAAAACCAAGTGACCCCCCCTTGCAAAACCAGGTCATATTGAGGTAGGCAATTTTCATGTCGCCTCACTACGCTGTGGGCCCTTGCCTGTCGCGGGTACTTAGGCCTCCCACACGAGTGAGGCACCGTTTTTATCGGGAGACCCGGGGGAACGCTGGGTGGTAGGAAATTAGTGTCAGCCCGGTGATGTCACAACTTTCCCACACAAAAATGTGTGAAAAAGGTGATTTTTTCAGCTAAATGTGATGTTTGCAGGGCATTCTGGGTTAGGAAACGTTAGGGATCCACGCAAGCCATACCTCCCTGGAATCTCCGGGGTGTCTAGTTTTCAGAAATGTGTGGGTTCAGTAGGTTTCCCTAGGTGGCCGCTGAGTACCGGGCCAAAAAACAAAGTGACCCCCCATTGCAAAACCAGGTCGTCTTGAGATAGGCAATTTTCAGGTCGCCTCACTACGTTGTGGGCCCTTGCCTGTCGTGGGTACTTGGACCTCTCACACGAGTGAGGCACCGTTTTTATTGGGACACCCGGGGGAACACTGGGTGGTAGGAAATTTGTGTCAGCCCAGTGATGCCACATCTTTCCCACACAAAAATGTCTGAAAAAGCTTATTGTTTCAGCTAAATTTGAGGTTTGCAGGGCATTCTGGGTAAGGAAACGTTGGTGGATCCACGCAAGCCATACCTCCCCGGAATCCCCCGGGTGTCTAGTTTTCAGAAATGTGTGGGTTTGGTAGGTTTCCCTAGGTGGCCGCTGAGCACCGGGCCAAAAAACCAAGTGACCCCCCTTGCAAAACCAGGTCATTTTGAGGTAGGCAATTTTCATGTCGCCTCACTACGCTGTGGGCCCTTGCCTGTCACGGGTACTTAGGCCTCCCACACGAGTGAGGCACCGTTTTTATTGGGAGACCCGGGGGAACGCTGGGTGGTAGGAAATTAGTGTCAGCCCGGTGATGTCACAACTTTCCCACACAAAAATGTGTGAAAAAGGTGATTTTTTCAGCTAAATGTGATGTTTGCAGGGCATTCTGGGTAAGGAAACGTTAGGGGATCCACACAAGCCATACCTCCCTGGAATCTCTGGGGTGTCTAGTTTTCAGAAAGGTGTGGGTTCAGTAGGTTTCCCTAGGTGGCCGCTGAGCACCGGGCCAAAAAACAAAGTGACCCCCCCTTGCAAAACCAGGTCGTCTTGAGATAGGCAATTTTCAGGTCGCCTCACTGCGTTGTGGGCCCTTGCCTGTCGTGGGTACTTGGGCCTCCCACACGAGTGAGGCACCGTTTTTATCGGGAGACTCGGGGGAACGCTGGGTGGTAGGAAATTTGTGTCAGCCCGGTGATGCCACAACTTTCCCACACAAAAATGTGTGAAAAAGGTGATTTTTTCAGCTAAATGTGAGGTTTGCAGGGCATTCTGGGTAAGGAAACGTTGGGGGATCCATGCAAGCCATACCTCCCTGGAATTCCCAGGGTGTCTAGTTTTCAGAAATGTGTGGGTTTGGTACGTTTCCCAAGGTGGCTGCTGACCACCGGGCCAAAAAACCAAGTGACCCTCTTGCAAAACCAGGTAATTTTGAGGTAGGCAATTTTCATGTTGCCTCACTACGTTGTGGGCCCTTGCCTGTCACGGGTACTTGGGACTCCCACACGAGTGAGGCCCCATTTTTATTGGGAGACCCAGGGGAATGCTGGGTGGTAGGAAAGTTGTGTCAGCCCGGTGATGCCACAACTTTCCCACACAAAAATGAGTGAAAAAGGTGATTTTTTTGGCTAAATTTGAGGTTTGCAGGGCATTCTGGGTAAGGAAACGTTGGGAGATCCACGCAAGCCATACCTCCCTGGAATTCCCCGGGTGTCTAGTTTTCAGAAATGTGTGGGTTTGGTAGGTTTCCCTAGGTGGCCGCCGAGCACCAGGCCAAAAAACCAAGTGACCCGACTTGCAAAACCAGGTCATTTTGAGGTAGGCAATTTTCATGTCGCCTCACTACGCTGTGGGCCCTTGCCTGTCGCGGGTACTTAGGCCTCCCACACGAGTGAGGCACCGTTTTTATCGGGAGACCCGGGGGAACGCTGGGTGGTAGGAAATTAGTGTTAGCCCGGTGATGTCACAACTTTCCCACACAAAAATGTGTGAAAAAGGTGATTTTTTCAGCTAAATGTGATGTTTGCAGGGCATTCTGGGTAAGGAAACGTTAGGGATCCACGCAAGCCATACCTCCCTGGAATTCCCCGGGTGTCTAGTTTTCAGAAATGTGTGGGTTTGGTAGGTTTCCCTAGGTGGCCACCGAGCACCGGGCCAAAAAACCAAGTGACCCCCCTTGCAAAACCAGGTGGTTTTGAAATAGGCAATTTTCATGTCGCCTCACTATGTTGTGGGCCCTTGCCTGTCGCGGGTACTTGGGCCTCCAACACGAGTGAGGCACCGTTTTTATCGAGAGACCCGGGGAACGCTGTTTGGTAGGAAATTTGTGTCAGCCTGGTGATGCCATAACTTTTCCACACAAAAAGGTGTGAAAAAGGTGCTTTTTTCAGCTAAATATGAGGTTTGATGAGCATTCTGGGTAAGGAAACGTTGGGGGATCCACGCAAGCCATCCCTCCCTGGAATCCACCGGGTGTCTTATTTTCAGAAATGTGTGGGTTTCATAGGTTTCCCTAGGTGGCCACCGAGCACCGGGCCATAAAACCAAGTGACCCCCCTTGCAAAACCAGGTCATTTTGAGGTAGGCAATTTTCATGTCGCCTCACTACGCTCTGGGCCCTTGCCTGTCGCGGGTACTTAGGCCTCCCACACGAGTGAGGCACCGTTTTTATCGGGAGACCCGGGGGAATGCTGGGTGGTAGGAAATTTGTGTCAGCCCGGTGATGCCACAACTTTCCCACACAAAAATGAGTGAAAAGGGTGATTTTTTTCGGCTAAATTTGAGGTTTGCAGGGCATTCTGGGTAAGGAAACGTTGGGGGATCCACGCAAGCCATACCTCCCTGGAATCCCCCGGGTGTCTAGTTTTCAGAAATGTGTGGGTTTGGTAGGTTTCCCTAGGTGGCCGCTGAGCACCGGGCCAAAAAACCAAGTGACCCCCCCTTGCAAAACCAGGTCATTTTGAGGTAGGCAATTTTCATGTCGCCTCACTACGCTGTGGGCCCTTGCCTGTCGCGGGTACTTAGGCCTCCCACACGAGTGAGGCACCATTTTTATCGGGAGACCCGGGGGAACGCTGGGTGGTAGGAAATTAGTGTCAGCCCGGTGATGTCACAACTTTCCCACACAAAAATGTGTGAAAAAGGTGATTTTTTCAGCTAAATGTGATGTTTGCAGGGCATTCTGGGTAAGGAAACGTTAGGGGATCCACGCAAGCCATACCTCCCTGGAATCTCCGGGGTGTCTAGTTTTCAGAAATGTGTGGGTTCAGTAGGTTTCCCTAAGTGGCCGCTGAGCACCGGGCCGAAAATCAAAGTGACCCCCCCTTGCAAAACCAGGTCGTCTTGAGATAGGCAATTTTCAGGTCGCCTCACTACGTTGTGGGCCCTTGCCTGTCGTGGATACTTGGGCCTCCCACACGAGTGAGGCACCGTTTTTATCGGGAGACTCGGGGGAATGCTGGGTGGTAGGAAATTTGTGTCGGCCTGGTGATGCCACAACTTTCCCACTCAAAAATGTGTGAAAAAGGTGATTTTTTTCAGCTAAATGTGAGGTTTGCAGGGCATTCTGGGTAAGGAAACGTTGGGGGATCCACGCAAGCCATACCTCCCTGGAATTCCCCGGGTGTCTAGTTTTCAGAAATGTGTGGGTTTGGTACGTTTCCCAAGGTGGCTGCTGACCACCGGGCAAAAAAACCAAGTGACCCTCTTGCAAAACCAGGTAATTTTGAGGTAGGCAATTTTCATGTTGCCTTACTACGTTGTGGGCCCTTGCCTGTCACGGGTACTTGGGACTCCTACACGAGTGAGGCCCCATTTTTATTGGGAGACCCAGGGGAATGCTGGGTGGTAGGAAATTTGTGTCAGCCCGGTGATGCCACAACTTTCCCACACAAAAATGAGTGAAAAAGGTGATTTTTTCGGCTAAATTTGAGGTTTGCAGGGCATTCTGGGTAAGGAAATGTTGGGGGATACATGCAAGCCATACCTCCCTGGAATCCCCGGGGTGTCTAGTTTTCAGAAATGTGTGGCTTTGGTAGGTTTCCCTAGATGGCCGCCATGCCCGGGGCCAAAAAACTAAGTGACCACCCTTGCAAAACCAGGTCGTTTTTTTAGATAGGCAATTTTCATGTCGCCTCACTACGTTGTGGGCCCTTGCCTGTCGCGGGTACTTGGGCCTCCAACACGAGTGAGGCACCGTTTTTATCGGGAGACCCGGGGGAACGCTGTTTTGTAGGAAATTTGTGTCAGCCCAGTGATGCCATAACTTTCCCATACAAAAAGTTGTGAAAAAGGTGATTTTCTCAGCTAAATGTGAGGTTTGCAGGGCATTCTGGGTAAGGAAACGTTGGGGGATCCACGCAAGCCATACCTCCCTGGAATCCCCCAGGTGTCTAGTTTTTATAAATGTGTGGGTTTGGTAGGTTTCCCTAGGTGGCCGTCGAGCACCGGGCCAAAAAAACAAGTGACCCCCCTTGCAAAACCAGGTCGTTTTGAGATAGGCAATTTTCATGTTGCCTCACTACGTTGTGGGCCCTTGCCTGTCGCGGGTACTTGGGCCTCGCACACGAGTGAGGTACAGTTTTTATTGGGAGACCCGGGAGAACGCTGGGTGGTAGGAAATTTGTGTCAGCCCGAGGATGCCACAACTTTCCCTCACAAAAATATGTGAAAAAGGTGATTTTTCATCTAAATATGAGGTTTGCAGGGCATTCTGGGTAAGGAAACTTTGGGGGATCCACGCAAGCCATACCTCCCTGGAATCCCCCGGGTGTCTAGTTTTCAGAAATGTGTGGGTTTGGTAGGTTTCCCTAGGTGGCCGCCGAGCACCGGGCCAAATGACCAAGTGACCCCCCTTGCAAAACTAGGTCGTTTTGAAATAGGCAATTTTCATGTAGCCTCAAAACGTTGTGGGCCCTTGCCTGTCGCGGGTACTTGGGCGTCCCACACGAGTGAGGCACCGTTTTTATCGGGAGACCAGGGGGAACGCTCGGTGGTAGGAAATTTGTGTCAGCCCGGTGATGCCACAACTTTCCCTCACAGAAATGTGTGAAAAAGGTGATTTTTTTCAGCTAAATGTGAGGTTTGCAGGGCATTCTGGGTAAGGAAACGTTGGGGATCCGCGCAAGCCATACCTCCCTGGAATCCCCCGGGTGTCTAGTTTTTATAAATGTGTGGGTTTGGTAGGTTTCCCTAGGTGGCCGTCGAGCACCGGGCCAAAAAACCAAGTGACCCCCCTTGCAAAACCAGGTCGTTTTGAGATAGGCAATTTTCATGTCGCCTCACTACGTTGTGGGCCCTTGCCTGTCGCGGGTACTTGGGCCTCCCACACGAGTGAGGCACCGTTTTTATCGGGAGACCCGGGGGAATGCTGGGAGGTCAGAAATTTGTGTCAGCCTGGTGATGCCACAACTTTCCCACACAAAAATGTGTGAAAAAGGTGATTTTTCATGCTTAATATGAGGTTTGCAGGGCATTCTGGGTAAGGAAACTTTGGGGGATCCACGCAAGCCATACCTCCCTGGAATCCCCCGGGTGTCTAGTTTTCAGAAATGTGTGGGGTTGGTAGGTTTCCCCAGGTGGCCGCTGAGCACCGGGCCAAAAAACAAAGTGACCCCCCTCTGCAAAACCAGGTCATTTTTAGGTAGGCAATTTTCATGTCGCCTCACTACGCTGTGGGCTCTTGCCTGTCGCGGGTGCTTAGGCCTCCCACACGAGTAAGGCACCGTTTTTATCAGGAGACCCGGGGGAACGCTGGGTGGTAGGAAATTAGTGTCAGCCCGGTGATATCACAACTTTCCCACACAAAAATGTGTGAAAAAGGTGATTTTTTTAGCTAAATGTGATGTTTGCAGGGCATTCTGGGTAAGGAAACGTTAGGGGATCCATGCAAGCCATACCTCCCTGGAATCTCCGGGGTGTCTAGTTTTCAGAAATGTGTGGGTTCAGTAGGTTTCCCTAGGTGGCCGCTGAGCACCGGGCCAAAAAACCAAGTGACCCCCCCTTGCAAAACCAGGTCGTCTTGAGATAGGCAATTTTCAGGTCGCCTCACTACGTTGTGGGCCCTTGCCTGTCGTGGGTACTTGGGCCTCCCACACGAGTGAGGAACTGTTTTTATCGGGAGACCCGGGGGAACGCTGGGTGGTAGGAAATTTGTGTCAGCCCGGTGATGCCACAACTTTCCCACACAAAAATGTGTGAAAAGTGATTTTTTCAGCTAATTTTGAGGTTTGCAGGGCATTCTGGGTAAGGAAACGTTGGGGGATACACGCAAGCCATCCCTCCCTGGAATCCACCGGGTGTCTTATTTTCAGAAATGTGTGGGTTTCATAGGTTTCCCTAGGTGGCCACCGAGCACCGGGCCAAAAAACCAAGTGACCCCCCTTGCAAAACCAGGTGGTTTTGAAATAGGCAATTTTCATGTCGCCTCACTACGTTGTGGGCCCTTGCCTGTCGCGGGTACTTGGGCCTCCTACACGAGTGAGGCACCGTTTTTATCGAGAGACCCGAGGGAACGCTGTTTGGTAGGAAATTTGTGTCAGCCCGGTGATGCCATAACTTTTCCACACAAAAAGGTGTGAAAAAGGTGATTTTTTTCAGCTAAATATGAGGTTTGAAGAGCATTCTGGGTAAGGAAACGTTAGGGGATCCATGCAAGCCATACCTCCCTGGAATCCCCCGGGTGTCTAGTTTTCAGAAATGTGTGGGTTTGGTAGGTTTCCCTAGGTGGCCACCGAGCACCGGGCCAAAAGACCAAGTGACCCCCCTTGCAAAAGCAGGTCGTTTTGAGATAGGCAATTATCATGTCGCCTCACTACGTTGTGGGCCCTTGTCTGTCGCGGGTACTTGGACCTCCCACACGAGTGAGGCACAGTTTTTATTGGGAGACCCGGGAGAATGCTGGGTGGTAGGAAATTTGTGTCAGCCCGGGGATGCCACAACTTTCCCTCACAGAAATGTGTGAAAAAGGTGATTTTTTCAGCTAAGTGTGAGGTTTGCAGGGCATTCTGGGTAAGGAAACGTTGGGGGATCCACGCAAGCCATACCTCCCTGGGATCCCCCGGGTGTCTAGTTTTTATAAATGTGTGGGTTTGGTAGGTTTCCCTAGGTTGCCGTCGAGCACCGGGCCAAAAACCCAAGTGACCCCCCTTGCAAAACCAGGTCGTTTTGAGATAGGCAATTTTCATGTCGCCTCACTACGTTGTGGGCACTTGCCTGTCGCGGGTACTTGGGCCTCCCACACGAGTGAGGCACCGTTTTTATCGGGAGACCCGGGGGAATGCTGGGAGGTCAGAAATTTGTGTCTGCCTGGTGATGCCACAACTTTCCCACACAAAAATGTGTGAAAAAGGTGATTCTTTCAGCTAAATTTGAGGTTTGCAGGGCATTCTGGGTAAGGAAACGTTGGCGGATCCACGCAAGCCATACCTCCCCGGAATCCCCCGGGTGTCTAGTTTTCAGAAATGTGTGGGTTTGGTAGGTTTCCTTAGGTGGCCGCTGAGCACCGGGCCAAAAAAACAAGTGACCCCCCCTTGCAAAACCAGGTCATTTTGAGGTAGGCAATTTTCATGTCGCCTCACTACGCTGTGGGCCCTTGCCTATCGCGGGTACTTAGGCCTCCCACACGAGTAAGGCACCGTTTTTATCGGGAGACCCGGGGGAACGCTGGGTGGTAGGAAATTAGTGTCAGCCCGGTGATGTCACAACTTTCCCACACAAAAATGTGTGAAAAAGGTGATTTTTTCAGCTAAATGTGATGTTTGCAGGGCATTCTGGTTAAGGAAACGTTAGGGGATCCACGCAAGCCATACCTCCCTGGAATCTCCGGGGTGTCTAGTTTTCAGAAATGTGTGGGTTCAGTAGGTTTCCCTAGGTGGCCGCTGAGCACCGGGCCAAAAAACAAAGTGACCCCCCCCTTGCAAAACCAGGTCGTCTTGAGATAAGCAATTTTCAGGTCGCCTCACTACGTTGTGGGCCCTTGCCTGTCGTGGGTACTTGGGCGTCCCACACGAGTGAGGCACCATTTTTATCGGGAGACTCGGGGGAACGCTGGGTGGTAGGAAATTTGTGTCAGCCCGGTGATGCCACAACTTTCCCACACAAAAATGTGTGAAAAAGGTGATTTTTTCAGCTAAATGTGAGGTTTGCAGGGCATTCTGGGTAAGGAAACGTTGGGGGATCCACGCAAGCCATACCTCCCTGGAATTCCCTGGGTGTCTAGTTTTCAGAAATATGTGGGTTTGGTACGTTTCCCAAGGTGGCTGCTGACCACCGGGCCAAAAAACCAAGTGACCCTCTTGCAAAACCAGGTAATTTTGAGGTAGGCAATTTTCATGTTGCCTCACTACGTTGTGGGCCCTTGCCTGTCACGGGTACTTGGGACTCCCACACGAGTGAGGCCCCACTTTTATTGGGAGACCCTGGGGAATGCTGGGTGGTAGGAAATTTGTGTCAGCCCGGTGATGCCACAACTTTCCCACACAAAAATGAGTGAAAAAGGTGATTTTTTCGGCTAAATTTGAGGTTTGCAGGGCATTCTGGGTAAGGAAACGTTGGGAGATCCACGCAAGCCATACCTCCCTGGAATTCCCCGGGTGTCTAGTTTTCAGAAATGTGTGGGTTTGGTAGGTTTCCCTAGATGGCCGCCATGCCCGGGGCCAAAAAACCAAGTGACCACCCATGCAAAACCTGGTCGTTTTTTTAGATAGGCAATTTTCATGTCGCCTCACTACGTTGTGGGCCCTTGCCTGTCGCGGGTACTTGGGCCTCCAACACGAGTGAGGCACCATTTTTATCGGGAGACCCGGGGGAACACTGTTTTGTAGGAAATTTGTGTCAGCCCGGTGATGCCATAACTTTCCCATACAAAAAGGTGTGAAAAAGGTGATTTTCTCAGCTAAATGTGAGGTTTGCAGGGCATTCTGGGTAAGGCTACGTTGGGGGATCCATGCAAGCCATACCTCCCTGGAATCCCCCGGGTGTCTAGTAGTTATAAATGTGTGGGTTTGGTAGGTTTCCCTAGGTGGCCGTCGAGCACCGGGCCAAAAAACCAAGTGACCCCCTTGCAAAACCAGGTCGTTTTGAGATACGCAATTTTCATGTTGCCTCACTACGTTGTGGGCCCTTGCCTGTCGCGGGTACTTGGGCCTCGCACACGAGTGAGGTACAGTTTTTATTGGGAGACCCGGGAGAACGCTGGGTGGTAGGAAATTTGTGTCAGCCCGGGGATGCCACAACTTTCCCTCACAAAAATGTGTGAAAAGGGTGATTTTTTCAGCTAAATATGAGGTTTGCAGGGCATTCTGGGTAAGGAAACTTTGGGGGATCCACGCAAGCCATACCTCCCTGGAATCCCCCGGGTGTCTAGTTTTCAGAAATGTGTGGGTTTGGTAGGTTTCCCTAGGTGGCCGCCGAGCACCGGGCCAAATGACCAAGTGACCCCCCTTGCAAAACCAGGTCGTTTTGAGATAGGCAATTTTCATGTCGCCTCAAAACGTTGTGGGCCCTTGCCTGTCGCGGGTACTAGGATGTCCCACACGAGTGAGGCACCGTTTTTATCGGGAGACCAGGGGGAACGCTCGGTGGTAGGAAATTTGTGTCAGCCCGGTGATGCCACAACTTTCCCACACAAAAATGTGTGAAAAGTGATTTTTTCAGGTAATTTTGAGGTTTGCAGGGCATTCTGGGTAAGGAAACGTTGGGGGATACACGCAAGCCATCCCTCCCTGGAATCCACCGGGTGTCTTATTATCAGAAATGTGTGGGTTTCATAGGTCTCCCTAGGTGGCCACCGAGCACCGGGCCAAAAAACCAATTGACCCCCCTTGTAAAACCAGGTGGTTTTGAAATAGGCAATTTTCATGTCGCCTCACTACGTTGTGGGCCCTTGCCTGTCGCGGGTACTTGGGCCTCCCACACGAGTGAGGCACAGTTTTTATTGGGAGACCCGGGAGAACGCTGGGTGGTAGGAAATTTGTGTCAGCCCGGGGATGCCACAACTTTCCCTCACAAAAATGTGGGGGAAAAAGGTGATTTTTTTAGCTAAATGTGAGGTTTGCAGGGCATTCTGGGTAAGGAACGTTGGGGGATCCACGCAAGCCATACCTCCCTGGAATCCCCCGGGTGTCTAGTTTTTATAAATGTGTGGGTTTGGTAGGTTTCCCTAGGTGGCCGTCGAGCACCGGGCCAAAAAACCAAGTGACCCCCCTTGCAAAACCAGGTCGTTTTGAGATAGGCAATTTTCATCTCGCCTTACTAGGTTGTGGGCCCTTGCCTGTCGCGGGTACTTGGGCCTCCCACACGAGTGAGGCACCGTTTTTATCGGGAGACCCGGGGGAATGCTGGAAGGTCAGAAATTTGTTTCAGCCTGGTGATGCCACAACTTTCCCACACAAAAATGTGTGAAAAAGGTGACTTTTTATGCTAAATATGAGGTTTGCAGGGCATTCTGGGTAAGGAAACTTTGGGGGATCGACGCAAGCCATACCTCCCTGGAATCCCCCGGGTGTCTAGTTTTCAGAAATGTGTGGGTTTGGTAGGTTTCCCCAGGTGGCCGCTGAGCACCGGGCCAAGAAACCAAGTGACCCCCCTTGCAAAACCAGGTCGTTTTGAGATAGGCAATTTTCATGTTGCCTCACTACGTTGTGGGCCCTTGCCTGTCGCGGGTACTTGGACCTCCCACACGAGTGAGGCACCGTTTTTATTGGGACACCCGGGGGAACACTGGGTGGTAGGAAATTTGTGTCAGCCCAGTGATGCCACATCTTTCCCACACAAAAATGTCTGAAAAAGCTTATTCTTTCAGCTAAATTTGAGGTTTGCAGGGCACTCTGGGTAAGGAAACGTTGGTGGATCCACGCAAGCCATACCTCCCCGGAATCCCCCGCGTGTCTAGTTTTCAGAAATGTGTGGGTTTGGTAGGTTTCCCTAGGTGGCCGCTGAGCACCGGGCCAAAAAACCAAGTGACCCCCCCTTGCAAAACCAGGTCATATTGAGGTAGGCAATTTTCATGTCGCCTCACTACGCTGTGGGCCCTTGCCTGTCGCGGGTACTTAGGCCTCCCACACGAGTGAGGCACCGTTTTTATCGGGAGACCCGGGGGAACGCTGGGTGGTAGGAAATTAGTGTCAGCCCGGTGATGTCACAACTTTCCCACACAAAAATGTGTGAAAAAGGTGATTTTTTCAGCTAAATGTGATGTTTGCAGGGCATTCTGGGTTAGGAAACGTTAGGGATCCACGCAAGCCATACCTCCCTGGAATCTCCGGGGTGTCTAGTTTTCAGAAATGTGTGGGTTCAGTAGGTTTCCCTAGGTGGCCGCTGAGCACCGGGCCAAAAAACAAAGTGACCCCCCATTGCAAAACCAGGTCGTCTTGAGATAGGCAATTTTCAGGTCGCCTCACTACGTTGTGGGCCCTTGCCTGTCGTGGGTACTTGGACCTCTCACACGAGTGAGGCACCGTTTTTATTGGGACACCCGGGGGAACACTGGGTGGTAGGAAATTTGTGTCAGCCCAGTGATGCCACATCTTTCCCACACAAAAATGTCTGAAAAAGCTTATTGTTTCAGCTAAATTTGAGGTTTGCAGGGCATTCTGGGTAAGGAAACGTTGGTGGATCCACGCAAGCCATACCTCCCCGGAATCCCCCGGGTGTCTAGTTTTCAGAAATGTGTGGGTTTGGTAGGTTTCCCTAGGTGGCCGCTGAGCACCGGGCCAAAAAACCAAGTGACCCCCCTTGCAAAACCAGGTCATTTTGAGGTAGGCAATTTTCATGTCGCCTCACTACGCTGTGGGCCCTTGCCTGTCACGGGTACTTAGGCCTCCCACACGAGTGAGGCACCGTTTTTATTGGGAGACCCGGGGGAACGCTGGGTGGTAGGAAATTAGTGTCAGCCCGGTGATGTCACAACTTTCCCACACAAAAATGTGTGAAAAAGGTGATTTTTTCAGCTAAATGTGATGTTTGCAGGGCATTCTGGGTAAGGAAACGTTAGGGGATCCACACAAGCCATACCTCCCTGGAATCTCTGGGGTGTCTAGTTTTCAGAAAGGTGTGGGTTCAGTAGGTTTCCCTAGGTGGCCGCTGAGCACCGGGCCAAAAAACAAAGTGACCCCCCCTTGCAAAACCAGGTCGTCTTGAGATAGGCAATTTTCAGGTCGCCTCACTGCGTTGTGGGCCCTTGCCTGTCGTGGGTACTTGGGCCTCCCACACGAGTGAGGCACCGTTTTTATCGGGAGACTCGGGGGAACGCTGGGTGGTAGGAAATTTGTGTCAGCCCGGTGATGCCACAACTTTCCCACACAAAAATGTGTGAAAAAGGTGATTTTTTCAGCTAAATGTGAGGTTTGCAGGGCATTCTGGGTAAGGAAACGTTGGGGGATCCATGCAAGCCATACCTCCCTGGAATTCCCAGGGTGTCTAGTTTTCAGAAATGTGTGGGTTTGGTACGTTTCCCAAGGTGGCTGCTGACCACCGGGCCAAAAAACCAAGTGACCCTCTTGCAAAACCAGGTAATTTTGAGGTAGGCAATTTTCATGTTGCCTCACTACGTTGTGGGCCCTTGCCTGTCACGGGTACTTGGGACTCCCACACGAGTGAGGCCCCATTTTTATTGGGAGACCCAGGGGAATGCTGGGTGGTAGGAAAGTTGTGTCAGCCCGGTGATGCCACAACTTTCCCACACAAAAATGAGTGAAAAAGGTGATTTTTTTGGCTAAATTTGAGGTTTGCAGGGCATTCTGGGTAAGGAAACGTTGGGAGATCCACGCAAGCCATACCTCCCTGGAATTCCCCGGGTGTCTAGTTTTCAGAAATGTGTGGGTTTGGTAGGTTTCCCTAGGTGGCCGCCGAGCACCAGGCCAAAAAACCAAGTGACCCGACTTGCAAAACCAGGTCATTTTGAGGTAGGCAATTTTCATGTCGCCTCACTACGCTGTGGGCCCTTGCCTGTCGTGGGTACTTAGGCCTCCCACACGAGTGAGGCACCGTTTTTATCGGGAGACCCGGGGGAACGCTGGGTGGTAGGAAATTAGTGTTAGCCCGGTGATGTCACAACTTTCCCACACAAAAATGTGTGAAAAAGGTGATTTTTTCAGCTAAATGTGATGTTTGCAGGGCATTCTGGGTAAGGAAACGTTAGGGATCCACGCAAGCCATACCTCCCTGGAATTCCCCGGGTGTCTAGTTTTCAGAAATGTGTGGGTTTGGTAGGTTTCCCTAGGTGGCCACCGAGCACCGGGCCAAAAAACCAAGTGACCCCCCTTGCAAAACCAGGTGGTTTTGAAATAGGCAATTTTCATGTCGCCTCACTATGTTGTGGGCCCTTGCCTGTCGCGGGTACTTGGGCCTCCAACACGAGTGAGGCACCGTTTTTATCGAGAGACCCGGGGAACGCTGTTTGGTAGGAAATTTGTGTCAGCCTGGTGATGCCATAACTTTTCCACACAAAAAGGTGTGAAAAAGGTGCTTTTTTCAGCTAAATATGAGGTTTGATGAGCATTCTGGGTAAGGAAACGTTGGGGGATCCACGCAAGCCATCCCTCCCTGGAATCCACCGGGTGTCTTATTTTCAGAAATGTGTGGGTTTCATAGGTTTCCCTAGGTGGCCACCGAGCACCGGGCCATAAAACCAAGTGACCCCCCTTGCAAAACCAGGTCATTTTGAGGTAGGCAATTTTCATGTCGCCTCACTACGCTCTGGGCCCTTGCCTGTCGCGGGTACTTAGGCCTCCCACACGAGTGAGGCACCGTTTTTATCGGGAGACCCGGGGGAATGCTGGGTGGTAGGAAATTTGTGTCAGCCCGGTGATGCCACAACTTTCCCACACAAAAATGAGTGAAAAGGGTGATTTTTTTCGGCTAAATTTGAGGTTTGCAGGGCATTCTGGGTAAGGAAACGTTGGGGGATCCACGCAAGCCATACCTCCCTGGAATCCCCCGGGTGTCTAGTTTTCAGAAATGTGTGGGTTTGGTAGGTTTCCCTAGGTGTCCGCTGAGCACCGGGCCAAAAAACCAAGTGACCCCCCCTTGCAAAACCAGGTCATTTTGAGGTAGGCAATTTTCATGTCGCCTCACTACGCTGTGGGCCCTTGCCTGTCGCGGGTACTTAGGCCTCCCACACGAGTGAGGCACCATTTTTATCGGGAGACCCGGGGGAACGCTGGGTGGTAGGAAATTAGTGTCAGCCCGGTGATGTCACAACTTTCCCACACAAAAATGTGTGAAAAAGGTGATTTTTTCAGCTAAATGTGATGTTTGCAGGGCATTCTGGGTAAGGAAACGTTAGGGGATCCACGCAAGCCATACCTCCCTGGAATCTCCGGGGTGTCTAGTTTTCAGAAATGTGTGGGTTCAGTAGGTTTCCCTAAGTGGCCGCTGAGCACCGGGCCGAAAATCAAAGTGACCCCCCCTTGCAAAACCAGGTCGTCTTGAGATAGGCAATTTTCAGGTCGCCTCACTACGTTGTGGGCCCTTGCCTGTCGTGGATACTTGGGCCTCCCACACGAGTGAGGCACCGTTTTTATCGGGAGACTCGGGGGAACGCTGGGTGGTAGGAAATTTGTGTCGGCCTGGTGATGCCACAACTTTCCCACTCAAAAATGTGTGAAAAAGGTGATTTTTTTCAGCTAAATGTGAGGTTTGCAGGGCATTCTGGGTAAGGAAACGTTGGGGGATCCACGCAAGCCATACCTCCCTGGAATTCCCCGGGTGTCTAGTTTTCAGAAATGTGTGGGTTTGGTACGTTTCCCAAGGTGGCTGCTGACCACCGGGCAAAAAAACCAAGTGACCCTCTTGCAAAACCAGGTAATTTTGAGGTAGGCAATTTTCATGTTGCCTTACTACGTTGTGGGCCCTTGCCTGTCACGGGTACTTGGGACTCCTACACGAGTGAGGCCCCATTTTTATTGGGAGACCCAGGGGAATGCTGGGTGGTAGGAAATTTGTGTCAGCCCGGTGATGCCACAACTTTCCCACACAAAAATGAGTGAAAAAGGTGATTTTTTCGGCTAAATTTGAGGTTTGCAGGGCATTCTGGGTAAGGAAATGTTGGGGGATACATGCAAGCCATACCTCCCTGGAATCCCCGGGGTGTCTAGTTTTCAGAAATGTGTGGCTTTGGTAGGTTTCCCTAGATGGCCGCCATGCCCGGGGCCAAAAAACTAAGTGACCACCCTTGCAAAACCAGGTCGTTTTTTTAGATAGGCAATTTTCATGTCGCCTCACTACGTTGTGGGCCCTTGCCTGTCGCGGGTACTTGGGCCTCCAACACGAGTGAGGCACCGTTTTTATCGGGAGACCCGGGGGAACGCTGTTTTGTAGGAAATTTGTGTCAGCCCAGTGATGCCATAACTTTCCCATACAAAAAGTTGTGAAAAAGGTGATTTTCTCAGCTAAATGTGAGGTTTGCAGGGCATTCTGGGTAAGGAAACGTTGGGGGATCCACGCAAGCCATACCTCCCTGGAATCCCCCAGGTGTCTAGTTTTTATAAATGTGTGGGTTTGGTAGGTTTCCCTAGGTGGCCGTCGAGCACCGGGCCAAAAAAACAAGTGACCCCCCTTGCAAAACCAGGTCGTTTTGAGATAGGCAATTTTCATGTTGCCTCACTACGTTGTGGGCCCTTGCCTGTCGCGGGTACTTGGGCCTCGCACACGAGTGAGGTACAGTTTTTATTGGGAGACCCGGGAGAACGCTGGGTGGTAGGAAATTTGTGTCAGCCCGAGGATGCCACAACTTTCCCTCACAGAAATGTGTGAAAAAGGTGATTTTTTTCAGCTAAATGTGAGGTTTGCAGGGCATTCTGGGTAAGGAAACGTTGGGGATCCGCGCAAGCCATACCTCCCTGGAATCCCCCGGGTGTCTAGTTTTTATAAATGTGTGGGTTTGGTAGGTTTCCCTAGGTGGCCGTCGAGCACCGGGCCAAAAAACCAAGTGACCCCCCTTGCAAAACCAGGTCGTTTTGAGATAGGCAATTTTCATGTCGCCTCACTACGTTGTGGGCCCTTGCCTGTCGCGGGTACTTGGGCCTCCCACACGAGTGAGGCACCGTTTTTATCGGGAGACCCGGGGGAATGCTGGGAGGTCAGAAATTTGTGTCAGCCTGGTGATGCCACAACTTTCCCACACAAAAATGTGTGAAAAAGGTGATTTTTCATGCTTAATATGAGGTTTGCAGGGCATTCTGGGTAAGGAAACTTTGGGGGATCCACGCAAGCCATACCTCCCTGGAATCCCCCGGGTGTCTAGTTTTCAGAAATGTGTGGGGTTGGTAGGTTTCCCCAGGTGGCCGCTGAGCACCGGGCCAAAAAACAAAGTGACCCCCCTCTGCAAAACCAGGTCATTTTTAGGTAGGCAATTTTCATGTCGCCTCACTACGCTGTGGGCTCTTGCCTGTCGCGGGTACTTAGGCCTCCCACACGAGTAAGGCACCGTTTTTATCAGGAGACCCGGGGGAACGCTGGGTGGTAGGAAATTAGTGTCAGCCCGGTGATATCACAACTTTCCCACACAAAAATGTGTGAAAAAGGTGATTTTTTTAGCTAAATGTGATGTTTGCAGGGCATTCTGGGTAAGGAAACGTTAGGGGATCCATGCAAGCCATACCTCCCTGGAATCTCCGGGGTGTCTAGTTTTCAGAAATGTGTGGGTTCAGTAGGTTTCCCTAGGTGGCCGCTGAGCACCGGGCCAAAAAACCAAGTGACCCCCCCCTTGCAAAACCAGGTCGTCTTGAGATAGGCAATTTTCAGGTCGCCTCACTACGTTGTGGGCCCTTGCCTGTCGTGGGTACTTGGGCCTCCCACACGAGTGAGGAACTGTTTTTATCGGGAGACCCGGGGGAACGCTGGGTGGTAGGAAATTTGTGTCAGCCCGGTGATGCCACAACTTTCCCACACAAAAATGTGTGAAAAGTGATTTTTTCAGCTAATTTTGAGGTTTGCAGGGCATTCTGGGTAAGGAAACGTTGGGGGATACACGCAAGCCATCCCTCCCTGGAATCCACCGGGTGTCTTATTTTCAGAAATGTGTGGGTTTCATAGGTTTCCCTAGGTGGCCACCGAGCACCGGGCCAAAAAACCAAGTGACCCCCCTTGCAAAACCAGGTGGTTTTGAAATAGGCAATTTTCATGTCGCCTCACTACGTTGTGGGCCCTTGCCTGTCGCGGGTACTTGGGCCTCCTACACGAGTGAGGCACCGTTTTTATCGAGAGACCCGAGGGAACGCTGTTTGGTAGGAAATTTGTGTCAGCCCGGTGATGCCATAACTTTTCCACACAAAAAGGTGTGAAAAAGGTGATTTTTTTCAGCTAAATATGAGGTTTGAAGAGCATTCTGGGTAAGGAAACGTTAGGGGATCCATGCAAGCCATACCTCCCTGGAATCCCCCGGGTGTCTAGTTTTCAGAAATGTGTGGGTTTGGTAGGTTTCCCTAGGTGGCCACCGAGCACCGGGCCAAAAGACCAAGTGACCCCCCTTGCAAAAGCAGGTCGTTTTGAGATAGGCAATTATCATGTCGCCTCACTACGTTGTGGGCCCTTGTCTGTCGCGGGTACTTGGACCTCCCACACGAGTGAGGCACAGTTTTTATTGGGAGACCCGGGAGAATGCTGGGTGGTAGGAAATTTGTGTCAGCCCGGGGATGCCACAACTTTCCCTCACAGAAATGTGTGAAAAAGGTGATTTTTTCAGCTAAGTGTGAGGTTTGCAGGGCATTCTGGGTAAGGAAACGTTGGGGGATCCACGCAAGCCATACCTCCCTGGGATCCCCCGGGTGTCTAGTTTTTATAAATGTGTGGGTTTGGTAGGTTTCCCTAGGTTGCCGTCGAGCACCGGGCCAAAAACCCAAGTGACCCCCCTTGCAAAACCAGGTCGTTTTGAGATAGGCAATTTTCATGTCGCCTCACTACGTTGTGGGCACTTGCCTGTCGCGGGTACTTGGGCCTCCCACACGAGTGAGGCACCGTTTTTATCGGGAGACCCGGGGGAATGCTGGGAGGTCAGAAATTTGTGTCTGCCTGGTGATGCCACAACTTTCCCACACAAAAATGTGTGAAAAAGGTGATTCTTTCAGCTAAATGTGATGTTTGCAGGGCATTCTGGGTAAGGAAACGTTGGTGGATCCACGCAAGCCATACCTCCCCGGAATCCCCCGGGTGTCTAGTTTTCAGAAATGTGTGGGTTTGGTAGGTTTCCTTAGGTGGCCGCTGAGCACCGGGCCAAAAAAACAAGTGACCCCCCCTTGCAAAACCAGGTCATTTTGAGGTAGGCAATTTTCATGTCGCCTCACTACGCTGTGGGCCCTTGCCTATCGCGGGTACTTAGGCCTCCCACACGAGTAAGGCACCGTTTTTATCGGGAGACCCGGGGGAACGCTGGGTGGTAGGAAATTAGTGTCAGCCCGGTGATGTCACAACTTTCCCACACAAAAATGTGTGAAAAAGGTGATTTTTTCAGCTAAATGTGATGTTTGCAGGGCATTCTGGTTAAGGAAACGTTAGGGGATCCACGCAAGCCATACCTCCCTGGAATCTCCGGGGTGTCTAGTTTTCAGAAATGTGTGGGTTCAGTAGGTTTCCCTAGGTGGCCGCTGAGCACCGGGCCAAAAAACAAAGTGACCCCCCCCTTGCAAAACCAGGTCGTCTTGAGATAAGCAATTTTCAGGTCGCCTCACTACGTTGTGGGCCCTTGCCTGTCGTGGGTACTTGGGCGTCCCACACGAGTGAGGCACCATTTTTATCGGGAGACTCGGGGGAACGCTGGGTGGTAGGAAATTTGTGTCAGCCCGGTGATGCCACAACTTTCCCACACAAAAATGTGTGAAAAAGGTGATTTTTTCAGCTAAATGTGAGGTTTGCAGGGCATTCTGGGTAAGGAAACGTTGGGGGATCCACGCAAGCCATACCTCCCTGGAATTCCCCGGGTGTCTAGTTTTCAAAAATGTGTGGGTTTGGTAGGTTTCCCTAGGTGGCCGCCGAGCACCAGGCCAAAAAATCAAGTGACCCGACTTGCAAAACCAGGTAATTTTGAGGTAGGCAATTTTCATGTTGCCTCACTACGTTGTGGGCCCTTGCCTGTCACGGGTACTTGGGACTCCCACACGAGTGAGGCCCCACTTTTATTGGGAGACCCTGGGGAATGCTGGGTGGTAGGAAATTTGTGTCAGCCCGGTGATGCCACAACTTTCCCACACAAAAATGAGTGAAAAAGGTGATTTTTTCGGCTAAATTTGAGGTTTGCAGGGCATTCTGGGTAAGGAAACGTTGGGAGATCCACGCAAGCCATACCTCCCTGGAATTCCCCGGGTGTCTAGTTTTCAAAAATGTGTGGGTTTGGTAGGTTTCCCTAGGTGGCCGCCGAGCACCAGGCCAAAAAATCAAGTGACCCGACTTGCAAATCCAGGTCGTTTTGAGATATGCAATTTTCATATCGCCTCACTACGTTGTGGGCCCTTGCCTGTCGTGGGTACTTGGGCCTCCCACATGAGTGAGGAACTGTTTTTATCGGGAGACCCGGAGGAACGCTAGGTGGTAGGAAATTTGTGTCAGCCCGGTGATGCCACAACTTTCCCACACAAAAATGTGTGAAAAAGGTGATTTTTTCAGCTAAATTTGAGGTTTGCAGGGCATTCTGGGTAAGGAAACATTGGGGGATCCACACAAGCCATACCTCCCTGGAATCCCCCAGGTGTCTAGTTTTCAGAAATGTGTGGCGTTGGTAGGTTTCCCTAGGTGGCCGCCGAGCACCGGGCCAAAACACCAAGTGAACCCCATGCAAAACCAGGTCGTTTTGAGATAGGCAATTTTCATGTCGCCTCACTACGTTGTGGGCCATTGCCTGTCGCGGGTACTTGGGTCTCCCACACGAGTGAGGCACCGTTTTTATCGGGAGACCCGGGGGAACGCTGGGTGGTAGGAAATTTGTGTCAGCCCAGTGATGCCACAACTTTCCCACACAAAAATGTGTGAAAAAGGTGATTTTTTCAGCTAAATTTGAGGTTTGCAGGGCATTCTGGGTAAGGAAACGTTGGGCGATCCACGCAAGCCATACCTCCCTGGAATCCCCCGGTTGTCTAGTTTCCAGAAATGTGTGGGTTTGGTAGGTTTCCCTAGGTAATCACTATGAGGACACTGTTCCGGGGTGAGTATGGTCAAGAAACGACCAATGTCCAGCCCAAAGTTAAGGGAGAGAAAAGAGATAAGGTCTAGGGTAAGGTACTAAGGACGGGGGGAGAAAACAAAGTGTCTCTTGTTGCCCTCACACACCCCGAGGGATGTCATGCTTCATCATCGGGCGTGTGCTCCTCGTCGGGCCGGCGGTGCAATGCCCTACGGGTCCCCCGAAGGGTCTCTTTGGCGGAGATCTTTTAGAGAGCTGCCGATGGGTGCATGCGGGTATGTGGAGGGGAAGTACCGGGATAAGTGGTGGAAGTAGTGTGTGCAAAGTAAATTAAAAGTACCTAAGGGTTACCTAGGACTAGGGAGTGTTTTAATAAAGAGGTACCCTTGGTACAGTAAAAAACCCGTAGGTTAATCGTTACCTATCAAGACGTAATGTGTCTAAGGTAGCTTACAAAAGTGGTCGACATGTTTCGCGCCTTAAGTGGTCAAAGCGATCCCTGGCGTTTCATCAGGACCAGTAGAGGTGAGTGATGTGAAGAAGATGCACAGACTAAGTGTAGTGAGAGGGGTATTAATCACCCTCTCACTGGGCAAAGGAGGGGGTAGTGTCTCCTATACAAGTCGTGTGTGGTTAAGGAGTCTGTTATGCCCCCTTTGCAAAAGACCTAGACCAAAAGAAAAATGATAAAAATACACAGAGAGGGAAAAAAAAGGGAAATCAAGTTGAATTCAAATGTGGAAGATCCGTTTCGTACGGCATTTTGCAGGCAGAAGTAGTCTCCACACAATGCTGGAAGACAGTCATACTTTCACACACCAGTGGCACAAGTTCACTTGATATTGATAGAGAGAGCAGCTGTGAGTGGTATCCCATGCTAGCCATATGTGACAAGTATCGGAGCCAGGGGGGGCCGTAGAGCCCAGTGATAGTGGGGCTGGGTAACCACTGATTCCCACATGCACTCTCAGCTGTCACTAGGCCTAACAATAAGTTCACCAATCATGTAACGACGGACGATAGCCACAGAAATAATATCGCTGCCTCAGTAGTGGCTTCAAAACAACCCCGCAAACTTATTGCGGGACATCCAGGAGAGCATTCTTACCTAAAAAGGGAGTTGGGATTACTCCTTGAGCTAACCGGCGTAGGCGGCCCACACCATCTAGGGCTGGTAGCAGGCAGTTGCGGGTACCAGAAATGGGCCACACGAGAGGGGGGAGGAAAGGAATATTGGTGGTAGAGCATTAGAAACACTGAACACAAATATTAGCGGCGCACTGTTGAGACTTACTTTCAGAGGAAGAGTGTCGTTGCCTCGAGAAATACTCACGGGTTGCTCAGGTGACGGCACTGGAAACCTGCCCGGTCCAGACGACAGCTCTGAGGTAGGCAAGTGAACAGAACCCGTGGTTTTTAAAGTATGTGACCAGGGGACGCGGGAGGTGCCTGTTTCCGGTTTGGCAAAAATGCTATGTCAGTGAAACCGGAGCTGATCCTGCGTGAAGGTTTGCCGGGTCTCAGTGTTCTCTCACGCCTGCGTGACTAGGTGCTCGCTCGCGCATGCGTGGCGTGAATAGTGCTCAACCTGCGCATGCGGGGAATCCAGGTATTCCTGTGATGGACATCGGGATAAGAAAGTTACAAAGTAACTTATTGTGATGTATATATGCACCAACAGTGGTCGTATATCCCCCAGTTCACAGAGAGAGAGGCCTCCTAAATGGTGTAAGAGCGTGGAAATGGAGGCACGCCCTAAACATAGGAGTGATGTATGTTTAGACGCACAGGGGCCTTGGTGTTGGTGAAGTCACAGTTTCAAATGATTGAGGGTTGGCTTATAGCTAAAGAACAGAAAGGCTAGTAGCGTAGGACGTGGGAAAGCATAGTCAGTTAGAAAACGTCCTGAGCGGAATCACAGATGGTCTATAAAAAAGTTACTATCTTTAGGTTCATGTTTCTACCTAACAGAGGGTGGAGTGGTGGTTAAGCCGGAGGGGCAGATGGCCATATCCATGAAAACGTGTGCCTAGATGTGGCCTTCTACAATTCAGACCATGGAATGTCGTCATTAAGCCCCTGGGTATCCGTGTGTAGGCGGTGGACCCAGCGTTGTTCCCGCCTAAAGAGGGAGTCACTGGTCCAGTTGGTATTGGATTCCAGAATGGTCCAATGGATTGCTTCGCAGGGGTGACCCTTCTCCAAGAAGTGGTTTGTCAGTTTAGTGGCTGAGCGTGCTCGCCTGACAGTACTTTTATGTTCACTGATCCTTATCTTGATGGGTCTGGTGGTCATTCCAACATAGTACAGATCGCATGGGCACGAGATCAAATATATGCAATTAGTTGTATTACAATTAGTGTGTCTGCGTTGTTCCCATTTCAGATTGCCCAGTTGTAAGGATTTGGTGTGTCGTTTGGAGGCACAGGCACTACATGTGCCGCATGGATAATGGCCTCAAACTGCTGGGAGGTCCCAAAGGGTGTTCTCTTTCCTTATCTGCTTAGGACGTGGTCGTGTATTGATCAACTGGTCTCTTAGGTTTTCAGTTCTTTTGAATGCGAAGTGGGGTGTCGGGATATTCAGGGCATCGCTGTTCAGGATTTTCCAATTGCGATTGATGATTCTTTTAATTTTGTTGGAGAGAGGGGTGAATATGGTAACACATGTGATCAGGTTATTGATTTTAGGCTCCCTCGTTTCCAGGAGGCCCTCTCGTGTGTTATTTCTTGCCCGTTTCTTGGCTTGCTTGATCACCTGTACCGGGTAATGCCTCTCTGTCAGGTTCTCTGTCAAGTTGTTAGCTTGCAGTTCAAAGTCCTGTGTTTTGCTGCAGTTGCGTCTAATTCTAAGGAACTGGCCGTATGGTAAATTTTCCCTTAGGGCTTTAGGGTGGTGGCTCTTGAAACTAAGGAGGCTGTTACAATCCGTATTTTTCTTATATGTGCTGGTATGTAATACCCCGTTTTCAAGTTTGATGGATAGATCCAAGAAAGGGATTGTCTCCTTACTAGATGTCATAGTGAAGTGTAGATGGGGATCTTGATTATTGATCCATTCGAAGAATTCCAGTGTCAAGGGTGCCGGGCCCCTCCAAAGAATCAAGATGTCATCAATGTAGCGTTTCCATGTGACAAGGTTTTGGTGGAAAGGTTTGGTGTCTGTGAAGATATGGTTGGTTTCAAAATGGGACATGTACAACCCTGCCAGGCTTGGCGCGAAGGTGCTGCCCATACTGGTACCTTGTACCTGATGATATATGGTGGTTTTGTACATAAAGAAGTTATTGGTTAAAGCTAAAGCAATGAGTGCTGTAATGAAGCAGGCCGGAGTTTGGGTCGGGAGTTCTGATTCAAGTAAAAGGTTGCTTACGACCTCGATGGTAGCCTCCTGCGGTATGTTTGTGTAGAGCGCTTCTACATCCAGTGTTAATAATAGGTCGATGTCCTCAGTATTCTCTTCATTGATGGTCCGGATGAGATTGAGGACATTGCGGGTATCTTTGAGGTACGCTGGTGTAGCTTGAACCAGAGGACGTAAAAAGAAGTCACTGAACTGGCTCAGAGGTTCCAGGAGGGAGCCGATCCCAGACACGATGGGGCGGCCTGGGCACGGGGTAACCCCCTTGTGGATTTTAGGGAGGAGGTAGAAGTAGGGCATCTTAGGTGTGAGATTCACCAGAAAGGCCGCTTCTTTCGGTGTAATCCATCCTTCTGTTGTTGCTTCATTAACCATGACACGGATCTGTTCCAGTAGCCTCGTGGTGGGATCCGTCTCAAGTATCTCGTAGTACTCCGTGTTGTTGAGTTGGCGTGAGCACTCCAGTTTGTAGTCCTGTGTATTAAGAATTACTGTAGCACCCCCTTTGTCCGCCGGTTTTATGACAATAGTGTCGTCATTTTTGAGAGTGGTAACCGCATTACGTAGTCTTTTGGGGAAGTTGTTGTAAGGACTCGGAGATTCCAATAGGTTAACCTCCTTGAGAACTGCTTTTTCGAAAGTGAGGACCTCGTGCGGGACCATTCCAGTCGTCGGGGTAAATTTCGACGGGGGTCTCAGACCCGTATCATCCTGTGTCGATGTTTCGGTGTCTTTGAAGAAAGCCCTCAGCCTCACTTTACGGAAGAGTTGGTGGAGTTCCTCATTAATCCTGAAATTGTCCTCTTTAGGGGTAGGGACAAAACCCAGTCCTAGTTCAAGGGCTGCGGCCTCGTCAGAATTGAGGGGTCTGGAGGACAGATTGACAATCAGTTTTTTTGTTGTGCCATGCTCCTTGTTGTTCCCGGTCCAGATGCCAGCTCGGAGGTAGGCAAGTGAACAGAACCCGTGTTTTTTAAAGTATGTGACCAGGAGACGCGGGAGGTGCCTGTTTCCGGTTTGGCAAAAATGCTATGTCAGTGAAACCGGAGATGATCCTGCGTGAAGGTTTGCCGGGTCTCAGTGTTCTCTCGCGCCTGCGTGCCTAGGTGCTCGCACAACCCTAACTACCACCCACCATCCCTGAGACATGTCACTTTCCACCATGGGGGACAACTTAGGCCTCAGCTTTGGTGAAGACATAGTGTCCGAGATCTTGAGAACTCCGTCACTCCTGGATAGTGATGGCAACACAGCAGGCACCAGCGCACAGGGAGATTGGAATTCCCTGGCTTCCCTCAAAAAACTACAGGTCAAAACCACCCTTCACGGTTCCATCATGACCGAATACCTTAGAGCCAACTCAGCACCTAACAGATTGTTGGTACGTACAGCACGAGGATCTTTTTGGAAGATCTCATCTTTAGACGGGAGTGGAGCCAGATAGCATGGAAATGCACCCGGGACTGGATTGTCCTAATTATCAGTACCGCGAAACGTCTATCTGAGGCTCTGATTATAAAGATTAACATAGCAGAGAATGGCCTTAAAACAAGCATTAGTCTCTCGGCGTACAAAACTCGCCTGGCAGAAATTAATTCTGAAATCTCCGACCATCGAGACTACCTCCTCACCCAGAAGATAACCAAACTGCAGAAGGATCTGAAAAGATTCGACAGGGAGAAAATCTATCCATACACCAAAGAGGACTTCCAACCCAGGGAGAATGATACGATCTCAGACGATGACTCCTCCACATCTAACCATTCGGGCCGCTCCTCGGGCAGTAACTCGAGTAATCAGAGCTGGGGCCGCCGCTCCAATCAACAGGGTTTACTACCACCCCCCGGGTTACCACCATTCTATGGGTTCCCACCCCAACCGTTTCCACAACATGGACCCATGTGGTACCCGCCATTTAACCCACCACAACCAGGGTTTCAACAACCTTTCTTCCATACCCTTCCACCTCCTTTTCAGAACAGAGGCAGGGGCAGAGGCAGAGGCAGAGGAAGAAGAAGAGGGAACAAACAGGTCCACTGGCAAGATCCGGAAAACCAGCAGAGAACAACAAGGAGCATGGCACAACAAAAAAACTGATTGTCAATCTGTCCTCCAGACCCCTCAATTCGGACGAGACCGCAGCCCTTGAACTAGGACTGGGTTTTGTCCCTACCCCTAAAGAGGACAATTTCAGGATTAATGAGGAACTCCACCAACTCTTCCGTAAAGTGAGGCTGAGGGCTTTCTTCAAAGACACCGAAACATCGACACAGGACGATACGGGTCTGAGACCCCCGTCGAAATGTACCCCGACGACTGGAATGGTCCCGCACAAGGTCCTCACTTTTGAAAAAGCAGTTCTCAAGGAGGTTAACCTATTGGAATCTCCGAGTCCTTACAACAACTTCCCCAAAAGACTACGTAATGCGGTTACCACTCTAAAAAATGACGACACTATTGTCATAAAACCGGCGGACAAAGGGGGTGCTACAGTAATCCTTAATACACAGGACTACGAACTGGAGTGCTCACGCCAACTCAACAACACGGAGTACTACGAGATACTTGAGACGGATCCCACCACGAGGCTACTGGAACAGATCCGTGTCATGGTTAATGAAGCAACAACAGAAGGATGGATTACACCGAAAGAAGCGGCCTTTCTGGTGAATCTCACACCTAAGATGCCCTACTTCTACCTCCTCCCTAAAATCCACAAGGGGGTTACCCCGTGCCCAGGCCGCCCCATCGTGTCTGGGATCGGCTCCCTCCTGGAACCTCTGAGCCAGTTCAGTGACTTCTTTTTATGTCGAGGACATCGACCTATTATTAACACTGGATGTAGAAGCGCTCTACACAAACATACCGCAGGAGGCTACCATCAAGGTCGTAAGCAACCTTTTACTTGAATCAGAACTCCCGACCCAAACTCCGGCCTGCTTCATTACAGCACTCATTGCTTTAGCTTTAACCAATAACTTCTTTATGTACAAAACCACCATATATCATCAGGTACAAGGTACCAGTATGGGCAGCACCTTCGCGCCGAGCCTGGCAGGGTTGTACATGTCCCATTTTGAAACCAACCATATCTTCACAGACACCAACCCTTTCCACCAACACCTTGTCACATGGAAATGCTACATTGATGACATCTTGATTCTTTGGAGGGGCCCGGCACCCTTGACACTGGAATTCTTCGAATGGATCAATAATCAAGATCCCCATCTACGCTTTACTATGACATCTAGTAAGGAGACAATCCCTTTCTTGGATCTATCCATCAAACTTGAAAACGGGGTATTACCTACCAGCACATATAAGAAAAATACGGATTGTAACAGCCTCCTTAGTTTCAAGAGCCACCACCCTAAAGCCCTAAAGGAAAATTTACCATACGGCCAGTTCCTTAGAATTAGACGCAATTGCAGCAAAACACAGGACTTTGAACTGCAAGCTAACAACTTGACAGAGAACCTCACAGAGAGGCATTACCCGGTACAGGTGATCAAGCAAGCCAAGAAACGGGCCATAAATAACACACGAGAGGGCCTCCTGGAAACGAGGGAGCCTAAAATCAATAACCTGATCACATGTGTTACCACATTCACCCCTCTCCAACAAAATTAAAAGAATCATCAATCGCAATTGGAAAATCCTGAACAGCGATGCCCTGAATATCCCGACGCCCCGCTTCGCATTCAAAAGAACTGAAAACCTAAGAGACCAGTTGATCAATACACGACCACGTCCTACGCAGATAAGGAAAGAGAACACCCTTTGGGACCTCCCGGCAGTCAAAGGCCATTATCCATGCGGCACATGGAGTGCCTGCGCCTCCACACGACACACCAAATCCTTACAACTGGGCAATCTGAAATGGGAACAACGCAGACACACTAATTGTAATACAACTAATTGCATATATTTGATCTCGTGCCCATGCGATCTGTACTATGTTGGAATGACCATCAGACCCATCAAGATAAGGATCAGTGAACATAAAAGTACTGTCAGGCGAGCACGCTCAGCCACTAAACTGACAAACCACTTCTTGGAGAAGGGTCACCCCTGCGAAGCAATCCATTGGACCATTCTGGAATCCAATACCAACTGGACCAGTGACTCCCTCTTTAGGCGGGAACAACGCTGGGTCCACCGCCTACACACGGATACCCAGGGGCTTAATTACGACATTCCATGGTCTGAATTGTAGAAGGCCACATCTAGACACACTTTTTCATGGATATGGCCATCTGCCCCTCCGGCTTAACCACCACTCCACCCTCTGTTAGGTAGAAACATGAACCTAAAGATAGTAACTTTTTTATAGACCATCTGTGATTCTGCTCAGGACGTTTTCTAACTGACTATGCTTTCCCACGTCCTACGCTACTAGCCTTTCTGTTCTTTAGCTACAAGCCAACCCTCAATCATTTGAAACTGTGACTTCACCAACACCAAGCCCCCTGTGCGTCTAAACATACATCACTCCTATGTTTAGGGCGTGCCTCCATTTCCACGCTTTTACCCCATTTAGGAGGCCTCTCTCTCTGTGAACTGGGGGATATACGACCACTGTTGGTGCATATATACATCACAATAAGTTACTTTGTAACTTTCTCATCCTGATGTCCATCACGGGAATACCTGCATTCCCCGCATGCGCAGGTTGAGCACTATTCACGCCACGCATGCGCGAGCTATCACCTAGGCATGCAGGCGCGGGAGAACACTGAGACCCGCAAGATCAGCTCCGGTTTCACTGACATAGCATTTTTGCCAAACCGGAAACAGGCACCTCCCGCGTCCCCAGGTCACATACTTTAAAAACCACGTGTTCTGTTCGCTTGCCTACCTCCGAGCTGGCGTCTGGACCGGGCAGGTTTCCAGTGCCGTCACCTGAGCAACCCGTGAGTATTTCTCGAGGCAACGACACTCTTCCTCTGAAAGTAAGTCTCAACAGTGCGCCGCTAATATTTGTGTTCAGTGTTTCTAATGCTCTACCACCAATATTCCTTTCCTCCCCCCTCTCGTGTGGCCCATTTCTGGTACCCGCAACTGCCTGCTACCAGCCCTAGATGGTGTGGGCCGCATACGCCGCTTAGCTCAAGGAGTAATCCCAACTCCCTTTTTAGGTAAGAATGCTCTCCTGGATGTCCCGCAATGAGTTTGCGGGGTTGTTTTGAAGCCACTACTGAGGCAGCGATATTATTTCTGTGGCTATCGTCTGTCGTTACATGATTGGTGAACTTATTGTTAGGCCTAATGACAGCTGAGAGTGCATGTGGGAATCAGTGGTTACCCAGCCCCACTATCACTGGGCTCTACGGCCCCCCCTGGCTCCGATACTTGTCACATATGGCTAGCATGGGATACCACTCACAGCTGCTCTCCCTACCAATATCAAGTGAACTTGTGCCACTGGTGTGTGAAAGTATGACTGTCTTCCGGCATTGTGTGGAGACTACTTCTGCCTGCAAAATGCCGTATGAAACGGAACTTCCACATTTGAATTCAACTTGATTTCCTTTTGCTGCTCTTCCTACCAATATCAAGTGAACTTGTGCCACTGGTGTGTGAAAGTATGACTGTCTTCCGGCATTGTGTGGAGACTACTTCTGCCTGCAAAATGCCGTACGAAACGGAACTTCCACATTTGAATTCAACTTGATTTCCCTTTTTTTTTTTCCCTCTCTGTGTATTGCACCCATCGGCAGCTTTCTAAAAGATCTCCGCCAAAGAGACCCTTCGGGGGACCCGTAGGGCATTGCACCGCCGGCCCGATGAGGAGCACACGCCCGATGATGAAGCATGACATCCCTCGGGGTCTGTGAGGGCAACAAGAGACACTTTGTTGTCTCCCCCCATCCTTAGTACCTTACTCTAGACCTTATCTCTTTTCTCTCCCTTAACTTTGGGCTGGACATTGGTCGTTTCTTGACCATACTCACCCCGGAACAGTGTCCTCATAGTGATTACCTTATTGACGTTTCGGAGCATAGGCACTGGACCATTAATTAGCTCCTGGTCCCCCCCCCCTTTTTTCACGCAGGTTTCCCTAGGTGCCCGCAGAGCTAGGGTTAAAAAACTACAGCAAGGCACTTTGCCAAAAAAGGTTCATTTTTCACTGCGAAATTGAGGTGTGTCCACGATGCGTTTTGCGCCATTTCCTGTCACGGGAACTAGACCGACCCACACAAGCGAGGTACCATTTTTCTCGGAAGACTTTGGGGAACACGGGGTAGGTGGAAATTTGTGGATCCACGCAGATTCCAGAACTTTCCACCACAGAAATGTGGGGAAAATGTGTTTTTTTTGGCAATTTGTTAGGTTTGCAAGGGATTCTGGGTAACAGAACCTGGTGCGAGGCAGTCAAGTCACCCCATTCTGGATTCCCCTGGGTGTCTAGTTTTCAAAAATGTATTGGTTTGCTAGGTTTCCCTAGGTGCCGGCAGAGCTATGGTTAAAAAACTACTGCTAGGCAGTTTGCCAAAAAAAGGTCATTTTTCACAGCGAAATTGAGTTGTGTCCACGTTGCATTTTGCGCGGTTTCCTGTCGCGGTCACGAGGCCGACCCACACAAGTGAGGTACCATTTTTCTTGGAAGACTTTGGGGAACACGGGGGGGGTGGACATTTGTGGATCCACACAGATTCCAGAACTTTCCACCAGAGAAATGTGGGGAAAATGTTTTTTTTTGGGCAGTTTTTTAGGTTTGCTAGGGATTCTGGGTAACAGAATCTGGTGAGAGGCAGTCAAGTCATCCAATCCTGGATTCCCCTGGGTGTCTAGTTTTCAAAAATGTATAGGTTTGCTAGGTTTCCCTAGGTGCTGGCAGAGCTATGGTTAAAAAATTACAGCTAGGCACTTTTCCAAAAAAGGGTAATTTTTCACTGCGAAATTGAGGTGTGTCCACGTTGTGTTTTGCACCGTTTCCTGTTGCGGGCACTAGGCTGACCCACACAAGTGAGGTACCACTTTTCTCGGAAGACTTTGGGGAACACTGGGTGGGTGGATATTTGTGGATCCACGCAGATTCCAGAACATTCCACCACAGAAATGTGGGGAAAATTTGTTTTTTGTGGCAATTTTTTAGGTTTGCAAGGGATTCTGGGTAACAGAACCTGGTGGGAGGCAGTCAAGTCACCCCATCCTGGATTCCCCTGCGTGTCTAGTTTTAAAAATGTATAGGTTTGCTAGGTTTTCCTAGGTGCTGGCAGAGCTATGGTTAAAAAATTACAGCTAGGCACTTTGCCAAAAAAGGGTAATTTTTCACTTCGAAATTGAGGTGTGTCCACGTTGTGTTTTGCACCGTTTCCTGTTGCGGGCACAAGGCCGACCCACACAAGTGAGGTACCATATTTCTCTGAAGACTTTGGGGAACGTGGGGTGGGTGGAAATTTGTGGATCCCCACAAATTCCAGAACTTTACACCACAGAAATGTGAGGAAAATGTGTTTTTTTTTTTTTACAAAAGTTTAGGTTTGCAAGGGATTCTGGGTAATAGAACCTAATGAGAGGCAGTCAAGTCACCCCATCCTGGATTCCCCTGGGTGTCTAGTTTTCAAAAATGTATAGGTTTGCTAGGTTTCCCTAGGTGCCGGCAGAGCTAGGGTTAAAAAACTACAGCTAGGCACTTTGCTAAAAAAGGGTAATTTTGCATTGTGAAAATGTGGTGTGTTCACGTTGGGTTTTGAGCCATTTCCTGTCGTGGGCACTATGCCTACCCATACAAGTGAGGTACCATTTTTGTCGGGAAACTCAGGGTAATTCAGATTTGTAAAGGAACTGTTATTACCAATTGACTTTCGATGCATTTCTGCCTTCCAAATGAAAGACATTGTGTAAAAAAGAAGTCATTCTAAAAAATGACTGATAATTCTCATGCTAGTATGAGTATTCCCAATTTCGGAAATGTGCAAATATCTACTGTTTCTAAACTCTATATTTTGTTCCCATTTCAGAAATACATATGTGGTCTTTCATACCGATTTTTCCATGTACACATTTTTACAGAATAATTACTATACACCCGGTACATAATATAAAACCATTGCAAGTTGCTGCTCAGTTTTTGGCTCTGGGTTCGTCGGGTTCTTGGTGAACCTACAAGTCCTATATATCCCCACAACCAGTAATGTCCAGCGGATGTAACGGTATATTGCTTTCAAAGAGCTGTCATAATTAGAAGAAGTTACAGGTGAAAACGTTTACACAAATGGCATTTTTTTCAACACATTTTCAATTTATCCTATATTTCACTGTAAGTTTCTATAAAGAAACCTTCATGGATCTACACAAATGACCCCTTGCTGAATTCAGAATTTTGTCTACTTCTCTAAAATGTATAGTTTTCCAGGATCCATTATTGCTTTTGTACCTATTTCTACCATTAACTGGAAGGAGGTCGAAAGCACAAAAAATAGCAAAAATAGGTTATCTCCCTGAAAAATGCCAAAACTCTGTAAAAAATGTTGGGTTTCTGACAAAAGTCTGGTATCCCCTAAAAGCTGGGAAAATGGTGATTTCATCCCCACAAACCCTTTTTTGATAACATTTGCAGGGAAAAACACAGATGCTTTCATTCGCAGCCCGTTTTTCCCATTTTTCCCCCCCAAAAACTAAATGTTGCTGTATTTTGGCTCATTTCTCTGACCCCTCTAGGGGAATCCACAAACCCTGAGTACCTTTAGAATCCCCATGATGTTGGAAGAAAAGGACGCAAATTTGGCGTGAATACATTATGTGGTCAAAAAGTTACAGGGGCCTCAGCGCGCACTACTCCAAATAGCCAAAAAAGGGCGTGGCACAGGAGGGGGAAAAGGCCTGGCAGCGAAGGGGTTAAAGATATTAAATGGAATGAATAAGTTGATGAGTGTCTCAAAAGGGATAGTGAAGCTCACCATCAGTAAAACACGAACCACTTAAACACCTACATATATCCGCCACAGTGACACAGCCTGACAAATAGTATCACTTATAATCACATGTAGTTCTCTAATGTCATCAAAGTCATACAGAAAATATACCGCTCATTTACATTTTTTTATCTCTCACATATTTATAAAACATCTCTTCTAAAGAAGCACTCCCCAACTACTTTTATTCCATAAGAACAGACAATAATTAATAAGTTTACTACCATATATTTTAGTATATCTACCTTTTTATTATTTACTAGTCAGAAACTACAAAAACTATTCACTATATCCAAATGCAAAGTAGTAACCATATTCATATTTATCTCAACTTAGTATCACATGATTCACACTATGCGTACATATAAAAGGAACATATCACTTTTCCTATCTCCATCTCCTCTCCATGTAATCTCCAAACACTGTACACGGCCCCACTGTACATCAACCTACCCCGACTTACATTCAAACCTACCTCTCAGTGTCAAAAATAAGACCACAACCTGTCCACATAACATTTCTGCATTTCGTTTTATCGCTTTTAACTTAATAACACATACGTCTCCTACCACCACCCCCTACCCCACTATTTCCACAAAAAGTATCAGTTGCAAACGTGCAACATTTTCTTTATCTCCCCAAATACATTACAAACTCAAATTAACGCTGTACCTCATTTTCAAAACAATACAGTCCTATAACCCCTTCAGTGCCACGCCCTTTCCCCGCCCTGTGCCGGGCGTTACATTAGCGGGCGGGGTTCATGACGAGATAGTCTCGTCATGGGCACAGCGCAACCGTGCTCCCTGACGAGACTATCTCGTCATGGGCACTGAAGAGGATAAAGATGACAAACTACACTTCTTCTCTGTGAAAATATCCTAAACATATATAAAATACTTATATAACAACAGCTCAAATGTTATGCATATTTCATAACCAATATCAAACACCACACTTTACTAACACTATATTACTTTGAAATAAAAAATACTTTCAACATTAAAAACATCACCTCAAATAATTAATCAATACTATAAAACACATGACACACCTTGTTCATTTCTAACTCACCTTTGTAGTTGTTATCCAGATTTAAAATGACACACGCATACAATTCTCTCTTTCTCACATACCACATGTGAAGCTCCGACTTCATCAAGAATGAAACCAGGAATGGCACAATTTCTCTGTCGCCCCACACATAAATACATGTAAAGAACAAATCAGAATACTTCATTTCTTCAATGACATTTCAAAACTTACCTCCATTGGTTAATTTTGAATTTTCCTTCCGAAAAGCTACTTATTATTCTGCGCCACATACAGGTCACAAGTTCAACCTATTTTATCACCACACTTTCTGGAACCTTCTAAGACACCTGCAGGTTAAAAGTTCATCATTTTTTTTATCTAACGATATACTTTTGCAACATTTTATCAAACATTCAACGGCACATGCACCATAAAAGTTCACAATAGGGGTCAGTAGTTCATCAGCTTTATTCCCAATTCCAGCAGCACCTCACCCTACGCCCCCAGCGCCATCAGACCCGTAAGAGTCAGTACTTTTCACTTTACAAATACCAAATTCATTTCATACAGACAAATTTACCTTCGCACTCTCTATATAACAACCCCTAAGCACCATACACAAGTTACAATGTTTGAAACAAAGGTTCCTCCAAGTAGCTATAACTACAGGCTGATACTACTTGCACAGATGTGGCACAGCGGCCAGAGCACATGACTTCCCAGCATATGACAGACAGTTTGGGCTCACGCTTTCATCCCGAGTCCGGCAGCAGCTCAGCTTAGCAGCATGAGACTCTACACACTACCTCACATATTTTCCGTACCCCAGAACCTTCAGACCAGTATGGGTCAGTAGTTTGTCCTAGTAGTTATAAACACATGCTGACACTAATTCCACAGCTGTACTGCAGCGGCCACGGCACATGACTTCACAGCATAAGACACACAATTTACACTCACGCTCTAATCCCAGAGTCCTGCACCACCTCACCTTAGCAGCATCACACTCTAGGCAATACCTCACTTCATTTTCGTAGCCTAGCATTTTCACACCGGTAGGTATGATTAGTTTACTATGCACCCCCTCTATAGCACACCCTAAACACCCCACAGAGGTTACAGGGCTCCTACCCTCCTATTTCCCACTTTTTTTGCCCTTTTTTCACCTTACTCGCTTCAACGGAATAACAAAATGGTGGCCAACACTTCCTCCTTCCATGAGACTCTAGACAACACCTCACATATTTTCCGTACCCAGGACTTTCACACCACTACGGGTCAGTAGTTAATCCTAGTAGGTATACACACATGCTGACACTACTTCCACAACTGTACTGCAGCGACCAGGGCACATGACTTCACAGTATAAGGCACACAGTGTGGGCTGACGCTTTAATCCTTGAGTCGCGCACAAGCTCACCTTAGAAACATCACACACTAGCCAATACCTCACTTAATTTTTGTAGCCTAGAACCGGGAGGTATGATTATTTCACTTCACACCGCCTCTATAGCACACCCTAAACACCCCACAAAGGTTACAGTGCTCCTACCCTCCTCGTTCCCACATTTTTCGCCCTTTTTCCCCCCTACTCACTTCAACGGAATCACAAAATGGCGGCCAACACTTCCTAGTTGCAAACGCTTGTAGCGCTCGCAGCCAATCAGCAGCAAGCTCGTGCTCGTAACGCCTCAGCCAATCAGATGGTAGAATTCCCAAACATCGATATCTGTAAATTTCGATATTTCTCAAAAACTACTGAACGGATTTACACCAAATAAATGAAAGTGTGCTTTCTAGACCAAGACCCTTCTCCCTGCCAAAGTTGGGCTAATTCCGTTCTCCCGTTCGACCTGTAGCCTTGTCTAAAGTTTCCTATGGAAATTAACATTGAAAAACACATTTTGGGACCCCCTTTTTTCTTGGACCCTCCTTGACGAATCACCCCCAAACTTTCAACATAGGAGCTGATCTCAACAAAGAATTTGTTTTGAAAATTTCATGAAGATTCATCAATCGGCGCCAAAGTTATTGCGAATAGAAAGTTGCCATTTTCCTAAAGTAACTAGGTCCTAACTAGAACTACCTAGGCAACCGCCAGTAGGTGACAGCCGCGGTCGGTAGTAGGAGTAGCTGCAGGGTGGTGACGTTGGGGGGAGGGTGAGGGGTAATAAACTATGGATTACGGAGGTTTACAGGTAAGTTAACATATAAATTAATAAAATGAATTTTGTTGCATGCACTGCATCCCCAAATGCGATGCAGTGCATGCAACGAAATTTGTTTTATTAATGTATATGTTAACTTACCTGTAAAACTCCATAATCCATAGTTTACTACCCGCCACCCTGCCCCTCCCCCTCCCCACGTCACCGCCCTGCAGCTACTCCTACTACCGACCGCGGCTGGTAGGTAATATATATATATATATATAATATAAATGCACTGCTTCTTTTTTTGCATAAATTAAGCAAGACTGAAAGGGTTTTGTTTTGATATATATATATAGTCAATGAAAAAAACGCAGGTTTCAGGGATGTTATAATTAGTTGGACATTTCACTCGAACAAAACCAGAGAAATTCGGCCATTATAGTTAGTAGAGCTAACTATAACTCGCGCCCCTGCAATGCACTGCTGATGACGTCACATATTACATCCCTCATGACATCGTCAGTGACATCACTGATGACATCTCAAATGACATCACTGATGACATCATCCAGTGAATGTGTGTTTCTTTAAAGTTTAAATATGTTTTATTTATTTATTTATTTATTTATTTATATATATATATATATATATATATATATATATATTATCTACTGGCGGTCGCCAGTAGATAGTTATAGTTAGGACCGTGTTTCCATAGGAAATCCGCAACATTCTATTTGGAATAACTTTGGCGCCAGTTGACAAATCCTCGCGAAATTTTCAAAATAGGTGGGGCGCTCCGCTCCGCTCCTACCCTGAAAGTCTCGGGGGGATTCGTCAAGCGGGGGCTGAGAAAAAAGGGGGTCCCAAAACACGTTTTCCCCATGCAATTTTCCATAGGGACCTTTAGTCCAAGGTACAGCCCGAACGGCTGAACAGAATTACTTGAAATTTGGCAGAGAGGTAGTCCTCAGGTCAGGGAAGTGCCTTTTGCAGGTCTGGTGTCAATCTGTTCAGTAGTTCCTGAGAAAATCAAAAGTAAAATCATATATATATGTGGGCAGAGCCTAACCACACATCTCATCCTGAGATCTGATTGGATGTCAGCACTTCATCCAAGAAGTGTTGGCAGCCATCTTGGGACCAATATACATGATAGCACCTCATTAAAAAGCATTGCAGTTAATAGAAGGTTTTAAGACTTTAGTTACATTATAAATCCTTTGTTGATGGTACCATACTCATTTTAGGAATTGTGGTATGTTCTAAGGTGATTTCATCATGTGAAAAAGCCTTCTGCTGGGATATCATGATTGAGAGAAAAATATTTTCTCATGCTTTTCCCACAGAGGTTTGGAAGGTGATCTATAAGCTAAACTGAGAGCTTATTTTCTGTAAATTCACATTATCTTTCTCAGTCATGTGCGAATGAAGTCTGACATTCTCAGTAAAACATGTACATCCAACAAGGGCAGAGACTGTCAGTTGATTCCTTTGTGTTCTACTGCAGCTTACCAGAGTGTTCCAAAGAACAACTAGAGTTCTAACAGTCCTACTTATGATAAACGTATGGCACACCTGAAGCCATCTTGCTTGGATTAAAGTGGTAACTCTTAAAACATTTAATTTAAAAAGGAACAACATGAGGGAGTTCATTTTTCCATAAAAAGTATGATTAGTGCTGCAGAAAGAAAAATTAGGGCACATTTTGAGTGACTTCTCAAATCCTCTTCTATTTCATTAAAGAATTCTGACATGCAGACTGAAACATGCACTTTCAATACCAGCAGCAGTTTTCCCTGGTGAGCAGTAGCTTTACTACAATGATTTAATGAGCAAAAAGAGTGCTAACATTCTGAATTTATGGCAAATGTGTGACACATCTGAATGCCTTCTTGATGGAATCAAAGTAAAAAACTGAAAGTATTTCCTACTGAGGAGACTGCAGTAAATGAGGAAATTAGGAAACTTCATAACATATAAGTCTCCCAAGATGGCCACCAGAGACAAAAGAGCCCAAATGTAGCCCAAATATCACCCAGATGTAGCCCAAGTATAGCCCGATGACAGAATGTCCCAGAGTGTTCTTAAAAACAACTAGAGCGCTTACTGTCTTCATTTTGACAAAAGTATGGCACACCTGAAGCCATCTTGATTGGAATAAACTGGTAACACTTAAAACATTTAATTTAAAAAGGAACACAATGAGGGGGTTCATTTTGCCATAGAAATTATGATTAATGCTGAAGAAAGAAAATGAGGGCACATTTTGAGTGACTTCTCAAATCCTCTTCTATTTCATTAAACAATTCTGACATGCAGACTGAAACGTGCACTTTTAATACCAGGAGCAGACTTCCATGGTGAACAGTAGTTTTACTACAGTGATCTAATGAGCAACTAGAGTGCTAACTTTCAGAATTTATGGCAAATGTGTGACATATCTGAATACCTTCATGATCGAATCAAAGTAAAAAACTGAAAGCATTTCCTACTGAGGAGACTGCAGTACATGAGGAAATTAGGAAACTTCATAACAAATAAATCTCCCAAGATGGCCACCGGAGACAAAAGAGCCCAAATGTAGCCCAAAATCACCCAGATGTAGCCCAAATATAGCCCAATGACAGAAGTGTGCAAAACACTTATTATTTTGTGTTTTTGCAGTGTTATGTAGTGCTTCATTATTGGGGGATTTTGTCCTAGGGGGCCAAACAGTACACACAACTAGCTCCTTAGGCTCTGAAGAATTTAATAAATTAACTTCCCTAAAGAAAAAGGCGAAAAGGATTGAAATGCATGGTCATTTCATGCTCGAGTACCTTAAAGCAGGAATTATTCCCCAAGGCTTGAGAGTAAAAAACATTCCAGGCCTCTTTGTTAAAATCAGGAAATTCCTTGAACGTTGGTCCCATATAGCCAACAGGTGTTCTCGTGATCTCATGATCCTCATAGTTGAAACATCCAAGGAAATGATTCAAGCACTAATGGATGAAATCCAAGAATTGGAGAATAAAATTAAGAGCAACCAAGCAATAGAGGAGGCTAAAAAGAAATTAGAGGAAGTAGAAACAGAGATGTTATCGTACCATGACTATTTGATGAAACGTAAGACTGAAAAGCTTAAAAAAGATATACGATACACTAGTCAGGAGAGAATGTACCCATACCTGGCAGATAACTTCTATCAACAACAACCAATAGATGAAGACCAATTTCAATCTTCAACTGACAGATTTTCTAAAAAAGTTGTCACCTTTTCTGACACGACGGATTCCGAAGGGGAAAATTATGACCAATACCAAACTGGTAATTCGGGCCGACGAGTCACAGTCAAAAGTAGGGGTGAACGTCCCAGTTTTTTAGCCAGGCGGGGGGGACAGAGATCCAGATGGCGGCCCAGGTACCAACGACGTCAACGGGGCAACTACCAGCAAGCGTACAATTATACACAGGGCCAGAATGTGTACCAGGACGATCCTCAGGTCCTAGTAACGAGACATGCCCATTATTGGCGCGAGTAAACCAAATACCAATCTTTAACCTCAGTAGTTATGAGATTGATCTCCAGACAGAATCGCTATTAACAAAAGGTCTTTCTTTCGTCCCACACACAAAAGCCAATAAATTTGAACTGTTCCAAGATTTAGTCTCATTCTTTCGCAAGATAAGACTACGTGCTTTTTTTGAAGGACGGGTGCAGCAAGAATCCCTTGTCCCAAATAGATCAGGCTTGGCACTTCCTTCCACTTTTGTCCCGACATTAGAACAAGTAGGACCCGAGATCGCTATTTTCGAGCATGTGGTATTCAACAAAATGATGGCGGCCACAAAATTTATTCCAACACCTAAGTATAATCTTTCTAGGGAGGAATATCAAGCTTTGTCCACCCTCAAGAATAATAAAGATATTACAATCAAGGGTTGCGACAAAGGTGGTGGTATAGTGCTTATGAACACGGACCAATATGTAGCAAAAATGACAACTATGTTATCGAATGAGGAACACTACACACCCATACGAATAGATCCCACCAAAAGGGTAACAAAAATGATCAAGGATCTGACTACCCGAGCCTTGGAAGAAGGGGTCATCTGCGAGAAAGAATGTATTTTTTTGAATGTGGCCAAACCAAAAATGGCCTCAATATATGGAATTCCAAAAATACATAAAAACACAACAGACCCCCCCTATAGGCCTATTGTTACCACTATCGGATCTACAACAGAAGCGCTATCAAAATATGTTGACGCTCTACTGCGTCCACATGTCCCTAAAATAAGATCATATGTAAGGGATACCACCGACATCATCAACAAAGTTGAACAAATCCATTTTAACCAGAGCACTCAGCTTCTTGTCACAATGGACATTGAGGCCCTTTATAGCAACATCCCCCAGGTGGGAGCATTGGAAGCCGTAAGGTGGTTTATTGACACCTACAATATAGAATGCCCAGCCCAATTCATACTACAATGTCTGGAAATAGTGCTCAAAGAGAACACTTTCGAGTTTAACGGGTCGCTATTTCAGCAAACCCAAGGAGTAAGTATGGGGGCTTCGTGTGCGCCAACGGTGGCCAATATCTTCATGGCACACTATGAAGAGAGATACATCTACAATGAAGTGGCCCCATTTAGTGAATCTACCACAAGCTGGTCTAGGTTCATTGATGATGTCTTTTATATCTGGAATGGTACTGAGGAAGACTTAACACAATTTGTATTATGGCTTAACTTGTGTGATACAAATATCAAGTTTGTAGCAAAAAGTGATAAGTCGAATATTGAATTTTTAGATGTCAACATTAAATTTGAAGGACAAATGTTATCAGTGGATTTATTCAGCAAACCCACAGCTCGTAACACATTGTTACATTTCTCAAGCTACCACCCAAGTATGCAGAAAACAACTATTCCGTTTGGACAGTTCCTCCGTCTTCGGAGGAATTGTACTAGCATTAGTGACTATGACCAGCAGTCAGAAATAATGAAAGCAAAATTCATATCTAGAGGATATCCCAAAAGACTAGTACGAGACTCTTACAAAAGAGCTCGATACTATGATCGCCAAAGCTTATTGAGAAAAAAAAACCCCAAAGAGCAGAACCGACTTGTAATGGTGACACGGCATAGCACAATGAATGGCAGCATATGCCAGATTATCAATGCTAACTGGCATATTTTAAATGCGACAAGAGCAGAATCAGAACAGTTACCGAGGCCAATGTTTGCATATCGCAAAAATAAAAATCTTAAAGATCTAGTAACAAGATCACGAATGCCAAAACAGATATCTACAACTATCCAGACCACAATCGATGGCCTACCGCCTGTTAAAGGAAATTTCAAATGCAGGTCGTGTTTAGCTTGTGAGTCAGCTCTGGAAGTTAGACAATACTCCATAAATGGAGTTAAAATAAACTTACAATGTCTAACCAATTGCAAATCCACCAACATTATTTATGCCATTCTGTGCCCTTGCGAAAAACCATATGTAGGGGAGACATCAAGGTCGATGGCAACTCGCTTGACGGAACACAGGTCAGCGATTAAAAATAAGAAGGTACAAGCGCCATTGGTTCAACACTTTATCGAGCACAGACACACTACAAAAGACATACGATGGCTGATCCTTGAAAAAATCAACATGAGCGGAACACAAGGCACTGAGATCCGAAAAAGGAGAGAAGTGTTTTGGATATTCTCACTGGACGCCTATAAGAGAGGATTGAACAGTGAGATACCATGGAGTCAAGCCATACGATATAACAACTAGTGTTGTTTTAGCCAGTGAACATCTTGTAACCTTTGATGTCGATTTTGGTTCAAATAAATAGCGGCGAACGATGGGTTTATTCACTCATATAACTAGAGAGTTTAAATTGAGCGTTTTATGGACTACAATAACGCCATGAACGCATTAAAAATCCGTTGCTATCTGTATAGACCATTCCCAAGCCCTTTAGTTGGCTAAATGGAGGTTTGATTGCCAACCGATCAGATTGCAATTGTCACAATGAACTGACCAATGGTTGAGCATGTCTGAGTATATATGCAGCGTTACAATCACCAGTCCCCTTTCTACCCTAATGATTGGCTGGCAACGGGGAGAAAGGACTCTGAAGGCGAGGTGAGTGCTACGCGACTACTACGGGGAGTTAGTTGTGCGTTTTTTGAGCGTAACGCAACAAACTAAAACTTTCAGAAGTGGAGCACATTGATTAACATCAATTATATGCTCCTAGGTATGGCTGAGCACGATCGCTAAACTTCAAATACGTTGCTGGAAGACTGAACCTCTAAGACGACACTAGCGGCGTAAAATAAAAACAACCGACTTGACCGGGTAAGAGAAGATTAACGCGTGTGCACAGGTTTAAACTATAGCAACAAGGTTAGACGATAATGCACTAAAACACATCGCTTGTTATATTTCCCTGAATAGAACCCGCGTAAACACGCTGCAAGTTCTGAAGGGAGCCACTCCAACTGTATTTTCTCAGCTGAACTCAGAACAACACGATAAGACGCGTACAACAACTTTGTTGCTCTAAGTAAGTGCTTTTGAGTTATCCAGATAGGTAACCTTCGGTTTCATTCTGGTGTTAAATACTATACCAATCTGTTTTTTCGGTCATTTCTTAGTAGAACAACCCCGACAAAAACGTATGGATATATAGTACGCGGTTATTCAAAACGCCACCAAAAATATAGCGATGAACATCTGCTACGTAGAGGGAACCTTGATAGCAGATACATTCAATACTCATCAGGTAACACTGACAGCCTAGTACGAAGCTAACAGTTGGTTGGGTTTACAAGTTATGTTGAAGTCTCTAGTTGTTTTTAGGCATATGAAGCGACTGATATGATATTATTCATCATCTCTAATGGGTCACTAGTGGCCATGGACGCAACACTTCTGACACTAGCACAAACCAAGAGAATAGACTAAAACTATAGTAATGCTTAATTGAGGCACACTAGGTTTACTGGGTCACTAGTTGCTATGGGTGCAATACTTTTGTCGTTAGCATAAGCCATGGGAATGGATTACAACTGTAAAAATGTTTGATTGAGACACACTTGGTTTTTTGGTCTGAGATGATTATATCTAAAACATCAATGTGTAAATAGGAAGATGAGATCGAAATGTATATAAATGTATAAATGTATATATGTATAGGGTCGACATAGGGCCATTTTTTAATATAAAATGCACTTGAATATGCGGTAGATGTTCAATTGGTCATAGATTATTCTTTTTCTTTATTATGCTTTAGGAATTCTTGAATATCATGGCTGCCTGAGGAAGGCTGATCGCCGAAACGCGCGTAGACTGGAATATATGAAAATAGCCATGTTTATTATGTATTAATTTTGTTTGATATTTTGCAACACAATTGAAAGCAGAAAAAATTAATGTCTGATAAATTGTAAATCATGAATTAATCCTGTATAAATCTGCTATATCATGTTAGGATGTCATAATGTCACGTACATGAATATTGTGTTGGATAAATAAGGAAAAAGAAAAGCCAAAAAAAAGTATATAACTTCACAAAAATATTAAAGAATGAATTGTTAATTGAACTTTCAAGTGTGATAGTTATGCTTGACTCTGGATTTTGGTCTATTGGTACATCGCCACATTTATTTTAACAATTGTTTCCTATATATATTTTCTCAGTAATATAGTGCAGACTTGTCAGGTATTGGAGTGCTTTACATGAGCATTGGTTACATCACACAAGAACAAATTCATTTTGGTTGTAGACATGGGGAGACTAAGTGATTTGACCAGAATCACAGAATGTCGAGCTAAAGCAGAAACTCCAACCTGGTTCCCCAGTTGCAAAGTCTGCAGTTCTGGAAGTAACACCACATCCTCTCCCCTAAGTGCAACATTTAATCAAGTGGTCAACTGGATAAAAAAACATAAAGATAACAAATAATTTAAAAGTGCTTTGTCGCTATTTGAAAACTCAGAAAATATGTCCTTATTTTAGTCTTTTGGAGCACTAACCATAATTTTGATGCCAATAAGACCCTCTCATATATGTAATTTCTAAAGGAAATGCTCTAGGTATTACAGTTTTGATTACATCAAGATGACGTCAGGTGTTCCACACTTTTGTAATAAATATAGAATGTTAGCAATCTAGTTGTTCATTAGGATACTGTTGAGAGGCAGAGGCCAGGGGCACGGACTCTGAAAATTGAAGGCAGGTAGGAGGGTGCAAAGGCAACAGTTTAACCACACTGAGCAGGCAGGAAGGGCTGTGGCAGCACAACAGACTATGGAGGGCAGTGGAAAGGGGGGCAGGGGCAACAAACCAACAATACAGGACTTGCAAGAGAGGCTGTGGCAATGTAATAGACCATTGTGGGCAGAAGGAAGAGGCAATGGTAGTACAACCATACATGCCAACAGACCCGATTCAGCCAGGAAACGTCCAATGTTTTTAAGCTCAAATGGGCTTTATTTGATCTGTCTCCTGTCTACAATCTCCTCTTTTTCAATGTAACTCAAAGGGGAAAATCAAAACCCCAGTTTTTTTTCAAAATCTCCCTCTTACCAAGTTCAAAATGTTCGCAAGTATGGTACATTGGATCATGGAAGGAAATGGGGTAGGGACATGGACTTGGATAACAGAGGACAGGAGGGACATGGAGAGGTGCACCAAACTGACCATGCAGGGCAGGCATCAGGGTTTGCAGCAGCACAATACACCACACAGGGCATGCGGGACGGGAGTGCAGTACAACAATCCATAGAAAGCAAGAGGGAGGGGACAGGACCATTCACATGGACAACAGAGAACAGAGGGGCAAGAAGCAATGGTAGCTAGCTGACCATAATGGACAGACAGGAGAGAAAGCTGCAGCATAACAGACCATAAAGGGCAGGAAGGGACGGATCAGGGGCATTACAATGGAACAGACAAGCCAGGAGGGAGGGAGTAGGGGTCTGCACATGTAAACAGAGGGCTGGGGGCAAGGGGGCAGGGCAGGAGCAGGAAGATAGCCATGGAGGTCAGGCAGGATGGGCACTAGAAGCAAGACACACCGTGAAGAGCAACAGTGAGACTGTGATGGCATACACACAGACCATGGAGGGAAGGTGGGAGGGGGTCAGGGGCAGCTAACTGACCACACAGGGAAGGTGGGAGGGGCCATGGCAGCACAGAAGACCATGCATGGCAAGTGGGAGGGTAGTGGCAGCACAATGGCTATGATCGGCAAGAAGGAGGGTGCAGGGGCATGCACAAAGGACGATGGAGGATAGAAGGGAGGGTCAGGACCTGTGCACAGACAAGAAAGTTCAGGGGTAGGGGCCTCACAACAGACCGCACGGGGCAGGCAGGAGGAGCAGTTGCAGCACAACAGACCAGGGAGGGCAGAAGGGTGTGGCAGTACAATGGACCATGTAGGACAGGAGGAAGAGGATAGGGGCATGGCATGTGGACAGGCAGGGTGGAGGTGGCAGGGACAGGTTACAGTCATCTGACAATGCTAGGCAGGTGGGAGGGGAGTGGCAGCTCAACAGAACACTCAGAGTAGATAGGAGTGGCAGGTCCATGGAACATGGTGGGCAAAAAGGATGGAGCAGGGGCATGCACAAAGACATCGGAGGGCAGGGGGAAGGAGAATAGGGGCAGCAAGCTAAGCACAGAGTTTAAGCAGGAGGTCAATGATGGGGCATAGAATTGGGCAATGGAGGGCAGGAGGAGTGGACTGGTACATCATACTAAATTGAGGGCAGTGGCAGCACATCAGACCATGCATGGCAGGAGGGAGGAGGCTAGTCCATGGATTCACACAACAGAGGATAGGGAGGAGGGGGATGGGGCAGCAAGCTAACTGTTCAGAGAAGGCGGGTATTAGAAACTTTATTGTTTTTAAAACGTGTGTCTGTGCGAACTACTTAAAATATGAACAAGTATGCAGCACTTAGTAGTGGTCCCCCGCACGAAGCTCTGCCGTATCGGGGGTCATTCCTTCAGACTTTTGGGAGCAAAATTATGGATTTCCCTGCCCCTCCACATCCGCCGCCTTGACAATCTGTCCGCTTTTTGCAAAGCAATAAAAACTCACCTCTTCCCTCTCATGTAGTCTCTACTCTCCCTACCCCACCCCCCCAGTAGGTTGTGCTATGGTTCTTAGCGCCGGGATGCCCCATTGCTGGGGCAGCTGTCGCGCTCAACAAACCTATAACATAACATAACATAACATAATCTCACTTTTATTTAGGAAGAAGAGGTTGTTTGTGACTGTGACTCCGGGCTCACTTGGCAGAAACACCCCCTGACCCTCCACCCCCTATCGCAAAATGTAATGCCCGTGAAAAGGGTAGGTGAACACAGTGTTATATAGAACATGGTCCTGAGAGCACGATTGAAAATGAAAACTAGATATAGTGTATGGTATAAACTATGCACCAAAAAGTGTGATATAAGATGAACCGGGCGTGAAATATAATATGCAATACATTGTGCGCAATGACAGATTCATTGGAGAGCGCGAGATAGCACAGGCACTAGCGCGTGCTATGCAATATGCACCTTGGAGTGTAATATGCACAGGGCAGTGTTGGGTAACCTAACTAGTCTCTAAAGTTGTAATATAAAATATGTGCTGAGGAGTGTAACATTGCATATGCACTGTGACAAAGATATGGATCCCAGATTGTAATATGTATGGCATAGCACTGTGCGTTATAACATAGGCATCGAGGAAGGCATGTTAGATGGGGCAATATAACCCGTGCGAAGACAAGTGTGGCATGACATATTCACGGGGTGGTGTTACAGTGCACATGGGCTAGAGAGTGTCATAGCATATGCACTAGCTGGTGGAATACAACACAGAGGTGTGTGGCACTCGGCAGGCAATGGTGGGTGTAACACAGCATTGGGCTCTGCCAGGAGCGCGCTGTGACTCTCAAGTGATGTTCGTCCCCTTTCCAGAGAGTAAAATAAAAAGTATTACACATCCGGAAGTGGATGTGTGTTTTATTAACCGTGAGGGGGGTTTCTTGCATAGTTTTGGTCGAATTTTTGTTGAATCCCCTTTGAATGGCTTGGTGTGCATGTGTATTAAATGTGCCCGTCAATAGCTACCCATGTTTGTATAAATAAACGACAAGGGTGTCTACCGGGATTAGGCACCGTAGGGCATCAGACATGTCAGAGCTTCACTAGTGGTGTAAATACATTCCACGTGGATTCATTGTATGCATAGTCGCCTTTTAATGAATATCACGCAAATCGTCATGGTGATAGGTACGTACGGTTTGTCCAGCATGTCCTAGGTGTGTCTATAAATATATATTTTTTAAAAATAATAAAAAACAGTGGCCGGCCCTGGGGATTGGGGTCAAAAAAATATAATTAGGAGACAGGCCCTGGGGGATGGGGTCATCAGGGCCAATAAAATAGAATAAGAAGGGGAACCACACAGCCCCCCTTCTTAAAAAATTAAAATAAATAAAAGACTGGCATTGTGCCGGAGGCCACGCCCCCTCCTTGCAGCACTCTGCAAACGTGCCCCCTGGCGAGTTGTAAGTTGGGGAATTAATTCCTCTTCAATACTGAGGGTCCCTGAGGGCCAACTAGCCCAACAGGCATCTCCAGTAAACGCCAGGGAACTGCGCTGCAGACAGGTGTTCTGAGGCCAAGCCCCTTTTTACACCTCTCTGCAACGCAGCTCTGTGGCGCTTACTGGAGGTACCTAGTGGTCTAGTTTGACCCTAGGGACCCTTAGGATTCAAGGGGACTTAATCTCTCAACTTAGAACAGCCACAGGGCGCGTTTACACAGTGGTGAAGGGAGGGGACGGGGCCTGAGGTGACGTGTGCACGTTTTAAATTGGGGATAACATTTCCCTTCAATACTGAGGGCCCCTGGGGGCTAACTAGCCCACCAAGTGCTTCCAGTAAGCGCCACTGAGCTGCATTGCAGAGAGGTGGTCCAGGCCGTGCCACTTTTTACACCTCTCTGCAATGCAGCTCTGTGGCACTTACTGGAGGTACCTAGTGGGCTAGTTGGACCCTAGGGACCCTAAGGATTCAAATGAACTTAATCTCCCAACTAAAAACGGACACAGGGCGTGTTTACACAGTGGTGAAGGGAGGGGACGGGGCCTGAGTTAACGTGTGCAAAAACGCCCTGTGGCCTGTTTTAAGAGGTAGTTTTAATACCCCTACCCTATTATATACTAGGGGTTTACAGAGGAGGTCATGCTAATCACAGGGGGACCCCAACACATAATGTTCCCTAGTGTATGTAGGTGTTTTCACTGTATTCTAAGTGTCTTTTAACATAGCACTGGCTCTAGGACTGGTTAGTCAGACTCAGTTACCACCAGTATCCGTCTGAAAAAGTTGAGGGTACAGGATGATTTTGCAACAAGGATTCTTTCTGCTCCTCTTTTTGTTCTTTCTGCACGTTATCCTTCTTCCTGCACTTTTCTTCGTCTTTGAGGACTTCTGTTGCTTCTTTCTGCACTTCTGTTTTTTTCTTTCTGTGCATTTTTTCTTCTTTCTTCACATGTCCTATCTCTGTAGTCATAGTTAGAAATTAGCATTTAAAAAACCTTTGAAATTCACAGAAAAAACCATAGGTTTCAGGCACGTTATAGTTAGGAATTAGCATTTAAAAAACCTCAGAAATTAACTGAAAAAACCATAGGTTTCAGGGGTGTTATAGTTAGCTGGACTTTTCACTTGTACAAAACCATCGAAATTCCCCCGTTATAGTTAGTTCAGCTAACTATAACTCGCGCGCCCGCAATGCACTGCTGATGACGTCACATATTACATCACTCATGACATGGTCAGTGACATCACTCATGACATCACTGATGACATCTCAAATGAATCACTGATGACATCATCCTTGTGATAGAGTGGCAGACCTCCTCTCACCCTAATATAACCTTTGATACACACATTCAAAAATAGAGACTAAAAGTTTCAAAAAATGGACATACCAATACCAGTCACAACAACCTCTTCAGTAATTCTAAGATCCACATACACATCCACTCATTCACCAACAGTCCTATACAGTCACTCATACATGTACTCACTCATCATATGTACTCATACACCTATACATCCTGTTACACAATGCCACTCATCCATAGAGTTACTCACACACATAGTCACTCATGCTAATAAAGAATCAAACATACATTTACTTGCATATACAGTTATACACACACCACCACACTTACTTCTAGGGAAACTTACACATACTTAGTCTTTTAAATAATCACTTATAGAAACACATACTTATTCATACAGGAACTCTTTCAATCTCTCACTCTCACATATACTCACTTATATACACCAATAGTCACATATACTAGTTTAAAACATATGTAGTTACTCATAAAGACACTATTGAGACAGTCATTCACTCACTAACACACCCATACACACACTCATCCACCCATACAGTCCTGCACACATGCTGTCTTCAACACATACAAACAGTGAGTCACTCATTCATGCACCTATGCACTACATAATACCCCCCACCGAACCATGCAGACACTCAGACTGATACTCAAAAAACCAACTAATAACCTATATAGACACCCATGTAGCTACTCACCAACCCATGCAGCCACTTATACACAAAGTGAGAGACTGATACAGATATTTACATATTTAAACATTACTCACTAAGCCATGTATTCACTATGATACACTTAATCAGTCAGTTACACAATCAATTTTTCAAAAACAAATCATCCATTTAGACACTTATATACCCATTTATTCTTCCATCGACCTTGAGATATACATATATAAAACATATTTAATTTTCAGAAAAACACACATTCACTGGATGATGTCATCAGTGATGTCATCAGTGATGTCATTTGAGATGTCATCAGTGATGTCATGAGTGATGTCACTGACCATGTCATGAGTGATGTAATATGTGACGTCATCAGCAGTGCATTGCGGGCGCGCGAGTTATAGTTAGCTGAACTAACTATAACGGGGGAATTTCAATGGTTTTGTACAAGTGAAAAGTCCAGCTAACTATAACACCCCTGAAACCTATGGTTTTTTCAGTGAATTATATATATACATATACATATATAAACACATATATACATATATACACATATATACATACATATATACACATATATACATACATATATACACATATATACATACATATATACATACATATATACATACACATATACACATATATATATACATATATATATATATATATATATATATATACACACACATATATATATATATACACATATATATATATATATACATATATTACCTACTGGCTGTCGCCAGTAAGTAGTTATAGTTAATTATCCATAGGAAATCTGCAACATTCTATTTGGAATATCTTTGGCACCGGTTGACGAATCTTCATGAAATTTTCAAAACTCGTGGCCCGCTCCGGTCCGCTCCTAACCTGAATGTCTCGGGGTGGCCCTATCCCCGGGACACTGTAGTTTGCAATGGTAGGGCGGGAGACTCGTGGCTCCCGCCCTGTCATAGCAAACTGCTTTGCTATTTGGAAGAGAGAGCAGAAAAGCTGCTCCCCATGTGGAAAAGCAATGCCGGCTCCCGCAGGAGGCGGGGAGCCGGCTGGGACCGTGGGGGGATTGGGGCCCCCCACGGTCCCCAACAGAGAGGGCAAGCCCTGGGGGATGGGGTCCCCGGGGCTACAAGTGGCTCAGGAGGGGGGCCACACGCCCCCTCCCCAAAATGTAGTCCTAAAACGCGCCACAGGGCACGTTTGCACAGTGGTGAAAAGAGAGGGCGGGGCCTGAGGTGATAAGTGTGCAAACACGCCCTGTGGTGCGTTTTAAGTTCAGAAATTAATTCCTCTTCAATCCGGAGGGTCCCTGGGGGCCAACTAGCCCACCAGGTACCTCCAGTAAGCGCCACGGAACTGAAATTTTAAAAACTCGTGGCCCGCTCCGGTCCGCTCCTATCCTGAATGTCTCGGGGTGATTCGTCAAGCAGGGGCAGAGGAAAAAGGGGGTCCCAAAACGTGTTTTCCCCATTGAATTTTCCATAGGGACCGTTAGTCGCAGATACAGCCCGAACTGCTGAACGGAATTACACCAAATTTGGCAGAAAGGTAGCCCTTGGTTCACACTCATGCCTTTTGCTTAAATGGTGTGAATCGGTTCAGTAGTTCCTGAGAAAAACAAAGGTAAAATCATAGATAGATCTATGGGCACGGTGGATCTGTGCACCCTGCTGAGCACGAGCTGTATGCTAATTGGCTGTAAAACACTCCAAACCAGAGAGTGTTGGCAGCCATCTTATGCCTCAGTAGAACCACCACCCCCGGGGCTTTTAAAAAAAAAATAATACGTACCCTGTGTGGGGGGGCTCAAGCCCCCCCACAGGCCCCGGGGACCGTCACCTCCCCGGGGCACTAAAGATTCAAAATGGGGGGTCTGTGACAGACCCCCCAGCCCCGGGGACCACCACCCCCGGGGTTTGTAAAATATGGGAGGGGGGCGCGCGGCCCCCCTCCTGGAGCCTTCTTGTGGCCCTGGGGACCGCCATCCCCCAGGTCTGGCTCCTGCAGGGACACTGTAGTTTGCTATGTCAGGACGGGAGCTCGCGGCTCCCGCCCTGTCATAGCAAACTGCTTTGCTATTTGGAAGAGAGAGCAGGAAAGCTGCTCCCCATGTGGAAAAGCAATGCCGGCTCCCGCAGGAGGCGGGGAGCCGGCTGGGACTGTGGGGGGATTGGGGCCCCCACGGTCCCCAACAGAGAGGGCAAGCCCTGGGGATGGGGTCCCCGGGGCTACAAGAGGCCCGGGAGGGGGGCCACGCGTCCCCTTCCCCAAAATGTAAACTTAAAACGCGCCACGGGGCACGTTTGCACAGTGGTGAAGGAAGGGGGCAGGGCCTGAGGTGATATGTGTGCAAACATGCCCTGTGTTGCGTTTTAAGTTCAGAAATTAATTCCTCTTCAATCCGGAGGGTCCCTGGGGGCCAACTAGCCCACCAGGTACCTCCAGTAAGCGCCACGGAGCTGTGTTGCAGAGTGTTGTAAAAAGGGATGTGGCCTCTGAACACCTCTCTGCAAGGCAGCGCTGTGGCGCATTCTGGAGGTACCTGGTGGGCTAGTTGGCCCCCAGGGACCCTCAGGATTGAGGAGGAATTAATTCCCCAATTTAAACCGCGTCATCAGTGATGTCATTTGAGATGTCATCAGTGATGTCAGTGACCATGTCATGAATGATGCAATATGTGACATCATCAGCAGTGCATTGCGGGCGCGCGAGATATAGTTAGCAGAACTAACTATAATGGAGGAATTTCTATGGTTTTGTACGAGTGAAATGGCCAGCTAACTATAACACCACTGAAACCTATGTTTTTTTCTGTGAATTTCTAAGGTTTTTTAAATGCTAATTTCTAACTATAACGTCTCTGAAACCAATGGTTTTTTCAGTGAATTTCAAAGCTCATTTGAATGCTAATTTCTAACTATAACTTCTCTGAAACCTATGTTTCTTTTCAGTGAATTTCAAAGGTTTTTTAAATGCTAATTATTAAGTGTGATAGTAGTTATACCTATTTTTTGTACTGATTTTCTACAGTTTTTTAACAGTTTATTTATACATATTTTATTCATTAAATAACATTATATATTTTTCTGAAAATTGCAACAACAAAAAAATTCAAACTGAAGTATTGATTAATTTTTTTGTTTTCATTTTTTATTTTAATATATTTATATTATTTTCTTTAAAAAAATAATTTCAAATTTTTATTGGAGTCACGCAGTCAAAGTGTACACATCACGGTGGAAGCACGGAATCTAGCCACTATTTTAGAAAAGTCGTGAAGGATCCACGTACAGTGCACGACGGCTGCGTGTTTTGCAGTTACATCACATACATTTAATATTACGTGATGTGCGCGATTGGTATGCGACCAGTCCGCGACTCCTGCTCCCGCGCATTCGCGACCCATGCGCATTACAGTATGAGATGCTTGCGCGGTGGTGGTTCCCGCGTGACGTCATATACATGCCGGGGCACGCTGGGTGCGCGACTCCTGCAAAAAGAATTTATGTTCCAAAATGATATGTATGTGTCTTTAATATACATATTAGGGCAAGAGATTATGTAAGATATTCATCAAAATAATATATTTGTACTTATAATAAACTTATATTATTTTTAAATATATTTTCGCGAAGTCGGGTGCGTGCATCGTGAGTGCAGAGAACCAGGTCAGCAGAGGTGCTGTAGAGTCAGAGAAACCAGGTCAGCAGAGCCGTTGTAGAGCCAGAGAACCAGGTCAGCAGAGCTGCTCTAGAGCCTAAGAAGCAGGTCAGCAGAGCTGCTCTAGAACTAGAGACCCAGGTCAGCAGAGCTGCTCTAGAGCCTGAGACCCAGGTCAACAGAGCTGCTCTAGAGGCCGAGAACGTGGTCACCAGCGCTGCTGTAGAGCCAGAGAAACCAGGTCAGCAGAGCTGCTTTAGAGGGAGGGAACCAGGTCAGCAGAACTGCTTTAGAGCCATAGAACCAGGTCAGCAGAGCTGCTCTAGAGGCAGAGAAACAGGTCAGCAGAACTGCTTTAGAGCCAGAGACCCAGGTCAGCAGAGCTCTTTAGAGGGAGAGAACCAGGTCAGCAGAGCTGCTCTACAGTCAGAGAACCAGGTCAGCAGGACTGCTCTACAGCCAGAGAACCAGGTCAGCAGAGCTGCTCTACAGCCAGAGAACCAGGTCAGCAGAGCTGCTTTAGAGCCATAGAATCAGGTCAGCAGAGCTGCTTTAGAGCCAGAGAACCAGGTCAGCAGAGCTGCTCTAGAGGCAGAGAACCAGGTCAGCAGAGCAGCTCTAGAGCCAGAGAACCAGGTCAGCAGAGCTGCTTTAGAGCCATAGAACCAGGTCAGCATAGCTGCTCTAGAGGCAGAGAACCAGGTCAGCAGAGCTGATTTAGAGGGAGAGAACCAGGTCAGCAGAGCTGCTTTAGAGCCAGAGAACCAGGTCAGCCGAGCTGCTCTAGAGCCAGAGAACCAGGTCAGCAGAGCTGCTTTAGAGCCGGAGACCCAGGTCGGCATAGCTTCTCTAAAGGCAGAGAACCAGGTCAGCAGAGCTGATTTAGAGGGAGAGAACCAGGTCAGCAGAGCTGCTTTAGAGCAAGAGAACCAGGTCAGCAGAGCTGCTCTAGAAGCTGAGAACCAGGTCAGCAGAGCTGCTGTAGAGCCAGACAAACCAGGTCAGCAGAGCTGCTTTAGAGCCAAGGGACCAGGTCAGCAGAGCTGCTCTAGAGCCAGAGAACCAGGTCAGCAGAACTGCTTTAGAGCCATAGAACCAGGTCAGCAGAGCTGCTTTAGAGCCAGAGAACCAGGTCAGCAGAGCTGCTGTAGAGCCAGAGAAACCAGGTCAGCAGAGCTGCTTTTGAGGGAGTGAACAAGGTCAGCAGAGCTGCTTTAGAGCCATAGAACCAGGCCAGCAGAGCTGCTTTAGAGCCAGAGAACCAGGTCAGCAGAGCTGCTTTAGAGCCAGAGAACCAGGTCAGCAGAGCTGCTCTAGAGCCAGAGAACCAAGTCAGCAGAGCTGCTTTAGAGCCATAGAACCAGGACAGCAGAGCTGCTTTAGAGCCAGAGAACCAGGCCAGCAGAGCTGCTCTAGAGCCTAGGAACCAGGTCAGTAGTGCTGCTCTAGAGCCAAAGAACCAGGTCAGCAAAGCTGCTGTAGAGCCAGAGAAACCAGGTCAGTAGAGCTGCTTAAGAGGGAGAGAACCAGTTCAGCAGAGCTTCTCTAGAGGGAGAGAACCAGGTCAGCACAGCTGCACTAGAGCCTAAGAACCAGGGGCCATATGTAGGTAGGCTGTGTTTTGCGATTCTCTAATTGTAATTTTTAGGGAATCGCAATTAGAGAATAGCAAAACGCTATGTAGGTAGGATTAGCAATTTTTTTTGCGAATCCCACCTATTCCTTATTTGCGATTCTCTAATTGAGAATCGCAAATAAGGAATACCTTGCCATTCATTCCTATGGGCTAAAAGGCCCATAGGAATGAATAGGAAGACATTCTCAATTTGCGATTCTCAATTAGAGAATCGCAAATTGAGAATGCAATTTCAAGGGTGCAAGGGTGTCAACATGACACCCTTTTGCACCCCTGTAATGAGCATGGGTGCACATGTGGCGCACATACATGCCCTAAGGGCATGTATGTGTGCCACATGGCACTTTGAATAATGCAAAAAACTGCATTATTGAAAGAAATCGCAAATTACCATCAACCTGAAGATGGTGGTAATTTGCGATTCCTTAAGCCAAAATAGCACAACTTGGGTGCTTTCTACATTGCATTTCAGGAATCGCTATTTGGGATTCCTTAAATGCATTTGCAAAATAAGGAATCGCAAATTTTGCGATTCCTTATTTTGCATGTGGGTTGTTGTTCCCTACATAGCATACTGCCCAAATTGCGATCGCAAACGCTGAAATTCTGCGAATTTCAGCATTTGCGATCGCAATGTGCCTTTCTACATATGGCCCAAAGTCAGCAGAGCTGCTCTAGAGCCAGAGAACCAGGTCAGCAGACCTGCTGTAGAGCCAGAGAAACCAGGTCAGCAGAGCTGCTTTAGAGGGAGAGAACCAGGTCAGCAGAGCTGCTTTAGAGCCAGAGAACCAGGTCAGCAGAGCTGCACTAGCTGACACTGAATGACTGAGACTGACAGATTGACACTGACTAACACTGATTGACTGACACTGACTGACACTGCTTGACTGACACTGACTGACTGACTGACACTGACTGACACTGACTGACTGACACTGGCTGACACTGACTGACTGACACTGACTGACACTGACTGACACTGACTGACTACTCTCTACTACTCACTCTCTACTACTCTCTACTACTCTCTCTCTACTACTCACTCTCTACTACTCTACTACTCACTCTCTACTACTCACTCTATTACTCACTCTCTGCTACGCTCTACTACTCACTCTCCACTCCTCTCTACTACTCTCTCTCTACTACTCTCTCTCTACTACTCACTACTACTCACTCTCTACTACTCACTATCTACTACTCGCTCACTACTACTCTCTACTACTCACTCTCTTCTACTCATTCTACTACTTACTCTATACTACTCTCTCTGCTACTCTCTCTACTACTCTCTACTACTCACTCTCTAATCTCTATTACTCACTCTCTACTACTCACTCTCTTCTCTCTACCTCTCTACCTCACTCTACCTCTCTACCTCTTCCTCTCTACCTCTACACCTCTACCTCTCTCTACACGCACACATATGCACACATATATATGCATTTATATATATGTATGTGTATATATATATACATACATATATAAACATATATATAATATGCATATCTATATAAATACAAATATAAATGCATGCATACATATACATATATGCATGCATGTGCATGTTATGTACATGAAAGTTTGAAAAACACTAATACAAGCAAAGCTAAAAAGCCACCTAATCACAAACAGAATTGCTTTAACTTAAACGAGGGCGCGACCTGTTGCATTTTCAAAGCTTGTTTACTTTGTTTCCATCAAGAAGGCATTCAGATGTATCACACATTTGCCATAAATTCTGAATGGTAGCACTCTAGTTGCTCATTAGATCACTGTAGTAAAGCTACTGCTCACCAGGGAAGTCTGCTGCTGGTATTCGAAGTGCATGTTTCAGTCTGCATGTCAGATTTTTTTAATGAAATAGAAGAGGATTTGAGAAGTCAAAATGTGCCCTAATTTTTCTTTATGCAGCATTAATCATAATTTCTATGGCAAAATGAACCCCCTCATTTTGTTCCTTTGCAAATTAAATGTTTTAAATGATACCACTTAATTCCAATCAAGATGGCTTCATCTGTGCCATACTTTTGTCATAAGTAAGACTGTTAGCGCTCTAGTTGTTTGTAACGCCCTGAACGTCTCAGGATCGTTTAACAGACACGACAATGAGGACGCAACCACTTGTGAAGGGTTAGTTCTTTTAATGAAGGCAAATAAAATACAAAGAACAAACAAAAGTTATAGTCACTGGAATCCTCCAGGCTAAGTACGTTACCAGCCCACAGCACGGATGGTCCTAACCGTCCTCTGCATATACGCCGATCCCGGCGTATGCCAACAGAGGGCAGAAATGAAATGGCCGACAATGCCAATCGGTAGGCTGTGAGGGGCACGAAGAGTGTTGGGGAGAATCGAGGAGTCAGGGAAACACCCAGCCGGGGTCTCTACCTGAAGGGAGCAGCCGCTCAACCTCTTCCTCAGACTGCACCGGGACGCGGAGTCACCTCCTGGTGATGCGTCACCGATACCCCAATCACAAGCAAGAAGACTGAACCGAGAGCAGCCGCTCGATCGATCCTGTGGACTTCCGAGTCTGTAACGCGGCAAACACCTCCTGGTGTGCGTTACAGCTGGCAGTCCCTGTGTCTCTGGTCGGGCTGGGAGTTACGACTCCAACCAGCAAAAGCGCCACTGCGCTTGGACTCAGCCGAGTCAAAAAGCGAAGCTCAATGGTTGACCGGTAGAGCTTCCGGGTCCTTCACAGGTGACGATGGGGCAAGACACGGCCCAGGGAGTAACGACTCGACCTACCTCCGTTCTTGCCTTACTGGAGCACCACTCCGGAACACTGCTCTTCACGAAGCAGGTACGTCGGTGTAAACACAATATCCGACAGCCTTGTACCTCCCGGTTCCTCCCTTTATAGGGCGTGTTTTCCTTGAGTTATGTAACAGCTCTCCTGTTTACATAAGGGCGTGTTTCCCTTGAGTTATGTAACAGCTCTCCTGTTTACATAAGGGCGTGTTTCCCTTGAGTTATGTAATAGCTCTCCTGTTTACATAAGGGCGTGTTTCCCTTGAGTTATGTAACAGCTCTCCTGTTTACATAACCTCTCAACCGCTAAGCATCCTGGGAGATGTAGTCCGTTTTCGCTGGTTACCGTTTTCCTCCCCTCGTATGACAGGAATTCTTGACAGTACATCCTCCCTCTCAGCGGCTCCCCACGGGTCCAGCGCTGGCAGGAAAACGCCGATGGAACAAGGAGACCAAGCGCGGAGCATGAACCCCTTCAGCCGGTTCCCATGAATGCTCCTCCGGGCCATAGCCTTTCCACGCAACCAGGTACCACAGCTTCCCCCTGCGCCATTTGGACGCCCATATGCCCGACACTTCATACTCCACCTCCGACTCCACGCATACCGGCCTAGGTGTCCCAGACGGCTTGGAGGGTGCTGGTTTGAGCAATGATACATGAAAGACAGGGTGTATCCGCAATGACTGGGGCAAGCACACCTTCACGTTCACGGGACCCATACACTTGGTAATTCGATAGGGGCCCATGTACTTGGGATGGAACACACTGTTCTTTCGAAACCTCATGTTTCTTGTGGATATCCAGACGTAGTCTCCAGTGCGGTACAGTGGCCCGGGCCTTCTCTTCCTATCTGCCGCAGCCTTGTATCTTCTCTTGGCCTCTATTAGGACAGCCCTTGAGCGCATCAACGTGTCTTTTATGTGTGCCACCCTGTCCGCTGTGGCGGCAATCCTGTCCTCTCTGAACGGATGTAGAAATGGCAAGAACCAGGGATGTTGGCCATAGTTGCTATAGAACGGAGATGACTGTGTGGAGCTGTGAGTGGCGTTGTTATAGGCTATCTCTGCAACCCATAGCAAGTCGACCCATTCTTCCCTGCCCTGGTCCACAAAACATCGCAGATACTGTTTGAGCGTTTGGTTCAGGCGCTCGGTTTGGCCGTCCGTTTGAGGGTGGTAGCTGGTGGACAGGGCGGTCTTAACATGCAGCGCAGTGCACCAAGTCTTCCAGAATTGCGCAGTAAACTGCGACCCCCGGTCCGACACGATCACCCCAGGTAATCCATGCAGTCGTACCACATTCTTTAGGAGTAGTGACGCCAATTCCCCGGCCGTAGGGACTCTCTTGCAGGGGATGAAGTGCCCCATTTTCGTCAAGCAATCCACCACCACCAGTATTGCCGTCATCCCCTGGTCTACCGGTAGGCCCACCACGAAGTCCAGTGATATGCTATCCCATGGTCTATCCGGGGTCGGAAGTGGATGTAAGAGCCCTTGGGTTCGGCCATGGTCGGCCTTCATGGTAGCACACGTAGGACACTCCTGTCCCCACCTCCTGACATCCACTCTCATGGTTGGCCACCAGAAATGCCGTCCCATGCTAGCCACCGTTTTTTCAAAGCCCAAATGACCTGCGCATGGAGAGTCATGGCACCAGATGAATGCTTGTTTCCTTAGCCTAGGCGTGGGTATCAATAGGCACCTGCCCTTCAGGGGTATCCCGTCCTTCAGCTGCCATTCTCTGTGACTGAGGAGCCACCTCCGCCATGCGAATGACCTGATCCCTCTCTTTATTCCCCTCAGGAAAGTATCCGGTTGGATAACCCCCAATACCATCCTCGGGGAAATGATGGAACGCTCGGTTGCAGGCAATGGTTCCATAACTGCAGATTGACGGGACAGGGCGTCCGCCTTCCGGTTTTCCGTCCCCGGCCGATATGTGATGCGGAAGTTGAACCCCGCAAAGAAGATCATCCACCGCAGCTGCCTGGGAGAAAGGTGTCTAGTGGCCGTCATGAACTGTAGGTTCCGATGGTCCGTGTACACCGATACCACATGTCTTGCCCCCATCAACCAATGCCTCCATTCGGTGAAGGCGTCCTTGATTGCGAGAAGCTCCTTCTCCGCAATATGGTAGTTGCGTTCGGCGTCGTTGAGTTTGCGGGACATGTACGCAACGGGATGAAGCACCCCTGTGTCGTGGTTGCGTTGGGACAAGATAGCCCCCAGCGCCACATCCGACGCGTCCGCTTCCACCACGTAGGGGAGATCCGGATCGGGGTGAGCCAACACCGGCGCCTTACCAAAGGCGCTTTTCAGGGCCTCAAAGGCTTTGTTCGCTTCAGGGGACCAGACAAACTCCTTGGACTTCCTCAGTAGCTGTGTGATTGGGGCCACCACTCCTGAAAATCCATCTATAAACCGCCTGTAAAAGTTGGCGAAGCCAATGAAACTTTGGACGTCCTTCACGCTTTGGGGCACCGGCCATTCTTTCACCGCCTTGATCTTTCGTTCTGCCATCTCCTGTCCCTCTGGACTCAGCATCACTCCGAGGAATTCCACGGATGTGACGTGGAAGTCACACTTGCTGAGTTTACAAAACAGCATGTTTTCCCTCAGCTTTTGGAGCACAGCTTTGACGTGGTGTACGTGCTCCTCCACACTGGACGAATAGATGAGGATGTCGTCGATATATACGATCACGTAGATATCCAACTCCTCTCTGAATACCTCATTCAAAAAGTACTGAAAGGCTGCCGGGGCGTTGCACAGACCGAACGGCATGACGAGGTACTCAAAAAGGCCGAACCTGGTCTTAAAGGCGGTCTTCCACTCGTCTCCGTCCCTCATGCGCACCAGATGGTATGCCCCTTTCAAATCCAACTTGGTGTAGATACGAGCTTTCTTGACCTGTTCCAGAAGTACACTGATGAGAGGCAAGGGGTACCGATTTTTTATGGTTATCGCATTCAATGCCCTAAAGTCCACACAGGCTCTCAGCTCCCCATTAGCCTTCGGGATGAAGAAGAGTGGCGAGGCGGCCGGAGACTTGGACGGGCGGATGAATCCTAGCTTGAGGAGTTTATCCAGGTACCCCCGGAGATGCACGTTTTCAGGCTCCGTCAGGGCATACAGCCTGCCGCTGGGAACGCTGGCCCCTGGCACCAGGTCGATCTGGCAGTCAAACTGTCTATGTGGTGGTAGCACTTCCGCCTTCACCTCATCAAATACATCCTCAAAACTGTGATAAGCCTGGGGGAGAGCCACATCTTTTTCTGCCGCTGTAGCCACCGTCTGACTCCCGCTCTCATCTGCGTCAAGGGATTCCGTTCTTATTCCACAATGCAGGATGCAATACGGTGACGTCATTTCGATGCGATGTGTTGGCCAATCCACAAAGGGGTTGTGTTTCTGTAGCCACGGCAATCCCAATATGACGCCATATTGGGGCGCTCGGATGATGTTAAAATCGATTTGTTCCAAATGGTTCCTCCCATATCTCATCGGAAGGACCCCCGTGTGCTGTCCGATGGGCCCCGTCACCAATCGCCTTCCGTCTACCGCATAGACGTCTTCGGGTACTGCTTTGGGAAGAAGCACTAGCCCTAGCCTGCATGCCTCGTTGTGGTCCATAAACATGCCAGTGGCCCCTGAATCCACCATGGCCACAACGGGTATCCACTGGTCATGCACTCCCACGTGCACCGTGATAAACAGGTGTCGTTGTCCCTTAGTGACCGAGTTGGAAAGTGAAGGGATGGATGAGTGACTCCGAGATGCCCCTTCTCTGGTCTTGGAGTCCTCTAGTTTTCCGCCGGTATGTCCACCACGGCTGTTACCGACCGGTTGGCCCGATAACGTGACGTCTTCGGTTTGGCAGGGCATTCACGTACGTAGTGGCCTTTTTTGCCACAATATAGGCACAATCCTTGTTTACGGCGTGACTCTTTCTCCGTGGCTGTGAGGCTCGCTCGTATTGCGCTGATGTCCATGGGTTCTCCCTTGGATGCGGTGGAAGTTCCAGGACTTCCCACCGTCACATAGGATGGAAGGGATTTTCCTTTTCTCCCATGATCCCCCTTTCTTTCACTTAGCCTATGTTCCAGCCGTAATACCAGGTTGATAAGGCCCTCACATGTCTTGGGTTGAGGGTCAATATGAGCCACGGCGTCCTTGAGCTCATCGCACAGCCCTTGATGGAAGAGCGCCGTCTGTTTAGCAACAGGCCACTTGGTTTCCGCAACCAGCCTTCGGAACGCGTTGAGATACTGCACCAGGTCGTTGGATCCCTGTCTCAACTCAAGCATTTCACGGTCCGCCGTGTACGAGTCAGCCCTTCTGTCGAATACCTTCAGGAATTCCTCGCGAAAAGCACCCCAATCACATAAGAGGGGGTCGTCCCTGCTCACCAGAGGTACGGCCCATTGTGCCGCGTTTCCAGCCAAATAGGATATAAGGAAAGCCACACGAGCCTGACTCGTGGGGAACGCCTTTGGTTTGCACGATAAATGTAGCGCCACTTGTGTGAGGAATACCTGCACTGTGTTAGGATCCCCACTGTACCTCTCTGGTGTTGCCAAGGGGATGGCTACCGGCATTTCCACTACTACCGCAGGGGTCTGGTTCGTGAGGGAGGTGCTGGGCGTGAGCGGGTCCAATTGGATAGCATCCAGTCTGGCTTTTACATCGGCTGTTTCTTGCCTAGAGGCAGCCACTTCAACTTGCATGGCCGCTAAAGCAGCCAGCACATCATCAAGTGTTGCCATGTCTGTTATCGACCGGGAGACAGTTAGTGTTATTAAGGTCGGATATTTTGTAACGCCCTGAACGTCTCAGGATCGTTTAACAGACACGACAATGAGGACGCAACCACTTGTGAAGGGTTAGTTCTTTTAATGAAGGCAAATAAAATACAAAGAACAAACAAAAGTTATAGTCACTGGAATCCTCCAGGCTAAGTACGTTACCAGCCCACAGCACGGATGGTCCTAACCGTCCTCTGCATATACGCCGATCCCGGCGTATGCCAACAGAGGGCAGAAATGAAATGGCCGACAATGCCAATCGGTAGGCTGTGAGGGGCACGAAGAGTGTTGGGGAGAATCGAGGAGTCAGGGAAACACCCAGCCGGGGTCTCTACCTGAAGGGAGCAGCCGCTCAACCTCTTCCTCAGACTGCACCGGGACGCGGAGTCACCTCCTGGTGATGCGTCACCGATACCCCAATCACAAGCAAGAAGACTGAACCGAGAGCAGCCGCTCGATCGATCCTGTGGACTTCCGAGTCTGTAACGCGGCAAACACCTCCTGGTGTGCGTTACAGCTGGCAGTCCCTGTGTCTCTGGTCGGGCTGGGAGTTACGACTCCAACCAGCAAAAGCGCCACTGCGCTTGGACTCAGCCGAGTCAAAAAGCGAAGCTCAATGGTTGACCGGTAGAGCTTCCGGGTCCTTCACAGGTGACGATGGGGCAAGACACGGCCCAGGGAGTAACGACTCGACCTACCTCCGTTCTTGCCTTACTGGAGCACCACTCCGGAACACTGCTCTTCACGAAGCAGGTACGTCGGTGTAAACACAATATCCGACAGCCTTGTACCTCCCGGTTCCTCCCTTTATAGGGCGTGTTTTCCTTGAGTTATGTAACAGCTCTCCTGTTTACATAAGGGCGTGTTTCCCTTGAGTTATGTAACAGCTCTCCTGTTTACATAAGGGCGTGTTTCCCTTGAGTTATGTAATAGCTCTCCTGTTTACATAAGGGCGTGTTTCCCTTGAGTTATGTAACAGCTCTCCTGTTTACATAACCTCTCAACCGCTAAGCATCCTGGGAGATGTAGTCCGTTTTCGCTGGTTACCGTTTTCCTCCCCTCGTATGACAGGAATTCTTGACATTGTTCTTTAGAACACTCTGTGACATTTTGTCATTGGGCTATACTTGGGCTACATCTGGGTGATATTTGTGCTACATTTGGGCTCTTTTGTCTCTGGTGGCCATCTTGGGAGACTTATTTGTTATGAAGATTCCTAATTTCCTCATTTACTACAGTCTCCTCAGTAGGAATACTTTCAGTTTTTTACTTTGATTGCATCAAGAAGGCATTCAGATGTGTCACATATTTGCCATAAATTCAGAATGTTAGCACTTTAGTTGCTTATTATATCACTGTAGTAAAGCTACTGCTCACCAGGGAAGTCTGCTGCTGGTATTGAAAGTGCATGTCTTAGTCTGCATGTCAGAATCTTTTAATGAAATAGAAGAGGATTTGAGAAGTCAATCAAAATGTGCCCTAATTTATCTTTTTTTAGCACTAATCATAATTTCTATGGCAAAATGAACCCCCTCATTGTGTTCCTTTTAAATTAAACTACTGACTCTCTACTGCTCACTCGCTACTACTCTCTACTACTCACTCTCTACTACTCTCTACTACTCACTCTCTACTTCTCACTCTACTACTCTCTACCACTCATTCTCTACTACTCACTCTCTACTACTCTCTACTACTGTCTCTCTACTACTCACTCTCTACTTCTCTCTCTCTACTACTCTCTCTCTACTACTCGCTCTCTACTTCTCTCTATCTACTACTCACTCTCTACTATTCACTCTCTACTACTCGCTCTCTACTACTCTCAACTACTCACTCTCTACTACTCTAGTCCTCTCTACTACTCTCTCTACTACTCACTCTCTACTACTCTCTACTACTCACTCTCCACTACTCAGTCTCTACTACTCGCTCTCTACTACCCTCCTACTCTCTTCTATTCTCTCTATTACTCACTCTCTACTAATCTCTCTACTACTCACTCTCTACTACTCTCTACTACTCACTCTCTACCACACACTCTCTACTACTTGCTCTTTACTACTTGCTCTCTACTACTCAGTCTCTACAACTCCCTACTACTAACTCTACTACTCACTCTCTACTACTCTCTTCTACTCACTCTCTACTACTCACTCTCTACTACTCTCTACTACTCACTCTCTACTACTCCCTACTACTCTCTCTACTACTCACTACTACTCACTCTCTACTACTCTACTACTCCCTACTACTCTCTCTCTACTACTCACTACTACTCACTCTCTACTACTCTACTACTCCCTACTACTCTCTCTCTACTACTCACTCTCTACTACTCTCTCTCTACTACTCTACTACTCACTCTCTACTACTCTCTACTACTCACTCTCCACTACTCCACTACCCTCTACTACTCACTCTCTACTACTCACTCTCTACTACTCCCTACTACTCTCTCTCTACTACTCACTCTCTACTACTCTCTGCTACTCTCTACTACTCACTCTCTACTACTCTCTCTACTACTCTCTGTCTACTACTCTACTACTCACTCTCTACTCTCTCTCTACTACTCTCTACTGCTCACTCTACTACTACTACTACTCTCTCTCTGCTACTCTCTACTACTCTCTACTACTCACTCTTGACTACTCTCTACTACTGACTCTCTACTCCTTTCTATGACCCACTCTCTACTACTCTCTTCTACTCACGCTCTACTACTCTCTACTACTCACGCTCTACTCACTCTACTACTTACTATCTGCTACTCTCTCTACTACTCACTCTCTACTCTCTATTACTCATCCTCTACTCTCTACCTCTCTCTCTACTACTCTCTACCTCTACACCTCTACCTCTCTACACGCACACATATGCACATATATATATATATGCATATGCATTTATATATATGTATGTGTATATATAGGTATATATATATATATATATATATATATATATATATATATACATACATATCCCAAGAACTCCATTTGTATCTCCTTGCAGAAAACGGATACAGACCACAGTTAAGTGCAAATTCATTTATTAATCGTGCAAAAATGCCGCCATGGCGCTTTTCAGCCCGTCCGTGGGTCTTGATCACATGACACAGTCAGGTATCTCCTATTGGCATATATTGTGCAATTTAACAAGCATAACGATTGGCACATGTAATTCAAGCTTGAATAACATAGAAAACAGACTCAAGGCTAAAACATCACGAGTCCTGTTTAGATGGAAATGCAAATAAAGCTATATGTTCATCAAATCCTTAAGATCGATTTAAAAAGACAATTATGTCAAAAAATTAAATCGGTTGAAAGGACAAAAATCATGTTTGCATAAATATAGTTGCGCCAAACCCTAATATATTAAAATACAATTTTCAAAGTGCAAGTTCAAAGTATGTGCAAAATAAGCTGTTATAAAATACAAATAATAAACATTGGACCAATTTCTTATTTTATATTCATATATGGTGCCAAAATTCCCAAAAGGTTATATAAACGAACCATATCATCGGCATCTAATGCCTGTTTATAGATCAGTTACTGGAGCCCCAGTAACTTTATTTTTTTTTATTTTTACATAAATGGTAGTAATGATAGCTTTGGCGGTTTTCACTCGATACCTATTCCAATTGTATGCAACACAACATAATAACAGTTTAAATACCAGAATCTATGATGTTTTCTTGTCCTTTCTTATTGTCCTTATCTTTGTGGATTATTTACAGTATTTAGTATATTTATATTTTATGAACATATTTTGATGAAATAGAATGTGAGATGTAAACATAGACCACAACGACATTCTCTAGTCCCTGTCGACATAAATAAATACACATGTAATAAATATCTTATAAGCAACATAAATGCAATCCAAAATAGATAAAAATCTGCTTAAATATTCTTATATGTAATAAATAGATAAGTATAAAAGAACCACTAAAATGTCAATAAATAATCCATAAATACACCTAAAACTCACAATCAATAAGATCTCATAAAATATTAAATTCAAGGTGTTATAAATCCACAGAATTTAAATCGACAATTTCTAGGAAATCTATAGACATGTAAAAAGATCTTCTGTCTTATTTAGACCTGATGGATATTTTGTATTGCGATCCAAGATAGATCTTGTTTCTAACTGGCGTAACCTGTGTTCTCTATTGCCACCACTTCTACTTGCTGGAATTGAATCTATGACAAAATACCTGAGTTCTCAACTCCTTGGCTCATGCTTGGCTTTAAAATGACGAGCCACCGGATATGTATTATCCTGATTATTTATATACATACATATATAAACATATATAATCTGCATATCTATATAAATACAAATATAAATGCATGCATACATACATATACATATATGCATACATATGCATGTTATGTACATGAAAGTTTGAAAAACACTAATAAAAGCAAAGCTAAAAAGCCACCTGAATACAAACAGAATTGCTTTAACTTAAACGAGGGTGAGACCGATTGCATTTTCAATGCTTGTTTATTTTGGTTCCATCAAGAAGACATTCAGATGTGTCACACATTTGCCATAAATTCTGAATGTTAGCACTCTAGTTGCTTATTAGATCACTGTAGTAAAGCTACTGCTCACCAGGGAAGTCTGCTGCTGGTATTAAAAGTGCATGTTTCAGTCTGCATGTCAGAATTTTTTAATGAAATAGAAGAGATTTGAGAAGTCAAAATGTGCCCTAATTTTTCTTTCTGCAGCGCTAATCATAATTTCTATGGCAAAATAACCCCCTCATTTTGTCCCTTTGCAAATTAAATGTTTTAAGTGTTACCACTTTATTCCAATCAAGATGGCTTCAGGTGTGCCATACTTTTGTAATAAGTAAGACTGTTAGCGCTCTAGTTGTTCTTTAGAACACTCTGGGACATTCTGTAATTGGGCTATACTTGGGCTACATCTGGTTGATATTTGTGCTACATTTGGGCTCTTTTGTCTCTGGTGGCCATCTTGGGAGACTTATTTGTTATGAAGATTCCTAATTTCCTCATTTACTACAGTCTCCTCAGTAGGAATACTTTCAGTTTTTTACTTTGATTGCATCAAGAAGGCATTCAGATGTGTCACACATTTGCCATAAATTCAGAATGTTAGCACTCTAGTTGCTCATTAGATCATTGTAGTAAAGCTACTGCTTACGAGGGAAGTCTGCTACTGGTATTGAAAGCGCATGTTTCAGTCTGCATGTCAGAATTTTTTAATGAAATAGAAGAGGATTAGAGAAGTCACTCAAAATGTGCCCTAATTTTTCTCTCTGCAGCACTAATTATTCTTTCTATGGCAAAATTAACCCCCTCATTTTGTTCCTTTTTAAATTAAATGTTTTAAGAGTTACCACTTTATTCCAAACAAGATGGCTTCAGGTGTGCCATACGTTTGTCATAAGTAGGACTGTTAGCGCTCTAGTTGTTCTTTAGAACACTCTGGGAAGCTGCAGTAGTACACAAAGGAATCAACTGACTGTCTCTGCCCTTATTGGATGTACATGTTTTACTGAGAATGTCAGACTTCATTCTCACATGACTGAGAAAGATAATGTGAATTTACAGAAAATATGCTCTCAGCTTATAGATCACCTTCCAAACCTCTGTGGGAAAAGCATGAGAACATATTTGTCTCTCAAACATGATTCATGATATCCCAGCAGAAGGCTTTTCACATGGTAAAATCACCTTAGAACACACCACAATTCCTAAAATGAGTATGGCACCATAAACAAATGATTTATAATGTAACTAAAGTCTTAAAACCTTCTATTAACTGCAATGCTTTTTAATGAGGTGCTATCATGTGTATTGGTCCCAAGATGGCTGCCAACACTTCTTGGATGAAGTTCTGACAGCCAATCAGATCTCACGATGAGATGTGTGTTAGGCTCCGCCCAGATATATATGTGACTTCGATTTTGATTTTCTCAGGAACTACTGAACGGATTTACACCATTTAAGCAAAAGGCATGACTCTGAACCAAGGTCTACCTTTCTGCCAAATTTGGTGTAATTCCATTCAACAGATCGGGCTGTAGCTGCGACTAAAGGTCCCTGTGGAAAATTGCATAGGGAAAACATGTTTTGGGACCCCCTTTTGTGTCAGCCCCTGCTTGACGAATCACCCCGAGACTTTCAGGATAGGAGCGGACCGGAGCGGGCTACGAGTTTTGAAAATTTTGCGAAGATTTGTCAACCTGCGCCAAAATTATTCCAAATAGAATGCTGCGGATTTACTATGGATAATAGGCCCTACTATAACTACCTACTGGCAACCGCCAGTAGGTAATATATACATATGTATATATAAACATATATATATACATACACATATACATACACATATATACACCTACATATATATATTCACTGAAAAAATCATAGGTTTCTGAGACGTTATAGTGAGAAATTAGCATTTAAAAATCCTTAGAAATTCACAGAAAAAACATAGGTTTCAGGGGTGTTATAGTTAGCTGGCCATTTCACTCGTACAAAACCATAGAAATTCCTCCGTTATAGTTAGTTCTGCTAACTATAACTCGCGCGCCCGCAATGCACTGCTGATGATGTCACATATTGCATCATTCATGACATGGTTTTGTACGAGTGAAATGGGCAGCTAACTACAACACCCCTGAAACCTGTTTTTTTCTGTGAATTTCTAAGGTTTTTTAAATGCTAATTTCTAACTATAACGTCTCTGAAACCTATGGTTTTTTCAGTGAATATATATATATATATATATATATATATATATATATAAATTCACTGTAAAAAACAGGCTTCAGGGGCGTTATAGTAAGCTGGACTTTTCACTCGTCACTCGTACAAAACCATTGAAGTTTAAGGTTATAGTTGGTTCAGCTAACTATAACTCGTGCGCCCCTAATGCACTGCTGATGACGTCACATATTACATGACTCATGACATGGTCGGTGACATCACTCATGACATCACAGATGACATCTCAAATGACATCACTGATGACATCATCCAGTGAATGTGTGTTTTTCTGAAAATTACATATGTTTTATATATGTATATCTCAAGGTCGATGGAAGAATAAATGGGTATATAAATGTCTAAATGGATGATTTGTTTTTGAAAAATTGATTGTATAACTGACTGATTAAGTGTATCTTAGTGAATACATGGCTTAGTGAGTAATGTTTAAATGTGTAAATATCTGTATCAGTCTCTGACTTTATGTATAAGTGGCTGCATGGGTTGGGGAGTAGCTACATGAGTGTCTATATAGGTTATTAGTTGGTTTTTTGAGTATCAGTATGAGTGTCTGAGTGTCTGTATGGTTTGGTGAGGGGTATTACGTAGTGCATAGGTGCATGAATGAGTGACTCACTGTTTGTATGTGTTGAAGACAGCATGTGTGCAGAACTGTATGGGTGGATGAGTGTGTGCATGGGTGTGTTAGTGAGTGATAGACTGTCTCAATAGTGTCTTTATGAGTAACTACATACGTTTTAAACTAGTATATGTGACTATTGGTGTATATAAGTGAGTATATGTGAGAGTGAGAGATTGAAAGAGTTCCTGTATGAATAAGTATGTGTTTCTATAAGTGATTGTTTAAAAGACTAAGTATGTGTAAGTTTCTGTAGAAGTAAGTGTGGTGTTGTGTGTATAACTGTATATGAAAGTAAATGGATGTTTGATTCTTTATTAGCATGAGTGACTATGTGTGTGAGTAACTCTATGGATGAGTGGCGTTGTGTAACAGGATGTATAGGTGTGTGAGTACATATGATGAGTGAGTACATGTATGAGTGACTGTATAGGACTGTTGGTGAATGAGTGGATGTGTATGTGGATCTTAGAATTACTGAATAGGTTGTTGTAACTGGTATTGGTATGTCCATTGTGGAAAAAATCTACCAAGGTTTTGACACACTCCACCAGAACCGAGAGGTTACTGTCCCCGATACGATGGGATATGAGACCCTTGCTATGCTACCTGAACTGACTATTGAGACCTTTGACAGGCTCAGCCTCAGGGTCAAGTCAGGTTCTCCCTCGGACCCGTTAAAGCCAGCCTTTATCACCACACTTTCCCCACTGTGCCGTGACCCCTTATTGAATCTTATCAATATGTCATTGTCCAATGGAACGGTACCCACGGCATGGAAACAGGCAGTGGTCACTCCTATACTAAAAAAAGCCAACTCTGACCCCCGGTTGCCAGAAAATTATCGACCCATATCCCTGTTGCCCTGGATTGCCAAAGTAACAGAAGCCCACGTTAACTCTGTTCTGTCTGAGCATCTGGCTCGTAACCAGATATTGGATCCCAGTCAGAACGGCTTCCGGTCGGGACACAGTACCGAGACGGCATTACTCTACATCACGGAACATCTTCGCCAGGTACTGGACTCAGGCCGTACGGCAGCGCTTTTACTATTAGATCTAAGCGCTGCCTTCGATACTGTGTCCCACCATATACTGATCCAACGCTTACAGGAGGCGGGAGTGACTGATCTCGCCCTCCAATGGTTTCGGTCTTTTTTATCGGATCGATCCTTTAAAGTGGCTATACCACCTGGCCAATCCGCCACTTATCCCCTGGAGCTGGGGGTACCACAGGGATCCTCGTTGAGCCCTACAATGTTCAACCTCTATGTGAAACCGTTAGCTGGTGTCGTCAAACAGTGGGGTCTTACGATGGCCTCATATGCGGACGACACACAGCTAGCGGTGACACTCAGTGGAGACCCTGAGGTGGAGGCCCCCAGATTCCGAGAGGGTCTGATGGCAGTAGCAAGCTGGCTTCGTACCAACTGCCTTCAGTTAAATGCCACCAAAACAGAGGTGTTGGTACTAGGGAAGCACGCTGAGCTATGGGGTAACCAGTGGTGGCCATCAGAGTTGGGTGTCACTCCCATTCCAGCTTCTGGAGTGAGAAATCTAGGCATCTGGTTGGACTCTGCGCTCACCTTCAGGGACCACACTAAGAAGGTGGCTGCTACGTGCTATGGTATTCTGCGGGGAATAAGGCCGGTTTTAAAGTATTTTGATCCCCCTACCAGACAGCTTGTGGTCCAGGCCTCTATACTATCTCGGCTGGACTACGGCAGTTCACTGCTGTTAGGGGTGAATCAAGCAGAGGCCTCTAGGCTCCAAATGGTACAAAATGCCGCGGCACGGGCCATTGTGGGCCTCCCTAGACATTGCTCAGTGTCTGGTACCATCACGGCCTTACATTGGCTCCCGGTCAGACAGCGAATACAGTTCAAAGCGCTGTGCCTGACCTTTAAAATTTTGAAATCTGCTTCGCCGCCGGCACTTGCCAACCTACTCACGCCCTATACTCCTTTGAGATCCTTGAGATCGGAGGGGCTTCACCTGGCTGTCTGTCCACGCTTTAAATTGAGTAGAATGGGTGGCCGCTCCTTTAGGGTGCTCGCGGCAGGTTTATGGAACTCGCTCCCGGTACACATCCGAGCTCTTGAAGATCTACTCGCCTTCAGGCAGGCGATCAAAACTTTCCTGTTTCCCGTGTCTGTTTAATTTCTTTTTCTTTTATTGTGTGTTATGTTGTAGTGTCTGTCATAGCGCCAGGACGCCCCTTTGCTGGGGCAGCTGTGCGCTATAAAAATATAAATAACATAACATAACATAACATTGTTTTGAACATTGTAGTTTCTAGTTTTTGAATGTGTGTATCAAAGGTTATATTAGGGGAAGAGGAGGTCTGCCACTCTATCAAATGGATGACGTCATCAGTGATGTCATCAGTGATATCATTTGAGATGTCATGAGTGATTTCATCAGTGATGTCACTGACCATGTCATGAGTAATGTAATATGTGACGTCATCAGCAGAGCAGTGTGGGCGCGCGAGTTATAGTTAGCTGAACTAACTATAACGGGGGCATTTCAATGGTTTTGTACGAGTGAAAAGTCCAGCTAACTATAACGCCCCTGAAACCTATGGTTTTTTCAGTAAATTTCTAAGGTTTTTTAAATGCTAATTCCTATCTATAACGTGCCTGAAACCTATGGTTTTTTCAGTGAATTTCAAAGGTTTTTTAAATGCTAATTTCTAACTGTGCCTACAGAGATAGGACATGTGAAGAAAGAAGAAAAAACGCACAGAAAGTAAAAAAAGAAATGCAGAAAGAAGCAACAGAAGTCCTCAAAGACGAAGATAAGTGCAGGAAGAAGGATAACGTGCAGAGAGAACAAACAGAAGAGCAGAAAGAAGCCTTGTTGCAAAATCATCCTGTACCCTCAACTTTTTCAGACGGATACTGGTGGTAACTGAGTCTGACTAACCAGTCCTAGAGCCAGTGCTATGTTAAAAGACACTCAGAAAACAGTGAAAACACCTACATACACTAGGGAACACTATGCGTTGGGGTCCCCCTGTGATCAGCATGACCTCCTCTGTAAGCCCCTAGTATATAATAGGGCAGGGGATTAAAACTACCTCTTAAAACGTGCCACAGGGCGTGTTTGCACATGTCACCTCAGGCCCCGTCTCCTCACTTCCCCACTGTGTAAACGCACCCTGTGGCCGTTTAAAGTTGGGAGATTAAGTCCCCTTGAATCCTGAGGGTCCCTAGGGTCCAACTAGACCACTAGGTACCTCCAGTAAGCGCCACAGAGCTGCGTTGCAGAGAGATGTGAAAAGGGGCACGGCCTAGACCACCTCTCTGCAACGCAGAGGAGTGGTGCTTACTGGAAGCACCTGGTGGGCTAGTTGGCCCCCAGGGTCCCTCAGGATTGAAGGGGAATTATTTCCCCAACTTAAAACGCGCCACAGGGCTTGTTTGCACACGTTACCTCAGGCCCCGTCCCCTCCCTTCACCACTGTGTAAACACGCCCTGTGGCCGTTTTTAGTTGGAAGATTACGTTCATTTTAATCCTGAGGGTCCCTAGGGTCCAACTAGCCCACTAGGTACCTCCAGTATGCGCCAAAGAGCTGCGTTGCAGAGAGATGTAAAAAGTGGCACGGCCTGGACCACCTCTCTGCAACGCAGCTCAGTGGCGCTTACTGGAAGCACCTGGTGGGCTAGTTAGCCCCCAGGGGCCCTCAGGATTGAAGGGGAATTATTTCCCCAACTTAAAACGCGCCATATGGCGTGTTTGCACACGTCACCTCAGGCCCCGTCCCCTTCCTTCCCCACTGTGTAAACATGTCATTTGGCCGTTTTTTAAGTTGGGAGATTAAGTCCCCTTGAATCCTGAGGATCCCTAGGGGCAAAATAGTCCACTAGGTACGTCCAGTAAGCGCCATTGCAGAGAGGTGTAAAAAGGGGCACGGCCTGCACCACCTCTCTGCAACGCAGAGCAGTGGCACTTACTGGAAGCACCTGGTGGACTAGTTGGCCCCCAGGGTCCCTCAGGATTGAAAGGGAATTATTTCCCCAACTTAAAACTCGCCACAGGGCGTGTTTGCACACGTCACCTCAGGCCCCATCCCCTCCCTTCACCACTGTGTAAACGCGCCCTGTGGCCGTTCTAAGTTGAGAGATTAAGTCCCCTTGAATCCTAAGGGTCCCTAGGGTCAAACTAGCCCACTAGGTACCTCCAGTAAGCGCCACAGAGCTGCGTTGCATAGAGGTGTAAAAAGGGGTGTGGCCTCAGAACACATGTCTGCAACGCAGCTCCCTGGCGCACACTGGAGATACCTGTTGGGCTAGTTGGCCCTCAGGGACCCTCAGTATTGAAGGGGAATTAATTCCCCAACTTACAACTGGCCAGGGGCGCGTTTGCAGAGTGCTGCAAGGAGGGTGCGTGGCCTCCAGCGCAATGCCGGTCTTTTATTTATTTTATTTTTTTAAGAAGGAGGGCTGTGTGGCCCCCCTTCTTTTTCTAATTTACTGGCCCTGGGGACCCCATCCCCCAGGGCCTGCACCCTAATTTTTTTTGTTGAAAAAAATTAATTTGGCCCTCCCAAGGCCTTAATCAGCCCCGGGGACCCCAACCCCCGGGTCAAGGCCTCTTTTTAATTTAAATTCTTTAGGAGGGGGCTGCGTTGCCCCCCTCCTCAGGCCACTTATGGCTCCGGGGACCCCATCCCCGGGGCCGGCCTTTGTTTTTTATTATTTTAAAAATATATATATTTATAGAAACACCTAGGACATGCTGGACAAACCGTATGTACCTATCACCATGACGATTTGTGTGATATTCATTAAAAGGCGACTATGCATAGAATGAATCCACATGGAATGTATTTACACCGCTAGTGAAGCTCTGACGTGTCTGACGCCCTACCGTGCCTAATCCCGGCGCCCCTGCCGGTGGGTACTCTCCAAGTGGACACCCTTGTCGTTTATTTATACAAACATGGGTAGCTATTGACGGGCACATTTAATATACATGCACACCAAGCCATTCAAAGGGGGATTCGACAAAATTTCGATCAAACTATGCAAGAAACCCCCCTCACGGTTCATAAAAAACACATCCACCGCCGGATGTGTAATACTTTTTATTTTACTCTCTGGAAAGGAGATGAACATCACTTGAGAGTCACAGCGTGCTCCTGGCTGAGCCCAATGCTGTGTTACACCCACCAGTGCCCGCTGATTGCCTCACACCTCGGTGTTGTATTCCACCAGCTAGTGCGTATGCTATGACACTCTCTAGCCCATGTGCACTGTAACACCACCCCGTCAATATGTCATGCCACACTTGCCTTCGCACGGGTTATATTGCCCCATCTAACGTGCCTTCCTCGATGTGTATGTTATAACGCACAGCGCTATGCCATACATATTACAATCTGGGATCCATATCTTTGTCACAGTGCATATGCAATGTTACACTCCCCAGCACATATTTTATATTACAACTTTAGAGACTAGTTAGGTTACACAACACTGCCATGTGCATATTACACTCCAAGGCGCATAACGCATAGCACGCGCTAGTGCCTGTGCTATCTCGCGCTCTCCAATTAATCTGTCATTGCGCACAATGTATTGCATTTTATATTTCACACCCCGGTTCATCTTATATCACACTTTTTGGTGCATAGTTTATACCATATACTACATCTAGTTTTCATTTTCAATCGTGCTCTCAGGACTATGTTCTATATAACACTGCGTCCAACTACCCTTTTCACGGGCATTACATTTTGCGATGGGGGTGGAGGGTCAGGGGGTGTTTCTGCTAAGTGAGCCCGGAGTCACAGTCAAAAACGTCCTCTTCTTCCTGAATAAAAGTGAGATTATGCTGCATACTTGTTCATATTTTAAGTAGTTCGCACAGACACACATTTTAAAAACAATAAAGTTCCTAATACCCACCTTCTCTGAACAGTTAGCTTGCTGCCCCATCCACCTCCTCCCTATCCTCTGTTTTCTGAATCCATGGACTAGCCTCCTCCCTCCTGCCATGCATGGTCTGATGTGCTGCCACTGACCTCCATTTAGAATGATGTACCAGTCCACTCCTCCTGCCCTCCATTGCCCAATTCTATGGCCCATCATTGACCTCCTGCTTAGCCTCTGTGCTTAGCTTGCTGCCCCTATTCTCCTTCCCCCTGCCCTCCGATGTCTTTGTGCATGCCCCTGCTCCATCCTTTTTGCCCACTATGTTCCATGGACCTGTCACTCTTATCTACTCTGAGTGTTCTGTTGAGCTGCCACTCCCCTCCCACCTGCCTAGCATTGTCAGATGACTGTAACCTGTCCCTGCCACCTGCACCCTACCTGTCCACATGCCATGCCCCTATCCCCTTCCTCCTGTCCTCCATGGTCCGTTTTCCTGCCACACCCTTCTGCCCTCTCTGATCTGTTGTGCTGCAACTGCTCCTCCTGCCTGCCCCACGCGGTCTGTTGTTAGGCCCCTTCCCCTGAACTCTCTTGTCTGTGCCCAGGTCCTGACCCTCCCTTCTATCCTCCATGGTCCTTGGTGCATGCCCCTACACCCTCCTTCTTGCCCATCATAGCCATTGTGCTGCCACTAAACCTCCCGCTTGCCATGCATGGTCTTCTGTGCTGCCATGGCCCCTCCCACCTTCCCTGTGTGGTCAGCTACCTGCCCCTGACCCCCTCCCACCTTCCCTCCATGGTCTGTGTGTATGCCACCATAGTCTCATTGTTTCTCTCCATGGTGTGTCTTGTTTCTAGTGCCCATCCTCCCTGACCTCCATGGTCATCTTGCTGCTCCTGCCCTGCCACCTTGCCCCCAGCCCTCTGTTTTCCATGTGCAGACACCCTATTCCCTCCCTCCTGGCTTGTCTGTTCCATTGTAATGCCCCTGATCTGTCTCTCCTGCCCTTTATGGTCTGTTATGCTGCAGATTTCTCTCCTGTCTGTCCATTATGGTCAGCTAGCTACCATTCCCATCTGTTCTCTGTTGTCCATGTGCATGGTCCTGTCCCCTCCCTGTTGCTTTCTAGGGATTGTTGTGCTGCACTCCCGTCCTGCATGCGCTGTGTGGTGTATTGTGCTGCTGCAAACCCTGATGCCTGCCCTGTAGGGTCAGTTTGGTGCACCTCTCCATGTCCCTCCTGTCCTCTGTTATCCAAGTCCATGTCCCTACCCCAATTTCTCCTGCCTACCATGATCCAATGTACCATACTTGCAAACATTTTGAACTTGGTAAGAGGGAGATTTTGAAAAAAAACTGGGGTATTGATTTTTCCCTTTGAGTTACATTGAAAAAGAGGAGATTGTAGACAGGAGACAGATCAAATAAAGCCCATTTGAGCTTAAAAACATTGGACATTTCCTGGCTGAAACAGGTCTGTTAGCATGTATGGTTGTACTACCACTGCCTCTTCCTTCTGCCCACAATGGTCTATTATATTGCCACAGCCTCTCTTGCCAGTCCTGTATTGTTGGTTTGTTGCCCCTGCCCCCCTTTCCACTGCCCTCCATAGTCTGTTGTGCTGCCACTGCCCTTCCTGCCTGCCCAGTGTGGTCAAATTGTTGCCTCTGCACTCTCCTACCTGCCTTCAATTTTCAGAGTCCGTGCCCCTGGCCTCTGCCTCTCAACAGTATCCCAATGAACAACTAGATTGCTAACATTCTATATTTATTACAAAAGTGTGGAACGCCTGATGTCATCTTGATGTAATCAAAACTGTAATACCTAGAGTATTTCCTTTAGAAATAACATATATGAGAGGGTCTTATTTGCATCAAAATTATAGTTAGTGCTCTAAAAAACTAAAATGAGGACATATTTTCTGAGTTTTCAAATAGCGACAAAGAACTTTTAAATTATTTGTAATCTTTATGTTTTTTTATCCAGTTGACCACTTGATTAAATGTTGCACCTTGGCGAGAGGATGTGGTGTTACTTCCAGAGCTGCAGACTTTGCAACTGGGGAACCAGGTTGGAGTTTCTGCTTCAGCTCAACATTCTGTGATTGTGGTCAAATCACTTAATATCCCCATGTCTACAACCAAAATGAATTTGATCTTGTGTGATGTAACCAATGTTCATGTAAAGCATTCCAATACCTGACAAGTCTGCACTATATAAAACTGCAAATACACAAAAAATAAGTGTTTTGCACACTTCTGTCATTGGGCTACATGTGAGCTACATCTGGGTGATATTTGTGCTGCATTTAGGCTCTTTTGTTTCTGGTGGCCATCTTAGGAGATTTATTTGTTATGAAGTTTCCCAATTTCCTCATTTACTGCAGTCTCCTCAGTAGGAAATGCTTTCAGTTTTTTACTTTGATTCCATCAAGAAGGTATTCAGATATGTCACACATTTGCCATAAATTCTGAATGTTAGCACTCTAGTTGCTCATTAGATCACTGTAGTAAAACTACTGCTCACCACGGAAGTCTGCTGCTGGTATTAAATGTGCATGTTTCAGTCTGCATATCAGAATTTTTCAATGAAATAGAAGAGGATTTGAGAAGTCACTCAAAATGTGCCCTAATTTTTCTTTCTTCAGCACTAATCATAATTTCTATGGCAAAATGAACCCCGTCATTGTGTTCCTTTTTAAATTAAATGTTTTAAGTGTTACCAGTTTATTCCAATCAAGATGGCTTCAGGTGTGCCATACTTTTGGCATAAGTAAGACAGTAAGCGCTCTAGTTGTTCTTAAGAACACTCTGGGACATTCTGTCATTAGGCTATACTTGGGCTACATCTGGGTGATATTTGGGCTACATTTGGGCTCTTTTGTCTCTGGTGGCCTTCTTGGGAGATTTATTTGTTATGAAGTTTCCTAATTTCCTCATTTACTGCAGTCTCCTCAGTGGGAATACTTTCAGTTTTTTATTTTGGTCCCATCAAGAAGGCATTCAGATGTGTCACACATTTGCCATAATTTCTGAATGTTAGCACTCTAGTTGCTCATTAGATCACTGTAGTAAAACTACTGCTCACTAGGGAAGTCTGCTGCTGGTATTCAAAGTGCATGTTTCAGTCTGCATGTCAGAATTTGTTTATGAAATAGAGGAGGATTTGAAAAGTCAAAATGTGCCCTAATTTTTCTTTCTGCAGAACTAATCATAATTTCTATGGCAAAATGAACCCCCTCATTTTGTTCCTTTGTAAATTAAATGTTTTAAGTGTTACCACTTTATTCCAATCAAGATGCCTTCAGGTGTGCCATACTTTTGTCATAAGTAAGACTGTTAGCGCTCTAGTTGTTCGCTAGAACACTCTGGGACATTCTGTCATTGGGCTATACTTGGGCTACATCTGGGTGATATTTGGGCTACATTTGGGCTCTTTTGTCTCTGGTGGCCATCTTGGGAGATTTATTTGTTATGAAGTTTCTTAATTTCCTCATTTACTGCAGTCTCCTCAGTAGGAAATACTTTCTGTTTTTTACTTGGTTCCATCAAGAAGACATTCAGATGTGTCACACATTTGCCATAAATTCTGAATGTTAGCACTCTAGTTGCTCGTTAGATCACTGTAGTAAAGCTACTGCTCACCAGGGAAGTCTGCTGTTGGTATTCAAAGTGCATGTTTCAGTCTGCATGTCAGAATTTTTTTATGAAATAGAAGAGGATTTGTGAAGTCACTCAAAAGGTGCCCTAATTTTTCTTTCTTCAGCACTAATCATAATTTCTATGGCAAAATGAACCCCCTCATTGTGTTCCTTTTAAAATTAAATGTTTTAAGTTTTACCAGTTTATTCCAATCAAGATGGCTTCAGGTGTGCCATACTTTTGTCATAAGTAAGACAGTAAGCGCTCTAGTTGTTTTTAAGAACACTCTGGGACATTCTGTCATTGGGCTATACTTGGGCTACATCTGGGTGACATTTGTGCTACATTTGGGCTCTTTTGTCTCTGGAGCCATCTTGGGAGACTAATTTGTTATGAAGTTTCCTAATATCCTCATTTAATACAGTCTCCTCAGTAGGAAATACTTTCAGTTTTCTACTTTGATTCCATCAAGAAGGCATTCAGATGTGTCACACATTTGCGATAAATTCAGAATGTTAGCACTCTAGTTGCTCATTAGATCACTGTAGTAAAGCTACTGCTCACCAGGGAAGTCTGCTGCTGGTATTGAAAGTGCATGTTTCAGTCTGCATGTCAGAATTTTTTATGAAATAGAAGAGGATTTGAGAAGTCACTCAAAATGTGCCCTAATTTTTCTTTCTGCAGCACTAATCATACTTTATATGGCAAAATGAACCCCCCATGTTTTAAGCGTTACCACTTTATTCCAATCAAGATGGCTTCAGGTGTGCAATACGTTTGTCAAAAGTAGGTCTGTTAGCGCTCTAGTTGTTCTTTAGAACACTCTGGGAAGCTGCAGTAGAACACAAAGGAATCAACTGACAGTCTCTGCCCTTGTTGGATGTACATGTTTTACTGAGAATGTCAGACTTCATTCCCACATGACTGAGAAAGATAATGTGAATTTACAGAAATTATGCTCTCAGTTTAGCTTATAGATCACCTTCCAAACCTCTGTGGGGAAAAGCATGAGAAAATAGTTTTCTCTCAAACATGATTCATGATATCTTAGCAGAAGGCTTTTTCACATGGTAAAATCACCTTAGAACACACCGCATTTCCTAAAATGAGTATGGTACCATCAACAAATGATTTATAATGTAACTAAAGTCTTAAAACCTTCTATTAACTGCAATGCTTTTTAATGAGGTGCTATCATATATTGGTCCCTGGATGGCTGCCAACACTTCTTGGATGAAGTGCTGACAGCCAATCAGATCTCACGATGAGATGTGTGGTTAGGCTCCGCCCAGATATATATGTGATTTTACTTTTGATTCTCTCAGGAACTACTGAACGGATTTACACCATTTAACCAAAAGGCACGACTCTGAACCAAGGGCTACCTTTTTGCCAAATTTGGTGTAATTCCGTTCAGCAGTTCGGGCAGTAGCTGCGATTAAAGGTTCCTATGAAATATTGCATGGGGATAACAAGTTTTGGGACCCCCTTTTTACTCGGCCCCCGCTTGACGAATCACCCGAGACTTTCAGGATAGGAGCGGACCGGAGTGTCCCAACAGTTTTTTAAATTTTGTGATGATTCATCAACCGGCGCCAAAGTTATTCCATATAGAATGTTGCGGATTTCTTATGGATAATAGGTCCTAACTATAAAATATATATATATATATATATATATATACATACCAAGGTGTATTGAAGAATGAGTAGGTGTATAAGTGTCTAAATGGATGATTTAGTAGGTGCGTGACTGATTGTATAACTGACTGATTAAGCGTATCTTACTGAATGCATGGGTTAGTGAGTAAACTGTGTAAATGTCTGTATAAGACTGTCAGTTGGTGTATACGCGGCTGCATGGGTTGGTGACTGTCTATATGGGTTGTTGATTGGTTGTCTGAGTATCTGTATGGGTGCCCGAATGTCTGTGAGTGGGGTGGGGGGTGGGTGACTCTGTGCATAGATGTGTGAGTGGGTGATTCTCTGGCTGTATGGGTTCAAGAGTGCATCTGTGAAGGTCTGTATGGGTGAGTGAGTATGTGTATGGGTGTGTTGGTGAGTGAATGGATGTCTCATTGGTATATGTGTGAGTAACTACATATGTGAAAGGCAGTATATGTAAGTGTTGGTGTATATAAATGACTATACGTGAGAGTGAGTGATTGTGAGAGTGGTTGTATGGATGAGTGGAGAGGTGTGGCTCACTGGTTAGAGGCGGCAGATCCGTAAGCAGAGAATCGGCCAGGGACCAGGGTTCCATTCCCGACGCGGCAGGGTCATGGACCAGGGTCAAAACGGACTCGATAATTCTCGCCTCGGTACCTACTCTAACCAGGAACACACTCGGCAGCTCTGGGCATTAAGCTTGCCTCATCTCTACAACGGCCCCCCACAGACGCCAGGGATGCCTGGTTTCACCTTGGAGATACCCAGAAAGGGACCATCTCACAGGGATAGCCAGGACGGGTTCCCCAGCGGTCTATAGTGCCGGGACACTTCTGAGTAGCTGTGCGCTGAATAAAATTAAAATAACATAACATAACATAACATAACATAACATGAGTGCGCGCTTGTATCAGTTGTTGTAGTAAGTGTGTGTTAGTATTTGTATAAATAAGTGAGGTGGTCTGTGTATAACTGTATAGGTGAGTAAATGCGTGTGATTGATTCTTTGCATGACTGAGGATGTGTGTGAGTAAGTCTATGGATGAGTGGCAGTGTGTGAGTGTATGTATAGGTGTATGAGTTCATATGATAGTGCTGTATTAATGAGTGACTGCATGTATGATTTACTGTATGGATGAATGAGTTGATGTGAGTGTGTAGACCTAAGTATCACTGTGCAGGTATGTATTAACTGCTATTGGTCTGCCTATGGTTTCGATATTGGTCGTCTGTATTTTAGAGTGGGTGTATAAAAGGTTTTATTAGGGTGTGAGGAGGTGCATCAGATTATCATATGGATTATGTCATCAGTGATGTCATTTGAGATGTCATCAGTGATGTCATCAGTGATGTCACTGACCATGTCATGAGTGATGGAATATGTGATGTCATCAGCAGTGCATTGCGGGGGCACGAGTTATAGTTAACTCTACTAACTATAAAGGCCGAATTTCTCTGATTTTAAACGAGTGAAATGTCCAACTAACTATAACGTGCCTGAAACCTGTGTTTTTTTCAGTGAATTTCTATGTTTTTTTAAATGCTAATTTCTAACTATAATGTCCCTGAAACCTATGTTTTTTTCAGTAAATTTCAATGTTTTTTTAAATGCTAATTTCTAACTATGCCTACCGAAGTAGGACATGTGCAGAAAGAGGAAGAAAGGCGCAGGACGCAGCAACAGAAATGCAGAAAGAGGCAACAGAAGTCCTGGTAACTGACTCTGACCAACCAGGCCTAGAGCCAGTGCTATGCTAAAAGACACTTAGAATACAGTGAAAATACCACCTACATACACTAGGGAACACTACGCGTTGGGTTACCCCTGTGATTGCCATGACCTCCTCTGTAAGGCCCTAGTACATAATAGGGCAGGGGGATTAAAACTACCTCTAATTCAGAGGTGCAGAAAGACGCTTCTTTAAGTAGTAGTCACATTTGCACAGTGGTGGAGAAAGGGTGCTTGTCGTCCTACCTGCACTCAGGAATTTCATGGCATAGGACTTAGACGAGGTACCCCAAAGTCCCTCCGGAGTAAATTAAACTTCATCCCCCATCTCGTAGTCTGCCATGAGGTGCATTTGCAGAGTGTTGGAGAAAGGGGGGCATGTCCTCCTTAGACGTCTTAGCAATCCCACTGTGTGGGACTTACTGCAGATAACAAGAGGGGTAGTTGGCCCCAACGACAACCTTGGGGGCCAACTAACCCTCCTATTACCTCCAGTAAGTCCCACACAGCCGTATTTCTAAGTTCTCATAGCAGGCCACGCCCCCTTTGCCCACCACTCAGCAAACGCGCTCCCTGGCACGCTCTTGGATAGGGATTGAAGTCCCCTTCAACTAGCCTACAACTTACCTCCAGTAAGCCCCACACAGCGGGATTGCTGAGAGGTGGACAAAGGCCATGCCCCCTTTCCCCACCACTCTGCAAACGCGCCCCCTGGCAAATTCTAATTTGGGGTATTAAGTCCCTTTCATTCCTAAGGGTCCCTGGGGGCCAATTAGCCCACCAGGTACCTCCAGTATTTGTGCCAAAGAGCTGTGTTGCAGAGAGATGGTCGGAAGCCATGCCCCCTTTCTACACCACTCTGCAAACACAGCTCCTGGCACACTGCTGCTCGAGGGATGAAGTCCACTTTTGTCCTGAGGTCCTCAGGACATAAGAGGACCTCATCGACCCACCACCAGTGCGCCAAGAGGTGCGTTTGCAGAGTGGTGTAAAAAGGGGCATGGCCTTGGACCACCTCTCTGCAACGCAGCTCTGTGGCATATACTGTAGGTACCTGGTGGGCATCTTGGCCCCCAGGGACCCTCAGGAATGAAGGGGACTTAATACCCCAACTTAGAACGTGCCAGGGGGTCGCGTTTGCTGAGTGCTGCAGGGAGGGGGCGGGGCCTCCGGCGAGATGCCGGCTTTTTTCTGTATTTTTTAGAAGGGGGCTGTGTGGCCCCCCCTTCATTTATAAAATTTGGGGCCCTGGGATCCCCACCCCCAGGGCCTGACCCCTTTTTTCCAATTTTTGTAAAAAACAAATCGGGAAGGGGCCTGCGTGGCCTCCTCCCGAAGGCCAATTTAGGCCCCGGGGACCCCATCCCCCGGGGAATGGCCAGAATTATATTTATTATTTTATGTTTATGTGGAGGGGGCCGCGTGGCCCCCTCCTAAGGCCAATTATGGCCCCGGGGACCCCATCCCCGGGGCTGGACTTTCCTTATTTTATTTTTTTTAAATTAACTCCTGGCGCTGGGGACACCATCCCCCAGGGTCAGCCCTTTCCATTGGGGATCGTGGGGGGAGACCCAATGCCCCCATGGTCCCACTGGCTCCCCGCCTCCTGAAGGAACTGGCATTGCTTTTGAGCAAGGAGAGCTGCTGACATGCAGCTCCCCTTGCTCAAAAACAATCCTGCTTTGCTTGATTGAAGTGAGAGCAGGTTTCCCTGCTCTCTCTTCAATGAAGCAAAGCAGTGTTTGCTATGGCAGGGCAGAAGCCGTGCTCCCGCCCTGCCATAGCAAACAGCAATGTCCAGGGGGTGGGCACCCAGGACATTGCAGGAGCCGGCCCTGGGGGGTGGCAGTTCCTAGGGTCATTGAGGGCTCCAGGAGGGGGGCCGCACGACCCCCCTCCCAACATATTTAAAGCCCTGGGGATGTGGGGGTCTCTGGGGCCCAGGGGTCCGTAATGGACCCCCGAATGAGAATATTAAGTGCCCCGGGGACAATATTTATTATTTATAGCCCTCGGGAGGTTGCGGTCCCCGGGGCTCAGGGGTCCCTGAGGCCCCCCTGCCCATTTTCATGAATGCCCCAGGGAGGTGGAGGTCCCCGGGGCAGCATTGGGGGGGTTGGGACCCTACAAGCATTTATTAAAAAAGCCCCAGGGAGGTGGTGGTCCCTGGGGCTGCGGGAGGGCCGTGTGGCCCTCTCATTCAATTTCATAAGCCCCGGGGAGGTGGTGGTCCCTGGGGCTGCGGGGGCCCCTGAGGGCCTCTGCAAATTAATTTGGTGAGTGCCCCCGGTCCCTGGCCCACCCGGGGCTTTAAAAAATGAAGCTCCCGCGATTCATTTAAAAAAAGATTTCTTGTCAGTATTTGCGACCCCTGCGCGAATTTGGCCGAGTTATTTTTAAAAAAAATGCTTTTTTTGGCCCTGGGGGTCCTTTTGGGACCCCCTGAGCAGGCCTTGGGGGTGAGAGTGTTTGTACCCGGTCCCCTTTTCATGTTTTTTATCTTTGTTTTTTCTGGTGACTCGGTTAGATGGCTGCCAACACTTCCTGGTTTGGAGTGTTGGCAGCCAATCAGAATTGAGCTCGTGCTCGGGAGGGTTCACGACTCCTCCTCGGTGCTCAGATATCAATATTTTTCTTTTTAAAATTTCTCAGGAACTACTGAACGGATGTACACTATATAACAAAAAGGACGCAGTCTAAACCAAGACCTACGTTTTTGCCAAATTTGGTGTCATTCCGTTCACCAGGTAGGGCTGTAGCCTACGGAAAATAACATGGAGAAAACGCGTTTTCGGACCCCTCTTTTTTCTCTGCCCCCACTTGACGAATCATCCCGAAACTTTCAACATACAAATTGAGACGGCCAGACCTTTTTTTTTTAGAAATCTACGAAGATTCGTCAAAGATATTGGCAAATCAAAAAACGCTTTTCCAATGGAAATTAGGTTTTAACTATAACTACCTAGTGGCGGCCGCCAGTAGGTATATATATATATATATATATATATATATATATATATTCAGTGAAAAAACCATAGGTTTCACACACGTTATAGTTAGGGGACATTTTACTCATAAAAAACCATTGAAATTCCCCCGTTATAGTTAGTTAAGCTAACTATAACTCGCGCACCCGCAATCCACTGCTGATGACGTAACATATTACATCACTCATGACATGGTCAGTGACATCACTCATGACATCACTGATGACATCTCAAATGACATCATCCAGTGAATGTGTGTTTTTCTGAAAATTACATATGTTTTATATATGTATATCTCTAGGTCGATGGAAAAATAAATGGGTATATAAGTGTCTAAAAGGATGATTTGTTTTTGAAAATTTGATTGTGTAACTGACTGATTAAGTGTATCTTAGTGAATACATGGCTTAGTGAGTAATGTTTAAATATGTAATTATCTATATCAGTCTCTGACTTTGTGTATAAGTGTCTGCTTGGGTTGGTGAGTAGCTACATGGGTGTTTATATTGGATTTTAGGTTGTTTTTTGAGTATCAGTCTGAGTGTCTGCATGGTTCGGTGGGGGGTATTACGTAGTGCATAGGTGCATGTATGATTGGCTCTCTGGTTGTATGTGTTGAAGACAGCATGTGTGCATGACTGTATGGTTGGATGAGTGTGTGTATGGGTGTGTTAGTGAGTGAATGACTGTCTCAATAGTGTCTTTATGAGTTACTAAATATGTTTTAAAGAAGTATATTTGACTATTGGTGTATATAAGTGAGTATGTGTGAGAGTGAGAGATTGAAACAGTTCCTGTATGAATAATTATGTGTTTTTAATAGTGATTATTTAAAAGAGTAAGTATGTGTAAGTTTCTGTAGAAAAAATCCCAATACAAAGAGGCAATCAAAACCTATAGAAATGGGATCAGGACGGCACAGGCCTCCTACTTTGCTGATAAAATTATAGCAGCTAACTCAAAACCCAAGGAGATTTTCCACATAGTAAAAAATTGCATTAATGCGAATACTGCCCCCCCCTTGACAAAAACGCCGGAACAGTGTAACGAGTTAGCAGATTTTTTTCATAACAAAGTCTCTCAAATATACTCCTCTTTCCCGATAGTAGCCAATAACTCAGGAATATCCAATCATACTCCACTGAGCACTTCCCCCCCCTCAGACCAGTCTACTCTGGAACGCTTCCCTCTACTAGACCTGGACACCCTTTATAAACTGGCACGGCTAGTTAAATCTGGCTCCCCCCGCGACCCGGCCCCTCCGGAGACACTACTTCAGGCAAGCCAATCTATACTTCCCGTGGTACTAGACCTACTCAACTCTTCCATCGTCTCCTGTACTGTACCCACTGGATGGAAGAGAGCCATGGTTCGGGCATTGCTAAAAAAAACCACTCTCAACCCAGAAGATTACTCCAGCTACCGCCCAATCTCTTTACTTCCCTGGGTAAGTAAGGTGCTGGAGAAGTACATAAATACCCAACTAGTACAATTCCTGGAAAACAATCTGCTCCTGGACCCAACCCAAACAGGTTTTAGGCCCAAGCACGGCACTGAAACTGCCCTGCTTGCAATCACCGAAGAGTCGCGAAAGATATTAGATCAGGGAGGATCAGTGGCAGTGATCCTCCTTGATCTAAGCGCGGCCTTCGACACGGTCAGCTACGCCACCTTGCTGAACCGCCTATGCAACATCGGCGTCACAGGCGATGCTCTGAGATGGTTTGAATCTTTCCTTAACAACAGATCTTTCCAGATCTTTGACGGGGATACAGTATCAGCCAGTAAATCTCTGAACTGTGGAGTACCGCAGGGCTCCTCACTGAGCCCTGCGCTGTTTAATGTATATATGAGGCCACTGGCTGGGATCGTCGAACCATACGGTATAAAAATTGTATCGTATGCCGACGATACCCAGCTAGTGGTCTCATTGGCTCAAGAGGGTACCAAACATATGTCAGCAGGTCTGATGAAATGCCTTGAGGATGTTAAGGAGTGGATGACACGCTCCTCCTTAAAGCTTAACGGAGACAAAACTGAGCTCATGCTCCTGGGCTCAGCATCCCCAGTGTCTCTTACCCCCCACTGGCCTCCCTGCTTGGGTACCCCCCCAACTCCCAAGGACAGCGTAAAAAGCCTAGGAGTTTGGCTTGACAAAAACCTCTCCTTCTCTACTTAGGCCACCAAACTATCCGCCACATGTTTCGGCCTACTAAGAACACTAAGGAAAGTTCTCCCCCTCTTACCAATGGAAGTCAAACAAGTGGCAATACAGGGCCTGATTCTGTCCCGGCTAGATTCGAACAATGCCCTGTATGTTGGAGCTCCAGAGATGACCCTGCGAAAGTTACAGGTGGTGCAGAACTGTGCGGCCCGCACCCTGTTACAGATCCCACGGACTCAGTCAGCAAAACCCGCAATGAACAGCCTACACTGGCTTCCAGTGAGACAAAGAGTGGCATTCAAGGCACTATGTATTGCCCACCGGGCTTTCTGGAAGTCGGGCCCAGCTATCACCGACAAATTAGTCACGCAATACCACCCCAACAGAAACCTTAGATCTACGGAGGCCTTCCTGGCGGTGGTACCCAGAGTCAGGAGAGCTAGGTCCGGAGGTAGGATGTTCTCCTTAAACACCTCTAAGATGTGGAACTCACTCCCCCTACAGCTCCGGACTAATTCAAACCTACTCTCCTTCCGCAAACAATTGAAAACCTACCTGTTTGCGAGGTCCACCGAACCTTAAACCCATCCGTCATACTCAGTTCTGTCTTATGCTTCAGCGCTTGGATGCCCTTGGGCAGCAACCGCGCTATATAAATGACAATACAATACAATACAATACAAAGTGATGAGGTGTGTGTATAACTGAATATGCAAGTAAATGGATGTTTGACTCTTTATTAGCATGAGTGACTATGTGTGTGAGTAACTCTATGGATGAGTGGCATTGTGTAACAGGATGTATAGGTGTATGAGTACATATGATGAGTGAGTACATGTATGAGTGACTGTATAGGACTGTTGGTGAAGGAGTGGATGTGTATATGGATCTTAGAATTACTGAAGAGGTTGTTGTAACTGGTATTGGTATGTCCATTTTTTTGAAAATTTCAGTCTCTATTTTTGAATGTTTGTATCATAGGTTATATTAGGGTGAGAGGAGGTCTACCACTCTGTCACAAGGATGATGTAATCAGTGATGTCATTTGAGATGTCATCAGTGATGTCATGAGTGATGTCACTGACCATGTCATGAGTGATGTAATATGTTACGTCATCAGCAGTGGATTGCGGGTGCGCGAGTTATAGTTAGCTTAACTAACTATAACGGGGGAATTTCAATGGTTTTTTATGAGTAAAATGTCCCCTAACTATAACGTGTGTGAAACCTATGGTTTTTTCACTGAATTTGCAAGGTTTTTTAAATGCTAAATCCTAACTATAACGTGTGTGAAACCTATGGTTTTTTCAGTGAATTTGCAAGGTTTTTTAAATGCTAATTCCTAACTATAACGTGTGTGAAACCTATGGTTTTTTCAGTGAATTTGTATGGTTTTTTAAATGCTAATTCTTACCTATAACATGTGTGATTCCCATGGTTTTTTCATTGATTTTTTTTTTTTTTTTTTTTACAAATACTTATATTAAACGTGTTTTTTTTATTTTTTATTTGCAAGTGTTTTTTTGTTGTTGTTTTTTTTACTTTATATTCTCTTAAAACACTATGCTTAATTTTTAAAAATTCTGCAATATATTAATTTTTCTCATTTTTTTTTTCCAAACAGGTAAGATATATTAGTATAACATAGAGATTTTTTTTTTTCTTATTTTTTTTTTTTTTTTTTTTTTAAGTGCGCGTACGGTAAGCTTACGGTAAGCGTACGGTTTGCGTAATGTTCGTAATATTTCTACTCTTTTTGCGTATGGTTACGCAATTTATGTAGCCGTGCGTACTGCGTATGGGGCGCGTAAGCGTGTACGCTACACGCGCACGTTACGCGGAAGTGTTGGGGAGTGCCTGTTATGCGCATGCGCGCGAGCGCGTGTCTTTTTTACGCGCATGCGTACTTTTACCGTAAGCGCACCGTAAGCGCTCCGTAAGCGTAACGTAAGCGTAACGTACGCGCACGGTGGGTCATGTGATCATGAAACAAAACTTTTGATTGGTTCAAAGTAGTTTCAGTTCTAGAACTCTCCTACACCACACCCATTCCCCTCATTTCTGCTTGTGATCCCTTAGGAGAAGGAGCTGAGTTGTCTTTGGGATACGATGGCAGACCAGCACTCTTCTGCTGAGAGTGAGGCTAGCAGCACCACCATCAGGCAGAGAAAGAGGAAACAGAAGAGCTCTTTTATATGGGAGTATTTTAGTTTTCCAGAGGGTGAGAAAAAAGTCAATACTGCTTTGGTGACTTGTAAGCTGTGCCAGCGTGTACTTTCAAGAGGTAATCCTAACAAGAAGTATTCCTTCGGGAATCACACTATGTTACGACACCTTGAGGATGTACACCCTAGGACACATGCACGACATACTAGAGGTAACCCTTCAGTAAGTCGAGCAAGCACATCCACAGCAGCTCAGCCGAGTCCTTCTTCGGAAGCTCAGCAGAGCCCTTCATCTGTGGGGGCAGAATCACCTTTTTCTGATCCTGTGGAAACGAACCATCGGTTTGCGAGGGTTACAATGCGGTGTTCATTTTGCCATGGTCTAATTGTTCATAGGGAGACCAGTCTTCCCCTCATTAACAACAAAATAGACCAGCACATTTGTCCTACCAGCTAATGTTCCCATTCTTCCTTTCCTCTGTCCCTACATGAACACAACGGCTCTTTTAAGAGCCAACCTTACCTCTCAACTTCTTTTTATTTTTTTCTTTAAAACTTTTTTTTTTTTTTTTACCGTACGCGCACGGTAAGCGTATTTTTTTTTTTTTTTTTTTTAAAAACACTAAAAAACAATTACCACATTTCAAGATACATGAGGGATTAATAAATAAATACTGTAAATCTGTTTGAGGAGAAGTGGAAGAAAGGGACCATCTAATTTCTGACTTACCTGACCCACCCAACAATTTAATTTTTAATTAAAATTTAAATTGAAATTACTTGTAAAAATGGTTGTTTTTAAAAAAAAAATTCTTTCACAATCTGAAAAAAAAGAAAAAAGTATTAATATTTAATAAATCATTATATAACACAGTACACGTATTTACATATTTTCCAAAAACACTTTTTTGCCTTTTTTTTGCTGTTTTCAGAATATATTGCATTTCACTATAAACCGTGAAAGCAATTGCATTCATCACTTAACAGCGGGCAAAAAAAAAAAAACAATCTCGAAGATTGTTTTAAAAAAGCCCAGAATCTCTTCTCACTTAAACATAACATTATAGAAATGCAAAATATTAAAAAAAATATCATCTAATTACAAAAACTTTTTCTTTAAAATACCGTCTGACAATTTTGTTACAGAAGCATAATCACAAAAATAATATATCTCAAATAACTCCACAATACATCTGGTTACCTTTCCTTTAGGCCAAATGGTAATTTTAAAATTCTTTTTTGATTAAATTTCCAATGGTCATCCAATAAAATTCCAAAATTTAAATTGGACAGATGTTACCGATTCTCTCTAAAATGTTGGTTTCCGAAAGATTAATTAGGAATTAAATAAGTCCACAATACAATTGATTACCTTTCCTTTAGGCCAAATGGTATTTTTAAAAATCTTTTTTTTAAAAATTTCCAATGGTAATCCAATAAAATTCCAAAATTTAAATTGTACAGATGTTACCGATTCTCTCTATAATTTTTGGTTTCCGAAAGATTAATTAGGAATTAAATAAGTCCACAATACAATTGGTTACCTTTCCTTTAGGCCAAATGGTAATTTGAAAAATCTTTCTATTTGTAAATTCCTATGGTAATCCAATAAAATGGTAAAATTGTTTTGCACAGATCTTGCCAAGTCTCTCTAAAATTTAGGTTTCAGGAAGATTAGATAGGAATTTGCTAAATCAAAAGGCAAACGTTGCTTGAAAATCAATTGGGAATCATTACACAGTGTCCAGCCTTTTTCACATTTAAGATAAACTGTGTAATGTCCAGAAGTTACAGTAGGTCCTTCATGGAAAATTATTGCAACTGTTACAAAAGTTTTTCCTGAAATTGATAATTGCTGTCCTATAAACTTCTTTATTAAAGTATCCAATTTTGAACCATCAGCTTTACATCGTTGCATCATTAAAATTACATACTGTCCGTATTCCTTTAAAATTAATGTTGAAAACATGTCAGATTTACACTCACCGCATTCCATGCTATGATTAGCATCTTTAACTAATTTAGCAAAAGTGACTGTTTTACTGTCTGGCAATGTTAAATAAATAAACCTTTCTGAATCAACATTAGACCCACATGTATTGAAACAGCTTTCACAACTATGTTCCCATTTATAAGAGACACCAAACATATTTTCAATTGGTACCCCTTCTTCTTCCAGTACCTGAAGAAAATACATCAAGTATTCCTGTGCGTCTTGCTGTACATTTTGAGAAAACTGTGTTCGTCCTGAACATACATCTAAAAGTTTTCTAATTTCAGTAGCACTTTCTATTTGAGTTTTATCATTACTCAGTTTTTGAAAAAGGAGACTCAACTCAGAACAGAATCTTTTTCTCTGATTTACTATTATCTGCTCTTGCAAATTTTCCAGATAAAATGCAACATTCAGCACTACATTAGCGTAGCAGTTGACACCAGAGCTATTTTCGAAATGACAACCTACAACCTCTTCAACATTTTCATTTTTCTTTTTGCTTACAATTACATCACTCCTCTTTTTTTTCCTCCTCTCTATATCCTCAATACAGATATTCTCAATTCTCCTTTTTCGAGAAACTACACGTTTCTCCAACACAGGATACTGACCTAAATGAGGAGCATAGGTTCTTCTTAATCTATTATACTCCTTTACACAGTTTGTATCAGCACTAACTTTTGAATCATCAAAGTCTATCATGAATAAACCAGATAGTGTTTTCACTCGTGACAAAGCTACATAAGCCATACCTTCTTTAAACACAGTTGAACCAATGTTTACAAATGCACAATCTACAGTCAATCCTTGAGACTTGTGAATAGTTACAGCATACGCTAGAGAAAACGGAAACTGTTTCCTTTGTACATATAAGTCTTTCACAAGCATGAAACGAACTGTACAACGACAAATGTCTATAACTTCTTCTATCTGATCAAATTTTATTTTTAAACATTCAATTCCATCTTTTTTCTGATAATTAATAAAACCCACAACTTTACCCATAGCTCCATTTACTAAGCCTTTTTCAACATCCAAATTTCTCCTTAAAAATACTCTACAGTTCATGCAAACATATAGATTTTTTTCTAATCCAGCAGTTTTGGAAATGTTCTTCTCTAGTGAATCCAATTTATTTTTCAGTTTGCCTGTTAATGTGATAGTAATTCTTCCATCCTGAATTTTGTCCACTGCTTCCAATTTCCTAATCTCTTCCTTTTCCAATTTCAAAAGCTCCTCATTGAATATTGAGCATTCACGTAGAGTTGGCATTAAGCAGATGACACTTTTCTTTTCTGCAATGTTCTTGTATATCTTCTCTGCAACTATTTCTTCCTTTGGAAATAAATTATGTAGCAACCGACTCTGTAATGCTTTCGTGCCAGCTTCAGTGAGTAGTCCAATTCTGATATCTTTCAGAATACTTCCATATTCTTCATCGTTTGCTTGCCTCACATTAGTAGTAAGTTCCTTGTACTCAAAGAAGGACCAAATATTTGCATTACCAATGCTTCCCAATGACTTCTTTGTGTCTTCATGTGTCACAGTATTAAACACTGGTTGTCCTTTAACTGGAGTAAGCTGTAGAAGATCCCCAAAAACTATGACATGTTTTCCACCAAATAACACGTCATAGTCTGTCCTTAGAATTTGCTGCATTCTTAAATGCACAAAGGCAAGCATTAAGTTTGATACCATGCTCACCTCATCAATAATGAGAACTTGCATCTTCTTCAATACTCTTGAAACTTCCAAGCATGCTTCTCCAGTTAGCTTGTGGTATTGTATTTTGTTCTCATGCTCCACTGGTAACATTAGCAAACGATGTAAGGTGATTCCTTTTATGTTATATGCTGCTAACCCAGTTGGAGCAGTAACCACACAAGACAAAGTTGAATCCGTTTTTTGCTGTAGGTAGCTTCTGATGACTTTTATTAAGAAACTTTTTCCAGTTCCAGCTTGTCCGCTTACATACATCCTGATTGGATGAAATGATGTGCATGAGCACTCTTTTTTTTCATGTAGTAATCCATGATCTATTTTGTTTCTGATCTCTTCATAAATTTGTTGCTGCTCTTCATTCAGTTGTCTTTCCAAATTTGGTAAGTCTATAAATTCTTCTTGAGCTTGATTCATAGCCGTTTCCACTTCATTCATGGCTATTGCAGCTTCATTTTCAACGATTGGTTGTCCTAGGGGATCTTGACTGAGTGTTCCTGAACTTTGGCTGTCTTGAGAACTGTCTCTAGCTATTTCAGCTGCAATTGTAGTTTCCTGTTCAATTTCTTCATTTAACATTTGCACATAATTTGTGAAAGTACTGCATTCTATGCTGTCTTTGCAAGCATTAAAGGAATCTTCATAGCTTTGAAATTCTCCCAGTAGTTCATCCTCTGTACGCCATGGTTTAAACAGCTGTAAAAGAGCCAAGTAGTAAAATTCCTTTTTGTCAGTAGTGTCGCAACTCAGCTTCCTGTGATTTATCAAACTTCCTTTTGTTTGCTTCACCAAACATCCTTCCTCACCAATGACTTTATATTTTCCATTGTTGATGTCTTCTGTGGCTTTCCGTGAAGAAATGTAGTTCTGCAGCACTTCATAAAGACACATGTTCTCTAGATGAAGACTTCTCTTGGGATAATATGTGTCCAACATGTTTGATTTAAAAATATCTGTACTTTCTGGGTCATTCTCGGCCAAATATTCAATTTCTCCAACAGATTTCAGTACCCGATTTCTCATTGCTGCAAGGCCTAAACTTGCCCAAATTATTCTTCTTGATTTCGAGTAGAGACTTGCAGAAGATAACCTATCTGAACATTCGTAGGATCCAATTTCTCGATGCGATAACATCTTTAAACTGAAACTGTACAGCTTCTTACTGACAGTCTTCTCGTGAGAAATCTCTTCCCACATTTCTTTCAATTCAGTTTTTTCTGATTTAGTAATGTAAGATGTTACATATCGAGCAACAGCAATGGAATTGTCAGCTACATACTGTATATCCATGTTAGCATTCCACATGGATAAAATGACTGGGTTGTAGTCATTTATATTTTTTGATTCTTCTTTTCTTTTAAGGTTGTAGGTATTCTTAGGTGATTTTCTTGTAATATTATGTCTCACAGATGACATAAAACTGTTTACTCTTTCATTTGAAAGAACAGGTCTAGGAAATCCAAATCGACATTTAGTGTAATATTTATCTTTGCTCTTGTATTTCCGTCGACAGTATTTTCCACACCGATGACTTTGGAAACGTAAAACTTGCTCCTTTAACTTTTTCTCTTCTGTGATTTTTGGTATAGCACATGTTGCATATTCTTCAATGAAAGATAACACTGCTTCATCAGTATCTGTTCCAAACTTTGGGGCATCCTTGATCCACAACAGCATATGAATATGAGGAGCACCTCTTGCCTGGTACTCTTTTCTCCAAAAGAAATCCACTACTTCTCCAAGAGGTGGATTTTTTTTATTGCAGATGAAGGACATCATAGCCTCAAATCTATGATTGAAATATCTGCAAACATTAACCGGATCCAATGAGCACAGTTCTCCTGCTGTCTTGTATTCGATGTTTTTAATGTTTGAATTTGCCTCTCGTAGAAAATCCAGTAAATCATCCCAAGCGTACTCAGCACAGCTTAGGGTAAGGAACCATGTTGGTGTTCCTAAATTCCGTAACATGCATTTTAATTCACCATGGCGTCGGTACCAATATTCATTTGTCCCACGCTGACAAGCCATCAGATTGATCAGTTGTGTTTTCAAATGATCATCTCGGTGCTGCACTTTCTCCATAAAATCCTTAGCAGACACATTTTGTAAATGTACTCCACTTTTTAAAATGTGATTTACTGCATATGATAATGCAGACAAGTTGCTTTCAGATAAAAGATGGAACAAATAAGGAATACTTTGTCGAAATCTGGGATCTTCTGCATATAGTCTTGTAGTTCGATACTCAGAAGCTGGAATCTGTTCTGGGCGTTCATCGTATCGTCCACCTTTTCCTGTAGGAAACAGCTGGGGAAAACATCGAGCTTCCAAGCTCTCCTCCCATACACTCACAGGAGTTCCTTTTGCTTTCTTCATCTGAAACAGATCAATATTGTCTCCCATAACTTCTTTTGAATGAAGAGGATGTATGCTAAAATGTTTATAAATTTCTTCTTCCTTTGACTTGTCCACTTTTTCAATTTGTCCAGTTGGTGTTTCTGTGTCTTCTTGTAAATCTTCTTCTTCTTCTTCTATATAAATTGATTCATACCATTTGTTATTCCTTTTCAAATACAAATTTGCTCTTTGTACTTTCCGTACATCTACCAGCTCCTGCCAAATCTTCTTATTCTTTGTAGGTACACCATTAACCAGAATAACTAATGGTTCAGTTTCCAAAGTATCTGCATCAATAGTTTCCATATTTTTTTTCAAATCCAAGGGCAAATACACCACTCTACCTTTTAAACCTCTCAGTAAATCTGAAGGAGGTAATTTACCAGTTTTGGGCTCCATACGTACTATGGTCTGGAACGGATGAACACATTGAATAAGTATAGACTCATATGTATTTAATTCAGAAAGTTCGGCAGGAATAGCATCCAATTCTAAATTAATATGTACAGCTCTGGTCGGCATTCTATTTTCCTCTAACTTGTTGTAACAGTATTTACAAATACGCTGATCTTCACCCAATTCAAAACAATTTTCAAGAAATATATAAGTGGCAAAATCCTTCCACTTATAATTATCTTCATTTTCACTTTTTCTGTAGAGATCAACATTCCTGGTTTGTTTTCTATAATGAGTTCTGCGGCAACAAATACAAGTAATATTTGGTCTTTCATTAGAGATTATTGCAAATTTTGTTATGTGATCATTAAATGCCTTACTTACAGAGGGTTCTACATTCTCTTCCACTTCTTCCTCATTTACTGTGTCCTTTTCTGCACTTTCTTGTTCTGGACCAAAGTAACAAAACTGAATTTCATCAGTAACCTTCTCTACATCTGATACCGATCCACGGAACAGAGCCCTATTCAATTCATCTAACTTTATTGCTGGACTTTTTGCAAAATACAACCGTCTCACAAACTTTCTCATTTCAGTATGATGAACAGCCAGCATCCTAAAATGATGAAAAACACTTTTACACACTTTTCTAGATAGACAAGCCAGAGAATGTCCCTGCAAAACAGTATTCTCTCTCACTCTACATGGATCTAGACTTTGAAGCACCTTAATCTTCTGTTTAACACTTTTTTTTACTATATTCTCTTAGAAACTCACGAAATTTATCAATAGATTCCTGACGCACAGTGCAAATACTACTACAATTCCAAGTGTACACTGGGGCTTTAGGACGTCTCCCCATAGCCTCATCCGCCATCACTTGTACCTCATCTCTTGGAACCATTTTCTCCTTCTCCATTATACAACCATTTTTCACTTCATAAGCACGACCTCTGGTGTCAACTGCATGCAGCAAACTATTACTTTGAAAATAACTCTCTTCATTAAAAAAAGGTTCACTACTTGAACTATGCATCCATTCTCCTAAAAACACTTTACAAAAGTTTGTTCTTTTCACTAGTCTTTTCCTTTTGCTTTGTGATTTCAGTACATTGACCATTTTATCTAATGTACGCATCCTGTTCAAAATTAAAATGAATAGTTTCCTTTTTAATTCTAAAGCCTTTGCTGCAATGGCTTCAATTTCTTTTTTTCTCTTATAAAATTTAGCTTTTTTCTTATATTTCTTCACATCCTTTATCAAATTGGACATAACTCTTCTCTGAAACATTTTTCTACGAATCTCTTTAAACGCTGTTTTTCTTTTTAAGTTAATCTTTATTGTTTCTGAAGGTACATTTGCATTAACTAAATGCTCAATTTTTTCCTGTTGTTTTCTATTTAAAACATTCTTTCCAGTACAGACATTTTGTACATTTTTCCTTTTTTTGAAGATATTGCTTAAAAAATCTTTTGTCTGCTTACCAGAAGACTTTCTCTTTTTCCCAACATGAGCATCTCCAACTAACTTAGGTCCTCCAGTTGTCTTCAAATATAGTTTTTTTTGTGGTTTTTCCTTAGTCTGGATTTTGTAGGCATCTTAAATTTTGTTCACTGCTCTTCAGCAATACCTGAAAAAAACTAAAAAAAAAATCCTTTATTTTATTTAAATATATTACTACATTTTTTATGATCTTAAAATACCATGTACCCCTTTCTTACAAGTGAAAATCACAATGACACCATCACAAATTAAATAGCTAAAAACAATTCCTGTGTGCACACAGAGTCATGGTTTGAAATTAGGCAGAAAATGAAATTTCTTTGCCAATTTGAAAGCACACTTACTACTCTTTTTTTTGGCAAGTGATAAGAACTTTTACAGTCTGACACATTTTGAATCCACTTTTCAGATTCTGACAACAGCACATGTCCAAACAGCTTTTTGAGACCAGCAACATGTGTAACCTGGGTGACTGACTACACTCCAGCAAGGGCAACCAGCCTTAGTGATGCTGAATGTATTTGCATTACTGACTGCAACCTCAAACCCCACTCGGTTGTGAATACTATGCATGATTCCAGAGGAAAAGCAGCTGGGTGTGTGCTAAGAGTCTGCTTCTGCAGAAAAAAATAGCTCCCCCTTTCCAACTAATGCAAATGTAAAATTACCAGAGTAATACGCAATAAATCTCTGTCTATAATTCCTCTTTGCACACAGAGTCATGGTTTGAAATCAGGCAGAAAACGAAATTTCTTTGCCAATTTGAAAGCACACTTACTACTCTTTTTTTGGCAAGTGATAAGTACTTTTACAGTCTGACACATTTTGAATGCACTTTTCAGATTCTGACAACAGCACATGTCCAAACAGCTTTTTGATATATTCTCTTAGAAACTCACGAAATTTATCAATAGATTCCTGACGCACAGTGCAAATACTACTACAATTCCAAGTGTACACTGGGGCTTTAGGACGTCTCCCCATAGCCTCATCCGCCATCACTTGTACCTCATCTCTTGGAACCATTTTCTCCTTCTCCATTATACAACCATTTTTCACTTCATAAGCACGACCTCTGGTGTCAACTGCATGCAGCAAACTATTACTTTGAAAATAACTCTCTTCATTAAAAAAAGGTTCACTACTTGAACTATGCATCCATTCTCCTAAAAACACTTTACAAAAGTTTGTTCTTTTCACTAGTCTTTTCCTTTGCTTTGTGATTTCAGTACATTGACCATTTTATCTAATGTACGCATCCTGTTCAAAATTAAAATGAATAGTTTCCTTTTTAATTCTAAAGCCTTTGCTGCAATGGCTTCAATTTCTTTTTTTCTCTTATAAAATTTAGCTTTTTTCTTATATTTCTTCACATCCTTTATCAAATTGGACATAACTCTTCTCTGAAACATTTTTCTACGAATCTCTTTAAACGCTGTTTTTCTTTTTAAGTTAATCTTTATTGTTTCTGAAGGTACATTTGCATTAACTAAATGCTCAATTTTTTCCTGTTGTTTTCTATTTAAAACATTCTTTCCAGTACAGACATTTTGTACATTTTTCCTTTTTTTGAAGATATTGCTTAAAAAATCTTTTGTCTGCTTACCAGAAGACTTTCTCTTTTTCCCAACATGAGCATCTCCAACTAACTTAGGTCCTCCAGTTGTCTTCAAATATAGTTTTTTTTGTGGTTTTTCCTTAGTCTGGATTTTGTAGGCATCTTAAATTTTGTTCACTGCTCTTCAGCAATACCTGAAAAAAACTAAAAAAAAATTCCTTTATTTTATTTAAATATATTACTACATTTTTTATGATCTTAAAATACTATGTACCCCTTTCCTACAAGTGAAAATCACAATGACACCATCACAAATTAAATAGCTAAAAACAATTCCTGTGTGCACACAGAGTCATGGTTTGAAATTAGGCAGAAAATGAAATTTCTTTGCCAATTTGAAAGCACACTTACTACTCTTTTTTTTGGCAAGTGATAAGAACTTTTACAGTCTGACACATTTTGAATCCACTTTTCAGATTCTGACAACAGCACATGTCCAAACAGCTTTTTGAGACCAGCAACATGTGTAACCTGGGTGACTGACTACACTCCAGCAAGGGCAACCAGCCTTAGTGATGCTGAATGTATTTGCATTACTGACTGCAACCTCAAACCCCACTCGGTTGTGAATACTATGCATGATTCCAGAGGAAAAGCAGCTGGGTGTGTGCTAAGAGTCTGCTTCTGCAGAAAAAAATAGCTCCCCCTTTCCAACTAATGCAAATGTAAAATTACCAGAGTAATACGCAATAAATCTCTGTCTATAATTCCTCTTTGCACACAGAGTCATGGTTTGAAATTAGGCAGAAAACGAAATTTCTTTGCCAATTTGAAAGCACACTTACTACTCTTTGTTTGGCAAGTGATAAGTACTTTTACAGTCTGACACATTTTGAATGCACTTTTCAGATTCTGACAACAGCACATGTCCAAACAGCTTTTTGAGACCAGCAACATGTGTAACCTGGGTGACTGACTACACTCCAGCAAGGGCAACCAGCCTTAGTGATGCTGAATGTATTTGCATTACTGACTGCAACCTCAAACCCCACTCGGTTGTGAATACTATGCATGATTCCAGAGGAAAAGCAGCTGGGTGTGTGCTAAGAGTCTGCTTCTGCAGAAAAAAATAGCTCCCCCTTTCCATCTAATGCAAATGTAAAATTACCAGAGTAATACGCAATAAATCTTTGCCTATAATTCCTCTTTGCACACAGAGTCATGGTTTGAAATTAGTCAGAAAACGAAATTTCTTTGCCAATTTGAAAGCACACTTACTACTCTTTTTTTTGGCAAGTGATAAGTACTTTTACAGTCTGACACATTTTGAATCCACTTTTCAGATTCTGACAACAACACATGTCCAAACAGCTTTTTGAGACCAGCAACATGTGTAACCTGGGTGACTGACTACACTCCAGCAAGGGCAACCAGCCTTAGTGATGCTGAATGTATTTGCATTACTGACTGCAACCTCAAACCCCACTCGGTTGTGAATACTATGCATGATTCCAGAGGAAAAGCAGCTGGGTGTGTGCTAAGAGTCTGCTTCTGCAGAAAAAAATAGCTCCCCCTTTCCATCTAATGCAAATGTAAAATTATCAGAGTAATACGCAATAAATCTCTGCCTATAATTCCTCTTTGCACACAGAGTCATGGTTTGATATTAGTCAGAAAACGAAATTTCTTTGCCAATTTGAAAGCACACTTACTACTGTTTTTTTGGCAAGTGATAAGTACTTTTACAGTCTGACACATTTTGAATCCACTTTTCAGATTCTGACAACAGCACATGTCCAAACAGCTTTTTGAGACCAGCAACATGTGTAACCTGGGTGACTGACTACACTCCAGCAAGGGCAACCAGCATCAGTGATGCTGGATGTATTTGCATTACTGACTGCAACCTCAAACCCCACTCGGTTGTGAATACTATGCATGATTCCAGAGGAAAAGCAGCTGGGTGTGTGCTAAGAGTCTGCTTCTGCAGAAAAAAATAGCTCCCCCTTTCCATCTAATGCAAATGTAAAATTACCAGAGTAATACGCAATAAATATCTGCCTATAATTCCTCTTTGCACACAGAGTCATGGTTTGAAATTAGTCAGAAAACGAAATTTCTTTGCCAATTTGAAAGCACACTTACTACTCTTTTTTTTGGCAAGTGATAAGTACTTTTACAGTCTGACACATTTTGAATCCACTTTTCAGATTCTGACAACAGCACATGTCCAAACAGCTTTTTGAGACCAGCAACATGTGTAACCTGGGTGACTGACTACACTCCAGCAAGGGCAACCAGCCTTAGTGATGCTGAATGTATTTGCATTACTGACTGCAACCTCAAACCCCACTCGGTTGTGAATACTATGCATGATTCTACAGGATAAGCAGCTGGGTTTGTGCTAAGAGTCTGCTTCTGCAGAAAAAATAGCTCCCCCTTTCCAACTAATGCAAATGTAAAATTACCAGAGTAATACGCAATAAATCTCTGCCTTTGATTCCTCTTTGCACACAGAGTCATGGTTTGAAATTAGGCAGAAAACGAAATTTCTTTGCCAATTTGAAAGCACACTTACTACTCTTTTTTTGGCAAGTGATAAGTACTTTTACAGTCTGACACATTTTGAATGCACTTTTCAGATTCTGACAACAGCACATGTCCAAACAGCTTTTTGAGACCAGCAACATGTGTAACCTGGGTGACTGACTACACTCCACCAAGGGCAACCAGCCTTAGTGATGCTGAATGTATTTGCATTACTGACTGCAACCTCAAACCCCACTCGGTTGTGAATACTATGCATGATTCTACAGGATAAGCAGCTGGGTGTGTGCTAAGAGTCTGCTTCTGCAGAAAAAATAGCTCCCCCTTTCCAACTAATGCAAATGTAAAATTACCAGAGTAATACGCAATAAATCTCTGTCTATAATTCCTCTTTGCACACAGAGTCATGGTTTGAAATTAGGCAGAAAACGAAATTTCTTTACCAATTTGAAAGCACACTTACTACTCTTTTTTTGGCAAGTGATAAGTACTTTTACAGTCTGACACATTTTGAATGCACTTTTCAGATTCTGACAACAGCACATGTCCAAACAGCTTTTTGAGACCAGCAACATGTGTAACCTGGGTGACTGACTACACTCCAGCAAGGGCAACCAGCCTTAGTGATGCTGAATGTATTTGCATTACTGACTGCAACCTCAAACCCTAAAAGTATTCCTCATTTATACCAGTACACCTTAATTTATGGTGTAAACATAGTCCATAATATTTTACATGTTCCTTACATTTAAATTTCTCCCAAAACACAAAATGATAAACACAACTTCAACAAAAGGAATTCCAAATCTAGTATTCATTTCTTAATTTACCATATACATCCCCTCTCAAACTCATAACTCACCTTTAAAATTAGTTAGTTGTGAAAGAAATGTGGCACTCAAACAGCAGATTATCAGAGCCAGGATCTCTGTTCTGTACACCTCTCTCCTCTCAGCAGAACCAGATAATGGCAATGTTTCCCTCTCTTTTTCCACACATATACATGTAAATTTCAAATCTCAGTGCTTCCCCCTTTTTTTCAAATGTAATCACACATTTCTATTGGTTAAAAACCAACCCTTTTCCAAAAGTACCCTTCCCCCAACTTTACTTCAGCCTAGTACCCTTCCCCCAACTTGACTTCTGCCTGCTACCATAGCAACAGCTCATGGAACACTGCTGTGTAGAGTTAGGTCAGAAGTTCACCACACAATGTTTCATTTCCAAAGAGCAAGAGTGCTTGACTTTTCAAACCTAACAGCAAATCCATAGTACTGTTCTTTGGTAACACATTTTTCTGTACCAATACAAAACATGCTTCTATAAATTGACACATACAGCCTAGTTTTTAGTGTAGAATGGTATGAAACAGCCAATGAGTTCTTTTTATTTTATAAAAATATGTATGCCTCCATTTCCAAACTGTCTTTCATTTCTTTTTCCCATTCTACTGAAATACACCTCCTGAGTGCATCCAGATCTCCTTGGAAGATGTTCACAGTGTGGATTGTAGGGCACAGCTATGTCTTCTGGAGTGAAAAGTATGCAGAGAAAACAGGTATGGTGAGAGACCTTGCTTTGCCAAATGTAGACATTAAATGGATTGGTCAGAGAGGGTTAAAGTGGCACCAATTGATGCCTTTGGTGAAATCCTTCATGCAAATACAACACCCTGACCTCATAATAGTGCACTGTGGTGGCAATGACCTAGGCACTTTGACTGCGGTAGGTCTGGAAATGCTTATGAAGGAGACCTTTGCACAACTGTTTTCACTTTTCCCTAAAACTGCCTTTGCGTATTCTAACATATGCCAAAGGCAAAAATGGAACTGGTCCAATCATTTTTGTCCGCAGATTGACAAAGCAAGAAAGCACGTCAACAAATCTGTTTCTGCTTTCCTCCGAGACTATGGTATGGGTTCCATTTACCACAACAACTTGCGTTACGACATGCAAGACATTTATAGAGGAGATGGTGTACACTTCACTGATGAAGGGAACAGAGTCTTCCTCTTGAACCTTAGACTCTGCATCGGTACTTACTTGTAGGTACCACTAAAAAATCAAATCACTTCATAAACACAACGGCTCTTTTTAGAGCCCCCTAATATCTAAACACTTAAATCTGAATTTTTTTCTTTTCTTATTTTTTTTTTCTACCGTATGCGTACGGTAAGCTCACCGTAAGCTTACCGTACGCGTACCCCGCGATTTTTTTTTAAAATTAATAAATGTTTTTTTGTACTTTTCTGTCCTTCTTTGACCCCCTTTCAAATGTTAGGGGGTCTGTAACTCTCTTCCTTGCCCCCTTTTCAAGTTATCTCCCTTTTTTTTTCTGTGTGAAACACACGAAATGGCGGCCGACACTTCCTGATTTCGTCCGATTCGAATGTTTACAGTCATGTGACAACCAATCAGAATTGCGCTCACGCACGTCACCGTACGCTTACGGTAAGCTTACGGTAAGCGCACGGTAAGCGCACCGTAATCTGCCACAGATATATATATTGATTTAAATGCTATTTTCTCTGGAACTACTGAACAAATTTACACCACACCTACAAAAGGCACTTCCTTGACCTGCGGACTTCCTCTCTGCCAAATTTCAAGTAACTCTGTTCAGCCATTCGGGCTGTAGCTGTGTCTAAAGGTCCTATGGAAAAATGCATGGGGAAAACGCGTTTTTGGACCCCCCTTTTTTCTCAGCCCCCGCTTGACGAATCCCCCCGAGACTTTCAGGGTAGGAGCGGAGCGTAGCGCCCCATTAGTTTTGAAAATTTTGCGAGGATTCGTCGACCGGCGCCAAAGTTATTCAAAATAGAATGTTGCGCTTTTCCTATGGAAACAGGGTCCTAACTATAACTACCTACTGGCGATCGCCAGTAGGTAATATATATATATATATATATATATATATATATATATATATATGTATATATATATATATATATATATATATATCAGAACCAAGGTCCTTCCCCTTCTGAAAAGGACTTGAGCCCACGCAGGTAAGTAGAAATTGCTCCTTTAATGGCAGTGCAATGATCGGCATAATGCATTTCAGCGTGATCGCCTTCCTCAGATGCCTTCTAAAATAAAGTCATTCACTGTTCACCTTTTTAAATAAAGAGTGTCCCTCTACGATTGGTCGAGGCACTCATTCACGAGTCCAGGGGCGGGTACTCAAAGCACAATGTCTCAGGTTTCCAAGCTGCAGCAACACCTGTGTCAGTGCTTCCCAAGTGGGCGGTGCCTGCAGCTGTACCTCTGAATCATGGATCTTGTAGTGTAGGGACGGCAATCCTACTCCTTTATCCAGCCGCAGTTCACCACAGCGGTCCCTGACACCCACCGCTACAGTGAGCATGGGTGTAGCCAAGTAGTCATGGCCCAGCGGATCCTGGCTTGACACATCGCTGCGGAGTGTGGCGGTCCGGCGCTTCCCCAAGCGCTTTGAGGCAAAACCAAATTGTTCCACAAATCGCCGGACTCTTGAGGATCGGGGCTCGACGTGCTCGTGGCGAGCACCAAACATCAGAACCAAGGTCCTTCCCCTTCTGAAAAGGACTTGAGCCCACGCAGGTAAGTAGAAATTGCTCCTTTAATGGCAGTGCAATGATCGGCATAATGCATTTCAGCGTGATCGCCTTCCTCAGATGCCTTCTAAAATAAAGTCATTCACTGTTCACCTTTTTAAATAAAGAGTGTCCCTCTACGATTGGTCGAGGCACTCATTCACGAGTCCAGGGGCGGGTACTCAAAGCACAATGTCTCAGGTTTCCAAGCTGCAGCAACACCTGTGTCAGTGCTTCCCAAGTGGGCGGTGCCTGCAGCTGTACCTCTGAATCATGGATCTTGTAGTGTAGGGACGGCAATCCTACTCCTTTATCCAGCCGCAGTTCACCACAGCGGTCCCTGACACCCACCGCTACAGTGAGCATGGGTGTAGCCAAGTAGTCATGGCCCAGCGGATCCTGGCTTGACACATCGCTGCGGAGTGTGGTGGTCCGGCGCTTCCCCAAGCGCTTTGAGGCAAAACCAAATTGTTCCACAAATCGCCGGACTCTTGAGGATCGGGGCTCGACGTGCTCGTGGCGAGCACCAAACATCAGAACCAAGGTCCTTCCCCTTCTGAAAAGGACTTGAGCCCACGCAGGTAAGTAGAAATTGCTCCTTTAATGGCGGTGCAATGATCGGCATAATGCATTTCAGCGTGATCGCCTTCCTCAGATGCCTTCTAAAATAAAGTCATTCACTGTTCACCTTTTTAAATAAAGAGTGTCCCTCTACGATTGGTCGAGGCACTCATTCACGAGTCCAGGGGCGGGTACTCAAAGCACAATGTCTCAGGTTTCCAAGCTGCAGCAACACCTGTGTCAGTGCTTCCCAAGTGGGCGGTGCCTGCAGCTGTACCTCTGAATCATGGATCTTGTAGTGTAGGGACAGCAATCCTACTCCTTTATCCAGCCGCAGTTCACCACAGCGGTCCCTGACACCCACCGCTACAGTGAGCATGGGTGTAGCCAAGTAGTCATGGCCCAGCGGATCCTGGCTTGACACATCGCTGCGGAGTGTGGCGGTCCGGCGCTTCCCCAAGCGCTTTGAGGCAAAACCAAATTGTTCCACAAATCGCCGGACTCTTGAGGATCGGGGCTCGACGTGCTATATATATCCAAACAAAGTCCTGATCTCCCAAATACACCCAGGGGAGTTAGAAAGCAGGTACGGACCTCAATCCATGCTCGATGCTGCCGTCCAAAAGAATACACCAAGCGGTTTTACGTTTTAAGTCCTGACATTTATTTCATTTAGTCAGACAATTGTCCGCCTCAGACGCGTTTCGATCGCCTCCGCGATCATATATATATATATATATATCTATGGAAGGAAAAGGAGTTGCCCCCAGGCGAAGCGCACACTTTCAACAAACTTTATTCCACAGAGAGCAGCTTCAGGTTAGATGCACACACTGCAAACAAATGCCTGACGCGTTTTGGAAGGAGACTTCCTTTCTCAAAGGCTGCATGCATCAAAAGTCTGTTCACAAAAGTCCACCATTATATAACATCATGTGACTCTCATTATCCTCAGGTGAGTTCAAAGCAAGTGCAAAGCATCCTGGGAGTGGTAGTTTAAAACATAATACCCATGTGGGCTGCCAGTCTTTCACATGTTCAAAAACGATTTTCTTTTTGCCAATGAATCTCACCTCAAAGCACTCTTTCAGGGGGTCTGTCGATCCGCAATTGCTGCCCAAATAGGTAGACTGCGACCCGCTAAAGTAGCGCGGTGGTGCACTTCACGGCCGGGCCAGCCGTCTTATATGGAAGGAAAAGGAGTTGCCCCCAGGCGAAGCGCACACTTTCAACAAACTTTATTCCACAGTGGGCAAACCCTTTCTTCTCATTTATGGCGGCTGTGCCCGGTCACGGGATGCACTACCGCTTCAAAGCGGGTCTGTGACAGCTGATGGCAGGCTGTGTTTGGCAGAGCAGAGGTGAGGGTGTCTGCACTGGGGAGGACTACTGTTGGCAAGTGATATAATTGGAGAATAACTGGTTATGGAAATGACTGCAGCCACATGGGCTTGATGTGTAAGGACTTCCAATCCCACAATGCTGTGCATGAACGCTCACCTGAGTTGAATCTGCAAGATTAAAATAAAAAGAGGAAAAACATTGAAGGTCCCTTGCTATCATTTCCCAACAGTTTACCTTTGACAAAGGGCGTCGGCCCGAAACGCGTCAGGATTGCTGAGACGTGCTTCATCACAGAGTCCTCCCTGCTCGTTACTGTTCCCCTGCAAGTGCGTCCTATCCGGTGGGCAAACCCTTTCTTCTCATTTATGGCGGCCGTGCCCGGTCGGGGGATGCACTACCGCTTCAAAGCGGGTCTGTGACAGCTGATGGCAGGCTGTGTTTGGCAGAGCAGAGGTGAGGGTGTCTGCACTGGGGAGGACTACTGTTGGCGAGTGATATAATTGGAGCATATCTGGTTATGGAAATGACTGCAGCCCACATGGGCTTGATGTGTAAGGACTTCCAATCCCACAATGCTGTGCATGAACGCTCACCTGAGTTGAATCTGCAAGATTAAAATAAAAAGAGGAAAAACATTGAAGGTCCCTTGCTATCATTCCCTAGCAGTTTACCTTTGACAAAGGGCGTCGGCCCGAAACGCGTCAGGATTGCTGAGACGTGCTTCATCACAGAGGCCTCCCTGCTCGTTACTGTTCCCCTGCAAGTGCGTCCTATCCGGTGGGGAAACCCTTTCTTCTCATATATATATATATATATATATATATATATATATATATATATATATATATCTTCCCGATTTTTGCACCAAACTGATGAAGTAAATAAAACGTTACTGCGGCTGCAGTCTCAACGAAAGAAAAAGGTGTCCGACTCTCTTTTCCGATGCCGGAAAGCACCTCTGAGTGGTATTTGGAAATATATATATATATATATATATATATATATATATATATATATATATATATATAGATATATATATATATATATATATATAGATATAGATATAGTTTCACTGAAAAAACCATAGGTTTCAGGGGCGTTATAGTTAATTGGACATTTCACTCGTACAAAACCATAGAAATTTGCACGTTATAGTTAGTTCAGCTAACTATAACTCGCGCGCCCGTAATGCATTGCTGATGATGTCACATATTACATCACTCATGACATGGTCAGTGACATCACTGATGACATCACTCATGACATCTCAAATCACATCACTGATGACATCACTGATAACATCATCCAGTGACTGTGTCTTTCTGTACAGTTTAAATATGTTTAATATATATAGGGAAATGCATATTGAAGAATGAGTGGGTGTATAAGTGTCTGAATAGTTGATTTAGTAGGTGCATGACTGACTCTATAAGTGAGTGATTAAACTTATCTTACTGAATGCATGGGTTAGTGAGTAAACTGTGTGAATGTCTGTATGCGTCTGTCTGTTGGTGTGTAAGCAGCTGCATGGGTTTGCGAATAGCTACATGAGTGTCTATATGGGTTATTAATTGGTTGTCTGAGTATCTGTATGGGTGCCTGAGTGTTTGTGTGGGTGAGGTGTGTGTGACATAGATGTGTGAGTGGGTGATTCACTGGGTGCATGGTTTCAAGAGTGAATCTGTGATGGACTGTATGGGTGGATCAGTGTGTGTATGGGTGTGTTAGTGAATGAAGGTATATCTCAGTTGTATATGTGTGAGCAACCACATATGTGAGAGGCAGTATATATGTGCGTTGGAGGATATAAACGGCTATAAGTGAGAGTCTGTGCTTGTATCAGTGATTGTATAAGAGCGTAAGTATGTGCTAGTATTTGTATGAGTAAGTGAGCTGGTGTGTGCATAACTGTATAGGTGAGTAAATGGCAGTGTGATTAATTATTTGCATGACTGAATAGGTGTGTGAGTACCTCTATGAATGAGTGGCAGTGTGTGAGTTTCTATATAGATGTATGAGTGCATTTCATAATCCTGCACTGAGTGACCATAAGTATGAGTGACTGTACGAGTGAGTGAGTGGATGTGTGTGTAAACCTACGAATCAGTGAGTTGGTATGTAGTTATTAGTGTTGGAGTGTCTATGGTTTTGAGAATGGCAGTCTGTAATTTAGAGTGGGTGTATCATAGGTTATATTAGGATGTGAGAAGATGCATCAAATTATCACATGGATGATGTCATCAGTGATGTCATCAGTGATGTCATTTGAGATGTCATCAGTGATGCCATCAGTGATGTCACTCACCATGTCATGAGTGATGTAATATGTGACGTCATCAGCAGTGCATTGCGGGTGCGTGAGTTATAGTTAGCTGAACTAACTATAACGGGTGAATTTCTATGGTTTTGTACGAGTAAAATGTCCAACTAACTATAACGCCCCTGAAACCTATGTTTTTTTCAGTGAATTTCAAAGGTTTTTTAAATGCTAATTCCTAACTATAACATGTCTGAAACCTATGTTTTTTTCCAGTGAATTTCAAAGGGTTTTTAAATGCTAATTCCTAACTATAACACCCCTGAAACTTATGTTTTTTCAGTGAATTTCAAAGGTTTTTTAAATGCTAATTCCTAAATTTAACATGTCTGAAACCTATGGTTTTTTCAGTCAATTTCAAAGGTTTTTTAAATGCTAATTCCTAAATTTAACATGTTTGAAACCTTTTTTTTCTGGTTGATTTTTGAAGATTTCTGAAATGACAATATCTTAAATGTAATAATAGCTCTATTTATTTTTTTGATATTCATTTTCTACATTTTTTTAATTATTTATTTTTACATATTTTAAAAAAAAATTATATTAAATATTTTTAATCTAATTAGATTTTTTTTTCAAATTTTGAAACTCAATTTTTTGTTTTGTTTAAGAATCTTTTGCAAAAGAAATTTATTTTCTTTTCCACATTTTTTTTGGAACTGCGCACCCAATGCGTACCTTCCTCAATCACTGCGCGGAACCTAGCTGCCATTTTAGGACTGTTGTGTGGAATGCGCGTGGAATATGCGATGGGTACGTATTTTCATGCGTGATTACTATGCGACCGGTATGCGACTCCATCCGCATGCGCGAGAAATACGTATTACTTAACGTGACACTCCCACGCTTTCGCGTGACGTCATATACGTGTCCGACGTGGTGGGTGCCGTATTCGTGAAATTTCTTAATGTTTTAAATTATATATATATATGTATTTAATACACCTATTAGGGCAAGACATTATCTAAGCTAATCATAAAAATAATATAATTTTGGTTTTAAAACTTTTTAATGCTATTTCACGAAGTCGCGTTGGGTGCGTGCTGCTTGTGCGCACGGTGCGCGGACCCCATGTGACCTGAAAAAAAAGGATTTGATTGGTTTATTATATTTCCCATTGTAACTATTGAAGGACCCCACCCATTTCCATCATTCTTCTTTGAGCTTCTTTGGAGGAACATCTTACACCTTAGAACTAGAAGAACTTTTTGAGGGAGATTTCCACAGCTGCAATTTTTCAGTATCTGATGACAATGGCTTCTGGACAGCAGCCACCATCAGATTCAGACCATTCGTACGATGAGGGATTTGTTGTGGAACATGCACGCCCAGAAAGATACACCTCTGTGGTGTGGAGTTTTTTTTCCTTCCCAGAAGGACAAAATAAAACAAATGCCACTAAAATGACTTGTAAAATATGTCAAAAAGTGCTTTCCAGAGGTGATCCAACGAAAAAATACTCTTGTGGGACTGCGAGTATGAAAAAACACCTGAAGACTCTGCATCCAGTGAACCTGGCCAAGGAGGAATGCAGAAGACGCCGGGAGCAGCCTCCGCCAGCAGTGGCAAGCACTTCTGTGGCATCACCATCGACCACTCACCCGGACATACGACTAGATTTTGAAAAACTGAAAATTAGTTGCATTAAATGCAACAAACTGCTCTGTTATGGAGAGCAGTCAATTGAACTTATCTGCTGAGCGCAGCAAAACCACAAGTGCTAAACTTGTGTTTATTTTTTTTTGAAGAAGTTGACTGTTTTGTTCCTCCTGTTGTCTTTTTTCTTTTCCAAAAAAACAAAAAAATAACAAAATTGTTCCAAAAAGTACAAAAAAAATAAAAAACAAAAAAAGAAGAAAAAGAAAGTTCTTTTCAGAACTAACTTCTCTGTTTAAAAAAAGAGCCATATTTGTATGATCGTGTGTGAAAGTTTGGTTGGATGTATGTGTAGTGTATAATTGACTGAAAGAATGTATTAGTAGTGTACGGTGAATGTATAAGTGTAGAACTATAAGGAAGTGCTGCAGCATGACACTATAACCTCTTTAGCTGCAGTGTGCTGTGGTACTTCCGAAGCACAGGGATGCAACATATGTCCATAAATATGTTGGAAGTCTATGCTTCCCTCTGCACTGCTGCTTAAACTGCAGCCATGTGGCAACACAGGCACCCTTGCACCATGGTGCAAGGATACCTGTGTCGATTTGAGTTTGTTTTTCTGCAGGAAGGCACACCTTCCTGCACAAAAACAATGACAGAAGGCATTTTTCTCCTTCAATGTATGCTGTGCATTGAAGAATATATTGAAAGAGAAAAAATGAGGAGAAATTAAAACAATTCTCCTTGTTGTGCCTTGCTACACCAATTGGAGGATGGTGCAGCATTCACACACATGTCCAGATTTATGATTTATGATAAATCTGGAGATGTGTCTTGTTCTATGAGTGTTCTGTGCAAAGACACACAGCAATACGTATAGAACGCCCTTTCAATGCAAACTGGTGTGTATGATGAGGTCGTATTTACATGGTGAAGAAAAGGTAGAAAGAGTGCCTTTTCTTCTCCTTGTAACCATGAAAGACTGTCTTGCGCTATAACTATGTTACAAAGAGTGACATATTTCTGTTTGGAAAATTCCTTGCGAATGATAGGAGGTAAGCATAGAGTTTTGTCTCCAAAGATGCTCAAAGAAGAATGATTGAAATGATTGCGGTCCTTCAATAGGTACAATGGGAAATATTATAAACCAATCAAATCCGTTTTTTTGCAGGTCACATGATATCCTATGACAGGGAGATTCCAAAACTACATAGGTATAAACAGGGTGTTTTGAAGAGTGTATTCAAACTTTGTAGCTTCATGCAAATCTGCTTGCATAGTATATACAAAATTAACTTGTACTAGGGTTAATGACTAGGCCAATTCTTACCTATATGACTTACAAATAGAGTAATTTCAATACTGCAAAGAGAGAAGAAGATACATTTATAAGTACTTAGGTTTTGGCAAAGTGATAGGACGTGTTTATAGAGTGGTAAAGGGAAGGGATGGGGCCCGATGAGACTTGTGCAAACACACTCTGTGACGTGTTTTAAGTTGAGGAAATTAGTTTCTTTTAATCATGAAAGTCCCTGGGCCCTACTAACCCACCATGTCTCTGTATTGAACACCAGACAGCTGCATTGCACAGAGGTGCTCTGAAACCATGTCCCATTGTATACCTCTCTGCAATGCAAGTCTTTGGCATTTTCTGCACATATCTGGTGGGTTAGTTGGCCCCAGGGACACACAGTATTTATGTTAACTTTATCCTGTAACGTAAAACACCCACAGAGCATCTTTCCACACATATCTACTCCGTCCATCCCCCCTTCTTCACCAGTGTGCAAACACAGCCCATTGTGCATATTAATACTTAGTTAAACTTACCTTCACAGTAATAGAAATGAAAAATGGTACACATTTTTTTCAGTAATTTCTTATAATTTAAATTCCTGAAAATCTGAAATTTTAGAATTAGTATCTGTGAAAGAGAAGAAAAAATACAGTTATAAAATATAATATTATATTTTTTACAACTCAACTTAATTTTAACATTTTATAAAATACTTTCTTTGCCTTTTTTGCTGTTCTCAGAATATATTGAATTTCACTAGAAACAGTGATTTCAATCGTTCTCATCACATAACAGCGGGCAAAAAAAAAAAACAATCAATTAGTTTGTTTTAAAAAAAACACAACTACATCTAATATATTTATCATATACACAAACATTTCTGAATATTCAATAGAAACTACATCTTCAATAACAAACCATATAATACAAATTACCAATATGTAGAATGCTTTCTTCTAAGAGAAATTTCTTTTTTGAATATGAAAAAAATCAAATAATAATACGATGAACAATTATTTTTAATTTTCATACAGTAAATAATGTCCTTTTAAAACATATGGTGACCGAATGTGCAAGAAATACTCCTTAATTGAAATAAATACTTTTCCTCTAGGCCAAATAGTTTTTTTGAAATCCTTTATATTTAAATTGTCCAATAGTAATCGCATTAATACATATCACAAAATTCCTCACAGCCCGAATTACGTTCCTAAAACTTTGGCTTCAAAAACATTAGGTAGGAATTTGGTAATTCACTTGGCAAACATTGTTTAAAAACGAGGTGAGAAACATTACAATATGTCCATCCTTTCTGGCATTTTAAATAGGCAGTGTAATGTCCAGATGTTGTAGAAGGACCATCATGGAAAATTATTACTACTGCTACAAAAGTTCTTCCTGAAATTGATAGTTGACTTGCTACAAATTTTTTTATCAACGTTTCCAATTTTCTTCCATCAGCTGTACAACGTTGCATCATTAAAATTATATGTTGTCCATATCTTTGTATAAATAATGTTGATAACATTTCTGAGTTGCATTGGCTACAGTCCATGTTCTGATTTGCTGCTTTAACTAGTTTATTGAAAGACACTGATTTACAGTCTGGTAATGTCAAATATATAAATCTTTAAGTGTCTATCTGAGTGCTACATGTGAACATACAATTTTCACATTGATGTTCTTCATTTTCCAAAACGGTAAGCATATATATTAGAAATTCCTGAGCATCTTGTTGGATATTTTGTGTAAATTGTGCAGAACTAGAACATATATCCAAAAGTTTACGAATATCAGAAACGCTTTGCATTTTAGTTTTATCTGTTCTCAATTTTTCATAAACAGAATGCAACAAGGAACAAGATTTTTTTTCCCGATTCTCCTCAATTTGCTGTTGCAATCTTTCAAGAAAATAAAACAACATTGACCACTACATTAGCATAGCAGTTGATACCAGAAGTATTTTCAAACTGATAATCAACAATCTCTTCTACAGTATCCTTTTTCTTTTTGCTTGCAACCTCAACATTATTATGATTTTTTCCTTTCTCTATAACTTCACTACAGATATTCTCATATCTTCTTTTTCGACCTACCACACACTTTTCAAACACAGGATATTGCCCTAAATGGGGAGCATACACTCTTCTTAACCTATTATACTCTTTTACACAGTTTGCATCTGCTTAAATCTTTGACTCATCAAAATCAATCAAAAACAAACCAGATAAAACATCTGACTCGCGACAAAGCAACATATGCCATACCTTCTTTAAACACGGTACTTCCAATGTTCACCAAAGCACTGTCTACACTTAATCCTTGATATATATGAATAGTCACTGCATATGCCAAAGAAAGAGGAAACTGTTTTCTACGTACATACAAATCTTTAACAAGCAAAAAACGAGCAGAATAACGAACAATTTGTTTCACTTCTTCAATCTGATCGAATTTATTTTTAAACATTCAATTCCATCTTTATTCTTATAATTAACAAAATCCACAACTTTTCCCATTGCTCCATTCACTAAACCTTTTTTCAACATCCAAATTACGCCGCAAAATAACCCAACAGTTTACACATACATAAAAATTATTTTCTAAACCTGCAGTTTTAGAAATAGATTTTTCTAAAGAATCCAACTTTGTATTCAATTTGTCCGTCAAAATAACAGTGATTCCTTCATGCTCTATTTTATCAATGGCTTCCATTTTTCTTATTTCTTCATTTTCTAGCTTCAAAAGTTCTTTGAAAATAGAGCACCCGCGCACTGTTGGCATTAAGCAGATTATAGAATTATTTTCTGCAACTTTTTTATATATTTTTTCTAGAAGTATATTTTCATTTGGAAACAAGTTTGTAAGTAGTCTACTTTGCAAAGCTTGTTTGCCATGTTCTGTCAGTACTCCAATTCTTATATCGTGAAGAATACTTCCATATTCAGCATCATTTGCCTGTCGCATATTTTTCGTGAGTTCTTTGTACTCAAAATATGACCGAATGTTAACATTTCCAACACTTCCCAAGGACTTTTTGGTGTCTTCATGTGCAAGTGTTTTAAATACTGGTTGTCCTTTTATGGGAGTAAGTTGCAGTAGATCTCCAAAAACTATGACATGTTTTCCTCCAAATAACACATCATACTCTGTTTTAAGAATTTGCTGCATTCTTAAATGTACAAAAGCAAGCATTAAGTTTGATACCATGCTTACCTCATCAATAATCAGATGTTTCATTTTCTTTAGTACTCTTGAAACTTCTAAACAAGTGTCTCCAGATAGCTTGTGATATTCCAATTTGTTTTAATGCTCCACAGGTAGCATGAGTAAACGATGCAATGTAATTCCTATAATGTTGTGTGCTGCCAACCCAGTTGGAGCAGTTACAACACAAGACAAATGTGAGTCCATTGTTTTCTGTAGATAACTGGTGATTACTTTAATTTAGAAACTTTTTCCTGTTCCAGCTTCTCCACTCACATACATTCGTATAGGTTGAAATGAGGTGCATGTGCATTCTTTCTTTTCATGAAGAAGTCCATGGTCAATCTGTTGTCTCACTTGCTGATATATTTCATTCTGTTCAACATTTAGTTGTTCTTCCAAAATTGCTATGTCCATAATATCTTCTTCAACTTGATGCATTGTTGTTTCCACCTCATTCATGGTGATTGCTGCTTCATTTTCAACAATTGGTTGTCCTAGTGGATCTTGACTCAGTGGAGCAGAGCTTTGACTGTCTTGAGAACTGTTCTGAGCAATCACAGCTGCAATAGTAGCTTCTTGATCAATTTCATCATTCAACATTTTCACATAATTTGCAAAAACAGAACATTCTATGATATCTTTACAAGCATTGAAGGAATCTTCATAGCTGTGAAAATCTCTAAGTAATTCCAATTCTGAACGCCACGGTTTGAACAGTTGCAAAAGTGCTAAATATTAAAATTCCCTTTTATCAGGAGTGTCACAACTCAGTTTCCTTTGATTAATTAAATTTCCTTTCCTTTGTTTCACCAAACATCCTTCGGAACCAATAACTGCATATTTTCCATCACTGATGTTTTCTGTAGTATTTTGTTTAAAAGTGTAGTTTTGCAGCACTTCATAGAGACATATGTTCTCAAGATGATGACTTCTATTTGGATAATATGTGCCCAACATATTTGTTTTCAGAATATCTGTACTTTCTGGTTCATTTAATGCTAAATATACAATTTCTTGTATGTTTATGTTTATGTTTATGCGATTTTTAAAGCGCGCAAATACCCAAGGGTGTCTCGGCGCTCAAGAGACGGAAACTGTGCTACAGCAAGTAAATTATGGTGAAAAGAGCCAAGTTTTTAGTTTCTTCCTAAAACTCATAAGGGTAGGAGCAGTTTTGACATGAAAGGGCAATGTGTTCCAAAGTTTAGCTGTGGAGACTGTAAAGCACCTGTCACCCAAGTTAACCTTCCTGGTTCGCGGAACTTTAAGCAAGTGAGCGAAGGAGGAACAAAGTGTTATGGAGTGTTCAAGCGGGCAAAGAGCTCTTCTGAGGAACTGTGGTCCAACGTTGTTGACTGCTTTGTAAGCAATACATAGTGCCTTGAACTTTGTCCGGCTCCTGACTGGGAGCCAGTGTAGATGCCGGATATATGGTGAAATAGATGTAAACTTAGGAATTCCCAGTAAAATTCTAGCTGAAGCATTTTGGACTAGCTGTAGTCTATTCAGGACCTTTTCCTGGGCATTCATAAGAAGGGCATTACAGTAATCCGTTTTGGAGAAAACCAGAGTACTGATTAGAGTTTTGCCGGCTGAAGGAGGGAGGTATGGCAGTAATTTTTTGATCTTTTTCAAAATAAAGAAAGATGAGGAGACCACAGAGTTGACGTGGTGAGCAAAGGTCAATTTATCATCAAAAAGAACTCCCAGGTTGCGAACCTTAGTTACTGGTTGAGGAGGAGCTCCCATCTCAGGTGGCCACCATTGAGGGGACCAAGCAGGCTCCAGTTTCCCGAATGTCATCACTTCTGTTTTATCGGATTTCAGTTTGAGAGAATTTGATGACATCCAGGAACTGATAGCCCGCATTCCCTCTTGAAAGTTTGCAGCAACCGATGAGCCGTCACTATGTACCGATAGCACCAGTTGTGTGTCGTCCGTGTATGTAGTAAGGGCAATTCCGTAGGATTTTATTACCCTCGCTAAGTCCGAAACATAAATGTTAAATAGTGTCGGACTTAGCGATGAGCCCTGTGGGACCCCACATGGAAGGGTGAAGGTGTGGGAGATGAAGTGGCCCATTTTTACCTTTTGTGAACGGTCGGCAAGGAAAGCTGCAAGAAGTTGTTTCGCTTTATTTTGAATTCCTATGGCTGAGACACGGTCAATCAAAATTGCATGATTGACCGTGTCGAAGGCTGCAGAAAGATCCAATAGTCTTAGTACAGCTGCTCCTCCCTTATCCAGTGTCATCCTTATTTCATCTGCAGCTTTTAGTAATGCAGTCTCTGTACCGTGACCCTGTCTAAACCCGAATTGGGTATCGTCCAGTAAGTTGTTATTGTCTATAAATTTTGATAGTTGTATATTCATTATTTTTTCAAATTTTTTTGCTGGGAATGGAAGACATGCAATGGGTCGGTAACTGGCAGGAAGGAGAGGATCGAGGGTAGGTTTTTTAAGAAGAGGTTTAATGATAGCCTCCTTCCAGACTGACGGGTAAGTGCCCGTCGTAAACATAGCATTACAAATAGTTGTCAAGGCGGGAGAAACAGCTTCAGGGATTAGATTGAGGATGGCAGGAGGGCAAGGGTCTAGAGGTGATCCTAATTTAGTACCCAACACAAATCGATAGACTTGTTCCTCCGTAACAGCTTCAAAGCCCGAGAAGCTAGGTGTGTTGCTATGTAAAGATGGATTCGTCGTGATTACAGAAGGGATGTGAGTGAAGGCTGAGAAGATGGCAGTGACTTTGTCTTTAAAAAAATTGGCAAGGGAATCACAAAGTGATTGAGTTCCATTGAAGTGAGGGGCAGAAGGGTTGGAAAGGTGGGTGACCACCTGAAACAGTTCTTTTGATGAGTGTTTAGCCTGGTTGATTTGGGAAGTATAATAGAAAGTCTTTTCAGCGGTAATCAGATCTTTATATTTGGAGAGGGCGCTTTTGTACACTGATTTATCAGTAGGGTTGTAATGGCGGCGCCAGTATCTTTCCAAATTTCTGCAGTGTTGTCTCTGCAGTTGAAGGGATTCTGTGAACCAGGGAGCCGAGGGGCATTTTCTACTACGGTTAGAGGTTTTTAGGGGAGCTACGTTGTGACAGGCCATATTTAGACTATTAAGATAATTAATGGAGGCTAGTGAAGGATCCTTTTCAGTAGTAATGATACTGTCAGACAATAAAGCAGCAAGTTGGGGGGGGGTTGACATTTTTCCAATCTCTGAAAGTAATAGAAGAAGAGGAACTGGAAGAGAATGAAAGGGAAGTCAATTTTATGAAGAAACTGACTGCCGCGTGATCGGTCCAAGTAAGAGGGATCACCTTGGAAACAGAAATGTGTGGGTTGCTGGTAAATAGCCCATCAAGGGTGTGTCCAGCTTTATGAGTGGGCTGATTGACAATTTGCTGTAGGCCGGCCGCTGCTAGGTCGTTAATTAGCGCTGCGGTGTCAGGGTCACAGATGGATTCAAGATGAAAATTGAAGTCTCCCAGTATGGTAAAGTGTGGGGCTCCTGCTGAGACCTCAATTAAGTTGTTTAAATTGTTGAGAAATTTAAATCTGGACCCTGGGGGGCGATAGAGTAAAATGCCTATGAGTGATTGTTTACCAGAAAGGCTAATGGTAAAGGAAAAAGCCTCACAATCAGTATGTTTAGCGTCTGTAACTTTAACTTTAAGATGGTTCTTGTAAATAATGGCTATTCCCCGACCCTTTCTGTTGGTTCTGTCGAGCCTGCATACGCAGTAATTTTACGGAATAGCTGCTTTGAAGTCTGGACCTAAAGAGTCATCACCCCAGGTTTCAGTGATGAATAGAAGGTCTAAGTTGTTTGACTCAATAAGATCTAAGATTTCGATTTTGTGCTTAGAGACTGAACGCACATTGATAAGTGCTGCCAAAACCTGGGGGGAAGAAGTAATAGGGAGGGTAGCAGTGGTGCAAAGGGGACATTTGTGAGGACCTATAATAGGATTGGTGTATAATAGATGTGGTACAAAATGAGGCACGTCTGCTGAAGTGTTCAGTGTTCGGAGTTGGTCGGCAGTGTATTTGAATGTGCTTGATTTATGAGAGATGAATGGCGCTTCGGAGGCAGGAGGGGTAGCCCTAGACCCGGCCTCGACGCGGACGAGCGCAGACGAGATTGCCTTAAGCCCGCCTTCGGCGCGCAATCGTCGCGCCTGCTGCGTTCGTCCGCTGCGCTTCCGGTGATTAAACATGTTATATCTAGGAAAGGGGAAGTGGAGAGGGAACGTGGCCAGCGCAAGTGGGCGTGTCCACAGGGCCAGGGATGTCGGCCGAGGTAATCACCACACACCAGCGGCAGCGTGTATCAGCTGAGCGGAAAGTTAGTGGCTTCAATGGCAACGCCGAGGGGTGAGTGAGTCTTAAAAACACAAATCAATCACACCATAGTAAAAATGCTGTAAAGCTCCCGGCTTTTCGCCTCAGGAGAAGTTCTGTAAACGCGGGGCTAGCGATTAGCGCGGGTTTAAATACCAGAAGGGGGGCATGGCCAGCGCGAGTGGGCGTGTCCGCAGGGCCAGGGATGTCGGCCGAGGTAATCACCACACACCAGCGGCAGCGTGTATCAGCTGAGCGGGAAGTTAGTGGCTTCAATGGCAACGCCGAGGGGTGAGTGAGTCTTAAAAACACAAATCAATCACACCATAGTAAAAATGCTGTACAGATTTAAGAACTCGATTTTGTGTAGCAGCAAGACCTAGACTCACCCAAATGATTCTTCTAGATTTGGAGTATAAACTTGCAGATGATAACCGATCTGAGCATTCATACGCTCCAATCTCTCGATGGGATAACATTTTCAAACTGAAACTGTATAATTTCTTACTTAGACTCTTCTTGTGAGAAATCTCTTCCCACATTTCTTTTAATTCCGTCTTTTCTGATGTTGTAATGTAGGATGTTACATACCGAGTGACAGCAATGGAATTATCTGCTACGTACTGAATATCCATGTTAGCATTCCACATAGAGAGAATAACCGGATTGTAATCATTTATGTATTTTGATTCTTCACATCTTCTCAAATTGTAGGAATTTTTTGGAGACATTCAAGTGATAGTATGTCTCACTGCTGACATAAAACTGTTTACTCTTCCTTTTGATAATACAGGATGTGGAAATCCAAAACGACATTTGGTATAAAACTTTTCCTTAGACTTGTACTTTCGTCGACAGTATTTTTCACATCGATGACTTTGGAATCGTAAGACTTGTTGTCTTAAATTGTTTTCTTCTGTGCTTTTGGGTATGGCACATGTGGCATATTCTTCAATGAACGACAAAACAGTATCATCAGAATCAGTTCCGAATTTGGGGGCATCTTTGATCCATATGAGCATATGTATGTGAGGAGCACCTCGAGCTTGATACTCCTTTCTCCAAAAGAAATCCACAACTTCTCCAAGAGGAGGATTCTTTTTATTACAGATAAAAGACATCATAGCTTCAAATCTATGATTGGAATACCTGCATACAATAACAGGATCCAAAGAGCACAATTCTCCAGGTGTCTTGTACTCAATATTTTTTATATTCGAATTTGCCTCTCAAAGAAATTCAAGTAAATCATCCCAAGCGTATTCAGCACAGCTTAGGGTAAGGAACCACGTAGGAGTTCCTAAGTTTCTTAGCAGACATTTAAGTTCTCCATGATGACGGTACCAATACTCATTAGTGCCACGCTGACATGCCATGAGATTAATCAGCTGAGATTCTAAATGATCATCTCTCTGATGTACTTTATCAATAAATTCCTTCGCAGAAAATTTTTGAAAATGTACTCCTGTTTTCAATATGTGATTCACTGCATATGAAAGTCCAGACATGTCACTCTCAAACAAAAGATGAAATATATATGGGATACATTGTCGAAATCTTGGATCTTCTGCATACAATTTTGTTGTGCGATATTCAGATGCAGGAATCTGCACAGGTCGTTCATCATATCATCCACCTTTTCCTGTTGGGAACAACTGCGAAAAACAACGACCTTCCAAACTTTCTTCCCATACACTCATGGGACTTCGCTTTGCTTTTTTCATTTGGAATAACTCAATAGTATTCGCCATCACTTCTTTGGAATGAAGTAGATGTACACTGTAATGTTCATAGATTTCTTCACATCTGGACATGTCCACTTTTTCAATTTGTCCACTTGACGTTTCAGTATCTTCTGCTAAATCTATTTCTTCTTCTCCTACATACACATTTCTATAGTACTCATTATTTTTGATCAGATACAATGTTGCCTTTTGCACTTTTCTAACATCCACCAACTCTTGCCAGATGTTCTTATTCTTAGTAGGAACACCATTAAGTAGAATAACTAGTGGTTCATTTTCTACATTCTCTACACCAATAGTTTCAATATTTTTCTTTAAATCTAGAGGTAAATATACAACTCGTCCTTTTAATCCTCTCTGTAAATCTGAAGGAGGCAATATACCTGTTTTAGGCTCCATACGAATGATAGCCAGAAATGGGTGCACACATTGAATGAGAATAGACTCATACGTATTTAAATCTATCAGTTCTGGAGGAAGAGCAACCAACTCTAGATTATTATGAACAGCTCTAGCGGGCATTTTATTCTCATCTAATTTGTTATAACAATATTTGCAAATACGCTGGTCAGAACCCAAATCAAAACAATTCTCTTCCAACAAATAAGTAGCAAATTCCGTCCACTTATCATTATTTTCTGGTTCACTTTTTAAATACAGATCAACAGTCCTAGTGTGATTTTTATAGTGAGTTCACCAGCAACAAATACAAGAATAATTTGGCCTTTAACCTGATATCACCTTAAAGTTTGTAATTTGATCTTCAAAAAATTTTGTACTACTATGTTCAACATTCTCTTCAACATTTTCTTCTATTAATGTATCAGTTACTGCACTCTCTTGTTCAGGACCAAAGAAACAAAACTCAATTTCATCACAAACCTTCTTCACATCTGATACTGATTCACGCAAAAGAGCACTGTTCAACTCATTTAACATTAGTGCTGGACTTTTTGCATAATACAATCTTCTGACTAATTTTCGAATTTGAGTATGGTGTACTGCTAACATCCTGAAATGGTGAAAAACACTTTGACATACTTTCCTAGAAAGACAAGCCAGAGAATGACCTTGCAAACCAGTACTTTTTCTCACTCTGCAAGGGTCTAGTCCTTGCAATATCTTAATCTTTTGTTTAACAGATTTTTTACTATGTGCTCATAAGAAATTGTGTAAAATATCAATAGATTCTTGTCGTACACTACAAAAACTACTGCAATCCCAAGTGTACACTGGGGCATTAGGACGTCTGCCTAGAACTTCATCAGCTATCACTTCTTCTGCATTTCTGGGAACCATTTTCTCTTTCTCAATTGGACAACCATTTCTAACCTCATAAGCTCGACCACTGGTATCAACTGCATGCAACAAATCATTGGTCTGTAAATAACTCTCTTCATTAAAGAAAGGCTCAGCACTTGAACTGTCTTTACATTCACCCCAAAAAAATCACAAAAACTTAGTTCTGTTAATTACTCTTTTACTCTTACTTTTGACCTTCATTAAATGGATTGGTTTATCTAGTGATCGAATTCTGTTTAAAACTAAAATAAATAGTTTCCTTTTTACTGCAAAAGCCTTTTCAACAATGGATTCAATATGCTTCTTCTTTTTATAAAATTGTGTTCGTTTTCTATATTTTTTCACATCTTTCAGCAAATTAAGAACCACTCTTTTGTAAAAAAAAATTACGTACTTCTTTGTACTGATTTTGCCGTCTTTTACCATACTTTGAATCTTTTGCATGTAAATTATCTTTTTTTCTTTTCCTGTTATTGATTTTCATTTGTCTAGTCGAATCATTGTCAATAGTTTGCACATTCTGCACACTGTGTGTAAGCTTTGAAAGTTTTTTAATGAATTCCTTGGTTGTCATACCAGAAGGCTTCTTCTTTTTAGCCACATGATGTTGGTCATCTAGTACTTGTTGAATTTTCTTCGAAAATGTTTCCTTTTTCTGTCCTTTTCTCTTTCTTGATTTTTCAGGCATTATAACTTTATTTTAATGATGATAAACAATATCTGTAAAAAGTAAACATAAATAAATGTAATTTAATAAATGAATAAATTATAAATTTCAATTATTATACAAACACATTCCATATAAAAACCATTTAACCACTTTGTTTTCTCTTCACTAATTGAAATTGTAATTCAAGGTGTATACATAACTAAATAGGTGATTACAGCTCAGCATGTGTAATGGACAAAGGTTTCTACCAGTGTTTGTGTTATGCCCTGGGATATTATATGAGTACTTACTCACTGACTGAATGATTACAGTCCTCCAAGGAGAATGCCTGGGAGAATGTATAAGTGTTTGGGTTTTGGCACAGTGAATGGATTAGTACATGGTGCTGAATGGGTCACTGGAGGTGTGCAAGGGGAGTGACAGGGTGTATATTGGAGTATATAGATACTGACTGGGAAATTCAAACTGTGAAAGACAAGTGTGTAGGTGGTTAGAGGACTGCATGCATAGTGGATAGGCATTTGAAGCAGTCCATGTGCAAAGGCCTGGCTCATTGCATGAGAACTTGGGTACTGGCTAAATGATTAGAGTAGTGCAAGGAAAGTGCTTGAGTGAATTTGTAATTTGTTGGGTTTTGACACAGTGAATGGATTAGTACATGGTGCTGAATGAGTCATTAGAGGAGTGTAAGGGGAGTGACAGGGTGTTTATTGGAGTGTATAGATACTGACTGGAGAATTGAAGGTGTGAAAGACAAGTAGTCTATGTGCTAAGGCCTGGGTCACTGCACGAGTACCTGGGTACTGACTGAATCATTAGAGCACTGCAAGGAAAATGCCTGGATGAATCTTTTAAGGGTTTGGGTTTTGGCACAGTGAATAGATTAGTACATGGTGCTCAAACGGTCACTAGAAGAGTACAAGGGGAGTGACAGGTTTTCTGCTGGAAGTGTATGGATACTGACTGGGCAATTGAAGGTGTGAAAGACAATTGTGTAGGTGGTTAGAGGCCTGCATGCATAGTGGATTTGCGTTTGAATCAATCCATGTGCTAAATCCTGGCTCACTGCATGAGTACTAGGGTACTGACTGAATGATTAGAGTAGTGCAAGGAGAGTGCCTCGGTAAATGTATAAGTGGTTGGGTTTTGGCGCAGTGAATGGATTAGTACTTGTGCTGAATGGGTCACTGGAGAAGTGTAAGGGGAGTGACAGGGTGTTTATTGGAGTGTATAGATACTGACTGGGGAATTGAAGGTGTGAAAGACAACTGTGTAGGTGGTTAGAGCCTGCATGCATAGTGGATAGGCATTTGAAGCAGTCCATGTGCTAAGGCCTAACTCACTGTATGAGTACCTGGGTACTGAATCAATCATTAGAGTACTTCAAGGAGAGTGCCTGGATGAATCTTTTAAGGGTTTGGGTTTTGGCACAGTGAATAGATTATTACATGGTGCTGGATGAGTCACTGGAGGTGTGGAAGGGGAGTGACAGGGTGTTTATTGGAGTACATAGATACTGACTGGGCAACTGAAAGTGTGAAAGACAATTGTGTAGGTGGTTAGAGGCCTGTATGCATAGTGGATAGGTGTTTGAATCAATCCATGTGCTAAGGCCTGGGTCACTGCATGATTGCCTGGGTACTGACTGAATCATTAGAGTACTGCAAGGAGAGTGCCTTGGTGAATTTATAAGTGTTTAGGTTTTGGCACAGTGAATGGATTACTTCATGGTGCTGAATGGGTCACTGGAAGAGTGTAAGGGGAGCGACAGGGTGTTTATTGGAGTGCATAGATACTGACTGGGGAATTGAAGGTGTGAAAGACAAGTGTGTAGGTGGATAGAGGCCTGCATGCATAGTGGATAGGCGTTTGAATCAATCCATGTGCTAAGTCCTGGCTCACTGCATGAGTACTATGGTACTGACTGAATGATTAGAGTATTGCAAAGAGAGTGCCTTGGTGAATTTATAAGTGTTTGGGTTTTGGCGCGGTGAATGGATTACTTCATCTTGCTGAATGGGTCACTGGAAGAGTGTAAGGGGAGTGACAGGGTGTTTATTGGAGTGTACAGATACTGACTGGGGAATTGAAGGTGTGAAAGACAACTGTGTAGGTGATTAGAAGCCTGCATGCATAGTGGATACGCGTTTGAAGCAGTCCATGTGCTAAGGCCTAACTCACTGCATGAGTACCTGGGTACTGACTGAATCATTAGAGTACTGCAAGGAGAGTGCCTGGATGAATCTTTTAAGGGTTTGGGTTTTGGCGCAGTGAATAGTGCTGGATGAGTCACTGGAGGTGTGCAAGGGGAGTGACAGTGTGTTTATTGGAGTATATAGATACTGACTGAGCAATTGAAAGTGTGAAAGACAATTGTGTAGGTGGTTAGAGGCCTGCATGCATAGTGGATAGGCGTTTGAATCAATCCATGTGCGAAGGCCTGGGTCACTGCATGAGTACTTGGGTACTGACTGAATGATTAGAGTATTACAAGAAGAGTACCTGGGTGACTTTATAAGTGTTTGGGTTTTGGCACAGTGAATGGATTACTACATGGTGCTGAATGGGTCACTCGAGGAGTGTAAGGGGAGTGACACGGTGTTTGCGGAAACTGTATAAATACAGACTGGGGTATTGAAGGTGTAAAAGACAAGTGTGTAGGTGGTTAGAGGCCTGCATGCATAGTAGATAGGCATTTGAAGCAGCCTTTGTGCAAAGGCCTGGCTCACTGCATGACTACTTGGATACTGAGTGAATGATTAGAGTAGGGCAAAGAGAGCGCCTCGATGAATTTATAAGTGTTTGGGTTTTGGCGCAGTAAATGGATTACTACATGGTGTTGAATGGGTCACTGGAAGAGTCTAAGGGGAGTGACCGGGTGTTTGCTGGAAGTGTATGGATACTGACTGGGAAATTGAAAGTGTGAAAGACAAGTGTGTATGTGGTTAGAGGCCTGCATGCATAGTGGATAGGCGTTTGAAGCAGTCCATGTGCTATTGCCTAACTCACTGCATGAGTACCTGGATACTGACTAAATCATTAGAGTACTGCAAGGAGAGTGCCTGTGTGCATCTTTTAAGTGTTTGTTTTTTTGGCACAGTGAATGGATTAGTACATGGTGCTGAATGGGTCAGTGAAGGAGTGCAAGTGGGTGTTTGCTGGAGTATATAGATACTGACTGGGAAATTGAAGGTGTGAAAGACAAGTGTGTAGGTGGTTAGAGAACTGCATGCATAGTGGATAGGCGTTTTAATCAATCCATGTGCTAAGGCCTGGCTCACTGCATGAGTACTTGGGTGCTGACTGAATGATTAGAGTTTTTAACCAGGTATGTGTATGCAAAGACATGAAGTACCCAAAACCTTCTCTCAGAATGGTCCCTAAATGCATTCAGACTCTCAGTGTGATTCTAGACAACAAACACTATCTCTTGCATATTACCAAAACACACTTTCTTGTCTGGAATGGGTAAACGGAGTACACACAATCCACATATTTTACTACTGCACAATATTGTAGAACCCTGACTCATTTTACAAAAATATAAGCAATAACTGGTTTCTAATTTTACCAAAGTGTGAGAACAGTATAGGTTTTTAAGCAGTTATGTGTCTGGAAACACATGAAATACCCAAATCCTTCTCTCAGAACATTTCCTAAATGCACACAGACTCACAGTGTGATTCTAGAAAACAAACAGTATCCCTTGGATTTTACAAACCCACATTTACTATTCTTGAAGAGGTAATGTGACTGGACACAATCCACATATTTTACTAATGCAAATTAATGTATAAGCCTGACTCATTTTGCAAACACATAAACAAAAAATGGTTTCTATTTCTACCAAAACATAAGAACAGCATAGGTTTTTAAGCAGTTATGTGGCTGCAAACAAATGAAATATCCAAATGCTTCTCTCACAATGATTCACAAATGCACACATACTCATAGTGTGATTCCAGACAAACAACACTATCCCTTGCTTTTTACCAAAACACATTTACTAGTCTACAAGGTGTAAGATACGTGCATACATTCCACATATTTTAGCACTGCATTTTAGTGTTGAAGCCTGACTCATTTTGAAAATACATAAACATTAACTGGTTTCTAATTCTACCAAAAAGTGAGAACAGGATAGATTTTTAAGCACTTATCTGTCTGCAAAAACATGAAATACCCAAATCCTTTTCTCACAATGGTTTCCAAATACACACAGACTCACAGTGTGATTCTAGACAAACGACACTATTCCTTGTACTTTACCAAAACACATTCATTAGTCTGGAAGGGGTAAAGTGATTGCACACATTCTACATATTTCAATACGGCACACTACTGAGAAAGACTGACTAATTTTCTGAATGCATAAGCAATGTCTGGTTTTTAATGCTACTAAAACTTGACCACGTGACAGATTTTAAAACAGTTATCTCTCAGCAAATACCCGATGTAACCAAATGCTTCTCTCACAATGGTTGCCCAAATGCAGACAGACTCACAGTGTGATTCTAGACAAACAACACTATCCCTTGCTTTTTACCAAAACACATTTACTAGTCTACAAGGGGTAAGATGAGTGCATACAGTCCACATATTTTAGCACTGCATTTGAGTGTTGAAGTTTGACTCATTTTGAAAATACATAAACAATAACTGGTTTCTAATGCTACTAAAACTTGACAACATGACAGATTTTAAAACAGTTATCTCTCAGCAAATACCCGATGTAACCAAATGCTTCTCTCACAATGGTTGCCCAAATGCACACAGACTCACAGAGTGATTCTAGACAAGCAACACTATCCCTTGCATTTTTCCAAAACACATTTACTAGTCTACAAGAGGTAAGGTGACTGCACACTTTGCACATATTTTACAACTGCACATTAGTGTAGAAGCCTCACTCATTTTGCAAATACATAAGCAATGACAGGTTTATAATTCTACAAAAACATGAAAACAGGATATGTTTTTAAGCAGTTATGTGTCTGCAAACACATGAACTACCCACATTTTTCTGTCACAATGGTTCCCAAATGCACACAGACTCACCATGTGACTCTAGACAAGAAAAATGATTCTAGACAAGAAAAACGACTCCCTGGACTTTTAGCAGGAGAAACACATTACTCTTATTAAAAACAAAATGCACCACAACATCCCCTCACGAATTAATAACTCACCTTTCAAATAGTTTTGTAGATTAAGAAGTATGTCAGTCACACACCAGATTTTCTTATACAGAATCTCTGTATTGTACTGCTTTCAGGAAAACCAAAGAATGGCAAAGTTTCCCTCTCATTCTGCACACATATACATGTAAATATCAAATCACATTGCTTCCCACATTAATTCTAAAGCAAACACACATTTCTATTAGTTGCACATTTCAACCCTTTCCAATTGACATAAGTTTGAACCCTACACCCAATGTGGCTACTGCCTGTTACCATAGTAACAGTTCATGGAACACTCAACTGAGCACACAGGTCACAAGTTCAGCACACAGTATTGCTAATCAAAACAGCAAGTGTGCTTGACTTTTCACTATACCAGCTTATCCTATATGATGTTCTTTTCAAACAGTTTTTGTTAACCAATAAAAAACATGCTTTTAAAAAAGAGAAACATGCACCCTAGTTTTCAGACTAGAATGTTCTCAAACAGCCAATCATTTCTTTTCTTTTTTCAAAACTGTATCTTATCCACCATTTTAGAAAAATCTTAGTTTTCAAACTGCCATTTTATTAACAGAGACCATCTGAGTGCATCCAGGCCTCCTTTCAAGATGCTTAGAATGTGGATTGTAGGACACAGCTATATTTTCTGGAGCCAAAGGTATGCAAAAAACAAAGGCATTGACAAAGACCTAGCTTTGCCAAATATAGACATCAAATGGATTGGACAGAAAGGGTTAAAGTGGCACCAATTGATCCTTTTTACATCTCCAACACCCTGACCTCATAATTGTGCACTGTGATGGCAATGACCTAGGCAGTTTGACTGGGGTTGGTCTGGAAATGCTTATCAAGGACATCTTTGCAGAATTGATGTCACTTTTCCCCCAAACTGCCTTTGTCTATTCTAACATATGCCAAAGGCAGAAATGGAACTGGTCCAATCAATTTTGTCCACAGATTGAGAAAGCTAGGACACATGTCAATAAATCTGTTTCTGCTTATCTCAGAGATTATAGAATGGGGTCCATTTACAACAACAATCTGTGTTTTATTATGCAAGGCATCTATAGGAGAGATGGTGTACATTTTACTGATGAGGGAAACAGAGTCTTCCTCAACAAATTTAGACTCTTGTATAGGTACTTACTTATAAGTACCAAAATCTCTCAATGAATACAACGGCTCTTTTTAGAGCCACTCAAGATCGAAACACATAAGCTTGATGTTTATCTAAAAAATATTTCATTTTATTTTTGCTTGGAGTCGCGCACCCGACACGTTAGGAATCGCGCATCCTATGCGAGAGGAATCGTGCACCTAACGTGTACACACCAGGGGCTGCAAGCAGAATCGTGCACCCAACGCAAGAAGAATCGTGCACCCAACGCATACACACCTGGGGCTGCAAGCATAATAGTGCACCCAACGCGATAGGAGTCGTGCACCTAACGCAGCTCCCCATGTGTAAAAGCAATATGGTTTGCATTTTGAAAGAGACAGCAGGTATCCTGCTCTCTATTTCAAAATCCAAACCAAGTTTGCTTTGACAGGGCGGGAGCCTCAGCTCATGCCCTGCCATAGCAAACAGCAGTGTCCCGGGGGTTGGGCACCCCGTGACACTGCAGGAGCTGTCCCTGGAGGGTGGCGGTCCCCAGGGCCATCGACGGCTCCAGGAGGGGGGCCACATGGCCCCCCTCCCACAATATTGAAAGCCCTGGGGGTGGTGCTCCCCGGGGCTTGGGGGGCCTTTGAGCCCCCCACCCATTTATTTTGTAGACACCGGGGGTGGCAGTCCCCGGGGCTGGGGGCACCTCTGGGCCCCCATCAAATTTTACTGTTTTTGTCCCCGGGATTTGCCCCCGGGGGTCTAATTATTAAAAAAGCACGGGAGCTCGCGCTTCATTTTTTTTTTTACAGCAGGATCCGCGCACCCAGCGCGCATTTTGCAGTTTAAAAAAAAAAGAAAAATGGGGCCCTGGGGTTCCTTGTGGGACCCCCTAAGCAAATCTAGAGAGTCAGGATATTTCTACCCTGCACCCTTTATACGTTTTGCACACATCATCCACTGATTTCTTAAGCCTCGCTTCTACCGAGGCACAAAAATGGCTGCCAACACTTCCTGGTTTGGAGTGTTTACAGTCAGGTAACAGCCAATTAGCATGCAGCTCGTGATCAGAAGGGTGCACGGTGGGTGCGCATAGGGTGCGCGGATCCTCCGAGGCCATAGATATATATGTGATTTTGATTTTGATTTTCTCAGCAACTACTGAATGGATTTACACCATTTAACCAAAAGGCACGAGCGCCAACCAAGGTCCGTTCAGCGGATTGGGCTCCAGCCGCGACTAACGGTCCCTTTGGAAAATTGCATGAGGAAAACACGTTTTGGGACCCTCCTTTTTTCTCAGCCCCTGCTTGACAAATCACCCCGAGACTTTCAGGATAGAAGCGGACCGGAGCGAGCCACGAGTTTAGAAAGTTTTGCGAAGATTCGGCAACCGGCGCCAAAGTCATTTCAAATAGAATGTTGCGGATTTCCTATGGATAATTGATCCTAACTATAACTACCTACTTTCAACCGCCAGTAGGTAATATATATAATATATATATATATATTCACTGAACAAAACATAGGTTTCAGAGACGTTATAGTTAGAAATTAGCATTTAAAAAAGCTTTGAAATTCACTGACAAAAACATAGGTTTCAGAGATGTTATAGTTAGAAATTAGCATTTAAAAAACCTTAGAAATTCAGAGAAAAAACCATAGGTTTCAAGAGTGTTATAGTTATCTGGCCATTTCACTCACACAAAACCATAGAAATTCCTCCGTTATAGCTAGTTCTGCTAAGTATAACTAGTGCGCCCGCAATGCACTGCTGATGATGTCACATATTGCATAATTCATGACATGGTCAGTAACATCACTGATGACATCTCAAATGACATCACTGATAACATCACTGATGACATCATCCAGTGAATGTGGTTTAGTTTGAAATTTAAATATGTATTATATATATACCAATCTGTATTGAAGATTGAGTGATTTTATAACTGTCTGGATGGAGGATTTAATAGCTGTCTGACTGTCTGTTTAAGTGAGTAATTAAAAGTGTCTCACTTATTACATGGATTAGTAACTAAACTATGTGAATGTGTGCAGCACTGTCTCTGTTGTTGTAAAACATGCTGCATCAGTTGGTCACTAACTGCATGAGTGGGTATATTAGTTATTGATTAATTGGGTGAGTATTTGTATGGGACACTGAGTTTGTGTGTGGTTGGATGGGGTGTGTGTAACTTTATGCATAGATGTGTGAATGGTTGATTGACTAGGTGTATAGGTTTAAGAGTGCATGTGGAAACAGTTGTTTGGGTGACTGAGTGTATTTATTTGTGTGTTGGTGAGCGAATATATGTGTTAGTTGTACATCTTCAACAAAGTTAAAAAAAAGGCATTGTATGTGAGAGTTGGTGTATATAAATAAGTATGTGTAAGAGTCAGTGATTGTGAGAGTAACTATATGAATGAGTGTATAATTGTAATGGTGATTTTTTAACATATTACCTATGAGTTACTATGTGGTTGAATAAATGAGGTGTTGTTGGATAATTGTGTAAGTGAGTAAATGTAAGTGTGATTAAATTTTTTCATGAGTGAGTAGGATGACTGCATAACCAACTAAGATGACTGCTGATGTGTCAATGTCTATATATGTGTATAAGTACATTTAATAGTGTTCTATTAATTAGTGACTGCATGTATAAATGATTCTGTTGTTGAATGGGTAGATGTGTGCGTAGACTTAGGAATCAGTGAGTGGGTATGTAGTAACTGGTATTGCTGTGTCAATGGTTTCAAATATGGTACTCTGTATTTTACAGTGAGTGATGAAAGGTTATACTAGCGTATGATGAGGTGTATCAGATTGTCACGTGGATGGTGTCATCAGCGATGTCATTTGAGATGTCATCAGTTATGTCACTGACCATGCCATGAATGATGCAATATGTGACATCATCAGAAGTGCATTGCGGGCGCGCGAGTTATAGTTAGCAGAACGCAGGAATTTCTATGGTTTTGTGCGAGTGAAATGACCAGCTAATAATAACACCCCTGAAACCTATGGTTTTTTCTGTGAATTGCTAAGGTTTTTTAAATGCTAATTTCTAACTATAACGTCTCTGAAACCTATGCTTTTTTCACTGAATTTCAAAGCTTTTTTAAATGCTAATTTCTAACTATAACGTCACTGAAACCTACGGTTGTTTTCAGTGAATTTCAAATGTTTTTTAAATGCTAATTTTTAAGTGTGATAGTAGTTATACCTATTTTTTTGTACTGATGTTCTACAGTTTTTTAACTATTTATAAATATTTTATTCATTAAATAACATTATATATTTTTCTGAAAATTGTAAAAAAAAAAAAAAAAAATTCAAACTGAAATATTGATTAATTTTCTTGTTTTCATTTCTTATTTTAATATATTTATAATATTTTCTTAAAAAGTGGGTGCGCGCATTCTAGCTGCCATTTTAGAAAAGTCGTGAAGGATCCACGTAAGGTGTGCGACGGCTGCGTGTTTTTCAGTTACATCATATACATTTAATATTACGTGATGTACGTGATTGGTATACGAGCAGTCCGCGACTCCTGCTCCCGTGCATTCGCGACACGTACGCATTACGGTACGAGATGCTTGCACGGTTGCGGGTCCCGTGTGACGTCATATACGGGCTGGGGCACGCGAATCCCACAAAAAAAAATGATGTTCCAAAATGAAATGTATGTGTTTTTAATATAAATATTAGGGCAAGAGATTATCTAAGATATTCATAAAAATAATATATTTGTACTTATAATAAACTTATTTTAAATATATTTTTGCGAAGTCGGGTGCGTGCATCGTGAGTGCAGAGAACCAGGTCAGTAGAGCTGCTGTAGAGCCAGAGAAACCAGGTCAGCAGAGACGTTGTAGAGCCAGAGAACCAGGTCAGCAGAGCTGCTCTATAGGCAGAGAACCAGGTCACAGAGCTGCTCTAGAGCCTAAGAAGCAGGTCAGCAGAGCTGCATAGAACCAGAGACCCAGGTCAGCAGAGCTCCTCTAGAGGCCGAGAACCAGGTCAGCAGAAATGCTCTAGAGCCAGAGAAACCAGGTCAGCAGAGCTGCTTTAGAGGGAGAGAACCAGGTTAGCAGAACTGCTTTAGAGCCAGAGAACCAGGTCAGCAGAGATGCTCTAGAGGCAGAGAACCAGGCCAGCAGAACTGCTTTAGAGCCAGATAACCAGATCAGCAGAGATCTTTAGAGTGAGAGAACCAGGTCAGCAGAGCTTCTTTAGAGCCAGAGAACCAGGCCAGCAGAGCTGCTCTAGAGCCAGAGAACCAGGTCAGCAGAGCTGCTTTATAGCCAGAGAACCAGGTCAGCAGAGCTGCTTTAGAGGGAGAGAACCAGGTCAGCAGAGCTGTTTTAGAGCCAGAGAACCAGGTCAGCAGAGATGCTCTAGAGCCAGAGAAACAGGTCAGCAGAGCTGCTTTAGAGGGAGAGAACCAGGTCAGAAGACCTTCTTTAGAACCAGAAAACCAGGTCAGCCGAGCTGCTCTAGAGCCAGAGAACCAGGTCAGCAGAGCTGCTTTAGAGCCATAGAACCAGGTCAGCAGAGCTGCTATAGAGGCAGAGAAACAGGTCAGTAGAGCTGATTTAGAGGGAGAGAACCAGGTCAGCAGACCTGCTTTGGAGCCAGAGAACCAGGTCAGCAGAGCTGCTCTAGAGCCAGAGAACCAGGTCAGCAGAGCTGCTTTAGAGCCATAGAACCAAGTCAGCAGAGCTGATTTAGAGCCAGAGAACCAGGTCAGCAGAGCTGCTATAGAGCCAGAAAAACCAGGTCAGCAGAGCTGCTTTAGAGCGAGAGAACCAGGTCAGCAGAGTCAGCAGAGCTGCTTTAGAGCCAAGGGAACAAGTCAGCAGAGCTGCTCTAGAGCCAGAGAACCAGGTCAGCAGAGCTGCTCTAGAGCCAGAGAACTAGGTCTGCAGAGCTCTTGTAAAGCCAGAGAACCAAGTCAGCAGAGCTGCTTTAGAGGGAGAGAACCTGGCCAGCAGAGCTGCTTTAGAGCCAGAGAACCAGGTCAGCAGAGCTGCTTTAGAGCCAGAGAACCAAATCAGCAGAGCTGCTCTAGAGCCAGAGAACCAAGTCAGCAGAGCTGCTCTAGAGCCAGATTACCAGGTCAGCAGAGCTGCTCTAGAGCCTCAGAAACAGGTCAGCAGAGCTGCTCTAGAGCCAGAGAACCAGGTCAGCATAGCTGCTGTAGAGCCAGAGAAACCAGGTCAGTAGAGTTGCTTTAGAGGGAGAGAACCTGGTCAGCAGAGCTGCTCTAGAGGGAGAGAAACAGGTCAGCAGAGCTGCTCTAGAGCCAGAGAGCCATGTCAGCAGAACTGCTTTAGAGCCATAGAACCGGGTCAGCAGAGCTGCTTTAGAGCCAGAGAACCAGGTCAGCAGAGCTGTTGTAGAGCCAGAGAACCAGATAATCAGAGCTGCTCTGTAGCCTAAGAACTAGGTCAGCAGAGCTGCTCTAGAGCCAGAGAACCAGGTCAGCAGACCTGCTGTAGAGCCAGAGAAACCAGGTCAGCAGAGCTGCTTTAGAGGGAGAGAACCAGGTCAGCAGAGCTGCTCTAGCTGACACTGACTGACACTGACACTGATCGACTGAAACTGACTGACTGACAATGACTGACACTGATTGACTGACACTGACTGACTGACACTGACTGACTGACTGCCACTGACTGACACTGATTGACTCACACTGACTGACTGACTGACACTGATTGACTGACACTGACTGACTGACACTGACTGACACTGATTGACTGACACTCACTGACACTGATTGACTGACACTGACTGACTGACTGACACTGCCTGACAGACACTGACACTGACTGACTGACACTGACTGACTACTCTCTACTATTCTATTACTCACTCCCTACTACTCTCTACTACTCTCTCTCTACTACTCACTCTCTACTACTCACTCGCTACTACTCTCTACTATTCACCCTCTACTACTCTACTACTCTCTACTACTTACTCTCTACTACTCACTCTCTACTACTCTCTACCACTCACTCTCTACTACTTGCTCTCTACTATTCTCTACTGCTCACTCTCTACTACTCACTCTCTACTACTCTCTACTACTCTCTACTACTCACTATCTACTATTCACTCTCTACTACTCACTCTTTACTACTCACTCTACTACTCTCTACTACTCTCTACCACTCACTCTCTACATCTCTACTACTCACTCTACTACTCTCTCTACTACTCACTCTCTTCTACTCTACTACTCTCTACTACTCACTCTTTACTACTCTCTACAACTCGCTCTCTACTACTCTCTATAACTCACTCTCCACTACTCACTCTCTACTACTCGCTCTCTACTACTGTCTACTACTCACTCTCTACTACTCTACTACTCTCTACTACTCTCTCTACTGCTCACTCTCTACTACTCTACTACTCTCTATTACACTCTCTACTACTCACTCTCTACTACTCACTCTCTACTACTCTCTGCTACTCTCTACTACTCACTCTCTAATACTCACTTTACTACTCACTCTACTACTCACTCTCTACTACTCACTCTCTACTACTCTCTACTACTCACTCTCTGCTACTCTCTACTACTCTCTACTACTCACTCTACTACTCACTCTCTACTACTCTCTAATACTCTCTCTCTGCTACTCACTCTCTACTACTCTCTCTCTGCTACTCACTCGCTACTACTCTCTACTACTCACTCTCTACTACTCTCTACCACTCTCTACTACTTACTCTACTACTCACTCTCTAATACTCACTCTCTACTACTCTCTACTACTCACTCTCTACTACTCACTCTCTACTACTCACTCTACTACTCTCTACTACTCACTCTCTGCTACTCTCTCTACTATCTGATCTGATTGGCTGTCAGCACTTCATCCAAGAAGTGTTGGCAGCCATCTTGGGACCCATATACATGATAGCACCTCATTAAAAAGCATTGCAGTTAATAGAAGGTTTTAAGACTTTAGTTACATTATAAATCATTTGTTGATGGTACCATACTCATTTTAGGAATTGTGGTGTGTTCTAAGGTGATTTTACCATGTGAAAAAGCCTTTTTCTGTGATATCATGAATCATGTTTGAGAGAAAACCATTCTCTCATGCTTTTCCCACAGAGGTTTGGAAAGCTAAACTGGGAGCATATTTTCTGTAAATTCACATTATCTTTCTCAGTCATGTGAGAATGAAGTCTGACATTCTCCGTAAAACATGTACATCCAACAAGGGCAGAGACTGTCAGTTGATTCCTTTGTGTTCTAATGTAGCTTCCCAGAGTGTTCTAAAGAACAACTAGAGCGCTAACAGTCCTACTTATGACAAACGTATTGCACGTCTGAAGCCATCTTGAATGGAATAAAGTGGTAACTCTTAAAATATTTAATTTAAAAAGGAACACAATGAGGGGGTTCATTTTGCCATAGAAAGTATGATTAGTGCTGCAGAAAGAAAAATTAGGGCACATTTTGAGTGACTTCTCAAATCCTCTTCTATTTCATTAAAAAAATTCTGACATGCAGACTGAAACATGCACTTTCAATACCAGCAGCAGACTTCCCTGGTGAGCAGTAGCTTTACTACAGTGATCTAATAAGCAACTAGAGTGCTAACATTCTGAATTTATGGCAAATGTGTGACACATCTGAATGCCTTCTTGATGGAATCAAAGTAAAAAACTGAACGTATTCCTACTGAGGAGACTGTAGTAAACGAGGAAATTAGGAAACTTCATAACAAATAAGTCTCCCAAAATGGCCAACAGAGACAAAAGAGCCCAAATGTAGCCCAAATATCACCCAGATGTAGCCCAAGTATAGCCCAATGACAGAATGTCCCAGAGTGTTCTAACAAACAACTAGAGCGCTAACAGTCTTACTTATGACAAAAGTATGGCACATCTGAAGCCATTTTGATTAGAATAAAGTGGTAACACTTAAAACATTTAATTTACAAAGAAACACAATGAGGGGGTTTATTTGGCCATAGAAATTATGATTAGTGCTGCAGAAAGAAAAATTAGGGCACATTTTGACTTCTCAAATCCTCTTCCATTTCATAAAAAAATTCTGACATGCAGACTGAAACATGCACTTTGAATACCAGCAGCAGACTTCCCTAGTGAGCAGTAGCTTTACTACAGTGATCTAATGAGCAACTAGAGTGCTAACGTTCTGAATTTATGGTAAATGTGTGACACATCTGAATGCCTTCTTGATGGAACCAAAATAAAAAACTGAAAGTATTTCCTACTGAGGAAACCGCAGTAAATGAGGAAATTAGGAAACTTCATAACAAATAAATCTCCCAAGATGGCCACCAGAGACAAAAGAGCCCAAATGTAGCCCAAATATCACCCAGATGTAGCCCAAGGCTAGCCCAATGACAGAATGTCCCAGAGTGTTCTTAAGAACAACTAGAGCGCTTACTGTCTTACTTATGACAAAAGTATGGCACACCTGAAACCATCTTGATTGGAATAAACTGGTAACACTTGAAACATTTAATTTAAAAAGGAACACAATGAGGGGGTTCATTTTGCCATAGAAATTATGATTAGTGCTGAAGAAAGAAAAATTAGGGCACATTTTGAGTGACTTCTCAAATCCTCATCTATTTCATTAAAAAATTCTGATATGCAGACTGAAACATGCACTTTTAATACCAGCAGCAGACTTCCGTGGTGAGCAGTAGCTTTACTACAGTGATCTAATGAGCATCTAGAGTGCTAACATTTAGAATTTATGCAAATGTGTGACATATCTCAATACCTTCTTGATGGAATCAAAGTAAAAAACCAGGCCTGGGCGTAGTGGGCATAGTGGGGCTCCGCGTAGCCCCACTATGCGCCGCCCGCCTCCCACCAGCCCTCCTTTTAAAATAATATCAAGTATAATAAAAACATTAAATAGAATCACTTACCTGCAGCGTGACGTCTCCGGGGCTCCCTCTTCCTCGTTCCCAACTTCTTTACACAAATGCGCATGTGCGAGCGCCCGCGCATGCGCATTTCTGGCGAGAAATGCGCATGCGCGGGCGTCCGCGCATGCGCATTTGTGTAAAGAAGTTGGGAACGAGGAAGAGGGAGCCCCGGAGACGCCGCACTGCAGGTAAGTGATTCTATTTAATGTTTTTATTATACTTGATATTATTTTTAAAGGAGGGCGGGCGGGCGGGAGGTGGGTGTTTGGCGGCAGGCAGCTCTACTTCGCCCTGGCGTGTGCGTAGCGCTGCCTGCTACGCCTACTTCGAAAACTGCGAAGCAGGCAGCGCTACTCACACTCCGTGGGTGAAGCGGAGTGCTACGCCCGGGGTTATAAAAAACTGAAAGCATTTCCTACTGAGGAGACTGCTGTAAATGAGGAAATTAGGAAACTTCATAACAAATACATCTCCAAAGATGGCAACCAGAGACAAAAGAGCCCAAATGCAGCACAAATATCACCCAGATGTTGCCAACATGTAGCCCAATGACAGAAGTGTGCAAAACACTTATTTTTTGTGTATTTGCAGTTTTATATAGTGCAGACTTTTCAGGTATTGGAGTGCTTTACATGAGCATTGGTTACATCACACAAGATCAAATTCATTTTGGTTGTAGACATGGGGAGACTAAGTGATTTGACCAGGATCACAGAATGTTGAGCTGAAGCAGAAACTCCAACCTGCTTCCCCAGTTGCAAAGTCTGCAGCTCTGGAAGTAACACCACATCCTCTCCCCTAGGTGCAACATTTAATCAAGTGGTCAACTGGATAAAAAAAATAAAGATTACAAATAATTTAAAAGTTCTTTGTCGCTATTTGAAAACTCAGAAAATATGTCCTCATTTTAGTTTTTTAGAGCACTAACCATAATTTTGATGCAAATAAGACCCTCTCATATATGTAATTTCTAAAGGAAATGCTCTAGGTATTAGTTTTGATTACATCAAGATGACGTCAGGCGTTCCACACTTTTGTAATAAATATAGAATGTTAGCAATCTAGTTGTTCATTGGGATACTGTTGAGAGGCAGAGGCCAGGGGCACGGACTCTGAAAATTGAAGGCAGGTAGGAGAGTGCAGAGGCAACAATTTGACCACACTGGGCAGGCAGGAAGGGCAGTGGCAGCACAACAAACTATGGAGGGCAGTGGAAAGGGGGGCAGGGGCAACAAACCAACAATACCGGACTGGCAAGAGAGGCTGTGGCAATATAATAGACCATTGTGGGCAGAAGGAAGAGGCAGTGGTAGTACAACCATACATGCCAACAGAACCGTTTCAGCCAGGAAATGTCCAATGTTTTTAAGCTCAAATGGGCTTTATTTGATCTGTCTCCTGTCTACAATCTCCTCTTTTTAAATGTAACTCAAAGGGGAAAATCAATACCCCAGTTTTTTTTCAAAATCTCCCTCTTACCAAGTTCAAAATGTTCGCAAGTATGGTACATTGGATCATGGTAGGCAGGAGGAATTGGGGTAGGGACATGGACTCGGATAACAGAGGACAGGAGGGACATGGAGAGGTGCACCAAACTAACCCTACAGGGCAGGCATCAGGGTTTGCAGCAGCACAATACACCACACAGGGCATGCGGGTCGGGAGTGCAGCACAACAATCCATAGAAAGCAATAGGGAGGGGATAGGACCATGCACATGGACAACAGAGAACAGAGGGGAAAAAGGGAATGGTAGCTAGCTGACCATAATGGACAGACAGGAGAGAAAGCTGCAGCATAACAGACCATAAAGGGCAGGAGGGACAGATCAGGGGCATTACAATGGAACAGACAAGCCAGGAGGGAGGGAATAGGGGTCTGCACATGGAAACAGAGGGCTGGGGGCAAGGGGGCAGGGCAGGAGCAGCAAGATGACCATGGAGGTCAGGCAGGATGGGCACTAGAAACAAGACACACCATGGAGAGCAACAATGAGACTATGATGGCATACACACAGACCATGGAGGGAAGGTGGGAGGGGGGTCAGGGGCAGCTAGCTGACCACACAGGGAAGGTGGGAGGGGCCATGGCAGCACAGAAGACCATGCATGGCAAGCGGGAGGTTTAGTGGCAGCACAATGGCTATGATGGGCAAGCAGGAGGGTGTAGGGGCATGCACAAAGGACCATGGAGGATAGAAGGGAGGGTCAGGACCTGGGCACAGACAAGAGAGTTCAGGGGAAGGGGCCTCACAACAGACCGCACGGGGCAGGCAGGAGGAGCAGTTGCAGCACAATAGACCAGGGAGGGCAGAAGGGTGTGGCAGTAAAATGGACCATGGAGGACAGGAGGAGGGGAATAGGGGCACGGAATGTGGACAGGCAGGGTGGAGGTGGCAGGGAGAGGTTGCAGTCATCTGACAATGCTAGGCAGGTGGGAGGGGAGGGGCAGCTCAACAGAACACTCAGAGTAGATAGGAGTGGCAGGTCCATGGAACATGGTGAGCAAAAAGGATGGAGCAGGGGCATGCCCAAAGACATTGGAGGGCAGGGGGAAGGAGAATAGGGGCAGCAAGCTAAGCACAGAGGCTAAGCAGGAGGTCAATGATGGGCCATAGAATTGGGCAATGGAGGGCAGGAGGAGTGGACTGGTACATCATGCTAAATGGAGGGCAGTGGCAGCACATCAGACCATGCATGGCAGGAGGGAGGAGGCTAGTCCATGGATTCAGACAACAGAGGATAGGGAGGAGGTGGATGGGGCAGCAAGCTAACTGTTCAGAGAAGGTGGCTATTAGGAACTTTATTGTTTTTAAAATGTGTGTCTGTGCGAACTACTTAAAATATGAAGTATGCAGCATAAGCTCACTTTTATTCAGGAAGAAGAGGACGTTTGTGACTGTGACTCTGGGCTCACTTGGCAGAAACACCCCCTGACCCTCCACCCCCCCATCGCAAAATGTAATGCCCGTGAAAAGGGTAGGTGGACGCAGTGTTATATAGAACATAGTCCTGAGAGCACGATTGTAAAATGAAAACTAGATATAGTATATGGTATAAACTATGCACCAAAAAGTGTGATATAAGATGAACCGGGGCGTGAAATATAATATGCAATACATTGTGCGCAAAGACAGATTAATTGGAGAGCGCGAGATAGCACAGGCACTAGCGCGTGCTATGCGTTATGCGCCTTGGAGTGTAATATGCACATGGCAGTGTTGTGTAACCTAACTAGTCTCTAAAGTTGTAATATAAAATATGTGCTGGGGAGTGTAACATTGCATATGCACTGTGACAAAGATATGGATCCCAGATTGTAATATGTATGGCATAGCGCTGTGCGTTATAACACAGGCATTGAGGAAGGCACATTAGATGGGGCAATATAACCCGTGCGAAGGCAAGAGTGGCATGACATATTCACGGGGTGGTTTTACAGTGCACATGGGCTAGAGAGTGTCATAGCATACGCGCTAGCTGGTGGAGCACAACACAGAGGTGTGTGGCACTCGGCGGGCACTGGTGGGTGTAACACAGCATTGGGCTCAGCCAGGAGCACGCTGTGACTCTCAAGTGAGGTTCGTCTCCTTTCCAGAGAGTAAAATAAAAAGTATTACACATTCGGCGGTGGATGTGTGTTTTATTAACCGTGAGGGGGGTTTCTTGCATAGTTTGGTCGAATTTTTGTCGAATCCCCTTTGAATGGCTTGGTGTGCGTGTGTATTAAATGTGCCCATCAATAGCTACCCATGTTTGTATAAATAAACGACAACGGTGTCTACTTGGAGAGTACCCACTGGCGGGGGCGCCTGGATTAGGCACAGAAGGGCGTCAGACACGTCAGAGCTTCACTAGCGGTGTAATTACATTCCACGTGGATTCATTGTATGCATAGTCGCCTTTTAATGAATATCACTCAAATCGTCATGGTGATAGGTACATACGGTTTGTCCAGCATGTCCTAGGTGTTTCTATAAATATATATTTTTAAAAAATAATAAAAAACAGAGGCCGGCCCCGGGGATGGGGTCCCAGGGGCTATAAGTGGCCTGAGGAGGGGGGCAACGCAGCCCCCTCCAAAGAATAAAAAGAAAAAAGCCCATGACCCGGGGGTTGGGGTCCCCGGGGTCGATTAAGGCCTTGGGAGGGCCATATTAATTTTTTTCAACAAAAAAATTAGGGTGCAGCCCTGGGGAATGGGGTCCCCAGGGCCAATAAATTAGAAAAAGAAGGGAGGCCACACAGCCCTTCTTCTTAAAAAAATAAAATAAATAAAAGACCGGCATTGCGCCGGAGGCCACGCCCCCTCCTTGCAGCACTCTACAAAGCGCCCCCTGGCCAGTTGTAAGTTGGGGAATTAATTCCCCTTCAATACTGAGGGTCCCTGAGGGCCAACTAGCCCAACAGGTATCTCCAGTATGCGCCAGGGAGCTGCGTTGCAGACAGGTGTTCTGAGGCCATGCCCTTTTTACACCTCTATGCAACGCAGCTCTGTGGCGCTTACTGGAGGTACCTAGTGGGCTAGTTTGACCCTAGGGACCCTTAGGATTCAAGGGGACTTAATCTCTCAACTTAGAACAGCCACAGGGCGCGTTTACACAGTGGTGAAGGGAGGGGACGGGGCCTGAGGTGACATGTGCAAACACGCCCTGTGGCGTGTTTTAAGTTGGGGAAATTATTCCCTTTCAATCCTGAGGGACCCTGGGGGCCAACTAGCCCACCAAGTGCTTCCAGTAAGCGCCACTGCTCTGCGTTGCAGAGAGGTGGTGCAGGCCATGCCCCTTTTTACACCTCTCTGCAATGGCGCTTACTGGACGTACCTAGTGGGCTATTTTGCCCCTAGGGACCCTCAGGATTCAAGGGGACTTAATCTCCCAACTTAAAAAACGGCCACAGGGCGTGTTTAAACAGTGGGGAAGGGAGGGGACGGGCCTGAGGTGATGTGTGCAAACACGCCCTATGGCACGTTTTAAGTTGGGGAAATAATTCCCCTTCAATCCTGAGGGCCCCTGGGGGCTAACTAGCTCACCAGGTGCTTCCAGTAAGCGCCACTGAGCTGCGTTGCAGAGAGGTGGTGCAGGCCGTGCCACTTTTTACACCTCTCTGCAATGGCGCTTACTGGACGTACCTAGTGGGCTATTTTGCCCCTAGGGACCCTCAGGATTCAAGGGGACTTAATCTCCCAACTTAAAAAACGGCTACAGGGCGTGTTTACACAGTGGGGAAGGGAGGGGACGGGGCCTGAGGTGACGTGTGCAAACACGCCCTGTGGCGCGTTTTAAGTTGGGGAAATAATTCCCTTTCAATCCTGAGGGACCATGGGGGCCAACTAGCCCACCAGGTGCTTCCAGTAAGCGCCACTGCTCTGCGTTGCAGAGAGGTGGTGCAGGCCGTGCCCCTTTTTACACCTCTATGCAATTGCGCTTACTGGCCTTCCATAGTGGGCTATTTTGCCCCTAGGGACCATCAGGATTCAAGGGGACTTAATCTCCCAACTTAAAAAATGGCCACAGGGCGTGTTTACACAGTGGTGAAGGGAGGGGACGGGGCCTGAGTTAATGTGTGCAAACAAGCCCTGTGGCGCATTTTAAGTTGGGGAAATAATTCCCCTTCAATCCTGAGGGACCCTGGGGGCCAACTAGCCCACCAGGTGCTTCCAGTAAGCGCCACTGCGCTGCTTTGCAGAGAGGTGGTCTAGGCTGTGCCCCTTTTTACATCTCTCTGCAACGCAGCTCTGTGGCGCTTACTGGAGGTACCTAGTGGTCTAGTTGGACCCTAGGGACCCTCAGGATTCAAGGGGACTTAATCTCCCAACTTAAAACGGCCACAGGGCGTGTTTACACAGTGGGGAAGGGAGGGGACGGGGCCTGAGGTGACGTGTGCAAACATGCCCTGTGGCGCGTTTTAAGAGGTAGTTTTAATCCCCTGCCCTATTATATACTAGGGGCTTACAGAGGAGGTCATGCTAATCACAGGGGGACCCCAACGCATAGTGTTCCCTAGTGTATGTAGGTGTTTTCACTGTATTCTGAGTGTCTTTCTCTAGGACTGGTTAGTCAGACTCAGTTACCACCAGTATCCGTCTGAAAAAGTTGCGGGTACAGGATGATTTTGCAACAAGGCTTCTTTCTGCTCTTCTGTTTGTTCTTTCTGCATGTTATCCTTCTTCCTGCACTTTTTTTTTGTCTTTGAGGACTTCTGTTGCTTCTTTCTGAATTTCTTTTTTTTCTTTATGTGCGTTTTTTCTTCTTTCTTCACATGTCCTATCTCTGTAGGCATAGTTAGAAATTAGCATTTAAAAAACCTTTGAAATTCACTGAAAAAAACATAGGTTTCAGGGGCGTTATAGTTAGCTGCCCATTTCACTCATACAAAACCATAGAAATTCCTCCGTTATAGTTAGTTCTGCTAACTATAACTCACGCGCCCGCAATGCACTGCTGATGATGTCACATATTGCATCATTCATGTCATGGTCAGTGACATCACTGATGACAATACTCTCTACTACTCTCTACTACTCACTCTCTACTACTCACTCTCTACTACTCTCTACTACTCACTCTCTACTACTCACTCTCTACTCTCTACTATTCACTCTACTACTCACTCTCTACTACTCTCTACTACTCACTCTCTACTACTCACTCTCTACTACTCACTCTACTACTCTCTACTACTCACTGTCTGATACTTTCTCTACTACTCTCTACTACTCACTCTCTACTCTCTATTACTCGCTCTCTACTCTCTACCTCTCTACCTCTCTCTACCTCTCTCTCTACCTCTCTACCTCTACCTCTCTACCTCTACACCTCTACCTATACACATCTACCTCTCTACCTCTCTGTACATGCACACATATGCCCATATATATGCATATATATGCATATGCATTTATATATATGTATGTGTATATATATACATATATAAACATATAAATATAATCTGCATATCTATATAAATATAAATGCATGCAAACATATACATATATGCATACATATGCATGGTATGTACATGAAAGTTTGAAAAACTCTAATACAAGCCACCTAATTACAAACAGAATTGCTTTAACTTAAACGAGGGCGAGACCTGTTGCATTTTCAATGCTTGTTTACTTTGATTCCATCAAGAAGGCATTCAGATGTGTCACACATTTGCCATAAATTCAGAATGTGAGCACTCTAGTTGCTCATTAGATCACTGTAGTAAAGCTACTGCTCACCAGGGAAGTCTGCTGCTGGTATTGAAAGTGCATGTTTCAGTCTGCATGTCAGATTTCTTTAATGAAATAGAAGAGGATTTGAGAAGTATCTCAAAATGTGCCCTAATTTTTCTTTCTGCAGCACTAATCATACATTCTATGGCAAAATGAACCCCCTCATTTTGTTCCTTTTTAAATTAAATGTTTTAAGAGTTACCACTTTATTCCAATCAAGATGGCTTCAGGTGTGCCATACATTTATCATAAGTAGGAGTGTTAGCGCTCTAGTTGTTCTTTGGAACACTCTGGGAAGCTGCAGTAGAGCACAAAGGAATCAATTGACAGTCTCTGCCCTTGTTGGATGTACATGTTTTACTGAGAATGTCAGACTTCATTCTCACATGACTAAGAAAGATAATGTGAATTTACAGAAAATATGCTCTCAGTTTAGCTTATAGATCACCTTCCAAACCTCTGTGGGAAAAAGCATGTGAAAATAGTTTTCTCTCAAATATGATTCATGATATCCCAGCAGAAGGCTTTTTCACATGGTAAAATCACCTTAGAACATACCACAATTCCTAAAATGAGTATGGTACCATCAACAAATGATTTATAACGTAACTAAAGTGTTAACCTCTTCAATGCCCGTGACGAGCTGGACTCGTCATGGGCTGCGGTGGCGCTGTGCCCATGACGAGTCCAGCTCGTCACAAACCCCGCCCGCTAATTCAACGGCCGGCACAGGGCGGGGAAAGGGGCGGGCACTGAAGGGGTTAAAACCTTCTATTAACTGCAATGCTTTTTAATGAGGTGCTATCATGTATATTGGTCCCAAGATGGCTGCCAACACTTCTTGGATGTAGCGCTGACAGCCAATCAGATCTCACGATGAGATGTGTGGTTAGGCTCCGCCCAGATAAATATGTGATTTTACTTTTGATTTTCTCAGGAACTACTGAATGGATTTACACCATTTAAGCAAAAGGCACGACTCTGAACCAAGGTCTACCCTTCTGCCAAATTTGATGTAATTCCGTGCAGCAGTTCGGGCTGTAGCTGCGTCAACAGGTCCTATGGGAAATTGCATGGGGAAAAAGTGTTTTGGGACCCCCCTTTTTTCTCAGCCCCCGCTTGACGAATCACCACAAAACTTTCAGGATAGGAGCAGACCGGAGATGGCCAAAAGTTTGGACAATTTTGCGAAGATTCGTCAACCGGCGCCAGACTTATTGGGAATAGAATGTTGCGGATTTCCTATGGAAAATAGGTCCTAACTATAACTACCTACTGGCGACCGCCAGTAGGTAATACATGCATATATAAACATATATATAATCTGCATATCTAAATAAATACAAATATAAATGCATGCATACATACACATATACATGTATGCATACATATGCATGTTATGTACATGAAAGTTTGAAAAACACTAATACAAGCACAGCTAAAAAGCCACCTAATTACAAACAGACTTGCTTTAACTTAAACGAGGGCGAGACTTATTGCATTTTCAATGCTTGTTTACTTTGGTTCCATCAAGAAGGCATTCAGATGTGTCACACATTTGCCATAAATTCTGAATGGTAGCACTCTAGTTGCTCATTAGATCACTGTAGTAAAGCTACTGCTCACCATGGAAGTCTGCTGCTGGTATTCAAAGTGCATGTTTCAGTCTGCATGTCAGAATTTTTTAATGAAATAGAAGAGGATTTGAGAAGTCAAAATGTGCCATAAATTTCTTTCTGCAGCACTAATCATAATTGCTATGGCAAATTGAACCCCATCATTTTGTTCCTTTTAAATTAAACTACTCACTCTCTACTACTCACTCGCTATTACTCTCTACTATTCACTCTCTACCACTCAGTCTCTAATCTACTCTATACTACTCTCTGCTACTACTCTCTACTCCTCACTCTCTACTACTCACTCTACTACTCTACTACTCACTTTACTACTCTATACTACTCTCTCTCTACTACTCCCTCTCTACTACCGACTCTACTACTCTCTACTACTCACTCTCTATTACTCTCTCTCTACTACTCACTCTCTACTACTCTCTACTAATCACTCTCTACTACTCTCTACTACTCACTCTCTACTACTCACTCTCTACTACTCTACTACTCTCTACTACTCTCTCTACTACTCGCTCTCTACTGCTCACTCTCTACTACTGTCTAGCAATCACACTCTACTACTCTACTACTCACTCTCTACTACTCTCTACTACTCTCTCTCTACTACTCAATCTCTACTACTCTCCAATACTCTCTCTCTACTACTCACTCTCTCTCTACTACTCACTCTCCTAGGGGCCAACAAGCCCACCACGTACCTCCAGCAAGCACCACGGAGCTGCGTTGCAGAGTGTTTTAAAAAGGGGCTTGGCCTCTGAACACCTCTCTGCAATGCAGTTTCCTGGCGCATACTGGAGGTACCTGGTGGGCAAGTTGGCTGCCAGGGGACCTCAGGATTCAAGGGGACTTAATCCCCCAACTTAAAACACGCCACAGGGCGCGTTTGCACAGTGGTGAAGGTAGGGGGCGGGGCCTGAGGTAAAATGTGTGCAAACACGCCCTGTGGCGCATTTTAAGTTGGGAATTAATTACTCTTCAATCCAGAGGTCACCTAGGGGCTAACTAGCCCACCAAGTACCTCCAGTAAGCGCCATGGAGCTGCGTTGCAGAGTGTTGTAAAAAGGGGCGTGGCCTCTGAACACCTCTCTGCAACGCCGCTCCCTGGCGCATAATGGAGGTACCTGGTGGGCTAGTTGGCCTCCAGGGGACCGCAGGATTGAAGAGGAATTAATTCCCCAACTTAAAACGCACCAAAGGGCGTATTTACACACGTCACCTCAGGCCCCGCCCCCTTCCTTCACCATTGTACAAATATTCCTCTAAAATCAGCCAAATTCCGATTTACTCACCTGTTATCAGGAGAGAACCCAGTGCTGCATCTTTTAGCCCAGCACTGACCCTGAAAAGTAATTCTAAGCATAATTACCAGTAACTTGTATTTCCTTCCATAGGAATCCATTGTGTGGTTTTCACCAGAAAAGTTTCTAAGTGTCCATTTTTGAAACGTACAAATATTCCTCTAAAATCCGCCTAACTATGAATTCCGATTTTCTTACCTGTAATCAGGAGAGAACCCAGGACTGCATCTTTTAGCCCAGCACTGACCCTGAAAAGTAATTCTAAGCGTACTTACCAGTAACTTTTACTTCCTTCCATAGGAATCCATTGTGTGGTTTTCAGCAGAAATGTTTCTGTCCATTTTTGAAACGTACAAATATTCCTCTAAAATCAGCCGAACTACAAATTCCGATTTACTCACCTGTTATCAGGAGAGAACCCGGGGCTGCATCTTTTAGCCCAGCACTGGCCCTGAAAAGTAATTCTAAGCGTACTTACCAGTAACTTGTATTTCCTTCCATAGGAATCCATTGTGTGGTTTTCAGCAGAAAAGTTTCTGTGTCCATTTTTGAAATGTACAAATATTCCGCTAAAATCAGCCGAACTATGAATTCCAATTTACTCACCTGTTATTAGGAAAGAACCCAGGGCTATATCTTTTAGCACAGCACTGACCCTGAAAAGTAATTTTAAGCGTACTTACCAGTAACTTGTATTTCCTTCCATAGGAATCCATTGTGTGGTTTTCAGCAGAAAAGTTTCTAAGTGTCCATTTTTGAAACATGCAAATATTCCTCTAAAATCAGCCGATCTACGAATTCCGATTTACTCACCTGTTATCAGGAGAGAACCCAGTGCTGCATCTTTTAGCCCAGCACTGACCCTGAAAAGTAATTCTAAGCGTACTTACCAGTAACTTGTATTTCTTTCCATAGGAATCCATTGTGTGGTTTTCACCAGAAAAGTTTCTATGTGTCCATTTTTGAAACATACAAATGTTCCTCTAAAATCAGCCGAACTACGAATTCTGATTTACTCACCTGTTATCAGGAGAGAACCCGGGGCTGCATCTTTTAGCCCAGCACTGACCCTGAAAAGTAATTCTAAGCGTACTTACCAGTAACTTGTATTTCCTTCCATAGGAATCCATTGTGTGGTTTTCAGCAGAAAAGTTTCTGTGTCCATTTTTGAAAGGTACAAATATTCCTCTAAAATCAGCCGAACTACGAATTCCGATTTACTCACCTGTTATCAGGAGAGAACCCGGGGCTGCATCTTTTAGCCCAGGACTGACCTTGAAAAGTCATTCTAAGCGTATTTACCAGTAACTTGTATTTCCTTCTATAGGAATCCATTGTGTGGTTTTCTGCAGAAATGTTTCTGTCCATTTCTGAAACGTACAAATATTCCTCTAAAATCAGCCGAACTAAGAATTCCGATTTACTCACCTGTTATCAGGAGAGAACCCAGGGCTGCATCTTTTAGCCCAGCACTGACCCTGAAAAGTAATTCTAAGCATACTTACCAGTAACTTGTATTTCTTTCCATAGTAATCCATTGTGTGGTTTTCACCAGAAAAATTTCTAAGTGTCCATTTTTGAAACATACAAATATTCCTCTAAAATCTGCCGAAGTACGAATTCCGATTTACTCACCTGTTATCAGGAGAGAACCCGGGGCTGCATCTTTTAGCCCAGCACTGACCCTGAAAAGTAATTCTAAGCGTACTTACCAGTAACTTGTATTTCCTTCCATAGGAATCTATTGTGTGGTTTTCAGCAGAAAAGTTTCTGTGTCCATTTTTGAAACGTACACATATTCCTCTAAAATCAGCCGAACTATGAATTCCAATTTACTCACCTGTTATCAGGAGAGAACCCAGGGCTGCATCTTTTAGCCCAGCACTGACCCTGAAAAGTAATTCTAAGCGTACTTACCAGTGACTTGTATTTCCTTCCATAGGAATCCATTGTGTGGTTTTCAGCAGAAAAGTTTCTAATGGTCCATTTTTGAAATGACAAATATTCCTCTAAAATCAGCCGAACTACGAATTTCGATTTACTCACCTGTTATCAGGAGAGAAGTAGTGCTGCATCTTTTAGACCATGATGATGTCACATATTACATCATTCATGACATGGTCAGTGACATCACTGATGACATCTCAAATGCCATCACTGATGACATCACTGATGACATCATCCACGTGAAAATCAGATACACCTCATCATATACTAGTATAACCTTTCATCACTCACTGTAAAATACAGAGTGCCACATTTAAAACCATTGACACACCAATACAAGTTTTTAAACACCAATTCAGTGATTCCTAGATCTAAACACACATCTAATCACTTACCTATAGATTCACTCATACATGCTGATCAATAGAACACTATCAAATATACTTATACACCTATATCGACATTACACACCAGCACACATCCTAATCACTTATGAAGTCATCCTACTCACTTATGCAAACAATGGATCATACTTACTTTTACTTAGCTGTACACTTATAAAAACACCACTTCATCTATTCATATAAATATTTAACTCATACTTAGTGTGTTATAAAAACACTATTACAAGTATACAGTTATCCATAAAGTCACTCATACAATCACTGAGTCTTATTTATAATTACTTATACACAACAACTGACACATACACTGTCTTTTATTTTTCTAGTTTGTTGGACATGTACCATTGAGACATATATTGGCTCATCACTGCACCCATAAAGATATTCACTCACCCAAACAACTGTTACAACATGTATTTTTAACTTCATATACCTACTGAATCAACTATTCACACATCTTTGGGCTGTCACACACTCCCCACTGAACCACACACACATTCACTCTCCCATACAAACACTCAGTTAACTAATATAGGCGTTCACGTAGCTAGTAACCAACTGGTGCAGCAGTTTACACAACAACTGACAAAGTGATACAGATATTCACACAGTTTAGTCACTATCCAATATATTTAGTGAGGCACTATATATTAGTCAAGTAAACAGTCAATCACACTGCTACTAAATCCTCCATCCAGATATTTATATATCTACTCATTCTTCAATGTAAATTGCTATATATATATAAAAATAATACATATTTAAATAACAAACCAAACCACATTCACTGGATGATGTCATCTGTGATGTCATCAGTGATGTCATTTGAGATGTCATCAGTGATGTCACTGACCATGTCATGAATGATGTAATATGTGACATCATCAGCAGTGGATTGCGGGCGCGCGAGAGGTAGTTAGTACAACTAACTATATCGGAGGAATTTCAATGGTTTTGTTCGAGTGAAATGTCCAGCTAATTATAACACCCCTAAAACCTATTGCTTTTTCAGTGAATTTCTACGTTTTTAAAAATGCTAATTCCTAACTATATCAGGCCTGAAACCTATGGTTTTTTCAGTGAATTTCAAAGGTTTTTTAAATGCTAATTCCTAACTATATCAGGCCTGAAACCTATGTTTTTTTCAGTGAATATATATACTTACATATAACAAACCCGAGGAGCAGCTACTCTGCCCTCATATCACTGAGAGGATAGGGACCTCCCATCCTTTAAGTTCCATCACATGGGGGTCACCAATTGCCCTAAAGAAAGTCCAGGACCTCTACGGCCTCAAAGGACTGACACATGTCAGCACCAGGGTCTTAGGACCATAATACTCCAACAAGACCCGTTTTTTAGATATTTTTAATTACCCAGACAGACCCAAGAATAAAGGGAAATCTAAAGAGCTCCCAACACTGTAGTTGAGCCCACCCCGACTTTTAGGGGTCGGGGTGACCCGATGATGAAGCATGACACCACTAGGGTGTGCAAGGGTAATTAAAACAAAAAAAAGTTTTTCCCCACATTCATGGTTGAGTTAGGTACAACCTTTCACTAGAGAGTTTTCTTCCCCCCACCCCCTCCTTCTTTTGTCCCCTACCTCGGGCATAGCTAGTTCACTAGCACCATTGACCACTAGATGCTCAGTTGGAGTATTTTTTGTGATTAATAAGGACACAGGGTGTCTGATGAGAGGTGATTGAGGTTGACAGAGGCTTTGACAGGTGAGCACACAAAAACGGGGCCAAAGAGAAATGACTATTAGGGACAGGGAGATGCTGCTTATTTCAGTAAGCTTGCATCTGAAGATGCAAGTTTTATACTTACGCCTCAATTATGAGTTTTTCCAAATTGTATCGTTATTTAGTGCATTTGAAAATTCCAATACCCTCTGGTTCATTATTTTTCAGATGCAATAAATAATGGCAATTGTGAGTTTTTCCCTGAAAATGGGACATAAGTTATTTTTTATGCTTTCTGCATGGACATTCTCTTGTCCCATTGTTCACTAGGACATTTTCACCTGGTATATGTTGCCAAATTTGAACTATTGAAATTTATTAGGTAAAAAATCTGCCTGTATTTTTCCTACATACTTATAATCACAACACAAACAGTGTTTTGCGCGGGTGTCGCAATCTACTGAGTCACTCATAATTTTGCCCCTATTGTAGTGTATCCTGTCATTTTGGCATTGCTTTGAGGGCCTCATTTACAATAACTGACACATCACTGCAGTCAAAATGAGTTCCGATTTGCTACATCACCATGGATGTGCTGTATTTATGGTATGACGCACCATGGTATAAGGTACAGGCTGCACCAAAGTAATGTGCCACTTCTGTAGGCGTAATGTCGCAGTGGAAACTGATGCATTGGGAGCAAAACTGATGTAAGGCTGGTTAGCGGCACGCAAAGCGATGCTATTCATCATAGAGTCACTTTTCAGTGCATGAAGAGTCCAAAAACATATACAAATTATGATTTGGAGAAAAAATGGCACAATTCAAAGAAGGCAGCCATGAAGCGGGGAAAAGAGAGCAGCAGCTAGGATAACAACCCCAACAACCTCAGCACCAGCCAGGATGTCCAGACAGACTCCCATAGGAAGAGAAAGTGCAATTTCAGTCAGGAGGAGAAGGACATCTTGATCATGGAGGTGACAGAGTACCGACATCAGCTCTTTGTCACCTCAAAATTGGCATTAAGCAAGAAAGAAGCCATTTGGCAGTCCACAGTGACCAAGATCAACTGCGTGGAACAAGTCAAGAGGACAGTGACCAACTGTAAAAAACGCTGGAGGAGCTGGATGCCTTTGAGGAGCTGGTGGCATCTGTCATCCAAGAGGAGTTGGTGGCAGGAGTTATGGGACAGGACTGCGCAGCCCACAAAAAACAACAAGACCAAAAGGGTACATTGCAACAAGGGGCAATGTGGGCAAAAAGATCATGTTGTGTGCAGGGCACAGGTCAGAAATCTGGGTAATGTACTGTTAAACATCACATAAGTGTAACTCACACGCCCCCGTTACATGTAGCACAGCTCAGTCCAGCTCTGTCAAGTTTCTCCCTTCCATGTAAGAAGTGCAGCACCAGTCCAGGTTCACCTTTGTATACTGGCACTTGTAGTGGAATGTACAACAAGAGTCACCAGAACTACAAGTCCTAGAATGCAGAGCAGAAAACATAGGCAGGAAGAACACATAATGCATGGACAAATTAACCCTGCCCAACATGACTGTTACAATACAAGCAACCTTGCACCATGAGGGTACTGTGTCTAACTTGGGCCCATGCACACAAATCTGAACTGTAAAGAAATGGAATGGAATGGGCTTGTAAGAGGAGAAACCGCCCACCTGAAAGGGAAATCAGGTGTGGGGCACCTGAAGGAATAACACATAGGAACAAGCCAAGAGCCACATGTTTAGTAAACTGCATGAAAGTACATAGCACGCAACTATCCTGATGTGCGGGGTGAGAGCACACAGGTGTAAGTTGCCATGGTAATAAGCAGCCGAAGTCCTGTCATGAACTACTTCAGACTGGATGTGGGGTGAATGCAAGTGATGCACATCAGAGGACCACGTGTGTTGAAACAAAAGATTGTGTGTGGCTCTGGTGGGCCCCTGGTAGTGCAGTGCATTATAGGTGCTGGCTGAGCACGTTGAACTGCCACTATGTCTGAATAGGGAAAAACTGCATAGCAAGGAGGTGACCATGCACTGCTGTGTCTGACAGTGTCACACTTGTGTCGCAGCTGGGAAGGGAAGATAGAGAAGAGACCATTGGGGGACTACTTCCTAGATGTGATGTGGCCCTGGGTGAAGATGTAGCACGTGGCAGGGGGAGTCTTACGGCAAATTGTCTCACCATGCCACATATGTCAAAGTTGGGGGATTCGAAACAGGGATCTTTCAAGGTACAGGCTTAACTAGTTTGAAACCACAAAGGGCAGAAGTCAGGGATGGTTGGAGGCTGAGGTGCATGGGCCTAGTTGTGTGGCAAACCTGGGTAGGTACATGTCACCAATTTCAGCACTACTGCCATGTGGGCTGTAGCTTGACCCATAACCCTCAAAAACAGCCAGCCATGCCAGTCTATTGGATATGGTTATGCATATTGCTGGTGTTGTAAGCACATGAGAGTCAATGAACTATCTGGGTTCCATCAGTGTGTGGCAGTAAGTTGAGTCACTGGTGCAAAATGAAGATTGCCAGAGGAGGCATGTACATATATAAGTGAGGGGGCCTGAGTCAAATGATGTGTGAGACACTGCTGATAGCCAACTCTTGCAATGATGAAATGGGATGAGCATCACTGCTAGCAATCAACCTAGTTTGACTGGGCCAATGCCCTCGGAGTTGGTACACAATGCCCACTGTCCACAAATATGGAGCCAACTGTGTGTTCAATTAAATCACATGAGTATACCCAAATAGGAAACCCATGGTAAGTACATGCCCTCACATATTCCTGCAGTGTAGCAAGGTTGGAAGCTGTGTAGAGTGGTGTGGGATATAAGTGAGAAACTGGACTATTGGCCACATGAAAGCACAATGTGCATGCAAAACAGCACAACAAGGCAGAGTGCAGTATGGTACTATATGGAAGGCAGACTGTAGGATCATAAATAATTCATAACCAGACCCACATCACCTTCACAGAGGCTGTGGCCTGAGTACTGGACACGGGGAATACAGGCACCCTGGGGAATAGGTGCAATGTGCATAGTAGTGTTATCAATACTTCAAAACACAATCAGTATTGGCATCATGAAAAACAAAGCAAATCACCAAGGCAGATGTGGAGCTTACCTCATTTCACATATGCAAAATTGGCAGGGCCAGCAAGCTGTGTAACTGTGTTGTACTATGTGTCATGACACAACAAGTCAGCCTTGTCACATAGTGGTTGTGTGAACAAGGCAAAGAAACTTATCTGAAAGCCAACTACAGTGCAACTTGGCCTAAAAACAAATGAGGAATAGATATCCTAGGCATCAATGTTGACCTGAAAGGTGAATTCGTTGGAATTAGTTGGAAGTCTGATTGACAAGCAGATTACTCATGTCACCATCTAACATAGATCACCATCAACATATATCTATTTAATTGCAGGGGATGTACCAACAACTCCTAACCAGCTGCCTGTCCTGGATGAGGATCCTGCTGATGATCACATTTAAAGATCCCTTAGGTGACTCCATTGTAAACTTGACATGATCTACTCCTTAGGTGCTCCACCTTGTAACACATGTATACAAACACTGGCAGAGCTTCCTACAGCATGTGCTCAACTTAGTCTAAGCAGATATGATAACTGCAACACAGTTATTAAGTAAGTAGTTGTGGAAGTGCAAAAGAATATCTATTTAACACACCATAAACTTCTCAAAATCTAAAAATAAATAACCTACACTTACTATTACTATCTAAACTATGCCTAAACAAAACTATGCTAATTTACCTACACTAACCTAACTTAAAACTAACCTCACCTTAACTTATCCTCCTCTACACATGTACCATAACAGATAGGTTAAACATTAACCCACCTTAATGCACATTTGCACACAAGACAAACAATGAATACATGTATGCACAAACTACCTAAGGATTAAAACCTAAACAAATGTACATTTTCAAACTTTTTTTAATACACATACTAAACATTAACCACTAGCCACTTAAACACCTACCCACCCATAGTCCCACCTAACAACAGAGAAATATTAAAATCTATAAAACACTCAAACTAACCCAACCTATCAATGTGCTAAATCCTATCCTAACCTATGCTAAAACTGTATACACTAAAAACAAATAATATGAACTGGGGAGGGTCAGAAAGTTGGAGGGAGGTTGTTGCTGCTCAATCTTGTCCACAGATTGTTGCAAGGTATGCACCATTTTCATTAATGTCTCCTGCAGTTCTATGTCTGCCAGACAAACTTTGTGTCTGCATTGTCCTTCAGGCACTGCCTTTCAAACTCTGTTTGAGGAGCTGATTTTGTGGTGACTGCCTGTGGTGCCACTGCTGGTGGGGCTATAAGGCATCCCAGAACTGGCCCCGGATCATCACCATAAGAAACCTCCACTTCCGGCCTGGTGCTTGCCCTGTCCAGGGATTTCTGTCCCTAAGGATGTGAATTCCATGTCCCTGCTACCTTTGATTTCTCGTACTTGTTCCCCATGTGCCTGCAGGCCTTGCCTACGTGCCTGATATTGTGATATCCAATATGATTTCTCCTGTTCAGGAGTCATGTTGTCTGTTGGAGAGGAAGGACATATGTATCAGACCAAGCAGAATTTGACCAAGTAGTCTTCAATTATATGCATATATAACTATTAGTAGCACAAGCGGCATGTTCAGCCAAAAAGGTTCATCTATGGAACGAATCATGCCAACCGTCATAAGAGGCATGTACTTCCCTAAAAATTACAATGTTAAAGTACTCAGGTCTTGGACTTGTAGGTACAGGAAATTGCAGTGCCTGGGCTCATAAACTTATACTCATGTGCATATGAAGACAGATTCTGAACGATGATGTTGTGCACACATGGACTGGTACACATGGTCCATCTAGGTACGCCCTGGGGATTGCTATGCAATATACAAGAGTGTAAAATCTATTGGAAATCACATATGTGAAATGAAAATGTGAAGCAAGTACACCTATTGTGCCCCAGCAAGTCTTCACTGTTATGATAATTACACAAGCCCCACACACATTGCAGCATAGATTGACTCTGAGCCATGTAGTTGAAATATAGACGGAGTGTGGCTAGCTACCTCCAAATCAACAGACCTGTTGAACACTTCTCCAATAATGACACATGGCCATACTTGGTACACTTAAACAGAGATCATGTAATAAAATTCACCTAATAGCACGTGGTCCTTTACGTAGCCAAGAGTCTATCCATATATGTTTGCATGGATTGTTACCTAGATGCACATCACCTCATACTTGAGCAATATGAGTGTGCACATGCATGCTGTTGATCTCATATATTTTAGTATATTGTACTATATATTGCAGTTAATTGGCTGAAAAGGTTCAATGATGACATTTCATGGGAAATACAGTGTGAGTAACAGCAGCAGTGGGTGGTTTGTGAAATGGCCTGCGTGCTCACAATACACACATGCCTGTGTTACTTAACACACTTGTCCATACAAAACACTACAAAGGTATGGACATGTGTCTATTATAGGGCATTAAGTATATGAGGACATGAATCAGGCATGTACCTGCATTGGCATCTGTGGACGGGTGTCATATCACACATCGACTCATACCTTTTCAGACTTCACTGAGGTAGGAATCATCACAGCCTGTGTGGACCTGCCACACAAAATTGGCCATGCATTGCCAGGTGCACACATGCACTATCAATGTGCATCAGACAGGCAGACGGAAGTTCATACCTCCAATTCTATATGCACATCGAGTTTCGATGGATGTGCAGGTACCCATGATGTGAGATGACAGTTGCCACATATCATAATAAATGTGGGCTAAGTAAGTAAGCCATTAGTATGGACAATGGACTTACACACTAACTGCAACAAATGGGGATATGTAACTTGTCCACTGGTTTTGTTATCATGAATAATACAGTTTAACTATGGCACCTCACAAATACATATGCAGCATCTCTACTAGGAATTATGTTTTCGTATGCTGAGCCTACTCACATGGTCACCCAAGTCCTTTGGAGTTCAAACTTTGTCTAGACTCTGAACTACAGGTACATGTAAGGATCACAGCAAAAATGTGCTATTTGAATGGCAAGAATGTCTGACACGCCTTAAATTATTTTGAGTGTTCTAATTTGGGTTGGGTGGAGGAACATATTCTACACGCATGGGCATCATATGATGTGAACACACAATGAAAGGACAAATAAATTGGAAAAGCAGCTCACTGTGCAACAAATTGGTATTATTAACTGGGATATGTGTTACCCTGTAACCGCACATGTGCCCTGCTCATATTTGGACTTTGCCAAGCACACTGCGTCAGGAAAATCACAACCTATCCCATGCAACATTTCTGCCACATATTTTGGGTTAGGTGTTGTCACTTTCTGTCCATATAATGGGTGGGAGACATTGTGAACTATTGACCATCAGCGGGCATTCACCAGAGCTGGCACAACATTAGCACCGCAGATTCAGAGCCATCCATCATGTGTGCCTGCATACCTTGCGAATAATTTCACATGGCAATTTGGCCTTGTCAACTGCACATGCAACTTTGTCGTACTTCTGTTGTGAATCTACATGTTAGCTAAAGCTTGGTTCCACTGACTGATGATACCCCTTACACATCTCACTGCAACCAATTTACGAGAACACACACAATCCTTACAGAACACAGAAACACAATCAGATGACACACACTGACAGCATTTGGATCTCTGAAGCTGGATACCTTGCCACAGGTGTATGCGTTAGGTCAAGTTACATTGTTCTGTGAATGCTGAACATGTACACTTTGCACATAGGAAGCACAGTACATTGACTTCACAGTTACCTGGTATTGTCTATAAGTTGTACTTGTAGCATAAGGCAAAGTTCGATTGCCATAATGATGGACATATATCAGCCATGTTGCGGTCCATTAAGATAACACCAAGTACATCACGTATCTGGTGCTCAAAGTGCAGACAAGTTACAAGACCAGCCTAGCTTGCTACATGGTGCAAGGGTGCCTGGCTTTGAATGTGAACAGTCTAATTTGACAGCCCATACTCTGCATAGTATGATAATGCTGGAGCCTTCTCAAGTCAACACGTGTTCTTTACAATGCTGCACAAAATCAATCAGTACCAATGCTTGTTTGTCTTCTTCACTTAGCTCCTAACATGGGACCAGTGCACTGTAAATGAACACTGCTCCTTCAAGGCCTGTACAGGCTTATAAAGGACTATTACAATTTTTCATTATGTACATGTATGTGTGACCATTTTGGGGAGAAACCAAACACCCTGTGCAACATGTGGACTGATGACATGTGAGTGTGCTCCCCTGCAACACACATGGGGGTGGCCCACACGGTTTGGAGTCAGTAATGGCCTGTCAGGCTGGAGAAAAATACTCCTTGCACAGTACAGGATGGGTCTCACAGCACCTATGGGCCTCCCCCTGCACTTCATGGTATGTTTTGGTTATAGTAATGCCCGTTAGCAGATCCCTGCGGCATGTTCTGTTTATTTAACTGAGTTATCCCTTCTCATGCCATACTAACCCATATACATATATGGAAATTTCTGATGAAAAAACATTTAAAGATGTATGTGAAAGCCACATAGGTACAAGCTCATGGAATACAGGGACTTACCGGTAGGCCCACCAACTTCAATCATTAGGTGATCGAGGAGCTCTGCCTCCTGGCTGACAACATTGGCCCATCGGTGCTTCAGTCGGTGGATGCTCCGCTGAACATTGAAGAGCCGACTCATTTCGAAGCGCACCCTTTCCCAATGCTCCCGCCTCTCGCGTGTAGGGTAGCCTTGGCTCACCCTACCTCCACTGCAGATCATTTTTGGCAGGTATCGCACCAACAGCCACAGGAGGCCAGCAAACTCCTCCTCTGATGGTTCTTGGACCTGCCCCTGCCTGACATCTCCCTACCCACACAAGCCACCCTTAACCCCCAAAACACAAAATCTATCCCTTCCCCCTACCCCTAAAACTACTAAGCCCTAAATGGACAAACACCTGACAATACAGTGGCCTGTAGTCTGGTGGCCAGGATTTTGGCATCAGTGTTGATATGCGTGACAGCGGCCAATACGAGTCACAACGAGAGGGCGGTTTGTCTTTTTTGAGTAAAGTAATATTCAGCGCCTCCCGAAGAGTAAGTGGCAGTATGCCCGCATCATATGCTTCGGAGTACATTTGTAGTAAATGGAGGGTTAATTCTTCTGCATAGTCCTTATAAAATTTACTGCGAAAACCATCAGGGCCTGGGGCTTTCTTTTTATGGAGAGCTTTAATCGCCGTGCGGATGTCTTCTTCTGTAATTGGTTGAGCAAGGAACTCCCTCTGCCAAACCGAAAGCCACGCCAAGTCTACATCCATTAGATATGTGTCCAGCTCGTTAGTGTCTAACGTACCTTGCATGGTATGCAGTTCAGCGTAGGAATTTCTAAACTGTGCTAGAATGTCTTGATTAGTATAATAATCCTGACCAGTCCCATCAGTGATCTTAGTGATAGTATGCCGTCTATATGAGCTTTAATCTTGTGGGCTAAATAACGTCCATGTCGCCCCCCTCTCCGTAAGCTCGGGCTACATGATGCCAAGAGATCTACCAGGCCTCCCCTCGGCTAGCTCATTGTATTCTAATATGGATTTTTTAACTGTCGCCAGTGTCTGAGTGCAGGGTGAACGTTCGTAGTCATGCTTGAGGCGTTGTAAAGAGGCTTCAACTTTAGCGAGCTTTCCACGCAAATCCTGCAGGATGCCAGCTGATGTGCCAATGCAGGTGCCTCGAATAGTGGCCTTAAACACCTCCCAGAGGGTCGTAGCACTATCAACCTAACCCTTGTTATGGTCAAAGTATTGTACAATGGCCTCGCGGATCGTTGTAACATATAGGGGGTTCAACAGCGCTTCAGAACGAAAGCGCCACGTGAATGCTCGACAGACAGTGTGTGGAATGTGGAGGTTAATTTGGACAGGATTATGATCAGACAGTGTGCGGGGTAAACCCTCCACTTAGGACACCCATCCCCCTGCACTTTCATGCAGCAGCCAGTAATCAAGCCGAGACCAGCTACCATGCACATTAGAAATGTGTGTGCCCGCCAGACTCTCTGTGTGTCGAAGACGCCATATATCTATCAATCCCAGTTCAGCCATCCCCTCGTTTATGACACGGGCTGCCCCAGGGGACAGACCCCCTCTGCCACTAGATTTGTCTCTACTAGGATCTAAATATGTATTGAGGTCGCCTCCTCATAAAATCACAGCTTCAGGCCAAGTCCGCAGCGTGAAAATGATGCGTTCAAATAGGGCAGGATCATATACATTCGGGCCGTAAGTGTTTACAATAGTAACCAAACTGCCCGCCAGGTTCCCATAAACAATAGCATATCGACCTGCGTCATCCAAGCAAGTTTTAATCATGGTGAAGGGAAGACTTTTCTTGACAAGTGTAATTACACCCCGGGAATAGAAGGAGTATGAGGAGGCTAAACGATAACCAGCCCACTGTGCTCCTATGTGTACCTCAGACCGTTGGGTCAAGTGTGTTTCTTGTATGAGGGTAAGTTCTATCTCATGGCCATCTAAACATGCTAAGACCTGTCAGATCTTTTAGGTGAGTTAAGTCCCCGTACATTCCATGTTAGAAAAGTAATTGGCGTATAATCCAGATGTAGAGCTTTAGTTTGTTACATATCGAGCATGATTCAACTGTAATGCATGATGCTACATTGGCATACCTCACAACATTTAGAATGCAATCAGCCACATGAACTAGCCCCTCAAACCCCACCCTCCCACCATCACCCCCCACCCACTTTAGCATCCCCAATGTGCCAAAGCCATCCCGAACATCCCAAAACAGTTCCCAAGTGCAGCGCCGAGGGAAGACACAACTAAGTTGAACACCCATGGGGGGAGCGCTGAAGCATAGTACCCTCCCGATGTACTAGGAGGTGGCCGAGCGAGGTGATAACATTTCCTACCCACTGTATTGCAACATCAGAAAACAATACTAAATTCCCCTAACAGTAATACGCACTGCGAGTCCAACCAGTAGGGGAAATATTATCTGTATAGCACAAATTCTTGCATTTAGTCTGTACCGCATGTGGCACAGCCCTCCAGGACATACAATCAGATACAGATCACTGTGGGACCAGAACAAGATATTAATGCACCTGTGTCCACAACTCACGCTACCTAGCCATTTCAATGTTCAGCTGCCGACCCGGCGGTGCCCCCGCTGTCGTCCATCGCCGACTTGGGGGTGGTGAATATTCTGGGCTTTCCATCTACCTCAATGCGCAGCCGTGCTGGGTAAAACATCACGTAGGGTATCCGTTCCGAGATGAGCAACTTTTTGACCGGCTGATATTCTCTCCTTGCCTCCTGTATGGCCGCGGTGAAATCAGGTTAGAAGGAAATAGTATTCCCTTCATGGGTGATGGTGCCTTTTTCACGAGCCACGCGGAGGACAGCATCCCTATCCCTATAGTTCAATAAGTGAGCTATGATGGGACGTGGAGGGGAGCCTGGGGGGGGTGAGCAGACAGAGAATGATGGGCCCGTTCCACTATTAAGACCTGGGACAATTAGTCTGCACCAAAAATCGCCTGGAGGAGCTTCTCCACATAGGTCTCAAGATGGCCCATGTTCGTAGACTCAGGCAGGCCAGTAATGCGTACGTTCTTTCATCTGGATATGTCCTCCAAATCCTCGTTGTGGGCTTGTGTTACAGCCAATACATTCTCCATAGATTACGTTTTAGTGGTCACTTGGTGCAGGCCGTCTTCAGCATCGGAAATGCGTGTTTCTTCCTCCCCCAGGCGCATCGCATGCTTGTCCAGCTTAGTGGACATATGATCCATTTGCAAGTTTAAATTATCGATTTTCCCATTGTTGGACTGTAAGCTGGCTTGTACTGCAAGTAGGGTTTTATCAATGTTAGTTAAGTGCTCACTGGGCATGTCGGCTTCCGAATCAGAGACTGCATGCTGAGAAGTCTTCCTCCATCTGCGGGGTTTGAAAGTTAAGCGCGGCTGACTGCGCTCAGTTTTCCCCATGTTGGTAGCCCTGGGTTGAGGTGCACAAGAGTGAGAGGCGCCCTTACAAGCAATAGTCAGCCAGCTGCGCAATGCCAGATATCTCGGCATGCCACACAGGTCGCAGGAGGGTCCGCACCCAGCAAGGATACTAGCAGTAGAAGGCTCTGCCGAACATTATGGGGTTGTGTATGTCTCTCGCTGCAGCACAGCAGCACTGTAGCAGGCCAGGGAAAGAGGCTCAGGTGATTACGATTCACAAAGGACCGCGCACCTCCACATAATTACAAAGGGCGAAAAGAACAAGGATTGCGGTGTGGGCGGCCTCAGTCGATTTTGCCCAGGGTAGACAATAGAGAGTTCCCACAGAGGAGCCACCGGCTTGTAAGTCTGAGCAGGGGCGCTACCACACTCGAGCGCAGCTAGTAAACATCAAAGTCCTCACTTAGATAACACTCCACCAGGCCTCGAGGCAAAGATGAGTAAGGGCCATCCTTGCACAACAGGAGTAGGCCCAGTTGAATGCAGCCACAAGGTAGGCTGCAGTCGCAGTCAGCCGTTCCAGGCAGCGAGTGCCGTCGCTCCAGTGCGTGTTCCGCACACGGTAATCCCTCAATGCAGCAGCCTCTTGCCGGGATTCACAGTGGGGAGCATTATAGGCCTCTTGGGTGCAGCAGAAGCAGGACCAGCAGGATCAGCAGCGGTATCAAGGTAGGCCTCACACATAACAGAGTTACACCGGGGCACTCACCTGGTCGACCGGTCTAATCCCAGCAGAAGCCTGCAGCAGTCCCAACCACGACAAATCAGCAGCTCTGGACGGCAGGTTGGTCCACTTCGCCTCCGGCAGCACACAGCCGGTGCTCCGCGCAGGCCAGGACCCGGAGTGACTTCGCTCCTCAGTTACCAGAATAACTCACACCGAGTCACTTGCCACTCCCATCTCGATCCAAACATCACACCGGTCGATGGCAGAGCAGCGCGATCTGCTCCTGATGCCCCGGGGCCGCAGTCACCACCGCTCGTGGGCCACTGCAGTCCCGTACTCAGAGCGCGTCCTGGGCCACCATGTTGTCAGTGCGGGCCCGATAGTTCACCAGTCTTGTTTTCAGCCAAATGAGCCCACAGCAAGCGGATCAGCTAATCTAAATCAGCCCGCAGTGCTCCGCTTCTTGTTTATGTTTTTGGTGTTCACCATGGGCAGGAAGGCAAGGATATGTATCGGATGGATGGCTCGGCCCGTGGAGCTGCTCTACAGAGCGGCCATCTTGCCGTGCGCCCTCTAGCGCCCCCTGGTCTTGAAATAATTAGTATAAATTTGAGGCACTCCTCGTTCAAATCACTTTGAGAACCGAATAAAATTATGTAAAGCAATAAACATCTCGAGGTTTGCGGCGAACCTCTACCATATGGAAGATAATGTTGGGATGCAATATGTGGATTATTTGTAACCATAAAAGTTGGTTGATAACAGGATCTTGACAGGAAACATGTCAACTTTCAGAAAAATACACAGAGCAAATTGCAACTCAATAAGAGAGGATTGAGATGCAGTTGCCTCCACAAGCATTGTTTTCTACTTCTAAACAGCTACACAGTGGAATTGGCTCAGTATGAAGAGGGTGGCTGTCACACATCAAATGCTCAAACTCACTGTGTTTCAATTTTCAAGGCTTAATAGCATTTGTGCGTACAGCTGCAATATGATGAATACTTCCTCTCAGCCCTATGAGCCCTCCAGAGGTACAACAAGTGGAAAGATCTCCCAATTTTGCTAGAAGCTAGTCTCCCTCCAGTTGCTATGGCTGTCAGTGGCACATTTATTTCCAGAAACTCACCTGTCAGAGAGACTCCCAAATACATTTCCTCCAACCAGCACCCCTGCCATGTAGATAGACTGGGCCACCTGCCGCATAGTCCGCCAATCACATACCAGATCCCACTGTAAGGAACAGAGGACATAATGAGGGTGTGAATCACATCTAATAGATGCAGAGTAACTTTCATTATAGCCCTCCTAGTAAAATATTAGTTGCATCAGTGTATAGCCATTTACTAAGAGGTTTGTGTGTTCATGAACTCGGGCAATTAAAAATAATGAGCATTGTTGCAGAATCGTTCTCATCATATAAAATAATGCACCACTCATATGATACAGCATTGTTAAAGTGAATTGAGGCAGTTGTAAGTCAAGAAGGTTTCCCACGAAATAACAGATAGTAATGATATAGCGCATGTTACCCAGTTTATTTTTTTGAAGAATTCTTTATGACAGAACATTGTTATGCATCATTAGATTTATATTTACACCCTCTCAGGGCACGCTCTGATAGCCAACAAAGGTCTGTGTAGATGCATGCATAATTATTTTAACGGCACCTCATTATAAAATGTACCAGAATCACTTATTTACAAATGGATCCAACCAGGGAACTTCAAGGCACCATTCCAGCTCATCTGATCTGTTGTTTACTCTGTGCTCTCTCTCCTAGGTTTTCATCAGGAGCGTTCGTTCATCATGCAGCTGTAGCCACACTATAGGTATACAGGTTACTGCCTCGCCCTGTTGAGTTAGAGGGTTCAATAATTTTTATCACGTGCACTTTATGTTTTTGCTCTGGTCCTGAAGAAGCGCCAACGACCCTTAAGGCGACACAAGGCGCGAAACATGTTGACCTATGACCTCTTTGATACCCGGACATAGTGTGCCTGTGGGGCAAGATTTTAACTAGCAGATTATCTGCCAAGGGGTTACAATTCACACATTGGCTGCATGTTTACCCTTTATTAACTTTTTTCACTACCTTGCACGCACTTTTTTCACTCTCTTTTGGACCCTAACCCCACATACCCACATGCACCATCCGGCAGTCCTTAAAAAGATCTCCGATAAAGAGACCCTTCGGGGGACCCGTAGGGAATTGCAGCGCCGGCCCTACGAGGAGCAACTGCCCAATGATGAAGCATGACACCTCTTGGGGTGTGTGAGGGCAACAGAGGACAATAAGTGTTTGTTCCACTTCACCAAATGGGTCCTTCTTTCCTAGGAATTCCTGTCTCTTTCTATATGTTCACCTTTCTGATCTTCAATGCACGGGTGACTATTTGCACCCCATTGCGTGGGTGACTTTTTGCACCCCGCATACAGGAACAGTGCCCCCCTTGTTAAAACTAATATAGTCTTTTGGAGCATGGACACTGGACCTTCAATAGCTCCATGGCCCCCCCTCTTTTTTGTTGTGTTAAACTATGTACGGCGGTTCAGCCGAGGACCACTATTATGTCTATTTTTCTTGTTCACGGGCACATGAGGCATTGCTATTCTTATTTGGGGTCTTATTATTTTCGGAATGTGAATTCAACCCTTAAAAAGCCAAACCCCTCCCCCCCTTTTCGAATATGATATTGAGGAAACAGGAGTCCTGAGGGTATGTAAGGGTCACAACCCCTGGACACCCCTTCCTTTTTTCCCCCCGTCCTCCTACGGTCTTAATTTCTAAGATTTGGATGATTCACACACAAAGGTACAGGCACTGTCAAACACAGACTTTCTTCTCGCTCCTTTCAGCACGGGGTAGGGTCCCGGATCTACTAAGTGAGAGCGGCACCCATGCGACAAATACTTTAGCACGAGTAAGCTAGGTAGTGGGTTTCCGGTAATGTAACTTGTTGGTATTTTTGTGAACCCTATGAAAAATGAAAAATTTAAATTTACCCACTCTAACCTTTGCGCATGCACTGGAGAGTACTTCTCCCTAACAACGCACATGCGCTCTTTACCCTTGCTATTGCGCATGCACGCTCCAGTTAATTAACAGGGACAACCCGGAAATGGTTAACTCCCACACCTGATCTCATTAAATTATTATCACAACGTTTGCTGCCACTTTTCCACTCCCGGCAGAGACTTGGAAGGGGTAGGTGTAGAGGAGATAACACCCCGGCAAAATTGTAAGTAGATCACCGTGGCAGAGAGTTGGACATGGCAAGCAATTTGCTCAGCACAGCCTGTGTCTGGTTTTTGTTCCTGCATCTCTGTGTTTATTGTTTCTACAGCCCAGTAATGTGCGGGCATTCCTTGCTCTCGCCGGTGGAGGTATCCTCATAACGTTATGAGGTAAGCATCTTTTAAACTAACAACCTCTCGGTATCGTTAACAGGCGTAGCAACATTCATATACTATCAACTGCTGTCACTTTTGGGCATAGTCTTCCATGTAGGATATAAGTGGGGCTACGAGTGGTACCACAATCCACATGACTGAATTGCATGGTGTAACAGCAACACCGCACCGGGCCATTGCCCCATTGATCGCATTTTTATGCCTCCTGTGCCTGTTTTTTGTTTTTTGTCTCTAAATATTGCTGCGAACACAGAGGTGACACGTTATGAAGCATCAAGTTGTCACTGATGCCCTGATCTGTTGTTTACTCTGTGCTCTCTCTCCTAGGTTTTCATCAGGAGCGTTCGTTCATCATGCAGCTGTAGCCACACTATAGGTATACAGGTTACTGCCTCGCCCTGTTGAGTTAGAGGGTTCAATAATTTTTATCACGTGCACTTTATATTTTTGCTCTGGTCCTGAAGAAGCGCCAACGACCCTTAAGGCGACACAAGGCGCGAAACATGTTGACCTATGACCTCTTTGATACCCGGACATAGTGTGCCTCTGGGGCAAGATTTTAACTAGCAGATTATCTGCCAAGGGTTTACAATTCACACATTGGCTGCATGTTTACCCTTTATTAACTTTTTTCACTACCTTGCACGCACTTTTTTCACTCTCTTTTGGACCCTAACCCCACATACCCACATGCACCATCCGGCAGTCCTTAAAAAGATCTCCGATAAAGAGACCCTTCGGGGGACCCGTAGGGAATTGCAGCGCCGGCCCTACGAGGAACAACTGCCCAATGATGAAGCATGACACCTCTTGGGGTGTGTGAGGGCAACAGAGGACAATAAGTGTTTGTTCCACTTCACCAAATGGGTCCTTCTTTCCTAGGAATTCCTGTCTCTTTCTATATGTTCACCTTTCTGATCTTCAATGCACGGGTGACTATTTGCACCCCATTGCGTGGGTGACTTTTTGCACCCCGCATACAGGAACAGTGCCCCCCTTGTTAAAACTAATATAGTCTTTTGGAGCATGGACACTGGACCTTCAATAGCTCCATGGCCCCCCCTCTTTTTTGTTGTGTTAAACTATGTACGGCGGTTCAGCCGAGGGCCACTATTATGTCTATTTTTCTTGTTCACGGGCACATGAGGCATTGCTATTCTTATTTGGGGTCTTATTATTTTCGGAATGTGAATTCAACCCTTAAAAAGCCAAACCCCTCCCCCCCTTTTCGAATATGATATTGAGGAAACAGGAGTCCTGAGGGTATGTAAGGGTCACAACCCCTGGACACCCCTTCATTTTTTCCCCCCGTCCTCCTACGGTCTTAATTTCTAAGATTTGGATGATTCACACACAAAGGTACAGGCACTATCAAACACAGACTTTCTTCTCGCTCCTTTCAGCACGGGGTAGGGTCCCGGATCTACTAAGTGAGAGCGGCGCCCATGCGACAAATACTTTGGCACGAGTAAGCTAGGTAGTGGGTTTCCGGTAATGTAACTTGTGGGTATTTTTGTGAACCCTATGAAAAATGAAAAATTAAAATTTACCCACTCTAACCTTTGCGCATGCACTGGAGAGTACTTCTCCCTAACAACGCACATGCGCTCTTTACCCTTGCTATTGCGCATGCACGCTCCAGTTAATTAACAGGGACAACCCGGAAATGGTTAACTCCCACACCTGATCTCATTAAATTATTATCACAACGTTTGCTGCCACTTTTCCACTCCCGGCAGAGACTTGGAAGGGGTAGGTGTAGAGGAGATAACACCCCGGCAAAATTGTAAGTAGATCACCGTGGCAGAGAGTTGGACATGGCAAGCAATTTGCTCAGCACAGCCTGTGTCTGGTTTTTGTTCCTGCATCTCTGTGTTTATTCTTTCTACAGCCCAGTAATGTGCGGGCATTCCTTGCTCTCGCCGGTGGAGGTATCCTCATAACGTTATGAGGTAAGCATCTTTTAAACTAACAACCTCTCGGTACCGTTAACAGGCGTAGCAACATTCATATACTATCAACTGCTGTCACTTTTGGGCATAGTCTTCCATGTAGGATATAAGTGGGGCTACGAGTGGTACCACAATCCACATGACTGAATTGCATGGTGTAACAGCAACACCGCACCGGGCCATTGCCCCATTGAGCGCATTTTTATGCCTCCTGTGCCTGTTTTTTGTTTTTTGTCTCTAAATATTGCTGCGAACACAGAGGTGACACGTTATGAAGCATCAAGTTGTCACTGATGCCCTGATCTGTTGTTTACTCTGTGCTCTCTCTCCTAGGTTTTCATCAGGAGCGTTCGTTCATCATGCAGCTGTAGCCACACTATAGGTATACAGGTTACTGCCTCGCCCTGTTGAGTTAGAGGGTTCAATAATTTTTATCACGTGCACTTTATATTTTTGCTCTGGTCCTGAAGAAGCGCCAACGACCCTTAAGGCGACACAAGGCGCGAAACATGTTGACCTATGACCTCTTTGATACCCGGACATAGTGTGCCTCTGGGGCAAGATTTTAACTAGCAGATTATCTGCCAAGGGTTTACAATTCACACATTGGCTGCATGTTTACCCTTTATTAACTTTTTTCACTACCTTGCACGCACTTTTTTCACTCTCTTTTGGACCCTAACCCCACATACCCACATGCACCATCCGGCAGTCCTTAAAAAGATCTCCGATAAAGAGACCCTGCGGGGGACCCTTAGGGAATTGCAGCGCCGGCCCTACGAGGAGCAACTGCCCAATGATGAAGCATGACACCTCTTGGGGTGTGTGAGGGCAACAGATGACAATAAGTGTTTGTTCCACTTCACCAAATGGGTCCTTCTTTCCTAGGAATTCCTGTCTCTTTCTATATGTTCACCTTTCTGATCTTCAATGCACGGGTGACTATTTGCACCCCATTGCGTGGGTGACTTTTTGCACCCCGCATACAGGAACAGTGCCCCCCTTGTTAAAACCAAAGCAGCTGTGAATGACACAGTCACACTCCAATAAACTGTCCATTGATGGACAACCCCAGGTTAAGGACAGAAAGTCTAGACCTCTAGACTGCTACACACCCACCAAATAGATAGCTCTCTCACAGAGAGAGCTGACAGGGAATGTCAAAGCATCAACCCTGCTCATGCACCTGTGATAAAATACATCCTTGCCCCAAAGAACTGTTTATCTTTAGAAAACCCCATTGTAAAAGCAGGAGGTCTGTGCCGGCACCAGGCCAATCCCCCTGCCACCCCAGAACATACCAAAAACTCTCATAGCAAGAGTAAACATCAATAAACATATTGTGCCTTTAGGTTCTAATGTTATATTCTTTCCCTTTACTTCTGCCACTATTCACCAGGCAAAGACATATAACAGGACAAAGGAGCAGAGGGAAGACTGTCCATAATACAGAGGCTAAACACAACTGGCCCCTTTGGACAAACTAATAACACCCCTCTGCTAGTTTCGGGGTGTTATTTCCATCCTCAACATAGATGTTGATTTAATTAAATGCCATGGGTAATTGAAACAGTCTATGATTCCCAATGCCATCACATGGTTGACCCACTGTGGCCTATCAACAACCACAGACAATAAATATGTCTTTTTATAGGTATGATATTAGATATCTTGATTTTAGTAAAATTATATAATATACTTACTTATAGTGGCTTTTAGTCAGCCCTCTTATCCACTGGTCTATTATTATATCACAAACATTTTCTTCCTCCCACCACAGCATACAGCATGGGTCAATGGGTCAACCCACTTCCGTTATAGGCTAACTTCACTGTGACACGTGAAAGCCAGTCTGCGATGGTGTTGAGAGTACCAGGAAGATAATCTGCTTGATCAGATATACTGTGATGGAGACAAAACTCCCAAAACATTTTGCTAGCTGTGCCAAAGGTTTGGACCATGTGCCTCCTAGATGATATATATTATGCACTGTTGTAAGATTGTCCATTTGAAGAAGGACAGAACACTTTGCTTTGTTTTTTGTGATATTCTGGATCGCAAAGGAGCCTGCCAGCAGCTCTAAACAATTTAGGTGCAGTTTTAACTCCGTCAATGACCATGTACCTCCAGTCGAGGTCTGACCATACCAGTTGCCCCAACCTGTCAGGCTTGCATCAGATTCCAATAGAGATCTGGGGCTGAGGCAAATATTGTATTTCTGTTCCAGGTATCAAATTGGTCTATCCACCATTGAAGCTTCATTGGCAACTCAGTATCCAATTGCACCAGATCGGAATAAAAATAGTCCTGACTTTGAGACTTTGTAGAGCCTGATAATGAAGGGTTCCGTAAAAATGGCCTGAATTGACGAAGATAGGCACTGGCGTAACAAAACTTGAAAAATGGAGTGCCCCCCCTGCGTACTCACTCAGGAGTTCTCAGACCATGGCACTGTGCTGAGGAGGCCCTCTGAAGCTAGGGCCCCCGCACTGCAGGGGCTTTTGTTACACCACTGAAGATAGGAGACATACAATCCTGGTGAGCATCCTGAGAGATATGGAAGGTGTGAGCAAAGTGTGAGCAATTTCAGCTTTGATTGCTTTGACCTTGGATGTGGGTAAGTGAAGGATTACTGACTCTGAATTGACTAGAAAACCTAGATCCTGCCCCCTGCCATTGGAACTGGAGATATTTTCTGGAAGGGGGATGAATAGGGTCAGTTAAATATGCACAATTATTATACTGACAATAATATTGTAACCAACAATGTCTTAAATATATATATATATATATATATATATTATATATATATATATATATATATATATATATATAGCATAATAGATATGGAGATATACTTATCTTGTCTGTGAGCAGCAAGAAAATAGGATTTTTCACAGTCAAGATAAGTGTTACAGGCAGTGTTGTATCCTTATTGTGGACATGTTGAAATTCAATTTTGCCCCTATAGGCTGTTGTCCCTAAGTCTTCTGGGACTGGCAGTTTTTTCATAATTGTCATGACTGCTGCAGTTGAAAAATAAAGCAAGTTAAGAAGTCATAGTACTCGTCTCCATGTCTTCAATAAAATTAAAACTGTCCTTTGTAAATCTAGGAAAATCTAGATTTTGCAGGTTTTTGTGTACAAATAGTCCCCCTAGAAAACACTGATTGTCCAGGGAAGGAAGTTCAGTATTTACTTTCTGTGCAATTTGCTCCTGATTCCTTTTGTTCACCTCAAAATTAGAGATAACACACTAATAGCACAAGGTGTTCTAGAACAATTATCACGTTTATTATAACCCTGGGCGTAGTTCGCGAAGTAGCGCTACGCGTAGCTACGCAAAGTGCCCTTTGCACTACGCGAGCTACGCGTAGCACTTCGCGAACTGCGTAGTAACCTGTTCGCACTGTGCAAGATGCCGTTTTCAATGATTGCACAGTGCGGACAAGCATCCGGCACTGTGCAATCATTGAAAACAGCATCTTGCACAGTGCGAGCTGTAGTTTTCAGCCGCTCGAGTAGATTTTTACTCGAGCGGCAGCTTTCTCAACGCAGACTGGTAGTTTCTCATCGCGAGCTGTCGCGAGCATACTCGGCCACTCGTAATGAGAAACCTGACCTCCCCGCATTGAGAATCTCGCCGAGAGGTTTATTTTCCACGCTCGCGATCGGCAACTTGATGTTGCTGATCACGAATGAGGAAAAAGTCTCGCCGGGATGTCATTTTGCTTGCTCGCGGTCGCCAACTTGACATTGAGGACCGAGAGCAAGCAAAAAATGACCGCTGCACTACGCTACGCGTGTTTGCACTGTGCTACGTGCAATTCGCGTAGTGTGAAGTAGCGCAAACTTCACAAACTACGCGAGCGTAGCGTAGTGCTTTGCCCAGGGTTAGTTTTTTACATCAATCTACACACTTATAACATCAAGAAAAACAACCATAACTAAATTGTTAAGGTAAGCATTGAGTTGCCTTTCTTAACTTTACATCTATGTACCTTTACAATATATACGTACTTATATATACTAAGCTTGATGATATAATGGTAGTCGATATTCTGGATTTAGGGCCTTATTATGCAGTTGTGGTGGCGGTCCATGGACCGCCAGACTGGAGGTCCACCTGCCATATTTCAACTTTGGCAGTCGGACCACCACAGAACCACAGCGGTGTGAGGCTGGTAAATTGCTAGCTGTGTCTATGCGGCATGACTAAGCATATTACTCGTTCCCTCACCGCCACAGTTTTCATGGCAGTGCAACTGCCATTGAAAGTGTGGTAGTGAGGAAACTAAGAGGTCCCTACAGGGCCCACTGTTGCCTCTGCACCAGAGGATACATGCAGGAGGCCACATGGTGTGCCCCCATGTATGCATGCACCCTCAGTTCCTGCAGGGCATGGACTGAACAGTCCATGCCATGCAGAAACATGAAATGGCGTTCCCATTGCTGTTACTTGCGAAGGCTCATATATGAGCCATAACACAGTACATCATGGGCCAGCTGCCCCAGGACCACCCGACCTGGATTCCAGTCGGAATCCGGCGGGCGGTCACAGTAAGGGTTTGGTGGTCTTGGAGCAGGGCGCTGGCATGGTGGCCCACTCCAAGAGCACCAAACTCATAATAAGGCCCTTAGTATTTTTGTTTTCCAATATAGAAACCCTTTTAATTTGAAATACAACTGCACGTTATCCTCCATTTTGTTTAGCTAAGAGTGAATGTGCACTATTTGCCCACTTGATTTGCACCAGGTGTCATGTGGTGAAAGCCACCCGGAAAGAAAACACCTTGGTGGTACTACATTGGGGCATTGCTGCTGATGTTTTTTCAGAATTTTGCATGCAAGTAGGATTGAGGTCCTTTCTCCAGAAGATTTTTTAAATGCAGTGAAGGTTGCCTGTTTTGTCATTCTAGATATCTGGGAGGTTTACCTAGAGTGGCTCTCTCTATTTCGCCTTGCCAAACCTAGGCATGCAGTCTTTTACTGTTAACATATCTTTAAAGCAGAGACCAGCATATTACATTTTTTCAGTCTGTCACCTTGACCTTGACATGGTTTCCACCCTCTTAACTTGCCATGATGTTTTTAGTAATGCTATGTGGGCTTTAGACTGAACGTGCCCCTTGCTCTGTTCTTCCTCTGGTGGTGTGAGTCAGTCCAGAGCTAAGCATTTCAGATTTTTAGAGACCTCTGTGAGTGTGTTTCTAGAACTAGAACACACACCTCACACCATAAAGGCACTCCGGGGACATCATCTTACCAGCAGCGGCTCCTTCGTTATGGCCGAGGAGCTTCACCCCCCATGCCCCCCACCTGCAGCTGCAGAAATTGAAAAATAAATCAAATGATAATTTTTTCTTTTTTTCTTGGAGCCGTATCTAGGCGGTGGAGCCATACTCACTCAGCACTACAGCAAGCACAGAGGGGGAGAGGTGGGCACTGCTGTCAGTGTGCATGTCAGGTTGGCTAGCTGTCTCCGGACAGCCAAACCAACATGCGCACTGACCTCTCTCCAACCTGAGCTGCAGTGAAGGGTGGAGAGAAGAGCAGGTGCAGGATTCCAGTCCCCAATGGAGCCGAAAACCACCCCACTCAGGCCCATCTGAGCGCTTCTCTCACTAGCATGAGAGAAGCACTCTGATTGGCCATAGGGGAGTTTGGGAGCCTCATCCTGTGCACAGCAGTACGCAGAAAGCAGAAGAACATTGAGTGTCAGCCAGGTAACTTCTTGTTTTGTTTTTTTGTCACCCGCGCTGCCTCACCGCTTTCACCTGATATCAGCCGCAACTGCCTCCCACATGCGTGAGCAGTGCGAGTTCTGTAAAAATGTAAATTCTGTGCTACTGTTATTACACTATTTATTCTGTTTACAGCTCACCTGAATTGAAATGTTTGTGGTTTGTACATGTTTGGTTGAACATCTCATGAAGAGCAGTAGGGTAGGAAGTTCTGATTTACTTTATGTCAACTTTGCTAATCAACAATCTACAGGATGATATAACTTGTTGTCTTTTATTTTTAAATTGCTGTGTGACCTTATTGGGTTTGTGATGCCGTACTACTATGCCTGAGCTAACTAGAGGATATGTCTGTGCATGTTACCTCTTTTTACCCATGCAGTACTATGAAGAACATTTTATTGGATGATTTGCAAGTACACTTGCTTTTGCTCTAGTTAACTAGTTTCTTTTTTATTTAACTATGGGCTGAGTCTGCTTGAATAACTGAGCTAATATAAGAGAGATCTGTCCTTGGACTTGGTATACATTCAGAACAAGCTGCCTTTAGCCTAGAAGACTAACGTATTGATCCCCTGCTGTGCATGTAATATGGCTTAATGGCACACCTAACACCCATTAACACCTGCATATCATAGATATCTTTTCCCTTTTAAAATCTTGTATTTCAGTAGGGCCTGTAATACGCGTGATTACGCTAAATTGCACCCTTGTCTTCCTCCTAACAATTAGTGCTCAGGATCTTTTATTTACCTACTCAAAGTACTGTAAGGGAAAAGCACTTCATATCAGGATGGCAATATCATACCTGAAAAGACCACAGACTCCGTCTTTAAGTTTGTCAATTTACTATAAGGCCAAGAATAATACGATGTATACACATTGTAAGATTAGCATGTATAGATATAGAAAAATCAATACAGAGCTGATTCTACGAATATAAGTAATTCGGCATAACAAGAATACAATGTTGAATTCAAGGATCAGGATACAGAGGCAGAGGTCAAATCTCTTCTCATTAGGAATAAAACAAATCTGTCCCTACACTATACTAATAGGAGATGCTATCTAATACCCTTCCATCTATTCCCAAAGGTGTCAGCCCGTGTTGACTTCCTGAGAAGTACTCACGTCACATGGGTTAAGGTACTTAAGGCTAGGAGCGAGTTCTAAGATGCTCCTTTCTCTCCGAAAGCTAGCAGAAGTCTGAGGTCTCTATCCCTGCACATCATACAATATAGAAGTCGATTCCTTGCTTCATCCTGGTAAAACTTTACATTGCAACTTTTTCTATGTGGGGAGGTTCACGCTCTTTTAATTAGTATTCCTTTGTTCAACAAGTGGCCTTGGTTCCCAGACCAGCCAGACACGAAAGACATCTTCCCTTCTCGCTTCTGTCTTCAAAGCATTCCTTGTATCTTCTCCAATCTGAAAATAATGAGTTGGCATTCCGATACCTGCAGTAGGATGAGAACACTGCTATTTCTTGAAAACAACATGCATTTCATTATTTATTTCTCGAGAAGCCAAGGGGGTGCAAAAACAAGTTCAGTCTTGGGCTAGGAAGTCGGGCAACTTAAACATGAAATGGTTACATTATATGGTTATCAACCGTCCTGCTCTCTGTATATGCAGGCATGACGATAAATACATGATTATATTAAGACATTGCACTACAATGAATGTTTAAATGAGTCTACTGGATACATGTTCATGATCATAAAACACTGCAAACGATATAAATGTATATAGGTGCATGACAACCATGAATATAATGCACACATACAAAATAGAGTGTTGAAAGCGCTCTTTTGATAACTCCCAATAATACAATTATACAAATTACAGTTATGATGATGGGTTTCAAGATATAACCCATCATTCCCTGTCCCAAACTGCCAAACCAACTGCCTATCTGTCTGAATCCCTTGCCAATGTGATCCCAGAGTCCTTCAGCAGCCAAATTATGCAATTCTTGATGGATATCTGAAATATTTGCAATATATTTCCTTATATCCCGACTATTGTCAGGAATATAAGTGCAGCACTGTTGGACTCTCAAAAGTTTACAGATTCCTCCAGCTTTTGGTAGTAGGACGTCTAAAGCAAGACCATTTTGAAGAATCATAGCCCTTATCGAGACCATCTCACCATCCACTAATAAGAGGATTTGTGCTGTATTCACGGAGAGTTTATCCATTATCGTTGCCAGCTTTCGAATTTTTAAATCATTCAAAACCACACCTAGACTAGTTATCATAGCTCCAAACACATCACCAATGATTTCTCCAGCACTTACACCACGTTTTCCTCTGTGAGCTCCTTTTCCTTCTAAAGGCCATAAATCCTCCACATGGAATATCTTTGGGAAATACTATGGCTAAGTAACATGTCCCATACAAATTCTTGGGCAGTTTTACAAAAGCATTCTTTTCACATACAAAATAAACATTAGGCACTATGGTCAATTTATCCAATAGTGCTTTTCTTAAGGACTCTTCAATCAGAAAAATGCGCTTGCAATCACTTTCACCCACAAATAACTTGTCATAATATGTGGACGGATGTCTAATGCACAACTTTCTTTTCTGCTGAAAGTCTAAAGCTTTGGGTCCTGAACTTCCTTCCGCTTTGTGATCTAATTCTTCTTTGGTCCATGGCAGTACCTTATGCTTCGGATCTGGTCGATACAAAGTTTGCCTATGTCGATCTTCTATCTGATCCACAAATTTCTTTTCAATGTCAGTTAACATACAGGTCCAATTATGTCTATGTGTATAGGACGTATCTAAGGTGAGGGTAGGCACGAAGGACTTAGACATGCACTCTACATTCTTGTAATAATCATATTTGTTCATGTATTTGAGGACTGGGACTTCAGAGAGTACTACATCATAATTTGAAAAATAATATTCAAAGTGGGCTATACTATAAAACATACTTAATAGTACACTGCATGTAATGCCATAAGTCAACGGCAAGTGATGGTATTGTATGCCTTCTTCTACTGAAGCTGGTAATTGCATGCACACATAACAATCTTTTGCTTCCATTGTTTCTACATACTCAGACAACAAACTTGCATATGCATTCAGTGTAAAATCACCCTTTGACAAATCCACATGCAATCTACGGCTAGTTTCCTTGATCATTACCTTATCTTTCATAGATGGACCTTCTTCTATATCTATATTGGAACCGGGTGGGGTAAGGGTAGGTCGTTCCCCTTTCTTTTCATCAGTAGAAGACACACTCAAAGATGTGACAATCACCACAATTATGACAAGCAGTTCTATTGCTATAAGAGTTCCAATAATATATTTTTGTTTTCGTCCAGATGTTTCGGAAGCCATGTTTCCACTGTGTATCTGATACACCAAAGAAATGTTGAAAGTCTCTGTTTTTTATCTGTACTCTTAATCTCAAATCACAATGTCCTTATTTGATTTCTCACTCAAATTTTTCCAGATTTAGTCAATCAATACTAAGCCTATTGTAGAGAAGTAGTCAGCCCTAATCCTGAATTCTTCTCTCTAATGAAAGGACCATAATTTTAAATCTTCTTTCACTTGGGGCTAGGTTATCTTCTTTCTAAGGCCTAATGAGTTCTTTGATCACAGTTCAAGCTTCATATCTAATGAGGTTGGAGCAGAGTATTTGGAGAACCATTTGCAGGATTTCAGCACAAATTTCTCACAATTCCAAGGCAGTGAGCTGTCGACCAAAATAAGGGAAAACAACTTGATTAAGGATCAAAAATCGCAGCCCACTCAATCTGGGTGGATTCGGAACTTGCAGTGTCAGTGTTCCGAAGACTTCAACTCCCGGGACTAACAACTGAATATCAATCAAGAGGTGTCCCCTCCTTAGCTCACTGTTCCAGTTCCAAGTCTCACGGAATTCCTCGGGCTCTGCATCTGCAGCCAGATATGTCCACTCAGGAGATGCGTACTTCTGAGACGGTGTTCTTTTTCTTCCTGAGCATCTTAGAGCATCTGGATTCTCTTCTTATTCACTTTGTTCAGATTCAGATGTTTCGGGATTCGGAGAAAGATTTTTCTCAGATGCAAGTCTTATATTTAGCCTTTCTTTTCTTGTTGGCCGCTTTTCTGTTCTGGTATCTGCTCTCTGTTCTTCCTCTTTGTCTGTCCCTTCTACTCCATGCCGTTCACTCAGGTCTGGTTCAGAGGGTTCTTCCACAATGTCGTCAATCTTATGCTCTGATTTCTGCTCCTCCGCAGGCAGTTCTCTTTCTCCGTGCTCTGGTTCTCTCTGTAAAGTCAGTCGTTCTTCTGGTAACTTGGGGAATGGGTGATTCCTCCACAGGCTCCGGAACTTTGCGGGTATGCGAAGCGTGAATCCAATTTGGCAGCCCTCCACACTTAACTGCTGTACTTGTGACCAATATAACTTGATATGGTCCTATCCAGCAGGCATCCAGACAGCTCTTAAACACGTGCTTGCGTACAACAACCCAGTCTCCGGGGATTAGATCATGCAGCAGGTCTCTCGAGGTAGATGCAGTCGCAGCCTCGACCTGATGGGACACAGAATTAACCACATCAGCCAGTCCCCTACAATAGTCCAACAATGTAGTGGAGACGGAGGTCCAGGTACACACATTGATATGTTAGCATAAGCATCTTAGAAGGTAAAACGCCATCTTGCCACTTTTGCACACGACACTGTAGATAGATGTTATTAGATGAAAACTGCTTGCTTGCTTTTTCTTCACATGAGAACGGTCTGTTGTTCACATACCTAGACGTGCATCGCGACCTTGGTCTGACCACTGTGTGCAGAAACAGTCAGGGCCAACAAACAATGTATGCTTATGAATTCAGGTTGATCGGCCGACGCTCTAGTCATAACACGCACACAGCTGCAAATGTCTGAAACTCGAGCGCCTTTAATATTGCAGTTTGCATGCATGAGATACTCACTTTGGAGAAGACTTTTTCCAGACACAGAGCAAAGCTGATTGTGTGATGTGATTCACCTAAGCTGATATTTACGGTATGGGGTTCCCCATTCAAACCTAGAGACCTTCTATTAGTCTAATAATAGTAGCTTACTAGTGAAGGGAGGGTGGTTGTTTTCCACTATCATTTGTAACATGATTTCTCCCTTCATTTTCTATGGTATTGTAACAATGCTGATGGTTTTATTCTTAATCATTTGTCTGCTTATGTTAGCCAAAGTACTGCATCTTAGGACACGTAGTTTATAAAATAAACATTATAAACTTTACTGTGTCTCTGATTACTCTTGTTGTGGACTGATATGAGAATAATAACGAACAGGTATTTCTAATTCCCACCATTCCTGAGAGTACTCTAAGTCACATGTTCTGGGTTGTGTAATCATTGGTCGCTTCGAGATGATACGGAGAGCGAATGAGACACTGATGCTAGTCGGATAGGGGTTCTGGGCACTGAGGGGAGTTTTTGGTATGCCGCAATTCACTGAGGTCCTGGTTTCCTGCGCATAGTTCTGTGCATGAGCAGAATCCCTGTGACATGACACACCTAACGTTTGGTCTTATGATTTGAGATGCCTTAGTAGTGCTTATATTAGTCCACAACGCCCTCACTTTTTGTTTCCGGATAACGGGAGTGACGGTTTTGACCTACCTAAACGTTATTTCAATAGGTTCAATCAAGCTTGTCAATTAAAAAGGTTTTTCTGTTTTGAACCCTTGTGGTACTGTTATAATAGATTGTTTTTCTATGCTGTGTCCTTATGGCTGCGGTGCCTATTGCGGCGCATAGTCGAGCACCTCTCCGGCGTCATTTGACGCAATCGGGGTGCCGGACGATGGGATGGCTGTTATCTTTGTGGTGAGTGCCGATGCGTCATATCCCTATGAGTTGTTTTACTCTTGGATAACTATGCCGACGGTGAATGCGGACGATAGTACGTTTCACTCCTATACTCCCAGCAGGTCCCAGCGAATTATACGCCATATAGGACACTGGAGATTCCTATTTCTGCTTGGCAGCATCGTATTTGGTTTAATGGCGCCCTTCCCCACTCGGTTACACCGGTTCGTTTGGGCCCGTTGTCCCTTCCAGGGGCCACTTGGCCGGTACTGGCCGGATTTACACCTCAACCTTGTTATTTACATGCTACGGTGGATGAGTTATGTGTACTCCATACAGCCCTGATTACAGTACATCGGGCTTTAGTGCAATACGTTTCACGCAATGTGCAGGTTGGGGCTCCTGTTGTTGCGGAACAACCAGCTGGTCCGGCCGGGATTGTGATTAGTCCCGTCATGGTTAATTCGGTAATGGGCAAGCGCCCCCAGAATAAGGATGATTTACCTTATTGGCTCGCTGAAAAATGTGACCAGCTGGAGGCGGTATTTCCGCACTCTAATCCTGTGGAGAAACACAGGTACTCACCATTAGTTTGCAGAAAGACTTAGTCCCAGAAGTGGCCGATTGTGAGAACTGGGGTAAGGTTTTTGCAGCGGTCTACTTGAAGTGCTTCGGCACCCCATCAATGGCCGTACTTCCTTCCGTAATCAAACGTGTTCAAGATCAACACGGTCCGGAGGCAGCGGTCGAGTTGGGCATGAGACTTGTCGTGTGTTCGACGTGGTTGCCGCTCTCATTCTTGGTGTAGCCCTCGTAGACGACGTCGATAAACCCCAGGAGTTGCCTACAATTATTGCGGAGGCATATAGAACAATAGGCCGCAGTAGTTTAGGGATTAAGCCTACTATTCAAATCGCAGATGTGCAACAGCAAACTAAGGCGGGTTAGTCTTTCAAAGACGATCGTCCAGCTTTTCCTAAACAAAATTGGAGAACTAAGAAACAAGGAAAGCAGCAACAGAAACAGGGGTTTCGTCCTGCATCACCGGTACAGGCGACTAGTGAACGCACATATGATTTGCGCGATCACACTAGAATTAGGTCACCTGATAGATTTCAGGTTACTGAACAACGTTCTCCTCGTTCTTCACAGGAAACATCGGCCTCACAGTCCCATGGCAGAGAACGTGGCAAAGGTCGGGGTGCCCAACAAGGACGTGAGCAACCCCGTCAGCCTGACGATAAAGGCAAGCAGGACGAGTTTGCACGACAATGTCCCCCGTTTCAGAAGAAGAAAGTTGCTGCACTAACAGCGAGGTATGCCACTGATAGTGAGAACGCAGCTTCGGAACCTGACATGGGCACTAACGCTGCTCTACAGCGCAGCGGAGGTTACAGTAGTGCGGCAAGCACTGCGTCCATATCTGGAGGCGACAGCAATTGACACGTTCATTACTGTAGAAACTGCGGATACTAGAGTGGCTCCCCCTGACAGACTATATAACATAGTCCTTTTAATTGAAGGTGACATACAATGTACAATACAAGGGGTTTTTGGGATAATCTGACCTCTACATATGACATTCTATTAGCGGAGGCTGACTGGCCCCCAGCTATTTTGGCCGCTCCTAGAGGGGAGGAGGTAATCCTCCTGTCCTTCGCGCACACAGTGCCAAAGGATCACGCTCAAAAATTTGAAGAAGATTGGGCCCAGGTGCTTGCTCCGGCTTTGTACCGTACTCAGGTTGGGTGGGATAAATTGTCGCCGAGCCATGAGATTCCTTTACGGTCTATGCCCCAGCCGCAACCCCAATATCCCATGCGCCGCGAAGCTAGATCTCACGTCGCAGAAATCCTTGAACAATTGGAATATCAAGGTGTTATTGAAACCTGTGTCCCCCCAATGAATAATCCTCTATTCACTGTAACTAAACCGATGGGTCGTAGCGCCTAGTTTTGGATTATCGGCATTTGAACTCTCATTGTCGGACTTGTGCGGTACAGAATACCCACAGTACTGCCCTTGTTGATAGTCTTGTGAGAAAACGGTTTAAGACCACACTTGACATATCTTATGATTTAAACAGCCATAATCTGTCCTCTCTTAGTAGTCAATGGACAGCCTTTACTTCTGGCAGCAAACAAAAACAGTTTAAGAGATTAGCCCATGGGCTATAAAAACAGACCTGGCATCTTTGCCGCACGTGTAGTCTCTCTGTTAGAGAGCATGACCCTGATGCGTACTCGTATGTTGATGATATCTATCTCACAGATGACGAATTATGGCCGCATCTGTGTTGCGTTGACCGCATCATTGTTATGTTTGCAGACTTCGGTTACAAATTCAACTTTGCAAAGTCACACATTGCAAAGTATACAGTGTTGTTTTTGGGCTATGAGCTCAACAATGAAGGTCGAGGCCTAGCACCTCACTTCCTGGAGAAGTGCGCATGTCTGCGTGCTCCAACAACACTGAAAAAATTACAATCTTTGCTGGGTTTTCTAAATTTCGGGCGTACCTATATTCCCGATTATGCCCAGCGTATCAAGCCGCTATATGCCTTGGTACAACCAACTTTTTCCAAATCGAGCTGGCTGCCGGAGCATTCAGCTATCTTGCATTCTTTGCAGGCTGATCTTCTTGCTTCAAAGTACTTACTTATACGTGATAACCACACTAACTTGGTGATAAGAATTGTGCCTGGTGCAGTGGGTTTCACGTACCTAACGTTCAATTAGGGCGACACGGTCCCCATTGCATACAAATCACACTTGTACACTTCGGCTGAAATGCATTTTTCCACTGTCGAGAAAGTTTTGACTGCAGTGCAGATGGCGATTCTGAAGGAAAGAGCGCTGTCACAAGGGAAACGCATGTTGGTTGTAACACCGTATCCTGCCCTTGAGGCGGTGACAAAAGCCAGTGTACCTAATTTTAAAGCTTTGCATCCACGTTGGATACAATGGGCCACTTCCTTGACATCACCGGATGTCACCTACATCTTTGATGCCTCATTGCAGACTCAGGAGTACTTGCAGTATGAATTCATTCATCCAGCTTCTCTGTCTTTGCGACCACTTGAGGATTACCATTGTGTCATATACACAGATGGTTCTGCGCAACCGGCAACGGAATCAAAGCATGCTTATTCAGCAGCCTGCACAATTGTGGCTGGTGCTTTCGTGAATGGTGAATTCAAGTCTGATGTCGTGCATATGCAGTCATTGGGGGATTGTACCGCGCAGTTGGCAGAGCTACGTGCTCTTGTGCTTGCACTGGAGTTTGCTGATCCACGGGTCCCAACTCTTAAAGTGAGTGACTCATTTTACTGTGTTCAGTCTTTTAATGACAATTTATTCTTTTGGTCTCAAAATGAATATCGTGATTCCAAGGGTAGCACAATTAAGCATAAAATGATTTGGCTTCAAGTGGCGGACCATAAACAGAATCTGCCTCTCGTGAATGTGAATCCCACTCTTGGGCACCAGCGAGTTGTTGTCCACGCTGTCGGGAACAGCTTAGCTGACGAAGCAGCGAAAACTGCAGTGGCAACATATTGAGTAGCAGCAGTTACAAGATCCAAAAGTAAGATTGATGATGACATCTTGGCAGCTATTGCTGCAACAGAGAAGGGCAGTAATTACCCTAGAGGTTTCCCTTCTCGGTACTCTTATCATTTAAGTCCTGATAAAGTTCACTATGTGAGAATTAACGACGTTGGTGACAGGCTAATTCCCAACGTGGACTGCAGACTTTCCTTGATAACAGCGGCTCACGAAGGTATGGCCTCTGCCCATGCCGGTGTTTCAGCGACTGTTACACTCTTACAACAACGTTACTGGTGGCACAGTTTGTATAAACAAACTCGTGATTATGTTCTCAATTGTGTCATTTGCCAGCAGATTAAACCTTCGACTGCTACGCGCCCACCACAAACGCAGTTGTACATATCTAATAAACCACTTGGGTGTGTTTATTTAGATCACTGCGGTCCTTTCTCCTCTGATACTATGTATAAGTACATCTTGGTTGCAGTAGATTCGTGCACACGTTTTCTTTGGGTATGGCCACAAAGGAGTGCTGATGCTCGAACTGTCATCAGGGATTTGCGTGTCTTTGTGGGAATCTTTGCATGTGGAACCCTTCATTCTGATCAAGGTCCTGCATTCGCCTCTAAGGCGTACAAAGAAGCCATGAGATCTTTGGGGGTCCAAGTCAAATTTTCGTCTGAGGGCAATAGAGTGGTGAAACGGATGAACCGTGACTTAAAGCAATCCCTGACAGCTAGGGTTTTAGGCACTGGCAGGAACTGGTTAGCCCATCTGTATAACGTACAACGTGCACTTAATAATCTCCCTAGAAGGTCTCTGGGTGGGCGGACCCCATACGAAATGCTCTTTGGCATAAAAATGTTTGTCCCGGACCTTGATGGTCTAGACATGGCGGCGTCAGCCGCACCCTTTGACGTAGATGACCACTGTGCTGTATTACAGAATCTACAAGAGACCAGAGACAGTCTTGCAAAGGAACACTTGCCCTCCATAACTGATGCTGCGCTTCAGATTCCGGTAGTCGGCTGGCTACCTCGAGTTGGTGACCTGGTCCGTGAGAAGGTGGAGAACAAGAAGGAGTTCGGCCCCTCTTATCGTGCACCAGTACCAGTGCTTGGCCTGCAGGGTACAAGAACAGTCATTTTACCTCCACTTCCTGGTCGCAAGGATAACAGGTAGATCTCCATTGACAATGTCAAACTACAGCGAGTGGCCGATTCTTCTTAGTATGACTCCAGCGGTCTCTTGTCCAGCGATGCTGAGAAATTCTGTTTTGGCTCCGGCAAATACCAACAGGCCTGACATTGCCATCGAGATGCATACAGTTACTAATCCTTTGTTGCTTCCACCAGCTGGTGGTCAATCTGAAGATACTGAATATGCTTATCCCACAGATGTATCGTTGCCTGGTTTACAATCAACTGCAGTTGACCAGTCATGATTTTCCTTTGATACTAACTCTATGACTTCCAATCCCCCATCGAAAGTTTCTATTTTTGCTACTTGGTTTAAGAGACTTTTTTTAATCCCCCCTGGACTTACATTTGGCTGTTGCTCATAAGTATCTTTTTGTTTATGTCCATTGGATTTGTGGTGGTATTTTTTCGTCTTGTAAATGGACACTATCTCACCAAAAGATCTGCAATTAGACTAATTGATGGAACTTTGGCCCCCCACTCCTCATCGCACATCATGAAAAGGGACCAGACTTTTGTGAATATAACTGCCTGGCCTGTGTTAGATGGGATTGTGTGGGATGCTGTTAAATTTCAAATTCATGGTCCCACAGAGGTGATTAATGTCCCAAATGTACTTCATGTTTCTATGGGAGATGTTGTGAAACAAAACATCCGCTCTGATGATTGGGACGTCCAAGCCATAGAGGCACTGTTTTCTGATTTGAAATATTATGCTGCCTTTGATGCTGAAGATTTGTATTTAGACACAGCTAATTATGGGGAGCTGTTTTGCTACCAACATTATGGTAATCACTTCCTACATAAAGCCAATACATTTAGATATTTTATTAATTATATGCAATGGGAACATTGTCTGGCGCCAATTAAAGGCAGCTCTAAAACTTTAGTGAACAAATTTACATATTTTACGGATTTCAGTGTATCTGACCCTGAAGCATTTTATTTTAAATTAGCTGCGGAGCCAGCTTCTAAAGTTAGACTGACTTCGACTAAATTGTTATATTCCAAATCCTTTATGGATGAGTTGACTATAAGGGGCTATGAGCTGTGGAAAGATACCATTGATCTTAAATCGCTTTGGGGTTCTAAGCCATGGCAGGTACAAGGAACAGAGGCTCTGCATCGTGCTTGCCTTATCCAGAACCACATGTTATTTTTGAATTCTACCATTTTTCAAACTACCTGCTTTGGATTGGCTACTTCTAAAAAGATCAATTCCCCCTCTATTCCTGATCTGGGTGCTTACCCAGAATGGGCTAATCACACAGATCTGTCCCTTGAGGCGTTGCAGTCATATATTACTAACACATCCTTCAACATTTCCAATTTAGATTATGAAGAATGGTTGATATGGCAGAAGAGCTCAGATTCCTGTCAACATCGTTTTCTGGGTCTAGACCCTGGATATACACAGGTTAGAGTAGACCTACGCTTTGAATCTTCCCATTCGGTTACTACCTATTCTGTAGGGACGTTATGTCAGAAATGGCTGCAACATTCCACCTTGGCATCTGTTAAACTTCATTTATCAAAATTGCATGACAAAATAGATTTGAATGATTTTGTTAAGGGTCCTGTGAGTGGCAGGTCCAAAAGATGGGTATATGCTATTTATAACGAAGTTTGGAAATGATCGCAAATTGAAGCGGCCTCCAGATTGAGAGCTATTGATCAAGCAAATTTGGAAAAAGTGCTAGCTGTTATTGATAATAGCAGTCAGTCAGTCAGTCAATAAGTCTTTATTCGATTCACATCATAAAAGACATTGTACACATATTAAAAACAGTTCATATAAAAATAATTCATATTACAATACAAGATAAAACTTCTAAAAGCTTAAAATATTACATTATATACTAATAGGTCACAAGTAGTCACTGACATAATAAAATACAGTGAGGGACACACCAATTAACCTGGTAGTTCATAATATGGTGCTTGTTAATAACAGCTAAAGCCTTATAAACACAAATCATGACTTAAGTTTCCGTGCCCTAAGGATCCATGCCCAGCTAATAAATTTGGCAACACCTATTGCTACAGGTTTTGTTGTATCTGTTTGTGTGGGGTTCTTACATTACCGCGTTCGGGTTCTTTGCACGGAACCTGGAATGAAGGTTCCTTGCAGGGAATGTGGAGCGGTCAGGGTTGGCAGTTGCTGCCGGGGAATCCGAGTGTCTGGACTGTAATAAAGAAGCTCTCCTTCGCTTACCTTCATCGTCCTCATCGTCTTCTTTTCATTGGCGACGAGGGTGGGATCGAGGCTATTGAAGGGTCTGAGTGGTTGTCACCCATTGTTTTAGCGCGCAAGGCCGATAAGTCCCTCAGGATGTGTGTGGACTTGCGCGATCTGAATGCGTGCATCTGGGTCGATCGACAACCTCTACCCAACATCAATGAGATGTTGTCGACCTTGGAGGGTGCCAAGTATTTTACTTCTCTTGACATATCCTCTGCGTACCATCAAGTCGAACTGTGCAAGGACTCCAGACATCTTACGTCATTCGTGACTCCTGATGGAGCTTTCCGTTATCTACGCATGCCGTTTGGGTTGGCATCGGCCTCTGCAGTGTTCCAACGTCTCATGGGAAACTTATTCAGGAACGCTGTGGGGGTGGTGTTTTTCCAGGACGACATTCTTATTCACGGGAAGACCATACAGGAGCACGATGTCCGTGTTAAGCACGTGTTGGACATAGTCAAATCTAGTGGTCTGACGTTAAGGAGGGACAAATGCAGATTTCTGCAGGAGGGTGTAGATTACCTTGGTCACCATATCTCCGCTAAGGGGGTAGAACCAAAAATGAAGTTACTGGATGCCATTAAGGATGCACCTGAACCCATAAACAAAGACCAGTTACGTTCCTTTCTAGGGCTTGTTGAATATTACGCTAAATTTGTACCCAACTTTTCAGACAGAACTGTATGTTTGCGTAGTCTTCTTAAGAAAAACATGAAGTACACTTGGTCTGAGCAATGTGCGTCTGATTTTAGGTCTCTCAAGGAGGCTATTGTACAGGCACAGCCACTCAAACTTTTTGACATCAACGACAAATGCATTGTCACCACCGACGCCAGCAATGTTGGTCTAGGTGCTGTTTTAATGCAGAGGAGATCGGACAATAAGGAAGAAATCATTGCTTTTGCATCCAGAACACTTCGTGGTGCTGAAGGAACTTATTCTACCATCGAAAAGGAGGCGTTGGCACTATGGTGGGGTGTACAGTATTTTCGTAATTTTCTGTGGGGTAACAATTTTGTTCTCAGAACTGATCATAAGCCTTTGGTAGATCTGTTTACCACCAAAGGTGGTGGCAGAGCTACGCCTCGTATTGCCAAATGGCAGTACAGACTGAATGAATTCAATTATTGCCTGGAGTACGTTGCTGGTGTGAAGAACTGTGTGGCTGACTGTTTGTCTAGGCTGCCTCTTTCTGCCAGTGTTAGTGAACCTGCTAATGACTTTGTAGAAATGGTGTGTGCAGTCAGCACTATTGCTGATACGGGAGCTGCTCTATCCGAAGGGGATTGGAAACTGGCCATTTCTGAAGATGCGGAGCTTTCTAGGGTAATCGATTTGGTAATCCAGGGTTGGCCCAACAGTGCTGTTATTCCCGAGGAATTGATTCCCTATTCAAGAATCAGTGATGAGTTGTCTCTGGTTGATGGGATTTTGCGCAGGGGTGGGTTACTGGTTGTTCCCTTGTCACTACGGAAGAAAGTTTTAGACTTAGCCCATGAAGGTCATTTGGGCATTCGAGCAATGAAGCGGAGGGTGAGGGAAGATTTTTGGTGGCCGGGTGTTGATAGGTCCATCGAACATTGTGTCAGGGATTGTGGTGCGTGCGTGCTGAGCGACAAATCTCAGGTAACTTGTCCGTCCTCCGTCAGTCCCGTTGTTGTCAAGGAGACACCATGGTTTAAATTGGCTTTTGATGTGGCTGGTCCATTCAGCGGTTTAGGGGTTTCTCCCAAATACGTGCTAGTTTTGATTGACTATATGTCCAAGTGGCCGGAGGTCAAATTTGTGGATGGTATCAACTCTAGTGTGGTTATTAAATTTCTGATGGAGGTTTTTCTTCGGGAGGGATTTCCAGAAGAATTGGTGACAGATAATGGTACGCAGTTGGTGTCTACTGAGATGCAAAGTTTTTTGAGCAAGCACGGCATCAAACACACACTTACCTCCCTTTACCACCCACGCAGTAATGGGTTGGTTGAGCGTTTTAATCGTGTTGTCAAGGAACAGCTACAGTTGGCCTCTGTCAATGGTCTTGATTGGAAGGTTGTGATTTCGGACGTGTTGTGGGCAATGAGGACAACTCCACACTGTAGTACGGGTATGTCTCCATTTTCCTTGTTAAGGGGTAGGGTTGCGGGTTCGAAGCTCAACAAGGATTGGATGTTAAGGAAGGTTGTGGATCCACTAAGGTTGGGTGCGGTGGCGGATGTTAGAGCTGCCACTCAAGCCAAGTATGGCTCTAATTGTCCTAAGCAGTCTTCCGTGTGTGAAGGGGATTGGGTGAGGATTAAAAAACCTGTTTTCGTTCGTAAGTGTTCTTCTCGTTTTTCTGCTCCTATGAGGGTCAGTAAGGTGAGAGATCATGTTGTTGTCCTGGATAATGGCAAGGTCTGGAATAAGTCTGCTGTTTCTGTGGTACCTAGGTCCAAGGTGGAGTTTGTGAGAGCCAAATTTGGTGTTGGTACTCAGGGTACAATTCTACCTTCCAGCGTCGATATGCATGGTGGTCGCACTTCGGAGAATAATCTTGCTTCTCAGAATAATCTTGCTTCTCAACAGGGCTCTTCGAGAACCAAGTTTCTTCCTGCTAGGTCTAGGTCATCTCCTGTTAAGTTACGGGATTATATTAGATTTTGACCTTCTGTATTTGGGGATTAATGTGTCTATATGTGGGTAGTTTTTGTTTTTACGGAATGAAGGGTTTGTGTTTTTTTTTGTGAAGGAAGGGGGGTGCGTGGGGTTCTTACATTACCGCGTTCGGGTTCTTTGCACGGAACCTGGAATGAAGGTTCCGTGCAGGGAATGTGGAGCGGTCAGGGTTGGCAGTTGCTGCCGGGGAATCCGAGTGTCTGGACTGTAATAAAGAAGCTCTCCTTCGCTTACCTTCATCGTCCTCATCGTCTTCTTTTCAGTTTTCAAGATTCTACTATCAACCTGTGCAGAGCGAATGCTCATTAGTCTGCAAACAGGTCGAAGCCAAACACGTCGAGGTAGAAGGTAAGTTGGGCAACAGAAAAAGAAATGGTCCATGGATTCGATCATATCTACACAGAAGGGGCACTTATTGCTACCAAGAGGACACCAGCTTTTGGTGAGACCCCGCAGTGGTAGGGCGCCCACTCTAAACTGGTGATACAGCTTACGATCAAAATACTTCAAAATGGTATCCCAGTAACTTTCGTAGACAGACTCATCCTTAAAAACTAGGAATGAAGCAGTCATCGAAGTCCCTAAAAGGGAAGCACATCTCCTGTTCTTGATAAAGCCCCAAAAGGCATCCTTTAGGACATTTTTTGATGGAAAGACCACAGTGTCTGGGTGAGCCCATAGGTCACCCATCCCAAGATCGGTCAACAGGGTTTTAATACCAGACAACCAGGGTATCCTATGCGAACCCTCCAGCCCTTTAACCTCCAAGAGGGCTTTAGCATAGATCGATAGTTCGGGTGTAGTCCACAGGCGACGCCAAAACGCCAAGGGTCTATACCCTACCAAATCCTCTATAGGCTGGATTCCCAGATCGTATAATAAGGGAATGCGCGGAGTGGATTGTGGAAGCCCAATAGCTTACCGGATAAATTTATTCTGGGCAGTCATCAACTTGGTCAGGTTACTAAAACCCCAAATCTCAGCACCATATAAAATGGCAGGCAGAATCTTGGAGCCATAAATCTTCATTAGGGGAGCTATTGGTTTTGTTAAGGAGTGTTTATGCTCTTTCAGCAAGGCTCCACCTAATTGGGCATGTTTAAGAGCTAGAAGATCCAGCTGGTAAGACCAGCTGCATGTCTCGCTGAAGGTAACCCCTAAATAGGAAAATACAGCCGTTTGGTCCAAACTGACACCACCCAGACACACCTGCGCCTTAATACGCCGAGGTCCGCGAGAAACCATAAACTTGGTTTTCCCAACATTTATTTCCAACTCATGTTCGCGACAAAAGATCTCAAAGCGAGACAGGGCTAATTGCAAACCCTGTCTCGTCTTCAAGATCAAAAGGGTGTCATCTGCGAACATGAGTAGGGGAATCTTCACTCCAGCCAGGGAGGGAGCATCAGTAGGAGTGTTGGAAAAATAGTTCCTAACCCTATTAATGAATAAAGAAAACAATGTGGGAGCGAGCACACACCCTTGGCGAACACCTTTAGACACTTTCAATTTGTCCGTCACCTCCCCTGGTTTGCCCCAGCGAACACGGGCATACGTGCTTTCGTGGATAATAACCAGGAAGGAAACCAATTCTTTTGGCATGCCCATCTCCAAGAGTGCTTCCCATAGCTTGTCCCTCGGCACAAGGTCAAACGCGGACCTTAGGTCCACGAAGGCCGCATAAAGCTTGCCACCCCCCAGAACAACTTCCTTCCAATAAAGGAGTACTACCCTAAATGCTTGGTCCAGGGTCCCAATATGTGAGCGAAACCCCGCCTGTAGGGGGGACAGCACGTCAAAATCAGTCATCCAGATTTGAATACGACCCAGTACAAGACGGGCTATAATTTTTTGTACTGCGTCAATGAGACTAATAGGTCTATAGTTCCCCGGGGCAGAGCGATCGCCTTTCTTATAGATCGGCAATATCTCTGCCCCAAGCCACGAGTCAGGGACAGCAGCACCACCCGCGAGGGCATTTGCCAACAAAGTCAAGTACGGGATCCATACATCTTGCTCCTGAATAAATAAGTCAGCAGGGATACAATCTGGACCCGGGGCCTTACCACTCTTAATGGATCTTAACACTAACTTAACTTCACAGGGGGAAAATTCTAAAGGGTTTTCAACACCAGATGGACAGGTGATATAATTACCCATCCTATCACCAACCTTAAACTGTTCCTCGAAATACGCAACCCACTGTTGCGGCTCAACTTGATTAGTGGGGCGGATATCCGAGTGGCAGTTACCCCATTTAAGAAGATGCCAAAATTGGACCATGTTACGGTCATGGCAAGCCTGATATAAATCCCTCCAGCGATCCTCATCCCAGTTTTGCTTGGCCTTAAGTTGGGCAGTTTTATATACAGATCTACATTTTCGTATCGTGAGTGGAGAGCCAGTTTTAATGGCCTGAATCAGAGCACTTTGGGCCAGTCTACAGTCCTTATTGAACCATGTGCTGGATCTCAACTCTTTGCCTTTACCGAAGGGGGGATGGATCTTAACAAAAAATGGTTTGAGTTCGGCAAAGAGCATATTGTGAATATCCCGAATATTATCCTTAATCAAGCATTGAGATTTCATCTGATTAAGTGTGGCCAAAGTATTGTTAATTAATTTTCTAATGGCAACCCGTGAGGTTTCACAAGTGGCAATTTTCGGCCATCTCACCCTTCTTAGATCATTTGTAAGGATAACATCCATAGGGGTACAGCCATCAAGAGTAGTTTGGGGGACTGCAAAGCTGTTATCGTTAATACACAACGCAAGAGGATTGTGATCGCTCTCAACTCTACTTACTACCACCATATCGTCTATGAGCGACCACAATTCCAGATTGACTAAAATATAGTCAATTCGGCTCCCTGTTCTGCCATTATCAAAGGTCATCCTCCCAAACCTATCCAATTTTGTTCTCCCATTAACTGCTCTCATGCCCTGATTTAGACACAAGCCTTTCATAAACAGGGCAGCTTGAGTCCATTTACTTATAGGTTCCAGCTCCAGCAGGGGTCTTCATCCTCGGTGTAATCCCCGCAATCAACCCCCAAGGGCTCAAAACAGACATTAAAGTCTCCAGCCACAATCTTATTGATAGAATTTAGTTCAGACCCTAAAAAATTCTCCAGAAGGAGAAAAGTGGGAGAACATTTGCCACCCGGGAGACCCCTTACATAGATGTTTATTATAAGGAGATTAAGGCCATTACGGGATTCGAGCCTAATATTCAAAATATCTGGACTATTGATTGGGACCTCTGTCACCGTGACGCCTTCACATTGACGGACCCAAGTGGTTAAACCACCCATGGGTCTGCCCCTATGACCCTTAACAGCAGGCTTAAAGAAGTTCAAAAAACCTGTGCCCAGGTCTCTTGAAATGCCCATATCTCGAACTCATCTATAAAAGTAGCCCAATCAGAAATATCAAGCCTAGACCCCAACCCTGCGATGTTCCAAGAGCCCATTTTTAATAGAGAGTTTATAACCCCAATTTCCACTGCTTGTCCTGGAACAACCAGGGGATCATTCATTTCAGCAGAGGGTGTCTGAATAGAACCAGATGGGTTAGACATGCAGGAAATAACATTAAGAGGTGGTAACTTAGTAGTATTATCCGGGCTCTGGTGGCAGATAGGACCCAAAGACCCAGGAGCTAACGGTAGAGAGCATGTGATACCAACCATACGTCAATCATTATCCTCCAATGATGAGAGGATATCAAAGCGATTGGAAGTCACAATGGGCAGATTAGACCTTACAGGAAAAATTGAAAAAGCACGATTGTCCCGTATAGGCTGTGTAGAACCTGGCCTATAAAAAAAGCCCAAAGGTAGAATTTTAATTGTATTAGGAGCTGGGGGTAGATTGTGAGCAACATCCAGTATATATTTAACCAAAGCAGGTGACTTAAAACTCAACACCATACAATCCCCAGGAAGGGACTTATAAGACTGTCCAATCCAGTTAATGCGCCTAACCATGTTAAAATCATCAAACAGGGCATTACTATTTCTAATTTTAGAACTTAAATAATGCAGAGATTTATTCTTGAGGTTTGACCAATGTTCGTAGGTTCCTTCCGAGAGTGGTGGAACATTAGCCAAGACTATAGAATAAGGGGTGGCTTGGGGAGGGAGATGAAAATTGGAGGGCATTGTAGAAACCCCAGCCACCAACCCCTCATTACCAGCCCTGTTACTCTGGGGGGGGCATCTTTGCACGTCACAATGATTGATGTTTCCCCTGGCAGTAGCCACTTCTAGGCCTGTATCATAGCCCTTCTCTTCCCCTATAGATGGTAGAGGTTGCAAAACCCCCTCTGACCTTGATAGTCTAACACTACCGGCCTCATTAGTCACCCCCACTAATGACACCCCATTTGTTCATATGGGAGGCCCTACAGCTGGGGGCTTATCACCAGCAAGTCTAGCTTCCAATATATCCAACCTACCGGCTACCAGATCCAATTTGTGGAGTACGGGGGCTAGGAGACCAGCTAGGCGGTCTTTAAGACCAACGAGTAGTAAATCCAGAAGAGGCTGGAACTGGTCCTGGATTGGGAGAGTAGTGTTATAATCGGAACTACGTCCTTCAACAATGGACCCACTAGGCTCAGGATGAGACGACACAACAAGAGGCTTACTGGTTCCTTGACCTCTCTTGTTTTTACTAGTAACTTCTTTTTTTTTGCCTTTGTGAGCCAGCCTCCCTCTTGTGGTGACCCTAGTAGGACTCTGGATAACAACACAGGCCTGGGCGATATCCAATGACTCCTGAGCAGGGAGAATAGGCAATGGGGGGATAGTGGTGCCATCAACTATACTAAGATGACCAGAAGCAGGCGAATCCATCTGTAACTGGGCACATGGGAGGGAAGAAGAAGCAGGATCCAAAGAGAGTCTGCGTTCCACCGCTAAGATCTCAAGATTCAGTGCTGACTCAGCTCGTATTAAATAATCATCTAGAGTCCCCCCCGCTGCCTTATCGCCTGCCCTTCTTTTGGACATGTTACGGGGCAAAGGAAGACCGATCTTCTCAGTGAGCAACCCACCTTCCCCTATGGTGTCACAATAGCCTATGGTAATACACAACAACAAAACAAGGACTGAGAGATGGGTAGAGTAGTTCGCCTGCGACCGTTCCCCACTCAACCAACTCACTGTTCCTGGTCTGAAGCCTCCTGTGCACCGATCCCCTCACAGCAGCGTCGGTTGGTAAAATGGTGTGATCTAAGCCCCACCACAGAAGTTAGGGGGTAAGCCCAGCCAAGCCTTATCCGGGCTTTGACGGGCAAGGACGGGCCCGCCCTTGGCCCGGGCTTTGCCCGGGCGCTGCCCGCGCGCGTCCCGCGCTGCGGTAGGCGTCCTGACCTTATGAGGGATTCCCCTCAGCTGACGATGTGCGCGCTGAGAGCGCAAGGCCTTCTGGGGGATGTGGTTTGTTCACTCCAACAGGCCGGTGCAGTTCCCCTCGTGGCCCTGGGGGCTCTGGTGCAAGGCGAGCCAAGGAAGATAGCAGCAACACTGGACAACGACCGTTCCCCTCACGGTAGGCAGGGTAAACTTCTTAGCGCGTCCCGCGCTGCGGTAGGCGTCCTGACCTTATGAGGGATTCCCCTCAGCTGACGATGTGCGTGCTGAGAGCGCAAGGCCTTCTGGGGGATGTGGTTTGTTCACTCCAACAGGCCGGTGCAGTTCCCCTCGTGGCCCTGGGGGCTCTGGTGCAAGGCGAGCCAAGGAAGATAGCAGCAACACTGGACAACAACCGTTCCCCTCACAGTAGGCAGGGTAAACTTCTTAGCGCGTCCCACGCTGCGTTAGGCGTCCTGACCTTATGAGGGATTCCCCTCAGCTGACGATGTGCGCGCTGAGAGCGCAAGGCCTTCTGGGGGATGTGGTTTGTTCACTCCAACAGGCCGGTGCAGTTCCCCTCGTGGCCCTGGGGGCTCTGGTGCAAGGCGAGCCAAGGAAGATAGCAGCAACACTGGACAACAACCGTTCCCCTCACGGTAGGCAGGGTAAACTTCTTAGCGCGTCCCCAGCAATAACAATAACAATAACACCCTTTCTTCCAGAATTTACACATTAGATAACATTGTTTCATCTGTTGTGGATATTGTACAGGATGATATGTCTGTTTTATATCATGGCCAAAATCAGTTACGTTCTTTAATGCAGCTTGCATGGACTTTGCAAACGTTGAAGGCTTGGAAAGTTCCCTGGAACTACATGAATACATCTTCTTTATTCCTGCCGCTTAATCTGACTGCAAAACAACAGTTCATGTCCATGAAAGATGCAACATACTCATTACTGCATATTGAAAAGTTGGAACCTTTGCCTTTCTCTGTGGCCGAATTGAACTCCGCTGTGTGGCTTATCCACGGGTTAATCACCTTGCCATTTCCTTTGTGTAAGTTCAGTTCCTGTATGAAACATTATGCCCTAGGCAGATATGAACCATTGGGTACTGCTTTTCTGCACGAAGTTTGGTCACTCCCATTTACATACAGATGTATGAGAGAAGGTAAAGAGGTTTATTTGAAAGGTGAGGAATGTACTTCCACACCTGATCACTCAGTAGTCTATAGGCACATCCAATTGCATGGTGCATGCAACGTTAAGGCACCGAATTTAGCTTGCGTTCTGAAAGGGATTCCAGTGCCAGCTATTACTCACACTTTTACATTGTTAGCTAATGGTAGTTATTTGCTTTTAAATAATGAGGCTTGCTGCGGGATGCTAGTGGGAATTCCCTACATTGTGACTGTCTCACAACGAGTAGTCTGCTGTAAAAATGTCCTTTTCCCAACCCCGCATGGGAGGCTGGATGTGTCCATCTGGCCTTCCATCCCAACCTTGAAAGCAGAGTTCAACAAGATGAGCAGAATAAGGGCTCTATTGTCTCAAAAAGAAGTCGCTCTGACTTCCTCCTGTGAAACATTTGTCCTTCACGTAGCAAACACCCGCACCGAGGTGCATGCGCTTTTAAATACTGATCTTCCCCTTCATTTCGGTGCTCTGATTCACACTATATTCAATGCCTCATCAACAACAGACTTGGCGCATTTTTTCAAAGTTGTGGGCTCCAGCATCGTGACCTCTTTCCAAACAATCTTTGGTGTGATACCGGCATTTTTTCATTCTATTTTTTCCAGCATCTTTGGCGGGCTCCTGTTGATTCTCGCCCTCACGGCTGGTGTGCTCCTGTTGGTCTGCTTGCTGTGCAATGGCTGCACAATATGTGTCACACGACAGCCTGCTCCATCTTCATAACCGGATGCTTGAATATTATGGAACGTTGCCACTGGCCACTTTAAGCATAGCCTATGGATTGTCCTTCCGCTTTTCTTACTTTACTTGCATGCAACCTGTTTTTCATTGCCTAGATTGTCCCTTCGAATGGGCTCTGGATTTGTGTCTGTCGAACTCGGTGTCTCCTGCCCCGGATTATGATCGACTGATGAGTCTCTTAGTGGCTCATGAGTTGGACTGTTCTGGTATCAGGATTATGGCCTGTGGAGTGGCACATGGAGTCCTAGGGAATTGGAACATGTATACGGCAGCGTATGACTTCTTGGCGAGAAGTTACCTTGAAGAACACGCAAGTTGCCCTCTGATTGTGCTAGAGGCTCCAGTTACCGAGGAACATGTATATTCATTTACTTTGTTAGACTGGATGGTGGACACTTTTACCGAACATTATAATGACCTCCTCTTGGAGGCTGTCGCTACTTATTGTGCTTACACGTTGATGGATTAACTTGGAAGTCGTCCCACTTCCGATATTTAAACTACACATTTTTTGAGTTTTTTTTTTTTGACTCGCCATTTAGGCTGTGCTTTGCCTTTGCGTGATATTACTTCAAACGTTTTTTCTTCCCCCCCCCCTTTTTTTTATTATTACATTTCTTACCCTGGTTTTACGATCTTTCACTGCCATTTATATGGATTTACAATACATGCACTTGGTTCTGTCACTGTCGAACTTGAACTCTGCGTTCCTAATATTGTATCCCTATTTGTTCATGGTCCGATCAAGGAAGGGTGTAGTGGAGACGGAGGTCCAGGTACACACATTGCTATGTTAGCATAAGCGTCTTAGAAGTTAAAACGCCATCTTTCCACTTTTGCTGCTTTTGCACACAACATTGTAGATAGATGTTATTAGATGAAAACTGCTTGCTTGCTTTTTCTTCACATGAGAACGGTCTGTTGTTCACATCCCTAGACGTGCATCGCGACCTTGGTCTGAACACTGTGTGCAGAAACAGTCAGGGCCAAAAAACAATGTATGCTTATGAATTCAGGTTGATCGGCCCACGCTCTAGTCATAACACGCACACAGCTCCAAATGTCTGAAACTCGAGCGCCTTTAATATTGCAGTTTGCATGCATGAGATACTCACTTTGGAGAATACTTTTTCCAGACACAGAGCAAAGCTGATCCTGTGATGTGATTCACCTAAGCTGATATTTACGGTATGGGGTTCCTCATTCAAACCTAGAGACCTTCTATTAGTCTAATAATACTAGCTTACTAGTGAAGGGAGGGTGGTTGTTTTCCACTATCATTTGTAACATGATTTCTCCCTTCATTTTCTATGGTATTGTAACAATGCTGATGGTTTTATTCTTAATCATTTGTCTGCTTATGTTAGCCAAAGTACTGCATCTTAGGACACGTAGTTTATAAAATAAACATTTTAAACTTTACTGTGTCTCTGATTACTCTTGTTGTGGACTGATATGAGAATAATAACGAACAGGTATTTCTAATTCCCACCATTCCTGAGAGTACTCTAAGCCGCCTGTTCTGGGTTGTCTAATCATTGGTCACTTCGAGATGATACAGAGAGTGAATGAGACACTGATGCTCGTCGGATAGGGGTTTTGGATACTGAGGTGAGTTTTTGGTACACCACAATTCACTGAGGTCCTGGTTTCCTGCGCATAGTTCTGTGTATGAGCAGAATCCCTTCAACAACACCATATTATCAGTGATATTAAATAATGCTGTAGCTGGCACCATAGGCAATCTCATAGCTCTCTCTGTCAGTATTTCATGAGGGGATAACCCTGTTCTCCTATCAGGAGTGCTACGTAAGCTCATTAGCACAAGAGGCAAAGCATCTGGCCACTTCAATGCAGTCGATGTTCAAACCTTAGCCACTCTCATTTTGATCGTGCCATTCACCTGGTCCACCAGACCAGATGCTTCAGGCCTGTAGCTGCAATGTAATCTCTGGTCTATGTTCAAAGCAGCACACAACAGTTTCATGAGTTCACTATGGAAGTGAGTTCCTCTATCTGTTTCCACTGAAGTCGGAAGTCCGTACCTCGGGATAAGTTCTCGCAATAGCAGCTTTGCCACAGTGAGACTATCACATCGTCGAGTTGGATATGCCTCAACCCAACGTGAAAAGATACACACCACCACCAAAACATATCTCAGCCTATTGCACCATTGGCATTTTAATAAAATCCAATTGTACCCTGTTAAAAGGACCTCCTGATCTTCTAATGTGACTCATTGTAACCACAGTTCTTTTCCTGCATTAATTTGCTGACACGTAGCACGTATGACACACTTCTTCAGCAATTACACGAAAGCGTGGATTAAACCATGTCTGCCTGAACACTCGCACCATGGCGTCTCGTCCCAGATTAACTGCATTGTGAATCTGCTTTGCCATTGGGCTCAACAAACAGTTAGGGAGTACTGCTCTGTTATCGGTTGACACCCAAATGCCATCATCCTTTTTTTCACAGCCTGCTCTGAGCCATGAAGCAGCTTCTTCCTTTGAGACCTCATCCTGTAACCGCTTCACCTTATCCCATGTATCAGCTACAGCTAACATCATGCTGAGCTCGGTCTCTTCTGTGCCTTCTCCTGTATATTGCCCATTAAAAACACATGCATGTATAGCACAAAAACGAGCTACTTCATTAGCATAATTATTAACCTTTGTGACAAAATCTTCTCCCTTTCCGTGAGCAGCGCACTTCACATCTGCTATGGCTTTGGGCTTTTGGCAAAGCGTCCAATAGTTGGTGCACATTTCGGATCGGAGACCCTGAAGATGTTAAAAATCCCCTTTGAGACCACAGCTGACCAAAATCATGACCTACACCAAACCCGTATTGGCTGTCCGTATAGATCGTCACTCGGACTCCATGTGAAATAGTACAGGCACGTTTCAATGCAATGATTTCCGCTACCTGAGCAGAGAATACTCTATTCATACAGGCAGCTTCTACTACTCCGGTGATGGTGCATACAGCAAATGCTGCTCTTAGGTACCCATCATTGTCTCTTAGACATGAACCGTCAACAAAAAGGATCAAATCAGATTCAGGTAAAGGTTCATCAACAATGTCAGGTCTGGGTTTGGTTGATAGTTCAGTGACATCTAGACAGTCACACTCTTCACAATTTTCATCTCCATCTTCTTGGGAAACAGGCAACAATATAGCGGGGTTCAGAGTGGTACAACCTCTCAACGGAACATTTTCAGATGCCAAAATGACTTGCGCAAACTTAGTCAACCTATTGTTCGTAAGATACTGTGTTTTTGTTCTGGTCATCAATAATTCTACAGAATGTGGTACATAAACCATTAATGGATGACCCTTCATAATACTTTAGCATCTTTCAATGCTGGCACCGGTTGCAGCAACGGATTTAAGACATCCGGGCAATGCTTTATTATAGTCGGGCATTCCAAGAGCTGGGGCACGACATATGCTTTCTCGCAGCTCATGGAAGGCTCTCAAGCATTCTTCATCCCATGGTACAGGATCACTGATGCCTTTTTGTGTTAATCTTAACAGAGGCTTTGCTTGTAAGGAAATGTTTGGGATCCACTGTCAACAATAGCCAACCATACCCAAAAACATGCGGACTTCTTTTTGTGTTTTCGGAGTTCCCATTTGCAAGATCACCTCTATGCGATCTATTGACACTCTTCGCTTTCCTTTCTCAATGCGATGTCCCAGATACTGCACTTCAGGCAAACAGCGCTGTAGTTTATTTGGAGACACCTTATGTCCATTCTCTGCTAAATGGTCTAACGAAGCCACTGTGTCTATCCTGCACGCATCCTCATTTTCAGAGGCGACCAAAAGGTCGTCAATGTACTGAACCAGGACTGATTTCTGAGGCATCACCAGCCCTTCAAGATTCTTTTTCAGGCACTGGCTAAAGATGGAGGGGCTTTCTGTATACCCTTGAGGGATTCTACACCATGTTAAGACACGGTCGCCCATCCGAAATGCGAATAAATACTGGCTGTCTACGTGTAAAGGTATGGAAAAGAATGCTTGACACAAATCTATGACGGTAAACCATTCCGCTTCACATGGTATTTCAAAGAGAATGACAGCTGGATTCAGTACACAGGACAACAGGAAATCACAATTTCATTAATCCTGCGCAAATCTTGTACTATCCTATACTTGCCACTAGGCTTCTGCAGTCCCACAATCGGTGAATTACAGGGACTTCCTCGAATCTCCTTTAGAATGCCTTGCGCAATCATTGACTCAATAACAGGAGTTATTCCAGCCACTGTCTCTGCAGACAGTTTATATTGTGAGGTTTGTGGAAACTCAGCATTCGGTCTCACCTGTATCTTCACAGGTTCCACACCTCGGATTAACCCTATCTCTTCACCCGTGAAATCCCACACTTGCATGTCAACTGAGTCTCTCAAATCATGTGGCAATTCTGCTTTTGTAAAAACCACCAACAGTTCTGCACACATGCTCATACTAGCCATTTTGAAATCAGCATCGTCATCATAGGTCTGCAGCTCCACACCTCTCGGAGTGCATGAGATATTACAATTTAATTTGCATAAAATATCACGGCCCAAAAGACAGACCGGACTTGTATTGCACACCACAAACTGATGCTTATCCTTGAACGGCCCTATTCTAACAGGTAATGCATTTCTTAACGGGTTGGGCATTCTCTGACTACTGACACACACTACTTGAATCGACTGTCCAGAAAGAGATAAATTGGGGACCACATCTGTCCTTACTGTGGAATGCGCAGCTCCAGTATCTAATAAAAAGGTGACAGGATATCCATTCACATCCACATCCATGAATGGCCCACTCTGATCTACCTCCAATATGGTATCAAGAGGTCATTCTTCCTGCACCCCTCTCTGATACTCTAGAGGGCCCTGAGATTGATCGTATCTGTCTCGTATTTAAAAATACGGCATCTGCTGGTTGGTCTGATTATATGTGGGTATTCTGGGAGGCTGTGGCACCTGTACTTGTGGCTCGCAACCTCCATACATGGACCTAGGTCTAGTCACTGTCTGTAGAGTCTCGCACATGTGTCCCTCTCCCTCATATTGAATCTGATTAGCAGGATTCAATCGACACTCGCGCTTCCATTGGCCCGTCTTGTGACAATAATGACAGGCTGTCACCTTCTTCTGTTGTGCCACCCACTCACTTGTACTCATCTCTGTGCCTCTTCCTCATCTGTGGTAAATAATTTAATTACCGGGACTTAATTTGATGCGGAAAATCTATAACAATAGCTCAGTAAAATAAGAGGCAGAATCCGTGGTATTAGAGGTTCGGAACGGGCTTTATTCCAGAATTGATTTAAATCAATGAGCTCCATATTCCATCACCACGAAGGTTCAGGAAGTGAAGACCTTACTTTATTGATAAGTAATCATTTTTATACAATAGGCATTACAGTGAAACAAATGCAGGAGGCGTGACAATTGATAGTAAAGATAAAACATACATGCGTAGCAAAAGTGGGTGTAACAGGGCGTAACTAGAGAACGTCATCAGGTATGATGTCATAATAGGGTGGTTCCATGAAAGAATTTCGCAATGTCAGCAGAAATACTTGGCAGAAATGCGCGCGCAGCAGCATGATGTGTGATTGACGTGCAACTAGGGGGTGAAGGGGACTTGACATTTAGCTCTACATGTGGCGACAGAAGTCTGGAGGGTCAAGTCAACCTAATCCCAAATCATATCTAACATCCTATGTTTAAAGAACTATGTTATCCAAAAGAGAGGTCTCTCAGAGTAGAATCTTATTCTATACTGACTATACTGACTGTGAGTGCGTGTACAAGCGTCTAAGTGTCTACACAATATGCGAGGGCAGGAATCTTCCATAGTAACAGGGCTATGAATTATTTGCATAGAGACAGAGAAGCCGGGCCTTTTGCTCGGTAGCTGGAAGAATGTTTACTTAAACTACTAGACAGGAATGCATTGGGTAGGGAGCGGAGCAGATAATTTCGAAGGTGAAAGGCAGTTTTTGGCAGGCAACAGGCTGATGTCAGGCACCGTTAGCTGCGCAGGAAATAGGACAAAGTTCATGGATACAGATGCGAGCTCGGACTGGAGCTTTCAGAGGCAGAAGGCAGGAAAAGCTTGATGGCAGAATCAGGGCCTACTTGCCTGGACTGTAAAATGTCATAAGTGAACCATATAAAGCCGGTGGCCTTTCGTACTTAGGAATGGAATATCCGGCCCATTCATGGCGGATCTGAAAGAGGACATGTTGACGGAGGACGCACATGTGTTTGCGTCTTCATAACTGGAACTGGAGGGAACATACATGTACTTGTGATTTATACATGAAACCGTTGGGGTCCAAGATAGGGGACATAACTGACCAGAAAAATCCATATTTCCACATTCCCTCCTTGTCCCCTACTTGCCCGTCAAGAGATATCAATCTTCATCAATCCATCGATCTGTTCATATAGCATCATTTGTTCTTCTTTTTTCTTCCGTGATGAATGAAATCTTGGTGGTGGAATACACGATGTGGCACACAGACCACAAATCGCTGGTCCACATTGTAGGCATAGACAGCAACTGAATAGTATGAGAAAGCCAATACCTAGGAAGGATAGGACCTTCCATCCAAAGGTAGATAATACACTCCAAAACCAACCGGACCAAGTCCAGGTGCCTGGATTCTGGTGTATCTGGCTTACAATCTTATGAAGGCGAGTTATGGCTTTATATACAGATGGCGAATTTTCTGGTATGAAAATGCAACAACTTGATCCGATGACCCTACAAGCTCCGCCCCTATCGGCCAGGATGACGTCAAGGACAAGACGATTTTGAAGCACAACAATCCGCATAGCAGACTGCTCTTCTGTTAAATTGCCTAAGGCGGAAATAGTTTCGTTCACTACTGCTTCAAGGGTTCTGGTTAATCTACGTATCAGCTTACTATTGGTAACTGTACCTATATAGGGAAAGAGACCTTTATTGAAATCTGTGTATTTTTCCCATGCTGTCTCAGTGTAATCGACTATTGGGAGATCTCTCCTTTCTCTATTGTGTACTAAATGAGTGTTTCTGTGATAATCAGGAGGAGCTAGGAAAACAGGTGGCAAAAGGAATCCAATGTAGCAGGTACCATCCCAATCTAGAGGCAAACGTATGTATGCCGTCTGACCACATATGAAGTAGGAATGGCGGGAAGCTCTAAATGTAGACTTGCCTTGATCGCTAAATTCTATTACAGTGGTGCATCTACTATGGCCCATATGTATGGAACCATTCTTTCTTACACATAATTCACCTTTAACTGGAAATACTGACATGGTGGGCAAAATTGGAGTAGCTTCGGATTCGACATTCAGGATCATGAGATTAAGTGTAAAATTACCTAATCCATATACTTCATTTTCTAGATCAGTTCCTGTTCTTTTGGGAAGTCCCTCCTTGTTAGGGTGACAGACTTTGAGTAAAACTAAGTTCAAATTTCCCCATACCCAGTTATTCTGGTAAACTGCAGAATTCGAATCTAGGGAATTAATTAAACTAAACCATGCTCCACAGGAGCCGTTGTGTGTGAACGGGTATGGAAAGAGAGGTAAAATTCCTTTATAGTTCTGATAGGGAGGGAGTCGACCACATATCCAACAATTTGTAGCATTGCTAACCTGATGGGAATGATGTAACATACTAATAAACGTGTTATTGCGCAGCGCAAATCTATAAGACAATTCATGCGGAGGTAATTCACTAAAAGAATGTTCAGCAGTAACATTATAAACATGTCTAGAAATAGGATAATATGTGTGTAACAATATACTTGCAGTTATTATTAAAAGACTTAAGAAAAACAAAATTAATAACGTCACGGTGCAATGACTACGCAGTGATTTACAGTACGCATGTCGTTTCAGCTTTATCCTTCTGTTTTTTTCTCTATACAGGTCTAAGGGATACATGTCAGAGACAAATTCGACCGATTCACCTTGGAGAGGACTTAAACAATCAAATTGCCTGATTTGTTAGACCTAAGTTTTAGTTTGTATTGTTCATGGCTAGTCAGTTCAACCAAAGGAAGTTTAGAGTCAATCGGTGAAGACACGCAAGGTGTGTCGTTTACGTCTGATGGTAGTCCATGAAATTTCTTGATATGACTTGAATGTATCCAGCCTTTGCGACCTTCGATCTTCACGGCTGTCCTCGTCATCAACAATACGAGTTGAGGCGACTTCCACCTAGGATCCAGCTGAGACTTCCGATCAAAGTTCCTCACTAAAACTAAATCTCCTGGAATTACGTCATGGGGTTTCACCTCGGTGTTGTCGGGAAAGGCTGCAGCTACCTGTGAATGACAAGATTGTAGTGCAGACATCAAGGAAGCCAAGTAATCTGTCAGCATATTACAGTCAATATCAGTTATTTTGCGTGGTATAGGCGTCCCCCACATATTTGGTGGTCTACCGAAGATCACCTCATAAGGGGATAGCCCTGTTCGAGAGTGTGCTACCATTCTCATGTAAAAGAGTGCAACGGGTAAGGCTACTACCCAGTCGACACCTTTCTCTCTGCATATTTTGGACAATCTAATTTTCAGGATCTGGTTATGTCGTTCCACGAGACCTGCTGCCTCGGGGTGTCGGACACAGTGAAATTTCCACTGATAGCCTAACAAAAGTGAAACGTGTTTCATTAATTCGGATGAGAACGGCTGGCCGTTATCTGAGTAGACAGCACGTGGTAAACCGTACCGTGGGAAGAATTCTCGAACTAACTGTTTGGCAGTAGTCGGGGCAGTGTAATCTGAAACCGGGTATGCCTCTGTCCAACGGGAAAGAGCACAGACAACTACGAGAACATATTTGAATCCTCGACATCGTTCCATCTGGATATAATCCATCTGGAGGACTTCAAAAGGGTGATCAGGAGGCTGAAATCCACCCTGTTCTACGGGAATGCTTTTACCTGGGTTAAACTGACAACAGATCATACAGGTACGAACTTTTTGTTTAGCTGCTGCTCGTAAATGTTTGTTGAACCAAATGTGTTGGATGCTGTCTAGCATAGCTTTTTCTCCTAGATGCGCTGGACTATGTACAGTGTTAATTATAACTTGGACCATTGAATCAGGAAGGAACCACACAGATTTTTCCTTCGTCATCCATCCTTGATCCGTTTGGATCCCTCCTAATTCAGTCCATTTCTTTATTTCGTCTGGTGTAGCATGTGTCTGTATGTCAATTACGTCAAGAGCGGGATCCTTAACCGTCATGCAATATGTTGGTGTCGGGACTATTGTCTTTGTCATGTCTGATGTTTGAGTTTGAGCAGTCTGTTTAGCTGTTCTGTCAGCTAGATCATTGCCTTGAGAAATGATATCAGTAACTTTCGTATGAGCTTTACATTTCATAATTGATATTGCAGTGGGTAGATGTATTGCATCTAATAAGGCATGAATGAGGGGTCCGTGCTGAATGTGGGCACCGTGAGAAGTTAAATAACGTCTCTCTCGCCACAGCACGCCGAAGTCATGTACAACTCCGAATGCATAACGTGAATCAGTGTATATATTGACTTTTTTATTTGTGGCTTGAATACAGGCTTGTGTCAGAGCGATGAGCTCTGCGGCTTGAGCTGACAAGGTTTTTATGCAATTTGTTTCAATGATTTCAGTGTCTGTTGTGACTGCGTAAGCGGCCACTAGCTCTCCTGTACCTGTTCTCATACATGAACCATCTACATACAACGTCAGGTCTGGGTCTGACAATGGGACGTCTGTCAAATCTTGTCTGGGTTTCGTCGTGATAGTGATAACTTCAATACAATCATGTGCAAGTGGGTCTGTTCCGTTTATTGGTAACAGTGTGGCAGGATTCAATGTACTACAACGTCTGATTTCTATATGTGGCTGAAACAATGTTAATTCGTAACCGGTAAGTCGTGCTATAGTCAAGTGTTGTGTTTGTGTGCGGTTCAAGAGAACCTCTACTGCATGTGGTACTTGTACTGTCAATGGATGTCCTAATACTATGGCATCGCTTTGTCTGATTGCTAAAGCTGTTGCTGCCACTGATTTCAGGCACGCAGGCAAAGCCTGAGCTACGGGATCTAATGTACTAGAAAAATAAGCACATGGTTTATGTGATCCTGCTTGTTCCTGTGTGAGTACTGACAAGGCCGTACCTTCGCGTTCTGTAATAAAGAGTGTAAACTGTTTATTGTAACATGGTGTTGCTAAAACAGGTGCTTGGCATAAGGCTGTCTTTAGGCTTTCAAAAGCTTGTGTATGTTCCTGAGTCCAAGGGAGAACAGTCGATGCGGCTGCCTCCTGTGTTATCAATTGAATGAGTGGTTTTGCTAAAAATGCATACTGAGGGATCCACTGCCTACAATATGAAGTGAGGCCTATGAAAGCCCGCACCTCCTTTTGTGTCTTGGGTACTGGCATGTTAGCAATTAGCTGGATGCGATCTGGTGTAAGCTGCCTTCCCTCCTTGGACAGCGAGTGACCAAGGTAAACAACTCGCTGGACACAGAATTGCAGCTTAGAAGGGGACACCTTGTGCCCCTTTTCGGCCAAAAATTGTAAAACCATCAGTGAGGCTTTTTCACATTCAGGTTCGCTTCTAGCGGTGATCAGCAGATCATCGACATATTGAAGCAGGGCTGTGTTGACTGGCATGTGGATACTGTCGAGTTCTCGTTTCAGTGCTTGGCTATAGATGCTGGGGCTTTCGGTAAATCCTTGAGGTGCGCGTGTGAATTTAAAGCTACGTCCATTTAAACTAAATCCGAACAAGTACTGGCTCTCCGGATCTATTGGGACGCTGAAGAAGGCATTCTTGAGATCAATTACAGTAAAGAATGTTGCTTCGGAATCAATGGCTGTCAGTAATGAAGAAATGTCTGGGACTACGGGGTATTGTGGTACTATGCATTTATTTAATTCGCGCAGATCAATAACCAATCGATATACTGGCGGGGCTGTTGGATCGGTTCGTTTAAGAATCGGAATTATCGGTGAATTACATACATTGGAGTCAGTTTCCACAACCACTCCTTGGGTAATAAGCTCGTCAATGATTTGTAGTAAAGCCACTACAGCATCTGGGGGTAACTTGTATTGTCGCATTCGTGGAAGTACCACTCCTGCCTTTAGTGTGACTCGATATGGTGTAATGTTCATGCAACCAACATCTGTAGGGCCTTGTGCCCATAAATGTGTCGGTAAAGTCTGCAGTCGGTGATCCATGTCTCGGGACACGTAGTGCCCTTTGAAATCACGTAAAAACAATCTTACTCCTTCTGGAGAACAACATATAATAGCTCCTAGAGCTTTCAAAGTTTTTATGCCTAACAAGTTTTCTGGACATGATTTAGTAAGTAATAAATCTGTAGTTCGTGTCAAGGGACCGATCGTAAGTGGAAGGGGCTGTGTTACTTCGTTAATGATAGGTTTTCCTGAAAAGCCAAGGGAAATATTCTGTGTGCCTGAGAGGGGTGCCCCTGGAACTTCACTACGTTTTATTGTTGTTCGGCTTGCCCCTGTATCAAGTAAGAATTTTCTATCTTGACCTAACAATTCACTGTGTACATAAGGTCCTTCTTGATCTACAGGGACCTCAATAAGGGGTAAGCCAACTTCCCTCTCTAGGCTGTTTCATGAGTATCGTTGATAATCAGGATAGTCATACTGTGCGGTCTGATACATCTGTCGGGTCGTTGTTTGTGTGGCAGCAATAGGCTGCGGTGGTGGAACTGGCATAGACTGTTGTGGAGCTGGCATGGACTGTACATGCTGCGGGGCTCCTTGTTGATTCTGATCCTGTCTAAGTGGTCGTGGTCTTTCTTTTGAGTTACCTATTGCAATATTATGTTTTAAAACTTGACAATCGTGTACATAATGACCTGGCTGTTTACAATAGTTACATGTCCCTTTTACAGGACCTGTTGAAACACTAGACTGTGTTATACCCTTCTTATGACTATCAGCTGGAACTGTCTGGGAAACTAGCATTTTCATTTTCGTGTCTTTCATGCGTCTATGTTCATGTTCTTGTTCTTCTCTGATTCTATTGTGATGGTACTGTAGCATTTGTAACATTTGTGACGGAGTGTTACCTTGCCAGGTACTCTCGAACTTCAATACTCTATTCTTAACTTGGGGCAAGGCATTTTCAACTAACTTTGTCACAAACAGGTGTGGATACGACTCGCTACTTGCTTTTATTCCACTATTTATACCAAAACATTTCTCAAATCGGCAATAGAAATCACTAGTGTCTTCATCTGATTTTTGTTTACAGGCTGAGATTGCACCCCAGTCTTCCTTTTTCGTAGTTAATAAACGTGGCAATACCTGTACTAGTAAACCTGGTAGTGCTTTGATCTTGTCCCCGAGTCCTGAACCTGGACCTCGAGCTTTTTCTTCGTTTTCTAATGCTGTCCAATCTATCTTCTGGTCTCCCACCTCCCAATCCTTTTCCTTGAGTTTTTCGTAAATGCCCGCAGGCAATAATACCTTCAATATTGTCATAATGTCGGGGTAGGTATATTCTCCCATGAGTAACATATCTTTAATTTCACGGTGGAAACCCGCTGGGTCTTTGTCGTGACTGGGTACCACTTTCTTCATTTCTAATAGTTCTATTTTGGATATGGGTATGTATACAAACACACGTTTAAACTCATTGTCATCACCTTTTATCGGGTGTACTTCGCGTAAGGGATTCTGTCTATCCATGTAATACGTCGTCCTTTCCTTGATGGGCAGTGAGACATGTTCAGGACATACAAAAAGGCTGTACTGCCTTCTAAATTCTAGTATTTCTCTAATTAACTTAGTACCGGAACCTCTCCATTTATTCGTGAGTAATTCAGTCAATATATCAGGTAAGGGGCCAGGATCGGAGTGTTGGCTTTTATATAATATAAGGAGTTGTTGAATCATATAGATACCAGCTAAACGCTGTTCATCTGGGGCGAGGTTCAAAAACGTATGTGCTAGTGTATCATCACCATATTTTCCAGGACTATCAACCCAGTGAACGGCTGACCTGGCTAATTCTTGTTCGTCCATAGAATCGAGTATATGATAACCCCTTCGTTCTCGGAGTAATTTGTCTGCGGCTTGGAATGAATGTTCGGGGGACCTTATATTTATTATAGGAGTTTGGAATTTTCTGTTATGATCTGGACGTATCGGACATATCGGATCAGTAAAGCATCTAGTATTATTGCAAGATCTTCCTCTACCTACATAGGCCATGGTTTCTAACTGTCCTGTGGGCAGTTCTAATTCTTCCTCGTCCTCGGTTTGTTCAGGTTCGTCTACTGCTAATCTTTCCTCGTGTATTCGTTCTATTTCTTTGCGGATCTTTCGGCTCATAGCTACTATACATGATCGTTTATCGTGTCTCCCCTCTGATATATTCTTACCCCATGTGGTAAGAATTTGCATTTCTTCCGGTTTTACCCCTGGTTGATCTTGATTTCTGATCACACAGTTTATGAGGAAACGTAACAGTTCCCCCTGGATTTCCACTTTTTGGTACTCCATGGCTCTGTTAATACTCTCAGAGTCTCGCCCTGACTGAACAAAATGATATATATTTTCTAAATGTGCAGTCATTCCTGGTAGCTTTCCTAAGTATATTGCAGCTCGTCGGATACGTAATGAGGCCAGCATCATTTCGTCCCCTTTTCCGGGCACTGGGTCATATCTACAATCTATTAGAAGTTCCTTGAGCGTGTTGGGAGTTACTAGTTTGGGTGTACGTTGGTGGGCTAATTCTTGAAAGGAAAGTTTATTTGTTCTGGGTGGCGTAGAAAAAATGCTTGATGCACCTCCGGTAGCACCACCTGGGGTGCTGGGTGTGAAAGGATTCGTTGAACGGGATATAGCAACCATAGGTGTGGATGAGGATGTAGAAACAGATGTGCTTGCCGGAACTTGTGTCGGAGTTTGCTGTTGCAGAGGTACAGACGAAGGGGGGTCTTGGCGTTGAACCCCCTCGGCAGACGGTCTATGTGGCGCAGCATTAGCATACTCGGGAGCTGCGCCGTCTAAATAAGAGGAAAGAAAAACATCTTCTGCGGTTCTGGGATGCCCTTTGAGATGTACTTTTATCGGAAACAATGGGGGTGGCAAGTCTTTTGGTATTTCCGGAGTAGCCTTAGGTAATCCTTCGGCCAGAAGAGGATACATACCATTCACAAGGGCATTTCTTTGTCTGTCTGTTTGTTCTGACTTTACTCGAGCACCTTCTTCAATTAATACACTTTCTCGAACTTTATTTGAATTCTCCTTATTTTTCTCTTCCTGTCTGAGCGCTTTTTCTATACGTCTATATGATTCTTTACGCCATAATTCAATGGCATCTTTCTGTGACTGTCTAGCTTTCTTCTTCCACAATTCTTCTTCTACTTTCATAATGCAATCTGCATCCCAGGTCCCAGCTGCGGGCCACCTCTGACTTTCTGGTAATTCCTTGGTGTAGTCTACCCATAGATCAAGAAATAATATGGCGTCTAGGCCATGTTTATGATACATGAAGTACCCTGGAGTGTCCCTAGGAGGAATGGGAACAGCTTCTTCGAGTACCCCTTTTCTAGTTGTGATCTGTCTTAATTTCGAAAAGAACGGCATATTGAGAACTGATCTGATACCCTAATTTTGAACACGTTTAATACCATAAAACACAATAATGAACAGTCATTCACACCACAGTATACAGAACGTATTTAAAACATTTTAACATTTAACATTTAAATGAAATAGACAATGATGGTCATTTAGGGAAACTCGTCACTAAGCATAATACTCGATACTATCTAGGTAATTCTGAATTATATACTAGACATACTTGATATACTGCTAAACAGTACAGATACACTGCTGAAACAGTGCAGACCGGATTTGTGTACCCAAACCCGTCTTGACCGGCACAACCTATGTGCACGTCAGAACGCCTCCCCGATAATGGTACTCACCGGGTAGCTCGGAACGGAAGGCCTCGGAACTGAACTGAACTTGAACCGGACTGGACTCGACTCGGAACTTCGGAACTTCGGAAACTTCGGAAACTGGTGGGCCTCTGTATACCTCGGATCTTGCTCTCTCAGCTAGGCTCTGGTCGGGATACTTCGCACTTCTCACCGCCTCGTCTGGGTGTTGATCGCAGCCTCAGTTACCCCCGCTCGGCAGGAGGGAGATACAGGAAATCCTGTGGGTACGCGTTGTTGTCCGTCCAGCTGTGACAGGAGACCGGGCCTGCAACGCACCGCCGGCGCGTGAGATGAGAAAGTGTCCCTATTCGGGCGCCATTTATGTGGTAAATAATTTAATTACCGGGACTTAATTTGATGCGGAAAATCTATAACAATAGCTCAGTAAAATAAGAGGCAGAATCCGTGGTATTAGAGGTTCGGAACGGGCTTTATTCCAGAATTGATTTAAATCAATGAGCTCCATATTCCATCACCACGAAGGTTCAGGAAGTGAAGACCTTACTTTATTGATAAGTAATCATTTTTATACAATAGGCATTACAGTGAAACAAATGCAGGAGGCGTGACAATTGATAGTAAAGATAAAACATACATGCGTAGCAAAAGTGGGTGTAACAGGGCGTAACTAGAGAACGTCATCAGGTATGATGTCATAATAGGGTGGTTCCATGAAAGAATTTCGCAATGTCAGCAGAAATACTTGGCAGAAATGCGCGCGCAGCAGCATGACGTGTGATTGACGTGCAACTAGGGGGTGAAGGGGACTTGACATTTAGCTCTACATGTGGCGACAGAAGTCTGGAGGGTCAAGTCAACCTAATCCCAAATCATATCTAACATCCTATGTTTAAAGAACTATGTTATCCAAAAGAGAGGTCTCTCAGAGTAGAATCTTATTCTATACTGACTATACTGACTGTGAGTGCGTGTACAAGCGTCTAAGTGTCTACACAATATGCGAGGGCAGGAATCTTCCATAGTAACAGGGCTATGAATTACTTGCATAGAGACAGAGAAGCCGGGCCTTTTGCTCGGTAGCTGGAAGAATGTTTACTTAAACTACTAGACAGGAATGCATTGGGTAGGGAGCGGAGCAGATAATTTCGAAGGTGAAAGGCAGTTTTTGGCAGGCAACAGGCTGATGTCAGGCACCGTTAGCTGCGCAGGAAATAGGACAAAGTTCATGGATACAGATGCGAGCTCGGACTGGAGCTTTCAGAGGCAGAAGGCAGGAAAAGCTTGATGGCAGAATCAGGGCCTACTTGCCTGGACTGTAAAATGTCATAAGTGAACCATATAAAGCCGGTGGCCTTTCGTACTTAGGAATGGAATATCCGGCCCATTCATGGCGGATCTGAAAGAGGACATGTTGACGGAGGACGCACATGTGTTTGCGTCTTCATAACTGGAACTGGAGGGAACATACATGTACTTGTGATTTATACATGAAACCGTTGGGGTCCAAGATAGGGGACATAACTGACCAGAAAAATCCATATTTCCACACATCCCTGACCTGGTTTGGTTGCCATTTGTTGACCCATACATCAGCCACTTCCTCTGCCTCGACCCATTCCTCCTCCAACCCCCTGCATGTGGTCTGCACTTCTCAACTGAGCCAACATCACCTTGTCTTGCAATATCTTTTGTGCTGATTCCACTTGATCACTACAATATTTGGCATACCACAGTATTTCATCCACTGACTTATTCTGCCAATATATCAGGTGGTGTTGTATCATCAAACTGATATCAGATTTCAAACCTAACACAAATTTGGAGACAAACTGTCCCATATCCTTCTGATCAATAGTATCCAATCCACTATGCTGTTTGAACGCCAATAACAATCGTTCGTAGTAATCATGCACTGATTCCTTAGGCTCTTGAGTCGTACGATCAATTTTGAGCAAATCAACAATCTGCGGAGCTACTTTAGACTGCAACCAAGTAATTACTTGCTCATATTTCCTCATCACATCAGGTGAAGGACCATGCGTTACAGAATCTCTAGGTGGCTCTGCTGTTGGCCACTCAATAGCAATTTTGCATGGCGCCCACAAATCTGCCGGGACCACTATATCAAACAAAGTGTTCAAATCGATCCACAACACCTTCGAGATCTTGACAAATCGGTCTATCTGCTTGTACCATTCTGCAAGTTTCTCCCTCAGACGAGGAAAAATCATTTGTAAAAGCAGCCAAATCACCTCTGCTCCATGGCACATGTGCATACCCTCCATTCTGCACTTCTCTCAAAGGAAAATTACCAGTGGCTTCCATCCCTCCCCCTGGAGGTGAGGAGGTACCTATTCCGGTCTTAGCACATTTCTTTTTGGCCCATCTCTCTTCCCATCTATCTAATGCTTTCCAAGCTCGCATGCCTAGTACAAGTCCTCTAAGAGGGCTTTCAACCCAACAGTTCGCTTTTCCTCCAACTCCTTGTCTGTATAATTTATCTGCAAGAACCCTGCATCATCTTGGTCTTTGTCAAATCAACATCATACCTTCGTGCTAACTGCCATAGGGCATAATAAGCCTGCTTTGCCTTTCTTGTAATGTCTTTGGCTACAAATAACAATTCATTTGGATCATATGTCTCAATTCTTTCCAAAGGCAAATTCCCTTCAACCACTTCATCTATTTCCACCTTCAACCGAACCACATCCAACATTGGCGCTTTTATTGCACTCTGTAACACCTTCTGATTTCTTTCCCTTTCTACATCTTCTCTGTCACAACTCTGTGTTCTCCTCGGTATTGCTCCTTCTTCCCTCTTTGCTGCTGAACGACCTTCTCTATCCCAGCTCCTACTCCTCCAATGATTACCTGCACACACAACCTCCCTGTGGCCCAAACAGTACTCAAGATGGTTCTTCTCTAGTCATTTCTTCTCTTGGCAACATTGACTCTCTCACTGGTTGAACCCACATTTGGAGGTCTGACCTAGAATTCGCTAAGATTCCTGTTGGTCTCCTTTCTGACCCACTGTCCGTTGGATCTGCAGTGGCAGGCAGTGGAGTACTATAAGCCACGGGTACCTGTCCTAGACCTGCTCCCGTTTGTGTACGGCTTCCCCCAGATATTGTCTCTTCCCTATCACCTGTGTACTGTTGACTGTCATTTTGTCTCTCTTCAGGAGTATATATGGGGACTACTGGTCCAATGGTAACTGGCACTGACAAAGCATCTGGTAACTGAATATTCCCTGCAGGTTGGGCTGGTTCATAATTGGGGAATCTCATCCCCCCTGATCCTCTTGGAATCCGTACCATGGCTATTTCTCTCCTGACTCCTGTTGGCTGTTCTTCCAATCCCACCTGCCCTGTTCCTACTGTCTCCTCTAGTGGTTGTGACCTCTCTGTCTCTGACTTAGAGTCCCAAGGTGGAGGTTGTTCTGCTAAGAGCCTGTCTAGGAAAATTATTGTCTGTATCACTATCCTCATCCTTCTTACTCTTTCCCTCTGACTCGCCTGCTAACAATCGAAAGGGATACAAGCGCTCTCCTTCTATAGTGTCTACTCTCCATCGTTTCAGCTGTGCATCGCATCTGGCATCTTGATATGCCTTCATTGCTCTCCTCATTCGTCGCTGTAATGTCTATTTGCTAATGCGGCTCTCATCCAAGCGTCTATTGTCTCAAATTGTGTGGGTTGAGGTGGAGGTTTAAGAGCAGCCATCACCCCCCTCAGCTGGTACAAAACCTCCATACAAAATGACCCATAAAGAGGGAAAGGCAATTCCCCTTCCTTCTCTGTAATTTTATGCCAATTCTGAAGCCAAACAATCGTATGCAAGCCCACATTCGTTGCCATATAATGTGTATCATCCGGCAGAGGTTCCTCTCCGACCTGAGTCATCACCCCTCTGTCACCTCTGTACAAATCTCTCAACACCCGAAAGCAACGCATCATGAAAAGCAATCGATTTGCAACTCACAATCCAATATTCGACTACGAACGCAGAGCAACCAATCCCAGCCAATCCAAGTGCGGAGCGCACTGACGTCACTGCTCACTACTTGCAGCAGCTCACCCGCCTTTACAATTTCGCTTCGTACACTTGCTTACACATTCGCTTCTACAAGTAACTGTATAACCCAAAGTTATTAACCAAGTGACCGGTCCTATCACAGTCACAATAACTTACAGTTACAGCAACAAGTAATTGTCTGTTCGCTAAGAGATCGATAGAACACTCACACAAAAAGACACATCTGCTATGACCTCCGACCTGCGTTGTTCACTTACTCACTGCGACCCACCCCCGGTACCTGGGTTGTCTCACAACCAGTTTTACTCCCGCACTCACACAAAGTTTCCTGACACAAGTGAACAGTCAATAGCGCTTCACGACTCCCACAATTTCTCAGACAATTACATTACAATACTATCCAGGGATCTTGGACTTCTCTTGAGCCCGTTCACCAAATTACCTGAACCAGTACCACTAACCACAATCACTCAACATGCATCCCAACTCCGCGAAACATCATACAAATAAAACACCGCAATCTAACACCCCTCACAAGACCTTTCATACTGACGCCGCCCTTTTATTTACGCCGCACTGTCAACGTCCGCCAGTTTCTGCCACTCTTCGCCGATGTTTCATCTGCTGCATCCGGACCTCGATTCTTCCTACACTGCCTTATATTTCTCTTTTCCCCTCACCATTTAGAGGTAAATCATCCTCTGCTACCATTTGATTACGCTAAATTGCACCCTTGTCTTCCCCTAACAATTAGCGCTCAGGATCTCTTTTATTTACCTACTAAAAGTAGTGGAGGGGAAAAGCACTTCATAACTGGATGGCAATATCATACCTGAAAATACCACAGACTCGGTCTTTAAGTTTGTCAATTTAATATGAGGCCAAGAATAATAAGATGTATACACATCATAAGATTAAAATGTATAGATATAGAAAAATCAATACAGACCCGATTCTACGAATATAAGTAATTCGGCATAACAAGAATACAATGGTGAATTCAAGGATCAGGATACAACTCAGAATAGAAGCAGAGTCCAAATCTCTTCTCATTAGGAATAAAACAAATCTGTCCCTACACTATACTAATAGGAGATGCTACCTAATACCCTTCCATTTATTCCCAAAGGTGTCAGCACGTGTTGACTTACTGAGAAGTACTCATGTCAAATGGGTTAAGGTGCTTAAGGCTAGGAGTGAGTTCTAAGATGCTCCTTTCTCTCCGAAAGCTAGCAGAAGTCTGGGGTCTCTATCCCTGCACATCATAAAATATAGAAGTCGATTTCTTGCTTCATCCTGGTGAAAATTTCCATTGCAACTTTTTCTATGTGGGGAGGTTTACGCTCTTTTAATTAGTATTCCTTTGTTCAACAAGTGGCCTTGGTTCCCAGACCAGCCAGACACGAAAGACATCCTCTCTTCTCGCTTCTAACTGTCTTCAAAGCATTCCTTGTATCGTCTCCAATCTGAAAATAACGAGTTGGCATTCCGATACCTGCAGTAGGATGAGAACACTGCTATGTCTTGAAAACAACATGCATTTCATTATTTATTTCTCAAGAAGCCGAGGAGGTGCAAAAACAAGTACTGTCTTGGGCCTAGGAAGTCGGGCAACTTAAACAAGAAACTGTTACATTATATGGTTATAAACCGTCCTGCTCTCTGTATATGCAGGCATGCTGATACATACATGATCATATTAAGACATTGCACTACAATGAATGTTTAACTGAGTCTACTGGATACATGTTCATGATCATAAAACACTGCAAACGATATAAATGTATATAGGTGCATGACAATCATGAATACAATGCACCCATACAAAATAGAGTGCTGAAAGCACTCTATCACACGAGAAATGAATATTGGGACTCTGTCAGTGTACTTTTGCTGTTTGAATTAAAAGGTCTCAACTTCTTTCCAAGGATAGTCAGCACTCAAAATAACATTATATATTGATCTTACAGCCCTCAACATCCTTTGGCACTTAGACAATTTTTGAGGGTACTTGTTTAAATTCAATTCTTGTTGTAGCCATTTATGGTGGCAACATAGGGCATCTGCTGATAATAGCCTGAACGTAGCATCATCCTTGAGAGACCTATAGCTCCCACTGCCAGCATAACGCAAATTGAACACAATCAACTCTATGTACATTGTTGGTATGGAAATGTTCCCTTCATGGTATAAATCAGTTTTTCCTGCCCTGCGTGCCTAACTGTGAGTGTCTGATCTCCCAGTTTTGGATGTTTTTTGCCCCAGCTCCACACTGATCTTGCACGTGTATGAAATATTGTGCCTGTCTTTGACAAGACCCTTGGTTGGACTTATCTTGGACCTGGAAGGGAGACTCAAGCATTCCCTTGAAAGCAGCAGAGGACTACTGTCTCTCCCACATGTTTATGTGTATAGTGCTCTGGTGGCAGCATACTGTGTTTTGGGGAGATCACATAATGACCAGACTTTTATAATCTGTGTCACAGTAGTGTGGATCTACTCGCACACATGTGTAAACCTCTACTGTTCACGATGAATCTGCGTCCTAGTGCTGAGATCCAGAGCGCATGTATGTATATGTGCAGTGTATGATGAGCAGGTTACATACTTTATGAATGCTTGAGTGAACCGTAGTGGCTTAGATTACCCACGCACTTGCCAACTGTGTACCATGTGTCTTTCGAGTTGTGTGGCATGGAATGGATCACTACAGGTAGTTGGCCCAGGAAGAGGAACCCAGCGTCACAATTCAGTACAGCCAGGGAAAGCAGGGTGCCTCTGCCTGAGAGTCCCTGGCCCTGCTGATGGTGGAGGCTTGAAAGTGAGATGAGCTCTCCCACGTCTGAGACTCCCGCTCAGCTGACTGTCCTCTGATGGAGAGAGTCGCTCCATAGAGGAGTAGTGGCCCATGAAAAGACTTTAACTGCCTGAATGGAGGTCTGTGGGGAGTTGGAGCTCCATCTTACCCCTCCCCCTCCAGGACATAACTGATGGCACTCCTGGGTTCCCGGTTGCTTGAGGATCATTGGGTGCATCTTGGCAGGTGATCTGTGTGTCAACCTCATATGGCTGTTGAATTGAGGGCCTGGAGGTGACTTGAGCCTTCTGCTGGTGGCCTTCCCCTGGGGCGACTTCTTCTCCCCTCAGAACTGTGAAAGGCTGCTTTGATAGGGAGTAACTGTAAATACCATAATGGAAGCCACAGGAGTTCCGGAAGCATTCCTCCTCTCCTCCCTATTTTGTTAGGTGTGCTGCTGGGGAAGGACCACATGTATCTGACTGGTTCCCTCCACACAACAATTAAACTGTGTTGGAGTCGCACCTGAGCATGGGACCCCACAGGCTACACGGGGAATAGAATATGGCTTTTTGTCACATTTAATGCCCAATAAAGGGCAAGAACAATTCTCAAGACCCTACAGCCCAGGGAAATATCAACTGATATACTAAGCCCTCCAGTGCTCAGGAGGTTGGGGATGCCTCTGACCATCATCATCATTATTGTTTACTTCGGATTCAAAATCCTTAAAACACACACATAAGTCACACTAAAACAATCAACTGAAGACCATAACAATCAAGATGAAATCTGGATACAGTAAAACAACACATAGCACTACATCTTTCACACCCAATTTAAAGAGCCATAAATCACCATTGCAGCGAAAGACAACCACAGTTTGATGAACATATAAAAGTATTCGATATGTTCCACATTTAATAGAAGACAGAGATAACAATTTGTAAAACATCACGTAATCAACAATAATATTGCACATAAATAATCATAAAGTGTGTGTGCAAGATACTGGTCAATTAATGAGCATCAACAATCAACACTATATTGCAAATAGTGTATTATAGAGTGCAGAAATACAATAAGTGCAAAACACACATTCAATTCCAAGGTTACCTACCACATAAAACCAATCACATTGAATCATTAATCAACTTTGGGTACTGATAATTTCCCTATGAATTATCTATGCAAATAATAAAAACTTAGAAACACTAGTAAAAATAATTTCTTTCACATCGATCTTTTTATTCTCAATGCATGCTCAATTTGCCTGATACCCAAAGAAAGACATATCGGTTTGATCCACTTCTTATGAGGAATTGAATAAGCTTTGGAAAAGAAAAAGAGGTGATGTAAAGTTTTGGTCTAGAGGTACATGAAGAGCATAAAAAGCTAGTTCAGTAGTTAGTTCCCCAACGAATACAGAAGCTATTGGTAGGTAGTGTTCTATATCTAAATCTCATAAACAGCTGCTTGGCTAAAGGGCTAGTGATCTTATCCCAAAAATACTCAAAGAATGGAACCACTTTAAAATCAAAAAACTATCTGTACGACTACCCGGTTTACATTTTCTCATTTCCTCCTTCTACAAAAAGGCCTTTAGTCCATCTTTAACCACAGATCTAGAAATAAGGGTAGCATCAGCAGGAGAGATCCAAAAGGATGCTAAGTCAAGCCTAAATATAATTTCCTTAACAGACCGTAGCCAAGGAATTTTGAAACAGTCATTGGAATGCATTAATTCCACAGGGGAAGCCTATATGGGGCCAACTCATCCAGTGCCGGCTTTAGAGCTGATGGCGCCCAGTGCGACAATCTTTTTTAGTGCCCCTCCACCATTACCTCCTCCTCAGATTCGTTCACTACCTCCCGGCAAAAGGGCCCCTCATCTCTTTATAGCCCCTCTTTCGCATACATTTAATTTGTTTTAAAGCGCTGGTAAAGTCTGACTTTACTAATCCACTCCGCTATCCACTTTAAATATAGATCTATTCTTTGCAGCAGGCATATTAACCCTCTGCACTACTTTATGGCAAGTCAAAACTGCCCCTAGACAAAACTCCAATCCCTCTCTCTCTAGCAGGAACATTAATCACAAGTTATCCTGACATTATTATTGCTGCATGAAATCTGGCCGCACAAGGAACTCTGCATCCACTGCTTTTTAATTCGTAGGTTATTGCTAAACAGAGCACCCACACCCGAGGTCAGTGCCCCCTCTAGGTCGGTGGCCAATGCGGCTGCGCCAGTCGCACTGCCCTAAAGCCTGAACTGAACTCAGCATTAGACCACAGTCTATGCCAGTAGAGTAAAGGTCCAAGTTTATTTACTATAGCAATTGGGAAAACACCCACATCTAAAAGCTGAGGTAGACAAGGGGTACTTTGCGGGAGATTCAGCAAGGACTGTATACATTTATTTTCTGCTACTGAAAGGCTTTTAAATGTATCTTGGCCCTAGGGCTCCGCACCATAAAGGGCAGACCCCTTAGCCTTCATATTATATATTTTAACAGCTGGAGAAAAAGTGACCTAGTCCTAATCTTCTTTCTCAACATTAAGATCTCCCTGACCACATGGACACTGCTAGGGACTCTGGAGTGGTTGCCACACCCACCCTAATCCCACAAGAAATTAATGAATCCAGACTGGCTCTGAAGGACAAGCTTGAGGATGTAGGGGTTGATGTGTTGCTTATTCATCAAGACCTGCAGAAGCTCTTGGAACAGACTATGGAGGTTGAGGCTCAACTCTCCACCGCAGAGAATGTTGTTGCCATCCTTCACAAATGAGTGAGACAGTTGCAACACACAGTGGTAGGCCTGGAATGGAGAGCTGAGGAGGAGGAGGGTCACTCCAGAAGAAATAACATTTGCATCGTTAGGGTCCCGAAGGGTCTTGTAGGTACCAGACGCAAGCACATAGTTGGATTACCGAAGGTGAACAGTCATTGTGGTTTGTGCTGGAGAGGGCCCACAGCTCCCTGGCACCCAAGCCGCTGCCGAGAACACCCCGCATCCTATCATCATGAGGCTTGTCAAATATGTTGATAAAAACACTATTCAACGATCAGCTCTGGTTAAAGAAGGAGCTGTTTTGAGTGTCGGCTACTATTGTCTCATTACCGGATTACACTGCAAAGTTCAACTGCATATGCTATGCTTCATGGCCAAGTTAAATTGGCTATGGGCGGGCAGCATAATTGTTCTTTGACACTCTGTAGGTGGCCTGGGAGTGGGTTGATGAGCAGAGGTCGCTTCCACAGCAGAAATGTTTGAAGACTTACTGTGCACAGATGGAGTCCAGGGGGACTACTCACAGTACGCCGGTCTGAGTCTGAGAAAGCACCACCACCAGAGGCAGAAACATTGACTGTCAGGTGCAACGGAGGGGGCCTCTACATGGGAGGCATGTGATGAGGTTAGCTCAATCAGGATTGTAGAGAGGGCGCTCTTGATTACATTTATTGTACTGCTCGTGCCTCCGCTCCTAGTCCTTGGTCTAGAAGTCTTTTGGCCACTCCAGTTCAACCGAATACCAAAGAAGGGGTGCATTGACCCTACAGTCACCATTATATTTCCACCTGCTGCAGATTGGTCCTTAGTACTGTTTGCACGGCGACATGAAACATGCAGAAGCCTATCTACATTTAACGTACTAGTTTTGTTTAATGAGCAACAGATGCTTCATTTCTCGAAGTATGGGGTGGAGGGTTTTTGGGAAGTTTCAGGTTTATATTTCATCGTTGATATGCAGCCTCAAAGGATTTGGCTCATATCTGCCTGTCTCTTTCGCTTTTATGCACCCATGGCAAGGGAGGTAGTATGTGTCCTATATAAGGTGATCTTCTGGATGGGGGTTAAATAATTAAATTAAGAGGGGACAGATATTTTGTGGGTTAAGAAATGGGCACCAGCTGTATTGCTACTACAGCTACCACAGGAAATGCATCTTCTGGATACAAAATGTCAGTTTCTGGGCAGATATGGCCATTCCAGGGTCTTCCACTCTCGATATACTATGGATTCTGTGGGGGGTAGCAATCATTCTTCATCGCAGCTCTCCCTTATAATAGACAGAGGTTTTCCGTGATCCCTTTGGCACTGGGTGCTAATCACAGTAATGTTACCTATACCTTGGTCCATTGCAGTGTGTACATCCCACCCGCACTGATCGATAGTACACTTCAGAACTTACCAGTGCTCCTATAAACAATTCCACCAAGCATAATGATATTAGGTGGGGATCGCAACTCTGTTGTGGATTGCAGACTGAAGGTTGAGGGAAGGAAAAACATGGCGGCCGCGGGTTTTGATTCTTTTTTTTTTTACTTCAGGGGTCCGTGGGGTGCTCCGGATCAGTGGGAGCTTTCCTTTTTTCTCGCTTTCCTTCCAGTATACCCCGTGGATGTGTTTTGGGGAGAAGCCACCTCCTCCCTCCTGTTTACCGAGGTGGAGCCGGGCAGCCGTGGAGCTCAGGCGCGGCCGCGCGGTGGCGGCTCGCGGATTACTGAGAGGGAGTTTCGGCGGCCCCGCAGGAGGCTCGGATGCTGCTGGATGTCGAGAGGTCTCCACGGGTGAGGCTGTGGGCGATCAAAATCAGGATGACGAACCAGAGGTATCCGTTCCGGCCAGCACAGAAGTAAGTCGGGGCTCTGGCAGGGAGCCAGAAGGTAAGACTCTGTCACAGGATCGTACAGAGGAGGCTCGCAGTATCAATGGTAGACCTGTTAAAGGGAAATACATTGGCAGAGGGAAGAAAGTATTCAAGGGGAACAGAAGTGCGTCTTATAAGCAGGTCCTTAGTAAGAAAGAGAAAGTGATAGTCTCTGCAAGGGCTGCTGAGAGGGTCAGTGAAGAGTTTGAAGTGGAATAAGTCAGGAGGTGCTATCCGATCGGCGAAGGAGACCTAAGGAATAGAAGGGCAGGCCAGAGTCAGGAGGGAGAGGTTAAAGAAGTACAGAAGCGCGTTAAAGGGAAAATTTCCTAACAGAAGGGTGGAAAAAAACAACAGAGCAATACAGTACGAATTACTCCCTCCTTGTGCTCTTTTTTTAAGGTCTTGCCTCAAGTTATGGAGATTCGTGCTAACAAAGCCCCCCTGTCAGTTTTGGCTGACTCCTCTCCCGACCCTATGTCTGATATGTCTGATATAAGGCCCTTAGTTTGTGATGAACAAGCACTCATCCCCCAAGTAGACAGTGCCACAATGGTGGGGGCCAGCAGAGAGAATGTACCATCGGAGGCTATGGAGACTGGCATCGATACTGGTAGTGGACGCTTAAAGGGTCAGAGCACGTTGGAGGAACTCATACTAACACTAGCAGATATGAGGGAGGAGATCAGAACTGATTTTTCAACTTCCAAGATCAATCAGGCAGAGATAAGAGCCACATGTGAATCCCTTGAAAAAAAAGTTGATGATCTTGGGGGACGGATCGAGAATCTGGAGACCTCTGTCGAGGTCCTGAAATTGGGCATGGAGAAAGCCGAGTATAAAATCCAGTCCTTACAGAGAGAGGGAGACATTCTGAAAGAAAAAGTTGAGTCTCTCGAAAAATTTTCACGTCGGAATAATCTCCGACTTCTCAAGATTCCGGAGGGAAAGGAAGGAGGGGACATTAAGACCTTCGTGATTAATTTGCTTAAAGCCTCTCTAGTCTTCGATGAGGATGTGGAGGCTTTAGAGAAGGATATACAGCGGATCCATCGGGACCCGTTTCGTTTAAAACCCGGAAGAGCTAAACCAAGAAAAATCTTGATCAATTTCCAGACTTACGCCCTAAAGGAAAAGCTATTAAATTTGGCGTTACAAGAAAAATCTGTTAAGGGTCCTGAGTTCTCCTTTGAGGTGAGATCGGACCTGTCTAAAACCACACTGGATCGACAGTGGGAGCTAGGCCAAAGAATGGAAAAATTCAGATCATTGGGTGCTACGGTACAGATGAGGTTTCCCGCCTTTCTGCGGGTGATGCATAATAATAAAATGCTTAATTTTAGATCTCCCCAGGAGGCGGATGTATGGCTGAATGATATTCTAAAGAATTCACATGGGGGGGAGCTAAGCGTCTAATTTTTGGGTTACGGCCCATAGGTCTTCTCTATGGGAGGGGTAGATATAAAAAATAAATAAATAAATAAATAAAAAATAAAATCAAAGTAATCTTATTTTCAACACAGATATAGGGTGGAAAAAAAAATTTAATATGGAGGGAAGAGATTAAACAATAAAAAAGGGGAAAAAAAAATAGGAAAGGGAAGGAAATCTCAAATATCGTAATCCAAAGAGAAATATATTCTTCTAGTCTGGTCAGGATAACTTTTCTTCACTTTGTTCTCTTTCCCTGCGATTATTTATTTTTTGGGGAATCAGAAGGGTAGTATGTGTAACGTGATGTGGAGGATGGGGTTACTGCTCAAGGATGCAAATCTGACAGTCCAACAGGTCAGAGGAAGTAAGGGAGGGTTTTTCAGGGGGGGTGGGGGGAAGTTTTGGGTGGTGGTGGAATTCAATTAAAAATTCTCATTTGTCAGTTCTCTTTAAGACTAGGATGTCCCCAAGTTTGGCTGATATTCCAAGTAATTCTCAATTGTGTACAGCAAGTTGGACGGAAGGGATGGTTAGTGTGGCAGGGTGACGGGTAGACTGTCGGGATTATGCCTGTTGTACAGTATTTATCCTGGAATGTCAATGGTCTGCGCGTGAGGAACAGAAGAGATCGTATTCTTCAGTATTTGAGAGATTCCCCCGCGCAGATTATTGTCATTCAGGAATCACATCTTCTTAAGACCAAAGCCTCTGAAATTCTAGGGAAGTAGAGATGGATTGACAAATTCATATCCACGGACCATAATGCTAATATACGCGGGATCATTATCATCTTTAAGAAATCGGTGAAGGTCCAAATTTTGGACTATAAAGAAGATCAAAGTGGTATGTGGCTTTTAACTCGAATCCTGGTCTATGGGCGGGTATATACATTAGTGGGTTATTATGGGCCTAATCAAGATGACCCCTATTATCTGGATTGCATAAGAAATCATCTGGTTACATCTCAAGACCCTATAATATGGATGGGAGACTTCAACATTGTCATCAACACCAAACTGGATAAATCAATCAGTTCTAGAGCCCAAGTTCTATCTAACTCCAGACAAACATTGGTGTCAATTATGACGCAGCTGGGGTTAGCGGATATATGGAGAGAGAGATCGGGGAACAAACTGGGGGTCTCCTTTCGGAACTCTAAGTATAAGCCTAAATCCAGGATAGATTATGCATTATTTAGCTTCTCACTTAATAACTCGTTGATTTGAAAAGACTATCTCCCACCTCACTTGTCTGACCATTCGGCCATCTCTTTCTCTTTAAGAGGTGACCAGCAGCCTAGGCATGCTATGTGGTCTTTCGACCGTACGATACTATTAGATGACGATGAAATTATGCATCTGGCAGCAGAAAGCAAGACCTTCCTAGAGATAAATCTAGATTCTGCTGGAATAACTACGGTGTGGGAGACATTGAAAGCCTTTCTTAGAGGCATCATCACCAATAGAGCCTCTTATAGGCAGAAGCTTTATAGGTAGAGGTTAACAGCTTTAGAATTTGAGATGAAGGTAGTGGAACAAAATCTTGGTCTCTCTATGGGCTCAGCTGTTGAGCAAGAGAGGCTCTTGGATCTAAAAAATCTGATGGAATTTATCCTACAAGAAAGGGTTACAAGGAGGTGGGAGGCGAGTAAACTCGCCCAGTTTGAGCTTGGCGAAGCTGCAGGAAAGTTGTTGGCCTGGAAAGTGAAAGCAGATCAGGCTAAAAACTATATTAGAGAGATAAAAGTCGAAGGGGAGATTGGCCTTAGATCCTCTAATTTAGATATTGGCAACGCTTTCCTGAAATTTTTTAGGGATATTTATAAAGAGGATATCGTTGAGGACCAAGATATAAGAGATCTTTGGCTGGGAAAAATACTTTTGCCAACTCTTACCGAGATTCAACGTAAATACTTGGAGAAGGAAATCTCAGAGGCCGAAGTCATAAAAGCCATTAATTCACTTAAAAAGGAGAAGGCAGCCGGTCCCGACGGCCTACCCGGTGAGATTTTCCGGGTGCTGACACCAACTTTGGTCTCAACACTGACGGCCCTCTTTAATGAGATTTTGATCAAGGGTAAGGCTCCTCCTCAGTCCTGGAACGATGCAATCATTGTGCTGATACTTAAGTCAGGCAAAAACCCGACTGAGTGCGGTTCCTATCGGCCAATTTCGCTCCTTAATAGCGATTATAAAATCTTCGCAACTATTTTGTCAGCAAGATTGGGGAGTGTAATTGGTTCAACTGTACACCAGGATCAGAAGGGTTTTATTAAGGGGCGACAGCTGGCTGAGTTGACAAGGGAGTTGGTTGGTGTTATTGATATTGCCACAGCTTTCTCTATTCCCTTGGCAACCCTCACGTTGGATGCTACTAAAGCGTTCGACAGGGTCAATTGGAGCTATCTGGATGCGGTTCTGAAGAAATGTAATTTTGGTGAATATTTCTGTCGTACTATCTCTTGGCTGTATGGAGCACCATCAGCTAGACTATTAATTAATGGGGCATTGACAGAACCCTTTATAATCATGAGAGGAACTAGGCAGGGCTGCCCTCTTTCTCCCTTACTCTTCGATTTATATATAGAACCTTTTGCGCAGTCTGTATGCAGACGACATCCTTATTTTAACATCTGACACGGATTTAGCATTCCCTACTGTCATTAAAAGGGCTGAGGAATTTGGTCGCATCTCTGGCTATGAAATTAATCCTGGTAAAACAGAAATTATGGCATGGAATATCGTCAGTGAACAGCTGAAGACGACTTCCTCCATGAGATACCTTGGGATTTGGGTAACACAAGATATTGAAAATATCGCACAAAGCAATGCAGACCGGGTATTTAAGGAATGTCGGAGGCTCTTAAAATCATGGGCCCATCTCCAACTTACTATCATGGGGAGGGTCAATCTCATTAAAATGTCTATCCTGCCCAAATATATATTTCTCTTCCATACTATCCCTTTGGTTTTTGACTCTAAAACCTTGAATAGATGCCAGAGAGAGATTAATTCCTTTATTTGGAACTACAAAGCTACTAGGCTTGCATGGAAAAAGCTGAGGAGGGGATGAGAGAAGGGGGGATTGGCACTGCCTGACTTGGAATATTATGCATGGGCTTTTACGTTGTCTCATTCAAGGATGCTTCTGAAGTCTCCATCCAATATATCAATGGGGTCAATGTATAACGCAATGTTAGTCGGTGCGGGTCTACCATTAGATGGATTTATGTTTAAATACGGAGACCAAAAATTCTTTAAAAGGTGAAATTAATAATCTTACAATCCTTGGCTAAAGCTTGGGCATTGATTAGGAAGAACCTGGGGCTCTCTTATTATTCCAACTATGCACCAATTTGGGACTCCCCAGGCCTACCGGCCTGGTTGAAAGACAGTCTGGCCACACCTTTGAGGGATGCAGGAATTGTAAGGTGGGGGGATCTTCTGTTTGAAGGTGACATCGTGTCTTGGGATGATTTGCGGGTTAAGGTCGGATCAGAAGTGGCAAGATTTAAGTATATGCAACTTGTAAGCTGGGTCAGGGCTCTTGGTAAAAAAGGGGTTCCTTTGGGGGTTACTAGTAACTTGGAACAACTGCTGGTAGAGCGGCAAAGGGGGGGTAAAGAGGTTACCCTGTGGTACTGGAGTCTGCTTGAAGATATCGATGGCGAGTTTACCCTCCCTGGTGACCTCTGGGGAGAAGAACTGGGCTCTCATTGCAAAGATGACTGGATTAAATCCTTCTCCATACTTTACAAAATTGTGAAACCAGCATGGCTTAGACGGAACCATCTATTTACAGTACATCAGGCCTACCTTTCCCCGCTAAGACTCTAAAAGTACCAGCAAAATAAAAAGTGCAATAAATGCAATCTTCCCAATGCATCGGATGTTCATATGTTCAAAGACTGCCCTTCCATCGGCCGGTTTTGGGAAGAAGTTATAACATCGTTGAATTCCATCCTAGATGCCAATCTGATTTTAACCTTGCCATTAATTGTTTTTGGTTTAGACTCTAATATTACGGGCCAGGCCAGGTCATTTTTATTCTATGCAATACTCTTGGCCAGAAGACAGATTTGTAAAGTCTGGGTGGATCCATCTGTGCCTCCGCATGCTGGCTGGCTGACGTCCTTAATTGAGACATCAAAGGTGGACTTAGCCAGGCCGGGTAACAAACGTAATCGAGCATTTTGGGACTTCTTGATTCATTGCAGATAGGGTGCCGGGGTTTTTTTTTTTTTTTTTCCCGGGTCCCATGATTATGCCTAAATAAACTTCAAGAATCTAGGGTCTCCGATCTCCGTTTTTTTCCCATTTAGATCCTACAGGTGGCAACAAACCCAGTTGGGGTGTGTGCTTACTCTCTTTTTCTGGTTTATCATCATCCGCCAATATGATATCGTGCCTAGGCTCGGTAGAGAAATTAATCTTGTTCTCTAATGGGGGGCACACTAGGTGGTCGGTATATTCAGAGAATGAGGGATTTGGCAAATGAGGACAAAAAAAAAAAAAAAAGAAATGGGCACCAGCTGTATTGCTACTACAGCTGCCACAGGAAATGCATCTTCTGGATACAAAATGTCAGTTTCTGGGCAGATATGGCCATTCCAGGGTCTTCCACTCTCGATATACTATGGATTCTGTGGGGGGTAGCAATCATTCTTCATCGCAGCTCTCCCTTATAATAGACAGAGGTTTTCCGTGATCCCTTTGGCACTGGGTGCTAATCACAGTATTGTCACCTATACCTTGGTCCATTGCAGTGTGTACATCCCACCCGCACTGATCGATAGTACACTTCAGAACTTACCAGTGCTCCTATAAACAATTCCACCAAGCATAATGATATTAGGTGGAGATCTCAACTCTGTTGTGGATTGCAGCCTGAACTCCACCAGTCCCTCCACCTTTGCTAGGAGAATGCTCCTTAGGAGTTGGATGTAATCCATGGGCCTATGCGATATTTGAAGACTTATGCACCCACAAGAACAAGTGTACACCTTCTATTCAATAAAGACATCACACTCAGTCTAGACTAGACTATATTTTTGCCCCAAATTGACTATTCAAGTAGGTCATAGATGTAGTCACCAATTCTAGAATCCTCCTGAGATGCTTGTCAGATCCTTTCCTGGTCAAACTGACCATTAGATTCTGTAGGAGGGGTAACTGGGTAAACTCGCGTTTACCTACTTAGCTCCTGTTGGAAGTTAAATTCAAAAGCTCAGTTCTTTTTGAGATTACACTGTGGGAATCCCTTGAGGCAGTCGTCAGGTGGGACATGTTCTCCTACACCACAGAATATGAAATGGGAAATCAAGGCTCTTGAGGGTGCCGAAGAGGAACTGGAGGAGGAAGCTTCCCGAACCTCTGGGCCTCTGGTACGTCGTAGATTGGAAGTGGCCAGGAGGCACTGAAAAGCAAATTATGGCTGCAATCTATAGTGGCAGTACTGGCCACCTAATATAGAATATATGAACTCAGAGATAAGGTCGGAAAATTGCTATATTAGCTCAAAGTTCTAGAACGAGGCATGGTAACTGATCACCATGGGGTAGTGCCCGCCTTCGCCAACTATACAAAACAATATCATAAAAGGGAGCACATAAGCCCATGATCAAAGAGCTTTCCCTTCCTAGGCTGCTAACTGAAGATAGAGAGAAGCTGGACCTTCTGATATTGGAAGAAGAAATCATGGGAAAGATCAGTTGATTGCACACAGGTAAGACTCCAGGGGGCATATGTATGAAACTAATTTTGCGTTTGCGAATAAAAAATCGCTATTTGAGATGTATGAGACACATTCCCAGTGCAAACTAAGAAATCGCAAAAATTGCGATTTCTAAATCTGCGAAACCAAAATTCTGCGAATATCCTTGCGAATTCCTAAATAGCGATTTTCTCAGTTTGCGAAAGTCGCAAACAGGGTATCGCAATCTAAGAAATCGCAAGTACATGTATGAAAAATTCGCAAATTGCGAAATTGATAAATTCGCAAATTAAGAAATCGCAATTAACACCAAGTGCATGCAGGTGGTAACCAGGTGCAAGGTACTTAAACCAGCCCACAATGCAACAGATCCTTCCACAATGGCAGCACTGTTTGTGATAGCCAGGAGGCTGCGTATTCGGTCTCTTGCACAGAGGAGAATGAGACACGAACGTATCTTCAGGCTGCACATCACTCTGTTCCAGCAGACTGAAGAGGACATCCATGACAAGAACAGGCTGCACCCACAAACCATATTGGACCTGATTGAGGAGCTGAAACCCTATTTGGAACACCTAACACGCAGGACACAAACAATTTCCACCAGTGTGCAGGTCCTGAGCTCCCTGCACCTCCTGGCCTCAGGGAGTTTTCAAGGGGTCATAGCGGAGGTTGGCGGGGTGTCACAGAGTGCCCTGTCGTGCTTTTTCCATGCCTTTCTAGATGCAATGCTACAGAGGCTATCACATCACATATACTTCCCCAGCACCCAACAGGCATTACAGCAAACAAAACTTGACTTCTACCAGATTGCCCGTTTCCCCCACGTCATTGGCTGCATCGATGGGACCCATGTGGCCATCACACTGTTGCAGGGATTCTGCTTATGCACAGAACTATGCGCAGGAAACCAGGACCTCAGAGAATTGTGGTGTACCAGAAACTCCCCTCAGAACCAAGAACCCCTATCCGACTAGCTTAGTGTCACATTCGTTATCTGAGATTTAGCTCTGCGGTCCCAATGTATAGACAACCCAGAACAAGCGACTTAGATACTCTCAGGAGTGGTGGGAATCCGAAATACCCGTTGGTAGCTATATATCAGTCCACAACAGAATAACAAAGACACAGTAAAGTTTAAAGAGTTTATTTTATAAACCTCGCGTCCTAAGATGCAGTACTTTGGCTAACACAAGCAGACAAATGGTTAGGATCAGCACCATCAGCATTGTTACAATACCATAGAAAATGAAAGGAGCAATCATAATAATAATGACAGTGGAAAGCGACCACCCTCCTTTCTCTAACAACTAATAAGTTATTATTAGACTAATAGAAGGTGTCTTAGGCTTGCATGGGGGACCCCATACCTTATAGATCAGCTTAGTGGAATCACATCACAGGATCAGCTAGGCTCTCTCCTGCAACAGCTCTTCGTTTCGAATGTAACAGAAAACATGCTGCTCTGCAATATTAAAGGACTCGTCTTTCAGGTATTGGCAGCTGTATGTATGTTATGGCTAAGAAGTGGTACGATCAACCTGAACACAACAACCTGCACCATCTAGTGACCCAGACACGTTCTTTACACAGTGTACAGACCAAGGTCACTACTCGCAGTTAAGGATGTTAAACAACAGACGGTTCTCATGTGAAGCAAAGTCGAGTCAGCAGTTCTCGAATGAATAACATGTAACAACAGTGTCGCGTGCAAAAGCAGCAGAAGCGGCAAGCTGGCTTTCTAACAGCCGTCGAGGTTATGCTAACTTAGCGTTGTACATAGGGAGTGGTTAACCCATACTACACCCCCCCTTGATCGGACTACTAACCACTAGGGGCGCACTTATCAAGAACGCAGAGTTCAAGTTAGAAAGAACGGAACCAAGAGCATGAACTATAAGTCCATATAAGGTAAGTGTAAGTTCGAAAAGAAAAAAATTCAAATAAATAAATAAATAAATGTCGTCAGGTGAAAAAAAACCATGAAAAAATGGGGAAAAAATGACATCGATGGATACACCAAGAGGCGACCAAGACAAAGAGTCAATCTATAAAGGTATAGGCACAATAAGTTGCAACAGCCTCCAAGAGGAAATCATTGGAGCGTTCCGCAAAAGTATCTGCCATCCAATTCAGCAAGGGAAAGGAACACACGTGTTCACTCACAATTGGAGCTTCCAGCACCACATGGGGACAACAGGAAGGTTCCTCGATATAACTTCGTTCCAGAAAGTCAATCGCAGCCTCTTCAATGGCCCAATTTCCAAGGACTCCATGTGCCGCACCCAAGGCCATAAACCCAACACCAGAACATTCAAACTCATGAGCCGTTAAGGGGCCCATTAGTTGACCAAAATCCGGTACAGGTGACACCGAGGTTGTCAGGCATAAATCCAGAGCCCACTGGAATGGACAATCCAGGCAGTGAAAGACGGGTGCACACAAGTAAAGAAGGGAAACCGGAAGGACAATCCATACGCGACACTTAAAGTCGCCAGGGGCAACGTGCCATAGTATTCAAGCATCCGGTTACGCAGATGTAACAGCCGGGCCATCATCAGGGACCCCATAGACCCGTAAATGTGCGGTCAGGGGAACCCGACTATGCGCGGCAACATTGACCGCCATCGGGACACTCAGAAGAGCAACAAAAAGCTCTACAGTAGCACTGGGGTTCAGAAAAAGAAAACCTTTTTAATTATCAAGCTTGAAAGAACATTTAGTCGAAACCTAGGTAGGTTAAGCCGTCACTCCCGTTGTTCGGAAACCAGAGTGAGGGCGTTGTGGACTAATAAAAGCACTACTAAGGCGTCTCAGATCAAAAGACCAAACGTTAGGTGCGCCATGTTGCAGGGATTCTGCTTATGCACAGAACTATGCGCAGGAAACCAGGACCTCAGAGAATTGTGGTGTACCAGAAACTCCCCTCAGAACCAAGAACCCCTATCCGACTAGCTTGGCGGTCCCAATGTATAGACAACCCAGAACAAGCGACTTAGATACTCTCAGGAGTGGTGGGAATCCGAAATACCCGTTTGTAGCTATATATCAGTCCACAACAGAATAACAAAGACACGGTAAAGTTTAAAGAGTTTATTTTATAAACCTCGCGTCCTAAGATGCAGTACTTTGGTTAACACAAGCAGACAAATGGTTAGGATCAGCACCATCAGCATTGTTACAATACCATAGAAAATGAAAGGAGCAATCATAATAATAATGACAGTGGAAAGCGACCACCCTCCTTTCTCTAACAACTAATAAGTTATTATTAGACTAATAGAAGGTCTCTTAGGCTTGCATGGGGGACCCCATACCTTATAGATCAGCTTAGTGGAATCACATCACAGGATCAGCTAGGCTCTCTCCTGCAACAGCTCTTCGTTTCGAATGTAACAGAAAACATGCTGCTCTGCAATATTAAAGGACTCGTCTTTCAGGTATTGGCAGCTGTATGTATGTTATGGCTAAGAAGTGGTACGATCAACCTGAACACAACAACCTGCACCGTCTAGTGACCCAGACACGTTCTTTACACAGTGTAGAGATCAAGGTCACTACTCGCTGTTAAGGATGTTAAACAACTGACGGTTCTCATGTGAAGCAAAGTCGAGTCAGCAGTTCTCGAATGAATAACATGTAACAACAGTGTCGCGTGCAAAAGCAGCAGAAGCGGCAAGCTGGCTTTCTAACAGCCGTCGAGGTTATGCTAACTTAGCGTTGTACATAGGGAGTGGTTAACCCATACTACAACACCCCCATCAGCAACTGAATATGTCAACAGAAACCGTAAATGCTACCATTCCCTGAATATACAGATTGTGTGCAATGCTAAGTATATCATCAATGACATTGTACCCAAATACCCTGGCAGTACACATGACTCTATCATCTTTAGACATAGTGGGATACACAGACGTCTGAGTGCTGGAGAGTTTGGTGAGGGATACCTGCTAGGTAAATACATGGCACACATCCATACATCCACTACATCTCCTGAGGGGTGGGGGACATTGACTTACCTATTGTGTCTATCCCTGCAGGTGACAGTGCCTATGCAGTGCGGGACTTCATCCTGACCCCGTACCTGGATCAGGCCAATGCAAGTGAGAGGAGATACAACAGGGCACACAGATCTACACGCTGCGTCATAGAGCGTACGTTTGGAATCCTAAAGAGCCGGTTCCGGTGCCTGCATAAAAGTGGAGGTGCACTTCAATACAGCCCTGAGACCTGCTGTAAAATCGTGGCAAGCTGTGCAATGCTCCATAACATGGCTATGAGGAAAGGCACCAAAATTGATGTGACCGATACAGACACATCGGATGACGATTGCCCTGCTCCCCCTGGCAGACAAGCATCAGGAGTCAGGGCAGCTGCCGGACGTCAGAGACGGACTGAGATCACGCAAAACTACTTCTAGGTGAGTAATGATGACATGAGCTAAAAAAATTATTGTAATCTGTGCTGTGTTTATTCACACTTCAAAAGCATTCACTGTTGCTGTACCCAGCACATGTTATGCACACAGTGCAGGTAGTTCACAAGAAAATGTTCAATATGCATTGCTGGGTTGCATCACCCATTGACGCAAATGTGTCACTGTACAGTTCACCTCCTCCGGTGACGGATTGGTGCTGTTTGGGATCCAGGCTGAGTGCCCTCCGTGGGGTTCCTAGGTACTGCTGCCTGTCTGGCACTGCGCCTTCTTGCATCAGGCAATGTAGGTGTGATGCTACTCCTAATTGAGGTCTCCTCGCTCTCCCCAGAGACCATGAGTGCTTTGCCACCTGAGTTGGCCTTCTGCATTTGCTCAACTGCACTGGTGACCTGTTCTAGCCCTCTTGCAATGTCCTGACAGCAGTGTGACATTTCCAACTGCATGGTAATGCTGCGACGTGTCAAATTGCTGGTGGTGGTGCAGAGGCGGTTTACCGCCTTTGTGTAGTTATGCAGCCGTGCGATGGCATGTTGGGCAGCCCTGTCACTGGCGTCTTGGTTTTGCTTCAGGGTGTCACAGAGGTCACATTTGGCACCTGCCATGGCCATGATGCCCTCCCCCATGTAGCGCTGATTCATGTTGAGTGTGCAGAGCTGCCTATTAATGGAGCTCAATGATTTATATTGCAGGCGCTGTACTTGCAGCATACTGTTTTCAAGACCTTCAAATACTGTGTGCTCCTCATTGGTGGCAGTGCTGCTCCTGGGCCTTGACCTGCATCTTTCCATTGCTGCCAAACACATTCGTGGGGTTTCCTGACTCCGCATGTGTGACACACCCTGCCTTGCCTCTCTTTGATCACTCTCCTCCCCTGTGAGCTCTAAGTCATTCTCCAGTGGAGGCAGTAGGGGCACATGTGTGCGCTTCTTGCGCATGATTGTTGTGTGCTCTGTCTCCTCACTTGAGTCCCCATCATCATGCTGGTCCTCAGGATTTGCAAGGTCATCTCCCTCTGCACTGTCATCAAGTGCCCTGGATTGTGCTGTGGATGTAAAGGGGAATACATGAGTTTGTGTAATTGTCTGCATTTTGCACTCAATAAAGTTTCTACAGTTTGCCTTGGCTAACTTCTGACACTGTCTTATTCCCTTATCACCGACCCACATGTTCCATTTGATTTCCTATGTGTCATGGACACACTGTCATACATCCTACTACAACTCCCATGATGCATTGCTGGGTGTGCTGTAAGAATTGGACCGGTGTGACATGTCTTGTGTATATTTTGCGCATTCGTGAAAGTGTGCATGGGATGGGGATCAGGGCAGTTATATTTTGCATGCATCTTACCTTGGCTGCTGGATGCAGGGTCGGAGCTGTCAATGTCAGCCACTCCACTGACACTTTCAGGCAGGAGGGTGGACTCCACAAGCTCCTCATGGGGTGTTGGCTCTGCTGATGTGGATGATCCTCCCCCGGTCTTGTTGGCCTCCTTGAGTCTGGCTGCCACCCTCTCCTTAGACCTTTGCCACATGTCATACCATCGCTTGCGCAATTCTTCGACAGAGCGATGAGTAACACCCACAGCATTAACTTTCTCTTGAATGTCCAGCCAAATCTTTCTTTTCCTTGATTCTGGGACTGTCAGTGCCTTTTTCCCAAAGAGGAGCTCATGGCTGCATACCATCTCCTCTATGAGGACCTCCTGCTCCTTGTCAGAGAATTTGTGTTTTCTCTTCCTCTTTCCACCCTCCTTGCCTTCATGTTGCTTCTGGGACTCCATTGGGGTTTTTTCTCTCCTGTGATGACTCCTCACACTCTCCAAACAGCCTCTGACTGTAGCTCAGGCAATCAGGTGCAGCAAATCACTCCCACTTCCTGGTTGTGATGTCATCAGGCTGCACCTGTATAGCAGATTCCCGCTTTTGCGATTTCTTAATTTGCGAATTTCGCTATTAAGGAATCGCAAACCATGTTTCTGAGATTTTTTTGCGAATTTTAGGTAATCGCTAAACATTAGCGATTTTTTAAATACATCCCGATTTGCGAATCTCAAACTGCAAATCGCAAAATATCGCAATTTGAGATTCGCTAAACGGGATGTTCATACATATACCCCCAGGTCCCAATAGCTTCCCGGTGAACTTTTTCAAACAATATCCTCCCACCGTGTCCTGCAATTGAGATTATTACAGGAGGAACCCCTATGAATGGGGACCCTCCCCTATGACTTTCAGGGGTCTCATGTTTTGGTAACACATAAACAAGGTAAACACCCGACAGACTGCGCCTCTTATGAGCAAATCTCATTGATAAATACTGAAACTAAAATTCTTGCCAAGGTGCTGGCCATCTGCCATGTCGGGGTAATCTGAACCCTAGTACACTGAGACCAAAATGGTTTCACGCCCAGTAGGGGAACAAGACACTGTGTATGTCATCTCCAGGTGGCACAGGCCTTGGCACAGCATTCTACATAACCACAGGCAATTCTCTAAATAGATTTCGAGAAGACATCTACTCGTTCAAATGTTCCTTCTTACATGTAGCTCTTAAGGCATGAATATTGGTCCTCAGTTCTGTTTATATGTAAAACTCCTGTATGAACATGCATGGGCCACTCCGAGGGTGAATAGTGTGCTGTCTCCCTTCTTTCCAATATGTAGCAGCACAAGGCAGGGCTGTCCCCTTTGTCCCCTCCTGTTTTCACTTCAATTGGAACCTCTAGCAGAATGGTTCAATCTGATGCTCAAGTGCAAAACCACGAAGATGGCATAGTGATAAATGCAGACGATGCTCTGATGTATGTACAATGCCCAGACTGCTCCATTCCCCACCTAATGCATATATTCAGGATTTATGGGGAGGATTCCAGTGTCAATGTCAACTGGAATAAATCAGTTGTACTCCCAGTCACTGGTTTATTTGATAATATGGGTGTTTAGGCATATAGCCCTTTGAGGAGTGTCTGTGGTTCTTAATACCTGGGACTGTATATCACACTGGATCCGGCAAGAAGAGATCTCTGACAATATTAATCCTACAAGTATCAACATACATATATATATATCGAAAATGTAATATCCATTACAAAAATATTGACTCCCTAATCTAAAATACCGAACACACAAATATTGTTAACAAAAAAATGATATTTACATATATCGATAACAAAACTATCAAAAACACAATTATTTTTTTGTTAGAATTATTTTGTTGCATTTTTATAGAACACAGTAATACCCAAAACATTCATGACACATATTTGTTCTCGAGAGTGTCAAGAGAAATTAGCAGGAAAATGAACTGACGATTCAATGAACATGTAATGAACAAGCAATAACTGTCAAGTTATATAACAAGTCCGCACCATTACATGTCAAGTGAAAAAGAATAAGCGTAACAACCTACAAGAGAACAAATAAAGGGGTGGAACGGGTAAAGCAACAAGTCCGTCTGGTGGGGGACTGGCGACCAGAAAGGGCCCTGCACCCTCAGGAGTCGAGTCTTTCCTGGGTCATTCAGCAACAGGTAAAAGTGCAGTCTGGAAGTCAGCCAGGATGGCCTCCCAACTTGCTGCAAGAGGGTATTTGTGTAAACCCCTCGCCTCTTCCCTGTGAAGGGCAATTCCTTCAGCCCTAGCCCAGGCCTGCATGGAGTGTTCTCAGGCAGAGATTGCCAGAGGCACAGGTGACTTCCATTTGCGGGTGATTAAATGCTTGGCTAGGAGGATCCCTAAATCAAATAAAAGTGTGGTGGCTTTGTGTTTCTTCTCTATGTGGTTTGGCAAGTAAACCTCCCAAGTTTGCAGTGTGGGCTGCCCCGTACAGTTGGTCGAGTGAGCGTCAGACCCAACTAATAACAGTGAAGGGATGGGCTGGTCCAGAACATGTGTATAAGATCAGTATCAGGCAGGGCTCAGTGGGGACAAACAGCATCACTGCAATGAAAATAGCGGTTTATCGAGACTATGTTGAGATAGCTTTATGAAGTATATAATTTTGAATAAGGCTGATACGGGTATTACACGGGACTAGTGCTGGCTACAGTAGAATGGCAACCCATTCCTTATCAGTACAAGGGTGACCCAGGTCTTTCTCCCAATGCTGATGCAAAGGGGCAAGTGGAAGTGCAGCGTGTGTGCGCAGAAATTCAGCAAGTCAGCCTGTCTAATCATGTACCGTCCCCACAGCATGAAGATATTGAAGTGTGAGATGTATTGGGTGTTCCTGATGCATGCCTCCCCAGTGTGCATATAGTGCCCCAAGGATAGAGCTGTATAGTAAAACAATTACCAGGAGGTAGTCTGTCATCTAAAATCAGGGTCTCAAAGGGTAAGAGGAAGCCGTCACCGTAATGTTCTCCCACAGTGTGCAAGCCTACTTCCTGCCAAGCAGCAAGCTCCATTGAAGAGGTGCCCCATCCTCACCTGTGGATGCCCAAGAGTGGTCTCGCTGAGGCATATGGTGGTGTAGCTTTATGAGAAAGTGCCTCTGCTTATAGCAACGGTGGGCCATGCGCAGCAGACCAGGGCCCGGAGATGGTGTTTTAGTGTAGGGGTGTAAGAGGTGCAATATGCAAGGCAAACTCCAGGCAGGGGAAATTGTGGCAGTGACGGCAGTTGGTAGGCCCGTCAGCTGGCGGGCCGCCCATTGCAGCGTCGAGGCTAAGTAATATATGCTCGAAATTCGGGACAGCTAGCCCACCCTCAGTGGTAGGCAAATACAGTTTATGAAGTGCCACCCTGCAGCGTGTGTTATGCAAGATAAGTTGCCTAGTGAGTTTCTCAAGCATTTGAACAAAGGATTTTGGAATATAAAGGGGGAAATTTGCTAAATATTATAACAAACGGGTCAGCATCATCATTTTGACAAGTGCTATCCGCCCCGCAATGGAAAGAGGGAGAGAGTTCAAAAACACAATTTGTGCCTGCAACAAGGACACTGTCCAGGTAAGATTGCCATCAAACAAGTCAGTAGGTATGCAATATACATTAATGCCGAAATAGTGAAATGTCTTGGGCTGCCACATCAAATGTGCGCCATTAAGATAGTAGGTAGGATAAGGTGAAGCAGCGTTAAAGGAAACAAGCATTTGCAATGCAATAGGTCTCGCATTTATACGAGTTTGAGCTATTGGCATTGTAAATGACAGTGCCTTTTATTTATGTTTTTAAAAAACCAAACTTAAATAAAAAGCATTGTCATTTACAATGCCAATAGCTCAAACTCGTATAAATGCGAAACCCATTGCATTGCAAATGCTTGTCTGACTGTTTGTGGGCGTGTGGGCCGGGTTCTACTGTGGATTCCCCAAATCTTACAACAAACATTGCCTGCACGATGCCGTCTCCCATGCCTTGTAAAGCACATACTTTGTTTACATTTCTTTATTGCCATTTTGGTCAAAAAGCACCACCGGTTGTAAAAAAAAAAAAAAATTGGCCCACAGCTCACTTGCAAAACAGGAGCGATTGTTAAAGCGGGCACTCGGGCAATGGGCGTGTATCGGAGATGCAGCCCTAAATTGCCTTTTGGCCAGAGTGGTGGCCGATTTGGGCTGTCTCAGATGCCGCCAATGGCCCAGTGGGGGGCTGGGCGGCCTTTCCCAGGCAGATGGGTTTCTATTGGGGGGGAAAGGGGTGGGGGGGGAGAGGGGTAATTCCTGCGCTCTCACTGAGCTCGCCCATTAACGTATGCAGATTGAACAGTGGGCCTCAGCAGAAGTGGTTCATCACTGAACTAATCCGTGCACAAAGAGTCGTGGCAACATATCCATAAAAAAAAAAACTCGGTGAATTTAAGAAACCATGCCTGTTTGAGAGGACCTCCCTCCCTATTTCTTTTTATAGCATTGAAGCTGTGTTTTGCGATATTGCAGAATACACAAACGTGGTCCACTTTAAAAAAATAAAAATATTAAGGGTGCCCGGCCCTATTCTGGATCCGAATCCAACCCTGCATGCCAAAGACCCCGCTTAAATGTATGAGCCTTGCTGGGGCTACTAAAGTGCAGTGGTAGGCCCAGGGAAGGTGTAGGGTAGAAAGCGCCTGGTTTTCTCTGGTTCTGCCAAAATAGGGGGCAAACATTTGCAGTCACATCTCTGACCCCACCTCCACTTTGTACTCAGGATCACAGTTTTATAATGCACAAAATTCCATTACTGTCTCGGGGAGGGAACTTTCGTAACAGCAGCATCATTGTGTGACCCGCAAGGTAGTCATTAGTAGTGGAGGCAGGGTCAGACTGGGACAGAAAACAGGCCCAGGCACTAAAATAAAAGCGGCCAAGTAGCGAATCAGGTAGCTAAAAAAGTGGCTCACGTTTGCAAATCGGGACAGGGCTTAAATTGTAAAGACACACTGCATAGGTGTTTTGCAAGGTGTGGCCAGGGCCACTGGAATTATTCTCTAGGTAAAGGCCAAATTAAGGAGCAGAGAGTAGAAAATTATGTGGCAAGAAAAAGCAAATTATGCAGTGTAATAAAGCACATTTTGTAATAGTATTATTTTGACATTTTTACACTGGTTAACACTGTCTAAGCATTGGTTGTACCTCATTAGTACCAGTTTAATATCCAAATACAGCAATATGCAACTGAAAATTAAGTCAATTTTTGCTAAGGGTCTTCCACTGCGTGGCAACATGTGCCATTGTGTTTTTAATATTCAAACCATATGAGCCACAGGCATTTTACCCATTAAAATCTCCAGATTGTGCTACAGATGGATGAGGCAAATGCATAATTATTTGAAAAACATGTGGCTGAACAATCGCATAATTCCAGTGGCCTTGGGTGTCACAGACTGCATACACATGTGCTTGCTACAAGTAATGTTTGTGGTAACATCAGGGAAACCAACAGTAAAAACCAGCTCACCAGACCACAAAACTGCCCCACACACAGCCTTAAATACAGCCAAACACTGGCCTGGTGGACCAGCCCTTCTGGCACCACCAGATTGCCCTACCAGCCAGTCTGACCCTCGCAACACCACAGCAGAAAGCAGTTAAGTCAGGGTGATTTCTCAACTATTAAACTGCAGGACAAAAAAACGGTTTCATTGGTTTGATTTGAATACGTTTTATCCTCATTAAGGAGTAAACGATCAACGTTATTATCAGTTTGATTAATCCGAAATGCTTTTTGGGGGCCTCCTGTTGCACTAGAGTAATTCAAAAGCTAGACTGCAATAGCCGTGCCAGAAGGCACTGAAAACACATGAGCAGGTTTGCTTTCCCCCCGTATTTCTGTGGAGTTGCTCGCCTGATCAAAGAAGAACTCCTTCTATAGCTCTCAGCGCTTCCCTTTGCCAGGAGGGTGTGAATTCTCCACTCAGAAGCAGGAACAGAGGCCTCCCTGGGGTGCCCTTGGCCCAGGATGGGGAGAGACGCACCACATGCTGTGCCTGCTCGGGCTGATCATTGCTATTCTATGGAGAATGACAATGGCAGGCCAAGTACGTGCTAAATGGGGGGCCTGCCCCAAACCTGAAAAAAAAGCGCTCGAGGCGCTACTAAAAGAACTTCACATAGATTGAGATTTATGGGGCATCAAAACGAGTTGTTCCAGAACAGGTTGTTTATCATGCCCAGAAGCTAAAGACGGGTGCAGGGCACGGAGCGTCGATGAAAGGAAATGGCTTGCGCGAGTACTGCCTGTAAAAAAAAAAAAATTATGTTTGCGAGATTAACAAAACCCACAGAAAGAAATAAAATGAAAGCAAAATAATTTAAAAATGTGTCTTTTAGTAGCAATCGTTTAGACTCTGACAGAAATGTTTCTCTAAAAAAAAAATATATATTTTAGCAGAAGGAAAAAAAAGTTATGTCTGCGCCAGTGCGAAGTTTGACCTCAGAGTGGCCCCTGCATAAGCTACTGTTCCAGTCACAAGTGCACGTACAGTTGGGGATTTGGCACCTTTTCGGGGGGGTACCTGTTAGGCCCTCTTGCAAGGCTAACACAGAGGAGTCTGCACAATAGGAGGCATTGTGTTGCAGCAGAAAGGCGGCGGTAAAGCAAATATTTCTCTTGGGAAGCCCATAAGCGAAGGCTGGAGACATGTTATTATAAATGAACAGTGTATTGTCCGAGCTTAAGAGTTCCCATTCTCAGCCCCGTTTTCAAGGGACTGGAGTGTACTTTATAGAGCAGACGTGAGAAGGGCTCGGAGTGGGAAACCATCACCCTGCCCTCGGATAAGTTCGTTTTTGTGCGAGAAACATTGTCAAAGAAAGACTAAGACGACTTCCAACAATAAGAATAAATCATGTGATTATATAAAAAATATTGCTTTAAAAAGTTGGGAGTGTCTAAAGGAATTTTACATGCACCATATTTACTGTGTTTTCAGGCGATCCTCGGGAGAAACAAAAGAAAGAGGTATACGGGGAGCAAAGGGCAAGTGACGCGGCCGTGAAAGTGATCGTGATTACGATCGCTACGGAGGAAAGACACATGGCGCTGCGCGCGTGCACGTTCACGTGCACTGTAGCTTTAGGCCACGGCAGCACTTTGAAAAGCCTGTATACAAAATGTCTCGGCCAGATCAGCGCAAGCGCTGGATCAGGCGAGACCTAAAAAAGCATACCTTTGCTCAATTAAACTTAAGGGCTGAAAGTGTTGCAAATGTGTAAAATATAGGTGCTGTGCCAGGAGAAATTGTGTGTACGTCTCAAAGGAACAGGAGCAGATCACAAGCATATAATGAGACCATGTCTAAACCATCTCTGAGTTGGACCCCCAGTCCCAGCCATATGTACGGAGGGTGGCTGCCAGGGGTTCAATGGTGAGGAAAAAAGGCAGGGGGGACAGAAGACATCGCTGTCGGGTTCCCCTGTGAATCAGAATGAGTTCGGAGATTAGAGTTCCCGTTTTGACTTTGGCCAGTGGGCAGATAGAAAGTAGTCTGACCAGTCAAATTAATCTGTTCCCTAAACCATAGTGGGAGAGGACTGCAAAGAGAAAGGCCCATTTCAAGGAGTCAAATGCCTTCTCTAAATCCAGCACTAAGCAGCCGGATCACAGCCAGGCGTGGTATGCATGCTCCAGGATCAGAAATAATCTCCGTAGATTCAGAGAAGAATTTCATAAGGGACAAACCCTTTCTGATCAGGGTGCACCAGGGCTGGAACCAAGGGGGTTAGATGGTCGGCAAGGATTTTGGCCAGTATTTTATAATCTGTGTTACGAAATTCCAGCAAATGATACGGCCCCAAAGCAGTAGGATCACAGTCAGGCTTGGGCAGTGAAATAAGTAATGACTCACAAAGTGAATCTGGCAAGCAGGCAGCCAGTAGGGTCTCATCATAGAGTGTCTGCAAGTGGGGAGCTAGTTGTGGAGCATAAGCGTTATAAAATTTTGGTAGGGACACCACCTGGGACCGGGGTATAATACAGTAAACACGAATATCGTTGCCTATAAATAAACATTTAAAACATAACAAATATTGACAAACACAATATCGTTCACAATACTATCACCAACATAACTAGTAAAGCCTTACAAATACAGCCAAAAAAACAATTTCAACGTAAATAATTACTTCAAATAGACCCAAAACTTATAATAAATAGCTATAGTGATAAACAAATATATTACATTAACCAAAGATTAAACAAACATACCAAAACAATCATAAACCTAAAACACATGTATTTAAAAATACCAAAACTATTATTATTGTCTATAAACATATAAACACATTCATTACAAAAAATGTATATATGTATATATACAATATAATTCATATATAAATAAAATAAACTATAGATTATACTACTAAAATAAAGCATAAATTAGCATTAGCCAAACAAGGACTCAACTGCTGAAAAAATGTAACCTATACTAAACCATCCAGTAAAATTACACTATAAACATCTTTAACCAATAAAATCAAACAAACTATTAAGCCAGCAATATAAGGCAGACTAATTAAAGCAACTTAATACTAGGGGTGGGTGGAACACGTGGAGTTTCAGTCCACAGAATTCCTTGGATTTGCATAAAAAGTCTGTGATATTCCTTGAAATTCCGCGAGCGGCAGCATTCGGCACGTTGCACTGCTTGGCTGATTTTTATTGCTGTCACTTGTTCTTCACTGTAATATCAGTGTGAATGGCACCATGCAGAGGGCCAGAGGATACTGCTTCTTTCTGCTGCTCAAGTAGATTTTCTGTTTCCGTGACAGCTTCCTCAACACAAACGGTAGAGACCTGCCACGACCGCCGTATTGAGAAATCTCACCGGGAGCCATTCTAGCACTCAATTTTCTTGCTTGCGCTCTCCAACTTAATATTGGCAAGCAACGCATGAAAAAAAAACTGCCACGCTGTGGTTGGTATCGTTTTTCTGGATCTCCACCTTCCAAGCAGGGCGCAGAGTGTGCAAAACTCTTCTCACCCTGCCGGAAGAGCGGAGTTCATCGCCCACCCCCAATAAATACTACAAAACGATAAATGCTGCAAGAAGAGGAAAATCTGCCAGATTCTCACAAGAAACGATTAAAACAGAAATAAATCATCTCAACAACTACAAATTCAAGTAAGTAATACATATATGTAAGCTAAAATGTAACTGTTATTAAACAAAAAAATATAATTTCACAAATACATTGGAACACACACTGTCACTTTTATCTTTTTACATAGACTACCTAAAGGAAAATAAAACCAAATTCCACACCAACAAACTGGCAGAAAATATCAACTATAATAAAACACCTAGAATATATAATAAAAGTAAGTATGCATATATGTTAATTAAAAAATTCTCCCAAACAAAGGCCAAAAATAAACCTAACTCTCTAAACTTCCAAAAACTTGCAACAAAATACCATATTTAATTAGTATAACTTTTTTTTCTCTTTCAACAAAAATTTAAGCACTTACCCAATGTTAAAAAGAGGTTAAAAAAAATTCAAAACTTTGCAAAACATCTCAACAAAACATGCATGTATGTAAATAAATAACAAGTAACCGCATTCTTTTAAATAATGTTAGAATGGGTGAAAAATTGCAGCAAAACAATCTGCATTGCCCTGAACTAACAATTGTACTTTTGTTACAGGTTGTAATTACTTCATTGCACTATTTTCTCTATTTTTATGTTAACCAATTTTTTGTTGATGCATAAGGGTGTTTTTTGAGCCCATAACCAGTAGATTAAGGTTTTTGGTTCTTTCCCCATGTACACTGTTCCCCCAAATAAGAGCGGAATTGGTAACTCATTTTAAGCATATCTCAAGCTAGCCAAAATTTTGCAATCCCTTGAAACAAACAAGTTTCCCACTCCATCATGAAGACTCCGCTAGACCACATGTGAGCTAAGTTCCCCAACCAGTCTTGGAGACTAGAGAAACACTGCCGTGAGTGGCATGCCCATACTAAGACACACGCATTTCCCTGGCCTGAAGTATACCCGTTCTACCTCAACACCATAGAACTCACCAAAACTTTAATTCAGACCAGACACAAGTGCCAAGAGAGAGACGTGCAAAATGACCCTCTTGAGAATGTGAACAAATACACGGTCCCCAGCACACGCTAGAATTATAGTCCAAATGTATGTAAAACCCAAGTAAACAGTCAATCTTCTGTAGTATCTCTTTTCTTTTTTTTTTTTTTTGTTCTGATGAATACTTAGCCAACACGTGTTTCATTGCCTGGTGGGCACACTGTTTGCGACTTTTTCAAGGCTAAGATAAGAGAAACAAACTATTATGGCACCATACGAATATAAGGTGTATACAATGCAGAAAATACACTACACAGTGACTTTTGGAGCCCAATTACAGATTGGGTATTCCATATTCTTCATGCTCATGGTGGAAACCCTTGCACTTCCCATAAATACTCAAATCAAGATGTCATTTATAATTTTTACCAAAATACAAAAAAGTAAAGTAAGGAGTTGAAGTGTCACCTAAAAGGTATGAGAAGCTAACCAGAGTTATAAAATCCTACATTGTTTGTGATTTTTTTGTGAATCAGCAAGTGTAATAAGAAGTCCAAAGTGCACGTGAAGAGTTCTACACACATCTAACCTATTACCAATGGACATGCACACAAGTGGGAATCAAAAAAATATCTTTATGGTTTCCTTTTAAACCGAATAAAGATTATTATATTATCAAAAAAATTCCTCAATCTTCTATTTGTGATACCTGAAGATAAATGAGGAAATAGAGTAAATATCCAAAATCTGAAAGTATCTCCATCTAAATATGATGGGTACATCTTGTCAAAAAAACAATCTTACAACTACTTCTCTTTTGGTGATAATGTATTGTCCATGTATTGTAAGGAAAACTTCAATAAGGTATCCGCTGGTCATCTATACATATCAAATATGCCTGTGTAAGAGTGGTATACAAAAAACTTCAGGGTCGTATCCTAAATTGAAAGCGAAAGAATGTCTCTGTCATACACCCGGAATAAACCCAATGTGACCTTGCGGTAGAGTGACATAAAATTCCAATTGACCTTACTGAAAAGGCTGTAGAGCATGAAAGAAGTACAACTCCCTATGGCCCCTCCACCAATAAGCCCTGGCCCGGCACTGCCTCCAGTAAGGGGAAGTGTGTCAGTCCTGTTTCTAATGTAAACAAGGGTGGAAGAAAAGCACAGGGTCACATACTAAAAGATCATCCTTCCTTAAGTATTGGCCAGTCACACCCATTCTAAAGTCCCTAATTCGAAATCAAAATATTTCCTTACCAGGAAGCTAGGAAATGCTTTAGTCCCTCTCAATTCTTCTCCAAGTTTGCGAGTCTGTGCAGCGCCGCTTACCACGAGCTAATTCATACAGCCCACGTGAATGACAGGCACTAGACATAGACAGGGTCATATGAAACCGACACCATCTTGTAATGTGTAGGGAGAATACTATCGCTCTAAGGATATCGGTAAATACATGTCAAGAATCAATGACACGCACCTATCACCATCGATATCCATTTTTATGGATTCCGATAACTATTCATCATAGTATCCAGGCAGAAAACCACAAGTTTCAATATATTAAGATCATTATAATTCCAGATGAGTTATATCAGCCAACGCCATCTTCTCAAGTGCAGAAGTGTAAATATGGTGCTCTTCAAATATCAGTCAACATAAAGCCAGATTCAGTGGCAAGACTCTATCAGTTACGATATCCAAGGATAAGAGATCGTTTTCAATAATGACTCAAAACTTACGTATTCTATATACACCACAAATCCCTTGACCAATCTAGTAACACAATGCATATCCATACAAACTGAACCATTCTACATAATACCAGGGTCAGCAGCAAGGTGTTTAACAAAAACTCATTCCTCGTCATATTTAATAATGTCATAGCGTAACTGGAAAGTGTTTCTATATATCTTATGGCTACTCACTGTCCATAGTTATCTATTAATTTCACATATACAATTACTTATGTACCTATCTGTTCTACTGTACAGCACTCTCAAAATGGACTGAAAGTTATCATAATCATACATTGCGATATAACCAAATGCAGACCATCCACAACATCTATGGTGAATGATAATAACCAAATAGAAGTTCATGGCAAAATACCATCCACATAATACATACGATTTGAGTTCTGCAGTTCCAAAGCATATAAGTAATGCATTCAATTTGTGTTATGCAGTTTCTCTCTCTCTCTCACCTCACTTACATCTACACTGAACCAAATGCTAGTATTCCTCACGCACTACACAGCACACTTCTACACGCACCTGGTATCAGCTCGTGAGCAGTATAGGTATACCAACTATGAAAAGGTCATGTCACGTTTGTTTATTGATACCTCACACCGTAGGCGCATACAGACTTTACCTATCGAGTTGCCGGCAAAAAAAAAAAATGCCTCTTCTATCTGTACTTATGCAGAATCAGGACGCAAATCCAACCTAGAACCCTGTAGGACTCTAGTAAACAGCACCCGGCATGAAACCAACCCCACTGCATTTTATCTCTACACCGAATGACATCCAATCTGAGGTAGACAGACAGTGCAGGAAGGGCACCATAGGGGTGGACACTGTTTGGTCCCGGAACTTTGCAGAAAAAAGGGTCCTTGAGGCAGCAAGACACCACACCAGTGCACAAACACATCCGCTCCCGCCTCCATCTGCGGTCCCGGGGCAGCCCTTAACATCATTGGGGCCACATTCGTTAACGACAAATAGCCCCCGGCCATGGAATTCCAGTGCAGGACAACTCATCTCAATCATGCGGGGAAAAGAATTCCATGGGAGAGGGTCAAACAGCAGCATAGACCCTCCGTGCCAGCAAATCTGGAATATTGAGATCAATAGTAACCCTGGGCATAGCGGGCATAGTTCCTCTAAGTGTATTTGCAGGGAGTTTAAAAAAAACTCAGTGAAAATACGCTACGCTTCGCACATCAGACTTACAATGTAGTGTTTTTTTAATTACAGAAGAGGACGCGAGGACCGAGGAGCAGGACAGAGAGCGTCCAAGCAGGGGAGGCGGCAGACACCAGGTACGTGCTTTCTTTTACATTTTTAAAGACTTTGGGAGGCGGGAGGGAGCAGCTAACTCCGCCCTGCCACAGAGGCAGAGTTTTTTTCCTATTCCGCGTTTGCCACGTGTGCAGAGTAGGCAAATCTCCCCAAACTCCGCTGGTGGAGCAAAGTTACCTGCCCAGGGTTAATCGATAGGCAGATATGGTTGGAGGGGAAGGGGCAACCCCTAATTCTTATGGAAACTCATGTTGTATTATTTATGTTTCAAAGGCACAGGAACCATACAGCAGTAACGATAATTGTGGCACGATAATGCATATACCGGACCTGCAATGGTGCACCTCCACGTTGATGGATCTGTATTGGCAATGTGGGGACCTTGCCTACACTCAGTTCATCCCAGGAAGGCATAGCCTTTGCACAGTTGTGACCATACACACCCCAGCCCTGGTTATCCCTGGAGAAGATCTGTCTGAGTTGTCTCAACATCCGTTACAGAAGAACACAACTCTGTTGCATCAGGCTCGAAGGAGACGAATTGCTGAGTATTTTGGCTGGGCTCAGTACAAGGACATTCCAGAAGAATTCAGACCGTTCACAGAAGCCCAAGTAAACTACAGAGGATCAAAACCCTTTTTCACCATGCAAACAAAAGCCAATGTCCACTGGTTACAAATAACCAGATGGGAGATGATGAAACTAATAAACAGTACTGAGCTCGGCCTAAAAGCTATCAAGGAGGAATTGAGAGCCATTTGCTTTATGGTGATGCAACATCGGTACGTGTTGAACTTGATGACCGCTATGGAAGGTGGGGTGTGTACCAAGATTGGTGCTTCCTGTTGTACTTTTATCCCAAGGGATACCCTGGCCAATGGGTCAGTAGCCCATGTTATCCAAGAACTGCATTGTCTACATACCAATATGAAGAAGGAGGGAGGTGCCCCGGAGCAGGACTGGTTGTATAGTATTTTTTCATGGCTCCTGTTATGGGTATCCAATCTATTTACACCATTTGCACTGATCCTTATTGCTGTACTTCTGTGATGTGGCTTGCTACAAATAGGGGTTTCTTGCTGTGAAAAAGCAGTCCTCAAATTAGGTAGTATGCACTTAGCTAGGGAAAAGGCAACTGACTCTACACACACACACACACATATACAGTTATTTTTTCAGATAACATCACCATCATGACATACGAGAGGGAAGGAGCAGTTAATAAATCAACTAGAGGGGGGAATGTAAGAATGGGTGAATATGATGTCAATGAATGTTATGATATGTGCAGGCACGACAATGAAAATATCAGTAAATGCAATGTGAACATATGCCACCATAGCTTGTGCTTGCACAATGCCCGTCAGTGCAATGTCAATGTATACCGTAACTTGTGCTCGCACAGCAGCGCCGACATCAGTAACAGTGATGCCAATGTATGTAATAATAATCCATAATCGTACGATAATATTATTGGTGCTAATAAGAACAATTTCATTGTACTTTCAGACCAAAGCAATCATAACCTCGCTAAAACCAGTACGAACTATGTCTATGTACAAGATGACCACTGTAAATGTAATGTTGATAATGATAATACCAGTGGTTGCCATTATTTTTTTTTAGGAGTTCTGATGAGCTCACATCATTGCTGTCAGATTCACCAAGTGCGACCTCTCCATCAACCCTGAGTCAGAGGTACATGGTCAGGCAGGTCTGTGACCCATGCCCACGCCTATCGAACAACAGGTTGCAGGTGGGGGTCCCCCATAAACCAAAGACTAACATGCACCTAGGGAAAACTCTGATGGATTCCACAGATAGAGATTTGCACCACAAAGAACTCTGAAATAAATGACCCCAATAAAACCCGTTTGGCCAAAGGCTCGCATTCCCTAGAAATACCAAAAGCTGGATCCCACATATAGATAAGTATACTCAACTAAACAGGACACAACATGCTCACCACACGTAGTAATCACGTGCTCCTCACACCGGGCACCTGGACACATTAGCTCTCCAGGAGGTCAAGAACCACTTGCGTCCTTATCAGATGCACACATGTAATTGATTTGTGACTACGATACTCTTTAGGAATGTAGAGAATATTTTATTGTACCTCATGAACTGTATAAATTGACAGCCAAAACTTTGTATATCGAGAGATGTTGGAGCAGATGCATTCTGTCCAGGTTCTCCTTGCCGCAGCGTTTAATTAAACCTTGTTCCTGTTTTGCCAAACGCCTCTTGTCTTTTCATTTATTTAAGGTAAGTTCCTATCTGAGCAATAATATCAATAACAAAGAACCAAAAGCAAATTCATAATATATTTATACTGTTAAACTATTTACAGATGCAATGACAGAAGAGGTTAAATGTATAACTTGTCAGAAAGCGAACAATTATGAAACCATATGGTACACCCAAGAAATTTCATTGATAGAAACTATAAACCGGAATTGTACTAAATATAATCGAATGCATGCTTTGGGAGGGCAAATAATAAAATACAATTTTGTAATAGATGTAAAAGAGCACAACCACTACTCAAATGTGACACAAATAGAAATTAGAGAAATCTTACAAGATATAAGAGAACCAAACACTAGCTAGCTACCAGGAACCTACAAGCAAAATCCTGAAATACATACTACAAGTCCCCATACAGGTAACAGGTCAACTACCACCTATCCCCATTTTAAACCATTTACTTGCATAAAATAAAAAAGCCACCAGCGATACCCCACCTGCCCCTAGAACATACCAAGCTATATATATACCTGACCATTTAAAATGAATCAATAGGGCCTTATTTTGAGTTTGGCGGTCCGTTGGACTGCCAAACCCATAGTGGAAGTGTGGCTACTGCTGCACTGGTGGTCTACCGGCCCTATTCCAAGTTGGGCTATTGGACCGCCATAGGACCGCTGCTGCAGCCAGGGATCCTTGATCCCTTGCTGCCTTGCAGTGGTCTGAGGCTCCTAATATGCTGGTGGTGCAGTTGAGGCACCATCAAGCATATCAGGAATTTCCTCAGCACCACAGTTTTCATGGCGGTGAGCGTATCATAATTAGTGTGTTGGTGAGGAAATAAAGGGGGCCTTTCAGGTCCCCCTGTTGCCTCTGCACAAGGGGATGAATACAGGGGGCACATAGTGGATGGAGGCCGCGCGGTGGTAAAGGGAGCGACCCTTGACCCTGTCACCAGGCAGGTCGCCCCCCTCAGCCACCGCTCAGCCCTCCAGTCTGCTCGCTAATTCTGGTCTGTGTTTCCTATTATTGTGCTTGCTCGTTGTTCCGCCATCACTGTTGCTCCCTTTAGTTATTTTGTACCCTTGACTCTGTGCCCTTGTTCCCCTTGTCCACCCCCTCCCCCCCTACGCCCCCCCTTTTTGCCTTCTGTGCCACTGCCGCGCTTCCCGCATTCCAGCTATCCCACCTTCCGACCTCTGCGTCCCTGTGGCACCGCCCCCTTGTCACCCATTGGCTGCCTTGCTCCCACCTCCCAGCTGCTCCTCCCTGCCTCTGCCCCTCATATGGAGGCCGCGCAGTGGTAAAGGGAGCGTCCCTTGACCCTGTCACCAGGCAGGTCGCCCCCCTCAGCCACCGCTCAGCCCTCCAGTCTGCTCGCTAATTCTGGTCTGTGTTTCCTATTATTGTGCTTGCTCGCTGTTCCGCCGTCACTGTTGCCCCCTTTAGTTATTTTGTACCCTTGACTCTGTGCCCTTGGTACCCTTGTCTGCCCCCTCCCCCCTACGCCCCCCCTTTTTGCCTTCTGTACCACTTCCCCGCTTCCTGCTTTCCAGCTTTCCCACCTTCCCGCCGCTGCGTCCCTACGGCCCGCCTCCTTGTCTCCCATTGGCCACCCGCTCCCACCTCCCAGCTGCTCCTCCCTCCCTCTGCCCCTCATATGGAGGCCACGCGGTGGTAAAAGAAGCGACCCTTGACCCTGTCACCAGGCAGGTCGCCACCCTCAGCCACCGCTCAGCCCTCCAGTCTGCTCGCTAATTCTGGTCTGTGTTTCCTATTAGTGTGCTTGCTCGCTGTTCCGCCGTCACTGTTGCCCCCTTTAGTTATTTTGTACCCTTGACTCTGTGCCCTTGTTACCCTTGTCCGCCCCTCCCCCCTACGCCCCCCCTTTTTGCCTTCTGTACCACTTCCCCGCTTCACGCTTTGCAGATTTTCTACCTTCCCGCCGCTGCGTCTCTGCAGCCCGCCCCCTTGTCTCCCATTGGCCGCCCCGCTCCCACCTCCCACCTGCTCCTCCCTCCCTCTGCCCCTCATATGGAGGCCGCGCAGCGGGCACGCCGCTGGCGCACCGAAGGCCCACCAAAGGCAAGCCCGTCTGCGCCTATCTGCACCTGGACCGCACCTAGTGCCAGTACCCCTGGCCCCCACCGAAGCCGAGATACCCAACTGAGATACAACACCGTCACCCTCCACGCACTCAACACCGGCTGACCTCTCGCCTGCTACCGAGCCACCCCAAAGCACACCCATGGACCCTTCACCTGCCAAGCCTGCAAATTCACCTGCCTCTGAACCTGCACCCCTCCCCCCGGACCAGGCAACAACAACAGCCACCTCAGTGCATCATGCTCAACACGCCGTCGAACTCTGGGACCTCCTCGACACAACAACGCCGGACGTTGCCTTCCTCACGGAAACTTGGATGAATGCCTTCTCAGCCCCCAACATCGCCATAGCCATCCCGGACGGTTACAAGATCACCCGAAAGGACCGCGTCAACCAAACCGGAGGAGGAATCGCCATCATCTACAGGGACACCAGCAGCGTCACAACCAATTCCGAAGACACCCTCACCGCTGCCGAACACCTACATTTCCAGATCCACACCGACCCCAAGACCACCCTCAGAGGAACCCTCATCTACAGACCCCCGGGCCCACGCGCACAATTCAGTGAAGCCATCGCCGACTTCATCAGCCCGCATGCCCTCACCTCGCCAGACTACATCCTCCTAGGGGACCTGAACTTCCACCTGGAGAACATCAACAACAGCAACACCACCACCCTGCTCGCCAACCTCGCCAACCTTGGACTCAAGCAACTGGTGAACACCCCCACCCACTACGCCGGCCACACGCTCGACCCCATCTTCTCAGCCAGCAGCCACGTCACCTTCAGCCACTCCTCCAGACTACACTGGACTGACCACAGCTGCATCCATTTCACCTTCAAGAAGATGACATCCCACCACCGCCCGCAACAGATCCCCCGCAGATGCTGGAGCAAAGTAACCACCGACCAGCTAACCACAGCACTGAGCCAGAACCCACCAACTGACACTACCAACACCAACGCCACAGCCCACAACCTCACACAGTGGATCACCAACTGCGCCGACGCCCTTGCACCACTGAAGATCACTCCAGACATGCCCAGCAACAGGAGAGCCACATGGTTCACCAACGACCTTAAAGATTCGAAGAAAGCCTGCCGTACCCTCGAGAAAGCCTGGCGCCACGAACAGACTACAGAAAATCTGACAGCCCTCAAGAACGCCACGCGCAAACACCACCAGCTGATCCGCACCACCAAAAGGACATCGTTCACAGAGCGGCTGGACAACAACACACACAACAGCAAGGAACTCTTCAGCATCGTAAAAGAGATCTCCAACCCCAGTGCCAGCAGCAACGACATCACACCGTTGCAAGACCTCTGCAACTCCCTCGCCACGTTCTTACACCGCAAGATCGCCGATATACACGACAGCTTCGGCGCCCAGTCCCCGCCTCCAGCCTCTGAACCAACACCCCCCACCACCACCCTCAGCGCTTGGACTCCCATCAGCACTGAAGACACCACCCACGTGATGAACACCATCCACTCCGGCTCACCCTCCGACCCATGCCCTCACCACATCTTCAACAAAGCCAATACCATCATCACACCCCAACTCCGGTACGTCATTAACAACTCCTTCACATCTGCCACCTTTCCAGAGAGCTGGAAGCACGCGGAAATCAACGCCCTACTGAAGAAACCCACAGCGGACCCTAAAGACCTCAAGAACTTCCGCCCCATCTCCCTTCTCCCCTTCCCTGCAAAAGTCATCGAGAAGACCGTCAATAAACAGCTGACTGCATTCCTCGAGACAAACGGCTCCCTCGACCCATCCCAGTCCGGATTCCGAGCCAACCACAGCACCGAGACAGCCCTCATCGCAGCCACCGACGACATCAGGACCCTGCTTGACATCGGGGAAACTGCCACTCTCATCCTCCTAGACCCCTCGGCCGACTTCGATACCGTCTGCAATCGCACATTAAAAACCCGCATCCACAACACTGGGATCCAAGGAAAGGCCCTGGACTGGATCACCTCATTCCTCTCCGACAGAACCCAGCGAGTCCGCCTCCCCCCCTTCCGCTCCGCAGCTACCGAGATCATCTGCGGCGTACCCCAAGGCTCCTCGCTCAGCCCTACCCTCTTCAACATCTACATGAGCCCCCTCGCCACCATCGCACACAAACACATCCTCAACATCATCTCCTACACCGATGACACCCACCTGATACTCTCCCTCACCAAAGACCCCACCACCGCCAGAATCAGCTTCCAGGAAGGTATGCAGGACGTCGCGGAATGGATGAAGCTCAGCCGTTTGAAACTGAACTCAGACAAGACGGAAGTCCTCATCCTAGGACCATCCCCATCCGCCTGGGACGACTCCTGGTGGCCCACAGCGCTGGGCACCGCATCGACACACACGGACCATGCACGCAACCTGGGATTCATCCTCAACTCCTCCCTCACGATGACCAAGCAAGTCAACGCCATCTCATCCACATGCTTCAAAACCCTGCGCATGCTCCGGAAAATCTTCCGGTGGATCCCCACCGGAACCAGAAAGGCGGTCACCTAGGCCCTCGTCACCAGCCGACTGGACAACGGGAACGCCCTCTACGCTGGAACCTCGGCAAACTGCAGAAAAGACTCCAGCGCATACAGAACGCATCCGCGCGACTCATCCTCGACATCCCCCACCACAGCCACATCTCTGCCCACCTGAGAGACCTGCACTGCCTCCCCGTCAACAAGAGAATCACGTTCAGGCTCCTCACCCACGCACACAAAGCTCTCCACAACATGGGCCCCGAATACCTCAACAACCGCCTCACGTTCTACACGCCAAACCGCCAGCTCCGCACCACCAGCTTTGCCCTCGCCACCGTCCGGGGGAAGATCATTCTCCTACCTGGCTGCCAAGACGTGGAACTCCCTCCCCGCCCACCTATGACTGACCCAGGACCACCTCACCTTCAGGAAACACCTCAAGACCTGGCTATTCGAGCAGTTGCAGCACCCCTCCCCCCCTCCCTCCAGCGCCCTGAGACCCGCATGGGTGAGTAGCGCGCTCTATAAATGTATTGATTGATTGATTGATTGATAGTGTGCCCCCTGTATGCATGCACCCCCAGTTCCTGCAGGGCATGGACTTAACAGTGCATACCCTGCACGAACATGCAATGGCATTCCCATTGCGGTACCTTGCTAAGGCTCACATAAGAGCCTTAGCACTGCACCTCTGTGGGCCAGCAGCCGTAGAATCCCCCGACCTGGATTCTAGTCGGAATCTGGCATTGGGTCACATTATGCCTTTGGCAATGTGGCAGTGGGGCACTGGCGTGGCGGCCCTCTACCACACAGCAAAAGTGATAATAAGACCCATAATGAGGAGCCTTTCATTTTACATATTATGAACAATGAAAAATAAATCCTACTTTTTGCCACAGCAAACAACTTAATGAAACGTACCCAATGCCAAGCCTGGATGATGAATGGGACCTTCAAAATGTGTCCCAAACTATTCACTCAAATATATACCATACATGGTGAATATGAACACACCAATGTCCCTTCCATATTTGTTTACTACCAAACAAACGAAGCAGCACTTACTATGAAATGCTAAAATAATATTACATAACATACAAATAACCACTACCCCAAAAAATTACCATAGACTTTGAACAAGCTAAGATGCAAACAATTAAAAAAATATGCCCCCACACAGCCAAATAAGGCTTTTACAATTACTTTAATCAAAGTATATGGCAACACCTCCAGAAGGGCCGTATTACTAGTACAGTGGTAAAAGGACCACCATACCTGTGGTTGGGGTCCAACCGCCTCAACCTAGGCGGTGACACCACCACCTGACCGCTACTACACTGCCAACACTGCCAGGATCTTGGATCCCGACAGTGCAGCAGAGACGAAAGCGGCAATGTCGAGACAGACACTGCCGTTGGGATTACAAGTTCCCTATAGAACAGCCTTTTCATGGTTGGAACCCCTTCATGAAAAGGATTGTGGTAAGTAAATGAAGGGGGCCCAAACAGGGCTCCTGGGTGATTTTGCCCAGGGGAGGTAGATCATGGGGGCACATGTGTGCTTCCCTCTGCATGCACTGCTGTGCGTGCACTGTGTACCATGCATGACATGGTGCATGGTGCACAGTGCATTGACATGCAGAAGGCTCTGCAGCATGACAGCATCTGCTCCACCCTTCTCAATGGCTGAGACATGCTGAAACAGTGGGACCACCTACTACGGACCTCCGGCCCGGGGGTCCACTCAGAATTCGGCAGTCTGAGCACCACCGCCTTCACAGAGTTCTACCGACTGTGGCATCAGCGGTCCGGCAGACTGACCGTCGATGTCGTAATGAAGCCCTAAGTGTAGAATACCCCACTAACAGTGAATTTGCTTTTTAAATAAAACTAATTATAGCACTATTCTATGTCCCTGTTAAAGAGTTGGAGCCCTTTCTATCAACAAAGTGAAGGCAAACTTAGTCCTCTAATGGACTATTTCGAAGATTTTTTAAATTGGCAGACTGCATTGTTCGGGGCACAGACGCCAAGCCAAGTACCAGATACTAAGGTGGAACGTGGAATGCCTATGACAGCACCTATGCACCGGAAGCAAAAACAAACAACACAGTGGAGGTATGGCACAAAGCCTTCCAATCCACACTAAACAGACCTCCACCTACATTACATACAATTATCGAAGTATTATCCAAAGAGCAAAGCTACCAAGAACTAAGAACAGAGTAATCTGTTACACAAATTGGCCCTAAACTAAGGAAACAAACTAAAAGAATGTATGACATGCTGCATTTTTAAGTCACACCCTTCATAAATAACAAAGGACTAAATTGCTTAGCCAAAATAATATTATAAATTAAATATAAACGTCCCAAAAACCTTAAAAACTACAACTACTCATAAACTTCCAAATCAAATTCTTTTTTTTACATATGAACATAAATATTTTATTACATCATTGAAACAAATATATACATTCAACAGGTTAATAAATACTTATATAATAAAATACTGGTCCCGGTACCACCGTCAAGTCGACGAGAAGCAACAATCTTACTGAAAGTAGATGCGGTCTCCAAGTCGGAGAACACGAACCTGCATCTACGACGTGGGTAAGTGCAAAGAACTGTGCTTGGGGCCATACACCTGTACGATACCTGTGTGAGGCATAGTGGATGATTCTACAAATGCTTGATGTAAGCATTGTACATGCTTGTGACTTAACAAGTGAGAGTTTCATGCAATCCTGTATAAGAACAAATAGGTGGATTAATATGCCAACAGCAAGAGAAACAAAGCACTGAGAAGTGGCAGACAAAATTTACTGCCTCCCTAATCATCAATGAAGATATAGGGATTTGTAGGGGAAATCTATCAAAGAAACAACTGTTAGATAAATTACAGAAAGCCGATATAAAGGAGCAAACTAAATGGTGGGAAGCCATTTCACTCCAAAAGTATGTGGACTTTGAACAAGTCCCGAGGGGGATGAGAATTTTTACAATTCCAACTTATCAGGATCCGAACCCAGCGATGCTGGAATAATGGGAACCCAATTCCCATGGATGCTCACCAGTAATGTTTCACATATTAATAAAATATGCCTAGAAGCACCCTGAAAAATCACTAGTGACTATTTAAGGACCGAGGACAGAGTTACTCAAAATCATGTCACCCCAGGAATTTTCACAGGAATTGGCTAGAATTGATTTCAAATTGTACAAGTTAGAAGAACAAATTAAAGCCAAAAAGCAGCATAAATTCTATCGTGACTATGGGAACTATCAAAGTGGACAAAAGGCTGTCCTCAAGGAACTGAGAAAGCTCAAGTACAGTAGGGATAATTGTATGCACAAATTACCCAAAGATCATGATGCAGCATTCAAAGAATTACAGAAGATTCCCTGTTTGGTTAGCCAACAATCTGACAAAGGGGGAATGTGGTCATCCATTCAATAGATCAATAAATGGCTGAGTGCTAACGACAAGTGAGAGATAGCTTGTGGTGTGAACCTACAGATAAGGACAATCTACATTATGCAAAAATGACATACTATGACAAGGTCTCAGAATGGCAAGCAACAGGTCTTATTGAGTAGGAGTATTAGTATTTGAAATGCATACATCCAAAAACCTGCATTCTATGTTTTTTACCAAAATTTCATAAGGATTCATGGAACCCTCCAGGAAGACCCACTGTTTCTTGTTAGAAAATACTTCCCACTATGTGGCTTATTTTCTGTAACCATTTTTGGAAACCCTCCTGTTTTATGTTAAAGACGCAGCGGATTTCCTTTGTAAAATTGATTACAAGTGATTGAGGAGAATTTCTTTCTAATGAACTTAGACAGCAACAGTTTGTACACATGTATCCCTCACAAGTTGGGGCTAAAAGCTTGCTGTCACTTTTTAAGAGCTTGTCTCTGTCTTATTTATTCATCCAATGAGATATTAATGGATATGTTTCACTATTGCTGAAGTCAGAATTTTTTCCTTTATGATGGTAAGTTGTACTGTCAGATCACTGGGCACTGCAATGGGGACTTGTTTCACCCCAGTCATGTGTGTTTGTTCCTTTACTGGTGTGAGTAACAGGTAGTGCATTAACGACCATGCAGTGCTCTGGGTCTGATATATCAATGACATTTTTGTCACATGGAACGGTACCAGTGAAGAGGCAGCGGAATTTGTGATTATTCCTAATGCCAACACACTAAACCTCAGCTTTACTCACCAAATTGACAAGCAGTCACTAACATTATTAGGTCTACAAATGGAGGTGACCGTGGATAGACCGACCACAAAATTGTACAGAAAGAAAAATGCAGGCAATAGTTTACTGCATGCACAAAGCCACCATCCTCACAATATCATACAGAGCATCATCTATGGGGAATTTTTACATGCAAATAGAAATTGCATCACAGTGGAGGCTGTTAACACCGAGAAAGTTATTCTGGTTAAGAGGTTTGTAGAAAGGGTTACACTCCCAAAACTATCCACAATGAGGTGAAAAGAGTAGAAGGGATCAAGAGGGAAATTATCTTGAGCAACATAAATCAAAGTGGTGAAGAGAGTAACTTCATTAGGTTTATCACCACTTTTAGCAAAAAACAAGTAAAACAAATATTGTAAAAGGACTGGCACATCTTTTTGATGGATGATACTCTAGCACAACACCTTGATAATCACAGCCAAACCTTTTACTATCAAAAACATCTTTCATGTAACACAGGATATTCCATATACTATCTAAAGTGCAAAAGCAATAAGTACAATGGGGCTGATTATGATGTCGGGCATAAAGCCTGCGACCTTAGGTTGGAGGATTTAAGACCAACATCATCAGTTTCACTTCCGCCCGGCTGATTACGACACAGCCGGTCAGAATTGAAACAGACCGGTCATTCCGACTGGCTTCCAATGGGCTCAAGGGGCCCGTCTGCTAATCGAAACTGGCTTGTAATCCATATGGATGGCGGTTTACGCCATCCAGATTATGATGCACGGTTTTCAACAGGGTTTCCATGCCGGTCTTTCCAACATGGAAACCCTGTTGGAAATCGTGTTTGGGGGCCCCACGGCTGTGTGCCATGGAGGCACCATGGTCCCTCCCTGTTAATCCCCCTGTTAATCCCTGCACCATGTGGCATGCACCTTGAGGTGCCTGCAACAGTGTGCAGGGATTAACACAACCTCACATTTCCCTATGGGAGCATGTACTACGGCTGGTTTATGGCCGTAACACATGCTCCCATAGGGAAATGTGGGACTGAAATTGTACCATGTGCAGTCACATCATAATTAGGGGGTCGGCAACACCTACCAGAGGTTGGTCGGTTCTTTTTCCGCCATGCTGTCAGTCGGAGGAAACTCCAACCAACATTGTAATAGGCCCCTTTATTGGGAGCACAGCACATAAAGAAAAGAAGCGGGTATTGGAACACATTAGGGCATCACACACAATGCTAGACAATACCCAGTGGCCCGACATTTCTATTAACTCCATGCCAATGATGTTAACCAATTCCAGATGGTGGTTATGGATTCTGTGGCTCCCAATATCAGAGGAGACAATAGAGTCCTAGACCTATGCCGTCTAAAGTCAATATACATCATTGAATACAACACAATAGCACCAACAGGGTAAAGAATTGGCTGTTCATTTAAGTTGATCTGGACTTTTGTTATTCATGTACAGGTGATAGTATGCAATTGGTAATTGGCCCTGTTATCAGTTGAATGTAGGATCAGACCTCAACAGACACTGCATTTTGTTTGCTTATTGTAGAGTTAAATGAAGATCTTTGTAGATATGAGGAAGTGGCAGCACTTCAGTTTTAATCGGTTTTAATCGGTGTAATGTTTTTCCAACAGGTGTTTTAAAAGAACGGGAGAGAGCAACATTATACAACATAGAAGCCACAGGCATGTTCTGTTGCATGTGTGTTAAATGCAAATAACAGATTTGAATAAGGTGCTGACGCTTAATCCCACGTGGGTTGTATATTTTTTAGTAATCAAATGCCGACTTGGGCTTTATTGTTTAAACTTCACATTTGAAACCTAAACCAAAAGAGCAAGGTTGAGCCCTGAACAAAAAATGACTCTGGGAGACTTTACTTACGATGTCACCTCAATTTGTAGCCCACGAGAGCGTAATTAATAAGTTAATCATTTATTAATGTAACGAACAGTACAAGGTGATGTGATTTAGGTGGCATTCAAATGATTACATTTATACAACCAGCAGCTGCTGATTCAAAACTTATTGTCTAACAGCCCTGACGGCTCCCAGAGGCTGCCAATTCTTTGGACTCCAAAGTAGACCATCATACATAATTGATTTTGGTTAGAAAACCATGGCCAATGTTATTATAGGTCTGAGTACAAGCCAACCTCCCACCTAATATCTGTTCATGAACTGTGTTAGGTTCGTTTATGCTACTTTTTCTTATTTAGTTTACATGATGATCATAACACGCATGCACAGCAATGTCTATAAAAGTTTATGACTCTGTTTTCACAGCGCATGACTTCTCACATTTACATTTTATTTAAATTAGTTTTTTTTATTCCGTCTGGAAGGATTTTTTTCAGTTGAGCATTGAAAGAATGTAGGCTTTAAGCCATTTAGAGTGTAATGCAACGATGTTCTCTCAAGCCTTTTTTGTAGGAGTAATTACTCCAAAATGGCACACGTTTCTTCCCTTGGTAACACAACTTGTTTGGCTGGTATTTTATTGTCCTTTTTCTTTGTCACCTGTTTATACTTTTAAGTTGATGACATTTTTGCTGTCGGAAAAAACAGTTTGGCCTGTGAGCAAGGGGAACACACGTTGGGCATTTGCTGCGGCCATTAACATTCAATACCGACAATCATATGGGCTTGTGTGTTTCATGGCTGGAGTGACAGCGAATGTTGTGTCTTTAGAAATAATAAAATAAATATAATAAATATTTTTTTTAAATACATAACAATTTTCCACCATTAAACAATCATCAAATTCAGTATATAACATCAAATGAATACAACACATATTCAAAACAATTGCATATATTAATAACATACACATAGCATAAACAATGTAAAATCATAGTTCCTACCATACAAAAAAGTAAAAAATAAAACATACTTTTTTGTAGCTGCAGCTCTTACTCCATCCCCACAAAATAAAAAAAAGGAAGCTACAAAATAGATAAAAATCTGAAAGCAAAAATCACCCCAAAAATGCAAACATATAAACAATCCATTCGAAATCCATTGAAAACCATCGAAGCAATCCCAAATCTGTAGATTCCATAAAAAAACACAAAATAATATTTTAAAAAAAGAACCACGCCAGGAACCCCAATAAAAGGAAATCAAAGTAAAAACCATTGGTTTATAATAATCCAAAACTGATTTCCTTTAACTTTACCTGTTCCGACACACAGCAGCACCTAACCACAACTTGGCTCCTAGAAAAATTACCCAAAATAGCACAAATAGACCACAAAATACAAGTTAGAGGCAAAAGAAAATGCCTAACAAATGAAACTATAAGAGAGACTGTCTCCTCAAAGACATTAATGGAAGATATAGTAACAATGTTCAATAAATGTTAAAAAAAAGTTGAAAACATTTTTAAAATGTTAAACTTGCTAAACATTGTTGTAAAAATATTATACAAATTGTGCACTATATATTAAATATTAGAATAAAATGCATACAATCATTTAATATATACTGATAAAATATGTTAAAATAATGTGAAAAATGTATTTAAAAAAGTTAATGAATGTATAAAAATATAATACGTTTTAAAATGTTAAACTTGTCAAACAATGTTGTAAAAAATGCTGAAAAACCTGTGAAGTATAAATTAAAAAATAGTATAAAATGTATACAATTATTTATTAAATATTAATAAAAAATGTAAAAATTATGTGCAAAATGTAATTGAAGTTAATGAATATATAAAAATTGTAAGCAGGGAAAATTAACATTTGCAAATATATAAAATATAATGCACTATTTTTTTACAGAAAAAATATTTTTCACTACACTGCAATTACTTTTATTTTTACTTTAAAAATACATTTATTAAAATGTAAAACTGTACAATAAATTAAAAACTATAAAAAATAAGCAATGTTAAATATATGTGACATCTTTTTATTATACTAAATGAAATAAATAAAATCCTATATACTAAAGGAGTGACATAAAGGGGGTGATTACGACGTTGGGCGGATACCAATGCAGAAATGAGACCGACCGACCTCAGGTCGGCAGTCCTGACCGTCTACTCACTATGCGCCCAAACACTGTTCGGTTGCATACTCCCATGCCTCTATGGGAGCTTGTGTTATGCTGTAAACCAACCGTAACGCAAGTTTCCATAAAAGAATGGGAGTCTGTGTTCACCCTGAGGTGCCTGCTACATGGTGCAGGGATGACCATCGGCCCCCAACCAGAGGCTGCAGAGGCAAGGGTTCCCTCCAAGGGTCCCCCATACTCATTCTCTGACAGGCTTTCCATGTTGACATGCCCGACATGGAAGACTTGCCGGAGACCGAGTTACAGGCTGGCCTCTGACTGACCAAAGGGCTCCTTGAGCCTGTTGGAAACCAGTTGTAATGACCAGCTGGTTTAATTTCTGACCGCCGGCATTGTATTGTGGAAGTCGGAAATTAAACAGAGATGCGGCCGGGGAAGGCTCTGACCAGGCTGCATCGTAATCTGCCCCTTACTATTCCCATTCCAATCTAAACCAATTTGGGGAAAGTGTTGGACACTAAGGGGACGATTACAATGTCGTTCGGAAACTCTACCAATCGGATTGGTCTCAGAATCGTTTCCGATCGAATTGGGAGAACACAGGCTCCCATTGCAAAAAGGGGTGGTTGGGGAAAAGCTTGCATTCTGTGGTGCTTGCCACACAATGCATGCTTTAACTGCAGGGGCCCTTGGGTACCACCACGGCCCCAACTAGAGACTTCAGGGTAAAGGTGGGCCTGCTATGGGCCCCAAAAGTCGGATTCTGATTCTGACACCCGTTCCGTGTTGGGCAGACCGAATTGGAACGGCTGTCCAAATCAGCCATCGTAATCGCCAGCTCAAAAACCTTGTCCATAGAGCTGTATGAATCAGCTCCAAAAGACTCTGGCTGTCCAAATGCATTTTGAACCAGATTTGGACAGCCCGAACGGTTTCCGTGCATCGTAATCGGTTGGTTGGAAATGTGTACGATTCAGTCGGAAACATAGGTTCCAAATCCAATTCTGAGTTTCCGAATCCCATATTTTAATCAACCCCTAAATGGGTGACATTTACTATTCCTACTCCAATCTAAGCCAAAGCAGGAAAAGTCTTAGACACTAAAGGGGTGACATTTACTATTCCCACTTCAAACTAAACCAACTTGTGGAAATTGTTGGACATTCAAATCTTCCAATATTAAAAATCCAATTCACATGAATATTTATGTACCTAAAATATTATAAAATAACATTTAAAAGTGCAAAATTATGACTAAACTTTTTAACATTTCTGTAAATAAAAAAAATTCAAACACACTATTTTAAATTATTAACCTTTGTAAAACAAATGTACAATTTAAAATTTAAATCTGTATGTAATACATTTTATGTAAAATCTCTACTTTTTAAAATATTTCCAACATTCATACGTTTTTCAAAATCTAATTGCATGAATTTCAAAATGATCAATGCTAATTTTATCAAAAAATGTATTTTATTTTTAAATTTTAGAATTTATAAATAGACTTTTTTTAAATTATCAGAATATGTTTAAATATTTTTGTTCTCTATTGTTAAAATGTAATCATTCCTTTCTTTTTTTATCCATCCAAAAAAGCAAATATAACAATGAATACACAATTTCAAAAGAATTATGTATTCCAAAATGTTAAATTTAAAAATATTTTGATACATCCCATTAAACTCAATACATATTACGTAATATAACATGTTTATGTTTAAAGAATGATATTAAAGTAAAATATATTTTTAACTTAAAAAAGTATTAGCATATATTTACAATTATTAAATTAAAATTTTACATTTAAATACATATATTTTTTTAACGCTTCCCACCCTAATCCCATAATAACCCAACATCCCACTATTCAAAACAATTTCAATAATGATTTTAAAACATTAATATATTTAAAAATATTGTTTTTACTTTTTCAAATTTTAAAACTTAACTAAAATAAAAAAAATAGCAAAAACATAAACCCATATAATAACAATAAATACACTTCACGGACTAATTAACACAAAAAACGATAATATATGCAACGATATTTCCTACATCGATATTCTTCACAATATGAAAAACAACACTAAGACCAATATTTTTTCTTTTGCTATTCCTGTCCACGATATATTTGAAGTCCTGATATTCTTGGCAGGAAATTTATGTATCTCAATGTTTTTTATCAGATATTTTGTCCAAAGAAGCTGGGAGCTGGATATAGCCCCTATGTTGCACCAGCTGCACTTACAACTTTAGGCTTGAGGTAAACTACTTCTTACGATGATGTTCCTGGGGGCCTATTGAAAATGGTGGCTTTGCCACAACTGCTGTATTTCCTATGAAAATTACACATGTTAACTCCGGATTTATTCACCTCTGTGCAAGCTACCATCACAAAATATATATGGGCTGGGATAACATCAAGGGTACCTTTAACAAATGTATACAATCTCAGTTTGATGGGAGGCTAGGATTGGCAGACATTAGACAATACTATCTGTCCTCCCTGTTCTTGCCCATAAATGAATGACTCTAAACGAATAGGGCAGACTCAGACATCTGAGTGGAGCTGACGTTTGTGGGTATACCAATGCTTTTGTCACAACTATATTGCTGAATGGTAACCAGGAACCTCCCACGATCCCAATTGAATGTTGGCATTGGGTACTTAAGGATAGCAAATGGCATGGAATGCTCACGAAAGAAACGCATCTCTGGAACACAACATAGCTGCCCGAGGTTCCTCAGTTGAGTGGATTTTCTGGATGAGACGTTATTGGGATTTCCAAGGTAGGTGATATTAATGCCTTTAAACAATTGCAGAAGGAGCTTAATCTCCACCAAAAAAAATCAGCTACCTCTAGATTAGTCATCCACTGTAGACATCAACTGGTTACCTTCTGAAGGTCTCGGATTTTAACCTTCTCAGAATCAAAATTGATTTTGGAATGGTAAGGGAAGAGGGTATCTCCTGCACAGATTGAGTACTACTCTTGAAAAGACCAGACCCACTGTAGATTCTCAGAAATAGGTGGGAGGGAGACCTGGGCCCCCTAGAGGAGGAGCATTGGTTTGAGGTAAAAATTGATGCCAGTGAGCTAGTGATGCAGCAACACTTCATCTCATTTACTTTCACAGGGTTTATTTTATGTTGCATGTCTATATAAGATGGGGAGGAGAGGAGTACCTTTATTCATATGGTCTGGGAGTGTCCTTTGTTATCCAGATACTGGCCAAGAATACATGTAATGAGGGGCATGGCCAAGATAGCAGTCAAAATGATTGCTGTGATGTGAACTCTGTGTTCTCGACTCACAGTGCAGTATCCTCTAGCATCTGCTGTACCCATCTAAAGCCCACAGAAGTGGTGCCCTCTTAGCTTTAAACCACAGATGCCCTAAAGGTTGGTGGGGGCACACAGACTCAATTGACAACCACGAGGTGGCCTGAAGAGGCATTGCGGCCTAGAATGAGCTGTGGGGCTGCATTTTTGCACAGCGGGTGACCCCGAAAGAGAGTGAACAGAGTGTGGTCAATATGTCAGCTGGGACGGTCTTGGTGTAGTGAGTGAGTTCCGTCTACTCGGTCCACCTCACGGCATCCTGTTGTGTCTCCTGTACCCTGTCTAAAGCCCAAAGGAGTGGCTCCCTCATTGCTCTGAACCACAGATGCACTGAAGCATGGCAGAGAACAGCAGAGTAAAACGCATACCCAAAGGCAGCCTGAGGGGGCAGCACAGGGAGTGCTGCGGGCCACAGCCTCATGTAGCAAGCAGCCCCGGAAGAGGGAACCCATGCAGACTGCATGCTGGGGATATTGAGAGAGAGACATTACCACCAGAAACAGGTGAGTGGCGGTAGGGGGAGTAACATGGAACCCTCAACGGACTGGAAAGACTCATGTATATCGTCGTCATCTCCTCCCCGGCACCTGGAGGCGGGGAGAGCATTTCAGCTAATTTGTCTGTGACCAAGGGGCAGTAAATCGGTGACACCAGGGATCTGGCACCCGAACATTAAAGATATGGACTGAGCAACCTTAAGGCTCACAACACTCAACAGGGAGGTACGTAAATCTACAGTAAATAACATGCCTGATAAGCCCTGCCAATGGTGCAGTCCAGGCACAACAGAGCAGGCATTCAACTATCTTTTCCCTGGACTTGGCCCATCGGGTCCTGAACAGAGCACCCACACCAGCACCCTCCCAGACTAGTGGCGACTCACCTATTCAATTACCGAGATAGGAACCATATCCTCTAGGTGGCATGCACAAAAGGACCCCAGTCGATGAGAACTGTACCATCAATATTTTCCCTGAAGTACATAAACAAACGGTATCCTTTCTAGAAGTTAAAAGACATTTGAGGTGGCTTGAGATAAGATATGCCCTGCAATTTGCAGCCAAACTCAAGATTATGCTTGAGGGAGATACCCACTTCTGTACATCCCAAGAAGAAGCCTGGGCCTGGCTGAAAAGTAGGGTCACAATTTGTCCATCTGAGCAAAGGGAAGACACTGACGGCTGGTCTGTTGTTAGAGGAAGGCCCAAAAAGAAAGTGAGATCCTGCACACCGAAGGAACAGGTGGCCAAGAATAGAGCTCAGGTGGTGGTCATTGTAGAACTATAACAACAAAAGAGGGGGGGACCGAAGAGCATATTACGGTCCAGTGTCCATGCTCCTCAAATAAAGTACTGAAACCAAAAAAGAGGACACTGTTCCAAAGGCAGGGCGCCGTAGGTCACCCACTAGCCTTACAACAAGAAAAGAGAGAAAAGGGTAAGAGATCTAGGTATGAAAAGGACCCCATCAAACAGAGGAGACACCAATCTTGCCTCTTGTTGCCCTCACACACCCTGGAAGGATGTCATGCTTCATCATCGGGCATTTGCTCCTCGCAGGGCCCGGCACTGCAATGCCCTGCGGGTCCCCCGAAGGGTCACTTTGTCGGAGATCTTTATCAAGAGAAATGCCGGATGGTGTCTGTGGGTGTGAGGGGTGTGGGTCCAGTGCTAAGGGTAACAGAGTGTGTGCAAGTTAAAATTACAATCAGGGGTTACTAAACCAAACAAAATAGAAATGGATTCAGATAGTCAGAAACCAGAATTAGTACCCCATGGGTAAAAAATGCCCTGACAGGCTCTATATGCCTGTGATAGATCATGGATCGACATGTTTCGCGCCCCTATCGCCACAGAGGTCATTGGCGCTTCTTCAGGATCGGAGATAAAATATAAGGAGTGCACGTGATAGCAGTGAATTGAATACAAAAATGTGTGTACCCTCATAATGGATCAGGGTGGGCCAGCTTCCTGTAGTTCATACAGGGTGGCAAAAGGTTGTAACTGCTCCTGATGGATACCTAGAAAAGAAACACAGGATAGAGTACAAACAGTATGTGCATCAGTACAACTTGATGCATCAACGCGTGCCACAATCGTGTGCACGACCTGCCACAATGAAAAAGACACACATACCACACTAATGGGACAAAGCAAACGTTCCCCCCACACCACCAGTATGATACCGGAATTCAACACCTCAAAGGTGATCAGAGGGGTCTATATCCACCCATAGTAAAACCTATACAGATGCACAGAGATCAATATAACGGGGTAGTCTATGGAGCCCTCGAAGTCTCCATCCATACATGCGAGTTATACAATCACGGGACTTACAAACGTACACACTCGTATCACGTGGTGTGCTTACCCAGCTCTGCCGGGGAGAGGGTTGCTAAGGCAAGAGACGCCGGGATCCCGCACCATCTCTGACTATGTGGGAGCAACGAGGGAAGAGAGAAAAAAGTCCATAAACACCCTGGACTATACAAGTCGAGCAACAGTTGCTCGTCGTGTTCGTTCTGTTTAACGGGCGCTCCGACATTACTTACAGAGAAGACTGGTGCGGGCTGCAGTTTACCTGCCCTGTCCGTGCGTCTGCCCGAGAATCATGGTGGAGCCCGGGGCATAGTAAAATAGCCTAGTTGAGGATCTATGGAGACTTCGAGGGCTCCATAGACTACCCCGTTATATTGATCTCTGTGCATCTGTATAGGTTTTACTATGGGTGGATATAGACCCCTCTGATCACCTTTGAGGTGTTGAATTCCGGTATCATACTGGTGGTGTGGGGGGAACGTTTGCTTTGTCCCATTAGTGTGGTATGTGTGTCTTTTTCATTGTGGCAGGTCGTGCACACGATTGTGGCACGCGTTGATGCATCAAGTTGTACTGATGCACATACTGTTTGTACTCTATCCTGTGTTTCTTTTCTAGGTATCCATCAGGAGCAGTTACAACCTTTTGCCACCCTGTATGAACTACAGGAAGCTGGCCCACCCTGATCCATTATGAGGGTACACACATTTTTGTATTCAATTCACTGCTATCACGTGCACTCCTTATATTTTATCTCCGATCCTGAAGAAGCGCCAATGACCTCTGTGGCGATAGGGGCGCGAAACATGTCGATCCATGATCTATCACAGGCATATAGAGCCTGTCAGGGCATTTTTTACCCATGGGGTACTAATTCTGGTTTCTGACTATCTGAATCCATTTCTATTTTGTTTGGTTTAGTAACCCCTGATTGTAATTTTAACTTGCACACACTCTGTTACCCTTAGCACTGGACCCACACCCCTCACACCCACAGACACCATCCGGCATTTCTCTTGATAAAGATCTCCGACAAAGTGACCCTTCGGGGGACCCGCAGGGCATTGCAGTGCCGGGCCCTGCGAGGAGCAAATGCCCGATGATGAAGCATGACATCCTTCCAGGGTGTGTGAGGGCAACAAGAGGCAAGATTGGTGTCTCCTCTGTTTGATGGGGTCCTTTTCATACCTAGATCTCTTACCCTTTTCTCTCTTTTCTTGTTGTAAGGCTAGTGGGTGACCTACGGCGCCCTGCCTTTGGAACAGTGTCCTCTTTTTTGGTTTCAGTACTTTATTTGAGGAGCATGGACACTGGACCGTAATATGCTCTTCGGTCCCCCCCTCTTTTGTTGTTATAGTTTTGGCACGGCGGCTCAGCCGAGGGACTTCTGTCTATTTCCTTTTTTCCTTTTCTTTTTCCATTTTTCACACACATAACCTCACCACAAACACTCTGGGCAAGTCTTTGGAACGTTCTATTATGTCTATTACTGCTGATATCCTACACCTTTTTTTCCCAATCAGGGCATGCTGACGCATGCGCGAGGGAGTAGTTCCCCGCTCCGTGGGACTGCACATGCGCTTTTAGACCATTATTGCGCAAGCGCAGCATCCAATTAGGAGGTTGGACGTCCCCGGAAATGGGTGCCACCCATAGATCCTCAACTAGGCTATTTTACTATGCCCCGGGCTCCACCATGATTCTCGGGCAGACGCACGGACAGGGCAGGTAAACTGCAGCCCGCACCAGTCTTCTCTGTAAGTAATGTCGGAGCGCCCGTTAAACAGAACGAACACGACGAGCAACTGTTGCTCGACTTGTATAGTCCAGGGTGTTTATGGACTTTTTTCTCTCTTCCCTCGTTGCTCCCACATAGTCAGAGATGGTGCGGGATCCCGGCGTCTCTTGCCTTAGCAACCCTCTCCCCGGCAGAGCTGGGTAAGCACACCACGTGATACGAGTGTGTACGTTTGTAAGTCCCGTGATTGTATAACTCGCATGTATGGATGGAGACTTCGAGGGCTCCATAGACTACCCCGTTATATTGATCTCTGTGCATCTGTATAGGTTTTACTATGGGTGGATATAGACCCCTCTGATCACCTTTGAGGTGTTGAATTCCGGTATCATACTGGTGGTGTGGGGGGAACGTTTGCTTTGTCCCATTAGTGTGGTATGTGTGTCTTTTTCATTGTGGCAGGTCGTGCACACGATTGTGGCACGCGTTGATGCATCAAGTTGTACTGATGCACATACTGTTTGTACTCTATCCTGTGTTTCTTTTCTAGGTATCCATCAGGAGCAGTTACAACCTTTTGCCACCCTGTATGAACTACAGGAAGCTGGCCCACCCTGATCCATTATGAGGGTACACACATTTTTGTATTCAATTCACTGCTATCACGTGCACTCCTTATATTTTATCTCCGATCCTGAAGAAGCGCCAATGACCTCTGTGGCGATAGGGGCGCGAAACATGTCGATCCATGATCTATCACAGGCATATAGAGCCTGTCAGGGCATTTTTTACCCATGGGGTACTAATTCTGGTTTCTGACTATCTGAATCCATTTCTATTTTGTTTGGTTTAGTAACCCCTGATTGTAATTTTAACTTGCACACACTCTGTTACCCTTAGCACTGGACCCACACCCCTCACACCCACAGACACCATCCGGCATTTCTCTTGATAAAGATCTCCGACAAAGTGACCCTTCGGGGGACCCGCAGGGCATTGCAGTGCCGGGCCCTGCGAGGAGCAAATGCCCGATGATGAAGCATGACATCCTTCCAGGGTGTGTGAGGGCAACAAGAGGCAAGATTGGTGTCTCCTCTGTTTGATGGGGTCCTTTTCATACCTAGATCTCTTACCCTTTTCTCTCTTTTCTTGTTGTAAGGCTAGTGGGTGACCTACGGCGCCCTGCCTTTGGAACAGTGTCCTCTTTTTTGGTTTCAGTACTTTATTTGAGGAGCATGGACACTGGACCGTAATATGCTCTTCGGTCCCCCCCTCTTTTGTTGTTATAGTTTTGGCACGGCGGCTCAGCCGAGGGACTTCTGTCTATTTCCTTTTTTCCTTTTCTTTTTCCATTTTTCACACACATAACCTCACCACAAACACTCTGGGCAAGTCTTTGGAACGTTCTATTATGTCTATTACTGCTGATATCCTACACCTTTTTTTCCCAATCAGGGCATGCTGACGCATGCGCGAGGGAGTAGTTCCCCGCTCCGTGGGACTGCACATGCGCTTTTAGACCATTATTGCGCAAGCGCAGCATCCAATTAGGAGGTTGGACGTCCCCGGAAATGGGTGCCACCCATAGATCCTCAACTAGGCTATTTTACTATGCCCCGGGCTCCACCATGATTCTCGGGCAGACGCACGGACAGGGCAGGTAAACTGCAGCCCGCACCAGTCTTCTCTGTAAGTAATGTCGGAGCGCCCGTTAAACAGAACGAACACGACGAGCAACTGTTGCTCGACTTGTATAGTCCAGGGTGTTTATGGACTTTTTTCTCTCTTCCCTCGTTGCTCCCACATAGTCAGAGATGGTGCGGGATCCCGGCGTCTCTTGCCTTAGCAACCCTCTCCCCGGCAGAGCTGGGTAAGCACACCACGTGATACGAGTGTGTACGTTTGTAAGTCCCGTGATTGTATAACTCGCATGTATGGATGGAGACTTCGAGGGCTCCATAGACTACCCCGTTATATTGATCTCTGTGCATCTGTATAGGTTTTACTATGGGTGGATATAGACCCCTCTGATCACCTTTGAGGTGTTGAATTCCGGTATCATACTGGTGGTGTGGGGGGAACGTTTGCTTTGTCCCATTAGTGTGGTATGTGTGTCTTTTTCATTGTGGCAGGTCGTGCACACGATTGTGGCACGCGTTGATGCATCAAGTTGTACTGATGCACATACTGTTTGTACTCTATCCTGTGTTTCTTTTCTAGGTATCCATCAGGAGCAGTTACAACCTTTTGCCACCCTGTATGAACTACAGGAAGCTGGCCCACCCTGATCCATTATGAGGGTACACACATTTTTGTATTCAATTCACTGCTATCACGTGCACTCCTTATATTTTATCTCCGATCCTGAAGAAGCGCCAATGACCTCTGTGGCGATAGGGGCGCGAAACATGTCGATCCATGATCTATCACAGGCATATAGAGCCTGTCAGGGCATTTTTTACCCATGGGGTACTAATTCTGGTTTCTGACTATCTGAATCCATTTCTATTTTGTTTGGTTTAGTAACCCCTGATTGTAATTTTAACTTGCACACACTCTGTTACCCTTAGCACTGGACCCACACCCCTCACACCCACAGACACCATCCGGCATTTCTCTTGATAAAGATCTCCGACAAAGTGACCCTTCGGGGGACCCGCAGGGCATTGCAGTGCCGGGCCCTGCGAGGAGCAAATGCCCGATGATGAAGCATGACATCCTTCCAGGGTGTGTGAGGGCAACAAGAGGCAAGATTGGTGTCTCCTCTGTTTGATGGGGTCCTTTTCATACCTAGATCTCTTACCCTTTTCTCTCTTTTCTTGTTGTAAGGCTAGTGGGTGACCTACGGCGCCCTGCCTTTGGAACAGTGTCCTCTTTTTTGGTTTCAGTACTTTATTTGAGGAGCATGGACACTGGACCGTAATATGCTCTTCGGTCCCCCCCTCTTTTGTTGTTATAGTTTTGGCACGGCGGCTCAGCCGAGGGACTTCTGTCTATTTCCTTTTTTCCTTTTCTTTTTCCATTTTTCACACACATAACCTCACCACAAACACTCTGGGCAAGTCTTTGGAACGTTCTATTATGTCTATTACTGCTGATATCCTACACCTTTTTTTCCCAATCAGGGCATGCTGACGCATGCGCGAGGGAGTAGTTCCCCGCTCCGTGGGACTGCACATGCGCTTTTAGACCATTATTGCGCAAGCGCAGCATCCAATTAGGAGGTTGGACGTCCCCGGAAATGGGTGCCACCCATAGATCCTCAACTAGGCTATTTTACTATGCCCCGGGCTCCACCATGATTCTCGGGCAGACGCACGGACAGGGCAGGTAAACTGCAGCCCGCACCAGTCTTCTCTGTAAGTAATGTCGGAGCGCCCGTTAAACAGAACGAACACGACGAGCAACTGTTGCTCGACTTGTATAGTCCAGGGTGTTTATGGACTTTTTTCTCTCTTCCCTCGTTGCTCCCACATAGTCAGAGATGGTGCGGGATCCCGGCGTCTCTTGCCTTAGCAACCCTCTCCCCGGCAGAGCTGGGTAAGCACACCACGTGATACGAGTGTGTACGTTTGTAAGTCCCGTGATTGTATAACTCGCATGTATGGATGGAGACTTCGAGGGCTCCATAGACTACCCCGTTATATTGATCTCTGTGCATCTGTATAGGTTTTACTATGGGTGGATATAGACCCCTCTGATCACCTTTGAGGTGTTGAATTCCGGTATCATACTGGTGGTGTGGGGGGAACGTTTGCTTTGTCCCATTAGTGTGGTATGTGTGTCTTTTTCATTGTGGCAGGTCGTGCACACGATTGTGGCACGCGTTGATGCATCAAGTTGTACTGATGCACATACTGTTTGTACTCTATCCTGTGTTTCTTTTCTAGGTATCCATCAGGAGCAGTTACAACCTTTTGCCACCCTGTATGAACTACAGGAAGCTGGCCCACCCTGATCCATTATGAGGGTACACACATTTTTGTATTCAATTCACTGCTATCACGTGCACTCCTTATATTTTATCTCCGATCCTGAAGAAGCGCCAATGACCTCTGTGGCGATAGGGGCGCGAAACATGTCGATCCATGATCTATCACAGGCATATAGAGCCTGTCAGGGCATTTTTTACCCATGGGGTACTAATTCTGGTTTCTGACTATCTGAATCCATTTCTATTTTGTTTGGTTTAGTAACCCCTGATTGTAATTTTAACTTGCACACACTCTGTTACCCTTAGCACTGGACCCACACCCCTCACACCCACAGACACCATCCGGCATTTCTCTTGATAAAGATCTCCGACAAAGTGACCCTTCGGGGGACCCGCAGGGCATTGCAGTGCCGGGCCCTGCGAGGAGCAAATGCCCGATGATGAAGCATGACATCCTTCCAGGGTGTGTGAGGGCAACAAGAGGCAAGATTGGTGTCTCCTCTGTTTGATGGGGTCCTTTTCATACCTAGATCTCTTACCCTTTTCTCTCTTTTCTTGTTGTAAGGCTAGTGGGTGACCTACGGCGCCCTGCCTTTGGAACAGTGTCCTCTTTTTTGGTTTCAGTACTTTATTTGAGGAGCATGGACACTGGACCGTAATATGCTCTTCGGTCCCCCCCTCTTTTGTTGTTATAGTTTTGGCACGGCGGCTCAGCCGAGGGACTTCTGTCTATTTCCTTTTTTCCTTTTCTTTTTCCATTTTTCACACACATAACCTCACCACAAACACTCTGGGCAAGTCTTTGGAACGTTCTATTATGTCTATTACTGCTGATATCCTACACCTTTTTTTCCCAATCAGGGCATGCTGACGCATGCGCGAGGGAGTAGTTCCCCGCTCCGTGGGACTGCACATGCGCTTTTAGACCATTATTGCGCAAGCGCAGCATCCAATTAGGAGGTTGGACGTCCCCGGAAATGGGTGCCACCCATAGATCCTCAACTAGGCTATTTTACTATGCCCCGGGCTCCACCATGATTCTCGGGCAGACGCACGGACAGGGCAGGTAAACTGCAGCCCGCACCAGTCTTCTCTGTAAGTAATGTCGGAGCGCCCGTTAAACAGAACGAACACGACGAGCAACTGTTGCTCGACTTGTATAGTCCAGGGTGTTTATGGACTTTTTTCTCTCTTCCCTCGTTGCTCCCACATAGTCAGAGATGGTGCGGGATCCCGGCGTCTCTTGCCTTAGCAACCCTCTCCCCGGCAGAGCTGGGTAAGCACACCACGTGATACGAGTGTGTACGTTTGTAAGTCCCGTGATTGTATAACTCGCATGTATGGATGGAGACTTCGAGGGCTCCATAGACTACCCCGTTATATTGATCTCTGTGCATCTGTATAGGTTTTACTATGGGTGGATATAGACCCCTCTGATCACCTTTGAGGTGTTGAATTCCGGTATCATACTGGTGGTGTGGGGGGAACGTTTGCTTTGTCCCATTAGTGTGGTATGTGTGTCTTTTTCATTGTGGCAGGTCGTGCACACGATTGTGGCACGCGTTGATGCATCAAGTTGTACTGATGCACATACTGTTTGTACTCTATCCTGTGTTTCTTTTCTAGGTATCCATCAGGAGCAGTTACAACCTTTTGCCACCCTGTATGAACTACAGGAAGCTGGCCCACCCTGATCCATTATGAGGGTACACACATTTTTGTATTCAATTCACTGCTATCACGTGCACTCCTTATATTTTATCTCCGATCCTGAAGAAGCGCCAATGACCTCTGTGGCGATAGGGGCGCGAAACATGTCGATCCATGATCTATCACAGGCATATAGAGCCTGTCAGGGCATTTTTTACCCATGGGGTACTAATTCTGGTTTCTGACTATCTGAATCCATTTCTATTTTGTTTGGTTTAGTAACCCCTGATTGTAATTTTAACTTGCACACACTCTGTTACCCTTAGCACTGGACCCACACCCCTCACACCCACAGACACCATCCGGCATTTCTCTTGATAAAGATCTCCGACAAAGTGACCCTTCGGGGGACCCGCAGGGCATTGCAGTGCCGGGCCCTGCGAGGAGCAAATGCCCGATGATGAAGCATGACATCCTTCCAGGGTGTGTGAGGGCAACAAGAGGCAAGATTGGTGTCTCCTCTGTTTGATGGGGTCCTTTTCATACCTAGATCTCTTACCCTTTTCTCTCTTTTCTTGTTGTAAGGCTAGTGGGTGACCTACGGCGCCCTGCCTTTGGAACAGTGTCCTCTTTTTTGGTTTCAGTACTTTATTTGAGGAGCATGGACACTGGACCGTAATATGCTCTTCGGTCCCCCCCTCTTTTGTTGTTATAGTTTTGGCACGGCGGCTCAGCCGAGGGACTTCTGTCTATTTCCTTTTTTCCTTTTCTTTTTCCATTTTTCACACACATAACCTCACCACAAACACTCTGGGCAAGTCTTTGGAACGTTCTATTATGTCTATTACTGCTGATATCCTACACCTTTTTTTCCCAATCAGGGCATGCTGACGCATGCGCGAGGGAGTAGTTCCCCGCTCCGTGGGACTGCACATGCGCTTTTAGACCATTATTGCGCAAGCGCAGCATCCAATTAGGAGGTTGGACGTCCCCGGAAATGGGTGCCACCCATAGATCCTCAACTAGGCTATTTTACTATGCCCCGGGCTCCACCATGATTCTCGGGCAGACGCACGGACAGGGCAGGTAAACTGCAGCCCGCACCAGTCTTCTCTGTAAGTAATGTCGGAGCGCCCGTTAAACAGAACGAACACGACGAGCAACTGTTGCTCGACTTGTATAGTCCAGGGTGTTTATGGACTTTTTTCTCTCTTCCCTCGTTGCTCCCACATAGTCAGAGATGGTGCGGGATCCCGGCGTCTCTTGCCTTAGCAACCCTCTCCCCGGCAGAGCTGGGTAAGCACACCACGTGATACGAGTGTGTACGTTTGTAAGTCCCGTGATTGTATAACTCGCATGTATGGATGGAGACTTCGAGGGCTCCATAGACTACCCCGTTATATTGATCTCTGTGCATCTGTATAGGTTTTACTATGGGTGGATATAGACCCCTCTGATCACCTTTGAGGTGTTGAATTCTGGTATCATACTGGTGGTGTGGGGGGAACGTTTGCTTTGTCCCATTAGTGTGGTATGTGTGTCTTTTTCATTGTGGCAGGTCGTGCACACGATTGTGGCACGCGTTGATGCATCAAGTTGTACTGATGCACATACTGTTTGTACTCTATCCTGTGTTTCTTTTCTAGGTATCCATCAGGAGCAGTTACAACCTTTTGCCACCCTGTATGAACTACAGGAAGCTGGCCCACCCTGATCCATTATGAGGGTACACACATTTTTGTATTCAATTCACTGCTATCACGTGCACTCCTTATATTTTATCTCCGATCCTGAAGAAGCGCCAATGACCTCTGTGGCGATAGGGGCGCGAAACATGTCGATCCATGATCTATCACAGGCATATAGAGCCTGTCAGGGCATTTTTTACCCATGGGGTACTAATTCTGGTTTCTGACTATCTGAATCCATTTCTATTTTGTTTGGTTTAGTAACCCCTGATTGTAATTTTAACTTGCACACACTCTGTTACCCTTAGCACTGGACCCACACCCCTCACACCCACAGACACCATCCGGCATTTCTCTTGATAAAGATCTCCGACAAAGTGACCCTTCGGGGGACCCGCAGGGCATTGCAGTGCCGGGCCCTGCGAGGAGCAAATGCCCGATGATGAAGCATGACATCCTTCCAGGGTGTGTGAGGGCAACAAGAGGCAAGATTGGTGTCTCCTCTGTTTGATGGGGTCCTTTTCATACCTAGATCTCTTACCCTTTTCTCTCTTTTCTTGTTGTAAGGCTAGTGGGTGACCTACGGCGCCCTGCCTTTGGAACAGTGTCCTCTTTTTTGGTTTCGGTCATTGTAGAACAACACAGTGTACTGATCCCCGGTGCAGTGGTGGAGAAGTGGGACCTTTGGAAGCCAAACTTGGAAAGGCGAACACCTTGCTCCTGGAGTTCCTGGACCTCACAATTATGATGGCGGATGAAGTGATATAAACTGGCAGACTGTGGGGAACCTGCTGTCACCTGTGGGCAGTTGTGGAAAACTTCCACTTGATCCTTATGCCTACAATGCCTACATATATGTTGGCTCACACTCAGCATCTGTCTGACACCTGTTGTAGGGATCTTTACCTTACTGTGAGGGGAGTGTTTTTCCAAATTCGGCTTCTTGCCACCGTTGGGCCATTGGACCTCCCCAAACCCACCGGGAGATCACAGCTGATAGCACTGCAGTCCTTGTAGCCAAGTGCCCATTGGCGCGTTGGCCTCGGGAGTGATGTTGGTGTGTTGTTTATTTTTTGCAAATGTTCTTTCCTTTTCAGGTTTTATATTGATGACAGCTATTTTTGGGTTCTGTGCAAGAAAATAAAGGTGACAAAAGTTATATCTCGCACAGGTAACATTAACTTTATGACATGTTAAGTGTGACAGAATATACCAATATATGAGGCATTGCAATGTACACATGCCTCCAGGAGACACATCGCTCCTTAAGTAAATTGCAGAAGCTCCAAAAGAGATGGAGGGACATGATAGTGTATGTAATAACAACAAGAGAGTGAGGGGTAGTCACTCTTATTCTCCCTATTTAATATCAACAACGAAAGAGTGAGAAGTCAGAGAGGTGTCAGCACGAGGAATCACTCTTGTTTAAAAGAACCCTCACTCACCAACCTAGTTGGTGACATGCTTCATCATTGAGTTCCCACCAGAGAGGCCGAATGCCTCTCTGGTGTGCACAACACCTGAATTACAGCGGATCAGGTATTCATGGTGTGGTGTAAGTGCAACAGTGAAGTAGTACAAGTTAAAAGATGCCTTGGTTTATTCCCAGAAGAATTTTAAAGGTGGAAAACCAGGTATCATTAAAAGCAAGTGATGCGGATGTGTGTTAGCTGGCTAAATTGACCAGGCACATCCAATTTATACTAAGTGTCAATGGTGGTCAACATGTTTCTGCTTCAGGTGTGCAATTTGGCGAAGCATTCATCAGGACCGATCCTCCACGGCGGTATGCGCACGCTAAGGCGCACCCTAACCTGTGGGAGATGTAGTGGATAAACTCACGGTTTTACCGTCGGGGCCTTCTGGAGTTCCAAAAAGCCGATAAATTGTGAAGTATAGACTGACTTCACGTCATGGGTCCAGGTGGGGTCTAGAGCCACTGCTATGATTTCTAAAGTGTGCTCTCCCGCAAGCCACCTATCAGTTCCGATCCATGGACCCGAACATGATAGTGGACATCACATATTCAATATAAGCCAGTGGAGACCCTATATGGGTTGCCCTAGGGGTACCCTTCTCAGCACAGCACTAAGGGGTGGATCCCAAGGGCATATATGTGGTGGTCAAGGCACTGCTGGATGGGACTCTACTGTCGCTAATGACACTTTATGCACCAAATACGAATAAATCAGTCTTCTTCTACACACTCACACCTGCTCTGCTTAATAACACACTCACACATTGCATTTGAAAGGTAACTACAACTGTGTACCATACACACCCTTGGTTGGGTCACCCCCATCACTGCTGGGTGCCCAATCAATAATACTAATGAAGCACCAACAACAATGGGTAACCCGCACACAGGTATCCAACATGTGGAGGTTTCTCCACCCTGAGACGTGGGAACACTCAATACAATTCAGGACTACATGACTTAACCAGCAGAACTGCCCTACTTGAATAGAGCACAGAAGTGATATCACAAGTGACGGGGGCAGAATACTTAGGATGCCCACTGTCAAATAGCAATATGTTCAAACTCACCAAGCACTGGGTTGGAGGGCCCCTTCTCATACATTTGTGGAGTCTCCCTGTGGAGTCCCTGTACAATGCGCATTCCATATCAAACTCGTGAACAACTGGAACACTATTTATAGGATAATAAGAGAACTGCCACTGATGCACGTATTGAGTAGGAATCCTTTAAGATGGTTCTTAGAGGCCTTACCAATAAATTGGTGTATGGGAATAGGCTTCTGCACAGCTGGAAATGCAGAAGTTTGAGACAGGCATGTGAGCCCTGGAATTGGAAGGGCTTACAGACCCCACCACCGCAGCTCCACTAGCACAGGCAAAATTCACATATAGATCCACCCTGATACAACTAGATGCTTTGGACGATAGAGAATATATTGGCTGCCAACTCGTGGAGGGGTACAAGGTGGGAAGACTTCTCAACTGATTGCTCTGTTCGGAGACCCCCTGGATATCTATACACTTGCCTGACGGCAGGGTGAAAACAGGCAGAACTATATCTGAACCTATCCACATATAACAGTACACAAGGCAGGGTTGCCCTTTGTCTCTAATCATAGTCTTCCTTGTCATGGAACCCCTGGCCTGCGTGCTACACACTATGAGACTGGACTGGGGGAATACCAGTGGATGAGAGGTGGCATATAGTCTACCTGAATGCAGATGATGCCTTAATGTATCCTAGAGAAGAGCTGCAAAACATACAACACTTAATTGACCTACTTGAGCAGTTTAATAGGGTTTGGAACCTCAAAATTAACTGGAACAAATCCTGTCTGTACTCCCTATCAGAGCTAGATAGTGTCCAAAGAACGTTGCTATTAGCACCCTATTCCCTTGGTGATTCAACACTATTAAATACCTGGGCGTCTGAATGGATCAAAACGAGAAGAAAGGGCATTGACCACGGTGAGAACTTCCCTCCCATTCTGGGCCAGCCTTCCACTCTTGCCTATGGGACATATTGCAATTTGCTAGATGCTAATGCTCCCAAGGCAGCTATATGTCTCCTCCACAATTCTAGTCACACTGAACAAAAGCTTCTGCAGGCTGACCAGTATCCTGGACTGACCCCATATACACCTGAACTCCCACTTTGGTATTACCGAGCTACACTGTCCTATACTTAACAAATGATGTCCAGAGGTGGGTCATCATACATGGTGGGACCTATTAGAGATAAGATACTTTGCCCCTTTGGAGATCTTGTAGAGATCAATGGTTTACCACAGGGGACTTTCCTTCTTTACTCTGCCCTCGCCCGCCAACTTTACCTGACCTGGAACAGAACATACGATGTCCCTGAGACCTCCCCCCTTCTACAGATCCTACTGAAGTTCATCATAACTGCAAAGTGTTCTGGTTTTAATCAATGTATTATTCTACTAAGCAGCATATTTACATATAATGCTTAAATAGAATAGTTGCACATTTAAAACATGTCTTGTTTGCAATAATAAAATGGACTACTAAACACTATTTTGCAAGTTGATGTTTCTCTTCTTTAGCATACTTCATTGTGTATGCAGTGAAACATTTAGGGGCTCATTTTTATGTCAGTTGGAAAGCCTCCAACCGCAGTTCGGAGGCTTTCCGACTGACATCATGGTTTAAAGTCCGGCTACCTAATTAGAATGTAGGTGGTCAGAGTTTAAATCAGCCGGCCATTCCGGCTGGCTTCCTACGGGACCAAGGAGCCCGTTGGCCAACCGGAAATTGCCACATAATCCCATACGTACGGCATTTCCGCCGTAGGGATTATGATGCTGGATTCCCACAGGCTTTCCATGTTGGGATTCACGACATGGAAAGCCTGTCGGAAAGCAACTTAGATGGGACCCCTAGCAGGGCCCACATCCCTCAGCAGCCTCCGGTTAGAGGCCTGGAGGCACCTATGGTGCCACCTTTAAATCCCTGCACTGTGTGTCAGGCACCGTACTGTGCCTGCCACATGGTGCAGGGATATACACAAACTCCCATTTCTCTATGGGAGCTTGAGCTACAGGCGGAAACCACCCACAGCACAAGCTCCCATAGAGATATGGGAGTTTGCGACCGCACCATGTACGGTCGCACCATGATCCAGTGTTCAGAACCACCGACCTATGGCTGGTCGGTTCCCACACCGAAACTGTGTCATGACATAGCAATTTGATCCCTAGTATTTAGAAGGCAAACCTGCTTTTGATGCCTATGGGAACTGAGGTTTATGCTTCCAGAACTTAACTATGTAAGAATGTCTGTAGCTAACTTGTGATAAAACTTTGCAAGCCCCATGTATTATTGTGGAAAAGGAAGAACTGAACCTGCTCACAGACGAGTGCTGACACTTGATTGGTTCAGAGAGGAAGAAGCCTGCTACAATGTCTGGAACATATATTGATGTGTTTTATATTAGTGTGTGCTCCTAGTTAGTTTTAGTGTGCGCTTCACGATGCTTTCTCTAGTCAGACGGTTGTGGCTACTGCTGCTTTTATTCATCCTTGCTCTATTTTGCTGCTTATTTTTGCAGATTCTACTGAAACTGTATGATTGTTTGCTCATTTACTGAGACTCAGCTGAGTTTCATGAACTACTCTTTATGAGCAGTTCTCTGCTTTAATTTGGCTTTGAGCTTTATGCTCCTTTGATCTCACTATTTTTACTTGGAACTTGTACTCTTCATGAGTTCTACAAACTTTAAAATTCTGGTCCTGTTTTTTGAATAGAGTTTTATTCTCTTATAGAACCTGCTTGGTGAATTATTTGATTATTTGTTACAACCAAACCTTTTGGAAAATTCTGAGAACCTACTGAAGGTTTATTGACTAATTTGAATAAAAAGAATAAAAAGATATTTATAATCTGTTATTGAGAATAAAGCTTTTAAAATCTATTCTAACTCTCATCATTGACTGAACTTGGAACTGTATATGAAACTTGCTTGTGATGTGGAAATAGCTCTTTGAATAAAAAAACCATGGCAAAGATCCGTCACCTGAGGCGTGCAGAAACAAGCATGGATACGGATCCTGACCCTGTGAGTGATGAAAACTGAAATAGTGAAACATAATATTTATTGTTGGGGCCCAGTCCGCGCTATCAATACTTACGCATGGACGGGCCACTTTTTTTTACAATGCCCTACACCAGGTCAGGGGGCAGGTGTACAACACTTATAGGGCTTTACTCTCCCCCTGGTGTCTGTCTTAGCCAAGGCTGAGGGATCTTCATGGACAAACACACAGGGGCAGATTTACTAGCCCTACAGTCACTTTTGTGCCGCTGTTGCATCACTTTTTGTGACGCAGCAGCAGCGTAAAAATGTGGCCCATTTACAAAGTCACGCATCTAGGGAGATGCATCACGTTGTAAAGCCCTGCGTCACATTATACCTGTGTCAGGTATAATATAGGAAGGGTGGGCATTCCCACACAGGAAAGCCTCATAAAAGTGATGCAGTGAAATCTGGTAGATTTCACTGTGCCACTTCTAGGACGCCACTGAGTCAAAACCTTACACCTGCTTGAAGCAGGCGTAAGGAGTGACGCAGCACAATGAGGATAAGCCTCAACATGCATTGCTGGAGTTGCGTCGTGCTTGTGACACAACTACAGCAATGCGTGACTTTTGCGCCAACAGATGCATCAGAATGTCTGATGCATCTGTCAATCCTTGCGCCATGGTGCGCCGTATTGTAAGCACTGCGCATCCTTGGTGGTCGAGGGTTTCTCAGGGTGGTACAGGGAAAGTGACGCATCTCTACAGATGGGTCACTTTCTTGTAAATCTGCCCGTCAGTTTTTGAGCTGCTTTGGGCTGGCTGGACAGTGGCTGGCACCTCATCTCAGCCTCATCTGAGAATTTTACAGGTCTTTAAAAGACCATTTACTTGTTAAGGAGGCTTTTTTTTTTACCAGTTCCTGGAGCCCCTCCATCTCCACTCTGTCTATTCCTCACATTTGCAAATTACTTTTGCTGCCATAATGTGAGAATGCATTTCCTAAAAGGTAAAGGTGAGCTTTGGTTTTCTTTTTGCAGTCTAATTAGGGCCCTAGTATTTAGAAGGCAAACCTGCTTTTGATGCCTATGGGAACAGAGGTTTATGCTTCCAGACCTTAACTATGTAAGAATGTCTGTAGCTAGCTTGTGATAAAACTTTGCAAGCCACATGTATTATTGTGGGAATGGAAGAACTGAACCTGCTCTAAGACTAGGGCTGACACTTGATTGGTCCAGAGAGGAAGAAGCCTGCTACAATGTCTGGAACATGTTTTCATGTGTTTTATATTAGTGTGTGTTCCTAGTTAGTTTTAGAGTGCGCTTCAAGATGCTTTCTCTAGTCAGACGGTTGTGGCTACTGCTGCTTTTATTCATCCTTGCTCTATTTTGCTGCTTATTTTTGCAGATTCTACTGAAACTGTAAGATAGTTTGCTCATTTACCGAGACTCGGCTGAGTTTCATGAACTACTCTTTATGGGCAGTTCTCTGCTTTAATTTGGCTTTGAGATTTATGCACCTTTGATCTCACTATTTTTCCTTGGAACTTGTACTCTTCATGAGTTCTACAAACATTGAAATTCTGGTCCTGTTTTTTAGAACAGAGTTCTATTCTCTTATAGAACGTGCTTGATGCATTATTTGATTATTTGTTACAACCAAACCTTTTATAACATTTCTGTAAATCTACTGAAGATTTATTGACTAATTTGAATAAAAGAATAAAAAGACATTTACAAATCTCTTAATGAGAATAAAGCTTTTAAAATGTATTCAAACTCTCATCATTGACTGAACTTGGAACTGTATTGTTTGTGATGTGGAAATAGCTCTTTGAATAAATAAACTATGGCAAAGATCCGTTACCTGAGGTGCGCAGAAACAAGCATGGATACGGATCCTGACCCTGTAAGTGATGGTAACTGGAATAGTGAACCATATTATTTAATGTTGGGGCCCAATCCGCGCTATCACTACTTACACATGGACAGACCACTTTTTTTTTACAATGCCATACACCAGTTCAGGGGGCAGGTGTACACTATATAGGGTTGAAAGGGCTTTACTCCCCCCCTGGTGTATGTCTTAGCCAAGGCCGAGGGATCTTCATGGCCAAACACACAGGGGCAGATTTACAAGCCCCATGGTAATTTTTGCGCCGCTGCTGCGTCACTTTTTGTGACGCAGCAGCACCATAAAAATATTGCCCATTTACAACGTGACGCATCTAGGGAGATGGGTCCCATTGTAAAGCGCTGCCTCACATTATACCTGTGTCAGGTATAATGTATACATGGTGGGCATTCTCACACAGGAAAACCTCATAAAAGTGATGCAGTGTGGGTGGGAGAAGTAGCACTGGATCCACAGGTACTTTTTATCCCTTCACCTGTGCCCTTTTCGCTTGTATAGGGGCCTGGTGTTTTTGTTGCTGCTATCCAGAAGCAGTGAAGTTTGTTTTGTAACCCTCTCAGTTTTCATGTCTTTCTTTTCATGCATTTATTGCCAATAAGTGTATTCAGTTTCTATCTGCACCCATTGTATCTTTGTCTCCCCTTGAAATCTTAGTAAATGTATGTAGTGACTAAGTGGAACTAGGTAGTGCACAGTGTACAGTTGTCCTGTCAGAATATGTATTAGAATTAGAAGTAGATAGCAGGGAAAGCTGACTGGGAGCCAAGATACCTGATGTAGGCCTTGCTTCAGAGGAACCTGCTATATGTCCTGTAGAGATAACCTGAGGCCGGAAGAGTAAAATGTGGTCAAGAGTCCTTAACATGAAACAGAAGACCTGAACAGGGAGAGCTAACAATGGGCCTCTAGATCACAATGACAGACCCACTGGAAGACCTAACATGTAAAAGGGTCCTCTATCCACAGTATCTGAAGTGGTAGTACCTTAGGACATCCTGATGCCTTGGCAGCACAGTCAAAGGCCTCTGGACTTTACCTTGCTGTATGCCTGACACATCTCCGTTTCTTCAACCCCCCAAAATGATTTAGACCCCCTGCTTCCCTCTCCATAGCTAAATCACAAATCCAGTAGTGCTGCACAGTTAACAAGAAAATACATTATGAAAACAACCACCAGCTACTTACCTTTAAAATCCTGAACACACAGGATTCCATTAAGGCTGCAAAAACTTGTAGGCCAGCATGGTCACTAATAGACGCAGGTCCTGCTTATATTTTCAAGAATATATTCATTAATAGCTTTGAAACTAATCTAGCCAGAACTATCAACAACTCCTTGGATAATGGTCCCATCTCAAAAGAGCTTCCTAAAACAAAGAGATCTTCAAACAACGGCTCGTTCTATTTTCCAGACAATAACAAACTGTATCTTGGCAAAAAGATTGAAAGATTGGTGTCAAGATGAATAGCTACATTCACCAAAAAAAGTACCAAAACAGATTCTGGAATGGCTGTGGCACAAAAGCAGCAGTGACTTCTACACAGGATGATTTAAACACAGCAATGGGTTCAAATGGAGTACTGGCACACCTATTACTTAACATCTCCCTTGCATTTGATCCTGTCCAATTTCTACAGGGAGTTGGAATTGGGCAAATCTTCTAAAAAAATACTTTGTATCCATAGTTAGCTAGATCTCTGCCATTGAGACTGGCACCTCTGCTCATTATACTCCCAACAAGTCAACTATGTTTGCCATCTTGTCGATAACAGTCTGGTGCATTCCTGCCTGGATGCGGCTCAATATGCTTACATATATGGGAACTGCTCTATGTGGCATGCTAACAATAACCAATGCATTTTTTTTAGTGAAGCACAGGTGTATGGCAGTGCATGTACATGCAGTAATATTACAAACTTTTTGGCACACAATTAACTGTGAAACAAGGATTGCTATTTGGGGAATTAAACCATTTACTTAACCCCCTTAACGTATGGTAACCAACAAAGCAGTCCTTAATTCATAAAATATTAAAGGCTGGGCCCAAAGTTTTGCTCAGGAGACTGTGCCTGGCAATTTCAAATGTTGGGAGAGCCGAATACCAAGACTGCCTAAACATGATTCTACTGTGTGCCACTTTCATCCACCATCAGGCACTCCCTGCCCCTTTATTTCACTCTTGAAGGTTCTTTTTCATTTTTGCTTTCCCCCTTTGTCATAATTTTCCTTCTTTCTCATTCTCCTTTCCTCTTTTTGTGTTTTACTTTCTCTTGTTCTGGAACAAAGTCTGATGAGGAAAAATTAGTGCAGGGCTCCACTTGCAATCACCGGTTCAAATTATACCTTGTCCTAAGCCTAATATTTTGACACCTGTATGTAAGGGCAGCCGTACCCATGAATATTTTGCAACATCCAATTGGGTTAACTAAATTAGACCTTCAGTCATTAATGGGGCAAGAACATATTTCTGGACTTGCATTCATACATATTTCACAAGCAAATTGTCCTGCACAAAAGGAATCAGGGAATTGGCAAAAAGGGTGTTGTCTTGAAACAACTTTGTGAAAAAATATCTTATGCACTTTGGAGTCAAATTTATAGAAGGTGTTTTTTAGTTGGTTGCTAGTGCACTCAATCTGTTTTTCAAAGATCACTGGGAGTAGCCTAGGAACAGTGCCAAATCTACGAAAACATGCTAGTTATAATTTCAAGTTTGTCCAATATGATTAAATTGCACAGTTTGTTGCTTGTTTTTCTCATATTGGCTATGGAGATGGCTCCGACCCCACTCCTGTAAATGCCCTCCAATGAAGTTTGGCTCTAGTTAACGCTCTGACAGGGGGCAACTGCCCACATCATTAAAGACATGCTGGAAGATTACACATGGGCAGGATCTCTCAGGCACGCAATGGGAACAATGCCTAAGCATGGTCAAACCCATCTCTCCATCAACTCGAATACCTGCAGTTTAACTATCTTCACTACACCTATCTGACCCCTGAGCGGATATACCAAATGTTTCCTGGGGCTACAGATACCTGTCCACAGTGCTCCGCAGTAGCAGCTGATTTTTTCCACATGGACCGGAGGTTGCCCAACCACCAGTGTCTACTGGGACGAGATACTGAGACTCAAATTAGACGTAACATGCAGATAAATACCCAAGGATGCCACACACTGTTAACCAGAACTGAAAAATGTAGCAAAAGCACAAGAATCTGAACAAGTTTCCTGAGTTGATCCCTTGTGCTAGCCAATCAATGCATGTCCTGGAAATTACTTCTTACCCCTCCACTAGTAGTCTGGTTAAGAGACTTAAAAACTGGGATCCTCGACGAGCTAGATGCATTACACAAACAAGGCCCAAACATAAGGGGGTCTGCACCACCCATTTAATGGGAGTGCTACCTGTCCTCAGTGGAGGCCAAGTCTGATGAGCGGCCACCCTGAACAACAGGACGGCAGATATACAAGCAGTTACATGTCCTAAACCCACCCCCTAGCTCAGAGGGCCTAACCAGCCCACAGCATATGTACAATGATCCTGCCCAGCCACAATCCGCTTGAAGCGTTGAGTTACACTAGACAGCCCCTTAACGTCAAGGGAGCCACTGACCCACCTAAGTTGTCACAGATCGCATGTTTAATCTTTTTATTGTTTGTTAAATTACAGCCATATATCTTTAAATATCTGCGGACTTTTCAAGTACATAACTTGTAACCATTTCAATTGCTAGATGCTACTGTTGTACCACCAAACCTTGCTCTTTACCAACTTATATTGTATGGATATGGCACTTCTTCATATGTGAAAGCTGCTTTAGATGACATATTTTTGTGAAAACTAATAAAGACATATGTGAAAAAAGAATATATGCAACACTGGCCTAGGAGTTTGGAGTGCAACTCACAGCTACTCTCCAGCTGGCACTTTTGGGAATATTGTCGGGATGGGAAAGGAACTAGGCAGGTAATGGATTGGTTGCATTAGGCTTTATTATTGTGAAAAGGAATAGAAAATATGGTCTCCATTATGGAATATGATGCATTAGGGGATGGAGGGCTTAGCATTACAGGTGTTGGGTGATGGCAGGAAAAATGTATGGGCCGCAGGGATTTTTCTAGTATGTCATGGTTTCCTTGTTTACAGAGGGGCTAGCTCTAACATTGAGCTGCACTGTTTGCATATATATGCACTTGTTTTTTACAGAAAATTCAATATAAATAGTATTTAAAAAGTTTTCACGTTGCAGCCCTGGGATATTTGCCTTGAAGGAGGACTGCAACACTGCCTTGCTGATTGGAGACTCTAACGCAGGGGTCTCCAACCTTTTCTCTACTGAGAGCGAAAATCATTGTGAGCTATTGAAGGCTAAAAAACTTGTGCATTGTTACCAGACATCCCACGCCCAGCTTCATTGACTTTAAGGCTAATGTCCATAGAGCCAGATACTATGGTTTGAAGAAATAATTTGACTGGGGCACTATGACAGGCATGGCATGGGTGTCAGTGAGAGTGTGGTCTTTGAGGATGTATGGACATGTGTACGTATGAATGGGATATGTGCATATGTCCTTGTGGCATAGGACATACATTTTGCCATGTGTGGCCATATGTGGCACCGTTACATGAATAGCTCCAACATACTACCATTTTTTTTAAATGGGAGAAATTTCAAGTGCATGAAAATGTTCGGCAAAAATGTTCGAAGTATGAAACATTTTTCTGCACCTTAAATTTCTCTCACATATATGCCTCAGGGTCCACTAGCCACTGGGAGCAAAAGGCCTGCTGTTTGTAATTTCCACTCTTTGAAAAAGAGAAAATTAAAGAGAAGAGTTAACTTAATCATTAAAATTACTTTTCATTTTAATTTGCTACCATTTAAAACATTCAGAAACATCATTTTTTTCTCACACGCTTAATATTGAGTTGACAAGGGATTTTGTTTAAGAGTTAAATACCTCAGTGCTTCAGTTCTTCACCACTGTGCCCTGGGTCATAAATCTGATTCCAGCACTGCTCATTATCAGGCTCTGCTATCTGCAGCCTGAAGATAATAAGGAAAAATAAATATAGCTTCCCTTAGCTTTAGGGGAAAAATGTGTCCCTGCTATTATGTAAAACTGAACTCAAGGCTGTGAGCTACTCAGAAGGTGTCTGGGAGCTACTGGTAGCTCATGATCGACTGGTTGGAGACCAGTCAAGTATCCCTCCAGGTTCTGACTTTTGAAAAAGCGGTAATCTCGCAAATTGACAGTATTTGTACTAAGAACACTAGGCAGTTCCAGAACCTAACAAAGAGGGAGCGTCAGGCTATTTGCTCTCTGGCATCTGATGATACAGTAACCATGAAACCTGCTGACAAAGGGGGAGCCATTGTCTTAATGGACACTTCCTCATATCGCATTGAGTGTTTGAGACAACTGGAAGACCAACGTTATTATCAGGTATTAAGAGAAGATTCCACCAAGAGACTGGAGAATGAAATCAAGATCATGGTGGAAGAAGCACTCTCCAATTGCTGGATTACTGCTAGTGAGGCCAGTTTTTTGATTAAAGTCCAGCCAATAGTCCCGTATTTTTATACACTTCCTAAAGTGCATAAGGTTCAAAGACCTCCTCCGGGACGTCCAATAGTATCAGGTTTGGGCTCTCTTTTGGAACCCCTTTCCACCTTTGTGGATCATTTCCTGACACCTTTGGTACTAGATATGCCAACTTATTTGAAGGACACAAAAGATGTTTTAAGGTTGGTTGAGGAGATTTCGTTTGAACCAGAGAAGGGTTTTTTGCTTTCATTCGATGTGGAATCCTTATATACTTGTATTCCACAGGACGAGACCCTCTCCACCATTGAAACTCTTTCACTGAATAGGAACTTGGATTCAATGACACCGGTTTCTTTTATTGTCAATTGTGCGAGACCTGCAATGAAAGAAAAAAATTCACATTTGAGGATCGATTTTTTTTCCAGGTGTCAGGAACTTCGATGGGGAGCGTTTTTGCCCCCAGTTTGGCCAACCTGTATGTTCACTGTTTTGAACAACAACATATTCTTAACATCAATAATCCATACAAAGATGACATCCGGTAATGGAGAAGATATATCGATGATGTTCTTGTGGTTTGGAGAGGGACATCTACATCGATTCTTGATTTTCAACTTTGGTTGAACAATCAGAACGATTTTTTGAACTTTACGTGTGAGTACAGTAAAACTTAATTACCATTTTTGGATATTCTGATTACTCCGAGTAAGGGCGGGTTGAATACTGAGCTATATAAAAAACCTATGGCTAGAAATTCACTTTTGTTAAATGGGAATTTTTATCCCCAGGCTCTACGGGATAATCTACCATTCGGCCAATTTTTACGTATTAAGAGAAATTGTTCCTCCATCAGTAAATATCAAGAACATGCGAAAAATTTGGCAGTCCAACTGCGAGTTCGACATTACCCCAATGACCTCGTCAAAAGGTCATTGAAACGGGCTGCCAATAATAAGTGCCAATAATAAGTGCGCGGCTCTTATGTGATTGTCATGTGTTCATACATTTTGTAGTTTTTCTAACAAGATTAAAAAGAGCATTCTGTCGAATTGGAAAATTCTGAATATTGGTGAGACAGTATTTCCCCGTCCACTTTTTGCCTTTAAACTCAGTACTAGTATTAAAGATCGATTGATCCACACATGTCCCCGCAATACAAATATTACAGGATACCCTATGGGGTTTATCCCCAGTCCAGGGTAATTTTCCTTGCGGCTCGTGCGTAGCTTGCTCTCACACCATTCATACCACTGAGATTGACATTGGTTCACCAAGACCGTGGCTATTAAAGAGTCATACAAATTGTAATAGCAATAATTTGCTATACTTGATTACTTGCCCATGTGCCCTCCGCTACGTGGGTATGACCACGCGGAAAGTGAAGACAAGAATCCTTGAGCATAAGAGTACCATTAGGTGTAGGAAATCGTCCACGAAATTGACCAATCACTTTTTGACATCTCTACATAATCCACTGGATCTCAAATGGACTGTACTAGAAAAAACGTATATTCCATCCCACATTACAGATGTGACCTCCTTTTTATTAAGACGAGAACAATGCTGGGTCCACAAATTGAAAAGTGATAGTGTGGGTTTAAATGATGAGATCCCATGGGTTTCACTATAACAGTTGACTTACATATACCCATAGTGGTGGTTTTTTATCATCTAGCTTCTATTGAGTGGTCAGACTTGGATGATTTGTTTTAATCACTGGTCAGTTGTTGACCATGCCACTCATACATGAGGCTCATTTACAGATGTATTCATTTAGGTATGAATGCAGTGGTCATTAGAATATTACGGACGAGGCATCTTGTTCACCTATGGCTTTCTGTAGTCGGATGGTTCTTACTAACATAATCAGGTTGGGAATGGATGTGCAAGTTCATGTCATCTATGACATATCCTCCTTTGATTTGCTATACATGTGTTTTTGATTTTTGTACATATGTTGTGATATACTGATGGCTGGATTGTATAACGCATGGCGAGTGGAGCGGTCGCTTTTGCATACAACAGCGCAGGCGCATCTGTCTAGTGACAAGGTCAGGCGCCTGCGCAATGGCAGCTATCTTGCTGGTAACAAAATAAGGGCCGTTTTAATATGTGCCACCGCCGGTTACTTTGATATTCCGTACTAATTTTTCACAACACAAAATGTGGCGTTTTAGAACTGGAAGCTGCAATCGATGTTATACCGTGATTTTGCAGTGGTTTTGAAAAAGATATGGGCGCATGCGCGTTAGATCAGTGGATTGTTTTTAATATCTGTGCAGAGTCCGCGCTCGACGCGACCACCACAGCTGAGGGCGATCGAATGATTTTGGCGCACTATATAAACGGGTTGCTGTTCCTGTCCCAACTCACCTCCGGTCGCCGGCTCTACGAGACATGGAGTACCGATGGAGAGGTGAGTTGGGGACACCCTGTGTTGTATCTCGGTTGATTTGACTTGGTCAATAATTGTTGTAGCATTAATACTACACCAGGAGCACTACTCTACTCATGGAGGTGGTATTTTGTGGTGATGCAACAAGTATGTATATGTGAAGTTCACGTTCCCTGTCCTGTGGAGGTTACATGTTTGTAAGGATCATCCATGTTGATGGTCTCTTTGGTATTTTTTACCCTTTTGTTCTATACATCAGAACTCGTTACATATATTTTATTGACTGAATGTTTTTAAACAGTAAGGTTCATTCAAATTGCCCTGAAACCTAGGCCCATTACGATGGAAGGCCTCTGGTTATTACCATAGGCTGATTATGATGTATGGCCATATTATTAATATTAATGAGATACTCTTTTAACATTTATGAGTTACCTTTTTCTCCTTGGTTTTGTAGTTTTGTGTTTATACATGCCTCACTGACTGTCTATAGGAGTTATATTTATCCATATACAGAGGAAGGATATGTGATGATAATAATACTTTACACCGTTCTTTTTAGAGCGGTGCCCCCTTCCTGAGCGGCTGCCAGGCTGAGGTGGGATTGAATACCCAGCAATTGCGGGTAAGACATTTAAAACATTTTTTTCTATTACAGAATCACAGTGTACACCATTTTGCGCAACATTATCCTTTTTATTTATTGTTAATTTTTTTTATTTTAGGTATACTCTTCCTCTTCGCAAATCATATATTGAGGAGAGAGTCTACATACTGAAGAAATGTATTCAGTATCCTTTTTGTTGCACTTATTCATATATCGTTCGCAGCAGCACCTATTTGAGGTCCTGATGAAAGACTGACCCACTTGTGGGCAGTATGGCTGAAACATGTTGACCACTTTTTTCACTGTCACCGTAGCAGTTCTAAATCCATACCGCTGGTGCTCTGGTTTTAATCCTGGAAGTGGGTGTATTTGAATAAATTCTGAATTATACAACCCCTAGCCAGTTTTATTTGCACTTTTTCACTTCTATATTCATTTGCGCTGCGCCTTCACTCATACTCTCTTGATCTTCACATGAGAATTTAGGATATCCTACTTGTTATAAAAAACATCCCTGACCTCCTCTCTCTAGATGAGAGGGTTGTAACCCTCCAAGGAACTAGGTTTTTCCTTGAAGAGGAGAATCCCCATGATGAAGCATGTCACCTTTGTGGTGAGTGAGGGATTTTGTCCTAAAAAGGGAAATGCCCATTGGTTATTTCAGGTGTTTAGTCTGTGATTCTTGTTCAATAGATTTGATACAATTTATTTTGTAGCATTTGATCATACATCATTCTAGCTAGTTGTTCAGACCCAGGGATTTCGTACTGTTTTTAGTGTTACTATTGGGGAATAAATCCGTTGTGGTCTTTAAAATTTCCCTAAGACCCTCTTGTTTTCAATCTGTATTCGTTTGGAAGACGACTGGTTGGAGACACCTGCTCTAACGGCTACCACCAAATCTGGAAGGAGGAGGCCCGCCGTACCTGGGGGGTCCACTTGTCCCCACAAGGGTTCTGCCAATAGAAGACAACTGCTGCCTGCAAGACACTGCTAAGAGGGCTGCAAATATCAAACCTGAGCAAGGCATCGGTATGACTCTAACACATCCAGCACACTTTCAGCACAGACTGATAGCGGGAGCCCGGTTTCGTAGCCCCCATAGAACAGATGAAAGGTTGAAGGCAATTAAAGATCAAAGGGAGGAAATGCTGCACCAGTGGCAGCTAGCATCTACTGGGGGGGCAAACAAAAGGCTATATAAAGAAAAAACACGTACTGGATTTTAAAGGACAACGTCCTCCTCACTCTGACCTCTTTTGCTGGGACTGCAGTGCAGGCCCCAGCAAACTCCCTTTACCAATACTGGCCTGTGCACGTGCTGTTAACCAGCATGTGAGCAGAGTCCTGGTTGGTGGGAGCGGCTTCTCTCGGCACTCCCCAGCGCACTGGAGGCCTGCACTTGCTCTCATCCTAGCTGTCTTAACACAGCTGGGTTAAGAGGTTTAAAGAGTGCATGTCTGGCTGGCCATCGTAGAACGGATGGTCAAAGAGATATGCACAGTTTAAACAGTGCAAAGGTAGCCCTCTCCCCACCACTCCTCCCTACTGTCACTCAACAGGCCCTACCCCATCCTGATGCTCGGTTTAAGATGGGACGATGAAAAATAAAATGGTAATGGAGTACCATTTTATTTTTCATCTCTGAGGCTTGGGGGCACTTAAGTGAGGCGACGCTCCTCTGATCCAAAGGAGGAGCCGCCCCTGTGCTGCACCTGCATTATTTCCTTGACTTGAAAACCATAGAATAATGGCATGGTTGGAAGGAGGCAGCTTAAGAGTAGGCAGTATTACTACTGGTATGTCTTGGACCCGCATATCAAGCATTTGATACTTTTAATTTTAACGTGCTGTGTTGCATTTTATCATTTCATTAATAATTTTATTTTAAAAAGAGAGGCACTGGGCCGTGCAATCATGTTATTGTGCTGCTGGGTGTCTGTTGATTACTAAGCCTGTTGTACCCTTTTATTAATATTCCTGAAACAGGGTCGGACTAGTCTCTAGGTCAAGCAGGCAGTGCCTAATGGGCTGGTTTGACAAGACACCGGGTGGGCCATTTTTCGGTCTGTTTGTGGGCCTGTTTCATGGTCTGCTGGGCAGGGTTTTACTGTTGATTTACCTGAAAAAACATTGGGGCATATTTACAAGCCCCTTGCGCCACCGGAGTATCATTTTATTTGACGCTCTGGTTGCACAGTGTGCTGGCCCATATTTACAAGGCCTTGAAAAAAAACCCTGCGTGGCTGTTCATGGCCTTGTAAATATGGCCCCCTTTCACGCATCACCCATGGCTTCTGACACATTCCTAGATTTACAAGGTTTCGTAAACCTGGAAATGCATCCGATTCTAACGCTTCCCCAGGAAAGTCGTGAAAATGTGGCCCAAAGAGGAGGAATACCTTTATTTCTCCTTGTTTTTCCTCTTTCTATGTGTGATGCATTCTGCAGCACACATAGAAGGAGGAAAACACCATAAATTATTGTTTTTGTGCAGGAAGGTGCCCCTTCCTGCACAAAAACAGTTCTCCCTGCAACGCAGGCACCCTTGCACCATGGTGCAGGGGGCCTGCATTGGCTCTAGGCAGCCTATTGTGTGCCAGTGCAGAAGAAAGCACAGGGAGGTGTTGTATTGTTGTAAATACAATGCATCCCTGCACTTTCCTAATGACGCAGCTCGCAACTGCAAGATGGCTTGCAGCGCAGTGCTGCATCATTCTCTTGTAAATATGTCCCATTGTCTACAACAAGCTCAAATCCATGAGTCTTCCTTACTTTGCAAAATACTTATAAAGTGTCTCTTTAGTAGTTCAAAACGACTGCTCGCCATCTCAATCACAGTCAAGTGCTGAAGGGGCTGTACTCTGGCTCAGTTTAAAGCAAGCATAAGTAAGACATCTACAATGAACACTGTGGGACCCTAACCACCATGGTGGGCTGGAACCTAGGGACGCCAACTAAGTATGCTTCACTTAATCCTACCCATGATCACCCACCATGCACCACAGTGCACTCTAAGGACTTGAACCCTCATACTGTACTGCACCCTAACAAAACTGATAAAGCAGTGCATTTTCGGTGCATGGAAACACCATACTACTTTCATCTAATGGACACTGACCCATTGCCATTCACTTGCATCCAAGAGACCCTTATCTAGGTCACTGCAGTGAACGATAGGGACTTTAAATCATCAAACTGTAATGCACCCCACAGTAAGTAAATCACACAGAAACTAAAGCACTGCATTCTCAGGATGTAACCCACCATCCTATACCCCTGGATCAGAGACACATTCCTATTCATTAAAGAACATAATGTGGATTTCTTGGAACACCAACCACCATATTACACTGCACCCTAAATGTATTATCTCATACTGCATTGCCTACTAGTGACATGACCAGGGTTGCAGACAGGATTGTTTTGGGGAGCAAAGTCCCAACTATGAAAATATGATGGGAAAGTTCCAGAGAGGGTACTCCTTCACTTTATAATTTGTGGGAAAATGACTGCAATATTAGTGAGATTTCAAAGCAGGTAACACATTTTCTTTTGTCCTTTTTACTATAATTTCATTCTTCTCTGATGATTTTTTAGGAAATTGTGTAACAAACTTTGCAATTTAAAACCTGCTGAGGCAAAAATGGTACAATTTTAAGACAACATTAGAGGTGGCAGCAGTAAAGCAAAGAGTTCCACAGGTCCAAATGGTTGATAATAAAATGCCCATTAAAAGGCAACAATACTTGTGGTGCAAAAGACCCCTTGGACACCTCAGCCCTTGTGCCAATACTTGTTGCATTAATGGTAGCTCAACCCTTGATAGGGAGACAGAGGTCTCTTGTGATCCAACAGAAGAACTTCCAATAAGTGTCAGTTCTGATGGTTCTTATGGTTAGGTGGTGTCTGATTGAGTGAGTGTGCCTCCTTAGTGTAACACTGCCTGAAGCCTAGCAGGCACATGGGGGTTGACTCTGCTGATAGAAGTGACTGTGCCTGGAGGAAATTATGTGGGTAACTGCATTGTGTGATGGTTCTTATTCAGGTAATCATGCCTAATATAAGTATTTGTTGGTTGTACCTGATGGTAAAGAGTGTAATTAAGGCCCGATTACAAATTTGGCAGTCTTACAACCTTGTCAGTGGTCCCATGAAGACTGCTGAGCCGGCAGTCTTCTGCCCGCTGTATTACGATGCATGCAGTCTGACCGCCTACCGCTGTCGACGGAGTGGTTTCCACCTGGGTCGCATCAGACTGCAATGTTGGCGATGCATACTCCAACGCCATCAGGGCCGTGGTTTCCGTCCGAGTGATTATGAAAACATAGTTGTACTGGCAGTCCCCTACTGGCGATTCCCTGACAGCGGTAGGCCGTCACTGTACGCTCTCAGCAAAGAACCAAAACAGTGCCAATTTGATGGAAGCACTAAAACAACACAGCTGATATCCATAGGCCAAGTGGACACACGGACAAATCACACTATAAAACACACTCTATCCCATACCATGATGCTTTGCCTCTCCACTGCAGCACAGCAAGACAGAGCAGCACATTTTCGTTCAGATATGGCAGCCTTTTTTTCCTTAGCCCATTTAACACTCTTCACACACTTTTGTTGCATTTCTTACTAATATCCCTTGTTGCTTTTTGTTTCTAGTTATGTTACGCCCCAAAAAATCAACGTTTTTCAGAGGGTGAGTTGTCAGTTATTAGAAATGAAGGTCTGTAGTTGGCAGTGGTTTGCACCATATCCAAGTAAGGACCCTCACTCTAGTCAGGGTAAGAGGATTACACATCTAAGATAACCACTGCTCACCCACTTGGTAGCTTGGCACGAGCAGTCAGGCTTATCTCAGAGGCAATATGTAGTATAGTAACACAGTGAAAACACTACAAATGGACACCACAGCAGTTTAGAAAAATAACCACTATTTACCGGAATAAAACAAGACAAAATCGCAAAAATTCAACATACACAAATCAAAATATCACTTTTAAAAGGTGCAAAATAGTTCACTCCATAAGAAACTATTGATGCAGCACTTTTAGCACAAAGTACCTGGGACGTTTCAAAATCAAAGACGAAAACAGGAGGAAGGGAGGTGAGGTGCCAGAAAAGCAAAGCCATGCATCTGTTCCTTACTCCCAGGGAACGTGACGCGTTGGTTCCTTACTGCCTGGGGAAATGATGCTTTGGTTTCTTACTGCAGTGCAGGGGAGGTGATGCGTCATTTCCTTACTGTCAGGAGAGGTGATGCATCAGTTCCTTACTGTGAGGGAAGATGATGCATCGATCTCTGGACACACGGCCTCGATTCCTTGCCCCTGGGCCATGTCGATGAAAAACTTGGCACACAGGGATGATGCGCCGAAAATCGAGACACGCTGGGTTGATATGGTAGCTACGGAACAAGCGCTGCAGTGATTTCCCAGCCGCGAAGCAGGTGATGCGTTGACTTCTTTCCGAAGCACAGCAGGGCCTGCACCAGAATCAGTAACATGGAGCTCTGGACTCGAGTTACGGTGATCTTTCAGTTGCACGGCAGGTGCTGCATCAATTCTTCAGCCGTGGAGATGCATCGCTTTTTCAAATTCATGGAGGTGCAGCGTCGGAAAAAAACGGGTGCTGACAGTCAATACATGGATTTTCTTGATCCTTAGCAGCAAAACCACCTCCAATTGCCCAGAACTGGGATTGGCACCACTTGGCAGGTTAGAACTCCCAGCTGAGGAGTTCAGGCGCTGCAGATGAGGTCTTTGATGTCACTGAGATTTCTTAACGGGTGGCAAGCATGCACAAGCCCTTGGAGACCCTTGGAAAACAGGATATAGAAAGCAAAGTCCAGTCCTTTCACTTCCAGGACAGAAGCAGCAAGCAGCAGGCCGGCACAACAAAGCAACCAACAGAGAGTCAGTTCCTCCTACAGCACCCAGCTCTTCTTCCTGGCAGAATGTCCTACTAGTCCAGAAGTGTTCTGAAGTTATGGTGTCACAGCTCCAGTACTTATACAAGTTTTTGTCTTTGAAATAGGCAACTTCAGAGGTAAGTCTCTGTAGTGTACAAGGCCCTGTGTTTCCCTGCCCTGCCTTCAGAAACACTACAGGGCGGTGGAGACAGCTGTGTGTGAGTACAGGCACAGCACTATCCAGGTGTCAGTGACAACTCTTCCCACCACTCTAACTCAGGAAGATCCATCAGCCGGATGATGGGCCATCAGGATATGCAGGGTACACTTCAGCTCCCTTTGTGTGACTGTCTAGAGTGAACGCACAACATCACAACTGTCACCCTCTCTCAGATGTGGATTGCACAGGCAGGCAGAGGCACAGAATGGTAAAGCAAGACAATGCCCACTTTCTAAAGGTAGCATTTTCAAACATGCAACTTAAAAACCAACTTATCTAAAGATGTATTTTAAGGACCCCAAACTCCAAATCTCTATCTCTTCCCAATTGGAAGTTACACTTGTAATAGGTTACAAGGCAGCTCCAAGGAAAACATATGGGAAAGACAGCCCAAACAATAATGAACAAGCATTGGCATAGCCAATAGGGCTCACCTTTCGGACCTTATAAGTGTTTTGCCAGAGCTATTGGCATTGCCAATGTGTTTAAGCTATGTTGTAAAACAGTGTGGCTGCTGTTTATGCATGTGGAGAAGTTATAATAAAGTGTTATAAGCATTTTTGTTACCTTATATATAACTAAGTAAACATTATGTACAAATGAACGACCCTATTAAAAAAAGAATTATGTTAGTAATGGGATTTCTGGTTGGCTAGGGCTTGCTCCTAAGCCAGGCAGAAACCTCCACTCTAGTCAGGCCAAGAGAGTTACACACTGAAGATAACCCCTGCTCACCCCCTTGGTAGCTTGGCATGAGCAGTCAGGCTTATCCCAGAGGCAATGTGTAAAGCATTTGCGCAACACACTCACACAGCAGCAACACACTAGGCACAATACAAAAGAAACTCCACACAAGGTTATATATAAAATAGCCTTTGTATTATCTAAAACGCATTAGAATCATAATCACGCATATACACTGTGCCAACTGGCACTAGGCAATATTTACAGGGGATTATATACACAGGACAGGGCCAATCGGGTCACTGTGAGAACCTTTTAGAAAGCACTAGTAACAAATGTAATACACAACCAGTAACTACTGGCAAAATACTAAACTCAGCATTATATCACCTTAGCATTAGGCATCATCCTAAAACATCATAGCATAAACACAGTAGGAATCACATTGGGCATACATTGTGCACCACAGTAAGACTGCAAAAGTGCACATAGTACCTTAGCCTACACACTGAAATCACCCCAGGCCAACTAGCCTTTCACTGGGGCTCCAATGCCCTATGTCCAGAAAGTCGAGGAGTAGTTGCCAATGTAGTAAAATCACAGGGCGCAATGCGCTGGGGCCTGGGGTGTATCGCACCCCTTTCTGGCATTAAAAATAATATGCCCCCGTCGGTGCAGCTTACCGCGCTCTTGCGGTGCAGCTGTGAGGAATGAAACACTGGCACCACGGTGCCTGGCGAACCCCATTCTTGAGGGCTCGAGCAAAATCGATGAACAGGTAAATGTGCCTTCAAGGGATTTATTAAGGTACTTAGTTATGTTATTCTCAGTCACAGTTAGGTTCAAGATTCGTTGTTTACTTGCTAGTTAATTTCTCATGTCAACCAGTTTTATAACACAATTTTTACTTCTGAGCTAATCATATTAAAATATATTCCAACGGAATATATATCACAAAGCAGGAAACAGCAAAAAATTAGCAAACAACTAGGGTGTTTCTAAAACAAATTAATTTTATCTTCAGATTTCATAAAGGGTATAAATATGAAACAGTAACAATTAAACAAGAAGACAGCATTCAATAATTTTGGACTTCACTGTTAAAATTGTATACACTTTTTCACAATCACAATCGATGAATTTTAGGAAAAAAGTGTACAGGTCGACGTTTCGGTCTCTAGGCTTTTGTCGATGAGACCATCTTCAGGACTAAAAATGTTTAAAGTGGTTGACCCCTGAATACTGTTGTTAGGAAAGATCGACTGATTCATACAACACAGTTGTATTCACTCTAGTGGTTATGTGGGACCCTGAATGGGCCAGTCTTATTCTTTAAAAAGCGCAATTAAATGAAGACCGGCGTGGGCACTCAGAAGCTTAGGAACACTCAAAGCTGATGCGCTCTCGAGTGTTCCGAAGCTTCAGAGTGTCCCGAGGTTTTCCACTCTCAAAGGATATTTCAGATTGTAAAATTGTTACAGCCGTAAATTCTCCTGGCAATAAATCAAGAGACTTTACCATACGGAAAGTTTAAAATACGAACAGAGCGAACCACGACGGTCTTCGTTTAATTGCGCTTTTTAAAGAATAAGACTGGCCCATTCAGGGTCCCACATAGCCGCTACAGTGAATACAGCTGTGTTGTATGAATCAGTCGAACTTTCCTAACAACACTATTCAGGGGTCAACCACTTTAAACATTTTTAGTCCTGAAGTTGTGCTGGTCTAAGACATTTATTTTCTGAAAATCCATCTTCTTATAGTGTCTTAAACGCAGGATAAAGCGCAACACTTTGGAAGACAAAACAATTAAATAAACATACATATAAATCAGCTGAACCACAACAGCACCATCATAAATTTATAGTAAGTACAATTTTACAGCTTAAAATAGCTACGGGGGAGCGGAGCAAAGAGACAGAGTAGCAACAAAAACTAGGCTTTTTAACACTTTTACAAAAAGAGAAGTTCCTTGTTGAAAGTCAGCAGCACTATAACATTCTGGGTTGTGCAACTGTAAGAGCATTGAACAACAGCCTATGAAAACAAATACAAATTCAGACTGTTGAGATCTGGTTACATTGATATGCCCATCATGGAGTGTATGCAGAACACCGAGCTGGCTGGAAAGGTTAGTCAGTCTCAGTTCTCATGTTCTGTTAATCTACCAGAAAGCAGATTTATGAGAAAGGTAATAAACAGCAAGTAACTTAGCCCGCTGGGCAGCAGCTGTGTGTAGAGGAGGGGACAGACATCTGGCACAAATCTATGGCGGCTTAAGTTCTCCTATCAAATCTATTAAATTAGATCTTTCAGGTTTTGAGTAATGGTTATTGACCAAAACACTTACCTTCACCTCAAAGTGGAATTTCTCTTGATCTCATGCTGGGCCACCATATTGGTTTTCTTTTTGTGTTGAATAGCTTGCAGTTACAATACACACGCTCCACTGGGGAGCCATCAGCATCAACATAGCATGTATCAACACAAGCATTTTTAATTACGAAGGGCATCAGTAATATGTAGTGCGAACATAAACAAACAGCTCCTAAGAGCCAACTACCCCCCCTAACTCCCCCAGCACTTAATAAGATGTAACACCATACAGGCAAGGGATCTTGGGCACTATATACACATATATTCGATAATACAAATATTGAAATCCAATTGTAGTGATTCCCAATGATTCTCAATGAGGCATAAATTAAAAGAAAAAGCAAAAGGAGAACAACAAATAGGACACATCACAGATCAGGATGACTCAATAGATACATCATCAGTGGGGCCCAGAAATCTTTGGGTCGAGATGACTCAGGCAGGTCCTTCGCATAGGACTTCAATTGTTCCCTGCAATAGGTTAAGTCTCGGACCCATTTTCGAACCGTAGGGAGACTCTTAGAACCCCAGCATTGTGTCACAGCCCGCTTGGCCAATAATGTCACCACGGCAACCGCAACCAGTCGCCGGTTACACGGCTCCAAAGACTTCACGTCACCCAGCAGGCATACCTCCGGCACACACCACACGTGCTCCGACACCACATCCGTCATCACACTCACATGGCAGAAGGCAGCTATCCCTGTGCACTGCCATGAGAGGTGCCATGAGAGGTACAAAAAATCGTCATCTGCTTGTCCACACCCCACGCAGCAGCTGTAGCACGCAGTCCAAATTTCCGCAGTTGCATTGGAGTGTAGTATAACTGGTGTAAAAATTTTAAATGAATGATACGCAAATTACAGTTGGCCGTGAGGCGCCCAGTCAGCGTACAGCAGAACAGCCAATTATCAAGTGGCAAGGTGTATCCCAACGCTGCATTCCATTTAAGATAAGGGTTCTCTCCTGGCTCCATTTCACGTTGGGATGCAGCATATAATTTAGTAATCAGGCCCTTGCGCTCCTCACCAGCCAGCACCGCCTGCAGTGCTCTCAATGTTTGCAGTTCAGCTGGATAATTGGGGTAAATTGCTCTGACCGCCTGTCGCACCCTCACATATGTAAAGCACAGCATCTGGCCGTGAGTCCGACCTGCCTGCACGTCCGGTAGCGAGCGGAACTGGCCCTGTTTGTACAGGTCACCCATTAGCACCACTCTGGCGGCCTGCAGTGCGCGTAGAGCAGAACGCTCCTGTGCCGCCAAAATATCAGGATGCGCTGCTGTTGGCAGCTTTGGGGCATAAAGGCAATCCAGCTGTGCCCTTCTAGCAGGGGCTTGCCAGGCCCAGGCGGTACACAATACTGGGTTAATTTCTGCCCTGGGGACGCCACCGCCACCTGAAAGTGCTGCAGCCACAAGAGGCAGTGGGAGAATTGCATCCACCTCTATCGCCGTATGGCTTAGGAACCGTTGCTGAAAAAAACAATAATGCGCAAATTGCGCCTGGGCACACAAATAGTAGAGACGCATGTCCGGTGCCTCGAAGCTGCCATGGTCAAATGGCTGTAAAAGCCTATCCCAGCTACAAGTACAACAAGGCTTTTTGCACCCCCGGACAAACGACAATAGGGGGGACTGTAACGCTTTCAAAATGGAAATATTCAACTGAATAGGAATGTTTACAAACAGATACAATAATTTGGGTAAAATAGTTAATTTTGTCACCGCAATGCGATCCACAAGCAACAGGGGCAGCCGGGCCCAGCGCTCAGCCTTATCTGTAATTTGTGAGATGGTGCAACCATAGTTCATGTAAACTATCTGCTCAGGGTCCCCATGTAACCAGACACCCAAATATTTCAGCAGGTCCTGGGTCCAGGACAGCAGGAAGTCCAGTTCGACCTCACAAGTGCCAGTCGTAAGGGGAAATACCATCGACTTAGCCCAATCAATCCCTAGGCCTGAGAAACCTTCAAATTTAACATACTCTCGTAGCAACTCCGGAAGGTAGGTGGCAGGCTCGCGGACATATAATAGTATGTCATCTGCAAAAAGCGAAACAACGAGCGGACGCTGCAGGAAACGCAATTCAGCCGATGTATATAGCTGGCACAGCTTGCACGCGAGAGGCTCTAAAGCCAATGCAAAAAGCATTGCGACAGTGGGCAACCCTGCTGTGTGCCCCTACGAATGGAAAAGGCCGACGACACCCAACCATTAACACGAACCCTGGCAACTGGCTCGGTATATAGGACTCTGATCCACTGGAGGAAAAACAGAGGGAGGCCCATTTTTGTGAGTACAGTAAACATATAATACAATTGAAGGGAATCAAATGCCGTTGCTGCGTCAAGCAACACCGCTACTGTTTGAAAGTCTGAGTCAAAATAGTGCAGGGTGACGAAAAGTGTGCGCAGATTATGCGTGGTAGACCGGGCGGGCACAAACCCTGACTGGTCAAGGAGCAACAGCAGGGGAACCAGGGGTTTTAGCCGGACAGAAATCATCTTAGCCAATATCTTAGCGTCTATATTAATAATTGAAAGGGGCCTGTAGGACTCGCAACGATTAGATGCCTTATCAGGCTTCAATAACATAACCAAGAGGACTTCCCTTAAGGAGGGTGGGAGACGGCCGGTATCATACACCTCCGCATAGATCTCAAGAAGTCTGGGAATAATACATCCGCAAAGGTCTTATAAAACTCACAAGAAAGCCCATCCAGTCCCGCAGCCTTACATGTGGGAAGGGACATAATAGCAAGTTTTACGTCCTCCTCATCAAAAGGTTGTGTAAGATATTCCCTATGATTCAAGGACAGCCAGCCAAGAGCAATGTCGTCTAAATATGAGTGCATGTCATCCTGCTGCACCATGGTCTTATTTTCGTGAAGTCTGGCATAGAAGTCTAGCATGGTCCCACTAATGTCAGCTGTAGTGTATTGTGCCTCCCCCGCCTCGTCAAGCATCTCTGTAATGTACTCCTGACTACGTGGAGCAGCCAACCTCTGAGCAAGTGAGCGGCTAGGCCTACCCCCCTCGCCATAATATCTAGCCTTACTGCGTCTAGACCTATGGACTATCTCTTGATCGACAGTGTTGTTATGCTCAGTGACCAACTCCCGGATCGCAGACAGTGTCGCTGGAGAAGGGTCCGACTCGTAGGCACGTTCTAAAGTGGAATTGTCTGCAGCTAGTTTGTGAATCCTATGCCTCAAATCCCTCAAGACGCCTGCCTGCGCCCCCATGCACACCCCTTTAATAGTTACTTTAAATGCTTCCCAGAGGACGCCGACGCTGTCAACCGAGTTCTCATTTCCCTTGAAAAAATTATGAATAGCCCCCCCAATTGTGTGTTTGAAGACGGAGTTAGTCAATGAGGATGGCTGCAGCCGCCAAGTGAACAGAGGCCTCTTGCGTGCAGGAACCTGCAGCTCCAAGAGCACAGGGGAATGGTCCAAGAGCGTCCGAGCCATATGGCGTACCTCAACCACCCAAGTACACTCAGTCTCAGTGACCAGCCAGAAATCCAGGCAGGACCAGGTCACATGTACAGAGGAAATAAAAGTACTCTTGCGAGCCCCAGGGTGTTGCAGTTACCACACATCATTCAAACGGCCAGCATCCATCAGTCCCAGCAACATCTCAGAAGCTTGCTTAGGCCATGATGTCTCACTACCCATACAATCAACAGCGACATCCAGACAGACATTAAAGTCGCCACCCCAGATTATCTCCACCTCTGGAAAGCTTGTGATGCGGCGCCGTACGTTTGAAAAGAAGGCCGGATCATCAATATTCGGTCCTTACACATTCACTAACAGGACACTTGCTCCTCTCAGCTGTCCATGCACCAGCGCTATCCGGCCTGAGTCATCAGTTTCAGTTCGAGTGACAGAAAATGGAACCCCTGCTTGACCAGAATCATCACCCCTCATGCATAGCTAGGAAATGAGGACGCGACTCGCACACCCGCCCACCGACCACCCACATTTTTATCGGACAATTTCGTAAGATGGGTTTCCTGTAAATAGTCCCTCTGAAAGTCCATCCTGTCCAAGTAAGCAAGCAGAGATCGAATCTTTTTGGGGGTGTTTAGGCCTCGGACATTCCAGGTTAGAAACCTCACCACTCATTGAGTTAATAGAATTGTAAAAAATCTGGCAATTGGATATATCAAAGACATGTGTCCACTCGTACAAATAATAAGGTGAATACAACACTACCGTAAACCGAAAGTGCCGGACGTCCCCCCCTCACCCTCCACCCCCAACCCCCCTCCCACTTCAGCGTCCCCAACTCGCCAAAGCCATCCCAACTCTCTCCAACCCATCCCCAACTAGGGAAAAAGCAAAGCGTAGGTGGGGTACTCCCATTGGGGGACGTCAGAGTGCTACTAGCCTCCTATCAGGTAGGAGGTGGCTGAGCTGAACAAGCATCTGTGCCTGGTCAAAGAATACAGCAGGTGAATCACATGGCAAGGAAGACGTGCATATATAAAAAGACTCAACAATGTCCACCTGTACATGGGAGAAAATCATGGAATGCATATGAACCATAACATTGCGCAGGTCAAGAAAAAAGCTGCCCAGATGGGCTTAGTGGTGGGACGTAGTACCGATGTGCTCCCCACAGCCCTACTGTTCCTAAGTTTCGGAAGGTGTCTGGGATTCGCGTCACCTTCTCTTTAGATGTTTTGCATGCTCCAGTGCTGCCTTGGGATTGGTGAAAATCCTTGAGTCTGCATCCGGGCCTATCTTCAAGCGGGCAGGGTATAACATGGCGTAAGGGACTACCTCGGATTGTAAAAACTTTTTGACAGACCTGAACTCCCTTCGCGCAGCCTGTACAGTAACAGTAAAATCAGGGAAGAAAGAGAGTGTGTTGCCCTGATGTTCAATAGTGCCCTTATCTCTAGCCATGCGCAAGATGGCATCACGGTCCCTGTCATTCAACACCCGCGCAATAATGGGACGTGGTGGGGCGCCAGGGACAGGCCTAGCTGCGAGGGAGTGATGGGCCCGCTCAATAATGAACATGGCGGTGAGCAGTTCTGTACCAAAAATGTCCTTTATCAAGTTCCCAACAAAGGTCTCCATTTTGCCCACATTCGTTGATTCTGGCAGACCCGTAATTCGAATGTTGTTATGTCGGGAGCGGGCTTCCAAGTCCTCATTCTTGGCCTGAATGAGGGAGAGAACCTTTTCCATATTAAGTGTTTTCCCTACGACATCGCTCAGACCATCCTCTGTTGCAGACACTCGTTGCTCGACTTTCCCCATGCAGGTGTTTTGATTTTCAAGCTGTGATGACATGTGGTCGAGGCGTTGATGCACAGCCGCCATCGTAGCCTCTATGGATTGGAGGCTATGCTGCATGGCCAACAGTGTTGTCTCTATGGTGGAGGGTCCCTCGTCCTGGGCAACCGCCTCAGAGTCAAAGGCCGCCTTTTGTGGAGTCTTGGAGGACTTACGCGCCTCGAATGTGAGGTGAGGTTGGGACTCATCAGTCCTTCCCATATTGCCCGCAATTTGAGTCAAACTATCGACAGGGAGTTAAGGTGAGGAGGGCACCCCAAGACGGAACCTCTCAGGCCTCGAGATCAGTATAGCGTAGACCCGTGCTGTAACCAGCCCTGTGAGCCCGAGGCACTCCCTGAGAAGAGGCGATCATGCCTGCACCCCACTACAGGAGAGGCTAGAAAGTGAGGGCCGCACCACAATCAGCGATATGATCAGTAGCCCTTTCTGGACCAGAATGACACTTGGCGTAGGCCCACAGGCAGTACTGTCACCAATAGCGAGGTAGAGAATGAGGGATCAACCCAGTTCAGGGATGTGTAGCCAGACAGCGCACAAAAGGGTCAACCCAGAGGTAAATCAATAGCAGGGCCCAGGCCAGGCCAACTCAACCCCGGCTCAATTAGAAACTCACTGCGGTGCCCAAAGAGCAGGTCCCGGTAATACCAGGATGATCATCAGCAACGCGGCTCCTCTAGGTATAGTGCGAAGCCGGGGGTGTGCATAGATAGACCCGGGTGTAGGCCATAGAGGAAAAAGCGGTCCAGCGGGGCCTCAAGGAGACCACTAAGCAACTCGCTGGGTGGGAAACGGCCACTACAACGAGGCCGTTTCCACACATAACTTAACCACGCATGCATTACAACGCATGCGAGGTTACAACGAATAGCCTTTACCACGCATACCTTTACTAAGAGATACGTAGTAAAGGCATGTGTGTTAAAGGCTAAAAATAAAGAAGGGGGGTTGGGGGGTCTCCCCCCCCCAAAAAAAGCGAGAAAAAACAGGGGGCATGGGGGGGGGTTACTACCCACCAAAAAAAAAACACCTGTTGGAGTTTCTATGTGGAGGCAATCGGCGTCATTAGAGGAAACGGAACGACACTTCCGTTTCCTCTTAACGACGTGCTACGTCAACATGGAAGAACATTGAGAAGAGACAACGTGGAGAGGTAAGGGGAATTTTAGATAAAAAAAAACAGGGGTCCGATTTAAGGGTTAAGGGTAGGGGAGGGGTATTTGTAAGAAGGGTTTAGGGGTGGGGGAATAACTTTTACCAAGAGTATGCCCTTACCATGCATAAATTTACAACGAAAATCGTTCTAAAACTATGCGTGGTAAAGGAATATTCGTGGTAAAGGTTATGCGTGGGAAATGCATTCGCGTTGTAACGCATGCGTGGTAAATGCATGCATTGCAACAGAATGCGTTGCAACATCATACAACCCACTGGGCAACACACAGAGAGGAGAGAGTGGCCCAGCCAATGAGGAAAGCATCCAGCTCAAAACTCGCACCCATAGCATGCCTACACCACTTTATAGTAGGAGGTGGAAGCAGGTAGATGCACCACAGTGTGGCACTCATGTGACATCAGGGCCTCAGGCGATAGATAGGGCAGTCCCAAATGCACTTGACCACAGCATGATGTAGGCCAAACAGGTGGAGCACCTCCAGGACACCAGGCAGGATGTCATCCACAGAGGCGTTCAGATTGACGGCAGCAAGCAGCTGGGCCCAGGTAACGCTGCCCACAGCCTCCCACGCACCCCAGCACCCAGCGACAGCTCACAGGCCGCGGCCCACACCAGGCCCGCACCCGTCTCCGCAGAAACAGGCCTGAACCGGGCCGCGTCCCCTCACCGCCACCTGCGGCAGGAACACATGATTCTCCATCCACCGCCGCCGCCGCTCTCACGGGAGAGCCCAGTCAGATAGAGGCCCTCTCGTCGCCGTACGCCGCCGATCCCCTCTCGCCTCCAGGGGCCCAGAACAGCATCCCCACCTGGAGCGGCAAGCTCTGTCGATCCGCTGTCCGTCCCAATGGAGCCTCAGGAAGCAGGTGAGCCCCCGCTGACCTCAAAAGGGCGCAGTCGTCAGGCCGAGGCCACCGATTTCAGGGCCTCATGGGTGCCGCCACTTTGTAGATGAGCGGCTGGGGACGATTATGCCTGAATTACAGCGGCTGCAGCTATCGTAGGCGGTCCAAAAACACTCCAGTAGAAGCAGGAGTGCTTTGTGCACAGGATACACTATTCAGTGCCTCCGGATGTCAGGTTTTACAGGCGGATAATGGTCGGATAAGTGCTCAGCCGGGCATAGCCTCACTAGAGTGCGGCCATCTTGCCGTGCGCCCTCTAGTGCCCCCAGGCCACCATATTTAAGGTTGAATTGAGTTACTTCGCTGTTATGAAGGGAAGCGCACGAATGTGCACAAACAGATGTTCAAAACAACGATCCACAGTGAACAGAAAAAGAAGTGCAAGGAAACAAAGAGAAATAAACAAATGAGCAATAATAAAAGTAACAGGGCCAGTTGCCAGTGGCAAGAACCACCCACAGGAAGGAGGGATAAATGTGAGCATTTAGCCATGGAAAGGCAAGGAATTTAAAAAACCACTCACAGGAAGAAATGGGAACCGAGGGGCGTGCTACAAGCCACTCAGAGAAGAAACATGATGTCTTCAGAGCGAGACCTAAAATTTAAATTAGCAGTATTTCACTATCAGGACATGTAAAACACTTGAGTACATGTCCTACCTTATAAATACACTGCACCCTGCTTATGGGGCTACCTCTGGCCTACCTTAGGGGTGCTTTACATGTGGTAAAAGGCAAGGTATCGGCTTGGCAAGTGTGAACACTCGCCAGGTCGACATTACAGTTTGAAACTTTCCATACAGACACTGCAGTGGCAGGTCTGAGACATGGTTGCAGGGCTATTCATGTGGGTTTAACAATCTGTACTGCAGGCCCACTAGCAGTTTTTGATCTACAAGCCCTGGGCACAAACAGTGAACTTTACTAGGGACTTACCAGTAAATCAAATATTCCAATCATGGATAACAAATACAGATGCCATTTACACAGGGAGCACTTACACTTTCGCACTGGACAACAATGGTAAGGTACCTAGAGACCTAAAACCAGCCAAAACTAAATGCAGCACACAGTCAAAAACAGGAGGTCAGAAGCAAAAAAGACAGAGAAAAACTCACCAAAGATGCCAAGCCTAACAGGTGTCCCCGCCAGCTGAAAGAGGGGAGAGTTACCCAATCTCATGGAAGTTCTCTTCAGTAAGGCGGAAGAAACTGGACAGACCATCAGCATTGGCATATTTTGTGCCAAGGTGGTGTTCCTTTAAAGTCCATTCCCTGTAGGGAGATGAACCACCTTAACAATTTTGGGTTCTTTCTCACCCCTCATTTGCATCAACTATCTGAGGGGTCTATGGTCTGTCTGAACCTGGAAGTGAGTCCAAAACAAGGAGGGTCTTAGCTTATTCAGCGCCCAGACGGCCGTAAAAGCTTCCCTTTCAATTGCACTCAACCTCTGTTACCGGGAAAGTAACTTCCTACTAATGACAGCTACAGGTTGATCTAGGCCCTTTTCATTCAGCTGTGAAAGCACGCTCCCACACCATGCTCTATGTTATCAATCAGCACCAAAAACTCCTTGGAGAAGTCAGGAGCCTTGAGCACATGACGTCCTTCAGAGTATCAAAAGCGGTCTGGTATGCCTTAGTCCAGATTACCAGACGTGGCTGCTTCCTTGAAGTCAGCTCAGTCAAGGTGGCAACAATGGTGTCATACCCCGTGACAAATCTGCTGTAGTACCCGGTGCGAAATGAGAAGGCTCTCTCACCTCTGTCTGGGACTTGGGGGGTGTCCACGCAATGGTTTTAGGGGTGCCACCTGGTGGCTTCGTTCATGGTGCACCAACTACACCACAGACCCCTATCCTATCTGGCACTTACTGGCCTTTATAGTGAGACCTGTCTTGTTCAACACTTACCAGCGGTGGAACAGGTGGTCCTCCCAGCTGGCACTGAAAGCAGCAATGTTGTCAACGTAGGTGCCACTGAAGTTCTCAAGTCCAGCCAATACCTTGTTAACCAACCTCTGAAATGTGGCAGGTGCGTTCTTCAACCCAAAATGCATAACTCTGAACTGGTAGTGCCCTTTTGGTGTTGAGAATGCTGACCTCTCCTGTGCCCCCTCGGTCAAGGCAATCTGTCAGTACCCAGGTGTTAGAGCAAACGTGCTGAGAAACTTGGCAGCTCCCAACCAATCAATGAGCTCAGCAGCTCGGGGGTGGGGTGCGTGTCAGTCTTAGTGACAGCAGTGAGTCCACAGTAGTCCCCGCAGAACTGCAGTTCTGGTGTGGCAATGGCGGCAGCAACCTTGGAAACCAAGACCAATGGACTGGGCCAAGTGCTGGAGGGCTCAATAAAGCTAACATATTATGCTTCACTGTCCCCAGTATCAATGTCATGAGTTCACCAATGGGTGACTCCAGGGTGAGTGAAAATAGAGTGGCAAACTGCCCCAGTAGCTGAAGACAGTCACTCGGCTGCTCCAGTGTCAGTGTAGGAGAGAGGATCACACCTTCTTGTGACCCACCCGGCTCAAAGGCAGACAGGATGTCGGTGAGAGGTTTACTCTCCTCTTCCACCCCATCAACAGTATCCAAGAGCATGGTCAACTCAGACCTCTCAAAGTGGGCTTTGAGACGGTTCATGTGCAGGACCCTCAAGGGGTTTCTAGTAGTCTGCAAGTCCACCAGGTAGGTAACAATAGTCTTGCGCTCCCTTCACCTCGTATGGGCCAGACCAATTGACTTGTAGAGCACGGGGCTCTACTGGTTTCATCACCCACACCTTTTGACCAGGCTGAAACTCAGCCAAAGTGGTATTCTGGTCATACTAATGTTTCATGTCATCCTGGCTTGCTTCCAGGTTCACCTGAGCAAGTTTCCTGAAGCAGGATACCCTGGTTTCGGAAGGCCAGTGTGTAACCGAAGACATCCTGGGGTGGCTTTCTAGGAACTTCCTCCCAGCCCTCCTTGACCGAACTGGGAGGTCCTCTCACAGGGTGCCCGTACAACAGATCACAGGTGGTAAAGTCAACCCCCTTCTGATGGACCTCCCTGTAGGTGACAAGTCTGACAAAAGGTTTTGCCCTGCCTCAAATGTGCTGGCAAAGGCATATCATGAACCAAATCCAGTAGGAAGGTTCTGAAGCGCTAGTGTACCACTAGCACATGGGCTGTCCCAGGCTCATCAACCTTAGGCTATAAAGGAGTTCATTCTCCCAGTAGATCAAATGTGATTTAGACTCTTTGGCTGGTTTCTGGTACTCAGCCTGCTGCCTAAGACCCACTATAATAGGGGATGTCTTCTGCTCCATGCAGAACGTTTTACTGGTGGGACCCCCTTCTTGATGCCAATGGGTTAGCTCAGGCAAGTATCCCAGTTCAGTCACTGCTTCCCCTGTAGGTTCTTGGGTGTCTCCCTCAGGTTCAGCCTCCTCCCAGACAGTGGGAATTTCAGGAGTAGGTTTCTCATGACCCTTACCCCTCCTCTTCTTGGCAGACACCTGGGCCACTGTTTCAGACTCCAGGTCCTTTTCAGCACCCTGGTCTGCCATGGACTGTGTGGTCAGGCACGCCCACTCAGGAAATCCCATAATCTTCAAGTGGGACCTGTATTCCACCTCCCTCCAGGTGATGTGTTCCAGGTTATTACCTAGCAAACAATCCACAGGCATGGATGGGCTAATAGCTACTCTTAAAAGATCTGAGAACCCGCCTACTCAAAAAGAACCTGAGCTACTTTACAAAAGTGCTTTCTGTTGTCTACTGCAACTACTTGGTGAAGTGAGTTAGGGACCACGTGCTCTTAAGACACCAGGTGACATCTGACTGTAGTCACACTGGCTCCTGGGTCTCTCAGAGCCTCCACCCTCTGCCCATCAATCGTCACCCACTGCATGTATTTCTTAGTGTTATCAGGCATGAAGGTTCTCTGGACCATCTCACTGTCCCCTAGTGAGACATGGGTCATATCTGCCAGTTCCCCACACCCACCTGGGATCAATTCCTTCCCAAGCGCCACACTGACCAAGCCTGGGGTCTCCCCACCAGTGGGAGGCTGTGCTTGCTTGGGACACCTGGGATCCCCTCTCATGTGACCCTCCTGATCACAAGCAAAACATTTCTGGGATTCCCTCTCTGCAGGTTTACCTGAAGAGAACCATGGTTTCCTATCTCCTGATGGGCGGGAATCCTTACTCTGGGAACTAGATTGGGTCCCCTTTAGAGAACCTCTTCTGTTAACCATTGTCCCTCCCTTCTGCTGTAGGGGACCCTGCCCACCTTTGGGGGAGTCTCCCTCATACACCTTCCTGTGGACCCTGGTCCTCACTCAGCGGTCTGTCTCCTAAGCAATCTTCCTGGGGTCAGTAAGCTTGCTATCCATCTAGTGCTGGCACAGCTCTGGAAAACACAGTCAATACAAGTGATCCCATACAATAAAGTTGAACAACCCCTTGTAATCTATTACCTCACTGCTCTCTTCCAACCATTCAGTGCTCTGCAAGAAGAATCCACACACTGAAGCCATGTCTGGGAATCAAGTATCTTACTCTGTCTATATTGATCCCTGTTTTTCTCAGGGGTAAGACCATACCAGGTAAGGAGAGCTGCCTTTTTCTCTGGATAAGTGAGTGCATGTACATCCCCTAAGGCCAGCAATGTTTCCCTCCCCTAAACTATGAAGAGATTCCATATCCCTGCCCCCCAGCTTCTCTCAGGGACCCCATTCATGTGAAGTACTGCCTCATGGCCCTGAAATCATCTCTGAATGTCACCCCCCCCTGCACTGCACTGATAAAATGCTGCTACCATCCGGGCAGGATTGGCCTTCAATTCCAACTCCTTTAAGCTCAGCTCCTGAGCTATCATCATCATTCTCTCTTCCATGGCCAACTTATCTTTCTCTATGGCCACGACATCCTTTTCTGCTTCCCACTTAAGTTTAGTTAGTTCAAATAGGAGTTACCTTTCATGCTCCAGTTTCAGCTTTTCCAGCTGATATTTTCTGGCTTCCAGTCTGTCTTCCACCTCCTCTGGGGACAGGCTCTCACAGGACACACTGCTTCCAGCCCTGGAGGACGTTCCCCACCCGGAAGATCCTGATCCACTAAATCCCCAGGCAGGTCCTGTGCCTCCACCTTCACATCATTAATCTCAGTATGCCCTCCAGCCTTTCTTGCTGCCAACCAGGCCCTCAGTGCCTTTTGCAGCTCCTCCTTTCTACCGAGGCTTGTAATAGAACACTTGAAATCCATGCAAATATTTTTATGTATAGTCACTGTATAGGACTCCAGTTTCTCCTCCTCAAACACAAAATCTGTAGGTAAAACTGATGGCTCCCCAGAATGAGACATAATGGTGGATTCAAAAACTCAAAAGTTGTTGAGAAGAGAAAAATCAAAAAACAGTATGTGGTTGTGTAATGGTCTGGGATCTGGTAGCAGTGTACACCAATCACTGTATGCGAAGTACAAACACAAGTCCTATCCTCACTGCTGACAACTAATCTTTGCAATGGAGGTCTCTAGTTGGCAGTGGTTTGCACCCTGTCCAAGTAGGGGCCCCCAGTCTAATCAGGGTAGGGGGATTACACAGCTAAAATTGTCCTTACTCACCTCCTTGGCAGCTTGGCATGAGCAGTCAGGCTTATTTCAGAGGGATGCCAGGTCAGTCATGGTGGATGAAATCATGAGTGGAGCCACAATTGTTTGGAGACCAAGTCCATCATACAACTCTCAGTAGGAAAATTGAATTGTGGTCCAGGACAGCCAACAAAGTGAATACTGTAGGTACCACCCTGCACACGAAGGGGGAAATTAGAAAGAGGTGGCATAACCTGAGAGTGAAGGTCCGTTATTTTGTCTCCAAGCATCACCTGGGGGCCCAGAAGACTGGGGATGGTCCTTCCAGTCCCCCATTACAATGTTTTCCCTGGGAGGAGAAGGTCTTTGCTATCCTGCATTCTGCGGGCTTGACAGAAGTACTTGGGGGAGTAGAGTCTGGTAAGTTACAACTCACTAATTGTCACAACACTTCAATGTCCTGTATGCTCTCATCTCAGCTTTTGCTATTGTGTTCTCTATCAACTTTCCTAACATGCAATAATCAAAGTATCAGCGATATTTGATTGTCACTTTCAATGTGAATTGTTGAATATAGGATTACATGTATGAATCTCCATTAAATGCCACATGTCGCAACGGAGTCTGTAAGTGTATTACTATGAAATTATCATCCCAGGACCCATTGTATGTGTCAATATGCAACTGTATGTCCAGCCAACTGCATTTTTACAACTGGTATGAAATACTCACCATTTGGCAAGTGTTGGCAAGTAGAAATTGAAATGACTACAACTTCCATGAGGCCCTGTTTCTGTAACTCTATAAACAAGATGCAATAGTGAGTTTGCCCATTTTTACTTGTCTCACATGTTAGAACTGATGTTCATTTCTCATGGATGTAACCATTTGTCAAGTGTTGCCAAGTACAGGTTAAAATGACTACAATTACCATGAGGCCCTTTTTCCTTTACTCTGAACAATATAAAATTGTGATTTCGCCCCTTTTCACTTGTCTCACATGTTACAACTGATGTTCATTTCTCATGGATTGAGCAATCTACATACAATGATCTACTTAGAGCCATTTCTGCCTACTTAGCTTGATGTTGTCCTAGTCTCCTCAACTGAAACCATTAATGGCATGAGTGACACCATACCAAGGGCCTCATTTATAAAAAGTGGCTCATCACTAGTCAAAAACAGTGATGTGACACTTTTCATTGCACCCTCCTTGCGACACCATTGATGCGGCATATTTACACTACGGCGCTCCATATCGAAGGATTGAACAGATATGGCAGGAATCCTGATGCATCTGTTGATGCAGTAATGACGCATTGCTGGAGTGTGTTGGAAAACAGACGCAACTCCAACAATGTGTCTTTACACATGGGCGAGTCCCATGTGAGAGGCCCTGTGTCAGTCCTTACGCCTGCTTGAAGCAAGCGTAAAGATTTGACGCAGTGAAGTCATAGAAGTGGTGCAGTGAAATTTCATAGATTTCACTGCGCCACTTCTACAGGCCTTTTTTATGGGAAAACGCCCACCCTGCATACATTATACCTGACTCAGCTATAATGTAGTGCAGCGCTTTACAAAGTGACACATCTGCCTAGATCCGTCACTTTGTAAATAGGTCACAGTGTGGTGCATTGATTACGCCGTCGCGTCACAAATAAGTGACGCAACTGCGGGGTGAGCCCGTCAGAAATAAGGTCCCAAGTGTGTATCTAAAATATTTGTAAAACATTAAGGTAACTCAGCTGATCATAAGCGACAGCTGACCCATTGACTCTTCACTGCGCACATGATGACTAATGCTAAATATACAACCAAGTTGTGTGTTCGCCTATATTGTACACAACTAGGCCTTAGAAAGGTCAAATGCACATGTTACTTCTCCACTGTGTTGCCTTAAATGTTTGGGAGATGTCATGTTAATTCTTTAATTCAAAATGCAACAGATCAGATCTAATGAGCTTCTCAATTCTAGTACATGTATTGAATGTCTCCAAATGTCTTCTTAATAAGTTATTTACCATGGAAATATATCACAATGATAATCTCTACCTAATATTGTTTTTCCTAGGTCTCTACTTACTCTGACACAACATATTTGGATGTAGATACCACACTTCAACCAATAACAATGTACTCTATGTCTCAACAAGTCGATCTGGCACAGCATCTGCCCAGAGCCTGAGCACCAAACAGACTCCCACTTCATCCCTGAATCAAGCCCTGAGTGATGACAACTATCCTGGACATGTGGAGGTGGATGACCGTCCTGGTGCATCTGGTCAGCCTGGGCATACAGCAACAGTGAGTCGCACTGTGCCCACAATACCATCTCCCACCCCAGCTGCAACACATCAGCCAACCCTTGTCCCTTTCCCCTGTGTGCCTAGCACAGTCAATAACATCTTGTGACCCCCTGTCCTGGATCCTGAGGTGAAAATCATCAACAGAGTCACTGAGGAACCAGAAACCAGTGGGAAGGTGCACCATCGGCCAAGGGCACAGACCCGTGGAGGTAGGTTTCGTGGGAAAGTAACGGTGGGCCGGCTGATTGAGGCCACTGGGGCCACTCATACCCCAGCCACCATCAACCAAGCCTTGGAAGCCTCAGGACTCCCAAGACGTGATAGGCCACGTACTAATGGAAATCCGGGAGATGAAGCAGCTGCAGAGGGACATACACCAGGAGCTGGCCACCCACAACACAAATATGGGCCATCTCAATGGGGTGCTGCAGGACATCCACACAACCCTCTGCAGGGCTTTTGCACCACCATCTACCTCTTCCTGTGGTCCAACCACATCCGGCCCATCTACATATACAGCAGCCACAGGAAGGGAGGCCCTGTCAGAGGATGACACGTCTGCAGACACCCCTGTCTCTGCAGCAGCGGATCTCCCCACACTAACAAGCTGGAAATTCACACAAAAAATCCAAGAGGTGGGGATGGCAAGACACCCACCACCACCAGTAAGAAACATCAACCTTAATTTCCCAGTGTGTGCAACACATTCACGTTGTGGACTATTTCTGGACACTTTTCCCTTTCTGATGGGAGTAGTCTTTTGGACTTTGGACATCAAACAATTTGGCATCTACAACTATGGTTTCATTCACCATGACCAACTTCTTCACTTTTGGTTTTTCCTCTTTGGTCTTGCACAATGTGTATTTTCTCCTTGTTGAATATAATGAAATACACTAGTCACAATCTCATTGCCTGCTGTATTGTATCTCATGTCTAGCAATGTATATAAGTACTGCCATGTGAACAGTACAATGTCACAACAAGCTACATGTGTAAGAATGGATATGTTGCATGCACAGAATGTTTAGCTAAGGATCACAGCCATGTCACACCAACACATACATACAAGTGTCTTGTCTTATAACATCGTTATTCCATTGTTCCAATCATAGGCTGGCATGATGTCAGAAACATAGCAAATCATGTATGACTCAAACATTCTGTGCCACTGATCACAATTTCAGGTGGGCACTTTAACAACATATAAGGAGGGGATACATCAGATAATTTCCTATTAAATGGGCAAAATAACAGTGGTGTATGTCATCAGCTGGAGCCATATCACCTACCTCGCAAAAGGAATCCCACATCATTTACGACTATAAACAGACACATGGTAGAACAACAGTTTCTGATCACAGGCTCATTCCATTCCAGTGTTGCACCATCTCGTGGAATGTCAGAAACAAATGTCAGTGATGTGTTCACAAACACTTTGGCCTACAATTAGGAGGCACATCAACAGCTACATATAGTTTATATACAATCAGGATTTAGCCAGTGTGAAGGGAGACTAGCATAATTTGGACACGCAACACCATTTTGTTGGAACACATGATGCCACACATTTTGCATTATGACCAAGTCATGACAATGAACAAATCCAATGGATCCCTCTTAACTTACATTCTACCACTGTGCAAGCTGTCTTGGTACATGATTTGTACACCCAAAGTCTGTGACAGTCATTCCCAGGAACAAACCATGTCCACTTCGTACGTCAGAACAGCATCATATACCTGCTAATGCCACAACTCTGAAAAAGTCAAAATTAAGATGCCACGGTGAAGGTACCTAAAACAGACCAAAGCAAAGAGATTAGCTATGAAATCATAAATATGACTCAATCCACATGGTCAACTCCCAGAGAACACAGTCCATGAAAAAGCAACACCAACAAAGTGAGCATGTGTCAAAACAGTTTTCCACAAACACCTTTCACCAGATTTTGCCAGAGCTTTAGCTTCCTGATATTTTCCCTAAACATACACCTCACTTCATCACAACAAGAGTTGCTTTAATAGTTAAAGTCATGGCATCTCACAGCATGCGTACACTCATGAGAAGAAGTTGTTGATGAGATTTGACATAAGGCTACAAGTCGTGCAAAACACGGCTGCCCGTCTAGCCTTAAATAAGCTTCCACTTACACCATCTACACCGCTACTGAGAGAGCTGCATTGGCCGCCGATAAAAAAGAGGGCACTTTTCAAACTTTTGTGCCTAGTTTTTAAAGCACTCTTCGGACAAGGACCCATATACCTTACAAAGAAGTTGGTATGGTACACTCCGGCACGACTGCTAAGATCCGGCAGCCAAAAGCTTCTTCAAATGCCAAGAATTAAAAAAGCTAAGATGGGAGGCCATGCCTTTTCCTATCTGGCTCCTAATTACTGGAATACGTTGCCCCTAGATTTGCGCTCATGCCCCAACCTAACCATTTTTAAGAAGCACCTAAAAACCTGGCTATTCAACTGATTCGCTTTGTTCTCAGACGCCTGCCTCCCAAGGCACCGAGAGATCCCCTTGGGGATGATTTGTGCCCCATAAAAATAATAATAATAATAATAATAAATAATAATAATAATAATAATAACAAGTGAGCTCCTTCCTCTGCACCACTATTATCATCATTTGGCATATCAGGTTCCTCACCCGGTAGCACTTCATGGTCTTCAACCTCTGCGATATAAGAAATGTTCTGTCTCAGGGTAATGTTGTGGAGCATGCAGCAGGCCACAGCGATTATACACACTTACCCAGGTGAGTAGTGGAGACCTCCTCTAGTCTTGTCCAGACATTTGAATTTTGCCTTCAGGAGCCCAAAACCTCCCTGCACTGGCCCCAGTGTTCTTTGATGGTCCTCATTGAAGCAGAGTTCCACTGCATATTTGGATTCCTCTTCGATGCCAACAACCATGGACGGTTAGGATACACTTAGTCTCCTAGATGGAAGACAGACATAGGTGCAACAATAAGTTACACACTTTCTGATCATCCTACCTGACATCACCTAAACAAAGTTAGGATAGATCATACTTACCAAAAAGCCAAGTCTTCTCCGATAGCAGTAGTGCCATCAGATGGGGTATGGTGCTGTTCTGTAGTATGAAGGAATCATGGGCTGTTTCTGGGAACCGGGCACAGACGTTTGAGATAGACAAATCCAGTAACTTGCACATTGATAGAATGGAAGTGCTTCCGGTTCCAGTAAACTTGTTCCCTGGCTTGCAGTGGTACTAAGGCAATATGGATGCCATGATGCCATCAATGGCTCTCACCACATGTGGGATGTGACCACATCCATAGAAATCCCCCTTCACATTGGCTAAATCCTCAAGTCTGGGCAACTGGTTGTAGGTGTCAATGTGTATCATCATTGCTGAAAGCACGTTTTTTAGTACACCACAGAACATTGGTTGTGACATACCACCAGATATAGCTCAGTGTACTGGAAAGGAAACCTGTGGCCAGAAAATGCAACACTGCCATTCATCTAACAGTAGGTAGAATACATGCGGTATTAGTGTTTTGACGAAGGAGCTCAGGCTCCAACTGATGACATACATCCTGTATTGTTTGCCTATTTAAAAAAAACATCTTGATAACATGCCTTGCTTCTATGGTCTGAAGGTCACATTGTCCAGAGTAACATATAAGTAGAGTAAGCCAGAAGTCATGTGACAAAACATAACTGGTTCAGAAAGCATTACACATAATTCACATAATAATTATCTACTGCCCATCATCCACCTATTATCCTCATTGTGGTCTTCACATGTGTCTGTAATACAAATGTACACATTAAACAACCAACAATGTATCATAAACACCCTAGTATTGTAAAGTTTGAATTGTAAAAAATACCATTACCATCAGTGTACAGTGCACTGCTGTAATATAGCATTTATGCACAGTAATGCAGTACATGGATGTTTGTGTAAAGCAAATCATAGAGTAATGGAGTAATACATCATGTGCACATGTTATAACACATTTATAGTGGTGGTGATGCTCTTAACAGTCACCAATACTATATTTCCAACAGCTAAAATGGCTGCAGATGCCTAACCTTGCATATAGGACATTCTGGACCTGCCACCGCCTGCAGAAGTCGACCAGTTTCATCTACAGTGGACACAGACAAAGGCTAACATTGGTGATTGTGACGGTTGCAAGCCAATGACTGTCTGTCTATGCTGATGACCGGGTACGTGGTGTACATGTACGTCATGGTTTGAAAAATAACTCATTTGCCTCCTGACACTGCTGCTATCAACACATTCTCCATTTTAGCTGCTGTTAGCCTCCTCTGGGAGCAATTATGCCAGGCCAAGCAGGTGTGAAGCCCCCTGCCTTCGCTCCAGAGGAGCTGGCGAAACTTGTTGAAGAGGTCCTTCCCCTGTATGGCCAGCTCTATGGTTCACCAGAAGAGCAGGTAAATATCTCACATAGATTTTTTAATCTGTTTAACTCCATCCTTTCCATTCCCACAGGCGACAAAGTGCCTCTGAGCCCCAAAGTAAATTCAGATTACTGTTATCACATTTTGTGGTCCCTACATAGGAACATCATGTCATGTATTGTGTATCTAGTGTACTTTGTGTGCTTAACAGCACCATTGTGATGTGTGTTGTGTGTTAAGCCCTAGATCCTACTTGTGTTTCATGCACATATCTATTCATGAATACTTTTCATGGTACCTATGATATATTTGCTCATCAGATCATGGTAAATGTGCCAAACAATGTAGAGGCTCTACAGCATGAGCTGTGTATGTATACTGTAAGAAGCAGTTGAGGATGATGCACAGTTCTACATATCACTCAGCCCACGTCAGTGCTCCCCAAACTGTTGCCTGGGAGCTACCTATACCTCACAGACCCCTTCAGAGTGCCACACAACTTGAGGTCACTTATTGAATGGCCACAAGATCTACTTTTATGTATTGAAGTGTTGGAAATGTGATGTTTATGTGGGATCATTGCGCTCAGCCTGAAAAAATGCCAGATCTGGTTACTTTTACATGGACTACATTTGGAATGTTGACTGAGGTAACGCCATGACCTGAAACTTCTTTCCATTGACCCTCAATGACCTTACTCCGCTAGGCTTACAAAGAAACCGAAATGCCCTAAATCAGTATGCTAAAGAAAATATTCTTATAACAAACATCTCTAAAGCTAAAAATGTTCCCTTTAGAGGGAGAAAGCATTGCCTTCACTACAACTGGACATTAGATGGCAAGCATAAAGAGATTGTTAAGGAATATGCCTACTTGAGGAGAATTTTTACACAGACCTTACAAAATTCTTCCCATCTTGGGCACATTAGCCTAAAGGTGGAGGCTTACGACAGCGGTTTATTGAGATTTTACTCTTTCTCAGGAAATACACATTTTGCACCCAAAAATACCACCAATTCTAATATATGCCTTAGAATATATTCCGATCAAGGCATGGTACCGAGTAAACGTAAAAGAAGGGATTCTATTACGTAAACCGCTGAGAGTGAATCAGCCAGTCCCTCTCCATGCAATCCGCCTGGAGTTATTTATAGTTAGTGCGTACGCAAAAGATATCACAAACATACTTTGTTGGGCCTATAATCTCCTACATGCGGCCCAGGGTCTATAAGGCACATTTTAAAACTGGAGACTTTTAGAAACGAGTCATCTCATCATACTTTTAATAAGAATTTAAGTATTGCACTAACTCAGTCTGGTTGCACGATTGCACTTTTTAAATCAATGTCTCCTTCACACTTGAAGCTTTATTTAAAGAGCCTGACCCTAAGAATTAGCTTCGAGTTGAATGTAGAATATTGTTCACAGCTAAAACACTATGCACACCTTTTAGGCAGCCTACAATTTGGGGTGGGCGGAATTTGCATAGTCTCGCTATGCAAAGCTCCGTGAAATGGTAAAAAATCTCCGCGAGCAGGCAGAAATTCAGCGAACACACGGAATTGCTTGTTCTGCCCGTTCACAATGCTTTTATCCTGTTCGCGAAGGCTGTTTGCGTGCATGGGGAGAAATATCTTGTGAACACGCATTTTGAAAGCGCGAACAAGCAAAAAATTCCGCAAAGCCACAGATCGCGGAACTTTTGGCAATTCCGTGTTCTCCGCGGAATGCGAAATTACCCAAATTCCGCAAGCGGAATGGAATTTACTGCCCAGGCCTACCTACAATACAAATCTCTGCAGCGATACATATGTTTTTCTTTAGAACATAGGGTCAGGGGCATTATATATATATATTTTTTAAATAACTTTTTATTAACAACGAGATATGCAGCAATACAGCAATCGTGACACATATATAACACCTTCATAGACGTAATACACGTTGGGCATTTGAGACAATAAGCAGTACATCAAGGGCATTTAGGGCAGAGACTCAGCAAGCAGAGACACATTAGCAAGGTGATCCCCGGAACAGTTTAGGGCCAGGGGGGTCACTTCACACGGTACCTCGGCAAGGTTTCTCCAAGCATTCAGGTCAATGCAGCCCCTTCCAGATTGTCTAGTATGGCCTGTCTCTCTCGTCGGAGTTCTATTGTGGGAGAAATGCAAATGTCCCCCCGATACTTATTCCATCGTCCCCATTTGTGATCCCATTTTTTGGGGCAGCCTCGACCCTTATAGACTGTTTTCTACGCCACCATCGATAAATCCATATCCTTGGCCCAGGCGCGCAACGATGGCACAGTAGCTACCCCCTACTTCTGGGCAATGTTTCTTTTAGCTATGGCCCAACCCAACGACGCCCACTCCTGTTCTGCCGGGGTAAGGTCCGTCGCATCCCACACATTTAGGAGGCACAGCTGTGGGGAGGGGGTGACCACCTTCCCGATGGCCCTCGCCATCTGCCGAGTGACTTCTATCCATAAGTGGTTTACGGGGGGGCAGGCCCACAAGATATGTGTAAATGTGCCTACTTTATGACAATTTCGCAGGCAGAGCTCATCGGTACGCCTACCTAATTTACACAGCAGGGTTGCATCAAAGTACACTCGATGTAGAACTTTGAGCTGAACCAGCCAGAGCCGCATTGGTATCGCCACCTCCCGAGGGGAGGCCAGCGCATACCTCGATTCTTCGTCAGACAAGTCGCCCACCTCTGTTTCCCACCTGGCCCGTATCTTCTGCATTGTGTCAGTGCGATTATTAATTCGCTTTTTATATGTTAAGAAGATAGCCCTACGGTCCATAGGATCTAGCAACAATCTATCTTCCAAAGGCGAGTAAGCTGGAAGGGGAGTACCCGCGAGTAGGGCGCGGTCAATAGCATGGCTTATTTGTAGATAGCAAAAGTGCTCAGAGGGTGCAAGTTGGTACTTAAGTTGAAGCTCTGCGAAGGTCGCCTTCTTACCTTTACCCCACACATCCCCCACCTTAGAGATGCCAATAAGATCCCATTTATCGAATCCGACGCAGGAGCTCAGCCTGCCCAGACAGTCAGGTTCCCAGAGGGGGGTGGCCTTAGTCAGCCGTCCGTACCATCCCATACGCCTCTGGAGTCGATGCCAAATTTCCACCGTTCTGGCTGTGGGGCCAGTCAAGCCTAGTTTCTTGAGGTTGGAGTACAGCGCTCGGTTGTACCCTCCCTTCCCCATGAGCCAGCAGTCCATCCAGAAGCTTGGGTCGTCATGTGACCCGAACACCCACTGGTTAATCACAATCAATTGCGTCGCTTGGTAATAAAGGCGTAAATCCGGCAGTCCAATCCCACCGTCATACCAGCCCATCGTCAGTTTTTGCATTGCGATGCGCGGTGGCCCGGCCTCCCACAACAACCCACGCAGCGTCGATCTTTAAGAAATAGGACTCAGGGACCGGTATGGGTGTGTTCTGAAGGGCATAAAGATAATGGGGGAGAGCTAGCATTTTAAAAAGGGCTGCCCTTCCCAGGAGGGTAAGGGGCAGTGTTTTCCAGTGGATCATGTCGGATTTGAACCGTTGTAATGGGCCCCCCAAATTTCGCTCATAGAATAATGCTGAGTCCGCTGTTATGAAAATACCCAGATATTGAAAACCCAGTAGCGCTACCGGTATATTATATCCCCGAGGGCTAAGTGGCGGGTCACCCCAGAGGGGATACATCTGAGATTTGGACCAGTTGATCTGGTATCCAGAGTGGGCCCCAAAGATATGGAAAATATGTAGTGCTCGACGGATCGAACGTGCCGGGGAGGCCAGGTATAACAGGATATCGTCCGCATATAAAGAGATGCGATCTTCATGATCCGCTGTCCATTTAAGGCCCCTGATTTCTGGGTCGTTCCGGATCCAGACCGCGAGTGGCTCAAGCACCAAGGCAAAAAGGAGCGGCAATAGGGGGCAGCCCTGCCTCGTGCCACGGCCGAGGGAGAAGGATGTTGAACGGTGGTTATTGACTGATACATGAGCCGTGGGCAGGGTATAGAGCAGTCGGATCCATCCTATCAGCCGAGGCCCCAACCCCACACGGGTAAGGATGTCGAAGAGGTGTTCCCACGCCACCGTATCGAACGCCATCTTGGCATCGAGGGCAAGCAATAGAGCCTCCTCTTGGAGTGTCCCCGCCCGACCCAGGGCCCCGTGGACACGACGCAGATTACGCACGGTATTTTGGCCAGGCATGAAACCCGACTGGTCCGGGTGGATCAGGGCCGTGACATACGGAAGCAGTCGGTTGGCCAGCAGCTTAGCCAGGATTTTGGCCTCCACTGTGATCAAAGAGATGAGCCTGTATGATGCACATTCATCCGCTGGCTTACCAGGTTTGCGGATTACCACTATTGTGGCTTCACGGATTTTGGCCGGAAGAGTACCGGTCTCATAGCATTCCTTGTACAAGTCGAGCAGGTGGGGCGCCAGCTTCAGAGTCATAGATTTCACGAATTCTATTGGGATTCCATTGGGGCCCATGGCTTTGCCGGAGCGGGTATCCCGGATGGCCGTCTGAATTTCTTCGAGCGGAATGTCCGACTCCAGAGTCTCTCGGTCTTGCTGGGAGAGGCATCGCATTTCTATGGTGGCCAGGAGGTCTGCCGCCCAACATGCCTGCGAGTTCTGTGGTGGTGTGTATATTTGCCCATAGTGCTCTGCAAAGCGTTCGGCAATGTTTTGAGGGTCAGTGATCAGCACCCCATCGGGTCCTTTGATCGCCCCCACCCATTGCGCCGCCAACTCCGTACGCTCTAGCCAAGCCAATAGTTTACCCGTACGCTCCCCCATTTCATAAATTCTGTGTCTGGTGGCGAGGGACCGTCTGCTGGCCTCCTCACAGAGCAATTGTTTATAGTCCCGTCTCTTAACGTCTAGTAAGTGTTGGGTCCCCTGCGCTGGGGTGCGTGACATCTTTTGCTTGAGTTGCAATATCTCCGTCTCCAGCTCGCTAACCCGTCTCCTACGTTCATTTTTATGTCCCACCATCAGGGACAGTGCTCGTCCCTTGATAACCGACCCGTAAGGGGCATTATATTTTTAATGAGGCTGGGGATTCTTCCCTCGAAGACCCAGACTTTTAAATGGGAAAAATCGGAGAGTTCCACAGAAATTTGTGACTTATGTAATGGAGGACTGCAAGATTTCTTACATGTGTTATTAATCTGTCCAAATTTGATTCTTGTAGACGCTTGGCACCAGCATATAAAGCCTATATGTTTTAGGCGTAATCTTTGCTCTTCAAAAAGTTTAGTTGAGTTTTGTAAATCACCGCTTGATTAATCTGCTTGTTATAACCTGTATACATTTTTTAAAATTTTTGTTTACATTGTTTTAACATCTGAATAGTATAACTGTTTAACTATCTAATAATCATGTATTTGTTGACCTCAGGTGAGGTCTAAATCAAATTTAATAAAATTTCAACCTCCCTACTTATGACAGCCCCTTACTCCCACAGGTCTGTTGTCACTTTTCCACAAGTAATGTTTGCATTGTACAGGCCTATTGCACATGTAACACATTAACAGTGAAGATAGTTGCTTACTTCAGAAGAGATTTCGATATGTGAATCACCAGCTTTTTTATAATAAACCAAACAAGATATACAATGGTATGTTGAATGTTGTTTTGTAACAGTGCCACATATGGCAAAAGATGTGTTCTTTTGATGGCAGTACATACTGTAGCATAGTTCCTATTTCCCTTATAGGCTCTGCGCATTGGAATAATATACACTATAATTCTGTGCATAGGACTGAGGTCAGTATGCTCCTATCGAGTATATTAAACCTAATTACTTGTGTACCAGCTAACTCAGAGGTCACTAGAAACGTCTCGAATTAACTAGAAGGGATTAGTTTCTGACAACCGCATAAACATGACAACTTTGTTTCCTTTCAGAATCGGAACGTGTCTCAGAATCGTGGAAACAATAGATAACAGTTTCACTCAGTCAATCGTGCATGTTTAGTTTCTTCAGAGTTTCACAGAAAATAGGAAGACGGGCGTTTTCAATAAAAAGTATTTATTGAACGCTCTTAGTTCACGATCATTAGACAGTATGCAAGATATAATATGCACAGCATTGTCTTTTAGCTATCACCTATATCTATATACATACACATAAATACACAGGCTAAAAGTGGATACTCATCTGGTGCTTCTAAATAATTCTACCCCAGTGTACCTAACTTTGAATGTAGTGCGAGGTAGGAAGTAGGTGCTGATTTAAGCTAAAATTGGTCTGAGCTTAAGTTAGTATTTTATATGAGATGCCAAGAATTTCCTTAGGTTCCAATCAGCTCCATACCTTAGAATGAGAGAGGTGGGAATCTCTTTCCAGATAGTGAACTCTAACACCCAGCAAGGGAAGGTGGAACACTGGAAGCTGGAATCTCTGCGTGCAGGGAAGACAGCGTCTGTTTAGTGCATCAGGCGGGAACTCGAACTCCATCAGGACTTGCCGTGGCGAGCCGTATAGCCGAGCTCTGCCGTGCCATGAATTGCTAGGGCAAGTGAAGGTATATTTATACCTGGAAGGTGTCTAGGAATGCTAGCATTGATGTAAAGTCGGGCAGAGGAAGACGTCATGAATGAACCCCTAAGGAATAGTAGTTTATGAATAATAGATGAGTTCTTGGAGAAATCAATAATCCCACCAGGGAAAATCCCAACGACTTAAGGGTCTGGTTTCTAAGAACTCGTTGTGACGTGGGATGGACGGATGTAGGTGACCATGCCTGTATTTGGATCTGCATGGCCAATGCCTAAATAAGGACTGGAATATTATGCCTAAATAAGGACAAGTCGAATTGTGCCTATATAAGGACATGATTCAATAGACCTATATACGGGTATCTAAAGCGACACACAACACCCACTCCACTTTCAATAGAACCACATTACTAAATGCTAAATATGATAAATATGCAAAATAGAGTATCACATGATTTACTAAAAACATATCTAAAAGCATAAAAACGGTCTCCAAAAACAGTGGCTATGCATTCAAATGCAATAGTGCTGTAATGTGCAAGCCTCATTCAATGCAAAACATATTACATCGATCGCTAAATGAATGAGCACAAGTATATACAAATATACATACAATGAAATGGTTCAATGGTACAGAAAGGAAAAACAAACCACTTCATGTCAAGATTACATCAGTGTTAAAAAAATATAAGATGACAACGTGTCTCTGGAAGTGTTCAAGGAAATCTATTCTCTATGAAGAGTTCTACTCTAAGCAGAGTCCATGAGCCAAAAACAAATAAACCATAAAGTGAAAAAATGAAAAGTTCCAAGCTTTGTCTTTAGTTTTTAGAAAAATTAATTCCAAATTCAGTGATTGTCTGGTACAATGTGAGCCAAATCAAAAGTTAGTAGAAGGTGTCGGAGAGAACATTTAATCCTCCAATCCTGTAGACAAGAAGTCATCCACCGATATTGGTGACAGGTCAAATACTTCATTTAGAAGATTAACTGCACATAGATGTGGTACATCGTCAGTAGCAGTCTTCGATGTTACCTGTGTGCCTGTTGATCCGTCTTGTACCGCAGCAGTAGCATGTCGCGTCTGTGAGATCTCAATGAATGCCGTCATCAGGATTGGTAGCCGCTGGGGACAACACAGAGCATGGGCCGTTATCGGGTCCAGCAGAGTATCGATATCCGTAGGCATGACTGATGGAAGTGTCAGACATATGTCTAGCATGCAATCTTCACCGCAAAGCAGGCAACGCAGAACAGGTAAGATGCAATCCTGCCAGATTGGTCTGAATGACAGAAACCATGTGGCGTTCAGTACTCACAGATGAGGTAAACCCAGTGGTTGTACTATGCACTCACGACACCTCCTCTCTAGGAGCACTTTCTCCAAATTGTTGGGAGTGACGCTGGTGGATAGGCTTGCCATAGCGTAGCAGGAGAAACAAAAATAGGATTCCCGCAATGAGTGCTAAAAGAAGCGGCAGACCACCAAACACCAAGTGGATAAAGTTGGGAATGATTCCGAGGACTGCTTGAAAAGGTGTTAACAGTCATGAACATATGGTCTTAAATACATGCACAATCTCGCTCGTATCAGACATGTTTAAGATGCGTCCCAACATTTCCGTGAAATGTGTAGGGCAGTTGGTACGTAAAAGAGCCTGTATCTCAGCCGAAGTCCTTGCAATTTGTAGATCATAGGTTTCTTTGGCAGAGGTCAATGGCACAGTTTTCTGCAAAAGAATGGCTTTCAATCTGCTTAGAGTATTAATTCGTATAGAAGAATGTTCAGTGAAGGTCATAAAGGCGACTCCTTGACTGTGTCTATTTGGGGGAACAAGACTTTCATACAGCAAGTGACCCTGGAAGTAACCGTTACTAGATATGGGATACCTGGCAACATGCCACAACAGCTCTGATCATTCAACATGAGGTAACTCCCATTTGTAAGTTGTCCAAACGTTGGATTAATCACAGCGGCTGGTGAACCCTGCAGGTGACAGGATAAGTTTGAAATGGAACCGCTACAGGCCCTGTGTAAACTACTATCCCGACATATGAGTGAACCGCTCAGTGCATTTTCACAGTGTGTACCGCTAATAAACACTTCACGCCCCCCACTCCAACATCTGTGTGTGTAAGGAAAATCCCAGGATGTCCTGATGTATTCTTTACCCAACCTTTCATATTTGCCCGCTGGTATGTATTTGAGGCAATACTGAAAATGGAAGGTTGTAACAGGCAGAGTTATTTTGCCATGAATTATCCATTCAGTAGCTGGTTTTTCTGCTACCGTAAATGGGATTTTTTTCCAGTTTTTCACTGCTCAGTATTGTATATTTAGCTCCCATTTGTGCCAGTTTGATCTGTTTATCAGTGAGATTGTATTCTGAGAACAGAGAAGACGTGTTAATGAAACGCCAAGGCACATAGCCTGCACGCAAGTTTTTGTAGCATCCAGCCTAATGACAGAATAGAACGTAATTGAGACTGGCCTTGTTGCAACTGGACCACGTCTTGTTCCACAATGTCTATTGCTGAGGATACAATGTTGCCCAATGAATATATCCTGGATGACAGTGTCATTAAAACCCATTGTCGACTACAGCAAGAGTTTTCTCTAAATTAATACGATCAATTTCTTGTATTCTTTCTGCAGCGTCTGCTTGGGTAACCTTCCATATTTTATTATAAGCAGCATAGATACCTGCATATATGAAACATTTTTGATGCTGTTTTCTTGGTCCTAGCAAGAAATCCCTAAGGTCTGCGTTGTCTTTAAGTAAAGATAAGTGTTGTTTCACATCTTCTAGTGTAGATGTCTGCAGCCAGTCGAGGCATAATTTTCCTACACTGTATGTTGTTACTACCCCTGGATGCTGTCTTTCGACATAACGTGGGTCTGGCCTACTGATTGTGAAACCCTGTGTTCTGTTCAGGAATCTTTCTTGACAGTTGTTGTGTCTATGGGCCAGAGCAACCATTTTTCCTATTCGGAATCGGAATATAGAGTTTTATGTACGTCGACTTCCCCCTGTGTAGTGCTACCACTGGCAGGTGTAGGTATGGACGGAGTGTTCATGTCTTTGATCTTTGCTAATCCAAGGCAAGACGTTTGTTGGACAGTGTCATTCAAAAACATTATCTGCTGTGGATGATGCAGGCTCTAAATAAAGCTTCTATCCCCTGCACTTTCCAATCTTTTGTACCACAGACAGATTTTGTGTCAACAGATTGTTTCCAAAAATCGAAACCCTATCTAGACAGTTGGTCAATAAAGGATGCAGAATAAATCTGTTTTGTAGTTGTTAACATATTTTTCTTTCCTGTTTTGTTGACACTTTTATAGTAAAACGTTTCTGGGATGGATGTATTGTATCCTGAAAAATATGGAAACTTCTTTTCAAATGTTTTTGAGCTACCCCTCGTTGGTGTAGGACAATGTTGCCATTGGTTATACAAAAATAAATTTCTAGGAGTTGTAGTCTTATGCAAGAAATGATTACCATAGTGGTTGTAACAAAAAAGCTGTTCATAGTCTGTTGAACCTTCTAAATATTCATGGTTAGAAAATGCAGCAGATCTTTCTAGATCAGACATCATGTTTTTAACAGTCTCAAAGTCCCAATCATCAGAATAGGTACTAGAGGTAATAAAGTCACTTAATGATATTTTGAATAAGTGTGGAATCTTCACAAGTTCAGACGGACCGAATATATCATAATTCATTTTGTCCCAAATTATACCATCTTGTATAGGAACGGCTGTGATGTTTACTGCTGACAAGTCTCTTGCTTCACGATGGGAAGATTTGTGTGGTTTCAAAAGTAAGTTCACAGTTCTGCTTTCTGTGTCCAAGTGAATATATCTTCCCTCTGTCAACATACTCAGAGTTATTACCAAAGCAAGCCAAAGTAGAAAGAAGAAAATTCCAGAAATAATCCTTAGTTCAATCCATGGTGTAACCAGATAAGTCTTTTTTAAGTGATGAAAAGAGTCTTGTGCTTGTTCTTTCCAAGTCTTTTTTGCTGGCGTTATTTCTGGTTCGCTGGGATCCTTAGAAAACGTATCAAAGTTAATGAAATAGCCAGAGGCAGTTCTGTCAATGGTTGGAATTGCTTCAGGATTCGTTGAAGTCGCTGGCACCAGCTGTTCACATGTTACATTGTTGTAGACAGGTGTAACAGGACGAGCTGTTATTTGGGTATCAAGAGGAAGGAGTTCCATAGCATTGTTGCTTAGTCCTTCATTTGTTACTGTTGGAGTCTCAAAGGTGATGAGTCTTTCAGTTTGAACATCTTGGATAGTAGCTAGAGGAGTGTGTCTGCTACTTGGTTGGAGTCCACTTGGCCTACTATTCAGTATTGGCCACATGATGTGGTTTGATGTGGTCGATGGACACAAATCTTTTCTCCTTTTTACCAGCAAGGGGTGGCAGAAGTATTGTTCTTGATCCGTGGATTGCTAGGACAGGTACTGGTTGTCTGTAAGAAGACCCAAATCCCTTCTTATCCGCAATCTTTTCTCTGACTAGATCCCTAAGCTTTGGGATCCAGACAGGCCTTGCTGGGACAGCTGGTTTTTCCCCAGTGGTGGCTGGCTTTAGGATGATGTTGCTTTGTTTCGTTCTTAATTCATTTAAGTCCTGTAAAATAACCAAATGATCTTTGATATCAAAAGGTTTATTTTCCACCACTGTGCCTGCAAATTCTAGATCTGGGACCCACATTCTTGTCCCAAATAGGACCTCATATGGCGTGATTCCCCCTAGAGAACTTTTTGGCAAATTGTTTAAAGAGCGTTGGACCCCATAAAGATGTTTGACCCACCCGTCACCCGTCACCCGTACCTAATACTCTAGCTGTTATAGACCGCTTTATGTCCCCGTTTTTTCTTTCCACAACCGAATTTCCCTCAGGATGGAATGGAGAAGAGTACCGCAATGCAACGCCAAAACTGGCTTCTTTGTAAGCTCGAGATCTAAATGCAGGTTCCTGGTCAGAGTGTAGCATACTAATTACGTATGTGCCGATAAAGACTCGCAAATCTTTTATAACAGTTTGAGCGTCAGCCGAGCACTGAGGTAGGGGTAGGCGGAAATTGCAAAGTTGCATTTCGCAAAATTCTGCGAAACTGCACGAAATCTCCGCAAGCACGCGAAATTTTGCGTGCTCGTGGAGATTTTGCTGCGCCCGTCGAAAGTATCGCCTGTAAAGTGGAGCTACTGTGTTTGTGTGAGAATAAAATCAACCTGGTAACCGTGTCTTGCTTTATTTATTTATTTATTTTATTCATTTGCCGCTTTGCGACCAACGTGCCGTGCTTTATTTATTTATTTAGACGCTGCACTTTGAAAGAGAAAAATGAAAGAAACAGACTGCTTTTCCAGCAACAGAGTTTAATTCGATTTTCCATCCATTTCACTGGGGAACAAATGCTGCAAGTCCTCCACTTGCCGTAGCTTTTTCCGAAGGTTCTTAATCTTCTTTGCCCGCTCAATGGCAGCAGGATCAGTAGTAGGTACGTGCTGGGCTGCAGCAGGTTTAGCGTTCCCTTCTGCACCATTCTCTTGCGATTTAGCATCGCAATCAGCACTAGACTGCCGTACACCGACATCTGCCTTGACATAAGCTCTTCCTATTGCCTGGCAGAGCTCTTCGACATCATCTGGTTCCCCCTTGTCATGCTGCTGCTTTTCGTTTCTCCTTCCGCTTCAGCTTCCTTTTTGCTGTCTTGGACAGCCCAGACTCGCTCTCTGCTTTCTGGACTGTCTTGTCAGCAGGAGCTTCATTGGAGCTAAGACCTGGCGGAAGGTCTGGTTTGCTTTTGAAGAACTTCACACCGGCACCTCCTCCTGTGGGACGTAGCCATCCTTCACCTTCCGCGGCTTCCTCCAGGTCCCATCAGGATGCTGCGTTGCGGCAATGTACATCCCTGAAATGTGACAATCCATCAAAAATGACTAAAACAAGTAACTACAACAAAATTCCAGGTCACACAATTGAGGATGTGATTAGAGCTGGTCTCGCGTCACTTAGGAAATGAAATCAGCAAAGCCACAGTTTTAGAAAAGATTCAGTTTCAGAGTTAGAAACCATGCACATGCTATCGCAAACCGTTCTCATCAGTCACGTACGGAGTATTCGCCATCTTGGAATCCCATGCAGTTCATTTGATTTTGGATCCATTTCAGTTGGGAACAAATGGAGGAAGCTTGCCAGCAAGTCAGTAGGATCGAGATCGAGCCGGTAGAGACGGACAGAAAGAAAGAGAGAGAGGGAGGGAGAAGTGGACACTCGTGGTGAGGTTTAAAAATACCTCATGGGGCCCGAATTCCATTCCGCCACGGATTGCGGAAGTTTAGACATTTTCGCGTTCCGTGCGGAACACGAAAATGCCGAAATTTTGCAAGTTCCGCGAGCAGAACGGAATTTGCCGGCCACCCTTATGCTGAGGCCACATCCATAGGAACCTTGAGCACAAATCTACTGCGACCATGATATATTTATAGTTAACATCCCTTTGCAAGGGACCGCAGTGATCCTGGTGAACACAAGCTAATGGTTTATCTGAAATGAACAGGGGTGTCTGCACAGGACGTTTCTCTGTAGAGACTTTCATCTTCTGATATATTTCACATTCCAAAACATAGTTTTTGGTCTGTTTCCTAATGCCGGCCCACCAATTTCTCTGTTTTAATAATGATACTGTGATGGAAACACCTGCATGGGCAGAGGCTGTCCCTTCATGTGCTGATAGGATTAGTCCTAATCTATGTTCCATGTTTGGAATTACCCTATCCTCCACTCCAGGGATTCGAGCAAACGGAACATTGTTTGTATTAATTATGTATGAGTATTTGAGTGGAAACGTTTTAGGTAACGCTGCACCGCTGCCTTTGCTTGAAGCATTGAAGCATTGACAGCCAGTAATATCTCACTGTCTATTTTCGTTTTTGAACGAGTGATCGCAGCTACGGAAGCCGTTTGCACAGCCCCCTCCGCGGCTTCATCAGCCAATTAATTTACTGCAACGTGAACGCCATCATGTTGAGCGTGTGTATCACGTGAGTGTTTTGTAGTCCGTCTCTCAATTGAACTACTTGTTCCCAAAGCGTCTTATGCTTAATTGTGCCACCTTTTGCATCTTTGAAACCATTTTGAAGCCAATTCTGTAAATATTCATTATATGATTGTACACAGTAAAAGGAATCGCACACTATCAGTATGGGGAATTCGCGATCTGTATTTTCAAGTGCCAATTTGAATGCTTGTAGTTCAGCTCGCTGAGCTGTACAGTCTCCTAGAGACTGTGTTTTAGTGACCATTGGTCGGAATTTACCATCGAGCAAACAACCTTTAATGATTGCGCATGCTGCACTGGAAGCTTGCTTACTCCCGGTAGCGGGTTGTGCTGATCCGTCAGTATAAATTATAAATTCGTACTGGTCAAGAGGGAGAATCTCAATAAGCAGAGGACAGTCATGTTCATATTGCAGGAATGCTTGAGTTTTCCAGTAAGGATCAAAAACATATTCAACATCTGTTGCAGAAAGAGACTTAACCCACTGTATCCATCTTGGATGTAAAGCTTTTGATTTCGGAATGCTCGCTTTTGTTACCGCCTCTAAGGCTGGTACCGGAGTCACGACAATAATGCGTTTCCCCTGAGCTAGAGCTCTTTCTTTTGCTACAGTGGTTTGAAATGCTGTCAGAATTTTTTCTGTTGAAGTGAAGCGCATTTCCGCTTTTGTGTACAAATGGGATTTGTATGCAATCGATACTTTTTCACCTTCATTAAACGTTAAGTAGGTGAATCCGCATTGACCCGGTGTTATTCGGATCACTAAGTTACGTTTATTCACACGTGTTTGTAAGTGGTTTGTTGCTAACTTGTCACCTTGTATTGAACGCAGGATATTTGTGAGTTCCTGTGTCCAATCTTTTTAAAAAAATCTTGTTTGATCAATTCGTAGAGAGGTTTAACCCTTTCTTCGTAATTTAGAATATAAGTTCTTCCAAAATTCAGGAAACCTAGAATCAACTGTAAGTTTTTCAGCGTTTTTTTTTAGGTTGGAGCAGCGCACATTTCTCTAAAAAGTTTGCTGCCAGGCTTTTGCCTTCACTTGAAAATTCATATCCTAGAAAAAGGACATTGAGATGGGCAATTCTTGATTTTTTTAAATTGAATTTGTAGCCCTTAGAGGCAAATCCCAGTATTATGGTATTTACCCTGTTCAAGTGCCTATCCAGGTCATCGTCTGTTAAGTATATGTGATCGACATATGACAATGCTTCATCATCATAAATTTGTAGTAACTCTGTTACTCTTGCTGAGAATAAACCCGGGCTGTTCTTGAACCCTTGTGGGAGTCGACAAAAGTGACGCTGAGTCCCCATTATTGAGAAAGCTATCAAGTACCTACTTTCAGGTGCTATGTTGTGACAAAAGAAACCATTTGAAATATCCAATGTGGTTTTATATTTTTTTATGCACAATGTTATCCATTAATGCTGTACTGTGTGCATTTTGCACAGCAAATGTTTTAGAACAAGTGTTCAGGTGTCTGTAATCCAAAACTAGATGATATGTGTTGCCTGGTTTTGCAACAGGAAACAAAGGATTGTTCATTGATGAGGTTTCAATTAGGCCTGGGCGAAAATTTCGTTCCGTTCGCGGAAATTGCGATAATTTGACATTTTCGCGTTCCGCGGAGAGCGCGAAAATGTTTAAAATTCCGGTTTCCGCAGCTTGGCGATAATTTGTTTCTTGCTCGCGCTGTAAAATAATACATTCTCGCGCGCGCGCGATCGCCTTACCTGAATCCCTGCGTTCGCCGACAAGTTTTCTTGATCCGGTCGCGTTCTCCATGAGATGTTGTATTGTTTTTAGCCATTTGCGCTGTCTCGCGACAGTTCGCGCCCGCAGTGACGTCATGCGCCGCGCGATCACGTCTTTGTTCTCGCGATCATGCACCGCGAGGCAACTCAAAACAAGATGGCCGCGCCCGCAAGCAACCACTTGGGTAAGTTGGCGACCCGCAACCATGCAGAAAATCTCGCGAACATGCCGGAAAAAAACTTCCGCATCTTCGCGATATTTCCGCTTGTTTGCGATAATTTGCAAAAGTTAATTTCGCAAATTCCACCCACCCCTATTTTCAATCACCCCTTGATATTCAAGTTGATCTAAGATCTCCCTGACCTGTTTTTTAGCTTCTTGCTTAATAGGGTACTCCCTTTGTGCAGTTGGTTGAGCTTTTAATTGGATTTTATGGTGAGGTGAGTCCTCATCCTATCCGACATGATTTTTACATAATGCAGGAGCTTGGGCTACTGCCCATTTCCTGGCATAAGTATATTTTAGATGTACTGGAACATGGTTAGAGAAGGCTGGCTTAATGATGTCTTCGCCATGTGGGCACTCCCTGACAAATTGTGGTGGCCAGTCTTTTTCTACTAGAAGTATGTCATAACCTCTTAAAAGCTTCTCCCAAAAGAGTGCTTTCACTTTTCTTGGTATGTCTCCCTCTATCCGGAGTGGTATTTCGTATAACTTTTGTGGAAAACTAACCCTGGTGTCTACAGTTTCAACTGTTATGTATTCATTCAAGTCCACTATCTCCAGAAGTTCCTTCAGGTTCTGGTGAGCTATTATTACTTCTGCTGCACTGTCCAGCATTGTCTGAGCCCATTCTCCATTCTTGAGTTGTGTCCTCAGGATTTTCAGCATGTCTGATCTTCAGACCTGCTACCTTTTTCTTGGAGAACTGGGGTTTTTGTTTATTTTTCTGAACGTGTTGATCGTCTCTGCACTTCACGCGTTCTTCTTTTTGTTCTGACCGTCTTCTTCTTTTGGATGTCTGTGAAGATGTCTGAAAGGTACAAGAGGAACGTGTATCAGTATCTTGATACCTGTCAGGTTTTCTCAAATTGTCCCTATTCCTGAGGTTATACCTCCTTTCAGAGGGCTCCTTTTGAGGAGACCAACCTCGGGATTGAGGATGTTTCTCCTTTGAATGTTGTTTTTTGTTTTCCCACTTCTTTTTAGAGGATGTAGGATTGTGTTTAATTAAGTCCTTTTCAGGATCGTCAGACAGTTGTGGTTTAAGTGGTTTCCCTCCTAAACAGTTCCTGCCCAATTCCTCATAGGATTTTTCTATTATTCTGGGTAGTTCTTTTTGTTGTTCTGTTACATCAAATTCTCTTAATTTCTGGCGGATCGCCACTGATGCTGCCTCTCCTTTAATATTAGATAATATTATTGTTGAGACCTGGTCGAAGTTTTTCAGTAATTTCATACCTAAGTTCAGAGCAGGCTCTGCCCTGTATTCATTTTGAATTTGTTTCAGGACATCAGGTATTACTGCAATAGACGGAACACCGTGTGTTTAGTATAGATGGCAGCTAAGACTGTGCCCCAAGTGGTGCAGTCTTCCGGATGTGGTGTGATCCCCAATAGGCAAACAGATTGTTAAAATTCTGTGTTTTTCATGAGGGCTAGTATTAGGAAATACTGCTTCGATTTGAGTAATTTTTTGAGCTATCCAGAATGGAATTTGTTCACGTTTTGTGGGCATTTTACCCATGACTGCGTGTAAAGTCTGTGGAGTAATTTTTAGTGCATTCCCCTGACGAGGGGTCTGATTTGAAATGGTTATTGGTGGTTGGACTGTTAAAGTCCGCATCACATATTGTACTAACTGTCTGTACATTTTTATTAACTCTTTGAGTTGAATGACCAAATCCATGTCTGACATCTCTTCGATGTCAGGATGAGGTGTGTAGCTGGCTAAAATCGGCCATGTTGCTCCTGGTCAACCTAGTGGACCGAGCCTGGTTATATGATTATAATGTTTTAGGGCGCCTTTAAACCAGAGCTGATGCTCCTGGTATGTTAGTGGAATTTCAATATCCTCGAATGGAATGTATTCCTCAGGTGGTTCATCTTCTTTGAAGAAGTGAAACACATGTGTTACTGGATTTGATTCTGGGAATGTAATCCATGAATAGAATACCTCAGTCTGAAAACATTCATGTGCCTCTATTACAACAACTGCTCTACCACCTCTTGGTGTTAGGCCATGTTTTTTAAGTTTTAGAGTGATGGCCCTTCTTAAATTTGGATGGATGTTTATAACACCCTCATCGGTTTCATTTATACCTGTAGTATCAAAGGTTGCTACAGCATGGTCAGCCGCAGCCTCTGTATTATCCTCGTTCTGGGACATTCTTTTTTGAAAAATGCAGAACAAGTTTCAAGGAAACAAAGATAAGGTGCACAATATTTTGGAACACTGTATCCTTCAACGCTGAATAAACCAAACAGCTAATACATAGGATTTTTTGTCCAACTCAGCTATGGCGGATACTATCCCTACCCACTCCAGACGTCTTATGGAGTATTATGAGTAGGGGTCTCTGAGAAAAGCACGACTGAGTTACTTCAGTATATAGCGTTAAATTAGTGCCTTACCAAACCATTCGGTGCCATGTAGTGTAGTTTCTATTTCCCTTATAGGCTCTGCGCATTGGAATAATATACACTATAGTTCTGTGCATAGGACTGAGGTCAGTATGCTCCTATCGAGTATATTAAACCTAATTACTTGTGTGCCAGCTAACTCAGAGGTCACTAGAAACTTCTCAAATGAACAAGAAGGGATTAGTTTCTGACAACCGCATAAACATGACAACTTGGTTTCACTTTTCAGAATCGGAACGTGTCTCAGAATCGTGGAAACAATAGATAACAGTTTCACTCAGTCAATCGTGCATGCTTAGTTTCTTCAGAGTTACACAGAAAATAGGAAGACGGGCGTTTTAAATAAAAAAGGATTTATTGAACAGTCTTAGTTCTTGTGTAAGAGATATGAGCTGTCACTATCATTAGACAATAAGCAAGATATAATATGCACAGCATTGTCTTTTAGCTATGACCTATATCTATATACATACACATAAATACACAGGCTAAAAGTGGATACTCATCTGGTGCTTCTAAGTAATTCTACCCCAGTGCACCTAACTTGAATGTAGTGCAAGGTAGGAAGTAGGTGCTGATTTAAGCTATAGCTGGTCTGAGCTTAAGTTAGTATTTTATTTGAGATGCCAAGAATTTCCTTAGTTTCTAGTCAGCTTCATATCTTAGAATGAGAGAGGTGGGAATCTCTTTCCAGATCGCGAACTCTAACACCACGCAAGGGGAGTTGGAACACTGGAAGCTGGAATCTCTGCGTGCAGGGAAGACAGCGTCTGTTCAGTGTGTCAGGCGGGGACTTGAACTCCTTCAGGACTTTCCGTGGCGAGCCGTATAGCCGAGCTGTGCCGTGTCGTGAATTGCTACGGCAAGTGAAGGTATATTTATACCTGGAAGGTGTCTAGGAATGCTAGCATTGACGTAAAGTCGGGCAGAGGAAGACGTCATGAATGAACCACTAAGGAATAGTAGTTCATGCATAATAGATGAGTTCTTGGAGGAATCAATAATCCCAGCAGGGAAAATCCAAACGGCTTAAGGGTCTGGTTTCTAAGAACTCGTTGTGACTTCGGATGGACGGATGTAGTTGACCATGCCTGTATTTGGATCTGCATGGACAATGCCTAAATAAGGACTGGAATATGATGCCGAAATTAGGACAAGTCGAATTGTGCCTATATAAGGACATAATTCAATAGACCTATATACGGGTATCTAAAGCAACACACAACAATACCACACAAACTGGTATCCCAATAAGTAGTCCAACTGTCCGCATATCCCCAGAGAGGAAACTCTCACTGACACATATGTCAGTACTTTCATTGTGACCTAAGTCTTAGGGTGTAGTCCTTACTATGCTACTAGGCTGTATGGACCATATACATCAAGTCGATGGGCCTGTCTGAAAAAGGTGTCTGTTAAGTCATGCACAAGTAGTTTGCCCTTCAGAAGGTGATATTGGTGTGGTGTGTATCATAGTAGGTCACATCACAGTACACGTAGGATGACCCTGGGTTGCATGATGTTAGTGGCCTGGCTCAGTCAGTGTTGGTCATGACCAAGGTTGGTGGTAGCCAGCAGGTGACTACAAAAGTGTGTATTCATGTCTTTGTAGTGTTTAGCATGTGACAATGACACATGTACTGTGTAACTATTAATTGATGCTTGTACTAGGTGTATGCAAAATGTGTGCCTAAAAATATTATAATCTGTGTATTCATCTATTGTATCCATACAAGCCAATGCCCATCAGAAGCAGTCCAAATGGAAAGCCTTACCCCAGAAGCAGTGGACCCTGTGGGTCCATCGCCTGCATGCACAGTGTCCTTTGCCATTATAGGGGGGAGGACCTGAGGTTCAGAACCCGGAAGAACATAGCAGCCCAGCTGGGGCTGTCCTCCCAATGTGGACAGGTCATGCACCGGATCCTGTCCCCCGTATTGGTCGCATACTGGTTGTGGCCTCCCCAGAGCTTGATAGGCAATTGAGGACCCAACATCAGTGACAAAGGGGTGAGTCCTGCCTAGAGTCACGCACAGGCATTTCCCCATCATTATTGGGGGTGGGCCATGTGCGACGCACAAGAAAAGTTATTGGTTGTGTAGGTGCCTGCAGATGTGCTTCGCCTATTGTCTTTCTGACCAGGAACACAGCAGAGTTAGTCCACTACCAATGTACTATCTTGAGCAGACACATGGCTGTGTAAAGTGATTAATCAGCTCATGTTGTTTGTTGTTGTGGGTGACAATGGTACCACACAGGCCACTTGTCTTCCTTGTGTAAGCAGTGGTGTTCCCTCACTACTGTCTCTCATGAGATGGGGACCATATCACATGTGACATGGCATACAGTGCAGTCTTTATGGATTGACTGGACCACACTTCCCATTGGTAAGTTGGAATTCAACAGTGATATGAGTGTGCAAACATCACCGGTGCCATCAGCATTAGTTCCCACATGTTGCCCAGTGTACATTTCTCTGTTGTTAGTTCATCTGCAATAGTGTTTCAAGATTCATTCACTGACTGGTGACATGCATCAAGGAGTGAGATCTAGAAATGTAGAGATCATATGTGTGTCTACACTCATCTTCACAAGGCAATTTGTGTTTGCCATACCAAATAGTGCTGTGATGTGCCATACCATTAGGACTACAGTGATCCCACCTTTTCATGTCAGATATTCACTGACAGACAACAACCTTCAAAGGTGTATTCGCCTGTAGGAATACAATCTATGAATGGTTTTATTACCCATACCAGGCAGAGCTGGGGATGTTCATATAGCTATAAAAAGTCTTATGATGTGTGCATTTGGAGTATCTATCTCCCAAAACTTTGGCCCTCAATGTCTCCAGGCTACTTTTCTATGCTACATCTGCTACGTAGCTAAACTACTTCCGTACAGCTTTCATTAGACTTTTTGCGAAGTGGATATTTGATGAAGTTTCAAGTCAAAAGTGCCATCAGTGTGCAACAAACATTTGCACGTGACATGATTTCCTCTACAGCAAATATTGATTGAACATTGGTCTTAAACTTCATGACATCATGATGTGTTGTGAGGTAAATGAACATTTGGTGAAATCAGGGCCTTTTGCGAACATTGTGGAAATGCATATTTTGTAGCCATCCTACTTGGTAGCATCATTTTACTATGGTATACTACAAGTGTCAAAGTATACAAGGTTATCAACTATCCTAGTATGGACATAAGAATGGAGTGTAGACAAGTCCATCAATGCATTTGGAGCTGTCTATGGTTATGACATAACTGGGACCAACTATTTCCAGGTTCTGGAGAATGCATGCATGTGCTAATGCTAATGTGGAAGCCTATATGCTGAACCATGAAGCTGGTGTGATATGTGCACTTAATGAATGTTAATGTTGATCTGTGAAGGTCAGGTATGGAAATGTAGGAACAATAAACTAATTTTACACGTCATTTCAGATTCATCCAGGGCAAGTGAAGGAGAAGGGGCCAATGTCATTGGGGACACAGTTTGTCACAATGGGTCCGGACGTTACAGTTCCGACACAGAGGGACTCAGGGACCAGGAGGATGTGGGGAGTGCTACGGTGGACACATGCTTGAGCTCTTCAGATACACAGTGATCCTCTGGTGGACACTCCCAAATGGTGGCGGACCCCACATGATTAGTTCCACCTTCGTTCTAGTCCATTACAGCGAGGTTCCTTACCACCATGCCTGTTGTTGCCCACCTAGTTGACCGGGTACGCTTCCCTAAGAGGGGAGCCATCTCCTTCGCTCCAGGCACCTCAGCCCCTGTCCCCCAGCTGCGCTGAGTGAGGAGGCTATCAACCTCCTGAGAAACTCCTCTGTGGGTCAGACTGCACTATTTCATGCCATTCAGGGATAAGGCACCCATTGATACCAAATGGGGCCTATCTGGAAGGCATTTACAGTCCCATGTCTGTCTTACAGAGATCTTTTCAGGCTCTCGCCGCAGCCTCCCGTCCACCCCAACCTTGTGTTCCTCCCCCTGGCCTGTACCCATCCAAATACCCTAATACCAAACCTGCCTGAAAGCACACACACACATTTTCATGTACCCACCCATACAGTCCCAAGCAGCACACAACCGCACACAAGCACACAGTACCCAAAAGAAATTACATGCATCCAAATGCAAAGACACCACTGACAACACCACAGCCACATATTCACACTACACCCAGATCACATCTCCACACAGCACAGGAGATACCACACATGGATGCACACACCATACCACCACCTCCCAATCCCTCCCAGCACAGACACCTTCACACCCACATGCACCACCACAACCACCATCACATCCATACAGACAACACAGACTTCTACACCCACAGTTACCACCACATCAGCAGTCGCAAAACACACCCTTCACTTCTACTGCAGCAACATCCACAGACTAATCACTCACACTATACACACTTAAGAAACTGAAACAGAAACAATCACGCACCAGACACCTGACACACATGCACCTGCACTCACAACAGTCCCAAGCACATCAGACACTGAAACTCCCTCTATCTCTAAGACCCACTCGCTCCCAAAGCCCTTCCCAAGTTCCCCACTGAGAATCCAACCTTTCACCTAGCCCTCCCAACCCACCTACCACTCTTGTCACAAGGGTTCCTACCCCTGCCACACCCATACCCACCCCTTCCACCTCCAAATCTACCCCTAGTCAAGACCCATCTACCCCTTCCAAGTGTCCCCATTCAAAACATTGGTCCATGCCATCCTACTCCCTACCCCCATCTAAACGTCAGTCCACCCCTTCCTCTTCCATACCCCCACATCCCAAACCCAAGGATACCCCTCCCAAATGTCCCCCTCGAAAGTAACATCTTCGAGGTGCCTGCTATGCCCAATGGATGTCCCTTTGTGAGGATGTTCCCTGGCAGTGTCATGAAGGGCAAGTTTAGTGGCACAGCAGTGTGCTGTATAACACTAGGAGAAAATGGACTGGCCACTGTCCTTTGGTTTACTAAGTGTAATTGCTTTTTTCCAAATCAAACATTTGCTTTGTTTGTAACACATTAGTCCTGCCATTACCTGTCTAACTATTTGATGTTATTTGATACTTTGGGATGTATGACTACAGTTGTGTTTGTTTCACACTGATTGTGGATCCATTTGAAGTGGTTAGCATGATCTGACATTGGAACCAGTGCAGGAATCACACAGGACAAGGGGAAATGTTCAATGGATGGATGTGTGGGAGGAAATACAATTGAGACTGACATTGCATTGGGTGGTTTTTCTTATGGTGACTTTTCAGCTTGGCTTGTCCAATACCAACATAATTTATCTGGCACTTCTCCCTATGATGTATGATGAATATGTGTTTGATGTTTGCAAGTTAGATATTTGTTTATTCACACATGGAGGGTGTTAAATTGCTATACCTTTATAGAAATGTTTATAGACATGTGTCCATTTTCATGTGTGCACCTTACACCTACTTTATCTAAATGTGTGACAAAAGCTGTTACTACTGTATTTGCTTTTCTGACTTGAACTTACACATTTCCCACATATGCATGGCACTTGGTTATTCTATTGGTTGTCCCTGGTATACTTCAATCCACAGGTCTTGTACACATTGAAGTTTTGTGGCATGTGCAAAGTGGACTGGGGCCCAGGGCCCCAGCCTTTCATGGGTCCCTCTTGTAGAGGCATACCTGCATAGAGTCTTCACATTGTGCCCTTCAAATGCTTCTCAAACTGATTAGTTGGAATCCCATTTACCTGCCATTACCTTTTAATGTGGGTGATGTGTAAGAGTCTATGAAAGAGATGTAGCAGAGAAGGTGTGTTTCAGTTTCATGACACATCCATGCAGATGTATCTTTGATATCACAACAGGGCCTAGCATGTAAGCAATGTGAGGGTGTCACAGATATCAATATGTGTGATCTTGATGAGGAGGTGCTGTGGTGTGACACAATTTAATACACACATCACTATCCCTGAGTATGAGATGTAAACACATGTCGACTTTGGTAGAGTGTGCCTGTGCAGTGTCAGTGACCTGGCCAAAGAGGGCATAATTGTGCTTTAATTGGATCATAATTCTGAACAATTCCGAACAGGTGCCCACAAAATATGTTTGACTCAGGGACCCCCAAACCCCTTGCCAGGTGCATGGTGAGGGATCTATTTGCTGAGGAGTCTATGGAAACAGGTAAGAGTTTAGCTTACCGTTGGTTAGGTCCACAATGGGGTTGGTTTTTGACATCATTGGCAGCAGTGGCAGTATGTGTAGGATTGGCTCCATGGCAGCACATGACGTGTGAAGCTGAGTACATGTGAGTTTCAGCATTATATCCCTCCCTTTCTACCAGCTCAGATGTGGTGGTTGGACTGCCACAGTCACGCCATCGGGAAGGCACATTGTAATTGGGCCAAGCGTAACACTGGCGGTCCCCCCTCTGACAGACGCATTGGCCTATCTTGCCTCACCGTGGTCGAGAATTCTTGTTGGTGGCTCTAGGACCGCGGCGGTCTTTTGCCTATGAAACTGCATGCATTGTAATAGGGTGATCGGACAGCCATTATGGCGGTGGTGAGTCTGACGCGACAGCAGAAGTGAGACCGCCAAACTCGTAATCAGGCCCTTAATGTTGGTGATTGTGTCTAGCAGTGGTGATTATTACATAATGTGGCCAGGCAGTAATAGCTCAATTACATCACTAGTCCTGTGAGATAATTATTTTCACTCATTACTGTGGTCATCTGTGCTTGTTATTCCATGCTATTGAAGGGATTTTACCATGCTGAAATCTCTGACTCTACTCAACATATCCTTCACAGACACCCATTAAGCAGTTTTACACCACTGCTGCCAATGCACTAGGCCACAAAGGAAGATAGAGACTTCTGTGGGAACAGACACTTTATCTCCTTTGTTAAACATTTGGCCAGTTATTGTTAAAAGATGGTGAAGAGGCAATTTGTATAAAGGTAACAGTGCTCCTTCATTGCACCAAGATAAAGTTACATCATGCAAACAGTTTAAAATATGCTCTACCCTTTGGCAGTGTAAGAATATGTGAATATTCCAGCTACTTTCTTCTCTGTATTTATTTCTTCAAATATACTACTTCGTTTACTTTCTCCTATTCATGATGAAGCACCACTGTGTAGAAACTGTCAATTTTTTCCCATTCTTCCTTTAATTGCAAAGATAGCACTACTCAAGTAGACTACAAATCTGACAATGGCATGTAGGTGTTTTGTTTGTGAAAGTCATTTAGAGCTGTCCCTCCAGCGGAAATATGTGCGCAACTTTGACTGATAGAATCTAATCTTCGTAAAATTGCAAACAATGGAGTGTCAATGTACCAATCCATTTATAACCCACGTGTCGGAAGTTTAGGAAAAGGCAATGTCAAGAATCCTCTAGCACCTAAACATAGTTCACATCAGACTGCAGAACTCCCTGACTAAAGATTTTATTCAGTCTTTCAAAACGTCCATGTTGTGTTCAGAATAAGCCTTAAAACCAGGGCAATATTTTCCAAGAAACTTGTCAGACACTCACCATTGAAGCTTTGTTATCATACCAAGGGTCAATAAGGGTGTTAAATAAAATATGAGAATGATAGAGGTTATCATGTATGTATATGTATATATATATATATATATATCCAACAGGGTGACCCTCAACTCCAACTGCGGTCACAAATCGAGGCGCACTCTGGCATTATTCTTAAATGAATTTATTAAGCACACGGACAGACGCGTTTCGGCATAACGCCTTCCTCAATGTCAAAAGTCCGATTTCAAATCACTTCTATATATACAGCAAACACATTTTTTTTCCTCTTTCTAAGACAGTCGAGATCAAAAGGGGACTGGCAGTGCTTTGTCATTTCTGGTTTTGGCGGCCATGATGTAGTGACCAAATCAATACGAAAACAATGTAAACATTATACAAAGCCAATGCCAAATTAAATCCAACATGTAATACATTGAGTTCAGAGGTCAAAGTCAGCAATTAATTCATTGTACCTCATTCCATCACAATATATATACAATCCTGCTCCTAATATCACAATTCATTGTGTTTCAAATAGACTGCGAATTTAATGTACACAACATAACCATACTTTAATCCTGAATGGACATCGCATGTCAAAAAACAATTAAGCCCTGGATGTGCTCGTCATAATTGTGCCCTGGATGGGCAAATTCCATCATTTGCATAAGTTCATTTCCATCCTTCTCTTAACTGTTCATTAGTTTATGTGGACCCATAATTCTTCCTCATTATTAAGTCCTACTGGGGCTTTAGTTTGCATCTCCACAATATATCGTGATTCCAACTTTCTCAAATTTCTAGTTCTGTTCCCCCCTCTTTCAGTTTTAGGAATGCGGTCTAGACAAAAGAATCTGAGTAGATTGGCATTTGATTCATGTCTCTCTTCAAAATGCCTTGCAACAGGATATGCTGCATCTCTATTTTTGATAGCACGCATGTGCTCCAAGATTCTCTTTTTTGTGGGATGAATCGTACTTCCAACATATCTCTTATTGCACGGGCACTGTAAACAGTACACCGTGTAGTCAGAGTTGCAGTTCATGAGTTTGTTAATTTTACGTCTAGACTTCCTTCCTGGTATGCTATAGTCTTTCACTTTACAGCTATTTTTGCATGCCTTGCAGTTCATGCACGGAAAAAATCCACTAATCAAATCCTTCCTTTTGGGTGTTTTTGAGAAATGACTCCTCACTAGCTTTTCTTTCAAACCCGGTCCTTTCCTGTATGTAATCAGTGGGGTCTGTGGGATGACGGATCCAATTATGTGATCTGATTTCAGTACCTTCCAATTTTGTCTAAAAATTTGGAATATTTCTGTGGATCCTGTTGTGTATTCAGTTATCATCCTCACATTTCCCTGGGGTTCTGAAATAGATGTTTTGCTCCCCCCTGCTTTCTCTAATAGGAGGTCCTTTCTTTCTACCTCTCTGATTTTCCTTTCTGCATTGCTAAGGGTTTCTTTTCCGTATCCCCTTTTGCGGAATCTGTTACGGACACTATTGCTCTCTCTCATAAAATCTTCATCTAATGAGCAATTGCGTCTAAGTCTCACCAGTTCTCCATATGGTACTGCATTGATAACACTCCGGGGATGAAAACTATTAGCGTGCAATACACTGTTCCCTGCAGTGGGCTTCCTGTAGAGAGTGGTTTCCAATCTATTCTCTTTTACAAAAACCATAAGATCAAGATAGGGTACATTGGTTGGACTAATGCATTCAGTGAATCTCAGATTTAAATCATTCTTATTTAGATCAGTTATATAGGACAAGGCCTCGTCCATCGACCCTCTCCAAATAATAAAGAGGTCGTCGATATAACGAGACCATAAAATCACTCTGTCTAACCAGATTTCATTACTGCCTGCCCAGGCCACGTGCTTCTCCCACCAGCCAACGAAAAGATTCGCGTAGCTGGGGGCGAAGCACGTGCCCATCGCAGTACCCTGTTTTTGATGGTAAATTTCTCCTGAAAATAGAAAAAAATTGTTATATAGACAATATGCAATGAGTTCCTTTAACATGATGTTATGCTCATAAAATTTCAAATGTCTCTTTTTCAGAAAAAACTCCACTGCCTCCAGTCCCTTCTGATGTTCTATGCTCGTGTATAAACTCGTTATATCGAGCGTTATCAATAGCATATCCGGTTCCCATTCTATATTGGTGATAATCCTCAGAAAATCCTTAGTGTCCCTCACATATGAGCTTAAAAAGAAAGGACCTCCTATTAGAGAAAGCAGGGGGGAGCAAAACATCTATTTCAGAACCCCAGGGAAATGTGAGGATGATAACTGAATACACAACAGGATCCACAGAAATATTCCAAATTTTTAGACAAAATTGGAAGGTACTGAAATCAGATCACATAATTGGATCCGTCATCCCACAGACCCCACTGATTACATACAGGAAAGGACCGGGTTTGAAAGAAAAGCTAGTGAGGAGTCATTTCTCAAAAACACCCAAAAGGAAGGATTTGATTAGTGGATTTTTTCCGTGCATGAACTGCAAGGCATGCAAAAATAGCTGTAAAGTGAAAGACTATAGCATACCAGGAAGGAAGTCTAGACGTAAAATTAACAAACTCATGAACTGCAACTCTGACTACACGGTGTACTGTTTACAGTGCCCGTGCAATAAGAGATATGTTGGAAGTACGATTCATCCCACAAAAAAGAGAATCTTGGAGCACATGCGTGCTATCAAAAATAGAGATGCAGCATATCCTGTTGCAAGGCATTTTGAAGAGAGACATGAATCAAATGCCAATCTACTCAGATTCTTTTGTCTAGACCGCATTCCTAAAACTGAAAGAGGGGGGAACAGAACTAGAAATTTGAGAAAGTTGGAATCACGATATATTGTGGAGATGCAAACTAAAGCCCCAGTAGGACTTAATAATGAGGAAGAATTATGGGTCCACATAAACTAATGAACAGTTAAGAGAAGGATGGAAATGAACTTATGCAAATGATGGAATTTGCCCATCCAGGGCACAATTATGACGAGCACATCCAGGGCTTAATTGTTTTTTGACATGCGATGTCCATTCAGGATTAAAGTATGGTTATGTTGTGTACATTAAATTCGCAGTCTATTTGAAACACAATGAATTGTGATATTAGGAGCAGGATTGTATATATATTGTGATGGAATGAGGTACAATGAATTAATTGCTGACTTTGACCTCTGAACTCAATGTATTACATGTTGGATTTAATTTGGCATTGGCTTTGTATAATGTTTACATTGTTTTCGTATTGATTTGGTCACTACATCATGGCCGCCAAAACCAGAAATGACAAAGCACTGCCAGTCCCCTTTTGATCTCGACTGTCTTAGAAAGAGGAAAAAAAATGTGTTTGCTGTATATATAGAAGTGATTTGAAATCGGACTTTTGACATTGAGGAAGGCGTTATGCCGAAACGCGTCTGTCCGTGTGCTTAATAAATTCATTTAAGAATAATGCCAGAGTGCGCCTCGATTTGTGACCGCAGTTGGAGTTGAGGGTCACCCTGTTGGATTTGTATCGCGTTTCACCAACGCGGAGGAAAAGCACCCGTGCCGAGTGGAGCGACAGTGGTGGACACCAAGGAAAAAAAAAAAAAAAAAAAAAAAATATATATATATATATATATATATAGATATATTCACTTAAAAAACCATAGGTTTCACACAAGTTATAGTTAGCTGTACATTTCACTCGTAAAAAACCAATGAAATTCCACGTTATAGTTAGATCAGGTAACTATAACTTGCGCGACCGCAATCCACAATGTGTCATTTGAGATGTCATCATTGATGTGATGAGTGATGTCACTGACCATGTCATGAGTGATGTAATATGTGACGTCATCAGCAGTGGATTGCGGTCGCGCAAGTTATAGTTACCTGATCTAACTATAACGTGGAATTTCATTGGTTTTTTACGAGTGAAATGTACAGCTAACTATAACTTGTGTGAAACCTATGGTTTTTTAAGTGAATTTGCAAGGTTTTTTAAATGCTAATTCCTAACTATAACGTGTGTGAAACCTATGGTTTTTTCAGTGAATGTGTACGGTTTTTTAAATGCTAAGTTATCTATTTATTGTTAATTTTTGCACGCACGGTGCGCTTCGCGCACCGTGCGCGCGCTGTGGGCACTTGGTGCGCTTCGCGCACCGAGCGCCCACCTTGCGCATTTCGTACCGTGTACGCCATGCCATTTTTTACAAAATATCAATTGTTTTTTTCTCCCTTGGGGGTCCTTAGATTTATATATTAAATGTGATTGTTAATTTTTTTTTTTTTTAATTTTTTTTTACCGTACGCGTACGGTAAGCTTACCGTACGCGTACGGTAAGCTTACCGTACGCGTACGGTAAGCTTACCGTACGCGCAGTCCGCGATTTTTTTTTTAAATTATTAAATTTATTTTTCATACTTTTTGGTCCTTTGTGAACCCCCTGACGAACGCTAGGGGGTCTGCAACTCTCTTCGTTGCCCCCTTTTCATGTTATCAACCTTTGGTTTTCAGTGCGAGAGACAGAAAATGGCGGCCGATACTTCCTGGTTACGACCGATTCGAATGTTTACTTTGATCTAACAACCAATCAGAATCGCGCTCGCGCACGTCACCGTACGCGTACGGTAAGCTTACCGTAAGCGCACGGAGCGCGCTTACAGATATATATATTGATTTAAATGCTATTTTCTCAGAAACTACTGAACAGATTTACACCAGACCTACGAAAGGCACTTCCTTGACCTGCGGACTACCTCTCTGCCAAATTACAAGTAATTCTGTTCAGCCGTTCGGGCTGTAGCTGTGTCTAAAGGTCCTATGGAAAAACGCATGGGGAAAACGCGTTTTGGGACCCCCCTTTTTTCTCAGCCCCGGCTTGACGAATCACCCCGAGACTTTCAGGGTAGGAGCGGAGCGTAGCGCCCCATTAGTTTTAAAAATTTCCCGAGGATTCGTCGACCGGCGCCAAAGTTATTCCAAATAGAATGTTGCGGATTTCCTATGGAAACAGGGTCCTAACTATAACTATCTACTGGCGACCGCCAGTAGATAATATATATATATATATATATATATGTGAGAAGTGATAGAGGTTATCGTGTATGTATAACCTACAAACTGAACTCCTAGTGAGATAACTCAACGTGCCTGTAAGAGCGAGCCACGGAAAGCTGCAATTTTCGCAAACAAAAGAACAGAGGCACAGGAAGCGCAAGTGATTTACCAAACATCAGGCAGTTTGTTAAAGTGTGGAAGCCAGAGGCAGTTAGCTAGCAGTTAATGAGCAGAGACTGGGTTGTAGAATAAGCTTCTGGTTGGTGAGAAAACCTGATTATTGCATGGCAACAAGCTCAAGCCATAAGGTATGTTCTACCAGATTACATTGAGATAGAAGATGAGAGAAAGAATGGGTTAATGATCCTGGCCCATGATAGAAGTAAACTTATACCAAAAGGGAGTCACCGTTGCTAAGTAGAGAGAAAAAGAAAGTAAGTAAGAGGTACTCTAGTCGTGTGCTACTCTAATTGTGAGGGGCAGTGTGTCCTCATCTTGATGCCCTCACACACCCTGAAGGATGTCATACTTCATCATTGGGCTTTTGCTCCTCGTCGGGCCGAGCTACAATGCCCTACGGGTCCCCCGAAGGGCCTCTTTTTCGGAGATCTTTTGATGAAGCCGTATGGGAGCGTGGGTGTAAGTGGCAGTGAAGTCCTAGAAGGTGTATTAAAAAATAGCAGGAGGGAGTGTGATTCATTTTTATTAAGGTGATCCCACTGTCATTATTAAAACAAAGTGTATGGTGCTGCTTTAAGGGGTATTATGTCCCTTGGTAGCTGGGTAACTATATGTCCCTAGTGGCATATGTTCTGGTCAACATGTTTCACGCTTTAGTGGTCTCAGTGGGAGATCCAGGGCGCTTTGTCAGGACCCAGTAAGAAAGTTGTATCTACAGTGGGCCGAATATTTTGGTGCCCCCAGATAAAGGAAGGGAGTAGAACTTCTGAAATGACATGAGTCAAGAAACAAAGATACAGTTTGCCATTAGGGTATCTAGACCAATGGAAGTTTTGCTCAGGTCTGGGTTCTCCATTGGAGGGCCAGATGCTCGTAGTTTGTAACGTGATCATTACTGCTAACGGTCGTGTTATATATACGTGAGCTAAAGGTGCTGTGGTCATTCTAAAAATTGTTAAAAAGGGAAGTTATGGCTAAGTGACAGACAGACAGACATATAAGATCAATGATTAGTGTTGAGAGAGTGCTGTCAGGGTTATTCTCAGTATCAGTATTTTTTATTTGTAAATATGCCCTGGTCTTATTAAGTAGACGTGAATCGTATAAATAAAGTCAAAATTCAAATGTGAAAAGGTTCTGTTATCCAGTAAGCTTGTGAATCTTTTAAATCTAGGTAATAAATACCATCGGGCCCTACCATTGATGGAAAACCTTGAGATGCTGTGTTTATATGCACAAATACATAGATAATAAATATCACCCCTTAGTAGGTAGGGTAAGATCCCATGAGATCAGTGAGGGTCACTTGAGAGCTGTAATGCAAAAGAAAACAGAAAACCACATGTGACATTTTGGAGGGCTTCCTAAGTCTCTAAGGTATAACCCACAGCTGGTTTTTCAAATGAAGGGAGGGGATGCAGCCATGTGCAGGATCTGTCCTGGACCGAGCTTATATCTTAGCTACTCACGGTTCTCTCGGTGCATCTGGGCTGTGTCACCTGTGTGCCTCTTTCTGTCTCCGCTGGTGGAGAAGTGAAAGCCCTGTCTCCTTTTATAGGAGTAGCCTGCTTCGGGTGGGGCGTCAATTGTTTAATCACTGGATTTATAGGCAAGTCTTTGTTGTTACTATGGGTGCCATCTTAGAGTGGTATACTCTATATCAAGCTTGTATGAGGACTATTCTCAAGGTTTTGGATATTTGTGTGTTGATAGTTTTTATGTGTCGCTGGCATGGTGATATTTCTCAAAGGCAGGTGATCCGGGTATTGTGCATAAAGTTTTATCTATATTTTATTTTGTTTTAGTGCGGCATGTTTGGGAAATGTCTTGGTCGCCATCTTGGAGTGGGTACTTTTCGATAGATGTTGGTAAGTAAAGTGTTCCTGATGGACTAATGGATAACAATAAAAGGTTACCACATTTATTGGTGTTATTTGTGGCACATCAGTATCCTCTTTGTCAGTTTTTACAGTTGGGGCATCATTTTGCGGTGGGTGGTGCATCATAGTGTTCTTAAGATTTGAGAGGTCTGCTAACATAGTCAACACTATAGTGTTTATGAATGACTCACTGGTGAGGTTGATGTCAAGAGTTGGGTTTCTATAGTACCTCAAACCAAGGTATTTCATCGTTAAGACCCTGGGCGTTCGTTTGGAGGCAATGGACCCATCTCTGTTCCTTTTGGAAAAGGGTCTTTGTTGTCTAAAGGGGATTGGATTCAATAAAGGTCCAATTGACTTGGTCTGGTGTATGTCCCTTTTCAATTTAGTGCCTGCTCATTTTGGTGGTGTTCTTACCGCACCGGATGTTGCTCCTGTGCTCATTCACCCTTGTTCTTACAGCTCTAGAGGTCATCCCTATGTATAGTAGGTTACAAGGACATTTCACCATGTACACACAATCTTTGTGTATTACAATTGGTGTGTCTCTTTTGTGTCCACTCTTGGTTCTTCAATTGGAGTGTTTTGGTATGTGCTGTGAGTGGGCAGACATTACAAGTTCCGCATGGATAGTGTCCTTTGACTGTCGGCAGGTCCCATAATGTCCTCTGACTGTCCCCCGGTTTTTTCTGTGGTCTCGTGTGGACAGCAATATCTTTTATGTTCTGTGTACGCCTGAATGCGAATCTTGGGCGTTGCAGTTGGATTTCATTTGTGTTCAGGATTTTCCAATGTTTAATAGGACCTTTTTAACCTGATTAGATTGAGGCGTGTAAGTTGTAACACATGTAATTCTTTCATCTTTGAGCTTTTCTTGTGTTTCTAAAAGTGCTCCTCGATGGTTGTTCCGTGCGCGTTTCTTGGCAGACTTTATGATTTTTTGTGGGCAGTTTTTTTTCTCCATATTTTTGCTAAGTTCTCCTGCCTGTATTTTGTAGTCCTGGGTAGTACTGCAATTTCTCTTTAGCCTGAGGAATTGGCTGAAGGAGAAATTTTGTCTCAAGGCGTTGGTGTGATGGCTGTCGTAAGGCAGTAAGCTATTGTGATCTGTAGGCTTCTTGTATGTCGCGGTCGACAGTTTTCCACTTTTGAAGAGAATTAGTAAGTCCAGGAATGGTATTTCTTCACTTGAGGTTAATAGTGTGAATTTGAGGAAGGGATCCTGTTGGTTGATCCAGGAGTGGAATTCTGTACATCGATCCTCTGTCCCCGTCCACAACATAAGTACATCGTCTATGTACAGTTTCCACTCTTTTATTTCCGATTTGAAGGGGTTAGTTTCAGGTAGAATATGTTGGGCCTCAAAATTGGCCATGTATAGGCATGCTAGGCGTGGCGCAAATGTACTGCCCATACAAGTTCCATGGATTTGTTGATAGTGTTGGTCATGGAACTTGAAGAAGTTGTTCTTCATGGCAAGTTCTGCGCATTCCAGGATGAAGTTAATGGGTTGTTGTGTGGGAGGATCATTGTTTCTCAGGGTTTCTTCAATCACTCTTAGTGTGGCTTCTTGTGGAATGTTGGTATATAATGCCTCCACATTGAGTGTTACCAGTAAAGTGATTTCCACAGGTCCTCTGATGTTTTGAATGAGGTTGATGGTCTCCTTGGTGTCTCTGAGGTATGACGGCACTGCTTGAACTAGTGGGCGTAGATAATGATGGCAATATTCACTCAGTGGCTTGAGGATGGAGTTGATCCCAGACAATATTTGTCTGCCAGGTGGGGGCATGATGTTTTTGTGGATCTTTGGTAAGACGTAGAAATATGGCGTAGTTGGTTTTGTGTTCACTAGGTACTCCGCTTCGTTCTTGGTGATCCAACCATTCGATAGTGCTTCCGTCACTGAGATGCTGATTCTTCTTGTGAGAGAATCTGTGGGGTCTGTGTCTATTTTGTGGTAGTATTTTGTGTCAGCTAGTTGTCTAAGGCATTCATTGTTATAGTTGTCGGTGTTAAGGATGACGATAGCTCCGCCTTTGTCTGCAGGTTTTATGGTGATTGCCAGATCATCATTGAGTTCTTGGAGGGCTTTCCTTTCTTTTGTAGGTAAATTGTCATATGTACTCTTGGCTTGTAGCTTGTTAATGTCTTGGGTTGTAGTTTCTTAATGTCTTGTACAACTGCTTTTTCATAGGTCAGTATCTCACTGGCAGTCATTGCTGTGGTGGGCATGAATCTGGAGAGATTACGTAGGCCTGTGTCTGTAGTATCCGTGGCCCTCCTGCTGGTATCCTGTGTTTGAAAAAATGATTTCATACTTAGCTTTCGAAAGAACGCGTGCAGTTCACCAGTGAGTCTGAACGAGTCTTCTTTCGGTGTTGGGACAAAACCCAACCCTCTCTGTAGGACGGATTCTTCTGTTGCCGTCAGGGTCCTTGTAGATAGGTTCACCACTAGTTTTTATTCGTTTGACTCTGTGTCCTGCATTGCTCCTAGTCCACCATCCACTGCACCTGTCTTTGGTCGTTTTTTCGCCTGCCTCTTCCTCTGCCCCTGCCTCTGTTCCAAAAAGGAGGGCATTGCTGTTGTTGATGATAGAATGGATGAGGCGGTGGTGGTCCATGGTAGCCCGGATACCATGGTGGTGGTGCTCCTGGATAATATATGCGAAACAATGTGGACGAACGCACTGAGAAAAGAGTCAGGACTCACTGTTATAATGAACAGTGCCAGGGAACCATTAGATTTTGTTAAAAGACCCCTCACACACCAACCTGGTTGGTGTCATCCTTCATCATTGGGGTCCCAACCGGGTGGCCGAATGCCCCCCGGTTGTGCTACGATGCCTGATTACAGTAGAGCTGGTGTGGTGTATTTTGTATGAAGTGGTGTACATGCTTTATATTTGGCGATATAACGATCTCCCATTGATGGGGGAATGTCCTCCAATATATGGATAAACACCAGTTAACTGGGGTGTTTGAGTTGTACAGATAGGTGTTGCATATCTTACGGTTACCTTCTCCTTTCGAATGGGTCCATCTAGAAGGACTCTGTGTTGATACTGTCGCGATTATATTATGTCTTTTTTTGAGAAACTAGACAAGAAATAACTATGTATATATATGATGAGACAACGGCTCTTTATATATTTTTAGCATTTGAACGGTATCTTTACTCGTGTAGTATTCATTATTATCAAGTCATTTATAATAATAGTAAGAATTAAATCGCTTGTCTCTTAAAGACATAACAGCTTCATCAACATAAAATAAGAAGATATTATAAAAAGATCCAATATTATTTTCGGTTTCTTCCTTTTTTATAAACTGCAGATATTATTAAAAACCGACATAGGGTGAAACCACATTAATAAACTACGATTGATCAAGCAGAAACAAAAAGGTATGCTTTGTTTTTTACTCTTTGGACAATAGATTAATATAATATAACTTAGTAATCAGTACATTTTACTTGTACATGTTTTTCTTTCCTTTCTCTTTATGCTAAGGCAATCTTATTAGTCTGGCCAAGTAAAAGAAGGCTTAGTTACAAATCGTAAAGTTGGAGGGGAACAAGACGAAGCCCCCTTATATTTTAAATTTGGTAAGATCATATATTATATCAATGGTTTATAAAAAATCCATTTATAAAAGGTCAAAATTGAGGTTCTGAAGTGTCTGATAAAATGCAAATCAGGCATTAATATCAGATAAAGAGACAATAAGATATGTGTAAAGTTGTGACTTCCCCAAATTAAAGCTTCATCCACGTAGATTAAGTCAGGTAGGGTTTATTCACCTCAGCCACCTTACACGCAGCTCCAACTGCCTCTCCAAGAAAAGCTCTCGCTCCCCCGACCAACATTCCACTTGGAATTATAATTACAAAAGGTTCTCAACCCTTAAAGCGACAATGCAATGTCACACATCTTCCCCTCTTTACAATAATAACAAATAAATATAAATATAAAAACCTAAATAAAATAACTATGACTTCATAGTTTAAATATGAAACAACTATAACATGTAAAATCATACAAGTAATATCAAAAGAAACAAATCACACATAATCTTTCATGTATTCTGGAAGTCTCCGTACTCTCTGACTCCTTTCCCTGACACTTGTAAGTGCCTCAGGAGATCTATTGGGGATGGAACAAGGCAAATTCGTCAGAGAGCAAGAAGAATTGTTAGAAACTCCCTGCTCTTCAGAGGAAGACAAATTGCGATTAACTACCACAACTCGATTTTTGTTCCATATCCGGCCATCATCAGTTTTGACAGCATTCTTAAATAATTTGACTATCAACTTGCATCTAGAGAACTTAGAACCAGGCTGACATCCAACTGGAGCTTTAATCTTTACTAAATCACCCACATTTACCTCATTGAACCGTGCAGATTTTTTCCTATCAAAATAAACCTTCCTCTCAACTTGTTTATCTAGTTCTCTATCTCTCCAAGACCCAATTTGATTATTAACCAAACCTTTGTTTGGTTTCAGCCATCATGGACATAATTTAGAATTTGGTGCCCTGCCTTTGAAAAGTTCAAAAGGCGATCTCCCAGTAGTCAAATGCGGAGACATACGATAGGCTGTTATTCTTTCTTGCAAAACCTCTTTCCAATTCAGATTGTTTGCCCTTGCAAGTTGTATGCTTTCTTTTAAAGTTTTGTTAACTCGTTCTACAGCCCCATTTGTTTCTGGATGATAGATCGCACTCCTTTTTTGAACAATCCCACATTCACACAAGAAACTTAGAAACTCTTTAGAACAGAATTGTGGCCCATTATCAGAAAGAATGCTATTGGGAAAACTCTCTCTTTTGAAGATCCCCTCCAAGAACTTGATGACACATCCCGTAGAAATTTCTCTAACTGCACCCACTTCAACCCATCTAGAATACAGATCCAACACAACTATTAGATAAGGAGTGTCACTCATGTCTTGCAGCGGACCCACTATGTCAATAGCTATCTCATCCCATGGGTATTTTGGTAATTTTCTACATACCATAGGAATCTGCCTAGTCTTCAATACCTTATCACTCGCACAACACTCCACACAATCCCTAACCAACCTTTCAATCTCTAGATCCATGCCTGGCCACCAAAATTGCAACTTTATAAACTCTTTTGTCTTAACAATACCAAGATGCCCAACGTGAGCTAAGCCAAGAAGTTTACCTCTTATGCCTGCAGGAGGAACAAGCATAGTACCACTTGTGAGAAGACCCTCACTAACTGAGAGTTCATCTCCAACCAAAGCCCATGGTTTTTCCAACCGACCATTGCATCTCAATGTATCCATCACTTTCCTTATCTCTCCATCTTTCTCTACTTCTTCTTTCCACTCTGATTCACTAATGGCACCTGATGTCACTTCACAAACACTGACACTATCTCCTTCTTCGATGAAATCACCATCCAACACACACCCATTAGGATCAACTAACCTAGAAAGACAGTCCGCAGACTTGTTGACCACCCCAGGAATATAGTCAACTTCAAAATCAATTTCCTGGAAGGAAATAATCCACCTCTTAATCCTTGAGGAGATCGAATCCAAACCTTTTTTAGAAAACACATCTTTGAGTGGTTTATGATCCGACAAAACTTTCACCTTGGTACCCCAGATCAAATTCTTGAATTTCCTCAGAGCCCAAAAAATTGCCAATGATTCTTTCTCAATTACCGAATAATTTACCTCTGGACCTCTCAAACACCTTGAAGCACATGCAATTAATTTCTCTGCACCCTCATACTTTTGAACCATCACAGCTCCTAGACCCTTTATACTAGCATCAGTAAAAATGTAAGTATCTTGTCCCGGAACAAATGCCTGTAGCAAAGGAGCTTTCATCAACTCTTTTTTTAAAGAACAAAACTCATTCCCACACTCTACAGACCACTGAAAAATGACACTCTTTGCCGTAAGTCTCCTCAAATTCTGAGTTTTGTCAGCATACCCAGGAATAAACTTACTATAGAATTCTACCATACCAAGAAAAGATAAAAATTCCTCCTTGTTGGTAGGTTCATTCATGTTCACAATAGTATCCACTAAATCCTTCTTTGGGAAAACACCATGACCGGTAATGCAATGTCCCAGATAGTTCACCTCCTCAACACCAAACTTGCATTTCTCTCTCTTTAACGTCAAGCCTGATTCCTTCAAACGTTTTAGCACAGCACACACCCTCGAGTAATGTTCTGACTTTGATCTTCCATAAATCAACAAATCATCTTGATAACATCTGACCCCTCCAATGCCTTTTAATATCCTAGTCATGATCCGCTGAAAAACTGCAGCCGCAGAAACCAAACCAAAAGGCATCCTACGAAATTTATAGGTGCCCATTGGTGTCACAAAAGCCGTTAGATCTTGTGAGGACTCATCCAGTTTAACCTGGTGATAAGCCGAAGCTAAATCAAGTGTGGTAAAAAACCTTGCACCCTCTAAGGTCCCAATCATCTCATCAATATTTGGCAAAGGAAAATATTCTACTATCACCTCCATATTTAGAGAGCGCAAATCAATGCAAAGCCTAAGCTCCCCACTAGCCTTCTTGGCCACTACAATGGGAGCCAACCATTCTGTTGCTTCCACTGGCTCAATGATACCTGACTCTACCAACCTTTCAATCTCTTTCTTTACACCTAATTGTTCATTGATAGGTATTCTTCTACACCTGGCCACAACTGGAACCGCCCCTTTTTTCAAACGGATGCAATGTCTGTATCCCTTAAGACAACCTAAATTCTCATCAAACACCTCAGGAAATTGTTCTGCAAACATTGAACCAGCATCACCAACTTGTTGTATTTGAACCTGAGGGACCTTGTTAGGATTTAGAGTAACACCAAAAAGACGTTGATGAGGCCAGCCTAAAAGCGCATCCCCACGTTTGGCCACATACACCTTGCCCGCAATCATTCGTCCACACAACTCCATGGTTGCTAATAGGCCTGGGCCAAAATTCCGTTCCGTTCGCGGAAATTGCGATATTTTGGCATTTTCGCGTTCCGCGGAAAGCGCGAAAATGTCAAAATTTCCGCATTCCGCAGCTTAGCGATAATGTGTTTCTTGTTCGCGCTGTAATAAAATACATTCTCGCGTTCGCGCGATCGCCTTACCTGAAACCCCGCGTTCGCCGACAAGTTTTCTTGACCCGGTCGCGTTCTCCACGAGATGTTGGATTTTGGTAGCCATTTTGCGCTGTCTCGCGACAGTTCGCGGCCGCATTAACGTCATTTGTCACGCGATCACGTCATTTGTCGCGCGATCACGTCTTTCTTCTCGCGATCATGCACCGCGCGAGTATGAGAAGATTGAGATCTCGAACATGTCATTCTACATCGCGAGCTAGAGGATGAGGACGCGGGCACGTGTAATCGAACGCGAACAGGAGAAAGAGACCCCGAACACGTCATATCCAACGTGACAGGGATAAAGAAGAGAACGCGATCATGTCGTTTTCGACACGCCGGCGGAAGTAATGTGAAGCTCGAGAACTCAACAACGTCAAATTTACAATTTGGAGAGGAATATCGGCTCTAGCAGCATGAAACCATCTGCAAATGCTGGTTTTGGATGAAAAGAACTCCTTACATTGACATTTGGCTTTCCTTTTTTGTGCAAGGAGTCATTTTTTTAAAAGGTGGAGAGAGGGAGGAAGTGACACTGAATCTCCAACTTCATGTTCCTGTCCAGCAGGCTCCTCCCAGTGCTTTGTCCATCTCCTGCTCATTCTGCCTTTGGATTTGGAGCTGGAAAGATCATTTTTTTGTCTGCTGCATCATTGCAATTGGATTTCAGGATTTTTGGAATAGGATATTTTACAAGTAAGTGGTTGTTGTGTTTGTTTGATTGTGGGCATTGCAGTTGTTGTAACTACAATTTATTTTTAATAATTAATTATCATCATTCCTTTTTTTATTTTTTTTATTTTGTGGGTAGTAGTAGTAGGCCCGAGCTAGCCATGGGCATGGCCTCGTGGGTGTGTGTGTGGGCATGATGAAGCAACTGTTCCTTTTGTTTTTTTTTTAATGTATTTCATTTTCAAGCACATTTAGGGCATGGATGGCATTGGATTGAGTTGGGGAAGTGTGTTTTTTGGGGGTGGCCTTTGTGATGTTGTTGGGCCTGGCCATGTGGCTGGTGGCCATTTTGAGGCCTAGGCCTGCAAGCTTGCCTGGCCTTGTCTGCCAACAGGCCTGCTTTTTCATCCACTAGGATCAGGGCAGGTAGCCACAGCTTTATTAATCAAGTGCTTTCTGTGTGATCTGCTGAATTTAGACATCATTTAGGGAATGGATGGCATTGCATTGAGTTGGGGAAGTGTGTTTTTTGGGGGTGGCCTTTGTGATGTTGTTGGGCCTGGCCATGTGGCTGGTGGCCATTTTGAGGCCTAGGCCTGCAAGCTTGCCTGGCCTTGTCTGCCAACAGGCCTGCTTTTTCATCCACTAGGATCAGAGCAGGTAGCCACAGCTTTATTAATCAAGTGTTTTCTGTGTGATTTGCTGAATTTAGACATCATTTAGGGCATGGATGGCATTGGATTGAGTTGGGGAAGTGTGTTTTTTGGGGGTTGCCTTTGTGATGTTGTTGGGCCTGGCCATGTGGCTGGTGGCCATTTTGAGGCCTAGGGCTGCAAGCTTGCCTGGCCTTGTCTGCCAACAGGCCTGCTTTTTCATCCACTAGGATCAGGGCAGGTAGCCACAGCTTTATTAATCAAGTGTTTTCTGTGTGATCTGCTGAATTTAGACATCATTTAGGGCATGGATGGCATTGCATTGAGTTGGGGAAGTGTGTTTTTTGGGGGTTGCCTTTGTGATGTTGTTGGGCCTGGCCATGTGGCTGGTGGCCATTTTGAGGCCTAGGCCTGCAAGCTTGCCTGGCCTTGTCTGCCAACAGGCCTGCTTTTACATCCACTAGGATCAGAGCAGGTAGCCACAGCTTTATTAATCAAGTGTTTTCTGTGTGATCTGCTGAATTTGGACATCATTTAGGGCATGGATGGCATTGGATTGAGTTGGGGAAGTGTGTTTTTTGGGGGTTGCCTTTGTGATGTTGTTGGGCCTGGCCATGTGGCTGGTGGCCATTTTGAGGCCTAGGCCTGCAAGCTTGCCTGGCCTTGTCTGCCAACAGGCCTGCTTTTTCATCCACTAGGATCAGAGCAGGTAGCCACAGCTTTATTAATCAAGTGTTTTCTGTGTGATCTGCTGAATTTAGACATCATTTAGGGCATGGATGGCATTGCATTGAGTTGGGGAAGTGTGTTTTTTGGGGTGGCCTTTCTGATGTTGGTTGTCTTAAAGACATGCTTTTGTTGTATGTGTCTGGTGTGTTGGTGTGCAATGCATGCACCCTGCAGAGCTTTTTTTTGGGGCCTGTGAATGTTCGTATTTACATTTTGTTGCATTAAAAAGGCAGAGCAGTGTGCTTTAGCAGGCATCCTTTACCTGGCTTTAATAGGCCTTTTGTCAGCTCCTGGTGGTTCCCAGTCCCCCGGCTTGTTTGTGATTTGTGTGTGTCCATGTGGGTGGTGGCCTTTTTTGGTGTTTGGACTGTGAGTTATTAGTGTCCTGCTTTTGCCATAGGCCTGCATGGTTTTCCTATTGGCTCTTTGGCTTACTGCTTCCATCCATCCACCCCCTTTGCCAGCAGCAGCTCCATGGATGCTGAGATGCTCAAATAATGCAATGGTCCACCCCACTTCCATTAAATTTTTATTTTGTTGTTTATTATTAACTAAGCAACAAGAACAGCAGCAGCAGCCGCCACAACAAGAACAGCAGCAGCAGCCGCCGCAACAAGAACAGCAGCAGCAGCCGCCGCAACAAGAACAGCAGCAGCCGCCGCAGCAAGAACAGCAGCAGCCGCCGCAACAGCCCACTATAGTAGTTGTTGCTCCTGACGTAGGGGCATTTCAGGAAATCGAGGTTCCTGCAGACATAGTGGAGCAAAGTCAAACCACTGTTTCAGAAGATCTATTGTCTTCCAAACGACCAGCAAGGAAAAGGAGGCTTAGTCCATCATCGTCTTCTTCAAGCCCCGCTTCTTATGATCGTGATGACACTTGGGTACCACCAGCTCGGTCTGAGAGTGATATACGCCACAAGACAATGCTTCTGAAAAGGAAGGTCCCAGAAAAACTTAGAGTTATGGAGGTAGATGTAGAAGAGGGGGGTGATGATGTTGATGAAGACGAGCCAGTCATCACGCACATTACTCCCGCCCCAAAGGGATTGGAGACCGACATTCTCACCCTATCCAGAAAGGCTGCTACTGAGCGGGATGTAGCACGGATCTCACCAACACAGGTTACACCACCACTACCTCCAGCTGCCATATTTTCCAAGGCCCGGCAGGGACCTACATCCAGCTCAACCATCTCAGTATGTAGTGGTAGTAAAAGTCACAGTGTAGGTGGAAAGGGTCACATATTTTCAAGCACCCCCTCAAGTTCATCTGGTGTTGAAAGTGGCACATCCAGCAGTGCCAGAAAGTTCTCCTCCCCAGTTTGGGACTTCTTTTCTGTTAGCACCAAGGAGGAGAACGTTGCTATATGCTCAATTTGTCGGCAAGGTGTTCGGCGTGGTAAGCTTGGTACAAACTATGGTACCGGAGGACAAGCAAGTCATCTCAGAATACACCACAATATCGTGTGGGAGGCTCACCTACTTAAGTTAAAAGAAAGTAGAAAAACTCAACCCATTGAAGTTGGTCAAGGTGAATCAGGGAGCGATATTATTGCGGTGGAAGGTGAAGAGGGAGGCATTTCTAGCCCTGTTCCCAGTAGTGCAGTGGTAACGCCCACATCCTCCTCAGTAACATCAGAGTGGCACCGCAGTAAGAGCCATACTCAGAGTGTGGGTGAGACACCAAGCCGACCGGCGAGTACCTCAATGAGACAATCTATGTCGTTGAGCCTTAGTGGGTTAATGAAAACAGCACCACTAAGGAAAGTAAGACAGCCTACCATTGAGAGCATGTTTAGGTTGGAGGGGCAGTTCCAACGCAACCACCCAACGGCACGATTGTACAATGCGAAGCTGGCTAAAATGTTAGCGCTGGACCTTCTTCCTTTTTCATTTGTGGAAGGGGTGGGTTTCCTTGAATTTGTGTCTACCATCTGCCCGAAATGGAAAGTTCCCAGCCGGTCCTATTTCGCAAGAATTGCTGTTCCGGCACTACATCATGATGTGCTGGAATTGGTTGGTCACGGTTTGCAGCAGAGTGCTGTGCACAATATCCACCTGACAACAGACATGTGGAGCAGTTGCCAAGCCACAGATTACATGTGCATCACTGCACACTGGATCTCTTTTGTGGGGGTTAGAGATAAACTATCTGCACGAGGTGTTGTTGACACAGCTGCGATTTTTGAAGGTACTCGGAAACATGCAACTGTAGCCATGTTCGCCATGGAGAAATCTCATACGGCTGAAAACATTTTAGAAGAGTTTCGCACCAAGGTTTTGGAAAGGCTGCGGCCCAGAGGGCTTGGTATTGGTTTTGTTGCCACAGACAATGGCAGTAATGTACTTAAGGCCATGGAACTTGGTTCCTATTTCAGGGTTCCGTGTTTGGCACACTGCATAAACATTATAGTGCAAGACTTTCTGAAAAAAGAACCCATAGTCAGCAATTTACTGGCCATCTGCCGAAGAATTTGCACTAATTTCAGCCATTCTTTTAAAGCTCGGAAGCAGCTGAGGATCATCCAACGTGAATTTAGGATGACAGTCAAGGCACTCATCCAGGAGGTGGCAACACGTTGGAACTCAACGTATTACATGCTTGATCGTCTGTACGAACAGCACAGGTCACTCCATGAATATGTCTGGTACAGAAGCAGTGATGCTAGTGTTAAAGGCATGACCCTTCAGAGGGAGCAATGGACCCTAATTAAATGCCTGACTGAGATGCTGTCTCCTTTTGAGGTCTTCACACGTGAAGTCAGCAAGGAGGACTGTACAATGGGCCAAGCTATCCCATTGTTGCAAATGCTAGAGCATGAGCTGAATAATGTGTCTGAATCCTACAAAGGTGTAGAGGACAGAAGGCAAGCCCATGACTTGGTGGAGAGCTTATCCAAGCGCTTATCAGAAAATGTAAGGATACAAAATAAAATTTTGTCACAAGAACATTACATTTGTGCCACAATTCTGGATCCACGTGTAAAATTAGGACTATTCCTTGCTTTTTCCGACAATGATGTTGCCCGCTACAAAAGTTGTATAGCTGAAGCAGCCATTAAGTTTGAAAACGAAGGGCTGCTAATTAAAAGCCCACCACATCAACCCACAACAAGTACTGATACTGAAGCAGGCCATGCAGAATCAAGTGCAACTTCGTCGGCTGAGGGCAGTGCGGTTGGCTCACAATCACATCACTCACCATCACTATCGACTACAGAAACAAAAACTGGATCATTAGGCCGAGTACGTACACCAGTGCAACTTATACCCCACCCGAATACAACAGAAAGGGTAAGAGATACGGCTCCAACTATTCTTCGTCTGGGACAGACACCCCCTCATCAGACTCAGAGGGTTGTAATACATCGGCTCCGTCGCAAAGACCAAACTATCAACGTTCTCGCGCCAATAAAAGACGCGGTACACAAAATTACTATGGTCAACCGAGCCCTTTTTGGCCCCCAGCACCCTGGGGTTACCAATCGTCGCCTTTCAATCCACCCATGCCCCCTTTTCTGGGCCAGCCGCCCCCTGCATCTACCTTCTTTGGGCAGCCTCCTTTTTTAGGGCAAGGCCGTGGGCGCAACAGAGGCAGGAGAAGAGGAGGACAAGCACAACAAGTACACTGGCAAACAGACCAACCACCGCAGAACCCATAGAACACAAAGAACAAACAACCGCGAAGATTACAGATGACAACGATCTTCTAGTGGTAAATTTGAGCCAGCGCAACTTGACGTCAATTGAACATGAGGTTCTAAACAAAGGTCTGGGGTTTGTTCCCACATGTGTGGGTGATCCCTTCCAATTAAGGTGCGAACTAGGAATTTTTTTTCGAAAAGTTCGCCTTCATTTCTTTTTTAAAGGTAAAGACAAGGGAACTAACATGATGAGTCTAGATGACTCACCTCCAGAATCTAACACAGGTCTCAAACCAGCTTCTAACTTCAACCCACCAGTGCATTTGGTGCCAGACCATGTAAAGGTGTTTGAACAAGCTGTTACCAACGATGTCACTACGCTGTGCTCCACCAGCGAGAAAAGATATTCAAACTTTTCCCTCTTACAAAGAAAAGCCTTAACGATTCTTTCCAATGACAACACTATCACCATCAAGCCCGCTGACAAGGGGGGCGCTATTGTCATAATGGATTCGACAGCATATCGAAATGAATGTCTTAGACAGCTAAATGATGGCAAATCTTACCAGGTTCTGTCAGAAGACCCGACAGCCAGATTGTCCAAAGAAATAAATGATCTGGTCTATGAAGCAAAAGAATCAGGCTGGATCACACCACAAGAGTCTGATTTCCTGATCACGAAGTTTCCGGTGATGCCCTATTTCTATGTCCTCCCTAAAATTCACAAAGCCACTAGACCACCACCAGGACGCCCCATCATTTCGGGGATAGGATCACTCCTTGAACCTTTGTCTACCTTTGTGGATTTCTTCTTACGTCCGTTGGTCAAAAAGATGCCAACATTTTTACAAGACACCAAAGACGTCCTGAGATTGTTACCTGAGACCACTTTCGACACCGAAACAGACCTTCTGGTGAGTTTCGATGTTGAATCCCTCTACACCTGTATTCCCCAGGACGAAACCCTGGAGTCCATCAGGGGTTTACTTGATACCACAGATCTAGATACAAGCACGCCTATCAATTTCATCATGGAGTGCGCCAGACTAGCAATGAAAGAGAACTTCTTTAAGTTTGAGGATACCATCTACCTCCAGACCTCAGGAACATCAATGGGCAGCATTTTTGCGCCGAGCCTGGCGAACCTTTACGTACATCTTTTTGAACAGGACATAGTACTGAACAACACCAATCCTTTCCACGACAGGATTGTCGTCTGGAAGAGATATATTGATGACATTCTGGTCATATGGCGCGGTAATGTGACTACTCTGCTTGATTTTCACACATGGCTCAATGCACAAAACAGATTTTTGAAATTCACAGTGACACATGACAAGACAAGGTTGCCTTTTTTAGATATTGTCATCTATCCCTTAGAAGGCACTCTGGGGAGTGAATTATACAGAAAACCCCAAGCAAAAAACTCATTACTGAACTTTCAAAGCCACCATCCTAAGTCTCTCAGACAGAACTTGCCTGTTGGACAATTTCTGCGGATACGCAGAAATTGTTCCACTAAGGAGACTTTTGAAAAGCATGCAGCGGCCTTGTTCCATCAACTGAAAGCCAAAGAGTATCCTCCTTTCTTGATAAGACAAGCTAAGAAAAGAGCGGCTAATAACAACAGAGACGCTCTCATTGCTCCCCCCATACCAAAACCGCCACTAACAAGATTAACCTTTGTCAATACTTACAGCACACTTTCCAATCAGGTGCAGAAAGTAGTACGTAAACACTGGCGCATCTTGAATCTCAACAATGAAGAAATTCCTCCCCCACTTTTTTCTTTTAAGAGGGGTACGAACTTAAAAGACAGTCTGGTACATACACGACCAAAAACTATGAAGAACCCTGCTAATTCAACACTCTGGGACCTGCCACCTGTACAAGGGCATTATCCCTGCGGCAGCTGCTCAGTGTGCCCACAGACAACACATACTAAATCAGTAGACATTGGCACCTCAAGACCATGGTTGCTTCATAAACATACCAACTGCAACTCAGAAAAAGTAATTTACCTTATCACCTGCCCGTGCTCACTTAAATATGTAGGGATGACCACCCGCAAAATTAAAATAAGAATAAGTGAGCACAAGAGCACAATCAGGCGTAAGAAACAGTCAACAAAAATGACCGCACATTTCTTGACATCAAACCACAAACCAGAAGACATGCAATGGCTCATCCTGGAACAACCTTTCATTCCACCACACATCACAGATGTCACGAACTACCTATTCCAAAAGGAACAGAGATGGGTGTTTAGACTACATAGTGACCAGGATGGGCTCAATGATGATATTCCTTGGGCAACAATCTAGGTAGATACACACTCGTGTCTTACGGAATAGTGTGGCTCAGGTCGATATGATCCAGTTAGCATGCGCTTGTACACCACCATTCATTCAGGCTTGTGTTTGGTTACATCCACCCGAGCGGCTGCCTTCTTTATGTGTATACATACACATTCTTTCTGACACTCTTGTTACCTTCATGGACAAGACAGAATATTGCCTTATTATGCCATCGTTCTAACCGGGCAATTTTGTACGAGATTTGTTTCTCTAACGATCTATCTATGACGCCTTCTCATATAAACTACATTTCCCATACTCGCTTGGCGCGATGCGGTGACGCAACTCCCCTGCGTCTCAATCACAGGGTTGCCATGACAACCAACACCGGCTTTCTTTACTTTAGCCGAGTGTTTCCACCCCGCTGGTTGCCTCCTCTACGAGCTCAGCTCCACTCCGAGGTACCGACGGAGAGGTGAGCAGGAATTCCCTCCTTTTGGTTTATTTTGTAAGAAGGAAGTATATCGCGTTTGATAATATCGAGTAAGTTACCTTGGGTAGTGGAGCCTTTCTCCTCAAACTGTTACCATGGCGACCACTTAGCATAACCTGCAGGTACTACTCTTTTGACACTATGTAGCCCTCGAATGTCATCTTGTGGGGTTAGTCGGTTCTGGCATTTCGCGGAGTGAGCGTCTGCGGTTTTTACAAAAGAGCTCATATTTTGAGCAATAATACATTGTGAACCCTCTGATTCCCTTACAGAGCGGGGCCTCCCCTAACCTGAGCAGTAGCCAGGCGAGGTGAGGCGCACACCCACAACATTTTGGGTAAGTGCCATAACCTTTACTCACTTCATCCAATTAACATAGACTTAATATAGTCTTGATATATTTAAGAGTATTTGCATACTTGATTAATTACTGGATGCTAATAGGTTGACCTCATGAATTTCACTTTCTAAAAGGTTTGTGCTATGCTGTGTTTTCTTCCCCTCTTTTTGTGTTTGTATCTCTGTAGGTCAACGGAGGAAAATTACCTCCCACAGAGTTCCTTGGCCCTTCGTTTGGGTCCAGGTTGTATCATTCACTTTACTGCTCACTCGAGCACCGTTCAATTTCTGCAGTAGCTTATTTGGTCCTGAAGAATGCTTGGGTGAATTCCACCCGGTAGCAGAAACATGTAGACCTAATTTGTCATCACAGTTATTTGTTGAAACTGTTATAGCACTGTTTTTAGTCATTGCTAACAAGGCAGCGATTTAATAAAATGTGTTTAGTGCCTTGCTAGACAATTTTTATCGAGCACCCCCACAACATCACGTTTCACGAGCACTGCAATCCACACATCTATCCATCATCGGATAACAACTAATATATCATCCACTGGTCTGGGACACATAAGAGACCAATATCTACTAATTGCTAAGTAGAATATGGTACTCTTGCCGTCCTCCATTCCCAGATGATGAAGCTAACCTCTTGAGGTTGATGATGGGAATTTCATTTCCAGTGCATACACACATATATGCATAAATGAATCCACAGCTTTACTGAACTCTAGCATTACCTTTATCCTTGTGTTTAGGTCTTCTATTTTTTGAGACTCATAGTTGTTCTAGTATGTTATGATGTTGATTTGGGGATACCACAACTATTAGAGTCTATAAAATTTTTTTTGTCCCTTTGACCCCCACTCTACTTGAGATATTTTAAGACAGTTTATAGAGCAGCTGTTGGCTGCGGGTCTTTTTCCGGTACTTACGCCACCTGGCTGTTTATAAGTACACTCATACCGCCGCTCACGCCGTGCTCTTTGTTTCAGAATGGCCGAACTCACTGGTTTGTCATTCGATGACAGTATGCTACAATCAATTCTCGATACTAATCCTAGCATATTAGACACCTTGCCATCAGTCTCCAATAATACCGTAGACGAATGGCAGAATCTCCTTGCCCTGAAGAAATCACATTCGCGCACCTTTATACATGGTGCAATAATGACGGAGTATTTAAGAAGTAACAGCGCACCCATGGGTTTGATAGTAACCAACACACCACGCCTTTTTTTGACTGATAAAAGTTTTCTGAAAGACTGGTCGCTTATTGCTTGGCGATGCACTCGCGATTGGCTTATTTTAATCATCAGCACAGCCAAGAAGGCAGCTGATCTGATCCTTGTAGAAATACAAACTTTGGAGGGTCAAATCAAAGCCACAATCACGAGTGCTTTATTCAAAAGAAATCTCGAGGATACTAACAAAAACAATAAGGAACACAAAGATACCATCTTGCAGACGAAAATTGAGAAATTTGAAAAGGATCTGGCCCGTTTCTCGTTTGAAAAAGTCTACCCGTACACCAGTGCAACTTATACCCCACCCGAATACAACAGAAAGGGTAAGAGATACGGCTCCAACTATTCTTCGTCTGGGACAGACACCCCCTCATCAGACTCAGAGGGTTCTAATACATCGGCTCCGTCGCAAAGACCAAACTATCAACGTTCTCGCGCCAATAAAAGACGCGGTACACAAAATTACTATGGTCAACCTAGCCCTTGGTGGCCCCCAGCACCCTGGGGTTACCAATCGTCGCCTTTCAATCCACCCATGCCCCCTTTTCTGGGCCAGCCGCCCCCTGCATCTACCTTCTTTGGGCAGCCTCCTTTTTTAGGGCAAGGCCGTGGGCGCAACAGAGGCAGGAGAAGAGGAGGACAAGCACAACAAGTACACTGGCAAACAGACCAACCACCGCAGAACCCATAGAACACAAAGAACAAACAACCGCGAAGATTACAGATGACAACGATCTTCTAGTGGTAAATTTGAGCCAGCGCAACTTGACGTCAATTGAACATGAGGTTCTAAACAAAGGTCTGGGGTTTGTTCCCACATGTGTGGGTGATCCCTTCCAATTAAGGTGCGAACTAGGAATTTTTTTTCGAAAAGTTCGCCTTCATTTCTTTTTTAAAGGTAAAGACAAGGGAACTAACATGATGAGTCTAGATGACTCACCTCCAGAATCTAACACAGGTCTCAAACCAGCTTCTAACTTCAACCCACCAGTGCATTTGGTGCCAGACCATGTAAAGGTGTTTGAACAAGCTGTTACCAACGATGTCACTACGCTGTGCTCCACCAGCGAGAAAAGATATTCAATCTTTTCCCTCTTACAAAGAAAAGCCTTAACGATTCTTTCCAATGACAACACTATCACCATCAAGCCCGCTGACAAGGGGGGCGCTATTGTCATAATGGATTCGACAGCATATCGAAATGAATGTCTTAGACAGCTAAATGATGGCAAATCTTACCAGGTTCTGTCAGAAGACCCGACAGCCAGATTGTCCAAAGAAATAAATGATCTGGTCTATGAAGCAAAAGAATCAGGCTGGATCACACCACAAGAGTCTGATTTCCTGATCACGAAGTTTCCGGTGATGCCCTATTTCTATGTCCTCCCTAAAATTCACAAAGCCACTAGACCACCACCAGGACGCCCCATCATTTCGGGGATAGGATCACTCCTTGAACCTTTGTCTACCTTTGTGGATTTCTTCTTACGTCCGTTGGTCAAAAAGATGCCAACATTTTTACAAGACACCAAAGACGTCCTGAGATTGTTACCTGAGACCACTTTCGACACCGAAACAGACCTTCTGGTGAGTTTCGATGTTGAATCCCTCTACACCTGTATTCCCCAGGACGAAACCCTGGAGTCCATCAGGGGTTTACTTGATACCACAGATCTAGATACAAGCACGCCTATCAATTTCATCATGGAGTGCGCCAGACTAGCAATGAAAGAGAACTTCTTTAAGTTTGAGGATACCATCTACCTCCAGACCTCAGGAACATCAATGGGCAGCATTTTTGCGCCGAGCCTGGCGAACCTTTACGTACATCTTTTTGAACAGGACATAGTACTGAACAACACCAATCCTTTCCACGACAGGATTGTCGTCTGGAAGAGATATATTGATGACATTCTGGTCATATGGCGCGGTAATGTGACTACTCTGCTTGATTTTCACACATGGCTCAATGCACAAAACAGATTTTTGAAATTCACAGTGACACATGACAAGACAAGGTTGCCTTTTTTAGATATTGTCATCTATCCCTTAGAAGGCACTCTGGGGAGTGAATTATACAGAAAACCCCAAGCAAAAAACTCATTACTGAACTTTCAAAGCCACCATCCTAAGTCTCTCAGACAGAACTTGCCTGTTGGACAATTTCTGCGGATACGCAGAAATTGTTCCACTAAGGAGACTTTTGAAAAGCATGCAGCGGCCTTGTCCCATCAACTGAAAGCCAAAGAGTATCCTCCTTTCTTGATAAGACAAGCTAAGAAAAGAGCGGCTAATAACAACAGAGACGCTCTCATTGCTCCCCCAATACCAAAACCGCCACTAACAAGATTAACCTTTGTCAATACTTACAGCACACTTTCCAATCAGGTGCAGAAAGTAGTACGTAAACACTGGCGCATCTTGAATCTCAACAATGAAGAAATTCCTCCCCCACTTTTTTCTTTTAAGAGGGGTACGAACTTAAAAGACAGTCTGGTACATACACGACCAAAAACTATGAAGAACCCTGCTAATTCAACACTCTGGGACCTGCCACCTGTACAAGGGCATTATCCCTGCGGCAGCTGCTCAGTGTGCCCACAGACAACACATACTAAATCAGTAGACATTGGCACCTCAAGACCATGGTTGCTTCATAAACATACCAACTGCAACTCAGAAAAAGTAATTTACCTTATCACCTGCCCGTGCTCACTTAAATATGTAGGGATGACCACCCGCAAAATTAAAATAAGAATAAGTGAGCACAAGAGCACAATCAGGCGTAAGAAACAGTCAACAAAAATGACCGCACATTTCTTGACATCAAACCACAAACCAGAAGACATGCAATGGCTCATCCTGGAACAACCTTTCATTCCACCACACATCACAGATGTCACGAACTACCTATTCCAAAAGGAACAGAGATGGGTGTTTAGACTACATAGTGACCAGGATGGGCTCAATGATGATATTCCTTGGGCAACAATCTAGGTAGATACACACTCGTGTCTTACGGAATAGTGTGGCTCAGGTCGATATGATCCAGTTAGCATGCGCTTGTACACCACCATTCATTCAGGCTTGTGTTTGGTTACATCCACCCGAGCGGCTGCCTTCTTTATGTGTATACATACACATTCTTTCTGACACTCTTGTTACCTTCATGGACAAGACAGAATATTGCCTTATTATGCCATCGTTCTAACCGGGCAATTTTGTACGAGATTTGTTTCTCTAACGATCTATCTATGACGCCTTCTCATATAAACTACATTTCCCATACTCGCTTGGCGCGATGCGGTGACGCAACTCCCCTGCGTCTCAATCACAGGGTTGCCATGACAACCAACACCGGCTTTCTTTACTTTAGCCGAGTGTTTCCACCCCGCTGGTTGCCTCCTCTACGAGCTCAGCTCCACTCCGAGGTACCGACGGAGAGGTGAGCAGGAATTCCCTCCTTTTGGTTTATTTTGTAAGAAGGAAGTATATCGCGTTTGATAATATCGAGTAAGTTACCTTGGGTAGTGGAGCCTTTCTCCTCAAACTGTTACCATGGCGACCACTTAGCATAACCTGCAGGTACTACTCTTTTGACACTATGTAGCCCTCGAATGTCATCTTGTGGGGTTAGTCGGTTCTGGCATTTCGCGGAGTGAGCGTCTGCGGTTTTTACAAAAGAGCTCATATTTTGAGCAATAATACATTGTGAACCCTCTGATTCCCTTACAGAGCGGGGCCTCCCCTAACCTGAGCAGTAGCCAGGCGAGGTGAGGCGCACACCCACAACATTTTGGGTAAGTGCCATAACCTTTACTCACTTCATCCAATTAACATAGACTTAATATAGTCTTGATATATTTAAGAGTATTTGCATACTTGATTAATTACTGGATGCTAATAGGTTGACCTCATGAATTTCACTTTCTAAAAGGTTTGTGCTATGCTGTGTTTTCTTCCCCTCTTTTTGTGTTTGTATCTCTGTAGGTCAACGGAGGAAAATTACCTCCCACAGAGTTCCTTGGCCCTTCGTTTGGGTCCAGGTTGTATCATTCACTTTACTGCTCACTCGAGCACCGTTCAATTTCTGCAGTAGCTTATTTGGTCCTGAAGAATGCTTGGGTGAATTCCACCCGGTAGCAGAAACATGTAGACCTAATTTGTCATCACAGTTATTTGTTGAAACTGTTATAGCACTGTTTTTAGTCATTGCTAACAAGGCAGCGATTTAATAAAATGTGTTTAGTGCCTTGCTAGACAATTTTTATCGAGCACCCCCACAACATCACGTTTCACGAGCACTGCAATCCACACATCTATCCATCATCGGATAACAACTAATATATCATCCACTGGTCTGGGACACATAAGAGACCAATATCTACTAATTGCTAAGTAGAATATGGTACTCTTGCCGTCCTCCATTCCCAGATGATGAAGCTAACCTCTTGAGGTTGATGATGGGAATTTCATTTCCAGTGCATACACACATATATGCATAAATGAATCCACAGCTTTACTAAACTCTAGCATTACCTTTATCCTTGTGTTTAGGTCTTCTATTTTTTGAGACTCATAGTTGTTCTAGTATGTTACGAGTACAATCATCATCATTACAGGATTGGTATGTAAAGATGGGCTATTGCAAGCACAGTGCTGATGCACAGAAAAAACAGCACAAAAGCTTACCATCAGCAACCCTGAATATTGAGCGGATGGTCCAGGCCTATCTGGATGACCCAACAGAGGTGTACGTTGATCAAAACCCATTGCAGTATTGGTATAGGAAAAGGTCTGAATGGCCACAGCTCAGCAGGCTGGCCATAAGCTATCTGGCTTGCCCTGTCGCAAGTGTCTCTTCCGAATGTGTTTTCAGTGCTGCTGGTTCCATTGTAACATTGAGAAGGACCAGTCTATCTCCAAAAAATGTGGAGAGGTTAACAGTGATCAAAATGAATCAGCACTTCATACCACCGAATTACACCATGCATGAATCAACAGAGGAAGATGAGGACAGCAGCTCAGGTGACGGAAGTATTGTGTCAGATGATTACCTACTACTGAAAGAACCCCCAGAGTTTGAGGATGAGCTATACTTCCCTGACAATTAGGCTCGCCTTTACTGTCTTCCTCCCTTTTTTCCCCCTTTGTTTATGTGTCTGTCGTTCCGGTTATACACTTGTGAATCGCCACAAATCCATTATCACCGTCTTCTACTCTTCTAATTTAATATACAAGTTTCAGGTGTCTGCCATTTGACAGTACAGTCCTCCGAATCCAGCTCCTCCGCTCGATCATACTGAATCTCCTGCTCAATTCAATTTCCCTCATGAATGATGATTGGATGATGGTAACAACAAATTCAAACTTTCCTCGTCCTTCCAAAACAAGTGGATCATGAATCAGATGACCACTATAGCTATCCTCCTTTCAGAGCCGAGAGAGACTGGCCATTAACTGAAAATAAGATGGAACAGGTAATGATTGATACCATGCATTGGCCGCAGAGTCGCAGACTGAATGATGTAGATTTTGTTGTGTTTGTTGCGCATGAATTTATGTAATTGTGCACTGCCACTAATCAACTTTCTACAGAACACACTAATTTTCCCCTTCTTGCAAATAAGAAATGGGGACTTCTCCTGCATCTTGGTGATACATTGCTTTTAATTCAATACAGGAAGGGGACTCACTCAATCTGCGCAATGCAAATGACTGTGACACAACAGCACCGTCTATGATGATGATGGCGAAATAGACGGCCCGTTAACAAGATGAGATGGAACAGGTAATGATTGATGGCTGCCATGCATTGGCCGCAGAATCGCAGACTGAATGATGTAGATTTTGTTGTGTTTGTTGTGCATGAATTTATGTAATTGTGCACTGCCACTAATCAACTTTCTACAGAACACACTAATTTTCCCCTTCTTGCAAATAAGAAATGTGGACTTCTCCTGCATCTTGGTGATACATTGCTTTTAGTCCAATACAGGAAGGGGACTCACTCAATCTGCGCAATGCAAATGACTGTGACACAACAGCACTGTCAATCATGATGATGGCGAAAGAGATGGCCCGTTAACTTAAGATGAGAAGGAACAGGTAATGAATGATGACAATTAGTGGCATGCATTGGACACCTGACTCTGAGCTATTGGTCTTTGTGTTTGCGTTGTTTGTTGTGCACAAAGTGATGTCAAAGTGTACTAGTAGTGATCTATCTTTCTGTACACAAAAAAGAATGACTCAATTCAGTAATATTTATATTTCTACTCTTTTTGTGTCATAAAAATTATACTTATACTGCAGGCCGATCTTCAGTCAGTCAGTAAAAGTATCAGAGATGATGATGAAGTCAGGAGGATGTTTCAGAAGTGGCATAAAACAAAAAAGCCTAAAGGTAAACACGTCAACAACAACCACAGAGGACCCAGATGTCTGTGTAGAAGTTGAATAGAGTGTAGCGGTGGGATGACTGCAGTGCATTGATTTTACTAACTTAAACTGTAAAATGCTATGTTTGGAATGGATAATGTGCTTTGCATTTGTCCAACTCTTTGAGAGAAAAAAAAAGGACTAGTCTAAAGTGTTAACGTAGGATGTGCTAATGCTAAGCACTGTGGCCCTGCTCTCTCCTGTTACTGTTGAAGGTCAATGCTGGAAAAAAACTAGAGTAGAGATGATGCATATGCATACATGCCACCTGGGAAAGTGTTCTTGTTGCACTACACCATCACTTGTGCATTTGTTTTCACTTTCTTTCTCAATATACCCTTTGATTTTCCATCTAAAATTACAGGCCGGTATTGCCCAAAACTTTGTAAAACATTACAATGCATATTAATTACCTTACCAATCAATCACTTTTTTTTTCCAGCCGGGCAGTGGCGAGTGGCGAGGCGACACACCCAAGATTGATGGACGAGACGAGAGGAGCAAGAGGACTGCAGAGATGCAAAAATCCAGTCCACATTTTTGACCAGGATAAGACAGTAACAGTATCCACTTTTAACTTCTTTTAAATAATTTGATTAATATCTTGTATACAATCTTTACAACAGTGTGTTCTTGGAGTTGTTATTATCAATCATCATTATGTTTGCTCTGTGTTTACGATTCTTCCCTACCAATATTTAAAATTTCTATTTGCTATCTGTTAAAGTATTAAGGCCGGAACAACAGAACAAGAACTAGAAGTGTATGTAATCCGGGTCTCTCATCATCATGCATGCATTGCCTTTTTCTCCCTTAACATATGGATATGGTAGTCTTCAATGATTGTCGTTTGTTTGTCTATGTATGCATACTGTTTTTCTATGTCAAACCTTTCCCAAAAACCCCCTTCCCATCCATTCAACAAACCCTAACCCTCTTCCCCCGGGCTGTGTGACTTATTGTCGAGGTGTAACTAAATTAAATGTACACCAATACTTAATCACACACTTGCTGGGACGGATGTGGTGAAAGCAACACTACTTCAATTTGAAGGCAGAGCGATGATCTTCTCCTGCTTGGCCACCCATGAGTAGGATATTTCAGAGGTTATTTAATTTTATTTAACAAAGGAACATATACCTCAGCATGCATTGCCGGCATTGATTGGATTTGTTTGTTGTCATTCCTCATATACAGCACTAACTGTTAGACTGTAGGCATAGTCAAGTGACTCAACACAACTATAGTTTGTAACTCTGTCTAGTAGGCTATCCTCCTAACCACCATTCAGTTTTTTGTCAAATATGTGAGCATATTATTGTTGCTCGGTAAGTTCTGTACTGTACTTCATTCAACTACTCCTCTAACAGTCTCTCAAAGGCGATTGACTGTCTCCTTTTCTTTTTTTGGAAATGCTGCCGCCCTGCCAGTGTCTACTACTACTACTATACTACCACCACCACCACCACCACCCCAATCATGGCATGTATGAAAAAGGAAACCATCTTCACCATGCAGCCAGTGCTGTGCCACAGTTGGACATAAACATCAAGCACCGGTAAGAGAGAAGTTTGGGGGAGGTAGAATTAATAATGGACATGTTGTCAATGATTTTTTCACACACCACTCCAAAGAATGCATAGACTAGAGGACAGACTGAAAGTACTAGAAGGACCAGTCAATGAGTGAGATGTGTCGCATCTATCTGTTTGTGTCTTATACAGTCAGCAAATTATTGAAATCAAACACAGGCTATGGGCGGCCATGCACCAGCAAGGAAACAGTGTGATGTAAAACAGTGACCCCATCTACAAAACATTAACAACATTGCATGTAACATAGACAAATATATTTAATGTACCCTAACAAAAATAAACTAAACCACAAAAGCTGACCCACCCCCCTCCCTAACCCCAACCACTGTCCATAGTAGAAAAAAGTCTAACGCCCAAACGAACAAGAATTAAAAAAGGGGCAGTGACAGGGACTAACTGGTGGGGCGGGACTGGAGGAGGACACGCATCTGGCGCATCTCGTCCTCTAAACGGGCGACGCGGCGTCTAAGGCCGCGGCAGTTGCAGCCACAGTGGGGGGGGGCACCGGAGATGGCACGGTGGCGGCGGGCAGCCGCCAGACGGTGGCGCCGTACCGCTGGAGGGCGGTGGCTGGGGCCCAGGGCACTGGAGGAGGCTTGAACAATTGATGCCGCAGTCTCCTCCTCCTCCTCGGCTAGGACCACCAGCCGCCAGTATTCCCGCTGGATTGCCTCCAGCTTCCGGTGCCGTGCCTTGGCGGCCAACTCCTTCCGGTTGAGTTTCAGAGTAGCTGAGTATCAAAAAGAAAAAAACAAGACAATTGTAAAATATAGTCTTAATAAAACAGTAGGACAAGGTAATTATTTATACACATAGTGGCATGGTAGAGTAGCACTATAAAATAAAGCACAGTAGTACATAACATTTTAAATGTCGCCCGTCCTTCTTCCTTCCACCTGTCTTCAACTAAAAAGTGTAACAGTGCACCAGGTGCTCTTCTCCATAAAACTTTCAAAGCGGAGTTGAAATCAGATAGATGAGGCCATTGGTTACTCAATACTCCGGCTCCTAGTCCTATACCAATTAAAGGGAATTCTAGTCTTCTAGTTCACTCTTCAAACGTCCCCAACAACTCATACTTACTTACGACATCGGATAGCGGGCGGACTTTGTCCGCCCGCCATCCGACTGCTAAAAAGGGTGGGGGTCCCGTGGGGACAATTAATTAGGATGATGCGCCCGGCACAGTGGCGGGCGCACCCTGTTTTTTTTTTTTTACATTCTGGTTGGCTTTGCTGAAAGCAATGCTAAAATGTTGTGCTGCTTTTCCAAGCACAACATGACGGGCCCCGCACGGAGCCTGTCACGTTTTGCTTTGAAAGGCGGGGGGGTACCATAGCATAGGTAGGTACCCTCCATGGGGGCCCCCAAGCATACTCTGCAATGTCTGCATGCCTTTCTGTGGCGGACGGCAATGCCGCCACGCAAAGGCATTCCAAAATGCAGATTATATGGCTGGCGGTGTGGTGAGAGAGACACCACCGCCATATTGAACCCTTTTCCGCCTGGTCAACATGTCTGAATATTTTCTACAGGGATGGCGGGAGGTTTGCCCCTGCGGTGTTGGCAGTGAATTCCAGCCGGCCCGGCGGGGGCAATACGCGTCGCCCACCATCCTAATGGGGCCATAAGTCACAACTGTACAGTATACATATATACATACAGTACACCCTTGCAGTGAGTGTACTGTCAAGTTCGACAATAGTTAAGGATTATGAATCTAACTTACCACCGCCCGCCACTGGTGCTGCCACTCCCCCTACTGCTCCGTTGCTATCTGCAGCAACTGCCGCATCCTCGCCCTCCGCGTCGCCTTCGCTGGCTCCGGCAATGGTGGTCGGTAGTGCGCCTAGAAAACATTACACATTTATTAGGCGTCATATACACCTCCCCCTATTGATCAGTAACAAGGTTGAAAAATGAGTTAATACTAACATACATCACTAGTACAAATCAGGTAGTAGTAGAGTAGACACTAATAGTTATATATGATCATTGTAGCCTTTGCTTAATTAGCCCTAGCCATGCTACCATTTTACCTTTGTGGCTTTTATTTTTGCACATGTGACGTTACCTTCACCTTGCAGCTTCTTAAGACACCTTTAAGCCCACATGACCTGCCTCACACTGCTACTGTCTAGTCTACGCGCTGCATACAAGCGGTCCACAAACATTAACAAGCCACTTTTTTAGGAAGTACTGGTGTACTACTGTTACTGTTAGTCCATATTGCTTATCCATAGATGCTACACTTTTTGGCACGGCTGAGAAATGCTTGCAAGTTGCAATATACTAACGCACACCATTTCTTTTTTCGCATTACAGACGCAAGATTCCCTTCTACGAACCAGAGCTTCTGAATGATGCAACAACTACCAGTACTAGGTTCTTCTAAGGTGAGGGGTCCCTTCACTCACATCTTCTTTTATAAATTTATCTAAACTAAATTGCTATGGGATGGTGGTGCTGCCTTCCACCACTGTTCAGTTATCATGATTTAATTCCCAACTGTATAAGTGTAACAACAATGTATATTGTTTTAATGTTATTGATCTTCCGGTTGGTGCTGCTAAGAAAACAGTGTACAGAGAGACCTTCTCAAATTGAAATAAACATTTTGAACTTACATAGACTTGGTGGTATTTTGGTGTGGACTAACTTACACGAGTGAGCAAATTAAAGTAAGGGTGTGCATGTGAATTGCTTCCACGACTGAGAGGTTGGGTGTGTTATGTTCTGGGTTGTCTACTTGTTGGGTATCTTGGGGGGAGGGTTCCGAGACCTAATAGTTATGACAAGACAGTACTATAGTCAAGCAGTGGAATTGTGGTGGGTGCGGAATTTCTGATTGAGGTGTGCAAGGAAGGTCCAACCTACCATCACCAACATCCTATTTTCTGGTGCAAATGTATGTGCAAGATCCCTACAACAGTAGTATGTCCTATAGGGTATCATATCAAAATAGTTATAAATTTGGTAGGGCTGTTGTTGCTGTGAATTTTCAAAGCCTCAAGATCAATAAGAGTAAAAGTAGTACAAGACGACGACCCAACGGATTGGACTCAATGGCTCGAGCTACTGGTGAATATGAGTTTTATATTACAACCTTTCACAAAGAGTGGCACTGGCCAACTGGGCAAGACTAGCTACTACAGTACAGACAGACTGATAGTATGTAGTAGTACTCAGAGTCATCATAGCGGAGGCAGGGATAATATTTTTGAAACTGTACAGATCGAAGGATAATTGGTGGTAAAAAAATAGCATTTGGAAACCAACAATAGTTCAGGAAAAATATGGGGCAGTAAAAGTTATGGAATAAGAAATATTATAAAAAACAAGAAGACTTACTGGGGCCAGCAGAGGAGCCCTCAGCGGTGTCCTCCTGGTGGTGTTGTTCCTGTCCCGCCGACTGCCCAGTCCCTGTCGGTCTGCCCCTGGGTGCTGATGAACAGGAAAGATATAAGAAAGAGACAAACATTGATGGATGGTGTCAAACAAATACAATATTTTTCAACAACGGTCAAAAAACACTTATGTAAACAACAATTGCAATAACTACATTGACCGATCTCATCTGGTCAACATGTAATATCGGGGGATTCGCAGTTCGACTACTTAAGTTACTATTTATCAACAGTAATCCAGTCTTCCATTCTGATTCCAGAAAACTAAGTTACAACTAAGCCTAAGTACAACGTACCACCCAACCTAGCCCACCTATTCCAGGCATGCCAATTGTAAGTATGCATTTCCACTGTATTCCTCAACAATGCGTATGGTCAAATCATGGAGGACACATGAACATGACTACATTTTTTGTATACACCAAATTTTGGTTTGATTGATGCTTGCTGATCTGCTACTGCTAATTACCTTCTAAGCCTACCACCACTCATTGAACAAACTAGAAAAGGTTCTAAAGACTGCTGTACTAGCAGCACGTCACGTAACTGAGTGAGGGGGCATCACGCATACCACTAACAAATTAGAAGCTCATACAAAGTAGTGTACCTAAACATCAATCCGCCCCTATCTATTAGTGACAGTCACGGGACAAAGTAAGGAGTGGACTAGAGTCACTGTAGCATTACGTAACTTAATTTCTCTAAAATAAACTCGTAAAGAATCACGCTAAGCAAGCGCAAACGCAAGCTGCAAACAAGTAAGATTAGTAGTAGCGCAGAAGAGCACCATAATCACAGAAGACTTTTAAACGTTATTAACCTGGAATGTATTGATTTGTAAGCAGCAACATTCCAGCTGGTTGGAAGGGAAAAAAATATTCGCAATATATAACACAGAGCAGAAGAACAGACACAAAGTTGTAGTAATTAAATATGTACTCACCAAGCCCCGGGACCTCCACTCCTAGCAGGTCCAGCAGGTCCTGCTCACGGTCCAGGATGTCGGACCACCGGTGCGTCAGCTGTGCCTGGGTGCGCCAGACCCCAGAGATGCGCGACACTGCACGGCGCACCTTCCCCCACCGCTGCCGACGCTCCCGGAGGCCGTACCCGGACCCAGGCCTGCCACCTGCTGCCAGGGTTGAGGGGAGGTGGCGCTGCACAAAGAAAATTAGTGCAGCCAACTCCTCCTCCCCAAATAAGGCCCGTGCCTGCACCCCTTGTAGGCGCCGCCTTCCGCAAGGAAGGCGGTCGCGGCTCTGGCTGCGCCGGCGAACAGCCCTACCCTTGGACATGGTTCTGGGGACGGGGCGGGAAAGAAAAGGTAAAATAAATAAAGGAGTAAAGGAAATAAATAGCAGGGAATAGAAAGAGGCAAAAGTAGCTAAAAAACAAAAAAAATAGACAAAAACAAAAAATATAGAAGCAGGAAAATAGTTAGAGAAATAATAAGTAATAAAGATCCAAAAAAAGTGGCTATAAACAAAGGATTGAAAGGATTTTGGGAGGATTGAAAATCAGGCCCCAGAACCATGCAATAGAGTGAAAAACAAGATGGCTGCGCCCATTGCGACCACGTGCGCAAGTTCGCGCGATATTTTCTCCCCGAGCAAGCAAAAAGAAACGCGATCAAGTAAAAGCGGTCTCGAACAGGAAATTTCGACCGCGAACGGGCGCGAACATGCATTGCGCGACCCGGAACAGGAAGTAAGCATCGCGAAAGGGCGGGACAAGTGAAAACAAGATGGCCGCGCCCTTGAGCAACCGCATGGGTAAGTTGGCGACCCGCGATCATGCAAAAAATACCGCGAACAGGCGGGAAAAAAACTTCTGCATCTTCGCGATATTTCCGGCGTGTTTGCGGAGATTTTTAGCATTTTCGCGATAATTTGCGAAAGTTAATTTTGCAAATTCCGCCCACCCCTAGTTGCTAAGAAATAACCTAACATTTTAATGGTTGCTCCACCATACCCTTGCGGAGAAATATCACTCTTGAAAAGTTTTGTAGAGATGTTAAAATGTTTCTTGAAAACATCCTCATTTATCATTGTTAAATGAGAACAAGAGTCAAACTTGAATTCTAATTCTACACCTTCAATGTTAACTGAATGGGAAGGATGAATTGCCTCCAGAACATCAACTTGAAAAGTAACTACTTTGACTTGAGGCTGAGCTTTTACTTGATCCCCCTTCTTCATTTTACTTCTGCAACACTTTGCAAAATGTCCTTTTCTACCACAAGTACTACACATCACCTTAAGAGCAGGACAAAAGGGTGCATTAGCTAGATGCCCTAGTCTCCCACACCTATAACATGTCGGCTTCCCGAAACTACCTTGCACATTCTCATTGCCCTGTGTAGGTCTATCTTTCTCTTTTACCTCTAAATCATTTTTTTTTTACTTGACAAATCACCTCATCAACACTGGTGTTAGTAGCGATAGGTTTGTTTTTCTCAACACTCAGCTCATCAACACATTTCATCATATGTTCTACTTGTTTAGCAATTGTAATTACTTCCTCTAACGGTGGCTCATTTCTTAACCAAAGTTCCTTCCTAATGTTATCATGAGCACATTTCAATACAAACTGGTCTCTTATCCTCTCTTCAGTAGCACCTCCAAACTTGCACGAAGATGATAGTTTCCTTAAAGCAGAGAGAAAATCTTCTACCGACTCATCTTTCTTCTGTTCACGCAAACCAAAATGATATCTCTTCATGATGGTACTTAACCGTGGAAGATAATGACGGTCTAATTGTTCTATACAAATTTCATATTCGTTCAGATTTCTCTGTTCTGCGACAGTTAGATCAGGTAAATGTTCCAAAACTTCCTGTCCTTCACCTACTAGACAATGCAGTAGTAAAGAGTGCTTACGTTCTGCACTTAGATTAGTTCCACAGACTCTGGCGTAATTCACAAAAATTTTCTTCCACTTTTGCCATTTTATACTTGGCTCTCCAGGACTTGATAAAAAATGGTGGTTGCGTAACATTCTGCATTCTGAACTAAAATAACAAAAACTATATAGAGTGAACACCTTTAAACAAAGTCTGTCATAAGTTATGCTGATGAGCTTTCAAAAATAAATAAACCACAACTCTGATAAATAATCTTTTTTCCACTTCTTATAAAACCTATCACCTCTTAGTGGTACTTTGTCTCACTGCAAAATAAAAAAACATCAGTATTTAAATCTCCCTGTGGTCCCTTGACATAGCATTAGTAATTTAAGACTCCATTAAATGTCACCACAAGCATGTGAAACTGAAATTCCAGAAGACTGTTAACTTCCTCCTCCCTGTGATGTCTCCTCTCAGCACAGTACAGTACATTGAGCTCACCCTTCGATTACACAGAAGACTGTAAATGCGTGCATCATACCTCCGAATGAGTATTTAGAATTGAAAAAAAAAAAACCTGACTCACAATCTCCCTCCTGTAATAACCGCTTTCGTTAAAGCGCGCACACGCAAACAAAACTAGAAGAGTCTTCTCCAACCCTTCGCACATGCGTGAAAAACAGACAATGCTCTCGCGTAGTGCGCACGGTGCATGCGCTCCTGGGACATGCGCAGATGACTTCTCCTCCACGTCACTGACCCGCACACTTGAAAGGACAGTTCATGCGCCGTCACTGGAATGCAGAAACCGACTGATCTCCACCCCTTCCTCAAATCCCTTCACCTTGCAGGGTTTGTTATCCAGGATATCACGAACAGCCGACACACGAAGAGTTAACTCCTCTACGATCTTCAAGACCAGCCGCTTAGGAAATCTGCCGATTATCACATGTCAAAAGATGCGCTGGATGTTGAGGTGATTTTCTTTAATACTCCCACGATCGTCGCCAATGTAAAGTCGTAACTTCACCAAATTAAAGCTTCATCCACGTAGATTAAGTCAGGTAGGGTTTATTCACCTCAGCCACCTTACACGCAGCTCCAACTGCCTCTCCAAGAAAAGCTCTCGCTCCCCCAACCAACATTCCACTTGGAATTATGATTACAAAAGGTTCTCGACCCTTAAAGTGACAATGCAATGTCACAATATGTTAATATCAAATTTTGTGATGTTTGAAAATAGCAAATATTTGCTGTAATGAATAGAAAACTTTTGCCCCATCTTTTAAACATGAAAATAGTAAAGACTTTCAACATATGCCTTCATTTGATCTGTAGGAAAACGGATTTGTGAAAATGAAACAATGGATATACTTCTAGAAAGTGATTGTTAGGATAAAACAATATCATAATCCTAAAAAAATAAGATGACTACTGTTTCAGCAGGTGTAGAATTAAGAATAGCCATTGCTCTTTGCAGTTATTAAAAAAAATATATGTGTACAAGAAGCTGTAGAACACTAATTGTTGTTTTGTTTAGTTTTTTGTTGTATAGTAAATATGTGTATACATGTTAATAGAGTTTACTTTTTAATTGTATATAAATGTAGATATTATTGTGAATATGTTTGTAAATATTTTGTATTTACTTGTTTGTAGCCCTGAAGAAGTCCTTAGGGACGAAACGCGTCGGCTACGCTGTATGTGTCCTATTAAAAAAGAGAAGAACTCAATAAAGAAAATTTTGAAACAACACCTGCTGAATGGACAGACATATTTTATATTTATAATCAGAATTGACCATGTGGAGTGCTGGATCACAGTGATGTGTTTAGGACTCACTGTTATAATGAACAGTGGTTGTGCTACGATGCCTGATTACAGCAGAGCTGGTGTGGTGTATTTTGTATGAAGTGGTGTAGTGAGGATTTAAAAGTATCTCTGGGAATCCTTGCCTAATGTGTTTATTAGTGGTGGCCTAGGATACGGCTAAAAACAAATGGCGCAACTACTAAAGTGAATATACTCTTAGTTGTCTAAGATAAGGTCTACATGTTTCAGCCCTACATAGAAAATGGATGGGCTTTCGTCAGGACCGGGTGAAAAGTGCGTGAGTGGCAAAAATCATGCCACGTGAAAGGTGAATATCCAACACACGTGCTAAGGTGTGTTGTAGTGCTCAGTGTTATCTGTGTACTTACAGACCCACTGTAAAAAACCTGTGGAAATAAAAAGACAAGACAAGACACATAAAGACAAAATGCAAAATAAAATGCAATCTTTAGCGTATTTCTTATGTGCCTATTTGCTGATCTCAGGTAAGTAGGCACAGCAGTGAGTCAATCCATAGTCTGAGTGGAGTGGGAGAAATATACTTTTAATACACGAGGTGCACATATATCTCTCAACAGGTATATAGGCTGTGACTATAGCGCGGCATGCTAATAAACCTTAACGGTGTATCTGTTTTGCCTTTACATAATAGACTGACATGCGGCATGCTGGTGAAGTGTTTTGAGTACCCCTGGGTGCAGAGGTACTGAAGTGCCTGTTGATCGGCAGAATAGTGGCCGTCAGTGCTGGCGTTTGGCTAAAACATGTACGTCCACTATGTCAGATATATTAGATATGTTAGAATGGATTGCAAACAGCATGATGAAAGATAGTTACACTGAATTATAGTGTTAGGCAGGTATTCTGGGTCCGGGAGGGGTACCGTCTATAGTCACACTCAAGGAATGGGAAGAGAGTGGAGATGCGCCTTTAGTAACCAGTCAAAATCCAGCATATCGCAAAGTTAGAATGCTGGCATGGAGGGGGAATGGAAAGCCTTACTTCATCAAGACATGAAACCCGCTGAAACCTAGTTTGGTCTTCTGCGATCCTGGCTGCTGGAGTTTGCTGCTAGCATCCTGTATAAATGGTCTTTGACGAGGCGTCCGCATACGTATTCATGGCGCCTACGGAGCGGAGAACTAGCTCCGAGGCTGAGGGCTAAGCGGTGCATGCATGAGCACCATCTTGCGTATGAGAAAAACATCATCATGAGCAAAAACTAGACCCCTTGTCATAAAAAGCAAAGGCGCATGTGTGGGCGCCGTCACAAGAAAATGGGAAGGGGAATATTAGCTGGGACTCGCAAGTAGGGATGACATATAGGAGATGGCTCAGTGCCCACATTGGATTGGGTGTATAATGTCCCAAAAAACAAGTGAAAAAAAGTGACATTATGAAATTGACATTTAGAAAATGTAATAAGAAGGCTGAGTGGTTGGCCACATGATTAGATAACGAGAAAGTACTTGTCGGTGTGTGCTGAAGTACGGTATCATCTGTGCAGAAGGGCCATAGGCATAGCCGTACTTATGGAGCAAAACCCACTTAATGGTAAAACAGAGAAGGGCCTACTTAACCTGTATCTCACAATTGTGAGATCACAGTTGCCAGATATTCCAGAAGAGCTCTGAGAGTAGGTGGGCAAGATAAAACTAAACTGAGTAAGGAAACCACTGGGCTAAATCCAGTTTGAAGGGTAACTCCAGGTATTGGACCTCTCAGAATGATTTACTCAGGGAGTTCCACGGGATGTTATCGGTAAGGCCCGTCAGATGGCTGGACAGTTGATAGATCCAACGTTGTTCCTTTTCCAGGAGGAAGCTCTGTATGTTGGGAATCTTCGGGTCCAGTGTTTCTATCACGACCCACCGCATATCGTTGGTGGTGTGGCCTGCCTCCAGGAAGTGGTTGGTTAACTACGTGGTGTTTTTCTTGCATCGGATGGTGCTGCGGTGCTCACATATGCGGATTTTCACTTTGCGGCTAGTCATACCGATGTATGTGAGACCGCATGAGCAAACAATGCGGTAAATGGCATTTGTTGTGTTACAGTTTGTGTGCTGTCTGATGTGCCACGTCTTGCCTGGTTCTAATTGTAGGCCTTTTGTGGTTTCCGTGATGTGACAGACACTGCAATTCCCACATAGGAAGTGACTTACAATGCTGGGGAGACCCCAGGCATTGTGAACTGTGGAAGTTGGTTTTGAAGGTTGGGCAGGGCGTGTGGATACCAAAGTGTCTTTAATGGATCTGGCCCTCCTGTATGAAAGTAAAGGTTTTTCCCACTTCAGTTTGCCAGTGTGCAGTATCTTCCAGTTTATCTTGATGATGAGGGAAACTTTGTTCGAGACAGAAATGAAGGTGACCACGCAGGTGAATGGAATGGGCGTGTCTGTGTGTTGTGTTGCATCTAACAGCCCTTCCCGGTTCTGGTTGCGTGCGCGATTGCTAGCCTTATCAGTTAGTCTTTTGGGATAGCCTCGGTGTTGCAATTAGGCGCTCAGGGCTTTGGCCTGGTCCTTGAAGTCTTGGACTTCACTGCAATTTATTCGCAGTCGGAGAAATTGTCCGAAAGGGAGGTTTTCTCATAGTGTTTTTTAATGAAAACTAGTGTAATATAATAAAGAGTTACGGGATGTCGGCTTGAAGTGTGTTTTGCTATTCAGCCTTCCTTCTGTTGCCTGTATCTACAGGTCTGGGAAAATCATGTGGTGCCTGTGAAAGTTGTGTGTGAACTTAAGATTCGGGTCACATCCGTTTTAACCATTGGCAGAAGGTTTTAAGGGACTGGTCGTCTCCTTCCCAGATGAGAAGGATATCATCTATATATTGCTTATAAAAGTTAATCTGGGGAACTTGTGGCATGTCAAGGTTAAATAGGTAGGTCATCTCAAAGTTGTAAACATAGAGCCCCGCCACACATGGGGCAAACACGCTTCCCATGGAAGTTCCATACTTTTGTAGCTAGATATTTCCTTCAAATTCAAAGTAGTTGTCTTTTAGTGCCAATGTTGCACATTCCAGTATGAATTACTTTGGTGTGTGGTAGTTCCAAGTGGTGTTGTTCAATGCCAGTTCTAATACACTGAGGGTGTCGTCTCGTGGCAGGCTCGTATAGAGACTCTCAATGTCTAGGTTCACTAGGAATGAAGTCTCAGGGTTATAGGCCAGGTTGTTGATGAGTCCCAGAAGGCATTTGGTATCAAATAGGTACTAGTGGACTGTACTAGAGGTTGTAAAAAGAAGTCACAGTAACGTGAGAGGGGATCCAACAGTGACCCTATTATTGACACGATAGGAAGTATCTTGTTTTTATGTATTTTTTGGACTGTGTAGAAGTAAGGGATTTTGCCTGGGGTGGTAGTTAGGGACTGGTCTTCTTGTTTGGTGACTTGGCCAGTGTTCTCAGCTTCCTCGACCAGGTTGTGAATTTTAATTTTAACAGATTCACTAGAATCCTGGGGTAATAGTTGATAGTTTATGGTATCATTTAGAAGGCGTTTGAATTCTGTGCGATAGTCCTCCTTGTTCAAGATGACGATGCCTTTGTCAGCTGGTTTAATGGTTATTGTTTCGTTTGCTTTGAGAGATTTTAAGGCTTCGTGCTCCATATTGCTGATATTTTGGAATATATGGTCTTCCTTCAAGGATTCTATCTCATTGAAGACCACTTGCTCATACACTGTGATTTTGGGTGGTATGGCACTGGGCGGTAGGATGAATGTGGACTTGGTGTTGAAATGGGTGTCATCCTGTGTATCCGGTTGTGGTGTATCCGGAAGGTTCTCAAAAAAAGCTTTGAGTTTGAGCTTGCGGAAACATTCCGCAGGCTCACAATGTAGTCGGAATTTGTCCAGCTTGGCTGTTGGTGCCTACCCTAGTCCTTTGTTCAGGACTGTTACTTCTGATGGTGTGAGCGCATGTGAGGAGAGATTGGTCACAAGACTTATCTCGAGCTGGGGCCAGGTAGTTGCTCCTTCATCTTGCTCCTTATCTGGGCTCCGGGGTGTTGATCGTCTTCCCAGGGGACTTATGCTTGTCGTCGTCTTTTGCCTCTTCCTCGCCGGCCACCCCCTAAAAAAGGGAACCTTTGGTTTTGGTTCATGTAGGGTGGTGGAGGTCCAAAAGGAGGGCTCCATCCGTACATGAATTGTGGATTTATCTGGGGGTAGAGGACTTGAAAATGCATGTTCCCACCTGGAGGTAATTGTGGCCATGGTTGTTGCCAGCTGTTGTTCTTGTCTCTTCCCTGTAGTCTATTCTGGTAGCTGCCTGTGCTGGAGCTGCTACTGGCCAATGAGTCCTCATCGGAGGAGCCCCCTGATTTATCTGACCGCTTTGTAGGTTTGTAGTCAGTGTCAGCATAAGGGTAGGTATTCAGGTATGAAAATTTCTTCAAGTCCTTTTGAAACTTTAGAATTTTGGCTTGAGTAAGCCCCTCCTTATATTAATTGATTTCTCTGTTGGTCTCCTTTAGTTTCTTCTTAAAAGAGGTTAAGGTGGTCTTGAAATGGGCCTCTGTGGCTTGGATCTCGATTAGAATTGCGTCGGATAGTCTCTTGGCCGTCTGCATAATAAGAATTATGCAGTCACGTGTACACCGCCAAGCTATCTGGGCCCAGTCTTTGCGAAAGGTGGCATCCTCTAGGAAAATGCGTGGGGCATTGGTGACAATGAGCCCCCTGGGAGCCTTGTTGTTCCTCAGGTATTCTGTGAGGATCACTCCATGGAGGATGGTACATATTCTATTCCGCTTTTTTTCGTTCAAACTTTCCAGTCAGCAGTTTGTGTGATGGATGTTGCTATATTTGGGTCTGCTAAGAGGGGTGGGTCAGAAAGAATGAGACTCATGTCATCATCTGTGAACCCAAGTCCCGGGTTTTCTGCCATGGTGACTGCTGTGTATTGCAATTTATGAGTTAAAATTACCAGTAAGCTCTCACAGTTGCGTGCTGCTAAGTCAATATAAATCAAGGAGAGAGCGAGGAAGTTATGGGGAACGTCTCTATCTCCAGTTCATATGTATGCAAAACAATGTGGACCAACCCACTGAGAAAAGAGTCCGGACTCACTGTTATAATGATCAGTGCCTGGGAACCATTAGGTTTTGTTAAAAGACCCCTCACACACCAACCTGGTTGGTGTCATGCTTCATCATTGGGGTCCCAACCAGGTGGCTCGTATGAGGAATATTCTCGGGGTGTTGGATATTTGAGTTCTCAAAGGGAGGCGATGCAGGTATTGTGCATAAAGTTTCATGTATATTTTATTTTGTTTTAGTGCGGCGCGTATGGGAAATGTCTTGGTCGCCATCTGGGAGTGGGTTCTTTTGATAGATGTTGGTATCTATCTCCCTTTGAGAAATATCACCATGCCAGCGACACATAAAAACTATCAGAACACAAATATCCAACACCCCAAGAATATTCCTCATACGATCTTGATATAGAGTATACCACTCTAAGATTTCACCCATAGTAACAACAAAAACTTGCCAATCAATCCAGGGATTAAAAAATTAACGCCCCACCCGGAAGCAGGCTACTCCAATAAAAGGAGATAGGGCTTTCACTTCTCCACCGGCATAGACAGCGAGAGGCACACAGGTGACACAGCCCAGATGCACCGAGAGAACCATGAGTAACTTAGATGTAAGATCGGTCCAGGACAGATCCTGCACATGGCTGCATCCCCTCCCTTCATTTGAAAAACCAGTGGTGAGTTATACCTTAGAGTCTTAGGAAGCCCTCCAAAATGTCACATGTGGTTGTCTGTTTTCTTTTTAATTAAAGCTCTCAAGTGACCCTCATTGATCTCATGGGATCTTACCCTACCTACTAAGGGGTGAGATTTTTTATCTATGTATTTGTGCATTAAAACACAGCGTCTCGAGGTTTGCCATCAATGGTAGGGTCTGATGGTATTAATTACCTAGATTTAAAAGGTTCACGAGCTTACTGGGTAACAGAATCTTTTCACTATTCAATTTTGTATTTATTTCTACGATTCACTTCTACTTGATAAGACCTGGGCATGTTTAAAAATAAAATACTGATACAATGAGCAACCCTGACACCATTCTCTCAACACTAATCATTGATCTTATATGTCTGTCTGTCTGTCACTTCGCTATAACTTCCCTTTTAACAATTTTTAGAATGACCACAGTACCTTTAGCTCATGTATGTATAACACGACCATTAGCAGTAATAATCACATTACAAACTACGAGCACCTGGCACTCCAATGGAGAACCCAGACCTGAGCAAAACCTCCATTGGTATAGATACCCTAATGGCAAACTGTATCTTTGTTTCTTGACTCTTGTCGTTTCAGAAGTTCTACTCCCTTCGTTTATACGGGGGCACCGAAATATTTGGGCCACTGTAGATACAACTTTCTTACTCGCTCTTGACGAAACACCCTGGATCTCCCCCTGAGATCACTAAAGCGCGAAACATGTTGACCAGAACGTACACCCACAAGGGACATATAGTTACCCTGCTACCAAGGCACCAAATACCCCTTAAAGCAGCACTATACACTTTGTTTTAGACAGAGAGATCACCTTAATAAAAATCAATAACTCTCCCTCCAGCCATTTTTTAATACACCTTCTAGGACTTCACTGTCACTTACACCCACGCACCCATACGGCTTCATCAAAAGATCTCCGAAAAAGAGACCCTTCGGGGGACCCGTAGGGCATTGCAGCTCGGCCCGATGAGGAGCAAAAGCCCAATGATGAAGCATGACATCCTTCGGGTGTATGAGGGCATCAAGATGAGGGCACACTGCCCCCCACAATTAGAGTAGCACACGACAAGAGTACCTCTTACTTGCCTTCTTTCTCTCTCTACTTAGGAACGGTGACTCCCTTTTGGTATAACTTTAACTTCGGGAGCACTGGTCATCGGACCTTTTGAACAGCTCCTAGAGTCCCCCTCTTTTGATAAATAGAACCATGATAGAAGTAATCTGTGGCCCTTAGGAAATGAAGCTTTTTTCAAGTGGCTTGTATGACTGTGTGCCTTTGTTTAGGAATATCTTTGTGTATGTCTCTCACTGCAATGTTGCTTGGTGTGCATGCACATGTGTTATTTGACATAACTGCTTTTCTCTCCTCAGCTTTACTTTATATTAATCTACGAAGGTGCTGGTGCTCATCTGTGACAGAATGAGGGTTCAAAACAGAGTTGTCAGTACATTGCACTGTCTCATTTTCTCTTCCCGGCAGCAACATTCTTGTCAAGCGACTGTGACTACTTCGAACAGAAAGGGTCTGCAGGGCAAACTGTTTAGACAGGCTCCTTGAAAGTGAGAGAAAGACTTTAAATCAATGTTTGTGAGCACCAGCTACTGCAGTTGGAGACACAATGGACACCCTAAAAATCGGGTCAACCAGAGTTAAATTTCCAAGCAAGAGAAACATGGTTGTTCAACTACTCGGAATATATCATATATATTACTATGACTAGCATAAAATATCTGCCACAATAAACAATTAATAGTACACTATTAAGATTGCTCTGAGTGTGGTAGGCCTACAGGTGAAATCTGTGTTCACCAGTCATTCTACATTTTTGATTATACCTTGAATCTCACTTCCTTTCATCTTTTGGAGGTCAATAAAATAGTTGAAACACACAAAAGGTGAGGAGTTGAATACACTCAGTTTGTCTAACCACTAGAAATTGCTCCCAGACCATTATTCTTTTGGTACAGCTTGGTTCCAGTGACACAGTAAGTATGGGTCCGACGTCTGGGCATACCCATGCCACTTAGGGTGGCGTATGAAGCACACAAAAGGTGATAGGAAGAATGCTTACAATTTATCTAAACACTGGCAATCACCCGAGGTAGGATCCCAACCCATCATTCTTTTGCTCACCAAATCAAATCAAATCAAATATTCTTTATTGTTTTAGTCAGTTAAAACCATAACAATATGCTCGTAAAAATAATTATACTTGTTTTAAAAGAAACATGTACACATTTTAAACCATCAGTTGTTGACAGTGCAATAGTTACACAACTCATTTAAACTTATGGAAAGTGACAAGGTATGATAAGATATGACTATAAAATGAGCAGTCTGTTTTGTGAGATGTAGGCTCGTAAGGGACTATTGGGCTTACCACCTCAGTTCACTGTACTTATTGGTTGTTGATATGATACAATAAAGTCAAGTCATGGCCGGAAAAGGTCCATTGTATGAGACATGAACTCCAAGGTGCTATTGTGTGTCTCCCCTCAGGCCAAGCTTTACTGATTTGTCATACAAAGTTAAAAACTTTTACTAGGTTACAGTTGAGCTGTGGGTCATTTGGATCGAGATATTTTAGTATTGCCGATTTACAGGCGCGAATGTCTCTTAAATTAAAATGTTTTTTCAGTAACAAAAGACGATATGGTTTTAAGATTGGACAAATGCAAATTAAGTGAATGAAGTCCTGCTTCAATGTTCCACAAAGGCTGCATAATTTTGGGCCTTTGTATTGCCAGCTTGGTTGATCAGCATTTGATGGAATTGAGCCAAGATGTAGTGCTAAAAACAATGTTTTTCAATATGGGAAGTACATCTGACCTAAATACATTGCCTGTTGCAGTTTAGTGTACGATTGTAGGACCATCCATGCATGGGCTCGCTTGCTTAATCTTGTTTTATCTTCCATTAGCGAATGCTTTATAGCCGATTTCTTTAGTGTTTGTTGAAAAGAAGAAAATGGAAGATTCAATTGCCGAAGTGAGGAAATATGAATTTTTATGATCAATTGTGTCCCCTATCTTAGACCCCAACGGCTCCATGTACGTGCTACAAGTACATGTATGTTCCCTCCACTTCCAGCTATGAAGACGTAAATACATTTGCGTCCAACGTTAACATGTCCTCTTTCAGATCCACCATGAATGGGTCGAATATTCCGTTCCTAAGTATGCCTTGCCACCGTCTTTATATGGTGCACCTTTCACGTTTTTCAGCTATGGCGAGATAGGCCCTGAATTCTGCCATCGAGCCTTTTCCTGCCTTCTGCCTCTGAATGCTCCAGCCTGGACCTGCATCTGTATCCATGACCTTTGTCTTACTCCCTGCGCGGCTAACGGTGCCTGGCTCAGCCTGTTGCCTGCCAAGACTGTATTTTGCCTTCAAGTTATCTGCTCCGCTCCTCGAAAAATACATTCCTGTCTAGTAGTTTAGGTAAACATCCTTCCAGCTGCAGAGCAAAGGGCCCGGCCTCACTGTCCCCGTGCAAGTAATTCATAGCTCCTGTTACCATGGTAGGCCCATGCCCCCTCGCATCTCATGTAGACACGAAGACGCTTATACACGCACTAGCAGTCAGTATAGAATAGCCTCTGCCCGAGAGACCTTTCCTTCCAGATAATACAGTTCCTTAAACACAAGATATTAGATACGATTTGGGATTAGGTTGTTCTGACATCCCAGACTTCTGTCTCCTCATGTAGGGCTAAATGTCAAGTCCCCTTCACCCTCCAGTTACACGTCAATCATACGTCATGCTGCTGCACGCGCATCTCTGCCATGTATTTCTGCTGACATTGCAGGATTCTCTTATGGATCCACCCACCTGTGACATCCTCATAATGACGTTTCTAGTACACGCCCTTATGCACGCCTATTGTAACGCCTTTTTCATTACGTATGTGTATTCTTATCTCTCCTCTCAGCTGTTACGCCTTCTGCATCTGCCTTTACTGTAATGCATTGACTATATATATGATAACCTGTCAATAAAGTATGCTCGATCCCTTCCCGAACCTTCGTGGTGACGGAATCCGATTGCCTGGTTCGAACAAATTCCATTGTAAGGAATAAAACCCCTTTTAAAACCTCTAATATCACGGATTCTGCCTCTTATTTATTCTGAGTTATCCTTATTGAACTTTACCGCATAAATTAAGTACAGGTAATTTAAATTTACCACATAATTGGCGCCCGAACAGGGACTCCTCCCCCACCCCACGCGCCGGAGGTGCGTTGCAGACCCGGTCCCCTGCCACAGCTGGACGGACAACTACGCGTACCCGCAGGATTTCCTGTACCTCCCTCAGGCCAACGGAGGTGACTGAGGCTGCGATCAACACCCAGACGAGGCGGTGAGGAGTGCGGAGGATCCCGACCAGAGCCTAGCTGAGAGAGCAAGATCCGAGGTATACAGAGGCCCACCAGGTTCCGAAGTTCCGAAGTACCTACGTCACGAGTCGAGTCGAGTCCAGTCCGGTCCAGTCCAGTTCAGAGTTTCCGAGGCCTTCCGTTCCGTTCCGTGCTTCCCGGTGAGTACCGTTGCTGGGGACGCATCTAGACGTGCGCATTAATTTGTGCCGGTCAAGACGGGTTTGGGTACACAGACCCGGTCTGCACTGTTTTAGCGGTGTATCTGTACTGTTTAGCAGTACATCCAGTATTATGCAGTTAGCTAGTTTTATTCTAATTATCGTTGTTCGTTTTAAAATGTTTTAATATGTTTTAAATGTCGTGGTATGAGTGATTGTTCGATCTTCATTACTGTGTTTATTGTATTAATTGTGTTCAAGTCCGAGTAAGAATCAAGTAGCAAGGTTTAAGATGCCGTTCTTCTCAAAATTAAGACAGATAAAAACTAGAAAAGGGATACTCGAGGAAGCCGTTCCCATTCCACCTAGGGACACTCCAGGGTACTTTATGTACCATAAACATGGCCTAGATGCCATATTATATCTCGATTTGTGGGTGGACTACACCAAGGATTTAGCAGAGAATCAGAGATGGCCCGCTGCTGGGACATGGGATGCAGATTGCATCATGAGAGTAGAAGAAGCATTATGGAAAAAGAAAGCCAGACAGTCACAGAAAGATGCCATTGAATTATGGCATAAAGAATCGCATAGACGCACAGAGAAAGCGCTCAGAAAGGAAGAGAAAAGTAGGGAGGATTCAGACAAAGCCCGAGAAAACGTATTAGTTGAGGAAGGTATCCGAGTAAAAGCAGAACAAGTAGACAGACAACGAAACACTCTTATGAATGGTATGTATCCTCTTCTGGCCGAGGGTTTACCTAAAGCCACCCTGGAAGTACCAAAAGATCTGCCATCTCCATTGTTTCCGACTAAATTGCACCACAAGACCGCAAAGGACATTTTCCTTTCTTCCTATTTAGACGATGCAGCCCCCGAATATGTTAATGTTCCGCCGCCACGCACACCACCTGCTAACGGCGCTCGACCCCGAGATAATCTGCCCCCACCTCTGCAGCAACATACTCCTCTTCCCGTTCCAAACCTTCCGCCTGTTCCTCCACTCCTTCCTGCACCTATTCTCCCTACCTTACACCCAACAAATCCTTTTGGACCTGGCACCTCAGGAGGTGCGACAGGAGGTTTTCATACGCCACCACCAACACATCGATTGACTTATAGGGATTTAGCACACCAACGTACACCTCAAACAGCGAATTCCGACATACTTAAAGAGCCTCTTACAGACTGTAGATATGATCCAGTACCCGGTAAAGACGACAGAATGATGCTATCATCAGTACGTCTACGACGAGTTGCGAACTATTTAATGATACTACCAGGAATGATTGATCATCTAGACAAAATATATCACTTAGTCCAAACAGGGCAAGGTCCTGAAAGTATTGGCGAGGCCATGACATACCAGAAAGTGGACACGCAAAAACTGTTGTTACGCTTCTTCATAAACTGCTTGATAAGAAACAGAGATAGGTCTGGTGTAGACCCGGAAGAAATGAAAGCACTTAACAAATGGGGTCAGAATATAGCAGACGGAAAACATGATAAACAGAATAGTATAGAAAATATGTACCGAAGGATCCGAAAAACAGTAGAACAAATACATGAAAGAGAACAGCCTGAAAGAGAAATAGATGCAGATAAGACTGAATCCTCGGAGGAGGAGGAACAACCAGAAACGACAACGGGACAATTACAATTACCAGCTAGAGAAATGATAGCTTATGTAGGTAAGGGAAGATCTTTTAATAATTCAATGCGTCCAATACGTCCAGAAAGTAAGAGAATTTTTCAAGCAGCCGTGTCAAATCCAAAGACCCCTGAACACTTATTTCAGGCTACTGATAAAATACTTCAAGAACGAATGGGGTACCATGTACTCGATTCTATGGATGAACAAGAATTAGCTAGGTCAGCAGTACAATGGGCTGACAGTTCTGATAAATATAGTGATGACGCGCTAGCACACACGTTTTTGAATCTTTCACCAGACGAACAGCGTTTAGCTGGTATGTACATGATACAACACCTCCTTATATTGTATAAAGGCCAACACTCCGATCCTGGTCCCCTACCTGATATACTGATAGAACTACTCATGAAGAAATGGAGAGGTCTAGGTACCGATCTAATTAAAGTAATTCTAGAACATCGGCACAGATACAGTGCCTTCCTGTGTCCACAGCTTGATCCAGCTCCCTCCATGGAAAGAAAAATGTATTACATAGACAGACAGAATCCCTTACGCGAAGTGCACCCAGTTAAAAATGATGATAATACTTTTAGACGCGTGTTTGTGTACACGCCCATAACTAAAATAGAACTATTGGAAATGAAAAAATTAGTGCCCAGCCATGACAAAGATCCAGCAGGCTTTCACCGTGAAGTAAAAGACATGTTACTCATGGGTGATTATACCTATCCTGACATTATGAAAATATTAAAAGTATTATTGCCTGCCGGTATTTACGAGAAACTCAAAGAAAAAGAATGGGAGGTGGGAGAGCAAAAGATTGATTGGACCGCATTAGAAAACGAAGAAAATACCCGAACTCCAGGCCTAGGGCTTGGGGACAAAACTAAAGCGTTACCAGGATTGTTAGTACAAGTATTGCCACGTTTATTAACTACGAAAAAGGAAGACTGGGGTGCAATCTCAGCCTGCAAACAGAAACCCGATGAAGACACTAGTGATTTTTATTCCCGATTTGAAAAATGTTTTGGTATTAATAGCGGCCTGAAAGCAAGTAGCGATTCATATCCACATCTTTTTGTAACAAAATTAGTCGAGAATTCCCTGCCCCAGGTTAAGAACAGAGTATTGAAAGTCGAGAGCACTTGGCAAGCTAATACCCCGTCACAAATGTTACAAATGTTACAGTACCACCAGAATAGAATTAGAGAAGAACAAGAACACGAACAAAGACGTATGAAAGACACGAAAATGAAAATGCTCGTTGCTCAGTCAGTTCCAGCTGACGGTCATAAAAAGGGTGCGACACAGTCCAGTAATTCAGCGGCTCCTGTTAAAGGGACATGCAACTATTGTAAACAGCCAGGTCATTATATAAACGATTGTGCAGTTCTGAAACACAATATCTCTTCGGGTAAAACCAAGGAGAGACCGCGTCCACCTAGACAGGATCAGATCCAACCACAAGTACCTCAGAATGTACAGCCTATGCAAGCTTCACAACAGACCGTAGCAGTACCACAGCCACAGCCTATTGCCACAACACAAAACACGACACAACAAACGTACCAGTATGCACAAAATGACTATCCCGATTATCAGCTATACACATGAAACAGCCTAGAGAGGGAGGTTGGCTTGCCTCTTATTGAGGTTCCTGTAGATCAAGAGGGTCCTTATGTACATAGTCAGGTATTAGGGAAAGACAGAAAGTTTTTAATTGATACAGGGGCAAGCAGAACAACTATAAGTCATGACGAGGTTCCAGGGGCACCCCTCTCAGGCTCACAGAATGTTTCCCTTGGATTTTCAGGAAAGCCTATTGTTAACGAAGTATCGCAACCTCTTCCTCTTGCAGTTGGTCCATTGACACGGACTACAGATTTATTGCTTACAAAATCATGCCCAGAAAACTTGTTAGGTATAAAGACACTGAAAGCTCTAGGAGCTGTAATATGTTGTTCCCCGGAAGGGGTACGACTATTTTTGCGTGACTTTAAAGGTCACTACGTATTGAGAGACATGGATCGCCGGTTACAGAATGTCCCTGCACATTTATGGGCACAAGGCCCCACTGATCTAGGTTGTATGCACATTACACCATATCGAGTCACACTCAAAGCAGGAGTGGTATTGCCGCGAATTCGACAATACAAGTTACCTCCAGATGCTGTAGTGGCTTTGCTGCAAATCATTGACGAGCTCATTGCACAAGGAGTGGTTGTGGAAACCGACTCCAATGTATGTAATTCTCCTATCATTCCAATTCTTAAACGTACTGATCCAAAAGCACCCCCAGTTTATCGATTAATTATTGACCTGCGCGAATTGAATAAATGCATTGTACCACAGTATCCCGTGGTTCCAGATATCTCTTCATTATTGACAGCTATTGATTCAGAAGCAACGTTCTTTACTGTAATTGACCTCAAGAACGCCTTCTTTAGCGTCCCAATCCATCCGGAAAGCCAATATTTGTTCGGATTCTGTTTAAATGGACGAAGCTTCAAATTTGCACGCGCACCTCAAGGATTCACAGAAAGCCCCAGCATCTATAGCCAAGCACTGAAAAGACAACTTGACAGTATCCACATGCCTGTTAACACTGCCCTGCTTCAGTATGTCGATGATCTGCTGATCACCGCCCGAAGCGAGCCCGAATGTGAAAAAGCATCACTGACGGTTTTACATTTTCTGGCCGACAAGGGGCACAAGGTGTCCCCTTCGAAGCTGCAATTCTGTGTTCAGCAAGTGGTGTACCTTGGGCACTTGCTGTCCAAAGGGGGGAGACAGCTCACACCTGACCGCATCCAGTTAATTGTAAACATGTCACCACCCAAGACACAAAAGGAGGTGCGGGCCTTCATAGGCCTCACTTCGTACTGTAGACAATGGATTCCCCAATATGCATTTCTAGTAAAGCCACTCATTCAGTTGACAACCCAGGAGGCAGCGACATCGACTGTCCTCCCTTGGACTCAGGAACATACACAAGCTTTTGAAGACTTAAAGAAAGCCCTATGTCAAGCACCTGTTTTAGCGACACCATGTTACAGTAAGCCTTTTACACTTTTTGTCACAGAACGCGAAGGTACTGCCTTGTCAGTACTCACTCAGGAACAAGCAGGTTCACACAAACCGTGTGCTTACTTTTCTAGCACATTAGATCCAGTAGCCCAGGCTCTGCCTACGTGCTTGAAATCAGTCGCAGCGACAGCTTTAGCGATCAGACAAAGCGATTCCATAGTATTAGGACATCAATTGACAGTGCAAGTTCCACATTCCGTGGAAGTTCTTTTAAACCGAACACAGACCCAGCACTTGACTATAGCACGACTGACAGGTTATGAATTGACATTGTTTCAGCCACACATAGAAATCAGACGCTGTAGTACATTAAATCCTGCCACACTTTTGCCATTAAGTGGAACAGACCCATTGGCACATGATTGTATTGAAGTCATTACTATTACGACGAAACCCAGACAAGACTTGACAGACATTCCATTACCAGATCCAGACCTGACACTTTATGTGGATGGTTCATGCATGAGAACAAGTACAGGAGAGTTAGTGGCCGCTTACGCAGTCACGACAGACACCGAAGTTATTGAAACGTATTGTATTGACACCTAGTCAGCTCAAGCAGCAGAGCTCATCGCTCTGACACAAGCCTGTATTCAAGCCAAAAATAAGAGAGTTAACATATACACAGATTCACGTTATGCATTCGGAGTTGTACACGACTTCGGAGTCCTCTGGCGAGAGAGAGGTTATTTAACTTCTCATGGTGCCAACATTCAACACGGTCCCCTCATTCAAGCTCTGTTAGATGCAATACATCTGCCTACTGCGATATCTATCATGAAGTGCAAGGCCCATACAAAAGTCACCGATATCATTTCCCAGGGTAACGACCTGGCAGACCGAACAGCTAAGCAAACAGCGCAGAATCGGACTCATGCTACTGACTTGACAAAGACAATAGTTCCGACATCAACACACTGCATGACAGTTAGGGATCCCGCCCTTGATGTAATTGACATACAGACACATGCTACACCAGAGGAAATCAAGAAATGGACTGAACTAGGAGGGATCCAAACAGATCAGGGATGGATGACGAAGAGAAAATCTACATGGTTTCTCCCCGACTCCATGGTTCAAGTTATCATTAACACAATACATAGTCCAGCGCATTTAGGAGAGAAAGCTATGCTAGACAGTATTCAAAACATTTGGTTCAATAAACACTTACGAGCAGCAGCCAAACAGAAAGTGCGTACTTGCATGATTTGTTGTCAGTTCAACCCAGGTAAAGGCATTCCTGTAGAGCAAGGTGGATTTCAACCTCCCGATCACCCTTTTGAAGTCCTCCAGATGGATTATATCCAGATGGAACGTTGTCGAGGATTCAAATATGTCCTCGTAGTTGTATGCGCACTTTCCCGATGGACAGAAGCATATCCAGTCCCAGATTACACTGCTCCGACCACTGCTAAGCAGCTGGTTCGTGAATTCTTCCCACGGTATGGTTTGCCCCGTATCGTGTACTCAGATAACGGTCAGCCGTTCTCATCCGAGCTAGTGAAACACATTACACTCCTGTTAGGCTATCAGTGGAAATTCCGCTGTGTCCGGCATCCCGAGGCAGCAGGTCTCGTGGAGCGTCATAATCAGACTCTGAAAATTCGACTTTCTAAAATCTGCAGAGAGAAAGGCGTCGACTGGATAGTAGCTTTACCAGTTGCGCTCTTTTACATGAGAATGATAGCACATTCTCGAACAGGGCTATCCCCGTACGAGGTGGTCTTCGGTAGGCCACCAAATATGTGGGGGACGCCTATACCTCGTAAAATCACTGATGTTGATTGTAATATGCTGACAGATTACCTTGCTTCCTTGATGTCTGCACTACAATCTTGCCGTTCACAGGTAGCTGCAGCCTTTCCCGACAACACCGAGGTGAAGCCCCATGAAGTGGTTCCTGGCGATTATGTGTTTATAAGAAATTTCGACAGGAGGAGCCCGCTGGAGCCTCGCTGGCAAACGCTGAAATTAGTACTTCTGACCACGAGGACAGCAGTGAAGATTGAGGGTCGCAAGGGTTGGCTGCACTCGAGCCACATCAAGAAATTTCACGGACTGCCTTCTGATTTGAATTCTCAGCCCTGCCTTCCTCCACAGACTGACTCAAAACTCCCCCTGGTCGAGAAAACTGCTTCCCAGGAATATAAACTGAAACTAAGGTCTAGCAAGTCAGACAGTTTAATTGTTTAAGTCCTCTCCTAGGTGAATCGGTTAAATTAGTTTCTGACATGTATCCCCTAGACCGAAATAGAGAGAGAGATAGACAGCAACAGCTCAAGAAACGTGCATATTGTAAATCACTTCGTAGTCACTGTATAGTGACATTATTGATTATGTTTTTTCTAAATCTTCTGATTATTGCTGCAAGTATACTGTTGCACATATACTACCCTATTTTCAAGCGTGCACACTCTGCTTTCAATGTCACTGCCGAACACTCTTTTAGCGAATTACCTCCACATGAGTTGCCCTACAGACTTGCGCTGCGCAACAACACATTCATTAGTATGTTACATCACTCCCATCAGACCAACAACGCTACAAATTGTTGGATATGTGGCCGACTCCCTCCCTACCAGAAATACAAGGGAGTTCTGCCCCTCTTTCCGTATCCGTTCACACACAATGGTTCCTGTGGTGCATGGTTTAGTTTGATTAATTCTTTAGATTCAAATACCGTAGTTTACCAGGGCAACCGGGTATGGGGAAACCTGAACTTAGTTTTGCTTAAAGCCTGCTACCCTAACAAAGAGGGACTTCCCAAAAGGACAGGAACTGATCTAGAAAATGAAGTATATGGATTAGGTAACTTTACACTTAACCTCATGATTCTGAATGTTGAATCCGAAGCTGCATCAGTCTTGCCTGTTATGTCAGTATTACCAGTCAAAGGTGAATTATGTGCAAGAAAGAATGGTTCAGTACACCTGGGTCATAGTAAATGTACTACTGTGATCGAATTCAGTGATCAAGGCAAGTCTACATTTAGAGCTTCCCGTCATTCCTACTTCATTTGTGGTCATACCGCATATATACGTTTACCTCTAGATTGGGATGGTACCTGTTACATCGCATTCCTTCTGCCACCTGTTTTCCTAGCCCCTCCTGATTATCATAGAAATACCCATCTAGTACACAATAGACCTCAGAGAGATCTCCCGATTGTCGACTACACTGAAACGGCATGGGAGCAATACACAGACTTCAATAAAGGTCTCTTTCCCTACATAGGTGTTGTCTCTAATAGTAAACTGATACGCAAATTAACCAGAACCCTTGAAGCAGTAGTGAATGAAACTACTTCTGCCCTAGGCAACTTAACGGAGGAGCAGTCTACGATGCGGATTGTTGTTCTCCAAAATCGTCTTGTCCTTGACGTCATCCTGGCCGATAGGGGCGGAGCCTGTAGAGTCATCGGATCAAGCTGCTGTGTTTTCATTCCAGAAAACGCGCCATCAGTATATAAAGCCATAACTCGTCTTCATAAGATTGCAAGTCAGATACACCAGACTCCAGGCCCCTGGACTTGGTCCGGTTGGTTCTGGAGTGTGTTGTCAGCCTGGGGATGGAAAGTCCTATCCTTCCTAGGTATTGCCCTTCTCATAGTATTCAGTTGCTGCCTGTGTCTACAATGTGGGCCAGCGATTTGCGGCCTGTGTGCCACATCATGTATTCTACACTCAAGTTCTCATTCAAAATCCCGTAAGAAGAAAGAAGAGCAAATGATGTTACGTGAACAGATTGATGGATTCATGAGGATCGATATATCATGAAGGGTCCGTAGGGGACAAGGAGGGAATGAGGAAATATGAATTTTTATGATCAATTGTGTCCCCTATCTTAGACCCCAATGGCTCCATGTACGTGCTACAAGTACATGTATGTTCCCTCCACTTCCAGCTATGAAGACGTAAATACATTTGCGTCCAACGTTAACATGTCCTCTTTCAGATCCACCATGAATGGGTCGAATATTCCGTTCCTAAGTATGCCTTGCCATCGTCTTTATATGGTGCACCTTTCACGTTTTTCAGCTATGGCGAGATAGGCCCTGAATTCTGCCATCGAGCCTTTTCCTGCCTTCTGCCGCTGAATGCTCCAGCCTGGACCTGCATCTGTATCCATGACCTTTGTCTTACTCCCTGCGCGGCTAACGGTGCCTGGCTTAGCCTGTTGCCTGCCAAGACTGTATTTTGCCTTCAAGTTATCTGCTCCGCTCCTCGAAAAATACATTCCTGTCTAGTAGTTTAGGTAAACATCCTTCCAGCTGCAGAGCAAAGGGCCCGGCCTCACTGTCCCCGTGCAAGTAATTCATAGCTCCTGTTACCATGGTAGGCCCATGCCCCCTCGCATCTCATGTAGACACGAAGACGCTTATACACGCACTAGCAGTCAGTATAGAATAGGCTCTGCCCGAGAGACCTTTCCTTCCAGATAATACAGTTCCTTAAACACAAGATATTAGATACGATTTGGGATTAGGTTGTTCTGACATCCCAGACTTCTGTCTCCTCATGTAGGGCTAAATGTCAAGTCCCCTTCACCCTCCAGTTACACGTCAATCATACGTCATGCTGCTGCACGCGCATCTCTGCCATGTATTTCTGCTGACATTGCAGGATTCTCTTATGGATCCACCCACCTGTGACATCCTCATAATGACGTTTCTAGTACACGCCCTTATGCACGCCTATTGTAACGCCTTTTTCATTACGTATGTGTATTCTTATCTCTCCTCTCAGCTGTTACGCCTTCTGCATCTGCCTTTACTGTAATGCATTGACTATATATATGATAACCTGTCAATAAAGTATGCTCGATCCCTTCCCGAACCTTCGTGGTGACGGAATCCGATTGCCTGGTTCGAACCAATTCCTTTGTAAGGAATAAAACCCCTTTTAAAACCTCTAATATCACGGATTCTGCCTCTTATTTATTCTGAGTTATCCTTATTGAACTTTACCGCATAAATTAAGTACAGGTAATTTAAATTTACCACAGAAGACCTGTAGTATTTGTGAGTTTTAAAGATGATCGAAGTTACTTAGTGTAAACCAACTGGGGATCATTGTCTAGGGCCCTTCACAGCGCATTATTAATTGAATTTTGCCGGTTGGACCATATTTTGTACCATGTTTTTATCGTTATGTATCTTCTTTGTACGTGCTGCTGCTGCAACCCAAGTTCCAACCTCACATGCGCAGGTGAGCAGTTGCGAGGTAAAGAGAATACTATCTTGTAGGCCCTTGTTTGTAAAGCATCCAAGGTTGCCACGTCTTTCCCATACTGGATGCCCCTTGCAAATGCCACTGTGTGCAGGAGTTTTGCTTCGATGACTGCTAACAGCGGGATAAATGATGGATTTTTAGGTTTCTTGCCATTGAGCAGAAGGGAATTATTAGCTTGTTTCCTTTTTTTGTTTGGGTCTCATTATGTTTTCAAAAAGTGAATCGGTTATCCATAAGCACTCCCAAATACTTGTATCTGCCGACCACATCCAATTCTGTATTGCTGCTTTTAAATAGCAGATGCTTTAGAGGACGGCAACTTATAATCATGACTTTTGTTTTTCTAGTATTGATTTCCATCAAGTTTCTCTTGGTCAATTGCACCAGTTTATTGATCGCCCTTTGGAGACCTGTTCATGTGTGACTTAATAGCTCTATGTCATCAGCATAAGATAGATGGGTGACAGGCAAAATGCCTAGGCGTGGTGGATGTGATTTCACCTCATCTAACTTTGGGGGGAGGTCGACCATGAAAAGAAGGAACAGGTGTGGGGCCAGGACACACCCTTGTTTTAATCCGGCGTTTGTATAGATCTTCCTAGTGAGCCTCTTGCCGTTAGACATTTTGACTTGCATCCAAGTATTTGTATATAATTGTAATATGGCTCTAAGTATTGTTTCCGGGAAACCCCACTTCCTCAATTTATGCCATAGTAGGCCTCTGTTTACTTGATCAAATGCCACTTCAAAGTCTATGAAACATAGGTATAAGTTCTTTTGTTGCTGTAGGCTCTTATCTGCCATTAACCCTAGGGCAAGAAGATTAGTGGTGGTAGCAACGCCTTTGCGGAATCCCGACTGGTTGAAAGGGATTTTGTTATTGGTCTCTGACCAGTCTAGCAAATCCGAAAGCATCAGCGATGCGTAGTATTTTGCTTCTGAGTCAAGTAAGGCGATCATTTGGTAGCTGTCTGGATCGTCTTGGTCCCCTCCTTTGTATACTGGGTTAATTATTGACCCTCTCCAACTCTCCAGCAGGCTATTTGTATTACCCGCGTTGTGGTAAAGGTGAGACAACAGGACGTCCCAAAAGTTAGGGTCCTGTTTGTAGAGCACTTGCGGTATCCAATTTGGGCCTGGTGCTCTGTCTCGTCTGCCCGCTTGAATAAACTTAGCTATTTTTTCTGGTGTATAATGGGATAGTTGTGGGTCTACTGCCATTGTGCAGTTTTGAGTGATTCCAAGTGCTTTAGGTTTCCTGACTGTTGTTTGTGGGGGATTGAACTGGTGTATTTGACTTGCTACTTCAACTTATGTAATAGTTATGATCAGATTTGTTGACATTGGTTGAATCAGTGAATTATGGGCTTTGGCGAGGGAGTTGTTTTTCCACTGATTCAACCCTTTTGTCAGGAGTTATATAAAAGGTGGAAGTTAAATGCGTTTTCCAGCTGACTCAGTTACACAAGCATTGTTTGTTACCTTTTTCGGTCTCGTGACGTGGATTAACAGTTCCCAGAAGACTCTTGTGTTTGATTTTTTAGCATTGAATAGAAGCTTTGACCATAAGTTATCTATTTTTTGTTTTTGTTTCCCCAGATTTGTTTTTATATTGCCTCTTTGGCTTTTTTACTTGATCCCATGTGGCTTCAGGCACTGTAGTGCCCCTTGTTTATCTGATTTTTCTTCTTAGTTCTGTTCTTAGGTTTATTGCTGTTTTGCTCAGATGTTTGTACTGGTCGCCTCCGATGGGTCTAGGATGGTTTATTTGCGGGGATTCCTTCAATAGAGTTGTTAGGAATATGGTCCAGGTTTCCACCAATGAGCCTTCCTGTGCGTCCTGTGTTGCGATCAGTTCCTTTGCCCTAAAGGTGGTTTTGGGAGTAAGTTGCTTGTCCATCTTAGATGTTTTCGATTGTGTTGTTACTGGTCCTAGTTCTGATGACACTATCATCTGTCTTGAGAAAGAGGTTGTCAGCTCAAGATGTTGACATGAGTGGTTACTTTCAGTGGTGTATTGATTGAAAATTCCTTTGTTTGAGCAAGTAGTGGCAGAGTAAGGATTGTATAATCTATGACGGAATGGGCCTTAGGGCCGTGATAAGTACAGGTTGGGGGTTTGTCTTGTTGAGATCTTCCATTCAATACTCGCAACCCTAGATGTTCTAAGTCTACCACTAGTTTCAGATCATTCGCATTGTGCCGTTTAAGTGTGGGACGATCTTGGGGTTGAACTGCCCATATTACATTTGCTGCTATTATGTTGCCATCTTCATCTGGTGTGTATATTAAATTCAAGTTAAAATCACCGGTTACTATTATGTCCCATGCTGGATGCTCAAACCTTATTTCGGCTATTGCAGCAATCTGATTGTTGAATAGCATTTTTTTGATCTCTCGCTTCGAATGAGCATACATGTTAAAAAGAATGATCGTGCGTTTCACTTTCTTGTATCCCAGGTCCATTTTTATTATTTGCATGTTAGTTGTGATGGCAGACATTTGGGTGGAAACAATGTTTAATGCTGTGGAGATATAGGCGGCTAGTATGCCCTTTGGTCTGCCATATTGCTGAGGTCTTATGGCTTTCACAAAGTGGAGAATGTACCCTGCAACCTGAACTGGGGAGGTCAACCATGTTTCTTGAAGGACTATTATTTCGTAATTCTTCCAGTGATCTGGAGGTGAGTTATCCCGCAGTTCTTGTTTTGCGCATGCTATATTCCATGACAGAAGACTTAATGACAGGTACTGTAATGCTGTTTTTTTTCTTATATGTCATATGTGTCTTGGGTACCCCTTGGTCCCGCTGGTTTCTTGGTGATTTCTCCCTTGTGTCTTTTGCTTTGGCCCATTCATGCCTTGTTTACCTTTTGCACTTTGTAAAACTGAGTAAACTCCGATAACGCCGGGGCCGTCAGGCTTTATCTTTTGTGGGTGTAGCAGTGGCGAGGGGTAACTTGTTTTATAGGAACTGAAAATGTAATACCCCATGCTTCAAACTGCGATGTAGCATTTAACTTTAGTGAGGCGATCTCTGCTATCCTCCAGGTTGAGAGAGTTGTTTCACTTTATTTATTAACTCCTTGACTGATAAACTCAATTTCTCACCATGCCACCTCAGATAGCACTCAGTCATATGCAAATCAGTCTTGACCCAGCTCCTCATGGGAACAGTCCAGTCCTAACTGCCAGGCCAGGTTCTCCCTAGTTATGGGCTCATCAGCCGGGTACAGCTTGATTCCTGCCACACAGTGAGCATTGAACCCACGCCTTGGCTTACTCATGCCACTTATGGCGGTACATGAGAAACACCAAAGGTGATGGGTGAAATGCTTGCAAATTACGATTAACCTCTTCAGTGCCCATGACGAGATAGTCTCGTCATGGAGCACGGTCGCGCTGTGCCCATGACGAGACTATCTCGTCATGAACCCCACCCACTAATGTAACGCCCGGCACAGGAGGGGGAAAGGGCGTGGCACAGAAGGGGTTAAAGTTGACTAACAACAATGCACAGTTTTCAGGGCTATTAAACTACAAAACATTATGTATACAAGAGCCTCCGAAAATAAACATTATTGGTTATTTGATGATAACAGGAAATTGTGAAGGCACAAGCGAGGATATTGGATATTGTGGAGCACAGTGTAAAGTTATTTAAAGCTTTTTAATGTTAGGTATGGTGAAGCCAACCTATTGCTTTCTGTACAGAGACAGTGAGCTTCACATCAGCCCACTTTAACCATTGTGGTCGTCTGGGTCTGCCCCTTCAGCCACTTGAATTATTCATTGTCGATCACTCCAATCACTTCTTAAATCAGATCAGAGATGTATTTTAGCCCCACCATCATGCCATTGGATGTGTGGGTGTATCATTGCACTTCTTTTGAAGTGCTCCTATTGTATCACATGAGTTGACATCTATCATCACATCAGGGATACAGCGACCATCAATGCAGCAAGTGTATTGGCAAGAGGAGCTGACTTGTCTCAGGGGTCTTTGCACTCTATTTATTGTTGCCTTTTAATGGTCGGTCAGTCAGTGGGTGAGGGCATTTTATATGCAACCATTAGCACCTATGGCAACCCTGCTAAACTGCTGCCTTCTTTAATTCCTTAAAATCGTGCCCATTTTAAATCCACATAGTTTAGAATGCATAGTTGTTACACATTTCTCAAAATAAAATCATCTGAGAAGAGTAATATTGTAATAAAAAAGGCAAAGGAACATACATTGTGTGCTTTTAATATCTCACTCTTATTGCAGTCTTTTTAAAAAAATGATAAGGCCATGACATCCCCACTCTAGAACCTTCCCTTTATATTATCATCTTTGGGGAAATGTCACCCAAAACAAATACTCCTGGATACAGGCCTAGACACAATAGTGCAGAACCTGTCCATATTTACTTGTTTGAGGGAAGGAAGATGTTTTGTGTCTGGGTCCCAGATAAAGAACTATCATGCCTTGGAGTTAATAGCAAGTGAGACACAAAAACATGTTGCCTGATCTATGAGTCACTTCTGATGTAATCAGACTGACTTTCTTTTCTGATGATTGTGTTTCAGGAAAATGCAGACAGTAAAGAAGGAGTGGGGAAGCCCTCTGTTTAAATAGACTGCCCACACACCTATAAAATGCATTTCAAGTTTAATTGCTCTTAGCGGGTGATAAATGTTAGCAAGTGACCAGAGTGGGCTGGGGTTCAGGTTTCAGAAAGGGCTTTGCTGCCAATGCAAACTGTCATCTCACTTAGGGGAGCACTGTCTGGACCCACCATGGTGCTGCACAAGATTAACTTAGGGCCCAATGGGCCTGTACCGGCAGCCCCTGACCCATGCTCTCTGGTTTAACTGGGTGTGCACCACTGGGTATTAGCCAGAGCAGTCGAACCATGGTGATACCCCTATGCTCGGGTTAACTCTTAATGACCCCCTCTGATGTTTATGGCTATTTCAAAGATGGAAGGAGGCTGTTTCATGATTGAGGATAAACTGAAGAAAACATTTGCCTTGATGGATTTTCCTATTAAAAGGCAGCAGTGCAGCATGGGTAGACCTCAGGCCTTGATTTGGCTTATAACATCTAACAAAGTTGAGCAAAGGTTGAGGTCATCTACATGTAATTGTAATTGTAATTACATTTATATGGCACTTACTGCCCATGATGAGGTGTTGAAGTGCTTTTTGGCAATTAGCACTTTACTCCTGAACCCAAAAAGGGTTACCGGTGAATTAGTGACGGGAAATATGAAAATAATTTGAGCAGTGGACATGTGAGCCTGTTAGTTGGATTGAAAAGGATAGTGGAGGGATAGAAGAGGGAAGGGTCTGGAAAGTTTGTTTGGAGATCATAAGAGTAGGAGGAGATTTGGGATGAGTAAAGGAGAGATGGAGGGGAGAGAGTCTCTAGAAGTGGATTTGTGAGAAAGATGAGGTATTGGATGAGTCTAGGAGGTAGACATGAAGGAAAGGTTTAGAAAGGCTTGTTTGGGAGACTTGAACAGTAAAGGAGGTTTGAGATAATGCTAGGAGGGGTAGAGGAAGGAAGAGTCTAGAAAGGGTTATTGTGAGGATCATAGTATTAGGCTGAAGTTTAGGATGAGTCAAGGAGGGGGGATAGGGGATATATTAAGAGAGGTATAGGGTAAGAAATTGGGCAGTGCATTGAAGAGAGTGGTTGAATGAGGTTTGGGATGAGTCAGAGAGTAGCAGTAGAGAATATATTGCGAGAGGTATAGGGTGAGATATAGGGTAGTGCATTGGAGATGCTGACTTAGGAGTAAAGTAATAAATATAAAGATACATAAGTATATGGAAGGTATATATGCATTATAAACTCAGACTTCGAAGTGTTGCTGTACTTTAAGCTAATTTATTTGTTTTTATAATTTGTTTTTAATTTGTATTGTTTCTTTTTCATAATTCAATAGTGAAGCAACTGTAGATTGTTATGATAATGATTTACTTATTTAAGCAGTGACCTAGATACGTTAAACATACAATTATATAACCATAAGTAATATGCACCTAACGAATATCTTTATATTTATAAACATAATTATCACACACATTTATACAAAGGTATACACATCTAGATACATACATATAATCCAAATAAATGCTTATTTACACAGGGATATGCTGACCTCATGCAGAGCCAATGAAATGCGCACAGCATGGGACTGACATGACGAATTGACTGATACTTATAACTGCTCTGGTGCAGCCATTTTAATTTTATAAAACGTTCCCATTAGAAGTGATGGGGGGGCCAATAAACAGACTGCTACAATAGAATGTTGGTGACCTAAAGAAGGCCCATACTATTCCCACTCTTGCATCAACTTCCAGTAAAGGTTCGATTTTCCTCAGCTGGTGAAAATAGTACCAATAGTTCTTGGGTATATGTATGTATATGGTATTTATGTGGCACAAACCTCATCACGAGGCAGCCGATCTCTTGCTTTCTACAAAAGGTTTCCATGCTGCTCTGGGTGGTGAAGATGTTGATAAAACATAGGCCCAGCGTTTCATTTTAATTACCAGAAGAAAGAGCACCAACCAAAGAATGTGGGTGGGTGCGGGTGAGAGGGTTTTTCAATCAATCAATCAAGAAAGCTTTATTCGATTTTGAGGTTTAAAATCATAAAAGCGTACATCAAAATATTCATACATATATATACAGATAAGAAGGTTTAAAAAAGGGTTGTTTATGCATAATCAAAGTCAATCGGTATAGTCCCCTGTTAATGACAAAGTTTATCGAATTACAAAGGTTTTTATAAGAAGGAGAGGAAAGAATGTGTTTTGCTCTGCCAGGATGTACTTTTTCTGGGTGTGAGGGATGCTTGCACTGTCACGTATGTGCTAACCCTGTTTGTGGTGAGAGAATGCTTGTGTTGCTGCAGGTCATACTGTGCCTGCTGTATTGGTGAATGAAGCTTGCACTGCTGCTACCTGCAACGTGCCTTTAAATTTAAGGAGAAAAGATTGCACTGCCGATTACCCTAACTGTTGTGTGCCTATAATTAGTGTGTTTAAGGGGTGCTTGCACTGCTGTCCGTATGTGAATTGTGGGTTTGTGTTTGTGCATATATGTGTGTGAATTTGTGTGCAAAAGATTGCCGTCTGAAACGTATGAGGTATCTGTTCTTTGTGTGGGGAAACCTTGCACTGTTGTTGCACATTCAGTAACTTTTCTGCATATGTGTGTAGTGTTGTATGCATTGGTGTGCATATGATGGAGACATGGAAGTTTGCATTAACTCTGCAATCTGTGATGCACCTACCTTTGTGCTACGGATGCCCACACAATATGTGTTGTATGTTTGAGGGAAGCTGCACTGTCATTCAAGGTGTTCATGTGTTTTGTAGGTGAAAAGCCCCCATACCTCAGTGACGATAGTCGACGAGAACACGCTTGTGTCGTAGGTCCAGCCATCGGTGCAGGGCTGCTTGTCCATCGTAGTCATGTTTTCAACTGTGGCATTCTGAGTCAGGAGCCACCACTGAGGTTCTGTGAACTGCAGGCACTTCTCTGGTTTCTGATCCCGGTCCAGCGGGATAAACACCTTCAAGGTATCTCTGTCCATCAGGCTCTCATTGGTACCCCATGAGGCGTTCTCCTGGGCTTTAATGTGGCAGTGATGGGAAGGAATGCCAGCGGAGAAGATCTGGAGAAGATAGTGACTGGGTAGGAAAAGGTATGCAGAGGACAGGAGGGGGATCACAATTAACTGAAAACGCCCAAAACCCCCCACTAGATCTAAGATAGTTGCAAATGTCATGGTGACTTCTTAAAAAAGTACTGCTCCGATCTCAAAAACTAAAAAGGTTTCCCCACGTTCTCAGGATTCTATGTACACCCAGATTAACCAATGGATGTGCAAAATGTCTCTCCTGATCGACTGTCAAAATGTTCTATGGGCCTTCACAGCTGCCGTTGAACAGCGGGATGGCAGCGCCTTTCGACGTGCGCCACAGAAGGTAACTTCCTTGAATCCTGAAATGGATGATGGATAGCCGCAGTCTCAGTCGCAGCTCTCGCTCTATTTCTGCCGTCGTCATGGCACGTGTTGGTGCGGTGGATTTCTCTTCAATGAATGGCTTCCATTATTCTCTCCCTCTCTCGGCCTGGTCTAGGTGCCCAATATCTTACTGTTTGCTTCCGTAAATGGCCAAACTCTTTCTTCCTGTGTATCCTCCCAACCCCTTTGTTTGAAGGCACGTGCATGGGGGCTGAAAGGCCGTTTCCTGGTTAAACGACCTGCCACCTGCCCGGAGGGGACTCGGGGTGGGAGGATGTAAGAACTAACTCGGATAGGAGCCATGCTTTCTTGTCTGATGCAGGTATGACGTAGACGAATCCAGGAGATATAAAGGAGCCCTTGGTTCTCCGCACGTTGCTTGCGCTACTGACTGCTGGGAGGGTTGGATTGGGGCCACAATTTGGCTGGGCAGCCAAAAAATAGTGGCCCACTTTCACAGATCGCAACACACTGCTAGTTCAGGATCATGGAGCTAAATGATGGCTAACATTTGCAGTAATGAAAGTATTTGAAAGCTTATAGGGTCTTTAAATGGGTCATTAACATTCCAGTGGAATAATATACTTTGGAAGTACATATTTATCAAAAATACCAAGAACTCACTTTTAATTGCTTTTTTATTCATTCATTTGCTGTGGATGTTTTGATTAATGTTCGCTGTGAAACAAGGCATAGGCCCAGACTGCCCTTTATTCTCACCTTTGGCTGTTTTGATATTCATTTTATTTCCTTCAGTACTTAAGAGAGGCCATCCAATGCTTAGAGACTGGTGAAAATTGCATCTGTTTTTGTCTTTTTGTTGCTGCTAGCATGGTGTGTACTTTCTGAGAAAGGGAATGGTGCTAGGGTGTAAATGCAAAATAAAAAAAATAGTGTCTCTTTCTTTACATGCAATGTTATATAGCTCAATCCCGGCCCAGAGGCAGTGGAGTGCTTTACATCCTCCAGCAACAGAATCAAATTCAGCCACATCACAGAACTCACCTGGACCAACCACGGCATCATTTTACCATCATCGACACTCAGCACACCACCACCAAGCATCACAGCTCCTCCCACTGCAGCTGGAGTAAGGTAACAGACACACAGTGGACACAGGCCCTCAGCACAATCCAACCCAAAGCTTCAGCAGACCTTCACTAGGCCGGTCAGAACTTCCATCCACTCTGCGGCATCCACCGAACCCTGTCCGCTCCATCTCTTCAACCTCGGAACCAACCCTATCAGCATAGAACTCACCAGCATCATCAACCGGACCGCTGGTACATCCCAGAGCTCAGAACCACCAAGTGCAACTGCTACTGACTTGAGAAATGATGGCACACAAGAAGTAACCCCTCTGACAGAGCCTCTACCAAACATCCCTAAGCAACTACCACCTGTGCATTAAGGAAGCCAAAAAAGCATCCATCACAGCCTACATCAATACTGTGGCCAACCACACGAAGGAACTCTCTAAAATAGTCAAGGAAATTCCCAATCCGACAGCAAAAGAGAACACCATCCACCCCTCCGAAGATCTCAACCACACCCTAAGGGACTACTTCCACAGGAAGATTGCCACCATCTACAACAACTTTGACCCCCAACCCACTGCTCTCATCCTCAACAACCTCAATCAACCAGCACACACTGGTCACCTCAAATCACTCAGGCCACCATGTCCATCATGTCTTCCATCCATTCTGGGGTGTCCACTGCCCCCTGCCCCCTCCATCTCTTCAACCTCAGAATCAACCCTATCAGCACAGAACTCACCAGCATCATCAACACCTCTACCTCCACAGCAGCCTTCCCGGACAGATGAAAACACACAGTGGTCAAATCCCTCCTAAAGAAACCCTCAGCTGACCCTAGTGGTCGAAAAAATTATTGACCGATTACCCTGCTCCCCTAGCAGGACAAGGTACTCAAGAAAGCCATCAACCAGCAGCTCACTGAGTATCTGAAGCGAAACCTTCTATTTAACACCTCACAATCAAGATTCCGTGCCAACCACAGCACTGAGACTGTGCTTATTGCCACCACAGATGACATTATAACTCTCCTCGACCGTGGATAAACTGTGGCACTGATCCTCCTCGACCTCTCTGCTGCTTTTGATTCCATCTCCCACCACATCCTCATCAACAGACTCTACAATATGGACATACAGCAAAGCGCCCTCAAGTGGATCGCCTCTTTCCTTACAGGACCTACACAGCGCATCCTACTGACTACCTTCACCTCCGAACCCAAGGACATCAAATGTGGCATACTCCTAGGATCATGCCTCAGCCCCACCCTGTTCAACACCTACATGATCCCCCTCTCAGGCGTCATCAGATCCTACGGTATCAACATAATCACCTATGCAGACGACACTCAGCTTATCATCTCACTCACCAAGGACCCCTCCAGTGCCAAAATTGGCTTCTGTAACGCCATGACCAACGTAGCCAACTAGATGAGAGAAACTGCCTCAAACTCCTTTCTGACAAGACAGAAGTGCTAATCTTTGGGAAGAACACTTCTGTCTGGGACTACAGCTGGTGAGCAACAGAACTCAGATCTACACCCACACCAACAGACCATGCACGCAACCTAGACATCATACTCCACAGTTAACTGACCATGAAACAACATATCAACTCTGTTACTTCCTCCTACTTCCACTCCCTTTGCCTGCTCTGCAGAATCTCCAGATGGATCCCTGTCAACACCAGAAAGACTATCACTCAGGTTCTCATCACCAGCTGCCTCGACTACTGCACCACTCTCTATGCCAGCATCTCCACCCAGGCCCTTAGAAGACTCCAGACCATACAGAACGATGGAGCCTGACTCATCCTGGACCTCTCCAAATGGACCCACAACACCACCACCTTATAAACCTCCACTGGCTCCCCATGGAGAAGAGATGCCAGTTCAAGATCTTCACATACACCTACAAAGTTTTACATGATCAAGGACCGTCCTACATCAACCATTACCGGACTTCCGTCTACCCACAAGACATCTGTGCTCCTCTTCACTTGCCTGCATCCACACCTCCCGTATCTGTTGCAGCCACTCCTTCTCCTACATCGCCTCCATTAACTCAATCAAAGACTTAAACAATCAGGGTCTTATATAGCGTGGCTACTCACCCATGAGGGTCTCAAGGTGGCGGGGGAGGGGGGCTGCTGGTCGCACTGGGTGGAAGAGCATTTGAAGGGCCAGGTCTTGAGATCAATCCTGAATTGGGGCAGTGACGCAGATTGCCTGAGGTGGAGGGGCAGGGTGTTCCAGGTCTTGGTGGCGAGGTAGGAGAATGACCTTCCTCCTGTTCTGGCTTGTGGATCCCGGGGACAGTGGCAAAGATGAGTTGGGAGGATCGGAGTTGTCTTGTGAGTACATGGAATGCGAGCTGGTGGTTCAGGTATGCTAGTCCTTTGTCGTGTAGACCTTCGTAGAACTGGAAAGACCTACCCCATCACCTTTAAACATCACCCTCCCTGGAGGACTTACGAAAGAAACTCAAGACCTGGCTTTTTGACTGAGGCAATGCCACCTCAGCACCCAGATTCTCCTAGGCGTGAAAGTGCTGCACTATACAAATGCTGATTGATTGATTGATTGACATGAGCAGCAGATACAATTACAGAGGATCATTTTAAGTTTTTTAGGTTCATGAAGATTAAGTGATTTGTACAGAATCACAGGATGTTGAGCTGAGCTGCGTCTTGAACCTGGTTTCCCAGTTTCAAAGGCCACACCTGTGCCTGTTGACTGCATTCATTGATATCCGGCAGAAAAAGGAGAAGAGCAGAGAGAGATTTATCTCTGTCTGTTGTATGGAGTGGAGGGGTACAAAAATAATTTAGGAGCTCCCTCACTGGCCCTCACGAAACCCCCCCTCCACCTCACCTCAGTCCTCTCCCTTTCTGCAGTCCCCTGCAAAGCAAGTGCTAATGGCTTCCCATCTGCAGTTCCTTGTAGCCTGTGTCTCACCTGGAGGGAGCTAGAGGGCAGGTACACCTCGTGCTGTTAGAGATGCAAGCCCATTGCCATTCTGCCTCTGACATAGCCCACTGGCCTGACTTCATGTGCATGGGGTCAGGCTCAGTATATGTTTGTTGAGGCTATAACAACAGCCTTTTATGTTGTGCACTAGGGGCGGAGTGCTTGGTATACAAAACAAATGCGGCCCACCAACACACCTTAGCCAGAGGCCCATCGGCCGATGGCTAATTTCCCACCTTGCCAATTCGAGGCTAAATGCTGGTGAAAAGCTATCATCTGTGAAACTGGTGTAGTGGCACCAAGGCACAGTTGTGTCAAGAGGCTACATTTTGCAGCGAAACTGTGGTCTCAGGACAGTTTCGCTTAGTGCATGAGGAACCCAGCACAATTACTGTGCCATTGGCTGGTGGCCCTTTCAGTGTCAGTTGTTCAGTAATGATTGTGGAATATGTCCCCTGGCGACACCTTGTGCAGCTGAAGACATCCAGATGTGTGTTTTTCAAAAATGCCACACTAGTTACCAGGGCTCAATTCCTAAAGATTTTGCATTTGCAAAGTCAGGTGAATGGTTTTAGAGAATGCGAAATCAGAGTTCACAATGCACAAGAGTGTTTTGCGGAAAAGGGATTTGTGATTACAATTAGGAATTACAAAAGCAGCTATCACTATCCCCTGTGGATCCTGAGAGAAAAGGGGAGACAAAGGATCACCCCTGGCAAAAAGCAAAGTAATGCACAGGTGCTGTGAAGACTGTTTTTGCATGGAAGAGTTAGCGCCTATTAAGGTCAGGAGGTATCCATTCCCAAAATGTAAGCTGTCACTCAGACTGTTGCTTTTTGTTCCTAAGGTCAAAATCACTGTGTGCTTCTCCTACCGGCATTTTTGAGCCAAGGGGCGTTACGCTAGTACATTGCCAATTTGAACACTGAGAAAGAGGTCCATTGTCCCATGCAGGCCTCCATCCAACCATTCGCAACAAGTTCCCGGGAGTTGCAATCCAATTTCCGCTCTTTTAATATTAAGAAGGAAGCAGTGCATACCTCTTTGCAAACTATCTGTGGAGTAAGCCATTTAAACATCTCTGTTACTGAATCTGTCATAGCTTAGAGAAAGAATTGTACCTTAACAAGCCTCGGATCTGTCTCTAAAACTTAATATAGTTAAATGAGAATTCAAATTACTAGGACATAAACCTTAAATTCAGCTCTCTGCTGCCTCATTCGATTGGCTTGATCAGATTCCTTAGTGAAGCAGCCTGAAATCGGGTTATCATAGCTGATGAAAACTCAAAAATTCAGATTGACTTTTTTTTGTAGTTTATTATTAACTGTGCAATTAATTAAAATCATTACAGTAAAAGCAATCGGCATATTACTACTAAAACAATGATAAAACTTCAGTTTGTGAGTAAAATTTAAAAGTTTTTGATGAGGGAATTTGCCGCCCCTCCCCTGTTCCTCCATGATCCACCTTCCACAAGGAATTGTACCTAGGGAGTTGCAAACAGAAATCCCACGATGTTCTGTGAAGATGGGTAGCATTATAATGCTGTAACTCATTCCCCTTGGCCACTGGTCAGTTGTCCTTTGAGGCACTATCCTTGAGGGGTGCTGGGAGAGCACGGAGGTGACAGTTCACAATCGGGACCACCTTAACTGTCTTCCGCTGGATTTTTTGAGCTCTTCCCCACTGTATTATTACGTTCATTTGCCATTTTTAGTGTGGTCCTGATGTAATGAATACATTTCCCCAGTCTGGCTAAAGTCGCCGTGCAGGAATGTGAAAAGCACATGTCTGACACTTCGCTGCAAGATTTTATTCCGTTAATGGTGCAAATCGGGCGCAGTAGACGCCGGCGTTCGTCGATGAGATTGGGGCAACAGCATAGGAGGTGCAGCCACGATTCCCTCCTACAGATTGACATGATGACCACACACACCAGTTACCAATTCCTTTATTAATGAACGTCCTTCTAATTCCTCCCAGTACAGACCATTGAAAGGCAGTCGACACCTTTGGAAACAGATATTAACAACTGAAGGGCTTTGAGGAAAATAGAAATGGCTCAGATTTTGGAGAATTTATTCTTGCGTCGAGATGACCTCCACCATAGCATACAATGGCAGAGCTAATATGGCCAGAGGAGTGTCAGCTATCTGTTATTCCTCATTGGAAGGATTTACAACTTCCTGAAACAATTGGTGGACTTTTTTCGTTACAATCGAAAACAGGCCCCAAATCAATAATATAAAACACATATAGCTTCTGGGTCAACGCACACACTACAGTTGCAGTCAGGACAAGCGCAACAACAGTCTATATATTTCCAAAAAATAGAACCGGACAATTTTGTTGCTATTACACAACAGCAGCCATCACCAAAGCTTGCCTTCTGCTTGTTTACTTAAAGAACGCATGCAGTTTTCATTTCATTAATGCCCAGTGCTAAGGTTTTGCAGCATTCCTAAAGTTACAATGTTTTTTCTTGCAATCGCTCGATATTTATCACAAAAAGTAAGAAAAATAAGAGAACTCGGCAAATTGGAAGGATTTGTGCTTTCATGCAGAAGACCTTCTTGAGGCAAGCATGAATGTATTTTTTGAACTAATTTGGCATGCCTTTTGCATACAAGGATCAGAGTCATCCATCTAATTTCAAAGTTGCAAAGAATATCGCCTATCCGCTTCTACCATATTCTCTTGCCAGATCATACAATAAAAAATACCATTCTGTGTGAAGCCCAGCAATACTTCTGGAGCCAGGGATGTTTCTAGAACTACCACAAGGGTTCAGTATGATGGTGCAACTCTGGGGCTGTCCCGAATCTTCCCAGTGGCTTACAGAAACCATATTATAGTTGCCAACAATAGGAGCCAGAGCCTAACCCAAACCCTTTCCTTCTTGACTCTGTGGTGCTTCTGATAGAAGCACAACTCACAACACAGTTACACAGATAGATCATTTTACCTTTTATGAACATTTCATGAATGAAACTCTCACATACAAAGACAAATTTGTGATCCTGCTGATGTTCCTCTTTTTTCAGGATTGCCCTGTTAGTTTCCCTCCTAGTGGATTCAGCAGTTTGTAAGTCTACTGAAGGTGCCAAAGGGTGCACCCAAAATGTTCCTTCACCCATCGTTGAAGGTGGTTAGAGTAGCATGTGGTAGAGTCTAGTTTAAGGTTACTGGTTTTTATTATATGTATGCCAGTGTGCAGTACTACGCTGTTATTGGTTAGATCATATTATGGCAGTATGTTACATGTGAACAGGTATTAGTTTCTGGTTCTGAATATTGCTGTGTGTTGCTTTTTTGGTGATGAGACTTAGGGGCCGATTACAATGTCGGTCAGAAAGCCTCCGACCGCTAGTCGGAAGCTTTCCCACCGACACGGTCGGTTTGCCACCTGACTCCCCAATTACGATGTCGGTGGTTGGAACGTAAACCGGCCGGTCATTCCGACTTGGTCCCGACTAGCTCTCTGAGTCTTCGTGACGGGTGGAACCACACCGTAATCCCCTATGGACATGTTTCCACCGTTGGGATTTTGATGTCAGTTTCCCACAGCCTTTCCTTACCGGCATTTCGGACACAGAAAAGCTGTCAGAAAGCGACTTTGGGGACCCTAGCAGGGCCCCTTGACTCCATTGTCGAGGGGGTGCCTAGGGTACCCCCTGTAAAAACCCTGCACTGTGTGGCAGGCACCCTGTGGTGCCTGCCACAGGTTCAGGACTTTACACACACCCTCTTTGTCCTGAAGAATGCAAAAGAACCATGACTGGAGTCACCAAGGGCAGAAACATGTTGACCTTTTTTAAAGGGTTTTAAGGGTATATTTGCTGATAACCCCTAGTCCTCCCTGTCCCAATGGTCTGCAGAATGAAACATATTTGGCCTTCTGCAGGAAAGTTTCAATTCCCCCCTTTTTTGCACTCTGCCCCTCCCCACCAGGACCTCTGGTCCCTCCCCTGAAAACACCTCAGCTCCTCTTGAACACCAAGAGTTGTAGCCCACATCAGTGGCCTTTCGGCCCTTGTATGAGGCGGGAACCCCATGATAAAGCCTACCCTAGATGAAATCTCAACCCAGACATGGGAAACTCCTCTTGCACAGCACCTCCAATCCACTTCTTTTGTGAAAATTACTTTTTGTGAGTTATTATCATTCAGTACGTTCTCCTGGATAGGGCCTCTCTCTTGGATCCAGAGTGTGATTATATAAAAGGTTTCTTTTGCCAGGTTGACATGGCAATTTACACTGCACACACTGGCTCTGCAAAGGCAGACCTCAGACATGTTTAAGGGGCTACCTAAGTGGGTGGCACACTCAATGCTGCAGGCCCAGTAGTAGCATTTCATTTATAGGCCTTGGGCATATGTAGTGTACTTTACTAGGGACGCCAAGAATGGCAGGTCTAACACTCACTCTTAAGACTTTGTTATAATAACAAATGTGAATGAGCGTGTTATGGGAATAAGGACACTGCCATTGTGTGAGGTTTTAGAGATTATCATGTATGTATAACCTACAGTCTAAAATCCTACTGAAATACCTCAATGTGACTCTAAGAGCAACCTATGGATAGCTGCAATTTTGGCAAACAAAAAATAAGATACAGGGAGAGCAAGTGATTTACCAAGTCAGTTTGTTCAAGTGTGGAAGCCAAAGGCAGTTAGCTAGCAGTTAATGAGCAGTGACTGGGTGTATAATTAGATTATGGTTGTTGAGCAAATATTACTATAGCATGGGAGAAAATTCAAGCCATAAGGTATGTTCTACCAGATTACATTGAGCTAGAAGAGGAGAGAAAGAATGGGTTAACGATCCTGGTCCATGGTAGAAGTAATCTGTGGCCCTTAGGAAATGAAGCTATGTTCAAGTGACTTGTATGACTGTGTGCCTTTGTTTAGGCATATCTTTGTGTATGTCTCTCTCTGCTATGGTGCTTGGTGTGCATGCACATGTCTTATTTGAGATGATAACTGCAGTCCTCTGTTCAGCTTTATATTAACCCACAAAGGTGCAGGTGCTCATCTGTGACAGAATGAACGTTCAAAACAGAGTTGTCAGTTCATTCCATCATCCCAGTTCCTCTTGCCTGCAGACATATTGTGTCCAAGTGACTGTGACTACTTCAAGCAGAGAGGGTCTGAAGTGCAAATTATTCAGACAGGTTCCTTGAAAGTGGGAGGAAGGGTATGAATCAATGTTTGTGAACATTAGCTACTGCAGGTAGAGGCAGACTCAACACACTACAAAGAGGGTAAATTTAGGTTTGATTTTCAAGCATAAGAAACACAGTTCGTGGAACTAATAAGAATATGCCGTACATTTTAGTATGACTAACATGAAATGTGTATCAGCATAAACAATGACTGGTAAGCCAATACGATAACTTTGAGGGTGGTGTGCATACTGCTAAATTATGTGTTAAGGTGTCATTCTACATTATGATTAAGGCTTCCTGTTTTCTGTTTTTACGGATTTTTACAGAAAAATACAGACAGAAAACAATATGATTTCTGTCTGCATTTATTTTTAAAAGTGGATTAAAACAGAAAATGTTGCTGCTTTTAAGTGACTCTCCGTGCTGTCTGTCATGAATTATAGCCTAACAGCTGAGCAGATGGGCATAATGGGAAATTAAAAAATAGGATTACATTTCTTTAAATAACGGCATGCGTCAATGTACATTTGTGGTATCATGCTAGTATTTACCAGTGGATGTATTGTTATGTAATATTTGGCAGCATAAATAGCTAAAACACAACAGACATCAAAGTATGAGTGTGCGACTATCAGTTAAATAAATATGGAAATGTACAGTTTTACAACTTCATTTATATGCAAAACACAAAATAAATATGGATAAATACAGATAAAATGGCCCAAAAATAAATATGGATCAATACAGGCGGAAATGTTAAAAAAATAAATACCATAAAATCTGGAGCCCTAATTATGATCCTATGACTTTCACTTTCTTTAATCATCTGAGGTCAATAAAATTGTTCCTTAAGTTGACTGACGCCAATATACATTTTTAAGGTGTTGTTAAACTGCAGACCATTGTGAATGCAAGATCCACAGCAAATAAACGTTATAATTTATCTATTAGCAGGAGATGATGAAAGTAGAAGTGGGGCTATTGGGTCTTGTGGAGCCACAATGTAAAGTTATTTAAAGCTTGTTCTTTGTTAAGTGTGGTGAATCCAACCTATTGTTGACTGTACACAGTGAGTTTCAGATCAGCTGACTTCAGCCATTTGGATTGTCTGGGTCTGCCTCTTCAGCCACTTGATTGATACATTGCCAATCACTTCAATCATTTCTTAAAAACAGCCCAGAGAAGTATTTTAGCCTCACCATAATGCAGTTGGATGTGTGGTTGTGTCATAGAACTTCCTTGGAACTGCTTCTATTGGATCACATGGGTTGACATCTGTCACCCCCTGAGGGTAGAGCTACCATTAATGCAACATTAATGGTATTGGCAAAGGGATTGAGGTGTCTCAGGGCATTTTGCAACCCACTTATTGCTGCATTTCGATGGCCAAAGAGTCGAAGGTGGAGGGCATTTTATTTGTAATCATTAAGCCTATGGCATCCTTGCTTCAATGCTACCTCCTCTAATGTCTTAGAATTGCATCCAATTTGGACTCAGCACTCTTTAAAATGCATAGTTTCCTACAAATTTCACACAAAAAAACATCAGAGAAAAGTAAAATGTTAATAAAAAGACAACAGAAAATAAACTGTGTGTTTTCAAATCAAACTAATATTGCAGTCTTTTCCACCAGAATTATAGGGTGAATCTATACTTCATATTTTCATCATTGGGAAAATGCCTTCCAAAGTAAATACTCTTGGCTACGGGTCTGGACACAACAGTACAGAAACTGTCTCCATTTCCTTGAATGAGGTAAGAAAGCTGTTTTATATTGCTGGGTCCCAGGTTTAGAACTCTAATGCCATGGCGCTAATAAGAAGTGAAGTGTGTACACAATAAGGAGCTCTAGAGGGAAAGAAACCCAGGTCGCCCTCCACTCAAACAGTCTGTCGCTACAAAGACCTGGGTGTCAGAAGGTTTTAATGCCATACAGATTGGTTCTAACCTTATAGGTCTTTAGTACTCCCCCTCGTCGGAAAATCTTTTGGGGTAGTTGCCAACTAGTTAGCTACCTTCACTTTATTAAAAAACAAAAACGATAAACGGTTTTACTCAAAGCAGTCTCCCAAATGATCGTAAAGGTGTCTAAACTCATGTGTAGTACACCTGAGGTTTTTCAATTCAATTGTCTAGTGAGAAAACCGTGAATGAACACATGAATGTGCAAAAAATGTGAAAGAGACGTGATGGCACCTCACGTGCGCAACCCCAATTGAGCCTGCTGGCTGGTACTCGTCAGCTTAGCCCACTCTTCTCATCATCGGTAGCCATCACGCTCCAAAATAATAAAGAGGTGTCCAAAAGATAAAGCCAAAACAAAAACAAGTGGTGCGACTTAATAGTGATGATTAAAAAGTGAAGCAGGTACACCCACTATAGGTTCAAACTTTATTCCACCTTAGGAGTGCACCTACTTCAATACTTAAAAAGGTTGCTAGATATGCATACCCTTCTTATATGCCAACATGTTTCATCGCCTGGAGTCTTTCTGGCGATTTCGTCAGGGCAACAACAGTCGCTTGGCACACGATAGGGACACTTCTTAAAATCACATTCGGAGACCTCGTGGAGCCTTGGCCTCGCGTACCAGCTCAGTCAATGAGGTCACCAGTAGGCTCCTTATGTGAGTCCTCGTGGTTTTGTGTGGCATTCCACCGTAATGCCAATCACCTAAAGCCTCACGGAGCTCCTTCTCTCCGCCGAGAGAAGGAGCTCCGTGAGGCTTTAGGTGATTGGCATTACGGTGGAATGCCACACAAAACCACGAGGACTCACATAAGGAGCCTACTGGTGACCTCATAAATATGGGAATATTTAAATCACATGTGATCTTTTGGCAGTGAGCATAAGAATCTTGGTCAACACGGCCTAACACATTTACACAGAGACGCAGAATGGGTAACATCCTAGAGGGAGAGGTGTGGTGGAGTGGCCAGAGTTGCTGAATCCCGAGCACGGGCTAATGGTTCGAACCTCGGTGGCAGCTCAGCTCCACAACATGTGACCCTGGGCAATAGCTCACCTAATCTCTCCAATGGCCCCCAGCACCCGGATACCCTTAGGGGTGATAAGTCGCGCTTGACAAATCTGGAATTATTAAGATCAGCCACCTTTTCTAACAAGTCAGTATTGATATCAGGTCAACTGCCAAACACCCCAGGCGTTAAAGATTCAATGCAAGATGTGACAGGTACCTATAAAAGAGTTCTGTTTCTAAGCACATGGGATAGTGTTGAAAACATGACACAAGACATTCCACATAGCAACAAAATGAATAGATTGAAAGTTCCCAATTTTTATATGTGATACCTGCAGCTAATCCTGGTTGTTTTCTCCCGAACTACACTTTACTGCTGGGGTTTTTGAGCCTACAGTTAGAATGTTGACAGTAAATTTTCAAGTCCCAGAATAGAATGTGATGTCTGCTAAAAGGTCAGGACTGACTTAAAGTGAAACATTTGTCATGGAAACTGTTGGCAGCAATGAATGTCCACACAACAGCAGCACCACCTTAACCCCTCGCGTGCGCGCGTCGGGCAACGGATGTCGCGAGCACTACCTCGGTAGTGCTGCGCACGTCTGTTGGCCAACGCAGTTCCGCCCGCGCAATAAATCACCTGCACCGTGGCGGAACTTACGCCGCTGTTAACTGGTTAATATGGTCAGCCAGAAGGCAAAAAAGCAGTGGTGAGCATGCTTAAAGCATTTAAGGGCCAGATGTACAAAGAAGTCGGTTTGTGATTTCTTAAATGCGAATGTTTGCGATTCGCAATTAGGAAATCACAAACACCCATGTATAAATGTGTCATAGACATATTCTGTGACTCCCACTCGGTCACAATTAGACCTACCTCATTAAATAATCATGAGGTAGGTGTCGCTTTGCGACCCATTGAGAATGGCCTGCACTCACAGGGATGGTGACCTACTAGGATCAGCAGACCAACACCTCTGTTATTGCTTTTTAAGTAAACGTTTTTTTTGTGATGCAGCCTGTTTTCCTTAAAGGAAAATGGGATGCATTTAAAAAATAACAAGCATTTGCAGTGCAATAGGTCTCGCATTTGCGAGCGTTTGAGCGTATGGTGTAGGAAAGTAGTATCTGCTTCTTATGGATGCCTCCACTTTTTGCTTGATGTCTCACTGTTTTTGACTAGTCTGACTGGGATCATGCTAATCAGGACCCCAGTCTATCTGCTTTCTCCCTTAAATTGACATACATGTACTTTGGTACATTCCAGATTGGATACTGGGGTACTCTTATAAGTCAGTGGTGTATGGTACACCATGTACCTAGGGCATAGGTACCCCAGATGCCTCCCTTGTGCTGAAGCATGTATTATGCCACCTATGAGAGGCCATGCAAAATGGAACTCAAGGTCTGCTATTGCAGCCTGAGTAAGCTGGTGCTTGCACCACATACTTTAGATATAGGTTCACTATATCTAATTGTCACTACACTTAAAATGTATAAGTCACTCCTATAGCAGGCCTTAACAATCCTGAAGGCAGGGTGCATGGTTTTATGTGAGAGGGTGCCCCTGCATGAGCAGAGCCTCTCTGCAGCCTTCGGAGATCATTCTCCTGGGTTGTCTGTGACCCAGCCGGAAATAGAGGTAGAGGTGCATTATAACCTCGTGGTAAATGCTATCTCAAAAACGGCAGTATAGAAACGCATTGAGTTTGGTATCAAACACCTTGGAATCATGCCTCCACCCCAGTAACTGGTGAAGGAGGTATGATTCCACCCTTCTGAAGCTAGCTTCGTTGGGTCACTGGTGTTACTGGTGCCGGCCTTCTCGACCCGGACAGCACAAAATGGATGCTGCCGACCAGAGAGATCTTTATCAAAAATATCCTTTCTCAGATCCCGTGATCAGAAATTATATTTAAGAAATCGCCGACCCATTTGGGCTAATACCCTTTGGAATCCTTTTTTTCGACTTTGTGGACCATTTACTTGCCCCGAAGAAGCCCGCAAGCGTGAAACGCATTGGCTGTTGTGTATGAAATAATGAATAAAATGATCTACAACACCATATAGTGAAAGAATGATTATTTCTGTCATCACCTTCCTTTTTCCTCTGTGGGATTAAAACCCTATGAATGTTATTTCTACAATAATGCCTCTCTCATCTTTTGTGTTCTTATGTTGTATTTGAAACCATAGTGAGTGGCTGGTTTTGAGAGGTTGGTGCAGCAAGATATACCCTGCCACCCTGCCTGTATGTGTGTGCCATGATATATGCCTGTCTCAAGGATTGTGGGATTGTTGGACCGGTAGGGGTGCCCAAAGCATTACCCTCAAAGTGATTGAAGACTACCACATTCACCAGAATAAGCAGCACAAGAGCGGTGGTGGCATCATACAATGTATTGATCAGTGGGACTAAACAGGTGCTTTGTAACCTGTGTCATTGGACTACGGCCTATGGGCTCATTCAGTTAAAGTTTGGCTGCTGTATGCTTAACTCACCCTTGGCAGACATCAGTTTGGTCTGTAGTGCTGTGCACCGCAAGAGGGGTGTATCTATGCTGGGTGTATGTGTGGCTGGGAAGGGTACAATACATGGATAATGCAGTACTGTAGAATACACGAGGGATGCGGTGCTGTGCAGTACTTGCATGTTAAATGTTTGTGCTGGTTGTACTTGTACCTATGAGTGGTACAGTCCAGGGAGGATACAGTGCTGTGGATTGTGTGTATGGTGTGCTGTTTACATGCAGTTGGTGGATTTGTGCCTGTAAATAGTGCAATGCATGGAGGACCCTTGGTTCCATTTGGGAGACCTAGGCCTGCCTGGTGAAATATGGAAAAGAGATAAAGGAATCCCCTGAGATAGATTTATGTATTGCTGCATTCCTGTAAACTGAGTGGGACACACACAGAAGAGGGGTGAGCCAGGCTTCCCACGTACACTTCACTTAGAGTCCCAAGACAGGGGCCTGGTCACATCTTAGGAAGGCAATGGGACTGATACACCTAGGGTTACCTACTGGCTGAAAAGCCCTATTTATTTAACACACATCCAGAGCACCCCAAAAACCACATTTTGCAATTAAATCCAAAGCCATCCATGCCATACATGATGTTAAAATTCAATAGACAACACAAAAACAGTTGTTTAACTTTCAGGCACCCATGATTATTGATGAGTAGTACCCCTGGGCCTACTTGCAGACTAGGCCACAAGATTGGAGGCCTATGGCAAAAGCACAGTGGCTGGTCCCACAAAATGGCCGCCACCACATGGACAGGCCACTCACAAAAACAAGAAAAGGAAAACAAGACAGACAATGCAGGCCTATAACAAAAGCACAATGCCTGGCTTCACAAAATGGCCGCCACCCACATGGTCAGGCCACCCACCACAATAACAAGAAAGTGAATACAAAGGACAGGAACAGGAAGTTGGAGTCTCTGGGGAACTTCCTTCCTCTTTTAAAAAATTATAAAAAAAATAAAAATGACTCCATGCTCCAAAAACTACAGCCAAATGACAATCTGAGGAGTTTTTTTAGCAAAATGAACAAAATCATCATTTTCAAGAAGGTTTTATGCTGCTCGTGAGATATTGTTCGCCAGATTGCAAATTCTGCGTGTTCGGCATTGCGAACTGTACAAAAAGTCGTAATCGCGTGTGCGAACACGCATTGAGCGCGCGAAGAAGACAAAAACTGTAAGTCCCCTTTGTCGCGCTTTGCAGAGTTGCCAAAACTACGCGAGCTAAACTCCTAGGGTTACCTACTGGCTGAAAAGCCCTATTTAATTAACACACACCCAAAACTGAAATTCCACTACAAAAACCAAATTTTGCAATTCAATCCAATGCCATCCATGATGTTAAAATTCAACAGAAAACACAGAAACAGTTTTTATGCACCCATGATTTGATGATGACTACCTCTGGGCCTATTGGCAGACTAGGCCACAAGCTTGGAACTGAAGCCTATGGCAAAAGCAAGCACACTGCCTGGATGGCTCCACAAAATGGCCGCTAGCCACCCACAACAAAAAGAAATGGAAGACAGATAATGCAAGCCTATGCCAAAAGCACACTGCCTGTCTTCACAAAATGGCCGCCACCCACATGGCCAGGCCACAACAACAACAAGCATAAGCCAAGGGGAACAAAAAAAAGACATGCAGGCCTATATGGAAAAAGAAGCACACTACTAAACTACCACCACAAAATGGCCCCAAGCCACATGGTCACTCACAGTCACAACAGACCATGGAAAACAATGAACTAAAGCGGCCCTATATATGACCAGACAAAGGAGGCCTGCTAAACAACACTGCTTTAAAACAAAAATGCAAAAACGAAAATCAACAGGGTTTCAAAAGGATTGGAAAGTTACACATCAAGCACACACACACATCCAACAAAGGTATTTAACACACACACCCAAACAGTGAAATACACCACAACCACATTTAGCAATTCAATCCTATGCCATCCATGCCCTACATGATGTTTAAATTCAACAGACACTACAGAAACATGGACCCATGGGTACCTCTGGGCCTACTGGCTGAAATTTCAAAGAAAAACAACCAGGCCCCTACTGAAAGTACAGGCCACCCACAACAATAATTTTTTAAAACGATGAAAATCCCAGAAAACTGTAGGTACAAACAAGCCCCAATCAAACAAACATGTACACCAATTATCCAACTTACTAAAATGAAATCTCAAACCCAAAAGCCCTCAAATAAATCCAATCCAATGATATGATGCAGCAGACAGACACAAAAAGTGATCCTTCCAGCTCCAAATCCAAATGAAAGTGAACAGCACATGGACAAAGCACTGGGAGGAGCCTGCTGGACAGGAACAGGAAGTTGGAGACACAGGGGCACTTCCTTCCTCTTGAAAAAAAGAGTACAAAAAAAAGGACTCCTTGCACAAAAGACTACAGACAATTCACAATCTGAGGAGTTTTTCTGAACAAAATGATCATTTTCAAGAAGGTTTTATCGTGCTCGAGAGAGATTCTTTGCCAGAATGTAGTTTCTGCGTGTTCGAGAACGCGATCTTACCAACACTGCCACCGGAAGGAAGATAGCGCGCCCGAATGACGTGTTCGTATTCGCACATTCTCGCGGGATCATGCGGCCGGATTCCAAACCTCGTGGCGCACGCGGACGGATAGAAAATCGAGTCGGCGAACGCAGAATCACAGTAAGTCGTTACTGCGCACGGGAGAACGCATATTGAGCACGCGAGGAAGAAAAACAACTACTCTACGCTGTCTATTGCGTAGTTCGTGCTCTACGCCAACCGCAAAGTTACCGAAACTTCGCAAACTCTGCGAGCGGAGCGTAGTTCAGCGCCCAGGCTTAATAGATATATAAAACTTTGACAATAAGCGGTTTACTCAAAAGTGAGTTTATGGGCCCAGGTGAGTATATGGTAGTAGAGTATCTGTTGTTGGTACACCGCTGGATCACATGCACACATATCACATGGAAAAGGTACGAGTTTGTTTGCGTCAAGGTAACATTCCATACTGAAATGTATAGACAGACACAAGGATATATACAGGACCATATGGCATTGCCTGTATTTTAATACGCGATCTATGTAATTAGGGCCCCAGGTAGTTCCATGTGTCAAAATTGGAGAAATGTTCAACAAGTCTGTTAATTTGGAGGTAGCTAGCCACCCTCCATCTATGTTTCAAATGCCAGCCACAGAGTCATCCTATGCTTCAATATGGTTGGCCTTGTGCATTCGCCATAACAGTTACGCAGTGGTGAGGCAAAACCTATCCTTGTTCCACATTACTTAATTCACATAGGTTGTTAGGCCATAATATACCTTCTTGCATGCATTAAAAACCCCTGGGAGTATCTAGATGGACCATGTGTACCATTTTTTGTGTACACAACATCATTGTTTCTAATCAGTCTTAGGGGTATACGTTTGTTTGGGCAGACACTGACATTCATACAAGGCAAAGACCCGAGTACTTTTGAATTGTTTCTTTGGGTGAAGTATTGTTTCTTATGAAAATTGGTCATGAATCGATCCATAAATGTATGGTTTTGGCTGGACATGTCACATGTGATTTTAGTTGTAAATTAAACATGTTATTGATGACAACATATACAAGTTCAGCCTTGTCTGACACATATGTCCTTCCTCTCCAACAGACAGCATGACACCTGACCAAGAAAAGGCATATTGCATTAGATTGGGTAAATGCTGCCACCTTCCCAGGTTTACAGGCACATGGGTAGGAAGAACTTCCAAGGGAAGAAAGTGGGGACATGGATGTTGGGGTGTTCAGAAACAATAGTGAGTCAATAATATCGACTGACACAATTATTGAGTTGGAAATATCGCAACACAGAAATATCATGAGCTAGAATATCATGGACAATATAGTTTTTTAGGTAAGCAATATCCATTTTAAAAATATTGTTATTATCAATTTTTGATGATTTTTGTGTAGTGTTATATATGTTAAATGTATATGTTTTAAAATGTTTTTTAAATACTGTTAGTTTTTTAATATGGTTTGTAAATTAAAAGCAGTTTTTAAATTTAATGTCATTGTTTAATTTTTATTTTTAGTACCGTACCTGGTTGTAGGGTTTATAGGGGAAAAGGGTGGGAAGTAAATTAATTAAAAACAACAAAGAATTTTTTTAAATTAATATTAATGATTTAATTGATAAGTATTTGTGTTAATTATAAAATGTATATATTTTTTAAGTTAAGAGGGGTATAGGGTGGAAAGTAAATTCATTATAATTTATTAATACATATTTGTAACTTAATATAAATTCTTTCATTGACAATTATTTATGTTAATTGTATAATTAATGTTTTTTGTTTTTAAGTTTTAGGAGTGAGTTGTGGGTTTTGTAGGTGTAGAGGGTGGGAAGTAAATTAATTATAATTAATTTATAATTATGTTTAGTTATTATTAATTATTTAAATGATAATAATTTATGTAACTAGTCCAATGAATGGGTTTTTTTAAAGTTTGAGGTGTGGGTTCTATGTTTTGTAGATGCATAGAGAAGGAACTTAGGGGCCGATTACGATGGCGGAGGGTCCGCCACCGCCAGACGTGTGGTGGCGGTCCCTTCTCCATCTGATTGCCAATTCCCCCACCACATTAGGACGGCAGGGGAATTGCTGTGCGACCGCGGTGGTCGCAAAGACATACCACCACTCTTCCACCACAGGCAATCATTACAATCGCCTGATGGAGCGGTCAGCATGTGTAAAATGGTGGCGATGCCTAGCAGGCACTGCCTGCCAGATTACAATGGTGGCGTCAGCCATCCTGTCCATGGTGGTGGAACCGCCATGGATAGGCTGGTGGAGGCTGGATTCGGGGACCGCTGTGGGCCCCCTCTCTGTTGGTGAGCCAGTTGTGCACTGGGGGTTACCCATGGTACCCCCCTACATTTCCATGCACATGCCACGTTGTGCAGGAAAATGCATGACATGGCCATTTAGCAGTGCGGCAGGTGCTGCAGCCAGCAGCACCCGCCGCAATGTTAAATTGCTGGATGCGACCACCACGGTGGCAGCCGCATCGTAATTAGGGGTGCGGGACCGCAGCCTTACAGGCAGGCGGTCCCGTTCCCCCTATGATGGCAGGCAGACTCATCGCAATTGCCCCCTTAATTATTTTTAATTTATTGATAATACATTTGAATTATTTCTAATTATTTAATTGCTAATTATTTATGGAAATTGCATAAATAATTTTTTTAAGTATAAGTTGTGAGGTAAATTAATTATAATTAATAAAATATTATGTATTAATATAAGTAAATATTTAATTGATATTTCTGTAAATTGTGTAATATATTTTTTTGGGGTGTTTTGTGTTTTTTTTATGGGTATAGGATGTAAAGGATATTATAATATATTTTTTGAATTTTTAATAATGGTTTAAAAGATTATTGATTATGTAACCATGTAATTAAAATATTGTTTAGGTTTTATGTGTGAGTTGTAGTAAAGGGTGGGAAGTTAATTAATTAAAATTACTTTATTCTTAGGTTTTTTTTGTTGCAGATTCATATAGCGCGAACTCGACCCACAGGTATTTGAGAGCTTTACATGAGGACCGGTTTCGTTACACAAGGACACATTCTTTTTTTTTTTTTTTGGTAGGCACGGGGAGATTAAGTGATTTGCCCAGAATCACTGGATGTGGATGCCACCCTGAGGCTCGAACCTTGGTTTCCCACCTCCAAAGTCGGCAATCTAGCCATCAGTGTAAATTCTTAAATTCATGCTTTCTTAAAATTTATATATTAGGTGTGGGTCACTTGTTTTGTATGGATAAACGGTGGAAAGGTAATTAAATGTAATTGTTTCAATAATAGTTAATTAGTATTAATATTGTAATAGATATTTAATTATGTAAAATGTGTAAATTATAAATTTAAATATACATTTTAGAAGTGCAGTGTGTAGCTTGTAGAGACATAGGGTAGACAATTATGTAAGTAATAACAACATTTAAAACAGTAACTTTTTAAAAAGTTGTAATGTATTATTGTATGTTGTAATTGTGTTATGCTTTTAATTGTACATAATATTGTATTGGTTGTTAATATTTTGATAATAGATTTTGGTATTTTGATAAAAATAATATTTATAATCATTCTTAATATGCAATAAATACTGCAATAAATATGTGATTTTATCATTTAAAAATATAGACTGTTTATATTTAAATATTTGTATTTTTTGTTATTTTCTATAGTTTTACAATTATTAGTTTTACTTGAAGTGAAATAGTACAGTGGCAGTAGCGATTTGTACCTTCCCCCCCGAAATCCAAAACTTTCCCCACTTTTAAACTGACTGGAGTGGGAATAGAATTTTTACCCCTATCGTAATCCAGCACTTTCCCTACTGTTACATTGACTCGATTGGAAATAGTAAATTTCACCCCTCTGCAATCCAACACCTTCCCTACTGGTGCACTGAGTGGAATGGGCGTAGTAAATTTGACCCCCTCCACAATCCAACACTTTCCCTACTGTTATATGGAATAGAATGTGAATAGTACATTTTACCCCTCCAACAGTTTTCCTACTGTTGCACTAACTACAGTGGGAATATTAAATTTCACTTCTCAAAAATCCATTACTTTCCTTACTGTTGTATTGACTGATGTGGGAATAGTAAATATTACCCCTCTGCAATCCAACACTTTCCCTACTGTTGCACTGACTGGAGTGGGAATAGTACATTTTACCCCTCTGCAAACCAACACTTTCCCTACTGTTGTACTCATTGGAGTGGGAGCAGTAAATTTTACCCCTACACAATCCAACACTTTCCCTACTGTAGTACTGAGCAACATCCAACACATTCTCTACCGTTGCATTGACTGTAGTGTTACTTGTACATTTTACACCTACTGGGTTCCATACTTTGTCTAATATTTATAAGTTGTAGTGGGAATAGTATATCTATTCATTTTAAAAAAAATGAGTTTACTTCATATTGTTTAAATTTAAGTTTTTATATTTTATTATTTTTTTAAAGTATTAAGATTTTTAATATTTTATTTATTATTAGTAAATCCAAATGTTTATGTTGCTTGAGTTTTTTTTATTAATAATTATAATGGTTTTTTTTAAAAAATATTTTATGTTCCAGGATATATGTATATATTTATATTTATTTTGTAAATTAGCCCATTTGGAAAAGTATTAAAAAATAAAAGGAATGAAAAATATAAAATTATTAATATTTGTAAATTTGATATATGTAAATTTTTGTTAGAAAAATATTATTATTAATTGTTCTATTTTTCAAAACCATTATTAAATATATTTTATTTATATTGTGTTGGTATTAATAATTAATTGAATGAATATTTATTATTTACATTTATATATATTTCAAAATCGATATTTTCAACAACTATTTGGCTGATTACGATGTCTGTGGGTCCGACACTAATGGCACGTCGGTGTCGGACTCACCGATATCTGACATTGCAGTTCGCCGGCCGCCTTATGAAAAGGCGGGCTTAGGCTTTGTGCGGAGTGGCCATTCACCTTGCTTCCGATGGGCTCAAGGAGCCGCTTGATGCGTCAGAACCCACCATAGTCCCTTGAATGACGTTGGAGCGAAGCTCGTCTCTGTCATCGGGATTATGATGGCACTTTCCAAATGCCTTTTCATGTCGAGCTTTCCTACATGAAAATACTATCGGAAAGTCTCTTTGTGGGCCCCTAACATGGCCACCTTCCCCCTGGCCCTCCGCTATGAGGCCTAGGGGGTAAATATGCCCCCCTAAACATCCATGCACTGCACAGTGCCTGCCACACGGTGCAGGGATGTTTTTAAAGCTTGTGCTGCAGGCCTCGACAAATAGATGTTTGTGACCATCCTATGGGTGGTTGCATCGTAATACTGTGATCAGAACAGCTGACCTAAGGTTAGGCGGCTCCAGATCTCTACTGTGAGGGGCAGATGCAAGTGCATCCATTATCGTAATAACGCCCTATATTACTGAAAACAATATTTTATTCCAATATTTTTTTAATTTTAATTATAAGTCTAGGGAGTACATATTAATAAAATTTATATTTTGGACTCAAAATTTTTGTAAGTAGACATTTTGTAGTCAATATTTTGTCATTGAACCAGTGGTGATCCTGTTGAGGTTCTGGCACTGTCCACATCTCGGCTGGCAGTAGCACCACAGCCTGTAAGCAATACCCCAGGCCAGCCATCCCATTTTAGGAAACCGTCCCTTAAAGCCAATTTGGAGGACATAAAACTATGTCTGTCTGGCCTAGAACTGCAGGTTGCAACACTTATGTGAATGGTTCACACTTTGTAGCAGTCGGTTGATCACATAGCAGAACATCTGTAGGCCTGCCTTGGACTTTTTGCCCCTCCCCAGTTTTTATATCTTGTTTTTAGCAAATAGTATTTTAGCATAGTTTAGGATGGGTAGTTAGTATAGTCTTAGTGACTTTAACATTTAATTTGTGATTTGTTGTTAGGTGGGGATATGGGTGGGTAGGTTATTAAGTGGATGGGGGTTGATGTTTAGCATATGTAAAAAATGAATACAAATTCAAAAATACAAAAGAAATATACTTGTTTAGGCTTATATGTTTAGGTAGTTTGTGTATAGGTGGAGTTAATGTTGGTATTGTGTGCAAATGTGTATCAAGGGGGTGGAGGTTGATGTTTAATATGTCTGTTGTGGTATATATTCAGAGTAGCATAAGTTAAGGTGAGGATAGCAGTAAGTTACGGTAGTGTTGGCTCGTTAGCATAGGTTAGTTTAGGCACAGTTTAGATAGGAAAAGTTACTGTAGAGTAATTTGTTTTTTCTTTGTAGGGGTTCATAAAGTTAGTAAAAAACAATGCTTTTCACTTTCACAGCTGCAGTTGTCATATCCGCTTTGGTTGTGTTAAGCACATGGGGTAGGTTTTCAAGGCTGTGTTTGTATACATGTGTAACTAGGTGAAACACCAATGGCGGAGATTTTGCAATCGAGTCACTTAAGGGATATTGAAACATGATTTTGCACTGAAAGTAGCATTCTTGGTGTGAATGGACACACAACCCAAAATAGGTATTCACCTACTATTTCAATGTGTGTGTATATGATGCTACATGAAGGGTATGGATGATTATATCAAAGCATTCAAACTAATCAAGGATGTGTTGAGTCACACACTAATGCCAGCCTATTACACACTCTCCATTGCACCATTTTACTGTGACATCAGTGTTGTTTGATGGCTAGTGTCCATGGAGGTAGCCCTCACCTGTGCAGGAACTCCATTCAGCCTTACCATTGACTGATTGCTATTTGTTGCACATCATGAATTGGACCTTGGGTAACTACTTGCTAGTTTAGATGCCCATATGGTTTACATTGACCATATCTATGTTCTGGATCGCCCCCAGCTGGCTGACTACCTCATTTGGGCCACTTCGGTAGGGCAGTTGTTGCCTCTGCCTCATGACACCAGCAATATCAGCCAGGCACTAATCCAATTCATGGAGCGGAGGGTAGGTGACTCTTATTGCCTCTGAGGTGTCCTTATTGGGACTGAGGTACCTAAGGACTCCCTCTAGGGTGCCCACCATGGTCTCCATCCCCACCCGCACCTCATCTACCAGATCCTGTTGGACTCCTACTGCATGCCATTGGAATTCAATTTGTGGGTCCTTGGAGTCCAGTAATGGGCTTGGGTTGGCTGATTTGTTATGGTGGGTGGTTGGCAGATCCTCTGGAGTCACTGCTATGCTGTGGGCACTTCCTGCCACTAGAGTTGGTGAATCAAAGGAGGCTAGAATTTGCCGGAGGGTGTCTTGGGCCAGGGTTGGCAGGCTGTCATTTTCCGCAGATTCCTCATCCAGGACAGGCAGCTGGTCTGGAGGTGTTGTTTCTCCCTCTGCAATGGAATAGAAATATGTTAATGTTGATCATTGTGATACATAGACATGAGATATCTGGCTGACGTTTTGACTTTATTCTCATTCACTTTCAGCTCTACATTGATGCGTAGGACATATAGTACTCACAGTTATTGAGGCCTAGTTGCCCTGTTGGTAGCTTTCAGATGGTAGAATCTCAGCACTGTTCAGACTACCGCTGTGTGAAAAGGATGACTTGTCCTTTCATGACACACATTGCAACACAGTTGCACAGCTGGCCAGGCTTCCCTGCCTGTGCATGCAAGTAGAGGTAAGGGCCACATCTGCCTTGGTGATTACCTAACTACTACATGATGGCTAACTGATTGTGGTTTCATGCATTTATGCCACTACTGTGCATACTGGCCCAAGTTCCCAAGTTACCTGAATTCCCTGTGGCTCCTGGCAAGGTGATGTGGGTTTGCTCATGTATTTTATTTCATCCAGCAGTCTGCCTTTCACACAGTACACCACAACACTCTGTCTTGTTGTGCTGTTTTGCATGCACAATGTGTTTTCATGTGTCCACGGGTTCCATTTTCACACATATCTACACACCTTTACACCGCTAACAGCCTTGCTGCACTGCAGGAAAGAGTTAGGATATATACTCACCATGGGTTTACTATTTGTGTATACTCATGGGATTTAATTGCACACACATTTGGCTCAATATGTGTGTACAGTGGGCACTGTGTATCGACTCAAAGGGGATGGGCACTGTCAAACAAGGTTGATTGCAAGCACTGACCCACCCCCTTTTTCATCATTGCCAGAATTGGCTATCTGCAGAGTAACACAAATTATTTCCTCAAGCCCGCTCACTTGTACGTGTACATGTGTCCTCAGGCAAACCCCATTTAGGCCCAGGAACTCAACTTACTGTCACACAATGATAGAACCCAGTTCATAAATTGACTCTAAAGTGACTCCAACACCAGCAATTAGCTTTTGCATATACAATTGACAAACATGGCTGCCTGTATTTGAGGGCTATGCGTGAAGTGGTACCTCACATGCTAGTACTGCCAGAATTTGTGACATTTACCTACCCAGGTTTGCTATAATACAGGGCCCATACAACTCAACCTCCAACCATCCCTGAATCCTGCCATTTGAGGTGAGAATCTGGTTCATCCTGTCACTTCACAAATCTCTGTTTCACATCCTCCTACTTTGACATATGTGGCATAGTAAGGCATTTCTTTTTTAAGGCTCCCTTCTGCCACATGCTTCACCTTCACCCACGTCAACATCACATGTGGGATGTAATGCAACAATGGCCTCTTCTCTGTCATCCCTTCGCAGCTGCAATACAAGTGTAACACTATCAGACACAACAGTGCATGTTTATTGGTCATGCTACCTTGCAGTACACACTTCATTTCTTACCTCCCTGCTATGCAATGTCTCCCCATTCAGACACAGTGCTAGTTCTATATGCTCTGTCACACCTACAATGTACTGCACTATCAGGGGCCCACCAGGCTCACACACCATGGGGCTTATTTATGAGAGGCCTGCGCTGCCAGAATGTCACTTTTTTGTTCTCCAGTGACCCAAGACTCTCAATCAAATCTTTAAGGCCACACACAGCCACTATGCATGGCTTTTCATGGCCTGGTAGATATGGAGTGATATAAAGCAGCGCAAGTCGAAACTTTGCCTTACTGTGCGTCAAGTAGGCAGTCCATGGGTGCTGCGGTGGTTTCTCCCATGCAGCACCCATGGATTTTTATGCTACCCTAGATTTACTCAATTGTGTAAACCTGGGTCAGAGACAATACCTTACACCTCCCCAGAGCAGGCGTAACAAGTAGAAATATTTTTATTTCTCCTCATTTCTCCCACTTTACAAGTGTGTTGCATTCTTCAGCATGCATAGAAAGAGGTAAACACTTCTCTTGGAGCTGTTTTGGTTGCAGGAAAGGACCACTTCCTGCATAAAACCTATCCTGCCTGCAACAGAGGCACCTTTGCACCATGGTTCAAGGGTGCCTAAGTTGGCTGTAGGCAGCAGATTTTGCATCAGCGCAGGGGGAAAAGACAGGTATGCACCGTATTTCATTTACATGGTACATTCCTGCCCTTTCATATTGGAGTCAAGCAGAGCAGGTAGAATACTTGTGGGGCTGCCCTGTGCCAATTTCTCAAAACTTGAGGCCCCCTGTTTTCTTTCCACATACATGGCCCTTTGGTGTGCATCACTTGCATTTGCCCCCATCCTCAGTATGTGCTGGTACATGACAGGAGTTTAGGTGGTCCCTATCATGCAGCCAACACCTGTGGGGGCTCACCCACATGTCGTGACTGCTGCGTGCAATGTACTTTCATGCAACTGACTATACACATGGCTCTTAGCATGTTCCTATGCATTGACACCTCATATGCCGAACACCTGAGCCCCCTTTCAGATGAGCAGTTTATCCTCTGACTAACCCATTCAATTATATTGCTTTACAGTCCAGATGTGGGTACATGGGCCCAAGTAAAACACACTAGCCGCATGGTGCAAGGTGGCCTACATTGTCACAGTGAATTTGGACAGAGTCAAAGTATCCATGCATGATGTATTGTTACAGTACATGTTTTTTACGCTGTATTGTTATGCCTTCCACTACAAGTCCCAGAATACAAAGGTAAACCTGGCCTGGTACTGCACACAACATATGGATTAGATAAACGTGATGGAGCTGGACTGAGCTGGGCAACATGTTGCTTGGCAGTGTAACCTACATTTATGTGATATTTTAATATACATGAGAAGATTCCTACCCTTTCCCTTGCACACAGTGCAGTGAAATATAGGGATATAGCTTAGTGCACTGCACAGCATGACCTTTTTACCCATATTGCCCCCTGTTGCCACTTACCATGTTGGTGTTGGTGGTCCTCGTAGCCAGGACTGTCCTTTCTGTGAATTCCCCTGGGATGACAACTGCCCTCCACTCATCTAAGAGATCAAGCTCCTCCTAGTCTGTGGGTCTACCTTCAGTCTGCATGGCTACCTTCAGGATGTTGGCCACTTTCTCCTTTGTCCTGCGCTTATAATCATGCCAGTGCTTTTTGCTGTTGGTCACTGTTCTCTTAGTTTGTCCAACACTGTTAATCTTGGTCACTATGGACTGCCAAATGGCATGTTTCTTTCCTAATGGCAATTTTGAGATGATAAAAAGCTGATGTTTGTGCTTTATCACTTCTGTGATAAAGATGTCATTCTCCTCCTCATTGAGGTTCCAATTCCTCTTCCCCTGGTTGTTTGTCTGGACATCTGGGCGGGTGCTAGGGTTGTTGGTGTTATTACCATGGCTGCTTCTCTCTGCTCCATGTCTGCTTTCTGTGATTAATTCTTTTTTTGTTATCCAAAGTGTAATTTCTTCATTCTTTTTTTGATGCTTGACTCACTCAAAAGTGATTAGCGTCACTATACATGCCGCAATCCAGCCTTACATCACTTTGCTTACACATTAGTTCATTTTCATTATGACAGCCCTCCCACAGAACATTTCTTGGACACTACATCTGACCTAAGCCATGGTGTACCATCCCATCTATACGACGCATCCAGGGGATTTGAAAATGATGTAATACAGCGCATAAACCGTGCTATGGAATGGTTTATGTTTTACCCACCAATTTGCATGTTTGAATACTTTTTGCTGATAAGTGTTCCAGCAGACACCTGTTAAAATTAACGTCGTATATGGGTATAGTGGCGCTACTGGGAATGGTGGTTTTTTTTGTTTGATTTCATACGGTTAAGCAAGGGCGTGGTTGGGTGTGGGGGAGGTAGTTATGTTGCTGTTTGAAACACAGAATATAGTAACGTGGAGATGTGGAGGTACTAAAGCTGACGTAGTGCCACTGGGAGCACTTATAAAGTGCCATATGGCATGGTATATGTTTTACCCGCAAATTTGCATGTTTTAATACGTTTTGTTGATGAGCTGTGGAGCTGTGGAGAGGTGTGGCTCACTAGTTAGAGGCGGCAGACCCGTAAGCAGAGAATCGGCCAGGGACCAGGGTTCAATTCCTGACGCGGCAGGGTCGTGGACCAAGGTCAAAACGGACTCGATAATTCTCGCCTCGGTACCTACTCTAACCAGGAACACACTCGGCAACTCTGGGCATTAAGCTTGCCTCATCTCTACAACGGACCCCCACAGATGCCGGGGATGCCTGGTTTCACCTTGGAGATACCCAGAAAGGGACCATCTCACAGGGATAGCCAGGACAGGTTCCCCATCGGTCTACAGCGCCGGGACACCCCGTTGCTGGGGTAGCTGTGCGCTTTACAAGTCTACAACATTTATATTTACAACATTTCGAGAGACATCTGTTGAAATTAAGCCTCTGTATGGCTATAGTGGTGCTTCTACGTTTGTGGGGCTCTTTCTTTTATTGCGTAAATTTAAGCAAGGGCGGGTGTTGAGGTGGTGTAGTGGTACTGTGACTTTATATAAACCGTTTTAAGGTATGGTGTATGTGTGAGTTGCAAAATTGCAGATTTTAATAGCTTTTGCTGATGAGCGCTCTGGCAGACACCTGTTGACATTAAGGTGCCGATCACGATCCGGTAAAAAATTCCCCCGTGCGACTCGTATCGGGTCTTTTTACCGTACGAATCGTACAAGTGCCGTACGAACTGGCAATCACGATTCGCATGGTAAAAAGTCCATACGAACCGCACTGGGAATCATTCCCCACACGTCCTCGGGTCGGAAAATGTGTCCGACACGTCCTCGGACGATTTACCTTACAAACGTGAAAATCCAAGTCCGACCGAGGAATCACGATCCATTCCGTGCGTCCGAGGTTACAACCGTATGGAAAAAACACCGTCCGCACCGAACTCCTACAGCAACCATGGAGACATGTGCCCGCATACGCGCCCAACACTCCCCCCAGCCCCCGTACGTCCGACACGTACCCCCCGTATATGTATACCCCCACCCGTCTAGGTGCACCCCAGTACGTTCCAGTCGAACCCCCACCCCAGTACGTGTCATAGCCCCGTCTACCTACACCCCAGTACGTTCCAGTCGTACCCCCACCCCAGTACGTGTCGTACCCCCGTGTACCTACACCCCAGTACGTTCGAGCCACACCCCCACCCCAGTACGTGTCATAGCCCCGTCTACCCACACCCCAGTACGTTCCAGTCGTACCCCCACCCCTGGACGTGTCGTACCACCGTGAACCTACACCCCAGTACGTTCGAGTCGTACCCCCACCCCAGTACGTGTCGTACCACCGTCAATGTACACCCCAGTACGTTCCAGTCGTACCCCCACCCCAGTACGTGTCGTACCACCGTCAATGTACACCCCCCCACCCCAGTACGTGTCGTACCACCGTCCATGTACACCCCAGTACGTTCCAGTCGTACCCCCACCCCAGTACGTGTCATACCACCGTGAACCTACACCCCAGTACGTTCGAGCCCCACCCCCACCCCAGTACGTGTCATAGCCCCGTCTACCCACACCCCAGTACGTTCCAGTCGTACCCCCACCCCAGTACGTGTCGTACCACCGTCAATGTACACCCCCCCACCCCTGTACGTGTCGTACCACCGTCTATGTACACCCCAGTACGTTCCAGTCATACCCCCACCCCAGTACGTGTCGTACCACCGTGAACCTACACCCCAGTACATTCGAGCCACACCCCCACCCCAGTACGTGTCATAGCCCCGTCTACCCACACCCCAGTACGTTCCAGTCGTACCCCCACCCCTGGACGTGTCGTACCACCGTGAACCTACACCCCAGTACGTTCGAGTCGTACCCCCACCCCAGTACGTGTCGTACCACCGTCAATGTACACCCCCCCCACCCCAGTACGTGTCGTACCACCGTCCATGTACACCCCAGTACGTTCCAGTCGTACCCCCACCCCAGTACGTGTCGTACCACCGTGAACCTACACCCCAGTACGTTCGAGCCCCACCCCCACCCCAGTACGTGTCATACCCCCCGTGTACCTACACCCCAGTACGTTCCAGTCGTACCCCCACCCCTGGACGTGTCGTACCACCGTGAACCTACACCCCAGTACGTTCGAGTCCTACCCCCACCCCAGTACGTGTCGTACCACCGTCAATGTACACCCCCCCACCCCAGTACGTGTCGTACCACCGTCCATGTACACCCCAGTACGTTCCAGTCGTACCCCCACCCCAGTACGTGTCGTACCACCGTGAACCTACACCCCAGTACGTTCGAGCCCCACCCCCACCCCAGTACGTGTCATACCCCCGTGTACCTACACCCCAGTACGTTCCAGTCGTACCCCCACCCCTGGACGTGTCGTACCACCGTGAACCTACACCCCAGTACGTTTGAGTCCTACCCCCACCCCAGTACGTGTCATACCCCCCGTGTACCTACACCCCAGTACGTTCGAGCCACACCCCCACCCCAGTACGTGTCATAGCCCCGTCTACCCACACCCCAGTACGTTCCAGTCGTACCCCCACCCCTGGACGTGTCGTACCACCGTGAACCTACACCCCAGTACGTTCGAGTCGTACCCCCACCCCAGTACGTGTCGTACCACCGTCAATGTACACCCCCCCACCCCAGTACGTGTCGTACCACCGTCCATGTACATCCCAGTACGTTCCAGTCGTACCCCCACCCCAGTACGTGTCGTACCACCGTGAACCTACACCCCAGTACGTTCGAGCCCCACCCCCACCCCAGTACGTGTCATAGCCCCGTCTACCCACACCCCAGTACGTTCCAGTCGTACCCCCACCCCAGTACGTGTCGTACCACCGTCAATGTACACCCCCCCACCCCTGTACGTGTCGTACCACCGTCTATGTACACCCCAGTACGTTCCAGTCGTACCCCCACCCCAGTACGTGTCGTACCCCCCGTGTACCTACACCCCAGTACGTTCGAGCCCCACCCCCACCCCAGTACGTGTCATACCCCCCGTGTACCTACACCCCAGTACGTTCCAGTCGTACCCCCACCCCAGTACGTGTCGTACCCCCCATGTACCTACACCCCAGTACGTTCGAGCCCCACCCCCACCCCAGTACGTGTCATACCCCCCGTGTACCTACACCCCAGTACGTTCCTGGCGCACCCCCAACACAACCTCCTAAGTACGGAGCGCACCCCATGCCCCAACATCACAACCGCATGTACGAGTCGTACAAAGCCACACACAAGGACATAATCGTACAACCAAATGGCCCATGTACACACCGTACACACGCTCAAAACGCACGTACACAAGGACAAAACAAAACAACACAAGAATACACCATTCGAAAGGCACACAGCCACTAAACATGGCCAACAACCACTAAAATAACACAATCACTGACCTGCAACTGTCAAAAACAAACAGAGGCCCAATACACCACCACTCCTTATAACACACCCACCCAAAATTCAAACACTGCCACACCCACCCATGGACCAATGAAAAGGGCCCACACACACAAACCATGAGCCTTTGCAACAGACTCACTGCTGCCAGACACCACAGAACCAGACTACAAGCTACACCACATCTTACACTTGCACACCTTCACACGACCACCCTCACAAACACCCTCTCATCACATTCACACACACACACAACCATCCACACCCCCCCCCAACATCCACACACCCCCCACACCCACACCATCCCCACCCACACCCCTCACCATGCCCACTACCAAGAATCCAAAGTTCAGTCACCGAGAGTTGGAGGTCCTTGTTGATCAAATCCTCAGAGTCGAGCCACAGATCTTTGGAACATTGGTCAGAAGCACCAGCCAGGCAGCCAAAACAGCCATGTGGCAGACCATCGTTGATGCTGTGAATGCTGTTGCGGACACCAGGAGGACCAAGCAGGATTGCCAGAACAGGTGGTACGATCTGCGGAGGAGGGTCAGAGCCAAGAGGCAGGAGGAACACGACCAGGCCAACGCCACCGGAGGAGGGCCCTCCCGCAGAGCCGTACAGTACCATCCCTGGGAGGAGAGGGTGATGGCCATACTGCCGGTGGAGGCAGTTGAAGGAGTAGAAGGACTCCGAGACCCGGGTGAGTACACAAACAACGCACCTCACATGGGGGGAACTGCAACCACAACCAAAATTAATAACAGGCACGCAACCACCACAAGCCATCGCATGACTCAACCACACTCCATGAGCAGGCACATGCCACTGCTGCCACCATGCCCCATGCACCCAGCTGGACAATGTCAAGTCACAGGCCACAGAAGACAACAACACATGACACGGTAACCCGGATGGCGGGAGGCTGGGCACCAAGAATCACATAGTACGACTCCAAAGCAGACAACAATGCCCTCTGCCCATATGGCCTAGGTCACAGCCAGACAAACACTGTGTCCCAACACAGGAATGACTTGCCAGCAAATGGCGGACGCCTTGCATCAACACATGGGGGTGAAGGCACTGTTTTGCACATGACAGCAGCTAATGAACAGCCAACATTGTGAAAGAGTGGCAGCACACACCACCACAGCAGCAGCGCACAGACACACAGCAGACAAAATGGGTGCCTGGAGATCAGAAACAAACTCACATCAACAGGCCAAGGGCCACTCAAAGATCTGCTAACAGTGTGTGCCCAGGAAGCTGGGCCAAGGTGACAGAGGGTGACACACGGAGGGAGGGAGAGGGGGACACAGAGTGAGGGAGAGGGGGACTGAGAGGGAGGGAGACGGACAGAGGGAGGAGGCTGACACACAGAGGGAGGGAGAGGGGGACAGAGAGGGAGGGAGAGGGGGACAGAGAGGGAGGGAGACACAAGAAGATGGACAGAGGGAGGAGGCTGACACACAGAGGGAGGGAGAGGGGGACAGAGAGGGAGGGAGAGGGGGACAGAGAAGGAGGGAGACACAGGGAGAGCAAATCAGTCCTTTGGTGTGTGGGAATGTCTGCTCGTCAGCAGGTGGACTGCGTGCATGTAGACAAGGGTGGCCAGTGCCAGAACCCCCCCTCTTCATCATGGCAAAACGCAGGGCCATGTCACAACCTGTACACGAGCACAAGGACAGCCACCTGCATCATATAAGTGTGTGGATCCACTCCATGTGCACATGTACAGTGCTACAAGGAAGGCGCAAATGCATGGCTCGCCACACATGCACACTCCACTGCTGACTGCAGTCACACTTGACGCAGCAAGTAAGACTGTGCCACACATAGTTAAAGGGGCCAAATTGGTGCCCAAGGGACACACCCATGCACAAGTGCACTGTGAGTGGAATGCAAGACAGATCCTAATTCCAAGAGGAAATGTGCCAACTTTGTAACGGATGAAACATGGATGTTGCATGGATCAAAATTAACATTTTCTCTCTCACACACAGGTCAACGTCGTGCTGCACCCCCCAACACTGGGGGGGAACACTCACAGGACCCGGATCTGCAGGAGACCGATCCCACCGGCAGCGACCACTCTCACCACTCTGCGGACGACCCCGACCGACCTGGCCCCTCTGGTGTCCAACCACCTGCAGCACCTGCGTCAGGTACAACCATGCCAACCACCACCCCCACTCCTGCCACATCCCAGGAGACACCCAGGATCCCTGCCCCAACACCACAATGCAGCCAGGCTCGCCAGGAGGGACACGGTGTCCCGGGCACCCAGGAGGAGGCAGGCGACAACGCCAATGCCACCCCTCAGGGGTCCCGGAGACCCGATGTTCCCACAAGTGCAGGCCAGACGCAAGTGGGCAGGGGTGGTGGGAGTGGAGGACGGCGGAGGCGCGAGCCTGACCAGTTGGCTGGGGATCCGGTATTTTCCCATGTCCGTAACATCCTGGACTCATACCGGCAGGACACCACGGGCATGGCCCAGGTTGTGTCCGTCCTCGAGGGGATCAAGGTCCAGCAGGCCCAGCAACATGCGGAGCTAATAGCCTGTCTACAGGTACACCAACGGAGGATGGAGGACAGACAGGCTGAGCAAGTGACGGCGTCCCAGGGGATTCACGCTGAACTCCGTCGGATGGCCGACACCATGGCCGACCCTCCCTGTGCCAGAAGGCGGAGAACATCACCACCCACAGGGAGGGATCATGAGGAGGAGGAGGAAACATCCGACGGAGCATCCCAGACGTCGTCACGGCCTGCTGCTGAGGTTCCCCGCAGGAAGCCGGGTCGTCCACGGAAAGGACCGTGAGGGTGGCTGCTACATCACCATCTCCCAGGACACCTGGCCTGGCACCTGGCCCACTGGAGCAACAGCATCACAGCATCAAGAGACATTCTCTGCCACATGGCCCTGCTGGTCACTGGCTGACCAATGTTGACAAAGACTGTGGCATGGACTCTGAGGATTTCCAATGGCAAGGACACCAACTCCCCTACTGAACTTTGGATTCCCTAATCCCGGAAAGCCCCTCACTTTGTCCCCCCCCCCCCCAATAATAAATCACACTATTAAGAGTAGATGCCTGCTGGTAGCATTATTACCTAACATGTGTCTTGTACAGTCTAAACATGCCTGAGTCATCTGTTCACTTCAACCATCCACACCCTGGGGCCTGAGTCTGGCACAGGACACATGGGTCACAGTTTATTAGGCAAGACAGACATGGAGCACCATACACACCCGTGATGGTCAGAACCAGCTGAGGGGGTGGCCGAACAACCGTGCTGACAGACACATTGAGTACAGCAACAGTCATGCGCAGAGGTCAGGGATCCTGGCCCGTGTCCTGGGGGGCACCCAGGTATGTGTAGACAGGTGGCAGAACCATGTCCTGCAAGCTTGAGTCCGGTGGATGCAGAGAATGGGGTCATGGACAACGTTGGATGCATGGGGATGGCACATGTCACAATACCCACACAGTCATGGACATCATGCCCAATACACAGTCTCAGCACACACACACAGCTTGCATCTTGCCACTCGACACATTGACACATAGCCACAATCAGGGAATACCATGCCAGACATGCAGGATGCACCGTGCCAACACACCAGCATTGACTGAGAAGAGGCACCTTGGAGGCATAGGGACACCTTTATTAGTCATGTTTTTGGGATTGCAGAGGCAACTTGAAGTACACATGAACACATCATGTGGAGTAACATGTGGCTCCAACACTGGCACCCCCCTTCTGCAGCACAAATGCGTGATAGCCACTGGCACACAAGCGTCGGCTAACAGCTAAACACCCACAGCTGCTCACGGAGAGCCTGCCATACACCATACATCCGCTGATGTGGAAGTCCCACGCCATGTCAAGACAATGTTAACCGTATGTGTCCGAGGGCAGTGTCACACACATTGATGCCATCATCACAATCCACTATCCCATCACTGATGACTGACAACCAGGCAGCCCATCTATTCAGGTGTACCCAGCTGCATGTCGTGTCCCATGGGGATGCAACATGTCTGCAGAGGAACCAAACCCCGACCGGGGCAGTGTGCACACATCGTGAACAACTGCCACACCCAATACACCCCAGATGCATCCCTTACCCCATGGAGACTTCCAAACGTGTCCGTGCCTGTAACGCTGAGTCAGCCCACGATGTCATGTCCATGAGGAATAGCAGTGCCACAACAATGCAACCAGCAAACGGCATGCGCAGGTACCTGGGGAAGAGAGACACACAAGAAGTCAGCCACAAAAAGCACAGCCACTTGCATGTGCAGTTACTCGACATATGTATGGATGACAACATGCTAGGTCACAATTATGACTGGGGAAATACTACCATCACTGCCACCATCACTCCAGTGACACACCCACACACACCTCTGACCCACGTGCCATACATGCAGGTGGAGACACACATCACAACGCATGCCACACGGGGACCAATGCGTGCACACTCAGACCCTGGTACTCACCACTAAGCAAAGAAGTCGCGTATGAGCCGAGTCCGGATGTCCTCTTGCGGCTCCACATCCTCCACATCACTAGCCCCATTGCCAAGCCCTTCGTCCTCCACGGGTGGATGGTCCTCGTCATGTTGATTCAGGATGAGTGGCACAGCTCTTTCAACTGCCATGTTGTGCAGCATGCAGCAGACCATGAAGATCTTGCAGACCTTCGCCGGGGCATAAGGGAGTGCACCGCCGGTCTTGTGGAGGCACCGGAATCGGCTCTTCAGCATGCCAAACGTCCTCTCTATCACTCGCCTTGTCCGGCCATGGGCGGTGTTATAGCGGAGCTGGGCCGGCGTGATGGGGTTGCGGAGAGGTGTCAGCAGCCAAGGCATGTTGGGATAGCCAGCGTCCCCTACATGGGAAGCACATGGACATCGTTAGAACTGGTGTAGCGGTCGTGCTGGTCGGCTATACAGAATACAGGACAGACAGACTGTACCCACCAACAACACATGCCCGTTCGTTGCGCAGCTGCATCATCATATCAGGCATCCCGCTACGCCTCATGATGTAGGCATCGTGTGCTGATCCTGGGAAACGAGCACAGACATGTGAAATCACCATATTGGACAGACACACCACAAGGGCATTGATGGAGTGGTAGTGCTTCCGATTGCGGTACGCCACCTCCCGTGCGTGTGGTGGTACCAAACCTACATGTGTCCCATCTATGGACCCAATGACATGGGGCATCCCTCCCAGGGCATAGAATCCACGCTTGACCTCAGTCATCTGTTCAGGGGTTGGGAACTTGATGAAGTCATCCAGGTGAATCAACATGGCCTCCAAGAAATCATGCAGCACACCGCTGAACATGCTCTGGGACATGCCACCAACATGAGCTATGGTATTTTGGAAGGTACCCGTGGCCAGAAAATGTAGGGCAGCCATTACCTTCAGCTGGGGTGTCAGTGCCGTAGGATACCTGTGCTGCGGTTGCAGGTGTGGTGCCAGTCTCGCCGTCAGCTCCAGAATCAATGGTTGGGTGAAGCGGTAGAGCCGGATCCTGTCATTCTCCTGCATGGTAGCCAAGTCTGGAATTCTTCGGGCAACAGGAGGCGCTCTGCAGTAATTTGGAAGTGACAAGGAAGAGTGAGTGCACTACGAGAACAACTCATGTCTACTGAGCACATGTAAATCTGGCAATACACACATGCCACATAGGGAGTCAGGCATGTGCTACATGCCCAGGACACGTATGGATGCAAGGTGACACTCCTTCCAAGACCCAGCTACACACGGTGATTGAGAACCTCCCCATGCCACGCCATGGAAATAGCTGTGTCCCAGTGCAAGTGCACTGCCCGACGCAAGACAGGAGTGACATACACCCACACATCAGCAGAAGTGTGATGCCGATTGCAGAGACTGGTAGCGGGACACTGGAGCCACAGGTCACATGACATTACACTAGTCCAGCCCACACACCTTGCCATGAAGGTGCACATGTCATGACTCACCACACATTCCTTGTGAGTTTGCTGACATGGCCTTGTCACGCTACTCCGTGTCCCATGCATACATGTGCACCTCACATCCGATAACACATGTGGCATGGTGTTGGGAACAGTGTGCAATGACAATCTACACACAGCCACATGTTGGTTGCTGCAACGGCTGCAGCTTTTGAGGGTGCTACAACATCAACCTGATGTAAATCCCGGACACATATATGACATAGTCACATTGTGCACTGTGGGTAGTGACAAGTCATGTGTCATGACCCCTGTACCGGGCATCATGGGACACTTCCGTGTGTTGGTGTCCGTGCCATGCCAGTGACGCTCACCCCAAGTGCGCAGTCCCACATGCACACATGTCAAAGGAGTCAAGGGCATGCCTGGCACACATTGCACCCTCACACAGTACACATGTACACATCTCATCATACATCTGGTGCCTTCTCCACTCAGGAGGCATGTTCCACATCACAGCCTGTGACACCTGTGCCCCACACATGTAGTAATGCACAGACGATGCCTTGATGTCCATTCCTGGACAAGTATGTCCATCCATGGACAAGTATGTCCGCCCTATTCCTACATGTGTGTCGCCTATCACCACAGTGATGTGTAAAAACCGCCGTACTGCTGCTGAGAGGGCCTGTGCATGTTCCCAAATCACTGTGGGAGTGCTGCCGTATGTGTACCCATCGTGATGGCGAGCGTACAGGCATTTGTACGGTCCGTAGCACTACGGGTACGCATACGCGTGCAGACCCATAGTGATAGTGAGCGTAGATGCGTGTGTACGGCCCTATCACTATGGGTCTGCACGCGTATGCGTACCCGTAGTGGTACGGACCGTACACTCGCATCTACGCTCACTATCACTATGGGTCTGCACGCGTATGCGTACCCGTAGTGGTACGGACCGTACACTCGCATCTACGCTCACTATCACTATAGGTCTGCACGCGTATGCGTACCCGTAGTGGTACGGACCGTACACTCGCATCTACGCTCACTATCACTATGGGTCTGCACGCGTATGCGTACCCGTAGTGGTACGGACCGTACACTCGCATCTACGCTCACTATCACTATGGGTCTGCACGCGTATGCGTACCCGTAGTGGTACGGACCGTACACTCGCATCTACGCTCACTATCACTATGGGTCTGCACGCGTATGCGTACCCGTAGTGGTACGGACCGTACACTCGCATCTACGCTCACTATCACTATGGGTCTGCACGCGTATGCGTACCCGTAGTGGTACGGACCGTACACTCGCATCTACGCTCACTATCACTATGGGTCTGCACGCGTATGCGTACCCGTAGTGGTACGGACCGTACACTCGCATCTACGCTCACTATCACTATGGGTCTGCACGCGTATGCGTACCCGTAGTGGTACGGACCGTACACTCGCATCTACGCTCACTATCACTATGGGTCTGCACGCGTATGCGTACCCGTAGTGGTACGGACCGTACACACGCATGTACGCTCACTATCACTATGGGTCTGCACGCGTATGCGTACACGTAGTGGTACGGACCGTACACTCACATGTACGCTCACTATCACTAGGAGTACGCATACGCGTGCAGACCCATAGTGATATAGAGCGTACATGCGTGTGTACGGTCCGTAACACTACGGGTACGCATACACGTGCAGACCCATAGTGATAGAGAGCGTACATGCGTGTGTACGGTCCGTAACACTACGGGTACGCATACGCGTGCAGACCCATAGTGATGGAGAGCGTAGGCATGCATGTACGGGCCGTTGCCATGCATTTGGGGTGCCCTAGGGCCCCGAAACGCACCGTACCTGTGTGTGATGCTCCAAATTACATAGGGGACAAGTATTAAGGCCTACATGCATGCTGGTTGTCATGGAGACCAAGTTCAAAATTCGAAATTGTTCTGGAAGGTGCACAGCAGAAGTCAGTTGGAATTCTTCTACTTTGTTGCAATGTGTTTGTGGGGCTGACATCATGCAGGAGAATGAAACCGATAGAGAACCCACAGACTGCTAGGTTTGAAGGGATTGGTGGAAACATAGGATGCAAATGTGAGTGACCAATCACTCTGTACTCCTGTGCATGAGACTGGGCAGAAGGGCACATATAAGGCAGCCAGGTCCCATGAGGGAGCACTTGCCTGCACATCTTTGCATTCGTCGACCCAGCTGCTGCTACTGATTCCCTGGAACCATGTCAAGGGCTGTGGAGAGGACACAGCCATTCACCCTGGAGGAGAACATGGCTCTGCTGGATGTGATCCTCCCACAGTACTCCATGCTGTATGGGCGACCAGGGTATCAGGTGAGTGCATAGGCCACTGCCACAGACTGTCCCTATGTTGTGACTGTGACTTCTGCCATTGCGTCCAGGTGTAACACACATGCCATGTACTGTCGGGGGGGTCCCAGGGGGGGGGTGCCTGATGTCTCCCAGCAGTGCCCTGAGATAGGAGGGGTGGGGGCCTATCACTCACAGCAGTGCCCTGAGACAGGAGGGGTGGGGGCCTATCACTCCCAGCAGTGCCCTGAGACAGGAGGGGTGGGGGCCTATCACTCACAGCAGTGCCCTGAGACAGGAGGGGTGGGGGCCTATCACTCCCAGCAGTGCCCTGAGACAGGAGGGGTGGGGGCCTATCACTCACAGCAGTGCCCTGAGACAGGAGGGGTGGGGGCCTATCACTCACAGCAGTGCCCTGAGACAGGAGGGGTGGGGGCCTATCACTCCCAGCAGTGCCCTGAGACAGGAGGGGTGGGGGCCTATCACTCCCAGCAGTGCCCTGAGACAGGAGGGGTGGGGGCCTATCACTCACAGCAGTGCCCTGAGACAGGAGGGGTGGGGGCCTATCACTCACAGCAGTGCCCTGAGACAGGAGGGGTGGGGGCCTATCACTCCCAGCAGTGCCCTGAGACAGGAGGGGTGGGGGCCTATCACTCACAGCAGTGCCCTGAGACAGGAGGGGTGGGGGCCTATCACTCACAGCAGTGCCCTGAGACAGGAGGGGTGGGGGCCTATCACTCACAGCAGTGCCCTGAGACAGGAGGGGTGGGGGCCTATCACTCCCAGCAGTGCCCTGAGACAGGAGGGGTGGGGGCCTATCACTCACAGCAGTGCCCTGAGACAGGAGGGGTGGGGGCCTATCACTCACAGCAGTGCCCTGAGACAGGAGGGGTGGGGGCCTATCACTCACAGCAGTGCCCTGAGACAGGAGGGGTGGGGGCCTATCACTCACAGCAGTGCCCTGAGACAGGAGGGGTGGGTGTGATGCACAGTGTGAGCCTTGATCATTGATTGTGACATTGCCGTCATTCCACCTGTGTACCCACTGTGGCACGTACTGCTTTTTCCCTCACCAGGGGATGATGTCCCTATGACAAAGGTGCAATGCGTTGGCTGCATGACATGCCTTGTTGTAACCAGCTAATTTGTACCCATATGTCTCTCTGTGACATGTGGCTGGTGTATTGATGTGGTGTCACTTGTTCCTCCTCACAGGTAGGCGCCACTGCCAAGGAGCAGATCTGGCTGACCGCCGTCAGTGCCGTGAGGGGTGTGGATGGTCGGAGGCGTAGCCTTCCCCAGGTGAGAAAACGCTGGCAGGATATCCGGTGCTGGACGCGGAGGATTGCACGGCTCCTGCTGGGGGACTCACCTGAGAGCCACAAGAACCGCGGCCACCGCCGTCTGAGCCACCTCCACAGGCGTGTGCTGCCGGTGGTCTTTCCAGACCTGGAGAGGCGCTTACAGGCGATGCAGCAGCCGGAAGGGGGTAGGTACATGTGTGTTCGTTGTGTGTCACCGGCATTTGTAAGGGCACAGTAGCATGAATTAACTGGCAGGGTTTAAAGGTGCTGTGCAGATCCTGTTTGCCCCAGTATAGCGCTGTGCCCCTGCCACCCTTCCCCTCCTTGCAATGTGTTCCCTGGTCTGTGTGTAGTCACTCCTTCACAAGGTGATGTAGGCTGGCGCTTTGTCCACGAGAACAATGACTGTAGCATCATGTGTGGGGGTGGTGTGTAACAGGTTGTGGGACCTTGCCTGTGCACTGTCAAGTTCACTGCATGTGGGTTCCATGTCAGTTGGCACTGATGCTGACTCCAGACATGGGAGTTGGTCTCTCATGTGTCATGCCTTACAGCGCGCATGTCCTATGTAGTGGCCTGTGACATGATGTGCATGAGTGTGCGATACACATAGTGCAGGGATGGTGACGTGTGTTGCAGTCATTACCATTCAGTAGCATGTAGTTGCGTGCCCACTACTGTCCCCTGGGGCACCTTTTCCACAGTGGTGTATGTGTCATCATAAACGTGGACAATCTCAGTGTCTACAGCGTAGGTTGTGCTCTGTGCCATTGTCCCCTGTCACCATGTATATAGACGTGCTATTTTGTACAGGTGTCCACTGTGCAGCCTGACCTGATTGTCCTTCTACATACTCACAGTTGCCAGTGCCTGTGTGTCTTGTTATACTCATCTGAGGATGGGCACTGGTACCTCATTATTTGTACAGGCGCACCTTGGCTGTTTGGCGTACACTCTTGCTTTTTGCCTGCCCCTGTGTGTATCAGCCAGACTATGAGATGTTGGTGCCACCTGTGTCTCAACAATTTGCCTCGTGTAGGGTCTTGTTGGTGCGGGCAATGCCTATGTGTCAAATCCTGATTTCTACTTGCTGGGTCTGGGCAGTGTGTGATGTGTCTGGACACACACGCAATGTGCAGTGACCGAGTCATGTTGGGCATGTTTTCAGCATTACCTATGCAGCATGTGTCTCAAGTTCATGGATATGGTCCCTGGTCATCGGTATTTTCGCCAACGCTGTGTGGTGCAGATGCAGTGCAGGATTGTCCCCAGGGCCTGGGTGCTATGTCAGACTCCGTTTCCTGTGTTTAGCTATTGTCTCATGCTCTCCATGGTATTTCAGTGGCATGGTGGCTCAACCAACTGTGTGTTTCATGCCCTACATCGGTACCTTGTTTAGTAGATGTTAGGGATCTTCCTTTTCAGGCTATGCAGTGTTACCTATGTCGATTGTACTCATGTGACTGATGTGTACAGCTGTCTGATTAATTTCTGTCTCTCCACCCTGCCCACAGCATCGTCGGGGGACACAGAGGGAGACATGGACACAGACAAGGCGGAGGGACCGAGCACCAGTGCCAGCCGTGACATCGGGGCTGGCACATCGAGTGGGACAGAGGTGGAGGATAGTGCGGCCGAGGACCTGTCGACTGGCACGTCAGAATACGAAGCTGACAGATCCGAGGAGGATGTCTCCGAGTGGGCGGTGGCTGCACCAGCAGCTGACAGCGGAACAACACCTCGCACCGCCCCCTCAGTTCCCACCAGCCGCCTCCCACTTGCTCGTGTCCCTTCCCAGCGTGCCCGGTCACAGCATGTCTCCTTCCTGCCAGGCACCGCACCCCCTGCCCCTGTCTCCACTGCTGCCGCCAATGCAGAGTCTGTGGACATCCAGCGGCAACTGCAGGTTGGTCAGGCTGCGATCCTTAATGTCCTCCATGCCCACGGCAAAACCCTCACCAACATCGAGGCTTTCTTGGAGGGCATTCATTCATCGCAGGCTGACCAACGCAACTTGCTGAGGTCCATCGACTCCACACTGACTGCAGCAGTGGGTCTCCTGCAGCGCGACCTCCCCCCACCTACCCCTGCCCCATCCACACTTCCCACTCCCATGCCTGTCCCACGTACACCCAGACGTCGGCATGCACCCACATCAACGGACACGGGCACCACACCAGCAGGGAAGGTCCACCGCACTCCTCCTGACACGCACACACAGGGTGAGGTAGGCACACCCACTGGGTCGGGGGGCAAACGTGTGACACGCAGCCATAGTGGGAGTCCGCATTCCACCCAGTCCACTCCCTCCAAATCCCCTTCCCTCAGCTCTCCTGGCCACATCTCCCCCAAGGACTCCTTCATGGCCGCTCTGTCCCTGAGCCCCACAGTTACACCACCACGCAAGCGGTCAAGGAGGTCCCCGGTCAGGGTGGTTGAGTCTCCCCCCCTGTCTCCACCCTCCCCCGGTGGCGCTGCGACCCATCCCTCTGACCCCCCCCCCTCCTTGGGGCCTGAGGTCCCTTCGGGTGCAGGGGACTCCCTGGAGGACCTTGCAAAGGTGTGTAGTGCCATCCTGGCCTCCGCCTTTGGCACTGACCCACCCCCTGTGGTGGAGTCCTCCATCCCTGCACCCACAACGCCGCCCCTTTGCCCTGATGTCCCTGCGGTGCCTGTTGCTTCCCCCCCCCCTGATGCCCTCACCAGTGTGGAAGACGATGCCATTTGACTGTGCAGGCAAGGTAGGGGACACGCATCCCACTGTGTCCCCCATCCAGCTGAGAATCATTGACTGCCCTATGGGCTTTGTGAAGATTGAACTGCCTGCGATCCACGGACATTGTGCTCATGCTGAATAAAGCTTAATTTTGTTTTCATTATCACACTACTGCTATGCTGGTATTGGTGTTGGTGGGGCTGCTACATGGTTTTGGGTGGTGTGTAAGGGTTTGGGTGTGTGGGATATGTAGTAGTGTACTGCTCATTGGTGGGACCCTGGGATCTGTTTGCCATCACAAGGTGTTGGCTAACTTTCTTTGTTCATGTAAGCAGTTACTGCATGGTGCACTTGTCCCAGGGTGTATTCCTTCCTCTGTGTACCCAGCTTTCTTCCCTGCAGGGTGTTCCCAATGTTTAGCGCAGAGCTGTGTCTACATGAGCTGTGTGTGTGACGGAGCCCTTCTACTTTGGCCATGCATGCAGGGCCATGTCTCCACCTGCAACAATCGTGGCATCCTTGATGATCACTGTACTTGTGTGTGGAGTCTGTTGACATGAGTTCATGGGGACATGTTCCCTTGTAGCCAGTATGCATGTGGATAATTCTGGCCTCACACACATGTGTTACACCCCTCCTGTCTCAGGGCACTGGTGGGAGGACTCCACACCCACCCCTCCTGTCTCAGGGCACTGCTGGGAGTGATAGGCACCCACCCCTCCTGTCTCAGGGCACTGCTGGGAGGACTCTGCACACACCCCTCCTGTCTCAGGGCACTGCTGGGAGTGATAGGCACCCACCCCTCCTGTCTCAGGGCACTGCTGGGAGGACTCTGCACACACCCCTCCTGTCTCAGGGCACTGCTGGGAGTGATAGGCAACCACCCCTCCTGTCTCAGGGCACTGCTGGGTGGACTCTGCACACACACCTCCGATTTCAGGATATGTACGCTTGGCACATACACGGTGGGGGTACGCTCAATGCATTCGAGGTGAGGGTACGAGTCTACTTACACTGGTGTGGTGGGGGTACGCTCCATGCATACGCGGGTGAGGGTACGGGTCGAACTTACACTGTTGGGGTGGGGGTACGCTCCGTACGTCCGCGGGTGGGGGTACGGGTCGTACTTACACTGTTGGCATGGGGGGTACGCTCCTTGCATACGCGGGTGGGGGTACGGGTCGTACTTACACTGTTGGGCTGGGGGGTACGCTCCTTGCATTCGCGGGTGGGGGTACGGGTCGTACTTACACTGTTGGGCTGGGGGGTACGCTCCTTGCATTCGCGGGTGGGGGTACGGGTCGTACTTACACTGTTGGGCTGGGGGGTACGCTCCTTGCATTCGCGGGTGGGGGTACGGGTCGTACTTACACTGTTGGGCTGGGGGGTACGCTCCTTGCATTCACGGGTGGGGGTACGGGTCGTACTTACACTGTTGGGCTGGGGGGTACGCTCCTTGCATTCGCGGGTGGGGGTACGGGTCGTACTTACACTGTTGGGCTGGGGGGTACGCTCCTTGCATTCGCGGGTGGGGGTACGGGTCGTACTTACGCTGTTGGGCTGGGGGGTACGCTCCTTGCATTCGCGGGTGGGGGTACGGGTCGTACTTACGCTGTTGGGCTGGGGGGTACGCTCCTTGCATTCGCGGGTGGGGGTACGGGTCGTACTTACGCTGTTGGGCTGGGGGGTACGCTCCTTGCATTCGCGGGTGGGGGTACGGGTCGTACTTACACTGTTGGGCTGGGGGGTACGCTCCTTGCATTCGCGGGTGAGGGTACGGGTTGAACTTACGCTGTTGGGCTGGGGGGTACGCTCCTTGCATTCGCGGGTGGGGGTACGGGTCGTACTTACACTGTTGGACTGGGGGGTACGCTCCTTGCATTCGCGGGTGAGGGTACGAGTTGAACTTACGCTGTTGGGCTGGGGGGTACGCTCCTTGCATTCGCGGGTGGGGGTACGGGTCGTACTTACACTGTTGGGGTGGGGGTACGGTCCGTGAGTCCGCGGGTGGGGGTTCGAGTCGTACTTACACTGTTGGCATGGGGGGTACGCTCCATGCATACGCGGGTGAGGGTACGGGTCGAACTTACATTGTTGGGGTGGGGGTACGGTCCGTGAGTCCGCGGGTGGGGGTTCGAGTCGTACTTACACTGTTGGCATGGGGGGTACGCTCCATGCATACGCGGGTGAGGGTACGGGTCTAACTTACACTGTTGGGGTGGGGGTACGCTCCGTACGTCCGCGGGTGGGGGTACGGGTCGTACTAACACTGTTGGCATGGGGGGTACGCTCCTTGCATACGCGGGTGGGGGTACGGGTCGTACTTACACTGTTGGGCTGGGGGGTACGCTCCTTGCATACGCGGGTGAGGGTTCGCGTCGTACTTGCACTGTTGGCATGGGGGGTACGCTCCATGCATATGCGGGTGGGGGTACGGGTCGTACTTGCACTGTTGGGCTGGGGGGTACGCTCCTTGCATACGGGGTGGGGGTAGGGTCCGTACATATCCGTCCCCACGCTATGTGATGTTTGTGCGGCCCGTACCCAGGCCTTTGCCACGTGGGTGCGATCCGTCCCGCCATTGTTGGGGTGACGTGTGTGGGCGTGGTCTGACTCGTACCCACGCTCTTCAGGCGTGGGTACGGGACGTACCTGTCTGGTTGTGTTGCCGGTTCGCGTGGTGACGGACTTCCGTTGTGGCGGTCGCTGGCTTATCAGGACACGCCCCCACCCCCTCGTGGTGACCAGGGCATGGGAGTCAGGTATGTCCAGGCCATGTGTGGTGTGTGACTTATGTGGTTGTTTTGTGGCCTGCCCTGGTCGTGCCACCCCCACCCCACCCCACTTTCCCCCCTCCCTTAGTTATTCTGACCTTCTGCGGCGTCTGCGTCGTAACCTGTAGAGGAGGTGTACTGCTATGAGGGCAGGGATGACTCGTAGGTTCGGGTCCATGTCTGTCCGTCGCGTACTGGTACTCCTTGCTCGCGTCGTCCTGTCGCGTACGGGTCCTCCTTGATCGCGTCGTCCTGTCGCGTACGGGTCCTCCTTGGTGGCGTCGTCCTGTGTGTCCGTCACGTACTGGTCCTCCTTGTTCGCGTCGTCATCTGTCCGTCGCATACTGGTGGTCCTTGTTCGCGTCGTCCTGATTTCCCGGCAGTTTTTGGCTGCCGCAAAATATTCACCGTGCGGGGTGACGTCGGTGCGAATCGTGATTCCTGGGTCGTGAATGGCTGGCTGCGAGCGTCCCGACGTCAGGTCGGCGCTTTCCCGGATCGCATTGGTAGGTGTTTTTTTGTTCGGTCGGGCTTTTTTACGATTCGTACGGTAATGGTGTACCCGTGCGAATCGTAATTCCTTGTTTGTGAAAATTGACGACCGGGTACGCGTCGGGCGGAGATTGTGCTCCGTCCGACGGTTCGTACCCGGTTTTTGCAGGATCGTGATCGGCACCAGAGTCTATGTATGGCTATAGTGGCGGTAACAGGAGTGCTGGGGCTCGTTGTTTGATTTCATAAGGTTAAGGAAGGGATGGGTGGGGGTGGAGGAGGTGCGTATGTTGCTGATTATAAGACAGATATTTGTAACGTGGGCATGTGTACTTATTAAAGGTAATGTAGTTTCAGTGGGCCCATTTATAAACAGTGCTGTGGGATGGTTTATGTTTTACCCGCGAATTTGCATGTTTGAATAGTTTTTGCTGATAAGTGTTCCGGTAGACACATGTTAAAATTAAGCCTGTGTATGGGTATGGTGGCGCTACTAGGAATGGGGGCTTTCTGTTTGATTTCGTACTGTTAACCAAGGGCGGGGGTAGGTGCGGGGGAGGTATTTATGTTGCTGTTTGAAATACATAATATAGTAACGTGGAGATGTGGAGCTACTAAAGGTGATGTAGTACCAATGGGAGCACTTATAAAGCGCCCTATGGCATGGTATATGTTTTACCCCCAAATTTGCATGTTTTAATACGGTTTGCTGATGAGCTTTCCAGAAGACTTCTGTTGAAGTTAATGCTGTGTATGGCTATAGTTGCGCTTCTACGTTTGCTAGGGCTCTTTCTTTTATTGCGTAAAGTTAAGCAAGGGCAGGTGTTGAGGTGGTGTAGTGGTACAGTGACTATTTATAAACCGTCTTATGGCATGGTGTATGTTTGAGTTGCAAAACTGTGAGTTTTAATAGCTTTTGCTGATGAGCGTTCTGGCAGACACCTGTTGACATTAAGTCTATCTATGTCTATAGTGGCGGTAACGGGAGTGCAGGAGCTCATTGTTTGATTTCTTAAGGTTAAGCATGGTATGGGTGGGGGTGGGGTATATGCGTATGTTGCTGATTATAATACGGACATTTGTAACGTGGGTATGTGTTGTTAGTAAAGGTAATGTAGTTTCACTGGGCCCATTTATTAACCGTGCTATGGAATTGTTTATGTTTTTCCCGCGAGTTTGCATGTTTGAATACTTTTTGTTGATAAGTGTTCCGGCACACACCTGTTAACATTAAGCCTGTGTATGGGTATAGTGGCACTACTAGGAATGGTGGGGGTTTCTTTTTTATTTTGTACGGTAAAGGAAGGGTGTGGGTGGTTGTGGGTGTGGGGGAGGTGGGTATGTTTCTGATTAAAACACAGAATATAGTAAAGTGCAGATGTCGAGCTAATAAAGGTGATGTAGTACCACTGGGAGCACTTATAAAGTGCCCTATGGCATGGTATATGTTTTACTCACAAATTTGCATGTTTTAATACGCTTTGCTTATGAGCATTTCAGAAAGTGGGGGTGCTCTAAAAGGTGGGGCAAAGCTCTTAAAGGGGGGTGGGCTATGCAAGTTGGACCGTGGTCTAAATCAAGATAAGTATCATTGTGTGCTTTAGATAATCCTCTCCAATTATCCTACGTGTGGAGAAAAAACATTCTTTAAAGGATTTCCCTTCCTTCTATAACCTGGGTAACATAGCATGATGTCTCCAGTTCTCGGTAGTGAGCAAAATAAGAATGCGTACATCGATGTGCATGCTCTCACTGCAGTGCAATTAAAAATAAATAAAAAATTGACTATGTTTGCGAGGGCCGAAAATAAAATTGACTATGTTTGAGAGGGCTGAAAATAGAGACTGATAGAGACCCTTTGGGAGGCTCCTTGAAAATAAGTGCTGGTCCTCAGACCCGGCCCAATTAAAGCCCAGCATTCATCTATCCTAAGCACTGCGCCATCCAACCATCTTTTAATTGATGCATACATTCCTACTTATATACATACATACATCTGTTCCTGCACTTATCTTAAGCATCTATGAGCGCACTCACCTATTGTAAGCACTGTGTCATTCATGCGGCCATACGTCTATATATCCATAGTTACATCTGTCCCATAACCAATCCTAAGCATCTATCAGTCCACCAGTCTATCGTAAGTGCTGGTCTATGTATATATGCATTGATGCATCTGGCCATGCATCCACTCGCCTTTTAGTCAACTATACGTTCTTCTTTTTGGGCATCGTCCGCCCCGATCCTAAATAGGACGTATTATACTCATCCATCCAGCCTGTTAAGGGGTCGAAATGGTTTGGGAAAAGCATTGACAGGCAGATTATTTTATAAAGAATAACAAAGCTTTGAGTTGCTCTTTGTGGAGCATACTTCACCATCCTTCTCTGGTGGTGTTTTAAAGAAAGGTACATATAGCGAAAGAAATGTAAAGGAGCTTTTAAGTGTAAGACCTTAATTTAGAAACATAACGTTTTGTCGAGTTGTATATAGGTACACTGTTTAAAAGTGGCCGTGACACCTGAATACCTGTATTTCTTACATTTGAGAAATTATACCAGAGAGGTAATTTGGGGTGGTGAGAACCTTGATTTCTATATTTCCATGTGAAGTACAGTATAGGAATATAAAAGTAAGTGGAAAGCTTTTATGTTAATATTAAAGAGGAGGTGTGAGAACTAAGTGAGGCAGGCAAAGCATGTGTTTTCATAGACCTAAAACAAGAGAATGTGTAAGGTCAGAGCAGGTTCGTGCTGGAGTTGCTTGCTTGTGGTTGTTTCAAGAGGCGCAACCAGAGAGAAATTTCGTGGGAGCCTAATTTTTCCAGCAGTTGGCAGAGTGGGGATGTTAGGGCAGTAAAAAGGGGTGAAAAAGAACAGTGTCTTGTTTACCAAAAAATGATCTTTTGAAAACCTGTGAAGTACTCGGGTGCGGCTGTGTGTGTGCGCTCGGGAAGCTGTTTGAGAGAGTCCGGGGCAATGGGCGATGCGCGCCTGGTGGTGTATTTGCTAATTACCAAACGATGATGTTGCTCCTGCGTTGCAAAAAGAGAAGGGAAATTCTGAGTGAAAACGTGTCTTTTTAAAGGATTTCCCTTCTCCTACAATGCGAGTCACCTGGCATGATGTCTGCACTTCTAAGTAGTGAGTAATGTGCATGCTTTCACAGTCTCACTGCAGTGCAATAAAGAAAAAAAAAAGGAATGAGATTTGCGAGGCCCGAAAGTAGACCCCCATAAAGACTTGTTTCGAGGCCACCTAAAATAAAGTGCTGTTGCTCAAACACCCACAGACACCCCTCCCCCTCTCCCCCGCACTTAAAACCAAGGGGGCGGTGTTATGTTTGGAAAGTTGTAGATAAAATTGTAGGCTAATAAAGGTAATTTTTGTGTGTGCTTTTTGGTTGATAATATCATCTTAAGTACATAGATTAATTTATTTTTTAAATACTATCCATAAAGTTGTCTGTGGTGGGTTGCAGAGAGAGTGGTGTGAGGTTGTGGGGTGCGGCAAAAAGGTGAAAAGTACGAGGCAGTGCAGTTACATATAAATTTTAAAGGTGTTTGTAAATAATTAAATAAATACTTGCTGTATGTTCTATGGCACTACTTGTCATGTTAGTGCTGCTCTGTCAAGTTCAATCACGTTGCAGCACTGGGTATCGAAGTCGTTAGTGGAAGTTTTGTTATTGTATGTTATAATTTTAACTTGGTGAACAAATGTGAAAAATAATTCAATCTATTTTTTTTTTTCAGAAAATTATTTCGTTTGGATTAAAATTTGGAAATGCCAAGAAGAAGTAAAAAAAAAAAGAAAAGAGTAGGAAAATATATATTTGTGCAAAAGGCAAAAGTTTGTATTTGGAAAAAATGGGAGTAGTACAGAAAAACTTTGTTCTACTATAAGTACAAGATGAAAAAAGGATCACACAAGAGGAAAAATAGGAATTTTTCAAGTGAGGTGAAGCAGAGTTCAATTTCAAATACCAGGAAAAGGAAAGATGATAAAGAAATAGTATCTGTTACTCGGAGACAAAAGGAGTTTCATGAAAATTGTCAGAGACTTTTTCAATCTAGAGTGATTCAGAATTCAATTGAAGAATGCTTCAAATATAAAAGGAATGTTTTTGAATTGAAAGAGAAACAGCGTATTGAAAGTATAGTGGATAGTGCTTTCAATTTAAAACAGAAGTTATTCATTGTGATTTTGAAGAGAAAGTATTAAACAGAACTTTAAGTTGTTACAAGGACTAGATCTATGTCACGTAAGAAAATATACTGAGAAGTATGGGCACTCTGGGTTGTCTTTGAAGTAAAGTTTGTAAAAGTGTTTTTTATCAGTTGAGGAGTTTGGCAGTATGTTATTCAGAATTGCGGAAGTTTGTGAGGAAAGTGTACTATGTAAAAAGTTCTGCATTATTTTTAAGTGAACTGAGTACTAGTCTTTTATATGCTTCTTTATTAGTTATTCCCAAAAAGTGTGATGATATTGAAATGCGATATTTTGGTTCAGAGGAGCAGGTCATAGAACGTGAAAGTTTGACAATTACAGATGTTGGAGGAGATGGGAAAGTGATTAGCACTGATCAGTTTGAAGAATAAATTGGAAAGTTTAATGTAGTCTGGTGTGAAATACTAGACTATGTTTGTGTTTGTTGTCGACGTACTGATTATAAAAGTCAAAGGGGCTGATTCTGATCTGAGTCGGAAGGGCACTGAATGCGACCCGGCCGAAAAAAAACTATGAGCCGTATGTGTGTTTTCTGGCCGACTCTTACAGCTGTAGGAGTGAGCAAGTACAATGCAAGCCAAATGAAATTCACCGACCGAGTCGTTTCCGGGTCCAAACCGCTCCGTACGTCTCAGTCGTAAGCTAAACGTCGCGTGCAATGGATGCGATTCACGACCGAGCCAGTACGATGCACGTGTTGGACGGCCTGTGCGAGCCAGAGTGTCTGGCTCGCAAATTGTTCGGGTGGTTGCCTTTGGGGGTCCGCGTCAGACCCCCTGTCACCCGCAGCTGTACGACTCGCACACAGGGGGAGACCCATGGGTCTCCCCAACACAGGCATGTATGGTGCGGATGGCACCGACGCGTACCCACTGTAGGTGGTGCACTTGTCCGCGACGTACCCATTCAGTCAATGGGAGCCCATGTACGCGTCATACAACCGGCTCCCATTTACTTCTATGGGAGTCCAACCGAACCGAGTCCGGCAGCATACGACCGCATCATACTCGCTCGGTCGGACTGCAGGACTCTGGCTCAGTTGGAAAACACTCCGGATCCGGTTCGGTCGGAGTGCTTTCCGACCCGTACGGAATCGGCCCCAAAGTAGGAATGTTGATTTGTATTTGAAAAGTGAAAAGGAGAACAATGGTAATTGGGTAGAATTAACAATTTACTTGTTGGTGGAAGGTCAATTTGAGTTAGGTAGTGATCAATGTATATGTAAATATTGTTATATCAAATTAGAAGGGAACAAAATGCCTTTTAGAGCAGTACATAATAACTTAGAATTAGTAGCTATTCCAGAGGAACTGGCAGAATTGAATACATATGAGTCTGTTCTAATTCAATGTGTTAATTCTTTTCAAACTATAATTTGGATGGAGCCTAAAACATGAAAACTGTCACTTACAGACTTGCAAAGAGGTTTGAAGGAAGAGTGGTGTACTTACCTTTGGATTTTAAGAAAAATATTGAAACTATTTCTGGAGTGAAAGAGGAAAATTAGGCAGTAGTCATTCTAGTAAATGGTGTAGTAACAAAAAGTTGGAAAATATGGAAAGATTTTGTGGGTGTTAATAAAGTTGAAAAGGCTACCTTATATCTTATAGAGAACAATATTTATTACAAAACTGTAAATTTGGGTGAACAGGTAATAAGTTTAGAAGATGAATCTTGTTGATCGATATTCTGAAGCTGCAAGCAGTACGGGTGGATCATTATACCGTCCACCTTCTCCTGTAGGAAACAGCTGTGGAAAATAATGACCTTCCAAGGTTTTCTCCCATGCACTTATTGGAGTTCCCTGTGCTTTTTTCATTTCAAATAACTCACTGATGACATCATCCACGTGATAATCTGATGCACATACTGATGGCCTAATATAAACTATGATACACACACTCTAAAATACAGACTACTATTTTGGAAACCATACACACAAGAATGCCAGATACTACATAGCACTGACTATTTCCTAGGTCTATACACACATCTAGTGTCTTACACATACAGTTACTCATCAATACAGTACTATAATATGTACTGATACACCTATACATAGTAACACTCTACCACTCATCCATAGAGTTAGTCACACACCTAGTTAGTCATGCAAGGATTGAATTACATACTCATTTACTCATGTATACAGTTATATACACCAACTGAGTTATTTATACACACACCACATCACTTATTATGCAGATACTAAGACATACTTATTGTCTTATACAATCAGTGATACACGCAGACACTCATTTATACACCCACTCTTCAAATAACTTACTCTGACATATAGTCATTTATATACTCCAACACTCACATATACTGCCTTAAAATATATGTAGTTACTCACACATATACCACTGAGACATTCATTCACTCACCACACACCCATACACACACTAAGTTACCCATACAGCCCTTTCCAGATGCACTTTTGAATCCATACAACCAGTGAATTACCCACTCAGACATCTGTGCACAGAGTGACACCCCCCTCCACTGACCCATACAGACACTCAGGCACTCATACAGATACTCAGACAAGAAATTAAAAACCCATATAGACACCTATGTAGATACTTACCAACGCATGCAGCCGCTTACACACCAACTTAGAGACTAATACAGACTTTCACACAGTTTAGTCACTAACCCATGCATTCAGTAAGACACGTTCAATCACTCACTTATACAGTCAGTCATGTGCCTACTAAATAATCCCTTCAGGCACTTGTAAATCTACTCACTCTTCAATACACCTTGGCATAGATATATATGAAAAATATTTAAAGTTTAGAGAAACACACATTCACTGGATGATGTCATCAGTGATGTCATCAGTGATGTCATGTGAGATGTCGTGAGTGTCAGTGATGTCACTGACCATGTCATGAGTGATGTAATATGTGACGTCATCAGCAGTGCATTGTGGGCGCGCGAGTTATAGTTCTCTGGTTTTATATGAGTCAAATGTCCAACTAACTATAACATCCCTGAAACCTATGGTTTTTTCAGTGAATATATATATATTAATATATATTCACTGAAAAAACCATTGGTTTCAGGAGCGTTATAGTTAGCAGGACATTTCCCTCATACAAAACCCTAGAAATTCCCCTGTTATAGTTAGTTCAGCTTACTATAACTCGCGCCCCCACAATGCACTGCTGATGACGTCACATATTACATCACTCATGACATGGTCAGTGACATCACTGATGACATCACTGATGACGTCATCCAGTGAGTCTGTGTTTCTGTAAAGTTTTAATATGTTTAATATATATAGGGAAAAGCCTGTTGAAGAATGAGTGGGTGTACAAGTGTGTGAATGGATGATTTTCTAGGTGAGTAACTGACTCTATAAGTGAGTCATTAAATGTATCTTACTGCAGACTAGTGACTAAACTGTGTGAATGTCTGTATGTGTCTGTGTGTTGGTGTATAAGTGGCTGCATGGTTTTGTGAATAGCTATATGAGTGTCTATATGGGTTATTGATTGGTTGTCTGAGTATCTGTATGGGTGCCTGAGTGTTTGTGTGGGTAGGGTGTGTGTGACTCTGTGCATAGATGTGTGAGTGCAACTGTGATGGACTGTATGGTTGGGTGAGTGTATGTATGGGTGTGTTAGTGATTGAATGTATATCTCAGTTGTACTTGTGTCAGTAACTACATATGTGAAACGCAGTGTATATGTGTATAAGAGTATATAACTATCTATATGTGAGAGTGTGTGATTGCGGGAGTGGTTGTATGAATGAGTGTGTGCTTGTATCAGTAATTTTATAAGAGCGTCAGGATTTCTTAGTATTTTTATGAGTAAGTGAACTTGAGTGTGTTTAACTGTATAGGTGAGTAACTTGGACTGTGATTAATTATTTGCATGACTGACTAGGTGTGTCAGTACCTCAATGGATGATTGGTGGTGTGTGAGTGTCTATATAGGTGTATAAATGCATATGATAGTCCTGTACAGAGTGACTGTAAGTATGAGTGACTGTACAGGTGAGTGAGTGGAGATGTATGAAGACCTAAGAGTCAATGAGTGGGTATGTAGTTATCAGTATTGGAGTATCTATGGTTTTCAAAATGGCCGTCTGAAATTTTGAGTCGGTGTATCAAAGGTTATATTAGGGTGTGAGAAGATGCACTAATTTATCACATGATGACGTCATCAGTGATGTCATCAGTGATGTCATTTGAGATGTCATGAGTGATGTCATCAGTGATGTTACTGACAATGTCATGAGTGATGTAATATGTGATGTCATCAGCAGTGCATTGCGGGGGCGCGAGTTATAGTTAGCTGAACTAACTATAACGGGGGAATTTCTAGGGTTTTGCATGAGGGAAATGTCCAGCTAACTATAACGCCCCTGAAACCTATGTTTTTTTCAATGAATTTCTAAGGCTTTTTAAATGCTAATTCCTAACTATAACGCCCCTGAAACCTATGGTTTTTTCAGTGAATTTCAAAGGTTTTGTTAATGCTAATTCCTATCTATAACTTATCTCTAAAGATATCACGTTTAATGATTTTCATTAGTTTTCTATGTTTTTCAATTTCAGTGTGTCAATTGCATTCATTTTTTTTTTTTATATACTTTTTTATCACCATTTTTTATTGGGTTTTTTAAATGTTTTTAAATATTTTTAAAAATATTTTTTAAACTGTATTTTCAAAACTTTATTCTTTATTTTTTTTCCATTTCTTTGGGATCCTACGCGAAAGCATCCGCGCACAGTATGCGTTGGGTACGTGTTTGATATGCGATTGCAAAGCGACCGGTACGCGACTCCAAGCCTATACACGACACGTATGATTACGTTACGCGACGCTTACGTGCTTCCGTGATGCGTCACATGCGTGTATGACGAGGTGGGTGCGCAGATCCCGCGAAATATTGAACATTTAAAAAAACATATATATATATATATTTCATGTGAATATTAATTGAAGAGAAACTCTAAACTAGTCTTAAAAGTAATTTATTTATACATCTAACCTATATTCCTTTTAAATTCAATTTCTCGGATGTGCGCTGGGTGTGTGCTGCGTAAGCGCAGGGTGCGCGGTTCCCATGTGACCGGCAAAAAAAGAGATTTGATTGGTTCCTTACACTTCCTGTTATAACTATTGAAAGACCCCACCCATTTCAATCATTCTTCTTTAATCTTCTTTGGAAGAGCATCTCCTTGCAGAGAAGAAGCTTTTTTGACTAAGTTTTTACTTAGCTCAAACTTTTTTACAGAACAGAGAATGGCTTCAGGGCAGCAGGCATCTCCTGTATCTCCTCATACATCTGAGGATGATTTTGTGGAAGAGCCACCACCCACATCACGTTTTTCATCTGTGGTGTGGAAATTTTTTACGTATCCAGAGGCGCAAACTAAAACCAATGCCACCTTGGTAACGTGCAAGATTTGCAAAAGAGTGCTGTCTTGAGGGGATCCTAACAAGAAATACTCGTGCGGGATGGCTAGTATGATGGAGCACCTGAGGACCCTTCATCCGGTAAATCTTGCTCGGGAGGAATGCCGGAGGATGAGAGTTGCTCCTGCTCCTACTGACTCGCAGCTGAGCACTTCAAGAGTGCATCCATCAGCACAAAATTTGGACATCCGTCCACAATTTCAATTTTTGAAAGTGCTCTGCACTAAATGCAACGCAACATTATGCGAGCAGTCTATAGATCTGATCTGCCGTCAGCAAGAAAGTCATCGTTGCTAGTTTTTTAAATTTTTTTATCCCCTGAAGTTCATTGTTTTTTTTCTCCTGTTCTATGTTTTCCTTTTTTTTTTTTGCAGAAAAACCAAAAAAATAAAATAATTGTTCATAAACCCCCCCAAAAAAAAAAAGTTCTTGTAAGAATTAACTTTCCTGGTTTAAAAAAAGAGCTATAATTGTTTGTTTGTGTGTGAAATTTCAGATGAATGTATGTGTAGTACGTAATTGACTGAATGAATGCATTAGTAGCGTATGGTGAATGTATACATGCAGAACTATGAGGAAGTGCTGCAGCATTACACAGTAACCTCTTTAACCTCAGTGTGCTGTAGTACTTCCGAAGCACAGGGATGCAACATATGTACATAAATATGTTGCAAATCTATGCTTCTCTCTGCACGACTGCTTAAACTGCAGCCATGTGGTGACACAGGCAACCTTGCACCATAGTGCAAGGATATCTGTGTCATGTGCTGTTTGTTTTTGTGCAGGAAGACACACCTCCCGCACTCACCCAGGTCGTCATCTCGCTAGTACTTTCTCGTCTGGACTTTTCCAACTCCCTCTACCACGGTCTCCCACAATCTTTGCTGCACCGCCTTCAGGTTGTCCAGAACCAAGCGGCCCGCCTCATTCATAAAACTCCTAGATGGCAATCGGCAAAACCTCTACTTCACAGCCTACACTGGCTACCAATAAGCCAAAGGGCAGCTTTCAAGGTGGCCTGCCTCACATTCAAGGCCCTCCACTGCGCCGGCCCCGCATTTCTCAAATCCCTAATCACTCCCCATCGACCAACGCGCAACCTTAGATCAGCCCACCTTCATCTGCTAGTCACCCCCAAAGCCAAAACCAAGAAATTCGGTGGTCGTCGCTTCTCCCACCTAGCTCCCGGATTTTGGAATTCTCTCCCAAAGTCAAAGTCAAAAGTTTTTATTTTTGTTACGGTACTCTTTCGAGGACCACAAAATAAAATATACATTATACTTTCCATTTAATACATTTTCAATGAGATTTTCAAAAACTTAAAAATTCTGTAACAGACGAATTCATTAGGAGGGCTTTTGCATAATAATAAAAAGTCTTTTAAGTTAACGATCCTGCAGGACCGATAGATGGGCTTAAGACATGTTAACCTTGCGTTTACAATTTCTGCATTTGGACATATAAAAAGTAAGTGTTCCAAATTCTGGTTGCCCCCTTGACAGAGGGTACAAAAGGCAGAACTGTCAGGCCTCCAGGAGGAAGTAAAGGTTTGTACAGGAAGTGTTCCCAGGCGCAACATCATAATTGCACGCCTTGCACCATGTTGAAGTGTATACTCTAAATAAGGCTGGCATTGTTTGTATTCCTGGGAGGCTGCATAGATCTTATATGATGATAGGCTATTACAATGTAAGTGGTCAATCTCGTAGCTCAGTTTGGGAGTGACATTTTTTAGAAAAAGTTTGAGTTGGGCTGGTGACCACGTAGACAAAATTTCCACACTAACTTTTGCAAGTTGTAGGGCCTCTCGCATATTTGTTAAGAAGGTAATATGGGTAGAGCTGGTCTCGAATGTCTCTGTTTTTAATAAACTTCTTAGAGTGCCTTCTTTTGAATGAAGAAGGTTATAGGCCCACCTTATAATACTAGCTATGGCTGCAGCATATGCACTCGTGATGGTACATTCCAGTCTCAATGCTTGTACTGGGGTAGATGTAGAAATCTTCAGTAGTTTTTTCAAAATTTTACCTTCTACTGAGTCCATATAGGTCCATTGTTTAAAAGGAATATATTCCGAGGCGTAAGACAGGACCGGTGTGATTTTGGCTCGATAGACTTGAATTAGTGCAGAGAAATGCCTTTGTCCAGTGGCCGAGTATAAGCGGGACAAAGCCCCAGCATGTAGGTCACTTTTCCTTTTCAGGTGATTGATTTGGTTGATGTTACTCATGTTTTGTGAGAAAATTCTGCCCAAATATGTATACTCCTTTACTTGTTCTAACTTCTCACCACCCAACTTCCATTCGTACCTTACCCTTTTCTTCTGGTTTGAAAAAGCAACCACTTTGGTTTTGTTTGTATTTGGAGTTAAAAAATTTTTTATAGAATACTTGTATAAAATATCTAAAAGATTTTGTAATCCGAACGGTGTTAGGTCAAACATGACTATATCGTCTGCGTACAGCAGGGAATGAATATATTCAGTGGCTATCTTAGGAGGAGTGCATATCCCTTGCTGCAATTGGGAAGGTAAGTCACTTAAATACAGTGAGAATAAAATTGGAGCCAAGAGGCACCCTTGTTTCAGGCCATTCGATGTTCGTATTATCTTCGATAGGCCCTTGTCACTCCCCATTTGGACACGGCACCAGGTGTCGCTGTGTAGGTTCACTATCAAATGTAATAACTGCTCCGGAATACCCATTCTTCTTAACTTTGACCACAGGGTCGGTCTGTCCACTCGATCGAAAGCTGTCGAGTAATCAATGAACGCTGCGTAAATAGTTTGTTTTTTCCCTGTTGCGTACTTATCTAAAATGGTTTGGAAGATTGCTACATTGTCAGTGACTGAGTGGTTTGGGCGAAATCCGGACTGAAATTTAGGGATTAGACCCGATGAGAAGGCCCAATTTTTCAGCCTATCCAGGATTTCTGCTGCAAAAATCTTCCCGGCAGCGTCCATGAGGGCAATTTGCCTATAGTTTCCCGGTATGTTTCTTTTTCCTTTTTTGTAAATCGGGATTATAATACTTCCTTTCCAGGAGTTTGGCATTTGACCACTGTCGAATATATAGTTAAATAGCGGCGAGAGCACCAGTCCCCACTCTTTGTGTTCAGTTTGGTAGACCTTAATAGGTATCTGATCGGGGCCAGATGCACCCGTGCTCCTTGCCTTCCTGATATTCGTAGAGACTGACACTGCCGATGTTTTATTGATCTTAGTATCATTAGTTTCCACAATTTGTTCTCCCGCCTCTTCGTTTTTAATAGACTTATTCTGTTTATATAGCTCACGAAGGTAAATATCCCAGTTCTCTTCTGAAACAGGAGTTGCCTCCAGCTTTTTTTTGGATCCCGTCATTTTTGCAATCAGTGACCAATATTTGCGCTGGTTGTTTTGTTTAGCTGCTTGTTGGATTTCGGTCCAGTTGAAGTCCTGTTTCAGTTTTTTCTGTTTAGTTTTTTCTCGTCGGATTTGATTCTTTAGTCTATTGATTTCCTTTTTGTTTGCTGACGAGAAGTTCAGATACTGGGCGCGTATCAGCCTATTGAGTTGTTTTACGACTGGTTGGTTCCAGTTTTTATTCTTATTTCTCCATTTACTTTTTACTGATCTGTTGTGTTCTAACTTACTTTGTAGAGCTTGTTTAAGGTTATTCGTTAATTATTCGAAATTCTTTATAGGGTCATCTGAATATATGTTAGTCAATATATTGGTTTCGGAAATTAATAGCCTCAGATAGTCCAGATTTTCTGTCCCCCAATAAACGCGACGCCTTGTTATGTTTACTTCCGTTTTTGTTGTAAGAAATATTGGCCGGTTATAAGAAGAGGACTGTGCAATCCAATGGGTAGAAAGGTTTAGAAGAGCATGATCACTTTCTTCATTGAATATTATTGAGAGTTGAATCATTTGTTCTTTTTCTTCGATCCCGCATATAAAATAATCCAGGGTAGAGGGAGATCCATTTCCTTGCCGTGTGTATGTTGCTGATATGTCACCGTTGATGTTACCGTTTAATATAGTCCCATTAATGCTGGAGAGAAAAGATAATAGTGCGCGTCCTCTCTTATCTGATTTAGATCCTTTTGGGAATTCAGGGAGTGATGTTTCCAAAGATTCCTCTTTGAAGAGACGAGCCCATTTCTTTATCTCACAGTTTGAAATTTTAGCGTTCAAATCCCCCATTATGAGATATGGCAAGTGAGAATGATCTTCAATGATATGGGTGATGATCTCCATTAGGCGGTCAAACAGCAAATCATTATTATTACTGGGAGGTGCGTAGATATTGAAAAGTAATATTTTTTCAAGTTTAGCTGACGCTTGAGTTCTGAGGGATACTTTTAAACATTGTAGATTGTCTATGTTTGTATCGATTATTTCCTGTGACCAAGAGTGATCTTCTTTTAATAATATTGCCAGACCACCCTTGGCGTGTCCCCTTCTAGATCTTTTTGCCAACGTTTCGTATACATAGTATCCTTTTTGGGTAAAGGTATTAATTAACCATGTTTCCTGGAGGGCAATGATATCAGGGGAGTTTTTGATTGCATGTTTCATTTTTAAATCAGTTTTCCCTGCCAAGTTCCAGGACAATAACGTTAGACCTTTGCTAAACTTGGTGTTGTTGTAAATTCACCGTTTTTTTGCTGTTTAAGGTTTCTGATAACCATGCCCATGATTTTATTGAGTTCTCAGTGTTACTAGAGCTTGAATTCCGGGACCATACTGACCTCTCTCCTTGAATTACTTGTATTTTGAGTGAATCTTTCCTCATAATATTTGATGCTGAATCTCCCCAATTAAAGCTATTGTTTTCATTTCTTCTATTGGTTTGTCCTAATGTACCTTTGTTTAGGTTGTTGATTCTAGGATCTTCCACCGAGATTACATCATAGCCATTTTTGTGAAGAATTTCCTTCTCTCTGATTATTATTCCAGGCAAAACTGGGGAATAAAAGGATACCTGTACTAGTTTGTTATTTTCTTTTATTGGGAAGAGTACTAGGTCGATTTCTTTACTTGTCAGAGAGTTCAGAGATGGTATTTCTTGTAAAAGATTGATTATTCTACCACGATTGAACGGCTCCTTATCTGAGGGAAATAGCTCTTCGATTGTTATGTGTTTAGATGGAATGACTTCCCATGATTCAGAATTATTATCATGTAGTTCTTTTATATCCTTGATATTTTGCGTTGTTGATCTGTTTTCTATCGGAGGACAAAATGCGTCTACTTTTGGGTTTAAGGGTTTTTCTGATGGTATTTTTTGAGTTTCTGGAGAGGTCACCAAGGTTACGGGAGTTAATTTTTGGAATTTAAGCTTATTCCCTTTTTTCCTCTGTATTCTCCTCAAGGGTTTTCTCTTCTTCTTCCCCCTTACTTTTTCCCTAGTGTTCCTTTTTTCAGACTGTCCTCCTTGGCTGAAATCCTGTTCGGCAGTAACTCCCGATGTTTCTGCTTTATTTTCCCCGATAATCTGATCACGATTATTATCGGATACTTTATTCAAAAAGATAGGATAATGTTTAGTTTTGTTTTCGGTGATGGTTTCCAATTCTTCTTTGAACAGTTTTTTAAGTGAGTATGTAATAAGAGGTTTTTCCTTATTTCTTAGTCCCTTAGTTTTAGTCCTAATTATTAGTGCGTCGTTCGTTTGCGTGCTTGCTTCCTGTTGTTTTGGGGTAGCACTTCCGTTTTTATGAAAATCATCTATTTGTTGTGATTCGACTTCTCCGGGTTGTTTTGGTGGGACTTTAGTTAGATCTTTTTTCTTTTTTTCTTCAACCAGGAATTTAAGTATTCCTATTTGTACGTCTAAAGTATCATCCGAATTAGCTAAAATTTGACCAAGATGAGTTAGTACTGATTCCAATATTTCTTGCAATGAGAAAAGTGCTTTTGACAGGGGAGAGGCAGCATTTACAAGATTTGGATTTATAAAATTAGGGTCTGATAGGCTGGCCAGATTAGAATAAAGGTTAGGCGATTTTTCTGGTGAGCTGGTTAGTGGATGTTTTTGACTTAGCAATATTTCTGTTTTTTCTTCTTTGGTATTCGTGTTATGATTTACAGATACATCGAAGAATAAGTCGCTGTCCTGGTTTTTTATAGGTGTTATAGATGTTATTTGAGACGTATCTGGGAATGATTTTTGACATTCTTCCAAGAGAGAGAAATTTGCCAAATTACTTTCAGTTGTTATTTGACCTTGTTTATTGGGTTTCTGATCTGAGAAATGTAACGAATCATGATCAACCTTATTTATTAAAGGATCCAGCTTATTTTGATCATCAGTAGAATATGGAGAAAGATACTTTTTCTTTGAGAGGGTAGAGAAGTATTGTCTTATAGCTGGAGTACTTGATATTTGACCAGGTTTTAATGATTTGTCAACAGATTTTCTTACAGCTGCATCTGTCCCCATACGCCTCATGTAGATTGTCCGTGAGCGTAGTTTTTTTAGAGCCCTCATACTTGGGACCGGAAATCTACTTTATAGTTTATGGTGGTCGCAGCAGGTTTTGTGTATTTGTAATAACTTTATCTTTATCTCACAATCTCAGTTGATCAGTAGGAAATGGGGGGTTTTTTGCACGTCGGTTTCAGAATTTGGTTGTGTAGTGTCCTCGTGTGCTGAACGTTAGTGGGATGGCCCGTCCCGTCCTCGGTCGTCCCCGGACGGCCACAGACGGCCCGCCCTTTGTCCGGGCTTCGTTCCGCGCTTGGTCCCGCGCGCGTCCCGCGACGTGGAAGGGTAATTGGTATTTCTAGGTTTCGTCAGTGGGCGTGTCCGTGGGCGTGTCGCCTGGGGGAAGAGGAACCAGCTGATCCCAGCTTGGAATTCTGGTCCTCGCAGTCCCCTAGGTTAGGCGCGCTGTAGTTCTTCGCCCAGCCTCAACCCTTCTGACTCCAGCTGGGAGCGACAAGCAGAGCGTGTGGATTGCAGCTCACGCTCACACCAGCGAGTCAAGGGGAGGCGCGCCACGGAGCAACAAACAGAGACAGCGTCAGCTCAAGCACAGCAACTCAGGACACAGTTGGTAAGCAGAGGTAGAGATCCCTCTCCAGGCACGAGTAGCAGCAGTTCACAAAAACCAGATAGCGGTGAGTGGCGCCCGCGAAGCGGGTGTCACGAATATTTGTCCTGCCTCGTCAGTGGGCGTGTCCGTGGGCGTGTCGCCTGGGGGAAGAGGAACCAGCTGATCCCAGCTTGGAATTCTGGTCCTCGCAGTCCCCTAGGTTAGGCGCGCTGTAGTTCTTCGCCCAGCCTCAACCCTTCTGACTCCAGCTGGGAGCGACAAGCAGAGCGTGCGGATTGCAGCTCACGCTCACACCAGCGAGTCAAGGGGAGGCGCGCCACGGAGCAACAAACAGAGACAGCGTCAGCTCAAGCACAGCAACTCAGGACACAGTTGGTAAGCAGAGGTAGAGATCCCTCTCCAGGCACGAGTAGCAGCAGTTCACAAAAACCAGATAGCGGTGAGTGGCGCCCGCGAAGCGGGTGTCACGAATATTTGTCCTGCCTCGTCAGTGGGCGTGTCCGTGGGCGTGTCGCCTGGGGGAAGAGGAACCAGCTGATCCCAGCTTGGAATTCTGGTCCTTGCAGTCCCCTAGGTTAGGCGCGCTGTAGTTCTTCGCCCAGCCTCAACCCTTCTGACTCCAGCTGGGAGCGACAAGCAGAGCGTGCGGATTGCAGCTCACGCTCACACCAGCGAGTCAAGGGGAGGCGCGCCACGGAGCAACAAACAGAGACAGCGTCAGCTCAAGCACAGCAACTCAGGACACAGTTGGTAAGCAGAGGTAGAGATCCCTCTCCAGGCACGAGTAGCAGCAGTTCACAAAAACCAGATAGCGGTGAGTGAGCGGTGAATTCTCTCCCTCTTTCCATCAAATCCAGCCCTTCCCTCCTGAATTTCAGAAAATCACTCAAAACTCACCTCTCCCCACCCCTTGGTTAAAAACATCGTCACTCACGCTTCCCTCTCACTCACTCTGTCTTAAATCGCCATGAAGCCTTTGGTGTTAGCGCGCTCTATAAAATGCACTTAACATAACATAACACCTTCCTGCACAAAAACAGTCAGTAAAGGCATTTTTCTCCTTCAATGTATGCTGAGCATTGTAGCATGCATTGAAGATATAAAAATGTGGAGAAATGAAAGCAATTCTCCTTGTTGTGCTTTCCTACACCAATTTTAGAATGGTACAGCATTCACACACATATCGAGATTTATGATTTCTGATAAATCTAGAGATGTGTCTTGTTCTCTGAGTATTCAGTGCAATCATACACAACACCACTTATAGAACACCCTTTCAAAGCAAAGTGGTGTGTATGATGAGGTTGTATTTACATGGAGTAGAAAAAGTGCACAGAGTGCCTTTTCCTCTCTTTGTAAATATGAAAGAGTGCCTTGCGCAATAACTATGTTACAAAAAGTGACATATTTCTGTTTTTAAAATTGCTTGCGAATGATAGAAGGTAAGCACAGAGTTTTGTCTGCAAAGATGTTCAAAGCAGAATGATTGAAATGATTGCGGTCCTTCAATAGGTACAATGGAAAATATTATGAACCCCTCAAATCTCTTTTTTTGAAGGTCACATGATATCCGACTACGGTCAGATTTCAAAACTACATAGGTATAAACAGAGTGTTTTTAAAAACGTGTTTAAACTTTGTAGCTTCTTGCAGATCTCTCCAGTCTGCATATTGATACTTAGTTAAACTTACCTTCACAGTAATAGAAATAAAAAATGGTATACATTTTTTTCAGATTTTGTTTGCAATCTAAATTGATGTAAATTGCTTATTTTAAAATTAGGATCTGTGAAAGAAAAGAAAAAAATAGTTATAACATGTAATAATACATTTTTTACAACACAGCATAATTTCCACAAAGTAATTTGTTTGCCTTTTTTGCTGTTCTCAGAATATATTGAATTTCACTAGAAATAGTGATTTCAATCGTACTCATCACATAACAGCCGGCAAAAAAAAAAAATCAGAAGGATTGTTAAAAAAACAACAACATGCTATTCTTAGTAAAATACCAGAAAATACAAATCACACATATATGAAATGCTTACGGCTAACAAAATTATATAAGTTTAACTTAAGCTGTAAATGTTGCCGCTTTAAAATATTCACCGAATCAATGACCACCAAAAAGTCCATAATTGAAACATATACCTTTCCTTGAGGCCAAATGGTATTTTTGCACTTCTTTTTTTATGTAAAATGTCCAATGGTAGTCCTATCAAATTATAATATTAAACTTCTCAGAGAGTGAATTATCTTCCTAAAACTTTGGCTTTAAAAATATTAGGTAGGAATTTGGTAATTCACTAGGCAAACGTTGTTTGAAAACCAACTGGGCATCATTACAAAGTGTCCAGCCTTTGTCACGTTTTAGATAGGCAGTGTAATGTTCAGATGTGGTGGAAGGACCATCATGGAAAATTATAGCAATTGATACAAAAGTCCTTCCTGATATTGATAGTTGTGCTGCTACAAATTGCTTTATTAAAGTATCCAATTTTCTTCCGTCAGCTGTACAACGTTGCATCATTAAAATGATGTATTAGCCAATTTTTTTTTTTAAATAATGTGGATAACATTTCTGATTTACATTGGCTACACTCCATTTTTTGATTTGCACCTTTAACTAATTTATTAAAAGACACTGATTTACAGTCTGGTAATGTTAAATACAGAAATCTCTCAGTGTCTACATTGGAGCTACATGTATACATGCAATTTTCACAATAATGTTCCCATTTGTAATAAAGGCCAAAAATATTTTCTATTTCTACACCTTCATTTTCAAAAATGGTAAGCATATACATTAAAAATTATTGCGCATCTTTTTGGATATTTTGTGAAAATTGTGTAGAACCAGAACACACATCCAAAAGATTACGAACACCTGAAACAGATTGTATTTTACTTGTGTCTGTTGTCAATTTTTCAAAAACAGAATGAAACAGAGCACAAAATCTTTGTTGCCGATTCTGCATAATTTGTTCTTGCAAACCTTCAAAATAAAAAACAACATTGACCACTACATTAGCATAGCAGTTGACACCTGAACTATTTTCAAACTGATATCCAACAACCTCTTCAACAGTGTCCAATTTCTTTTTACTTGCAATCACAACATTATCTTGTGCTATTCCCTTGTCAACACCTTCAGAACAGATACTGTCAAACCTTCTTTTTCGACCAAACCACATGCTTTTCAAATACAGGGTATTGACCTAAATTTGGAGCATACACCCTTCTTAACCTACTATACTCTTTTACACAGTTTGCATATGCAGTAACCTTTGTCTCATCAAAATCAATCAAAAACAAACCCGATAATGTTCTGACTCGCGACAAAGCAACATATGCCATACCCTCTTTAAATACAGTAGATCCAATGTTCACCAATGCACTGTCTACACTTAATCCTTGAGATTTATGAATAGTCACTGCATATGCCAGAGAAAATGGAAATTGTTTCATACGGACATATAAATCTTTAACAAGCAAAAAACGAACTGAACAACGACCAATTTCTTTAACTTCTTCAATTTGATCAAATTTAATTTTTAAATATTCAATTCCTTCTTTTTTCTGATAATTACCAAATCTACCACTTTTCCCATTGCGCCATTAACTAACCCTTTTTCTACATCCAAATTTCGCCTTAAAATTACCCGACTGTTTACACACACATACAGTGTCTTTTCTAAACCAGCTGTTTTATATATTTATTTTTCTAAAGAATCCAGTTTTGTTTTTAACTTTCCCATCAAAATATTAGTAATTCCTTCATGCTTTATTTTATCGATGGCTTCCATTTTTATAATTTCTTCATTTTCCAATTTCAATAGTTCTTCGTTGAATATGGAACACACTCGCAGTGTTGGCATTAAACAGATCACTGATTTATTTTTAGCAATTTTCATGTACACTTTTGCAGGAAGTACATTTTCATTTGGAAAGACATTGCAAAGTAATCGACTTTCCAAAGCTTGTTTGCCATGTTTTGTAAGAATTGCAATTCTTTTATCTTGAAGAATAGTTCCATATTCAGCATCATTTGCCTGTCGCATATTTGTTGTCAGTTCTTTGTATTCAAAATTAGTCCAAATGTTCACATTACCAACACTACCAAGAGACTTTCTGGTATCTTCATGTACAAGTGTTTTAAATACCGGTTGTCCTTTTACCGGAGTAAGTTGCAATAGATCTCCAAAAACTATTACTTGTTTTCCTCCAAATAACAAGTCATAGTCTGTTAAGAATTTGTTGCATTCTTAAATGCACAAAGGCAAGCATCAAGTTAGAGACCATGCTCACCTCATCAATAATGAGAAGTTTCATTTTCTTCAAGACTCTTGAAACTTCACAACAACCTTCTCCAGATAGCTTGTGGTATTCCAATTTGTTCTCATGCTCTACTGGTAGCATTAGTAAACAATGTAAAGTAATTCCTTTAATGTTATGTGCTGCCAACCCAGTCGGAGCAGTGACAGCACAGGACAAATGCGACTCAGTTGTTTTTTGCAGATAACTTGTAATTACTTTAATTAAGAAACTTTTTCCTGTTCCAGCTTGACCACTCACATACATTCAGATAGGTTGAAATGATGTACATGAGCACCCTTTCTTTTCATGACGTAATCCGTGGTCAATCTGCTCTTTCACTTGTTGATATATTTGCTTCTGTTCAACATTTAGTTGTTCTTCCAAGTTTCCTAACTGTACTACATCTTCTTGAGCTTGATACATTGCTGTTTCCACCTCATTCATGGCAGTTGCTGCTTCATTTTCAACAATTGGTTGTCCTAGTGGATCTTGACTCAGTGCAGCAGAACTTTGACTGTCTTGAGAACTGTCTCTAGCAATCTCAACTGCAATTATAGCTTCTTGATCAATTTCATCATTCAACATTTTCACATAATTTGCAAAAGCACTGCATTGTATGCTATCTTTACAAGCATTAAATGAATCTTCATAGCTCTGAAAATCTCCAAGTAATTCCAGTTCTGAACGCCATGGTTTGAACATTTGCAAAAGGGCTACATAGTAAAAATCCCTTTTATCAGCAGTGTCGCAACTCAGTTTCCTGTGATTAATTACATTTCCTTTCCTCTGTTTCACCAGACATCCTTCAGAACCAATAACTGCATACTTTCCAGCATTGATGTTCTCTGTAGTATTCTGTTTAAAAGTGTAGTTTTGCAGCACTTCATAGAGACACATGCTCTCAAGATGATGACTTCTATTCGGGTAAAATGTGTCCAACATATTCGTTTTCAAAATATCTGTACTTTCAGGTTCTTTTTCTGCTAAATATTCAATTTCTTGAACAGATTTCAGTACCTGATTTCGCATTCCTGCAAGACCTAGACTCACCCAAATGATTCTTCTACTTTTTGAATACAGACTTGCAGATGATAACCGATCTGAACATTCATATGCTCCAATTTCACGATGCGATAACATCTTCAAACTGAAACTGTATAATTTCTTACTTAGAGTCTTCTCGTGAGGAATCTCTTCCCACATTTCTTTCAATTCCGTCTTTTCTGATTTAGTAATGTAGGACGTTCAATACCGAGCGGCAGCAATGGAATTGTCCGAAACATACTGACTATCCATGTTAGCATTCCACATGGATAAAATAACTGGATTGTAGTCATTTATGTATTTTGATTCTTCACTTCTTTTTAAGTTGTAGGTATTTTTCGGAGACTTTCTTGTGATAGTATGTCGCACAGCTGACATAAAACTGTTCACTCTTCCTTTGGATAATACAGGACGTGGAAATACAAAACGACATTTGGTATAGAACTTATCCTTTGACTTGTACTTTCGTCGACAGTATTTTCCACACCTGTGGCGTTTTGAATTCGCAAGACTTGTTGTTTTAAGTGTTTGTCTTCTCTGCTATTTGGAAGAGCACATGTAGCATAATCTTCAATGAAAGACAAAACAGTTTCATCTGAATCTGTTTCAAATTTGGGGGCGTCCTTGATCCATAACAACATATGTATATAAGGAGCACCTCTTGCTTGATACTCCTTTCTCCAAAAGAAATCCGCAACTTCTCCAAGAGGAGGATTCTTTTAATTGCAGATGAAAGACATCATAGCTTCAAATCTATGATTGAAATATCTGCATACATTAAGAGGATCCAATGAGCACAATTCTCCAGGTGTCTTGTATTCAATATTTTTTATATTGCAATTTGCCTCTTGAAGAAATTCAAGTAAATCATCCCAAGCATACTCAGCACAGCTTAGTGTAACAAACCATGTAGGAATTCCCAAGTTACGTAGCATACATTTCAGTTCTCCATGACGACGGTACCAATATTCATTAGTCCCTCGCTGACATGCCATCAGATTAATCAACTGAGATTCTAAATGATCATCTCTCTGATGCACTTCATCCATAAAATCCTTAGCAGTTACATTTTGCAGATGCATTCCTGTTTTTAAAATGTGATTTACTGCATATGAAAGTCCAGACAAATCACTTTCAAACAGAAGATGAAACATATATGGGATACATTGTCGAAATCTTGGATCTTCTGCATATAATATTGTTGTCCGATATTCAGATGCAGGAATCTGCACAGGACGTTCATCATATCGTCCACCTTTTCCTGTTGGAAACAACTGCGGGAAACAACGAGCTTCCAAACTCTCTTCCCATACACTCACGGGACTTCCTGTTGCTTTTTTCATTTGGAACAACTCAATCGTATTCCCCATCACCTCTTTAGAATGAAGTGGATGTACACTGTAATGTTCATAGATTTCTTCACATCTGGACATGTCCACTTTTTCAATTTGTCCACTTAATGTTTCAGTATCTCGTGCTAAATCAATTTCTTCTTCTCCTACAAACACATTTCTATAGTACTCATTATTTTTTAACAAATACAATGATGCCTTTTGTACTTTTCTAACATCCACTAATTCTTGCCAGATTTTCTTATTCTTAGTAGGAACACCATTAATTAGAATGACTAGTGGCTCATTTTCTGCATGGTCTACACCAATAGTTTCAATATTTTTCCTTACGTCTAATGGTAAATACACTCCTCTTTGCAACTCTGATGGAGGTAATTTACCTGTTTTAGGCTCCATACGAACAATAGCCTGAAACGGGTGAACACATTGAATGAGAATAGACTCATACGTATTTAATTCTATCAGCTCTGGAGGAATAGCAACCAACTCTAGATTATTATGAACTGCTCTAGCAGGCATTTTATTGTCATCTAATTTGTTATAACAATATTTGCAAATACGCTGCTCAGATCCTAAATCAAAACAATCCTCTACCAGCAAATAAGTTGCAAATTCCATCCACTTATCATCATCTTCTATTTCACTTTTTAAATACAGATTGACACCCCTAGTCTTATTTTTATAGTGAGTTCGCCGACAACAAATACAAGAAACATTTGGTCTTTCACCTGAAATTACCTTAAACTTTGTGATTTCATCCTCAAAAATTTTTGCAATCACAGGTTCTACATTGTCTTCAACATTTTCTTCTACTAATGTCACAGTTTCTCCACTCTCTTGCTGAGGTCCAAAGTAACAAAACTCAATATCCTCACAAACCTTCTTCACATCTGATACTGAGCCACGTAAAAGGGCACTGTTCAACTCATTTAACTTTTGTGCTGGACTTTTCGCATAATACAATCTTCTCACTAACTTCCGCATTTGAGTATGATGTACTGCCAGCATCCTGAAATGGTGAAAAACACTTTCACAAACTTTCCTAGAAAGACAAGCCAGAGAATGACCTTGCAAACCAGGATTTTTTTCTCACTCTGCAAGGGTCTAGTCCTTGCAACACCTTAATCTTTTGTTTAACACTTTTTTTAGTATATGCTCTACATAATTTATCAATAGATTCCTGTTGTACACTGCAAATACTACTGCAATCCCATGAATACACAGGGTGTTTAGGAGGTCTCCCTAGAACTTCATCATCTATCACTTCTTCTGCATTTCTTTCAACCATTTTCTCTTTCTCAATTGGACACCCATCTCTAACTTCGTAACCTCTACCACTGGTGTCAACTGCAAACAGCAATTCTTTGCTCTGTAAATAACTCTCTTCATTAAAGAGAGGCTCTGAACTGGAACTGTGTTTCCATTCTCCCAAAAAAATATCACACATTTTTTTTCTATTAATTACTCTTTTCCTCATACTTTTGGCCTTCATTAAATTAATTGGTTTATCTAGTGATCGAATTCTGTTTAATACTAAAATGAATAGTTTCCTTTTTACTTCTAAAGCCTTTTCAACAATGTTTTCAATATGCTTCTTCTTTTTATAAAACAGAGCTCTCTTTATATATTTCTTCACATCTTTCAGCAAATGATGTACTACTCTCTTGTAAAAATTTTTTTTCGTAATTCCTTATACTGATTTTGCCTTCTTTTAGCACACTTTGTCTCCTTTGACTGAATATTTGTTTTTTTGCTTTTCCTCTTATTTTGAATGTTATTTCTAGCTGAAACATTCATAGTGGATTCAGCATTCTGTACATTCTGTTTCCTCCTACAAACATTTTTAATAAATTGCTTTGTGATCTTACCAGAAGATTTTTTCTTTTTAGCCACATTATCTTGTACATTCAATACTTGTGGTTGACTTTTCTTCAAGTAATTGTCCTGTCTCTGTTCTTTTCTTTTTCAGGCATGATTTCTCTATTTTAACGTCGAAAAACAGTATCTGTAAAAAAGAATCACAAATAAAAGTGTATTAATAACTTTCAAATTCATACTATTCTATTACTGTAAAAACACATGTTATATAAAAATTTACTAAGAAATTATAGCCATGAAGCACGATGGTGAAAACACTACAAGCATAGTGCATACTACTTTGAAACAGTTTATGCCCTAAAGCCTACCTCACTAAAAGAGTACATGCTAACTCACTAAATGATTACAATACTATTAGGAAAGAAGCTGGGTGTGTGACAGGGTGTTTCCTAGAAGTGTATGAATACTGACATGATTATTGATGGTGTGAAAAACAAGTGTGAAGGTGATTAGAGACCTACATGCATACTGGACACATGTTTCAATCCATTCATACGTTAAGGCCTGTCTCACTTCAATACTATTTGGATACTGATTAAATGATTAGAGTACTGCAAGAAGAATGCCTGGGTGAGTTTATAAGTGTTTGGGTTTTGACACAGTGAATGGATTACTCCATGGTGCTGAATGGGTCACTAGAAGACTCCAAGAGGAGAGAGAGATTATTTGCTAGAAATGTATGAAAACTGACTAGGAAATTGAAGGTGTAAAACACAACTGTGTAGGTGGTTAGAAGACTGCATGCATGGTGGATAGGCATTTGAAGCAATTCATGTACTAAAGCCTGGCTCACTGCATGAGTACTTGGGTACTGACTGAATGATTAGAGTACTGCAAAGAGAGTGCCTGGGTGAATTTATAAGTGTTTGGGTTTTAGCGCATTGAATAGATTAGTACATGGCGCTGAATGGGTCACTGGAGGAGTACAAGGGGAGTGACAGGGTGTTTGCTGCACTATATATATACTGAGTGGGGAATTAAAGATGTGAAAGACAAGTGTGTAGATGGTTAGAAGACTACATGCATACTGGATAGACGTTTGAAGCAATTCATGTGCTAAGGGCTGGCTCACTGCATGACTACTTGGATACTGACTGAATGATTAAAGCACTGCAAGGAGACTACCTGGGTGAATTTATAAGTGGTTGCCTTTCAGTGCAGTGAATGGATTAGTACATGGTGCTGAATGGGTCACTGGAGTAGTATAAGGAGAGTGAGTGAGTATTTGCAGGAACTGTATGGATACTATCTGGGATATTAAAGGTGTGAAAGACAAGTATATAGGTGGCTAGAGACCTACATCCATAATGGATAGACGTTTGAAACAGTCCATGGATCGCTGCAAAACTACCTGACTACTGACTGAATAATTAGAGTACTACAAAAGAGTGACTCGTTGAATCTTGTTAAGATTTTGGATTCTACTGCAGTGAATAGGTTAATACTTACTGCCAAATGAGTCAGTGGAGGTGTGCAATTAAAGTGACAGAGTGTTTATTGGAGTTTATAGATACTGACAGACAAATTGAAGGTCTGAAACACAATTGTGTTGGTAGTTACAGGCCTCCATGCATACTGGAAACACGTTTGAATAAATCCATGTGCTAAGGCCTGACTCACTCCATTAGTACTTAGGTACTGACTGAATGATTAGACTATTGCTAGAAGCGTTCCTAGATGAATTTACAAGTGTTTCAGTTTTGGCACAGTGAATGCTTTACTACATGGTGCTGAATAAGTCACTGGAACACTGCAAGGGGAGTGACAGGATGTTTGCTGAAAGTACATGGATACTCACTGGGGAATTGAAGCTATTAAAGACAAGTGTATAGTGTGTTAGAATCTGCATGCATACTGCATAGACATTTGTAGCCCTCTATGTGGTAATGCATGATTCACTACATGAGTATCTGTATACTGACTGAATCATTAGACTACTGCTAGGAGAGTGCCTGGGTAAAACTTTTAAGTTTTTCAGTTTTGGCACAGTAAAAAGATTAGTACATGGTACTGGATCAGTCACTGGATGAGTGCAAGATGAGTGACAGGATGTTTATTGAAGTATATAGATTCTGACTAGATAATTAAAGAAGTGAAAGACAAGTGTGTAGGTGACTAGAGGCCTGTATGCATACTGCATAGGGGTTTCAAGCAGTCCATGTTGTAAGGCCTGGCTCGCTGCATGAGTACTTGGATACTGACTGAATGATAAGAGTACTACAAAGAGAGTGCCTGAGTGAATTTATAAGTGTTTGCGTTTTGGCAAAGTGAATGGTTTAGTATATGCTACTGAATGGGTCACTAGAGGAGTACATGAGGAGTGACAGAGTGTTTGCTTGAAGTGTATGAATACTGACTGTGGAATTAAAGGTGTGAAAGAGAACTGTGTAGATGGTTAGAGGACTGCATGCATAGTAGATAAGCATTTGAATCAATGCATGTGCTAAGGCCTGTCTCACTCAGTTACTACTTGAATATTAATTGAATGTTTACAATATTGCAAGGACACTTCCTAGGTGATTAGATAAGCAATGACTGCCTTCTAATTCTAACAAAACTTGAGAACAGGAAAGTTTTTAAGCAGGTATGCATATTCAAACATATGAAGTACCCAAATGCTTATCTCACAGTGGTTCCCAAATGCACACAGACTCACAGTGTGATTCTAGATGAGCAACACTATCCCTAGGAGTTTACCAAAACTCACTCACTACTCAGGAAGGGGTAAGGGGACTGCACAAAAATCTATATATTTAAGTACTGCACTTTAGTGTCAAAGCCTGACTCATTTTATCAATGCATAAGCAAAGACTGGCTTCTAATGCTACTAAAACTTGACAACTCGGCCCATGCCCATGAGATGGTTCAAAGTATTTTAAGATTCACCACTAACTGGATGACATTTAATTCTTTAAAAATTAACCCCGACAAAACTGAGGTTCTCGTCATTCCAACAATTAATAACTCTTGGAGTGGCCTGTTCTGGCCCAAAGAACTTGGGGCTCCTCCTTGTCCATCACCAGTTGTGAAAAGCTTGGGAATCAAGATTGATGCAGAACTCTCTCTGAGTCCTCAAGTCTCCTCAGTGGTGGCCAACTGAGGAAGTTGGTTACCCTCCTATCAGCTTCTTCTATGCAATCCATAGTCTCGGCTACTATTTTATCACGCCTTGACTATGGGAATGCGCTGTACCTAAGACTTCCTTTGAAACTCACTAACCGACTCCAAGTTGTACAGAATGATGCTGCTAGGCTGATTTTCGGCCTTCCTAGGAGGACCCATGCCTCTCCCCTGCTGCTTAAGCTACACTGGCTGCCTGTTAGACAACGTGCAATATTCAAGGGCCTTTGTATTGCTCATAAAACCCTTTATGGTCACGCCTCTAGCTACATTAGGGAACGCCTGGTCAAGTACGTTCCAGGACGTTTACTTCGGTCTATAGATGCCTTCCAGCTAGTCGGCCCTCGGAGCAATTTGGCTACCAAGGGTGGGCGAGCTATCTCTGTTATTCTACCACGTCTTTGGAACCAACTGCCAGATGCTTTACGAAAAGAACCAGGCTTGCTCCCCTTTCGGAAGCTACTGAAAACTCTGCTGTTCAGAGACACATTCTAGTCTCTCCGTTACCAGGACTGTCTTTACTGGGCCGAATGCAAAATCTCCTTCTGTCAGCGCTAAGAGACCTGTTGGTATACACACGCTATATAAATCCCCCTACAAATACAAATACAAACATGACAGGTTTTAAAACAGTTATCTGTCAGCAAACACACGATGTTACCAAATCCTTCTCTCACAATTCTTACCCAAATGCACACAGACTCACAGTGTGATTTTAGACAAGCAACACTATTCCTAGGAGTTTACAAAAACTCATTCACTACTATGGAAAGGGTAAGGGGACTGCACACAATCTACATATTTCAGGACTCCACTTAGTGTCAATGCCTGACTCATTTAATCAAAGCATAAGCAAAGACTAGCTTCTAATGCTACTAAAACTTGACAACATGGCAGGTTTTAAAACAGTTATCTGTTCGCAAATACATGATGTTCCCAAATGCTTCTCTCACAGTGGTTTTCAAATGCACACAGACTCACAGTGTGATTCTATACAACCAACACTATCCCTAGGAGTTTACCAAAACTCATTCACTACTATGGAAGAGGTAAGGGGACTACACACAATCTACATATTTCAGGACTCCACTTTAGTGTCAGTGCCTGACTCATTTAATCAAAGCATAAGCAAAGACTGGCTTCTAATGCTACTAAAACTTGACAACAATACAGGTTTTAAAACAGTTATCTGTCAGCAAATACATGATGTTACCAAATCCTTGTCTCACAATCCTTACCCAAATCACAGTGTGATTTTAGGCAAGCAACACTATCCCTAGGTGTTTACCAATACTCCTTCACTATTGTGGAATGGGTAAGGGGACTGCACACAAACTACATATTTAAGTACTGCACTTTAGTGTCAAAGCCTGACTCGTTTTAGCAATGCATAAGCAATGACTGGCTTCTAATGCTACTAAAACTTGACAACATGACAGGTTTTAAAACAGTTATCTGTCAGCAAATACATGATGTTACCAAATGCTTCTCTCACAGTGGTTCCCAAAATGCACACAGACTCACAGTGATTCTAGACAAGCAATACTATTCCTAAGAGTTTACCAAAACTCATTCACTATTGTGCAATGGGTAAGGGGACTACACACAATCTACATATTTAAGTACTGCACTTTGGTGCCAAAGCCTAACTCATTTTCTCAAAGCATAAGCAAAGACTAGCTTCTAATGCTACTAAAACTTGACAACATGGCAGGTTTTAAAACAGTTATCTGTTCGCAAATACATGATGTTCCCAAATGCTTCTCTCACGTGCTTCGCAAATGCACACAGACTCACAGTGTGATTCTAGACAAGCAACACTATAACTAGGAGTTTACCAATACTCATTCACTACTGTGGAAGGGGTAAGGGGGGTGCTCACAATCTACATGTTTAAGTACTGCACTTTAGTGTCAAAGCCTGACTCATTTTAGCAATGCATAAGCAATGACTGGCTTCTAATGCTACTAAAACTTGACAACATGACAGGTTTTAAAACAGTTATCTGTCAGCAAATACATGATGTTACCAAATGCTTCTCTCACAGTGGTTCCCAAATGCACACACACTCACAGTGTGATTCTAGACAAACAACACTATCCCTAGGAGTTTACCAAAACACATTTCTTAATCTACGAATACTACATTTTAGTGTTCAAACATGACTCATTTTGCAAATTCATAAACAATGACTGATTTCTAATTGTACCAAAATATAAAAACAGCACAGTTATCTGTCTGCAAACACATGAAAAACACATGAAAAACACAAATGCTTATCACAGAATGGTTTCTACATGCACACACACTGTCAATAAGATTGTAGAAAAAAAAGAACTCCCAACACTTTAGCAGGAGAAATACATTAGTCTGATTAAAATCAAAATAGTCTACATACATCCCCTCACAATTAAATAACTCACCTTTCAAGTTGTGTTGTAGATTAAGATGTATATCAGTCACACACCAGATATCAGTCACACACCAGATTTTCTTATACAGAATCTCTGCACTGTGCACCTCTCATCAAAACCAAACAATGGCAAAGTTTCCCACTCCTTTTCCATACATATACATGTAAACATCAAATCACATTCCTTCCCACATAAATTCAAAAGCAAACACACATTTCTATTGGTTAAACATTTCAACCCCTTCCAAATGACATAAATTTCAACCCTCCCCCCATTCTGCCTTCTGCCCGCTACCATAGCAACAGGTCATGGAACACTGAACTGAGCACACAGGTCACAAGTTCAGCACACAATGTTGCTAATCAAAACAGCAAGTGTGCTTGACTTTTCAACATATCAGCTTATCATATATAATGTTCCTATCACACACTTTTTGTTAACCTATAAGAATCATGCGCTTAAAAAACAGAAACATGCACCCTACCTTTCAGTGTAGAAGGTTGTCAAACACCCAATGATTTCTTGTCTTTTTTCAAAACTGCATCTTAGCCACCATTTTAGAAAAATCTTACTTTTCAAACTGCCATTTCATTTACAGAGACCATCTGAGTGCATCCAGACCTCCCTTCAAGATGCTTAGAGTGTGGATTGTGGGACACAGCTATATTTTCTGGAGCCAAAGGTATGCAGAAAACAAAGGCATTCACAAAGACCTAGGTTTGCCAAATGTAGACATTAAATGGATTGGACAGAGAGGGTTAAAGTGGCACCAATTGATGCCATTGGTAAAAACCTTTATGCATATCCAACACCCTGACCTCATAATAGTGCACTGTGGTGGCAATGACCTAGGCACTTTGACTGGGGTAGGTCTGAAAATGCTTATGAAGGACACCTTTGCAGAATTGTTTTCACTTTTTCCCAAAACTGCCTTTGTGTATTCTAACATATGCCAAAGGCAGAAGTGGAACTGGTCCAATCATTTTTGTCCACAGATTGAGAAAGCTAGGAAACATGTGAATACATCTGTTTCTGCTTTTCTCCGAGACTATAGAATGGGGTCCATTTACAATAACAATCTGCGCTTTCATATGCATGAGATGTATAGGAGAGATGGAGTACACTTTACTGATGAAGGAAACAGAGTCTTCCTCAACAACTTTAGACTCTGTATAGGTACTTACTTATAAATGTATTTTGGGACCCCCTTTTTTCTCAGCCCCCACTTGACGAATCACCATGAAATTTTCAGGATAGGTGCGGAACGGAGCTAGCCAAAAGTTTGAAAAATTTCGCGAAGATTCGTCAACCGGTGCCAGACTTATTGGGAATAGAATGTGGCGGATTTCCTATGGAAAATAGGTCCTAACTATAACTAACATATATATACATGACCCGTGACAAAGGAGCGGCTGCTCCGAAACGCGTCAGGCGTTTTGCCTTGTAACAAATAAACCTTTTTTGAACCACGCTTATGGATTTGGGCTTCGGTTTCTGTGAAATAATAAATCACAAGGATTGGATCTATGTAAAGAGGTTCGCTACCTCACCGGAGCCCGCCGCCATTGAGAGGCAGAGAAATCGCGAGTGAATTTGGGATATATATATATATATATATATATATATATATATATATATATATATATATATATATATATATATATATACATACATATATATACATACATATATATATTACCTACTGGCAGTCGCCAGTAGGTAGTTATAGTTAGGACCTATTTTCCATAGGAAATCCGCAAGATTCTCTTAGGAATAACGTTGGCGTCGATTGATGAATCTTCGCTAAATTTTCCAAACTTTTGGCCAGCTCCGGTCCGCTCCTATCCTGAAAATTTCATCGTGATTCGTCAAGCGGGGGCCGAGAAAAAAGGGGGGTCCCAAAACGCGTTTTCCCCATGCATTTTCCCATGGGACCTGTTGACAAAGCTACAGCCCGAAGTGCTGAACGGAATTACACCACATTTGGCAAAGAGGTAGTCCTCAGTTCAGACTCATGCCTTCTGCTTAAATGGTGTAAATCCGTTCAGTAGTTCCTGAGAAAATCAAAAGTAAAATCACATATATATCTGGGCGGAGCCTAACCACACATCTTATCGTGAGATCTGATTGGCTGTCAGCACTTCATCCAAGAAGTGTTGGCAGCCATCTTGGGACCAATATACATGATAGAACCTCATTAAAAAGCATTGCAGTTAATAGAAGGTTTTAAGACTTTAGTTACATTATAAATCATTTGTTGATGGTACCATACTCATTTTAGAAATTGTGGTGTGTTCTAAGGTGATTTTACCAAGTGAAAAAGCCTTCTGCTGTGATATCATGAATCATGTTTGAGAGAAAACTATTTTCTCATGCTTTTCCCACAGAGGTTTGGAAGGTGATCTATAAGCTAAACTGAGAGCATATTTTCTGTAAATTCACATTATCTTTCTCAGTCATGTGAGAATGAAGACTGACATTCTCAGTAAAACATGTACATCCAACTAGGGCAGAGACTGTCAGTTGATTCCTTTGTGTTCTACTGCAGCTTCCCAGAGTGTTCTAAAGAACAACTAGAGCGCTAACAGTCCTACTTATGACAAACGTATGGCCCACCTGAAGCCATCTTGGTTGGAATAAAGTGGTAACTCTTAAAATATTTAATTTAAAAAGGAACAAAATGAGGGGGTTCATTTTGCCATAGAAAGTATGATTAGTGCTGCAGAAAGAAAAATGAGGGCACATTTTGACTTCTCAAATCCTCTTCTATTTCATAAAAAAATTCTGACATGCAGACTGAAAAATGCACTTTGAATACCAGCAGCAGACTTCCCTGGTGAGCTTTACTACAGTGATCTAATGAGCAACTAAAGTGCTAACATTCAGAATTTATGGCAAATGTGTGACACATCGGAATGCCTTCTTGATGGAAGCAAAGTAAAAAACTGAAAGTATTTCCTACTGAGGAGACTGCAGTAAATGAGGAAATTAGGAAACTTCATAACAAATAAATCTCCCAAGATGGCCACCAGAGACAAAAGAGCCCAAAGGTAGCCCAAATATCACCCAGATGTAGCCCAAGTATAGCCCAATGACAGAATGTCCCAGAGTGTTCTAACGAACAACTAGAGCGCTAACAGTCTTACTTATGACAAAAGTATGGCACACCTGAAGCCATCTTGATTGGAATAAAGTGGTAACACTAAAAACATTTAATTTACAAAGAAACAACATGAGGGGGTTCATTTTGCCATAGAAATTATGATTACTTCTGCAGAAAGAAAAATTAGGGCACATTTTTGACTTCTCAAATTCTCTTCTAGTTCATAAAAAAATTCTGACATGCAGACTGAAACATGCACTTTGAATACCAGCAGCAGACTTCCCTGGTGAGCAGTAGTTTTAGTACAGTGATCTAATGAGCAACTAGAGTGCTAACATTCAGAATGTATGGCAAATGTGTGACACATCTGAATGCCTTCTTGATGGAACCAAAATCAAAAACTGAAATTATTCCCACTGAGGAGACTGCAGTAAATGAGGAAATTAGGAAACTTCATAACAAATAAATCTCCCAAGATGGCCACCAGAGACAAAAGAGCCCAAATGTAGCCCAAATATCACCCAGATGTAGCCCAAGTATAGCCCAATGACAGAATGTCCCAGAGTGTTCTTAAGAACAACTAGAGCGCTTACTGTCTTACTTATGACGAAAGTATGACACACCTGAAGCCATCTTGATTGGAATAAACTGGTAACACTTAAAACATTTAATTAAAAAAGGAACACAACGAGGGGGTTCATTTTGCCACAGAAATTATGATTAGTGCTGAAGAAAGAAAAATTAGGGCACATTTTGAGTGACTTCTCAAATCCTCTTCTATTTCATTAAAAAATTCTGATATGCAGACTGAAACATGCACTTTGAATACCAGCAGCAGACTTCCGTGGTGAGCAGTAGCTTTACTACAGTGATCTAATGAGCAACTAGAGTGCTAACATTCAGAATTTATGGTAAATGTGTGACATATCTGAATACCTTCTTGATGGAATCAAAGTAAAAAACTGAAAGCATTTCCTACTGAGGAGACTGAAGTAAATGAGGAAATTAGGAAACTTCATAACAAATAAATCTCCCAAGATGGCCACCAGAGACAAAAGAGCCCAAATGCAGCACAAATATCACCCAGATGTAGCCCACATGTAGCCCAATGACAGAAGTGTGCAAAACACTTATTTTTTTGTGTATTTGCAGTTTTATATAGTGCAGACTTGTCAGGTATTGGAGTGCTTTACACGAGCATTGGTTACATCACACAAGATCAAATTCATTTTGGTTGTAGACATGCGGAGATTTAGGGCCTCATGTAGGTAGCCAAATACCGGTCGGTAACGGCCGATTTTCGGTAAATATGCCGTTACCGACCGGTATTCAGACAAGTGAGATGTAGGAGTCCAAAAACCACTTTTCGGTAAATATGAGGCGGTAAATACCGATTCATATTTACCTAATTCTAAAATACCGATTCATATTTACCGAATACATTATTAACGAATCGGTAAATATGAAGTGGTAAATATGAAGTGGTAAAAATTGAAAATGACATGTAGGAGCAGTCGGTAATTAAGAAATCCAGGAAAATCGGTAAATAAGAGTCGGTAATTAACACGGATGGAAAGCAGGTGGTAACCATCAACAATGCATATAAGCAATCCCAAAATGCAACAGCGTGGACAACATGGCCGCCATGTACGTCATTGCAAGGCGCCTACGTCTACAGGCAGCAGGACTGAGGGTGTGGCGACGGGAGGAACAAATCTACAGACAGCGCATCACACTATTCCAGCTGACTGATGCAGAGATACATGAGAGGTACAGGCTACACCCCGAAACCATCATGGACTTAATCAGGGACCTTCACCCACTCCTGGACCAGCCAATAAGAAGGGCGCACGCCATACCCCCACATGTGCAGGTGCTCTGCAGCCTACATCTGTTGGCATCCGGCAGTTATCAGGTGGTGATAGCTGCGGTGGGTGGGGTATCCCAGAGTTGCCTGTCACGTTTCTTCAGGAAGTTCCTGGATGCCATGATGCAGAGAATGCACCACTACATCAGCTTCCCAAACACACAGGCTGCACTGCAGAAAACAAAAACAGACTTTTATCACATGGCACAGTTCCCCCATGTCATCGGCTGTATTGATGGTACACACATCCCAATCTGTCCTCCAGCTGACACAGAGCACATCTACAGGAACAGGAAGTCCACCCACTCCATCAATGTGCAGGTGATCTGTGATGCAGGGAACATCATCACAGATATTGTTGCAAAGTTTCCTGGGAGCACCCACGACTCTTACATCTTCCAGAATAGTGGGATCTACACACGACTGAGAGCCGGAGAATTCGGAGAGGGATACCTGCTGGGTAAGTAACAGTGACGCCCCTTGAAACCTGCAAATCAGAGTGTATAGAGGCATGTAACTGATGGTTCCCTTTTACTCATCCAGGCGACAGTGCATATGCATGCCGTTCATTCATCCTCACTCCCTACCTACACCCAGCAACCCAGAGTGAGAGACGATACAACGTGGCCCACAAATCTACACGCAATGTGGTGGAGCGCACGTTTGGACTGCTGAAGAGCAGGTTCCGCTGCCTCCACAAGAGCGGAGGCGCACGCCAGTACAAACCCATCACCTGCTGCAAGATAATTGCCACTTGTGCAATGCTGCACAACCTTGCCACGGAAAAAGGTACAGATGTGGAACTAACATATTTTGAGGACAACGAGGATGAGTCAGGCCAGCCAGAGGGCAGCGCAGCTAGAGTGCCAACTGCAATCGATGGGAGAGAGAGACGGGCAGAGATCACATGCAACTATTTCTGAGTAAGTGAGGGGACACAGCGAGTCGTGAGAAGTCATGACGTAGTTTAATGTGGCACCACGCCATGAACACATGAACAGGCCAATCTGGCAATATGCCATCTATACAATGAGTATGTCCAGGGTTACGTCACCCAATGGCAAGTGGATAAGCAGGGCCACATCAATGTTTGCGCATACGCGCTGCAGTGGTGGATTGCACGGCCTGTGCATCCTCACTAGAGCCAACCCCAAGCCGCCTGCTGCTCCTGCGTGCTTCGGGGACGGGGGGTGTGATGCTGCTGCTGGTGTCGATGCTCTCCGCAGCATCCCCTGCAGCAGTTGTCGACGCCTGACTTGTCAATAGCACCCCTAGTGCACTTGTCACCTGCACCATCCCCCGTGACAGGTCGCTGCAGCACTGTGTTAGGCCCTCCTGCATCGTCACAGAGCGCCGGCAAAGTAGGGAAGTCGCAGTTGCCAGACGGTTGAGTGCCCTGCTGGTAGTGTCCCTTCTCTGGCGTTCCCGGCGCCGTGCTTCGATGTCAGCATCTAATTTGCTGCACAACTGCTGGATTGACTGGGACATGTCCCGAATGCCCGCAGCCATGCCGCCAATGTTTGTGTCCATGTTGACTAAGCTTGTCCTCATCACCCGCATGTGCCTCTGGACTGACATTACTGCCTTTGATTGCAGGCGCTGTTGCTTCAACATTTGGCCCTCGAGCCCCAAGAAGACACCATGGCCGTCAGTGGGTGCTGGTGGACTCTGGACACGCGACCTGCGGCGCCCTCTTGCTCCCGTCTGTGCTGCCTGTGATGTTTGGGGCACAGTGGGATGGCTCCCTTCCTGGGGCCCGGTGCGGTCTTCTGGGCCCATGCTGTCGTCTGACGAGGTGTCTAAGGCTCGTAGCCTGGCTGCTGGACGCCTCCTCATTCTCACACCTGCAAGCGGAGATGTGGCCGGTGAATCGAACATGAGTGGCGATGCTGGCTCTGGTGGTGGTGATGCTGGCTCTCGGTGAGGTGATGCTGGCTCTGTGTGCGGCGAGGCTGGCTGCGTAGGTGGTGCGGCTGCAAGTGGGCCTGCTCCCTGGTCTGCACTCGTGCTGGCTAGAGGTGATTTTTGTGGCCGGTGTGCCGTCTCCCCTGCAGCATGCCCTGTACTGCATGATGTCACATCTGTGGACAGAAAAACAACATTGGCTCAGTGTCCCCGAAGGGCTGCATTGCAAGCGTCACAATAAATCATTTCACTTTCCAATCTGTCCTCTGTCTCCTTGTGCCTCGAGTGCGTGACATGCCTTGTTGCCCTGTGACATTTACGTCATGGTTAGTGTTGCCCTGACTACATCTCCCGGAATGCATTGCCTGTCTGCACTGACACGTGTGGACTGCAGTGTGATTCTTGTGTCACAATGGGGGATGTGGGATAGGGGTAGGGGCGGCTACATTGCTGTGCTTTCGTCTTACCTTGGTGTGTTGCGGCTCTGGCAGAGCTGTCGGCGTCCCCAAGACCCACGACGCTCTCTTGCTCGAGTGTGGCCGCCACCAGCTCCTCCAGTTCGGTGAGGGCAGGTGCCCTGTTGGTTCCATCTCCGGTCTGGCTGGCCTCCTTCTGGATGTCGCCCATCTTCCTCTTGGTCACAATCCTCAGGTCATACCAGCGCTTTTTGAGGACCTCAATTTCCCTGTGGGTCACTCCCACAGCATTGACCTGCGCCTGGATGGCCAGCCATATGTTGCGCTTTTCGGCCTCAGGCACTTGCAGGGATTGCCTCCCAAACAGCTTCTGGTGCTGCTTCACCACCTCCTCCACCAGCACCTGGAGTTCCTTGGGGCTGAATTTGAGCTTCCTCCTCCTTTCCCCTCCGTCTTTCTGTGTGCTCTGGCTGGACATGCTGTTCGTTTCCCGCTCGCACATGCAACTGCTCCCTGCCTCTCCTCTGCACTCCGAGCCTCTCCAGGGTCGGCTAATTATGTACACCTGCCTGGGTGTGGCCACTTCGGCTAATTGTGTACACCTGCCTGGGTGTGGGCAGTTCCTGGTTGGGTGGGCTGTCGTTGCACAGGATTAGCTGTTTCGTCAAGTCATGTGATGTTATTTACCGAATCCGTACGTACCGATTCGGTATTTTCCGATTCGGTAGATACCACCTCGGTATTTTCCGAATCGGTAGATACCACCTCGGTATTTTCCGATTCGGTAATTATCACCTCGGTATTTACCGAATCGGTGAATTCCGATTCGTATTTACCGACTGTTACCGAATCGGTAACTGTTACCGAATTTTTACCTACATGTAACTTACCGATTCTAATTTACCGATTCGGTACGGCTCGGTATTTAAGAACCGGTAAAATTTATTTACCTACATGAGGCCCTTAGTGATTTGACCAGAATCACAGAATGTTGAGCTGAAGCAGAAACTCCAACCTGGTTCCCCAGTTGCAAAGTCTGCAGCTCTGGAAGTAACACCACATCCTCTCCCCTAGGTGCAAAATTTAATCAAGTGGTCAACTGGATAAAAAGCAAAAACCAAAGGAAATGATGGACGGAGTGTTGAACATTGCAAGCACTCACCCCCAGTCAACGGATCTGGGTTTAATCCATCACCGTTCTTTAGCCCAAAGCCACCCCAGTTCAGACATGGCCATATGCAAATCAATCTGACACTGTGCCTCATGGGAACAGTCCAGCCCGAACTGCCAAGCCATGTCTTCCCTGGACTGGAAACAAGCTTCCTAGGACCGGTTTCTGGCATTTCAGCCGTCTTCAGCCAGGCTTGCTTGAATCCAGTGGCAAAGTGAGCAAGGGACTCAGGTCTGAGCATACCCTGCCAACTTATGCCGAACAAAGCAAAAACCAAAGGAAATGATGGACGGAGTGTTGAACATTGCAAGCACTCACCCCCAGTCAACTGATCTGGGTTTAATCCATCACCGTTCTTTAGCCCACTCTTCCACCCCAGTTCAGACATGGCCATATGCAAATCAGTCTGACACTGTGCCTCATGGGAACAGTCCAGCCCGAACTGCCAATCCATGTCTTCCCTGGACTGGAAACAAGCTTCCTAGGACCGGTTTCTGGCATTTCAGCCGTCTTCAGCCAGGCTTGCTTGAATCCAGTGGCAAAGTGAGCAAGGGACTCACGTCTGAGCATACCCTGCCAACTTATGGCGAACAAAGCAAAAACCAAAGGAAATGATGGACGGAGTGTTGAACATTGCAAGCACTCACCCCCAGTCAAGTGATCTGGGTTTAATCCATCACCGTTCTTTAGCCCACTCTGCCACCCCAGTTCAGACATGGCCAACTGGATAAAAAACCATAAAGATTACAAATAATTTAAAAGTTCTTTGTCGCTATATGAAAACTCAGAAAATATGTCCTCATTTTAGTTTTTTAGAGCACTAACCATAATTTTGATGCAAATAAGACCCTCTCATATATGTAATTTCTAAAGGAAATACTCTAGGTATTACAGTTTTGATTACATCAAGATGACGTCAGGTGTTCCACACTTTTGCAATAAATATAGAATGTTAGCAATCTAGTTGTTCATTGGGATACTGTTGAGAGGAAGAGGCCAGGGGCTCGGACTCTGAAAATTGAAGGCAGGTAGGAGAGTGCAGATGCAACAATTTGACCACACTGGGCAGGCAGGAAGGGCAGTGGCAGTACAACAGACTATGGAGTGCAGTGGAAAGGGGGGCAGGGGCAACAAACCAACAATACAGGACTGGCAAGAGAGGCTGTGGCAATATAATAGACCATTGTGGGCAGAAGGAAGAGGCAGTGGTAGTACAACCATACATGCCAACAGACCCATTTCAGCCAGGAAACGTCCAATGTTTTTAAGCTCAAATGGGCTTTATTTGATCTGTCTCCTGTCTACAATCTCCTCTTTTTCAATGTAACTCAAGGGGGAAATTCAATAACCCAGTTTTTTTTCAAAATCTCCCTCTTACCAAGTTCAAAATGTTCGCAAGTATGGTGCATTGGATCATGGTAGGCAGGAGGAATTGGGGTAAGGACATGGACTCGGATAACAGAGGACAGGAGGGACATGGAGAGGTGCACCAAACTGACCCTACAGGGCAGGCATCAGGGTTTGCAGCAGCACAATACACCACACAGCGCATGGGGGAAGGGAGTGCAGCACAACAATCCATAGAAATCAATAGGGAGGGGACAGGTCCATGCATATGGACAACAGAGAACAGAGGGGAAAGAGGCAATGGTAGCAAGCTGACCATAATGGACAGACAGGGGAGAAAGCTGCAGCATAACAGACCATAAAGGGCAGGAGGGACGGATCAGGAGCATTACAATGGAACAGACAAGCCAGGAGGGAGGGAATGGGGGTCTGCACATGGAAACAGAGGGCTGGGGGCAAGGGGGCAGGGCAGGGGCAGCAATATGACCATGGAGGTCAGGCAGGATGGGCACTAGAAACAAGACACACCATGGAGAGCAACAATGAGACTATGATGGCATACACACAGACCATGGAGGGAAGGTGGGAGGGGGTCAGGGGCTGCTAGCTGACCACACAGGGAAGGTGGGAGGGGCCATGGCAGCACAGAAGACGATGCATGGCAAGCGGGAGGGTTAGTGGCAGCACAATGGCTATGATGGGCAAGAAGGAGGGTGCAGGGGCATGCACAAAGGACCATGGAGAATAGAAGGGAGGCTCAGGACCTGGGCACAGACAAGAGAGTTCAGGGGAAGGAGCCTCACAACAGACCGCGCAGGGCAGGCAGGAGGAGCAGTTGCGGCACAACAGACCAGGGAGGGCAGAAGGGTGTGGCAGTAAAATGGACCATGGAGGACAGGAGGAAGGGGATAGGGGCATGGCATGTGGACAGGCAGGGTGGAGGTGGCAGGGACAGGTTACAGTCATCTGACAGTGCTAGGCTGGTGGGAGGGGAGTGGCAGCTCAACAGAACACTCAGAGTAGATAGGAGTGGCAGGTCCATGGAACATGGTGGGCAAAAAGGATGGAGCAGGGGCATGCACAAAGACATCGGAGGGCAGGGGGAAGGAGAATAGGGGCAGCAAGCTAAGCACAGACGCTAAGCAGGAGGTCAATTATGGGCCATAGAATTGGGCAATGGAGGGCAGGAGGAGTGGACTGGTACATCATGCTAAATGGAGGGCAGTGGCAGCACATCAGACCATGCATGGCAGGAGGGAGGAGGCTAGTCCATGGATTCAGACAACAGAGGATAGGGAGAAGGTGGATGAGGCAGCAAGCTAACTGTTCAGAGAAGGTGGGTATTAGGAACTTTATTGTTTTTAAAATGTGTGTCTGTGCGAACTACTTAAAATATGAACAAGTATGCAACATAATCTCACTGTTATTCAGGAAGAAGAGGACGTTTGTGACTGTGACTCCGGGCTCACTTGGCAGAAACACCCCCTAACCCTCCACCCCCCATCGCAAAATGTAATGCCCGTGAAAAGGGTAGGTGGACGCAGTGTTACATAGAACATAGTCCTGAGAGCACGATTGAAAATGAAAACTAGATATAGTATATGGTATAAACTATGCACCAAAAAGTGTGATATAAGATGAACCGGGGCGTGAAATATAATATGCAATACATTGTGCGCAATGACAGATTCATTGGAGAGCGCGAGATAGCACAGGCACTAGCGCGTGCTACGATATGCGCCTTGGAGTGTAATATGCACAGGGCAGTGTTGTGTAACCTAACTAGTCTCTAAAGTTGTAATATGAAATATGTGCTGGGGAGTGTAACGTTGCATATGCACTGTGACAAAGATATGGATCCCAGATTGTAATATGTATGGCATAGCGCTGTGCGTTATAACATAAATGTATACAAGAGAAAAATGTATCAGGGAAACAATACGAAAAGCATAAATGAAGAGAGCATGTTTAATTACCCCTTCAAGGATATCTAATATTCATTGTGAATACATCAAAAATCTATTTCAAATACACACAGAAAAAGGCGCTTATTCAAAGAGAAACACAACGACATATATCACAAAAAATCATGTATATATAAATGAACAAAGGACATAATACAAATGACAATAACCCAAAGCAAATTATTCACATCATTGTACCCCTCTAAATTGCAGGCGAACCACTGAGAGGTAGTCAAAAAAGGGAACACTAAAAAAGGCTAAGTGGCCCAGTTTTGAGTGTCTCCACGAAAATCTAAGAATCACTAAAATTCTAGTGACTCCTCCATCCAATGTCTGTCGACGTGACCACATTTCAGCCCTTATTCTAGGCCTGGGCGGTAAATTCCGTTCCGCTCGCGGAATTCGTGGAATTTAGGTAATTTCGCGTTCCGCGGAGAAAGCGGAATTGCCCTAAATTCTGCTTTCCGCGGTTTCACGTAATTTTGGCTTGTTCGCGATCTCAAAATGCTTGTTCGCGAGATATTTCCTCCGAGCACGCAAACAGTGGTCGCGAACAGGAAAAAAGCATCGCGAACAAGCAATTCCGTGTGTTCGCGGAATTTCTGCGTGTTCGCGGAGATTTTAAACCATTTCGCGGAGATTTGCGTAACGCGGCTACGCAAATTCCGCCCACCCCTACCTTTTTCCTTATGGCCTCTTCAGGACAGGGGTTATACAGAACTACAATAAAAAAAGGACATATTACTCTCATCAAGGGTTCAGAGTGGGGAACAACAGATATGGATGGTGACTGCCCAGCACGTGCCACACAGAAGTCCCCAACAGAACCACACCAAAGTGAGCCAATTAATAAAAAGCCCTATTACCATGAAACACCACAAAGTGACAATCTATGAGGATTATTAAAAATTCAATAAAATAAGGACAACTCAACTCACTATAGACCTATTACCAACAAGTGCCCACAATTTCCTAAACAATAATACCAGACTACCAAATCAACCACAACTAAACCACCAAATTCCTTATTCCATCTCACTAAATAAAAAACAAAAAACAAAAAGATCCCTCCAGAACCACTTACATACTCCCTCAATAGTTGGGCGCTAATTCTCTCACGCTGCAGGGTGGACAGCAGACTTAATACACTGCCTACAGTAAATAAATACAAACGATAACAAACCATGAATGAAAATTGAATAATAATAATATTGAAAAACCATCGTAATCAAGACCCAAGTCCTACAGTGAATCAAACCACCACCAAAGTGCGGGCGACGGTCTTACCTCTTCAACATTATGAATGCCCGACAGCTGAAACTCTCAGCTTCAAAAATGATCCAAACACCGGGTTCCAAAATTTACTCCTATGGTGCAAACACAATTGAAATACTAATGATGCCCGTTATGCAAACGGATCCGTGCTGGGCAGTCACCATCCATATCTGTTGTTCCCCACTCTGAACCCTGGATGAGAGTAATATGTCCTTTTTTTATTGTAGTTCTGTATAACCCCTGTCCTGAAGAGGCCATAAGGAATAAGGGCTGAAACGTGGTCACGTCGACAGATATTGGATGGAGGAGTCACTAGAATTTGAGTGATTCTTAGATTTTTGTGGGAACACTCAAAACTGGGCCACTTAGCCTTTTTTAGTGTTCCCTTTTTTGACTACCTCTCAGTGGTTCGCCTGCAATTAAGAGGGGGACACTGGTGTGAATAATTTGCTTGGGGTTATTGTCATTTGTATTATGTCCTTTGTTCATTGATATGTACATGATTTTTTGTGATATATGTTGTTGTGTTTCTCTTTGAATAAGCGCCTTTTTCTGTGTGTATTTGAAATTGATTTTTGATGTATTCACAATGTATATTAGATATCCTTGAAGGGGTAATTAAACGTGCTCTCTTCATTTATGCTTTTCGTATTGTTTCCTTGATACCTTTTTCTCTTGTATACATTTATTTCCTTATACCCAGTTATTAGTGGGTTAATTGGGTATACCCCTGTTGGTTATGACTAGTCTTTTTACACTTTGTTAAGTGTGAGGTGGTTAGAGTAATCCATATCACATTAAGTGTGTGTAATAAATTGCTGTTGCTTTCACAGGGACGGCGCTTTGCCATTGGGGGATATATATTGTATTAGTTATTTTGAGTTTTTTGTTGTATGTATTTTGTATATTTTGTAATTGTATGTAGATGTATGAACTGTGTATGTACATCATTTAAAACTGTAGAGAATGTCAGAAGAACCTTATATGGTGAGTTACTCAGAGGAAGATATCAATAAACTGAAACAGATTCCATCACTTTTGGGTGTAGATACTTCTGGGGTTAGGAACCTTAACTCAGATAAGGGAGAACTATTGGTACAATTTAGGAAAAAGAACACTAGGACTCAATTGCATGCCCAAGTACTATTGGAATATCTGAAATCAAATACTATACCTACAGGCTTGCAGGTTAAAAATATCCCTGTGATCTTTATAAATGATAAGGCATATTTGGTAGATTTCAGTGGGGTAGGGACAAAGTGTTCCTGTGACTGGATTGTGTTGTCAATCCAGACTGCCTTAAGGATAAGTGAAGAGGAACTTAAGGAAATCAAGAGATTGGAAGAGGAAATTGGAGAGTATACTACCATAGCATATGCTAAATCATTGTTAGAAACTATTGAGAAAACATTGACTGACTTTAAAACTCATACAGTTAATTTGAAGACCTCTAAAGTAGTGAAAGACATCAAGAACTATAAATTAGAGTGGGTATATCCCTATCTAAAAGAGGATTTTTTCAAAAATAATAATCCAAGTAATCTTAATTTACAATATAGAGGGAGATCACGACTAAATTTGTAACCTTTTCGGACTCGTCGTCCGACTCCGATCTAGGAGAAGGTGCTTCCTTCCAACTAAGGGTGGGCGTAGTTCGCGAAGTAGCACTTCGCGAAGCTATGCAAAGTGAAGTTTGCACTACGCGAGCTACGCGTAGCACTTCGCGAACTGCGTAGTAACATGTTCGCACTGTGCAAGATGTTGTTTTCAATGATTGCACAGTGCGGACAAGCAACCGGCACTGTGCAATCATTGAAAATGGCATCTTGCACAGTGCGAGCTGTAGTTTTCTGCTGCTCGAGTAGATTTTTACTCGAGCGGCAGCTTTCTCAACGCGAACTGGTAGTTTCTCATCGCGAGCGGTCGCAAGCATACGCGACCCCTCGCAATGAGAAACCTGACCTCCTCGCGTTGGGAATCTCGCCGGGAGGTTTATTTTCCATGCTCGCGATCGCCAACTTGATGTTGCTGATCGCGAACAAGGAAAAAGTCTTGCCGGGATGTCATTTTGCTTGCTCGCGGTCGCCAACTTGACGTTGAGGACCGCGAGCAAGCAAAAAATGACCGCAGCACTACGCAACACTACGTTACGCGTGTTCGCACTGTGCTACGTGCAGTTCGCGTAGTGCGAAGTAGCGCGAACTTCGCAAACTACGCGAGCGTAGCGTAGTGCTTCGCCCAGGCCTACTTCCAACCCTACCCCACATATCAGCCATACTATCAATATCCCAGGTCCTACCCTCCCCCACCCCCTTTTTTAGACAGAGGTGGGATCAGGGGCGAGGGTTCCGAAGAGGATGGCGAACACCTGTACAACAGAATCAGGAACAGGGGTTCTTCAGGACACGGCACAAAGTGTACAGACGTTAAAACAGGATGAGGGCTGCAATAACACTGGCATGGAGTTAATGCCAGTGTATATTTTGTCTAAACATCCCTTGACCGATGTGGAAATTACAGTACTCCGAAAGGGGTTATCCTTTGTTCCGACGGTGATGCAAGACCCTGTAGACACTAAAATTGAAGTTTTACATTTTCTTAGGAAAATCCGATTGAAGATCTTTTTTTCAGAGTATAATGAAAGTAATGAAAGAAACTTTAGTGGTCTTAAGAGAAAGTCTCTTATGCCTGATGAAGTTTTGGTTTTTGAAGACCAAATATTACGTGAAATAGATCTGTTGAACTCTAAACAAATTACTTTTAGATCTAATTTCTCCAAACAAAAACAATTGGCGTTACAAGATCTTGCCAATAATCCCCTTACGGTTATTAAACCAGCTGATGAGGGTGGGGGAATAGTCTTATGGGACACTGAAAAATATTACGAGGAGATCATGCCTCAATTAAGCAATAGGGAGCATTACCGTCCCTTGTTGGATAACCCCATGGCTAGATTGAAAGCTCAGATATTACATCTTACCACTGATGCTATGGAAGCAGGGTATTTGTGTAAAAAAGAGTATGAGTACTTGAATTTCACAGAACAGAAGACACCCAACATATACGTACTGCCAAAAGTACATAAAGATGTACACCAACCCCCTGGGAGACCAATCATTGCCTCTTGTGGCTCGATTTTGGAGCCATTGGCTAAATATATTGACGTATTCCTGAAGCAATTTGTAGCACAAACAAAAGCGTATGTGAGAGATACGAAGGATCTCATTTCCAAAATTGAACTCTCGGTGTTCGATGGAGACCAACAGCTGTTGGTCTCCTTCGACCTCGAGAGTCTATATACCAACATACCTCAGGATGAGGCGTTGATGGTTATGAGATTGGTGTTGGATACTAGACCGAGACCTCACTTGGTTCCCACTGAGTTCCTGCTTGATCTGGCAAATATTTGCTTGAAAAATAATTTTTTTGCTTTTAAAACTGAATTATTTTTGCAGGTTAAAGGTGTAGGGATGGGATGCTGTTTCGCTCCTGAAATAGCGATTTTAGTGATGGACCATTTGAAATGAGGTATATCTTCCATGAGGCGACTCCATTCAGGGATCATATTCTTGAGTGGATTCACTTCATTGATGATGTTTTTATGATATGGAAAGGCACGCAAGAAGAACTGGAGCAATTCCATATGCGGTTGAACGCTCGGACAACTGATCTCAAATTCACTAAAACTGCTAGTAACACACGTATCAATTTTTTTGATGTATGGATTATTGACAAAAATGGTAGGCTGGAGGTAGATTTGTATACCAAGCCTACCGACAGGAACACTTTGCTTGATTACACGTCAGGGCACCCACGTAACCTCAGGGACAATTTGCCCTATGGGCAGTTCCTGAGGGTACGCCGTAACTGTACTGATAAGAATGATTATTTTAAAAATGCTAAGATTCTACAAGAGAAATTAGTTACACGAGGGTATCCTAAATGATTGGTAAGAGGGGCACTTAAAAGAGCTTGGTATACCCCCCGGGAAAATCTACTTACACCAAAAAGCAAACTAGAATCTGAACAATTGGTCTGTGTACTTACGTTCAATCCTAAAGCAAATAAAGTAAAACAGATCATTTTAAGGAACCTGAGGTTATTGGACCACTTGAACATTCCTAAGCCCTTATTTGCCTTTCGATGAGGTAGAAATTTGAGGAACCATCTGGTTAAAGCTCTTCGCCAGAAACCCACTCCAACAGACGTGAGAGGTCTGTTGGGGTTACCAAGAGTTATAGGGCACTATAAGTGCAATACCTGTGCTGCCTGTACCTATACCAAAGATTCAAAAGTGGTGGTGATTCATAAAAAACAACATAAACAATTGTGTTTCTCAAATTGTAACACTAAAAATGTAGTGTATTGTGTGACTTGCCCGTGTGAAAAAACTTATATCGGACAAACGACACAAGCTGCCAAAATGCGGATCATACAGCATAAATCTCGGATTCGATGTAAGACCATAGGGGCTCCAGCACTTTATTGAAAAGGGACATGGAGAAAATGATTTGGAATGGTCTATTCTGGCGGTGGTTAAGGCACCTACCAAAACAACTTTGCAGAGTAAACTAAATAATCTAGAAGCGTGTTTGATAGAAAGGTATCAGACATCAAGTATGGGCTTAAATGATCGAGATGAGGTTTGGGCTCTGATTGAGAATTAACCTGTAGCATCCTATATACATATGTAGATGGAAAGGAGTAGCCCCCTGATTTTTACATTGAAGGGGAGTTTCAGAATTTTGATGTATAGCATTCCTCTTGTGTTCAATGTGTGCATTGTATGCTTTTTATGTCACCTGTATAGGGTTCTCTTCTTCATTTATTCTCATTGTTGTATATATGTAGATATTGTATATAACTGCATGCTTAGGAGTAGGATGTTGCTCTCGTCCTTCGATCTGGGGCCCCTCAGTGTGGTTTGGTGACTGCCCAGTAAATCAGATTTATTTTATCTTTAGTGAGTGGTGTAGTTTAAGTTGGTCGTATTTTATTTTATTTTATTGTGTTATTGGTGACCCTTGTTCCTTTTTTGGGATGGTTTGTTGCGTAATATATACTTAATCCTTATTATGATAGCCTGGGGATTTAGATGATTCATTTCGGAATGTGCCTATCTCCAGTCCCCTCTCCATGTTACTGTTGCCGGAGGGGTTGACTGGTGTATGCTGGGATCCATATTGCCAGGTGCGACTCGTGTCGCCTTGTTGTACCTATAAATTTCCCTTTATTTAATTGGGACATTGGGGACTCCTGCCTTTTTGGGATGGTGTGGCGCCTAATATATATTTATTTTTATTTTTTATTTTTGATGGTTGATAAATTAGACAATTTGCTAGAGTAGTTACCGTGCCCCGGTCCCATTTCTATGTTATTGCTGTTGGAGGGCGGGACTGGCGAACATTGGGATCTTTATTTCCGGGTTTGACGCTCGCCGCTCTGTGGTATATACTAACCCGAGCGACTGAGGAGCTGGTGTGGAGTGAGGTTTTGGCTTTTGGACCGACCCGACGTTCATTGAGTAAGTGGATCGCCTTATGCACTCTCCCTTAGTCTTGTGACTTTGTGTTGGGATTAATACAGCGACGGATCCGTTTGCATAACGGGCATCATTAGTATTTCAATTGTGTTTGCACCATAGGAGTAAATTGTGGAACCCAGTGTTTGGATCATTTTTGAAGTTGAGAGTTTCAGCTGTCGGGCATTCATAATATTGAAGAGGTAAGACCGTCGCCCGCACTTTGGTGGTGGTTTGATTCACTGTAGGACTTGGGTCTTGATTACGATGGTTTTTCAATATTATTATTCAATTTTCATTGATGGTTTGTTATCGTTTGTATTTATTTACTGTAGGCAGTGTATTAAGTCTGCTGTCCACCCTGCAGCGTGAGAGAATTAGCGCCCAACTATTGAGGGAGTATGTAAGTGGTTCTGGAGGGATCTTTTTGTTTTTTGTTTTTTATTTGGTGAGATGGAATAAGGAATTTGGTGGTTTAGTTGTGGTTGATTTGGTAGTCTGGTATTATTGTTTAGGAAATTGTGGGCACTTGTTGGTAATAGGTCTATAGGGAGTTGAGTTGTCCTTATTTTATTGAATTTTTAATAATCCTCATTGATTGTCACTTTGTGGTGTTTCATAGTAATAGGGCTTTTTAGGTCTCGCCTGGCGAACGCAGCGCGAAGCGCTGTCGCCAGCGAGATCTATTGTTGCTGACTTGCCTCGGAAGTGGGACAGGAGATGGGCACGCGCAGGCTCTTGGCGGATTTGAGTTGGTGTACGCGCTTACAGCCACGCGGCGTGCACATCTCCTGTCCCCCTTCCCTCGCAAGTCAGCATGCAGTTTCACTTTCGTGAACATTCACTCGTTAAAAACGCAGCGTTTGGGCATCCGCAGGGCTTTTGGCGCTTGCATGTAACGTGTACAGCTGGTGCTTGGTGCCGTGTTAATTAGGCTCGAGGCAGTAGTTTCTTTGTGAACGCGCTCATAAAGACTCGGGCCCCTCTCAATTCCTGAACTATGGCTATGGCGCAGCGGTAAAAATACAAGAACCACACCAGAGAGGTACGATGGACCTGCGCCACCTGTACCTTGGTACCCACATGCTGCGGTAATTACCTAGCCCTCGAACTCCAGTGCTCGCGCCCCTTGCGCCATTTCAATGTGTACATATTAACAGGTTCGAGCCTTATGCGCGCTCCGTCATACTACATGCCGCGCTACATCCGCTAATAGCGAACGGGAGGGTTGGTGCTCAGGGCGCCCTATACTGCCTTCTTCATTCAAGCGTAAACAAGCGGGCCCATTCCTTTTTAGTGCTGGGAGCTAGGCGATTTGCCCAGAATCACCGGATGTTTGAGGGTCGGTGCCGAGACTCGAACTGGATTCCCCAGCTTCAAAGTCCCACGCTCTAGCCATTATGTTGTGTTGCTCTACACAACGCGTGTAGTGTGCCTTGCACCCCTAGGCCGTCGCGCTATCACCCCCCCTAGGGACAGGATAAAGGATCTGTGATCCCGGCTGTCAGGAAACCCGGTCTGGCTGAAGGGGGAAGCGAGGAGAGAACTCGCGGGCAGTCTTGCCCGAGTGTAATCCAAAGCGGGCCAGCCACCACCATCGCTGGCTACCCTGGGGCAGTCCCCGGGCAGCTAAACATATCGGCATGAGCCCCCGGTCCTAGTGCCTGGTAGGCAAACCACTAATGCAAGCGCAATTCAAAGCAACAACGAATATTTCGCAGTCGCTGGGCCGGCATGTACTCCCGGGAAGACCCGCTGGTCATCTTGTACTCCGACTCGGCCTGCTCTCACCTGCTGAACTCCTGCAGCGCATGCTTCGCCGAGTTCTACGCCCCCTGCGCCAACAAACACACACGCACCAGCCGCCCTCAGCCAGTGCATGCGTATCCCTCAACGCGCGCATGGCGTGCTTTCGCTTTCCCTCCCTCCGGCGTTTCAGCCCACGCTCAGGTTCTCCCGCCCGTTGAGGCCCCCTCTCTTCCTCCCTCGCAGCTCTCTCCCCTCCTCTCCCTGCCTCCTCTTCGACCCCCTTTTGTCATACTCCCTGCCCTTTGAGTCACCTTCCTCCCCCCTTTGACTACCTAGTGCCTCTTCCCAGCGCAGCCACGCACTGCTCGGTGACCCTCGGCAGAGAGCAGCCCTCGCACGGCCACGAGGATGGAGAACACACTGCTGCTCGAGATGCTCCTGCTGGCGATCCTTACCGGCCAGCTGAGGCTGCGCAGGAAGGTGGGTGCCCCCGGCAGACACCCTCCCCACCCCCTCCTGGCATGTGAGAGTGATCAGCCGGACACCCCCTGCTGGCATGTGTGAGTGTGAACGAGCCTGGCACACCCCTGTTGGCATGTGTGAGTGAGTGTGAACGAGCCTGGCACACCCCTGCTGGCATGTGTGAGTGAGTGAGTGTGAACGAGCCTGGCACCCCCCTGCTGGCATGTGTGAGTGAGTTGGAACGAGCCTGACACCCCCCCTGCTGGCATGTGTGAGTGAGTGTGGACAAGCCTGACACCCCCTGCTGGCATGTGCACGTGATCGGCCTGACACCCCGTGCTGGCATGTGTGCGTGAGTGTGAAGGAGCCTGACCCCACCCTGCTGGCGATCCTTACCGGCCAGCTGCGGCTGCGCAGGAAGGTGGGTGCCCCCGGCCTGACAGCCTCTCCTCCCCCTGCTGGCATGTGTTTTGTGATGGTATTGTGTATCTTTATTTTCAGCGTGGTCCGCTTTCAGTGCGGTCCGCCTTGGTCACGCTTGTCTTTTCATATTATCAGAGCTGGTTGTAAATAGCATTAACTGTTCTCTTGACTCTTCGTAAATGAGGTGCCATGGCGGCGGTACATGCCCATTGATCGCCCGCCTTGCACCCTGGCATGGCAATTCGCAGCATGACCGGACTGAGAAATCATAAGGGGGTGTCCCGCCCAAACAGCCCATCTGAAGCTACGTACCTGCATTTACATTTAGTAAAAACATAATTTTCGGTCGATTTTACCATTGCCAGCACCTCTAAATGGGCCAAGTCCATAATGTAATCTTTTTGGCCGCCTTTGTGTGTGAATTCCCTTCTAGCTGAGTGTGCGGGTTTGTGTATTTCTTTAAAAGTGCATGGGCATGGATGTCTGTGCCACTCTATCTAAGTCAATCTGGGTGTGCGTGCGTAAGGCTTTTATGATTAAGATCTAAGAATCCGCCTCGGGCACCACACAACCCCTTCGTTAACGCCTTTCACAGCGCAGCAGTAAATGGAACAAAAATTTCTTGGAAACCTACACGCGTCCCCGTGCGATTCAGGCTGGGTCAGTACTGCCAGCATTCAGCTTTTTGTTTCGTTTCTTTAATTGAATTTAAATATATTAATCAGCAGTTGAATTAAAAAGACATCCTGTGCATTTGAAGGCCACAATCACTGGAGGAACGCCTGGCCCACCTTTCAACGCAACCACGGCACAAGTTTTCACGTTTTACAAATTATTTATGATTAATTATTTTGTTATTATGCAACAATACTGTATCCTGCCGTCGAGATGGAGAGAGTAACTGAAACATTTTGCGAATGTTCGACCTGGCACCACGTCACCCTGAGGTTAAGCAATTGTTTGGCATTGGAGTCTGGAGCTTGTTGCTTTCTATTGAGAGTGATTTTTGTGTTCATCGTTATTTTTGTGTAGCTGTCTGTTGGCAATAGGCCTCGCATTACTAAAAATTAGAGCTATTGGTGTTGCATTATTATTTGCAACGCCAAAAGCTCAAACTTTTACTAATGCGAGACCTATTGCATTGCAAATGCTTGTTATTAATTGGCTCACTTTGGTGTGGTTCTGTTGGGGACTTCTGTGTGGCACGTGCTGGGCAGTCACCATCCATATCTGTTGTTCCCCACTCTGAACCCTTGATGAGAGTAATATGTCCTTTTTTTATTGTAGTTCTGTATAACCCCTGTCCTGAAGAGGCCATAAGGAATAAGGGCTGAAATGTGGTCACGTCGACAGACATTGGATGGAGGAGTCACTAGAATTTTAGTGATTCTTAGATTTTCGTGGGGACACTCAAAACTGGGCCACTTAGCCTTTTTTAGTGTTCCCTTTTTTGACTACCTCTCAGTGGTTCGCTTGCAATTAAGAGGGGGACACTGGTGTGAATAATTTGCTTTGGGTTCTTGTCATTTGTACTATGTCCTTTGTTCATTGATATGTACATGATTTTTTGTGATAGATGTCGTTATGTTTCTCTTTGAATAAGCGCCTTTTTCTGTGTGTATTTGAAATTGATTTTTGATGTATTCACAATGAATATTAAATATACTTGAAGGGGTAATTAAACGTGCTCTCTTCATTTATGCTTTTCGTATTGTTTCCTTGATACCTTTTTCTCTTGTATACATTTGTGCGTTATAACATAGGCATCGAGGAAGGCACGTTAGATGGGGCAATATAACCCGTGGGAAGGCAAGTGTGGCATGACATATTCACGGGGTGGTGTTACAGTGCACATGGGCTAGAGAGTGTCATAGCATACTCACTAGCTGGTGGAATACAACACAGATGTGTGAGGCACTCGGCGGGCACTGGTGGGTGTAACACAGCATTGGGCTCAGCCAGGAGCACGCTACCCATGTTTGTATAAATAAACGACAAGGGTGTCTACTTGGAGAGTACCCACCGGCGGGGGCGCTGGGATTAGCCACGGTAGGGCGTCAGACACGTCAGAGCTTCACTAGCGGTGTAAATACATTCGATGTGGATTCATTCTATGCATAGTCGCCTTTTAATGAATATCACGCAAATCGTCATGGTGATAGGTACATACGGTTTGTCCAGCATGTCCTAGGTTTTTCTATAAATATATATTTTTTATAAATCATAAAAAACAAAGGCCGGCCCCGGGGGATGGGGTCCCCGGGGCCATAAGTGGCCTGAGGAGGGGGGCAACGCAGCCCCCTCCTAAAGATTTTTTTTTTTAAAAAGGCCTTGACCCGGGGGTTGGGGTCCCCGGGGCCGATTAAGGCCTTGAGAGGGCCACATTTATTTTTTTCAACAAAAAAAATTAGGGTGCAGGCCCTGGGGGATGGGGTCCCCCGGGCCAATAAATTAGAACAAGAAGGGGGGCCACACAGCCCTCCTTCTTAAAAAAATAAAATAAATAAAAGACCGGCATCGCGCCGGAGGCCATGCCCCCTCCTTGCAGCTCTCTGCAAACACGCCCCCTGGCCAGTTGTAAGTTGGGGAATTAATTCCCCTTCAATACTGAGGGTCCCTGAGGGCCAACTAGCCCAACAGGTATCTCCAGTATGCGCCAGGGAGCTGCGTTGCAGACAGGTGGTCTGAGGCCATGCCCCTTTTTACACCTCTATGCAACACAGCTCTGTGGCGCCTACTGGAGGTACCTAGTGGTCTAGTTGGACCCTAGGGACCATCAGGATTCAAGGGGACTTAATCTCCCAACTTAAAACGGCCACAGGGCGTGTTTACACAGTAGGGAAGTGAGGGAACGGGGCCTGAGGTGACGTGTGCAAACACACCCTGTGGCGCGTTTTAAGAGGTAGTTTTAATCCCCTGCCCTATTATATACTAGGAGCTTACAGAGGAGGTCATGCTGATCACAGGGGGACCCCAACGCATAGTGTTCACTAGAATATGTAGGTGTTTTTACTGTATTCTGAGTGTCTTTTAACATAGCACTGGCTCTAGGACTGGTTAGTCGGACTCAGTTACCACCAGTATCCGTCATCATATGTACTCATACACCTATACATTCTGTTACACAACGCCACTCATCCATAGAGTTACTCACACACATAGTCACTCATGCTAATAAAGAATCAAACATCCATTTACTTGCATATACAGTTATACACACACCACCACACTTACTTCTACAGAAACTTAAACATACTTAGTCTTTTAAACAATCACTTATAGAAACACATACTTATTCATACAGGAACTCTTTCAATCTCTCACTCTCACATATACTCACTTATATACACCAATAGTCACATATACTAGTTTAAAACATATGTAGTTACTCATAAAGACACTACTGAGACAGTCATTCACTTACTAACACACCCATACACACACTCATCCACCCATACAGTCCTGCACACATGCTGTCTTCAACACATACAAACAGTGAGTCACTCATTCATGCACCTATGCACTACGTAATATCCCCCACCGAACCATACAGATACTCAGACACTCATACTGATACTCAAAAAACCAACTAATAACCTATATAGACACTCATGTAGCTACTCACCAACCCATGCAGCCACTTATACACAAAGTGAGAGACTGATACAGATATTTACATATTTAAACATTACTCACTAAGCCATGTATTCACTAAGATACACTTAATCAGTCAGTTATACAATCAATTTTTCAAAAACAAATCATCCATTTAGACACTTATATACCCATTTATTCTTCCATCGACCTTGAGACATACATATATAAAACATATGTAATTTTCAGAAAAACACACATTCACTGGATGATGTCATCAGTGATGTCATTTGAGATGTCATCAGTGATGTCATGAGTGATGTCACTGACCATGTCATGAGTGATGTAATATGTGACATCATCAGCAGTGCATTTCGGGCGCGTGAGTTATAGTTAGCTGAACTAACTATAACGGGGGAATTTCAATGGTTTTGTACGAGTGAAAAGTCCAGCTAACTATAACGCCCCTGAAACCTATGGTTTTTCAGTGAATTTCTAAGGTTTTTTAAATGCTAATTCCTAACTATAACGTGCCTGAAACCTATGTTTTTTTCAGTGAATATATATATATATGCAGTAACTCTTTGATGTTCATGATATGGTCATTTCCGGTGCTGTTTCCCCTTTAAATACTGCTATTCCCCACCACAACGTGTCATGTGATCAAGGCCCGAGTGGGGGCTGAAACGCGTCATGGCAGACTGGTACAGAGTGATATGAAATAAAGACTCAGTGATTGGCACCGAAGTTTTGGGTCCGTTCTTTCGTCTAATCAAGGCAGTAGCATTAGAGACGAATTTACATTCATCTAATTTACCGAACAGCTTCAACGGTACAAACGGAACCCCTCCCCGTTATCCAGGGCAGAGCGGCAAGAAGCAGCTGATTCCGGTTTCCGGAATCTTTTTTTTGGATACTCCGAGGAGGAGGAAGCCGCCATAGCCCCTGGGAACTGCATCCATTACCTACCTCTGCTACGGAAGCCGGGACGTCCAAGGTCGGCTGACCGGAGGAGTGTACCTGGTGTTGAGCGAAGGTAGGAGACGACAGAATTCCCAGTGGGGGGAGTGCACGGCACGGGATTGCGGTATTATACCAAGAATCCACGACCGCAATCACTGGAACACTGTAATTAAACTCGACAACCAAAAATGTCCGCTGACACGTTGAGACACCGAGAGGAGGCTGCAAGCTCCATGTTCCTAGACACACCGGCTGGTGTGCCGGTACGGGGTGAAAGCTCTGTGAGCCAACCGGAGGGTGCTCCCATCAGAGAACAGTACAGAAAACTGGAAAAACTAATGCGGGCAGAGCAGTCCAAGTGGTGGGAACACAGATCTCTTTCCCGCTACTTGGACGTAGGAAGAGTTCCTAGGGGTCTGAGAATTACCCTAGCGCCCAGCTACGAGAATCCGGACCCAGCGATGTTAGCTGAATGGGCGGAAACTAACTTGGCGTCCTCGAGCAAATTAATGATGATACTCATCAAATATGCGGAGAGTGATAGAGCCAAGTTACAAGCGCAAATTGACATTCTAGAAGGAGAGATAGACAAGATGGAAAAAGGTGAACACACGAAGAAAATGAGGGATGACATGCTGGCTCGCCTAAACAAGGATGAAGAGGTGATTAAACGTAGGAAAACGTACAAATTTGAAAGGGATCGTGTGGACTACCAAAATGGTCAAATCTTTACGTATGCCCGAAAATACGATGTAGTCAAAGCAAGGGGCAAAAAACTAACCAGAAGAAATGGAGGTGAAATAACGGTTCCATCTACATCGACCTCTGAATTAAGTTCGGCTGCAGAGAGCGATATTGAGGGAGAAAACAGAAGTCAGCCATTGGGGTTTACAAAATTTTCACTGGCGGAGGAGGTAGACTGCCTCTGTCAGGACAGACGGGAAACTCTACGTCCCCGTGGACCTCAAGCAGCAAAGAACAAAGACGCAATTACAAGCGAAGTCAGAGAAGGAAATGCGTCAAAAGAAACCAAAAACAAAAACGCAGGCAGGAAAGCGCCGAGGGGAAGATGGAACCGCTTTCAAAACAAGAACTGAGTGGCAGCACCTATTCGAATGCGGTAATCAACTTGACTGATATGCAACTGTCTCCAACTGAAGAGAAGATTCTGGGATTGGGCTTGACATTTTGCCCACCCTGTGATTTTAACTTCGTAGACACCAGATTGGACACTTACCGCTTCATTAGGAAGTTAAAACTACATAAATTTCACCTTCTGCAACCCAAAAAAGCCACTATCCCAAACATCCCAGAATCAACCAACCCTCCACTACTCACAGCGGGGGATGCATCCTTGTTTCAGGACGCGTGGTCCCTCATTGTAGAACAAGCAGAGGGCAACACAACTGGTGAACCAGCACTTACTGATGGCAGAGGAACCTGTGAAACTCCATTTAAACCTAAATCAAACTTCCAGCCAATTTTTTTACACGATAATCTGGATGTATACCACGAGTTGGTAACCCAAGACTTAAAAAAGCTATACACCACAACTAATAGGACATTTCGTAACAGGAACAAACAGAACCTTGTCTACTGGAATCTCATTAAGAAATTAGGAGCTGACAAGAATATTGTTGTGAGACAGGCAGACAAGGGGGGCAACATAGTCCTATGGCCGCGCCAATTATATATGGATGAGGCAAAATCCCAATTGGACGATATAGCATGTTACCGTAAAAGTAATATCAACGTGGTGAAATCATCCTGGCAAGAGCATTATCTGAAACTGTTGGCATGGAAGAGTGGGGGTTTAATTACTGAGGCAGAATATCGGTTTATGAAGAAGGAATTTCCTGTTATTCCAACTTTTTATTTAATCCCAAAGGTGCACAAAAGTACAACGACTCCACCAGGGAGACCGATAATTTCCGCAATTAACAGCCTTATGGAAAATACCTCTAAATACATAGATTTTTTTCTACAGGAGTGGGACCGCAGTCTGCCATCTTATGTACAGGACACCTCAGATTTTCTACGCAAAATTGAGACTGTATCGTGGGGTGAAGATATGCTATTAATGACTATGGACGTGAAGTCCTTATATACCTCGATAAGGCATTGCGATGGTCTTAAGGCAATAGAGTATTATTTGAATTTAAGGCCTATGACATTTGCAGCGCACAACAAAATGCTCAAGATGATGATTTCTGTATGTTTGGAGCAAAATTTCTTCTTGTTTGATAACCAAATATATCAACAGATCAGGGGTGTCGCAATGGGGGCCTGCTTCTCTCCTAGCTATGCATGTTTGCATATGGGCTTATGGGAGGAGCAGGTCCTCTATGGTGAACACATGGCCATCATAAAAGAGCATGTTGTATTGTATCTAAGGTATATTGATGATTTATTTTTTGTCTGGAGGGGAACTGAGCAAAGCGCAAAGGATTTTGTGGAGACATTAAATGTCAATTGTCTTAATCTTGAATTCACATCATCAATCAGTGATAAAACAGTCTGCTTTTTAGATGTGGAAATTAACAATAACAATAATATACTTTCCACTAAACTATTCAGGAAGCTGACAGCAGGTAACACCATTCTGCATGCCTCAAGCCACCATCCTTCACACCTTATTCGGAGCATCCCCTATGGGGGGATGCTTCGTATTAGGCGCATATGCAGCTCTGACTCTGATTGTGAAAGTGCACAGGAGGCTAGTAAACAGAGATTTCTAGCCAGAGGCTATCCCCTCAGACTAATTAAGGAGGCCATTCAGAAAACACGAGCCATACCTAGATTAAATGCACTGCTACCAAAATCGAGGAATGAGACAGTAGGGGATGAATCACCCACGTTTCAATCGAGAATTATCCTTACTTACAATAGACAACATCAGGAATTAAGGAGAATCTTCAGTCGTAACTGGAATTTAATACAGGGAGATCCAGTTATTGGTAGCACCATCAACCCCAAACCGGCCATAACCTTCAGGAAAGCATTTTCCTTAAAGGATGGCTTGGTGAGTAGCAGTCCAGAAGCGGCCCCAACAAATACGTGGTTGTCACAGGTGAAAGGTTTTAAGAAATGTGCAAATTGCAAAGCATGTAAATTTGGATGCAGCAAAACGCATTTTCTAAGTCCTTTTAAAACTGTACCCATGGAGATTGGCAAAAGACTTTCATGCAAAACAGAATTTGCAATCTATATTCTGGAATGCCCCTGTGGACTTAAATATGTCGGCAGCACAAAGCTACCAGTCCACAAAAGGATTTTACAGCACATCAGGGCGATTTCCAATAAAGATCAGGCCTATCCCGTGGCGAGGCATTTTGAAGGGAAGCACAACAGTAACCCAAGCCTCCTCCAATACTATGTTATTGATACAGTTTTACCATTGAAACGAGGTGGCAACCGGGAGGCCAAGTTAAGGCTACTCGAAACTAGATACATTTTAGAGTTAGATACGAAGAATCCGAACGGTCTTAACTCTAGTGAGGACTTTTTTACATGCCTTTAGTCTCCATAAATATAATGTATGTATCGACACCATCTATAGACTTTATACCACTGATTTTCCACTTTGAATCTCTCTTATCTTGTACTCTATGATGGGACACAGTATGGGTTCATAGGGTGTACCCGCAGGAAGCTTGCGATAACATGTTTTTAACAGGAGTTTTTTTGTTATTTTCTCGCTTTTCCCTTTTGTTTTTCCATTCCCAGGTGGAGATGGAGAAAACTAAATAGAGGTACAATCTCAATAGGGGAAAAGGAGAAATCAATGAAATTAGCATGATGTAAATATACAAAAGAATTAGAAGTATATCTTTTTAAGAAGGCGTACTAACACAGTATGCAAAAAAATGGAAAAATTAAGGTAACAAAAAATTCCCAATCTCAAAATGTAAAGGTATTAACTGGCAGTCTCTATAGAAGTGTAAAGTGGGGGGCAAATGATTGGATAGGGTAGAAATCACCTGTTCTTTAGTGATATAATGAAATACAAGTTTCCACATAGTTAACATTCGTTTGAATTGCCGGCAGGATTTTAGGGGACAAACTAAGAGGAGAACACCAGAAATGAAATTAAATCTAAGACCAATAGGCCCACTGGGGCGCAATCATGTCAAGAGATTACAAACTGTCGTAGTGCGCAAGCAAGTATTTAATCAAACTTTGTTGAAAGTATAGATTTCTTTCATGCTACTAGGATATTCAAATAGTAGCAGTGGATGCATTAGAGAAAAACTTTTTTATGTATATAGTATTTATGCCAGCAATTTATTTTTGATATGAAATTTTATCTAAATATTTTTCTATGCTGTATATATGTACATAGTATTTTCATATAATTATTTATTTGTAAATAAGAGTAGGAAATGTGAATCATCCACACTTACGCACATTTATGTATGTATTTTACACAATAAGATTGAAACCATTGATATGCAGTAACTCTTTGATGTTCATGATATGGTCATTTCCGGTGCTGTTTCCCCTTTAAATACTGCTATTCCCCACCACAACGTGTCATGTGATCAAGGCCCGAGTGGGGGCTGAAACGCGTCATGGCGGACTAGTACAGAGTGATATGAAATAAAGACTCAGTGATTGGCACCGAAGTTTTGGGTCCGTTCTTTTGTCTAATCAAGGCAGTAGCATTAGAGACGAATTTACATTCATATATATATATATATATATATTCACTGAAAAAACCATAGGTTTCAGGGATGTTATAGTTAGGAATTAGCATTTAAAAAAACCTTAGAAATTCACTGAAAAAACCATAGGTTTCAGGGATGTTATAGTTAGTTGGACATTTGACTATTATAAAACCAGAGAAATTCGCCTGTTATAGTTAGTTGAGCTAACTATAACTCGAACCCCCGCAATACACTGCTGATGACGTCACAAATTACATCACTCATGACATCACTGATGACATCATCCAGTGAATGTGTGTTTATGTAAAGTTTAAATATGTTTTATAAATATATATATGCCAAGGTGTATTGAGGTATGAATGAGTGTATAAGACTCAGGATGGATGATTAATTAGGTGTGGGACTAACTGTATAAGTGACAAAATAATTGTGTTTTGCGTAATGCATTTGTTAGCGACTGATATAGACATTCACACAGTTTAGGTTGTTAGTTGGTGTAAGCAGTCCCATGGTTTGGTTAGCAACTAAATGAAGATCTATATGAGCTATTTATTTCTTGTCTGAGTACCTGTATGAGTACCTGAGTGTCTGCATGGGTGGGTGTGGGGGTGTGACTCTCTGCATATATGTGTGAGTAGCTAATTCATTAGGTATATGTGTTCAAGTCTGTATCTGTGAAGGTCTGTATGGCTGAGTGAGTGTGTGTATGAGTGTCTCGGTGAGTGAATGGATGCCCCAGTGGTACATGTGAGTAACTCCATATGTGAAAGGCAGTATATATGAGTGTTGGACTATATAAATGACTATATGTGAGAATGAGTGATTGTGAGAGTACCTGTATGGATCATTATGTCCTTGTATTAGTTCTTGTATTAGAGTGTAAGTATGTGTTAGTATATGTTTAAATAAGTGATGTGGTGTGTGTATAACTGTACAGGTGAGTAAATGAAAGTGTTAATGATTATTTCCATTACTGACTAGATGTGTGAATAACTCTAAGAATGAGAGGCAGTGTGTGCGTGTCTGTATAGATATGTGACTGGATATAATAATGCTGTATTGATGGCTGACTGTATGTATAAGTGACTGTATAGGTGAATGAATGGATGTGTGTAGACCTAGAAATTAGAGAGTGGATATGCACTAACTGGTATTGCTGTGTTCACGGTTTTGAAAATTATAGTATGTATTTTAGACTGGGTGTATCAAGTGTTATATTAGGGTCTGATCAGGTGCATCTGATTTTCACGTGGATGATGGCATTTGAGATGTCAGCAGCAATATGTGACGTCACCAGCAGTGCATTACGGGGGCGCGAGTTATAGTTAGCTCAACTAACTATAACAGGCGAATTCCTCTGGTTTTATATAAGTCAAATGTCCAACTAACTATAACGTCCCTGAAACCTATGGTTTTTTCTGTGAATTTCTAAGGTTTTTTTAAATGCTAACTACTAACTATAATGTCCCTGAAACCTATGGTTTTTTCAGTAAATTTCAATGGTTTTTTAAATGCTAATTTCTAACTATAACGTGCCTGAAACCTATGGTTTTTCAGTGAATTTCATAGGTTTTTTGAAATGCTAATTTCTAAGAATAACGTCTCTGAAATCTATGTTTTTTTCAATGAATTTCAAAGTTTTTTTAATATCGAACTACTATTGTGTATTTGTCATTAATACTATTTTTTCTAACTTTCAACTACATAAAATAAACTGCAAAAGTACTATGTAACGTAATACATTTCACAAATTACAATGGGTTTTAAATAATACAAAACAATTTAACATTCAGATAACAATTTTTCTCCCTTTTTTTGCTGTCATCAGCTACTACTTAACTTCACTATTCACAGTGATGTCAGTGTAGTTTCATCATAAACAGCAGGGGAAAAAAACAATCAACTAGATTGTTAAAAAAATAAAACCCTAATTCTCTCAAATATAATACAAAATCAACACAAATAACACATCCAATAGTAGTTCAAATGTTCAAAGCTTACCTTTACTTCGTAGATTGTCTGCAAATTTACCCAATACGCCAGATAATGTATCAAACATTTCACTTTTAAAGCATCCAGTATGAATTACTTCAAGATCTTACGTAGTTTCTCTGCACATTTTCCCAACACGCCAGATAATATATAAAAAAAAATTCTTTGAAAGCATCCAGTATGAATTCCTTAAAGATCTTATGTAGTTTCTCTACACAATGTTTACAATACACCACATAATGTATCAAAAATTATGCTTTGAAAGCATCCAGTATGAATTCCTTAAAGATCTATACACCTTCCCTTTAAAGCCGAATAGTGTATCTAAAATCTTTGTTTCAGAAAAATTAAGTATGAGTTGGGTAATTCATAAGGCAATCTCGGTTTCATTTCCAAGTGTGTATCATTACAGTGACTCCAATCATTATTACACTTTAAATAAACTGTATAATGTCCACTTGTAGTAGTACTTCCAGCATGGAAAACAATAGCAACTGTTGCAAAAGTTCTTCCAGAAATAGATACTTGATTATCAACAACAATTTTAATTTTGGTTTCCACTTTTCTTCCATTTGGTCGACAGCGTTGCAGCATTATAATCAAATATTTTCCATATATTTGTAGGCATAATGCAGATAGCATTCTTTATTTACAACGAGAACACATCATCTCATGATCAGCTTCTTTGACTAATTTTCGAAAATGGTACAGATTTGCAGTCAGGTATTGTTAAATATAAAAATCGTTCTCTGTCAACTATAGTGCTTGAAGTTAACGAACACTCTTCACATTTATGTTCCCATTTGTAACTGAGTCCAAATAAACTCTCAATCTGAATTCCTTCATCTTCTAGTACTCAAAGCATAACCATCAGAAATTTGTGTGCATCTTGCTGCATATTAGCACTGAACGTTAAAGATCCAGTACATGTATCCAACAGTTGGCGAATACCAGCAGCAGAATGAATGTTACTTCTATCAGTTCTCAATTCTTGAAATAAAGTGTAGCGTGCAGAACATAAAGGGGCAGATTTACAAGCCCCTTGCGTGACTTTTGCGCTGCAGTTGCGTCACTTTTTTGATGCAACAGCGGCACAAACAATGCGCCCTATTTACAATGTGCCGCATCTAGGGAGATGCGTCACGTTGTAAAGCCCTGCGTCACATTATACCTGCGTCAGGTATAATGTATGCAGGGTGGGAGTTCCCACACAGGAAGGCCTCATAAAAGTGACTCAGTGAAATCTACAAGATATCACTGCACCACTTTTATGACGTCACTGTGTTAAAACCTTACGCCTGCTTCAAGCAGGCGTAAGGAGTGACGTAGTGTAGTGGGAATAGGCCTCAACACGCATTGCGTGACTTTTCCGCCAACGGATGCATCAGAATTTCTGAAGCATCTGTCAATCCTTGCACCATAGTGCGCCGTATTGTAAATACGGCGCATCTATGGTGGCGCAAGGGTTTCTAAGGGTGGCGCAGGAAAAGTGATGCATCTGTACAGATGCGTCACTTTCTTGTAAATCTGCCCCAAAGGTTTTTCCTGACTTTCCATAATTTCACCATAAACATCTTCAAGATAAAATATAACATTTAGAATGACATTACCATAGCAGTTGACACAAGAAGCATTTTCTAATTGGTATCCAACAACATCATCACTTGTTTGTATTTTCTGCTTCTTTACATCTTTTCTTTTCTGTTGATTTTCTTTATGCTTTTCAGCCATAGTTAACTCTTCAACATATTTGCATTTTGAACACACAACACGTTTCTCATAAATAGGATATTCACCTAAATGGGGAGCATAAAGCCTTCTCAAACGATTATATTCTGTTACACAATTAACATCAGCACTAACCTTGTTCTCATCAAAATCAATTCAATACAAACCAGACAATGTTCTAACTCGAGATAATGCAACATATACCATTCCCTCATTAAACACAGTTTTTCCAACATTTACCAAAGCATTATCTACACTTAAATCTTGTGATTTGTGAATAGTTACTGCATATGCTGAACAGAAGGGAAACTGTTTTCTACGAACATACAAGTCTTTTACAAGCAAAATACGTGTGGTGGAACGTGCAATCTGTCTTACCTCTGCAATCTGTTGTATGTTGGAACCACGAGTTCCATAATCATGACTTCTCTAACAACGAGGTCGCAACCATGACCTCTTCTAAACTACAACTTTTTTTTACCACAAGTTCCTTTACCACGTTTTTTCGTGGTAAAGGAATGCGTGTTAAAAAAAGATGCTTTATATCTAGTTTTCCCATTTCCCCACCCCTTAAAAACGAATTACACCTATCCTATAAATAGACACGATTACCCACACATACCCGTTTGCACCCGCGGAGCTACTTTCATCAAAGCGCACTGAACAGTCAACAGAACAGCTGTATCTTCAAACAAGCATCTTGTTCCAGCATCCGTGCCTTAAAAATCTTGTGACTGTACTTCGCAAGGCCAGTTCTTCTCTCTCTACTTTATAAAAATATGATAAGTGATGTCTATCACTCTGGTGTCTGTAGATGGGGCTGCACCTCTTTTTTATACTCTAAAAGAAGCAAATATGATGTTGTTCTTATTTTGCCGTATTTGTGAAAAAATAAAAAAACTGAACAGAATCAATGGTTGCGTCCGCTGTCCCGGGAGAGCAGCAGGGATTTTTGGCTCATTTTCCTGAAAGGCAAACAAAAAGGATGCCAAATAGCAATTACAGTAACCGATAAGCAGCATTGCTTCAAGTAGGTGTGAATCCCTGCACGAGGCAGGGCTCTTCGCATTGGCGTTTCACATGTGTACATATAATTTCATAAATTGATGGTGAAGACGAGAGGCGCGCTGTTGATTGTGAAGTCTACAATGAACGGTGACACGTATGGATACAGACAAACCCCCCCACTCAAAAGTAGGGGTGGGCGGAATTTGCGTAATCGCGTTACGCAAATCTCCGCGAAACGGTAAAAAATCTCTGCGAATACGCAGAAATTCCGCGAACACGTGGAATTGCTTGTTTGCGATGCTTTTTCCTGTTCACAATCGCTGTTTGCGTGCTCGGGGAGAAATATCTCGCGAACATGCATCTTGAGAACGCAAACAAGCAACAAATTTCGCGAAGTCGCGGAAAGCAGAATTTTGGGCAATTTCGCGTTCTCCGCGGAACGCGAAATTACCCAAATTCCGCAAATTCCGCAAGCGGAACGGAATATGCCGCCCAGGCCTACTCAAAAGCCCTGATGTGCGTACATTCCCTGTAGCATTTTCGTGGTTTATGTAAGTCATTGTAAAGGAATTCGTTGTTAAAGAAGTCGTGGTAAAGTGTTTGGTCGTTGTTCGGGATTCGTGGTTCAGGTCATTCGTTATTCTTACTTCGTTGTTAAGGATGCATACTCTGCAATCTGATCAAATTTAACAAAAATTCAATTCCATATCTATTTTGATATTTCACAAAATCAATAACTTTCCCCATTGCTCCATTCACTTATCCTTCTTCTACATTCAGATTACGCTTCAAAAATACCCGACAGTTTAAACATACATCTACATTTTTTTCTAAGCCAGCAGTTTTTGATACAGACTTTTCCAAAGAATCCAATTTAGTCAGTAGTTTTTCTGAAAGAACAATTGTTATTCCTTGATGCTCTATTTTATCAATTCTTTAATTCTCTTGTACATTACTTCTGCTGGTGTGTTTTCATTTGTAAAAACAACAGTTGATGGACAGAATGCAGAACAATGTCATACATTCACCCCAGTACAGAGATCTGGGTCTAAATCCATAGTTTTTTTGCTCACCATGCCATTCCAGTTTGAACCCAGCCATATGCAAATCAGTCTTGACCCTGTGCCTCATGGGAACAGTCCAGCCCGAACTGCCAAGCCTGGTCCTCCCTGGACTGGAACCAAGCATCCTAGGACCGGTTTCGGGGTTTCACCCCTCTTCAGCCATGATAGCTTGATTCCAGTGGCATGGAGAACACAGGACCCACGTCTGAGCATACCCGTCCCACTCGGGAGGGACAAATACGAAAACAACAGTTGATGGATAGAATGCAGGACAATGTCACACATTCACCCCAGTACAGAGATCTGGGCCTAAATCCATCGGTTTTTTGCTCACCATGCCATTCCAGTTTGAACGCAGCCATATGCAAATCAGTTTTGGCCCAGTGCCTCATGGGAACAGTCCAGCCCGAACTGTCAAGCCAGGTCCTCCATGGACTGGAACCAAGCATCCTAGGACCGGTTTCGGGGTGTCACCCCTCTTCAGCCAGGATAGGTTGATTCCAGCGGCATGGAGAGCACGGGACTCACGTCTGAGCATACCGATCCCTCTCGGGGTGACAAATGCAAAAACAACAGTTGATGGACAGAATGCAGAACAATGTCATACATTCACCCCAGTACAGAGATCTGGGCCTTAATCCATCGTTTTTTTGCTCACCATGCCATTCCAGTTTGAACCCAGCCATATGCAAATCAGTCTTGACCCTGTGCCTCATGGGAACAGTCCAGCCCGAACTGCCAAGCCAGGTCCTCCCTGGACTGGAACCAAGCATTCCAGGACCAGTTTCGGGGTTTCACCCCACTTCAGCCAGGATAGCTTGATTTCAGTGGCACGGAGAGCACAGGACTCACATCTGAGCATACCCGGCCCACTCAGGGTGACAAATGCAAAAACAGCAGTTGATGAACAGAATACAGAACAATGTGATACATTCACCCCAGTACAGAGATCTGGGCCTAAATCCATCGTTTTTTTGATCACCATGCATTCCAGTTTGAACCCAGCCATATGCAAATCAGTCTTGACCCTGTGCCTCATGGGAACAGTCCAGCCCGAACTGCCAAGCCAGGTCCTCCCTGGACTGGAACCAAGCATCCTAGGACCGGTTTTGGGGTTTCACCCCTCTTCAGCCAGGAGAGCTTGATTCCAGCGGCATGGAGAGCACGGGACTCACGTCTGAGCATACCCATCCCTCTCGGGGTGACAAATGCAAAAACAACAGTTGATGGACAGAATGCAGAACAATTTCATACATTCACCCCAGTACAGAAATCTGGGCCTAAATCCATTGTTTTTTTGCTCACCATGCCATTCCAGTTTGAACCCAGCCATATGCAAATCAGTCTTGACCCTGTGCCTCATGGGAACAGTCCAGCTTGAACTGCCAAGCCTGGTCCTCCCTGGACTGGAACAAAGCATCCTAGGACCGGTTTCGGGGTTTCACCCCTCTTCAGCCAGGATAACTTGATTCCAGTGGCATGGAGAGCACTTGACTCACGTCTGAGCAATCCCATCCCACTCGGGGTGACAAATGCAAAAACAACAGTTAATGGACAGAATGCAGGACAATGTCATACGTTCACCCCAGTACAGAGATCTGGGCCTAAATCCATTGTTTTATTGCTCACCATGCCATTCCAGTTTGAACCCAGCCATATGCAAATCAGTCTTGACCCTGTGCCTCATGGGAACAGTCCAGCCTGAACTGCCAAGCCTGGTCCTCCCTGGACTGGAACCAAGCATCCTAGGACCGGTTTTGGGGTTTCACCCCTCTACAGCCAGGATAACTTGATTCCAGTGGCATGGAGAGCACTTGACTCACGTCTGAGCAATCCCATGCCACTCGGGGTGACAAATGCAAAAACAACAGTTAATGGACAGAATGCAGGACAATGTCATACATTCACCCCAGTACAGAGATCTGGGCCTAAATCCATCATTTTTTTGCTCACCATGCCATTCCAGTTTGAACCCAGCCATTTGCAAATCAGTCTTGGCCCTGTGCCTCATGGGAACAGTCCAGCCCGAACTGCCAAGCCAGGTCCTTCCTGGTCTGGAACCAAGCATCCTAGGACCGGTTTGGGGGTTTCACCGCTCTTCAGCCAGGATAACTTGATTCCAGTGACATGGAGAGCACAGGACTCACGTCTGAGCATACCCGTCCCACTCGGGGTGACAAATGCAAAAACAACAGTTGATGGACAGAATGCAGAACAATGTCATACATTCACCCAGGTACAGAGATCTGGGCCTAAATCCATCGTTTTTTTGCTCACCATGCCATTCCAGTTTGAACCCAGCCATATGCAAATCAGTCTTGACCCTGTGCCTCATGGGAACAGTCCAGCCCGAACTGCCAAGCCAGATCCTCCCTGGACTGGGCACAGGATCAAGACTGATTTGCATATGGCCAGGTCTAAACTGGGGTGGCATGGTGAGCAAAAGAATGATGGATTTAACCCAGATCTCTTGACTGGGGGTGAATGTTTTGATTTGTTCTGCATTCCGTCCATCAATCGTGTGTCTTTTGCTTTCTCGCCCTAAGTTCACCAGGTATGCCCAGACGTGGGTCCTGGGCTCACTGTGCCACTGGACGCAAGTTATCCTGGCGGAAGAGGGGTGAAACTCCAAAACCGGTCCTAGGATGCTTGTTTCTGGGCCAGGGAGGACCTGGCTTGGCAGTTCAGCCTGGACTGTTCCCATGAGGCACAGGGTCAAGACTGATTTTCATATGGCCAGGTCTAAACTGGGGTGGCATGGTGAACAAAAGAATGATGGATTTAACCCAGATCTCTTGACTAAGGGTGAATGTTTTGATTTGTTTTGCACTCCGTCCATCAATTGTGTGTTGTTAGACCTGTCAGCCCTTTGGGTGGTCCCTCCTCATCATTATTTATTTTGTCCCACTTTTGCCTCAAACCCTGTTTGAATTTTTCCTTTTTGGGAACCACCAGACTTTTTCGTGTTGCTACAGATTCAGGGAGCCATTTTAGCTACCCCTGAAACTTCCGTCTGAGGGCCTGAAGCACAAAATGGTGGCCACCTGTGACATCACCAGCATCCACTGGAACCTACCAGCACCTTCCAGAACATTCCAGAAGATTCCAGAACTCTGTGACAGTTGGAGGCGGTTTAGAATGTTGGGAGGTTAAGACAGAGTGTTGGCAGTTGGAGCTGGCAGTTGGCACCTGACTGGTGAAGAGAGAGCAGCACAAGAGTGAAGGAGGAAGGAGTGAAGCAGCAGGGGTGGAAACTTGTGCCTGGAGTGGGGTCCATAAACCCACCCTTGATACTTGTCCCTACTGATGGATCCCAGCCTATAGCCCTGTGTGGGAAGAAGACAGAAAAACTCAACCTAAGGACCTGGACAGCAGGAACAGGCCTTAGAAGCAGAAAGCAGCAAGATCCTGACCTGGAAACTGGTTTCCCTGGAGTCCGGCGTCGAGTAGCCTGAAGACCTGGAGCCCGAGGTGGAGAAGCGGCGCTGACTGAAGTAGCAGACGTCGTACCCGGAGCCGCCTGAGGTCGTGAGAGGGCGCCGACGGAGGTCGTGAGGAATACCAGAGGTCGAGGAGGAAGTGAACCGAGGTCGAGCGAGCGGCGTCATCGGAGGAGTGAAGTCCGCCCTCCGGAGTCGTCGGAGACCGAGGTAGAGGAGCACCGGAGGTCGGGAGTGAGGATCGCACTCCGGAGTCGCCCGGAGCCTGTGAGGAGGAGCACCGGAGGTCGGGGGTGAGGATCGCACCCCGGAGTCGCCGGAAGTCGACATCGAGGCCAGGCCGGCCGACGTCATCGGAGCCGAGAGCGCCATCGGACCGGAGCCGCCCGAAGTCGACATCGTGAAGAGACTGCCCGACGCCGTCGAATCGGAGGTCGAGATCGAACCGAGGCCACCGACATCGGACCGGAACCGCCTGCCGGCGTCGTCAAAGAACTGACATTGTGCCGAGGCCGCCGAGACCGAACCGGAACCGCCTCACGGCGTCGACACGACTCCAGCGGCGCCGGAACATCAGAAAAAGGGCAGTAAGTGGAGTAGAGGGCGCCTAAGGCCCTGTGGAGACCTGAGAGACTGCTCTAAGGGGCTAGGGAGGTGCTGAAACCCACCTGACTGTGCCTGGGGTGAACTGGGACTAACCTAGAGAGGTTGTGTGGAGAGAGAAAGCCAGGGCACTGGTATACCCCCCTTGGATCTACCTCAGGTTAGGCCTCAGCCTTGTCCCAGCCAGGGAGTAGCCCCCCTCAAGCCTTCCACAACCCTACAAGCTGTGCCTGGGCTATATCAGCCCTTAAGAATTGAAGTGTCATCTGATTACATGAGTGTTGCTGTATACTTTTAATTATTTATTGGGGGTACTGTATTTATTGAATTTTTACCTATTTATTGCTGCACTATATTTATAGGTCCACAGGACTTGATGGTGTACAATATTTATTGGTACAGTATTTATTGCCTCAAAGTATTTAATTGTCTGTATATATTGCACTTGTATTTATGCCCTGTTATTTATGATCACCCCTATTTATTTCATCAAACAGCCAATATTTATTTGACCTGCACTAATTGAAACTTGTATATTGTGATTGACCTATTTATTTTTCCAATCAGCAACTAAGAGAAAAAGATAAAGAAAGAATATTTTCATAATTTTTACGGTGTAGAGTCGTTTTTGGAACGGATGCACGCATGGTTATTGTATGGGTATATTGTATGCTTAGCACTGCGCCTGTTTCCTGACCACTCGAGCCAAGCTACCACAGTGTGTCCGGAAGACCACCACCACCTTTTCTAGTGTGGGAGTGGTTTTCCAACATAAATTGGTGTTCAGTGGTGGGATAGAGCTGTGCCTACATATACTCAACAATAACTGTGGGTAGTCCATAGGCCTACACCGGGAGTTTTCTCACAGCGGCCTTCCTAATTGTGGGTTTTTGTTTTTTCCAAATTTACTCTGGTGGTGGGAGGAGGTATTATTAAAGGTACCACCCTACATTGTTACTGCACAAAACCTGTCCTCTAACCTGAGTGGGCAAGATGGAATTTGTACTGGAAGACTTAGACACGTACACTGTGGCCCAACTCAGGGAGTTTTGCCAGCGGGAGGGGGTGTACTGTCCCCCAGGAGCAAAGAAGGGTGCGCTCCAAACCAGCTTAAGGGCTTGGGGGGAGGCACGCCGAGAAAGCAAGGCTGAGGAGGAAGACAGGGATGGAGAGCCTGACCCCGAGGGGGCTGAGATGTACCAACCTGAGGTGGGGAACCTGTCAGCAGGGCCCAGGACACTTTCTAGGAAGGGCAGCACTGTCTCTAGCAGGGGCTTATCCAGCGTGGAGTTAGCAGATCGGAGAGAGAAAAGACAGCTCACATGGGATTTAGCAAAGCTGGAGAAGGAGAAGGAGGAACAGAGGTTGGCTCATGAGACGGAGAAAGAGAGGATGGCTCATGAGATAAGACTGAAAGAGATAGAGCTTCAGATCCTAAGAATTGGAGCACCAACTGTTCCTAATGGTGGCAGCAAAGACCAAGAAATCACCAGGGAATCCAAACCTTACCTGCCAAAGGACATAGTAGCTAGCTATGGGGCGGGTGACGACATCGCCAAGTGGCTAGCAGCCTATGAGGTCTCGTTGAGGGCCCATGGGGTTCCAGTGAAGTATTGGGGAGGAGGACTGTATAGGTACATGCCTCCAGCTGGTAGGGATGCTTTATTGGGCCTCGAAGAGGATGAGCAGACCCACTACCCCACCATGAAACTGGCGCTCATCAGAAAGTTTGGACTAACACCTGAAAAGTACAGACAGAAGTTCAGGGGTAGTCACAAACTGGGCACACAGAATTGGGTGGACTTCCTGGACTATGCAAAGAAGGCACTGGAAGGTTGGATTCAGGGCAGTGAAGTAAGGAACTACGAGGAGCTGTTTGACCTAGTACTGAAGGAACACCTACTCGAGAAATGTTTCCCTGAACTGCGGCAACACCTGGTGGATAGCAAGCTGACCAGTCCCCGGAAGCTTGCTGAGGAGGCGGACATTTGGGCTAGTACCCGGGTGTCCACAAGGGGGACTGGAGGGGATACTCAAAAGGCCGGACAGGGCGCCCCCCAGAAGAAAGAGGGAGGGGAAAAGAAAAAGGAGTTCTCCAAAGGCCCCCAAAATAACTTCCAAGGGAAGGGAACAGGATTCACCTCTAAGGCTAACCCACCCAGAAACCCTAATCCTGGCCAGAGTCAGCAGCCAAGGGTTGTCCATTGCTACGAGTGCGGTGGCGTTGGACACTATAAAGGAGATCCGAAGTGTCAGAAACGATCACCCCCTCCCACTGGAGGAAAGACCCCCGGAGTAGCTAGTGTAGTGCTCGGGGAGGAGATGCCCTTAACTAAGGGAAGGGAGTGGGCGGGTGTCACTTTAGTGTCCCTGGGAGAACGGGAGATGGTTCCTAAGATCCAGGTGCCCGCAAATACCGCAAAGTATGGGCAGTGGATCACCATCAACGGCCAAAGAGGGGAGGCTCTGAGAGACACAGGAGCCAGTATGACTATGGTGCGTAGCCAGCTGGTGTCTCCAGAGCAGGTAATTCCCGATGTACTCCACCCAGCCGCGATGGCTGACGGCAGAACAGGCCACTATCCCGTGGCCGAGGTTCCCTTTGAATGGGGGGGGGTTGCAGGTTCACTTCGAGTTGCCGTAAGCCCTGCCGTGCCAGTCGATTGTCTGCTGGGCAATGACATGGAGCACAACGCTTGGAAGGAGGTGGAATACCGGACTCACACCGAGATGCTGGGTACACCTGACTGGGCCTGTGTTAGCACAAGGTCCGAGACTACCCGAAGAGGGAGTTCATTCCGGCTGGAGCCTGGAACAAAGGCCCAGCCAGCTGCCAGTCAAGGGAAGAACCGAGGACAGGAGGAGCCTGCCTCGGCGTCTCCACCCCGTAGGACGGATAGGCCACCGGAGGTGGTGGGCCAGGAGTCTGCGGAGGGGGACGTTACCAACCTGGAGGACTTACCCATCCCGGCCGAGTGGCACGTGGAGGGAGGCCCGTCCAGGGAGGAATTCTGCCAGGGCCAGAGGGAGTGCCCTACCCTTGAGGGGCTGAGGCGACAGGCCGAAGCCCAGGCAGCAGGGAACGTTGAAGGGAACTACAGTGTTTACTGGGAGGATGGCCTCCTCTACAGTGAACCCAAGGCACCCCTACATGGATCGTCACGAGCCTTGGTAGTTCCTCAACGTTATCGAGCCTTCCTTTTAGAGTTGGCTCACGAGATACCATTGGCAGGACACCTGGGGCAAGACAAGACCTTCGCCTGTCTTGTCCCACACTTTTATTGGCCTCAGATGAAAGTGTCGTCCGATACCTACTGCCGGACATGTGTGTCTTGCCAAGCCAGTGGGAAAACAGGGGTGAAGCTGAAAGCTCCCCTGGAACCACTTCCTGTCGTTAGCACCCCCTTTGAAAGGGTGGGCATCGACATTGTGGGTCCATTGGATCCACCAACTACAGCTGGTCACAGGTTTATCCTGGTTCTGGTGGATCATGCCACACGGTACCCAGAGGCAATACCTCTGAGGACCATAACAGCACCTGTTGTGGCTAGGGCCCTGATGGGAATCTTTACCCGAGTGGGTTTTCCCAAGGAAGTTGTGTCCGACAGGGGGACCAACTTCATGTCAGCATATATGCAGGCAATGTGGAAGGAGTGTGGAGTGACCTACCGGTTCACAACTCCTTACCACCCCCAGACCAATGGTCTAGTGGAAAGGTTTAACAAAACCTTAAAAGGCATGATCAGAAGTCTGCCTGAAAGCCTGCGGAGGAAATGGGACGTCCTCCTACCCTGTTTACTTTTTTCCTACAGGGAAGTGCCACAGAAGGGAGTGGGCTTCAGCCCCTTCGAGCTTCTGTATGGGCACCCTGTACGTGGGCCTCTCAACCTGGTGAGAGACGGATGGGAAAGAACTCCCAGAAAGCTTCCCCAGGATGTGGTGAGCTACATGCTGGCCTTCCGGAGCCAAATGGCTAAGTTGTGGAAGCAAGCTTCTGACAACTTGGAAGCCAGCCAAGCAGTAATGAAGGCGTGGTATGACCACAACGCTCACCCGGTGGAGTTGGAGCCTGGCCAGAAGGTGTGGGTGATCGAACCAGGAGAGCTTAGTGCCCTCCAGGATCGCTGGTCAGGACCCTTTGAGGTGTTGGAGAAGAAGGGTAAGGCTACCTACTTGGTGGACCTGAAGACCCCTCGTCAGCCCCTGCGGGTGCTGCATGCCAACCGCCTCAAACCCCACCACGAGAGGCCCGAAGTCATCTTGATGATGGTGACTGACGGAGGAGAGGACGTGGAAAGCGAGCCTCTCCCTGATCTGTTTGCGTCTCAGGAAAAGGATGGGTCGGTGGAGGGAGTGATTCTCTCCCCATCTCTAACTCCTGAACAGCAGGAGGACTGTCGCCAGGCCCTGGGGCAGTACTCTGCGTTGTTCTCCCTTGTCCCGGGTAGGACTCACCTGTGCGTCCATGACGTGGACACAGGAGACAGCCCACCTGTGAAGTCCAAGATCTACCGGATGTCAGACAAGGTGAAGGCCAGCATTCATAGTGAGGTCACTAAGATGCTGGAGCTAGGAGTGATTGAACCTTCTAGCAGCCCCTGGTCCAGTCCGGTGGTGTTAGTACCAAAAGCTGCACCACCGGGTGCCCAACCAGAACTGAGGTTCTGTGTGGACTACCGGGGACTGAATTCAGTGACAAAAACTGATGCTCATCTGATCCCTAGGGCGGATGAATTGATTGACCGGCTGGGAGCTGCCCAATATCTAAGTACCTTTGACCTTACTTCGGGGTACTGGCAGATCTCTTTGACTGATGGAGCAAGGGAAAGGTCAGCCTTCTCCACGCCCAATGGCCACTACCAGTTCTGTGTGATGCCCTTTGGGCTCAAGAACGCACCTGCCACGTTTCAGCGCCTGGTAAACCAGATCCTCACCGGAATGGAGAGTTTCTCTGCTGCTTATCTGGATGACATAGCCGTCTTCAGTAACAGCTGGGAGGATCACTTGCGTCACCTGCAAGCTGTTCTCCAGGCCCTGAGACAAGCTGGATTGACGATCAAGGCCAGCAAGTGCCAGATCGGGCAGGGGTCGGTAGTGTACCTTGGACACTTGGTGGGTAGGGGAGCGGTGCAACCCCTCCAGGCGAAGATCGAGGCCATCAAGGCCTGGGAACCCCCCAAGACACAGACTGAGGTCCGAGCATTTTTGGGCCTCACGGGATATTACCGCCGCTTCGTGAAGGGGTACGGTACCATCGTAGCCCCCCTCACGGAGCTCACGTCCAAGAAACAACCTCGACGGGTAGTCTGGACGGAGGCTTGTCAGCAAGCCTTTGAGAGATTGAAGAAAGCCATGTGCGAGGCCCCGGTCTTAAGGGCCCCAGACTTTTCCAGGAAGTTCATTGTCCAGACAGATGCATCAGAACATGGCATTGGGGCAGTGTTATCGCAACTCAACGAAGAGGGCCTGGATCAACCCGTGGTCTTCCTATCCAGGAGACTACTTCCCAGGGAACAGAAGTGGAGTGCAATAGAGCGTGAAGCCTTTGCAGTGGTATGGGCTCTGAAGAAGTTGCGGCCATACCTGTTTGGCTCGCACTTCCTGGTTCAGACCGACCACAGACCCCTTCGCTGGCTGATGCAGATGAAGGGGGAGAATCCCAAGTTGTTGAGGTGGTCTATTTCCCTACAGGGGATGGACTTTCAGGTGGAACATCGGCCTGGAGTGGACCACGCCAATGCAGACGGTCTCTCAAGGTATTTCCGCCTTAGTGATGAGAACTCCCAAGGGGTTGGGTAGCTCTCCCCACTTTCAGCTGGGGGGGACGCGTGTTAGACCTGTCAGCCCTTTGGGTGGTCCCTCCTCATCATTATTTATTTTGTCCCACTTTTGCCTCAAACCCTGTTTGAATTTTTCCTTTTTGGGAACCACCAGACTTTTTCGTGTTGCTACAGATTCAGGGAGCCATTTTAGCTACCCCTGAAACTTCTGTCTGAGGGCCTGAAGCACAAAATGGTGGCCACCTGTGACATCACCAGCATCCACTGGAACCTACCAGCACCTTCCAGAACATTCCAGAAGATTCCAGAACTCTGTGACAGTTGGAGGCGGTTTAGAATGTTGGGAGGTTAAGACAGAGTGTTGGCAGTTGGAGCTGGCAGTTGGCACCTGACTGGTGAAGAGAGAGCAGCACAAGAGTGAAGGAGGAAGGAGTGAAGCAGCAGGGGTGGAAACTTGTGCCTGGAGTGGGGTCCATAAACCCACCCTTGATACTTGTCCCTACTGATGGATCCCAGCCTATAGCCCTGTGTGGGAAGAAGACAGAAAAACTCAACCTAAGGACCTGGACAGCAGGAACAGGCCTTAGAAGCAGAAAGCAGCAAGATCCTGACCTGGAAACTGGTTTCCCTGGAGTCCGGCGTCGAGTAGCCTGAAGACCTGGAGCCCGAGGTGGAGAAGCGGCGCTGACTGAAGTAGCAGACGTCGTACCCGGAGCCGCCTGAGGTCGTGAGAGGGCGCCGACGGAGGTCGTGAGGAATACCAGAGGTCGAGGAGGAAGTGAACCGAGGTCGAGCGAGCGGCGTCATCGGAGGAGTGAAGTCCGCCCTCCGGAGTCGTCGGAGACCGAGGTAGAGGAGCACCGGAGGTCGGGAGTGAGGATCGCACTCCGGAGTCGCCCGGAGCCTGTGAGGAGGAGCACCGGAGGTCGGGGGTGAGGATCGCACCCCGGAGTCGCCGGAAGTCGACATCGAGGCCAGGCCGGCCGACGTCATCGGAGCCGAGAGCGCCATCGGACCGGAGCCGCCCGAAGTCGACATCGTGAAGAGACTGCCCGACGCCGTCGAATCGGAGGTCGAGATCGAACCGAGGCCACCGACATCGGACCGGAACCGCCTGCCGGCGTCGTCAAAGAACTGACATTGTGCCGAGGCCGCCGAGACCGAACCGGAACCGCCTCACGGCGTCGACACGACTCCAGCGGCGCCGGAACATCAGAAAAAGGGCAGTAAGTGGAGTAGAGGGCGCCTAAGGCCCTGTGGAGACCTGAGAGACTGCTCTAAGGGGCTAGGGAGGTGCTGAAACCCACCTGACTGTGCCTGGGGTGAACTGGGACTAACCTAGAGAGGTTGTGTGGAGAGAGAAAGCCAGGGCACTGGTATACCCCCCTTGGATCTACCTCAGGTTAGGCCTCAGCCTTGTCCCAGCCAGGGAGTAGCCCCCCTCAAGCCTTCCACAACCCTACAAGCTGTGCCTGGGCTATATCAGCCCTTAAGAATTGAAGTGTCATCTGATTACATGAGTGTTGCTGTATACTTTTAATTATTTATTGGGGGTACTGTATTTATTGAATTTTTACCTATTTATTGCTGCACTATATTTATAGGTCCACAGGACTTGATGGTGTACAATATTTATTGGTACAGTATTTATTGCCTCAAAGTATTTAATTGTCTGTATATATTGCACTTGTATTTATGCCCTGTTATTTATGATCACCCCTATTTATTTCATCAAACAGCCAATATTTATTTGACCTGCACTAATTGAAACTTGTATATTGTGATTGACCTATTTATTTTTCCAATCAGCAACTAAGAGAAAAAGATAAAGAAAGAATATTTTCATAATTTTTACGGTGTAGAGTCGTTTTTGGAACGGATGCACGCATGGTTATTGTATGGGTATATTGTATGCTTAGCACTGCGCCTGTTTCCTGACCACTCGAGCCAAGCTACCACAGTGTGTCCGGAAGACCACCACCACCTTTTCTAGTGTGGGAGTGGTTTTCCAACATGTGTCTTTTGCTTTCTCGCCCTAAGTGCGCCAGGTATGCCCAGATGTTGGTCCTGGGCTGGGTGTGCCACTGGAATCAAGCTATCCTGGCTGAAGAGGGGTGAAACTCTGAAACTGTTCCTAGGATGCTTGTTTCCAGTCCAGGGAGGACCTGGCTTGGCAGTTGAGGCTGGACTGTTCCCATGAGGCACAGGGTCAAGACTGATTTGCATATGGCCAGGTCTAAACTGTGGTGGCATGGTGAGCAAAAGAATGATCGATTTAAGCCAGATCTCCTGACTGGGGGGGAATGTTTTTATTTGTTCTGCATTCCGTCCATCAATTGTGTGTCTTTTGCTTTCTCGCCCTAAGTGCGCCAGGAATGCCCAGACGTGGGTCCTGGGCTCACTGTGCCACTGGAATCAAGCTATTGTGGCTGAAGAGGGGTGAAACTCCAAAACCAGTCCTAGGATGCTTGTTTCCGGTCCAGGGAGGACCTGGCTTGGCAGTTCGGGCTGGACTGTTCCCATGAGGCACAGGGTTAAGACTGATTTGCATATGGCCAGGTCTAAACTGGGATGGCATGGCGAGCAAAAGAATGATGTATTTAACCCAGATCTCTTGACTGGGGGTGAATGTTTTGATTTGTTCTGCATTCTGTCCATCAATTGCGTGTCTTGTGTTTTCATTTGTAAACAAGTTCTTCAGTAGACGATTTTGAAAAGCTTCTTTACCATGTTTGCTTAGAACACCAATTCTTACATCTTTCAGAATATTTGCATAATCTTCATCTCCTGCTTGTCGCATATTCTGAGTGTGTTCTTTATATTCAAAATTTAACCAAAGATTCACATTTCCAATACTTCCCAGAGATTTCTTTGTGTCTTCATGTAGAGGAGTTTTAAACACTGTATCTCCTTTTACAGGGGTTAGTTGTATTAGATCTCCAAATTCAATTAAATATTTTCCTCCAAAGAGAACGTCGTAATCTGTTTTTAATACATGTTGCATTCTTAAGTGTACAAAAGCAAGCATTAAGTTTGAGACCATGCTCCCCTCATCAATAATTAAAAGTTTCATTTTCTTCAGCATTCTTGACAATTCATAAGAAGCTTCTCCAGACTACTTCTGATATTCTAATTTATTATCATGCTCCACTGGTAACATCAATAATCTATGCAAAGTAACTCCTTTAACATTGTGTGCAGCTAATGCAGTTGGGGCTGTTACCACACAAAATAAATGTGAACCAGTAGTTTTTGAAGATAACTGGTAAAAATGTAATTACAAAACTTTTACCTGTCCCAGCTTGACCTCTGATGTACATCAGAAGAGGTTTAAAAGATGAACACAGACATTCTTTTTTTTATGCAACAAACCATGTTCTATCCGTTCTCTCACTTGCACATATATTTCTTTCTGTTCAACATTTACTTGTTCTTCTAACTTTTCCAATATTATATTCTCCTCGTGTGCTTGTTGCATTGCAATTTCGACTTCATGCATAGCAATCGCTGCTTTCATTTTCCAGCATTTGTTGTCCAAGAGGATCTTGACTACATGGACCACTACTTTGACTATCTTGAGAACTTTCATGAATTATTTCAGCTGTAATAGTCTTTTTCTGTTCAACTTCATCATTCAACATTTAGGGAAAATTGGACATCGAATGCTATCTTTACAAGCATTAAAAGAATCTTCGAAGCAGTCAAACTCTCCAAGTAATTCACTTTCACTACACCATGTTTTAAACAGCTGCAGCAATACTAAATAGTGAAATTCTCGCTTATTTGGAGTTTCACAACTAAGTTTCTTGTGGTTTATAAAATTACCCTTTGCATGTTTTACTAAACAACCATGAAATCCAACTGCTGCAAACTTTCCTTCTTTTAAATTCTCTTTAACATTTCTTTCGAAGCTGTAACGTTGAAGTACTTCATACATACATAGCTGTTCAAGATGTTGACTCCTTTTCAGATAGTATGTGTCCAACAAATTAGTTTTAAGAATGTCTGTACTATCTGGCTCATTTGCTGCTAATTGCTCAATTTCTTCCAATGATTTCAACACTCTATTTCATTTGCAGGCAAGACCTAAACTTACCCAAATGATTCCTCGTGACTTTGAATATAAACTTGAAGAACACAAGCGGTCTGAACATTCACATGATCCAATTTCTCGGTGGGAAAGCATTTTCAAACTAAACCTGTACAATTTTTTGCTAAGTCTATTCTCTTGTGCAATTTCTTCCCACATTTGTTTCATCTCTGTGTTTTTAGATTTTTTTATGTACGATGTAACATAACGTGCAACAGCAATTGAGTTATCCGCAACATACTGGATGTCCATGTTCGCATTCCACTTTTTTAAAATGACTGGATTGTAGTCATTGACATACTTTGACACTTCTTCCCATGCATACTCTGCACAGCTAAGTGTGACAAACCATGTTGGTGTACCTAAGTTCTTTAACATACACTTGAGTGCTCCATGAAGACGATACCAATACACTTTTGTTCCACGTTGACATGCCATCAAATTGATTAACTGTGCTTCTAAAATTTCATCTGTTTCTTGAACTTTCTCCACAAATTATTTCGCAGAAAGAAGTGATTCATGAACTCCAGTTTTAAGTATATGATTCAATGCAAACGAGAGAGAAGACAGATCACTTTCAAACAAAAGGTGAAATATGTATGGAATGCACTGTCGAAATCTAGGATCTTCAGAATATAATCTTGACCGATATTCTGAAGCTGGAATCCATACAGGTCGGTCATCATATCGTCCACCTTCTCCAGTAGGAAACAACTGTGGAAAACAAGGAGCTTCCAAGCTTTTTTCCCATACACTCATTGGAGTTCCCTGTCCTTTTTTCATTTGAACTAACTCAATGCTACTTCCTATCACTTCTTTTGAATGCAAAGGACATATTGTTTAATGTTCATAAATCTCTTCAGTCCTTGACTTGTCCACTTTCTCTATTTGACCACTTGAAATTTCAAAATCATCTTCTAAACGTATTACCTGTTCATCCACATTCACATTTTTGTAATAAATATTATTCTCTATAAGATATAAGGTAGCCTTTTCAACTTTATTAACATCCACAAATTCTTGCCATATTTTCTGACTCCTTGTCGGTACACCATTTACCAAAATAACTACTGCCTCATCTTCCTCTTTCTCTCCAGCAATAGTTTCAATGTTTTTCTTAAAATCCAAAGGTAAGTACACGACTCTTCCTTTCAGCCCTCTTTGCAAGTCTGTTGGTGGCAGTTTACCTGTTTTAGGCTCCATTCGAATTATATTTTGAAAAGGATGAACAGATTGAATTTGAACCGACTCATATGTATTCAATTTGGCCAGCTCCTGCGGAATAGCTAATAACTCCAACTTATTATGCACTGCTCTAGCAGGCATTTTGTTCTCTTCTAATTTGTTGTAACAATATTACATATACGTTAAACACTACCTAACTCAAATCGACCTTCAACAAACAAGTAAGTTGCAAATTCTTCCAACTTACCATTGTTCTCCTTTTCACTTTTCAAATACAAATCAACATTCCTAGTTTGACTGTTATAATGAGTACGCCGACAACAAACACAAACATAGTTTGGTATTTCAGAGCACACTACATTAAACTTTCCAATTTCTTCTTCTTCAAACTGATCAGTGCTAATCACTTTCTCATCTCCTCCAACATCTTTAATTGTCAAACTTTCACTTTCTATGAACTACTCTTCTGAACCAAAATATCAAATTTCAATATCATCACGCGTTTTTTGAACATCTGATAAAGAACCATATAAAAGACTTCCATTCAGTTCACTTAAACTTAATGCAGGACTTTTTACATAGTGCAGTTCTTTACAAAGTTCCGCATTTCTGAATGGTGTACTGCTAATAGCCTCAAATGATGAAAAACACTTTTACAAACTTTTCTTGAAAGACAAGCCAGTACTTCACATTGAAATATATACTTTCTCAAAGAAGTACAGTTATTCAGTATCTGTCAGTCGCGACCACTTTAAAACAGTGTACCTATAAACAACTCGACAAAATGTTGTTTCTAAATTAACGTATTATACTTAAAAGCTCCTTTACATTTCTTTCGCTAGATGTACCTTTGTTTAAAACACCACCAGAAAAGGGTGTTGAAGTATGCTCCACAAAGAGTAACTCAAAGCTTTGTTATTCTTTATTAAAAAATCTGCCTGTCAATGCTTTTCGCAAGCCTTTTCAATGCCTTAAGAGGGTAGCTGGATGAGTATAATACGTCGTATTTAAGATCGGGTGTGGACGATGCACGGAAATAAGAACGTATAGTTGAATAAAGGGCGAGTGGATGCATGGCGAGATGCATCAATAGATAGATACATAGATCAATGTATCAATGGATGGATGGATGGAAGGATGAATGAATGCAAAGACCAGTATTTATGATAGACGGGTGGGCTGATAAATGCTTAGGGTTGATTCTCAGACAGATATATCTATGCATATATAGGCGTATCGCTGCATGAATGGCACAGTGCTTAATATAGGCGAGTGCGCTCATCGATGCTTAAGATAAGCGGACTAACAGATTTATGTATATATAAGTAGGAATATATCCATCAATTAAAAGATGGTTGAATGGCGCAGTGCTTAGGATGCATGGATTCTGCGCTTTAATTGGGCCGGATCTGGGGACCGGCACCTATTTTCAGGTAGCCTCCAAACGACTCTCTATCAGGCTCTATTTTCCGCCCTCTCAAAGATAGTCCATTTTTTTTTTATTACACTGCAGTGGCAGCATGCACATCGATGTACGCATGCTTATTTTGCTCACTACTGAGAACTGGAGACATCAGTCTAGGTTACCCACGTTGTAGAAGAAAGGGAAATCCTTTAAACAATGTTTTTTTCCGAACCTACGATAATTGGAGAGAATTTTCTAAAGCACACAATCATACTTATCTTGATTTAGACCACGCCCCAACTTGCACAGCCCACACCCCAGTGAGAGCTTTGCCCCCCTTTTAGAGCACCCCCACTTTGTTTCTCCCACTTAGAACCCTAACTACACCATAGTAACAAACAAACAGTGTAACCTTCCATTAAAATCTACAATGGCACCAAGTTTCATAATTTTCCATCAACGCTATCAGCCTTCTACCACAGTACCAGAGTGTCTATCAGCACGAAGATGTCTTATCCACGGAAATGTTGTGTAATTTCTGTACCTGTCTTCTGGAACACTCATCACCAAAACGTATTAAAACATCGGAATTTGCCAGAAAAACATATACCATACTACAAAGCGATTCATAAATGGGCACACTGCACCACCCTCTTCCCCATCCTTCCTTAACTTTACAAAATTAAAGAAAGAGCCACACCAAACCTAGTAAACACACTATACCAATACAAGAACTTAATTTCAACAACCGTCTACCGGAACGCTCATGAGCAAAGCGTATTAAAACATACAAATTTGCGGGTAAAACATATACCATGCCATAGGTCACTTTATAAGTGCTCCCAGTGGTACTTCATCACCTTCAGTAGCTCGACATCTGCACGTTACTAAATTCTGTGTTTTAATCAGAAACATACCAACCTCCCCCATACCCACCCCTGCCCTTCTTTAACCGTATGAAATCAAACAGAAACCCCCACCATTCCTAGTAGAGCCACTATACCCATACACAGGCTTAATTTTAACAGGTGTGTGCCAGAACAAACACTTATCAACAAAAAGTATTCAAACATGCAAATTCGCGGGAAAAACATAAACAATACCATAGCACGGTTAATAAATAGGCCCACTCAAACTACATTACCTTTACTAACTACACATGCCCACGTTACAAATGTCTGCCTTATAATCAGCAACATACACACATCTCCCACCCCTACCCATACCCATGCTTAACCTTACGAAATCAAACAACGAGCCCCTGCACTCCTGTTACGGCCACTATAGCCATAGATAGACTTAATGTCAAAAGGTGTCTCCCGAAACGCCCATCAGCAAAACATATTAAAACATGCAAATTAGCCACTAAAACATATCCCAATGCTATACTGCGCTTTATAAGTGCTCCCAGTGGTACTAGATCACCTTTAGTAGCTCGACATCTGCATGTTACTATATTCTGTGTTTCAATCAGCAACATAACCACCTCCTCCACACCCACACCCGCACTTCCTTAACCGTTCGAAATCAAACAGAAACCCCCACCATTCCCAGTAGTGCCACTATACCCATATACGACGTTAATTTTAACAGGTGTCTGTCGGAACATTTATCAGCAAAAAGTATTCAAACATGCAAATTGGTGGGTAAAACATAAACCATCCCATAGCACAGTTTATAAATTGACCAAGTCGAACTACACCACCTTTACTAGCTAGACATCTATATGTTACGAAAGTCCTTTAAACACTCTGTAGAGTGTATAGCAGGGCATGGGGAGAGTAAACAAAGTTCTAATTCCCAAACTTTTTATATATTGTCCCTTTACTGTATCTATATTAAAGATATTAAATGGAATGAATAAATTTACGAGTGTCTCAAAAGGGATAGTGAAGCTCACCATTAGTAAAACACGAACCACTTCAACACCTAAATATATCCCCCACAGCGACACAGCCTGACAAATAGTATCATTTATAATCAGATGTAGTTCTCTAATGTCAACAAAGTCATACAGAAAATATACCGCACATTTACTTTTTTTTATCTCACACATTTATAAAACATCTCTTCTAAAGAAGCACTCCCCAACTAATTCTATTCCATAAGAACAGACAATAATTAATATGTTTACTACCATATATTTTAGTATATCTACCTTTTTATTATTCACTAGTCAGAAACAACAAAAACTGTTAACCATACCCAAATGCAAACCAGAAACCATGGGCCATATTATCAAGTGAACATGGGCTTCTATGGGAATTCACAAGGGCATATTATCAAGCCTATTATCGCCGCCTTAGCAGCAGTTTCCTGCCGCTAAAGCGGCGATAATTTTAGCGCCGTCCTTGATAATATGACCCCATATTCTTATTATATCTCAGCTTAGTATCACATGATTCAAACTATGCTTGCCTATAAAAGGAACGAATCACTTTTCCTATCTCCATCTCCTCTCCATGTAATCTCAAAACACTGTACACGGCCCCACTGTACAATAACCGACCCTGACTTACATTCAAACCTACCTCTCAGTGTCAAAAATAAGACCACAACCTGCCCACATAACATTTCTGCATTTCGTTTTATCGCTTTTAACTTAATAACACATACGTCTCCTACCACCACCCCCTCCCACCCCACTATTTCCACAAAAAGTATCAGTTGCAAACGTTCAACATTTTCGTTATCTCCCCAAATACATCACAAACTCAAATTAACGCTGTACCTCATTTTCAAAACAATACAGTCCTATGACAAACTACACTTTTTAGGCATATTTCATAACCAATATCAAACACCACACTTTACTAACACTATATTACTTTGAAATAAAAAATACTTTCAAAATTAAAAAAATCACCTCAAATACTTAATCAATACTATAAAACACATAACACACCTTGTTCATTTCTAACTCACCTTTGTAGTTATTATCCAGATTTCAAATGACACACGCATACAATTCTCTGTTTCTCACATGTAAAGCTCCGACTTCATCAAGAATGAAACCAGAAATGGCACAGGTCATAAGTATGACCTATTTTAGCACCACACTTTCTGGAGCCTTCTACGACACCTGCAGGTTAAAAGTTCAGAATTTTTTTTTTAACCTAACTATATACTTTTGCAACATTTTATCGAACATTCAACGGCACGTGCACATTAAAAGTTCACAATAGGGGTCAGTAGTTCATCAGCTTTATTCCCAACTCCAGAAGCACCTCGCCTTATGCCCCCAGTGCCATCAGACCCGTAGGAGTCAGTGCTCTCCACTTTCCGAATACCAAATTCATTTCATACACACGAATTTACCTTCGCACTCCCTATACAATACCCCCTAAGCACTGTACTCAAGTTACAATGTTCGAAACAAAAGTTCCTCCAAATAGCTATAACTACATGTTGACACTACTTGCACAGATGTGGCACAGTGGCCAGAGCCCATGACTTCACAGCATATGACACGCAGTTTGGGCTCACGCTTTCATCCCCGAGTCCAGCAGCAGCTCAGCTTAGCAGCATGAGACTCTACATACTACCTCACATATTTTCCGTACCCCAGAACTTTCAGACCAGTACAGGTCAGTAGTTCATCCTAATAGTTATGAACACATGCTGACACTACTTCCACAACTGTACTGCAGCGGCCACGACACATGACTTCCCAGCATAAGACACACAATTTAGACTCACGCTCTAATCCCCGAGTCCCACACCACCTCACCTTAGCAGCATCACACTCTAGGCATTACCTAACATAATTTTCGTAGCCTAGCACTTTCACACCGGTAGGTATGATTAGTTCACTTTGCACCCCCTCTATAGCACATCCTAAACACCCTACAGAGGTTACAGTGCTCCTACCCTCCTATTTCCCACTTTTTTCGCCCTTTTTTCCCATTACTCGCTTCAACGGAATCACAAAATGGCGGCCAACACTCCCTCCTTCCATGAGACTCTAGACAGTAGAGATGTCATGAGTGATGTCGCTGACCATGTCATGAGTGATGTAATATGTGACGTCATCAGCAGTGCATTGCGGGCGCACAAGGTATAGTTAGCTGAACTTTTGTACGATTGAAAAGTCCAGCTAACTATAACGCCCCTGAAACCTATGGTTTTTTCAGTGAATTTCTAAGGTTTTTTAAATGCTAATTCCTAACTATAACGTGCCTGAAACCTATGTTTTTTTCAGTTAATTTCAAAGGTTTTTTAAATGCTAATTTCTAACTATGCCTACAGAGATAGGACATGTGAAGAAAGAAGAAAAAACGCACAGAAAGAAAAAAAAGAAATGCAGAAAGAAGAAACAGAAGTCCTCAAAGACGAAGAAAAGTGCGGGAAGAAGGATAACGTGCAGAAAGAACAAACAGAAGAGCAGAAAGAAGCCTTGTTGCAAAATCATCCTGTACCCTCAACTTTTTCAGACGGATACTGGTGGTAACTGAGTATGACTAACCAGTCCTAGAGCCAGTGATATCTTAAAAGACACTCAGAATACAGTGAAAACACCTACATACACTAGGGAACACCATGCGTTGGGGTCCCCCTGTGATTAGCATGACCTCCTCTGTAAGCCCCTAGTACATAATAGGGCAGGGGATTAAAACTACCTCTTGAAACGCGCCACAGGGAGTGTTTGCACACATCACCTCAGGCCCGTCCCCTCCCTTCCCCACTGTGTAAACACGCCCTGTGGCCGTTTTAAGTTGGGAGATTAAGTCCCCTTGAATCCTGAGGGTCCCTAGGGTCCAACTAGACCACTAGGTACCTCCAGTAAGTACCACAGAGCTGCGTTGCAGAGAGATGTAAAAAGGGGCACGTCCTAGACCACCTCTCTGCAACGCAGCGCAGTTGTGCTTACTGGAAGCACCTGGTGGGCTAGTTGGCCACCAGGGTCCCTCAGGATTGAAGGGGAATTATTTCTCCAACTTAAAACACGCCACAGGGCTAGTTTGCACATGTTAACTCAGGCCCCGTCTTCTCCCTTCACCACTATGTAAACACACCCTGTGGCCATTTTTAGTTGGGAGATTAAGTTCATTTGAATCCTGAGGGTCCCTAGGATCCAACTAGCCCACTAGGTACCTCCAGTAAGCGCCATTGCAAAGAGGTGTAAAAAGGGGCACGGCCTGCACCACCTCTCTGCAACGCCAAGTCCATGTCCCTACCCCAATTCCTCCTGCCTTCCATGATCCAATGTACCATACTTGCGAACATTTTGAACTTGGTAAAAGGGAGATTTTGAAAAAACACTGGGGTTTGAGTTACATTGAAAAAGGGGAGATTGTAGACTGGAGACATATCAAATAAAGCCCATATGAGCTTAAAAACAGTGGACGTTTCCTGGCTGAATCGGGTCTGTTGGCATGTATGGTTGTACTCCATCACAAATTGGAGCTACAGAGGGTATGTGCCAAGCCGCCCTCCTCTCAATAATCATTAGACCAAACAAGGCTTAGCACTGAGAGGAAATATAATTTATACTTAGGAACTACACAGCTCATGGGAATAGTTATTTCCCTTCAGCTACTGGTATTGCATCCAGATTAATGTAGTCCTAGCCCCCTCTAATTTCAAAAGCAACCAATATAGCAGCCCTCCGCTATCTGACTCCTCCACAGAAAGAGGTGAAGAAACCTCAAGAAAAAGTAAATGAAGGTGTAAGTGAGAGGGCTCCTCACGTACGCAACACCAGGGAGGCTACCAGCCGGTTTTCGCCAGTATGCCCGCGTTTTGTCATCATCGGTTACCCACTCACAAAAGTCAGAAAACTAGAGTCCAGTGAAAAAAGAGAGGAAACAGATCAAGAAAGAAAAATTTGTTACTGTCCCCATCAAAGAAAGAAGCCCGTGTATTGCGAAGAACCAGATGTCCCAAGCAATATTTAAAATTGAGTTAGACACTCACTTGCAATAACCCTCTTTATTCAGACTGGTGAGTCTACTCAAAATAAAAGCACTCGATGTTGCTAACCTTTGTAAAGAAGACCAACATGTTTCATTGCCACTTATCTTTGTTCTGGCAAATTCATCAGGGCATAGGGTTTCAATCAAGCACCTCACTGGGAATATGCTTTTATGTTGCGGAAGGGCTGTTAAAAACAGAGAAGAAAACAAAACAGAATAGCCAATTTCTGTTCTATTGTTTGGCGTTTTCTGACGATCAGATTGCTGCAATTTTGTCAGGTCCATCGTTGTTTCCTGATTCCTCTTTTGCAAATATAAGCTCAGCAAGGGAGGAGTGGGAGAAATTGAGCAATACTAAGAAGCGTCAGGTGAGGGTGGCCCTTCATGGGGCCCTTATGACAGAGTATCTTCGTGCTGGAGCAGCCCCTGCGAGTTTATTAGTAAGAATTGAACCACAGATTTTTCTGGAGGATAAGAAGTTTAGATTAGATTGGAGCTATATTGCCAACAAGTGCACAAGGGACTGGCTGATATTGATTATCAACACCGCAAAGAGATTGAGTGATGAATTACTGGTAGAGATTTTAGAATTAGAAGAAACCCTGAAGAAAGACACGACGATTGCAGACACAAAAGAACAATTATTACGCATTCAAGAAGATCTGGCTGATTATAAACACTACATGGTAAACCAAAAAATTAAGGATTTAAAGAGGAATCTCGAGAGATACACTCATGAATGGGCTTTCCCCTATGTAGATGATAAGCACTACCAGCAGGGAAATGAAGTAGCACCACAGGCTATGCACTGTGGGAGGGGTGGTAAACAACATCAGAGAAGGACCCCCCAGAATTGGACTTTTGAGAATACCTCTAGTGAAGAGGAAGAGAGTGCACCATCATCTATTCAAGGGGGAGTAAGTTTTGATCCACAGTTTAAATCCAACAAGGATTTGGGGGCTTTGGTACGTTCTTTTTTAGGACATACCAACAGGGGCAACAGAGGGGGCAGACAGAGAGGCAGAGGCCGTGCAAGACAGGGTCACAATCTAGGACAGCAATGGCCCGTATTCTCCCCACGGATAACCCGCAGTCGGGGAAGGACTCCATTGTGAATAACATAGTGATGAATTTATCTGACTGTGCATTAACATCTAATGAATTACGAGTCCTAAATAAAGGGCTTGGATATGTCCCTACCCCACGCCATGATGTTTTTAAATACAGAACAGAGTTCTTTGAAAAACAATGAGAAAAATTAAACTGAAAAAGTTTTTTGCTAATAGAGAATTAGAACCTCAATCTATTTTCTCTACAAATTTACGACGTCCATCTCATTTCTGCCCCCCAAGCTCGGTGGTTGGCCCAGAGGTTATAGTATTTGAACAGAAGGTATTGGAGGAAATCTCCAACCTGGAACAACTAGAACAGCAAGGACGGGCTTTTAGTAATATGAGCCATGATGACTGGGAGGCATTGAGGACTCTTCAGAATAACGCAGCAATAACCATAGAGAGTGCCGACAAGGGTGGGGCCATTGTAGTTATGAACACTTCAGATTACGACCTTGAAGTACGGAGACTGCTGGGTACGCGGAAGAACTACCATCCCCTCCCTAGAGATCCTACTCATGAGCTACAGGACCTAATAACCAAAATGGTCGCGGAGGCTAGGAGTAGGAATTGGATAACGAGCAAAGAGGCAAAGTTCCTTGTGAACAATAAGCCTAGAATACCGGCTTTCTATATACTCCCTAAAGTGCATAAAGCTCAACGCCCCCCCCCCCCCGGGTCGCCCGATAGTCTCGGGTATCTCTTTCATCCTTGAGCCACTTTCTCAATTTGCGGACTTTTTCTTACGAGAATCAGTCCTTAAACAACAATCATATGTGCAGGATACAACAGATATTCTGAATATCCTGAGTACTTTGGAATTCGATGCTTCGCAACAGTTCTTGCTCACTATTGACATCGAGTCTTTGTACACAAATATCCCCCAGGAAGCCACGCTGGTGGCAGCAGCAAGGGCCCTGGGGGAACAGGACTGGTTCTATGACACACCCCAGTCGTTCGTGCTCCAATGTATCGAGCTTGCCCTCACTTGCAACTATTTTTGCTACAAGGATGAGCTGTTTTTGCAGGTGTCTGGTACATCTATGGGCGCAACTTTTGCACCGAGCCTGGCCTGCATTTATGTAGGCCAGTTTGAGGAATATTTCTTGTACCAGTCATCCAACCCCTTCCAGAGACATATTTGTCTCTGGAAGAGATATATCGACGATGTGCTGTGCATCTGGGAGGGGACCGAGAACACCCTTCTACAATTTTTGAATTGGCTTAACAACCTTGACCCCTGTCTTAAATTCACCTGGACACTGAGCAATGACCACGCGGTATATCTAGATCTTTATATCAAGGTGCAGGGCAACAAACTGAATACGATGGTCCACCAAAAAGGGTCTGATAGAAATTCATTGCTACACTATCAGTCATATCACCCTAGGGCTCTACGGGATAATTTACCGGTAGGCCAATTTTTCAGGTATCGCCGCAACTGCTCCACCTTAGAGACTTTTTCCCAACAGGCAGAGGAGCTCTCGGGTAAATTGATTCAAAGAGCTTATCCCAAGAAGATCGTCAATAGTGCATGCAAAAGGGCCCGGAATACACCACGGGAGGCACTTTTAGAATGGAATAAAAGGGAATCAGGTGATTGTCTGACTGTGGTGATGACATATGATCCCTTGGCATCCAAGATAAGACAATTGATTAGGAGACATTGGCCATTGTTGTCCACTGCTGATTTTAAAATGCCCCAACCCAGATTTGCGTTCAAGCGTGCTACCAATTTAAAAGATAAATTTGTACACTCACGATCTCAGGTGATACAAAGGATTTCATCGGTGCCGGCCGGACACTACCCTTGCGGCAGTTGTTCGGTCTGTAACCTGACGGATAAGACCAAGTGTGTAAGCCTAAACAACGGCAAAATTTGGCATCTGAATACATTTTCAAACTGTAACACCACAAACGTCATCTACAGACTCACATGTCAGTGTGGATTACAGTATGTGGGTCTGACGACGAGGAAAATAAAAATTTGGATCCAAGAACACTTAAGCACTATTAAAGCTGGGAAACTTACCACACGCCTGGTACAACACTTTCATGAATTTAAACATGATGTACAGGCCTTAAAGTGGGTGGTCTTGGAGAAGGTAGTGGCCAGCAATGATTGTATTGAGCAAGTCCTAGCAACCAGAGAAGCTCGCTGGATTTTTTCTGAAAAATTGGATCAAGTGGGGTTAAACGACAAAGTGAGTAGACACTAGAACCCTTGATAGTAATGTTAAGAACCTATTGGGTTCTACTGCAGAATTGCCCAGGGGGCAGCTGTGAAACCAAGTGAGATTCCGTCAGAATAGATGTAATGGCGGGTGCAGTAATTCATAATATTCCCACCCTAGAGTGTCTTGATCGAATGTGTTCAGGGGAAACACCATGGGTAGGTGAAAAAAACAGCGTGTTACTCGTGTTAAGTTAATACCCTGTAGCACCACACAAAATATTTAAGACGATATGAGCAGTCTGAAATTGAGATACTGTGTGATGATAACATGATGAGAACTTGGGCGAAGTAATGCGTAGCGGATATACTGGGTGAGAATGCTGGGAATTATCCTCTTTCCGTTCACCTGGAGTGCTTGGAGACCCCGAATTGACAATGGCTCATTTGAACGATTATACACTTTAAGATGGCCGCCGATGGCGGGTAATAGACCTAGAGTTGCTTGATTGGAGTGTTTAGGGGGCACACTGTGGGTAGGTGAAGAGATAGCGCACTACCCGTGTGAAACTCAGAACCCTGCAGCACCATATAAAATACTTAAGACAATATGAGCAGTTGAATTTTGTAATACAACGTAATGAACATGTGATGAGAATCTGGGCGAAGTATTGTTTAGCGGTAATCACTGGGCGTGAGTGCTGGGAATTATCCTCGTCCTGCTCCCTTTGAGTGCTCTGAGACCCCGAATTAATGATGGCACATATGAACTTGTATACACTCTAAGATGGCCGCCGGCGGCGGGTTGGAGATCCAAAGTGGTGCGAGTTTGGACTCCAACACGTGAGGCGGAAGCAGAGGGGCGGGGCACTAGGTTGAGAATATCAGTAGCCGCGTTACATCAGGAAAAGTGAAGCGGGGCTGAGAGACGGCCCTTCCAGATAGCGGTTGCGGTGAGAGAGGTATATCAGTGGCTGAGTGCTTTTACAAATGCCCTGTGTAATGACGGTCATTAACATGTGCAGTGGTAGTAATTGGACACGCCGAAATGACTGTAGACATAGCTACTTGGGGCACAGTATGGAAAGTAGAAACGCCTTCGGCATTTTTAAATGAATGTTGGATTCAATGAGAGTGTCAGCGTGGAATAACTTGGGGCGTTCGTAAATTGTAATATTATATACACAATGCAACAATGTGAGATACGAAGCCTGATTGACGCCTTCTTTCCACAGGTGAATAACGAGTTAGCAATAGTGCAGCTATAAAAACCGGGGAAACGAGTATTCAATACAACCCCGTGGGGTATAGTGGAGGCAGGTACGAATGCCCTCCGCCTCTACATGGTAAATACCCCCATTTGCAATAAGTAATTGATGTGTAAAATTTGTGACTATGAACACATTTGGTCGGTGCGTTTTAATTGATAATAGAACAGAAATTGGCTATTCTGTTTTGTTTTCTTCTCTGTTTTTAACAGCCCTTCCGCAACATAAAAGCAAATGTCCAGTGAGGTGCTTGATTGAAACCCTATGCCCTGATGAATTTGCCAGAACAAAGATTAGTGGCAATGAAACATGTTGGCCTTCTTTACAAAGGTTAGCAACATCGAGTGCTTTATTTTGAGTAGACTCACCAGTCTGAATAAAGAGGGTTATTGCAAGTGAGTGTCTAACTCAATTTTAAATATTGCTTGGGACATCTGGTTCTTCGCAATACACGGGCTTCTTTCTTTGATGGGGACAGTAACACATTTTTCTTTCTTGATCTGTTTCCTCTCTTTTTTCACTAGACTCTAGTTTTCTGACTTTTGTGAATGGGTAACCGATGATGACAAAACGTGGGCATACTGGCGAGAACCGGCTGGTAGCCTCCCTGGTGTTGCGGACGTGAGGTGCCCTCTCATTTTCACCTTCATTTACTTTTTCTTGAGGTTTCTTCACCTTTTTCTGTGGAGGAGTCAGATAGCGGAGGGCTGCTATATTGGTTGATTTTGAAATTAGAGGGGGCTAGGACTACATTAATCTGGATGCAATACCAGTAGCTGAAGGGAAATAACTATTCCCATGAGCTGTGTAGTTCCTAAGTAAAAATTATATTTCCTCAGTGCTAAGTCTTGTTTGGTCTAATGTATGGTTGTACTACCATTGCCTTTTTCTTCTGCCCACAATGGTCTATTATATTGCCACAGCCTCTCTTGCCAGTCCTGTATTGTTGGTTTGTTGCCCCTTCCCTCCTTTCCACTGCCCTCCATAGTATGTTGTGCTGCCACTGCCCTTCCTGCCTGCACAGTATGGTCAAATAGTTGCCTCTGCACCCTCCTGCCTGCCTTCAATTTTCAGAGTCCGTGCCCCTGGCCTCTGCCTCTCAACAGTATCCTAATGAACAACTAGATTGCTAACATTCTATATTTATGACAAAAGTGTGGAACGCCTGACGTCATCTTAATGTAATCAAAACTGTGATACCTAGAGCATTTACTGCATCAAAATTATGGTAAGTGCTCTAAAAAACTAAAATGAGGACATGTTTTCTGAGTTTTCAAATAGCGACACAGCACTTTTAAATTATTTGTTATCATTATGTTTTTTTATCCAGTTGACCACTTGATTAAATGTTGCACTTAGGGGAGAGGATGTGGTGTTACTTCCAGAGCTGCAGACTTTGCAACTGGGGAACCAGGTTGGAGTTTCTGCTTCAGCTCGACAGTCTATGATTCTGGTCAAATCACTTAATATCCCCATGTCTATAACCAAAATGAATTTGTTCTTGTGTGATGTAACCAATGCTCATGTAAAGCACTCCAATACCTGACAAGTCTGCACTATATAAAACTGCAAAAACACAAAAAATAAGTGTTTTGCACACTTCTGTCATTGGGCTACATGTGGGCTACATCTGGGTGATATTTGTGCTGCATTTGGGCTCTTTTGTCTCTGGTGGCCATCTTGGGAGATTTATTTGTTATGAAGTATCCTAATTTCCTCATTTACTGCAGTCTCCTCAGTAGGAAATGCTTTCAGTTTTTTACTTTGATTCCATCAAGAAGGTACTCAGATATGTCACACATTTGCCATAAATTCTGAATGTTAGCACTTTAGTTGCTCATTAGATCACTGTAGTAAAGCTACTGCTCACCACTGAAGTCTGTTGCTGGTATGAAAAGTGCATGTTTCAGTCTCCATGTCAGAAATTTGTTTTAATGAAATAGAAGAGGATTTGAGAAGTCACTCAAAATGTGACCTCACTTTTCTTTCTTCAGCACTAATGATAATTTCTATGGCAAAATGTACCCCCTCAATGTGTTCCTTTTTAAATTAAATGTTTTAAGTGTTACCAGTTTTTTCCTATCAAGGTGGCTTCAGGTGTGCCATACTTATGTCATAAGTAAGACAGTAAGCGCTCGAGTTGTTCTTAAGAACATTCTGGGACATTCTGTCATTGGGCTATACTTGGGCTACATCTGGGTGATTTTTGTGCTACATTTGGGCTCTTTTGTCTCTGGTGGCCATCTTGGGAGACTTATTTGTTATGAAGTTTCCTAATTACCTCATTTACTGCAGTCTCCTCAGTAGGAAATACTTTCAGTTTTTTACTTTGGTTCCATCAAGAAGGCATTCAGATGTGTCACACATTTGCCATAAATTCTGAATGTTAGCACTCTAGTTGCTCATTAGATCACTGTAGTAAAGCTACTGCTCACCAGGGAAGTCTGCTGCTGGCATTCAAAGTACATGTTTCAGTCTGCATGTCAGAATGTTTAATGAAATAGAAGAGGATTTGAGAAGTCAAAATGCGCCCTCATTTTTCTTTCTGCAGCACTAATCATAATTTCTATGGCAAAATAAGCCCCCTCATTTTGTTCCTTTGCAAATTGAATGTTTTAAGTGTTACCATTTTATTCCAATCAAGATGGCTTCAGGTGTGCCATACTTTTGTCATAAGTAAGACTGTTAGCGCTTTAGTTGTTCTTTAGAACACTCTGGGACATTCTGTCATTGGCCTACACTTGGGCTACATCTGGGTGATATTTTTGCTACATTTGGGCCCTTTTGTCTCTGGTGGCCATCTTGGGAGACTTATTTGTTATGAAGTTTCCTAATTTCCTCATTTACTACAGTCTACTCAGTAGGAAATACTTTCAGTTTTTTACTTTGATTCCATCAAGAAGGCATTCAGATGTGTCACACATTTGCCATAAATTCTGAATGTTAGCACTCTAGTTGCTCATTAGATCACTGTAGTAAAGCTACTGCTCACCAGGGAAGTCTGCTGCTGGTATTGAAAGTGCATGTTTCAGTCTGCATGTCAGAGGATTTGAGAAGTCACTCAAAATGTGCCCTAATTTTTCTTTCTGCAGCACTAATCATACTTTCTATGGCAAAATGAACCCCCTCATTTTGTTCCTTTTTAAATTAAATGTTTTAAGAGTTACCACTTTATTCCAATCAAGATGGCTTCAGGTCAGGTGTGCAATACGTTTGTCATAAGTAGGACTGTTAGCACTCTTGTTGTTCTTTAGAACACTCTGGGAAGCTGCAGTAGAACACAAAGGAATCAACTGACACTCTCTGCCCTTGTTGCATGTACATGTTTTACTGAGAATGTCAGACTTCATTCTCACATGACTGGGAAAGATAATGTGAATTTACAGAAAATATGCTCTCAGTTTAGCTTATGGATCACCTTCCAAACCTCTGTGGGAAAAGCATGAGAAAACATGATTCATGATATCCCAGCAGAAGGCTTTTTCACATGGTAAAATCACCTTAGAACACACCACAATTCCTAATATGAGTATGGTACCATCAACAAATGATTTATAATGTAACTAAAGTCTTAAAACCTTCTATTAACTGCAATGCTTTTTAATGAGGTCCTATCATGTCTATTGGTCCCAAGATGGCTGCCAACACTTCTTGGATGAAGTGCTGACAGACAATCAGATCTCACGATGAGATGTGTGGTTAGGCTCCGCCCAGATATATATGTGATTTTACTTTCGATTTTCTCCGCAACTACTGAACGGATTTAAACCATTTAACCAAAAGGCACGAGTGTGTACCAAGGGCTACCTCTTTGCCAAATTTGCTGTGATTCCGTTTAGCAGTTCGGGCTGTAGCTGCGATTAAATGTTCCTATAAAAAGTTGCATGGGAAAAACACGTTTTGGGACCCCCCTTTTTTCTCAGCCCCCACTTGACGAATCACCCGAGACAAGTTTTGAAAATTTTGTGAAGATTCGTCAACCGGGGCCAAAGTTATTCCAAATAGAATGTTGCGGATTTCCTATGGATAATAGGTCCTAACTAACTACCTACTGGCGACCGCCAGTAGGTAATATATATGTATATATGTATATGTATATATATATATATATATATATATTATCTACTGGCGGTCGCCAGTAGATAGTTATAGTTAGGACCGTGTTTCCATAGGAAATCCGCAACATTCTATTTGGAATAACTTTGGCGCCGGTTGATGAATCCTCGCGAAATTTTCAAAATAGGTGGGGCGCTCCGCTCTGCTCCTACTCTGAAAGTCTCGGGGGGATTCGTCAAGCGGGGGCTGAGAAAAATAGGGGGTCCCAAAACGCGTTTTCCCCATGCAATTTTCCATAAGGACCTTTAGTCCAAGGTACAGCCCGAACGGCTGAACAGAATTACTTGAAATTTGGCAGAGAGGTAGTCCTCAGCTCAGGGAAGTGCCTTTTGCAGGTCTGGTATCAATCTGGTCAGTAGTTCCTGAGAAAATCAAAAGTAAAATCATATATATATGTGGGCGGAGCCTAACCACACATCTCATCCTGAGATCTGATTGGCTGTCAGCACTTCATCCAAGAAGTGTTGGCAGCCATCTTGGGACCAATATACATGATAGCACCTCATTAAAAAGCATTGCAGTTAATAGAAGGTTTTAAGACTTTAATTACATTATAAATCATTTGTTGATGGTACCATACTCATTTTAGGAATTGTGGTATGTTCTAAGGTGATTTCACAATGTGAAAAAGCCTCCTGCTGGGATATCATGATTGAGAGAAAAATATTTTCTCATGCTTTTCTCACAGAGGTTTGGAAGGTGATCTATAAGCTAAACTGAGAGCTTATTTTCTGTAAATTCACATTATCTTTCTCAGTCATGTGAGAATGAAGTCTGACATTCTCAGTAAAACATGTACATCCAACAAGGGCAGAGACTGTCAGTTGATTCCTTTGTGTTCTACTGCAGCTTCCCAGAGTGTTCCAAAGAACAACTAGAGCGCTAACAGTCCTACTTATGATAAACGTATGGCACACCTGAAGCCATCTTGCTTGGATTAAAGTGGTAACTCTTAAAACATTTAATTTAAAAAGGAACAAAATGAGGGGGTTCATTTTTCCATAACAAGTATGAATAGTGCTGCAGAAAGAAAAACTAGGGCACATTTTGACTTCTGAAATCCTCTTTTATTTCATTAAAAAATTCTGACATGCAGACTGAAACATGCACTTTCAATACCAGCAGCAGTTTTCCCTGGTGAGCAGTAGCTTTACTACAGTGATCTAATGAGCAAAAAGAGTGCTAACATTCTGAATTTATGGCAAATGTGTGACACATCTGAATGCCTTCTTGATGGAATCAAAGTAAAAAGCTGGAAGTATTTCCTACTGAGGAGACTGCAGTAAATGAGGAAATTAGGAAACTTCATAACAAATAAGTCTCCCAAGATGGCCACCAGAGACAAAAGAGCCCAAATGTAGCCCAAATATCACCCAGATGTAGCCCAAGTATAGCCCAATGACAGAATGTCCCAGAGTGTTCTTAAAAACAACTAGAGCGCTTACTGTCTTCATTATGACAAAAGTATGGCACACCTGAAGCCATCTTGATTGGAATAAACTGGTAACACTTAAAACATTTAATTTAAAAAGGAACACAATGAGGGGGTTCATTTTGCCATAGAAATTATGATTAATGCTGAAGAAAGAAAATGAGGGCACATTTTGAGTGACTTCTCAAATCCTCGTCTATTTCATTAAAAAATTCTGACATGCAGACTGAAACATGCACTTTTAATACCAGGAGCAGTTTTCCCTGGTGAGCAGTAGCTTTACTACAGTGATCTAATGAGCAAAAAGAGTGCTAACATTCTGAATCTATGGCAAATGTGTGACACATCTGAATGCCTTCTTGATGGAATCAAAGTAAAAAGCTGAAAGTATTTCCTACTGAGGAGACTGCAGTAAATGAGGAAATTAGGAAACTTCATAACAAATAAGTCTCCCAAGATGGCCACCAGAGACAAAAGAGCCCAAATGTAGCCCAAATATCACCCAGATGTAGCCCAAGTATAGCCCAATGACAGAATGTCCCAGAGTGTTCTTAAAAACAACTAGAGCGCTTATTGTCTTCATTATGACAAAAGTATGGCACACCTGAAGCCATCTTGATTGGAATAAACTGGTAACACTTAAAATATTTAATTTAAAAAGGAACACAATGAGGGGGCTCATTTTGCCATAGAAATTATGATTAATGCTGAAGAAAGAAAATGAGGGCACATTTTGAGTGACTTCTCAAATCCTCTTCTATTTCATTAAAAAATTCTGACATGCAGACTGAAACATGCACTTTTTATACCAGGAGCAGACTTCCATGGTGAACAGTAGTTTTACTACAGTGATCTAATGAGCAACTAGAGTGCTAACTTTCAGAATTTATGGCAAATGTGTGACATATCTGAATACCTTCATGATGGAATCAAAGTAAAAAACTGAAAGCATTTTCTACTGAGGAGACTGCAGTACATGAGTAAATTAGGAAACTTCATAACAAATAAATCTCCCAAGATTGGCCACCGGAGACAAAAGAGCCCAAATGTAGCCCAAAATCACCCAGATGTAGCCCAAATATAGCCCAATGACAGAAGTGTGCAAAACACTTATTATTTTGTGTTTTTGCAGTGTTATATAGTGCAGACTTGTCAGGTATTGGAGTGCTTTACATGAGCATTGGTTACATCACACAAGAACAAATTCATTGTGGTTGTAGACATGGGGACACTAAGTGATTTGACCAGAATCACAGAATGTCGAGCTGAAGCAGAAACTCCAACCTGGTTCCCCAGTTGTAAAGTCTGCAGTTCTGGAAGTAACACCACATCCTCTCCCCTAAGTGCAACATTTAATCAAGTGGTCAACTGGATAAAAAAACATAAAGATAACAAATAATTTAAAAGTGCTTTGTCGCTATTTGAAAACTCAGAAAATATGTCCTTATTTTAGTCTTTTAGAGCACTAACCATAATTTTGATGCCAATAAGACCCTCTCATATATGTAATTTCTAAAGGAAATGCTCTAGGTATTACAGTTTTGATTACATCAAGATGACGTCAGGTGTTCCACACTTTTGTAATAAATATAGAATGTTAGCAATCTAGTTGTTCATTGGGATACTGTTGAGAGGCAGAGGCCAGGGGCACGGACTCTGAAAATTGAAGGCAGGTAGGAGGGTGCAAAGGCAACAATTTAACCACACTGAGCAGGCAGGAAGGGCCGTGGCAGCACAACAGACTATGGAGGGCAGTGGAAAGGGGGGGAGGGGCAACAAACCAACAATACAGGACTTGCAAGAGAGGCTGTGGTAATGTAATAGACCATTGTGGGCAGAAGGAAGAGGCAATGGTAGTACAACCATACATGCCAACAGACCCGATTCAGCCAGGAAACGTCCAATGTTTTTATGCTCAAATGGGCTTTATTTGATCTGTCTCCTGTCTACAATCTCCTCTTTTTCAATGTAACTCAAAGGGGAAAATCAATACCCTAGTTTTTTTTCAAAATCTCCCTCTTACCAAGTTCAAAATGTTCGCAAGTATGGTACATTGGATCATGGAAGGAAATGGGGTAGTGACATGGACTTGGATAACAGAGGACAGGAGGGATATGGAGAGGTGCACCAAACTGACCCTGCAGGGCAGGCATCAGGGTTTGCAGCAGCACAATACACCACACAGGGCATGCGGGACGGGAGTGCAGCACAACAATCCATAGAAAGCAAGAGGGAGGGGACAGGACCATGCACATGGACAACAGAGAACAGAGGGGCAAGAGGCAATGGTAGCTAGCTGACCATAATGGACAGACAGGAGAGAAAGCTGCAGCATAACAGACCATAAAGGGCAGGAGGGACGGATCAGGGGCATTACAATGGAACAGACAAGCCAGGAGGGAGAGAGTAGGGGTCTGCACATGTAAACAGAGGGCTGGGGGCAAGGGGGCAGGGCAGGAGCAGCAAGATAGCCATGGAGGTCAGGCAGGATGGGCACTAGATGCAAGACACACCATGAAGAGCAACAGTGAGACTGTGATGGCATACACACAGACCATGGAGGGAAGGTGGGAGGGGGTCAGGGGCAGCTAACTGACCACACAGGGAAGGTGGGAGGGGCCATGGCAGCACAGAAGACCATGCATGGCAAGTGGGAGGGTTAGTGGCAGCACAATGGCTATGATGGGCAAGAAGGAGGGTGCAGGGGCATGCACAAAGGATGATGGAGGATAGAAGGGAGGGTCAGGACCTGTGCACAGACAAGAAAGTCCAGGGGAAGGGGCCTCACAACAGACCGCACGGGGCAGGCAGGAGGAGCAGTTGCAGCACAACAGACCAGGGAGGGCAGAAGGGTGTGGCAGTACAATGGACCATGTAGTACAGGAGGAAGAGGATAGGGGCATGGCATGTGGACAGGCAGGGTGGAGGTGGCAGGGACAGGTTACAGTCATCTGACAATGCTAGGCAGGTGGGAGGGGAGTGGCAGCTCCACAGAACAGTCAGAGTAGATAGGAGTGGCAGGTCCATGGAACATGGTGGGCAAAAAGGATGGAGCAGGGGCATGCACAAAGACATCGGAGGGCAGGGGGAAGGAGAATAGGGGCAGCAAGCTAAGCACAGAGTTTAAGCAGGAGGTCAATGATGGGGCATAGAATTGGGCAATGGAGGGCAGGAGGAGGGAACTGGTACATCATACTAAATTGAGGGCAGTGGCAGCACATCAGACCATGCATGGCAGGAGGGAGGAGGCTAGTCCATGGATTCACACAACAGAGGATAGGGAGGAGGGGGATGGGGCAGCAAGCTAACTGTTCAGAGAAGGCGAGTATTAGGAACTTTATTGTTTTTAAAACATGTGTCTGTGCGAACTACTTAAAATATGAACAAGTATGCAGCATAATCTCACTTTTATTCAGGAAGAAGAGGACGTTTGTGCCTGTGACTCCGGGCTCAGTTGACAGAAACACCCCCTGACCCTCCACCCCCTATCGTAAAATGTAATGCCCGTGAAAAGTGTAGGTGAACACAGTGTTATATAGAACATAGTCCTGAGAGCACGATTGAAATTGAAAACTAGATATAGTGTATGGTATAAACTATGCACCAAAAAGTGTGATATAAGATGAACCGGGCGTGAAATATAATATGCAATACATTGTGCGCAATGACAGATTCATTGGAGAGCGCGAGATAGCACAGGCACTAGCGAGTGCTATGCGATGTGCGCCTTGGAGTGTAATATGCACAGGGCAGTGTTGTGTAACCTAACTAGTCTCTAAAGTTGTAATATAAAATATGTGCTGGGGAGTGTAACGTTGCATATGCACTGTGACAAAGATATGGATCCCAGATTGTAATATGTATGGCATAGCACTGTGCGTTATAACATAGGCATCGAGGAAGGCACGTTAGATGGGGCAATATAACCCGTGCGAAGACAAGTGTGGCATGACATATTTACGGGGTGGTGTTACAGTGCACATGGGCTAGAGAGTGTCATAGCATATGCACTAGCTGGTGGAATACAACACAGAGGTGTGTGGCACTCGGCAGGCAATGGTGGGTGTAACACAGCATTGGGCTCTGCCAGGAGCGCGCTGTGACTCTCAAGTGATGTTCGTCCCCTTTCCAGAGAGTAAAATAAAAAGCATTACACATCCAGCAGTGGATGTGTGTTTTATTAACCGTGAGGGGGGTTTCTTACACAGTTTTGGTCGAATTTTTGTCAAATCCCCTTTGAATGGCTTGGTGTGCATGTGTATTAAATGTGCCCGTCAATAGCTACCCATGTTTGTATAAATAAACGACAAGGGTGTCTACCGGGATTAGGCACGGTAGGGCATCAGACATGTCAGAGCTTCACTAGTGGTGTAAATACATTCCACGTGGATTCATTGTATGCATAGTCGCCTTTTAATGAATATCACTCAAATCGTCATGGTGATAGGTACGTACGGTTTGTCCAGCATGTCCTAGGTGTGTCTATAAATATATATTTATTAAAAATAATAAAAATCAGTGGCCGGCCCTGGGGATTGGGGTAAAAACATGTAATTAGGAGACAGGCCCTGGGGGATGGGGTCATCAGGGCCAATAAATTAGAATAAGAAGGGGAACCACACAGCCCCTTTCTTAAAAAATTAAAATAAATAAAAGACTGGCATCGTGCCGGAGGCCACGCCCCCTCCTTGCAGCACTCTGCAAACGCGCCCCCTGGGGAGTTTTAATTTGGGGAATTAATTCCTCTTCAATACTGAGGGTCCCTGAGGGCCAACTAGCCCAACAAGCATCTCCAGTATGAGCCAGGGAGCTGCGCTGCAGACAGGTGTTCTGGGGCCAAGCCCCTTTTTACACCTCTCTGCAACGCAGCTCTGTGGCGCTTACTGGAGGTACCTAGTGGTCTAGTTTGACCCTAGGGACCCTTAGGATTCAAGGGGACTTAATCTCTCAACTTAGAACAGCCACAGGGCGCGTTTACACAGTGGTGAAGGGAGGGGACGGGGCCTGAGGTGACGTGTGCAAACACGCACTATGGCACGTTTTAAATTGGGGATATAATTTCCCTTCAATACTGAGGGCCCCTGGGGGCTAACTAGCCCACCAAGTGCTTCCAGTAAGCGCCACTGAGCTGCATTGCAGAGAGGTGGTCCAGGCTGTGCCACTTTTTACACCTCTCTGCAACGCAGCTCTGTGGCACTTACTGGAGGTACCTAGTGGGCTAGTTGGACCCTAGGGACCCTCAGGATTCAAATGAACTTAATCTCCCAACTAAAAATGGACACAGGGCGTGTTTACACAGTGGTGAAAGGAGGGGACGGGGCCTGAGTTAATGTGTGCAAAAACGCCCTGTGGCCTGTTTTAAGAGGTAGTTTTAATCCCACTGCCCTATTATATACTAGGGGCTTACAGAGGAGGTCATGCTAATCACAGGGGGACCCCAACGCATAATGTTCCCTAGTGTATGTAGGTGTTTTCACTGTATTCTAAGTGTCTTTTAACATAGCACTGGCTCTAGGACTGGTTAGTCAGACTCAGTTACCACCAGTATCCGTCTGAAATAGTTGAGGGTACAGGATGATTTTGCAACAAGGATTCTTTCTGCTCTTCTTTTTGTTCTTTCTGCACGTTATCCTTCTTCCTGCACTTTTCTTCGTCTTTGAGGACTTCTGTTGTTTCTTTCTGCACTTCTTTTTTTTCTTTCTGTGCATTTTTTCTTCTTTCTTCACATGTCCTATCTCTGTAGGCATAGTTAGAAATTAGCATTTAAAAAACCTTTGAAATTCACAGAAAAAACCATAGGTTTCAGGCACGTTATAGTTAGGAATTAGCATTTAAAAAACCTCAGAAATTCACTGAAAAAACCATAGGTTTCCGGGGTGTTATAGTTAGCTGGACTTTTCACTTGTACAAAACCATTGAAATTCCCCCGTTATAGTTAGTTCAGCTAACTATAACTCGCGCGCCCGCAATGCACTGCTGATGACGTCACATATTACATCAATCATGACATGGTCAGTGACATCACTCATGACATCACTGATGACATCTCAAATGACTTCACTGATGACATCACTCATGACATCATCCTTGTGACAGAGTGGCAGACCTCCTCTCACCCTAATATAACCTTTGATACACACATTCAAAAATAGAGACTACAATTTTCAAAACAATGGACATACCAATACCAGTTACAAGAACCTCAGTAATTCTAAGATCCACATACACATCCACTCATTCACCAACAGTCCTATACAGTCACTCATACATGTACTCACTCATCATATGTACTCATACACCTATACATCCTGTTACACAATGCCACTCATCCATACAGTTACTCACACACATAGTCACTCATGCTAATAAAGAATCAAACATACATTTACTTGCATATACAGTTATACACACATCACCACACTTACTTCTACGGAAACTTACACATACTTAGTCTTTTAAACAATCACTTATAGAAACAGATACTTATTCATACAGGAACTCTTTCAATCTCTCACTCTCACATATACTCGCTTATATACACCAATAGTCACATATACTAGTTTAAAACATATGTAGTTACTCATAAAGACACTATTGAGACAGTCATTCACTCACTAACACACCCATACACACACTCATCCACCCATACAGTCCTGCACACATGCTGTCTTCAACACATACATACAGTGAGTCACTCATTCATGCACCTATGCACTACGTAATACCCCCCACCGAACCATGCAGACACTCAGACTGATACTCAAAAAAACAACTAATAACCTATATAGACACCCATGTAGCTACTCACCAACCCATGCAGCCACTTATACACAAAGTGAGAGACTGATACAGATATTTACATATTTAAACATTACTCACTAAGCCATGTATTCACTATGATACACTTAATCAGTCAGTTACACAATCAATTTTTCAAAAACAAATCATCCATTTAGACACTTATATACCCATTTATTCTTCCATCGACCTTGAGATATACATATATAAAACATATTTAGTTTTCAGAAAAACAGACATTCACTGGATGATGTAATCAGTGATGTCATCAGTGATGTCATTTGAGATGTCATCAGTGATGTCATGAGTGATGTCACTGACCATGTCATGAGTGATGTAATATGTGACATCATCAGCAGTGCATTGCGGGCGCGTGAGTTATAGTTAGCTGAACTAACTATAACGGGGGAATTTCAATGGTTTTGTACAAGTGAAAAGTCCAGCTAACTATAACACCCCTGAAACCTATGGTTTTTTCAGTGAATATATATATATATATATATATACATATATATATATATATATATATATATATATATATATATATATATATATATATATATATATATATATATATATATATATATATATATATATATATATATATATATATATCCTCAAGTAATCCCTCCAGCTGGAAGGACGGCCTCAATCAGTCAGAAGAACTCTACATACATTTATAATCAATTACAGCTTCCCCCTAAAAAACAAGAGATGAGCATAAAAAGACAAACAAAATGATGAAATTAAAAAATGGCAATAAACTAAAATGAACGGATGAAAACAACAAAGAACAACATACAAAACCAAGAATAAGGTATTGAAAAAGATGGGAAACTAATTAGAACTTGTAATTTATCGCATCATACATTAATAAGATTAATCCCCACCAGAGGGGTAACAATGAAGAAAATGCAAATAAGGGAAATACGAAGGAATTCTCTATCCCAAAGAATGGCGCCAGACATAGGATAAAAATGAGAGGTCCCATTGGAGGGATGAAAATGAAGGAACACCAACAGAAAATGAACTTGCTATTCTGACATGTGAAATAGAGAAATGGAACTCTTTCCCGTCTTGCTTTATATTACTTTCATATAATTTCCATTAATCTTTTTTTGTTAAGATCCCGATGCCAAAAAAGAAATGAATGGTATGAAAAGTAAAAATACTTTTGTTTAAGACTACATTCTCCAGAATGCAAAGGGAACTTGGGACACTGCCAGGAAATGATGTAACACCCAGTAAACTTAAAGGGGGCGGTGCCAAGCAAACAGTTGATCGTGAGCAAGGTATCTGGGATACCGAAACGCGTAGATCTGTTCATGCCTGTATCCCATGCAGTAAAGGTATTGAGAAAATAAAAAAGCGCAAAAAGGTTGCAGAGAGTGCGTCCCATTTGTCCTCCCAGCTGGAGGGATTACTTGAGGATTTGAAGCGGCATGGTTCAGCCGCAGGGACAGCCGCAGGGACAAGCACCCACGAAGAGCGCTGCATTTTCCCTGGGAACCGGAGGTGTGGATATATATATATATATATATATATATATATATATATATATATATATATATATATATATATATATATATATTATTATTATTTTCACTGAAAAAAACAAAGGTTAGAGGGGCAGTATAGTGATTTTACTGACGATGTCATGACTGATGTAATATTAGAGGTCATAAGCAGTGCCTTGCAGGGGCAAAAGTTATAGTTTGCTCAAGGTAACTATAAATGCTGAATTTCATTGGTTTTGTATAAGTAAAATTTGAGCGTAACTATAACCCCCTATAACCTTTGTTTTTTTCAGTGGATTTCTACATATTGTTATATTCTATTTTCTAACTATAATGTTCCTGTAACCTTCGTTTTTTTCTGTGAATTTCTATGGTTTTTAACTTTTTAATCCTAACTGATACCTGTCACCTTTGAGAGTGGGTGTGTGAGTGGCTGTGTGGAACTGTGAGTACCTGTGTGAGCGTATGTGAGTGTCTGTGTGTGAGTGCCTGTGTGGATCTTTGAATGGGTGGGTTAGTGTCTGTGTGAGTATTTGAATGGGTGTATGAGTGCTTGTGTGGGTCGGTGAGTGGTTATGTGAGTGCCTGTGTATGTCTGTGAGTGGGTATGAGCAGTGCTATCGATTTATGGCATTTGCATACTTAGAATATTTAAAAGGGAAAACCATGGATTTTACTCTCACCGGGAGACACATGAAAGATATTTCTCACCACAGTCACTGCACATAATATTGTGATCAAATAGATTAATGATGAATTCACCTCCATTAAGGATTTCATATTGTTTTCAACATGGAATACATGAGGAAACACACTTCCTTTGCTTTCACCAAGGCCAAGAAATTAGAATAATTTGTTTTTACTTAACTGGAGCTTCAACTGGGGCAACTGCTATGTTTGAATTTGTAATTGCTTCCAGTTGAGGTTTAATACCTGTGAAATGAGCATCCGGGCCAGAGTCAAACCTCATTCTCCAAGAAGAGTCCCCAGTTTTTCCCAAAAAGTCTACCCAAACGGAGTACTTTCATTTGGTTAATTAGTAAGTGCTACCCAGGTAAGTAACTGTCTTGTGCATATTCTACACTACAGGTGCATAAAGGACTACAAGGTGTGCATGTACATAGCTGCCAAGGTTTCAGATTGCTTATGAGTGACACTTTCATAATTTCAGTGTAATTATGAGGGACATTTAACGCCTATGAGTGGCACTTTCTCGCAAGCAAAATCAAGGAAAGAAGATGAGTGAAACTTATAAACTGTAAGATGTTAAAACTGCTGCATAGTGGGACCTGACTGTACCCTGGCCTGGACTGTTCACAGTGTCACATACCATCTGGCTCAGCCGGTTGCAGACACTCAGCTGCTGTAGTGATGAGAGACTGAATTCTTTCCCAGTCACAATGAATGGACACCGGTGGGAGGAGCTCTCAGCTGCAGAACTGGTGGCACCGCTGCGTGCCTTTAAATATACTCAGCACCACCTGCTCAGCTCTCCTGGACTCCATGCACTGCATAGCTGGCAATTTTTCAGATTGATAATGTGTGACATTTTGTGGTTTCCATGTAGTTATGAGTGACATTCAATGACCAAATGTGTGACACCTAGAGTGACACTTTCTCAAGAGTAAAAACAAGCAGCAATAGAGATAAATATCAGAAACGACACCCTTTTGATCAATGGTAAGCTCTAAAAAGATCTTGAAACTGCAACAAAACACCTGAAATGAAAAGTCACTAACCGACTGCACCTTTCTAAGACTATCTCACTGCAATACTATTGCATCATATGAGTTGTGTGCTTTTATTTATACTTACATAAAGTGGAAAGACCATCAAGTTGACAGAATAAAAATATTCTCTCAATCGTTTTAGCCACGTCTTTGTCCTGACGCTTCACCCAAACATTCTGACACTGCACACGCCATTGTAGTCACAATTAGAGTGCAGCTCTGCTGGAGTGATCACTAATAACCAGAAACTTGATTACACAGCCTAGCTGCCTGACCTATCTTCAGATTGGGTGTGCTGGGGGCCTCAGGGCAATAGACTGGTGCACCATGAAGTGCTCATTTCAGACAGGCTGAATCTGGCACTTACCATAGAAGAAGTCTGTTCTTGAACTTTGAAATCTAATATTCCAGCACTGTCTGCCATAATGACTAATGCTACAGGGTAAGGCCATTTCTACTCATGGCTGACTATTTGCTGCTGCTGGCATCATTGTGTTGGGAGCAGGTAGGCTCGCTGTGTCTCTCTTAGGCTTCTACCCAAGTGGAGATCGAAGTCAGGCTTCCCTGCTGACAGTCCTTCTATACGGTGCTGGCAAATGCTGCTGGGAATGGCCAAATTGTGCACACTCCGGCCTTCTAGATAAATGACCAGAGTGTTAGTGAGTGGTAAGGAGTAGGCTTGGGTGAAAATTTCGTTCCGTTCGCGGAAATTGTGATAATTTGACATTTTCGCGTTCCGCGGAGAGCGCGAAAATGTCAAAATTTCCGCTTTCCGCAGCTTGGCGATAATTTGTTTCTTGCTCGCGCTGTAAAATAATATATGCTCGCGCGCACGCGATCGCCTTACCTGAATCCCTGCGTTCGCCGACAAGTTTTCTTGTTCCGGTCGTGTTCTCCATGAGATGTTGGATTGTTTTTAGCCATTTGCGCTGTCTCGCGACAGTTCGCGCCCGCAGTGACGTCATGCGTCGCGCGATCACGTCTTTCTTCTCGCAATCATGCACCGCGAGACAACTCAAAACAAGATGGCCGCGCCCGCGAGCAACCACATGGGTAAGTTGGCGACCCGCAACCATGCAGAAAATCTCGCGAACATGCGGGAAAAAAAACTCCGCATTTTCGCGATATTTCCGCTTGTTTGCGATAATTTTAAACATCTTCGCGATAATTTGCAGAAGTGGATTTCGCAAATTCCGCCCACCCCTAGTAAGGAGTTGTTGACTTGTTTGCAACAAATTTATATCATGATCCAACCCCTCTGGTGTGACCGAAATTGCTCGAGTGGAACTGGCAGGACTCAAAATGGAGAGGAAAACAACATGATCCTGACAGTTCGACCTCCCTCACAGCACTCTGAGGGTTGTATCATGTGCTGCAGGCAGTGCAACTTGTCTTGCAGGCACCTCTGCAATGGGAGGAAAAAACAAACCTCGCACCGCTGACTTTGGGCCAATTGTGATTGACTACTACACGATTAATATGGTGCCTTGCCAGAAACAACAGAATGTGGCAAGATGATACTGATTTACATAGGGCTGCAGTGATGATTGAATAATGAATAATTATCAAGCTGTTCCAATGTATTTTTGGTCATCAAGCATTGCTAACTACTTGGTATGACCAGAGAAACTGAGTCAGGGCTTGATGATTTAAAGAAATGTCCGGCTTTTACTGTAAATAACAATGCTCAACTCTTAAATTCCAACCTGTCCCACTTCTGGTGTGAGATGATAATTAGGCTCTATGCAGCTGTAGTGCAGTCAAAAGCCAGGTTACAGCAAGGCACCACCCTACCCATGAGTTGCTGCCCGGAGGCAAAGTTTATGTTTCACCACAAGTGCTGCTAAGACCACATGGTACAGCCCGTATTCAAAAGCTGGGTTCCCGGCGGATTGTTCTGAAGCTCATGGCAGTCAGGTTTGCTGTGATAACACATATCCGATGAGAATTAAAAAAGAATTTCATGCACCAGTAGTGCGACAAAAATATCAGAAGCAGGCAGTAATTTCGGCAATGTGATTGTTCCTCAAGTGTCTTCAACCACAAAACTATGATAACGTGAATCCTCATCAAGAGAAGATGATGAGACTATAAAGAGGTGAATCTCCACCAAACAGGGGTGCTTCCCCTTAACTAAATGAAGTAAGTACTTCTTTGTTTGATAGAGATGTCCACGTATTCCTCTGCATCAATTACAAGTCACCAAAATCAGCAGGAAATGTGCTCGAGGACATTTTCTTAAGCTGTCCATCAATGTGGGTAGTGGCTGGAAGACCATTGGATACTACTAAAGAAAACAGGGTGTAGTCAAATGGGTTGAGCTTGTTGATGATTTTGGGCAGTTTGCGTACTCAGGGTAATTAAAAGGGAGAATCAAGGACTCTGCTCTCACCAGGAGATGATGAGAAAGAAATCACTTGTCACAGTCACCCCACATCAGATTGCACGCCAATAGTTCAATGATGCATTCACCCCCATTAAGGATTTCAGATTGTTTTTCAAAGTAGAATATCAGAGGAAACACGTTTTCCTTCCCCAAGCCCAAGAAATTGCATCCTTTGCACTTTAAACCCCATCCCCCTGGTCCCGGTCAGAACTTAATGAGGGGGGACACAGCCACGTCCCCCTGGGTGCCCTGGTCCCACCCAGGTCCCTCAGTAGGGACCACGGGGGAGCCTTAAGGCCCCCACCGATCCAGCCGGCTCCCTGCATCCTGTGGGAGCCAGAATTTCTCACACACATGGGGAGTTGCTAGAAATGTAGCTCCCTGTGTGCAGGAGCAGTCTTTCATCTGTTTTCACACCCACATAAGAGAGGGCAGGAAAACATATGAAACCTCAGCTCCCAGCAAGCGGGAGCAGTTTGACACCTCATGCTGACTGGGAGTGAAGTTAGTGTATGCTCTCGCTTGGCGGGAACTGTCACACCTCCCCTCAAGCAAAAGCAAACTGCTGTCTTCTGATGGTGGGCACCTCAGGAGATAGCATGAACTGGCCCTAGGGGGTGACAGTCCTCAGGACCATTAATGGCTTTAGGAGAGGTGCTCCTTTAAATAGCACGAGCCGGACCTGGGGAGGTAGTTGTCCGGAGCCATATATAGTCCGAAAGGGGGGCCACTCCCTCTATTATATACATGGCCCCGGTGAGGCAGGGGTACTTAGGGCAATGGAGGGGGCTCTGCACAGCCCTCTATTTTTGTTTCATAAAGTCCCTGGGAGGTGGTGGTCCCTGGGGCTATTAAAGCCACATGAGGAGGACCGCACTGCCCTCCTCCAATTTTTGCAACACTCGGCCAGCCCTAGGGAAGTGGCAGTCACAGAGGCCAAGATTAGCCATGGAGATGGGGAGCCGTGCAGCCTCTCCCCTTATTTAAAATTAAAATAAGCCCCCAGGTCCTCCACAACCCAGGGCAAATATTCAAACAAGCAGTGGAGACCCCGCTTCTTTTTTTAAATGGATTCACAACTCCGGTGAAATTTCACTGCAAAAAGTTTAAGAAAATGAGTCGCATTGGGAGCCCAGGACCAGTGCTAGGGAGTCAGGGTATTCCTACTCTGAACCTTTTCTTTATTTTAAAATTGTATGGGGTATGTGGCTGATTACCAGGATGGCGGCCATCACTTCCTGGTTGAAGTGTTGGTTGCCAATTAGCTATCAGAATGGGGAGCCATCGGATCCTTGCAGGATCCTCGTCCCTAAATATACAAATTATGATTTTTTTAATAACGCCGAAACTCCTCAATGATTTTACACAAAATAACAAACAGGACGCTTTCTGAACTAATACCTACCTGTCTGTGTGGTGTCATTCAGTTCAGCGGATTGGGGTGTAGTTGTGCCTAAAATGCCTATGGGAATTAACATGGGAAACATATGTCATATATATATATAACATACTGGCGGTAGCCAGTAGGTAGTTATAGGTAAGGGTGGGCGTAGTGCTGCCTGCTTCGTGATCCACGAAGTAGGCGTAGCAGGCAGCGCTACGCATACGCCACGGCGGAGCAGAGTTGCCCGCCACCCGCCTCCTGCCCGCCGGCAACTTCTTCCTCACAAATACGCATGCGCGGGCACCCGCGCATGCTCATTTGTGAGGAAGAAGTTGCCGCTGAAGCAGGAAGAGGGAGCCCCGGGACACCGCACCTCAGGTAAGACATTTTCTTACTTTTAACCACTTTAAGTTATTTTAAAATGAGGGCGGGCGGGCGGGAGGCAGGCGGCGCGTAGTGGTGCTACGCGGAGTGGGCGTAGATTTGATGCTCCACATAGCCCCACTACGCCCACTACGCTTAGGGTTAGTTATAGGTAAGACCATATTTTCATAGGAAAAGCGTTTTTGACTTGCCTATATCTTTGGAGTCATTTGAAGATTCTTCACAAACCTTTGCAAAAAAAAGTGTGCCAGTGATTCTTGTTGTGCATGGAAAGTTTCATGGTTATCCGTTAAGTGTGAAATAAGAACAAGCATTTGCAATGCAATATGTTTTGTCTTTGGGACCTTATAAGTGTTTACCCATGCATTATATTATTACACACTACTGCATTGGAGTGTGTGGCAGTGATTATAAGTATGGCAATAGATTTGGCAGTGATCTTCGTATTTAAGCTCTTAGGTGTGGTCTGAAGATTAATACATTACGTTATTGATAAACTTTAATTACATCTATAATATGTTACGCCTACAAAGAGGTTTGTGTAAATTAACATGCATGCCCTGCAGTACTTGAGGTGCACAGAGGAAGAGAAAGGCAGACATTGTTAGAGTAGGGGGGTATTGTCTGGGGGACAGGTGTGTAATAGGATAGAGGAGGGATGTGGAAGACAGTAGGAGAAATACAACAGAAAGAGAGTGAGGCGATTAAAGTGAGAGAAAAGACAGCATATGATTGGGGAGAAGTGATGGTTCTTATTGTAGTAAGGGTAGAGCCCACTGCAAGGTCAGATCAGATCAGACAACGCTTTATTCAATGTAAAAAATATTAAACCATAAAAGCACAATACATATTAAAAGAACATACGTTACATCAAGATCACTTGAGTAAAAAAGATTAAAAAGAGCTCAGACAATTTAAGAAAGAGGAGGACCATCCATTGTCGTCCGGTATCTAACCACCCCTTTCATGTATTTGGCTATATGATCACGGTTCCATCATTCAGCTATTGCAACTTTAAAAAGGCAGGTTGACATTGTCTCAGGCCATACAACTTTAAAATAGGTAAAATCCATTTTATCCTAAGCGTGGAATAGAATTTTCAGAAAAAACATAACCCGAATTATCGACTGAGCAGAGATATTGTCGCACAGACATAAACATAGGGAGCGAGATCAGTCGTTAATATTTGGAAAAATGACCCCGATGTGAAAAATTCCAAGGCGTAAGCGGGTTAGTAACCGCCTGTCATAGGCTCCTAAGATATCTAATAAGTATGGTTGCGTTCCTGATTGAGTCAGAAGTAGTTGGTGTGCTCTTACTGATGGTTTCACAATATTAGTCACTAGATCAATAGACTTCAAATGATCTAGACATAATGATTTTAAATTGTTCCTAGTGACATTATTCATTATTCGGGATTGGCAAAGTACTCGGGGTGTCCTAGATCCTGTAGGACATTTTTAACGTAGGTCAACCAAGGAATACGGTCTGCCCATCAAGAGACAGGCAATTGTTGATCAAGTCCCTGGTCAAGCTAGTAGAAGTGCCAGTCGAAACCTTATGCCATAGCAGGATAGTCTGCATTTTAATCTGATCGGACAGATAGGACAGACCCAGTTCAGCATGGCATATGAATGTGGCAGTGCTGTTTGGGACCGCTAGGAGATATCTTAAAAACCTATTTTCTATGAACTGCAGGCACTCAACGTTAGCACAAACCCAGATGCCCGCTCCATACATAGCAATCGGTATACATTTAGCTTTGTAGATTGTTAGTAAATCAGCGATTGGGCGCTTTCCTAGCTTTCTAGCAAAGTGAATCAATGCACCAGTTGCTTTACAAAATAATAATTTTCTAGATTCTATAGCTTTAGCCCATAGATCCCTTCTTTCATATACAATGCCCAAGTATGAAAAGTGATTAGTGAGTTCGAGTTTCCTATTATTATTGAAGAAATTTTGACACTTGATACTAGGCTTACAGCATTTCATTGTAAATGTTTTGTTAATGTTTACGTGAAGGTCAAGATTTGACATGTAGTCAGAAAAGCTAGAGATAACTTTTTGTAGGCCAAGGGGGGTACGAGCCAGTAAGACAGCCTCGTCCGCATATAGCAATGCTCCAATTGGCCGTCCATCAATATATGGTAGATCCTGACAGTCACTACTCAGTTTTCCTCTCAGGTTGTTAATATAAAGGGTGAACAGGAGGGGCGCTAGCACACACCCCTGCCGCACCCCCTTTTTTACAAGGAAGCTGTGGCTGAGTTTGCTGCCTCTTCCATAGCGCACCTGGGCCCTGGCATCTTGGTAGGACGGTTTTAAAAAATGTAGGATAGGTGAATCAACCCCCATGGTCTCTAAAAAATTCCATAGCTTCTGGTGGTTGAAACAATCAAAGGTTGAACTCAAATCAACAAAACACAAAAATAGAATCCCCCCTTTGGCCTTTAGATATTTTCCCAGCAGGAGATTCAGGTTCAGGCTCTGTTCAACAGTGCCCAGACCTTGACGGAAACCACACTGTAACTCTGAAATTATGCCCTATTCCTCCACCCAGAGCTGGAGGCGATTTAAGACAACATGCCCGGCCACCTTTGCAGAGGAGTCCAGTAGTGATATCGGTCCATAACAGGACGGGTTGTCGCGATTGCCTTTCTTATAAATAGGGACGAATATGGACTCCGTCCAGGTGGCTATTAATCCCAAGGTGCAGCAGGCCTTTAGGACCATAGCTAGCAGGGGTACCCAAAGTGCTGGACTTGCTTTAAACAGATCCACTGGTATGCTGTCTGGGCCCGGGGCTTTACCACCCGTACTCGTATTTATGGCTAAAATCACCTCCTGGGCATCAAAATCAATCTCAATCGGAAGATAATTTGAGGAGTTTACGCTTAACACCTCTTCATTTTGGGGATCCACCAGATTATTATAAAGACTAGAAAAGTGAGTCACCCATTTATCTTCCCCTATTGTTATTTCAATGCTGGGTGTATTACCCGAGGCAAGAAAGGGGGGCATGTCTTTCAGATCTGATGCTTGTTTTAGATTTTGCCATAATTCTAGCTTTATGGCCGACTTGCGCTCCTTAAGGGACATCTTGTACGCTAATCTAGCCCTTTTTATTGCTCCTCAGTATTTTATGGGATTATGTAAGGCAGTTATCAGGGCTGTGTGAGCTTTTGAACATTTGGAGTCAAACCAGCCACTCTTCTTATCTGCCCGTTTTTTGCTTTTTACCCGTAATCTATTTTGTATAGACTGAGATATGTTTATGAAGGAGCTAAGAACTTCAGACTTGTTAGCAGTTTCGTCGAGGCAGACCATGAAGTCGTCTTTATAGCTAGTTAAGAGGTGCTTACATAGTTGTGATGTGTTGAGGCCTGCCCACTTGACTGTATAGCCATTTTGTCTATTAATAACAATATCTTCCGCCGGCTGGGTAGCCAATGTTTTACTAGTTAGCACCTTAGTAGGAAGATCTAAGAGAACGCTAATAGGGTAATGGTCGCTAAAAGCAATGAGATGTACTTTAAAATAGTGTATTCTGTCAGAGTATCTATTTGATACTAGTATGTGGTCTATGACTGAGGACAGGCCACGACCATTAAAAGTGCTACTAAAAGGAATTGGGGATAGACATACATTATTAGGAAAGCCCAGATCCAGAATATATTGGTCACCAAGAGCATATTGTAAAAATTGGGATGAGTCATTATCATCATCTAGTTCAATACCACAAACATCTCCTATGGTATGTGGGCAGGGTCCACAATTAAAGTCCCCTCCCCAAATTATGCAGTAGTCTTTGCCAGTGCTCCTTTGAATATTATCCAAGTCTCTCAGCAGATGCTTTAGAGTTTGTTCAATATCCACGGCGGGTATATTATTATAGAAATTTATCAGGACTAAATAATGAATATTGTCTATATAATTTTAAGCACCTGATAATAGGTCTTGAACTCCACAAAGTCTATCTTGCGTGCATTTAACCTATAGGAAATGTAGGTACAAAGACCACCCTTGTTCCTCCCCTGGCTCGAAGAAACTGCCGGGGTGAAGAATGTTTTATAACCATTAATATGTTGTATATTATCCGTCCAGGTTTCTTGAGTACATATAATATCGAATTTTTGGATAAATTCCAGCCAGGCAGGGTTAGTCAATTTGGCTTCAAGGCCTGCCACATTCCAAAACAGAATTTCCATTACATTAGTTCTAGGCACAGGCTGAGATGCACAATCGATAGGGGAGAGAACAGCATAGGGGCCATCAAGATGACGAACAAGGCTATTTGATACATCACTGTGGAAATTATTTATCATAAATTGAGTTGTTCCATTCTGAATATTATAGTTATTGGGAATATCTCCTGCCTCAGTGTCGGCTTGCTCGATGTTAGCCAAGGGGACGATACATGGCGAGGTTGGACCCGGTGAGTTATTTTCCGGGGTTTGGGATTGAGCCACATTACTATTACTATTTCTAAGTCAATCAATGTCCTCCAGGGAAGAAAGCATCTCAAATCTGTTAAACAAGGGTAGGCTGAGTGGGAATGGTTCATGGGGTAAGCCGGGGTCTGCTGTGTTACATTAGAAATATTGTTTATAGGAGGGTAGAAATAACCCAAGGGCAGTACATTTATACCATGATTGATCACGTGATTGGAACCCTGTCAGCGCAAAATCTCTTGTGTTAGATTTGGCATTGTAAATGTAAGAACAATGCAGTCGCCAGGGAACCTTTTATGTCTTCTCCCCACCCATCCCACTCTCCTTGCCATTTTAAACTCCCTAAATAGGACATCGGTTAGGCCGGATTTGAATCCGAGCCAACAGAGAGCTTTATTTCATAAGGACTCCCAAGATTCAGTTGACTTTGAGTTGAGTTGTGGTACATCCGCCAATATTAGTGTGTTGTTAGAGTCTACACCCTGTACTTTACTCAACAGGTCCTCAATGATCGATGTTATGGCCAACAATTTCTCTAGGGGAACCAGGGTTGACTTTTGATGATCAAAAACATTGCCGGACCCCTGGCCCTCCCTCAACACCTGGGGGTTCACGGGGGTGGAAGACAACTCTAAATGTCTGAACAAGTTAGTCAATATGCCATCCAGATGCTCTAGTCGACTGAGCAATAGAGTGAAGTTTTTGTATATGGATTGGTTAATCCATTCAAGGACGATGTCCAAGGCGGTCACACCGGCAGCGATGGTGGCAGATTTATCCTCCCGAGGGTAAGGCTGCCTTAGCGAAGGAGAGTCCGTAGTCTGTGTACCTATGGAACAGGTTGTCACCTCAGGATTGCACTAAGGGTTACGCTGAAGTCCCTTTTGTTGGTTTTGCTTTAGTGGGCCCGCACCCTTCTTGCGATTCACAGATGCCTTCATCTTAGCCCTTGTGCCATCTGTGGGGGTTGTGGGAAGTCCGGGTCCTAGAGGCTATACTGGGCCCGTATCCAGGGCAACCAGTGCCGCCCCAAAATAAGGGGAGATGAGCAAGTTTGATTTTGAGGAATACCACCCAGGTTGTGTGTTCCTAGTGAGGATTGCCTTGGCAAACATGAGGGGTCTAGAGACAGCCGCCTCAATTTCGTAACAGGGCAGTGATTCTGCCCTCATTATGAAGGTATCCAAAGTCCCCTTGGCTCCCTTGCTCTTAATCACTGCAGGGTTGCACATGGTTAGGTTGCCAATATAAGTCTCTCCGCCACAAAAATAAGTACCAATCACAGTGCACGCAAAACCTGGAGGCAGAAAAGGAAATCAAGAAACATTACAGTACTTGGGGATCAGAGAAGGGTTGCGGGGGGCCTGTTGTTAGAGAGGGGGCCCAGCCCAGCCTCCTCCGGGTGTGAACAGGCCCGCCCTTGGCCCGGGCACATCCGCGCGTGTCCCGCGCTGCAGGACGCCAGCAGTGCTCTTATTGCGCCTCCAGGCGCGGGTGGTAGCATCGCGGCCGGCACCGCAGCAGGGCTGCTGGGAGATGTAGTCTCCTGGTTGCCAACCCCTCACGTCGGGAAGATGTCAGGCAAAGCAAGGTAGGTAGGTAGGCAATGCTGACGATGGCCGTTCCCCTCATGGTGGCGAAGTGTGCATAGAACAGCGCCATGTGTTGCGGGAGGCCAGCAGCGCTCCTATCGCGCCTCCAGGCACGGGCAGTAGCATCACGACGGGAGCCGCAGCAGGGTTGCTGGGAGATGTAGTCTCCTGGTTGCCGTTCCCCTCACGGTGGGAAGATGTCAGGCAAGGCAGGGTAGGTCGGCAGGCAATGCTGACGATGGCCGTTCCCCTCACGGCGGCGAAGTGTGCATAAAACAGCATCCCCTGCAAGGTCATTTAGTGCAAGGAGCTCAGTGAGAGTACAGTGCAGCTAGGGCAGCTCTCACTTTGATGTCACTGAAATCAGGACAGGTACCACTGCATGGAAAGCTTCCAGTGCGATGCCAGTGCAGTATGCAGCGCCTAGTGCTATGCTAGTAGCAGCAGTAGGGCGATTCCACAGCAGTATGGTAGAATTAAAATACATAGACACTGCATAAAGGCCAATTTCGGTGTGCTGGCACTGCAGTAAAAGCAGTTCTAGTGTGATATCTCTGTGGAATGGTAGCTGTCTGTGAATGTGTAGTGCTGTTAGTGTCCATTATTTATGCAGTAAGAGCAGCTCCCGGTGTGCCATTGGTGCGGTAGACACAGCTGTGCGCTCACAGTAGCATGCTGCTCCGAGGGGATGTCAGTGCTGCGCTGGTAGTGTTCACTGTTCATATATTAATGGCAGCTCTCAGAGTGTTGGCAGTGTCCACTGTTGACCTCTGAGATAGCACGGAGAGCAGATAGGTAGGAGGCAGCAGGGCCACGAGAGGTAGGTAAAAGCAGCTGTTGGCAGGAACAGCTCCCTGGCTGCCCTGCTCTACGAATGGATTTGCACTTGATCCCAGACCTGGAGCGCGCACTGGAGAGCTGCCGGGGGGCACTGCACCTCCTGCATTAGCAGTTGGAGCTGGAGATTGCTTGGATGCGATATTTGGAAACTGGCGTAGAGCGACACAAAGTGGGAGGGATGAGAAGTAAATCATCCTGAGGCAAACAATTGAAAAAGCCCTATAGAAATGCAGTGAAATGAAAGCTGTAAGCCGTAGAGGAAGAGCCTGGTTAAATATGTGACCACATCAAGGTTGAGTAGGTTGAGTAGGAAAGCCCACATTTCTGCTGGCGCTCTTCTTTTTATTTTCGTATTATGTTTCACTCTGGAATTTATATCAATTCACATCTGAATGTCCTTTTGGGCGGGTATTCAGTTGATTCATCTCCTGCAGCGTGGCATTCTGTTCTTTATGTGAGAGAGGGTTTCTTCACAAAATGGGTGTAGTGGCACAGTTACAAACAATCATACTGGTAAATAACAAGCTGCAAGGGCGGGGTGATGTTGATGAAAGACACAGGAGAGTAACCTAACTGCAAGCAGCGCCCTATGCCAGCGAGTCGCTGTAAAGCCTGCAATACATAAACAGCTAGACTAAACTTCCAAACACTTTTAGTCTGCTAAAACTGGATTTATTTTTCACACAAAAAAGGAATTTTTGTTCCAAACAGGAAGGTAAAGCAGGTAGAAATCTGCCAAAGCTATTTGCATATTTACAATACCATCACACACATACATGGACGCACAGGAACACACACACTTAGAGTGCCTGTTGATTTTAGACACTTAGCAACCCTGGAACTTTTGTTTTGCAGGAATATGGGGTATGCGGCTGGGGGACAGGGAAGGAGCCACAAGAAGCAAACACTGTTCTGGTCAACGTGTTTTCTTAGCAGGCTGGCTGTACTAAAACGAGAACTAGCAATGTCAAAACAGCATCCTTGGAGAAGGTAAAACAGACCAGCAGCCGCATGTTTCACTAGAAAACATTAAGTCAAGGGATACTTTATTCGGCCAGTAAAAGCCATAAAAGCAAACATTTGGTAAAAGATACAGTGATTAAAAGATCTCACATGTACAATTAAAAATCCATATCACACAGGTCAATAGGCTAAAACCAACAGTACAAACAAGTAAAATTAAAAACTCATTATTAAAAGCCAGCATTAAACTTTATAATAAACATAAAATATAATGGGTAAAGTGCAAGACTAATAAAGCGTTAACTCGGTAGATAGACTAGGGAGTTGGCATAACAGGCACAGGTTGGCACATATAGTTCCCAGAACACAGTTAACAGATACAGTCTCGCTACTGCAAAGACAGCCTCTTCCTATATCTTGTGGCCCCTGTTTAAAGATTGCGACCACAGAACAAACTATGGGAAAAGAAAGCATTTGAAGATAAAGTAATGCAGGCCTTATTGAAGCAAATTGACAATTTCTGAGAAGCAGAAGTATAAAGTTTTGGCGTAGGGGGTCATAAAAATCAAAGAAAAAGATTAATTGTTGAGTATCCTGCTCAGAACAATTGTCACAAGTGCAGGGCTTTAGTGCACCAGGTTTCATATAGCCTTTGGGAAAGGCTAATAACCAGGGTACCAGATTCAATCGGAATCTGGTTAACACAAAGCAATGGTATGCTTTAGTGACAAGCAGCAAGCACGGCTGTACCTGTGGGCTCAGACTCAGTGTAACAAACCTTCTCACAGTGGGCTTAGCTAGCTCATTACCTACCCTAAGCCCCTGCCTTTTGGCCAGAAACTGTTGTTTAATGTCTCTAATGGCTACTGGGCCTAGGGGCCTAGGATTAACATACAAATCGGGGCAGCCTAACCATTTCATTTGCTCCATAATATACTTTAGCCAGGGGGATACATAAGGCCCTCTTGCAATGCAGTCCATGATGACAAGTTGATTTAAAGTTGGGGTGGGAAAAGCCCAGAGTCTCAGCCAGTGCAACAGCAGGGCAACATCAGTCAGGTCAGAGATATACCCCACTCCTAGTTCCTCGTGTATAATGTACGCCGGAAGAGTGGGGGGGACGGCAAGATGTTTGCGCATTAATTTATTTTATGCCCCCTGGATGTCCCTCACGACTTTATAACCCCAAACTTCAGACCCAACCGTGGCCATAGGAGTGCATTTTTCTCTGTATACCTTAAGCAAGGCGGAGATGGGCTTACACCCCAGCCTTTTTGCAAACTACAAGGTAGCTCCTGCTTCTTTAGCCAGGACATTTTTTTGTGTGTGTCCTTTGCGCAGACCAAGTCCCTTGATCATTGAACAGCACCCCCAAATATGGAAAGGTTGACACTTTTGTTAGTTCTACCCCCTTACAGATAAACCTATTCCTGGCAGCCTCCCGAGAGCCTATCGACATGGTATGGGATTTTAGGAAATTAGTGGCTAGATCAAGCGAATCCATAAAATCTATAAAACAATTCAAGAGTTTTTGAAGACCCACAACAGATCTGGCAAATAGGACCGCATCCTGTGTGTACAAGAGTGCGGGGATCATCTTGGATCCAACTATGGGGATGAGTTTACAGCTGGATGATAGGATGTGCCCTAACTTATTGATATACAGCGTGAACAGCAGGGGGGGGCAAAATGCACACCAGCCGGACCCGTCTCTTGACGGCCCAGGAGTCTGTCACACTGCCATCCTCATTAAATCTCACTATCGCTGTGGTGTTCTCATGGCCGGCAGTAAGAAGGCCACCAGTGTCCAGACCCAGATCCCAGACAGTCAGCCACAGCTTGAATCTATTTACAAAGTCAAACGCTGATGTCAGGTCAACAAAAGCAATACGTAAAAATCCCTTCTTGGCAATTGTATATACCCAACCACCAAGTGCAGGTTGAGACATTAATCGAGCGTCCCTTTGCCTTGCCTAAAGCCGTACTGTAGATCAGAGATAAAGTTAAAATGGTCTAGCCACAATGTTAAACGATCGAGTATCACTTTCCCCATGATTTTAGCAGCCGAGTTCAGAAGCAAGATAGGTCAATAACAAGTAGGGTCAGCCCTTGATCCCTTTTTAAAAATAGGGATAATAATAGCCTTGGCCCAGGCGGGAGAGAAACCACACATACAGGCCCCATTGAAAACCTTTGCCAAAATCTTCACCCAAACCACAGGGTCGGCCATATACAGATCTGAGGGGACTCCCATCTGTACCAGGTGCGTTCTCACCAGATGTTGATCTAATAGCTTTGTGAACCTCATCTGTGCTGAAATTAAGTGAAATGCTACCTAAGCCAGGGTCCCCGTTGGCCTCAGGTTGTTCTAAATTGTCACCACTATACATGTCTTCAAAATGCTGAACCCAGCGCTCAGCAGATATGGTACAGTCTGTTATATAGCTGGCTATATCAGAAAAAAGGGACTATTGACTACGACCCAAAACCTTGAGCTATCTAACAGAAAACTAACTTGTCTGAGAGCCTCCCAGGCCTGTTCCCTGATAAACTTCTTCCTTTGATGATCTACATACCACGGCCTCATCCATCGTGGCTTGTTTGAGTGCCAGCAATAACTTCCTATGGGCCGTGGTGCAAGTACCATCAAACCCCCTCTTGTCCTTGGGCCTTTAGTCCTGCTCTTGGTAGTTAGACTGGAGGCTATCTGCTTAGTTAGTTTGTCAAAGGCATCTAGAACAACTCTTTCCTGCGTGTTAGTGTCCATACAAACTGAAATCTCTGAGGCACATGCAGCATACAAATTATCCAGGAATCTTTACGGTATCACCCTCTCCCACTTCAGCCTATGTGCTTTGTCTTTGGTATCAATGTCCTCATTTGGGATACTCCTGCGCTCTGTTCCTTGTAGAGCAGACAAGTAACCCAGCTCAAGCATATGCATTGTTGTCACTGTGACTGTTCCAAGAAATGCTCAGTTTCTCCGCTGCCTGGGCTAGAAGGCTAGAGGTAATGAATATTATTGGTGCAACCCCTTCCTGTATAAGTGGGAACCAATGTGTTCACCTCTGTTTGCTCTAAACAGTGCAGATTGTTAGCTGAGAGGAGCCCCTCTATGTGAGTGCCTGATGGTGACTGCTCAAAATGTGTGACCAAAGGTGAAGTCCCCTGATTCATTGTGGTGGTACAATTAAGGTGACATTGATGAGTGTTAAAATCACCCAGGACTATTATCTCATAATAGGAGTGTTTCCCCTCCCCATGCTCAAGCAGCCCCTCCAGGGCTACTAAATGTTCTGTCTTCAGGCTTCTAGTAAAGGAATTATAAAAATTAACATCTAACAGGGTGGGATGAGTCTTAAATGTCAGCTCCTCTGCTAACAGATGGATTGATTGACACTCTACCAATTTACTGTTACAGGTTGATTCAAGTGAGACCACTAAAATAAGACGCCCCTTGCTCTTCCCACTGTTGAAGACATTGCACACTTAAAGAATGAGATAAAACCATCCAGTAAACACTATTGGTGGTGTCCCAGGTTTGCTATAGAGCAATTATATGACACAATAAGAGGAGACTTTGCTATATTGCATCATCTCTTTTTTTAGGCCTGGGCGTAGTTCGCGAAGTAGCACTTCGCGAAGCTACGCAAAGTGAAGTTCGCACTACGCGAGCTACGCGTAGCACTTCGCGAACTGCGTAGTACCTTGTTCGCACTGTGCCAGATGTCGTTTTCAATGATTGCACAGTGCGGACAAGCAACCGGCACTGTGCAATCATTGAAAATGGCATCTTGCACAGTGCGAGCTGTAGTTTTCTGCTGCTCGAGTAGATTCTCATCATGGTAGTTTCTCATGGCGAGCGGTCGCGAGCATACGCGACCACTCGCAATGAGAAACCTGACCTCCTCGCGTTGGGAATCTCGCCGGGTGGTTTATTTTCCATGCTCGCGATCGCCAACTTGAAGTTGCTGATCGCGAACAAGGAAAAAGTCTCGCCGGGATGTCATTTTGCTTGCTCGCGGTCGCCAACTTGATGTTGAGGACCGCGAGCAAGCAAAAAATGACCGCAGCACTACGCAACACTACGCTACGCGTGTTCGCACTGTGCTACGTGCAGTTCGCGTAGTGCGAAGTAGTGCGAACTTCGCAAACTACGCGAGCGTAGCGTAGTGCTTTGCCCAGGCTTATCTTTTTTACCTTAAGCCTGCCATGTTCAACAAGAGTATCTCCATACGGGGGGCAGGGGTATCAGATGTTAGAGCTGGCTTAAGTGAGTGGGCAGGCTCTGGCTTAGGAGGTGACACAAATAAAACTGGGATGTTAAAGACCGGAGCCATTGGCCTAGAGCCCTGCGGGTTTGCATGGGCTGATGTTAGTCAATTATTTTCATCAAGTCCCTGTGCACATAACAAAGGTTCAAATCTGTTGGCCAGGGGAAAACAGGACCTATATTTCTACCCTAGGCAGGGTAAGCTGGTCTGGGAGGGAGCTGCCATAAATGATTCAAGGAAGGCTGGTCATAAGGATAGAAGTACTGAAGGGGGACAATCCTGATTGATGTTTTAGAGCTACACCTAAGATTGCAGCCAGCAAGCGCTTTGGATTGTACAGGATGTTTAATGTTAACTATGACACAGTCCCCCTCCATATTTTTCCTGATCCAGTGACCTACCCAGCCCTCTCTTCTGGCCATGATAATATCGGGAGGTATGTTTTGACCATTAACCATGTTATTATTACACCAATGAGTAGCTTTACTAGAAAACATATTTCTGTGAACTGAGAGGAAATGCAAGGCAAGATTATGTTAATAACATGTTAGAAGTGGCTGGTATGAAACGAGGTGAGAGAATCTTTTTTTAAGTTGAATTACCACTGCGCTAAACTTACGGGACAAAGGGCACCGCCAGCTTCTTCAGTGCTAATCAATGCAGCAACATAAGTAATATTAAAGTCCCTGGCAGAAGCTTTAAAAGAGTCCCAAACAATAGAAAAGGATGAAACAGAAAATAAATTATGTTAAAAAATTTAGTAATGAAATCTTCAAAGAAGGAAGTGAAAGATTGATCAGCTAATAATGAAGTATTAAAACGCCATCTCTTCTTAGAAGTTGTGATAGAGAGTAGTTCCAGGTCTAATATTACAGGAGCGTGATCACAGATCAAAATGGATCCAATGTCTGCATGTAAGATAGATGAGTTAGTGCTTTTGAGATAAATAGATAATCTATTCATGATTGATATCATGGATCATTGGCGATTCTCTAATCTTCTTAAACGAGAATATTCATGCCACTCAGCAAAGTATAACTCTGCATCTAGATTAGACTTTTTTTTAACCTCTCATGTTCTAGAGCTATATAATTATATACATCTGTCTAATGCTTTCTCCGATCATGCGGCAGTCTCCATGGAGGTAAAGCTGGGATTACAAGATATATGCCCTGCTAGAAGGTGGTTTTTTAATAATCTTAACCTCCTTGATCCTCAATGGTGTGCCGACATTGAAGAATTTATCGAGCAGTTTTTTGCACAGAATAGAGGCACTGCCCCATTAAATACCATTTGGGATGCATTTAAGGCTACTCTTCGTGGGTTAATAACATCTAAAGAAATTCCAAAGCAGAAGGCAAGAAAGGAGGAGAAAATAAAACTTCAAACTGATCTCACGGAGGCAACCCAAGAACACTATAGGGTTAGATCAATGCACTCCAGGCAAAAATTCTACGAGGCTAAGAGCAGGATGAGGGACTTTTACTATGACCTAGGTGAAACTAATAGTAATCTCCATGCCCAGAGGATCTATGAGGAGAGAGAATACACCGGGAAGCTCTTGGCCTGGCAAGCCAAAGAAAAGCAGGCTCGCAATAGAATAGATCAATTAATCAACCCCATTACTAAATTGCATGCTAAGACCCCAGCCTCTATTGGCGCGTTGTTTTTAAAACACTATGAAGGAGTCTATCAAGCGACCGAAGGGGCCTCACCTGATTCTATTGGGGAGTTCTTAGAGCAATTGCCAATACCGAAATTAGATGATGGGGCAAGAAATACCTCACAGAGAAATTCTCAGTGTTAGAATTAGTTGAGGTGATTAGTTCTCTCCCCAACGGTAAGGCTAATGGTGATGATGGTCTTCCTATTGAATTTTTTAAAAAAATTTGGAGGAACCTTACATTAAAGAATTTTTACTTTTACTGAATGACCTACTCCAAGGAGGCCCCCCGCCAGACTCTTTCCATTTAGCTGTGGTGGTTAGCATTTTAAAAAAAGGAAAGGACAAGGAGAATATAAATTCATATAGACCCATAAGTCTCCTGAATACAGACTATAACATTTTTACAAAACTTTTAGCAATAGTGGGATGTCTGGTAGCTAATGATCAGTGTGGTTCTATTGCAGGCAGGCATCTCCATTCAAATACAAAGTTTGTATTGGAGGCACTGGATTTTTTTAAATCAAATAAAGTGAAGGCTCAAGTCTGGCTTTTAGATGCGGAGAAGGCCTTCGATCTAGTGTCATGGGACTGCCTTTTTGTTATTTTGCACAGTTTTAATTTCCCGGAGGTTTTTATCATTATTTTAAAACATCTATATATGAATTCTAGGGCACAGATTATCATCAATAATTCTAATATCGGGACATGTCTGGTCACTAGAGGCACGCGACAGGGATGTCCTCTGTCGCCAATTCTATTCGCGTTATTTATCGAACCTTTGGCGATTGCGATTAGGAATATACGGACCGAAACAGTCCCAGTAGCAGGCATGACTAATATAAAATTATACGCCGATGACATTGCCCTTTTTTAAATTCTAAACCCTTTAGCCAATTGAAAATTTTAAAAATAGTCTAGCTTTTCCAAAAACTAGGGGGTTATAAAATTAATGTTAACAAGACGGAAATTATTCTAGTAAACTGCACTGTAGACACTCTAGTACCAGAATTTAGGCAAATATATAACCCATCCCCAAAGAGGTATTTGGGAATATTCATATCAGACAATCTGGAAGATCTGTTTTCATTGAACTTTTCACCTCTGTTAAAAAAGGTTGGGTCTCTTTTAGAGCGTTGGAATTTATTACCCCTGTCTTTAATGGGGCGAGCAGCACTAATACGAATTTCGGTTCTACCTCTTTTTAATTTTGTATTCGATGCTGTACCTTGTGTAATTCAGGTCTCTTTTTTTAAAAAAGTGGATGCCCTGATTTCCTCTTTTCTCTGGGCCAAAAAATCTCCGAGGCTTGCATGTAACACTTTATACCTTCCTTCTGTTCAAGGAGGGTTGTCCCTTCCAAATATTAGAGAATATTACTTTGCATTCTTTGCACATCACAGTTTTAGTTTTTTTTTCTCCGACACTAACGAGGCAGACAATTGTTTTATGAAGAAGATGCTGTCAGAAGTAAAAATAACCAACCCGATTAGAACTACGAAAGATCCAAAGAAAGTTCGTTACAAATCCCTCCAGTGGATTTTCAAACAGAAAATTCAGTTTTTGAAATTTTACTCTATTCCTAGAATAAGTAATACAACGGATTTGAACAACTTCAATTTGGGAGAAGAGGGAGGTATGGACAGTAAAACAATAAATCTCTGGAAAGAAAATGGCTTTGTAAAGATTGAAGACTTCCTTACCGGAAATAGGTGGAAGTCATGGGATGAAATCTCCAGACAGATACACCTCTCTTATTCCACCTTGAATTGGTCTTTCTGTTTGCTAAATCCAAGGCTTAAAGAGTTGGATATAGGAAATCTATACCACAAAGAAATTATCTCGACAGCTTTGAATAATAAAATTCAAAAAAAGATGAGTATTTGGATCAAATTATTAAAAGAGGACAAAGGGCTGGAATCCTCCAGTAGGATCATTGAGAGGTGGAAGAAGAGGGAAAATATTGAAATCAACCAGTTTGTATGGGATAAAATAAATAAATTTAATAAAAAAATCTTTCGCGGCGCTAATTTTAGACGCATGCAATTTTATAATAAATGGTTGATCTATAGAACTTCCTCCTATCTCCACAGTATCTTCCCCCTAGTTGCTGATAAATGTTTCCGGTGTGAGGAGAAAGGGAACTGGAAACATATTGCCTGGGAATGTCTTAAAATTCAGCCATTCTGGAAGGAAATTGAAAAATACCTCTCCCTGGAGCTTAAAGCCACTATAATGTTTGACGATTTAATTCCTGTATTAGGCTGCTCTACGAGCCACACTCCATATGATGAGTCCCTTTTCATAGCCTCCCTAATAGCTAAATCCCTTATTTTGCAGTCCTGGAAAACCGATTAAGTACCAACCTTTCAGGCTTGGAAGGCAAAACTACTGCGAATCCAGGGCAGGGAAAGGAAATATGCACTGAGATCAGGGGCACTTAAGAAATATGAGAAGTTTTGGAGTGTGTTCGAAACCTAGTCTTTTTTAATATATTTTCTGACAGCATTTATTCTTAATTATATCATCTTAACTAACAGTCTGCTAGATTGTTTCTTCTTATGCACTTTGCACTTTACAATTAAGTTCTGAATAGTTGAAATTTTATTATGCTTTTTATTTTTATACTTTGCCCTTCATACTTTTTTTTTTTTTTTTTTTGAAACCGTTTATTACAGAATCCAAAAAATATACAAAGATGGGCCTACAACCTTCAGGCCGGCCGCTAGCAAGCAGAAGGAGCATGTGATACAGACAATAGCACGCATGCTGCGGCAGAGGGAAAGTCACAGGAGTTGGAAAGCGTTGGCAGCCACACCATCCGGACCCCACATAACCGTTTCTTTTTAATATAAATAACAGCAAAAAACAAATCCACAAGGCAACCCACAATCGGAAACAGCAGCATGTGCTCCCCGAGGAGGGGGACCCCACTAGTCCATAGGAGTATCGAGGGGGGGAAAAGGTCAGGACGGGGACTAAGTAAACTCATTACCCAGAACCGGAAAGACAAACTGGCTAAGGAGACGGGGCCGGTGACGGATCGGGCAATAACGGCGGGGTACAAATTCCCCCACGGTAGGCGTTCCAGGGGCCCCACACTTTCACCCATTTCCCAGGCTTACCTCTCGCAACATACACCACCTTTTCCCGGAACATGCACCAATCCATGTTATCCTTCCACGCCGAGACAGTCGGCGACCTCTGGGAACCCCACAGTTGAGCAATGTCACGTTTGGCCACCATATATCCCAGAGTCACCCACCACGTCTGCGGCACCGAGTAGTCGGTTGGCTCCCACACATTCAGAAGACATCTCCTCACCTCGGGCAGCAGCGGCACACGCGTAACTACCCGCAAAACCTCATGCACTCCACTCCAGAATCGCGCCACATCCGGGCATTCCCACAAAATATGGAGAAAGGTCCCCAAAGAGCCACACCCATGCTTACACAACCCGTCCACAGGATAGCCCATACGCATCAGCCTCGGCCCCGTAACATAGACCCTATGGAGTATCTTGAGCTGGACGAAGCGAAGGCGGGCCGGTATGGCCACCTCTTTCGGGGAGGCCACCGCAGACACCCAGTCCTCGTCATCCAGCTCCAGTCCATCGGCAACCCATGCCTCACGGAGGCTAGTCAGCAGTCCCGAACGGTCATTGATAAGTTTTTTATAAATTTATGAAATAGTGCCGTCCGGTACATGCCCATCCAGCACTCTATCTTCTAGCGGGGAGTACTCCGGGATGGAGGCGACGTCCGGAAAAATGGAGCACAACGCATGACGAATCTGCAGATATCGAAAATACTCCCTGTCCTGCAGCTGGAATTCTGTCTGCAGCACATCGAACGTCTTGAATCCCCCCCTCGTCCAGAGGTCGCCCACCCTGCTGATGCCTATCATGTCCCATTTCTCAAAGCCCTTCGAGGTCCACAGAGAGCCCAGCCGCTCAGATGCGTATAACGGCGTCGCCCGGGTCAAGCGATCCTTCCACCCCATCGCCACGTTAGCCGTGTGCCACACCCGTACCATGACCCCCGTGGGGCCCGTCAGCCGCGCGTCATGCGAGCTAGAATAAAGCGCCCGATTATAGTCACCGCCCGGCAGCAAGAGTTTATCCATCTCAAAGGCAGGGTTCAGGGCTGGCCCGTAAAGGCCATGATTGATCGCAGCCAGCTGGGAGGCCCAGTAATATCGCTTGATATCTGGGAGGGCAACCCCCCCGTCGTACCACGGGAGCGTCAGCTTCGCCAAGGCGATACGCGGCCGACCCTCCCAAAACAGTCGGCGAGGCAAACTCTCCACCTCGCGAAAATAGCGCGCCGGGACAACGTCCATTGTATTCTGCAAAGCATACAGGAAACGTGGCAGCGACATCATCTTAAACAATGCCGCCCGGCTGAGCGGCGAGAGCGGCAAGCGCTTCCAACGCGCGACGTCCTCCTTCAGGCACTGGAGGGGGGGAAGCAAGTTCTGGCTATATCGGGCCTCCGCGTCCAGGGTAATGAAGACACCCAGGTACCTAAATCCCCGCGGGGCGATCTGAATAGGGCAACCCCGCGGAAGGATAGGATCCTCCCCAGAAAGGACATATACACACGATTTAGCCCAGTTGATGACCAGGCCGGAGTTGAGGCCAAATGAGTGCAATACATCAACCAGTACTATCAGTGATTTACTTGGGGAGGCCAGGTACAGAAGAATATCATCAGCGTAAAGAGATACGCGGTCCTCATACTCGGGGGACCATCGGAGACCACGAATAGAAGGTTCCCACCGCAGCCACTCCGCCAGGAGCTCCAGGGCAAGCGCGAAGAGGAGCGGTGATAATGGGCAGCCCAGCCGCGTGCCCCTGCCCAGCTCAAACGGAGCCGACACTCTACCGTTCACAACCACCTGCACTAGCGGTCCCGAGTACAACAATTTCACCCAACCGATGAATCCCGGGCCAAACCCAAACTTCGCCAGTGTCGCCCAAATATATGGCCACTCAAGTGTGTCAAACGCCATAGTGGCGTCCAGGGATGCCAAAATGGCCGGTTCCCGTATAAACGGGACACGTGCGAGCACCCCATGCAAGCGCCGCAGGTTAAGCGCAGTGTTGCGATGAGGGATAAAGCCGGACTGATCCTGGTGAATCAAGTCGCACACCACGCCAACCAGCCGAGTAGCCAACACCTTGGCGAGAATTTTGGGCTCCGCATTCAACAGCGAGATAGGCCGATAGGATGTGACCCGGTCCCGCGGCCTCCCCTCCTTATGAATAACCACAATAGTAGCCAGACGCTGGTCTAGCGGGAGGGAACCCGCCGAGTGGGCCGCGAGGAACATAGCACGGAGATGCGGCGCCAGCGTATCCGGTCGCAGCTTGTACAACTCGATGGGAAGACCATTAGGACCCATGGCCTTGCCGGAAGCGACCGAACGTATGGCGAGGGCAATTTCCTCAGATGTTGGAGTGGCGTCCAACGACACTCTGTCCTCCTCCGAAAGGGAAGGCAGCGCGATATCTCTGAGCAGGGCATGGGAATCCTCTTCCGAGCGGGAGGACACCGGGGAATACACCCCACGGAAATATTCTGCAAAGCAGTCAACAATTTCTTCCGGCTCAGTAACACACACACCATCCTGTTTCTCAATCGTTGGGACAACTCGACTCGCTCTCTCCTTTTTGTCCAGCCACGCAATCAATTTACCAGCCTTATCACCCACATCATGCAGTCTCCCCTGTTGCTCTCTACTGAGCCCCCTGGCCGCCTCCGTGACGAGGGCCTTATAGGCCGCTTGCTTGAGTCGGAGAACATGTAATTTGTCATCCGTCACCCCACATTCTAGATCATCCTCCAACTCGGTTATCTCAGTTTCAATACGGGTCACCTCCTCCCGCTCGCGCCTCCGGGAATGGGAAATAAGGGACAGGGCCTCCCCCCGGAGTACCGTCTTGAACACCTCCCACAGAGAGACCGCCGATGACACAGACCCCACATTATCGTCAAAGAATCGCTTAAGGGATTTAACCAACTCTGCGCGAATGGTGGGGTCACGCAGGTACCAAGGATTAATCGGGACCACCCTACCCTCTCCCCTCGGGAGAATATCAAAGTGCAACAAGAGTGGGGAGTGGTCTGAAATACCCCGCGCCAAATGGCGCACCTCCCCTATCCTCCCCGCATGCGCCGCCGGCACCAGGACATAATCTAGCCTTGAGAGACTACCATGGGCCCCAGAATGAAAGGTGTACTGTAGCTGCGTGGGATGTTTTAAACGCCAACAATCCACCAGCCCCAAGGTATCCAAGAGGCCAGACAACCACGCTTGGGCACGGGGGAGATCCCTAGGAGGGTGACGATCCTCCATTCCGGAAACCACAGCGTTAAAATCCCCCCCAACCACTAGAATCCCCTCCGGAAGGCCAAGGAGGAGGCGTCCCAAATCCGCAAAGGTGGTCGTCTGCAACCCTGGCGGGACATAGACAGACACAAAAACAACCACTCTGCCCTCCATTCTACCCACCAGAACCGTGTAACGTCCCCTGTCATCATGGAGCACCTCATCTATTGCCAACGGGAGCGAGTTCTTGACCATGATGCCCACACCCCTTGAACCAGACGTGAAGCCCGAATGGGCCACAAGGCGGTAGCCCCGTCGATTCATAGCACAAAAGGAGTTACCAATGAGGTGTGTCTCCTGTAGAAAAACTATATCGGGTGAAATTCGTTTCAGGAACTGCAGAACCACACCTCGTTTTATCCTGTCCCCCAGTCCATTAACATTCCAGGACAAAAGACTCAGTCCCCTACCCCCCATCATAAACGAAAGCAATCACTCGTCCCCCAGAGAGCACTTTAGAAATAGCACACCGATACTTTTGCCTTGTGGTGGAAACGAACACCCCACCCCAACCCAACCGCCCCAACAAAACTCCCCCCTCCCTGCACCCCTGCATGAGCCCAGACAGCCCCCCCAACTTGCAGTGTGCCTGTCGCCCCTATATAATGAAACTAGCTAGACCCCCTAGAGGAGGAAAGAGTACCCCTTCTAGACCCCGCACCACCTCCAGAGGAGGGAAAAACGAATACAGAAGAACAAAAAACCTTAAGCTTGGCCGAGAGTGGCATCATATCCGTCCAGAGTGAGGCCCAGTATCAACACCTCAGTCCCGGTCCAGTGGGCCTTCTCCTCCCGCCGCCCCCCCCGCCATCCCGATCACGACCCCCAGACAGAGTGTCCAGCCAGTCCCCGGCCACTTCAGGACGATCAAAAAAGTGTGCGCGACCATCCACCTCTATCCGCAGCCTGGCCGGGAAGAGCATGGCGTATTTTAAGTTCATGTCCCGAAGCCGCCGCTTGACACCCAGGAAACTCAGTCTCTGCTTCTGGACCGCTTGGGTAAAGTCAGGATAAAAGTTCACCTCCATGTTCTCCAGCTTAAGCGGCCCTTGCAGTCTGGAGGCTTGCAGAATCGCGTCTCTGTCCCGAAAGTTAAAAATACGGGCAATGAGAGGCCGCGGAGGGGCTCCGACCTTCGGCTTTCCCCCGGGAACTCTATGAGCCCTCTCCACGGCAAAGAATTTACTCAGTCCCCGAGGCTGGAGATGGGTAGTGATCAGGTCCTCCACAAAGAGATCCGCCGCCGCCTCCTCCCGTCCCTCGGGTACTCCGATGATGCGGATGTTATTCCTCCGGGCCCGACTCTCGGAGTCCTCCAGGCGCCGATCCATGAGCGCACTCGCCTGACGAAGTCGGTGCACCTCCGTTTGGAGGGCCGCCACCTCAGTCGTGAGGCCCGATGCGGTATGGGCCAAAGAATCGACCCGGTCGTTGGTCTTGGAGAGATCAGCCCTCACCAGGTTGACATCAACTAGGACCGCGTCGATTTTATGGGCTAAGGTGTCAAACCGCTGGCCCACCGAGGCCTTCATCTCAGCAATGGTGCCCATGACGTCTTGCAGAGTCAGCTCTGTGGGCAAATCCGGGGCATCCGGGGGGCACTCAGAGGACTTGTGCGGGCCACCGGGAGATCCCTTCGGGAGGGTGTAGCGGTCCATGATGTTGGCCTGATGTGCTGCGCCACGCCGGGTCGACTTGGCCTTCAACCGATCGCCATCTTGTTTCGTGGCCATCGTCGCGGGTCTCACACCCTCACCAGCCACGCAGTAAAAGGCCAGCAATCAAGGCCACGGGCTCCGGGGGGTCACCCCAGGACGGCGGAGCGGGCCACAGCAGGCAGGCAGGCTGGGTCACCCAGCGAGGCCACCCCAACACAAAGAGCGCCGCGATCCCACCTGCAAAGACGGCAAGGGGGCGCGAAAGTGAAAGTGAAAGTGCAGGGTACGCGACTCGCCAGGCCCAGCCCGCCGTTGTTGTTCACTTTGCCACCGGGTCGCCCCCAAACGCGAGTCCGGGGTCAGGAGCGAAGCAGGCCGCAAACTTCAATCGGTGCTCACTCCGGCACCCGAGGTCCGATTCGAAAACGGGAAACGGGTACCACCTCGGCTCAGGCTCACCGACACAGTCCCCTCAACCGATGCAGGATGAAGACAGGATAAACGTAGGAGGTCGCGGAGGTCCTCGGGAGCCTCGCACCTACGCGGCCATCTTGGTTGCGCGCTAGGCTCCTCCCCCTGCCCTTCATACTTAAGTTCCGAATTGATGCAATTTGAAAATGTTTTTGCACCAACGTGCCCTGTACCGTATTAATTTTATTATAAATGTGTTCTGTATTATTGATTTTGTCTTTATGAACTCTCAATAAAAAGAATAATTAAAAAAAATGATTGTGAAAGGTGAGTAGGGGAGAAAAAAGTAAATTCACGAAGTTGTGGGTGGCAGAGTCTCCAAGAGTCAGCGAGGGAACTATGAGCAATGAGATTGGTGAATTGCTGGTGCATTGGTGAAGGAATAAAAGGTGCTTTAAATGTGTGATCAATGTAAGGGTCAACAATTTGATTACAATTTCCACCGAAAATAATATATGGAGTATCAATAGACATCAAAAGAGAGGAAATGTATGGCCAGAAAGTGTTGTCTGGCCTAGTAGGTACATATATGCTAAATAAAGTAAAAGGTACATCATTAATTTTGAGGTGAATAAGCAACCATCGACCATCATCATCATCTAAGGCTTGAGAAAGAAAAGAAACTGTAAGTTTTTTATGAATAAGAATTACGGTACCATTTAATTTACTAGTGCCTGGGGAAGACAAAACATGTCCTACCCATTGTCTCTTAAGGTTAAGAACTTCCGAGACTATTAAATGGGATTCTTTTAGGAAAACAATATCTGATTTAAGAAGGGATAAGTGGGAGAGTACCCTTTGCCTTTTAATAGGTGTACTCAAACCTTTAACATTCCAAGAGTTAACAGGTAAAGTCATTAATCAACCATAAAATAGACCATTTACAATATTACAGCATAAATGCAAATGCAATAAACAAATCGTAATACTTAAAGAGAAAAGAGCAATAATCAGTTTTTGAATTGGAGTATAAAGGAAGAAAAGAAAATGGTAGTGAGATAAAGATTGAATTAGGATATAAGAGAAGAAGGAAGAGTGGTGTTGAGATAGAACCAGATAAAGAAAAAAGGAAAGGGGGACAAGGAAGAAAGAAAAGGAAGGATAAAAGGGGAAAATATAGGAAAAAGGTAAGAGAAGAACATCAAAACATACCAGAGACTCAAACATGGGTGGAGGGTGTTGAGGTAATAGGACGAGAAGACGAACCCACTTAACACCTCCGGGGGAGACCACGAGGAAGGAAATATTCTAGACAATATTAAACAATGGAGGATAAACAACCTGAGGGAGATAACACCTAAAAGGAAGGACATGGAAAAAAGAGAAAATGAGCTTATTTGTCAGGAACATGGAAAACACGAAATAAATACATTACTACAAGCATAACATCAAAATGATAAGAAACATGCTCAGGAAAAACATGAAATAATGTAGATGATAAAGAACAAACGGAGGATAAAAACAGGAGGGAAAACGAAATGGAAAACATGGAAAAAGGCAAAAATTAATTCAATTATCGTGGACAAGGAAGACATAAGAAAAATACATGGCTACAACTTGACATTGAAAAAAAAAATTATAATAATAATAAAGTTCTCAGGAGAAAGATTTTCCTGCAAAATCCATAGATTCCTCTCTGCAGTTTTCAAGAAAACATTGAAGTAAAGCTGGATCTTCATATGTGGTCTTTTTATTTTTTAAAGTTACTTTGAAAAGGCAAAGATGTATCAAACTGAATCTGGCATTTAACTCTCGTAGTGCTGGTCGCATAGCAAGAAAGCTTTTCCTTTTATCTGCAGTGGTTTTGGCATAATCCTGTGAGAAAAATAATTGTGAACCTTGCCAGGAGATGCGACACTTGATTTTGACTGCCTGCAAAACTTTCGACAAGTCAGTATATTCCAAGAAATAAAGTATGACACCTCTTGGTTTAAGCTGAGATGAAGAAGCAGAGGGAGGACAACCTAATCTGTGAGCTCTTTGTATATTCAAAAGGGGAGAAACTTGAATATCAAGCAATTGTGGAATGAAAGATTGGAAGAAGGCTATAGGGTTGGATCCCTCCAACCCTTCAGAAAAGCCAGAAATACGTAGATTATTACGCCTACTTCGATTTTCGAGGATTTCAACCTGCTTCTGAAGTTGTATTATTTCAGCTTTCATAGGGGAGATTTGTCGTGAAGAGACCTGCAACGACTCGATTTGACCTTCCACAGAAGTAAGTTTATTTTGAATTGAGAACCAATTATCCTCCAAACTTTGCAGACGAGTATTTGTTTCTTCCATATACTGCTTAAGAGCATGTATTTCATCCAGAAGCAGTTCAATTGATGGAGGTGGTGGAGAAATAGTAGGTGTAGGAGGATCATTTTTAACTCTTTTGATGGAGGATAGTGACGATGAAGCATTTGCTTTAGGTGTAATCTTAATATTGACTTAAGAGGAAGGAGGTCCGGAAACAGGTATAGGAGAGGACATGGCAGATGAAGCTTCAGAGAGATAAGGCATATTTGTTTATGTGGGGTCTTCCATGTTGTCTTGTAGGACAGAAAAGAGTTTGGAGATAGGCAACGTGGTAAATTTTGGGCGGGAGGTAGACAAACTGGGCGAAATGTTGCCTCGTCCCCCTCTGGTTCTCCCCATAGACATGAAAGAAAAAGGCAGGCAAGTATTTGTAGAGGAAGATGTTGAACGTTCCTAATGGAAAGCGCAGATATTCCATAATGACCACAGCAAAAATAAGAACAATGTATAAAAATTAGTGACCAAATTTAAAAATATCTTCCAGCAATTGTGAAAACAGTTATTGTAGGCCACCAGGTGACAGAAATAACGCAGAGATGAATTTGTTATGAAATAGGCAGTAAATAGAAAGAGAAATCCTCTTCCAAATTATTCAAAAATAAGGCATCTCCTCGAAAAATGGCATTCCTGGGAAGAGAAATTGCAGCAGTAGGTAAACGCTAGAAAGAATCACCAGATGCCAGTCACTCTCTTCCAAGATATCAAAAATATATGTTTCCCAAAAAAATCGGTATTTATAAGAAGAGAAATTGCTGCAGTAGGTAAATACTAGAAAGAACCACAAGATGGCAGTAACAAACCAGTCAGAAAAATTCACTAACATGCCAGAGCAAAATTCTAAAAGCTGAAATGAATACTTAATGCAAAGCAGAAGGCGTTGTTCCATGTAGCACACATTCCTTTCTCAATACACAATATGGAGAGAAACAGCTACATGAAGTAAACTGAAGAAAAGCTGTCACGGTCCATTCCTTGAGTGCGCTGCATATGAAAGTGGAAAATAGGAGGAATATATATTTAGGGCTAAGAAATAAAGGTACCCTTTTTGTAAAAACTGAAGCATTTCAAAAAAACTCTGCATTTCTCCGAAGTGGTGATTGCTATGTGAGGTGAACGTTACGGAGAGCACAAGATGGCGGTCGTGGGCTCCTCACAAAGCGCGTCGCATATCTGGAATAAAGTTCAGCAAGAATGCGGGCTTACTGCAGTACAATGAAGATAACTGTGGACTCAGTGAAGGTTCCATAGGCCAAATCTTCGATCAAAACCCTCTGTGAAGCCCCTCCATCGGTCACTTTTTATCGGCTCCCTTGAAGTTGGTCCGGGGCAGTATCAGCTTGCCATCTTCGTCGGCGTGCAAGCCATGCCCCCCAGCGCTACTCATTAACCGTGCTTTAAACCAAGAGTACAAGAGTTAGTAACAACTAAAAATGGGCTTATCTGTGGAGTAAGGGGTCTCGGAGCGCCACTGCTTCAGTCTGGTACGGCAAGAAAGGGCTAATGTACACCTCTGACTAAGTAGGTAGGACCACTGCACAGCTGCCCAATGAGAGCTGAGGTTCATCTTTCCTCGAGTAGGCAGAGATAGGATGCAAGTGCCTGAGCTATCGATACAGGCAGAGTCCGGAAGATAGCCATGGAATAGGGACTGTATGTTACAGTAGGGATAATAAATATTACAAAACACCCGTCTGTGACTGACTCACCTCATGTGCACCTTCAACTAAAGGCCGAGTCTGCTCCAAAGTGAAAGGTACCACACTCTGTTGCAGGAAGGCATGGTGAAAGACATGTGCGGAGTCTACAGCCAATGAGCACTCTGAAACTTTTTCTGGTGCAGTAGCATTGGTGGAAAATCCATCAGACCCTCCCACTCACAGTCAGCTCTCAGAAATATGTTCGGCCATGGGATCGGTTGTGATATGGCAGGACGTGCTAGAATTACCAATAAGACAACGTACGCTTCCGGTGGTAACAAAAAAAGCACATCATTTCTGTGAGTGCCATTTTTTCGATACAGTTTGTTGGTGGATAAAATAAAATTCCATTAGTTAGTCTTCACGTGCTTTTTCTGTGCAACCTCAAAAAAACTATGGTGACCCTCCGGTCCCAGTTGGGGGGACAATCAACACAATTCCCATTCGTAAGCATACAGCGTGTGCGAATGAAAGTAGTACAATAACTACCAGGAAATCCCAGTAACATGCACAGGATTTTCTGAGCTAGTATTTCAAGCCTGTATGACTGCACCTGCATACAGCAAGACTTTACCTACAATCAGCAGCAAACGGTATATTTAGCCTTGCACTCTGGCAGCTGCTGTAACAAAAGCTTAGCATCTGCAAAAGAGGCAGGGAGTGCGGGCAGCGATTTTGCCGCCGTCCAGCTTGCTTGAGGCATGGCTCACTTCCCTTTAACAACACGGATAATAAAGGGGAGTGATAGGGAGCACGCGCCTCGATGTTGCCTACTCTGTTGTTATGCTTCCTTGAGGCAAGGACGTGCTTCACGGTGTGGAAGGGAGTGGACACATTTTCAAATTTGCCAGCATAAGGAGGAGAGACGGGGCTAAGGCCAACACGGACAACTAATTTACTGAAAGCGGGATGTGGTGCATGGAGCTAAGAGCAGGGAACATGAGCAAGAAATTTACAAAACAAGTAGTGTGGGACACTAAAGTATATGGCACTCTGTGAAGTATTCCATGTGACAGGGACAAAACAGCAAAAGGCGGGCCACATGTAAGCTAGACAACAATTAATTTCAAAATGAATTTATTTTATTTAATTTAGATCTCTACTGAGAACAACAAATAATTCGATAAGACATTAAAATTACATTCATAATTAGTAATATTTGTAAACACTTATCCTAATACAAGTTTAAAAAAGTTTAAAAAAATGTAAACAGGTTATAACATACAAATTCATTAGGGAGCGATTTAAGAATGGAAATCAAACTCTGTATATTCGTGGAGTTACACTTTGTTTGAAGTAGTTTTAAAAATCGCTTTCTGGTGACAACTACTGTGAAATTGGGACAAACAAACAAAATATGCATCAGATCTTGAACTACTCCTTTGCAAAGGTCACATAAGCTACTAGAATTATTATCATTTGTCCATTTACAGATTAAAGATTTAGGTGCCGATTCCGATCCTGGTAAAATTTTCCCCGTACGAATCATATCCGGATTTATTTCCGTACGAATCGTACAAGTACCGTACAAACTGGCAAGTACGATTCGTATGGGAAAAAATACATACGAATCGCATTGGGAAAATACCCCGACACGTCCTCGGGTCGGGAAATGTGTCCGACACGTCCCCGGACGATTTTCCGTACGATTCGTGAAACTGAAGTCCGAGCGCGCAAGTACGATCCGTCCCGTGCGTCCGATTGTACAACCGTATGGGAAAAACACCGTACGGAGCGAACTTCAATAGCAACCATGGAGACATGTGCCCGCATACGCGCCATCCCCCCAGCCCCCGTATGTACGTGCCGAACACCCCCCCCAGCCCCCGCATGTACGCACCGAACACCCCCCCAGCCCCCCCGCAGATGGACGCGCCATATCCCCAGCCCCCCCATGTATGTACGGTGTGGACCCCCACCCGTGTATGTACGGAGCGTACCCCCACCCGTGTATGTATGGAGCGTACCCCCACCCGTGTATGTACGGAGCGTACCCCCACCCGTGTATGTACGGAGCGTACCCCCACCCCCGTATGTACGGTGTGGACCCCCAGCGCTACGTGCTGTGGGTACGCACCATACATACAGGGTAGGGGTACACTCCGTACATACGGGGGTGGGGGTCCGCACCGTACATACACGGGTGGGGGCCCGCACCGTACATACACGGGTGGTGGTACGCTCCGTACATACGGGGGTGGGGGTCCGCTCCGTACATACGGGGTGGGGGTACGCTCCGTACATACGGGGGTGGGGGTCCGCACCGTACCTACATGGGGTGGGGGTCTGCACTGTACATACACGGGTGGGGGTATGCTCCGTACATACGGGGGTGGGGGTCCACTCTGTACATACGGGGGTGGGGGTCCGCTCCGTACATACGGGGGTGGGGGTCCGCACCGTACATACACGGGTGGGGGTCTGCCCTGTACATACACGGGTGGGGGTACGCTCCGTACATACGGGGGTGGGGGTCCGCACCGTACCTACACGGGGTGGGGGTCCGCACCGTACATACACGGGTGGGGGTACGCTCCGTACATATGGGGTGGGGGTCCGCTCTGTACATACGGGGGTGGGGGTCCGCTCCGTACATACACGGGTGGGGGTCCATACCGTACATCCGCCGGGGGGCTGGGGGTACGGCGTGTCCATCCGCGGGGGGGCTGGGGGTACGGCGCGTACATCCGCGGTCTAGGGGGTTGTTCGGCACGTACATGCGGGGGCTGGGGGGGGGCGGTGCGTACTTACAGGGGCTGGGGGGGGGTTACGGCGCGTACCGGGCCCCCTATTCCGCTCGCATCGCGGCGTACTTCGCTTTTCCGGCACTTTTTGGGTGCCGTAAATATATTGCCGTCCGGACTGCTGTCGGTACGAATCGTACTTGCTGGTACGTAAAAACATGCCTAACTCCGTCCGGACGTCACGTCCGCGGTGTCCCGGATCACATTCGTATGTATTTTACTGTCGGTCGGTGTTTTTTCCGACTCGTACGGAAATGGTGTTTTCGTACGAATCGTACTTGCAAGTTTGTAGGGTTTTTTTCCCGGGTACGAGTCGGACGGAGAAAACGCTTCGACCGACGGTTCGTACCCGGTTTTTCCAGGATCGGAATCGGCACCTTAAGAGGGAGAATCCCAAACCGAAGTAAGATCATACAACGCCGGGCACCGTGTCTTAAAGTAAAAGTAAGGTATTGTTGCCTTTGTTTAAATACAATTGAATCAGCATAGACCTTGTAACATTGCAATTTTGTACAGTGCTGGAAGTCGAGATCGTAGGTTATCCTTGGAGTCAAATGTTTTAAAAAGAGTTTCAAATGTGCCGTGGTCCAAGTTCTCAACAGATCGATTGTACATTCAGACAACTTCAGTGCAAACATTACATTTCGATAAAAGACATATTTTGAGGATCCTTCGTCAAAGATTTCCAGTTTTAGTAGAGCTCTTAAAGAACCTTGTTCAGCATGTAAAATGTTATATGCCCATCGAATAATACTAGTGATTCCTCTAGCGTATGTACTAGTTATAGAAAACAGTTTGAGACATTTTGGTTAATTTCTGAAGAATCTTACTTTCTTTGAGTTGCATTGGATGCCATTGATTTATTGGAATATGCTCAAGAGCGTATGAAAGAACTGGATGGATCTTGATACTATAAACCTGTAAAAGGGTTGAGAAGTGCCTATGCCCAGTGGAAGAATATAATCTTTGGAGTGCTCCGGCATGAACATCAGCTTTGTTAGCCAGGTGCTGGAGATGAAAGTGATTTTTTAAAGTTTGAGAAAAAATACGACCTAAATAGATGTATTCGTTCACTATTTCTAACGGTTGCCCTCCTAAAGTCCAGTTATATTTAACATATCTTCGTCTTCCTCGAAAAGGAACTATTTTTGTCTTTGTTATGTTAGGGACCAAAAAATGTTTGTCTGCATATAACGCAAGTGCGTGTAAGTTCCTTTGGAGGCCAAATGGAGTAAGATCAAAGATAATCACATCATCTGCATACAACAAAGTATGAATTTTGTGTTGTGATATTTTCGGAGGAAAATTAGTTATCTGCATAAAACAATCTGGGAGATCACTGAGGTAAAGGGAAAATAATAGAGGAGCTAGAAGACACCCTTGTCGTAGGCCATTCGATGTTTTAATTGGGGATGTGAGGCCCTTCTCTTTCCCCAATAATACTTGGCACCAGGTTTCGGAGTGGAGTGACACAATAATATGTAATAAGTTATCCGGAATTCCCAGATTTTTTAGCTTACACCAAAGTGTTGGCCTGTCCACTCTGTCAAATGCTGTTGAAAAATCAACAAAGACAGAGTAGACGACCTGTGATTTCGAAACCACATATTTATCAATTATTGTTTGTAACATCGTGATGTTATCAGTTACGAATGTTTGTTGCGAAACCCAGCTTAGTTAAATGGAATTGATCCAGTTAAAAAGGCCCACTCTTTAAGATGGTCCAATACACAGGCCGTGAAGATCTTTCCTGTCGCATCGAGCAGTGTGATCTGTCAGTAGTTGCCGGGGGTCAGTCAGGAGCCCTTCTTATAGATAGGGATAATTATACTTCCTTTCCAAGATTTGGGAATTTCGCAAGTGGTGAAGCTATGGGAAAAGAGGCGGGCTAAAAACAAGCTCCACTCCGTTGGATTCTTTTGGAGCACCTTTACTGGAATTTGATCTGGGCCCATTGCTGCAGATGTTCTTGCATTTCTTATATGAAGTTCAATTAGAGATGGTGAAGGGGCGAGATCAACGAGAGTAGTGACCCGTATCTTGCCTGATGGTCGTAACGTGATTTCTTTCCTCCGATTTATTTTGTATAAGTTTGTTAAATACACTTCCCATTCCATTTGGGGGAGAGGTGAGGCTTGTAAAGGTTTTTTTGTGCCTGTTTCTTTTGCAATAAGAGTCCAGTATTCATGTATATTTTTTTATTTAGCTGTTATCTGAATATCCATCCATTTTCTATCCTGTTGCACTTTTCTTTGTTTTTCTTTCACCCTCCTTTTGCGATTTAAAAGTATTTTAGTTTCCTGTTGTCTACTGTTAGAATAACATAGGAAGTGTGCCCGAATTAATTTGTTAAGCAATATTACATTTTTATCTGGATTTTTGTTTTTGTGATTTCTTAATTGAGAGGTTCGAAGATTAAATGATTCTTGCAAGAATTTCACCAATTTCTTTAAAACAACTTCAAAATTTGTTATTGGGTCTGTAAAATGTGTACTCTCAAATATTTGGAGGGGGCACATTGGGCCCCTCTCATAGTGCTTATGAAAGCCCAGGCACTGCCACCTCCAAGGGACAATTCATTCAAATTAAGGGGGTAGCCCCAGAGACCACAACCTTCCCGGGTCCAAGTACTGCAATGGCGGGGGGGAGCACGGCCCCCCTCCTGGAGCCATGGATAGCCGCGAGGACCACCAGGGTCAGCTCCTCCAATGTGCCAGGGTGCCCACTCTTGACATAGCTGTTTGCTGTGGCTTTGCGGGATCTTTAACCAATCCCACCAAGTAATAGCATGCACTGTGCTTTCAGCAAGCGAGACCTGTGAAATTGCTCTCACTTGCTGGAAGCGGAGCCCACTAGGCCTGCCCGCAGCCCCAGGGGCCGCTACCTCCCTGGGGCATATGTCTGTTTTCCTGCCTGCTTTCAAGCGAGCACGGAAACAGACAAATTGCTTTCACACACAGGGAGCAGTTTTTTAGCAGCTCGCTGTGTTTGAAAGCAATACCAGATCCCGCAGGAGGAGGGGAGCCAGCAGGAACCGAGGGGGTTTCAGGCTCCCCCAAGATCCCATTGCACACTGGGTGCCCTAGGGGACCTCACAAGCGGCCCCCGCCCCAGGATAAATTTGGCCCCAGGGACCCTATCTCCTGGGGCCTGGCCATTAAGAGATGGGGAGAGGGGTTGTGCATCTCCCCTCCATGGCCCGGATTGGCTCTAACTTTTTTCAACTAAAAATGGCTTCAGGGCAGCAGGCATCACCTGCATCTCCTCATACATCTGAGGATGGATTTTTAGAGGAGTTACCACGCAAAGAACGTTTTTCTTCAGTGGTGTGGAAATGTTTTACTTTTCCCGAGGGGCAGAATAAGACCAATGCCACCTTGGTCACGTGCAAGATTTGCAAAAGAGTGCTGTCGCGAGGGGATCCTTACAAGAAATACTCGTGCGGCACGGCAAGTATGATGAAGCACCTGAGGACCCTTCATCCGAACAATCTTGCACGACAAGAGTGCCGACGGATGAGAAACACTCCTGCTCCTGCACCTTCCACCTCATCGCAGCCGAGCACTTCAAGAGTGCGTCCATCAGCCCAAAACTTGGACATCCGTCCTCAATTTCAATATTTAAAAGTGCTCTGCACTAAGTGCAATGCGACTTTGTGCTACGGTGAGCAGTCGACCGATCAGATCTGCCACCGGCAAGAAAGTCACATTTGCTAGTTTTTTTGTTTTTTTTAAAATTTTGTTCCCTGAAGTTCATTGTTTGGTTCCTCCTGTTTTGTTTTTTGTTTTTTGTTTTTTCCAGAAAAACCAAAAAAATCACAAAACTGTTAGAAAAACCAAAAAAAATATATAAAAGAAGAAAGAAGAAAAAAAAAAGTTCTTGTAAGAACTAACTTTCCTGGTTTAAAAAAAGAGCTAAATTTCTTTGTTAGTGTGTGAAAGTTTAGATGAATGTATGTGCAGTACGTAATTGAGTGAATGAATGCATTAGTAGCAGATGGTGAATGTATAAGTGCAGAACAATGAGGAAGCTCTTAAAATACAGTGTGCTGTAGTATTTCCGAAGCATAGGGGTGCAACATATGTACATAAATATGTTGCAAATCTATGCTTCTCTCTGCACGGCTGCTTAAACTGCAGCCATGTGGTGACACAGGCACCCTCGCACCATAGTGCAAGGATATCTGTGTCATGTGCTGTTTGTTTTTCTGCAGGAAGACACACCTTCCTGCACAAAAACAATGAGAAAATGCATTTTTCTCCTTCAATGTATGCTGAACATTTTAGCATGCATTGAAGATATAAAAATGTGGAGAAATAAAAATAATTTTCCTTATTGTACTTTCCTACACCAATTTTAGAATGGTGCAGCATTCACATACATATCGAGATTTATGATTTCTGATAAATCTAGAGATATATCTTGTTCTATGAGTATTCAGTGCAATCATGCACAACAACACTTATAGAACACCCTTTCAACGCAAAGTGGTGTGTATGATGAGGTTGTATTTACATGGAGTAGAAAAAGTACACAGAGTGCCTTTTCCTCTCTTTGAAAATATAAACGAGTGTCTTGCGCAATAACTATGTAACAAAAAGTGACATATTTCCGGTTTTAAAATTCCTTGCGAATGATAGAATGTAAGCACAGAGTTTTGTCTGCAAAGATGCTCAAAGAAAAATGATTGGAATGATTGTGGTCCTTCAATAGGTACAATGGGAAATATTATGAACCCCTCAAATCTCTTTTTTTGCAGGTCACATGATATCTGGTTATAGTCAGATTTCAAAACTACATACGTATAAACAGAGTGTTTTTAGAAACGTGTTTCAACTTTGTGTTTTCTTGCATACCTCGTCATTCTGCATATTGAGACTTAGTTAAACTTACATTCACAGTAATAGGAATACAAAATGGTATAATTTTTTTTCATATTTTCATTGCAATCTAAATTCATATAAATTGCTTATTTTAAAATTTGGATCTGTGAAAGAAAAAAATGTAATAATACATTTTTTACAACACAGCATAATTTCCACAAAGTAATTTGTTTGCCTTTTTTGCTGTTCTCAGAATATATTGAATTTCACTAGAAATAGTGATTTCAATCGTACTCATCACTTAACAGTGGGCAAAAAAAAAAAAATCAGAAAGATTGTTAAAAAAAAAACAACATACTATTCTCAGTAAAATACCAGAAATTACAAATCACACATATATGAAATGCTTACAGCTTACAAAATCTTATAACTTTAACTTATAAGGACTGTAAATGTTGCCGCATTAAAATAATCACCGAATGAATGACCACCAAAAAGTCCATCATTCAAAAATATACCTTTCCTTGAGGCCAAATGGTATTTTTGCACTCCTTCTTTATGTAACTTGTCCAATGGTAGTCCTATTAAATTATAATAATAAAATACTCAGAGAGTGAATTCTCTTCCTAAAACTTTGGCTTTAAAAATATTAGGTAGGAATTTGGTAATTCACTAGGCAAACGTTGTTTGGAAACCAACTGGGCATCATTACAAAGTGTCCAGCCTTTGTCACATTTTAGATAGGCAGTGTAATGTCCAGATGTTGTGGAAGGACCATCATGGAAAATTATTGCAATTGCTACAAAAGTCCTTCCTGATATTGATAGTTGTGCTGCTACAAATTGCTTTATTAAAGTATCCAATTTTCTTCCGTCAGCTGTACAACGTTGCATCATTAAAATTATGTATTTTCCATATTTTGTTAAGAATAATGTAGATAACATTTCTGATTTACATTGGCTACACTCCATGTTTTGAATTGCATCTTTAACTAATTTATTGAAAGACACTGATTTACAGTCTGGTAATGTTAAATACAGAAATCTCTCAGTGTCTACATTGGTGCTACATGTATACATGCAATTTTCATAATAATGTTCCCATTTGTAAGAAAGGCCAAAAATATTTTCTATTTCTACACCTTCATTTTCAAAAATGGTAAGCATATACATTAAAAATTCCTGAGCATCTTGTTGGATATTTTGTGTAAATTGTGTAGAACCAGAACACACATGCAAAAGACTACGAACATCTGAAACAGATTGTATTTTACTTCTATCTGTTGTCAATTTTTCATAAACAGAATGCAACAGAGAACAAAATCTTTTTTGCCGATTCTGCATAATTTGTTCTTGCAAACCTTCAAGATAAAAAACAACATTGACCACTACATTAGCATAGCAGTTGACACCAGAACTATTTTCAAACTGATAACCAACAATCTCTCCAACAGTGTCCAATTTCTTTTTACCTGCAATCACAACATTATCTTGTTCTTTTCCCTTCTTGAAACCTTTAGAACAGATATTCTCTAACCTTCTTTTTCGACCAACCACACGCTTTTCAAATACAGGATATTGACCTAAATTTGGAGCATTCACCCTTCTTAACCTATTATACTCTTTTACACAGTTTGCATCTGCAGTAACCTTTGTCTCATCAAAATCAATCAAAAACAAACCAGATAATGTTCTGACTCAGGACAAATACATATGCCATACCCTCTTTAAATACAGTCGATCCAATGTTCACCAATGCACTGTCTACACTTAATCCTTGAGATTTATGAATAGACACTGCATATGCCAGAGAAAATGGAAATTGTTTCCTACGGACATATAAATCTTTAACAAGCAAAAAACGAACTGAACAACGACCAATTTCTTTAACTTCATCAATCTGATCAAATTTAATTTTTAAAAATTCAATTCCTTCTTTTTTCTGATAATTCACAAAATCCACCACTTTACCCATTGCACCATTAACTAAACCTTTCCCTACATCCAAATTACGCCTTAAAATTACCCAACAGTTTACATATGCATATAGTGTCTTTTCTAAACCAGCAGTTTTAGATATGTTTTTTTTCGAAACAATCCAGTTTTGATCTCAACTTTCCCGTCAAAATAATAGTGATTCCTTCATGCAGTATTTTATCGATGGCTTCCATTTTTACAATTTCTTCATTTTCCAGTTTTAATAATTCTTCGTTGAATATTGAACACTCACGCAGTGTTGGCATTAAGCAAATCACTGACTTATTTTTAGCAATTTCCACGTACACTTTTGCAGAAACTGCATTTTCATTTGGAAAGACATTGCAAAGTAATCAACTCTCCAAAGCTTCTTTCCCTTGTTTTGAAAGAATTCCAATTCTTATATCTTCAAGAATACTTCCATATTCAGCATCATTTGCCTGACGCATATTTGTTGTCAGTTCTTTGTATTTAAAATTACTCCAAATGTTCACATTACCAACACTGCCAAGAGACTTTCTGGTATCTTCATGGGCAAGTGTTTTAAATACCGGTTGTCCTTTTACCGGAGTCAGTTGCAGTAGATCTCCAAAAACTATGACGTGTTTTCGTCAAAATAACACGTCATACTCTGTTTTAAGAATTTGCTGCATTCTTAAATGCACAAAGGCAAGCATCAAGTTTGAGACCATGCTCACCTCATCAATAATGAGAAGTTTCATTTTCTTCAAGACTCTTGAAACTTCACAACAAGCTTCTCCAGATAGCTTGTGGTATTACAAATTGTTCTCATGCTCTACTGGCAGCATTAGTAAACAATGTAAAGTAATTCCTTTAATGTTATGAGCTGCCAACCCAGTTGGAGCAGTGACAACACAAGACAAATGCGATGCAGTTGTTTTCTGCAGATAACTTGTAATTACTTTAATTAAGAAACTTTTTCCTGTTCCAGCTTGACCACTCACATACATTCGGAGAGGTTGAAATGATGTACATGAGCACCCTCTCTTTTCATGAAGTAATCCATGGTCAATCTGCTCTTTCACTTGCTGATATATTTGTTTCTGTTCAACATTTAGTTGCTCTTCCAAGTTTCCTAACTGTATTACATCTGCTTGAGCTTGATACATTGCTGTTTCCACCTCATTCATTGCAATTGCTGCTTCATTTTCAACAATTGGTTGTCCTAGTGGATCTTGACTCATTGCAGCAGAACTTTGACTGTCTTGAGAACTGTCTCTAGCAATCTCAACTGCAATTATAGCTTCTTGATCAATTTCATCATTCAACATTTTGACATAATTTGCGAAAGCACTGCATTGTATGCTATCTTTACAAGCAATAAATGAATCTTCATAGCTGGGAAAATCTCCAAGTAATTCCAGTTCTGAATGCCATGGTTTGAACATTTGCAAAGGGGCTAAATAGTAAAATTCCCTTTTGTCAGCAGTGTCGCAACTCAGTTTCCTGTGATTAATTAAATTTCCTTTCCTTTGTTTCACCAGACATCCTTCGGAACCAATCACTCCATATTTTCCATCGTTGTAGTATTCCGTTTAAAAGTGTAGTTTTGCAGCACTTCATAGAGACACATGTTCTCAAGATGATGACTTCTATTTGGATAGTATGTGTCCAACATATTCGTTTTCACAATATCTGTACTTTCTGGGTAATTTTCTGCTAAATATTAAATTTCTTGAACAGATCTCAGTACCCGATTTCGCATTCCTGCAAGACCTAGACTCACCCAAATGATTCTTCTACTTTTGGAATATAGACTTGCAGATGATAACCGATCTGAACATTCATATGCTCCAATTTCACGATGCGATAACATCTTCAAACTGAAACTGTATAATTTCTTACTTAGAGTCTTCTCGTGAGAAATCTCTTCCCACATTTCTTTCAATTCAGTCTTTTCTGATTTAGTAATGTAAGACGTTACATATCGAGCAACAGCAATGGAATTGTCCGCAACATACTGAATATCCATGTTAGCGTTCCACATGGATAAAATAACTGGATTGTAGTCATTTATGTATTTTGATTCTTCGCTTCTTCTTAAGTTGTAGGTGTTTCTCGAAGACTTTCTTGTGATGGTATGTCGTATAGCTGACATAAAGCTGTTCACTCTTGCTTTGGATAATACAGGACGTGGAAATCCAAAACGACATTTGGTATAAAACTTATCCTTTGACTTGTACTTTAGTCGACAGTATTTTCCACACGCGTGGCTTTGAAATCGTAAGACTTGTTGTTTTAAGTTTTTGTCTTCTCTGCTATTTGGAAGAACACTTGTAGCAAAATCTTCAATGACAAAACAGTTTCATCTGAATCTGTTCCAAATTTGGGAGCGTCCTTGACCCATAACAACATATGTATGTGAGGAGCACCTCTTGCTTGATACTCCTTTCTCCAAAAGAAATCCACAACTTCTCCAAGAGGAGGATTCTTTTTATTGCAGATGAAAGACATCATAGCTTCAAATCTATGATTGAAATATCTGCATACATTGACAGGATCCAAAGAGCACAATTCTCCAAGTGTTTTGTATTCAATATTTTTTATATTGGAATTTGCCTCTCGAAGAAATTCAAGTAAATCATCCCAAGGATACTCAGCACAGCTTAGTGTAACGAACCATGTAGGAGTTCCCAAGTTCCGTAGCATACATTTCAGTTCTCCATGTCGACGGTACCAATATTCATTAGTCCCACGCTGACATGCCATCAGAGTAATCAACTGAGATTCTAAATGATCATCTCTCTGATGCACTTTATCCATAAAATCCTTTGCAGTTACATTTTGAAGATGCAGTCCAGTTTTTAAAATGTGATTTACTGCATATGAAAGTCCAGACAAGTCACTTTCAAACAGAAGATGAAACATATAAGGAATACATTGTCTTCGATCTTCTGCATATAATCTTGTTGTCCGATATTCAGATGCAGGAATCTGCACAGGACGTTCATCATATCGTCCACCTTTTCCTGTTGGAAACAACTGCGGGAAACAACGAGCTTCCAAGCTCTCTTCCCATACACTCATGGGACTTCCAGTTGCTTTTTTCATTTGAAACAACTCAATCATATTCCCCATCACCTCTTTGGAATGAAGTGGATGTACACTGTAATGTTCATAGATCTCTTCACATCTGGACATGTCCACTTTTTCAATTTGTCCACTTAATGTTTCAGTATCTTCTGCTAAATCTATTTCTTCTTCTCCAACAAACACATTTCTATAGTACTCATTATTTTTTAACAGATACAATGACGCCTTTTGCACTTTTCTAACATCCACTAACTCTTGCCAGATTTTCTTATTCTGGCTCATTTTCTGCATGGTCTACACCAATAGTTTCAATATTTTTCCTTAAATCTAACGGTAAATACACAACTCTTCCCTTCAATCCTCTTTGCAACTCCGATGGAGGTAATTTACTTGTTTTGGGCTCCATACGAACAATAGCCTGAAACGGGTGAACACATTGTATGAGAATAGACTCATACGTATTTAAATCTATCAGCTCTGGAGGAATAGCAACCAACTCTAGATTATTATGAACAGCTCTAGCAGGCATTTTATTCTCATCTAATTTGTTATAACAATATTTGCAAATACGCTGCTCACATCCCAAATCAAAACAATCCTCTACCAGCAAATAAGTTGCAAATTCCATCCACTTATCATTATCTTCTATTTCACTTTTTAAATACAGATTGACACCCCTAGTCTGATTTTTATAATGACTTCGCCGACAACAAATACAAGAAACATTTGGTCTTTCACCTGAAATTACCTTAAACTTTGTGATTTCATCCTCAAATTTTTCTGTAATTACGAGTTGTACATTGTCTTCAACATTCTGTTCTACAAATGTGTCAGTTTCTTCACTCTCTTGCTGAGAACCAAAGTAACAAAACTCAATATCATCACAGACATGCTTCACATCTGATACTGACCCACGCAAAAGAGCACTTTTCAACTCACTTAACTTGAGTGCTGGACTTTTCGCATACTACAATCTTCTCACTAACTTCCGCATTTGAGTATGATGTACTGCCAGCATCCTGAAATGGTGAAAAAACTCTTTGACAAACTTTCCTAGAAAGACAAGCCAGAGAATGACCTTGCAAACCAGTATGTTTTCTCACTCTGCAAGGGTCTAGTCCTTGCAACAGCTTAATCTTTTGTTTTACACTTTTTTTAGTATAGGTTTGTAAAAACTACTGCAATCCCAAGTGCACACAGGGTTTTTAGCACGTCTCCCTAAAACTTCATCAGCTTTCACTTCTTCTGCATTTCTTTCAACCATTTTCTCTTTTTCAATTGGACAACCGTCGCTAACCTCATAACCTCTACCACTGGTGTCAACTGCATACAATAATTTTTCGCTCAGTGAATAACTCTCTTCAATAAAAAAAGGCTCTGAACTGGAACTGTGTTTCCATTCTCCCAAAAAAAATGACAATTTTTTTTTTTTATTAATAACTCTTTTCGTCCTACTTTTGGCCTTCATTACATGTATTGGTTTATCTAGTGATCGAATTCTGTTTAACACTAAAATAAACGTTTCCTTTTTACTTCAAAAGCCTTTTCCACAATGTTTTCAATATGCTTCTTCTTTTTATAAAATAAAGCTCTCTTTTTATATTTCTTCACATCTTTCAGCAAATTATGCACTACTCTCTTTTAAAATATTTTTTGGCGTAATTCCTTATACTGATTTTGCCTTCTTTTACCATACTTTATCTCCTTTGACTGACCATTTGCTATTTTACTTTTCCTCTTATTTTGAATTGTTTTCTTACTTGAAAAATTCTCAGTAGTTCCAGCATTTTCTACATTCTGTTTGCTCTTACAAACATTTTTAATAAATTGCTTCGTGATCTTACCAGAAGATTTTTTCCTTTTAGCCACATTATCTTGTACATTCAATATGTGTGGTCGATGTTTCTTCAAATAATCCTCCTGTCTCTGTTCTTTTCTTTTTCTTTTTTTTTCTGGCATGATTTCTCTATTTTAACGTTGAAAAACAGTATCTGTAAAAAAGAATCACAAATAAATGTATATTAATAACTTTCAAATTTACACTATTCCATTACTGTACAAACATATTTTATATAAAAACTGACTAAGAAACTATAGCCCTGAACCACAAGTGTGACGATGGTTAAAACACTACATACATAGTGCATACTACTTTGAAGCAGTTCATGCCCTAAAGACTACCTCACTAAAAGACTACATGCTAACTGACTGAATGATTACAGTACTATAAGGAGACACACTGGGTGAGTAACAGGGTGTTTGCTAGAAGTGTATGAATACTAACTGGGGAATTGAAGGTGTGAAAGACAACTGTGTAGGTGATTAGAGGACTGCATGCATACTGGATAGGCATTTTAAGCAGTCCATGTGCTAAGGCCTGGCTCACTGCATGAGTACTTGGGTACTGACTAAATGATTAGAGTACTGCAAAGAGAGTGTCTTGGTGAATTTATAAGTGTTTGGGTTTTGGCACAGTGAATGGATTAGTACATGGTGCTGAATGGGTCACTAGAGGACTGCAAAGGGAGTGAAAGGGTGTTTCCTGGAAGTGTATGGATACTGACTAGGGAATTGAAGGTGTGAAAAACAACTGTGTAGGTGATTAGAGGACTGCATGCATACTGGATAGGCATTTGAAGCAGTCCATGTGCTAAGGCCTGGCTCACTGCATGAGTACTTGGGTACTGACTAAATGATTAGAGTACAGCAAGGAGAGTGCCTGGGTGAATTTATAAGTGGTAGGCTTTTGGCGCAGGGAATGGATTAGTACTTGGTACTGAATGGGTCACTAGAGGAGTACAAATGGAGTGACAGGATGTTTGCTGGACTGTATGGATACTGACTAGGGAATTGAAGGTGTGAAAGACAAGTGTCTAGGTGGTTAGAAGACTGCATGCATAGTGGATAGGGGTTTGAAGCAGTCCATGTGCTAAGGCCTGGCTCAGTGCATGAATACTTAGGCACTGACTGAATGATTAGAGTACTGCAAAAAGAGAGTGTCTTGGTGAATTTATAAGTGTTTGGGTTTTAGCACAGTGAATGGATTAGTACATGGTGCTGAATGGGTCACTAGAGGACTGCAAAGGTAGTGACAGGGTGCTTCCTGGAACTGTATGGATACTGACTAGGGAATTGAAGGTGTGAAAAACAACTGTGTAGGTGGTTAGAGGACTGCATGCATAGTGAATAGGCGTTTGAAGCAGTCTATGTGATAAGACCTGGCTCACTGCATGAGTACTTGGGTACTGACTGAATGATTAGAGTACAGCAAGGAGAGTGCCTGGGTGAAATTGTAAGTAGTAGGCTTTTGGCGCAGGGAATGGATTAGTACTTGGTACTGAATGGGTCACTAGGGGAGTACAAAGGAAGTGACAGGATGTTTGCTGGACTGTATGGATACTGACTAGGGAATTGAAGGTGTGAAAGACAAGTGTCTAGGCGGTTAGAAGACTGCATGCATAGTGGATAGGGGTTTGAAGCAGTCCATGTGCTAAGGCCTGGCTCAGTGCATGAATACTTAGGCACTGACTGAATGATTAGAGTACTGCAAAGAGAGTGTCTTAGTGAATTTCTAAGTGTTTGGGTTTGAGCACAGTGAATGGATTAGTACATGGTGCTGAATGGGTCACTAGGGGACTGCAAAGGGAGTGATAGGGTGTTTCCAGGAAGTGTATAGATACTGACTAGGGAATTGAAGGTGTGAAAAACAACTGTGTAGGTGGTTAGAGCACTGCATCCATAGTGAATAGGCATTTGAAGCAGTCTATGTGATAAGGCCTGGCTCACTGCATGAGTACTTGGTTACTGACTGAATGATTAGAGTACAGCAAGGAGAGTGCCTGGGTGAATTTATAAGTGGTTGCCTTTTGGCACAGTGAATGAATTAGTACTTGGTACTGAATGGGTCACTAGAGGAGTGCAAAGGGAGTGACAGGGTGTTTCATGGAAGTGTATGGATACTGACTAGGGAATTGAAGGTGTAAAAGACAAGTGTATAGTATGTTAGAAGACTGCATGCATACTGCATAGACATTTGAAGCAGTCTATGTGGTAATGTACGGTTCACAACATAAGTACTTAGAAACTGACTAAATCTTCAGACTACTGCTAGGACAGTGCCTGTGTAAAACTTTTAAATTTTCAGTTCTGGCACAATGAAGAGAATAGTACATGGTACTGCACCTTAGTGTCAAACCCTGACTCATTTTATCAATGCATAAGCAAAGACTAGCTTCTAATGCTACTAAAACTTGACAACATGACCGGTTTCAAAAGAGTTATCTGTCAGAAAATACACAATGTTACCCAATCCTTCTCTCACAGTGGTTCCCAAATGCACACACACTCACAGTGTGATTCTAGACAAGCACCACTATCCCTAGGAGTTTACCAAAACTCATTCACTACAGTGGAAGTGGTAAGGAAACTGCACACAATCTACATATTTCAGGACTGCACTTTAGTGTCAATGCCTGACTCATTTAATCAAAGCATAAGCCATAACTGTCTTCTAATGCTACTAAAACTTGACAACATGACAGGTTTTAAAACAGTTATCTCTCAGCAAATACACGATGTTACCAAATGCTTCTCTCACAGTGGTTCCCAAATGCACACAGACTCACAGTGTGATTCTAGACAAGCACCACTATCCCTAGGAGTTTACCAAAACTCATTCACTACAGTAGAAGTGGTAAGGGAAGTGCACGCAATCTACACATTTCAGGACTGCACTTTTGTGTCAAAGCCTGACTCGTTTAATCAAAGCATAAGCAAAAACTGCCTTCTAATGCTACTAAAACTTGACAACAAGATAGGTTTTAAAACAATTATCTGTCAGCAAATACACGATGTTACCAAATGCTTCTCTCACAGTGGTTCCCAAATGCACACAGACTCACTGTGTGATTCTAGACAAGCAACACTATCCCTAGCAGCTTACCAAAACTCATTCACTACTGTGCAAGGGGTAAGGAGACTACACACAATCTACATATTAAAGTACAGCACATTAGTGTCAAAGCATGACTTATTTTAACAATGCATAACCAAAGACTGGCTTCTAATGCTACTAGAACTTGACAATATGACAGGTTTTAAAACAGTTATCTGTCAGCAAATACACAATGTTACCAAATGCTTCTCTCACAGTGGTTCCCAAATGCACACAGATTCACAGTGTGATTCTAGACAACAACCACTATACCTAGGAGTTTACCAAAAATCATTCATTACTGTGGAAGTGATAAGGGAACTGCACACAATATACATATTTCAGGACTGCACTATTGTGTCAAAGCCTAACTCATTTAATCAAAGCATAAGCAAAAACTGGCTTCTAATGCTACTAAAACTTGACAACAAGACCGGTTTTAAAACAGTTATCTGTCAGCAAATACACGATCTTACCAAATGCTTCTCTCACAGTGGTTCCCAAATGCACACAGACTCACTATGTGATTCTAGACAACAACCACTATCCCTAGGAGGCATGCAGCAAAACTAATTCACTACTGTGAAAGTGGTAAGGGAACTGCACACAATGTACATATTTCAGGACTGCACTTTTGTGTCAAAGCCTAACTCATTTAATCAACGCATAAACAAAGACTGGCTTCTAATGCCACTAAAACTTGACAACATGACAGGTTTTAAAATAGTTATCTGTCAGAAAATACACAATGTTACAAAATGCTTCTCTCACAGTGGTTCCCAAATGCACACAGACTCACAGTGTGATTCTAGACAAACAACACTATCCCTTGCACCATACCAAAACACATTTCTTCATCTAGAAGGAATAATACATTTTAGTGTAGAAACATAACTCATTTCACAAATTCATAAACAATGACTGGTTTCTAATTCTACCAAAATATAAAAACAGCACAGTTATCTGTCTACAAACACATGAAAAACACAAATGCTTATCACAGAATGGTTTCTACATGCACACACACTGTCAATAAGATTGCAGAGAAAAAAAGTACTCCCTACACTTTAGCAAGAGAAATACATTAGTCTGATTAAAATCAAAATGGTCTACATACATCCCCTCACAATTAAATAACTCACCTTTCAAGTTGTATTGTAGATTAAGAAGTATATCAGTCACACACCAGCTATCAGTCACACACCAGATTTTCTTATACAGAATCTCTGCACTGTGCACCTGTCAGCAGAACCAAAGAATGGCAAAGTTTCCCTCTCATTTTCCACACATATACATGTAAACATCAAATCACATTCCTTCCCTTATAAATTCAAAAGCAAACACACATTTCTATTGGTTAAAAATGTCAACCCTTTCCAAATGACATAAATTTGAACCCCTCCCCCAATCTGCCTTCTGCCCGTTACCATAGCAACAGGTCATGGAACACGGTACTGAGCACACAGGTCACAAGTTCAGCACACAATGTTGCCAATCAAGACAGCAAGTGTGCTTGACTTTTCAACATATCAGCTTATCATTTATAATGTTCCTTACACTCAGTTTTTGTTAACCAATAAGAATCATGTGTTTAAAAAACAGAGACATGCACCCTACCTTTCAGTGTAGAAGGTTGTCAAACAACCAATGATTTCTTGTCTTTTTTCAAAACTGCATCTTAGCCACCATTTTAGAAACATCTTACTTTCCAAACTGCCATTTCATTTACAGAGACCATCTGAGTGCATCCAGACCTCCTTTCAAGAGGCTTAGAGTGTGGATTGTGGGACACAGCTATATTTTCTGGAGCCAAAGGTATGCAGAAAACAAAGGCATTCACAAAGACCTAGGTTTGCCAAATGTAGACATTAAATGGATTGGACAGAGAGGGTTAAAGTGGCACCAATTGATGCCATTGGTGAAATCCTTCATGCAAATTCAACACCCTGACCTCATAATAGTGCACTGTGGTGGCAATGACCTAGGCACTTTGACTGGGGTAGGTCTGGAAATGCTTATGAAGGACACCTTTGCAGAACTGATTTCACTTTTCCCCAAAACTGCCTTTGTTTATTCTAACACATGCCAAAGACAGAAATGGAACTGGTCCGATACTTTTTGTCCACAAATTGAGAAAGCTAGGAAACATGTGAATAAATCTGTTTCTGCTTTTCTCCGAGACTATAGAATGGGGTCCATTTACAATAACAATCTGCACTTTCATATGCAAGAGATGTATAGGAGAGATGGAGTACACTTTACTGATGAAGGAAACAGAGTCTTCCTCAACAACTTTAGACTCTGTATAGGTACTTACATATAAGTACCAAAAACTCTCAATGAACACAACGGCTCTTTTTAGAGCCACTCAAGAACAAAACACTTAAGCTTGATCTTTATCTCCCAACAATTTCAATTTTGTTTTCCTTGGATCCGTGCACCCAACGCGAGAGAATCCATGCACCCAACGCGATAGGATTTTTTTTTTCGCCGTTTTTTTTTTAAAAGGGGGCCCCAGGGGGTCCTTCAGGGACCCCCTAAGCACCTCTAGAGGATCAGAGTATTTCCACTCTGCTCCCTTTATATGTTTTACACACTTATTCCCCTTGCTTCTTCAGCCTCGCTTCTACCGAGGCATAAAATGGCCACCAACAGTTCCTGGTTTCGAATGTAGACAGAAACTCGACAGCCAATTAGCATTCAGCGCATGATCGGGAGGGTGCGCGCTTGGTTCGGGGAGTGTGCGCTTACAGTGCGGGTAGGGTCCGCGGATCCTCCCTGGCCATCGATATTTATGTACTTTTAACTTTTCTCTCAGGAACTACTGAACAGATTCACACCATTTATGCAAAAGGCACGAGTCTGAACTGAGGACTACCTCTTTGCCAAATTTGATGTCATTCCGTTCAGCGGTTCGGGCTGTAGCTGCGACAACAGATCCTATGGGAAATTGCATGGGGAAAATGCATTTTGGGACCCCCCTTTTTTCTTGGCCCCCGCTTGACGAATCCCCACGAAACTTTCAGGGTAGGAGCGAAGCAGAGCTGGCCAAAAGTTTGGAAAATTTTGCGATGATTCATCAACCAGCGCCAGACTTATTGGGAATAGAATGTTGCGGTCTTCCTATGGAAAATAGGTCCTAACTATAACTATCTACTGGCGACCGCCAGTAGATAATATACATATATATCCCCTGTCCATTGCATCACCCACAGGGAGTGTGGTTGGCACTGCCTGCTTCTGTCCATGATGGGGAGGGAGGATTGAAGTGGAGAGGAGTCAGATGAGAGAAAGTCTGACTGGAATGGGAAGAAAACAGGAACATAGGTGAGGAAAGGAAAAGTAAAAACCAAGTACAACAAAGTCAAGAAAATTCAGACTGAAATGTAAAATACACACAGGGAAAGTCAGACAGTAACACAATCAAGTAAACAAAAGTTGGGATTGGGAACTGGGAGACCAGATGGAGGTGGATTGTGTTGTATTAAATTAAGAGTGGAGTAGACAGCCAGAATGGAGAAACAGGAGCAGGCAAAACAAAATGGCCATGTCCTTGCGCACTGCATTGTGCTATATGCGCTGATTTTTCATCATGGAACGCGCTAGTGGTGTGGAATAAGTAGAGTGAAACACCATGAGTTCCGTTCAGGCCTAATTTGAAAACCAACAGATGTGTGGACCCGATCTGAGTCTGCATACTGAATTCGAACAAGTTCAGGATACAGACCCAGGATCATCAAGTTCAATGTTCATTCCTATGGCGGCCATATCAAAATGTGGCTTAGAACCTATGGTGTTGAAAGAAGACCTAGCTTTGACAGACTCACCTGTAAAAATTACAGAGTTGTATTTAATGGGATCAAATTGATCTGTGCTTGTCTTTTATCCCAAGACCGAAAATGCACTAGAACAGTGACTGTTGCTTAGAACAGAAAGATAAAGTGCCTTGGGCAACTCTCAAACAGGCATGGAAGAAACACAGCCCATCTACTGCTTTCAAATTCATAATCTGTGTGTCTTTTGTTTAAAAAAAACACGCTTTGTAAAAATCAGCTCTTAGATGTCCTTTTGCAAGTTTTCAAATAAAGACAAAGCGCCAGATGTAGGTAAAATCAGTTTTGGGAGCCCTTAATAGCGATTTTTAGCGAATCGCTATTGAGGACTCGCAAAATGGAATGTATGTAGGAATTGCAAATCTATTGTGATTCCTTAATATTCCTTTATTGCGAATTGCAAATTGCGATTCGCAATCAAGGAATACCTTCCCATTCATTCCTATGGGCCTAGAGGCCCATAGGAATGAATGGGAATTGCGCACGCAATTTGCGAGTACCTATAAATTGCATGCGCAATTTCAACGGTGCAAGGATTCCGAAGCACACCCTGTTGCATCCCCTGAAATGTGCATGTGTGCACATGTGGCACACATACATGTCCTAAGGGCATGTGTGTGTGCCACTTGGCACTTTGAAAAAAGCAAAAAAGTGCTTTTATGAAGGAAGTCGCAAATTACCACCGACTTAAAGTTGGTGGTAATTTGCTATTCTTTAAGGCAATATCGTAATTTGCGATGCCTACTAGCATAGCATTTAGGGAATAGCAAATTGGTAGGTATTTGCCTTCCTACATTGCACACAGCTGAATTGCAATGACAAATGCTGAAATTCTGCGAATTACAGCGTTTGCGATCACAATTTGGCTTACTACATTTGGACCAAAATCTCATAGTAATGGTTCAACAAATCAAAGTAAATATCATTCATAATGTGAAACGCGCAGGCAAACAACCCAAGGCATCATGCACAGCAGCAGAGTTTGCTGTCACCAAAGACCATGTAACTAGCAGTCTCCATATTAAATCTTTAGCAGCCATCTCCTCTATGACCTTGTAGAGCACAAATATGCAGTACTGCCACATTTACCAACACATTTCTTGGTATCTTGAAACAAAAAACAGGGCAGTCTTACTCTAGTAGCAATAACAGCTCACCAACCATGCCACAGTATATTCAACTAATGTCCCAAGTTGAAGATCTTCAATAATCAATCACAGTCATTTGTCAGAAGAGTAGGGCAGCAGGAATGTGTATTAAGGTTCATCACTTACCTTTTATCTGATGCAATCAAAATGAAATGTGTGCAAAGATATCCCCAGCTATGTACATTCTGAACATATTGTAGGACTGAACTGCCAGAAAGAGGAGTTTGAGTGCTGGAAAATGAGACAGGCAGGAAGTTTAGGGACATTTTGAAAAGTTACTTTAATGGAGAAATTATATAAGGAAAAGATACAGAAAAGAGAAATAGGAGCAAAAAAGAAGGACGGGATAACTAATAACAGGAAAGAACTAGAGAAGAAAGGAAATAAAGTCAAATTCTTTGTAAGCACATGGAAAAAAACATCCACAGAGCAAAAAATAGTAAGCACTGATAACAACTGATTTTTACATCTTTTTCGAACATTGGAAAACACCAGATGTCACAGCAAATAAAAACGGAAAACAGAAAACCCTAAACATGATATTTTCTAAGCACATATGACCGTTATTTATTGACCAGATTGTGTTTTGATTTATTTTATCTCCTCTTTGCCTACCCACAAGGGAGCAACAAATGTGAGAATATGTTGCCGTGGGTCTGCCATGGTATGTCTTCCCAGGACATGCTTCATTTTTTATTTTTTTGTAGTTATTATGAGGTGCCAAGGAGGACCTTTTTAATCCCATTTTTAAGAAAAGCAAATTGCTTCCTGCTTTTACCTTTTTATGAATGTTATCAGGAAGCACAGCATGGCATGTTCTTCGCTTTTTAAAGGCAGCAGTAAAGCTTAGATCAACCTGTGATTAAGCATTGTGGGGGTGGACAACTCTGGAAATGTAATCTTTTTTTTACCTCTTATTTGTTTTAACCGCATTTGATTGTGTGGCTCCTCGTGATGCACTCCTAACTTTACAAAAGCCAAATAAAGTTGTGTAGTTGTTGATGTAGGCGGGTCATACGTTACTAATACAGAAACTTTCAACCAAAAATAGCTTCTTTGTACAAATATGAAGGAAACAATAAGGGCCGCACTTTAGCACTAGCACTAGTGTTTACAAATTCGAAGCCACCCACAGTTAGTCCAGACTGTCGGAATAACTGTACAGGGGGGAGAACTAAAGCTCTTTTTAATAATCTACCCTTCAATCTGTCAAGATTGGGGAGAGCGCAGCATAGTTGCTGGTAAACCATCCAATACAGTAAGAACTATTTTTGACTTATAAATACCTAAGACGGGTAGTATAGATAATGCTCATATCTGCGTCAATGCGGTACTATTCAGATCGTCCCTGATTACTCCAAGTTAACGAACTTCTAAAAGTCACTCCTAAATATTTATACACTTTCACAGTGGTCTATTTGTTGCTGCTTGAGACTCTAGCCTAGTTCTTCAATTCCCCAAAGACCAATGTTTATTTTTGAATATGCTATCTTTTAATGTACGATACATATTCTGGCAGTCCAATCGCATTTTAATCCAACTTTGGTCTTATCAAGACCTACAAGATAATCTACAAATAAGAGAACATTCACAGGCAGAGTACCTACTCACATGGGACAACTCTATGGGATTTTAAAAGGCCAAAGAACATTATGAAGCAACAAGAGGAAAAGCAGGGGCACCAAATCCCTTCAATAATCCATTACCAAAGGCTAGCCAGGAACATAAAATGCCCTGGCTGTTTCAGTTGGATCTGAGTAAAGTTAGGTAATTGGCTAATCACATATAGTAAGAGCTGTGTGAGCCCTAATATTTGTAGCTTGCTCAATAATAGGTGTCAGTCCCCTGTATCAAATGCTGCATAGTAGCAAAGAGCCAACCTGGAAGCGTGATCCTGTCGGCACCATAGACTTCCGGGACAGGTACCATAGCTTCCCTTGTCTAAAAGCCTTTTGTCTCCAGGGGATTTCATTATTGTCAGTAGCCAAGTTCTCAAGGTAACCAGAAATATTACACTTAATAAGACATTGAATATTTGTGGGTCATTTTGTTTTTATTGTCCTGCTTTTTTACTCAATTGGCTTGGAAACATGTATTGGTTGCATTTCCGACTTTAATACTGTGTTGGTGCTGCTTTAAGACTTAACGCACATTTTGTCTGTAAACGCCTTCTGCTATAAGCCATAGCTGCCGGTGGTTAAGGTCGGGTTTTCTTATTGGAGTTGTGTTTTGACCCAGCACAATATAGTATGTTTAAGTTGGTGGCCACTTATCCAAACCGAATAAGACAAATTCACCCTCTCTTACTCCATCTTTCCCTTTTCCTCTTTTTTTGTCTTGGTTTCTTCTCTGCCTTTATCTCTCTCTCTCTCTTCTCGATCTTTGTTCCTTCCCTTTTTTTAAATTCTCTCTAAGTCCCATTTATTTCTCTATACCTCTGTTTAACATTTCTCTCTGTCTTTTTCCTGCTCTCTCGTTCACTTTCTATATACCCATTTCCTCTGTACTCTCTTTTTTCTCTCCCATGCGTCACTATGGTACACAAGTCATCATTTTACACAAATGTAAACAGCTGTAAGAACCTGGAAGGAGAAGTGCTGTGTCCAATAATAGGCAAGATTTTCAATGCTTCACTACCACTTTTAAGCAGAATTATAAAACCATTAGAAATTGCCTCATATGATGTCTGCCTCTGTGAACACCTCACAAGAAAGCACATCATATGACAGGGAACCCTGATTATGGAAAACTACTTTGTGACTTCTGACCAAGATGACATAACAGAAAATAAATAACATGGCAGACATGGGTAACCTTTGAGCGCTCTAACTAACCATGTCCCCATTAAAACATTTCGCCGAACGCAACATCACTCCGAAAGCATGCTGTCATTGATTAACTTGTCACCTCCTAAGAGGCACTCATTTCTGAGAACTGTGTAACTTACAGGGACTTTTACCTAATTCTCTTGATTCTCTTTTTTTGACCCTTTCACACGTGTAATCTGCACACGGCACCCTAAAAGGCTAGAGCAGGGCTTTAAAAAGAGACACTTCAAAACATCTCTCTGCTGAGCTTGGGTTTAAGCATCATATGATTAGCGAATTACAGAAGAAAATGTTAATGACAGTACTATATAATTGTATTAGAACATTGGAATGTTGGGAGCTCCATTGAAAGCAATGGAGCGCTCCGGGTTTATAATGGCTGGTATAAGCCCGGAGCACCAACATTCCAATGTGTCTTTGAGCCTGAGGGGATTTGAATCCCCTCGCGCTCCCTGAAGGCTTTGTTTTGTTAGAACATTCTGCCCTCTTGTGGCAGAATGTTCTAATAGCCTTATAGCCCTTCGTAGCAGGGCTATACCGGCTTTTAAAGTCCCTCTGCTTTGTTAAAGTCCCTCGCCTTCGGCTCGGGCCTTTAACGCTGCAGTGGGCCTTTAACAGCCGGTATAGCCCGCTACGGCGGGCTGTAAGGCTATAGTAGACCATGGAAGTCACTGCTAGTTAGAAGACTTGAAAAAAACACACCAAAATAACTAATTTCATTCCTCCAAAGCATTTAACTGATTTCCTGTACCATGGGATGGGCACTTTGTTGTGGTTTTTTGTATCATGATTCCTGTTCATAAAACATACGCGCGCAAACAAGGCCTAGCAAAAAACATCACAATACAGTGAATGATTACTAACATTGCGGAAGCACGCTTCTACTAAGTCGATGCTTTTAGAAAGTTTCTCCTCAGAATAGCTTCAGAGGAAAAGTGGGAAATCCGTGGAACCTGTACAGGCCGACATTTCTTTAACTCAGTCTCAGCTATTTCTACTTGGTACACCTCAGCACTATATAGCCATTATGGTTTATACTGTGATCTGTTCCCTGAGCAAAGATAATCCCCCACTGCTTAATTAAAAATACCTTTCGACACCGTTATACTGATGATAACTTTAGTCAATCTAAGGCAAGCGCTACTTATGTATGAAAAACGATATACTACCATACCCAACTGACTCTTTAATGCATAGTTATTTTATTTACTGTCTATATATTTTATTTACTTTCATATATCTACTTTTTATGTCCCTTCAATTGTAGTATTGTGTGTATTGCTTTATTTGTATTATTTTATTTGGAAACAACCAATAAAAATCTTTTTGAGCTCAAAAAAAAAAAAATGTTCATACATTTCCCTCAATAGTCAACATACGTTTCACTCTCATTCTACTCACGGGTTTAAAGACTCTCCCTGCTCTACAACATTTCTGTCACTTTGTGCACTCTGACATCTTTTGTTACTCTCTACGGGGCATATCATCAAGGGGCCGCGATAGAATTATCGGACCTTTAGCATCCGTTTTCGGGCGAAAAAGTGGCGATAATTATATCGCATTATGAGCAAGGTCACGCTAGCGCGTGAATCCATGCCTTAGCGCCCCTTTTCTTTGCGCCTCGCCTCGCATCGCTAATGAGATGCAAGGTAGGCGTTCCTGACTGAAATTCAGCGAAAATAGTCTCTAACACGGCTTCCCACTATCAACAAGGATATCGCTAACCCGCCTAGCGACATAAGAAGTTGCGCTAACCGCGTATATCGCCGGTTTCTAACACCTGCTAATTTGCTGATTTACCTATATGTATCATGGGAGGTGGATTATAAAGCTAAGTCCACATCTCCCTATCAACAATGATTTCCCTATCGCTGTTCTTTAACGCTGGAAATCAGGCGATATTCCAGTTTTTCGCCGCTATTGCTGGGATTTCTACCGCCTCGGCGATGCGCGTTGTTAATAGCACGCTAACCGGGTGATAGAATCCGGCGATAAACGGCGATAGAAATGTTCACGCTAAACGCAGCCAGCGATAATTATCGCTGCCGCTTGATGATATGCCCCTACGTGATCTAGCATTCCCCTTTCTTGCTGTTCAATCGAGCATCTCCTTTCCCTTGCATTTCCACGTACTTCACAATTTGCCAGTCAGTGCGTGCACTCTAGTATTTATTTCAATCTGTAGGCCCAACAACATTTCTCTTCTCTAAATGCCCCAAGACTTTCAACAAGACTGTAGTTAAGAGTCATTAGGAGTCATAACAAAATAAGATTTCAGTGTTATTCAAAGTTATTGTAATTATTTTATACATGGCTACATTTAAGCACATATCGCTAGTGGGAAACGTCCTTTAGGACGAAGCCGTAATCACCCTGTGCCCTCACAGCGCTGGCAATAGATTGAACGCGTCTTTAGCACATATTCATTCAGCATGCAAGTCGTTACAACTTGCTTTAGGGGAGGCGCATTGGTGGAATGGTGCTGGATTTAAAGTCCCACACCTTCCCTACTGTTGCGCAGACTGGAGTTGGAATAGTAAATGAAACTATTTGAAAATCTAGCTGCCCCCCTAAGGTATGTCGTTATAACGACTTGCGTGCTGATTGAATGTGTGCTAAAGATGTGTTGGTTCTAATGACGGTGTTTGGAAGGCATACGTGCTAAACGCATGCAGAATACCATCATACATTCTTATTGACTGTATCTTCTATTGTGTCACATGTGAAACAGTAAAAGGCACAACAAATGTCCAGGGGTTTCAGTTACCAACTGCATTCCTTCGGTTATTTGGCGCAAGATTACAACTGACACCAACTTGGTTTACTTACTGTGGCATATGTGATATGCCAAAAGACTCATCAGAAATAGCTGAGCGAAGTGGTCTATAAATATTTTACTGCAGCACCCCTTCTTGTGTAAACAAAAATAATAAAATCAACCCCTCCAGCACCACCATCGAAAACATATTTTCTCACAATTATACTATAAAACAAGCAGGTCTGGGCATATTTTACAAATCAAAGTTTGCAGTTATTTTCACTTATCTCTTTTGCCAATATTTTACTGGCAATGAGGTCTCTCTAAATCTGTGGATTTATTCACAGTGCCATTCTTTATAAGAAGTGGGGGAGAGGGGCATTTATGGGTTATTCGGACCTCCCCATTACCCTTTGAGACCTAATCGCAGCCATGACATGAGTGGCATTTATGGCTCATTTCAAAGTGTCTCTCAACCCCCTGTTTTCATTCACTTTTTTCTCTGTTACCCATGTACACTTCAAACTGAAGGGCCACTCGTCATTGATGCCAATCAGCAGCAATGATGCACTGGCCAGACCCTGCCATCTCCGTTTAGCAGAAAGCTGGAAAAATAAAATGGTAATACATTTTTTTTATTGCCATTTTATTTTTCAGCTTCCTGTGCAGCAGTGTGTGTGTGTGGGGGAGGCGGGTGGTGCTCCTCTGCTCGTATGGAGAAGTGCCACTCTTTGAGTGCCAAGCGGATTGCTCAAAGCTCTAGCAGGTTGATGTGGAGCAGACGCTCTGCAGGAGACCTTAGGCCTCTGATCCCCATCTTCCCTAGGAACTCCAGCTGGTTGATGTGGAGCAGGGTCTCTGCAGGAGACCTTAGGCCTCTAATCCCCATCTTCCCTAGGAGCTCCAGCTGGTTGATGTGGAGCAGGCTCTCTGCAGGAGACCTTAGGCCTCTGATCCCCATCTTCCCTAGGAGCTCCAGCAGGTTGATGTGGAGCAGGCTCTCTGCAGGAGACCTTAGGCCTCTGATCCCCATCTTCCCTAGGAGCTCCAGCTGGTTGATGTGGAGCAGGCTCTCTGCAGGAGACCTTAGGCCTCTGATCCCCATCTTCCCTAGGAACTCCAGCTGGTTGATGTGGAGCAGGCTCTCTGCAGGAGACCTTAGGCCTCTAATCCCCATCTTCCCTAGGAGCTCCAGCTGGTTGATGTGGAGCAGGCTCTCTGCAGGAAACCTTAGTCCTCTGATCCCCATCTTCCCTAGGAGCTCCAGCAGGTTGATGTGGAGCAGGCTCTCTGCAGGAGACCTTAGGCCTCTGATCCCCATCTTCCCTAGGAGCTCCAGCTGGTTGATGTGGAGCAGGCTCTCTGCAGGAGACCTTAGGCCTCTGATCCCCATCTTCCCTAGGAGCTCCAGCTGGTTGATGTGGAGCAGGCTCTCTGCAGGAGACTTTAGGCCTCTGATCCCCATCTTCCCTAGGAGCTCCAGCAGGTTGATGTTGAGCAGGCTCTATGCAGGAGACCTTGGGCCTCTGATCCCCATCTTCCCTAGGAGCTCCAGCAGGTTGATGTGGAGCAGGCTCTCTGCAGGAGACCTTGGGCCTCTGATCCCCATCTTCCCTAGGAGCTCCAGCAGGTTGATGTGGAGCAGGCTCTCTGCAGGAAACCTTAGGCCTCTAATCCCCATCTTCCCTAGGAGCTCCAGCTGGTTGATGTGGAGCAGGCTCTCTGCAGGAGACCTTAGGCCTCTGATCCCCATCTTCCCTAGGAGCTCCAGCAGGTTGATGTGGAGCAGGCTCTCTGCAGGAGACCTTAGGCCTCTGATCCCCATCTTCCCTAGGAGCTCCAGCTGGTTGATGTGGAGCAGGCTCTCTGCAGGAGACTTTAGGCCTCTGATCCCCATCTTCCCTAGGAGCTCCAGCAGGTTGATGTTGATCAGGCTCCATGCAGGAGACCTTGGGCCTCTGATCCCCATCTTCCCTAGGAGCTCCAGCAGGTTGATTGGAGCAGGCTCTCTGCAGGAGACCTTGGGCCTCTGATCCCCATCTTCCCTAGGAGCTCCAGCAGGTTGATGTGGAGCAGGCTCTCTGCAGGAGACCATAGGCCTCTGATCCCCATCTTCCCTAGGAGCTCCAGCTGGTTGATGTGGAGCAGGCTCTCTGCAGGAGATCTTAGGCCTCTGATCCCCATCTTCCCTAGGAGCTCCAGCTGGTTGATGTGGAGCAGGCTCTCTGCAGGAGACCTTAGGCCTCTGATCCCCATCTTCCCTAGGAGCTTCAGCAGGTTGATGTTGAGCAGGCTCTCTGCAGGAGAACTTAGGCCTCTGATCCCCATCTTCCCTAGGAGCTCCAGCTGGTTGATGTGGAGCAGGCTCTCTGCAGGAGACCTTAGGCCTCTGATCCCCATCTTCCCTCTGAGCTTCAGCAGGTTGATGTTGAGCAGGCTCTCTGCAGGAGACCTTAGGCCTCTGATCCCCATCTTCCCTAGGAGCTCCAGCTGGTTGATGTGGAGCAGGCTCTCTGCAGGAGACCTTAGGCCTCTGATTCCCATCTTCCCTAGGAGCTCCAGCTGGTTGATGTGGAGCAGGCTCTCTGCAGGAGACCTTAGGCCTCTGATCCCCATCTTCCCTAGGAGCTTCAGCAGGTTGATGTGGAGCAGGCTCTCTGCAGGAGACCTTAGGCCTCTGATCCCCATCTTCCCTAGGAGCTCCAGCCGGTTGATGTGGAGCAGGCTCTCTGCAGGAGACCTTAGGCCTCTGATCCCCATCTTCCCTAGGAGCTTCAGCAGGTTGATGTTGAGCAGGCTCTCTGCAGGAGACCTTAGGCCTCTGATCTCCATCTTCCCTAGGGGCTCCAGCAGTTTGATGTGGAGCAGGCTCTCTGCAGGAGACCTTAGGCCTCTGATCCCCATCTTCCCTAGGAGCTCCAGCAGGTTGATGTGGAGCAGGCTCTCTGCAGGAGACCTTAGGCCTCTGATCCCCATCTTCCCTAGGAGCTCCAGCAGGTTGATGTGGAGCAGGCTCTCTGCAGGAGACCGTAGGCCTCTGATCCCCATCTTCCCTAGGAGCTCCAGCTGGTTGATGTGAAGCAGGTTCTCTGCAGGAGACCTTAGGCCTCTGATCTCCATCTTCCCTAGGAGCTCCAGCTGGTTGATGTGGAGCAGGCTCTCTGCAGGAGACCTTAGGCCTCTGATCCTCATCTTCCCCAGGAGCTCCAGCTGGTTGATGTGGAGCAGGCTCTCTGCAGGAGACCTTAGGCCTCTGATCTCCATCTTCCCTAGGGGCTCCAGCGGATTGATGTTGAGCAGGCTCTCTGCAGGAGACCTTAGGCCTCTGGTCACCATCTTCCCTAGGGGCTCCAGCGGGTTGATATGGAGCAGGCTCTCTGCGAGAGACCTTAGGCCTCTGATCTCCATCTTCCTTAGGGGCTCCAGCTGGTTGATATGGAGCAGGCTCTCTGCGGGAGACCTTAGGCCACTGATCCCCATCTTCCATAGGAGCTCCAGCTGGTTAATATGGAGCAGGCTCTCTGCAGGAGACCTTAGGCCTCTGATCTCCATCTTCCCTAGGAGCTCCAGCAGGTAGATATGGAGCAGGCTCTCTGCAGGAGACCTTAGGCCTCTGATCCCCATCTTCCATAGGAGCTCCAGCAGGTTGATATGGAGCAGGCTCTCTGCAGGAGACCTTAGGCCTCTGATCCCCATCTTCCATTGGAGCTCCAGCAGGTTGATATGGAGCAGGCTCTCTGCAGGAGACCTTAGGCCTCTGATCCCCATCTTCCCTAGGAGCTTCAGCAGGTTGATGTTGAGCAGGCTCTCTGCAGGAGACCTTAGGCCTCTGATCTCCATCTTCCCTAGGGGCTCCAGCAGTTTGATGTGGAGCAGGCTCTCTGCAGGAGACCTTAGGCCTCTGATCCCCATCTTCCCTAGGAGCTCCAGCAGGTTGATGTGGAGCAGGCTCTCTGCAGGAGACCTTAGGTCTCTGATCCCCATCTTCCCTAGGAGCTCCAGCAGGTTGATGTGGAGCAGGCTCTCTGCAGGAGACCGTAGGCCTCTGATCCCCATCTTCCCTAGGAGCTCCAGCTGGTTGATGTGAAGCAGGTTCTCTGCAGGAGACCTTAGGCCTCTGATCTCCATCTTCCCTAGGAGCTCCAGCTGGTTGATGTGGAGCAGGCTCTCTGCAGGAGACCTTAGGCCTCTGATCCCCATCTTCCCCAGGAGCTCCAGCTGGTTGATGTGGAGCAGGCTCTCTGCAGGAGACCTTAGGCCTCTGATCTCCATCTTCCCTAGGGGCTCCAGCGGATTGATGTTGAGCAGGCTCTCTGCAGGAGACCTTAGGCCTCTGGTCACCATCTTCCCTAGGGGCTCCAGCGGGTTGATATGGAGCAGGCTCTCTGCGAGAGACCTTAGGCCTCTGATCTCCATCTTCCTTAGGGGCTCCAGCTGGTTGATATGGAGCAGGCTCTCTGCGGGAGACCTTAGGCCACTGATCCCCATCTTCCATAGGAGCTCCAGCTGGTTAATATGGAGCAGGCTCTCTGCAGGAGACCTTAGGCCTCTGATCTCCATCTTCCCTAGGAGCTCCAGCAGGTAGATATGGAGCAGGCTCTCTGCAGGAGACCTTAGGCCTCTGATCCCCATCTTCCATAGGAGCTCCAGCAGGTTGATATGGAGCAGGCTCTCTGCAGGAGACCTTAGGCCTCTGATCCCCATCTTCCCTAGGAGCTTCAGCAGGTTGATGTTGAGCAGGCTCTCTGCAGGAGACCTTAGGCCTCTGATCTCCATCTTCCCTAGGGGCTCCAGCAGTTTGATGTGGAGCAGGCTCTCTGCAGGAGACCTTAGGCCTCTGATCCCCATCTTCCCTAGGAGCTCCAGCAGGTTGATGTGGAGCAGGCTCTCTGCAGGAGACCTTAGGCCTCTGATCTCCATCTTCCATAGGAGCTCCAGCAGGTTGATATGGAGCAGGCTCTCTGCAGGAGACCTTAGGCCTCTGATACCCATCTTCCATTGGAGCTCCAGCAGGTTGCTATGGAGCAGGCTCTCTGCAGGAGACCTTAGGCCTCTGATCCCCATCTTCCATAGGAGCTCCAGCAGGTTGATATGGAGCAGGCTCTCTGCAGGAGACCTTAGGCCTCTGATCCCCATCTTCCATTGGAGCTCCAGCAGGTTGATATGGAGCAGGCTCTCTGCAGGAGACCTTAGGCCTCTGATCCCCATCTTCCTTAGGGCCTCCAGCCGGTTGATATGGAGCAGGCTCTCTGCAGGAGACCTTAGGCCTCTGATCCCCATCGTCCCTAGGGGCTCCAGCAGGTTGATGTGGAGCAGCCTCTCTGCAGGAGACCTTAGGCCTCTGATCCCCATCTTCCCTAGGAGCTCCAGCAGGTTGATGTGGAGCAGGCTCTCTGCAGGAGACCTTAGGCCTCTGATCCCCATCTTCCATTGGAGCTCCAGCAGGTTGATATGGAGCAGGCTCTCTGCAGGAGACCTTAGGCCTCTGATCCCCATCTTCCTTAGGGCCTCCAGCCGGTTGATATGGAGCAGGCTCTCTGCAGAAGACCACAGGCCTCTGATCTTCATCCCCCTAGGTGATTCCACCCAACCCAGCAGCAACATGTCTGTCACAACTGTGGGCTCTCTGTGGGGAAGGGGGAGCAGCCTGATTGGTTCAGATCAGCATATGACAACCTCCACTGCATTAAACTATTAAATTGTCATTCTTTGTGTTATAAAGAAAAACTGGAGAGAATATGCACAGTTTAAGCACCAGTGGACCGAGGCAGTGTTAGGAGCAGTAGTCCCAATGTTAACATTAATTTTCTGATGGTGTGCATCAACAGTCTCAAGCAATGTGTACAGCAGTTATCCAAAGCAGTATATGCATCACTGGGTCCAGAGAGTACAGGCCTCAATTGCTACATACAGTATATGCATTAATGACTGCACGGGCATTATGAGCAGCAGATGCTGCAGGCAGAATATGAAACAGTTGTTACAGGCAATCTATGTCAGTGGCCTCATGTAGGATATGCATCACTGTTCCCAAGCAGTAGATTTCCCATTGGCACCAGGCACCATATCCATCCATTTTCCATTTGTCTGTGAATCACTTGGGCCATACTGTGTAAACAGCAGCTGTACTGGATAGTATATGTATCAAGGTTTTATGTGACATATTCATCGGTGATCAAAGTATGTTTCGTCATCAATGGTACCAGAAAGCTTTTGTATCATCTGCAACAGGTCAAGTATGCACCACTAGCGACAAACATAGACACATCACTCATCCGAGGCCGTATGTGTAGCAATGGCTCCATGTAGTATGTGTATTATTGCTCAGAGAATATGTGCCTCATTTGTCCCAGACAGCAAATACATCAACTGACTCAGGAGGTATGAGTGTGAATGGTACCAGACAGTATATTTAGCAATGGACTGTTTATCATAGGCATCAGTGGTCCATGGCACTCTATGTATCAGTGGTCCCAAGATGCATAGGTATCAATGGCCGTAGGCAGTAGATGCATCATTGGCACCAGTGCTTGAATCAACAGCCAAAGGCAACATGTGCATCAATGGCTAAGTGCAGTAAATGCATCATCATCCTATTACAATCCAGCATCAGTAGCACAGACAATATCGGTCTCTGCGGCCTCCAGCAGTAGGTGTGTAGGCAGAGAGGGCAGTAATTGTTAAAGGCATTAGACACGTTGGGTGTTTTTTAGAGACCCTTAGAATCTCCAATATATATCTCCATAATCAAAAAATGAAGAGACGACTGCATTACGTGCTTTAAAATATCACTAAACTGAATATTTCCTATTAAAAAATATAGAATCATGCCCTCCCTCCCAAACCTTGTGTTAAAGTTGCCATGACAGGGGCCATGCCCCCAACACAAATGTTATTGGCTGCAGCCCTGATATTCAGCAGTTTATTGATATCGCAGTAATTGTTGGTGGGTCCATACACTTGCACACACGCAAGCACCTAGGCATACATACACACCCAGATGAACAGTGGTGCTAGAAACATGTTCAGATGAGGGGTGCTGGCCACTGACGTCACTTAACTAAAGTTGAACGTGCTATGAAAACTGAAGTGCTTCTTAAAGCGAGTATTAAATGTAGTAAACCCAATCAGCGAGAGGAGTAGAGGTCACGTGGAACATTTTGGAACACCCACTGCAGGTATATGGTTAAAATGCAATGTATTGTTGTTCATAAAGAGTAGATTCTTCATCAACATTGCTTCTTTGTGTAACTAAATCACAAGAAATGACAGGACTGCAATCGCACTTCCTATTGGGAAATAACCAGAACTTTATTGCTCTTCACAAAGTGTGATGGTCTTTTTAAAAACAACACACAGGAATCCATAGTATCTTATAACACAAATTGACACTGCCATGAGCTTTACCCCATTAGGTGAACAGATTTTCTCCATCTGACCTCTCAGTGGTGTGCTGTGACTACCAGGAATTAGTGCATTCCAGTCAAACATCTCCTCGCCAGTTTCAGACATATAAAAATGAGTTGATTGTGTCTTCTCCAAGTGGGTATTGATTACTGGTGCTGATAAAGGAACTTCCCTTCTCTCTCTGAAAAGAATCCATCCCTCATCCTTCACATCAAGGAATTTGCGACAAAGAGGAGTGAGGTGACTTGCTTTTTCCACTGCAATTGTGGGACACATATGTGTATAATTCTGTTGGTTAAGTGGTACTAACTCTCATGTTTCCCTACCAGATACCTTTCCACTGCACACACAGAAGTTCTAAAAACGTTTAAAAAAGCCAAAATACTGAACGTGACCGTAACAAATTATCTAATACTTAATTGTTTCCAAATGTGTCCTGGATACATTAGTCCTCTGCAGCACCTGAATATATAGTCCCATTTGAATCACCTTGTGTCATTTCCGGAATCCCCTGTTTCTGAATCTCTGAATCACAACAAAAGGAATGTCAATGGTAAATATTGTGTGAGGACAAGTAATTAATCAATAGAAGCATTGTTCGGTTTTTTGCAGAAAAATCATAAAAGCATACACAGTATATATGAATTTCACAATCAGAAACTGAATAAACTAACATTACTTAAGCAATCATGATGAAAAGAAAAACCCAAAGTGCCAGGAAAGTACTCTCATCAAAAAGTATTGTGTGCCTAGTAGAAATAATGTCACATAAATACTCTACTCCATTGGAATACTATGCCTTAGTACTGTACAAAAGAATTGTCTTCTAGGAGTCCCTGCCAAGGCCCATCTAGGAGTACCTTGCAAGACCAAACACACAACATACTTTCTCAGAGGCTGGTTTTAATCATGCAGAATGTGGTGGTCTGTGCCATTTCATGCTTTTTACCCAGGTTTGCCCGATTTGAACCTTGTTGACAGGACGTCATTTCCTGTACCATCATAAACGACACTATCAAATGCTCAGTGTGCTTATTTTAGTGGCTTATTTTCCACCAAGAAATGTAATGGGTTGTTAGGTTTCTACTGGTGCATTTTTTTTTAACTTGGCCAGCGCATATTATTTGCCACATATTGGTGGAGCTGGTCAATAATTATGCTATCAATACCTCTTGCAACGGTACACACTTCAGTTCGCTTTGCACCTTATAGAGCGATTAATACATCTGACTGCATATGTGAAAAAACATAATTGTTCAAGTAGTTAATATGAATGAAATCCAATAAGCGATTGTGTGCTACGATGAAGTGCACATTTCATTGATGATTGAGCGCTTTGATCCTTGCTATTGCCAATTGACACCATAGTCACTCTTAAAACTACAATGACATTTATTTTTGTTAATGAAAAGTGCACCATCTGACATCATAACTGCAAAAGTGCAAATGATGCATTTGAAGTGCGCTCATACTTCAATTGAAAGTGCATTTTCACATTAGTACATGATCTTGAACACAAGTGGCCTTCAGAAATTGAAAGGGCACAAGCATTAGGGCATGGCTGCATACAGCCAATAGACCTCACAATATCTGAAACAGGAGGAAATGCAAATGACATGGCTCAAAACTATAGCATAACAAAATAATGTTGAAAATATGTGGAATGCCTAAGATCTAAAAAGTTGAAGAAGCACACAGGGTCTCATTTAGAGCACAGACCTGTGGCACCTATAGCTCCAAATAAAACCTGTCTCAATAAATCCAGGAGAAGCACACCGGTTTGCTCTCTATATAAATTTGGATGGGCAATTATTAGTGGTAAGAATGAGGCATGACATTCACGCCAATTTTTCTTTTACATTTGCAATATGTTTTCTGGTGGTAGGGTTTGCAGGGTCGGACTGACCTTTTACTCCATTGGGCATTTTCCCGGAGGGCTGGAGCTACTGGAGGCCAGTTTTTAAAGCCCGGCCAGTGCTGGTGCCTCCATCACTTATTCCCAAGCGGAGAATAATTGCCGTCGGCACAGGGGCCTTAAAGACAATGGGCCCGATTCACAAAGGTAAACTGAGACGAAAGTCTAACTTTACGACTTTCGGTACTCACAAAGGGCATTTACGAGTATTAAAGTTAGACTTTTGTCTCAGTTCTGGTCTCAGTTAAACGTGAGACCAAAACTTGAGTTTAACTGAGATAAAGATCTAACTTTACTACTGATAAATGCCCTTAGTGAATACCGAAAGTCGTAAAATTCGACTTTCGTCTCAGTTTACCTTTGTGAATTGGGCCCAGAGAGAGAAAAGAGGGAGGGAAGGATGGAGAGATAGCAAGCTACCAGAGAGGTAGAAGAGAAGGAGAGACAGTGGATGGCTGGGAAGAGAGAAAGTTGGGAGAGGAAGGGAGCGGGGCTGGTTTGAGCATTTCTGCCAGTGTGACTTTGGTTCCCTAGTCCAGCCCTGATACTGCAGGGTTGTTATGTTCCACTGATGCTGCAAAACAGGATCATGGAAGCAGTTGTACAGCTAAACGCAGTTAGTTACATTATATAAATACTTTCCCCTACATACTTACTGCTTCCATGGACCCCTAAATAAGCACAACTATGTAAAAATAGCAATAAACAGAATAATATCAAATAATACATTCGGCTTGACTACGTTGTGTGTACTATGAGCTTTAATTTGGACAATGGTTCTGTAACAATTGTCCTAGATTTTTTCCACTAGTACTGTTTTTGGTCAGAATTGGCATGAATTCCCACCCTGGTTTTTTGTTCCATGCAGTGTCACACCAATGCACGTATCCTGCCCTGAGGAAGACCTTTACATAGATAAGTGGCCAGGAGAAATCTATTACCAAATACAATCGGAGACATGGGGAGGACCTGGAGAGTATTCACACAGCTAAAAACCAAATGACTTCAACTCCAACCACCAAGGGCCATATGGCCATTAAGGACCTGTACGCTGAGGGATACAAGAGATCCCTGGTACTTTGAACTTGATATCATTCAGTGGTTATTATTGGACACTACCAAATGTGAATATATATGTTGGACGCTTGTATTTGTAAAAAAATCAGTCATTACATAGTATTGTTGGATTTAATATTTATCATGTATTTTTTCATATGATGTTTATGTAGATTTCTTGTTGTGCATTGTTTATACTGTCCTACACAGTACATTTGATTTTTGGTGGATTTTGAAGCAAAGATACCTGCACAAAGAAGCGCGAGTAACTAATATATTTGTGATTTTGGGGTACATGCATGTCTTTTTCTTAGAAAATATAGGGTCATGAACTATTGTTTAATAGTATAGGTGTGTGAAGGAAGCAAGATATATTATATGAAATAATTAGCAATCGTTATGTATGAATGAGACACAGAGTAATAGCATGGCCTCTGCTATACCAAAGGAGATTTAATTTATGGTGTAGAGGGCACACATATTTCTAGTATATAAGTCTGTTTCTAGCCCCCTATTACCACAAAAATCGATTACTCCCTGTCAAGACAAGCACTTCAAGAACGTTGACATTTTCTTGTCTCAAACATGTCTGCCAGCATCCTATGTCACATGACTGTGAATAGCTCTGCAGTTGGAGTTTGTGTATTCCTACCAGACAGTGATACAAAGGGAGCTTAGGCATGGGCAGGATTAGCCATCCTAGGAGAGTGCCCGGAGAGGGGCCGCACCCAGCCCCACTTTGCCTCCTTCCCACACTAAGGAATCAGACACCAGGACTGCCCTGCCTTTTGTCACCCCCAGACAGTTGGGAGTCTTATCAAGGGAAGGGGAGTACCTTTCCACAACCAATGTGGGGGTAGGACAGGGAGTGTTCCCACACACAAGTTGGGACCAGGTATAAATATTGGACTTCCTGAGTCCCTCATCGGAACACTCTTGAACTTGTAGAAGTTACAGAAGCTTCCAGAGGAGCGCCTTGCTGCCTGATAAGGAAGACTGTTTAAGAAGGAAGACTGTACCTGCTTGCCTTTATCCCAGGCTAACCAGAGTGACTCCAAGAGTAGGTTGGCTGACCTCCTGTGTGGGCTACAGGGACACAAGAAGCTGTAGAGTATTCCTGCAATAGCCCAGATGACCTGCTACAACTGGACCTCAAATATCTTCTGGAGTGAGTCCCTGATCCCAAAGAGATGCCTCCCAGGACCTACACCCTTGGCTGGCATCAGAGAGTACTACTTCTGAAGTAAAAGTGACTCTCCTGAAGTTTGGGCTCCTTGCAGCAGAGCACAGGCCCATTTGCACCAAGGCTCTGCCACCTGTGATGACCACCCACGTGAAGTACCATGAGATCTGCTCTTCATGCTGACTACGACTGTTGCAGAGACCAACAACATGAGACCTACACTTTGCATTATAGTAATGACAGCCTGCGACAACTGCCTACGCAAAGCTGCATCAACGAACACCCACAACACTCAACCTGCTCTTCTTGCTACAGCAACAACCATCAACAATGTTCAGCCTCCTGGTGGAAGGCACATACAGGCTACAGTTAGCGTTAAGGGGGAACGACGAAAAGGCGCTGGACATGGCACGTGCATGGGAGGCACTAGTGGTTGAGCTCCAACGGTGGGGGACGGATGTAGTTGAGGATGATGAAACGTTGGAGCAACCTGCAGAAGCGCAGTCATAGAGAGGTACTTGGTGGAACACGCGCGATGGCAAGAGTACCTCACTTCTCCCTACAGCTCTGAGCCTGACTGTGGGGGTGGGGAGTGGCCCGCAACCAATAACACGGCAACTTAAAAAGAGAGAATTATCCTTATACCTGGTATTTTGGCACACTGACATGGGGGAGGGGGGAGGGTGTATATGCATATGGGAGTGCTGACGGTCAACGAATTGCTAGTTGGTAGTGGTTTAGCTTAGGTTATGCATTGGTTCATAGCAGCTGGATATGACTGTCGGCACGATGATAATTGATTACGGTAATTGTAACTGTGTAAAGCAATAAAAATTGTTTTTGCAAAAAAAAAAAAAAAATCAATGTTCAGCCTCCTCCTCATGGCCTCTTCCAATCAGAATGGAACTCTTTACATCGGACTTAGATGGTAACTTTTAAGATGTACTAACCTCATCCCTGTATCTCACCCTGAGCTTCATTGTGGTCGGCCTGAACTTGTGACTTTACACTTGTCTAGCGCAAACAGGTGACCGTGAGTGGGGCTTTGTGGTTTTAGGTGCTATTCTCACAAAAAATATTCTGAATTGGTTTTGGATTTTTCTTGGGTTGTGTTATCACTTTATTACTGGTTGTGTGCTACATAAAACCTTTACATAATGCCTCTATGTTAAGCCTGACTGCTTTTGTGCAAGATACCAGAGGGTTAAGTACAGGTTAATTTAGTGACTTTTGTGGTTCACCCTAACAAGGATTAAGGTTGTTGCCTGCGTGGGGCTTCCACCTCTTTCAACCAATAACCACATTTCTATTACTGTATCTCACTTCATTCGCACTCTTCAGGCCAGAGCATTAGAGCCATTAAGTTCCAGTACAAAAATGCAGTCAGTAAAGGTAACGTAAACAGAAATTTCCAGGTAAAAAAAAAACATAATAGCAGTTTTGTCCTAGAACAAACAGCATATGCTCATTGAAAATATACACATTTGAGGCCTTTTATTGCCTATTTTCGAAATTAACTTCTTCAGGTTTTCTGGGGTGCTGCAATCCCTCTGTATCACTACTTCCAGTGCGACTGGTGTGATCTTAAGAACTTTTGAGGCCCTCTGGAATGATAAATGTATGTTGTAGCCCCCTGCTCGGAACAACATTACATTTATTATTCATTATTCATTTACAGCTATTTCAAACCCTCATGAGTAGTGAGTTTGTAAAATATGAGGTAAAGAGAGGGAGGTGAGGGACAGAGAAAAGTTGTGAATTTACAGATTAATGAGATAGAGGGAAATGAGATACAACAATATAGAGGTAGAGAGAGATGAAATAGAGAAAGGGGAGGAAAGGAGTTAAAACATTGATTTGCTTTTTTTGCATTTATGAGTGAAAGCATCTTTGGGCTTATTTACAACCCCACTTTTCCCATTTTAAAAGTGCTGCACCGGTGGCGAAAGGGGCTTGTGAATAAGTCCCTTGGGGGCACATGCATCATTGTTTTCTGCGGTCGCAAAGGGTCGGATTCGCAGAATCTACCCCTTTGCGACCGCTATTTTTGCATTTGGGATGCATCATCCCAAATGCAAAAATCGCTATTTAATTAATAGCGAAATTTGTGATTGCTTAAATTGCGATTCTATTTAGGGAATCGCAAATTGCGATTCTCTAAATGCAATGCGACAAAAAAATAATAGCGATTTCGCTTTTAAGAAACGCAAATTGCCATCAACCTAAAGTTGATGGTAATTTGCGAAAACTTTGAGAAATGCACAAAAGAGCATTTTTTAAAGTTCTATGTTGCACACAAACAGGCCCTTGGAGCATGTGTGTCTGCAACATGTTTTTAATTGCACTTTCAGGGGTGCATCAGGGTGTCCTTTTGGTACCCTTGAAATTGCATGCGCAATTTGCGAGTACCTATTTGGTACTCGCAAATTGCGCATGCAATTCCAATTGACTTCCTGGCCCGTATGAATAAATGGGAAGCCATTCCTTATTTTTGATTCGCAATTTGCGAGTCAAAAATAAGGAATGTGTAGGAATCACAAATCGTTTTGCGATTCCTACGAGCATAACCTTTTGTGATCCCCAAATAGCGAATCAGTAAAATTCGCTATTTGCGAATCGCAAAACGCAGGCTTGATGCATGTGCCCCTTGGTTCGTTCTTGATCAGTTATACAAGGAGCACAGAGGTTGTTGTTTAGATTATTAAATGGCCCTTCAGGTCATTTGGGCAGCCTGGGCATCATTAAGAGGTCAGTAGGGGCACAGCTTAGGCCCCTAGCTTGCCCCATGTTCAGCTTTTATGACCCGCTGGCCTCAGAGGTGGCAAAAGCAGTAACAAGCACAGAAGGTAGACAGTGTTCTGCGGGAACACTGTTTAACTTCTGCAAATTCAACTGGGAGATGAAACTTTATGGTAAATAAATTCAGAAGTCCAACATTATAGTACAAAATAAAATTAAACAAATTAAAAAATACATATTTTGAAAACTATTGTCATGGTCCAATACTGTGAATATTTAAAGAAATATGTTTTTGAATAGCAACATCATCTCTTTGTTCCACATGTTTGATAGTTGCTTGTAAGCATTATAAATTAAAACAATAAAAAGTCTGAATACAAATATAGTTCATATGCAATATACAGTCCCTGCCAATTAGCACTAGTGGGCCTAACTTCTATAGTTTTTTTGAATTTTTTTTTTGTGCATCTTCCTGTGATTTAGCAATACTTTCTAACTTTGAATTATAAATTAGACTTCAGTGATATAAATTAGTATGATGGCATCAGCATTAAGGTGGTGTCATTAACGATGATTCAGGGACAAAGGTCATATGATGTGACATCCTGTGATGTAATTGAGGTGTGAGGTCACTTCTGCTACCCCTGGAGTTGTAGTGAATTTTATGTTTATGCTGGGCAGAGGTTTAGATGAAGATGCAGTGAGTTGCAAAACAACTCAATTAATATATTTTCTCTGTCAAGATGTAGCCATAGAACCGGTCATGGAAACCACAAGACAGAAGCATTTTTTCAATGTAGCGTTTTGTAATGCACATACCCGCTACCCAACTCAGTGGCACTTACTTTATCTACAACATAAGACAAAAAGCGCAAGTCAGTCTTGCAAGGTATCAAAGCTAATAACCTACAGATTGATTTTGGAAGAAATACACTGCTTTTCTTGAGTTTCTGTAATATTATTGAAAGGTAGCACTAGTTCTGCTATCCGAGGTCTCTGGGGTGTCACGTAATTGTTCCTTTTTGCAGGGAAAACAGGGACGAGGTAAAAAGAGTGGGCGGGAGCTATCATGCATGTAACTAGGAATAAGTATTGGGATAACATATAAGCTCAATGCAGAGTCAAAGGTCTAACTAAGCCACACGTTGTACAACCTGCAGATTGCTGCCATTACACAGTCTTCCAACAGCATGATCTAGAGCGTGTGTAATTGGCGAATACTTCAGTACACACACAGCGGCATTTCCCTCATGAACAGGCATTGTCACCTTGGCCTATTTAACACAATGTTTCAACAATATAGGCCCACATGTATCAAACTTGGAAATTGCGATTACCAAATAGTGACATTTAACAAATCTCTATTTGGAAATCGCAAAAACGTATGCAATAATTTGGCTATTCATTAAAAATCTAATTCCGCAAATAGAGATTACCGAAATGTGATTTTCCAAATACTGAATTCGCTATTTGATACTTGCTATTAGCGAATCTAACATTTCGATGCAGCATGATGACCTCACACCCAGGAAGTGAGTCATGCCATGCTGTTACCTATGCACTGAGTGAGAGGAGAAGGCAGTTTCAGGAGCACAGCACTAGTAGCTTGTTTGGATAGCTGAACCCGTGCAGGAAAACCAGCATGGCGTAAAAAAAAACCTGAGAAGTATCCAGCACTGCGCAAAAGGAAGCTAAACTTTAGCGAGAATCAGTTGGAAGTCCTAATAGAGAAAGTGGTGAAGAGCGACGAGAAATTGTTTGGAAAACAGTCACTCCATGTCCAAGAGTGTGAAAAAAGAAAACTATGCCTGGGTATTCAAAGCAAAATAAACGCAGTGGGGGTCACACAGAGCTCCATTGCGGATCTACGTAAGCGGTGGTATGATCTGCGGAGCAGGGTCAAGGAAAAGGCTGCTGCAAGGCTTGCAGAGGTGAAGACTGAAGGAAGCCCATCCACACAAACTGCGTCAACACCCTTAGAGGACTTTTACTTGCTACACATAAATGCAGTATGATATTAGTAGTCAGAAACTGTAATAGGAAAGGCAAGGAGGAAAATCAAACCACTATAGGTGCATTTAAGTTTGACATAGACGTGAAATGTATACACACCATGTGCTTCTAAATAGCTTTATTAGACATAACAATGCACTATGTGATATACATGTCAAAATCAAAAACGGAAATAGTACTTTTTATCATCACAGATACACCTGCTCAGGAGTCAGACATAAGCTTATCCCTTCACCCTTTGGATACTCAGGCACAGGAAGGAGATGACAACACAGTGGCCCCATTACCCACAATACGTGCACCCACAAGACGTAGGACTGCAGTGGTACCACTACCTGACTTTGAAATGGAAGAGAAGAGCCAACCTGATCTTCACACAGCACAGGCTGAGCATACACCCACCCCAAGAGCCCAAGTCCACAAGCGGCACAAAAATATCAGGAGGTGCAGGGCAGGGGCACAATGGCAAGCTGGTGAAGGCGATGGGTCATCTGTCTGTGGTGGGCTGGAGTACGCAATTTTGAAGCAGCAGCACCTGCAATGCAAACATATGTATTCAATGCATGCACAGCTTGTTTCCATTAAAAAAAATATCGTCGATATGAAGGACAGCATCACACAGCTCACTACAGCAGTGGTGGAAGGACAGAGGGAAACAACAGACCACTTCAGTCATACGACACAACCCATCAAGTAACTATGCAATGTAATGCAGGAAGACCATGTATTCCAAAGCAAAAGGCACCATCAATCACTTGGCCGCTTAGATGGCTACTCGAGGACCATCAACCGCCTGAGCAACACAACAGTTCGCATGTCTCGATATGCTGTGGGTATGCAGGTAGAAATGACCCATTGTTGTGGAGATGAGGCCAGACGATTGATACAGGTCACCAATGCTGTTGAGCATTTGCAAACTGCTACAGTTGGTGGTAGAAATGTACTGGTTGGAGGGGATAGTGAGGGGGCCTCGAGGCTCGGTAGCATGATAGCACCAGTAACTGAATGCAGAAGGAGCAGTTCCAGGAATACTTCTGCCTCAGAGCTCCAACAAGGAATATGAAAGAGCACACAGGTAGGGCTACAGGAGAGTGTGGCTGCAAAAAATAGTGTGGCATTGAGCCAAGGAATGCCATTAGGTAAAGAAACCAGTGCCATTAATTTGTCAGGGCTGACGTTCAACTACCATGGCAATGTTATCTAGTTGCATTATTACTTTGACACTGCAGAGACTTTATTTATCTGTGCATTTACACTACCTGAGTTTTGGTTTGAATAAATCAGAATAGCAAGGACACCATGTAGTGTATTGTCTTATCATTACCCACCTTAAAAATAATTATGTGTTATTTCTGAATATCTCTGTCTTCCTTCTGCTGCCCCCGAACCGCTTGCTGCTTGTTGATGTTGACCTGGCTCATCGTCTTCATCAGATTTACTATCCGTAAGGTTCAAGGGTATGCGTCTTGAAGTTGCAATGTTGTGCAACATGGCACAAGTGGCCATGATTTTGCAACATGTATCTGGCCTGTACTGCAATCACCTCCACTTTTATGTAGGCAGCGGAACCTAATCTTTAGTAAACCAAAGGTCCTCTCTATCACATTGCATGTCGATATGTGCGCTGCATTGTATTGCTGTTCACTTGGTGTAGTCAGATTCAGGGATGGTGTCAGTATGAATGAACACACAGCATATGCGCTGTCACCTACAGGGTAGAAGCAGATATATTACTCACTGCAATGTTTCACCCTGACCAGAGAGTCAGTAAGACAGTGTTACATGCTTTTACCGAGTAGGTATCCGTCGCCAAATTCACTGCCAAGGAGACGTGTTTGTATGCCACTATGTCTGAAGATGTATGAATCATGTGTACTACCTGGGAATCTTGCCACTGTGTTTACAAGAGGGGGAAAGGGGGGCTTTTTCCTCTCTCACAAGAGAGGGAGGTCCAGCATAAGTGCCCCAGAGTCAAAATTCAAAACAAATGTTATGCTGTTCATCAATGATAGGGTGTCAGAGTCAGGAAGGCAGTGACCAACTTAACCCTAAGGGGTTTAGAGTTTGGGATCCATGTATTGGATTGTAATGCCCTCACACACCCTTTCAGGTGTCATGCTTCATCATCTGGGCTGCTCCTTGTTGGGTCGGCGGTGCAATACCCAACGGGCTCCCTGTAATAGGGGCACTTTGGCGGAGATCTTTTTCCAATCGCCGTATGGTGAAGTGGGGGTGAGGGGCCAGAACTGTGTAGATGTGGAAGTTTTGAGAAGTGATTTTAAAATAGGGTTAGGAGTGCCAGGAAAGCCAAACTTTATTCTAGGGGTCTCCTACCCTAAGTAAAAACAAGCAAAGAGGCGCTCTCCCAAGCTTAATGTCTTGGGTTAGAGCATCCCTACTGATAAGTGAAGGTCAACATGTTTCTCGTTTTGAGTATATTCTACCTGCGATTCTTCAGGACCAGAGAGGTAAGACTATCTACACTTTAAAATTTGGTGACATGGAATCATACTCGCGTCAACCAAGTATCTACCTATTAGTGTACCTGTTTAGACCTGGAACTACCTGTACAGGGAGACAAAATGTGGCATCGTTCAGATTGATATGGTACACACAAATACACAGGTATTGTTCCTTTGTGACTCTGAGTTCTTATCTATAGCAGTGAACAATAAATATAATTGCATTGAGGACTCTAAAAGCAGTTAAAACCAGTGACATGTAGTGTGTGCCCACAGTGAGCTAGTGTGAACTATAGCCCTTATGGCACATAAGTACAGCAGCAGAGGTACATTCCTGTGGACTTACCCAATTCTGCAGACTAACCAGGCTTCAACAGTACCCGGTAGGTCACGCATAAGGCAATACTCATATGTAAGGCTAGATAAAAAGAGAAACAAGAACAAAAATGGATGGCAACAACATCACTTAATGCGCAGGGAACCATGTTCTCATAGTAAATCAAACCCATACTCATTCTCATGGTCTTACATGTAACGCCAATAACAGTTGTATCCCTTGCTCTGCGACAGGCTTGAACTGTGTATACTCGTGGTGTCTTTGTATGACTGCCTTGAATTTACCCTCATCAAGTCGATTCTTGTTATGTGTGTGTGCTATCCGGTTGTTGTTTAATCCTGATTTAAGCATATTGCTTGTCACGAGCGCACCCCACATGCTGCCAGTTGGCTGTCGCCCGCCTCCTCCTGTAGTTACATAGTCTGCTGTCAATGACATTCAGGGCAGTCTCAGGGGCAAGTCGGTGTGGCGGCTTAGATATTGAACTCAGTCCCGCTATGCTGTTGTTGGCCCCCAGGGTAGTCACAGGGGCTGGTCTGTGTGGAGGTTTAGTGTTATTTTAAACGAGTGCGGTTCAGAAGTAGGCCGTTTGGTGTCTAACTCTGTGGGACAGGCCGGGATTAGCGAACTGCCGGCAATAGTCAGATTAACCCCAGTCATCATGCAGGTGGAGCGGGAAGCGCACTGTTTGTTTTAGAGGACAAACTCTGTTGCATAGGCAGGGATAAGCGAACTGCCGGCAATAATCAAATTAACCCCAGTCATCGTGTAGGTGGAACGGGAAGCGCGCTGTTTGTTCTAGAGTACAAACTCTGTGGGACAGGCAGGGATTAATAAACTTTCGGCAATACTCAAATTAACCCCAGTCACCATGCAGGTTAAGCGCAGAGCGCGCTGTTTGTTATAGAGTACAGACTCTATGGGACAGGCAGGGATTAACGGACTGACGGCGATAATCAAATTAACCCCAGTCAATGTGCAGGTGACGCGCGCTGTTTGTTTTAGAGTGCTCAATTTTGTGCGTATTCTGTGTCAGCCTCGACCTACCCACTCCTACCGGGTCTGGGAGGTGAGGCGGTCAGTGGCCTCCCTGATTATATAATGATATGCGTCACATGACAAGGGGAGAGTCTGCATGAGTCGGTGTGTTAATTTCATGATAGAGAGACGTTGTGTTTGGCAGCCATTTTGGAGTGGTGTGTAGACCTAGTGTTGTTTGATTTTCTTATCCCTGGTGTTGTTTGGATGTAATAGGGTAGGCGGCCATGGATACCCAGTATTCTTTTAATTTAATCCTGGTTGGAATTTGTCACCTTGCAGAATTTCTTCATCTAGGTTCAAAACATGAGTTAGTGCTTCAAATATGTCGTATTATGTCAGCCATTTTGGAGTGATGTATGGCCTCATCGGATCTAGGTCTGTAATTTGGTGAACTGCGTACGTTATTTGTATTGATCGCACTCAGTCATTGTGGAGTCTCATGGCACTCATATGGGGAATGTACAAACCAATTTTTTCAGTATGGTGGTGTTTAAAAGTAGGCTGTACTCACCCCCTCAAATCTAGGTACTTATTCTACTCCTTACTGGAGTCATGTGGTTTTATGGAGTCAGAGAAGCGTGCAGAAAGCTTAATGCGGAAAGAAGCCGCATGTAGGAAGGCCTCCTTCCTCATTAAAAATAACCCAAGACCCCCTACTTCTATATACTACCAAAAATTCATAAGGGGACCACCCCAGTGCCAGGTCGCCCGATCGTATCAGGAATCGATTCCATGCTGGAACTTTTGTGACAATTTTGTGATCATTTCTTGCAACCGCTGGTGAAACTTGTTCCATTATACATACAGGACACCGCTGATGTACTTCGCCTACTAAACGAGTTTCAACCCACCAATGAGATTGACTTCCTCATCACTCTAGACGTGGAAGCTCTCCATATCAATATCTCCCAGGGAGCTACCCTAGATGTTATAGAGGAGGAACTAAGTTCGGACACATGGGAATTATTAACACCACCCAGTTTCATCATGGAGTGTGCTACATTGGCTCTGACGGAAAACGTTTTTGAGTTCAGGGGTCAGCTATATCACCAAACACAAGGTACTTCCATGAGAAGTACCTTTGCCCCCCAGTGTAGCCTGCCTTTATATGGCTGCTTTTGAGGGACAACATATCCTCCATGACTCTAACCCATACCGTGCCAACATGAGGATGTAGAAAAGATTTATTGATGATATCCTGTTTTTTTGGACAGGGGACTCAGAATCCTACTGCAATTTTTTTAGGTGGATCAATGAAATGAACCCGTACTTGAAATTCAGAACCACTGTATCTCAGAATCAGATTGCATTCCTGGACCTGACAATAAAACTTGAAGGAGGGTGCCTTATGACTACCATGCATAGGAAAAGCACTGATCGGAACAGCCTTCTGCTATTTAGCAGCCACCACCCCAAAGCATTGAAGGAAAACCTGCTCTTCGGGCAGTTTCTGAGGGTGAGGAGAAATTGCAGCACAGTGGAAGAATACAGGTCAAAGTCACACATCATTGCCAAAAATCTGGCCGCACGAGACTACCCACCACGTAGTATAGCACTCTCCAGGAAGAGAGCAAGAAATAATAATCAGGAAGGGTTGTTCAAATCAAATAACGAAAGCAATAAAAAGACATTGGAACATACTGAATACAGGCTCAATGAGTTTTGAGCCTCCACGCTTTGCATTTAAACGTTCCAGAAACATCAAAGACATGCTGATCCACACTAGACCCAAGAGGAATGCAGGGAACCAAGAGAGAACACTATGGCAATTACCACCGGTGAAAGGCCATTACCCCTGTGGCGCATGCACAGCGTGTGCGTTTACAGCTGTACAGAAGACCATAACCCTCAACAATACATTCATATGGGAGATGAGGTCACACACCAATTGCAACACATCAAATTGCATATACTTGATTACGTGCCCCTGTAACTTATACTATATAGGGATAACTAGCCGCCCAACCAAATTACGCATATCAGAACATCAGAACATCGTAGCAATTTCCGTTGCCATAAAAACAACACGAAATTGTGCTCCCATTACCTTGAAAAAAACCACACACCAGAATCATTGAGATGGGTAGTCCTGGAAGCATTTCCCAAAATAACAAAGAAATCTCTCTTCACAAAAGAGCAGAGGTGGATACACAGACTATCCACAAACGACAAAGGGCTGAATGAAGATATACCGTGGAGTTCGCTCAGAGTCTGATGATGACATCAAGCACAGGGCGACATGGGTGGGGGGCAGGATTATAGGGTCTTGATTACAGGACCTTGAACTCAATCCCCTGAATAGACGTAGCCCATACATGCGGCTTCTTTCAGCATTAAGCTTTCTGCACTCATCTCTGCCTCCATAAAACCACTTGACTCCAGTAAAGTGTAGATTAGTACCTAGATTTGAGGGGGTGAGTACTGCCCACTTTTAAACACCACCATACTGAAAAGATTGGTTTGTACATTCCCCATATGAGTGCCATGAGACTCCACAATGACTAAGTGCGATCAATACAAATAATGTACGCAATTCACCAAATTACAGACCTAGATCCGATGAGGCAATACATCACTCCAAAATGGCCGACATAATACGACATATTTTAAGCACTAACTCATGTTTTGAACCTAGACAAAGGAATTCTGCAAGGTGACAAATTCCAACCAGGATTAAATTAACAGAATACTGGATATACATGGCTGCCTACCCTATTACATCCAATCAACACCAGGGATAAGACAATCACACAACACTAGGTCTACACACCACTCAAAAATGGCTGCCAAACACAACGTCTCTCTATCATGAAATTAACACACCGACTCACGTAGACCCTCCTCTTGACATGTGACGAATATCATTATATAATCTGGGAGGCCACTGACCGCCTCACCTCCCGGATCCGGTAGGAGTGGGTAGGTTGGGGCTGACGTGGAATACGCACAATCGTGAGTACTCTAAAACAAACAGCGCACTCTCCGCTTCACCTGCACGGTGACTGGGGTTAATTTAATTATTGCTGTCAGTCCGTTAATCTCTGCCTGTTCCGTAGAGTCTGTACTCTAAAACAAACAGCGCGCTCTGCGCTTAACCTGCGCGGTGACTGGGGTTAACTTGAGTATTGCCGACAGTTTGTTAGTTCCTGCCTGTTCCACAGAGTTTGTACTCTAAAACAAACAGCGCGCTTCCCGCTCCACCTGCACGATGACTGGGGTTAATCTGACTATTGCCGGCAGTTCTCTAATCCAGGCCTGTCCCACAGAGTTAGACACCACATGGCCCACTTCTGAGACCATACACTTTTAAAATAACGCAATACCTCCACACACACCAGCCCCAGTGACTACCCTGGGGGCCAACAACAGCATAGCGGGACTGAGTTCAATAGCTAAGCCGCCAGACAGACTTGCCCCTAAAACTACCCCGAATGCCATTGACAGCAGACTATGTAACTACAGGAGGAGGCGGGCGACAGCCAACTGGCAGCATGTGGGATGCGCTCGTGACAAGCAATATGCTTAAATCAGGATTAAACAACAACCAGATAGCAAGCACACATAACAAGAATCAACTTGATGAGGGTAAATTCAAGGCAGTCATACAAAGACACCACGAGTATACACAGTTCAAGCCTGTCACAGAGCAAGGGATACAACTGTTATTGGCGTTACATGTGAGACCATGGGAATGAGTATGGGTTTGTTTTACTATGAGAACACGGTTCCCTGTGCATTAAGTAATGTTGTTGCCGTCTATTTTTGTTCTTGTTTGTCTTTTTATCTAGCCTTACATATGAGCATTGCCTTAAGCCTGACCTACCGGGTAGTGTTGAAGCCTGGTTAGTCTGCAGAATTGGGTGAGTCCACATAAATGTACCTCTGCTGCAGTACTTATGTGGCACAAGGGCTATAGTTCACACTAGCTCACTGTGGGCACTCACGACATGTCACTGGGTTTAACTGCTTTTACAGTCCCCAGTGCAATTAGATTATATTGTTCACCATTACAGATAAGAAGTCAGAGTTTCAAAGGAACAATACCTGTGTATTTATGTGTACCATATCAATCTGAATGATGCCCCATTTTGTCTCCCCGTACAGGTAGTTCCAGGTCTAAACAGGTACACTAATAGGTAGATTCTTGGTTGACGTGAGTATGATTCCATTTCACCAAATTTTTAAGTGTAGATAGTCTTACTTCTCTGGTCCTGAAGAATCGCAGGTAGAATATACTCAAAGTGAGAAACATGTTGACCTTCACTTATCAGTAGAGACGCTCTAACCCAAGACATTAAGCTCGGGAGAGCGCCTCTTTGCTTGTTTTTACTTAGGGTAGGAGACCCCTAGAATAAAGTTTGGCTTTCCTGGCACTCCTAACCCTATTATAAAATCACTTCTCAAAACTTATACATCTACACAGTTCTGGCCCCTCACCCCCACTTCACCATACGGCGATTTAAAAAAGATCTCTGTCAAAGTGCCCCTATTACAGGGAGCCCGTTGGGTATTGCACCGCCGACCCAATGAGGAGCAGCCCAGATGATGAAGCATGACACCTGAAAGGGTGTGTGAGGGCATTACAATCCAATACATGGATCCCAAACTCTAAACCCCTTAGGGTTAAGTTGGTCACGGCCTCCCTGACTCTGACACCCTATCATTGAGGAACAGCATAACTTTTGTTTTGAATCTTGCCACTATGTCTGTGATTATATTTTTGGCACTGCATATGACTTGGATATTCAGTGAATGATATAATTTCCTATTTCTGTAAATGTACTCATTTACTGAGGGGGGACATATAGCTACATGCGTCCCATCAATGGACCCAATTAAATGGGGAAAATGGGCTAGCTGATAAAAGTCTAATTTAGTTTGCTCCTATTCCTGTGGTGTTGTAGGAAATCTTATGTAGTGGTGTATCCTCTGCAACGTAGCGTCCATGAACGAATTGAAAACGCGCTATAGGGCACTTTGGGAGAACCCTCCTGCTGCAGCTATTACCCCCTAGAAGCTACCCGAAGCTAGGTGGTGCAGTGAACATGGGCCCGCAAATGTGTGGCTATGGCATGTGTCCGGTGAGTTTGATGCTGCAGTATTGGGTCTAGCTCAGCTGTCAGATCATAGATCATGTCTGAATCCAACCTATATTTATCATAGATCTCTTCCTCTGTCTACCCCAACAATGTAATGCGCACTCCGAAAATGCGCTCCTGTCTCCTCCTTCTTCTCGGCACTGCTGCTGCTTGTATCCTCAGCCTCCTCTCCATGACGTGCAGCGTGGCCATTGTGAAACATTCTGAGGCCTTCTGGGGCCGTTTAAATAGTTTGAACCTGCTTTCCACCTGACTGGGATTGGTGCTAATTTGCACGTGCTAAATAGCAAATTTGACTCATTGGCAACTTTCGAATAAATCATACATATATTTGCGAATTTTAAATTGCAAATTCGCTAATACAGATTTGCTATTCGGTTTTCACTCAATAGAGAATCACAAATGTTGCAAGTTTTTGGGTAATTCTGCGAATTCTTTTCATACATTGCTTCCATCCATTTCACATTTGCTAATGGCCGCTTTTGCGATTTGCACCGTTTGCAAACGCAAAATAGCTTGACACATGTGCCCCATAGTTCTGTGGGATAATTGTCCTTGGCCAGGGCATTGTGAGCAGCGTGCCTACAGATTACGAGCTACATTCTAAAATGACTGAGTTTGCCTATCAAACTTTTCAGGTAGAAGAAATGACCATCACAGAAAATTCTAGTGGTGGTAGTGAGAGGCCCCAGATGTGCTCTCTGAAATGAACAAGCATTGGCAAAGCCAAAAGTTCTGGCATTGACTGCCAGCCTTTTGGATTTGTTAATGCCCATTTTGTTTTGTTATGGTTTTTGTAAAAGTTAATTTTGGGTGAGCTGCTGGGACTTTGCCAATATTAAAGTAAGAAGCATTGGCTCAGAGCAAAAATATTTACTTAGTCTCAAAAAGCACATATTGCCATAGCAGTCCCTGTCACTGAAGGGAATTACTTTGTTTGTGAATAGGCTCTTGTTAAAGAGCATACTTCTTTCATTCACAAAGAAGTTAGTGAATGGCTAAATTAGGCTGACCGATTCCTCCATTCTATATGCTGGCGAATGACTCAACAGATCAATAGATGGAAAGACCTCGTGAAAACCCCTATATTTTACTTATAATTTTAGTAAAATCAAATGGTCTTTGCTAACAACAGACCTAATAAGCACTGACAAAGACAATAGGACTGGCCTTGGCTAACAGCCTTTAAGTTTTGACAATGCTTGTTTTGATTTTGCCATGGCTTTTGTACAACTTTCATGTTGATTGATCTTCCAAAACTTTTCAAAAGTTCTCAAAAGTGAAATCATTTTTGTCTCAAAAAGCACACATTACTGTAGTAGCGTCTTGCACTAAAAGGAATTACTTTGATTATGTATGTGTTTATTGTGAAAGAACAGAAAAACAATAATCACAGTTAAATTAGCCAATGTCTGAAGGAGGCTGACCACTTTCCCCATGCTGAAGTCTGCAGTGGATGGGAGAGAAACTTGAATAACACAAAGCAGAGCAGTGGATGAAGAATGCTGTCTGGAAGCCCATATACAAGTAAGTATTATCTCTAATGTTAGCAGAGTCAAAAGGTTTTGGCTAAAGTCATACCTAAAAATGTGGGGTCCTGGGAGTTATGTTTTCACAAATTAAGCACCGCTTATTGTGCTGCCATTGTGCATCTAATTTCGAAAGAACTGGCATCTTCCTTTACCAAATAATGGTAGAAATGAAAAACAAGATAGCCCTTCAATTTTGTATAAAGCGCGAACTTGACCCGAAAGTATTGGGTATCAGAGTGCTTTACATGAGCACCAGTGGCGTTTCACAAGGGCACATTCATTTTTGATAGGCACGGGGAGACTTAGTGATTTACCCAGAGAATCACAGGCTGTTGAGATTCATTGCCGAGACACGAACCCGGTTCCCGAATTTGAGATCGACCGCCCCAGCCGCTAGGCTACATCCTCTCTCCATTTGAGAGGAGAGAGAGCCTCAAAAGACATTAGGAACATACTCCAAATGGAGGACTTGTCATAGACAACTCAGGCCAGCTGCACTGCCAAAGTGATGAAATAGAAAAAATACTGTGGAATATGCATGAGGAATGCTAAATCGAAATAGAACCGAGCATTAAACCAGTGAAACAGATTACATTCTAAATGGAAAGACATATTGCCACTACTAAAAGCCATGTGGTTGCAATGATTAAAGAGGAGTACTCACGCATTTCTCTACTTTGCAATGCCTCTGTAAGAGTACCTCTAGGGGGATAGCTGAAAAGAATGCTGAGTATGTTATTACTTGCTTTATTGACATCAAACTCCTAACGTTAACCTTTCACCTCTTTCCCCAACTTTGAGTGAAGTGCTGTATGGGAAGCCATTCAAGGCAAAGTTACAGCTCTACAAATGTCATACCTCCTGAAATGTGTACCACATATAAAAATGAGTATTAAACACACCAGAATTATTGTAACATGCCTCAAAATAAATATAGCGGTACAAAAGGGGGTGGTGATGGACGGAGCATCAGAACCAATCAAACACTCACACCCAGTCAACAGATCTGGGTTTGATCCATCACCGTTCTTTAGCCCACTCTGCCACCCCAGTTCAGACATGGCCATATGCAAATCAGTCTGACCCTGTGCCTCATGGGAACAGTCCAGCCCGAACTGCCAAGCCATGCCTTCCCTGGACCGGAAACAAGCTTTCTAGGACCGGTTTCTGGCATTTCAGCCGTCTTCAGCCAGGCTTGCTTGAATCCAGTGGCAAAGTGAGCAAGGGACTCACGTCTGAGCATACCCTGCCAACTTATGGCGAACAAAGTGGTACAAAAGGGGGTGGTGATGGACGGAGCATCAGAACCAATCAAACACTCACACCCAGTCAACAGATCTGGGTTTGATCCATCACCGTTCTTTAGCCCACTCTGCCACCCCAGTTCAGACACGGCCATATGCAAATCAGTCTGACCCTGTGCCTCATGGGAACAGTCCAGCCCGAACTGCCAAGCCATGCCTTCCCTGGACCGGAAACAAGCTTCCTAGGACCGGTTTCTGGCATTTCAGCCGTCTTCAGCCAGGCTTGCTTGTATCCAGTGGCAAAGTGAGCAAGGGACTCACGTCTGAGCATACCCTGCCAACTTATGGCGAACAAAGCGGTACAAAAGGGGGTGGTGATGGACGGAGCATCAGAACCAATCAAACACTCACACCCAGTCAACAGATCTGGGTTTGATCCATCACCGTTCTTTAGCCCACTCTGCCACCCCAGTTCAGACATGGCCATATGCAAATCAGTCTGACCCTGTGCCTTATGGGAACAGTCCAGCCCGAACTGCCAAGCCATGCCTTCCCTGGACCGGAAACAATCGTCCTAGGACCGGTTTCTGGCCTTTCAGCCGTCTTCAGCCAGGCTTGCTTGAATCCAGTGGCAACGTGAGCAAGGGACTCACGTCTGAGCATACCCTGCCAACTTATGGCGAACAAAGCGGTACAAAAGGGGGTGGTGATGGACGGAGCATCAGAACCAATCAAACACTCACACCCAGTCAACAGATCTGGGTTTGATCCATCACCGATCTTTAGCCCACTCTGCCTCCCCAGTTTAGACATGGCCATATGCAAATCAGTCTGACCCTGTGCCTCATGGGAACAGTCCAGCACGAACTGCCAAGCCATGCCTTCCCTGGACCGGAAACAAGCTTCCTAGGACCGGTTTCTGGCATTTCAGCCGTCTTCAGCCAGGCTTGCTTGAATCCAGTGGCAAAGTGAGCAAGGGACTCACGTCTGAGCATACCCTGCCAACTTATGGCGAATAAAGCGGTACAAAAGGGGGTGGTGATGGACGGAGTATCAGAACCAATCAAACACTCACACCCATGGTGAGCAAAATAATGATGGATTAAACCCAGATCTGTGACTGGGGGTGAATGTTTTGCCATTGTGCAACATTCCGTCCATCATCTTGTGTGTTTTGCTGTTCACCCTATGTGGGAAGGGTATGCCCAGACGTGGGTCCCGTGCTCACTACGCCACTGGAGTCAAGCTATCCTGGCTGATGACGGCAGATAGCCAGAAACCGGTCCTAGGATGCTTGATTCCGGTCCAAGGAAGACATGGCTTGGCAGTTCGGGCTGGACTGTTCCCATGAGGCACAGGGTCAAAACTGATTTGCATATGGCCATGTCTGAACTGGGGTGGCGTGGTGAGCAAAATAACGATGGATTAAACCCAGATCTGTGACTGGGGGTGAATGTTTTGCCATTGTGCAACATTCCGTCCATCATCTTGTGTGTTTTGCTGTTCATCTTATGTGGGAAGGGTATGCCCAGACGTGGGTCCCGTGCTCACTACGCCACTGGAGTCAAGCTATCCTGGCTGATGACGGCAGATAGCCAGAAACCGGTCCTAGGATGCTTGATTCCGGTCCAAGGAAGACATGGCTTGGCAGTTCGGGCTGGACTGTTCCCATGAGGCACAGGGTCAAGACTGATTTGCATATGGCTATGTCTGAACTGGGGTGGCATGGTGAGCAAAATAACGATGGATTAAACCCAGATCTGTGACTGGGGGTGAATGTTTTGCCATTGTGCAACATTCCGTCCATCATCTTGTGTGTTTTGCTGTTCAAAATAAATATAGACATGGCAAATTCAGTATGCCATGTAGCACAACAAATATGATACACAGCAGAAGGAATATATTATTTATTGGATGGTATGAATAACACATATAATAAATGTAATAAGACATATTAAAATGTTTGTCAACTATACTAAAATTGATACAACCCTAAAATATAGCAAATGCTGAATTAAATATGGCGTGCATTAAAAAGAATATGACATTTACAGATGTTACTGGTGTGCTAAGAGGCATACTGAAACTAATGTGATAAACTTAAATGAATGGAAGCTTCAATTAAATGAGTATAGTATGGTATCTGTTAGTACAAATATAGTGTATTTTGAAATTAATATGATAGACATTAAAATTAATATGACAGGGGCGTGGCTTGGGCACGCATGGTGTGAGACGTGTTCCACCGAGTCTCCAGAAGAAGACGCGCTAGTTCTGGCAGTACATGTTTGAATGCTTTAAGCCTTGCTCCTGAAGTTTTAATAGTTTTTACAGATTTTAATCTTTTAACATTTGATTGTGATTATTGTGCACTCTTGCAATCTCTACCTCACCTGGCCGGTCCTGTTCTCCTCCCACGCACGCGCTCACGTGGTCTAGTGACCGTGAGGGTGTCAGCTGCTGCACAGCAGGGCTGATTGGCGGGGAGGAGCCAGGGGTCACGGGGGCATTTATTCAGCACACCGGAGCGGACGCGCTGTCAGAAGAAGACGCGCTAGTTCTGGCAGTACATGTTTGAATGCTTTAAGCCTTGCTCCTGAAGTTTTAATAGTTTTTACAGATTTTACTCTTTTAACATTTGATTGTGATTATTGTGCACTCTTGCAATCTCTACCTCACCTGGCCGGTCCTGTTCTCCTCCCACGCACGCGCTCACGTGGTCTAGTGACCGTGAGGGTGTCAGCTGCTGCACAGCAGGGCTGATTGGCGGGGAGGAGCCAGGGGTCACGGGGGCATTTATTTAGCACACCGTAGCGGACGCGCTGTCCGAAGAAGACGCGCTAGTTCTGGCAGTACATGTTTGAATGCTTTAAGCCTTGCTCCTGAAGTTTTAATAGTTTTTACAGATTTTACTCTTTTAACATTTGATTGTGATTATTGTGCACTCTTGCCATCTCTACCTCACCTGGCCGGTCCTGTTCTCCTCCCACGCACGCGCTCACGTGGTCTAGTGACCGTGAGGGTGTCAGCTGCTGCACAGCAGGGCTGATTGGCAGGGAGGAGCCAGGGGTCACGGGGGCATTTATTCAGCACACTGGAGCGGACGCGCCGCTGGCGCGCCGAAGGCGCGCCTAAGGCAAGCCTGTCTGCGCCCGTCCGCGCCCTGGCGGGCCCAGGGGCCAAAAACTCTGCCCAAACACTATCTTACTCTAGCTTAGAATTAAGATCCCTTAACCGGGACCACTGCCCCATGAATAGGGAGACTACTAGTGCTCTTATGAGAGAAGGTCTCCTTATACCATTGAAGGATAAGCCTGCTCACCCCAGCCCTACTCTGGCCCAGACCCCCCCTGTTACGCCTCAACTGTTGAAAGTTATGGCCCTAAATACACGCTCTCTCCAAAAGCACGCCATTGAAATCTTTACGTTTCTACAAAATGAGGCCCCAGATATCCTGGCCGTGTCCGAAACCTGGTTAGACGAAGAATCTGGACCTACTATACTGGCTGCTCTCCCAGACGGCTATGATGCCATCTGGCACAACCGCCCTGCTGGTAAAAGAGGAGGAGGGGTAGCGTTCCTTTTCAAAAAGCACCTAAGGATAGAGAAAGTATCAGGTGAAACTTTGGGTGGAACTGACTTGCTGACCATTAAGGTCTGCCATCACTCCTCAAGTATCACGATCTCCGTGCTCTATCGCCCCCCGAAATGCCCCCCCAACTCTACTAACCTCCTAATTGAATCTATCTCCAATCTCCGCTCACGTTTTCAACACCTCCTAGTAATGGGAGATTTCAACTTTCACTGGGATCAACAACCCAGGGAGGCTCAGGCTCGCCTTCTAGAAGAGACCTTTTCCGACCTGGGTCTCTCCCAACTAATTACAACTCCCACTCATGTGCAGGGGCACATTTTGGACCTGGTTTGGTCCACCTCCCCCTCCTTAACACTTAAAGAAGTCACCCCTTGTCCCTGGTCGGACCACTCCTGTATTCATCTGACACTCCCCCTTACTAAACACATAATGCCACCCACTGCGGACTGGAAACGCGTGCGCATCTGGTCTAAAATAGATGGCCCGCTGCTGCTAAGCGCCCTCCGCGATCTACCTCCCACTAAGTGTGTGTCAGCTGATATACTATGTGCGGATGACATAGAATGTGGGGCCGTTGCCTTTTCCGACCGACTCTGTGCAGCCATTAATATAGTGGCCCCGGAAAATAAAATAAAAATCTGCAATAAAGGTAAAGGTGCCCCGTGGTTTACGGAAGAACTCAGAACTTCCAAACGTACTTTACGCCATTACGAACGACTCTGGCGGAAAAACTACAATCCTCAGGCCCTGGCAGATTATAAAGGAGAACTAGCCTCATATAAAAAAGCGCTGCTGCTTAGTAAGGCAGTCTTCTATGAAAACAGGATATTGTCTGCTTCCAATAAACAAAAAGAAACGTTCAGAATCCTGAAGGAACTCAGTCAAAAACAATCAAAGACCACCCCTCCTAGCAAAGAACTATGTAACAATTTCCTCACATATTTCTCTAATAAAATTCAGGATATTCTGATGGAGATTGGCAACTCTCCCTGCACACCTTTACCCAAAGCAGCGGATGCCTTGCAGGTTACTACGGCTGAATCCCTTTCCTCTTTCTCACCCCTTGGAATGGATACACTCCGAGGCCTGGCCAAAAGGATAAAATCAGGCTCCCCAGCCGATCCCTGCCCGCCTAGTATTTTTAACCTTGCATTTCCAGAAATTGAGCACAACATCCTGGCACTTCTTAACGCCTCCCTAAGGTTAGGAAATGTTCCTAGCTGTTTCAAGGAAGCCAGAATTATCCCCCTCCTGAAAAAATCAGATGCGGACATATCTAATATGAAGAACTACTGCCCCATCTCCCAACTTCCCTTCCTCGCTAAAATACTCGAACAGCACGTGCTGCAAAATCTCTCCAGGTTCCTTGAGGATCACCACCTCCTGGGGGACAGGCAAGCCGGCTTCCGTGCTCATCATAGCACTGAATTGGTGATGCTATCTGTCCTCGACGACATCAGATTGATGGCCGACAATAAGAAGCCTTGTGTGCTGGTCCTTCTTGACCTGTCGGCAGCGTTCGACACGGTCAACCACGACATTCTCCTGGAAAGACTACATTCTAGAGGAATTGAGGGATCTGTCTTACAATGGGTCACCTCTTTTCTGACAGATCGCACCCAAAGAATTCAGATGGGTGAGTGGGTCTCGGAGAAAGGCCCGATTACCTGTGGAGTCCCGCAAGGATCCGCACTCTCACCCCTTCTGTTTAATATTTACCTCAGTCCTCTAATCAAGGCTCTATCGGCTATGGAATGCCAGATCTTCAATTATGCAGATGACACTCAGCTCATTCTCCATATTGAGAATTCTCCTCAAGCACAATCCAGGGCAAAAGAGATTCTACGCTTTACGGTCGACTGGATGTCGGCCAACTCACTTAAAATCAACCCTGACAAAACCGAAGTTTTGTTTTGCAACACAACAAGGGTACCCCTAATCTAGTTTCCTATCTCAGGGTTTTAAAGTAAATATTCGTGAAAAAATATATAGAAAAACAATAGTTAAAACAGGTGTGGTAATGTACAAATTGTTCAATATCCAAGGTTAAGCATGACTATCACAATTGGGGATTTGATTGAATATTCATTCTTTAATGTTTTTTGTCGTGATATTTATAAAGTTATATCGTTTTTTTCACACTTCTTTTCTCTTTTTTCCTTTGCTTTTCTTTTCCCTTATTCATTCAAAACAATACTTATATAATGAAAATATTATAGCGTCCTAGCAAAGTTTAACTAAACTTTTCTTAATTGATTTATAGTTTGCCAGACACTATACATTTACGTATTCAATCATAATACAGAGTATATCAAACAAAGATACTACATAATAAACATGGCTTATTTCAGTCTATTTCCGTCAAACTACGCGCGTTTCGGCGTTCAGCCTTCCTCAGGCGGCCATGGTATTCAAAAATTCCTAAAACATAATAAAGAAAAAGAATAGTCTATGACAAATTGTACATACCCACCGACTCAAGTGCACATTACATTAAAAAAGGCCCCACATCGACCCTATACATATATACATCTATACATTTATATACACTTTATTTCCATAGCACTAACTATAAGTTGATTATAAAAAGGTAATCATCTCTAATCAGAATCTGTATGTTTCAGAGTCAAGAATACGATTTTAATCCATTATAATGACTTCTGTATTTGATACTTCTCATCATTGTTGCACCTATGATGCCTTGTTCCCCGGTTAATGTGAATAACAATCTCATAGGGTGTGAGAAATCTTGCAATGTCTTTCTACAGTCGTATGGCCACCCCATCGTCATTTTGGGGGCTAAGAGACTTCGTATAGTGAGAGACTTCATTAATATGAATAAAATAAAATAAAACTGACTTCTAACTACATTCACTGGTGTCATAATAAGCTGCTAGTGTTACCTGATTCATTCAAAAAGTATCTGCTTTCAAGGTTCCCTCTGCAAGATGGATGCTGTATCCAGTTCTATATTTTTTCTCTAATGGTGGCGTTGTTTGTTGGCGTAATATGTATCCACTAGTTACTTGGGCAGTCACCGAATCATCGACCATTGGAGTACTAAAATACCACCCGATAGGACAAAATGGCGTATTATATTCTTCGTCATGGTAATCAAGTTTAAAGCTAATTGTAACTATCAGGGCGTCGAAAAACACTTACTAGGGCCACGGAGATTCTGTATACGTCCTGTCGAGCTTCTCTGCTATCTGGGGAGGAGCGCGTTTTGAGCAAATCTCCTGGGATCTTTCAGCGTATTATCGCGGGTTCTAATCGGGAACACATAAAGCGGTTGGTTCTAATACGATACGATTAAGCATAGTGTTCGTATATTCCAATTTATTAAAAATCTATTATATCTTACCCGGTCAAATTGGTTTTTTATTTCGGCCTTTTATCTCTACTTGTTTAAAGATGCTTCATCGACGTAATTTGAGGTATGTATCAGACTCATCCGAACCTAGGGGCATATAATTAATTTAGATAAATCTGCTCGGTTACCGAGTGTGCCAAAGTATTACGCTACGTTAAAAACCGCAGAGCTAATATATCTTGCAGCACTCACCTCGCAATCTAAGTCTTTTCTCCCCGTTGCCAGCAAATCACCAAGGTAGAAAGAGGACTAGGCGTAGAACCACTCCATATATACTCGGACTTTCTCGATCATTGGTCAGTTCCCAAGGGGGTTTGACCTTCTATTAAAAGCAGCACTAGATCTTCCATTAAGCCGATGATAAATGCATCAAAGGAATGTCTGACACTAATCACGGTATTCCTAGTCAATGGGGGTAACAATCAGCTTTTAATGAACCTATACAGTCATTTTATTAATAAAGTATTCATTATAAAGACTCCAATTCTATGAATGTACGAACAAACAGTTCTTAATTATTCATCCAACCGATTATTTTCTTTAGTATCGGAGAATTATTCACTATCAGGTATGACATTAGTTGTTATATCGTATGGCTTGACTCCATGGTATCTCACTGTTCAATCCTTTCTTATAAGCGTCCAGAGAGAATATCCAAAAAACTTCTCTCCTTTTTCGAATCTCAGTTCCTTGTATCCCACTAGTATTGATTTTCTCGAGAATTAGCCATCTTATATCTTTCGCGGTGTGGTTGTGCTCAATGAAATGTTGGACTAATGGCGCTTGTACCTTCTTGTTTTTGATCGCTGACCTATGTTCTGTCAAACGGGTTGCCATTGACCTTGATGTCTCCCCTACGTAGGTTTTATCGCAGGGACATAAAATGGCATAGATGATGTTAGTAGATTTACAATTGGTTAAACATTGTAGGTCTATTTTGATTCCATTTATGGAGTATTGTCTAACTTCTAGTGCAGAATCACAAGCTAGACAAGACATACACTTGTAATTGCCTTTCAAAGCAGGTAGGCCTCCAATTGTGGTCTGAATGAACGTGGATATATTCTTTGGCATCCGTGATCTTGTCACTACATCTTTAAGGTTCTTATTCTTGCGATACGCAAACATGGGCTTAGGTAGATGGTCTGATTCTGCTCTTGTCGCGTTTAAAATATGCCAGTTAGCATTGATAATCTGGCATATAATACCATTCATTGTACTATGCCGCGTGACCATCACAAGTCGGTCCTGTTGTTTAGGTGTTTTTTTACTTAGTAAACTTTGGCGATCATAGTATCGAGCTCTCTTGTATGAGTCTCGTACTAATCTTTTGGGGTATCTTCTAGCTACAAATTTCGCTCTCATTACTTCTGACTGTTGATCATAATCACAAATACTGGTACAGTTCCTCCGAAGACGGAGGAACTGTCCGAACGGAATGGTTGTTTTCTGCATTCTTGGGTGGTAGCTAGAGAAATGTAACAATGTGTTACGAGCTGTGGGTTTACTAAATAAATCCACAGATAACATATGTCCTTCAGACTTGATTTTAACATCCAAAAATTCAATATTCTGTTTGTCACTCTTAGCTACAAACCGAATATTCGTATCACACAAGTTCAGCCATGATACAAATTGCGCTAAGTCTTCCTCGGTGCCGTTCCAGATGTAAAAGACATCATCAATGAATCTAGACCAACTAGTGGTTGATTCACTGAATGGGGCCACTTCATTATAGATGTACCTGTGTTCATAGTGCGCCATGAAGATATTAGCCACCGTTGGCGCACAAGAAGCCCCCATACTTACTCCTTGGGTCTGCTGGAATAATGACCCATTAAACTCAAAGGTGTTTTCTCTGAGTACAATACCCAAACATTCCAGTATGAATTGGGCTGGGCACTCTATATTGTAGGTGTCAATGAACCACCTCACGGCTTCCAAAGCCCCCACCTGAGGGATATTACTATAAAGGGCCTCAATATCCATTGTGACCAGGAGTTGAGTGTTCTGGTCAAAGTGGATTTGTTCAACCCTATTAATAATGTCCGTAGTGTCCCTTATATATGATCTTATTTTAGGGACGTGTGGGCGCAGCAGGGCATCAACATATTTAGATAGTGTTTCTGTTGTTGATCCAATGGTAGTCACAATTGGCCTATAGGGGGGGTCCGTGGTGCTTTTATGTATTTTCGGAATTCCATATATTGAGGCCATTTTGGGTTTTGCCACATTAAAAAAAATACATTCTTTTTCGCATATGACCCCATCTTCCAAAGCACGGGTAGTTAGATCTTTAATCATTTTTGAAACCCTTTTAGTGGGATCCATTCGTACAGGTATGTAATGCTCCTCATTGGATAGCATAGTTGTCATATTTGCTACATATTGGTCAGTATTCATTAGCACTATGCCTCCACCCTTGTCACAACCCTTGATAGTAATGTCCTTATTATTCTTAAGGGTGGACAGGGCTTGATATTCATCCCGGGAGAGATTGTATTTAGGTGTCGGGATGAATTTTGTAGCTGCCATCATTTTATTGAACACTACGTACTCAAAGATGGCAATCTCAGGTCCTACCTGTTCTAGTGTCGGGACAAAAGTAGAAGGAAGCGCCAAACCTGATTTATTAGGCGTGAGGGATTCTTGCTGTTCCCGTCCCTCAAAAAATGCGCGTAATCTTATCTTCCGGAAGAAAGAAATTAGGTCTTGAAACAGTTCAAATCTGTTGGCTTTTGAAGTTTTGGCCATGTCAGATGACCACAATCCTTGGAACTCCCTGTACTGGCCCCAGGAGCTGGGTGATGCTCCAGTCCCGATCCCGGTGGTTAAAAGCCTGTGAATCAAAATAGATGACAAACTCACCATGGCCAACCAAGTCTCCACGGTCTTTGGCACCTGTGTGGGACTTCTCCGACTATTAAGGAGGCTATCCCCCATTCTCTCATTCTCTACCATGAGAACTATTGTGTCTGCCATCATCTTGGCTCGTCTTGACTACATGAACTCCCTGTACATAGGACTCCCTGACTTCTTAGTCAGAAGACTTCAGATAGTTATGAACGATGCGGCCAGGCTCATTTTTAAACTACCAAGACACTCCCGAGCCTCGGCTCTTCTCCAACGCCTTCACTGGCTCCCTGTGAAACAAAGGGCTAAATTCAAGGGCCTGTGCATCGCCCATAAAGCCATTTATGGCCAAGCCCCCACCTACATCAAACAACGACTCACAAAATACGTGCCAAGGCGCTTACTCAGGTCCTCCACAGGGAGTCTGCTTTCCTGTTCTAGTTTCAATTACGTTTCCAAAGGAGGGAGGGCCTTCTCCTCCGTCATCCCTACTCTTTGGAACAAGCTACCTAGTCAACTCCGTGCGGAAAACCGCCTTCTTCCTTTCAGGAAGCAATTAAAAACCATCTTGTTTTTAGAAGCTTGGGCTTAATGATCAGTCCACTGCTAAGATTCTACGCTACTCTTCGACAGCGCTTAGAGACCTTTGGTATTAAGCGCTCAATAAATCTAAATTAACATAACATAACATAACATAACATAACATTGCCTCCCGTAATTGCCTTATTCCAGGACACCGGGCCCGCCTAGCAGACCGAGAAGCCTGGTCACTTGTGGGGGACAGCTAGGTGACGTCTTTTTCAGCGGGGGCTGCTCGGTAGCTCCGACCAGACCGAGCTTCCCGGCCGGGGGTGGCCCAACCCTCTCTCGTCGCCATTTTGAGCATCGTCTGCGGCTACGGCTGAATGGGCGTCTGGTGGCCCTATCTGCTGGTGTTGAGTGGAGCTGGCTGCTGCGGAGCGGTCCTAGACACCCTGGCTACCGCCAGACTGCTTTGGGCCCCGGATTGCTGCTGGGGGCTCCTCTGATCTTCGGTGCCTGCAGGGACGGACATCTGTCCCCCTGACATCCTGGATGCCTGGCTGCGTGGGCGGCGGCCCTCCTCAGATACCTTAGGGTGCACCGGATAGCAACTGAATGCTTCGGCAGTGGAGGTACCAGGAAGGGGGATCACCTGCATGCTGGCAGCCAGATCACCTATGCTAAACCCGGCTATCCAGCACCGGGCCTGCCTGTCTTGCTCCTTTCTGCGGCCTACACTCCCCCGGCCCCATTTCCACTGCTAATTCCCATCCGTCCGTCATTGCCTGGCTTGACTCTCTTGGTTCCTGGGCCCCATGCTGCCGGAGTACTGGCCTGTGGGGGCCCTGGTGGCGTCGGACACTGGGGGAGATTGGACCGAGCAGGGCGCTGCCTCGCTGATTGCGGGGCCCTTGGAAGGGGCCCAGTGACTTTCTCTGCCTCTCCATCTCACGTGCCCCCCCTTCTTGTCCTGAACGGCTTGGCCTCTGGTTGGGGGCCCCCCTGGTATTACAGGACAGCGGTGACGGCCTGTGAGGAGTCCCTGTTCCTTGGTGGGTGTGTTGGCCCTCTCCTGTTGCTGGTTGGACACTCCTCTCCCGCCTGGGGGGGTGCGATCACATATTGCCCTCTCCTGCTGCCATTGGCCCCACGCATCTAGAGGCTCTTTGTGTCCGTCTACATCCTGTGTGGTGCAACTCACGACACCTCCACGCTGAGTGGGCCTCCGCTCCTTTGATATCTCGCTACCACTCGTCCTGGGACCCGCCACCGGCTGGAGTAGCCTTGTTCTTCCTTCGCTTGGTCCTTGACTTTTCTGACCTTTGCAGTCATGCCTCCTAAGTAGGCCTGGGTGGTAAATTCCGTTCCGCTCGCGGAATTTGGGTAATTTCGCGTTCCTCGTAGAACACAGAATTGCCCAAAATTCTGCATTCTGCGGCTTCGTGGAATTTTTCGCTTGTTCGCGTTGTCAAAATGCTAGTTCACGAGATATTTCCCACTGAGCACGCAAACAGCGTTCGCGAACAGGAAAAAAGCATTGCGAACAAGCAATTCCGCGTGATCGCGGAATTTCTGTGTGCTCGTGGAGATTTTTTACCGTTTCGCGGAGCATTGTGTAGCGCAACTACGCACATTCCACCCACCCTACTCCTAAGCACAGAGGTAATAAAGAGGCCGACTCTGCGGCTACCCGTGAGAATCCAGTAACCTCCCTCTGGTCCAAAGTGCCCTCACATATGCAGGAGGACCCTACCGCTTCTTCGACGACCTCTGGGTCGTCTGCCTCTGGGGTGCCAATCACCCAGGCCTACATGTTGTCCTTCCTGCAAGAAATTAAGACTGAAATTGTCTCCCTTCGGCAGGACTTTAAGGCCAGGCTGCAGGATATCCGCAGAGAGGTCACTGAGATAGGCGACAAGGGTAGATGGTCTTGAACGCACAATGGACGCCAGGACGGAGGATCTTGAAGGACTCTGGAAGAAGGTAACCAAACTTGAGGACCAAAATATTACCCTACAATTGAAGCAGGAGGGTTTGGAAAACCGCAGTAGGCGGAACAATCTACGCATTAGAGGTGTCCCATTGGGAACGGAAGGGAAAGACATCCTGATGTACACGGCGGACCTCCTGCATGCCATTCGGGAGGGTGAGGGCACTTCGCATCCCATGCTTGATCGACCGCATTGTGTACCTGGCCCCCGCAACCGCCCTAACTTTGTCCTGGACATCATCACAAGAGTCTATTTCTTTGCAGACAAAGAAGCTATCCTCTGAAAGGTGCAGGGGGTAAAATCGATCTCCTTCAATGGGCTCTCCATACAAATCTTTCAAGACCTTGCACCTTCTACGCATCGCCGAAGGAAGGACATCAAGCCTGTGACGGATTCATTGAGGGACCTTGAGGTTAAATATCAATGGGGCCATCCTTTTGTTCTGATGTTCAACTGGGAGGGTAGACGGCAAGTTGTATGGTCCCTACAGGAGGCACAACGTCTCCTCCATCTCCCTGTAGACTCTGACAGTGATGACCTCCCAACTTCTCGCACTGACCCTGCGGGCACACTTCGACCAGAATGGTCCACAGTCCCTCCTTCTAGATCCAGACGCCTCTCGAGGGAACCTGACTCATTGCAAGCCAAGCAGGATGTCACCAACCACATTCGCTCTTTGAGCGCCTCCCCGTCTCTTACGAACTAGCTGTCCTCTGTTACATGATGTTCCTCACTGTGTCTCTACCTCTGGCCCAGTCCTGATGGGCCTTCCAGCCTGGGTCTGGTGCCTGGATTAATCCTTGCTTTGTTCATTATTCCACGGGATGCTGATGGTGGAGACTTTCCACCTCCGGTGTGTCTGCCACCCCCCTCTCCAGAGTCCTACAGGAGAGTACCTTTTCCAGAATGGTTTGCCTTCGGGATCCCGGGCTGTTCCAAATAGACTCTACATTGACTTGGCCCAGTTGGCCTGTTTTTTCTTTATTCTTTCTCTTTCTTCATTCTTTTCTCTTTTTTCTCTCCTTCTACAGGTTTTCTTCGGATGTGCCTTTGACAGAGGTTGTGTTACTGTGTCTCTCTGGGGGTGTGTGGAGGAGTTATTGGCAACTATGTGGGGTCAGCTGGCCCTCTGCTCCTGTTCTTCCTCCACTCTCTTTGCCACTGTTCTCGACAACTTGTTTCTTATCTTCCCTTGTGCGACCCTGGGGGCTGCTTTCTTCCAGGCATTGGGGGTTGTCTTCCTCGGCTCCACTGGGATCCGCTTAGCTGGGTTTGGGGTCTGTGATGCTTTGGGTTTTGAAAGGGTGGCTGGGGCACGATGTCTTTCTCCACTTGCACCATGACGCATACCGTTACATTCCTCTCTCTCAATGTGAAGGGGCTCAACTCCCATAACAAGCGTTGGCAGGTATGGCGCTATCTACTCCAGCATGATCCTGATGCTGTTTTCTTACAGGACACTCACTTACTTCCCTCTGACACCCGCCTCATGTTCCACCGCAAATACACCCTTCCAAAACTAGTGGTGTGGCAATTTTTTCGAAATCCGACTGGCGCGTGGTGACCCCCAAGTGTGTGGCCGATGAGGGAGGGAGGTTTCTTAAGGTCGTCATGGTTTGGGGTCGAGGTTCCTGTACTTTTGTCAAGGTATACGCCACAATCAGAAACAGGATGCGTTCTTGCGCTTGCACCTTGGGGCTCTCCTTCGCTCCCTCTCTACCCTTGTTGTCCTTGGAGGTGACTTTAATCTGGTTTGGGACCCTGAGCGGGATCGTACTGCGCAGGCGCACCATGTTGCTGGGGTGATGGCGGCGTCAATGCAGAATGCCATTACCTACTTCGGTTTGGTTGATGCCTGGAGGTCACATCTTGTTGGGGCGACTTTTCACCCCAGAACCAATGGCCCTGCCAATGCTGCATTTGCAATTTTTCTCTTTCCTTTCTGCGCCATTTTACTCCTGTTTACTCGATTCATTATCCACTCTTTCGCTCTTGAAACTCTTCAAACCATAATGCAAGGAAAGAAATTTCCTAGATTTCTAATGTTCAAAATGTGCCATCTGAACCTCTAATTGAGAACACGTACAAGCGCTGTATTCATCAGAAGCAGTTTATTTAAACTCAATGCATTTCGGGCCTTTATGGGCCCTTCGTCAGGGGAAACTGAAAGTAACAGTAAAACAATGTAAAGAAAGAGGCCCCCTACTATGAGGATCTGGTTCCTTAACGTAGGGAAAATAACAATAATTGTACAGAATTAAGGCAACCAATCAAAATACAATAAATCGAAAGTAATAGGTCACGCGGGCTGAACGCCAGGTTTAAATTTGGGTGGTGGTCTAAGACAGGCAACATTGTTTTGGAGATGGAGAGAGAAGGACGGTTGTTAGAAAGCAGGTACGTTCATAGGGAGTGAATTGAAAGCAGGATGGGGAGGGAATGGTATTCACGTTCGCATGCAGAGGTGAGATAAGGACTTATGAGCAACAGTAAATGAAAGAACTGTGTTGGAGGTGGGGAAGGAATGAGTAGAGAGTCAGGGTAAGGTTGGTGCAGGTAGGATATTTATGAGTATGAATGAAAGGTGTTTCAACGGGGGAGGAACGCAAATGGGGAGTAGAAAGGGAAGTGTTTGGGGAAAGGATCATGGAGAGAGGAGGGGTAAGAAAGAGAGGTTAGGTGGGGTGTTGCAGTGAAAATGGTTTCACGCATGGCATATCGAATGGGTGGAATCTGGTTACATAAAAAAGTAAACAGACTGAGTGCTGCCAGAGGAAATAGGGGATTATCTCTTAAAATTACATCATTGAATTGCATGTGTTAATTAAGGAGAAATGAAGGGCATTTTATAAGATAAAGATTTTTTAATGAGATTTTGCACATAAATTGGAGGATGATTTTTTAATGTATATTTTACTGTTACTTTCAGTTGCCCCTGACGAAGGGCCCATAAAGGCCCAAAATGCATTGGGTTTAAATAAACTGTTTCTACGTGTTCTCAATTAGAGGTTCAGATGGCCCATTTTGAACATTAGAAACCTAGGAAATTGCTTTCCTTGCATGATGGTTCGAAGAGTTTCAAGAGCTAAAGAGTGGATAACAAATCAAGTAACCAGGAGTAAAATGGCACCAAAAGGAAAGAAAAAAATTGCAAATGCAGCATTGGCAGTGCCATTGGTTCTGGGGTGAAAAGTCGCCCCAACAAGATGTGGTGAAGTTTTAAACGTGCAGTTTGGGCTAAGCACGTCACCAGTGAGCACGCAACGATGAATTTAAAGGTTAACAAGGAGGAACGTGATGCAAATATAAATTGTGCAATCCGCCCCATATATGATGATGCCTGGAGATACCTGCACCCGGAATCTCGAGATTGCTCTTTTTTCTCTCATGTTCACCACTCCTATTCGCCTATTGACTATTTTTTCCCATCGCTTTCTTTGGATCACAAGCTGTGCACTTCGGAAATCTCAGATATTTCTATTTCGATCACGCACATGTTTTGCTGATGCTCCAATCCCCTACCGCCCATGGTGATCCCCTCCTTCGGTGGCGTCTGCCCCCCCCCAGGCCCTCCGTGACCCAGTAGATGTGGCGGACATTCGTAATTCGATTGAGGCCTTTTTTATAGCTAACTCTCTTTCTGATACTCCCGAGGATGTCCGTTGGTATGCCTTCAAAGCTACTGTTTGGGGGGTTATCACCTCTATCTCCATCGCCTGGACCAGGGAGGCATGGCTGGTAGAATCTACCCTCTCTCGGGTATTAAAGACTTGGAACGCAAGGATCATGCCTGTCCCTCCCTCGCCAACAAGCGGTGCCTCGCTGCCCTACGCGGTCAACCTACTTACAGCGTACTAATAAGGCAGAGCGGCTTCTTGTTAATCTTAAACAAAATTTTTACGTGGGTGGTGATAAGGTCGGGGCGTGCCTGGCGCGACGTCTGCGGACCCAGATTGCCTGATTCCACATTGCAAAGCTCAACCGGCCCGATGGCTCCTGGGCTATCTTGGAGTTGGACAAGGGCCATACATTGATGGCCTTTTATAACGATCTTTATGCACATGATCCTTGTCCGCCGGAGGTGGTCAAGGCATTCCTCGACTCCTGTCCCTGGGACCCTACTGATCCCTATTTTACAAAGTTACTTGATGAGCCTATCTCCCATGAGGAAATTGCTAAAGCATTGAAACAGCTCCTGACGGGCAAAACCCCGGGCCCGACGGCCTGCCGGTCGCTTTTTTATTGGGTCTTCTACATACAATTGCAAGATCACTTGCTCCATCTCTTTAACAGCTTCACTGATCATTCAGGCCTCTCTCCTACGATGAACGAGGCGGAGATAGTGATTGTCCCCAAGCCTGGCAAAGACCCAACCCTGCGAGCCTCTTTCCACCCCATTGCCCTGTTAAATACTGATGCCAAGATATTCACCAAAATCTTGGTGAATTGTTTGGAGCCCCACCTTCCAGGCCTTGTCGACCCCGATCAAGTAGGGTTTATTGGCCACCATAAAGGTGCAGACAATATTCGTCGGACTGCCCATTTAGTGCAAAAGTCGCGTATTAGAGCTATCCCTGCCTGCCTGGTCTCTCTCGACGCCGATAAAGCGTTTGATCGTGTGGACTGGGGCTTTCTCTGGGCGGTTCTCCAGAAGGTTGGCTTGGGACCTGGATTTATTTCTAAACTGATGGCCCCCTATACGAAGCGTTCGTTTTAACGGCTCCACCACTGCTTCTATCTCTATCCACCTAGCCACTCGTCAGGGGTGCCCGCTCTCTCGTTTATTATTCACACTTGACGTTAAGCCCCTGGCTATTGCTATACACCGCAACCAGGATATATGGGGTATCCCTATGGGGGGCACTGAGCATACAGCTTCCCTCTTTGCAGATGATCTGCTTCTGTCTTTGTCCTTTCCGTTGACCTTTCTCCCTGAGGTGGCTGCACTCTTGGGGTCCTTTGAGGCCGCCTCTGGCTATTGGATCAATCTTGCCAAATCCCACGCTCTTAATCTTATGCTATCTGCCTCGGAGATTCAGGGATTGCGGGACCTGCTCCCGGTGCAGTGGACTGATGAGACGATTCGCTACTTGGGCCTGGATAAGACTCCTACACTCACATCTTGGTCCTCATCTAATTGGCCTAGATATCGGAAATCCATTCGCGAGGAGATGTGTCGATGGGAGGGCCTCCCCTTGGCGTGGCTGGGGCGCCTTAATGCCATTAAAATGTCCCTCCTTCCTAAAGTCCTTTACCTGTTCCAGTCACTCCCTACTCCCATACCGCACGCTGATATCCAGGCCCTGCAACGTGATTTTACCAAGTTCACCTGGGGGAAATCCCCCCCCGCTTTTCTCATAAAGTACTCATGCTTCCCAGATCTCAGGGTGGCCTTGCCTGCCCCAATTTATTGGAATATTATTGGGCTTGTCATCTACGGTTTATTTCGGAATGGATAGTCCCTGAAAGTGAGAAACACTGGTTCCATATGGACCAGGCGGTGGCCTGTAGACCATTGTGGGACTTAGCCTGGCTTCCGCGAGAGGCACGCCCTCGCAGTGCCTACATAGCAACTCCAACGAGAACAGTCTTGGAGATATGGAATAAACTGGTGATTCCCCGGGGCCTTACGACATTCCCTTCCCCCAATACCCCTCTAACACACAACCCTGCGTTCCCACCTGCCTTGAAGCCTCAGGCTTTTGCAGCTTGGACCGTAGAGGGTTGGCGAGTTCTCCAGGATTTTTTTCAGGGCACTGCCCTCTGTACATTTGATCAGTGCAAATGATTTTTTCATCTCTCAGACAGGGCGCGTATGCAATATTGTCAATTGCGTCACTGGCTTTGTTCCCCGACATACTCCCGGGATGTGACTCAACAGCTCATCCCCTTTGTGTCCATGGTTCGTAGATTAGAGGGGTCCAGGGACCGGGTCTCCAAAACCTACTCTGTTCTTCAGCACTCTCGACAGCTCCCACCTCATGGCTACCAGGCACGTTGAGCCTCTGATTTGGCTGCTGACATCTCCCCGGAGCAGTGGGCTTGCTGGTGGAGGGACATCCCCAAGGTGTACTGTAGCACGCCTCAGCACGAATCTGCATATAAACTGATGACGCAATGGTATTATACCCCTACCTGTCTCCATCAGATGTTCCCGAACACTCCTCCGCTTTGCTGGCGATGCCGTACTGATAGAGGGGACTTCCTGCACATTTGGTGGTCTTGCCTGGGTCTTACCATGTTTTGGAAGAAGGTCCTCAGTCACATCAAAGAGGTGGTGGGTTTCCCGGCTCCTTCTACCCCGTCCCTACCGATTCTGGGCATTCGGCCTGGCACGCTGAATTTCATGACTTCAGCAGACTGGTACCTAATTCTTCATCTATTGGGAGCGTCGCGACAGTCCATTGCCTCCTGCTGGAAGTGACCTCACCCTCCTCCTATTGCTGCTTGGTTTCTTCGGCTGTGGGATGTCATGTCCCTGGAACTGCTCACGTCCCGCCTCACTCACACCGACATAAGATTTGACCGCATCTGGCACCCACTTACACGCTATTTTACTAAAACCGAACACTCTTGCTTGATGCCCTCTGGACTGCGGGCCCTACAGTTGTTCGAAGACCCTCTGGAGCCCTTTTCTCTGGGTCAGAGACCGGACTCCCGGGTGTAATCTGCTTGATCGGTCAAAAACCTTGCGACCACAGGCCTCCACTCTGGGCCCTGGCCCATCCCCCTCCCATGGCACATCCTCCTTTGTCCCCTTTTCCCTTCTCTTCCCCTTTGGGGAACACACTTTTAGCTGCTTTCTTCTCTTTCTTTCTGTTCTCACCTCTCTTATGCTTTTCTTTCTGTCTCTTTATTGTTGTATGATGTTCTTTATTTTATCTATAGCAAAGTATATTAATATTGTCGCAGTACAGAATGTTTCCTTCATGCCGGGGGGAGCCTCACCTCGGTTTGGACCTTGCTTGCCTTGACCCCCTGTTTGACTCTTTGGCTGTGCTGTTGTGTTATCCCTCTATTTGATAATGGAACCCTAGCTTGGCTTCTGCCTTTTTGTCCCTTCCATAGCCCCTCCCTTGGTTGTGGCAAGCATTTTCTTTTTGACGCTGTCACTTGTGATTTGGGAAGTCATCGTGCCTTCATTGCATTTGTTTTTTGAAGTCTATGGAGCTGAAGGGGCCCGGATCTGGTTGCTTATTATGTAGCCCAGCTTTTGTTGCCCTCCCACCCTTGCCTTTCATTTTCTGTGAAATGTATAATTTTCTATTTGTTTGAATTCAATAAACAGACATTTAACAAAAAACATAAAATATATGACATATTATGAAAGAGACATCACACCTATTAAAATTAATTTGACTGGTGTTGAAATGAATAGGCCCCCTGTGCCATGAATAGGATAAGTTTTAAAATTGATGTGACATACTTTAAAATGAAATTGACACACATAGAAATGAATACGAGACATGAAATTAATATAAGCCACATTGAAACAAATATGACACGTTCAAATGCATATACGATATGCTAAAAGGATTAATTACATGTCGTAAAGAAATTGTGACTTATGAAATAAATAAATGCATTGAGAGGAAAATTCAATGGAAAAACGTAGGGGTTCCCCTCAGCAAATGGGCTTGCCAAGAGCAGGGAATATAACAATAAATTCAAAGAAATATCTTGGAAAAGTAATTATGAAACCCGATTAAAGGCACAGAAAAAATAATAACACAACAAAATGTCTTATGATAACCGCAATTAAAAAGTATATTTAATCGATAAGGAACAGTGTTGCTGTGTCTAAGTGTTCAATAATTTACAATAAAAATATGTACAATTTATAAATAATATATCTTACAAACAACAGACATACTCATACTCATACATACATACATATATACATACATACATACATTCCTCATCCTTCTGTATATGTAATCAGAAAACAGACTATTTGATCAGTTATATACAAAATTGAGCCATATGTTTTAATGTATTAGTGATAGCAGATGGTGTACATTTTAGTGATCAAAAGAACAAAGTTACGGACGGCAATGATATTCTTAAGTTATACAGGGCAATGCTATCATTGTCCTGTATAACTTAAGAATATCATGTATCATGATCAAATAGTCTGTTTTCTGATTACATATATGGAAGGATGAGAAATGGATGTATGTATGAGTATGAGTATGTCTGTTGGTTGTAATGTATGTTATTTATTATTTGTACTTATTTTCATTGTTAATTATTAAACTCTTAGACACAGAGACACTGTTTCTCAGGTTTCAAATGTACTTGTCCAAGATATTTCTGGAAATTTATTGAGAGGAAATTATACATTATAATTTATTTGTCATGTGCTGGAATGAATATGATGAAATATATTGAAATTATATGACACACTTTAAAATAAATATGACAATGGCTAAAAACATGATGCTCCATATTCAATTAATATGATCTGCAATTACATAAAATGATCCACGTTGAAAGAAGCATAATATACATTACTATGATTATGATGGGTGTTGAAATTAATATTACCCCGGTCAAAGAAATATGCCATGCACTAAACAAAATATGGCCTATGCTGATATGAATATAAATTGGCTTATTACCAGTTCGACTTCACCTGTATCAGAAGTCAAAAATTGGACTCTTCACAAGAGTAGATTGGTGGCACCAAACGCTGTGGCCATGGATGTGTACCTGAGGCAGTAGCGATTGAACCAGTGGAAGATGCAGCAATTTTGCTGGCTGGTAGAGATGCCACCACATACAACAGGGTATTGCTTCTCTTACTTTTCTGCTAATAAAGGTTTCAGAATCCAAGGGACACTATCCCTCCTGTACAGGTGCCCCTCCAACTTTAGGTGATATAACTCAGCTTCTTTATGAAAGCCTTTCTCAATCACATGAGCTGGCTGTGGTTTACCACAAGGTACCATTATGCTGGTGAACCCTAACAATTGTTATCAGATGGGGCGATTAATGAAAGCAAGGGTTGCAAGGCTCCCGGTCCTGACGGGGTTCCTATTGACCTATTTAAATGAACACCCTCACTATGGTCCCCCCTAATAACACATGTTCTCCAAGCCTGCTGCAAGAAGGGTTTTATTAAAACTTGGTCTGAATCCGTAATAGTACTGATTTTTAAAAAAGGGGATAGGGAAAAACCAGCATGCTCTGATGAAGGCGGCAGGAAGGATAGTCCTGAACAGATTGCAGACCTGGACAGAGGAGAACAATATCTTAAGCAACGTCCAGTATGGTTTTATAGAGGGTCTCGGAACAAATGAGCAGGTTTTAAATTTCAGAATCTTAATAGGAAAATATACCCAGGCAAAGGCAGGAAAATTTTATGTAGCATTTGTAGACCTCACAGCCGCCTTTGACTGTGTTATACACAGCAAACTATGGGATATTCTGGCGGACTTGAAGGTCGATCAGGTTTTGGTCCAGTTTCTAAAACAACTATATTCAAGGGCCACTGCTAAGGTGTGGTAAGAAATCAAAGGGGAGTGTACTGCGTCATTTAAAGTGGAGAGGGGAGTGAGACAAGGCTGTGTCTTGGCGCCGTTCCTGTTCACTTTACATACAAACTCTTTGGAACAGGACTGGCAGGAAAGGCCAGAGACCCGCCATACGTGAACAAATGCCCAATTGTCTCCCTCCTCTCCACAGATGACGCAGTACTCATGGCCCGCACACAGCTTGGCCTACAGAAGGGCCTTGCTTCATACTCCAGCTTTATGGATGACCTGGGTCTCAAATTAAATGCAAAAAAAACTTTTATTATGACCTGTGGGGGGCGGAGGAAATAATCAAGTAGTCCCCCCTTGGGAGATAGCAGGGTTGCCTCCACTAATGTCTTTACATATCTTGGTTGTGTTTGAGCAATCAGGTTCATGGAAGCCGGCAGTCAAGGCAAGGAGCCTTCTTTTTATGAAGTCGACTGCGGCCGAATATTACACTTCCCCAGAGTCACTGAACCCTATTTCTAGGAAGGAACTTAAAGCAATTTGCATGTCCCATCTTGAGTCGCTTAGAGTGGCCGCTGAGATGAATAAATGTATGGTAGTCCAACATCAAATGACCTTGATCACTTATGAAATCTAACCGTACGTTTTATGCTGTACTGGGGGATACGACAGATTTCATTTAACACGTTTTATGTTTGGCATCTTTCATTGTCTAATTAGCTACCCCAAGATAAATGACTGGTCCAGCAATCTCAGCCTCTGCCCTTGCGACAACATTTCCCCTCAATCCACTATCCACATGATTTTATTCTGTAAATACTATGATAAGGAAAGATCAAGATGGATTATGCCCCTACTAAAGGTGGGGGGATGGAGGCAATGTCGTCCTGCCTTTTTGTATTTGCAGTTGCTGGAAAATGTGTATTGTATAGGTGTAATGGCCGGCTTTCTAAAGAACATCTTGAAAGCAAGGAAAAGTGTAAATGGCTAACATTTTTTTTGCCCCGTTTTTAAATGTATTAATACGAGCAGCTTAGCATTGTTTTTATCAAATGAATTGTGTAATATGTGTATATATTTGTATTTTATCTGCTTGCTTTTATGATTTTAATGGCTAAAATCGAATAAAGCATATTCTGATCTGATCTATTAGATGGTCATATATGGTAAACCAATTTCAAACCTTTTTTGCTTTCTTGTTGACCACTACAATGGCTTCTTGGAAATGTGCATTTATTGTGCGTTGGTACACACATGTAGCTTGCAATTTCAGGATGTGTACCATGCTTAACAAAGTTATTGCATCCCATGCCAAAATGTGTGTGCACATCATGCATGTACATTCCACGGAGACGTATAATTTAGACATGGACACTGTACCGCAATCAAGAGCATTGTGCCAGGTAAAGCTGCGGGCACTAATGGGATCCCAGGGGGTCTTTTTATTTAACATTAAGAGTTGGGCTATTTAAATTAACAAACTCACTAATGCAATATTAGTGGAAGCTGAGATTACTATCTACTGGAAAGCTGCAGAGATTTTACCTATTTATCAAAAAGGGTTCTAAGGATCCACCATTGAATTACAGACCCATTAGCCTAATAGATGACACCAAGAAACTATTTTGCAGACATATTTTGAACATGGTCGACACATGGATAGAAGATTAAATTGCCTTATTGTTAGAAATGAGGGTCTCTAGTTGGAAGGGTGTTACCCTGTCCAAGTAGGGACCATTCTTCCTAGTCAGGATAAGCGGGATACACTACTGAAATAAACCCTGCTTGCCCACTTGGTAGCTTGTCGCGAGCGGTCAGGATTACCTCACATGCAGCGTATAAAGCATTTCCACATAACCACCAGCAATACAGTGCAGAAAAGACCCAAATGATAAAAATCCACCATATAGTTCTCAGGAATAACAATAATCAAAAATAGACTTAAAATAAAAGTCCTTAAAGTTGATAGCTCCATTTGGGCCTATCACTGCTTCGTGAACAACAAATCCAAACAGTCCTGGCTGAATAGGTGTCGTGGGCCAGCTACGGTGTCGGGGAGACCTGCAAAACAGTACCTTTAGAAATGCAGGGTGTCAGAGACCTACTGTTGAGCTTCGATGAGCCAGCATCGGCAGGCATCGGTTCCGGAGGTTTTTACAGGAGTCGTTAGGCCCTTGAAGTCACACGTGTTGCAGATCGTAAATCCTCGCCCTTGAAGTCGGGAGCACCGGTGTCGGCAGGCGCCGGAACTGCAGTGCGAAGTGCAGCTGTGCGGCGTGGTGTGCTCTCAGGGCATGGTGCAGGCATTGGCTTGGTGACAGTCGTCCAGCAGCGTCGGTGAGAACAGGGTTGTGGTGCAAAGTGATGCGGTGCTTGTCGCAGTGCTGGCAGGCTACATGGCAAGCAGCAGCGGCGTAGTTGCGGAAGTGCTGTTGATGGAGCGGGTAAAATGTTTTCTTTTTATATACCCAATCCATTTATATATGTTTGTATTAAAATGACTAATGATTAATCATAATAATTATTAGAGTGTTGTTTAAGAAATTAATCAACCTTATTAACCGAGAGAATATACGTGGGATTGCTTTGCATGGCTAAAAATAATATGTAAACTAAGTCTGTATGCATATTAATAGGATAAACGTTGCTTATGTGATTTTATCGTGAATTATGCTTAAATAAACGAGTATTAATGGCTTTGGACGTGGCATATGGCTCGATAAATGCACACACATATGGGTATTGGCAAGGGAAGTAACACTGTTTAACCATTTCAATGTATTAATGACGTTTTTGTGTTTCTTTGCTTAAGTTGACCATTTGGGCCTGCTATATAATGGCCGCCGACTGAATCAGATCTTGCGAAGTAAAATCAATGAAGGGAAAGGAGAAACGCGCCTGCGCAAACCTCAGCAGCTGCGACCTGCCGGTGAACTGTCATCGCTGTGCCCATCAAGGCTGCACCGGGCGAAAGGCCAACCCTTCAATACAAATTGTTGCAACCTAAACTATGGATTGCCAACGTTCCCATACATTCGTTTTGGAACTTTTAGCATGTGGGAACGACATTGAATGTTTCCTGATGAATTAGGATGTACTTTGATTGACCAATAAGAAGCTCTGAAAATGAAGATTGTAACTTTTTGAATGTAATTTTTAGTATAAATAATAGTAGACTAGAGAGGGTCGTTCTGAACGCACTTCATCATATCCAGTATCCTGATGTTATGCTGATGGAGAGGACGGTGACTCTGCATGATAGAACAGAACTTCGACGATTTGACTAAGGACCAGATTCTGACTTAGGAAACGACAAATAGCCAGAATAGGTAAATATGACAAAAGATGAAATTTACTAATTAGGTCTAACCTGCATTTGATTTAGATAAAGAAAGATTAATTGAATTCATGTGTTGCGTTGTTCTTTCATTGAAATGTATTATTGATTGATTCAGAGAATTAAGGAGTGATTAAGCTAATTCCAACTAAATGATTTATCGACCAAGTTTGTGTTCTCATTGATGGGAGGAGGAGGAGGAGAGGGATTCTGTTAGGTGATGTTAGCGAGTTCCCATCAAGGGAAGCAGTGTAGTTCGGAACCAGATGTCTTATCCCCTTTTCTGAATAAAAGTACGGATAGAGTGATTAGAATGAAAGTTGGTGTTATGGGCCCCACCAGCGTATGATGTGTATGTGTGTGTGTGACTGAGAAATCACTCTGTTCATGGTAGTAAGGGGAAATTGGGGAACTCGAACTACACCAGTATTTCTGGTAGCTAGAGATGGTTTTTATTGTTTTGGTTTAATGATTTTTGGCATGTATATAGCTTATCGATTATTGATCGGTATTGATATTTGTACTAACAGTATATGTTAAAATTGTATTGAGTTTTATGTTGTCTGTACGGCTTATGGGATGTAGGGAGTCGGGAATTGGTAACAGTTCCGTAGCAGAGCAGAGGTAAGCGCTGCTCTCGGGAAAGACGGGATTGTGGTTGCCCGTAGGTACACGGGAAAAACGTGTGACAATTGAAGTTGCACGGCGCATTGTCTGGGTTCGATTCGGTAGCATCGCTGAGTGTTAGCATAAGTGATATTTCCTGTATGAGAGAAGTGTGATTGATAGTGAAGGGTACCTGTGAAATTTTGGTCTTTAATTACCAGGAAACCAATTGGCATGCCGATAACGCTTATCACTGAAAAGGTAGCAGGTATTCCCTGAGCTTGTTAGAAGGACAAAGTAGAGGTAAGCGCTGCTTTGTTAACGTATGTCATAATTCTGTAGTAGGACAGACTGTTCGCTGTTCTCGGAAAAGACAGGATTCTGTGTGAATGAACTACATTTTCTTGTGTGAAAGTGCGTGAATGAAATAGCATTCGGGTTAATTGTGAAACTCTGGTTTTATTTCTCAGGAGCATTGCGTTTCCAACTATGTGTTTTAAATCTGGAGAAACAGTTAATTGATGCTTGGTAGAAGGGTGAAGTAGAGGGATGTGCTACTTTATCAACGGAAGTAACGATTCTGTGGTAGGGCAGAGGTAAGCGCTGCTCTCGGGGAAAACAGGATTGTCGTGGGAAAGGTCTATTGCTATTCTGTGGTTAGCGAAGCAGACAATGGAGATGTTTATATGTTGTAACTAACAGTATTGTAAAATTGAAACAAAGTCTACCGAGTAGTTTTGTAAAGGAGGGGTAGACTGGAGACAGGAGTCAGAAGCAGGAGCTGCTGCAGCGACTGCTGACGTCAGGAAGACCGTGCTGGGATTGGACAGCTAGTCAGAGGTGTAAAACGCTCTGAATTGGTACGTCAGTGAAAAGCCGCGCTAGGATTGGAGAAGTACAGGGTGACGTAGACGCTCCAGGATTGGTGCGTTAGTGTGAGTCGCGCAGGGATTTGAGATTGTGACAGTGACATAGACGCGCCAGGATTGGTGCGTGAGTGAGAGTCGCGTTGCTATTGGACCAAAGATCATACAGTTGAAGAAAAGACTAAAGGGTTCACGAGAGAAAGGAAGATGTATTATCATTCACCCGAGAAATGAAAAAATCCTTGTTTAGTAAAATAAAAGGATGGTTTGTGAAAGACAAAGAGATTGTGACTAGGGAAGGACAGTTACTTCCTCCGACGAAAACACCCGCATCCTTCATGGTTGCGAAATATGGATACCATACTTGCATTTGGTTAGACAATTGGGCAAAGTATACCAAGGAAGACGGAGTTTTAGCATTCCCAGAAAATGGTTCATTTGATTTGGCAATTTTAAGGAACTTGCAGGAGAGAATGATGAGCCTAGATCCGCGGCCTAGACCGACACAGTTCGAGGCTTTGACTGAGTGGGAAGACGAAATGCATGAGCGAGAAAAACAGAGAAATGGCAGTAGATATAGATATATGTTCGGACGGCCAAATGATCGCGAAACTTATTGTGATCGAATGAGGAGGTGGCGAGACGCAAGTATGACTGAAGGACTGTTTCCTGTAAGAACTGCAGGGGAAAATGAAGGAAGGAAATGTATAGAGAAAAGGCATAATGTAGAACCTAGAGGGTATGGAGCAAATGAATCAGAGGATGATGTCCTAGATGATATGTTTTACAAAAACCCACCTCCGTACAGACAGGAATCAGAGATAGTAACTTCAGGTACTCCAGTGAGGGAAACCCTACGAATCATCAAAACAGAAATTGCAACTCCAGAGGTAAAGAGAAGAAATTCCCTTAGGGAAAGAGAGATGAAAAAATAAGACTGAAAGTGAAAATTCGCGGGAATTAGCAAAAACCACGTTAGAACTGACAGAGAAAATAAGAGAATTGACAAAAAATCTAGAAGCAGTTACAGTTCCTGTAACCATAGGTCCAGTTATGCCCATTTTTGAGAAAAAGAAAGAAAGTGAGCATGGTCTAACAGTTCCGTACCTGAGCAATAGACAAGCGGAACAAACCCTAATGAGAGCAAGGGAAAATCCTTGGAGACACACCATGAGTGAAGGTGAATTACATGTGTCAAATAACCCATTTTATAATCCTGATACTGTAGAAAGAAGCAGAATGGTCGGGGGACCGATATTAGAACCACAGAGAATGACAGAACCAGGGAATGTAGAAAAATCAGTAGGTATAACTACAGACGAATTGAGCGAATGGCTGAAGGGTTTGCAAGGTAAAGAGAAAGAATCCCAAACCATTGATGTGGCAAAATTGCGCATGGTGTTAGAAGAATTAATAGTAGGGACAATTCCCACAGAAAAGCTGAAAAATTACCAGGATGAGGAGCTGTTGTTCTTATGTAAGAGTGTCACTTGGAGAGCAAAGAATTTACATGACAGGCTAGAAGAAATAGCAAGTGAAATGGGAATTGACATGGACAAGGTAAAAGCTTTACAGAAGCCTTACCGAGTGGATTTCACGGAAAAGGACATTGAAAATCTGAACACTGCAGGAAGACTAGGGCAGATTAAGGACATAATCACATTGTTAAGGAAATGGGGAGATGTGGACAAATGGAAAAGCAGGTGGTATAGAAAACGGGATGATACCTCAGACAGAACTTTCTCAGCATTTCCTGTGAGAGAAAAGGAAAAAGTAGTAACAGAGTTTCCTATGAGAGAGATTCCAGGAGGGGGATATGTGCATGTCCCTTGGACAAGACAGGACATTTTGTCATTTACAAATGACTTCCCTCGATTGCGAGAAAAGCCCGTCGAGTGGTACAGACTGGTAGACAGATTTGTTAAGTTGTCAAAGGTGCTGTGGATTGATCTAAATAGCCTATTTGATATAATAGTGCCAGCCGACTTATGGGCAGAATGCAAAATAGTCATAGATTGGCCAGCTAAAGAATACCCGAGAGATCCCAAAACAGGAGCACCAGACCCCGAGGTAATGAAGAAATATGAACAAGTTATGGTATTTTTGAAAAACAAAGTGCCTCCCAAAGAAACAGATCGGGTTAAAATAGATCGAACGCATCAGGAAGTGAAAGAATCAGTTCATGCTTACTATGAAAGGCTAATACTAGCTTTCAAACAGTTTAGTGGAGATGAGAATCTTGGAGAGAAGGATCTGAGTCATTTTGTATACAGATTTGTGTATGGTTTACGTCCCGAAATTGGTGAAATGATTAAGCAGCACACTGTTGATTGGCAAAGCAAGAAAATTGATGAAATCCTGAGACATGCTAAATACTTTGGTGATGAGATTGAGGCAAAGCAGCGAAAACTAAAAGAAAAGGCAATGTAGGCTCAAGTGAAAGTCGCAGAAAGACAGGAAGCTCAGCTAGTCGAACAAGCCAATAACCCAGGAATCAAACCGAGATTTGGCCCAGGAAAGGGAAAAGGTAATATAGAAGAAGCTAAAAAGAAGTTTCCATGCCACAATTGCGGAAGGTTAAGGCATTGGAAATCCGAGTGTAAATATCCACCAAGTACTAATAATGAAAATCCATCATTGAATCCACAGGTGCAGTGTGAGGTGAGTGGCCCACCGCAGCAACAGCAGAAGGCTGTTAATCCACAGAATCAGGTGCCAAAACCGCCATTACCGCAAAGCAGAAATACCCAGAAATATAGAAAAGAAGTGGGATTCTACAATGAAGAACAGGTAAACAAACCGCAACGCGCGAGCGCTGTTTCACAATATTGGCTGCGAAATGACGAGAGTGAGTCAGAGGAGAATTATTGACAGTGCCGAAGTGAGGAAGAAGAGTGCGTACTTGGCACAACTCTAGAAATAGATCAGACAGGACCATTTGTGGATGGGAAAGATAATGATGAAAACATTACTTTTCTAGTAGACACTGGAGCTACGCGATCTACTGTCAGGTCAGCAGATGTGAAGAATCTTCCTCTCTCGGATGAAACAATCCAAGTAGTTGGTGTGTCAAACACCCAGATTAGGACCTACCTTACCGAACCGGTAAAGGTTAAAATAGGGAAATTCATAGACATGCACCAATTTGTGGTGTGCGATACCAGTCCTGTGAATTTGTTAGGAAGGGATCTTCTGTGCAACATGAATTGCACTATATTCTGTACTCCAGATGGAATAGCATTTGAGACACCAGATGAGGATGTACTGTATAAAATGACAATAGCTAATCAAGAAAATGGAATTACAGGAACTTATGCAGTATTTAACCCTGATGAATTACCCAAAGAATTGAAGCAGTCAGTGAAAGCAGGAGTCTGGGATTTTACTGGAGAAGATGTAGGCCTTATGAGAAATATAGATCCAGTAAAAATTACACTAAAAGAAGGAGTAATTTATCCAAACATTCCACAATATAGACTGACACCTGAAATAATTAAAGGGGTGACACCTTTAATTGAGAAAATGATTCAACAAGGAGTGTTGAGCGAAATAATGAGCAGTCCATGTAACTCACCTATAATGGGACTGAAAAAGCCCAATGGGAAGTTCAGGATTGTGCAGCATTTGAGAAAGATTAACAAAATTGTTGTGTCATGTTGTCCCATTGTTCCAAATCCATCAGTGATTTTGTATCAGATTCCCCATGATGCAGAATGGTACACATTAATTGATTTGTGTCATGCTTTCTTTTCCATTCCGTTGCATCATGACAGCCAGCCGATTTTTGCATTTCGGTTTGGAGAGCGTATTTTGGCATGGTGCCGAATCCCACAGGGGTACACAGAGAGCCCTCAATTTTCAATCAGTTGCTAAAGAAATCTCTGGAAAGTCTAACCATGCCTGAAAATTCAGTTCTGTTCAGTATATTGATGACCTATTGGTGGCGTCAAAAACACGCGAAGCTTGTGAAATGGACACAATAGCTTTGCTGAATAATTTGGCGGATGGAGGACTAAAAGTATCTCCGACAAAATTGCAATTCTGCAAAAAAGAAGTGCAATATTTAGGACATAATATTGAAAAAGGGCTGAGAAAAGTAACAATAGACAGAATCAGAATTATTAGAGGAATGAGAGCCCCAATGACTCAAAGAGAAGTGAGAATGTTCATAGGGATGGTTGGCTACTGTCGTCAGTGGATAAGTAACTTTTCCCTGATTGCCAAACCATTGGTAAAATTGACAAAAAGTGAGGTTAAAGACCCCCTTGAATTGAACAAAGAAGAACTGGCAGCCTTTGTGAAGCCCCAGCTCTGGGGATGCCAGACTATGAGAAAGAATTTGAATTGTACTGCAGTGAGAGAAATGGATGTGCACTCTCAGTGTTAATACAGAAACATGGAAGATTGAGAAGACCAGTTGCATATTTTTCGTCAATGTTAGCGGTAGGTTTGCCAGGATGTCTGAAAGCAGTAGCTGCTACATGCCGAAGCCTAGAGCAGAGTGAAGGAATTGTGATGGGATATCCAGTAAGAGTGTTTGTACCTCATGATGTGGCGATCCTTTTAACAAGGAGCCGAACACAGTTCATGTCACATAGTCGGCTGACTAAGTATGAGAAAGTCATTCTAGGTGCAACCAATGTGAGTCTGGAAAGATGTGTGAATGTGAATCCAGCTACACTATTGCCAGATGCAGAGAGAGTGGAGGTAAGAGATGATGTTGATCATGATTGCTTGGATGTACTTGATTTTTGCACAAAACCCAGACCAGACATAAAAGATTTACCATTGCCAGAAAGTGATTATGTGTTGTTTGTGGATGGATCTTGTTTGAGAACAGATGAAGGATTGTTGAGTTCAGCCTATGCTATATGCACAGTTGCCGCAGTCATAGAAGCATCACACTTGAAAGGAGTTAAATCCGCTCAAGTAGCAGAACTAGTGGCGTTGACAAGGGCATGCAAAATTGGGAAGAATGTGAGAGTGACTGTGATAACTGACAGCCAGTATGGCTTTGGAGTTGTCCACGATTTTGGCCAACTTTGGCTGCAGAGAGGTTTCCTGACCTCAAGTGGAACTCCTATAAAGAATGCAGAAGTGGTGGGAAAATTGATTGAAGCAATACAGTTGCCTAAAGAACTGTCAGTTGTAAAATGTGCTGCTCATAGTCAAGCTAGTGATTATATCACTACTGGGAACCGATATGCCAATGACATGGCTCAGTACTGTGCCCGAAACCAGTATTCAATCAATAGGGCAAAGGAAAGGGAAATGTTTTCTTGCTCCATAATGTTTACTAACGTTGTGGGAACGTGGGAAGAAGTGAGGCAGTTGCAGGATGAAGCAGGAGATGAAGAAATGAAACAGTGGATAAAAGCAGGTTGTGCACCAAGGAAGAAGGATCATGTGTGGGTCTATCGGGATGGAAGACCAGTAATGCCTGATAGCATGATGTCAACCATGGCACGGATGTATCATGGCCAAGGACATCTAGGGAGAGATGCCATTAAGCAGACCTGGTACAATGCAAAATTCAGGTTGATAGCAGAGTCTCTGTCAAAGATGCCTGATATGTTAGCAGTACAATCCTGGATGGAAAACAGTGGTGAGCCTAGGCACAATAGGCCGAGAGGGAGGACCTTTCACCAGAATGCAAATAGATTTCATTGAAATGCCCCCTTATAACAGGTTAAGGTATGTTCTGGTGGTAGTTTGTCTGTTCTCCAGGTGGGTGGAGGCATACCCAACAAGAAGAAATTATGGATTCACAGTGGCCAAGCTATTGTTAAGGGAATTCATCCCAAGATTCGGGTTCCCAGTGACCATTGAATCAGACAGAGGAGGACACTTTTACAATGAGATCATGAAATTGATTTGTGAAGCATTGGGTGTACAACAAAAACTACATTGTGCCTATCGACCAGAGGCTTCTGGTGTGGTTGAACAAATGAATGGTACGATCAAAAACAGAATAGGGAAAATGTGTTTAGCCACAGGAATGAAATGGTCTGATGTCTTGCCTCTAGTCTTGATGACAATCAGATCTACTCCAGACAGAACTACAGGTTTGAGTCCCCACGAAATTATCATGGGACGAGCCATGAGACACGTATTTGTTCCAGTCAACAAATTGATGACAATAACTGATGACATGATTTTGGATTATTGTAAAGGCCTGGCTGACGCAGTCCATTCTGTGTTTCACCAGGTTGGAGCGGATGCCACCACCCTTGAGAGAAAACCAGCTCATGACCTGAGCCCAGGTGACTGGGTGAGAATAGAAGTCCACAGAAGAAGTAATTGCTTGGTTCCAAGGTGGGGAAGGCCAAGGCAAGTTATCCTGACCACAACAACTGCTGTGAAGTGTGCTGGACTGAAAAATTGGATACATGCAAGTCACACTTTAAGAGTTCCAAATCCAGCAGATAGCATTGGAAAAGAATATTTTGATGATTCGGAATCAAGTGCTGTTTCAGATAATGAGAATTCAAAGACAAAAGAAAATCCCGAAAGGGGGGAGAAGGAGCCAAGACTAGTTCCAACTCCAAGAGAAGAAATCCTGAGGAAGAGATTGCAGATTTGAGATAGTTCAGATTCTGGAGACGAGCAAAACGCCAGTGGCGAGCACAGAAAGAAGAAGAGAAAAGAAAAGAATGTCTCGACAGAAGTAACATTCACACCAGATGAAAGAGTAGGAGAAGTTCCACCTGAGAAAATTCTTGAAGGAGAAGAAGGGACAGAAATAGAGAGACAGGGACAGATTTCTGCGGAAGACCCCCGAGGAGGTGTAGGGACATCCAACACTGAGTTAGGTGAAGGGACAAACAGCAAACAGAAATATTGCGTGTCGGAGACCCGAGGAGGGACAGAAGTAGGGCCAACATCAGAGGTGGAGAAAGTAGCTGGTGGAAAAGAAAAGCCAAATGAGACAGAATCTGAAGACAGTGAACCAGAAGGTTGATTTCTGAGGAAAAGAACTTGGTTTGAAGAAAGAAACAGTAAAGAAGGTAAACCAAGAAGAAATGCTAAAGGAGACCTTTGGCCAAACAAAATAAAGAGACTGAGATACCGATTGACGCGAGTTAAACCCTCAAAAGCTGAACAAGTGAATGAAGTAACAAGTCAGCACAAAGAAAAGGAGGGCGAAACAGAAGTGTCTGAAGAAAACAAACGATCGAGAAAACCAAACCAGAAGTATAAGTCACCTGAATGGACGTATGTGGCACTGCCTGAACAAGGAGAAGAGGTAGATAGTCAAGGAAATCCAGAGGAGACTTTACTGAAAGTGGTGGAGGAAGAAGAAACAGCGGAAATCCTGAGAGTTATCCTATCCGATATCGGAGAAGAAGCGGAAGATCAGGAAATTCTGTATGTGGATGATGAGAAGGAAGTGAAAAACGATGAGATGCCAAAACTGAGTGATTTTAAGAAGGTCCTTGTAGAAATATAAAGGATTGAATAAGAACTTGAAGGACTAAGATAACCTGATAAGTGCCTAGCTCTTTCAGGTGAAGGTACGAGGAGTGGAGTACAAGAGGCTAAGTCAAAAGACACGGTCAAAATAACAAGATGGCTAACATAGACGATAACAAGAGTAGATGTACCTTTATGAGAAGATGGTGTAAAATGTGTTGTTGTTGTACAGGATTATTAATGCTTCTTTGCAGCGTACTTGCTCTTTTGATCTCTTTCAAAGTAACTTTGGATACACTAGAAGGGCATACCAAGAATAAGACTAATGTAGTGAAGAATTCACAAAAGGTAGTTCCATTTAAAACAAGCACTGAACATATACACAAGGATAGGTCTATAGTTGATTTTTCTAGCAATGTATTTTCAAAATTATTGTATGAATATGTAAAAACAATGGACGTAAGGGATTGCTACGTATGTATGCAGTTACCTTCCTCTGTTTCAGAGGGAGTGACTTATCATCACCTTCCAGCAACTTATGGAATAACATGTAGCGTTTTAACCAGTATATTTTATCAAGTAGGGAAATTAGAATATAATCTGTCTAATATAGATAACATTCTTGGACAATTGCCCATGAATAATGAATTGAATCCAGCTAAAACCGCTAATGTACTAGGTGAGATTTTTATAGAGACTAAAGAACTAACCTTAGAATATATTTTTAGAAACAATTTAACTTGCAGTTTGAAGACAGAAGAGAAAACATTTCTAGATGTGGTCGAAGAAAGAAGATTGAAGATGCATAAAAAGGCCAAAGGACATGAAGTAGGGGAAAATGTTTGGGACATAGATGGGAAAAAGGAGACAAAGGGTGAAGCTAGACCAACAATAGCTATAGATTCACCACAGAAAGTCAAATTATGTATTATGAGGGAAAGATCCCAATATGATTATTATTATATAGGGACAAGTGAGTGTCATGATACATATTTTATTGCATCCGGATGGGGATTTAGAGGCGGAGAAGATCCAGTTTTTCCTGGGTTGTACTACATTTGTGGGAACAAGGCTTATTACAGGTTGCCCGACCATTGGTATGGCACATGTTATGTTGGCCTGGTCTTTCCAAAGATCTTTCACATGGATAGAGTAGAAAATAGTGGACCACATAACCTATTAATGCGTAGTAGAAGAGAAACTTGGTTAGAAATTGTAGGTGATATTTTTGGAGCCTTGATACCAGCAGTGGGAATATCTTTGAATGCAAATAATATTCGGAAATTGTCAACCATAGTGGATCGCTTGTCAACAAGCACCGCTGGAGGATTTCTTTTGGTTAACACTGAAATGGTTTCTATGCGTGCTATGATTATGCAAAATCGACTTGCCCTTGATATCTTATTGGCAAAAGAGGGTGGAGTCTGTGGAATGCTGAAAGTTCCACATTGTTGTACTTACATTCCTGATGAAAGCAAAGACCTGAAGGTATATATTAAAAATATTACTGAACTGCATGATGGAATGGTACCACTGGAGGTTGACGGTATCTGGACTAAAATTAGTAATAAGATGGCTGCTATTAAAACTTTGTTAGGAAAATTAGGTAGTACTATATTAGGGAAAATATTATTTCCATTAACGTGTGTAATTTTCATATTATTAATACTTAGATCAGGATGTATGTGTTGCAGACATAAAAGAAATAAAAAGAAAATTAAACGAGAAATTATCAAAAAGAAGGAAAAGAAACAAGAAAGGGATTTTGAAGAGATAGAATTGGAAGAATGGAAGTAGAGTATGTATGACAAAACAAAAAGAGAAGATGAAGGAGAAACAGAATTATAATTGAGCAAGAAAACATTTCGAATTTCCATAAAAGGGAAAAATAAATTTATTTTTTTGTGGGTTTTGTTTATGGTGATAAAATCACCAAAGGGGGGATTGATGGAGCGGGTAAAATGTTTTCTTTTTCTATACCCAATCCATTTATATATGTTTGTATTAAAATGACTAATGATTAATCATAATAATTAATAGAGTGTTGTTTAAGAAATTAATCAACCTTATTAACCGAGAGAATATATGTGGGATTGCTTTGCATGGCTAAAAATAATATGTAAACTAAGTCTGTATGCATATTAATAGGATAAATGTTGCTTATGTGATGTTATCGTGAATTATGCTTAAATAAACGAGTATTAATGGCTTTGGACGTGGCATATGGCTAGATAAATGCACACACATATGGGTATTAGCAAGGGAAATAACACTGTTTAATCATTTCAATGTATTAATGACGTTTTTGTGTTTCTTTGCTTAAGTTGACCATTTGGGCCTGCTATGAAATGGCCGCCGACTGAATCAGATCTTATGGAGTAAAATCAATGAAGAGAAAGGAGAAACGCGCCTGCGCAAACCTCAGCAGCTGCGACCTGCCGGTGAACTGTCATCGCTGTGCCCATCAAGGCTGCACCGGGCGAAAGGCCAACCCTTCAATACAAATTGTTGCAACCTAAACTATGGATTGCCAACGTTCCCATACATTCGTTTTGGAACTTTTAGCATGTGGGAACGACATCGAATGTTTCCTGATGAATTAGGATGTACTTTGATTGATGAATAAGAAGCTCTGAAAATGAAGATTGTAACTTTTTGAATGTAATTTTTAGTATAAATAATAGTAGTGAGGAAATATGAATTTTTATGATCAATTGTGTCCCCTATCTAGACCCCAACGGCTCCATGTACATGCTACAAGTACATGTATGTTCCCTCCACTTCAAGCTATGAAGACGCAAATACAATTGTGTCCAACGTTAATATGTCCTCTTTCAGATCTGCCATGAATGGGTCAGATATTCCGTTCCTAAGTATGCCTTGCCACCGTCTTTATATGGTATACTTTTCACGTTTTTCAGCTCTGGCAAGTTAGGCCCTGAATTCTGCCATCGAGCTTTTCCTGCTTCTGCCTCTGAATACTCCAGCCTGGACCTGCATCTGTAGCCATGAACTTTGTCTTACTTCCTGCGCGGCTAACGGTGCCTAGCCCGGCCTGTTGCCTGCCAAAACTGTATTCAGCCTTCAAGTTATCTGCTCCGCTCCTCGAGAAATGCATTCCTGTCTAGTAGCTTAGGTAAACATCCCTCCAGCTGCAGAGCAAAGGGCCCGGCCTTACTGTCTCCGTGCAAGTAATTCATGACTTTCGTTACCATGGTAGGCCCATGCCCCCTCGCATGTCATGTAGACACTTAGACGCTTGTACACGCACTAGCAGTCAGTATAGAATAGGCTCTGTCCGAAAAGACCTTTCCTTCCAGATAATATAGTTCCTTAAACACAAGATATTAGATACGATTTGGGATTAGGTTGTCCTGACATCCCAGACTTTTGTCTCCTCATGTAGGGCTAAATGTCAAGTTCCCTTCACCCTCTAGTTACACGTCAATCACACGTCATGCGGCTGCGCGCGCGTCTCTGCCATGTATTTCTGCTGACTTTGCAGGATTCTTTTATGGATCCACCCACTTGTGTCATCATCATAATGACGTTTCTAGTATACGCCTTTATGCACGCCTATTGTAACGCCTTTTTCATTACGTATGTGTATTCTTATCTCTCTTCTCAACTGTAACGCCTTCTGCATATGTCTTTACTGTAATGCATTTTTCTATAAATATGATAACCTGTCAATAATGTATTGCTGATCCCTTCCTGAACCTTTGTGGTGACGGAACTCGATTGCCTGGTTCGAACCATAATTCCTTTGTAAGGAATAAATTCCCTTTTATAACCTCAAATACCACGGATTCTGCCCCTTATTTTTACTGAGTTATTCTTATTGAATTTTACCGCATAAATTAAGTCTAGGTAATTTAAATTTACCACATAATTGGCGCCCGAATAGGGACACCTCTCACACCCCACGCGCCGGAGGTGCGTTGCAGACCCGGTCTCCTGCCACAGCCGGACGGACAATTACGCGTACCCGCAGGATTTCCTGTATCTCCCTCAGGCCAACGGGGGGCGACTGAGGCTGCGATCAACACCCAGACGAGGCGGTGAGGAGTGCGGAGAATCCCGACCAGAGCCTAGCTGAGAGAGCAAGATCCGAGGTATACAGAGGCCCACCAGATTCCGAAGTTCCGAAGTATCTAAGTCACGAGTCGAGTCCAGTCCAGTTTGGTCTAGTCCAGTCCAGACTTCCGAGGCCTTCCGTTCCGTGCTTCCCGGTGAGTACCGTTGCTGGGGACGCATCTAGACGTGCACATTAGTTTGTGCCGGTCAAGACGGGTTTGGGTACACAGACCTGGTCTGCACTGTTTTAGCAGTGTATCTGTACTGTTTAGCAGTACATACAGTGTATTTAGTATTATGCCGTTAACTAGTTTTATTCTAATTATTATTGTTCGTTTCTAAAAAGTTTGTGATATGTTTTAAATGTCGTGGTATGAGTGATTGTTCGATCTTCATTATTGTGTTTATTTTAATTATTGTGTTCAAGACTGAGTAAGAATTAAGTAGCAAGGATCAAGATGCCGTTATTTTCAAAATTAAGACAGATAAAAACTAGAAAAGGGATACTCGAGGAAGCTGTTCCCATTCCACCTAGGGACACTCCAGGGTACTTTATGTACCATAAACATGGCATAGATGCCGTATTATATCTTGATCTATGGGTGGACTACACCAAGGATTTAGCAGAGAGTCAGAGATGGCCCGCTACTGGAACATGGGATGCAGATTGCATCATGAGAATAGAAGAAGTATTATGGAAAAAGAAAGCCAGACAGTCACAGAAAGATGCCATTGAACTATGGCGTAAAGAATCGCATAGACGCACAGAGAAAGCGCTCAGAAAAGAAGAGAAAAGCAGGGAAGATTCAGAAAGAGCCCGAGAAAACATATTAATTGACGAAGGTATCCGAGTAAAAACAGAACAAGTAGACAGACAACGAAACACTCTTATGAATGGTATGTATCCTCTTCTGGCCGAGGGTTTGCCTAAGGCCACCCTGGAGGTACCAAAAGACCTGCCACCTCCATTACTCCCGATTAAAGTACATCCCAAGACCGCAAAGGACATTTTCCTTTCTTCCTATTTAGATGATACAGCCCCCGAATATGCTAATGGTGCGCAGCCACGCACACCACCTGTTAACGACGCTCAACCCCAAGATCAGCTGCACCCACCTCCGCAGCAACAAACTCCTCCTCACGTTCTAAACATTCCATCTGTTTCTACAGCCCTTCTTGCACCCACACTCTCTACCCTACACCCAACAAATCCTTTTGGACTTGGCACCTCAGGAGGTGCGACAGGAGGTTTTTCCACGCCACCGCCAGCAACTAGATTGACTTATAGGGATTTAGCACACCAACGTACACCCCAAAGAGCTAATGACAATATATTAAATGAGCCTCTTACAGATTGTAGATATGATCCAGTGCCAGGTAAACACGACAGAATGTTGCTATCTTCAGTACGTTTACGACGAGTTGCAAATTATTTAATGACATTACCAGGAATGGTTGAACATCTAGACAAAATATATCGCTTTGTCCAAACAGGGCAAGGTCCTGAAAGTATTGGCGAGGCCATGGAATACCAGAAAGTAGATATGCAGAAATTATTGTTACGCTTTTTCATAAACTGCTTGATCAGAAACAGAGATAGGCCTGAGGTAGATCCGGAGGAAATGCAAGTACTTACCAGATGGGGTCAGAATATAGCAGACGGGAAACATGATAAACAGAAGTATATAGAAGTCATGTGCCGAAAGATCAGAAAAGAAGTAGAACGAATACATGAAAGAAGATTAGAAGCAGATAAAACTGAATCAGAGGAAGAGGAGGAGGAACAGTCAGAAATGAACACAGGACAATTAGAATTACCAGCTAGACAAACGATAGCTTATGTAGGAAAAGGAAGATCTTTCAATAATCCAATGCGTCCGATACGTCCAGAATGTAACAGAATTTTTCAAACAGCTATCTCAAATCCAAGGACCCCTGAACACTTATTCCAGGCTACTGATAAATTACTTCGAGAACGAAGGGGGTACCATGTGCTCGATTCTATGGATGAACAAGAATTAGCCAGGTCAGCAGTACAATGGGCTGACAGCTCTGAAAAATACAGTGATGATGCGCTAGCACACACGTTTCTGAATCTCACCCCAGATGAGCAGCGTTTAGCTAGTATATACATGATACAACATCTCCTTATATTATATAAAGGCCAACACTCCGATCCTGGTCCCCTACCTGATATACTGATAGAACTACTACTGAATAAATGGAGAGGTCTAGGTACCGATCTAATTAAAGTAATTCTAGAATACCGACATAGATATAGTGCCTTTTTGTGTCCAGAACATGATCCAACTCCTTCCATGGAGAGAAAAACGTATTACATAGACAGACAGAATCCCTTACGCGAAGTACACCCAGTTAGAAATGATGACAATACGTTTAGACGCGTGTTTGTGTACACGCCCATAACTAAAATAGAACTATTGGAAATGAAAAAATTAGTGCCCAGCCAAGACAAAGATCCAGCAGGTTTTCACCGTGAACTAAAGGACATGTTACTCATGGGTGATTATACCTATCCTGACATTATGAAAATATTGAAAGTATTATTGCCTGCCGGTATTTACGAGAAACTCAAAGAAAAAGAGTGGGAAGTGGGAGACCAAAAGATTGATTGGACCGTATTAGAAAACAAAGAAAATGCCCGAACTGCAGGCGTAGGGCTTGGGGACAAAACAAAAGCATTGCCAGGATTATTAGTACAAGTATTGCCACGTTTATTAACTACAAAAAAGGAAGACTGGGGAGCAATCTCAGCTTGTAAACAGAAACCCGATGAAGACACTAGTGATTTTTATTCCCGATTTGAAAAATGTTTTGGTATTAATAGCGGCCTGAAAGCAAGTAGCGAGTCATATCCACATCTTTTTGTAACAAAACTAGTCGAGAATTCCCTGCCGCAGGTTAAAAATAGAGTATTGAAAGTTGAGAGCACTTGGCAAGCTAACACTCCTTCACAAATGTTACAAATGTTACAGTATCACCAGAATAGAATTAGAGAAGAACAAGAACACGAACAAAGACGTATGAAAGACACGAAAATGAAAATGCTCGTCGCTCAGTCAGTTCCAGCTGACGGTCATAAAAAGGGTGCGACACAGTCCAGTAATTCAGCGGTTCCCGTTAAAGGGACATGCAACTATTGTAAACAGCCAGGCCATTATATAAACGACTGTGCAGTTCTGAAACATAATATCTCTACGGGTAAAACCAAGGAGAGACCACGTCCGCCTAGACAGGATCAGATCCAACAACAAGCACCTCAACGTGTACAGCCTATGCCGGTTCCACAACAGACCGTAGTGGTACCACAGCCACAGCCTATTGCCGCAACACAAAACACGACGCAACAGATGTACCAGTATGTACAAAAGGACTATCCAGATTATCAGCGCTACACATGAAATAGCCTAGAGAGGGAAGTTGGCTTACCCCTTATTGAGGTTCCTGTAGATCAAGAGGGTCCTTATGTACAGAGTCAAGTATTAGGGAAAGACAGAAAGTTTCTACTTGATACAGGGGCAAGCAGAACAACTATAAGTCACAACGAAGTCCCAGGGGCACCCCTCTCAGGCTCACAAAATATTTCCCTTGGTTTCTCAGGAAAGCCTACTATTAACGAAGTATCGCAACCGCTTGCATTTACAGTTGGTCCATTGACACGGACTACAGATCTATTGCTTACAAAATCATGCCCAGAAACCTTGTTAGGTATAAAAACATTGAAAGCTCTAGGAGCTATAATATGTTGTTCTCCGGACGGAGTACGACTATTTTTGCGTGACTTTAAAGGTCACTACGTGTCAAGAGACATGGATCACCGGTTACAGAATCTACCTGCACATTCATGGGCAAAAGGCCCCACTGATGTAGGTTGTATGCACATTACACCATATCGAGTCACACTCAAAGCAGGAGTGGTACTACCACGAATGCGACAATACAAGTTACCTCCAGATGCTGTAGTGGCTTTACTGCAAATGATTGAAGAGCTCATTGCACAAGGAGTGGTTGTAGAAACCGACTCCAATGTATGTAATTCTCCGATCATTCCGATTCTTAAACGAACTGATCCAAAAGCACCCCCAGTATATCGATTAGTTATTGATCTGCGCGAATTGAATAAATGCATTGTACCACAATATCCCGTGGTCCCAGATATCTCTTCATTACTGACAGCTATTGATTCAGAAGCAACGTTCTTTACTGTAATTGACCTCAAGAACGCCTTCTTTAGCGTCCCAATCGATCCGGAAAGCCAATATTTGTTCGGATTTAGTTTAAATGGACGAAGTTTTAAATTCGCACGCGCACCTCAAGGATTTACAGAAAGTCCTAGCATCTACAGCCAAGCACTGAAAAGACAACTTGACAGTATCCACATGCCAGTTAACACTGCACTGCTTCAGTATGTCGATGATCTGCTGATCACCGCCCGAAGCGAACCCGAATGTGAAAAAGCATCACTGACGGTTTTACATTTTCTGGCCGACAAGGGGCACAAGGTGTCCCCTTCGAAGCTGCAATTCTGTGCCCAGCAAGTTGTGTACCTAGGGCACTTGCTGTCCAAGGGGGGGAGACATCTCACACCTGACCGCATCCAGTTAATTGTAAACATGCCACCACCCAAGACACAAAAGGAGGTACGGGCCTTCATAGGCCTCACTTCGTACTGTAGGCAGTGGATTCCCCAATATGCATTTCTAGCAAAACCACTCATTCAGTTGACAACCCAGGAGGCAGCGACATCGACTGTCCTCCCTTGGACTCCAGAACATACACAAGCATTTGAAGACTTAAAGAAAGCTTTATGCCAAGCACCTGTTTTAGCGACACCATGTTACAGTAAGCCTTTTACACTCTTTGTTACAGAACGTGAAGGTACTGCCTTGTCAGTACTCACTCAGGAACAAGCAGGATCACACAAGCCATGTGCTTACTTTTCTAGCACATTAGATCCCGTAGCTCAAGCTCTTCCTGCGTGCCTGAAATCAGTTGCAGCAACAGCTCTAGCGATCAGACAAAGCGATTCCATAGTATTAGGACATCAATTGACAGTACAAGTACCACACGCAGTAGAGGTTCTCTTGAACCGGACACAAACACAACACTTGACTATAGCACGACTGACAGGTTACGAACTAACATTGTTTCAGCCACACATAGAAATCAGACATTGTAGTACATTAAATCCTGCCACACTTTTGCCATTAAGTGGAACAGACCCACTGGCACATGATTGCATCGAAGTCATTACTATTACGACGAAACCCAGACAAGACTTGACAGATGTCCCATTACCAGACCCAGACCTGACACTTTATGTGGATGGTTCATGTATGAGAACAAGTACAGGAGAGTTAGTGGCCGCTTATGCAGTCACGACAGACACCGAAGTCATTGAAACAAATTGTATTGACACATTACAGCTCAAGCAGCAGAGCTTATTGCTCTGACACAAGCCTGTATTCAAGCCAAGAATAGAAAAGTTAACATATACACAGATTCACGTTATGCATTCGGAGTTGTACACGACTTCGGAGTCCTTTGGCGAGAGAGAGGTTATTTGACTTCTCACGGTGCCAACATTCAACACGGTCCCCTCATTCAAGCTCTGTTAGATGCAATACATCTACCTACTTCAATATCTATCATGAAGTGTAAGGCCCATACAAAAGTCACCGATATCATTTCCCAGGGTAACGACCTAGCAGACCGAACAGCTAAGCAAACAGCACAGAATAGGACTCATGCAACTGACTTGACAAAGACAATAGTTCCGACGCCGACACACTGCATGACAGTTAGGGATCCCGCCCTTGATGTAATTGACATACAGACACATGCTACACCAGAGGAAATAAAGAAATGGACTGAATTAGGAGGGATCCAAACAGATCAGGGATGGATGACGAAGGGAAAATCTATATGGTTTCTCCCCGACTCAATGGTTCAAGTTATCATTAACACAATACATAGTCCAGCACATCTAGGAGAGAAAGCTATGTTAGACAGTATTCAACACATTTGGTTCAACAAACACTTACGAGCTGCAGCCAAACAGAAAGTCCGAACTTGTATGATTTGTTGTCAGTTCAATCCAGGTAAAGGCGTACCTGTAGAACAGGGTGGATTTCAACCTCCCGATCATCCTTTTGAAGTCCTCCAGATGGATTATATCCAGATGGAACGATGTCGAGGATTCAAATATGTCCTCGTAGTTGTATGCGCTCTTTCCCGTTGGACAGAGGCATATCCCGTCTCAGATTACACTGCCCCGACTACTGCCAAACAATTAGTTCGTGAATTCTTCCCATGGTATGGTTTGCCTCGTATCGTGTACTCAGATAATGGCCAGCCGTTCTCATCCGAGCTAATGAAACACATTTCACTCTTGTTAGGCTATCAATGGAAATTCCACTGTGTCCGACATCCCGAGGCAGCAGGTCTCGTGGAACGTCATAATCAGACACTGAAAATACGACTTTCTAAAATCTGTAGAGAGAAAGGCGTCGACTGGATAATAGCCTTGCCAGTTGCACTCTTTTACATGAGAATGGTAGCACATTCTCGCACAGGGCTATCCCCGTACGAGGTGGTCTTCGGTAGGCCGCCAAATATGTGGGGGACGCCTATACCTCGTAAAATCACTGATGTTGATTGTAATATGCTGACAGATTACCTTGCTTCCTTGATGTCTGCACTACAATCTTGCCGTTCACAGGTAGCTGCAGCCTTTCCCGACAACACCGAGGTGAAGCCCCATGAAGTGGTTCCTGGAGACCTGGTCTTCATAAGAAACTTCGACAGGAGGAGCCCGTTGGAGCCTCGCTGGCAAACGCCAAAGCTGGTACTTCTAACCACGAGGACAGCAGTGAAGGTCGAGGGTCGCAAGGGTTGGTTACACTCGAGCCATATCAAGAAATTTCATGGACTACCATCTGATTTGAACTCTCAGCCCTGCCCCCTTCCAGAGACTAATTCAAAACTCCCCCTGGTTGAAAAGACCGAATCTCAAGACTATAAACTGAAACTAAGGTCTAGCAAGTCAGACAATTCGATTGTTTAAGTCCTCTCCAAGGTGAATCGGTTGAATTTAGTCTCTGATATGTATCCTCTAGACCGAATTAGAGAGAGAAATAGACAGAAACAGCTCAAGAAACATGCATACTGTAAATCACTTCATAGTCACTGTATAGTGACATTGTTGATTATGTTTTTTCTAAGTCTTTTTATTATTGCTGCAAGTATACTGTTGCACATGTACTATCCTATTTTCAAGCGTGCTTATTCTGCTTACAATGTTACTGCCGAACATTCTTTTAGTGAACTACCTCCACATGAGTTGTCCTATAGATTTGCGCTGCGCAACAACACATTCATTAGTATGTTACATCATTCCCATCAGACCAGCAATGCTACAAATTGTTGGATATGTGGCCGACTTCCTCCCTATCAGAAATACAAAGGAGTTCTGCCTCTCTTTCCGTACCCGTTTACACACAATGGTTCCTGTGGAGCATGGTTTAGTTTGATTAACTCTTTAGATTCAAACACTGTAGTTTACCAGAGCAACTGGGTATGGGGAAACCTGAACTTAGTTTTGCTTAAAGCCTGTTATCCTAACAAGGAGGGACTTCCCAAAAGAACAGGAACTGATCTAGAAAATGAAGTATATGGATTAGGTAATTTTACACTTAACCTCATGATTCTGAATGTTGAATCCGAAGCTGCACTAGTCTTGCCTGCTATGTCAGTATTTCCAGTCAAAGGTGAATTCTGTGTAAGAAAGAATGGTTCAGTACACCTGGGTCATAGTAAATGTACTACTGTGATCGAATTCAGTGATAAAGGCAAGTCTACATTTAGAGCTTCCCGTCATTCCTACTTCATATGTGGTCATACCGCATATATACGCTTACCTCTAGATTGGGATGGTACCTGTTACATTGCATTCCTTCTGCCACCTGTTTTCCTAGCCCCTCCTGATTATCATAGAAATACCAATCTAGTACACCATAGACCCCAGAGAGATATCCCGATTGTTGACTACACTGAAACAGCATGGGAACAATATACAGACTTCAATAAAGGTCTCTTTCCTTACATAGGTGTTGTCTCAAATAGTAAACTGATACGTAGATTAACCAGAACCCTTGAAGCAATAGTGAATGAAACTACTTCCGCCCTAGGCAACTTAATAGAGGAGCAGTCTGCGATGCGGATTGTTGTTCTCCAAAATCGTCTTGTCCTTGACGTCATCCTAGCCGATAGGGGCGGAGCCTGTAGGGTCATCGGATCAAGTTGCTGTGTTTTCATTCCAGAAAACGCGCCATCCGTATATAAAGCCATAACTCGTCTTCACAAGATCGCAAACCAGATACATCAGAATCCAGGCACCTGGACATGGTCCGGTTGGTTCTGGAGCGTGTTGTCAGCCTGGGGATGGAAAGTCCTATCCTTCCTAGGTATTGGCCTTCTCATAGTATTCAGTTGTTGCCTGTGTCTACAATGTGGACCAGCGATTTGCGGCCTGTGTGCCACATCGTGTATTCCACGTTCAAGTTTTCATTCAAAATCACGGAAGAAGAAAGAAGAGCAAATGATGTTACATGAACAGATTGATGGATTCCTGAAGATCGATATTTCATGAAGGGTCCGTAGGGGACAAGGAGGGAATGAGGAAATATGAATTTTTATGATCAATTGTGTCCCCTATCTAGACCCCAACGGCTCCATGTACATGCTACAAGTACATGTATGTTCCCTCCACTTCAAGCTATGAAGACGCAAATACAATTGTGTCCAACGTTAATATGTCCTCTTTCAGATCTGCCATGAATGGGTCAGATATTCCGTTCCTAAGTATGCCTTGCCACTGTCTTTATATGGTATACTTTTCACGTTTTTCAGCTCTGGCAAGTTAGGCCCTGAATTCTGCCATCGAGCTTTTCCTGCTTCTGCCTCTGAATACTCCAGCCTGGACCTGCATCTGTATCCATGAACTTTGTCTTACTTCCTGCGCGGCTAACGGTGCCTAGCCCGGCCTGTTGCCTGCCAAAACTGTATTCAGCCTTCAAGTTATCTGCTCCGCTCCTCGAGAAATGCATTCCTGTCAGCTTAGGTAAACATCCCTCCAGCTGCAGAGCAAAGGGCCCGGCCTTACTGTCTCCGTGCAAGTAATTCATGACTTTCGTTACCATGGTAGGCCCATGCCCCCTCGCATCTCATGTAGACACTTAGACGCTTGTACACGCACTAGCAGTCAGTATAGAATAGGCTCTGTCCGAAAAGACCTTTCCTTCCAGATAATATAGTTCCTTAAACACAAGATATTAGATACGATTTGGGATTAGGTTGTCCTGACATCCCAGACTTTTGTCTCCTCATGTAGGGCTAAATGTCAAGTTCCCTTCACCCTCTAGTTACACGTCAATCACACGTCATGCGGCTGCGCGCGCGTCTCTGCCATGTATTTCTGCTGACTTTGCAGGATTCTTTTATGGATCCACCCACTTGTGTCATCATCATAATGACGTTTCTAGTATACGCCTTTATGCACGCCTATTGTAACGCCTTTTTCATTACGTATGTGTATTCTTATCTCTCTTCTGAACTGTAACGCCTTCTGCATATGTCTTTACTGTAATGCATTTTTCTATAAATATGATAACCTGTCAATAATGTATTGCTGATCCCTTCCTGAACCTTCGTGGTGACGGAACTCGATTGCCTGGTTCGAACCATAATTCCTTTGTAAGGAATAAATTCCCTTTTATAACCTCAAATACCACGGATTCTGCCTCTTATTTTTACTGAGTTATTCTTATTGAATTTTACTGCATAAATTAAGTCTAGGTAATTTAAATTTACCACAGTAGACTAGAGAGGGTCGTTCTGAACGCACTTCATCATATCCAGTATCCTGATGTTATGCTGACGGAGAGGACGGTGACTCTGTATGATAGAACAGAACTTCGACGATTTGACTAAGGACCAGATTCTTACTTAGGAAACGACAAATAGCCAGAATAGGTAAATATGACAAAAGATGAAATTTACTAATTTGGTCTAACCTGCATTTGATTTAGACAAAGAAAGATTAATTGAATTCATGTGTTGCGTTGTTCTTTCATTGAAATGTATTATTGATTGATTCAGAGAATTAAGGAGTCATTAAGCTAATTCCAACTAAATGATTTATCGACCAAGTTTGTGTTCTCATTGATGGGAGGAGGAGGAGGAGAGGGATTCTGTTAGGTGATGTTAGCGAGTTTCCATCAAGGGAAGCAGTGTAGTTCGGAACCAGATGTCTTATCCCCTTTTCTGAATAAAAGTACGGATAGATTGATTATAATGAAAGTTGGTGTTATGGGCCCCACCAGCGTGTGATGTGTATGTGTGTGTGTGACTGAGAAATCACTCTGTTCGTGGTAGTAAGGGGAAATTGAGGAACTCGAACTGCACCACTGTCAACTGAAGAACTGGAGTTGATGGCTCCAGCATTGGTAGGCCAAGGCTGCGGTGTGGGATGATGGAGTGCATTGTGTAACTTACGAGCGGCACCCTCAAACCATGGTGCAAGTGGTGGCATTGATGTCCGCGTGGAGCCACATCATTGGCGATACCAAGGCTGTGGCATGAAGCAAGGCAGTGTGAAGTGTGGTGCCCACAGGTCACAGTGCAAGCAGCGGCTCAGCAGTGGCGTCGAATGGTGTCATCAGTGAGACCAGGATTGCAGTGCGAAATGCGGCGGTGCCCTAGGCATCATTGTTGACATTGGGTTGCTTTTACTTCTGTCGCAGCACAAAACACACAGGTCTCAGTGCTGGTAGCAGATTAACTTGAAATATTTGCTGTTCCTGAGACTTCTTGAACAGGGGGCAAGTTCTACCTCAAGCCCTCGGAGAAAATTAAACAAAGAAGTTGCAGAAAGTCCAGTCCTTTCCCTGCCCAAGAAAGAAGCAGCTACAGCAGGCCAACACAGCAAAGCACACAGCCAAGTGGTAGTTCCTCCTGACAGATTCTCTAGCTCTTCTTCTTGGCAGGTTTCTGTGTCCAAAGGAGTTCTACAGTTATGGGGTCTGGGCCCTAATATTTATAAAGCCTTTTCCTTTGTTCTCTTGTGGCAGCGAGTCTCTGTGCTTAGTCTAAACCAGTTCTATCCTCTCTGGTCCAGCTTGCTGGCAGGAGGTGGAGACAGCATTGTGAAAGGCAGAACAGGCCTATTCAGGTGCAAGGAAGTCTCCTCCCACTACTCTAAATGCAGCCCAGGTCTATTCACCCCAGCCCTGACTCATCCAGGAAAGGCAGACACACCTCAACTCCCCCAGTGGCTGTCTACAGTGAATGCATCTTAGCAGCTCCTGTTACTCCAAAGCCAGACAGTAAATCCACAACCCAGCAGAGACACACAGGATGGTTAAGCAAGAAAATGGCTACTTTCTAAAAGTGCCATTTCCAACCATACAATATAAAAATCATATTTATTACAAGATGCATTTTTACATTCTGAGTTCAGGCATACTGAGATACATTTACAGGGTGTATTGCTTTGTCCACCCAAATAATAGAGTACTGCCCTCCCACACAGAGGCACAAACACGGCAAAGCAATAAAAACACCACCGGTAAAGGGATTTCACTGTCAGAAAATGAGAATTTCACTCTCATAAAAAGACTGTTTTCAGAATAAGGCATAGGGTTTAATTCGTGCAACACTCTCTAACAAAAAGGCTAGATAATATATATATATATATATATTTATATATATATATATATATATTCAAACCACCTCCGATTCCACCGCAGAAATCAGACTTCGACACTTGGGTGAGCTTCACCATTCAGCTTAAGTTTATTAAATCAGCTATATATATATATATATATTCACAGAAAAAACCATAGGTTTCATGCATGTTATAGTTAGGAAATGGCATTTAAAAAACCTTTGAAATTCACTGAAAAAACCATAGGTTTCAGGGATATAATAGTTAGCTGGACATTTCTCTCGTACAAAACCCTAGAAATTCCCCTGTTATAGTTAGTTCAGCGAACTATAACTCGCGGCCCCGCAATGCACTGCTGATGACGTCACATATTACATCACTCATGACATGGTCAGTGACATCACTGATGACATCACTGATATACCAACCATGCTGTAGCTTGTACCAAAATAAACGCGAAGTTTAACCCACCTCTGAGAGGCTTCTTTGAGGGGACAACTCTCTTTTTGTGGTATTGAAATGGCCAGTCCTGCCGTGAAGGAGCCCCGCCGCACAGCAGCAGACCATGCTGACGCTAACTGGCGGGTAGCAGTAATGGACAGGAGGAATGTGGTACAAGCCCTACGGTGCAGCCTGGATTGAGCAGGACATTTACCAACCCACTGGGATATTTTAAGTTTGTTTATTGTGCAGCATGCCAATTACTCACTGGAGTTTGATGTTGAAAAACTACCGAGACCAGCAGGCAGTGCACCTGTACACGCCCATTGGGGCAGGTCTTCAGAATATTAACAGGTGTTTGAACCGGTTGGTTCCTGCAAAAAAGACTTAGCCTGTGACAAAGTGCTGGAAAAGCACGAAATGCATCGGCTGTTGAATGGTGGGGATTTGCCCTGACAACCATGTTGTAGCTTGCATCAAAATAAACGCAAAGTTTAACCCACCTGTGAGAGGCTTCTTTGACGGGACAACTCTCTTTTTGTGATAAATAAATATATATATATATATATATTCACTGAAAAAACCATAGGTTTCACACACGTTATAGTTAGGAATTAGCATTTAAAAAACCTTGCAAATTCACTGAAAAAAACATAGGTTTCACACATGTTATAGTTAGCGGAAATTTTACTGATAAAAAACCAATGAAATTCCCCCGTTATAGTTAGTGCAGGCAACTATAACTCACGCGACCGCAATCTTCTGCTGATGCTAATACTGTATTTAGACACTTATTTGCCCATGTCTTCTTCCATACATTTTTAGCTATACATATATTACAAATATTTTTTTTTCATAAAGACACATATGTCATCAGCAGAAGATTGCGGTCGCGTGAGTTATAGTTGCCTGCACTAACTATAACGGGGGAATTTCATTGGTTTTTTATCAGTAAAATTTCCGCTAACTATAACATGTGTGAAACCTATGGTTTTTTCAGTGAATTTGCAAGGTTTTTTAAATGCTAATTCCTAACTATAACGTGTGTGAAACCTATGGTTTTTTCAGTGAATTTGTACGGTTTTTTAAATGCTAAGTTACTTTACGCCATTCGTGGCGTGCGCGCCCACTTAACGCAGTTCGTTCCGTGCGCGCACGGTGCGCTTCGCGCACCGTGCGCGCACAGTGAGCACGCGGTGCGCTTCGCGCACCGCGCGCCCACTTTACGCAGTTAGTGCCGTGCACGCACGGTGGGCACGCGGTGCGATGACAAAGCAAGAAAGCACGTCAACAAATCTGTTTCTGCTTTCCTCCGTGACTATGGTAGGGGTGCCATTTACCACAACAACTTGCGTTATGACATGCAAGACATTTATAGAGGAGATGGTGTGCACTTCAATGATGAAGGGAACAGAGTCTTCCTCTTGAACCTTAGACTCTGCATCGGTACTTACTTGTAGGTACCACTAAAAAATCATTTCATAAACACAACGGCTCTTTTTAGAGCCCCCTAATATCTAAACACTTAAATCTGATTTTCATTTTTTTTTTTTTTTTTTCCTACCGTACGCTTACCGTAAGCTTACCGTACGCGTACCCCGTGATTTTTTTTAAAATCAATAAATGTTTTCTTTGTACTTTTCTGTCCTTCTTTGACCCCCTTACAAATGTTAGGGGGTCTGTAACTCTCCTCATTGCCCCCTTTCCTTGTTTTCACTCTTTTTTTTCAGAGTGAAATACACAAAATGGCGGCCGCCGCTTCCTGGTTTCGGCCGATTCGAATGTTTACTAAGATCTAAGAGCCAATCAGAATCGCGCTCGCGCACGCCACCGTACGCTTACCGTAAGCGTACGGTAAGCGTACCGTAAGCGGGCTCAGATATATATATTGATTTAAAGGCTATTTTCTCAGAATCTACTGAACAGATTTACACCAAACCTACAAAAGGCACTTCCTTGACCTAGGGACTACCTCTCTGCCAAATTTTGAGTAATTCTGTTCAGCCGTTCGGGCTGTAGCTCGTTCTAAAGGTCCTATGGAAAAATGCATGGGAAAAACGCGTTTTGGGACCCCCCTTTTATCTCAGCCCCCGCTTGACGGATCCCCCCGAGACTTTCAGGGTAGGAGCGGAGCGTAGCGCCCCACCTATTTTGAGAAATTCGCGAGGATTCGTCGACCGGCGCCAAAGTTATTCAAAATAGAATGTTGAGGTTTTCCTATGGAAACGTGGTCCTAACTATAACTACCTACTGGCGACCGCCAGTAGGTAATATATATATGTATGTATGTATGTGTGTATATATATATATATATATATATATATATATATATATATATATATATATATATATATATATATATCCAAATGAAGATGCACTCCTGTCGGAGAACGTAGCCCGTTGAGAGGTGGCACGATGCCGGTGGAGTATGCCGGTAGTTAATTTTTGCAAAAAACGGAGTTCCACTCGTGCACTCAGGTCATGGAAAGGACTTCACCAATACACCAAGGATACTTCAAAGGGGGTTTATTGTCATCATAAACTCAACGTGACGCGTTTCACCCTCAAGGGGCTTGCTTATACACCATTATGTCCATAGACCACAGCTTACATACATTACCGATTACAACATAGACATCGAGAAGGGACTTGCGCGTTTTGCCTGTAAGCGCCATATTGGAGTGGTACAATTGAAAGGAATAGCAGCACACAGCGATATTGTATAAGTGCCATTTTTGAGTGGTACAATTGCAAGGAAGAGCGGCAAACAGCGATGTCATTTCATAATAATCACATTACTCTACCTTGATATACTGGTGTACTGATTGTGGTTATACACTAAGGATGTTAATAGCTTTTTGCATCCATTAAGAACCACAATGAGCTGCAACTTTTTTAGCCCGCACGTAGTCTATATCAAGACCTGACCTATTATAAAATACTCCCATAGTGGGTGTTATCTCAGTCAGTAATGATATCGGGAAACATATTATTCAGCCTTAGAGTATAACATCATATCCATGTCATCAGCTGCTGTTACCTGCTTGTGTTTGTACATTGTTTTCTCTTTCTCGGGCTTGCCATTGTATTTTTTATCTTTTATCTTACATGCAAGAAGTAAAGGCAAAATTGCCGGATGTTAATCTATAACACGCTTATATGCTTGTTAAGTCCGCTCATTCTGTCTAAGATATACATCTATATGGTACAAGTCTGGTCTAATGGTACATCCTTTTAACCAAAATCAAACATGTGCTTAAATAATACAAAAATTAATTTCAAAATTGAAAATGATCTTATCTGTTCACTGGAGAGCAGCATTGGAAGAAAAGGGTAGGGATCCTGTGTCGCGGGCCCGAGACATAGTCCCTTCCTTTCCTCCTGTAAAGATAAAACAAGACACATCAGTTTTGTTCATTTTGCAATTGACACCCTAATGTTGAAGATTCTAAAAATACCAATTTTGTTTGTATTTTATCATTTTTACAACATGTTCAGGTTTACCCTTCCAAGACATGTCCCTATCGTGGCTTACCAATTGCGTGAATACACATACATCCCATTTATGTTGTTAATCTTCTTCTTATTACTAAATTGTTGCGGTTTATCACTAACATGTCCTACCCCTGTCGAAATTGTGATCAAAAGGAATCTTAAGAGACGGAAGAAGACCTCAATGCTAAACTAATCTTCATGTAAATGTATGGCCATCTCCTCATCAATATTATGGCCATTTGGATAACGTGTCCCCATCCCAATGATATGTCTTGATTCTCGTTGTCTTAATCTTAATGTACAGTTGCCTCCTCTTTTATTGGATACTACCCGCTCTATGACATAATAAGACAGTTTGGTGTAATCCGAGAAATGTTTGATCTCAAAGTGACGGGCAATGGGGTACTGTTGGTCCTTATTGGTAATTGCCCTCATATGTTCAAGGACCCTTTTCTTTGCCATATGTGTTGTACTACCTACATATCTAAGCTTGCAGGGGCATTCAAGTACATAGATCACATTCGTACTGCTACATGTAAGAAACTGCTTAATCCTAATCATGCTTTTGGTGCTGTTATTCCAAAATTCTTTCTGCATGCGGCTGTTTCCACATGCCTTGCAGTGGCCCCATGGAAAGAAACCTTGCAGGTCTATACTTCTTTTGATATCCCTATTGGGTAAATCACTGTGAACCAGAAGATCCTTAAAACTACGTCCCTTCCTGTAGCTTATTAGCGGATGTGCTGGTAGCAAGTTTCCTACGATTGGATCTCCTTTAAGAAGGTTCCAATTACGGGAAATCATTTTCCTGACTTGATCTGAGTGTCCATTAAAAGTGAGTATCATCCGAGTCTCTGAGTTATCACTGTCAATTGTGGGATTGGATTTGGGGGAGATTTCTAAAATAGTGTCTCTGTTAATCGTCTTCACCCTTTCCATTGCTTTTTTGAGTACCCACGTGGGATATCCTCTATCCCTGAATCTCTGTATCATGGTCATTTGTTCCTTCAAAAAGCCCTCCTTGGTACTACAATTTCTTTTTGCTCTGAGCAATTCCCCATAGGGGATGCTCCATTTGAGTGTGTTTGGATGGCTGCTTAGGGCATGTAATAATGTGTTACCTGCCGTTGATTTGCGAAACAAAGTTGTTGTCACTTTGTTGTTTACAATTTCCACACAGGTATCGAGATACTCGACCTTTTGTTTGCTTACAGTGTGTGTGAGGGTTAGGTTGATAGTGTTCTGGTTTAGTTTTGTGATAAAATTTTGAACTTCCTGTTTGTTACCTTTCCAGATAACAAACAGGTAGTCAATGTACCGTAACCAGAGTACGACCTTGGTAAAGTCATGCTGTAACCTTGCTTCCCTTCTGATGTCCTCTTCCCATGCTCCCATAAATAAATTAGCAAAACTGGGTGCAAAGCTGGTTCCAATCGCAGTACCTAGGGATTGTTTGTAAATCATATCGTCAAACATGAAGAAATTATTCTCCAGACAGTATCTGATGATATCAAGTATCATCTGTGTATGTTCCCTGTATCTTATGTGTCTGCGTTTAAGGAATCTGTCGTATGCCTCTATACCCTGTTCATGATTGATAATAGTATAGAGGGAACTGACATCCATGGTGACCAATACAAAATCTTCTTCCCATTTTAGATCATAAATTTTAGCCAAAAAGTCTTTCGTATCGTTGACCTATGAGGGTAGGGTGATCACGAACTCCCTCATAAAGTGATCAGCATAACGGGACAGGTTCTCCAATACACAAACCCTGGAGGAGATAATTGGTCTCCCCGGGGGAGTGTCTCTGTTTTTATGTATTTTGGGAAGCAAGTACATGACTGGGAGGATAGGAAAATCTTTTTGGAGATAGCAATACTCTTCCCATTCTATCAAACCCTTATCCTTCCACTCACTTAATTTTTCCCAGATCTGCACAATACTATTATTGTAGTCTGACCTGTTGGATCTAGAGTATGTGTTTGTGTCACTAAGTTGTCTTATTGCTTCTGCTACATACATATCTCTAGATAGACTAACAATATTTCCCCCTTTGTCCGCGGGTCGAATCACAATACTGTCATCCTCAGCTAGTTCTTGCACAGCTTTCCTCTGTGAGAGGGTAAGGTTATGTTTAAAGCTTCGCATTTTCTTGGCCCAGTTTTGTTGTCTAAACTCCAGTAGATTCTGGCCCACCTGTTCTTGAAAGGTGTCAAATTATCATGACTCATGGTTGGTAAAAAGGTTGATTTAGGTTTGAAACCTGAAATGGCAGATGCATCGCACCTAATTTCCATTTCGTTCAAAATACGATGGGCCTCAATATTGGCATCTGAACTACCGGTGTCATTTTGTAGTTCATGCATTGCCACTAATAGGTCAATATCCCCTATTGTTAGCTCATCTTCTGGCACAGGATAAGAGCGGACCGGAGCGGGCCACGAGTTTTGATAATTTCGCGAAGATTCGTCAACCGGCGCCCAAGTTATTCCAAATAGAATGTTGCGGATTTCCAATGGATAATAGGTCCTAACTATAACTACCTACTGGCAACTGCCAGTAGGTAATATGTATATATGTGCAAGCAAGAATATCACACTTATAATGGGCAAATGCAACCGTTAAATGCATAGAATAAAATTCAACAAAAGAATTACAAGCAGATACTAGTATAATGGACATCCACTGCAAGAAATCAGAAAGATATATATACACTAAATACATCAGATGATTACAACCACTGAATACTTGAATGTGCACAGACACACTCACACATCACAAAGTCAGTACTCAAAGAAAACACCTGACTGGCTGCAAACACTGCATCTTAGTCCACTCCAGACTGAGGGATTCACAGCCAGGGTTAAGAGCCTCAGCAAGCCGGGATCTGCTGCACTGAAGTAGACATGTCTGTCCCCAATCAGATGCCAAACGAACCACAGCTTTATGATCTCAAAGCACTGGAAGGTTCCAAGAAGCCCTCCTCTGCGCCAAGGAATCTCACTAGAGTTGGCCACTCTCCATGCATGCATTCCAAAGGCAAAATAGTTCTCACATTCCTTCTGCACTCTCACATGTTCCAGCTTTTATCTAAAGGAACCTTACAAAAGCCTCCAGAGGTACAGAAAATGATCTCCAAAAACAAAACAACCTTGACCATGAATAGCCTAAACAACTTGAGTAATCTGGGGACATGCCTGTGTGCGCAAAAGCTCATGCTAGACAGAGACAGAATTCAAGATGGCATGAGGGCATGTCAAACCCAATAGTAAGAGCTTTATAATACTTCCCAATGTATAACACAGTGCACATTTGTGCACCACTGCCTATAGCTCCACACACCTCATCTCCCAATGTACAACATAATGCACAATTGAGCACCACAGCTCATAACACTGCACTCTGAGGCCAAGAAGTACATTCCACACCTCTCTCATGTCTTCAAATGCACATCTTACACGTTCTGCTCCTGGCAAGGCAGTTCTACTCTGTGAAAGCTCTTCCCCTGCTACAATGAGACACAAAAGAAATCTTCAAGGAAAAAGACACATGTGGGTACATGATGTCGTACATTCAAGCTAGGGTAAAGGAAAACACCAAAAGTCAATAAAAATAATAGTAATCAAAAGTCATCACATGGTCTCAAAACATTGGAGTGCCTCTAGCACTACAGAGGGCTACTTCTGTGGGTGGCACAACCAGTACTGTATGCCCATTAGGAGCATTTGATTTACAAACCCTGACACTCTCAGTGCACATTACTAGGGACTTACCAGTAAATCAAACATGCAAATCATTGAAACACCAATCCATAACCTAATTTACAGTAGGGGCACTTGCACTTTCACACTGAGCAGCAGTGAGAAAATGTGCAGAGACACTAAACCAGCAAAAACAGAGTCAAAACCAGGAGGTCAGAAAGCAAAAAGACAGGGGAAGCACACCAAAAGATGCTAAGTCTAACCCTTATCATATTTGCAGGCAGGTTTTAGGAAACACGTCAGCACCACTGGCCAGGTGTTTAGATTCCTAACTATATATTGGAAGACAGTAGTCATATGAAAAACCTATCTACATGTAGTTTTTCTGGATTTAAAATCCTCATTCGACCTGGTCCATTGTAGCATATCTGGAAGGTACTGGAAAAATGGGATCTCTCCAGCCCTGCTAGATCATCTAATTTGCTTGGACTCAGAGACCTATGCTCAGGCACATTGGGGACAGAAGGAAGAGCTTACCGAACAGTTAGGGGTGGAGAGAGGGGTGGGACACGGGTGTGTGTTAGCCCCAACTCTCTTTTCCTGTATGTAAATAATGTGGTGGCCCATTTAGAGGACAGCAGAAGTGATGTACCAATGATTACTGGCTGCAAGATTCCTTTACTCCTATTTGCGAATGACACCTTGCTAGTGTTCAAAACTCCAGTGGGTCTACAGACCTTGGTGTACCACTGTGCAATTTTCTGTGCAGATCAGGGCATGGAAATAAACCAGGGAAAAAACAAATGTATGTCCATCAACCCAGATAAGAAATTCAAAGGATCTATCAACTTGGGCGGCCGCAGTCTGGACATAATTGATTGACTTTGTTTACTTGGGTATTAAGCTGACATCGAATATGTCTTGGCTCCCTCGAAGTCAGGAAAAGTAGCTTAAACCTATGCCAACACCCATCTGGGATAGTAAGGTTTTATAAATCCGCAAAAGGCTAAACTAAAGCAAGTCTTATAATAGCGGAGGCTGAAGTCTATCCTGCGAGAAATTGGGTTTCTAGTTGGGAGAGTTATGCACCCTGTCCAATCAGGAACCACAATTCTATTCAGGGTAGGTCACACCACAACCTAAATTGTCCTGTTCTCACGATCTGATAGCTTGCCACAGAGCGGTCAGGATTAACTCAGAAGGCAATGTGTAAAGTATTTGTGAAACACATCATACAATAACACAGTGACAACACCACAAAAGACTCTGTGCCAGGTTAGAAAAGTAGATTATGATTTTGTAAATAAAACCAGAACAAAATGAAAAAAAAACAATGTGTAGAAGTCGCTTAACCACTTCTGAAACGCAGGGTTGCACTGTATTTACAAGAATACAGTGCAGGCCTGCATTTCCCCCTGAGCTGGTGCTAATTAAGCTGCCTAGTGCCAATGCAGGCACCCATGCACTATAGTTCAGGAATACCTGTGTTGTGAGGAATGATTGTTTATGTGCAGGAAGGTGTCCCTTCCTGCACATATATAATCACAAATACCGATGTATAACTTCTATGTGTGTTGCTTTGTGCAGCACACACAGAAGTTGCAAAATTTCATTTTTTTAATGATTGTTTATGTGCAGGAAGGGACATCTTTCTGCACATACATAATCAATAGCATTTTGCTGTTTCTATGTGTACTGCACAACACAGCACACATGGAAACATCAAAAATGAGGAGAAATAAAAAATTTCTCCTGCTTTCGCCATGGTAAGAGCAGGTTTTCCCTGGTCTTAATTTTGGCACTAACCCATATATACACCACCCTTGTAAATATGGGGCAGAGTCAAAATCAATGGGTGTTGTGGTGGCACACCCACCATAACCCCCACTGCCTGCCCCTTTCACACTAAGCATAGCGTGAAAGGGTGCCTTGTATATAAGGCCATACCAATATCTCCACAGGAACATCACTAAAAGTGATGTTCCTGTGGGGATAGGGGCATGTAAATATACCCCTGAGTGAGTTATCTAGCCACGCTAAATCAGGGCAAAGTTAAATTTTCAGGCCTACAGTGAAGGAGCACAGGCAGAATACAGAGACCCAATTGGGTCCGCTGAACCAAAGTACCTTGATCCAGGATGCTTCTTCATTGACGAGGAGGCACGGTGCAGCCAAAGCAATGTGCTGGTGTTGAGCCATATAGTGGATGAGATGCATCAATTTTCTCCACGCAACAGTGGCAATACATCGATTCCAAGTGCGAGGCATGGGGTCGGGATGTGATGTGCGGCTGCTGCTTCCACAGTAGGCGATGCATCAATTTCACTACTTATGTACATCGATTAGACACGAGGATGGCAGGATTGCATGCGAATACTTTTTGAACCAGAGACAAATAGAGTTCTTAAACCACAGTAACATAATCCTATAATTGATACAAGGGTTCCTCATCAATAATATCTTCCTATCTCAAGACCAACTGTATAGACAGAAACAAGGGGCAACCATGGAGACCAATTGTGTTCCAAGCTACGCTACCCTCCATGTGGGTTGGGGAGATGAGAGCATTCATTGGAGTGAGACCATGAAATTACTTGGTGCATGTGGCAATATGGCACAGAAACATTCAAGCCTTGATTCATATATGCTCCATATGAAGGAATTGGTACAAGAGTTTATACAAAATCTAAATTACTACACTCTAATTTTGAATCTCACATCAGAAATAAGACAAATCAAAATAACGTTTTTTGAGTCAAAATAAAGAACAGAACATTAACCACCAGATTATTCATAAAATCAACAGAGGATAATAGTGTGCTGCATGCAACAAGCTCTCACCAAACCCAGTTAAAATCTAGCATACTGTATGTTAAACTCCTTAAAATATAAAGAATCTTCAGTAAGGAAGATGACTCTGAAGAAGAGAGAAGTAGATATGGCATAAGAGATTTAAAGAAAGCAGCTACAGAGAAACTTGCAAACACCACACAGAGTGAAATCTGTGAACCACAACAATTCCAAAGGGATATGCCTAATCAGTGAGTACAATCAGCATAGAAGATAAATATCAACCATCATAAAGAAACATTGGAATATCCTCATGATGAATCAATTAATGAACATTCTGGCAGGTAAAAGACCAAACATAACTTTCAAGTGATCAAGATCACTCAAGGACTATCGAGAACAAAGCCATGCAAACACAGCTAGAGAAACAAATTGTTTCTAAATAATGCAAGGATTTAGAAAATTTGAGGCATGTGCAAATAGTAAAACAGGGAAAGAATATGAATTTCCATTCCAAAAAAACAAAATACAAGTAAAAGCACAATTAAATTATATACTGTATATGTAATTGAGATATGTGAGTGTTTATGTTTTTTGCATCTCAAATTCAGAATAATGTAGATTTGCTTACATTTGTGGCATAGTGACAGTACATTATAATAGAAGGGAAGGAAACAGAACTGTATTGTTAAGGCAACTGTAATCAAGACATAGAATCTCACTAGAAACAAAACATCCCAAACTATGAAACAGTGAAGAAGAAATTAGGAGTTTCCGCAATACATGAAGGTGAGCAAACACAGAGTAGGAAATGAGGAGTTACCACTATGGATGACAGTAAATGTTCAGAAAGACAATGTGAGGAAGAGAAGAGGATAAAGAAACAAAATGAATGGAAGGACACTGAATTCCATTGTATACACAAAATAAAATAAAGTGCCTTCATACATTTTGAAACATGATCTGAGCCTGGTGTCTGAACAATGAGCAGGTTTAGGGAGAACTTGTCAACTTTTTTGAAAGAGCAATTACTAAAACATCTATTCTAGCAGAAAGGACACAGCCATTGGTTAAAATAAACCATAAATTTGGTGGGGGGTGTATGTTTTCACTTAATAGAACTAGAGGAAGCCCACAGGAACTTTAAATAACCATTAACTATTGGTTTGATAAATGGACATTTCATTATGTGAACAATAGTTATTGATATTTTTATGCTATTTTTATATCACTGTACATATGCTTTATAATACAACACATGCCAAATGAACAATTGGTAAATGTGAGATGGGGCTGTATAATCAAATGCGGAGTGTGAAGATGATTGTTAAAATCACAAAGGTAGCTGACACATAAGAATACATTGTCTGATCTACATTAGAGCAACAAATAGAAATGTGTAAAAATTGTGCGAGGGCATGAGGAGTAGTTACCTTAGGGTGTGGGTTATAGTTAATAGAGATAAATATAACTGGTGAATTTCTGTGTTTTTTTCAGTTTAAAAGGTTTTCACCCAACTATAACATTACTTTATCAAGGCCTAGTGACGCTGAAACGTGTGGGTTGGATTTTTTGGCATTTCTTCCCAAAAACATGAAGCATAAATTGTCTGATCTACATTAGAGCAACAAATAGAAATGTGTAAAAAAAATTGCGAGGGCATGAGGAATAGGTACTTTAGGGTGTGAGTTATAGTTAATAGAGATAACTATAACTGGTGAATATCTGTGTTTTTTTCAGTTTAAAAGGTTTGCATCCAACTATAACATTACTTTATCAAGGCATAGTGACGCTGAAACGTGCAGGTTGGATTGTATGGCATTTCTTCCCAAAAAAATGAAGCATTTTTCCTACAAAGTGACTTTGGAGTTAGTTTACACTCAGGAGTGAGTGTTTTCTGATAGTTACCAACAATTGGAAGAGGATTTCTGTAGAAATTGGGTTTTTATTTTCACCCTAGCACGCACCACTGCCGAAAGGGTCCCAGCTGCGAGGACTGGTGACGCTGTTATATATATATGTGACCATGTGGATGGTGGCCATTTTGTGTGTTGAGTCCTAGTGGCTCAATGCTCATACTAAATGTACTCTATGCACAGTGTTTTACATATGTATTATTATATACTTTTTTTGCATATTGCATCTGCACCACTCCTTGCCTTGCCTCCCAAATCCCAGTGGGTTTCAAATTTCAATTCTTATGGTAATCGTTATACATCAGCAATTATATATTATTTGAATAGTTTTTTATGCTAATTATATCACAAACTTGTTTAATTTGATTTTAATTGTTGTCCAATTTTTTAAAATTTCTTATCAATTTTTTAAACATTTTTCAATTATTATTTTTATTTCTTGTTAATTTTTTCATTTATTTCAAATTCTTTTTCATTTTTTAAAAATATTTTTTTCTTACTGTCTGTAGACTTTTAATTTTTTCTAATTTTCTTTTTCCCATTTTCCCAACATCCGGCATCCGCCTCCCTGCCTTCTGTAGGAACAAAGCCGCACAACAGCATTCATCTTCTAATGATTATTCCCTTGTCATCTGCACCTCCCTTAGTGTCACATACACTCGAACCTCATAAAGCAAACTGTTACATTTGTATGTTGTTGTTACTCTTTCTCATGGAATTGATTGGACAAGCTTTACAGCAGAGTGCTGTTCGCACTATCCACCTGACGACAGACATGTGAAGCGCTTACCCAGCCACTGATTAAATGTGCATCACTGCAAACTGGATATATTTTGTGGGGGTTAGAGATTTAATATCTCCAGGTGTTGACGCTGCTGAAATTTATAATGGTGCTCGGAAGCATGCAACAGTAGCCATGTTTGCCATGGAGAAATCACATACTGCTGCATCTTGGAATAATTTAACAACTAGGTATTTGAATGTGTGCGACCAAGAGGGCTTAACAGTGGATCTGTTGCCATAGACAATGGCAGTAATATTGTTAAGGCCATGACAGATGGTGGCTATTTTAGGGTCCTGTGTTTGGCGAACTGCACCAAAATTATTTTACAGGACTTTCTTAGAAAAGAAGACCAAGCCAGCAACTTACTGTCCCCCTGCAGAAGAATCTGCACTCATTTCAGCCATTCTTTTAAAGCCCAGAGGCAGTTGAGGGTCATTCAGTGTGATATTAGAATGATAGTTAAAGCACTCATACTGGAGGTGCCAACACATTGGAACTCAACTAGTTACACGGTGCAATTTCTGTTTGAGCAGTTGTTCCATATGCTACAGGAATAGTTAAAAGAGATGTCTGAAATGTACACAGGTGTGGATGAAAAAAAGATGTGCATGATTTGGTGGAGAGCCTAATCTTTTGGTTATCTGTCAATACAAGTGTGCAAAGAGACATTGTGTCATCTAAACATTACACGTGTGCCACAATTCTTGATCCACGGTACAAACAATTACTGGCCACTTTCATTCCTTTATCAGATGGGGATGTTTCAAACTATAAGACGTGGCTTACTGAGCAAGCCAGTGACCTAGAAAAAAGAACGGCTAGGAATTAGCCGTCCAATCCTCCAGGGCACAAGTTCTGCAGTGCAGCCTTCAATGTCAGAGCCTGAGGAGAGTGATGTTGGCTTACAGCAGCCAAAACCAACAACAAGGACACCAGCAACAACAGAAACAGGAGCATCAGCCCCAAAATTTGAATTTGATTGGTTTCAAGAGGCAGAGCTTAAGTGCTAGATGAAGGAAGTTATCAACTTCACAGAAACCAACATGGTGATGACACTAAGAGGCCTACACAACTCTATGGACTGGTGGGGAGCGATGCATTGATTTAACTTGATTCGGGAAATGCAATATTGCTGAGTGTGCTGGCTGGCTCAAATGTGAAACTATGTGGTGGTTGGGTGGGTAGCTCGTTGTTGTAGGTAACTGGAAACAGCATGTGGTGATCATCACATTATGCACGCACTAGGCTACATATTATGATGATAATTGTTAGACCTTGCATCCTTGGTGTGGTTTTCCCCTCTATTTTTGACTCTGGTACTATTGAACAAAGCCTTAATCTGATCCTCCTAATGGGAAAATACGTAAATGCAAAAGGGGGTAAACTGTATATGGCTTTTGTCGATTTAACAACAGCTTTCGACTGCGTAAGCCATGTCAAACTATGGAGGACATTGGAAGAAATGGGAGTGGAGATCGCCATAATTAACTTCCTAAGAGAACTCTATGGAAATGCGACTGCAATGGTCCGGTTTGGCAAAAACGGGGAGTGCACAGAGTCGTTCAAAGTAGAGAGGGGGGTTAGGCAGGGCTGCATCCTGGCACCCTTCCTATTTTCTCTTTATACAAATGGTCTTGAATTAGCCATGCTGGAAGGGTGTCAGGACGTACCACTTTTACAAAAACGACCAATACCTGCCCTATTGTACGCGGATGATGCCGTGATTATGGCACGGACCCCGAGAGGTTTACAACGCGCCTTGAATATCTATCATAAATATATGGAAAATTTAGAATTGAAAATAAATATTGGGAAAACTTTTATAATGAGCTGTGGGACAGGTAGTATTAAACAGAAGGATATTTTTATCGAAAATAAAACGGTGGAGTTTACCAAAACGTATCCGTATTTAGGCATCCTAATTGAAAATAAAGGTTTGTGGCGGAAATTATTGTTTTTGAGAACAACAACAGCTCTGGTTAATTTTTCGCTGAGGCTGGGTAAGAGACCGCCGATGGAGAAGCTCCAAATATATCAAGCCAAATGTGTTAGCACAGCGATATATGGGGCAGGAGTCTGGGGACATGGAGTAGTAGATGAACTTCAGAAAGTTGAGAATGCCTTTTTTAGGTACTTACTGGCAGTCCCACAAGGCACTTCTACTTTCCTGTGCCACATGGAACTGGGCGCACCTTACATTACAGACATCATAAAAGTTCAACCGGTGCTATTATGGCACCGTATTTGATGTTGCCCAAAAACACCATTTAATCGGGAGGTGCTGAAAGATCTCCTAGGCCTAGAGAACGCTCATAAGATTGGGTGGCTCAGGTATGTTAAAAATTTCCTGTCTGAGATGGGGCTATCAAATTACTATAAAAATCCTGTTATGTGAGCTCAAATCTCCAGGAAAACCTTTAAAAAACAATGTATGAGCCACATGGAGGAATTCAGATTAGCGGTAGAGGTATCCAAGCGAACAGTTCAAAACAACTTAATGATGCGAACTATCCTTAATACTCAACCTTACTTAATTTTCACCTTAAGTGGGCATGATAGATTCGTGCTAACACGTTTTAGGCTAAATGTTTTTTATTGTTTGGTCAGCTTCCCAAAAATGAATGACTGGGCCAAAGACTTACCTAATTGCCCCTGTGATGAGATATCACCCCAAACGTCGATGCATGTGGTCCTATTTTGTAAATATTATAAGAAATTAAGAGAAAAATGGATCAACCCTATCTTATTGATTTGGGGTTTAAGGCAATGCCGTCCAGCCTATCTTGCACTACAATGCCTAGATGCAGAATGTTTTGCGAGAAACATTGCATATTTTTTTAAAACAAGCATCAGGCACAGAAAATATCTTTAAAAAATGAAATAAGGAAATGCTCTTAAATATTGAAAAAATACCTGTGCAAAATGGGTAAATGTGCTTTTATCTTTCTATCTGCTTATTGGTAACCTTCCTGGTGGCTTACGGCTTACGGCTTACTCCTGGTGGCTTACGGTGCTAAAAAATGAGATTACTAAATTTGCTAGTTGATTTGTATTATTTTTATATAATGAATTCCAGAATTATGGGGGCGTGGCTTGGCTGCCGACGGGCATGGACGTGTGAGCAGAGAGCTCCGCATCCAGCCCAGCCAAAAATCCTGTTCAACCTGCAGCCCCGGTGTTCCAGACGCCTGGAGGGCAGCCTCGAGTGCTCCGGTCCCTGACCACGGCGCGGCGGAGCGGAGCGCGGCGCTGAGGACTGGCGCCGCGCTGAGAGTAGCGGCGGCCGCGAGCCACCGCCGGCCATCTTGGGCGGCCTGAGAGCAGCGGAACAGCCGGGGCCCACAGTTTCGTGGGAACCGCCCGGAAGTGCAGCGCGACCGGCCGAGGACGCCGGAAGTGGCGGCCCCAGCAAAGCGGCGGCCGGACCGGGTCGGACCCCATCCAAGGGGAGAGCCCTGCTGCTGCTAGCCCTTGCACAGCCGGACTCGGGCGCGGCGGCTGCCTGGAGGTGGAGGTGTGCTCCGAGGAGCTGAGTGCGGCCTGAAGGAGGTGGTGTGCTCCGAGGAGCTGAGTGCGGCCTGAGGTGGGGCGGCGACCCTGGTGACGGCGTGGCTGTGGCACCCCCGGAGGAGCTGATAGCGGGCCAGGAGTGGGACGGCTGGCGCCACGCGGGCCATTGTGGAGGTGGTCTGCCGGGTCCTGGACTGCAGACCGGGCCGAACGGAGGGACGGACTTTGCCTCGGGGGTGCAGTGAGGAGATAGGACGGCGAACTACGGGGGTGCCTGCGGCTGTTACACCGCACTGCAGGGACGACAGGCTTCGAGGAGTGGAGCGGGTCCTCCTCGCTGGGGCCCCTCAGGGAGCACGTCATTGGCGGTTAGAGGCAGGAGTGTGTGGTGCCTCGTAGCCGGAGAAGAGATATGCCGTGACCACTGTGCTGAGGCCTTGCTCTGGATGGTGATAGCCTCGCGGCCCCCTGGTGGGCCCCCTGACCTGGGAGCATGGGCAAACCAAGGTCAAAGCCGGGAGCGAATCCGGCGGACTCCGTGGGCGACTCGGCTGGTGGCCGGGATGGCGGGACTCACGTGGACTCTGCGGTGGGGCTCCAGCAGCGTCAGATGGAACAAATCCTGCAGGCCATAGCGGATACCCGAACGGCGCTGCAGACGGACATTGCGCAGGTGTCCTCCAATCTGGGATTGCTACGCACGGATCACAGGAAGCTGGTGGACAGGGTCAAGCAAACGGAGGACGCGTTGGACTTGGCAGCTCCGGCGCAGAAGGCATTGGAGGCCCAGTCGGCGGACCTTCTCAGGAGGGTGGCGGTCCTAGAGAAGAGGGCAGAGGATGCGGAGGGACGTAATCGCCGCAACAACATCCGTGTGGTGGGCCTGCCCGAAAAGATTGAAGGAGGAGACATGCTGGCTTACCTGGAGACCTGGCTGAAGGAGGTGGTGGCGCCGGGAGGACTGACGCAGTTTTACACCCTGGAGAGGGCACACAGGGTCCCGGCCCGGCCTCCGGATCCGGGCCGACCTCCCAGGCCGGTGGTGGCTCGGCTGCTGCACTACAGGGACCGCGATATCATTCTCCAGAAGGCAAGATCCATGGGATCCTATCAAGTGGAGAATGTCCCGGTATCAATCTATCCGGATTATCCCATGGAGGTCCAGCGCAGGCGCTCCTCCTTTCAGGCGGTGAAAAAGGCGCTACGGGACGAGGGCCTGCAGTACTCCTTACTGTTCCCGGCTCGCCTCAGAGTGGTACTGGACGGAAAGACGTCCTTCTTTACGGACCCCGCGGCGGCCTGGAGCTGGTTCGAATCGGCCCGAACGGGAGCAGCGGCGCATGTGGACGAGGAGGGGCCGTCGGGGACCCGAGCGATGGCCCGCCGCAGCAGGCGCAACAGGACACGGACAACAGGGGTCCGATCACCGGGAGCATCCCAGACGGTGCTGGAGCGGCGGGCTGCGTTGCGGGCGGTCTCTGTGATATCGGGGGCCACGGCCTCCCAGCCCAGTGAAGACTCGGGCTCCAAGAGGGGCTCAGAGGCCTCCCTGTCGGATGGCCCCGGAGAGGATGCGGAGCTGCTACCGGACGTGACCCCAGGGACGGCAGATGAACTGCTGGACGCTTGAAGGAACTGGGACTCCCCTGGGTGCAGTAAGAGGTGCAGAGCGGGAGTTGTATGTCTGTGAGGTGGAGGGCCCAGACCTGGCTTTGCGGGGTTGGGAGTGTGATCGGTAACTGATGACGCCTTGCGGACCGGGGATTGTTGCTGGGGGGCCCTGGAGTGGGGAGCTGGAGAGCGGGAGATTTGAAGGGGCGAGGAACACCGGGGGGGGGATTTGCAGAGACTGGGCGCGGATGCACAGCGGGGGACAGTCGACCGGCCCGTCTGGTGCAGAGTCACTACCTCACCCTCACGGACATTATGAGACGCTGGTGGCTACCAGAGTGTTAGATATTGTTTGGGGTGGTATTTGGATGGGTAACTGCAGTTTAGCACCTGTTCTGGGGAGGGGAGGGCATGTGGGGAGTTGGGGAGTTGTGGGGCTTCAGGGGAATGTCAGTGTGCCTCGGAAGGCTGGGAAAGAGTGGTTGGTAAGGCGATGGGATGGGGACCCCACCTAAACTGCGAGTCCTGACCTGGAATGTGAGGGGGCTCACCTCTATGGGGAAGAGATATAAAGTGCATGCCTACCTGGTGCGGAGAGGGATCCAGGTAGCCTTCCTCCAAGAAAACCATTTAGATCGCGAGGAGGGGAAGGCGTTGCAGCGGCGCTGGCGAGGCCAATTATTCTATACTACCTTCTCGAAGTTTGCCCGAGGGGCCCTGATATGGGTTAGGGCGGGAGTCCCTTTCCAGCCGCTGGCGACACTGGTGGACCCGGAGGGCAGGTTTGTAGCAGTGCAGGGGCGACTAGACGGGAGGGACATGGCCTTCTGTAGTGTGTATGCCCCTAATGTAGACCAGGCCGCCTTCTTCTCCAGACTGTCGGGGCAGCTCGCGGCCTATTTGACGGGGACGGTGGTGTTGGGAGGGGATTTTAATTCAGTGGCTGATGTTGAGCTGGATAGGTCCCACCCGCCCCTTGCACAATCGGTGGTCCGTAGGGTGGCCAATAGTAGGCGCGCTTGGCAGGACACCTGGGGGTTGGTAGACACGTGGCGGACACATCACCCGATGGATAGGGATTACTCCTTCTACTCAGTCCCCCACGAGTTGTATGTCCGTTTGGACAGTATATTGTGTTCCCCGGATGCCCAGACTCTGATGCGACATAGTGAGTATTTGGCTAAAACCATCTCGGACCATAACCCTTGCATGGGGGTGCTGCAGTGGTCTAGACAGCGGCAGGCGATACCCACATGGCGCTTAAACCCCTTGTTGCTGGAGGACCCGGTTTTCCGGGCTGAGGTTAGCGGCTGCATAGAGCAGTACTTTAGGACTAACTCGGATACGGCGTCGACCCGGGCGACGGAATGGGATGCGTTCAAAGCGGTGGTTCGGGGAGTTTCTATATCGTCCACCGCTGGTGTGCGGAAGACCTTGCTGGAGGAGGTAGCGGGGGCGGAGGCCCAACTGCGGACGGCTGAGCGCGCGCATCAGGCTGGGGAGGGCGAGCTGCCTGCGGTCGTGGAGGCACGTGAGGGCGTGGCGGTGTGTGTAGAGAAGCTTCGCTTCTTTGATCATAAGGATTACCTTACCCGGGCGCATGCGGAACGGGATAAGGTGGGGTCTCTTCTGGCATGGTTGGCGTCCCCGGCGGCCCGCGGTACCCCTATACTATCTCTGGTCGAGGCAGGGGGGGTCCCGGTCTATTCTCAGACGGGGATCAATAAGCAGTTTGCCAGTTATTATGCAGGGCTGTATGACAGCACCATGCAGGGGGAACCTGAAGGCTTGGCCGAGTTTCTGGTGGCGGCTCGCCTACCCCGGCTGGACCCAGAGAGCGAGAAGGACCTCGGGGGTGCTATATCCCTGGGCAAGATTCGTGCAGCGATTAAGCATATGGCCAGGCGAAAGACCCCGGGAGTGGACGGATTGCCCATTGAGTTCTATGCGACTTGCCCGGATCTGCTAGCGCCACAGCTGCAAGTCCTTTACGGCGAGGCTTGGCGACTTGGGCGCTTACCGGCATCCGCTCGAGAGGCAATTGTGGTGCCCCTGTTGAAGCCGGGGGGGAGGCTGGCGCACGCACGGCGTACCGCCCGCTCTCCATGTTGACGGTGGACTACAAAATCCTGAGTAAAATCTTGGCGTCGCGCCTGTTGACTCATATGACCGCCTTGATCCACCCGGATCAGGCGGGCTTTATCCCCCGGCGTAACACGGCCACGTCGGTGCGACGTTTGTTGCGGGTGATGGAGCTGGACCGGGACATATATCCGGAAGCCTGCACACTGTCGGTTGATATCGAAAAGGCCTTCGATAGTGTAGAGTGGCCCTATTTATACCGAGTGCTGCGGGCTTTTGGCCTGGGGGACGGCTTTGTGCGCTGGACCACCTTGCTCTATAACGACGCCACGGCCCGGGTGAAGACGGGGATCACCATTTCGGCCTCCTACCCGGTGCGGAGGGGGACGAGGCAGGGTTGCTCGCTCTCCCCCTTGTTGTTCGCCCTGGCTATTGAACCACTGGCGGCGCATGCCCGACTGGGGCGTTCTTATGCAGGCGTTCACTTGAGGGGGGATGCCCACTATATCTCTCTGTATGCTGATGATCTGCTGATGTTTCTGGCGGATGCCGAGGGTGCACTGCGTGGGGCGACTGCCTTGTTGGAGGCCTTTGGACGCCTATCTGGGCTCAATGTCAACTGGGGCAAGACATGCTTGTTCCCGCTGGGACCGGGTGGCCGGGCCCCCCAGTCACTGGGACTGGTCCGATGGGAGGGGGGCTGCCTGCGATATTTGGGGGTTAATATCTACCACACCCAGCCGGACTTGCTGGAGGGGAATATTGGCAGAGCCATTCGCGGCTTGCGGGGTAGCATGAGTTTCTGGAGTACGCTCCCACTTTCGTGCGCCGGGAGGGTGGCGCTGTTGAAGATGGTGGCGTTGCCACGACTCCTCTATTTCTTTCGCACCCTACCTATATGGGTGCCTGCGTCGTACTTCCAACGGCTCAGGGCGATGTCCACGGGCTTCATTTGGGGCTCAGGGAGAAGGCGGGTGGCTTTGACCACCCTGCGGCGGCCGAGAGCGGAAGGGGGCCTGGCAGTCCCGGACTTCGAGTGGTACTATCTGGCGGCTCAACTCCAGTGGCTTACGCAGGCGGTTGCCAGGGAATACAGGGGCCCGGAGGGCCCACAGGGCAGGTTGATTCCGCGGCATGTGCTAGCCTTCATAGTCTTGCAGCAGAGGCTGGACCTTGCCCTGCTTACGTTGGAAGAGCGTACACTCCGGCTGTGTTGGAACCGGTGCCAGCGGAGGGCGGCGATAACTCGCCCCTACGCCCCGGAGATTCCTTTGGGAATGTGTACGGCGTTCCCGCATGGAGGCGACTGGTCTGGGCTGGCTGTTTGGGAGGAGTTGGGCGTGCAGATGGTGGGCGACTTATTCCGGGAAGGGGTGCTGCTGCCTTTCCAGGAGTTGCAGGACTCCTATGGGCTCCCACGTGGGGACTTTTTACTTCACGCGGCCCTGGTAGCGAGCCTTCAGCGGCACTGGAATGCGGGGCTCTCGGAGCCACCGGTCGCTGCAGGTTGCCAATATGTAGTGATGGCGGCGGGGACGTCCAAGGCCATTACTTGTCTCTACCGCAGACTGTCGTCGAAAGGCCTTCCGCCCCTTGCCGCCTTGAGGGGCAAGTGGGAATTGGACCTTGAGAAACCGATCCCCGAGACTACCTGGACCACGCTGGTGCGGCGGGCCTGGAAGGGTACGCGCAACGCCCGGTTCCAGTTGGTTCAATTTTTCACGTTGCACAGGGCATATTTGACGCCGGTTAAAATATTGCAATATTTTGGGGGTGCGCACTCGCAATGCCCGCGGTGCGGAAGGGAGGGCGCTGATTTTCGTCACATGTTTTGGTCCTGCGTTCAGTTGGGTGATTATTGGGCAGAGGTTATGGATTGCCTAAATCAGGTGACGGACCGTGTTATTGACCCGGACCTGGGGGCCTGTTTACTGCTTTGGTTCCCACACACCCGCCGGACGAAGGTCACTAGCAAGTTTTACGACTTAGGATTGATAATGGCCAAGAGGGAACTGACTATGCACTGGAAGTCCAGGACGGGGCCTAGCTTCTTGCGGTGGAGGGCGGCCTTTGCGCGTTGGGCGGGGGCTGAGGGTGCGCTCCGGTTGCAATTAGCTCTTCGGAGGGATGACGAAAAGGCGCTGGCGACGGCCCGCGCGTGGGAGGCGCTGGTGGTGGAACTTCAGGGGCTGATGGCTAACAACGGGACAGAGGGGGACACATCTGGCGGGCAGGAGGAGGCGGTGAACGGGGAGTAGAAGGGGAGTAGTAGCGAGCGCTGGAAACAAGGGTGTGGTTAAGCGCGGGGGAAAGCCATGGTTCTCTAGTGGAGGGTGGGCACCCATGTCTGATTTATGGCAGGGAGGGGGCACATCAGGAGAGAGGCGAAAGACAGGAGGCACACTGACATGGGGTGGGGAGGGAGGGGGGAGGGCCCGTATTGGCTGGAAGCTTATTCTCCCGGATATTGGCTGGTAACTCTGTATGTGCAAAACATTCTTTGACCGGGGAGGAAGCGGGGTTTGCACTGTGTTGTTGCTATGAAAACAATAAAAAAATGTTTCAAAAAAAAAAAATGAATTCCAGAATTATTGCTTTTTAACCACTGTTTTTATGTTTAAAACGTTTTTATTGAAACAAAACAAACCATGGGGGAGGGGGATAGGAGGTTAGGATACATAGAATACAATCAAAGAAAAAGGGTGCAACTCCAGAGGGTTGGCAATGGATAGCTCGGTGGGCCAGGGGAAAAACACAGTAAATGCAAGGCTAGAAATGCAATCTGTGGAATCCCCGCATGCATTTCCGACACCCCAAATCTAAGCAATGAAAGCCAGCAGCAACTCAACAAAGCACAATCCCCCCTCCCCATCCCCCATCCCCCCAGTAACGAAAAAACAACACCCCACTCCCCCCGTCCTATGGTCCCGCACCAGATTAATCCTCACCAAGAAGCCCCGCACCCCCCCCCACCCCCCGGGAGGCCCCCGTCTCACATGTGAACTAGTCCGCTGGGGTCACTGGCGGCGTCAACCTAAGAAGCCTAAGATACCTCGGGCAGGTGAGCTCCCGGAATTCAGTGGACAGCAGCGCTAAAAAGGGTTGCCACAGCTCTTCAAATTGGTCTATCTCCCCCGCAACCGTAAGCGACAGCTTCTCCATCCCCAGCACATGCCAAAGCCTATGCAACCAACCCGTGATGGAGGGGACGGTGGCGGTGCGCCAGTGGATAAGAATGTTCTGAACCGCAGACCCCAGCGCAATCGCGATCTGCCTACCCCTGCGGGACTTCAGTGGGTACATTAGGTCATTGGGGAGGCCCAGCAGGACATACGCCGGGAGGCGCGGCAGCTCTATCCCAAAGTGCTTATCCACCTCGTCCAAAACTTCCTTCCAGTAGGCGGTCAGCGCTGGGCAATCCCAAAGAATGTGTGAGAGGGTACCTTCCTGCCCGCAGCCCCGCCAGCACCCCTTGTCAGTGTGTTTATGCATTTCATACAGTCTCTCCGGGGTGTAGTACCAATATGTGGACACCTTAGTAAAGGTCTCCGTAAGGCCCGTGTGGTATGCAGAGTGCCGCGCCCGATACGCAATTTTGTCCCATTCCTTGTGGCTGAGTGTCCTACCCAATTCCCTGTGCCAGCGCTCCCTCCCCGGGTTGTAATAGTGAAACGGCGGGGGTTGTAGGTACTTGTACAGATCGGTAATTAGCTTGGCGTCGGAGGTCCGAGTAGCCAGCCACCTCTCATACGGTGTAATTTGACGGGCGGCGGTGGCACGCACCTGGGGCTGGAGGGCCCAATGCCGAACCTGCATGTAGCGCAATCTGTCCAGCTCCGTCAGGCCGAACTCCTGGCGGAGTTGCTGAAAAGGAACCACTCCCTCCGGGCCATAGATCTGGAAAAGTGCCCTGCAGCCTGCCTGCACCCAGTGGGAGAAAACCCCCGGCTCCATCCCTGGGGAGAAGTCCGGGTTGCCCACTATGGGCGTGAGCGGCGAAGGAAAGGTGGTGAGGCCCCGAGCCTCACAGACTGCATCCCACACCCGCAGGGGGACCCGCGTGACAAAAGAAGCGTAAAGATTAGGGGGGCGATGTGCGCGGCGCAAAAATGGAACCTCTTGTAAGGTGCGGCCCGCCACTGCCTGGTCTTGAAAGAGCCAGTGTTTGTCGGACTCCCACCTGCTCCATTCCACCAGATATCGCAGCTGTGCCGCCTGAAAGTACTTACGGAGGTCCGGAATACCGAGACCCCCCGCCTCCGGAGCAAGCGTGGAGAGGACCCTCTTCATTCGGGGCTTGCGGCCCTGCCAGACAAAGCGGGAGATGTCAGCCTGCGTTTGATGTATCCAGCCCACCGGGGGCTGGAGAGGTAGGGCCCGAAAAAGATACAGTATCTGGGGCAACTCCGTCATCTTAACCGCCGCGATTCGCCCCAGCCAGGACAGTAGGCCCTTGCTCACCACTGTTTTTATACTGTACTTTTATGGTTTTATTTCTATGAAAACCGAATAAAGAGAAATTTGATTTGACTCTGCCTCCTGTGTTTTTGCTGTGTACTGGACTTCGTTTTGCTGGTCTAGATGCTTTGGGCACTTTGCCACTGCAGATCAGTGCCAAAGTGTGCGTGCTCCCAATGTAAATTGTTATTGTGGATTGGTGCTTCCATGATTGGCTTATTTGACTTACTGCTAAGTCCCTATTACAGTGCACTGTGTGTGCCCAGGACCTGTAAATCAAATGCTGCTAGTGTACCTGCAGCACTGATTGTGCCACCAACACAAGCAGCCTTTCTAAAGGGGTATCAGACCTGCCACTGCAGTGTCTGCACACAGTTTTTACTGCCATGTTGACCTGGCAAGTGCACCCACTTGTCAGGCCCTAACCTTCCCTTTTATTACATGTGAGTCACCCATAAGATAGGCCCAAGGTACCCCTGTGGGCAGGCTGCAGTGTATGTGAAAGGTAGGATCTGTATGACATGTCCTGATAGTGAAATACAATACATTTTTCACTATTACAAGGCTATCTATCCTATAGGATAGAATGGGGGTTTATTTACAACACCTTATGAGTATAACTTGCCATTGGGACTAGATAGAAAGTCTGAGTTTAGTATGCCTGAACTCAGAATATAAAAATACATCTTTCAGTAAATATGATTTTTTATTGTGTGTTTGAAAGTAACACTTTTAGAAAGTAGGTATGTTCTAGTTTAGCCATCCTGTGTGCCTCTGCTGGGTTGTATATTGACTGTCTGGTTTTGGAGTGACAGGGACAGGGTATGTGCATTCACTGTATACAGCCACTGGGGGGTTGAGATGTGTCCTGCCTTTCCTGGATGAGTCAGGGCTGGGCTGAATAGACCTGGGATGCATTTAGAGTAGGGGAGAAGATTTCCTTTCACCTGAATGGGCCTGGTCTGCCTTACACAATGCTGTCTCCACCTCCTGCAGGGAAGCTGGAACAGAGAGGACAGAACTGGTTTTGACTAAGCACAGGGCTTCCCTGCCACCAGAAAACAAAGAACATAGCTGTATAAATATTGGGGCCCAGATTCCAGAACTTTCGATTACTTCTTTACTCAAGAGGACCAACTGCTAAGGAGAAGAGCTGGGAAAGCTGAAGGAGAAGTGCCCCTATGCTATGTGCTGTCTGGTGGTTGCCTGCAGTAGCTGTTTCTGCCATGGAGAGGAACTGTGTGTGTATCCTGCTTGCAAAGTGTCTCCAAGTGCTTGAAGTAGAGCTTGCCCCTGTTCAAGAATTCTCAGTAACAGCAAAGACTTCACCCTCTGGGCACCACCTCTGGAACCGCTGGATTCAGTCGCCACAGAGGAGAAGAGCAGCCAACTCCGTCACCAAGTCCGTCACTAGTTCCATGCCCTGAAGGATACTGCAGAAAGCACTGCCGCACTTCGCAGCACAACCCTGGTCTCACCAACGCCATTGGATGACCGTCTCAGAGCTGCTGCTTGCACCGTGTTCTGTGGGCATTGTACTCCGCACCGCCTCACTTCACTCTGCCTCCCGGATCTCACCAACACCATCGCTGCCTGCAGGAACACCGACCGGCTCTGTTGCCTGCACTGTGACCTGCCAGCACCGCATCAAGCACCACCTAACTCTGCATTGCAGCCCGGTCTCACCGACACCACTGGACTACCGCCACTGAGCCTCTGCCTGCACTGCACCTTGAGGGCACAACACGCTGCACCGCTTCACTTCACAATGCAACCGTGAGGGTTGCCCCTACCGGCTCGTACCAACGTGAATGGACGCAACAAAACGATATTGATTACATGCCTGTCGACGCTACAACTGACCTGTACTGATGCCGTCGGCTGGAACTGTTAGAATCTGTCATTTTCAGCATTGTGGTAGCCCCGGACAGAGCTACGGATTCAGAGGAACTGTGTTTTTCAGATATTTCTGCAATTTTAAAGTTATCTTGCAAACTGCATATTTTTCTGTACTTCATGTTGGATTTTTGTCGTTTTTGGTCTTGTTTGGTTTGAATAAAGATTTGCTAATTTTCTAAACTGGAATGGTGTCCATTTGTAGTGTTTTCACTGTGTTAATTAATGCATGCACAAATGCTTTATACACTGCCTCTGAGATAAGCCTGTCTGCTTGTGTCAAGCTACCAAGGGGGTGAGCAGGCTGAATTTTAGAAGTGTATCCCTCTTAACCTGACAAGGAAGAAGCGTCCCTACTTGGACAAAGGTGCAAACCATTATCAAATAGAGATCCTCATTTCTAACAATGATCATGATAGTTGCACGTTTGATCAGCCCAATACATGCGACCACTTGTCTGTTATTGTTGGCTGTTGTAATTGCTCTCACCTAATTGATCACACATCAGTCATAAAATGAATGATTACAAAGGTTTATTCTTCACTCTCACGCTGCCTCTGAGTCTTCTTGGTGTACTCCTTATGAAGTTTACCATCTGCCCTTCTTCTTGATTCTACAATATCATTCTTGCTTTACAATCTGCAGGCTTTTCCTTCTCCTGCACAAAAAGGCAAAAGCACCATAACAATTACCTTACCGGACAGCATCCGCCAGGCACCCATGATTGAGGGACAATCCAAGATGAATGCAGATGCTCCTCCCAGTTTGGCAATAGAGTATCATTTTTCTTATAATAATCATTTTTTAAAACTCTGTGTGTTGTTCACATCACACCTACATAATTTGTATTTACTATTTTTCCAACCTAGGTGACAGAACATTTTGATATATGATAATATAACTTGGGTCTCTCTGGGGATGATGGACTGTTTCGTTTGCATTGCATTAAGTTAACTGTATCCTAGTCATTCCTTTGTTTCCTTTTCCTCCCAAAACAGATTGATAATGGTTGGTCACTCATTGCCCAGATGAATATGGTTTTTCTGTAGTGTTTGTCTTTGTCGCACCCTTCCCCAAATCCCCATCCATTCATCAAACCCCTAACCCTTCTCCCATGGGCTGTGTGATTTATTGAAGTATGACTTAATAATTTACACTATTAATTGATCACACACTTGGTGGAGTGGATGTGGTGAAAGCAGCATAAACTCAGTGCGGGATTTTCAGTTCTACTTCTATTGCTGAAACAATAACCCACATAGGTGAACGCCAACTGTAGGATTTAATCGGAAGGATTATTCATCGCAGGCAACTAAATTGCAATAAAACTTAGTTGGTTATATATTATTATATCATAGCTTTACAAAATTATAATTAATTGAGACCAGACTACCACACAACAAAGAATAGTGAAAATATAACAAGCAATACTAAATTATGCAGAGCAATGGTAAACTAGTATTTTCGATTAAAACAAAAGTCTTAAAGCCTGGAGTGGACATGTTTATTGGTTAAGCGGTTATGTAACACAACATACAATACCTAAATGATTTCACAAGTTTGATAGGTTTGTGCCCACAATCATAATATATAATCCCAAGGTTATAAAATCCCAAATCATGAGTTTGATGGGGTGGATACAGGAAGTAGAATACTATGTTGCTTTAGTCTTATCTTCATTATTTGAATGCAAATGAAAGCAAAGACAGCCAACACATGTTTCACCCAAAGGCCAGCAGGTCAGGGCTTTTTCAAGGTTGAATAAATGTGAACACACATACATTGTAATGAGGGAGGGTGTGTTCAAAAAGAATAGACACAAGGTCATGAAAGGTCAGCAGGTGTCAGGTTGAGGCCCAGAGAGGATGTGGTATTGTGCAGGTAAGAATAGGAAGATGTAAGGAGAAAGAAAAAAGAAGAAAAGAAGAAAGGAAAGGGGTATAGGAAACGCAGGTGTGTATGATTTAGGTAAGTGTGTTACGTGTGGGAGTGAAAGATGATGTAGTGTGAATATGAGTACCGAATAAGTTCCCAACAAAAAAGGGTGGGTAAAGAGACATGCATCAGGGATAACATATTAGATACAGGTGGGAGTAAAGATATCAAGGGGAGAAATACATAAGTCAAAGAATTAATGATCATAAATAACAACATTGATAGATTTGTACATGTACGTTAGTATCGGTCAGGATAGTAAGGATATTGTCATATAAATGATATTATAAATACACATTTGTATTGGTCCGGGGGTATGGTACATTCATATTGAATCAATCAATCAATCAATCAATCAATCAATCAATCAAGGTATTTATAGAGCGCACTACTCACCCGGAGGGTCTCAAGGCGCTTGGGGGGGGGGGGGTGCCGCTACTGCTCAAACAGCCAGGTCTTGAGCTTCTTCCTGAAGGACAGGTGGTCTTGGGTCAGGCGCAGGTCGGGAGGGAGGGAGTTCCAGGTCATGGCGGCCAGGTAGGAGAAGGACCTTCCTCCTGTTGTCGTTCTTCGGATGCGGGGGACGGCGGCGAGGGCGTGACTGGTCGATCGGAGGTGGCGTTTGGGAGCGTAGAAGTTGAGGCGGTTGTTGAGGTAGCTCGGGCCTTGGTCGTGTAGGGCTTTGTGTGCGTGGGTCAGGAGACGGAAGGTGATTCTCTTGTTGACGGGGAGCCAGTGCAGGTCTCTCAGATGTCCGGAGATGTGGCTGCGTCGGGGGATGTCGAGGATGAGTCTGGCTGAGGCGTTCTGGATCCGCTGGAGTCTCTTCTGGAGCTTGGCGGTGGTTCCGGCGTAGAGGGCGTTGCCGTAGTCCAGTCGGCTGGTGACGAGGGCCTGGGTGACCGTCTTCCTGGTCTCGGTGGGGATCCACCGGAAGATCTTGCGTAGCATGCGTAGGATGTTGAAGCATGATGAGGAGACGGCGTTGACTTGTCTGGTCATTGAGAGGGAGGAGTCCAGGATGAAGCCCAGGTTGCGTGCGTGGTCTGTCGGTTTGGGTGCGGTGCCCAGGGCAGGGGGCCACCAGGAGTCGTCCCAGGCGGAGGAGCCCAGGATGAGGACTTCCGTCTTGTCTGAGTTCAGTTTCAGGCGGCTGGTCGTCATCCACTCGGCTACGTCTTTCATCCCTTCGTGGAGGTTGGTTCTGGCGGCGGCGGGGTCGTTGGTCAGGGAGAGGATCAGCTGGGTGTCGTCGGCGTAGGAGATGATGTTGAGGTTGTGTTGGCGTGCGATGGCTGCGAGGGGGCTCATGTAGACGTTGAAGAGGGTGGGGCTGAGCGAGGATCCTTGAGGGACGCCGCAGATGACTTCGGTGGCCTCTGACTTGTACGGTGGTAGGCGGACTCTCTGTGTCCTTCCGCTGAGGAAGGAGATGATCCATTCCAGTGCCTTCTCCTGGATTCCGACGTTGCTGAGGCGCTGCACTAGGGTGCGGTGGCAGACAGTGTCGAATGCTGCGGAGAGGTCTAGGAGGATGAGGGCCGCCGTTTCTCCGTTGTCCAGCAGGGCTCGGATGTCATCGGTGGCAGCGATGAGGGCGGTCTCGATGCTGTGGTTGGCTCGGAAGCCAGACTGTGAGGGGTCGAGGGATCCATTCATCTCGAGGAAGGCGGCCAGCTGCTTGTTGACGGTCTTCTCGATGACTTTGGCTGGAAACGGGAGGAGCGAGATGGGGCGGTAGTTTTTGAGTTCGGTGGGGTCCGCTGTTGGCTTCTTCAGTAGAGCGCTGAGTTCGGCGTGCTTCCAGCTCTCAGGGAAGGTGGCGGAGTCGAAGGAGGTGTTGATGATGTCCCGCAGGTGGGGAGCGATGACCGCGTCGGCCTTGTCGAAGATGTGGTGAGGGCAGGGGTCGGTCGGAGATCCGGAGTGGATGGTGTTCATCGTGTGGGTGGTGTCTTCTGTGTTGATCGGGGTCCAGGCGTTGAGGGTGGTGGTGGGGGGCGTTGGTGCGGTCGTGGGGAGCGTTGGTTGTGTGCTGAAGCTGTTGTGTATGTCTGCGATCTTGTTGTGGAAGTAGGAGGCGAGGGAGTTGCAGAGGTCTTGCGATGGGGTGATGTCGTTGGTTCCGGCGTTGGGGTTGGAGAGCTCTTTCACGATGTTGAAGAGTTCCTTGCAGTTGTGTGCGTTGTTGTCCAGCCGGTCCTTGAATGCTGTTTTCTTGGTGGCGTGGATCAGTTGATGGTGCTTCCGGGTGGCGAGCTTGAGGGCAGTCATGTTGTCCGGTGTTGGCTCCCTTCTCCAGGCTTTCTCGAGGGCTCGGCAGTTCTTCTTGGAGCTCTTGAGTTCGTCGGTGAACCATGGGGCCTTCTTGCTGCCGGGTCTGCTAGGCGGGGTCCTCAGTGGGGCGAGTTCGTCCGCGCAGTTGCTGATCCACTTCGTGAGGTTGTCGGCTGCCTGGCTGGGGTTCGCTGAGCTGGCGGGAGGGTGCTGGCTCAGGGAAGCAGCGAGCTGGTCTGCTGTGATCTTGTTCCAGCTTCTACGAGCAACCTGTTGCTGGTGGTGGTGGGTCGTGGTTCTTCTGAAGGTGAAGTGGACGCAGCTGTGGTCCGTCCAGTGGAGTCCGGTGGCGTGGCTGAAGACGATGTCCTTGCTGGATGAGAAGACAGCGTCGAGTGTGTGTCCGGCGAGGTGGGTGGGGGTGGTCACCAGCTGCTTGAGTCCGAGGTTGGCGAGGTTGTCAAGCAGGGTGGTGGTGTTGCGGTCGTTGTTGTTCTCCAGGTGGAAGTTGATGTCCCCCAGTTGGATGTAGTCAGCGGAGGGGAGGGCATGCGGGCTGATGAAGTCGGCGATGTCGTCGCTGAATTGTGTGCGTGGTCCCGGGGGTCGGTAGATGAGGGTGCCTCTGAGGGTGGTCTTGGGGTCGGTGTGGATCTGGGAGTGCAGGTGTTCTGCGGGTGTCAGGGTGTCGTCGGTGTTGGTCGTGATGCGGATGGTGTCCCTGTAGATGATGGCGATGCTTCCTCCCATCTGGTTGGCGCGGTCCCTTCGGGTGATCTTGTATCCGTCCGGGATGGCGATGGCGATGTCGGGTGCTGAGGAGTCGTTCATCCAGGTTTCCGTGAGGAAGGCGACGTCAGGGGCTGTGGTGTCGAGGAGGCTCCAGAGTTGAACGGCGTGTCTGTGGACGGAGCGGGTGTTGAGCAGGATGCACTTCAGGTGGTTGCTGCTGGTGTTCGGCTTGGTGGGTGCTGGTGTAGAGCCGGTCCGGGTGCAGGTGAAATTGCAGGCGCGGCAGCTGAAGGGTCCGTGGGTGCGTCTCGGGGTGGCTCGGTAGCATCCAGGGGATCGGCCGGTGTTGAGTGCATTGAGGGTGGCGGCGTCGTACGTCCGGCGGGTGGGGTGGGCACTGCGGGGGCCAGGGGTCCTGGCACTGGGCGCGGTCCAGGCACGGACGGGCGCAGACGGGCTTACCTTTGGCGCGCCTTTGGCGCGCTTAGGGCACGCCCGCTGCGCGTCAACGCTGTGCGTTTGCCACTCTGCCATAAGTGGAGAGTGGGGGGGCAGAGCGAGGGAGGAGCAGCTGGGAGGCGGGAGCGGGGCGGCGAATGGGTAGGGCTGTATAGGGAAGGGGGCGGGGCCGCAGGGGGCAGCGGCGGGGAGCGGGGAGGTGGCGGGAAGCGCGGCAGGGGCCGTGAGAGACAGGAGGGGAACAAAAACACAGAGGAACAAAAAATAAACTACACGGGGCACAGGAGAAAACAAGGAGCAGAATTACACAGACAATCGGATTCGCAATACAAACACGGCGCAGGCGGGGTCTGAGCACCAATCAGCGGTGCACAGGAACACAGCTGCTGGCAGCGGCGGCGCTGGTGGCAACGAGGGGCAGTCTGGGCTCAGTCAGTGGTGCGCAGGGTCACAGCTGCTGGCAGCGGCGGCACTGGCGGGAGCGAGGGGCAGCCTGAGCTCACTCCTGAGGAGTGTGCACGGTGCGAGGGGGTGACCGGCCCAATGGGACAGAGGTCATGCATGTAAGAGAAATGAGCAACATATAACAACTTTCCAGAGTGTATCAATACAAGCATAATTATCGAAGCGGTGGGACAACAAAACAAAAAAATGCGTAGATCACAGTACATGCTAAAGACAAATAGGATGCCACTTACCAAATTGTAGCAGTTTCTGAATGTAAAATCTACAATCTGTGAGAGCTAAAAGACAGAAGAAAGGAAAAGTAATAGCCAGTGGTCACTGTTACACCACTGGTAAAAAGTCACCAAGACAGTTATATAGTTAACACCCCTTGAGAGAAAACAGTGTTGTATATGAGATCTAACTAGATAGCGAGATGGCTAGTTCTTCCTGCAGTCAAAAGACTATCACCAGAGAGAGCGATTAACAATCTAAGGGACACATGATCTTAAGGTGATATAGGCTCACGAATGCTAGCAAAGTGAGCGCACAATATCCAGGAAGCGAGAAAATGATAAGGCGAGAAATGTGCAGATAACGCACCAGACCGACTTACAAAAACGAGAAAAGACAACAAGGTCTAATATAGATGCATCATTGCTAGAAAAACATTGGAGCGCGCTGGAGGTGGCAGAGTGAAAGGTATTCATAAACTGTGAAAAATAAGCACTAGATAGCATTGAACATTCTGCAGGCGGCAGAATAATTGTGGCAAAACTCACCGTAATGAAAATTATCCGGTTAAGGAGACATCCCCGAGTGGGATGCGTGAAATATTCTATGCAGTCTGATTGCGTGTGCAGCATCTGGGTTGACTGCATTCAAATAAACTTAGAGCCGGAAGGCAAGTTCCGGTGACGGCCCATTGTCGTAAAATGACAGGTTCACGGTGACATCCCAATCGTCTCAGTTCAGCTGTTATAGGAGTGGCAGGAGTCTAGTGGCCACAGTAATAAGACATGTAAAAGTGAAATCACTACAGTGGAGATTATCAAGGTATGCAGAGAGACATAATGAGTGATTAAATATACTGAATATCGAAAGAATAGTCAAAACGTCTGGCACAGATGAAACAAATATGTTTCAGGCTGCATATAAGGATTACAAATTCTACTATAGAGAAGAATAACCGTGAACTATAATGAATAGCTGGAAAATAGGAAAATGGAAAACTTATCTGAGAAGAGGCATGATGCCAAGTGTGGTATATAAGTAGTAATTATACAGAACTACCAAAGGTATCTAGGCGGGCAAGAGGGCAACGTGTGCCAGGGATGTTACTCATGCATAGTGTAACAAAGGTCAAAGGGCACCCCTCTTACCTATTTCTCCACCTCTCTCGTTTCTTTCTGTACTTCTCTTGATTCTTTCTGCACTGCTCTTGCTTCTTTCTGCACCTCTCTTGCAAATCTATGTATCCCTCTTACCTCTTTCTGCACCCCTATCCCCTCTTTCTGCACCTTTCTTGCCTTTTACTGTACCCCCTTGGCCTCTTTCAGCACCTCTGTTGCTTCTTTCTGTGCTTCTCTTACTTCTTTCTGCACCCCTCTTTCCTCTTTCTGTACCCCTTTTACCTCTTTGTGCACCTCTCCTGTCTCTTTGTGCACCTCTCTTGCCTTTTCCTTTTTCTCTGCACTTTTCTTGCCTCTTTCTGTACCCCTCTTGCCTCTTTCTGCCCCTTTGTTGGTTCTTTCTGCACTTCTCTTGCTTCTTTCTGTACCTCTTTTGCAAATGTATGCATCCTCTTGCCTCTTTCTGTACCCCTCTTCCATCTTTCTGTACCCCCTTTGCCTGTTTCTGCAACTCTCTTGCCTCTTTCTGCAGTTCTCTTGCCTCCCCTGTACCTCCCTTACCTCTTTCTGCACTTCTCCTGCTTCTTCCTTCACCCTCCTTCCCTTCCTTCCAAACATCTCTTGCCTCTTTATGCACCCCTCTTGCCTCTTTCTGCACATTTCTTGGTTCTATCTGTGCAGTTCTTGCCTCTTTCTGCACCCCTCTTCCCACTTTCTGTACCTCTTTTGCTTCTTCCTGTACTTCTCTCTCCTCTTTCTGCTCCTCTCTTGCCTCTTTGTGCACCACTGTTGCTTCTCTCTGTACCGCTCTTGCTTCTTTCTGCACTTCTCTCACTTCTTTCTGCACCCCTCTTTCCTTTTTCCGCACATCTCTTGCATCTTTCTGTACCTTTCTTGCCTCTTTCTGCACCTCTTTTGCTTCTTTCTGCAAATCTCTTTCCTCTTTCTGTACCCCTCTTGCCTCTGTCTGCACCTCTGTTGCTTCTTTCTGCACTGCTCTTGCTTCTTTCTGCAATTCATTTTCCTTTTTCTACAGTTCTCTTACCTCTTTCTGCACCTCTTTTGCTTTTATCTGCATTTTTCTTGCCTCTTTCTGTACCTCTCTTGCCTTTCTGCCCCTTTGTTGGTTCTTTCTGCACTGCTCTGGCTTCTTTTTGCACCTCTGTTGCAAATCTCGGCATCCCTCTTACCTCTTTCTGTACCCCTCTTCTCTCTTTCTGCACCTCTGTTGCCTCTGTCTGCACATCTGTTCCCTCTTTCTGCACCCCTTTTGCCTGTGTCTGCAACTTTCTTGCCTCTTTCTGCAGTTCTCTTGCCTCCTTCTGCACCTCTTTTGCTACTTGCTGTACTGCTCTCTCCTCTTTCTGCACCCATCTAGCCTGATTCGCATCTCTGTTGCTTCTTTCTGCACTGGTCTTGCATCTTTCTGCACCTCGATTGCCTCTTTCTGCACCCATTTTCCCTCTTTCTGCACCTCTTTTGTCTGTTTGTGCAACTCTTTTGCCTCTTTTTGCAGTTCTCTTGCCTCCTCCTGCACCTCTGTTGCCTCTTTCTGTACCACTTTTGCACCCTGTTGCTTCATTCTGCACTTCTCTTGTGTGTTTTTCTGCATCCCTCTTGCCTCTTTCTGTAACCTTCTTCCTTCTTTGTGCATCTCTCTTGCCTCTTTCTGCACTTCTCTTTCCTATTTCTGCACCCCTCATGTCTCTTTCTGCACCTCCGTTGGTTCTTTGTGTACTTCTCTTGCTTTTTTCTGCATCTCTCTTGATTTTTGCTGCACCCTTCTTGCCTCTTTTCTGCACATATGTTGCTTCTTTCTGTACTTCTCTTGCTTCTACATTTTTGTACACAAATTTACAGAGTATGCTGTTTGAAACAAAGGTGTTCAAGTATGTGTATGTTTATTTTTATGTAACGTGTCACTAGGTAAAAGCAGAGACACACGCATGCATACTTCAGACTTACAACATTGATATGCTTATTATTGCTGTTTTATATTTGGTAGGCCTAACATTTTGAGCAGTGGATGAATATTGAACCTTCAAGAGAAAAGTGAGGCTTAAGACACCTTGGGAGATGGATTAGTGATTAAGCTACTTTGTATGAGTCAAAGTTGGCTTCTTTCTGTACCTCTGTTGGTTCTTTCTGCACATCTCTTGCTTCTTTCTGCACCTTCCTTCCTCTTTCTGCACCTCTCTTGCCTCTTTCTGCACTTCTCTTGCATCTTTCTGTACCTTTCTTCCTCTTCCTGCACATGTCCTACCTATGTTGCATTAGCATTTAAAGAACCTTAGAAATTCACTGAAAAAATAGAGGTTTCAAGGAAGTTATATTTAGGGAATAGCATTTAAAAAACCTTAGAAATTCACTGAAAAAAACGCAGGTTTCAGGGACGTTATTGTAAGAAATTTTCAGTTAAAAAGCCTTTAGAATTCACTGCTAAAACCATAGGTTTCAGGGACATTATAGTTAGAAATTACCATTTAAAAAACCTTAGAAATTCACTGAAAAATCCACAGGTTTTAGGGAAGTTATAGTTAGTTGGATATTTCACTCGTACAAAACCAGAGAAATTCGGCTGTTATAGTTATTTGAGCTAACAATAACTCGCGCCCCTGCAATGCACTGCTGATGACGTCACATATTACATCACTCATGACATGGTCAGTGACATCACTGATGACATCTCAAATGACTTCAGTGATGACATCACTGATGATATCATCCAGAGAATGGGGTGTGCCAAGGGTGTTCCTTCCTAATTCCAGTCGCACTTCAATGTATGATTGTTTTGCAACCGCAATTGGGGTCGCAAAACACTCACAGTTTGCCACCCATTTTCTAAAAGATGGTAAGACATTCGCAAATAGGAAGGGGTCCCCAGGGGCCACTGCCTACTCTTAAAAAATAAAAAAGTAATGTTTCATTTTTCTTTTTTAAATACTTCTGGTTTCCTTTAAGGAAAATGGGTTGCATTAAAAAAAACTGCTTTACTGAAAAAGCAGCCACAGACATGGTGGCCTGCTGACCCCAGTAAAACCAACAGTTGATGGACAGAATACAGAGCAATGTCATACATTCACCCCAGTACAGAGATCTGGCCCTAAATCCATCGTTGTTTTGCTCATCATGCCATTCCAGTTTGAACCCAGCCATATGCAAATCAGTCTTGACCCTGTGCCTCATGGGAACAGTCCAGCCCGAACTGCCAAGCCAGGTCCTCCCTGGACTGCAAACAAGCATCCTAGGATCGGTTTCGGGGTTTCACCCAGATCTCTTGACTGGGGGTAAATGTTTTGATTTGTTCTGCATTCCGTTCATCAATTGTGGTTCTTTTGCTTTCTCACCCTAAGTGCGCCAGGTATGCTCAGACGTGAGTCCTGGGCTCACTGTGCCACTGGAATCAAGCTATCCTGTCTGAAGTGAGGTGAAACCCCGAAACCGGTTCTAGGATGCTTGTTTCCGGTCCAGGGAGGATCTGGCTTGGCAGTTTGGGCTGGACTGTTCCCATGAGGCACAGGGTGAAGACTTATTTGCATATAGCCAGGTCTAAACTGGGGTGGAATGGTGAGCAAAAGAATGATGGATTTAACCCAGATCTCTTGACTGTGGGTGAATGTTTTGATTTGTTCTGCATTCCGTTCATCAATTGTGTCTCTTTTGCTTTCTCGCCCTAAGTGCGCCAGGTATGCTCAGACGTGAGTCCTGGGCTCACTGTGCCACTGGAATCAAGCTATCCTGGCTGAAGAGGGGTGAAACCTCGAAACCGGTCCTAGGATGCTTGTTTCCAGTCCAGGGAGGACCTGGCTTGGTAGTTCGGGCTGGTCTGTTCCCATAAGGCACAGGGTCAAGATTGATTTGCATATAGCCAGGTCTAAACTGGGGTGGCATGGTGAGCAAAAGAATGATGGATTTAACCCAGATCTCTTAACTGGGGGTGAATGTTTTGATTTGTTCTGCATTCCATTCATCAATTGTGTCTCTTTTGCTTTCTCGCCCTAAGTGCGCCAGGTATGCTCAGACGTGAGTCCTGGGCTCACTGTGCCACTGGAATCAAGCTATCCTGGCTGAAGAGGGGTGAAACCCCGAAACCGGTCCTAGGATGCTTGTTTCCGGTCCAGGGAGGACCTGGTTTGGCAGTTCGGGCTGGACTGTTCCCATGAGGCACAGGGTCAAGACTGATTTGCATATAGCCAGGTCTAACCTGGGGTGGCATGGTGAGCAAAAGAATGATGGATTTAACCCAGATCTCTTGACTGGGGGTGAATGTTTTGATTTGTTCTGCATTCCGTTCATCAATTGTGTCTCTTTTGCTTTCTCGCCCTAAGTGCGCCAGGTATGCTCAGACGTGAGTCCTGGGCTCACTGTGCCACTGGAATCAAGCTATCCTGGCTAAAGAGGGGTGAAACCCCAAAACCGGTCCTAGGATGCTTGTTTCAGGTCCAGGGAGGACCTGGCTTGGCAGTTCGGGCTGGACTGTTCCCATGAGGCACAGGGTCAAGACTGATTTGCATATAGCCAGGTCTAAACTGGGGTGGCATGGTGGGAAAAGAATGATGGATTTAACCGAGATCTCTTGACTGGGGTGAATGTTTTGATTTTTTCTGCATTCCGTTCATCAATTGTGTCTCTTTTGCTTTCTCGCCCAGTAGGCCACCATCCTGGGGGTGCTAGCCATTCCCAATGGGGTTGCAAATTGCACCGGCCTCATGAATATTAATGAGGCAGGCAATTTGCGACCCCATTATGAATTGCAAACAGTGTCTGAGAGACAGTTGTAAATTACAATTTGCGTGTCACAAATTGCAAGTCACAAAACGACTCATTTTGCAACTTGAAAATTAGAAGGGTCATACATCTTGTTCTTAGACACTGACTCTCAGACCCACTCACACACTGACACATCCACTGGCAGACCCAAAGACTCAGACACCAACTCGCATATCCACTCAGAGACTCATGCTCACTCAGTCACCTACTCAGACACTAATCCACCCAGTCGCAAATCTTTTTAGAAACTGGGATTCCCATCGGCAGACCCAGTCAGACCCTGATGTCCCCACTGACAGACCCACTACGGAACTCAGACACACATTCACAGACACAGATATATCCACTGAGAGGCCCATTCAGAGACTCAGACACCCAGTCACAGACCCACTCAGAGACTGATGCATAGACTCACAGATTCATTCAGAGATTGAGATACCGACTTACAGATGAATGCGGAAACTGATGCACCCACTCACAGAGCCAATATGAGACTCAGACACCTAATTAGATACCCACTCAGATAGTAACACACACACACACTCACAGATCCATTCAGAGACTGAGACATCCCCTCATAGATGCATGCAGACACTCATACAACCAGTCAGAGACCAACTGATACACTCATGCACCTAGTCACAGTAACCACTGAAAAAGTCATACACACTGTAAGAGACACATTGAGAGAGTTATAAGTGGTTTCTTAGACTTATTTACATAGTAATGTATGTAGTGTGATGGTTAACTTAAAATCAATCTTTTTACATAAAAACTTTGAATGTGTTGTTGGCTATTAAATGGCTACTTTTGTTTTGTGTTTTTGCGATGTTTTCACAATCATCGCGACATCATTGTTAATAATTACAAACATTGAAAAGAAATGTATAAAGAAAAGTAACACTATGTTGGTCACAAGTGTGGCTCTGACAACAGCCTCTGTGTTGATTGTGTGTATATGACAGCTACACATAAGATAGGATGCAGAGTTTCAAGTTCCTTAGAAACACTCTGTTGCATTCATTTGTAAAGATCACTCCATCACTTCTATAGATTCCATGCATGTCAAAACAACAGAGGTTATTGTTGTAGATAGAGACCAGGTTATGGTCTCTGAGAAATGCAGAAACAGTTTTATTAACATGTTTCCTGGCTTTGTCAATCTGTGGACAGAATCGCTTAGACCACTTCCATTTCTGCCTTTAGCATATATTGGAGTACACCAAGACAGTGTGAGGGGAAAGATACATTAATTCTTCAAATGTATCTTTCATTTCAGTACTACTCCAGTCAGTGTGCCTAGTTCATTGCCACTAAAGTGCACAAACATGAATTTAGAGCATTGGAAATCTACAAGGCTTTTAAACAAAGGCAGTAATTGATGACACTTTAACCCTCTCTGGCTAATCCATGTAATGTCTACATTAGGCACATTAGGCAAATCCAAGTATCTGTCAATACCACTCTTTCTAGCAGTTTCTCCAGCCCAGAAGACATGGCTGTGGCTCACAATCCACACTCTAAGCATTTTAAAGTGAAACAGCATTAGCAGACAGGAGAAGGCCAGAGCTCAATGAGGCAGTTAAAATTGAGGTTTTCTAAAAAACATATTTGATTGGATGTTGTGAACATGGAGGTGAATAGATTTAGGTAGTGTGTTTAGAGGAGTAGTAAGTACATCTGTGAATGGCTGTGGTAGATAGAGACCAGGTTATGGTCTCTGAGAAATGCAGAAACAGTTTTATTAACATGTTTCCTGGCTTTGTCAATCTGTGGACAGAATCGCTTAGACCACTTCCATTTCTGCCTTTAGCATATGTTGGAGTATAACAAGACAGTGTGAGGGGAAAGATACATTAATTCTTCAAAGGTATCTTTCATTTCAGTACTACTCCAGTCAGTGTGCCTAGTTCATTGCCACTAAAGTGTAAAAACATGAATTTAGAGCGTTGGAAATCTACACGGCTTTTAAACAAAGGCAGTAATTGATGACACTTTAACCCTCTCTGGCTAATCCATTTAATGTCTACATTAGGCACATTAGGCAAATCCAAGTATCTGTCAATACCACTCTTTCTAGCAGTTTCTCCAGCCCAGAAGACATGGCTGTGGCTCACAATCCACACTCTAAGCATTTTAAAGTGAGCCAGCATTAGCAGACAGGAGAAGGCCAGAGCTCAATGAGGCAGTTAAAATTGAGGTTTTCTAAAAAACATATTTGATTGGATGTTGTGAACATGGAGGTGAATAGATTTAGGTAGTGTGTTTAGAGGAGTAGTAAGTACATCTGTGAATGGCTGTGGTAAAAAAGAAAAATCTAATAGAGACATAGATATGCTTTGTAATGTGTAAAGTAAACTACATCTGCTGCAGTTGATTTTCTAACAATTATGGTCCTTTTAGAATGTGGTGTGACCTTGTGATTTGCTGGTTCTAGTTGGTGAGTATGGAGACTGTTCTAAGTGTGTATTGGGGAAGAGTGTTAAAGACACAGGTCACTATATTTTATAAATTTGTGGTGTTTTGGGTACTTTTACTATATAAAGGGTTTCATTTCCGAGTGGGGGCTTGCTAAGAAAGTGTAGCGTACTAATAAAGTAAAAAAAACTTTGTGGCATATAAACAAGGTCTTTAGCTTTAAAAGCCAAAAAAGCGGAGATAAAACTATCGCCCTATTTACAAGAGGGTGCTAACATGCATAATTGCATGTTAGCACCCTTTTTCCGACGCCTCCCTTTGCATCTCTAATGAGATGCAAAGTGGGCGTCACTGGGCAGTACAGCCTTGCAAATATCGCTGATATGCACATCGCGATATTTACAAGGCTGCCCCAGCATTTTATCAGACGTTCGTTTTTGGAGAAAACCGCTGTTTTCTCCAAAAACTAACGTCTGCCAAAATCCTGACTTACCCATCCCTAACATAGGGGGTGGATTATGCTGCTACGACCACATGGTCATATCAGCAAGGTTATCGCCCTTTTGCAGGTAACATCGCTGGAAAACCAGCGATGTTCCCTGCAAAACTGTGATTTCCCCCGCTATCTCTGGAATTTTTATCTCCCTGGAGCAACGCGTTGTTGATAACGTGCTACCAGGGTGATTAATTCCAGAGATAGACGCCGATAAATAACAAAGCGCTAAGCGTGCTTTGCATTATTCATCGCCATTCCTTGCTGATATGCCCCTATGAAGGTAAATATGTTTTTGGACTCCAATTTGTTTTCACAAATTCACCAGGATGATCGTGGTGAAGTTGCAACTATACAGTGATAGGTAGAGGTGTGGCGCCGCTGCCAGGGCGACTGACTCCGGAATCTGGGGATCACGGCTCGATCCCCGGCGGCAGATTAGCCCAGCACCATGTGACTCTGGGCAATAGCTTGCTTAATCTTCTCAACGGCCCCCAGCGCCTAGAGACCCTTACGGGTGAGTGCTTGCGCTTTACAAATGTAGATATTAAGTAATAGGCATCCATTTTGGTGGTTTTTGTAACAGTGAGTGAAAGGGTTAACACATACTAACCATTGAGAAGTGCAGTTACAACACTAAAATATGAAAGGAATGTTTTCATGTGCTGCCTTCAGCAGTATCAGACAGTGCAAAGTTGAAAAGGTTGCCATTTTTGGTAGCTTTGTATGAAAGTGATGTGCCATTCTTGTGCTTAGTTTTTACAAACCCTGAGACTATTGCATCTATCTAATAAGATCAAAATAGCATTTTATCAACAAACTCTGAATTACATTTCTTTTTATCCTAAGAAATGGATTTAGAAGATAAATGTGTATGTGAGATTGCAAAAAGAGAGTCTGAAATGTATAAGATGGTCTGTGACTGATAGTATGAGTGCTTTTACATATTTATTAACAGGACAGAAAGACAGTTTGTGTTAGGTGCGCACTAGGTGTTTGTGACCTTAGTTGACAATGTGTTCTCATAGAGGTTTATATTCCCTGTACTGTTTGTCTATTCTGAAAATGGTAGAGAAAAGCACTTTACTGTAATAGTTAAAATTACATGTAATAGTGTATCTGAAGATGTGAAAGCTTACATGATTTGCTGGTGACAGAGAATAAGTTTCTTTGCATTGTGGGAAATGTAATCCTATTTACTCCATTGTAAAGGAGGAAAAGAACACTCGGAAAGGAAATAGGAAAAGATGCACTATAGGTATATATGAATTATGAAATTGTGAAACATGTTGTATCGATTAGATAGTCTTTAGCGTACATCTTTCTAAATTATAATGCAAGTTTGTATATGATTAGATAGTGAGATATGTTCTTTAAGCTTGTACTAAGTCACATGTGTAGCATGAGGTTGCTAGGTATAGTTAAACATGCAGGGCCCGATTCACAAAGGCAATCTGAGATAATAGTCTAACTTTACAACTTTTGGTATTCACAGAGGTCATTTAAGAGTCATATCTTTACATCGGCAGTCGGGCCAGAATCTCTGTCTCAAGCCATACTCTTCGGCTCAAGCTGTGCTCCCCGTCTTTGGCCAAACTCTCCGGCTTGGACCGGATGAAGTGTGATCAATGGGACAGAACTAAATTTTTTCAAAAAGGAACATTAGGAACCTGAGATAAATGGTAGAGGAGGTCTTAAAATCCATTTGGGCAGGGAAAAGGCTGTGGCCAGACACTGCATCCCATCCTAGAAAAGTTTGCTCGTTTGCATCATGGTATATGCAGTCCAAAATGTGCGCTCCCCTCAGTGTTGACTGTAGTGTTACACTAAACTTTGGTATATTACTACAGTCAACACTGAGGGGAGTGCAAATTGTGGACTGCATGTACCATGATGCAAAGCAGCAAACTTTTCTGGGATGAGATGTAGTGTCTGGCCACACCATTGTCCCTGCCCAAATTGATTTCCATGACCTCCTCTACCATTTATCTCACATTCCAACTGTTCTTTTTTGTAGAAATTGCATTCCGGCCCATTGATTACACTTCATCCGGCCCGAGCCAGAGAGTACGGCTTGAGCCAGAGATTCCGGTCCATCTGCGGACTTTAAGATGCGACTCGTAAATGACCTTTGTGAAAACCAAATGTTGTAACTTAGACTTTTGTCTCAGATTGCCTTTGTGATTCGGTCTCAAAGTGTTTGAGAATACCTCAGATTTACTAGTACACACTGCCCCTGGGAAATCTGCCTGCTACTTTGACTTTGGATGTAACATCTCTTTGTGAAGTGCTGAAAGCTTCATTTTCAACTAATAACTGAAATGTGAGATATGCTGTAGCTATGCCATAAACCATGGTAATTTGTGCTTAAAAAAGTAAAAGTGATTGATTTGACTTTTATTGACTTAGTCATGCATGCACAGGCTCTTATTGGAAGCAGTACATATGCTACAGTACCCCTCAAGCAGGTGAAATAGATGTTCCTAAACCGTATATGGTCTCTCTGACCCGCTGCTAGACCAACAGATGGAGTTATACATTCACTAACATTACTTAGAAACTAGTTATAGTTCTAACAGTCGGCAAGGCAGTTCTTCAGATGCCTGTATAACTTTGCAGTTCCTAATACAGACAGTGATATATTCATTGACATTTATATATGTACAGATTGAATGCCTATTGAGGATTCAAAACAAAGATTCACATACTGGCTCATTTACTTACATATCTTATGAGAGTTGTACCTTGGTCCTAGGGAGGGTGCTATGTGTTTTAAAGGTAACATATGTATTCAAAAGATAGAGAGAGTTAAATGCACTCCCAGAGACACATGTGCCATTGGACATTCACTCTGCCACCCAGAGTTCAATCTCACATACCTAAGTAGAAAAGCAGACAGACAGTAAAATACCCAGTGAGATACTAAGAAAAGCATGTAAACATTGTCAGACAGAAATAGAGAGCTCATATGTATCTAGGCTAATGGAGGCAATTGCACACATAGACAAACATCCCAATACTCACTAATACACCCAGGCAGCAATATTTTCAGGCCATAGTAGAGACATTCAGAGAAGCATACATGACACAAAGATAGGTAATGATTTACTAAGAAACTTACATACACATCGATCAGAGCCCCTCATAGTGACTGAGACACTCAGTCAGATATCTGTTAAAGAACTGACACTTTGAAATCTACCATGCAGAAAAGTCATGGTTGGATTATGACTTGTGCCTGCCATACTCGAGTCCATGCATTTAGTTTTACTTCTAGGCCAACCTTCACATTTAATAGTCCTATAGAACATATAAACTGCTCTTGTTCCATATGTATTAATGCACTAAGGTAGCCTGTAGCTAGGTCATAAGGCAGGGTGCTATGTGCTTAAAAGGTAACACATAGTCTGAAGTTTCATTGAGCTCAATGCACTTTTACAGGCCCAATCAAACAATCAATCAATCAGATAATTTGTAAAGCGCACTACATACCCGCAAGGGTTTCAAGGCGCTGAAGGGTGGGGAGGAAGGGGGTGCTGTTGCTACTGGTCGAACAGCCAGGTCTTGAGTTGTCTCCTGAAGGTTAGAAGGTCTTCGGTTTGTCGTAGGATGAGGGGGAGGGTGTTCCAGGTCTTGGCGGCGCGGTGGGAGAAGGATTTGCCTCCAGCTGTGGTTCTACGGATGCATGGGACGGTAGCCAGGGAGAGGTCTGTGGAGCAGAGTTTCCTGGTGGGTACGTAGAAGGAGAGTCGGCTGTTGAGATAGACTGGGCCAGTCTTGTGGAGTGCCTTGTGTGCGTGGATCAGGAGCTTGAAGGAGATTCTTTTGTCGACAGAGAGCCAGTGCAGGTTCCTCAGGTGGGGGGGTGATGTGGTCGCGGCGCGGGATGTCGAGGATCAGGCGTGCAGAGGCATTCTGGATTCTTTGCAGTCTGTTGATGAGCTTGGTCGAGGCTCTGGCGTAGAGGGCTTTTCCGTAGTCGAGTCTGCTGCTGACTAGGGCCTGGGTGACTGTTTTCCTTGTTTCTGTCGGGATCCATCTGTAGATTTTGCAGAAGGTACGGAGGGTGTTGCAGCAGGTGGAGGACACAGCGTTGACTTGTTTGGTCATGGTGAGTTTTGAGTCGAGGTTGACTCCCAGGTTGCGTGCGTGGTTGGTAGGTGCGGGGGGTGTCCCCAGTGACACGGGCCACCAGGAGTCATCCCATGCTGAGAGGTTCGGCCCGAGGATAAGGATCTCCATCTTGTCTGTGTTCAGTTTAAGGCAGCTATGCTCCATCCAGTCGGCGACGGCCTTCATTCCCTGATGGAGATTGGATTTGGCGGTGAGGGGGTCCTTGGTGAGGGAGAGGATCAGTTGCTTGTCGTCGGCATAGTAGATTATGTTGAGGTCGTGATGTCACGCGATGCGTGCGAGAGGCGCCATGTAGACGTTGAACAGCGTCGGGCTGAGGGAGGATCCCTGCGGGACGCTGCAGATGATCTCGGAGGCTTCGGATCGGAACAGGGAGGCGGACTCTCTGGGTTCTACCAGAGAGGAAGGAAGAGGTCCAGTCCAGGGCCTTGTCTCGGATCCCTGCATCGTGGAGTCGCGTGCGTAGTGTGCGGTGGCAGAAGGTGTTGAAGGTGGCGGAGAGGTCCAGAAGGATGAGGGCCACCGTCTCGCCGTTGTCCAGCAGGATCCTGATGTCGTCTGTGGCGGCGATGAGGGCGGTCTCGGTGCTGTGGTTGCTGCGAAAACCTGACTGGGAGGGGTCCAGGATGCTGTTGTCTTCGAGGTAGCGGGTGAGCTGGATGTTGACTATCTTCTCGATTACCTTAGCTGGGAACGGAAGCAGGGAGATGGCCCGGAAGTTTTTCAGTTCGCTCAGGTCCGCCTTTCTTCTGTGGGGCGTTGATCTCGGCGTGTTTCCAGCTGCCAGGGAAGGTTGCGGTCTCGAAGGAGAGGTTGATGATGTTGCATAGGTGGGGTGCGATGGAGCTGCCGGCTTTGTTGAAGATGTGATGTGGAAAAGGGTCAGATGGTGAGCCGGAGTGGATTGTGCCCATGGTCTAGATTGTGTCTTCGATGCTCACATTGGCCTAGGTTGTCAGGGGATCGTAGTCGGTGGGGTGTGGTGGTTCCTGCATGTTGGGGCCTGTTAGGGTCATCCAGGGGTTGAAGCTATCGTGGATGTCGGCGATCTTGCCGTGGAAGATGGTGGCGAGGGAGTCGCACAGGGCTTGGGACGGCGGGATGTTGTTGGCGTTGGAGCTGGGGTTGGAGAGTTCCATCACGACGTTGTAGAGCTCCTTGCTGTTGTGTGTGTTGTTGTTGAGGCGGTCTTTGAAGGAGGTCCTCTTGGCGGTCCTGATGAGGTGGTGGTGGTTGCGGATGGTGTCTTAGTGGGCTAGGCGGCTGCCAAGCAACTTCTCGCTGTGCCACATGTTCTCCAACTTCCGGCAGGTGTGCTTTGACGCTAGGAGTTCCGGGGTGAACCAGTTGGCTCTCTTGCTGGTGTCTTTGAGGGTTTGTTTTTTCAGTGGGGCTAAGGTTTTGGCGCAGTCGTCCATCCATTGTCTGAGGGTACGCGCACCATCATCGGGATTGAGGGGTTGGTCGGTGGGTTGAGTGCGAGGTTTGTCTGTAGTTGTACTTCGGTGATTTTGCCCCAGCAGCAATGGGGGATCTGTAGGGTGCAGTGATGTGCGACTGGTTTCCGGAAGGTGAAGTGGATGCAGTGGTGGTCGGTCCAGGTGTGTTCGGAGACGTGGCTGAAGGAGACGTGTTGGCTTGAGGAGAAGATGGCGTTGAGTGTGTGTCCGGCGATGTGGGTCGGCGTCGTGACGAGCTGTTCCAGTCCGAGGTTGGCGAGGCTGTCTATCAGGGTGGAGGAGTTGCTGTCGTTGTTGTTCTCCAGATGGAAGTTCAGGTCTCCGAGGAGGATGTAGTCGGTGGAGGTCAGTGCGTGCATGCTGATGAAGTCAGCGATGGTGTCGAAGAATTGTGGTCGGGGTCCGGGTGGTCTGTAGACGAGGGTGCCTCTAAGGGTGGTCTTGGGGTCCATGTGGATCTGGAAATGCATGTGTTCGGCGGTGCTGAGAGTGTCGTCGGTGTTTGTTGAGACTCTGATGGTCTTCTTGTGGCGATTCCTCCTCCGACTCCGTTGGTGCGGTCTCTGCGGGCGATCTTGTATCTGTCGGGGATGGCTATTGCGATGTCTGGGGAGAAGGCTTCATTCATCCAGGTCTCGGTCAGGAAGGCGATGTCTGGAGATGTGGTGTCGAGTAGGTCCCAAAGCTCGACGGCGTGTTTGCGTGCGGAGCGGGTGTTGATCAGGATACATCGGAGCTGGTTGTGTTTTGTCGTGGCGTTGTCTTCAGTACAACAGGCAGCCAACACGTGTATTGTCCAAAGACTTTCTCAAGGCTGCAAAATGATATTTATAATAACCTATACAAATGAATAGATGACATAGAGTGTAATAAAATATCAATGCGGTGACCATCCCCAACAGGAATTGCAAGCCACACCGAAGTGTAATCAAGGAAAAAGAAATGGAGAGTCCGAAAAAAATAATAATGAGAGGTGTCACAGCACCTATGTCCATCAGCCAGTGTGAGGAAAATAGAACACGTGGTGATTCTGGCAATGCGATGTTTAGATTTAGTCAATACAAGTTTATAGTAGGGCTATTATAAAAAAATACCCGTTAAAAAATATTCACAGGCAAAATTGATGGTGTCCAGTTCATGAGCAAAGAAAGGTTTCACTGTAATATAGAAGCATACTATAAATCATCTCAAAAGAGTAGACCCATATACTAATTCAGGACGGTAAGGAATGCTATGCACTATTAGAGAGACATGAGCTATTAAATTTACAGCATAGTGCAAATGATGTGTTGCATCTAAGGTAGCATTGCGCAGCACACCAGGCCAAAAGAAGAGACTAATATCAATCAACCCTAAATCACTAGAAAAATTACCAAACCAGAGAGCATTGACCACTAGGATGGGTTCAAAAGTGGTCATCATGTCAAGTACATTACAAAATACTCATTCATTAAGAAATAGGCAAGCCATGAATGTATGACACATATAGTCAGGGAAAAAATACAAAATGTGAAGATAGCATGCGTGTATCTTGGAAAGACCCGTGCCACATGTAGCAGATGACAAGCAGGGTCGAGAATTGCAGGACCTTGATTAGCCTAGAAATGAAACGTTACATGAGGTAAGTGTACCTCATAAACATGACAGTAAAAACACACACACCTCAGAGTGACTGGTAGGAGACTCGGGCAAAAATAAAACCACAGGGTAGGTGAGTGAGTTACAAATTGTAACATTCTACCAAATATGCTTCAGAGGAGGCAAAAAGGGTCTGTATACTTAGGGATGTATTAAATTCTCACAAAAGGCTCAAGAATATACCTCAATAATATCCAAAGAAAATATGTTACCAAACATCAAATGGGAATTGAATATGGCAGCGCAGGACCTTGATAAGCCTAGATCACAACAAAGGAACATAGTTACAAAGAAACCTCTGTGTAAACCGGCAATGCGGTTGCCTGCAATAAATTATTTTTGAGAGCACGGAAAAGAGAATACTTTGCAACTTGAGGAAGCCCCCTCGATGTTTGTGCCAGATGTGAGAAGTGATGCTGGCCCAGCTTTATGACTCTGATAGAGTCACAGATAGTGAAAATTGACTAAAAACAGGTCCCAGGAGTTGGGCGCGAGATGAAGGTCACCATCTTGGAAGGTCAGCTTTTGTAGAATATGTCATTCTCTATTGCAGGCCTTCTAAGTATATATTGCAAGAGTAGCAAACCACACAAATTGGAGCACAAGAAAAAATAAGTTTAGAGGAGAGCCATAGTTAGCTGAAAGAAAGCACACATGTGTAAAGATACTTACAATTTTCTGAATTTGTGCGAGAACCCCAAGATGTATTAGATGAAGGAGGAGTCTCTTCCTAATTCAGAGCAGAAAGAGAAGAAAATATATTATAGGAGTGGGGTGAAACAAGTATGTGCATACAAACACAACTCGTGTCATGTTACTTAGTGGTAACTATTAGCTAGGGGCATAGTGAGAGAAGTAGACAATCTACCTGACCCATATCCTATACATAGAAGCAAGCACATCACAGGACAATTTAAATGTACATCCATTGTGAACAGTTTTATTAGGCCCCAATCACAGATAATGCAGTATACAACATATCTGGTATTACAATTGATAATATTAGTGATCTGGTGTGTCCTCTTTGTATTATATTGGAAGGTGGTTGTCGTGTTCATAGCATAACAACAGATATTACAGTGACCACACTTATGAAAGCCCTCAGAAGTTCTGGTAACCAAGTATGTAGTGGGTTGCGTTTGACATAACTGTGGCATAATGTGTCCCTTAATGTACATCCCTTGATATACGTTATGGCAGGTCTACGAGTGATGGCCTCTTTTAAGGTGGGGTCATGATGCAAACAATGCAAATGTTTCTTTGTGAGCCTGTAAATTTGTGGTGCAAGTACACTGCAAGGAGTGATGAGGGATAGTTTTCTGTGTTTACTTGTCTCATCTTGACCTACCAGTCTTATTTCTTTCCTCCTTGAATGTACTCACAGAGTAGCCTCTAGTTACAAATCTGTGTTCCATCTTCTGCAATTCAGTCCTGAAAGTGGAATCAGAGCTGCAGTTCTGTCTTGCCCTCATCATTTCACCATAGGGAATTGCCTTTATTTGAGACGGAGGATGTGAACTGGTGGCAATCAGTATGGCATTGGTTTCCTTAATGGTTTAGAGCATATCTGGTTACCCACTATGTACAAGGTGACATCCAGGTAATCAATGCTAGTAGAACTATGCTGGTGAGTAAACCTGATGTTATAGTCATTGGGCCCAATTCACAAAAGTAAACTGAGACAAAAGTCTAACTTTATGCGTTTTGGTATTCACAAAGGGCTTTTACTTCTCATAAATGCTCTTTGTGAATAGTAAAAGTCAAACTTTACGAGTTTTGGTATTCACAAAGTGTATTTAATATATACCTACATTCCATGTCAGCTAAGAGACACTGTTCCTTCCAATACTTTAACCTCTCTGCAATTTTGATGTAAGTGTCATTGAAACAGGCAAGGGAAGTTTTTGGTATGCCATGTCATCTATTAACTGTCAATCAGTCTCTGCCATATAGTCACATGTATTCATACCAACAAAGTTCCCACCTTTATCACCCTCTTTGCTGGGTTTGTATGTGTTTATGTTCTGAGGTGTAATCATCCTCCATTTTATATAGTACTTTAGTTATCTCTCTGTAAATGATGTCTATAAGACCATCTGAAGGAAAAGACAGCAAGAATTTGGAGTTGGTCTTAAAGATGCTATCTGTATCTAGATTAGGAATAATGCCCAGATCCTCTAAGATGTGTGAAAGTGAGGGAGTATTGCCAGATGTGTGTTCCAGGGATAATAGCATCTGTATATCCTGGAAATCCTTGATAGTCATGTCACAGTCTCTGGTAACTGACTGTACCAGAACCTCAGATATCGCTTATACTTTAAAGAATTTATGAAGTGTTAACGTCCGCACAAATTAGAGAAGATTGCTTTGTATAACTATATATTTGGGTAATGAAGTAGGGACAAAGCCGAGACCTCTGCTTAAGATTTTTATTTAGTGCTCATCAAGACTTATATCAGAAAGATTAACAGCTGTCACATCATTACAAACTATTTTAATACGTCATCTATTCATTTGTCTAAGTTATTATATATATCTTTTTGCAGCCTTGAGTAAGCCTTTGGGTGAAACATGTTTCAGCTGCCTGTTTGTACCGAAGACATCACTACCAGATGTGCAAAGAATAAAACAACTAGTAGATAAACCTCAAGTCTGGAACAAGAAGATCATTATTTTGGATTGTATACTTTAGCAGTGGACTTCTTTACGTGGCTCGTATTTTGTTAATTGCTTATTGCCGATCCTGTGTTCTGGCTACTACACCCTAGGTGGCAGGGTTTGTATACTAATAAAGCACCATATGAATATTGTTTTTGCTATTTGGATTGACATTCCCTAACTTATCTGTGCAGTTTTTGATGTGTGGGGTTCTTGTGGCATAGCCACCACTGCTTTGTTCATTGTTTAACTTTGGCAACTTTTTTAGTGGTGAATGGTTACCTACTTCCAGTACTGAGCCTTTCTGTAATGAAGAAAGCTACTTGCAAGAAAACAAATTAGTGCATGTGGTTGACTAATGTGGACGATGTTATGAGGTGAAAGACGGTTATCCTGTTCCGAAAGAGGTAATGGTACCTAGTAATGTAGAGGAAGTCAAAGCTGAAGAGGTACAGGGAAGGCGTAGGGAGGCCCCTGTACATAAATGGAACAGTAGCAGTGTTTGTAGTTTTCAGCAGGAATCTTTTGATATGTTGAGGAATTTCCAATGTATGTTTCTCAGCAGAAGTCTGAAGCAGAAAATAGCTACTTGGCAATGATTAGACCCATGCAAATTTAGGAACTATACTAATTTACAAGGTCATTCGCTAGCATGTCGATCAAATAAAGTGTGCAGAAGCATGTTTCATCACTTTAGAATGTTAGCTATTCACACTCTAAAATGTGAATACTACTTAGGAGGCTTTACTATGTTAAATATCCTGCCCTTTGTTTAGGAGAAATGAATATAGCTCTTTTGCGTGGTACAGTAGCAGAGGTACAAAATGTTTGTGATGATGTTCAGTTATGTTTCTTCGGTCCTGAAGAGCAATGTAGGGAAAATGAGTACTTTACCTCTGCTACATAGACCTAAAGGCTGCATTTGACAGTGTAGACCGCCACCTCCTCTGGAAAAAACTGCGAACTTGGAACATTCCCGAAAGGATAATGCGGGGAATACAATTATTTTATTCGAACACATGGATAAGGATTAAAATTGGTGATGGCAGCAGATTATCAAGAAAGCTGACCACAACAAAAGGCCTTAAACAGGGATGTGTATTGGCGCACATCTTTTTAATTTGTTCCTATCCGAACTTGCACAGAGGCTCGATTGTATTAACTCTCACCCACCGAAATTAGGTAAGCTAGCACTCACACACCTCTCGTATGCTGACGATGTGGTGTTAATGAGTCTAACAAAAGTTGGTCTACAAAGACTTCTAAACGAAACATCAGACTATATCTCAGAGAACAACCAAGAGATAAATACATAGAAAACAAAAACAATGGTCATTGGAAGTCGCCAGAGAAGCAAACAAATCATCTGGCTTAACGGCAGTCAATTAGAGGAAGTTAAGAACTACAAATATTTGGGATTTTACATAGACAACCTCCAAAATCATACAGAACAGAAAAAATATATGACTCTGAGAACTTGCGCACTTATATTCGCCTTTAGCCAATTGGCAAAGAAGTTGCAAGGTCCTTCATATAAACCATTGCTAGCGGTAATGACGGCGAAAATTCTCCCTACAATAACATATGCTAGTGCAACCTTTCATGGCAGAGATGTAGAACTTTTAAACCAACTAATCGTTTCTACGTATAAATTTTTTTTTCAGGTAGATCGGTTAGCTTCGCCAGCCCAGGTGCGTCTTGAATTTGGCCTATTAAACGAATCAATAGGAAGAATATACGCGACCATAAAGCTCTGGTATAGACTGAAATTGAACGTGGGAGCATCACCAATTAATAAAGCACTTTGGACCGAAGTTGAACATAACAGGAAATCACCTTACAACCAATACCTAAACAATTCCCTGACAATAACCTGTACAAAAGATTTATGGAATAAAAACTTGTCTTATTTAAGCTTCAAACAAACACTAAATAAAGTAGCAAAAATTCATTCATTACTAATTGATAAAAACATCTTCAGGACAAGGTCGCATGCTTGGATGGTGATTAACAACTACAAGGCACTTGCACCAGCCCATTATCTGAATGTGACATTTTCCATTTATTTGAAAAAGCAACTTATGGATATACGATTCGGAAAATTACCATCAGTTGCGGATCAGCCCACTTGGTTATATAAAGGGTCAAAATCATGTAGACTTTGCGGCTACCATAAAGAAGATTTTATTCACATTATTTGCATATGTAATCAACTTCATAATGCTCGAGTCGCTCTTCTTAGACACATTTTTAATGATAGAGGTGTCAGATCCTGTAGAGCTGCTGTAATAGCAAGCTTAAATCCATCCGACACACAATTAAACTGTAAGCTGATCAAATTTATGAAAGTTTTTGATCAGGCACACAAAAGTCACCAGGTCTAACATCAGAAAAAGGCTAGTAATGTGGTAAATTATCTGTGAAATAATGTTATTTTATGATCTTTTCAAATTCCTTTTTCGTTTTTTTTTTTAAATTGATGTACAGTGAGTTTTCTTTTTAAATTTTTTTTTATATACGTGTTTATATTGTTAAGGTTTTAATTGACCAAATAATAAAATTTACTTACTTACTTACTTACTTGAGTACTTGGTATGTCCAAAAGTACCAGAACAGGAGACAGTAATTACTGTTGATAACTTCCAAGAAGAGATGAGAAATCTTAACAGTTTTTTTTCAGAGATCCCAAACTCTGTATTTGCATTCACTACAAAAGTCAATCTTGAAAGTTCTATTTGTATGTGAAAAGTGAAATAGAGAACAATGATGATTGGTGAGGATTTGTAACTTACTTATTTGTAGTGCAACACTTTGAAAGACAAATTATATGTAAGCACTGTTATAGTAAGTTAGAGGAAAATAAAATGTCAGCTAGGGCAGTCCATAACAAGTTAGAACTAGTTTCAATTCAATAGACCTTCAAGATCTAAATATGTATGAAACAATTCTGATCCAATGGATACATCCATTCCAGTTATAGTCCGAATATAGCCAAAGACAGGGAAGTTACCTGCAACTGAGCGCCTCAAATGTCTTAAAGGTAGAGTTGTGTACTTGCCACTAGATTTCAAGCAGAATATTGAAAGTGCAGGGCTACAGAGAGATTTGGAAGAAACACTTGCACTTCTAGCGAATGGTGTTCCTACTAAGAGCTAAAAGTATGGCAAGAGGTAGTAGGTGTTACTAAAGTAAAAAGTGCAACATTATATTTGGTACAAAATAATATTTATTATAAAGATACAGATGTTCTTTCAAATGTAGCACATATGGAAGATGATCCATCATCATTAAGAGGTCAGATTGAGAAAGTAGATCGATCCAGATCAGAAGAAATTTGTTAACACTACAGTATTCACCCTCTCCATTCTGAAGAGATCATTGGAAATGCTATTGATCTCTTTCAAATGAAAAAAGCAAGAGGAGCTCCCTTGAGTGTGTTGGTGAGAAATTTAGAATCTCAGTATTTTCTGCATCTGTTTCCTACTGGAGTAGGTCGTAGATATGATGACCTAGCTGTACGAATGCCAGTAGCTGAATACAGATCAACTAGCCTATAATCAGTGGATCCTAGATTTCACCAGTGTATTCCCTATATATTTCATCTTTTATTTGAGGGGGATATGTCAGGCCTATCATATGCAGTAAACCACATTCTCAAGACATGAGTGAATCTGCAAAATATGACAGCAAGGGAATTTGCTGACAAAGTTAAAAAAATATATAAATCTGGAATACAACTTGATTAATTAAATGGCATGCCAACGTGGCACCAATGAATATTGGTATCGTCGTAATGGAGAGCTGAAATGCATGTTGAGAAACCTAGGAGCACTGACTTGTTTTGCAACACTCAGTTGTGCTGAGTATGCATGGGATGACCTGCTTGAATTCCTGTGAGAAGCAAACTCAAACATAAAAGACATCATTCTAAAGACACCAGGAGAACTCTGTTCACAGGACCCTGCAAATGTTTGCAGATATTTTAACCACAGGTTTCAAGCGATGACGGGTTTCATCTGCAACAAAACAAATCCTCCTCTCTTTGAAGTTACTTATATCTTCTGGCGCAAAGAGTACCAAGCTAGAGGTGCTCCATATATTCACATGCTGCTATGGGTAAAAGATGTCCCAAAGTTTGGAAGAGACACTGGTGAGTCTGTTTTGTCTTTCATACAACAGAATGTGACCTGTGCCACCCCAAAAGATACTGCTGACAAATGTTTGAGACAAGTTTCACAATTTTCAAAACAATAGGTGTGGAAAATACTGTTGTTGAAAGTACAAATCCAAAGGAAACATTTACACAATGTGTCGTTTTGGATTCCCACAACCTGTTATCTCAGAAGGAAGAGTGAATAGTTTTTTGTCTACAGTCAGACACACCATTATACAGAAATCACATTGAAATACACGCAACCTGATAATAACAGAAGCTTCAAACAATATCAATGAACAGAACCCTGCCAATGTTATTCTGAAGATGTGAAATGTAAATACATATATGCTATGTGTTGCAGACAACTCCATCGCTGTTGCTCGCTACATGACTTCATATACAAAAAAGTCAGAGAAGACAGAGATGAAAGATGTGGGAAGAGATTTCTGCAGAATAGTGTCTTACCAAGACATTTTACAATTTCATCTTGAAAATGCTTTCCCACAGAGAAATAGGTATGCATGATTGCTCGGACAGGTTAAGCTCAGCTATTTTATTATTCTCCAAGTTTAATTCACTCCAATACCTTCGGGTCGAGTTCGCGCCATATAAACCTGCACAAAATAAAGGAGTCCTCATCTTGAAAGCATGAGTCTCTATAAAACAGTTTACCACATATAAATGTAATCTAACTGAATATATAGACAAGAAAGATATGCAGTCCTTGGATGTGATGGTTGTTTAGTGAGACACAGCAAAGGAAATCTAATTATCTATAGAACACATAGTAGTCGAACTCCAGAGAAAAGAGTATTTTCTACTTGGCACATTTGTAGTTGTTCAACCAAATGACATGCAGATTCAGAATTACTTGGACACTATGACTGTTATGAAGACTCTTTCAGTGCAGTGAAGGACACCATTTAATGTTCTGGATTTTTAACCCTTCCAAATGTTGAAAGATAAGCAGGACGAAACCATCACTGCTGAGATAGCCAAGGAGTGTTCTTTAAGCAGCCAGAATACTGTACCAGCAAGTCAAAATTCTCTTGGAGAGCCAATAATTCAAAATGAAGCAGCAATAGCTGTGAATGAGGTGGAGAACATGATACAGCAAGCAAAAGATGAAACTGTAGATTTTGAACAGTTAGTACAACAACTGAATAATGAACAGAAAGAACTGTTTACCAAAGTTAAAGATAAAATAGAGCATGTATTACTGCATAAGAAAAAAGTGTAAATGTTCCTCATTTAAACCAGTTCTACTGTATATAAGTGGTCAAGCTGGCACTGAAAAAAGTTTCTTAATTAAAGTATTCACCGGTTTGTCAGCAGAAGACTTGAGATTCACATTTTTCATTGTTAGAAATGGGATTTCTGGTTGGCTAAGGTATACACCTAAGCCATGCAGAACACACCATTCTAGTCTGGGTAAGGGAGTTACACACCCAAGATAACCCCAGGTCACCCCCTTGGTAGCTTGCCAGGACAGGTAGGCTTATTCCAGCGGCAATGTGTAAAGCATTTTTGTAACACACACACCAGTGACACTCTAGGCACACCCCAAAAGAGACTTCACACAATGGTCTATAAAAATATCCTTTGTATTATAGGTAAAACACATTAGACCATAAACCACATAATCACATCGCAAACCAGGCAATTTTCATGACATCACTTAGATCATAAACTACTGTGCCATAAGGTAATTGTCATAAACATATGTAGTGCACTGAAGTAAACATTTTAGGGGCCACACATCATGAAAACATTATGAAAAGAACACCTTACATCATCACAGTGTAGAACATATAGTCCCTGCAAATGGTACTCTTTATTGTGCCACAAGGCATAAAGCGACACTCATTATAACTTCAGGGTATGAACTGCAGCAGCCCAATGACCCATGAATCACCAGATATCCTTATGTCTCTACCAGGTGCAGCTTTCCTACACTTCTACAAACTTGATGGGGTACTGCCCCATAAACACATCCTTCACCACGTCCCCCATGAAACCTAGGGCACAGCGCATCCAGTTTCCTGTCAAGTGCCCCCAAGGAGTATAATATAGCAGCTGCCTGTGATAGTGCAGCGCAGCTGTGAGTGAGGGAAGGGACTCAATCCCCTAACATGAGTCCCCACGTAGAACCCCTCACTTTGCTGAGGGTGGTAGAGAGACCTCACTGGGTCTCCCATTAGTCGTGCAGCTGGTACAGTTCCCCACGGAGGTGCAGTGCAATTGCCTGTGTCCTGCCCCCTTCAGAAAGCACGTCAGTTATCTTGACCTGCCTCACGTTGCCTTGCCCCGGCAGAGGGACTCGTGGTGGGGGCGCGCCTCACAGCACTCAATCCTCTTTCAGGTCCCAGAAGTAGGCTTTGCTTGCCATCCTCGGGATTTGGCCGGATCCTCCTTTCATGGGTTGCAGCCTTCGTTGTCTGCTGCCGGCTGTCTCTTGCTTGAGAGGAGGGGCTGGCCCTGTTGCGACTGAAGCAAACATACGCAGCGCAATAGGCAGCACCTCCTGCTGGAGCCCTGGTTGCTACAGCAACGAGAGGGCTGAGGACACCACGCTGAAGAGAGACATCAGGCAGCAGGATGGCTGTGGACAGAGGCCTGCTTTGCTCGGTGCCAACCGGCAGTCTCAAGCTGGGTTCCTTCACACAGCGGCTGTCAGGGAAAGGGAGAGCACTTTCCCCAGAACAAGCTCTCCTATCCCTTCTGCATGATGACGTACCAAAAATAAACTAAAGGACTATACCTACCAATAGTCCCGATACTATTACCCAATAATCAGTCAGTTGGCAGTGAAGAAGGTTCAATCGTTTATTAAACAGAATACTCTATAGAGGAGCCTCTCCGAACCTCACCCATCAGGTGCGCCGAGAAGACGGTTGGCTCCTATTCAAACATGAGGTTATATACTTTTCGGTTCAACACATACAACCACTGTAAATGGAAAATCTCCAGTTGGCCCTTGAGCTCCAGGGAAGGACCATATATGGCACACATCAGACCAGTACAAAGGCTTGACTGTCTATTACTGATGAGGTCAGGAGGGGTGACTCCCTTTCGTCTTGGTGCCTGGGAGTGTGGACACGGCGCATCCAGGAATGTGCTTATCACCCCCAAAGCCCTTGAGTCTTAAAACAGAGGAGTGATCAGCCTGCCTTCAGCTGCTACCAGTAATTCAAATGAGCTGGGACCTGACAACTGTACGTGATCAACACGTGATCACGTCCTGTGCTCGAGCAAATGAAAAGGAGATGGCGTCTGTATGATTCTCGGCCTGCTCTTTTAGCAATAGGTATACAAGGAGGAAATAAACGAGTTTCCTCCAACAAAAGCATATATATCAAACAAAGAGCGTATGTATATATGCATCATGCTAACATAATATAGGTCCGATACTCCTTATATACGGGAAATCTACCTTTTTATCCCTCAGTGACATGCCAGTGCCAGGGCAGTGCTCACATAGGTGGTGAAAAAAAAGATCCATTTAACATCACTCTCCACACTGGCTGCCCAACAAAGCTCTCCTCTTGCACTTTCACGTTTAGAACCAAAGGGGAAAAACACAGCTCTGTAGTTCACCAGAACCCACCTTGCTCCTGCAACAATAAAGCACACAAAGAGCTTGCAGTGCAAAGCACACAAGGCTCTGTGAAGGTGAAGGTTGCAGAGCAAAGCACACAGAAACGTTGTTGTCCCTGAGTTTCCCAGAACAGAAGGCCAGCACACACAGGCCCATGGAGAGTACTTCACAAGCAGGATACCATAGCAGAACAAAACGAGTCAGTCCTTCTCCTGCACCACAGACAGAAGAAGAAGCAACTGCAGGCCATCCCACCCCTCACACATGAAAGGCAGTGCTCCTCACACAGTTCTTCCACTCTTCTTCTAGGTAAGGTCATCTTGTTTCTTACAGTAACCTAAAGTCCTGGAGTTTTAGGTGTAATACTTATAACCCAATTTTTTCAATGTTCTCTTTGTGGCAAGGGTCTCTAAACCCAGTCCAAACCAGTCTTGTCTTCCTGGGTGCAGCATGACCACATGGGTTGGAGACAACATTGTGAAAAAGGACACACAGCCTATTCAGGTGCAACCAAAAACACCTCCCACCACCCTCCTCCCACCACCCTAAATGCAGACCAAGTCTATTCAGGACAGCGATGAGTCACCCAGGCAACGCCGGGCACACCTCAACCCCCCCCAGTGACTGTCTACAGTGAATGCACATCCCAGCTCCTGACACTCAAACACCAGACGCTGATTACAACAACAGCCATAGCTACACAGAATGGTAAAGTAAGAAAATGCCCACTTTCTAAACGTGGCATTTTAAAACACAGAATTTAAAAACCATCTTCACAAAAAGGTGCGCTAATAAATTGTAAGTTCAGAGCGCCTAAACTCCTTTTTCCTATCTTGTCCCAATTTTAAGATACATATGTAAAAATGTTACAGTACAACCCCAATGATGAGCCTATGGGACGGATAGCCGTTCAATAGTGAAAAATGAAATAGACAGTATTTCACTATCAGAACATGTCGCATACACCAGTACATGGCCTACCTCTCACAGACATTGCAATATGTCCATAGGGGCACCTTGGGCCTACCTTAGGGGTGCCTTCCATGTAAGAAAAGGGAATATTTAGGCCTGGCAAGTGGGTGCACTTGCCATGACAACATGGCAGTTTGGACCTGCGCGTGCAGACACTACAGTGGTAGGTATGAGACACATTTACAGGGCTACTCATGCAGGTGGCACAACCATTGCTGTAAGCCCACCAGTAGCATTTGATTGACAGGCCCTGGTACACACCATGTATTTTACTTGGGACTTACCAGTAAATCAACTATGGCAATCATGGATAACCAATCATACCATAATTTAAACAGAGCGCATATGCACTTTAGCACTGATCAGCAGTGGTAAGGTGCCCAGAATCCTATAGCCAACGAAAACAGGGTCAGAAAAAGAGGAGGCAAAAGGCAAAAAGTTTGGGGATAAACCTGTCAAAAGTGCCAGGTCTAACAGTCACGTGTAGTTACTGCACTAACAAGATTAGCTGCCAATAACATTAAAGGTTACTCTTCATCAACTAATAATGCTGCCTGTGGAACATGACAATAAACTAGAATAAGAGAAATTATCTGGTGATACCTATGATAAGGTAGCAAGAGTATTGAAAGAACTGAAACTTCTAATTATTGATGAAGTGAGTATGGTTTCGAACCTAATGCTTGGTTTCATACATTTAAGAATGCAGCAGATATTAAGAAGAAACTATGATGTACTGTTTGGTGGGAAACATGTAATTGTATTTGGTGACCTACTCACAACTAACACCTGTAAAAGGACAACCTGTTTTCAAAACACTTCCAGATAATGAAACAAGAAATTCTCTAGGAAGTATTGGGAACGTAAATATTTGACAAAATTTTGAATACAAAGAACTAGTGGGAAATATGCATCAGGCATCAGATATTGAATATGGATATATAATAAAAAACATTAGAGAAGGGTTCTCTCGAAAGAAGGGCAACATGCTTTGGAAACTCACCTTATTAGGAAACTAGTTCCATCTTATATTACAGCAGCAGAACTAATGTCTAATTTCATAAAAGAAGAGAAGTCTATAGTGTGTTTAATGCTGACCCTTCAAGAGTGCTCCAAATTCAATGAAGAGTTACTGCAACTGGAGACAGAACATATTTTGGAAATTACAGCTTCTGGTAAAATGGAACATCAGGGAGTAACAATACTACTCACAGACAAATACAAGCAAAATCGGATTATTTGGAGAAGTCTGTATCAAAAACTGCAGGGTTAGAGAATCAGTTACGTGTCTGCAAAACCTGTTGTATAATTTTGCATCGGAAATTAAAGTTGAAGAAGAGTTAGCAAATGGTGCAAATGGGTAATGTTATAAATTTCATTAATTACCCAAACAGAGATGAAATTCCCGCAGTCCCTAGCGAATGCTGTAACCATCCACAAATCGCAAGGTTTAGGAGTAAATGCAGCTTTTGGTAATAATGGAACTACTCTATTTAAAGAAGGAATGTCATATGTAGCATTATCGTGAATTAGAAAATTGTCAGTTTTTTTCTTGAATGGGGTAGATGAGAAGAAAGCGAGTAAGGATGCAAGCTGTGTAAGGGAACACAATTAGTTCAATCAATCAATCAGGATTTTTAAAGTGCGGCTACGCACCAGTGAGCATCTCAGGGCGTTGAGAGGAGGGGGGAGGCTTCTGATTCGTCTGAGTGCTTGGGTTCAGTCGAAGAGCCAGGGTCCTTCCTGAATTGGGTAAGAGACGGAGATTGTCTGAGGTGGCGAGGCAGGGTGTTCCAGGTCTTGGCGGCGAGGTGGGAGAAGTATAGTCCTCCAGTTCTGGTCTTGTAGATTCAAGGGATGGTGGCAAGGGCCAGCTGGGTGGAGTGGAGGTGTCAGGTTGGTACATGGAATGAGAGGCAGTGGTTCAGGTATGCTGGTCCGATGTCGTGGAGGGCTTTGTAGGCAGGCATGAGGATCTTGAAAGTGATTCTTTTGTGGACTTCGAGCCAGTGGAGTTCTCAGAGGTGTTTGGTGATATGGCTGCAGTGGGGGATGTTGAGGAACAATCTGGCTGCAACATTTTGGATATTCAGTAGTTTCATGAGGAGGTAGCGCCAACATAGAGTGTGTTGCCATACTCTAGTCTGCTGCTGATGAGCGCGTGGTCAGTCGTCAATTGGGATTCGGTTGGGATCCATCTGAATGTCTTTCGAAGCAGGTGAAGCGTGTGGAATCATGATGAAGAGACAGCGTTGATCTGGCGGTTCCTTGTCAGTGAGGAGTCCAGTATGATGCAGAGGTTTCGCACATGGTCTGTGGGGTTGAGTGGGGTTCCCAAAGCGGAGGGCCACCAGGAGTCGTCCAAAGCTGAGGGAGCAGATCCCAAGACGAGGACTTCAGTCTTGTCCGAGTTGAGATTGAGGCAACTGGTTTTCCTCCAGGTGGCAACGGCCTTCTTCCTGCTGTGGAAGTTGTTTCTGGCAGTTGTGGGTTCGTTGGTAAGGGAGAGGATCAGTTGGGTGTCATCAGAGAAGGAGACGATGGCCGCAAGAGGGGTCATGTAGATGTTGAACAGGGTGGGGTTCATGGAGGAGCCCTGGGGGACCCCCAAGCTGATCTCTTTTGGTTCGCAGAGTGTTGGAAACGCCCACTCCCACACTAGAAGGGGTGGTGGTGGACTCCCCGAACACACTGTGGTAGCTTGGCTCGAGTGGTCAGGAAACAGGCGCAGTGCTAAGCATACAATATACCCATACAATAACCATGCGTGCATCCGTTCCAAAAACGACTCTACACCGTAAAAATTATGAAAATATTCTTTCTTTATCTTTTTCTCTTAGTTGCTGATTGGAAAAATAAATAGGTCAATCACAATATACAAGTTTCAATTAGTGCAGGTCAAATAAATATTGGCTGTTTGATGAAATAAATAGGGGTGATCATAAATAACAGGGCATAAATACAAGTGCAATATATACAGACAATTAAATACTTTGAGGCAATAAATACTGTACCAATAAATATTGTACACCAACAAGTCCTGTGGACCTATAAATATAGTGCAGCAATAAATAGGTAAAAACTCAATAAATACAGTATCCCCAATAAATAATTAAAAGTATACAGCCACACTCATGTAATCAGATGACACTTCAATTCTTATGGGCTGATTTGGCCCAGGCACAGCTTGTAGGGTTGTGGAAGGCTTGAGGGGGGCTACTCCCTGGCTGGGACAAGGCTGAGGCCTAAACTGAGGTAGATCAAAGGGGGGAATACCAGTGCCCTGGCTTTCTCTCTCCACACAACCTCTCTAGGTTAGTCCCAGTTCACCCCAGGCACAGTCAGGTTGGTTTCAGCACCTCCCTAGCCCCTTAGAGTAGTCTCTCGGGTCTCCACAGGGCCTTAGGCGCCCTCTACTCCACTTACTGCCCTTTTTCTGATGTTCCGACGCCGCTGGAGTCGTGTCGACGCCGTGAGGCGGTTCCGGTTCGGTCTCGGCGGCCTCGGCACAATGTCAGTTCTTTGACGACGCCGGCAGGCGGTTCCGGTCCGATGTCGGTGGCCTCGGTTCGATCTCGACCTCCGATTCGACGGCGTCGGGCAGTCTCTTCACGATGTCGACTTCGGGCGGCTCCGGTCCGATGGCGCTCTCGGCTCCGATGACGTCGGCCGGCCTGGCCTCGATGTCGACTTCCGGCGACTCCGGGGTGCGATCCTCACCCCCGACCTCCGGTGCTCCTCCTCACAGGCTCCGGGCGACTCCGGAGTGCGATCCTCACTCCCGACCTCCGGTGCTCCTCTACCTCGGTCTCCGACGACTCCAGAGGGCGGACTTCACTCTTCCGATGACGCCGCTCGCTCGACCTCGGTTCACTTCCTCCTCGACCTCTGGTATTCCTCACGACCTCCGTCGGCGCCCTCTCACGACCTCAGGCGGCTCCGGGTACGACGTCTGCTACTTCAGTCAGCGCCGCTTCTCCACCTCGGGCTCCAGGTCTTAGGCTACTCGACGCCGGACTCCAGGGAAACCAGTTTCCAGGTCAGGATCTTGCTGCTTTCTTGGTTCTAAGGCCTGTTCCTGCTGTCCAGGTCCTTAGGATAAGTTTCTTCTGTCTTCTTCCCACACAGGGCTATAGGCTGGGATCCATCAGTAGGGACAAGTATCAAGGGTGGGTTTATGGACCCCACTCCAGGCACAAGTTTCCACCCCTGCTGCTTCACTCCTTCCTCCTTCACTGTTGTGCTCCTCTCTCTTCACCAGTCAGGTGCCAACTGCCAGCTCCAACTGCCAACTGCCTCTCTTATCCTCCCAACATTCTAAACGGTCTCCAACTGTCACAGAGTTCTGGAATCTCCTGGAATGTTCTGGAAGGTGCTGGTAGGTTCCAGTGGATGCTGGTGATGTCACAGGTGGCCACCATTTTGTGCTTCAGGCCCTCAGACAGAAGTTTCAGGGGTAGCTAAAATGGCTCCCTGAATCTGCAGCAACACGAAAAAGTCTGGTGGTTCCCAAAAAGGAAAAATTCAAACAGGGTTTGAGGCAAAAGTGGGACAAAATAAATAATGATGAGGAGGGACCACCCAAAGGGCTGACAGGTCTAACACGCGTCCCCCCCAGCTGAAAGTGGGGAGAGCTACCCAACCCCTTGGGAGTTCTCATCACTAAGGCGGAAATACCTTGAGAGACCGTCTGCATTGGCGTGGTCCACTCCAGGCCGATGTTCCACCTGAAAGTCCATCCCCTGTAGGGAAATAGACCACCTCAACAACTTGGGATTCTCCCCCTTCATTTGCATCAGCCAACGAAGGGGTCTGTGGTCGGTCTGAACTAGGAAGTGCGAGCCAAACAGGTATGGCCGCAACTTCTTCAGAGCCCATACCACTGCAAAGGCTTCACGCTCTATTGCACTCCACTTCTGTTCCCTGGGAAGTAGTCTCCGGGATAGGAAGACCACGGGTTGATCCAGACCCTCTTCGTTGAGTTGCGATAACACTGCCCCAATGCCATGTTCTGATGCATCTGTCTGGACAATGAACTTCTTGGAAAAGTCTGGGGCCCTTAAGACCGGGGCCTCGCACATGGCTTTCTTCAATTTCTCAAAGGCTTGCTGACAAGCCTCCGTCCAGACTACCCGTCGAGGTTGTTTCTTGGACGTGAGCTCCGTGAGAGGGGCTACGATGGTACCGTACCCCTTCACGAAGCGGCGATAATATCCCGTGAGGCCCAAAAATGCTCGGACCTCAGTCTGTGTCTTGGGGGGTTCCCAGGCCATGATGGCCTCGATCTTCGCCTGGAGGGGTTGCACCGTTCCCCTACCCACCAAGTGTCCAAGGTACACTACCGACCCCTGCCCGATCTGGCACTTGCTGGCCTTGATCGTCAATCCAGCTTGTCTCAGGGCCTGGAGAACGGCTTGCAGGTGATGCAAGTGATCCTCCCAGCTGTTACTGAAGACGGCTATGTCATCCAGATAAGCAGCAGAGAAACTCTCCATTCCGGTGAGGATCTGGTTTACCAGGCGCTGAAACGTGGCAGGTGCGTTCTTGAGCCCAAAGGGCATCACACAGAACTGGTAGTGGCCATTGGGCGTGGAGAAGGCTGACCTTTCCCTTGCTCCATCAGTCAAAGAGATCTGCCAGTACCCCGAAGTAAGGTCAAAGGTACTTAGATATTGGGCAGCTCCCAGCCGGTCAATCAATTCATCCGCCCTAGGGATCGGATGAGCATCAGTTTTTGTCACTGAATTCAGTCCCCGGTAGTCCACACAGAACCTCAGTTCTGTTTGGGCACCCGGTGGTGCAGCTTTTGGTACTAACACCACCGGACTGGACCAGGGGCTGCTAGAAGGTTCAATCACTCCTAGCTCCAGCATCTTAGTGACCTCACTATGAATGCTGGCCTTCACCTTGTCTGACATCCGGTAGATCTTGGACTTCACAGGTGGGCTGTCTCCTGTGTCCACGTCATGGACGCACAGGTGAGTCCTACCCGGGACAAGGGAGAACAACGCAGAGTACTGCCCCAGGGCCTGGCGACAGTCCTCCTGCTGTTCAGGAGTTAGAGATGGGGAGAGAATCACTCCCTCCACCGACCCATCCTTTTCCTGAGACGCAAACAGATCAGGGAGAGGCTCGCTTTCCACGTCCTCTCCTCCGTCAGTCACCATCATCAAGATGACTTCGGGCCTCTCGTGGTGGGGTTTGAGGCGGTTGGCATGCAGCACCCGCAGGGGCTGACGAGGGGTCTTCAGGTCCACCAAGTAGGTAGCCTTACCCTTCTTCTCCAACACCTCAAAGGGTCCTGACCAGCGATCCTGGAGGGCACTAAGCTCTCCTGGTTCGATCACCCACACCTTCTGGCCAGGCTCCAACTCCACCGGGTGAGCGTTGTGGTCATACCACGCCTTCATCACTGCTTGGCTGGCTTCCAAGTTGTCAGAAGCTTGCTTCCACAACTTAGCCATTTGGCTCCGGAAGGCCAGCATGTAGCTCACCACATCCTGGGGGAGCTTTCTGGGAGTTCTTTCCCATCCGTCTCTCACCAGGTTAAGAGGTCCACGTACAGGGTGCCCATACAGAAGCTCGAAGGGGCTGAAGCCCACTCCCTTCTGTGGCACTTCCCTGTAAGAAAAGAGTAGACAGGGTAGGAGGACGTCCCATTTCCTCCGCAGGCCTTCAGGCAGACTTCTGATCATGCCTTTTAAGGTTTTGTTAAACCTTTCCACCAGACCATTGGTCTGGGGGTGGTAAGGAGTTGTGAACCGGTAGGTCACTCCACACTCCTTCCACATTGCCCGCATATATGCTGACATGAAGTTGGTCCCCCTGTCAGACACAACTTCCTTGGGAAAACCCACTCGGGTAAAGATTCCCATCAGGGCCCTAGCCACAACAGGTGCTGTTATGGTCCTCAGAGGTATTGCCTCTGGGTACCGTGTGGCATGATCCACCAGAACCAGGATAAACCTGTGACCAGCTGTAGTTGGTGGATCTAATGGACCCACAATGTCGATGCCCACCCTTTCAAAGGGGGTGCTAACGACAGGAAGTGGTTCCAGGGGAGCTTTCAGCTTCACCCCTGTTTTCCCACTGGCTTGGCAAGACACACATGTCCGGCAGTAGGTATCGGACGACACTTTCATCTGAGGCCAATAAAAGTGTGGGACAAGACGGGCGAAGGTCTTGTCTTGCCCCAGGTGTCCTGCCAATGGTATCTCGTGAGCCAACTCCAAAAGGAAGGCTCGATAACGTTGAGGAACTACCAAGGCTCGTGACGATCCATGTAGGGGTGCCTTGGGTTCACTGTAGAGGAGGCCATCCTCCCAGTAAACACTGTAGTTCCCCTCAACGTTCCCTGCTGCCTGGGCTTCGGCCTGTCGCCTCAGCCCCTCAAGGGTAGGGCACTCCCTCTGGCCCTGGCAGAATTCCTCCCTGGACGGCCCTCCCTCCACGTGCCACTCGGCCGGGATGGGTAAGTCCTCCAGGTTGGTAACGTCCCCCTCCGCAGACTCCTGGCCCACCACCTCCGGTGGCCTATCCGTCCTACGGGGTGGAGACGCCGAGGCAGGCTCCTCCTGTCCTCGGTTCTTCCCTTGACTGGCAGCTGGCTGGGCCTTTGTTCCAGGCTCCAGCCGAAATGAACTCCCTCTTCGGGTAGTCTCGGACCTTGTGCTAACACAGGCCCAGTCGGGTGTACCCAGCATCTCGGTGTGAGTCCGGTATTCCACCTCCTTCCAAGCGTTGTGCTCCATGTCATTGCCCAGCAGACAATCGACTGGCACGGCAGGGCCTACGGCAACTCGAAGTGAACCTGCAACCCCCCCCCATTCAAAGGGAACCTCGGCCACGGGATAGTGGCCTGTTCTGCCGTCAGCCATCGCGGCTGGGTGGAGTACATCGGGAATTACCTGCTCTGGAGACACCAGCTGGCTACGCACCATAGTCATACTGGCCCCTGTGTCTCTCAGAGCCTCCCCTCTTTGGCCGTTGATGGTGATCCACTGCCCATACTTTGCGGTATTTGCGGGCACCTGGATCTTAGGAACCATCTCCCGTTCTCCCAGGGACACTAAAGTGACACCCGCCCACTCCCTTCCCTTAGTTAAGGGCATCTCCTCCCCGAGCACTACACTAGCTACTCCGGGGGTCTTTCCTCCAGTGGGAGGGGGTGATCGTTTCTGACACTTCGGGTCTCCTTTATAGTGTCCAACGCCACCACACTCGTAGCAATGGACAACCCTTGGCTGCTGACTCTGGCCAGGATTAGGGTTTCTGGGTGGGTTAGCCTTAGAGGTGAATCCTGTTCCCTTCCCTTGGAAGTTATTTTGGGGGCCTTTGGAGAACTCCTTTTTCTTTTCCCCTCCCTCTTTCTTCTGGGGGGCGCCCTGTCCGGCCTTTTGAGTATCCCCTCCAGTCCCCCTTGTGGACACCCGGGTACTAGCCCAAATGTCCGCCTCCTCAGCAAGCTTCCGGGGACTGGTCAGCTTGCTATCCACCAGGTGTTGCCGCAGTTCAGGGAAACATTTCTCGAGCAGGTGTTCCTTCAGTACTAGGTCAAACAACTCCTCGTAGTTCCTCACTTCACTGCCCTGAATCCAACCTTCCATTGCCTTCTTTGCATAGTCCAGGAAGTCCACCCAATTCTGTGTGCCCAGTTTGTGACTACCCCTGAACTTCTGTCTGTACTTTTCAGGTGTTAGTCCAAACTTTCTGATGAGCGCCAGTTTCATGGTGGGGTAGTGGGTCTGCTCATCCTCTTCGAGGGCCAATAAAGCATCCCTACCAGCTGGAGGCATGTACCTATACAATCCTCCTCCCCAATACTTCACTGGAACCCCATGGGCCCTCAACGAGACCTCATAGGCTGCTAGCCACTTGGCGATGTCGTCACCCGCCCCATAGCTAGCTACTATGTCCTTTGGCAGGTAAGGTTTGGATTCCCTGGTGATTTCTTGGTCTTTGCTGCCACCATTAGGAACAGTTGGTGCCCCAATTCTTAGGATCTGAAGCTCTATCTCTTTCAGTCTTATCTCATGAGCCATCCTCTCTTTCTCTGTCTCATGAGCCAACCTCTGTTCCTCCTTCTCCTTCTCCAGCTTTGCTAAATCCCATGTGAGCTGTCTTTTCTCTCTCCGATCTGCTAACTCCACTCTGGATAAGCCCCCGCTAGAGACAGTGCTGCCCTTCCTAGAAAGTGTCCTGGGCCCTGCTGACAGGTTCCCCACCTCAGGTTGGTACATCTCAGCCCCCTCGGGGTCAGGCTCTCCATCCCTGTCTTCCTCCTCAGCCTTGCTTTCTCGGCGTGCCTCCCCCCAAGCCCTTAAGCTGGTTTGGAGTGCACCCTTCTTTGCTCCTGGGGGACAGTACACCCCCTCCCGCTGGCAAAACTCCCTGAGTTGGGCCACAGTGTACGTTTCTAGATTTTCTAGTACAAACTCCATCTTGCCCACTCAGGTTAGAGGACAGGTTTTGTGCAGTAACAATGTAGGGGGGTACCTTTAGTAATACCTCCTCCCACCACCAGAGTAAATTTGGAAAAAACAAAAACCCACAATTAGGAAGGCCGCTGTGAGAAAACTCCCGGTGTAGGCCTATGGACTACCCACAGTTATTGTTGAGTATATGTAGGCACAGCTCTATCCCACCACTGAACACCAATTTATGTTGGAAACAGCCCCACTCCCACTCCGCAGGGTGGCGGTGGACCTTCCCAACACAATGGGGTAGCTTGGCTCGAGTGGTCAGGAAACAGGCGCAGTGCTAAGCATACAATATACCCATACAATAACCATGCGTGCATCCGTTCCAAAAACGACTCTACACCGTAAAAATTATGAAAATATTCTTTCTTTATCTTTTTCTCTTAGTTGCTGATTGGAAAAATAAATAGGTCAATCACAATATACAAGTTTCAATTAGTGCAGGTCAAATAAATATTGGCTGTTTGATGAAATAAATAGGGGTGATCATAAATAACAGGGCATAAATACAAGTGCAATATATACAGACAATTAAATACTTTGAGGCAATAAATACTGTACCAATAAATATTGTACACCAACAAGTCCTGTGGACCTATAAATATAGTGCAGCAATAAATAGGTAAAAACTCAATAAATACAGTATCCCCAATAAATAATTAAAAGTATACAGCCACACTCATGTAATCAGATGACACTTCAATTCTTATGGGCTGATTTGGCCCAGGCACAGCTTGTAGGGTTGTGGAAGGCTTGAGGGGGGCTACTCCCTGGCTGGGACAAGGCTGAGGCCTAAACTGAGGTAGATCAAAGGGGGGAATACCAGTGCCCTGGCTTTCTCTCTCCACACAACCTCTCTAGGTTAGTCCCAGTTCACCCCAGGCACAGTCAGGTTGGTTTCAGCACCTCCCTAGCCCCTTAGAGTAGTCTCTCGGGTCTCCACAGGGCCTTAGGCGCCCTCTACTCCACTTACTGCCCTTTTTCTGATGTTCCGACGCCGCTGGAGTCGTGTCGACGCCGTGAGGCGGTTCCGGTTCGGTCTCGGCGGCCTCGGCACAATGTCAGTTCTTTGACGACGCCGGCAGGCGGTTCCGGTCCGATGTCGGTGGCCTCGGTTCGATCTCGACCTCCGATTCGACGGCGTCGGGCAGTCTCTTCACGATGTCGACTTCGGGCGGCTCCGGTCCGATGGCGCTCTCGGCTCCGATGACGTCGGCCGGCCTGGCCTCGATGTCGACTTCCGGCGACTCCGGGGTGCGATCCTCACCCCCGACCTCCGGTGCTCCTCCTCACAGGCTCCGGGCGACTCCGGAGTGCGATCCTCACTCCCGACCTCCGGTGCTCCTCTACCTCGGTCTCCGACGACTCCGGAGGGCGGACTTCACTCCTCCGATGACGCCGCTCGCTCGACCTCGGTTCACTTCCTCCTCGACCTCTGGTATTCCTCACGACCTCCGTCGGCGCCCTCTCACGACCTCAGGCGGCTCCGGGTACGACGTCTGCTACTTCAGTCAGCGCCGCTTCTCCACCTCGGGCTCCAGGTCTTAGGCTACTCGACGCCGGACTCCAGGGAAACCAGTTTCCAGGTCAGGATCTTGCTGCTTTCTTGGTTCTAAGGCCTGTTCCTGCTGTCCAGGTCCTTAGGATAAGTTTCTTCTGTCTTCTTCCCACACAGGGCTATAGGCTGGGATCCATCAGTAGGGACAAGTATCAAGGGTGGGTTTATGGACCCCACTCCAGGCACAAGTTTCCACCCCTGCTGCTTCACTCCTTCCTCCTTCACTGTTGTGCTCCTCTCTCTTCACCAGTCAGGTGCCAACTGCCAGCTCCAACTGCCAACTGCCTCTCTTATCCTCCCAACATTCTAAACGGTCTCCAACTGTCACAGAGTTCTGGAATCTCCTGGAATGTTCTGGAAGGTGCTGGTAGGTTCCAGTGGATGCTGGTGATGTCACAGGTGGCCACCATTTTGTGCTTCAGGCCCTCAGACAGAAGTTTCAGGGGTAGCTAAAATGGCTCCCTGAATCTGCAGCAACACGAAAAAGTCTGGTGGTTCCCAAAAAGGAAAAATTCAAACAGGGTTTGAGGCAAAAGTGGGACAAAATAAATAATGATGAGGAGGGACCACCCAAAGGGCTGACAGGTCTAACACAGAGGAACAGAGGTAGTCTGACGGGCTTTGTTCACTGGATGAGGAAGGAGTGGATCATGTCCAGGACCTTGTTGTGGATGCCGGCGTTGTGGAGCCATGTGATTAGTGTACAGTGGGAGATGGTATTGAAGGCAGCCAAGAGGTCCAGTAGGATGAGGGCTGGGGATTTGTCCTGGTCGAGGAGGGAGCGCATGTTGTCAGTGGCTGCAAGAACTGCAGTCTTGGTGCTGTGGTTGCTTCAGAGGCTGGATTGGGGGATGTCCAGGACGGACGTGGTTTGCTTCAATAAACTCGGAGAGTTGGGCATTCATTGCCTTCTCGATGGCCTTAGCTGGGAAGGAGAGCATGGAGATGGGTTTGAAGTTCTTGAGCTTTGTCAGCTCGGTGGATGTTTTTTTGAGCAGAGGGTTTATCTTGGTGTGTTTCCAGTCATCAGGGTGATAGAATTGAAATGCAGTTTTAATATTTCACGTGTGTTTTATTCTACAATATGTTAGCATTCATATGGCTAATACATTATATTTCCATAGTAAATGTAAGACGTAATCAGTTGATACAGATGTCACGTCAGTTAGGTTGACATCTGTGCCACCATTTTAGTTAGAAGAATGCCATATTCTGATGCAATCAAAACTGTTACTTGCATTCTCGAAACTGTATTTTGCTCATTTACGAGAAATTGTCCTTGGTAAGTTTCATTTCTTCAATGCCTATGTTAGCTCGTTAGCGGCAGCGCATGCCTTTCCTCTTCGATCAAGGCCTTTTCCCCTCCTGTCTGGAGGGGACGATAGGCCAGACAACCTTGAAGAGTTGATAGTTTGTACTAGGCTGGGGTATTTCTTGTAATGCTGGTTTACATTTGAAAAAAATGGATTAAAATGGAATACTTGAATTTATGACTGGGAAATGTTCCCCATCTAGCAGTGCGGCAGAGATGGCGCGAGAGGAGTGCCTTGTTGTCAATACTTGTATCAAGCACTGTGACTGGGACGGATCACAGTATCTGACCGCACGCATTACAAGAAATTAATTCTAAAATCGATGAATATATAGAAAGGAAGGAGTGCATCCTCTATTTTCACTTATATGCTTCGCAAAATTTCCGCCCCACAGAGATTTGCACCCCAAAATGTACAATTGTTGGAATTTGAGTCAAAGCATGCAGATCGCAACAGAGACAGCGAAAAGTTGGAGTGGACCCTATGGAGTTCTTTTCATTGTAGAAGATATTTTAAGGAACAGTTCGAGAAAGTGCTGACAAGTTAGCAGTGGATTGGATGGACTTTTTGTACTGGCCACCGCTTTTTTACGTTTAATGTCAAGCAATGTAAAATGTTTGTTACAGCACGTTTTTTGTTAACGCACATTTGGGTTGGAAGGAGTTGGTAGGATGGTGTTGGGTTTCGCTGCTACACTGATTAATGTGGGAAAGCGCATTGTGGGAACTATAGTTTTGGGATTGTTGCACAGGTTATTCAGGCACAGCTGAGGGTTGTTAGGTCACGGGGGGCGAGAATTTAAATGATTGGTGCTTGGAGGCGTGTGACGTTGGTTTAAATAACGGGAGCACAGGGCATTGTGAGATTATTATTTTTGCAGTCTACGAGAGAGGAGCATGAGGAAGTTAGATTGTTGACACCACCTTTTTGAGGTAATGCACAGGGTTATGTTCGATGTGATTTATGAGGGGTGGGTGTGTTTCTTTAAAAATGTGTGATGAAGAGGGGTTGGAGCGCTTAGATAAAAGGTTAGGTTATCGAGGGGAATGTGAATGATTCAATGGTAGTAGTGCTGAGTTGGGGAGATGGAGGGTTTATCTAGACATACATGTGTTAAGGACAGGTTGGGGTGAGTTTATTTAGTGTGATGAAATATATTTTGAAATCCATTTAGGCCTGTTTATTGTCATTTGAGCTGTTTTTTAATCTATTTCAGTGACCCCTGACGAAGAGTTATATTAGACTCGAAATGCATTGGGTAAAGAGCGATGAGTCCACGTAGACGTATATATCATTGTTTGGATGACGTGGTACTGTGAAAAGCCTGGATGGGCGCGCAGTATCAATGTGAAAAATTGAAAATTGAAAATAAAAATCCAAGGAGTGACATAACGCTGTCTCTGAAGTGATTGATTAAGTTTGGACAGAAACTTCGGATTAATGCTGGTTTACATTTGAAAAAAATGGATTAAAATGGAATACTTGAATTTATTTATTTATTTATTTATTTATTTTTTTGTTTGAAAAACCTTTATTGAACCATTGAAAGTGTACACTGCTGTTTAGCCAACAACCCGGAGGCAGGCAGCTTGTATTCTCGGCATCGCGCCGCAAGCTCGGATCAAAGTCATACACTTGAGCAAAATCTCGACAGCAGCGGTGTCTCGGCTTTCCACATTTTACCATACAAAAATAGAAACTGTATAAACTACAACAGCGGCTGCAATCTGAAAACGGAGGAGAGCCCCCTAGCACCTGCACAAACTTTCCTTGCAGTGAACACCCAGCGATAATGCGGCCATATTCATACGCTGCTACATGAGACCCTGCACAGACTACCCCTCGTCGCAGTTTCACGCCAATCCCGCAACAATGCCACACATCCAGCAGTCTCTTTCAGTCATCGTCAGTTGCCCCAGTTGCTGCCAGCCAGTCCACAAGCGGCTGCCAAATGTCCGCGGGTCTGGACCGCAGCGGCATCTGATCCCAGTAGGCGGTCAATTGCTCCTTGCAGTAAATTGCTGACGCCACCCACCCCGAGACCCCCGGCGGTGACCTTTTCTTCCAATGCAACGCTATTTGGCGCTTAGCAAGCAGTAGGAGAAGGGCAACCAGCTTGCGCGAGGCACATGGCACGCTCAGCACAAAACCCAGAAGGGCCACAAGAGGGTCCGGCGCGATAGTCAGACCCACCATCTTCCCTACGGCGGCAAAAACTGCCTCCCAAAACCCATAAATCGGACCGCACACCCAAACTAAGTGGTAGAATGTGGCCTCCCGTTCGCCACATCGCCAGCAATTCGCATCCACCTGTAATCCCATTTTAAAGAGTTGCACGGGTGTTCGATACGTCCTGTGAAGGAAGTTAAAGTGAATAAGTCTCAATCTATAGTTAGGCGACAAGTTTTCAAGCTGGGTGCAGCAGAACTCCCACTGCTTCTCTGTAATCTGAATACTCGCCTCCATCTCCCACAGGGACCGTGAGTCTGCATGGGCCACAGGCGAAGCATTTTGCGTAGCTCTATATATACGCGTTATCAGCTTGCGCGGGGATCTATTTGATAGTATGTCTTCCAGCGCTGCCACCGACGGTGGGGCCTTCGGAAACGTAGGATACCGATGCCTACACGCCGCCCTCAGCTGATAATATAGGAGAAGTTCAGAAGCCGACGGGTCCGGTGCCACGGCCATGTCCTGCACATTGAGGAACGTGTCGTCAGGGTAGAGGTCGTCTGCTAGTTTCAGGCCACAGCTACTAGCCCTCCGTGCCACCGCTGCATCAGTGAGCGGTCCTAGCAGTGGGTTGCCCTCCAACGGCATACTCGGGGCATAGAGCTCAGTGACGCCCGCGCGCTTCGCAATGTTCGACCAGGCCCAACGCACCATCTCCACTGTATTAATGTCGTCCTGGGACCGTCGATATCGCTGGTATGCCGCCGTCCTGAGGGGGCATGGCGCCGCCACATCCGTTTCTATGGCAACGTGGGGTTGATAGGGAATCGGATGATGCCAGAAATGTAAATATTGAGCTTGAGCGCTGTATGCATACAGCTCTATGTCCGGGGCAGCCAGGCCCCCCTGGCGGAAAGGGAGGGTGAGGAGGTTCCATGCCACTCTGGGCTGCCTGCCAGCCCAAACCAGCTCTATCATAGCAGAACGCAGCCGGTTGAAGAACGCCTTAGTCATCGGAAGGGGGATGTTGACAAACAGATAGAGGAATTTGGGCACTACAACCATTTTGAGTATCGCGATGCGGCCCGTCAATGACAATGGCAGCGTTTTCCACCTCTTCACTTTACCCTCGAACCACTCCATAGCCACACCAAAGTTTGCCAGCCACAGTTCTTGAATAGAGCGGCTTATGTGTATACCCAAGTACTTGACCTCGTCTGTGACCCAGAATACTTGAATTTATGACTGGGAAATGTTCCCCATCTAGCAGTGCGGCAGAGATGGCGCGAGAGGAGTGCCTTGTTGTCAATACTTGTATCAAGCACTGTGACTGGGACGGATCACAGTATCTGACCGCACGCATTACAAGAAATTAATTCTAAAATCGATGAATATATAGAAAGGAAGGAGTGCATCCTCTATTTTCACTTTTATAAAGTTGGCATTTGTCTTGTCCTAACCATTTGTGCTTTCTGCAAATGCTGTGGGTCACATAACTATGAATGGCTCTGCTATTGTATTTTTTTTGTTTTCCTCCAAGACAGTGACACAAAGGAAACTAGATTCAGGAAGGATGCGCAATCCTGCCAGGATGGCTGGGGGCGGAGCTGTAATTAAGAATATGGAACATTTCTAGGCAACATGTTGGTCAAATAAAAATGATTAGACCATTAATTAATTAAAAATTGATCTACCTCCTTTTATGTCCCTGCAATTTAGGCTATGTAGGTGGGGCGGCATGCGCACTGTCAACGCAATTATCGGGACATCGATCGGCGATCAGGACTTCGAAAGTAACAGTTACCCATGTCAAACATTATCTGGATAAAGTCCACACTGCCAATGACATCAAATGGCACATTTTAGAGAAAATCAAAATAACGAAAGAACCTAAAAGCAGTGAAATCCATAAAAGGTGAGAGGTCTTTTGGATTTTTGTCCTTGACGCACACAAAAGAGGACTCAACAATGAAATCCGTTGGAAGAACGCTATGAGATACAATACCTAGATTCCTGAGAATTACTTCAAGTTGCTAGTTTTGTTTCTCGTCTCTGATTGAACTCAGCTTTTTTGAGGGCGTTATGAATATACCTGTGCCATCACGTTTTATGATGTTATCCCTAACATAGAATCCATGTATAAGATATTTTTCTTTCCCCATTATTTTCTGTATTTTATTTTACATTTTTGAGAATGATGGCATCTTAACTTTTGACACCAAGATTTTTAGCTGAGATAGGCGTTGTCTCATCTATTTCTAGTATCCATTAAGGTATATTATAATCCTTATCACATACCAAGAGGTGATTTGTTATCATAACCCAGCGTGGTGCGCTCGCACTGCACAATTTTCCCCCTTTTATCAATTGGTTGATATTAACATAGCCTCGACCAATGTCCATATGTCTGATTTCATTGTGAATTCCAGTCCATTTTCTATGTCCATATCCTTCACCTAAGACATCATTCTGACGTTCCCTAATAGATTCGCGAGAATATGATGTCCACACGATAGCGACGCACCATTTAAAAATATGCGGTTCCTATGGCATTCAAGTCTAGCGAAATATCCTTAGTAGACTGTAACGCGAGGTAAATGAAGTGCAAGCATATGTCAGAGACCATGTACTAGGCTGTAGGCTTCCAAAGAGTTACGATGCTGCTTGGGCACTCATTTTTGCTTGATTGGCAATATTTTTATATTTACCGCCAATTGATCGTTGTTGAGATCATTCTGTTTTTCCTTCATATCCTAAATTTTTTGTTATTAGTTAAGTATATGGGTTAGTAATGTCTCGCTGACCTTTGTCTAGTAGGAGCCGCGAGCTCGGAGTCATTCCCCAATGAAGACCCCTTGTTGAAGACCTTGTGTCTCTTAAGATTAAGAATCAAGATTGTGCCTTTATCCTAGGATTATTTCCTTGTGAGCATTATATTATTTGAGTGGGCTTTGCTACCGATTAAAGGTATATATATTTCATCCTGTATTTTCTTGCCCATAAGACTCATACTATCATGTTAGCTTATTTTGCCATTTCCGCTTTTACTATTATCTCATAATTTGTTTTGTAGACATTGTTTTATTCAGCATCAACACCCTCGACTTCACATCGGATTAATTTATATCATACTTATCAATTTATCGTCATTTCACAAGGTATAGCCTTTTTCCCAAATGATTTTAGTCATCTGTAATTGGTACTTGCAGCTCAATGCATCACTCTAAAAGACAATTTGTTTATATTAATTTAAGAATCTATTCCTCCTGAATTCCTTGATGCCCCTAAGTGGCCTTCTTCCGAAGTACATATAGAATTAAAGATACCTGATTTCGCTTGGTTCCGGTGAGCATAATAAACTTCTCAATTTCCTCTTCTTCTTTTCTAATCAACAAAATCTGTTTTGCACTTATTATTCTTCCCTACCCCACTATGTATAAGATATGTAGAGCCTAATCTGGATACTGATCTCTCAGTTTTTAGATTCTATTTCACTCTTATCCCATTTCGAGCACCATTATTCTCCCTTCTAATATACACCTTTGCATGTGAGGTTCCTGTTCACGGATGGTGCGATGGGCACATTATATACTATCCTATATACTTGAAAGATATCGTTACCCAATATACCATTAACTTTTAGGTTTTTCCCTTCAATGTGGGTTTCCTGATGAAGGCGCCATGTTCGCCGAAACGCTCGTCAGTTTTCCGAAGAACCAATATTGTATTATTTTATCAATTAACTGTTTTTCTTGTGCTTTATAATTCTATTTGGCTTGTTTTATGTATAGTCATATGTGTTGTTATTGTAGCTTGATATATAGTATGTTGTTAAATTCATGCTTCACAGAGTGAAAGCAATTTTGAAGTTTCCACAGTTACATGAACTTCACTGTAACACTGTCTTTTATTATTATTTTTGTCTATATTGTAATATATTGTTTTGTCACCTAATGTATCTATCTTTGATATAATGATTTAAAAAAATTGAGTCTTCATTTGAATATTTTGTATTAATAAAATTGAGTATTTTATATTTAATATTGGTGCATTGGGTTTAGCATTACTATTATTAATTTATGGTCTAATAATTTTTAATTGACCAACATGCTGCCAGAGATTTTCCATAGTCACAATTGTGTTTTCCTTGTCCTAGGAATGTCTTTTAGTACCAGGAGGTCCTTATTTACACATTTTGGGAGAAGAACTATGCCTTGTCCCTCTTACTTTTCAAAGGGATTTGCCTCCTGCACACACAAAGGAGTTTGACACTAGGCTTGTTCTGTCTTTTGTCAACCCAGCCGTTTTGAAGCCTTAACAGGGTAAGGGAAATACTTTTCAGAACCAGATGTGGGGGGAGTATTGGACATCCCACCCCTTCAAAGACCATATATAAACATTGGACTTTCTGATCCAGTCATCAGTGCACTTATGGATCCTGTGAACATTACAGAAGAAAGACGAACTTGCCCCTAGAGGACTGCCCTGCTACTACTAGAGCACTGCCCTGCTGCTCGAGGAATGCCTTGCTCTCTGTAAAGGAAGACTGGGCCTGCTTTCTTCATCTCAAGCTAACCTGAGTGACTCAATCGTGACCAGTTGGCTGACCTCCTCTCTGATGTACAAGGACACAAGCTCCAGAAGCCTCTTCACAACTGCTCAGCTGATCTGCTGCACTGGACCTGCCTAGACCTCCAACTGGACCTGCTGAGCCCTGCTGACCTCTGCTGGAGTGGGTTTCTAATCCCCAGGAGGTGCGTCCCCAGGTCCTAGACCCTCGGCTGGCATTGGTTAGCTCCTCTTGTGAAAAAAGGTGAAATACAGACGTTTTGGGATATTTGCTGGCACAAACTGGCCCGTTTGCACTAAGACTCTGCCGCCTGTGGCGACCACCAAAATAAAGTTCCTGTGAACCTGAAGATCTGCACTTCGCGTTACAGCAACAGCCCACAATGACCTCCAACGTGAAGCTCCAGTGACAACAGCCCACTACGTCCAGCCTACTCTTGGTGCTACAGCAGCAACCATCCGTGATGCTCTTCATTCTCCTAACAGCCTCACTGACCATGAATAAAACCCTTTGCGCCAGACTTTGAGAAGGTAACTTTTTCAGCTGGACTAACCTGTTCTTCATATCCACCATGCATGCCATTGCAGTCAGCCTGAACTTGTGACTTTTCCCCAGCCTAGCACAACCAGATGATTGCAAGTGGCGCTCTGTGGTCTTAGGCACTATATCTACTTAAAATTGCATATCAACGTTTCTAATGATTGGATTTTTCAAATTACTGTTTTTGTTCTGCATAAATACTTTACACATTGCCTCAAAGTTAAGCCTGACTGCTTTTGTGCCAGGCTACCAGAGAGTTACGCACAGGTTAATTTATTAACTGTTGTGGTTCAAACTGACAAGGATTGTGGTTGATGCCTAAGTGGGGCTTTCACCCCCCCTCCACCAATAACCCAATTTCTTACAGTGATGTCATCAAGCATGTCATTGAACATGCCATGAATGCTGTAATATGTGAGGATGTAAGCAGTGCATAACACGGGCACAAATTATTGTTCACTTGCTGAACTATAAGTGGCAAATTTCAGTCGTTTTTCAGGTTTACAATGTCACACCAGGACTGTCATTGTCACCAATCATGCCACTTTAACCTTTGTTTTTTCTGTAAATTTCTGTTTATTTTTACGTAAAGTAATATTTTACTACTGTACTTGATGGCCACAGCAGGTGTTGGCTGCTGGGCCTGGTATTGTTACATATGGTTCTAACATTTTAATTTGCATTTAAATACCTGAGAAATTCACTGAAAAAAAGCTTACATTACATTATATTTAGGTGAAAATATCAGTTATAACGTTACATTTTAAACTAAAAAAACACTGATATTTACCAGTTAAAGTTAACTGAAGTAACTATATCTCGCGCCCTCATCATGCACTGCTTATGACCTCAAATATTATATCACTCATGACATGTTCTGTGACATCTTTGTTAACATCAACGTGACATTTGCAATGACATCATTGATGACAACACCTTGCATGGCAAGGGTACAAGTATTAGTTACTGAGTCCAATTTTGTATCAGAGTCTTACTTTAATGGTCTAAACTCCTTAGGAAGCCATGGATATACTTTTGAAGTTGCATATATTTCAAACCTTACTTTTACAACTTCTACAAATCACTGCACCACGGGAAATAAAGGTCTTGATTGTGATCTCTGTTTTAGTGTCTCAATATTTACCAAGCCGAAAAACTGGCATTTCTAACCGGATGATTAGTTGATGAAATTAGGCCCCCTCTGGCTCTGAAATAGTTTTTACAATTTTAGTACTTGCATTTTCCCACTAGAGTTTTTTGTAACAAATGGTCAAATGAACATTCTGTCAGAGATAAGTGTCCAGCTTGCCTCAGAGTCCTTGCCTTAAGTTTTATTCTTCTCTCCAGCATATGGTTACCAGAGAACAACATGGATACTGCCCCTGTGTAGGGGAGTTGGATACTAAGAGGAATCTGCGGGATTTTAAAATCCTCAGGATTGATAGCTCTAGGTTGGGGTTATATTCTGTTGCAAGATATCTCATGTCTGCCTGGATTTGGCGTTCTAAATGTATCCAAGCTAGAGAATAGGAAATGTCACAAAGTTTGTATATCTATGTGGCAGTGCTTGGATGATGTGCCATTTTTATCCTGTCTGACTTGTTAGTAAAACAACTCTTATTTGTTTTATCTTTATTGCATTACAGTTTTGACTCTGCATGAATGCATTTTAATTAAGTTTTTATAAACATTTTAGGATATGCTGCATTTTTATGTTCAATGGCATTTAAATTGTATGGTCTAGTAAAACATTATCTTCACAATAGAAAATAGCTAATTCATCAGTTAATTAGCCAGGACCTTTGGACCTTCCCGAATGACCTTCTATGGTGATTTTAATTTGTGGTTGTTTTTATGTATTTTATGTATAGAGAGCCTCGCCTGCTGTTTAATACATGAAGGTAATATGTTTTTTGCTAAATTTGCACTGACACATTTGTGCCTGGAAAGTGAGATCCCACTTTTATGATTATTTTGTTTGTGTGGTGTTACTTTTTTAAAATGATTCGGGTTATGTGGTTTACAAATAGAGTGTTGTTGATTTTATGCCTTTACTTTTATGAACTTTTGAACGAAATAAAGTTCTTATGATGATGATGATGATTAGTTTCAGTGACTTCTCAGGAGAATGTAATGGAATGTGGTGATATTAAGTATAGGGGACATTCTGCCTGTAAGCAATGGAGGAAAATTCAGGATATGAGCTTGAGTAAGACAATGTCACTACACCTTTCAAAGAAGCGATGTTCTCCTTCTTCATTCATGGGTAGAAGGTACTACTGGTTCACTGGATGGCTGCTGCTCAGGTATAATATTAACAGCTAGTAGAATTACAGCTTTTGAAGGAGTATCCACTTTTGCTGGAGTTTTTTCAGATAGAATAATTAGCATCCTAATGTCTGAGAATGGAACTAGAAGCTGTAAAGGAGTTTGTACCAGACTCTCCACAGGGGTTACAATGACTTTCTGATGGCCATGTACTTGAGATCATGATGGTGAAGCAGAGAGGATCACATCCTTCTGGCTGTAGCAGATTCCCTCTTCGATTTTGGAAAATTGTGTGTACACCTCAAGTGCCCTAGATGGTGGATGTCTTAATGTTTTTGAATGTCTCGTTGTGTAGTGATATTAAATGACCATGTCTAAATGTCGATGGGGTCCTTAGCACATTTACAACAGCAATATCATGGTCTGTTTCAACATTGATGTGGAGATTAAGGTTGATCTGATCCTCGACAGCAAGCCGGTGGGGAGCCCAATGGTCTTTGATGTCAGCATGAGCTGGAAAACAGAGGAACTCTCAAGCAACTGCCAGAACAGGGCATAATAAGATAGGGAAGGCTGCTGGATTCTTAAAAGAACTGTGTCTCTTTTAAGCCCTGTTAGACAGACTGATAAGTATCTAACTGCATTTTTCTTCATGATAGCTATGTTTTTACGCATAGTTCAGGGGCAGCAGGTAAAGAATATGTTGCTGTCAAAAACGTATTATTATTTGGAGAGAATGTGAGTCCTTTCCTAGTAAAAGTCTGACATCCTGTCAGGTCCAACATACAAGTTAAAAAATAAACCTGGGGTCAACCACTGGTACCTAAGGCACAGAACAGACAGGCTTAACATAAGGAAAAGTGTGTAGAGTATTTAGCAGAACCTTATGGAGGCAAAAGCTACTCTAAGGCACCAAAGACACCTTACCCCAATTAAGCTTTAGGATCCACTCTGACAGTGGGGATCTTGTCCAGTAATAATACAGACTGCAGTGCTGAAAAAAATACCAAGGAGTCGACTTCTTACAGTGGGCTCTTCAGGTTCTCACTAGTTCATGTTGCAGGGACAAGATCCACTCAGTTGTCTCACATTAACGTCAACTGTCCATATTCCTCTGAATGAAAAATAGTGCTGATGCCAGGTGCTATGCACATGTAATCTATATGCAGGAACAGGTGCAGCAACCTTGCTCATCTTAAACACCCGGCCCAGGACTGTGCTTCCTCTCACACACACTGCAAACTCCCAGCCTGATAGCTTTAGGGGTACCTTGATTTTGTTTTCAGGTGTTGCACCTCTATCCCAGGAACCAACCGCCCAGCCACCTCCTCAATAAATGTCTGGCCACCTGCCTCTTGCCTCAGCTCCCATAGCAGTTCACTAGGGCTAACCACTTGATGAGCAGCCAAACACCCTCTGCGCCTCTGCTCTGTAGAGGATGGGGTGGTGGAGACACTTGCAGAGCCTCGTGGAAGACTTGAAACCTGATCACAGATTGTGCTTCAGGCTCAGAGGCTGGCGCGTTTGCAATAGGGCCTCTGAGGCTACAGTTCCACTACCAGCAGCCATATGTAGGCCACCCTTGACCAGCAACCCATGCACCAAATGCTCCAGCTCAGAGCGGGTTCTGCTAATAAAACAGATACACAGGAAGGCCCAGCCTTACATCAGTTGTAGTGGCTGGGAAATAAAGGAAAAATATGTTATTCATGGCATGACTGGGCAATGAACTCTACTTTAACCAGCTGTCTTTGTCGGGCCTTAGCCAAAGTTCCCTATTTCTAATGGTAAACACATTCAGTGAACATTATATAATGTAGAAGTGTGAGACTGCAATTACGCACAAATTAATATGCAATAAGAGTTATACTTTAGATTAAAAAAGGTCTTTACAAATAGGTAGCAAAAAAGGATGCACTAAAACACTGAGGCCTACCGGCACTTTTGCGCCACCAGAACGTCACTTTCTGACTTTCTGATGGCGCAATGTGCCATGGCATATTTCTCATGGCCTTATGAATATGTGCCCCTTTCACGCAGAAAACTGTATGAACGGGGCGTTCCATGGGTGTTGCTGTGGGTGCTCCTCCACAACACCCATGGAACTGGACACATTCCAAGATTTATGAAAAAATCGTAAACCTGGGAATGTGTCAGAACCTAACGCCACGCTAGGGGTGGTGTTAAAGAGGAGCAACAAGGAGAAATGTTTTAATTTCTCCTTTTGCTTTCCGTTTTCTATGTGTGCAGCATTCTGCAGCACACATAGAAAAAGGAAATCATCTGAATTGATTGATTTTGAGCAGGAAGGTCTCCCTTCCTGCACAAACTCATTCAGCCCCACAACCAGACACCCTTGCACCATGGTGCAAGGGTACCTGCATTGGTGCACGGCAGCCCATTGTGCGCCGGCCCTGGGAAAAAGGACAGGAATGTGCAGTATCACATAGATATAGTGCTTTCCTGCTCTTTTGTTTTGACATTGGGCAGCGCAGAAAGATTCTTTGTAGTGCTGCCCTACATCAAAACCTCATAAATGAGGCCCTGAAGTTTCTTGAACTTTCCAGCACTGAGATACGACCATGAATACTGTTGATAGGATGGATATACAACGTTCTTTGTTATGAGGAAGGGAACCACCATAATGTAAAGACCAAAGGAAATGATGGACGGAGTGTTGAACATTTCAAGCACTGGATTCAAGCAAGCCTGGCTGAAGACGGCTGTAATGCCAGAAACCGGTCCCGGGATGCTTGTTTCCGGTCCATTGAAGACATGGCTTGGCAGTTCGGGCTGGACTGTTCCCATGAGGCACAGGGTCAGACTGATTTGCATATGGCCATGTCTGAACTGGGGTGGCAGAGTGGGCTAAAGAACGGTGATGGATTAAACCCAGATCAGTTGACTGGGGGTGAGTGCTTGCAATGTTCAACACTCCGTCCATCATTTCCTTTGGTTTTTGCTTTAACCACCATAATGTGCCAGAAAAGATTTGCCCTAGGGGGCATGGCTGGATGCCACAGAATATGGCCACAGTTTCGTAGATGTCTGTGCTGCTTTGGCAGTTAGGGGTGGAGTTACGAGGTCCTGGCTTCGTTTACCCATCTTTAAAGGAGATTCTGCATTTAGGAATACTGCAGCATTTTGAATATACCAGAATTTGGCTTTTTCCAGTGGCAGCGGATTTCCTATACCGTGGGGTTCTTCAGCCCGTCATGAGCCCACCATTCTGAGCGACGTACCTGAAGTATATTGCCTTTACTGTGCATCAGGCAACTTCCATGTTGCAAAGCTTCAGACTTTCAATTAACAGCACTTAAAAGCATATGCTGTTTTTCACATGTAAAAGGACATTTTACATGGGGAAAAACAATACTCTGCATGTTTCTTCAATTTTCTCCTAATGGTTAACTCCTGGCTTGAGTTTTTCTTCAAGGCATGCACCTTTTAAGGTGAGACCGCACTGGTTTTAAATATCCTTTACTGTGTTTAAGTGTCTGGAGACTTACCACAGCTTATATTCAACAGTTGTAAAAGCATTGTTTCTCCTTATATCAGTCTGCCTTCTGCTTTATATGGGGAGAGCACACAGCGGCAAAATAGAAGTCAGTCATCTTCTTCCTCAAAATCTGCTACTCTTCTCCGTGTTCTAAGCACTCATTCAACAAATCCCTTTTTGCCCTCAACAGTCATAATGGAAAAAAACTCAGATTTTTTAAAAGACTGCTCCTTTCCCTCTAATGTTGCTGCAGCAATTCCGAAAAAAAAACCACTTCCTCGGTCAAGCGGCCGCAAAAAGCCCTTGACTCCCCCTCAAAATCACCTTCCAAACTGCCGCTGATTGATGGCATGGAGGAACTATGAGCATTAAAACCCTTTATGATGGATACTAATGCTTCATTGCAACATATTGAGGAGAAATGGTCTGTGCATGACCAATATATCTCTAATCTGGAACAAAGTGTTAGCAACCTTGAAGATTGCCCTCCTGTTAATCCTTAAATCATCACAGATATGCCAGAACTGAAAAGACTCACTGAAAATGTAGAGACCAGGCGAAACAACATTCATGTTTTTGGGATTCCAGAGGGATCAGAGGGTTCTTGCAAACGGCATTACCTTCAATCCTTCATTTGCCTTCTGCTCCTTCTCTCTCTCTTCCCGATGCTCATCGGCTTGGTCCACGGACTTCTAATGGCCCTCACTCTTGGTCCAGAGGAATTTTTATTCTTTTTTTTAATTCACTGATTTTACGTACATATTATCTGAGGCTAAAAAGGCAGGGCCTATTCAATGGTCTGATCATAAGGTGTTTTAACAGACGATGTTTCTTCAGCTACAGCAGCCTGTCGGAAACAATTTCTTAACCTAAGGCCACGACTCAAATCCTTGAATATTAGATATGGTCTACTCCATCCATGCCCCTTTACAATTCCATTCAAGGATAAATTCTATTCCTTTGAAGAACCTGAAGATCTACACACTTTCATCAACTAATAAAGACTGAGGCAATGGAACTTGGAGCCTCCTCAATCACTTGAAGACCTAGTTTTATGTCGCTGTAATGTTAATCTTTCTTATTCTAAGCTTAAACATTTATCGATTTTTCAAGTTTTATATATTGACTGTTTTCCTCTTCTTTCTTTTTTTTCCGGTAGATAAAATATCTTTTGTGGAATCCTTGTGTACCTTCCCTCGCTATGTTCCCTCCACATCACGTAATTTGTCTCCCAACATGTCTTCCACTGGTAAGTCGGATTCATGTTTTTTCTTTTAAAACCTTAAACCTAATGCCTTTTACATATATGTGATCAGTGTTGCTTGTACATTGCTTGGTTTAACTTGTTTATTTGCACGTTCAGCATATTTTTTTTTCCCTCACTGGATCTTGTTGCTCTGTGTTCTAAGATTAATTATCTATTATTGCACTGCAGCTGCTCTTGCCTGTCTGCCTCAGGTGCTCCATTGTCCCTTCTCCTTTTGGGGGTTTTCTTTCTTCTCTTACTCTCAGCATTCATGGACTCCGGTCTTGTACTGCCAACTTACCAACTATGAAATTTTCGGAGGTCATCGTCCTCCACTTCTCTTCTGTCACTCTTGTTCTTCTTCCTTTCCTTTTTTCTTCATTCTCACTATCTTGATATGCCTTGTGTCATCTCTGTTTCAGCAGTTGTACATTCATTTTTATTCTGATGCAACAGTTACATGGACCGTCAAAGGGCTTACAAATCTCATTAATTGTCAGTGTGTTTTATCTCATCTAGCTCAATTGAAATGTCACATAGCTCTGTTGCAAGATACGCATCTTAGTGATTTGTAGGCTGGTAAGCTCAAGAAGCAATGGGTGGGTGACATTTTTCTCTCTCCTGCCGCAAACAATAATGGGGTTACTGTTCTTAGCCATAAATCTCTCAAAATCACTACACCTTCCCAACATCAAGATACAGAGGGGTGCTGGGTACTTGTCACACTCACAATTGATAAGTCTGCTCTCAGTTTCCTAAATCTTTTTGTCTCAAGCAATCCAGATCCAGGTTTTTGGTGAAATCTATCACACATTGTCTCTGAGCATTACCACAGACAATTTAATATTAGGAGGTGACTGCAATCACATTTTTGACCCTTTTTTGGACAGACATTCTACCTCATGATTTGTTCCCCGTGCCTCTTATAACGCCTTCAAAAATTTAATTTCCCAACATTCTCCCTCAGATCCCTGGGGGCTTTACAATCCTAACCTTTTGGAATATTCCTTTTATTCACCCACTCACCACTATCAATCAAAACTTGATTACGTCTTTCTTAGTAATGATTTACTTCAACACATGGCTAACTCAGAGATTGACTCTATCTTGATATCTGACCACGCACCAGTTATCAAGGACTTAGACATCCTTGCTAATAGACCTAAAATGTCCTCCTGGAGGTTTAACAATTCTTTACTTTCAGATGCCCATTTCCTTCCCTCCTATACTGCTTTCATTGAGAAACATTTCCACATTAACAATACTGGACAAGTATTGTTTATTCTGTTTGAGATGCCTTTAAGGCAGCCTCAAGGGTATTAATTATAGGTTATGTTCATTCTAAAAGGAAATCTGCCCAACAACAGTATGATTGCATTCTCACATGTATAGAATCTCTTGAACATGATTATTACACTCATAAAACTAGCAAATAGCACCATGAGGCCCTGGTACAGCTAAGTTTGAATTTAACAAATATGTAAATGAGCAAGCCTGTTGCATGCTCATGAAAGTCAACACTAGATAGTACAAAGGTAACAATAAGAGGGATATATTTTAGCTCAATATTTAAAAACATAGGAGGGAAAGAACAACTCTAAAATCCATGACTGATAACAATACCGTAAAACATTTCAGAGATGCCTATACTGCAGCATGTTTTGTCTCCGGCTGTAAGGATTTATATACTTCAGAACAAATACCATCAGAAGCTATTTCTCCAACCTTAAACCCAGAGATTTATCACTGGTTATTCTCTCAACATTAGACCAACCGCTTCAACTCGCAGAACCTTTTACGGCCTTACAGTCACTCCCCAAGGGCAAAGCACCAGGTCCTGATGCTTCACTGTCAAATGTTATCTTCACTTTGCTATACTCCTCTTCCCCAGACTTTTTAAAGTACCTAATTGCTTCACCATTTCAAACTCTGCTTCTGGCTCCTTTGCAGAAGCCATGATATGTTTAATTCTTTAATAGAATAGGGACCTAATGGACCCGCTTGTCCGGCACCTTCTCGACAAACACTCCCACAGGGGCATTCAATTTAATACTGGCCCTCTACTACTTACACTTTACACAGATGATGTTATTCTCTATGTTAGGAACCCAGACGACAACTTAGAGCCGATCCTTTGTGAATGTACCTGCTTTGGTGCCATATCGGGTTGCAAATTAACTGGGGGAAGTCCGAGGTTTTCCCTTTGACAGAGGCCCAATGCAACTGCACTTCCGCGTTCCCACTTAGGAGTGTGACGATTAAGTCGAATATCTTAGCATACACATTCATAGGGATCAATCACAAATCCTTCAACTCAACTACGGCCCGGCCTTGGATAAACTATCTGATAGCATTGATCGCTGGTTGAAACTCCCCTTGTCAATGGCCGGTAGAATGGCTCTCATCAAAATGGTCGTTCCCCGCAATTCTTATACTTGTTTCAGAATATTCCTATACCTTTGTACGGTAGCTTCTTTGCGACTCTTCGTTCTCAGCTTCTGTGGCTGGTGTGGGGGGGTGGTCAGCCTAGGGTCAGCTGGGATGCTCTTACTCTGCCCTTTGAGCGTGGGGGATTCGGAGTTCCTAACTTCCGTATTTCTTATCTGACTGCGCAGTGTAGCTTCTTGCGCCACTGGTTCCGCCCAGACGCTCAAATCCCAAATCTCAGGCCTGAAGCAGACCTCGCACTCCCCTGTCGGCGCTACTACCGGTGGGTTGCCTCGTGATCCCCAAGATCTACAAACACTTTCCACAACTAGTTGGGCATGAAAACAGCTGTCCCGAGCAACCGGGGCGCCACTGCTTTATTCTCCATCCCTCCCTGTGGCAGGAAACCTCTGGATTCCAATCACCAAGCAGGCTGTAGTGCAACGTACCCTTCCTAAATTTAACCTGGGAACCTTTGAGGATCTATTCCTGAACAATCATGTCTTCTCTCGCTGTGAGGAAACCCGTTTCTCAGTAGCCACTTTTCTCGACCACTTTGTACTACGCCGGTTATTGACCACACTGAGGTCCATTGTCCCGACTTATACTATAGAGCCGCTCGATTTTCCTCCACTGTCACTACTCATCAAGGATACCAGTGGAGACCACTTAATGACCAAAATGTATAAAACTGCTATCGCACTTCTCCCACCTAGGGATTTGAAACTGAGACAGGCGTGGGATCGCGACCTGGGTCAGCCCCTCTCGGATGTCTAGTGGCACTATTGCTGTAAACAAACCAGCATAAATTGTTGCATTTCAAATACCTGCAGCGGCCATATGTTACGCCATGCATGGTCCACCATATGGACTCCTCCAGACCCCACACATGTCCCCGGTGCAAGACCCCCATTGCAGATTTCGCACACATGACATGGTCTTGTACCAAATTTGCCTCATTTTGGGGTAAAGTGTTTGAGGCGTTATCTTTAATGTTGGACCAACCCCTCCCTCCATCCCCCCTCATGACCTTACGGGGATACTTCAGAGATCTCCCCAAGTCATGTAGGTGTTTTTGCGCTCTCGCACTGCTCTTGGCTAAAAGGGAGGTCGCTATTTTTGGGGGGAATAAACACCCCCCCCGTTATTGAAGGGTTGGATGTATAGCATGACTCATTGCAACACTAATTCAGAACTATAAAGCTCAGTTACAGCCCCCAGCGTCTCGCCCTCTTGATATTTGGCAGCCTTTCAAATCTTACCAGTTGGCCAAATCATAAGTGAGCTTGCAAACTGACCCGGAGACCACCCCGGTGCTGTAATTTTGTACTTGTGGTACTGCTTATGCTCTAAAATGTATGTAATCAGGGAAACAAGATGAAACAAATTGTTACGTTATGGCTGATGTGTATCACTGTGGATCTTAAGATGTATTGATTGTCTTTGTTGGTGGAATAAACTTTAAATGAAGGTTTAAAAAAAAAAGAATAAGGACCTCACCCAATGCAAAAACTACAGACTCATTTCTTTATCAACACAGATTGTAAAATGTTTGCCAAAGTCTGAGCTTTACGTCTGCTCCCTTATATGCCCAATCTTGTAGAAATACATCATGTTTGGATTCATCCCCAACAGAAATGTTGCTGAAAACTCTCGTACTTTTTTAAACATCCAAAACAAACCATCTAAGATTAAGGTCCTCTTGGTGGTGTTATCAATGCATGTGGAAAAGTCCTTCAATAGGGTCAAGTGGTGTTTATTATCAAATATTTTGGAATGGCATGGTCTCCGCTCTAATTTTCGTCATCTTATATCCTTACTTTACTCCTCACCATGTTCCTTGGTTATAACAAACAGTATTTGCTCTCCTTTTTTTCTTCAATCAGGCAGTCAAACCACTTTAGATTTGAGAAAGAAAAAAGAAGGGCCGGAAAGCCGTGCTAACCTAGCACGAAGAAGAGGACACCAACTGCTTTGGCCCCAGCCCTCCCGGCCTGTCCTGTCTACAGCCTGAGCACAGCAAGAACCCCTGCGAGTCCAGCAGCCAGCAACCCCCAGAGCCTGAGGGCCTTCCCTGCTATCTTCCCACAGACTCTGTCTCCTGCGAGAACCGGATTTGCTCAACCAAAGACTCACCTCCAGAATCCAGATTCCATTGACTCCGTGATTGTGCACCACTCTGCACCCGACCCCACGTCCCAGCTCTCGAGGCCCAACACCCCAAGAGGTCTCCGCAGCAATCGTGACCTGGGATCTGATGATCCTGGACCTCCCTCAAGATTCCCGATGACGCCTTTTGCCACAACCTGAAGGGTCCCTCCCCGACCGCGACAGAAGCTGGTAGGAAAAACCTGATGCCAGAAGACAACTCGGCACCCGATGCCCCACGGCCTTGGGTGGCCCAACCAACAGTATCCAGGCATCCCTCAAGATCCCAATAGACCCAGCCAGTGGTCGCCTTCAGGAAGTCTCCCTGTCCGAGACTGCAGCAACTTTCTGGAACCAAAGGTCCCCATTTGAAACCACCGGGTTCCCGCTGTCCGATATGCACCCTGCACCCGGCCGCCCCAGTGCTGCTGGTGATGCAGCTCCTGTACTGGTCAGTGGCCGTTGCAGTGCTGACCTTATCTCCAGGAGCTTGGCTCCCCCAACCGAGAGACCTCCTCGTAAGCAGACCCTAACTGAAGGCCCCCTCAGCTTCGTAGGCATTGGGCCACTGCACTCTGCACCCGGCCACCCAGTGCCGATGGTGATGCAACTTGAGTGCCCTCCTAGACTTTGGGGATCCTTGGTCCTAACCCCCCAAACTCACCCTTGTGAGTCGAGTACTTACCTCCAAAACCAATAACCATTTTTCTCCAGTAGGAACCCATATTATAAGGTTTTTGGACTAAACTTGCTTTAAGTGTGGACTTGCTAATGTATGGGAAAAAGTTAATTCAAATGCCAAGTAAAAAAGTCGTACTTACCTTGTATTTAGAATTTTCAGGGTGTGGTATCTAGGCATACAACCCCCAGTACTCAAAGTAATCTAAAAGTATTTCCTGTATGATGCAAACTTCATTTAAAAGTGATACAAACTTGTAAGCATTGTAATTCAAGCACATCTGCATTTCTTGAACAGTTGTGCATTTGAAAGTATATTTTACTCCCCTGCACCAAGTCCTGCTTGGTTTTAAAATACAAACCAAGTATATCTTTTTTTATACTTACCTAATTGGTCTAGATTCTGTCTCTGAGTGTGTGCATTAGTTATTGATTGAGTGAATACAATAAATGCTTAACACACCCTCTAGATAAGCCTAACTGCTCACCCACACTGTCACAAAGAGAACTTTTAGTACTTATCTAATTTAGCCTCTGCTATACCTATGGGGACTCCACGGACTCTGTGCACGCTACATCTTACTTTGGTATAGCTTATACAGAGCCAGCTTCCTACACAGGCTATAAGCTCAATGTAGATAGACTGAAATTCTCCCACTTAAAACACACTGTCCTGGGTTGGTCTTTGCAGACGCAGCATTGTCCTGGAATTCTTTTTAAATCAAATGCCTGGGTATATGGTATTGTAATACTCTCAAGAATATACACTTAAGACCAACTCACATGTTTAATCGGAAAATAATTTAAATCTTTCGCAGAAATGGTCTCCACTATATCTTTCCTGGTGTGGTTGCTTAGACACCATCAAGTTGATGCTTCTTTCTATTATTAACTTTTTTTCTTATGATGCTTCCTATTAGGCTACATAAGTCCTTCTTTAGTTCAATGGAGAAGATCTTGTCCAGATTTTTATTGCAGGGTAAACCCACTTGAATCTCACTCTTGAAATTAAAATTTCCCAAATTGCTGAGATAACTTTCCTGACTGTTTAAACTACCATAAGGCTTGTGGCATTAAGCAATGTCTTTCCTATCTGTTTCCACTGACTGATGTTCCCCACAGGTTGTGGTTCTCCATGGAAATAGCATTTGTTTCTCCTTTTTTCCATTAACACATTACTTTTATGTCTAATCCCCGAAAAACTTTGGTTACCCAGTATAGGCTCTCATGCTTGTGATATCCTGAAATCAAGGGTTACCTCGCACCTCACCCCATTAACCACTTCTTTAATAGTCCTAGCTGGCATAACAGTTTATTTAAGAAACATGGTAGGGCTTTATGTTGGAAGACATGAATGAATAAAGGTATACTACTCATTTTGGAATTATATTATTTAGACTCCTTCAACTCTTTCTCTAATCTTTCATAAACATATAGTCTACTTCTTAGTATGCTACCCCAATATCAGGTACTTTCCACTTTGGTTCAAGATGCTCCTAAACAGTATACATACCCTGTTACCCCACTTCCTACCTCCTCTCCCCATCCAATTGCAACTTTCAACCATCCTAAAGCAGCATGCATATATAAACCTCTAAGAATGTCCGGTTTAACTAGGGTCAGAACATCTACTAAGACAAAGTGGGAATCTGTTCTTGGTGTTGTATGCAAAAGACACACAATTATGCCACTGGATTCAAGCTAGCCTGGCCGAAGAAGGGTGACATACCCTGAAACCGGTCCCAGGATGCTTGTCTCTGGTCCAGGGAGGACCTGGCCTGGCAGTTCAGTCTGGACTGTTCCCATGGGGCACAGGGTCAAGACCGATTTGCATATGGCTGTGTCCAAACTGGGGTGGCTTAGTGGGCTAAAGAACGATGAATTTAACCCAGATCTTTTGACTGGGGGAGAATGTTTGCATTTTCAGCATTCGGTCCATCATTTGTTTGCTGTAACACTTGGTGTTGTATGGCCAACCTTTTTATGGGATAGACTTAGGAATAAGATACATTCCACTGCCTGGTACAGCCAGTCTCACTCAAACCTTCTATTATTTTATAATAGACTGTTTTACACTCTTGTTTGTCTCTTTAAGCTTACACTTATACAACATGACACTTGCTGGTGTTGCCATAAGCAACATGGTACTGTTTTTCACATGTTGTTTCTTGCCCAACTCTATCCACTTTTTGGTCCTTGATATGGTCGTGCATTGGAGCTATCACCAAGATTTCTCCTCCTCTTTCATATGATTTACTGTTTTTGGGTGGCTTGCACAAAATCTGGAATTCACAGACATTTCTTGGAAAACTCACATATATCCTGCTTTCTATGGCACTCTTTATTATTACATCCAATTGTAAATCTTGCGACAATATTACTCTTCTAAGGTGGTGGAATTCAGTTTGTTACCAACATAGACTAGACAGTTACAAACCTGATTCGATGAAAGTTTCCTTCAAGCGCCATCAGATTTGGATGCCACTCAGTAATTATCTGTCAAGCACTGCAAAGGAAATGGATTCTCCCCTCCCTCTTAACTGTATATTGTATCACCTGCTTAACTCATTATGGAATATCTTTATGTTTGTGTTATGCATGCTGAAATCCGTGTTCTTTTTCTTTATCTATAAGGCTATCACTAGATGTATTTATTTATTGTAGTTTTTCTTTCTTTCTTCTTCTATTCTCCTTTTTTCTCTCTTTCTTCTTTTTCTCTAATTAAAACTTATGGGTTCACCTCGCATTTTCCTCCTTGTTCAACTAATTTTTTTCTCTCTCAAATGTGGGTATAAATGGTATTTTACTTAACTCTAAGAAATTACAATTTCCCATCTTTACATAAGCAATGTATTCTAATGTATTTTGTTCTTTGCTCAATGACATGTCTTTCAAAAAAACGTGCCCTTACAAAGAACGCAATTCAAATATCACGCAGTGTCAAAGATAACAAAAATAAGTACAGCCATTAACCACACACATGGGGAAGTGAAAGATCCCAGTTATTGGGTACTGAGTGGATTCTGCTCTAGTAGGACAACAAAATCCAGTCTAGTCTAATCTGGACTCGAGACACTACTATCTTGAGCTGAAATTTTCAACCTTCAGCTCAGTGATTGTGTCATCTCTTATCTGTCAGAGGCAAGCTTAGAGCGTATAGCTCATTTCCATGCAGATCCATATACTTCTCCCTTACTATTATTTTTCAGTGTCAGGCTGATTCTCTCCTCTCCTCTCTCAAGCACTACACCTCCAATCACCCTAATGGAGCAAAGCAGTAGGGTAGAACCACTTCTAAGTGGTATCTGCCTAGTCCTAGCCTCGGAGATGGGAGGAGACTGGAACAACAACTCTAGTGTCCTATTATAGCCTTATAGCCCTGCTGCCAAGGGCTATAACGGTTGTTAAAGGCCCTGAACCTGAGTTGCGGTGAGGGCTTATAACGAAGGAGAGGGCCTTTAACAACCGGTATAGCCTGAGGCAGAAGGGCTAAAAGGCTATAAGAATATTCCACCTACCCTCGGGTAGAATGTTCTAAATTAAAAAGGGTGAAACATGAAGACAAATATTGGAATGCTGGAGCTACAAGCTTATACCAGCCATTTGAAGCCTGGAGCTACCCCATTGTCTTCAATAGTATTTACACAAGGCTTCAGGGAGGTGCGTTTTGAAAGTGATAAGCCAAGTACTGGAAGCAGGGATAGCTTGATATTAAGCAGTTGTGCCGACAGAGGTACTCAAGCGGTCAAACTAGATGAAAGGTGTCTATTCTGAAGCCATTTTCTGGGTTGACAGGAAATAAATGCAGATTCCCTAACCTTTATAAGGCAGGCTCCAGGACTTCCGAGTGGAATCTTTATCAGGGGTGTCATATTTATGAAGGAGAAACTCTATTGTGTTTTACAGCATCCTTGTCCCCCCAGGGCACACCCTCTACACAGTACAAGGGAACAGTTTCACTTTGAGAAATGGATAGCTCCCCCTTTTGGGTGCTGACATCCATTTTTTGTTTCCACAGCTTTGGTATCAAAATATGAATTCACTCGATTGGGATTTGGAAAGAGCAGGGGACACCCATTTTACTTCTTTTTTCCTACAGTATCGTCACAGTCGGAATATGTACACTATGAGTCTGAAAGCCATTTGTGCTTTACTACTCGCAATCAACTCTTCGAACATTGCAATATGCCTTTTTTGCTGTCACAAAGCTTGTGATTTTGCAAATTGCAGGCGTTGCAACGACAAAAGAGGCTTTGTACATCAGACACTAGGGGGCATATTTATGAGAGAGTTGCCTCACGTTTGCACCACACAATGTGGTACATGAATGAAGCAAACCTTTAAGTCAGATTTTTGAAGCCACGCAAAGCCACTTTGCATGGCTCTGAATGGCTTCAAAAATCTGGAGTAACACAGCCCAGCGCAGCGCAGCGCAGCGCTCATCACTGTGTTGCATTACTCTGCCCTGGGAAGGCTTTTCAAGGGCATTGTGTGGGTGTTGCCATGCAGCTCCGATCGATTTTGATGATTCCCCAGATTTACAAGAACTTGTAAACTTAGGGATGTTCCAAAATCCCACACCTTCCAAGGGGAAGCATAAAGAGGAGAAATATCTGAATCTCTCCTTGTTTTCTCCTGTTTCTATGTGTGCTGCATTCTGTAGCACACTTAGAAAGAGGAATATACCTCCCAGGATTGTTTTTGAACGGGAAGGTGCCCCTTCCTGCACAAAAACAAACCTGCATGCAACACAGGCACCCTTGCACCATGGTGCAAGGGTGCATATGTTGGTGCTAAGCTGCCAAAAGGGGGCCAGCGCAAGGAAAAGGACAGGAATGCACTGTATTGACTTAAATGGGGCGCATTCGTGCCCTTTCCCCGTCTCGCAGAGTAGTGAGCTGTCTCACAAGCTCATAAATGTGCCCCTAAAAGTTCCTTCCGTGTGCGCAACTGTCCACTGAGCTTGTCAATTACTTTTTTGCTCGCCTTTGTTCTTTATAGGTGCCCAAAAAAGCAGAAACGTAGTTTGACATTTCAGCCAAGTGAAAAACTAGTGGGGAAAGATGAATTCCCATGCGGCAAGAAGCTAAAGGGAAACCACTGTAGGCTAGAGGGCAGTGTGCTGCTCCCAAGAGTGGGTGGGCTGTGGGATCCTGAACCCATCCAACCCAAGGGGCAGCCCTGACACATGCATTGCTGTTGCAGAGAAATAGTCTTGATGAGTACTATGCCAGCCCCTAGGTCATTGGGGCTTTTCATAGGTTATTCTGCAGATCTGTAGCATCTTAGCCAATACAATTGGAAAAGTCAGCCGAAAAGTGGGCTGTGTTTTAAACTACTTTTATGAGAAGAGGACTCTTCCAAGCCCCCCTGCTCGCTGAGGTCATTCACTCAGCATATTATGGAGCTGCTGTGAAATATGTTCAGAGCTGCTTTTGCATCAGAGTCCAGCCTTGATGGGTGACAGTCACTAAACTAAGTGTAACTCTCTGATCCTTGACTCTTCTTTCAGCTGACCCTGAGTTCCTCAATCAAATTAGGGGGTGGGGGTGTGCGTGCGTGTGTGTGTGTGTGTGTGTGTGATGGAACAAAAAAGGATGAAAGATAACTTCCAATGTCAAACTTACTTGTGGAGAAGTGTGGCTCAATGATTAGAGCAGCAGACCCTGATGCAGATGTCTAGCCCAGGACCAGGGTTCAATTCCCCGCCTCGGCGGGTCTTGGGCTCAAACATTCCACGGACCTGATAATTCTTTCCTCGGTGCCATTCCAATCATGGAGTCCCACTCTGGGCAATAGCTTGCTTAATCTCCACAACAGCCCCCACAACGCTAAGGATGCCTGGCCTCCACCTTGGGGGTGCCCAGGAGTGGACGCCTCACAGGGAAAGCCAGGATGGGTTCCACAGCGGTATTCGTACAAGCACCTTGAGACCCTTGCGGGTGAGTAGTGTGCTATACAAGTATCAATTTTACTTGTCAACCAATATTCGACCAATGAGCGTCCAATAATCTCCATTATGTCCAGGTTCGTTCTGTTCTATACTGCAGGGGCGGCCGGTAAGTTAGGGAGGGAGGGAGGGGTGGTGGACGGGACACACACGCACACATGCACATAACACTCACAACCATGCATTTACACACATGCGCACGCACACTGGCAATCAGGGAGTGCAAAATGGCTGCTTTGGCAGATCAAAGTGCAGACCAGTTTTTTGGGTTGCTTTTGGACTTTTTATGGTCTTGGTCGGTCGCTTTTTAATGTTGATTTCCAAGATATTACCACAAACGTTGCATGAAGCAAGCACAAATGCATGCAGTCTTCCATAACGTGCAAAGCACAGGTACAGCTCCTCGAAAAATTCCCAAACGGGCCCGATTTGTAAATATGGGCCACAGTGTTAGTTCTTTGATTGGCTCATGGAAGCAACTTTTATTTTGCTGTCGAGGCTTATTTTATTTCCTACTCCGACTCTGATGTTGTCACATCTAAGGTGCTGCACGTGTTGAACTTGCTTTACGGTGGCAATTGTAAATCCCTTTAAACCCATTGCCTGGTAACGGTACTTGCAAAATCCCTCTGCTAACACAGCCAAGGCACAATTTTATCGTGTGCATGCACTTTACCCCACATAAACGAAATACCCTCTGTTACTTGATCCTTCTGTCGCAGTTAATCCTACTTAATAAAAGTAAAACTTTAACTTGGCAAGGCAGCGAAATCTTATATAATCTAGGAAAGAATCATTTCGACGACCTGCCGCAACTTGGGACTGGAAACCGCTGCCTCCCTCTTTCTCAACCGAACATCTCCCCAGTCCGGAGAGTAAGCGCGGCCATTCCTCTATAGAAGGCCCGGACAGGAGCACCGTTGGCTTGGACCGCACTGGGCATCCGAAGGCAGAAGTAGAAAAGTAGAAGCAGGGCGAATTCCAACCATTCCAAGCCAGCTCGGGGAGCAAGGTTAAATCAAAGCCCCAGCCTGTCTGTAACTAGGAGCAACTCTAGCCTTCAACAGACTTGAGACAAGCACCATCTGCTAGTAATAAAGACACTCCTGGTTTCTGTATATCTGTACTTCTGTACATTAAAGGCATACATAAGTATTCTGTTATCCACTACAAGTTGATTTGGGAGGAGCATAATTTCCTACCTCAGATTAAATTAGCTTGCTGTGTTCCTGTGTGCGCCACCATGTCGTTTGGAGATCTCCTCGACCAGGTCGGCGGCATGGGCCGCTTTCAGTTTATTCAGGTTACTTTGCTAGCCATCCCCATCCTGATGATGGCCAGCCACAACATTCTCCAGAACTTCACGGCCGCCTTATCAGAACATCACTGCCAAATCCATGCCACAGAAAATGACACAACCTGGGCCAACGTGACGGAGAAGTTGGGCTCTACAGAGGCCCTGAGAGCTTTCATCCCATTGGATGAGAATCAGAGACCTGAGAAATGCCTGCGGTTCACCAAAGCCCAGTGGAGGTTTGTGAACCCCAACATCACACGTGACAACTCTACAAGAGCAGACATGGAGCCCTGCTTGGATGGATGGATTTATGACCGGAGTGAATTTGCTTCCACAATCATCACGGAGGTAAGAGATCAAGCCATTGCAATCCTGAGACAATAGCATGTATTGAGTTTGTCCATGGTCTCTGTTTTGAAGATTTTCTCTACTTATGCTGTCATTTTCAGTTTATCTCCTGCCCAAACCTTTGCAAAAGCAACAGCACCGTTGCTTTCAAGAGGAGCCCTTACCTGTCCTCTAGGTAAATCATTTATTGATATTCAAAGACAGCCCCCCTTGACCTTTACATGAGGTCACCTGTCGACAGCAGCACTGGGCTGCTGTTTGCTCGACTCAGCACTAACAATACAAAGATGTTACATAGACAGGAAACACCTTCATTTTTAAAGGCATCTTGCAGCTTAAACATATGACAGTCTCTTTAAAATTCTAAAAGTCTATTTAATTAACATGCAGATCATTTCCCCTTAGTGCAATTGATTATATCGGTACATTGAGAAGCGTATTTTTAACAGTGATAGTTTTCAAACATGAGCTGAGAAACATAAATTCTTCTCCTTAACATGACAACTACTCGAATAGTGAACTAAAGAGGCTAGTCAGATGTTATGTGCACTCTTTCGGTGGCGTTGGTTCCTATTATACAGGAACAACACCATAGTTTTCTAAATCAAACACAGGAGCAGGTTTTGTACAGAGCACACACAGAAATAATGTATTTCGAGGTCCTCTTATATGTGATTATGAAAATAAAGGAGGGAAAGTCAAATTAAACAATTGCCTAGGATCACACAATTTGGTAAAGTGGGGAAGCTGGGATTTATCACAGGTTTTCTGGTTTGACATTGTTTAATTCAGACACTAGGGGGCATATGTATCAAACGATTTTGTATTCGCAAACGCTGCGAATCGCAAAAAAACAGCGTTTGCGAATACAAAATCGCAAAAGGAGATGTATGAGGCATTTCAGCCTCGCAATCTTAAGGAATCGCTAAATTCGCGATTTCTTAAGTTTGCGTAAGCATTTAAGAAATCGCAAAATTTGTGCGATTTTTTAAATACATCCCGTTTTGCAATTCTCAAATAGCGATTCTCAAAAAATCTCTATTTGAGAATCGCAAATGGAGATGTTGGTACATATGCCCCTAGATGAATATTGTTCTCTTTTGCCTACACCCACCTTACCACCAAACTTCCCAACTCCCTCGCTCGACCGCTATATACCCTGTTGGCTTCATTGGAGCCCTCAGACACATCACAGACCAAACTTTGTTGCCCCTGGGGAAATGTCTGCAAGTACCCATGCAATGACCAGCAGTTGCTAAATCCCAATAAATCAATTGCCAAGTCTTGGGACGATAAAGGACCCTTTGACTTTTAATGGTTTGTACGTGTTGTTCACATGGAATTAAGTCGTCATTGCTAGAACTTCGATATGTAATACTCTAGCGTCTAAAGATGTTTCAGGCAAAACTATGGAAAAAGGGAAATTATATCATGTTCCTTGTTTTGTCTCTATCCCCCTATGACTGTGCGGGATGGTGGCAGCAAAAAGGTGCAATTACAGATTGCACCTGTGTGCATACAGTCGTGCATCATTTACGAATTACCTAGATTAGTGCGGCCTACATTGAACTGACATTTAGACCACTACTTATAAACAAATTCGACAATTTTACGATTATTAGTGTAAGAACTGCATTTTGCAAGGTCACCCAGGCCAGTGGCTGTCGTATTGTTGACCTATTGGGTTTGACAATGTTTTCTGCCAATGCTCTGCAGCATCGGCCAAATAAGATAAAAAGTGCCATTAAATATGTCCGCTCATATCTCACCCTCATACGCGCAGCAGTGGAATGACACAGGCATCGTTTTTTTTTCAATTTGCCAAACCAGGATACCAAACACTACTGGGATCAGTAAATTAAAAACAATATATTTTTTTGTGTAAAATGGTGTTTTAGGGAATTCAGAGCGATCTGGCAGCAAATGGCAGTTGCAAAGTCTTCCCAAAAAACCAATATATTTAATGGACTGCAAGGATGAGGGAGCAATGGAGGAGACGGTGAGAAGCAACCGGAAATTGGCAGGGGCAAAGAGCAACATACATGCGAAAAACACTTTTTATTGCACCGTGGAGCAGCCTGGCAGTAAATAGCAAAAACTAACATGTGCTGTACATAATGTTGAACAATGTCAAACATTCACCCCATTACAGAGATCTGGGCCTACAGCTATCGTTTTTTTGCTCCATAATCCATTACAGTTTAAACCCAGCCATATGCAAATCAGTTCTGACACTGTTCCTGGCCAGGTTTTCCCTGGACTGGAAAACAACTAGCATAGGACCAGTTTTGAGGTTACACCCCTCATCAGCCAAGCTAGCTTGACTCCAGTGGCATAGAGTGCACAGGACCAGATCTGGACCCAAATCCATTGTTTTTTGCTCCCCATGCCATTGCAGTTTAAACACAGCCATATTCAAGTCAGTCTTGACCCTGTTCCCCATGGGAACAGTCCCGACCAAACTGCCAGGCCAAATTTACCCTGGACTGTAAAACAAGCATCCTAGGACAGGTTTCAGGGTTTAACCCCTCATCAGCCCGGTCAGCTTGACTCACACAAGACCCACATCTGGGCACACCCATCCCACTTGGGGTGACAAATGAATAAAGAACATGTGATGGACAGAATGTTGAACAATGTCAAACATTCACCCGAGTGCAGAGATCCAGGCCTACATCCATCGTTTTTTTGCTCCCCAATCCATTCCAGTTTAAACCCAGCCATATGCAAATCAGTTTTGACACTGTTCCCTATGGGAACAGTCCAGCCCGAACTGCCAGGCCATGTTTTCCCTGGACTGTAAAACAAGCCTGCTAAGACCGGTTTCGGGGTGTTATCCTTCATCAGCCAGGTTAGCTTGACTCCAGTGGTATGGAGAGCAGCTGCCAGGCCTGGAAAAAAAATAATTAGCAAATAAAAAGTTTGCGTTTGACTGTGAGCAGTAGCGGAGCAACAGATGACTTAATGGGGCGGATGACAGAGCAGCAATGGAGGTATTTGAAGGAGAAGCAGCACATGATATAGAGCAAGAAAACACATGCACTTTAATTTAGCATTTAATGAAAAATAAAATAGTAGTTAATAAAATGTGAGCAGTGAGATTATACAACTCAGTCAATCACAAGGATGTTATGTTGTGGCATGTTATGTTAAGTCAAAGTGTAGAGCACAACATATCACCCGTAAGGGTATACAGGGACTGGAGCAGGAGTGTAGGCCGAGCAGAGCTCCTACTTAAACAGCCAGGTATTCAGTTTTTAGAGGAAGTCGAGAAGAGAGGGGGATCTGGATGTGTTGGGGAAGGACATTCCAGGTCTTGGAGGCAATGTAGAATAGGATTGGCCTTCTCTTTTGCTTCTGTGAATGAGAGGGATGCATGTGAATGAGAGAGAGGCTGAACATATTTCACTGATGGATGATAGAAGTAAAGGCGGTGGTTGAAATAGGCAGGTTCAGCATTTTCAAGGGCTTTGTAGGTGTGGATGAGTATCCTGAATTTGCAGCTTTTGCAGTGTAGTTTTCTGAGGTGGGAGTGATGTGTGTGGGATGTCTAGGATGAGCCTTGTAGCAGTGTTATGTATGTCCTGGAGTCTTTTGGTAGGTTTGTTGGAGATGCCGGCATAGAGTGCATTGCCGTAGTCCAGTCTGCTGTTTATGAGGGCCTGGGTGACTGTGCATCTCATGTTGATGAAAGCCTCTTGAAGATCTTGCATAGCATTCTTAGTAGGAGGAAGCAGAAAGAGGTAACTGTGTTCACTTGCTTGGTCATCATGTGTTTTTTGTCCAGGATGAATCAGAGTTTTCTGGCGTGGTCTGTAGGGTTGGGCGTGGGTCACAATTTGTCTGGCCATCAAACGAAGTCCCATGGAGAGCACTTGTTCCCAAAGTTCAGGACTTCTGCTTTGTCCATGTTGAGTTTTAGGCAGTTTTCTTTCATCAAGTTTGCCAAATTGGTCTTGCAGGTTGTGAATCTGGTCCTAGTGGTGTTGTTTTCATCGGCGAGGGAAACAATGAGCTTAGTGTCATCATCAGATGAGACAATGTTGAATCTCTGAGCACCTCTGACCCGGGTGAGAGGCGTATATATAGGTTAAAAAGGGTTGAGCTGAGGAAAGATCCTTGTGGGACTCCACAGACAGGGTTTTTGGGTTCAGAGGTGTAAGGTGGGAATCTGACTCGCAGAGTTCTAATGGAGTGTGAGAAGGTTATCCATCTATGGGCGGCTTGGACTCATGAGATGAGGGTACTGTGGGATATGGTATTGAAAGCTATGGAAATGTCGAGAAGGATGAGAGCTGCAGTTTTCCCTCTATGATGACCCGTCTGGGGAATCCTGACTGAGTGATGTCGAGGAGGTGGTGCCATTCTAGATGGTTGGATTGTTGCCAGTTGATTATTTTCTCCATGGCTTTGGAAGGGAAGGGTAGGAGTGAGATTGGTCTGTAGTTACTGAGTTGTTTCAGGTCAGACAAGGGTTTTTTTTGGAAGGTTTTGACTTTGGAGTGTTTCCAGTTGTCTGAAAATGTTGTGCTGTCGATGGAGGTGTTGATGATGGTGGTAACGTACACACAGATCTAGGTTGCTCCAAAGTAGTAGATATGGTGTGAGCAGGAGTAGATGAGGCATCCTGAGAAGATAGATTTCATAATTTCAGTGTTGACTCATGTGGTGAGGGGGCCCCAGTTCATTACTTGATGGTTGTTCATGGTGGTGCTGGGCTGTAGTCCGATGGGGTCTTCTGAAATGTGTCGGGATTCAAAGTTACTAGATGTCTTGAGTATTTTGTCGTGATAAAAGTAGGAACGTTAGTTGCAGAGGTACTGTGATGGGGTGATGGTGGTGGTGGCTGCTGAGGGGTTCTAGAATTATCTGATGATGTTGAAGATTTCTATGCAGTTATTGGAGCTAGTCTCCACTCTTAGTGTAAGGGCTGCTTTCCTGGCTGCTCTGATCTGGCTGTGGTATCTTTCAAGTGTGGATTTGTAGGTTCTCCGTTCATTGGCATCTCGGTAGGTTCTCCATCTTCTCTCCAGCTGTTTGTGGTAACGTTTGAAGTCTCCCTGGTCTTCTGTATACCTGCAGGCTTGAGTGTTGGTTCTTGTTTGACTGACTTCCTTCAGGGGGCCTAGTGTGTTAGAGCAGCCTGTGATTATGTTGCTGAAAATCCTTATGTTGTTCTGCCAGTTGCCAGTGAGGTCAGGTTGGTTTGATCTGAAGGTGTGAGTCCAGTTCACTTCCGCTTCTTGCTCCACTTGCATCTGAAGTTGCTGGCTGGCCTTGGTATTCTGGAGTGGGTTGCATTGATGTGGAAGTGCACAATGGAGTGGTCCATCTAGGTGAGTGGGGTGAGATGGCTGAAGGTAACCTTTTTAGCAGCTGTGAAGATAGGGTTGAGGGTGTATCCTATGTTGTGTGTCAGGCCTTGGAAGGTAACGAGGCTATGCTCCAAATGAGGGACAGACACAAGAAGAGGAAGGCAACCCATCAATTAGGAAGCAAGCAAATGAAAGTGACAACTAGGCCAACAAATGGAAGGCAACGGGCGGTCTCTAATTCAACTGTAAGTGGTATGATCCATAGTAGGTCTTTCACAAACAAGATAGGTAAGGGCACTCTTTAGGGAAGACCTAAAAATGGTACCAAATCATGTATTTAAGACATACTATTTCATGTACATTGACTTAAAACACTGTAGGGTCATACCACATAAAGTAAGAATTGGAAGTGCTAATTTAAGGCCTTGCCTCTGCCACTGTTTCGATCTGAAAGTTGTCTTAAATTAGTGGAGGAGCTGCAGCAGCAGCAGCATTTTACCACACTAGACAGTGATATATGGTTGTCTGCCACCAGAACTTTAAAAGAATATAATTTTTTTGGCTGTAGATGTAACAGCTTTTGTTGACATCTTCAACGTAATTACAGAGCACAGCAAAAAACATTATATTTAAACACAAAGCAGAATAGCACCTCAACAAATGCAAAGTAGTACACAGCACAGCAAAATAACTATAACAAAATGTCTCTATCCCCCTATGACTGTGCGGGATGGTGGCAGCAAAAAGGTGCAATTACAGATTGCACCTGTGTGCATACAGTCGTGCATCATTTACGAATTACCTAGATTAGTGCGGCCTACATTGAACTGACATTTAGACCACTACTTATAAACAAATTCGACAATTTTACGATTATCAGTGTAAGAACTGAATTTTGTAAGGTTGCCTGGTCCCACTGTCAATGCAAATTTGTACAGGTGGCAGATCAATTAATGTACTTTTGTGTTGTTGCCCTTACGCATTAATGCAATCATTGTAAACCCTCTGGTGGGTGGTACCATGATAATATAAAACATTAAATGAATAAACAAATGGACAATAAATGCATGAATGGTAATAACTGGGATACATTTGAGTCTTTTGTTTTGAATGTGTGAATTTGCATTCTTTGTGATTAACTTACTTCACCAAAAGCATCAGCCCTGCGTATGCTTCTGAAGAAACAACATATTTCATGATTTGAACTTTCCCTCACTTGTCACCGGCGCCAATGCCCACCCAGTAATAAAATCTGAGGGGCAGATTTACAATAAGTGGCTCATCCCTGCATATCAGCAGGGATGCGCCAGTTATTTTGCGTCACAGCAGACAACTCTTGCGCCACCATGGATGCGCCACATTTACAATGCGGCGCACCATGGGGCAAGAATAGACAAATGCGTGATGCATCTGCTGCCGTAAAGGTGACACATTGCTGGAGTCGCGTCTCAAGCGCGACACCGCTCCAGCAAGGCTCGGAGTGCCCCTTTGCCTAACATGCTGCGTCAATCCTTACGCCTGCTTCAAGCAGGCGCAGGGTTTTGACTCAGCATGGCCGTAAAAGGGACTGAGTGATTTCACTCAGCCACTTTTAGGAGACGTTCCTGCGCCGGAACGCCCCCCCCCGTGCCGGAACGCCCACATGTGGCGCAGGGCTTTACAACGTGACGCATCTCCCTAGATGCGTTACGTTGTAAATACCCCGCAGCATGGCGCTGGCTTTGCGCCACCGCTGCATCACATAAGTGATGCAACAGCGGCGCAAATGTGGCGTACGGGGCTTGTAAATCTGCCTCTCAGTTGCCAAGATGCAAATCATTTCATCTTCTTGGTGCGGGAAAAATAATGCTAGAATGCAACCATGTTGACATGAAAGAACCACGTGACATGAGAACGATAAAGATCTGGGGTAGCCAAGCTCTAAAAGGCAACACCACCGACGTCCAGATGGCAGAGAAACTGCAAATATGTCATTGAGATCAGGTGTTGCTATAATATATATTTAAAACGTGTTTTCCGGATTTCTATCCTTCTCAGTGGTTTGCTAATAGTTTTACAAAGTATGACAAGGTTGTAATTGCAAGAAAGCAAATGCTGCAAAATGCATGACCGTTCAACACTTTGCTGCCTCACCACATGTTTAGTAGAACAGAGTTTCTGTCCTCAGTCATGAGGATTTTGTAAATGCAGAAGCAAGTGCAAACATATCTACAATTCTCTAGTGTCACAGGAAACAAATTTGGTCGGTAAACCACCCGAAATAAAATAAAAATCATACCAGACCACATTCTAATATTACACTAAATGAGCGACCTTGCCCTTACCAGAGGTGTTCAGGATGTTCTTTCTTCCACATGAATACCTTTAGAAAACAAGCATTGCACTGTCGTATTGTTGACCTATTGGGTTTGACAATGTTTTCTGCCAATGCTCTGCAGCATCGGCCAAATAAGAAAAAAAAGTGCCATTAAATATGTACGCTCATATCTCACCCTCATTTGCGCACCAGTGGAATGACACAGGCATCGTTTTTTTTCAATTTGCCAAACCAGGATACCAAACACTACTGGGATCAGTAAATTAAAAACAATATATTTTTTAGTGTAAAATGGTGTTTTAGGGAATTCAGAGCGATCTGGCAGCAAATGGCAGTTGCAAAGTCTTCCAAAAAAACCAATATATTTAATGGACTGCAAGGATGGGGGAGCAATGGAGGAACCGGTGAGAAACAACCGGAAATTGGCAGGGGCAAAAAGCAACATACATGCGAAAAATACTTTTTATTGCACCGTGGAGCAGCCTGGCAGTAAATAGCAAAAATAACACGTGCTGTACATAATGTTGAACAATGTCAAACATTGACCCCATTACAGAGATCTGGGCCTACAGCCATCGTGTTTTTGCTACATAATCCATTACATTTTAAACCCAGCCATATGCAAATCAGTTTTGACACTGTTCCTGGCCAGGTTTTCCCTGGACTGGAAAACAAGTAGCATAGGTCCAGTTTTGAGGTTACACCCCTCATCAGCCAAGCTAGCTTGACTCCAGTGGCATAGAGTGCACAGGACCCATATTTGGGTACACCTGTGCCACTAGAGGTGAAAAATTCAAAAAGAACACGTATTGGGCAGAATGTTGGACAATGTCAAGCATTCACCGCAGTACAGAGATCTGGCCCCAAATCCATCGTTTTTTGCTCCCCATGCCATTGCAGTTTAAACCCAGCCATATTGAAGTCAGTCTTGACCCTGTTCCCCATGGGAACAGTCCAGACCGAACTGCCAAGCCAAATTTACCTTGGACTGTAAAACAAGCATCCTAGGACCGGTTTCAGGGTTTAACCCCTCATCAGCCCGGTCAGCTTGACTCCAGTGGCATGGGGAGCACAAGACCCACATCTGGGCATACCCATCCCACTTGTGGTGACAAATGAATAAAGAACATGTGATGGACAGAATGTTGAACAATGTCAAACATTCACACGAGTGCAGAGATCTGGGCCTACATCCATCGTTTTTTTGCTCCCCAATCCATTCCAGTTTAAACCCAGCCATATGCAAATCAGTTTTGACACTGTTCCCTATGGGAACAGTCCAGCCCGAACTGCCAGGCCAGGTTTTCCCTGGACTGTAAAACAAGCATGCTAAGACCGGTTTCGGGGTTTTATCCTTCATCAGCCAGGTTAGCTTGACTCCAATGGTATGGAGAGCAGCTGCCAGGCCTGCAAAACAAATAATTAATTAATAAAACATTTGCGTTTGACTGTGAGCAGTAGCGGAGCAACAGAAGACTTAATGGGGCGGATGACAGAGCAGCAATGGAGGTATTTGAAGGAGAAGCAGCACATGAGATAGAGCAAGAAAACACATGCACTTTAATTTAGCATTTAATGAAAAATAAAATAGTAGTTAATAAAATGTGAGCAGTGAGATTATACAACTCAGTCAATCAAAAGGATGTTATGTTGTGGCATGTTATGTTAAGTCAAAGTGTAGAGCACAACATATCACCCGTAAGGGTATACAGGGACTGGAGCAGGAGTGTAGGCCGAGCAGAGCTCCTACTTAAACAGCCAGGTATTCAGTTTTTAGAGGAAGTCGAGAAGAGAGGGGATCTGGATGTGTTAGGGAAGGACATTCCAGGTCTTGGAGGCAATGTAGAATAGGATTGGCCTTCTCTTTTGCTTCTGTGAATGAGAGGGATGCATGTGAATGAGAAAGAGGCCGAGCATATGTGTCTGATGGGTGATAGAAGTAAAGGCGGTGGTTGAAATAGGCAGGTTCAGCATTTTCAAGGGCTTTGTAGGCGTGGATGAGTATCCTGAATTTGCAGCTTTTGCAGTGTAGTTTTTTGAGGTGGGAGTGATGTGTGTGGGATGTCTAGGATGAGTCTTGTGGCAGTGTTATGTATGGCCTGGAGTCTTTTGGTAGGTTTGTTGGAGATGCCGGCATAGAGTGCATTGCCGTAGTCCAGTCTGCTGTTTATGAGGGCCTGGGTGACTGTGCATCTCATGTTGATGAAAGCCTCTTGAAGATCTTGCATAGCATTCTTAGTAGGAGGAAGCAGAAAGAGGTAACTGTGTTCACTTGCTTGGTCATCATGTGTTTTTTGTCCAGGATGAATCAGAGTTTTCTGACGTGGTCTGTAGGGTTGGGCGTGGGTCACAATTTGTCTGGCCACCAAGGGGAGTCCCATGGAGAGCTCTTGTTCCCAAAGTTCAGGACTTCTGCTTTGTCCATGTTGAGTTTTAGGCAGTTCTCTTTCATCCAGTTTGCCAAATTGGTCATGCAGGTTGTGAATCTGGTCCTAGTGGTGTTGTTTTGATCAGCGAGGGAAAGAATGAGCTAAATGCCATCATCAGATGAGACAATGTTGAATCTCTGAGCACCTCTGACCAGGGTGAGAGGCGTATATATAGGTTAAAAAGGGTTGAGCTGAGGAAAGGTCCTTGTGGGACTCCACAGACAGGGTTTTTGGGTTCAGAGGTGTAAGGTGGGAATCTGACTCGCAGAGTTCTAATGGAGTGTGAGAAGGTAATCCATCTATGGGCGGCTTGGACTCATGAGATGAGGGTACTGTGGGATATGGTATTGAAAGCTATGGAAATGTCGAGAAGGATGAGAGCTGCAGTTTCCCCTCTATGATGATCCGTCTGGGAAATCCTGACTGAGTGATGTCCAGGAGGTGGTGCCATTCTAGATGGTTGGATTGTTGCCAGTTGATTATTTTCTCCATGGCTTTGGAAGGGAAGGGAAGGGTAGGAGTGAGATTGGTCTGTAGTTACTGAGTTGTTTCGGGTCAGACAAGGGTTTTTTTTGGAAGGTTTTGACTTTGGAGTGTTTCCAGTTGTCTGAAAATGTTGTGCTGTCGATGGAGGTGTTGATGATGGTGGTAAAGTACACACGGATCTAGGTTGCTCCCAAGTAGTAGATATGGTGTGAGCAGGAGTAGATGAGGGATCCTGAGAAGATAGATTTCATAATTTCAGTGTTGACTTATGTGGTGAGGGGGCCCCAGTTCATTACTTGATGGTTGTTCATGGTGGTGCTGGGCAGTAGTCCGATGGGGTCTTCTGAAGTGTGTCGGGAATCAAAGTTACTAGATGCCTTGAGTATTTTGTTGTGATAAAAGTAAGAACGTTTGTTGCAGAGGTACTGTGATGGGGTGATGGTGGTGGTGGCTGCTGAGGGGTTCGAGAATTATCTGATGATGTTGAAGATTTCTATGTAGTTACTGGAGCTAGTCTCCACTCTTAGTGTGAGGGCTGCTTTCCTGGCTGCTCTGATCTGGCTGTGGTATCTTTCAAGTGTGGATTTGTAGGTGCTCCGTTCATTGGCGTCTCTGTAGGTTCTCCATCTTCTCTCCAGCTGTTTGTGGTAACGTTGGAAGTCTCTCTGGTCTTCTGTATACCTGCAGGCTTGAGTGTTGGTTCTTGTTTGACTGACTTCCTTCAGGGGGCCTAGTGTGTTAGAGCAGCCTGTGATTATGTTGATGAAAATCCTTATGTTGTTCTGCCATTTGCCAGTGAGGTCAGGTTGGTTTCATCTGAAGGTGTGAGTCCAGTTCACTTCCACTTCTTGCTCCACTTGCATCTGAAGTTGCTGGCTGGCCTTGGTATTCTGGAGTGGGTTGTATTGATGTGTAAGTGTACAATGGAGTGGTCCATCTAGGTGAGTGGGGTGAGATGGCTGAAGGTAACCTTTTTAGCAGCTGTGAAGATAGGGTCGAGGGTGTATCCTATGTTGTGTGTCAGGCCTTGGATGGTAACAAGGCTATGCTCCAAATGAGGGATAGACACAAGAAGAGGAAGGCAACCCATCAAATAGGAAGCAAGCAAATGAAAGTGACAACTAGGCCAACGAATGGTAGGCAACGGGCGGTCTCTAATTCAACTGTAAGTGGTATGATCCATAGTAGGTCTTTCACAAACAAGATAGGTAAGGGCAGTCTTTAGGGAAGACCTAAAAATGGTAACAAATCATGTATTTAAGACATACTATTTCATATACATTGACTTAAAACACTGTAGGGTCATACCACATAAAGTAAGAACTGGAAGTGCTAATTTAAGGCTTTGCCTCTGCCACTGTTTCGATCTGAAAGTTGTCTTAAATTAGTAGAGGAGCTGCAGCAGCATTTTACCACACTAGACAGTGATATATGGATGTCTGCCACCAGAACTTTAAAAGAATATAATTTTTTTGGCTGTAGATGTAACAGCTTTTGTTGACATCTTCAACGTAATTACAGAGCACAGCAGAAAACATTATATTAAAACACAAAGCAGAATAGCACCTCAACAAATGCAAAGCAGTACACAGCACAACAAAATCACTATAACAAAATGTCTCTATCCCCCTATGACTGTGCGGGATGGTGGCAGAAAAAAGGTGCAATTACAGATTGCACCTGTGTGCATACAGTCGTGCATCATTTACGAATTACCTAGATTAGTGCGGCCTACATTGAACTGACATTTAGACCACTACTTATAAACAAATTTGACAATTTTACGATTATTAATGTAAGAACTGCATTTTGTAAGGTCGCCCGGTCCCACTGTCAATGCAAATTTGTACAGGTAGCAGAGCAATTAATGTACTTTTGTGTTGTTGCCCTTACGCATTAATGCAATCATTGTAAACCCTCTGGTGGGTGGTACCATAATAATATAAAACATTAAATGAATAAACAAATGGACAATAAATGCATGAATGGTAATAACGGAGATACATTTGAGTCTTTTGATTTGAATGTGGGAATTTGCATTCTTTGTGATTAACTTACTTCACCAAAAGCATCAGCCCTGCGTATGCTTCTGAAGAGACAACATATTTCATAATTTGAACTTTCCCTCACTTGTCACCGGCGCCAATGCCCACCCAGTAATAAAAACTGAGGGGCATATCATGAAGGACCGGCGATAATTATCGCTAAGCGCACTTAGCGCTAGGATAATTATCGCCGGGTAATGTGGAATTTTATCTCTGAGATAGCGTGCTATCAGCAACGCTTATCTCAAAAGTGATAAAATTCCAAGTGCTAACTGCCAAATGTGAGATTATCGCTGGAAATCCAGTGATAATCTCACAAAGTTGACCGATAACTTGTTGATAGAGCAGGGCAGACTTAGCCATGATATCCACCTTACATTGGATATAATGGCTAAGTCAAACTAAAAGCAGGCGTAAGGAAAGTAGCGATAACCAATGTTAGCGCTACTTTTCTTATTGCTATACTTGTTAGCGTGCTCATTGATAATTGGAGAAATGTCGGTTAGCGACATTTCTCCAGTTATTTTGGGACGGAACGCCCACTTTGCATCTCATTAGAGATGCAAAGGTGGGCGTTACGAGAAAGGGAGCTAATGCAAGGATTCACGCGATTGCGTGACCTTGCTGATAAGGCGATAAAATTATCGCCGCTTTTCGTCTGAAAACGGACGCAAAAGCGGTGATAATTTTATATCATCTCCTTACTAATATGCCCCTGAGTTGCCAAGATGCAAATCATTTCATCTTCTTGGTGCGGGACAAATAATGCCAGAATGCAACCATGTTGACATGAAAGAACCACGTGACATGAGAACGATAAAGATCTGGGGTAGCCAAGCTCTAAAAGGCAACACCACAGACGTCCAGATGGCAGAGAAATTGCACATATGTCATTGAGATCAGGCTGTTGCTATGATATATATTTAAAACTTGTTTTCCGGATTTCTATCTTTCTCAGTGGTTTTCTAATAGTTTTACAAAGTATGTCAAGGTTGTAATGCAAGAAAGCAAATGCTGCAAAATGCATGACCGTTCAACACTTTGCTGCCTCACCACATTTTTAGTAGAACAGAGTTTCTGTCCTCAGTCATGAGGATTTTGTAAATGCAGAAGCAAGTGCAAACGTATCTACAATTCTCTAGTGTCAAAGGAAACAAATTTGGTCGGTAAACCACCCGGAATAAAAAAAAAATCATACCAGACCCCATTCTAATATTACACTAAATGAGCGACCTTGCCCTTACCAGAGGTGTTCAGGATGTTCTTTCTTCCACATGAATACCTTTAGAAAACAAGCATTGCACTGTCGTATTGTTGACCTATTGGGTTTGACAATGTTTTCTGCCAATGCTCTGCAGCATCGGCCAAATAAGAAGAAAAAAAGTGCCATTAAATATGTACGCTCATATCTCATCCTCATATGCGCACCAGTGGAATGACACAGGCATTGTTTTTTTTCAATTTGCCAAACCAGGATACCAAACACTACTGGGATCAGTAAATTAAAAACAATATATTTTTTAGTGTAAAATGGTGTTTTAGGGAATTCAGAGCGATCTGGCAGCAAATGGCAGTTGCAAAGTCTTCCAAAAAACCCAATATATTTAATGGACTGAAAGGATGAGGGAGCAATGGAGGAGCCGGTGAGAAGCAACCGGAAATTGGCAGGGGCAAAGAGCAACATACATGCGAAAAACACTTTTTATTGCACCGTGGAGCAGCCTGGCAGTAAATAGCAAAACTAACATGTGCTGTACATAATGTTGAACAATGTCAAACATTCACCCCATTACAGAGATCTGGGCCTACAGCCATCGTTTTTTTGCTCCATAATCCATTACAGTTTAAACCCAGCCATATGCAAATCAGTTTTGACACTGTTCCTGGCCAGGTTTTCCCTGGACTGGAGAACAAGTAGCATAGGACCAGTTTTGAGGTTACACCCCTCATCAGCCAAGCTAGCTTGACTCCAGTGGCATAGAGTGCACAGGACCTATATCTGGGTACACCTGTCCCACTAGAGGTGAAAAATTCAAAAAGAACATGTGATGGACAGAATGTTGAACAATGTCAAACATTCACCGCAGTACAGAGATCTGGACCCAAATCCATCGTTTTTTGCTCACCATGCCATTGCAGTTTAAACCCAGCCATATTCAAGTCAGTCTTAACCCTGTTCCCCATGGGAACAGTCCAGACCGAAGTGCCAGGCCAAATTTACCCTGGACTGTAAAACAAGCATCCTAGGACCGGTTTCAGGGTTTAACCCCTCATCAGCCCAGTCAGCTTGACTCCAGTGGCATGGGGAGCACAAGACCCACATCTGGGCATACCCATCCCACTTGGGGTGACAAATGAATAAAGAACATGTGATGGACAGAATGTTTGAACAATGTCAAACATTCACCCGAGTGCAGAGATCTGGGCCTACATCCATCGTTTTTTTGCTCCCCAATCCATTCCAGTTTAAACCCAGCCATATGCAAATCAGTTTTGACACTGTTCCCTATGGGAACAGTCCAGCCCGAACTGCCAGGCCAGGTTTTCCCTGGACTGTAAAACAAGCCTGCTAAGACCGGTGTCGGGGTTTCATCCTTCATCAGCCAGGTTAGCTTGACTCCAGTGGTATGGAGAGCAGCTGCCAGGCCTGGAAAAAAAATAATTATTAAATAAATCATTTGCTTTGACTGTGAGCAGTAGCGGAGCAACAGAAGACTTAATGCGGCGGATGAAAGAGCAGCAATGGAGGTATTTGAAGGAGAAGCAGCACATGAGATAGAGCAAGAAAACACATGCACTTTAATTTAGCATTTAATGAAAAATAAAATAGTAGTTAATAAAATGTGAGCAGTGAGATTATACAACTCAGTCATTCAAAAGGATGTTATGTTGTGGCATTTTATGTTAAGTCAAAGTGTAGAGCACAACATATCACCCGTAAGGGTATACAGGGACTGGAGCAGGAGTGTAGGCCGAGCAGAGCTCCTACTTAAACAGCCAGGTATTCAGTTTTTAGAGGAAGTCGAGAAGAGAGGGGGATCTGGATGTGTTGGGGAAGGATATTCCAGGTCGTGGAGGCAATGTAGAATAGGATTGGCCTTCTCTTTTGCTTCTGTGAATGAGAGGGATGCATGTGAATGAGAGAGAGGCTGAGCATTTTGTCTGATGGGTGATAGAAGTAAAGGCGGTGGTTGAAATAGGCAGGTTCAGCATTTTCAAGGGCTTTGTAGGCGTGGATGAGTATCCTGAATTTGCAGCTTTTGCAGTGTAGTTTTTTGAGGTGGGAGTGATGTGTGTGGGATGTCTAGGATGAGTCTTGTGGCAGTGTTATGTATGGCCTGGAGTCTTTTGGTAGGTTTGTTGGAGATGCCGGCATAGAGTGCATTGCCGTAGTCCAGTCTGCTGGTTATGAGGGCCTGGGTGACTGTGCATCTCATGTTGATGAAAGCCTCTTGAAGATCTTGCATAGCATTCTTAGTAGGAGGAAGCAGAAAGAGGTAACCGTGTTCACTTGCTTGGTCATCATGTGTTTTTTGTCCAGGATGAATCAGAGTTTTCTGCCGTGGTCTGTAGGGTTGGGCGTGGGTCACAATTTGTCAGGCCACCAAACGGAGTCCCATGGAGAGCTCTTGTTCCCAAAGTTCAGGACTTCTGCTTTGTCCATGTTGAGTTTTAAGCAGTTCTCTTTCATCCAGTTAGCCAAATTGGTCATGCAGGTTGTGAATCTGGTCCTAGTGGTGTTGTTTTCATCGGCGAGGGAAAGAATGAGCTTTGTGTCATCATCAGATAAGACAATGTTGAATCTCTGAGCACCTCTGACCAGGGTGAGAGGCATATATCTAGGTTAAAAAGGGTTGAGCTGAGGAAAGATACTTGTGGGACTTCACAGGTTTTTGGGTTCAGAGGTGTAAGGTGGGAATCTGACTCGCAGAGTTCTAATGGAGTGTGAGAAGATTATCCATCTATGGGCGGCTTGGACTCATGAGATGAGGGTACTGTGGGATATGGTATTGAAAGCTATGGAAATGTCGAGAAGGATGAGAGCTGCAGTTTCCCCTTTATGATGATCCGTCTGGGGAATCCTGACTGAGTGATGTCCAGGAGGTGGTGCCATTCTAGATGGTTGGATTGTTGCCAGTTGATTATTTTCTCCATGGCTTTGGAAGGGAAGGGTAGGAGTGAGATTGGTCTGTAGTTACTGAGTTGTTTCGGGTCTGACAAGGGTTTTTTTTGGAAGGTTTTGACTTTGGAGTGTTTCCAGTTGTCTGAAAATGTTGTGCTGTCGATGAAGGTGTTGATGATGGTGGCAAAGTACACACGGATCAAGGTTGCTCCCAAGTAGTCGATATGGTGTGAGCAGGGGTAGATGAGGGATCCTGAGAGATAGATTTCATAATTTCAGTGTTGACTTATGTGGTGAGGGGGCCCCAGTTCATTACTTGATGGTTGTTCATGGTGGTGCTGGGCAGTAGTCCGATGGGGTCTTCTGCAGTGTGTCGGGATTCAAAGTTACTAGATGTCTTGAGTATTTTGTTGTGATAAAAGTAGGAACGTTTGTTGCAGAGGTACTGTGATGGGGTGATGGTGGTGGTGGCTGCTGAGGGGTTTGAGAATTATCTGATGATGTTGAAGATTTCTATGCAGTTATTGGAGCTAGTCTCCACTCTTAGTGTAAGGGCTGCTTTCCTGGCTGCTCTGATCTGGCTGTGGTATCTTTCAAGTGTGGATTTGTAGGTGCTCCGTTAATTGGCGTCTTGGTAGGTTCTCCATCTTCTCTCCAGCTGTTTGTGGTAATGTTTGAAGTCTCTCGGGTCTTCAGTCTGCAGGCTTGAGTGTTGGTTCTTGTTTGACTGACTTCCTTCAGGGGGGCTAGTGTGTTAGAGCAGCCTGGGATTATGTTGCCGAAAATCCTGTATGTTGTTCTGCCAGTTGCCAGTGAGGTCAGGTTGGTATGATCTGAAGGTGTGAGTCCAGTTCACTTCTGCTTCTTGCAAAACTTGCATCTGAAGTTGCTGGCTGGCCTTGGTATTCTGGAGTGGGTTGTATTGATGTGTAAGTGTACAATGGAGTGGTCCATCTAGGTGAGTGGGGTGAGATGGCTGAAGGTAACCTTTTTAGCAGCTGTGAAGATAGGGTTGAGGGTGTATCCTATGTTGTGTGTCAGGCCTTGGATGGTAACGAGGCTATGCTCCAAATGAGGGACAGACACAAGAAGAGGAAGGCAACCCATCAAATAGGAAGCAAGCAAATGAAAGTGACAACTAGGCCAACGAATGGTAGGCAATGGGCGGTCTCTAATTCAACTGTAAGTGGTATGATCCATAGTAGGTTCCTTCACAAACAAGATAGGTAACGGGAGTCTTTAATGAAGACCTAAAAATGGTACCAAATCATGTATTTAAGACATACTATTTCATATACATTGACTTAAAACACTGTAGGGTCATACCACATAAAGTAAGAACTGGAAGTGCTAATTTAAGGCTTTGCCTCTGCCACTGTTTCGATCTGAAAGTTGTCTTAAATTAGTAGAGGAGCTGCAGCAGCTGCATTTTACCACACTAGACAGTGATATATGGTTGTCTGCCACCAGAACTTTAAAAGAATATAATTTTTTGGGCTGTAGATGTAACAGTTTTTGTTGACATCTTCAAAGTAATTACAGAGCACAGCAGAAAACATCATATTAAAACACAAAGCAGAATAGCACCTCAACAAATGCAAAGCAGTACACAGCACAACAAAATCACTATAACAAAACGCAACACAACAAATATGTACAATAATTTTTCTTACACCTTAGATTTTGAAAGCTCTAGTTATCTGGAGCCCTATTAATACATGATCACCCTTTCTCTGCATAGGGAACTATACTTTCAAATCAGGGTGGGTACGTTTACTCATAAAATGGGCCTTAAATGATAGATGATTGTGCCCTATTTGCAATGCTACTGTTACATATCTAGCCCATTGTTTATATATGATAAATCACGAAGATGATGGATCAAGCCTATTTGTAAGCGTCTGGGCACACGTTGCTGTATGGCTCTTAGAATTCTGAGATCTGACCCTCGTCCATTATATAGCTCTATTGCCAAATTCTTGGGCTATATGTGGAAAATAAAAAGAAGGGCTGCCAATTCTAAGACTTGATGAGGGTGTGGGTTGATTGTTTTCCAACCCTATTATACAAGATGTATAGGGAACCAGTTAACTACCCTGACTACCCTATATAAATATAGTATTGTATTGTGTACCTCCTTCAGGATATGGATTTTTTAGGGAACATGGTGGCTACTAGCTAGACGCTAGCAGCCGCGGGCACCATTATGGAGGAAGTGTTCTCGGGAGAGCGGCAGATACGCGGCTGCACGAAAGCTGAAATAGGGCATAAATCAAGCAGAAAAAAGGAGCTTGCACTTACAGGGCTCCTGGCACTAGGGATGATCTCGGAACGCGGTGCTTCTCTGCTGGGAGGAGACCAGAGGTTGAAGCGAGGGCTCCCAGGGATGTGCTGGAGCCAGGGAGCAGGAAGTCTTCAGTGAGTCTGGCAGGCTGGGATCAGAGCTGGAGACAGAGGCAGAGGCAGAGGCAGAGGCAGAACAAGTCAAGCTTGCCTGCAGTATGTCAAGGAGGTGGGGGATGAGGAGAGGGGCCTGAGCAGAGTGGCAAAACAGCAAAAGCAGCTGAAGCATGGAGAGCTGAGTAGGAGTGGGGGACGGCATCTGCATGTGAAGACAGGAAATAACAAGGAAGGTGAGGCTCCCTCCAGGTACACATTGAGGACCAGGAACATCGGAGGTAAGGCAAATCCGCCTATTTCACCAGACGCATTGGCAGATTTGCCACAAGGAGTTTAAACTATTATTAAGGCAAAGTGGGGGCGACAAGGAGGGAGCTCCCAAGGTAGAGGGTTAGGAAAGTCTCCAGTCGGGAAAACTAACCGGGGAAAAGCATAAAAAAATCTGGCGCATTACCCTCCAGGGTTAAAATTACTCCCTCACTTAAATCCTTTTTCCGGGTGCTTCCAAGTATGCAGAAAAATGGCGCAGGGAGTTCAAGCCCCAGTTCAGAAGGGCCTACCCTAGAGTGCACCTCAGATATGCCTAGGAGTAGGGCTAATGTATCAGATACTACCATCAATGCAGAAAAAAGTGCAAATAGTACTGGTAGTTTGATGGAATTGAGCACGTCAAGGGATGAGACTGGGGCACCCCAGGGAGTCAGTATAACTGTCCCCTTGAGTAACAGGCTTGCAGTACTAGCATCACCTGAAGGCCAGGAAGTTCTGCTTCTAGAAGCAAATGGGGACAGACAGAGTTGCTCGGATATGGGAATGCACGAAGCGATCAAAGATGTAGAAATCACTCTGGCAAGCATAATATTGGATCTGAAGAGTAATATAAAAAGCGCTTTGAGGTATCAGAGGCAAATCAACTGGGTATACAAGCTTCATGTTCTGAGCTAACGCTGAAGCTGGATGAAGTAATCCTGCCTACTAAGAAGTTGGAGGAAGAAGTAGGCACAGTGAAGCAGGATGTCGAGAAGAACGCATCTGAGATTTCTAAACTCGGAAGGCAAAATCAAGCCTTAAGAGAAGATTTGGAGAGGGTGGAGAACCAATCTCGCAGAAATAACCTAAGGTTTCTGAATATTCCTGAAACCGAGGAATGATCGGATATGAAGGTCTTTATAATTCCCCCTTACGGAAAAAAATCCTGAAAGATAAGGAAGAGATAAATCTAGAGCATGAAATTCAGAGGGCGCATAGAGAGCCGTTCCGGCGTAACTTGCAAAGAACTAAACCTAGGAAGATCTTGGTAAACTTCCTCTCCTATACCATCAAGGAAGAGATACTCAGTAGAGCACTAAAAAATGGACCCTATTCAGTAAATGGATATTCTCTGCTTGTTAGATCCAATGTGTGTAAGGCTACGGAGCAGAGGCAGTTGGAGTTAGGCGGCAAGATGGAGGAGCTCCGGAAAATGGGAGCAAAAGTCCAGTTAAAATTCCCCACAATGCAGCGCATCATGCGGAATAAACAAATGTATAACCTTCAGACAGTTGAGGCAGTGGAATCATTAATTGATAGGATCAGAAAGGGAGATACTGCTAAATGACCGATAGGGCTACAGGATAGATCATTTGAAAGTATCAATGTATTAGCAGAACTCCCCCAATGGTACGCCCATTAGCATTGCTATGCCTAAAAAGATAGGGAGGGTTCCCCAGGGTAGGTGTAGGTGGGTGGGGTGGGAAGGTGGTGGGGGAGCACGGGTGGGGTGCAGTGGGATAAAAAAACAAAAAAGTCCTCAGAACCTTTTATGCAGAAGAATTTTAATAACGTAGTAAAGAAGCAAGGAACGGAACATCTTGGGAATCATTATGGCTAACATTCCGAGTATCGACATTCTTACATGGAATGTGAATAGTCTTAGGTCTAAACCCAGACAGAGGAAAGTGATGGAATATTTAAAGAACAGACAAGCACAAATTATGATTTTACAGGAGACGCACTTAGTTGCAAAAGAAAGTAAGGAGCTGTAAGTAGTAAGGAGCTGTTTGGTAGGTGTGGGTGGGTCCAAAATTTCATCGCCTCCGATCAACCACAGTGCTGTAAGGGAGTAGCAATCCTAGTTAGGAGTGAATGTGGGATAGAATTTAAGGAGTCGAGTACGGACAGCTCGGGCAGATGGGCTCTAGCTCATTTAAAGTGGGCGGATAGGGATTTCCTATGTGTTGGGTTTTACGGGCCCAACGAGTATAATCCATAGCTCCTGCAATTGTGGGTGGGGGCTTTTAATGTATTGATGGATCCTGTATTGGACCGCTAAACAAGAGGGGAAAGTGCATATGTCCCTAGAATGAGGAACGCCTTGAAAAGTATGATACAGGATCTCGATCTATTGGATTTGTGGAGATATCTGAAAGGGAGGATGAGGGGGTACACGTATCATAGTAAAAAGCACCATCACTTTTCTAGATTATATTTTTTGGTTGATAGATGTTTTGCAACGAATATTAAAAAGATGGAACACCTCCCAGATCACATTTCAGATCATTCAGCCGCAATAGTAACCTTGCAAGCACTTGGACCGCAGCCACCAAAGAGATGGACGCTAAAGCGTGCCCCGCTTCTAGAAGAGGGGGTGGAGACAGCTCTGAAGAAAGCAGCAACAGAGTATTTTGTCAACAACAAAGATACTGCTTCCCCAGGAATTGTATGGGATGCCTTTAAGGCATATATGAGGAGGATCCTGAAAAGCCTCACCTGTGCAAAAAATCGGGAAGAACTAGTGAATTTGGAAAAAGAGGTTCGGATTTTAGAGGAGGTTTTGCACACCATAAGCGCGGGAGAGAAAAGGGAGAAGACCGAAAGGAGGCTAGAAGAGGTCCAATTAGAATTTAAAATCAGGCTGGAACGAAAGTGCAAGGCAAGATGGCAAGCAGCGAATATGAAGGAATTTGAGTATGGCGAGAAAGCTGGAGCCTTGCTAGCTTGGAAAGCCAGGGTTGAAAGATCAAGAAATGATATCAAGGAGTTGAGAAGTGATTTAGGGGTGAAGTTGGACAGCTGGGAAACTATGCAGGAACATATAGTAGCACTGTTTTCGCAGCTCTATAAAGAAAATATAATTCCTGATCCTCCGAAGTTAAGAAGCTGGCTTAGCTCGCTTGGCCTTCCGGTAATGAATGAGGAAGGGAAGGAAATGATGGAAGCCCCAATTACACAAGAAGAGATCAGGGAGGCAATTAAAAGATTTGCCTCTTTCTTGCACCTATCATGTAGTTTTAATATTTGATTATTTTAACATGAGTGTTTTATTGTAGCATTGTATCTGCTTTTAGAACATTGGAACGTTGGCAGCTCCATTGAAGACAATGGAGCGCTCCGGGCTAATACTGGCCGGTATAAGCCCGGAGCTCCAACATTCCAATGATTGTCTTTGTTCACAGCTCTGGCTGTGAACAAAGACTTCAGGGAGCCTGAGGGGATTTCAATCCCCTCGCGCTCCCTGAAGGGCTTTGTTTTGGTAGAACATTCTGCCCTCTAGTGGCAGAATGTTCTAATAGCCTTATAGCCATTCGTAGCAGGGCTATACCGCTGTTAATGGCCCGCTGCTGTTGTTAAAGTCCCTCGCCTTCGGCTCGGGCCTTTAACGCTGCAGCGGGCCATTAACAGCCGGTATAGCCCGCTACGGCGGGCTATAAGGCTATATTCTGGCGCTGGTTGCCGAAAAAAAGTTTATTGATTGGTTTATTGTAACACATTACCACCACCACAATTCTGTTTTCATAATAAGGTGGTAATAAATAGATGTTTGTTCTAAGCACTGTCTTAGTTGCCACTGAGTATATACCACAACATCAAGCAATTTTGTTTCGATCTGGTCCACAACCTTTAATGACAAATGGAACTTGTAGAATATTCCAGATCATTTCCACAACATCACAGTCTGTCATAGTGCCCAATATGTTTCAAAAGAGTTGATTCATGTACGAGTCTAGGTGGAAATGGCATGCCTAGCACAAAATACATCCGAAGCACATTGGCCAAGTGTGCCCACAAATAAGTGTCCACAAGAAAATGTAACTTGAACCGAGTGTTAAATAATGTGTCATGACCTAATGTCCATCCCTGACCTTGTGTCAGTTAATAACCCAAACATATACATGCACCACAATCTAAAATACCACCAGGCGTGATGCCATCATTTGAGAGCCGCTATCTAGTGCCTGGGCACTCCCCATATAAAAGTGAATATTGCTCAAATAAGATGGAGGCATTTATATTGTAGTACTACTGTAGTAATTTAATGTGCTGCCTATAATGTTATTTGAAATTACCAGCTGCTCTGGGATGCCTCTCGAATATGCCACAGCACTGCTCAATACACCAGTCAGACAAGGGTGACTACTGGGGCACAAATAGATCAGGGCAGCCCACTGTGCAAGTGAGCTGCTTACCAGGGCACAGATTGTTTCACTGTGCCAAGGAGCTCTTCAGGGTGCCAGGGCTGCAGCTCGATGTGCTAGGAATCGGTCATGTTACTTATTACCTCCAGAAAAAGGACATTACAGGCTCAGTTCCAAAGCAGTAGATGTCTATTAGATTACATGTATCGCCGTGATAGATATTACAGACCACACTGTCCTGCTACCCAAAGCAAAATTGTTCAACCATACAAAGTACATATTGTTGTACCAGTTTTTACACAATTCCGCAGTAAAAATAAAAGCACTATGGACAAGCCAGCATCCACACTTCCCCCAGTATGTTAAGCAACACTGCCTGGTCAGTTTAGAAAATACACACAGTATGGAGAGCTCAGGGCACCAGGGGTAGTTCCCATCGATATAGATAGATAGATAGATAGATAGATAGATAGATAGATAGATAGATAGATAGATAGATAGATAGATAGATAGATAGATAGATAGATAGATAGATAGATAGATAGATAGATAGATAGATAGATATAGATATAGATACATTATATCTATATATATATTCACTGAAAAAAACATAGGTTTCAGGCAAGTATAGTTAGGCATTAGCATTTAAAAAACCTTAGAAATTCACTGAAAAAACCATAGGTTTCAGGGGCGTTATAGTTAGCTGGACTTTTCACTCGTACAACACCATTGAAATTCCCCCGTTATAGTTAGTTCAGCTAACTATAACTCACGCGCCCGCAATGCACTGCTGATGACGTCACATATTACATCACTCATGACATGGTCAGTGACATCACTCATGACATCACTGATGACATCTCAAATGACATGATTGTGCTGTTTTATTGGCCCTGGGGACCCCATCCCCCAGGGCCTGCCCCATAATAATTTTTTGGGGAAAAAAGAAATTTGGAAGGGGGCCACGTGGCCACCCTCCCAAGGCCTTAATCGGCACCGGGGACCTTTTTAAAAAAAAATCTTTAGGAGGGGGGCTGCATTGCCCCCCTCCTCAGGCCACATATGGCGCCGGGGACCCCATCCCCCAGGGCCGGCCTTTGTTTTTTATTATTTAAAAAAATATATATATTTATAGAAACACCTAGGACATGCTGGACAAACCGTATGTACCTATCATCATGCGTGATATTCATTAAAAGGCGACTATGCATGCAATGAATCCACGTGGAATGTATTTACACCGCTAGTGAAGCTCTGACGTGTCTGACGCCCTATCGTGCCTAATCCCAGCGCCCCCGCCGGTGGATACTCTCCAAGTAGACACCCTTGTCGTTTATTTATACAAACATGGGTAGCTATTGATGGGCACATTTAATACACACGCACACCAAGCCATTCAAAGGAGATTCAACAAAAATTCGACCAAAACTATGCAAGAAACCTCCCTCACGGTTAATAAAACACACATCCACCACCGGATGTGTTATACTTTTTATTTTACTCTCTGGAAAGGAGACGAACCTCACTTGAGAGTCACAGCGTGCTCCTGGCTGAGCCCAATGCTGTGTTACACCCACTAGTGCCCGCCGAGTACCACACACCTCTGTGTTGTATTCCACCAGCTACTGCATGTGCTATGACACTCTCTAGCCCATGTGCACTGTAACACCACCCCATGAATATGTCATGCCACACTTGCCTTCGCACGGGTTATCTTGCCCCATCTATCGTGCCTTCCTCGATGCATATGTTATAACGCACAGCGCTATGCCATACATATTACAATCTGGGATCCATATCTTTGTCACAGTGCATATGCAACGTTACACTCCCCAGCATATATTTTATATTACGACTTTAGAGACTAGTTAGGTTACACAACACTGCCCTGTGCATATTACACTCCAAGGTGCATATCGCATAGCACGCGCTAGTTCCTGTGCTATCTCGCGCTCTCCAATGAATCTGTCTTTGCGCACAATGTATTGCATATTATATTTCACGCCCGGTTCATCTTATATCACACTTTTTGGTGCATAGTTTATACCATACATTATATCTAGTTTTCATTTTCAATCGTGCTCTCAGGACTATGTTCTATATAATACTGCATTCACCTACCCTTTTCACGGGCTTTACATTTTGCGATGGGGGGTGGAGGGTCAGGGGGTGTTTCTGCCAAGTGAGCCCGGAGTCACAGTCACAAAAGTCCTCTTCTTCCTGAATAAAAGTGAGATTATGCTGCATACTTGTTCATATTTTAAGTAGTTCGCACAGACACACGTTTTAAAAACAATAAAGTTCCTAATACCCACCTTCTCTGAACGGTTAGCTTGCTGCCCCATCCACCTCCTCCCTATCCTCTGTTGTCTGAATCCATGGACTAGCCTCCTCCCTCCTGCCATGCATGGTCTGATGTGCTGCCACTGCCCTCCATTTAGCATGATGTACCAGTCCACTCCTCCTGCCCTCCATTTACCAATTCCATGCCCCATCATTGACCTCCAGCTTAGCCTCTGTGCTTAGCTTGCTGCCCCTATTCTCCTTCCCCCTGCCCTCTGATGTCTTTGTGCATGCCCCTGCTCCATCCGTTTTGCCCACCATGTTCCATGGACCTGCCACTCCTATCTACTCTGAGTGTTCTGTTGAGCTGCCACTCCCCTCCCACCTGCCTAGCATTGTCAGATGACTGTAACCTGTCCCTGCCATCTCCACCCTGCCTGTCCACATGCCATGCCCCTATCCCCTTCCTCCTGTCCTCCATGGTCCATTTTACTGCCACACCCTTCTGCCCTCCCTGGCCTGTTGTGCTGCAACTGCTCCTCCTGCCTGCCCCGCGCAGTCTGTTGTGAGGCCCCTTCCCCTGAACTCTCTTGTCTGTGCCCAGGTCCTGACCCACCCTTCTATCCTCCATGGTCCTTTGTGCATGCCCCTGCACCCTCCTTCTTGCCCATCATTGCCATTGTGCTGCCACTAACCCTTTCGCTTGCCATTCATTGTCTTCTGTGCTGCCATGGCCCCTCCCACCTTCCCTGTGTGGTCAGCTACCTGCCCCTGACCCCTCCCACATTCCCTCCATGGTCTGTGTGTATGCCATCATAGTCTCACTGTTGCTCTCCATGGTGTGTCTTGTTTCTAGTGCCCATCCTGCCTGACCTCCATGGTCATCTTGCTGCTCCTGCCCCTTTGCCCCCAGCCCTCTGTTTCCATGTGCAGACCCCTATTCCCTCCCTCCTGGCTTGTCTGTTCCATTGTAATGCCCCTGATCCGTCCCTCCTGCCCTTTATGGTCTGTTATGCTGCAGCTTTCTCTCCTGTCTGTCCATTATGGTCAGCTAGCTACCATTGCCTCTTTCCCCTCTGGTCTCTGTTGTCCATGTGCATGGTCCTGTCCCCTCCCTATTGCTTTCTATGGATTGCTGTGCTGCACTCCTGTCCCGCATGCCCTGTGTGGTGTATTGTGCTGCTGAAAAACCTGATGCCTGCCCTGTAGGGTCTGTTTGGTGCACCTCTCCATGTCCCTCCTGTCCTCTATTGTCCGACTCCATGTCCCTACCCCAATTCCTCCTGCCTTCCATGATCCAATGTACCATACTTGCGAGCATTTTGAACTTGGTAAGAGGGAGATTTTGAAAAAAAACTGGGGTATTGATTTTCCCCTTTGAGTTACATTGAAAAAGAGGAGATTATAGACAGGAGACAGATCAAATAAAACCCATTTGAGCTTAAAAACATTGGACGTTTCCTGGCTGAATCGGGTCTGTTGGCATGTATGGTTGTACTACCACTGCCTCTTCCTTCTGCCCACAATGGTCTATTATATTGCCACAGCCTCTCTTGCCAGTCCTGTATTGTTGGTTTGTTGCCACTGCCCCCCTTTCCACTGCCCTTCATAGTCTGTTGTGCTGCCATTGCCCTTCCTGCCTGCCCAGTGTGGTTAAACTGTTGCCTCTGCACCCTCCTACCTGCCTTCAATTTTCAGAGTCCGTGCCCCTGGCCTCTGCCTCTCAACAGTATCCTAATGAACAACTAGATTGCTAACATTCTATATTTATTACATAAGTGTGGAACGCCTGACGTCATCAAAACTGTAATACCTAGAGCATTTCCTTTAGAAATTACATATATGAGAGGGTCTTATTTGCATCAAAATGATGGGTAGTGCTCTAAAAACTAAAATGAGGACATATTTTCGGAGTTTTGAAATAGCGACAAAGCACTTTTAAATTATTTGTTATCTTTATGTTTTTTTATCTAGTTGACCACTTGATTAAATGTTACACTTCGGGGAGAGGATGTGATGTTACTTCCAGAGCTGCAGACTTTGCAACTGGGGAACCAGGTTGGAGTTTCTGCTTCAGCTCAACATTCTGTGATTCTGGTCAAATCACTTAATCGCCCCATGTCTACAACCAAAATGAATTTGATCTTGTGTGATGTAACCAATGCTCATGTAAAGCACTCCAATACCTGACAAGTCTGCACTATATAAAACTGCAAAAACACAAAAAATAAGTGTTTTGCACACTTCTGTCATTGAGCTACATGTGGGCTACATCTGGGTGAAATTTGTGCTGCATTTGGGCTCTTTTGTCTCTGGTGGCCATCTTGGGAGATTTATTTGTTATGAAGTATCCTAATTTCCTCATTTACTGCAGTCTCCTCAGTAGGAAATGCTTTCAGTTTTATACTTTGATTCCATCAATTAGGTATTCAGATATGTCACACATTTGCCATAAATTCTGAATGTTAGCACTCTAGATGCTCATTAGATCACTGTAGTAAAGCTCCTGCTCACCACTGAAGTCTGCTGCTGGTCTTAAAAGTCCACGTTTCAGTCTGCATGTCAGAATTTTTTAATGAAATAGAAGAGGATTTGAGAAGTCAAAATGTGCCCTAATTTTTCTTTCTTCAGCACTAATCATAATTTCTATGTCAAAATGAACCCCCTCATTTTGTTTCTTTGCAAATTAAATGTTTTAAGTGTTACCACTTTATTCCAATCAAGATGGCTTCAGGTGTGCCATACTTTTGTCATAAGTAAGACTTTTAGCGCTCTAGTTGTTCGTTAGAACACTCTGGGACATTTTGTCATTGGGCTATACTTGGGCTACATCTGGGTGATATTTGTGCTACATTTGGGCTCTTTTGTCTCTGGTGGCCATCTTGGGAGACTTATTTGTTATGAAGTTTCCGAATTTCCTCATTTACTACAGTCTCCTCAGTAGGAAATACTTTCAGTTTTTTACTTTGATTCCACCAAGAAGGCATTCAGATGTGTCACACATTTGCCATAAATTCAGAATGTTAGCACTCTAGTTTCTCATTAGATCACTGTACTAAAGCTACTGCTCGCCAGGGAAGTCTGCTGCTGGTATTGAAAGTGCATGTTTCAGTCTGCATGTCAGAATTTTTTAATGAAATAGAAGAGGATTTGAGAAGTCACTCAAAATGTGCCCTAATTTTTCTTTCTGCAGCACTAATACTTTTTATGGCAAAATGAACCCCCTCATTTTGTTCCTTTTTAAATTAAATGTTTTAAGAGTTACCACTTTATTCCAATCAAGATGGCTTCAGGTGTGCAATACGTTTGTCATAAGTAGGACTGTTAGCGCTCTAGTTGTTCTTTAGAACACTCTGGGAAGCTGCAGTAGAACACAAAGGAATCAACTGACAGTCTCTGCCCTTGTTGGATGTACATGTTTTACTGAGAATGTCAGACTTCATTCTCACATGACTGAGGAAGATAATGTGAATTTACTGAAAATATGCTCTCAGTTTAGCTTAAAGATCACCTTCCAAACCTCTGTGGGAAAAGCATGAGAAAATAGTTTTCTCTCAAACATGATTCATGATATCACAGCAGAAGGCTTTTTCACATGGTAAAATCACCTTAGAACACACCACAATTCCTAAAATGAGTATGGTACCATCAACAAATGATTTATGATGTAACTAAAGTCTTAAAACCTTCTATTACCTGCAATGCATTTTATTGAGGTTCTATCATGTATATTGGTCCCAAGATGGCTGCCAACACTTCTTGGATGAAGTACTGACAGCCAATCAGATCTCACGATGAGATGTGTGGTTAGGCTCTGCCCAGATATATATGTGATTTTGATTTTGATTTTTCTAGGAACTACTGAACGGATTTACACCATTTAAGCAAACGGCATGACTCTGAACCAAGGTCTACCTTTCTGCCAAATTTGGTGTAATTCTGTTCAGTAGTTCGGGCTGTAGCTGTGGCTAAAGGTCTTATGGGAAATTGCATAGGGAAAACAGGTTTAGGGTCACCCCTTTTTTCTCAGCCCCCGCTACACGAATCATCCCAAGACTTTCAGGATAGGAGCGGATCGGAGCTGGCCAAAAGTTTTGAAAATTTCGCAAAGATTCGTCAACGGGCGCCAAAGTTATTCCAAATAGAATGTTGTGGATTTCCCATGGAAAATAAGTCCTAACTATAACTACCTACTGGCGACCGCAGAGAGGTGGTGCAGGCCGTGCCCCTTTTTACACCTTTCTGTATGGCGCTTACTGGACGCACCTAGTGGACTATTTTGCCCCTACGGACCCTCAGGATCCAAGAGGACTTAATCTCCCAACTTAAAACGGTCACAGGGCGTGTTTACACAGTGGGGAAGGGAGGGGACGGGGCCTGAGGTGACGTGTGCAAACACGCCCCATGGTGCATTTTAAGTTGGAGAAATAATTCCCCTTCAATCCTGAGGGCTCCTGGGGTCTAACTAGCCCACCAGGTGCTTCCAGTAAGAGCCACTGAGCTGTGTTGCAGAGAGGTGGTCCAGGCCATGCCACTTTTTACACCTCTCTGCAACACAGCTCTGTGGCGCTTACTGGAGGTACCTAGTGGGCTAGTTGGACCCTAGGGACCCTCAGGATTCAAATGAACTTAATCTCCCAACTAAAAACGGCCACAGGGCGTGTTTACACAGTGGTGAAGGGAGGGGACAGGGCCTGAGTTAACGTGTGCAAACACGCCTTGTGGCAGGTTTTAAGCTGGGGAAATAATTCACCTTCAATCCGGAGGGACCCTGGGGTCCAACTAGCCCACCAGGTGCTTCCAGTAAGCGCCGCTGCGTTGCAGAGAGGTGGTCTAGGACGTGCCCCTTTTTACATCTCTCTGCAACGCAGCTCTGTGGCGCTTACTGGAGGTAACTAGTGGTCTAGTTGGACCCTAGGGACCCTCAGGATTCAAGGGACTTAATCTCCCAACTTACAATGGCCACAGGGTGTGTTTACACAGTGGGGAAGGGAGGGGACGGGGCCTGAGGTGACGTGTGCAAACACGCCCAGTGGCGCGTTTTAAGAGGTAGTTTTAATCCCCCTGCCCTATTATCTACTACGGGCTTACAGAGGAGGTCATGCTAATCACAGGGGGACCCCAACGCATAGTGTTCCCTAGTGTATGTAGGTGTTTTCACTGTATTCTGAGTGTCTTTTAACATAGCACTGGCTCTAGGACTGATTAGTCAGACTCAGTTACCACCAGTATCTGTCTGAAAAAGTTGAGGGTACAGGATTATTTTGCAACAAGGCTTCTTTCTGCTCTTCTGTTTGTTCTTTCTGCACGTTATCCTTCTTCCCGCACTTTTCGACGTGTTTGAGGGCTTCTGTTGCTTCTTTCTGCATTTCTTTTTTTTCTTTCTGTGTGTTTTTTCTTCTTTCTTCACATGTCCTATCTCTGTAGGCATAGTTAGACATTAGCATTTTAAAAACATTTGAAATTCACTGAAAAAACCATAGGATTCAGTTACATTATAATTAGGAATTAGCATTTAAAAAACCTTAGAAATTCACTGAAAAAACCATAGGTTTTGAGGGGCGTTATAGTTAGCTGGGCTTTTCACTCGTACAAAACCATTGAAATTCCCCAGTTATAGTTAGTTCAGCTAACTATAACTCGCGCGCCCGCAATGCACTGCTGATGACGTCACATATTATATCACTCATGACATGCTCAGTGACATCACTCATGACATCACTGCTGACATCTCAAATGACATCACTGATGACATCACTGATGACATCATCCTTGTGATAGAGTGGCAGACCTCCTTTCACCCTAATATAATCTTTGATACACACATTCAAAAATAGAAACAACATTTTTCAAAACAATGGACATACCAATACCAGTTACAACAACCTATTCAGTAATTCTAAGATCCACATACACATCCACTCATTCACCAACAGTCCTATTCAGTAACTCATACATGTACTCACTCATCATATGTACTCATACACCTATACATCCTGTTACACAACGCCACTCATCCATAGAGTTACTCACACACAGTCACTCATGCTAATAAAGAATCAAACATCCATTTACTTGCATATGCAGTTATACACACACCACCACACTTACTTCTACAGAAACATACACATACTTAGTCTTTTAAACAGTCACTTATAGAAACACATACTTATTCATATAGGAACTCTTCCAATCTCTCACTCTCACATATACTCAATTATATACACCAATAGTCACATATACTAGTTTAAAACATATGTAGTTACTCATAAAGACACTATTGAGACAGTCATTCATTCACTCACTAACACATCCATGCACACAATCATCCACCCATACAGTCCTGCACATATGCTGTCTTCAACACATACAAACAGTGAGTCACTCATTCATGCACCTATGCACTACGTAATACCCCCACCGAACCATACAGACACTCAGACACTCATACTGATACTCAAAAAACCAACTAATAACCTATATAGACACTCATGTAGGTACTCACCAACCCATGCAGCCACTTATAAACAAAGTGAGAGACTGATACAGATATTTACATATTTAAACATTACTCACTAAGCCATGTATTCACTAAGATACACTTAATCAGTCAGTTATACAATCAATTTTTCAAAAACAAATCCTCCATTTAGACACGTATATACCTATTTATTCTTCCATCGACCTTAAGATATACATATATAAAACATATTTAGTTTTCAGAAAAACACACATTCACTGGATGATGTCATCAGTGATGTCATCTGAGATGTCATCAGTTATGTCATCAGTGATGTCACTGACCATGTCATAAGTAATGTAATATGTGACGTCATCAGCAGTGCATTGCGGGCGCGCGAGTTATAGTTAGCTGAACTAACTATAATGGGGGAATTTCAATGGTTTTGTACGAGTGAAAAGTCCAGCTAACTATAACGCCCCTGAAACCTATGGTATTTTCAGTGAATATATATATTATCTACTGGCGGTCGCCAGTAGATAGTTATAGTTGGGACCGTGTTTCCATAGGAAATCCGCAACATTCTATTTGGAATAACTTTGGCGCCGGTTGACGAATCCTTGCGAAATTTTCAAAATAGGTGGGGCGCTCCGCTCCGCTCCTACCCTGAAAGTCTCGGGGGGATTCGTCAAGCGGGGGCTGAGAAAAAAGGGGGGTCCCAAAACACGTTTTCCCCATGCAATTTTCCATAGGGACCTTTAGTCCAAGGTACAGCCCGAACGGCTGAACAGAATTACTTGAAATTTGGCAGAGAGGTAGTTCTCAGGTCAGGGATGTGCCTTTTGCAGGTCTGGTGTCAATCTGTTCAGTAGTTCCTGAGAAAATCAAAAGTAAAATCATATATATATGTGGGCGGAGCCTAACCACACATCTCATCCTGAGATCTGATTGGCTGTCAGCACTTCATCCAAGAAGTGTTGGCAGCCATCTTGGGACCAATATACATGATAGCACCTCATTAAAAAGCATTGCAGTTAATAGAAGGTTTTAAAACTTTAGTTACATTATAAATCATTTGTTGATGGTACCATACTCATTTTAGGAATTGTGGTATGTTCTAAGGTGATTTCACCATGTGAAAAAGCCTTCTGCTGGGATATCATGATTGAGAGAAAAATATTTTCTCATGCTTTTCCCACAGAGGTTTGGAAGGTGATCTATAAGCTAAACTGAGAGCTTATTTTCTGTAAATTCACATTATCTTTCTCAGTCATGTGAGAATGAAGTCTGACATTCTCAGTAAAACATGTACATCCAACAAGGGCAGAGACTGTCAGTTGATTCCTTTGTGTTCTACTGCAGCTTCCCAGAGTGTTCCAAAGAACAACTAGAGCGCTAACAGTCCTACTTATGATAAACGTATGGCACACCTGAAGCCATCTTGCTTGGATTAAAGTAGTAACTCTTAAAACATTTAATTTAAAAAGGAACAAAATGAGGGGGTTCTTTTTTCCATAAAAAGTATGATTAGTGCTGCAGAAAGAAAAATTAGAGCATAATTTGAGTGACTTCTCAAATCCTCTTCTATTTCATTAAAAAATTCTGACATGCAAACTGAAACATGCACTTTCAATACCAGCAGCAGTTTTCCCTGGTGAGCAGTAGCTTTACTACAGTGATCTAATGAGCAAAAAGAGTGCTAACATTCTGAATTTATGGCAAACGTGTGACACATCTGAATGCCTTTGGAATCAATGTAAAAAACTGAAAGTATTTCCTACTGAGGAGACTGCAGTAAATGAGGAAATTAGGAAACTTCATAACAAATAAGTCTGCCAAGATGGCCACCAGAGACAAAAGAGCCCAAATGTAGCCCAAATATCACCCAGATGTAGCCCAAGTATAGCCCAATGACAGAATGTCCCAGAGTGTTCTTAAAAACAACTAGAGCGCTTACTGTCTTCATTAAGACAAAAGTATGGCACACCTGAAGCCATCTTGATTGGAATAAACTGGTAACACTTAAAACATTTAATTTAAAAAGGAACACAATGAGGGGGTTCATTTTGCCATAGAAATTATGATTAATGCTGAAGAAAGAAAATGAGGGCACATTTTGAGTGACTTCTCCAATCCTCTTCTATTTCATTAAAATATTCTGACATGCAGACTGAAACATGCACTTTTAACACCAGGAGCAGACTTCCATGGTGAACAGTAGTTTTACTACAGTGATCTAATGAGCAACTAGAGTGCTAACATTCAGAATTCATGGCAAATGTGTGACATATCTGAATACCTTCATGATGGAATCAAAGTAAAAAACTGAAAGCATTTCCTACTGAGGAGACTGCAGTACATGAGGAAATTAGGAAACTTCATAACAAATAAATCTCCCACGATGGCCACCGGAGACAAAAGAGCCCAAGTGTAGCCCAAAATCACCCAGATGTAGCCCAAATATAGCCCAATGACAGAAGTGTGCAAAACACTTATTATTTTGTGTTTTTGCAGTGTTATATAGTGCAGACTTGTCAGGTATTGGAGTGTTTTACATGAGCATTGGTTACATCACACAAGAACAAATTCATTTTGGTTGTAGACATGGGGAGACTAAGTGATTTGACCAGAATCACAGAATGTCGAGCTGAAGCAGAAACTCCAACCTGGTTCCCCAGTTGCAAAGTCTGCAGTTCTGGAAGTAACACCACACCCTCTCCCCCAAGTGCAACATTTAATCAAGTGGTCAACTGGATAAAAAAACATAAAGGTAACAAATAATTTAAAAGTGCTTTCTCGCTATTTGAAAACTCAGAAAATATGTCCTTATTTTAGTCTTTTAGAGCACTAACCATAATTTTGATGCCAATAAGACCCTCTCATATATGTAATTTTTAAAGGAAAGGCTCTAGGTATTACAGTTTTGATTACATCAAGATGACGTCAGGCTAGATTGCTAACAAATATAGAATGTTAGCAATCTAGTTGTTCATTAGGATACTGTTGAGAAGCAGAGGCCAGGGGCACGGACTCTGAAAATTGAAGGCAGGTAGGAGGGTGCAAAGGCAACAATTTAACCACACTGAGCAGGCAGGAAGGGCCGTGGCAGCACAACAGACTATGGAGGGCAGAGGAAAGGGGGGCAGGGGCAACAAACCAACAATACAGGACTTGCAAGAGAGGCTGTGGCAATGTAATAGACCATTGTGGGCAGAAGGAAGAGGCAATGGTAGTACAACCATACATGCCAACAGACCCGATTCAACCAGGAAACGTCCAATGTTTTTAAGCTCAAATGGGCTTTATTTTATCTGTCTCCTGTCTACAATCTCCTCTTTTTCAATATAACTCAAAGGGGAAAATCAATACCCCAGTTTTTTTTCAAAATCTCCCTCTTACCAAGTTCAAAATGTTCGCAAGTATGGTACATTGGATCATGGAAGGAAATGGGGTAGGGACATGGACTTGGATAACAGAGGACAGGAGGGACATGGAGAGGTGCACCAAACTGACCCTGCAGGGCAGGCATCAGGGTTTGCAGCAGCACAATACACCACACAGGGCATGCGGGACGGGAGTGCAGCACAACAATCCATAGAAAGCAAGAGGGAGGGGACAGGACCATGCACATGGACAACAGAGAACAGAGGGGCAAGAGGCAGGACCATAATGGACAGACAGGAGAGAAAGCTGCAGCATAACAGACCATAAAGGGCAGGAGGGATGGATCAGGAACATTACAATGGAACAGACAAGCCAGGAGGGAGGGAGTAGGGGTCTGCACATGTAAACAGAGGGCTGGGGGCAAGGGGGCAGGGCAGGAGCAGCAGGATAGCCATGGAGGTCAGGCAGGATGGGCACTAGAAGCAAGACACACCATGAAGAGCAACAGTGAGACTGTGGTGGCATACACACAGACCATGGAGGGAAGGTGGGAGGGGTTCAGGGGCAGCTAACTGACCACACAGGGAAGGTGGGAGGGGCCATGGCAGCACAGAAGACCATGCATGGCAAGTGGGAGGGTTAGTGGTAGGACAATGGCTATGATGGGCAAGAAGGAGGGTGCAGGGGCATGCACAAAGGACGATGGAGGATAGAAGGGAGGGTCAGGACCTGTGCACAGACAAGAAAGTTCAGGGGAAGGGGTCTCACAACAGACCGCACGGGGCAGGCAGGAGGAGCAGTTGCAGCACAACAGACCAGGGAGGGCAGAAGGGTGTGGTAGTACAATGGACCATGTAGAACAGGAGGAAGAGGATAGGGGCATGGCATGTGGACAGGCAGGGTGGCGGTGGCAGGGACAGGTTACAGTCATCTGACAATGCTAGGCAGGTGGGAGGGGAGTGGCAGCTCAACAGAACACTCAGAGTAGATAGGAGTGGCAGGTCCATGGAACATGGTGGGCAAGAAGGATGGAGCAGAGGCATACACAAAGACATCGGAGGGCAGGGAGAAGGAGAATAGGGGCAGCAAGCTAAACACAGAGTTTAAGCAGGAGGTCAATGATGGGGCATAGAATTGGGCAATGGAGGGCAGGAGGAGTGGACTGGTACATCATACTAAATTGACGGCAGTGCAGCACATCAGACCATGCATGGCAGGAGAGAGGAGGCTAGTCCATGGATTCACACAACAGAGGATAGGGAGGAGGGGGATGGGGCAGCAAGCTAACTGTTCAGAGAAGGCGGGTATTAGGAACTTTATTGTTTTTAAAACGTGTGTCTGTGCGAACTACTTAAAATATGAACAAGTATGCCGCATACTCTCACTTTTATTCAGGAAGAAGAGGACGTTTGTGACTGTGACTCCGGGCTCACTTGGCAGAAACACCCCCTGACCCTTCACCCCCTATCGCAAAATGTAATGCCCGTGAAAAGGGTAGGTGAACACAGTGTTATATAGAACATAGTCCTGAGAGCACGATTGAAAATGAAAACTAGATATAGAGTATGGTATAAACTATGCACCAAAAAGTGTGATATAAGATGAACCGGGCGTGAAATATAATATGCAATACATTGTGTGCAATGACAGATTCATTGGAGAGCGCGAGATAGCACAGGCACTAGCGCGTGCTATGCGATATGCGCCTTGGAGTGTAATATGCACAGGGCAGTGTTGTGTAACCTAACTAGTCTCTAAAGTTGTAATATAAAATATGTGCTGAGGAGTGTAACGTTGCATATGCACTGTGACAAAGATATGGATCCCAGATTGTAATATATATGGCATAGCACTGTGCGTTATAACATAGGCATCGAGGAAGGCACGTTAGATGGGGCAATATAACCCGTGCGAAGACAAGTGTGGCATGACATATTCACGGGGTGGTGTTACAGTGCACATGGGCTAGAGAGTGTCATAGCATATGCACTAGCTAGTGGAATACAACACAGAGGTGTGTGGCACTCAGCAGGCAATGGTGGGTGTAATACTGCATTGGGCTCTGCCAGGAGCACGCTGTGACTCTCAAGTGATGTTCGTCCCCTTTCCAGAGAGTAAAATAAAAAGTATTACACATCCGGCAGTGGATGTGTGTTTTATTAACCGTGAGGGGGGTTTCTTGCATAGTTTTGGTCGAATTTTTGTCGAATCCCCTTTGAATGGCTCGGTGTGCATGTGTATTAAATGTGCCCGTCAATAGCTACCCATGTTTGTATAAATAAATGACAAGGGTGTCTACCGGGATCAGGCACGGTAGGGCATCAGACATGTCAGAGCTTCACTAGTGGTGTAAATACATTCCACGTGGATTCATTGTATGCATAGTCGCCTTTTAATGAATATCACGCAAATCGTCATGGTGATAGGTACGTACGGTTTGTCCAGCATGTCCTAGGTGTGTCTATAAATATATATTTTTTAAAAATAATAAAAAACAGTGGCCGGCCCTGGGGATTGGGGTCAAAAAAATATAATTAGGAGACAGGCCCTGGGGGATGGGGTCATCAGGGCCAATAAATTAGAATAAGAAGGGGAACCACACAGCCCCCTTCTTAAAAAATTTAAATAAATAAAAGACTGGCATCGTGCCGGAGGCCGCGCCCCCTGGCGAGTTGTAAGTTGGGGAATTAATTCCTCTTCAATACTAAGGGTCCCTGAGGGCCATCTAGCCCAACAGGCATCTCCAGTATGCACCAGGGAGCTGTGCTGCAGACTAGGCCTGTGCGAAGCACTACGCTACGCTCGCGTAGTTTGCGAAGTTCCCGCTACTTCGCACTACGCGAACTGCACATAGCACAGTGCGAACACACGTAGCGTAGTGTTGCGTAGTGCTGCGGTCATTTTTTGCTTGCTCGCGGTCCTCAACGTCAAGTTGGCGACCGCGAGCAAGCAAAATGACATCCCCGCGAGACTTTTTCCTTGTTCGCGATCGCGAGCATGGAAAATAAACCTCCCGGCGAGATTCCCAACGCGAGGAGGTCAGGTTTCTCATTGCGAGGGGTCGCGTATGCTCGCGACCGCTCGCGATGAGAAACTACCAGTTCGCGTTGAGAAAGCTGCCGCTCGAGTAAAAATCTACTCGAGCAGCAGAAAACTACAGCTCGCACTGTGCAAGATGCCATTTTCAATGATTGCACAGTGCCGGTTGCTTGTCCGCACTGTGCAATCATTGAAAACAACATCTTGCACAGTGCGAACATGTTACTACGCAGTTCGCGAAGTGCTACGCGTAGCTTGCGTAGTGCGAACTTCACTTTGCGTAGCTTCGCGAAGTGCTACTTCGCGAACTACGCCCACCCTTACTGCAGACAGGTGTTCTGAGGCCAAGCCCCTTTTTACACCTCTCTGCAACGCAGCTCTGTGGCGCTTACTGGAGGTACCTAGTGGTCTAGTTTGACCCTAGGGACCCTTAGGATTCAAGGGGACTTAATCTCTCAACTTAGAACAGCCACAGGGCGCATTTACACAGTGGTGAAGGGAGGGGACGGTGCCTGAGGTGACGTGTGCAAACACGCACTATGGCACGTTTTAAATTGGGGATATAATTTCCCTTCAATACTGAGGGCCCCTGGGGGCTAACTACCCCACCAAGTGCTTCCAGTAAGCGCCACTGAGCTGCATTGCAGAGAGGTGGTCCAGGCCGTGCCACTTTTTACACCTCTCAGCAACGCAGCTCTGTGGCACTTACTGGAGGTACCTAGTGGGCTAGTTGGACCCTAGGGACCCTCAGGATTCAAATGAACTTAATCTCCCAACTAAAAACGGACACATGGCGTGTTTACACAGTGGTGAAGGGAGGGAACGGGGCCTGAGTTAACATGTGCAAAAATGCCCTGTGGCCTGTTTTAAGAGGTAGTTTTAATCCCCCTGCCCTATTATATACTAGGGGCTTACAGAGGAGGTCATGCTAATCACAGGGGGACCCCAACGCATAATGTTCCCTAGTGTATGTAGGTGTTTTCACTGTATTCTAAGTGTCTTTTAACATAGCACTGGCTCTAGGACTGGTTAGTCAGACTGAGTTACCACCAGTATCCGTCTGAAAAAGTTGAGGGTACCGGATGATTTTGCACCAGGCTTCTTTCTGCTCTTCTTTTTGTTCTTTCTGCACGTTATCCTTCTTCCTGCACTTTTCTTCGTCTTTGAGGACTTCTGTTGCTTCTTTCTGCACTTCTTTTTTTCTTTCTGTGCATTTTTTCTTCTTTCTTCACATGTCCTATCTCTGTAGGCATAGTTAGAAATTAGCATTTAAAAAACCTTTGAAATTCACAGAAAAAAACATAGGTTTCAGGCACGTTATAGTTAGGAATTAGCATTTAAAAAACCTCAGAAATTCACTGAAAAAACCATAGGTTTCAGGGGTGTTATAGTTAGCTGGACTTTTCACTTGTACAAAACCATTGAAATTCCCCCGTTATAGTTAGTTCAGCTAACTATAACTCGCGCGCCCGCAATGCACTGCTGATGACGTCACATATTACATCACTCATGACATGGTCAGTATGTCCATTGTTTTGAAAAGTTTAGTCTCTATTTTTGAATGTGTGTATCAAAGGTTATATTAGGGTGAGAGGAGGTCTGCCACTCTATCACAAGGATGATGTCATCAGTGATGTCATTTGAGATGTCATCAGTGATGTCATGAGTGATGTCACTGACCATGTCATGAGTGATGTAATATGTGACGTCATCAGCAGTGCATTGCGGGCGCGCGAGTTATAGTTAGCTGAACTAACTATAACGGGGGAATTTCAATGGTTTTGTACAAGTGAAAAGTCCAGCTAACTATAACACCCCTGAAACCTATGGTTTTTTCAGTGAAAATATATATATATATATATATATATATATATATATATATATATATATATTCACAGAAAAAACCATAGGTTTCACACATGTTATAGTTAGCGGAAATTTTACTGATAAAAAACCAATGAAATTCCCCCGTTATAGTTAGTGCAGGCAACTATAACTCACGCGACCGCAATCCTCTGCTGATGCTAATACTGTATTTAGACACTTATTTGCCCATGTCTTCTTCCATACATTTTTAGCTATACATATATTACAAATATTTTTTTTTCATAAAGACACATATGTCATCAGCAGAAGATTGCGGTCGCGTGAGTTATAGTTGCCTGCACTAACTATAACGGGGGAATTTCATTGGTTTTTTATCAGTAAAATTTCCGCTAACTATAACATGTGTGAAACCTATGGTTTTTTCTGTGAATTTGCAAGGTTTTTTAAATGCTAATTCCTAACTATAACGTGTGTGAAACCTATGGTTTTTTCAGTGAATTTGTACGGTTTTTTAAATGCTAAGTTACTTTACGCCATTCGTGGCGTGCGCGCCCACTTAACGCAGTTCGTTCCGTGCGCGCACGGTGCGCTTCGTGCACCGTGCGCGCACAGTGAGCACGCGGTGCGCACCGCGCACCCACTTTACGCAGTTAGTGCCGTGCCCACGTTACGCTAGATGGGCCATGTACGCACGATGCGCTTCGCGCACCGTGCGCACATGGAGGACATATTATGCGCTTCCTTGTGATAGGTAATCTGTTGAAATTTTTTTGGGAAATGCTGTATACAGATAAGCCATGCTCAAATGGTGGCCTTCGGCCATCATTTGCACACGGGGTGGTGAAAGTGTGGATTTTTTTTTTTTATAATTTTTTAACGTACGCGTACGGTAAGCGTACGGTAAGCGTAATCGGCGAAATTTTCGAAAAATTAAAATTTACCGTTTTTTGCCTTGGGGGATCTTTTAAGACTCAACTAACATGGTTATGTGCATGGGCGCTGTCTAAACAGCCCCTTTATATGTTTTTGCCATTTGTTTATCAGCTCCCCCCTCAGAGTGCGAGAGAGAAAATGGCGGCCGCCGCTTCCTGGTTTCGACCGATTCGAATGTTTACTAAGACCTAAGAGCCAATCAGAATCGCGCTCGCGCACGCCACCGTACGCGTACGGTAAGCGTACCGTAAGCGCACCGTAAGCTGGCTCAGATATATATATTGATTTAACGGCTATTTTCTCAGAATCTACTGAACAGATTTACACCAAACCTACAAAAGGCACTTCCTTGACGTGAGGACTACCTCTCTGCCAAATTTCTAGTAATTCTGTTCAGCCGTTCGGGCTGTAGCCCTGTCTAAAGGTCCTATAGAAAAATGCATGGGAAAAACGCGTTTTGGGACCCCCCTTTTATCTCAGCCCCCGCTTGACGAATCCCCCCGAGACTTTCAGGGTAGGAGCGGAGCGTAGCGCCCCACCTATTTTGAAAAATTCGCGAGGATTCGTCGACCGGCGCCAAAGTTATTCAAAATAGAATGTTGAGGTTTTGCTATGGAAAAGGGGTCCTAACTATAACTACCTACTGGCGACCGCCAGTAGGTAATATATATATATATACACTGAAAAAACCATAGGTTTCACACATGTTATAGTTAGCAGAAATTTTACTGATAAAAAACCAATGAAATTGCCCCGTTATAGTTAGTGCTGGCAACTATAACTCACGCGACCGCAATCCTCTGCTGATGCTAATACTGTATTTACACACTTATTTGCCCATGTCTTCTTCCATACATTTTTAGCTATACATATATTACAAATATTTTTTTTTATAAAGACACATATGTCATCAGCAGAAGATTGCGGTCGCGTGAGTTATAGTTGCCAGCACTAACTATAACGGGGCAATTTCATTGGTTTTTTATCAGTAAAATTTCTGCTAACTATAACATGTGTGAAACCTATGGTTTTTTCAGTGAATTTGCAAGGTTTTTTAAATGCTAATTCCTAACTATAACGTGTGTGAAACCTATGGTTTTTTCAGTGAATTTGTACGTTTTTTTAAATGCTAAGTTACTTTACGCCATTCGAGGCGTGCGCGCCCACTTAACGCAGTGCGTTCCGTGCACGGTTTTTATCAACTTTAATAAGCCCTGTACATTTGGTGGCCTTCGGCCACTAAAAGCACAGGGGGTGGGGTCAATGTGGATAGTGTTTTTATTATTTCGATTTTATAATTTCATGTTGCCAAAATATAGTTTTTTTACTGATGTAATAAGCCCTGTACATTTGGTGGCCTACGGCCACCAATAGCACAGGGGGTGGGGTAAGTGTGGATAGTGTTTTTTTTGTTTCTATTTTTTACCGTACGCTTACGGTAAGCGTACGGTAAGCGTACTCGGCGAAATTGCTGAAAAAAAAATAAAACCGTTTTTGCTCTTGGGGGATGTTTGGGGACTCCCTCAACATGACTATGTGGGAGGGAGTTGTCAAAACAGCCCCGTAACATGTTTTTGGGCATCATGTTTGATAAATAACACTCAGTGCGAGAGACAAAATGGCGGACGCCGCTTCCTGGTTTCGGCCGATTCGAATGTTTACTAAGATCTAAGAGCCAATCAGAATCGCGCTCGCGCACGCCTCCGTACGCGTACGGTAAGCGTACGGTAAGCGTACCGTAAGCGGGCTCAGATATATATATTGATTTAAAGGCTATTTTCTCAGAATCTACTGAACAGATTTACACCAAACCTACAAAAGGCACTTCCTTGACATAGGGACTACCTCTCTGCCAAATTTCTAGTAATTCTGTTCAGCCGTTCGGGCTGTAGCTCGTTCAAAAGGTCCTATGGAAAAATGCATGGGAAAAACGCGTTTTGGGACCCCCCTTTTATCTCAGCCCCCGCTTGACGAATCCCCCCGAGACTTTCAGGGTAGGAGCGGAGCGTAGCGCCCCACCTATTTTGAGAAATTCGCGAGGATTCATCGACCGGCGCCAAAGTTATTCAAAATAGAATGTTGCGGATTTCCTATGGAAAAGGGGTCCTAACTATAACTACCTACTGGCGACCGCCAGTAGGTAATATATATATATATATATTACCTACTGGCGGTCGCCAGTAGGTAGTTATAGTTAGGACCCTGTTTCCATAGGAAAACCGCAATCCTCTGCTGATGACATATGTGTCTTTATGAAAAAAAAATATTTGTAATATATGTATAGCTAAAATTTAATGGAAGAAGACATAGGCAAATAAGTGTCTAAATACAGTATTAGCATCAGCAGAGGATTGCGGTCGCGTGAGTTATAGTTGCCTGCACTAACTATAACGGGGGAATTTCATTGGTTTTTTATCAGTAAAATGTCCAGCTAACTATAACATGTGTGAAACCTATGGTTTTTTCAGTGAATATATATATATATACACATATACATCCAAAAACCAATTTGCTCTGATGCAAGAATGCCTCCAACAGCAAAGTGCTTGCAAAAGCCTTTTATTGTCAAACCGGCAATATCAGCTCCAAAAGAAATGTTCTCCTTACGCGTTTCAGAGCTCAGGGGCTCCTTTATCAGAGGTTGACAGCTGATGAAACTGAATAACTCGAAAGCACCATTCATTGCATGCATTCTTTTATGGCCCCCCTTCTCAGCTCCAAGGGTGTGGCATCCTTCACGGCCAGGCTGCCGTGCTTAAGTCCAAAAACCAAGTTGCCCTGATGCAAGAACGCCTCCAACAGCAAAGAACTTGCAAAAGCCTTTTATTGTCAAACCAGCAATTTCAGCTCCAAAAGAAATGTTCTCCTTACGCGTTTCAGAGCTCAGGGGCTTTTTTTTTTAAAAGGACATTGACAATAAACTGAGCCCACTCGGGAAATACTTACTCGATGTTGAAACTACATGTACCAGCATGCTGAAACCGGAACTCATGGGAGAGACCCAGGAGGGGCCATAAAAGAATGCATGCAATCAATGGTGCTTTTGAGTTATTCAGTTTCATTAGCTGTCATCCTCTGACGAAGGAGCGTCTGAGCTCTGAAAAGCGTAAGGAGAACATTTCTTTTGGAGCTGAAATTGCCGGTTTCACAATAAAAGGCTTTTGCAAGCACTTTGCTGTTGGAGGCGTTCTTGCATCAGGGCAACTTGGTTTTGGGTTGAAGCATGGCAGCCTGGCCGTGAAGGACGCCACACCCGTGGAGCTGAGAAGGGGGCCTTACAAGTTTCGAAGGCTCGGACCCTTAGGCACAGCAAAGGTCATATTATAAAACCGGAGACTCTTGCCAAAGCCCACTGGGGCTAATGTAATTTTTATTTTTTAAAAGGAACTGAAATAAACTGAGCCCACTGGGGAAATACTTACCCAATGTTGAAACTACATGTACCAGCCCCTGAGCTCTGAAACGCATAAGGAGAACATTTCCTTTGAAGCTGAAATTGCCGTTTTGACAATAAAAGACTTATGCAAGCACTTTGCTGTTGGAGGTGTTCTTGCATCAGGGCAACTTGGTTTTTGGATACACATATACATATATATGTGTGTGTGTGTGTTTGAATTATCCTTCTCACATTTAGCACAGCAATACTATAACTGAGTATTGCCTTGAAATTGGCTTGGAATAAGTTACGACTGAAATTGTGCTGATCTCTTTTAGCACGTCTCACAGGTGTCAGCGAGAATGTAGGAGTGACCATCAGAGGTGGCAGCAGATTGACTTCTTTGCTGGCATTGCATGCAGTGCTGTGGAAGCGGCTGTGGCTAGAGTGGTTACCTCAAGGCTATAATCTGCCCGTTTAACTTTAAAACAAGCCGTTAGAGGGTGTCCCTCTGGTGTTCCAGCTGCACAACACATCCTTGTACGTGGGTGCATCTGTGGACAAAAAAAGGCATTTCTTGATGGGTCCAAGTGCAGTACCAGCAGACGATAGTGCAGAGGGCTGTGGTTCGCACACAAGCTGATTCAGCTACATCAACCTGCATAACATGCAATGGACTTTTCCAAAGTCTTATTTTTTTACCTTTTGGAGGTACTGGCCTGTTGAGAGTTATCCGATTTCCTTGTGGACCAGTCTTCCTTCGATACCAGGATTAACATTTTATTTCCAAGTCTGGACACTTGTGGCCTGATTTACAAGAAACTGGTGCATCGCTGGGTTGAAAGTGGATGCAGAATGTACATGTGGTTTGGTGTTTCCCTAGGGGAGATTTGACTTTTACTGAATCATAAAATAACACAATAGCACACTTGAAGAACAGAAAAAGACAGAACAGAAAACAGCGACACAAGAAATGCTCAAACACTTTTTTTTACAGAAGCACAACAGTGGGCCACAAAACAACATAACACAAAAAAACTGAAAACCACAACACAATAAAACAAAAGCTTGACACCAGAATCACAACATAATCTTACACTAATGTAGGAAAGTGGATAATTAGTTGGGCTGCATGGTGGTGCACTACAACTAATAATGCCACTTTTCCTGAGAAAACAGCCATAACATCGCATACGTTACATCGCATGCTTTTACAACGTGGTCGTTACAATGACCGCGTGGTCACAACGCAAGCTGTTACATCGTAAGTTGTTTCAATGACTTGCTGTAGGGGGTGCACTGGTGTTAGATTTACAATCCAACACCTTCCCTGCTGTTGCACAAACTGCAGTAGGAATAGTAAATTATACTATTCCTAATCTCCAGCACGCCCCCTACAGCAAGTCGTTGAAACAACCTGTGATGTAATAGTTCGTATTGTAACAATGCTATTGTTGTAAAGACTGCGTTGAAAAGGCATGCGGTGTAAAGCATGCGATGCAAAGGTATATATTCCTATTCCTGTTGCATCTAGTAACGTTTTCAATAACTTAAAACTGAGCTCCACACCTGGTAGATGTGAAACAGGGCAGATAGGCTTAACTTAAGAAAATAGGTAAAGCATTTAGAAGTACCAAAACAGAAAAATGTAAAAAAACACAACATGATAAACTCACACTCCAATTTGCAAAAATTGAGAATATATTAATTGCCAAATGACACCAAAATGACAAAAGTCCAATACGGGGAACCAGAGATTTCAATCTTTAAAGTTTTCAATAAAAATAACACAAAAAATTACAAAGTGCAAAGTGCGGGCAACTAGTCGCCCCTATCCGAGTTACAGTCAAAAGTTAAGGCAGATCGCGATGGATTGCCAGTTGAATACAGGAACCAAGTTCATCCTGGTGAACACTTTACCTTCTGACCTTGAAAAAATTGATAAGAAATAATTGTTGTCGACAAGTCATAGGCAAGGGAAGCTGCAAGCTGGATCTGAAGCAGGGTGTGATGATGACAGGTTGCTGAAGGACGGGGTCCTGGTGTGTCATTGATGAAGACTGGAAAGCTTTGAGTGGGTCCAAAGTGTGTGCGCAGGAAGACCTCAATGCCAATCAGATGCTGCTCAGTGTTGGTCCTGGTGAAGCCCTCAATGTTCAAAATTAGAAAGGTCTGATCTCCTCTAGTGGACATGCTGCCAAGTTGAAGGTTTTGCCTTGTGAATTGATGGGTGCGGCTTTGAAGGCAACCCTGGCCTTCATTGGTTCTCCAGGCAGAAAGCTGGTAAACGTTTTAAAGTTCCACTTCTTGCACTTTGAGGACGGGTGAGTACACTATAACACCAGTCAAGAGTCCAAGACAAGGTGAGACACCACATAGGGGTTAGGACTACAGAAACCACCAGCAGGGTCAAGAGCAGGTCCAGTAGAAACTGGTCAGCGGGGCTCTTCCAGGAAAAACTCACCCTGAAATCCTTTTCTTTGTCCTGGGTAAATATGGAAGCAGCCCTTGTGGTTATCGCATGTCTCAAAAGCAGGTGCAGTCCTTCTTCTGTCTCTCACCAGTCCATGGGCCTTCTAAAGAGGGTTCCCAGGCATTCCATATTTGTGCCTGGCACTATCCTATGGGTAAAGGTGACCCCTGGCCCTTCCTTAACCGAGAGGGAAAACTTTATCAGGGGTAACCATACCTACTTTTGCAGCAGCTCCTTTCTACCCTACTGCAAACAGTCCCAGAGTGCCTGTTTCTACATAAATCCAACATGACAGACCCTTTCCTCCCCTGTGCAGAGCTCATGTGCCCACACTAGAGGTGTGACCAAGGAAATGAGCAAACACAACTTTGTGGTCACTCAAAATGGGTTCGGGGTGCAGCTCCTCTCTCACCGGGATTGGAGCTTGGCTGACTACGAAGACAAACGAGAGGCAGGCTCAGGTCTGAGCTACATCTACCAGTAGCAGGGTATACATGCATTGAAGAAGTTAATTGCATTCCTAGACACAGGGCAGATGATCATCTTGTCAGAGGAGCAAAACACCTCTCTACACCCAAAGCCTCTGTCTCAGCTCTGAAAGCCACTTCACACCACGTCAAGGAGCTGTTGGGCTACTGGGGGACAGTTGGAAGCTCATGCCAAAAGACATCAAGAATATTTAGGCAGACTTGTTTTTGCAGTTCTTTATAGCGTAAATTCAACCTCAAGTAAATGGGGCACTTTACATGTGCGCTAGTTACATTACACAAGGTCACATTAATTTTTTTAGGCGCATAGAGATTAAGCAATTTGCCTAGAATCACACAATGATGAGTCAACGCTGAGACTGAAACCTGGCTTTCACGTTCCAAACTCTGCAGCTCTGGCAGTAACGCCACATCCTCAGGTTAAAGAAGATTTTTTCAAAGTACCTTTGGCAAAATATTTACTACAAATACAACTTTACCAATTATTTAGATTTGTAATAAATATTTTAAAAAGTCCAAGAATTAACTTTTTTTATCTGGTCCCTAGGTAGAGATCATTTAGGTTCAATATTAACTAACTATGTTATTCATTGGAACAGCTAAACCTGATAATATGAAAATAGCTATTGGGGCCTTATAAGGACATGTTGTAGATTAACTTTACACATACTGCTTTTAAATACCATGCACCTTATCTTATTGGGCACTAAGGCCCACTTAGGGGTAACATAATAATATTTAAATGGAGAGTTTAGGCTTGTCAAAAATAGGTTAATTTGACAAGTCAAATTTGCAAATCTAAATCTGCACAAGGGTACTGGTGCAAACCCTGCAGTCATGCTTTGCATTGCCACTTTAATGGTGGCACAATATGTGCTGCAGTCCACTCATGACATTTAACTTACCCGCACTGGGTACACTTTATACCACATACTAGAGACACATAGGTAAGTTAAATGTGGCAATTAGAAGTATTGACAATTCCAACATGTTTTAAATTCAGAGCACATGCACTGGGCTAGGGAGGCAGAGTCCCAGTGTGAAGAGTAAAAAAAAACAATAGCATCAGTCCAATAAAATTGGGGTGATCTTGCCAAAAGGAGCATTTTCTTACAACACAACTGAACTTTTTTGTTTTGTTGTTGTCTTTTATTACTATGTATTAGGAGGCTGTGTTACAGGTGTTTTGGTGTAGTGGTGGGCTGTATTGTTACCACAGTTCCATCTAGGCTGCACATATGTGTGGTCATCCTGCTTCCCCCTTCATTCTGTGCTAAAAGACATTATCAACGCACTCTCATGTTTACAAGTCATTAAACATAATGATGAAAGTAGTGACATTATCCCCCTTTTGTATGCGTGACATAAATTCTCTCTCAGCCTGTTCCCTTTGGTTTGAAGCACAACATTTAAATTGAGAGACTAAGTCAGGAAATTGATAGCAAAATGGCATGTTTCAAAAGCTGTGCAAACAAGACTCCAGTTTACAAGTCTTCAGCTCTAGGTTTAATAGCGAGCTTTTCTGCCTGCCCGAGAATGGTGCTGTTGACCTGGACATAAGCTTCTCCATAAGAAAGAAGAAAAGGCATACTGCTGTCTTCATGGTTTCTGATAGGCCAGAAAATGCTGGGAAAGAATGTGCCCCAAAGAATGCATATCTCCACAGTTTGAAGCCATATTTGCTAGTACCTCTGCTTGTGCCTATCATAGATAGTTAACATCTCTCTGCATTATATCAGAAAATCAACTTTGACATGAATTAACTCATGTTGGAAATGACCATCGTTGTGTGATGTACCCCCAGATGTTTGCCCTATCAGTTTAGCTGGCTTTAGAACTCTGTGCACTTTACCCCGACTAACCAGAAGTAAAGGGCCTGTGCTCACCCGTTTATTTATGGTTTAAGTAGCCTATTCCTAATTAGTATATTTAACTTGCTTATAAGTCCCTAGTACATGGTATGAAATGCACCCAGTCCTAAAAGATAAATGCCCTTTTTTGACAGCAGTACCTATTGTGCCATGCACAGTATCATCAGTGCAAACATGTCTTCAGGCATACTACGTAACCTGACTATCAGTACAAAACATGCACTGCGAACTGTCATAATAAACCCTTTTTGACAGGTAAAATATGTCACCCCTATGCAGGCCATGTAGCCCACATGGTGAGGTGTGTGGTATTTAAAAGTAGGTCATGTAGGAATTTAAAGTTACATGTCCTTACAATGAGGAGCACCCAAAAGTTATTTGCACAGTACGAAAACTGGCTCGTAGTTAGAGATACACTGGAGAGAAACATTAAATAAAAATGATCTTATCTCAGGGCAGGGGCCAACTAGTGAAATTATTGAGACACTTTTCTTAATATTTAATAAAAAAGCAACTTAATGATGAGGTTGGATTTTTATTAAATGTTAAGGCATAGTTACCTTTAGAAAGTTACTTTTCCCCTGCCTGAACCTCCTGGAGGCTAATATACACGGGCCTTCAACATGTCACACAGCTAGTGAATGGCACTGACTGAGGCCCAGCTGCTTAATTTTTTCGAAAGAGGCCTCCCATTTCACAAGCAGATGCTATACGACACCAGGGCAGACCACTTCTTTTCAGGCAGCAAACCCAGTAAAGGGAGACCTGTCCCATGAACTGCCTTAGTGGGATCACAAATGAGGGACTACTCATTTCCCTGTGCACACCTCTAGGTGGACACACAGGCTCTGCACAAGGAGGAAAGGGTTTCACCATTTTGGATTTTAGGAGTGAGGAACACTGTGAGATTGTTTGCAGTAGGGCAGACATGAACTGCTGCAAAAAAGGGTAGTGCTACCCTTGGGAAAATGTACCTAATTTGTCAGGGATGGGTCAGAAATCGCCCCAACCACAAGCTAGTGCAGAGCATAATTGTGGCACCTCAAAACACCCCCTTAAGAACTGCTGGACCGGAGGAAGAAAAGAAGAGGGCTGGAACTGCTGTCTCTGACCTGAGAGGAGCTCTGAAGTAATTGTCCTGCTCTCTATTGTACCCAGGTCAATGAAGTCATTTGGCTGGATTCTTGTCTAGCTGCAGGCCACAAAAGCCTTTTTATGCAAATCCCAGCTGACCAGAACCAACTGGGCCTTACCTGGAACCCCGTGGCTTCTGCTGGAGTGAGTCCTGACCACCAAGTGCTGTTCCTGAATTTATGGAGCCCTTGGCTGTCCTTCGCTGGACTTTTTTTTACCACCCCTAAAAACCTGGAATTTATAAACCTTTTGGACTTCACAGAGGGTTAACTTAGAACCAACCTGCCATGCCAATCCACCCAAAATGCTTTCCTGCTGTTTTGAAGAAACATTTTTCTACCACTTGGAGCTTCTCCACAGCAGCATATCTGATTCAGCAGGCTTTTGGTGAAAGAGTATCCAACTTTGTGGAACTCATGCTGGATGTAGCACACAGCTTTGCCCCACTGGAGGATTTCGATTTTAAAAATGAGATTAAGGAAGTATTGGACTTGACCCTATCTCTAGGGTCAACCCCAAACATTTTGCCTTCGCTCCACCTATTTTTCTGAATTCGCTTTTGTTGGCTTTAGGACTCTGTGTACTTTACCACTGCTAACCAGTGCTAAAGTGCTTTTTCCCTCTTCTTTAAACATGGTAAAACTGGCCTACACACAATTGGCAAATTTACTTTACTTGTAAATCCCTAGTAAAGTGTTACTACGGGTACCCAGGGACTCTTAAATGAATGCTACTGGAGGGCCTGCAGCCTTATTGTATCACCCACTTAGCCTTTTTAAATACGTCTCAAATCTACCATTGCAGCCTGCTGTAAATTTTAAATTGTCAGTTTGACTTGGCAGAATAACCCCCTGACAAATCTAAACCTCCCTTTTATTATTATTACATTTATGTCACCCCTAAGGTAGGCCCTAGACAGCCTCTAGGACAGGGGCAATGTTATAAAAAAGTTAGATATGCACTTGTCCTGAAGGGAAAAATCACAAATTCATTTTTCACTACTGTGAGCCCTACCTGTCCCATAGGATAACATTGGATTACCCTATTACATTTATTAAGTAATACAGTTTGATTGGGAGCAAGTAGGAAAGTCATGTTTGGTGTCTGTAATTGTAAATGCTCTTTAATGGTAACGTCAGATTTTAAGTCACAAGCTTGAAAATGTCACTTTCATAAAGTTGCAATTGAGGAGACAGGGCCACCCTACTCACATGGAACGAGGGTATCTATTGTGTAACAAGGAACAGTGGTTCCTGTGGACAATGGATATAATATATAGTAATCTATAGCACAACGGCAATACACATGGGTAAAGAGATGTCAGTGAGGGACACAACAACCATATACAACAAGACACTGCTGAATGTAAGTCATTTATATAAATGTGCTTTTTAAATTGATTAACAATAGTGCATGTTGTCCCAAGTGAAAATAGAACCTACAAACACATTGGTGACAATTGTGACATACAAATAGTTTTCAAATATTTACAAAACGCCCAAAAACAGGGATATTCAATGATTGGTAGCAGCCTTCTAGTACAATGGTAGTGGCTGACAAATGGTTCGCTTTTGAATTTTGTCGACAGCATTTTGACTCCTTTGTCAATAGGGGGTCTCTTCAGGACCTAACATAAAGGGACACTTGAAAATGATAATTAATAGATCAGTAAAAGGCCGAGGGAGAGAGCACAGCAAGGTGGCGGTATGGGTTGGTAGTGGTACCTGGGTTTAAGAATCCATTGTCAAGTTGTAGGGTTTCCACCACAGGGACGTGTAAATAAAGAAGAGGTACTCACATGGGGCCCTCCCGGGCACTAGTTCGGGTAGGACAAAATAAAGAATAACATGTGAGCTACATCCTGATGCTGCGAGGAGCAGTGATATAGTTTTGAAACTATAAAACACTTACCCCAGAGAGGGGAGAGCTGAAAGTGTATTGGCATACTCATGGTTAAATCACAGTATCCATGGAGTAGGAACAGGGCAAACCGTGTTGATTAGAGGTAACCCTAGGAGAAAAACAGTTGAGATACACAATTGAGCATACCAAAAAAAAAGAATACAAGGAAAAATAGCTGATTGTTTAGATAGCTTGCGCTGTCTTACCGATCTTCGTGAATAATAGCATGCGTGAGGCCGCCGTAGTCTTCCTCGCATCTGATCTTCAGTAAGAGGATTGAAACCGAAGTCTGTCTCAGCTTGGAAATGACACGGCACGGGTAGCTGCGGTGTATTTATGGTGAGAATACACACCCTAGTGGCCGCAAGTTCTCTTACGAGGCTGACATTGGTTCCTGATCATGGAACCGAACACAGGATTGTGTTCATCTACCCACAAGATGCGAAACACGTTCATAAAGAATGTGTTCACTAATTGTGGGTTACTCAACTCAAATTGTACAATAAGGCTGTGAAACAAAATGACTTCCATTCAGCAGTGTCTTGTTGTATATGGTTGTGTCCCTCTCTGACATCATTTTACCCATGTGTATTGCCATTGTGCTATAGAATACCAATTATTATATACATTGTCCACACGTTCATAGAGTTGGCATTTTCTTGTCCCAACCATTTAGTGCCCGCAGCCTGTTCCTGATTCAAAAGACTAAGGGGCAGATTTATCATTCTTTCACACAACTCAGCAAGCCACCTTGCTGCACTGCTAGAAAGGGAAAGGGCAGGAATGCACCATATTTACCATTATACAGCATAGTCGTGTCCTTTACTTGTGCTGGCACACTTTTGGCTGCCTAGCACCAACGCAGGCACCAATACTCCATAGTGCTAGGGTGAATGCGTTGTAGGAGAAAGTATGACGTTATAACTCATACATTTACAATGCATGCCTTTACAACACAGTTTTTACATCACAACATCCTTTACAATGCATTCTTTTACATCGCATGCCATTACATTACACTTTCAGAAACTATCTTTACAATGCATACCATTACATCTCATTTAAGGTAAGTGTTGGATAGTATAGGGGTAATAATTACTATTCTAACTCCAGTGAGTGCAACAGTAGGGTAAGTGTTGGATAGTGTAGGGGCAAAAATTACTATTCTAACTCCAATGAGTGCAACTGTAGGGTAAGTGTTGGATAGTGTAAGGGTACTATACGTTGTAATGGTATGCCTTGTAATGACTTGAGCTGTAATGCCTACGTTGTAGTGACATGCATTGTAATGACATGCGTTGTAGTGACATGCGATGTAATGGCTGCATTGTAATGACATGCGATGTAAATGATGTTGCGATGTTGGACTGCTATGTAAAGGTAGTGCGATGTAATGACTGCATTGTAAAGGTTGTTTCCCGTTGCAGGCAGGGTTGTTTTTGTGCAGGGAGGGGCTCTTTCTTGCACAATAACAATCCTGATAGGCATGTTCTTCTTTTTATGTGTGCTGCAAAATAAAGATATGTCTATGTATCACGCCTCACCTGAGAAGGCACAGCATTTTTAAGCATTCCCTTGTCTACTACTAATGGTACAATCCATGGGTGGATGCGTGGGAACACCCACGCTCCGCCCATGGAATGCCTTCCTACTGCAGAGTAAGACAAGGCAGCGATTTGCACTGTCTTGTGTTACTCTAGATTTGTCAAGCCATACAGGGCCATGCAAGGTGACCTTGCATGGCTTGATAAAACTTACGTTTTGCGTCATCCTTGCGCCCCCTTGCATGCACCATGCAAACCCTTGATAAATCTGGTCCTAGGTGTAGTTGGCAGTTGGCCTTTGTGTATTCCTCTCAGATAGTAGAACAATAGGAAGTCTGTGTGTTGAGAGGGTGGGCTACCTTGACTTAATTGGGGGCAGAGCTGTCACCTACCACACTTACACTTAAAAGGCACTGGCCCAGCACGCATGCAATGGACCTCACACCTCACATTGTGCCCCCAGACAGACTGGAACCAGAGCAGTGAGGCAGGACAATCCAGACACCTCGGTAGGTGAAAACTCCAGAAGTTTTCCCACTTCAAAATGGGCACCAAGCATAAAAAGGAGATCCTGAGACCCATTTTTCAGTTTACTTCTGGTCCTGGGGAAGACTCAGAAGAAGGACTGCTCTGCTGCCCTGCTGCATGTAGAACTGTACAGTTGCTCTGCAGCCCTTCTTCCCTGCCTGCAAGAAGGATTGCCGTGATGCCCTGCTACCTGAGGAAGAAGGACTGGACCTGCACCTTGGACCCAGGACCAATAGAGGGGCTCCAAGGGCTAATTGGCTGGCCTCCTGTTCTGAGCTACAGGGACACAACAAGCTCAAACACCACTGAACCCTGCACCTGGACTCTACCTGTTGTGAGTCCTAAACCATTAAAATTGCATAACACTGGCTCTACTAATTGGATTTGTGTTGTTATGATTTCAAATAATTTAGTAAAGTTTACTCCATTTTTCTAAATTGGTGTGGAATCTTTCATGTGTTGTCTTTTCACTTTATTACTGTTTCTGTGCTGGATAAATCAGTTACAAATTCCTTCTAAGTTATGTATGACTGCTTTTTTGCCAAATTACCAGACGGTTAAACACAGGTTAATATAGTTACGTTTTGTGGTTCACTCTGGCAAGCATTGCGGATGTTTCTTTAGTAGAGTTTCACCCTCCTCAACCAACAACACAATCCCTCACAGTCCGAAAGTAGAAGTCTGACCCTTGGGAGCTTATGCAATTGTGCCAGTGGTATGCAACTGGAGCTAGATCTTCCCTGAGCATGAATTTTCCTACTTGGTGATTTTCCACCTAAACAAACAGCTTCACTGGGCCATTTTTCACTCGCTATCTGACATTGTAGAGCCCATCACAGATATAGCATGTGGCATTGGCCCGCTGAAAGATTTTGACTGCAGGTCTCTCTCAACATAACAACAGTTTTTGGTTTTTTAAAATCCCGAAGCGGGATTGTTTTTTTAAATAAAAAAGAAAATTGCCCCACCACCATGTGCGTCTTCTGCCATGGCGAGGAGAGAGAAAACAGACTATCTAAATTAGGTTGGAAGAATTAGAGGTGTGTCTCTGATAGCCCGTACTCCACAGGACCATCGGAGGGGTTAAGTCTAAAACGTGACGGGGTAGTCTTCGCTGTGATTAAACATAGGGCCTGCCCGCAAATACATTTGGTGTGCTAACCACAGCATTAGTGGTCTGCGAAAAGGGCATACATTCAACAAGATATAAATCAGGCCGTATGTCTCAAAATACAACATCTGACCGGCTTGAATCTGGTTTGTGTTACCAACCTGCTCTCCATTGCAGTCGGTCTCAAATCATGGTTGGATCCAGGTCTAATGTACCCAGTTTTAGTTTAATTTTACTAATTAAATTTGACTTTCATTTTCTAGTTTGGTGTTGGTTTTTTATTGTTTGATGTTTTGACGTTATTAATGTTTTACTACTGCATAAATACTTTACATGTTTCCCTAATGTAGCCTGTCTGCTCTATAACATAGCTACCAGGGAATTGAGCATGAGTTAATTTAGTGACATTGAGTGGTCACCCATCCCAAATAATAATCCAATTTCTGACCTTCTGTTGTTGTTCTAAGCTAATTATTTCCACTAGAGTAACCTTAATTTGGAATTCTCTGGCCATGCTTGCTTCTAAAACATCTTTTACACATTTGAAATGTTGGTATGAGCTATCAAAGCAGGACAACAATGTCCTTTACTATCTGGTACTTCTATTTCAAAGCTGATGAGGATGAAAAGTGGAGTGTAAATTGAAACATGTCTAGCATGTGATGCTGACTCTCTGAACTAGTTTGCTATCTCAGATAATATGGCAAGTTACAGTCAAGAATACAGATAACCCTGCCTGCAGGTACAGGAAGAAATGGGATAGAACTTGCTTTTGTCAAATGTTAGGCCTAGTGAGCATTGCTACTATCCAATGCTCACTATACTACTATAGTGGCCGTCCTGCCTTCTCTGTACACCATGCCTGTTGCTGGGGACTGGCTCAGTTCACCGCTGAGCTTGGTGCAAGGGCTCTTTGCTCAGAATGGGTCAAATTTGGACTGGCAGGCGAAGGTGACGGAATACTTCAAAGAGAAGTTGAAGGAGAATGACGCAGTCAACTGGGTGCCGTCACTGAATGATGTCCCACTACATTACCTGAAGCCTAATAGCTTGGTGAAATTCCGCTGCATGGTGCAGGAAATGTTTGAGCAAAAGACAGTGAGCCCGAGACATGCGTCTAGGCATACCCGGCGCACTTAGGACGAGAAAGCAAAAGATACACATTTGATGGACGGAATGCAGAACAAATCAAAACATTCTCCCCCAGTCAAGAGATCTGGGTTGAATCCATCATTCTTTTGCTCACCATGCCACCCCAGTTTAGACCTGGCCATATGCAAATCAGTCTTGACCCTGTGCCTCATGGGAACAGTCCAGCCCGAACTGCCAAGCCAGGTCCTCCCTGGACCGGAAACAAGCCTCCTACGACCGGTTTGATCCAGAGTTTTATGTGGGTATCTATGAAATGGTGGACTCTCTCACACAGACCAGGGTTCTGCATTTTGGTAAATACAGAGATGTGGCAGATTGTGGGCCTCACCAGGAAGTGGATGTGAACTCTAACCGGACTGTCACGTTGGAGAGACAGACCTTCTACTGTGTTCCGGTACCGGGAGAATCACTGTGGGTGAAAGAAATCTATGCAAGTTCCTGCCAAGCCAGAGTCTGACCTTCAACCTCATACACTCCCAATCGCCAGAAGAGGACTTATGAAGATGATGAGAACATGGAACTGCATCCTACTAAACAGAAAGAGCATTCAGCAGGGAACCTGAATGATAGCAATGGGTATGGAGAGACAAAGCGGCTGGAAAAGGAGGCTCCCACACAGCAACAGCCACAAGTCACCCCAAACTGTTCTGCTCCACTTAACCTCAACTTCCAGGGGAGAAGGGTCCAGCCTGCCTGGTAAAGGTGTATGATAGCTGGGATGGCTTAAAGCTGAACGATGTACTGGAGGTGTGTGACATTCTTTCACTGGATCCGGTTATGAGTGGGCTCAGTGAAGATAGGGATAGCACCTCCGCCCTCTGCAGAGTGCATGGATACTGCTGAGGAGCAACGTGTACACAGCCCCCTTGCTTTGCTCGTTCCCCGGATCCACGCCATCCAGGTGTGCAGAGTGCAGCACTTTAATCCTCTGTTGCCAAACAGCATTCATGATCCGGAGAGTAAACCCTTGGTTTCCAATTTCATGTCTGAGCTCTCTTCGGTGAGAGCAGAACTCCTGGGATTCCTGATTCATGCCCTTCTGGGGGATGGCCTGGCAGCAGAGTACCTCATTCTCCACCTAATATCCACTGTGTACTCACGCAGGGATGTTCTGCCATTAGGAAAGTTTACCCTGAACCTGAGCGACTGTCCCAGAAACAGTGCCTTTACAGAGCTTATGTACCGGGTCCTTCAGCAGCTCGTACCAGCGTCCTACCATTTGCGAATAACCATACAGAACATGAATGAGTTGAAGTTTATCGCGCACAAAGACTACACTGACAACCGCCTGGTAAGCGGCCTCTTGCAGCTGGCTGGGAACACATCCCTCATGGTGGATGAAACTTCTCTGGAGCAAGGACAGCTAGACACATTAGGGGTGCACAACTTGACAGCACTGGGAAACCTCATCACGTGGCAAAAAGTGGACTATGACTTCAGCTTCCACCAGATGGAATTCCAGAGTAACGTGAATGTGCTGATCACGTCTGAGGGCAAATCTCTTCTGCCGTCTGACTGCCAGGTGCATCTCCAGCCACAGATTATCCCACCCAACATGGAAGAGTACATGGTCAGTCTTCTGGCTGCTGTGCTGCCGTCCACGCTGAATAAGTTCTGCATGTATGTCAGCTTATAGCGGTTGATGGAAGATGAGGTGACTAAGGCTGTGGAGGATGATTTTGTAGAAATGCGAAAGTACGACCCCCAGAGTATCACAGCTGATGACCTCCACAGAATGCTGTTGTTGCCAGGCTGCTGTCCCTGAGTGCAGGTCAGACTACGCTGTCGCAAGAGAGGTGGCTCAGGGCCAAGCAGATGGAGATGCTACGGAAAGGCCGGCTGGACCAGCAGAGAAGTGTAAATGGGAACGAGCCATGAGGAAGAAGCGGCGTTCGCCACATCATTCTCTCCCTAAAGAGACTGTGCTGCTTGGGCAACTTAAAGACTTTGAGAAAGCGCAAGATTCATATCGCCTGGATTTCTAGAGCCCTTTATGCCAAAATATCTTTTTTTTTTACAGAGGCCTTATCAGGAAACCCCTGGTTTCAAAAGGTATCTGCATCAAATTTCCAACCTTTCTCTAAACTCTAAAAACCTGATGATTTTATGAAACTTTTAAGTGCTTTTTTGTAGTTTTCTCCTGCGAAATGTCCTGATTTGATATTAAAAGTTTAATACTATCCATCACTTTGAATGCTAGATATGTTATCACTTTCCAAAGTGTGAAAGGCCAGGCCAGACTTACCAGGATTCAGATATGATATCTGAGCTTAGTAGGCTACACACACTTCAATGGTGTACTTGGCTTGAGCTACCTTCCAAACATTAACAAGGCTGCATGAGGAGCTGATTCCTTTCCATTGTGCAACCTGATAGGGTGTCTTAACAGACGGCACTTCTAGTTATAGGAAAACAAATAGCACTGAAAAGTTCCTTGCATAATTAGCAGTTTTCGAGCAACAATAAAAGTGTCACGATAAAACCAGTTATTAATGTACCTGCTGGAAAGAGATGAGAGTTTTGTCCAGTGGCAGCTTTAACTTATCTAATGTAGCACAGAGGGTTAATATGCCTACTGCAAAGAACTTGTACCATGCATTTTAAAAAACAGTATTTTATGTGCATAGGTCAGTGGGTTACTGCTTTAGTCACAGAGATTCTTTTGTTACTGTGCAGTTCATAAGTGACAATTGTAATCTAGCACAGTGAACTATAAACTGTCATCAAAGAGCTACTTGCAAACTGCATGGTACAAGTTAGTAACTTATGTTTTTTCCCAGTCTTTCATTATCCTGATGCTGCTAAAAATGTTTATTTGGGAAGAAATACATTTTCATTGTTAAAGTCAATGCTAACCAATGTGTTATGTTTTGAATCCTGAGTTTGTGCCTCTCCAGACCAATCACACTTTAAAAATGCCTACCAGCATGAATGACGTGAATCCTACACTTTGTAGTCCCCTTTGCCTTACGTAATATTTTCTATACACTGATTTACATGCATGATTCATTGTCTCTATATGTGTGTGATGTGAAATGCTCTGACTTCCTACTATGGTATGAGAGATGCTATAAAACAAATGAAATACATGTGACAGAGGGGCTATGGAGATATGAGAGGCACTGTTGGAGGGTGATAATAAGGGAATCATTGAAGAACCCCAACAAAGATTGTCGTATCCTGGTGCATAGTAAGGTCTTCATTTACTATTCTTTAAAAGCTAATACAATTCAATATATAATGATAAATGTGTTGTAAACTGCACCATTGTTTCCTAAATTATTTTATGGGGAGAACCTCCCAAAGATCCCTTTGTAGTGGTTAGGCTCATTCACTGCACTTGGTGTGCATTGTATGGGTACTGTTCTGAAAACATTTGCCAGGGCTGCTTTGGGTTTCCAGTCTGGTCCTGGCAGGAGCAGGAGCCTCATACTGCGGAATAAAACCAACCATTTCAAAGTTAGTCAGAGAGATGCAGCACCAACCTTCCCATTCAAATGTTACGTTTTTTGAAAATTCTTTCAATATAAAATAATAAGGGGGATAATTACAACAGAAGTGGCGGGCGTGTTGTTAGCCTCCTTGGTTTAAAGACACACTTTGCCACTTCAGAAACGCAGGGCTGCACCATGTTTACAAGAATATGGTGCAGCCCTGCATTTCCCCCAGCGCTGGTGCTACACTTAGCAGTGTAGCGCCAGAGCAGGAACCTTCGCACCATAGTGCAAGGGTGTCTGCATGCAGGGGAAGATTGTTTATGTACAGGAAAGTCCCGCTTCCTGCACATAAACAATAATGAAATGCTATTTTGTCACTTCTTTGTGTGCGGCTTAATGCAGCACACATGTAAGCTACAATATGTCATTTTTTTTAAAGATTATGTGTAGGAAGGGTCACCTTCCTGAACATAAATAATCCAAGGCATTTTGCTTTTTCCATGTGAGCGGCACAATGCATCACACATGGAAAAAGCAAAATCGAGGAGAAATAAAGCATTTCTCTTGGTTTTGTCACGTTAAGACCAGGTTTTCCCTGGTCTTAATTGTTGCGTTGCCTCCTATTTACACTGCCCTTGTAAATAGGGGGCAGCGTCAAAATCAATGGGTGCTGCGGTGGACCCCCTCAGCAACACCCACTGCCCACCCCTTTCACACTAAGCATTGTGTGAAAGGAGGCCTTATTTACAAGGCAGAGTTAAGCCACGTTAAGTGGCTTAATGCTGCCTTGTTAATAAGGCGAAGCCCCTATCGCCACAGAAACGTCGCTAAAAGTGACATTACCATGGCGATAAGGCTTGTAAATATACCCCTAAAATCCTTAGTAATTCAAGTATTTGTTTTGTCTGCACACATGTGTTTATTTTTTTCGAATTACTGTTTTAATGTTTGAAATTTATATCCTACAAATTGCTTGGGGGTCCCTGGCTTCCAGTGATGACTCAATGGGGGTCGTCAGGAGTCAAAAGTATGGAACTACTGAACTACACTGTCTGCAGATTAGAAATGGAGAACCTAGGAGCGGTTGACAAGTTCAGAACATGTTTACCTCTGGAAAGCCTCTAAAGCTGGGTGGAGTTAGCCACACTGCAGATTTTGTACCAGTCCTATTTATATTTGCAGAAGCCCCTGCTATTTCGGTTCTCAAGGAGAGTTAAAGCCAGTCCTGATGACGTCATTGCAAGATAAACAATTCTTTTTCCATATCAAGAGAATAGGGAGTTCTCAAGACAGATTAGAGTGTCTCCTCCAGGTCTAATAGTTCTGCTTTACAACTACAAATCCATACCTAAAAGTAGCCCAATGCAAAGCTAAAGACATACACAAGTCTAACAATGTGGGATGTGTGGCTGCACTCTAGCTGCAGAAAAATAAACACGGAGCGAATTCAAGAGTCTACCTCTTCCTTGCTGGAGTTTAGCACAGTTTGATGAACACAGCGAACATTTGAACATGTTCAATTGTGTAAGGCTAATTAAGGTTGCTGAATCTTATCGTACCATGCATAGGCCCAACCTCTTGTTTATCCACAATGAACTTAAGCTGCTCAATTTTGCTTTGTTACAGTTTGAGCTGGAGCTTTAGATAGCACAATGCCCCACTGCATGGTGCAGGATGTGACTTCTTTAGAGGTGACCAGACCTGCATATTCATAGGCCAGAGCTATAAGAGCCAAGGCATGAATCAAATTATTGAAATATTTGGCATTCAAACATGAAAAATAGGACAACGATCTTTAAAATAAAAAATAAAAAAAGGTTAGTTCATCACTATAACACATTAGATTAGATCACTAGTGTGACATTGATTGAAAGTAATAGTTTCTAAACATAAAGTTAGACACATTAGAGAATATCTTTATGCCATGACAATCTTGCCATTAGTCAACCAACAAGAGTATTGTTTTGTCATGTACCATATGCATGTGCAAACTGCTGTTCTTATCTGTGAAACAACATTATTGCCCAGAAAGGAGTCTCATTTTATATTTTCTGATCTAAATATCTTTATAATGCTCTCAAAGTGGTCACCGGGGGAAAGTGAGGCACTGTAAAGTGTTGGAATATCCTCTATGGTGAATTTGCTACCCTTCCCCCAGCTCTCATTTCTCTGTAGGTGTGCCCCTGCCCACTTCTTTCTGACCTGCTTGGTCCTTTGTGCTTCCCCTGACTATGACACCAAACCTTCATGTTTAGCTTGCTGCCCCTCCCGCTCTCCTGTCTGCCCTCCGTTGTCCATTTATGTGTCTCTGACCTTTACAGCATACTCTCTGTGATCATCTTGCTGCCCCTTCCTGTGCCTGCTTCCCCTCCATGGTTAGCATGCTGCCACTACCGCCCCTCTCACTGCCCTACATAATCAATGTGAGTGATCCTGCCCCTCCCATTTTCCCTCCATTGTCCATTATGCTACCAATGCCCTTCCACGTTTGCCCTGACTATTCTGTTGGCCTGCTGCTCATGCCACCTCCCTTCTACCTTCTATGGTCAGCTATCTGCCCCTGATCATGCTGTCCTGCTCTCTGTGGTCAGTTTCCTTCCCCCGACCCCTCCCACCTGCCACCCATTCTCTATCTGTGTGCCTCTAACCCCTCCTGCCAGCCCTTCCTTGGTCAGCTTGCTGCCCTTGCCGGTGCTAGCCTGCTCTTGATGGCTGCCTCACTGACCTCCTCACCTGCCCTCTGTTTGCCATCTATGTGCCAAATGCCAGCCCTTCATGGTTAGCTAGCTTCCCCTGCTGGTCTGCTCTCCGTAGTCACCTTGCTGCCCCTGACCTATACCCTGCACTCCATTTTCTGTGTGCATGTCCCTACTCCCTCCCTCCTGCCCTTTGTGGGTCCATTGTACTGCCACTGCCCACCAGTCCTGCCCTCTGTGGTAAGCTTGCTGACCGTGTCCCTGCACTCTGTTCTCTCATTTGCATGCTTCTGGCCTCTCCTCCCTGCCCTTCGCGGTCAGCTTGCTGCCCCTACCCAATCCAACCTTCCCGCTGTGGTCAGCTTGCTCCCCCATCCCTGCCCTCTTCCCTTGCTCTCCATTCTCCTTTTGTGTGGCCATGCCTCCTCTCGTTTGTCCTCTGTGGTCCACTGTTCTGCCACTGCACCATATGCCTGTTGTGGGTGGTAGCTTGGTTTCCCTGCCCTACTCCACCTTGCTGTCCATTTTTTCGTGTACGTGCCTCTGCCCTCCACTCCTACCCTCTACTGTCTTAGTGCTGCACTGCCCTTTCAGCCTGCACTGCCGGGTAACCTGGTTTTCCGTGCATCCATCCTCTCTGTTGCCTGTGTGCATGCCACTGTTCACTCTCTCCCAACATCCATGGTCGGTTGTACTGCTACTGCCCCTGCCTGGTCTGTTTTACTTTCTGCCCTGCCACCATGCCAGCTGTTATCCATTTTCATACCCCTAGCCCTATCTTCGGGCCATCCACTGGCTGTTGTGCTGTAACTGCCCCTGCCACATGCCCTGCCTTCTAAAGCTGTGGCACCCACCCTCCTCGCCCAGGCACTCAGTTGCCCATGTGTGAGCTCGTGTCCCCTTCCTGCAGGCCTCAGCAGTCCTCTGTGCTACCACTGTCCCTGCCGCTTGTCCTGCCTTTTCAACTTGCTAGCCCCGGCCTCTTTGCCTTCCAATGATAGTGTGCCTCTCCATGCCCCCCTCATGTCCTCCTTCATCTGTTGGGCAGCCATTGCCCCTGCTGAATGCCCTTTATGGGCAGCTTACTACACACTCCCTCGCAAGCCCTCCGTTGTTCATGTGCTTGCCTTTGTCACCTGCCTTCCGTGATCCTTTAAGGTGCCACTGCCTCTGCTGCTTGCTTTCCTTGGAAAGTTAGCTGCCCCTGCCCCCTTCTGTACTTTGTCCATATGTGTGCACTTCCCCTTCCCACTGCACCCTATGGTCCGCTGTGCTGAGATTGTCCCTGCTGCCTGACCTGCCTGATTAGCTTGCTGCCTTCCCGTCTCCCCACTGCCCTCTATTGTCTGTGTGATTGCCCCTGCCCCCTGCAATCTTTTGTGCTGCCACTGCCCTACCACCTGCCCTGCCTGGTGAACTTACTGCCCTGCCCCTCCCTGTACCTTCCCTGTTGTCCCTGTGTGGGCCTCTGCCCCCTTTCTTCCTGCCCTCGGTTGTCCATTGTGCCTTCAGTGCCCTGCTGTCTACCCTCCCTGGTCAGTTTTCTGCCCTTTACTCTTCCATCTGCCCTCTATAGAGAGAAAGAGAGAGAGAGAGAGAGAGAGAGAGAGAGAGAGAGAGTGTGTGTGTGTGTGTGTGTGCGTGTGTGTGCGTGTGTGTGTGTGTGTGTGTGTGCGCGTCTCGCTCCCTCCATTCCTGCCCTCTACAGTCTGTAGTAACACCATTGGCCCTGGCATCTGTTTGTCCTCATGTTAGCTTTCCAGAGCACAAACCATAATTATGATGACAATGCTTTAAGTTTTACAGCGGTGATTCCATTGAGATGGCTACAGTTATGCCATGCTATTATCATAAATAACACTTTTAGCTCTCTACTTGTTTATTAGAACACTGTGGAATCAATTGATATACTGCTGCTGTTGTTTAAAGTACAATATTTCAGTCTGCCTGTAGAATGTTTTACTGTAATGGATAAGATATACATTAGAGAACTTATAGAAAATGTGTCCTCATTTTAGCTTACCATAGCACTAACCATAAATTCTATGAGCAAACAACCCCCCTCATTTTGTTCATTTATAGAGCAAATGCTTTAGGTTTTACATTTTTGATTCCATTGAGATAGCACCAGGTGTGTCGTGTCTCCAAGCACCAATGACGACAGACACCGTGGTCTTGGTACAGGGGTCTTTATTCACCTTCTTTACCCGTCCCTGTCCCTACTCGAACTGCCGCTTCCCGCCTAGCTCCTCCCTTTCCTCTCCACCTCCCTACTCCGCCCCTCCAACCACTAGACCGTCCCGCAACTGTACATCTCCCCCTTTGTTAACAAAACAAAATCGTCTGTCGTGGTCTGAGAGACCGGCTTTCTACCTCTCCTCTGGGAGTGCCCCCATCTTCGCACTCCTGATTCGCGGTACCCTCAGCTCGTTCCTCAGTCTGTTCAGTTCTCGGCATCGCTGCCCGCGACTCAAGAGCTTCCTGTAGGGCAGGACTGCATTTTTGAAAGTGCGACACATTCCGAGTGATGCGCCGGCTGTCTGATTCTGCAGTCAGCATGGTGCCCTTTTGTCGGGTGACGGTCAGGGGTTCCGCTCTAAACCTGCTCTCAGTCTTCCTGCTCTGCTCCTGCTTGACAACCACACAGTCCCCTTCTCGAAAGGAGAGTGACCATGCACGTCTCCTGCCGTCGGCATACGCTTTCATATTGTCTTTGCGGGCTCTATCAGCAACCCTCACTTCCTGATGTATGCGACTGGGAGATATTGGTCGAAGGGCTCCTTCCCAAGTAGGTATTCGTGTTCGAACGGGGCGTCCCAACATGAGTGTAGCTGGACATTTGTCTGTGGTGGCATGAGGCGTTGTTCGGTACGATCGGAGCACATCATTGAGGGCTGTTTGCAGGTCTCTGTTGTCCAGCGTGGCTTGCTGGAACATCTTCTTGAGGGTGGCCATAAACCTCTCGACGGTGCCGTTAGCTTGTGGCCATAACGGTGTTATCCGCCGGTGTCGAATGTCCATTAGCCTCATAAAATCACTAAATTCCTGCCCGTTGAAGGGTGGGCCGTTGTCCGTTTTCAGTTCCTTGGGTACACCCCAGGCTGCAAAGACTTCGTCCAGCACCGGGATGGTCGCAGCTGCGCTGGTAGATGACACGAACTGGGCAATTGGAAAACGCGAGTATTCATCAATCACCACTAAAACATATTTGCCCGACTGCATGGGGCCGTAGAAGTCCATGGCTAGCTCGTGCCACACGCCAGACGGTAGTGGCGTCATCTGAAGTGGGGCTGGAGGGTCTCCTTGTCCTACCACCTGGCACTGCGGACAGTCCTTCAGGGTGAGTTCCACCATTTTGTCAAGGGAGGGGAACCAGACGCGCTCACGGAGAGCTCTCTTGGTCGCAACCACGCCTCGATGGCTTTCGTGCACCAAGTTGATGACTCCTTGGCGCAGTTGACTGGGAATGACGATGCGGTGATCTCGTAGTAGCAGACCCTCTGCGGTGACAGATAGCTCCTCGCTCACATTTCTGAACGCCTGCAGTTCCTGACGCATCATCAGATTACTCCCTTCCTGGGGCTCTTCGTGCCTCCACCGATGTGTCTGCACCCTGCGGATCACCCCTTGCAACATCTCATCTTGTGACGTAGCTTGTTGGATGACCTCCAGAGGAACAGCAGGCGGTCGCGCTTGATCCACCACGAAGTGGATATACTCCTCGGCCACAGACGGTCTGTGGAGTTGGGATGACTTAGGATGGCGAGACATGTAATCTGCCGGGTTAGCTGACTTTCCCGGCTTATGGACGATGGTGTAAGTATATTCCTGCAAGCGCAGTCCCCAGCGTTCAATGCGGGGCGGCATTTTGGAGCGTGGATTCCCGAAGATGGTAACGAGCGCTTGGTGATCCGTCACCATGGTGAAGTGTTTCCCATAGATGAACACGTGAAAGTGTTCACAGGCCCACACTACCGCCAGACTCTCCTTTTCAGGTTGGGAATAAGCCTTTTCCGTGTCGGAGAGACTCCGGCTGGCATGAGCCACTATGTGACGTTGATCTGTGTCGTTGTCGTATTGCGCTAGGATGGCCCCTAGGTCGACAGGGCTGGCATCCACCGTTATTTCATTCTTGCGGTCAGGACTGAAGTATGCCAGACTCCCAGCTGCTCCCACCGCTTGCTTAATCTCCTGGAAGGCGTGCTCGCACTCACGAGTCCACTCGAATGGCTGCCCCTGCTTGGTCAGTGTTCGGAGTGGGTGGCTGAGGGTGGCATAGTCTTTGATGTACCTCGAGCAGTAGCTTGCCATTCCCAGGAAGGACCGCACGTCACTAACATCTCGTGGACTCTCGGTGTCATTCAGAGTGCTCACTTTATCATCCCGGCCCCCGAGAAGATGTGCCCAAAGAACTTCAGCTTCGATTGGTGAAACTCGCATTTGTCCTTGTTGAGCGTTAAGTTTGCTTCCAGAAGAGCATGGCAGACTTGGTCCAGGGCGGTGTCGTGGTCCTGGACAGTCGCCCCATACACCAGGATGTCGTCACTATAGTTCAGTGTGTTGGGGATGTGGTGGATGGTCTGACGAATGGCCTCTTGAAATATTTCGGCGGCTGAGGAGATTCCGAAGTTCAGTCTTTTATAACGGTACAGCCCCAGGTGCGTTGCGAAGGTTGTGATGTAGCGAGAGCTCTTGTGAAGTTCTAATTGATGGTACCCTTTGTTGAGGTCGAGTTTGGAAAACACTCGAGCACCATTCAGTGCGGCTATCATGTCACTCAGGTGGGGGCCTGGGTGACGCTCTCTCTCAATGGCGGTGTTGGGCATCCGCATGTCCACACACAACGGCACCTTTCCCGGAGTCCCTTTCTTCGGAACAATGACCACTGGCGACACCCACGGTGTGGGGCCCTCCGTCCGTTCGATGATGTCGGCTGTTAGCAGATCTTGCAATTCATCTTCCACGGCCTGCTGGAGATGGAATGGCACCTTCCGAGGATGCTGGGCAACCGGCCGGACTTGGTCATCAATGTGTAGACGGATCTGGCCCCTGTTCATTTTTCCGAGTCCCATGAACAGCTTTGGGAATTTGTGGACAATGTTGCAGTCATTGCTGACACGATACAAGATCTCTACCAACCGCAGTCGTTCAGCCGTCGGCAAACTAAGAAGGCAGTCAGCCTCTGGCCCTTCTATGACGTGTATCACGGCAGGAACTGATATCGTTTGGTGTCTAAGTACAGTTGAAAACTTTCAGAGACAAGGAAGTGGTTTCCTGGACATCCAGGTGTAGACTCGGACATGTGCTGGACTTAGTCGAGGGCGAGGCTTCATTTTGTTATACTCTGTCACAGGGATGTAGTTCAGTGACGCACCACTGTCCATTACGAATTTTGTGTTATGTTCGCCGACGCTGATGTCCAGTCGGGGATACTTCTTGAGCTGATCTGGGTCAGCGATCATGTTGGCATATTCGACCGAGTATTCTCATTCGTCCGATGGTGATCTGGAGTCTCGAGATGGTGATCTCCTTGACCACCGCGATGTCCGCGACTCCCGGCTGGACTGAGAGGATCTTGAAGACGACTTCGGGCGGTCGCGCACCGCTCGTGCGTGGTGTTGGCGAGTGTCGCCGCGCGACATCCTGTGCGTGTTCTTGTCCTTCTCCCGGCGGTACTTGCTGCACATGGCTTCAAAATGGTTGCTCCTCCCGCACTTGTGGCACTGCTGTCCCATGGCTGGGCAGGCTCCGGTGTGCGGGAAATCATACCCGCATCTGTAGCATTTCCGTGCTGGTGCTCTTCTTACATGAACCTGACGCTCGTTTCTCCGCCTCGCTTCCGGCTGATGATGTCCAGAATAACGGCGGCGCGATGACTGCCGGGAGTGCCGCCCTCGCTCCTTGGACCCTCGGCGGGGGCAACTGGTCCGCACATGGCATACTTGTTCCCTGCGTTCCGTTCGTCCTGCTTCCATGGTTCTAGCGTGCTCCTCAGCCTGATCGTGCACCCTCGTCATTTCTTCTATTTCGTCAAGGTGAGGAAATATGAATTTTATGATCAGTTATGTCCCCTATCTTAGACCCCAACGGCTCCATGTACATGCTACAAGTACATGTATGTTCCCTCCAGTTCCAGCTATGAAGACGCAAATACATGTGCGTCCAACGTCAATATGTCCTCTTTCAGATCCGCCATGAATGGGTCGAATATTCCATTCCTAAGTATGATTGGCCACCGACTTTATATGGTTCACTTTTCTAGTTTTACAGTTCAGGCGAGTAGGCCCTGAATTCTGCCATCAAGCCTTTTCCTGCTTCTGCCTCTGAAATGCTCCAGCCTGGACCTGCATCCGTATCCATGAACTTTGTCCTACTCCCTGCGCGGCTAACGGTGCCTGACGCGGCCTGTTGCCTGCCAAAAACTGTATTCAGCCTTCAAGTTATCTGCTCCGCTCCTCATCCAATGCATTCCTGTCTAATAGTTTAGGTAAACATCCTTCCAGCTACCGAGCAAAGGGCTCGGCCTCGCTGTCTTTATGCAAGTAATTCATAGCCCCTGTTACCATGGAAGATTCCTGCCCCCTCGCATCCCATGTAGACACATAGACGCTTGTACATGCACTAACAGTCAGTATAGAATAGATTCCGTCCGAGAGACCTTTCCTTTTGGATAAAACAGTTCCTTAAACAAAGATATTAGATACGATTTGGGATTAGGTTGACCTGACCCCCCAGACTTCTGTCTCCACATGTAGAGCTAAATGTCAATTCCCCTTCACCCTCTAGTTGCACGTCAATCACACGTCATGCGGCTGCGCGCGCATCTCTGCCAAATATTTCTGCTGACACTGCAGGATTCTCTTATGGATCCACCCACTTGTGACATCATTCTTAATGACGTTTCTAGTATACGCCTATTATTACGCCTATTTTCATTACGTATGTGTATTCTTATCTGTATTATCAGCTGTTACGCCTCCTGCATCTGTCTTAATGCAATGCTTTTCATATATATATTATTACTTGTCAATAATGTATTGCCTATCCCTTCCTGAACCTTCGTGGTGATGGAATAAGATTGCCTGGTTCGAACCATAATTCCTTTGTAAGGAATAAAGCCCTTTTCAGAACCTCTAATACCACGGATTCTGCCTCTTATTTTGACTGAGTTATTCTTACTAGACTTTACCGCATAAAAAATAGTACAGGTAATTTAAATATTTACCACATAAATTGGCGCCCGAATAGGGACACTTTCTCATCTCACGCGCCGGAGGTGCGTTGCAGGCCCGGTCTCCTGCCACAGCTGGACGGACAAAAACGCGTACCCGCAGGATTTCCTGTATCTCCCTCCGGCCCAGCGGGGGTGACTGAGGCTGCGATCAACACCCAGACGAGGCGGTGAGAAGTGCGAAGTATCCCGACCAGAGCCTAGCTGAGAGAACAAGATCCGAGGTATACAGAGGCCCACCAGGTTCCGAAGTTCCGAGTCGAGTCGAGTCCAGTCGAGTCCAGTCCGGTCCAGTCCAGTTCAGTTCCGAGGCCTTCCGTTCCGTGCTACCCGGTGAGTACCGTTGCTGGGGAGGCATTTAGACGTGCACATTGGTTTGTGCCGGTCATGACGGGTTTGGGTACACAGATCCGGTCTGCACTGTTTTAGCAGTGTATCTGTACTGTTTAGCAGCATATCCAGTATGTTTTGTATATAATTCAGTATTATCTAGTATTAGTATTATGTCAGTGACTAGTTTTCTTCTAATTATCATTGTTCGTTAAGTGTTAAATGTTAAATGTTAAATGTTAAATGTTTTAATGGGTTAAAAATTGTGGTATGAATGAGTGTTCCTTATTGTGTTTATTGTATTAATTGTGTTCAAGTCCAGTTTGAGTAAGAATCAAGTAGCAAGGTTTAAAGATGCCGTTCTTTTCAAAATTAAGACAGATCAAAACTAGAAAAGGAGTACTCGAAGAAGCTGTTCCCATTCCACCTAGGGACACTCCAGGGTATTTTATGTACCATAAACATGGCCTAGATGCCGTATTATATCTTGACTTATGGGTGGACTACTGTGGTAAATAATTTAATTACCGGAACTTAATTTGATGCGGAAAATTAATAATAATAGCTCAGTAAAATAAGAGGCAGAATCCGTGGTATTAGAGGTTCGGAACGGGCTTTATTCCGAAATCAATTCGAATTGATGGACTCCATATTCCATCACCACGAAGGTTCAGGAAGTGAAGGGCAACTTTATTGACAGGTAATCATTTTTATACAGAGGCATTATAGTGAAACAGATGCAGGAGGCGTAACAGTTGATAACAAAGATAAAAACATACATGCGTAACTTAAAATGGGTGTAACTAGGCGTAACTTAAAGAACGTCATCAGGTATGATGTCATAAATGGGTGGTTTCATGAAAGAATTTCGCAATGTCAGCAGAAATACTTGGCAGAGATGCGCACGCAGCAGCATGACGTGTGATTGACGTGCAACTAGGGGGTGAAGGGGACTTGACATTTAGCTCTACATGTGGAGACAGAAGTCTGGGGGGTCAAGTCAACCTAATCCCAAATCATATCTAACATCCTATGTTTAAAGAACTATGTTATCCAAAAGGAAAGGTCTCTCGAATAAAATCTATTCTATACTGACTGTGAGTGCGTGTACAAGCGTCTAAGTGTCTACATTGGATGCGAAGGGCAGAAATCTTCCATAGTAACAGGGCTATGAATTACTTACATAAAGACAGAGAAGCCGGGCCCTTTGCTCGGTAGCTGGAAGAATGTTTACTTAAACTACTAGACAGGAATGCATTGGATGGGGAGCGGAGCAGATAATCTCGAAGGTGAAATACAGTTTTTGGCAAGCAGACAGGTCGAGTCAGGCACCGTTAGCCGCGCAGGGAGTAGGACAAAGTTCATGGATACAGATGCGAGCTCAGACTGGAGCTTTCAGAGGCAGAAGGCAGGAAAAGGCTTAATGGCAGAATCAGGGCCTACTCGCCTGGACTGTAAAATGGGATAAATGAACCATATAAAGCCGGTGGCCTTTCATACTTAGGAATAGAATATCCGGCCCATTCATGGCGGATCTGAAAGAGGACATGTTGACGGTGGACGCACATGTGTTTGCGTCTTCATAACTGGAACTGGAGGGAACATACATGTACTTGTGATTTATACATGAAACCGTTGGGGTCCAAGATAGGGGACATAACTGATCATAAAAAATCCATATTTCCACATTCCCTCCTTGTCCCCTACTTGCCCTTAAGAGATATCAATCTTCATCAATCCGTTGATCTGTTCATATAGCATCATTTGTTCTTCTTTCTTCTTCCGGGATGAATGAAATCTTGGTGGTGGAATACACGATGTGGCACACAGACCACAAATCGCTGGTCCACATTGTAGGCATAAGCAGCAACTGAATAGTATGAGAAAGCCAATACCTAGGAAGGATAGGACCCTCCATCCAAAGGTTGACAATACACTCCAAAACCAACCGGACCAAGTCCAGGTGCCTGGATTCTGGTGTATCTGGCTTACAATCTTATGAAGGCGAGTTATGGCTTTATATACAGATGGCGAATTTTCTGGTATGAAAATGCAACAACTTGATCCGATGACCCTACAAGCTCCGCCCCTATCGGCCAGGATGACGTCAAGGACAAGACGATTTTGAAGCACAACAATCCGCATAGCAGACTGCTCTTCTGTTAAATTGCCTAAGGCGGAAATAGTTTCATTCACTACTGCTTCAAGGGTTCTGGTTAATCTACGTATCAGCTTACTATTGGTAACTGTACCTATATAGGGAAAGAGACCTTTATTGAAATCTGTGTATTTTTCCCATGCTGTTTCAGTGTAATCGACGATTGGGAGATCTCTCCGTTCTCTATTGTGTACTAAATGAGTATTTCTGTGATAATCAGGAGGAGCTAGGAAAACAGGTGGCAAAAGGAATCCGATGTAGCAGGTACCATCCCAATCTAGAGGCAAACGTATATATGCAGTCTGACCACATATGAAGTAGGAATGGCGAGAAGCTCTAAATGTAGACTTGCCTTGATCACTGAATTCTATTACAGTGGTGCATCTACTATGGCCCATATGTATGGAACCATTCTTTCTTACACATAATTCACCTTTAACTGGAAATACTGACATAGCGGGCAAAATTGGTGCAGCTTCAGATTCAACATTCAGGATCATGAGATTAAGCGTGAAATTCCCTAATCCATATACTTCATTTTCTAGATCAGTTCCTGTTCTTTTGGGAAGTCCCTCCTTGTTAGGGTAGCAGACTTTAAGCAAAGCTAAGTTCACGTTTCCCCATACCCAGTTGTCTTGATAAGTTACTGAGTTTGAATCGAGGGAATTAATTAAACTAAACCATGCTCCACAGGAGCCATTGTGTGTGAACGGATATGGAAAGAGAGGCAGAATTCCCTTATAGTTCTGATAGGGAGGGAGTCGGCCACATATCCAACAATTTGTAGCATTGCTAGCCTGATGGGAATGATGTAACATACTAATAAAAGTGTTATTGCGCAGCGCAAATCTATAGGACAACTCATGCGGGGGTAATTCACTAAAAGAATGTTCAGCAGTAACATTGTAGACATGTTTAGAAATAGGATAATATATGTGCAACAATATACTTGCAGCGATTATTAAAAGACTTAAGAAAAACAAAATTAATAACGTCACTGTGCAATGACTACGCAGTGATTTACAGTACGCATGTTGTTTCAACTGCATCCTTCGGTTTCTTTCTCTATTCAGGTCTAAGGGATACATGTCAGAGACAAATTCGACCGATTCACCTTGGAGAGGACTTAAACAATCAAATTGTCTGACTTGTTAGACCGTAGTTTTAGTTTGTATAGTTCCTTATTATTCTGTTCAACCAAAGGAAGCTTTGAGTCAATCGGTGAAGACACGCGAGGTGTATCGTTTACATCAGACGGAAGTCCATGAAATTTCTTGATATGACTTGAATGTATCCAGCCTTTGTGACCTTCGATCTTCACGGCTGTCCTCGTGGTTAACAGTACGAGTTGAGGCGATTTCCACCTAGGATCCAGCTGAGACTTCCGGTCAAAGTTCCTCACTAACACCAGGTCCCCGGGAATTACGTCATGGGGTTTCACCTCGGTGTTGTCGGGAAAAGCTGCAGCTACCTGTGAACGACAAGATTGTAGTGCAGACATCAAGGAAGCCAAGTAATCTGTCAGCATATTACAGTCAACATCAGTTTTTTTGCGTGGTATAGGCGTCCCCCACATATTTGGTGGTCTACCGAAGATCACCTCATAAGGGGATAGCCCTGTTCGAGAGTGCGCTACCATTCTCATGTAAAAGAGTGCAACTGGTAAGGCTACTACCCAGTCGACACCTTTCTCTCTACATATTTTGGACAATCTAATTTTCAGAGTTTGATTATGTCGTTCCACGAGACCTGCTGCCTCGGGGTGTCGGACACAGTGAAATCTCCACTGATAGCCTAACAAAAGTGAAACGTGTTTCATTAGTTCGGATGAGAACGGCTGGCCGTTATCTGAGTAGACAACACGTGGTAAACCGTACCGTGGGAAGAATTCTCGAACCAACTGTTTGGCAGTAGTCGGGGCAGTGTAATCTGAAACCGGGTATGCCTCTGTCCAACGGGAAAGAGCACAGACAACTACGAGAACATATTTGAATCCTCGACATCGTTCCATCTGGATATAATCCATCTGGAGGACTTCAAAAGGGTGATCAGGAGGCTGAAATCCTCCTTGTTCTATGGGAATGCTTTTACCTGGGTTAAACTGACAACAGATCATACAGGTACGAACTTTTTGTTTAGCTGCTGCTCGTAAATGTTTGTTGAACCAAATGTGTTGAATGCTGTCTAGCATAGCTTTTTCTCCTAGGTGCGCTGGACTATGTACAGTATTAATGATAACTTGGACCATTGAATCAGGAAGGAACCATACAGATTTTTCCTTCGTCATCCATCCTTGATCCGTTTGGATCCCTCCTAATTCAGTCCATTTCTTTATTTCCTCTGGTGTAGCATGTGTCTGTATGTCAATTACGTCAAGAGCGGGATCCTTAACCGTCATGCAATATGTTGGTGTCGGAACTATTGTCTTTGTCATGTCAGATGTTTGAGTTTGAGCAGTCTGTTTAGCTGTTCTGTCAGCTAGATCATTGCCTTGGGAAATGATATCAGTAACTTTCGTATGAGCTTTACATTTCATAATTGATATTGCAGTGGGTAGATGTATTGCATCTAATAAGGCATGAATGAGGGGTCCGTGCTGAATGTGGGCACCGTGAGAAGTTAAATAACCTCTCTCTCGCCACAGCACGCCGAAGTCATGTACAACTCCGAATGCATAACGTGAATCAGTGTATATGTTGACTTTTTTATTTGTGGCTTGAATACAGGCTTGTGTCAGAGCGATAAGCTCTGCTGCTTGGGCTGACAAGGTATTTATGCAATTTGTTTCAATGACTTCAGTGTCTGTTGTGACTGCGTAAGCGGCCACTAGCTCTCCTGTATTTGTTCTCATACATGAACCATCTACATACAACGTCAGGTCTGGGTCTGACAATGGGACGTCTGTCAAGTCTTGTCTAGGTTTCGTCGTGATAGTGATAACTTCAATACAATCATGTGCTAGTGGGTCTGTTCCGTTTACTGGTAACAGTGTGGCAGGATTCAATGTACTACAACGTCTGATTTCTATGTGTGGCTGAAACAATGTTAATTCGTAACCGGTGAGTCTTGCTATAGTCAAGTGTTGTGTTTGTGTGCGGTTCAAGAGAACCTCTACTGCATGTGGTACTTGTACTGTCAATTGGTGTCCTAACACTATGGCATCGCTTTGTCGGATTGCTAAAGCTGTTGCTGCCACTGATTTCAGGCACACAGGCAGAGCCTGAGCTACGGGATCTAATGTACTAGAAAAATAAGCACATGGTTTGTGTGATCCTGCTTGTTCCTGTGTGAGTACTGACAAGGCAGTACCTTCGCGTTCTGTAACGAAGAGTGTAAACTGTTTATTGTAACATGGTGTTGCTAAAACAGGTGCTTGACATAAAGCTTTCTTTAGGCTTTCAAAAGCTTGTGTATGTTCCTGAGTCCAAGGGAGGACAGTCGATGTGGCTGCCTCCTGCGTTGTCAACTGAATGAGTGGTTTTGCTAGAAATGCATACTGAGGGATCCACTGCCTACAATATGAAGTGAGGCCTATGAAAGCCCGCACCTCCTTTTGTGTCTTGGGTATTGGCATGTTAGCAATTAACTGGATGCGATCTGGTGTAAGCTGCCTTCCCTCCTTGGACAGCGAGTGCCCAAGGTAAACAACTCGCTGGACACAGAATTGTAGCTTAGAAGGGGACACCTTGTGCCCCTTTTCGGCCAAAAATTGTAAAACCGTCAGTGAGGCTTTTTCACATTCAGGTTCGCTTCTAGCGGTGATCAGCAGATCATCGACATATTGAAGCAGGGCAGTGTTGACTGGAATGTGGATACTGTCAAGTTCTCGTTTCAGTGCTTGGCTATAGATGCTGGTGCTTTCTGTGAATCCTTGAGGTGCGCGTGTGAATTTAAAGCTTCGTCCATTTAAACTAAATCCGAACAAGTATTGGCTTTCCGGATCTATTGGGACGCTGAAAAAGGCATTCTTGAGATCAATTACAGTAAAGAATGTTGCTTTGGAATCAATGGCTGTCAGTAATGAAGAAATGTCTGGGACTACGGGGTATTGTGGTACAATACATTTATTTAATTCGCGCAGATCAATAACCAATCGATTTACTGGCGGGGCTTTTGGATCAGTTCGTTTAAGAATCGGAATTATCGGTGAATTACATACATTGGAGTCGGTTTCCACAACCACTCCTTGGGTAATAAGCTCGTCAATGATTTGCAGTAAAGCCACTACAGCATCTGGGGGTAACTTGTATTGTCGCATTCGTGGTAGTACCACTCCTGCCTTTAGTGTGACTCGATATGGTGTAATGTTCATGCAACCAACATCTGTAGGGCCTTGTGCCCATAAATGTGTGGGTAAAGTCTGCAGTCGGTGATCCATGTCTCGGGACACGTAGTGCCCTTTGAAATCATGTAAAAACAATCTTACTCCTTCCGGAGAACAACATATTATAGCTCCTAGAGCTTTCAATGTTTTTATGCCTAACAGGTTTTCTGGACATGATTTAGTAAGCAATAAATCTGTAGTTCGTGTCAAGGGACCAATCGTAAGGGGAAGAGGCTGTGATACTTCGTTAATGATAGGTTTTCCTGAAAAGCCAAGGGAAATATTCTGTGAGCCTGAGAGGGGTGCCCCTGGAACTTCACTACGTTTTATGGTTGTTCGGCTTGCCCCTGTATCAAGTAGAAATTTTCTATCTTGGCCTAATAGTTCACTGTGTACATAAGGTCCTTCTTGATCTACAGGGACCTCGATAAGGGGTAAGCCAACTTCCCTCTCTAGGCTGTTTCATGAGTATCGTTGATAATCAGGATAGTCATACTGTGCGGTCTGGTACATCTGTTGTGTCGTTGTTTGTGTGGCAGCAATAGGCTGCGGTGGTGGAGCTGGCATAGACTGTTGCGGAGCTGGCATGGACTGTGCATGCTGCGGAGTTCCTTGTTGGTTCTGATCCTGTCTAAGTGGCCGTGGTCTTTCTTTTGTATTACCTATGGCGATATTATGTTTTAAAACTGGACAATCGTGTACATAATGACCTGGCTGTTTACAATAGTTGCATGTCCCTTTTACAGGACCTGCTGAAACACTGGACTGTGTCATACCCTTTTTATGACCGTCAGCTGGAACTGTCTGGGAAACTAGCATTTTCATTTTCGTGTCTTTCATGCGTCTTTGTTCATGTTCTTGTTCCTCTCTAATTCTATTGTGATGGTACTGTAGCATTTGTAACATTTGTGACGGAGTGTTACCTTGCCATGTACTCTCGAATTTCAATACTCTATTCTTAACTTGGGGCAAGGAATTTTCAACTAATTTTGTCACAAACAGATGTGGATACGATTCGCTACTTGCTTTTATTCCACTATTTATACCAAAACATTTTTCGAATCGGGCATAGAAATCACTAGTGTCCTCATCGTGCTTTTGTTTACAGGCTGAGATTGCACCCCAGTCTTCCTTTTTCGTAGTTAATAAACGTGGCAGTACCTGTACTAGTAAACCTGGTAGTGTTTTGGTCTTTTCCCCAAGCCCTGAACCTGGACCTCGAGCTTTTTCTTCGTTTTCTAATGCTGTCCAATCTATCTTTTGGTCTCCCACCTCCCAATCCTTTTCCTTGAGTTTTTTGTAAATGCCCGCAGGCATTAGTACCTTCAATATTGTCATAATGTCGGGATAGGTATACTCTCCCATGAGCAACATGTCTTTAATTTCACGGTGGAAACCCGCTGGGTCTTTGTCATGACTGGGTACCACTTTCTTCATTTCTAATAGTTCTATTTTAGATATGGGTGTGTATACAAACACACGTTTAAACTGATTGTCCTCACCTTTTATCGGGTGGACTTCGCGTAAGGGATTCTGTCTATCCATATAATACGTCGTTCTTTCCTTGATGGGCAGTGAGACATGTTCGGGACATACAAAAAGAATGTACTGCTTTCTGGATTCTAGTATTTCTCTAATTAACTCAGTACTTGAACCTCTCCATTTATTCGTGAGTAATTCAGTCAATATATCAGGTAAGGGACCAGGATCGGAGTGTTGGCTTTTATATAATATAAGGAGTTGTTGAATCATATAGATACCAGCTAAACGCTGTTCATCTGGGGTGAGGTTCAAAAACGTGTGCGCTAATGTATCATCACTATATTTTCCGGGACTATCAACCCAATGAAAGGCTGACCTGGCTAATTCTTGTTCGTCCATAGAATCGAGTATATGATAACCCCTTCGTTCTCGGAGTAATTTGTCAGCGGCTTGGAACGAATGTTCGGGGGACCTTATATTTATTATAGGGGTTTGGAAATTTCTGCTATTATCTGGACGTATCGGACGTATCGGATCAGTAAAGCATCTAGTATTATTGCAAGATCTTCCTCTACCTACATAGGCCATGGTTTCTAACTGTCCTGTGGGCAGTTCTAATTCTTCCTCCTCCTCGGTTTGTTCAGGCTGGTCTACTGCTAATCTTTCTTCGTGTATTCGTTCTATTTCTTTGCGGATCTTTCGGCACATAGCTACTATACTTAATCGTTTATCATGTCTCCCCACTGATATATTCCGACTCCATGTGGTAAGAATTTGCATTTCTTCCGGATTTACCCCTGGTCGGTCTTGATTTCTGATCACACAATTTATGAGGAAACGTAACAGTTCCCCCTGTATCTCCACTTTCTGGTACTCCATGGCTCTATTAATACTTTCAGAATCTCGTCCTGACTGGACAAAGTGATATATATTTTCTAAATGTGTAGTCATTCCTGGTAGTCTCCCTAAATATATCGCAGCTCGTCGGATACGTAATGATGCCAGCAGCATTTCGTCCCCTTTGCCGGGCACAGGGTCATATCTACAATCTATTAGAAGTTCCTTAAGCATGTCGGGAGTTACTAGTTTGGGCGTACGTTGGTGGGCTAAATCTTGAAAGGAAAGTTTATTTACTCTGGGTGGCGTGGAAAAAATGTTTGATGTACCTCCTGTAGCACCACCTGGGGTGCTGGATGTGAAAGGATTCGTTGAACGTGATATAGCAACCATAGGTGTGGATACAGCTGTAGAAACAGATGTGCTTGCCGGAACTTGTGTCGGAGTTTGCTGTTGCGGAGGTACAGACGGAGGAGGGTCTTGGCGTTGAACCCCCTCGGCAGGCGGTCTATGTGGCGCAGTATTAGCATACTCGGGAGCCGCGTCGTCTAAATAAGAGGAAAGGAAAACATCTTCTGCGGTTCTGGGATGCCCTTTGGGATGTGCTCTTATCGGGAACAATGGGGGTGGCAAGTCTTTTGGTATCTCCGGAGTAGCCTTAGGTAACCCTTCGGCCAGAAGAGGATACATACCATTCATAAGGGCATTTCTTTGTCTGTCTACTTGTTCTGATTTTACTCGAGTACCTTCTTCAATTAAAAGATTTTCTCGGACTTTATTTGAAGTCTCCTTACTTTTCTCTTCCTGTCTGAGCGCTTTTTCTGTACGTCTATATGATTCTTTACGCCATAATTCAATGGCATCTTTCTGTGACTGTCTAGCTTTCTTTTTCCATAACTCTTCCTCTACTTTCATGATGCAATCTGCATCCCAGGTCCCAGCTGCGGGCCACCTCTGACTTTCTGGTAATTCCTTGGTGTAGTCTACCCATAAATCAAGAAATAATATGGCGTCTAGGCCATGTTTATGATACATGAAGTACCCCGGAGTGTCCCTAGGAGGAATGGGAATAGCTTCTTCGAGTACCCCTTTTCTAGTTTTGATCTGTCTTAATTTCGAAAAGAGCGGCATATTGAGAACTGATCTGATACACGTTTAATACAACAAAACACAATAATGAACAGTCATTCACACCACAATATGCAGAACGTATTTAAAAATATTTTAACATTTAACATTTAATGAACAACAATGATGGCCATTTAGGGAACTAGTCACTAAGCATAATACTCGGCACTAACTAGGTAATTCTGAACTATATACTAGACATACTTGATATACTGCTGAACAGTACAGATACACTGCTGAAACAGTGCAGACCGGATTTGTGTACCCAAACCCGTCTTGACCGGCACAACCTATGTGCACGTCAGAACGCCTCCCCGACAATGGTACTCACCGGGTAGCTCGGAACGGAAGGCCTCGGAACTGAACTGAACTGGACTTGAACCGGACTGAACTCGACTCGGAACTTCGGAACCTCGGAAACTGGTGGGCCTCTGTATACCTCGGATCTTGCTCTCTCAGCTAGGCTCTGGTCGGGATACTTCGCACTTCTCACCGCCTCGTCTGGGTGTTGATCGCAGCCTCAGTTACCCCCGCTCTGCAGGAGGGAGATACAGGAAATCCTGTGGATACGCGTTGTTGTCCGTCCAGCTGTGACAGGAGACCGGGCCTGCAACGCACCTCCGGCGCGTGAGATGAGAAAGTGTCCCTGTTCGGGCGCCATATATGTGGTAAATAATTTAATTACCGGAACTTAATTTGATGCGGAAAATTAATAATAATAGCTCAGTAAAATAAGAGGCAGAATCCGTGGTATTAGAGGTTCGGAACGGGCTTTATTCCGAAATCAATTCGAATTGATGGACTCCATATTCCATCACCACGAAGGTTCAGGAAGTGAAGGGCAACTTTATTGACAGGTAATCATTTTTATACAGAGGCATTATAGTGAAACAGATGCAGGAGGCGTAACAGTTGATAACAAAGATAAAAACATACATGCGTAACTTAAAATGGGTGTAACTAGGCGTAACTTAAAGAACGTCATCAGGTATGATGTCATAAATGGGTGGTTTCATGAAAGAATTTCGCAATGTCAGCAGAAATACTTGGCAGAGATGCGCACGCAGCAGCATGACGTGTGATTGACGTGCAACTAGGGGGTGAAGGGGACTTGACATTTAGCTCTACATGTGGAGACAGAAGTCTGGGGGGTCAAGTCAACCTAATCCCAAATCATATCTAACATCCTATGTTTAAAGAACTATGTTATCCAAAAGGAAAGGTCTCTCGAATAAAATCTATTCTATACTGACTGTGAGTGCGTGTACAAGCGTCTAAGTGTCTACATTGGATGCGAAGGGCAGAAATCTTCCATAGTAACAGGGCTATGAATTACTTGCATAAAGACAGAGAAGCCGGGCCCTTTGCTCGGTAGCTGGAAGAATGTTTACTTAAACTACTAGACAGGAATGCATTGGATGGGGAGCGGAGCAGATAATCTCGAAGGTGAAATACAGTTTTTGGCAAGCAGACAGGTCGAGTCAGGCACCGTTAGCCGCGCAGGGAGTAGGACAAAGTTCATGGATACAGATGCGAGCTCAGACTGGAGCTCTCAGAGGCAGAAGGCAGGAAAAGGCTTAATGGCAGAATCAGGGCCTACTCGCCTGGACTGTAAAATGGGATAAATGAACCATATAAAGCCGGTGGCCTTTCATACTTAGGAATAGAATATCCGGCCCATTCATGGCGGATCTGAAAGAGGACATGTTGACGGTGGACGCACATGTGTTTGCGTCTTCATAACTGGAACTGGAGGGAACATACATGTACTTGTGATTTATACATGAAACCGTTGGGGTCCAAGATAGGGGACATAACTGATCATAAAAAATCCATATTTCCACACTACACCAAGGATCTAGCAGAAAGTCAGAGGTGGCCCGCAGCTGGGACATGGGATGCAGATTGCATCATGAGAGTAGAAGAAGAATTATGGAAAAAGAAAACCAGACAGTCACAGAAAGATGCCCTTTAACTATGGCGTAAAGAATCGCATAGGCGCACAGAGAAAGCGCTCAGACAGGAAGAGAAAAGTAGGGAGAACTCAAATAAAGCCCGAGAAAATATATTAATTGAGGAAGGTATCCGAGTAAAAACAGAACAAGTAGACAGACAACGAAATACTCTTATGAATGGTATGTATCCTCTTTTGGCCGAAGGTTTACCTAAGGCCACCCCGGAAATACCGAAAGATTTGCCACCCCCATTACTCCCGATTAAAGCACATCCCAAGACCGCAAAAGATATTTTCCTTTCTTCCTATTTAGACGATGGAGCTCCCGAATATGTTAATGTTCCACCACACACGCCACCTGTCGATGGTGCTCAACCCCGAGATCATCCGCCCCCAACTCCGCAACCACAAACTCCTCCGCACATTCCAATAGGTCCATCTGTTTCCACCGCTTTTCCTGCATCCACAGTTTCTACCTTACATCCCACAAATCCTTTCGTGCCTAGCACCTCAGAAGGTGCGACAGGAGGTGCGACAGCAATTTTTGCCACGCCACCATCACGAAGTAAATCGTCTCTTAGAGATTTAGCAAACCAACGTACACCCCAAATAGCAACGTCCGACATGTTCAAGGAACATCTTGTGGATTGTAGATATGATCCAGTGCCCGGTAAAAATGACAGAATGCTGCTATCATCACTACGTATACGACGAGCTTCAATATATTTAACGACACTACCAGGAATGGTTAAACATTTAGACAATATATATCGCTTTGTCCAAACAGGGCAAGGCCCTGAAAGTATTGACGAAGCCATGGAATACCAGAAAGTGGATATACAGAGACTACTGTTACGCTTCTTCATAAACTGCTTGATCAGAGACAGAGATAGGTCCGAGGTAGATCAGGATGAAATGCAAGTACTTACCAGATGGGGTCAGAATATATCAGAGGGAAAACATGATAAACAGACGTGTATAGTAGCTATGTGCCGAAAGATCCGCAAAGAAGTAGAACGAATACATAAAGCCAGATTGGAGGCAGACAAAACTGAATCAGAGGGAGAGGAGGAGGAAGAATCAGAAATGCCCACAGGACAATTAGAAACGATAGCTTATGTAGGTAGGGGAAGACCTTGTAACAATACCAGATACTTTAATGATCCGATACGTCCGATACGTCCAGAATGTAACAGACATTTTCAAGCCCCTATGCTAAATACGAAGTCCCCTGAACACTTATTCCAGGCTGCTGATAAATTACTCCGAGACCGAAGGGGGTATCACATGCTCGATTCTATGGATGAACAAGAATTAGCCAGGTCAGCAGTACAATGGGCTGACAGTTCTGAAAAATACAGTGATGATGCGCTAGCACACACGTTTTTGAATCTTACCCCAGACGAACAGCGTTTAGCTGGTATATACATGATACAGCACCTCCTTATATTATATAGAAGCCAACACTCCGATCCTGGTCCCCTACCTGATATACTGATAGAATTACTCACGAACAAATGGAGAGGTTCAGGTACTGATTTAATTAAAGAAATTCTAGAATATCGGCACCAGTACATTGTCTTTGTATGCCCAGAACATGTTTCAGTTCCCCCCAAGGAAAGAAAAACGTATCACATAGACAGACAGAATCCCTTACGCGAAGTGCACCCAATCAGAGGTGATGACAATACTTTTAAACGCGTGTTTGTGTACACGCCCATAACTAAAATTGAATTATTAGAAATGAAGAAAGTAGTACCTAGCCATGACAAAGACCCAGCAGGTTTCCACCGTGAGATAAAAGACATGTTACTCATGGGAGAGCATACTTACCCTGACATTATGAAAATATTAAAAGTCTTATTACCTGCCGGTATTTACGAGAAACTCAAAGAAAAGGAATGGGAGGTGGGAGACCAAAAGATAGATTGGACAGCATTAGAAAACGAAGAAAAGGCCCGAGCTGCAGGTGCAGGGCTTGGGGAAAAGACTACAGCATTACCAGGATTATTACTGCAGGTACTACCACGTTTATTGACTACGAAAAAGGAAGACTGGGGTGCAATTTCAGCCTGTAAACAAAAACAAGATGAAGACACTAGTGATTTCTATTCCCGATTTGAAAAATGTTTTGGTATTAATAGTGGTATAAAAGCAAGTAGTGAGTCGTATCCACATCTGTTTGTGACAAAATTAGTTGAGAATTCCCTGCCCCAAGTTAAGAATAGAGTATTAAAATTCGAGAGTACCTGGCAAGGTAACACACCGTCACAGATGTTACAAATGTTACAATATCATCACAATAGAATTAGAGAAGAACAAGAACATGAACAAAGACGTATGAAAGACACGAAAATGAAAATGCTCGTTGCTCAGTAAGTTCCAGCTGACGGTCATAAAAAGGGTACGACGCAGTCCAATGATTCAGCGGGTCCTGTTAGAGGGACATGCAACTATTGTAAACAGCCAGGTCATTATATACACGATTGCGCAGTTCTGAAACATAATATCTCTACGGGTATAACGAAGGAGAGACCACGTCCGCCTAGACAGGATCAGATCCAACAACAAGTACCTCAGAATATACAGCCTATGCCAGCTGTACAACAGACTGCACCACAACCACAACAACAACCACAACAACAGCCACAGCCTATTGCTGCAACACAAAACACGACACAACAGATGTACCAGTATGCACAAAATGACTATCCAGAATATCAGCGCTACACATGAAATAGCCTAGAGAGGGAAGTTGGCTTACCCCTTATTGAGGTTCCTGTGGACCAAGAGGGTCCTTATGTACAGAGTCAAGTATTAGGGAAAGACAGAAAGTTTCTACTCGATACAGGGGCAAGCAGAACAACTATCAGTCACAGCGAAGTCCCAGGGGCACCCCTCTCAGGCTCACAAAATATTTCCCTTGGTTTTTCAGGAAAGCCCACTATTAACGAAGTATCGCAACCACTTGCATTTACAGTCGGTCCATTAACACGGACTACAGATCTATTACTTACTAAATCATGTCCAGAAAACTTGTTAGGTATAAAAACATTGAAGACTCTAGGAGCTATAATATGTTGTTCTCCGGAAGGAGTACGACTATTTTTGCGTGACTTTAAAGGTCACTACGTGTCTAGAGACATGGATAACCGGTTACAGAATCTACCCGCACATTTATGGGCACAAGGCCCCACTGATGTAGGTTGTATGCACATTACACCATATCGAGTCACACTCAAAACAGGAGTAGTACTACCACGAATGCGACAATACAAATTACCACCAGATGCTGTAGTGGCTTTACTGCAAATCATTGACGAGCTCATTGCACAAGGAGTGGTTGTAGAAACGGACTCCAATGTATGTAATTCCCCGATAATTCCGATTCTTAAACGAACTGATCCAAAAGCACCACCAGTATATCGATTAGTTATTGATCTGCGAGAATTAAATAAATGCATTGTACCACAATACCCCGTGGTCCCAGATATCTCTTCATTGCTAACAGCCATAGATTCAGAAGCAACGTTCTTTACTGTAATTGATCTCAAGAACGCTTTCTTTAGCGTCCCAATCGATCCGGAAAGCCAATATTTGTTCGGATTCAGTTTAAATGGACGAAGTTTTAAATTCGCACGCGCACCTCAAGGATTCACAGAAAGCCCCAGCATCTATAGCCAAGCACTGAAAAGAGAACTGGACAGTATCCACATGCCAGCTAACACTGCCCTGCTTCAATACGTCGATGATCTGCTGATCACCGCCCGAAGCGAACCTGAATGTGAAAAAGCATCACTGACGGTTTTACATTTCTTAGCCGACAAGGGGCACAAAGTGTCCCCTTCGAAGCTGCAATTCTGTGTCCAGCAAGTTGTGTACCTTGGGCACTTGCTGTCCAAGGGGGGAAGACAGCTTACACCCGACCGTATCCAGTTAATTGTTAACATGCCGCCACCCAAGACACAAAAGGAGGTACGGGCATTCATAGGCCTCACTTCGTACTGTAGGCAGTGGATCCCTCAATATGCATTTCTAGCGAAACCACTCATTCAGTTGACAACACAGGAGGCAGCGACATCGACTGTCCTCCATTGGACTCAGGAACATACGCAAGCTTTTGAAAGCCTAAAGAAAGCTTTATGCCAAGCACCTGTTTTAGCAACACCATGTTACAGCAAACGTTTTACACTCTTTGTCACAGAACGTGAAGGTACTGCTTTGTCAGTACTCACGCAGGAACAAGCAGGATCACACAAGCCATGTGCTTATTTTTCTAGTACATTAGATCCCGTAGCTCAGGCTCTTCCTGCGTGCCTGAAATCAGTCGCAGCAACAGCTTTAGCAATCAGACAAAGCGATGCCATAGTGTTAGGACATCAATTGACAGTACAAGTACCACACGCAGTAGAGGTTCTCTTGAACCGGACCCAAACACAACACTTGACTATAGCAAGACTGACGGGTTATGAATTGACATTGTTCCAGCCACACATAGAAATCAGACGTTGTAGTACATTAAATCCTGCCACAATTTTGCCATTAAGTGGAACAGACCCATTGGCACATGATTGTATTGAAGTCATTACTATTACGACGAAACCCAGACAAGACCTGACAGATATTCCATTACCAGATCCAGACCTGACATTGTATGTAGATGGTTCATGCATGAGAACAAATACAGGAGAGTTAGTGGCCGCTATGCAGTCACAACAGACACTGAAGTTATTGAAACAAATTGTATCGATACCTTGTCAGCTCAAGCAGCAGAGCTCATCGCTCTGACACACGCCTGTATTCAAGCCAAAAATAAGAAAGTCAACATATACACAGATTCACGTTATGCATTCGGAGTCGTCCATGACTTCGGCGTGCTTTGGCGAGAGAGAGGTTATTTAACTTCTCACGGTGCCCACATCCAGCACGGTCCCCTTATTCAAGCTCTTTTAGATGCAATACATCTGCCGACTGCAATATCGATTATGAAGTGTAAAGCCCATACAAAAGTGATTGACATTATTTCTCAGGGTAACGACCTAGCTGACAGAACAGCTAAACAGACTGCTCAGAATCAGACTCATATGACTGACACGACAAAGACAATAGTTCCGACACCAACACACTGCATGACAGTTAAGGATCCCGCCCTTGATGTAATTGACATACAGACACATGCCACACCAGAAGAAATAAAGAGATGGACTGAATTAGGAGGGATCCAAACGGATCAAGGATGGATGACGAAGGGAAAATCTATATGGTTTCTTCCTGACTCCATGGTTCAAGTCATCATTAACACACTACATAGTCCAGCGCACCTAGGAGAGAAAGCTATGCTAGACAGTATTCAACACATTTGGTTCAATAAACACTTGCGAGCAGCAGCTAAACAGAAAGTACGTACCTGCATGATTTGTTGTCAGTTCAATCCAGGAAAAGGCGTACCTGTAGAACAGGGTGGATTTCAACCCCCCGATCACCCTTTTGAAGTCCTCCAGATGGATTATATCCAGATGGAACGTTGTCGAGGATTCAAATATGTCCTCATAGTTGTATGCGCTCTTTCCCGGTGGACAGAGGCGTATCCCGTCTCAGATTACACTGCCCCGACTACTGCCAAACAGTTAGTTCGAGAATTCTTCCCACTGTATGGTTTGCCCCGTGTCGTGTACTCAGATAATGGCCAGCCATTCTCATCCGAGCTAATGAAACATGTTTCACTTCTGTTAGGCTATCAATGGAAATTCCACTGTGTCCGACATCCCGAGGCAGCAGGTCTCGTGGAGCGGCATAATCAAACTTTGAAAATTAGACTGTCTAAAGTATGTAGAGAAAAAGGTGTCGACTGGATAGTAGCTTTACCAGTTGCGCTCTTTTACATGAGAATGGTAGCACACTCTCGAACAGGGCTATCCCCGTATGAGGTGATCTTCGGTAGACCACCAAACATGTGGGGGACGCCTATACCTCGTAAAATCACTGATGTTGATTGTAATATGCTGACAGATTACCTGGCTTCCTTGATGTCTGCACTACAATCTTGTCGTTCACAGGTAGCTGCAGCTTTTCCCGATAACACTGAGGTGAAGCCCCATGACGTGGTTCCGGGGGACCTTGTGCTTGTAAGGAACTTCGACAGAAGGAACCCGCTGGAGCCTCGCTGGCAGTCGCCCAAGCTCGTCTTATTGACCACAAGGACAGCTGTGAAGATTGAGGGACGTAAAGGGTGGTTGCACTCGAGCCATATCAAAAAATTTCATGGACTATCATCTGACTTGAATTTTCAGCCCTGCATTCCCTCACAGACTGACTCAAAACTCCCCCTGGTTGATAAGCCAGAAAAAGAAAACTATAAACTGAAACTAAGGTCTAGCAAGTCAGACAATTTGATTGTTTAAGTCCTCTCCAAGGTGAATCGGTTGAATTTGTCTCTGACATGTATCCTCTAGACCGAAATAGAGAGAGAAATAGACAGAAACAGCTCAAGAAACATGCGTACTATAAATCACTTCGTAGTCACTGCATAGTGACATTGTTAATTATGTTTTTTCTAAGTCTTCTGATTATTATTGGCAGTATATTATTACACATGTATTACCCTATTTCCAAGCGTGCTTTCAATGCTACTGCCGAACATTCTTTTAGCGAATTACCCCCGCATGAGTTGTCCTATAGATTTGCGCTGCGCAACAACACATTCATTAGTATGTTACATCATTCTCATCAGACCAGCAATGCTACAAATTGTTGGATATGTGGCCGACTCCCTCCCTATCAGAAATACAAGGGAGTTCTGCCCCTCTTTCCGTATCCATTCACACACAATGGCTCCTGTGGAGCATGGTTTAGTTTGATTAATTCCCTAGATTCAAATTCAGTAGTTTATCAAGACAACTGGGTATGGGGAAACCTGAACCTAGTTTTACTTAAAGTCTGCTACCCTAACAAGGAGGGACTTCCCAAAAGAACAGGAACTGATCTAGAAAATGAAGTATATGGATTAGGTAACTTTACACTTAACCTCATGATCCTGAATGTTGAATCCGAAGCTACACCAATCTTGCCCGCTATGTCAGTATTTCCAGTTAGAGGCGAATTATGTGTAAGAAAGAATGGTTCAATACACATGGGCCATAGTAAATGTACCACTGTAATAGAATTCAGTGATATAGGCAAGTCTACATTTAGGGCTTTTCGTCACTCCTACTTCATCTGTGGTCACACCGCATACATACGCCTACCCCTAGATTGGGATGGTACCTGTTACATTGCATTCCTTCTGCCACCTGTTTTCCTAGCCCCGCCTGATTACCATAGGAATACCCATTTAGTACACAATAGACAGCAGAGAGATCTCCCGATTGTCGACTACACCGAAACAGCATGGGAGCAATACACAGATTTCAATAAAGGTTTCTTTCCCTACATAGGTACAGTCACTAATAGTAAGCTGATACGTAGATTAACTAGAACCCTTGAAGCAGTAGTGAATGAAACTACTTCCGCCTTAGGCAACTTAACAGAGGAGCAGTCTGCGATGCGGATTGTTGTTCTTCAAAATCGTCTTGTCCTTGACGTCATTCTGGCCGATAGGGGCGGAGCTTGTAGGGTCATCGGATCAAGTTGCTGTGTTTTCATACCAGAAAACACGCCGTCAGTATATAAAGCCATAACTCGCCTTCATAAGATTGTAAGCCAGATACACCAGAATCCAGGCACCTGGACTTGGTCCGGTTGGTTCTGGAGCGTGTTGTCAGCCTGGGGATGGAGGATCCTATCCTTCCTAGGTATTGGCTTTCTCATTCTATTCAGTTGCTGCTTGTGTCTACAATGTGGGCCAGCGATCTGTGGTCTGTGTGCCACATCGTGTATCCCGCCTTCAAATTTTCATTCAAGATCCCGGAAGAAGAAAGAAGAACAAATGATGCTATATGAACAGATTGATGGATTAATGAAGATGGATATTTCATGAAGGGTCCGTAGGGGACAAGGAGGGAATGAGGAAATATGAATTTTATGATCAGTTATGTCCCCTATCTTAGACCCCAACGGCTCCATGTACATGCTACAAGTACATGTATGTTCCCTCCAGTTCCAGCTATGAAGACGCAAATACATGTGCGTCCAACGTCAATATGTCCTCTTTCAGATCCGCCATGAATGGGTCGAATATTCCATTCCTAAGTATGATTGGCCACCGACTTTATATGGTTCACTTTTCTAGTTTTACAGTTCAGGCGAGTAGGCCCTGAATTCTGCCATCAAGTCTTTTCCTGCTTCTGCCTCTGAAATGCTCCAGCCTGGACCTGCATCCGTATCCATGAACTTTGTCCTACTCCCTGCGCGGCTAACGGTGCCTGACGCGGCCTGTTGCCTGCCAAAAACTGTATTCAGCCTTCAAGTTATCTGCTCCGCTCCTCATCCAATGCATTCCTGTCTAGTAGTTTAGGTAAACATCCTTCCAGCTACCGAGCAAAGGGCTCGGCCTCGCTGTCTTTATGCAAGTAATTCATAGCCCCTGTTACCATGGAAGATTCCTGCCCCCTCGCATCCCATGTAGACACATAGACGCTTGTACATGCACTAACAGTCAGTATAGAATAGATTCCGTCCGAGAGACCTTTCCTTTTGGATAAAACAGTTCCTTAAACAAAGATATTAGATACGATTTGGGATTAGGTTGACCTGACCCCCCAGACTTCTGTCTCCACATGTAGAGCTAAATGTCAATTCCCCTTCACCCTCTAGTTGCACGTCAATCACACGTCATGCGGCTGCGCGCGCATCTCTGCCAAATATTTCTGCTGACACTGCAGGATTCTCTTATGGATCCACCCACTTGTGACATCATTCTTAATGACGTTTCTAGTATACGCCTATTATTACGCCTATTTTCATTACGTATGTGTATTCTTATCTGTATTATCAGCTGTTACGCCTCCTGCATCTGTCTTAATGCAATGCTTTTCATATATATATTATTACTTGTCAATAATGTATTGCCTATCCCTTCCTGAACCTTCGTGGTGATGGAATAAGATTGCCTGGTTCGAACCATAATTCCTTTGTAAGGAATAAAGCCCTTTTCAGAACCTCTAATACCACGGATTCTGCCTCTTATTTTGACTGAGTTATTCTTACTAGACTTTACCGCATAAAAAATAGTACAGGTAATTTAAATATTTACCACAAAGGGTGTGACTTTTCTTCAACAGTTTTCTCCTGAGCGTCTCGGACTGGCACCCATCGATAACGCGCAGCCGGATGGCGTCGTCCGTTGAGAACGCGTCGAAGTCGCAGTGGTGTGCAAGCCGGCGTAGTCGAGTTATGTAGGTGCCCATCATCTCATCTTTTCCCTGTTGTGCCCACTGGAACACATACCTCTCGTAGTCCACATTCTTTTTGTGTAGAAATTTCTTATTCAACGCCTCACGTACTTTGGCGTAAGTCCCTGCCTCCACGGCTGGAATTTCCTTGATCATTTTGCTGATGTCTTTGCCCACAAGGTTACGGAGCGCTATGAGTTGGTCTTCGTCACCAAGCACTTTGGAGCCTTTGATGTAGTCTTCAAAATCCTCGATCCATTCCTCCCATCGAGGCCCCATGCTACTTCCGACCACGAGCGCCAGAGGCTCCGGAGGGCGCAGGTGCGACATCCCCATCACAACGGATTTCACCTCTTGGCGTGCGGGCGAGCCGTGGTTTGACATCGTGCTTCTCTTGCGATCGTTCTCTTGTAATTTGCCTTTGCTTGTGCTTGTTTGATTTTTTTTTTTGCCTTGTCTTGGGTTTGTTTGATTCTTCTCTTGCCTTTGCCTGTGCTTGTTTACTTTTCTTCTTGCTTTTGCTCGTGTTTGTTTACTTGGTTTCTTGCCTTGGCTTGGGTTTGTTAAGTTCTTCTCTTGCCTTTGCCTGTGCTTGTTTACTTTTCTTCTTGCTTTTGCTCGTGTTTGTTTACTTCGTTTCATGCCTTGGCTTGGGTTTGTTAAGTTCTTCTCCTGCCTTTGCCTGTGCTTGTTTATTTTCCTTCTTGCTTTTGCTCGTGTTTGTTTATTTGGTTTCTTGCCTTTTGCCAGTGCTTGTTCGGTGCCTGACTCCAAAATGGCCGCTTGCTTGCTTTACAGGGGGTGTCCTGGAAGCAGCCGCCTGATTTAAAGATGGCCACCGGGTCGTCTCTGCACGTGGGGCTTGACACGAGGCTCAGTCAGTTTTGCATTTCTCCCCACCTGGGTCGCGCTGTCGGCGGCCTCACTCGTCTGCTCTCTGGGGCCTCCTCCACTACAAGGTCAGCGCGCGCAGCGGCCGTCACTTCACCTGACACTCCCGAGGTTCGAGCTTCACACTGAGGGAGGGGGGAGTTCACATTCTGCCCGGCGGAACGTTTTCGCCTCAGGTCAGCGCCACACTCTCTCCGTCTCGCGCTCACGGGGCCTTTGATCCGGCGCAGGTCCCGGTCTCAACTCGGACAGGGCTGGCTTCAGGCTCCTTCTCTTGCGCCTCGTCCCGGGCGCAGACCACGGCTTTCTTTAGGGTTCAGGGGAGCACACCATGCATCCCACCCTCGTCGCCAGCTGTCGTGTCTCCAAGCAACAATGACGACAGACACCGTGGTCTTGGTACAGGGGTCTTTATTCACCTTCTTTACCCGTCCCTGTCCCTACTCGAACTGCCGCTTCCCTTTCCTCTCCACCTCCCTACTCCGCCCCTCCAACCACTAGACCGTCCCGCAACTGTACAAGGTGTACCACAATTTTGGCATAAATACAAATTTAAGCGCTCTATTTGTTTATTAGATCAAAGCGGAAGGCAGCAAAACACTGGGGAATCAACTGAAAGGCTGCTGTTTCTGTTGGAAGAGTATTTTACTCTGAATATCAAACTCACATTGGTGAGGAAGATAGTGTGAATTTATGGAAAATGTGCTCTCTTTTCAGCTTCTAGAGCACAGTCCATAACATCTATGAGAAAACCATGAGACAAAACTGTTTTCTCTAAAACATGGCTAGTCAAATCTCTGTAGAGAATTAACATTTATCACCACAGTTACGAAAATCTAATTAAAAAATAGTGACTAAAATCTGCTACCACCCCTTATATGTGCCCATTCCTGTGACCCTCAAAACCCACTATTAACTACAATGCATTTCAATGGGGACCATGACCAGAGGCCTGTAATAGCTGCCACTATATATTGTCCATGTGTGGCGAGCCAATCAAGGGAGGTCCCTTTGGGATGCCCCCCAAAATACCCCTAGGGTTCAGGGTGTGTTAAATCTGTTCCCTTTTATATTTTTTAATTCATTTTCAGGATGCCATTTTTCCTGTATCGCTTTCTAAAATTGCTTATGAGAATTAATATCAGAAATCAATGTTTTGGGACCTTGCCCCCTCTTTCTTGAATCCCACTTGAAGGATCACCCCCTAAAAACATTCCAGGAAAGCGCTTAAGTGGATTATATATATTTTTTTTTAATTTCATGAAAATTTCTAAAGATTCATCAAACAGAGCAAAAGGCATTAGCAGAACAAAAAGCCCTCTTCATATGGAAACTCCGATCTATCTATAACTAGAAAAATGAGACTGAAACTGTGTAATATATGCATCAGTGATTTATGCTACTATCACTGCCTTCCTGGACTTAAGAACAACAGCTGCCACCCAACAGCTCAATTATAACATTTTGAAAAACAAAAATCCTTTCCCAAGGCCGGTAGTCCAGTTTTCACAATATGCGGTATGGTTTATACATATATCAGTGGCGGCACGCAGAGGTAATGCTGTGTGGCAGTGAGGCGGGGAAGGGGCGGGGCTGGGTGAGGGGTAGTGGAGCCCAACATACGACGGCAGATATTTATTTATTTATTTAGATTCACCTTTGCTGTCGTAGATCAGACTCCACTACTCCCCCACCCGGCCCCGCCCCGCCTCACGGCCCCACAGTGTTACCTCTGCGAGCCGCCACTGAAGTATATTGCCACTTGTTCTGCAAATGAACTTTGATTACACTTTAATTAGTTTTAATGTTTTAAGTCAAGGCCATGTCTGCAACTTCAGAATACAATGAAGAGAAAGAGACATGGCTGATGAGAAGGGAGAAATGATCAGCATAGAAGGCTGGGGGATGAGCTAAGGTGCACGGGCGGTGGGTTGTAGGTTGTGTTGCATCCATGGTTGAATATCCAATGTGATCTGAATTTCAACCATTCCCTATTTCACACTTCCAATATTCTTCAGGTAATAATGCTGATTTTGTTTTCTCCCTCACCTTTCTCCTCCTGCCCCATCTAAAATTATGTCTCGCTTACTATGATTGTCTGTATAGTGGCTCCTTTCAATTCTCGATTCCACAACCAGCTCAGAAAAGTGCACTCAAAGCTTTCCATTGAAGCACAAGAAAAAGAAATTAGAGGGAACATTGTACGTTGCTATGTTTTGTTCTGTTCCATTTTGTTGGTGCGTTGTATTGTGCTGGCATGCTATTTATTTGGTGTGGTTTACGGTTGCATTATTGTTTTGGTACATTTGCTATATTGTAGTTATTATCATATATTATTGTAATATGGTGCTGTGTCGTTGTACGCCATCTGACGTCTTTCTGCTTTAGTTTACACAAATATTCTTGTCACAAACTTTCACCCCCGCAAAACTGCTTTTATAATAAAGTGGTAACATTTATTTGCAACAAAGACATGTAATAGCACCACCCAAAAATGTTTGGCTATCTGGTAAAAAGTGTAGAAAATGTATAGATAAATTCAGCGCAATCAAGATTAGACAGTCTTGACATTCAGCAACAATGGCGTTCGACAGTGCTGGAGTCTGACACATAAGGACATTTTTTAAACCCTGCAATTATTATTAATATTAGTATTAACATTATTTTTTGTATGTTAAGGTGTTCCTGATAACACTTTTGCCAAAGTGATGCCAAACATGAGGTTAGCAATAAATAGTACGCCCAGTTAAGAAGTAGGATTGGGAAAACTTCAATGGTTGTAGAAAAGAACGCAAGAGGGGCAGGCTCCACAAAGGTAAATGTTTTAGACTCTTATTTTCTTCTTTTTTACCTTCTTTTTCATAAAATTCAATAAAGATAATTTGAAATCAAAGAATATCAAAGAAAGGGGATATTAGGACAATCATTGACAAAGCTAATACGGCTAAGCTCCAAAAGGATGGTCTATTGATGTTTGCCAATGCTTTTCACCATTGGCATGTAAACGTATGGGTCAAGAGGCAAGCACCTGCACAATGGCAACCTTAACCTTAACTATAAGTTAACTCATTTTAATATTACTGCCAAAGCACACAAGTGTTGTGATGTGTGCGTATGCATGCGTCATAGCACATGGCAGCCTTTTTTCATTTACCATTTTAAAATGGTGGACAGCCATGTTCAAACAGCAAATTAAAAAGTTTAAAAAGTGAAAACAGATGCAGGCAAAAAACTGAAATGTGTGCCCCAGTATTACTTTGCAGCATCCAGGCCTGCAAAAACAAACAAATAAATAAATAAATATGATGTAACATGGGGAGAGGGATGGGGACAGAGATGAGTATCTTCGGGCAGAGGGAAGTTAAAAAAGACAATTTAGGGCGGGCCAAAAGCAGCAGGAGAAAGCAAAAAAACACATGCACTCCCAGGTAGTGTTCATTAGCAAATTTAAAAAAAGAATCACTTTAAGCATACAATGAAAGCATACACTTCATCCAATCAGGAGACCAAAACGCTCCGGGGTGGGACAAACACAAAAATATGGAGAAAAGCTGTAAAATCAAGAACAGACAACTGAGAAAGATAGCAAAATGATTCAGTCATAAGCAAGAGGGCAGGCCCTCATGCACTCTAAGTCTGTTATTGAAAACCTTAGATCTTGTCAATGCACAGCTAAAGCTATTTATAGTGGAGACCTAAATTTGATAGTGAAATAGTGGAGATGTGTAAAAAAGGGTGGCATCGCAAAAGAACTTAGAAAGATGTCTCAGTGAATTTAATCTTCACTGCTACCATCTGCTGTGCTATGCATGCTGCAAATTCCAAGTTTAGGCAAAACGAACATAACCCTTCCTCCTTTTCAGGATGTTAATTAAAAACTACTATGGGGCTTAGTGGACAAAAAGGTGAAGAGTGAACCGATATGACTGGGATTAAAGAGATGAAACAAAAAAGTAGTGCGTTTAAGAAGAGCGTGAACTGTGATCATTTAGCATTTAGCTCAGCATTTATTAGGATTCTCTGTTGCTGATTGTCCTTAGAGAACACTGAAGTTTTCCTTACCAAGAAGTGACATTTTCAACCACAAATACCGGTCTAGTTTTTAATCATGTTTTGACGTCCTTGTCGATGGATATATGCCTGGAAATACCAGGCTACCTATAGTGCTATAAGTGGAAAAAGCAGGGATTTTTAGCTAAAACTGCGACTACTAGCCCTCTCGGAATAGGGCCCCAAAAGGGTACAGGCATATCAACCTGGCCTTAAGACAATAACATATATACCAAGATGCTATTGGTTTCCAAAAGAAGCTACATAAAATACAATAGAATAAACAGAGGTAAACACGAAGTAATCACCTGGCAAAGCTTGAGCGGAGTGCTTCCAAACCAGGAAGAAAAATCTCCTTGGTGTTTTTGCTGCTTGATCATGTCCCTGTATACTGATGTTGACTCTCTTGACTACTATGTTCTCTCTTCCCACAGTGGAACTTGGTGTGTGATTCCCGCCGGATGCAACAAATGGCACAATCGGTATATATGGCGGGAGTGCTGTTGGGAGCAGTGGTGTTTGGAGGATTGTCAGACAGGTATATTTAATTTTACTACGATAAATTTAAAAAACTCTAAGTAATTGTCTTTTCATTATCCAAGCGTAGCCAGAAAGGCTCGTCCCTACACTTTCATAATCAAGTGTCAACTGATATAGGCAATTATCAGTCAAAATAGAACTAGTCTTGTGTTTCCGCCACAGTGCCTTTCTCTTTTCTTTATGAGTAATCATGAAGTAGTACTTTAAGTGGAATGAAAAAGGAGGGAGGAGGATCTTTAAAAGAGGCATCGCCAAGTCAGGGTAACCAGGAATTATTTGCGAGAGGTGTTTTCTATACAATTATGGTTGTGGCAAAAACATACGAATTAGGATCCTGTCCCCTATTTGCATGCACAACTCAAAACAGCAGCACATCAGGAATAAACATGGCATGCGAAAGGGGGACAGGATACTAATTCATAAATAATCATTGCATTGATCTAGGCTTCATAAAAACCAGAAAAGAAAATTTGCGAAAAAAAATGTCCAGTAGTCGGCTTACTAAACAGCTACAGAATAGCTTTTCAGGAACACTGGCAGAATTTGAACAAGTACATCATGGAGTAGAGTTGTTTAGACAAAGCTATAGAATTTTGCTTTTCTAGTACCTGATGATCTCTTTTGATCCATATGGTAAATTGATGACTTCCTTCCTGCAGTTCAGCAAAGACCTTCAAACCCACCTCTTCACAATCATCCCTCCCCCAACATTCCAAATGTTATCTTTCCGAAGCACTTTGTATTTTGGCACCTATTGCCCTGCATTCACATTGTGAACCTAACAGCTTGCCACTGTATGCTGAAAAGTTGACCATGTAGCTCTTGCTTTTTGCAGTGTTTCAGTGCTGTACCAGTTTGATCTATAAACACCTATAAAAAAATAAGGTCCGGTCTACAAACAGCTTTAGCTATGTTTTGTGGGTGACCTATTGTCTCTAATACATTAAAATATATAATCTAGTGGGCTTCAAGTTATCACTATGTTCTAGATTCAATGCCTGATGTTGTCTGTCTCACGTCCCTGCTTCTTATTCAGTGGCTTTCTTCCCTATTTATTTTTCGTCCCACCTCTGCTCTGGTGAATTTCTTTAAAGTGTTCTAATTAGATGAGCTTTGTCCTTCCACAACTAGCATTTAGGAAATTATCTTCTGTTTTAGCACTCCGTGGGAGTGCCTGTGTTTTTCTGTTCTCTTTCTCTTGTACTGCTTTGCTCCTCTAATACCTCCCACTCACCATTTTGGTACCAATACCACAACAGCTATTTCATTGCTTTTTATCTTTTTTGTACAAAAAATATTTTTCACAAAATATTTACACTTCCACTCTTCTGCTGTTCCTCCACCTTCCTATACTCAAACCACTAAACAACCTGCTCTCCTTAATCCTCATCTGCTCCTCTGTTGCTACCCCACCCCTGTCTGTTACATTTTGTTTTCAATTAATATGTATATATATATATATATACATATATATATATATATGTTTCCGATCCTGACAGCGTCCAACAAACAGGCACCGACACCGTGAGTAGATTCAGCAAAGAAGGATTTATTTCCAAATGTGGCACAGACGCGTTTCGGCGGGAACAGCCGCCTTGTTCACTGCATCCAATTCACAAGTGGTCAAACATAATTATTTATACATAATTGTCTCGTCACTCAACTGCGGTTGTCACAGCAACCAAACAAAAAATCATAGACATAGTGAAGGTCATGTTAGAGTTGTTGTTATGGCAACCACAAGAAACCGACCTATCGGGTTTTTAGTGTCAAAACCAAATTGAAAACGAAATATTACGGATAAGGAAAACACTGTACCATTATTTTATAATTGCATGATAACAGTGAAATTAATAAAACCAAAATGGTGAGAAAAACAGACAGTGTAGAAAAATAATCTATATTGTACATGCAAATGTCGGTTGTTGGTATAAGCCTACTCAACGGGATTCCTCACGGAGAAATATATACGTTTAAAATCCACTAAAGTTTTGACTTATTTGTTATTGAAACACATGGATACGCTTGTAGAAAAAACAGTCTACTTAATGCAATGGTATACATAATAAATAACCAAAACGAAAATAATTAAACCTTTGTGCGTAAGGCAAGGAGTATGTATCCTAGGTGTGTGCGTATATCAGGTATCATTCCAACGACTGTTTTTAGTGGTAATAGAGCCCAAGTGGGCCAAGATTAAGAAGCGATTATTTTTGGAACAAGAAGAGTCAAAACTTGACGGTATGAGGTAGAGAGTGGGCAGTGACAAAAAATTATATTTTTAAAAACAGAGAAGATGTGTCATGTGTGAACTGAACGCTCCTGAGGGGGGACACAGGGAGGAGCGGAGAGGCAGCAGACAGTAGAGGTGTTTTTATAGATGGACATTAAGCGCTTCATCAGCATTCATCCCATGTGGGATTTTAGAGTTGAGGAGAATAATGTATCTTGACTCAAGTCTCCTTAGAGCCAATTGTCTGTTTCCACCACGTGGGTTTTTTTGGACACTGTCGATAACAAAATAGGATAGTTCCTGAGATCTCCCATTGTGTTTTGAATTTATGTGTCGGGCCACAGGGTATGATTGATCATTATTTGTGATGGCTCTAAGATGTTGCAGGATACGGACATGTGCTGGGTGAATGGTGCTTCCTATATATATATATACTTTTATAAAAGTCCGCAATAAACAATGCACTCTCAGATGCAGTTAAGAGATTTAATTCTCATCGTAACGCGTTTCGAGAGTGTCTTACTCTCTTGATCACACAATGAGTAAAAAGTGACAAAGTGCTTTATGTAAAGCACTTTGTCACTTTTTATGATGAGAATTAAATCTCTTAACTGCATCTGAGAGTGCGTTGTTTATTGTGGACTTTTATAAAAGTAAAACTTTGCCGGCGGTGGCTTTACCGGCTTAACGCACCACCTTACTACGGGCGAGATTCCCAGGAGGAGCTGCTTCTATGAAAATAATATATATATATATAGCATTCCCTATGCTGAATGTCTACGAATGAAACTGAATTGTAGTACCACAGAGAGCCTACACGTTTCTACACATAATTTATTCACGAGACTCAGTAAGAGAGGCTACAAAGCACAAACCTTGAACAAAGCTAAACAGAAGTGTACAAATACCACCAGAGAACATTTGATCTTCAAAAAGTCAGAAGCAAAGACGGTTCAGGAAGTTCAAACCCCTAGATTAGTTACAGGGTACAACCTGTATCATAACAATCTAAGAAGAATCTTGTATAGACACTGGCCGTTAGTTCAATGTGACCCCGTCATAGGCTCCTCATGTACCAAGCTCCCGCAATTAACATTCAGGCGGGCTAAGTCTATGAAAAGTGAATTGGTTGTCAATGCCCCTGTAAGTGAGAAAGGTAGCAGTTGGCTAAAGGCACAAAAGGGATTCGTTAAGTGTACAAAATGCAAAGCCTGTAAACACGGGGAAAATACTACATCAGTCCCTACCCCCCTTAGGAAAACTCAGTTTGTAATTCGTGAGCACTACACTTGCAAGACAGAGTTTGCGGTGTATGTGCTACGATGTACATGCAACAAAATGTACGTGGGTAGCACAATTCACCCCGTAAATGTAAGGATACTACAACACCTGAGGGCAATTAATAACGATGACCCAGCATATCCAGTGGCCCGACATATAAATACAATACACGGAGGAAGATCAGAAGATCTTAAATACTTTGTCATTGACAGTGTAAAAAAGAACGTCAGGGGAGGTAACAGGCAGATGCTGCTGCGGAAATTAGAATCCAGGTATATAATCTCATTGGATTGTAAAATTCCAAATGGCATGAACGCAGATGAAGCATTGAGTACACATTTGTAATCCCCTAGTGCTGCAAAAATATAGACTTGTCTTATTAATCGCTTTATGATGTAAAGTTGCTGTTCGCTTTGAAACCCCTGTGAGATTTCTCAGGAAATTTAATGAGTTTCATTTGTTCCAAACCTCCCCCCCCTTTTTTCTTTTATTCCGCTGACTATAGCCTTTGAGTCTAGTTTCAGTTTTCTGTAATTTTTGCATTTGTTAGAATATCGGATTCACGTAATCAGGCCAACTGTTCTAATTTCATTATTGGCAATATTTTGTTCTAATTAACTCTATTGATCACTGCCCACTTGGGCTTAACGGTCAAAAATTTTAAAAATGTTAAAAATGTCAAAAATGTTATAAATGTTAAAAATGTTTTGAAGGTAATACACCAAATTTAATTACTCTTCTTAAAAATAATGCAACAATTATTCACAGTTGACCGTGTTTAACACATGTTGTTAATGTGTATCTAATGTTTTATTGTTTTTTACGTGAGTCAACCATTAGTGTTTCACTTACCTTAAGAACTCTTCTATGTCCTTAACTAACCTTATGTCACCAAGGCAACCACTTACGTTTGACATAAATGTTGAAAACTGAGATAGGACTGTAATTGAGTGAAAAAATTGGGAAAGTGAGCAAGGCGGACTCGTCCGCCGAAACGCGTCTTGGTTTTGGACCGTTGTTGATGGAATAAATATCTTTGGAATCATCCCACGGTGTCAGTGCCTGTTCGTAATGAGTTAAGCGGGATTGGACTTAATATATATATATATATATATATATATAAAAGCTCCAAAGTAACACACTGGTGAAGACGCACTCTGGCAGCAGCAATTAACCAATAGACTGCGAAAACACGGTATGCAGCCTGACGCGTTTCGAAATTACTTCTTAATCATAGGCTTGGTTCCATGTGTAACACAGCGTTTTTCACCACACCTTTTATTTAAATCTGCTGCCTTCTGATAGGCTTACTCTAATGAGCACATTGAAGCAGTCCCCCACAGAATTGTGGGATTCGTAGTGTGGCGGATTTCACCTAAATAGGTGCCGTGTCCTGGGTCCCTGATTCATGGCCCTCCAATGGGCCCCGTGAAGAACACAGTCTCTCATCACAGCGCTGCTCCCTTCGTAAAGAACTGGACATATTTTCCAGCTCACCGACCCACTTCCAATCCTCGCGGTGGTGCATCTTCCAGCCGCGTTACATTAAAGCTCCAAAGTTACCCACTGGTGAAGACGCACTCTGGCAGCAGCAATTCACCAATAGACTGTGAAAACACGGGATGCAGCCTGACGCGTTTCGAAATTACTTCTTAATCATAGGCTTGGATCCATGCCCAGCCGCAGCAAATGCACCACCCCGTGGATATAGGGGGGGCCACGGGGCTCCATATACAATGGAGCTTCATTGTGGGGACTTCCATAGGGATCAGTGAGCAGGATCAGTGTGCCCATTGGAGGGCTTGGAATGTCGTAGCAGCAACTACATGTCCCATAATTTCATTTGGGCTCATTCGCGCCGCTCATTGGAGGATGAATATTTAAATGGATGGACATGTTAACTGCAATTGCCATGCCTCTGAGGAAGTGCGGAAGCACTGAAACGCGTCAGGCGTTAAGAACTGAAGCAGAGAAGAAGTACACAATGCCGCTGCTACGTGCGGCATGCTGACCCTGCCTCTACCCATGCAAATGATGGTTGTTGGAGTGCGTTTTCAATCTGGAGGGCAAACCTGGAGCGTTCATATATATATATATTTATAATTCACTGAAAAAACCATAGGTTTCAGGGGCGCTATAGTTAGCTGGACTTTTCACTTGTACAAAACCATTGAAATTCCCCTGTTATAGTTAGATCAGCTAACTATAATTTTCCCGCCCGCAATGCACTGCTGATGACGTCACATATTACATCACTCATGACATGGTCAGTGACATCACTCATGACATCACTGATGAAATCTCCAATAACATTCTATATTTTATAGAAACACCTAGGACATGCTGGACATACCGTACATACCTATCACCATGAAGATTTGACAGATATTCATTAAAAGGCGACTATGCATACAATGAATCCACGTGGAATGTATTTACACCGCTAGTGAAGCTCTGACGTGTGTGACGCCCTACCGTGCCTAATCCCGGCGCCCCCACCGGTGGGTACTCTCCAAATAGACACCCTTGTTGTTTATTTATACAAACATGGGTAGCTATTGACGAGCACATTTAATACACACGCACACCAAGCCATTCAAAGGGGATTCGACAAAAATTCAACCAAAACTATGCAAGAAACTCCCCTCACGGTTAATAAAACACACATCCACCACCGGATGTGTAATACTTTTTATTTTACTCTCTGGAAAGGAGACAAACCTCACTGGAGAGTCACAGCGTGCTCCTGGCTGAGCCCAATGCTGTGTTACACGCACCAGTGCCCGCCGAGTGCCACACACCTCTGTGTTGTATTCCACCAGCTAGTGCGTATGCCATGACACTCTCTAGCCCATGTGAAAAGTAACACTACCCCGTGAATATGTCATGCCACACTTGCCTTCGCACGGGTTATATTGCCCTATCTAACGTGCCATCCTCGATGCCTATGTTATAACGCACAGCGCTATGCCATACATATTACAATCTGGGATCCATATCTTTGTCATAGTGCATATGCAACGTTACACTCCCCAGCACATATTTTATATTACAACTTTAGAGACCAGTTAGGTTACACAACACTGCCCTGTGCATATTACACTCCAAGGTGCATATTGCATAGCACGCGCTAGTGCCTGTGCTATCTCGCGCTCTCCAATGAATCTGTCATTGCGCACAATGTATTGCACATTATATTTCACGCCCCGGTTCATCTTATATCACACTTTTTGGTGCATAGTTTATACCATACATTATACCTAGTTTTCATTTTCAATCGTGCTCTCAGGACTATATTCTATATAACACTGCGTTCACCTACCCTTTTCATGGGCATTACATTTTGCGATGAAAGGGGGAGGGTCAGGGGGTGTTTCTGCCAAGTGAGCCCGGAGTCACAGTCACAAACGTCCTCTTCTTCCTGAATGAAAGTGAGATTATGCTGCATACTTGTTCATATTTTAAGTAGTTCGCACACACACATTTTACAAACAATAAAGGTCCTAATACCTGCCTTCTCTGAACAGTTAGTTTGCTGCCCCATCCACCTCCTCCCTATCCTCTGTTGTCTGAATCCATGAACTAGCCTCCTCCCTCCTGCCATGCATGGTCTGATGTGCTGCCACTGCCCTCCATTTAGCATGATGTACCAGTCCACTCCTCCTGCCCTCCATTGCTCAATTCTATGGCCCATCATTGACCTCCTGCTTAGACTCTGTGCTTAGCTTGCTGCCCCTATTCTCCTTCCCCCTGCCCTCCGATGTCTTTGTGCATGCCCCTGCTCCATCCTTTTTGCCCACCATGTTCCATGGACCTGCCACTCCTATCTACTCTGAGTGTTCTGTTGAGCTGCCACTCCCCTCCCACCTCCCTAGCATTGCCAGATGACTGTAACCTGTCCCTGCCACCTCCACCCTACCTGTCCACATTCCATGCCCCTATCCCCTTCCCCCTGTCCTCCATGGTCCATTTTACTGCCACACCCTTCTGTCCTCCCTGGTCTGTTGTGCTTCAACTGCTCCTCCTGCCTGCCCCGCGCGGTCTGTTGTAAGGCCCCTTCCCCTGAACTCTCTGGTCTGTGCCCAGGTCCTGACCCTCCCTTCTATCCACCATGATCCTTTGTGCATGCCCCTGCACCCTCCTTCTTGCCCATTATTGCCATTGTGCTGCCACTAACCCTCCCGCTTGCCATTCATGGTCTTCTCTGCTGCCACGGCCCCTCCCACCTTCCCTGTGTGGTCAGCTAGCTGCCCCTGACCCCCTCCCACCTTCCCTCCAAGGACTGTATGCCATCGTAGTCTCACTGTTGCTCTCCATGGTGTGTCTTGCTTCTAGTGCCCATCCTGCCTGACCTCCATGGTCATCTTGCTGCTCCTGCCCTGCCCCCTTGCCTCCAGCCCTCTGTTTCCATGTGTAGACCCCTATTCCCTCCCTCCTGGCTTGTCTGTAACATTGTAATGCCCCTGATCCGTCCCTCCTGCCTTTATGGTCTGTTATACTGCAGCTTTCTCTCCTGCCTGTCCATTATGGTCAGCTAGCTACTATTGCCCCTTTCCCCTCTGTTCTCTGTTGTCCACATGCATGGTTCTGTCCCCTCCCAATTGCTTTCTATGGATTGTTGTGCTGCACTCCTGTCCCGCATGCCCTGTGTGGTGTATTGTGCTGCTGCAAACCCTGATGCCTGCCCTGTAGGGTCAGTTTGGTGCACCTCTCCATGGCCCTCCTGTCCTCTGTTATCCAAGTCCATGCCCCTACCCCAATTCCTCCTGCCTTCCATGATCCAATGTACCATACTTGCGAACATTTTGAACTTGGTAAGAGGGAGATTTTGAAAAAAACTGGGGTATTGATTTTCCCTTTTGAGTTACATTGAAAAATAGGAGATTGTAGACAGGAGACAGATCAAATAAAGCCCATTTAAGCTTAAAAACATTGGACGTTTCCTGGCTGAATCGGGTCTGTTGGCATGTATGGTTGTACTACCACTGCCTCTTCCTTCTGCCCACAATGGTCTATTATATTGCAACAGCCTCTCTTGCCAGTCCTGTATTGTTGGTTTGTTGCCCCTGCCCCCCTTTCCACTGCGCTCCATAGTCTGCTGTGCTGCCACTGCCCTTCCTGCCTGCCCAGTGTGGTCAAATTGTTGCCTCTGCACCCTCCTACCTGCCTTCAATTTTCAGAGTCCGTGCCCCTGGCCTCTGCCACTCAACAGTATCCTAATGAACAACTAGATTGCTAACATTCTATAATTATTAGAAAATTTTGGAACGCCTGACGTCATCTTGATGTAATCAAAACTGTAAATACCTAGTGCATTTCCTTTAGAAATTACATATATGAGAGGGTCTTATTTGCATCAAAATAATGGTTAGTGCTCTAAAAAACTCAAATGAGGACATATTTTCTGAGTTTTCAAATACCGACAAAGCACTTTTAAATTATTTGTTATCTTTATGTTTTTTTATCCAGTTGACCTCTTGATTAAATGTTGCACTTAGGGGAGAGGATGTGATGTCACTTCCAGAGCTGCAGACTTTGCAACTGGGGAACCAGGTTGGAGTTTCTGCTTCACTTAGACATTCTGTGATTCTGGTCAAATCACTTAGGGCCTCATGTAGGTAGCCAAATACCGGTCGGTAACGGCCGATTTTCGGTAAATATGCCGTTACCGACCGGTATTCAGACAAGTGAGATGTAGGAGTCCAAAAACCACTTTTCGGTAAATATGAGGCGGTAAATACCGATTCATATTTACCGAATTCCAAAATACCGAATCAGATTTACCGAATACATAATTAACGATTCGGTAAACATGAAGTGGTAAATATGAAGTGGTAAAATTTAAAATGACATGTAGGAGCACTCGGTAATTAAGAAATCCAGGAAAATCGGTAAATAAGAGTCGGTAATTAACACGGATTGAAAGCAGGTGGTAACCATCAACAATGCATATAGGCAAACCCAAAATGCAACAGCGTGGACAACATGGCCGCCATGTACGTCATTGCAAGGCGCCTACGTCTACAGGCAGCAGGACTGAGGGTGTGGCGACGGGAGGAACAAATCTACAGACAGCGCATCACACTATTCCAGCTGACTGATGCAGAGATACATGAGAGGTACAGGCTACACCCCGAAACCATCATGGACTTAATCAGGGACCTTCACCCACTCCTGGACCAGCCAATAAGAAGGGCGCACGCCATACCCCCACATGTGCAGGTGCTCTGCAGCCTACATCTGTTGGCATCCGGCAGTTATCAGGTGGTGATAGCTGCGGTGGGTGGGGTATCCCAGAGTTGCCTGTCACGTTTCTTCAGGAAGTTCCTGGATGCCATGATGCAGAGAATGCACCACTACATAAGCTTCCCAAACACACAGGCTGCACTGCAGAAAACAAAAACAGACTTTTATCACATGGCACAGTTCCCCCATGTCATCGGCTGTATTGATGGTACACACATCCCAATCTGTCCACCAGCTGATACAGAGCACATCTACAGGAACAGGAAGTCCACCCACTCCATCAATGTGCAGGTGATCTGTGATGCAGGGAACATCATCACAGATATTGTTGCAAAGTTTCCTGGGAGCACCCACGACTCTTACATCTTCCAGAATAGTGGGATCTACACACGACTGAGTGCCGGAGAATTCGGAGAGGGATACCTGCTAGGTAAGTAACAGTGACGCCCCTTGAAACCTGCAAATCATAGTTTATAGAGGCATGTTACTGATGGTTCCCTTTTACTCATCCAGGCGACAGTGCATATGCATGCCGGTCATTCATCCTCACTCCCTACCTACACCCAGCAACCCAGAGTGAGAGACGATACAACGTGGCACATAAAACAACACGCAATGTGGTGGAGCGCACGTTTGGACTACTGAAGAGCAGGTTCCGCTGCCTGCACAAGAGCGGAGGCGCACGCCAGTACAAACCCATCACCTGCTGCAAGATTATTGCCACTTGTGCAATGCTGCACAACCTTGCCACGAAAAAAGGTACAGATGTGGAACTAACATATTTTGAGGACAACGAGGATGAGTCAGGCCAGCCAGAGGGCAACGCAGCTAGAGTGCCAACTGCAATCGATGGGAGAGAGAGACGGGCAGAGATCACATGCAACTATTTCTGAGTAAGTGAGGGGACACAGCGAGTTGTGAGAAATACTGACGTAGTTTTAATGTGGCACCACGCCATGAACACATGAACAGGCCAATCAGGCAATATACCATCTATACAAGGAGTATGTCCAGGGTTACGTCACCCAATGGGAAGTGGCTTAGCAGGGCTACATCAATGTTTGCGCATACGCGCTGCAGTGGTGGATTGCACGGCCTGTGCATCCTCACTAGAGCCAACCCCAAGCCGCCTGCTGCTCCTGCGTGCTTCTGGGACGGGGGGTGTGATGCTGCTGCTGGTGTCGATGCTCTCCGCAGCATCCCCTGCAGCAGTTGTCGACGCCTGACTAGTCAATAGCACCCCTAGTGCACTTGTCACCTGCACCATCCCCCGAGACAGGTCGCTGCAGCACTGTGTTAGGCCCTCCTGCATCGTCACAGAGCGCCGGCACAGTAGAGAAGTCGCAGTTGCCAGACGGTTGAGTGCCCTGCTGGTAGTGTCCCTTCTCTGGCGTTCCCGGCACCGTGCTTCGATGTCAGCATCTAATTTGCTGCACAACTGCTGGATTGACTGGGACATGTCCCGAATGCCCGCAGCCATGCCGCTAATGTTACTGTCCATGTTGACTAATGTTGTCCTCATCACCCGCATGTGCCTCTGGACTGACATGACTGCCTTTGATTGCAGGCGCTGTTGCTTCAACATTTGGCCCTCGAGACCCAAGAAGACACCATGGCCGTCAGTGGGTGCTGATGGACTCTGGACACGCGACCTGCGGCGCCCTCTTGCTCCCGTCTGTGCTGCCTGTGAGGTGTGGGGCACAGTGGCATGGCTCCCTTCCTGGGGCCCGGTGCGGTCTTCTGGGTCCATGCTGTCGTCTGACGAGGTGTCTAAGGCTCGTAGCCTGGCTGCTGGACGCCTCCTCATTCTCACACCTGCAAGCGGAGATGTGGCCGGTGATTCGAACATGAGTGGCGATGCTGGCTCTGGTTGTGGTGATGCTGGCTCTGGTTGTGGTGATGCTGGCTCTCGGTGAGGTGATGCTGGCTCTGGGTGCGGCGAGGCTGGCTGTGTTGGTGGTGCGGCTGCCAGTGGGCCTGCTCCCTGGTCTGAACTGGTGCTGGCTAGAGGTGATACTTGTGGCCGGTGTGCCGTCTCTCCTGCAGCATGCCCTGTCCTGCATGATGTCACATCTGTGGACAGAAATACAACATTGGCTCAGTGTCCCCGAAGGGCTGCATTGCAAGCGTCACAATAAAACATTTCACATTCCAATATGTCCTCTGTCTCCTTGTGCCTCGAGTGCGTGACATGCCTTGTTGCCCTGTAACATTTACGTCATGGTTAGTGTTGCCCTGACTACATCTCCCGGAATGCATTGCCTGTCTGCACTGACACGTGTGGACTGCAGTGTGATTCTCGTTTCACAATGGGGGATGTGGGATAGGGGTAGGGGGGGCTACATTGCTGTGCTTTCGTCTTACCTTGGTGTGTTGCGGCTCTGGCAGAGCTGTCGGCGTCCCCAAGACCCACGACGCTCTCCTGCTGGATTGTGGCCGCCACCAGCTCCTCCAGTTCGGTGAGGGCAGGTGCCCTGTTGGTTCCACCTCCGGTCTGGCTGGCCTCCTTCTGGATGTCGCCCATCTTCCTCTTGGTTACAATCCTCAGGTCATACCAGCGCTTTTTGAGGACCTCAATGTCCCTGTGGGTCACTCCCACAGCATTGACCTGCGCCTGGATGGCCAGCCATATGTTGCGCTTTTCCGCCTCAGGCACTTGCAGGGATTGCCTTCCAAACAGCTTCTGGTGCTGCTTCACCACCTCCTCCACCAGCACCTGGAGTTCCTTGGGGCTAAATTTCAGCTTCCTCCTCCTTTCCCCTCCGTCTTTCTGTGTTCTCTGGCTGGACATGCTGTTCGTTTACCCGCTCGCACATGCAACGGCTCCCTGCCTCTCCTCTGCACTCCAAGACTCTCCAGGGTCGGCTAATTATGTACACCTGCCTGGGTGTGGCCACTTCGGCTAATTATGTACACCTGCCTGGGTGTGGGCACTTCCTGGTTGGGTGGGCTGTCGTTGCACAGGATTAGCTGTTTCGTCAAGTCATGTGATTTTATTTACCGAATCCGTACATACCGATTCGGTATTTTCCGATTCGGTAAATACCACCTCGGTATTTTCCGAATCGGTAAATACCACCTCGGTATTTTCCGATTCGGTAAATACCACCTCGGTATTTACCGATTCGGTGAATTCCGATTCGTGATTACCGAATGTTACCGAATCGGTAACTGTTACCGAATTTTTACCTACATATAACTTACCGATTCTAATTTACCGATTCGGTACGGCTCGGTATTTAAGAACCGGTAAAATTTATTTACCTACATGAGGCCCTTAATCTCCCCATGTCTACAACCAAAATGAATTTGCTCTTGTGTGATGTAACCAATACTCATGTAAAGCACTCCAATGCCTGACAAGTCTGCACTATATAAAACTGCAAAAACAAAAAAAATAAAAAGTGTTTTGCACATTTCTGTCATTGGGCAGCATGTGGGCTACATCTGGATGATATTGGTGCTGCATTTGGGCTCTTTTGTCTCTGGTGGCCATCTTGGGAGATTTATTTGTTATGAAGTTTCCTAATTTCCTTATTTACTGCAGTCTCCTCAGTAGGAAATACTTTCAGATTTTTACTTTGATTCCATCAAAAGGTATACAGATATGTCACACATTTGCCATAAATTCTGAATGTTAGCACTCTAGTTGCTCATTAGATCACTGTAGTAAAGCTACTGCTCACCAGGAAAGTCTGCTGCTGGTATTGAAAGTGCATGGTTCAGTCTGCATGTCAGAATTTTTTAATGAAATAGAAGAGGATTTGAGAAGTCACTCAAAATGTGCCCTAATTTTTCTTTCTGCAGCACTAATCATACTTTCTATGGCAAAATGAACTCCCTCATTTTGTTCCTTTTTAAATTAAATGTTTTAAGAGTTACCAGTTTATTCCAATCAAGACGCCTTCAGGTGTGCAATAAGTTTGTCATAAGTAGGACTGTTAGAGCTCTAGTTGTTCCTTAGAACACTCTGGGAAGCTACAGTAGAACACGAAGGAATCAACTGACAGTCTCTGTCCTTGTTGGATGTACATGCTTTACTGAGAATTAACCCTGGGTGTAGTTCGCGAAGTAGCACTTCGTGAAGCTACGCAAAGTGCACTTCGCACTACGCGTGCTACGCATAGCACTTCGCGAACTGCGTAGTACCTTGTTCGCACAGTGCCAGATGTCGTTTTCAATGATTGCACAGTGCAGACAAGCAACCGGCACTGTGCAATCATTGAAAATGGCATCTTGCACAGTGCGAGCTGTAGTTTTCTGCTGCTCGAGTAGATTTTTACTCGAGCGGCAGCTTTCTCGACGCAAACTGGTAGTTTCTTTTCGTGAGCGGTTGCGAGCATACGCGACCACTCGCAATGAGAAACCTGACCTCCTCGCGTTGGGAATCTCGCCGGGATGTCATTTTGCTTGCTCGCGGTCGCCAACTTGACGTTGAGGACCGCGAGCAAGCAAAAAATGACCGCAGCACTACGCAACACTACGCTACGCGTGTTCGCACTGTGCTACGTGCAATTCGCGTAGTGCGAAGTAGCGCGAACTTCGCAAACTACGCGAGCGTAGCGTAGTGCTTTGCCCAGTCTTACTGAGAATGTCAGACTTCATTCTCACATGACTGAGAAAGATAATGTGAATTTACAGAAAATATGCTCTCAGTTTAGCTTATAGAACACCTTCCAAACCTCTGTGTGAAAAGCATGAGAAAATAGTTTTCTCTCAAACATGATTCATGATATCCCAGCAGAATGCTTTTTCACATGGTAAAATTACCTTAGAATACACCACAATTCCTAAAATGAGTATGGTACAATAAACAAATGATTTATAATGTAACTAAAGTCTTAAAACCTTCTATTAACTGCAATGCTTTTTAATGAGGTGCTATCATGTATATTGGTCCCAAGATGGCTGCCAACACTTCTTGGATGAAGTGCTGACAGCCAATCAGATCTCAAGATGAGATGTGTGGTTAGGCTCCGCCCAGACATATATGTGATTTTACTTTTGATTTTCACAGGAACTGCTGAATGGATTTACATCATTTAACCAAAAGGCATGACTCTGAACCAAGGGCTACCTTTTTGCCAAATTTAGAGTAATTCCGTTCAGCAGTTCGGGCTGTAGCTGCGATTAAAGTTTCCTATGGAAAATTGCATGGGGGAAACACGTTTTAGGACCCCCTTTTTTCTCGGACCCCGCTTGACGAATCACCCCGAGACTTTCAGGATAGGAGCGGACCGGAGCGCCTCACCAGTTTTGAAAATTTCATGAAGATTCGTCAACCAGCGCCAAAGTAATTCAAAATAGAATGTTGCAGATTTCCTATGGATAATAGGTCCTAACTATAACTACCTACTGGCGACGTAATATATATATATATATATATATATATATATATTATATATATATATATATATATATTCCAACAAGCAGTCCTCTGGCGGGGGGCGCGATTACAGCTGGTGCATGCGACAAGGTCGGATGAGCCTCGTAAATCAATTTCTCAACAGAATGAAGATATCGCAGCACTCTCCTTGGGATTCAACTCATTTATTTAATCCACCTTTAATCTCCTCCTACGCATTTCGACCATCATGATCTTGATCATGGTAAATTGTGTAGTCCCTTTCCACTATTTGCATTTTTATACTGGTATCCCACTCAGCCCGTTATGAGGCATTGAGGGAACAGTAGTTTCTACACACAAACATTTAGGCATGAAAATTAAAAGTTAAATTTGAAAAGTGTAATGTGTTGTAGTACATTGAATTCGTGCTTTTTTTGGGGAGTTGCGACCGGCTAGCGAATCCGGAAAATATTTAACAGTATGTATGTTAAAAAATAAATAATATTCACTGTTGGGTTATAGAGTGGCTCTATAAAGAGCCGTTGGTTTCAATATAACTTTGTTGCAGCCACATGTAAGTGGGGATGCACAGCATGAGGCTGTTGAGAAAAACTCTGTTACTTCCATGTTTGTCTTTGCCATATATTAGAGTATACAAAGACAGTTTGAGGCAAAAGAAACATCAATCATGCGAAGGTATCCTTCATTAGCATTTCTAGCCCAACCCCAGTCAATATGCCTAGGGCATTGCCACCACAGTGCACAATCATGAGGTCAGGGGGTTGGAGATGCAACCAAAAGCATCAATTGGTACCACTTTAATTCTCTCTGTGAAAACCATTTAATATCCACATTTTGCAAACCTAAGTCTTTGTAAATACCTCTGTGTTCAGCATACCTTTTGCACCAGAAAACATAGCTGTGCCCTACAATCCATACTGTAAGCATTTTGAAAGGATGTCTGGAAGGAATCAAAAGATGTCTGTTGCTGAGGTAGTCAGTTGGTAGAATGCAATGTATCTAAAATGGTGGAGAACATGCTGTTTTTTATAAAACCGATAACTGATTGGCTGATCATCAACATTGTGCACTCAAAATAGGATGCATGTTACTTTCCTGAAGAAGCATGTTTCTGATTGGTAATACATTTTTTTTGAAGTACAGTAGATAGGATAAGGTAATATTTTGCAAAGGTCAAGCACACTTGCTATTTGCATGTGGAAGCCACTGTGTTGAGATGAAATATGGTGAACCTGTGACCTGCCAGTACAGTTGAATGTTGCAGAAACTGTTACTATGGAAACTGGCATTAAGCAGAGTGAGGGAAAGGTTGAAACCTAACTGTAGTATTAAAATATGAAATGCTAATTTAAATTTAAGTGATGTGCTATTGAAGTTAGTTTCACCAAATCAGTAGGATATTTAGAAGTAGTGTGTTGTTAAAACATAATACTAGTATTATTGGAAATACGTTAGTGAACTCCGGTAAGGGTTTGCGGCTCCATCGCGATGCTACACTGCGGCACCATGGTGTAGTTGCGACTCCAGAAAATTACAGAACCAGTTTGGGCACTTTTACACTAAGAAAGGGTTAATATGTCTAACCAATAGAAATGTGTTTCAGAATTCGAAATAATGAATGAAGCATTTTGATTTGTTACTTACATTTATTTGTGTGCCGAAAGAGAGGGAAAGCTTGCCATTACTGGTTTTACCTATTTGAGAGTGGTGCATTACATTTATTGTGTGAGAAAAAAATCTTTTATGAGTTTCTGATATTTCATATTCTGCAATACAATTACAGAGGTGAGTTACAACATTTTAAGGTGTGTTATGTATTGTGTAGTAGTGCTTCAGTCTCTGTAGTGATATTTTTAACTTTGAAAAGCATTTTTTTTAACGTTTATAAATTATTAGAAAAGTGTTACTTGGGGGGGTCGCCCTCCCCGATATTAAACAATACTATTGGGCGTCTCAGTTGGCGGCGGTGAACCACGGGATATACGGTCCTGCCTTGAATCCGGCCTTCGAGATGGATAAATTTCTGCTCCCGGGTGGGGACTATAATAGGGCGCTGTACTCGGTGACCCCGGACGCGCGGTTGACAGGACCCACGCAGGTTGCGGTACGTGTGTGGCACGCGGCGAATGCTGCGATGGGGTGGAGGGATCGCTTGACTCGGGCGACGCCGTTGTATGCCTCTAGGCGGTTGGGCTGTTTGTGGAGATCGAAAGGCTTTGAGAAATGGGATATGATTGGTATATGTAAGGTGGGTGATCTTTGGGCGAAGGGGTCTTTCAAAACGTTTGAAATGCTTAAAACTGAATATAAATTAAATGATAGAGAGTACTTCCGGTATGCTCAAGTCTACCATGCGCTGTGTTCGTTTTTTCCGGACGCTGCTGCTATCCCCGAGTATTCCCCCCTAGAGGATAGAGTGTTAGATGGCTACATGCCCGACAGCACTATTTCTCTGATTTATAAGAAACTCATTAATGATCGCGCGGACTTGCTGCTCCGTCTGCGGGAGGCATGGACGGGCGATGGCTTGGAACTGGACGATGAGGACTGGGTATCGGCGGTGGCCTCCCCGAAAGAGGTGGCGATCCCGGCCCGCTTACGATTCGTACAGCTGAAGATCCTTCATAGAGTGTATGTCACGGGGCCCGGTTTGCTGCGTATGGGTTACTCGATGGATGGACTGTGTAAGCGTGGATGTGGCCTGCCGGGTACCTTTCTTCATATCTTATGGGAATGTTCGGAGGTTGTGCGATTGTGGAACGGTATCCACACCGTAATGGAGGAGGTCACGCACGTTGCTCTGTTGCCGGAGGCTAGGAGGTGTTTGTTAAATGTCTGGGAACCGAATGATTGTAACGCGGCACAGACGCAGTGGGTGACCTTGGGGTACATGGTGGCTAAGCGTAACATTGCACAGCTATGGGGCTCCCCGAGGCCGCCCACGATCGAGGTATGGAAGGAGAATATGGACTGGTGTATGTTTAGGGAAAAGACGGTGTATGTGGCGAGAGGCAAGCCAGGGAAATGGACTAAGGTATGGGGTCCATGGAATTTATATCGTGGACGTATCTGCACCCCGCCCCTGCCATTGGAGGTCGATATTGCTTTGTCCCCCTAGCCGCGCATTCTGCGGGATGGTGTGAGGTGTGTTCCATGCTTTGTTCTCCCGTTGCCCCCCTCTACCGCTTCCAGACAAGCACTGCTTTGAATACTGTACGTTGTTCCCCGTCCTGGGAAGAGCACGCTGCTATTTCGGACTCTCATTGCCTTGAGTGTGTTTTATATTTAATAAAAAATGAAACTGTTTTTTCCGATTGCTCCTGGCCTATGGCCACGGCCTATTACATGGGCTCACGAACTGCCGGGAGCTTTGCCTTTGGTTCATTTGAATGTGTGGCGTTGCACTGCGGGCCCTCGGGCTCTATAGCAGCCGGCCCTGGTGGTTGTAGGCCCTTGTCTGTATTTTATTGTGTACCAACGGTTTCTAATAAAAAAAAATAAAAAAAAGAAAAGTGTTACAAAATGTACAAATGTATATTGTTGTGTGTTTTATTGTACTCAAATGAAGATTAAAATATGTGGTGCATAGTAATATGTGTGGTTTGGTAGATCGATTAGTGATTATGGTACTTTGTATGAGTCTCTGGAGAGGTATAGTTGACGTACGCCGTATAAATGTAGGTGTCTGCTTCAAATGAGAAGTGCAGTCTGTCAAGTTGAAAGGACTGCATGGTCTTGTGACTGAGGAATGTCTCTGCTTGTACTTGTATTTTCACACGTTATGCATCAGAAGATGCTAGACCTATAAAACACAAGTATACATCTATTTGTATAATATACAGCAAAATAGACAGTTGGGGAAAGCAACAGCTGCACTACCCTCCTATACACAGGTTGTGAGTGGTTTATTAGATTCAGGTTGCCCACCTCTTTGGTCCACTGCCTTAGGACCATACACATTTAACACATAAAGATCCAATACAGAGAGGCAACACTCCAAATTATGAGAATTATATGTAACGTCTTAGAGTCCAAGTTTTTTTCAATATAAAATGAATTCTTTAATTGTTGCAAGTTTAACAGCATCAAAAGTACAGCCAACGCGTTTCGCCCGACAGCGGGCTTCCTCAGGGCTGCAAAAAACAACATACACATATCAGCAACAATATCTTGTGATGTCATGTGACATAGCTTTGGCCAAAGTTTCAAAGACCACAATACAAAAAATAATTGTCATTTGTAAACAATAGACAATTAATACTATCTTCTGCTGTGAATAACAGCAGAAAAAGGAGCAAGAAAGAAAAGAAAACACCAATGGAAGACCAAAGGAAAAGAGTTCAATCAAACGATTAGAGAGTTCAAAGATAAGAGAACACCTCGTGACCACTAGAGAAAAGAAGAAAAGAAAGGAAAAATGAAAGACACCCAGAAATCAAACCAAAGGCTCCAAACGATTGGTTGCCGAAATAACACTGCTGATTAGTAAAACTAGTTAAAATGCTCACCACACCTATATCCTTAGCTACGTGATACCTGTGCTCAAAGAAATAAGGCCAAACTATTGACATGACACATGTATTGCTATGTTTATCTTTCTATACAGCATTTCAAGCTGGGACTGTGACAATCTAAAGGACATGAACTAAATTGGATTATTTTCGAATCTTGGTGAGATTCTGCTTTTGGTTTTGTCCATATTCTGGGGTTATAAACTTACATTCTTGTGTCTTGACATATTAATCACGTAGCTAAGGATATAGGTTCAACTTGCAACAATACAAGAATTCATTTTATATTGAAAAAAACGTGGACTCTAAGACGTTACATATAATTCTCATAATTTGGAGTGTTGCCTCTCTGTATTGGATCTTTATGTGTTACATCTATTTGTATGTTTCTGTTATGTATGATGCCACTAGCAAAAGCCAGAGATGCATGCATGCATGCTTTCAGGAATATGGTGAGATTTTCTTAAGTGACATGCAAAGGGTTGCTCGTTTATATTTGGCTAGGCTCAAGATTATGAGTAGTAGCTGAATAGTGAAGCTGCAGTAGAAAAGTGTTGACCAAGACATGTTGGTAGACAGATTAGCGATTAGACTATTTTGTATGAGTCTGTGAAAAGTTCTTATTGGAGTATGCCGTATAAGTTGTGGTGTTTGCTTGGAATGGGAAGTGCAGTTTGTCAAATTTAAAGGTCTGCATGGTCTTGTGACTGAGGTATGTCTCTACTTGCAGACGTGTTCTCATATGTGATATGCATCTGAAGATGCTACACGTGTGTAACACAGGTACACAACTATTTGTATGTTTCTTTTATGTATGATGTTTCTAGTAAAATGTAGAGACGCATGCATGCATGTTTTCAGGAATATGGTGAGACTTACAATAGTAACATTGCAAAGATTGCTGTTTTAAATTTCTAGAGTTTTCTTGCTTCTTTCTGCGCTTCTATTGTCTCTTTCTGCACTTCTCTTGTCTCTTTCTGCATCCTTCTTGTCTTTTTCTGCAACTCTGTTGCTTCTTTCTGTATTTCTCTTGTTTCTTTCTGTACCTCTTTTGCTTCTTTCTGCAGCCCTCTTTCTCCTTTCTATAGCTCTCTTGCCTCTTTCTACACCTCTCTTGTGTGTTTCTGTACTTCTTTTCTGTCTTTCCGCACCTAACTTTCCTTTCTGTGCATCTCTTGATTCTTTATGCACTCCTCTTACTTCTTTGTGCACGTCTGTTGCTTCTTTCTGCACTTGTCTTGCCTCTATCTGCACCTCTCTTGGTTCTTTTGGCAATCATCTTGTATCTTTTTGCACCATATTGCCTCTTACTGTACCCCTCTTCTCTCTTTCTGCACCTCTCTTGCCTCTTCACACATTTCTCTTGCCTCTTTCTGCACCTGGCTTGCTTCTTTTTGCACCCCTCTTGCCTTTTTGTACAAAAATCATCCCTGTTTTGCACTTCTCTTGCCTCTTTCTGCATCTCTCTTGCCTCTTTGTGTACTTCTCTTGCTTTTTGTGCACCTGTGTTGGTTCTTTGTGCACCCCTATTGTCTCTTTGTGCACCTGTGTTGCCTCTTTCTGTATTTCTCACATTTATTAGTAGCTGTGTTGTTCTTTGTGTATTCCTTCTCGTTGTTTCTAAATCTTTTTTTCTTTCTGTCCCTTTCTTTCTCTTTCAGCACCTTTGTCCCTCGTTCTGCAGTTCTCTTGCTTGTTTCTACACTTTTGTTTTTTTATTTGTAATAAAGAGACTATCAATGTAATTGCTTAATAGTTAATTTGAATATTGATATGTAATTATTTTAAAATTTAAATCATGTAACAAACTATTGAAACTGTTCTTTGTTTTTTAGAAAATTATTTTGTTTGGATCACAAATTGAAGCTGGCTAGAAAGCAAGAAAAGAGAAGACAACAAAAAAAAACAGAACTACTTAAAGAAAAGTAAAAAGAGTGCATTAGAAAAAGACCAAAATGTTACTAAGGTCAAAGTCTGTTCTGGTAAGAGCACTAAACAGTTTCTTAAAACAGTTACAGAGAGGTTAAAGAAAGGCAATAATAATGAAAGGAAAAAACATTTAACAACAAAGCAGAAGGAGAAGAAGATTTTTAATGGTAAAAAAAACATTGGTTTTGGATAAACAACACATGTTATAGGAAGACAAAAACAATTTAGAGAGAGACAGATACGAATGTTTTTGAAGCAGACTAATTCAAAATATATTAAACCATTGTAAAAAGTGTAAATGAAGATCAGCAGTGTATAAGAAGAAGCAGACATTGAAAGTGAAGATACTGCTTTTTAATTGAAAAGAACATTATTTATATTAATATTAAAGAGAATGAGAAAATGGATAAAACAATGGTGTTTATGAAAGAGAAAAGAAAAAGAAAAAAACGTATTATTAGAAGTAACTTTTGTACAACATTTACTGGTGAATAGAAGCACAATTTTGGTACTGAGCCTTTCTTTAATGAAGAAAGCTACTTTCAACAGAACACATTAGTACATGCAGTTGATACAAGTGGAGAGATGAAAGATGGTTGTCCTATTCTAAAATAAAAATGGTTGTTAGGAGTGTGGAAGAAGTAATAACAAGGGAAGCGTACACAAGCTACTGTACATAAGTGGGATTGTAGTAGTATTAAGTATTTGCAGAATTCAACAGGAATCTATTGACATATTGCAAATTCATTTTACAAGAGTATGCACAAAAAGTTTTAAACAGAAGATTAGACTAGATTCATGTAAAATAAGAAAATATACTAAGTTGCATTGTCCTTCAGAATGCAGAAGTTAGTAAGGAGACTCTACTATATAAAAACTCCTTTTGTGATGATATACAGTTTCTTTTTTTTGGTTCACAAGAGCAGTGTGGAGAAAGTGAGAGCTTGATAAGTGTAGGTGTTGATGAACACGGAAGAGAAATTAGTATTGATGAGTTTGCAGAAGAAATTGTTTCATGTGAAAAACCAAACTTTGGGGTCGATTGGGATGGTGGGATGGTGGAAGGACCACCACCGCTCGTTTCCTGACTGGGGTGGACCAAAAGACCATCCGCCACGTGTCCACCAGAAGCAATCATGCAGATTGCCTGGCAGACGGTCCAGGGACCATAAAATAGTGGTGGTGCCTAGCAGGCACCGTCCACCAAATTATGATGAGGGAAATTTCAGGCCTTTGCATGGCGGCGATGTTGCCATGGAAAGGCACATGGGGATTACTTAGGGGGGCCTGTTGCGGGCCCCCATGTGTTGGGGGAGGTGAGGGTGCACTTGGGGGGTACCCATTGTACCTCCTACATTTCACAGCACTACTTGGCAGGCACCGTGTGGTTCCTGCCACATAGTGCAATGAAATGCACAAAATGGTTTTTCACTTTGCAGCGGGTGCTGCTGTGAGCAGCATCCTCCTCAATGTTAAAAACCAAAATGCGACCGCCATCCTGATTTGGTATGCGGGACCGCCGCTTGTATTGCAGACAGTCCCGGTTTACCACAGGATGGCGGACTGACTCAAGTCCATCCTAATAACCCCCTTTGTTTGTGTTTGTTTCGACGTACTCACTGTAGAAGTCAAACTAGGAATGTTGATTTATATTTAAAAAGTGAAAAGGCAAATAATGATAGCAATTTGGTGTTTATTTGTTGGTAGAAGGTCCGTTTGAGTTGGCTGCTGATCAAGTTATTTGTAAATAGTGTTACAACAAATAAAAAGAAAACAAAATTCCAGCTAGAGTACTACATAACAACTTAGAGTTGGTAGCTATTCCTCAGGAACTGGCAGAATTGAATGCATATGAGTCCATTCTTATTCAATCTGTACACCTATTTCAAGCCATAATTCGTATGGAGCCTAGAACAGGTAAGCTGCCACCAATAGATGTACAAAGAGGTCTGAAAAGAAGAATTGTGCACTTACCTTTAGATTTTAAAAAAGAAAAATGGAAACTGTTGGTGTAGACAGGAAAGAAAATGAGCCAGTAGTTATTCTAGTAAATAATGTACCAACAAAGAGTCTAAACATATGGCAAGAGTTTGTAGATGTTAATAAACTTCAAAAGGCTATATTATATATGGTACAAAATAATGTTTATTATAAGAATGTAAATGTTGATGATGGGTAATATGCTTAGAAGATGAAACAAAAAATTCACGTGGCCAAATAGAAAACATGTACAAGTCCAGGAGTGAAGAGATTTATGAACATTACACTATATATCCTCTACATTCAAGAGAAGTGATAGGAAACAGTATTGAATTATTTCAAATGAAGGAAGCAACGGGAACTCCCATGAGTATATGGGAAAAAAGTTTAGAAGCTCATTGTTTTACACAACTGTTTCCCACTGGAGAATGTGGACGGTTTGATAAGCGAGCTGTACAGATTCCAGCTTTAGAATTCCGCTCGACAAGATTGTACTCTGAAGATCCAAGGTTTCAATAGTATATTCCATATATATTTCATCTTCTGTTTGAAAGTGATTTGTCTGCACTTTCATATGCAGTGAACCACATATTAAAAACAGGGGTTCATCTTCCACATGTTGCTGTAAAACAATTCAAGGACAAAGTTCTACAAAGAGATGAAAATTTAGAATCACAATTAGTTAATTTGATGGTTGTCAACGTGGTACTAATGAATATTGGTTTCGTCGTCACGGTGAACTTAAATGTATGTTAAGAAACTTAGGTACCCCTACATGGTTTGTACCTGTAGCTGTGCTGAATATGCGGGGGACGATTTAAATGAATTTCCATGAGAAGCAAATTCAAATGTTAAAAATATTGCATTGAAGACATCTGGAGAACTCTGTTCCTTGGATCCTGTAAATGTCTGCAGGTATTTTAACCATAGGTTTCAAAGTATGATGTAATTTATCTGCAATAAAAACATTCCTCTTCTTGTAGAAGTTACTGATTTCTTTTGGTGAAAAGAGTACCAAGTCAGAGGTGCTCCTCATATACACATGCTATTATGGATAAAGAATGCTCCAAAATGTGGAGCTTATACTGATGATACTGATGAAACTGTTTTGTCTTTCATCAAACAGTATGTTACATGTGCCATTCCAAGACAAGGAGGAGAAAAGAGCTTGAGACAACAAGTTTTATGGTTTCAAAGTCATCGATGTGGGAAATACTGTTGACAAAAATGCAAGTGTAAAGGGAAATTTTATACAAAATGTCGTTTTATATTCCCACATCCAATAATTTCTAAAGGAAGAGTAAATCGTTTTTTGTCAGCAGTAAGGCATACAATAACTCGGAAGAATACATATAACTTAAAAAGAACCGAGGATTCAAAGTACATTAATGACTACAATCCAGTTATTTTGAAAATGCGGAATGCAAACATGGATATTCAATATGTTGCAGATAATTCAGTTGCTGTTGCTCGCTATGTTATATCATATATAACCAAATCTGAAAAGACAAAGATGAAAGAAATATGGGAAGAAATTTCACAAGAGAAGTGTCTTAGTAAGAAATTGTATAGCTTTAGCTTGAAAATTATTTCCCATCGAGATATTAATTAATGTTCAGATCGCTTGCGCTCTGCCAGTTTACAATCAGAGTCAAGAGGAATCATTTGGGTAAGTTTAGGTCTTGCTTCGACATGAAATAGAGTATTGAAATGTTTACAAGAAATTGAATACTTAGCACAGAATGAGCCAGAAAGTACAGATATTGCTAAAAGTAATATGTTGGATACATACTATCCCAAAGGCAGTCCACATCTCGAAAACCTATCTCTGTATGAAATACTTCAACATTACAACTTTAAAAGTAAAGTTACAGAAAATATAAATGAAGAAAAATCTGTGGTAATTGGATGTGACGGATGTTTGGTAAAACGTGCCAAAGGAAATCCTATTAACCACAGAAAACTGAATTGCAAAAGTCCAGATAAGAGGGAATTTTTCTATTTAGCATTTCTGCAACTGTTCAAGCCTTGGCGTAGTGAAACAGACTTACTTGGAGATTTTGACTGCTATGAAGATTCTTTTAATGCAAGTAAAGATAGTTTTCAGTGCCCAATTTTCCCACATATCTACAAATGTTAAATGATGAGATTGAACAAGAAACTACTACTGAAATAGTTAGAGAAAGGTCTCAAGATAGTCAAAGTTCTGGTCCACTAAGTCAAGATCCACTGGGACAACCAATTATCAAAAATAAAGCAGCAATAGCCATGAATGAGGTAGAAACTGCAATGCACCAACCACAACAGGATATTATTCAATTGGAAAAGTTAGAAGAACAACGAAATATTGAATAAAAAGAAACATATCTACAAGTGACACAACATGGTTGCTGCATGGAAAAAAATGAATGCCAATGTTCGTAATTTAAACCTATTCTAATGTACATCAGTGGTCAAGCTGGGACAGGAAAAAGTATCTTAATTAAAGTTTTGACCAGTTATCTACACAAAACTACAGAAACATTTATCTTGTGTTGTAACATTTCCAACTGGATTAGCAGCACACAACATTAAAGGGATTACTTTACACCGATTATTTATGCTACCAGTTGAACATGATAATAAATTGGATATCAGAAGCAATCTGTAGAAGCTTGTTATGAAGTGTCAAGAGTACTGAAGAAAATTAATCTTTTGATCATTGATGAGGTGAGCATGTTCACAAACTTAATGCTTGCCTTTGTACACTTGAGAATACAATAGATTTTAAAAACAGAATATGATGTTGTGTTTGGAGGAAAATATTTAATTGTATTCCGAGATCTACTACAACTAACTCCTGTAAAAGGACAACCTGTTTTTAAAACACTTGTCCATGAAGACACAATGAAACTGTAAGGAAAGTATTGGAAATGTGAACAATTGGTTATATTTTGAATAAAGAATTTATTAAGAATATGCGACAAGCAAGTGATAAAAGATTATGGAAATATTCTTTGAGACATAACAATTGGTGTGGTGACAAAACATGTTAAACAAGCTTTAAAAAGTCAGCTACTAAGGAAATCACAACTGGAAACACAGTGGCTGAAGTAATGTACAATAAGCTTGGACAAAAGAAGTTTATAGTTTGCCTAATGCCTACACTGCAAGAGTGTTCTACATTTAATCAAGGACTTTTGAAACTGGAAAAACAACAAATAGTGGAAAATGAAGCAATTGATAAAATTGAACAGCAGGGAGTGACTATTCTTACAGAGACACTACAGGCTAAATTGCATTCTTTGGAAAAGTATGTATCTAAAACTGCAGGCTTAGAAAAGACTTTACATGTATGTATAAACTGTTGGGTAAATTTACAGCGTAATTTGAATGTAGAAGAAGGTTTAGAAAATGAAGCAATGGGAAAAGTTGTTGATCTAAAATTTCAGAACAGAAATAGAATAGAATTTTTGATTATAAAATTTGATCAGATTAAAGAGGTAAGACAGATTGGGTGCTGTGTTGTAAGTTTTTTTCTTGTAAAAGATTTGCATGCTCACAGAAAACAGTTTCCTCTGTCTTTAGCATATGCAGTAACTATTCATAAATCTGAAGGTTTAAGTATAGACAGTGCTTTTGTAAATATTGAAAGTACAGTGTTCAATGACAGAATGGCATACGTAGCATTGTCTCGAGTAAGAACATTGTCTGGTTTGTATTTGATAGATTTCGATGAGAAACAGGTTAGTGCTGATACAAATTGTGTAAGAGAGTATAATCGTTTAAGAAGACTTTATACACCTTATTTAGGTGAATATCCCATATATGAGAAACGTGTAGTGTGTCCAAAACGGAAATATGTCAAACATTCAACTGAGGTTCAAAAAAAGAAAACAATTGAAGAGAAACTTGAAGGTGTAAAGAAAAAGAAAATGGAAACTGTTGTTGACATTGTAGGATACCAGCTGGAAAATAGATCAGGTATCAACATTTATGCTAAAATGATTCTGAATGTTTTGCTTTATCTACAAGATCTTCATCATGAAATCATGTGAAATTGTGAAAAAAGATTCTGTTTTTTACTACATCATGTATTTCAACAGTTGGTAACTGACAGAAGTAAAATCCATACTGCTTCTAGCATTCGGCATCTTTTGGATCTAGGTACTTGTTCTTTGACATTTATATTAATAATACAACAAGATGCACAAGAATTTCTAATCCTTATGCTTGGAGTATTAGAAGATGAAGGAATACAGATTGAAAACTTATTTGCACTAAGTTACAGATGGGATCATAAATGTGAAGAGTGTTCATTTACTTCTACCACTGAAATACAAATAGAACGATTCATATACCGGACGATATCAGACTGTAAATCAGCACCTTTTAACAAATCGATAAAAACAGTCAATCAGATTTGAAATGTTCGCATTGAACATCAGAGATGTTGTCTATATTACATATAGAAAGATTTGGAAAATATCTTATTTTAATGCTACAACATTGTAGAGCAAATGGAAGAAAATTGGAAACCAAAACTAAAAAATGTATTACAAGTCAAATATCTATTTTAGGAAGAGCTTCTATAGCAGTGGCTATTATTTTCCATAATGGACCTACTACAACATCTGGACACTATACTGTGTATTTAAAGTGTAATAAAGGATGGACAGATTGCAATGATGCCCACGTGGAATTCAAACCGAGATTGCCTAATGAATTACCAAATTCATATTTGCTATTTCTGCAGCCAAAGTTTTGAGTACATCATTCGGCCTATTGGGAAGATGTGAACAGAAAGTAGACAGGAGTACAAACTATTAGTATTTATAATTAATATTTGGAATATTATTTGCACTAATTGATATTGCATTTGGAAAACTGTGCTTAAAAGGAAATTGTTTATATATTTGTTGTCTATATTGTACCAGATATAAATGAGAGTCTACATTTTGGCAAATGTATTTGAGATAAATAATAGAGTTAATGTAGATGAAGTAAGTAATTAACAAAGTGTAGATAGGAAAACCCATAGCTACTCATATTGAAAAGGATGCTTAACACTGATTTGTTCTTTTTCTACAATCGAGTTGATTGTTTTTTTCCCCTGCAGTTCAATGATGATACTACATTGAAATCACTGTGTATAGTGAAGTTAAGTGGAATCTGAGAACAGCAAAAAAGGGAAACTGAAATGTTATGTAATTCTAAATCTATGTTCTGTTCTTAAAAATATAATATTATAATTTCTGTAATATATTACATTAAATAACAGTTTTTCTTCTTCTTTATAGCAGCTACTCGTCAAGTTTGAAAATAGTTGTAATGCTGTTTAGGACAATGCTACTCTAAAATACCTCTAATGAGTAATGTATCTAAATGACTTAAAAGGTAAGAATACATATTACAATATGCATGACAATGTGAAAAAACTTTTAACATTTATTTATCTGTTAATTGTTTCTCATATAAATAATTTTGATCATTTATACTATTTGAAAAATATTATCATGTTGCTGTGGTAATCAGCCAGGCAGTCATCCCTTCACAGAAACACTACCCATCCTCTTATCTATTCTCTCTAGCACAACTCTTGTACTAATAGGATAACCCAGGCATTATTCTTGTATTCTTCCTTTCACACAGGCACAACCCATGCACTTATGCAATCTCCCAGTCACTACCCCTGCACTCATGCAATCACCCACACACTACCCATGTACTCATACAATCACTCATGCACTACTCTAACACTCAACCATTCACTCAGGTACTACCCATGCATTCATCTATTCTCTCAGGTACTACCCATGCACTCATCCAATGACCCAGGGATTACTCTTGCAGTCATCCTTGCACTACCCATGCACTGATCTAAGCACCCAGACATTACTCTTGCACTCATGAAGTCACTCAGGCACTGCCCATGCACCTATTGAATCACACAGTCAGTACCTGTGCACTTATGCAATCACCCAGGCACTGCCCATGTACTCATGCAATCACGCATGCACTATTCTTGCACTCAACCATTCACTCAGGCACTACTGATGCACTCATGCAATCAAGGAGGCACTACATAGGCACATATCTAATAGCTCAGGCATTGCTCATGCACTCATACAATTACCCTGACACTACTCTTCCACTCAACGATTCACTTAGGCAGTACCCATGCACTCATCCATTCACTCCGGCACTACCCATACACTAATGCAATGACCCAGGCATTACCCTTGCACTCATACTTTCACTCAGGTACTCCTCATACATTCATCCAATCACCCAGGCACTACCCCTGCACTCATGCAATCACCCAGGCACTACAAATGTACTTATGCAATCACTCAGGCACTACTCCTGTACTCAACTATTCACTCAGGTACTACCATGCACTCATCCATTTTTTCAGGTTCTACTCGGAGTTATACCAAACTTTTTGCATTCCGTATTTGGAAGCATATTTGGAGGGCTGCTGCTGATCCTGTTTCTAATAGCAGGTATCCTTTTTTCTGCTAAGCAATGGAAATTCCAGTCACCAAGGAGATGGAAACGGTACTCCTGGAGCGAAAATACTGTGATCGCATGGTACAACATTTAGGCATACCTCTCCTAAGGGAACTAAGTGCATCTTGGTTCTTGTCATTTAGACCAGTCTGGATGGACTGCATCTTACCTGTCCTCCGATGACTGTTTTGAGGAGAAGAATGCGTTCTAGATCTCTGTCTGACACTCCCATCATATGCACAACTGGACGTTGATGCTTTACTGGACCCAATAACTGCCCACATTCTGCAGTGTACCCAGCGAATTCTGTCTTTGATGGCAGCATTCCTAGAGCCATCAGCTCCTGTTGGAATGGACATTGGCTCCTCCTCTGACACCCAGGCCTTGAATGGCGCACAGGCTGCCCCAGCATCGATTGTGGATAGTACGAAAGATCATCTGTGCTCAATCGACATAATCTGTGAGGTGTTACAGGGACCGTTGACTGCGAAGGCAGGCAATGATAGGTTGTGTTGTGTAGCTCCTATAAAAAGTATACAGGATCTACGCGTTTAGTCAGCATGCACTGTAGGATTGGTGTCTGACTGATTCCACACATCCCCACAGGGTATCATGGCTTTTGTACAAACTAGCTCACAGTGCCACTAGAATCTCCTCTTACCAAGGAGAGAATAGTTCTTGGCAACCATCGAACATGACAACCCTGATCCTTCAGGACCGTGGAAACAAAATGCTACTTTTCGCTGAGTCTTTCGTGCTTACTTACTTAGTCTGTCTCAGAGTGTTACCATAATAAACAGGCTGGGCATTTTCAATAAGTATTTATTGAACAGTTGTCATTCTGGTTTAGGATAGATGAGCGGCAACAACCGTTATACAGTATAAGATATAAATGATTAGCAGTACTATAAAGGTAAATGGATGGCATAGCTCTACCATCATACAATAATCATGAATACATTTGAGTATGTAAAACACACGATAAAAGATGTGTGCTCCTACAATGCTTTCCTATCTAGATGTACCTAAATGTACCTAGCATGTGAGTTTGGGGTCAAGCTAAAAAAATCCCTCTAGGATTTAGTCAACCCCATTACCTGAAGTGAGAGACTGTGGAACCCCGTCCTGGTCTTGAGTTGGACACCCCATGAGGGATGTTAGACCACTACAAGCTGGAGTGTCTGCATGCAGGAACCTTAGCATCTCTGGTCAGTGTGTCAGCCGGAAAATCTCAGTCTCCTCCCCTCTATCTTAGCAAGATGTGATGTATATATACCCATAGGTCTCCCCAGGGGTCCCACCTCACTCTATTACTGTGTTGGCCTAAGGATGACGTCAGGCATGAACTTTACACATAGATATTATACAGGAGATGGTCGTCCTGCTGTGCTTCCAAGAATCCTCATGCATAATGTATGAGATCTTGAACTAAGGAAAACCCGTGTTCTGAATGCAGTGTCGTATCTAGGTAAAAGGTCAGTCCCTGTAAACCGTGACAAGTGTAATGTAGGGAAGAATATAGGTGAAGGGAAATTAAGTTACTGAGGCCTATATTATGGTACCTTTAGGAAAATAACACCATACACTCAACCAATGACACTGGGATTACTCTTGCAGTCATCCTTTTGCTCAGACACTACCCATGCACTAATTCAGTAACCCATTCAAAAACTTTGCGCTCATCCATTCACTCAGGCAGTACCCATGCACTCATCCAATGACCCAGGCACTACAGTTGCACTAATCCATTCACTCAGGCACTACCCATGCCCTCATCCATTACCTCAAGCACTACCCATGTATTCATGCAATGACCCAGGCAATAGCCTTGCACCCATCCTTTTCTCAGGTACTTCCCATGCACTCATACAATCACCCAGGCACTACCCCTGCACTCATGCAATCACCCAGGCACTACCCATGTACTCATGCAATTGCTCAGGCATTACTCTTGCACTCAACTATTCACTCAGTCACTATCCATGCACTCATCCATTCTCTCAGGCACGACCCATGCACTCCTCCAATGACCCAGACATTACTCTTGCAGTCATCCTTTTACTCAGGCGCTACTTATACACTCATCTAATCTCCCAGACAGTACCTCTGTGCTTCTGCATTCACCCAGGCACTACCAATATATTCATGCAATCAATCAGGCACTACTCTTGCACTCAACCATTCGCTCAGACACTACCCATGCATTCATCCAATGACCCAGGCATTAGCCTTGCACTCATACTTTTACTCGGGTACTTCCATGCACTCATACAATCACCCAGGCACAACCCCTGTTACCCAGGCACTACCCATGCACTCATGCAATCAGTCAGGTACTACTCTTGCACTCAACCATTCACACAGGCACTGCCCATGCACTTATCTGTTCTCTCAGTTACTACCCATGTACTCATCCAATGACCCAGGCATTACTCTTGCAGTCATCCTTTTACTCAGACACTCCCCATGTACTGATCTAAGCCCCCAGACATTATCCTTGCACTCATGAAGTTACTTAGGCACTACTCATGCACTCATCCAATCACCCAGACAGTACCACTGCACGTATGCATTCATCCAGGCACTACCAATGCACTCATGCAATCAGTCAGGCACTACTCTTGCACTCAAGTGTTCACTCAGGCACTACCCATGCAGTCATCCATTCACTCAGGCACTACCCTTGCACTAGTCAAATGATAGAGGCATTACCCTTGCACTCATCCTTCCACTCAGGTACTACCTAAGCACTCATCCAATCACCCAGGCACTATCCCAGCACTCATGCAATCACCCAGGCACTACTCTTGCACTCAACTATTCACTTAGGCAGTACCCATGCACTTATCCATTCCCTCAGGCACTACCCATGCAGGCCTGCAATCCAGGAAGCACTACCTATACACACATCCAATCAATCAGGAATTACCTTGGCAGTGATGCAATCACCCAGGCACTACTCTTGCACTCAACCATTCACTTAGGCACTACCCGTGCACTCATCAATTCCCTCGAGCACTACCCATGCACTCATCCATGCACTCAGGCATTACCCAAGCAATCATCCAGGCAATACACCTGCACTCATAGAAAGACAGGCAGTACTGTTGCACTCATTCTTTCACTCTGGCAGGACCTATGCATTCATACATTCACCCAGACACTACATATATACTCATACTATGACACAAGCACTACGAATGTACTCATGCAATCCTTCAAACACTACTCTTACACTCAACCATTCACTCGGGTATTATGCATACAGTATCCATTCACTCTGCCACCAATTATGCACATATCAAATCACCCAAGCAATACCCCTGCACTCATCAATCACCCAGGCACTACCCATGCACTCATTCAATCACTCAGTCACTACTCTTGCTCTCAACCATTCACTCAGGCAGTACCCAAGTATGCCTGCAATCAAGGAAGCACTACCTATACTCACATCCAATCAGGCATTACCTATGCAGTGATGCAATCACTCAGGCACTACTCTTGCACTCAACCATTCACTTAGGCACTACCCATGCACTCATCAAATCCCTCTAGCACTACCCATGCACTCATCCATACACTCAGGCACTACCCAAACATTCATCCAATCATCCAGGCAATATACCTGCACTCATAGAAAGACTCAGGAAGTACTGTTGCGCTCATTATTTCACTCTGACAGTACCCATGCATTCATGCAATCACCAATACGCTAGACATATACTCATTCAAGGACCCAGGCACTACGAATGCACTCATGCAATCATTCAAACACTACTCTTACACTCAACCATTCACTCAGGTATTATGCATACAGTCATCAATTCACTCTGCCACCAATTATGCACATATCAAATCACCCAGCACTATTCTTTCAGTCATTCATTCACTTATGTATTATGCGCGCGCTCATCCACTCACTGAGACACTATATATGCACAACTCTAACATTGATCATACACACATTCATACAAGCACTCACATTCACTACATACAATGTTTCTATTTTTAACCAGTATAGGTGGTTCCATGAGAATCGTTATTTTTTTTTAAACAATGTTATATATTTTTTGTATTTTCAGATTTTTTTCAAAAATGGGTGTTTTTCAATTTTTAAAAATAAATGTTTAAGAGTCCAACTGTGGTATTTCTTTTAAACGAAGAAACAAAAACAACAAAACTAAAAGAAAAAGAAAATTAGCACTTATGTGCTCTCAGGTGAGCCTTGATGGCATCAATGGAGAGCTCTCCGACACAAAGAGTTGTCAAGCATTTCCGACAATGATTTCCTGCATCAGCCAACTCAGGAACGATTAGAGATTGCGGTGTGGTCAATACAACCCCTGCAGATGTGGATGGTTGACTTCCATCATCAGTGGCTGCTCACGCTCTCTTTTGGCACTCCATCATCTCTCGTGCAAGATGAACAGGGTGGATGGTTTCCAGGTGGTTCTTCAATGAAGAAATACCACATGAGTCAAGTCAAGTCAATTTAGTCTTTATTTCGATTGTCATAATCATTAAAGACTGAATACATCTATTTGAAATGATGGCTATAAAAGTCCTATTATCCAAATTTATCTGACGATTCCATGACCAGTAAAACATTTAACAGAATAGATTAACATTAATATAAAAATACACCTTCAGTTAAAAACAATTAAAAAAATTATTAAAAATATGTCTTAAAAACATGGACAAGTGTACATCAAACAAATACTTTCAGTCTTTTAGCATATACAATTTGTCCCCTCATTGAGGCAAGAGGGCAAAACAAGCACGTTATTTTAGTAACAGTTACGTCTGCCTAGACAAAAATGGGACTACAACACTGTACTGCTGAGGCTAAGGCTTTCAATAGGGTCTAACAAGGATTAATGTACCCTCATCTTAATAGCTCGAATGACCCACATCCAGCTCAAGAATTTAGCAACAGCAATAACTATTCACTCATGGTCAGTAATGGTCTTCAAAATCCTTAACACCTCCAAACCAGATCTTATGCCCAGATTTAAGCAAATTGGTTTAAGCATTTGTTTCTTGGGAACTTATAAGTTGGATATACAAATAAAATGTGTGCTTGTGTTTTACTCTCAACTGCACATGTAATACACTTGTCGTCCATCGGTAAATGCCATCTGCTTGTAAATGATTTTATTGGGAGGGAACCCACCCTAAACTGGTGGTACAGCTTTCTGTCATTTGGTTTATTAATAAGGTCCCAATAGACTTCATACTCGGTATCTTGTTTCAGCTCCAAAAATGCCCTGGACAGTGTAGGCCTTGTGATTGATAAGAACCGATTGATCTTAACCATATTGCAATATACTGCCTTAAACTCCTTTTTCGACGGAAATGGGTTACCTGCTGGGTCCCCCCACAAATTGCTCATCCCCATATTAGTCAATGTACTCTTTATCTTACTTAACCAGGAGATCTTACATGAACGATCAGCCCCCCGAACTTCTAAAAGTGCTTTGGCATACAAAGACAACTTGGGAGTAGTCCAAAGCCTTCTCCAGAATGCTATGGGTCTATAACACGCTATGTCCTCTATGATGTAGCAGCCCAGGTCTAAATAAAGGGGCATAAGCAGTGTTGATTGCGAGAGGCCTATTAAAGTTCTCACAAATTTGTTTTGAGCTGTAGTCAAGGACGATAAGTCCGCAAAGCCCCAGAGCTCAGCACCATACAAAATTGAGGTGGTGATTTTAAAGTTGTAAATCTTTAGGGCAGGGCCTATGGGCTTTGTCTGTGAGAGCCTCTGTTATTTTATAAGTGCATCGGCTAATTGAGCATGTTTAAGGGCCAATATATCAATCTGGGGTTTCCAGTTTACCTTCCTACCCAATATTATCCCCAGATATGTGAATACATCGGTCTGTTCTAAGAGTACATCATTCATCAATACTCCCTGTAATAGCTTGGCGTTTATGGAGAACCATAAACTTGGTTTTCTCCACATTTATCACTAGCTCATGATCACAGCAGAATTCCTCAAATCTAGACAAGGCAGACAGCAACCCTTTTTGGGTCTTTGAGATTATCAAGGTATCGTCTGCGAACATGAGCAGGGGTATCTTCATGCCAGCTAGTGTGGGGGCGTCTGTAGGGTAAGTAGAAAAATAATCAACAACCCTATTGATAAATAAAGAAAACAAAGTGGGTGCCAAAACACAACCTTGACGTACCTCCTTAGAAATGGGAAACCAATCCGTAACTTTCCCCTGCGTGCCCCAACGAACCTGTGCATAGTTAGAATCATGTAATTTAACTAGGATTGCCAGTAATTGCCAGTAATTCCAGAGGCATCCCCATATCTGAAAAAGCAGCTTAAATTGTACACCCTCCGATAATAACAACCCACCAGTAAATTAACATAAACTTACAGACCTGATCTATAGTGCCAGTGTGTGGGCGGAACCCTGCCTGGAGTGGAATCAAGATGTCAGCTTCTTCTATCCAGATCTGGATTCTACATAACACTAACCTGGCAATGATCTTTTGAATGGAGTCAATAAGGCTTATCGGCCTATAATTACCTGGTAGGGAACTGTCCCCCTTTTTATATATCGGGAGGATTTACGCACCACACCATGTATCTGGGATGGGGGGCGACACTAACTATTGTGTTAGCAAGTATCTGTATGTAGGTTACCCAATTATCTTTATCATACAAAAACAGGTCTGCCGGAATACAAACAGGGCCTGGGGCCCTGCCTCTCGGGATCAATTTTAGTATAGATTTAACCTCTGTGCTAGCAAAATATAAATTAGTGTCGGGTTGGCATTTGAAATTGATCTTTACTACTGCTAGTGGCTGCAAACTGGGCCTCATAATGCGAAGACCACAGCTCAGGGGCTACATGGTTAACTGGTATTTGAATTAAATCGACGCTACCCCATTTTACAAGCTGCCAACATTTTACCATGTTTTTTCCTTTGCTGGCTAGAAGTAGATCTTGCCAGCGTTTCTCATCCCAATCCTTCTTTGCTTGTTGTTGGATTTTCTTGTACCTAGCCCTTGCTTCTTTAATGTCACCCATTACTTTTGATCTAATGGCTCTTGATAGAGACTTGTAGGCCTCTCTACATGATTTATTATACCAGGAAGCTGCCCTGAAACAAGATTTTGGCTTCATATTTTTGGTTTTGATCAAAAAGTTTTTAAGTTCGATGAACATGTCATTATGAACCTTCAAAACAATAGAATTAATATCCTTCTGTGTACCACAATTTTGAAGGGTATCTATCGAACGTACAACCACAACCTTCTTCTGTTCTAAAACCCCATCATTGTCAATAATCGAAGCCCATTGAACTCTCCTTGTATCGTTTGTATGCATAACATCTGCTGTAACCATGTCAGCTGTCTGGTTATTGGGATTTAATAAACCCTGTGCCTGCAGAGATAGTATCAACGGATTATAGTCACTTTCATTCCGATCCTGTACTGCCATATCTAAAAGGGAGGACCAAAGTTCTATATTGAGAAATATATAGTTTATACGACTACTTCTCAAACCATTGTTGAAAGTATGAGAACCCATTCTGTCGGAATTGGACCTCCCATTCACTGCCCTCACACTCCGTTCCAGACACAAGCCTTTTAATTGTAAAACTGCCTCAGCCCATTTTTTATTGGATATAAGTCTTAAGGGGTAATATTCCACTGAGCATCCTCCTCTACATTGAGATTACCATCGTCTTGGTCTAAGGGCTCAAAATAACAATTGAAATCCCCTGCTATTATCAAATTGCTACTTCCCCTATTATCTCCTAAAACCCTATCAAGAAGGGTGACTGTATTGGATCCTTTACCACCTGGCATTCTTCTTGCATAAACATTGATGATCAATGTATCAGGTACATTTGCCAGGCGGAGCCGTATGGCCATAATATCCAGAATGCCGATAAACACTTCCTCCACCTTATAACCTGCTTGCTGTCTAACCCAGAGAGCAAGTCCACCTATAGGTCTGCCTCTCTGTCCCCCCATCGCTGCTTTTGAAAAGTTAAAAAACCCAGGATGATAAATTTGCTCCAATGACCATGTTTCCTGGAATGCCCAAATGTCATGGTTTTCAATAAATGTTGACCATTCAGTTGAGGCAGTTTTTGAAGATAGTCCCGCTATTCCAGGAAACAATAGACAAGCTTGACTTTGGATACCCTTGAATCATGGTATTTGGTGTTATCTGGGAATTGATGCGTGAACACTAACCAAAACTTCCGAACTAGAGATACAGGTGGGCGTAGAAAACCTTACTAAAGGGGTTTTTGTGGGGCCTTTCTCCCTCACCTCAAGACTCTTTTCCATCCCACTTTGGCAATCACCCCCTAAAACACTATTACTACAAGCGTAAACTCCACCTAACTTTGTAGCATCCCTTTTTTTGGGAAGATTCAACGTGGTTGAATGCGTTTATTACTGACTCAGCTCCTCGTGCCCTTTGTGTTCTTGAGTTTCAATTAAAGAGGGACAAGCTGTTCTTCCCAGTCAATCTATATCCTCTAATGAGGCAAATATTTCAAAACGGTTGCTTAAAGGGACCGAGTGGTTGGGTTGCCCATAGGATTGAGGTACCCCACTCCTCAGACTACACCAAGTATCTCTATTTGGTTGGTAGAAAAACCCCAGTTGGAAGATATTAATACCATCCATCTTAATATAACAATTACCTGCCCTCTCCAGGATATGCTGAACCAAACTTGGAGACCTGAAGCTTAACCACACAGTCTCCGGGTAAAGACGTAGATGTTTTTCCAACCCAGGGTACTTTACGGGCCATATTAAATTTGGAGAAAAGGTGGTCTTTTATACCTGTTCTAGCACTCAATAAGTGTAAGGACTTGTTTCTTAGCATTGACCAATGTTCCCGTGCGTTAGGTGGAAGCACCTGGACGTTAGCCTAAACAACCGTATATGAGGTAGATTCAGGAGGGAGGTGTAAAAACGTGTGGGCGTTCGAAATACTACCAACCTTTGTCTGAGAAGGCCGTGTGCAAGTATCTCTCATCCCTTCCAGCAATACAGGTTGCGGGGGTATGCCTCCTTGAGGTAAATAAATAGGCCGAGTAGCCTCAGTAGCTGTCCCAGCTGAGGATATAGAACTGTATACTTTATTTAAGGCTCCCCTAAGTATTGTTTCTGCTCCACTCGTCGGTTGCGTATCATTCCCACCTCCTTTACACGCACTAAAATTAGTTAGGGGAATGCTATGGATACCCTGCTCTATTTTGTTAAGTCTTTCTTCAATTAAAATCAATTTTTGTAGTAAGGGATCTATCAAGGCTGAGAGTTTCAGTTCTAACCGTACACAAAGCTCTTCCTCTTTAGGTCATAATAATAGGTCAATCATGCCAGTAGGAGTGTGCAGATTTAATGGCATAGTATTGGACTTCTGGCTACCATCGCTCCCGTTAATATCAACCTTACGTTTGACTACTATAGATGCCGGATGTTTGGGCTTAGATGGACCTTGTGCTTTTCTTTTTTTCGATGGAGGTTCACAAGTATCAACCTGGATAGACTTCTGCCCTCTAGTTGTAACCTTAGAATTACAAGGGATGCTTTCCGGGATGGAAAGAATAGCTGGCTCTGAGTCTAAGAATACAGGGAGAGTCTTGCTGGGTTGAGAAGTTATTTCATCAATATGGACTTGCAATGGGTGGCGATGCAACACTGCTGTATGATGGCTGTGGTTCTAGTGATAGCTGCGTTCAGTTAATTGGATCTGATGAATTAACACTGATTCTGCCCTAGAAAGGAATGCATTGAGTGTCCCCACGACCCCAGTGCCTGCTCCCACCTTCTTTTAGCTCATTATAACAAGCCCCAATGACTGTTACAAAAACAAAGTCAATATTTGCAACAATAACAGATTACGGTCCAGACGTTGGTACAATAGCCCAGCCCGGCCTCCTTCGGCCTCTGACAGGCTCAGATGGGCCCGCCCTTGGCCTGGGCTTCGCCCAGGCGCGACTCGCATGTGTCCCGCGCTGCGGGTTTAGAGGCTGCACTTTATGCGCGAAGGTGGTTCGGTGCCTCCCCTCGTCAGCAGCACCTGTGTTGGTCACGTTGCACCCTGGATCTTGGAGTTCCCACCAGGGTGTATAAGCAGTGAAAGATGACAGAAATGCCGGCACAGTTCTACGATTACCCTGGGACTAAGGTACCACCAGGGTAGAGCGAGATGAGTTGCACAAAAAGGAGATAGCCCCACAACAGAGCCCAGGACTGCAGGCAGCGACAGATGGAACACATGAGTACTTCTTCTTGGAACGTCTGGAGAGGACTTTTTTGCAGCTCGTGTAGGGCACCTTGGGAGAATTGACTTTATTTTCACCTTCAGGGACAGTAAAAAAAAGCCCACAGTATGCTTTCCTTTCTTTTCTTTAGTGACTCCTCCACCTCTTCCATCGCCTCCTGCTACTTCTCTTCTGGAAAAGCTGATGCCATGTTGTATATTAAAAAATGAGCAACAGCAAAGAAAATAAATAATTAACAGAGCCTTACAAAAAAGGTAGTCTTAGAAGAAGACACACCCAAAATGAAAGGACTGAAACAGGTGTTGGTTCCACCCTCCAAGAGAATGAAAAGCTCTTCAACCAATGAGAAGCTTTATTTTATGTCACATGGAGTTGCATATGGGCGCGCACCCATTGCGGATGCGTCGCACACACGTAAAATGTACTAAATGTAAAACTGTAAATTACTATTAGGATATTGTGTTTCAAGTATTTCAATGGAAACTGTTTATGGAAAATGGATATTTAAACTTCAAACATTCATATTTCATACTTTTTAAATTTACGCCGGAGTCGCCGACCCCTACGCGATCCCAGAAATACGTGCCGGCAGGATTCGCGACCCCTACACCTCAGGTGTGCGATGGTTCCTTGTACATAAAAACGTGCTTTAATCATCTTAAAATATTGCACAAGAACACTAATAGTAAATTTTGGGATTGATTAATAAACCTCTTTGTTAAAAAAATATATTATTTCAGTGTAAGTATGTACTTTAGGGTTATATTCATGTAATGGATTCGCGCACCCAACGCGTAGATCCGCTACCGGTATGCGATACCATTCTGACCCAAAAAATCTGATAACAACATTTTAAAACAAATGTATAACTTCTTTATTACTATTTTATGTACTCAGTAATAGACCTCTACATCAAAAAAAAATATCAATTTGTTCTAAATATGCATTTTAGAGTGATATTCCGATAATGGATCTGTGCACCCATCGCGTAGGTTAACGTATGGTGCGCAAACCTTTTTTGTACATTTTTAAAAAAACTATATATATATATATGTATGTATTTAAAAAAATAATTATCATAAGAAAAAACATAACATCTTTCATACAATTAAAAGCAATCATACAAAATTCAAGTTAGCGAAAAATAGTGAAAAAACATGCAAAAGAATTATATATAAATTTTCTTTTTGAATTCAAAATTGTGTTATATAATATCACACTGTACAAAATTACAAACAAGAAAACAATGTTAATTCAAATAAATAACACTATAAATCTTTTATCAGCTATGTTATATATATTTGAAAAAAATGTATATCGTTATTTTAAAAAGTTAATAAAAATACATAACAAATCATAGAAAAAAAAGAAAAAAAATAGTAACAAACATCTTATCATAAATAAAATGGTATACAAAACCTTATAAATTTACTACAAAAACACAGGTTTCAGGGACGTTAAAGTTAGGAATTAGCATTTTAAAAAACCTTAGAAATTCACTGAAAAAAACACAGGTTTCAGGGACGTTATAGTTAGGCTGACATGTCACTCTTACAAAGCTAGAGAAATTCAGCAGCTATAGTATTTTGGATCCAGCCATTATTTGGTTGCTTTGACTTTGCCCTGTGCACACATTACCTGGACCCCTACAAGCCACTGGGCGTATAAATACATATATGGCTGTATACTCAATATTATGCATTACTTTTATCGCAACATTTGATTTACCTGACATATTGTCATCTTGAATTATGCTTTTGAATTCACTGTTTGTTTATCATGAGATTAAATATTTGTTACAATATGGCCACCATATTGGTTGAGGTTTCTTCGTGGCAAATCAAGGGAGGTCTATCTTTGGTTTTTCCATTGCTACTGGACTGTTCTATTAACCACTTGGTGATGTAGTAATTATACCATTTGGTGCTTTGATAACTTTTGATTTGGCAAATGTATATTTTTGCATTACCTCCTGATTTGAAGTAGACAGGCCATGTGTATTGTTTCACTTTTTACACTGGCTCCCATGTTTGTCATAGACTGCCACATGTATGTGGAGTCCCTCTTTCATGTCTACACGTGGCTATGTATTGCACCATCACTTTCTATTCACTGTGTGATCAAGACAGCTTCTCTGTCAAAACTCGTTACCTGTGACCATCAAACCTGTTGTTGGCAATTCCCGAGTGTACACATCATTTGGATTCTTTGTGTGGCAGATTACAGCAGGCTGGCTCTGCTGGCATTGTGCACCACCTGCATATGGGCCAAGGATTCTAGAAAGGGCACTTTAGTGTGTGTATATATATATATATATATATATATATATATATATATAATTATATATATATTACCTATTGGTGGTCGCCAGTAGGTAGTTATAGTTAGGTCCTATTATCCATAGGAAATCCGCAACATTCTATTTGGAATAACTTTGGCGCCGGTTGATGACTCTTCGCGAATTTTTCAAAACTAGTGGAGCGCTCAGGTCAGCTCCTATTCTGAAAGTCTCAGGGTGATTCGTCAAGCGGGGGCCGAGAAAAAAGCGGGGTCCCAAAATGTGATTTCCCCATTGCGATTTTCCATAGTAACCTTTAATCACAGCTACAGCCCGAACTGCTGAATGGAATTACACCAAATTCGGCAAAGAGATAGCCCTTGATTCACACTTGTGCCTGGTGTAAATCCGTTCAGTAGTTCCTGAGAAATTGAAAAATAAAAACTTATATATATCTAGGGCCGCGGATCCTCCCGAGCACGAGCTTTATGCTAATTGGCTGTCAACACTTCACACCAGGAAGTGTTGGCAGCCATCTTGTGCCTCTGTAGAACTGAGGCACAAGAAAGCAGAAAAACAAATGCGCAGAACGCAAAAAGGGGGCAGGGTAGAAACTGCTCAGGGGGTCCCACAAGGACCCCCAGGGCCCAAAGAATATTATTTTTTAAACGGCGAGATTCGCGCACCCAGCGCGAATTTCGGCTGAAATGTAAAAAAAAACAAAGCGCAGACTCCCGCGCTATGTTGTTAATTAGCCCCGGGGGGCCAAATCCTGGGGGCAATACTTATTATGTAACCCCCAGCCCCAGGGACTGCCACCCCCTGGGGCTTCTTGGAATTAGGTGGGGGCTCTCAGGCCCCCCCAGCCCTGGGGACCCCCACCCCGGGGCTTCAATATAAGTGGGTGGGGGGCGCAAAGGGCCCCCGAAGCCTCTCAGACCGCCACCCCCGGGGCTTCTTTAAAGTATGTGGGGGGCTCTCAGGCCCCGGGGCTTTCAGAAAATAATGGCGGGGGCTCCGGCCCCCCACAGCATCAGGGACCGCCACCCGGGAGCTTTTAAAAAAAAAAATACCTTGTGTGGGTGGGCTCAAGTCCCCCCACACACCCCGGAGACTGCCACCACCCCCCCGGTGCTTAAAAAATGTGAGGAGGGGCTGCGCAGCCCCCCTCCTGGAGCCATTGATGGTCCTGGGGATCGCCACCCCCCAGGGCCGGCTCCTGCAGTGTCCCGGAGTGCCTACCCCGGGACACTGTTGTTTGCAATGACAGGGCGGGAGCCTCGCTGCTCCCACCCTGTCAGTGCAAACTGCTTTGCTTCATTGAAGCAAGAGCAGGGAAACCTGCTCTCGCTTCAATGAATCAAAGCAGATTGCTTTTCCACATGGGGAGCAGCATGCTAGCGGCTCCCTATGTGGAAAAGCAATGCCGGCTCCCGCAGGATGCGAGGAGCAGGCTGGGACCGTGGGGGGATTGGGGACACCCCCACGGCCCCCAACAGAGAGGGCCAGCCCCAGGGGATGGGGTCCCCGGGGCTACAAGTGGCCCGGGAGGGCAGCCACGTGGCCCCCTCCCCAAAAGTAAAAAAAACAATAAAAAAAATTAGAAAGGCCGGCCCGGCGTATGGTGTCCCCAGGGCCATAAGTGGCCCGGGAGGGAGGCCATGTAGCCCCCCTCCCCAACAGTTTAAAAAATAAAAGAAAGAAAAAAGAAAAAAGGCCATGTCCCTGGGGATGGGACCCCGGGGCCGATTAAGGCCTCGGGAAGGGGGCAACAAGGCCCCCTTCCACATTTTTATTAAAAAATTAGGGGGCAGGCCCTGGGGGATGGGGTTCCCAGGGCCAAAAAAATTGAAAAAGAAGGGGGGCTACACAGCCCCCCTTCTTAAAAAAAAAAAAAAAAAAAAAGACCGGTATCGCGCCAGAGGCCACGCCCCCTCCTTTCATCACTCTGCAAATGCACCACCTGGCGCGTTTGCAGATGGGGAACGTATTCCCCTTGAATACTGGGGGTCCCTGGGGCCAACTAGCCCACCAGGAACCTCCAGTATGCGCCAGGGGTCTGTGTTGCAGAGAGGTGTTCTGAGGCCATGCCCCTTTTTACACCTCTCTGCAACGCAGCTCTGTGGCGCTTAGTGGAGGTACCTGGTGGGCTAGTTGCACCCCAGGGACCCTCAGGATTCAAGGGGAGTTAATTTCCCAACTTAAAACGCGCCATGCGGTGCGTTTGCACAGTGGTGAAGGGAGGGGGCAGGGCCTGAGTTCACATGTGTGCAAACACACCCTGTGGAGCAGTTTACGTTGGGGAATTAATTCCTCGTCAATCCTGAGGGTCCCTGGGGGCCAACAAGCCCACCAGGTACCTCCAGTAAGCGCCACAGAGCTGTGTTGCAGAGTGTTGTAAAAAGGGGCATGGCCTCTGAACACCTCTCTACAACGCAGCCCCCTGGCGCATACTGGAGGTACCTGGTGGGCTAGTTGGCCCCAGGGACCCACGGGATTGAGGAGGAATTAATTTGCTAACTTAAAACACGTCACAGGGCGTGTTTGTAGACAAGTAACCTCAGGCCACGCCCCCTTCCTTCACCACTGTGCAAACTGGCCCCGTGGCGCTTTTTAAGTTGGGGAATTAATTCTCTTTGAATACTGAGGGTCCCTGAGGGCCAACTAGCCAAACAGGTATCTGCAGTATGCGCCAGGGAGCTGCGTTGCAGACAGGTGTTCAGAGGCCATGCCCCTTTTTACTAGGCCTGGGCGAAAATTTCGTTCCGTTCGCGGAAATTGCGATAATTTGACATTTTCACGTTCCGCGGAGAGCGCGAAAATGTAAAAAATTCCGGTTTACGCAGCTTGGCGATAATTTGTTTCTTGCTCTCGCTGTAAAATAATACATTCTCGCGCGCGTGCGATCGCCTTACCTGAATCCCTGCGTTCGCCGACAAGTTTTCTTGATCCGGTCGCGTTCTCCATGAGATGTTGTATTGTTTTTAGCCATTTGCGCTGTCTCGTGACAGTTCGCGCCCGCAGTGACGTCATGCGTCGCGCGATCATGTCTTTCTTCTCGCGATCATGCACCGCGAGACAACTCAAAACAAGATGGCTGCGCCCGCAAGTAACCACATGGGTAAGTTGGCGACCCGCAACCATGCAGAAAATCTTGCGAACATGCCGGAAAAAAACTTCTGCATCATAGCGATATTTCCGCTTGTTTGCGATAATTTTAAACATTTTCGCGATAATTTGCGAAAGTTAATTTTGCAAATTCCGCCCACCCCTACTTTTTACACCTCTCTGGAATGCAGCTCTGTGATGCTTACTGAAGGTACCTAGTGGTCTAGTTTGACCCTAGGGACCCTTAGGATTCAAGGGGACTCAATCTCTCAATTTAGAACGGTCACAGGGCACGTTTACACAGTGGGGAAGGGAGGGGACGGGGCCTGAGGTGACGTGTGCAAACACGCCATGTGGTGCGTTTTAAGTTGGGGAAATAATTCCCCTTCAATCCTGAGGGACCCTGGGGACGAACTAGCCCACCAGGTGCTTACAGGAAGCGCCACTGAGCTGTGTTGCAGAGAGGTGGTGCAGGCCGTGCCCCTTTTTACACCTCTCTGCAATGGTGCTTACTGGATGTACCTAGTGGGCTAATTTGCACCTAGGGACACTAAGGATTCAAGGGGACTTAATCTCCCAAATTAAAATGGACACAGGGCGCGTTTACTTCACTTGGAAATTCTTCTGTGTGGAGTTTTGGAACTAGTCCTCTAAAATCAGCCAAACTGCGAATTACGATTTACTCACCTGTTATCAGGACAGACCTCAGTGCTACATCTTTGAGCCCAGTACTGATCCTGAAAAGTAATTCTAACCGTACTTAGCATTAACTTGAATTTCCTTCCATAGGATAACATTGACTGGTTTCACTTGGAAATTCTTCTGTGTGGAGTTTTGGAACTTACAAATATTCCTCTAAAATCAGCCGAACTACGAATTCCAATTTACTCACCTGTCATCAGGACAGGCCTCAGTGCTGCCTCTTTGAGCCCAGTACTGATCCTGAAAAGTAATTCTCACCGTACTTACCAGTAACTTGAATTTCCTTCCATAGGCTAACATTGACTGGTTTCACTTGGAAATTCTTCTGTGTGTGGAGTTTTGGAACTTACAAATATTCCTCTAAAATCAGTCGAACTACGAATTCCGATTTACTCACCTGTTATCATGACAGACCTCAGTGCTGCATCTTTGAGCCCAGTACTGATCCTGAAAAGTAATTCTAACCGTACTTACCAGTAACTTGAATTTCCATCTGTAGGCTAACATTGACTGGTTTCACTTGGAAATTCTTCTAAGGTGCCGATTCCGATCTGGGTCGGAAAGCACTCCAGCCAAGCCGGATCTGGAGTGTTTTTCGACCAAGCCAGAGATCTGCAGTCTGACCGAGCGAGCACAATGCGGCTGTATACTGCCAGACTCGGTTCGGTGGGACTCCAATAGAGGTCAATGGGAGCCAGTCGTACGACGCGTACATGGGCTCCCATTGACTGAATGGGTACATCTCGTGCAAGGGTGCCCCCTACAGTGGGTACGCATCGGTGCCATCCGTACCATACATGCCTGTGTTGGGGGGACCCTTGGGTCTCCCCGTGTGTCCGAGTCGTAGGGCTGCGGGTGACAGGGGGTCCGACGCAGACCCCCAAAGGCAAACACCCGGACGTTTTGCGAGCCGGACAATCCGGCTCGCACAAGCTGTCCGACACGTGCATCGTACTGGCTCGGTCGTAAATCGCATCCATTGCACGCCACGGTTAGCTTCTGACCGAGACGTACGGAGTGGTTCGGACCCGGAAACAACTCGGTCGGTGAATTTCACGTAGCTGGCATCGTACTTGCCCACTCGTACAGTTGTACGAGTCGGGCGGAAAACACGCGTACGGCTTGTAGTTTTTCCGTCCGGATCGCGTTCGGTGCCTTTCCAACCCAGATCGGAATCGGCCCCTATGTGTGGGGTTTTGAAACTTACAAATATTCCTCTAAAATCAGCCGGACTATGAATTCCGATTTACTCACCTGTTATCAGGACAGACCTCAGTGCTGTATCTTTGAGCCCAGTACTGATCCTGAAAAGTAATTCTAACCGTACTTACCAATAACTTGAATTTCCTTCCATAGGCTAACATTGACTGGTTTCACTTGGAAATTCTTCTAAGTGTGGAGTTTTGGAACTTACAAATATTCCTCTAAAATCAGCCGAACTACGAATTCCGATTTACTCACCTGTTATCAGGACAGACCTCAGTGCTGCATCTTTGAGCCCAGTACTGACCCTGAAGAGTAATTCTAACCGTACTTACCAATAACTTGAATTTCCTTCCATAGGCTAAGATTGACTGGTTTCACTTGGAAATTCTTCTGTGTGGAGTTTTGGAACTTACAAATATTCCTCTAAAATCAGCCAAACTACGAATTCCAATTTACTCACCTGTTATCAGCACATACCTCAGTGCTGCATCTTTGAGCCCAGTACTGATCCTGAAAATTCTAACCGTGCTTACCAGCAACTTGAATTTCCCTCCATAGGCGAACATTCAATCAATTAATCATTTGTAAAGCGCACTACATACCCGCGAGGGTCTCAAGGCGCTGGGGGGGCCACTACTGTTCGGACTGCCAGGTCTTGAGTATCCTCCTGAAGGTCAACAGGTCTTGGGTCTGTGGTAGGCTTAGTGGGAGGGTGTTACATGTCTTGGCGGTGAGATGGGAGAAGGATCTCCCTCCGGTGGTTGTTCTTCGGATGCACGGGACGGTGGCGAGTGAGAGGTCGGCGGAGCGGAGCTGGCGGTTGGAGATGTAGAAGGAGAGGTGTCTGTTGAGGTAGGCTGGGCCGGTCTTGTGGAGTGCTTTGTGTGCGTGGATGAGGAGCTTGAAGGATATCCTCTTGTTGATGGGGAGCCAGTGTAGGTTTCTTAAGTGGGGGTGATGTGGCCATGTCATGGTACGTCGAGGATCAGTCGTGCTGAGGAGTTTTGGATGCGTTGTAGTCGTTTGATGAGCTTGGTCGGGGCTCTGGCGCAGAGGGCGTTTCCGTAGTCGAGTCTGCTGCTGACAAGGGCCTGGGTAACTGTCTTTCTTTTATCTGTCGGGATCCATCTGTAGATCTTGCGGAGCATGCGGAGGGTGTTGAAGCAGGAGGAGGAGACAGCGTTGACTTGCTTGGTCATTGAGAGCGTTGATTCGAGGATGATTCCCAGGTTGCGAGCGTGGTCGGTGGGTGTCGGGGCTGCCCCAGTGCCGTCGGCCACCAGGAGTCGTCCCAGGCTGAAGGGTTGGAGCTGAGGATGAGGACCTCCATCTTGTCCGAGTTCAGCTTCAGATGGCTGATCTTCATCCAGTCTGCGACGGCCTTCATTCCTTTGTGGAAGTTGGCTTTGGCGGTGGTGGGGTGCTTAGTGAGGGAGAGGATCAGTTGAGTGTCGTCGGCGTAGGAGATTATGTTGAGGTCGTGCTGTCGGGCGACGTGTGCGAGCAGGGCCATATAAATGTTGAACAGTGTCGGGCTGAGGGAGGATTCCTGGGGTACGCCGGAGATGATCTCGGAGGCTTTGGAATGGAATGGGGGGAGGCGGACGCTCTGGGTTCTGCCGAAGAGGAAGGAGGTGGTCCATTTTAGAGCCTTGTCTCGGAACCCTGCAGCGTGGAGGCGTGCGTGTAGTGTGCGGTGGCAGGCGGTGTCGAAGGTGGCGGAGACATCTAGGAGGATGAGAGCTGCGGTCTCACCGTTGTCCAGCAGGGTCCTGATGTCGTCAGTGGCGGCGATGAGGGCAGTCTCGGTGCTGTGGTTGCTGTGGAACCCTGACTGGTAAGGGTCCAGGATTCCGTTATCTTCGAGGTATCGGGTTAGCTGTCTGTTGACAATTTTCTCGATGACCTTGGCCAGGAAGGAGAGCAGAGAGATGGGCCGAAAGTTCTTGAGGTCTCTTGGGTCTGCCTTAGGTCTTTTGAGTAGGGCGTTTATCTTGCCATGTTTCCAGCTCTCTGGGAAGGTTGCGGTCTCGAGGGAGAGGTTGATGACGTTGCGCAGGTGGGGTGCGATGGAGCTGCTTGCTTTGTTGAAGACGTGGTGCGGGAATGGGTCTGACGGAGAGCCGGAGTGGATTGTGTTCATGGTCTTGATGGTGTCATCGACGCTCACGCTGGCCCAGGCTAGCAGGGGGTCGTGGTCGATGGTGTGCGGAGGGTCTGTTGTGTTGCTGTCTGTCAGGGCTGTCTGGGTGTTGAAGCTGTCATGGATGTCTGCTATCTTGCAGTGGAAGAAGGTGGTGAGGGAGTCGCACTGGGCTTGCGACGGTGGGATGTCGTTGGTGTTGGAGCTGGGGTTGGAGAGTTCCTTCATGCTTTTGAAGAGCTCCTTGCTATTGTGTGCGTTGTTGTCGAGGCGGTCTTTGAAGGAGGTCCTCTTGGCCGCCCTGATGAGGTGGTGGAGGTAGTGGATGGCGTCCTTGTGTGCTGCGTGGCTGTCTGGAGTTTTTTCACTGTGCCATTCCTTCTCTAATTTCCGGCAGGCTTGCTTGGAGGCAAGGAGTTCTGGGGTGAACCAGCTGGCCCTCTTGCTGGTGTCTCTGTGGGAAGGTTTCTTCAGCGGGGCGAGGGTGTTGGCACAATCCTCGATCCAGGGTCAGAGGCTGTGGGCAGCGTCGTTGTTGTTGGAGGGTTCGGTGGGTGGGCTGAGAGCGAGGTTTGCATGTAGTTGGTCTTCGGTGATTTTGCTCCAGCAACGGCGGGGGATCTGTTGGGTGCGGTGGTGTGTGGTGGGTTTCTGGAAGGCAAAGTGGATGCAGCGGTGGTCAGTCCAGAGGAGTTTGGTGGTGTGGCTGACAGAGACGTACGGGCTTGAGGAGAAGACGGGGTCGAGCGTGTGGCCGGCGGAGTGGGTGGGCGTTGTGACGAGTTGCTTCAGTCCGAGTTTGGCGAGGTTATCGATCAGGGTTGTGGAGTTGTTGTCATTGTTGTTCTCAAGGTGAAAGTTCAGGTCTCCGAGGAGGATGTAGGTGGTGGAGGTCAAGGCGTGCGTGCTGATGAAGTCGGCGACGGAGTGGCTGAACTGGGGACGGGGTCCAGGGGGTCAGTAGACGAGGGTGCTTCTGAGGGTGGAGTTAGGGTCTGTGTGGATCTGAAAGTGCATGTGTTCGGCAGTGCTGAGCGCGTCGTCGGTGCTATTCGAGACCCTGATGCGTTCTTGTGGTTGATGGCGATTCCTCCTCTGACTCCGTTGGTGCAGTCTCTGCGGGTGACCTTGTAGCCGTCTGGGATGGCTATGGCGATGTCGGGTGCGGAGGAGTCGTTCAGCCAGGTCTCTGTCAGGAAGGCGACATCCGGGGATGTTGTGTTGAGCAGGTCCCAGAGCTCGACGGCATGTTTGCGTGCCGAGAGGGTGTTCAGTAGTATGCATCGAGGTGGTTGGGGTCTTTCTTGGCGGGTGAATCATCGGCTCTGAGGCTGGTGTAGCAGCAGTTCCGGCAGGTGAAGGGACCGTGTGTGCGTTTCGGGGCGGCCTTGAAGCAGGTGTGGGTCCGTCCAGAGTTGAGAGCGTGCAGAGTGCTGTCGTCGTAGTGGCGGCGGTCGTCATGGCGGGTGCGGGGGCCAGGGGTTCTGGTGCTGGATGCGGTCCAGGCGCGGACGGGCTTGCCTTAGGCATGCCTTTGGCAAGCCAGCAGCGCGGCTGCGCAGCGGCCGGCATATATGGGGAGGTGGGAGGGAGGAGCAGCTAGGAGGTGGGAGGCGGGGGCAGCGAATGGGCAGTGGGCAGTCAGGGGGGCGGGGCCGCAGGGGACGCAGTGGCAGGGGCGGTGAGGGACGATGAAGGGAACAGAAGGCAAAAGGGCACAAAAAACGAGGGAAAATGAGTGTCACAGAAGGGAAGAGGGCACAGAAATACAGAGAAAAAACAAGTGGCACAGAAGGCAAAAAGGGCACAGAAATGCAGGGAAAAAACAAGTGGCACAGAAGGCACAAAGGGCACAGAAATACAGGAAAAACGAGTGTCACAGAAGGCAAGAGGGCACAGAAATACAGGGAAAAAACGAGTGGCACAGACGGCAAAAAGGGCGCCGAAATACAGGAAAAACGAGTGTCACAAAAGGCAAACAGGGCACAAGAATACAGGGGCAGTTGAGAAACAGAAGGCAAAAACGGGCGGAGAGGCACGGGGGCAGCGAGGGGTACAGAAGGAAAAAACGGACAGAGACACGGGGGCAGCGAGGGGTACAGAAGGAAAAACCGGGCAGAGAGACACGGGGACAGCGAGGGGAACAGAGGGAAAAAAACGAGCACGGACCACGAACAGGCAGCGGGGGAAGACAGAACAACAGCAGTCACAGACACAACAATAAAATACAGGCAATACAATAAAACAATAGAGCGGAAGATGAACAAACCTACAGCCTACCACTGCCCACCAGGGATGAGGCGCAGGTGGTAGCCTGCGGGTGGTGGAGGGCCTCGAACTTCCTCAGCAGCAGTGGCAGCGGCAGTTGGGGCAGGGACACACAGGCGGTGCTGTGCAGAGGGGGAGCTACCTACCTGGTGGGGTCAAAGGTCGCTCTCCTCAGAGCGCAGCGGCCGGCATATATGGGGAGGTGGGAGGGATAAGCAGCTGGGAGGCGGGAGCAGTGTATGGGCAGTGGGCAGTCAGGGGAACAGGGCCGCAGGGGACGCAGTGGCGGGGGCGGTGAGGGACGATGAAGGGAACAGAAGGCAAAAGGGCACAAAAAACTAGGGAAAACGAGTGGCACAGAAGGCTAAAAAGACACAAAATCGAGGTAAAATGAGTGTCACAGAAGGCAAGAGGGTACAGAAATACAGGGAAAAAACGAGTGGCACAGAAGGCAAAAAGGGCACAGAAATACAGGGAAAAAACAAGTGGCACAGAAGGCAAAAAGGGCACAGAAATAAAGGGAAAAAACGAGTGGCACAGAAGGCAAAAAGGGCATAGAAATACAGGAAAAACGAGTGGCACAGAAGGCTAGAGGGCACAGAAATACAGGGAAAAAACAAGTGGCATAGAAGGCAAAAAGGGCACAGAAATACAGGAAAAACGAGTGTCACAGAAGGCAAACAGGGCACAAGAATACAGGGGCAGCTGAGAAACAGAAGGCAAAAACGGGCGGAGAGGCACGGGGGCAGCAAGGGGTACAGAAGGAAAAACCGGGCAGGGACACGGGGCAGCGAGGGGTACAGAAGGAAAAACTGGGAAGAGAGACACGGGGACAGCGAGGGGAACGGAGAGAAGAAAAGGGCACGGACCACGAATGGGCAGCGGGGGAAGACAGAACAACAGCAGTCACAGACACAACAATAAAATACAGGCAATACAATAAAACAATAGAGCGGAAGATGAACAAACCTACGGCCTACGACTGGCCACCAGAGATTAGGCGCAGGTGGTAGCCTGCGGGTGGTGGAGGGCCTCGAACTGCCTCAGCAGCAGCCGCAGCGGCAGCTGGGGCAGGGACACACAGGCGGTGCTGTGCGGAGGGGAAGCGACCTACCTGGTGGGGTCAAGGGTCGCTCATTGACTGGTTTCACTTGGAAATTCTTCTAAGTGTGGAGTTTTGGAATTTACAAATATTCCTCTAAAATCAGCCGAACTACGAAATTCCGATGTACTCACCTGTTATCAGGAGAGACCTCAGTGCTGCATCTTTGAGCCCAGTACTGATCCTGAAAAGCAATTCTAACTGTACTTACCAGTAACTTGAATTTCCTTCCATGGGTTAACATTGACTGGTTTCACGTGGAAATTCTTCTAAGTGTGGAGTTTTGGAACTTACAAATATTCCTCTAAAATCAGCCAAACTACGAATTCAGATTTAATCACCTGTTATCAGGACAGACCTCAGTGCTGCATCTTTGAGCCCTGTACTGATCCTGAAAAGTAAATCTAACCGTATTTACCAGTAACTTGAATTTCCTTCCATAGGCTAACATTGACCAGTTTTACTTGGAAATTCTTCTGTGTGGAGTTTTGGAACTTTAAAATATTCCTCTAAAATTAGCCGTACTACAAATTCCGATTTGCTCACCTGTTATCAGGAGAGACCTCAGTGCTGCATCTTTGAGCCCAGTACTGATCCTGAAAAGTAATTCTAACACTTATAAATTCACCCAGGCACTCTCCTTACAGTACTCTAATCATTCAGTCAGTATCCAAGTACTCATGCAGCGAGCCAGGCATTAGCACATGGACTGCCTCAAACGTCTATCCACTATGCATGCAGTCCTCTAACCACCTACACACTTCTCTTTTACACCTTCAATTCCCCAGTCAGTATCCATACACTTGCAGCAAACACCCTGTCACTCCCCTTGCACTCCTCTAGTGACCCATTCATCACCATGTACTAATCCATTCACTGCGCCAAAACCCAACCACTTATAAATTCACCCAGGCACTCTCCTTGCAGTACTCTAATCATTCAGTCAGTACCCAAGTAATCATGCACTGAGCCAGGCCTTAGCACATGGACTGCCTCAAACCCCTATCCACTATGCATGCAGTCCACTAACTAACCAACACACTTATAGTTCTGCACTTATACATTCAACAAAAAAAACAATATTTCAGTTTCAATATTTTAAAAAAACATTTTTATTTCCATTTATATTAAAAATAGATAATGTCATTTTGAAAAAAAATCTGTAAAAATAAACAGTTAAAAAAACTGTAGAAAATAAGAATGAATAAAAATACATATAACTATTATTACATTTAAAAATTATCATTTAAAAACCCTGTGAAATTTACTGAAAAAACCATAGGTTTCAGACATGTTATAGTTAGAAATTAGAATTTAAAAAACCTTAGAAATTCACTGAAAAGACCATAGGTTTCAGGGCTGTTATAGTTAGCTGGACATTTCACTCATACAAAACCATTGAAATTCCACCGTTATAGTTAGTTCTGCTAACTATAACTTGTGCGCCCGCAATCCACTGCTGATGATGTCACATATTACATCATGCATGACATGGTCAGTGACATCACTGATGACATCACTGATGGCATCTCAAATTACATCTCTGATGACATCACTGATGACATCATCCACGTGACAATCAGATACACCTCATCATACAGCAGTATAACCTTTCATCACTCACTGTAAAATACAGAGTACCATATTTGAATCCATTGACACACCAATACAAGTTTCTAAACACCCACTCAGTGATTCCTAGATCTACACACACATCTAATCACTTACCTATAGATTCACTCATACATGCTGTCAATGATCAATACAACACTATCAAATATACTTATACACCTATATTGACATTACACACCAGCACACATCCTATTCACTTATGCAGTCATCCTACGCACTTATGCAAACAATGAATCATACTTACATTTACTCAGCTACACACTTATACAAACACCACTTCATTTATTCATATAGATAGTAACTCATACTTAGTGTGTTATAAAATCACTATTACAAGTATAGTTATCCATACAGTCACTCATACAATCACTGAGTCTTATGTATACTTTTTATATACAACTTTCACATACACTGCCTTTTATTTTTCTAGTTTGTTGGACATGCACCATTGAGAGATATATTTGCTCATCACCACACCCATAAAGATATTCACTCCCCCAAACAACTGTATAACATGTAGTCTTAACCTCATATACCTACTGAATCAACTATTCACATATCTTTGGGCAGTCACACACCCCCACCGAACCACACACACATTCACTCTCCCATACAAATACTCAGTTAACTAATCAATAACTAATATAGACTTTCACATACTTAGTAACCAACTGGTACAGCAGTTTACACAACTACTGACAAAGTGATACAGATATTAACACAGTTTAGTAAATATCCAATATATTTAGTGAGACACTATAAATTAGTCAAGTAAACAGTCAATCACACTGCTACTAAATCCTCTATCAAGATATTTATATGCCCACTCATTCTTCAATGCAGATTGCTATATATATAATACATATTTAAATAACGAACCAAACCACATTCACTGGATGATGTCATCAGTGATGTCATCAGTGATGTCATTTGAGATGTCATCAGTGATGTCATCAGTGATGTCACTGACTATGTTATGAGGGATGTAATATGTGACATCATCAGCAGTGGATTGCGGGCGCGCAAGTTATAGTTAGCAGAACTAACTATAACGGAGGAATTTCAATGGTTTTGTACGAGTGAAATGTCCAGCTAACTATAACAGCCCTGAAACCTATGGTTTTTTCAGTGAATTTTCAAGGTTTTTTAAATGTTAATTCCTAACTATAACATATCTGAAACCTATGGTTTTTTTCAGTGAATATATATATATATACCAATAACATAAAATCCATTAAAAACACTATTGTATAAATTAAAACTTTAAACTATTTACAAATCTTTAAACTTTAATTTCCCACTCCAGTCAGTGCAACAGTAGGGAAAGTGTAGGATAGTGGAGTGGTAAAATTTACTATTCCCACTCCAATGAGTGCAACAGTAGGGAAAGTATTAGATAGTGGAGGGGTAAAAATTACTATTCCCACTCCAGTGAGTGCAACAGTAGGGAAAGGGTTGGATAGCGGAGGGATAAAATTACTATTCCCACTCCAGTGAGTGCAACAGTAAGGAAAGTTTTAGATAGTGGTGGGGTATAAACTACTATTTGCACTCCAGTTAGTGCAACAATAGGGAAAGTGTTGGACAGTGGAGGGGTAAAAATTACTATTCCCACTCCAATGAGTGCAACAGGAGGGAAACTTTTGGATAGCAGAGGGGTAAAAATCACTATTCCCACTCTAGTGAGTGCAACAGTAGAGAAAGTGTAACATAGTGTAGGGATAAAATGTACTATTCCTACTCCCGCCAGTGCAACAGTAGGGGAAGTGTTGAATTGCGGATGGGTACAAATTAGTATTCCCACTCCAGTCAGTTCAAAATTAAAAACAAATAAAATATCAACAACAACAAAATAAATACAAAAATATAAATATGTTAAGATTTTAATACAAGTATATTTCATATTAAACATAAAAAAATAAAAATGCATCATAATGTTAAATACATAGGACACATAGCTATAAATATTATTTTAAATAAAATAAAAAATAATGTTCAACCAATTGTTTAGAAATAAAAACAATAATTATTACATAAATTTAGGTTTTTTATTTCGTACTCTATAACACAACACAATTCACAATCCACATTTACATTTTTAAAGAAATGTACTGCCATAATTCAAATCATTATTTAACAGTTAAAGAAATATTATTGATTAAAACACATAACAAATTAATGACCTTCTCACCTTTTAGCCCGATAATCCCCACAACCCACAGCTAAAATTAAACTGTAAAATAATTAATTACACAATTAAAATGTATTTTCAATTGAAAAACTAATAGTATTTAACAACTAAGGTGCCGATTCCGATCCGGGTCGTAAAGCACTCCGACCGAGCCGTATACGGAGTGTTTTCTGACTGAGCCGGAGTCCTGCAGTCCGACCGAGCAAGTACGATGCGTACGTATACTGCCAGACTCGGTTCGGTCAGACTCCCATAGAAGCCAATGGGAGCCGGTCGTACGATGCGTGCATGGGCTCCCACTGACTGAATGGGCATGTCTCGTGCAAGGGCACCCCTACAGTGGGTACGCGTCGGTGCCATCCACACCGTACATGCCTGTGCTGGGGGGACCATTGGTTCTGCCCCTGTGTCCGAGTCGTAGGGCTGCGGGTGACAGGGGGTCCGATGCGGACCCCCATAGACAACCACCCGGACGTTTTGCGAGCCGGACACTGCGGCTCGCACAGGCTGTCCGATTCGTATATCGTACTGGCTCTGTCGTAAATCGCATCCATTGCATACCACGGTTAGCTTCCGACCGAGATGTACTGAGCGGTTCGGACCTGGGAACGACTCGGTCGGTAAATTTCACATAGCTCGCATCGTACTTGCTCACTCATACAGCTGTACGAGTCGAGTGGCAAACACGTGTCCGCATCGTAGTTTTTCCAGCCGGATCGCGTTCGTTGCCCTTCCGACCCTGATCGGAATCGGCCCCTAATGATCAAGTACGTAAAATGGATTTACTTCCCAACCTTTTACATTATGAAACAAAAACCCACACACAAAAAAATAAACAATTACCCTATTTAATTATCAATTAATAAATTGACATATATGATCAAGTAATTATTAATTTGTGAAATATAAATTACTTCCACACCCTTAACCTCTATAAACCCCATAACCCGCACCTAAAAAAATTCACAATAACCATAATTAATTACCAGTTAATTAATTGATATTAATTAACAAAAAATTTATAAATAAATTAATACAAAATTACTTCCCACAGTTAACAATATAAAATCTTGATTAAATAAATATTAATAAATACAAAATAATCATTAATTCATTATCCGAATACCATCAGTGTTCTCATCAGTGCTGTCATTTGAGATGTCATCAGTGATGTCATCAGTGATGTCACTGACCATGTCATGAGTGATGTTTTATGTGACGTCATCAGCAGTGCATTGCTGGGGAGCGAGTTATAGTTAGCTCAGCTAACTGTAACGGATGAATTTCCCAGGTTTTGTACAAGTGAAAGGTCAGCCTAACTATAACGTTCCTGTAGCCCGTGTTTTTTTCAGTGAATTTCTAAGGTATTTTAAATGCTAATTCCTAACTATGATGTCCCTGAAACCTGTGATTTTTTTCAGTGTGTATATATATATATATATATATATATATACATATATATACATATATATATTCACTGAAAAAACCATAGGTTTCAGGGGCGTTATAGTTAGCTGGACTTTTCACTCGTACAAAACCATTGAAATTCCCCCGTTATAGTTAGTTCAGCTAACTATAACTCGCGCGCCCGCAATGCACTGCTGATGACGTCACATATTACATCACTCATGACATGGTCAGTGACATCACTCATGACATCACTGATGACATCTCAAATGACATCACTGATGACATCATCCAATGAATGTGTGTTTTTCTGAAAATTACATATGTTTTATATATGTATATCTCAAGGTCAATGGAAGAATAAATGGGTATATAAGTGTCTAAATGGATGATTTGTTTTTGAAAAATTGATTGTATAACTGACTGATTAAGTGTATCTTAGTGAATACATGGCTTAGTGAGTAATGTTTAAATGTGTAAATATCTGTATCAGTCTCTCACTTTGTGTATAAGTGGCTGCATGGGTTGGTGAGTAGCTACATGAGTGTCTATATAGGTTATTAGTTTTTTTTTTGAGTATCAGTATGAGTGTCTGAGTGTCTGTATGGTTCGGTGGGGGGTATTACGTAGTGCATAGGTGCATGAATGAGTGACTCACTGTTTGTATGTGTTGAAGACAGCATGTGTGCAAAACTGTATGGGTGGATGAATGTGTGCATGGGTGTGTTAGTGAGTGATAGACTGTCTCAATAGTGTCTTTATGAGTAACTACATATGTTTTAAATTAGTATATGTGACTATTGGTGTATATAAGTGAGTATATGTGAGAGTGAGAGATTGAAAGAGTTCCTGTATGAATAAGTATGTGTTTCTATAAGTGATTGTTTAAAAGACTAAGTATGTGTAAGTTTCTGTAGAAGTAAGTGTGGTGGTGTGTGTATAACTGTATATGCAAATAAAGTGAGGAAAGATATGCATAATCCTCGCCTCTGTCCTGCCATAGAATTAATTAAACTTTATTCAATATGATTTAGAAACATAGATCTTAAAAGTGTACATGAAAACAGTAAATCCTCTTTCCTAATACAATACAGTGAGAATTAATTAAAACCAGTAGGTAAAAACGGGTGTTACAAAGCCCGGTTCAGAGCAACTTCAGGTTAACAGAATCATAAAGTTCAATGTTTCGCAAGATCAATCTCATGTACTTTGTGCAAAATATGCAATAAGTGGTCCAAGTAAGATGTAACGCTGCAATAGCTGACCAGTCTGCACTATATAAAATTGCAGAAAAACTAAAAATAAAAAGTGTTTTGCACACTTCTGTCATTGGGCTATATGTGGGCTACATCTGAGTGATATTTGTGCTACAATTGGGCTCTTTTTTCTCTGGTGGCCATCTTGGGAGACTTATTTGTTATGAAGTTTCCTAATTTCCTCATTTTCTTCAGTCTACTCAGTAGGAAATGCTTTCAGTTTTTTACTTTGATTCCATCAAGAAGGCATTCAGATGTGTCACACATTTGCCATAAAATCAGAATGTTAGCACTCTAGTTGTTCATTAGATCACTGTAGTAAAGCTACTGTTCACCAGGGAGTTAACTGGAAGTCTACTGCTGGCATTGAAAGTGATAGTTTCAGTCTGCATGTCAGAATTTTCTAATGAAATAGAAGAGGATTTGAGATCTCACTTGCCCTAAATGTTCTTTCTGCAGCACTAACCATAATTTCTATGGCAAATTGAAACCCCTCCTTTTGTTCCTTTTTAAATTAAATGATTTAAGTGTTACCAGTCTATTCCAATCAAGATGGCTTCAGGTGTGCCATAATTTTGTCATAAGTAAGACTGTTTGCTCTCTAGTTGTTCTTTAGAACACTCTGGGAAGCTGCAGTAGAACACAAAGGCATCAACTGACAGGCTGCTCCTGTTGAAATATAACAGGAAGATATTTGAGATCTCACTTAAAACATGTCCTATTTTTTCTTTCTACAGCACTAACCATAATTTCTACGGCAAAATGAACCCCCTCATTTTGTTCCTTTTTAAATTAAATGTTTTAAGTGTTACCAGTTTATTGCAATCAGGATGGCTTTGGTTGTGCCATAATTTTGTCATAAGTAAGACTGTTAGCTCTCTAGTTATTCTTTAGAACACTCTGGGAAGCTGCAGTAGAACACAAAGGCATTAACTGGCAGGCTGCTCCTGTTGAAATATAACTGGAAGATATTTGAGATCTCACTTAAAACATATCCTAATGTTTCTTTCTACAGCACTAACCATAATTTCTATGACAAAAAGAACCCCCTCATTTTGTTCTTTTTTAAATTAAATGTTTTAAGAGTTACCAGTTTATTCCAATCAAGATGGCTTCAGGTGTGCCATAATTGTGTCATAAGTAAGACTGTTAGCGCTCTAGTTGTTCTTTAGAACACTCTGGGAAGCTGCAGTAGAACACAAAGGCATCAACTGACAGGCTGCTCCTGTTGAAATATAACAGGAAGATATTTGAGATCACACTTGAAACATGTCCTTATTTTTCTTTCTACAGCACTAACCATAATTTCTATGACAAAATGAACCCCATCATTTTGTTCCTTTTTAAATTAAATATTTTAAGTGTTACCAGTTTATTCCAATCAAGATGGCTTCAGGTGTGCCATGCTTTTGTGATAAGTAAGGCTGTTAGCGCTATAGTTGTTCTTTAGAACACTCTGGGAAGCTGCAGTAGAACACAAAGGAATCAACTGACAGTCTCTGCCCTTGTTGGATGTACATGATTTACTGAGAATGACAGACTTCATTCTCACATGAATGAGAAAGATAATGTGAATTTACAGAAAATATGCTCTCATTTTAGCTTCAGTTTTCTCTCAAACATGATTCATGATATCCCAGCAGAAAGTTTTTCACAGGGTAAAATCACCTTAGAACACACCACAATTCCTGAAATTAGTATGGTACCATCAACAAATGAATTCTAATGTAACTAAAGTCTGTTATCACCCTTTATAGTTCTCCTTTTGGAAACCCTAAAAATCTTCGATTCACAATGCATTTCAATGGGGCACTATCATGTATATTGGTCCCAAGATGGCTGACAGCAATTCCAAGATGAAGTGCTGACAGCCAATCAGATCTCACAATCAGACGTGTCGTTAGGCTCCGCCCAGAGATTGAAACTTATTCTTTTTCAAATTTCTTATGAACTACTGAACAGATTTACACCATTTAACAAAAAGGGATCTTTCTGAACCAAGGGCTACCTTTTTGCCAAATTTGGTGTAATTCTGTTCAGCAGTTCGGGCTGTAGCCGTGTCTAAAGTTTCCTATGGGAATTAACATGGAGAAAACACGTTTGAGACCCCCCTTTTTTCTCGGCCCCCACTTTCCTAATTACCCAAAACTTTAAGATAGGAGCTGACCGGAGCGCCCCACGAGTTTTGAAAAATTCGCGAAGATTCGTCAACCGACGCCAAAGTTATTGGGAAAAGAATGTTACGATTTTCCTATGGATAATAGGTCCTAACTATAACTACCTACTGGCGACCGCCAGTAGGTGATATATATATATATATATTCACTGAAAAAACCATAGGTTTCAGGAACGTTATAGCTTGGAATTAGCATTTAAAAAACCTTAGAAATTCACTGAAAAAACCATAGGTTTCAGGGGCGTTATAGTTAGCTGGACTTTTCACTCGAACAAAACCATAGAAATTCCCCCGTTATAGTTAGTTCAGCTAACTATAACTCACACGCCCGCAATACACTGCTGATGATGTCACATATTACATCACTCATGACATGGTCAGTGACATCACTCATGACATCACTGATGACATCTCAAATGACATCACTGATGACATCACTGATGTCATCATCCAGTGAATGTGTGTTTTTCTGAAAGTTACATATGTTTTATATATGTATATCTCAAGGTCGATGGAAGAATAAATGGGTATATAAGTGTCGAAATGGATGATTTATTTTTGAAAAATTGATTGTATAACTGACTGATTAAGTATATCTTAGTGAATACATGGCTTAGTGAGTAATGTTTAAATATGTAAATATCTGTATCAGTCTCTCACTTTGTGTATAAGTGGCTGCATGGGTTGGTGAGTAGCTACATGAGTGTCTATATAGGTTATTAGTTGGTTTTTGAGTATCAGTATAAGTGTCTGATGTCTGTATGGTTCGGTGGGGGGTATTACGTAGTGCATAGGTACAAGAATGAGTGACTCACTGCTTGTATGTGTTGAAGACAGCATGTGTGCAGGACTGTATGGGTGGATGAGTGTGTGCATGGATGTGTTAGTGAGTGAATGACTGTCTCAATAGTGTCCCTATGAGTAACTACATATGTTTTAAACTAGTATATGTGACTATTGGTGTATATAAGTGAGTATATGTGAGAGTGAGAGATTGAAAGAGTTCCTGTATGAATAAGTATGTGTTTCTATAAGTGATTGTTTAAAAGTCTAAGTATGTGTAAGTTTCTGTAGAAGTAAGTGTGGTGGTGTGTGTATAACTGTATATGCAGGTAAACGGATGTTTGATTCTTTATTAGCATGAATAACTATGTGTGTGAGTAACTATATGGATGAGTGGCGTTGTGTAACAGGATGTATAGGTGTATGAGTACATATGATGAGTGAGTACATGCATTAGTGACTGTATAGGACTGTTGGTGAATGAGTGGATGTGGATGTGGATCTTACAATTACTGAGTAGGTTGTTGTAACTGGTATTGGTATGTCCATTGTTTTGAAAATGTTAATTTCTATTTTTGAATGTGTGTATCAAAGGTTATATTAGGGGGAGAGGAGGTCTGCCACTCTATCACAAGGATGATGTCATCAGTGATGTCATGAGTGATGTCACTGACCATGTCATGAGTGATGTAATATGTGACGTCATCAGCAGTGCATTGCGGGCACGCGAGTTATAGTTAGCTGAACTAACTATAACGGGGGAATTTCTATGGTTTTGTACGAGTGAAAAGTCCAGCTAACTATAACGCCCCTGAAACCTATGGTTTTTTCAGTGAATTTCTAATGTTTTTTAAATGCTAATTCCTAGCTATAACGTGCCTGAAACCTATGGTTTTTTCAGTGAATTTCAACGGTTTGTTAAATGCTAATTTCTAGCTATGCCTACGGAGATAGGACATGTGAAGAAAGAAGGAAAAACGCACAGAAAGAAAAAAAAAGAAATGCAGAAAGAAGCAACATAAGTCCTCAAAGACGAAGAAAAGTGCAGGAAGAAGTATAACGTGCAGAAAGAACAAACAGGAGAGCAGAAACAAGCCTTGTTGCAAAATCATCCTGTACTCTCAACTTTTTCAGACGGATACTGGTGGTAATTGAGTCTGACTAACCAGTCCTAGAGCCAGTGCTATGTTAAAAGACACTCAGAATACAGCGAACACACCTACATACACTAGGGCACACTATGCGTTGGGGTCCCCCTGTGATTAACATGACCTCCTCTGTAAGCCCCTAGTATATAATAGGGCAGGGGATTAAAACTACCTCTTAAAACGCACCACAGGGCGTGATTGAACACGTCACCTCATGCCCCGTCCCCTCCCTTCCCACTGTGTAAACACGCCCTGTAGCCGTTTTAAGTTGGGAGATTAAGTCCCCTTGAATCCTGAGGGTCCCTAGGGTCCAACTAGACCACTAGGAACCTCCAGTAAGCGCCACAGAGCTGTGTTGCAGAGAGGTGTAAAAAGTGGCACGGCCTGCACCACCTCTCTGCAACGCAGAGCAGTGGTGCTTACTGGAAGCACCTGGTGGGCTAGTTGGACCCCAAGGTCCCTCAGGATTGAAAGGGAATTATTTCCCCAACTTAAAAACGCGCCACAGGGCGTGTTTGCACTCGTCACCTCAGGCCCGGTCCCCTCCCTTCACCACTGTGTAAACGCGCTCTGTGGCCATTCTGAGTTGAGAGATTAAGTCCCTTTGAATCCTAAGGGTCCCTAGGGTCAAACTAGCCCACTAGGTACCTCCAGTAAGCACCACAGAGCTGCGTGGCCTCAGAACACCTGTCTGCAACGCAGCTCCCTGGCGCATACTGGAGATACCTGTTGGGCTAGTTGGCCTCAGGGACCCTCAGTATTGAAGGGGAATTAATTCCTCAACTTACAACTGGCCAGGGGGCGCGTTTTGCAGAGTGCTGCAAGGAGGGGGCGTGGCCTCCAGCGCGATGCCGGTCTTTTATTTATTTCTTTTTTAGAAGGAGGGCTGTGTGGCCCCCTTTCTTTTTCTAATTTATTAGCCCTGGGGACCCCATCCCCCAGGACCTGCACCCTAATATTTTTTGTTGAAAAAAATTAATTTGGCCCTCCCAAGGCCTTAATCGGCCCCAGGGACCCCAACCCCCGGGTCATGGCCTATTTTTTTTTTTTATTCTTTAGGAGGGGGGCTGTGTTGCACCCCTCCTCAGGCCACTTATGGCCCCGGGGACGCCATCCCCCGGGGCCGGCCTTTGATTTTTATTATTTTAAAAATATATATATTTATAGAAACACCTAGGACATGCTGGACAAACCGTATGTACCTATCACCATGACAATTTGCGTGATATTCATTAAAAGGCGACTATGCATACAATGAATCCACGTAGAATGTATTCACACCGCTAGTGAAGCTCTGACATGTCTGACACCCTACCGTGCCTAATCCCGGCGCCCCCGCTGGTGGGTACTCTTGTCGTTTATTTATACAAACATGGGTAGCTATTGACGGGCACATTTAATACACATGCACACCAAGCCATTCAAAGGGGATTCGACAAAAATTCGACCAAACTAGGCAAGAAACCCCCTCACGGTTAATAAAACACACATCCACCGCCGGATGTGTAATACTTTTTATTTTACTCTCTGGAAAGGAGACAAACCTCACTTGAGAGTCACAGCGTGCTCCTGGCTGAGCCCAATGCTGTGTTACACCCACCAGTGCCCGCCGAGTGCCACACACCTCTGTGTTGTATTCCACCAGCTAGTGCGTATGCTATGACACTCTCTAGCCCATGTGCACTGTAACACCACCCCGTGAATATGTCATGCCACACTTGCCTTCGCACGGGTTATATTGCCCCATCTAACGTGCCTTCCTTGATGCCTATGTTAAAAGCACAGCGCTATGCCATACATATTATAATCTGGGATCCATATCTTTGTCACAGTGCATATGCAATGTTACACTACCCAGCACATATTTTATATTACAACTTTGGAGACTACTTAGGTTACACAACACTGCCCTGTGCATATTACACTCCAAGGCGCATATCACATAGCAAGCGCTAGTGCCTTGCTATCTCGCGCTCTCCAATGAATCTGTCATTGCGCACAATGTATTGCATATTATATTTCAAGGCCCAGTTCATCTTATATCACACTTTTTGGTGCATAGTTTATACCATATACTATATCTAGTTTTCATTTTCAATTGTGCTCTCAGGACTATGTTCTATATAACACTGCGTCCACCTACCCTTTTCACGGGCAAAATTCTGAATGTTAGCACTCTAGTTGCTCATTAGATCACTGTAGTAATGCTACTGCTCACCACGGAATTTTACTGCTAGTATTAGAAGTGCATGTTTCAGTCTGCATGTCAGAATCTTTTAATGAAATAGAAGAGGATTTGAGAAGTCACTCAAAATGTGCCCTAATTTTTCTTTCTTCAGCACTAATCATAATTTCTATGGCAAAATGAACCCCCTCATTGTGTTCCTCTTTAAATTAAATGTTTTAAGTGTTACCAGTTTATTCCAATCAAGATGGCTTCAGGTGTTCCACACTTTTGTCATAAGTAAGACAGTAAACGCTCTAGTTGTTCTTAAGAACACTCTGGGACATTCTGTCATTGGGCTATACTTGGGCTACATCTGGGTGATATTTGGGCTACATTTGGGCTCTTTTGTCTCTGGTGGCCATCTTGGGAGATTTATTTGTTATGACGTTTCCTAATTTCCTCATTTACTACAGTCTCCTCAGTAGGAAATACTTTCAGTTTTTTACTTTGATTCCATCAAGAAGACATTCAGATGTGTCACACATTTTCCATGAATTCTGAATGTTAGCACTCTAGTTGCTCATTAGATAACTGTAGTAAAGCTACTGCTCACCAGGCAAGTCTGCTGCTGGTATTCTAAGTGCATGTTTCAGTCTGCATGTCAGAATTTTTTTATGAAATAAAAGAGGAGTTCAGAAGTCAAAATGTGCCCTAGTTTTTCTTTCTGCAGCACTAATCATAATTTATATGGCAAAATGAACCCCCTCATTTTGTTCCTTTGTAATTTAAATGTTTTAAGTGTTACCACTTTATTTCAATCAAGATGGCTTCAGGTGTGCCATACTTTTGTCATAAGTAAGACTGTTAGCGCTCTAGTTGTTCTTTGGAGCACTCTGGGAAGCTGCAGTAGAACACAAAGGAATCAACTGACAGTCTCTGCCCTTGTTGGATGTACATGTTTTACTGAGAATGTCAGACTTCATTCTTACATGACTGAGAAAGATAATGTGAATTTACAGAAAATATGCTCTCAGTTTAGCTTATAGATCACCTTCCAAACCTCTGTGGGAAATGCATGAGAAAATAGTTTTCTCTCAAACATGGTTCATGATATCACAGCAGAAGGCTTTTTCACATGGTAAAATCACCTTAGAACACACCACAATTCCTAAAATGAGTATGGTACCATCAACAAATGATTTATAATATAACTAAAGTCTTAAAACCTTCTATTAACTGCAATGCTTTTTAATGAGGTGCTATCATGTATATTGGTCCCAAGATGGCTGCCAACACTTCTTGGATGAAGTACTGACAGCCATCAGATCTTACGATGAGATGTGTCGTTAGGCTCCGCCCAGATATATATGTGATTTTACTTTTGATTTTCTCAGGAACTACTGAACAGATTGACACCATATATGCAAACGTCACATCCCTGAGCTGAGGACTACCTCTCTGCCAAATTTCAAGTAATTCTGTTCAGCCGTTCGGGCTGTACCTTGGACTAAAGGTCCCTATGGAAAATTGCATGGGAAAAATGCGTTTTGGGACCCCCCTTTTTCCTCAACCCCCGCTTGACGAATCCCCCCGAGACTTTCAGGGTAGGAGCGGAGCGGAGCGCCCCACCTATTTTAAAATTTTGCGAGGATTCATCAACCGGCGCCAAAGTTATTCCAAATAGAATGTTGCGGATTTCCTATGGAAACACGGTCCTAACTATAACTATCTACTGGCGACCGCCAGTAGATAATATATATATATATATATATATATATATATATATATATATATATATATATATATGACGAGCGCTGACTGGAATGAAGGGGGCCTAGCTGCCGGATTGATATTGGTAGAGTTGGAAGCGGCCCTTTCGGTCCTCATGCCCACTGGGGTAGACATTATTTCAGTGAACATTCCTTGTGGGAGAATGGTACCCAACCGGGTTGTGTATGGAACTTTGACACTGCGACGATGGGCTGCACTACAAAGACCATGATGCCCTGTTTTGCTTACGCCCACATGGGCAGGTCTATACATTCAAATAAAAGGTGTTTCCACTCAAATCCGTTTTGCCTTGCCTAATTGGAATGAGCCAGTGATCAAGAGGAGAGTATCCTCGAAACGCATATGGCAGTCACTTTGTGGGAACTAGAGGGCTGGCTGAGAACCCTGCTGCCGGTAGCTGTGTGCGCTACCTCTTCGTGCGTGATATCCTCACTTGGGGCAACCTGTGGTGTTTGTATTTAGTGGCTGGTCTGGCCACGAGGATGTCCTGCCGCTGCTGTGCGGCTCCATGACTCTCGGATTTGACGAGCGCTGTCTGGAATGAAGGGGGCCTAGCTGCCGGATTGATATTGGTAGAGTTGGAAGCGGCCCTTTCGGTCCTCATGCCCACTGGGGTAGACATTATTTCAGTGAACATTCCTTGTGGGAGAACGGTACCCAACCGGGTTGTGTATGGAACTTTGACACTGCGACGATGGGCTGCATTACAAAGACCATGATGCCCTGTTTTGCTTACGCCCACATGAGCAGGTCTATACATTCAAATAAAAGGTGTTTCCACTCAAATCCGTTTTGCCTTGCCTAATTGGAATGAGCCAGTGATCAAGAGGAGAGTATCCTCGAAACGCGTATGGCAGTCACTTTGTGAGAACTAGAGGGCTGGCTGAGAACCCTGCTGCCGATAGCTGTGTGCGCTACCTCTTCGTGCGTGATATCCTCACTTGGGGCAACCTGTGGTGTTTGTATTTAGCGGTTGGTCCGGCCGCGAGGATGTCCTGCCGCTGCTGTGCAGCTCCATGACGCTCGCATTTGAGGAGCGCTGTCTGGAATGAAGGGGGCTTAGCTGCCGGATTGATATTGGCAGAGTTGGAAGTGGCCCTTTCGGTCCTCATGCCCACTGGGGTAGACATCATTTCAGTGAACATTCCTTGTGGGAGAACGGTACCCAACCGGGTTGTGTATGGAACTTTGACACTGCGACGATGGGCTGCACTACAAAGACCATGATGCCCTGTTTTGCTTACGCCCACATGGGCAGGTCTATACATTCAAATAAAAGGTGTTTCTACTCAAATCCGTTTTGCCTTGCCTAATTGGAATGAGCCAGTGATCAAGAGGAGAGTATCCTCGAAACGCGTATGGCAGTCACTTTGTGAGAACTAGAGGGCTGGCTGAGAACCCTGCCGCCGGTAGCTGTGTGCGCTACCTCTTCGTGCGTGATATCCTCACTTGGGGCAACCTGTGGTGTTTATATATATATATATATATATATATGCTCCAAATTACCAATACTTGAAAGTAAAGGATGACGACGCCGTGTCTTGCATAAATTCAAAATTTAATGCTCAGCTGTTGGACGCGTTTCGCCTATCCCGCAGGCTTGGTGAGCAAGCCTGCGGGACAGGCGAAACGCGTCCAACAGCTGAGCATTACATTTTGAATTTATGCAAGACACGGCGTCGTCATCCTTTACTTTCAAGTATTGGTAATTTGGAGCATTTCATACGGATCGAGCCCGGATGATTCGGACGGACGACGCGCCCTTTGTTCAGGTGGTGCGGTGATTGTAACCGAGCAAGAAAAGTTGGCTGTGATATATATATATATATAGATATATCAAAGCTCTTGAGGTTTGCCACACAAGTAGGAATCACTCGAACAACAGGTAAGGTTCACCTCACAACCTTTAACCTTCGGTACAGACGAACTTTGCAGGCGAGCAAACAATCGAGGGGCGTGTCATAATGCCGATATCATGGAGGGAGAGTGTCCGTAACTGCAAACTTCAATGTCCAGCCTCTGAAGAAGAGATGATACTCGAAACGCGTCAGGCAAAGCGTTGAGACTGTTTGTTTGCTCGCCTGCAAAGTTCGTCTGTACCGAAGATTAAAGGTTGTGAGGTGAACCTTACCTGTTGTTCGAGTGATTCCTACTTGTGTGGCAAACCTCAAGAGCTTTGATTTACAAGCGGCAGCCCAGCCGCTGGGAATGCACCACCCTACGAAGATTAGGGGCCGCTGGGGACCTGGCTTCACCCGTCCTCGTGTGGGGCAACAGGCTGTGGATAAGGATGAACTGGCAAGCGAGGGGCGCATTCAGAGCCTCTAAGAACAACAGATAAGTAGCACCGATTCACGGCAAAATAAGTGGACTCTCTTTCCCATAAGGCAGCAAGCATTGAACCCATCTGGGCGGCCCATCGAGGGGCGTGTCATAATGCCGATATCATGGAGGGAGAGTGTCCGTAACTGCAAACTTCAACGTCCAGCCTCTGAAGAAGAGATGATACTCGAAACGCGTCAGGCAAAGCGTTGAGACTGTTTGTTTGCTCGCCTGCAAAGTTCGTCTGTACCGAAGATTAAAGGTTGTGAGGTGAACCTTACCTGTTGTTCGAGTGATTCCTACTTGTGTGGCAAACCTCAAGAGCTTTGATATATAGATATATATATATATATTATCTACTGGCGGTCGCCGGTAGATAGTTATAGTTAGGACCGAGTTCCCATAGGAAATCTGAAAATTCTATTTTGAATAACTTTGGCGCCGGTTGACTTATCTTCGTGAAATTTTCAAAACTAATGGGGCGCTCCGCTCAGCTTCTACCCTGAAAGTCTTGGGGTGATTTGTTAAGCGGGGGCTGAGAAAAAAGGGGGGTCCCAAAACGCGTTTTCCCCATGCATTTTCTCATAGGACCTTTAGTCGAAGGTACAGCCCGAACGGCTGAACAGAATTACTTGAAATTTGGCAAAAGAGGTAGTCCTCAGGTCAGGCATGTGCCTTTTGCTTAAATGGTGTAAATCCGTTCAGTAGTTCCTGAGAAAATCAAAAGTAAAATCACATATATATCTGGGCGGAGCCTAACCACACATCTCATCGTGAGATCTGATTGGCTGTCAGCACTTCATACAAGAAGCGTTGGCAGCAATCTTGGGACCAATATACATGATAGCACCTCATTAAAAAGCATTGCAGTTAATAGAAGGTTTTAAGACTTTAGTTACATTATAAATCATTTGTTGATGGTACCATACTCATTTTAGGAATTGTGGTGTGTTCTAAGGTGATTTTACCATGTGAAAAAGCCTTCTGCTGTGATATCATGAACCATTTTTGAGAGAAAACTATTTTCTCATGCTTTTCCCACAGAGGTTTGGAAGGTGATCTATAAGCTAAACTAAGAGCATATTTTCTGTAAATTCACATTATCTTTCTCAGTCATGTGAGAATGAAGTCTGAAATTCTCAGTAAAACATGTACATCCAACAAGGGCAGAGACTATCAGTTGATTCCTTTGTGTTCTACTGCAGCTTCCCAGAGTGTTCCAAAGAACAACTAGAGCGCTAACAGTCCTACTTATGATAAACGTATGGCACACCTGAAGCCATCTTGATTGGAATAAAGTGGTAACTCTTAAAACATTTAATTTAAAAAGGAACAAAATGAGGGGGTTCATTTTGCCATAGAAAGTATGATTAGTGCTGCAGAAAGAAAAATGAGGGCACATTTTGAGTGACTTCTCAAATCCTCTTCTATTTCATTAAAAGATTCTGACATGCAGACTGAAACATGCACTTTCAATACCAGCAGTAGACTTCCCTGGTGAGCAGCAGCTTTACTACAGTGATCTAATGAGCAACTAGAGTGCTAACATTCTGAATTTAAGGCAAATGTGTGACACATCTGAATGCCTTCTTGATGGAACCAAAGTAAACAAGCATTGAAAGTGCAATAGGTCTCGCCCTCGTTTAAGTTAAAGCAATTCTGTTTGCAATTAGGTGGCTTTTTAGCTTTGCTTTTATTTGTGTTTTCAAACTTTCATGTACATAACATGCATATAGGTATATGTATATGTATGCATGCATTTATATTTGGATTTATATAGATATGCAGATTATATATATGTTTATATATGTATGTATATATATATTCACTGAAAAAACCATAGGTTTCACACACGTTATAGTTAGGAATTAGCATTTAAAAAACCTTGCAAATTCACTTAAAAAACCATAGGTTTCACACATGTTATAGTTAGCTGTACATTTCACTCGTAAAAAACCAATGAAATTCCACGTTATAGTTAGATCAGGTAACTATAACTTGCGCGCCCACAATAAACTGCTGATGATGTCACATATTACATCACTCATGACATGGTCAGTGACATCACTCTTCACATCAATGATGACATCTGAAATGACACATTGTGGATTGCGGTCTCGCAAGTTATAGTTACCTGATCTAACTATAACGTGGAATTTCATCCCTTGCGGCTCCTTCAATTTATTTAATAAATGTGATTGTTATTTCTTTTTTTTTTTTCTTTTTTTTTTTGCCGTGCGCGTACGGTAAGCTTACCGTACCCGCACTCGGCGATTTTTTTTTTTAATTAATAAATGTATTTTTCGTATTTTTGTGTCCTTCTTTGACCCCCTTTCAAATGTTATGGGGTCTATAACTCTCTTCCTTGCCCCCTTTTCACGTTATCTCCCTTTTTTTTTCTGTGTGAAACACACAAAATGGCGGCCAACACTTTCTGATTTCGTCCGATTCAAATGTTTACAGTCATGTGACAACCAATCAGATTTGAGCTCGCGCACGGCACCGTACGCGTACGGTAAGCTTACCGTAAGCGCACGGAGCGCGCTTACAGATATATATATTGCTTTAAATGCTTTTTTCTCAGGAACTACTGAACAAATTTACACCAAACCTACAAAAGGCACTTCCTTGACCTTATGGCTACCTCTCTGTCAAATTTCAAGTAATTCTGTTCAGCCGTTCGGGCTGTAGCTGTGTCTAAAGGTCCTATGGAAAAATGCATGGGGAAAACGCGTTTTGGGACCCCCCTTTTTTCTCGGCCCCCGCTTGACGAATCACCCCGAGACTTTCAGGGTAGGAGCTGAACGGAGCGCCCCATTAGTTTTGAAAATTTCGCGAGGATTCGTCAACCGGCGCCAAAGTTATTCAAAATAGAATTTTGAGATTTCCTATGGAAACACGGTCCTAACTATAACTATCTACTGGCGACCGCCAGTAGATAATATATACACACACATATATATAAATACATACGCATATATATGTGCATATCTGTGCATGTAGAGAGAGGTAGAGAGAGGTAGAGAGGTAGAGGTAGGGAGGTAGAGGTAGAGAGGTAGAGGTAGAGAGAGAGAGAGCTAGAGAGGTAGAGAGTAGTAGAGAGAGAGGTAGAGAGAGGTGGAGAGGTAGAAAGTAGAGGATGATTAATAGAGAGTAGAGAGTGAGTAGTAGAGAGTAGTAGAGAGTAGTAGAGAGAGTAGCAGAGAGTGAGTAGGAAAGAGTAGTAGAGTGAGTAGCAGAGAGTGAGTAGTAGAGAGTGAGTGATAGAGAGTAGTAGAGAGTGGGTAATAGAGAGTGAGTAGTAGAGAGTAGTAGAGAGTGAGTAGTAGAGTGAGTAGTAGAGAGTAGTAGAGAGTGAGTAGTAGAGAGTGAGTAGCAGAGAGTAGTAGAGAGTGAGTAGTTTAGAGTGAGTAGCAGAGAGAGAGTAGTAGAGAGTAGTAAAGAATGAGTAGTAGAGTGAGTAGTAGAGAGTAGTAGAGAGAGTAGTAGAGAGTGAGTAGTAGAGAGTGAGTAGTAGAGTGAGTAGTAGAGAATAGTAGAGAGAGGTAAAGAGAGTAGCAGAGAGTAAGTAGTAGAGAGTGAGTAGTAGAGAGAGAGTAGTAGAGAGTGAGTAGAAGAGAGTGAGTAGTAGAGAGTGAGTAGTAGAGAGAGAGTAGTAGCGAGTAGTAGAGTAGTAGTGAGTGAGTAGTAGAGAGTGAGTAGTAGAGAGAAGTGGAGTAGTAGAGAGTGAGTAGTAGAGAGAAGTAGAGAGTGGGTAGTAGAGTGAGTAGTAGGGAGTAGTAGAGAGTGCGTGGTAGAGTGAGTAGTAGAGTGAGTAGTAGAGAGCAAGTAGTAGAGAGTGTGTAGTGGAGAGTGAGTAGTAGAGTGGTAGAGAGAGTAGTAGAGAGTGAGTAGGAGAGACAGTAGTAGAGAGTGGTAGAGTAGTAGAGATTGAGTATTAGAGAGTGTGCAGTAGAGAGTGAGTAGTAGAGTAGTAGAGAGTGAGTAGTAGAGAGAGTAGTAGAGAGTGAGTAGTAGAGAGAGTAGTAGAGAGTAGTAGAGTAGAGAGTGAGTAGTAGAGTGAGTAGTAGAGAGCAGTAGAGAGCGAGTAGTAGAGAGTGAGTAGTGGAGAGTGAGTAGTAGAGTAGTAGAGAGTGGGTAGTAGAGAGAGAGTAGTAGAGAGGGAGTAGTAGAGAGTAGTAGAGTGAGTAGTAGAGAGTAGTAGAGAGTGAGTAGTAGAGTAGTAGAGAGTGAGTGGTCGAGAGTAGTAGAAAGTAGTAGAGTGAGTAGTAGAGAGTAGTAGAGAGTGAGTAGTAGAGAGTGAACAGTAAAGAGTAGTAGAGAGTGAACAGTAGAGAGTAGCAGTAGATAGTGAGTAGTAGAGAGTAGTAGAGCGTGAGTAGTAGAGAGTGAGTAGTAGAGAGTGCGTAGTAGAGAGTAGTAGCGAGTGAGTAGTAGAGAGTGAGTAGTAAAGAGAGAGTAGTAGAGAGTAGTAGAGAATGAGTAGTAGATTGTAGTAGAGAGTGAGTAGTACAGAGTGAGTAGTAGAGAATAGTAGAGACTGAGCAGTAGAGAGTGAGTAGTAGAGAGAGAGTAGTAGAGAGTAGTAGAGAATGAGTAGTAGAGTAGTAGAGAGTAGTCAGTCAGTGTCAGTCAGTGTCAGTCAGTCAGTGTCAGTCAGTCAGTGTCAGTCAATCAGTGTCAGTCAGAGTCAGTCAGTGTCAGTCAATCAGTGTCAGTCAGTGTCAGTCAATCAGTGTCAGTCAGTGCCAATCAGTCAATGTCAGTCAGTCAGTGTCTGTCAGTCAGTGTCAGTCATTGAGTGTCAGATAGAGCAGCTCTGCTGACCTGGTTCTCTGGCTCTAAAGCAGCTCTGCTGACCTGTATCTCTCTTTCTAAAGCAGCTCTGCTGACCTGGTTCTATGGCTCTAAAGCAGTTCTGCTGACATGGTTCTCTGGCTCTAGAGCAGCTCTGCTGACCTGGTTCTCTCCCTCTAGAGCAGCTCTGCTGACCTGGTTCTCTCCCTCTAAAGCAGCTCTACTGACCTGGTTTCTCTGGCTCTACAGTAGCTCTGCTGACCTGGTTCTCTGGCTCTAAAGCAGCTCTGCTGACTTGGTTCTCTGGCTCTAGAGCAGCTATGCTGACCTGGTTCTCTGGCTCTAGAGCAGCTCTGCTGACCTAGATCTTAGGCTCTAGAGCAGCTCTGCTGGCTTGGTTCTCTGGCTCTACAGCAGCTCTGCTGACCTGGTTTTCTGCACTCACGATGCACGCACCCGACTTTGCGAAAATATCTTTAAAAATAATATAAGTTTATTAGAAGTACAAATATATTATTTTTATGAATATCTTACATAATCTCTTGCCCTAAGATGTATGTTAAGACACATACATATCATTTTGGAACATAATTTTTTTTTGCGGGACTCACGCACCCAGCGCGCCCCAGCACGTATGATGTCACGCGGGACCCGCAACCGTGCAAACATCTCGTACCGTAATGCTCATGTGTCGCAAATGTGCGGGAGCAGCAGTCACGGACTGGTCGCATATCAATCACGCACATCACGTGATATTAAATGTATATGATGTAACTGAAAAACACGCAGCCGTCGCACACCATACGCGGATCCTTCATGACTTTTCTAAAATGGCAGCTAGAATGCGCGCACCCACCGTGATGTGTATGCTTTGAGTGCGCGACTCTGAAAAAAATTGGATTTTTAAAAAAAAGAGAAAATAATATAAATATATTAAAATAAAAAATGAAAAGAAGAAAATTTATCAATATTTTAGTTTTAATTTTTTTTTTTCAATTTTCAGAAAAATACATAATGTTATTAATTGAATTAAATATTTATAAATTAAAGTTAAAAAACTGTAGAAAATCAGTACAAAAAATAGGTATAGCAACTATCATACTTAAAAATTAGCATTTAAAAAACCTTTGAAATTCACTGAAAAAAACATAGTTTTCAGAGATATTATAGTTAGAAATTAGCATTTAAAAAAGCTTTGAAATTCACTGAAAAAAACATAGGTTTCAGAGACATTATAGTTAGAAATTAGCATTTAAAAAACCTTATAAATTCACAGAATAAACCATAGGTTTCAGGGGTGTTATAGTTAGCTGGCCATTTCACTCATACAAAACCATGGAAATTCCTCTGTTATAGTTAGTTCTGCTAACTATAACTCGCGCGCCCGCAATGCACTGCTGATGATGTCACATATTTCATCATTCATGACATGGTCAGTGACATCACTGATGACATCTCAAATGACATCACTGATGACATCATTCACGTGACAATCTGATACACCTCATCATACACACACTAGTATAACCTTTCATCACTCACTGTAAAATACAGAGCAACATATTTGAAACCAATGACACACCAATACCAGTTACTACATACACACTCACTGATTCCTAAGTTTACACACACAACTACCCATTCAACAACAGAATCATTTATACATGCAGTCACTAATTAATAGAACACTATCAAATGCACTAATACACATATATAGACATTGACACATCAGCAGTCATCTTAGTCGGTTATGCAGTCATCCTACTCACTCATGAAAAAAATTAATTGCACTTACATTTACTCACTTACACAATTATCCAACGACACCTCATTTATTCAAACACATAGTAACTCATAGTTAATATGTTAAAAAAGCACCGTTACAATTATACACTCATTCATATAGTTACTCTCACAATCACTGACTCTAACACATACTTATTTATATACACCAACTCTCACATACAATGCCTTTTATTTTTTCATTTTGTTCAAGATGTACAACTAAAACATATATTCGCTCACCAACACACAAATAAATACACTCAGTCACCCAAACAACTGTTTCCACATGCACTCTTAAACCTATACACCTAGTCAATCAACCATTCACACATCTATGCATAGAGTTACACACACCCCATCCAACCACACACAAACTCAGTGTCCCATACAAATACTCACACAACTAATTAATAACTAATATACACACTCATGTAGTTAGTGACAAACTGATGCAGCATGTTATACAACAACAGAGACAGTGATGCACACATTCACATAGTTTAGTTACTAATCCATGTATTAAGTGAGACACTTTTAATTACTCACTTAAAAAGACAGTCAGACAGCTACTAAATCCTCCATCCAGACAGTTATATATCCACTCAATCTTCAATACAGATTGGTATATATATAATACATATTTAAATTTCAAACTAAACCACATTCACTGGATGATGTCATCAGTGATATCATTTGAGATGTCATCAGTGATGTCATCAGTGATGTCACTGACCATGTCATGAATGATGCAATATGTGACATCATCAGCAGTGCATTGCGGGCGAGCGAGTTATAGTTAGCAGAACTAGCTATAACGGAGGAATTTCTATGGTTTTGTACGAGTGAAATGGCCAGCTAACTGTAACACCCCTGAAACCTATGGTTTTTTCTGTGAATATATATATATATATATATGTATATATATATATATATTACCTACTGGCGGTCGCCAGTAGGTAGTTATAGTTAGGACCACGTTTCCATAGGAAAACCTCAACATTCTATTTTGAATAACTTTGGCGCCGGTCGACGAATCCTCGCGAATTTCTCAAAATAGGTGGGGCGCTACGCTCCGCTCCTACCCTGAAAGTCTCGGGGGGATTCGTCAAGCGGGGGCTGAGATAAAAGGGGGGTCCCAAAACGCGTTTTTCCCATGCATTTTTCCATAGGACCTTTAGAACGAGCTACAGCCCGAACGGCTGAACAGAATTACTAGAAATTTGGCAGAGAGGTAGTCCCTAGGTCAAGGAAGTGCCTTTTGTAGGTTTGGTGTAAATCTGTTCAGTAGATTCTGAGAAAATAGCCTTTAAATCAATATATATATCTGAGCCCGCTTACGGTACGCTTACCGTACGCTTACGGTAAGCGTACGGTGGCGTGCGCGAGCGCGATTCTGATTGGCTCTTAGATCTTAGTAAACATTCGAATCGGCCGAAACCAGGAAGCGGCGGCCGCCATTTTGTCTCTCGCACTGAGTGTTGTTTATCAAACATGATGGCCAAAAACATGTTACGGGGATGTTTTGACAACTCCCTCTCACATAGTCATGTTGAGGGAGTCCCCAAACATCCCCCAAGAGCAAAAACGGCATTATTTTTTTTTCGGCAATTTCGCGGGGTACGCTTACCGTACGCTTACCGTAAGCGTACGGTAAAAAATTATAAAAAAAAAAAAATCCACACTTTCTCCACCCCGTGTGCAAATGGTGGCCGAAGGCCACCATTTGTGCATGGCTTATCAGAGCACAGAAATTCCCCAAAAAATTTCAACAGATTACCTATCACAAGGAAGCGCATAATATGTCCTCCATGTGCGCACGGTGCGCGAAGCGCATCGTGCGTACATGGCCCATCTAGCGTAACGTGGGCACGGCACTAACTGCGTAAAGTGGGTGCGCGGTGCGCGAAGCGCACCGCGTGCTCACTGTGCGCGCACGGTGCGCGAAGCGCACCATGCGCGCACGGAACGAACTGCGTTAAGTGGGCGCGCACGCCACGAATGGCGTAAAGTAACTTAGCATTTAAAAAACCGTACAAATTCACTGAAAAAACCATAGGTTTCACACACGTTATAGTTAGGAATTAGCATTTAAAAAACCTTGCAAATTCACTGAAAAAACCATAGGTTTCACACATGTTATAGTTAGCGGAAATTTTACTGATAAAAAACCAATGAAATTGCCCCGTTATAGTTAGTGCTGGCAACTATAACTCACGCGACCGCAATCTTCTGCTGATGACATATGTGTCTTTATGAAAAAAAAATATTTGTAATATATGTATAGCTAAAAATGTATGGAAGAAGACATGGGCAAATAAGTGTCTAAATACAGTATTAGCATCAGCAGAGGATTGCGGTCGCGTGAGTTATAGTTGCCAGCACTAACTATAACGGGGCAATTTCATTGGTTTTTTATCAGTAAAATTTCCGCTAACTATAACATGTGTGAAACCTATGGTTTTTTCAGTGAATATATATATATATATATATATATATATATATATATATATATATAACCCTGGGGGTAGTGGGCATAGTGGGGCTACGTGGAGCAGTGCGTAGTGTGCCCAAATCTACACACACTCGTGCGCTCTGCGTAGCCCCACTACGTGCCGCCCGCCTACCGCCCGCCCTCCTTTAAAATAATGTAAACTATGATAAAAAAATTAGATATATTGCCTTACCTGCAGCGCGGCGTCTCCGGGGCTCCCTTTTTCCACACATATACATGTTAACTCCAAATCACAGTGCTTCCCACAATTTTTTCAAATGGAAACACACATTTCTATTGGTTACAAATTTCAACCCTTTCCAAATGATCCCTTCCCCCAACATGACTTCTGTCTCCTACCATAGCAACAGGTCATGGAACACTGGTGTGAGCAGAGAGGTCAGAAGTTCAGCACACAATGTTTATAATCCTTAGAGCAAGAGTGCTTGACTTTTCAAACCTAACAGCAAATCCAAAGTAATGTTCTGTGGGTACACATTTTTCTCAGCCAATACAAAACATGCTTGTAAAAATCTAAACATACAGCCTAGTTTTAACCGTAAAATGGTTTGAATCAGCCAATCATTTCTCTTTTTTTTTTTTTAAAGTATGTTAGCCTCCATTTTACAACTATCTTTCTTTTCATATTGCCATTCTACTGAAAGACACCTTCTGAGTGCATCCAGCTCTCCTTGAAAGATGTTCACAGTGTGGATTGTAGGTCACAGCTATGTCTTCTGGAGTGAAAAGTTTGCAGAAAAAAGAGGTATTGCGAAAGACCTTGCATTGCCAAATGTAGACATTAAATGGATTGGTCAGAGAGGGTTAAAGTGGCACCAATTAATGCCTTTGGTGAAAACCTTTCTACATCTCCCACAGCCTAACCTTATTATTGTGCACTGTGGTGGAAATGACCTAGGCACTTTAACTGGGGTAGGTCTGGAAATGCTTATTAAGGACACCTTTGTGCAATTGATGTCACTTTTTCCACAAACTGCCTTTGTATATTCTAATATATGCCAAAGGCAAAAGTGGAACTGGTCCAACCAATTTTGTCCGCAGATTGACAAAGCAAGAAAGCACGTCAATAAGTCTGTTTCTGCTTTCCTCAGAGACTATGGTATGGGTTCTATATACCACAACAACTTGCGTTACAACATGTAAGACATTTATAGAGGAGACGGTGTACATTTCAATGATGAAGGGAACAGAGTCTTCCTCTTGAACTTTAGACTCTGCATCGGTACTTACTTGTAGGTACCAAAAAACACTTCATAAACACAATGGCTCTTTTTAGAGCCACCTAACATCTAAACTTTTAATTTTGATTTTTAATTCTATTTTTTTAATTTTTTTTTACCGCCGTACACGAACCGTACGCGCACAGTACGCGCACAGTACGCGATTTTTTAAAAAAAAATTAAAATGTATTTTTCACACTTCTGGGTCCTTCTTGGACCCCCTGACAAAGGCTAGGGGGTCTTCAACTCTCTACCTTGCCCCCTTTTCACGTTCTCCACATTTGTTTTTCAGTGTGAGACACACAAAATGGCAGCCGACACTTCCTGATTTCGACCGACTGGAATGTTTACTGTCATGTAACCACCAATCAGAATTACGGTCGCGCCCGGCAGCGTGCGCGTACGGTATGCTTACCGTACACGCACCGTGCGCACCTATAGATATATATATACTTTTAACAAAAGTGTTCTCAGGAACTACTGAACAGATTGACTCCAGATATTCAAAAGGCACATCCCTGACCTGAGGACTACCTCTCTGCCAAATTTCAAGTAATTCTGTTCAGCCGTTCGGGCTGTACCTTGGACTAAAGGTCCCTATGGAAAAATGCATGGGGAAAACGCGTTTTGGGACCCCCTTTTTTCTCGGCCCCCGCTTGACGAATCACCCCGAGACTTTCAGGGTAGAAGCAGAGCGGAGCGCCCCACCTATTTTGAAAAATTCGCGAGGATTCGTCAACCGGCGCCAAAGTTATTCCAAATAGAATGTTGCGGATTTCCTATGGAAACACGGTCCTAACTATAACTATCTACTGGCGACCGCCAGTAGATAATATATATAGGAGATTCGCAACATTCTATTCCCAATAACTTTGGCGCCGATTGACGAATCTTTGCGAAATTTTCAAAACACGTGGGGCGCTCCGGTCTGCTCCTATCTTGAAAGTTTCGGGTTGATTCGTCAAGCAGGGGCCAAGAAAATAGGGGGGTCCCAAAACGTGTTTTCCCGATGCAATTTCCCATAGGAAACTTTAGACACGGCTACAGCCCGAACTGCTGAACGGAATTGCACCAAATTTGGCAAAGAGGTAGTTCTTGGTTCAGAAAGAACCCTTTTTGTTAAATGGTATAAATCCGTTCAGTAGTTGCTGAGAAAATCAAAAGTAATAACACATATATATCTATGGCCGCGCAGAATCCGCGTAACCTCCCGATCACGACCTTTATGCTAATTGGCTGTCAACACTCCAAACCAGGAAGTGTTGGCAGCCATCTTGTGCCCGAGGCACAAGAAATCAGTGGAACAAGTGCGCAAAATGCAAAAAGGGGGCAGGGTAGAAATACCCTGACCCCCTAGGCCTGCTTAGGGGGTCCCACAAGGACCGCCAGGGCACAACATTTTTTTTTTAAATGGTAAAATCCATGCAGGGTGCGTGGATCCAGCCGAGAAAGTAAAAAATATATTCAGCCCCCGGGTGGGCCAAAACCCGGGGGTAATATTTGGTTTGGGATGTGGGGCCCTGCGGACTGCCGCAGAGAGGTGGACTAGGCCGTGCCCTTTTTTACACCTCTCTGCAACGCAGCTCTGTGGTGCTTACTGAAGGTACCTAGTGGCTAATTGGACCCTAGGGACCCTCAGGATTCAAGGGGACTTAATCTCCCAACTAAAAATGGCCACAGGGCGTGTATACACAGTGGTGAAGGGAGGGGCCGGGGCCTGAGTTAACGTGTGCAAACACGCCACGTGCTTCGTTTTAAGTTGGGGAAATGATTCACCTTCAATCCTGAGGGACCCTGGGGGCCAACTAGCCCACCAGGTGCTTCCAGTAAGCGCCACTGCGCTGCGTTGCAGAGAGATGGTCTAGGCTGTGCCCCTTTTTACATCTCTCTGCAACGCAGCTCTGTGGCACTTACTGGAGGTACCTTGTGGTCTAGTTGGACCCTAGGAACCCTCAGGATTCAATAGGACTTAATCTCCCAACTTAAAACAGCCACAGGGTGTGTTTACACAGTGGGGAAGGGAGGGGACGGGGCCTGAGGTGACGTGTGCAAACACGCCCTGTGGCGCGTTTTAAGAGGTAGTTTTAATCCCCCTGCCCTATTATATACTAGGGGCTTACAGAGGATGTCATGCTAATCACAGGGGGACCCCAATGCATAGTGTTCCCTAGTGTATGTAGGTGTTTTCACTGTATTCTGAGTGTCTTTTAACATAGCACTGGCTCTAGGACTGGTTAGTCAGACTCAGTTACCACCAGTATCCGTCTGAAATAGGGTACAGGGTGATTTTGCAACAAGGCTTCTTTCTGCTCTTCTGTTTGTTCTTTCTGCACGTTTTCCTTCTTCCAGCACTTCTCTTTGTCTTTGACGACTTCTGTTGCTTCTTTCTGCATTTCTTTTTTTTCTTTCTGTTCGTTTTTTCTTCTTTCTTCACATGTCCTATCTCTGTAGGCATTGTTAGTAATTAGCATTTAAAAAACCTTTGTAATTCACTGAAAAAACATAGGTTTCAGGGGCGTTATAGTTAGTGGGACATTTCACTTGTACAAAACCATTGAAATTCCCGTTATAGTTAGTGCAGCTAACTATAACTCACGCGCCCGCAATGCACTGCTGATGACGTCACATTTTACATCACTCATGACATGGTCAGTGACATCCCTCATGACATCTCAAATGACATCAATGATGACATCACTGATGACATCATCCTTGTGATAGTGTGGCAGACCTCCTCTCACCCTAATATAACCTTTCATACACACATACAAAAATAGAAACTAACATTTTCAAAACAATGGACATACCAATACCAGTTACAACAACCTATTCAGTAATTCTAAGATCTATATGCACATCCACTCATTCACCAACAGTCCTTTATAGTCACTCATACATGTACTCACTCATCATATGTACTCATACACCCATGCATCCTGTTACACCTGGCCACTCATACATAGAGTTTCTCACACACATAGTCGCTCATGCTAATAAAGAATCAAACATCCATTTACTTGCATATACAGTTATACACACACCACCACACTTACTTCTACAGAAACTTACACATACTTACTCTTTTGAACAATCACTTATAGAAACACATACTTATTCATACAAGAACTCTTCCAATTTCTCACTCTCACATATACTCACTTATATACACCAATACTCACATATACTATTTTAAAATATATGTAGTTACTTATAAAGTCAATATTGACTATTGAGACAGTCATTCACTCACTAGCACACCCATACACACACTCATCCACCCAAACAGTCCTGCACACATACTGTTTTCAACACATACAAATAGTGACACACTCATTCATGCACTAAGTAATACCCCGCACTGAACCATACAGACACTCAGACACTCATACTGATACTCGAAAAACCAAGTAATAACCTATATAGACACTTATGTAGCTACTCACCAACCCATGCAGCCACTTATACACAAAGTGTGAGACTGATACAGATATTTATATATTTAAACATTACTCACTAACCCATGTATTCACTAAGATACACTTAATCAGTCAGTTATACAATCCATTTTTCATTAAAAAAATCATCCATTTAGACACTTATATACCCATTTATTCTTCCATTGACCTTGAGATATACATATTTAAACATATTTAATATTCAGAAAAACACACATTCACTGAATGATGTCATCAGTGATGTCATCAGTGATGTCATTTGAGATGTCATCAGTGATGTCATGAGTGATGTCACTGACCATGTCATGAATGATGTAATAATTGACGTCATCAGCAGTGCATTGCGGGCGCGCGAGTTACAGTTAGCTGAACTAACTATAATGGAGGTTTTTCAATGGTTTTGTACGAGTGAAATGTCCCGCTATAACGCCCCTGAAACCTATATTTTTTTCAGTGAATTTCTAAGGTTTTTTAAATGCTAATTCCTAACTATAACGTTCCTCAAATCTATGGTTTTTTTAGTGAAAATATATATATATGTATATATATATAGAGAGAGAGAGAGATAGATAGATAGATAGATAGATAGATAGATAGATAGATAGATAGATAGATAGATAGATAGATAGATAGATAGATAGATAGATAGATAGATAGATAGATAGATAGATAGATAGATAGATAGATAGATAGATAGATAGATAGATAGACAGACAGACAGATAGATAGATATATAAATAGATAGATAGATAGATAGATAGATAGATAGATAGATAGATAGATAGATAGATAGATAGATAGATAGATAGATAGATAGATAGATAGATAGATAGATAGATAGATAGATAGATAGATAGATAGATAGATAGATAGATAGATAGATAGATAGATAGATAGATAGATAGACAGACAGACAGATAGATAGATATATAAATAGATAGATAGATAGATAGATAGATAGATAGATAGATAGATAGATAGATAGATAGATAGATAGATAGATAGATAGATAGATAGATAGATAGATAGATAGATAGATAGATAGATAGATAGATAGATAGATAGATAGATAGACAGACAGACAGATAGATAGATATATAAATAGATAGATAGATAGATAGATAGATAGATAGATAGATAGATAGATAGATAGATAGATAGATAGATAGATAGATAGATAGATAGATAGATAGATAGATAGATAGATAGATAGATAGATAGATAGATAGATAGATAGATAGATAGATAGATAGATAGATAGATAGATAGATAGATAGATAGATAGATAGATAGATAGACAAAGGCAATTTAAAAACAAATTTGGAAGTAAAAACAGCCCATATAAGATGTTCCCAGCACACGGTAAGTCAAATGTTTACATGTTCCAAGTGGTAGACGAAACATAGCTGTTTCCAGCATCCACAGACAATGTTCCCAAAGGCAAACCTCTGAGCTAATCCATAGAGCAAATATGTTCCCATCCAGCCCCCACAGCAACTGCTGAGAGAGGAAACACAGCCACCTGATGTTCCACTGAAAGTGAGCTTGGATCCAAACCACTAGGTGCGGAGGCAACCCAGGGAATCTAAAAGATCATGACCGGGAGCAGAGAAATGTTCAGGGGACCGCGGGACAGATGGGCCTTCAGCACATCCAAAGGCACATGTATGTTCCATCGTTCAACCAACTGCTATCCCAAGTACAGGTCCAGGGCATACTCGTAAGTGCACAAGAGACAGTGGAGCACAGGCTGTAAACAATTAAGCCATACAGTTCGGAAAGACAGAAACCAGTGCTCATCTAGTTATTGAAAACAATGGTTCTGTCGGGTATGAGTAAAACAATTACTTTGTTGAAAAAATGAATCAAGGAAAAGAAGGGAATCAATCAAGTTGACCACACAATCTCAAAGTACAAATCACGATCAGGCTTGATTTGAAGGATGTGATGTCATTCTTTATATATAAATTGCATCATTTATATGAAAGAGCACAAATGACATTTGTAATGCAGGGTTACCAAAGTAGTAAACTGTAGAGTGAGTCAGTGAATTTGTGACAAGGTGACATAAGTGACCGAATTGTGCATAGTATATACAGTGAACAAATGCAGAAAAAACTTTTTATGTACACAATATACATGAGGAGGGCCAGTATCGAGGAAAATCACAATGACACTGTTTCACGAATAAATCAAAGCATATATGGAAAACAGGTCTTGGACTGGTCCTAACAATTATCGTCGACGTTTCAACCCAATGTTAGCGACTTTGAATCGTCATGTAGGGTCTTCATCAGGACATTAAAATAAACGATGGCAACCTGCAAGAGCAAGTAAAGTACGTATCAATACTGTGATGTGTGACTATTTTAATGTGTGGTCCCGAATAATAAATGCCATCACTCACCTAGCCAGTGGTCTAGGATGGCCTGGCAGACAAACGTTCACGCGTAGAAATACAGAGCGCCTCATCCGATGTAATCTCTGTAAGTCAAAGTAAAGCGCGTGATGCCGTCAATAACCAACACAGAGACTGCGTCTTTAAAATGTGAGGTTACGAATAAGGGTTAATAGACTACAAGAAATAACCTCTATTTAAACCGATTCGGGAAATTAAGCGCTGCAATCATCGGTTTACGGAAAACAACTTCAGTGCTCAAAGAGACGCTCACCTTAACCGGCGTTGTTCTTTTAAGTAAGGCCGACTCCGGTGAATCAAATACGTCGGAACCGATCCGAGATATAATTCCTATTATTATCTGGAAGGATAAACATTCAATGAGGAATTGTTCACGACCGGGTAGAGCCGAGAGCACTGGATTGGGGAATGATTGCTTACTTGGGAAGAGAAGGAGCAAAGCGATCACGACTCACGCTGCAGCACCTCCTGTCTCAGTCGGAGGAAGCCGCAACTGACAGACAGGCTGCTACATGAAGGTGAGCGGGGCAGTCCTGTCTGACGTAGACGGAGTGACGTGTCAGGAGGGTTGCCTAGCAACCACGGTAGCTTCGGGGAACTGAGGCAGCTGGGGCAGAGCGCGCGCTATGCTGACGTAAACTGACAGGCAATATGTCAATCAGCAGAGTTAACTTAATTAATCTGCGAACGGACATGTGGAGATGTGCAGTAATGCTAGGACGTGTGGGCTACTCTCGCACGTAGGAAGTGAATGTGAAGCGATGTGCCGAGGGGGTTATCCGGCAACTGTGATCACTACTAAAAACAGCCGGTGTTCGTACGGAGTTAAAACGAAAGTTATTCGGGCAGTGTCAGAAAATGTGTACAGTTGTATATATTCATATTCATCGAGATACAATTGGTACATGATGACAATGATATCGCGGAAAAAACATAAGTCATTGTTTACATCACATGTGTTCAATAGGACAACTATTAGGAACAACAAGCTCAAAGACATAAATTGAATGCAGTTTGAGGTCCGTCTCAGAACCCCATGTGAGAGTGCCTGTTTATAACAAAGTTTGTCAAGATGAAATTGTGAATGACTCGTATATACAGACTACAGATGAGCCTAAGGTTATGCAATACGGGGTTCATGGAGAAGTATCATAGTTGCCCCATCTCCCTGGATGTTTCCTCGAGGCTGTTAAGACCTTGCTGGACAGTATTGAGGAAATGAATCCATCTACATTCCTTTCTCTTCAGATTCACAGCCATTGACCCCCCTCTGGGCGCAAGACTGACCTTTTCTAGCACCCACCATTTCAATTCTTCAGGTTGATGGCTTAGTGCCAGAAAATGATCCACCATGGGGGCCCCTTGTGTTTTGCATCTGATGCGGCTCATGTGTTGTAGTATCCTCACTTTTAGTTTTTGTGTTGTTTGTCCCACATATAGGAAATCACAAGGACATCTTATCACATATATTAGATTGGAGCTGTTGCAATTCGTGAAAGTTGATGAGTTATATGTTCTGTTGTTATGGGTGAAGGAAGAGATGGGTTGAAACGTCGACGATAATTGTTAGGACCAGTCCAAGACCTGTTTTCCATATATGTTTTGATTTATTCGTGAAACAGTGTCATTGTGATTTTCCTCGATACTGGCCCTCCTCATGTATATTGTGTACATAAAAAGTTTTTTCTGCATTTGTTCACTGTATATACTATGCACAATTCGGTCACTTATGTCACCTTGTCACAAATTCACTGACTCACTCTACAGTTTACTACTTTGGTAACCCTGCATTACAAATGTCATTTGTGCTCTTTTATATAAATGATGCAATTTATATATAAAGAATGACATCACATCCTTCAAATCAAGCCTGATCGTGATTTGTACTTTGAGATTGTGTGGTCAACTTGATTGATTCCCTTCTTTTCCTTGATTCATTTTTTCAACAAAGTAATTGTTTTACTCATACCCGACAGAACCATTGTTTTCCTATAATAATCTTACCCAGGTTCTGAGGGACACAGGGTCACCCCATTGTTTATATATCATCTAGTTATTGAAGCATAGGTATGCCAAAGAAATGCACCTGCGTTCACAGTACAACAGGATGTGAGGCAGTGCCAGCTCCGGTTGTTGCCGAACTGGGACATCCATTGCGGAGAAAAAAGAATAAAACCAGTAAGAAAAAAGAATAAAACCAGCAGCCCTGCAACTAGGATCAGGACCAGCAGAAGACCTCCAAAAAGGTTTCCGAAGAGTAGATGAAGGATGGAATCATTCCGAACACCGTCTGGAAGGTGCTGACCGACCCAGAGCCTATTCTCTTGAAAAACTCTACAATTTCAGTCATATTAGACATATTAAAATACAATAAACCAGCTCCCCAAAATGTTGTGGGAAGTTAGCACAGAGAAGCGCCTATATCTCCGAAGAGGAACGTGCCACCTGAAGTTCAATCAATCAATCAATCATGCAATTTGTAAAGCGCACTACATACCCGCAAGGGTTCCAAGGCGCTGAGGGAGGGGGGGGAGCTGCAGCTATTGGTCGAACAGCCATGTCTTGAGTTGTCTCCTGAAGGTTAGAAGGTCTTCGGTTTGTCATAGGATGAGGGGGAGGGTGTTCCAGGTCTTAGCAGCGCGGTGAGAAAAGGATCTGCCTTCGGCTGTGGTTCTGCGGATGCGTGGGACGCTAGCCAGGGAGAGGTCTGCGGGGCGGAGTTTCCTGTTGGGTACGAAGAAAGAGAGTTGGCTGTTGAGGAAGGCTGGGCCGGTCTTGTGGAGTGCCTTGTGTGCGTGGATTAGGAGCTTGAAGGAGATTCTTTTGATAACAGGGAGCCAGTGCAGGTTCCTCAGGTGGGGAGTGATGTGGTCGCGACGCGAGACGTCGAGGATCAGGCGTGCAGAGGCATTCTGGATTCTTTGCAGTCTGTTGATGAGCTTGGTTGGGGTTCCGGCGTAGAGGGCGTTTCCGTAATCGAGTCTGCTGCTGACTAGGGCCTGGGTGACTGTTTTCCTTGTGTCTGTCGGGATCCATCTGTAGATCTTGCGGAGCATACGGAGGGTGTTGAGGCAGGTGGAGGAGACAGCATTGACTTTTTTGGCCATGGTGAGTTTAGAGTCGAGGATGACTCCCAGGTTGCCTGCGTGGTTGGTGGGTGTGTGGGGAGTCCCCAGCGACGCATGCCACCAGGAGTCGTCCCATGCTGAGTGGTTGGGCCCGAGGATGAGGATCTCCATCTTGTCTGTCTTCAGCTTAAGGCGGCTATCCTTCATCCATTCGGCGACGGCCTTCATTCCCTGGTGGAGGTTGGATTTGGTGGTGATGGGGTCCTTGGTGAGGGAGAGGATCAGTTGCGTGTTGTCAGCGTAGGATATTATGTTGAGGTTGTGATGTCAGGCGATGCGTGCCATGTAGACGTTGAACAGCGTTGGGCTGAGGGAGGATCCCTGCGGGACGCCGCAGATGATCTTGGAGGCTTCGGATCGGAACGGGGGGAGGCGGACTCTCTGTGTTCTGCCGGAGAGGAAGGAGGAGATCCAGTCCAGGGCCTTGTCTCGGATCCCTGCATCGTGTAGTTGTGTGAGTAGTGTGCAGTGGCAGACGGTGTCGTAGGCGGCGGAGAGGTCCAGAAGGATGAGGGCCGCTGTCTCGCCGTTGTCCAGTAAGGTCCTGATGTCGTCTGTGGCGGCAAAGGGAGGGCGGTCTCAGTGCTGTGGTTGCTGCGGAACCCTGACTGGGAGGGGCCCAGGATGCTGTTGTCTTTGAGGTAGCGGGTGAGCTGGCTGTTGACTATCTTCTCGATGTCCTTAGCTGGGAACGGAAGTAGGGAGATGGGCCAGACGTTTTTGGGTTTGCTCGGATCCGCCTAGGGTTTCTTCAGTAGGTCGTTGATCTCGGCGTGTTTCCAGCTCTCAGGTAAGGCCGCGGTCTCGAAGGAGAGGCTGATGATGTTGCGCAGGTGGGGTGCGATGGAGCTGCCGGCTTTGTTGAAGATGTGGTATGGAAACGGGTCAGACGGCGAGCCGGAGTGTATTGTGCCCATGGTCTTGATTGTTTCTTCGTTGCTCACATTGGCCCAGGTTGTCAGGGGGTTGTCGTCGGTGGGGTGTCGTGGGTCTGGCGTGTTGGGGATTGTTAGGGCTGTCCGGGGGTTGAAGCTGTCATGGATGTTGGCAATCTTGCTGTGGAAGAAGGTGGCGAGGGAGTCGCACAGGGCTTGTGATGGCGGGATGCCGTTGGCGTTGGAGCTGGGGTTGGAGAGTTCCTTCACGACATTGAAGAGCTCTTTGCTGTTGTGTGCATTGTTGTCGAGACGGTCTTTGAAGGAGGTCCTCTTGGCGGTCCTGATGAGGTGGTGGTGGTTGCGGTAGGCTTCTTTGTGGGCTGCACGGTTGCCCAGTGACTGTACGCTGTGCCATATGTTCTCCAACTTCCGGCAGGTGCGATTTGACGCTAGGAGTTCTGGGGTGAACCAATTGGCTCTCTTGCTGGTGTCTTTGAGGGTTTGCTTTTTCAGCAGGGCTAGGGTGTTGGCGCAGTCGTCCATCCATCGTCTGAGGGTGCATGCACCATCATCAGGGTTGGAGGGGTTGGTCGGTGGGTGGAGAGCGAGGTTTGTCTGTAGTTGCACTTCGGTGATTTTGCCCCAGTGGCAGCGGGGGATCTGCAGGGTGCGGTGATGTGTGACGGGTTTCCGGAAGGTGAAGAGGATGCAGTGGTGGTCGGTCCAGGTGGGTTTGGAGACGTGGCTGAAGGAGACGTGGGGGCTTGAGGAGAAGACGGCATCGAGGGTGTGTCCGGCGATGTGGGTCGGTGTTGTGACGATCTGTTCCAGTCCGCGGTTGGCGAGGTTGTCTATCAGGGTGGAGGAGTTGCTGTCTCCAAGGAGGATGTAATCGGTGGAGGTCAGAGCGTGCGTGCTGATGAAATCAGCGATGGCGTCGCATAATTTCGGTCGGGGTCCGGGTGGTCTGTAGACGAGGGTGCCTCTTAGGGTGGTCTTGGGGTCAGTGTGGATTTGGAAGTGCATGTGTTCGGTGGTGCTGAGAGTATTGTCAGTGTTTGTTGAGACCCTGATGATTTTCTTGTGGACAATGGCGATTCCTCCTCCGACTCCGTTGGTGCGGTCTCTGCGGGCGATATTGTATCCGTTGGAGATGGCTATGGCGATGTTTGGAGAAGAGGCTACATTCATCCAGGTCTCGGTCAGGAAGGCTACGTCTGGTGATGTAGGGTCGAGTAGGTTCCAGAGCTCGACGGCGTGTTTGACTGCGGAGAGAGTGTTGATCAGGATGCATCGATGCTGGTTGTGTTTAGTCATGGCAGGTGTCTCTGTGTCTTCAATGCAGGAGAAGCCGCAGTTCTGGCATGCGAAGGGACCGTGAGTGCATTTCGGGGTGGCCCTACAGCAGGCGTGGGTCCGTCCTGGGTTGAGAGTGGTGAGGGCGCTGGCGTCGTATCGGAGGTGGTCTTCATGGCTGGTGCAGGGGCCAGGGGTTCTGGCGCTGGGCACGGTCCCGGCGCGGACAGGCGCAGACGGGCTTGCCTGAGGCACGCCTTCGGCGAGCCAGCAGCGCAGCCGCGCAGCGGCTGCCATTTTAAGAGGAGGTGGGAGGGAGGAGCAGCTGGAAGGTGGGAGGTGGGTGGCAGAGGGCAGCGAATGGGCGCAGGGGGGCGGGGCGGCAGGGGAGGCAGCGGCGGGAACGGGAGCGGCAAGGGGGGCGAGCCAGGAGGTGAGCTGGCTCAACAGGGAGGCACAGAAGGCAAGATGGGTAGCAGGGTACAAGGGGGAACCAAGGGCACACACAGAAGGGAATCAAGGCAGCGGTGGCACAGAGGGACGAAGGGCACACAGGGAGCGGGGAGCAAGGTAACAAGGGCAGCGGGGGCACAGAGGGACCAAGGGCAGTGGGGCACAGCAGGACCGGGGCACACAGGGAACGAGGAACAAGGCAAGAAGGGCAGCGGGGGCACAGGAGCGACAGGCACAGAAGAGTGCAGGTGGAGCTGCAGTGGGGGGAGCGACCTACCTGGCAAGTTAATGCCACATTTTTCTGAAACAATAAAGCTTTAATTGTGGTCAGGGCATCAAAATGCATGGTGATAAGATTAATTGAGTGCCACAGCGTGTCCTACCCAAACTACATGGGTAGGAGGGAACAGGACTTGTGTGCAACATGTTACAATAGAAGATGCGGTCACCACATAGGCAGCCCCTGGCTTCATTCCACAGCAACCCATCAGGTAACTCTCATTCGAGAGCAGTCTGAAAGTCGGATGTACCACAGCTGCCAGAGAACCTTTTTTAAGTCACAAGAAAGATTCATCACAGATGCATTGCACGCCCTGTGCAACAAAACGTCCTTGCACACTAGGGACCAACTTAAAGTATTCCCGCAGTCCAAATCGCTGAGAAAAACTTCAGTGTCCTTATTCCTACACCGAAAATTTAAATGTTGTTCCCAATGTTCATGTATGAACTCTTCACCTAACACTTCATACCTGCCCACTTGATAGCATTGTAGACAGTACTGAAAGTGAAAAGTGGAGAACGGGAGTGTAAAGTACCCATGGATTATCCAATCCGAGGGTGCTACCTCTGCAACGGTAAAAGGTAATCTGTCTAGCTTTTCTATGTGTAACACTGTGTATTTAGCATCTTTTCATGCCATAGTTGTCTGTTTTCCTGAAAGATGGTAAGGTGAAAACAGGTTTGTGATGTTAAAGTGTCTCCATTGCATGTGGCCAGAACATAATATTTGTAATGTCCATCAAACAAGTCTGGCTGAAGCACATCTATTGTGGATGAAACAATGTTACCTAGGGAATAGATTCTAGAAGATAATGTAGTCAACCCGTAGTCCACATATGCCAGAGATTGTTCTAAATTAACCCTGTCACTCTCACATAGCCTTTTAGCAGCATCTTTTTGAGATAATTTCCATATCTCATTATGCACAGCAAAAAGGGAGTACTTTTGACATGGTTTATGAAGACCCAGTAAAAACGTCTCATAAAACCAGGTCATCAGATTACAGGGCTAAGTGCTGTTTTACCTAGGACAGTGTCATGGTTTTAAGTCAATCAAGGCACAACTTCCTAAAACTGTAAATAGTCACCACACCTAAAGGTTCACTCAGCAGATATCCTATGTTAGGCCTATGTGCTGTAAATCCCTCAATGTTACCTAGGAATCTGTCTTGACATTTGTATACAGAAAACTCTCAACAGCGGCTGACCAAAGGTTCAGCACCTTAATCCTTATATCAAAGCAATAGGTGTCCTGTGCATCCAGTTCATGAGCTTGCCGCAGTTAAGCTCAACTAGCATCCAGCGAGACAAAATATGTTGATAAGAGGAAGGTGCACCAGGGATGGAGTCAGAGATATCAAGTTAGTCCAGCAGTGTCCTTTATTGTAGAAAAATTCCTAAAAATTGGACATCAGCCAATGCGTTTCGTTCCCTTGGGGGAACTTCATCAGGGCTTAAAGGATGTAGTGAAAAATGTTGCCTTTTCACTGAAGTGTTCCTTTTGAGAAAATAGTCTCTCTGATGTAAGTCCACAGTAAGCTGATTCAACCCCCTGACAAAACAGGTGGAAATCTATTTCTCCAATTGCAAAAGTGATGAATATAAGTATAAAGAGATCCCCCACAGTCAGGGTAAATAGTGTCCCGGTTGATCCCCTTGATAAGGAAGGTATATGTTCCCCCCAGATCCAAGTTTGAAAACTGTTTTGTCAGGGGGTTGTATCAGCTTACTGTGGACTTACATCAGAGAGACTATTTTCTCAAAAAGAACACTTATGGGAAAAGGCAACATTTTTCACTACATACTTTAAGCCCTGATGAAGTTCCCCCAAGGGAATAAAATCTGTAGGCTGATGTCCAATTTTTAAGAATTTTTCTACAATAAAGGAAACTACTGGACTAACTTGATGTCTTTGACTTCATCCCTGGTGCACCTTCCTCTTATTAACAGATTCTGTCTTGACATTTGTTAGTGTCTAGTAGCCATACTAACAATCCCTTCCAGTTGGGATCTGATGAGTTATGTCTGCTCTTACGCAGCATAGTATCAATAGTGTGCTCATCGTTTGGTGTTATTTCCTACCAGTTGTCAAATCATTTAAGAGTGGGAACCCATGGTGTATTCAAGTCTTTTAACTTGGCGAGGCCAAGACAAGTGTTCTGTTGCACAGTTTTTTTCAGGAAAATCATCTGCTATGGTAATAAACAGTCCGTGAATAAAGCCTCAGTTCCCCGAACCTGCCAATCTATAGTTCCCCAGATAGGTTTTACCTCTATCGTATCCCACAAATGTGGAATTTGTAATAACTCATTAGGAGTATACACATCAAATGATACCTTGTCCTATACAATCCCATCCGGAACTGCAACAGCTTAATGTTCATCAGTGAAAAGTCTCTTTATTCACAGTGTGATGATGAGTGTGGTTTTAGAACCAAATCAACAGTGTGTACTGCAGACCGTTCTGAGATAAAGTGTCCATTTAAGAAAGAACACAACCAAATCCAATCCAAAGTACTAGGAGAAGAAATGCAATTGTAATCCGAAGGTGTAACCACGGTGAAACAAGGTATGTTATTTTTAGACAACGATAGAAGACTCACACCTTTAGATCAAAAGGCAGGGATGGTGGTGGCAATGGAACCTCCGATGCTTCAGAGGAGAAGTCATCAAAGTTGATTAAATATCCAGACACTGTACAGTCTGTCTTGAGCAGCACTGCATGCAGATTCGACTTCGAAGAAGACCCTATCTGTGGTCTGTTGAGTTAGGTCTTGTTCATCTCTGGATTCCGAATTGAAAACTGTGCTTCTTCAATTGTAGACTGCACAGTAGTTGTTGTTTTTGAAACAGGTATAAGGCATACATTATTGTTGTTCGTACTTGTCTCATGTTGAAGAGAACAGGCTTTGTTTGTAATTAAAGCTTCCATCTGAACTTGCTGAACAGCAGTGAGAGGAGATTGGTAGCTACCCAGGATCCCACACAGCTTACTGTTGAGAATCGGCCACAGAGTGGGGTTTGATCAGATCGATGAAGACAAATCTCTTGTCTCTGCATCCGGCAAGGGACGAAAGAAGTACCGTCTGTGTACCTTTAACAGCCAGGACAGGCACAGGCACTCTGTAGGATGACCCAAACACTTTTTTGTCTACAATCTTTTCCCTGACCAGATTCAGGATCATTTGGGATCCAGCCAGTCCTTGCTGGAACAACCTTCACTTCTCCAGTGGCCGTGCATTTTACTTGGACATTACTTTGTTCATCCAGATAGTCATTCAATTCCTGTAAAACAGCCAAACATTCATTGATAACAAATGGTGTTTCTGCCGCCACTGTGCTGGCATCATCGAGGTCCGGGACCTACATCTTAACCCCAAACAGGATCTCGTAAGGAGTGCGACCACCCAGGGACCTTCTTGCCATGTTATTCAAAGACCTCTGAACCCCATATAGGTGATGGACCCAACTGTGACCAGAGCCTAGTACCCTTGTTGTTAAAGACTTCTTTAAGTCTTGTTTTTTACTCTCCATGACCACATTTCCCTTGGGTTGGTACGGAGATGAAAAACTCAAGGGTCACACTCAAACTTTCCATGGCCTCTTAGTAAGCCAGAGAATTAAATGCCAGACCCTAATCGTAATGTTATGTGTTGACTGCATATGTCTCGATAAAGACTTGCAGATCCTTTATAACAGATTGAGCGTCAGCTGATCGCTGTGGCCATACCCACAGGAATTGAGAGCAAGAAACCATTGTCAGCAAGGTGTACTTGTGAGCCCCGTCAAATGACAAGAGACTGCAGTGGTCCAGAAATACACAAGCCAAACTCTTGTTTGAATTCAAAAGAGGTGTCTGGGGTGGGTACACTATTGTGGAAACTTTCATCTACTGACAGATGGCACATCTCGGGACAAAGTCCTTGGTCTGTCTGTAAAGACCCCACCACCAATAGTATTGCTGCAATAGAGAAATGAAAGCAGCCACCCCTGCATGTGCCGACGCCAGACCCTCATGTGTAGCCAGTAGTAGTCCTAGTCTGCGATCACTGTTTGGTATTACTCTATGCCCCACTCCTGGATTCTTAACATACGGTATGTTGTGTGCATCTAATTTGTAGGAGTACTTGAGTTGAAAGCCAGTCGACAGGTGTGGTTCATTGCGTGTAGCATTGACAGCCACCATGATGTCTCTGTTTATTCTACTTGAACGAGTTATCCTAGCAACCAATGAATTCCCTGCAACATGCACGCCAACACGCTGATGACTCAGTGCATGCATAATAAGCCTGTGGCAAGCATTCTTTCATTCTTTGTGACTCGCAAAATGGAATGGTAGTACATCTGGCCCAAAAGGACTTATTTATAGTTTGGCGGAGAGGGTACTCTGTCACTACTGCGACAGAGTACCCAATACACCATACTCTTGTTCTACCTACTTGATTGACAGTTGGGTAGACCTTTGGTATCTCAAAAATGGAGTCTATTCTAGCTCCTTTCAAGAGATGATTTTGATGATGTAAAGGCTGTCAGGGTTTCCGTGATTCGACTGCCTGTCCAATTTAGAATAGGTGGTAGAATGGCCAGTTTTCACTGTCCTTCCCTGCTGGGTCAAACCTGGCAGCAAGCAACTGTAAAAATTTTTAAAAGGCTCCCACCACACACAACTCTTATGGTGTGAGGGTCATTAGCTTTTGATTTAAAAAAAAATCTCCAATTTTTGGGAGTTTGATTTTAAAATCGAAAAACATGTTAAACGTTTAGTGAACGTCCATCAGTTTGATGGTACCATCTGCCAAACTTTTAATGCGTTGACAGAAGCCACTGTAACAGCAGTTCCTGACAACAACTAGAGATGTCCCAAGGCTGGCGGACATCTCTAAATGTGCGCATTCCAAAATTGAGCTCATGTCATTATTGGTTTCCTAGTGATTCTCACTACAGAATTGTGACCTATGAATATATGACGAAGTGATTTCAATATCAAGCCTACTTAATCGCAATCCATTGGTACAATGTGTGTATGTCCTGCTTCCCTACCATACTTTTGATAATCAATCAACAGATGTTAGTTAGATCATGGAGATGATGGGGTTCATTTAAAATAGACTTACAAGCAGTAAATTGCTTTTTTAAAAATGTATTGTAACTCTTTGTATTATGCATTTTGAGTTTACATAGAGAATGATTTTTATCATGCCCAGTGATGATATAGTAACAAGTAAGTTAGATGATAATCCCATTGAAGGTTCAGTATCCAACATCGAGGCGTCCCTGACCAGTAACATGAATCACCAAAGAGCACATAATGTGTTAGAGAGAATACTGTAAAACAGTGAAACAAAACAAGTAAAACCCCTCATCTCCCCCCCTCCTCCCCCCAGGGAATCGGGTATATCAAGCACCCACCCTCCAGGTTGTACTACAATTAATTAGTTTATACAGTATTTCAGCTCACAAGGTCACAACAAAGGTGACAAATGACCATATTTGCCCCGGGACAGAAGGCCTTCTCTCCAGCAGTTACGCTAATAAATTGAATGTGCGCCATCGAGGAAGGAGCATAGTATTTGGGAGGCCTCATCAGCACACTGTTATGTTAATTTAACTTCTTAAGCGCACCGGTTACCCTAGGGTGTCCTGGTGCTGAGCACTGCCTATTCGGTTTCTGAGGTGTAAGGTGACTATGTGGAAAAAAGCCACGTTTTCAGCCCCTTCCTGAAAGAGAGGAGCTCGGTTGAGTTTCTGAGGTGGAATGGTAGATCGTTCCAGGTCTTTGAAGCGCATGTGATAAAGCTCCAAAAAGGGGTGTACCAAATGACAAGCCCATCAAATGTGCAGAGCATCGCCTCGAGGTCTACAGCCACCCCAACAGTTAAGGTTGGAATGTGGAAACATTCTATGCACATGGGAAGGGTATAATGCCAGCCAAAACACATTTTGTAATGAATCTCATTCCGTGTCATAGATTTGGAGGAATATTAGATATCCCTGCCTGTTTGTTCCCACTGTTTTGGTGATACCTGAATATTTAGAACTCATTCCCAGTCTTTATGATGGCGGCAACTCTAGAGAGTCTTTCGAGCAAGCCCTGCAACATCTAGGAGGCTCCCCAAAAGCACAACCAAGCTCAACATCAAAAAATTAAAGTATGGACAGCCAATTATTACCCAAATGAGAGGTGTAAAGAAACCGAAGCACTCTCCAGAAACATCCATTGAGCTCTGCGCCAGCAAATGCTTCTTCGGTGAAGGGCCCCAACACATGGAGCCAGTGTGGGACAGGCCAGGAGTAGGAGACCGTGGGCCCCACCCACCGAGGTGACCAGGTTCTCAGCACAGGCCGCCAGACCCCGGTTCAGCGCTGCCATGCCTTGTGGCAGCCACCGCTTTTCTCGACCCCACGGAGTGCCTTCCACCTCCGTGCACTGCCACTGCGGACATCCGGCCAGATCGAAGTCTCGGGTATGGCAATCATTAGGTGGGCCTCTCGGCATCTAGCCTTGTGTCGACGAATCACAGCATCCAGTCACTCAAACTCACACGTAGGGCGTCAGGGGGGAACGGAATTGCCACATCATTCATTACGTGTGCAGATCTTCCATGGCAGGGACTGGCCCACCATCACCGGTAAAAGGCCACTGGGACATCAGGGCAAACTCCGAAAGAAGAGGCCAAGTCCAGAGCTGAGACGAAAAGCACCCAGCAAGTCCGCCATATTGGCCATGGCCCATGACCCCACTGCATTGCTTATTTATGACCGTTCTACAATTGTGCTGAAGATATTCATCGGCCTATCAAGTATCTTTCATTTCCGCATTAGGTGTTGCTGCTTCCAGGACGCTCCAAGATGACTCTCGCTAGACATGCCATCAGACCGAGGCGCTGCATAACACACAGTACTGGTAAGTTTGCTAATTTGTGCAACACGTGAAATATATTACCATTTAATATAATTAGAGCTTAGTGGTTTGTATTTGAGATGGGCAAAATAGCATGCAGGGTCTCGAAGCTTTTTGTCCCACCGCCTTCTCTGTACTGGGGATATTTTGCTATACAACCAAAATGTCATGTTAAATATGAACAGTTGGCCAGTTATTCTCTCACATTTATATACCCGTTACATTGCACAATGCAAATGCGTAAATTCACTGTCTTTACTTGGATTTTTTAACAAATTTGAGCAAAGAATGCATGCAGCTTTAGAGGCGTTTATATGGTTAATACGGAGCAGGTCAGGCACCTGTATTGGTACACGTGTACCCTGGACTCCACACAAGGTATAAGACACCAAATGTGAAGCATATTAGGCATGTCGTGTGATGGATTTGCCTCAGGATAGGAAACACATATGCCCTTTGATAGGCTGTCCAAATTTTATACAGGCATTACTATTACAGTCTATAATGAATTTGCACTCATATAACAACCTGCATACGTTTTTCTAAGTTCCATCGAGGCCTAGTTGGGGTCTTTGTATATAGTCAGCTGCGTTACTTGAGATTTTACAGACTGCTCTTGACTCTATTTTCCTACAGTGCATTGTTGCATGGCCTACAAATTTGGGATATGGAATACCTTGGCCATAAGACATGACAAGCTGATCGTACTTTTGATACTATTATAGCACCAATGGTAATCCTTCAACACTGTCACAGTTTCTTTAATGAAAAAAAGATGCTACACACATATTTGTCTTATTGTAACCTTAGCACATTATGTCCCTTTTACTAATGAAGTACAGTGGAATTGAACACTGGTGCTGTACAGATACTGGAGAACTCTTCCTTAAGAAACTAGAAGACTCCAACACAATGTTTTCACCATCAAGGCTCTGGTGAAGAACATTAAGGTGGGGTCAACTTCTGGGCCCATGCTGGCTACAGAAGATGGCTAGCTGAAGAGATGGACTTAATATATAGAGAGTCAATATCTTCAATTCACTTGAGGTAATTCAACACAGTGGTTGGTCCAATAATCTGATCAAGTGCCAAGGGCATTTGTAACATATAAAAAGAACGACATTTTACTGGTAATTCATGTCAAAATAACATTCAAACACATACAGATTTATAAACCACCCAGAAACGAAGATCAATAATTATAGTATTTTAAATACAACCAAATAGTTGAGTTATTAAATATATTTACTTTATATAATACAGTGTAGCTGAAGATTTAAGTGTTCTGAACAGTGATCACACGGTTCGGCAAAAAGTAAGTCTATGTGCTTGCATAAAGCCGATGGTGTTTTGACCTCTATAGTTAGTGGGTGGAATGATTCTACTGTCCCTCAATGTGGGGTATGCCATCTGTTACTGGTCATCACAAATGTGGAGACTGTGTGGCCAGTAAATTAACCTCCATTACCAATGTGTTCTATTGCCAAAATAGGACAGGATCTCCATTTCTTTTTCAATAACTACAACTCTAACAATGTTTTATACTGCATTAGGGGCTCATGCTATCTGCTGTATATTGGACAGGTATCACTGAAAGTGTGAGCATGCATCAGCCAACATGGGGGTAGGATTACATGTAGAGTTCAGAATACTCCCTTGTAGAACATTAAACCTCTTCTAATCACAGTGAAACCTATATCCATTGGCAAGTGATTGACACTATGAAAAAAAGGTGTTGGACTTGGCCCTCTCTGCAGGGTCGCCCCCAAACATTTTGCCTTTACTCTTCCAGTTTTCTGAACCTGTTTTTGCTTGCTTTCAGGACTCTATGCACTTTACCACTGCTAACCAGTGCAAAACTGCTTGTGCTCTCTCCTTTAAACATGGTAAAATTATCTTACATCAATCAGCACATTTAATTTTCCTCAATGTCCATGTAAAGTGGTACTACTTGTACCCAGGGCCTGTTAATTAAATGTTACTAGTGGGGCTGCAATACGTATTGTGCCACACACTTAAGTAGCCTTTTAAACATTCCTCAGGTCTGCCGTTGCAACCTATGTGCAGTTTTAAACTGCCAATTCTACGTAGCAAAAAAAACCTGTTACCTGCCTTAAGCATTTCTTTTTAATGCCTATCAGTCGGCCCTAGGGTAGGACCTAAACAGCCCATAAGAAGGGTGCAATGTATTTAAAAAGTTAGTTGTGTACTTATAAGATTTACTTGTCCTGGTAGTGAACAAATCTTACATTAGTGTTTTCAATACTGCAAGCCCTACCTCTTCTATAGGATAATATTGGGTTACCTTATCACATTTAATAAGTGATCAAGTTTGTTTGGGAATAGGTAGAAATATCATGTTTGGTCTCTAATGAACTGTAATTTAAAACTTCTTTAATAGTAAAGTTGTTTAAGTTACAATTCTGAAAACGCCACTATTAGAAAGTTCCCATTTGTGTTCTTTAACCATAAGGTACCTGCATCCTGTGCTCCGGGTCACATGACTAGGGGCCATATGTAGGTAGCATACAATTTACCACTTCTTAAATACTGAACTTTACCGATTCGGTATTTAAGAAGTGGTAACTTGTATGTAGGTAATCAGTCGGTAAATATTACCGATTCGGAATGGGTCGGTAATTTAGAATCGGTATTTACCGATTCGGTAATGGTAACTGGCTACCCATTGATTCCTATGGGCCTCCTAATGGGAAGCCAGTTACCATTGCCGAATCGGTAAATACCGATTTGGTAATGGGGGGAGCACAATCAAGGGTGGCAGGGTGTCACAGTGACACCCTGTTGCACCCCTGATTCCTGCATGTGTGCACATGTGGTGCACATACATGTGTATGTCTGCCACATTGCACACTTCAAAGTGCACAAAAATGCTTTTTCACAGCTATTCGTCATTTACCACCAACTTTTAGTTGGTGGTAAATAACGAATCCCCACACCAACGACACACTCCCCCTACATCGCATTTCAGGATTCGGTATTTACCGAATCGGCAAAATTACCGATTCGGTAATTTTACCGATTCGGTAAATTACCGAATCCTGAAATGTGACCCCTACATACCAAAAGCCTAAATACCGGTCGGTAACGGGATATTTACCGAAAATCGTCCGTTACCGACCGGTATTAGGCTTCCTACATATGGCCCTAGATGTCTTTTGTGTATTCCTCCCAGACAGTATCACAAAGGAGGACTGGGTGTTGGTAGGATGTGCAATCCTGATCTGATAGGAGGGGCAGAACTGTCACCTACAACACTTGTACATTAAAGAAGCTGACTTAGCACACACACAAAGAACTTCACACTGGCCCTTTGTGACCCCAGGCACCTTGGAACTCGGTCAGCTGAAAGAAGGAAATTCCAGAATCAGATGTGGGTCGAAGTCTAGAAGTTTCCCCCACTTTAAAACTGCCACCAGATATATGTATTGGACTCTCAGACCAACTGTTTAGTACACTCCTGGACCTACGGAAGACTACAGAAGGACTGCCTTATAATACGGAGGTCAGCCCTGCTGCTGTCGGTCTGCCTTTGTTCTCAGAAGACTGTCCTGCTGCTTGAGGTCTGCCTTGTTCCTCAGAGGACTGCCCTGCTGCTTGAGGCATGCCTGGAGTCTCAGAGGACTGCCTTGCTGCTACCAGAGGAGTGTCCTACTGCTTGAGGTCTGCCATGTTCTTCAGAGGACTGCCCTATTGCTTAAGGCCTGCCTTGTTCCCCAGAACTCTGCCCTGCTGCTTGAGGCCTTCCTTGCTGCTAGAGGGAGTTAGGACCATCTCCTTGAACCTAGGACTACCATTGTGACCCCAAAAGCCAGTGGATGGCCTCCTGTTCTAAGCTACAGGGTCACAACAAGTTCCAGAGGCCTTCCTGCAACTGTCTAGTTAACCTGCTGTAACTGGCCCCTCCTGGACCTCCAACTGAACCTGACTGGGCCTGCAACTGGACTTACCAGTTTGGCCTTTACTAGAGTGAGTGCCTGAGCCCCAGTTTATACAATTGTACAATTATGCAATTTTACATATGTACCTATCGTATAAATCCTTCTTGGAATTATTTTCACACACTTCAAACCTGCCTGCGGCCACTCCTGCACCTACTATTCTGATTTTTCTTAAATAATTGTCCACCATTGGACCATACAACAAGTTTGAACTATTACAAAATAATTTCTGTGCCTATTGACTCCACCATAAATCATGAAGGGGCTATTACATGAAATATTCTGCCCCAATCCAAAATAATAATTGTCAAACCTTTGTTTTTAATATGATATATAATTATTTATTGCACACAGATACGTCATGCCAGAGGTATTATACAATAGTAACTGCCCCCACTGTTGCTATTATATTGATTGAAATTATTTAACACAACATAAATTGGAACATACTTAGGAGCCGATTCCGATCTTGCTGGGAGAAGGCTCCGTCCGACTCGGATCCGGAGGGCTTCCGACCAACTAGTGCTCCTGGGCTCCGAGCTCCCGAGTTCGGACCCGGAAACGATTTGGTCAGCAATTTCACGTTTTTCGCATCGTACTTGCTCGCTCGTACAGCTGTATGAGTCGTTCGGAAAACACGCTTGCGGCTTGTACCTTTTCCGGCCAGATTGCGTTCGGAGCCCTTCCGAGCGAGATTGTAATCGGCCCCTTAATGTTGAACATTTTTAATTTTAAACCCTGTGGTATTCTGTGCATCAGACCCGGTAGAGTTATTCCTTCAAATTGGGCCACTTACACTACACAGCCAGTACATGCTGCAGCTGCAGGATACTACTTGACAGAGTCTAGCAGACCTATACTGATGCTACCTATGCATTGCCACATGATCTCGCAATGTTTCACAAAATGATTATGTCACACCTCCTTTGCACATGGTCCCTAGTACTGCTTTTTTGTCATTCTGTGCCACCTTGGTGAAGTCAGCGTCTGGTAAGTTATTCCAGTTTTTACTTTTATTGGAACACTTATCTATATCGTTCAAACTATTGAGTAGAAATCTTTGCAACCTAGCAACATATTGGATTCTGGCTACCATAGTTTGACTCCATACTAGGCTGTTTGCCTGTGCCCTCTCATTGTTTTGACCTTGCAGATATCATACATGCCAACTACATATATTTTTCAGATTTTACGATTTTTGGCCCATAATTTGTAGCTTTACCTCTACCACCTGGCCTCTTTACCTTCTCTTTCATTATTCCTATATAGAACCACTACACTATTCTTCTACATGTGAGTGTAGCATGTTTTATTTTTAACACAATACCATTTAATATTATTAGAGCTTGGTGGTTTGTATTGAGATGGGAAAAATAAGATGCAAGGTCTCTAAGCTTTTTGTCCCACCACCTTCTCTGTACTGGGGACATTTTGCTATACAGTAAAAATGTAATGTTAAATCTGAACAGTTGACCAGTTATTGTCTCACATTCATCTATTTACCGGTTACATTGCACAATACAAATGTATAAATTCACTGTCTTTACTTTGATTTTTTAACAAATTTGAGCAAAGAAGGCATGCAGCTTTAGAGACATTTATTTTGCTAATACTGAGCAGGTCAGGCGCATTGGTCCCTCTCACTCTGCATTTTGTCCTTCTGACGCCATCTTTCTGTTTATTTCTTATGCATAATCACCACTCTACTCAGCATGATTTACTTATTCTTATGTTTGGTGTACGTAAAATTACTCCTTTCAATCACTTCCCCCACACCACCTCCCCTGGCTTTCCGCAATTAAATTAATTACCTAAACCCCTTTTTTCCCTGCAGATACCACACAAATTAGTAGGCCTGCAACATCAGTTTACTCTTCAGTATACCTGTTTGATATACCCTTGTCTTCAATTTCACGATTACGGATCCGTATTAGGCCTGGGCGGAAAACTACGCTACGCTCGCGTAGTATGCGTAGTTTGCGCAACTACGTGCTACGCAAACTGCACGTAGCACAGTGCAAAAACGCGTAGCGTAGCGTAATTGGCCTTTTTTGCTCACTCGCGGACCTCAACGTCAAGTTGGCGACCGCAAACGAGCAAAATGACATACCGGCGAGACTTTTTCCTCGTTCGCGATCAACAACATCAAGTTGTCTATCGCAAGCATGGAAAATAAACCACCCGAAGAGATTCTTAACGCGGGGAGGTCAGGTTTCTCATTGCGAGTGGTCGCATATGCTCGCGACCGCTCGCGATGAGAAACTACCAGTCCGCGTTGAGAAAGCTGCGGCTCGAGAAAAAAATCTACTCGAGCGGCAGAAAACGACAGCTTGCACTGTGCATGATGCCGTTTGCAATGATTGCACAGTGCGGACAAGCATCCGGCACTGTGCAATCATTGCGAACAGCATTTCCGTACCACACTACGCAGTTTGTGTAGTGCTAAGCGTAGCTCGCGTAGTGCGAAGTGCACTTCGCGTAGCTACGCGTAGCTCTACTACGCGAACTACGCCCAGGGTTAGTCCGTATCATTCCCATTCTCAAACAATGGTCTCCCACGGCATATCCATATTGTTCCCACGCACAAAAAATTGTGTCCCACTGCATGCACGCAACAGTTTCATGGCATATTACACTGGAATAGCGTGTAAACAGACCCAGGAGAATATTGTACTATGGGAGCTTCTATCTACATAACTATGGTTATGTGCAGCCTGCATTGATATTGATCCCTGATGAAGTTGTGATTACGACGAAACACATGCTGGTTAATGCACAATGGAATAAAGCACCAGTAAAGGGCAAGATTGAACACAACAACTGAAGACTGAAGACAAAGGGGCAGATATACAAGCCCCTTGCGCCACTTTTGCGTCACTTTTAACATTAGAAAAGTGATGCAAAAGTGGCGCAAGGGGCTTGTAAATCTGCCCCTGAGTTTTTACATAATTGTGTGTGCCATAAGGCTGTATAAGTATCCAAATGTGTGTCCAATTCTGCTGCTTGCACATGCATGTTAAAAAACCCTTTCCATTTCCGGCTCCTGTAAATCGTTCGGCGAGCAATCCTGGAGCAGGAAATGGAAATATACAGGTTCCGCAATTGCTGACAGGTACCTTGGAGAGCAGTCATGGTGATGTTGGGGAGGATGAGAGGTGGCTACTTCAGGAGTGGGTTGCTGCACCCTGCTGGCAATGGGGGTGGGCAGGCATGATGTAGCAGATTTCCTGGGAGCAATGTGCAGGTTTAGGGCAGGGGACCCCTGGGACCACCGATTCTGAGCCTCCAAATTGGCAAGGGATAAACAGCAGCGACAAGGTGCTAGTAATTCAGTCCCCCCGCCATGCCCCTGAGTGGTCCTAATCATTATTTTTAACTGGATACTAATTGTATCTACATATAGTTCAAAACAAGCACAGGCAAAGCTAACAGGCCTAACTTTCGTTTTGAGTAATAAGTCAGACACTTTTTCTTTGCCATTGCTTGTTTGCAGGTACCCTGTATCAGGATCTGTTGGGTACACTTAACAGTAGCAGAAGCTCGCTTAAAAACTGCTGCATAAGCCAGTGGGTGCACTAAAAGGCAGCAGTGGCCATGCTGGAGATCGAATGGCCTGATCTCATGAAGTACTTACAACGTATTGCAAGATCATGCATTTTGTTGAGGATCTTGGAAGACTTCAGCCATCCTGAAGTCAGGCTCACTCAATATGAGTCAATATGAACAAACACATACCAGCTGGGTAGCCGCCATGAATTCAGGCTAACATTTAAGTACTGGATAAAGGGTGAGAATAAATGGTCGTAATAGTAAAAAAAACTGAAAACAATTTGTGAATGTATAAAATGCATGTGTGAAATAAGTTACTGATTGTGACGAAAAGTGTGATGATTGAGTGTACTCTCGACAAGTAAAATAGCATTTCATACATTCCAGCAGAAGCACTGGAAGATGAAGAATACTTCCTAATATCAAGCAGCAAGATGTTGAAACACATTTATGTACTGAGCCAACGTGCATAACAATGTGTCAAGCGAATGGAGAAGGGGCTGAAGTGAGCAAGCCAATATTTTAAAAGAGACCAAAGCCCAGTCTTGGTTCATTGAATTCAATAGTCCTGGCAATGGCCTTGCCAGACCTAAAAATGGTGGTGAACTGTATCTCAAGAGGCTACATACCTTTGCAATTCCCTACTTGTTACAGTGCCTGCTAAGTGTTCACAAAAAACGTAGCCATTTGTGAGCATTACGCCATACTGCAAACCCCCTGCAGCATTGCATTGGTTAAGATCTAAGCATTGCAAACGTAAGCTGATTACGAATATTGTATAGTGTTTAGACACAGACACTGATTTCATTAATGTACAATGTTTAACATGAGCTTTAACTCTTAGTTGGAATCCACATGAAATGACATTCTCTTATAGAAATTACAGCTTCATTCCACCTTTATTGTGTTCATGGTGTATCGTGTGTTGTGTTGTGAGTTGTGCTTTCCATTAATTTGATTATTATTTGTGCTGTAAATATGTTTTATCCTTATGAAATAATATTAAAGCACAATTTGATAACAGTATGACACTGTTGCTAGTGTTGCCATTACCCTGCGAGCTAAGCCTTGCAGTGCTTGGCTGCACTCACCCAGAGAGTCAAGCTGGCTTTGGTGAGGACAAGTTCAGCTTTTGACTTGGAATCAGGTTTGCTAAGGGTGTGTTTTGCCCTTGCTTCCCTTGCGTTAATTAAGTCAGATTGACTAAGCCACGCAAAGCCACCTTGCAATACTCTGTGTGGCTTAATAGATATTGCGTAACACAAGACATCACAAATCACTGCCTTGCGTTACTCTGCATTGGAAAAGCTGCTCAATGGGTGGAGTAGGGGTGTTCCCATTAATCCACCCGGGGGTTTGGGTAAATTCCCATATATACTAAAAATAGTAAACCTGTGAATGAGTAAAAATGCTAGGCTATCCCAGGAAAGGCGTAATGAAGAGAAATATGTTTATTTCTCCTTGTTATTTCCTCTTTCTACATTCTGCAGCACACATAGAAAGAGGAAAATGCCTCTGGAGATTGTTTTTCTGCAGGAAGGTGTTCCTTTCTTCACAAATGCAGGCACCCTTGCAACATGACGCAAGTGTGCATGCACTGGGACGAAGCAGCACTCAGCACACCAGTGCATAGAGAGAGAAGGAATACCCCACATCCTAGGGAATATGGAGCGTTCCTGCTCTCTCCATTTGATGCAGTGCAGCAAGTTGTCTTGCTGCGTTGCGCCAAATGTTGTTAAATCCGGGCATTGGTATCTTGAGCACTGGCTGCTAGGGTACCTGAACTTTCTCTCTTTAAATAAGTGCAGTAACCCTTGAAAATGCCTGCTCTTGGAGTACCCAAACCGTAGAGCCACAAAAACTTTGTGTGAGATTTAATACGTAATTCTGTTATATTTATGTTTTGCCTTGCTGCAAGTGGGCCCTTGTAAAAAAAAGATTTGAGAGTTCAAATCCGTTTCAGCACGCGCAATGAAATTTGTTTTATTTATTTATTTCTTTGCTTACATTACTCCGGTCGGCCATGAGCCAGAGTTTTTACTACCTCCCACCTTGCCCCTGCCCCTCCCCCGCACCTCCCACCGCCCCACGGCACTCCCTCCACGGGCCGCTACTGGTCATTCAGCTAGTGTAAGACTCACACTGAGTGTTCCCAGGACCTGGTGACAAGAATAGAGGCACCATATATGTGTAGGTATGATGATAAAGCATGTCCATAAAGTACATGTTGCACTTCCTCGACCTGTAAGTCAGTCCTGTGCTGACCAATGCCAATACAGACAGAGATACCAGGAAGGGCATTTATTGCATGTGTAGGGAAAGCAGGGCTACATAATTTAAATGTATGACGTTACTACGCACACATTCTTCACGCATTGGCTTTACAACGCGGTCTTTACAACAACCGCGTTGTTACCACGCGTGCCACTATAATTGCAAGTCATAACAACGACTTGCTGTAGGGTCCGCGCTGGACTTAGGAATAATATTAATTACTATTCCTACTCCAGTCTGTGCAACAGCAGGGAAGGTGTTGGATTTAAAATCCAACACATTCCCTGGTGTTGCACGCCCCCAACAGCAGGGCGTTGATACGACTTGCGATGTAATGGCATGCGTGGTAACAACGCGATCGCTGTAATGACCGCATTGTAAGGCCGTGCGTTGTGAAAACAGCGTTGTAAACGCTGTTTCCCACATAATTGACCTCAATGCAAATGTTTAGTAGAAGCATTTCCAGTTTATGTGTAGCACTTAATGCTTGATTGTTGCTTCTTATTTTATCGGATAAGAGAATTGTGGTACACCTAGATAAAATATGTTCTCATTCTCACTCAATGTTGTAAAGCAGAGAAGCAGGGATGAAAATACAGGATTTCTAGGTCCATAGTCAACAAAGTAGCCTCTAGATCACATCTCCTCCTACAGAGAGGCAATATCTGAATGTGGTGCACTGGATGATTATAAAAGGTGGCTGCAGAAGTTGATAAGCACGCGAGCAGAGACAGGATCACTCATATCTAAACCAGAAGAGCACTGATTGTACCTATAGATACGGTATGATCTCAAAAGGCCTAGCACATCATGCTCCACAGTCCACAAACACTGATTTTTTTGTGTGTGTTCCTTGACTCAACAGATATGGTCGGCGAGCTCTTCTCATCTGGTCCTACTTGCAAATGGCGGTGGCTGGGTCATCTGCTGCTTTCTCACCAAATTACATCTCCTATTGCATCTTCCGCTTTTTAACCGGGATGGCACTGTCTGGGATAGTTCTGAACTGCGTAAGTCTGAGTAAGTAACAGTGATGTGTTGGAGTAAAATGAATTAAAGGTAAGGAGCTAAACGGGAGAGGTGTTTAACTACCAACATCTTCTACAGTAGGATTCCTTTGATTTAACGTCGTCGGTCACAAACATTTTAAAGTTCTTAAATAGTAGATTAATAGTCACAAGTACAATATGATTGATAATGTAACTTTAGTAATTGAGGACAAATATACAACAAATCTACCACTTTCGTATACATTCTGGTCATATTGAGGGGTTTTCCTTGGGATGTGGGAAGGATAATGTTTGTTTGGGTAGTCTACAGCAGCTCTATGTAGTTAAAGAGAAGAACTTTCCATATTCTTTGTGAAGAAAAATTGGAATGCATTTTTAAAAAATTGTGTGCATTACACAGGGCTCCAGTTTGCGTGATGTAAGGTGAATTACGGCTTGTGTGGCCTGCCCTATCTAATTCTAAACTCGGTCACTGTGTCAACAGGCTATTCCCCCAAGGGGGCTCTCACCCCATTGGCAGAAGTGTTTTGGGCAAAAGAAAACAGGTGACGGTGTGTCCACCATGCCATGGTGAACCTATTCGTACAGACAGACCCTCAAAGGAAGGATCTGTCTCTCGTGAGGAAAAATTATATTAATGTTGAGAGCTTCTTCCCCAGATCATTATATACATTTTTGCAATTTTTATAGAGGGCTGCACATTTTTCATAGTGAAACCAGACAGGAAATGTGCCAGTGGGAATGGAATTATAATGGCGCCCCCTAAACTGAGCTGCTCTTAATCCACCATGTACACCTATGGATGCATTGTAAAAAAATACTTTCATGATATTTAAGATGTTTGTTTCTCCACCATTCAAAAAATCATATTCCCCCCACTTTTATTAGAGGTGGGGGAATCTAGAGGTGGGCATTCAGGAAATAGGATGTTTTTGCCACAGGGCAAAAACCCACAAGCCCACTCTTTTCAACGAGGCTGAACCAGGGCCGGCTCTAGCGTGGTGCGATCGGTGACGCCACACCGGGCGTTGACTTGGGGTGGGGGCGCCCTGTTTGCAAATGTATTATAGCTTTAAAACAACCTGCTACCACGTTCCTTGCCTTCAGCAATTTTTAGACTTAAATAAAAATGTTGAGATAACTCTGGTGATTAATGTTCTTCCTGGAGAAGCTAGACAGATTTTGTCTAGTGGAAGTTTGACTCCTCGTAAGGTAGCTCAGAGGGTTAATATGCCTGCTGCTAAGAAGGTGTGCCATGCAGATCACAAAGTGCAAATAATGTTAATAGTTCAATGGGTTACTGCTTTCGTCAGAGAGAACTTTGTGTTACTTACAGTATACAAGTTAAAATCCTAATATAGAGCAATGAGCTATTAACTGTCATCAAAGAGCTGCATGCAAACTGCAAGGTGTATATTAGACCTACATGGTTTTTTTTCCCGGTCTTTCCTTAACCTAATCATGTAAAAAGGGCTCATTTCTAGAAATTAACTACTATTATTAAAGTGAACCCCTGACAATTAGTGTTATGTTTTAATTTCTGAGTTTGTGGTTTTCCAGTGCCAAGTACTCAAACAATACTGCCTACCAGTATAGATGACATGTGACTCCTGCATCTCGTAATCCTTTGTCTTACGTAACATTTCTTACACACTGATTTACACGTGTGATTGTCTCTGTTAAGTGTGTGTATGATGTAAAGTGCACTGACGCCTCACACTGGTATGAGTGGCACTATAAAACTAAATGAATCTGAGAGACTGGTTATGGAGTGTTGAGGGGCACTGTTAAATGGTGGTAGTGAGGGAATCTGTGGCGGAGGTGGTCATTGGTGTGGCGCCAACAAACATTGTCACACAGGGCACCACCAGTGCTAAAGCAGGCCCTGGGCTGAACCCCATAACCTCATCATACAATTGGTGCGATACAATTTTGAACCCCATAACCTCATCATACAATTGGTGCCACTGCCATATAATATGGAATCACCGTGGAGTATCATTCAGTGCACGACGGTACCTATTGACACAGCCCACAGTGCGCCCCTACAAGATAGGCAGCATTTTCTTTACAATTTCCTGAATTCATGTTGCAGATTAATCATGTGTACTGTGTTCCCAGTGTATGACAATACACGTTGTGCCTCCAAAAAATCTGAATTCCAGCACAAAAATATATTTTGCTTGATATGATCGCATCCTTTCCAACTGCACTCCAAAGCGATTGGTTTCTATACTCTTCTAAATTAAGCGAGCTTTCAAGTTTATCGAAGGAAATACTGTCGATACAAGCAGAAGAGAGTGTACCAGAGGTACATACTTGAAGGTGGCAGTGCTACTGAGGTATAAGGGGGCAGATTTAAAAGGCCCTTGCGCCACTTTTGCGTCACTTTTTTTTTGATAATCATGTTTATTGGTTTCAATAACAGATCACAAAAAACAATTCTGGCAGTAAGACCATGTACATGATTGAAGAGACCCATTGGCAAGAAAAAGGGCAAAGCCCTGCAAAATATCCGCAAGGAAAAGAACAACCCATGCACCCACTTACAATTGTGACAAAAAAAGGCTGCACCCCCTAAGGCCGCAGGTTGAACCACTTGCCCCATACCTTATCAAAAAGCTCAGAACAACCCCGAGCTTCAAAAAGGACTTCCTCTTGGGTACCGCACCAATCCACCCCCCTTCTCCACTTCCGCCTAGTCGGTGGCTTGGCCTGGGACCAGAGCATCGCAATATCCCTTTTCGCCACCGCCAATGCAGTGCCCAGGAAGCGCTTATCGGCCCGGGAGCCATCAAGACCATCGAACACCCCCAGGATCAGGCGCAGCGGGTCATGAGGAACCTCCCATCCCAGGGTCTGCGTGAGTTCCAGTTCCACCCCACCCAAAAGGGCTCCAGGACCGGGCACTGCCAGATCATATGGTAGAAATACTCCGGGGCCTGACTGCAACGTGTAAAGGGTGGAGAGGGCCGCAAACGAGCCCTGTAGAGGCGTGCTGTGGTGAGGTATGCCACATGGAGGTAATAGAGTTGGATCAGACGCAGCTTGGATGAGGTTGTCAAGGTCTTGGGAGCTATAAGGGCATCCCTCCAATCAGCGTCTTCTAGGGGACCCAGCCACCCCTCCCACTGGGTGCGCAGCAAGGCTAGGGATGCGGGGCCATTGTTGACGGAACAGTAAATCCGCGATACTCCCCCTCTGCCCAGGTTCCCCATCATCACCTGGGCTTCGAGAGGGCTGAATTCCGGGAAGGAGGTGGGGGACGGAATGTGCAGCCGTAGGGCATGCCTTAATTGTAGATATTTATAAAATTGAGAGGAGTGGAGTGAGTACCTCTGCTGGAGATAGGCAAACGATCGAATGTGGTCCCCTACCCAAACATCTCCGAGGAGCGAAATCCCGAGGCGATCCCAGTGGCTGAAGCCTTGAAGGGATGAAGTTTCTTTCAGCCAAGCGCCCGTCCACAAGGGCGTCTGCCTAGTAAGTGTCCCACCCCAGCGTGTGTGGCGTAGGGCCGCACGCCATGCCATGAACACCGTTCGAGTGATGGAGGGGAGGGTGTGCGGTAAGGGGACATCGTACAGGTAGGCTTGGAGCTGTGGAAAATCCATTGACCGAAGTTCCACCCGATATGCTGGGTCGGACCAGCCACCCGCAAACCAGTCATGGATCACAAGGAGCCTCGTGGCCAGGTAGTATAAATGGAGATTAGTGACCCCCATGCCCCCGTCGTATGAAGGTATGCGACAATGTGCCAAAGAGAGTCGCGGCCGTCAGCCCCCCCACAAAAACCGGGAGAGGGTACTGTCTAACTCCCAGAACTAACTCCCTGGGAGATAAAGGGAAATGTTCTGCAAAATATACAAAAAACGGGGAAAGACCATCATTTTGTATAGAGCACTCCTGCCAAGGGGTTTGAGGGGAAGGGATTGCCATTTCCGGAGATCTGCCTTGGCTTTAGATTCCAGAGGTGTAATATTTAGGGCCCATTCAAGTTCTGGAAGGAGAGCGACCCACACCCCCAAATATTTGAATGACTGAATGCGCAGGGGAATGGACGTCTGCCAATTGAAACAGTCTCGGGAGGGGTGCAGAGGAACCAATGTAGATTTCGCCGGGTTGAGGCGGAGCCCAGAGACTCGTTCGAAGGCCGAAAGGGCGGCCAGGCAACGTGGGCCCGAGCTCACGGGGTCTGCCAGAAAAAGGAGGACATCGTCTGCATATAAGGCAATCTTATTGATCTGGCAGGGGTCCCAAGCCCAGCCACGGATACCGGGGTCCTGACAGATAAGGGAGGCCAGCGGCTCCATTGCTAGCACAAATAAGAGTGGCGAAAGCGGACAGCCCTGGCGGGTACCCCTATGAATAGAACATTTCTCAGAAAGCACGCTATTAATCAGGACCCTCGCCCTGGGGCTGGAGTACAGCACCCGGACAAGGCGCCAGAACAGGAGCCCAAAACCCATCACCTCCAACACGTCCCCCAGATAGCTCCAATCGACCGTGTCAAAGGCTTTTTCAAAGTCGATGAAAAGCAGGGATAGATACGGGGTGAGCTGGTGGCGGTGTGCCAGGACGAGATGCAGTCGTCGTATGCAGTGCCTGGTACCCCGGGCCGGCATAAAGCCACACTGGTCTGGATGGACCAGATCATGCAAGTGAGGGGGGAGTCTATGGGCGACGGCTGTGGCAGAGATTTTTATCTCGGTGTTGATGAGGGAAATGGGGTGGTAATCCGCACATGCCAGAGAGGGTGGCTGTGTCTTCGGGAGGACCACAATGGTGGCCACATCCGTCTCGGAGGGGAAGGACCCTGTGTCCACCACATGGTTGAACAAGTCCAGTAGGGGGGGACCAAAGTGTCACGGTAGGTGGCATAATATTCTTGGGGATAGCCGACCGGCCCTGGCGTCTTGCCTGGGTGTAAAAGTGAAATAGCCCCTTGTATCTCCTCCGAAGTGAAGGGAAGATCTAACGTCTCCGCGACCGCCTGTGTGAGGCGGGGCAACCGAGTCCCGGTCTCAGACAACAGGGCAGCGAGAGAGGCACCAGGGGGTCGGGCCGCATAAAGAGCAGGGTAGTAGTCTGCGAAGGTTTGGGCGATCGCCCCTAGAGGTGGCGTGATGACGACTGGCCACATCACAGATCTAGGGGATGATGCGGTTAGCTTTGGGGTAGGACACCAAATTATGGAGCAATTTATAGTTTTTATCGCCCCACCCGTATACGCGTGCCACGGAAGACCACCAAAGCATTTGAGCTGAGTCCAGTGAGATCTGATGAATCTCATCTCGGATCAGTGCAAGTTGCCGAGCAGACACCGTGCTGTCGGAGCCAGCCTGGGCACCTTCCAGCTGTGCTGCGTGAGCCTCAAGCTGCACCAGCCGGGCGGTCCACTCTGCACGTTTCGCATGAACCAGACCTCTAGCCACTCCCCGTATAGTAGCCTTATCTGCCTCCCATGGCGTACCCGGCGAAGGGACCGAGCCTGTATTAGTCGAGAAATAGCGCCCCAGTTCCTGCCTGAGGGCCTCGACAAAGTCAGGATGTTACAAGAACCAGGCACTCATCCGCCACACCATACGGGGGCTATCAGGAGAGTTGCCGAGACGGAGGGAGACGGGGGAGTGATCTGAAATGCCTCGGGGAAGGATAGTAGCCTCGGCCATCAATTGGCAGTCAGGGGCTGGTAACAAAAATAAATCAATTTGGGAGTGGTTGTGATGGGCTGCCAAAGTGTGAGTGTATTGTTCACGATGGGGGTTCCACACCCTCCAAGCATCACAGAGACCCAGGGCAGACGACCAATCAGACAATCGCCTAGCAGAGGCAGTGCGCGGTGCTGAAGGAGCACCTGACGCGTCACGGGAGGGCTGCAGAACAGCGTTGAAGTCGCCTCCAATGACCGTCAGACCTTGGGGAAACGAGGAAATGACGAGTGTGAGATGGCGAAGGGCAGAGGCCATGGCGACAGGAGGGACATATACACTAAGAAGGTTCAAGGGTTGTCCCTCGACCTTACCTGTCAGGGCCACATACCGGCAGTGGGCGTCTATCTCCGCCTGCGCCAGTGTGAATGGAAGACCCCTCCGGAGTAGGATGGCCAACCCCAGGACCCCATGTGAAACCAGAATGCCAGACCCCATCAAACCCATACCGGGCAAGGAAATTGCATTGGGAACCCAGAAGGTGTGTCTCTTGGAGGAACAGGATATCAGGCGCATGATGCTGAGCGCTACGAAGGACGGCAGTGCGCTTTATGCGTTCCAGGAGGTCGTTGACATTCCATGACAGAACATGGAGGGGTCTATTGAGGGTGGATACCATCTGAGCGGAAAGTATGTGAGGCGGGGACCGCAAGCGCGCGTTGACCCGGATGCCAGGGGAGGCAGCGGACCATAATCGGGGTCAGTGGTAGGCCTGGGCAAAAATTTCGTTCCGTTCGCGGAAATTGCGATAATTTGACATTTTTGCGTTCCGCGGAGAGCGCGAAAATGTCAAAAATTCCGGTTTCCGCAGCTTGGCGATAATTTGTTTCTTGCTCGCGCTGTAAAATGATACATTCTCGCGCGCGCGCGATCGCCTTACCTGAATCCCTGCGTTCGCCGACAAGTTTTCTTGATCCGGTCGCGTTCTCCATGAGATGTTGTATTGTTTTTAGCCATTTGCGCTGTCTCGCGACAGTTCGCGCCCGCAGTGACGTCATGCGTCGCGCGATCACGTCTTTCTTCTCGCGATCATGCACCGCGAGAACAACTCAAAACAAGATGGCCGCGCCCGCAAGCAACCACATGGGTAAGTTGGCGACCCGCAACCATGCAGAAAATCTCGCGAACATGCCGGAAAAAAACTTCCGCATCTTTGCGATATTTCTGCTTGTTTGCGATAATTTTAAACATTCTCGCGATAATTTGCGAAGGTTAATTCCGCAAATTCCGCCCACCCCTAGTCAGTGGGTGAAAGTAGTGCAATTCAGTAAAGCCCAGGTCTTCATCGTAAGTGAACGTGCCTTGATCTCTGCCAGGAAAAACAAAAAACTGCGGCGGAAAACAACAAATAAGCGGGAGACAACGGTCAACCCCCCTCCCATGCCCCCTAACACCCCCCACCCTACTCTTCTGATGAGGAAGCATCTGTCGCCCTAGAAGGAAAACAACATGCAACAACAACCCACCAAAGAGTCTAACTGCTAAGCTAAAATGGTTAGCTGAACATGGACAAAGCGGAGATGGACCCCCCTCCATTGAGTCGGATGAAGAAACGACATCAGCTGCAATCATCCTGAGAACATTCCAGCAACAGGGCAGCTCCAGTGGAACCCAACTCTGAAGTAGGAAGCAGATTGCATAACAGGAGTATATCAAGGATAAATCTCTCCCAATACAGAAACAGAATAACAGTCATGGGTACAGGAGCCCTGTAAGAGGCTGAATAGCAACCCCCACTGCTGGCCAGAGTTCAAGGCCCGTCATCGTCCCCGATGCCACGGAGCACGGGGCTCTTAGACAGGTCAGAGTCAGATATGGCCGGCCGCAGAGCCACGGAGAGATCTGGGAGCGGGCTCAAATCAATCTGGGAGGTAGTCGGGCTGGGAGAAGCTGACCTCTGAGTGGATGCCCCCCAATGGCCACTCTTCCTGCGGGACCTGGTCTGGCGTCTCTGGGGCCGCGGCCTGGGCGGGTGGGACTGCGCAGGGGCATGCCCCGCCTGGGAGGGGGCCGGTCGACTCAAGAGGTGCCGCTCCTCCGTGAGCCAGGTCCATGCCGCCTGCGGATCTTCGAAGAAGAATGTCTTGTCTTGGAAGACAACCCTGAGCCGTGCCGGGAATAGGAGACCGTAGCGCAGGCCCAAGGTGCGAAGCTTCTGTTTGACGTCTGCATATGTCCGACGCAGGGCCTGCACCTCCCTGGTGTAATCCGGGAAGACCATAATCCTATGGTTTTGGAACAACAGTGGGCCCTGCGCCCTGGCTGCCCTGAGAATGGCATCTCTGTCCCGGAAGTTGAGGATCCTCAGAATATTAGGGGAGGCGGCCGCCCCGGGGGGAGGCCTTGGGGCCAAGGAGCGATGAGCGCGCTCTACAGTGAACCAGGGCGAAAGGGACTCACGAGGCATCTATGAGTGCACCCAGCTTTCCACGAATGTATCTGCATGGCCCTGCTCCGCCCCTTCAGGAAAGCCGATCAAGCGTAAGTTGTTTCTTCTCAATCAATTTTCAGCATCTTCGGCCCGTCGGTGGAGCTCCGAGGTCTGCGTCTGGAGGCAGGCCATCTGGGACTTAAGCTGGCCAATGTCGTCTTCAGCCGAGAAGATACGGGATTCAGCCTCCTTAATGCGTTCCGTAGCGTTGCGCAGATCCTGGCGAATGAGGGCCATCTCCACCCTCACCTCGCCGATCTTGTTCTCAACTGATTCCTGAGACGCGCCTATCGCCTGAAGGATCGTGGAAAGTTCGCCCCCTGCAAGGGCCGGCACATCAGGAGTCCCACCCCCGGGATCACGGCCCGACGTAGTAAACTGGTCCATTTTCATCTGGGTTGGCAGTCCAGAGGCGCGAGTCCTGCCCATCACCACCAAAGACGGGGCCTAGTCACCGCCCGGGCAGGAGGCCGGACAGCAGTCCCAAAAAGAAAAGGGGGAGGGAGGCCGTACACCCAGATCGTCGATACTCAGACCCGGGTGCTCCGTTCCACCCCCCGGTAGCACTGCAGAGAGGGGAACACTCCAAGGAAAGGCGGCCAGATCAAGTCCTGCGGCAGTGGCCCCGACAGGTCAGCAGCACAAGCTCCACGCCCAGTGGGACCAGCCCCGTCTCCAAGCAAGTACCTATGGACCAGTGGAGGCCCCGATGGACCCGCACCCCGCAGAGGAGCTCCGGAACCAACCCAGCCGGTCGGATTAGGGAGGGCCAACCTTCACCGCCCAGCTCCAGGCCGGCACCCGTAGACGCCGACCCCCCGTAGCAGGTCGTAGTTTGCAGCAGGGGAAAGACCAGCAAGAGCTAAAGAGGGGTGAGTACACCAAGATCCCAACTGCCCCGGCAACCCCGGGAGGAAGACCCAGCCTCCGCGTCACCACCGAGCGGGGCGGGCAGGGGGCGCAGGAGCCAATGCCACCCTAGATGACCCCAGGGGACCCCTGAGGGAGGCGACAATGCAGTTATGCCCCTACAAGTCCCCGCGGACAAAGCGTCCTCAGGTAGGCAGGGTAGTTGATGAAATATATTGTGCTGGAAGGAAAGGGAAGGAGTGCCTGGCCAGCCGCAGCGCTCCTCCCCCGCTGCCCGACAATAGCAGCCGATCAGGGACGCAGTGCAGGAGCATCCATGTCCCCACACACAAGGCCACCCGCCGGCCCCACTGCCGAGGCCCCGAGCAGGATGAGGGAAGGATACTGCCCCTCTACGCCGCTGCCCGACTGCGGCAGCCGAGCCCCACCGCACCTCTAAAAGCCTCCTCGAGTGCACAGTTGGGGCGGCCCAAGCCCAAGCAGAAGGTCCGGGGGCGGAGACAGACAGCCGATGCCCCGGAGCGCCAGTGCCCTCCTCCCGCCGAGCAAGTCTGAGCCCTGACAAGAGGGAAAGCTGCCACTGCAGGAGGGGGCGCACACACCCCCCACGCTGCTGCCCACTCCCAGCAGCCGAGCACCGCAGCCCCACACTCACCGGGCCGACGTCAGAGGAATCTGCACCGCCTGGGCCTCACGAAGCACCGGACCAGTCCACAAGGTGAGAAGGAGCCAGCCCAGCCCCGCCGCCCGCGGGTCCGACCACGCGGGAGGCGTGCGCGGCCGCAACACACCACAGGCCGAACAGTGGGGCACAAGTAAGGACGACGACGGGGGGGAGCAGTCCAGCTCAGCTCCGCAGGGCTCCCGCAGCAGCTAAGGAGGCCCGGCCGCGGTCCAACCAGGCGCAGGCCCCAGCATACAAGCACCGCTTCAGGAGGCCGCCATGTTGAGAGCTCCAGGCAACAGCAGGTACAGCACCTAACGGGACGGCAGAGACCCCACCGCCCCCACCAGAAGTTCCAAACAGTGGCCAAGGGGGCCGGGAACCCTGACGGGCAGTAGAGAGCCACAGACGACTGCAGCAGACGGGGTGATTAGAGGCGGATGACGGAGGGGGTCCAGAGCACTCTTAGAGTGCGACCGCCATCTTGACGCCTCAGGCCTTTGCGTCACTTTTAACATGGGAAAAGTGACACAAAAGTGGTGCAAGGAGCTTGTAAATCTGCCCCAAGGTACCTACTTGTGCATGCTAAAGTGCAAGGAAATGAAACGAGTTCACGATCCGCAGTAAATGTGAACCTAGCTACCAATTAGAAGTTGTGAGTTCCCATTTTAAAAGTTGGAAGCTATGTTATGGTGTGTTGTGTTATGTTAATTTTTACACCACAACGATCCCGATCTCTCAGCTTCCTGCTGCTGAATAGCGAAATATAAGGGTAAAAAAGAAGTGAAGCAGTTGGACAGAGTTGTTAGCTTTAAAAGGGGGTATTTACAAGTGGTGTTGCCTGTCTCAATCAAAATACCTACAGTCTGCTCTAGACTGTTGATAATGAGGAGGTTCTAAGAGGAAACAAGAAGCTACAACTCAATAGCTAGCGTGATAGTGGGGTGCGTGGGACATCAGGCCTCAACATTTTCCAGCAATCCTTCAGCGATGGTGCACGGTGTATGCCCCCCGCTGACTCCACTGCAATATATTTTAATTTAATCCCTACCAGCACCGGATTCTTGCACGCAATCTCCTGCATCACAGGTAGTTTCATGGGAAATCTCACACAGATAGATAGTGCCTCTCTGCCTGACCCTAACATGGTGACTAAAAGACATCGAACTCGCTACTATGTTAACCGCCAGTACTGGGGCTTTTAAGCCTAAAACCACTTGCAATCAATTAATATTACTTGAGTATGCCCACGGACTGACCTGATTTATGTTGAGGCCAGACGGCTTCCTTATGAACGTTCTGTTTGCCAGTAACTTCCCTTCTGAAATTCACTGCAATAGAAAGAAGACTTCATTCTGTAACTAAACAGCGGCCAGCTTGAATTAGATTTGATCTCATCCTCTGGAGAGTTACAAACTACAGGAAAACATACGGACATGTTTGTCCTTTAATCATCAGTCCCTCTGACCCAACATAACCACCCCAGCCAAATTCCAAATATCTATACAGTCCCTTCTGATCAACATACAGATGACATTGAGATTGTGTCCCTCAAACTCCAAGAACAGTGCGCCTCACAAGGATGCCGACGATTGCACAACACCGATCTTTACCCTAGCAAAGCTTATCCAAATCATACCTATTACCTTCCATCTCGCACCACCCTCTAACATGACAGCTCCCCACCATTGCTCCTGTCCATGTGTGGCACCAATGCTTTCAAGATCAAATACCCCAAAATATTTAAAAATATGCAAAGAAAAACCTCAAACATAGGACCCTGAGAGACCACTCGGAAACCCTCTTTGCAGACCAATACCATTGCCATCGCAAAGGCACCCTCAGAACCGACCTCCTCCTCTTAATACACAACACTGACCTACGGATCAGGTCCCTATGCAATTATCTCCCATCCTCCTCTCTCTTTAACATTCCCTTTGGTTGCAAACTCAAATGCCTATCTACCTTTGGCCACTCGGGCAACCTTGATATCTCCATCTACAACAACAGGAAAATCATGTATCAAGCCAATGACACAATCGTGGCCACAGTCAACCTTATTTATCCCACCCTCAAGCACTCTGATGATTCTCCACGCACTCCCTCTCCATTCATCCCTAACAGCCCTCACCCAACCCCCACTCCTTATGGTCCACCCAGACAACCCATTTCTCCCTGGACTCCCCTGCAACCCACTGCTCACAGCCACCACCATACCGTGAACTCTCCGCCACAGACCATCTCCGCACCGCCCTTCTCCAACCTCCCTCACAGCAGTATCTCCCACTTTGGTTGCCCTCCCCATCCTCTTCTCCGCTCCACAGCCGACTCATATGCCTCCCTGCCCCTCCCCTCCTTCATCACCCACTATCCTAACTTCTCTTAACACAGGATACCAACAACCCACATCTCCCCCAATTATAACTGATGAACATAACTGGCCTCTGCTCAACAAGCTCCTTTCCTCGTTCTCTCACCTCTCCCAAAGAATTGACATCCTCTCTTTGGCTCTTTCCCATAGAAGCGTCTCTCTATCCTCCTGTTGCTGCTCCTCCTTACACTTCCCACCGACCGTCAATCATATACCCTCCTACATACCAAGAGACAGCCATATACCCAGACCCAAATGAGCACAATCTTCCATAGACATCTCAGAACTATCCTATTTCCTAGAGAGTGATGCAACTTCAAGTTCCACCCCTCACCCTCTAGTCCTGCAGTGTGCTACCGGATCCCCATCTTTATCTCAGACTGCAGTCAAACTAACACACACCATCCCAATGCACATTTACCCCCTCTTAATTTGACACAAATCCCAAACTCCCTCCTTGAACAGCCTAGCCAGAAAGTCAACAGCTTCTCCCTGAACTGCATGCTACACAATTGTTGGTGTGCATTCAAACACTGTCTAGAGTTATCAGCCTTGACCTGGACTATAATCTTGATATTCTGATCCTCACTGAAATTTGGCTCAATGACTCATCCAACCACGCTCTAGACCTTCTACTTCCCCCCAACTACTCCATCTTACGTAGAGACCGTGAAGATAAACTAGGTGGAGGTCTTGCACTCCTTCATATAAACTCACTGAGATGCAGGGTGCTCCAACCGTCGGTGGAAATGCCCACATCCGCTACCTCCAATATCAGACTGAATGTGATTTACCATCCATCAGGTCATAACAATTCCTTCGAGGGAAATAGCCTGGTGGACACCTTTACAGCCTTTCTCTAAGACAATCATCTCCAACAACACTGACTCAAACCCACAAACCACAAAGGCACCATCCTTGACCTTATAATCTCCAATTCTCCCAATCGACAGTCATACGACCCCATTTTAGTTGACTGGTCTGACCACATGCAGATCCCATTCTCCCTCTGTGGCTCTTATACCAAATCTTCCAGGCAACCCAAGAAAGAGAAAATATGGTTCAAACACATCCAACTTTCACAGAGACGCCATGGCCATCATGGCCCTTCTTACCCTAATCTTGATTGTACCCCTCTGTGATATTAATGAGGCCACAAACAAAGGTTGGACACTGTTCCAAGGATAGGATCCAGAGGTTGACCCATATGTCTTGTAAAAAAGACAAAAAGAAAAGAGGGGAAGTCCTGGGTTAGGCAGACCCACCACAAGGGGGAAAGCACATATGTTGCCTCTTGTTGCCCTCACACACCCTGAAGGGTGTCATGCTTCATCATCGGGCTATGCTCCTCGTCGGGCCGGCGCTGCAATTCCCAACGGGCCCCCGAAGGGTCACTTTCTCGGAGATCTTTTTGAGGCAAGCCGGAAGGTGTATGAGGGTGTGTGGGTTCTAAAGAGGGTAGCTAAAATGTGTGCAATGTGAATTAAAAATGACTGGGGGTTATGTTGGTTTAGTTACCCTCCTGTCAACAAAAAACTCTCATTTTGAGTATGGTCCCCAAGGACACATTGTGCCTCGGTGTCATTAAAACGGTAAACATGTTTCGCGCCTCTGTCGCTGCTAGAGTCGTTGGCGCTTCATCAGGACCAAAGAAGTGCAAAGAGTAGTGAAATGCACGTGAGTGTGTACGTGAATATAAAAATATATAAATAAATACCCACAATATATGTCAGGGCTGGCCATTTGTACTGCTCCTGAACATGACCTAGGACACAGAAACAAAAGAAGAAATAGTTACAAAGGACGTGCATTAGACTAGCTTAATGCAACGTAGTGTGCCACAATCATGTGCACAACATGCCAGTGTCAGACAGATAAAAAGGAAAAAGGCGGGACCAAGTGGGGAAACATAACTCCCTCATCTGTTTTTGCTCAAGATAAGGAGGATACCAAGGCAGGTGTATCATGGCGTGTCAAATTTATAAGGAAATCCCTTTATATGACGAGCGGAGACACTCCCTGTTCGTAATAATATACGTTCCATTGTAAGCGGGGCATCTCCACTTCTTGAGACCCTAAACAAGTCTAACTGGACATACATAACCATCCTCCCTTGAGGTATTCTTTCATCCCAAAGAACAGGGCTCACTTCAATGGCTGTTGGCGTTAAGTCGCCCGCACCGTATCGGGTTGCTAGGACAGAGGCATAATGAAAAAATAAGCACAAATGGACACGAGGTGCAACCATCACATCCAGAGGCATCGGTTGCGTGACCTGACCCCCTATCATTATCGGGTACTCACTGTAGATGGCAGGTGCCTGCACTCTTGAACCTACGCGTCCGACCGCCAAGCCAGTGATGCATTGGAGGCAGCGGGACGGAGGTTTTTTAAACTCGTAGGTTCCTAGGTGAATCCTCCTTCCGGGGCGTGCCTAGCTGTAAATTGAAGAAGCGCATGCGTGCAGCTGCACCCTTACTGTGCATGCGCAGACCGGGACTAGTGATCCCCTGAGCATGGGCGTCCCGAGTGGAGGCTAATTCTTACTGGCACTCTATATACAGTCAAAACAAAGCTCATGAAACGTGTACCGGTCAACGCCAGGGTGAAGCGGTCTTGTCACAATCGTGGTAGGTAGAATCCTCCTAATGACAGCGTCTACTGGACTCTAAACATAAATCACAAGAGGCATAATAATAATGGCTAGTGATGAAAACACAAGGAGAATAGCCCATACCACTTATTTGTCTGGGATAATGCAGTTACTTCATATTGTATGTTGTAGCAAAGGAAATGGGTGGGTAGTGAACAGCCACATTACAGGGAGGAAGTATCACTCAAGTATGAGCCTTGGAGCGCCCCATCTTGAGAATATGTAGGTCTCGTGTATGAAAGGAAATGGAAAACAGAAGGGAAAGAAAAGATAAACGGTCCCTCGGCAGAACTGCCGTGCAAATATTCCATAGAAAAGAGGGGGGGGGGGGACCAAGGAGCCGGTTAATGGTCCAGTGTCCATGCTCCCAAAGGTTATATTACCACAAACAAAGGTTGGACACTGTTCCAAGGATAGGGTCCAGAGGTTGACCCATATGTCTTGTAAAAAAGACAAAAAGAAAAGAGGGGAAGTCCTGGGTTAGACAGACCCACCACAAGGGGGAAAGCACATATGTTGCCTCTTGTTGCCCTCACACACCCCGAAGGGTGTCATGCTTCATCATCGGGCTATGCTCCTCGTCGGGCCGGCGCTGCAAGCGCCGGCCCGACGAGGAGCATAGCCCGATGATGAAGCATGACACCCTTCGGGGTGTGTGAGGGCAACAAGAGGCAACATATGTGCTTTCCCCCTTGTGGTGGGTCTGCCTAACCCAGGACTTCCCCTCTTTTCTTTTTGTCTTTTTTACAAGACATATGGGTCAACCTCTGGACCCTATCCTTGGAACAGTGTCCAACCTTTGTTTGTGGTAATATAACCTTTGGGAGCATGGACACTGGACCATTAACCGGCTCCTTGGTCCCCCCCCCTCTTTTTGATGGAATATTAATGAGGCCACCGACAAATTAAACTCCTGCATAGAATCCTTTATCAACAAATTTGCACCCCTGAAGTGCAAATTATCTAGACCAAAAGCCTCAAATCCTTGGTTCTCTAAAAAACTTTACGAAGAAAAAGCTTATCAGAAAGTGTGAGAAAAAATGGAGATTAGCACCCTCTCACCTGAGTATAAATAACTTTCTCATAGCACAAAAACAATACAAAGACCGAATCCTTAGAGCCAAATCTTCTCACTTCAGAGCACTCGTAAATTCTGAAAAGAACAGACCAAAGTGCCTGTTCGAGGTTCTCGCATAAGCTACAAACCCCTCCACCACTTCAGCTCTTGAGCCATCAGTGGCCCGCTGTGACAACTTTGTGGATTTATTTGATAATTAAAGTTGGAGACATCTATATCTCGCAACACACCAGTAAACCTCTATAAACTGAGATTCTACCTTGGAAGGTGATTCATTTATGATCCTCTTTCTCCCCCATTTCTGAACAAGAACTACAGAGAACAATCGCCAAAGTGAAACACTCAAACCACCTTCAGGATGCCCTTTCAGGGTCTATCAGCAAATCTCTTGCCACACACCTAATCCCCCTATGGACCAACATGGTCAACTCCTCTCTTCTATATTGCCTATTGCCAGAATGACTAAAAGTGGGTCAAGTCCCTCATCTCTTGAAAAAACAATCTCTCGAACCAGAGATCATGAATAACTACCACCCAGTCTCCACACTTCCATTTTTAGGCAAAGTCATTGAAAGTTGCGGTGCATCCCAGCTCACTTCGCTCATGCCAACAAACAACCTCATACACTATCACTAATCAGGTTTGCACCAGAGCCACAGTACAGAAACTATGATCCTACAAATAGTTGACGACTTCCTTAGAATCCTCGACTCCGGAAAAATCCTGCGTCCTGGTCCTCCTGGAATTGTCCACTGCATTGGACACTGTCAACCATCTGGACCTCCTTCACACTCTTGAACAACACACATGGGCTGTGGAGGCACAGTCCTCAATTGGTTCTCTTACCTACCCAACTGCTCCCATATTGTGAAAATGGTCAGCTCATTCTCGACACCAGTCAATGTTAATCAAGGGGTCCCTCAACGCTCGATCTTCTTCCCAACCGTCTTCACCCTGCACCTAAAACCACTATGTGGGATTCTCAGAATGCTGGGATTCTCTTCCAACTCTACTCTAACGACACTCAAATAAACATGAAAATTTCGAGCCCTGAAGACCTTACCCTCTTTTCAATTAGGCTCCTAAAGATTCAAAACTGGATGTCTAACCATCATCTAAAACTGAACCCAACAAACAGAATTTCTTTTGATCTCACCTCCGAGAGCAAAATCCCCAGTACAGGGCCAGCTTTCCCTCCTTGGATGGCTGCCCTGCTATTGTCCAGAGCGCTAGATCCGTTGGTATCACCCTTGACAATCATCTAATCCCCCCACAGCCTAATCACAGCCATGGCCAAATGTGCACAACACCAACTCAGGCAGCTGTGTGTCAGACAATTAATCCTAGAATAAGAACTCAAAACAGTGGTGCAGTCTCTCGTAATCTCCAGACTAGATTAAGGAATAGCTCTTCTCTCAGGGATTCCCAAAGTTCCCCTAGGCCCACTGAGAGCAACACTAAAGGCAGCAGCACGCTTTGTGTTAGGTCTCAAGAAATGTGACCACATTTCCAATCCCTGCTAACCCTCCAGTGGTGTATCTTTGAAGCTTGGGACCAGTTAAAAACCGCCTGTATTATCCACAGAGCACTGCACCCCTCTTCACCCTCCAATTTAAGTGAGAAACTGAAAATCTCGGGAGCAAATAGGAGTTCCAGAAATGCCCAATACCTGCTCCTGAAACCCCCACCTTCAGTCAAGAATGGTACATGAGCCAGTCATTCTCTGGTAGAATCTGGAATTACTTACCTCCCTCCCTTCACCTGACAACCTTCAAAAAGGGCCTCAAGCTCTTCCTGTTTCACAGACACCTGGGTTAATCACCGTCCACCATACCCAAGTACTCTATAAAAGAGACAAGGTACTTTCAGTTTGTGTCCCCACCATCCCAATCGAGGCTTGAACTGTGTTTGTCCCTTGTCCAATGGCTGCATTTGTCTTGTCCGCAACTACCGATGTAAATGTCTGTACATAATATTTTAATTGTAACTTGCTGTACTCTTGGATCATTCTACTGTTGTAAAGCGATCTAACGCCTTCGGGCTATGTCTGCGCTAGATAAAGTTACAAAAATAAAATAAAGAGGAGGTGTCTTGCAGGTCGTTCCGAACAGAATGCATGTGCTAAGAAAGGAGGTCCATGTATGCAGAAGACGTAAGACCTTGAGTTTAACTCTTCAAAGCGTTATCCTATGGAAGGCATTCTGTACAGGAGAAATGTGGCCCCACTGTGATCCTTTGAATAACACCTTGATGACAAAGACTATATTTTTTAAGGGAGACTATATAGGGTCTGTTGTCAAGGAATGACTTAAATCCCTAAAGGTAGCTTTCCTAGAACATCCATTTATCTAAAATGACAAGCACTACAATACTGGGAGAAGAGAAATATAATTGAGAGGTTTGACCTCTATACCAACCAAATACTAAAGGGCATATTTATCATACTTTCATGCAGCACAAAGCAACAAGTCATGTTGCTGCGCTGCGTGAAAGTAAAAGGGCAGGGATGTGCTGTGGTTAACATTTTACGGATCATTCCTGTCCTTTCCTAGCACTTCTGCACTTTTGGCTGCCTAGCGCCAACACAGGCACCCTTGCTTCATATTGCAAGGGTGTCTGCATTGTAGGCAGGATTGTTTTAGTGCATGAAGGGACACCTTCCTTCACAAAAACAATCCTGAGAGGTATTTTCCTCTTTTTTTATGTGCTGTGCGAACTGTGTAGAAAGAGAAAAAGCAACGAGAAACAAAGACCTGAGGAGGCGTAGCATTTTGATGTATTTCCAGATCTACCACTAATGGTAAATCTGGGAATGCAGCAAGTTCCATGGGTGGATGTGTGGAAACACCCAACACTGCACCCATTGAATGTCTCCCTGGGGCAGAGGAGGGCAGCAGCCATGCATTACTCTAGATTTATTAAGCCATGCAGCGCCATGCAAGGTGGCCTTGCTCGGCTTGATCAATCTCACTAAGGTTTTTGCATTGCCCTTGCACCCACATGCGTGGTGCAAGGGCGGCGCAAAACCTTGATAAATCACCTTAATATACACAAATTTAGTGAAAGGAAGAAGGGTAAAGTTTGCCATGGCTACATTAAGCTGCTCTTTGGCTCGTGGTTAAGAGTGTTACAGCAAACATAAACACATATTGGCAAAAAACAACAGGCCTCTCGAGGTACTGGCTTTGACAATGCGTTTTTGATTGGCACTGGAGAGCTGCATCCAACATAGAAAAGGGCTTTTGTGAGTTATAATTATAAATTATGTGAACACAAAACAGTAGAACACATTTACAAACTTTTGTTGTGGGGCAGCGCCACAAGCCTACCTGCTGCACTGCTCTACGTCAAAAGAAAAGTGCAGGAATGTGCTGTATATCTGAGATACGGTGCATTCCTGTCCTCTGTTACTGCGCTGGCACTCAAATGGCTGCCATGCGCCAATGCAGGGACCTTTGAACCATGATGGAAGGGTGTCTGAATTTTAGGGTTGAAGATTTCCGTGCAGGAAGGGGCACATTCCTGCACAGAAACAATCAATAGAGGCAATATACTCTTTCTATGTGGGTTGCTAAATGCAGCACACATAGAAAGAGGAAGAAATTAGGGGAAATAATGGTATTTCTCCTCATTGTGCCTCCCCTATGTAGGGGTAGGCTTTTGACGCATTTCCAGGTTTACAGCTTGTTGTAAATCTGAGAATTTGGCAAATGCCATGAGTATTACATGGGAATACCCACTGTAATTCCCAAGGCATGCCGCCACATTGTAGTGTGAGGCATCACAGTGACTTGCACTGCGTTGCCTCACTCCACGTATACAAGGCCATAAAAAGCCATGCAGGGTGGCTTTACGTGGCCTTGTAGATATGGCTAAGCCCTGTGCGCCACCGGAGCATCACAAAAAGTAACGTTCCAGCGGAGCACAGGGCTTGTAAATAAGCCCCAGTCTTCTTATTAAATACCTGTCAAGCAAGCTAAGAATTTTTTTTCCTATTGTGTTTATTTTAAACATATTAAAAAGTAGTGGCAAATAAGCAAACAAAGGTGAAACCAGCAGTCCAAGGAATATATTCACTCTTAGACAAGGCGAAAATATTGTGGATGACCTTTGCAGGCTGTCCAACACTATGACATATATAAAGCACAGTGGACTGAGGGAGTGTAAGTAAAGTCATTTAAGAACAAGGTGCACATGCCTTCTGAGCAGAAGTCATGCACTGAAACACTGTTTTAAAAAAAAAAAAAAAATCAGTGCTGTGCTACTGAGAAAAGTCTTACACTAGAGAGTATTGTTTCCCAAATACGAAAGCCCAAATTTCAGAAAATGTGATACTGTCTTGACTCCTGTTACAGCAGTGCTATAATTTAGAAAGGAAGCCTTACCTACAAGAACGCTAGGCAAGAGTGAGCATGTACTAGTCTGGCTTAAGAGCAGCACTACTGTGTAGGCCCCATGAGGAGATGCAGATTCTTAAACTTGAAGAGTATGGAATGGAGCATGGATATGTTTATATTCTGAGGTTGCTTACTCACGAGCCTGATACCCCCTAGTATCAAGTAGCTGCCAGTGATCAAAATTATCATTGATGTCTCCATACTCTCCAGACTAGCCGGTTACTTTACAGCTCCCAATTAATACCACGAAGATAGCGACTAGGGGTGGGTGGAACATGCAGAGTTACATAAAAACTCAGCGAGATACTGCATAGTTCCACAAGTGGGTGGAATCAGCACTTTGCACTGCTCATGCTGATTTTTAGCTTGTTCCACAGTGCAAAATCAGTGCAAACAGCACCACTCGACGCGCCAGAGGGCACTGTTTCTTTGCTGCCTCTTGAGTAGATTTTCTACTCGAGTGACAGCTTTCTCACCTCAAACGGTAAAAACCGTCTGATGTGAGAAAATCTCCCATGGTGCCATCCTAGCACCCCAAAATCATGGTAGAGGGTGCAAATTCTTACTTGCCAATTTGCCATTGGGCAGCTGTGCAAGAGAAAAAAGTCTGCCACGCAGTGGTTTTGTCAGGACTCCCCTTTACAAGCGTAATGCGGAGTGGGCAAAAATCTGCGAATTCCGCCAGCAGAATGGAACTTATCACCCACCCATAACAGTACCTGCCGTCACACTAACAAATTTTGGCTTAGTTAGCCGTGGGCATCCGTAGCAGCAATCAAAAAGGTTTTAAAACAATACAAATTGCATTAAAAGATGCTGTTGTGGATGAGTGCACATCTGCTCCGTCCATCTTTATATACATTTTGGTTCATTTTAATAAATCCTGTTCACACAATGGCCACCATGGACTAGGCCTGGGCGGTAAATTCCGTTCCGTTCGCGGAATTTGCGGAATTTGGGTAATTTCGCGTTCCGCGGAGAACGCGAAATTGCTCAAAAATCTGCGTTCCGCGACTTCGCGAAATTTTTTACTTGTTCGCGTTCTCAATATGCGTGTTCGCGAGATATTTCACCCCGAGCACGCAAACAGCGATCGCGAACAGGCAAAAAGTATCGCGAACAAGCAATTCCGCGTGTTCGAGGAATTTCTGCGTGTTCGCGGAGATTTTTTACCGTTTCGCGGAGATTTGCGTAACGAGATTACGCAAATTCCGCCCACCCCTACCATGGACACACACTTCGGCAATGGAGTTCCTTGACAGGAACCTGTTAAAATGGAACAAAACTTAGAAACACATATAAAAGGCTTCTCTAACAGGGATTGAAAACCTGCTGAAGTATTGGTCGAGGCCACAAACATATTTTAAGTAGAAATTGGGTCTTCACCAAATTCTCAGCCAGTTAACTAAGTCTGTCTCTGAGATGGCTACATGGTAAAACAGGGCAGCAACTTTCTCCTTAAAAGAAACCCACTATTTTTTCGAGATACCTGGAGAGTCCGAGCAGCTAATCTTTTCCAGCTCAGCTTTAATGTAGCAAACCATAGCATGGCATTGATAGGATCTATATGAAGTATATCTAACAAGACACATTTGATTTTATCCTCCAGGTAGTGTACTGCAAGCTCCTCATATACTGAAAATATAGAGGAGGACTAGTGAGAACCTAACACTTGGCACAGGAACCTGTTTTCTTATAAAAGATGTGGCTGCTATCACTATAAACCAAAGGCCCACCCAGAGTCCTTGTCACACTTTTTGTTTCATAAATGTTCAGAAAAAATGGAACATGCAGACCCATCTTCTTTTTGCAAAACTCAGGACCATCATTTATTTTTCCCGCGGTGGCTGACCTACTATGGGCCTGATTACGAGTTTGGCAGACGGGTCACTCCAGCACACGCATGATGGATATCATGTCTGGGCTATTACGATCTCCATTATATCCAATGGAACATAATGAAACTTGTAATAGGGTGGACGTGATATCCGTCGCGTTTGTGATGGAGTAAACCTGTCTGCCAAAATCATAATCAGGCCCAAAGTGTCAGGGGGCTCCAATTAGATTCTCAATAAAAAGGATGAAACTCTTCGAAGGAAATTGTCTTTCACATCAATATATTTTATTTTCCAATTTTAGGTGCTCATGGATATTTTAATTTTATGACATTTGATTTTCTGCCCAGCACTTCCATAAATTGAATGCACTTAGCTGCCAAAACCTGGAGCCCTACTGTGTTTCTCAGCATTAGGAGAGCAGCATTCACGTAAAACAAGGGGGTGGCATCCGGTCCTCACAGTCATGGGTGTATTGGGACACCAACCAGCTCCTTTTATAGGTCATTTAAGTATAATGAGAAAAAAGCAGAAATGCACACTCCAGCCTTACTCTTCAGGCTGAAGTAAATAATATAACATAACGTGTATTTGAAAAGCGCACGTTCAGTCAGAGGTATCTTGGCGCTGAATAACAGATGTTTATTGTTACCCAACTCAATAGTACTCATTTTATCTACCTCAGATGGATGAAAGGCTGAGTGGACCTGCCGGAATTTGAACCTGTGACCATGAGGTTGAACACAGGCTCCTGCAATGGACGCACTAGTCCACTGTGCCACTAGACCAGATTCGCTTTTGCTCTTATGATGTACCCGAGGACCAATGGGAAAATTTTAATTTTTTATGCAAATTCAATAGGTCAAGTTCCACCCCAATAATTTTTAATGCCTGACACAATTTGAACCTATCAACAAGATCAAAAGTTGTGAATGGATAGCTAACAGTTAAATGGATCTACTATGTTTTGGAAGTTGACATAGTTAACATTTAAGATGTATAGATTAAAGCATTTAATCTCTGGTGTCAAACTCCTCACAAAACCCCAACTGAACTCTCAACAGTCTTTCTAATGTTTGCCCATTTCTGCAATCTCTCAACAAAATACTTTCTACTGTTTTAAAAGAAGAATCCAGAATGGAGATCAGACAATAACAACTCAGACTAACCGGACCCCTTCTAAAATATGAGTATAATAATGGCGAGGTGTGGTATTCTACTTTTCCATTATTCTGAGTTCTTGAGGGTGAGCTCTTGCCTGTGACTACTTTATATGTCACTGCATTCTAGAACATCAAGGAAGTAGAGCTCTAGGAGATGACAATTACTCTTGGGACAGTTAGTGGATTATGCAATTATTTTAAAACATTAGACAATGGAGTGCTCCGGGCTTTTAATGGCTGGTAAAAGCCTGGCACTCCAACATTCCAATGTTTGTCGTTCACAGCTGTTGCTGTGAAGAAAGGTCTCATGGAGCCCGAGGGGATTTAAATCCCCACAGGCTCCCTGAGGCCTTTTGTTTTATTTGTTAAACCATTCTGCCCTCCAGTGGCGGATTGTTCTAATAGCCTTATAGCCCGGCGTAGCTGGGCTATACCGGTCATTAATGGCCTGCTCTCTTGTTAAAGGCCCTCGCCTTCAGCTCAGGTCTTTAACACTGGAGCGGGCCTTTAATATAACCTTATAGCCCGCCGTAGCGGGCTATACCGGCTATTAAAGGCCCGCTGCAGCGTTAAAGGCCCGAGCCGAAGGCGAGGGACTTTAACAAAAGCTGCAAGGACTTTAATAGCGGTATAGCCCTGCTACGAAGGGCTATAAGGCTATTAGAACATTCTGCCACTAGAGGGCAGAATGTTCTAATAAATTAAACAAAGGCTTCTCGAAGCTCGAGGGGATTTAAATCCCCTCGAGCTTCGAGAGGCTTTTGTAAAACATTGGAATGTTGCTCTGCGGGCCTTTACCGGCCCGTAGAAGCATGGAGCACTCCATTGTCTACAATGGAGTGCTCCACATTCCAATGTTCTAATGGCTAGTATAGCCCGCTACAGCATGCTATAAGGCTATAGTAAAACTCTTACCTTCTCGTGGATTCCACTGTTTCATTAAGTTGGAGACAAGCTGTGTTTGGTGAAACACTATCTCCTCAACACAATGTGCCTCACAATTCTACATGCATGTGTCCTGAATACTGGTAACAGGAAAGCAGTATTGCAGCAACTAGTGTGAAGGTGTGTGAAGTAATTTTGGCTTGCCGCAAAGCTTGAAAAGGAAATAGCATGACTTCCTAAAGTTTTTTTAAATTTTCAGCCTTGTTCGGGTGAACAAGGCTGAGCTGGACAGTGGAATGCACATGCGTTCCGAAAAGCTACAAAAGAAAAACCAGATCACAGGCTCAGTAAAAACAGATACAGATACGTCTGGAGCAACAGTATCTGTCTAATGAGGATCATGGTCACACTAACCTACCCACACTCCTAACTATCCTTCCCTCAATATCCTCCTATTTCAACTGCCCGTCCTAACAACTCTGCTCAACATCCTGAACTTCTTATATCCTAAAATTGCTAACCTACAACTTCCTCCCTGCAGCAAGCGCCTACTGCCCCCCTCCTTACAAACTGCCTCACCCACCCCATAACAATAAAAACCGATTGAAACCATGCAAAAACATGTCCTTCAACCGCTTCCGTAGGCCCAGAACCTTTCCACTAAACCAATGACAATGCCCTCACCAGCTCAGCTCCTTAAATATCATAATTTAATGCTTAGAGTCACCAACGAAGCCTCTTTCAATTGCATCAAGTATGGATCAATTACTTCGACCACCAGATTGTCACCATCTCCACGTCATACTTGAAGTCTGGGTCTACCCAACCCCTCTGCTCCTCAAAACTTCCACATTTCCCTATTCAACTTCCGTCTCCCCTGCACACTCTTCTAGGGATAAGCTCCATCTACAATATGTGAGTACTTGATCACAAATGTTTTATCTCCCTGAAATCCTCCTTCATTGCCTTAATCAACACCAGCCCCTTCTCTTCCCCCAGGTAATTTTTCCCCAAGTGGATTGCCAAGATGTCTGGACAGCTCTCCCCCCACCATAACATTCAACTGGGCAAAAATGTTTACCATATCATTCCCCCTTTTTCACACCAACTCACTCTTACCCCATGTTCCTTTAAAACCAATTTTTTCCCATGTTTTTCCCATGTTTCCCATGTTGACGCAAACTTGCTTGCCTCTCCATCCAATTGACGAAGGAGTGTTCCACAATCCCTACAGTCAAACCCTCCACTTCTAGTCCACAAAAGTAACCTATGATTAAACAATAGCACAATTAGTCATTATCAGGCACATGCATCAACCACAAAACCGGTCGCAAACGGGCAGATTCTCAGAATGTGCCCCTTTGAGACCGGTGTTTTTGCATTTGGGATGCATCATCCCAAATGCAAAAATCGCACTTTAAGGAATCTCAAAATAGCGATTCCTTAAATAGCAATTGCATTTAAGGAATCCCTAATTGAGATTCCTTAAATGGAATGCATTAAAGTTTAAAAAATAGCGATTTTGCTATTAGCGGGAGCAAATTACCATGAAGCTGGACTTCATGGTAATTTGCCAAAACTTAGAAAAATGCACTTATTTGCATTCTTCTAAGTTTCATGTTGCGCACACACATGCCCTTAGAGCATGTATGTATGCAACATGTGTGCAGAGTTCAAATACATGGGTGCAATAGGGTGTCATTTTGACACCCTTGCACCCTAGAAATTGCGGGAGCAATTTGCGAGTACCTACTGGTACTCGCAAATTGCTCCCGCAAACTCAAATGCATTCCTATGGGCCTGGAGGCCCATAGGAATTAATGGGAAGCCATTCATTAATTGCGACTCGCAATTTGTGAGTCGCAATTAATGAATGTTAAGGAATCGCTATTTTAATAGCGATTCCTACATGCATAGGCTTTTGCGAGTCCTAAATTGCGATTTCTTAATATTCGCAATTAAGGACTCACAAAAGCTTGTCTTGATGCATGTGCCTGTATATGCTGTGCTCCTCCCTGCTTCTAATATACCTCTTGTAACACTCTAGTGACCATCTCCCCAATTGCTTTATCTTGTCCTTCTCCCACCCCAATCTACCCGCCTCAGTGGCAGACCCTATTCGAAATGAATGTTTTGGCACTCCTTTGCCGGCAAGCCTAATCTGCAAGGCTCTGTGCAGAACCACCAGCAACTGAAAAGCTGTCACTTTGGAACTGTTTTGTGCCAAAACACCTCCCCAGTCCCCCCGGCTCCACCATTGCTTGCACTATATACCGGGCAAATCAGGTTGCCGGGTTATGCTCCCAACCGCACCACACTACCCTTCCCCCTTTCATCTGTCTTAGAGTTACCGCTATATATGTCCAAACCTGCCCTATTCACATCCATTTCACACCAGAGCATCCCCCACCTTCTGTACCAGTAATTTGGATGCTCAAAAAGGCCAAAACAACATGCAACACGTATTTAAATTTAGATAGTTCACTGCTCGCCAATAAATTAATCTCTTTCCAGGATAGTAAAATCCCATTCGGAGCTAACTGTCCCCATTGATGAATTCTTGCTTTAATTAGAGGGGTTGCGAGGACATCTTTAGTCCATTCTGGTGAACCTGGTGTATTCCATATGGCGAGGGCACTGAAGTAGGTGATTCTTAGAGTTTTTTTTAAACTTTAGCCCAGGTAGTAGCTAGACCATGTAGTATCTTTAAACAGACTTTTTTGTAAAATCTTGGGTCTCCAAATTTATATAGAAAACCTTGGTTTCTATTCTCCACATCAAGGAGCATCTCTTTAAACATTATGCCAATGTCCGACCCATCTGGTGTATTCATTAGCATTTTTCATGTTTTTAGGGAAAAAGTTCTTGCATACATAACTAAATCTGGGAGACACAAGCCTCCTTTGTTCTTTTTCCTTCTTAATTTCTTCCATGTAATACGTGCTCCTTTTGGAGCCCAAATGAATGTGTTCAATTTTGCCTGTAGAGACTTTAAAGATTTCTCCTTAAATGCTAACGGTATATTTTGTAATAAAAAAAATATTTTTGGCAGCAACATCATTTTTATTAGGTTTATTCTCCCGATCAGTGTTAACGGGAGATATGTCCATCCAGTTATAGAGTTTTGTAATTCTTTTCCAATTTTTTGTATGTTCATTTCTGTAATTTTTTCAATTTCTTGTGTAATTAATATTCCTAAATACCTTATTGATTTTTTTGTTGGAGGGGTGGAGTCTCCCAAATTCCAAGTCATGCATTCAGTTTTGGCTTAGTTTATTTCATAGCTTGAAATCTTTCCAAAATGTTGTGCTTCCTGATATATTAACGGGAGGGTGGTATTTAAATTTGTCGTATATATCATAAGATCGTCCGCATATAATGCCACCTTTTTACCCCACTCTCTAAATATGAAAGCGGGTATTTTGTCATGTGTTCTAAACTTTTCAGCTAACGGTTCTATGTATAAATTAAAAACATAGGGTAGAGGGGACAGCCCTGCCGAGTGCCTCTTTTAATTTTAACTAAGTCAGATAGGTTACCATTTATCAAAATTCTGGCCGACGGTGACTTATATATCAATGAAATTGCCCTACAAATATTTTTCCCTATATTATTTTCTTTTACTATGAATTTTAAATATATCCAATTAACTCTATCGAACGCTTCTTAGCGTCTATTGTTATTACTGCCAGGGGAATCTTGTGTAGGGTCGCTATATCTATCGCTCCGACCAAGTTATAAATAAGTTCTTTTATCCCCCTACCTTTAACAAATCCTTTCTGATTGTGATGTAATAAATTCCCTGCCACCCCGTTTAATCTCTCTGCCAATATTTTTAAAAAGATTTTATAGTCTATATTGAGCAGAGAGATAGGCTGATATGAGTCGCATGAACGAGATGGTTTAGTGGGTTTAAGGATTAGTGCAACAGTTACCTCATTCCATGACTGTGGTATGTCTCCGTCTTGTTCAAAAATATGAGTAAATAATATCAGTATAATCGGACTGAGAACATCCTTTAAAACTTTATATAGTTCTGCCTATAGACCATCCGGACCTGTAGCTTTCCCGGATTTGCCTGCTGTTATAGCCTCTCCAATTTCCCCTGTTGAGATCGCCCTATCTATTTTTCTACATGCCTCATCTGTAATTTTGTTTAAAAGTGTTTTACCCAACCAGTTCCTTATCCCTGATTCTTGAACATTTACGTCCTCATGATACACCTTTTCAAAGTGCGCCTGGAAGATTTTCTCAATATCATCTGGAGAGTTATATATTACATCTTGGGAATCTGACTTAATCTCATTAATATTGCTTCTTGCTAGGTCCTGTTTTGTCTTCCATGCCAAAAGCTTCTCGCAATTCTCTCCATACTCAAAATGAGCTATTTTACTGGCTTGCCATTTCTTTTTTAGCCTTGATTCTAGGATTTCTCCCAGATCTAATTTAAGAGACATCTTAACATTAAGTGAACTGCTTTGCTGTGTATTAAGATCATATTCTATCTCATCCACCCTTCTTCTCTATATAATTCAGCACTCCGAAAATGTATTGCCACTACCAATGGAAAAAACTCCAAGAATGTAATGCTCCTCTCTCCATGTTGCCACCCCTCTGGTCACCACTCTGCACACAAATGTCCCTACCAGTAGAGTCCAACCGCCATACCTCCTGCTGCATCTGAGTACATTTGAATCTTCCACTCCAGCTCCTCCCCAGTCCTAACAAGGATATACCATTGAACTGCTCTAGGAAACTCCTGCACATTCTCAGATTCTCCTTCACCAAACCATGTGGTGAGGCAGAGTCAGGCACGACAAAACCAGGCCCAGTCACCTGCAAAACATCCTTCCTGCCCGCACCACGTGACATGCAAAGTTCAAATGCCACACCAACACTTGCATCTCTCACCATGAATTTGTTATTTTCCAACACCATGTCAATCAACTCAATCATAGCCCTTTTATTCTCCTATGGAACATGTGCCTCCATTTTCTGTGCATTAATTTCAGTCCCCAAAAATGTCAGAACCGTAATTGTGCCTACTGTCTTCTTGTGCGTCAATTGAACCCCTATCACCCATGAGCTCCTAAAAAATGTTCAGCATCCTCTGGCAATCCGCAGAGCCAATTTGCCCCACAAAGAAGTCATCTAGGTAGTGTATCACTGTCACACAATCTGTAACAAAGATGAACAGCCGTTGTAGAAAATAACTGATTTTAAAAAAAAGGGAGCATGAAATGGAACAACGTATGGGCAAGGCTTTGTCAACATACCAATTACCCTCAAACTGGATCCCCAAGAACTCAAAATCCGCAGGATGGACAGGAGGTAGGCGAAATGCTGATTTTATGTCACTCTTTGCCTTGTATGCCCCCCTGGCCACCTTGTTGACCATGTCAATGGACACATCCACCGAGGAGTCGGATACTGCTGCCAAGTCATGTGATATGAAATGTTCACTGAATGTCCTTCCTGCCATGACAAATGCTGTATAAGGCAAAACTGCCCTTTCTCTTTGTTTTGGACCACCCGATTGGTGACACGATCAGTTTGTCCAATGGCCAATCCCTAAATGGACCTGCCATACTTCCTCCTGCGCATCTTTATCCAACTTTTCCTTCATGACATGGAGATTTCCTTTGCTGATTTTAAATTTTCCACCCACCGCTGATGTCACAATCCCTGATAGTCCAAACAAAAGCTTCTGTGAATATTTCTAGTAGCGACTGGCTGTCATGTTTCTCCCCATACCATTGTAACCAATGAGCCAAGCGGTATACCTTAACTGGTGTAAGAGCCTTTTCCCATTGATCCCTTTGGGCCCCTTCTCCCACCCCTTGGCTGCTTCCACTGTACCCCTGAAAACTGCGGTGTACCCCTGGCCTGTCGTCCGCACTGGGTAAGCAGAACCCCTTCCAACACATTGCAAGCATTCAGGTCAAAATGTACAATATTCTCTTTTGCAAAAACCCCTGTTGAAGGCCCAGCACATACCTCCTTCCTCTGACTGACCCCTACCCGCAGATCCATCTCTCCTTGGGTGGGGTGTCCATGAAAGGGCCAAGAAATCAGTGGCAAGCTGGTTTCCGTGAAAAGTGTTGGTGCCGGTTGTGCTGGTTGCATCATGTGTAACCATATGTCACTGTCTAGTTCCCCCCACTTTCCTTCTGCATCTTCAGCCAGCTTTGCTTAAAATTCTTCATCATAACGCACCCAAGCACACCAGCCAAAATTAATGAGAGCTTTTCTGATAACGTCCATATATTTGAACAAAGCTACACACCTCTCACAGTAAACACTGACATATATAAGAAAAGCAGACGTCCAGTTTTCTCTAGTAAAAGGCACCCTTGAGCGCTTTGCCAATTTGCATTCCTCCTCGTTTGATCCTTCCTTAGCCTTTACTTCTCTATGCAGCAGTTTAAAGAACTCCATGTATTCCCCCTTCCAAATCCTCAACTTTCTTGAAGCCATTAAGTGTGCCCCCAACGGTTTTGATATTCCCATATAAGGCAACTTCTTTATCCTGAGCTCTTTGCTCTTCTTCTTATCATCATCGTTCTCTTGCTGTCCTACCTTGTGATTGTCTCCCTGTTTGTCTTTGTCTTGACTGTCCTTCCCATGTTGATCCTGACCACTTTTCTCCATGTTATATGTGGGTTGCCCTTCTGCTTTTTCCCATGGTGTCCTTATTGTCATCTGCCCCAACATCTCAGTCCACCATATACATCCCTACCTGTAGTTGGACCCCACCCCCAAGTACTTCCCCCACCCTGTATCCACATCCGTAGACACCATGATGGGCAGCACCACCACTGTGACCTGCTTACTTGGCTTCAGGATTGGCACCTGCACCAAAGCTTGCTTTTCCACCAGCCTGCCATGCTCCACAATCTCCTTCTGTGTGGCTTTCAGTGCTTTCATCTCTCATTGTCCTGCAAAAAACTAACTGAGACCTGTTTAAACCTGCCCCCCACCCCATGACTTTCTCACCAGCTCTTCCTCAATCCACCAATTTACTTTCTTCAACCTCCTGCTTCTCATAATCTAAAACCAAGCTCTCCTCACCCGCTTTCACAATAGCCACTCGTACTCTGCATTTTGCCATTCAAGTAAGGTAAGTCCCAACTCTCCTGCAGCGCTCGCTGTTCCAACATCTACTTGGAAGCCACACCGGATCTTCCCCCACTGCTTATTAGAAGGCCACTCAGATCTTCCCATTACCGTCATGCTGCTGTTGTCTCTTGCTGTCATCCGGACAGCCACACTAGACCATACTCTAACTTCCTCCGATGGTGGTGGAGCCACACTAGATGCTCCCAGATCTGTTGCCAACCTATAACCTACAATGAAACGATTAACAAGGCCCAGTGTTCTGGAAGCTGCCCTGCCCCCTTCGTCCTGGTCCACCTCTCCTCCCAGCCACTACGCTAACCCACCTATCGTCCTTCCATTTATTGTTCTCACCTGCTGCCACGCAGGAGGCTGCAACCACCTGCTTCACTCGTCCTCATCCTCCCCACTACACCGAACACCCCCAGACTGCTCCTTTGATCACTCATGTTGTCTGCACCCCAGCCCACTGAACCATCTACGTCCAAACCCCTGTGGGAATGCTCCCCCTCTTGGCCGCCACTGTACCCCGCCTCTTCTGGGTTAAACGTTTAACGGTTAGACCCTCAGATCTAGGGGGGGGAAACGATTCCTCAAAAATATCAGCCCCCTCCTATGCTCCCTCACCTCCCCTTCGTACTCTGCCTCGTCACTCCAATCCAACTTGGCTTGGACTAACGCTGATGCACCCCCGGCATCACTGAGGCTCCTGACTGAGGCATAGCCCGCTGCCCCCTCCCCTCTTGCTTTTTGTCCTGAGCTGACAAAAAGGAGGCCATGTCTATCCCTCACCTCCAATATCACCCACAATGCCTTAGCCCCACCCAACCCCTGCTCACTGACATGTCCTCAGGAGCCTCCACCCTGGGCTCCAATGCCCAAGTTTCCTTCCAGCTGATGAACACGGCATCTACCGAAGTGTCCTTAGCCACCTCCCCTCTCCCTGGTGCTAGGATCCCCTGCTGCCCCATAAGCCACTGCTGTTGGAAAGTGGGTTATTGGTAGGTGTAAGTATGCACCTACCAATAGTAATAAGATCACCAACACGATATAGGATCCAGTAAAGGCCTCAGTAAATTAGCCCCTTGCTCAACCCTTGCTAGCCGACAATGAGAAGTCAGTCCTAACTTAGGAGACAGGAGTACAAAGCATTTAAAAATACCAATACATCACATAAGTAAGACACAGCACACAATAAAAATCCCACACCAATTTATAGAAACAGGAAATATTTTTTATGAACAATAGACATCAAAATGACAAAAATTCAATGTAGTGAACCGGAAATATGAATTTTTAAAGATTAACCACTTTATAGTGCTTAAAAACATATAGCACCACTCTGGGACATCTGGTCACTCTTGACTGGGACAAATTTAGGGCCATATTATCAAGCACAGCGTTAAAATTATCACCGCTTTAGCGGCAGAAAACTGCAGCTAAAGCGCTGATAATGGGCTTAATAATATGCCGCAGAGAATTCCAATAGAAGCCCATGTTGACACCAGAACATGGGCTTCTATTGGAATTCTCAAGGACATATTATCAAGCCCATTATCGCCGCTTTAGCGGCAGTTTTCTGCCGCCAAAGCGGCGATAATTTTAACGCCGTTTCTTAATGATATGCCCCTAAAAGTTTTAGGCCAACCGCAATGAATCTCTTGTTGAATACACTAATTGGAATGCCCCAGTCAAAATATTACCTTCACACTTTTCATTTTTCTGGAGCTTTTTCTTCCATCAGCACTCGACTTTCCACAGCAGGCTGGATTCATCGACTTGACTTTCCACGAAGGCGCAGGTCAAATCATAGAAGTCCAGAGCTCCGGATCGGAAACTGAAATCCTGGCTGGGTCGTGGTGGGAGTTAGTTGTCTTGACTTTCGGGGTCTGGCCGGTTACCTTATGGAGCTTTTTCTAAAAGTTCTTCAAAGTTCTCCAAACTTCAGGAGGTGCTTCCTGAAGGTCTCCTCATAGGTTCAAAGTGTTACAATCAACAATTAAAAGGTCTGGAATCTCCTAGATGGTCTCTTGGATGTCTGGACCACAGTTCCCACAATGCACCTGGCCAAATCCTTAAAAGTCCACCGTACGCACTCCAGGATGGGGACTCTTGGTGGAGATGATGCAGGTGGGCTCTGTTAACCTGTAGCTTGCAGGGAGTCCACTCATTAATCCTTCTTGAAGCAAGGCACAGTCCCCAGGGCTGTAGTATCAGATTGTGCTGCGGGCGCACCCCTTAAGCGAGCAGGCCTTTAGGTGCAAATCCAGATTCCAGCAGGGCAGTCCTTCTTTTCCTTGTAGTTTCAGGCAGCAGATCTGAGAAACTATGCAGCTCTCAGATATTTATTCAGTGTTCTGTGGCGACAAGCAGGTGGGCACCTCTGTCCAATGAGATGATGGGTGCCACCCAAAAGCATGACAACGTCCTTTAAAGTGTGGCATCTTCTTGTCCCACAAATTACTGCACTTCCACAATCCAACATGGATGAATTCTCTCCAGAGGAGTAAGAGCTAGATAAACCAACCCAAAGTGTGGCTCATTTCCATTAGCTCTCCTCCCCTTAATCTCTGCACTTTCATCTCCTAAACGTATCCTCTGGTTGGGGCACAGGATGTGGGGTTGGGTACGCCTGGCATTCCTTAATGATCTGCTCTCTCTTTGAGCTTAGCTTGATTTACCCAGCCCCCTTTGCAGAACCCATCTATCTCAGCTTCAGAGATCTCTCCGTCAGATAACCTCTGCCCCGGCCAGGCCACTTATCACCAAATTAAAGCAGCCTGGCTAAGCCTGTTAAGGCTGACCAGTTAGCAGAGGCCACTAGAAAGCTAGATTTTGGCTCACAGAAGACACATTTCCTTAACTTCTCTTCTGTACTAGTTATGATAAATTCAACAGTGACAAGTTGTTGCATTTATCAACACAAATCTTTTAAGTCATTGAATTATATTTTATACTGCTTTCCAAGCACTTTTTATAACTAAATAAAAGATTGTATTGTTAGACTATGGAGCTAAGTATCTGCAATGGGGAAAATGAAATGGACAGTTTTTCCCTCACCTGGGGATATGAAACATCTTCTATAAGGGCCTTGCTTATTCTTCAATGAACTCCCCCACCCCGGGGACACCCAGAGGAGACCCTGTCGGTACCGGATATATACATATAAGATAGATTACTACTTTTAAAGTTCCCAAACCATCAAAGTCGAGTTTGCGCACAATTTACTTTTAAAGAGAGTCTGCAAGGCCAGGCTGCCTTTAAAACAACAGGAGTCACTCAGCAGTGCACACACGCAAGTGCAGAAAATCTGCTGTCCTCTAAACTTCCATGCCCTATTACATATTAGGGACGTTTGATAGCTTGAACGCCCAGCCCTATTATTTACTAGGGACTTATAGGCTCTTTCAATACCAATTGTGGGAATTTACTTTTAAAGACAGGGTGCAAGGCAGGGCTACCTTTCAAAGGCAGCAGGCAAACAGCAGCACACACATGCAAGTGCAGGAAATCTGTTGGGCGTCTAAACCTCCATGCCCCATTATATACTAGGGACTTATATGTAGAATGTAACCCCTGGCCCTATTATTTACTAGGGACTTATAGGTTCTGTCATTGTCAATTGTAAGTTTACCCTATTACATGCACTTTTTTACACATAACACTGGCCCTGGGCCAGGCTAGCAGAGCCCAGGGTACAGTCAGTTAACATTAGTATAATTCAGCAAACAATGGGGGTGAACAGGGAAAAAGGATGACTTTCTAACAGTCAATCATCGGGATGCTGACTCTACAGCCTGCTGAAGGGCTTTATTAACCCCTGCACTGCTCCTGTCCCCACACACTCACAGATCCGTGATATTTGTTCACAGGGAGACAAGCAGTCAAGCACTGCCAGGTCCTCTAAGGCCTTGTGTGCAGGCCTTGTCCTTCCTGCATATACAAGGCCAGCCCCCGACCTGACTGCCAACAAATCTTCTTACCCAGCTGCTTTCAGCAGCATAAGCACTTCCTAAAGTATAAAGGGGCTCAATAAGGAGGTAATTGTGGACAAATCTCCTCATCCCTGCATTGTGGATATGACGTCAACCTTGTCTGGCTAATGCATTTCTTGACGAGTGAAGAGTCAGCCCATTTTCAGATCCATCTAAATCCTGAATCACACGCAATAACGTAATTTGTGACACTAAAGGGAGTATTCAAATTCTTAAGAATCCTGTTTGGCTGGAATTAGCTGCCACAGTTTTTCAGAGGATGAGGTTGGCGCCAGTTGAAAAGGGATATGGTATTTCCAAGACAATGCACTTATTTCTGGTTTGACCTTTGAAGAACCGAATCTTCGAGTTCCTTAAGCACTGTTGAGGATGCGGGACAAGAGAATGACCCTGAATGGGGATGAATGTGTTTTTGGAAAAGAGGATATATTGTAGTTAAGACGTGCAGTGTTCAGTGAAGGGGTGAATTCGAAGAGTGAATTAGTGGAGACCATTTGCAAGTTGAAGGTGCTAGAATCCAAGGAGGAGATTGTCTCTTTTCTTGGGATGGTGGAATTTTACAGTGGGTTCATCTTTAATCTGACCAATAAAACCAAAGGTCTTAGTGTTTTATGTAAAAAGTGGTGTGAAATTTCTCTGAAGTGATGCATGCAGTGAGGAATTTAAACTTGTAAAATCTGAACTTGAAGATGATTCTGATTTGCAGGCATTGGTTCTGTGAGGGAGACAATCATGTTGGCTGATGCTAGTAGGAAGGGGCTTGGAGCTGTTTGGCTCCAAGTTGTGGATAGAGTGGAAAAGAGCATTTCTTGTAGTACCAGGTACTGAAAGGGATTACAATTAACTGTGCTATAAAGAAGTTTAGAAATATACTACGGGCTAGTATTTTCCCTGTGGGATCAAATCACTTGTAGGAGATTTTTCTCAGAAAATGTTTTGACATGGTGTCAGTTAAAGTAAGGAAATGGGTCATGCAGTTCAAAGAGTATACTTTCCATGTCTAATACATTCCCAGTATCCAGGCTTATTGCAGTGGATTGTGAAGGTGATGAGTATCCAGATAACAATGTCTGGATTAAAGTAGGTGTTTGTGTTGTTACTGGTGGCACTGTCTCTGAGAAAGAGTAGAAGAATGACATTGAAGGAGAAAAGGTTCACAAATTGTGATCCCAGAACATTGAGGAAGACTGGCCTGAGCAGCAGCTGGTTTAAGATTAAATATCTGCACAGGAGGGCCTTGAATGTAGGGGAATGAGGTTAATGGTACTGGGAGGTCTTAGAGATGGATGCCATGATGCTGGCATCAATTCACATCAAGAACTCTCATAGGGAGTTCTGGACACACTAAAGCCTTTGGGTGGCTATAATTAGAGGGCTAGCCATCTCCAGAATACCATACAATATAGTATAGTAGGTGTGTAAGTCTTCTTCAGGAATTACAATATCTAATTCATGTTCCACCCTCTTCCCTGCCACTAACCTCCAGGAGGGTCTATACTCACTATCCCTACATGCATCAGCTAATTCTACATATGCTTTCTTCCCAGCTTGAAGATTGGCTCCTTGAATAACCTATAAATTACCCTCTTATTAGCGACATCCCATTCACCCCTTGAGGAGGTTTCAATAGTAGCCTAAATCTCCCTACAAGCTCTTCTGCAATTAGCTTCAAACCTGGTAGCTGTGTTCCTATATCTGGGAATACCATTTATGGACCATAAATTGACTAGTGGTCCATTTGTTTCCGTTCTTGAACACATTCAATTCCATGAAATCAGTTGAAGCATCTGTTTGTATGTATATATGTATGTGGTGTTTGTATAGTAAGAATCTTTGATTGCTGAACAGTGTCAAAGGCAAGCATACTTTCAATGGGTGATAGGAGAGGTAGCATGTTATTAGATTGTTACTATACCTAAGAATAGATTTTTATACACCTAGGAATAAATGAAATATTCTGTTAATCAACAAGACCGAATAGCTTGTCTGTAACCAGCATGACTTAAAAAGCAGCTTCTTCCCATTATTGGAGGCTTCCTCTGCACCAGGGTGTGATGAATTAATGGGTGCAGAAAAATATCTTACTGGAAGATGTAGAACTAACTCAAAGGGAATATGATTGCTCTCATGTTGTTTGATCTCTTCATGTGACTTTAAATATTATTTTAGGTGGCCGGAGCCCAACACATGATCGATAATACTATTGAAGTACATCACATCAGAAGGTGACTTGCACTACATAATGAAGTACTTACAAATCCATAGGTGTCGATAATGTCCTGTAGGAATCTTCCCTGGGCATCGCTCATAACACAAACCCCCATGAAGACCAAGTTTGGTCAGGAGAGTGGCCAATTTATTACTGAAAATGGGCAAGACCAAAAACACCCAATCAGAATATATCAACTGCATCTCTTGTGGCAAGCGTCTCTCCAAGCTACTGAGAGAGCACTTCTAAATGTGGTGCAATGCCAATGCCAAATGGTTGCACTAATAATTATCTAATTAGAAAGAAACCCTTAGATCAAATCTCAGTTTGATTGCCGTGAAATTTCTAGAATGACTTTTTGATAGAAGTAAACGGACAAAACAGGTTGAGGGAAACTAGGGCAGTGCACTCCCCGAAGCATGACCTCTAGCCTTTAGAGAGAAGGAAAAAACAAGGCTTATAGCCATTTAGGTCACAGGGCTCAACTAACCAGGATTCTTGCAAGAAAATCACCACAAATGACATGATAAATCGGAACCAATCACTATAATACACCTTGTCCTTCAAATCACCGATATTCAAAGTGAAGTTTCTAAAGATGGAAGGATCAGAACGGGATGCTATACCTCGTCGACTTTAATTACACTGTGAATAGTCACTCATACAACTGACACACCCCACTATATTGAAATCTATGGTTAGTGGCACCATACCACCAGCCAGAAGTGAGTCATTGTTTTTTGAGGGATGAAAGGGCAACAAACGTATTCAGAGAATTGAAGCCATGAATTTCTTGTCCCCTATCCCTCACACGTGAAACACCTACTGGCTGAAAAGTTGTTGCTTAGCAGTTCAGTCAGGCCGGATAAAATCAGAGGCCAGGCTTCCAATCAGTGAGGTCTTATGCTGTCCACATGCCATGCGGTCGAACATTGATGTGCAAGATTATCAAACATGGGCTAAAACAACCAGAGATGAGGATTATAAAAAAAAAGGCCCAAAGGGACTACTCTCATGTAGCTTCTTGTGGGGCTATTGTCTACTTGTTTTAAACATTTACCCACTAACGTTGGCGTTCACATAGTAATGACAACATTGGGGCAGATTTACAAGTCCCCTGTGCTGCCAGTACGTCACTTTTAGTGACACACTGGCAGCACAAAACACTGCCCCATATTGACAAGGACAGGAAAAGCCACCCTGTGTGGATTTTCCTGTCCTTGTAAATATGACCCATTTACACGCAGCACTTTGCGAGAAAGGGGCATTCCATGGGTGTTGCTGTGGGTGTTACCACGCAACACCCATGGAACAAGACACATTTCCATATTTATGAGGAATCGTAAATCTGAAATTGCGTGTGACTGCTACGCCTACCCAGGGGAGGCGGGAGGCGTAGGGAGGCGCAAAGAGGAGAAATGCATTAATTTCCCCTCGTTTTTGTTTCCTCTTTCTATCCGTGCTAATGCAGCACACATATAAGTTGAAAAACGGCATTTCAGATTGTTTTTGTCCAGGAAGGGAACCCTTCCTGAACAAAAACAATCTCCCTACGACGCAGGCATCCTTGCACCATGGTGCAAGGGTGCCTGCGTCGGCACATGGCAGCAATTTGTGCGCAAGCCGGGGGGAGCACAGAGATGCGATATATTGTTGTAAATGTGTTGCAACGCTGTACCTTCCAAACTAACGCAGTACAGCAAAATGACTTGCTGCACCGTGCTTCATTAGTTTATTGTAAATCTGCACCTTTGTCTCCAGTGTCCATAACCTCCACAAGCAACATGATGCATCGTCTTATGCCCTCACATTGATGCCCTTGGCACAGGTATAATGTCACAGCCAATGCAATGTTGTATCTTATTTTTGGGCTTAGAGCTGGGCACAGCACACTTGTTAGGACAGCAGCAAATGGAGTTGCCTGGGGTATGAGCAATAGATCAGTACTTTTCGAATCTGGATAAACTTCTTCCCATCACTGAGCCCCCGACCCCGAGTTTGAATTTCTAAATCGGTGATGTTTGTAAAGTAAATTGCAAATACTATTAAGAAGCACTAGAGGAATTGATGTATTATACACAGCTAATCTCCTCCCCGATGCAACAAGCTCGCCAAGTATGGTAATCAGATGTGACTCTGACCCAACAATCACAATAGTCAAAGAGGATAGTTCTAATAGATACATCTGAGGGTCCAACCAGGTACCATCATGTACCCGAATATCTCACATTTTGTATTTGCCTTGCTTGGCACCCAGGGTCACTAGTGTATCTTTGGGAACACGAAGTGCTGTCAGCCTGTGGATTCTACAGCCAGTGGAGTTTAAGAAGTCTGTATAGAAAGTTCAGTGCCTGCAGTTGTCTTGCAGGGAACCCCAACTGCTTTCAGTCAAAGCTTCCTCTACTGTTTTTTATTGTTCAAAATCCCTTTCAGTGTGGGACTTGCTTTCTTCTGTGCCATTTCTATGACTGCGTGTTGTGTGAAAGTTCAAACATGTGGCACTGATGATGCCACAGATAGCCTACACTATCAATAACAATAGTAGGCATATAAATGAAAGAGGGAATGGTCAGAACCCAATTGGGGGCATCACTGTAAATATGGGTTAAAGGGCCTCAATCTTGTGGTTGGGGTTATTTGCCACTGGTCTTCTGGAGTCCACACTATGGCGATGCAAACTGGACAAAGTGCATCCCTACTGTAGTGGTAGTGAGGAAGAGCAGCCCGCATGTCTCAGGAAAGTAGTGGGTGCGGGGGTATAGTTTAAGAAATCAAGCAAACAAACAATATGGGCCATATGCGAAATATGCATCTCAGCCCTTTTCTTTTAGTGAAAAAGTAGTGCTTTATCTTAACCAAACCATAAAATGGTACATAAAAAGTTGCACTTCTGCTAAGCACTCTACAGATCCTACGGGTATATACGCAGGGAAACAGAAAATCTGAGACAAAGGCACACATACAGACTGACTATGGCAGGGTAGAGCAGCTTTCCTGTAATCCTGTAATCTGTGACCAAAGGTCAGTCTGTAATGCTTGACAGTGACCAAGGGTAGGCCAAAACATGAGCCCCTTGCTCGCTGTGCTACTGGATTCAAGCTAGCCTGGCTGATGAAGGGTAATACCCTGAAACCAGTCCCAGGATGATTGTTTTCCATCCAGGGAGGACCTGGCCTGGCTGTTCGGGCTGGACTGTTCCCATAAAAAACAGGGTCAAGACTTCTTTGCATGTGCTTGGGTCCAAACTGGGGTGGCATAGTGAGCCAAAGAACAATGGACTAAACCTAGATCTGTTACGGGGTGAGTGGTTGAAACATTTTCAGCACTCCATCCATCATCTTGTTGTGTTTGCTATGTTCTCCCTAAGTGGCCAAGGGTATGCCCAGACGTGGGTCCCTTGCTCGCTGTGCCACTGGATTCAAGCTAGCCTTCTGATGAGGGGTAATACCACAAAACTGGTCCCTGGATGCTTGTTTCTGGTACGGGGAGGAACTGGCCTGGCAGTTCGGGATGGACTGTTCCCATGAGGAACAGGGCCAAGACTGATTTGCATATCGCTGGGTCAAACTGGGGTGGCATTGTGAGCAAAAGAACAATGGATTAAACTCAGATCTGTGGTGGGGCGTGAGTGGTTGAAAAGTTTCAGCACTCCATCCATCATCTTGTTGTGTATGCTGTAATCCTTCACAGGGCAGCTTGTGTATGGCAGCTAGAGTTATTGTGCAGCTGTTATCCTCAATGGTCACCAGAGCTCATTCTGGAGGCCTGCCTCTTTACCTTCATGTCAACATTTGATGACTCCTTTGTTTTGTTGACAACACATCAGACATTAGTTCCAACTATCATGGTGGGGAATCCTTTTCCTCTAACCCTTGGTCCTGGAGCAAGATCCTTAGGTCCACAAAGGGAGAGAGAGCATAGGTCCTCTGTCTTCACTATGACTGTCAATGGAGTGGATTGTCACTTATGAAATTGGGGTGGGACGTACTTTTACAATGGTTGCAACAATTAGTTTCAATTTGCGACCAGTTTTTTTTGTGAGCTGAGCTCTTTACTAATAGATCGGTTTGCAAAATTCAGATTCTGACTGAGTCGCACTCCAACCTACCTAATTATTATTCATTAAGTAGGTTTCAAATTGTGACTCAATTTTATTGCCCACAATCATAGGGATATGGGACATCAAGGCTCAACAAACCTCCATGCCTATGATAGTTTCTAAAGAAAATATTTTTTTCAAAAGCAGCTTCTTTTGCTTTAAGGAAACAAAACTGTTTAAGGAAAAATAATAGCTTTTTAAAAGAGGGTCTCTCAGGGTTTGTCATGGGCCATGCACACTGCATAGTCCCCTAAAAATGTGTTTCACAATTCCTGAAAGGCCAAAGGATCCACAGGTGACCCCTTCACTTTTGTGACTGTGTTACTGCTCCAACTTGGAAGTCACTACCGTTTAATGGTGTTGGCCCTCAAACCTGGTCACTACCATTGACACCTATGGTATCAATTCACAATTTGGAAAAAATTCCCTCAATATTCCCCTTCCAAATTGCAAAATGTTCGCAATCCGATTTTAGCAGTTGGTAAAAATTTACCAACTCCTAAAAAGGCATTGGTACAGAGGAGAACCTGTTCTACTGTTACAAAATGTTCCTATTGAGAGAAGCAGAGCATTTGGAACCACAGTATAGATTAGTACATCTGGACCTTCGTTTCTTGGTCAGGCAAAGAGATTGAGAGACCCTCGGGTTCACGTAGGTTGGCTCCAGACACACACCCATAGAAATCAGCCTCATGCCTAAGTAGGCAGCTGGGTTTCACCTCCTCGAGCTGACTACTCATTTGGGACAAGGTGTCCCCTTCTCTCCTCTCAACAGTCAGGTAGACTTCGAAGACTCAGACAGAGCCACAGGTTTTCCAGCAAGATGTGAAGATTACAGGTGATGCCCCCTCATCTCAGACTGACCAGCTATTTTCAATACCACGGCTGGATTACAGCAGCACTTTGAGGGCTCTGTGGAGTGCCTCGGTCCTTTGTAAGTTGAGCAGCTTGGACTTGGAACGAAGTGGAACGGACTGGGTACCACTTTTATCTTTAGTTCCCTTTTGAGGATAAGGATACACTGTGTAAAGTGCAGGTACAAGTTTGCCCTACCGTCTCCCATATGGCAGTGCTCAGAGAGGACTAATCAGAAATCCTCTCCTAAATAGGTCACAAGAAATGTCTAAAGATAGCCCTTTCTCCTCCTATTCCACAATTTAGTGTCTGAAGCTACAGTCTTCAGCTCAGGAATGCAGGAAATACACTTCTAACGTGTGGTGAGGCAGTATCAACAGCTCCTCCTTGTGCCATGTCAAAACCAGAGTCACTCTAAAATGGATTCCACTGGCTACAACATACATGCTCTCACAAACAACAGAAGTACTTCTAGCAGACTTGGTACAAACAACATGCAGTCGCAATACACATGAGGATGTCAGCATAGATTCTGGGCATGACACACAAGCAGAAATTCAAATGAACAAGCCAGTAGGCATTTCGCTCTTTCTTAGAACAGGAAAAAAGGCTGGTCCAACCAATATTTATTGAAAAACAGTATGCTGTCTCCACATGTCCCAGGGACACAGGTAGTGTTCTTATGTCAGTTAAGGGTACTCTTTTGGCATTCACACCTGGCTTCAGAGCCGAACTCTTGTCAATTTTGGCCCTAGGCATTATTACACCTACAGAATTTTATGTGTAGGGGCCAAAACAAAGTCAGAATACCAGATTCACTTCTAGTTGGTTAACTAAGGGAAGGGCTCCATGTTGTCCACCAAACAGGGGACATTCCCATCTCAACATGAAGAAACAAAGAAAGAAAAGAACTGGTAAGCAGAATTCCTAATTGCTTAAGGGGCATGCTTAGATCAACACACTCTACCTTCTGAGCCAGTCCCTCTAACACCAATCAGCTCAACACACCATGGCTTCCAAGGAGTTATCATTTTCCTCATAAAAAGCTATGGTAGTAAAAGGTCTAGGCAAGTGAGCAGTTAGGCCTTAATTGAAAATAAGGCAGAATTTCCTTAGAGGAATGTCTGGCTGCCACAGAGGTGGTGGTGAGGGGGAACTGGCAGACTCAGATGAGAGGGGGGCTATGGGCAATGGAATCCTACATTTAGCCTCCCATTGCACTGGCATGCTGTCGGTCCTTCAGGAGATTTTCCAGAATTAAAATGTTTTACATCAATATCAACATTAACATATGCACAGAAATGTATTGAGAATGTATATTTCAAGATAGCTTAAGCATATTGTAGGACTTTGCTCTTTCTGGAGGGTCATACTCAATCCTTTTGCCTTCACTCCTCCATTTCTGCTGAACTCGTTTACCACTGCTAACCATTGCCAAAGTGTTTCTGCTCTCTCCTTAAAACATGTGAGATTGGTTTACACCCAATTGGCATATTTAAGTTACATATAAGTCCCTAATAAAGTGGCACTCCATGTCCCCTGGGCATGTAAATGTAATGCTCCTAGTGGACCTGCGATAGGTAATTGGGCAATCCAATCAACCCTTCTGGGCTTGGGTAGAGAAGCTGCAAGGTAAAGATACCTACAATGGATTTATTGGAAAAGAAAATTTTAATAGTTTTTCAAAAAGTAATACTAATTATTAAGAACACTAAAAGGAACAGATCAAAGAATTACTTTCAATTAAATTAGCAAATAAATTGCAGCAACCGGTTTGTAGTTGATACAAAAGTATATTTAAAAAAAGAAGTCATAAAAAGATACACATATCATAACATTCACAAAACTAGTATATATGTGACAGAGGTTGGCCTTGAAGTAGTCAAAAACTATCTTAAGAGTTTTTCAATACCAGAATATGTAAAACTTAAAAGTACATGCCCCACTATTTAAATATATGGCACCCTTCTCCCATTGAGACGTATATGTATTAAAAAGGAAGGTTCAGGTCTGGCAAAAGGTTTACTTTACCAGGGTGAAATGGCAGTTTAAAACTGCACATAGACAGGCTGTAATGGCAGGCCTGGGATGTGTTTAAAGTGCTACTTAAGTGAGTGGCACAATCAGTGCTGCAAGTCCACTAGTTGTAAGGTAAAGATGCATACAAGGGATTTATTAGAAAACAAAAGTGAAATAGTTTTTCAAAATGTATTACTAACTATTGATACCTAATAAGACTAAAAGGAACAGATCAAAAATGTACTTTCAATTAAATTAGTAAATAAATTGCAGCAACCGGGTTGTAGATGATACAAAAGTATATTTAAAAAAAGAAGTAATAAAAAGATAGACATATCATAAGGTAGAGACAAGAGGGGAGGAAAGGCCCAGTGTGGCCCGAATACAGGAAGGAGATCATTTACACCCCAACTGCAAGTAGCAATGTCCTGCAGTGGGACAGAGACTATTCAGGGGGTGCCCACCACATTGCCTAAAGACTGACTCGCCCACTGACCAATTACAGGCTCGAGGGGAATCACATGCCCCTAGTTGAAAACTGCCACCACTGCAACAAGAAGACGAGAAGATAACCAGTCCTACAGACAGGACTGGACTGCAAGAGGTCCATGATGAGAGAAGATGCACAGTGCTATGAACAGGACGGGACCGCAAGAGAGCCATGTGAAGAGATCCACAGACATGTGGGCTGGCACCACCTCGCACAAGAAAAAAAAGAGAACACGTGCAACGTGTGGCACAAGCAGGAACTGAGAAAGGAGAGAAGTGTGCCACCAGGCCTGTCATACTGAAGCAGAGTGTGTTACCAGACTTGTCACACTGAAGAACCTGCAGACTTCAGATGTACAGAAGTGATCAAATGTGACAAGACCGAGGACTCGTGTCACTACTGGAGAGTGCACCCACTGACACAAGTAAGCCACCGAGGGGCAGCGATGTCACTGGTGACAACCCAGTGGGAGAACCGAAAGTAAGCCATTCGCAGGCAATAACCAGGTGTTCGCCCCACGCTTCCCAGAGCAACCATCCAGCCACCACCAGTGGCTGCTGGATGTAGATGGCATTCCTTCTAGCAACTGTGCATGCTGAATGAGAAGAACAGCACCAGCATTCACACCGAGCTACAGGTATGCTGGGTCCCTCCAATCATCTTCACTCCTTTAAGTTCTAATCAACTGCTGTACAAGTCATCTAATGGCAAGAACACTGGGATGGAGCCTTACACTCACGAACCACCAAGAGACAAAAGGGGCACTCCTGGCACTGTGAGGGACCAATTGTTCAGTGACAATCTGCTAGCCCCATCTGCACCTGGGTCCTGTTGGCAAGCACACCCGACCATGTGTCACCCACCCTTGCGTTTGCACGAATGGCTTGGCCATGGTTTCTGTCAGTGATCATGCAGCCCACGTGCAGCCCTGCACAGTCCACATGGTCCCATGGCAACCCATCGGAAAGGGCCTCAAGGGAATCCCCGTAGCAGAGATGGTCTGGAAGCTGCTCAACCGACAGGTACCAGGAGGTACTGGGTCTTCAGAAGAACTTCATGGAGTGAGGACGCTCCCAAAGAAAACTCTGCAGTGCACTTCCTCCAATGTTCCTGATGCACCCCAGTTTGAACTTTTGACATTAACCACACCACCGCAAGGGCCCGTGGGACAGGCTAACATCGTGTGTGAGGACTTTGACCCAACTGACATGCTGTTGAAGGACCCGGACTTAATCTACACCCTGTTTGTGGCCAGAGTCATCTGGGTGCTCCCGGCTGCGTCTGTCCATCTGCCCAGTCTTGTCCTGCGGACTGCCTCTCGAGGTTTAGAGGCTCAGTGGTGTCTAGTGTGCTTTATTTATTCCCAAAGGTTGGACTTGATTTCATTTTCAATTTAGTTTTAGAGGAATGTAGTTTCCTTCTGGACACAAACGTGTATTCTAGCACATAACTGTTTCCCATACACTTCCTGAGGGCCGGCTTTCACACACACCCATCAAACACAGGCATCACCCGTCAGGTGACCCTGTCAATAAAAGGTCCCAAGTGCACGTGCTCATGGCCAGTTCTAGTACTGTTACTCTGATGCAGTAGCGGCCCGTGCAGGTAAGAGCGGTGGGGGGTGCGGCCGGGTGGGGGGGCATTTTGACAGACAATTTAAATTTCCCTTGTGGTCATCTGTCGAATACCCCCCAGCCTACCGCCCTACCATCCACGGGCCGCCAATGCTCTTGTGTCTGTGTCCATTATTGATCTAGCATGTAGGCCTAGGACCCACAACTTTAGAGGCACTACCAAATGACGTGTCCATGTGCTTTGACTTACCTGCTCATGATGTTGAGTATGACCTGAGCACACAGTGAATGTGCTAGAGTGCGACAACACATACCAAACGGTCGTGTGATAACACGTACTGCTCCAGTGATCAGTTCAGGTGAAGCCATCAAGCATTTTGGTGCAGCTTATCTTTGTGTCCACTACCTCTAGGTCCCTCCTCCTCGTCCCAGTCATCACGATTGAGGTTTTAACTTTTAAGCCTCCTAAATCAAGACAGGAATATGTAAAACTTAAAAGTACATGCCCCACTATTTAAATATATGGCACCCTTCTCCCATTGAGACGTATATGTATTAAAAAGGAAGGTTCAGGCCTGGAAAAAGGTTTACTTTACCAGGGTGAAATGGAGGAGGAGGAGGAGGAGGAGGAGGAGGAGGAGGTGGTCAGCCTCCGCTGACCACCTCCTCCTCGGGGACCTCAACTCCCACCTGGAGAACAACAACGACCGCAACACCACCACCCTGCTGGACAATCTCGCAAACCTTGGACTCAAGCAACTGGTGACCACCCCCACCCACTACGCGGGACACACACTCAACGCCATCTTCTCATCCAGCAAGGACATCTCCTTCAGCCACGCCACCGGACTCCACTGGATGGACCACAGCTGCGTCCACTTCAGCTTCAGAAGGACCACGATCCACCACCACCAGCAAACAGCGGCCCTCATCCTCCTAGACCTCTCCGCAGCCTTCGACACAGTCTGCCACCGTACCCTAGTGCAGCGCCTCAACAACGTCGGAATCCAGGAGAAGGCACTGGAGTGGATCATCTCCTTCCTCACCGGAAGGACACAGAGAGTCCGCCTCCCACCTTTCAGATCAGAAGCCACCGAAGTCATCTGCGGCGTTCCTCAAGGCTCCTCGCTTAGCCCAACCCTCTTCAACGTCTACATGAGCCCCCTCGCAGCCATCGCACGCCAGCACAACCTCAACATCATCTCCTACGCCGACGACACCCAGCTGATCCTCTCCCTCACCAACGACCCCGACACCGCCAGAGCCAACCTACACGAAGGGATGAAAGAGGTAGCCGAATGGATGAATAACAGCCGCCTGAAACTGAACTCGGACAAGACGGAAGTCCTCATCCTGGGTTCCTCACCCTCCGCCTGGGACGACTCCTGGTGGCCCCCCGCCCTAGGCAACGCACCCAAACCAACAGACCATGCTCGCAACCTGGGCTTCATCCTGGACGCCTCCCTCTCCATGACCAGACAAGTCAACGCCGTCTCCTCGGCGTGCTTCAACATCCTGCGCATGCTACGTAAGATCTTCCGGTGGATCCCCACCGAGACCAGGAAAACGGTCACCCAGGCCCTCGTCACCAGCCGTCTGGACTACGGCAACTCCCTCTATGCCGGAACCACCGCCAAACTCCAGAAGAGACTCCAGCGGATCCAGAACGCCTCTGGACATCCCCCGCCGCAACCTCATCTCCGGACACCTGAGAGACCTGCACTGGCTCCCGGTCAACAAGAGAATCACCTTCCGTCTCCTCACCCACGCACACAAAGCCCTACACAACCAAGGCCCAGGATACCTCAACAGCCGCCTCAACTTCTACGCTCCCAAACGCCAGCTTCGGTCGACCAGCCACGCCCTCGCCGCCGTCCCCCGCATCCAAAGAGCCACCACAGGAGGAAGGTCCTTCTCCTACCTCGCCGCCAAGACCTGGAACTCCCTTCCGACCCACCTCCGCCTTACCCAGGACCACCTCGCCTTCAGGAAGCAGCTCAAGACCTGGCTGTTCGAGCAGTAGCGACCCCCTCCCCTAGCGCCTTGAGACCCTCCGGGTGAGTAGTGCGCTATACAAATGCTTTGATTGATTGATTGATTCAAGAAAACCATGATGTGTCAGTATGGCAGGAGGAAATTGAGAACCAGGTGTAGCTACTTTCAGACATATCCTTTGATTTCATGAGAGGCTCCTCATTCCTCATTGTTTGATCTTTTCTGGACTTTGAATTGTGATGGCCAATACTCCTGAGCCTTTGGAAATATTAGAGTAAAGATAATATTGGCTGATTCTGAAAGCAAACTAGTGCCTGATTGGAGGACAGCTCCCTCTTGTCTTGAGTAGCATTTGTCTGTAAGTGTATGTTATTAATATACTGCTGAACTGGTTTGCTTTGGAACAGTTTGCATCAGCTTTTGATCATTAAGTTGAACGTGTTGAAAACACTTTGCATGAACACAATTTTTTAGATACAACATCATCATTATTATGCAAAATGCAGATCTTCCAACCATGTTCGTAGCTGAACCAGGCATGCAGAGATTAAAGTAGTACAACACTTTTGAGAGTTATTTGACTGCCATTAATGGTACTAGATTTGACCCTTTGAGGAAAAAAGTAATGCTGTAAAATTGCTTAGGAATAGAGTGTCAGATAATCTTCAATCATTTACCTGTTTTGGGACCTCCACCCCAAGATGTTTAGGTGAGTTTGTGGAAGCAGGGAATAGAATGGAAAAATACTGACTGTACAAGTATAGTAGTGGAGTGTCACACATTTTGTACTCCACAGCAACATTACCATGAGTCGATTGATGGGTTCTTAGCAGAGTTAAAAATCCCTAATTCCACGTGTGAGTTTAATAGGACACTGGATAATTACTTAAGGGATCAGATTGTAGTTAAGTGTTTTGATGGAAGAATAGCATCCACAAATTTAAAATTCACTTCTTTTACTCATTTTAAATGATCATATCTCTGTTTGTGTCTGGTTTGCGTTTCCTTCACTCTTCGGCATACATCATTTACGCCAAGAATCCTATAGCAACCACTCCTCCTCCAGGATCCCATTTGGCAATAACTTGTTGGACGAGTGCCAATAACACGAAAGGAGCCACTCTTATGGTGGAATGAGGAATGTTATTGTAACCCCACAATCTGTCTTAGCCCACCTCAGTGATATTTAAACCAGATGGGAGTCCCAATCGAATGGTTTCCTTCAACATGCAATTCACTCTCTACACTGTTCCATTCCCTTGAAGTAATACAAAGACACACAACAATGATTAATGCCAGAAGAAGACAAAAAGGTCTCCATGAACTGTGTCTTTTTATGTCACTAAAAATGTCAAGACTGCTTCCCTCTGAAATAGTTATTTGAACAAACAAATTACAACACTGGTGTTGTATTCTCTCATAAAACGTGCATTCAACCCACTTGGAATGGTAATCAACTATAATTAGAGCATACCTCTCATTTTCTCTCAATGTATCAACCAGAGACAAAAGGGGAATTTAAAGTGAGTAAATATTTATTATCCTCTCTGCATTATATACACCCATCCATAAATAACTCCACATTTGCGTCCATACCAGTCCACCAATGGTACATGAGGAGCTTTCTGTCAAACCAACATGCCCAATGTGTGCAAACTTTATCCACTGGGGAAATGAGCAAATTACCTCTAAAACAGATCCTCCTTTAATGGTTAGTTCACATCTGACCTTGGCATACAACTTCACTTCTCTCTCAAACCAATTTTCCCTGAGACGAACTGGAGCAATCGATTTCTTTGGTAACATTTGACAGGCGACTTTATCGGAAAAACTTAGCCAGTTATCTCGAGAGAGATGTCCTCGGACATCTATCAACCCTAATACGCAAGTCATGTCTTTCATAGCATGATTATCTGAAACTGTTACCAAGTTTATACATCAGGAGCTGGGTACTTGGTTCCCCGCTCCAAAATTCCCCGGTAATCCCTTGATTCCAACAGAGGCCATCTCATGGTCTGCCTCCATAAACCATACCTGGAGGGCCAACGCCTTGCACCGCATCCGCTGCAGCACAACATCCAGGAGGCATCTGCAATAACATAACTACAATCTGCACCCATTACAGCACCCTCAAACTCATGTTACCTAAGTTGATAGAAAGTGTCCAACTGCCAATTCATCCTCAAGCTGTACTGGAAAAAGACCTTGAAAACAAACAGACTGAGAAGTGTTTGAAGCTGGAGGGGTTGAGGAGGAGGGCCTAGGTATTAAAATAGAAGAAAGTCTATTTGGAGCAGTTTGAGAAGTCTGTCATTGTGTGAGGTTCACCCCTCAAAGGTAAGGACTGGGAGGAACAAGTCAGGTGAGATGGTAATGAAGAACTTCAAGGCAAAAAGTTCATACCATTTGGGAAACTTTTTGACCAATTTTAGTGAAAGTGAGATGCCTAATGAGAGGGGATTTGCTAATTTACCCTTTATCGTTTTCTTTTCTTGGGTGACTACCTCAGCTTTGGAATGGATCCCCACTAATGTCCGCACCATCGTAGGAACCATGAACGGGTACTGCTACTCCATTGGACAGCTGATCCTCGTGGCTGTGGCCTATGGAATCAGAGACTGGCGCTGGCTGCAACTTGCTGTCTCACTGCCTTTTTTTATATTCTTCCTCTACTCCTGGTACGTTTCCATGGCTTTAACTACAAAACAATAGTTAATTTCTCTCCAACTCGTATATTGCCCCTTAAGCATGGCTAATGTATCACAGTCAGTAGATCTGTCCTTAAGTATCTCAAAGTTATTATATTTGACAGTGATAAATTCTCCTTCCACATGAGGGGCATGTCTGTCATTGAACCAATCTCATTGTCACACAATGAGAATTTCTGACTTTGAGGTACTCACCTTGTCACACAATCAATACATCTAAAACTGGGTTGCTCTCACTGCCATATGGTGAATAATATATCTTGAATGCAATCATTCTCACTGCTTTAAAATAAGTAACTCTGATGCTGGAGTACAATCACACTAAGAATATATCAAAAACTGAGGTCCTCTAACAATCAGTCAGAAGATCAAACAAATGTATGACTTGGATACTCTTTTGAGATGCTGTTTGCTTGTGCTATTGCAGGTGGTTTGCAGAGTCAGCCCGCTGGCAGATTCTAGCAGGAAGACCAGAAGCCGCTGTCCAGGCACTGAAGCGAGTGGCAAAAATAAATGGCAAAAAGGAAGAAGTGGAAAAGATTACATTGGAGGTATGGAGGGGCAAGAGGTATAGGAAAATATAAGATGTTCCTCCTGTTTCAAAATGAGCAATTTATTGCAAACTACAGTTCAGCTCCATCATCCATACCGCAATTTGTTTTATGAATCTGAGAAGCTGGTGGTCTCTGAATACAGGGAAGAAGTTAGAACGTTCAAGGATCTCAAAGCCTGTTCTTCAAATACTTTGCATAAAATGAGATGGCTTTTACAGACAGATCAGCATCCCAATTCGAACTGCCAAGATGGCTGGTTTCTAGTGTAGTGCTATAGTCAAGTCCTATCACACCTGGTTTTTGTGATAGCTGTATGAGTGTTTTTCTATCAGTTGCGCCCATCTGACTTCTATGAATACTTTGTCATTCCTTTTTCTTCCTCTTACATTCCCTTTCCTCTCGTTCCTACCTTTTTCTATCATTCTTCCCAATTTATTGCATCTTCCACGTCCCCTTTTCTCACTTTCTTCAACTCCATTCATGTCTCATTTTCCCATACTCTCTCTTCTTTTCTCCACTTTTTCCTTCTCTAGTCATTTCGGTGAGGAAAGTGGTGTATAATATGGTGTGGTTGTGGGATCTCACTGTGCAACACACTCATGATACCAACTTGGGCTCCGTCAGGCTTGTTTTATAAACCTTAACTCATCCCTGGGTAGCTATGGCGTCGAGCAGTTAGGCTTAAACAAAGGAACAAGTGTAAAACATTCAGAAGTACCATACACATGAAATAAGAAATTCACACAACACAAAAGAAATCTGACAACAATTTATAAAAATAGATCTTATTTTTATAACATTTAGGCACCTAAACGAACAAAATGACTAGAAGGTTCCAGCGATATAGATTTTTAAGTAGATCGAAAACATAGTAAACTTTTAAAGCATTGTGTGCCTCATTTATGCAACCTGTTGCATCGCTGCATGAAAACAGCGATGCAACAGTTTCCACTGCAGCCTCCTTGCGACACGATGGATGCACAATATTTAATGTACGCCACTCCATGTCGCAAGGAGTTACAGATACGTCAGTATTTCTGACGTATCTGTAGGCCCAGTAATGGAGCATTGTTGGAGTGTGTCACACAAGTAACCCGACTCCAGCAATTGTGTCATTACACATGGGCAAGTCCATTGTAAATATGCCTGCATCAGTCTCACGCCTGCTGTTAGGCAGGCGTAAGATTTTGACACAATGGCGTCCCTGCACCACTTCCACAAGGCTTTTTACGGGTGAATGCCCACCTTGCATACATTATACGTGACGCAGGTATAATGTAGTTCAGGGCTTCACAAAGTGACGCATCTGCTTAGATGCGTCACTTTTTAAATAGGGCACACAATGGCGCATTTTTTACACCGCTGGTTTGTCACAGAAAGTGGCGCAAGGGCAGCGCAAAAGTGTTGCAAGGCCTCATAAATAAGGCCCTGTGTTTGCTTACTCCGGCCCGCTTTGAATTTGACCAATTCCAGCAGGGGGAATGGCAAGACAGTCAGAAAGGAGTTGTAGGATAGCTACCTTGTCACCAAAGCCATCTGCAGTTGGATGCACTGCCATAGGCTTTTAATAAGAGTGGTCCTGATGCAGGGGATATGGGATCCTGAAGATGTAGAGGATGCAGTGCGGTCGACGTGGGTCTTCCTGGAGCTACTCCTTGTTTGTCAGTCGAAGGTGAGGGGACTTTGGCCACAAGCGCTGATGTCCCTCTAAGGCCTCTTTGGTCTGGCAAAAGTCCAGTTGGCACTGGACTACTGGTCTCCAGTCACAGCAAAGCCAGTGGTTCCCTTTGGTAAAGGCTAGTGTCTGTCTTGTGCTATACAATTGAACTCCAACAACTCTCTTAGGTCTGGCAGACTTGAGTGCAACTTTTGAAAAATTGGACTGTCTGGCGGTGGTTAGTGGTCATAAGGCGATTGTGGCTTCTGACTAGCCAGGACGGGCTTCTTCAGCTTTTGTGGCCTTGATGCTGTAACAGGAAGTCAGCCAACTAACTTTTAGAGTACACCGCTTCAGCCCAAGGCTCAGGAGTGATTTTTTCACAAGCCAGGCACCACAGTCCTCTCTTTGCTAGCTCAAGGATCAGCAGGTGCAGTCCAGCGCTTGGTACAGCCTCTCTTGCCAAGTCCAGGGAACAGGAGAGAAGTCCCTCTTTGGTCCTCTCTCCTGTCCAGATGTGATCTGAGGTCAGGGTGTCACAGGTGCCACATTTATACCCGGAAAGAGCCCTTGGGGGCGAAGCAATTACTAGCCGATAGACTACTAGGACCCTCCTAGCCTGATGACAACTTCCTGCAATGTGTGGCATCTAGCTATCTCAGTGTGCACTATTCTTCCCACTCCCAAGATGGTAGACCCCTCTCTTGATGTGTGGAGCTTGAAGCCCACCCTAGCGGTGTGGCTACCTGGGGCTGCTTGCACACGGAAAAACTTGCTTGGCAACTGGTTTTCCCTCTCAGTTCCAGACGCCAACCAGTCTAACTCAAGAAAGAGCAGCCCCATTTGTATGTGTCCACCATTTTCCCTTCAAAGCAACTTCCTCTTTGTAGGTTGTCTTTTGAGCTCAACCTGTGTAGCTTCCTGCCAGGAAGAGATGACAGTGCTGCCAACTGCAGGCCTCTATTGTTCCCGCTCCTGGAGTCATGCACACTTCTCCTTAGGAGGACAGAAGGCTTTCTTGTGGCCAGCATCTGTAGATGGCCGCTGGAAAACTTGGGCAACAGTTCGGCAACTTTCTAAAAAGTTGCATTTCTTTAAAAAATTGCAATACCTTCAACTTGGGCATCAAGTCAGGTTTAATGTAACACATGTTTTGATAAATTGAAGAATCAATTTTACTGGTACCATTCAGAAGTTAGCACAGCTGAGTTCTCAGCATGTAACCCCATACTCGTCAATGGGTCTACTAACTTTTCTGCAGTAAAAATGGCAATTTGGGGGTTTTACTATTATAACATATAAAAAAGACATCATACTTTTTATTATACTGCACCCTGTCTTAGGACTTGATTGACATGCTGTAGAGGGGACATATATATTAATAAGGGAGGTTTGGGATTTGCCATTAGGATGAATGGCAAAGTTGAATTAGCAGTTTAAAACTTCTCAGCCTGTCTGCAATGGCAGGCTAGAATACATGTTTTCACGTTGTCACATCCAGGGTGCCACAATAAGTGCTGTAGTCATAGTGGGAGACTTTAACTTACAGGCCCTGGGTACCACTGGTACCAAATACTAGGTACTCATAAGTAAGCAAAGGTATACCAATTGGGTAAATGTCAATCACACATCAGTTTAGGCACCTATACACATGTGCAGGGATGCGCACTACTCCATCCATGGTCTATTGTAGAGAGAAGTGGCTTCCCTCGGAGTTGTCCATTTCACTGCAGCAGCCCCCATTGCTGCCACTTTTCTTCCTTCCTTGGGCACAGGACTCAACAGCCCAGGGTAAAATGAGAAGCCATGACAGATCCCTACAGCTCCTCTTCTAATGCACTCTTTTCCATTACGTCACCGGATGGGGTGGAATTAGCAAAACTCAGGAACCACACCAAACCAGTGACAAGATTGGGAAGTGGGTATGGTTAGAGAAGGAATTAATGTAATACTCACTTCCTGTCGATTACCCTTAATTTCCATTTCAAAGTAATGCACATGCCTATTAACGGGGAATTTGTATGAGCTGTACGTTGCCAGATTGGGCTATTTCCAGCACAAAAGGAAGATATTTTTTCCATTTGTATGGGGGAAAAAACCCTGGCAGGTTGTGTAGATTGGGCGCCATTTGCCCCTGTGTGCACAATATTTGGAGAATCTGCAATGCCGTCAGATGCTCTGCAGTTTCCATGCAGGATCCTTAGGCTCTGTGCAGCCCACTGTTTCAAATCAGGGGCGTCAATCATTCATAGCTTGAAAGCACTACCTATGAAGGTCCTGCTTTATGTTTCTGGCCTACCCCAGACTGAATGGACCAATGTTGCTGTTGCTACAAGGGGCAGGCCTGTCATCATTTTGTAAACATTTTGAATCACCATTGCAATTGCATCGCACGGTCTGCAGTGCTGTGGACTTTGAGGGAGGAGGAGTAGAGGAGAGTCAAGAGAAGGACTGGTTAGCTGCTTCTGTTGTGCAAGTGAGAGTCCCTGTGTGACCAGCAATTTCAGTAACAGTATGATAAGATTTATTATCTTGTCATAAAGAACTTTCTTCTGTGTACTCAAAAAAGATGAACTGTAATCTGTCTGGTGTGAAGGGCTTGCTCTTATGTCCTCGGACAAGATTTGGGCTATGTAAAACTGTCATGGTAAAATATTGCCTCTTGACGCGATATTACAGTAGATCAGATTCTACTGGTTATCTGCTCTCTAATCTTATCCTCCTAAAGCAAATTGTTAGGATTTGATGCTGAGAAGAGATACCGATCTTTTGGCCATATACCATAGTGTGAAATTGGAAAATCTGGGCTCAATCCCACATGGAAATCAAATCATCAAAATGCTAGGGGTAGTGGAAGTGACATCAAATGTCCTTTGTCTACCCAGATGACATCACAGGAAGTGATTTCATGCAAACTTTGGCCATGGTGACAACATAGGAAGTCACATCATGTGATCTTCAAATTAGTTAGCATTACATGACGTAACATCACTAAAACCTACAATAAGTGATAATGAAAATGTTTACTAAATTAGCTAAACGGGCATTTTGGATCCCATCGAAATACTGACTAGACCGCGGTTGTGATATCTCAGTGGTGTACCCACAAAAATCCAAGAGCACAGCCATCATAGGCAAAGAGAAGAGACATAATAGGTCAGCTTCAATCATCTGGAATTTACAGCCAACTACAAAAAAGCAATAGGACACGGTTTAGCATGAGAACTAGCACTCAGGTATAGGGAAATAGGAATAAGAATGGATGGGCTCAACTGGCTCTCTTATTTTTTAAAAGAAAGGTCCTTTCAGATTTGGTAACCTCTCTGCTACTAGGAGACTGTTCCTTTGAAGTGTGGAGTCCCACAGAGATTCTCACTAAGCTCCACACTCTTCAATATATATGTACGACCACTAGCAGCCATTATTCAGGAATTTAGGGCCAGATGTACGATGTGATTCTGCATGCGCAAACAGGTTTGCGAACCCGTTTGCACATGTAAAATCACTGTTTGGCCATGCACAATTCCTAAATACCGAGTCACAATTCATTTGCAGCTCGTTATTTAGGAATTGTGAGTCGCAATTGGGAAGGGGCTTTCCCTTCCTAATTGCGTCCGCAAGGCTATGTGTGAATGTTTTGTGACCGCAATTGCGGTCGCAAAACACTCGCAAATTGCCACCCTCTTCAAAAGGGTGGTAATGCAGTCGCAATTTGGGAGGTTTCCCCAGGGAACCCCTTCCACTTTGTGACTCTCTCTAAAAATATTATTTAAGGGCAGGCAGTGGTCTTAGGGACCACTGTCAGCCCTTAAAAGATGGAACGGAAACATTTCATTTAAAAAAAAAAAAAAAAATGCATCCCGTTTTCCTTTAAGGATAACGGGCTGCATTTTAAAAAAAAGCTGCTTTATTAAAAAGCAGTTCCAGACATGGTGGTCTGCTGAAACCAGCAGGCCACAATCCCTGGGAAGGCCAGCATTCCGGATGGGCTCGCAATTTGCGAGAGGCTCATTAATATTAATGAGCCTCACTATTTGCGACCCCATTGGGAATCGCAAAACAGTGTAATAACACTGTTGTACATTTCATTAAGCGCCTTGGAATTTCCGACTCGCTTACGATCTTCTAATGTAGGTCTCCTAAGGGTGCCGTATGTTCACAAATCCAGATGGGGTGGCAGATCATTCTCCAATCTGTCACCCAAATAATGGAATTCTCTGCCAAGGGAATCAAGAACAGAACCTAATGAGACTACGTTTAGAAAAGTATAAAAACATGGCTTTATCCGCATTAGTATTAATCAAGTCTCAGATATAGATGATTAACGATGAGTACTTGGCCCACTCAGCGCTGGGAAGCATTAGGGTAGCCATTGGCTATACAAATCTGCATTCCATAAGATAAAAATAACTTTTTTAAAACATTGCTACAAATACCCAGGCACAGCCATCATTTGGTAACCACCACCTTCATGTTCCTAGGCACAACTAGAATACACTTAGCAAAAGACTTGAATACTCAAATACAGACTCAAAAGCCTAGGCAGAATGTCTACTTGCAAAAGCAAATCCAATATATGCTCAGGCATAATCTCATATACCCAATGGTGTCTCGTAAGAACATATTCATTAAAAAGAGTGTGGCCTGGGTCACACACAAAGGCAGCCCCACCTATGACAGCAAGCATATACACAGACTCCACAGATTCAGTCCCAGGTAAACATTGCGCAGTAAAAATGCACATGCTCTTTTCACATACAATTTCCAGTTCTTTGACCTTCGTCCGCCACAACTACCTGCCTGCACATAAAACCAGGATGCTTATTCTCGAAGGAGCATGTTTCTTTTACTAATAGATTTGTGTGGCCAATGTAAGCCCATGAGTGTTTGATCTATGGCAGATTTTCAGAATAACTAGTGACTGTCTAAGTAAGTTGCATTTAGATTCATTCCACGTAAACATATTTTATGTCACTATCATAAAAATTTGGTATGGGTCTAGCATGCATGGATCTTTCATGGACACTGTACTGTAATTATTTTAGCCGCATATGTTGCACTTAACCACGCCTCATGTTTTATACACCTGCACACCCAACTCTTGCTCTCTCGTACTGTGTGCACCTAGACAGACCTCACTTGTGTGCACCTTCCTTCCTGGCACTTATGTTTACTAAATCACATTTCCCTTGTGTACATGTGCTAGCTTTATGTGTGTGCCTGTAGATCTTTATGTACATCTCACAGGTGTGTAAACCTTGCCTCTATTAACTGTGCGAAGCTCCTCACACCCCCAACTTTCATCACTCACCTGTGTGCACATAGAAATCCCTCACCTATATGCACCTTGCTCTCACCTGTGCATAGTTCTTTTTAAAGCTTCAATAACTAGCATGAGAGACGAATACTAAAATTGACAATCCATGAACATGTTCTTTTCTCAAATAAATGACATCACGAGGACTAATGAGTTAAATTATTTTATTGAATTAACCCATTAAACTAGTCCAAATGGGTCCCACACTGGGCAAAATATTTTTTTTTGTTAAGTATTATCAACAGTGACAGAGGAGAAAGATATTAAATGAGGCAGAGGGACACACTAAAGGAAGAGGGGCGAGGGTAAAAAGGAGGGAATGACTGGGAGGAAGGGACAGTGATGGAGATGGAATGGAAAGAGGGAGAGACAAACAGATGAGAAAGAGATGAGAAATAAAAGAGACTGGAGAGGAGAGGAGAGAGACAAAGGGAGAAGACTGAGATTTGAGAAAAGAGCAAAAACAAGGGATACAAAAAAACAAAAGGAGGACAGTAGGCTGACTTGGAAGTTTGAATAGAAAGATGGAGGATGGAGCGAAAAAGACAACTGATCCGATTTAGAACTTGACAGACGCAAAAGACATTACCTCTGCCTTCCTTATGAACCAAAATCCCTTAAATTTAGAAATGACGTCACTCATCTGCCATCTCCGTACATTGTGAGGAACTGCTATCACAGATGTTCATTTCAGTGTTCAAAACGTTTGGTGGGTGGCCGCCAACAGTTTTCATGGCCATCCACCAATCCTTTAACGTTTTGTTTTTTTCAGTAGGAGTTTATTTCTGGAAAACAAAAATAAACTGTCCTTGTGGTAACCGACAAGAAAAAAAAACATTTCACCCTAAATAGGACGGCCAGTGAAATGCTGTTCCTCTGACGGCCTCCACACAATTGACTCAGTGGACAGAAAACTTAAGGTTCACCCGTCTCAGTCCAGATGAGGTGGGCAGTCTAAGGTTTGGGGGACAGGATACTCTGTAGTGTTTGCAATGGGATAGCCTGTCCGGCAGACTAAAATTTGGTCCAAAATGTGGAGCCCTGTGGTTTAGGGGAAGAGAAAGAAATATAAAAGCAGATTTTGAGGGGATGAATTGGGAGCGAGAGAAAAGGAGGAAGGAGAGATGGAACAGGGCAGAAGAAAGACAAATGGGTGGGGGAGAAAGGCAGACCCAATAGGAGGGGGGGGAGAAGAGTCAGAGGAGGGAGGAAAGAGAGCTAGCGAAACATGTGCAGAGAGGATAGAAAGAACAAAGTGGCTGACTGAGGAAAGACTGAAAGGGAAGATGGTGGCAAGAAGAAAGATGAAATGAGTGAAATGAGGGAGAGACCTAAAGATATAAAGAGAGAGTGAACTGAGGAATGTGTGAAGAGAAATTTGGAGAGAGAGGGGAGAGAGAGAACAACAAAGGAAGTGAGGGAACAATGTATGGCAAAGTGATGGATGTAAAGGGAATAGGTGGGATAGAAGGTGTTAGATGTTTTCTGGCTTTTAACTACAAGAGAAATATGACTAGGGCCTCACAAGCTGCGCACTTTTGTTTTACAGAGTTTTATATAGTGCTGAGAGATTACTTTGGTCCTCAGTTTTAATTTCATTCAAATTAGGGATAGTATGGTGGGCAAGGGCGCCATTGGGCGGATTTGATTCTCCTCTTTTTTTGCCACTTTTTCCAGGGGTGGGAGTTTTTACATGATGGGTCAACTCCAAATCAGGCCCTAAGCCTGTCCACTGCCAGAAGTAAAACAAAGCTTTTTCACTCGCCTGGGTCGCCTTGGAAACTGTGTGGTGTTTAAGGTGCTCTCAACACAAGGGCAGTGAAACACTGCAGTCCGTGTTCCCCATGGTGCACATCTGCACATGTCTCCTGATGTGTGTGTTTATTTTGGACAGGATATGACCGCACATTGTTCTGGTCCAAAATCTTCAAGCAACAGAGGGCCCAGAGGTACATAGCGGGAAGAACATTGAGATACCAGGCGCTAGTGTCTTGTTTTGAAAGTGACATAGTTAGTAACCTTGCATAAGCTGTTTAAGGGCATTGCATTTGTTTTAAGGTCGTTTCTAGACAATAACAGTCTATAAAAGGAGTGATTTCTGATATTTCAAATTAAGACCTAATGTAAATCATGGAAAAGCTACACAATTTTCGTGAGTTCCAAATGATCTAAAATATTTCATATCAAATAGGAGTGAGTTTCATAATTGTGCGAGTTGCACAGAGGCAAGGTGGTATACATTTAAGCTTCTTCCCGTAGGGTGGCATGATCAGCCGAGTTGTCAGTCTGTAAGCAATCGCTGGAAGTCTTCATAATGGGACAGCGGTGCATGCTGCAAGTCAGGATAAAAATGCATTTCTAGAGCCCTGTGGAGGTCTTACTGGGATAACAATATCCTGTGGGAATTGAATACAAAACTGTAGGACTTGGCCCTTTTTCCCTCAGTTGTTTTCATTTTTCATATTGATGCAGATTCAGGGAGCCACTTTAATTACCCCTGAGAGCTTGTGTCTGAGGGCCTGAAGCACAAAATGGTGGCCTCCTGTGACATCACCAGCATCCACTGGAACCTACCAGCACCTTCCAGAACCTTCCAGGAGATTCCAGAACTGTGTGACAGTTGGAAACCGTTTAGAATGTTGGGAGGATAAGAGAGGCAGTTGGCAGTTGGAGCTGGCAGTTGGCACCTGACTGGTGAAGAGAGAGGAGCACAAGAGTGAAGGAGGAAGGAGTGAAGCAGCAGGGGTGGAAACTTGTGCCTGGAGTGGGGTCCATAAACCCACCCTTGATACTGGTCCCTACTGATGGATCCCAGCCTATAGCCCTGTGTGGGAAGAAGTCAGAAGAAAACCATCCTAAGGACCTGGACAGCAGGAACAGGCCTTAGAACCAAGAAAGCAGCAAGATTCTGACCTGAGAACTGGTTTCCCTGGAGCCTGGCGTCGAGTAGCCGAAGACCTGGAGCCCGAGGTGGAGAAGCGGCGCTGACTGAGGTAGCAGACGTCGTACCCGGTGCCGCCTGAGGTCGTAAGAGGGCGCCGGCGGAGGTCGAGAGGAATACCAAGGGTCGAGAAGGAGGTGAACCGAGGTCGAGCGAGCGGCGTCATCGGAGGAGTGAAGTCCGCCCTCCGGAGTCGTCGGAGACCGAGGTAGAGGAGCACCGGAGGTCGGGAGTGAGGATCGCACTCCGGAGTCGCCCGGAACCTGTGAGGAGGAGCACCGGAGGTCGGGGGTGAGGATCGCACCCCGGAGTCGCCGGAAGTCGACAGCGAGGCCAGGCCGGCCGACGTCATCGGAGCCGAGTGCGCCATCGGACCGGAGCCGCCCGAAGTCGACATCGTGAAGAGACTGCCCGACGCCGTCGAATCGGAGGTCGAGTTCGAACCGAGGCCGCCGACATCGGACCGGAACCGCCTGCCGGCGTCGTCAAAGAACTGACATTGTGCCGAGGCCGCCGAGACCGAACCGGAACCGCCTCACGGCGTCAACACGACTCCAGCGGCGTCGGAACAGCAGAAAAAGGGCAGTAAGTGGAGTAGAGGGCGCCTAAGGCCCTGTGGAGACCTGAGAGACTACTCTAAGGGGCTAGGGAGGTGCTGAAACCCACCTGACTGTGCCTGGGGTGAACTGGGACTAACCTAGAGAGGTTGTGTGGAGAGGGAAGCCAGGGCATTGGAATTTCCCCCCTTTTTGATCTACCTCAGTTTAGGCCTCAGCCTTTGCCTCAGTCAGGGAGTAGCCCCCCCTCAAGCCTACTTCACACCCTACAAGCTGTGCCTGGGCCAATTCAGCCCTTCAGAAGTGAAGTGTCATCTGATTACAGGAGTGTTACTGTATACTGCTAATTATTTATTGGGGGTACTGTATTTACTGAATTCTTGTCTATTTATTGCTGCACTGAATTTATAGGTCCACAGGACTTGTTGGTGTACAGTATTTATTGGTACAGTATTTATTGGTACAGTATTTATTACCTCAAAGTATTTAATTGTCTGTATATATTGCACTTGTATTTATGCCCTGTTATTTATGATCACCCCTATTTATTTCAGCAAACAGCAATTATTTATTTGACCTGCTCTATTTAAGAATTTGTATATTGTGATTGTTATTTATTTTCCCAATCAGCAACTAAGAGAAGAAAGATAAAGAAAGCATATTTTCATAATTTTTACGGTGTAGAGTCGTTTTTGGAACGGATGCACGCATGGTTATTGTATGGGTATATTGTATGCTTAGCACTGCGCCTGTTTCCTGACCACTCGAGCCAAGCTACCACATTGTGTGTTGGGAAGGTCCACCACCACCCTGCGGAGTGGGAGTGGGCTGTTTCCAACATAAATTGGTGTTCAGTGGTGGGATAGAGCTGTGCCTACATATACTCAACAATAACTGTGGGTAGTCCATAGGCCTACACCGGGAGTTTTCTCACAGCGGCCTTCCTAATTGTGGGTTTTTGTTTTTTCCAAATTTACTCTGGTGGTGGGAGGAGGTATTACTAAAGGTACCACCCTACATTGTTACTGCACAAAACCTGTACTCTAACCTGAGTGGGCAAGATGGAGTTTGTACTAGAAAATCAAAAAACGTACACTGTGGCCCAAGTCAGGAAGTTAACAGACCGGAGGGAGGAAAGACAGCTCACAGGGGACTTAGCAAGGCTGGAGAAAGAGATGGAGGAGAAAAGGATGGCGCACGAGCTTTGGATGAAGGAGATGAAGCTGCGTGCCCTCCAGATGAGTGTGTCCAGCGAGGACACTGGTGGCAGCATACCAGAAGCTTCACAGGAGCTAGAAGTTTATTTACCCCAGGAAGACATCACCAGGGTGTCTGAGGAGGCATTGGGGTGTGAACCTGAAGGGGGTAGTACAGGGATCTCCCAACCCAGCGAGGTGAGAGAAGTGGCAGATAGCCCAGCTAGGTCCCAGGGAGAGAGGGTTGTAGGGCCTCACGACCTATCTGCAGGAAGGCGTGAGACGGGGAGGTGTCCCGAGGTGCCCCAACCGAAGTCTCAGGGCCTGGAGAGTTCCGCAAGGGAGCCCCAGGTTGGGAGCCTAGGCTGTCCCGATGTGCCCTCCAGTGCAGGGGAGCCCCTAGTGTCAGGAGGACCCAGGGCGACTGTAACCAGCGCGCCTGAGGTTCTGGGGTTGGCCCAGTTTCAGGGTTTAGGTTCTGGGCTGGGATGCCAGGCTCAGGGGTTGCCTGACCTGGCGGGTGGGGCCTCGGTTAACCGGGTCCCCCCGAAATTGACTTCCAGGGGTACTTTTCCCGTTAGGAGGGTGCTGAAATCTGGAAGGGGGTGCAGAGGGAGGAAGGTCTCGCCTCGGGCACCGACTCAGCCTAAGGGTTTAGATCCAAGGTTGAAGGATCAGTTGAGGGGTCAAGGCCCTAGACTGAGGAGGAAGTGTTGGTCTGAGGGTGCCTTGCAGGGTAGGGTGAGGAACCCCAGAAGGAGAGTTAGGGGGAGGAGAGCCTCGCCCCTGAAGGCTGGTCAGCCTAAGGGTGCGAAACCCAGGAGGAGGACCGGAGTGGTCAACGGGCACTACAGGCCTGGGGCTACTGCCCCCCACTCCGCGAGATCACCCGGGCCAGAGACATCTGGATGGCCCAGGGGCCGATCCTGGCCACAACTAGCTAGGGAGCCCCCGTGGGGTGGTTTTGTTGGTCCAGGGAGGTTTGTTAGGGAACCATTGGGTTCCAGAGCGGAGGAGAACTTGCGGGTGCTCCTGCCGTTGCGGGCCTGCGTCCACCTTTTCTCGCCCCAAGCAGGGAAGACCATCAAGGCATTGATCGGTCTACCCTGGCTTTTGGCTGGAAGGGGGTTGTGTAGGACTTGGCCCTTTTTCCCTCAGTTGTTTTCATTTTTCATATTGATGCAGATTCAGGGAGCCACTTTAATTACCCCTGAGAGCTTGTGTCTGAGGGCCTGAAGCACAAAATGGTGGCCTCCTGTGACATCACCAGCATCCACTGGAACCTACCAGCACCTTCCAGAACCTTCCAGGAGATTCCAGAACTGTGTGACAGTTGGAAACCGTTTAGAATGTTGGGAGGATAAGAGAGGCAGTTGGCAGTTGGAGCTGGCAGTTGGCACCTGACTGGTGAAGAGAGAGGAGCACAAGAGTGAAGGAGGAAGGAGTGAAGCAGCAGGGGTGGAAACTTGTGCCTGGAGTGGGGTCCATAAACCCACCCTTGATACTGGTCCCTACTGATGGATCCCAGCCTATAGCCCTGTGTGGGAAGAAGTCAGAAGAAAACCATCCTAAGGACCTGGACAGCAGGAACAGGCCTTAGAACCAAGAAAGCAGCAAGATTCTGACCTGAGAACTGGTTTCCCTGGAGCCTGGCGTCGAGTAGCCGAAGACCTGGAGCCCGAGGTGGAGAAGCGGCGCTGACTGAGGTAGCAGACGTCGTACCCGGTGCCGCCTGAGGTCGTAAGAGGGCGCCGGCGGAGGTCGAGAGGAATACCAAGGGTCGAGAAGGAGGTGAACCGAGGTCGAGCGAGCGGCGTCATCGGAGGAGTGAAGTCCGCCCTCCGGAGTCGTCGGAGACCGAGGTAGAGGAGCACCGGAGGTCGGGAGTGAGGATCGCACTCCGGAGTCGCCCGGAACCTGTGAGGAGGAGCACCGGAGGTCGGGGGTGAGGATCGCACCCCGGAGTCGCCGGAAGTCGACAGCGAGGCCAGGCCGGCCGACGTCATCGGAGCCGAGTGCGCCATCGGACCGGAGCCGCCCGAAGTCGACATCGTGAAGAGACTGCCCGACGCCGTCGAATCGGAGGTCGAGTTCGAACCGAGGCCGCCGACATCGGACCGGAACCGCCTGCCGGCGTCGTCAAAGAACTGACATTGTGCTGAGGCCGCCGAGACCGAACCGGAACCGCCTCACGGCGTCAACACGACTCCAGCGGCGTCGGAACAGCAGAAAAAGGGCAGTAAGTGGAGTAGAGGGCGCCTAAGGCCCTGTGGAGACCTGAGAGACTACTCTAAGGGGCTAGGGAGGTGCTGAAACCCACCTGACTGTGCCTGGGGTGAACTGGGACTAACCTAGAGAGGTTGTGTGGAGAGGGAAGCCAGGGCATTGGAATTTCCCCCCTTTTTGATCTACCTCAGTTTAGGCCTCAGCCTTTGCCTCAGTCAGGGAGTAGCCCCCCCTCAAGCCTACTTCACACCCTACAAGCTGTGCCTGGGCCAATTCAGCCCTTCAGAAGTGAAGTGTCATCTGATTACAGGAGTGTTACTGTATACTGCTAATTATTTATTGGGGGTACTGTATTTACTGAATTCTTGTCTATTTATTGCTGCACTGAATTTATAGGTCCACAGGACTTGTTGGTGTACAGTATTTATTGGTACAGTATTTATTGGTACAGTATTTATTACCTCAAAGTATTTAATTGTCTGTATATATTGCACTTGTATTTATGCCCTGTTATTTATGATCACCCCTATTTATTTCAGCAAACAGCAATTATTTATTTGACCTGCTCTATTTAAGAATTTGTATATTGTGATTGTTATTTATTTTCCCAATCAGCAACTAAGAGAAGAAAGATAAAGAAAGCATATTTTCATAATTTTTACGGTGTAGAGTCGTTTTTGGAACGGATGCACGCATGGTTATTGTATGGGTATATTGTATGCTTAGCACTGCGCCTGTTTCCTGACCACTCGAGCCAAGCTACCACATTGTGTGTTGGGAAGGTCCACCACCACCCTGCGGAGTGGGAGTGGGCTGTTTCCAACAAAAACTAACTAGAAAAAGAAAGTGCAGGCACCACTCGTACTGCATAATTCTTGCTGATCGCCTGCATGAGGTTTGGGGAAGGAGATAGTCCTCACTCTCCATGTGGGCTCTGTATCTTGATTGGAACATGGGTTTTACATTCCAAGTTGCATTCTCGTAAAACGTATCTTTTTAGCCCCTTGGAGGGAGGCATCCCCTCGTCCTGAAAGGAAGGCCCCAGTCTAATAAACTGTTACAACATTTGGTTTAAAAAACAAGCCATGTAGTAGACCTTCTGTGAATAGAAAAAGAAGAGCTTTTCGAAAGAAGTCACACACACAGTACCAGGGGTCCCAATGGGAATTCTGGGGGTCGCAATTGTGACCCCTTAATGACATCCATACAATCACAGCTTCCTTGCTTGACCAAATTGTAGGATCCAGTGGAAAATACTTTATAATGCTCCCAAATAGCAGGATGGTAGGACTCTCACCATTTGTGGAGTGAGGAGTTAATCTCTGGGCACGAAGGGCTTGACACAGGTCTTGGTTTAAATCAATTTCTTCCATCAATGCTCAATGAATTATCCTCTTGAGGGTGCCCATGAATCGTTCAACAGCATTGACTTATAACCAGAGAGGTGTACTCTTTTAATGCCTGGTCTTGAGTTAGACAAGAAACCTCTTGAATTCTTTGCTTTTGAAAGGCGAGCCATTATCAGATTTGAGAATAGAGGGGATGCCTCATGGTGCAAAGATGTCATCAAGCCACTTGGTGACTTTGTCATGAGTAGTCGATGATACGTCTTCCACTAACAGAAAACCCAAATATTAATCAATGACTGCCATGAGATGATGTCTATTTGCAAGCGGCCTAAAGAAATCAACTGCAACTCTCTCAGGCATACACACGAAGGTCAGGCATTGTTAGTGGATGTTGCATCACCTTGAGGGCTAAACAGTTACAAAGGTGGCATGCTTTCAGCTCTTTCTCAACTCTTTCCTCTGAACGAATGAACATCAGTGTGTCTTGTGCTCTCCATGCCACTGGAGACAAGCTATTCTGGCTGATGAGGGGTGAAACCCCGAAACCGGTCCTAGGATTCTTGTTTCCAGTCCAGGGGGGACCTGGCCTGTTCCCATTGGGGGCAGGGTCAAGACTGATTTGCATATGGCTGGGTTGAAACCTGAATGGCATGGTGAGCAAAAAAACGATGTATTTGGGCCCAGTTATCTGTACTGGGGTGAATGTATGACATTGTTCTGCATTCTGTCCTTCAATTGTTCTTTTTGCATTTGTCCCCCCGAGTGGGACGGGTATGCCTAGACGTGGGTCCCGTACTCTCCATGCCACTGGAGTCAAGCTATTCTGGCTGATGAGGGGTGAAACCTGGAAACCGGTCTCAGGATGCTTGTTCCCAATCCAGGGAGGACCTGGCTTGGCAGTTCGGGCTGGACTGTTCCCATTGGGGGCAGGGTGAAGACTTAATGGCATATGGCTGGCTTTAAAATGGAATGGCATGGTGAGCAAAAAAATGATGGATTTAGGCCCGGATCTCTGTACTGTGGTGAATGTATGACATTGTTCTGCATTCTGTCCATCAATTGTTCTTTTTGCATTTGTCACCCCGAGTGGGACGGTTTTGCCCAGACGTGGGTCCTGTGCTCTCCATGCCACTGGAGTCAAGCTATTCTGGCTGATGAGGGGTGAAACCCCGAAACCGGTCTTAGGATGCTTGTTTCCAGTCCAGGGAGGACCTGGCCTGGCAGTTCGGGCTGGACTGATCCCATTGGGGGCAGGGTGAAGACTGATTTGCAAATGGCTGGGTTCAAAATGGAATGGCATGGTGAGCAAAAAAACGATGGATTTGGGCCCAGATCTCTGTACTGTAGTGAATGTATGACATTGTTCTGCATTCTGTCCATCAATTGTTATTTTTGCATTTGTCACCCTGAGTGGGACGGGAATGCCCATACATGGGTACCGTGCTCTCCATGCCACTGGAGTCAAGCTATTCTGGCTGATGAGGGGTGAAACCCCGAAACCTGTCTCAGGATGCTTGTTCCCAGTCCAGGGAGGACCTGGCTTGGCAGTTCGGGCTGGACTGTTCCCATTGGGGGCAGGGTGAAGACTGAATTGCATAAGGCTGGCTTTAAAATGATGGATTTAGGCCCAGATCTCTGTACTGTGGTGAATGTATGACATTGTTCTGCATTCTGCCCATCAATTGTTCTTTTTGCATTAGTCACCCCAAGTGGGACGGGTATGCCCAAGACGTGGGTCCCGTGCTCTCCATGCCACTGGAGTCAAGCTATTCTGGCTGATGAGGGGTGAAACCCCGAAACCGGTCCTAGGATGCTTGTTTCCAGTTCAGGGAGGACCTGGCCTGGCAGTTCGGGCTGGACTGTTCCCATAGGGGGTAGGGTCAAGACTGATTTGCATATGGCTGGGTTCAAACTAGAATGTCATGGTGAGCAACAAAACGATGGATTTGGGCCCAGATCTCTGTACTGTAGTGAATGTATGACATTGTTCTGCATTCTTTCCATCAATTGTTCTTTTTGCATTTGTCACCCCGAGTGGGACGGGTATGCCCATACGTGGGTACCGTGCTCTCCATGCCACTGGAGTCGAGCTATTCTGGCTGATGAGGGGTGAAACCCCAAAACCGGTCTCAGAATGCTTGTTCCCAGTCCAGGGCGGACCTGGCTTGGCAGTTCGGGCTGGACTGTTTCCATTGGGGGCAGGGTGAAGACTGAATTTCATAAGGCTGGCTTTAAAATGAAATGGCATGGCATGGTGAGCAAACAAATGATGGATTTAGGCCCAGATCTCCTGTACTGGGGTGAATGTATGACATTGTTTTGCATTCTGTCGATCAATTGTTCTTTTTACATATGTACCTTAAGCAATGAATGGCCATGCTGAGAAGGATTGCAGCGTGGTTCCATCTTAATAGAGGCAAGTAGATGACAGTGCTTACACTTGATCTGGTCAGGAGTCATTCCCCCATCAGAGAATATGTGCCCAAAAAATATGAGTTTGGTATTGTGAAGTTCACACTTTGCTGCATTCAGAGAGAGATCTGCATCAGTAAGTAACTGGCACACTTGTCTAAGAGCCTTGTCATGCTCCTTGTGTGTTGTCCCAAATACCATTATGTCATCACTGTAATTAAAAGCATACGTAATGGGTTCAATTACTTGGTTAATAACATCCTGAAATATCTCCACAGTCAAAGATACTCCAAAACGCAGTCTTTTTTATCTGAACAAACCAACATGAGTTGAAAAAGTAGTAATGTACCCACAGTTCTCTTCCAGCTCAAGTTGATGGTATCCTTTGTTCATGTCAAGATCAGCTGCATGATTATCTCCAATTTGTGGGGAACAGGATGTCTTGCTCTCTCGATTGCTTTGCTGACCTGGCACATATCAACACAAATGTGCACTCTACCTCCACTGTCCTTTTTTGGCAACACAACTATGGGCGAAACTCACGGTGCAGGACAGGTGGAGTGCTCATTGATGTAATGCTTTAACAGTGCTTCTAGTTTTTCCTCAACTGCTTCTTATCAGTGAAAAGTGACTCTGCAGTATGGTTGGACAACTAGGCGAATGTCGTCATTAATATGAAGTTACACTTTAATTTTCTTGAGTCTTCCTAGGCCAAGAAACCACAAGGGGAACTGACTCACAATTTCAGACTGAGCATTAATGTTGTAGTTGAGAGATATCAGTCCATTGTTAGCAGCAGTACTGGCAAAGCTAAGTAGGCATGCACACAATGAAGTTCCTTGAAGAACATGAATCGGCCTTTGCACTGATGTAGTTTTATGTCTCATGGTTGATGTAAGTTAACCTTGACTCTGTAATGGTTTCGAAGAAGCCCACATGCATACTTTCATGTTTGACGGGGTAAAGCGTGGCACAGGAGATAAGTTTGAAACTTTTCTACTGGTATGATATTAAACGATGCACCACTGTCTATATTAAAGGCTATGGGGTAATCATTCATGTTTAATGTAATTTTGGGGCAGTGGCCAAATTAATTTTGTCGCTCTGTTAAGTGATTCTCCTTTGACTTTTGATCTTCTTTTGAAGCGACTAATCCTAAATGTGCATGTCGTTCCTTAGTAAATGTCATCAACGTATATCTGTTTTCTTCACTGGCACTAGATAATGACGTTGAATACCCTTTATATGATGAACTTGACGACGATCGACTTTGCTTGGTTTCTACTTGTCGTAACTCATGTTGCCTTTTTGCCATGCAGGCATGGTGAGAATGCCGCTGGAACCTTCTAGCATCCATTTTCTCTTCTCGCAGTCATGCAGTTGGTTTTTCTTTCGCTCTGCAGACTGTTTTGAATTGTTTTGCTCTCCTGCAGCCTTTGCATATCTGTCTTATGGCTGGACATTTTGCTTCTTAGGGAAATGAAAACCCACATCGGAGACATCATTTTTTGTTCTTCAGAGACGTCGACCTGTGTGCATCTATTTTGTGCTTATGCTAGTTTTTCATAGTCAATGCTGACTCATTGTGCACTGTTCCTGCTTCCATATTAGCAGCTTGTTGATCAACTTGTTCCCCTGCTCTTGCTGCCATTAGCATCATCTCTTAAACTAAGTGTCTCTCTCAGCATGTGTCTTCTGAAAGAGTCTAAAAGACAGCCATCGATGAATCTAAGGCGCAAGGCTGCTTCATCATTGAACTCACAGACATTACAGTGGTTGATAAGTGTATCAAGTCTCTCAACAAATTCATCCATCTTTTCGCAAGTCAGTTAAAAATGTGCCTTTCATAGTCAACATTTTGTATTGGATTAAACTTGGCTTCCAATGCTTCTTTTATCTTTTGGTACAGCGTTGAGTCAGTTTGTGAGACTCTTTAGCACTTCTTTCACTTCATCACCAGCAACGTCTTTCAAATACATAATGATTTTCTTATCTCCTTCCAGCATATCTAAGAAATTATCTAACATTTTGATCCATGCTGCCCATCTGGCACCAATGTTCAGTTTCTTCGCTGTGTTGAATGGCGGTGGTGGTTTCAGAAACACAGCGGCATTGTACTTTAAGCTCCCTTCTGTCACCATTGAGCACATGTGCTGTTCAAACAGCGCCCTTCGTGCGAAGTGGGCCTGGCAGCCTCTCCACGCCCCACCCCCATGCTTGAGCCCGGTTGTCTTGTCTGATTAGAGGTCGTGCAGAGCTTTAATGCCTGGGCCAATAAGCATGTTTCTGCTGGGTATGCCTAGAGCGCTGCTTTGACTTGACACGCACCACCCACAGGCTGCTTTGCATAGATTCGGGCGTACTTGGCATGCATGAGAAATTTGCTGTAACGTTGCAAACTCTCAGGGAGAACAGCCTGGTTTCTTCGGGGCACGTACCCCTACTTGTTGCCAGTTGTAGTGTCTTCCCCAGACCAGGAGCACGCAAATGAACACGCCACACATGGAGCTCTGCAACAGACATCTTTATTCTTCAGCATACAATCACACACTGCACGTATTGCATTAAAACTTTTATATCCACACCTTAGCACCTTCAAACAGCCTACGTAATTCCTGTTTAGAGTCCTCCAAGAACCACATGGGTCATTGCATATAATCTCAATACACTACACTACTTATGCAGAACTCATTCTGTGTGTGAAGAAAGCTCGATATGCTGCTGCCCTGTGCAATACCTGTTTGTGTTTAGGAAGGCTTGCACTGCTACTCTCAGAAATTAAACAGCCAAAATGTATAGCTATCAAAATACATTTACAAAATATTTCACACTGATAGAATTAGAATGGTTGATCATTCTTATGAGACAATTATTTCTAGTGTTCAGGGTCGAACTGGGACAGAAAATAGACATGTACACCAAAATAAAATGGGTCTTCATTAGCGAATAAAATGCTAAAAAAAGTGTACCACATTTACGAATTGGGACTGTTTTGAACTTGTAAAGACACACTGTAAAGATGTTTTCCAAGGTATAGGACACTGCATGCATTAGTGTTTGCTGCAGGCAATGTTTGTGGTGATTTCAGGGAAATAAACAGTAAACACCAGCCCACCAGACCATAAAGCGGCCCACAAACAGCCAAACTAGTGTCACACACACTGTCCTGGCAGTCCAGCCATTCTGCCACTGCCAGATTGCCCTACAGGCAGTGTCTGCTCCTCTGTTATGGCAGAGGAGCGTCGCTCCACCTACTGTGAGGACAGCAGGCACACACAATAATCAAATGGTAATAAATACCATTTTATTTTGGACGCAGACTCATGCTGTTACATCGCAAGTGCAAAGGGTGGGGCTGATTTGTGTAATAGCACTATTACTGCAGAGAGTGCGCATGTCAGATTGACTGGTTGCCTTCAGACGGCCAACCTGACATGCGCACTTCAGCCTGCAAAAACCCCAGGGCTGAGAAACAGCAGAGGGATTGCAGCCACAGGGCCCCAGTCGCAAAATGAGCGCTGGGTTAGCTTGCTTCTCAACCAATCCTGAAGCTGCTCTGAAGCTCCAGGATTGGTTGGAATATGTTGCACAAGGGAGGAAGTCCTTCCATTTCCTGCTGCCTGCTGGAGTCATGGCCGAGGAGAGAGACATCGGGCGTGGCCCCGTGCAACATATGTGGTGAGTTTTTTGGGCAACACGATCCACCATATTTTAATGTTGCCAGCTGCCACTGCCTACAGACCAGTCCGACCCTAAAAAAGCAGCACACAATTTATAAAAATGTGGAAAACTGCAGGATACAACATAAGAACACACAAGTTCTGGGTACTAGGCACTAAGCAGCAAAAGGGGCACCCTTTTCTGTATGTGTCTCCACATGTATGTGTGAAAGGGAGAAACAGCAAATACAATTGGTTGAGTGGTGTCTGCCTTAAGTATCTTAGTTGCATTTTTGTAGTCCCTGATGCCCAGATTGCATCACAAAGACAAAATCCATTTCCTTCTAGGCACATAATATTGCCGGCAGAAATACAGGACATGGTCTACAGTTTCCTTAACCACAGGACAAAAAAGACAGCTTAGGTCAGGTTGAGCTTCAGCAAGGAGATGTTGCCACTTCGCATGTAAATGAACGAAACAGTAAGGTCCCGGTGCCGAACTTAATTCAATTCAATATCTTTATTTCGACCTTAAAATGTCATAAAAGAAAACACAATGAAATATAAAACAAATCATAATACAATACAATCTAACTATATAAACAGTAAAAAAAATGCATCTTTTAGCTAAAATAATTATCCAGAACAGTGAAAACCTCTTCATTGCCTATATGATACATCATCTAGGAGTCTCATTTAACAGTGAAGAAAAGTCATGTAGAGTGGACAAAATCTCATCTTTCCACGTAAATTCTTCGAATATTCCACATAGCAGCTAAATATTTGCTGACAGCAAAAACAGTGAATGGGGATAGGTCAGATTTTAATAATCCATATGCAGACAAATAATGCCTAAACCCCCAGTTTCTGCAGATGGGAATAATCCACTTTTTCCTAGGCTTCGAATAAAAAGGGCAAAAAAACATAACGTGGATGTCGTTCTCCAACTCCACAGTACAGGCTGGACAATTTTTAGAAGTAGGTGGGTGCCATCTACTAGTAAGAGCTCTTATTGGTAAAGAATTATGTCTCCATTGGAGAAATAATTTCCTAAGGCCAATGGGGTTGATGTCATCCAAAACGGACTCCATTTTATAATAATCTTTGATTGCTAAAAATGAACTGGACATTATCCCAATTTTATCACTCAAAAGGGAAGCAGACAGTTTGCAATCATGGTACAATCTGATAAAATCTTTTCTAGAAATTTTTCTACAGCCCTCCTCCGGGTTTATCCACAAAGCCGAACAACCCAGCCTCTCAAATTCATCCTTAATATATTTTAGCCATGGAATTTTCCGTACAACAGAATATTGAAAAAGTTCCATAAATTCCTGTCTATAGGTGGAGAGTTCAGGAGTTACTCAAAGTCGCCTCCAAAATGTTAAGGGCTTTAAACCTAATTCCTCCTTAACAGATCTTAAACCCAAGTCAAGCCTAAGAGGAAGAAGGGGTGAGCTAATAGGTAGGGCAGCCAAGTTCCTAAGAAACTTATTTTCCGTGGCAATGACTTCGGGGGCACAGTTGTGTCCCCAGAGTTCACAGCCATATATTATTGCCCCACGGGCCTGCATTTTGTAAATTTCGAGCGGCGCTCCTACGGGTTTTAACATGGATTTGTTCCATAGTTTAATAATAGCCCCCGCCTTTTGGGTTAATTTTAAGTTCGATTTGGTCTGGTGATTGGCCCAAGTCAGATTTTCATTTAGGGTCAATCCCAAATACTCAAATGTATGTACTCTCTCCAGGGCAACACCATGTATAACGGGATTAGGGCGAGTTGTCTTTGGAGGATTAAAGATCATAAATTTCGTTTTGCCCGTGTTTATTTCTAGCCCCCGGTCATAACAAAAAGAGACAAAGCCATCCAATACTCGCTGGACGCCCATTGGCGTCTTAGCGAGTAACAGGGTGTCATCAGCATACATAATAGCTGATATCCCAGTGCCACCCAATCTTGGAGCATCTCTATTGGGGACCGCATTCAAGTGGGAGATGAGGCCGTTTACATAGAGGCAAAACAGGGTTGGAGCCAGGACACAACCCTGCCTGACCCCCCTGTCCACGGAAAAACTAGATGTCAAATTGCCATCACTCCCACATCTGACCCTTGCGAAATTTTGAGCGTGGAGAAGTATTATGATATGCAAAAGGGGGGCAGGCATTCCTAACTACCGTAGCACAGTCCAAAGTTTTCTGCGCGGGACCAGGTCGAAGGCCGCGTGCAGGTCTACAAAGACAGTGTATAGGGAGCCGCCCTCAACCTTGACTATCTTCCAGAAGAGCATGCTCAGTCTGAAAATCTGGTCAGTTGTTGATATGCACTTTCTGAACCCTGCCTGGTACTGACTCAAAATCTCAAATTCCTCCATCCATTCCAAGAGGCGGTTGAGAATCAGCCTCGCAAAATGTTTCTGGGCAACGTCTATTAGGCTGATTGGTCTGTAGTTAGCTGGGAGCAGAGGAGACCCCTTTTTAAAGATAGGGACTATCTCTGCTCCCAGCCAAGTAGAAGGGACCGCCATTCCCCCGGCAATTGCGTTAAATACTGCTAAGAGATAAGGTGCCCAGACTCTAGGCTCGTGTTTGTAAAGATCGCCGGGGACCCTGTCCAGCCCTGGTGCTTTACCCGCAGGAAGCATGGATATAACTGCTTGGACCTCGCCCAGAGCAAAACTAACAGCCGCTGAGCCGGGAGAATCACTCAATGAAGGTTCATTCAATGGGACGTCCGTAGAGGGATAATCCCCCTTATACAGGGTACTAAAGTGATCTTCCCATACTTCTGCAGCGATATTCGGATTTACTGCTGGATCAGATTCAACTGAGCCAGTTGTCACAATTTTCCAGAAACTCCGCGCATCCCTACCCGCTAAGGCAGATGTTAACTTTGCCCAGTTTTCATTGCCCCACTCAAGCTTGGCATGGTGGATTAGCTGTTGATATGTTTGTCTCCTGTGTTGGATAACATCCCTATTTGCATTAGCTTTTAGTGCCTCCAACAATTCGCTCTTCGCCAATCTACATGCCCTGTTATACCATGGCTGCTTTCTGCGTGCCCTGTTCCCACGATGGGCCGGGGGATTTAAGATATCTATGAGGCTGGCGAATAAGGCTTTATTAAGATCACTCAGCTTTTCGCGGAAATCTGGGAGAGATTGCTGATCAACCAGAGTGGCCACTTCCACCAGGACTGGGATAGCCCTGGCATATAATTGAGATAATTCCTCTGGGTTACTAACCAATTTGTCCCATCTCACCCTACGTCTATTGTTGGACAAAATGGCCCTATTAGAAGCAACAGGTTGGAATGGCAATGGGTGTTCACCGATGCACAAACCTGGTAAGGAGAAATCCAGTATCAAGGGGTTATGATCACTCTCTCCCCTAGGTAACACCTTGAAGTCCAGTACCCTATTCCACTCCTTGCACTGAACAAAGATATAGTCTAATCGAGCCTCTCTCCCTGGTTTGTTAAAAGTAGGCCTAGGCGGGTTGTCAGATATTGTTCTGCCATTACACGCCCTGATCGAATGGGTCATTGTCAGGGATGTAATTTGAAGTGCCAAGGGAGCCCACGACCTTACCATAGGACTAGACACATGTGGGATTTTCCATAGGTCGTCCTCCTCCTGGTTTACAGCATCCAGCAACCCCACAAGAGGTTCAAAATGTGAATTAAAATCTCCACCGACCACAAACATAGTACCCTCAGGAATTTTAGTTAAAACAGTGGAAAGCACAGCAATCGTCCCTGATTCTGCAGAAAGACTCACGGGTCTAGAATAGACATTGATCACAGCTAGTCTAGAACCAAACCTCCAATCCAGTAGGACACATTGGACATCATCAGATCCTGTATCAAGGACACTGGCACTGCAACCCAAATGGGTAGCAACCCAGATTGTTAGACCCCCTGACGGTCGGCCCCTTCCTCCCCACCTTGCCGGACTGAGAATGAAGCAAACCCCAAACGAAGTTGCTCTTCCCTTGCCCAGGTTTCCTGGAAGCAACATATATCATGTAGGTCTAAAAATGAGCCCCATACAGGACAAATAAGCTTATTAGAAAGACCAGCTACATTCCAGGAAAGAATTTTGAGAAGAGCTGGGACATTGGGAGTAGCATTTGATTTAATGCAGAGATCCTCATGACTTAGATTCGCCAATCTTATAGAGTTGCCAGTCTCAGGGATGGTAAGGAGGGGCTGTAGCTGTGGGGGATACAGAGACCCATCAGCATCCCCACAGTTAGCATCCTCCCGAGACAGTCAATCGACCTCCTCGAGGCAGCTAAACCTATTGGTACAGGAGTAGTCGCTTAAAGTGGGCACATCAAAACAGGTGCGTCTGTACCTTCTGCCTTGAGGGCTAGGGCCCACCTTGGTCCATTCTTCGTCTATCCCTAAGTGGGTATGAGTATTTCGGGGGGGGTAGAAAAAAGACAATGGGAGGGGTTGTATAGAAGTACCTCCCGTATTACCCACCCAATTACAGATATATGAGACAATCTGTGGATTTCTGAAGTTCACCAAAATGCAATCACCCTTAATTTTCTTTATAGTGTTTCCCAGCCAGGTGACCCTCCTGGCCATCAAAACATCACCTCTCATATTTGGGGGCAAAGGCCTATTTATGTTCAGCCAGCTGGTCACTTTGTTTTTTAGAGAGTCACCACTTTCTATGACAGAGTTAGTAAGCTCTGGCACACCGCCCAAGATTATTACATAGGGTGCTGCCTCGGGGGGAAGATTCACTACATTTTTCCTACTTAGACTGACCGCCTTTGGGGTGGTACGGCCATCAGTCACATTGGAGGACTTCCCTATTTTGGTCAAATTTAATTTGGCCGACAAATTAGGATTCCTTACAGGGAAGGGTAATTGGTCCTGGGGGCACGGGGAAGTAACCGTAGTGGGAGGTGGCATATTAGACAAAGGTAATGGAATTTGCGCTGGGGTAGGTTGGGTTGCTAGTGTAGATATTGTCATACCAGCCAAAGTAACAGAAGTAGGCAGCTGGGGATCAGCCATGTTCTTTGAAGCCACACTTCTGATCATACCATTAGTTGTTACACAGTTTACAATTACCCCTGTAGCCGATTCTAGTTCTTTCAATCTCACATCGATGGTATCAAGTCTCGCCATCAGGGGGGTGAAGAATCCTTTCATAACATTTATAAGAGCATTTAGTACACAATCCTCACCCCCTATAGGCCCCGTTCCCAGAATTGAAGAAGAAGGGGGCTTTGTTTGCAGCGGGGTTTGTACAAGAATAGATCTATCATTAGAACCTGCGATCGGCCGAGCATTCCCGGCAGGTGATGCGCTTAATGAACCAGCAGAAGGGTGATCTAATTTAGCTTTTTTCCCCCCTTAATCTTCCTCTCTCCTTTCCTTTTAGGTACAGCACCCTCCCGAGGCCCTCGTAGACGAGACAACATAGGATCAGTCACGGAGTCAGGAACCTCTTCCGTTCCAGGGACCAGTACACTCTCAAGAATAGGCTGTAGTGAATCTCTGCGCGAGGATGTGCTAGACCTAAGATCTTGCAGGACAGATTCGATAGTATGGTCAATACTGTCCATGAGAGCAGTGTGTGAGTCATTCAATTTGTCAGGGGATCTAGCAGATGCAAGTAAGCCCAGAGAGGATCTTCTAGTGCTTGTAATCCTGTCTGATAGGCGTCTTTCTAGCATAATTAATTCATTGGTAACGACGGAATTGGCCCTAGTAAGGAAGCTATCCAAAGTACCCGCAACCAGAGGATGTCCTGGCATAGTTTTGCTTCGGGTGTCCTTTGATGTCATTGGCATCATCGACGAGCGAGATGCAGCGCCTGTCCGAAAGGGGGGGCCCGGTCCGGTCTTGTCCGTGCTTGAACGGGCTTAAACGGGCCCGCCCTTTGCCCGGGCTTCTCCCCGGTCTGCGCCCCGCTCGCGTCCCGCTCGCGCGAGAGTGGGCGTGTCTTAAGTAGGCAGGAGGAGGGGTCAGGAAGAGTGTCCCAGGTGCAGCCAATGATGGTTGCGCAAAGCGCACTGGACCTCGCAGTCCCAACAAAGATTTTACAATTTAAAATAACACTCCTTTCTATGTGCTTGCCGGTCTGCTCACGGAGGGAATCCCAGAGTGTCTGTAGATTAAAAGATAACACCAAGCCTACGAGCGGCACCCACGAAGCGGGGGCCGCGAGGCGTTTTGTACTTTCGAAGGAGGGGTCGGGAAGAGTGTCCCAGGTGCAGCCAATGAGGGTTGCGCAAAGCGCACTGGACCTCGCAGTCCCAACAAAGATTTAACAATTTGAAATAGCACTCCTTTCTGTGTGCTTGCCGGTCTGCTCCACGGAGGGAATCCCAGAGTGTCTGTAGATTAAAAGATAACACCAAGCCTACGAGTGGCTCCCGCGAAGCGGGGGCCGCGAGGCGTTTTGTACTTTCGAAGGAGGGGTCGGGAAGAGTGTCCCAGGTGCAGCCAATGATGGTTGCGCAAAGCGCAGTGGACCTCGCAGTCCCAACAAAGATTTTACAATTTAAAATAACACTCCCTTCTGTGTGCTTGCCGGTCTGCTCCACGGAGGGAATCCCAGAGTGTCTGTAGATTTAAAGATAACACCAAGCCTACGAGCGAACTTAATATAAATAGCTCTTGCAGCCGGGAGCTCAATTGTATCCATATACTAGTCCAGGCAATAGGTGTATTTAGATTCCAGAAAACTCAAAGTCAGGGCAACTACCCCCCCAGTCCAGTGAGATTCACCATCTGTAATATTCATAAAAATAAAGATGAGTCCTTGGGTTGCTGCATCCAGATGTAAGTTTATTTCCATTAATCAGGAATCAATGTACAGGATACAGGCCCCAGTTAAGGTCCAGTTAAAACCCAGTTAAGCCCCACCGGGAGCAGCTGCCCTGCTGCTCAGCCTCAGATCTAACTGGCAGTAGAATCAAACATACACAAAAGGAACTCTTAGGTGACATCACAGATACAGGCTGAGGGGCTAGAACAAACACAGAAGAAGGACAGAGAAGAGGGAAAAGCAGGATGTAACACATCTCCCTCCTTGACAGAAATAAGAGACAGATGTGAAATAGAACATACAGCACAACTGAATATAACACAACTTCCCCTTTAATAGAAATAAGAGACGTACGGAAACAACGGAAATAAGGAAAGCAAGTGATAGAACATATAGCACATACAAAGTAAACGCTCTTCGCAAGGTAAATAGAAAAAGATAAAGATCAAATAGAAAACATTTACAATATATTCATAAGTACAACAACATTTTCAAATATAACGCCATTTAGATGAATTGATCACCATAGCACAATGGATTAGCATTTTCAAATATAACGCCATTTAGATGAAATGATCACCATCCCCCTCCCTTGGGAAAATCCATTTAAGCATTTCTGAACTGGGACACTCAAGTCCCAAAACTTCTTAAATAGAATTGGAGAACACTGCTCCCAAAACCTCCTCATCAATAAATAAATGAAATATGAACTCCTCTAAAATACTAGAGCACATACGTGGTTCATATAACAAAGAAGCACTAATATTCCTCACATGAAAGCAAGCAAGAATATAACTGAGCACACTATGGCTCTTTACCTTTAAACTTGAAAAAAAAATGGAGCGCCTCAAAAATGAGCACCAATGTGGCTCCAACAATACATATCCAAACACTGGAGCAACCAATCTCCATAACCATGAACACCTCAAAAACACTTTGAAAAAATGGAGCGCCTCAAAAATGAGCACCGATGTGGCTCCGACAATACATATCCAAACACTGGAGCAACCAATCTCCATAACCATGAACACCTCAAAAACACTTTGAAAAAATGGAACGCCTCAAAAATGAGCACCGATGTGGCTCCGACAATACATATCCAAACACTGGAGCAACCAATCTCCATAACCATGAAAACAAATGAGTACCTCAACGAAGGTTGAGCACAATTGTGGCTCCAAAAAGTACGCAATAATAGAATCAATTTCTTCAGAACCCATCACACAAAATAATTGGAAAATGTACGCAAGCATAAATTACAGCGCAAACATCACACTGCATAACTTAACAAATATGCATAATGAAATACACATCATTTAAAACATTACAAATTAAAATAATAAAGGTAGTCACCGTAGTCTGAATTTTGGAGAGAGCTACTCCTCTGATACGTGGCACCAGGAAGACAAAAAGTAAAGTCATACTTGAAGAAGTCATAATGGTGTGCACAGCTCTGTTCGCTTTGGCGAAATTAAATTGAATACCTCCAATGTCGGGAGAATGGCAGACACTCTTTGAGTAAATATAGGCGAAATTATCATGTTGCTATGGTACCAGGCAACAACACTACAAAAAGTGAAAAGAAGATGGCTGCTACGCAAGTTCACGCTGCGTGACCTTGCGCGATGACGAGTCCTTGCGGTGCAGTCACGTAATTGCATTCCAGGAAGAATAAGGATGCCATGGAGGAGCTCAAGCAGAACACCTTTCAGAACGCTGGAACCACTCAAAAAATGCATCCTCTCTCCGGATGTAACAACCGTCACTAGATGAGGTAAAAGCATCGTTTATTCAATATACAGTAAGCGATGCTCTTTTGTTGTTATTTTAAATGTTGCAAAATCCGCCCAAAATGTGCTGAGAAAGTTCAGCTAGAATGGGGAGCTCACCGGCTCCCTTCAGTGGTACGCAGCGAAAAGCAGATCAACCAACAGTTCTCAAAACCAGACATAGCTTCCTTTCATGCCGTCTGCGAACACTTAATAAAAAATGAGCGATCTCGTTCTCAGATAAGTAAAAGTTTGTAAAATTTGAAGAGTTGGTAGATTAAAGTACTTTAAGTAGAGCGCACAGAGTTCAGGTAATCACATACTCTTTCAAACACGTTGCAGTAAGATTCAAAGCTGATACAGTGAAATCAACTCATTTTCAAAGGTGTGAATAAGGCGGAGAGTCTCAAAATCAAGGTGCAAATTCCATGTAAAAGTAGATTTCAAAAGCAGGTGACATCTAACGTTCAGGCATACTTTAACATGTCCCAATTTCAACTTACTTCAGGCTGTCAGTTGTTGTAGACACCGGTGGGGAAATCAAGGGGTTGGACATGCAGTTCATTTAATTTCTTGTAGTTTCTCTTGTAAAATTCTTTGATCACGCGTGGTTTCTTCCTTCAAATCGTCGCCAGTGTAATATTCATAAAAATAAAGATGAGTCCTTGGGTTGCTGCATCCAGATGTAAGTTTATTTCCATTAATCAGGAATCAATGTACAGGATACAGGCCCCAGTTAAGGTCCAGTTAAAACCCAGTTAAGCCCTACCGGGAGCAGCTGCCCTGCTGCTCATCCTCAGATCTAACTGGCAGTAGAATCAAACATACACAAAAGGAACTCCTAGGTGACATCACAGATACAGGCTGAGGGGCTAGAACAAACACAGAAGAAGGACAGAGAAGAAGGAAAAGCAGGATGTAACACCATCTGCATCTAAAAACAATAATAAAAAACAGGCCCATCAAAACATAAAACAGGTCTCTGTGTGTGCTGATTTTTGCCTATTTGAGGGCCTATCTGATCAACCCCTCTAGTATTGCCATATTGCACTATTTACGAGTTCAACCCTGTTTGCTTCTGTCTGATGTTTCCTCTGCTCTGCTATGTGTGTGTAAGCACCTTTCTCCACCATAGGATCATCACTTACATTAGTGAACATAGAATTACTCTGCATATGAGCAGGCTCCTGGAACACTTTATAAAAGCAAAAAAAAACTCTCTCTGGGGCTGCCTAAGAAATTAGAAAATCAGACTCTGGTACAGCTCCTTGGCTTTTTTTTTTAACTTACCTTACTTGTTATATTCCAATGATGCGCCCCAAAAAACAGAAATAAAAATTGAATTCCTCACAACTTATATGTCTTGTAAATGTGACGTGCACTATATCCCATGAATATATATCTGAGTTGATATGATAACCTTCTTCATATTTAACCGGTTGGTGAATGAACCCCAGATAACATTGATAATCATTTGCACTCCCCACTACAACAATTGCCATTATTAATGGCAACTTACATTTCATGTATGTTCCCACTGCCAGCCCACCTGTATTCAAAACTAGGAGGTTCAGTCTCCTTTCCGGGCTTAGCAATGCTAAGGCGAGTGGCCACTGTTGCCGCAAAGCATAATACAATACCTGACAGTTAAGTATGAGCATCTGAACCAGCCATTGTGATAAGAAGATTACATTGAAAATCCATTTGTAATACACAATTCAATGAACAGGTTACAGCAGCCCAGAAAGTATTGAGTTTATTTACAAAGAGCAAATATGTGCAGCTTATCAGCTTTGAGTTGCCGCACCTTGGGTAGTTGGAATAGTTTTTGCATTTCCAATTTTATAGCATGGAGTGTGTCTGCGCACTTCTGTAGTACTGGAGCTGTAAATTAGCAGCTATTGCATTTTTTGAACTCTACAGAAGCTTTCTAATACACGATCACAGTAATTTTTAGGTCGAGCCTAGAGTCAGCGCGCATGCACTGCTCTGGACATTAATCACGCCCCTGGCTTCCCATTGGTTGATTTGTGTGCTTTTAGAAACTCCCTTCCTTTCAGTGGCTAATTTTATCGTTTGTCCCGTCTTTTGGTGGGTGGTTCCCATGCCTGGTGAATGGCCCTGTTACATGTAGTATTGCTCTTTGGTTTTATTTCATTATGTTTTGTTGGACTTCTTTTTCTGTTTCCTTGTTTCTAATTCTGAACAGTTCTTCACGCAAGTTTGTGCGTTTCCCTTCATCAGCGAGGCACGCCAACTCATCTTTAAAATGCACAGCATGTTTGCGGCACACGGAAAGCACAGTGTGCGTGAGACACAGTGCTGATAATTCCAAATGGAAGTTGGTATATTGGTGCAATCGATCACACACACGCGTGTAAGTAAAAATATCATTTGAGTTATGCTACCCATCCATAATGTTGATAGCACCGAGAACCATGCTCACCTCGCTGCTCTTATGATTATCGTTACTTATGCTTTATGTGCCTTAATCTAGGCGCTATCGCACCGCATGTGTAATGCACATAAATGAATGAGAATATCTTTTGTAAATGGACAGAGGGGTGCCTGTTTTATCCTTACTTCGATGTCTGACAGTCCCGGCCAGGTTAGAGTGAGGTAACGAGCAGACGTATTTGGTTATTGTAGACTGGAAGTCGAACTTCCGTAGCCCCTGACGCAACAGAGAGGGGCGTTACAACAAACAAATGATGGACGGAATGTTGACAATGCATACATTCTCCCCCAGTCAAGAGATCTGGGTTAAATCCATTGTTCTTTTGCCCACTACACCACCCCAGTTTAGACATGGCCATATGCAAATCAGTCTTGACCCTGTGCCTCATGGGAACAGTCCAGCCTGAACTGCCAAGCCATGTCTTCCCTGGACCGGAATCAAGCATCCTAGGACCGGTTTCTGGCTATCAGCCGTCATCAGCCAGGATAACTTGACTCCAGTGGCGTAGTGAGCACGGGTCCCAGATCTCTGTACTGGGGTGAATGTATGATATTGTTCTGCATTCTGTCCATCAATTGTTGTTTTTGCATTTGTCACCCCGAGTGGGAAGGGTAGGCTCAGACGTGAGTCCCGTGCTCTCCATGCCACTGGAATCAAGCTATCCTGGCTGACGAGGGCTGAAAGCCCGAAATCGGTCCTAGGATGCTTGTTTCCAGTCCAGGGAGGACCTGGCTTGGCAGTTCGGGCTGGACTGTTCCCATGGGGCACAGGGTCAAGACTGATTTGCATATAGCTGGGTTCAAACTGGAATGGCATGGTGAGCAAAAAAACGATGGATTCAGGCCCAGATCTCTGTACTGGGGTGAATGTATGATATTGTTCTGCATTCTGTCCATCAATTGTGGTTTTTGCATGTGTCACCCCGAGTGGGAAGGGTATGCTCAGACGTGAGTCCCGTGCTCTCCATGCCACTGGAATCAAGCTATCCTGGCTGACGAGGGCTGAAAGCCCGAAACCGGTCCTAGGATGCTTGTTTCCAGTCCAGGGAGGACCTGGCTTGGCAGTTCGGGCTGGACTGTTCCCATGGTGCACAGGGTCAAGACTGATTTGCATATGGCTGGGTTCAAACTGGAATGGCATGGTGAGCAAAAAAACGATGGATTTAGGCCCAGATCTCTGTACTGGGGTGAATGTATGATATTGTTCTGCATTCTGTCCATCAATTGTTGTTTTTGCATTTGTCACCCCGAGTGGGAAGGGTATGCTCAGACGTGAGTCCCGTGCTCTCCATGCCACTGGAATCAAGCTATCCTGGCTGACGAGGGCTGAAAGCCCGCAACCGGTCCTAGGATGCTTGTTTCCAGTCCAGGGAGGACCTGGCTTGGCAGTTCGGGCTGGACTGTTCCCATGGGGCACAGGGTCAAGACTGATTTGCATATGGCTGGGTTCAAACTGGAATGGCATGGTGAGCAAAAAAACGATGGATTCAGGCCCAGATCTCTGTACTGGGGTGAATGTATGATATTGTTCTGCATTCTGTCCATCAATTGTTGTTTTTGCATTTGTCACCCCGAGTGGGAAGGGTATGCTCAGACGTGAGTCCCGTGCTCTCCATGCCACTGGAATCAAGCTATCCTGGCTGACGAGGGCTGAAAGCCCGAAACCGGTCCTAGGATGCTTGTTTCCAGTCCAGGGAGGACCTGGCTTGGCAGTTCGGGCTGGACTGTTCCCATGGGGCACAGGGTCAAGACTGATTTGCATATGGCTGGGTTCAAACTGGAATGGCATGGTGAGCAAAAAAACGATGGATTTAGGCCCAGATCTCTGTACTGGGGTGAATGTATGATATTGTTCTGCATTCTGTCCATCAATTGTTGTTATTGCATTTGTCACCCCGAGTGGGAAGGGTATGCTCAGACGTGAGTCCCGTGCTCTCCATGCCACTGGAATCAAGCTATCCTGGCTGACGAGGGCTGAAAGCCCGAAACCGGTCCTAGGATGCTTGTTTCCAGTCCAGGGAGGACCTGGCTTGGCAGTTCGGGCTGGACTGTTCCCATGGGGCACAGGGTCAAGACTGATTTGCATATGGCTGGGTTCAAACTGGAATGGCATGGTGAGCAAAAAAACGATGGATTCAGGCCCAGATCTCTGTACTGGGGTGAATGTATGATATTGTTCTGCATTCTGTCCATCAATTGTTGTTTTTGCATTTGTCACCCCGAGTGGGAAGGGTATGCTCAGACGTGAGTCCCGTGCTCTCCATGCCACTGGAATCAAGCTATCCTGGCTGACGAGGGCTGAAAGCCCGAAACCGGTCCTAGGATGCTTGTTTCCAGTCCAGGGAGGACCTGGCTTGGCAGTTCGGGCTGGACTGTTCCCATGGGGCACAGGGTCAAGACTGATTTGCATATGGCTGGGTTCAAACTGGAATGGCATGGTGAGTAAAAAAACGATGGATTTAGGCCCAGATCTCTGTACTGGGGTGAATGTATGATATTGTTCTGCATTCTGTCCATCAATTGTTGTTTTTGCATTTGTCACCCCGAGTGGGAAGGGTATGCTCAGACGTGAGTCCCGTGCTCTCCATGCCACTGGAATCAAGCCATCCTGGCTGACGAGGGCTGAAAGCCCGAAACCGGTCCTAGGATGCTTGTTTCCAGTCCAGGGAGGACCTGGCTTGGCAGTTCGGGCTGGACTGTTCCCATGGGGCACAGGGTAAAGACTGATTTGCATATGGCTGGGTTCAAACTGGAATGGCATGGTGAGCAAAAAAACGATGGATTTAGGCCCAGATCTCTGTACTGTGGTGAATGTATGATATTGTTCTGCATTCTGTCCATCAATTGTTGTTTTTGCATTTGTCCCCCCTAGTGGGAAGGGTATGCTCAGACGTGAGTCCCGTGCTCTCCATGCCACTGGAATCAAGCTATCCTGGCTGACGAGGGCTGAAAGCCCGAAACCGGTCCTAGGATGCTTGTTTCCAGTCCAGGGAGGACCTGGCTTGGCAGTTCGGGCTGGACTGTTCCCATGGGGCACAGGGTCAAGACTGATTTGCATATGGCTGGGTTCAAACTGGAATGGCATGGTGAGCAAAAAAACGATGGATTTAGGCCCAGACCTCTGTACTAGGGTGAATGTATGATATTGTTCTGCATTCTGTCCATCAATTGTTGTTTTTGCAACAGAGAGGGGGCCATTTGCCCCTGCTCACGAGGCACCCCTCCATTCCCCTTCATTTTCTTATGCTGCCACGGTTCATTTGCACTATAATGGCTTGTCCGTTACAACGGTTACAAGCTGCTAAGGCAGACCACGCTGTTCACCTTTACATATTTATGCTTGCCTGCCCACCTCAGAAGCCTCTCTCCCAGAAAGCATAGCTTGTTCATTTTTTAAGTCGAGTCTGGCCAGTGATAGATTTTAATATTATAAGGGGATACAGGGCAAGGATCAGAGATCCAAAGCTGCCACAGGTTTGTGCCAGATGTCTGTCCCCTCCTCCACACAGAGCTGCTGCTCAGCTCCTACCAGCAGACTAAGTTACATCCTGTTTATTACCTCCCTCATAAATCAGCTTTCTGGAAGATAAATAGAATGTAAGCGCTCTGAGGCAGAATAAACTTTCCAGCCAGCTCGGTGTTCTGCATACACTCCATGATAGGCATATCAATATAACCAAATTTTCAACAGTCTGAATTTTTTTCTTGTTTTCATAGGGCTGTTGCTCAGACTCTTGCAGTTGCACACAGAATGTTATAGTGCTGTTGACTTTAAACATGGCACTTGTCTTTTTGTCTGAGTGTTAAAAAGCCATGTTTTTATTGCAGCTCTTTCTCTTCGCTCCCCTCCTCGTGGTTATTTGAAGCTTTAAAATCGTATTTAATATGAATTAATGATGGTTCTGTTGTGTTGAGCTGATTCATATATATGTTTATTTAGATATTTTGGCTGCCAACATGTTGCACTTCATTCTCTTTGGGGGGTTTGAGACAGTGTAAGCAGTCGGAATTTTAGAAAAGAAATGTCATAGATTATAAAATGCATATAGTGAACTATCTCTGCATCAGCACAACACCACCTTCACATCAGTATACCACAACCAGCGCAGCCCCACCTCAGGACCAGCGCAGTCCCACCTCAGAAGCAACTTAGCACCAACACAGCACTACTTCAACATGAGCACAGCACCATCTCAGCATCAGCACAGCATCACATCAGCACAGCACCAACTCAGCATCCCTCAACACTACCTGAGCACCAGCTCAGCACCACCTACGCACCAGCACAACACAACTACCTCAGCATGACTCAGCACCACCTTAGCATGACTCAGCACCACCTCAGCATCACTCAGCACCAGCACATCACCACTTTAGCACCACCGCAGCATCAGCACAGCACCACATCAGCATCAGTGCAGCACTACCACAGCATCACTGCAACACCACCTCAGCATTACTCAGCCCCAGCACAGCACCACTTCAGCACCAGCACAGCACCACCTCAGCACCAGCACAGCACCACCTCAGCACCAGTGCAGCACCATCTCACTACCTGTGCAACACTACCTCAGCATCAGTGCAGCATCACCACCTTAGCATCAGTGCAGCACCACCACAGCATCTCTAAGTGCCATCACAGCATCACTCAGCACCAGCACATCTCCACAGCATCACTCAACACCACCACAGCACCAGCTAAGTTTTAGCACAGCACCATCTACGCATCAGTGCACCAACATGAGCGAAGTACCAGCGCAGAATCAGCACTGCACCACCTCAGCAGCAATGCAGCATCACTTCAGCATTAGCACACCTCAGCATGAGTGCAGCATCACCTTAGCACCAACTCAGACCACCTAAGCACCAGCACAGCATCACTCAAGCACCACCTCAGCATCACTCAGCACTGCCCCAGCATCACTCAGCACCACCCGAGCACCACCTCCGCAGAAGCACACCACCACTTCCGCACCACATCAGTATAACTCAGCACTCAGCATCACCTGAGCACCACCACAGCACCACCTCGTCATCAGCACTGCAACAGCACCAGCTCAGCATCAGCTCATGTTGTTTTTCAGGTACTATTTCCCAACCTCCACCCTAGGGCTGTTTAGGTCCTCCCATTACAAGCAAAAAAACTGTAACAAACAAGCGTTAGGACAGCAGGAAGACGTTGCCAGCATTGCAAGGACAGAAAAACTAGAAGACATTGCATATGTTAATTTACTTTTTAATAAGTGTGTTCATTTGTACATAATGTCTACTTGGTTATATATAAGGTAAAACAAATGCTTATAGCAGTTTATTATAACTTTTCAACATGCTGCACAGCAGCCACACTGCTCTACATCATACCATAAAGACATTGGCAAAGCCGAAAGCTCTAGCTAAATACTTATAAGATCCCAAAGGAAAGACCTATTGACTATGCCAATGCTTGGTAGTTTATTTGACCAGGTGCGAGCCAGATCCACATTCATATCAACCTCATATTAAAAAAACAGAGCATATGTTTTTTTATACTCACACAACTTAGCCCTCTTCCTAATATGTGCACCAGTGGAATATTTTCAACATTTATGTCAGTGTTGTTAACCATCAGTAGGAATCTCTGATCTCCAAATACTTAAACACTGATCCATTGGCAAAGCAAATTTATCATGGATATATATTCAAAGTGCTCAGTGCCCTACCCTGAAACAACAGACCCAAGCTAGTATAGCTATGTCATGCCCGGATAAGGCCACATCTGTCATAAAATATATGGCATGTGATATCTTATGACCAGTGGCATATACCGATGAATTTTAGAAACTTGAAACATCTTGCACCAAGCCAAACACAAATGAGCTCCAGTCTTAACTGCTTTGAGAATTGGTACCATCAGTTGCTCTGTTCAAAGTACAATTAAAATCTTTAAACAGCATGTATGGCTCATCCCAGTTGCATTCTACTGCTACTGAGTTGTAGATTTTTGAATAATTTCTGTTGGAGCCATATACCGAACTTATAACAAAATTATCTAAATTATATTTTATGCGCGCAATCGAAGATTGCCATTGGATGTCCGCTAGTGTAAGATCTACTTATATGATCCTACACCTCGTTCAGATTGCAACTCCTGTTAAAGCACTGGCTTGTTCTGTACACAGAGGTATTTTCATGGTAGGCTGTATCAGCTCCCCCGAACCTCCCTTCCAAAGGACGCCCTTCTGACTTATACCCTACCCCTTGTGGGTTAGCAGTGGAAGGTTTACTCTCTCCTTGCAGGATATGCTATTATGCATACAACAGGTACAACGCTCCTAAAGGTCAGAGAGATCACTGTGCCTTTAAATGTTGCACATCAATTTGAATTTTTACAAGTGGACTAATGTATCTCATCTGGTGATATCTTTCATAGACTGTATAAATGCCTGTGCCTCCTCGACCTTTTGCATTATTTTAAATTCTCCTTTCAATAAGACTCTCAGATTGGATTGCTGGGCGATTTATGCCTGTCCATCAAGGGCTTTCATCTCTGGGATCAGGCTCCTTAGTTTCCGACTGCGCTGTGCGGACTCAAAAACAAACGTCAGGAAATTCCGAAAGAGAAGCCAGAAATTGATTTGAATAGCTGCTTGCTTCCTGCTGTAGCCATACATCCAATCTTTCACCTTCAATTAAAAAACAAGTTGGTGGCTGTAGACTCAATTTGGCTTTATGAAATATAACATGAGTGACATAATGGACAGACCCATTCCTCAGCAGTAAATGTTTTAACAAATAATTCAGTGCCTGACCCAGGTATTTTTGGCCTTCAGAATCTTCAGAAAGACCCACAAATCTTAAACTGGCTATTCCTGAGCAAATCTTTTCTCTTTTGTGTCAATTACCTTTAAGCCTTTTCATGCCTAGATTTACAGGAAATGGCAGAGACCTCTGGTAGCCTCGATCATTTTAATATACCATCAGAGGAAGACTTTACCAAATTAGCCCCTAGTGTTTCCTCAGGTTCTCCGTTGGATCCGCTACCTCACAAAATATGGAAAGCCTTAGGAACAGAGCTCTTTCCGAGGTTGATCTGCAAGCAATCTCTGGAGAGTGGAAAAAAGCGATAATTACACTCTTTTGAAAAAAGCTATGCTAGATCCAGCATGTCCAAAGAACTATAGGCCCATCTCCTTGCTGCCCTATCCAGTGAAGATCACAGAGCGACTGGTCAGTAGAGCACCCAGTTTCTTGAAGCCAACGGAAAACTGGAGGATGTGCAATTTGGCTTTCGCCCAGGACATGGGACAGAGACTGCCTTAGTGACCGTATTGGACGATCTTCGAATGTGGGCGGACAGGGGACAATCAGCAATTTTGATTGTGCTGGACCTGTCCGTCGCATTTGATACGGTCAATCACGGGGTACTACTGGCCAGGCTCGCAGGAGCAGGAGTAGGAGGGCTGGCACTGGAGTGGCTTCAATCCTACCTTTCTGATAGGCAACAGGTGATTGCTCTTCCCCTGTACCAGTCACAGTTCATGAATGTCCAGCATGGTGTGCCACAGGCGTCTGCCATCAGTCCAATCCTATTCAATATCTATATGAGGCCTCTGGTTGCTGTCATCAAATCACATAACATCAGTCTTGTGAATTATGCTGATGACACTCAACTGATTTTGTCACTGGAAGGCCACCAGTCACTTTCGCCGGAAAAATTTCATGACTGTCTGCAAGATACCGCAATATGGTTACGAAATACCTATCTACAATTTAATGGGGAAAAAACGAGATCCTGTGTTGCTCAGCTGGGAAGGTTCCCCTCCTACTACCTACTAAGTTCTGGCCACTCCTGGTGACAGTTCCACTGAATACCGCAAAGGCAGTACGCAATTTAGGAGTCAGCTTTGATTGTAATCTGAGTTCAGAGTCTCAAGTAAATAAAACAGTTGGTAGCTGTTTCGCTCTGATTAGAGTGCTCCGAAGGATCCTCCCACTGCTCCCCACACAGACCAGATCATTAGTAGTAGGGAGTATCATTCTGAGTCGATTGGATTACTGCAACGCATTGTTGCTGGAGTCTCCTAAACATCTGATAGGGAGACTCCAGAGAATCCAGTCGATGGCGGCCAAGCTAGCTCTAATGAGACCACATCAATCATTGGCATCTCAGGCTCTCTCTGAGCTCCATTGGCTGCCAGTTATGCAGAGGGTACAGTTCAAGTCGCTATGCATAGTTTTTAAGGCTCTGCATGGCCTTGGGCCCAAGCAATTACAGAGCAGATTTGAATGGTATGCCCCCTCGCGTAACCTTTGTTCCTCCTCAGCTAAACTGGGGAGAGTGCCCAGGTTTAGAAGAGTCAGATCAGCAGGAAGGGCCTTCAGGATTGCAGCAGCTTCGGCTTGGAACAAACTCCCAGCCGAACTCAGGCAGATGGAAAACCTGCTGCCGTTTAGAAAGAAGTTGAAGATTTGGCTCTTTCCTAGGGCATACGTTTTTGGTCGTGTTTTTTTTAGCTCTATTGATCCCGTGCCCTCCAATATTCTCAAAGTTTAGCTGGTCTCACATGTTCAAGCGCCAGGATACCCATAGGGTCACAGTGCGCTCTATAAATGCTCATTACATTACATTATAAGTGCAATCCAATACAATACAATAGAATTTTTAAAGTGCGCTGTAGCTTCTGAAGAAGCGTCCCGACTTGAGCAGAATGAGTGTGAAACGATCAAGAAGGAACAGAACTCAAATACAAAAAGACTACGCATCACAAAGAAGTCTTCAATCGTTTGCGAAGAACAGGTTCAAGAGGAGCAAAATGCAGGGCAGTCGGCAGGGAGTTCCAGAGGCTGGCAATCAGAAATGAGAAAGAATGGCCACCTCTGCTTGCCGTGCAAAAACTGGGAACGCGCAGGAGCTTTAGAGCATTGAATTGCAGCGGTCTGCCCTGATTATAGGCTGCCAATCTTCTTCTTCAATATAAAGGGCCTTTTTGTTTGAAGGATATACAGGCAAAGATTAATGCCTTGAATTTAATGTGGTGGCAATGGTTTGCCAAAGTAGACTGCGTAAGGAGTCTCACACAAATTAACAAATCGGGATCTTCAAAATTAGATGTGCTGCTGCATTTTGAATGATCTGCCAGTGATGTAGCAAGTAACATGGTGAGCCCAAGTACAAGCTATTTGTTTGTTTAAGCTTGGAAATAACTAAGGCAAGAATGAGGGTCTTACAATTATTCTCAGGAACCAGATGGAGCCTCTTCCTGAGAGATTTTAAAGTAAAAAATCGCATATCCGAAACAGCTCTGACCTGCGGTCCAAAAGACAGATTAGAGTAAAATTTGGAGCCTAGGATTCTTACCACTGACGAGGGAGCGGAGGGGCTCCCCAACTATGAAGACCACTAGTTATAAGCGTTGGGATAATTTTTAATGCCAAAGAACAATATTTGCGTTTTGGCATAATTCAGTTTGAGGCAATTAACCTTCAATCATTTACCATCAACCTTTAGACAGTCCTTGAACACATTCAAGGCTCCCACAGCCATCTCCTGAAAGGAAAGCATAAACTGAGTGTCATTGGTATACAAAATCATCTTCATACCCCACGGATCAAAGAGACTACCCAAGGGGGCAAGATAGACATAGAAAAGGGTCAAACTCAGAGCAGAGCACTGAGTAACTCCTCAATCAAGTGGTTTGGCAGATGACTTGAACGGGGAGAAATTCCATTTGTGATCTGTCTTCAAGATTGAAATTGAGCCAGGCCTGCCTATTAAAAATTTCACTCCACAACCTTTTCAGCATAATAGAGTGGAAGATCATGTCAAAAGACACCGACAGATCTAAAAGGACAACCATAGCTGCCGCGTTTTGATCAAGATTGCCCCATATGAATTCAGACACCTCCAAGAGAGCTGATTCTGTGCTGTAGCCTAATCGAAAGTCTGATTGTGTGTCATGTAGGGAAGGGCAGAACTTGTGGAGTTGTACTCCATGGAATTCCGTGGAGTAACATAAAACCTCCACAGAATTCTGCAGAATTCCACCCAAATCTGCATCAGCGTGAGCTTCATACAAGGAACCGGAAAGTACTGGATGACTCCCCCACACAGAGAAGAGGCACAGGATGAAAATAACATGAAGAAACTATGACAAGTATTTACTGGGATCTGTACTGAGGTAACCTCATTTAGCAGTCAGCACAAAGGAGTCATCAAATGCCTTCGAGTTTGTGCTCATGCCTGAAAGGGCTTTGGGTTGACCTCATGAGCCACTGTGACATCCCCAAAATTAACGCTGCAGCCTGTTTGTGTAGGGTTTCACTCATTTTCACTCATTTTTCCAAGCACTCTCCAATGCTACCTTGAGTGACTCAACTCGGAATTTGCTGTCTCACAAGGAATGGGCACAATTTATAGATAGTCATGAAAAAGCACTGGGCCTCTGCCTTCCCTACGGTTTTGATGACCATCCACCAACTTTTCACATTTTATTATTTTTCAGAAACAAACTCGTAAAGCATGAGTTTGTTTCTGAAAAGGTGTCAGTCTGGATCCAGATAATTATTAGCAGCAGTAGCCCTGCATGTCAGTAGGTGGCGTCTGTCCACTCCGCATCCGTCGACGGGGTCATGGGCGCCATAAGGCCTATGTGCGCTGATGTCAGTTCTTAACACAACTTTCCACACCAGAAGTGCAGAGCAATGAAAGATACTGTCCACTGGTGTGTCAAAACTAGGGCTTTTTAGACGAGCCCCCTAGCCCTATAAATCAGTTCGCAGAGCGGGTAGGATGGGTGCAGTGGTAAGGAATCTGCAACTAATATATGTCTCTACCAGATATATCTTTACAGAAGGTAAGCAACGTGTTCATCCGACAGAGATTATTAGTTATAGATTCCTCTATTTAGAATAGATACCCCAGTAATACCAACCCCAGGAGAGGGTCTTTAAACCAAGATTACCCCAGGAAGTCATGGAGGACCGAGCGGGCAAAGTACCCACCCCTTCCAACTTGGCTGTCCAGGCAGTAGTATCTGGTAAACATGTGCATGGATGCCCATGTCGCTGCCTGACAGATAACCCAGTTGTTGCAGCTGTTGCTCTACTGGAGTGAGCACGCAACCCCACATGAGGCTCCTTCTTTGTCAATGCATTGCATATTTTAATGCAGAGGACAACCCATTGAGAGAGGGTCAGTTTTTGCACAGCCCAACCTTTTTGGGTGTCCACACAGCCAATGAAGAGTTGATCATCAACACAGATGTCTTTAGTATGATCAAGATAAAAAGACAATGCATGTTTTGGGTCCAGACAGTGAAGTCTCTCCTCGTTCTTGGAGGGATGCGGGGGAGGGTAAAAGGTGGGCAGAGTGATGGAGTGTCCCACATGAAAGGGTGTGACCACTTTAGGGAGTATCAAAGCTTTCGTTCTTAGCACCACTTTATCCGGATGGAGAGATAAATGAAGTCCTGCGAGCAGATGTTATAGCAACAAGGAAACAGTTTTAAGAGTAAGAAGCCCGATAGGGCAATTATGAAGAGGCTCAAAGTGAGCACACATAAGAAAGGTCAAAACCAAGTTTAAATCCCATTGGGGCATTATGAAAGGAAATGGGGGAAACAAAGGAGTAAGGCCCTTAAAGAACCTATTTACAATGGGAGACTTCAACAAGGAAGGCTTATCTGGAAGTCTCAAAAAGGCAGCAATAGCTGCAAGATAGCATTTAAGGGTGCCCAAGGCAGAGCCCTGCTAGGCCAAAGAAAGTGTGTACAAGAGAACCTCTGAAAGAGGAGTGGAAAGGGGATCAACAGGCTTTGCTGTGCACCATACCACAAACGTGTTCCATCTACAGGTGTATACCGATTTAGTGGAGGGACGCCTGGCTGCCAAGATGGCATCACAAATGTCGGGTGGCAGGTTAAAAGCTGCCATCTGCCACCACTCCATCTCCACGCAAGGAGCTGGAGCCTGGACAAGTTCGGGTGAAGAACCTTCCCCTGCTGCAGTGACAGAAGATCCTCCCGAAGTGGCAGTCTGATCGGAGGAACGATGGGCATGCTCGGAAGGTTGGAATACCGGATTCTTCGTGCCCAATCTGGAGCCACAAGAATGACTTGAGCACGTTAATGTTTGATCTTTTTAAGCACTCTGGGCAGAAGTGGTATAGGTGGAAAGGCGTAGAGGAGGCTGTAGCTCCACTTGCGATGAAAAGCATCTCTGAGCGAGCACCACCTTGGAAACTCCAACAAACAATATTGCTGATATTGCGTATTCTCTTCAGAGGCGAACAGATCTAACCAAAGCTCTCTCCATCACTGAAAGAGACCTTGCACCACCTACGGATGGAGACACCATTTGTGATCGATCAGGAACCGATGGCTGAGTTCGTCAGTTCCGGCGTTCAGAGAACCCACCAGGTGTTGAACCACCATGGTTATGCCCTTATGTTTCAGCCATGCCCAGAGGGAGAGAGCCTCCTGACAAAGGGTCCATGACTCCACCCTGTGTTGTTGTAGTACCACATGGTGGTGGTGTTGTCCGTGAACACATGCATTGCTTTCCATTTTAGAGAGGAAAGGAATGCCTTCAGTGCCCGTCTGATCACCTGGAGCTCCAGAAGGTTGATATGGAGACCGGACTCTGCCAGAGGACAGACACCTTTGATCTTCACCTCGCCCAGGTTGCCGCCCCATCCCAGGAGCGATGCATCTGTCAACACTGTTAGATGTGGTTGGGGAAAGAAGAGTGATCTACTTCTGACCCAATCTTGGTTTGTTAGCCACCACTGCAGTTGTTGCGCAGTTCCCTCCAAGATCTGGATATAGTCAGAAAGATTCCCCTGACGCTGCACACACTGGAACTTCAGGTCCCACTGCAGAGCCTGCATTTGCCACCTGGCATGATTCAACAGCATGATACAGGAAGCCATGAGACCCAGCAGCCTCAGAGTCATTCTCACCGAAATCCAGGGCAGAGCCTGACACATCAGTATCATAATCCAAATAGCCCGGACTCGCTGCTCAGGAGGATAGGCCCGAAACTGTCCAATGAAAGGGAGCGTTTGAGAGGGAGTTAGATGTGACTTCGGCATGCTGATAGTGAAACCCAGCAAGTGTAGGAGGTTCGCCATAGTCTAGAGGTGGGAGACGACAGCCTGGGGCGAGTTCGCCTTTAACAGCCAGTTGTTGAGCTAGGGGAAGACTGGTACCTCTAATCTGCACTAAGCTGCAACTGCCACTATGCTTTCGTGAACACCCAAGGGGCACTGGTAAGGCCAATGTGGAGCACAGTAAACCTAAAGTGCTCATAAACCAAAAGTAACATCTGTGGGCAGGATGGACAGGGATATGGAAATACACATCCTGCAAGTCCAATGCTACCATCCAGTCTCCTGGGTCAAGGGCAGAACGGGCCTGGGCCAAAGTGAGGATCTTGAACTTCTCCTTTCGGAGGAAGAAGCTGAGGGTTCAGAGGTCTAAGATAGGACGTAGGCCTTTGTCCTTCTTGGGCACCAGAAAGTAGCAGGAATAACAACACGTCCAACTTCTGGCACAGGAACCCTGTCTATATCCCTCTTGGCTAAGAGAGATGCAACTTCCTTGCTGAGAAGCGCCAAATGATCCTCTGACATTTGGTCGTGGGAGGGTGGCATGGCAGGAAGGGTAGTCTCAAAGGGGAGGGGGTAGCACCTTCGGATGATCTGCAAAACCCACCTGTTCAACGTGGTGGATTGCCAGAAGAGGAGGAGATGGAGAATCCTGCCTCTGACTGTCTGTTGATGGGCCTGAAACATCAGACTACAAAGGTTTGGAGGCGGTGTCTGGGGGAAAGGGTGGACTGGCTAGCCTGCTGGCTCCCTCACCCACAAGAACACTCGGTACCACGTAGATGGCCATGAAGAGGCTGGACAGCTTGCATGACTCAGTGGCTTGGCTGGACAGGACGTGGCTGAATGCCCCTTCCATAACCACAAAAGGAATGAAAGGCAGACTGAGGTGGACGAAGGCAGCCGTGAGGCCCAAAGATCTGGCCGTAGCTCTAGAATCCTTGATACACTCAAGCGCTGAGTCTGCCTTGTTGCCAAAAAGGTGAGTGCCTTCGAAGATCATGTCCATCAAAGTAGATTGGACAATCCCCTGAGAAGCCAGAAATCCTCAACCAGGCGTAGCGTCTGAGTGCTACTGACGAGGCAATCATTCTGTGCAGTGAATTGGTGGTGTACAGTTCACAATGTATGGTGAATTTAGCTGCGTTTCTCCCATCCGCCACTGCGTGGGAGAGAACAGCCAGGGCTTCCCTTGGTCACTGAGGAAGCACCTGCGCAACCATATACCAGATGGTATGGGAGGCATGTGGTATTCTCCGACTTCAGTATCAAGCTGGAGGAACAAAACATACTCTTGCCAAGATGGTCAAGCTTCTTGGATTCCAATCTGGGGGTGCAGAAGGGAATGCGCCCCTTGAAGATGAGGCTTAGACAACGATCTGCGTTTAGGTTGGTGTGGTAAAAAAAGGAACTTACGTCAGAGCCCATCGGCCGCATGTATATAGGTCCCGCGACATCATCCGGTTGCCCAGAACGCCGATGATGGACGTGGAGCCGACCGATCACACATACTGATGCGCAGAGGTATTGCTTTTGAACATTCTCTAGATCCAGACTGACGCCTGGGGGAAATTCTAAGGTAAGGAATCTACAACTAATAGTCTCTGTCAGATCCTCAAGACTAACTATTTCCTGACACAATGGTTAACTGTTATAAGGGTGTATAAAAGATATTCAGTTCAACTTCAGGAGCAATGATAAATTGCCCTGATTTTCATTGCCTTAGATTATTTAATTGGACATTCTTGCTGCAAGTGGCAGAGTTGTGGAAAGTAAGGTATCTGAATGCCCCTCAGCCTTTCCGCTATTTGCTTGCTCTGGTACCTCAAGAGATGACAAATTTCTTAGTGGCTGTTGGACCTGGCCCTCTCTGCAGGGTCACTCCCCAAACATTTTTCCTTTTTCCTTTTACCTTTGCTGAATTCATTTTTGTTAACCTTAGGACTCAAGCACTGGTTAGCAGTGGTAAAGTGCAAAAAGTGCTTGTGCTCACTCCCCAAAACATGGTCTGATTGGCATGTACCTCATTGACGTATTTAGTTTACATGTAAGTCCCTTGCAGAGTGGTATTCAATATACCCAGGGCTTGTAAGTTAAATGCTACCAGTGGGCCTGCAGCACTTATTGTGCCATCCTATGTAGCCATCTAATACTTGTCTGAGGCCTGCCATTGCAGCCTGAATTCAGTGTCACACTGCCATGTCGACTTGGCATTTAAATCCCTCTTGCCAAGCCTTAAACTCCCCTTGTATTACATATAAGTCACTCCTAAGTTATGCCCAAGGTAGCCCACAGGACAGGATGCTGTGTAATTAAAATGTAGGGCATGTACTTTTAAGCTTTACATGCTCTGGTAGTGAAAAACTCTCAAATATGTTTTTCACTACTGTGAGGCCAACCACTCCATTAGGATAACATTGAGTACTCCTTATTACATTAAATATGATGTAATTCCTAGCTGAGAGGAGGTAATATGTCATGTCTGATACCTATAGAATTGTTATGATAAACTTTCTTTAATGGTGATTTTTTTTTTTCATTAGAATTCAAAAAAAAAAAAATGCCACTTTTAGAAAGTTGGCATTTTCCTGCCCTTTGTGCCAGTATCCTGTCTGTTATGACATGTCAGGGTGTAGCTGACAGGCTTTGTGAATTCCTCCTAGACAATCGCACAATAGTGGGATTAGGTGGGCCTCAAATGGGCATTGACTGACAGGATGGGGGGCAGAGCAAGCACAGCTCCTCTGCAGCTGAATAGGCCGTAGCCTGTCTCCTCACAATAGGCTTAACAACCCTGTATTGTCACCTCAGCCTGCTTGGAGCCATGATAGGGGGAGGTCAGGAAATTCCATTCACTTCAAAGTGCCTTTCTATAAACTGCTCTCACATTCTAGAAGAAGGTAACCAGGGTATATAAATATGACCTTCACACCCACTCTTCAGTTCGCTACTGGACCTGTGGAAGGACTGTCAGAGGACTGCCTGCCGCTGTCACCTTCTGTGCACTCTACCAGACTGCAGCTGTACCTGGAAAGACTCCTTTGCTACCTGGAGTCTGCCTTGAACCCTCAGAGGCCTGCCCTGCTGATGAGCCCTGCATATGCACCTGCACCAAGGACTACCACAAGTGACCCCAAGAGCTAGTTTGCTGGCCTCCTGTTCAGAGCCACAGGGACAAACCATCATGAACATGCACCTGGACCCTTCCTGAGTGACTCATGAACCCCCACAAAGTCTCCATCCACTCTTGGACCCTTGGCAGTGGTGATAAAAGTGCCAGATGGCCAATTTTCAAAACTGATGACAGAATTTTTGGCCAAACTGTGCTCTGACAACCAGGTGGAGACTGGGACCAACGTACTCACCTATCTGCCCGAGGTGCAATGCCGGTCAGATTGAATTCACGGCTTCTCACGCTACATTCTTCTACGCAGCAGCAAATCAGTCTCAGTTGTCCTTTGCTAAAGGGGTATCTGACCTTGTGGACCTGTCTTCGGCTACAGCCCTATGCTTTGTCCCACTGGAGATTTTCGAATTCCATTCCATCGGTGACTGAGTTTGAAGGTAAAAATCTTCAGCATGGCTTCGCTTCAAGGCCATCTGACGAATATGCTTCCTCCTCGGACAAGCCTGCAGCCTTTCCCTGCTGAACTTCTACCTTTTTAGAGAAATGTTTAGGTCACAGGTAAGTGCTGACGGGCACGAACTACTTCTGTACCCAAACCATGCACCATCACTGTCAGCCTTAACTTTTGACTTTGACCTGGTCTTGCGCAACCAGATGGTCGCATTTGGAGCTTTGAGCTTTTGGACACTAGATTTCACTCAAAACTTTAAAAACTAATAACTCTAGTTCCACTGATTGGATTTGTTGTGTTGTTTTGGTATCAATAACTCATTAAAATCTACTCTATTTTTCTAAATTGGTTTGGGATTTTTCTTGTGTTGTGTTTTCACATTATTACTGTTTCTGTGCTGCAAAAATACTTTACACATTACCTCAAAGTTAAGCCTGACTACTTTTTGTGCTAAGCTACCCAGGGTTAAGCACAGGTTAATTTAGTTACTTTTGTGGTTTACTCTGCACGGGCTTGTGGCTGTTGCTTGACCAGGTCTCACACCCTAGTCAACCAACAACACAATTTCTCACAGTGGCATAAGGGCATACTATTTCAATGGTTCTTTCTCTGAGGACCCACTTCCAATTGGGTGCCTAATGGGTACAATACATTCCACTTGTGCGTAATCGTGTCTACAGCCACTTTAATGTGGCAGTTTGATTCTCTGTTGGCATAGTTTTGTGAGAAAATTATATTTTCTTTGATTGGGGTATCATTAGGGGTACATTTAAAAATGATGTAAGTGCTCCACTCTCTTTCATGTCGCTTCGAATTTTTCATTATGTTAACTGCTTTTCTCCTTGTCCCAGTCACTTGCTTTTTGTAAATTATCAACTGAGCTGGGGGTGTGTAAGCTGGTTGCATTAACTTGTGATTGCAATGGGGAGCTACGCAGTTGTTTTCTCACTGAGTTTTATAAGATGACAGGTTGCAAGAATGGCATCAAGCATAAGTTAATTATCATGGTATTCTCTTTAAGGTTTTTGTGTTTTGTATCTACGTCTGCATAGCCCTATCAACAACAGGAGTTTGATGTTTGCTTAATCTGCCTACCCCCCTTTTCAATCAAGCAGACCTCCTCCATTCATTTGTTAATTTGATGTTAACCTCACCCATTTTGCAGTAATTACTTCTCATGTTCCCACCATTTCACCGGTCACTCCAGTATTTACTGCAAAAATGTAAACCTATGTGTGAAGACATCTCTACCACCATGGTGGAGATCTTCGTACAAAAAAAAGGAGAGGAGGAGGTAGAGATGTCCACCAGTAGGTTTATGAATAGCATTTTGTAGCAAGAAAATAGTACTAATCTAGCACTACTTTACATAGAAGAATTGGGCCCCATTTTTCCAGTTCTGGCTTTTTTCATTATTGAGAGAAATATCAGTCAAATAGGTTCAATGAAAACAACCCATGACTGCGATGCACAGAAAAACATTAGGTTGTCAAATGAAAACGCAGAACATAAAACATTGTGTGCTGATAAAATGGGGCTTAATATGGGCCGATGCCATCCCATCAACTCTACTGTAGAATGAATGCTCACAATGATGTATTGTGCTATTTGCCTCCAATTTAGATCATAACATGCAACATGCAGAGGGATGGGACTTCTACCAAATCTACATTCACAGTCACCGATCTAGTCCGCACGCCCACGATCCGCAGAATCACTGTCTGTCTCGCCATGGTTTGGTAAGAATTTAACCTATATCAATCTAGGTAGTTGTGGGGTGGGCAGAAAGAGTGAAGCTGGATAGCCAGACAATCAAGAGGAACCTTTGCACTAGTACCATTGTTGGACTTAGGAGCTACCCAGGACAGTGTAGAGGGTCTAATATCAATTGCCTGTCTAGAGTTGAGAAAATATTGTTTGTGCCTGGGCCATATACTTAGATTCTATTTCTTGCTGGAGCCTCATTAATCTTTATCTGGTATGGCTTCAGGAGAGGTGAGGAATATCTCTTGAATGAAAGGAGGAGAGGAGGGAACGGGGAGGATAATGTCGATACAGTGAACATGAATAGGGAGAGGATGTGGTCTCACTGCTAGACTGCGGACCTTGGAGCTGGGACACCAAAGCTCGAGCCTCGGGGTTGACTCCAAATCCTGGGATTCTGGGCAAATCACTTAATCTCCCCATGCCTACCAAAAAAATGAATGTGTCCTTGTGTAACGTAACTGGTGCTCATGTAATGCGCTCCAATACCTTCGGATCGAGTTTACACTATATAAATCTGCAAAGCAAAAAAAATGAACATTTTTATTTCAAGTTTTCATGCAATATTGGAACGTCACTTGGCTTCTGAAATAACTAGTTGTGGTGTTAAATAAGTTGATAAGCATAATTAAAGGCTGGTGAAGAGACACCTATATGGCTGCAATTGAAAGATCTCTCTTATGAGAGCATTAGCACAAAACATTTCAGTGTGAGATACTTTGTAAAAGAAATGAAAGTATGTACATTTCTGAGAATAGGTCAAAACAACCAAGGACGATGAACAGTTAGAAACCTCTGTTCGCAGAGAGCAGGAGTAATCCTTCTTTCTATGGGTCTGGAAATAAATGCAGGCTCCACTTCCCCCCGGAGGCCACCCCTCTAACAGGAGTGTTAGTAGGGGTTCCCCACCTCAAAGATAACATAAATGAGACCCCTGATGAATTGATCCAAAAAGTCAAATTTTGGTGCACAAAGCTGTCTGATGGTGGGGCCAAAGCAGCATCACACATTATTATGGCTAGGCGAGTGGGATGGGTTGGTCAGGGCATGAAGATGGATGACGGCAATTGTGTCGTTATCAACTTTAATCAGGCCAATGTAGCTGGTCTCCTTTTTAAAGAGGGCTGTAATCATGGTCCGGTGACATTAAAGGGTCCCCCCTGTTTTTTTTTTACCGCCCACCTGTGAGAAACCAGGCTAGTAATTCTACATCTCTGTTTGGTTACCCCGCAGAAAGTGCATGTAAAGGGTCCGGCCTTAGACGTATTAACAGGGAGAGTCATCTTTTTACTCTGAACCCAAACCCACAATCCTTAAGTCTGTCAACACCAGAGGTTGTTACTGGTGAGAGAGCAGTAGGGAACACCTTAGAATTGGATAGCAGATTTTTCCCTCTGAGTCAGTTAGATTCCAATGACTGACTATCAAATCACCCCCCTACACCTGGTTTAAATCAGCCAAATCAGGCCATTTCTATCATGAGTATACCAACAAGGGAAGAAGAAAGACTGACAGAAACTTCAAAAGTACTTGGAATATAGCGGATTTAAAGAACAAGAGCGATGATCCCAGGTGGCTTGGCCTAGTAAGGGAATATGATGTAGTGGGGTTTCAAGAAACATGGTTATACCCTGTTCCTGGGATAATTGTGTGAGTCAGGATACTTTGTCCTGTTTTGTGAGCTCTATTTGCACATTCGTAAACATTTTTTTTCCAATTTTAAAGGACAAAGGCTTCTTGCAGGCTAGGCCAGCCCTAACATACTTGCAAATGCTGAATAATCCCTGGGAAATGTATAACATTGCTAGCTTTTTTTTAGTATAGCGTCAGTCAGAGCAAGAAAAAGAACAGAGGGCCCATGTGATCTGACCTATTAAATATATATCCTTTTTTTTAATGTGAAATTGTTTGCTCTCTTATAATATGCACTTTACATTACATTGTGTGAACTTTTTAGAGAGTTCTTTTAATCATGTGTATTGTTAACCGGGATTGTATATTAACTATGATTGATTTTCGTTTCATGATTGTTTAATATTTGGCTTTTATGTGATGGATTTCTTAACATGCTTTAATGGTTTTAAATAACCAAATAACGTGATTTTGACTGACTAACCAAGGACGATGGGCGTCTTAGATGTCTGAGGGCGTCACTGTGCTACAACCCTTGACAAAGATTATCACTGCTTTTCATATGAAGATGGGAATGTTGTCAGCCTTCATGAAGGCCTTTCAAGCAATTTTTCTTTTTTAAAGCTCTTCATAGAGCAGAACTGTGAGGATGTACTAGCATCAAGGCATTTTTAGCCCTCAGGACAACATTCTGCAAAATGTCTTTGAGAAATGAGCTTTTTGATTCTTATAGAAAAGCAGTTCAGCCCAAGCAGTGGTTCACATTGCTGCAGTATTTCAATTGACACTTTGAGATTTGATGGCTCATGATAATTCAGCCCATATTTCTGGGTTCACACACATAAGAGAGTCCTTTCTAGACAGCGTACTTAAATAATTTATATCCAGTCATTTCAATAGATATGGATCTTATTTGTATCTTGGTAAATTCCAGATAATGGGATACATTTATCTACAGATGTCATCTACAGATATGCTGTTGGACCTACATATATGTATATGAAAGTGGTCCATTGGTGCAACCTTTACCTGGACCTATAACTTATGCTTTAAGAGAACTATATTTATAAGATTTTCCTTTTGCATAATTTTATAGGTGGATGGGTCCAAGGATGTCCCACCGTTTGCTCCATTTGTAATATCAATATTGAAGATGCAACACATTGTCACTTACCTGTGAGAGGGGCTTGTCGCTAAATACAGCCACTGAACAGCCCTATGCATTTAAAATGATTTTGTTTTAATTTTAGCTCTGTAAGTGGGAATATGATAGAGCCAATCTTTGTCTTGCATGTCTTTCAGAAGAGCCATATGTGTTATGTTGAAGCTGCTGCCCTTCGCGCCCATTTCTGGGTTTGTGGGCAGGTGATTTATAACACTTTATGCATCTCTCCCTTTTCTTGATGGAGCGTGTCACGTGGGGTTTGTTTCTGTCCAGACCACACTTGGCATGGGAATGTTGCTGTGCAAACACCTCCCTCATAATGCAGCTTTGTGAACTACAGGATGTGTATCAGTCTTCCGCTGTGTGAGTGGGGCAATCATTTGAGTTGCTCCTTCACTTCCTCTTTGCCACCTCCCTCCTTCTGCCTCTCTCTAGTCCTGCACCATTCTGGCAGCTAAGTTCTGTTAAGCATCTGCTTCTTGTCTTTGATTGTGTGTTCCTCTGTATTGATTTGGATGACCGTTGTTTCCTTCAGAGATAGAGGGCCAGCCTCCCTTCTTTGCAAATTGGTGTGGGAGGGTTATCTCTGTAAGTTCTTAGGCCTCGGCACTCAATTTTCTCTGCCTGTCACTGCCTGAAACTAGGAGTCAAAGGACGACTGTATAGTTTCTGGAGGCCCTTGGACGTGTAGAGTCATTCTCGTTGTTGCCTTGCTGAAGGTGTGCAGGCCTTCCACGTGTAATTGTTTTCCAGGGGACCCTTGTTTGACAGATGGTAGATGTCTTTCTCTATAGATCATTATTTTTGCTCCACAAAATATAGGTAGAGGAGAAAGGTTGTTCTAATACCGTGCTGTAGCCAGTATGTATACAAGTGGCTTAGTGTGGCTAGTCTCCAACATCTTTTTATACTTCAGTGCAGCTGTTTGTTTCTCGCATTTCAAACTTCCATCTACCTTCTACAGTTTCATTTAATGTTGCATAGCCATGAGACCATATGGGGCTCATTTAGCTTTCTTGCCATACAGCACTGATGAACTCTTGACTTGGTTCTATGCTGCATGTCGGGTCATTTGTTTTGTGTCAGCTGTTTTCATAAAGTTCTTGACCACTGCAGGTTCCTATAGAGGTGCTGTCTCTTTCTGTTCGTGCTATAGGTGGCCTTCTGGAAGCTCAGACTCTGCAGCCTTGCTCATAATTCCCATTGGTTTTCCTAGGGATGTGTAGGTCATTTGTCTGTTGATTGTGATTCATTCTTTCTCTTATTGACTCTCAGACACTTGCTCTCAGTCATGTTATCTAGGCCATCGTGCTCTACTGTTTCTGGTGTGGCCTTCTGGTTCCGACTCTGGCCGCTCTATCTGGAGGACATTGCAAGTTTGTTTCCACTTCCACTATCCCCAGTGTGATGTTTCAGCTTGTGGCTCTGTTCACACCTCAATTAGTCCAACATGTCTTATACATACATTTTCCATGTTTCTTATGTTTAAACTCTTCCTCCATCTTGTGCAAGACTTGATGATGACTTCGATTCCATCTGATTATTGGTTGTTATACAGCTGCTTCTGTTTCTCATCTACTTGTCTCTGTTGCTTCTAGAGCATCATTGTTGCTAGGGGGGGGGGAGGTGTATCAGTTTTGGAGTTTCAGCCATCCACTTGCATGTCTTGTGTGCTCATGGCCCTGCTGACCTATCCCTCTTTTTCTGCTTTATTGCCTGTCAGGCTGTATTACCTTGCTTAGTTTGTGACTGATTGCTGTGGTGTTGGTATGCTGATAGAGCCCCTCGCTACAACCATGATTATCTGATATGAAATTAGCAATATGGGATCTTGATACTTGAGTTGTTTGGCACATTATGTGTTTTTGGGATTCCTTGCATGGATTTTCTTTTACCTGGGTCACTTTCTTCCTTTGAGCGTTGTGCTGCAGACATGGTACTGTGTTTTCTTGTGCCCGCCCCTCTGTGGTTGTGGTCTCATACTTCCTTTGAGTCTTGTAGTGTAATGCTTTTGCAGGACTTTCCCCTTGGGAACTGCATTTTAGTGTTCCAGGTATAACAGTGGATTCCCATCTTTCCCTGGTCCAAACTACTATTGTACCTGATTCTGTTTTCGCCCCATTTTTCGACATGGAACGCCTGCTCTTCATGGGCTCACCTTTCTCCTTTTTCACACTGCTGGAGATGTCCTATGCATAACTGTGGTCCTGTCCTTGGTTGTGTGCTTCAGTTCTTCTCTATGCCCTGGCTAGGAGTTCTCCATCAATAGTTGGGCAGCTCCAGCTCATCACGGTGTTGTGCTTGTCACTCCTCATGCTGATGTCATGTCCCTTGGGAGGGAGCTTGTTCCTTCGCCTTTGGTCTCAGAATTTGGAGGCTGGGTCCTTCTGGAGGTTGGTTACCTGCCACCTTACAGGATGTGCCTGGGTTAGTGTGCTCTTTTGTAGATCCATTGTCTTGGTGTTGGGGCCCAACACTGTTCCCTTTCTCTGTATGCTCCCTTTCCTGTTTCACTACCTTTCAATACATTTTCACTCCGTTGCTGCCTCACTCCGTTAGTTGTTGCCTATTCTCTTTCCTATTGGTGACCTAGTTGGAATGGGACTGGCTCTCTCCTCCTATTGTTTGCTGTCCTTTAAATCTGCTTGTTCTGCGTCGGGTGACACTCTGGTGCTTCTGATTGCATCCTCTTGGCATGGGTGGTCTAGGTTAAGGCTTCCCCGCCCACTGCAATATGATACTGAACATGCATGTTACTAGTAAACCTTGTGCATAATGTCCCATAGCTTGGCACACACCCTAAACAAGCAGTGGCAATGCCAGCAGATCTTGCTTTTGATGGTCGTTCAAACATCTATTGGCTTTGCCAAAGCTTGTGCACACTCAGGCAGCAATATGGTAAAACAATATTGGGAAAAAAGAATTGACTGATAGCATTGCATGCATGTATATGCACGGATGGCCATAATAAGATGTTGTTTGGCTATATTTTTGTAAGATGGCCAGAGACCAATTTGAGGTGTTAAAGTAATAATAGAGTATGAGAAAAATGATATTAAAATGGCAGCTCACAGTTGAAGGGCAGTGGGGGAAGAGAGCGGCATGGTAGTAAGGGGGGGGCAAACTCCAAAAACCCCCAAAAAATTAACTGCAAATTTGTAGGCTGTACAATCAAACCATAGTAAAATACAGGAGCTAAAAGGAAAAATTGGGCACAAGTGATGGCACTATAGTTCATAGTATTTTGGAGACAGAAGTGCACATGGCCACCAAGAAACTGCTATCACGTTGACTGCGTGGAGATAAAGGTTGAAGAACATATATTGTAATTGTATTTATATACAGCTTACCATCCCTGTTGGGGCGTTTAAGCGATATTTGGTGAGTAGCATGCAATTCCAGAACACAAATTAGAGTTATTTATTTAGTAGATTATTTTTTTTTTCTTCTTCTTGAGGATTAGTGGTGGAAATTTCGTTGAGCAATTGCTTGAGATTTCGTGCCTTAAGTGTATAGTTTTGAAGGGATAGATTGGTTTTGGTGGATTATTGAATAAGATAAAAGACGAATAAAAGAGAGGAGTTTGGAAAGGTATTTGGGAGTCCATACTGGTAGGAGTGGTTTGGGTTGAGTCAGAGAGTGAAGGTAGGAGCATAGTTAGAAAGTGGTTTAAGATGAGTTAGAGAGTAGAACTATGGGCAGAGTAAAGGTTTGTTTGTGACTATCTGAAAGAGACTATTAGTTATAGAGTCCTTATCTTAGAATTACCCCCAGGCGTCAGACTCGATGCAGAGATGTTATCTTTAGTAGTACCCCTGCGCATCAGTGGGTGGTGTCGGTCGACTCCGCATCCGTGGTTGGCGTCATGGTCGCTGAAATGACGTTGCGGTGTCTACTTAGACGCCGCCCCAGCGCACTGATGTCAGTTCTTTCTTTTTCCACGCCAGCCAGCGCAGATCCAGAGAGAGTGGTACCCTTAGTCATTTTTTGACTAACACTTTTTTGACTTTTGTCAACATCTTTTTCGAGTCGTTCGACTCTTGGTGCACATAGGGATGTCCCATCGTTGGACCGGGTTCAAGCCTTGTGACTCCTGTCACAAGTTGATATCAGTCACGGACCTGCACCTCGTTTGCCTCTTGTATCTGGACCGCGACCATGACTGAAGTAATGCTCCGACTGTCGGGCCATAAACCCAAAGTCTTTGCGGGAGCGGTCCCGAAAGCTTCTGGAGGCCCAGCAGTCAGCTGAGTGCCACTCGAGGTCCCGGTCAAGAGGGAGGTCCCGGTACATGTCGTGGAGTCAACACCATCATTCCTCCTTGAAGTCTTTGTCATTGGGTAAGTTGAAGCACAAGAAGAAGGTGAAGAAGCACCGTTGCTCTTCGCCTTCTCCCCATACGTTGGCCTAATGCAACGCGGGATGCAGAAGGTCATCGTCCTTCGGCTCCACCCGCTGAGCCTACTGGGATGACTCAGAGTTTCCCTCCCTTCCCTGGAGCCAGGGCGCCCCCTGCCCAGCTTTATGCATTTTACGAAGACCTCCACTCCATCTTTGGGAAGCCTGACTCCGCTGGCGCACCTTTGGGCCCTAAGGACTTGGTCGGCGACTCCGGCCTCGGAGCTGCAAGGCCCCCTGGGATCCAGGCCTGGATCCGGATCGGTGCCGGTTGACCTCAGAACACCTCCCCCGGCACCAATTCCTCTGATGACGCCTCCGCCACCTGTAACGCTCGTTCTGTCCTTGGGCGGTGTTAACCTTGGCCTCCCCTTTGACTTGGACACAGAGCCAGACTGGTGTCGTCCGACGCCGGTACCGGCGCCGATCGGTACTTTTGTATCATTATTCTACCCTGGCATTCCTTATCACCCTGAGTGGTAGCCAGAGGAGGGTGAAGAGGACTGGGAGGGGTCTGTTGACCCTCTGGCAGACCAGCTTGAAGAGCCGGACTGGAGAGAGGAGTTGGGTGAGGCCAGTGGTCTGGATTCTTCCCCAGACCTTGGTGTGCTTTCTCCCCCTACCGTGGCCACAGGGAAGGGAGCCTCCTATGCTGTGGTATTGCGTAGGGTGGCTGAGGCCTTGGGCCTTGGGCTTCCTATGGTGGCAGTCAGGACTAACCTCCTGACTGAGGTGCTTCAGCAGGCAGCGGCCTCTTCGGACCCCCTGCTGCCATTCAATGAAGCCCTCACAGACATCCTTCCGGGCACTTGGTTCAAGGCCAGCACAGGGGCTCCTGTGGATAGGATGATTGCCCGATGCCACCATACGGCCCTGGGCGACCCAATTTTCCTCTCCCAACACCCTTTCCCTGAGATCTTGGTGGTCCAAGCCTCAACATCCAAAGGCGCGTTCCCTACTCCTCCCCCAGATAGGGAATCCAAGAAGCTGGACCTTCTTATGAAGAAGATGTTTTCTTTCGCCAGATAGGGACTGCGGTGGGTGAACACCTCATATCTCTTGGGCCGGTACACCCACTCTGTGTGGGACACAGTTGCGCAAGTTCTGCCACAGTGCCGGGAAGAGGCCCGGGCCGTACCTTCCAGTGCGGTCAGAGAAGGCAGAGATGCAGCAAAGTTTGCAATTCGATGTGGTCTGGATACCGCCGACTCGCTGGGTAGAACGGTTTCTACATCAGTAGCCTTGAGGCGCTATGCCTGGCTGAGGTCCAATGACTTCTCCGGGGATGTCCAATCGACCCTTTTGGACATGCCCTTTTATGGCTGTCGTCTGTTTGGCGACAAGGCAAACAATGTGCTTGAGCGCTTCAAGGACTCTAGAACTGCGGCCAGATCCGTGGGGCCTCGCTGCCACCTCTCGCTCCGTTTAGTCTGCCTTTCGTGGCTACCGATGGGGTGCCCCACCATGTTCCACCCAGGGCCACAGCTCAGCGCAAGCTACCCAGCCTCTACGTGGCTGGGGACGTGGGACCCAGCCCCGTGGGCCACTCCACCAGTGCCCCTCTGCAGCAGCCTACAAACCTTCCTCGTATGAACTTTCAGGGCCACCAGTTGCCTGTGGGCGGCAGGATCTGTCATTACCTCCCCCACTGGCACAACATCCGTCTGACAGGTGGATTTTGCAGATAGTCCGAAGGGGCTACTCCCTCCCCTTTGAGACTACCCCTCACTCCATGCCACCATCACTCCATCGCATGTCGGAGGATCACTTGGCCCTTCTCCATCAGGAAGTTACGGCTCTCTTGGCCAAGGGAACAATAGAGCGAGTCCCTGTCCCAGAAGTAGGTTGTGGTTGTTACTCCCACTACTTCCTGATACCCAAGAAGGACAGAGGCTTGCACCCTATCCTGGATCTGATGCAGCGGAGTTTACCAGCTCAACGCATTCATACACATAACACTCATTTGGGCCCATATACATTCATACACTCAAATGAGCTGGCAAATATCCACTGGACATCAATTTGTTTACCCTAGGAAACCTTTACACCAGTATTCTCACCAATCCTGTCTCCTGAGTAAATGTACTGTCGAAGGATATAGTAGTAGATCAGAATAGGGAGGAAAATACAACAATACATTTAACTTTTATTCTAAAGAACCACAGACTCAGAAGGAGTTTTACAAGTTTATCTGAATTAATAAATTTGTGAGTCAAATCAAATACACATGAATTGACCAGAAATCTCCATCAGGACAATAGTACAATTAGCTTATAATCAGTTTGCATTAATAAGTTCTTGCAATGACAGCACCTGAGGAGAGAATGGACAGAGAACAAGTACGGAGCATTTACCCTACAGATATATTTACCTAAAATGGTGTGAGGACCCCGACATCAGAGAGTCAAGGATTCAGGACAGGTTCGGGACAGGGAAAGGTGACCTCTTCTAGTGCAACGCCAGCGTAACACCCCTCTCTGGTGCTACTCTCTTCGGCGCGTCCGGACCCTTCCCTAGATGTGCCTCCTCGGTTGTTCCGCGAATTTCCCTAGTGTAGGATTCTTCAGTCAGATTGCAGCAAAATCGGGCAGCATCTCAGCATAGCATCAGCATCTCAGCATCAAGTGTGTCTAATTATCTATAACTTACCTCTGTTATACCAAATTCAAGTGTATGATCCACCCCCAAACGTTTCAATTCCATGTTCACCCACAATTTGATTGGGCCAAGCAGTGGGGTGAGGACATCACACCATGCCAAGTGCCATACTTTTCTTTAGTCTATTGTCTAATTCCCCTCCCCTTAATTTTAATACCCACAAGCTTTATTCCCACAAGCATTTCATATTCTGATCGATAAATTTATGGTACAATGTTTCTTTTAGTGTCCTCACGTACAGTTCAGAAAGTTGAGTTCCCATGTCCTTGCTAGGCTTAGGGTTTGGCAGTCGTCCCATGACTTCATGGACTTGAGAGCAGAGAGGTAAGACGCCTGCGTGGTTGCCACAAATGACGAGGACATCAGTCACCCTCCAAGGCCCAAATGCAAACTATTAATAAAGTCAGAGAGAAACATGTTAGAATACAAAATTAAATGAATTCACTGTATTCCACTTACTTCTACTCTAACCCCTTTTACTTAATAAATCTTTTGCATTAATAGCTTAGTTATACATGCATAGGTTAGTTTCGGCTCGGCATGTGCATTAGTATGTTATTTTAAAGCGGCCATATTAGAAGCTACTGCACAGCTGCAAAGATTTCCCCCCAAGCGACAGAAGAATGTCACACCACGTGATGTGGTAGACGCATGCGCAGAAGAGTTCCCGTGTTTTAGCGGCCATTTTTAGGACACTCGAGTTACTTGTTAACCCCTTCAGTGCCACGCCCTTTCCCCGCCCTGTGCCGGGCGTTAAATTAGCGGGCGGGGTTCATGACGAGATAGTCTCGTCATGGGCACAGCGCAACCGTGCTCCATGACGAGACCATCTCGTCATGGGCACTGAAGAGGTTAAGAGAGCACATAGAAAAGCTTCCCCTAGATATGATTATGTAAAATGTGGTACAATTTTAGTACTCACGGACAGGTTGGTTACAGTATTACATGTTATTCGAGAGGATTGCATACAAGCAAGTTTCTTTTGACGTGAAACCTTGCTCCATCAGATCTCAGGGACATCAACTGCTTCCTCTGGAAGGAGAAGTTCTAAATGTTGCCATTAGCACAGGTCCTGTCTGCCCTCGACCCTGGAGACTGGATGGTAACATTGGACTTGCAGGATGCATACTTCTACATCTCCTTCCTGCCAGCCCACAGGCATTACCTACAGTTCACGGTAGGCCACGAGCTCTTTCAGTTTACCGTGCTCCCCTTTGTCTATACCAGTGCCCCTCAGGTGTTCACGAAAGTGATGGCGGTTGTCGCAGCTTATCTACGCAGATCTGGAGTCCCAGTCTTTCCCTATCTCGACAATTGGCTGTTGAAGGTGGGCTCGCCCCAAGCTGTCTTGCACCTCCAGACTACGGTGGATCTCCTGCACTCGCTGGGGTTCACTATCAACATGCCGAAGTCACATCTGATTCCCTCTCAGAAGCTCCTTTTCATCGGAGTACTTCTTGATACAGTGCTACTCAGAGACCCACTCACACACTCTCACAACCACTTACATACCCATTCACTCATACCTACAAGAACTCAAATAACCACCCACTCATCCATACAACCACGCACACACTCACTCCCCAACACAGCCACTCACACACCCACTCAGTTAACCAATCACCCACTCAAACAGCCACTCCTGTACCCATACAGCCACTCACACATCTACTTAACCATACAGCCACTTACATACCCACTCACCCCTCCATACAGCCACTCACTCACCCATACAACTTCTCACAACCCACTTATTCACCCATACAACTACTCACAAACTCACTCACACAACCATACAGCCAATCACACACTGATTCAGTCACAAAGTCACTCAGATGATATATGTATGCTAGAAAAAGTATCCCTCAGTAGTACAGAAAGAATAGTAATTTAACTTATGGTGTAGTTTAGTATATATCTTTAAGTCTCAGAAACTTTTACGAAACACACTCACTAGATGATGTCATCAGTGATGTCATTTGAGATATCATCAGTGATGTCACTGAGCATGTCATGAGTGACGCAATATGTGAGGTTATACTCATAAGCAGTGCATCATGGGGGCATAAGTTAGAGCTACATTAAGTAACTATAACTGCTGAATTTCTATGGTTTTGTACTAGTGAAACCTGAGCCTAACTATAACGTCCCTCAAACCCTTTTTTTCAGGGAAAAATATATACACAAATATATATCCTATTTTTGGCAGTAGCCAGTAGGTTTTTGTAGTTAGGACCAAAGTTTCCATAGGAAATTTGTATTTTTTTCCAATAACTTTGGCACCGCTTGACAAATCTTCACACACTTTCCACAACGTTTCCTCCTTATGATTCAGTTGCTGTGTTGAAAGTTTCGGGTGATCTGTTAAGTGGGGGCTGAGAAAAAAGGGGGTCCCAAAACAAATTTTAGCCATGTTACGTCTATGGGAATTGTTTTATTTTTTAACACGACTACAACCTGACCTGCTGAATGGAATTACACCAAATTTGGAAGAAAGCTAGATGTAGGTCCAGAAAGTGTGCTTTTTGTGAGTTGGTGTTAATCCATTCTGTAGTTTTGAGATATTTCACTTAAAAAATGTAGATATCTGGGACGCAAGTCCTTACAGTGAACTTGTGGATCCAACTAAAATTTCATTGGCTGCCAACACTTGAACCAGGAATTGCTGGCAGCCATCTTAGGACTCTGCTTGAGTCCCACAAAAAAGTAGAAAATAAAGTAAAGGGGGCAAGGTAGGAATACCCTGACCCCCAGATATGGTGAAGGGGTGGTCCCACCGGGACCCCGCATGGGTTTAAAAACAATTTTAAAAAATGTTGTCACAAATTTGTGGGCGCACCCGGGAAAATAGGGCCAAATAAAAAAAAAGGCATGCGGACTCCCGCGCAATTTTTATGTGATCTCGGGGACCAAATGATATAATGGAGGGGGTCTGTTGCAGACCCCTGGTCCAGGGATCACCTCCCCAGGGCTAAATGAAACACAGAAGGGGGGCCACGTGGCCTCCCTCCTGGAACCAAAGATGGCCCTGGGGACCACCACCCTCAATGGCCAGCTCCTACTAAGTCCTGGGGTGCCCACCCCCTGGACATAGCTGTTTCTCATTGTTTGGCGGGAGCTTTACCATTCCGGCCAAGCCATAGAAAACTCTGCTCCACTTCTAGTAACCAAGAGCAGACAAAATGCTCTTGCTTACTTGAAGCGGAGCAGAATTGCTTTTGGACAGGGGGAGCTGCATGTTCAGCAGCTTCCACTGTTCAAAAGCAATGCCAGCTCCCACAGGACCTGGAGAGCCAGCAGGGACCCCTGGGGCCTACAGCCTCCCCCGCAGTCCCCAACAAAGTGTCTCGGTGCAGGCACACAGACTAGAGGAAAAAAGAGGCATGCCTGGGAGGGGGGCGCACAACCCCCCTTCCTTTAAATGGTGAAAGAAAAAGAAAAGACCGGGCCCAGGGGAATGGGTCCCTGGGTTCATAATTGGCTCGGGGAGGGGGGCCGCAGCCCACCTCTCTTAAAAAAGAAAAAAAAACTCTGGGAAGTTCCCGGAGGTCACGCCACTTCACCACCAGCGCACTGCCAGCTGGGGGATTAAGTACCCTTGGGTCCAGAGGATCCTTAGGGGCCAACAAGCCATCTTGTTACCTTCAGTAAGTCCTACACAGCCTGACTGCTGAGAGAACTTCTGAGGTCACGCCCCCTTTCTCCACCACGCTGCAAACGCACTTCTTGGCATACTGCTTGCTCGGAGAGAAAGTCCCCTTGGATGCAGAGGGATCTTGGGGGCCAACAAGCCCTCCTGTTACCTCCAGTAAGTCCCACACAGCCTGATAGCTGAGAGGACTTAGGAGGCCACGTCCCCTTTCTCCAGCACTCTGCAAATGCACCTCCTGCCACACTGATGAAGTCCTCTTGGTTCCAGTGGGTCCTTGGGGGCCAACAAGCCCTCTTGTTACTTCCAGTAAGTCCCACAGAGCATATTGCTGTAAGGACTTCTGAGGCCATACCCCCTATCTCCACCACTCTGCAAAGGCTCCTCCTGGTGCACTGCTGCTTGGGGTATGAATTCCCCTTGGCTGTTGAGGGACCTTGGGGACCAAGAAGTCCTCTTGTTACCTCCAGTAAGTACCTTACTGCGGGATTAATGAGAGCTGGTCGCAAGTCCCGCCGCCTTTCTCCACCACTCTGCAAACGTAACTACTAGTTAAACAACCATAAAAATTTGTTTAAAAAACCAAATGTCACAGGGATGGTATAGTTAAACTGAGAATTCACTTGTACAAAACCAGTGAAATTCACCAGTTATAGTTACCTGAGCTAACTAAAACATATGCCCCTGCAATGCACTGCTTATGATCTCACATATAACATCACTCATAACATGGTCAGTGACACCACTGATGATACCACTGATAACATCTCAAATTACATCACTGATGATATCATCCACAGACCCACTCACACACCCACTCATACCCTGAAAGAACCTCTCGTATGCCCACTGACACACCCACACAACCACTCACATACCCATTCACAGACCCATACTAGTACTCAAATACCCACTTACAATTCCATAGAGGTAGTTACAAACCGACTCACTCACACAGCCACTCATACAACCATTTATTCACCCATATAGCCACTCAAAGAACCAGTCACTAATACATACAGCCACTCACATAGCCACACACTCACTCATACAGCTACTGACACACCTACTTATTTACCTATACAGTTACTCACACACCCACTCACTCACCTATAAAGCCTCCCAACACAGCTACTCGCTCACCCATGCAAACACTCACACATCCCCACACATACCCATGCACACATCCATACAAGTACTCACAGATCTGCTCACTCACCCATACAGCCATCCAAACATAACTCCAACACAGCCACTCATACACCAACTTACTTAACCAAACACCCAGTCAAACAGCCACTCACTCACCCACACAGCCACTTACACACCAAGTCACTCACACATACAGCCATTCAGACACCCACTCACTCACCCATACAGTCACTACATGCCACTTTCCCACCCATAGAGCCACTCTCGCCACAACTTGCTCACTCATACAGCCACTGACACACCCACTTACAAATAGCACCAATCACAAGCATGTCACTCATCCATACAGCTACTCACACACCCACTTATACACCAATGCTGCCACTTACATACCCATACACACAAGGATACATCCAGTCACACAACCACTCACATAATATACATTAGAAGTAGTATCACTTAGTAGTAGTGCACCTAGTATACTATTTTAACTTTTGCAGTAGGTTAGTATATAGATTTAACACCCATAAACTCTTGAAATCACTGACTCTTACTTGATGATGTCATGTGTGATGTCATTTGAGATTTCATGAGTGATGTCACTGATCATGTCATGAGTGTTATAATATATCAAGGTAAAAAGCAGTGAATTGTGTGGACAAAAGTTATAGTTAGCTCAGGTAACTATAACTGCTGAATATCACTGGTTTTGTACAAGTGAAATCTCAGGCTAAGTATAACGTTATAAAGACCCTGCAATCTTTGTTTGTTCAGTGAAAAAAATGTATATTTATATGTCTGCATATATAGTTATATGCATATGCATATATGTATATCTATATTATTGAAAACCAGGAATTAGAGTTAAGTGAAAATATCAGTTGAAAAGTAACTTGCTTCCAGGCCAAGCACTTCTTATGACCTCACATATTACATCACTCATGACATGTTCAATGAAATCATTGATGACATCATCCAATGAATATGACAGTTTTCAAGTACATTTATCATACTTTGATGTACTTCACGAACTGCTAATGTTTATAAGCTTTTATAACATGCTTGGCCACATTTTGCAGACAAACATCAACACAAAAAGGATTTCATCTTCTATGGACTGGAAATTGTACACCAGACCAAAAGAGGAGGAAACCGAGAACTGAGACTTCGCAGACGCGAAAGCGAGCTGATCATGAACTTCAAAACAACTGAACTAGGACTCAACAAAGATGCAGAAATGCATGTATGGCTGGGAGATGACTAATTGTATTAACTGAATGTCCACCTTTTCTGATTGTTTTTTCTCCCTAGGGTGTGAAACCATTATGATTAACATCCCTATCTTAAAACCTAGAATTTCCTCTCATTCCCCTGGAAATGTGTCTGAATAGTATTTTGTACAAAATCTACACTATATATCCAGAACCATTCCACAGTCCGACCCTTGGTATCCCCTAGAATTTCGCTTTATATTTCTACGCACCTTCTTGAATGGCCAATGATCCATTGGCCCCTTTCAACTCAACTAAATCCTTATAATTTTTCTTACTAGAAACTTTATTTGTCCTTGACTACTAACATGACATCTAAACGGCCAATCTACCTCCCCCGTCCCCTTCCCTATCCAAAATGGCGCTCCCGCACGAACCAGGCCACTTCCGGGTCCCGACCCGGATGTCCTTCCATGAGCCCCGCTATTTACGCTGCCTCCGCTAAGCGCACAAACAGAACTGAATGAAACAGAACACTCGTACCGGGCATTAGCCAAGATTTGAGGTAAGCATTGCAACGAAGCAGTTACTCCCATCGGCTTTACCTCCTTCTTTGAACTAAGGATTTCTTTTCTCCTTTTTGATCCCCTCCCCTTAGAATCCGACTATATCTTTCTAGCACATCGTGGAAACGTCCATTTTCAGTAATACCCGGTAAGCTCTACTCTGCCCTTCCTTGCCTCTAACGCTTAAATACCTCACTCGTCACGAATACCATCACTGTAAAATATAAATCTGCACGACCACAATACTCGTATTTTGTTATACTTTTAAATTTAAAATTAAACACGCACAGTGAAAACGCCTCTCTGATCACGTCTTGCTGTAATCACGTCAAGTCTTGTCACCACTGTATTATCAGTTTCTACTTAACTTCATCATTCAAGAGCACGCTAAACCTTTTACATATGCCCTCACAATACCGCGCCACGTAAATATAAATACGTCTATCCCGTTTGGGACCACAATTTGCCGTGCTGCCGACCTCGACTTTTTGACGGCCGATTTATAAGTTCACGCATGAAATACCTAGTGCACGTTAATGAACTCTTTCGAATGATTCAGACGCCTGTAAATTCCCTCCTTGATTACCCTATTCACGATCTCGCGTACAACCAACCAAGATACTCACCTCGAGCATTTTATTACACAACAACCACGCCACCTGATTTTACCTGATCACTGAATCACGACCACTTGGCTTTAAGCCTTCTCACTTTTCTCGTCTATAATTGAGATATCACCATACTCGCCTTGCATGCGCTACGACCAGTTCCATTATAAAGACTAATTTAAATCCTCTCTCTCGTGACAAACCCTACCGACGCAATATCAACTCATCACCCTGATGCCCATGACCCGGTACAAACCTGTAAATATATAACTTTTACTTATTTACACACCAAACTTTAATGTTTTGTTGGCCCACAATGTGTCATATATACGTTTCGTCATTGCCGTTCTTCACCAATGTATACTTTTTTGGCACTGTTATTTATTCACTCTCGTGTTCCATACTCTATGACTTGTCGAAAATTTCATACCGTTACGCGTATGTGGATCACATTACATTTACCCTGTAAATTGATACAAATAACGTATTTTTCTCGATATATGACAATGTTTCTGTTTATACACTCGAATGATCTGTGGCATATGGAACCTTTGACTTCTTTGGTCTTGATGACCTCCATTACGTCCTGTGATTCTTCTTTCTCTAATATGGACATGCACAATATTGTATTGTATCCTATAATATGTCACACACTGTACCTTTAACTTACTTATTCTTGATACCTACTGTACCGTCCACACTAACCCTCACGTGACCTCTCCAAATAATTAAAACAAACCCCCCTTCTTTTTTCCTTTGGCTTTCTTCTATAAAACGCACTATCCTTTTCCCTACTAATTCTCCGCTGTTAAACATTACTCCTAAATGTGTATCTTATTGTTCTTTCTGTTTTCTTCTCCCATTAACGTTCTTACATTTTGACTCACTGGCCTGTTTTCTCTTTAACTCTTGTGCTTAACATGTCATATGCATTCGCATATCCCAAATGTTTTTTACCTACCCTTAAAATGAACAGCCCTGAAGAAGCCCCAGGCCTATAGGCCATGTAGGGGGCGAAACACGTGTTGGCTGTGCCACCCCTTGGTTTTTTCTCATACCCACCCCTATGTATGAGTGCAAATAAAGGACTAGCTCACGTTTAAATCAACTTGCTTTGAATTGGAATTTTTTCCTCCAAGAATCAGAATACACTAATCTTGCCTTGACAACCCATCAGAACTTTTGCTAAAACTAGGGGGATAGGGGTTTCCCCCTGTCATTGGGCAAGAACCAGTACCTCTCGACTAACGCTTATTACCTGGCGAGTAAGGGATAGGGGCCTTTCTCCCCTCTTCCGAAGAAAAACTTGGCCACATAATGGGTCTCGAGTGCCTGAAGGGAGTGAGTTCTCTGTAAATAGTTGTGTACAGGTGAACACTGTGGTTCAGCAGAAAGTTGCCAACCTGTTTCTTGTTGATTGCCATAAGCGGTTTGGTACCTCTGCTGTGTAGTTGGGGCTTATCTACTTATTGGTGTCTAGGGGCCTCATGTAGGTAAATAAATTTTACCGGTTCTTAAATACCGAGCCGTACCGAATCGGTAAATTAGAATCGGTAAGTTATATGTAGGTAAAAATTCGGTAACAGTTACCGATTCGGTAACATTCGGTAATCACGAATCGGAATTCACCGAATCGGTAAATACCGAGGTGGTATTTACCGATTCGGAAAATACCGAGGTGGTATTTACCGATTCGGAAAATACCGAGGTGGTATTTACCGAATCGGAAAATACCGAATCGGTATGTACGGATTCGGTAAATAAAATCACATGACTTGACGAAACAGCTAATCCTGTGCAACGACAGCCCACCCAACCAGGAGGTGGCCACACCCAGGCAGGTGTACATAATTAGCCGACCCTGGAGAGGCTTTGAGTGCAGAGGAGAGGCAGGGAGCCGTTGCCTGTGCGAGCGGGAAAACGAACAGCATGTCCAGCCAGAGAACACAGAGAGACGGAGGGGAAAGGAGGAGGAAGCTGAAATTTAGCCCCAAGGAACTCCAGGTGCTGGTGGAGGAGGTGGTGAAGCAGCACCATAAGCTGTTTGGAAGGCTGTCCCTGCAAGTGCCTGAGGCTGAAAAGCGCAACATATGGCTGGCCATCCAAACTCAGGTCAATGCTGTGGGAGTGACCCACAGGGACATTGAGGTCCTCAAAAAGCGCTGGTATGACCTGAGGATTGTAACCAAGAGGAAGATGAGCGACATCCAGAAGGAGGCCAGCCAGACCGGAGGTGGAACCAACAGGGCACCTGCCCTCACCGAACTGGAGGAGCTGGTGGCGGCCACAATCGAGCAAGAGAGCGTCGTGGGCCTCGGGGACGCCGACAGCTCTGCCAGAGCCGCAACACACCAAGGTAAGACGAAAGCACAGCAATGTAGCCCCCCCACCCCTATCCCACATCCCCCATTGTGAAACGAGAATCACACTGCAGTCCACACGTGTCAGTGCAGACAGGCAATGCATTCCGGGAGATGTAGTCAGGGTAACACTAACCATGACGAAAATGTTACAGGGCAACAAGGCATGTCACGCACTCGAGGCACAAGGAGACAGAGGACATTTTGGAATGTGAAATGATTTATTGTGACGCTTGCAATGCAGCCCTTCGGGGACACTGAGCCAATGTTGTATTTCTGTCCACAGATGTGACATCATGCAGGACAGGGCATGCTGCAGGAGAGACGGCACACCGGCCACAAATATCACCTCTAGCCAGCACAAGTTCAGACCAGGGAGCAGGCCCACTGGCAGCCGCACCACCAACACAGCCAGCCTCGCCGCACCCAGAGCCAGCATCACCTCACCGAGAGCCAGCATCACCTCAACCAGAGCCAGCATCGCCACTCATGTTCGATTCACCGGCCACATCTCCGCTTGCAGGTGTGAGAATGAGGAGGCGTCCAGCAGCCAGGCTACGAGCCTTAGACACCTCGTCAGACGACAGCATGGGCCCAGAAGACCGCACCAGGCCCCAGGAAGGGAGCCATGCCACTGTGCCCCACACCTCACAGGCAGCACAGACGGGAGCAAGAGGGCGCCGCAGGTCGCGTGTCCAGAGTCCACCAGCACCCATTGACGGCCATGGTGTCTTCTTGGGTCTCGAGGGCCAAATGTTGAAGCAACAGCGCCTGCAATCAAAGGCAGTCATGTCAGTCCAGAGGCACATGCGGGTGATGAAGACAACATTAGTCAACATGGACAATAAAATTAGCGGCATGGCTGCGGGCATTCGGGACATGTCCCAGTCAATCCAGCAGTTGTGCAGCAAATTAGATGCTGACATCGAAGCACGGCGCCGGGAACGCCAGAGAAGGGACACTACCAGCAGGGCACTCAACCGTCTGGCAACTGCGACTTCTCTACTGTGCCGGCGCTCTGTGACGATGCAGGAGGGCCTAACACAGTGCTGCAGCGACCTGTCTCGGGGGATGGTGCAGGTGACAAGTGCACTAGGGGTGCTATTGACTAGTCAGGCGTCGACAACTGCTGCAGGGGATGCTGCGGAGAGCATCGACACCAGCAGCAGGAGCAGCATCACACCCCCCGTCCCAGAAGCACGCAGGAGCAGCAGGCGGCTTGGGGTTGGCTCTAGTGAGGATGCACAGGCCGTGCAATCCACCACTGCAGCGCGTATGCGCAAACATTGATGTAGCCCTGCTTAGCCACTTCCCATTGGGTGACGTAACCCTGGACTTACTCCTTGTATAGATGGGATATTGCCAGATTGGCTTGTTCATGTGTTCATGGCGTGGTGCCACATTAAAACTACGTCATGACTTCTCACAACTCGCTGTGTCCCCTCACTTACTCAGAAATAGTTGCATGTGATCTCTGCCCATCTCTCTCTCCCATCGATTGCAGTTGGCACTCTAGCTGCGTTGCCCTCTGGCTGGCCTGACTCATCCTCGTTGTGCTCAAAATATGTTAGTTCCACATCTGTACCTTTTTTCGTGGCAAGGTTGTGCAGCATTGCACAAGTGGCAATAATCTTGCAGCAGGTGATGGGTTTGTACTGGCGTGCGCCTCCGCTCTTGTGCAGGCAGCGAAACCTGCTCTTCAGTAGTCCAAACGTGCGCTCCACCACATTGCGTGTTGTTTTGTGTGCCACGTTGTATCGTCTCTCACTCTGGGTTGCTGGGTGTAGGTAGGGAGTGAGGATGAATGACCGGCATGCATATGCACTGTCGCCTAGATGAGTAAAAGGGAACCATCAGTAACATGCCTCTATACACTATGATTTGCAGGTTTCAAGGGGCGTCACTGTTACTTACCTAGCAGGTATCCCTCTCCGAATTCTCCGGCACTCAGTCGTGTGTAGATCCCACTATTCTGGAAGATGTAAGAGTCGTGGGTGCTCCCAGGAAACTTTGCAACAATATCTGTGATGATGTTCCCTGCATCACAGATCACCTGCACATTGATGGAGTGGGTGGACTTCCTGTTCCTGTAGATGTGCTCTGTGTCAGCTGGTGGACAGATTGGGATGTGTGTACCATCAATACAGCCGATGACATGGGGGAACTGTGCCATGTGATAAAAGTCTGTTTTTGTTTTCTGCAGTGCAGCCTGTGTGTTTGGGAAGCTTATGTAGTGGTGCATTCTCTGCATCATGGCATCCAGGAACTTCATGAAGAAACGTGACAGGCAACTCTGGGATACCCCACCCACCGCAGCTGTCACCACCTGATAACTGCCGGATGCCAGCAGATGTAGGCTGCAGAGCACCTGCACATGTGGGGGTATGGCGTGCGCCCTTCTTATTGGCTGGTCCAGGAGTGGGTGAAGGTCCCTGATTAAGTCCATGATGGTTTCGGGGTGTAGCCTGTACCTCTCATGTATCTCTGCATCAGTCAGCTGGAATAGTGTGATGCGCTGTCTGTAGATGCGTTCCTCCCGTCGCCAAACCCTCAGTCCTGCTGCCTGTAGACGTAGGCGCCTTGCAATGACGTACATAGCGGCCATGTTGTCCACGCTGTTGCATTTTGGGATTGCTTATCTGCACTGTTGATGGTTACCACCTGCTTTCAATCCGTGTTAATTACCGACTCTTATTTACCGATTTTCTTGGATTTCTTAATTACCGAGTGCTCCTACATGTCATTTTAATTTTTACCACTTCATATTTACCACTTCATATTTACCGATTCGTTAATTGTGTATTCGGTAAATCTGATTCGGTATTTTGGAATTCGGTAAATATGAATCGGTATTTACCGCCTCATATTTACCGAAAAGTGGTTTTTGGACTCCTACATCTCACTTGTCTGAATACCGGTCGGTAACGGCATATTTACCGAAAATCGGCCGTTACCGACCGGTATTTGGCTACCTACATGAGGCCCTAGGTGTCTTGAGTGAGTGAGCTCTCCAATAAGGGCTGTACACAGGATAAACACTGTGCACAGCTGCCACTAGCCTACCCGTGTGTGGTAGGTTGGTCACAAGAGGCTGAGTGCTTGCAGAGAATTTGGTAGAAGGTGAAAACTGTGTGAAGTAGGGGCTTGGCCAACTAATGGAGCTTTTGTGTCTGAAGGGACTGGGGTATTTGTAAAGAACTGTACACATGCCAAAAGATATGCGGGGTATGGGCTATGACACCTAGTTTCATGCTTGTGTGTCTGGATGGAGTGGCTCTGTGTGAAGAGTTGTGCACAGAGTGAAGGCTGTGCATACTAGGGGCTTGTCCATATAATGGGGCTTGACTCTCTTGAGGGAGAGAGGTCTCAGTGGAAAGTTGTGTCAACTGTGAAGGCTGTATGCAGTAGGTGTTTGCTCATGTAAGGGGGCTAGGATATATAGAGAGAGTGACAGAGTATAATGTTTTATATATTAATTTGTTTATATGCTCATGTGTTCATATAATTTATACTTTACATGATTATGTGTGATTTAGTACTTATTTACATATTTGAAAGGCTCCATGTGTTGGAAGGTGGATGATGTCATCAATTATGTAATATGAGATGCCATCAGTGAAGTCATCCTGATGTCATTGAACATGTATTGAGTGATGTAATATGTGAGGACATAAGCAGTGCATGGTAAGGGTGCAAGTTATAGTTATTTCACTTAATTATAGCCTGATGAATCTCAGTGTTTTTTAGTTTTAAATATTACTTTTCAACTGATATTTTGACCTGCCTATAACATCATTTTAACCTTTGTTTACTTTCAGTGAATGTCTGAGGATTTTGTAGCGTAAAGTAAGATATTATTACCAGACATAACTATAATGTCACTTTAACCTTTGTTGTTTTCAGTGAATTTCCAGGTTTTTTTTTAATGTTAAGTAAAATTCTATTACCACACTTTACTATAACGTCAATCATCCGTTTAAAATTTACTTTTTTCAGTGAATTTCAATTTTTTTTAACATAAAGGAAGATATACTTACCAGATCTAACTATAAAGTCACTTTAACCTTTCTTTTCTTTGGGCAAATTTCAGTTTTTTTTGTAACATACAGTAAGATCTGATTACCTTACCTAAGTATAATGTGAAAATAAACTTTAATTTTTCAGTGAGTTTCTTTTTTTTAAAGTAGGTATTAAATTATTACCACCTATAACTATAATGTCACTTTAACTTTTTGTTTAAGTAAATTTCAAGTATTTTTTTACTTATAAAATACAATAACTCTACCATAGCTGTGCAGCTCTACCATAGGTTGGTATTTCCTAGGCTATGTAAGCCAATTTTAGAATATCTCGAGAGTGGGCTTTTTGAGCTGTGTCGAGAGGTCAGGCTTTGTGTAGTAATGGCTGGCCCACCTAATTGATCTTCAATGTCTGGAGGGAGTAGACTTTATGCACAATCTGTGCACAAAGCAAGCACCGACTATGGTGCAAGGGTGCCTGCCTTGGCGCTAGGCAGCTGAATTTAGCACCAGCACAGGGAAAATGCTGGAGTGTGCCGTATTATTGTAAATATGGCACATCCCTGCATTTCTAATGTGACAGAACCCAGAGTTAGCAACTTGGTAGCTAACTCGCGCTCAGCCACTTTCTTGCAAACATGGCCTTTGTTCCAACAATTGACCGTTTTAGGGTGAACACAAGACTACATGTGAACAATAATATATATAGTTATAAATAGTTTAATCATGTCAATAATATGCCAAATTGAACATATGAACATACCTGCTAAGCAATTAAAAATGAAGAAAGGAATGCAGAGCATCATATAAGATGCTAAGTATTCCTATGCTGTCATATTTTATGTTTTGAAATCCTAAAGTCGACATAGTGAATGACATATGAAGTAAAAGTTTACATCTGTTCTTCATTAAAATGTATGAAACGCTGCATGAGAGTTATGATTATGTCATTGTTAAATGCCCTCATTTTTTTAACAGAATTAAATTAATAAGCCTTCTTGTGATGAATCCATACCTCTCTAAAATCAATCATAAGCAATTCATATTTACCTTATCGAAGGTTTAGCACATCAGTCTTAAAATGGGAGAGCGGGAGCTCAATTGATTTTGCTTTGTCAACGAAATCTATTAACTCATTTGACTTCAAAATGGCGCTTGGCTCTAGTAAACCTCCTCTCACCTTTATATAGCAGGTCACCTAGAAACATATTTATCCTCAGAACCCTGACATTGTCCAGTTGTTTAATAAAACTAAGAGTGAAATTAGTTTCAGGGATTAGAAAACACTGCTTCATCTCATGATGGTGGAGCCATATTTATCAGTGCTAAAAGAAGTGCGTAACTTCAGCCAAGCTCTCCATTTCCTTTAAAAATGCCTCATGGGAGACCTCTAAGACCTGTAACTTTACGGATGATTAACTCTGTCAACACTTCTCTAACCTCATTTTCACTCATATCAGCCTCCAGTACTTTGATCTACTCCCTAGTAATACTTGGAAAGGTTATTTCATCAAAAAAGACTCACGTTTGTCCTCTGTCTTCAAACAGTCAGCGTTATAAAAGTTCATGAAGGAGGTCTGAAAAAGTAGCCCTTTTTCCTAGGTGCTGACTTGAAGAAATGACAGATGTAGAATGCTTAATTGTGAGAATTGTTATCCCACAGAACATATTGGCAGCATGTATTAACAGCGAGATGTGTACCATAATGCAAGTAGAGATGATTTAATAGTTGTTATATTGCACAAAATGTATAACTGCTTCAGTAGAAAGCAGTGATGTAATGTCATAATTGTTTAAAAAAATTGCAATAAAGATCATTAAAAAAATGAATGTTTAATTACTAGCATGACGGCTTTGGTTTGATTAGCTTTCACTGCATCTCCTATTTTACAAAAAAATAAATAAATACATTCTGGACTTCTAGCTTTTTTCTTGTCTTCTATGCCTTGAAGTTGAGTTAATTTCAGCAAGTCCTTTGCCAGCTGTTCTCTTGGGGATTTTAGATCAGCATATATAAGTTGATGCTCCAGCTCTTAAATTCTCTATTACTAAAGGATTGAAGAATAATTTCCTAAGATATATCCACCTTTTTCTCTGGGACCCAGAGTATGGTAGATGTAAAGTCAGCATAACTCCTCATGATAAGAAAAGTGCATTGGGTGCAAGCTCTGATTGCTCTATTCCCTCAACTGAGGCCTTAAATGCTAGTTAACTATCAATCTTAGAGTGATGACAGTAATTTCCTAAATCAGAGAAGCCTCAATAACTAGTATGCCTAATTCTCCATATATCAACTTAATTAAACTCTAGCTAGCAATGTTTATTTGTTATACAGACATTTTATGGCCTCAAAATTGAATTTGAAGAGGCTATCAAGTTCAATGGTCAGTATCCCATTGATATTACCGGTTTTTACAACAGGTTAGGGAAGGAAACCAGAGATTTGAACTGTTCATCCAGTCACACAAAGACTCTTTACAAGCAACCTGGTATTCTTTTTGTTCTTTTTACGGAGTTTTATATAGCGCTAACTTGACACGTAGATGTCAGGTATCAGAGCGCTTTAAATGACCACCAGTTGCTTTCATAAGGACACATTCATTTTTGTTAGTCATTGGGAGATTAAGTGATTTGCCCAGAATCACATGATGTTGCGCGTCCTTGCCAAGACTCGAACCCAGTTCCCCAGATTTGAGATCGACCGCCCTAGCTGTCAAGCCATATCCTCTCCCCTTAGGTAGTAATTTGACACCCTGGCATTACTGATGCCAGGGTGTCAGTAAAACCAGGTCCTATATTACTACTCGTTCAGAATGAGATCTCTATATGGCCCTATGGAATTGGAAATGAAATGCAAACATTGACACCACTGTACTGATTTTTGCTCGTGAGCCCATAATTCAAGAAATGTATTAAGGGCAATGTTCTCCAATATGACCTGGAAGGTTTGTCACAAGAAAAGAATGTGTATATGATGCATCTGGGAATATCAGGTGTGAAAAAACTACTGCAACTTGTATTTGAGTTTCAGCAGAAAACTCTAGTTTTTGGCCTTAACAGTAGTGCCAAGCCACCCATAATGAGAGTCTTAATCTCCTCACTGTTTGAGCCATATATCAAGGCACCAGTTTATTAATTGTAATGATTCTCCATCCGTAATGTATCACACAGAACATTAACTCTTCCCTGCCCCCAAGGTAATGCATCATACTTGAGGCAATTCATTTACATTTGTTTGACCTCATACATGCATTCAAAAGATGATAAAACAATACCTGCTAATTGATCATTCTAAGAAAATCATTTTAATCAATATAATTCATTCACAGTACAGCATGCAATTAATTGGACAGAAAAATACATCATATATCTCTTAAAACCCCCACCAACATCCTGATGAAGATTGAATACACATCATTAACTGTCCATCAAAAAGTGCATCAAAGTTTTTTACTTCCACTGTTGTGTGTCTTGAAAGGAGAGACAAAAAATTCAATGAACTTCTTACTTGTTTCTAGGATTGAGATTGTCCAACAGGCAGCTTGTTTTTGATTTTCTAGACTGTATTGCAGAAAATGCATATATTGGGGGGTTTCAAAAATATGATTCAAAGAGCAAACTAATGTACACTGAGGAAAGTGCATACACTGAGAGGGTGAGATTTACTATTTTAACTCAAAGCTAACAAGCAGAGGGACAAATGAATACTTAAGATAGAATGGAAACAGTGACCCACACAGCCCATCCCTAATGTATGTACTTTCGCTAGTGTTTGGTAGACAGAAGTTAGAATAGTGAATCTGACTCTCTAAAAGTAAACATTTTCTGCAGCGTTGCTTAGATTGGAGTTAGAATCATATAGCTGCCCCCCACCCCCAAAGTGTGCACTTTCAGTGATGTTTGTTAGACTGGAGTTAAAATAGTAAACCTACCCCCAGTATAGTCCTTCCCCAATGTTTTCAATTATACTGGAGTTAGAATAGTGAATGTAAGTCAAGAGCATACATTGGGGACAGTCAGATTAATTATTCAAACTGCAATCGAACAAACACTGGTGACAGTGCATATGTTAGTGGGGTCACATTTAGTATTCAAACTGCAATCTAACAAACACTGGGGAAAGTGCCTACTTGAGATGGGAGAGTTAGATTTACTATTCTAACTCACATCTTGTACATAACTCTATCCCTCACTGACACCAATGTGACAGTCTGGTTATGAAAATTCTAGATGAAAAGATCTTACTGTTAATCAAACTATTCTTTTAAAACTTTTAAGCCTTAGATAATTTTTCTGCTATATAATCATATCTCCATTCAGGACATTAGGTACTCCCAAATCTATTCTCTTTTCATTTTCTACCCTTTACCATAACCATGCAACTTGGCAGAAACCTTTCCATTCTTACTTCTCCTACATGAATCAGCAAAGAATGAGTCTGTTGTACCAGGGTCGCATCTTTTTTGTTCTTGTGATTTGACCAGTTAAATATAATAATTGTATACTATAAAATGTGCCTACCAGTTTAGAAGTACAGCAGATGTCACATGTTAAAATGCCTTATGTACGTGTAAACCTCTGTGACTATATATGACTCAATAAACAAATGATAGCAAACCAATAGTTTACCTTTCTGTTAAAGATATCTCAATTAGAAAATAACCAAGATACCTTTATAATGGGATCAATGATTACCACTCCCTCAACAAGTATTGCTTTTGGAGAGACAACCACTTCACCCACTTCTACTGTAAATAACGTGGTAACATCAAATTCGATTACTGTTAAAGGTTTGGCTTCCTCAGATAAATATCCAAGGGATCTGCTGAAATTTCAGGCTTTTATAGGTCAATATTGTTACATTTTTATTCCCCCACAGGTTTTTCAAAACAACATCAAAAAAACAATGTTTTTATTATCCTATGTCACCAGGGAAGCTCACGTGTGAGCTATACTATTAATTAGCAGTGAAAGCCCTATAATATCTCATCCGTAAGATTTACTAAAGAGCTTCAAGTGTGTTTAACCCAATGTGAATGTCACAATCAGCTCATATGGTATTACCATTCTAAAAACAATGAAGAGAAGACCTTATGAAATATATCAGCATTAAACTCACGTCTGAAGCCACTTGGACGGATGCATCATAAGCAGCAGCCTTTTTTAATCGTTTTAAGGAGGAAATAAAGGATGCTTTATTAATAGTAGCCAGTAAACTAACAGTATCTGATCCCTTCACTGATCGTGTATTGGAATTAAAAGAATAACAGAAAGCCAACAAAAATGAGTCATTTAAAACCATGATTGGCACAAACGAAGCGGTGTAAATATGATATATGAGAAGAAACATGACAAAAGAGAACTGGAGTAGTATACGGGCTTGCCTGTATTGCTGAAAAAATGGGCATTTTGCATTTTAAGGCCCTTTATAACAAGAAAACTAAAAGGCTTTTCTTTCATCAACAAATATCCTGCAAGCCTTCCCTCATATTCAGTGTATGACAATAAGAGAAGCCATTTTCCCCTGCAAGTCCTTCAATCCATGTCAAGAGGCCCCAAAGGACTACCAACATGATTGACTTTTTTGCCATTACTAGAAACACAATACTGGTAGAATTCATTTTAGGAGTAGATGGAACCCTCCTAAATTCAAGGTGTATGTGTGTTGGGAAACTTATTCGATAATAATAGATTTTGAGAATGGGTATGTTGAGTTCTTATCCTTTGAAGTTATTGTATCGGTTCCTGATCATGCTGGGCATTAAATGGATTTGCATACATAACCCAGAGTATAACTTGCATGAAGTAAAACTGAAATTCTCCACTGAAAACTGGTTGAGGAACGACATGAAGAAACACCAAACTATATTGTGGACTACAACACAAAGCAAACAAGAGGAAACCTGCATATCAGAGGTTTACACATTCTTCCAAGACATCTTCAGTAAGAAATCAGCTAATGAACTACCACCCATTATATTTATGGCTGCGCAATCGATCCTATCCCAAATGCAAAGATTTAACTTGGCTGAACAGTTCTCATACACCCAAAGAAGAGCTAGTATTGAAAAACTATTTAGAGGACAGTTTCGGAAAGGGTTTTAATACAGCCTTGTCTTTTTCCTGCTTGCACACCTATGTTGTTAATTCTATAATCTGATGGAGAGTACAGACTTTTCATGGATTATAGAGTTGTGTGCTATCACCATTCACAATAGGCACCCGTTAATCATAATATTGGTACTAGTAGATCAAGTTGAAACAGCATATGTAGTTTGAAGTGGGATCAGAAAGCTGCATGTCACTTAGTTCATATAAAAGAAGCCAATGAATGGAATACAGCTTTTAATAACAAGTATGGTTGTTCCAAATATTTATTTCTGTCTTGGAGACTGCATAATGCCCCAGCTGCTTTCTAGCACCTTGCCAATAATACCTTGAACAATATCTTTGCTACATTTATAGTGATTTACCTAAATGCAATCTTGGTCTTTTTAGAGACTTTAGAACAACATCATCAGCATGCAAAGGAAGTTCTAAGCAGGCTTAGACAACACTTATTGTGCAAGAAGGGAGAACAATTTATTTTTGACACCAATCAATTATCTTTCCTGGGCTTCTCAAATCGGGGAATTCAGATGGATCCTGGCAAGATCAAACAAGCTTTAGAATGGGTGCAACCTACTTCAATTAAAGAAAATTCCGACAATCTTGGGATTTGCTCATTTCAGTCGGCATTGTATCAAAGATGGCTCCAAGAGTGTCAAACTGACCATAGAACTCACCAGGAAAAGTCAACATTTCTTTTATGGAGAGAGAGAACAAGAAGATGCATTTTAAAACTTCAAGGCACCCGTCACATGCCTGCCCAATTCTTCCTCATTCAAATTGTACAAAGCCATTTTTCTTAGCTTCTGAGGAGTCAGCCATGGAGCCATCCTTTCTCAGCAACATCCAATGGCTGATGATCTGCATCCAGTTTCCTATTTTACTCATACCTTATAATTCATCACAAAATAACTATGCAATATGGGCTTATGAAGTTGCTGGCAATCAAAGAAGCATTTGACCATTGGTGTCACTATTTTGAAGGCTTGGACTTCCGTTCCTTCAACGTAATTCATATAACCATGTGTGTCATAGGTACAAATCTAAAGACCTTTGCGGAGTCAGAATTGAAGACTCATTTTAAAGACTGGAAGGAGGCCAACATTCAGAGAAGCAACAGGTGCAGCAACTCTATAGAGGGCACCAATCCTTTGTCGAGTGGGGCCCATATTTGACACTCAGGCTCTGAAAAGTATTTGGCAAGAACAAACTCCTAACGCTGGAGATTGTACTCAAAGAGCAAAATTATAATAAGCTAGACTTGCCGGGAACTTTCTCCCACTGCACAGGGGCAATTGCATGATTCTAATCAAGTCTGTCATGTCTCGAAAGGCAGTCTCAGGGAGACAAAATTACTAATGTTTGCTCAACCCTAATTAGGGTGGGTAACCATTGCTGTGGTCTGACCCCCTTGAGCTAGATCAGCAGTTAGGTCAAAGGTTTCCAACTGGAAAGCCAGCAGGGGCTCTGCTTTCAAAAGCCCTGGCGTTCTTCCACCACTAAATAGAGCAGAGGAAAGTGAGCTTAATGGAAGAGGCATCAGTCATTGTATAGGAAGTGCATAATTCTTCCAAATCCTAAAGGACAAACTTAGCCACAACATGAATTAACATTTTAGTTACATGAATCCCAATTTTTCTGAAGATCAAGGCCCAAAGGGCATCTCTGTTTAGGTCCACCAATTTAATTAAGAGATTTGGGCACCAGTTTTACTGCACTATTTTCAGGCTGTATTCAGAAAACAGGTGTTTCCTGTTTGCTAGGGGAAGAATCATCATTCTAACTTAAAAAGACAAGAGATAAAAATCTTTTATTTAAACCAACATCTATAAAACAATATACTTATATTTCCATAATATTAGAACCATATGAAACATAAATCCCATCAACAAATTACTTCCTATAGGAATCTACCCAGCGAATACATAACTTAAAAAATATTCCATATCATACAGCAGCCTAATTGCTTCTCTTCTATGCTTAGTGCCACACTTCATGCAGATCGTCTTTTAAAATCAAGTGTCTCATTGATAAAAATGATAACCAATTGAACACTAAATAAATATTAACATTTCCACTAATTAGTCCACTTGTACATTGATCATCCTCATCCAATAAACTACACAGTGTACTAGCGCAAATATACAAAAGACTAAAAGCAGTGCGAATTTTCACATCCACATGAGTTGATTGAGTAACTCTGATCGCTATGGGTAAACTGACTTAGCCTGCCATCATTCACTTAACTAGCGAGTAGATTTCTTTGTTGCAAATAGTGTAAATTAGTGAGCCTTGTCCCTCGCGCTGATTTAATTTTGTTTCTTTTTCAAAAAGAATAGGGGCTCCCTCCCTTAAAATCCACAAATTCAAAAGTTCTGCAATACCCAACAATTGGGCTTTTTACTTTTTTGCTCATTGCATCTCACTATTGCAGATTTCCATAGTGCACAGGGTAGAAATTTAGATTTAGATTAGAAGCACATAGCAGTTTATACTAGTAATGCAATGTTAGTTTGTGTGCCACAAAATTACAGGATTGCAGAATGGATTTAATTCTTACTGTCTGAACCATTACCCCTTTATGAAGATCTTTTCCCACTCATGGTTTGCACCCAGGCATAAGTATTGTGCCAGAAATAGACATTGCGGAGGGACCATTGGCCCACAGGCTGTATATAACGGAGACAGGGAAGGCCCTCTAAACTATTTTCTGAACATTGTTAGACCTCCTATTGTTGTTAGAGCCCAAGATTCAGTAGCTTCCAGCCGCTCATTCCAGGTTAGATTTTTAAATGTCATGCCCAAATATTTACATGAGGAAGCTACTTCCACAAATAACCAGGTGAAGGTCTTGGTCTTCCGCACAAAATTCACAATTTTGTTTTTTCCATACTGATATTTAAATCATTAGCCACACAATCAATGCTAAAAATGTAAAGTTTCCTTTCTAAACCCACCTGTGTCAAATCAACAATTGCCCAACCATCTGCATATAGGAGACACAGTACATGCCTTCCCCCCATTTCTGGGGGGAATGCATGGTCCTCCCTCAGACTAGTTGGAAGATCCGTAAGATATAAGGAAAATAACATGCACCTTTGTCTAAGGACATTCTTTATTGAGATCCTAGAGACCCATTCATATACAATTCCACCACTGCCCAATTTTCCCTGTGGAGTTCTTTTAGGATAGCCAGGTAACAGCCAGGATTTCCCTTATTCTTAAATTATACCCAGAGGGATTTTGTTTAACTAAATCATAGGCAGAGCAAAAGGCTACAAAACAGCAGAACTGGTTCCCTGTGGTTTCTATGGTTTTCTGAGCCATCGCCTACAATCTGAAGTAGAATGACTCTCTTTAAGGCCTCCCTGTTCAATAGGGACAAGGTCATTTTGATATAGCAGGTCCTTCACATACAGAAAAATAGCTTTAGCATACAGTTTGGCCTCGACTTCTATCAAACTTATCTGACGGTAATTCCTGGGGTCTGATGGCTAATTCTTCTTATCAAGAGGATTTACTACTGCTCCATTCCAGTTGTACGGAAATGTTCTGGCTTTGGCTGATGCATTGAAAATCCTTGAGAAGAAGCTTGCTCACCAGGACGAAATTTGGGCAGATTATTTGAGGCTGATACCCTCGTCAAATTGAGGGTAGATATCATCCTTTTCAGCAAATTTTCCTCCAAATGCCTTATCAAGATTTTATTGGAGTGAACCCAAGCACCTCTACATGGGCTATCATCTAACTTATAAGTATTGGTTAGATAGACTACCAACTCTTCCTCTGGGACCATGCAACTGATTACTCCATTTCTTTTCCTTTATCAATACTGTATATTCCTTTTTGGTCTAACATGAGATTTCTTCCACCTCTGGGCAATTTAAAACTCCAGTGTTCTGTCCTAATTAGTGTATGTTCTTTTAAAGAACATGCCTCTGTGAATCATGTCAAGGCTGACTTTTCGCAGATGGAGGCTCTATTCGCTGAATAATTACATTGCACTTCTTAACTAGCGGTGTGAAACAGTTTACCATCTCTGTTAAATCTGACTGTTCCACATCCGAACATCCTCATAATCTAGCACTCTATTAGTGGATACCTCGGTGTCTTGATACTGGGTCAATACTCCAACATTGTTTTAATCAATCTTGGTTGTCCTATGTTTCGGAAAATACATTCCTATAAGGATCACAGTTTGATATTGAAAGATGTCAAAGCAAGGTACTGCCCTTAACACACAATGGACACTCACACTATGTTCCTCACTAAAAAACTGCTACATAGTTCAAAGAACCATGTTCGAATAAATATATAGTCTATTGCACACTTCTGATGAAAATGTATAAATGTTTTCTGCCGCCAGAGTCTCTCCACTAAAATGACCATACAAAACATACAAACTAGCTTCAGCTAAACACTTCAACAGTGACTGTGCCTTTCCCTATACTGGACAATCTGGGAATATTGCTTGTGGGATCTTATATACCTCAAGGATTTCCAACAAATTATTATCAAATGAAGCCGTGGAAAGCCTCAAATTAAAATAACCCAAAATTACTACGGGAGAGGTTTGGAACAGACCTCCCAAATTTGGCAAATCTTTGCTAAGAAACTTCATTTGCTTAGCGCTATAACTATCCAAACCGAGGGACACATACACATTTATCACAATTAATGCATTAATGGCTGACGTACCTTTATACAAATTTACCAGGCACACCAGCACCCAATCACAACTAGTCCTTATTACCTTGGCATCTTTGCCAGACTTTGTTGAAATTAGTGTTAGGAGGCCACCTGATAATCGACCTGAACCAATTTTAATTGCATCTTTTTTGAATAGTATATAACCATATAGCTTCAGGTTTTCACCATCCAACCAGGTATCCTGGAGACAAATAATTTCATTTTTTTTTGTCCTCATACGCCATTATAAGTATCCGGAGCTACTTTATTTAAACTCTGCGGCCCCCCAGTTCATTGGCACCGCCAAGAGAGCTCAGATCTTAATGGTTTGCTCTTTACACAGAACCTCTCGTAATTGGTCAATTCCTTTCTCCTATCTGGTTATTCCCACAAACTGACCCGAGTGGTGAAGTAATTCTATGTAAGGGCATAATCATTGGACATATATACTCCTGATTTAAAGGTTGTCCAACCACTCATTGCATGGTAACCAGAAAGCTATCTTCTTGCTATTTTTCCTTGATGCTATATCTAGTTTCATTACGTACTTCATAGAATTTAGCCAATCTAGAAATATCGGGGTGTTACATTTAATCCAACATTTACATATTTCTCGACGAGCAAGTAAGATAAGAAAAAAGCATAATTTATTATTGTCTAAAGATAACTTTTCATAATTCTCAAAGATGCCAAAACATATTAGAGAAATGCTCACCTGGATGTCAAACCCAAATATACCTTCCATACCTCTTATTACCGGATCCCAAAATTGATGTAATCTTGGGCAGCTTAAAAACATGTGCTCATCATTAGCTTTTTCTTGCCGGCACTTAGGACAGCACAGAATAGCTCCCTTAGCAAACTTTGAAAGCTTAAGGGGAGACCAGTATACTCTGTGAAGAGAGAAGAGATGATTTCTTCTTAAATTGGCAGCTTGAACTGTGGAGTATAATAAATCATAAGATACTTGCCATATTGATTCTGTGTTGGAGCCCGGCAAGCACTCGCCCCACTGCTGTGATGGAAGGGAGAAATCGCCATCAGATAATTCGATCAAAAGCCAGTAGAGATTTGCCACTTCTCTCTTATTTTGTTGTCTTGTTCTTAAAGCAGTCTCTAGGTCGTTTGTGTGGCCCACCTTCATGCCAGTTGCTTGTAACCAACTTTTTATTTGTAGGTATTTAAATGTAGATATCTGGCTGTCCGTAATTGACTTAAGATGCTCCCAGGATAACAAACAGCCGTCAGGAATGAGTTTGACCCAGCTGTCTAACCCGGCAGCTTTTAACGGTGTTACTAATGCATCCTTGGTCCATTCAGGTGAACCTGGTGTGTCCCAGATAGGCGCCATGCCACCAGCATCCAATCACAACTAGTCCTTATTACCTTGGCATCTTTGCCACACTTTGTTGAAATTAGTGTTAGGAGGCCACCTGATAATCGACCTGAACCAATTTTAATTGCATCTTTTTTGAATAGTATATAACCATATAGCTTCAGGTTTTCACCATCCAACCAGGTATCCTGGAGACAAATAATTTCATTTTTTTTTTTGTCCTTATACGCCATTATAAGTATCCGGAGCTACTTTATTTAAACTCTGCGGCCCCCCAGTTCATTGGCACCGGCAAGAGAGCTCAGATCTTAATGGTTTGCTCTTTACACAGAACCTCTCGTAATTGGTCAGTTCCTTTCTCCTATCTGGTTATTCCCACAAACTGACCCGAGTGGTGAAGTAATTCTATGTAAGGGCATAATCATTGGACATATATTCTCCTGATTTAAAGGTTGTCCAACCACTCATTGCATGGTAACCAGAAAGGTATCTTCTTGCTATTTTTCCTTGATGCTATATCTAGTTTCATTACGTACTTCATAGAATTTAGCCAATCTGGAAATGTTGGGGTGTTACATTTAATCCAACATTTACATATTTCTCGACGAGCAAGTAAGATAAGAAAAAATCATAATTTATTATTGTCTAAAGATAACTTTTCATAATTCTCAAAGATGCCAAAACATATTAGAGAAATGCTCACCTGGATGTCAAACCCAAATATACCTTCCATACCTCTTATTACCGGATCCCAAAATTGATGTAATCTTGGGCAGCTTAAAAACATGTGCTCATCATTAGCTTTTTCTTGCCGGCACTTAGGACAGCACAGAATAGCCCCCTTAGCAAACTTTGAAAGCTTAAGGGGAGACCAGTATACTCTGTGAAGAGAGAAGAGATGATTTCTTCTTAAATTGGCAGCTTGAACTGTGGAGTATAATAAATCATAATATACTTGCCATATTGATTCTGTGTTGGAGCCCGGCAAGCACTCGCCCCACTGCTGTGATGGAAGGAAGAAATCGCCATCAGACAATTCGATCAAAAGCCAGTAGAGATTTGCCACTTCTCTCTTATTTTGTTGTCTTATTCTTAAAGCAGTCTCTAGGTCGTTTGTGTGGCCCACCTTCATGCCAGTTGCTTGTAACCAACTTTTTATTTGTAGGTATTTAAATGTAGATATCTGGCTGTCCGTAATTGACTTAAGATGCTCCCAGAATAACAAACAGCCGTCAGGAATGAGTTTGACCCAGCTGTCTAACCCGGCAGCTTTTAACGGTGTTACTAATGCATCCTAGGTCCATTCAGGTGAACCTGGTGTGTCCCAGATAGGCGCCATGGCACTATAGTAGCTGATTTTTAGGAGCTTTCTAATTTTGAACCAAGTGTGTGCTAGATCTTTTAAAGATTTCAGTCGAACTTTCATGAAGAAGCGTGGATCTCCAAATTTATATATATAAGCGTTTTCGGCTCCTTTTAGACTTTGCAGCATTTCCCTGTACATTTTTCCTATATCTGAAGTGTTAGGCTCACTCATAAGCATTTTACCTGCTCTGATCAAAAAAATCCATGCACATAAAATTATGTCTGGTACACACAATCCTCCCTTGTTTTTTTTTCTCCGAAGTTTTTTCCAGGAGATCCTTATGCCCCTAGAGGCCCATATAAAAGAATTAATTTTTGCCTGGATTTTCCTCAAAGTTTTTTCATTGAAGGCTAATGGTATATTTTGAAATATGAATATCAATTTTGTTAAGAGCATCATTTTAGCTAAATTAATTCTTCCAATTAATGATAGAGGTATGTATGACCAGCTTTTCAGAGACTCAGATATTTCTTTATCTATTTTATGTAAATTAGTGTCATGTATATCGTTAATATCCTGTGTGATTTTAATACCTAAATATCTTATTTCTTTTTTCAATAAATGAGAACCAGCATTTAAGTTCCAGGCCATACACTCTGTTTTGGATTGATTGATCTCATACCCTGAGATATTGCCAAATTGGTGTGAAAGATTATATATAAAAAGGATGGCTTTCGCAAGGTTTGAAGTGTATACCATGATATCATTAGCATAAAGTGACACTTTTTTTTCCCAGTTACCACACCTAAAAGGGAGAATATCTTGATGTCTCCTGATTCTTTCAGCAAAAGGCTCTATATAGAGATTAAAAAGCATTGGCGAAAGGGGGCATCCTTGCCAAGTTCCTCTTTGGACTGTAATAGAAGGGGAGAGATTACCATTTATGAGTATTCTAACTGTGGGGGCTTGATAAATTGATGAAATTACCCTACAAAATGTCTCCCCTAAATTACATTTGCCCAATACTTGAATTAGGTAAGCCCAATTAACCCGATCAAACGCTTTAGTTGCGTCCAATGTAATAATAGCCAGGGGTGATTTATGTAATGTCGCAAGATCTATAGCGCCTATCAGGTTATAAGTTAGGTCTTGAATGCCTCTCCCTTTAACAAAACCATTTTGATCCTGATGTAACAGACCGTTCATAATACCATTTAATCTCTCTGCCAAAATCTTGACAAAGATCTTATAGTCAAGATTGAGCAGAGAGAGGCAGAGGCAGCAGATCTGTTTGTGGAGGACTTGGTCCTCACCCATCTCCAGCCTCGGGGGCTGAGTAAATTCTTTGCAGTGGAACGTGCCCACAGGGTCCCCGGGGGTAGGCCTAAGGCCGGAGCCCCTCCGAGGCCTCTCATCGCCCGGATTTTCAATTTTCGGGACAGGGACGCTATCCTGCAGACTTCCAGGCTACAAGGGCCGGTCAGACTTGACAATATGGATATAAATTTCTATCCTGACTTTACTCCGGCGGTCCAAAAGCAGAGACTGAGCTTTCTCGGTGTCAAACGTCGCCTACGGGACCTGAATCTCAAATATGCGATGCTTTTTCCGGCTAAGCTGAGGGTGGAGGTGGATGGCCGCACGCACTTTTTTGATCGTCCCGAGGCGGCCGGGGACTGGCTGGACACTTTGCCCGGAGATCGGGGCCGGGGGGGTGGGGGGGGTGCGGTTGGTGGGGAGGGCCCGCCGGATCAGGACTGAGGGACTAATGGTAGGCCTTGCTCTGGACTGTGTTATTGTCACTATTGACTGTTAGGGTAAGTTCCCCTCCTGTGGAGGTCGTGTGGGGTCTCTTGGGGGATCTCCCTCCTCCTCTGGGGGACTAGTTAGTTTTCTTTCTATGGGGCGACAGGCACACTGCACTTTGGGGGGGCTGTTTGGGCTCATGCAGGGGTGCAGGGTGGGGGGAGTTCTGTTGGGATGGGTGGGTTGGGGTGGGGTGTGGTTCGTTTCTACCGCAGGGCAAACCCTTCATTGTATTGGTGTTTTTGAGATGCTCTCGGGGGGACAAATGATGGCTTCTGTATGTGATGGGGGGTAGGGACCTGACTTTGTTGTCCTGGAACGTTAACGGACTGGGTGATAGGATTAAGCGGGGTGTGGTCCTGCAATATCTGAAACGGATTTCGCCTGATGTTGTCTTTTTGCAGGAGACACACCTCATTGGTAACTCCTTTTGTGCCATGAATCGACGTGGCTATCGTTTGGTGGCCCACTCGGGCTTCACATCAGGCTCACGAGGGGTGGGCATTATGGTCAAGACCTCGCTCCCGCTAGAAATAGACGAGGTGCGCCATGATGAGAGGGGACGCTACACTGTCTTGGTGGGGAGAATGGAGGGCAAAGTAGTCGTCTTTGTCTCAGTGTACATCCCACCGGGGTTACAGTCCACCACCTTTGCGGACCTGGGACGCCTCCTGCTTGACCTTCCGGGGGGGCTTCTGGTGGTTGGGGGGACTTCAATGCGGTGGCCTCTGGGACTATGGATCGCTATCCCCCTAGGGACCTCCCCCGGGCACAAGCGTGGCTGTCTGGCCTTTTGGACACACTGGGATTGGTGGACTGTTGGCGTCTAAAGCATCCCACTCAGCTGCAATACACCTTCCATTCGGGGGCCCATGGTAGCCTTTCGCGGCTTGATCATGTCCTTGTCCCTGCGGCCTATGCCAGGAGAGTGGGGGAGGTGCGCCATCTGGCGCGGGGTATTTCAGATCATTCCCCACTCCTGTTGCACTTTGATGTCTTCCCGAGGGGGGAGGGCAGGGTAGCTCCAATCAATGCCTGGTACCTGCGCGACCCCACTATTCGTGCTGACTTGATTAAATCCTTGCAACGGTATTTTGAGGAGAATGTGGGGTCTGTCCCGTCGGCCATCTCCCTGTGGGAGGCTTTCAAGACAGTGCTTAGAGGGCAGGCCCTCTCCTTTATTTCCCATGCCCGGAGGCGCGCACAGGAGGAGGTGACCCGGGTGGAGGCCGAAATTACTGAACTGGAGGGTGATCTGGGGAGTGGGGTGACTGACGCTGCGCTGCACGTTCTACACCTTAAGCAGGCGGCCTATAGGTCCCTCGTCACGGAGGCGGCCAGGGGCCTCAGCAGAGAGCAACAGGGGCGATTGTATGATGTGGGTGATAAGGCTGGCAAGTTGATTGCGTGGTTGGATAAGAAGGAGAGAGCTAGTCGTGTGGTCCCGCTGATTGAGAGAATGGATGGTGTACGTGTTACTGAGCCGGAAGGCATTGTCTCTTGCTTTGCGGATTATTTCCGCGAGGTATATTCCCCTGTTTCTCCCTGCCCGGAGGAGGATTCCCATGCCCTGCTGCGTGACATCGCGCTGCCCTCCCTCTCAATGGAGGACAGGGAGTTGATGGATGCCGCCCCCACCTCGGACGAAATTGCCCTCGCCATCCGCTCGGTCGCTTCTGGCAAGGCCATGGGCCCGAACGGCATTCCTATCGAGTTGTATAAACTGCGACCGGATGTACTGGCACCCCACCTCCGCGCAATGTTCCTTGCGGCCCACTCGCGGGGCTCCCTCCCGCCGGACCAGCGTCTGGCTACCATCGTGGTTATCCACAAGGAGGGGAGACCGCGAGACCGGGTTACATCCTACCGGCCTATCTCGCTCTTGAACGCCGAGCCTAAAATCCTCGCCAAGGTGCTCGCCAACCGACTGGTCGGCGTGGTGGGCGATTTGGTCCACCAAGACCAGTCCGGCTTTATTCCCCATCGCAATACGGCCCTTAATCTGCGGCGCTTGCACGGGGTGCTCGCGCGTGTTCCGTTCGTGCGGGAGCCGGCCATCTTGGCGTCCTTGGACGCCACCATGGCGTTCGGCACGCTCGAATGGCCCTACATCTGGGCGATGCTGGCGAAATTTGGATTTGGCCCGGGATTCATCAGTTGGGTCAAATTGTTGTACTCGGACCCATTGGCACAGGTGGTGGTGAATGGTCGAGTCTCGGCCCCATTCGTGCTGGGACGGGGCACGCGACAGGGTTGTCCCCTGTCGCCGCTCCTTTTTGCACTGGCCTTGGAACCCCTGGCGGAGTGGCTGCGGTGGCACCCTTCTATCCGTGGTCTCCGTTGGACCCCCGAGTATGAGGACCGCGTGTCCCTCTACGCTGACGATATCCTTTTGTACTTAGCCTCCCCGCGCAAATCACTGATTGTCCTGGTCGATGTTCTGCGCTCCTTTGGCCGTAATTCAGGCCTTGTCATCAACTGGGCTAAATCCTGTGTCTATGTGCTTTCCGGGGAGGCTCCTGTCCTCCCTCGGGGCTGTCCGATCCAGATTGCCTCGCAGGGATTTCGATACCTGGGGGTCTATATTACGCTGGACCCGGTGGCCCGCTACGAGCGAAATTTGCTTCCCCCCCTCCAGCGCTTGAAGGAGGACGTCGCGCGCTGGCGGCGCTTGCCGCTTTCGCCGCTCGGCCGGGCGGCATTGTTCAAGATGATGTCATTGCCGCGCTTTCTGTACGCTCTCCAGAACACTATGGACTTGGTCCCGGCGCGCTACTTCCGTGAGGTGGAAAGCTTACAGCGCTGTTTGTTTTGGGACGGGAGGCCGCGTATAGCCCTGGCAAAACTGACGCTCCCGTGGTACGACGGAGGGATTGCCCTCCCGGATATTAAGCGGTATTACTGGGCCTCCCAGTTAGCTGCAATTAATCACGGCTTCTATGGGCCCGCCCTAAACCCGGCATTTGAAATGGACAAAATGCTCCTGCCCGGTGGCGACTACAATCGAGCGCTCTACACTAGCGTGCCCGATTCCCGCTTGACGGGACCCACGCGTGTCATGGTGCGAGTATGGCACGCGGCTAGTGCAGCTATGGGATGGAAGGCCCGTTTGACCCGGGCGTCACCGTTGTATGCGTCGGAGAGGCTGGGCTCTTTGTGGACCTCGAAGGGCTTCGAGAGGTGGGACATGATAGGCATCAGTACAGTGGGAGATCTCTGGACGAGGGGAGGATTCAAAACATTCGAGACGCTGCAGGCGGAGTTTCAGCTGCAGGGCAGTGAATACTTTCGTTACCTGCAGGTCCGTCACGCACTGGGTTCCGTCTTCCCAGACGTGGCCTCCATCCCGGAGTCCTCCCCCCTGGAGGATAGAGTGCTAGATGGCCACGTTCCGGACAGCACGATCTCCCTCATTTACAAGAAATTGATAAATGACCGCTCGGGCTTACTGACTGGCCTCCGCGAGGCTTGGGTTGCCGATGGGCTGGAGTTGGACGACGAGGACTGGATTTCCGCGGTGGCCTCTCCGAAGGACGTGGCCATCCCGGCTCGCCTTCGCTTCGTCCAGCTTAAGATACTCCACCGGGTGTATATGACGGGGCCAAGGCTTCTGCGTATGGGCTATGCCGAGGATGGATTGTGTAAGCGTGGGTGTGGTGCTTTGGCGACTTTTTTGCACATTCTGTGGGAATGTCCGAGGGTGGAGCGATTCTGGCGTGGTGTGCATGAGGTCCTGCGAGCGGTTACGCATGTCGCGCTGTTGCCTGAAGCGAGGAGATGCTTGCTGAATGTGTGGGAACCGACCGATTACTCGGTTCCGCAGACGCGATGGGTGACTCTGGGATATATGATAGCTAAACGTGACATTGCTCAACTGTGGGGATCCCAGAGGCCCCCGGCGGTGTCGGCCTGGAAAGAACACATGGATTGGTGCATGTTCCGAGAAAAGGTGGTGTATGTGGCGCGGGGTAAGCCTGGGGCTTGGGTGAAGATATGGGGCCCCTGGAACGCCTACCGCGGGGGTATTTGCGAGCCGCCGTTGTTGCCTCCCGCTTCACCAGCTCCATCCCCCTAGTTGACCCCCTCCCTCAGCCCCGGGCACATTGTTCTCCCAGTCCCGGATCTGTTTCCCTTCCCCTCTCTGGATTTCTTTGGATGGTTGGGGTCCCGCACTTGAGGAGCACGTGTCGTCATTCTCGATCGCGGGTTGCCTTGCGGGTGTGGTTTTATGTTGTTGTGTTGTATAAAACGAAACCGTATTGTGGGCTCAGAGTCATGTGGCCCACGTTGTTGATACCTCCTGCTTTATCGTCTCTGCAAAGCCAAGTGCCTCATTGTATGTATGTCATTTGCTTCTGTCACTTTAGCGGCCGGCCGGAAGGTTGTAGGCCCATACCTGTATATATTTGAGATTGCAATAAACGGTTTCAAAAAAAAAAAAAAAAAAAAAAAAAAAGATTGAGCAGAGAGATTGGTCTTAATGAATCACATTGGTTTGGTGGTTTAGATGGTTTTAAAATCAAGGCCAAGGTAGCTTCATCCCATGAGGGAGGCATATTCCCACCCTTATCAAAAATGTGAGAAAAAAGTTTATCCAAGACTAGAGTCAGGACCTCAGCTAATGATTTATATAGCTCGGCCGGTAGACCATCTGGTCCTGGAGCTTTACCTTTCTTCCCTGCTTCTATTGCTTTATTGATTTCAAACTGACTAATGGGTTTATTTAAATTGTTAGAGGTCTCTTCACTGATTTTTTTAGATGGAAAACAATCAAGCCAGGATTGTATTGTTTCTTCCTGTGGATTTAGATCTTCTCTATAAACCTTATCAAAATGTTTTTGGAAAGCTCTATCGATTTCTACCGGAGTTTGACACAGTTTACCAGTTATACTTCAAACTACAGCTAGATCCTGTTTTGTTTTCCAGGCTAGGAGCTTGCCAAAGCCTTCCCCATATTCAAAGTGGGCCATTTTACTAGCCTCCCACCTCTTCTGTAACCTAACATCCAAAGCCGCTGCCAGTTCCATTCTGAGAAATAGTATTTTATCAGCAATGTTCCCTTCTGTTCTATCCCCTTGAGCTATCATTTCAAGCTCTAGTTTCTGAATATTCTCCTCAATATCTTTTACCTCCATTTTATGTTTCTTTTGTCTGGAAAATTGAATAGAGGTAATACATCCTCTCAGAAACGCCTTATAGGCGTCCCATACAATTTCTATGGAAGTACTTGCAATGTTAGCTGAAAAATAGTTCTTTGTTTCTTCCAACAACCTTGCAATAATTTCTTCCTCTGATAATATAGATCTATCCAAAGTCCATCTTTTGTTTTTGGATTATTTTGGAGTTTCAGTGTTAATGTTACTGCCGCATGATCAGATAGGTGACCCGGTAGGTGGTTTATTTCTGCTACTAAACCCCTGAGTTCCGAACTAATTAAAAAGAAATCTAACCTTGATCTGTGAACATACTTCTTATTATGGAAGGTGTACCCTCTCCTATTTCCTTTTCTTTCCCTCCAAATGTCCGACCACCCTAACTGTTTCACGTATTTTTTAATAAAGATCTCATTTTACAATTTAACGATGTTCTACTGTTCAAGGATCTATCCATCACAGGATCAAGAATTAGATTGAAGTCCCCTGCCAGAATTAAAGGATCTCGAAATACTAGGAGCTCAGCACATAAAGCCTTTAAGGGGGTTGGATCGTCTAAGTTAGGTCCATAATAGCCTGCTACCGTGAATTTGTAAGTGTGAAACCTTAAACTTACTACAGCCCATCTTCCCATCTTGTCAGTTTTGAAGCCTTCAATTAATAACGCCGGATTTTTTTTTATAAGTATTGCTATCCCCTTCATTGTGATTTGTTGAGTGGTACAAATAACCTCTTTAATCCAGCTTTTGGCTTTACACAAACTTCTCATCTCTTGTTCATTTAGGTGTGTTTCTTGAAGAATGAAAATTTGTTCGGGACTATCTCTTAAATATTGAAATATCCTCTCCCTCCTATGCTTTACCCTTAGCCCATTTAGGTTCCATGACAAAACCCTCAAATATGACACATGATCAACTGTGGGCTTATGTAAATGTATAGTGTGCTTCTTATTAAACTCTATTTGGCGTTTTGGACATTGTTTTTTCCCTATGCTCCCCACCTAGTGTCCTTCCCCATTCCCTTCCACCCTCCACCAAAGTGCTCCCCTGGAGAACCCTAACTAATTCCCTTATGGCCCTACCCAGGCCTTTGAGGCTCACCTCTCTTCGGTCGGAATGAAAAATAGTGACTGTAGCTAATATATAACTTTTTATTTAACTGCCTTCTCTAATTTCGGCTGTTATTTTGGTTTTAAGGGTATCCTATTAACTCCATAAAATGAAAAGTAAGAAGTGAAAACATAGAGATACCCTATTACCCCTGAAATTCGAAAGTCGGAGTACAAAAAAAAAAAAAACTGAGTTGTTCTTTTCCGTTTTAAACTTTAGCTCCGCTTCTTTGCATAGTAATATTCTGCAGAAAAGTTTCCGCCTCCTCCACCCGTCTAAAAACATGCATTCTATTATTAAACATTACTTTTAATGTAGCTGGAAATTTGAGTTGTACTCTCGCACCTTGTTGTTTAAAAGGATCTAATAGTTTTCCCAACTCCCATTGTTTAGATGCAGTTATGGAAGAGACATCAGACCAAATCTGAAACGTGAAGCCTTCTGCACTCAGCATGTTTAATTTTAGAGCTTTATTCAATATTTCTTCTTTTAAGTTATATGTCAAGAAATGAATCAGAATTTTCCTAGGTCTAGACTTATTCGGGCTTAGTCTGTAGGGGTCCCTATGTTCCCTTTGAAAATCTGCGAACAAAGCTTGCTCTGAACAGTCAATATTTATGGTTTGCTTAATTAGTTTCACAACATAGTCTTTAATGTTGTCTCCTTCGACCCCCTCAGTTATTTTAAGCAAGCGGAGATTATTCCTCCATTGAGCATTCTCAATAGATTCCAATTTATCCTGAATGCCAGTTTCTCGCTCCCTTATTTTGGTAAGATCTTTTGCATTTTCATCCACTCTTGATGTTAACTCAGCCACTGTTGTCTCTAATGCTGCAGCTCTCGCTGTTAACATATCAAACATATCTTCCATTTTTTCGCAAAAGACTTTTATTTCAGCTTGATTCTTTTCAGATATCTGGAACCTATTTCTCATTTCATTGGTTAGGGCCTGTAAAAGGTCCAAGGCTGATCGGTGAGGGGACGAGCTCTTTGCATGTTCACTTAATAGTTCAGGGTGATTTTGCTCTGAAGCTGCTTGGAAGTCAGGAGAAGAAGGCTCAGCTGTTAGCAGGTTTGATTCAAAATCAGGATTATGTGCATCCGACATTATATGCCCTCCTTGCTCCTTCTCTGTTGAGAGGTCTGCTAGTAGTTGAAATTTATTAGGGGTCAATATGCCCTCAGAATATTGAAACTGTTCAGCAGATGTATTCAAAACATTAGAATTGCTAAGACTGTTAGCACTGTTAGTAGACATGTTATCAGATGGTTTCAATATCAATGTGGCAGGAGAACTGTCTTGAAATAATTTTTTACGGAGGGTATCAAATTAACTTTTCTCTTTTGATCTTGAATTGGTACCTTTGTTTTCCTTTTCCCCTTAGATTTAGCTTTTGCTGAACTTTTTGGGCCCTGAGATGTGATGACCTTACAATTTAGGGCACTCAAATCCTCCACAGGCTCAAGGATTGGCTTCCTTTTTATGCTTCATAAAGGGTATCGAGATGATGTCTTAATAGGTGTAATTTCTCCTTTTTTTCTTGACACACCCGTATCTAACAAGCCTGTCCCACCCTTATTTACAACTGTATCACTTATTTCATCCCGTGACTTTGAAGTGGCTTCCGTGGCGTCTGGTGAATCAGCTTGAACTCTGCTTGATCTCCACTTCTGTTGAGTTTTGGAGTTTGAAGATGCAAAACACCCAGTCGTGTCCCCTCTGCCTCCTTTACCTCTGCCGGTAGCGGACAGCCACAACGCAGCCCTCCGCCCGCGGGACACTCCCCAAGCTGCCCTCGACCAAAGCGCAATCTGGCCCTCCCAAGACTCTCCCATCTGCACCTCCGAAGTCAGAGCTGCATCGGGAGAGTAAACAGCGACCCCCACCAGCTCCTCCGCGTTCAAGGAGGGGCAAGACCTCGAAAACACCGAAAAAATAAAGAGCGGAGAAGCCAGGAGAGCCGACCTGAGCAGCGCCCGGTCTGGAAAAAAAGACCACAACCGTCTTCTCAATCCACGGCTCAAACCGAATCCCACTGAAACCCGCTAAATATGAACGAAGCCGATCCGAGACGACACCCGCGGCTGCAGAACCCGCCTCCGACTCACCGAGAGGAAAGTTTCTTTTTGCTTGCTTTCATTTTTGTCCAACACCTTAGTGAGATCTTTACCAACCATTTTACTCCATGTACGTTCCAGGAAAAAGCATCCACATTTCCTGGTGCACCTAAAACCTAGTCCACAGAAGACAGCCATGAGCAATTGCCCTCTTTGACAGAGTGTAGGCATGCAAAATGGTAAATGGCATATTGGGGTTTCTCTTGTTTGTCTAATATGTTTTTTGCTGAATATAGTTATTTCTAAACATCCTCAGTTATATATATTATATCTCACAAACCTCTTTCGAGGTAATTTAGACTCATTACTTAGTTTCTGATCATATGAATTGTTCCCTCAGCCCGGCATGATTATTTAGGATGGTATTTATCACTGGCTCTTCAGCCTCCTCTTCTAGAGGGAGTCATAAATCTATTCTAGTAAACTGCTACACTTCATTCTGAATTTTGCTTACAACCATACGGGAATAAATACAGACTTTGGTAACTTCCCTGCCACTCTTACTTTTCTGAAAGGCCACTTGCTTTATATCCTTTGTTGAGATACACTTAGGGAGGGTTAATTTCCAGAACCTTCAACAGCTTTGACCTATTCAAGAGATTCCATTTGTTTAATTGCTTCTTCTAACCAATGAGATTTGGTCAACCCATTTGGAGCTTCTTCGGGATGCATTCCATTTACGGGGCTCCTCGCTGAAGCCACATTCTGGTGTCTAACTACATTAGAAGCTCCTCTGCCAAAGTTAGAGTCCTTGATTAAATATCCTCTCCATTTTTACATTCCCTTTGAGCTTCGCTCCCTTCTTACATTCTAGGCCCTTTTGTCCCCAGTGCTTGTATCCTTCTGTTAATTTGACTCCTTGCTTTCGTTCTGCCACCTGCAGGACTTGACCCACTGGTTTTATCATATGAGCGGTGTTCCGCGAAGGGGCTTTCACACTCTTCCATCTTTTCACAAGCTTTCCTTACCTGCGGTAACACCAGTGCCCATTGTAAGCATATGAATTATACCTTTTTATTACCAGCGTTGTCCACCTTGAAACATAAACGGATGAGGACAACACCTCTTCGCTCTCTTTTACATTTGTTCCATAACAATCTCTCCCTCTGGGTTCTGTATAGGCCTGACTAAGGTGGGCATGCACTGGCTGATCGATTTCAATTCCTGAGCTATTTATTTTAGAAAGCTAGGCAGATTTTTCATACTGTCATTTGTCAGTGGTGTTGCGTCAAGGAATTTGTGCAGAGTATTTTGATTTAAAAGGAGGCCAGCCAGAATAGGTGGCAGACCAGAAGCTAAAGTCTCCAAATTAGAAGATCAGAGGATGCTCTCTTGTTGAACAGCAACCTGCTAATATTACCCTTTAGCTTAAGGAAAGAGTCATTCAGCAAGGCAGATGCACCCTGACTTCCAAGGGTGTGAGCACTATCCCGCTGCGGTTGAATAAAGCTCATTTGGCCTGGTACCTATACCCCCTCCTCCCTTGTTCAGACCCACAGAATATCAGGAGCAAGAGTTTAGTTGGAAAAGGAGGTCGTAGATAACCCCCGGCCGTATTTATTAACAAAATTAATCAAACATTAAATATTAATTTTTTCAAAACAAATCTTTACGCAGACAATCATATTATTGACATTTGATTACATTTGATATGTACAGATATCAGAGGGCTAACCTTAACATCACTCTAATACAAGTTATTCCTATCCAAATCTAAGCATACATCATTCATAATCATAATGGCAATCATTTTCTGCGTATCCATGTTTGAGCCTACGGCAAGGTCAATAACTGGCGTCAGATCTTTGTCCCTTAAACCCCACCCTCCGCCTGAGTGCGCATGCGCAGGGGGCCCATTCACCATGAGGGTACTCCCCCCCACACTTACCCCCGTATGCCCTGTATACTCCCTCCATCGCGGGCCCTTGCAGTTCTGCGCCCTTTACTGGCGCAATTGTGCACATGCGGGATGGCCAACAGCCTAGGAAAAGCGTAACTCCCCCCTCCCCCGCACCCATACAGCCACAACGGCTGTAACTGCTCCTGGAGAGTTCTAGGAGGGGACTCCCCCTTGGGCAACCCCATTCAAGAAATGGCGCCGCCCCCTAAGGACCTTAAATTTACTGCTCACCAATCATGACCTTACCGCCTGACCACGGAAATGCACTAAAATACAACAATTTTACCTAAAAAAGGGGAACACAAAATATTGTACACCTTACAACCTGGAAAAACACAAAGACAATTACATGCACATAACACAACCTTTGCTCTAGGGGATGGTGGGTGGGCAAATATTATCCAACGACCTCCTAATGAGGTCGCACAATAAGCTGGGGAGCGGGGAAGGCAAAAGAGGAAGATTCCTCTGCTCCTCAGCCTTTTATTAGTGGCGAGTGCTCGCCCCTCAAGAGGGGCGGGCACTGGCCAACTTCCCTTACCCAGAAGTGAACTTTCACTTCCGGGCTATGTCTAATTGGTTGCTGATTGGAAGGCGAGCCTGTCGCATCACATGGTGCACGGCAGGCCCGCCTCTAGTGTCGTCGGGGCCAGCAGGACCACCATATCATCGGCAGGTCCGATGCCGACCCCGCCTTACTATTTGTGCAGACTGAGAAACCCACAGCAAGGAAGATAGTCGAGGAGCCCCCAAAACAATATCTCCAAATCATCATAATCTTGTCCCAGATGCCCTTTCACTAGCATAACCAACTGTGGTGATGAAGACACATCAGGGCCCTGCCACATAGAGCAAGTAAGTGACTCACACACATTTTTATTTTTAAAGTGTTTGCCCATTAAATCCTTTATTGAGGATGCTAAGGATACAACTGCTATGTGAGATTGGGTGCGAGAGTGGGGGGAACTTCATTCTGATGAAGATCAGTGCCACTGCGGGAGCTCTCCAAGTTCTGCGTAGTCTCATCTTTTCTGGGCTCTTTGGATAAACATGCTGTTCGACTCATTGGTATCTAATTTTCATTTCCTCTGGGCCCTTGAAGCTTTCTGGGTCTTTTTTTTAGCAGGCATCTATGGACGGCTTCTCCACCAGCACAACACAATACTGAACTCCTTAGTTCCCTTATCTATCTAGCAAAGTCAATTTGTTACAAAATCACAATCATACAAAAGTATGCACTGTGAAACACTTAGCTCATCTTGGACACCTGCTCCTTCTGAACCTCCACCCTTTATCTACTCAATCTCAAGAATTAGCAAAACCTACCACTTCCCTTTTCCGACAGGATCAAGTATTAAGATTTCCTTTTAATTTGACCGGAACCTAAGGGTGAGAAGACACAGTGCCCCTACACCTTGCCCATCACTTGCACCCCAGCACCCTGTGGTGCAGTGCCGTGGTGAAAGAACAGATACTCCTAGCCAAGCGTGGAAAAAGAAGTGCCTTCAAGTGCCTGCATGCCGCCACAGTTACAAATGCAAGAATGGCTATAGGGCAGTGACAATAGCAAAAGTAATACAATCCAATTTAGGCAAAGCTTTAAACAATCTCCAAGAGGCTCGATCCTTTATCCTTCTTTGTGGTGTAACAGTATCAGTATCTCAAGCAGCCGTCTGCACAGCATTAATGGCGTTTGAGCGTTCGGATGTTAAGTGACGTGCAGGGCCTACTCGAGCAGTGAGCAGTGAGTGAGCGAAGTGAGCGGTCAAGGCAGTGTAGTGTCATAGAAAGAGAGTCAGGTTGGTAAAAGGCTAACCTAAACCAGCACTGGGAAAGCCAAAAGGTCTCACCTATGCGAGAGCTATTGGCTTTAGCAATGAGTTTTTGCTATGTTTTACACCAGTGTGGCTGCTGTTCAGCATGGCTAAAAGTTAGTGGTGTGGAGTGGGATGGGGTAGATTGGGATAGGGTAGATGGGGTAGATTGGGTTAGAGTGGAGTAGAGTAAATTGGGGTGGAGTAGAGTGGGGAAGAATGAAGTGGGATCGACTAGGATAGATTGGAGTGGAGTAGATTAGGTTAGAATGGGGGTTGGGCAGATTAGAATGGTAGATTGGAGTGGGGTAGATTTAATTGGGGTAGATTGGGGTGGCGTTGGGTAGATTGGAGCAGTGCTTAATTTGTGCCTGTGGTTTCTGGTGCCTAGCACTTGCACTTATTTATCACGGCAGGTCGAAACCTGAGTGTCAACTCACATCAACGGCTGGATGTCCTGTCGTGTGTCACACAACAATAATCGGCTATAATGTTCACTCTCATTCTGTCTCCCAAGTCCCTGGTGAAGAATGTTGCTGAGACTTTGAGCAGAATACTGATGATAAATCATTGTGAATATGTCTTCAGTCATTGTTGCTGATGGGCAGGCCACTGATTGGGCTGGATTTGTGGTGCTGTGGCAGCGTGCATAACTTTTTCAAAATTCCACGCCTGTCCCCCGGCACACACACTTGAGTCACGATGCACCGGCAGTTAAGCACAACGTCGACAGCAGTGTTTGAAGCAGCCAGCGTGTTGTGCAGTGTGCAGCAGCAGGCCTCTTCTTAATAAAGGCAGTAATATAACTACCCAGTAAGTAACCAATGCTGCTTTTTCTTGAGTGAGGTCGCAGTAGTAGTTTGGGCTGAGTGTATTCAGCTGGGGGACTGTCCTGCACTGGCCATAGGTCCAAGGGCATTCAGATGTCTGTCTCAAGAATGCCTTAAACAGCGTGGGACAACAGAGCCCCCCCAATCTGGAAGTAAGTAAGCAAGAGTCAGCGCGATACAGTGCACCTCCAAGATGCCAGTTATTATCACTCGCTAACGCATTCTCTAATCAGTGCATGAGATTTCAGGTTTCACTGCAGAAGTTTGATGTCTCAAGTCAACCGTGTAAATTGACTTACCCCTCTTAAGTACTTCCATATTTTCTGTCATCAACCTGTGCTTTGTGCTCCACTGGGTTGGGCTAGTGGGTTACTGCATCTGCTGCAAATATATTGGTTTGGTTTACTAAACTGAGTAGCTCCAATTGTGGTAATAGCAACTGCTGTAAATTATAAGCCTAAGAAGCCAAACAACACTAGCTCTGTTTAAAACACTAATATTAGCACGTTTATTATTTAATTTCCTCTTCCGAGTTAAACAAATAGCACCCACTGAGATTAGTAAATTGCAGCCTCTGAAGTCACGTTGTTGGTTTCATTGTTTTGTATTTGCTGCTTATTTTAGCAAAATGCTTTAATTACAACTGTTTTGAAAAATCCGTTAGATGACAACTTTTGAAGATGCTATCATCATTACTATGATTGTTTCAACAGCATTGTTGTTCTAGTGCCTTGTTCTGATCACTACTATCACTATAGTCAAGATCACCATTATAGTCAGTGGTGCCAGTGCTCCAGTGCTGCCATTCTTATTATTGTTGTTATTAATGATCACAGCTCGTTTTATCAGTGTTATTATTGTTGGCGCTCCCCATAATGCCTGTCCTGTTTTGCTGGTGTTTTCGTGACTGCTTCCAGTAGTGCAAGACCCTTGTTTTACTGGTTTTCTTGTAACTGCTTCCAGAAGTGCCAGACCCTTGTTTTTCTGGTCTGGCCTGGGTGCTTATGTGTGACATATCCGTGCTTTCTGGCCTGGGTGCTTATGTGTGACATTTCCATGCTTCTGGCCTGAGGGCTTATGTGTGACATTTCCAGGGCTTATGGCAGGGGAACCTACTTTTAAAACCTTACTTGAAGAAGGCTCCCTTGCTGAAATTCCGATCGGGTATTACATCTGACTTTCAGCAGTACCAGTTGAGGATGTGGTTGAAGCCAATAGAGTAAGTGGGTGGAGCTAGTGGTGGAAGTGGATGGAGCTGGGAAAGTGGTTGTAGCCTCTGACAAACATTCGAGCACCTGGATTTCATATTATATAAATTATGCACTGGATTGGAGTTGAGTCATTAGGGATAGATTGGAGTGTGGTAGATTGGAGTGTGGTAGAGTGGAGTGGGGTAGATAGGAGTGGGGGTAGATCTCTGTAGATTGAGGTCAAGTGAAGTGGGATATATTGGGATAGATTGGAGTGGAGTGGGGTAGATTGAGGAAGAGTGGAGTGGAGTAGAGTGGGGTGGATTGAGGTAGATTGGAGTGGAATGGAGTAGGCAAGTGGAATTGGGTAGAGTGGAGAGGTGGTAGATTGGAATGCTGTAGGATAGACTGGAGGGAGTGGCATAGATTGGATTGATGTGGGGCAATTTGGATGAGGTGGGATGGACTGAAGTGGGGTAGAGTGAAGTAGATTGGAGTGGAGTAGAATTGAATAGAGTAGATTTGGGTAGATTGAAGTGGGGTAGACTGGTGTGGAGGAGTGTGGTAAATTGAATTGGGGTAGATTCAGGATGAGTGGATTAGATTGGGGTGGAGTGGGGTAGATTGTACGGCCATGGGGTAGAGTGGAGTGGGGTGGGGTAGATTGGAATGCGATAGATACAAGTGGGTAGTTTGGAGTGGGTAGATTGGGGTAGAGTAGAGTGAGGTAGATTGGAGTAGAGTTGGTTAGAGTGGAGTTAGTTTGAGTACTGGGGTAGATTGGGATGGGGTGGGGTAGATTGGAGTTGTGTATATTGTAGTGGTATAGATTGGAGTGGAGTAGATTGGAGTGGGGTACATGTACGTGGGGCAGATTGGAGTGGGACAAATTGGATGGGGCAGATTGGAGTAGGGTAGTTTGGGGTGGGGTAGGTTAGATTGGAATTAAGTTGAGTTGAGTTGGGTGGATTAGGGTGGAATGGGTTAGATTGGAATTCAGTGTGATAGATTCTAGCCGGATGTAGTAGATTGGAGTGGTGGGGTTGGGTAGATTAGGTAGAGTGGAATGGAGTTGATTGGGTGGATTGGAGTGGGTAGATTGGGTGGATTAGAATAGGGTAGATTGGAATGGAGGGGATAGACTGGAGTGGGGTGAAATAGGGTAGATTGGGGTAGAGTGGGGTAGATTGCTATGATGCCTTGTTGCACACATGAATATACATGAATATACACAACGTAGCAACGGTATGTGATCTATTAGAGTACACCAATGCAAATATAAAGAATGGTGTGACTCAGACATTATACTCAAATGCCAGTGTAGTTGGGACTGAAAATAGGATGCATGAACAATACAATTCCAGTTGAGAACCAAGATTTTAATTCAACTCATTCTACATTTGGTACATCTTACTTTTCACGAATGAGTTGAAAAATACTGTGCCCAACAACCCTCACGATCTGTGAAGTGAACGTGGACTTTTCCGAGGTCTTTGACTGTGTTGCTCATCCAAAATTGTGGTACAAATTGTTGAGAAGTGCAATACCAGAAGGAAAGGTGACTTTCTTAAAATCATAGCTCTTCACTATTGGCATTCTCAATTCTGAATTAATAAAGGTAACATCTTCGCACATGTGCGATATCCCAGAACTTAGAGTTTGTCTTTTTTCTACCAATTAGTCAAAATATGGGCAACATGTGCATTTAGCTGAAATACCACTCCGGGCAGTGTAATTTGAGCAAAAAAAGAAAACAGGTACACATTGGGCCTGTTTCACAAACGTAACCAGACACTTTTGTGTAAGTTTACGTTTGTTTGGGAGCTCACAAAACTGCTTTTTAATAGTAAGTTTACGAGTGCAGAGACTTCAAGTTTGAGACAGAGCACTCCACGCATGAAGAGATAGATAGGCATGTCTTATATTTTTATGTGCGGGCTCGTAAACTTACTATTAAAATACGGTTTTGTGAACTCCCAAACAAATGTAAACTTACACAAACGTTTTTCAGTTTACCTTTGTGAATCAGGCCCATAATGAATAAAAACCCTGCTCCTTTAAGAATAAAGAAAAACTGAAATATCCCATGATGCACTGCTGGGTGTCAGTTAGGCAGCTTGTTTTCTGGAGCAAAGGAAAGATATAAATGTACAGGCACCAGTTCAGAGTCTGTGGCCCTAAAAGCTACAGAGTTTTATATAGCGCAAACTAAACCCGAATCAGGTATCAGAGCACTTTACATAGCACCAGTTGCGTTACATGAGGACACATTCATTTTATTGTTACGCATGGGGAGATTAAGTGATTTGCCCAGAATCACAGGATGTTCAGCGTCGTGGTTGCCAAGACTTGAACCCAGTTCTCCAGATTCGATGTCGACTGCCTTAGCTGTTAGGCCAACTCCTCTCACCTTTCCTTTTTAACTGTGAGATTCTCTCTGATATTCAAAAAAGGAAGAAAATATTTGGGTTAGGCTTCAACTCCAAATGGGATCAGGGCCACAGAACTGAATTCTTAGGCAAATGAATTACGAAGAGAAGCCTGGTCCACTAAGGTATCTTTATGTCCCAAGATGGCCAACGGAGCGGAGCTCTCCTAGGAAGCTCCAGGCTAGGGATACTCATCGGTGGCAAATCCTTGTTTTAGCCTAGCCATCCACCATCCTGTTCTGCCTATAATGTACAACTTTTGTACGATTTGGTATACTGGACGGTCTACGAGTGAATACCAGAGAGAGAAAGCTAACTAAATGCAAAACTTAGGGTGCAAACCTACCGGATTGAATAATCACTTCATGCTTATGCCGCCTCTTCGAGAAAGTCTGGACCGGACAACAACACAGTTGTGGTAGGCCCCCATCAGCTGCCAGCAGCAGTTGTCTGATGCATCTCCAGATCCAATTCTGCCTCACAGTCCACGCCGCCGCTGATTGTGGGGACGGCTATCGGCAGCAAATTTATGCTGCATCTCTGACCCCATTCGCCCCGCATTCCACTCTGGCATTGACGTGAGGGATGGAGATGACTCCTAGATCATGGTGAGTGTCCCCATGGCTTGTTAGTGTCCCCAGGACTCATGGCCCCTGCTGGATGAAGAGACCAATTTCCAGAGCTCTCGACGTGAGGTCGTGCCTTGGACGGGTGCCATATGGGCGCCGTTCACTGTTGATGCTCTGGTGCCTGGGACCATTGACGCGGTGGGTTTTTCTTTCTCTTTTTGCTTCTTGTCTTCGGAGACTCTGACTCGGCTTGGGACGTCTGCCGCAGTTTGGGGCTCCAGACTTTGAATCTGCCGGTGTCTCATCTGTTTTGTTAGCTGGTCTTTATCACATCGCTCTCAGTTGGTCACGGCTGGCCTTTGTCCTCGCCTTCAACCTTTTGGACCGGATCTGCCTGTTTGACCCTGATTTGTACAGAGGGATCCTACTTTGCCGCCAACCCCGGGTCGCCTGGTTCGGACTCCATTGGTGCGGCCGCCCTTTCCGTTTTTTGTTTTTTTGTTTATGTGATGATTCCGGCTCCTGCTGGGGGTGCGGGCTGTAGCTGTCCTGCTTCCCTTTTGCTGCAAGTCCACAATATTTGCCGGTTAACTCCCTTGTCTGTGTGGGAGGTGAGCTACTGGGTGCATCTGTCTGGTGCCCGAGGTTTTCGAGGTCTCTCTTTGCAGCACGGGCCCTCTGCCTGTACCCTTGCTCTCGTAGGAGGTTGTTGAAGGCATGTGTTCGGCTCTGCATAACGAGTGCTAGGATCCGCCGATTAGGGCCGTTCGGTTCATCTTTATGAACTTTGTGTTTCAAGTGTTTTTTGGCTTATGAAAGGGGGTGGTTTGTTGTTTGTGCCCCACCCTACCCTCCATTTTATGAGCCTCCCGCCTCTCTACCTTTGGGCTTCCCAAAATGGCGACTCTGAATTCTTTGTGAAAGAAAAAAGCACCGATTTCCACCAAACTGAGGTATAACTGTACATAATGCACTGAACTCGAACTACGTCTTTCCATCCTATGCATTAGCAAGTACTCCACTAACTAACTTTTGATGTTTCCTTAAGCCTTCACTTCCCTATCTCACACTTCTGCTGAACAAATTGTCCACATCATCCAAACAAAATAAAAAATAAAAAAACTTTCCTCTTCCCATTTGACTCCAGTGTTCTCTGAGGGGCCTGCCTACAGAACCACTCCTTACCTCAACAGCATGGTATGCAATATTGACCCTATCTTGTGCTTTGATATTACCTGTGTGTCTGTTGCTAATTTGTGGTAGCTGTCCTTGTGCAACCTTTTCTAATCAGTTATCACCCTGTCTAGCGTCCTTCAAATCTGAAACCTACCAGTCTCTGACTGCAATTATTTTATCTGCGTATCGAAGCATGTCTCCTACAAACTCCCCCCCACAATACCCCTGACCCTGCTTTTGCTAGTCATGGCCCAAACTCATGGAGCATCATTTATCCAACTAATATCTATAAGAATGCCAAGAAAAATTTCAAACATAAATTATTGAAACTTTACCCTGAAACGCTTATACCTACCACAGCCTGTATAGTACCATGAAGAAAACTGACTTAATATTCTACTCCAAAAACGTCCGGCTAAATGGAAAAACATCTTCCTTCTCCATCTTCCTACCACAAAACAATCAAAATTCTGTATGGAATTAAGCTGACAACTACCCCCTCCCTTTCCTTCAATGGGAACATTGATATATCCATGTACAGGACTGGGAACATTCTCATTCAAGCATCTGACCTTCGCCTCAACATCTTTGACAGACATTTCAGTACTTTGGCCAGTCTGACCTCTCAACTGGGCCAAAAAAAAAACAAACACCCCAATTGACTTTCTCCTCCCTAAATCAACTCACTCTCCCCAAACAGTCCCTCCTTCCTCCTCCAACCCTGCAATCCATCACGCCAGAATTGTTCCATAAACCCAATCACCCCTTCTGAATCTCACTGCTGTGCCTTGCTCTCCTTACCAACTTCCTTGCCCTCATCAATAGGCAACCTCTCCTACACTAACCCTGATAATTCTCTTGCCCTGCCTAGGTTAGACCTACTTCAGCTAATTCTGGAGCTGATACCTCCCCTTCTATTGGTACTCCTTCTTTACCCTTGTTGTTGATGGCTATCCTTAAAAACTCCACCATGGACTCACCTGCCAGTGATTGTCCCCTGACCCGTCTGTTCCCAGAATGACCGCTCTCACTCCTATTCTCACCAACTCTCAAGCACCCCCTGTCCCAACCAACTTCCCAATTTCTCCTTTGAATACGCACCCTATACAATTGCCCTCTTTTTGTTCTCCTACTAATCTATCCTCTATGTTCAGAGACATGGCAACTAACAAAGTCCATTCCAATAAGCATGATGATGTTTATTCCTTGAGAACACCTTCTTACTATCTCTCTTCCAACTCTCACCCTTATCTAATGGCAGACCCAAAGCTCATCACACACAGATGATTAAATCCTACTCCTAAAGTCATTGACCACCTTCCTAATGTGATATTTCCCTCCCTTGTAATTGACCACCTCCTATCTTGGGGTTACCCTCCCCAGTCTACACTGACCCTATCGCATCTCCCCCCACCATGGGTTACCCTCCCCAGTCTACACTGACCATACTGCATCTCTCCCCACCCTCACTGTGGGATTCCTCTCAAATTCTCTTGTACAGATTCTGAACAGAATGGAACTTAAACTCAACTTTCTTGTTACAGAATTAACTTATCTTCGGTGGGATCTCTCTAATCTTAACTATAGGGCCCTCCCCTACACTTATGATACTTCTCCCTCTATTTCTCCCAACTTCTCCCAACTCTCCTCCTGGCTGACCATCCCCCTTTGCAGACGGGCTCACAGACCTTACCGCGCTCTCTGCTCCTTCTCCACTGCTGAACTAGATGCCCTTTGTAAATCCTATCTTCCCACGCTCCAGGCAATTGACCATCTCACTTCCTCCAACATCCCAGTAATAGTGGGTGTAAACCGAGTCCCTGCAACGCAAAACTCACCCAGACCTCCTGCGCAATATACCACCATCCACACCCTCAAAGTAGCTAAGGATACTTCTAACCCTCTTTCCTGCATGCTCGTTAACTGCAAATCTGCAGCACTATATGCTACGGAGATTGCCGAAACCATCCTCAACGAGGCTATTGACATTGCTTTCCTCACAGAAACCTGGCTCAATGACCACTCGATGGCCATCCTTGACCTACTCACTCCGCCAGGCTACTCCATCATTAGACAGGACAGACCTGATAGAATAGGTGGAGGTCTAGTCATAATCCACAAAACTGAATTCCAGATCTCCCTTTTTAAGCATGCTGAATACTCGACCTTTGAATACCTTGGTGCGAAACTCAATGTCAAAAGCTCCCCACCTCTCAGACTGCATAATATCTACCACCCTTTTGGTGAGCACCCACCCTTTGCAGAAGAGCTATACGACCTTCTTATCAATTTCCCCCTTTCTGACTCTAAGAATGTGATTTTAGGAGATTACAACATTCATTGGATCAATGCCGATGATCCCATTGTCAGGCGACTCACTACCCTTCTTGAATTGAATGACCTAAAGCAACTCTGCAACAAACCTACCCACATCAAAGGTGCTACACTTGACGCCATCATTTCTAGCACCGATCTGGTCTCCCTTACTGACATCATCCCTATCGACTGGTCTGACCACCACCTCATTCTGTTCAATATCTTGTCAAGTGTCTCTCCTCCCCCAGTCCCAAATAACAAACCCAAGATGTGGACCAGAAACCTCAAACAAGTCCTTCCTCCCTAACTCGAGTAAAAAATTCAAGCTCAACTGCAACTTCTCCAGAATTCCCAAAACGCAAACGAGCTTACGGACCACTTCAACATGGCAATTACCGATGTCCTTGACCAGGTTGCACCGCTTAAACTTAAACAAAAAAGAGCAACCCAATCTAAATCCTGGTTCAAGCCTGAGCTCAATAATGAAAGAAGACAACTTAGACTAGCAGAAAGAATATGGAGACAACACCCTTCGCCTTCTTATTTAGCTCTCCTTAGATCTGCTAGATCAGCTTATAAGAAGCGCATTTTCTGTGAAAAAGCATCTTTTTTCTCTTCACAACTGGATAATGCTAAAAATAGGCCCAGAGAACTCTTTAACTTTGTCAGAAGACAAACCTCCTCTGCCCCTCCTGATTTGAGGGCCTCTAACAAAAGATGTGAGGAAATTGTCAGCTTCTTCACTGATAAAATTGATAAAATTGATCAATCCTTCCCTCAAATCATGGCCTCTTACAATCACCGAACCTCTCTTCACATCTCCCATCTCTCCACACCTACCCATCCTCCTGATCCTTTCCTCAATCACCCTACTCCAACTGGTTCAGGAGGCATTCTTTCTAACACACAACCGAAAAACTACGCCTCTTGGACTAACTTCAAACCCATGTCTGAGCTTGCAGTCTTTAATATCATTGCGAAACTAAAGCCGACCTCTCATACCAAAGACCCCCTCCCAACTAAGCTAGTGCATAACCTTAACCAGATCATTGCCCCATGCTTGACAAAAATTATTAACACCTCCCTCGCCGCTGGGTGTGTTCCTGATTCCCTTCAACTTGGGAAAATCACTCCCATTCTTAAAAACCACAAGGCTGACCCTAATGATCCCAACAACCTCTGTCCTATCTCTAACCTCCCACTCTTAACCAAAACCATAGAGAAATGTGTCTTACAACAACTTGACAGTCACATAGGCAATACAACCCCCTTGACTCCTTCCAATCTAGTTTCAGGAAAGGCTGCCGTACAGAAACCGCCATGCTTAACATTGTTGACAACATTCATAATTCCTTAAAGAAGGTAAAGGCTTGCCTTCTTATCCTTCTGGACCTCTCAGCAGCGATCAATACAGTCAATCATTCATCCTTACTGGAATCTCTAAAGAATCATTCTGGGATCAATGGCACTGTCCTTAACTGGTTCACCTCCTACCTCAAACACCAAATTAAAGTTAACTCCTGCCTCTCCAGTCCTACTCCTGTCTCTCTGGGTGTCCCCCAAGGCTCAATTCTCTCCCCCTCGCTCTTCAACCTCTTCATGGAACCCCTTACTATCATTTTTAATCAAGCCGGGATTAAATATCACTTGTACGCTGACGACACGCAAGTCTACTACAAAATCAATTCTCACAGTAATATCAATCATCTAAACAACACTTTGAGCAAGATTCAATCCTGGTTTTACTCCTACCATCTAAAATTGAACCCCAATAAAACGGAAATCATTCTATTCTCCCCCAAAATCAACCACCTTCATATCCATGGCTGGATCTCCGACCTCACAGCCCTTTACTGTCCGCTCGCTCTATCCAACTCGGCTAAATCCTTAGGTTTCATCCTAGACAAAAATTTGACACTTAAGGACCATATCAATAACTAGGCCTGGGCAAAAATTTCGTTCCGTTCGCGGAAATTGCGATAATTTGACATTTTTGCGTTCCGCGGAGAGCGCGAAAATGTCAAAAATTCCGGTTTCCGCAGCTTGGCGATAATTTGTTTCTTGCTCGCGCTGTAAAATGATACATTCTCGCGCGCGCGCGATCGCCTTACCTGAATCCCTGCGTTCGCCGACAAGTTTTCTTGATCCGGTCGCGTTCTCCATGAGATGTTGTATTGTTTTTAGCCATTTGCGCTGTCTCGCGACAGTTCGCGCCCGCAGTGACGTCATGCGTCGCGCGATCACGTCTTTCTTCTCGCGATCATGCACCGCGAGAACAACTCAAAACAAGATGGCCGCGCCCGCAAGCAACCACATGGGTAAGTTGGCGACCCGCAACCATGCAGAAAATCTCGCGAACATGCCGGAAAAAAACTTCCGCATCTTTGCGATATTTCTGCTTGTTTGCGATAATTTTAAACATTCTCGCGATAATTTGCGAAGGTTAATTCCGCAAATTCCGCCCACCCCTATCAATAACTCACACCCTTCATCGCTCAAGACGACTACAAATGGGTCGTTCAATCGCTAGTCCTCTCTACACTTGACTACGCAACGCTATTCTCACTGGAACCCCAAAAGCTTACCTAGCCACCCTCAGATCCGTGCTCAACATGGCTGCCCGGCTTATAAGAGACTGCAAACGGTTTGATCACATCATGCCTGCCCTCAAGTCCCTTAATGGGCTTCCCATCAAAGGAAGATGCTTCTATAAGACCGCCTGCATCACCCACAAAGTTCTTCACTTTCAATCTCCGGATTACTTATCAAATAAACTCACAAGAGCGGGAATTGCCAGACCGATGAGAAGCTCTAATGCTCTTCTCCTCGTTCCCCTGTAACTAAAAAAGAAATCTACCCAGTCTTGCTCCTTCTCAGGAAATGCGCCTCTCATCTGGAATGCCCTTCCAAGGGACCTTCGTTGCAACCCCTCTTACCATGGCGTCAAAAGAGAAAAGCCATCTCCTCAATACATACTGGAGTTCATGATCCTTTCAGAACCTGATATCTTGTGACTCCTATTTCAGGTCATCTCTCTGCTAATCTGCAGGTCTTTCATTTTACTTGTGTTTTCCATATTGTTTACACCTGCCTTGCTCTCTATGGTCTCGACTCATGTATTTTATGTTCTAACTATATTTCTGTAATTTTTGTGCGTTCTGTTAACACTGGCTCTTGTTAGATTTTAATTATGATTGTGCCTCCGTCACACCACCCTTATTTATTTCGAACTGTATGTAATCCTTTGATCACAAACTATTTTGCCTTCCTCCTGATTCGATGTTGGATATTCCCACGTCCTTGATTATATTTTGCATGTATCTTTTTGTTCCATTGATATTTGCCATGCTCTTGATCCTGTAAAGCGCTCTGATACCTCAGTGTCTAGCCAGCGCTATATAAAACCTTTAAAATAAAAACTTTAAAAATAAATCTGTCTTGAAATCTGAGTTCGGACAAAAACATTTAGCTAAAGTATGAACTGAACTCAGAGTGGCAGCCTTACAATGTCAGGAATAGGGGCGCTTCTCATCAGAGCTGCAGTAGCCACCTATCCTTCTTCTGTAATGGATCCTAGGCTTACTAGGTGAACACTTATGAGCTATTTGTATAAAAAGTAACAAAAAAAAAGCTATCCACTCAGCCATGGTATGTTTAGAGGAGACTAAACCTTTCCACACAGCATCATAATTGATAAGGAGCTGTTTCAGTTTAAATATTTCTTTAGTGCCATCTAAATAATGATGTAGAGTCCTCTACACATCAAGGGTAAGTAAAGCCCTCTCTACCAAGGTATGTTGAATTTCAGAAAAAAGTAAGCAAGAAAATAGAGCGATTAGTGCGAAAATTGAAAACAACTTATGTCAGTTTTTAATGACACTTCGAAGAATACTGTGCACAGTTGATCAGTAAACATAGCCTGATGTTCACTCACCCTCCTGGCATGTGTAATAGCAACTAACAAAGCAATATGCCATGAAAGTTTCTGGGAATGTCCCTTTTACATTGGCTTCAAAGGGGTGTCATATCCTATCAAATCAGACACATTGCATTGAATTCAAAGGGAAGAGTAACCCTTGTATCTGGAAGAAAAAAATTTCAAAACCCTCCAGAAATCCTTAATCATGACAGCAGCCAAGAGCATACTAATAGAAGAGTATTGCAAACCAAATTTTGCAAAACATCAAGAAGACAAGGTGATGGCATCTTCTTCTGACATGTTCTAGAGTCCAAGTTCTCTTGAGACACCGGAAGCAGAACCTATTCCACTTGTATGCATATGAAGATCTCATTAATGGAGGCTTCACCCTTCCTCGGGTTGGTCATGCTGTCATGGGCTAACTTCAGATGTCATAAATGCAAGATATCAGGAACTAGGCAGTCAAGTTCATAGATGAAAGGCTGGGATAGAAGATGCCACACGACATCCAAGGGAGCAGTTCCAGTCTGAAAGTCACCCTTATGTACTGCAGTAAGAACATCTGAAGAAGATACTGATACCACCACTGACAAGGCCAATCCAGAGCGATGAGAATGACGCACGGGACGTCACAGCATCCGGAAAACAAGCATATCAGCTACGATTCGCGCCACAATCAATACACGGCTACGAGACGGACCAGCTTGCAGCAGGTACGAGACAGAGCAACAGGCAGCGTGTACGACATGAACACATCATGAATCCCATCGCGCAGGTCATACCAGTACTCTACATCTATGACCGGATCAGGGACCGACGCCGACGGCGCAGGCGGTAAGTCAGACACCTACAACACAAACAAATGACATGTACCCGCAAAATGGCACACACACACAGGGGATCCACATCCTGGCCACTAACAACAGCCCACCATAGGGGTTGCATGGCCAGCACCACAAACACCCCCACCCATAGTGGATCGGTTGCCCATCACTACTGCCACCCCCACTCACAGGGGACCTGTTGCCTATCACCCCTGCCACCCCCAGCCATAGGGCTGATGTTGCCCATCACCCCTGCCACCCCCAGCCATAGGATGGGTGATGCGCAACACATCCAGCATACTCCAACATCAGTTATGTCCGCAAAATACATCCCCCATAACATCATGACAACAGTGTGTAGTCTGTGACAAATGCCCACAACAGTGATTATGGCTACGAGCATACAATGTAAGTAACAGCACATGTGTGACCAACACATGAGTATGACATATACAAGGCAAGCATCGCCATAGCACTGTGGTAATGTAAAAAGAACACCCCCTCACTGTGTGTAACAGAAGTTAAGTGGGGGCTCACAAAATGCAGCAGATATGTAGCATTGTGGTGATGGGGACCAAACCCCCCTCATCACAGTGACCAAAAGGTAAGTGTCATCATGGTCAAAGCTGCAAATAACAAACAGCATGTATGATCCCTGCTCCCAACACATCAAACACTTCTGGGGCAAACTAGTGGTTGTGTCCCATACACACACAGATTAGGTGAGGCTAACAGTGCTGTGAAAACATAACACACTCTCGGCCATGTGCAGACAAGCACCACACATGGGGGCTGACAATGCATACAGCGTACAATGACACAAGAGCAGAAGTGACCATCACCAAGCATGCACACATCTCGAAAATAGACACACCAATCAAAACAACATGTGTAGACTGTACGTTTCAGTTCACAAACTCACATCCCATGCCAGCAATGGCACCCAACAACCAGGATGAATGTGCACAATGATGTGAAATGACTCACGGGGACAGCATGCAAAATCACAGAAACAGCATCCAAACAAAGGCCCACAACAACAATACCAATGCACTGGTGCAGATGCACAAACACTAACAGGCAAACTCACACTGCACATTGGACACAACATGTGTGTGTGTGTCACAGTATCCCCAGGCAACTACACAACACATGAGGGGGGCTGAACCACAGTGACACAGATGTGGACACAGTGCCATACAAAAGTAAACTATCATTGGGACACCCTCAGTGGGCAATCAGGCATTGGGAGATGAGAGGGAGCACAACAAACACATGTGACACAAGCTGGAGTGAACACCAACTAACACAGCAAGAGACTGACACACAACACCACTACCCCCAGGGACCAGACAGTGGGGTGACACAAGCATGCATGACACCTCCACTGTGATGACAAAGGCAGATGTCATACAACCTGGGAAACCCTGACATGTGTCCTGTGCCACAAACGTACTTCACACAAACACAAACACAAATCACTCAGCATGGCCCCTCATCCATGGACAAACGGGAGCTAGGGGACCATCCATGCAAACATTCACATCAGTCCACCCTCAACACCACACACCTTTAACTGCAACAATGTGTATCTGTGAAGCCCACAAGGACAGGTGACATTGCACATGCACCCATGACAAACACAGGAATGTTGGGATGAACTAAGGTGCACAGACACATCACACAAGGACAGTTTACAACCCTGGGGAATGACAGACATACTGCACAGTATGCGGTACATGGCCATGACCTCAAAGCTCATGTAACCTTCAGAATCCCTGCCACAGTCCCAGGACAATGCAGATGCCAGGAGAAACACAAGGCACACATGCTGACACCTGCCAGCATCGCAGCCGTGAAGCCGACAAGTGGGAGCAGTCACACACACATTCAAATGTCTCAATCACTGACAACTACCACCTAGGGACAACTACATGATATTGCGAACAAACAAGTGCCTTGAGGAACCCTGACTGTGTCCCATCTGTGTCTGACAACATCATCACCACTCAGAACTGACAAATCCCAATGATGATACACCAATTAACAGTAGTGTGTCATGCACCCACACATCTGGTAGCCCATTGGAAAAGTAGTGGGATGAACCCAGTACCACTCAGCAAGCATCAACAACAGGAACAAATCAAGGGAACACTGTCTGTGTATGAACAGGGATGTGGACACACACACATGCTCATACAACACACACCATGGGCCCAGGCCATGTCACTGGACAACACACTTACTTGAGGGGACGCAACTCCTGTGGGAGCCCAGCTGTGCCAAACATATTCACCGCAAGTCCCACTCATGTCTGCAGAACACTTGGTCAGTCAGCCATCAGTTACCATACAATGAAGGCTCTGGTCACAACAGCCTGGGTACGTGAGTCTCCCCTAAGTCATCTGCACATACCCAAAACATATGTCTAGCAAGTTGCACAGAGGCCCCAGTTGCTCCTATTACAATGATGCCCACACCTGTAGGTCCAGTGTTGATGAGCACAAAGTATGTGGAAGTGACAAATTGGACAATGGGAAGCACATCATATGTGCAGGGGTGCAAGCCACAGATGTGACCATGCCAATGAAATGCTCACAGAGAGATGTACACAAATAGTTGATCCTGACACAACCAGGTAGCTGCAAAGGATGACATGGATACTAACCCTGGGCGTAGTTCGCGAAGTAGCACTTCGCGAAGCTACGCAAAGTGCACTTCGCAGTACGCGAGCTACGCGTAGCACTTCGCGAACTGCGTAGTACCTTGTTCGCACTGTGCCAGATGTCGTTTTCAATGATTGCACAGTGCGGACAAGCAACCGGCACTGTGCAATCATTGAAAATGGCATCTTGCACAGTGCGAGCTGTAGTTTTCTGCTGCTCGACTAGATTTTTACTCGAGCGGCAGCTTTCTCAACGCGAACTGGTAGTTTCTCATGGCGAGCGGTCGCAAGCATACACGACCACTCGCAATGAGAAACCTGACCTCCTCGCGTTGGGAATCTCGCCGGGAGGTTTATTTTCCATGCTCTCGATCGCCAACTTGATGTTGCTGATCGCGAACAAGGAAAAAGTCTCGCCGGGATGTCATTTTGCTTGCTCGCGGTCGCCAACTTGACGTTGAGGACCGCGAGCAAGCAAAAAATGACCGCAGCACTACGCAACACTACGCTACGCGTGTTCGCACTGTGCTACGTGCAATTCGCGTAGTGCGAAGTAGCGCGAACTTCACAAACTACGCGTTCCTCACATCAACACATCAGTATTCAACTTTGTAAACCAAGCATTACAGGTGCAAGGGCATGTAAAACAACATCAACATAATGTACAGCTAAATCAAGTTCACAGGGGTAAAGAAAAAAGCTTTATTCAGCATATTAAAAGTGAAACGTCTGTTCTAACAAAAGGCCAATGGCCAGTCCATGTCCAAATGCCAAGGAGTGCACTATATGAAAATCTAAACGTCTGTGCAAACAAAAGGCCAATGGCCAGTCCTTGTCCAAATGCCAAGGAGTGAACTAGAGTGACAACCTTGCTTGCCTGCACTGCTAAGGCCCCGGCGTCATCCCCTCGGAGGGGCATACATGGGGGCAGCCCAGGCACCGCAGGGACAGGTTCAGGGTGCAGCAGACGGAGGCAGTGAAGAGGTGGTGGATGCAGGTGAGACACTTGCAACTGCAGTGGAGCTGACTGAAGTGGTGGGTCCTGTCACAACTGTGAGGCACAAGTCAGATGGGGTGGGTGCCGGCACAACTCCAGTGGTCAGGTCAGATGGAGTGGATTGGCTCACCACTGCAGTGCCCAAGTCAGACGGGGTGGTCGTGGACTCCAAAGCAGTGCCTACATCCATGGGAGCGGAATGGGGGACAGGTGAGGTCGGCAGGGCGGGGGAGGGACACGTTCCCCACATCAGTGGCACCAACTGTCTGACCAGGTGTGGAGGAGCAAGTGCTAGGGGGGATGGCCTTAGCATTTTGGGGATGGTGTATCTGTGTGTGGGGGAACCCCGGGGAAGGGAGTGGCGGGGGAACCTCTGGAGTGGTGGTCTGGGGGATAGAGGACGGAGACTTTGCCTTGGAGCTGCGTGGTGGTTGGGGGGTCTTGCTCTTCTGGTGCCGGGGGGACTTGCGGGTGGGCGTCTCGGTCTGACTGTGCATGGGGGAGGGTGTCTGGGTGTGAGGGGCACTCCCTTCTGTGTGTGGGGACTTCCTCTTCCCCTTGAAATCAGGATCTGCAGGGTCAGTGGGGAAGAGGCCAAGGTCACAGAGGAAGAGCTTCTGAGGGGATGGGGTTGCAGGTGAGGCAAGGGAAGGGGGCTGGGAGGGAGATGTCTCGGAGGACTGTGGAGTGGTTGTGGATGACTGTGTGTGTGTCAGCAAACCAGCCCCTGTGAGTGTGGAATCTGTCCCCTGCGCTTGCTTGTGTGCACGTCTAGACATTGGTTTGGGGGTTTCTGTGGTTGGGACAGGTAGGGTGCTAGGAATCGTGGGCGGTGCAAGGGTAGGAGGGGTGCGGGACTGTTGGAGGAGGGACACTGCTGCTGTCAGGGAGGAGGCCATGGACTGATTGGTCCTTTGTAGGGCAGACATGCCCAAGGAAATGCCCTCCATGCCCTCCATGAATGACACCAGTTGTGTCAACAGACCTGTGTGTGCATGGAGAACCTTCAGCATCGACGTCTGCCCTACATGGATCTGTCGAAGTAAGTCCACAGACTCCTCACACAGGGCAGCAGGGGACACAGGGGCAGGGGGTGCGGTGCCTGGCATAAAGGAGATATGCTCACGAACACGGGAGCCCACAGGGACCTCTGGGATGGGAGCCGATGGGAGGGGGGTGGTGGTGGTGGCGGGGGCAGAGACAGCCTCACTAGCTGGGGTTTGGTGGCTGCTGACACCCGCCTCCACAAGGGAGTCATCCTCAGAGCTGCTGTGGCCCTCAGCTGGGGGGGATGGTGCTGACGACTCCTCTGTGTGGCTCAACTCGCCCTCCGTGCCACTGGGTCCACCCGACTCCTCTCCTTCTGTCTCTGTAAGGCTCTGTGGCTCCTCCTGGTCCGTGGAGCTGTCCCCTCCTGTAGCCGTGGATGTATCTGGATAGGAATAGGAAGTAACAGAACTACATCAGTCACCTACACCGACTGCACACACCACAGTGAGAACATCACATCACAGGGCAAGCCCTGGCATCATCAGCTGAACACAGATCAAAGTGCCAACACTGTTTAGGATAAGACAATTTTCATTCTCAAAATCAACCATGGCACACATATCCCTCCTTGACTTTCACACATATGTCCGTTGCATGTTGGATGCTAACACCCCAATGTGCCAACATGCACCACCCACACATCAGTTGTACATGCAAGTGAACATGTAGGAGTATGTCACTATACACACAGCACATCTCTTGCTACTGACTCAGTACAGGTGTTCGGATGAAGGGATGGGCAGAGACTCATTCCACATGCTTGTGATGCATACCAGCAACACACACTATGATGTACTCCTGTCCTGATGGTCAATGCCACAATGTGGTGCATGGTGCACACTTGAACACAATGCAGGCTCACTCATAGCAAGTTAAATGCCATGGCACTGGTATGCCCTGAAAGTCAGTCAACACTGTCTCCTGTCACAGGGGCAGGGCATCCAGACAACAACAATATGCACTGACTCACAATCCTAGCTCTGGGGTAAAGCAAACTCAGCAGATGACTGGCGCACTTGCCCATCCCATGCAAACAAAATATCCAGGACCCAGAAGACCCCACATCATGCAAGTCAGACATATGAGTCTCAGCAAACACTAATCCCTGTACATTAACACATCACAGTCTGCCATGCATGTAACCCAGCTGCATGAAGGACACAGTTGCATACACCATTGTGCGCTGTCAGATGATCACACACCTATATGTCATACAGGTATTGTCTCTCGCAGTCACATCGCAGATGTCATGCTGACCCTCTGAATCATGGACACCCCAGTTGTACGTAGCAACAAGCCACACCCTGATGACACAGAGGCAGACACCTGAGGGCACATGTCACTGAGCACAACGTGCAATTTCATACACAGGAGTGGGATTACAGAGTGTTTGTAAATGCCCTTGAGGGGGCATGACTGGCCAGGACTGAGTGAAACAGTGTTTGGCCCTGGACAGTAGTCAGGTGGCTAAGCAAGTGGGACATACTTGCTATACATACTCCTGAGTCCCCTAAATTGGAGTCCCCTGCTGCATGGGTTTGTTTGGAATACCCCAGCCACATGTTGTGAGTCAGACCAGCAATTGGTACACATCTCAAGGGCACACACAGATCACATGTCAGATCTCAGGCATTGTTTAAACAATTGACCCACCCATGAAACACACAACAAATTCACGGGAACTGATGCTGACCGGTACCTGACGCATTGCTGACTGCAGGGAAACAGTGCCCTAGTGACACAAGCAACAGATTGGAGGGGCCACACCTGTGGAACACAAATGAGGGACCTGAGTTTGAGACTACAAGAGCTATGTAACGTGGAAGTGTGAGCAGGACAAAAGACTGCTATTTGCATGTCAGACATAGTACACAGATCAGACATGGACTCACACCCTTCCTGCTGCTGTCTGGCCTTCAGCTGCCTATCCAGGTCCGGGAAGACCACCGCCAGGATCCGTACAATGTTGGGAGTCAGGGTCCGGTGTCCACACCTCCTGCGTGGAGGTGACAGCTTCAGCTGGACTCTAGCTATCCTCCGGTTCCAGCCCGAAGGTCCTGCCACCTCTTCTGGCAGTTGTGAATCCGCCGCTTGTAGACCCCCACAGAACGAACAGCCCAGGCGATGGTCAGCCAGATCTCCTGCTTCTGGTGGGCATCAACCTGTGAGGAGGACAAAGTGAAAAGTACATTAACACACATGGGCCAGATTGCTGCAGCACACATTTGGATAGACATGTCATCATCACAAAGGCAAATACATTACACAGGTAGTGCAACCATTGGAATTGCAAAAGCACATGCATGTCTGACATGTTAACAATGCCTGGATAGTTTGAGCTTGCAATAATGCACTTTAGCAGCAGGAAAACTATTCATTGCATGCACCTACACACTTTGGGGGATGAAAGCAGTCATTGAGACTGCTTGCCACTGGTGTACACACTGCTAGTACGGCTAGTCAGACAACATGCATAATTAGGAAGGCAGTGGACTGCACACTCACCTGCTCCCCTGGTTTCCCATAGAGCTTTCCGTACTCTGGAAGGAGCCCATCCAGCAGGGCCTGGTTCTCCTCCTCAGTGAAGGCTGGGGCCCTCTCCAGAGTACGTGCCATAGCAGGAGCCAGAGGATGCAGAGAAAGCAGCAGTGGTAGCAGGGATGTTTTCCAGTAGCATGTAGTGCAGGGAAGTGAGCTCCCTGGGGGCTAGCCAGCCTTATATCTGTGCTGCAGAGGCATACTCTGTGCCATGTGTCCCAAGTAGGCCTGGGCGGCAAATTTCGTTCCGTTCGCGGAATTTGCGGAATTTGGGTAATTTCGCGTTCCGCGGAGAACGCGAAATTGCCCAAAAATCTACGTTCCGCGACTTCGCGAAATTTTTTGCTTGTTCGCGTTCTCAATATGCGTGTTCGCGAGATATTTCACCCCGAGCACGCAAACAGCGATCGCGAACAGGAAAAAAGTATCGCGAACAAGCAATTCCGCGTGTTCGCGGAATTTCTGCGTGTTCGCGGAGATTTTTTACCGTTTCGCGGAGATTTGCGTAACACGATTACACAAATTCCGCCCACCCCTAGTCCCAAGTGATAGGTCCAACACGGTTGCATTCTATGAATCTGGCCAATCCATTTAAAAGTACGACTAGTACACGCCTCCCGCATCGTTCAAATCTTCACCTTCATGGAACACTTGAAATTGCAACATTGTTGTAGGCATCCAAATGAATTTCCAGCGCACAACTCGTACAACTTTTGAATCTGCATCCGTCTCCATGACAGTCCAGAGCCAATGGGTGTGCATGGCTCGTTCAACTGACTGTACAACACGTAATTTGAATGTACACATGCACCCGTCTCCATACGATTCAATGGCCAAGGCGTACGCCTGTCTCAGACCATGCCTGTCTGACGTGTATGCATAATAGTAGCCCACGTCGGACCTCATTGCATTCAATATCAAAGCTTACGCATGGTTCGGACATGACCTGTGCAATGCATACGCATTGTCACCCACGTCGGACCTCATTGCATTCAATGACAAAGCGTACGCACGGCTCGGACATGACCTGTGCAATGCGTATGCATTGTCACCCACGTCGGACCTCATTGCATTCAATGACAAAGCGTACGCACAGCTCGGACATGACCTGTGCAATGCGTACGCATTGTCACCCGCGTCGGACCTCATTGCATTCAATGACAAAACGTACGCACAGCTCAGACATGACCCGTGCAATGCGTACGCATTGTCACCCGCGTCAGACCTCATTGCATTCAATGACAAAGCGTACGCACGGCTCGGACATGACCCATGCAATGCGTACGCATTGTCACCCGCGTCGGACCTCATTGGTGTGACTATTATACGGATGCAACACACATATACTGGCCATGGACACCTGCGCACATCTGCCACACTATAGCATTGGCCACACAGTGTCCCATGGCATGTAAGGCTGCATTCCCTGTGTGTTTGGGGGGGCCACAGCAGTTTTTTGGGCTGGCACTTTGTGCAGCCACTCCCAGGCTGTGCATGTGTACATGGGGGCAGAATCCTTTGTATTGTTGTGCACATTACCACTGTGATGTGCAATTGTACAGTAATGGGCATGAGTCAAGGCCACAGTGTCAGGTTGGATATGTTTAGGACATGTCACATACACCCTGAGTCCTGGGGGTGATGGTATGTACATCACAGTGAGACCTGTAGCCACAATACTGATGTGCACCCACAGTCTGTGTGCATCTTGTGTCTCAGATGTGTCTGATCACATGTTACCAATGGGTGACAGTCTCCACATCCATGTGGTATATGCATCAACCTTGATGGGGTGTGTCTAAGAGACGTACATATAGGGCCGGCAGGAACAACAGTGGCCACTACCTGTGGGACTTACGCTTGCCTTGTGGTGTGTACGTGCTACGCCATGTCCATTGCTGTGTTGATGTGGCAATACAGGGAGCCTGGGTTTCTGCATGGCAAAGATCTGTGATGCCTAGGAGACATGAGGCCTCAATTGTCACTGGGGTGTGTTTTTTTAATGTTGCAGCAGCACATAGGTTGGGTGACACAGCCAGATGATTGGCCCTTTGCACTACATGAGACTCATGTGGACATGTGGAATTGAGATGTGAGGTGGTAGTCTTGTAGGTGCCCAACAGCACACACCTCAGTACATTGTGTAATGTCATGAACTAGCATGTGATAGTGATCGTGGTCATTGCCACATGGGTGGATGTACTGACAATCTTCCTTTGTGCATCTCTGTACTGCAGGGCACCAGCTGTCCATCGTCCGTTCCCAGACCTTGCAACCATGCAGGAACGCAACTGCATCAGACGGTACCGCTTCACCAGGCCACTGATTGCGGAGTTGGCGGAGCAGTTGGTGCCACATCTGCTACCTGGCCGGACATACCCTACAGCACTGACCCCAGAGGTGAAGGTCATGGCAGCCCTGCACTTCTTTGCTACCGGTACTTTCCAGTACACTGTGGGTACTGCTGGTGTTATGTCACAAACGATGTTTAGTCGGGTGCTACGCGATGTCTTGGAGGGGATGTTGAAATTCCTCGACCTGTAAGTCAAGTTCCCGAGCCCAGATGAACTCCCTGGAATTAAGAATGCCTTTTATACACTGGGGAGGATGCCGAACGTCATCGGATCTATTGATGGGACACATGTTGCCCTGATACCACCACAGGCACATGAGCAGGCATACCGGAACAGGAAGCTCTACCATTCGATCAATGCTCTGGTGGTCTGTCTTGCTGACATGTCGATAACACATGTGTGTGCACGGTTCCCTGGTTCCCTGGTTCGGCGCACAATGCCTACATTATGAGGAGTAGTCACATTGCAACGCTGATGTCACAGATGCCAGCTCAGCGTGCCTGGCTTGTCGGTGTGTACTGACTGTTTCTCATTGTGTGTGTTTGTCACTGTTGTATTCCACACTCCTGCAAAACTCAGCTACTTGTTAATTTTTGTGTGTGTAGGTGACTCCGGATACCCCAACATGCCGTGGTTGCTGACACCCCTCAGGAACCCTATCACACCAGCCGAGATGTGCTACAATGAGGCACATGGTCGGAACAGGAGGGTGATTGAGCGGACATTCAGCCTCCTGAAAAGCCGCTTTCGCTGCCTGGACAAGACCGGAGGGGCCCTCCCACATGAGCCTGCAAAGGTGTGCAAAATGATCCTTGTCTGCTGCATGCTACACAACATGGCGGTGCGGAAGGAGGTGCCTCTCACCCAGGATGACGACGACCAACCTCCGGCACCTGTGGAGGATCCCGGCCTGGGCCAAGATGCCAGTGATGATGAAGATGATGGTGATGTTCGCTCCCAGCTCATCAACAACTTCTTCACCTGAATGTGACTTTCCAGGGTTGTTATGTCAATGTATGGAGGTAGCCTGAAATGTGTTGAGCCAGCTCTGTTGCTGTCTGAGTGTGTCTGTGTGCCACTTGACTGGATGCGTGCTGTGATGTGTCCATTCAGGTGGTGTGTACTCCACAATAGGGTAGTACTGCTAACTAGTGTTTGTGTAGGTGTTTTGCAACATGTTTTGTGCATGTGTATTGCATTTCTCTCCTGTTCTTCTGTGCTTTTGACTGTATCTTGTCTGTCCTTCCCAGGGTACTTTGCCTGTTGTGTGGTCAACACTGACCCCCAACACCCAGAAGCCAACACCAGTGTGGAAGTTGACAATTCCCATCAACTGATGTACCACACAACCCTGGACTTCCATTCTCCAACACATTGTGAGCGTGTGTCCACTGTTACGTAGAATTACCGTGCAACTATTGTGGAATAAACGTGTTGCTGATGCGTAATGAACCTGTGCTATGCTTTGTTATGTGCGTTGTCTGTCTTCCCACATCTGAGTGACATCTGCTTACCTCACCTGTGGACTTGTTACCACTGACTGGGCTTGGTGTTGTGTCTGTGCATGTCAATGTGTTTCAGGTCAACATCATTGTGTGTGATGAGTAACATGGTCATGGAGAGTATGTTTTGTGTTGCCATAGTGGTTTGTGTCCCTCACATGTGTCACATCCCCATGACTCCCCTTATGTTGGTCACATTGTTGCAGTATTTGGCATGCACTGTGTAGTGTAGCAGATCGACATCTCCCTGAACATGACAAGTTGGAATCACAACAGAGGCAAGTATGGTGTACTGGTGAGTTTATTTACAAACATGTGTGAGGGAAGTGCACAGGATGGTGGTTGCTGTACAGTGGTTTGGGAATCCAAAGTCCACATTGGAGTTGGAAGTGCTGGTAGATGAAATGTCCAGAGTAAAGTCCACAGTCATCTGATACATTGGCCCAACATGAATCTTCCATGTCATGTGGGCGAGTTGTGTGCGATTGGACAAGGTGAACAGGTTGCGCACAAAGAACATTGTCCAGAATAGGTTTTGAGGCCCTGGGGGATGTGCTGGGACATCTGCCTCTCACATGTCCTTCTTCGGACGACCCCTCTTCTTCCGGGGGGGGGATCCTCATGTGCAGGCCTCTGCGGTGCAGGGGACTCTCCGCCAGAGTCCTCCTCCCTCCCTGTGGCGCTGCCAGATGGTGTTGCGACAGATGTTGTGGGCACACAGGGGGGTGTGGACAGGTTGGTGTTGATCTGGTGGAGGCATTGTAGTATGTCCCGATGCACCGCAGTGATGTCATCCCACTTGGTCTCTATGCAGGCATGGTGGGCGACCTGCTCGTGTTGCATGTCCTTGAGGATCCCCACTACCTGGCCAAATCCTCCAGTGCTATCCTGGTACGCATCTAAGATGCGTGCCAGTTGGGGGTCATCATACAGTCCAGACCCCTCTGCAAGGTGTGCCGTGTGCCTCCCACCCTCCCAGCACCCCTCTCCACACGGGCAGGACCAGCGGCAGTACGCACAGGTGACACTGGGACCCCTTGGTCGGTGTTGCTGGTGGTGTTGGCTGTAGCTTCCGGGGGGTCCTGTGTCACTGTGCTGTGGGTGTTGATTGTCCTTGGTCTGTCCGTGTTGGCGGGGGTGCCCTGTCGGTGTCCATATGGTGGAGGCGTGGGTACAGGAGGTGCAGATGTTGATGCTGCTGGTGCTGCATGATGGCTCAAACCGGAGGGGCCAGGTTGGTCGTCGTCATCTGAGGAGGACAGTGAGAGAGTCAGACCAGAGAGCTCAGTGTCCACCAGAGTCTGGGACTGGGTATCCTCGTCATTTAGTGCTGGGTGCCCAGCACCACCTGTGTTTGGAAGAGACACACAATGTGATTCATGTTTCTACATGCGTCGTTGGTTCACAAACACGACATTTTCTACTTTTCAAACAGATGCCTGCCTGTACACTGCTTTTTCCCAGCTTGTCACAGACAGAGTTTGATATTGTTGTTGGGCAATTCCCAGCATGGCCTTGTGCTCCCCACAACAGAGCCCAGTATCAGACATCTTGTCAGTCCCTTCCCACTCCCTGTGAGGCGAGTATGGTTCAGTTTGATCTTGCTGGGCCATGTGGGTGGGTGTAGGTTGTCTATGACTGCGACTCCCATCATACTCTTGGCTACACCCCCCTTCCCAGCATGCCCATACTTCCTCCCTCTTGACTCTGCTTCCCTGTGAGGGGGTGTGACAGCAATGGCAAGATGGCTGACTGTGTAGTCCTGATGTATGATGTTGGCCATTTCCCAGCATGGCCTTGTGCTCCCCACGACAGAGCCCAGGGTCAGACATCTTGTCAGTCCCTTCCCACTCCCTGTGAGGCGAGTATGGTTCAGTTTGATCTTGCTGGGCCATGTGGGTGGGTGTAGGTTGTCTGTGACTGCGACTCCCATCGTACTCTTGGCTACACCCCCCTTCCCAGCATGCCCATACTTCCTCCCTCTTGACTCTGCTTCCCTGTGAGGGGGCGTGACAGCAATGGCAAGATGGCTGAATGTGAAATCATGGTGTTTGTTTGGCTACAAGTCCCAGCATGGCCTTGTGCTCCCCACAACAGAGCCCAGTGTCAGACCTCTTGCCAGTCCCTTCCCACTCCCTGTGAGGCGAGTATGGTTCAGTTTGATCTTGCTTGGCCATGGGGGTGGGTGTAGGTTGTCTGTGACTGCGACTCCATCATACTCTTGGCTACACCCCCCTTCCCAGCATGCCCATACTTCCTCGCTCTTGACTCTGCTTCCCTGTGATGGGGTGTGACAGCAATGGCAAGATGGCTGACTGAAATCCTGGTGTTTGTTTGGCTACAAGTCCCAAGTGAGCCCCTGTGCTTCACACAGCAGCACCCAGTACGGGTATCTTTTGCTGATATTTCAATGAGGTGTGTGTCAATGCATTGTACCCGATGAGTTGTGTGGAGTTTGTGTTGAGGGGGGGGTGTCTCCCCATGCTGAGTAGTATGGTCAGGGCTGTCAGTCCTCCTTCCCATCATGAAACATGCTTCCATTGTAGGGCATGCAAGTTGTCTTTCAGGGTGTCAGTCAGTGGTATCCTGCTTCTGATTTGCACACAAGCCCTAGCAGGGCCTTGTGCTCCCCACAGCAGGACCCAGTGTCAGCCATCTTGTCAGTCATTTTCCACTCCCTGTGATGTGGGCATGTTGCAGAGAGGTCTTGATGGGCCAATCAGGAGGGTGTGCATTATCTGTGACTACAGGCCCCATCATGCTTTTGGCTACACTCACTTCACCTGCATCCCCACTATTCCTTCCTGACAGTCAGCTGCACTGTGAGGTGGTGTGTTTGTGGTGTCAAACTGTCTGGCAGGGTCTATTTGGCTTAGTGCCACTGGCTTGCTCTATTTGTTTGTAGGTTGGTGCATGTCATGACACAGTCCCCAATCACTATGAGATGGCAGGTATTGTGTGTGTCTGACTGGCATACACATCTTGGGCTGATTATCTTGGATAGCGTAGGGGTAAAAATTACTATTCCCACTCCAGAGAGTGCAACAGTAGGGAAAGCGTTGGATAGCGTAGGGGTAAAAATTACTATTCCCACTCCAGAGAGTGCAACAGTAAGGTAGGCGTTGGATAGCTATTGGTAAAAATCTTGGGCTGATTATCTTGGATAGCGTAGGGGTAAAAATTACTATTCCCACTCCAGTGAAAGCAATAGTAGGGAAAGCGTTGGATAGCATGGGGTAAAACTTACTATTCCTACTCCAGAGAGTGTAACAGCAGGGAAAGCGTTGGATAGCGTAGGGGTAAAAATTATTATTCCCACTCCAGTGAGTGCAACAGTAAGGAAAGCGTTGGATAGTGTAGGAGTAAAAATTACTATTCCTACTTGAGTGAGTGCAATAGTAGAGAAAGTAATTATTTAATATTTAAATAAAAATACATTATCAATACCAATAAAAAATTATTTAAAATTAATTACCAATTACAAAATATTTAATAATTAATTAATTATAAATACCCAAAAATATTATATATTAAACATTAACCTATCAATAATTAATTAACAACCAAATATTTTCAATACCATAAATGTAATAAGTAATAAACAAATTACCAATTAATAATTAATTACCAATTAATTATCAATACACAAAAATAATTTCAATAATTACTTAATTACAATTAAATTACTTCCACCCTATTCCCCTTTAAAACCACAACCTGCTCTGAATAATACATTAATAGAATTAACATAATTATCAAATAATTAATTAATAAAAATTAATTGCCAATTAATACAAATTAATTATCAATAAATAATTAATTAACAATAAATTAATTATTAATACCAATCAATAAAACTAAATATTGACTTAATTACATTTAAATTACTTCCCACCCTATTCCCCCATAAACCCACAACCTGCTCGGAATAATAAATTAATACAATTAACATAATGATCTATTAATCAATTAATAACAATTACTTACCAAATATTAAAAAATTATTACCAATTAATAATTAATTAACAATACATTAATTATCAATACCAATAAATAAAAATAAATATTTACTTAATTATAATTAAATTACTTCCCACCCTATTCCCCTATAAACTCACAACCCACTCCGAATAATACATTAATACAATTAACATAATTATCAATAAATCAATTAATAAAAAAAATCACCAATTAATACAAATTAATTACCAATTAGTAATTAACAATAAATTAATTATCAATACCAATAAATAAAAATAAATATTTACTCAATTACAATTAAATTACTTCCCACCCTAATCCCCTATAAACCCACAACCCGCTACAGAACTAAAATGCAAAATTAAATTAAAAATAATTAATAATTCCTAAAAATTAATATTTAATTTATTATAATTAAATTACTTCCCACCCTAATCCCCTATAAACCCACAGCCTGCTATGGAAGTAAAATAAACAAAAATTGTTTTACATAAATTTCTTAACTTTAAAAAATAATTAAACATACATTACAAAAATAATATACACTTTTAACACATATACTAACATACAAAACACTTAAAAAAATTCGATATTATTAAAAATTCGATATATTTTAATGCCTATATTATGATATTATGTACTTCGATATTTTGACTGTCGATATTATTTACCTGCATCTCGATATTATTAACCACTATATTATGTCCATTCGATATTAAGTCCATTCTATATTTTGAATTCAATATTCTGTCCATTCTATATATTTTTTTCGATATTGTGTCTAGTTGCCAGCTAGGCCACCTGTGTTTTGTGCTAAACGCATCCAGTGGCCTAAAGTCAAAATTCCTTCTTTCACTATTCCCAAAATATTGTCAATTTGTTTCCTCTTGGAAGACAATCCAGGAATTGTTACACTGAGTCACACAGGGAGCAGTCATAGCAGCTCAAAAGTGCAGAAGACATGACTGCTTACACTATACTAGATAAAGAGTCAGATTCACAAAGGTAAACTTGGGATCGAAGTCAACTGATCTAAACGTCTTCTCCAGACAGCATTTTATAGCATGACTAGAAAAGAATTTACAAAGCTATCCATCATGAACCCTCAACAGTTCAAGCCTAGGAACAAGAAAAACTGAAGGATGGTCTTGTTTGGCTCATATAAAAAATAACTGAGGTGCAGATGAACATTCTATCAGCTCTGTTCACAAGATTATGAAAAGCCACTAGATTGTCAGTGAAACAGACTGCACAGATACTGCGTTAAAGATGTCACCCACCAAAAGATAACCCATCAAAATCTAAATCCTGAGATGATGCCCTGTGCCATCTTTCTCTTCTTGGACTGGATTACTCATATTAGCAGTCAGTGGGACATCTGTATCCGCCTCTGCCAGAATCATTCACATGATAACTTTAGTAAAACCAGTCTTTCTTAGAGCTACTAACAATAGCCAACATGTTGCCACTGGTTGATTAGTCTCTTGTTACAGGTAATGCAAGTCTCTCTACCTACACAAACGACCAGACAGGTGGAGGTGTGATTGACATTGGATCCTCATCTTTAGATCATGGGGTATCTATATCCCCCTTGATCCATTGTGATAGCTGTCATAGCTTTTGCGGCTGCTATGTGCAGCCTCGTGCTCCTAGACTTCTGTCTTCCCCAAGTCCTGGCACTCTTCCTCACTGGCTTCTGGCTTTTTCCAATGTCTCCAGATATCCTGTCAATATGTGCGTCTCCATTGCTACTTCTATGGTGAAGACAGACACTCACTTGTTGTTGAGTAAAAAATGAAGTCTGAATGGGTATCTCCACCTATATGGTATCTGTCGAGCTCTCAAAACATCTGTCATGATTTTCAGGGATTTCCTCTTTGTAAGTCTCAAAGCAGAAACATCTTGTAAAAGAACAAGTGTTTTATTAAAACATGTATAATATATGTTTGGAATATGTGGCAATTTTATCATTAGAAAAGTCCTTTGGGTGTCACCATCATTTTCTAAAGTTTATGATGTCTTTGAATCAGCATTCTTAAAATAATTGATATGTTGTTGAATTCATTTGGGATAGGTTGCGACTTCTATTATGGTATATCATATGTCGCTTCTCGTTTCAGTTAATGTTGTTAAGAAGATTTTGTATGACCCGCCTTTGTTGACAATTTGTATATAATTTCCGTTTTGATTTTGTTGTTGTCTTTCTGTTTTTTCTCTAGTTATGTGGTTTTAATCTTTGACCTTTGCATAACTAGTTTTACAGCCCAGAAATAGAGTGTAGATGTAGAAAAGTGCCCATTTTCAATGGTCAGCCCCTGCCCCTGCTTTTTGCTCCAATGCTAATGACTCTAATAGTGCACTAGAGCCTGCTGCCCAGGCCCCAGTGCTTTCTCCTTAAAACTGTTATGTATGAATGGGCAATCCCAATTGACAAGGAATTTATCCCCCTTATAATAAGTCTGTAATATATGGTTCTAGTGGTACAAAAGGAATGGGCAATAAAGTGGTACCTCTGGCTTGCACTACTGTTTGTGCCACCCTGAGTGACACAAATAAACTACTGACAGAAGGCCCGCCATTGCACACTGCAGGAGCAGTGCAAACTGCTCAAACTCAACTTTGCCCTCACCATGTGTGGCAAAGTCAATGGACTATCTTTAATATATACGAGTCACTCCTCAGGAAGGCCTCCTAAAGCCCAGGAGGTAGAGTGCATTATGTTAAAGGTGTGGACATGTAAGTGCAAGATTATATGACCCTATAGTGCCCTTAACCATTAAAGGACACCACAAGTGATAGATGGTCTATAGGATAGCAGGGACTGGCACGCGTTCAAACCTGAGGTTCTCGGCTTCATTATGGTATCGCCTAAATATGTCATGTTTATTTTTGAACAAAGTGCCTTCTCAGCCCTGACATGAATCTCATGCCAGTAGCAATGTGGCTTGCACCCAGGTGGCTACCTTAGTGGTTGCCCCCAGTTTCCCATGCTCTGGCTGACAGCCCCAGCTAGCTGCTCCCAAGACAGAATTCTAATCTCCTGTCAGGCAGTGTGAACACTCCCAGAAGTCAGGAACAAAGGCTTGGGCAGGTAGGAGGTCACTCCTCATCCCTCTCAGGCTGGCTAGTGAAGTGGGACATCAAGGCGGTGGGCTTCAAAGGCTACACTGCCAATGATATGCATCCAGGCTGCCTCCTCATGGAAGGAACAGCCACTCTCCTGCCCCCATCCACATGTTCACCCACACAGGTGGGAAATTAGAGAGTCAGAAAGCGTATACCTCCAGAAGGATAGCCTCACCTCCAGGGTGGGCTACCTGGTCTCTGCAGACAAGGAAGACTTCTGAAATTTTTAAAAGTGGTGGAAATAGTGGGTTCTGGGTAGAAAAGTTGATCTACACCCCAGATGTGGTCACTTCAGGGCCGGTTTAGCTACTGGGGCTAGTAGTCCATTGCCCACTTGCATCAACACCCCTCAATCTAGGGTATAAGGGCTAACCTGACACCAGAACCCCAGTTCTGAACTTCCTACATGGAAGAGTACATAGAAGGGACCCATGGAGGTGACAACAGGACTTGCACAAAAGCAAAAGAGGGGTTCTCTGTCCTTGTGGCAACACTCCTGAAACTTCCTGATCGAGACTTGTCCTAGGCTATCTCTCAGTTCTCCCAGACAGAGAGACCCCTGTGGAAGCCTGAAGCACCCTCAGCATCCCATGGACTAGTGGTACTTGTCAATGCAAACTGCAGCTAAAACAGCGCTCCAGCTCCAAAGAATTGCTGGCCACCAGGCCCATGAGGGATCACCCAAATCTAAGTACATAAATACTCCACCTTCTGACAAAGAGAATAATACCTCAAGACTTGTGTTGGCTGTTATCTGAAGCTCTGATAAAGACTGATTTTACTAATTTGGATCTGAATGTAAGTGATTTTGTTATAATAAAAAAAAATTAAGGAGTGTGAAAATCACTTAGAAATACATGCACCTCCAAATAGGTTGATACAAGTTTTTGGGAACTAAGACCGCGGGGTACGGTGTTGGAGGTATTTGCGCCAGGCCTGTAATTCTTTAACCCCATTCTCCTTGTTTGGTATAATATCAAACATGTACTACATTTACTCATGGCACGAGTCCTAAAAAAGTGGGGGGACTAACCAAGAAGTAGTATGCAAGTGGCATCGCAGTTCATGACATTTCATGTGGCATCACAGGAAGTGACATCACAACCTCACAAGAAGTGACATCAGATCTCAAGGCCTCACACATATGTTTTGTAGATCTAATTTGAGAACATTTGAGTGCATTCTAAGATTTAACAAATGAAAACTAAATACTGCTTAAGCCTGAGACTTGAGTTCCCCGTCTGAAGAAATTAACAGCTGAAATATGGATGAAGTTTGGTATCTGACTAACGACAGTAGACAAGCCACTAAGTTCTACAAGCTAGACATACAAATCTTGGTACCAAGAGCAACAAACATTTTATGAATTGCATGGCAATGCTAGAATCTGCAACTGTGAATATCAGAACTGTAAAATCTATTAACCTACCAAACATACCACCATTATATACACTGGCCCACTGCATTTGGTATTCTGAGCATATAAAATGATATTCCATAAAAAAGATAAGGTTATAACTGGATATTCTCTACGTATATTAATTCAGACAACAGAGACTGTGAGAAATTGAGTTGTTGGTTGAATGAGGGGGGTGGTAGTCCTTCTCACACAACAGCCATAATCCTTTGCAAAAGTCACTAAATCAACCTGTGCACTACCCTCTGGTAGCTTGGCACAATAAGTAGGCCTGGGCTAAATTTCCGTTCCGCTCGCGGAAATTGCGATAATTTGACATTTTCGTGTTCCGCGGAGAGCGCGAAAATGTCAAAATTTCCGCATTCCGCAGCTTAGCGATAATTTGTTTCTTGCTCGCACTGTAAAATAATACATTCTTGCGAGTGCGCGCGCGATCGCCTTACCTGAATCCCCGCGTTCGGCGACAAGTTTTCCCGATCCGGTCGCGTTCTCCACGAGATGTTGGATTGTTGGTAGCCATTTGCGCTGTCTCGCGACAGTTCGCGCCCGCAGTAATGTCATTGGTCGTGCGATCACGTCTTTCTTCTCGCGATCATGCACCGCGAGAAGAGTGAAAACAAGTTGGCCGCGCCTGCGAGCAACCGCATGGGTAAGTTGGCGAGCCGCGACCACGCAGAAAATACCGCGAGCGGGCGGGAAAAAAACTTCTGCATCTTTGCGATATTTCTGCATGTTTGCGGAGATTTTTAACATTTTCGCGATAATTTGCGAAAGTCACTTTCGCAAATTCCACCCACCCCTAACAATAAGGTGTCATGCTTAACTTAGAGGCAATGTATAAAGTATTTATGCAGCACAAAAACAGTAATAAAGTAAAAGCACATACAAGGAACATCTCACACCAATTTTAAAAAATAGAATAAGATTTAATAAATAAAATTACTCCAAAAAAAAGACATTCAATCAGTGGAACACAAGATAGGCAATTTCAAACATTTCAGGTAAGTATGTTACCTAAAAGCACAAAGTGCCACTTGTGGATATCCTGTCTTGCAAGACTCGGTGAAAGTCATAAGTTCAAGCTGGCCACGAAGGAGCAGGGGCGGATACAGAGACCAGATTTGTCAAGCTGGAAAAAGTTACCTTCTACTGTCCAGCACAAGAGTTCCGTTTGCGGTGGAGGTCACGAGGAATAAGGAGAGCATCATGGATGGTTATCTCTGTAGCACGAAGAGCAGGCTAGGCATTTCGGAAGGTCACAGATGTACCATATAGATCCATCTGGGACGGTTGCTGGAGATTCATGTTGGTGGTCACTGCACATTCTCAATGCTGTAGCTTGAAGTGCAGATTTCACGTTGCTGGTGGTCTCAATAAAGCAAAGAGTTGCATTCACTGGAGCTTCGTGTTGGCAGTCGTCACGGGCTGGAGAGATCTTGTTGCGAATGGGCGGAGTCATAAAGAGCCCAAACCTTTAGGAGTTCTCTTTTATGAGTCAGAGGAGTGCACTCTGAATGCCAGCCAAGTGTCCAGAACGTAGTGAGGCACCTCTTAGGGATCAGGGACTCACTCTTGCAGAGGCCAGCAGGGCTCAAGCAGTTCCAGTTGCAGGTCCAGGCAGCAGGGGCAACCTTTTGTCCAAAGATAAGATGCAGTATTTATTTTGCAATGGGATGGGGTGAACAAGGAGGACCAGTACGCGACAGGACGACGCGAACAAGGAGGACCAGTACGCGATGGACAGACATGGACCCGAACCTACGAGTCATCCCGGCCCTCATAGCAGTCGACCTCCTCTACAGGTTCGGACGCAGACGCCGCAGAAGGTCAGAACAACTAAGGGAGGGGGGAAAGTGGGGTGGGGTGGGGTGGCAGGACCAGGGCAGGCCACAAACCCCCCACCAAAGTCACACAGCACACATGCCCTGGACATACCTGACTCCCATGCCCTGGTCACTACGAGGGGGGTGGGGGCGTGTCCAGATAAGCCAGCGACCGCCACAACGGAAGTCCGTCACGACGCGAACAGGCAACACAACCAGACAGGTACGTCCCGTACCCACGCCTGAAGAGCGTGGGTACGAGTCGAACCACGCCCACACCCACGTCACCCCAACAATGGCGGGACGGCTCGTACCCACGTGGCAAAGGCCTGGGTACGGCCCGCACAAGCATCACATAGCGTGGGGACGGATATGTACGCACCCTACCCCCACCCCGTATGCATGGAGCGTACCCCCACACCAACAGTGTAAGTACGACTCGTACCCCCACCCGCGTACGTATGGAGCCTAGCCCCACCCCAACAGTGTAAGTACGACCCGTACCCACCCGCGTACGTATGGAGCGTACCCCCACCCCAACAGTGTAAGTACGACTCGTACCCCCACCCGTGTACGTATGGAGCATAGCCCCACCCCAACAGTGTAAGTACGACCCGTACCCACCCGCGTACGTATGGAGCGTAGCCCCACCCCAACAGTGTAAGTACGACTCGTACCCCCACCCGCGTACGTATGGAGCGTAGCCCCACCCCAACAGTGTAAGTACGACCCGTACCCACCCGCGTACGTATGGAGCGTAGCCCCACCCCAACAGTGTAAGTACGACCCGTACCCACCCGCGTGCGTATGGAGCGTACCCCCACCCCAACAGTGTAAGTACGACCCGTACCCTCACCCGCGTACGTATGGAGCGTACCCCCACCCCAACAGTGTAAGTACGTCCCGCACCCACACCCGCGTACGTATGGAGCGTACCCCCACCCCAACAGTGTAAGTACGACCCGTACCCTCACCCGCGGACGTATGGAGCGTACCCCCACCCCAACAGTGTAAGTATGACCCGTACCCTCACCCGCAGACGAATGGAGCGTACCCCCCACCCCAACAGTGTAAGTACGACCCGTACCCTCACCCGCGGACATATGGAGCGTACCCCCACCCCAACAGTGTAAGTATGGCCCGTACCCTCACCCGCAGACGTATGGAGCGTACCCCCACCCCAACAGTGTAAGTACGACCCGTACCCCCACCTCGTATGCATGTAGCAAACCCACACACGTGTATGTTATAAGCGTACATATTGTTAAATAGGAGGGGTGTGTGCCTTTCACTCCCAGCAGTGCCCAGAGACAGGAGGGGTGTGTGCCTTTCACTCCCAGCAGTGCCCAGAGACAGGAGGGGTGTGTGCCTATCACTCCCAACAGTGCCCAGAGACAGGAGGGGTGTGTGCAGAGTCCTCCCAGCAGTGCCCAGAGACAGGAGGGGTGGGTGCAGAGTCCTCCCAGCAGCGCCCAAAGACAGGAGGGGTGGGTGCAGAATCCTCCCAGCAGTGCCCAGAGACAGGAGGGGTGTGTGCCTATCACTCCCAGCAGTGCCCAGAGACAGGAGGAGTGTGTGCCTATCACTCCCAGCAGTGCCCAGAGACAGGAGGGGTGTGTGCCTTTCACTCCCAGCAGTGCCCAGAGACAGGAGTGGTGTGTGCCTATCACTCCCAGCAGTGCCCAGAGACAGGAGGGGTGTGTGCAGAGTCCTCCCAGCAGTGCCCAGAGACAGGAGGGGTGGGTGCAGAGTCCTCCCAGCAGTGCCCAAAGACAGGAGGGGTGGGTGCAGAGTCCTCCCAGCAGTGCCCAGAGACAGGAGGGGTGTGTGCCTATCACTCCCAGCAGTGCCCAGAGACAGGAGGAGTGTGTGCCTATCACTCCCAGCAGTGCCCAGAGACAGGAGGGGTGTGTGCAGAGTCCTCCCAGCAGTGCCCAGAGACAGGAGGGGTGTGTGCCTATCACTCCCAGCAGTGCCCAGAGACAGGAGGGGTGTGTGCAGAGTCCTCCCAGCAGTGCCCAGAGACAGGAGGGGTGGGTGCAGAGTCCTCCCAGCAGTGCCCAGAGACAGGAGGGGTGGGTGCCTATCACTCCCAGCAGTGCCCAGAGACAGGAGGGGTGTGTGCCTATCACTCCCAGCAGTGCCCAGAGACAGGAGGGGTGGGTGCAGAGTCCTCCCAGCAGTGCCCAGAGACAGGAGGGGTGTGTGACGAGTCCTCCCAGCAGTGCCCAGAGACAGGAGGGGTGGGTGCAGAGTCCTCCCAGCAGCGCCCAAAGACAGGAGGGGTGGGTGCAGAGTCCTCCCAGCAGTGCCCAGAGACAGGAGGGGTGTGTGCAGAGTCCTCCCAGCAGTGCCCTGAGACAGGAGGGGTGGGGGCCCATAACTCCCAGCAGTGCCCATGGAACGCAAAGGGTGGAGTAGTCACAGATACCATGCCCACAAATGTCAGTCAGGTGCACAAAGACCCTGCAGTACATGTACCACATGTGTTCGAGGCTGGGAGTATACGCATGCATAGCGCAGAAAAGAAAACATGTCCACATGAAGTCATGTCAATAGGCCACATACACAAGTACAATGACTACCAAGGATGCCACGAATGATGCAGGTGGAGACATCGCTCAGCATGCATGTGCAAAGGTGAAGGACTACGTCACACACCCAGCTAATGGACACACAGCTCTGTGCCAAAGTCAGGGGACACCCTGCAGGGAAGAAGTCAGGGTACACAGAGGAAGGAATACACCTTGGGACAATTGCAACATGCAGCAACTGCTTACATGAATGGACAAAGGTAGCTAACACCGTGTGATGGCACACAGATCCCAGGGTCCCCCCTATGAGCAGCACACTACTACATTTCCCACACACCGAACACCTGACCAACACCCACAACCATGTAGCAGCCCCACCAACAGCAATGCCAGCAATGCAGGAGTGTTCCAAGGGCAAAAATAAATAGCTTTATTCAGCATGAGAAAAAAACTAGTATGACGTGAGTCCAATTTCAACAAAGGCCATAGGGCAGTCCAGGAGTCCCAGCTGGATGGGGGACACAGTGGGATGCGTGTCCCCTAGCTTGCCTGCACAGTTACAATCCGTTGTCTTCCACAGGGGTGAGGGCATCATGTGGGGGGGAAGAAACAGGCACCGCAGGGACAGGAGGGTGTAGGGTAGGCGTCGTGGGTGCAGGGATGGAGGATTCCACCACAGGGGGTGGGGCAGGGCCAAAGGCGGAGGCCAGGATCTCGCTGCACACCTTAGCAAGGTCCTCCAGGGACTCCCCTGCACCCGAAGGAACCACAGGCCCCAAGGAGAGGGGGGTCAGAGGGATGGCCCGCAGCGCCACTGGGGGAGGGTGTGGACAGGGGGGGACTCAAGCACCCTGACCGTGGACGTCCTTGACCGCTTGCGGGGTGGTGTCACTGTGGGGCTCAGGGACAGAGCGGCCATGAAGGAGTCTTTGGGGGAGATGTGGCCAGGAGAGCTGAGGGGAGGGGATTTGGAGGGAGTGGATTGGGTGGAATGCGGACTCCCACTCTGGCTGCGTGTCACACGTTTGCCCCCCGACCCAGTGGGTGTGCCTACTGCACCCTGTGTGTGCGTGTCAGGAGGTGTGCGGCGGACCTTCCCTGCTGGTGTGGTGCCTGTGTCTGTTGTGGTGGGTGCATGCTTACGTCTGGGTGTATGTGGGACAGGCAAGGGAGTGGGAAGTGTGGAAGGAGCAGGGGTAGGGGGTGGGACATAGCGCTGCAGGAGACCCACTGCTGCAGTCAGTGTGGAGTCTATGGACCTCAGCAAGTTGCGTTGGTCCGCCTGCGATGAATGAATGCCCTCCAAGTATGCCTCCATGTTGTTGAGGACCTGGCTGTGGCCATGGAGGACATTAAGGATCGCAGTCTGACCAATCTGCAACTGCCGCTGGATGTCCACAGACTCAGCATTGGCGGCAGCAGTGGAGACAGGGGCAGGGGGTGCGGTGCCTGGCAGGAAGGAGACATGTGGTGACCGGGCACGTTGGGAAGGGACACGAGCAAGTGGGAGGCGGCTGATGCCAATGGAGGGGGCGGTGCCAGATGTAGGGCTGCTGTCAGATGGTGGTGCAGCCACCGCCCACTCGGAGTGATCATCCTCGGACCCGTCAGCTTCATAGTCTGTTGTGCCAGTCGACAGGTCCCCGGGGTCACTCTCCACCGCCTCTGTCCCACTCGAAGTGCCAGCCCTGATGTCACCCCTGGCACTGGTGCTCGGTCCCTCCACGCCGTCTGTTTCCATGTCTCCCTCCGTGTCCCCCGACGATGCTGTGGGCAGGGTGAAGAGACAGAAAGTTATCATACACCTGTATACATATGTCACATGAGTCAAATCTACGTAGGTTACAGTGCATAGCCTGAAACAAAGGAAGAGTTACATCTACATAACAAGGTACATATGTAGGGCATGCAAGACACAGTTTTTTGACCCACCATGCCATTGAAAATCCATGGAGAGCATGACACAATAGCAAATGAGATGATATGGAATTTTGACTGAGGAGCATGGCCCTGGGGACAATCCAGCACTGCATCTGCACCACACAGCGTGGCAGGAAATTGGGATGAGCAGGGACCAAATCCAGGAACTAGAGGCACATGCAGCATAGGTAATACTGATAACATGCCCACCCTGACTGGCACACTGCACCTTGAGTGTATGTCCAGGCAACCATCACACACTGGCCAGTCCTAGCAAGGAGATATCAGGTCTTGACATGTCGGACATGCCCGCACCACCCACCCCCTACATGAGACAAATCAATGGAGACACAGGAAGCACGTACATCTCTTAGTCAGGGTGAAATACACATGGGATGCTAAACTTCTATATTGCACACAAACTACCCAAGGTGCGGCAGTGCAAATTATCATGTACAAATGGGCAGCATCAGATGATTGCAACAAGACACAAAGGCAATGGCCACCGTGAGTATGTGATAGGAAAATCAGGTCAGGCTGTACAGTGGACACTTGTAATACATCTCACGTCAATATACATGTTTGCAGGGGACAATGGCACAGAGCACAACCTATGCTGTAGACACAGAGATTGTCGACATTCTCGGATTACACACATGATACCTAGGAAAAAATGCCCCTGGGGACAGTAGTGGCCACACAACTCCATGCTCCTGAATGGGAATGACTGCGACACACGCTAACATCCCTGCACTATGCCTAACGCACAATCATGCACATCATGTCACAGGCCACCACATGGGACATGCCTGCTGGAAGGCCTGGCACTCGAGAGAATAACTCCCATGTCTGGACTCAGCATTAGTGCCAACTGACATGGAACCCACAAGTCCAGAACTGGACAGGGCACAGGCAAGGTCACACAACCTGTTACACACCACCCCCACACATGATGCTGCAGGCATTGTACACTTGGAGAAGGTGTCAGGCTACATAACCTTGTGATGGAGTGACTACACACAGACCAGGGAACACATTGCAAGGAGGGGAAGGGAGGCAGGAGAACACTGCAATACTGTGGGGAACATGATCTGCACAGCACCATAAACCCTGGAAGTGTATCCATGGAACAGTGCACTTACAAATGCTGGTGAAACACAACAAACACACACATGTACCTACCCCCTTCCGGCTGCTGCATCTCCTGTAGACGCCTGTCCAAGTCAGGAAAGACCACCGCCAGCACACGTTTCTGGATGTGGGAGAGACGGCGGCGCCCGCGGTTCTTGTGGCTCTCAGGTGAGTCCCCCAGCAGGACCCGTGCGATCCTCCGCGTCCAGCACCGGATATCCTGCCAGCGTTTCCTCACCTGGGACAGGTGCCGCCTCCGACCATCCGCACTCCTCACGGCGCTGACGGCGTCCAGCCATATCTGCTCCTTGGCAGAGGCGTCTACCTGTGAGGATGAACAAGTGACACTACATCAATACACCTTGCACATGTCACGGGGACACAGATTAGAACACATTTGCTGTTTACAACAAGGCATAGTGTGCATCCAACGCATTGCAACTTTGTCATAGGGACATGATCCTCTGGGGGAAGGCCAAAAGCAGTACGTGCCATTGAAAGGACACAGGTGGAATGAGGGCAACTACACAATCAATGATCCAGGCTCACACTGTGCATCACACCCACCCCTCCTGTCTCAGGGCACTGCTGGGAGTGATAGGCACCCACCCCTCCTGTCTCAGGGCACTGCTGAGAGTGATAGGCACCCACCCCTCCTGGCACCCACCCCTCCTGTCTCAGGGCACTGCTGGGAGTGATAGGCACCCACCCCCCTGTCTCAGGGCACTGCTGGGAGTGATAGGCACCCACCCCTCCTGTCTCAGGGCACTGCTGGGAGTGATAGGCCCCCACCCCTCCTGTCTCAGGGCACTGCTGGGAGTGATAGGCCCCCACCCCTCCTGTCTCAGGGCACTGCTGGGAGTGATAGGCACCCACCCCTCCTGTCTCAGGGCACTGCTGGGAGACATCAGGCATTCCCCCCCCTTGGGACCCCCCCTACAGTACATAGCATGTGTGTCACACCTGGACACAATTGCAGAAGTCACAGTCACAACAAAGGGACACAGTCTGTGGCAGTGGACACTGCACTCACCTGATAACCTGGTCGCCCATACAGCATGGGGTACCGTGGGAGGATCACATCCACCAAAGCCATGTTCTCCTCTAGGGTGAATGGCTGTGACCTCTCCACAGCCCTTGACATGGTTCCAGGGAATCAGTAGCAGCAGCTGGGTCGTGGAATACAGAGATGTACAGGCAAGTGCTCCCTCATGGGACCTGGCTGCCTTATATCTGCCTTGCTGGCCCATCTCATGCACAGGGGTACAGAGTGATTGGTCACTCACATTTGCATCCTATGTTTCCTCCAATCCCTTCAAACCTAGCAGTCTGTGGGTTCTCTATCGGTTTCATTCTCCTGCATGATGTCAGCCCCACAAACACATTGCAACAAAGTAGAAGAATACCAACTGACTTCTGCTGTGCACCTTCCAGAACAATTTCGAATTTTGAACTTGGTCTCTATGACAACCAGCATGCATGTAGGCCTTAATACTTGTCCCTCATGTGTCCCCAATGTAATTTGGAGCGTCACACACAGGTACGGTGCGTTTCGGGGCCCTAGGGCACCCCAAATGCATTGCAACGGCCCGTACACGCGTGCCTACGTTCACTATCACTATGGGTGTCCTGGCGTATGCGTACTTGTAGTGGTACGGGCCATACACACGCATGTACGCTCACTATCACTATGAGTACGCATACGCGGGGAGACCCTTAGTGATAGTGAGCATACATGCGTGCGTACGGACCTACCACTATGGGTGTTCTTGCGTATGCGTACTCGTAGTGGTACGGGCCGTACACACGCATGTACGCTCACTATCACTACGAGTACGCATACGCGGGGAGACCCATAGTGATAGTGAGCGTACATGCGTGTGTACGGCCCGTACCACTACGAGTACGCATACGCAAGAACACCCATAGTGGTAGGTCCGTACGCACGCATGTACGCTCACTATCACTATGGGTCTCCCCGCTTATGCGTACTTGTAGTGATAGTGAGCGTACATGCGTGTGTACGGCCCGTACCACTACGAGTACGCATACGCCAGGACACCCATAGTGATAGTGAGCGTACATGCGTGCGTACGGACCTACCACTATGGGTGTTCTTGCGTATGCGTACTCGTAGTGGTACGGGCCGTACACATGCATGTACGCTCACTATCACTATGGGTCTCCCCGCGTATGCGTACTCGTAGTGGTACGGACCGTACAAATGCCTGTACGCTCGCCATCACGATGGGTACACATACGGCAGCACTCCCATAGTGATATGGGAACGTACACAGGCCCTCTTCGCAGCAGTACAGCGGTTTTCACACATCACAGTGGTGGCAGGCGGCACACAGGTAGGGATAGGGCGGACATACTTGTCCATGGATGGACATACTTGTCCATGGATGGACATACTTGTCCATGAATGGACATACTTGTCCATTAATTGACATCAAGGCATCGTCTGTGCATTACATGTGTGGGGCACAGGTGTGACGGCCTGTGATGTGGAACATTACTCCTGAGTGGAGAAGGCACCAGATGTATGATGAGATGTCTACAGATGTACTGTGTGATGGTGCAATGTGTGCCAGGCATGCCCTTGACTCCTTTGACATGTGTGCATGTCGTACTGCACACTTGGGGTGAGCGTCACTGGCATGGCACGGACACCAACACACGGAAGTGTCCCCTGATGCCCGGTACAGGGGTTATCACACCTGACCTGTCACTACCCACGGTGCACAATGTGACTATGTCATGTATGTGTGGGGGCTTCCCATAAGGTTGATGTTGGAGCACCCTCAAAAGCTGCAGCCGTTGCAGCAACCAACATGTGTCTGTGTGTAGATTGTCATTGCACACTGTTCCGCACACCATGCCACATGTGGTATCGGATGTGAGGTGCACATGTATGCATGGGACACGGAGTAGCGTGACAAGGACATGTCTGCATCCTCACAATGAATGTGTGGTGAGTCATGACATGTGCACCTTCATGGCAAGGTGTGTGGGCTGTCCTAGTGTAATATCATGTGACCTGTGGCTCTAGTGTTCCGCTACCAGTCTCTGCAATCGGCATCCTACTTCTGCTGATGTGTGGGCGTATGTCACTCCTGTCTTGCGTCTGGCTGTTCACTTGCACTGGGACACAGCTATTTCCATGGCATGGCATGGGGAGGTTCTCAATCTCCGTGTGTAGCTGGGTCTTGGTAGGAGTGTCACCTTGCATCCATACGTGTCCTGGGCATGTAGCACATACCTGACTCCCTATGTAGCATATGTGTATTGACTGATTAACATGTGCTCAGTACATGTGAATTGTTGTCGTAGTGCACTCACTCTTCCTTGTCACTTCCAAATTACTGCAGAGCGCCGCCTCTTGCCCGACCAATTCCGGACTTGGCTGCCATGCGGGAGAATGACAGCATCCGGCTCTACCGCTTCCCCCAACCGTTGATTCTGGAGTTGACGGCGAGACTGGCACCACACCTGCAACCGCAGCACAGATATCCTACGGCACTGACACCCCAGCTGAAGTTAATGGCTGCCCTACATTTTCTTGCCACGGGTACCTTTCAAAATACCATAGCTCATGTTGGTGGCATGTCCCAGAGCATGTTCTGCCGTGTGCTGCACGATTTCTTAGAGGCCATGTTGATTCACCTGGATGACTTCATCAAGTTCCCAACCCCTGAACAGTTGACTGCGGTCAAGCGTGGATTCTATGCCCTGGGAGGGATGCCCCATGTCATTGGGTCCATAGATGGGACACATGTAGCTTTGGTACCACCACACGCACGGGAGGTGGCGTACCGCAATCGGAAGCACTACCACTCCATCAATGCCCTTGTGGTGTGTCAGTCCAACATGGTGATTTCACATGTCTGTGCTCGTTTTCCAGGACCAGCACACGATGCCTACATCATGAGGCGTAGCAGGATGCCTGAAATGATGATGCAGCTGCGCAACGAAAGAGCATGTGTGGTTGGTGGGTACAGTCTGTCTGTCCTGTAATTTGCATAGCCTACCAGCACGACCGCTTCACCAGTTCTAACGATGTCCTTGTGCTTCCCATGTAGGGGACGCTGGCTATCCCAACATGCCATGGCTGCTCACACCTCTCCGCAACCCCATCACGCCGGCCCAGCTCCGCTACAACACCGCCCATGGCCGGACAAGGCGAGTGATAGAGAGGACGTTTGGCCTGCTGAAGAGCCGATTTAGGTGCCTCCACAAGACCGGCGGCGCGCTCCCATATGCCCCTGCGAAGGTCTGCAAAATCTTCATGGTCTGCTGCATGCTGCACAACATGGCAGTTGAGAGAGCTGTGCCACTCATCCTGGATCAACATGACGAGGACCATCCACCCGTGAAGGACGAAGGGCTTGGCAATGGGGCTAGTGATGTGGAGGATGTGGAGCCGCAAGAGGACATCCGGACTCGGCTCATACGCGACTTCTTTGCTTAGTGGTGAGTACCAGTTTCTGAGTGTGCACGCATTGGTCCCCGTGTGTCATGTCTTGTGATGTGTGTCTCCACCTGCATGTATGGCACGTGAGTCAGAGGTGTGTGTGGGTGTGTCACTGGAGTGATGTTGGCAGTGATGGTTGTATTTCCCCAGTCATAATTGTGACCTAGCATGTTGTCATCCATACATGTGTCGAGTAAATGCACATGCAAGTGGCTGTGCTTTTTGTGGCTGACTTCTTGTGTGTCTCTCTTCCCCAGGTACTTGCGCATGCCGTCTGCTGCTTGCATTGTTGTGGCACTGCTATTCCTCATGGACACGTCATCGTGGGCTGACTCAGCGTTACAGGCACGGACACGTTTGGAAGTCTCCATAGGGTAAGGGATGCATCAGGGGTGTATTGGGTGTGGCAGTTGTTCACGATGTATGCACACTGCCCCAGTCGATGTTTGGTTCCTTTGCAGCCATGTAGCATCCCCATGGGACACGACATGCAGCTGTGTACACCTGAATAGATGGTCTGCCTGGTTGACAGTCATCAGTGATGGGATAGTGGATTGTGATGATGGCATCAATGTGTGTGACACTGCCCTCGGACACATACGGTTAGCATTGGCTTGACATGGTGTGTGACTTCCACATCAGCGGATCAATGGTGTATGGCAGTCTCTCCGTGAGCAGCTGTGGGTGTTTAGCTGTTAGCCGACAATTGTGTGCCAGTTCCATGGCTATCACGCATTTGTGCTGCAGAAGGGGGGTGCCAGTGTTGGACCCACATGTTACTCCACAAGATGTGTTCATGTGTACTTCAAGTTGCCTCTGCAATCCCGAAAACATGACTAATAAAGGTGTCCCTATGCCTCCAAGGTGCCTCTTCTCAGTCAATGCTGGTGTGTTGCCACGGTGCATCCAGCATGTCTGGCATGGTTTTCCCGGATAGTGGCTATGTGTCGATGTGTCGAGTAGCATGATGCAAGCTGTGTGTGTGGGCTGAGACTGTGTATTGGGCATGATGTCCATGACTGTGTGGGTATTGTGATATGTGCCATCCCCATGCATCCACCGTTGGGCAGGCCCCCATTCTCTGCATCCACCGGACTCAAGCTTGCAGGACATGGTTCTGCCACCTGTCTACACATACCTGGGTGCCCCCCAGGACACTCCACATGATCCCTGACCTCTGCGCATGACTGTTTCTGTACTCAATGTGTCTGTCAGCACAGTTGTGCGGCCACCCCCTCAGCTGGTTGGGCCCATCACGGGTGTGTATGGTGCTCCATGTCTGTCTTGCCTAATACACTGTGACCCGTGTGTCCTGTGCCAGACTCAGGGCCCAGGGTGTGGATGGTTGTAGTCAAAAGAGAACTCAGGCATGTTTAGACTTTACAACACACATGTAAGGTAATAATGCAACCAGCAGGCATATTCTCTTCATGGTGTGATATTTTATTTGGTGGGGGGGGGGGGGGATGAAGTGAGGGGCTTTCCGGGAGTTTGGAATCCAAAGTTCAGTAGGGGAGTTGGTGTCCTTGCCATTTGAAATCCTCAGAGTCCATGCCACAGTCTTTGTCAACATTGGTCAGACAGTGACCAGCAGGGCCATGTGGCAGGGAATGTCTCTTGATGCTGTGATGCTGTTGCTCCAGTGGGCCAGGTGCCAGGCCAGGTGTCCTGGGAGATGGTGATGTTGCGCCGACCCTCACGGTCTTTTCCGTGGACGACCCGCCCTCCTACGGGGACCCTCAGAAGCAGGCCGTGACGACGTCTGGGATGCTCCATCGGATGTTTCCTCCTCCTCCTCCTGCTCCCTCCCTGTGGGTGGTGATGTTCTCCGCCTTCTAGCACAGGGAGGGTCGGCCATGTTGTCGGCCATCCGGCGGAGTGTATCGTGAATTCCCGTGTACGCCGTCACGAGCTCAGCCTGTCCGTCCTCCATCCTCCGTTGGTGTTGCAGTAGACAGGCATGTAGCTCCGCATGTTGCTGGGCCTGCTGGGTCTTGATCCCCTCGAGGACAGACACAACCTGGGCCAGGCCCGTGGTGTCCTGCCGGTATGTGTCCAGGATGTTACGGACATGGGAAAATACCGGTTCCCCAGCCAACTGGTCAGGCTCGCGCCTCCGCCGTCCTCCACTCCCACCACCCCTGCCCACTTGCACCTGGCCTGCCCTTGTGGGTACATCGGGTCTCCGGGACCCCTGAGGGGTGGCATTGGCGTTGTCGCCTGCCTCCTCCTGGGTGCCCGGGACACCGTGTCCCTCCTGGCCAGCCTGGCTGCATTGTGGTGGTGGGGCAGGGATCCTGGGTGTCTCCTGGGATGTGGCAGGAGTGGGGGTGGTGGTTGGCACAGTTGTACCTGACGCAGGTGCTGCAGGTGGTTGGACACCAGAGGGGCCAGGTCGGTCAGGCTCGTCCACAGAGTGGTGAGAGTCGTCGCTGCCGGTGGGATCGGGCTCCCGCAGATCCGGGTCCTGTGAGTCTTCCCCCCCAGTGTTGGGGGGTGAACCACGACGTTGACCTGTGTGTGAGAGAGACAATGTTAATTTTGGTCCATGCAACATCCATGTTTCATCTGTTTCAACGTTGGCACATTTCCTCTTGGAATTAGGATCTGTCTTGCATTCCACTCACAGTGCACTTGTGCATGGGTGTGTCCCTTGGGCACCACTTTGGCCCCTTTAACTATGTGTGGCACAGTCTTACTTGCTGCGTCAAGTGTGACTGCAGTCAGCAGTGGAGTGGGCAGGTGTGGCAAGCCATGCATTGGTGCCTTCCGTGTAGCACTGTACATGTGCACATGGAGTGGATCCACACACTTATATAATGCAGGTAGCTGTCGTTGTGCTCGTGAACAGGTTGTCACATGGCCCTGTGTTTTGCCATGGTGAAGAGGGGGGGTTCTGGCACTGGCCACCCTTGGCTACATGCATGCAGTCTACCTGCTGACGAGCAGACATTCCCACACACCACACGGCTGATTTGCTCTCCCTGTGTCTCCCTCCCTCTCTGTCCCCCTCTCCCTCCCTCCGTGTGTCAGCCTCCTCCCTCTGTCCGTGTCCCTGTGTCTCCCTCCCTCTCTGTCCCCCTCTCCCTCCCTCTCTGTCCCCCTCTCCCTCCCTCTCTGTCCTCCTCTCCCTCCCTCTCTGTCCCCCTCTCCCTCCCTCTGTGTGTCACCCTCTGTCACCTCAGCCCAGCTTCCTAGACACACACTTTTTCCAGTCCTTTGAATGGCCCTTGGCTTGTTGCTGTGAGTTTGTTTCTGATCTCCAGGCACCCATTGGGTGTAGTGTCTGTGTGTGCGCTGCTGCGGTGGTTGTGTGTGCTGCCACTCTTTCACAGTGTTGGCTGTTCATTAGCTGCTGTCATGTGCAAAACAGTGCCTTCACCCCCATGTGTTGATGCAAGGCCTCCGCCATTTGCTGGCGAGTCTTTCCTGTGTGGGGACACACTGTTTGTCTGGCTGTGACCTGGGCCATATGGGCAGAGGGCATTGTTGTCTGCTTCTGAGTTGCGCTATGTGATTTTTGGGGCCCACCCTCCCGCCATCCGGGTTACCGTGTCATGTGTTGGTGTCTTCTGTGGCCTGTGACTTGACATTGTCCTGCTGGGTGCATGGGGCATGGTGGCGGCAGTGGCATGTGCGTGTTCATGGAGTGTGGTTGAGTCATGCGATAGGTTGGGGTGGTTGCGTGCCTGTTAGTGATTTTGGTTGTGGATGACGTTCCCCCCATGTGAGGTGCGTTGTTTGTGTACTCATCCGGGTCTCTGAGTCCTCCTAATCCTTCGACTGCCTCCACCGGCTATATGGCCATCACCCTCTCCTCCCAGGGCTGGTAGTGTACGGGTCTGCGGGAGGGCCCTCCTCCAGTGGCGTTGGCCTGGTTGTGTTCCTCCAGCATCTTGGCTCGGACCCTCCTCCGCAGATCGTACCACCTGGCTTGGCATTCCTGCCTGGTCCTTCTGGTGTCCCCAACAGCATTCACAGCATCGATGATGGTCTGCCACATGGCTGTTTTTGCTGACATGCTGGTGTTTCTGACCAATGTTCCAAAGAGCTGTGGCTCGACTCTGAGGATTTCATCGACTAGAACCTCCAACTCTCGGTTACTGAACTTTGGATTCTTGGTAGTGGGCATGGTGAGGGGTGTGGATGGTGGGGGGGGGTGTGGATGGTTGTGGGTGTGTGGGTGTGGTTGTGCAGGTGTGTGTGTGTGTGAATGTGATGAGGGGGTGTTTGTGAAGGTGGTTGTGTGAAGGTGTGCAAGTGTAAGGTGTGGTGTAGCTTGTAGTATGGTTCTGTGGTGTCTGGCAGCAGTGAGTCTGTTGCAAAGGCTCATGGTTTGTGTGTGTGGGCCCTTTTTATTGGTCCATGGGTGGGTGTGGCTGTGTTTGAAGTTTGGGTGGGTGTGTTATAAGGAGTGGTGGTGTTTTGGGCCTCTGTTTGTTTTTGGCAGTTGCAGGTCAGTGGATGTGTTTTTTTTAGTGTTTGTTGGCCATGTTTAGTGGCTTTGTGCCATTCTAATAGTGTATTCTTGTGTTGTTTTGTTTTGTCCTGGTTGTGTCTGTGCTTTTTGAGCGTGTGTACGGTGTGTACATGGGCCATTTGGTTGTACGGGGCTGTCCTTGTGTGTGGCTTGGTACGACTCGTACATGCGGTTGGGATGTTGGGGCCTGGGGTGCGCTCCGTACTTAGGAGGTTGTGCTGGGGGTGCGACTGGAACGTACTGGGGTGTACATAGACGGTGGTACGACACGTACAGGGGTGGGGGTGTACATAGACGGTGGTACGACACGTACAGGGGTGGGGGGTGTACATAGACGGTGGTACGACACGTACAGGGGTGGGGGTACGACTCGAACGTACTGGGGTGTACATTGACGGTGGTACGACACGTACAGGGGTGGGGGGGTGTACATAGACGGTGGTACGACACGTACAGGGGTGGGGGGTGTACATAGACGGTGGTACGACACGTACAGGGGTGGGGGGTGTACATAGACGGTGGTACGACACGTACAGGGGTGGGGGTACGACTCGAACGTACTGGGGTGTACATTGACGGTGGTACGACACGTACAGGGGTGGGGGGCTGTACATAGACGGTGGTACGACACGTACAGGGGTGGGGGGTGTACATAGAGGTGGTACGACACGTACAGGGGTGGGGGTACGACTCGAACGTACTGGGGTGTACATAGACGGTGGTACGACACGTACAGGGGTGGGGGTACGACTCAAACGTACTGGGGTGTAAATTGACGTTGGTACGACACATACAGGGGTGGGGGGGTGTACATAGACGGTGGTACGACACGTACAGGGGTGGGGGGGTGTACATAGACGGTGGTACGACACGTACAGGGGTGGGGGGTATACATAGACGGTGGTACGACACATACAGGGGTGGGGGGTGTACATAGACGGTGGTACGACACGTACAGGGGTGGGGGTACGACTCGAACGTACTGGGGTGTACATTGACGGTGGTACGACACGTACAGGGGTGGGGGGTGTACATAGACGGTGGTACGACACGTACAGGGGTGGGGGGTGTACATAGACGGTGGTACGACACGTACAGGGGTGGGGGTATGACTCGAACGTACTGGGGTGTACATTGACGGTGGTACGACACGTACAGGGGTGGGGGGGTGTACATAGACGGTGGTACGACACGTACAGGGGTGGGGGGTGTACATAGACGGTGGTACGACACGTACAGGGGTGGGGGTACGACTCGAACGTACTGGGGTGTACATAAACGGTGGTACGACACGTACAGGGGTGGGGCTACGACTCGAACGTACTGGGGTGTACATTGACGGTGGTACGACACGTACAGGGGTGGGGGGGTGTACATAGACGGTGGTACGACACGTACAGGGGTGGGGGGGTGTACATAGACGGTGGTACGACACGTACAGGGGTGGGGGGTGTACATAGACGGTGGTACGACACGTACAGGGGTGGGGGTATGACTCGAACGTACTGGGGTGTACATAGACAGTGGTACGACACGTACAGGGGTGGGGGTACGACTCGAACGTACTGGGGTGTACATTGACGGTGGTACGACACGTACAGGGGTGGGGGGTGTACATAGACGGTGGTACGACACGTACAGGGGTGGGGGGTGTACATAGACGGTGGTACGACACGTACATGGGTGGGGTGTGTACATAGACGGTGGTACGACACGTACAGGAGTGGGGGGTGTACATAGACGGTGGTACGACACGTACAGGGGTGGGGGGGTGTACATAGACGGTGGTACGACACGTACAGGGGTGGGGGGTGTACATAGACGGTGGTACGACACGTACAGGGGTGGGGGGTGTACATAGATGGTGGTACGACACGTACATGGGTGGGGGGTGTACATAGACGGTGGTACGACACGTACAGGGGTGGGGGTACGTCTCGAACGTACAGGGGTGTACATACACGGGTGGGGGTGTACATACACGGGGGGTACATGTCGGACGTACGGGGGCTGGGGGAGTGTTGGGCGCATATGCGGGCACATGTCTCCATGGTTGCTATGGGAGTTCGGTGCGGACGGTGTTTTTTCCATACGGTTGTTGCCTCGGACGCACGGGATGGATCGTGATTCCTCGGTCGGACTTCACCTTTCACATTTGTACGGTAAATCGTACGAGGACGTGTCGAACACATTTTCCGACCCGAGGACGTGTGGGGAAATATTCCCAATGCGGTTCGTATGGACTTTTTACCATGCGAATCGTGATTGCCAGTTCGTACGGCACTTGTACGATTCGTACGGTAAAAAGACCGGATACGAGTCGCACGGGGAAATTTTTTACCGGATCGTAATTGGCACCAAAGTATTAACAGCTAACACAAAAAGATGCCCAGTTATTGCCTGAAATGCACAATGTGTAGCAAGAAAACCAATGTTCCATCACGATTGCCATGCTCAACAATTATGTGATCCTAGGCAAGTGTTTTATTTTACTGACCTATCATTTTCTTTATCACCACATATGAGAGTACCTTCACACAGGTGAGTGCAGGATGTGCACTGTTTAAGAGCCACTTGTGTTTGACATAGTAGCCTACAATGTTGCTCCATTTATAATAAGAATCTGGGCCATTTTTAGGGTATACATGACAACTAACTTGGTTCCTAGATTACTAATGCCATTGTAGCCAGGGCAGGTGTGGGCAGTACTGTTTACAAGTTCATTTAAAAAAAACATCACTTTTAATCAATGCAGGGATCTAATCTGATGTAATAAGGTGAAACGCTTCCGCATGCTAAATTCACTTCATTGAATGTTGAAGACACCATAACATATTCTAACATGATGTTTGTTGCATGATTTACTTGCCAAATCTTTCCAGGACTTGGCTCATGCACAGGCTCTTACAGCCAAGCCAGACTCTTTGCTCGACTCTGGCTTGGATCTACCTGTTGGCTTACCTATGTCCATGGGCAACACATGTTGAAGGGGTCATGAGAGGCAGAGTCATGGAAAGCAGTCTGATAGTCAACTTTAAATCTTTAAAAAACAACTCTGTCACAAAGAAATTGGCAACAAGGAGAAATGTGACAGTAAAGCTATTCTGGTTTAACTGGTTACAAAGGCCACATTTTAAAATATCTTATGGGGTTAAAGCACCTACTGCAGAGATCTTTGTGTGCCGAGTGAACTTCAAATAATAATAATAATGGTAAGATAACTAAGGTGATTAATGCACGTGCTGGAGATATCTGTGTTTTGTCTGGTCACAGGTTTGGCTCAAAATAGCATAAAGGATTAATATGTCTCCTGCAAGCATATCATGCAACATGTAAATTACATATTTTCATTGTATGTAGAAGGGAAAGTGGGTTACTGATTTTAACACAGAGATCCTTTTGTTAATTGCAGTTCACAAATTATAATCCTTTTAATCTAGCACAGTGAGCTATGAAGGATGACGTGTGTCTCCTTCACAATTGAACCCTTATTCAGGTCTGCTGAAATTATGTGATGCTACACTTTCTGTATTTTACTCATAATTATAGATTTGCCTTGTTTGCCACATAATCCATTGTTTGCAGCAAAATCTGCAGATTTCAACAGCAAAATTTATTTCTAGCTCAAACTGATTAAAAAGTTAATAAAAGCATAGTGACACATAAAGCCACACAGTGGAAGGCCATTTGCAAAGGTTGACTGGTCACCTTTCTGTTGCTTATTTCTGTGTTTGACTGTCAAAGTGGTACTAATGAGTTGAAACCTTTGCCCAGATAATGTCAAAATGTGTATAAATTCCAAAATAATGAGGTAATACAAGTACTAGGTGTACTGCATTATGCTGCATAATCTGCCTTTTCTTGCCACATAATTTGTCTTTTCTTGCCACATAATTTAGTCAACCCTGCTGCACAATTTGAACTGTCCCTGCCGCATAATTCCAGTGGCCCTGTCAACATTGTTTTATGAAACACATACTGTATATTGATGTATACACTTGTATGATTTATTGTCAATGAAAAATGTGTGCTTGTGATGTAAATCGCTTTGACACCCTACACCAGGAGTACTACCATAAAATAATTCAATTTAAGTATTTAATTGCCACTTTTTTTATTCATGTAAATAGTCATACATATCAATGCATCTTAATTTCCAGTGCATACATATCTGTTTTATGTATGATTGAACAAAGTCAATAGCTTGCTTCCTAATTCTAGTTTCTGTTTAAGACTTAATTGAGGCCTATGAAGCTGTGCGCCTTTGTTTGCCATCCCTAGCTCTGGCATGTAGGTGATAGGCTCAAGCTGGCTCCCAGTCAGGATGCTACTGGAACCAAAGGAGGGCTTGATAGCCTTTTATATGAGGCTTTTGTCTGTGGCCCAGCTGGGGTTGAAAGTAAGAAAGCCCCTCTACTGCCTGCATGTTGCTGCTCAGAAGGGAAAGCAGATAAGGTGCCGGTGCTGCTGAATTTGCTCTTGTGTTGGAATATTACACTGTGACATGTTCAGCGTATTATATGAGGACCAACTTCTTGAAGGGGGGCGGAGTCCACCCAGTGAAAATAGTGGGTGGACGTCGTCCACCTGTGTGTACCCCCAACTTGTGCCCCCCATTTACTGATGAATTTGGGCTCCTGTGTCGTGATCTGCTTATCGGTTTGATTATAACTCTTTCTGGGTTGCAATGAATTGTACAACCTTTTTCTAGCAGGGTGTACAACATTGTTAGGAGAAACAAAGGCGTTTGCACTGACTCATATAATTGTGTTAATATGCAGAATGAACAAGTTACTTACCTTCGTAAATGCCTTTTCTGGTAGATAAGGTATCTGCCTGTGGATTCCTCACCTTTTGAATGACCCTAATGTGCAGCATTCCACAGAAACATTTCTCCATAGCTCTCCCACGTCAACGAGGACATCACAATATATCGGCTCTGCAAGCTACTCCGCTTGATGTCATCTGATCCATACGAGGACTTCGTCGGCATGCTGACAGTAGTTCCACCTATTTTTTCCATGCCTTCGAGGCGAACGGGTGAACCAGCAATATTTCCACAAGTATACATGGTACACAGTACAAAACATAGTAAGGAAATTATAACATGCAATAGAATTTCCAAATCAAACCATCCTCATGATTTAAATAGAAAACATTCATATGAAAGATATATACAATTATATTTTTGATATAAGCAGACAGGCAATGGCAAGGTGGGTGGGTGGGTCATTGAGGAATCCATAGGCAGATACTTTATCCACTAGAAAAAAAGTTCCCGAAAGTAGCTAACATTCTTGTCATGGATACATCTGCCTGAGGATTCCTTACCTTTTCAATAGAGTCCCCAAGCAGTCCTGCACTCAGAAGTGGGTGCCTGCCTCCCTATACCGCAACATCCTGTATCCTGTAACACAGAACGAACAAAATGGCCATCCCTTCTCACTTCCGAATCCAAGCAATAATGCTTAACAAAAGTGTGGAGGGAGGCCCAAGTTGCTGCTTTGCAGATATCAATCACTGGGACACCTCAAGCCAAAGCAGAAGATGAGGATTCAGCTCTGATAGAATGATCACGAATACCTTCAGGTGGCTCCTTCTTAGCCATAAAGTAGCAAATCTTGATGCACAGGATTATCCACTTGGATAAAGCTATTATGTGGACAGCTTGCCCTTCATCTTGCTCACATATCAGATGAACAGCTGGTCATCTAGTCTGAACTCTCTTGTTCTATCCAAGTAAAAGCTCACTGCCCTCTTGGGGTCCAAATGATGAAGTCTCTCCTCCTCCTTAGATGGATGTGTGGGAGGGTGATGTAAAAGGAGGCTTGGAGCTAAAAGCCTGAAATTCACTCCCCCTTCTAGCAGATGCAATTGCAACAAAAAATATAGTTTTGAAAATGAGACACCTTAACTGGCAACTATGCAAGGATTCAGAAGGTGAACCCATAAGAAACGTAAGAACAAGATCAAGATCCCACTAAGGCGTAATAAACGGAGTGAGAGGAAACCTATTAGTGAATCCCTTAATAAATCTCATAACTATAGGGGATTTAAAAAGTGAAGGCTAGTTCGGCAAACAAAGAAATGCCAACAAGGCATACAGGTAACCTTTAACTGTTGCAACCGTACAACCTTGCTGTGCCAAGAATAGCGCAAAACTTAAAACTTTAGACAAATGGGCTTTCAAAGGGTCAATTGACTTCTCTCCACACCGTTTAATGAATTTCGCCCACCTACCAGCATAGACAGTCTTGTTGGAGTGTCTTCTGGCTGATAAAATAACACCCACCACATCAGGAGGGAGAGAAAAAGAACTCAGGTTGCCTCATTCAAAATCCAGGCATGAAGGTGCAAGCTCTGGAGGTGGGGGTGTAGAACCTGTCTTGTGATTGCAAGAGGAGGTCTGCCCTGAGAGGGAGATGGAGCAGAAGGTCTGTGTATCACACCCTTCTATGCCAATCTGGGGCTATCATTGAGACTTGGACCCGGTCTTGGCAAATCTTCCTATGAACTTGAGCAATCAAGGGTATGGGGGTAATGCATAAAGAAGCTGGGAGCCCCAATCTAACTTCAACGCGCCACCCAATGCCCCCTGCATAGGATACTGGAGACTGCAGAACAACTGGCAGTGCACGTTCTCGAGAGTAGCAAACAGGTCCAACCAAGGAAACCCCCACATCTAAAAAATGTGATGTGCCACATCCATAAGGAGATGCCACTGCTAAATACTGCTGACTGAGACTGTCTGTACGTACATTCAAAACTCCAGCCAAGTGATTTGCAATGACGCAACTCTGATGGTTCTGAGCCCAGGACTAAAGTCGCACAGCTTCTCTGCAGAGGAGATCCAACCCTATTCCTCCCTGTTTATTGATATACCACATCACTACTGTTGTCTGTTAAGACCTGAACTGACTGATCACAAAGGGAAGGGAGGAAGGCCTTGAGAGCAAGATGTATCACCGGCGACTTCAAAAGATTGATGTGCAACAACCTTTCCTCTGGAGACCAAAGACCTTTGACTTCCAGATCCCCCAGATGAGCTCCCCACCCTAGAGTGGAGGCATCCATTATCCTTGTGGCACAGGGGAAGGTGGATGAAACAGCTTCCCTTGAGACAGGTTGCATGAAACATTCCACCGGAGATTTTAACCAACTCCTTGTGATCTACATTGTGTTGAAACCACTGCCTGCAAAGGCTTCACTGAAGAGTCCTCATATGTGAGCATGCATGGTTGACCTACAGAATGCAGGACGCAAACAGGCCTAGCAAGCACAAGACCTTCAGGACTGGAACAAACACTCCTTCCTGAAACAGTGGAATCATAGCCTAAATGTCCTGAATCTTCCGTGGAGGCAGGAAGGTATGACTCACTGTAGTGTCCAGTACTGCCCCTATGAGCAGGTTGTACTGAGGAGAGGGCTACGTTGTCAGCTGCAAATGGTGCAAAACCATCTCTGGCAACTTCGCTTTCATCAGCCAGTCATCTAGATATGGGAAGACTGGCATTGCCAACCTACTGAGATGTGCTGCCACCTCCGCCATCACCTTTGTGAAGACCCGAGCTGCGAAAGTAAAGCCGAACGGAGGACCCCAAACTGATAATGTTGAGACCCCACAATAAAACGAAGATACTTCTGATGCGACTTCAGAATGGGAATGTGAAAATACGTATCCTGTAAATCGATCAGTACAGTTCAGTTTTCCTTCTCCAGGCAAGGAGAACCTGTGTCAGGGTCAACATTTTGAATATTTCTTGTTTGAGGTAGGAATTCAAAATTCTAAGGTCGAGGATCAGCTATAAACAACCTTCCTTTTTGGGAATTAGGCAGTATCAGGAATAACACCCCTGACCCCTTTCCTGCTCTGGAACCAACTCTATTGTACCCTTTTGAAGCAGCAATTGCATCTCCTGCTGGAGAAGCAGAAGATGCTCCTTCGAACAAAGGCCTTGTCGGGGAGGAAAAGGAGGGGGAAACTACTGGAAGGGTAGGGCATACCCTTTCTCCACAATGCCTAAAACCCAGAGATCCAAAGTGAGGCAGAAAATAGACCTAACATGGCAGAGCTAGAGCTGCTTTCCTGCAACAATTGCTGTAGAGGAAGAGGAGGAGGAGGAGACATGCTGACTGGCAGAAAACCACGGACAAACTCTTCTCCTTTCCTTGTAGGTCTTATAAAGAGGATTTGTGCCCTGCTGCTGTTATTCCTGTCAACTTCTTCCCCAGAAGGATAGGTTCCTCGAAAATCCTCGACACTTGTGAGATTGTCTATAGTCCCTAGGCTGAAGCGCAGAATCAGCCTTGGCCTCAAACAAACGAGACCCATTGAATGGTAAGTCCAAAAGAGTAGCCCTGACATCCAGTGAAAAAGCCCGAACCCCTCAACCAGGCATGATGTCCAGTAGCCACAGAAAAACCCAAGGCTATTGCCACTGAGTCTGCAGTGTCCAGCCCTCATTGTACAACCTGGCGGGAAACCGCCTGTGCATCCGAGAACAGTTCAGAAGAAAGACCCTGAAGATCCGTTGGCAGCTTTGAGACAACTCTTTCGTGGACTCCTGCAAGGTATGAAAATAACGCCCCAATAGACAAGTAGTATTAGTAGACTTAAGGGCCATACTTCCAGAAGAAAAAATTATTTTTGACCTACTGCTCCATCCTTTTGGACTCTATGTATTTGCAGGCTTGGTAGCCGGGTCAGGGACTCTAATCTCCCGTCGTGCAGCTCCGTTGTTGCACCACTGCCCCAGCACCTCTCTGGTCTCAGGTAGGTGTTCGAGGCCCTCATCCTCCTGCCTGCGCCTCATCCCTGGTGGTCCAGTGAGAGAGCCTTGCTCTTCTGCTGGTCCGTTTTGCCTTTTTGTCTATTTGTGCCTTGTGCTTCTGCCTTTTTTGTCCTTGCACTTTGCCTTTTTGTCTGTTTGTGTCCATTTCTTTTACGGCTCATATTGTGCCGTCTTTTCTCTCTCCTCTTGCTGTTTTCCTGCTGCTTCTGCCCCTGTGGCCCCTCCTCCACTGCTGGTTGCCGCTCCCGCCTCCCAGCTGCTCTCCCTCCCCCTTACCTACTTTATGGTGGCCGCTGTGTGGCTGTGCTGCTGGCGCGCAAAAGTACACCACAGGGAAGCCCGTCTGCGCCCTCCATGACCTATCCGCGACCAGCACCAGGGACCCTGGTTCCCTGACCTCCCACCACTATGGCTCAACCGCCCTCCATGCACTGAACCCCGGAAAAAACATCAATTGCCAGCTGTCGACGCTACACACCACCCATTACCACTTCGCCTGCCGACACTGCCGCCAAACCTTCACCCACCTCCAGACCCCCATGGCTACTGCTCACACACCGGATACCAGCATGTCCAAACCCTTGAGCTGAATCCTCCTCAACGTATGCTCCCTGCACAGACATGCAGTAACAATCTGGGACCTCATCGACACCCTGTTGCCAGACGTCATCTTCCTCACATAAATCTGGACCAATGCCACCTCCACCGCCACCCTGACGTCGCCACCACCATCCCCAACTGATACAAGATCCACAGGAAGGACCGCAACAACCACCTGGGAGGAGGACTCGCCATCGCACACAAGAACTCCTTGGCCCCACGGAATATCTCCATTTTCAGATCCAGAACAACCCTACGTCGCATGCTCACCTCAGACCTCAGGAACCATGAACTACATTCGCTGCAACAATCACCCACCTCATTGCCCCCCACTCCAAAACCTCCATCGACTACGTGCTGCTTAGAGACCTGAACTTCCACCTTGACAACCTCTATGACCCCAACTTCACAGCCCTCCTGGACAACCTCAGCAACATCGGACTTCACCACCCCCACCCATAAGGCAGGACACACCCTTGACCCCATCTTCGCAGGAGGGAACAACATCCACTTCAGCCACACTATGCAACCCCTCTGGATGGACCCCCACTCTGTACACTTCTCCTTCCCTAAACCCACAACACACAAACCTAAACTATGCCCCAGCGCAGGAATTGGAGCAAGGTCAACGAAGAGCACCTCAACTCCACCCTCAGCCATGTCCCGCCACTACCGACGTCATCTCTGCAGTCCACAAACTCCAGAGATGGATCACCGAATGCACAGACAAGCTCGCCCCCCTCCGGAACTCCGACAAACAGCGCTCCATGAAAGCCACCTGGTTCATCACCAACCTCCAAGAATCCAGACGCACATACCGACGTCTCAAGAAAGTCTGGAGGAACAGCGAAACCCCGGAAGCATGGGCCAGCTACAAGAACGCCATGACAGAATACCACCAATGCATCAGATAAACCAAAAAGAACTTCATCCAGGATAAGATCGTCGCCAACTTCAGCAATGCCAAAGAACTCTTCGGCATCATACAGGAATTCACCAACCCCCAGCAAAGCCTCAGACATCACGCCCTTCCAGGGCCTCTGCAACAAACTCAGCTCCTACTTCCATCTCAAGATCAAGTCCCTCTCCGACAATTTCAATGAAAAAATACCAGACTCAGAAACCTCACCTCTCTCCAGCAATGGCAGCCAACCTACCATCTCCGCCTGGACCACGGTCAATACAGAAGACACTGCCACATTCACTCAGGAGCTTCCACGCAGACCTGCCTTCAGCACAACTTCTACAGAGCCACCGGCGCCATAGCACCCGAACTATGACACACCATCAACTCCACCTTCGAAACCGGCATGCTCCCTAAAGACTGGAAACATGCAGAAGTTAAGCCTCTCCTCAAGAAACACTCCACTGACCCGATGGGCCTAAAAAACTACAGCCCCATCTCTCTCCTCCCCTTCACAGCTAAAGTAACTGAGAAGATCATCAAAATCCAGCTCCCGAGCGTTATCTAAGCTAACTCCATCCTCGACTCCTCCCAATCCAGATTCCGCAGACTTTCTGGATGAGCAGCAGCTGCCTGAAGATCAAGTCAGAGAAGACAGAAGTCCTCGTCCTTGGACCCACCTCCTTCCCAATGGGACAATACCTGGTGGTCCACCACCCTCGGCAACTCCCCCAGACCCACGGACCATGCCCGCGATCTTAGCATCATTGTCGACTCATCCCTCACCATTACCGGACAGGTCAACGCCATCTCCTCTGTATGCTTCAACACCCTCTGCATCCTCCGCAAGACCTTCTAATGGATCCCCCGAATCCAGAAAGACCATCACCCACGCACTCATAACCAGCACACTGGACTACGGAAACACCCTCTGTGTTGGAATCAACAAAACCCTGCTCAGAAAACACCAGAACACCGCCACCAGACTCGTCCACGGCATCCCACGACAAGACCACATCAGCCAGCACCTACGAGACCTCCACTGGCTCCCCATCTAAAAGAGAGTAACCCTCAAGCTACTTACTCATGCCTACAAATCTCTCCACAACACCGCACTCCAGTACTTCAACGAAAGAGTCTCCTTCTACACTCCCTAGAGAAGCCTCCGCTCTGCCAAACTCGCACTTGCCAAAACCCTTGCATCCACAGAGCCAGAATGGGTGGAAGAGCCTACTCCTACATCGAAGGCTAAGACCTGAAACGAACTCCCGCTCAGCATCAGATGTTCCCCCACATTGCATGCCTTCAGGAGGAGCCTCAAGACCTGGCTCTTTGGGTAAGACGTAGCTGCACAATTCCCCCCCAGCGCCTTGAGACCCTCGCAGGTGAGTAGCATGCTTCACAATCCCCTGATTGATTGATTGAGAGTTGGTGGAGCCGGTAGGGGGATGAACTGGTGCCGGTTTGGATCCAGGTGGTGCCGGAGATGGCTCATTTAACAAAGGTTCACACCCTTCCTGCAATGGCAACAGCAGTCTCAGCACCGGTGGAGACCAGGCAAAAGGAGACGTAGGCATGAACAGCAAGAAAGGAGCCTGGTGGAAGTGAGGTAGAAAACCTCCAAGTGAATAGGCAAGCAGACCCATGGGGTCCGGTGGAACACCATATGGAGTAATGGCCCTTGCAAAAAGGCTAAACGTAGCATTGAGAAAGTTGGATGGATTCAAACCCATGGTCAGGAGGGATAGATATACCAGATCTTGGTTCGAGGGCTCTGGCGCCGTAAGAAGGACTAACAGATCGGTCTCCGGCTGTGAAGTCAGAGTCCTTGGCCCTGGTGCCGAAAGTGGAGACACAGGCTTGGGTGCTGGAGGTTGAGTGACAGGCTTCAGAGCCAGAGGAGGAGTGTTAGATCTCGTATAGGGAGACGAAGCAGGACACATCCTTGGAGACTGAGATATTTCATCTTTACGCCGAGGTCCTGGCTTCAGGGATAATGACTTTGGAGAATTGTCTTTAGATGAGTGACGCAGAGACCCATTGTGCTGATTATTCTTATACTTCCTCTTGGAAGATCTTGAAGTGTGACTTCAAACGAGGTTGAGATCTCCCAAGACTCCTCTTCTTATTAGCCCTAGCCATAAACAGCCTAGCCTCCATTTCCTTCAAAGCCTTAGGTTTCATCTGTGTACACCACGAACAAGCCTTGATGTCGTGGTCAGATGACAAACACCAGAGGCAATCCTTATGCGGGTCTGTAATAGACATTTGACCACTGCATTCCCTATATGGCTTAAAACATAAGTTCCTTGGAGGAGACAGCTTTAGACATCTACAAAGTTGCAGCAAGAGATACCAAAAAAATCTCCCAGAAACGGAGAGCCTGGCAAAAAACGTTACGTGCCGATGCCGCAGAAAAAAGGGTAATTACGTCAGCACGCCGATGAGGTCCTCTAATGGCCCTGATGATGTCACCCAGAGTAACGTGCAGAGCAGATGCATTGTGACGTCCTTGTCAACGTGAGAGAACTATGAAGAATCCAGATGCGGATGTATCCATCAGCACCTAACTATATAGTACTTTGTGGATGTGTGAATATTTGATACCAATGCTACATAATTGTGTTGTTTCCACTTTAAGACAAAGGAAGCATTAATGAAAATGGCTAGACAACAAGACCTGATAGTGTTCAGAGGATCTATGTTTGTCCCTTTAGAGGATGTTTCTGCCTTGCGACTTGCAAAGAGAAAATCCCTGTTCATTGTGGCAGATGTTTTGAGAGCTCGACAGATACTATATAGGTGGGGATACCTATTCAGACTACATTTTTGACCCAAAATCGAGCCAGTGTCTGTGCCCACCAGAGAAGAAGCAATGGAGATGCACAACTTGACAGGATATTCAGAGGCATTGAAAAAAAGCCAGAAGCCAATCAGGAAGAGTGCCCAGATTGGGGAAGACAGAAGCCCAGAAGTGTGAGGCCACACAAGGCGGACAAAAAAGCAATGACAGCTATCCCAATTGATCAAAGGGGATATAGATACCCCCTGATCTTAAGATGAGGGTTCAAATTGAAATCATACCTTCACCTGCCCAGAGTTTTGTGTAGGTAGACAGGCTTGCATCAACTCCAGAGGGGGGGAAACCTGCTGCAGAACTGGTTTTCCAGGAGGAGTTGCTCATTATACTGGGTACCCCCCTCTGGGATGTGTCCAGGGTTACTCACAGGGGAAGAAGGCTTGTGCCATCTCGGTTTAGAGTAGAGAGGGGTATCCTGGGATTGTTTAAGGACCAAACCCTAGGAAGTGATGAAATGTCAGCTGGGTTGCCTTGTGTGAACTCTTCCCGCTTTGGTAGCAAGTCCTCCCCTCTCACAAACGAGAAGGTGGCATGAAAGTCTCATCCCGGACCCACAGTCCTCAGACCACTACTGGACTGGAAAGAAGACCGAAGAAGGACTTCTCTGCTTCTTCCTGAACTCAGCAAAGAGAAGTTGCACCAAAAACTGGACTATACCTGCTGAACCAGAGGACCATAAATCAAGAGGACTGAGCCTATGGTGCCCACTTGTGGAAAAGTTGCTCACGTATGCCAGACCAGAACAAGGAACTCCAAGAATCAGTTGGCAGACTCCCTGTTTATACTACTGGGCGACAAAAGCTGATGAAAGGCTGCACTTGTGACAGCCCAACTTCCCCAGATTTCCTTCACTGCCCCTGGCGGCAAAACTGCCTGTTGGGAGATCAAGTCCTGACCTGCCCGAGGAGTATCCCTGAAACACTTGCCCATCGCCAAAATGGAACTTGGTCCTTCTGAAAGACAAAGACGTTCACCTGTGGATGACCACTGAAGACCGCTGTAATTAGAGACTAGTCAGCTAGTGGCAACTGGACCTCAAATGGACTTCTCTCTGACCTCAGGATATGATCTTCCACTCTGCCCCAGTGGACCCCTGAAGTTCAGGGACATTTAGGTACACTCACTGCATCTTTTCCTATGCTCCAGCATCTTTAGATTCCATGGCTTCTTCTCAGCATCCTGCATCCACCGCATCAGGACTTCTTGGCTGGAACCGGAAATCCACTTAAATCTTCTCTGAGAACTCTAAGACTGCTGGACACGACAAATAACTGTCTCCCTGGATCTAAATGGTCCCTGTGATTGGCTTCCAATCTGTTTTACCAGTCCAAGAGAGGATTTGTGGTTGTGCCAGCTGCTTGCTCAGGAATCTAGATGCCAATTACAAAGATTTATTAGAACTTAAAATAATGTACTTACCTTTGAAAAAAAATCATATCTTCAGTTCCCCTCAATAGATTATTGCCATGTTGGTACCTAATTTAAGATAAAATACACTTTATTTTTATAAATTGATGTTGGATTTTTATTTTGTCTTATATCTTGCTTACCTGTTGTTTGAGACTTCTAAATGCTTATTACTTGTTCCTTTGACTAAGACTGCTCTGTGTCACAGCTACCCAGGAATAAACTGGAGATATTGTTTAAGAAACCTAACTGGACCTCATAGAGATTGTGGCATTATTATATGGAGAAGTATTACAATCACACACCACATAAAAAATCAACTTTCCTGCTGTCTGGTTCATGCTTTCGTGACTAGCCTCAAAAACAGCCAAGTGTACCAAACACAAAGCAAATAATTAAAAAATAATGTTGTGATAGCACCTGACCCTCATACGTCATCGAGTGTTATTGGCGGTGTCCAATACTTGATGAAAGGCTCCTACATATACATGTGGTGGGAATGTGAACCAATCAATTTTTGGGAGGACGGTCAGGCTCTCTATTAAAAATATCAGTATCAAACTAAAAAGACCAACAAGTACTCCAACCCAGACTGCCAAACTTCTGGGGAGGTTGAAGTACCGGCTTCCCCAGCCCACCTGCCATATTACAAGACCTCTGTCATACTGGTGGGGCATTTTCACTGAAAAATGCACCTGTCAACACGAATGGGGAATCTTTGGTAGAAATGTAATTATAGGAGCACCATTACATTATATTTAATAACTGTGACCATCCTGTTCCTCAAACAACAAAACAATCAGTGTAGAAAGTCCTGTTTTAAATATGTATGCTCTCTGATGCATTATAGCTGGCAGCCCTCTTGTGGATGGTGCGCCTGCAACAGGTTTGTTACAGTAGAGTCAGTTAAGGCTCCACGGTCATAAACTACGGTTTACTGCAGATGTTCTGCTTTCACCAAACTCTCAAAGACCCCCTTATAATCCAACAAAGGGGTGTGTGTCAGCATAAAATCCTGTGATTTCAGGAAAAAGCACTAACTCTGGAGTGGAGAGGCCAGGGATGATATACTTACTTTACAGCACTTTCCTTATTGTGTAGAAATACCACCTTTCAAATCTCTTCTGGATTTAGCAGTACCTCCAGAAAACAGAGGTTTCTGGTCAACACTCTAAGCAGGTAGTTGAAGGAAATCTTTCTGTGTTATTGAGACATCAAAAGATATTACATTTGAGAATCTTGGCATGAATTGGGATTTCTCATCAATTAGAAAGCACGGAATTTAAAAGTCAAGATGAGCTGTAAAAGTATGATATTTGCTCAGAGTGCATATGTTCTGCTTTTTAGATTGATGTTCAATAATATGACCCCAGGGTAGAGTGATCAATTTTGATATTATCCCTCCGACTAAATGTGGATTGTAATACAATAAGTAAATCCGCTGTTGTTTTGTCTTCTTGCTCTACGTTTCTGCATTTAATTCGACCAATTCACAGCTGGCAGCTTGAAATCACACAATCAATTAAGTATGAATGATTCAGACAAAAGTAGTACCTTATACGTGCAGTGCTATGAAATGGCAAAATTATGGATTCAAGAATTATCTAAATTAAAAACAATTTTATTATTATTTTACAGCTAAAATATTCTTAATTAATTGGAATTACTAATTCTGCTAGTTTTGCTTTTAATATAATGGCATTACAATTGAAAATTGTTGGTAGCTTTTGATTTGCTGCCTAGAAGGAATTTTCAATTAGTTAATTTTTTTTAAAGAAAAATCAATTAAGGAATAAAAGCCTAGGTGTGCCTGCACTCTTATTTTCTTGACAGCACTTTTCTGGTTATCTGTCTCTGCTCCTGTCATACTGATCTTTTGGATTCACCGACCTATACCATAATCACTCCAGTTTCTTTTTTTTAATTATAAACTGAATGTTAATATTTTGAGCAAACAACCAGTGTAACATAACCACGCAGTTTGATGTGGTAGTGATCTTGGAGTTTCACAGTACAAACATTGCTGGGTCAGTGCGATTTAAAACATTCCGCAATATGTTATCCACTTCCCCAGTATTATTCATGTTTCCTGGTGCAGCCCTGGGATATATAGGTAGCTTTTCCAGCATGGCACCCCAATTCATCGCCCTCTTCCAAGGAGCCAAGGGGACAGTGGAAGCCGCCCTCAAGAATCTTACCAATTTGGCTAGTGCAGCCCAGATCCCCATCAGGGTTCTATCCCCAACTGTGTCGCTGATCTTATCTAGGACTCCCAATAGTGTGGTGTACGGTGGAGAGGTCTATTGGCCTCCCATTTACTCTATAGTTTGGTGAAGATTGTTTGACATTCATAGGAAATTTAATGGCACTCCCACACTAGGTGATAGAGATGAGTTTGTGGCTCTGAGCATTTCCAACATATTGGAGACACCAGAGAGCTGCCATGCCAGAGCCCCTTCGGGGTCAAGTGGGTCATATGTAGAAAGTTAAGTTGAATGAGTCTGAGCCTTGAGGATATGTCTTGCACCCTGGTTGGCATGTAAGTATCTCTCCAGTCTGGCTCATATAAAGGGCCCACCCTCCATCAAGTCCATAAGGGTTTGAACAAGTGGGGGAGTTGAGTAGGAGGTATTTGTAAATTTGAGTGATCCCCTTTCCTTCAATAGGTCCATTAGGATTTTGGAAATCCAGGGAGCTGTATTCACGAACGGTTTTAGAAGAACCTCGGCGTAATCACTCTATTTTCTAAAAGGTCACTCTGACTCTGAAGCCATAGTCATCCTAACACACTGTCATCTCTCACATCCTCATACTCTAGGTTCTCAACAAGTTTTTCCTACTATGGCCTGAGCATGGACCTGCAGAACTTTGGTGTCAGCATCTACCTCATACAAGTCGTCTTTGGGGTAGTTGACATCCCTGCCAAGTTCTTTGGTGTTCTGGCCATGAGCTACATTGGTCGAAGAGTGACCCAGGGTGGATCCCTCTGCTTAGCTGGACTTGCTATCCTCGCCAACATCTTTGTGCCTCCAGGTAGGAGAGACCACCAATTCTGGGCACGAACAGAAAGTATTGCAAAAAATGGATGAATGTCAGATAAAAATCCTAAGTGAGACCTGAGGAAGATATGACTCTGTTCTGCCTAACATGGTTGATTAGTTCCAACCTCTGTTCAAGAAGATGGCATATTCCCAAACTAGCCTCCCCTGATCCATTTTAAAGTAGAAATTCTGCTAGTGGTGTTGGTTATTCTCAGTGAGCGGAAGGAGTTTTCTTCAAGACTGAATGTTGTGCCTTTCAAGAGAGTTTAGCAACGCATCCTGTTCAGCCCTACAGGCACATTAATTCAGGACCTCTATATTTATGCAAGACACATTTACTGAATGTAACCATGTAATGCGTCAGCAAATGATCTCGTTTCTGCATAATACTGCACAGAAGAATGCTGCACTGTTGTAAATCCTAAATTCCATTAGCTAAGCCTTCGAGAGGGGTCCTAGTTTGTTCTTTGCTACAACTGTAGTGTACCCTTAGGCAGATCCCTCATTACACATGGGAGAGAGAAGATATCCAATATAGACAAAGTGTAAAAATACTACAGGATTTATTTATTTAGCTTTGGTACCTGCAAGACGTGAAATACCTATGAACTGGAAGGCGCCCATGCCCCTAGGGTAGCAAAATGAAAAGTGGAGATGGTTTTTTGACGGGTAATGAGAATGCAGTATTGTATAGTGATATGAGGAAAGGAAGAGGATCAATTGAAAAGGTTCGTGCATGGGATCATTTATTAGATTCCCTTAAAGATTTTGAAAAGAGTGATTATTCTGGGGAAGAATATCGGTAAAAGTGTAATTTGCTAAATAAATATGTGTTGTATACATACTGTAATGGGGACTGGACCTAAGGGAGGGTGGTGGTAGGGGGGGGGGTAAGTTGTTTAATATTGTTATGCATGTCTTATTATGAATGCTAATAAAAATGTGTTTACAAAAAAAAGACACATGGGGAGAGAGCAGCGGCCACATCAAAAGACAAAATTTGCTTTGGCATGAGGACGGCAATTACTATTAAGTTACATTTATGCTGTTATCCTGCATGATCACAAGTCTGAATCCTAACTAGAATGAATGACATCTGTCTTTTTTTTCAAGAACTGCAGACTCTGCGTACATCACTGGCTGTAATAGGTAAAGGTTGCCTCGCAGCCTCCTTCAACTGTGCCTTCTTGTACACCGGAGAGCTGTACCCCACGGTGATGAGGTAGGTTGGAGCCAAGCAGGCAATTCCTTTTCTGCCTTTTTATTTTCATCACTCAGCAATGATCTGTAAAAAGGCCAATAGCCTTGCATTTCAGTGCTGCCATGAAATGTTCGCTGTTATACAACCTTCAGATGTCATCGCCGTGGTATATGGGGGATGTACAGAGGGTGAACCTATACTTGAGGAAGATAGGGTAGGTTCTGCCTCCTTTAGATCTTCCATGTTTAGGGACTCTGGGCTGGATTTCAATTGCAATGGGCATTGGCTTGATGGAGAACAGACATGATCATATCACTGATATGATACACACAGAGAGAGAAGGAGGGGTAGAGTGTCATCTTTTAACTTTCTTTTTAATTGTATCTATATTCATAGTACAATGTTTGAATACTGCTTTACATGTATGCACTAGTATTACATTTGCCAAAGACACTGGGCCAGATGTACGAAGCATTTCACTGGTCGCAAACATCCCATCGGGCAGTTTGTGACCGGTAAAATGCTTTTTGTCATGTACCAACCCTATTTTGCGAGTTGGTAACCTATTATCAACTCGCAAAATAGGGTTTGTGAGTCACTATTAGGAAGGGGCGTCTTAAGAGCATCCTTCCCTAATAGCAAGTTGCACTGGTCTGTACGAATAGTTTCCGACTGGGGATGCGATCACAAAACATTTGCAGTTACCACCAACTTCAAGCTAGTGGTAACCCATTCGCAAATGGGAAGGACTCACAAAGGGACCCCTACCCCTTTGTGAATGTGGGCGTCAACAGTTTTTAAGGGCAGGCAGAGGCCCTAGAAACCAATGCTTACTCTTCAAAATGAAAAGGTAGCTTTCAATTTTTATTTTTGAAATGCATCCCATTTTCCTTGAAGGAAAACAGACTGCATGACAAAAACAAGTTGCTGTATTCAAAAAGCAATCACAAACATGGCAGTCTGCTGACCCCAGCAGGCCACCATCCCTCTGAGTGCAGGCCATTCCCAATGGGTCGCAAACCGAGGTCCACTTCATGAATATTAATGAGGTTGGACTATTTGCATGGGTGTTTGCGATTTCCAAATTGCGAATTGCAAAAATTCGTAATTAGGAAATCACAAATTGACTTCTTTGTACATCTGGCCCACTATTTCTGTCATATTTAGTTGATTGGTAAAATATTTGCCTACAGTTTAACTGACTGTTTTCCCCACAACATTACGGCCAAATGTATAATGTATTCCAAAATCTTATGATTCTGTGCTGCTATGACCAAAGGAGAATATAACCAAACATTTCACTATACAAGGATATAAAGGCTATTCTTTGCCTATGCTATAATGCCATTGTTAAGTTGGAGTACCTCAGTTTGTATCAGACTCAGGGAACCTTGGAAATCTAGGTGGGGGAAGTGGGCACGACAGATTAGAGGAAAATGTTTGACATCCCTTTGGAGGTACGCTATGAGATACGAAACACCAGAGAACTGTGGTGAGTTATGGGATAACTTATGGGTTGGGTTTTTGCTAGAACCTTGTGGTTAACAACGCATAAAAAAAGAGTGACCGAAAATGGTTATGGTGGAAGACAGGACAGAGTTCACTTCATGACCTCTAACGCATTGCACCTCACCTCCGCTAATGCCATGTTTGCAAACACACTGAGAAATTCTAGGCACTCAGTTTCGACCTGATAGAATCCTTTCTGTCTGTGGTTCTGGCGTAATTGGTCCTGAAAATGAGAGGTGGAAATGTTAATACTGGGTGTGATTGACACTGATTTCAATGCAATATTATATTTTAAATTCAAAAGTGTGCCTCATGACGGCTGAAAGCTTTTTTCATATATGTGTGTCCTTGGTTCGCAAGATAACATGCTCTTCAATAAGAAATGTGGACTAGTTATACTGTGTTTATTTCCATATTAATGAAGCGCATGCTCTCTAGGCTTCCTATAAGAACACAGCATTTGAACAAGGATATATACATAGATCTTGCTCCTCAATGATAATCAAGGAGGAAACAAGTAATTGTTGTTGTGCACAGACAGAATATCGAGTTGTAAATGTCGACATACACAAATATTGAGTTGGAAATATCGTGATGCAGAAATATCGACAGCAAGATTATCGTGGTCAAGAATATCGACTTGGAGGTAAGAAATATCATTCTTTTAAATATTGAAGTCATCAGTGGCGGCTGGTGACATTTGAAAGTGGTAGGGCGGAAATCCAGGCAAATTTTGTGTCGATGTATGTTAGTTAGCAAACCTTGACTGAGACAAAAACTGACAACAAACATGCAAAAGAAATAAACGAGTGAAGATCTATGAAAAGTGAAATTAAACTCAAGGGTGACAAATTGGTATCATTTTCAAACTCTTTGCAGCCCTTTGCATATAATGATCTTTTTGAACAGAATGTACTAACCTGAAAGGCAGGTCAACGGCCTTTTTTGTAGTTTTTATACAGCGCAAACTTGGTCAAGGGGCATCGGAGGGCTTATGCAGTCGCGGCTGGCAAAACAGGAGGGGTGGGGGTAATCTATAAGTGATGTCATGCACAAACTGATGTACATATTTCCCTTTCTATGCACTGTAGTGATGGTAGGCGCTATCCTGTAAACACTTCTGGCACTATAAATATACAGTGAATTCAGACATACGTAAATGCACTTGTGCAATCACACTACATCGCTTGTGCTACGACACCCAGTTTATACAATGGAATGAATACACACACACACATAAACGTACCAGTGCATAGGTCCCCTATCACAACCCACCCCGTGAGATAAAGCCCCAGATTGAGCCTAATTGCCCCATCACAAGCAGCGCGTGTGAAATCATAAACACACCTGTCCCTTCAAACACACTCCTGACACACTGAGGCCAGTCTTGTGAAATGTCACGATCCCGCCGTCTTCGTCTTCCCATGCATACCGGTGCTGCCATAAACACATTCCAGTGCCGCACAAATAACCACCATAAATCCGATTAATGGATTTATTCACCTGCTGTCTCTTCATCTCTGTGCTCCGTCCTCCCACCCACCACAGCTGCGTCTAAGACAAACAGGTAGCAGTTGCTGTGCCATTTGCAAAAAAAGTTCTAAATGTAAAAAGAAGAGCTGAGCTGAAACCCCACCCCCACGTGCACCATTGACTATCTTTCGTGTGCATCTCCCAAGGTTTGTTTGTGAACATCACACACTTCAGAGCCTTTACAGATCGCCATCAGTGTGAACGCTTAAAGTGCCATTAGTACAAGTGGTGAAAGCCGCCTCCTTCAGTCGCGGCTCGCAATACTCGATGGGGGTGGACTCGGGTGGGGACAGGGGGAGTTTTAAATTAAAATAAAATAAAAACTTACCTGACCAGCCTCTGCTCCTGGGCCGGGGTCCCGCATTGGCGCTCTTCAGTTTGTGAACAGGAGCAGCAGCGTCACAGGACTCCCGCCCTGCGTTCTTCAATTCCGGCCGGCTGCAGCTCTCCTCGCGTCATCGGGACACGCAGCCTCCCTCCCTCCCCTCCACCAATCAGAACTCTCCAGGCGAATCTGAGCGCGCCCCACCTGGGCCATTTTCTCTATGTAGGCTGCTGCATGTAGCAGCGTGCATAGAGAAAATGGAGAGTGGGCGGTCCTGCTCAAGGGTAGGGGGGAGTGGCTTGCCCAGTGTTGTGCATACGGACTGTTTGATCGGCCCCAGGGCCGGTCAAACAGTCCCTATGCACAACAGTGGGCAAGCCACTCCCCCCCTACCCTCAAGCAGGACCGCCCACCCCCAACCAGGCACTTCTGCTTTCTCGCAGTGCGAGAAGGCAGAAACATAAATGGTAGTTATTACCATTTATGTTTCTGCCTTCTCGCACTGCGAGAAAGCAGGGGGGCGGCGCCCAAACACCCCTATGGAGGAGCCGCCACTGGAAGTCATTAATATCGTTTGCAAAAATATAGTTGTTTAAAATAATGATGTTCTAATTAGTGTTATGTATTTTAGTATGTATTTTAAAAGTATGTGAACTATTTTTTTGTAGAAGTATTACTTTTGATTTTTATATAAATTTGTCATTTTTAGTATTTACTAATTTTATTTCAATTACAATTTGCTTTTTTTAGTTCTGTAGCGGGTTGTGGGTTTATAGGGGAATATGGTGGAAAGTACTTAAATTATAATAACATTATTTAATATTTTTTATTTATTAATATCTATTTAATTTACATTTTATCATGTTAATTGTGGGAACTAATGTATTATTAATTATTTATTATTTGCTTGTTAATTATTATTAATTAATTGGCAATTATGTTAATTGTGTCTTCTTTTAGGAGCGGTTTGTGGGTTTATCGGGGAATAAGGTTGAAAGTAATTTAATTATACTTAATTAATAAATATTTGTAATTAATGCTAATGAATCAATTAAAATTTAAATATGGCAATTGCGTGATTAATTTTAGATGTGATTTGTGGGGTTCATAGTGGTAAATGGTGGGAAGTAATATCTTTTAAATTAATTATTAAACTGTTGTTAATTGATATTAATTTATTAATATTAAATTAGTTATGGAAATTGTGTAATGATTTTTAGGTGAGGGTTGTGATGTTTATTGGATAGAGGGTGAAAAGTTATTTATGTTCAATCAATTAATAATTATTTGATCATTAATATTAATTAATCAATTCATAAATATTTATGGTAATTGTTTATTTTTATTTTGTGTGTGGGAGTGGATAACGTTTGGGGAGCTTATTGATCTGCTTTAATTTGTTTTTTAATTAATGATATTTCTTTATTCGATAATTAATTATGTTAATTATGGAGGTACATTAAAAAAAAAATAAGTGTGTGTTGTTGAATTGTGTGGTGTTACAGGGTGGGAAATAAAAAAGATTAGATTTATGTAATAATTAATGTTTTTGAGTATAAATAATTTGTATTTAAAATAGTTCTTAGTTTGCAAATTAATTTTATATCTTTAAAAAAAATCTTTCTAGGTGTTTGTTAGATATTTGTAACATTATAATATATTTGTATCTTTTGTAAATGTTTAATATTTGTATGTTTTCTTTTCTTTTTTTGTTTGTTCAAATCTTTTGTGTTGTAGGTGATATTTTGTTTGTTTTTAATTTTGAACTGGCTCCAATGGGATTATTAATTTGTATTCATCTGCTATCCAACACTCTCCCTACTGTTGCACTCACTGGAGTGGAAATAGTAATTTTTACTCCTCCGCTATCCAACACTTTCCTTACTGTTTCACTCACTGGATTGGAAATAGCAATTTTTACCCCTCTGCTATCCAGCACTATCTCTACTGTTGCACTCACTGGAGTGGGAATAGTAATTGTTACCCCTCCGCTATCCAACACTTTCCCAACTGTTACACCCACTGAAGTGAAAAAAAGTAATTTTTACCCCTCTGCTATCCAACACTTTCTGTACTTTTGCACTCACTGGAGTGGGAATAATAATTTTTAATCCTCCCCTACAATTTCCCTACTGTTGAATTACTGGAGTGTGAATATTCATTTTTGCCCTTTCGCTATCCCACACTTTCCGCACTGTTGCACTCACTGGAGTAGGAATAGTATTTTTTACCCCTTCGCTGCCCAACATTTTCCCTACTGTTGCACTCACTTGAGTGGGAATAGTTATTTTTACTCCTTCACTATTCAACACTTTCCCTACTGTTGTACTCAATGTGCAAAATTTAAGCATAAAGACTATTAAATATTTTAATCTATTACTTTATAATATATTTTTTAATATTAGTTATTATGTTATAGGTGTATGTATACATATATATTTTTTTGGAACAGACTCAGATCTTTACATATTTGGGGATCACTATTGGCAGTAAACTCAGTTGGAAACCGCAGATTGACCTACTGGTCCTTAAACACGCCCAATTGTCAGGTGCCCTGCTGAAGGAGCAGCGTCTTTCACATACTAAACCCGTTGACCCAGCCCTAAAAATATATAATTCCAAAATTAGTGCCTCTGTCTTATATGGAGCCGAATTGTGGGGCTTTGACAACCTAGCTCCCATACATTTTTGAGGGCCCTAACAAGCCTTCCACAGTCAACACCATTATTGCCCCTATTTTTAGATCTGGGTTTACTCTATTGAGGATACAGCGCAAATTAGACGAGTGGCGTACTGGAGAAGGCTCTGGGTCACACCAGAGTTGTCCCGGTACGCACAGGCTCTCTTGGAAGTCAGGCAGGCAGATTGTATGTGTAAAATCCTTAGGTTGAGACGGGTAAAAATGACCCTGTGCGAGATGGGAATGAGTAGATTGTGGGTAAATCCCGTCAAAAACCCCTTTCCGGCAAAGAATGAATATAAGGCAGTGTATTGGAACATGATCAAAATGGAGCGTTTCTCTGCCCTAACAAGACCATCATTATCTAGGGATTATTTAGAGCATAAGCACAAATTGGAGTATGAAAACTATTGGGATCTTATTACCTCTTCTAAAGATAGGAAATCCTACCATCAATTCAGGGTGGGTTCACTTCCTATCAGTTCGTTTGTTAGTAAATGGCACGCTCAGAACCACAGTAATTGCCCATTCTGCCCACACAGAATGAATCATTGGCACACATTTTATTCGCTTGCCCGGCTTATAAAACTCCTAGGCATAGATGGATCAAACCTATTTGCTCAAATTTAGGCACTAGGTTAAGCAGCGAAGCACTAAGGATCCTAAAAACAGCTACTAATGAACCCATAGTGATTGCTGTTGCCACATTTGTAAGTTGGATGTGGGTCATACGTGCAAAGGAGAGGAGGAAATGATAATTAATTTTTTGTTCTTTTGATAAGGGTGAAGCACATTATGTACTGTGTTGTATTAGATTATATTGTATCAAATATGATTACCTCTCATGTAGAATCTGTGATTACTTTTATTGACTATGGAGGTAGTACTGCCTAAGATTTTAGTAGCTTTAATTATTTATTATATATTTATGTATTTCATCACTGTGGATCTACCTTTTTCCTGAATACCATCATTTTAATGCTCCAATTTGTTTAAATTCATGATAATGAAATTTACTATTATGTTTTAAATGTAAATGTTTTTTATGATTTTTAATCGAAATAAAGATTTATTGATTGATTGATTGATTGTATATATATATATTTATTTGTACAGTTTTATATCTATATATATAAAATTAAAAAAAATTAAAATGAATAGTTTAATATTTGTTTTAAAGTTAATATATATATATATATATATTGCATTTTTTATATGTATGTTTACATTTTTTTAAATTAAATGTATTTCTTATATTTGTTAAAATGTAAAATAAATCCAAATATTTTGTTTAAGTTAATGTTATTATTTAATATATTTAACATTACTTTTTACACATATAAAAAAATCGATTTTTTTATACATCAATATTTTTTACACTTACCATTATATATATAGGATGTCAATATTTTTTGCATCAATATTTATGACTCAATATTTGTGCATGGGGACATGTTGGACCTCTATATTCTATCAGTGAACCGATTGTTGTTTCACAACCACTGTGGTCACATTTCATGTCAATGGATTATGATTGTTGGACTTCACAACCCATTTATTGCCTTTATGATAAGTTCATGAACATGGTATGAGGAACCTGTACCAGACAAGTTGGCCAAGATTGGAGAATGGTGTTCCTTGGACAGGCCTATCCTATTATGTGCAGAGTTCTCTGCCCTAACTGCGGAATCTCTGCACTTGTAAACCTACTAATAAAAGGCAGTTTTGTGAATACTGAAAAATCAAAAACTTACACAAATGTGCAAGTTTACTGTTGTGAATCGGGCCCTTTGATTTCTGATGTGGAAGGATGGGGGTAGATAAATATTAGCCACTGGGAGTATGGGGGAATAGCCATCTAATCAACCACATCAGCAGACCCACAGTGTACAAAAAAGGTAGTTAGCAAACTGTGTGATGCCACCTTCATAACTGGAAAGGTGAGAGGGTGGGGGCCCAATACCAGAACAATGCAAAGTAGACATGTGCTGCAGAAAGTACAATTCAAAGTCTGGAGCAAAGAATCCCCTCTACCTATATTGAAGTGCCAGTGAATATCAACTCACTCCGGTCTGATTCCTTCCCATAGCTGTTGTTCATCAATGACCTATCAGTGTCTGATAGTGGATGGAAGAGCCATGAGGTCGATTCAAGAGTGTACAGTCTTGGGGCCTGATTACGATGTCGGTCGGAAAGCCCTATGGCCGACTCCGCCCCGTAGAGAGTTCCGAGGGACTCGTGCTCCGAGCGACCGAGTAGGATGCCGTTGAGCGCTGACCAAGTCGGGTCGCTCGGAGTCCCATTGAAGTCCATGGGAGCCTGTTGTTTTTCGCGTACATAGGCTTCCATTGCGAAAAAAGATAGGTTGTGGAAAAGGGCACCCCCTGTCGCCGGGACACCTCATCCCCGGCCGCCCGTACATCCATGTGTAATGGGGACTCTTGGGTCCCCCCGGTGACCGAGTCGTAGGGCTCTGGGTGAAGGGGGGCACGCAACGGCCCCCTGAAGTCCACTTCTCGACGCTGTCTTGAGTCAGAGGCTCCGACTCGATCCTGCCTCTCAACGTGCGCATTGTACTTGGTCGCTTGGAAATCAGCCCCATTGTGCTGAGCACGTTGGTCATGTCGGAATCGTCCAGACGGCGTCACTGATGGGTATGAGTTGCTCGGCGCACAAGGCTATCTTCGAAATGTACTTGATCGCTCATACAGCGGTACGAGTCATCCAGAAATCGCGCTTAAAACGCAGAGTCGTTCCTGACAGATGCCGTCAGGAGCCCTTCCGACCGACATCGTATTCGGGCCCTTAGTTTTGGGTGTGCCGACTTTTAAAAATGCATGTCGCTATCACAGATTAAGCACTGCTTATAGCGTATGTGCAAGTGTGGTATTCCACCTGTGCACAAAAAAGGAAACTCTGGTACTTGAGCTAGTATATTTTCTGTCATCTTACATTGAGGTGATCTTAGTATAGATTTTTTAGTGGTAGAGGAAAATCGTGGGGAATATTTTACTAATTTCACAAACTTCTTTAATTTTATATTCTTGAGAACACATTTGTCTGATATGATATTTGCCTATTTGTTCTTTCACCGTGCTATTCTCTGTTCCCTGAAGTCGCCAAGGAGGGGTGGGAATGGCAGCAGTCATGCCTGCTTATGCTGTAGGGCCCGTGACTCAGGTCCCTTTGTGTTTAGTATATGGAAAGGACTGAAGGTGTACGGACCCCCAGATATGTGCAGATTTCCATTTTAAGGTATTACCTTGGCTTTTAGAATAGATGTAAAGCTTTCTAAACTTCAGTATTCCTTCCTTTGGAACCCTGTTAAGTTAATGTTCTTCTATTAGGCTGGGCTTCCTCATCTTGTGCGGCATTGTTTGTTTTTTCGATTAGAGGGTGCCACCAACCCAAGCAGCCAAAAGGTCCAAACAATTCTTCATAATCAAAATTTGATGTTCATGCTGAACATAATCCTGAGTACTTTAACCATGCTTGCTGCCTCAACACTTCTCCACTGCACATATGGTGAATCCTTCAGGCTGGCTCTGAATTCCTGCTATTTGTCTTGCATAAAGAACAGGATGACCCATGACATCTTCTCTAAACAATCTGTGTTATATTCTGTTATGCCTGCTTGGCTTCTTGATCCAGTATCCCTAAGAGACCCTGAGACAGAAGGCTGGAATGTAATTACTGGAACAGGGTCAAGACTGATTTGTATATGACTGGGTTCAAACTGAGGTGGCTTGGTGAGCAAAAAAACAATGGGTTTGAATGCTACCTCAAGCAATTGCCAGTGGTTATACTTAATGCAAGTATTCCTCCCTTCGCCTTCTATGTGTTTCACAGAAGGTTTCCAGACAAGGTACTCACCATTGGGGTGACACCTACTTACCACAAGCTTGCTGCTCACTACACCAGTCACACATAGAAAATGTAGTTAGATAGTTGATGAAGCTATAATATTAAAATAGATATAATCTAGGACTACTCACCCAAAAACACTACTATAGAGAAAGACAGCAGTCATCGTTAAATTACGTTTTAACCATTATACTGTTGCACCATACATTTGCACACTTCTTAGTATAGCTAAACACAGGTGCCTGCATGCCCACTGAGCCATTATTGTCCTTCAGTTTGGCTATGCTCCTGGACAGAAACATCATTACGGATCTACCTCTATTAGGTTTGGTTTATGACTTATGCCTCTTTTTCCCATGAGGGTGACATAAAGGTGCCGATTATGATCCGGTAAAAACCGGGTACGAACCGTCGGTCGGAGCGTTTTCTCCGTCCGACTCGTACCCGGTCGTAAAACTTTACAAACATGGAATTACGATTCGCACGGAAACACCATTTCCGTACGAATCGTAAAAAACACCGACCGACGAAAATATACATACGAATGTGATCCGGGAATGCTGCGACGTGACGTCGGGACGTTTTCAGGCAGCGTTTCACGACCCAGGAAGTACGATTCGAACCGACAGCAGTCCGGACGGCAAAAAGTGCCGGTAAAGCGAAGTACGGTGCGAAACGACCAAAGTAGGTGGCCCGGTACGCGCCGTACCCCCCCAGCCCCTGTATGTACGCGCCGACCCCCCCAGCCCCCATATTTTCGAGTCATACCCCCACCCGTGTATGTACACCCCTGTACGTGTCGAACCCCCCGTGTATGTACACCCCTGTACGTTCGAGTCGTACCCCCACCCGTGTATGTACACCCCTGTACGTGTCGTACTCCCCCGTGTATGTACACCCCTGTACGTTCGAGTCGTACCCCCACCCGTGTATGTACGGTGCGTACCCCCATACATACACGGGTGGGGGTACGACTCGAACGTACAGGGGTGTACATACACGGGGGAGTACGACACGTACAGGGGTGTACATACACGGGTGGGGGTACGACTCGAACGTACAGGGGTGTACATACACGGGGGAGTACGACACGTACAGGGGTGTACATACACGGGTGGGGGTACGACTCGAATGTACGGGGGCTGGGGGGGGTCGGCGCATACATACAGGGGCGGGGGGGGGGGTCAGCGCGTATGCGGGCACATGTCTCCATGGTTGCTATGGGAGTTCGGTGCGGACGGTGTTTTTTCCATACGGTTGTAACATCGGACGCACGGGATGGATCGTGATTCCGCGGTCGGACTTCACTTTTCACGTTTGTACGGTAAATCGTCTGTGGACGTGTCGGACACATTTTCCGACCCGAGGACGTGTGGGGAATTCTTCCCAATGCGATTCGTATGGTCTTTTTCCCATGCGAATCGTAATTGGCAGTTTGTACGGCACTTGTACGATTCGTACGGTAAAAAGACCGGATACGAGTCGTACGGGGAATTTTTTTACCGGATCGTAATCGGCACCAAAATGTGTTTTATCATGATTTCTATATTTTTGTTAAATTTATTGTTTTGTGATGTTTGTTATACCCTTGCATAGATGGTGTGTATGTGCTTGTGTGTAGCTATAAGTCTAGTTATGTTTTTAGACTTACACTTACACAGTTCACACACTATTTTAACATCACCTGTTTCATTTGCACAATCTCACTCCCTTATTCAGAAGGTCCTCTGCAGGATGCAGAGACTGTTTACACTTTTTTGTATTCAGCCAAAGGCCTTAAACTACCCCATGATGCAGCTGCAGGCTACAAAGGACTGTTCTATGCTGAAAGGTACCGTAAATGTCAATGGAGCCAAAAGTCGACTGACTTTAATTTTAATGTCTGACAACGTGAGGAATGTGCTTATTCAGAGTCATTAAATGAAAAGTATTGTTGGATTTAGGTACGTTCCTACAAATTGGTAGCACACAAAATAGAGGTTTCTGTGATCAATTTCTTAAGGCTTGAGGTATATTCTTTGCATCCACTTATGCTAGCATGTTAATTATCATTGCTAGCACTGATATTCACTTTTTATACTTTTTGTTAATGAATATTAAGGACTTTAACTACACCACAGTTTTATTTTCTGGCTTCTCAGGACCAAGTGGAGGCCAACACCGAACAAATCAACCTGTTAGGTTATATGTCAGGTCTAGAGCAGGCTTTATACTGAGCCATTTATGTGGCAAATTACTGTGGGTAGCAGTGAGACCCTGTATCTGTTGGCATACCTGGGCTAATTCCCAACAGCACTGTGGTTCCACTAACTAGACAGGTATTTGTGGTGTCCTGAGTGGAATGTCTCCCCAGCATTAGCTCGTGGAGCTTTGGCATTATTATGTCAACGATCTACATGCACAATCGTGTTTCGAAAACGTTGTCAGTTGAAGTTTGCTGTGAACCACCAGCAGTTTGCTGTAGCATAACTGGAAATAAATCTACTTAAATCCTTATCTTGTGTCTGTCTTCCTGGTTCACAACAGACTTATTTATTGGTGACGAGCGTTTGACTATCTGCTGACATGAACGACACGTCCTGGATGAAGATACTAATCTTCAAAGCAGCAGTGGGTCACGGTTGGATGTACGCAGTGTGTAGAGGCGTTAGTTTGTGATTCGGCACACAGTGACATTTGTTCATGCTCTTTAAAAGCTAAAGATATTGGGCCCGATTCACACAGCTAAAATGAGAGGAAAGTCAAATTTTACGATTTTCAGTATTCACAAAGGGCATTTACTACTCGTAAATGCTTTCTGTGAATACCAAAAGTGGTAAAGTTAGACTTTCGTCTCAGTTTACCTTTGTGAATCGGCCCCAAAGTGCAGATAAAAATTATATTTGTGGCCGAAACCTGTACTATGACGTGATGCTGTGGAACGCAGCGTGAACTCCTTGCACACGTAGTGAAGTCAAATATGTTCAGAGGCTAAATCCGTCACTTTGCCACTTGGTGGCCATTTTGAAATATGAAAAAGCACAATTGATCAAAAGGTTAGCGCTCTAGCTCATTGGTCTCCAAATGTTTCAAGAAATTTTCTAGTGTCGCATAGAGGTGAACGCTGTTCCTCACACGTATATCGCTCAGTGTAGAGAAGCCAACAGTTGCTCTTCAACTGTACCAGTGAAAGTCTGAAAGCTACCAAGTATCTGTGAAGCCAATGCCTAATTCTTGATGTATGACATAGGTGGGGTAGGATTGAGGGACCTTAAAAACTTATGTTCGACTATCTATAACGCCTCCACCTATTTATATCCCCAGATTGCAGACCCATATTTCGCAATGGCAATACATTTGGATCTGTAGATATTAGGCATAGCTTCGATTGGCTTGGCTCCAAGTCGCTGAGCAAAACCATGAACGGCTGCTGTAGATCTTGCATGTTTTTTAGCTTTCTGTTGAGGAACTCACGAACCCCCCTCATCAAACAATACCCCGAGATAGGTAAACAAGGTCTCCCTAGACAGCTCTGTACCTTCGCAATAAAAGATTTAAAACGTTTTTTGTCTCTGGCCCATAATCATCAAGTGCAATTTGGCTATATTGACAATTAAATCCAGAGATCACATAAAGGCCCCCAAAAGAATCCAAAATCCTCTGGAGCCCTACAGATGTGCGAGCCAACAATACAGCGTCATCTGCGGATAGGAGGGCAGGGATAGCCCTATCCCCTACCCTGGGAATATCGTGGCTGGCAGAACATAGGGAAGTGCCCAGATTGTTTATACATAAGATACAGAGCAGGGGAGCTGAAATGCAGCCCTGTCGGACACCGCTACCAATGCTAAAGTGCTGTGTGCATTTGCCATCTTGGCTAACTCTCATCCTCGCAAAAAGATCCCTGTGTAAGTCGGCCAGGAAGTTGACTAAGCAGTGATCCACTCCCATATCAACCAATAGAGCCCATAGCTTTGATCTATTAACTATAGCGAAAGCCGAGGGTAGATTAATTAAGGCCAACTGTAATGTCCCAGCCTTGGCCACAGTGTACTTCCAAACTGATAAGTCCATATTTAGACACTGGTCTGGTGTGTTCCTACCCTTTCTAAAACCATATTGGAGGTTTGTTAATACACCACTATCATCTAGCCAATTTGAACGTTTGCTGAGAATCACTCTCCCTAGCACTTTTACGGCAGAGTCAATCAGGGATATAGGCCTATAGCAGCATGGGTCACCTCTCTGGCCTTTTTTGAAAACCGGAATAATGGTGGAGTGGGACCAGGACCTCCAAAATCCCTGCTGACTAGCCACATTGAAAAATTTACTTAAAATTGTTGGATTCTGTTTGTACAAATCGGCCGGGACAACATCCGGGACAGGAGCCGTATTGCTAGTCATTTGCTTAATTGCTAGCTCTACTTCTCCTTCATTAAAAATCAAAACAGAGGGGCCAATATCTTGATCTAGGGGAGCGGGGGATGCCAGCTCATGCGGGACCTCATATATGAGTTTGAAATGAGAGTACCATTGATCCTCCATGATATTGCATTCTTGGGGAGAATTGTCAGTTCCAGAAAAGAAGGGTTTATTTACTATTGCCCAGAATCTGGCACTATCCCTAAGGACCGCAACTGCTAGTAGGTCATTCCATGCTTCCTCTTTAGTTTAAGGTTAAAGCATTTTTGGAAGCTAGTGGTGTGAAGCATCTCAAGAATTTGCTATATCTTCCCCCAAACAAATGGACTCTTTGAAACAATAAATAAAGTGTTAGGGGAATGTATTTAGTGGGTCATCACCAATGAGTGTGTTGTTACAAATGCAGTGAGAAGTATGTTGTAGTTCTAATGCACTACTCCTCATGTTACGACTAGAGTTTCACCTTTCGTATTATTGCTTAGCAGAAAGGCTGCCACTTGTTTTCGTCCTGCATGGATGAATAAATGGGTGAAAGTGAGTCAAGGTAAAGAATTGGATGATACGGTCAGGGCCAGAGTAAAAAAATGCAGCAAAAACAGAAAAAGAACTTTGATGAAAGAAACAGGGTCAAAGTTTTAGATGTCAAGGTGGGAAACATGGTTTGTGTGTGGAAACCAGTACATGTGGCCAAAGCTAGGAGCACATTTGGGATTCCTGTCAAAGTGTTAGATGTGAAAGGAGGTAGTGTGAAGGTGCAAAGTGGTTATTCAATAGAATGGGAAAAATGTGGTGTGAGTGAAAGAAATTGAGAAGGAAATGGCCAGGAATGGCAAAAATAGCCATGATTCTTTTCCAAGTTTGAAACCTCAGGGTAAGTACCAATAATCCAGTGTCAGGAGCAGTGGCAGAGTGAAAAATGTATCATTGCATTTCTGAGACTGAAGTATTTGCTAATGTTCTTATTGTTTAATAATATGTTTTAGGAATGAAGGATGTTCTTATGTATCTACTGCTTTTTTAGTCTTAGAGTACATATTATTTTTTGGGGGGTTTTATGAATAAGTTGGTATATTGTATCTCTCCATTGGCAGTTCTATTATGTATATCCATAATATGGAAATTACATTATTTTTTTATGTATTTATATGATTCTTGCTCTTTATTTTTATTGTGTTGTAAAGGAAAGAGCAATGAGTGTCCTGAGTGGAATGTCTTCCAGGCATTAGCTCGTGGAGCCTTGCTATTATTATATCATGGTTCCATGTGCAGAGCCATGTCTCGAGAACGTAGTCAGTTGGAGTTCGCTGTGTGCCACCAGCAGTTTGCTGCAGCATAACCGGAAATAAATCTACCTAAATACTTACATTGAGTCTGTCTTCCTAGATGACAACAGTATTGTCTCAAACATTTTGTAACCCACTTCATTTGAGCATCCAGAAAACATTTACCGGGTGTTGGGACTGAAAAATCCCTCATATTGTGATGGATGTGTGCCCCTGCTCTGGATGCCCCCAACTTCAATGATTTCTGGATCCCTGGTGCTGACGTTTGCTGCCATGGCTGAACACAGATCATGTGTGTGCCATCACATAGGTTGGTCTCACAGATTGTGATCTGTTTGGACCAGGAGATGTGCCCAAAGTGGTACCCTCATAGTGGTGAAACACTGCTGCATTTGTCAGGAGTTAAGGAGCACAAGTGTGCTGGCAGCAGCATACCATGTGGAGATCAATAGAAATGAACACTGATTTTTTACCTGCATCACTGGAGTGAGGCCTACAGGACCACTCATGTGAAGTTCCACTGATGTATGATTAACACAGCCTTGGCCTACATCAGATTAGTATGTAGTGCTGTGCAGTGCATGTGTGTAACATGCATGTGCTGAGTGTATGTGTGCCTGTGAATGGTACAATACATGTAAGATGTAGTGTTGTGGAGTGCGTGCGTGTTATATCCATATGCTAGGTGCTTTGGGTCGAAGAATACTCATTTTACTTTTCAGCACCTGGTGAACCATGTACTTGCAAGGCTGGAGGATTTCAGTGTGGCCTACCTACATGAAATTGCAATGTTGAGCAATACATGGCAGGACCAACCAAGACACCTAGAGCAGGTATTGGCTGCATAAAGGAGGCAAAGCTGTGGTCAACCTTGGGCATGAGGTGTGGATGGAAGATTTGCCTATAGGATGCCAAGATTCAGTCTGTGATGGAGTGAGAAATGCTTACTACCCAGACTAAGGTGAGGGCCTTTTTTGGAGTCAATGGGTATTACAGTAACTTTGAGGGGAACTATAGACATTTTGTTGCATCGTTGACTGCTTTGGTCTCCAAGAAGCAGCCCAGGGAAGTGATAAGGACTGAGGAGTGTAAGAAAGCATTTAAGGTCCTAAAGAAGGCACTATGCACTGCACCTGTACAGAAAACTACTGAATACAATTGGCCTTTCCTTGTACAGACAGATGTCTCTGACAAGGGCTTTGGAGCTATATTAGCTCAACTGGATGACAAACTTAGAGCGTCCGGTAGCCTATATTAGTAGGAGGTTTCTACCCAGGAGAACAGAACTGGGTGGTTATTGAGACAGAATGCTTTGCCATAGTGCGGGCCTTGTGTAAATTTCACCCTTACTTGTTTGGTACTACGTCGGAGGTGCAACAATCATAAGCCACTGAAACGATTAATGGCTATGAAGGAAGGGGATCCTACATTGATGAGATGGTATATTTCTGCAAGTGCTAGGCTTTGTAGTGAAGCACAGAGGCAGATTCAGCCATGGGACTGCTAATTGACTTTCCTGCTGGTTTTACCGATTTGGCCACCCATCCTCCCTAGGTTAGGAGTCAGTTTGACTTGAAGTATGATGAGTGTATCTGTTTTTCAAACAACGAACTAAAATTATAAGTGAATCATTGTATATACTGATGGACGCAATGACCACGACTTTGATGTAAGAGAGCAAATGTACCTTATACATCATACATGATTTGCTGTCTATGTCTAGCTGTATGTATAGCTCTTTTTATAGATCTTAGTAGCATCTATACACTCATTAATGATATTTGTTTTGGTCTTTGACTTAATGACCTTAACTAATGGAGAGACTCAAGGGTACACAAAGGGCACGATAAAAATAAAAAAGATGTGAGGCGAACGTTATAATTGCACCAAGTATTCTCACTTCGTACACTTTGATCTTGAATTATGTAATTCGCCAGTGGCAAAAGGCTTGATATTAACATAATAACGGGCATGGCGAATCTGGCACACGCACACGTGTCTTGCGCGCCCAACTGAGGAGTTTCGCATTATCCTATAGTTTTCGCAAATTGACCTTATAGTCGTTGGCTTGCATAGTTATAATAATGCTTAAGTTAGGATTGACTGAATTTCAAATGGACACAGGGTGTCACCAATACGGGTTCGGCGGATGTGGGACACGTACACGTGTTTGCGCGCTTGGAACAATAACATGAGATTTTTTATCCTTTAAGGTGTCGAATTTTTTTTCATAATTATTTGGTTCCGTGATTCTAAAATTTGAATTTATGAGTGGTGCACATTATAAGGTATATAAAGTGATTACGATAAAGGGAAAACTCCGTGGAGTCTTACTTCTATATCTATGAATATGACGCGAGACGTTGCACGCCACCCGGAAGTTTAGTTACTTACAAGCTTCATATGCGCTTAGGAAATACTCGAGCTATGGGCTGTTGCAATCGGCGGACCCACCGGTTACAAATGTGAAGACGAGGGCAAGGGATATTGACTAATATTCAGGTAAGGAGACGTATTGACGTTGGGAGTGATACAGACTGGATAGTGGCTACCTTAGCGAGTATGAGTCGCTTTGGATTTAAGTCACGTATTGTGCATGGAATTGGTACAATGTGGGCGTGCTTGACCTCATGTACGCCGTCGGAAATTGAGTCTTTGTTTTGTGTTTTAGCCCGATTCTGAGTGATATGGGTTGAGATAGTAGCTTCCTTAGCGAGTATGAGCCGCTTTTGATCTGAGTCACGTACTGTGCGTGGAATTAGGCACAATTTGGGGCATGCTTGACCTTATGTACGCCGCCGAATAATTGAGCCATTGGCTTATGTTTAGCCCGTTCTGAGGGCACCCACACTCTGGATAAGTACTCATGGGCCTGTTTTCATTATTCACAGACAATTGCGATATATGCGCAACATTGGAAACAAGATTGTGACACTCCGTTTTCCTCGTCCAAGAATAGACCCCCATGTGGTCCGGAATTAGAACCACATTCAAAGTAGGTTTTGCTTTACTCACGAATGGGACGGTCGGTTCTAAAAATACCTAGTGGTCCGAGCTCTAATGGTTTGCTTTGGTGTGTTTTCTTTATAACAGAATATTATCGAAAAAAAGAAAATAGGTAAATATGTTTGGCCATAGGGCCTTGAGTTTTGTGTTGAATACCACCGGTTGGCATGCTGGTTTGAGGTTCACTGTGTCACTACGGTTTTAAGGAATAGTTTTTAGCTTATTCTCCTACAATTTGCGAGAATATGTCACGTGTGAGTTTCACTTTTAGTTTTCCTTCTCTCTACATCTTTTGGGTCCTAATCTTACTAGATTCCACCATAACGCTTTGGCTCGATTCTTATCACAATTCTGTAAAGATCTGTAATTTACAATCTGCACTTTCTGAATCCCTTTTTTCTTTTCCCTTTCTCATTTCGGATTGTAATTGTTGCATATCAATGATAAGAAACCCCCCTATGTTTAAAGTTCTTGATACCAGTTGGTATTTATTATTGCTTTATTTGCACAGCCTGTTGGCTGTGACTGTGATGTTCCGCTCGAAAAACTTCTTGAAATAAAGAGGAAAATAAGAAGATTTCACATATGATTAATTGATTTATTCTTATACTGTATTTTACTCACAGACTAATAACGTTAAAATTTCGGATATTTACGTGTGCTGGGGATTTGATAAATAGGAGTCAGTTTGAGGTGTTCTGATCTGAAGGGGTGCCTGTTGGGACAGAAAAGTTCCTTGCATGGTGATGGACGTGTACCCCTGCCCTGAGTGGTCCAGGGAGGACCCGGCTTGGCAGTTTGGGCTAGACTGTTCCCATGAGGAACAGGGTCAAGATTGATTTGCATATAGCTAGGTGCAAACTGGGGTGGCGTAGTGAGCAAATGAATGATGGATTTAACCCAGATCTCTTGACTAGCAGTGAATATTTGATTTATTCAGCATACCGTCCACCATTTGTTGTCGCAGCACTTTTCAGCCTAAGTTGGATGGGTATGCCCAGACATGGATCCGTTGCTCACTGTGCCACTGGATTCAAGCTAGCCTGGCTGAAGAGGGGTGTTACACTGAAACCGGTCCCAGGATGCTTGTGTCTGGTCCAGGGAGTACCCGGCTTGGCAGTTCAGGCTGGAATGTTCCCATGAGGAATAGGGTCAAAACTGATTTGCATATGGCTGGGTCTAAACTGGGGTGGTGTAGTGAGCAAAAGAATGATGGATTTAGCTCCGATCTGTTGACTGTGGGTGAATGTTTGATTCATTCTGCATTCCGTCCATAATTTGTTGCTGCAGCACTAATTTCTATGTTGGAGTAGAGAGAACTCTATTGCTATAACTAGTAGGGGGGACCCCCTCTAAGGGAAACTATGGTCAGGAAGAAGAGGGGAACACAACCAAAAAATCTATAACAGACTCCCTCACGACCTCTATTTTATTAACTTATAAGAGCAACATCAAATGCGGGCTATACTTATAATTTATACAATTTAACACTTTGACAATATGATTTGTTTGTCATCATTTTTTTCATTCAAAAGTACATGTAATGTTTTTCATTCGTTTTTTAAAATAAATATAAAGCCATAAAAATATTCATTTACATTTATATGCAATATTTTTTATACATAATTACACTCTCATAACACATGAGGAATAAATATGATACATATCTCCAGACCCCTGCAAAAATATATAATCAACAACCAATTTCTTTGCATCAGTTCATAAACTCACTCACTCACAATCAAACACATTCATACATCGCCCAATAACAACCACTCTTCATATCTGGATCATGGGGAGACCTATAAATAATTGGCCTCCACAATCCTATCGTATAAACTAAGTGCAACAGGGTTTATTCAGAAGGTTGACGTGCAGAATGAAGTCAATGACCTCATATGCCAGGTAATCCTGACGAAGATTACAGCCATGCCGATCAAGCCGTACCCCTTCCGTGGAGTGAAGTTGGTCACCCCGTAAGTCAGGTGGATCTGCCGTGAAGCTTGCTGTCATAACAAAAAGGCCGTAGCCCATGTGTGGAGTTAAGTCAGTGACTCAATATGTCAGTTGGGGCCACCATGAACCTTGCTCATGTGCCGCTTGGGCTGTAGCCTGTCTGGAGTGAGTACAGTTGTGAGGATTGTGATATATCACTGTCACATCTCCCGTGCAAGCCCTTTGTCATTTTCCCTTTGTTAGTACATTGCAGACTGTCCTCTGCTTTGTGCACGTTACTCTACAGACATATTTTGCTTTGTGCCACATTGTACTTTCACACAGAACAGGCTATTTTGTGTTCTGCTCTTTCCTGAAATTTAGTCTGAACATGTAGACTAGGTCGAACAACAATGCGCCTTGGTATTAGGTTCTGGTCAGGCCCTCACACCTAACCAAAACTTGCAAATGCAGCTGTTGTTTGGGAACACACACTTTTGTCATATAGGTATGCGCAGATAGTTAACACACAATTGGCAAGGGACCTTTCCAGGGAAAAGATCGTCTCAGCATCTGAGATATAGTACATTTATCTGTATATACTAAGGTATGGGGTCTGCTGCTAATACCTAGAGATCTTCTGATATACAATAATTTTGTTTCTGTAGATGGGGAGGGAGGTTAGGCTACACTGTTGTATATAATGACGGCACCATTTATGATTCATGGACTGCTTGCTCTGCTAACCAATTTTGTCTTAGGTATTTTCATACTTGTTGTGGCACGTATACTACATACTAAAGCATGATAGTTAAGATAAACATTTAAAACTTTACTCATGTCTCTGTCAGAACTCATTGTGGACTAGTACGAGTATGAGAGTCAAAGGGTGTGTCCTGTAACCGTGATTCCTTATAGGGTCGAGACTGTTGTCTTCTGGGGTGTCTAATCACTTGCTCCTCTGTGAGTGAGTAGGAGGGGAAGTGAGACACTATAGCTAGTCAGTCCCGGCCTTTGGTACACAGGTAGGAGGATGACTCAGTCCTTGCCTACTAAGGTTGCATAATCCCAAGCATAGTTCTGTGATTCTACAGAGTCCCTGCAACATTATATCGTATGGCTGTGCAACTGTACCATGTAATACACTCGCAAAACTGTCTTGGTTCCAGTCAGACTTGTTTGTAAAACCTTCACTCAACCCTGGGTAGGAACTAGAAGTGCCAAACAATGAAATAAGGAAGTCACACAGCATGAAAGAAATCTAACACCAATTTATAAACCTAGATTAAATTTTATTGAATTTTTAGACAGCAAGATGAGCAAAATCAGCCAGAGGGTTCAAGAGATAATGGGGCACATGCTTCAAGCTTGTTACCGGTTGCAAACGGGTCAATTAGCAGAATCGGCCCGTTCGCGACCTGTAAAAAGGCATTTCCGAAACATCAAATCCAAAATGCAATTTTTGCGATTACCTATTCTGTGAATGCATTTAGGGAATCACAATTTGTGATTCCCTAAATGCAATGCATGAAGCATTTAAAAAATATGTGACTTTGCATTAAGGATTTGCAAATTACCATCAACTTCAAGTTGATGGTAACTTGCAAATCCTTAGAAAAACACACAAAATTTTATTTTTCAAAGTGCCATGTGGCGCACACACATGCCCTTAGGGCATGTGTGTGCGCTACATGTGCACACTTACGTGTTTTGGGGTGCATCAGGGGGGCCTTAGGTCCCCTACCACCCTTGAAATTGCATTGGCAATTTGCAATTACCTATTTGGTAATCGCAAATTGTGAATACTTTCCCATTCATTCCTATGGGCCTCTAGGCCCATAGGAATGAATGGGAATGCATTCCCTAATAGCGAATCGCAATTTGTGATTCGCTGTTAGGGAATCTGTAGGAATCGCTATTTTTTTCCGATTCCTACATGCATAAGGAATTGCAACTCCTAAATAGCGATTCCTTAAAAATCGCTATTAAGGAATTTCAATTACTTATCTTGATGCATGTGGCCCATAGAGATTTAAGTAATGCATAAATCTCAGCTTTTTAGTCCAACCGTAAAGTTTTGAAACTTTTGAAAAGTTTGAAAGATTTCACCCCAAGCTGGGCGAGCAAAACCAACAGGGAGAAGGGACGTCATGGTACTAAAAAGGAGTTTTTGGACAGTTTTCAGGTCACCAAAGCGATCTCCAGTTCCACACTTTACATCATGCCGGCCATAGACTTCAGTTGACTGGTCCTGATGCTGAAGATGCAGTATAATGACGATGCTGAATGGTGCTCTTGGTGCTGTGAGGTCGTTGGGGGTGTCCTTGTGCTTATTCCTTGGTCCACAGGCAATCTAGGGTGACTTGGCCACAAAGTTGGATTCCCTTGAAGTCTTATTAGAGACAGTAGAAGGCCAGCTGGGGTTGAGCTACTGATCTTCATACACAGTGGGTCCAGCAGTATCCTTTGGTGAAATCTGGCATCCCCCTTGGGCAACTAATCAGGACTCAGATGACACTCCCAAGTCAGTAGACTTGGGTGCAACCTCTGGCTGTCAAGGATTGGTATCTTGGGGTGCCCAGTGGCTGTCAGCGCTGATTCGTAAAAAGTGACTACAACTTGCCGGAATTGGCATATTCAGCTTTGATGGCTCTGGTGCTGGTGCTCTTGTGTTTGGCTCTGGAGCAGCTTATCCACAAGAAAAGAGCCACAGTCACAGTCCTCTCTTTCTCGCTAGCCCAAAGTGCATTAGGTGGAGTCCAGCAGACAGTGCTGCCATGTCTTGTCAAGTCCAGGGGTCAGTAGGGCAGTCCTTCTTCAGTTCCTTTTCCAGTTCTGGCATGATCTGAAGTTCAGGGTGCCAGGGGTGCCATATTTATGCTCAGAAAGCCCCCTGGGGAAATGATGTGGTCACTAGCAGGTGGGCTACCAGGATCCCACCTACTCTGTGATGACTTTCAGCTATGTGTGGTATCTAGGACTCCCAGGGTGCACTATTCCACCCCCTCCCAAGATGAACCCTTCCTTGGATGTTAGGAGCACGGTAGCCCACCCTAGAGGCGCGGCTACCTGTGGGCTACACGCCCATGGGAAAACCAGTTTGGACACTGGTCTTCCCTCTCTGTTACCGCCACCAGCCTGTCTACCTGAACAAGGAGACAACCCCTCAGGAGTGTGAACGCCATTTTCCCACCAAAGGGCTTCACCTTTGAAGCTCACCTTTTGAGCCAATTTGCTGAGTGGCTTACCACAAGGGGGAGGTAACCCCTCTCCCTATAGCAGGCTTCTAATGTCCCTGAGCCTTGGAGTCACTCACACTACTCCCGAGGCGGACAGAAGACTGTATGATTGTGCTAGGCCACTGGACAAACTAAGCAACAGAGTGGTAACTTTCTAAAAGTTGCCTTTCCTTAAAAGTGACATTACATTCGACTTGGGGATTAATTTCATGATTAATTTCATATCTTGAAGTGCCTATTTTAGTAGCCCCATTTAGAAGTTGGCTCGGCTGAGGGCTCAGACGGTAACTCTGAGTTAGCCAATGGGGCTACCAACTTCTGCAGCAAATATGACAATTTGGATGCTTTGTTGTTAGGTCATATCGAAAGTATATGTCCTATTTAATAATATACAGCTCCCTTCCTTAGGGCTCCATAGGCCTTTCGTAAGGGAGACTGATATATATTCTTAATTTACATTGCAAAGTCAAACTAGCAGTTTAAAATGGTTGTATGATGGAACAACGCATTCCGCTGCAACACATGCCTTTACCAAGCATGTGTTACAATGCAAATGCCTTTACCAAGCATAACCCTTACCATAATTTTTTTTTATAACAAGTATCGCTTTGCCATGCATGCCTTTAATACAAATTGTGTTGTAAAGGCATGTATGGTGAAGAGCTATGCATGGTAAAGGTTATCCCTGACCCCTGCCCTCAGCCCTCAAGCTGGTCCCCGGCCCCTAGCCTTTCTAAAAAATACCCTCCTCCTGCGCTGAGACCTAATAGTAGACATCTGCATGACTCCCCTCCCCCTTGTCCAGCCCTTGTTAAATGTACCCGGTCCCTGCCCTAAAACCATACCCTGTGCTAAAGCCGTACCCCTGCGGGACCTCCCCCTGGCCCCCAGTCCCTAAATTAAACCCCACCACCTGTCTAAACTCCTAATCCATACCCTCCCACTTCAGGCCCAACCCCCTTAACTGAATTGAACGACATGCAACTCTTCTGCAGTGCAGCACAGGTCTTCAAGAGGAAGCGGAAGGTTCTTTTTGTTTCCTCTAACGATGCAGATAGCCTTTACCACGCAGGCACATTTACCATGCATATGCCCTTAACACAAGTACCACACATATTCCTTTACCATGCATGCCTTTACAGCGTTAATTAGTTAACAATTAATTTAAGCCTAAGGAGGTATTAAGCACCCCCAAACAAATTGCATTAAATTCTTATGCTGTTCACTGGTAATATTATCGTATTGAATTTTGTACATTTATACTGCAAATATTTTATGTATGTTTTATACTATATGCCTGTATGGATTATAAGCTGAAATAAAGTTTAAAGTAAATTAGTTGTAAACACATGCGCGGTAAAGGCATATGTGTTGTAACTCATGAGTGGTTAAGCCGATGCGTGGAAACAGCTGTGTTGTCATGGCTGTTTCCTTTTAAAACTGCTATTTCAGGCTGCACTGGCAGGCTGAGAGCCATTTTCTAATGTGTCACAAACAGAGTGGCACAATCAGTGCTGCAGGCCTAGGGTGTCACTGGCTTACATGTCCTAGGCATCCTTGGCACCATATATTAGGGACTTATATGTAAGTCAGCTTATGCCAATTGGGACTAGCCAATTCAACATACCTTTTGAAATTCGTTAGAACACTGGCATCAACATCTGGTTAGCAGGCCTCAACACACTCTGTGTTGAAAAACCATCAGTATCATTCTAAAACTTTGGGGGTGATCATGCAAAAAGAGGCATTTTCTCACAACAGTGACTCTCGTATGCCAGGTGGGGCTACCGGGTAAAAGGCCAGGAGCGTAGTCTGGTCAAGACCTTCATTAAGAGGAAGAGGCAGCAGTGGTATCCCCAGGAGCATTAAATTCCCCCCTCCCCACTTGTGTGGACGACCCAAGGAAACTTGCAGGCATCGGAGTAGTGTCGAGGACACCTGGCTGATGTCCCTGCATGACCCATGTGAGGAACTCAGGAACACCTGATCACTGCCCCTGCAGGGCTGTGTGTGCGATACTCACTCGACACAGCCACTGCAGACTCGTGCCTGAAAGGGTTGGGGCACTCACAGAGAACGACATCAGCAGCACCTGAAAGACCGAAGTTAGACTGATTGATGGGCTAGAAGGCACCGGGGCAATTTACCTGGTATATTGCACTTCTGAGCCAAAATACTTTTGACTTTAATTGGAGTCAGAGTTGAGCTCCTGAGATTCTGACTACGCGACGTTCAGGTTAAGTCACACTAGTATAGTGCGTAGGCAATAACCGCTATTGCTAGCGAGAGGGGAGTGGGAATCCGGAACACTAGAGCCCTGACCTCAGTGTACTGTGTATTGTTTATGAATAGGCTTACCTGTTTTCAGTTTCTATTTTTGGTAAATTCTGGTGGGGTTTTTTCAGTTTTCAATACCTTAAAAAACTCAGCGGCTATCGGTGGTTACTCATTTTCGCACTGTTAAAAACAACAGAAACAGTGTTTTTCCGGTGTTTATGGAATTTTAATTTAATTTTAATTATTGCTTGCCTTCTACACTGATAGTGCATAGATAGCATAGCGTGTGCAAAGGGTATATGAGGTCCAAATACATTTTACTGCACCAGAATATATTACAAAGTCAATAGCATTCTTCATTATCTCTGAATATTGTAAAGATGCTTTCAGCATACCATCTGGCAAGTGACAAAGATCTCTTTCAGGGAAGCACTTCAGCTAAGGTATCGATTTTGACAGGCCATCATACAAATTTTCATATACGTAGCTGAATTACTGCAAATACAAACAATATCACTCCAATCTTGAACTTGGTAGGCACTTTTTTCAGTAGCATTCCATGTGACACTGCGTTCCATGTTTACCAACCATCTGGTGTCATGTTTTCACCACTATCTCAAATGCTTGGTGACAAAAAAATTTTCACATATACCTTTCACTACATCTTGCATTGAATGTTTAAGGCCTGGGGTGTTTGGCAATTCACTCACTAGAAAAGGGGGCTGACGTATCAAAGGATTTCACCTATTGTCTGTCTGTGGGTAAATGTGATGATACATATTAGGAAAGATTCTTATGAAACCAGCCATTTTACCTATCAGAGAAATCAAATGTAGCCAAAATATCAAAAATTATTTTGATATTTCCGATTCTCTACAGTTTATAAAATAACTAAATAAGACCTAAACCATGCATCTAAACACTGCATCTTTAGACCAAAGACCACAAAACTGAAAAAGCAGAAGGAAGAAGAGACAATGTTTTAGTGACATCCCTAAACAACAAAACCCAAGCAGAGTAATGTTAGCCTAGTCTTTCTTGATGCTACCTTGTATAACAAAGTTACATTGTACTGGGACCTTCAGGAAGAAATAAAAATGACTCTTTCACTCATCTTTTCCTTTCTTTGAATGGCACTTAGTTTGTGGTTGCGAAGGTGTTTTTTCAGTGTTTATATGTTCTCACTGGTGATGGCCATTTTCCTTTCGGTGGGGTTTTATCAGTTATTATAGGTTTAAACCTAAAACCAGATAGCCTATTTATGAATTATGGTTTTTTTCATATAAGCAAGTTTTTGATTGGCCAATCATTTATTCCTGCTTTTGAGCATATTTTGAGTTGTGAGCCTGTGCTCGACCTCCTGTGTCGTCCTCCCCCTGGGAAGCCTTGAACAGCTCAACCTGCACTTCCATTGACAGTCAAGTGCTGAAGGGGTACTTGGCCCCGTTGCTCATGATCCATAGTGGGTTGGGCCCTGGAATATCAGCTCCCATGGTTGAGCCCAGTAGTTTCTGCTTGCCCTGTGGCCCTCTGGTGGGGTAGGTTAGCCTGTGTCAGAGCCCTATTCAAAAGTGTGTCTTCCCTACAGCAGTCAAAGGGGAGACAGCCACTGGGATTCCTAAAGCCTGAGGCTGCACTACTGAAAACCTTTGATAGGTGGCCTGTCCTCAATGGGGCTGCCAGCCCCACTGTGCTGTAAGGCCCATCCTGTTTAATATGGACCCTCCTATGCATTTTTGTTTCCCCTGGGTCTGCAATTGCAGAGTGGGACCAGACAAAAAAATGCATCAATATTCTCCTCTCTGTGTGCCCAGGAGAAACGTCTTGCTCATGGGGCCATTAATTTTCTTGTATTTTTGGAAATTAAAACTCACAAATTTTTACAAATGCGGGCTATGTTTCTGAAATAAAACATAAAAAACCGACCTGCCACCATGGCATGCCAATTAGTAGGCAGTACATATTTGCCCAAAGTGCTCCTGTCACGTTGGTAAGAGCACATTTGTCTATAAGTCCTTATCAAAGCGGTGGCAATCTCTAATGTTGGAAGTAGCCATGCAAATGCAGTACTTCAGCCAAATCATCAGGCTAGTAGAGCGCCTATTGATCTATGAATGATCAAAACATTCTCTTCCTGAATGGTTAGCCCAAATTCCACAGTACTCAGCATCAAACACATAAAAATGTATCATCTCGAAGGGGGCAATTAAGTCCCTTTTGTCCCAGGAGTCGTGTTCATTTTCAAAGTGATTAGGACTCTCATGACCCATTCTCATGCCATTTCACATGCCTCTACTTCATGATCTGGAAACAACCAATCAACACTCTCTTCAGCAGAGCATTGGCTACATTTTACATCTCACTGTGAGAAAAATCTATTAGGTTAGAATGTTCACTTCTGTACCAGTTTGACAGCCGAGTTATAAAGCTGGAGGGTAGATTTTCTGTCCCTAAAGTCCTTGCAACCCATGGTGGTCATAAAATCATATTGTATTGTAGTGCAGCATTTATATAGTGCATACTACCCCTATGTGGGGCTCGGAACCACTTGCCTATATGAGCAGCATGCTACACCGTGTAGGGTGTTTGGTTGGAACAATGTTGTCTTTGTTTCTTTCCTATGTGGTAAGTGTTTTCATGTCATATGTGATGACCACTGAGGTGCAGTTATTGTGTTATGGGACCAGCGCTTAGAAATGTGTTGGATGATGAAAGTGTGAGAGACAGACATGCAGTTTTATGGTTTTCAATATACTAGTATCTTTCTATAGCTATGCAGGTTCCTTTATGATATTTCACGTGATATAGTCTGCTTAGCTGGTTATTGCACTGGGTTGTCCAAACTGAGATTGTGTGTACAGCTGTGTTCCTGAACTTGCATGGTTGGAAGGAGAGAGAAGTGGAGAGATCTGTTGGGATGGGCCTATTTTTTAACATCCCATGTCTGAGAGTCTTTGTTAAATGTAATGAGGCGTTCAAATTGTATAGATATTTGGGACCTGTAGTGGTGTACTATATTAAAGTCCTCCAAATTGAAGAGATCTATCTCACACTTCTGAACAGTTACTCCATGGCTGTTTATTTGGTGATGGCTGGTGTTTTGGCTGTATATTGCTAGTGATGGACAACCCTCATAAGAGATGCCATTATGGGAACCAACAGCACCTTGAATAAGATGTGAGAATAAAGAGAGAGATTGATCAAGATGGAAAAATTACGTTGTAGGGATTGAAAACACAGATAATTGCCCTGATGAAGTCCCTTTCAGGGATAAAACGTGTTATTTGGATCTGTTAAGATGTTTGGAACTGAATAAAGGACTTGTATATAAATTTCAATGTTCTATTAATTATTTATAAAAAGAAAAGGAAAATAAGACCTTGTTTACAAAGACTGAAAATAAGAGCGATTACAGCTACTAAAAATTGAGGGATGTGTGTAACAAAACAGGGATATGTTGTTGCCCTCCTTTTTTGAAAAACCTCATAACATATGTTTTATGTGAATTTTAGAGGTGTAAAGTTATAATTTGCTGCTGACCGCTACATATTATGGTTTTTGTGTTTTTGTGATCCATAAGTGATGCATATGCAAGTTCATAACTATATATTGCCACGGCAAACCGTTTTCCATCCCTTCATAGGTTACCTGTTTAACGAAAGCAGTTTGTTGGTTGGGTTGTTTGCCCTTCGTGGGTTGCATACTGAGGATTGTTCTTGGGGATGTGACCATTTTCTGGGCTCTGTTGCCAGGATGTGGGTCGTGCAGTTATGTAGGTAATGGTTTTAGCTGTCTTCGGAAGTGTATATGCTTCTGAGTGCGTCTAAAGTTGGCTGGTGGGGAATTCCAGAGCTTTTCAGCTTTTACTGAAAAGCAGTGGCTCCTACGGATTTGTTGTGGTAAGGTGGTATGATGATAAGTGGTGCAAGCCTGGAGTGTAGTGTTCTTTTTGCTTTGTATTGCATGAATTTAACTTGCAGGTATAGTGGTCCTTTTTCTTGGCAAGCTCTGTGGACAAAATCACTTAATATTATTTACCGTGGAGAAGTTTCTTGTCAGATTAAGACATTCAACAGAGATATTTACAGATTTGGAAACCTAAGTGTGAAAAATGATTTCAACCTGAAACAGAACCCCACTCTTTCACAAATTCTCTGGTCTGTCCTTTAGTAAGTAGGGAGATGTGAAGGTAGTGTCATGCTGTGACACTACTTTGTATGTATGTTTTCTGTAGGAAGGGAGGTGTGTAATGGCTGGACGTACTGTGAATGCTTTAACCCCTTTTAATTTATGAGGTTATGTGATGAGTGATGGAATGTAGTGTATGTGAGAATGGTTAAGGAGAGAGATTCTTCCATCAGGATACAATTGGAGTGCTCTGTAGGAGTTGAGTAGAGGTAAGAAGAGCACTAATTCAATCTGGTAATAGCCATGTTTACATCGTTGCTGAAGTTCAATGTCCACATGCAGGCAGGTACATTTGAAAAGATGAATTAGGTATATAAAAGTACAGTTAATTGACTCAGTAAGTTCCTAAAATAAAAAGGCACACCCCACAGGAGCTATGATATTATCCGTTGTTCAATGTATATCCAGCTCACTGACAAACTCACTGTTACAACGTCCCGTAACAACTTCCCATGTCAACACACATTGACACCAACATCAATAATCGCACTATGCAGGATCACGTTTATCTTAACTATTCTCACTCATCACAATTAAGTGCATCATATACAGGTACAGTACATTGTAAACTATTCAAGTATTTGATCTGCACACACTATGAAAGTAATACAAACATCACAAAATAATACTGAAAACCAGCAAATGCTAAAATAAAATTCTAGCCCTTTGTGTACAGCTATAGCAACCTACAACTACTAGGTAACTGAAAAGACATTTTTACCTAATAAACATAAACAAGTGCTGAGAGCAGCACTCATCACTGTGCTCAAACCAAACAGAAAATGCCATGCAACAGTAATTGCCAGCATCAAACATGAAAAACAAAACATTAGTCAGAAGACTTTATATCAACTCAATTTGGCAAGGCACCTTATGGGCTGGAATTCAAATCGGCCGACAACCCCCTCCCCCAGGATATCATCCTCTTATGTTTAAAAAATAATTCTTAGGATTGTAGTTTCAATGTCGCTTCACACCATTAGGGTTCCCTCCAACTGGCTATTGCCTTCAAATTTAAAGTCTAAACTCTGTAAGCTAGTCTGATAAAAATCTGTATTATTCTGACTGGTTATATATTGTTTTTGTGTGCCACCCAATTTCTACAGATTTATACGTTTTTCTATTTTGGTAGGAGTATGCCACCTATATCTTTTTATATCATTTTACAATTTGCTCACAGTATGCAACTACTGTCTTTAATGCCTATTTATCCAAAGTATTCAAACACACATATGAACCCTGTAACCTGTTTTAAGTGTATATTATTTGTTTATCCCTACTTTTGTTTTGTTTTATTTTATTTTGAAGTATCTAATATTTCACTTGTAACTCATAAACTTGGCCTTATGCAAAGCGCTCCTGTAATCCTTTGGGTCTAGTCTGCACTACAGAAAATGGTTCATAAACAAATAAATAAGTCAACTAATAAATGTATATTATATGAAAGACCCTTTCTTGCCGCTGAAAAAATCAATACATAAGGTATGATCAAACAGTGCTAAACTGCACAAAAGGTTGGAATCCATTAACAAACTGGGCTTCTCATATGTAGCCTACAAAAAATAATCCAGAAAAAAATACCTTCAAATTTGTATAACTTGCACACTTCCATACACAGTGCTTTCAACTCGGTAGCCACACTACATTAACTACAACTCGTCACTCTACCTTGCACCTTGTTTTCACAAAAGATTTGATTTGAAATGTCATAACTGTTCTTATAAATGCTATTGATTTGCATGATATAAGAGAGAAAATAAACAATTATATAAGTACTGCATGGAGAAGGCATGAGTTATAGTTAATCTAATGTAGCTCTCTAGAGAAATCCACTGTGTACCGAGGTGTCCAATTTATAATAATTTGAAGGTGTCGCGTAAATTATTAATCAAAGGTTTAAGTATAGGTTCAGAAATGCAAATCTTTGTGTACTGTAACTTTTGTTTGTAGGTAAAGAAAAAATTAAGTTATATTAATTGAAAGGTGGTGCATAAATTATAATTTTAAGGTTGTTAAAGGGTGGTTTTCTCTGGGGGCACTGTACCAGCTTAATTTGTGCAGGGGTGCTCAATTTAAAATGAGAAGATGCACGTGTGAGAAGCAGGAACTGAATCAGAATGGTTACAATTTATTTGAAGGCACAATTTTGAACCATAATGTTAAGATATACTTAGTTATATAATTAAACAGGCAGTTTCAGCAAAGACAATTTTGAAATGGTGAGCAAAACCATGCAATTGCAATGAGGCTTAAAATCATAATAATAGAAAAAGAAAGAAATACATTTCAAAATACAATAAAGAATGTGCAACCTTAAACAAGACTTTTAAAGTGACAGCAACAGTTAACCGTGGATCATACAGCACGTGACTCAAGAAGTTTCACGGGGCAAGGTGGTCCATCGAATGGACTGTGGGCAGCTCTTTTATATTGATTTAATGAGTAAGAGCCTTACCACAAGTCCGTCACATGACAGGTGTTTGAACGTCAATCATACCACAATTTGTACATTTATCAGAACTGATGCACGTCACATCACGGAATTTTTGTAAGGAAAGCGGAAGATTACAAACATTATAGGTAATTTTCTCATGCCATGTTGCTTGTCTTTAGTTACATGAAGCTAGCAAAAAATACAATAATATTGAGGAAATTGATCGGTTGCAACTGGCCCCCACCTCAATGCACCCCATGTGTTCCTCGTAGCTCAAGATGTTCCATATTTTTGTGGTATTGCTATATTTAAGTGTTTGAGAAGAGGACTGCACTCCGAGAACAACAAAGAAGTGGGGGCTTGGTGAGTTTGTTTACCAAGAAGACAGAGCTGGGGCTTGTGACTTTTGCAAAGGAAATGTGTTGTGATTTTATGGGTCTACTGTGTTTAGAAAATAGTTAAGACACAATGGTCATGTTAACAAATTCCTATATGCTGGCTGGTGGAGCCATATGAGGGTCTCATGCTTCAGGTGTGGGGCAGAATTGGCCTAAGGTATTTATATGGTAAAATGGGACCCTGCTTCAAGGTATAACTTAAGGATGTCTAATGTTAGTGTATTTTCAAGTTTTCTTCTCTAGAACGAGTAAAGTTTTCCTAACTATAACAAAGTGTTAACCTTTGCTTTTTTCATTGAATTTCAATGTTTTGTTTTATTTCTAATAAAAACAAAATTGCAATCAAGTGAAGTGTCATTACGTGGAGTGTGGTACACTAGAGTGGAAGAGAGTGTTGTAAAGTGTACTGTCGTAGAGTATTGTGTTGAGGAGTGGAGTAGAGTAGACTGGGTATTGAATAGTGAAGTAGGGTAAAGTGGAGTAGGGTACAGTGGAGTGGTGTAAAATAGAGTGGAGTAGAGTAGAGTGGAGTGGTGTAGAGTAGAGTGAAGTAGAGCAGAGTGGTAGAGTATCATCGAGTAGAGCGGAGTGGGTGAATTAGAGTGGTTTAGCATACAGTGGAGAAAATTGTTATATAGTGTAGTGGCATGCTGTATAGTACAGCAGAATGGAGTGCACCAGAGTGGACAGGCGTAGTGTAGAATTGAGTAAATTGTTATAAATTGGAGTGTCATCTTCTACAGTACAAGGAACTGCTGTGTTGTAGAGTGTTCACAAGTGTCATAGAGTGGAGTAGAGTGTTGTACATTTAGGTGTAGAGGTATAGAGTGGCATACAGTGTTTTATAGTGGCACAGAGTTTGATAGAGTCTTGTAGAGTGGAGTTGCATGGAGTGGTATAGTGGGGCGCTGTAGAGATTGAGTGTTATACAGGACGATTGAGTGGGATAAAGTGTTGTGCAGTGGAGTAGAGTGTAGTGTAGTGTAGTACAGTGGAGGGGTGCAGCATAGAGTAGAGTAGGAGGTTCTACAGTACAGTGGTGTGAAATAGAGTACAGTGAAGTTGTGTAGTATACAGTGGCGTAAAGAGTTGTAGAGTGGTGTGTAGTCCAATGTACTGGACTGCTGGGTTGTAGCATTGGAAAGTGTTGAAGTGTGAAGTAGAGTGGATTAAAGTGTTGTACAGTGGAGTAGCATGGCATACAGTACGGTAGAGTGGAGTGGGATAGACTGTCGTAGAGTTGAGTGACATAGAGTAGTATACAGAGAAGTGCCATAGAGTGCAGTAGTGGAGTACAGTGAAGTTGTGACTGACAGAATAGCATATATTAACTTGGGGGAAATGGCATAGAGTGGAGTAGAGTGTTGTGCAGTACCATTGAGAGAAGTATATTGCTGTACATTATAGTGCTGTACAGTGGAGTATAGTGTGATACAGTGGAGGGCCATAGACTGTTATTGAGTGGAGCATAATGTTGTTGGGTAGAGCATAGTGGAGTGCCATGGACTGGTGTTGGGTAGAGTGGAGTGACATACAATACAGCAGTGTACAGTAAAGTGGCATGGAGTTCAATAGCATACAGTGGAGTGGCAATGAGTGGAATGGCGTGGAGTGGGGTACGGTGGAGTTACATACAGTGTAATATCATAGGGTACAGTGTTAGAGTGGAGTGGTGTGTAGCAGAGTGTCTTTGATTGCAGTGGTGTAGAGTGTAGCGGCGTACAGGGGAATAGCATACAGTGGAGTACTGTAGAATGGAGGGAGGTAAAGTGGAGTGTGTACAGTGGAATAGTGTACACTGTAGTAGCATACACTGAAATAAGGTACAGTAAAGTAGAATAGAGTGGAGTGTTGTACAGTGGAGGAGTTGAATCGATTGGAATAATGTATCGTAGAGAATAGAGTGGGGTAAGGTGCAATGGAATAGCGTATAGTGTAATTGCGTACAGTGGAATAGTGTATAGTGGAGAGGCACAGAGTCATATAGGGTAGAGTAGAGTGGCGTAGAGTGTAGTTGCCTATAGTCGAATAGCATATAGTGAAGTAGCCTAGAGGGCAGTACAGTGGAGTGCGTAGAGTTAAATAGCATAGAGTGGAGAGTTGTAGAATGGAGTGGCATAGAGTTGAGTTGTTTAGAGTAGAATTGCGTACAGTGGAGTGACAGAGAGTGGAGTAGTATGGAGTGTAGGATGCTAGAGTGTACTAGTGTACAGTGGAGTGGTGTAAAGGGCAGTGTCGTAGAGTAGAGATGCATATAGTGGAGTGAGGTATAGTGTAGTGGCATACAGTACAATAGCATAAAGTGGAGTGGCATAGAGTGGAGTGATGTATAGTTAAGTGTCCTACAGAGGAAGGTAGAAGAGTTTAATAGCTTAATGTGGAGTGGTGTTGCGTACAGTGGAAGAGCATAGAGCGCAGTGGCAAAGACTGGAGTGGCACATAGTGGAGCGGCACTGAGTGAAGTGGCATTGAGTGGAGTGCATAGAGTGGAGTGGGGTAGAGAAGAGGAGAGGAGAGAGCAGTGGTGTGCAGTGGAGTGGCATATACTGGAACAGAATAGAGTGGAAATCTGCTCAATGGAGTTGGATACAGTGGAATAGTTTAGACTAGATTAGGTACAGTGCAGTGCCATAGACTGGAGTGTTGTACAGTCGAGCAGCATACAGTTGAATAGCCTGCAGTGTATTGGTGTACTGTGCAGTGGCATACAGTGAAGTGCGTTAGAGTGGTGTACAGCGGAATAGCATTGAGTGGAGTGGCGTACAGTAGAGTGGCATGGAGTGGAGTGGTGTACAGCAAAGTGTTCTAGAGTTGACTGAAGTAGAGTGGAGTGAAGCACAATATAGTGGCATACAGTGGAATAGAGTAAAGTGGAGTGGCATACACTGGGCTGGTATACAGTTGAATAGTGTACTCTGAAGTGGGGTAGAGTGAAGACTTCGAGAATCCATTCGCATTACTCATTCGTATCAAGATAGATGAACGTCATATCTATCCCTGAAACCAAATACATTTTTTTAGACAAAATAGCCACCATAGGGTTCACACAGTGCCCACAGAGACAGAGAGATGGCAATTATACAGGTATGAGTCTGCTATAAATATTGATTATTATGCCCTGATCTATATAATCACATTCCACGCATACACATGGATCCAAACCCATAATTTAAAGAGAAAAGAGAAGCAAATCACATCTCAAAATATTTATTTTATATATTAGCATGAATATCCTTTATATTACATATAGCAGAACTATATCTCAGCATGGGTAAACACATATGCAATACACCTATGTATACTCTGTAAACACACATGGATAAGCAGAACTGAAAAAACAGCCCCAATGTACCATATTAATATAATATCAAAAGAGATATTGCACCCTCAATGAAACACCTAGGGTGACCTAGCATTAAGATAATACCGCTGGCAAAAGTATCTTAACAGGCTGGTCCTACCTAAGGGAAACCTACTTGAAAATTAACCCTTGTCAGCAGAAAGCTCTTACGACCACACTTGTCCTAGAAGGACAAGATTAATATAATAATCCAAGCTCCTGGAAAATACTCAAAAAGTAAACCTAGCTGGAGAATTTGTCCACTTGGCATCTGAGCCAAAATCCAATCTGATGCTAAGGCAGACAAGGCCCAAATATACAAATTTAGTTCTGTAAGAACACACAAAGTACCAGATCATACGTTCCCACTATGATCCCTAAAAGGGCTGTAAGGTACAGAAACTTGCAAATGCTTAATAGAGAAAGAGAAATGTCCTCATAAAGACAGAGAGCATCCAACATCCTGACAGGAAATGTATGACTATCAATAGTACCAATGCCAAAGAATATGAAAAAATCCAGCATGTTCTTAAAGTAAAGAAGGGTCAAAAAGCGAACCTTCTCATCACATAAAATAGAAATCTTTTCAACCATATAAGACATGGCCTTAAACAGCTCTAAGGTAAATATTCAAACACGGCAGCTCAGACAACCTTAGAAGCAGAGCTCACGGGACAGCCATGTTCCAAAATTGAACATAAGAATAAATATCACCTCCAAAAATGGATGAAACTAAGACTGAAGAATACAAGTCTGATACCTTGAATTGCCAAACATAATGCCTCCAGCAAAAAGGGATACACTTCCTTTGAACAAATTCCTATGTGCAAGTAAGCAACATATCACATATTAAAGATAGCATGGGCCCTCACCGGGTAGCATACCTAAAAATTATCGAATGCAAAAGCTATCTGTTCACCACTTGGATTCAATGAAAAGTTCACTCCGCTAAAGTAGCGAAAAGGACTGCATTGGAAAATCCAGAGGACACAATTACAGTGAAGTGGAAAATCAGAATACTCACAAAAACAAGTATACACTCTGCATATAAGGTCTAATAATTGGCATAAGTAATATGGCTCTATAAGAAATACAGTAAGTAAACAGCAATGCATACCAGAATACCGAACTGCTTCAAAGAAGCATGCTAAAAGGTAAACTTCCTAACCGGCTGACACATCACCTGCAATGACCTCTTGAACATGAAACCTATTTTCAAAGGAAAAAAGACAATGGAAAAACTGTTAAAGACAATATTGAAAGAATAACATCTGCTCCTTGCAGGAGCAGCAATATTGTGCAACCAAAAGGTGGACATGTCAATGCCCAAACAAGGCTAGTCCCTCAAACAAATAATGATCCTGTATCACCTATACCAGAAAGAGAGATTAAGACTCTGTTTCACTCCATCTATTACAGAAGTCAAGTCAGCCTGAGCACCAAAAAGATGGGTGCCGTCAAATGGCATATCAACCAAAGCTTGGAGTGCCTCTGAAAAGTCCTAGGTTCAGAACCATGCACAAGGCCAGAGTGCCACACGTGATTCCATGGTGTGATCTACTGAACCAGTAGTATCCATGCCACATTTAATTATCAGCTTAGCTGCCTGTTGACCTTCTCTAATCAGCTGTTTAACTTCTGAACTGAGGTCACCTGGAAAGGATGGCACCATAGTCAGCAAAGAGGGCCACAAAGCATGTGAAAAATGTCCAAGAACACAAGACGTGTTGGTGAACCTGAAAGCAGGACTAGCCTAAGAAAAGATGTGTTTGGCACATGCTTCTTGATTTCTAGACTCTCTATTCAATGGAGTCATAGGTGAATAATCTACATCCTATGAGGCTGTAGCAACCTGAACTACCGGACTACGAGTGGCAGGATGCCTGAGGAGGCAAACTGGGTCTCCAGGAGCAGGCAGGTGCCTGTGAGATATAGCACAGTCCACCAAGACCCCTGTATCAGGCTTGGTCCAAGTTCCCAATAATATGTCAAATAGGGCCTCACTGTATGGCAGAACAGGCTGATGGGGAACAGGGTCAAGACCGATTTGCATATGGCTGGTTCTGAACTGAAATGGCATGGGGAGCAAAATAAATTGATGGTTTTAGGCCCAGATCTCTGTACTTGGGTGAATGTTTGACATTGTGCAGCATTCTGTCCATCAATTGTTCTTTTTGCATCTTCCACTGTCTGACCTTGGTAAAAGACATCAATCAGAGGATCAGTGCTTCTCCTCAGTAGGCAGTAACAACTCCAAAACTGCAGCCACTCTCAAAATATCTGCAAAGGCAGAGCTTACTTCAGGAGCGAGACTATGAGGGGAAAGTATCCCAGAGAAAGGGAAAGATTAGAGCTCACTAGCCTCATCAAGAGCAGATATCCATCTTTCCTCCACATAAGATAGAATAATATCAGAAATGAGCTGAAAAAGCCCAGACTCCCTTGTATCACCAGCCACAAGGTGACTGCCAGAAGTCTCACCATGAGACGCTGATCGACGCTGAGAAGGCAACTCTTCGACATCTATAGGAGGGGGAGAGGTGAATTTGATCGGCGCCGCTGACGTCAATGTCGGAGCTGGCTGATCAAGAACAGACGCTGAAGGTGGAGTCCCCAAAGGGCTGTGCACCGGTGCCAAAGCGTAGCCGGAGGATGCCGACTGGTGCCAACCCAAAGACCCAGATGGCCCAACCGACACCCAGGGCGAACCCAACTGCGTTGCTCCACTCACCTCCTTGGGGCCTGGGGACGCTGCAAATGAAGGTGGGGGCCCACAGATGAGATGTAGAGAGTTATAGTACTCCCTCATCTGGGCCAATGATGCCCCGGCTCCCGGAAAGATGGGGAGACACAGGGCAGACTTATGAACGGCCTCCTAAACCGGCAAGCGGTAGAAGCCGTGGGAGACGGAGTCTCCTTGCAGTGAACTTGGCGGTGCCATGTCTTCAAGTGCCTGTGCTTACCTTTGGATGCCTCTGTGGAGTGACGTCCTCAAGATCGGCTCAGGCTCCTAGAGTAGCCCCGTGAATAGACCTCCAGATGGAAAGAAGACTGAGGCCGTGAAGTCACAGAAGACCGTGACATACGCGCCACGAGTAACTTCATATGCCATTCCTTGAGTGCCTTAGGCTTCAGCCTCTGGCAGGAGCCGCAGTCCGCGGAGTCATGGTGTTCTTCCAAACACCACATACAAACTGAATGCAGGTCTGTAGCCGACATTTGTCGAGTACAGAGCCCACAAGGCTTAAAGCCTGATGACATGGGTAAAAAGGCACACTGTTCCCAACTAACAAAAACTGTTGAAGTAGGCCAGAAACAAGGCCAGAAGAATCACTTCTCCGGATGTGTGTTGCAGCACAGAAAAGAAGAAACTGAAATCCATTTTCCAGATGGGACTTATTTGGTTCCACTGACATCACAACTGGAGTCGACGTCATCACAGAGTTGTAAGGCGCCATCCCCTGGCACGCAGAGGCACTGCTGAAATGTTTCCAGATCCAGTCTGATGATGGAGTGAATTCAAAAGTTAACGAATCTGTGGCCAGATGTCTCTATCAGATATCTATGTATACACACACACATATACACACACACACAGTATATATGTGTGTGTGTATATTACCCAGTGGCAGTCACCACTAGATAGTCAAAGTTAGGTCAGCTGTTCCATTGCGGGGGAAAAAAAACGTTTTGTGTTGCTAATTACTTCTGCCCCATTTGATGAATCTCCCCTAAAATTTCAAAAAAGGTGTTATATTTTTTTACTAGTTTGCCCATGTAAAGTTTTGGAGTCATCATCATGCAGGGGCCGAGCACCAAGAGGTGTCCCAAAATGCAAAATCCCATGCATTTCCCATTTACTTCTTTGGACAGGGGTACAGCAAAAACAGCTGAATGGAATTAGACCAAATTTGGCAGGTAGCTAGATCTTGGTACGCAGATTGTGCTTTTTATGATTTGGTTTAAATCCATTTAGTAGTATTTAAGAAATTAAGTTTATAAAAAATATATAGATATCTGGATCGCTGGTTCAGCGAGAGGCTCGGGAGACTATCAAAGGAGCATCAGTTTAAAAATGGAGTATTCTTAGTGGCCCAGGGACCTTTTTTTCCCTTGGGCCAAGGCGCTCCTGAGGGAGTCATTTGCTGCTAGCAACACTAGACAAATGTTGCTAGCAACCATTACAGGACTCTGGGACTTAATCCCCTCTCCTGAAGTGTTAAATGAAAAAATAAATAAGAGGGTAGGGATACCCAGAGGGACGGCGGTCCATCCTGCACACCTTCCTGAGCCAGTGATCCCACCCTGTGGCTAAAATGTTAAGAGAAGGAGAGGCTACAATGTCCCCCTCCTCAAACATACAAAGTCCCCAGGGAGCCCACCCCCGTGGCCGATTACTTTTATTACAGGAGGGGGGCCACACAACCCCCCTTCCTAACCCTTCTATGGCCCCGGGAGCCCACCCCCAAAGCTGGCTCATATGTTGTGTCCCTGGGAGCCCACCCAGGACCCAGCTGTTTCCCTGCCCACATGTCTTGGTTTGTTCCCACTGGTGGGAGCATTTTTGAATCTCCCAACATGCAAGAACAACCACAAAGTCTGCACCCCGCAGGCTGCAGCTTTCCTTCCAGCTGGTTTTCTGAGATGTCTAGAGGGGACGCTCTGCTGGACAGCGGAGCAAATTCTGACTGGTCACAATCGGCAGCATGAGGCCAGATGGCAGTTCATGTCCTGGGTCTCCCTTCTACATGAAGGCCCACATTGAGGTGCCAGCGGGTCGATGTAGGGCTCCTGACCCCTGCTCAAACCGGGGAAGCCGGCTATGGATGTGGCAGCATTCAGGCCACTGTCAATGCTGAATGTTGACTAAAAAATGTAAAGTGGGATCCTGGCACAGCGAATACTGCACAAGACCTGGTTGATCCATGCTGACCAGTCAGGATTTATCCCCGGCTGCTGCATGGTTCTGAATGTCCGTCGTTTGTTGGCAATCTTGCGAGATGGCCCAATATAATAGGAATGGAAAGCCTTCATGTTTGTGGATATCAAAAAGGCTTTTGATAGTCTACGATTGGGCATCCTGCAGCCTGGTATGATTTGGATGGGCCTATGCCATCGCTTTGTTGACTGGAGCTCTCTGCTCTATGTGAACCTGGTGGCGAGGATCTTCAAAAACTGCAAGATATCAGAGCAGTGCAGTGTGGAGCAATGCACCCATCAGGTGTGTGCGCTATCCCCCAACTCTTTACCCATGCAGTGGAACCCTTAGTGTGTAGGGCTCTCAGCTGGGTGTCCTATGCTGGCATACAGATTTGTGGGGTTTTCCACTTTATTTCATTTAATGCAGATGATAAGGAACTCTACGCTTGACCTGTGCTCTGAGCCTGAGAGAGCGTCATGTTTTCTCATGGATTTTGGGGAAGCCTCAGGCTGGTCCTGAATCAGTTCACACGCAGTAGTGTGTGGGATGGTTTCCGGGGCAGGATGTGCCTGGGATATTGAGGCTTCTGGACCACCCACATGGCACAGCTGTGTACTCTTTGGCTTCAGCTATGGTGGGAACCTGTACAGGGCGTCATGGCTTCTCTGTACTCAGAGTTTGTTAGCTGTGGATGCTCAGATGGGTATGGTTACAGGCTCTGTACATTCTGGACCTCCTGCTTTGGGTCCTAGTTGCACAGCTAGATGAGGTGGAGGAAGGACGCCTTCAGGATTAGGAGGCAGTGGAATTGGACAGGGAGTGTTGTGGTTGTATGAGGACTTGTGTACAGACTTTGGCCTTATGGCAGGGATGTTTCTACTTCATGGCACCCTGACTGTGGAGGTACATATGATTTGGACTTCGCAAATGTCAATTCCTTTGTGCTGTACACTGAATCATGCCAGCTGTTTTTGGGAGTGTACAGCATGCTGTGTGAGGACCTTTACTCTTCCCTTACATTGTTGCACGAATGCTGGGACACTGACCTGGCCTTCCCTCTGACAGACGGGGACTGTACTATGATGTGGGAGGTTGCGCTCCAAATCTAAAAGAAATGCCAGGTTCAGCCTCATACATTTTTATGTAGTGCATTGGGCATACCTTTTCCCTCTAACAGTCAGCATCTATTTCCCACCGACCCCGCCAGATTGTCTGCGCTGCCATGACGCTAATGGCCATATCCTCCTTATGCTTTGGGGCTGCACCTTGCTTGGCCTGCTCTTGGTCTGTTTTGGTTTGTCTATTGGCAGAGATTACGGATTGGTCATTGACCCCCTCACCCAGGCTCTATCTATCAGCACTATATCCCGACCTGCCAAGCACAAAGTCACTAATTTGTTTTTCAACCTGACCCTGATGCTTGACAAACGCTGGATTATAAATGTACTGGAAATGTACTGATGGACCCCGGGCTGACGGATGGAAAAGAAATGTGATATCTTGGGCTACATGGTAAGGAGTGGCAAAACTTTGGGGGGTGCACCAGTGCAGGAGGCCCATAACATGTGCACAAGCATGCAACGTCATACTTGTTGATATACTGGGGGTGAGTCTGAGAGTGATGAGGATGGCGCTGACTAGAGAGCTCACTGTGGAACAGACCTGACTCGCTGCAATGATGCCTTTATTAAGGAATCCTAGATGGCATGATTTTGCCCTATCACCCCGTCTACTTGCCTTGCTTTGGAGGGCACCCATCGGCTTGACCAAGTCCTGATCCACACTGCAGTGGGGAGGGAAGGGAGGGGATTGTAGTCTGTCTGGCTGAATGGGATGTTTGATGGCACCATGTGAAACCTTATCTGGTGGCTCTGAGTCCACAGACATGCAAGCTGTACTGCCTGAGAGCAATTACTATGCATATTGGTGTGCCATATACCCATAATCACTGGCTTTTGATATTTTCAGTATTATGCTGTGGTATAACTAAGGTTTTTGACTACAATGACACTTGCCCTGTTATTGTTTCATATATTTAGGCACCTCCAAGTACTGCTGTGTGTTAAAGGACGATAAAAATCTGTTAAAAAAAACTAGAACAGGTGTACGAGTGATGTAATATGTGATTTTATAAGCAGTGCATGGCGGGAGCACAAGTTATAGTTACCTCTGTGAACTCTAACCTTTCGAAGTAAAAACGACACAGAGTTTCATCAGTTAATGTTGTTACTGGCATATTCACCTAACCTTACTTTAACCTTTTTTTTCAGTGAAAAAACAAAACAAAAATTCAATATATATATATATATTTGTTAGCTTGTTTTATCTAGTAGGTAGTTATAGGTAGTTATAGTTAGGATCTAGTTTCAATAGGAAAAGCATTTTTTGATTTGCTATTATTTGGGCCTTGAGGTCCCCATGGGACCCCCTGAGCATGCCTAGGGGGTCAGGGTGTTTCTACCCTGCCCCCTTTTCTTGTTTTTATCTTTTTTTTACTGTTTTCTTGTGACTCGGTTTTACCGCGTCACAAGATGGCTGCCAACACTTCCTGGTTTGGAGTGTTGCCAGCCAATCAGAATGAAGCTCGAGAATGGGAGGGTTTGCAAATCATCCTTGGTCACCAGATATAGATATTTTTTATTTTAAAATTTCTCAGGAACTACTCACCAACCCAAGCAGCCACTTACACACCAACTGACAGACTGATACAGACATTCATACAGATTAGTCAGTCACCCATGTAGTAGTAAGACATGTTTAATCACTCACTTATACAGTCAGTCATACACCTATTGAATCATCCATTCAGACACTCATACACCCACTCATTCTTCAATACACCTTGGGGTATGTATATATATATATATTCACTGAAAAAACCATAGGTTTCACACACGTTATAGTTAGGAATTAGCATTTAAAAAACCTTGCAAATTCAGTGAAAAAACCATAGGTTTCACACATGTTATAGTTAGCTGGACATTTTACTGATAAAAAACCAATGAAATTCCCCCGTTATAGTTAGTGCAGGCAACTATAACTCACGCGACCGCAATCCTCTGCTGATGCTAATACTGTATTTAGACACTTATTTGCCCATGTCTTCTTCCATTAAATTTTAGCTATACATATATTACAAATATATTTTTTTCATAAAGACACATATGTCATCAGCAGAGGATTGCGGTCGCGTGAGTTATAGTTGCCTGCACTAACTATAACGGGGGAATTTCATTGGTTTTTTATCAGTAAAATGTCCAGCTAACTATAACATGTGTGAAACCTATGGTTTTTTCACTGAATTTGCAAGGTTTTTTAAATGTTAATTCCTAACTATAACGTGTGTGAAACCTATGGTTTTTTCAGTGAATTTGTACGGTTTTTTAAATGCTAAGTTACTTTACACCATTCGTGGCGTGCGCGCCCACTTAACGCAGTTCGTTCCGTGCGCGCACGGTGCGCTTCGCGCACCGCGTGCCCACTTTACGCAGTTAGTGCCGTGCACGCACGGTGGGCACGCGGTGCGCGTAGCTACGCGCACCGCGTGCCCACGTTACGCTGGATGGGCCATGTACGCACGATGCGCTTCGCGCACCGTGCGCACATGGAGGACATATTATGCGCTTCCTTGTGAAAGGTAATGTTTGATTTTTTAAGGCACTTCCTTGACCTGTAGACTACCTCTCTGCCAAATTTCAAGGAACTCTGTTCAGCCGTTCGGGCTGTAGCTGTGTCTAAAGGTCCTATGGAAAAATGCATGGGAAAAACGCGTTTTGGGACCCCCCTTTTATCTCAGCCCCCGCTCGACGAATCTCCCCGAGACTTTCAGGGTAGGAGCGGAGCGTAGCGCCCCATTAGTTTTGAAAATTTCACGAGGATTCGTCGACCGGCGCCAAAGTTATTCCAAATAGAATGTTGCGGTTTTCCTATGGAAACAGGGTCCTAACTATAACTACCTACTGGCGACCGCCAGTAGGTAATATAGATATATATATATATATATACATATATATATATATATATATATATATAAATAAAACATATTTAAACTTTTTAGAAACACTCAGTCACTGGATGATGTCATCAGTGATGTCATCAGTGATATCATTTGAGATGTCATCAGTGATGTCATCAGTGATATCAATGACCATGTCATGAGTGGTGTAACATCTGATGTCATCAGCAGTGCATTGCCGGGGCGTGAGTTATAGTTAGCTCAACTAACTACAGCGGCCAAATTTTTCTGGTTTTGCACGAGTGAAATGTCCAACTAACTACAATGTCCCTGAAACCTGTTTAATTCAGTGAATATATTATCTACTGGCGGTCACCAGTAGATAGTTATAGTTAGGACCGTGTTTCCATAGGAAATCTGAAAATTCTATTTTGAATAACTTTGGCGCGGGTTGACGAATCCTCGCGAATTTTTCAAAATAGGTGGGGCACTCCGCTCCTACCCTGAAAGTCTCGGGGTGATTAGTCAAGCGGGGGCCGAGAAAAAAGGGGGGTCCCAAAACACGTTTTCCCCATGCATTTTTCCATAGGGACCTTTAGTCCAAGGTACAGTTAAAGGTACATATATATCTATAAGCGCGCACCGTGCGCGCACGGTGCACGCACGGTGACGTGCGCGAGCGCAATTCTGATTGGTTGTTAGATGTCAGTAAACATTCGAATCGGTCGAAATCAGGAAGTGTCGGCCGCCATTTTGTCTCTCGCAGTCTGAGCCAGTGAAAAACAACGGTGGAGAACGTGAAAAGGGGGCAGGGTGGACAGATCCTGACCCCCTAGCCTTTGTCAGGGGGTCACTGAAGGACCCCCAAGGGTGAAAAAAACATTTATTGTTTTGACAAAAAAGCGCGGTGTGTGCGCACCGTGCGCGTACACCATGCACAACGCATCGTGGGCGCTCGGTGCGCGGAGCGTACGGAGTGCCCACAGCACGCGCACGGTGCGCACACGGTGAAAAACCTGAAAAAAAATATATTAATAAATACATAACTTAGCATTTAAAAAACCGTACAAATTCACTTAAAAAACCATAGGTTTCACACACGTTATAGTTAAGAATTAGCATTTAAAAAACCTTGCAAATTCACTTAAAAAACCATAGGTTTCACACATGTTATAGTTAGCTGGACATTTCCCTCGTAAAAAACCAATGAAATTCCCCCGTTATAGTTAGTGCAGGCAACTATAACTCACGCGACCGCAATCCTCTGCTGATGACGTCAGATATTACATCACTGCTTACATATGTGTCTTTCTGAAAAATAAATATTTGTAATATATGTATAGCTAAAGATTAATGGAAGAAGACATGGGTAAATAGGTGTCTAAATACAGTGATGTAATATCTGACGTCATCAGCAGAGGATTGCGGTCGCGTGAGTTATAGTTGCCTGCACTAACTATAACGGGGGAATTTCATTGTTTTTTTACGAGGGAAATGTCCAGCTAACTATAACATGTGTGAAACCTATGGTTTTTTAAGTGAATATATATATATATATATATATATATATATATTACCTACTGGTGGTCGCCAGTAGGTAGTTATAGTTAGGACCTAGTTACCATAGGAAAATAGCAACATTCTATTCCCAATAACTTTGGCGCCGATTGACGAATCTTCCCAAAATTTTCAAAATAATTCTTTGTTGAGGTCAGCTCCTATGTTGAAAGTTTAGGGGTGATTCGTCAAGGGGGGCCAAGAAAAGAAGGGGGTCCCAAAACGGGGTTTCTCTATTTTAATTTCCATAGGAAACTTTAGACAAGGCTACAGGTCGAACGGGTGAACGGAATTACCCCAAATTTGGCAGGGAGAAGGGTCTCGGTCTACCAAGCACGCTTTTGTTAATTTGGTGTAAATTCGTTCAGTAGTTTTGGAGAAATGTTGAAATTTACAGATATCGATATTTGGGAATTCTGCCATCTGATTGGCTGAGGCGTTATGAGCATGAGCTTGTTGCTGATTGGCTGCAAGCAGTGCGAGCGGTTGCAACTAGGAAGTGTTGGCCGCCATTTTGTGATTCTGTTGAAGCGAGTAAGGTAAAAAAAGGGAGAAAAAAGTGGGAAATCGGAGGGTAGGAGCACTGTAACCTCTGTGGGGTGTTTAGGGTGTGCTATAGTGAGGGTGCAAAGCGAAGTATTTACCCCTACCGGTGTGTAAGTGGTGGGCTATGGAAATTAAGTGAGGTATTGGGTAGAGTCTGATGTGGCTAAGGTGAGCTGCTGTAGGACTCAGGGATTAAAGCGTGAGCCCAAATTGTGTGTCTTATGCTGTGAAGTCATGTGCCGTGGCCGCTGCACTACAGTTGTGGAAGTAGTATCCGGATGTGTCTATAACTACTAGGACAAACAACTGACCCGTACTGGTATGAAAGTCCTGGGGTACGGAATATATTTGAGGTATTGTCTAGAGTCTCATGTTGCTAAGCTGAGCTGCTGCCGGAGTCGGGGATTAAAGCGTGAGCCCAAACTGTGTGTCATATGCTATGAAGTCATGTGCTCTGGCTGCTGTGCCATATCTGTGCTAGTAGTGTCAGCATGTAGTTATAGATACTTGGATGAACTTTTGTTTAGAACATTGTAGCTTGTGTATGGTGCTTGGGTGGTGTTGTATAGCTAGTGCGAAGGTAAATCAATATGGTATTTGTAGAGCGCAAACTACTCACCCCTATTGGTGAGTAGAGCTGGGGATCAAAGCGAGAGGTCTGTGCTGCAAAGTGAGATGGTCTGGCTGCTGTGCCACAGCTGTGTGGAGAATACATTTTGGCGAGTGTGTGGGAGTTGGCAATATATGGCCCTAAAATAGGGGGCCTAAGTTGTAAGTTATAGGGTGACTCTAAAAAGAGCCCTTGTGTTCATTAGTTGGAGCTACATATAAGTGCGGATGCACAGCTTCAAGTTATTCAGGAAAACTTGATTTCCCTGATCTGTGAAGTGTACTCCATCACTTCTGTATATATCCGCCATATCAAAATGTATGTTGTTGTTGTATATGGACCCCATTTTGTGGTCTCTGAGGTTTGCAGAGACAGCTTTGTTGACTTTTTTCTGAGATTTTTCAATCTGAGGACAAAATTGTTTGGACCATTTGCACTTCTGTCTTTGGCATATATTGAAATATACAAAGACAGTTTGAGGCAAAAGTAACATCAATTGTCCAAAGGTGTCCTTCATAAGCATTTCCAAATCTACCCCAGTCAATGTGCCTAGGTCGTTTCCACCACAATCATAAGGTCAGGGTGTTGGAGATGCAAACAGGTTTTAACCAAAGGCAGCAATTGGTGCAACTTCAATCCTCTCTGTCCAAACCATTTAATGTCCACATTTTGTAAACCTAGGTCTAAATCAATATTTCTCTGTTCTGCATACCTCCTGCACCAGAAAACATAGCTATGTCCTACGATCCACACTAGCATTTTGAAGGTATGGCTGTAAGGTATGGAAAGATGTCTGTAGCTCATGTAGTTCCTTCGTAGAATAAGAGATATGTTTAAAGATGGGGAACTAGTTTCTTTCCGCATACAAAACAGTACCTGATTGGGAGATGAAAAGCATTGTTTTTTAAAAGTAGGGTGCATATTTGTTTTGTGGAAAAGTATGTTTGTGATTGGTTAAAAAGCAGTTTGCACGTACATATTATAGTGCATATTATAGGATAACGTTTGCACAACTCAACCACACCTGCTACTTGCATTTGGAAGGCACTGTTCAAACTTAAAACAATCGTGAACTTTTAACCTGCACTTGCCGTTAAATGTTTGAGAAAATGTTGCAAAAAAATATTGTTAGGTTTAAAAAAATTGATGAACTTTTAACCTCCACATATTGTAGAATGTTCTAGAAAGTGTGTTGATAGAATACGTTGCATTTCTGACTTTGATGTGTACTTGAATATTAAAAAAACTATTTATATGGAAAAGTAGAGAGACAGTAATTAAGAGAATTTTTGAAAGCTAAAAGAATCAAGGAACTATTGTAATTTGTTCTTGATTACCTACTGGCAGTCGCCAGTAGGTAGTTATCACTGTTAACGGTCTGAAAGTGCGGTGTTGCTCAAAGTGGCATGGTTGTGATATGATATGGTGCTACACTCGGGTATGAAACCGAGAGTCTAAACCGTGAGTTCATTGCTGTAAAGTGATGTGGTCTGGTGTTTGTAGCATACGTGTGCAAGTAGTATTAGTAGGCGTTTATACTATACAGGGAGTGGGAAGCGAACTACTGACTGCTACTGTGTGTTGAAGGTATACCGGAAGCAGGAAGTGAAGTAGTTACGCCTACCGGTGTGAAGACTTGGGGATGAAACCGAGCTGATTGCTGTAAAGTGATGGGGTCTGGGCGGTGTAGGATACTAACCGCTGTAGTATAAGTGTGTAAGTAGTGTTAGCATGCGTTTATAGTATATAGGGACTGGGAAGCAAACTACTCATCCCTACTGGTGTGAAGACTTGGGGATCAAACCGTGAGCCTAAATTGTGAGCTCATTGCTGTAAAGTGATGTGCTCTGGGCGCTGTAGCATACTTGTGGAAGAAGTGTTAGTTTATGTTTATACAATATAGGGAGTGGGAAGCGAAAGTCTTACCCTACCGGTGTCAAGACTCGTGGATGAAACTATGAGCTCATTGCTGTAAAGTCATGTGCTCTGTGTATTATTCCATAATGAGTCATAGTAGAATGTTAGTATGTAATTCTACTAGAATCTAAGGAGCATATCATCAAGGAACGGCGTTAAAATTATCGCTGCTTTAGTAGTGGCAGGAAACTGCCGTTAAAATGGCGATAATAGGCTTGACAGCCATGTTAACACGAGAACATGGACTTCTATTGGAACTCTCTACAGCATATTATCAAGCCCATTATCGCCGTTTTAGCAGCAGTTTCCTGCCACTAAAGCGGCGATAATTTTAATGCTGTTCCTTGAAAATATGCCCCTCAGTATGTAATATTAGAATGTAGGGCTGTCATGAGGGGAACCTTGTGGAGTTTGCACACTGTGCGGGATTAGACGGTTGCTTTGCTGTCTGCTCCTGTTGGTGGTTGTTTCAGGTGTCTTGTTTTCGTGTAATAAATCTACTTATTGGATACACTGCTGTCTGCCTCTTCACTACATAAATTTGGCGACGAGTGGGAGAAGGCAAAAAGAAGGCACCATTCAGCAATATTTCAAAATTGCTTGCGTTGTGCTGAAGAGCCGTTTTGTTAGTGTAGCTGTTTCTACTCATGTCAGGGTTGTCGGCTCATTGAACTATGTCATCCGACTTCTGTAGGATTTATATTTTTAGATTTTGTGCTTCCTCTGCTTCTTCACTCCATTCTGGTCGCTGTACTACATGTGTGTAAGTAGTGTTAGTATGCGTTTATACTAACAAATGCATCATGGTAGTAGGGAGGGCGACCCCTCAGGCGCAGCTCATCCAATGTCCTGGGGTGTGCATTCACTGGACATTTGTGTTTGCTATTAGAGGGTGGTGCATGGCTTCCACCCTGTGATAGCAAATACTTGTTTGACTACTTGAAGCGAGAGGAGGAAAACCTCGTATCACTGTAATAGAGGGGATGCGGATGGTAAAAATGGAGAGAAAAAGAAAAAAAAAAGAAAAAAAAGTGGGGTCTCACCCGTTCTTTTAAATGAGGGCCTGGTGGGTGGGTAATGTTCCATGGCCAATCCAATTATTATATTGCGGGGTCTCTGTAGGACTGGAGATCTTAATGTCACATGTAAATTAGGCGCGGAAGGGCACAGAGACATTTTGCAGCCTAGAGGAGCGCCACCTTCCCGGGTATTCTTTACTAATTGTTCGGGGGTTCGAGGCCAACTGAAGTCCAGGGATCGCCACACTCCGGGTCTTTATTTAAATATGCAGGGTGGGCCTCGGCAGTCCCTGAAGCCTCGGTGGTCTTAGGCAGTGCCTTATTTGTTCTGTAATCACACGGGCAGTACTTATGGTGTTATAAAGTGATACACTCATAGAACTCTTGCAGTTGTACAATTACCCAGGCTTCATTTGTCTAATAGTCAGTTAGATTATGTTTGGTAGGTGCACTCTAATATTAAATAATGTTGTCCTTAAAATCTCCTATAAACAGATGATTCTCACAATAAACAATAGACAAGTGTCATCAGAAAAATAAGACGTATACACTCAGTTATTTATTTGGAAAAATAAGTAACCTTTATTAAAACAGAAATAAATTGAAATGTAACTTTAATAGAACAGTATAATAAAAAAACGTGGGTTGGACTCCAGTGGAAGCAGGGTAGGAAACCTGCAAGACAAAAATGAAACATAAGTATGTGTGCCATGTGGAAGAGGTAGAGAAAGGGAGTCTGAATGAAAGGACCATAGTGAGAATGGAAGGGAGGGGGAGTGGGTGGAAGGGAGAAGGGGAGGGAGAGTCAAAAGAAGAGAGGGAGGAGGAGACAGAGCGTTGGCGTATTGCACCCAGCCCTTAGTGTTTACCCTCTGTCACCCGTTTGTCTAGGACGCTGGGGTCTGCGAGAAAGAGTGTGGATCAGCAAGTCCATAAAATTAAGTACATGAGGCCAGAGATTATGGGCCATATTATGAACGAAGGGCGATAACATTATCTCCGCTTTAGCGGCAGGAAACTGCAGCTAAAGCAGCGATAAGGGGTTGATAATATGCCCTTGTGAATTCCCTTAGAAGCCCAGGTTCTGGTGTGAACCTGGGCTAAAGTGATGATAATGTTATCACAGTTGTTTGATAATATAGTCCTACATTATTAGCTACGGGAAAATCGCTTGTATGCACCTGTGCACCCAGGGTGCTACACCCCAACCCCTTCCCCCACACCGTGCTCAATTGTAGGTCTTGCACACCGAAGCTTCACTGTTCACCTGCCAACACTGGTGTGTCCCACGACGTGTTGGTGCAAGCTCCTAGTATGTTTGTACAATAGACCAGGTCTCTGGTCGAGGACGGTGTCTTGATACCACAATGGAAGGTGTCAGAATGCCAGGGCATCAGCACCAGTTGAGCACCAGCTGCGTGCTTTTTCGTGCAACTAACTCAGTGTCTGAAAAGGGAGAAATAATATAATGGTGGAAACGTCTGGAGGTAAAGGAAGGTTTATTTCAAGCTTGATAGAAAATAGGAGTTGAGTGCATTCTTTGTTTTTGAAGTACGATCGACCAACTGTTAGTGGTAATCGTGGTTCAAAGAGGAGTTGTAGTGCACAAGAATACACAAGGTTAAATAATAATATGTTATGCCAGCGTTCACATACAAAGGAACAGAGCGCATGCTAGAAGCATAATGTGCGCGTGTAATGCAGTGACGGGAGCCTGTGTGCATGTACACTTAGTAAGGAGCTCACTACGTGGCCTAAGTTCCAACGCCATGTGTCTGTAGGGCAGCGCTGCCCGCTGGCTCAGGCCTACAGTACGGTCTAGCAGGTCCTTAAAATTAGACCGATGTGACTGAATGAGGTCAGAGATCACATCATTATGCACAGCAACATCGCTTTTTTTCGCATGTGCGCACTCAGGGTGATGCACCCCACCCCTCCCGCAGAACTGCCCTCAACAGGTGTCTCTAGGGCAGCGCTGCCCGTAGGTTCAGGCCTACCTTATGGTATAACAGGTCTTTAAAATGAGACAGAGATGTGACTGAATGAGGTCAAAGATCACATCATAACACATGGCAATATCGCTTATTCGCACGATGCATCCCATCCCTCCCGCAGCACCGTGCTGAAGAGGTGTCTGTAGGGCAGCGCTGCCCGCTGGCTCAGGCCTACAGTACAGTCTAGCAGGTCTTTAAAATGAGACAGAGATGTGACTGAATGAGGTCAAAGATCACATCATAACACATGACAATATCATTTGTTTGGACCTGCGCAGCTAGGCTGAAGCCCCCACCCCTCTCGCCGCAGCACGCTCAATTGGAGGCCCTGTGCACCCAGGCCGCTCTGCTTACCTGCTGTCATTGTTGTGTGAGCAAACACTACGGGCAGCAGTGCTCACAATTCAGATGGAGTGTTGATTGCAAGAGAGTGTACACCTCATGGATCCCTTTCGTAGATGGCGGGCAGTAGGGCTCACAATTTAGAGCCTGTGTTGATTGCCAGGATGGAGTACACCTCATGGATCCATTTCTTTTTTTTATTGCGCATTGTGATATGCAAGGCGGATGCGGCAAATCATTTAAGGTAGTGTGGAAGAAGAGGGACGTGTGGCATCGTGGTTATCTTATTTATACGTACGCAAAGTGGGCTGGGCTTGCGTACGCCAGGCCAGCGTAGGGGTGTGAATAATTATTCCGGAGACTTGGGCGTTGTTCAGTTCCTGCCTGGCCAGGAAGTGTACTTATGTGTGTTTCTTTTGTATTTTGACCTCGCAGAGTGTGCAATTTAGATTAGTGTAGCATGTGTCGGGAGGGCGGAAACTATTGTTAATGAGATGGCATGTGATCTTGGATGTGCAGTCTGCCCGTGGCTGATGATGCTCCTTAGAGCCAGCAATACCCAGGCCGAAAGGCAGCACAATAATGTGCAGACACACACACCAGGGGCATCGTGTAACACATATTTGTTTTTTGATGGAACATTTGAGATGCATGGCAATCACACGTGGAAGGCTAATGTACAGAGCATGAATATTGATCAAGATGATCGTTGCATGTTGTGTGTGGTATAAGATATGTGTATACAGGAAAACACTTTTCAAAAAAGCTTTCTAAGCAGAAGAGGTGTCTCTCATCAAACGCTGTAGAGAGAATGAGTAAAATGGGTGGGGTCGTACAATTGTTACAATGGGAAATGTTATGAACCAATCAAATGCTTTTTTTAAGGTCACATGGCAATCGCGCACCAAGTGCGCAAGGAGGCCGCACCCAACGCGATTTTGACAAAATATATTTATCATAATATAAGTATATTACAGTTAGAAACATATAAATGTTTAAAATAATTTAGATTTTCGCTTGCTCTCATATACTGTTTAAAGTTATTTAGATATACTTTTGAGACAAAAAAAAAGGGAATGGCGTACCCGGTGCGATACTATACGTCTGTGATGTAACACAGGGCCTGGCAGCATGTACTCGTCGAATACGCAACGCACAGCAGGCGCGACCCCATACGTACATGACGTAACGCGTGGCTTGGTACTGCGTACCTGTCGGATACCAAAGTAGTACCTGTGGTGACTTCATGCATATATGATGTTATGCGGGACGTGGTGCCATGAACTCGTCGGATACGAAATGCGCATCCTTAACGAGTTTAGCAATATGGTGGATCGGATTTGTGTGGTGATGGAGCTTGGTATGCTACCAGTATGGGAGAGCAGTTTTCTCCCCCCCCAAAAAATATATACATATTTTTGGGGGAAGATATAAAACATTACATGATTTTTAAAGTTAAAAACAAGAAGTATAATAGAGTTCCAAAATATTTAAAAATATAATAGAAAAAATATAGGTTTTATAAACATTAAAATATGAAATTAACATTTAAAAGACCTTCGAAATTCACTGAAAAAAACATAGGTTTTACAGACGTTATAGTTAGGAATTAGCATTTAAAAAACCTTAGAAATTCACAAAAAAAAACATGGGTTTCAGGGACGTTATAGTTAGTTAAACATTTGACTCATATAAAACCAGAGAAAGTCACCTGTTATAGTTAATTGAGCTAACTATAACTCGTGGCCCGCAATGCACTGCTGATGATGTCACATATTACATCACTCATGACATGGTCAGTGACATCACTGATGACATCTCAAATGACATCACTGATGACATCACTGTGTTTCTCAGTCCGTATTGGCACTCAACACCATATACTGCATAGCTTGTATCACATGTGATCCTTTCATTTATAGTAATGTTGCTGTCTTTATAGATTTTGAAATCCTTCTTGTTTTTACCTATCTGGCAGACCTTGCACTTATCATATCCAACAAAGCCCTTCCTTTCCTTATCAAGCCAATTTGGTGGTTTCTCTATTGAAAAGTGAATCCTCCCAAATTTGTCTTTCAGTGGTGTTTTTTTGTGCGTCACACTAGGTTTGGTACGCACTTTGTGTCCAACATCTAGGTCTTTAATTAGTAGGTGCAAATATTTATGAAGAATGTTGTAGATCTTCTGATTTTCTTCACTAAATGGCAGGGTCACTCTGATGTTGTCCTCTCCGTTAGATTCCGCATTCCCTCTTTTTTTACTTTTATTCCTTACCAATGTTTCTTCCCAAGTAAGGGCCTTTGCTTATTCCTATCCTGATCACACATCTATCATTAGATAACCTCTCCTAAGGATTTATTTCAGCTCTCTCAGTCTTCAAGTGGAAACTAGAGCCATGTAGAGTACTGTTTGAGGCTGTCTGTTTCCTAAACAAGGTTGTTTGTATCTTGTTGTCCTCCAATTTAAAACTTCACATCCAGGTATTCAATTTGAATAGTGCTCACAATGCAAGTGAATTTTAAACCCAACAGGTTGTCATTCAGAATGTCAAAATACAAGCAGAATTATGTTTCTGTGTTGTTCCTGATAAGAAAAAGGGTGTCAATAAATCTTAACTGGAAGGCGATCTTCTCTGTGTGGGCATACCCCATGGTAAGGTTAGCGTAGCTTGGAGAGAAGGAAACTCCCATTGCAGTTCCGCACACCTGTAGGTACATCTAAGGGTTAAAGATGAATATGTTGTTTCTAAGACACATATTGATCATTTCCAACAGCATGGTAGAGTGGTTGAGTTCCTTGATATTTCTCATCTTGAGGAAGTAGTTGACAGCTCCTATGCCCACATCATGACTTATGGATGTATACAGTGACACTTCATCAATCATCACTATTAGATAATCTTCCTGCCACCCCTTATCTGCCAAAATCCTGAGAAAATCTCTGGAGTATTTAATACAGGAATTGAAAGTTGTTACAATCGGGACCAGGAATTGGCCAACATAGGTGAAAGTTCTTTTGTATAGTGATGCACACATTGAAATGATGAGTCTTCCTTGTGGCTTAGTAAGAGTCCTATGTATTTGGGTGGAAGTAAATTGCTGGGATGACCGGACTTTCAACATTGAGGAAAGATAATTCATCGTCATCCAGCAAGCCCGCTTCATACCATTGTCTCAGTTTCTTGTTGAGTTCCATGGTCAGATCATTGATGGGATTGATTGATAGTTTCTGATAGCTTGCATTATCATTTAATTGAAGACATGCCTCCTGCATATAATCAAGTTTATCCTGGATAACTATATTTCAGACCTTCTCAGCAGGTTTTATTTCAAAGGTGTTATTGCCTATCTGTCATTTTAGGGCCTTTTTGGTTATATTTTCTTTCCTGCTATTATGTTTTATGTTCTCCAATTTTTCCAACTCTATCATTACTAGATTGTGGAATGAGTCTATTTTTTTCCTAGGGTTAGGGATGGACTAAATATGGATGTTGCTTTGAAGTCAGTGTGTAAGTGCCTATCCAGTACAATCCATAGGCATTCCAGTACTTGTGTTTCAGTTAGACCCTCAACCTCCACATTGTGCAGGAGCTCATAGCCAGTTTTAATGTCTGATTTCTGCTCAATTGTTATATTTGTTTGGTGTCCTGACGATTATGGGGTTTGTTTATGTTTGATATCAATTTTGGAAAAATACTTGGATAATTTGACCTTTCGCACAAACTTATATACATCAATTTTCATCTCAACATAATCAAAATGTATTTCAGGGCAGAATGTTAACCTTTTGTTAAGTACTGTTTCCTCATCTGCATCTAGTTGGTAATTGGATAGACTTATTACCAAATTGCTATCTTCTTCCTTTTCCTCTGCCATTAATGAGTTTTCTGCCGGTTCCCAAAGTTGGTAACTTCTTTTTTCTGGATCCCCCTCTTGTCTTCCTCTGTCTGTTTGCCCTGATTGTTGTCCTCTTCCTTGTCCCCATCCCCATCCCCATCCTCTTCCTCTTGTTTTGGGCACCCAGTGGTCCATGCATAACAGTTTCATCTCATTTAGAAAGTATTTTTTCTTTGTGCTGTTGAGATTCCCTCTCCTTCACTCAGATCTGTATCTGATCCACTCACTGTTGCACCTGGAGAATCATTCATTGATATTTGTCTGGTCTGTAGTTGTATTTTGAGAAGATCAAATCTTTTGGTGAAGGTTGGAATGCTTCCATTATTGTAATCTTCTTCATCCCTTATGAACTTCCTCCTTTTGCATTCTTCCACTTCTGTTTCATATTTGTCCAGCCTTGTCTCCATGTCTTTCCTCATTGTATTGCCCTCCACTTCCTGCTTTAGAGACTGAATCTGTGTTTCCACCCCTTTGACTAATTTGCGTATTTCCTTCATATTCCTTCATATCCTTTTTGGTGTATTCTATTAAAATGAGAATCATATTCTTAGAGCATTACATGAAAATGACTTCCAATTACACTAATATCTCTGGATTAGTATCTGTGTGATTGAGTAGGGTTAAAATCCTTAGTCCTATATCAACTCTTCCCACCTCCACGTATCTCTCTAATGTAAATATCTCTCAGCTCTTTGTTATTTCCTTTTTGAGAACTCTCTCAAGTTGATAAAAGCATTACTTCAGTGAGCATTCACCTTCCACCATCACATAGTTTTTACCTTTTGCTTCTGTGTGATGTTTTTGCCTTTTAGTGAAAAGTAACTCTGATTTCTGCACATATTTGGATGCCCTGTCTTCCATACTTCACAATTTTTCAAATAGTGTTGCCAACTGTGATTACTGATGTTGTTCTTGCAAGTTCCCACTGCCAACACTTACAGTGAGGAGCCAGCAGTAGTTTGCTCTATATCATTATGCAGGTTTTAGCCACAAAAACCCTGGTTCACTCACACAGTCCACTGCCCACCTGCGTTGGAACTGCTGCAACTCTGACCCTGTTTTTGCACAATCACACTCCTTACCTGAGGAAGACTCCTGTCTGGGTGGCGTCCTCCTGCCCCACTCATTCGGCGCTATTTCTCATTCACCATGAGACTTTTTGCGCTGCAGACACAGCGTGTTTATCTGGTGCCTCTGTTTTTCAAACAAGTTCTCCTCTTCTGTCAATGGCACCAGAAATGCAATTCTTCTGTTTCAAAAACATTGCTTTCAACAGTTATCCTCGCATTGCCTCGTGGCATCCATCTGGTCAATGTCGGGTGCTGCCGCATATATCTAACAAGCTAACAAGGGGGTCTCATGCAGCACGCGCAGTACAGCCAGTGCCTCTGTCAGAGACGGACTCCTTTATGTATTTTCTTCCCAAAATAACAAGAGGCACTCCGGAAATTCCGAATATCTAGGCCTTTATTTCACAAATAGACAGCATCCCAGCCCAAAGCATTTAGACGGCAAGTTTTGCTTACGGTATGCGACTCCATTGTCAATTGCAATTTATATACACATAAGCCTAATCTGGCCATTAAGTGGCATTGTGGGATATGTAGTAAGTCACAATGATTCACTTTCACCAAACTTAAGATTAAATAGGTTGGTACAAAAATGTATTAATTGAATAAAGAATTGACAACAGACACATATACCATGAGCAAGACTTGTAGTTGAAGCGCATCGGTGGTGGGCTAAGAGATGGCAGTTTGTAAATTAAATGAAGGCTTAGATGTTTGGAATTTCTACAGTGCCTCTTGTTTTTATTTTTGGAAGAAATATATATATATATATATATATATTCACTGAAAAAACCACAGGTTTCAGGGGTGTTATAGTTAGCTGGACATTTCACTCGTACAAAACCATTGAAATTCCCCTGTTAAAGTTAGTTCAGCTAACTATAACTCGCGCGCCCGCAATGCACTGCTGATGACGTCACATATTACATCACTCATGACATGGTCAGTGACATCACTAATGACATCACTGATGACATCTCAAATGACATCACTGATGACATCACTAATGACATCATCCAGTGAATGTGTGTTTTTCTGAAAATTAAATATGTTTTATATATGTATGTCTCAAGCTCGATGGAAGAATAAATGGGTAAATAAGTGTGTAAATGGATGATTTGTTTTGTAAAATTGATTGTATAACGGACTGATTAAGTGTATCTTAGTGAATACATGGGCTAACGAGTAATGTTTAAATATGTAAATATCTGTATCAGTCTCTCACTTTGTGTATAATTTGCTGCGTGGGTTGGTGAGTAGCTACATGAGTGTCTATATGAGTTTTTAGTTGGCTTTTTGAGTATCAGTACGAGTGTCTGTATGGTTCGGTGAGGGGTATTACTTAGTGCATAGATACATGAATGAGTGACTCACTGTTTGTATGTGTAGAAGACAGCATGTGTGCAGGACTGTATAGGTGGATGAGTGTGTGTATGGGTGTGTTAGTGAGTGAATGACTGTCTCAATAGTGTCTTTATGAGTAACTACAATTGTTTTAAACTAGTATATGTGAGTATTGGTGTATATAAGTGAGTATATGTGAGTGTGAGAGATTGGAAGAGTTCCTGTATAAATAAGTATGTGTTTCTATAAGTGATTGTTTAAGAGAGTAAGTATGTGTACGTTTCTGTAGAAGTAAGTGTAGTGGTGTGTGTATAACAGTATTTGCAAGTAAATGGATGTTTGATTCTTTATTAGCATGAGTGACTATGTGTGTGAGTAACTCTATGAATGAGTGACGGTGTGTAACAGGATGTATAGGTGTATGAGTATATATGATCAGTGAGTACATGTATGAGTGACTATATAGGACTGTTGGTGAATGAGTGGATGTGTATGTAGATCTTGGAATTACTGAATAGGTTGTTGTAACTGGTATGTCCATTTTTTTCAACATTTTAGTTTCTATTTTTGAATGTGTGTATCAAAGGTTATATTAGGGTGAGAGGATGTCTGCCACTCTATCACAAGGATAATGTCATCAGTGATGTCATCAGTGATGTCATTTGAGATGTCATCAGTGATGTCATGAGTGATGTCACTGACCATGTCATGAGTGATATAATATGTGACGTCATCAGCAGTGCATTGTGGGAGCGCGAGTTATAGTTAGCTGAGCGTTTTGTACAAATGAAATGTCCAGCTAACTATAACGCCACTGAAACCTAAGTTTTTTTCAGTAAATTTCTAAGGTTTTCTAAATGCTAATTCCTAACTATAACGTGCCTGAAACCTATGGTTTTTTCATTGAATTTCAAAGGTTTTTTAAATGCTAATTTCTAACTTTAACGTAATTGAAACCTATGGTTTTTTAAGTGAATTTCAAAGCTTTTTTAAATGCTGTTTTATAACTATGCCTACAGAGGTAGGACATGTGAAGAAAGAAGAAAAAACACACAGAAAGAAGAAAAAGTAATGCAGAAAGAAGCAACAGAAGTCCTCAAAGACGAAGAAAGGTGCAGGAAGAAGGAAGACGTGCAGAAAAAACAAACAGAGGAGCAGAAAGAGGCCTTTGTTGCAAAATCATCCTGTACCCTCAACATTTTCAGATGGGTACTGGTGGTAACTGACTCTGACTAACCAGTCCTAGAGCCAGTGCTAAGCTAAAAGACACTTAGAATACAGTTAAAACACCTACATACACTAGGGAACACTATGCGTTGGGGTACCCCTGTTAATAGCATGACCTCCTCTGTAAGCCCCTAGTATATAATAGGGCAGGGGGATTAAAACTACCTCTTAAAACGCACCACAGGGCGCGTTTGCACACTGGTGAAGGGAGGGGGGAGCTGAGCTGGCGTGTGCAAACACGCCCTGTGGATGTTTTAATTTGGAGGATAAAGTCCCCTTGAATCCTGAGGGTCCCTTGGGTACAACTAGCCCATCAGGTATATCTAGTTATCACCACAGATCTGTGTTGCTGAAAAAATGGGCACGGCCTGGACCACCTCTCTGCAACGCAGCGCAGTAGCGCTTACTGGAAGCACCTGGTGGACTAGTTGGCACCCATGGGCCCTCAGTATTGAATGGGAATTATTTTCCCAACTTAAAACGCGCCATAGGGTGTGTTTGCACACGTCACCTCAGGCCCCGTCCCCTCCCTTCCCCACTGTGTAAACACGCCCTGTGGCCGTTTTAAGTTGGGAGATTAACTCCCCTTGAATCCTGAGGATCCCTCGGAGCAAATTAACCCACTAGGTACATCCAGTAAGCACCATTGCAGAGAGGTGTAAAAAGGGGCACAGCCTGCACCACCTCTCTTCAACGCAGCAGTGCGCTTACTGGAAGCACCTGGTGGGCTAGTTGGCCCCTAGGGTCCCTCAGGATTGAAGGGGAATTATTTCCCCAAGCTAAAACGCGCCCTAGGGCGTGTTTGCACACGTCACCTCAGGCCCCATCCCCTCCCTTCACCATTGTGTAGAGAGTTTAAGTCCCCTTGAATCTTTAGGGTACCTAGGGTCAAACTAGCCCACTAGGTACCTCCAGTAAGTGCCACAGAGCTGTGCTCCAGAAAGGTGTAAAAAGGGGTGTGGCCTAGAGCCAGTGCTATGTTAAAAGACATTTAGAATACAGTGAAAACACCTACATACACTAGGGAACACTATGCGTTGGGAACCCTGTGATTAGCATGACCTCCTCTGTAAGCCCCTAGTATATAATAGGGCAGGGGGATTAAAACTACCTCTTAAAACGCGCCACGTGGCGTGTTTGCACACGTCACCTCAGGCCCCTTCCCCACTGTGTAAACACGCCCTGTGGCCGTTTTAAGTTGGGAGATTAAGTCCCCTTGAATCCTGTGGGTCCCTAGGGTCAAACTAGCCCACTAGGTACCTCCAGTAAGCACCACAGAGCTGCGTTGCAGAGAGGTGTAAAAAGGGGTGAGACCTCAGGACACCTGTCTGAAACGCAGCTCCCTGGCGCAAACTGGAGATACCTGTTGGGTTAGTTGGCCCTCAGGGACCCTCAGTATTGAAGGGGAATTAATTCCCCAACTTACAACTCGCCAGGGGCCGCGTTTGCAGAGTGCTGCAAGGAGGGGGCGTGGCCTCCGGCGCGATGCCGGTCTTTTATTTTATTTTTATTTTTTAAGAAGGGGGCTGTGTGGCCCCCCTTCTTTTTCTAATTTATTGGCCCTGGGGACCCCATCCCCCAGGGCCTGCCACCTAATTTTTTTTTATAGCAAAAAACTTTTTTAGACAGTGGCCGCGTGGCCCCCCTCCCGAGGCCTTAATCAGCCCCGGAGGATTTTTTTATTCATTAGGAGGGGGCTGCATTGCCCCCCTCCTCAGGCCACTTATGGCCCCGGGGACCCCATCCCCCGGAACCGGCCTTTGTTTTTTATTATTTTTTTTAAATATATTTATAGAAACACCTAGGACATGCTGGACAAACCTTACGTACCTATCACCATGACGAGTTGCGTGATATTCATTAAAAGGCGACTATGCATACAATGAATCCACATGGAATGTATTTACATCGCTAGTGAAGCTCTGACGTGTCTGACGCCCTACCGTGCTTTATCCCGGCGCCCCCGCCGTTGGGTACTCTCCAAGTAGACACCCTTGTTGTTTATTTATACAAACATGGGTAGCTATTGACGGGCACATTTAATACACACGCACACCAAGCCATTCAAAGGGGATTCGACAAAAATTCGACCAAAACTATGCAAGAAACCCCCCTCACGGTTAATAAAACACACATCCACCGCCGGATGTGTAACACTTTTTATTTTACTCTCTGCAAAGGAGACAAACCTCACTTGAGAGTCACGGTGCGCTCCTGGTTGAGCCCAATGCTGTGTTACACCCACCAGTGCCCGCCGAGTGCCACACACCTCTGTGTTGTATTCCACCAGCTAGTGCATATGCTATGACACTCTCTAGCTCATGTGCACTGTAACACCACCCCGTGAATATGTCATGCCACACTTGCCTTCGCACGGGTTATATTGCCTCATCTAATGTGGCTTCCTCGATGCCTATGTTATAACGCACAGCGCTATGCCATACATATTACAATCTGGGATCCATATCTTTGTCACAGTGCATATGCAACGTTACACTCCCCAGCACATATTTTATATTACAACTTTAGAGACTAGTTAGGTCACACAACACTGCCCTGTGCATATTACACTCCAAGGTGCATATCGCATAGCACGCACTAGTGCCTGTGCTATCTCCCGCTCTCCAATGTATCTGTCATTGCGCACAATGTATTGCATATTATATTTCACGCCCCGGTTCATCTTATATCACACTTTTTGGTGCATAGTTTATACCATACACTATATCTAGTTTTCATTTTCAATCGTGCTCTCAGGACTATATTCTATATAACACTGCGTTCACCTGCCCTTTTCACAGGTATTACATTTTGCTATGGGGGGTGGAGAGTCAGGGGGTATTTCTGCCAAGTGAGCCCGGAGTCATAGTCACAAACATCCTCTTCTTCCTCAATAAAAGTGAGATTATGCTGCATACTTGTTCATATTTTAAGTAGTTCACACAGACACACATTTTAAAAACAATAAAGTTCCTAATACCTGCCTTCTCTGAACAGTTAGCTTGCTGCCCCATCCACCTCCTCCCTATCCTCTGTTGTCTGAATCCATGGACTAGCCTCCTCCCTCCTGCCATGCTTGGTCTGATGTGCTGCCACTGCCCTCCATTTAGCATGATGTACCAGTCCCCTCGTCCTGACATCCATTGCCCAATTCTATGCCCCATCATTGACCTCCTGCTTAGCCTCTGTGCTTAGCTTGCTGCCCTATTCCCCTTCCCCCTGCCCTCCAATGTCTTTGTGCATGCCCCTGCTCCATCCTTTTTGCCCACCATGTTTCATGGACCTGCCACTCCTATCTACTCTGAGTGTTCTGTTGAGCTGCCACTCCCCTCCCACCTGCCTAGCATTGTCAGATGACTGTAACCTGTCCCTGCCACCTCCACCCTGCCTGTCCACATTCCATGCCCCTATCCCCTTCCTCCTGTCCCCCGTGGTCAATTTTACTGCCACACCCTTCTGCCCTCCCTGGTCTGTTGTGCTGCAACTACTCTTCCTGCCTGCCCCACGTGGTCTGTTGTGAGGCCCCTTCCCCTGAACTCTTTTGTCTGTGCCCAGGTCCTGACCCTCCGTTCTATCCTCCATGGTCCTTTGTGCATGCCCCTACACCCTACTTCTTGCCCATCATAGCCATTGTACTGCCACTAGCCCTCCCGCTTGCCATGCATGGTCTTCTGTGCTGCCACGGCCCCTCTCGCCTTCCCTATGTGGTCAGCTAGCTGCCCCTGACCCCCTCCCACCTTCCCTCCATGGTCTGTGTGTATGCCATCATAGTCTCACTGTTGGTCTTCATGGTGTGTCTTGCTTCTAGTGCCCATCCTGCCTAACTTCCATGGTCATCTTGCTGCTCCTGCCCTGCCCCCTTGCCCCCAGCCCTCTGTTTCCATGTGCAGACCCCTATTCGCTCCCTCCTGGCTTGTCTGTTCCATTGTAATGGCCCTGATCCGTCCCTCCTGCCCTTTATAGTCTGTTATGCTGCAGCTTTCTCTCCTGTCTTTCCATTATGGTCAGCTCGCTACCATTGCCTCTTTCCCCTCTGTTCTCTGTTGTCAATGTGCATGGTCCTGTCCCCTCCCTATTGCTTCCTATGGATTGTGGTGCTGCACACCCGTCCCGCATGCCCTGTGTGGTGTATATTGCTGCTGCAAACCCTGATGTCTGCCCTGTAGGGTCAGTTTGGTGCACCTCTCCATATCTCCCCTGTCCTCTGTTATCCGTGTCCATGTCCCTACCCTAATTCCTCCTGCCTTCCATGATCCAATGTACCATACTTGCGAACATGTTGAACTTGGTAAGAGGGAGATTTTGAGAAAAAAACTGGGATATTAATTTTCCCCTTTGAGTTACATTGAACAATAGGAGATTGTAGACATGAGGCAGATCAAATAAAGCCCATTTGAGCTTAAAAACATTGAACGTTTCCTGGCTGAATCGGGTCTGCTGGCATGTATGGTTGTACTACCACTGCCTCTTCCTTCTGCCCACAATGGTCTATTATATTGCCACAGCCTCTCTTGCCAGTCCTGTATTGTTGGTGTGTTGCCCCAGCCCCCCTTTCCACTGCCCTCCATAGTCTGTCATGCTGCCACTGCCCTTCCTGCCTTCCCAGTGTGGTCAAATTGTTGCCTCTGCACCCTCCTACCTGCCTTCAATTTTCAGAGTCCGTGCCCCTGGCCTCTGCCTCTCAACAGTATCCTAATAAACAACTAGATTGCTAACATTCTATATTTATTACAAAAGTGTGGAACGCCTGACGTCATCTTGATGTAATCAAAACTGTAATACCTAGAGCATTTCCTTTAGAAATTACATATATGAGAGGGTCTTATTTGCATCAAAATTATGGTTAGTGCTCTAAAAAACTAAAATGAGGACATATTTTCTGAGTTTTCAAATAGCGACAAAGCACTTTTAAATTATTTGTTATCTTTATGTTTTTTTATCCAGTTAACCACTTGATTAAATGTTGCATATAGGGGAGAGGATATGGTGTTACTTCCAGAGCTGCAGACTTTGCAACTGGGGAACCAGGTTGGAGTTTCTGCTTCAGCACGACATTCTGTGTTTCTGGTCAAATCACTTAATCTCCCCATGTCTACAACTAAAATGAATTTGTTCTTGTGTGATGTAACCAATGCTCATGTAAAGCACTCCAATACCTGACAAGTCTGCACTATATAAAACTGCAAAAACACAAAAAATAAAAAGTGTTTTGCACACTTCTGTCATTGGGCTGCATGTGGGCTACATCTGGGTGATATTTGTGCTGCATTTGGGCTCTTTTGTCTCTGGTGGCCATCTTGGGAGATTTATTTGTTATGAAGTTTCCTAATTTCCTCATTTACTGCAGTCTCCTCAGTAGGAAATGCTTTCAGTTTTTTACTTTGATTCCATCAAGAAGGTATTCAGATATGTCACACATTTGCCATAAATACTGAATGTTAGCACTCTAGTTGCTCATTAGATCACTGTAGTAAAGCTACTGCTCACCACGAAAGTCTGCTGCTGGTATTAAAAGTGCATGTTTCAGTCTGCATGTCAGACTTTTTTAATGAAATAGAAGAGGATTTGAGAAGTCACTCAAAATGTGCCCTCATTTTTCTTTGTTCAGCACTAATCATAATTTCTATGGCAAAATGAACCCCCTCATTGTGTTCTTTTTTAAATTAAATGTTTTAAGTGTTACCAGTTTATTCCAATCAAGATGGCTTCAGGTGTGCCATACTTTTGTCATAAGTAAGACAGTAAGCGCTCTAGTTGTTCTTAAGAACACTCTGGGACATTCTGTCGATGGGCTATACTTGGGCTTCATCTGGGTGATATTTGTGCTATATTTTGGATCTTTTGTCTCTGGTGGCCATCTTGGGAGACTTATTTGTTATGAAGTTTCCTAATGTTCTCAGTTACTGCAGTCTCCCCAGTAGAAAATACTTTCAGTTTTTTACTTTGGTTCCATCAAGAAGGCATTCAGATGTGTCACACATTTGCCATAAATTCTGAATGTTAGCACTTTAATTGCTCATTAGATCACTGTAGTAAAGCTACTGCTCACCAGGGAAGTCTGCTGCTGGTATTCAAAGTGCATGTTTCAGTCTGCATGTCAGAATTGTTTAATGAAATAGAAGAGGATTTGAGAAGTCACTCAAAATGTGCCCAAATGTTTCTTTCTGCTGCGCTAATCATACTTTCTATGGCAAAATGAACCCCCTCATTTTGTTCCTTTTTAAATTGAATGTTTTAAGAGTTACCACTTTATTTCAATCAAGATGGCTTCAGGTGTGCCATACTTTTGTCATAAGTAAGACTGTTACCGCTCTCATTTTTCTTTAGAACACTCTGGGACATTCTGTCATTGGGCTATACTTGGGCTACATCTAGGTGATATTTGTGCTACATTTGGGCTCTTATGTCTCTGGTGGCCATCTTGGGAGACTTATTTGTTATGAAGTTTCCTAATTTCCTCATTTACTACAGTCTCCTAAGTAGGAAATACTTTCAGTTTTTTACTTTAATTCCATCAAGAAGGCATTCAGATGTGTCACACATTTGCCATAAATTCAGAATGTTAGCACTCTAGTTGCTCATTAGATCACTGTAGTAAATGTACTGCTCACCAGGGAAGTCTGCTTCTGGTATTGAAAGTGCATGTTTCAGTCTGCATGTCAGAATGTTTTAATGAAATAGAAGAGGATTTGAGAAGCCACTCAAAATGTGCCCTAATTTTTCTTTCTGCAGTGTTAATCATACTTTCCATGGCAAAATGATCCCCCTCATTTTGTTCCTTTTTAAATGAAATGTTTTAAGAGTTACCACTTTATTCCAATCAAGATGGCTTCAGGTGTGCAATACGTTTGTCATAAGTAGGACTGTTAGCGCTCTAGTTGTTCTTTAGAACACTCTGGGAAGTTACAGTAGTACACAATGGAATCAACTGACAGTCTCTGTCCTTGTTGGATGTACATGTTTTACTGAGAATGTCAGACTTCATTCTCACATGACTGAGAAAGATAATGTGAATTTACAGAAAATATGCTCTCAGTTTAGCTTATATATCACCTTCCAAACCTCTGTGGGAAAAGCATGAGAAAATAGTTTTCTCTCAAACATGATTCATGATATCCCAGCAGAAGGCTTTTTCACATGGTAAAATCACCTTAGAACACACCACAATTCCTAAAATGAGTATGATACCATCAACAAATGAGTTATAATGTAACTAAAGTCTTAAAACCTTCTATTAACTGCAATGCTTTTTAATGAGGTGCTATCATGTATATTGGTCCCAAGATGGCTGCCAACACTTCTTGGATGAAGTGCTGACAGCCAATCAGATCTCACGATGAGATGTGTGGTTAGGCTCTGCCCAGATATATATGTGATTTTACTTTTGATTTTCTCAGGAACTACGGAACGGATTTACACCATTTAACCAAAAGGCACAACTCTGAACCAAGGGCTACCATTTTGCCAAATTTGGTGTAATTCCGTTCAGCAGTTCGGGCGGTAGCTGCGACTAAAGGTTCCTATGGAAAATTGCATGGAGAAAACATGTTTTGGGATTCCCCTTTTTTCTCGGCCCCCGCTTGACGAATCACACCAAGACTTTCAGGATAGGAGCAGACCGGAGTGCCCCAACAGTTTTGAAAATTACGCAAAGATTCGTCAACCGGCGCCAAAGTTATTCCATATAGAATGTTGCGGATTTCCTATGGATAATATGTCCTAACTATAACTATATATTTTATAAACACAAAGAAGAGGGTGGAGGCTGATTGGATCCGCAACAAACAAATATCAGTGGTTACCGTAATTAATCAAGGATATTGCACGAAACCAGAGAGTACTACCCTCTTTACTCTCAAAAATGTGGGACAAAGTCCTACATTGACATACAAATACACAAGAGGTTCAGCACTATATACTTTTGTATGATCTCCAAGTAACAACAGCCGTTTGATAAAGCTTGTGACACAAGATATAGAGTTTTTCTTCTTTATTGTTTTTGAATGAAGATTTCTTGTATTTCACATTTCATGTTCACATAGCCATAGCCAACGCGTTTCGTCTCCCATGAGACTTCTTCAGGGCTCATCAGTATCGTGTATATGGTTCTTTCCTGTATGGCCGTTCCTAGGGTATGAAAATTTCTCTAGGTCACCCAATATTTTGTGACGGTCTGATAGCCAGCAACTCAGGTCATATATATTCACTGAAAAAACCATAGGTTTCACACATGTTATAGTTAGCTGGACATTTCACTGATACAAAACCATTGAAATTCCCCCGTTATAGTTAATTCAGCTAACTATAACTCGCGCGCCCGCAATCCACTGCTGATGACGTCACATATTACATCACTCATGACATGGTCAGTGACATCACTCATGACATCACTGATGACATCTCAAATGACATCACTGATGACATCACTGATGACATCATCCATTGAGTATGTGTTTCTGAACAATTTTAATATGTTTAATATATATAGGGAAAGGCCTGTTGAAGAATAAGTGGGTGTACAAGTGTGTAAATGGATGATTTTCTGTGGTGCGTAACTGACTTTATAAGTGAGTCATTAAATGTATCTTACTGCAGACTAGTGACTAAACTGTGTAAATGTTTGTATGTGTCTGTATGTTGGTGTATAAGTGGCTGCATGGTTTTATGAATAGCTATATGAGTGTCTATATGAGTTATTGATTGCTTGTCTCAGTATCTGTATGGGTTCCTGAGTGTTTGTGTGGGTAGGGTGTGTGTGACTCTATGCATAGATGTGTGAGTGGGTGATTCTATGGGTGCATGGTTTTAAGAGTGCATCTGTGATGGACTGTATGGTTGAGTGAGTGTATGTATGGGTGTGTTAGGGATTGAATGTATATCTCAGTGGTACATTTGTGACTAACTACATATGTGAAAGGCAGTATATATGCGTCTAAGAGTATATAAGTGGGTAGATGTGAGAGTGTGTGATTGTGAGAGTGACTGTATGGATGAGTGTGTGCTTGTATCAATGATTCTATAAGAGCGTAAGAATGTGGTACTATTTTTATGAATAAGTGAACTTGAGTGTGTATAACCGCATAGGTGAGTAAATGGGAGTGTGATTATTTGCATGACTGACTAGGTGTGAGAGTACCTCTATGGATTATTGGTGGTGTGTGAGTGTCTATATAGGTGTATAAATGCATATGATAGTCTTGTATGGATTGACTGTAAGTATGAGTGACTGTACAGGTGAATGAGTGGAGGTGTATGTAGACCTAAGAGTTAATTAGTGGGTATGTAGTTATTGGTATTGCAGTATGTATGGTTTTGAGAATGGAACTCTGAAATTTTGAGTCGGTGTATCAAAGGTTATATTAGGGTGTGAGAAGATGTGGTAATTTATCACATGGATGACGTCATCAGTGATGTCATCAGTGATGTCATTTGAGATGTCATCAGTGATGTCATGAGTGATGTCACTGACCATGTCATGAGTGATGTAATATGTGACGTCATCAGCAGTGGATTGCGGGCGCGCGAGTTATAGTTAGCTGAACTAACTATAACGGGGAATTTCAATGGTTTTGTACGAGTGAAATGTCCAGCTAACTATAACATGTGTGAAACCTATGGTTTTTTCAGTGAATTTGCAAGGTTTTTTAAATGCTAATTCCTAACTATAACGTGTGTGAAACCTATGTTTTTTTCAGTGAATTTGCAAGGCTTTTTAAATGCTAATTCCTAACTATAACGTGTGTGAAACCTATGGTTTTTTCAGTGAATTTGCAAGGTTTTTTAAATGCTAATTCCGTCTATAACATGTGTGAAACCTATGGTTATAGTTATAGATTGACTTTATTCTGTAATATGGAATGGCTCAGCTCTTTTTTTTTTTAATTCACGGTGCACGCATGCGTACGTGCTCCGTGTGCGCATGCGTACGTGCTCTACGTGCGCATGCGTACGTCGTGCGTGCTCCGTACGCGTGTGCTCCATACGCGCATGCGTGCGTGCTCCGTGCGCGCATGCTTGCGTGCTCCGTGCGCGCACCCTGCGCACGGCAAGTCATGTGATTTAGAAACAACACTTTTCATTGGTTTATAGTAGTTTCAGGTCATGTGTTTAAGAAACAACACTTTTCATTGGTTTATAGTAGTTTCAGTTCCAGAAACTTCCAACACCACACCCACTCCCCTCATTATTTCTTCTGATTCCCTGGGAGAAGAAGCTGAGCAGCTTTTCCAGTACTTGAGAATGGCAGAGCAGCAGTCATCTTCTGGAAACAGAAAGACTCTTTTATCTGGCAATTTTTTAGATTTCCAGAGGGGCAGAAGAAGGTGAATGCTCCAAAAGTCACCTGCACTATTTGTGGTGTTGTCTTATCAAGAGGAGATTCTAAAAAGAAATACTCTTTTAGTATTTTCACTATAATCAGGCACGTTAAAGGAGTACACCCTGTGGCTTTTGCTCGAGCTGCTAGAGACAACCCTCCAGCAGCTCAGCCGAGCACATCCGCAACAGCTCAGCTGAGCACATCATCGGCAGCTCAGCTGAGCACTTCATCTGCGGCAGCAGCTTCACCTGCTTCTGTTCCTCTGGATATACACCCTCTGTTCAAGAGGGTGCATATACGGTGCAATGCGTGCAATGCTCTTCTCTCTTATGGGGACACCAGCATTCCCCTAATAGAGAGCAAGATACAGCAGCACACATGCGGCACCCCATAATTATTTTCATTTTTTTGTTCCTCTGTTCCTCAATTAACACAACGGCTCTTTTTAGAGCCACCTAACATCTAAACACTTAAATTTGATTTTTAATTCTATTTTTTTAATGATTTTTTTTCCGCCGTGCGCGTGCGCACACCTCGCGACGGTGTGCGCACCGTGCGCGCACCCCGCGATTTAAAAAAAAAAATAATGTTTTTTTCACCCTTCAGGGTCCTTCAGGGACCACCTGACAAAAGATAGGGGGTCAGGAACTCTGTACCCTGCCCCCTTTTCACGTTCTCCACCTTTCTTTTTCACTGTCACACACAAAATGGTGGACAACACTTCCTGATTTCGACCGATTCGAATGTTGACTGACATGTAACCACCAATCACAATTACGCTCGCGCACGTTAAGCTGCGCGCACGGTGCGTGCACGGTGCGCGCATATAGATATTTATGTACTTTTAACGGCAATTTTCTCAGGAACTACTGAACAGATTGACATCATATATGCAAAAGGCACATCCCTGACCTGAGGACTACCTCTTTGCCAAATTTCAAGTAATTCTGTTCAGCCGTTCGGGCTGTACCTTCGACTAAAGGTCCTATGCATTTTGGGACCCCCCTTTTTTCTCAGCCCCCGCTTGACGAATCACCCCGAGACTTCCATTGTAGGAGCTGAGCAGAGCGCCTCATTAGTTTTGAAAATTTCGCGAGGATCCGTCAACGGGCGCCAAAGTTATTCAAAATAGAATTTTCAGACTTCCTATGGAAACGCGGTCCTAACTATAACTATCTACTGGCGACCGCCAGTAGATAATATATATATATATATATATATATATATATATATATATATATATATTACCTACTGGCGGTCGCCAGTAGGTAGTTATAGTTAGGACCACGTTTCCATAGGAAAACCTCAACATTCTATTTTGAATAACTTTGGCGCCGGTCGACGAATCCTCGCGAATTTCTCAAAATAGGTGGGGCGCTACGCTCCGCTCCTACCCTGAAAGTCTCGGGGGGATCCGTGAAGCGGGGGCTGAGATAAAAGGGGGGTCCCAAAACGCGTTTTTCCCATGCATTTTTCCATAGGACCTTTAGAACGAGCTACAGCCCGAACGGCTGAACAGAATTACTCAAAATTTGGCAGAGAGGTAGTCCCTAGGTCAAGGAAGTGCCTTTTGTAGGTTTGGTGTAAATCTGTTCAGTAGATTCTGAGAAAATAGCCTTTAAATCAATATATATATCTGAGCCCGCTTACGGTACGCTTACCGTACGCTTACGGTAAGCGTACGGTGGCGTGCGCGAGCGCGATTCTGATTGGCTCTTAGATCTTAGTAAACATTCGAATCGGCCGAAACCAGGAAGCGGCGGCCGCCATTTTGTGTATTTCACTCTGAAAAAAAAGAGTGAAAACAAGGAAAGGGGGCAATGAGGAGAGTTACAGACCCCCTAACATTTGTAAGGGGGTCAAAGAAGGACAGAAAAGTACAAAGAAAACATTTATTGATTTTAAAAAAAATCACGGGGTACGCGTACGGTAAGCTTACGGTAAGCGTACGGTAGGAAAAAAAAAAAAAAAAAATGAAAATCAGATTTAAGTGTTTAGATATTAGGGGGCTCTAAAAAGAGCCGTTGTGTTTATGAAATGATTTTTTAGTGGTACCTACAAGTAAGTACCGATGCAGAGTCTAAGGTTCAAGAGGAAGACTTCATCATTGAAGTGCACACCATCTCCTCTATAAATGTCTTGCATGTCATAACGCAAGTTGTTGTGGTAAATGGCACCCATACCATAGTCACGGAGGAAAGCAGAAACAGATTTGTTGACGTGCTTTCTTGCTTTGTCATCGCACCGCGTGCCCACCGTGCGTGCACGGCACTAACTGCGTAAAGTGGGCGCGCGGTGCGCGAAGCGCGCCGCGTGCTCACTGTGCGCGCACGGTGCGCGAAGCGCACCGTGCGCGCACGGAACGAACTGCGTTAAGTGGGCGCGCACGCCACGAATGGCGTAAAGTAACTTAGCATTTAAAAAACCGTACAAATTCACTGAAAAAACCATAGGTTTCACACACGTTATAGTTAGGAATTAGCATTTAAAAAACCTTGCAAATTCACTGAAAAAACCATAGGTTTCACACATGTTATAGTTAGCGGAAATTTTACTGATAAAAAACCAATGAAATTCCCCCGTTATAGTTAGTGCAGGCAACTATAACTCACGCGACCGCAATCTTCTGCTGATGACATATGTGTCTTTATGAAAAAAAAATATTTGTAATATATGTATAGCTAAAAATGTATGGAAGAAGACATGGGCAAATAAGTGTCTAAATACAGTATTAGCATCAGCAGAGGATTGCGGTCGCGTGAGTTATAGTTGCCTGCACTAACTATAACGGGGGAATTTCATTGGTTTTTTATCAGTAAAATTTCCGCTAACTATAACATGTGTGAAACCTATGGTTTTTTCAGTGAATATATATATATATATATATATATATATATCTCAAGTCCAACCCCATTCCAACTCAGAAACGGGCCGACACATGCTCAGTGACAACTGGTAGATTTATTGTCAAAATTCAATGCGCAAAGCAGGAACCATTTTCAATGTTGTGAAACGCTCGGCATACGCGTTTCAGTCTTTCGACCTTCCTCAGTGCCAGTTCCAACCAACAGTGAAAATACACCTGGGGGCCTGTTTAAATATATGGGAGTTCTCTTCTGATTGGAGTGTGTTAATTAACCAATCTCCACGGCCTCTGGCTGCGCTGCTCGTCGTGATCCATGCCGGGATTTCATGTGCCCCCGCTGCGAGTTAAAATACAGTGATTTCTATACTCGTACGTCAAGTGGCGTCCCAGTCCTGCTGGCCACGGAATGCACAATCACCCCAGCCTCTATCACGGGAGACAATGATGGCAATGGAATTACTGTTGGCACCTTAATGCAGCAAACTGCCGCATCCTCTCTCCCCATCCTTTGGCAATATCCAGGTAAGTTTCCTTTCCAAGTGGGGGGGGCGACGCGCTGTACTTTTATACACAGACCAGGAGTAGCAAGCAGTGCGCGTAGCTCCAAACCGAGAGGGCGTGTCGGTAACCGGTGCTTGCCTTACCGGTGACACATCAAGTCCAACCCCATTCCAACTCAGAAACGGGCCGACACATGCTCAGTGACAACTGGTAGATTTATTGTCAAAATTCAAAGCGCAAAGCAGGAACCAAGTTCACTGTTGTGAAACGCTCGGCATACGCGTTTCAGTCTTTCAACCTTCCTCAGTGCCAGTTCCAACCAACAGTGAAAATATACACCTGGGGGCCTGTTTAAATATATGGGAGTTCTCTTCTGATTGGAGTGTGTTAATTAACCAATCTCCACGGCCTCTGGCTGCGCTGCTCATCGTGATCCAATGCCGGGATTTCATGTGCCCCTGCTGCGAGTTAAAATACAGTGATTTCTATACTCGTACGTCAAGTGGCGTCCCAGTCCTGCTGGCCACGGAATGCACAATCACCCCAGCGTCTATCACGGGAGACAATGATGGCAATGGAATTACTGTTGGCACCTTAATGCAGCAAACTGCCGCATCCTCTCTCCCCATCCTTTGGCAATATCCAGGTAAGTTTCCTTTCCAAGTGGGGGGGTGAGGGGCTGTACTTTTATACACAGACCAGGAGTAGCAAGCAGTGCGCGTAGCTCCAAACCGAGAGGGCCTGTCGGTAACCGGTGCTTGCCTTACCGGTGACACATCAAGTCCAACCCCATTCCAACTCAGAAACGGGCCGACACATGCTCAGTGACAACTGGTAGATTTATTGTCAAAATTCAAAGCGCAAAGCAGGAACCAAGTTCAATGTTGTGAAACGCTCGGCATACGCGTTTCAGTCTTTCGACCTTCCTCAGTGCCAGTTCCAACCAACAGTGAAAATACACCTGGGGGACTGTTTAAATATATGGGAGTTCTCTTTATATATATATCACCACAGCACAGAGCCCTGCGCAACACGCAATCCATACTGAAAGGAATTCCAAACCACAACGAAGTTTCTTTAGTGGGGTTTATTCCATGGCCAAACTAGCCCAATGTGTTTCGGCATTTACACGCCTTGATCACGGGTGACAGAAAATTTCGGCCAAACTTAAGTGCAAATACAAATGTTAACATAAAAGACGGCTCTTAAAAGCTTTTTGTTAAAACACCCACGGTGGCATCCATCATAACATATGGCATCCATCTTAACATATGTTTTTACATCTTCCAGTTCCTAAGTAGGGAAACAGTATGCACCTTTGAAGCATCATATCACAATGAAGGCGCCAACATTCACGGAACATTTTCATCTCATTAGGAGGCTTACATAATTTTGTAAATTATCAGTACACATTTACCAATAAACATTATAACTATATATGTGTAACGGCCATCTTATAACGTGCAATCCGACATACCATGTTGACAATTCATTAATATGATAAATCTCATAAGCACGTTATAACGGTACACTTAATATGCATGAAATCTCCAAAATTCATGTTTGTATACACATCACGTACATGAGTCACTATTACCTTCTTTTACTCATGAATGGCTGCAATTCAGTGATATCACGACACAAATCGATTGTTAACAATCCCCTACTATATCTCTTACTCATAATTGACAAATTGTACAATGAATTCCACAATCATTTTTTAACCACAATGGGTAAATTATCAATATTCGAGATTTAGTTTACATCCATTCATATTATCCATAATTGAATATAGCATACAATCAAGCGGTCCTTTATCTGCCTGTGATCTTGCATCATTGAATCCTTGATTAGTTACAGATATTCTTGTCAAAAGGAGCGTGTCATGGTTCCACCTGTATAAATACAAAAAGCACAAAGAAAAGATATACTAAAATTAAAATCTAAAATGCCTGGTGCCTAAGAATAAGAAGTGAATTTAAAACAACAGTATCAGAAGCTACACAGCTAATATTTCATATGTTGTACATACAACAGATAGTTCTCAAATGGATAACAGCCCTTTACAATACTTCATTCTCCTAAAAAGCAGGCTAACTCTTCATCAGATTTCAAACCTTTGGGTATTTTTGTTTCAAGATCAAGTATATTTCAATTGCCTCAGTTTGCATATTCTGTCTCCCCCTCTAATCGTCTGGGGAACACAATCTATTACATAAAAACGAAGCAGGTTTCTATTGCTTTCATGTAACTCTTCGAAATATCGCTTCACCAGATATTGTTTATCCTTATTCTGAATAGCATGAGGTTTGCTGTTCAGAATCATTGATCCTGAGATGCCTAATTGGTGTTGAGTGGGTGGCTCTTCCCCTGGCCACTCAGGTTCTTGGTTCACTTCTGCAGACCCTTGCAAAGTGATTTGGTTTACCTTAGCTGGAGCATGTTTCCCCTTGGGTGGGCCAGTTGTCAATGGGATGTTCTTTTTGCACTTTTGGCAGCGTGTGTCTGGTGTCCAAGCAGGTGGTTTTGTCTTTCCGTCTCTCTGACATGTCATGATGGCATCAACTTACACGGTCTTGATCATTGATGGTTTGTTGAACCTCAAGCTGCCATGGCCAGTGTTTTTTGCTACGTCCATTTCAGAGACACGTACCGTGACCTGGCGAGAATTAAGATGTCTCTGAGGCTGATACCTGTTTGACAAAGGATGAGGCCTTGGAGGGTGACTATCCTGCATTTTTCTGTAAGTTTCAACCGTACTTCTTTGGATTCTTCACCAGCCATGCAGATGCTGGCTAGCGTCTGCAGGCAGGTGTAGAAGTTGTTGATGGGCTCTCCTTTGCATGCTTGCTGTACCTTAGAGTACTCAAAGTCTGGGTTGAGTTGGGTGTCAAAAATTGCTGTTCAGGGCTGACTGCCATATCATAGTCGTCTTCCTTGCCCGTCCCTAGGAGGTAGTCCAATAGCTTGTAGATTTCCTCTTCCACATAGTGTAGCTGCAGCAACCGTCTTTTTGGTAGCTGGGTAGTTGTTGAGATGTTTTTCACCTCAGCGCCACTGTGGCAAAGTCTGCAAGCTTGCTAAATGGCTGTAGCGTGTTGAACGAGCTCTGTAGGTTGGCTGTTGCAGTTCTGGGCTTGTGCATGGCCTTGTGCTGCGTTGGCGTTGCCATATTCTCAAAAAGCAAGAGCGAGCCATATGTCCTTGCAAACTGGGTATTGCTAAGAAGCAGAAACAGTGTTCACAAGGAACTCATTTTCAAAATTAATTTGTTTTTGCAAGAATTAGTATATCCTCCTAGATTTAAACAAAACAAGAAGATACAGAATGCTCGACTTAGGTCACCCAGAGTTTTTTACAGAGCTGAACGCAATGAGCAGTTGGACAAGAAAAATGTTGAAAGCAAAAGGCTTGAACTTACTGGAAACTCTTAGACTATCTGAAGAAATACCAAAGCCCACAGTATTGTATAATCAAACAATCATAATTACTTATAGTATGCAACCCTATCTTTTATGTGTCTGTGGTTCATACGATAGATTCCTATTGACAAAATTTAGACCTGGGATATTACATAGAATAACCAGTTTCCCAAACATGAACGACTGGACAAAAGTCATGCAATTGTGCCCCTGTGATGTTCGCTCAGAGCAAACAACACTCCATGTGGTTTTATTCTGCAAATATTATAATGCTCAAAGAAAAAAATTGATTATACCTCTTTTAAAAGTTTGGTATGAGACAATGTCGCCCAGCTTTTCTAGCGCTACAGTTTCACAAAAATGAATATGTAACTTGGACATTTTTAATCTTACAACAAAGTAATCACGTAAAGGTGGGGTAAGGAAAATCAACCTCAAATGTTAAAATGAAATGTGATTTAATGTACTGTTTATGATTTTTTCTTATAGAAATCGAATAAAGCTTTGTTTGATTTGATTTGATACAGAACAAAACCCTAAATCCATAAGGCATACCAATATTTTTTCGTGAAAACCCACAGAACAGAAATTACATAGTTCTCACTTCAGCCGAAGTGTGTGTAACTTCATTTGCCTAACAGTCTTTGAGATACAAAAGAGCATAAAAATATTTTGTATTTGTATATTTGCATTATATACATTTTCACATTTGAAAGTGATTTGTGAACCCCAGTGAAGTGACCATAAGCAAACCAAACCAGGGAAATAAATGTAGTGCTATTGGAGACTGTGGTTTTTGGTAATTTAAAAGAGGGGCCAGTTGGAGATATAGTACAATCAATTTTTCAAAAATAACTCATTGGGGCTCTCCCTTTTCAATAGTCGACGACATTTCGGCCCTCTCGCGGTACGGGATCTCTTCATAACAGAAATTCTGGGAACGAGCAACACAGGGTGCCTGAATGCAGAAGTCCTTCTTAATTAATTTTGGGGTACTTCTCAATGATGATCTGGATATGTAGTGCCCTTAACACGAAAGCCACAGCTTGGCTTCTGGCGTTGTTCGCAGTAACTAGGTTACCGTAGGTTCAATTCATAGATTGGAGTAGTATCCAATAATTGAGGATAGTGCTTCATTAACCAATTGAGGCAAGGTAGCAGTAACCAATATATTGAGCGGTGACCTTCAGGAAACATTTCTTAGTTGTGAGTACCAGCCAAAAATGAAGGCAATGCTTCTTTAATCACTTGGATGCACAGGTGCAGTAATTCAATTATTCTGCTGTGACCGTCAAGGAAGTGGATACTCCCGACGGCAAGGCGCTGTAACTGGCATTAATGTGCAGCTTGGCTTACAGTGCTGTGTCTCGGTCTTATGGCTGAGCGGTGATCTGAATTTGTCTTTGAGCTACCCCAGTGTGTAAGGCTCTCAGGTAGGCTGGACGCACTGTGCTTGAAAGTAATGAGCAACTGGGGGAGGTTACTGTCATGAGGAGTAGTTTTATCTTCCTGCTCTTTGGGCCCACTTTCCTGAAGTAGGCTTGTGGTGCTCCTTCCCCTAAGCTGCACAAGGGGAATTAGAAGACTCTGACTCCCCCTATCCTTCAGTGCTGCATGGGTGCTGCTGTATCCAGGGTGTATAGTGCTCAGCCCTCGTGCTGGGTCCAGCTGCTGAGTACGGCGTTGTGTTCTGCTGAGTGTCTGCCTCGTGCAGTGCGTGGTAGCTGGACGTGGCCTTGGCCGTGTGGCCCATCTGCAGAGGCCTTCTGCACGTGCTGTGAGCTGTGCATTTCTGTGTGTTGCAGACTCACAGTGAAGTCAACTCCAGTTGGGGCTGCCAGAGGCGTAATGAAAGTTTGAGGCCCCCCCTCTGCAATGTACAAGGGGGCCCCCCACCGGATTTTATCAGGAGCTCTCAGGCCAGATTACTGTACTGAGGGGGCCCTCTGCAGCTTGCCCCCCTGCACCACGGGGGATGCAGGGGCTTGTGTTATGCCCCTGGGGCTGCTGGAGCCAGAGGAGAAGGAGCGCGTGGCCATCGGGATTCTCGTCACCAGTGCAGGCAGTTGTGCTGGTGCATAGGGGTCTAGCAGGTAACATTGAAATTATGGATCCTCACATTGGTAGTAAGAACTAGGTGGGCTTCCCTTTATTTATACCCCTGGGCACGTCTGGCTATAGGGTATACGTGCACATCACCATGATGGTCAAAGGTCGTTCCAAGTGGGACGGTAGCTCACTACACTTATTAGTTTCTTTTAAGCTGTCTCCCTAAGGCACACAGCATTCCAAAAAGTGGAGATACATTTTTTTTTGTCAGAGTTTTAGAAAAATGTTTTCACCAATCCAGTTCAGTCTCTGTAATGTAGTCCATAGCAATAATGTCATAACTTGAAAAAGCGTGAAAAGGTAATGGCATGCGATGAAAGAGAGGTAAGTTTAGAGCCTTTTGAAGGTAACGTACCTGATTGACACCCTTGACATGTCTACACTCTGAGACGTAGAAATGCAATTAGTATGAAAACTGGGGACTAAAGTAGGAAGTGCATAGGCTGTTTTTTACTGACATACAGGCAGTTTCACAAGATGTGATTGATATAAATAACTTTATGATGTCTTTTGTTCACTCATGCAAGTACTCAGACACTGCTTTAAGTGGAAGAAAAAGTGAGGAGGGTCTAAAAGGCCTGATAGCATACATTTAAAAAAATCCAAAAGAAGCATGGCCTGTGTAACTAGGATCACAGCTCATACATTTAAAATATAAACATGTGCATGACAAATTTATAAATATAGACTTATTGGACAAAAAATTGCTCAAATAAGCATGCACCAAGATATTTACCATTTCATATTGCACCAATTTCCTAAGCTATTTACAATAAAGCAATTGGCAGAAAAAATTAAAAGTAAGAGGCACCTTATCTGCTTGTTATTGCTGCTCTTGTACAGAAAGATGCTCAAAGGGGATAATTTGGATGCTGAACTGGAATGAAATAGTATCTTGGGCCCAAGTAAAATCAACTCCAGACAACAGGATCCATCATGTTGATTTGTCACTGTGTCATAAAAGGGACATGTGGTGACTATGCAATGAAACTCCGGAACGTAACAATCAGGTACTGGTTTTCTACTTCTTTAGCCAGTGAAAGTTGAAAGCAGAGTGATTAATATGGCCCTGGTTCAATATGTTGTGTCTTTTTTTGTGCTTTGGCAGGCTTCAGTCCTGAATGACCCTTTCCCACTCAAAGCCATCACCATTCTTTAGCCAAAAGCCCTGAGGCGCCCACAGTTGGTTCACTGGAGTGAATATTCATTTTCAATACACTGGGTCCCTCAGGCTATACCTAGAAAGAGGCTTTTGGAAAAAGATTCTAACAGAAGCAGAGTACTGCAGCAGGACATCAGAGGTATTATGGGGATCACAAGAGCAGAAAATAATTATGCAGGCTGGTGCTCATTTTCAGGTTACGCCTGCACAGAGCTTGAGCTGTCTTGCAAAATCTCTTGCATTAAAAAATCTTGAAATTGGCTCAGAACCCACCCATTACTTACCATTGACTGGCTCCCACGTGGCTCCTACATCACCCTTGCTTACTTTCTTACTATTGGTCAACACCCTCCTCTTAACCTCTGTCTTCCTCCTGGGCTTTCAGTCATAGAGTATTCTTCTTGCCGTGGAGCCTGGACCAAGTAATGCTTCCAGTGGCCAGTATCCTTCCACTGGCTGCCCTCTTGCAGATATACTTTTGTTTTTCATTTTACGCTAGTACTCAATGGGAGTGCATTTGTTTGCAACACCTCTCTGAGACTTCCACCCTGGCACATCCTTGTTGCTTGCCCTGCCTCTCCCACTCCCTCCAGCTTTGTAGTTTCTTTAATGTCCCTCCTACCCCATCCTGCTTTGCCATTGCTTCCCTTGCCCCTCTGTAGTGCCCAACAACTCTCCCCTAACCCCGTCACCTGCCCCCAAATTCCTATAAACACGCTCTTCGCAGGATTCCACACAACCCACATGCTTACATTTCTAATGACTATTTCACATAAATTCATGTGTATCTGTAGCTCAAGTATAGGAAAGCATGTCAGGGAGCTTTGGGGCAAGGGGCCAGACAATATGGCAGCTGCTGGCACAACATCCTCTGTTGACGCCAGGCTGTGGATCCTGCAACTGCCAACATATACACCACATGCTGTTCCTCCCTGGTGTTACTCCCTAACAGAAAATACAAATAAAGGAATGCGCTTCTCAAATGCATGGAACTTTCTGTTGAAGGCGAAAGAAGAGCTCTGAGCCTGCTCTACCCCATCTCCCTCGGCTCCAAACCCAAGCCCATCACGTGACAGTGATTACTACAGGGAGCCTGAAGGGCAATCTCTTTGAATTTTTAAACCACCCACATAAGAACCATCAATAAATAAAAAGGGAAATAAAAAAAGAAGTCATTGCATCGCATGTGTGGAACGTTAAAGATTTCCTAGGGCTCCAAATCGTGTGTAAAAATAAAAAAGGAAAATCTTATTTTTTTATTTTCGCTTACATTTCTAAGGAAATGCATTAGTCACCAAAAACAAACTAGGTAGTGATTAATTTAAAAACATTTACGTTTTTTACCTGTAATCTTGCATTGTTTCGAGGAAGTTCCGGATCCAGCAAAGTCCTCTAGGTGCGGTCCTTGCCCGATTCAAAGCTACCCACATGTTTACATTCTTGCTGACCGATTTGCACTTCGCCGTAAATGGAGTTACCAGGGTTAATAGTTGAAAATTGAGTCAGCTTGTAGCCATAAGCATTATTTGGAGATTGTTTCTGTTTTATGGCTCTAGCTTACTCTGCACAATGTTGTCTCATCCACTTTAAGCCAACCCATCATACATGGCCTCTGCAGGAAGCAGATGGGCTCTGGACTGTTGTATACACAGACAGGGGAGTTAAAAGCCTGCTTATATGACGTGGCATGCACTCTGACAGTGGGTCCTCTACACAGAGGCCACTCGGTAGAGTTAGAAACAAGCATTGGCAAAGCCAATAGAATGCACCTATGTGAAATCTATTTGCTTTGTCAATATATTTTTTTTCATGTTCACAGCTCAGACAAAAAAAGCACTATGACGTGGCAGTATTGACAAAGCCAATAGATTATGCAAATTCAAAACCTATTGATTGTGCCAATGCTTGTTTATTGAGTGATTACAGGTAAAACTATACAGACACACCATCTGGATGACTGCAGCTCTTCTCTCAGATCTTTTTTCTTTATATCCCATTTCAGGCAAACTGGGATGGGATTCAGTAGCACCGTTGCCCGTGTGGGCAGCATTGTGGCTCCTCTTGTGCAGATGACCAGTGATTACTTCCGGTTCCTGCCTTTGATGATCTATGGGGGTGCTGCTTTTCTTTCTGGGATTGGAGCTTACTTCCTGCCGGAAACACTCAACCTTCCGCTGCCAGACACAATAGAAGACATGGAGAGGTATGTAGGATGGTGATGTTTGCTTTCTTTTTGAGTTAAACTGTGCTACATATGCTGAGTTCTGATTATTTATTTTTTGCATTTTCCTTTCATTTACACTGGGTATTACAAAAACACTGAAAACATCATAAACCATTTAATATATAGTCAGATGAAAGATTTTTTAATTGATAGTTTAACACTTGTCTCCAGAGAGCTAAACTGCAAAACAAAGGCCCCAACCTTAACTCAGAGGCAACAGAAGTTTATATCTGGGTAATAAATGGTGAGTAATATGGAAGATTGCCAAAACAAGCCACTAATAACAGAGACAAGAAATACATCACTTACAAATCACAGAAACATTCATAGTTAGAGAAACATAGCTATCTCACGCAAACATATAAATATACAGAGTAGAAAATTAGCTGTTCACTGACTAGAGAGGCGTACACTTACATTGAGATGGAGGGGATCACGCTGACCTTGAAACACAATCACTGAGAGAAAGATGAGTACCTCTCACATATTAAAACAGAGAGAGATACTCCAATATTTACTATTCTGAGAAAGTCTTGTATTTAAACTATGTTGAATAGGAATTTTTCACACAGCTGGGCTTAGCTATTTAGTAAGCCTGACCACCTGAAATAGGATGCAGAATATTTAGACAGATTTGGAAGACCTACTCAGAATATCACCAGATAAAACCCTCTTCCCATAAGATCCGGGTTTAAATTTAGATAGTGGCTATTTAGCCAGTCGCTGGGTATTTAGTGACTAATTTCTGCTATTTACTTGGCCTCTGGCTAAACCGTAGAAATATTTATTATTTGGCCGGTGGCCTTGCCTTGAAAATAGCAGAAAAACTTTACTATTTAGCCAGATGCCAGGTAAATTGTGTAAATTCCAAATTGTTTGTCCGTCAGCCATCCAAAAAACAAGTACACAATGATGAGCGCTTCTGTGGGCAACAACCCTGTGATTTTGTGATATGAGAACATTGTTGCTAAAGCTGGATTAGATGCAAGCACTAACTTCTAGGTAATCCTGTGCAAATATTTTATGCTGGAGTAATTTTGGTAACTCTGAATTACTCTTGTGATGCAAAATTATAAACAAAAATTAGGCAACCACGCCTGCTCATGAAATTAAGAGTAATTTGATTTAAAAACCCTCCAGCAGATGCACGGGAACAACAAACTTAATGAGCGTGAGTGGCTACTGCCTGGTGCTATTCCTGTTCTGTTGCTGATTCTTATCGCAAAATGCATCCTAGGATCTAAATGCTGGGTTATGCTGCTGTAGTAAACCCAATTAATTTTGAGGGAATTTCACATAACTACACTACAGCAAATTACTCCCATCCATACATAGAAATCTAAAGGTTCCAAATGTTTGAATGTTTCCAAGTTATTTTGACAGACATGGCACAGAATGCAATGTGATTACACCATTAGCCGACACTCATCGACTTGGGGGTCTCTTTATGACGCTGTCTCATGACGCCTATGGGCCTTTGGCTATTAGTTGCGCTCTACAAATAAATAAATGATTAACACATGATCCTAATCCTTTTAGTTTTGCCTGCAGAGGTTGCTAGTGATACAAATGATTAGAAACTTTACAAAAATATTTGAAGCCACTTCTCTTCCACAGCTATGTGCTTTCTCTTGCTCACAAAGTCATGGGAATGTCCCTGGCCCAGAAACAAAATCACCAAAAGGGTCCATGCTGTTAAATCAGATCTTTTGTGAAGTAAATCATTGTATTATGGAGTTATTATTTCTGGTGCAGTTCAATTACATACATCAGCCTAAAACACCTGAAAACAATGATTTGTAAAAGCAAAGGCCAGAGCTGGAAATGTTGTTGTATCCCAGTGACATACTTACATCTGATATTTAAGCTTACATTATCAAAATACAAGCAATTGTATAAGTCCACTTAGGAAGTCACCAACAGAGAATAATTGAGAGACTTCATTCTAATCTCATTTTGGAAGGATGAAAAACTATGGCCCTGATTTAGAGTTTGGGGGGTGGAGTTAATTCTGCCTGGACTGTGGACAAATCTCTACATTGAAGGAACTGTCTGTCTATACAGTAAAAGTTTGACAAACATGGTGGCTAGCCAGCAAACCTTTCAAATGTATTTTTGTTTAAAAAAACGAACTCCCAAAGTGGGAGTTTGCTTTTGAAAGACAAACAAAACTAAATACCTCTAATGCTGTGAGTTTTCTCCCAGGATGTTGAGGTCAACAGTTTTTTCCCCCTGTGCCTTACAGGCAGGTTTTACACAAAATATGGTGGACTGTGTAAAGTCAGTTCTCCGACGAACCCATATCTGTTGGGCCACCAAAGAAAGTAATCCATCAAGGTGCCACGAGAAAAGGAATAGGACTATAATTAATTGAAGTGAATGTCAATGAAATATGAATGAATATTATACAGTAAATCAGGGAAAGAATTATAGGAATCAAAGACACAGAAGAAAAGAAACTCACAGAGTTTTTGTAATCATTGACTTTTATTTCTTACAATATTAGTGATAGACACTGAATAAGCAAAGACATTTTGTTACGTCCATTCTTGTGGCATACGGATCGATCATTTCAAATTTCCACTATTATACTAATTTTCCAGACAAAAGATGGTAATCCACTAATGAGGTTTCAGAAGTGATTTGGGGTGATTCTCTTTTAAATGTAATTTTCTGGCTGTGGCTCATACATAGGCTGTGTGCTAGGTGATCGTTCTCACAGGAGTAGCAAACGTGCTGGTACCAAGCAGAGGTATCTAAAACAAGCACACAATAAAGCGTGAGATATCAACCCTTTACTGTCATCAGCCTTCCTGAACAGTCATAAGGCATAGATTAAAGGGCATCCCTGCATAGAAATGTTGTCTCTTTTAACAATAGAAATCTCTGACCTGCCCTTTATTCCTAACATCAGCCCTACATCGTCACTCAAGAAGAACCAATGCTAACAAGGCCTCACAGAATTTCTGTTGGAAGCATTTTATCCATCTTCCCTCACTTCAATGTCTGAGTCGCTATCCACCAGCCACAGGGGTGCAGTCAAGCCACTTCCACTGTCTACGGAAGCTGTATGTCCTCTCCATCGCATCATTCAAAGTGCATCCCACTTGTCCATGTACTTAGACTTTCATCGTCCACACAGTCTACACACTTGCTACATATCCATTGCACATACACACACATGGAATGGCAACTGAAAGATCTGGGCGTCACAGAGACTACTTGACTGGTTTAACACTCATTTCCTCACTGCTGGCCGTCCAAACACTTCCACTACATATGTATCTCCACCACTCTTAATCTAGCCCCTGGAGTTTCACAGACCACCGGTCTGGTGCCGAATTTATCACTGCTGGTCTTTGTTCCCAGTGCTATCACAGCTGGCAATCAGATCTCTTTGTTACTTAGAATCCCTCCTTGAGGCATCTGAAATGATCTATCTAGAAACTCCCTTACCACCTCTTCTGCTCATCTGAGCCTTCTTATGATCCTGAGCTCCCCTTTGCTGAGTTCCATAGCCCTTTAACCCCATTTGTTAGCGGTTAACCATTTTTGCTGACTTCAGCCATTTGTTTCTCAAACCCTTTCTACTATTGTTCACAGACCATACTCCTTTTCACTCATCCAAATTTAGACCCCTATGTCAAGTTTGAGTCTTGTGTCAGAACAACCAGTTTAGGTAGACAAGAATCCAGCCAACCAGCAGGATCAGGGTGAGGTTCACCAGTACCACTGTCTTCTAGGTATGTCCACAGGGCCTGGTTCTCACTACTAGGTCCTCTTGGGCTGGGCCTGTTTATTTTGGCTCAGGTCGTCCTAGTTCCCCTGATCTTCATCAGCCTGTTCCTGATACCCTACTACCTAATTCTCCTCCTCTACTTGATACGTCTTGTCCAGGCCACTTTGGTTGTGACCTCAATGGTCCTCCTAGCCCTGTTACGGGCACTGCTAATTCTGATCCTTCTAGCCCAACTAAATCCTCCTCATCTGTTCCCTGGCCTCAATGGCCATAGACCACCTGCTCCTGACTTGAACAGTTCTCTTGGCCCGCCTCAAGCTTTTTCTGAATATTCTTGGCCCTGGTCTCTTGCTCATTGTCATCTGTTTCTGCACTAACTTGTCCACTCAGTCTTGATCCTCCTTGTTCTGGCCTTCCTTTTCTTAGCCACCTGGCTTATTCTCCCTTGCTCTTGTAATCATGGCCCTTCTAGTCCTTGTTCTCCTTTTCCTTCTTGTTCTGTTCCTCCTTGACCTGGTCTGCCAGGCCCTGTACTCCTCTGCCTCTGTGACTTGACCTTCTTTTTCCCTCTGGCTGTGGTCCATCTGGTCCTCCTTGCCCTGGTACTCTTTGCTCTTGTCCTATTGGCTCTGGTTGCCAGGCCATCTCCTTCTGATTCTACAGGTCCTATTCTGCTGGTCTTCCTTAAGCTCATACTGGTTTGCCTAACACATCATCCTAATCCTTTTAGTTTATCTGCAGTGATAACTAGTGATAAAGTTGATTATAAACTTTACAAAACTAGTTGAAGCTGTTTCCTCTTGTACAGCTAAGTACTCGCTCTTACTCACAAAGTCATGGGTATATACCAGGGCCTGAAATAGAATTACCAATCGGCTCTGTGTCATCAGAACCCATCTTTTCTGCAGCGGATTGGTGTATTATGCAATTATTAATTCTGCTTCAGCTCAATTAAATATATCAGAATTCAAAACCTGAAAACAATGATTTGTAAAAGTAAAGACCAGAACTGCAAATATTGTATCCCAGTGACATAATGTCACCCTAAATATCAGATGACACTATCAAAATAGAAACAATTGTATAGGACCCCATAAAGTCACCAACACAGTATCATTGATTTATTCCAATCTCATGATGGAGGAACGAAAAACGATGTCCCTATGGATTCTGTTTTGCCTAATTGTTCTTTCTATTCTTGATCCTAACAATCTTTGTTCTTTCCATAATTTCGTTCCCACTAGGTTTGATGCTTTTGTTTCTGGTCCTCCTTTTGTGGCTCTTGGCATGACTAATCCTCTTGATTATGGTCCTCCTGGTCCTTCAAGGCCCCATTCTCTTAGTGCTTTTTTTCTGATCCTCTTGACTCTTGTGCTCTCGACTTGGTCATTCTGATCTTTCTCACACTGCTCAATCTATTCCTTATATATTAGTTCATGGTCCTGCTGTTCCCTTCCGTCCACCTGGCTTCTCATGAGCTAGTCCTTTTAAGCTTTTCATTCTTAGCCCTTGACTTCTAGGTTTAGATAATCCTGGTCCTCCAGGCCAAGTGCCTTTTCTTATGATCCTTCTGGAATTGAACCATATGGTCTAAGCCCTGTTAGTCCAGGTAAGCTTTATCTGCATCCTTCTGAGCCCTGTTATTTTGGTGCTGGTCCTCATGGACATCCAGGCCCAGGTCCCTTAATCTTCCTGGCTCTTGCTGTTCTGGTCCTTCTGATCTTCCACACCATGGTCCTGCTACCCTCAAGGTCCTGGTCTTTCTACTCAATGTGGTACTCTAAACCCAGGTCCTATGGTCTAGATCCCCCTGGCACTCCTAAGCATGTTCCTGGTCCTATTGATGCTGATCCTTCTAATCCTCATTGCTCTGGTCCTGGTCCTCATGGCTCTGTTCCTCCTGGTATCCTCAGTACTGACCCCATCGTCTTCCTTCTTCCACCTCTTCTGGTCTCCTGGTCCTGTTGACTGTAATCCTCCTCCTCCTAATCTTTCTAATTTTACAGGATCTGCTGCTGATCCTTCTCCTCCTCGACCCCATGCTTCTATCTACACCAACTGATCATGGTCTCCCTTGATCTGGTCCTCCTGGGCCTGACAAACCTGTCCGGTCCTGATATCCCGGACCCTTCTTTTCCTCTTCAAAATGGTCTACCTGTTCCTGGTACTCAAGGTCCTCCTGACTAGGCCTGGGTGGTGAACTTCTCTCCACCTGTAGAGTTTGTGAAGTTTTGCCACGCCATGCTTTGCTTGGATCCCAAAGATCAGGGAAATATCCACCAGTGGAGCATAGTTTACCATCCCTACATTTAATATTGAAACACATTATTTTATGGGTGGTGCTTGTCTGAGCTTGCTTTGTCACGTTATTGGTGTTTTTCTTGCCTCAGTTAGTCAGTTCAGCGCTGCTCGGTGCTGATTATCAAGCTAGTGTGCACTGCAGTCCACTTTACTGTTTGTTTGTTGATTCCACCTCAATAGACCAGGCTGAAACAACTGTCGGCAGAGGAAACACATGTGGTAGACCAGGAGGTTAATGCGTGTGCTGTAGGAATCTGTATTCAATATACAATTAACATGACCAAATCCTACAGGCGTAGACTCCGCTTTCATTCTTCTAAGAGTTGTGGATCGGCGCGCAGGGACATTTTCCAATGCGCTCCCCATTCATGTGCTACATCTCGGGTGGAAAGCATTCTTGGCACTGGAAAGCAGGCCACAGGAGGCTGCAGGTGTCAGCGCTCTTGCCCTGGGGTTTGATCATTCTCCAATTCCGGCCAACATAGAACTGATTTCATACTTTCTTTTGGATATTTCATTTGACTCTCTTTGGTCTGAAGAGGCAGAGCTTGTCTTTTGAGCAGAGCCCAGGATCCAAGGCGAAGGGACCCAAGCAGCACCATGGCAGCGGCCACCGCAGGTAGGGCATTCAACTGCAGCCAGCACTGACTTAAATATGTAATGTTGGCAGTGTTTTATATATTCACAAATCACCATTTAAAAATCAATTCTATTGTATTTATGGAGCGCTGTACAGTCTACGTTATGATCTTCACAGAAAGAAATAATAGCAATACAACATCAAAATGACTATCAACAGCAAAGTCTTTTTGTATTCAACTCAAAAGTACATTTTATCCCCCAAAGTTGGCTATTGAATCTTCCTTTTCCATTCGGTCACACTCACAATAATGCCTGACACTCATGCTTTCACGCAGGCTTCCATATGCTTCCTTGAACATTAGGAAGTGACCCGCTCGGGGCTACCCGGGTCTCTTCAGACCACCTCTCAGCCTTCCGTACCAAATGAAGAGTCGGAAGAACAGTGGGGAACGTACCAATAATTCTTTTATTCAGATGCTCTCAGAGTGGAGCCCCGTCTGAACAGTCTCGAAGAGTGGTACTGAGGGAACTGAATTCCACAAGCATAGAGATACATTATGTGCATTTCATACCCAGGCGAAGGCACGCCCACCGTGGAATTTTCCAGGCAGATGCAGCTGGACAGCAAACTACAAAAAAATAGGTTTCAGTCCTTGTATCTCACGCAACCTAGCACAGTCAAAGGTCATTGGTGCGCCTGCCACCAGACAAGTGGGAGAGGGCCTCTATCTAGTGAGAAACGTATTCACTAATATGAACAGTCTATTCATTACCGAAGCAAAACCTAATATTTCAAACACGAAACTGAACAGAAGCTTTTCTCAGAAACAACAAAGAATGAGTTTCGATCATGATTCAAAATGGCGCCTGAACAGAAAATGGGGCTGCAAATGCCAACTTATATAGGGCACTGCGTAAGCAATCTCGGGTATATTCTGACAAACACAAGGAATTCAACCGACTGCAAGGAAATGTATTTTTATCCTGCAAATATAAGCAGATCTCATTGCATCTACCGCTTAGTAATGCTCAATTAGTTTCCAATCTCAGACATGTCGCTCTCACTGCTCTTTGAAGAGTGCAAAGTTTAGCCTTGCACAATAGGTACTGCAGTCAGATTTCCTTTTTAAATATGATTTATTCTAAATAATTGCGGGATGCCAGATTTCCTTTTAAAGAAAGACCCCACAGTTGAATTAATTATTCCACTTAGGTCCGTTTGTTATGTTTTTGCAATACAACTCCATAGTGGTCTGAAACATAATGCTTGCCCTTGCAACAATCCAGTACAACTTCGCGAGCCGGCCTCCTGCACCGCTGCCAAAATGTAAGCTCCGGTGACAACCATAATCATACAGTTTACTTAATACAGCTGGGGACCTTTGCGTTATGCACTGTAGTCACTCAAAACAAGGCAGCAACTTGTTTTATTCTGAATCAACTCATAGATCAATGCACACAGTGGTCAAGTCGAATTTTTATGTGGTACTTTGCTCCCCATCACTGGGTGCCTTGGCAAATAGCTTTGATTGTATTGAGGGAAGGGTGAGCGGGAGTGCGGTTGGGGCTAAAAGATAGTAACTTACTGCAAAAGTTGGGTTTTGATGGATTTGTGCATAGTACACGGCAGCATAGCAAATAGAAGAATATGGTTTGCTAGACCTTCCTGGCTATTGTACTTTATGAATGAAACAGGATTCGTATGCCAGTTTATGAACGGCGGTTTCTTGCAGCAGGCTTGGTTAACAAAATGAAATCCTCCCGTGCACAAATATTGAGTGGGAGCTTCCGGTGTACAAACACACATGGTGCCATTTAGCAAACAGAAGAGCAGCGTGTGCCAGCTCTCAATGCAAAACCCAGGGCGGCATTCTTGTGCAGAGATTGCTAAAGTATTGTGATTTTTATACGGGGAAATCTACTTGCATATTTTAAATCATATATGGTTATTATCAAGCACTTGATTGGTAACCTCTCAGGATTGGTTTGTTGCTCAGATGGGATCCACTTCTCAACACCCTCAATTCTGAATGCTATGATAGCACAGAAGATTGATGTGGTCAAGTGAGGGAAGGGAAGGAAGGTGACAGAGTGGAAGAAGTTCTGAAAGGAAGGAGAAGATAGACATAAATCAACCTTTTAAGGTAAACACTTCTTTCTTGTGGAATTATGTATGTGGATACTCATTACTACCTGTAAAGAAAATAACAACTTGACTTTGCTGGTTTAAGAAAAACAATTAGAATTCCTCATGCCCTTCTTTACAACCTCTCCTGACTCAGAGTGTGTGTTCCAAACATATGTTCTGAAAATAGAACAAGAAAATTTCCACCTAAGCATTTACTTGCCATTAACCTTGATTATTTTCAGACATAATAATTACCCACCTATAATCCTGCAAGCCTAACTTTACAAGGGGGAAGAACCCAAACAACAGATCTCTAGGTACCCCTGTTAAAATATGTCCAAAGAAAACATTCTATAAGCAGTGATTCAATAATGCACATTATTTTACATAGTGCACTAATACACAAAGCAGTCTTTGAAAATAATAACTTGTATGTCCATAAGCATACTCTATTCCATGAGCTTCGTGGGTTAGCATTGGGCATACAAAATTACTAAATCAGCAATAAGTGCTTGATAAACAATAGGTAAGTCTTTCAAAATGACCTCCGTGCAGGTTTTTGTGGTATACAAAGGTTCCTAACCATGAAAAAATAATTTGTGATTCCCTCCGTGGGAAATCAACAGCAGTATATCTTTATCAAGGTGTATTTCTCCATACACCACTTACACAATTGGTGTGCTTCACAAAATTGAAGAAAAAAAACAAAACAACAAAGAAAAACAAATAAAACGAACAAAACACTTTGTGGTGTCATCGACACCCTTACCGCACCAATCCACAATGTGCTTAGCGTTTCCTCATTGCGGCATAGTCAAAGGAATAATCTGTACCAGTCCTGCAGATTTCCTCCACTTTATTCCTTCCTGGACACAGGAAGTGTCAACATCATCCCTTGACACAACGCCTACCCAAACACTAAGTTTTGTGGGAAATGTAGTTTGATTCGCATGCGAGAGAGTCAGATCCGTTTTCGTCTCTCCTGTACTACCATCCCACTAATGCTGAGAACAACTCAACGCATTTCTCTAAGCCCTCATCTTTGACTACACAGGGAGTTGTAGACGTGGCAGCATTTGCCAAGGTACATTTTGCCTTTACGTTCCGTGTCTTAACAGTTATAGGCATTTATGCGTCTAAGGGTATCGTCTGCCAAATGCTTTCTCGCAGCCTGATATACACGCGTATTATTTTCAACGTTACCTTCATTCTGCGATTTCTTGCCCGTTTGCGGCGCCTTTTGGTATAAAGGTGCATTGGGTTGATTTTTGTTGTCAAAAGTCATGTAAAGTTATGTTCTCTGACAGGTTTTTTTGGGAATGTAATACTCTGCCTGCTCGTGGAACTCCGCGGACTTTGGTGGAGTTTTTTGGTAACTCTGTGAGCTCCACCCAGGCTTAGTACCTACAAACTAGTCAACTGTTTCTTGGTTGTCTTAGGCAAAAGAAAATGTTCAGTGTCCCTGGTCTCACCTCCCTGGCACTCCTGGCCACAGTTGACATATTTTTGATTTTCAGAATCCTGGTCCTTCTTGATATTATGTGCCCATTTCCCCTTATTCTCTTGGTTCTGGTTGTTATAATTTGGATTCTCCTCAGCCTAGTTCCCATGGAAGTGGTCCACCAGCCATCCTAATCTTGATCTCCTTGGACCTGGTCGTCCTGGTCTTTCTTGTCCTGTTGTCCTTGTTAACACAAACCTTGTCTTTGGACCATCCTGGCCCATCTTAGTTGCCCCAGTATTTGTTCACCTGGCTATCTTCCTTTCTTGCCCTCTTGGCGCTAGACACCTTCTCCTGGTTCTCCTCATCCTGAACATAATAGTCCTGGTACCGCAAGTCCTGGTTCAGCTGGCCTATTCTTTCCTGGCACTCTTATTTTTTGCCCTTCTGGTTTGGGTTGTCCTGGTCCTCTTGGATCTGGTCCTTGTCTTCTTAGTCTTACTGGTACTGCAGCTGTTAATCATGGTCCTCTTGATAAAGGTTACCCTTGTTCTGGTCCTCCTGAGCCTGGACATTTTAACCCTGGTCCTCCTGGCCACCACTGGCCAATCAACTTGGTCTTCCAGATTCTGATTGGCCATCTAACATCTGATTCTCCTCACTCCGGCTGTGGTACCTGTAATGATTGCTCTGCATCACTTGGTAATCTGAGTCCTGGTTCCCTAGGGCCTGATCTTCTTGCCCCTCTTAGCCTTGTTTCCGGTCCTCCTGGTCATCGTCCTCTTATTTTACCAATATCCTCCATGCTCTTTTCTTCTGGATGTCCTTGGTACTGGTCCGTTGGGTAATACCAGCAAGTATACTCCAGGTCTTGATATTCATAGTCCTCATCACTCTGGTCCTGATCCTTCTGTCCCTAGTCCTCCTGCTCCTTGACCTCATGTTTCTGCAAAAACGTGTCCTGGCCCACCACAGATTATCCTAGTCTTGCCTAGTTCCGATGTTCCTTGACCTCTGGTTCATGCTAGGCTTAGAACGTCCTGGTCCAGAACGTCCAGGTCATTCTGGTTGTCATTCCCATGTACTCTTGCGCCTGGTGCTTTAGATCCTGGGTCTCTTGTTTCACCTTTTCATCCCCCTCAACCTAATTCTTTTTGTTTTTTAACGTTTTTATTAGATAGCAAACAAAATCTGCAGATACATTTCTTACAATCGACATGACGGTTGTACACAGTCAATCGGAAAATACTACACACAAAGATAGAATACCTTCAGTAACCTTAGTAGTGTTATACCTCATCATCCGAATCATGATCCAATACAGAACGTGTACATATGTTCCCTCTGTAGGCATTCCATTTGCCCCATACTCTTCCCCGTTTATTTGGACACCCTCGGTGAATGTATGTAGCTTTCTTGACCGCCATGACCATATCCATATCCCTACACCACTCGAGTAGAGTTGGAGCATGTGCCGCCCTCTATTTCTGTGCTAGATTTCGCTTAGCAATCATCATTCCCGTCATTGCCCACTGACGTTCAGCATGGTTAAGGTCTGTCGGCTCCCATACATTCAAAAGGCAACATTTAGGATCGAGCAGGACTCGTTTCTCGCTGACCTCTGTAATAGTATCCATCACTGCCATCCAGTAAGGTGTAAGTAGTGAGCATTCCCACAGAGTGTAATAAAATGTACCTATTTCGCCACATTGGTGCAGACAGTGCGGGTCAGGGATTCTTCTTATCTTATGCAATGTCGTCCGTGTGTAATAGGTCCTGTGTAGTAATTTAAGCTGTACCAACCGCAGTCTAGTGGAGACTGCCACCTCTTTAGGCAAAGCAGTCACATCCTGCCAGTCAGTGTCGTCCATATCTCTGATCTCTGCCTGCCATACCATCCTGAGTCGGACGAGGGGGTCTGTCTGATTATTAATAATTTTCCTGTAGGTAACTGAAGTTGCTTTTTTGTCTAAATAGTCAGTTAACAGTCGGTCCTCTAAGCGGGATGATTCAGGGAGTGTTTCCGCTGCTGGAAGGGATGCGTCTATCGCATGTTTAATCTGCATATACCGAAACTGTTCACCAGGAGCCATTTTATAGTGCTCCTGCAGGTGGGCAAAGCTAATGACTTTCCCGTCTTTCCAGAGGTCTCCCAGTTGGGAGATCCCCATCAAGTCCCATTTTTGGAATCCCTTACTCTTTCCCAGGGTGCCCAGTCTGCCTGTGTCCCATAGTTGAGTGTGTTGCGTTAGCCTGTCTGTCCATCCCAGGTATCGTGTTACTGTATGCCAGACATGAATCGTGTGTGTTGTCGGTTCCATGAGGTCAGATGCTTTCCGTGTGTTATAAAGTGCCCTATTAACTCCTCCCGTCCCCAGAGCCACTCTGTCCAGGCGGTATACAGGGTCAGCGTCTGGTATGTGAACCCATTGATTGAGAACTGTAAGTTGTGAGGCCCAGTAAAATACCCGGATGTCGGGTAGAGCAATTCCCCCATCGTACCAACTTCTAATTAATTTACAAGTAGCCACTCTTGCCGGTTTGCCATCCCAAAGGAGAGTAGCAACCTCTGAGTTTACTGTACTGAAGTACGACTCGGGAACTCGATAGGGCGTGTTGTGTAGGGTGTATAAGAATTTGGGTAGGCCCATCATTTTAAAAAGTGCTGCTCTACCCAGTAGGGTGAGTGGCAACGCTCTCCAATGCTTACTATCTCGCTTCAGCCTTTGCAGCGGTGCCTGCAGGCTAAGTGCTAGGAATTCGTCCGGGTCGGATGTCACGTGGATCCCGATGTGTTTAAAACTATCCATTACTATCTGGAGCGTACATCCCTAGGCAGTCTTGGAGGCAGGCCACATAGTATATAAAGTACGGACTTGTCCCAATTGATTGCATACCCCGACACCGACCTGAACACCTCGCAAATGTTAGTAGTGCGTGAAGGGACCACGTGGGCGAGGCTATGTATATAAGGACATCATCGGCATGGAGGGAGATACGATCTCCCCCCCCCTCCCCCCCTCCCCCCCTCACCCTAATTCTTGTTCATATGACCTCCCCTGGTTTATGTACTCTCTTGGTTTGCCTGTTACTAATCCTTCTGCTCCTGGTCCATATAGTCCTATTATTGGTAGTCTTGGTTCTGTTTCCCCTTTGTCTGGTCCTCATGTATTGGGTCTATTAGTGCTGATACTACTAGCCTTGGTTTCCCTAGTCCTTCTGGTTTCCCAAATATTCATGCCTCATCGTAGTCATACACATCCTACTGATGTCCTTGTTTGCTGTTCTATCTTGTTCTTGTCCATATGTTCCTGGTCCTCCCTATCATGGTCTTCTTTGTAATGGTACTCCTGGGCCTTGTCTTCCTCATCCTTCTGGCACTGGTCCTTCTAGCACTCATGTTGCAGCTCACCCTGGTTCATTTAGTACTTGTCACCCTGGTTTAGGATACCCCTGAGTCTGACCCTCATGGACCTCCTAGGATTTCCTGGTCCTTTTTATCCCTCCTGATCATTCTAATCTAGGGACTCCAGGTTCTGCTAGTCTTCCTGGTAAATTTGCTTCTGGCCCCTTGATCCTCCTTTATCTGATTACTGTGGATTTGGACCTCCTATCTTTGGTTCTTCTTTCCATTGGTCTCCTGGTAATGGTGCTGGTCCTCTTTGCTCTCCCTATTGGGGTATGCTATTTCTTGCCCTGGTTGTCCTTTTCCCTCTGGTCATGGTTGCAGCGCTCAGGCCTCCTCATCATTATAGTCCATGGCCTTCTGTTCTTTCTACCGCTAGTCATTCTGTTCCTTTGTAGCTTTGTCCAGTGGTTCTACATCCCTCTTTTCCACATCCCCCTGGCCCTCCTGATCCTTCTCACCCTCTCTCTGGAACTCCTAGTACCTCTAGTCCAGTCTTTCCTTGCCCTGTTGCTCCTCTTCTATTTGTTCCTGGTCCCCGCTATCATTGGTAACTGGGGTTCTTGTAGATTAGGTCGGTCTGGGCCTGGTTCTTCTAGACTTTCTCCTTGTTGCTCTGGTCATTGTAGCACTCAGGTGGTCTACCTTCTAGCCCTTATTCTTCTACTTGACATCATTCTTCTCCTACTGGTCCTACTCCTTCCTTCCTCAGCACACCTTCACAATGACTTTAGTCAGGCACAGCCTCCAAGCCTGTAACTCAGATCACTTTTTATTTCTTTTGTTTAAACAGCACTGTCAAGGATAGAAATGATGTCTTGATAAAGATAGGACCTTGCCCACTTACAATACTGCTTAGCATGTTAAAAACAAAAGAACCATTCCCAAGATACACTTGGTGGGTGACTTAAATGTCAGTATGGCTGAAAGGCCCACTCATGATTGGGGACCAATAAGCATCTATTTCTGAAACCCACTCTGCTTGGTAAATATGATTATAAAGTGTGTTTATTCACAGGTAGCTAAGCAAACTCCTGTATATTACCCTGATGTATTATTTACTCTCTCAAGTGTCCAAAAGCACTGTGCCACCAAGCAACAATTTGCTAATGAACGAGTCTCTTCCTCAGTGTCTCAGAAGCCACCAATCTCTCTGCATTCTGCATCTCTCATGTGTGCTCCTGCCTGTCAACTGCTGTTGTATTGCCCATCTGAAATACCAATCAAGCACAAACCTCCTTAAAAAGAAGCCAAAATCTAGCGCAAGGCTTCCATAAGCAGCCCAAAAAGAGCGCAGCCTGTCAAACATCATCAAAAGAAGTTCACGAAAGTTAAAAAATAGATAATGTACTCCCATGTTTTACATACGACGGATTGCTAATTTACAGGCCCTAGGGACCCCCAGTGCTACATGCTTATATGTTAACTTATGCCAATTGGGGATAAGCCAATTAAACATACACCTTTTATGGGTTAGAGCATATGCACTGAGGCCAGGTCAGCATAAAGATTATTTAGAATTTTTGTTGCTTTGCTTATAGTGATGTGGAATAAGGCGTGTTTAGTGATCCATGAGATGCCATGGAAAGACATTAAGTGTTTTTTAAAATACCCCTCACACACTATGAATCCCATAGTATCATGCTTCATCGTAGAGGTCTTCCAGTCCCTCTACGGGGCGGGGCGTGCTACAACCTGCGAATACGGGGGAGCATTGTTATGAAAGAATAGGCTATGTGTGGTGAGGGAGTGAGAGTGGTAGGGTTAGTGAAGATTACAAAAAAATAACTAAAAAAATTCCCTGGCTGGTAGAAAAAACTACTTTATTTATTTCTCCGGCTGGGAACATTAAAAAAGGGGATAAAGTGTAGGGGGTGTGTCGTAATGCGATACCCCCTACTGGGTCAACATGTTTCGTAAGCAGTCCCCACTGCTTTACTCATCAGGACCGAATGTGATCCCTACTACACTCAGATTATCAAACTGGTTTATATGTATGTATGCCTATTATTAAAAAAACTAGACCACAAAAAATGTGTTGGCCTGGAGAAAGTTTCTTAGGGGTACATTGATCCCTGTATTCAATAACCGACTTGGTATCTGAAAAGATAAGAAAAGATAATACAGACCACCTTTGGATTGTTTCATTAACACATCACCATACTGTGGAATGTTCTGATTGGATTAAATCTCGTGATATATTTTTCTTGATATATTTTTCTCCATGGCAGCGTAGGTTTTAAACCCAGTAAACTACTGCCCATTGATTGCGTGGTATAATGGCAGATGCCTTTAAATATACACCATTAGACAAGAAACAATAAACACACACTTTCATCAAGAGCACTCTGGTTTTGTTGATAAATGTAATCATTCATTCATCCGTATAGAGACATACCGGTATATATCAGATCATTATTGCCCGTTAATAGTTGTACACAAAGGATGCCTCAAATAAACACTGTGGGTAAAGTAGGAAAGCACATAGTGTTAGCTTTAAGCGATCACGCCGTGTCTATTCGGTGGGATCGCTAACAAGTCAGTGCATGGGGTAAGCGTGCCTGGTTTAAAGACTTGGCATAGTCTTACTCACATGATTCAGGATTCTTTCCTTGCCTTTATGTACCACCGTGCTGCTCCGTGGATGGCAATACGCGAGTGAGTGCTGAGTATTTAACTCGTTTGTAAACAGGATGCAGCAGGAAAAGGGCTCCTCTCTAATAGACTAGAGCGTGAAGCTCCTTCAAATGGCTACCTGTTTTGTGCCAAAATTGTAGATCTGAAAGACATCAATTCCTGATGTAGCGATGTCGGTGAAACTAAGGAAGTGGGTGGGGGACATTGTTATGTATCAATATGTTCGGGACCTGAAAAGATTTTTTCGGTATTTCAAAAAATTTATTTCCCGGTATTTGAAAAAATAAATATATTTATTTCCCGGTATTGAGCATAAGATCCAGAAATCTGAAGACAACGCATTTCCTTAAAGGTGCGAGAGAAACAAAAGACATATGTCTAATTTTTTATATTTTTTATGATTTCAAGACCTTCCTTTCATTCATCTCATGTTTGAATATTTCACCAGAGACAATGATCATCTCTCCCTTGAATATAAAAAACCAGCGAGTCACCGGTCCTATATTTGGCAGTGAGAGAACGATCTTTCAATAATCTAAGGCATTTTTCCATTTTTTCATTCAATTCTTTCTTGAATATTTCAACGGGGACAATGATCATCTCTCCCTTACATATATCTATATATATATATATATATATATATATATATATATATATATATATATATATATATATATATATAAAAACAGCAAGTCACCAGTCCTATACTTGGCAGTGAGAGAACGATCTTTCAATAATCCAAGACATTTTTTGTTAACATTTTTTGTTAACAGTCTTTCTCGCACTTTGTTTCGCCCGCACCTTTAAGGAAATGCGTTGTCTTCAGACTTCTTGATCTTATGCTCAATACCGGGAAATATATTTATTTTTTCAAATACCACGAAATATATTTTTTCAAATACCGAAAAAATCTTTTCAGGTTCCGAACATATTGATACATAACAATGTCCCCCCCCCACTTCTTTAGTTTCACCGACATCGCTCCATCAGTAAGTGATGTCTTTCAGATCTACAATTTTGGTGCAAAACAGGTAGCCATTTTGAAGGAGCTTCACGCTCTAGTCTATTAGAGAGGAACCCTTTTCCTGTTGCATCCTGTTTACAAACGAGTTAAATACTCAGCGCTCACTCGCGTATTGCCATCCACGGAGCAGCATGGAGGTACATAAAGGCAAGGAAAGAATCCTGAATCATGTGAGTAAGACTATGCCAAGTCTTTAAACCAGGCACGCCTACCCCATGCACTAACTTGTTAGCGATCCCACCGAATAGACACGGCGTGATCGCTTAAAGCTAACACTATGTGCTTTCCTACTTTACCCACAGTGTTTATTCGAGGCATCGTTCCCTCCAGTGCTAGCTCATGAAGCCCGTGTATCACACCAAATAGTGTATGTACAAAATCGATTTCACGCAATGATGCTTTGTGTACAACTATTAACGGCCAATAATGATCTTATATATACCGGTATGTCTATATACGGATGAATGAATGATTACATTTATCAACAAAACCAGAGTGCTCTTGATGAAAGTGTGTGTTTGTTGTTTCTTGTCTAATGTTGTATATATAAAGGCATCTGCCATTACACCACGCAATCAATGGGCAGTAGTTCACTGGGTTTAAAACCTATGCTGCCATGGAGAAAAATATATCAAGAAAAATATATCACAAGATTTAATCCAATCAGAACATTCCACAGTATGGTGATGTGTTAATGAAACAATCCAAAGGTGGTCTGTATTATCTTTTCTTATCTTTTCAGATACCAAGTCGGTTATTGCATACAGGGATCAATGTACCCCTAAGAAACTTTCTCCAGACCAACACATTTTTTGTGGTCTGGTTTTTTTAATAATAGACATACATACATATAAACCAGTTTGATAATCTGAGTGTAGTAGGGATCACATTCGGTCCTGATGAGTAAAGCAGTGGGGACTGCTTACGAAACATGTTGACCCAGTAGGGGGTATCGCATTACGACACACCCCCTACACTTTATCCCCTTTTTTTAATGTTCCTAGCCGGAGAAATAAATAAAGTAGTTTTTCTACCAGCAAGGGAATTTCTGTATTTATTTTTTTGTAATCTTCACTAACCCTACCTCTCACTCCCTCACCACACATAGCCTATTCTTTCATAACAACAGTGCTCCCCGTATTCGCAGATTGTAGCACGCCCCGCCCCGTAGAGGGACGGGAAGACCCCTATGATGAAGCATGACACTATGGGATTCATAGTGTGTGAGGGGTATTTTAAAAACACTTAGTGTCTTTCCATGGCATCTCATGGATCACTAAACACGCCTTATTCCACATCACTATAAACAAAGCAACAAAAAATACTAAGGTGCCGATTACGATCCTGTAAAAATATTCCCCGTATGACTCGAATCCGGTCTTTTTACCGTACGAATCGTACAAGTGCGGTACAAACTGCCAACTACGATTCACATGGGAAAAAGTCCATACGAATCGCATTGGCAATTATTCCCCACACGTCCTCGGGTCGGAAAATGTGTCCGACACTTCCCCGGATGATTTACCATACAAACGTGAAAAGTGAAGTCCGACCGCGCAAGTACGATCCATCCCGTGCGTCCGAAGTCACAACCGTATGGAAAAAACACCGTCCGCACCGAACTCCCATAGCAACCATGGAGACATGTGCCCACATACGTGCCAACCCCCCCGCCCCCGTATGTACGCGGCGAACCCCCCATGTATGTACACCCGTGTACGTGTCATACCCCCGTGTATGTACACCCGTGTACGTTCGAGTCGTACCCCCACCCGTGTATGTATGGTGCGTACCCCAACGGGTGGGGGTACGACACGAACGTACACGGGTGTACATACACGGGGGGTACAAAACGTACACGGGTGTACATACACGGGGGTACGACACGAACGTTCACGGGTGTACATACACGGGGGGGTACGACACGAACGTACACGGGTGTACATACATGGGGGGTTCGCCGCGTACATACGGGGGTGGGGGGTCGCCGTGTACATACGGGGGCTGGGGGTCGGCGCGTACCGGGCCCCCTACCCTGGTCGTTTCGCGCCGTACTTTGCTTATCCGGCACTTTTTGGGTGCCGTGAAAATATTGACGTCCGGACTGCTGTGGGTCCGAATCGTACTTCCTGGGTCGTGAAACGCTGCCTGAATGCGTCCTGACGTCACGTCGCAGCATTCCCGGATCACATTCGTATGTATATTTTCGTCGGTCGGTGTTTTTTACGATTCGTACGGAAATGGTGTTTCCGTGCGAATCGTACTTCCATGTTTGTAAAGTTTTACAACCGGGTACGAGTCGGACGGAGAAAACGCTCCGACCGACGGTTCGTACCCGGTTTTTCCAGGATCGTAATCGGCACCTAAATACTCTTTATTTTGTTTAGAGTAGAATCACATTGTTTATAAAAAGTTATTCAGGAGGTAGATTCTATCCAGATACCTCTCTACTCCCTTTTTTGGTACTTTGCCAGGTCAGCGTAGTCAAGTGCATCACAAAGTCATTTAGCCAGCATAAAATTCGGTAACAGTAAGGCAAAATGTGGTGGTTAGAACCTGCAAAAAGGGCATATCCTCACATGTAGCAGCAAGCACTACATTTTAACAATCAACAGGTAAATCATATATACAGAAAATAGAAAAAACTAGAAAAGCTATTTAAAAGGAGAGACATAGGAAAAAGAGCACATCATGTTAAATTAATGAAATCTCAAATAAGTTGATAACTTTTAAGGATCCACAATCTCTGTGCAATGTACACTGCAAAACTGTGCTCAATGCCCTTAGTGCATAAAAGGTGGGTCTAGTTTAAAGATGGGTACTCATCCAGCTATGACCTGTGCCTTAGAATATGCCACTTTAGTTTCATAAGTCTCACAGATGGGGGACTTGAAGAAACAGGAGTCCACAACAGTTATGATTCCTCACAAATTAAGGCATTTAGTGAATAATAAAAATATTCTTCCAGAAGACAGGCAATGCGATCAGATCAAGAATAGCAAGAGAAGAAGGAAAAACTTATATTAAAAAAGTGTCTCCCAGACCTTTACAGATGATTGGCGCCCTGGTTTGAGATCAAATACAGCCGGACACTGCAGGATATATTGCCTAAGATTCGGGACAACAACATCAAATTAACATCGGCCTTGGGACAAGATGGCCCAACCCTTGCATACAAATCCTTTGTCCACCAAAACACAGCTCCACGAACTGGAGTAGGAATAGGAAACGTCTGCAGTTCAGATAACATTTATGCCTTCACTAGGCACTGTTCCTTTGAATAAAGGAAGAACTCGCAAGCAAATAAAATTCAAATACTGTAAGCTTATGCTCTTAGCTAGAGCAATACTTCACTTTTTGATGCACTGAACCCTAAGAGTAGACCAAAGAGGCACTACACACGAGCCTACACCTGGCATAGTTCATGCAACTTGCATACTGAACTGCCTTGAAGAAGCATGTAACAGATGCGCTTCCAAACAGGAAATCACCTCTCTTAAAGATAACCTCTTGAGCAGAAAGCTCATCCTCAAAGGCCAGTAAACCAAGGGAACCTCCCTGAGTAAATACAATTTTTACAAAAGTAAAAGAAAAAATGGAACTGAAATTATAACCATCACTTATCACAGGAGTGCACAAGGTAGTAGTGTCACCAAAACCCGAACATGTACAGCAACAAGGCTACACTTTGCCTAACAAAACATAATCCCCACCTAGGGACAAGCAAAGAACACAGTTAAATAAATGCATGACTATGACTCTGTCTCCATGGCAAGACCAGGGGGAGAGAGTAATCCTGATGCTGGCAAAGAGTCCAGACCCCTGGCAGTGAACCAGCTCTCTTGCACCTGAAATACTTCAGTGTCTAAAATGGGCTGAAGAGGAGCCACAAACTGAGTGACTCCTTCAAGTTGCATAGGACGCTTCACTCGTCCAAGCCCCATCTGCAGCATGGAGGATTCGTTCCTCTACTACAGCAATTTACTTTTTCGCTTGCCCTCGCACAGTGTGACTCACGGATCCCTTCCTGACTTTATTCATCGTTTCCGCCCATTAACCGGGATGTCTCTGGATACACAGCCAAGACCCCTCTCCGGTCCCTTTATTTATGCTGACCTCGTTCTTGGACAGTCCAATCTGGACTTTACAAAGCTTCACTGACGCCTCACAGATCCTGATTACCTCTGAATCCCCTACATCCTCCCTGAACTCTATTTACTAGAGCACTACCCTCAAACCAATGACCATTGTCCTGATGATGATCTGTAATCATTCAGATTGAAATGCCGTCGACTATCCAGCCTAAAACTCAGGCGCTACTGTGGTCAATCTATTTATCTGACTAATTTGTACATATAACACGGTATATAACTTGCATTTTTGACCACCTTAAACCTACCTATTATCGCCGTTCACGCTGTTTTTCACACCTTTATGTCACTGCACCATCCACTTTTCACTAGCACGCCCAGTGCTCACTTTGTGTGTCATGGTCATTGTATAATTATATACTGTAGTGCTTCTTAACTACTTATGCAATTATAATTTATTTCACTCTACCTTACCCTTACGTTGTGGGCTCCCTTCCTTTATTTCCCCTCCCAATTGTGATCTCTTTTATCTTTTCGAATTGTCCTACTCTTAATAAACTCCAGTTGAGACATTATTTTTGTTGCCTCCCTGCTGCTGTCATCATCATGGCCCTGGCCCCAGGGCTCGGCGCCCACCATGAAGAAAAATAAAATGATAATAAAACTGTTTTAATATCAGTTTATTTTTTGTTGTCCTCTGTGGACAGGGGGAGACACTCCTCCACAATAGCGAAGGAGCCGCAGATATCAAAAATATGGGCAGGCACACTGCACCTTCAGAGCATCATATAAGTTACTTGGCTGCATTATTGTCCCACAGGGGTGTTGTAAATGTTCCCCTAATCTCATTAATGGCACAATGTATTGTAATATAATCAGATATGATGAGTTTAGGGTTATGGAAACTGATACATTTTCTGAATAATCAGATCACAGTTATCCTCAGAAGTGAAGACATGGACACTACTAAGGCAACAGAGGGTCATTCCACTGACCATCAAGACATACACATTTTGATTACAAAGCAGAGAAACAGAATGCATGCAAGCACGAAATAGTTGACTATCATTTAGCAAATAGGACACATAAAACATTGCTAAATCAACATTAAGAAACCTATCTCTTATTGGTTAATGCACAATTAACACTGATATCCCTACTCAGAACAAGGGAACTGATTTTGACTGCTCAGGTGTTTAATAATGAGGGATTCCTCACAAACCCATTTTTTCAACTTGTTGGCCCCTTTTATGACTCCTTACTTTTTATGCTAGGTTTATGCTAGGTTTATGCTCTAAGAGATTAGAACAAATCCCACAAACTTAAATATCAATCCACAATCAAAAATTTGTAACAAATAAAGGGAATATCACGTTTACTACTAATGTAATTTTTATGATGTCAAGTAATGTCACTTTGAACTTCATATCTCTAGATGAAGATTAAAAATTGCTTACTAGGGATTCACACTTCTGAAAATTGAAACATCCTAGCCAAGTCCTCCATATGCCCACGCATGAAAGCTCTATTTAAGCTATTTTTTCAGTAATGTTGTAGATCACTGCTACATGTCCACAAAGAGCATCCATACTTACATACACCCATATTTTATGAGAAAATAGCAAAGACAAGCGTGAATAAATTAGCATAGGGCAAATTAGGATGTCTGACATGCAACAAAATATGTTTGCCCATTTAATATTCATGATATTTTAGTTCCTCTAAGCTGAGGTTGTTTATTACATCACAAATCATTTGATTTCATTTGCATATGATTTCATTTGCATCTTTGCCTTCTTCTCATTTTCATCATTTTTAAATACACAGTAAAACCAAATTGAGTGATGAGGAACAAAAAGAAACAATACTTCTGAAGAGCACAGACATGGAGAAGACAAAGCCAGCCGGATAACCAGAATGAAAAAAAAGATTCTTCGAATGAGGAGGATATATTAAGAAGGGGACAGGCCTCAGAGAGGTTGCCTGCAACAGTTCAATGCCAGCGAATTGCGATGATGTCCAATATATTTACAGTCCACACGATGTCTTCATGGAAATTCGCTCTATTTTAAAATGGCTGGCCTCTGATTCCTAAATTCAAGTGTATGCAAAAGAACCAGATTTACATGTGTGATCAGTCAGATATAATGTTTATGAGTTGACAATTCTCTAGACACAGAATAGGGCTGATGTGTCTACAGAATAGTATTCAGAGGCACTTTTTAATTCCCCACTATTGGTATTCACTTTCCCCATCAGTCACTCAAAAGTTCCCCTACCATATTTTGCCAACATATTATGTACAATGTGTGCTACTTTCTCACTTCTTTCAATCAACCTACAGATGACCCTGAAGTTTGCTGTGTTTTCTGAGCCTGGATACATTGTTAACTGTGTAATCTTAATGGTATAAAGCCTTTCTGGCCACCCATAAGCCTATACCTCCAGTTAGGAAAGTAATTGAGGAGATCCCTTCAAGAGGGAAATTATTTATCTGGAAGCGAAAATAGAGGGACATGGTATAGGTTTTCACATACTTATGATACTGTACAAGTTCTGTGACAGAAGGGCACCCAACAAACCTATTTGACAACAACTATTAAAAGCCCCTCTTCAATTTCTTCACACCTACTTAGGTGCTGGAATATCCAAACCACTTTATTAGAAATGCCCTTGCATCTAAGCTACAGATGTAAAGTAATAAATAAATTTTCTAAGCTGGCATTTTACCTGTTCCATTCTATTTAATGTATAAGTGCTTGCTGTGGCAGGGTTCCTTGTTGATTATCATTGAGTGTAACAAATATGCATGTGTGTTTTAGGCATTTCAGCAAGGAAAATCTTTTTGCAAAGCATGTGTTACAAATGTGTTTGGATTTCTTAGTAACATCATAAATAAAGAGACTGCAGCTCCAGATGTCTATCTGATAACAGTCAGACCAGCTCAGTGAAAAATGTTCCTTTATTCACAGTTACCAGACTGTGATTCTGTTTCTCTAATGATCTGTGCTTGTCTAGAATGACTGGCAGTGTTCATTCTAATTTTCCATGGGAGCATAAGGCAATTCCTGGAGTGATGGCTGATGTAAGATGAACAGCAATTTCTGTGGCCGAAGGGTATCTGCCTAAAACTTTCAGAATCCCTCACCGATTGCGTAAGCATAAGGTTTTTTTTAAGTTTTAAAGGGATAAAGTGTATTAAGTTATTACACAAATACAATAAGATAAAATACAGGCATATTCATTAAGCATATAATTAAGATAGAAAGTTATAAAAAAACTTTACATTTTTAGAAAATATTTGTAAGATCTGGAAATTAGAAAGATAGCAAAAGAAAAAGTATATTAATGTGTTACTCTATCTCTCTATCGAGAATAGAATAACAACTATATAATAACATTAATAGAATCAAAGAGCAAAAAAATGGCAAGCATATGTAACAATTAGTGATAATGATATTCAAAAAATCATAGAGGTTTAGGCACTTCTTCAATTCAAGTGTTACGTAAACGTGTATTGCTTGCAGAAAAATCTAGAAAATGTGTTACAGATAACCAAAGAAGGTCTATTTTGATGGCAAGGGTAACTGGGTGGACATATGCTTTGTCAAGCCTATGATTATAACAGACTCAATACCACCAAGCTAGGAAAGTTATGGCAGTAGAATCCTTCCATTACTTTTTCTTCTGTTGGAATGCAGCTGCAAGTAGTAAATCAATTATGTGAATATCGTCAGAGCGAGATGACCAATTATTTGAAAAACTCCCCAAAAAAGTATTAGCAATAATAATTGGACCTTGCATGTGAATAATATCATTGATCTGTTGCCAAATTTGTATGCAAAATTGGTGAATATAAGGATACTCAAATAACATATGTTTGAGGTCAGCTAAAGTAGATGTGCATGACCAACAAGAAGAGGGGAGAGTTGGGTCAATCTTATGTAGTGTAGAAGCAGTAATCAATAGTCTATTATAGATAAAAAATAGAGTTGTAATGATGTTAGCTGCTCTAGATGATTTCCTCATTTTAGTCCCAATTTTGTTCCAAGGGGAATTGAAAAAGAGGTTTATAGGTCAGGTTCCCATTGGAGTTCTACCTCCATTTTATCTCGGCCATTCGGTAAAGAAGGTAGATTCTTATATATTTGGAATGCAGAGGGGGAATTTTATAGAAATGAGGTTACACTAGGTTCTTGAGAAGTAGGTGTATGCTTATGTAGGAGTTCATTATAGGAAAATTGAACCATAAAGATTAAAGTTATGATTTTAGGTTGATATGAAGACGGAAAGGAGAAGCATGATTCAGTTAATGTGAAAGGAATACAAACATCATTGTGAAAGAGTTGACAAATCCATTTGAGTCCTTTTGCATGCCAAGCTTTCCAAAAGAGAGTTTTGTTGTTTATTTTAATGCATTTATCAAACCAAATTGATGACTGTAGAGATTGTTCTTTAGTGTTCTGATGAGAAATAAGAATAGTTTCTAGGATTTTACATCTATTTTTGTATATGTTGAGGGTTGATAGAGATTTTGTGAAAAAGATAAAAATTCTTTAAAAGAAAAGGTTAGAAAAAAGGATTTTTCATGGTCAACACAGAAGGGAGAAATTAGAGAATCATACTCAAGTAAAGAAGATGTTTGTTTAAGAAAGAAAGCTGTATGATTTGTGTGAAAATCAGGGAAATTAACACCCCTGAAATTTTTGGTATTCCATAAAAACTTTGACAAAATAGAATATACTTTTTAAAATGAGAATAGGGATATTCGAAAGATAAAATAATATTTTAGTACCGAAGCCAAACCAGAAAAAAGTAGAAAAAATAAAATGCCAACTTAAACGCTTTTTCGGCATCCACAGTAATAGCTGCTAGATAATGCTTGCATGAGTTGGATTTGCTTAGGACATTTAAAAATAATCTAGTGTTGTCTGTAATATACCTTTAATAAAACCACATTGTTCCTTTCCAATCAACTGAAGTAACAGGATATCCAGACGAAGAGCAAGGATTTTTGCAAATATTTTATAATCTAAATTAATAAGGGAAATTGGTTTATAATTTTTACATAATGTTTGATCTTTGTTTTCCTTAGAGAGAACATTATATTAAAGCATCTTGAAATGAGCCCCCAGAATCATCGAAAGATATAAAATAAAGAAGCAATTGATGTCATTTAGGAATGAGAAGTTTGGAAAAATGTGACAAAAGCTACATAGTGAAACTGCGAGGTTTCATAGAAGATAAGTATTTAAAGATATAGTCTTGATTGGTATGGAATTCTGGAGTGTATAGGGTCTGAAAGAAATTAATAAATTGCAAAAAGATATCTTCATTCCATGAACATTGCAGTTAGCAGAGGTCAAGAGAAAGTCGATTTTGGTATGTTCTTTTTAAGTTACAAGGTAGTTAGCAAGAAGTTTCCCAGCCTTATTTTGACCTCCATAATATTTGGCACTGGACTTAAGAAAATATAATTGGCAAACAAAAAGTCAATTGGGGGTTGGGAAGAGTGTACAGGAGAGAAAAAAGGATATTTTTGAAGTGTAGGATTACATGATCTCCACTCTTTGACAAGGGATCTTTGTTGTCTACTGGATGCAAATTGGGAATGTATGTGAGGGAATAAATCTAGATTTAGAGTGCTGATCAATAACGGGGTTAAAAACCATATTACAATTTCTAACTACTATTAAATAGTCATCAGTGTAAGACATCAATTTAGACAATATCCCGGGCCAGAGAGATTTGTCTCGAGTAATGGATGCATAAAGAATAAAAATAGTCATAGGTATTTTATTAACCAGTCAGTATTTTATTAACATACAGAGAGACAGAAACCTACCTACCCATAGTATCAGAATCCTGAGAATGACATACCTAAGCATTTAGGACTATAAAAGCCACACCATTACGTTTTCCTGTACCTGGAGAAGCAAAATTGCGGCCAATCTATTGTCTTATAAGTTTAGAAGGTAGAATAAAAAAGAGGTAAACAAAAGGAGGTAATAATACAATAAACTAGAGAAGATAATACAAAAATATAGGTATATGAATAGATGGAAAAATTGAATAATAAAAATAGAGAGTAGAGAATAAAGATGTAACACACAAAAAGAGATAAAAAGAACATGGTTACAAAACAAACAAAAAGTTGAGGGTGGTGGAACCAATGAAAAGGGATGACAACTGAAACTCCACACGATCAGCAAACGAAAGAAGATCAAAGCACATGAAACACTATAGTTATGAAATCTCAATTAGACATGGGGTATACCTTAAAGAAAAGGCACACAAATATGAATGATAATACAAATAGGACAATATGTAGGAAACCATTGATTATCAGTTTTTATACTTAAATATATTTTAAGAGAAATTAAATAGGGCTACTGAAAGCAGAAATTAAAAATTAGTTAGTTTAGGTGTGTTCATGTCCTCTCCTCTGCAGTAGACAAAACAATTCAGCAATAGAGAGGTATCCTCATAAGTTGTAGTCTTTTTATTACAAGTTACTTTAATTAAACATGGATGGAATAAACCAAATCTGGCATTGAGAGTGCAAAGCGCTGGTCTCATTTCCAGAAACGTTTTCCTTCTGTCTGCTGTGGCCTTGGCAAAGTACTGCGCCCAAATTAGGGTTGAATCAGACCATGAAATGTGACCCTTGGCTAAAACCACTTTGATGACTTTAACAAGATCCAGATATTCCAAAGAATAAAGAATTACTCATCGAGGTTTCTTAGAAGATGAGGCTGACCGGGGAGAATCTTTGAATATTTAATAAAGGGGAAGGTGGCAAATCCAAAACCTGGGGAAGAAAAGTGTGAAAGAAAGTGGTGTGATCAGGAGAATATGCGATGTTACATTGCATGTCATACATCGCATGCCATTACAACGCGGTTGTTATAACGACCGCGTTGTTACATCGCATACCATTACAATGCAAGTCATTACAATGACTTGATGTAAGGGGCGCTGGATGTTGGAATAGTATAATTTACTATTCCAACTCCAGTCTGTGCAACAGTGGGGAAGGTGTTGGATTTTAAATCCAACACCTTCTGCCCCCTACAGCAAGTCGTTATAACGACTTGAGTTATAATGGTTTGCGATGTAACAGCGAGGTCATTGTAACAACCACGTTGTAATGGCATGCGAAGTATCTCATGCGATGTAAAGGATGTTCCCCCATCAGGACCCTCCCATCATATAGCAAGATCATAGATGCGCAAATTGTTCCTCTCATTTCCCTATCTTTGGCATGCTTTCTTACGGATAAGATTTTAGAATGTAAAGATTTTACTGTTTGTGCTGTATCCTCAAGTATCTCAACCCTGTGTTCTATCTGAGGGACCCGATCATTCACATGTAACCATTTTGTATGCAAATTTTGTAGTTTCCTATTGGTGTCCTTCATGTAAGGTTTAAGCTCTTGAATTTCTTCCAATAATAATTCCATTGAAATTGCATGATTAGATTTTTTGGGAGAAGAAAGACTCTTTTCTTACTTGTTTATTGGTTGAAACATTTGATGTTGTAGGTAGCTTGGAAGATATTTTAGTGTTGGGGGTGGGGTGGGTCTCTGTCATATTTGAAGGAGAATTCTGGCAAACTTTCCCAGTATCTTCCATATTTTCCAAAACAGAAAAAAGATTAGTAATAATGGATTTATTCAAGCTCAACTGCAAATTCCTTGCCCTGCCTACATTTTAGACAATGGGGCAAATAAGGGTCAGTGGTTCAAATTAAAAGGCAGCCACGGAAGGAATGTCATATGATGAAAAATTCTCTGTTTGCAATTTTGTTAATAAATATTAGCTCCACAGGGCATTAACACATCAAGGTAGAGCAGTGAGAATATCATAAGATGCGCGTTATGAGGAGAGGAGAGATAAAATGGTATGAGCAACTTTCTGCTCAGTGCAACCCTCGTCTAATAGTAGAAATACCTGTAAAAATGCATTTAAAATGAAATGGAGGAGGAGCAAAAGGGTAAAGCTGCTAGCCTGACTTACTGTAACTTTGAAAGCTCTCAAACCGGAATACAGAAACTAGCATGAAAACAGATGGTTATTGAGAGTGCCAGCATTATGAGGAAACTCAATGCTGGCACTGAGCAAGCAACAAAATAGCGGGTGTGACTTACTGCTTGGCACGCCTGCCGCACGTTTCCAAAATATGTGGAGAAGAAGGCAGGAAACTGGTGACCATAACTGGTGGAGGCACAGAAGTTCTGACATCAAAATATGATGGTTCGGCATGAAAGCAGCCTGTTGGACAAGAACGCGGTTTGATTCTCCACTGCATCGTCATGGAGCTCCGGTGAAGGCAGCCCGTCTCGGGCAGAAACAAGTCACGTCTCCGTGTGAGCGTGAGTTTGATGATGCCTCAACACAGAGAAGAGTAAGATTTAAGATCAGGACGTTTCTCTTTCTGGGCAGACAGGATTGAAATCCTTGATCACAGATGGATGTGTGACAGTGAAGCTTATTGCTGCTGACACCCGACTGAGCTTTTGGAGGCTCATCAAGTCAGTCAAAACTGTTCTGTGGGCCTCGGTGCAAGCAGGGGTTATTAGCCTGCAACCAAGGTGGTTGAGACTTTTACAAATATTGTCCTGGGATGTAAACTACTCTGGTTACGGAAAACTGAGCACCAAGAACATGCCTTTCATCACCTCTTGACTCTACTGATAGAGAGGCAAGGAAAGCACCACTTCTCAGAGCGGTATTGTGGGGGTATAAACTGAGAACCTATCAATCCCATAGGAGAGCTCAATGGTAACTCTCCAGCTTAGTATTTTAGCTTTATGAAAAAGGAGAAGTTATTTATTACACTTAGCCAAAATATAAATCAGTCCCTGACTGGTTCCTCCTTCACAACGTGATGGATATCCCATTTGGCAAAATATAAATTCCATTAATCCTATGGGATTTACATTTCTACGGTTGGGAGTAACCCATCCGCTGAAATATAAATCAGGCCCTTAGTACCCAACAGATCACAAATATTGTATTCAACTGTGCACTGGGTTCTATCAAGGTGCTACAGGTAAGGCAATAGGGGAATAACCATTACAACGCCTTCATTACAACGCACTACATTTACAATGCAGTCATTACAACGCAACTGCCTTTACATCGCATGCCATTACAACGCATGTCACTACAACGCATGCCATTACAATGCATGTAACTACAACGCATGACATTACAATGTATTATAAGGTAAGAAATGAGGAATACCCATACACTATCCAACACTTACCCTATTGTTGCACTCACTGGAGTGGAAATCAAAGGTTTTACCCCTACACTATCCCACACTTATCCTACTGTTGCACTCACTGGAGTGGGAATAGTAATTTTTACCCCTACACTATCCAACACTTACCCTACTGTTGTTCTAAAAGTGTTATGCGTTGTAATGGTATGCGTAGTAATAGTATGCATTGTAATGGTACGCGTTGTAAATGTAGTTTCTAAAAATGCTTTGTGATGGCATGCGTTGTAAAATCATGCGTTGTAATGGATGTTGCGATGTTAAAACTGCATTGAAAAAACATGCGCTGTGAATGTTTGCCTTGTAATGTGTCCTATTCAGGCAATAGTGATCTATGTAGGCAGAGTGCATGAGCATGATCACAGTGGGTAGTGCATGAAGGTACCTGTTAGACCTGGTACCATGGGCGTGAGTCTCCCTTCCATTTTGTCTGATTGCCTCCTCTGTTTTTGATATGTTTTGTATGTTTAGATGCTTTGGGCACTGTGCCATTGCCATTCAGTGCCACAGTGCAAGTGCTCCCTATGTTAAATTGATGTATTAATTAGTGACTCCATGATTGGGTTATTTGATTTACGTGTCAGACCCTAGTACAGTGCACCATGTGTGCCCAGGGCTTGTAAATCAAATGCTGCTGGTGGGCTTGCAGCACTGGTTGTGCCAACCACAGAAGCACCTTGTAAAGAGTGTCTCAGGCCTGCCATTGCAGAGCCTATGTGCAGTCTTGTACTGCCATGATTACTGACCAAGTGCACCCACTTGCCAGTCCCTAAACCTTCACTTATCTTCATATCAGACACCCCTATGGTAGGCCCAAGGGCAGGGTGCATTTTATGTATAAGGTAGGACATGCCCTGGTGTGTGTCACATGTCCTATTAGTGAATTATAGCCATTTTCGTTTTTCACTATTGCAAGGCTACCTGTTCTCCATAGGCCAGAATGGGCAGTTTGATTATTACATCTTATAATCCTAACTGACTCAGGGAACATGGTAGAAATTCGAATTTAGTATGCCTGAACTCAGAATGATAAAATATATCTTTTAGTAAAGTTGGTTTTAACATTCTGTGTTTGAAAATACCACTTTTAGAAAGTAGGTATTTTCTTGCTTACCTGTCCAACCCTGCCTCTGCTAGGTTGTGTATTGTGTGTCTGGTTCTGTGAGTGACAGGGGCTGGGGATTCCAGGGGAGAGGGTGAGTCAGCACAGGGCTGAATAGGAAGATCTGCATGTTGATGGGTTTGAGGAGTTGCACCTGGGACCTGAATAGGGCTGCGCCTTCCCTCCACAATGCTGGCTCCACCTCCCGTGGTGTGCCTGATGTCCCTGCCCTGCACTCTGAAAGGAAAGAAGGTGTCAGGTAAACAAAGTGCTCCAGGACTGACCAGAACTGGATTGGACTAGGCAAAGGCCTCTCTGCCTTCAGAGAACAAAGAGAATAAATATGGGGACCCAAACCCCAAGACTTTAGATCACTTCTGGAACAACAAGAAGAAACCTCTGCCAAGGAAAAGAACCAAAGGAAGCTGTAGGAGTTGGACTGCCCCCCTGCTAGTGGGCTGTGTTGTTGGGTTGGCCTGCAGTGGTGTCTTCATTGCCAAGGAGAGAAGGAACTTTTACAGAACTTTCATCATCTTGCAGAATATTACTCCAAGGGCTTGAACTTGTGCTTGCCTCCTGCTGAAGTTTCAGGGACAACAGACTTCACCACCAGCTCCCCTCTGAATTTCCTTGCTGGGAATTCTATCTGCAGAAGCCTGCATGTCGCTGGGAGCTGGAAGCATGACGCAATGAGAAGAGGTGTGTCACCGCCGCAGCTGTAGTCATCGCATCGCCGGAGAAGCGTGCCGCCGCCACATCTCCCAGAAGCGTGCCTTTGTCGCAGCTGTCTGCTGTCGCATCACCGGAAAAGCGCGTCGCAACCGTGAGGGTCGTCGTCGCATCATCGGAGAAGCGTGTCGCAGGGCCTGTCGTGGCTCCAAAGTAAAGAGTCGCCACAAGGCTGCCAGGCTGTGTCACATCGTCCCAATGTTGTCGCATTAAGGGCACCATCTTATCGCATCGCACTGGATTGTCGCATCGCATCGAGGTGCCAACTTGCTGCATCGCAAACGGGCTGCAGCACGAGAATCTACGCATCACCTCCTCTCCGGTAAGGATCAAGACGCATCCCCTACTCTGCACAAGCATTGAGGCGCGACGCATCGTCTCCCCCGAAGCAATGAACCGACGCATCTCCAACACTGCGAGCCTTTTGTTTATTTTGCGTTACGCATCCAGGTACTTTTGTGAGAACTGTGTCGCATTTACCAACAACTTGAACTAAGCTAATTCTACCATCTTTAAGTCAATTTTGAGTACAGTATTGTGGATTTTTGTCATTTGTGGTCTTGTGTTAAGTCTATATAAAGAATACTTATTTTTATAAAACCTCTGTGGTGTCCATCTGTAGTGTTTTCACTGTATTACTGTATGTGTTCACAAATACTTAACAAACTGCCCCTGAGATAAGCCTGTCTGCTCGTGCAAAGCTACCAAGGGGGTGAGCAGGGGTTATCCAGTAGTGTAATCCCCTTTCCCTGACTTAGAAGCAAGGGTCCCTATTTGGTCAAATGTACCTACCTCTGCAAACTAGAGACCCCCAGTTCTAACATTGGTGGTCAGCGGGGAGGATTTGAACCTGCCTTTGTGACTCATATACAGTGATTGGTGTACACTAATAGTGAGTGCAGACCAAACACGACCACATACTTTTCTGGTAGAATTTGTTTTCCTTGGACTGTCATTTTTTTCTGAGAACTGCCAATTCTTATTGCCATGAGTAGACCAGCATATGTTGCATCTATGGATCTAGATTTTGAGGAAGATAGATTGGAAACCTGTACTTTGAAACAGCTCAAGCATCTCTGCAAGAAATTGAAAGTTGCTACACCATGCATTTCTAAAAAGGATGACTACCGAAAGGCGCTGAGGGCCTGGGTTGAAGCAAGAAATGCCCCTGAGTCAGTGGTGGAGCCAGTTGGGGATGCAGTTGGGCAACTGGATAGGCCAATGTTTCCAGCCAGGGGAGGGGTGCCGTCCCCACCTGGCAGTAGTGTCTCTTCCAAAGACCTGTCCCCCAGAGAGTTGGAAGACAGGTAAAGAAATAGGGCACACAAGTTGGAAATGGCTAAGCTTAAGATGGAGGGTCAGAGGGAAATGGAGAATAACAAGTTGTCCTAGGAGAGAGAGAATGAGAATGAAGCATGAGAGGATGTTGAGGGAGTTAGAGATCAAGGCAAAGGGCTTAGAGATCAATCCCTCTGGTGGCAGCGCACCATCTGTGCCTTTAGAAAGTAGAGTGTATATTCCTAAGGATGTCATCAAAGATTTCCACAAGCATGAGGATATTGGGCAGTGGTTTGCAGCCTATGAGAGAGCAATGTTGGCCCACCGGGTCCCTGAGAAGTATTGGGGAGCTGGGTTGTGGGGCCGCTTTGTGAGTAAGGGGAGGGATGCTATGTTAGACCTGCCCAGTGAACATAGGATGTCTTATGTCCACATGAAGGAAGCCCTGATGACAAGGTATGGTTTGACCCCAGAACTCTATAGACAGAGATTGAGGAATTGCAAGAAACTGGAGGGAACCACTTGGGTAAAATGTGTGTCTTTCTTTTGCAGAGTAATGGATGGTTGGGAAAAGGGTAGCAAAGTGGATACTTTTGAAGCGCTCTATGATTTGTTTGCAAGGGAGCACTTGTCTGCTAATTGTTTTCCAGAGCTACGCCATCACCTTATGGATAGCAAGTTAACCAACCCTAGGAAACTTGCTGAGGAGGCGGACAGCTGGGTCAGTACCAGGGTCCACAAGGGTCATGTGGGAGACTCAGCCAAAGGTGGGCAGGGTCCCCAGCAGAAGAGTGGGGGGGGGGCAAGGGTAAACAGAGGGAGTTCCAGAAAGGGCCCCAAAGTAATTCCCAAGGGAAGGGTTCCCAGCGCCTCCCGTGAGAAGAAGTCAGAGCCCCCGACAGGTAAACCTGTTAATAGGGGGCCAGTTGCCTGCTTTCAGCGTAAGCAAGTGGGACACCATTAGTATGATCCCCAGTGTCCCCAAAAGGGTCAGTATGTGTCATCCCATGCACCCCCAGTCAGATGGCCAGTGTAGCCCTGGGAGTGGAGGAGAAGTGTGCCCAAGGTGGGTGGGGTCCCGCAGAAATGTCCCTTGTCTAATTAGGAGACTTTGAGATGGTCCCTCAAGCTCCGCTGTCTGATAACACTAAAAAAAACAGGCAGTGGGTGACCATCAATGGCCATAGAGTGGAGGCTCTTAGAGACGCAGAAGCCAGTGTGACAGCTGTCAAGTGTCACCTGGTGTCTCAAGAGCAGGTTGTCCCCAATGCCTTTTACCCAGTTGTTGCTGCTGACAACACAGAGAGCCACTGCAAGGTGGCTCAGGTTCCCTTTGAGTGGGGTGGGGTCTCTGGTACTCTTCAGGTAGCTGTGAGGCCAGCCATGCCTGTGGATTGTCTGTTGGGTATTGATTTGGAGAGCTCCCCTTGGGCTAAGGTGGAAAAGAAGGCTCATTTGGAGATGTTGGGTCTGCCTGAGTGGGAATGTGTTACCACTCGGTCTATGGCAGCCAGTAAGGGTGTTGAAGAGGTCCTGGAGCCTGAAAGTATGGCCCAGGAACCTGCCTTGAAGAGAAGAGGTAGGGGGCATGGGAAACCAGCCCCCATTGTTCCCATGGTCCAGGAGGAGACAGACTTTGAGGAGGATGCCCTGGAACCTGCAGGGGAACAGGTTGCTGAACTGGGGGGCTTGCCTGACCTGGCCCATTGGCAGCAAAAAGGAGGACCCTCCAGGGAGGAATTTTGTGCAGAACTGAAGAAGTGCCCTTCTCTTGTGGGTTTGCGGCAACAGGCCACAGACCAGGCAGCAGGTGATCAGTCTGGATCACATTGGATCTACTGGGAGAACGATCTCCTGTATACAGAGCCTAAGGTTGCTGAGCCTGGGTCAGCCTGTGTGCTGGTGGTACCCCAGCACTTCAGAGCAGACCTTTGAGAGGCTTGTCACCCACTTTTATTGGCCCCAGATGCGGAAGTGTTCAGATACTCATTGTAGGACCTGTCAAACTTGCCAGGCCAGTGGGAAAAGTGGAAGGAAGCACGAGGCTCCTCTCTAACCTTTCCCTGTAGTCAGTACCCCCTTTGAATGGGTGGGAATTGACATTGTGGGGCCACTGGACCCCAAGACAGCCATGGGCAACAGGTTTAACCTGGTCTTGGTGGACCATGCTACCCGGTACCAGAAGCCATCTGTGAGAAAGTGCCATCCTTCTTACATGGTATGCCCCCACTTTTTGCTGAATTGCTGAATGTACATTGACTGAGTGTGCCCTGGACTCCTGCCAATCAGGTGTCCAGGGCCTATGTTCCTACCCTAAAACCCTAAAAACCCAAATTGGCAAACCCTGGCCACATGTCAGCCCCTGGTAAAAGGTATCCTAGGTACCCAGGGCCTTGTGACCAGGGAAGGCCTCTAAGGGCTGCAGCACTTGTTGTGCCTCTCTTAGAGGTCCTGTACCCCTAACACACACACACTGCCCTTGCAGGCTGATTGTCTGGGTACAAAACAAAACAGAGAGTCGACATGGCACACATCCCTGTGTGCCATGCCCACCACCTACACTGCCCTGGCATACATCAGCCACCCCTCTAGCTGGGTGCCCTATGCCAGTGGTGTGGGCACAGGAGCATGAGCCCTGTGCCCCTACAGTACCCAGGTCCATTCCTGGGCACTGTAAGTGCAGTGCTGCCATTTAAGAGTCCATGGTGCTGAGAGCTCGTCAAACACGAACTCCACAGCACCATAATGGCAACACTGAAGACTGAGAAGTTTGGTATCAAACTTCTCAGCACATTAGACCCGCACTGATGCCAGTGTGGGATTTAATCTACCAAGCACCCCAGAGAGCATCTTAGAGATGCCCCGTGAAACCTAACCTACAATCCACGTCTGGTCTGGGAGGCTGCCTAGGCTGCCACACAGCAGACATGTTGCTGGACCCCTGGGTAGGAGAGCCCCTGCTCTCCTGGGCCTGCAACAATGCACATCCTGGGCGAGGTGCTAGATCTCCTCCCCCAGGATGGGCAGGGGGAAGCTTCAAAGGCATGCCGCCTCTGTGAGCTTCCCCAGGCCACTGGCAGCCCCCACTCTGGTGGGAAGCCTGGACGGAAACCCCAAATAAGGACAGGGGATGTGCCAGCCTGCCAACACCACCCCTCAGGTGGGGGAGGCGAGGTGAAGCACATCTCCGGGCACTCGCCATCTTGAAGATGGGAGGCCCTACCCAATCAGGGCTAGGCTACTGCCCCCCTCCCACAGGAGAGAGGTAGGATGGGGGTGTACCCACCCCAGGACAGGGACTCATTGGTCCTGCCCTTCACCTACCTGTAACACCCCTAAATCTAGTATTTAGGGTCACCCTGAATCTTCCTTCCCCAGATTCCAGATTCCGAAATACAAAGAAGAGCAAGAAGAAAGAAGACCTGCCCTGCAGCTGCTAAGAAGAGGAAGACACCAACTGCTTTGTCCCCAGCCCTACCAGCCTGTCGACCCTCGAACCTGCTCCTGCTGCAACCCGGCATCTCTTGTGGCCAGCAACCTCACAAACCCCGGAGGACCTGGCTACCTTTTGGCTCTAAGCCCCTGGGACTCCCATGAGTAGAGGCTCTACTCAAAATCAGCTTCTAATCCCTGGCATCAGCCCGGAACCGCGAACCCTGCACACTCTGCACCCACCAAGCCTGGCCTGTGCCGGAGTGAAAAAAGACCACAAGGACGATCCCCCGGTGACTGTGACCCCGAGTCCGGCACCCAATAACTTCCCTCGATGCTCCTGACGACGCCTGCAGCCTGAGAACCAGGTACCCCCCCAACCGCGATCAACAGAGGGTAAGATTTACGGACACCAAAAGGCACCCCTGCACCCGGCACGCTGCGGCCCTCTGTGCCCAACTCCTGGGTACCTACCTATCCTCCAACTACCCAACTTACCTCTCAAAGTGGTGGTGGCACCTGCAGAATCTTCGTCCCCGAGCTTGCAGTCTTTTTCTAAACCGGAGCTTTCCCATTGAAACCAATTGAGCGCCCGAAGGCTCAAAAGCACCCTGCACCCAGCTGCACGAGTGGCCCTGGCAGTGTAACCTTTGCACCTATCTACTTCCCCATTTGCCCTGAGCAAGTGACAAGGAGCCCAGCTCCCACAGCCGTGTGGCCTGCTAGTCAGCAGCCACCAACCAAGGCCCCCCTGCCTCCCTTAGGAGAACATTGGGCCTAACTCACTCTGCACCCGGCTGCCCCTGTGCCGCTGAGGGTGTAACAACTGTACCTACCTGACCCTGGGAGACCCTGAGTCTGTGCCCAGAACCTTAAATTTGCCAGTCGAGTACTTACCTGAAAGCCGATAACTCAATTTTCTCCATAGGCTAACATTGACTGGTTTCCTCTGAAATTTCTTCTAGGAGTGGAGTTTTCAAAACTTAAAATATTCACAAAAAATCAGCTGAGTAACGAAAACGAAAATACTCACCTGCTATTAGGTTAGCTCCCAGTGCTGGATCTTGGTGCCCGGCACTGACCCTGAAAAATATTCACAACCGTACTTACCAGTAACCCAATTTTCTTCCATAGGGAATCATTATCTGTTTTTCTGTGAAATTTCTGGTGTCAATTTTTGCAAACTTCAAATATTCTTTAAAAATCGTACAAACTGTGAAAACGTAATTACTTACCTCCTTTACATAGAGGTCCCAGTACTGAGTCTAGGCACCCAGTACTGGATTACAAAAGTAACGAGAACATGCTATACCTGCAACTTGAATTTTCTTCCAAAGGGAATCATTGACTGTTTTCTATGAAATATTTTCTAAGTGTCAACTTTTAAAATAGCAAAATATTGTCTAAAAATCATAACAGCAAATAAGTCGACTTTTATCACTTGTTTCTGAGAACTGACCCAGGACTGAATCTAGGATCCAGTCCTGGAATTACAAAAGTAATCCTGAAAGTAATCTATTGCAAATAACTTAAAACTTCCATTGAACTCAATGCATTATTGTGTTTGAACTTGTGTTGCCTATTGCAACAATCTGTAACTTTCTACAAAAGCCAATTGCATATTGCAAAAGTATTTATCTAAAGCATCTCATTCTGAGAAAGTATATTTTGATACCTATTGTTGGCTCTAAAATAAAACAAGCATATATTTTTTATATATAAACCATTGGCCTAGAGTTCCGTTATTGAGCGTGTGAGACCATTTGCTGACTGAGTGTGTGCAACAAATGCTTTACACTGTCCTCTGATACTGCCTTATGTTCGACCAAGCTAACCCCAATAGAGAGTAAGGTTATATCTAACTTTAGCCTCTGCCAAACCTCTGGGGACTGTGGACTCTGTACACTCTGTGCCTATTTGGGAAGAGTATATACAGAGCCACTTTCTCACATTGGTGGATCAGCAGTGGGATACAAACTTGCATTTGTTGGACTACTTAGTTACCATCTGATCACACGACAGAACTCTTAAAATTGTCTTTAGAATTCTGATTGGTCTTTTCCAAAATACTAAAAGTCTTGTCAGGGCCTTGCTTAAGTCCCAGTAGAAAAATAAAAGTCACTATAATAAGGGTAGAGGATTAGAACTGTCAGGTTAGAATGACTCAAACAAACCCAGCCATTAGTGAAAATATTAACATGGACCTGGTGGAGGAGTTCGACCTCACACCTTACTTACACTTGTCTTTCAAGGAATTGAGGTCCCTATGCAAACTTAAAAATATACCAATGGGCCTGCATCCAACCAAACTGGGGCTCCAGGAGCTCTTGGCTGAGTTTGCTAGAGGACCACCCATCTGAACATGGTGATGGCCAGTCAGATGAGGAAAGGGAAGAAGAGGAGGAGGAGAATGACCCCCACACACTATTTCCTAGGGAAGTGAGGGCCCCCATACCCTCACATCCAAGAATTAGCATCTGGGGACCTAGAGATCACACAGGTGACTCTGGTACCAGAGAGATCACTGGGGGACCCACCAGTGAAGAGGATAGCCTTTTAGAAAGGTTGGCCAAAAGATTAGAGCTAGAGTCCAGGCTCCTGGCTCTAGAACAAGAAAGGAGAGAGATGGGTTTCGCACCCATCAATGGTGGCAGCAATAATAAAAACAAGGATAGGGAGGAAGCTTCTGATCCTAAAATCCCCAAAGGGATTGTCCCTAAATTTGAGGAAGGTGATGACATCACCAAATGGTTCACAGCCTTTGAGAGGGCTTGTGAAATAAGAAGAGTAAAGAAACCTCTCTGGGGGGCACTCCTGTGGGAACTGTTCTCTGGTAACTGCAGAGACAGGCTTCTGACCCTCTCTGGGCCAGAGGCAGGATCTTATGACCTCACGAGGAAGACTCTGATTGAGGGATTTAGATTCACCACTGAGGAGTATAGAATTAGATTCAGGGGGGCTCACAAAACCCAGACCCAGTCCTGAATTGACTTTGTAGACTTCTCAGTGAAGACACTGGATGGTTGGTTAGCTGGACATGGTGTGCAGGATTTTACTGGATTGTACAATTTATTCATGAAGGAGCTTATATTGAGTAACTGCACAAATGAAAAGTTACATCAGCATTTGGTAGACCTAGGTCTGATTTCTCCCCAAGAATTGGGAAAGAAGGCAGACTACTGGGTCAAGGCTAGGGTGACAAGGACAACCACTGGGGTGACCAGAAGAAGGTGGTCACAAAACCTCCCCAGGGGAAAGGTGGTGAGAATCCCCAAGACAAAAAGTCTGAGTCTTCCAAGGGGCCCCAAAAACCTGTTCAGGGGGGTGGGACCCAACCTACTTCCTATGTGCCTCAACCCTTTATGGGGAAGAACGTTGATCCCTTAAAGGCCTGGTGTAACAACTGTAAGAAGTCAGGACACCTGACTGTAGATAAATCTTGCCCCCACAACCAAGCCCCTAAGGCACCCAGCACAATTACTCCTGGGGCAGCAAGTATACAGATGGGATCAGAAGTGTACCCTGAGCAAATCTGGGGACACACTGAGGCAAGTCTGGTCTCACTGGGAGAAGTGGAGTTTGCCACTGTAGCTGTGTGGCCACACAACTTGAAGAAATATTTGCAGTACCCCTGGGTGAATGGGACTAGGGTAGAAGCTCTGAGGGATACAGGTGCCAGTTTCACTATCGTGAAAGACACACTGGTTTCCACTGAGCAATATTTGATTGGGAAGTCTTACCCAGTCACCAATGCTGGCAGTGTCACTACTAGTCATCCCATGGCCATGGTGACATTAGGCTGTGGGGGTGGGGGTTACTGGCCTGAAACAGGTAGTGGTCTCCAAAGTTGCCAGCTGCGTCTCTGCTTGGGAATGATCTGGAAACCTCAGCCTGGGTTGAGGTTGAGCTAAAAGCCCATGCAGCCATGCTGGGCATCCCTGAATTGGTGTGTGTGCAAACCAGAGCACAGAGCAAGAGGAAGGGTGAAAAGGTAGGTCTGGAGCCTAAAATAATGGCCCAGCCAACCAAGAGAAAAAGTAAGAAGACTGGAGAGCCAGCTTCTGTACAGCAGGACATTCAGGACCCCTCTCCACAGGGAGAGGATTTGGATGCCCCTGAGGGAATTGAGCCCATGGAACTCGACCCTTACCAGGTTGAACTCTTGGGCCCAGGGGGACCCTCTAGGGAAGAGCTGTGCCAGGGTCAGCGAGACTGTCCCACTCTTGAAAGCCTGAGGCAGAAAGCTGTTTCAGAAGCAAAGGGAGATGTCAGTGGTACCCACAGAGCTTATTGGGAAGAGGGATTACTGTATGCTGAGGCAAGAAACCCCACTCCTGGAACTACCAGGAGGGCGGTAGTGCCACAGAAGTACAGGGAGTTCCTCCTAACTTTGGCTCGTGACATCCCCCTAGCTGGAAATCTGGGTCAATTCAAAACTTGGGAAAGGCTAGTTAGTCACTTTTACTGGCCCCAGATGCACCAAAAGGTGAAGGAGTTTGTCAGCTCCTGTGTTACCTGTCAAGCCAGTGGCAAAACAGGTGGCCACCCAAAGGCCCCCCTCATCCCACTACCAGTGGTGGGGGTACCCTTTGAAAGGGTAGGAGTGGACATTGTGGGTCCACTTGAACCTCCCACAGCCTCAGGGAACAAATGTATTCTAGTAGAAGTGGATCATGCTACTAGGTACCCTGAAGCAATTCCACTTAAGACTACTACAGCTCCTGAAGTAGCCGAGGCCCTCCTGGTTGTCTTCACCAGGGTAGGGTTTCCTAAGGAGGTGGTTTCAGACAGAGGTTCCAACTTCATGTCTGCTTACCTAACACACATGTGGAAGGAGTGTGGAGTGCTCTTTGCTTACAGGGAAGTACCACAGAAGGGAGTAGGGTTCTCACCCTTTGAACTTCTGTTTGGTCATCCTGTGAGGGGACCACTTTGTCTTGTAAAAGAGGGCTGGGACAGGCCTCTTCAAGAGCCCAAACAAGACATAGTGGACAATGTGCTTTGCCTAAGGTCCAGAATGGCTGAGTACATGGAAAAAGCATCCAAGAACCGTGAGGCCAGCCAGGATCTCAAGATGCACTGGTATGACCAAAAAGCTGCACTGGTTGAATTTCAACCTGGGTAACAGGTATGGGTTTTGGAGCCAGTGACACCAAGGGCCCTCCAAGATAAATGGAGTGGCCCTTACCCTATCCTAGAAAGAAAGAGTGAGGTCACCTATCTGGTTGACCTGGGCACTAGCAGGACACCCAAAAGGGTTATCCATGTGAACCGCCTTAAGCTCTACAATGACAGGGCTGACATCACCATGCTGATGGTGACTGATGAGGAACAGGAACCAGAGAGTGAACCTCTCCCTGACCTCCTTTCCTACAGCCCACAAGATGGGTCAGTAGATGGTGTGGTCTTTTAAGACACCCTCTCTGCCCAAAAGCAGACTGACTGCAAGAAAGTCTTGCAACAGTATGCTAGCCTCTTTTCCCTGACCCCTGGTCTGACACACTGGTGTACCCATGATGTGGACACTGGTGACAGTGCACATGTCAAGAACAAAATCTTTCGCCAGTCAGACCAAGTCAAGGAAAGCATCAAAGCTGAGGTCAGCAAGATGCTGGAGTTAGGGGTCATTGAACCCTCTGAGAGCCCCTGGACTAGCCCAGTGGTTCTGGTCCCCAAACCTCATCAACAAAGTGAAAAGAGGGAGATGAGGTTCTATGTGGACTATGGAGGGCCCAACTCTGTCACCAAGACAAATGCTCACCCTATTCCAAGAGCGGATGAGCTGATAGATAAATTAGAGGCAGCCCAATTCCTCAATACCTATGACTTAACTGCAGGGTACTGGCAGATTGGAATGGTCCCAGGAGCAAAATAAAAGACAGCATTCTCCACCCCTGATGAGCATTATCAGTTTACTGTGATGCCCTTTGGGTTAAAGAATGCCCCTGCCACCTTCCAGAGGTTGGTGAACCATGTCCTGGCTGGGCTGGAGTCCTATAGTGCAGCTTATCTTGATGATATTGCTGTCTTTAGCTCCACCTGGCAGGATCACCTGATCCACCTTGGGAAGGTTTTAGAGGCTCTGCAAAATGCAGGTCTCACTATCAAGGCATCCAAATGCCATATAGGGCAGGGCACTGTGGTGTACTTGGTCCACCTTGTAGGTGGAGGCCAGGTACAACCCTTACAACCCAAGATCCAGGCCATCCTGGACTGGGTAGGTCCAACAACCCAGACTTAAGTCAGGACATTCCTTGGCTTGACTGGGTACTACAGGAGGTTTGTGAAGGGATATGGGTCCATTGTGACCCCCCACACAGAACTCACCTCCAAGAAAATATCCAAGAAGGTTAACTGGACAGTTAGTTACCAAAAGGCTTTTGACACCCTGAAATAAGCAATGTGCTCAGCACCAATTCTAAAAGCTCCAGATTATGCCAAGCAGTTCATAGTGCAGACTGATGCCTCTGAGCTAGGGATAGGAGTGGTCCTATCTCAGACCAATGATGAAGGCCAAGACCAACCTGTTGCTTTTATAAGCAGGAGGCTACTCCCCAGAGAGCAGGGTTGGAGTGCTATTGAGAGGGAGGCCTTTGCTGTGGTTTGGTCCCTGAAGAAGTTGAGGCCATACTTGTTTGGTACTCACTTCCTGGTTCAAACTGACCACAGACCTCTCAGATGGCTAATGCATATGAAAGGGGAAAATCCAAAACTACTAAGGTGGTCCATCTCCCTACAGGGAATGGACTTTGAAGTGGAACACAGACCAGGGACTGCCCATGCCAATGCAGATGGACTTTCCAGGTTCTTCCACTTAGACAATGAAGACTCCATAGGGCAAGGTTAGCCTCATCACCTTTCATTTAGGGTGGGGGGGGGGGGTGTTGTGTGAGAAAGTGCCATCTTTCTTCCATGGTATGCCCCCACTTTTTGCTGAATTGCTGAATGTACTTTGACTGAGTGTGCCATGGACTCCTGCCAATCAGTTGCCCAGGGCCTATGTCCTTCCCTAAAACCCTAAAAACCCAAATTGGCAAATCCTGGCCACATGTCAGCCCCTGGTAAATGGTACCCTAGGTACCCTGGGCCTTGTGACCAGGGAAGGCCTCTAAGGGCTGCAGCACTTTTTGTGCCACCCTTAGAGGCCCTGTACCCTAACACACACACACTGCCCTTGTAGGCTGAGTGTCTGGGTACAAGACAAAACAGAGAGTCGACATGGCACACATCCCTGTGTGCCATGCCCACCACCTACACTGACCTGGCATACATCAGCCACCCCTCTAGCTGGGTGCCCTATGCCAGTGGTGTGAGCACAGGAGAATGAGCCCTGTGCCCCTACAGTACCCAGGTCCATTCCTGGGCACTGTAAGTGCAGTGCTGCCATTTAAGAGTACATGGTGCTGAGAGCTCGTCAATCCCAAACTCCACAGCACAATAATGGCAACACTGAAGACTGCAACGTTTGGTATCAAACTTCTCAGCACATTAAACCCGACTGATGCCAGTGTGGGATTTAATGTACCAAGCACCCCAGACAGCATCTTAGAGATGCCCCCTGAAACCTAACCTACAATCCACGTCTGGTCTGAGAGGCTGCCTAGGCTGCCACACAGCAGACATGTTGCTGGACCCCTGGGTAGGAGAGCCCCTGCTCTCCTGGGCCTGCAACAATGCACATCCTGGGCAAGGTTCTAGATCTCCTCCCCCAGGATGGGCAGGGGGAAGCTTCAAAGGCATGTCACCTCTGTGAGCTTCCCAGGCCACTGGCAGCCCCCACTCTGGTGGGAAACCTGGCCGGAAACCCCAAATAAGGACAGGGGATGTGCCAGCCTACCAACCCCACCCCTCAGGTGGGGGTGGCGAGGTGAAGCACATCTCTGGGCACTCGCCATCTTGAAGACGGGAGGCCCTACCCAATCAGGACTAGGCTACTGCCCCCCTCCCACAGGAGAGAGGCAAGATAGGGGGTGTACCCACCCAAGGACAGGGACCCATTGGTCCCTGCCCTTCACCTACCTGTAACCCCTAAATCTAGAATTTAGGGGCACCCTGAACCTTCCTTCCCCAGATTCCAGATTCCGAAATACAAAGAAGAGCAAGAAGAAAGAAGACCTGCCCTGCAGCTGCTAAGAAGAGGAAGACACCAACTGCTTTGGCCCCAGCCCTACCGGCCTGCCGACCCTCGAACCTGCTCCTGCTACAACCCGGCATCTCCTGTGGCCAGCAAACTCACAAGCCCCGGAGGACCTGGCTACCTTTTGGCTCTAAGCACCTGGGACTCCCATGAGTAGAGGCTCTACTCAAAATCAGTTTCTAATCCCTGGCATCAGCCCGGAACCGCGAACCCTGCACCCGTCAAGCCCGGCCTATGCCGGAGTGAACAAAGACCATGAGGATGACCCCCCGGCCACTGTGACCCTGAGTCCAGCACCCAAGAACTTCCCTCGACGCTCCTGACCACGCCTGCAGCCTCAGAACCAGGTACCCCCCCAACCGCGATCAACAGAGGGTAAGATTTCCTAACACCAAAAGGCAGCCCTGCACCCAGAGCCCTGCGGCCCCCTGTGCCCAACTCCTGGGTACCTACCTATTCTCCAACTACCCAACTTACCTCTCGAACTGGTGGTGACACCTGAAAAATCTTCGTCCCCGAGCTTGCAGTCTATTTCTAAACCGGAGCTTTCCCATTGAAACCAATTGAGCGCCCAAAGGCTCAAAAGCACCCTGCACCCAGCCGCCTGAGTGGCCCTGGCAGTGTAACCTTTGCACCTAACTACTTCCCCATTTGCCCTGAGCAAGTGACCAGGAGCCCAGCTCCCACAGCCGCGTGGCCTGCTAGTCAGCAGCCACCAACCAAGGCCCCCCTGCCTTCCATAGGATAACATTGGGCCTAACTCACTCTGTACCCGGCTGCCCCTGTGCCGCTGAGGGTGTAACAACTGTACCTACCTGACCCTGGGAGACCCCTGAGTCTGAGCCCAGAACCTTAACTTTGCCAGTCGATTACTTACCTGAAAGCCGATAACTCAATTTTCTCCATAGGGTAACATTGACTGGTTTCCTCTGAAATTTCTTCTAGGTGTGGAGTTTTCAAAACTTAAAATATTCATCAAAATCAGGTCCCAGTACTGAGTCTAGGCACCCAGTACTGGATTACAAAAGTAACAAGAACATACTATACCTGTAACTTGAATTTTCTTCCATAGGCAAACATTGACTGTCTTCTATGAAATATTTTCTAAGTTTCAACTTTTAAAATAGTAAAATATTGTCTAAAAATCATAACAGCAACTAAGTCAACTTTTATCACTTGTTTCTGGGAACTGAACCAGGACTGAATCTAGGATCCAGTCATGGAATTAGAAAAGTAATCCCGAAAGTAATCTATTGCAAATAACTTAAAACTTCCATTGAACTCAATGCATTATTGTGTTTGAACTTGTGTTGCCTATTGCAACAATCTGTAACTTTCTACAAAAGTCAATTGCATATTGCAAAAGTATTTATCTTTAGCATCTCATTCTGAGAAAGTATATTTTGATACCTATTGTTGGTTGTAAAATAAAACAAGCATATATTTTTTATATATAAACAATTGGCCTAGAGTTCAGTTATTGAGTGTGTGAGACCATTTGCTGACTGAGTGTGTGCAACAAATGCTTTACACTGTCCTCTGATACTGCCTTACTGCTCGACCAAGCTACCACTATAGAGAGTAAGGTTATATCTAACTTTAGCCTCTGCCAAACCTCTGGGGTCTGTGGACTCTGTACACACTGTACCTATTTGGGAACAGTATATACAGAGCCACTTTCTCACACCATCCCGTACAGGACAGTGACGGCCTCCGTGGTAGGACGTACACTGATGGGAATTTTCTCCCGTGTGGGGTTCCCCAGAGAGGTGGTGTCAGACCGTGATACCAATTTCATATCTATTTATATGAAGTCCCTGTGGAAGGAGTGTGGTGTTACCTACAAGTTTACCACTCCTTACCACCCCGAAGGTAATGGGCTGGTTGAAAGATTCAACCGGACCCTTAAAGGCATGATCATGGGTCTTGAAGAACCAATGAGGCATTAGTGGGACGTCCTCTTGCCATGCCTTCTGTTTGCTTACCGTGAGGTGCCACAAAGGTCCCTAGGGTTCAGTCCCTTTGAATTGTTGTATGGACACCCAGTAAGAGGACCTTTGAGTCTGGTCAAGGAAGGCTGGGAGCAATCTCCCAGGAAACCTCCCCAGGATGTATATAGTTACATGCTGGCCTTCAGGAACCAGACTCGGCGATTCAGACAGCACGCTCAGGCAAATCTGGAAGCCAGCCAGGAAGAGATGAAGCGGTGGTACGATCAGAATGCCACTCTGATTGAGCTTCAACCTGGACAGAAAGTTTGGGTCATGGCCCCTTTAGAGCCTTGTGCACTCCAGGACAGGTGGACAGGTCCATTTGAGGTGGTGGAGCGCAAAAGTGATGTCACCTACTTGGTGAATTTGCGGTGTCCAAGGAACCCTTTGCGGGTCTACATGTTAACCACCTGAAACCCCACTTAGAAAGGTCCAAAGTGGGCATGCACCTAGAAACGGATGATGGAATGGAGGAGGAGACAGAGCCTCTTCCTGACCTCCTGTCTGCAACAGAGCAAGATGGGTCAGTGGATGGTGTCAGCCTGTATGCCACACTGACCCCTGATCAGCAGCAAGATTGTCGCCAACTGTTGGGACAATTCTCTGATTTGTTTTCCTTGGTTCCTGGTGTCACTGAGTGGTGTGTCCATGATGTGGACATTGGGGACAGTCCTCCTGTGAAGCACAAGGCTTACAGAGTGACTGACAAGGTCAGGACTTACATCAAGGAGGAAGTCTCCAAGATTTTTGCCTTAGGGGTGATTGAGTCCTCCTACAGTCCTTGGGCCAGCCCAGTGGTCTTGGTCCCAAAGGCTGCCTTGCCAGGTGCCACACCTGAACTCAGGTTCTGTGTGGACTACCGAGGACTCAATTCAGTCACCAGGACTGACGCGCACCCCATCCCCAGAGCTGATGAGCTCATTGATCGGTTAGGGGCTGCCCGGTACCTCAGCACGTTTAATTTGACGTCTGGGTACTGGCAGATCGCCTTAACTGATGGGGCCAAAGAGAGGTCAGCATTCTCCACACCAGATGAGCGCTACCAATACCCGGGTTATGCCCTTTGGGATGAAGAATGCCCCTGCCACCGTTCAGAGGTTGGTCAACCAGGTGTTGGCTGGACTGGGAGATTTCAGTGCCGCCTACCTGGATGACATTGCAGTGTTCAGCGCCAGTTGGGAAGAACATCTGCACCACCTCTGGGAAGTGTTGATGGCACTGCGCAAGACAGGCCTCATGATCAAGGCGAGTAAGTGCCAGATCGGGCAGGGTTCCATGGTGTACTTGGGGCACCGGGTAGGGAGCGGCCAGGTGGCGCCCCTGCAACCCAAGATTGATACCATCCTGGCATGGGAACCCCCAAAGACTCAGACACAGGTGAGAGCCTTTTTAGGACTCACGGGGTACTACAGGAGTTTTTCAAGGGGTATGGCAACATTGTTGCACCCTTGACTGAGCTGACTTCCAGGAAGCAGTCCAAGAGAGTGAACTGGACTGACACCTGTCAGAAGGCTTTTGATGCCCTGAAGACTGCCACGTATACAGCACCCGTGCTTCAGGCGCCCAACTTCTCAAAATAATTCATTGTTCAAACAGATGCTTCCTGAGCATGGTGTGGGGGCTGTTCTATCACAGATTAATGAAGAGGGCCTGGACCAACCTGTAGCCTTCATCATTAAGAGGTTACTTCCCCAAGAACAGAGGTGGAGTGCAATTGAGCGCGAGGCATTTGCTGTGGTCTGAGAGCTGAAGAAGTTAAGACCATACCTGTTTGGGACTCACTTCCGGGTTTAGACAGACCACAGGCCCCTCATGTGGTTGATGCAGATGAAGGGGGAGAACCCAAAGTTGTTGAGGTGGTCCATTTCCCTACAGGGGATGGACTTTACGGTGGAACATCGCCCTGGCTGGTACAGAACACGCCAATGCTGATGGTCGAGAACTCCCAAGGGGAAGGGTAGTTCTCCCCACATTTCAGCTGGAGGGGACACGTGTTAGACCTGGTACCATTGGCGTGAGTCTCCCTTCTATTTTTTTCTGATTGCCTCCTCTGTTTTTGATATGTTTTGCTGGTTTAGTTGCTTTGGGCACTGTGCCACCGCCATTCAGTGCCACAGTGCAAGTGCTCCCTATGTTAAATTGATGTATTAATTAGTGAATCCATGATTGGGTTATTTGATTTACTTGTCAGACCCTAGTACAGTGCATCATGTGTGCCCAGGGCTTGTAAATCAAATGCTGCTGGTGGGCGTGCAACACTGGTTGTGCCACCCACAGAAGCATCTTGTAAAGTGTGTCTCAGGCCTGCCATTGCAGAGCCTATGTGCAGTCTAGTACTGCCATGCTGACTGACCAAGTGCACCCACTTGCCAGTCCCTAAACCTTCCCTTATCTTCATATCAGACACCCCTATGGTAGGCCCAAGGGCAGGGCGCATTGTAAGTATAAGGTAGGACATGCCCTGGTTTGTGTGACATGTCCTAATAGTGAATTACAGCCATTTTCGTTTTTCACTGTTGCAAGGCTCCCTGTTCTCCGTAGGCCATATTAGGCAGTTTGATTATTACATCTAATAATCCTAACTGACTCAGGCAACATGGTAGAAATTTGAATTTAGTATGCCTGAACTCAGAATGATAAAATACATATTTTAGTAAAGTTGGTTTTAACATTCTATGTTTGAAAATACCACTTTTAGAAAGTTGGTATTTTCTTGCTTAACTGTCCAAGCCTGCCTCTGCTAGGTTGTGTATTGTGTGTCTGGTTCTGTGAGTGACAGGGGCTGGGGATTGCAGGGGAGAGGGTGAGTCAGCAAAGGGCTGAATAGGAAGATCTGCATGTAGATGGGTGGGAGGAGTTGCACTTGGGACCTGAATAGGGATGTGCCTTCCCTCCACAATGCTGGCTCCACCGCCTGTGGTGGGTCTGATGTCCCTGCCCTGCACTCTGAAAGGAAAGATGGAGTCAGGTAAACAAAGTGCTCCAGAACTGACCAGAACTGGTTTGGGCTAGGCAAAGGCCTCTCTGCCTTCAGAGAACAAAGAGAAAAGTAGTATAAATAGGGGGAGCCAAACCCCAAGACTTTTGATCACTTCTGGAACAACAACAAGAAACCTCTGCCAAGGAGAAGAACCAAAGGAAGCTGTATGAGTTGGACTGCCACTCTGCCAGTGTGCTGTGTTGTTGGGTTGGCCTGCAGTGGTGTCTTAATTGCCAAGGAGTGGAGAAGGAACTTTTACAGAACTTTCATCATCTTGCAGAATATTACTCCAAGGGCTTGAACTTGTGCTTGCCTCCTGCTGAAGTCTCAGGGACAACAGACTTCACCACCAGCTCCCCTCTGAATTTCCTTGCTGAGAATTCTATCTGCAGAAGCCTGCTTGCCGCTGGGAGCTGGAAGCGCGACGCAACGAGAAGAAGCGTGTCGCCGCCGTAGCTGCAGTCATCGCATCGCCAGAGAAGCATGCTGCATCTCCCCGAAGCGTGCCTTTGTCGCAGCTGTCTACTGTCGCATCACCGGAGAAGAGCGTCGCAACCGTGAGGGTTACCGTCACATCATCGGAAAAGTGTGTCGCAGGGCTTGTTGAGGCTCCAAAGTACAGAGTCGCCGCAAGGCTGCCAGGGCGTGTCGCATCGTCCCAACGTCGTCACATCTACGGCGCCATCTTATCGCATCGCACCAGATTGTCGAATCGCATCGAGGCACCATCTTGCCGCATCGCAACCGTGCTGCAGCACGAGAATCTACGCATCACTTCCTCTACGGTAAAGATCAAGACGCATCCCCTACTCTGCGCAAGCATTGAGGCGCGACGCATCGTCTCCCCTGAAGCAAGGAACCGACACATCTCCAACGCTGCGCGCCTTTTGTTTATTTTGCATTACGCATCCAGGTACTTTTGTGAGAACTGTGTCGCATTTACCAACAACTTGAACTAAGCTAATTCTACCATCTTTAAGTCAATTTTGAGTACAGTTTTGTGGATTTTTGTCATTTGTGGTCTTGTGTTAAGTCTATATAAAGAATACTTATTTTTATAAAACCTGTGTGGTGTCCATCAGTAGTGTTTTCACTGTATTACTGTATGTGTTCACAAGTGCTTAACACACTGCCTCTGAGATAAGCCTGTCTGCTCGTGCCAAGCTACCAAGGGGGAGAGTAGGGGTTATCCAGTAGTGTAATCCCTTTCCCTGACTTAGAAGCAAGGGTCCCTATTTGGTCAAAAGTACCTACCTCTGCCAACCCCCAGTTCTAACAGTACCTTTGTCCATGAAACACAGATAAGTCACTTAATCGTACCCCTTTTCGTAATTGTTAGAAATTAGGCCCACATTTTTAGTTCTAAGTCACACCTTTCTCTCATGTTTTTAGCTTTTACTGTCACTGGTGCAGCAGGATCCCAAAGCAACATCCTCACTATGTGTGCTGAATGTTTGGGACCCCACTTTCTCTCAGAACTGCAGGTGGAGCTGCAGATTCCATGGGTATTCAGCAGGGCAGCTGCAATCTCTGGTGGTGCAATACCATCCAAAACACAAACCCACCACACAAAGCATGATGAGAGCCCACCCACATGTTTGTGGTGAGTCATTTAGGGGCACAGATGGATTTGGTATGTAACTTTTTATGTTCTTTTATATAAATAGACGTCTGCTCTATGTCATAATATTGCACCACCAGGCACATCAAGGATTCAAGAGTCCCCACTCAGTTCTCCATAGGGCGGTTTTGCTCACTCTGGATTGCTGTGTTCCTGGATTCAGTTGCGGATTCAGGTACTGAAATGAACTAGACCTGTTTAATTCTACACAGAAGTTTGTCATCTTTCTTTCTTAGAGAATGCCTACTACAGTGGGTTATGATAAAGGTGGCATAGGTCACACTTCTCAGAAACATGCCCTGAAGAAGATTGCAGGAAGCGGTTGTGCTTCACTTTGTCAGCGCAGAGCATCAGATTTGCAGGAGGAAGCAAGGAGGACCACATTCAGCACTTGGGTCATTTCATGCCATGCCCGTCTGGGTCAAGGTGACCAAGGGCAGTAGTAATGCTTAGGATTACTGGCAGAGCAAGCCAATAGTCATGTATGGGATTCTTGGTGCACCGATCCAGACTCAAAAGTGGGATGCAGGGAGATACACTCCAGGACTCAAGTTAGTTCCTGCAAGATCACTTCAGTTCGAGCATGACTACAGGCTATAATCATGCTTGGAATCTTCAGCATAGCATGAAAGGCTAGAACTAGAGGATGAAGAGAGAACCGCTCCAGCACTCAGATTGCCTCCTGCAATATCCTTGCTGACAAGCCTATTATTCTGAGCAGTTTTCTCATCTAAGTCTGTGCAGCTGGGTTTCTCTGGGCAGATGTCCTCCTGCATAGGTACTCTCTATTCCCATCTGTAACCAGGCCAAGCAGAATCCTTTCCAAGACGTAACCACAGCTAGTCTCCAGCATGTGGTTTAACCCTGGGCGTAGTTTGCGTAGTAGCGCTATGCGTAGCTACGCGAAGTGCACCTCGCACTATGCACGCTACGCGTAGCTAAGCAAACTGCGTAGTGCGGTAGGGAAATGCTGTTTGCACTGATTGCACAGTGCCGGATGCTTGTCCGCATTATGCAATCATTGCAAACGGCATCTTGCACAGTGCAAGCGGTCGTTTTCTGCCGCTCGAGTAGATTTGTACTCGAGCTGCAGCTTTTTCAACGCGGACTGGTAGTTTCTCATTGCGAGCGGTCATGAGCATAAGCGACCACTCGCGGGGGACTTGGCTTGGACGCATGGCGGGCTAGTCGCTGATCGATGCAGCTCCTGCCCCGTAAGGAAGAATCCTACCTGTATCCTGGCGGAATCGTGCCCATTCTCCTACAAACGGGGGTCGGAACCCCCCCTGGTCCCGAGAATCCGGGCCAAGTGCGGTTCCGCTTGCCGGCGGATGAGGAAACCCACTTTTCTCCCCCGGAGTGGCGGCAGCTTTCATACGCGCAAAATGGCGGCGCGGACCGCGACTGCCTAATTGACAGCCTCCGGACGCCTGTTCAAGGTCGGCCCTGCTGCGGAGACCACCGCTGGGGGTCCGGAACTCCTGCCGCATTGACAAGGGCCCCTGGGTGGACTCTGACCCGGGGGTGCGGTTCAGTGGACGCCTGCCTGCCGCTGCTTACTGGTGTGCCCGGGGGCGCTTTCTACGCGGCCTCGGGGCTTGGGGAGGGCCGAGGTAGGCCCGCCTAGTCTGAACTCCTTACTGCGAGGTCTGGGAACAACGTGGCGTGACCCGCGAGGGCGGACTCTGGCACAGTAAAGCCTGATTGCCCACTGGGGGCCCCCCTTACAGGGAAGCCGGAGCTTTGCTCCTTGAGACGGCGGCGGGGCAGGGCCTTCCTGGAGACGCCGGGAGGAGTGGTGCGGCCGCTCCCCACGCCCGCGGGGGCCCCTGCACCGTGGCTTGATGACGGCTGGGCGGCGGTGCGCTGTGCACCCGGAGGTGGTGCCCCTGGGGGATGAGGTGAGAGGTCCCCCTCCTTCGAGTGTTGGGTGACGGGGTCGACCTCGCAGGGATACCCCCCACTGGACCAGCCCAGAGTGCCTGGGGGTTGGTGGTACAGACGACTCGGAACCCCCCGCTGCGAAAGTGACCTGCTTCGGGTAATCCTGTCCCTAGATTGGTTGGACGGAGGGGCAGCGACAGTGTCCCGGAGGACGGCCCTGCGGAAGATGGGGAAGGACCGGGCCTTGCGAGGCGCCCAGACAAACAATATTGACCAATACAGGGTCCCGGGGCAGGCGGCGACGGATCGCCCGCGGGCGGATCTGGACCGGGGAGCCCACCTGGAGGCAGCTGCACAGGATAAAGCGGATATACTGGCAGCCATCCGAGACTCCAGGGTGGCGTTAGAAACCAAAATGGATGGGATGGCCATGGATATCAATCATCTACGCCTGGACCTCAGGAAGGTGGCGGACAGGGTTACCACTACAGAGGGAGACCTGAACACGCTGCAGTCGGAAGTCAGGCAGCTGCGGGAGACGGTAACGGCCCTCCGGGACCATACTGCCCGGCTGGAGGACAGGGCCGACGATGCCGAAGGGCGCTCGCGACGAAACAATCTCCGTTTTTTTTAGATTTCCTGAGAAGGCGGAGGGACCGGCGGCGGACCTCTTTCTGGAGGACTGGATTGGTAGAGTGTTCCCCCAGCTGAGACTATCCAAAATGTTTGCGGTGGAGAGGGCGCATAGGTCGCTGGGGCCGCCCCCAAAGCCGGGATCCCCGCCTAGAACCCTGATCGCCCGGCTGTTCAACTTCAGGGACCGGGACATAATCTTACAGTATATTCGGGCTAAAGGCCCTCCTCGTTTCGAAGGCCGCAACATTCACATCTATCCCGATTACACTAAAAAAGTGCAAGACTTAAGGACCGATTTCATGAGTGTCAAGCGACGGATTCGCAGCCATAGTATCAAATACAGCCTGATGTTCCCAGCCAGGCTCCGAGTACAACATGCTGATAAAGTCCACTTCTTTGGTACTCCGACGGGAGCGGCCGACTGGATGGATTCGCTGGGTTTGGCCAGTCCGGACCAAAATCAGGGATGGCAGGAGCAGGGACGTCGGAGTAATCGACAGCGGAGCCGGCAACGTTGCGGGGACGGACGACAGAGGTGCGACCACGATTGTGCGGATGAGGGGCGTATTGTGGTGGGACCGGATGGCACGCTCCTCGCGGAGGGAGTGGGTATCCCGACGCAGAACCAGTTCTCCCCACTCTGTCTGGTTCAGGAAACACAGTCGGACCTGGAGGGTGCCACCGGCCCGGACATGGTAGGCTCCGAACACAGGTGAGGGAGAGCCCGGACGCTGGGACTCTGAGAGACCGACATGGACACTGTAAGGACTGGGCTTGGCCCGCCGGGCACTTGGCTTTCCTGGGAGACATTGCAGCACGAACATTGAGCCCTCTGAACTAGAGGGAGGGGGGGGGTCTGAGACTTGCTGGAGCGAGGTACAGTATTCCGCCAACACGCTGGTTAGGTGTTCAACGTTTGACATGGTCCAAAGGGAGAAACTATGGGTCTTATTAATGGAGATGGGTGCTCCCCCTTATCTCTGCCACCTATTTAAACGTATGCATGAAGGCACTTATGCAAGGGTGAGATATGGGAGATGTGGGGAAATCTCAGGTCCATTTCCGGTTGAAAAGGGTGTGAGGCAGGGATGCGTTTTGGCCCCAACATTCTTTTCCCTTTTTATTAACGGGCTGATTGAGCACCTTTTGTGTGCCACTAATCTGGATTCCCCAATGTTAGCGGGGCATAAGATACCTGCCCTAATGTTCGCGGATGATACGCTCCTGTTGTCTAAATCATTTATGGGCATCCAGCGTTCCTTAGAGGCCTTTTGCTCCTTTTGTAAAAAAAGGGGTCTGGAATTGAATTTATCTAAAACAAAATTCATGGTTTTCAGCTCTAGTTCAGCTAACTGTCCTCATCAGATGGAAGGCGTAGAGCTGGATAGGGTATCTACTTTTGATTATTTGGGGGTAACTCTCAATGATAAAATGAAATGGGGGTCCCATATGGCGAAGGCCAATTTGAAGTTAACACAATCCGTGGGGGGTATCCTGAAGGTCTTTAATAATACCTCTTCTAAACCCTTGGGCCCCCCTATGGAAATGTACAAATCCCAAGCTAGAGGGGGCGCGCTCTATGGCGCTGAGCTTTGGGGACATTGTAGTATTGCCCCTTTAACTTCAACTGAGAATTCTTTTATTAGACGACTCCTGAAATTACCTATGAGTACCCCCTTAATTCCCCTGAGATGGGATCTAGGCTTAGTTCCTAATGAAGAGATCGCCCTGAACCGCCCTCTCCTGTATTGGAGACGACTCTGGTCAACACCCAAGCTTTTGAGCTATAGGCAGGATCTCGGTAATCTCTTGTCAAGGGGGAATTTGGGGAAAATACCATGGCTCACATATGTTAAGAACCTCTGTTATCTCATAGGAATGGGGGACCTGTGGTCTGTACCGGAAGAGACAAGCTGTTCGTTAACTAAGAAATCATTGATTGAGGCTCTACAGTTGTACCAGAAGGAAATTCTATTACATTCTACCTTGGGTAGGCTCACCAACACCTTCATGGACATTAAGACCAGTCCCCATTTTGAAGCTTTCCTGGATGTTATCCAACCCCCATTGGCAAAGAAACTATACATTCAGTTTAGATACGGCTCGTTACCACTGAGGGCTTTTACACATAGGTGGTCTAATGTGTCCTACTCTACGAGCTCGTGTCCTGAATGTACTGATACCTGTGAGTCAGAGTTGCATGTTGTCCTTTTTTGCCCACTCTACACTAAGGCAAGGAAGAAGTGGATCATCCAACTCTGTAAGTCCAGGGGCCTTAGGGACTACCAGGAGGTGTTTAGAATCCTCAAGTACGATACTACTCCAATGATAGTGTTTACGACGGCCAGATTCCTCCTTTCCATGTGGTTTTCGAGGTCTAAAAAAATACAAATTGTCAGATAATTTTCTGTCCCTAGAGATGATTTCAGCGCTATAGTAAAAGCAAGTTGAGATGTGAGATTATTTAGGGACAGGGATATTGTTTTATTCCGTCTCTACTAATAATGCTTCAATTGTGTTCTGTAATTTTATTTCTAAAATAATGTTTTTGATGGATTGTACTCTATGCATTTTAAATTTTAATCAATTTTATGGTAAATAACTATTTATGTCTTTTTATGGTATTTTACCGAAATAAAAGCTTTTGACCTGACCTGGTTAGGTGTGCCGGCTGTGGAGTGCCGAGGTGCCCTGGCTAGACCTTGGTCGGGCGGGGTTGCTCGGTGCCAGGCAGTCGGCTGTTTCACGGAGTTATTGAAGGGTGAGACGGTCAAGAGGATTTGGTTGACCACGTGAAGTTGTAACTGCTTTTGTTTTGTTAAACTGAGAGAGGGATCTTGAGGGGTGGGTTGTGAGAATGACGGGCTACCGCCTGTGGGTGGGGGGAGTTGGGATTTACAGTTGGGAGTTTGTTGGGGTTGCTGCCGGGTCAGGTTCATATTGGCACATAGGGGATCGAAGTTTTGGGTCTCGGGCGGGGGCAAGGTACGGCATTGATGGGGGGTCCACGCACCACAGGCGGGGAGCTAGGATGCCGACAAATGTTTACTTATGACAGGGGGTACTCAGAGTTACAAACTAATAACGTGGAACGTGCGGGGGCTCAATAATAGGGTGAAACGGATCCAGGTGGCATCTTATCTGAGGCGATATGGGGTCAGTGTAGCTCTGCTCCAGGAAACCCACTTATGGGGAGACTGTCTTAAATTTGTCCAACGCAGGTGGAGGGGCCAGCTCTTTGCCACATCTTACTCAGGGTTTGCCCGGGGTGCGCTAATATGGGTGGCACCGGGAGTCCCCTTCCAGGCTCTACATGTTAAACAGGATCCAGAGGGTAGATTTGTGGCAGTGAAGGGGACCCTTGATGGACGCAATATCTGCCTGGTGAACGTTTACTCCCCGAATAGCGACGACGGGGGGTTTCTGGGCCGTGTATTGGGAGTGCTGGATCTAGACCCGGATACGGAATTGGTGGTGGGGGGGGATTTCAATTGTGCCCTAGATGGGGAGCTCGACAGATTCCCCCCCAAGCTGGATGCCAAGCCCCATGTCAGAGAGGCGATGAGCCGCATGTTACTTAATTTTGGCCTACTGGATGTGTGGCGCCACCGCAGCCCTAGTCGCAGAGTGTACTCGTGCCACACACCTGCTGCCAACACTTTTAGCAGATTGGACTACTTCTTACTTCAACAGAGGGCGATCTACCGGGTAACGGAGATGCAATATCTAGCCCGATATTTGTCGGACCACTCCCCGCTCCTGATCACCTACTCGCTGGCCCGACCGCGATCGAAGATACCACTTTGGAGGCTCAAAACTGAAGCCTTGGGTGACCCGATTTATAACGACGCTATTCGGACGGGGTTGAATGACTATATGGAGATCAACTGGGGCTCCGCCAGCACCAGATCGACTGAATGGGACGCAATGAAAGTGGTGGTTAGGGGGATATGTCGGTCCACGGAGGTAGGGGTCAAAACTGTGCTGGAGCGTGACTTGCGGCGGCAGGAGGTACGGTTGGAGGAGTTGGAAACGGAACTCCCCATGCATGCGGAGAGGTCAGCTGAAAGGGACGAAGTGCGGCGGCGGATAGGAGACCTATAGGACTCGTTGGGCAAATATGTTAGAACGGAGAGTAGGCGTCGCTGGTACACGGAAGGAGATAAGGCAGGGCGGTTGCTGGCACGCCTGATTCGAACAGAGACTCAGCCGCGCCCGATTTTGGCCCTTAAAAACGATCAGGGACGGATGGTGAATACCCAACATGAAATAAATAGCGTATTCGTGGCCCACCTACGTAAAGTATACTCCGAGACGCAGTCTCCCTCGGCCCCTGAGGCGGTGGAGGCCTTTTTGGTTGGGATGGACCTGCCCAGCATAGACGTAGAAGACCGGGACGCACTGGGAGGCCCCCTCAGGGGGGAAGAACTACGCCTAAAAACTGCTAAATCCCCGGGAATGGACGGCATACCCGCCGAGCTTTATAAAGAGTTCGGTGGATTGCTGGTCCCCAAAATTGCTGGAAACCACGTTGGAGGCTGGGACACGCGGTGTGCTCCTGGACTCCATGCGGGAAGCATTGATTGTAATGATCCCCAAACCGGGGAAGGATCCCCTCCTTCCCGGCTCTTACAGGCCCATTTCCATGCTGAATGTGGATCTTAAAATCATCAGTCAGGTTTTGGCGTCCAGGCTCCTCCCATATCTTTGGCGGCTGATCCATGATGATCAGTCCGGCTTTATACCGGGTAGAAATACTCTGAGGAATATCCAACGCCTGGTGCACATTTTGCAATCCGTGGAGGGACGAGCTCAGCAGAACACTTTAGTGTTCCTTGATAATGAACAGGCGTTCGACTCAATCGGATGGATTTATCTTTGGCAGGTTCTGCTCAAGATGGGTCTGGGGGCAGGATTCGTCAACTGGATCAAGTTATTGTATGCTCGGCCGATGGCACGGGTCCGCATGGGTCGATACGTGTCGGAGGCATTTACCATAGAGAGGGGAACGCGGCAGGGCTGCCCGCTTTCCCCATTGCTGTTTGCCCTGACAATGGAGCCGTTGGCATGCCATTTGCGCAGGATACTCGAGGGACAGGGCATACGGGTGGGGAACACAGAGCATGTGGTGTCACTGTACGCCGACAATGCGTTAATATACCTAAGTCGACCGACCCAATCACTGCCGATATTGTTAGCAGCGCTGGCCAAATTCGCTGACGCCTCCGGACTCTATATTAAGAGAGCAAAGTCACAGCTCTACTCGATTGAATCTAAGATCGATTGGGAGGCGGACCAGCGACCAGAGTTGGAACTTCCTTGGGCGGAGGACACGATCCGCTACTTAGGGATATGGCTTGATAGGTCCGCGGAAGGGTTCTATCAGCGTAATATGGGGAGGATCGTCCGGGGGTTACAGGGTAGTATTACCTTTTGGAACACCCTTAACCTTTCCCTGATGGGAAAGATCGCACTCATAAAGATGGTAGTCCTGCCCCGGTGCCTCTATACCATGCAAGGGTCTTTTTTCGAGATCCCACACCGGGTTTTTCGGGAACTCGACTCGCTCCTGGTCCAACTGCTATGGAATGGGAAGCGATGCAGGGTCAGCTTGGAGGTCCTGAAACGTAGCTGGGGTTGGGGGGGTTTGGAGATTCCGGATCTAGAGCTTTACTATTTTGCATCGCAATTGCAACATGCCATAGCCTGGTTGGACGCGGATCCCTCTTGGGAGAGGTCCCTGCTGGCGGGTACGTATGGGGACCGACAGCTCTGGGCTTTGCTGTGGTGGGCTGGGGGGCTGGACCCGCCTCTGGTGCAGCTTGGGGCTGCAATTTGGAACCGAGTGATACGTAAAGTTATTCAAGATAGACCTTTTGCCCCGGAGGCGGATCTCTGGCAGATGCCACCCTTTGCGCAGATTGAACACGTAATGTCAACGGAGGCGTGGAAGTCAGGGGGCTGCCTGATGTTGGCCGACCTGTACCCAGATGATAAATTTATTACGTATCAGGAGGCAATGACCGCCTTTGAGTTGGGAGCAGGGCAGTTTCTGCATTATGCAAAAATAGCAGCAACAGCACGACAATTGTGGCCTACGTTTCCGGAGGCCCCGGGGCACACTCAGACTTTGGTCACTATGATAGCCATGGCGGGAGGGCGAAACTGTGTTTCTCACCTCTATAAGGCGTTGCGGGACGATAAAAAAACCGGCCCCCTCAAAATAGAAGACAAATGGCAGCAGGTGTACCCGCAGGAGCTTGCAACGCGTGACTGGGTGCGAATCCACGAAGGTGTGCGGAAGGTGGCAGTGAGCAATCGCTTTAAGCAAATCCAGTACAACATAATACACATGACATATTTATCCCCTAGAAGGTTGCACGCCATTGATGGCTCCAGAGACCCCCACTGTCCAAGGTGTCGCGGTGCCCCAGCAGATTTTCTGCATATGGTATGGACGTGCCCAACAATCCAGACGTACTGGGGGGCGGTTATTGCAGAGCTGACCCGTATAACCGGTTGGGCGATTGCATCGGATCCACGTGTATGTCTGCTGGGCCTGATTCCGCGAGACCCGAAACGCAAGATAAGCAGGCGGTTCCTGGTCCTGGGGTTAGTGATAGCCAAAAGGCATATAGCAATCCACTGGTTGACGCAGCAGGGACCTATATTGGCAAAGTGGAGGTCAGATTTACGGGAATGGGCCCTAGCCGAGGAGGGGCACATACGGAGCACCAGGAGAGACCCCAAGTTGCCTGAGGTGCTACTAGCGTGGGGGGTAATGATGCAGGAAATAGCGGGACAGGCCTCCCAGATCACTATATCCAGTACGGCTGGCATGTCCATCGGAGTGGGGGAGACCCCAAGTCGAGAGAGGGAGATTGTAGATGACCCCATGTGAGTGCGTAGATAAGCGAACCTTGAGTTGCAGTGACCCGACAGAGGGGGGGGGGATAGGGAGGGATAGGGAGGGATAGGGGGGGCGGTTGGGTTGGGGGACGCGGTTGGGAAGTGGGAGGGGGGAATTGTTTTTCAAATTGGTTTGGAGAAAACGAATTCACTGAGACATCGATTGTAAATACTGAAGAGAATGGACGCTCCATTGTGGCTCTTAGAGACTAGTACGGTGCGGTTCCTCGCCTCCGCGGAGGTGGACTAACTGAGGAACTGCTGGCTGAGAGGGGTGTGGCAAGATTGCTGAAGACCACATAACAGGATTGTGGATGTTGCAACAATTGGTCCACTTCCAGGTGCCGCGTGCTAGATTGGTCCATTGGTAATCTGTAGATACCTGTCTTACGGCTTCCTATGTCGAAGCCTCTTTGGAGCATCTGTCGATATTACTATGCTATGCAGTGTATTGATGATGAGGGAAGTTGTAATCTTGTGGACACCAATAAAGTTTGTTTAAATAAAAAAAAAAAAATAAGCGACCACTCGCAATGAGGAACCTGACCTCCCCGCATTGAGAATCTCACCGGGAAGTTTATTTCCACGCTCGCGATCGGCAACTTGATGTTGCTGATCGCGAACGAGGAAAAAGTCTCGCCGGGATGTTGATTTTGCTCGTTCGCGGTCGCCAACTTGATGTTGAGGACTGTGAGCATGCAAAAAATACGTTTTTGCACTGTGCTACGTGCAATTCGCTTAGTGCATAGCAGCGCAAACTACGCATGCTCCACGAGCGTAGCGTAGTACTACACCCAGGGTTAATGTGGTTGAAGACTTTTAGGTGGTGTCCCCTCGCCTCCAGGAGACTGGCATTCAGCAGCACCAACTGTGTGCCTGTAGAAATTCCTTGACACTCTGTTGAGCTTCATTCACCTTGAAAACACTTGGCACCACCTGAGTAGGTATCAGGCTTTGTCTTATACTTCTTTTCCAGACAGGGAATGTTGATTCCACTAACACTGTTCTGGACCAATTTGAGTCAGTTTGCTCAGTTCATGTATTCCCTCCTGTCCAGAGCAGACACAGTCATTGCCTTTGGGTGATGGACCTCCAGCAGGAAGTGCCGACAATTGTCTAGGTTGTATATTGTTTATATAATATTTTATATATTATTGTATTATGTATAACTGCATAATCATGTATTGAGTTTTACATTTCTATAATATACATATTGGACTAAAATAGACCAACTATAGGACTACTACTCGAGATTCAAAAAGCGTATGCTGCCACCACTTCTCTACGTGTTAAGTAACCATGTATGAACAATCTTGCTATATCGAAAGGAAATCATGTTAGGTACATTCCTTCAGACCACAGTGCCACGCTCTGGATCTTCTGGGTCTTAATGTATATAAAACCTCAGTGCACATGCATGATTGTCATGCATTCTGCATAGGTAAATATCATACATTTTGTGGGCACTCTGTAGTTCAGAAAGTCAGAGCAGGGTGCACACTTGTAAAGCCAATCAGGCATAGTCCAGTCTCAACAGTATCGGTGAGAGGAAATGCATCCGTCAGTGCAAGTGTGTGTGTGTATGAGTGTCAAAAGCAAGGGTGTGTCGAGGAATAGTGATGAGGAGGAGGAGGCACAAGTAGTGGGGGTACAGTAAGAATAGCAAACTGAGTGGGGCAGTGGAAGAGAGGTGGTACAGCCATGGGAGGAGCCTAAGAGCGTGAGTGGGTTGTGTCACAGAGGCAAAGGGAGACATGGAACTTAGAGGAGAAAGGGGGGCATAGGTGTAGGTGGAGTTGGGGGGGGTGGGATCACTGAGGAAAGGCAGCACCAGAGAGGAAGAAGGGGTCATAGATTAGGCGGAGTCTGCGACACAGAGCAAGCATGGGTGGAGATTACGGGTCAGAGGGGGAGTATAGGGGAGTGATGCCGATTGCAGATAAACAAGCAGTTCCCTGCACCCTTCAGCACACAGGTGGGGTGATCAAATAGGGTGGGCATTATGGTAAGGAACCCCAATTTTTGTTTTACTGTCCCACCCCACTTTTGACATTTGTGGGGTGCGCAAATTTGGGGGTGCAGTATTAAAAGAGGTGTTGTGTTGCACTATGAAAGGGTGATAGGAGGCACAGAATGATGTGGCTTGTGAGGCATTTGGGGGGCTGCCCATAGTTTTTTATAATGCTCCCTTTCTTCCATGGGGGACCCAAAAGGGTAGAGGGACTTGGGGAATTGATTTGTGACAGTTCCTATTACCAACCACAGGGGGGCGCCATGCAGACCTACTGTGGTTATGATTTTTTTAATCAAGGTAATCTTTATTTCGGTCATAGACCATAAAAGATAATCAATCCTTACAAACATACATATTTAAAAATAAATATTACAATTGCTAAAAAGTATGTACAATAAAGATTACATGAGTTCATAAGCAATTCATTAGAACAATAAGACAGTAAAAGGTTAAAAAAATCGTAAAAACAGTGACACATAAAATCAGTAACTGTTTAAATAAGCCTAGGAATTAGACAAAAGAAGGGAATATCTCCTTCGCCACACGGCATGCCAATAGCGTTATACCGAGAAGACTATAGGTAATGACGTATCAGTCTTCAGGATTCTGTAGGCAACCTTACATTGTGAAGTCCCCAAATTCCTACAGAGTTGGAGGAGCCAACGTTTTCTGATTAATTTATATGTGGGACAGAAAAAAAGAACATGTAAATCAGTTTCGCTTGTAGATCCACAAGTTGGGCAATCAGAAGGGTTATCTATCGACCATTTTACCGAGAAAGCTCTCAAGGGCAGTGTACCATATCTGAATTGCATGTACAGCTTTCTAGAAACACTTGGCTCAATGAAATCTAAAACGGGTTCTATTTTAAACTCCTCCTTGATTTAAAAAAAATCCGTAGTCAGTGGGCCTAATTTGTTATTGGTTAGCATCATATTTTTGCTATTTAACCAAAAAACATTAACCAACTCAGCTCTAGAAAATTTAAGGACAGTTATCTCGGGGTGGTGCCATAGAGCAGAAATTCCCAATCTAGTAAGTTCCTTTTTAATGTATACTAACCACGGTATATGGGCTAAACCAGAAAGGGTCATTAGTGACTTAAGATCGTTTTGATAATTCACTAGCTCCGGAGTTGCCCACAGCCTCCGCCAATACAATAGTGGCCTTAATGCAATTTCTTCTTGTATAGACCTAACTCCCAAGTCCATTCTGAGTGGGTTAAGGGGTGTACTGGGTGGTAGGGTCAATAAGGACCTTAAAAACGAGTTCTCAAATCTGCCAATATCTCCGGTTGGGCAGTGTCCCCAAAGTTCAACCCCGTAAAAAGTAGCACCCCGTGCTTGCGCTTTGTATATCTCGATAATGGGTGCTATAGGTTTAGAGGTAGATGTTCTATGCATTTTGAAGATCCCGCCGCAGGTCTGCGTGAGTCGTAATTTGGCTTTTGCTAACTGAGGACCCCATTCCATCCTGTCCGAAAGTGTGACTCCTAGATATTCAAACACTGTAACCCTGTCCAATGTAACACCGTTAAGAGAAGGGTTAGGCCCATTTTTTTGGGGTGGGTTACATACCATAAATTTAGTTTTCGAGGAATTGACCTCGAGCCCTCTATGGGAACAAAATTCGGAGAAACTATCGAGGGCACGCTGTATCCCCATGGGGGATATTGACACCAAAAGAGTGTCATCAGCAAACATTAGTGCCACCACCTGCTCGTTGTTAAGTTTGGGGGCATCGATGTCCTTAACCCCCCTCAGGTGGGCCACTAATGCATTGGTGTAAAGGGAGAATAGGGTTGGGGCCAGAACACATCCCTGTCTGACTCCACGATTAACAGGGAACTTTGATGTCAAATTGTCCCTCTTACCACACCTAACTTGGGCAAAATTATCTTTGTGAAGCCGTTTTATAATCCCGAGTAGACAGGCAGGTATCCCCATCTCAGCCAAAACCGCCCAAAGAGTTTGCCGTGGAACTAAGTCAAAAGCTGCTTTGAGATCGACGAAGATTAGGTAGAGGCTGCCACCCTCTACCCTCACGGTTTTCCAATAAAGAAGTTGTAAGCGAAAAAGTTGGTCTACCGTGGATGTCTTCTCTCTAAAGCCAGCCTGGTATGGGGTTAGTATGGTTTTTTCCTCCATCCAGGCTTGCACTCGATCTAGGATGATACGTGCAAAGAGCTTCTGACTAACATCGATTAGACTAATCGGGCGGTAGTTATTTGGCAAGAGTGGGGAGCCCTTCTTGAAGACCGGGACTATTTCGGCACCTGCCCAGGTGTTGGGGATAGGGGCACCACGGAGTACAGCATTATAAAGTAAACAAAGATAGGGGATCCACACCTCAGGTTTGTGTTTGTATAGGTCTCCAGGGATTTTGTCCAGGCCTGGCGCCTTTCCTACTGGGAGTCTATTTACCGCCTTTTCTACTTCCTCGAGGGTTATGATGTCAATGGCTTCATCATTCAAATCAGGGAAAGATAAGGACTCAGTGACCGAAGCCAAGGGAGCGTATAAGCTCTGGTAGTGGTCAATCCATTGGCACGGTGCGATATTAGGGTCGTCGGCCACTAGGCCCTCCTTCGTATCTGATCGAATTATTGCCCAAAATTCCCTCATATCTTTTTTGGTAAGAGCTCTTTTAATATCGTCCCATTTGTCATTTTCCCAATTCTGCTTAGCCGTTTTTACAACCTGCTTATATTCAGTTCTCCTCGTAGCCACCCTTGTCCTATCGCCTGAAGCCAGTAAAGCTAGTTTAGCCCTCCTACATTCGGTATTAAACCAGGAAAGGACTTTCAGGGTTTTCTTTTTCCTAGATACCATTGGGTTTAAAAGATTACCCAATGTTGTAACTAACTCTATATGGATTTGTGGCACATGATTTTCCCTGTTATCACTGTCCTGGTCTAAGATATAACACATTTGTGCGACGGCTTTACATGTGACCGAGTAGATGGAACACATTTTTTCTGGTGATTTAAGGATCATTGGCCACTTGAGTCGTCTTCTGTCACCAGAAAGGAATAAGGGTCTAGGGTTCCCACTATTTTGTGTTAGACCATTCTCCATCACTAGAGTCAGATCAAGTATCAAGGCATTCTGGTCGCTATCGTGTCGAGGGTGAATCACAAAATCCGTAATCCTGGACCATGTTTTGGCCTCTACCATGATATAATCAATACGTGAGGTCTGTCCAGGTCGATTAAATGTGTGGTTCCCCTCAAGATCCGACAAAGAACGCCCATTGCAGGCTCTAAGTGAATTAGCGAGCGTTAAGGAATTAATTTGCAAGGCTAGAGGTGTCCAGGCCTTGATGGGTGGGATTTGAAGGGCCGGTATGGACCACTGTTCATCCTCCTCTCTGGTAATGGGATCAGTGAGCCCCGGTAAGGGCTCAAACTGGCAATTAAAATCACCAGCAACAATCAAAATACCCTTGTCTGCTACAATTTGTATAAGTTTATCCAGAATTTCTAATGTGGGTGAATCCCACCTGACTTGGTAGGACGGGAATAAACATTAACCAAAACAAGGGTGGACCCAGAGGAGAATGTAAGTTGTAAACATTGCAGATCAATACTTTGCGTGGTAATTTCAGAAATTACACATCCCAAATGTGACCCTATGAAAATAGACAGCCCACCAAATGGCCTTCCCCTAGGACCCACAAGGGCTAAACTATTAACTATGAAGAAACCCTTTTTTGTGTATTCTTCCTTTGCCCAAGTCTCCTGAAGCAGACAGATGTCATGCTGATTAATGAAAAAATCCCAGTCCGGGCAGAGAAATTTATTTGCAATGCCCGCGACATTCCAGGATACTATTTTTAATTGGTTATTTGGGCGAATATCCTTTCTTACTGATCGCAAGGCAGAAGGCGAGGGAGAAGAAGAACAACAAGTTACCTTAATGGGTATGGGTCTGGAAGGGAAGGGATCAATGGGGGTAGAAATGTTTTGGGGAACGGTGTGTACAGGGGAGGGGATGGGATTAATGATGGGGGTGGGCAATATGTTGGCGTCAATTAGCGGCGGGCACGTCAAAACCCTTTTATCCAATATTAAGTTGGTCGAATCTTCCAGTCAATCAACGTCCTCTAACGGAGCAAATCGATTGTACACGGGAATTCCGAAGGGTGGGATGTTCAAGTTAGGTCTCTGTGGAATATTTTAAATAGACCAATATCTGTAGGGATATAACCAGTTCGATGGGGAACAGGAACCCAAGGTGGCTGAGGATAAAAGAATTCGAGGGGGGACGCTTTGATTGAAGTTTGATGACCTAAAGGTAGTGTGGGATGAGCAAGGATTTTTTGATTAGTCTGCGAGTATCTAAAATTAATAACCACACAGTCCCCCCTAGAACTTTTTCCCATTGGTCCTATCCATGCAACCCTTCTCACCATGAGGATCTCATTGGCCATCTCATAAGGGAATTGTTTGTGTCTTGCCAACCAAAAAAGAACTTTATTTCGCAGGTCAAGGTGATTTTCTTTAATACCTTCCTTAAGTTCAGGGACACCAGTCAATATGGTGACATACGGGGATACAGCTGGGGGAAGATTGATCGTTGGTAAATTTGTAACAGTTGTCTCAGTAGGGTTTTCCAAGGGATATCTACGAACCAGAGTAGAAGTAGCTAAAGACTCACAGATGTTAATATTCGGCGCTGAAGGCATTTGATTATTGGGACATGGATCTTGTGCATGGGGAACATAGGAAGGGGACCTTCTAGTGCCATTATTTGTAAGGGGTCCCTCTGTCGATGTACAGGGCTTGGTTGGTTTAGTTTGCCCAGCTTTACATTGGGCAGGCACTGGGGCTAGCGATGTGGTCTGGGGTGTAAGCAACCCATCGTTTTGAGCATTAGATATACTGGATATAAAATTACAGGGAGGGTCAGTAGGTGCTTTGAAGAAGCTTTGGACTAATTTTAGAATAGGGGCTACCTCCTCTTTTATAATCGACCTACATTGGTCAACAATATTAGTCACTGCTGTATGCACCCAAGCGGGGTATGGTGTGTCCTGGGAGAATGTTGGTGCTGGAGTACTGTCTGATGTTTGAGTGCTAGAATGTATAATTCCCTTTGCCGGACTCCCCTTAGTCTTCCTACTCTTTTTAGTAGCCCTTGTAACTTTCCTTTTTCCCTTAGTTTTGAGGGCCATAGGAATAAAACCCTAAATAACCATGGGTGCTGATATTGGATCTTGGGAGATTACAACCGGGGGAGAACAAGTCAGGCTAGTATGCATTTCGTTGGAATCTAACTCGATAGGGAGGACAGATGACCCCAAGGATGGAAAATCAGGGGTTATGGAAAGGCGGCGCTCAGTCAGTTCAATTTCCGAGGTAACCACACCAATAGCTTTTTGGAGCATTAAGTCAATTGCAGTCGGGAGTTTGCCCTCCGATGGTCTTGGTTTCGCTTATTGTTTGGTTGCACAAGCACGAGCCCCTTGGATACGCTTAGGAAGGGTAGGTTTAGGCATAGTGAACCTGATGGCAGACTTATCAAATCAGTAACCCCCGGCTCGCTTGTACAGCACAATATCAAAACACAACAGTACCTTAAGTCCCTTGTTGGAAGTGTGTAGAGCCGGATGAAAGAGATGTGGCCCAGCCCTGCCTCCTCCTGCCCCGGACAGCCACAGATGGCCCGCCCTCTGCCCGGGCTCAGCCCGGCGCCGCCCGCGCGCGTCCCGCGACGCGGAGGGAATCTTTCCAATTTAGCGCCTCCAGGCGCGGAAGTCGTCGTGGGTGGGGGCGGAGCTACTGGCGGGAATGCTGGGCTTTGTAGTTCTAGCCCTCCTGCGACCGTCACCAGAGACAGCGACGCGGTAGGGAGCGTCCACCCTCCGCGCGCGTACTGCAGCCCTCACTCTGCGCCCACCGGCCCCAGGTACAGGTTTCACAAAGGATTTCCGTAAGTTCAGCGTGCGGCAAAGTACACCCGCTCTGCCGAGGGAATCTTATGATTTTGAAAGGGGCCCCTAGGGTTGTTTAAAGGACTGGTCACGTGGGGCCAATTTCTTGTTTGGTACCCTCTTCTTTTTCTGCCTACCACAAGCGGGCACCCAGAAAGTAACAATTGGTGTGCTAGTACTGGAAGGGGCTCTATAAGCTAGAGTGACACTTGGAGGAATGGCCATCTGAGATTATTTAGCTCCTCACAATGAGAGGGAAAAGTATTTGGAGAGCAAGTAGAGATGTGTGCTATGACATCTGAGAGCATTAAAATTTGCTGAATAGGGGGTAGGCAAGGAGACGGCCCCTGTGACAATTGGTTGGATTGGGGTAGAGAATAATTATGGCATGTAAAATTGGCAGCAGTGTATGGATTTGCAGAGTCTGCAGATAGTTTGGGGTGCTTGCCAAGTAATTTGTCCTCCTTATATTGGGTACATGATCCACAGAGGGAAGGTCAAGCTATATGGATGCAGATCATGTATATTTGATTTAAAGAAGTGCAGTCTGGGTGTGCTGGAGAGGGGCACTGCGGAGTGGTAAGTGGATATGGCAGGCCAAGCAATGTGCATCCAACCGGTCAATGGAGGCTGAACAGTGGCAAAAGCACCTGGTTACTGGGAGAATGTGAATGGTATGCCAAGAGAAAGGATGTTTATGGTCATTCAAAGGTTGGAAAAATGGGTAGGGACACTTCTTCTAAAGGTGGAATACTAGTGTGTAAGATATGAGGGGCTGTGAGAAGGGGGTATCAGGAGGTCAAAAAAGAGGTCACAAACTATGTTACAGGCACAGAGGTGTGGGAGATCAGATATCCCGGCTAGTGTTTAATGTACCACCATGACCATTTTTTGTGCAGCCTGGTTCCCTCTGTATTCATTTCTCCAGTGTCTTTCTATCCTTCAGATGATTAGTGCAAGCTTCCCTACGTTTCTCTTGGCATAATATTCCCTGACATTTCTGGCCTAAGAATACTCCCAAAGAGTGTGCTACTTATATTCTAGGAAGAGCCTCACTAATTGTGCATATTTATGCACCAAAAATGGCAAATCCTTCAACCTGCAAAGGATCATAATGCATTGGAAGCTTTGAGATGGTGTAAGTGTTTATATTTTGGGTAAATAGTCTTCTGTGCTTCTTCTCCCATCTGAGATCAGTGGAGATGCTGCTCCTCTCGTACATATCTCTTCAAAGAGACAGAAGGCATACTCATTCAATCGTTCTGCAAACATCTATGATTTGACCCTTTAATCTTGCTGTTTTCCTTCCCAATGTCCCCCCTTCACCACAAACTCAGGCTAAACATTCCTCATTATTCACTCACTCGCTTACTGTAGTCCTCCACGCCATAGGCCTGTCAAAAACCAACATGATCAAGAAGTATGTTAGCAAGCAGATTTAAAGCCTCCCTCTACCCTTATGGTCATACTGCTTCCCTCTGTTAGTGCTACTTGGCAACTGCAGCATAATAGTGGGCTTGAGAAGAGGGCACTGCTATGCAAATAATTTCCTCCCATGCTTACTTTGGTCTGAGACAGTCACAGGTTCCCACCTTGATCTGGCCACTAAGATATGATCCTTAGCAGAATTCTAAGACTGCCAACCTGTCTTAGGCTAAGACTTTTACCACTTGAAGGCCATACATGGGAGAACCACCCTCTTTTTATTGTTTGAACTGTTTATTAGTGGATTTTCATAAAACATTTACATTCAGTAAGTTCACATTGGCTCAGTACAGGAGTGTTCTTGAATCGTTGAACATTATCAGCATCCGTTAATGCTAACTTTTACTAATCAGTTATTCTTCCCTTTGATACATGTTCTGAATGGTGTATGCAACGCATAGCAAGTATAGATATTCTACATATATGTAAGGTAAACCGTGATAATCGCTATAATTTTGCCGCACCCCACACAGACACCCTCCAGCCCACTTGTGAATTGTGGAGCCACGGGTTTCCATATTAAACAGTAGCGAATGATTATACATCATGTAGTCAAGATCAAACAATGTAGTCCAAGGTTAATAACAAAAGGGCAACCAACAAAAAGGAAAGAGGGAAAGGTTCACTGTTGCTCCATGCAGTTCCCAGTCGCTATATAATGAATACTAGTATTGTCTTGTTTTTCTAGTGTGCCTCTCCTTTTGTAATGTATTGTACACCTTCAGGATCAACATGCCTATAGGGTCCCTGGAATGTGGGTGCGCTCCGATTTATTCGCAAATTACATTTCCCCACTATTATGAGTATCTTCTTCAAAACTCAATGCCTATTGTAGGGCCATCAATTTTGCATCCCAGTTGGATGAGGTAGGGAATTTCCGCAAGCCCAAAGTGTCCTCCCTGTGTAGAGATACTCCTTCCACCCTAGCCCAGTTGAGTATTGAGTAGGAGCCGGCCTGTAGAGATGGGTGTTCACCAGATTTTCAGCGTCTTAGGTTGAGATGCTTGGCTACCACTAGGCCAAGGTCCAAAAATCTAGTGGTGGCTGTCTGTTTCTTGTCTCTTGCGAACATACCAATACCAATACCGGCATCCACGGGATCTAAGATAGAGGGAACTCTAGGTGTTCCAGCGGGTGCAGCGCTTTGATGAAGTAAGTGGATTTGCGCGATCCTACAGCTAGCTTTGTTTCGTCTTTCGGTTACCTGAAGGTAACGATCAAGACTTACTTTTTCAGAGTGTGACTACAAGTCCGCACCCCACTCCTGGATCTATGATGTGAGACTGATTATAGCTTTAAGTAAGTTGTTCTTATGTTTCCCCACCATTATCTATCACTAACGATCACTTTGGAGTCGTTGATAAACCAGCAGATAAAGGCGGTGGGGTGGTGATCCAGGATATTGGTGACTATGACAAGGAATGCAGACATCTCCTTAATGATCCTGTGAGTTACACCCCTTTGTCTAAAGACCCTTCGATGGACCTAAGAGAAGTGATATACACCTTGGTCCATATGGCAGAATTGAATGAACACATTTCTAAACAAGAGGCACAATTTTTAACTACCAGTGCAGGAATTATACCTTATTTCTACACTCTTCCAAAAACACATAAAAATAGGACCCCACCCCCTGGGCGTCCTATAGTTTCCGGAATTGGCTCTCTTTTGGAGCCTCTGTCCCGGTATTGTGATGAATTTTTGAAACCTTTGGTTCAAAAGACTTCTACTTACCTGAAGGATACTAAAAACCTTTTGGCTCTTATACAGACAATGAACGTGGACAATGACACCACTTTTTTGGTATCATTGGACATTGAGAGCCTCTACACGAGTATACTTCAGGATGAAACCATCAGGGTCCTGACTGAGGTACTTGATGCAGCAGAATGGGATTATACCACTCCCAGATCTTTTGTGATTGAATGTCCTACATTGGCATTAAAAAATATTTTTTTGGAATACCAAGGCGACCTGTTTCTGCAAACCACAGGTACATCTATGGGCAGTGTTTTTGCCCCAGTGTAGCGGGTTTATATGTCTTTGATTTCGAATGCAAATTCATTCTAAACATCAATAACCCCTATGGAAAACACCTGTCTCTGTGGCGCAGATACATTGATGATGTGTTTATCATTTGGCAGGGTCCTGAGAGTCTATTATTAGACTTCTTCAATTGGATTAATACCTGTGATAGACATCTCAAGTTTACACACACTTATCATCACAAAGAGATGATTTTTCTTGATCTGTTCATTACCAAAACCAATAGGACTTTAACAACACGCACCCACTACAAACCTACAGCTAAGAACAATCTACTGTCCTTCTCTAGTTTTCACCCTCAAACTTTACGTGAAAATTTACCTTATGGACAGTATTTACACCTGAGACGTAATTGTAGTGAGGTTGCGGTCTTTCGCAAACAATCAGAGGACCTGACTGAGAAACTACAGAATCGAGGTTATCCTAAAAGAATTCTTGCAAAGAGTCGTAAGAGAGCTCGTAATCAACCCAGGGAAGCTCTTTTAGAAGATATAGAAAAAACTGACACGAGTATTCCCCTTACATGTGTAACCACCTATAGTACGGCCTCTAATGCATTCACCAACTCTATATGCAAGAATTGGCGCATCCTAGAGAGCAATAATAGGAAATGGGAAAAACCTTTGTTCTCTTTAAAAAAGCCAGAAGCATAAAATATGCTTTAGTACATACACGCCCAATGAAGATCAAAACGCAGGGCGAACAAACCCTTTGTAATGCATGGGGTCTCCCCAAAATAACAGGACATTACCCGTGCGGTTCATGCAGTGTATGTCATTTAACTAAAGCGAGCAAAACCTTGAATTTAGAGACAGAAAAAGTCTGGACACAAAGGCAACACACGAATTGTAACACCAATAACGTTGTCTACCTTATTACCTGTCCATGTGGCTTACGGTATATTGGGATGACAACCAGGAAAATCAAACAACGAATGTGTGAACACCGGAGTAATATAAGATGTAGGCGTAACACCACCAAACTCACCGAACACTTTCTCCGGTTCAATCATTCGATTGAAGATCTGACGTGGACAATCATTGAACATCTACAAGGAGACAATAATATAGCCCAAAGACTTTTTGAGAAGGAACAACGATGGGTTTATCGGTTAACCACTCACATCTCTGGTTTAAACGATAATATACCTTGGAATAGTGTAATGCAGCACTGAAACAGCATTTCCCTGTGGGTTTTATAATCTTTTATAGGAGCCCTCTGTTGGGGTCTTTTGTGAGAGTGAAAAAGGCTTTATTTTACTGGCAGCCTCGTCTTTATCAGTATGGCTAGCCTTTGTACATGCTTGGCTTAATTAAGTTTTTTGTGCTATTTACAAGAAAGAAGTCAGTGATCCAGTATTTCCTCTCTGACTTCTTTCTTCCTCTTCACAATAATAACGTTGTCGTCATACTGACGTATCACTAACACTTTGATTTTTTTCAACACGAATTCTGTCCATTCCAATAGTTCCCCTTTTCCCCCTTTATTTGCTATTCTGTTGTTCGCATATATTTTAAAACTCGTAGTGATTGTGACAACAAAGGTGGGGTTAGCGCTCTAGTACTTCTAAGCCAGTCTTTCTCTTCCATTCCTTCCGATTGGCTATTAAGAGGTCACGTGACGAATGACGTCACCCGTTACATCCTTACTTCCGCACCTCACATAAAACAGGTGATATGCGATTGTGCGGGCACCCATTGATTGTTTCCGATACTTAAACCAAAAAACTGACCAATACTGGCATCTACGGGATCCAAGATAGAGGGAACTCTAGGTGTTCCGGCGGGTGCAGCGCTTTGATGAAGTAAATGGATTTGCGCGATCCTACAGCTAGCGTTGTTTCGTTTTTCGGTTACCTGAAGGTAACGATCAAGACTTACTTTTTCAGAGTGTGACTACAAGTGCGCACCCCCTCCTGGATCTATGATGTGAGGCTGATTATAGCTTTAAGTAAGTTGTTCTTATATTTCCCCACCATGATCTATCACTAACGATCACTTTGGAGTCTTTGATTTCTCCTGACGGCACCTTTGGGGACTTTTAAGTTATGTGACTTTTTAAACTGAGTTCTTTTTCCTTGACTTATAGCATAATTACCATAAAGTGCAACCTGGAATAGAAGGTTGTGAGGCAGTTGCGCAATTTAATAAAACGCATGCTGTCTATGATTCAGAATTTTCTATGTTTCAAGCACTTTGGGCACAACAAAGGTTTGGTAGCCACTCACTGATGCTAGGTACTTGACCAACGGGCTTTTCAAGTATCATGGTTTTGCTGAATTCAATAGTTGGAATTTAACAAATTTCATCAAATATCAACTCCTGATTTTTTGAAATGGTGAAGGGAGTTATTCGCCAATCTCAATTACATGAAATTATGTGTTGTGTCTTTTACAAACAGTATATCTATATTTTTTTTTTGTGTTTCTGTTTATCTTTGCAGCTACATTGTCTTCAGAAATCCTGAAGTTTTCCGGTAACAAAAACCATGAGTTTTTCAAGTATTACTGCCAACGTTTGGGTGCACCTTAGCGTGTGCATACCACCGGGGCAGTAGGGTCCTGACGAATGCCTGGTGAACACGCTAAAAAGGCAGAAACATGTTGACCATTTTTTATATATTTTTTCACTATAAGGGATAACTAACCAGATCTGGTATTTAGTTATTACAACCCCCTTTTTTAATTAATGCTGTGTTTACCCCAATAAAGAATTTTGGTTTAAAACCTTGACATTTTTTATCTCACTTTGCACATTCTTTTGCACTCACACATCACATTCAATCGCCAGCTCCGCTGTAAACAGGCGTAGTAGCACACTGGGGAGGTATTAGATCTCCCTGGTGGGAGCCCAATGATGAAGCATGTCACCAACCAGGTTGGTGAGTGAGAGCTCTTTTTACAAATCTGATAGTTTTTTTTGTATTGGCTTCACTCCCTTCTTTGTAGTATTTTTCCCATACTCTTTTGTTGTTTAATAGTATTCTCCTAGGGGGACCAAGAGTGTGTTTTGACCCTCTCTCTCTTGTTGTTTGATTCCAGTACACAGACCTCCCATGAGTTTGAGAGTACTCTATCAGTGCACTCGGACAGGTACCATGTCACCCCCACCCAGCAGCAGTGCAGTGCAGTACGGGCACAACCATAGCATATGTAGGATATCAGCATCACAAAGACTGCATCGGGGACAACATGCATCTGGTCTATGAAAATACTGAATAATTCTGTCTGGTGTGAGATATGCCCTGTGCAATATGTAATACTGGATCAACCAGAACCTTGCGTTGCGAGGGATGAATGTGGGACTCGTTAGTATTGTGCCCCATTCCTAGGGTGTGCTTGGGTGGGCCAAATCTGTTTCCCAGCGGGTCTGCGGGGGTGCCAAGTCTACTGCCACCTGTGTATGGGGTGCTTCAGGGAACCATCTAGTAAGATGTCTCCCTTCTCCCAAGACATGTACATATTGCATTATGAGATGTGTTTGTAACTCTTATGTAATGTCTGCCCAGTGCCGTTGCAATGTGTTTATCCAGGATGCATGACTAATAAAAAGGCCCAGAGATATTCTGTCTTCCTCCACTAAGGAATCGTATGTCATATGCATACAGCTGGGGTAGAGGTCACCTTTGTTGTAAATACGCAGCTCGTGCCAGTTCACGTGTTTGGCCGGCATCGGCCTCCTGCTACCCTTAGGCATTCCCAGTAATGTAAGTGCTGGTGCATATGGTGTGATGTGCTTGGTAAGAAACAGACAGCGACAGAAGGAGCGGTGTGACACCTGTACTAGTAACGGAAGCTACTTGATGGACTGACGCATGGGTGGAAAAGCTAAAGTATTGTGTCTAAGGTGTATGGAGGACCATCCTCTGCCATGTCTGACGGGTTTAATTCCGCTACCAATCTGGCCACCCACTATATCTGGGTCTCTAAATAATAGTGCTCTAGGTTGGGTACCGAAAGTCCACCCTGAGCCGAGGGTAAATATAATTTCGCTAGGTCCACTCTACAGCACGATGCGTTCCATATTAGATCACGGTGCATACGTTCTAGTGGACGAAAAAAGGATGGAGGTAGATAGAGTGGTTGGTTGGCAAAGTGATACAGTAGATTTTTATTTTACTTTATTTATTTGAAAGGTTTTATATAGCGCTAGCTACACCCGAGGGTATCAGAGAGCTTTACAACGACAATGAGAAATAAACTTGGACACAACAATAGCAATAGATAAAGTAAATTAAACACAAGGTTATATAAAAATAAAAGGAAAAATTAAGTTTACATATTTGGCAGATTGCGTAAAATGTAAACAGAAACCAAAATGAGAGGACCAGAATGAAGTTATAAGTAGTGATATAACAGTATGCCAGGGAGGACTTATTGACATAGTAAGGGGGGAGGAAATGGTGAGCGGAGATCAGGGGGGTGATTATCCCAATAATTTATTGAGAAGGTGAATTTTAAGGTTTCTTTTGAAGCTGTCGTATGAGGGGTTGCAGCGTAGGTCTTTGGGAAGGACGTTCCAGATGGTTGGGGCCTTGCCGGAGAAGGAGCGGAATTTCGAGGCTTTTTATTTTAGTAGAGGGGGTATGAGAAGAAGAGTGTTGGAGCTTCTCAGCGTACGGACACTGCCAGCTCTTTTGAGTTTGGTTGAGAGGTATGTTGGAGCATTCTGATAGAGGGCTTTGTGCATGATACATGCAATTTTGTAGGAGGATCTGCCTTCGATGGGGAGCCATTTGAGGGCCTTGAGGGCAGGGGAGATGCGGTCGAGGCGGTTGCAGTTGGTTGTCAGTCTTGCTGCAAGGTTGATGGGGGCAAGGTAGATTTTGGGAGTACCAGAGAGAAGGGCATTCCCGTAATCAATTTTGGATAGGACCAGAGATTGGATAATTAGTTTGAAGTCATCAGCTGGTATGAAGGGTTTGATTTTTTTGAGATGTCAGAGTGTGAAAAGTGAACTTTTAGCTGAGTTCTTTATATGGGAGTTGAGCGTGAGTTTATTGGTGATGGTGATGCCGAGTGATTTGACAGATTCGGCGAGGGAGAGAGAACAGTTTAGGGCATTAAGGTCAGCAATACAAGTTTGGATGGGGAGAGGGTTGTTTTTGGGAGAAAAGAGGATGATCTCAGTTTTGTTAGGATTTAGTTTAAGACGGTTATTATGGAACCAGGATTGGATCTTGGCAAGTGTAGTGTTAAGATGTAGGATATCGGCATGAGACTTTATTTTATAGTACAGTTGTGTGTCGTCAGCGTAGAGGTGATAGTTGATGTGTGCTTGTTTGAGTATGAGGGTCAAGGGTTCCATAAAGAGGTTGAAAAGGGCGGGGGAGAGGATGGATCCTTGAGGAACACCGAGGGAGACAGCGGTTGGCCTAGAGAGGCTGTTTTGAATTTGGGTTCTATGTTGGAAGTAGGATGTGAACCAGGAAAGGACCGTGCCATTAATGCCAAAACGTACTTTGAGTATATTGAGTAGGGTTGGGTGGTAGACTGTGTTGAATGCCGCTGTGAGGTTGAGGAGGATGAGTAGGTAGCTCTCGCCCTTGTCCAGGGCTACGTGAATATCATCGACTATGTTGAGCAGTGCGGTTTCAGTGCTGCAACCTTTGCGGAAGCCTGATTGAAGGGGGTCTAGCAGGTTAAATGTGTCAACGTGTTTGTCCAGTTGGCGGAGGGCCCATTTTTCGAGGGCTTTGGAGAGGAGGGGTAGGTTGGAGATGGGGCGGAGATTGGTAGGGTCATTGGGGTCGGCTTTGGGATTTTTGTGGATGGGGTGATTTGTCCGAGTTGGAGGGAGATGGGGACATTTCCTGTAGAGAAGGAGGTGTTAATGATGTTGGTCCAGTAGGGAACGATGACATGTTTGAGATCTTGGATGAGTGCGGAGGGGAGAGGGTCTTTAGTGTGGGAGGAGGGTTTGAGTTTCGTTAGGATGCGGGAGCACCACTATTTTAATAAGTGCCACTCTACCTGCAACTGAAAGATTACGCATTTTACAAAATGCTATCTGTGACCTCAAGGAGGTGAGCACTCTGGTAAGATTGCCATCCATTAGATTTTGAATGGTATGATAGATCTGAATTTTTAAGTATTGGGACATGATCGTCTGCCAAGTTACTGATGTATTGAAGATAGTGAGGGCCGGGTCTGGTGTATGGGAGGCAAGTGGAAACAAACATGATTTTCACCAATTAATACACAACCCGGACAGGTTGGCGAAGATATTAAGAATGTTGGGTATGTCATCTGGGACCAATCCAATATCCGTGATATATAATAAGATGACATCCTCATACAGGCGTTTAGGTCTGCTCTCAATGAAATACCCCACTGGCCAGTGTATAACCATCCCTAATGGGTCAATGGCCAATGAAAAGATAAGTGGAGATGGGGCAGTCTTATCTGGTGCCCCTGCGCACTCTTATGTGCGTCCAAATTATTTTTCCAGTCCAAACCTGTATGCTTGGTTCGTCATATAAAAGTTTAACCAGTTGGAGAAAGTATGGGTCAATCCCATATCTCAGCAATACCTTGAAAAGGAACGACCACTCAAGGGTGTCAAAAGCTTTTTCCAAGTCAAGTACTAAGCACGCCGATCTGGGCCAAGCATGAGGACCGCATCTCATTGCGCAAAATAGCCTACGTAAATTAAGACAGGTGTCGCGTGCTGGAACAACCCCATTTTCATCCCAGTGTATCAGTTGGGGTGTCAATAAAGCCAATCTCCCTGCTAGTACTCCATCCAATATCTTATCATTTGTATTTAGTAACGCCAGTGAGCTATATGATCCTAGTTGTGTGGGATTTCAGTCAGGTTTCGGTAAAGTGACCAGTGTAGCTTCATTGAGAGAGTCGTGTAAATGTATGGATTATAGTGCCTCTTCATACACCAAATGTAGTTGGGGAGCTAAGATGTCTGCGTATGCTTTGCAGACTTCAGATGGTAAGCCATCCGGGGCGGGTACTTTCCTGGGAGCTAAAGTGTGCATCCTGCCTTGTATCTTGGTAAGTGTGAGGGGGGTTTCTAAATTCTAATTCCATACGCTGATCTAGAGTTAGCATGGGGAAAGTAAGATTGTCTAGAAAAGAGCCTATGTCCAAGTCCAACGCTTCTAGCGTCAATTGATATAATTTCATAAAAAGGAGGATCATCTCTCCATGTTTTTCATGCTGCATGTATCACATCGCAACGTCAGGAGATGACAGTGCTGTGATGGGTCCAGCTGGCTGTTCCTGACTGATCAGACCGGCAAGAAGGGTACCTGAACAATTGGCTGTCACGTATGTTCTTGCTGAGTGTGCCATATAATTCAAGCATCTCAATCGTTCAGTCAGTGTCGCTTGAGTTTTACTTGCATCTGTTAGTGTCAGGGCACAGGAATACTTGGCGGCGGCGCATGTCTCAACTGTTATTAGGGTACGCTCCATGTCCATTAGGTCTGCCTCCACTTGCTTCCTCATACCACTCCCCGTCCCCAGACAGTGCCCCCCCAGTGTAATCTGTAAGGAATCCCATTCCACCAAGGTCGACGTAGCTGTGGCTGTGTTATGTACAAAATAGTGTGTGAGGGTGGTATTAAGGGACTCCCGGAAGGGGTCGTCTTCCAGCATGGCCAGCTGTGAATGCCGGGTGGGGAATTGGGGAACACTCACATGCAATTGTTATATATTGTGGATTGTGATCGGAGTGGGTTCGTCCTAAATAATCACTTTCCAAAAAGAGGGAAGCAAGTTGGATGTGCCTAATATTCTATCTAACCGGACATGAAATGCATGGGGTGATGAGTAAAAGGAATACATTTGCGTCACAGGGTTGCAGTGTCTCCATATGTCTACAAGTCCCCACTGCTGTGCAAAATCTCTTAGTGTGGACCCATTGGTGGAATCAGCTGTGCAGTGAAGAGGGGGAAGATCTATCCAAGCCCTTGTCCATGACACTGTTAAAATCCCCACCGGTCAGCAATGGCAAACCACACCATCTAGAGAGCACTGATGATAAAGATCGCACAAAGGGGCCCTGCTCTACATTCAGAATGTAGATGTTACCCAACAGGAGGTGCCGGCCATCCGATCTTCCCTTTATGAAGATATATCTACTCTCTGTGTCTTTCTCCACCTCCTCCACTGAAAAGGGAGTGCCAGGGCAAATCCCAATCAATGCTCCTCAGGCATATGAAGAGAAATTTGTGGCAAATACTCGGCCCCTCCACATACTCTGTAGTTTGGACACTACAGCGTGCATCAAGTGCATTTCTTGTAGGAGGGCAATTTGGGCAATATGCCTTTTAAGGTAGTAGTATACCTAATTGCGTCGGGAGGATGTGTGTAAGGCCCACACATTCCAAGTAAAGATTCATTGGTTTGTCATGATACAACTACGTAATGAATTGCAACACACCCTGGGTCAGGGCATATACGTGAATATCTAGGTAAACCATGGTGAAAACCCACAAGGAACATCTACAGCGTAACCTATATAACCGGGTCTGAAACCTAAGTGCCAACATGCTGATGCAGCAATACCAAATGAGCGGTCCTTACAAATGGTAGGGGCTGCCCTAACTATTACTCAAACTTTGTAAGGGCAACTAAACCCCCAAGTATTGTGGGTGAGAGGATGTGGAGCCTCGCAGAGGACTCATGGGTGACATCCCCTAACATTACCAGCAGATAAAGGGCCTTGGGAAGAGTGCATCTTTGAGTCAAAATCGCAGAAAGGCGGCTCCCCCCAGTTCACCCCCGTTCAAGGGCCATTGTGGCACACAACTGCTCCCGACTTAATTCACCCCACTCAGTGTAGCGACAACATATTAGATTTATTATACATGTAGAGGAAAAAGTGGAGTGACAAAGAAGGAGGGCAGAAAATATATTGTAGCAGATTGCACATCAAATAATAGCATTGGATGTCTGTGGTGTACTGTCTAATAGGTTTAGCAAGTTGGTGTCTGACGGGCAAATCAGCGATGACTCCTAATCTCTGGATGATCGGGCGGATGCTATGTCCTTCTCAGAGCCACTGGAAGTGCTCACTATGCATTCTGCCTCATGAACTGCCTGCTGCCATTCTCTAATAAATGTTCCAGGTCTGCAACTGCAGTCAGTTTGGGTGAGCGTCTTCTGCTCTGCTGCCGGCGCAGTCCAGGGGCCCCCTTCGTGGGGTTCCCGACTCCACCTCTGCCACCTGGGCGAGGACCTGAGAACTGTCCGGTGGTTTCTAATCAGTCCCATGTATCCTGCAGCACATCAAAGAATCTTGCCTTGCCGCCAGACACCACACGGAGCAGCACAGGGAATAGCAGGGAGTATTGAATGTCCGACTGCCAGAGGTTCTGATTCACTTGCAAGAAAGAGCCACATTGGCAATGTACCCCTAGGGTGTAGTCCGGAAGGAACATCACACAGGCATTCTCTAGGTGTATCTCCTGTAATTTCCGCATCTCTCATAATAGTATGTCCCTGTCTTGAAAACGTAGTACCTTGAAAATGAATGGGCAGGGTCCCGATCCAGGTGTCAGCCTCCTGGAAGGGATGCAGTGTGCTCAGTCAATCGTGAAGTATGAAGACAGGAAAGAAGCAGGTATTAGCTCCATAATCCACCTCTCCACAAAGGACACTGCATCTTGCCCCTCTGGCCCCTCCGGTAGTCCAATTAGGCAAACAGTATGGCACCTCGAGCGGCCCTCCACGTCTTCCATCCTTTCTTCCAGATGTTGAACTCTGGCCTCACAATCTCTGCATTATTTTTCCACCATCTATGATACAGGTTGTAGTGGTCCGACAGCTTTCTGCACGAAGTAGTGTGAGGTCCGCTGCTACTCTATCAATTTTAGATTCCATCAAGACACGGGATTGCTCTATATCAGTGGTTCCCAAACTTTTGACTCCTGAGGACCCCTATTGAGTCACCACTGGAAGCCGGGGACCCCCAAGCAATTTGTAGGATTTAAATTTCAAACATTAAATCAGTAATTCGAAAAAAATAAACAAACATGTGCACTCAAAACAAATACTCAAATTACTAAGGATTTTAGGGGCATATTTACAAGTCCCTATCGCCATGGGAACGTCACTTTTTGCGATGTTCCTGTGGAAATAGGGGCTTTGCCTTATTTACAAGGCAGCGTTAAGCCACTTATTGTGGCTTAACGCTGCCTTGTAAATAAGGTCCCCTTTCACGCAATGCTTAGCGTGAAAAAGGTGGGCAGTGGGAGTTGCAGTGGGCGTTTCACTCCAACACCCATTGATTTTGACGCTGCCCTCTATTTACAAGGTCAGCTTAAATAGGAGACAGCACCAAAATTAAGACCATGAAAAACCTGATCTTAATTTGGCGAAATGAGGAGAAGTGCCTTATTTCTCCTCGTTTTTGCTTTTTCCAACAGAAAAAGCAAAACACCTTTGATTGTTTGTGTTCAGGATGGTGACCCTTCCTGCACATAAACAATCTTAAATAAAAATGACGTTTTGTAACTTCCATGTGTGCTGCATTAGGCAGCACACATAGAAGTGACAAAAAGGCATTACAAAATTGTTCATGTGCAGGAAGTGGGAACATAGCAGCATCAGGATAATGATAGACTGGGAATTAACATATGTTGCTAACTTTTACCATGCAGTTTGCAAGCAGCTCTTTGACAGTTTATAGGACACTGTGCTAGATTACGATTTTCCCTTATGAATTGCACAGTGACAAAAGAATCTGTGACAAAATCAGTAGCCCACTGACCTATGCACATAAAATACTGTTTTTAAAATGCATTGTACACGTTCTTTGCAGTAGGCATATTAACCCTCTGTGTCACATTAGATAAGTCAAAGCTGCCACTAGACAAAACTTTCCTCGCTCTCCAGCAGGTACATTAATCACTGGCATTTTCTTGACACTTTTATAGTTGCACTAAAACTGCTAATTTTACAAGGAACTTTGCAGTGCTTTTAAAACTGCTGCCTGCGGACCCCCTGGGAATGTGCCACGGACCCCTGGGGGTCCTCGGACCCCAGTTTGGGAAACACTGCTCTATATCAATCAGTATAGCTTCCAGTCTCCCCAGGAAGAGGGGCGGATCTTGGGAGTCCAGATGTTCTGACTCCATTGGGGACAAGGAGTGTGAGGAGGTTCTAGATCCACCTCCGTGTGTACGTCCCATTCCAGTGACTCCTGGTGTGTGCCAGCTGCCATGAGTGGTGTCTCTTCGGCTCCAGTTGACTGACCAAGTTAACCAGCGAGTGACCGTTAGGAGAATAGAAGGATGACGTGCGCCAGCCCATTGTGCTACAACGTCGTAGTGTGCCCCAAGGAGGGTTTCCATCTTGCCCTAGTAAACTTGAGTTACCTCTAGGGCAATCTGTGCCAGTTATGAGTGATATCTCAAGGTGTCTCCTGGCACCACCCTGGAAGCAAGGCCCAGCAACTCAGCAGGGAAAGGAGAGCTGCTTCACCGCAGATGGAGGCTGTCTTTCTTCAATGCAGTTTCATATGTTACCCCCAATAGATATAAGCACAAAGGCCTCTGCTCACAAAGCCTCGATTTCCCAGTGAGAGGCTGCCTTCTTTGATTTAACACCACTCAGGGTGTTTCTCATGTGGCAGCAAGCACCTTCAGTAATTAACAACACGATCTGCAGCCCCCCCGGTGGTCGGCTATGGGTGCCCCTTCTCCAGCTGTGTACCCTCGATCAGCCTTCCTCAGGCCGTGCCTACGGGTTTCAGCAGCACCTCACGGCCGGCTTCCCCTCAGCCAGCCCTTGTGATGCTTCAATGGTGCCTTCCAAGCTCAGTTTCAGCAAGCGTACTACTCCCAGTCCTGTGATTTCAGAGTGGTGAGCAGGAGGGGGAAAATATCGGTCGCCGCTTCTCAGTTCCCCACCACTAAGCCAGGGGCGTAACAAACACCCCCGCAGCCCCCGCGGTGTGGGGGGGGCCCAGTCTTCGGTAGGTGAAGGGGGCCCCCTCAGCTCTTCAGTAAAGAGATGTGAGTGAAAGGCTTGCTCTAGAAAGCAGGTGCAGTCTGCAGCCTGCTCTGAGCTCCTCGTGCTGAACCAGGGCAGGACTGAACTGAAGAGAAACAAAGTAACAAGTTAGATTGTTTCTCTTCAGTCAGAGCCCGGACGGAAAAAGGATGGGGGCCCTGTACTCTTCAGAAACACGCTTTCAGGGAGAGAGGTTAGACATGTAAAGAGCAGGACAGATAACATTCTGCAGCTTTGTCGGTAAGTCTAGCAGTTTTAATTGTGAGTTTTAATTGTGTGCGCCTTCAAAAAACATGCTATGTTGTGGGTTGATAACAAATGCCTAATATGTTTTAAAATACAGCATTTACATTTCTACATATAGTTAGGTTATCTAGGACTTTAATTAGTCCCAGCTGTAAATATCCTCCTGTCGCTGACCCTTTTCTCTGTCTCACAACACTAACAAGTGCAAGATATTTTACCTCCTGCCCCCAATTTTACCATTCCCCGTCCCACCCTTCGTGTTAGTTGGCACTAGCTTGGTTTTATTTGACCTTTGCCAGTGCTTGATTACTTGCTTCACAAGCATTGGCTGCCACTGTATGGCTCCCACGTGCTGGCCTCGCACTTCGGAGCTGAGGAGACCCATCCCCTGTTGCTGTAGACGCCTCGGTGCTGTTGCTCCACCCTGGTGTAGGCTGCCAGCTCCTCACTCTGCCCCTAAACCTCTTACTCATCAGCTCACAGCCTCACATCAACAGGGGCACATGAGCTGAGCTACCGGGAGCCGTTTGTGTTGGTTTTGCGCTCTTCTGTGGTATTGCTTGCTGTGCTGGAAGCAGAGAGGGCTCCTTCCTGTCCACCCCTAAACATGTGCCAGGGACTACAGAGAAAGGGGAGCATGTGACAATAAATTACCTAGTATTACATTCTCTCTATAATGGTGAGTTCAAGTCAGAACATGCCAAATGTGGACTTCGGGCTAAACGCACTGGTCCTGGGTGCCAGAGACACACAAAAATCACTATTCGGCTCCCGGGAATCGGCTAAGCTTTATCCAAACTGTTCTGAAGTGCTGCTCACGTGGTATTAAGAAGTCTTTTTTTGCACCTTTTCGTCGAACAGCACGTCACACAGACCGGTCTGTGTGCAACGCATTAATAAAACAAATTGTACCTCTGCCAGTGGCATAGCGATAACTTTTGTTGAAATAGTGCCAAGAAACACACTTATGCTGTTTGTGAGCGCTATAAAACACATAAATTGTACCTATTTCAGCTGCACGCAAGTTACCAACTGAAGCGTGTTACAATAGTGCTTAATGGAAGGTCCTTGCTCTTCATCTGATGTGTGCATAAAATGAAAAGCATGCCACGCTTTGTTAGCACTGGAGTCGTAGAAGAATATGGAAGGATTTGCTGTCTTCGTCTTTCTCTTCTCATCTTGGTCTCTTTCAATCTTACTTTCATTACTCTTGCACTTAATTTACTAGCACCAACTTTTCCTACTAATGCCTACTGCTGATTTTTGTTTCTACTCATAGGTTTCATACTTCCTCTTACTGTGCTACGTAACCTCTTAATTTTACCTTTCTCTTACACCTCATATTTGTTCCCATTCTTACGTTTTATTATTCCAACATACTCTTGCTTCCACTTACAACTTATTATGCCTATTTCCTCCTGCTCCTACTCATTTCTCCTCTTACTCCTATTACGTCTTCTAACTGCTATTCTTACTTTTGCTACCGTATTTGCCAATGCCCTTATTACCATTAACTTAGTCCTACCTACTCCTACTTGCACTCTTACTCCTGCAAACTCCTACTTGAACCTACCTTCCACTACTTTTACATCTACATACTTCAGCTCTTCTGCTTAGCCCTTCGTATGCCTATTCTTACTCATACTTGGGAGAGGAGTTGGCCTAGCGGCTAGGGCGGTCGACCTCGAATCTGGGGAACTGGGTTTGAGTCTCAGCAATGACGCTGAACATCCCGTGATTCTGGGCAAACCACTTAATCTCCCCGTGCCTAACAAATATGAATGTGTCCTCATGTAACGCAACTGGTGCTCATGTAAAGCGCTATGATACCCGATACGGGTCAAGTTTGCGCTATATAAAACTCCATAAAATAAATAAAAAAATTAAAAATGAACAGGATCTGCTCGGTCGCATTGGAAGGTAAACAAGCATTTGCAATGCAATTGGTCTCGCATTTGTGAGAGTTAGAGCTATTGACATTGTAAAGGACAGTGTATTTTACCTATGTGTTTTCTGCTTGGAGTGGAGTGAATGTGTGTGGTGTCAAGTGGAGATATGTGGTTTGGATTGGAATTGTTAGTTGTGGAATTGTGTTGTGTGGATTGGATCTGTGTAGCGAAATAATGTAATTATGTGGATAGTAATTATGTGGTATTGAGTGTACTGGAATTATGTGGACTGGGATTGTGTGTCATGGAGTGGGATTGTGTGTCTTGGAGTGAGATTATCTGGAATGGTATTTTGCATTGTGGAGTGGTATGTAGTGGATTTTACTTATGTGATGTGCTGTTAAATATTATAGCATGATGTGGAATTTTGTGATGTAGATTGGATGTATGTGGTGTGTTATGTAATTCTGTTGTTGGTTTGAATTATGTAATTTGTTGTTGAATTATGTGGTGTGGAATGGAAATGTGTAGCGTTGAAATGTGTGACGTGGAAGTGTGCGCTGCTGTGTGAAAATTATGTTGAGTGGTATTCTGAGTCATGGTGTGAAGTGTAGTTATGTGGAATGTTGCTACGTGGCATAGACTGGATTTATGTGGAGTGTATTTATGCAATATGAATGAGAGCATAATTATGTGGAGGTTAATTATGTGGTGCTGAGTGGGATTATGTGGAGTAATTATGTGTGATGAATTGTGGGGATGAATTGTGGAATTGTGTGATGTGTGGAATTATGTGGCATGGTGCGGTATATAATTGTGTGGAGTGGAATTAGGTAACATGTTGCAGAGTTGTATTTTGTGGAGGGTAATTCTGTGTTTTGGAGTTGAGTGTAAATATGTTGTGTGACGTTTAATTATATAGGTTGAAGTGGAATTATGTGTACTTGAATTGTGTTGTGTGGAGTGTAATTATGTGGTTTGGAGTGAAGTAGAAATATATGTTTTTCATTTTTAGGATTGTAATTATGTGGTATGGAATGTAGGGTTAAATTATTTATAGTTGAATAGTGTGACATGGAACTATGAGATGTTCAAATGTGCTGAGTTTGGTAGAATTAGGCAGCGTGGATTTGAGCAAGCTGTGCACGCTAAGGCTTTTATGTCATGGGGTATAAAGTTGACAATTGTCTATTTTTCTTTGTAAAAATAATTTGGGCTGTTTCTTTACCTTCCGGTACAATTCTGAACAATTTGTGAAGCTAAATTGTAATGTTGCTTTGTTTGCGCATGCAGGAAAGAACAAGTGTATGTGAAATGTTGCTACGTGGCGTAGACTGGACTTATGTGGAGTGTATTTATGCAAAATGGATGAGAGCATAATTATGTGGAGGTTAATTATGTGGTCCTGAGTGGTATTATGTGGAGTAATTATGTGTGATGAATTGAGTGGGGATGAATTGTGGAATTGTGTGACGTGTGGAATTATGTGGCATGGTGTGGTGTATAATTGTGCAGAGTGGAATTATGCAGCATGTTGCAGAGTTATATTTTGTGGACGGTACTTCTGTGTTTTGGAGTTGAGTGTAAATATGTTGTGTGACGTATAATTATATAGGTTGCAGTGGAATTATGTGTAGTTGAATTGTGTTATGTGGAGTGTAATTATGTGGTTTGGAGTGCTATTAAGTTGTGTGGAATGTTATTATGTGATGTGGAATTATGTGGTATGGAGTGAAGTAGAAATATGTGTTTTTTCGTTTTTAGGATTGTAATTATGTGGTATGGAATGTAGGGTTAAATTATTTATAGTTGAATTGTGTGGCATGGAATTATGAGATCTTCAAATGTGCTGTGTGTGGTAGAATTAGGTAGCATGGATTTGAGTAAGCTGTGCACACTAAGGCTTTTATGTCATGGGGTATAAAGTTGACGATTGTCTATTTTTCTTTGTAAAAATAATTTGGGCTGTTTCTTTACCTTCCGGTACATTTCTGAACAATTTGTTAAGCTAAATTGTAATGTTGCTTTGTGTGCACATGCAGGGAAGAACGAGTGTATGCAAAAAATCATCCTATGACTCAGTATTAACTTCCACATCGCTAAGCAGTAATCCCAATCCTAGAATGAGTTACCCATTTGCTTTACAACAACAGTTAGTAAAACAAGTAAGTGCTTTGCGAGCCTGTGTAAGTAGCAAAGCTTTTAAAGGGACTTGTTTTTGTGCAAAGTATTGCTTTTCCCAGTTCAAGAAAGGGATAAAAAATACCTCCAGATAATAATAGGGGTGACAGGATGGTGCGATAGCAGAATATTGATTTGTGTGTATCTGGTGAGGACTGGGGGCAGCAAGTGCTTGATATGCTATTTGCATAAGAAAATACTTTATATTTTTTTCGTTATCCTCCATTAGTTATTAGTAAGGAAGGGGGAAGAGAAGCATTCACCGACAGCATTCGGTTAGTCTTAGGGAGACAAAGAATGCTGTGGTCTGTGGTAGATGGCGCCCAGAAGGCATAAGTATATGTATCAGGAGCTGCCAATGAAAGGAAGTGGAAATGCGCTTTAGACGTTGCTGGTATTGATGGCTACTGTGCGGTTGCAGACTTTGCTGGACTGACAGTTGGTGGGGAAATGCTACGTTGTCATTGTAGGTTTAATTCATGAAACGCATATTCTCTCTGGTGTTTGTCCTTGGGGTACTTGTTGACTGGTGCTACATATGGGATCTGGTTTGCCTTTGACAGCAGGTATGGTTTAGTGGGGTACATAGTGTAAATTAATGTTGGCGTGAGGAAACAAAAATCGGACCCTTTGTACATTTGATATTATTGTGTGCATCATGCAGAGGATGGAAAGTAGCAGGAACGGCTTTTATGCCGTATAGGCTAGCAGGAAGAAGTGTGTTGAGGTGGTCAGTTGAAGAGATTGTTTAACATTTTTTAAACTTCCATAGTGGCATTGGGGAGGCCAGCAGCTGAAAGGCTCTGTCTTTACTGGTAGGCAGTGGTTAGATGGTGACCGGTCATCAGTCTTTCTGTGGGTGATGGACAGGGGAGCAGTAGGCGGCGGTCACAGGTTTGCAGTGACATCCGAGGGGTGGTTTTAAAGGCGGGCAGAAAAGCATAATTGCGGGTTTCATAGGGGTGAGGGTAGAGTGTAATGGATGCGTTAGTAGCAGGCACGATGGAAGTGATCTGCGTGTGGAGGTGGTTAACTGAGCGGGCTTCGCTTGAAGGTGGGTCATCAAGTAGGAGGATGTTTTTGGTGGGCCGGCTGGAGACAGTGTTATGTAACTTTGTTGGAGGGCGCAGCAGCAGTATTTATTGATGTATGTAAATTGCCCGATGAGAGGGCGGATGTGACCAATAGAGGAACCAGAATCCTTTTTTTATGGCTGGGGTGAGCCCCGGCAGTATGGTGGGTCGCTGGCCTGAGAGCTTTTTACTGGCAAGGAGAATGGGGGGCCCCCTCCATGTACTTTGCAGGGGGGCCCCATCAAGTTTCGTTATGCCACTGCACTAAGCCCCAGCTTCGGCCTCCTCCAGAAAGTGTTAGTCCCCGCTCCCCCAGGGGCCTGCAGGGTCTCTTTCCATAGTTAAGGCTCAGACAGTCTCTTGGTACACACTGCGGCTGCACCTCACCTCAGCCCCGCATCCCACAGCAGTTATGTGGTGTGCCGTTCGGGCCTCTCGTCCGCAGTTCCGGACTCCACTAGCCCACCAGCTCCAGGTCCTCCATCTATATCTGCATTGATCTGGGTGCCGATTTTCTGTTTTTCTTACACTGATACACTACAGTGAGAACAGGCAAGCCGCCCTCACACTATGTGTCACAGGATGCCGCTCTGTGGTCTGATAATTGGCTGGATAAGAGGGATATGTATCGGTGTGGAGCTAAAAGATGCCCACCATCTTACCCCCTCAGGCCACGCCCCCCCATGGGGGCACCATCCACATTTAGCAGGGTATCAAATTACCTGCAGTCATCTTCTATACAGAACCTGGACATTCAAGGGATTGATTGCTACTGACGGAGACTGGGTGTTTAAAGTTCCAGTGCCAGGCCAGCCACTCCATCCTGTCTCCTGCTGCAGCAGGCGTGATGCGAGCCTAATGAAGCAAATGCCTGGCTTTGCCCTTTTCTGCCTTTTTAAAAATGCAACATATCTATCTTCTGATTACAACTAATAAAGGAAGTTTTACCAGCTCCAAACTTTACCCATCTTTTCATGAGTCAGAGCTAATGCTAGGCCTATATGCGTAGCCAACCGCACAGGCACCATCCACCCGATTTCAGAGATCAGTTCACACCAAAATGAATAAGCATTGATAAATGTATTATGTTTCGCCTATGTGATTCATAATAAGCTGTTTGTGCAGGCGAAACCTAAAAACAAAGATTTCCGACTTCATATCTGAGTTGACTACCAGTACTCAGTTCAGTACCCGAGCAACAAAAAAACTTAAGAGAAAATGTATGCAGAGCAATTTTCTATATTCAATCAAAAAAAATAAAGAGTAGATGGCAGTGTTGTTCAGTTACACCAATATGGGGAGAGAGTAAGTGAGATTGTCAAACGGGCTTGTGCAGGCACAGTAATATAACTGCCCAAAACAAAGTCATAAAATGGAATTCTAGCACTTAAGCACAGATAAAATGTAGAGTGAGATCAAATGAACACATCCCTGGTGCCGTCACGATGAAAAGATCAAGAATGTAACACAGCTGTTTCAATTCATTCAGCCAAGGAAAGTAAACCAAAAAAAGAGCCACATTACAGTGAATGGACACAATATATCTTAAAAGGGGGCTCCTAGCAGTTCCTGTTGCCGAATTACTAAATACAAGAGATTTAACAAGCACAGCCCAAGCTCTGTGCAGGCGAAACCCAAAAAGGAATGAGAGTAGTGGGATAAAGTCGTAGTGGGATAGTAGGAGAATGGCAGTAACATACTATAAGATCACATACTACTATAAACAGTTGAAAATTAGGTTGCAGTTCATGTTGCATCTTCTCCTCCTCTCATCCAGTCATCTTTCGTGGCTCTTCCATGGAACAGGTTCACTCCTCTTCTTTTCACACAAATATAATGGGTCACAGGCAGTAATCTTTGTGTATGGAACTTTGTTATATTAGTCTAAACTATATGAGGCTTTTTATGATCAGGACATCTTTTCCAACAAATGAGACTACATCTCTAACCTTCTTATAAAGCAAATGGTATGTTAGCTTGACAATTGACTGTAGAAATTGAAACATCTACAGTAACGAGGGAACATTATTTGCTTGACCTCATCCTATGGAAATAAATCGATGATGTTAAAAAGAGGTCAAATTCAGTTTATGTGCTGCATTCTTTGTGTGATTACTCTTCAAAATTCTACTAAACAATAAATTCCACACAAGTATTCAAACCATCTTTGTATAAGTAGAAACATTTTGCAGAGTTATGCAAAACATTTATTTAATAAAACATGATCATTAGAAAATGAAGAATGAAACATTTTATGTGTGATTCAGCACATTTTAGTCAAACTACTTGCTGAGCAATGCTACTTTAAACAGTTCTAGGGCTTAGTACCAGTAAGTATAGCTACCTACTACATTTGTGCACATTTCTAACTGCATTTTGTTCATTTAAGTCTGCACGTTGATATTTTGCATATATTTTAACTATATTATTCTGCTGCGTGCCAAAAATGCTTTGCTGCAGTCTCTTAACTCCTCTCCCTTCTCATTGCTGTTTCCCATCTTGCCCAACTATTTTCTCATTTGTTTTGGATATCTCACTGCCTCTTTCGAGTATATATTCATTGCATGTCTTACTGTTGCTTCTATTGGATTTCTTTATATCGAGACTCCTGTCGCCGCTGTATGTTAAATTGTAAAGCACAGTAAGACCTTTGTGGTAGAGTGGTGCTAATGAACAAAGTAAACAAAAATACATAATAAATGTCCTGGTTTAATGGTGGTTCATCAACAAGGAGAAAGGGCAAAACTTACACCAGTAGATGTTGGACAGAGCACTAAAACTTTTCAGACACTCATCTCCAGTCACAGATCTGGGTTAAATCTATCATCATTCTTTAGCTCACTTCGCTACCCCAGTTTAGACCCAGCCATATGCAAATTCGTCTTGACCCTGATGGGAACAGTCCAGGCTGAACTGCCAAGCCAGGCGTTCCCTCGACCGGAAACAAGCATCCTGGGACTGGTTTGGCATAAAAACCCTCATCTGCCAGGTTACCTTGAATCTAGGGGCACAGTAAACAAGGGACTCACGTCTGGGCATACCCTGCCAAGTGAAGGCGAACAAAGCAAACACAAGGAGATGATGGACGGAGCGCTGTAACTTTTCAGACACTCATCACCAGTCACAGATCACTGGGGTTGTGAAGTTTCCCATAGATGTTCCTGATGATTGAATAAAAAAAACGTCCCTGCTATGCAAAGTAACTGTGAAATAATGTGAAATGTAATAGTTCCATAAGAAATATTTGCAGGTCTTCTTCTTTCTCAGTCTCCATTAGGAAAGATTCCACTGACTGTAATCCCAAATTGTGTGGGATTGAGGTGTAAAGTGATTTTACATCTATGGTACACAGAATTGTATTAACGGTACAATCTGATTTCACTCTCTCCAATATGTTTAGAAAATGAGTTGTTTCCTTTACGTGTGTAGACATATTTAGAACGATGGGCTGGAGATGTTTGTCCAAATACTTTCCTATGGGTTCATGGATAGAATTGAAAGTAGATACTATCAGTCTGAATGGCGGTATCGTGGGATGTTTGTGAATTTTTGGGATCATGCATATATACGATAAGGCTGGGTTAGATAAGTTTTTTCGTTGTTTCCGATGGTGCCATTCTCCATGGCTTTATTGATAATGCCTGAAATAATTTTTTGAAATTCTTTGGTTGGGTCAATGATATTTGGGTATATGTGTTGTCATCATGTACATGAACGTTAACATTTTCAAGGTAAAAACTTGTGTCCATGACCACCTTTGTCTGCTTGACGAATGGTTATTCGTGAATTTGAAGCTATTTGTATTAATGCTTGTCTTTCTTTTTGTGTGATATTCGATGATTTGGATCTTGAATGTTTTAAAATGGTGTCCATGTCCTTCAATATCACTGCTTCAAAAGCATCCAAAACCGTGTGACTGGTGGGTGCTAGAAACTTACTCTTGTTGCATAATCCCAACAATGTATCGGTTATTGATTCTTCTTGTTTTTCTACTATGTTGCCAAAAGCGTTTCTGAGTTTCAATGTGCATGTGAATTTGTAAATACTGATTTGGGTCTCCAAATAGTTGGGATTATAAGTGGGAACGAAGAATGTTCCTTTTTGCATGTATTAATTTGAAATTCCGTCAATTTTTCTTTGGATATATTGATGAGTAAGACCTCTGGCTTCTGGTATTTTTCGCTATTATGTCGATTGGCCCTTTTGTTTTTAGACCTCCCCCTCCTGGTTCTCCTTGCGGTCCTTGGCCTTTCTCTAAAAAAGGAACGGTTTTTGGTGTGTCAATTTATGTCGTAATCATTGTTGAAGTTGATGGAATTTCTTTATCCCTATCTTCCCTTGCCATTCGTGATTTGTTTTGATGTTGTGAATCATCCAAAGAAGATGCATCAGTGTCTGTGAACCTCCTAGTATTTGATTTTTGTTGTCTACGCCGCGCACTGATCGTAACAATCTTTTATTTCACAAGCTTTCATCAACCATCTTTAAAGAAACATTTACCTTCTTCACAACTGTCGAGATTAACCCCTTGCATGCCCATGACGAGCTGGACTCGTCATGGAGCACAGTCGCGCTGTGCCCATGACGAGTCCAGCTCGTCATGAGGCATACCCTAGGGAATCCCTCTGGTGCGGGCACCAGAGGGATTCCCTTTCGTGCAAAATAGCCTCGGGAGCTGGGGAAGAGCTTCCCCAGCACCCGAGGCCCCCCCCCCACCTTTCACTGCAATGACGATCGTCGCGCACGTCGCGCCGACGTCATTACAGTGAAAGTGAAACTGAAATGAGCCAAGAGGCTCATTTCAGGTTTCACTTTGTACGTGCTCAGGGGGCTATCTCAGCCCCCTGAGCACATACAAACACGGGAGAGGTATCATTGGAAAGGGGAGAATCTCCCCTTTCCAATGGTACCCCTCCCCAGTGGATCTCGGCTTGGGGATCGCCACAGGAGGGCAATCCCCAAGCAGGGATCCCTCCACTAGACACCAGGGAGTGGGGAGCGGCCCCTTGGGCAAGGGCCTTTGCTCCCCCCTGTATATTTTGGCCATTTTAGTCTTTTTGCCCCCCCTGGGGGGCAGATGGGGGCATAAGCCCCCATCTGCCCCCCCGGGGGGTAAAAAGCCCACTAGACACCAGGGAAGTTACATAAATAAATAAATAGGGGTGGGGACTGCCCAAAACGGGCAGGCCCATGCCCCCAACCCCCCTCCCCAATTACTACAGTCTTTCTGCCCCCCCCAGGGGGCAGATGGGGCATTGGCCCCTAATCTGCCCCTCCGGGGGGGGCAGAAAGCCCACTAAACACCAGGGATTAGTTTGTAGTTTTATTTTTAGGGTGGGGGCTGCCCGCAACGGGCATGCAAATGCCCCCACCCACCCGCCACCATTACAGCCTTTCTGCCCCCCCTGGGGGCAGATGGGGCATCAGCCCCCAATCTGCCCCCCCGGGGGGGGCAAAAAACCCACTAGACACCAGGGAATTGTTAAAAAAAAATGGGGTGGGGGCTGCCCAAAACGGGCAGGCCCATACCCCCACCCCACCCCCCCCCCAATTATTACAGTCTTTCTGCCCCACCCCTGGGTGGCAGATGGGGCATTGGCCCCTAATCTGCTCCTTGGGGGGGGCAGAAAGCCCACTAAACACCAGGGATTTTTTTGGCGCAATTGTTTTTAGGGTGTGGGCTGCCTGAAACGGGCACGTCAATGCCCCCACTCTCCCCCCCAAAAAAATGTCAGTCTTTCTGCCCCCCAGGAGGCAGATGGGAGCTGTAGCCCCCAGGCGCAGGCAGAATGCCGACTAGAAACCATGGATTTTTTTGTTTTATTAGTGTAGGGGTAGGGGCTCCCCAAAATGGGCATGACAATACCCCAACCCACCCCCAGAGAAATTCCAGTCTTTCTGCCCCCCTGGGAGGGCAGATGGTGGCAGTGGCCCCTGATCTGCCCCCTGGGGGGGCAGAAAGCCCAGTAGGCACCAGCGAGTATGCAGGCTTTTTTTATGCGTGGGGGCTAGCCAAAATGGTTATACCAATGCCCCCACCCCCACAAAAAATAGCCACAGTCTTTCTGCCCCTTTAGGGGCATATCAGGATGAAACCCCCTTCCCTGATTCCCCCCCAGGGCGGCAGAAAGCCCACTGGGCTCCGATTTTTTTTTTAGCAATGTGCATACCTGTGGATTTTGGGCCCTAGCGCCGTTGGCACGTAGGCAAACCTTGCAAAACTGTACATTCTTTAAAACTAGACACCGAGGGGAATCCTGGATGGGGTGACTTCACTGGCTCTCACCAGGTTCTGTTACCCAGAATCCATTGCAAACCTAAAAATGTGTTCAAAATAACACTTTTTCCTCACATTTCTTTGTCGGAAAGTTCTGGAATCTGCGTGGGACCGCAAAATTCCACCCACCCTGCGTTCCCCAAAGTCTTCAGAGAAAAATGGTACCTCACCTGCGTGGGTAGGCATAGTGCCCGCATCAGGCAAGGGCCCAAAACCTATTGAGGAGACATCAAAATTACCTATCACAAAACAACCTGGTTTTGCAAAGGGGGTCCTATGAGTTTTTGGCCCCGGGCTTGGCGGCCACCTAGGGAAACCTACCAAACCCACACATTTCTGAAAACTAGACACCCGGGGGATTCCAGGGAGGTAAGGATTGCGTGGATCCCCCCACGTTTCCTTACCCAGAATGCCCTGCAAACCTCAAATTTAGCTGAAAAAATCACCTTTTTCACACATTTTTGTGTGGGAAAGTTGAGGTATCACCGGGCTGACACAAATTTCCTACCACCCAGCGTTCCCCTGGGTCTCCTGATAAAAACGGTGCCTCACTCGTGTGGGAGGCCCAAGAACCCGCGACAGGCAAGGCCCCAAAACGTATTGAGGCGACATGAAAATTGCCTACCTTAAAATGACCTGGTTTTGCAAGGGGGGTCACCTGGGTTTTTGGCCTGGTGCTCAGCAGCCACCTAGGGGAACCTACCAAACCCACACATTTCTGAAAACTAGACACCCAGGGGATTCCAGGGAGGTATGGCTTGCGTGGATCCCCCAACGTTTCCTTACCCAGAATGCCCTGCAAACCTCATATTTAGCTGAAAACATCACCTTTTTCACACATTTTTGTGTGGGAAAGTTGAGGCATCACTGGGCTGACACAAATTTCCTACCACCCAGCGTTCCCCCGGGTCTCCCGATAAAAACAGTGCCTCACTCGTGTGGGAGGCCCAAGTACCCGCGACTGGCAAGGGCCCAAAACGTATTGAGGCAACATGAAAATTGCCTACCTCAAAACGACCTGGTTTTGCAAGGGGGGTCACCTGGGTTTTTGGCCCGGTGCTCAGCGGCCACCTAGGGGAACCTACCAAACCCACAGATTTCTGAAAACTAGACACCCGGGGGATTCCAGGGAGGTAAGGATTGCGTGGATCCCCCCACGTTTCCTTACCCAGAATGCCCTGCAAACCTCAAATTTAGCTGAAAAAATCACCCTTTTCACACATTTTTGTGTGGGAAAGTTGAGGCATCACCGGGCTGACACAAATTTCCTACCACCCAGCGTTCCCCCGGGTCTCCCGATAAAAACGGTGCCTCACTCGTGTGGGAGGCTCAAGTACCCGCGACAGGCAAGGCCCCAAAACGTATTGAGGCGACATGAAAATTGCCTACCTCAAAACGACCTGGTTTTGCAAGGGGGGTCACCTGGGTTTTTGGCCCGGTGCTCGGCGGCCACCTAGGGGAGCCTACCAAATCCACACATTTCTGAAAACTAGACACCCAGGGAATTCCAGGGAGGTATGGCTTGCGTGGATCCCCCAACGTTTCCTTACCCAGAATGCCCTGCAAACCTCAAATTTAGCTGAAAAAATCACCTTTTTCACACATTTTTGTGTGGGAAAGTTGAGGCATCACCGGGCTGACACAAATTTCCTACCACCCAGCATTCCCCCGGGTCTCCCGATAAAAACGGTGCCTCACTCGTGTGGGAGGCCCAAGTACCCAGGACAGGCAAGGCCCCAAAACGTAGTGCGCCTCAACAGGCAAGGGTCCTAAACGTAGTGCGCCTCACTACGTTTTGGGCCCTTGCCTGTTGCGGGTACTTGGGCCTCCCACACGAGTGAGGCACCGTTTTTATCAGGAGACCCGGGGGAACGCTGGGTGGTAGGAAATTTGTGTCCCTGGGTGTCTAGTTTTCAGAAATGTGTGGGTTTGGTAGGTTCCCCTAGGTGGCCGCCGAGCACCGGGCCAAAAACCCAGGTGACCCCCCTTGCAAAACCAGGTCGTTTTGAGGTAGGCAATTTTCATGTCGCCTCAATACGTTTTGGGCCCTTGCCTGTCGCGGGTACTTGGGCCTCCCACACGAGTGAGGCACCGTTTTTATCAGGAGACCCGGGGGAACGCTGGGTGGTAGGAAATTTGTGTCAGCCCAGTGAGGCCTCAACTTTCCCACACAAAAATGTGCGAAAAAGGTGATTTTTTCAGCTAAATTTGAGGTTTGCAGGGCGTTCTGGGTAAGGAAACGTGGGGGGATCCACGCAAGCCATACCTCCCTGGAATCCCCCGGGTGTCTAGTTTTCAGAAATGTGTGGGTTTGGTAGGTTCCCCTAGGTGGCCGCTGAGCAACGGGCCAAAAACCCAGGTGACCCCCCTTGCAAAACCAGGTCGTTTTGAGGTAGGCAATTTTCATGTCGCCTAAATACGTTTTGGGCCCTTGCCTGTCGCGGGTACTTGGGTCTCCCACACGAGTGAGGCACCGTTTTTATCGGGAGACCCGGGGGAACACTGGGTGGTAGGAAATTTGTGTCAGCCCGGTGATGCCTCAACTTTCCCACACAAAAATGTGTGAAATAGGTGATTTTTTCAGCTAAATTTGAGGTTTGCAGGGCATTCTGGGTAAGGAAACGTGGGGGGATCCACGCAAGCCATACCTCCCTGGAATCCCCCGGGTGTCTAGTTTTCAAAAATGTGTGGGTTTGGTTGGTTCCCCTAGGTAGCCGCCGAGCATGGGGCCAAAAACCCAGGTGACCCCCCTCGCAAAACCAGGTCGTTTTGAGGTAGGCAATTTTCATGTCGCCTCAATACGTTTTGGGGCCTTGCCTGTCGCGGGTACTTGGGCCTCCCACACGAGTGAGGCACCGTTTTTATCGGGAGACCCGGGGGAAGGCTGGGTGGTAGGAAATTTGTGTCAGCCCGGTGATGCCACAACTTTCCCACACAAAAATGTGTGAAAATGGTGATTTTGTCAGCTAAATTTGAGGTTTGCAGGGCATTCTGGGTAAGGAAACTTTGGGGGATCCACGCAAGCCATACCTCCCTGGAATCCCCCGGGTGTCTAGTTTTTAGAAATGTGTGGGTTTGGTAGGTTCCCCTAGGTCGCCGCCGAGCATGGGGCCAAAAACCCAGGTGACCCCCCTTGCAAAACCAGGTCGTTTTGAGGTAGGCAATTTTCATGTCGCCTCAATACGTTTTGGGGCCTTGCCTGTCGCGGGTACTTGGGCCTCCCACACGAGTGAGGCACTGTTTTTATCGGGAGACCCGGGGAAACACTGGGTGGTAGGAAATTTGTGTCAGCCCGGTGATGCCACAACTTTCCCACACAAAAATGTGTGAAAAAGGTGATTTTTTCAGCTAAATTTGAGGTTTGCTGGGCATTCTGGGTAAGGAAACGTTGGGGGATCCACGCAAACCATACCTCCCTGGAATCCCCCGGATGTCTAGTTTTCAGAAATGTGTGGGCTTGGTAGGTTCCCCTAGGTGGCCGCTGAGCACCGGGCCAAAAACCCAGGTGACCCCCCTTGCAAAACCAGGTCGTTTTGAGGTATGCAATTTTCATGTCGCCTCAATACGTTGTGAGCCCTTGCCTGCCGCGGGTACTTGGGCCTCCCACACGAGTGAGGCACCGTTTTTATCGGGAGACCCGGGGGAACGCTGGGTGGTAGGAAATTTGTGTCAGCCTGGTGATGCCTCAACTTTCCCACACAAAAATGTGTGAAAAAGGTGATTTTTTTCAGCTAAATTTGTGGTTTGCAGGGCATTCTGGGTAAGGAAACTTTTGGGGATCCACGCAAGCCATACCTCCCTGGAATCCCCCGGGTGTCTAGTTTTCAGAAATGTGTGGGTTTGGTAGGTTCCCCTAGGTGGCCGCCGAACACCGGGCCAAAAACCCAGGTGACCCCCTTGCGAAACCAGGTCGTTTTGAGGTAGGCAATTTTCATGTCGCCTCAATACGTTTTTGGGGCCTTGCCAGTCGCGAGTACTTGGGCCTCCCACACGAGTGATGCACCGTTTTTATCGGGAGACCCGGGGGAACGCTGGGTGGTAGGAAATTTGTGTCAGCCCGGTGATGCCTCAACTTTCCCACACAAAAATGTGTGAAAAATTTGATTTTTTCAGCTAAAATTGAGGTTTGCAGGGGATTCTGGGTAAGAAAACGTTGGGGGATCCACGCAAGCCATGCCTCCCTGGAAGCACACGGGTGTCTAGTTTTCAAAAATGTATAGGTTTGCTAGGTTTCCCAAGGTGCCCGCAGAGCTAGGGTTCAAAAACTACAGCTAGACATTTTGCCAAAAAAGGTCATTTTTCACTGCGAGATTGAGGTGTGACCACGTTGCGTTTTGCACCGTTTCCTGTCACGGGCACTAGGCCGACCCACACAAGTGAGGTACCGTTTTTCTTGTAAGACTTTGGGGAACGCGGGGTGGGTGGAAATTTGAGGATCCACGCAGATTCCGGAACTTTCTACCACAGAAATGTGTGGAAAATGTGTTTTTTTTGTCAATTTTTTTGGTTTGCAAGGGATTCTGGGTAACAGACCCTGGTTGGAGGCAGTCAAGTCACCCCATCCTGGATTCCCCTGGGTGTCTAGTTTTCAAAAATGTATAGGTTTGCCAGGTTTCCCAAGGTGCCCGCAGAGCTAGGGTTCAAAAACTACAGCTAGACATTTTGTCAAAAAAGGGTCATTTTTCACTGCGAAATTGAGGTGTGACCACGTTGCGTTTTGCGCCGTTTCCTGTCGCGGGCACTAGGCTGACCCACACAAGTAAGGTACCGTTTTTCTCGTAAGACTTTGGGGAACGCGGGGTGGGTGGAAATTTGTGGATCCAGGCAGATTCCGGACCTTCCACCACAGAAATGTGTGGAAAATGTGGTTTTTTTGTCAATTTTTTAGGTTTGCAAGGGATTCTGGGTAACAGACCCGGGTGGGAGGCAGTCAAGTCACCCCATCCTGGATTCCCCTGGGTGTCTAGTTTTCAAAAATGTATAGGTTTGCTAGGTTTCCCAAGGTGCCCGCAGAGCTAGGGTTCAAAAACTACAGCTAGACATTTTGCCAAAAAAGGGTCATTTTTCACTGCGAAATTGAGGTGTGACCACGTTGCGTTTTGCACCGTTTCCTGTCGCGGGCACTAGGCCGACCCACACAAGTGAGGTATTGTTTTTCTCGTAAGACTTTGGGGAACGCGGGGGGGTGGAAATTTGTGGATCCATGCAGATTCCGGAACTTTCCACCACAGAAATGTGTGGAAAATGTGTTCTTTTTGTCAATTTTTTAGGTTTGCAAGGGATTCTGGGTAACAGACCCTGGTGGGAGGCAGTCAAGTCACCCCATCCTGGATTCCCCTGGGTGTCTAGTTTTCAAAAATGTATAGGTTTGCTAGGTTTCCCAAGGTGCCCGCAGAGCTAGGGATCAAAAACTACAGCTAGACATTTTGCCAAAATAGGGTCATTTTTCACTGCGAAATTGAGGTGTGACCACGTTGCGTTTTGCGCCGTTTCCTGTCGCGGGCACTAGGCCGACCCACACAAGTGAGGTACCGTTTTTCTCGTAAGACTTTGGGGAACGTGGGGTGGGTGGAAATTTGTGGATCCACGCAGATTCCGGAACTTTCCACCACAGAAATGTGGGGAAAATGTGTTTTTTTTGTCAATTGTTTAGGTTTGCAAGGGATTCTGGGTAACAGACCCTGGTGGGAGGCCGTCAAGTCACCCCATCCTGGATTCCCCTGGGTGTCTAGTTTTCAAAAATGTATAGGTTTGCTAGGTTTCCCAAGGTGCCCGTAGAGCTAGGGTTCAAAAACTAGAGCTAGGCACTTTGCCAAAAAAGGGTAAATTTTCACTGCGATATTGAGTTGTGACCACGTTGCGTTTTGCGCCGTTTCCTGTCACGGGCACTAGGCCGACCCACACAAGTGAGGTACCATTTTTCTCGTAAGACTTTGGGAAACGCGGGGTGGGTGGAAATTTGTGGATCCATGCAGATTCCGAAACTTTCCACCACAGAAATATGTGGAAAATGTGGGTTTTTTGACAATGTTTTAGGTTTGCAAGGGATTCTGGGTAACAGACCCTGGTGGGAGGCAGTCAAGTCACCCCATCCTGGATTCCCCTGGGTGTCTAGTTTTCACAAATGTATAGGTTTGCTAGGTTTCCCATAGTGCCCGCAGAGCTAGGGTTCAAAAACTAGAGCTAGGCACTTTGCCAAAAAAGGGTAAATTTTCACTGCGATATTGAGTTGTGACCACGTTGCGTTTTGCGCCGTTTCCTGTCGCGGGCACTATGCCTACCCACACAAGTGAGGTACCAATTTTATCGGGAGACTTAGGGTAATCCAGTTTTGTAAAGGAACTGTTATTATCTATTGACTTTCGATGCATTTCTGCCTTCCAAATGAAAGATATTGTGTAAAAAAGAAGTCATTCTAAAAAATGACTGATAATTCTCATGCTAGTATGAGTATCCCCAATTTCAGAAATGTGCAAATATCTACTGTTTCTAAACTCTATATTTTGTTCCCATTTCAGAAATACATAGGTGTCTTTCATACCGATTTTTCCATGTACACATTTTTACAGAATAATTACTATATACCCGGTACATAATAAAAAACCGTTGCAAGTTGCTGCTCAGTTTTTGGCTCTGGGTTCGTCGGGTTCTTGGTGAACCTACAAGTCCTATATAGCCTCACAACCAGTAATGTCCAGCGGATGTAATGGTATATTGCTTTCAAAGAACTGTCATAATTAGAAGAAGTTACAGGTGAAAACGTTGACACAAAAGGCTTTTTTTTTCAACTAATTTTTAATTTATCCTATATTTAACTGTTAGTTTCTATAAAAAAGCCTTGATGGATCTACACAAATGACCCCTTGCTGAATTCAGAATTTTGTCTTCTTCTCGCAAATGTATAGCTTTCCAGGATACATTATTGCTTTTGTACCCATTTCTGCCATTAACTGGAAGGAGGTCAAAAGCACAAAAAATAGCAAAATTAGGCTATGTCCCAGAAAAATGCCAAAACTGTGTAAAAAATGTTGGGTTTCTGACAAAAGTCTGGTATCCCCGTAAAGCTGGGAAAATGGTGATTCCAACCCCACAAACCCTTTTTTGATAACATTTGCAGGGAAAAACCCAGATGCTTTCATTTGCAGCCCGTTTTTCCAATTTTTCCGAAAAAAACCAAAATTTTGCTGTATTTTGGCTAATTTCTGTGACCCCTCTGGGAGAATCCACAAACGCCGAGTACCTTTAGAATCCCCATGATGTTGGAAGAAAAGGGCGCAAATTTGGCGTGGATACCTTTTGTGGTCAAAAAGTTACAGGGGTCTAAGCGCGCACTACCCCAGATAGCCAAAAAAGGGCGTGGCACAGGAGGGGAAAAGGCCTGGCAGCGAAGGGGTTAAAGAGAATTTCATCAACAGAGGAACTATACATTGAAAGCATGAACACAACAGTTAAGAAATTTCGACAACAAGGATACCCAGAAACGCTTTTACAGGAAGCAATTAGCAAGGTACACAAGGAGACATGGTACAAATTACTCACCACCAAAAAGGTCAACCAGGCACAATACAAGTCATTTAAGATTTTTGGTGTTGGAACAAGTACGGATTCTCCCAGCGGGACACAATACACAATTCTTACTTCAAAGAGAGACATTTTGGGTTCATCATTTGAACATAGTCAACCCAAAAGGACTAAATGAACGGTTGGACTTTAGTTGTTTTTTTTATAAATGAACCTTATTCGACGTCATCATCACAATTTTATTCATGTATTTTTTCAGTTATAATATTTTTTCGAGTTTTATTCATATATTTTTTCTATTACAATTTTTTTATTGAATTTTCCATTAGTATATTAAATGTCATCAATGGGTCACTCAAACAAATACTTATGTATAATACAATACACACAAGTGTACCATTTATGTTTACCAACAAATGTTTAAAGTTTTCAATAGTAGAATTGAGAGATCAGGCCAACTCATTAGTATAGAAACTTGATTTCTATCAATACTCAGTTTGGATTTCATTAGCACACTTCGTTTATCCTCTACATTCACACTGCTCATTCCAATTTTACACCGTATGAATGTATCTTTACAAACCATGTTTAAAAATAACTTTAATAGTCTTTTTTCTATATCCTCACAGCGATCAAGTTTACTCTAATGCAGTCTGTTTTCTTTTTACATATACACATGATGAACAATCTTTGATTTTATTAACACATTTTGTTCATCTGTCAAATTCACATTCGTCACTCTGAATTTATATAGAATCATCGTATTTCTTCACATTACGTTAAAAAAGATTCCAACAGTCTTTTTTCATTTCACCATGACAATCGTGTTCACTCATATGTAGTCTGGTTTTCACTTCTATTACCACAACAAACACACGAGGCGAATAACTTTCGGGAAATCAGGGTCAAATATGGAGCTCAAATTCTCGTCCAATAACACGCAGGACAAAATCGTGGAAAACATTATTATTTCATTTTTTTTGATCGTCAATGTAAGTGGAACTCTCTATACGAGAGTCGTAGCTATTGTTCATACAGAAAAATTGGTTCTGTACTAAACGTTTGTATATTCCAATAGGTTACTATTTACTTAAAAGAGTCACACGGGGCCGGAATATTGAATGTTTTCGAAGACCTCGTAAGTTGTGTTCTTTCACTGTGAGAATGTTTTTTTCTCGACTAATACACATACAGCATGCAAGCATGTTTGGTGCTTGACCACGAGAAATTTCTTGTCGTTTTTTCACCATTAGACACAAAAACTATTCACCTTTATAAGTCGTTCCAATTCACATCAGCTCGTTTATAACTCGATTGCTCACCATCTTATTCACTCGCATTTTATTTTATTTTCCATGTTTTTTTTCTCGCTTATTTATTAACTCACATGCTCCATTGAGTGAGTTCATGGTTAGCATGTTATTATCCATAGATAACCAGATTCCACCGTTTATCACAAGAAAAATAATCAGATACAGCGTTCGCATGTTACAATGTTTTGGACATAGTGAAGTAGATATGTACTAAGCCACTGTCAATTCTATGTTTGTAGAATAAGGACCCTGACGAAGGGTAATGCACGAAATGCATTGGGCAGAAATTCATGTATTGAATGAATGTTACTGAGGAAAGTAAATTCCAATGAATTCAAAAACAGTATAATCAAAATGAATATATAAATAAAGAAATCATTTTAAAAAAAAGCTCTAACATTGAACATTTTATATTTGAGTGTGATTGGGAGACGTCTCCCCAACTGGGGACAGCGCTTGTTCTCATTGTACCACATCCTCATACTCAGGAGTATTTACACATCGGCACCAACAAAATTGATGAACCTGCTTACTGTTTTACCACAATTCAACAAGGAATTGGATGGTCCATATCCCATTTGGATCATTTCACCTGTTTTGGGGTAACACCCCTCATCAGCCAGACTAGCTTGAATCCAGTGGTAAACTGAGCAAGAAACCCACATCTGAGCATACGCTGCCAATTTAGGGCAATTAAAGCAAACACAAGGAGATGATTGACGGAGGGCTGAAACTTTCCAGACACTCATCTCCAGTCACAGATCTAGGTCTAATCTATCATCATTCTTTAGCTCACTTAACCACCTCAGTTCAGACCCAGCCATATGCAAATCAGTCTTGACCCTGTTCCACATGGGAACAGTCCAACCCAAACTCTCAAGCCAAGTCTTCTTTGGACCGGAAACCAGCATCCTGGGACCTTTTTGGGGATAACACCCCTTATCAGCCAGGCTAGCTTGAATCCAGTGGCAAACTGAGCAAGGAACCCACACCTTGGTATACCCTGCCAACTTAAGGTAAACAATCAAACACAAGGAGATGATAGACGGGGCACTGAAACTCTTCCGACACTCATCTCTAGTCCCAGATCTGGGGTGAATCCATCATCGTTCTTTAGCTCACTTCGACACGCCAGTGTCAAAGCAATTACCTTTATTTCTGTCAACCTTTGTTGAGTTGGTATAGGGTGTAATTGATGTTTTGTTGCTGTCATTTATTGCAAACTGTATTATGTGCAAAAGTTGATATCGTACTGATACTGTTCCAAAATTGCATCTTCGCTCTATGTTTCAGAACTTCATATGCATTATCTTTTGTTTTTTTAAATGCTTGCGTTAAACTGTGTAATGCATTTGTTAATAGTATGCCTCTGATTCAACAAAACAAACTAGGAAAAAGTCATCTGAATTCTATTATCCAAATACTAAATTGCAATGGATTCCCCACTAAAACACATGGAAACTAGGTTCTTCAAGCAGATAAAAAGATTCAACATGTTTTGCCAAATGTGGCACACACACACACAAGTGCACACTTATTTCACTTGGCTTGAGGTGGAGGTACATTTGACCCAAACTTAATTGAGCACACTAAAACACACTTCAAAACGCAGGTCAATGAGAGATACAAGAGAGAGGCATTATTAGAAATATGAGCCATCCTCGAAGAGCGATAGACATACAATGCCGCTAGCAAATAAACCTTCAGCACCTCCCCCACCATATGCAAGGATGGATGTGCTCACACCCGCTCCTCCTGCATTAGGATACTCAAACCCATCAGTGAGAGATCTGACTGACCTTCTTTTGGTGGGGGGGTTGCCGGCTTTTAAGTCCGAAACAAGTAAAACTAAGCATGCCCAGACACCTCCAGCACATCTCAAGTTCGAAGGTAGGGTCCTCAAAAGCTCAACTCACCGTCCACCACTCACGACATGGGACACCTCAAGAGCAGGGAGGATATATTTTCCCACTGGGTCAGGGTGTCCGGGAAGTTGCTGGTGGTTCTTGACAGTGATTCAGCAAGGTCAGGTGAGGGAGGGAATCCCAGTCTACCAGGAACTGATGAAGAGGGTGGAGCTACAGGATTTGCCCAGGTAGCTGAGGAGGAAATGGAAGTTGAACTCGAAAGCGATGCCAGGTCAACGAAAGCAGCACATAGTTCAGAGCAAAAGAGACAGGCCAGATGGCATGAGGAAGAGAGGCGCAAGCTTCTGCTTGATAGAAAAAGGGTATGAAACCGGTAAGTAAAACAAGAGCTCAGAATGTCGCACTCCCCTCACAAGGGAAACGGAGATAGGTATAGAGGGCAGAGTTGGGATGAAATGGAGGTAGATGAAGAGCTCCAGGTCGCACTTTCTACTCATCAAAGAAGAAGGGCTGACCAAGAAATTAAGGATCAAGGCTATCTGGTGCTCACATACCCACGACTCAGAAAAAACACCTTTACGTGCATATGAGGAGAGCAGTGACAAGGATACGCGCTGCTACACACGGGTGCTTGGCAAAGATAGACCTACCCCCAAGGAAAAAAGAGCAAAAGAGGAAGGCAAACATTTTGTGGACCTGTTTTGTGACCTTTTAACCAACTAGTTCGAGAAAAGGGACCAGTATGACCCTAGCCTAGAGAAAGATCGTTTGAGGCTGAGGACATGACAGAGTGGAGGATTGCATCAGACATGAGGGAGAAATCCTAACTGGAACTTCTCCTACATGCAGCAATACCTCCCAAGTTGGGAACATTATGCTGAAGAAAAACCAGCAGGGCCACCCAGGTTGAGAATGTGCATCCTTCTAAAGAAGGGTACGGCAGGAGTCATATACATGCAATGGGTCTAGATGGACAAAGAGGGACAAAGAACGAAGTTACTGTCGTTGCTGAATGGGGCAGTGAAATGTGTTACGTGATTCGAGAAGAACACCGCAGGTATTAACCTAGCGATAGGTGTCAATAAACGTCTGTTGAGCAGCCTAATTGGGAAACTGACAAAGACGGTGTTCGCCCAAGCCCGCATTTCTGCAATAACGGTAGCAGATACCCAGCATGATGGGCCGCATTTAACTCATACCAGCACAGGATATGGACGACTCTAAGATAATTGTTCCCTGACCGCCCAGATGTAGGGGAGCTAATAGCAGAGACCATGAAGTTGGAAGAAAGCATAAGTTAGTCTCTGACTATAATGAGAGAACAGTGGGGTCAAGAAACAGGACAGCCATGGACCGATACGGGCCCACAAGTCACATTCCTATATAACTTACTTAAAAAGGGGCTTCCCACCGAGAAACAGAGTGGGCTAGACAACATAGTGGGTTTAGATACCAAACCCTGGTGGGATATACAGGTTCACAGCACAAAAAGAATCAAGAAAAGGATAGAGAAAAACAGGAGCAGGCCTAAAGAGACTCTGCAAAACTGGTTCAACACAAATTGAAAAAGACTGCCCTCAAGGGGGCAATGATGGCTGCAACAGTGCAGATGGCACCAGTCTCAAAGGAGGTTCCACTGCAAAACCCCAGATGGTTCCAAACAGGCTATGGTTATAGAGACCAGGGAGGTTGGCAGCAACCAGAGCCTAGAAAGTGCTACAATTGCCATAGGCCGGGCATCTGGCGGAGAGATGCTGGTTAAAGGAATGTTGCAAGCAGCAACAGCAGTAGAGACCAATGAACCAGGGCCAGCCACCACAAAACCCCATGAATGTTCCTTCTCAGCATCAACCACATGGGAATCAGAATGTACCCTACGCCCAGTCACAGCGAGGCTTGCTGGTCGAAGCACCACCACAACAGGCACTCAGCCATTGGGCAAGCATGTGGTAAAAGCAGCCACAGACAGGAAATCCAAAGCAACAGGGGCGGGAACCACAACACCTGCAGGGATGGGTGACACTGTGGGGAGGTAGCGACTTCACTCAAACACAGAACCAAACTTTTCAGTAAAAATTTAAATCCCCCAGTACAAGTAGGAATTACTCATACAACTCAAAACCCAGTGGGTTATATCTGACAGCGACTCACCCTCTTCCCCCAACTACTACCAGATCAAAAAAGACAATAAGACAACAATGGGATTTCAACATTTTTTACTTGCATCCAGAAATCCAGAGTGGCTGAGGTTTGTGTCAACCGGGGGCCTGCACCATGTCCGTCATCAGGGGGTGGTCTCAATGGGCCCCACTCTGCTGCTGCTCCACCAGGGTGGTGGTGGCTGGCCAAGAACTGATGAGGGGGAATGGCCAAGAACTGTTTAAAAAGTGCCACCCAGGTTCGCATCCAAAGTCGAAAGGGGCACTTTCTGATGATCAAGTCAAAAGGTCCACATTCTAAGCCACCATGTCTGGGGCCAATGTTTCCTTTATGGCATGTAATCCCAACAGCTTCTCTAAAAGCTAGAAGCTCCCACACCAGTTGAGACCCCCTTTCATTTCTAAAATGAATCTGTTCTCAGTGGCGGTACCCAAGATTCTTGTGCGCCTGGGACAGTAAAACACCAACAGACTCCACAGCATACACACAAGGAGCCAATAAGCTTGAGGCCTCAGTATGATGTTGAGCCCAAGTCTCCAGTTGGGGGATGTTCACCAGGGTGACCCGGCATCCAAGATTTACGGAGGCAGTCCCGGTTATTCATCTTCACCTGGCGGACCTTTGGCAATTTTTGGGTTAAAAGACTTGGGGTTTACGTTTTTGTTGTTACAAGGTAACTAGCTGTGCCAGTTTTTTTCTTTGTTCTGTGAACTGTCCCATTCTTTGATTTCCGAAGTCCAGCCACCTTGTCACACCCTTCAAAAATTCGACAAGAGATGCACCAGTGCATTAGGCAAGACAGAACTGTAGAGACTCTAGCCAAAAGCTAGGGAAAGCGGGCCCACAAGTATGCTTGGAGTTAGAAGGGGGTGCCCAGGAGCAGGGATCCCAAATCTCCACTCCGGTTCCAGGTGAGCGTAGGGCACCGGGTGTGCTCACCTCCTTACTAAGCATATGGAACATGGCTCCAACTTTGAAGGTTCCATGCAGGGAAAACAGGTGGCCTCGACTTCGTACATCACAAGATGGCATGGATAGGAGAAAATTGTGCCATGTAATAGGCTGCGACCCGCACGCCCGTATGACTAGTGAAGTAATAGATCACGTGACATTTAGGGAAACTCCCAAGACTAAAGAAAAAACGCACCTAGCTAGCTCAAAAGAAGGTTCCATATACATAGGCTGTGTCAAGATCAGACAAAGCCAGGTACCTGGAAGACCTGACGGAGGGCCATGCCACGTTAGGCACAATGTGCCAGGAATTATGAGGTGCACACACACCAAAACATGCTCACGGTATGAGGCAGACATTAGCAACTCCAGCTGCAATGCAGGCCCTCTTCTCACATGTTTAACTCACCTATATTGATACTAAGTTACTCAGGGCATACCAAACGCAACTGAGGGTAGCTTCAAAAGATGTAGCCCCATGCAAGAAAATAACTATTGAAAGGAAAGGTACAGCAACCACCATAGGACTATGACTCAAAAATACAATTCTATCTGTCTCTATGTTCATGGGACCACCCCACAAACATATTTAGCACAAATCTAAGCATCTAATTAGTATTTGAGGCAGAGCAGGGGAGCTCAATGGCTTATAAAAGATATGAACCTTATAAATAACTAATAATCACCCATACTCTCTGAAAGGACTAAACTATACCCAACAGGGGGTCACCTTCCGGTGTACCACTAGATTATCACCAGTGAAGTGGAAATCCTACCCCTAGGGTAAAAATACGGGGATTCTGAAAACTATTAATTAAAGAGCATATGCAATGTTTCTACGTTAACAACCAACAAAGTTCTTTCAAGACCAGATAACAGAGAAGACAACAAAGTGCACCAACGTGATGTGCCGTCAACTTTCTCTAAGCAAGAAAGAGAAGAAGGACAGTTTCTGCACTTACTCCAATGGAAGGAGGAAAAACCCATAGCCTGCTTAACACCCAAGTGGGTGCACCAGCCCTTTGTCATGGAAGGGCTCGACCACACAATGACAATGATGAACTAAACTTAGCAAATATTTTCAAATTGGCCAGAAGAAACACAGCCACCAGAAGAGCATGGCTTCTCGAACAACCATATCTCAACAAAAGAATATATATATTTTTGTGCATATGAACCCTCTGTCTGCTATGGTTAATCCCACACTTACCAGTGAAGAATTGCCAAGTCCTAAGAGAGCCACTGATGGGAAAATGCAGCGCCCTCATCGGGACCTTTCAAATGTCACCTATAATTACACTAAGCTGGACACTAGCATCCTGCATGCACTACATAGCGCCCTTTTACATAACTCCTGGTACCAACACATGACTTCAGTCGGCTCACATGCGGTAAAAAACACAATGGTTCAGGTGTGGCCAAAAGGTCCAATAATAAAGTGATCCTAAGGAGAGCACTTATGGTTAGAGAGTTGAAGATTAATTATTTTAAAGGAGCAAAAAGATTAATAATGTACATAGGGACATAAGTCAGTTCATGTGAAACATTTATTTCCACAACAATAGAATTCAGGTGCTCACACAATAAGTTAAAGAGGCGTGATGTGCAGAGCTGAAGGTACGAGCTTGAGAATATCACGTGAATGTAAACATGTAGTGAGGAAACGTGAACAGCCCAAGCAGCATGACGCGCTGAGCTCCTCTCCCAAGACTTTCCAAATATGAACTGGGAGTGACTTTAACTAAACTTATTGGCAGCAAATCATTAAGCGCAATTTATACAGCTGACCCTGCCTTTCAAGTTTACACACACGTGATATTCTCACGCTCGTACCTTCAGCGAATTAATCTGGGTGAACTCGTCTACCCTCAGCTGTTTTCTGAAGCCCTCAATTGCTCTTCCTTGCGCTACGAATAATTGCATCAATTCAGCTTGCTCACCCATTATATGTCCTGATGATGATCTCGAACAGTTGAGATCGAAACGCCGTTGACCCTTTACAAAAAAACTCTTCTTATTCTATAAAGTTGCTTGAGGCGTTTTACACTACTGTTGATTAATTATTTTAAAGGAGCAAAAAAATTAATAATGTACATAGGGACATAAGTCAGTTCATGTGAAACATTTATTTCCAAAGTGAAAGAGGCGTGATGTGCAGAGTGATGGTGAAGTTTAAAATAACAGCATCGCATTGCCAACAATAGTGTAAAACTCCTCAAGCAACTTTATAGAATAGGAAGAGTTTTGTTGTAAAGGGTCAACTCCCAGTCACTCCCAGTTCATACTGGTTGCAGATAACTAGGTAGGAGTTCAGCCTCAATTTGATCAAGGAAGAAATGAGAGCCATCGCTTCATGGTAATTCAGCACGGGTAGGTGCTGGACTTAACCCCTTAAATGCTGGGCCTCCCCCCCACCCCAGTGCTGAGCATATTTTTGGCTATTTTGGTAGTTTGTGCTTAGGACCTCGTAACTTTTTGACCACATGAGGTATCCACGTCAAATCTGTGTCCTTCTCTTACAACATCCTGAGAATTCTAAAGGTACCCAGGGTTTGTGGATTCACATGGAGGGGACCCAGTAATTATCCAAAATACAGCAAAATTATTGGCTTTTGGTGAAAAAATAGAAAAAAGTGCTGAAGAAGAAAGCGTCTGTTTTTTTCCCTGCAAATGGTATCAATAAAGTGTTTGTGGTGATAAAATCACCATTTTCCCAGCTTTCAGGAAAAGGCAGACTTTTGTTAGAAAACCAAACATTTTTACACAGTTTTGTCATTTTAATGGGACATAGCTTAAACTATTTTTTCTAATTTTTGTGCTTCCAATCTCCTTTCAGTTAGTGCTATAAATTGATTTAAAACCAATAATGGATCCCAGAAAACTATAGATTTCTGAAAAGTAGACAGAATTCTGAATTCAGCAAGCGGGAATTTGTGTAGATCCTTCAAGGTTTCCTTATAGAAAGTAACAGTTCAAATTAAAACATATTGAAAAGGAGTCGAAAAGAACAACCATTTGGGTCTGCATTTTCACCAGTAACTTCTTCCAAGTATGGCAGATTTTTACAAGCAATATACTGTTATGTCCACTGGAGCCCTATGGTTGCAGGGGTATATAGGACTTGTAGTTTCACCTAGAACCCGAGGTACCCAGAGCCAATAACTGAGCTGCGCCTTGCTATGGTTTTTTATTGTGCATCGGGTATACAGCAATTCACTTGGTAAAATATAAAGAGTGAAAGGTATGTATCAAGGAAAACTATGTTTTTCTGAAATGGAAACACCATATGGAGTTTAGAAGCAGAGATTATTTGCACAACTCTTAATATGTGGTTAACTATACCAGCATGTGAATTAGAGGGCATTTTTGAAAATGAATTATTTTTACACACTATCTTACATTTGCAAGGGATAAATGCATAGAAAGTCAATTGGGACTAAAACTTGTTCTACTATTCTGTATTCCCCTAAGTCTCCCAATAAAAATGATACCTCACTTGTGTGGGTAGGCATAGTGTCCGTGACGGGACACAGCCCAAAACACAACATGGACACATCACATTTGTCCAGTGAAAACTGACGGTTTTTTTCAAATTGTCTAGCTGTGGATTTTGAACTCTATCTCAGCTGGCGCCTAGGAAAACCTAGCAAACCTATAAAAAAATGTAAACTAGACACCCAGAGGAATCAATTAGGGTGACTTGTGTGGCTCTCACCAGAATATGTTACCCAGAATCCCTTGCGAACCTCAAACTTTCTAAAAAAAACATTTTCCTCACATTTCTGTGATGGAATGTTCTGGAATCTGCGTGGATCCACAAACTTCCACCCACTCCACATTCCCCAAAGTCTCCCAATGAAAATGGTACCTCACTTGTGTGGGCAGGCCTAGTGCCCATGACAGGACACAGCCCACAACGCAAAGTGGACACACCACATTTTTCCAGGCAAAACTTACCTTAATTTTTGTTTGCAAATTATCTAGCTGTGGAATTTGAACCATAGCTCAGCCAGCACCTAAGGAAACCTAGCAAATCTATACATTTTATAAAACTAGACACCCAGGGGAATCCAGGATGGCGTGACTTGTATGGCTCTCACCAGGTTATGTTACCCAGAATCCCTTGCAAACCCCAAACTTTCTAGAAAAAAACACATTTTCCTAACATTTCTGTGATGGAAAATTCCGGAATCTGCGTGGATCCACAAACTTCCACCCTCCCTGCATTCCCCAAAATCTCCCAGTAAAAAGATAGCTGACTTGTGTGGGTAGACCTAGTGCCCGTGACAGAAAATAGCCCACAACGCAACGTGGACACATGACATTTTTAAGTGAAAACTGACCATTTTTTTGCAAAATGTCTAGTTGTGGATTTTGAACCATAGCTCACCCGACACCCAAGGGAACCTAGCAGACCTATGCATTTTGGAAAACTAGACACCCAGGGGAACCTAGCAGACCTATGCATTTTGGAAAACTAGACACCCAGGGGAACCCAGGATGGGGTGACATGTGTGGCTCTCACTGGGTTCTGTTACCTAGAATCCCTTGCAAACCTCACATTTTCTAAAAGAAAGCACATTTTCCTCACATTTCTGTGACAGAAAGTCTGGAATCTGCGTGGATCCACAAAATTCCACCCACCCTGCATTCTCCAAAGTCTCCCGATAAAAATGATACCTCGCTTGTGTGGGTGGATGAAGTGCCTGTGACAGGCAAGGGCCCAAAACGTATTGTGGAGACATCACAATACCTCTCACAAAACAACTTGGTTTTGCAGGGGAGTCCCCTGGGTTTCTGCCCCCGGGTTTGGCGGCCATCTAGGGAAACCTACCTAACACACACATTTCTGAAAACTAGACACACGGGGAGTCCAGGGAGGTATGGCTTGCGTGCCCCCCCAACGTTTTCCTAACCATAATCCACTGCAAACCTCAAATTTAGCTGAAAACAATCGCATTTTCTGCATATTTCTGTGTGGGATCACCATGCCGGCACAAATGTCCTACCACACTGCATTCCCCTAAGTCTCCCGAATAAAAGAATACCTAAAAAAGTTTTCCAAAATGTTAAATGAGTTAAGCAAACAGTAAGAAACTGGTATTTGGAAAAGGCATGTTTAGGGTGTCCTTTCCAAATACCGAATCCTTATGGTATGTATAAATGTTAAATGACTGAAATCTGGTCACAAAACAGTAACATTTTACCACCAGCCTTTCACACAAGGCAGGGGGTTTCCAGGGGACTGCTTCGCCTTTGTGAATGTTGACACAATTATCTTTTAGTGCAACATATTTATTTGATTAAACGCATCCCATTTTCTTTTTTGGAAAGCAGGCTGCTTTGAATAAACACATTGTTTTATTTAAAAGCGATCACAGATATGAAGATCTGTTGACCCCAGCAGGCCCCCATCCCTGTGATTGTGGCCAATCATAGTGGGTTGCAATTTACGTCCTTCCTCATGCATATTAATGAGGTAAGTTGAAGTGCAACCTATTACGATTCAATATTTTGAGAACTGACCTATTAGTACATAGTTTGGTTAGCAAAAAAACAATGCATTTGTTAGAAGTTGTTGCACAAATTGCAACCACTTTTCTTATTTTGAATCTTTGGACATAAGGCCCAAAATTATTTCCACAAGACCTGACAACCTTACATTAGGTCTGTCAGTACTAGTATTATCATTCCTTCTATTACAAAAAATTAAATATTTGCAGACTGTTTTTTTTGTATGGTTGTATATACACATATCTATATATCAGATATGTGTGCATCAGAGGTGAAACTAGGCATTAGCGTCGGTTGGGGCTAACATGGTAAATGAAAGAGTGTGGCTAACATGCTAATCAATGCTAATCAATGGATGCAGAGCTAACATTGCAGACAATGAAGATTGGGTAATGCTCAGGCCAAGCTGAAAAAAAGTTGTGACAGATTCTGCATTTGAAGCTGGACAACAATTAGTGCACACATTTTTGGTAATTTGTCGCATTTATATGCTATTCAATAAAAAAGGAGCAGAGTGTACAGAAAATTGGATAAAAAGTCCACTTCTATATATTTTTTTACAAAGCACTTTAGAAACACAAAGAAACCAATTTTCACAATGCCATTTCAAGGTGACAACCCCTTTTTGCCATTTCACTAACAATTGCTTCTATAGGAGGACAATTTGCTGGTGACTTGTTAATAATTGCAAGTCCAGAGAGTCGTTCTTGCCCCATTGTTGACCAAAAATAGGTTTTCAGTCTGAGAACTGCATCCCCAGAACGGTGCTTTAGTTGTATTCGCAAAGGCAAAGTGGCAAATAATTTTAGCAGGCAGTATATGCTGAGATAGATGTCAAAAATATATCCATTATATTACCTGGCCTTTCTTCAATAGTTACCTTTAGAAATGTCATTACCAATATTTCATGTTCATTTTTGAGATCCTTGCGTGTACAAAGTAAACTGTCCTCCTATAAGTCGAGAGCATCCTTCAAGTTTTTAAAAGACTCCTGGTTGACAAACCATGGTACCAGATATTGCATCCTGTATGCCTTTTTTCCACATGCAAGCTGGATCTCTCTCACAATTCATTCAATAAATTGCCTAGAAATGGTAAAAATATTGAAGTCCTACAGTGAGCCTCAGGATAGCTAGTCTTGTAGTTAGTCTGTTATGTTTGCCAAATAGTAAGGCGAGGCATGGTCAGATTTTCTCCTGCAGTGGCTGGGTTTTCACAAAAATTTTATGGAATGCTTCTTCAGCTTTGTCTCTGCTTTCTTGAATCACCTGTTTAACGTTTTCACTCTGTCCTATGCACTCCAAAATATCGGCATTGGGATTTTGGAGGGCAGCTGAAACAGAAAGCAGTAACCCAGAAAATCATGCCAGGATCTCAAAAGCAACAATGAAGTTGTGGCATTGAACAGATGCAAGAAACTGCTCAGCCTTGTAAGAGGTGTTGTGATCTTGCCAGTCTGAGATCTCAAGCGACGAGTCAACCACAGATGGGTACATAAAAAAATTTAAAAAAAAGATGCATTCCTTTCAACTCTACTGTGTCTCACATAAAACACTTAACAGTTTCTTTTTTCTCTCTGACAAAGTAGCAAATATTGCGTTTAGGATGCCCATCCTTTTTGCAGAGCATCTTGCAAAATTTGACACTTCTTTAAGTGTTGAAGTACAATTACGGATTTCAGATATATCACATGAATGTCCAATCACAAGGTTCAATAAATGACTGACACAATGTACATAAAATGCCTTTGGCACATGCCCTGAAACTAGTACCTGTGCAACTTTAAGAGCACTTTTCATAGCAGCACATTATATGCCATTATATGTTTGCTCACACATATGATCAACATTCAGGCCATATGTTTCTAAAGAAGTGTGAATTTTCTTTCCAATTCCAACACCTGTTCCAATTCTGAAGCTCTTGAAAGCTAAAGAATTCTTCATACACAGATGTAACTTCTATAAAAAGAATTACTAGAACAATTAGCTCTACAGTGGCACTGTTTGCTAAAATGGCAAAAAATCTGGCATTTTTTTTGCGCCTTCCACCACTCTATTTCTCATAAGAATGTTGCAAAAAGAGATAATATCATTCTGAATCTTCCAACTTGTGTAGGTTGAATTGGAAGAAAATGTTGCCAGATGCTTTGCCAAAACTTAATCACCAGCTGGAAGTCGTAGACGAAGAGCAGCACGGAAATTGCCACCATTCTCTTCAGGTTCCTTTGATGTAATGGGTTGTCCACTGTCTCAGAGTCCCCAAAGCGCTATACCTTGTTTGGCACAATGCAGCATTGATTCCACTATTGGCAAAAGTCGTTTTCTCTTTTCCAAAATTGTTTTCTTCCGGTTGCTCTTGATCATAGTTGTAACAGCAACAGACTTCCCTTCGAAATCAGATGAGAAGTTAACTGCTGCTGTCATACTCTTTGTGATACATGGAGGAAGCATGAGAATAAAAATCACTTAGAGTTTCAACCCTTCACAAAAAAGAAAAACACCCAAATTTCTCCACAGCTTGATGAGACGCGCTCTGTACTTTGACGATTCAGCTGTGAGGGGAACGGCTTTTCCTGCTCCATCTCTAAGGGCGGGCCCGTCTGCGCCCGTCCAAGACTGGGCGAGGCTGGGCTGGGCCACCCCCCCTTTTTTTATTCAATTCCGGAATTCACTGAGGTATCCAACCTTACCATCAGAAGGTACTGTGTCTTTGTTTAAGATTTGTTCCATGACATTTCATTTTGTACCCTGAGGTTTGGGGAACACCACTAGTGGAGGTGCACATATATATTCTATAAACTCGGAGTTTGAAATGGGGAAAAGGAAACTACATTGTGCCAAATCTGACAAACTTTCTAGCAATCCTAAGGATGTGAAAATGACTTTGCTAAATTAGCTTACGGGTGCTGTAGGTGTTATAGAAAAACAGATCTCCTCAGTCGAGGAGTCACTAAGTGTAGAAGCGCAGGGATTAGCTGGGAATAGCCGGGAAAAGGACACATTAGGTAAGGAGGTAAGGAGAGTCGCTCATTAGAAACCTCGGGAATAACACTAAATGGAAACGGTTGCATCCAGACAATAAGTAATGTCATTGAGGAGGTTTCAGTCAGTGATAAGGATTTGGACCCTTACCCCTCCCCCCCCCCCAAAAAAAGGCAATGTAATCCAAAGCTACCAAAGCCTTCCGCTAATGCCCAGGTAGATCCCCATAAGGCTTTGACTGATAACAGCCTCACCAAGAGTACCTTGATTAAAAAACAGGGAAAAAATGTCATATGCTGAAACAAAAGGACAAAGCCATTACCTCAGGCCCAAAAGTTAGAAATAGTCCACAATTACTAGGCGACAGTACTAAATCAGAAACGTTACTTCTAGAGTTAACAAGCTATGTTATATCATATATGGGCAAGTTGAAAAAGGTCAAGAGAAAATTACGATAAATCTGAATCTAATCATATCTAACAAGAATCCATTTAGACAGAGCACCCCTAGTTACTCAGCCACCTTAACTGGTTGCCAAAGTCAAAATTTATTTAACAAACCCCTAGAAAAGGTGAGTAAACCTGTGGATAGTGATAATGCACAGAAGAAAATTGCGGTAGTTACAGATAAAAGGATTATAATTAACGATGGAGACCTACGCACAGTAGAGAAGAGAACATCAGTGAGTCTACAGGGGGTATAATACCAAATGACCTACAATCCGGATCAAGCCAATCTTTGTTCTTGCCTCAAGTAAGCCCACGTCAGGTACATATTCTCGATCTTTTGCCGGCAGTGGCCCCATATACATTAATACTGGCAAATGTTCCTGTACTTAAACCAGGAGAAATTGAAACATGGGACACATTGAGAAATAAAACCATCTACTGCTTGGGGAAGAGAGTGGGACTAACTGCTGAAATGTTTGGGGCATTTAAAATGTTGAGGCGGGTTCCTTGGGTAGGTAAAAGTCATAAAGCCGCTAGAGATGATTGTGTTGTTCTCTCCCTTGGATTACCCTCCTTGGTTAGGGAAGTGCTGAACCGAGCAATGGAAGTAGATACTTCAGAAGTAGGCATAAATATCCTCCCATTAGGCTTCTTTTACCGACCCAGTTGGCCCAAGATCCAACCGGAATCCCTCCGTAGATCACTGTCAAACTATCAAAGGAATTATAACCTGGATTTGTCTAATAGATTTGAAATTTTGCAAACACTAGATGAGAATGATTGACTGACAGCTAAGAAAGGCCAGAGGACCAGTTATAATGAGAATGATAACCCGAAGGTCTGCGAGCACGAAAGACTAAATATGAATACAAGTTTGGGGGGCATGGCTTGCTAAGCAGCGAAATGGCCGCCATCTAAGCGAGCTCCGCCGGCCGGAATCATATCCTTATAAAATCCTGCACTTTTGGACTGGCTGAGCCCGCCCAGACCCGTTGTGGAGATAGCGTGTGATGCGCTGCGCAGAATGGTACAATCCTGAAGACACAGACTACCGCGGAGCGGAGATACAGCCCACTGGAATGTTGGGCGGTACGTGGACCGGACGCCATACTGACCCGTGCGCGGCACTGCGAAAACAGAGCCCGGGGCGCCCACCGGCCGAGGGCCCAGCTGCTGGAGGGAGCCTCTTTCGCCCGCGACTCATTGTGGGCTTGGCTGGAGGTTCAGGTGGAACCCGCAGAACACAGCTGCCGTGACTGCCGCTGCCCCACGGGCCTGCTGAGATGACTGACGGGAACGATTGGAGAGCCGATCGAAGCCCAGGTGGAGTTACGAGGTGAGAGCCGCGCTTCCTTAACGTGCGGCGGATCTCCGACCGCGGAGCGGCTGTGGCGGAGGCGCGAACCTGATGCGGACCCATTCATACAAACTGCTGATCCAGTGGCGCTGCGGAGCCTACGTAAGGCCATTCAGGCACTATTGATTTATTGGTCACACCGGGGGAATCCACTGTGTGCATCATATTAGGTGGCAAGACGGAGGCAAATAGCGGGACTGTGTGGTTATGCCTGAAGTGCGGTCACCTACAAACTGATAAGGAGCTTGAAACTGTAACGAGCTGAGGCGGTGCTGGGCTGTGTTGCTGGGTTGCCGGACCCCCCGTGAGTGAAGTGCACGCCCATGGTGCTGGCAGGAGGTAAATGGGGACCCGTCTGCCCGCGCGGCTTCTAGCGTTGTGCCGCTGAAGGCACCGACATTGGGCAGGTGAGGAGGCGCGTCTGACCTTCAGCTACAGTGGTTGTGACCCGTGGATACTCCTCTGGCCACGGTAAGCTGCGCTGCTGAGGAGCCTACACCGGAATGCCCGGGGTGTGGGTGCCGACACGGTGCAGCGCCTGTGGAGCGCCTGTGTCTGAGAGAAAGCTGCTGGCCCGGTCCCGGCGCGCAGCTGGAAGACCACCTTACCCTTTTTGCGCACTGGATCTGCCAGACGAACCATTGCGGCTGATTGGCGGAGTGAAGGAGGGTGAGCTCTTTGGGAAATGACGGCTTTTCTCTGTCTCGTGACTCGGAGGAGGGTTCTGTGGCTGCTGAGATGGGGAAGCATGACGCAAAGCAGCCGAAACTCACCTTCAACAATAAGCGTGCAACGAGACAAGCGGAGTCCGAGGCCGACGCGCTGACAGAGAGCAGGCGTGAGCATGCTAAGGAGGATCAAGGGGAGGATCTGAGGACCCTCATGCTAGAGATGAGATCCATTCTCCGTAACATTGACACTAAACTAGACACCCTCACATCGCAGATCGAATCGGTTAAGTCGCAGGTTACCATGCATGAGTCGCGTCTAGACTCGCTGGATAATCGCACCACGGACTTTCATGAGTTTCAGGTTGAGGCTAAGGAGCAACTCCTGCATATGGATAAACTGCTAGGAGTCATCAGAGCGAAGAATGATGACTTGGAAGCCAGATCGCGGCGCAACAACCTCCGAGTTACGGGGATCCCGGAGACAACCGCTATATCCAAAATGGAGACCTACATTACGGAGTTGCTTCATGAACTATTTGACCTGCATCTCTCCGCGGTCTTTGTGGTGGAAAGGGCGCATAGATCGTTGGGCCAGAAACCACCGGTCGGGGCGCCTCCGAGGCCTATCATTGCCAGGCTTCTCAACTACCAAGATAGAGACGTTATCCTCAGGCTCGCTAGAGAGAAGGGCAAGATCACGCATCAGGGAAACACCATTTCTTTCTATCCGGACTTTACTCCGGCTGTACAGGAGGCGAGGAGGGAGATCCTACCAGCCAAGAGACTTCTCCTTCAAGCGCAAGTCCCATACTCATTGCTGTATCCGGAGAAACTAAAGGTGGCATTTAAGGGCACCACACACTTCTTCACGGATGCAATGTCGGCGATGAAATTTGCTAAACACGTAGGTGGAAGGAAGCCCAAAAGACCCACTGAAGGTGCAGCGGCGGCAGACGGGAATTTGAGTGACAATGACTAACATGGGTATCGTATTAATGTACATTGCCTCGGCTGCCCTTTGCCACTTGGTAAATTTGTGCCGAACATTTGCAACTGTTTGCTCCCTTTCTCCTAGCCACGCTGACATGTACCTACCTTTGTTAATGTGGTCTTGGGCGAGCCATGCTGTCTGCAGATCTTCTGGCCACCCTGTTCTATACGGGGTAGACGCTGGCATAGGCACGTCCCCATGGGAAGGTTACCGAACTTGTTGGATGTTGTTTGTTTTGGGATGGGTAATTCACAACCTGATTGGGGGTTGGAGTGGGTGGAGGGCAGGTAGTTGGAAGTTTTGGTTTGGTAATTATTGCCAGTATTAATGCAATCCTCTATGTGGTCGCAGTCGAACTTAGGAAATGTGGAGGCTAATTGGTATATCGTTCTGTTATAGACATGACACACAAATCAACTAATGTTTTAAACTGTTTAACATGGAATGTGCGGGGTCTGAATGACTACAGAAAGGCTAGATTAGTACACGCTTACTTAGTCCGCCACAATATAGATATATGTCTCCTTCAGGAAACACATCTGGGTGCCTCCCCGTCTCCCCGGCTTCGTCATGCCAGGTGGGGGCATGTATACTCTGCCACGTATTCAACCTACGCTCGGGGAGTGGCTGTTTTGTTTAAGCGTGGGTTGGATTGGAAGGAAGAGCTGGCACAAAGTGATCCTGAGGGACGATATGTATTAGTCCGGGGGCTTTTATGCGGCATATTGGTGACCATCGTGGCTGTTTACGGCCCGAATGTGGACTCCCCTGAGATCTTTCATGGCATCTGCGCGAAGGTACGGGCAGCTGGGTGTAGTACCATTCTCTGGGGTGGTGACTTTAAAGCCGTTTTAGATGATACTCTTGACAGACAAGGTGCTGCCCGTTGCCTGCACCCACTGGCTGGCGCTGCCCTGGGGGCGATTGTTGCAGAGGAGGGTCTGGTTGATGTGTGGAGGGTCAGGCATGGTGGGCTGCGGGAGGGTACTTGTATCTCTGATCACCGCTGCGCTTGGTCCCGCCTGGATTATTGGTTACTCTCTCTCGATGCGGCTCTGTGGGCAGCAGAGGTTGAGCATATGCCGCGCTCGCTATCTGACCATCCCTGCTGCGACTGTCGTTGCCCAGTCTGCCTTCTCTTGGCGCCTCCCACCGCATGCTTTGCTTGACGAAGCATTTAAGGAAGAGATCAGGGGGGACATTACCGAATACTTTGCGCTGAACATAGGGTCAGTGGATACTGAGTCCTCCCCGTGGGAAGCATTCAAAGTGGTTATACGGGGCTAATGCATTGCTCGCCAGGCCGGGGTGCTGAAAGCGATACGAGGCACACTTGCATCCCTAGAAGCGAACATAAAAGATCTGGAAAAAAGCTTTTATGAAACCAGCACTCCTGACACCATGGGTCTACTAAAAACTAAGCTTTTAGATTATTCTGCAGAGGCACAACGCGAAGTTAAGTTTCTAGGCAAATATGCCGAGGCCAGGAGGTATGGGGAAGGGGATAGACCGGGTCATACATTGGCGAATATGATAAGACCGTCCAGATCCGCGACATACATCCATGAACTATGCTTGAAATCGGGGGTCACAACTAGGGGGCAAGATGACATCCTGAATGCCTTCTCGGGCTTCTACTCTGGTCTGTACACTGCCACTCAGGAGGTGTGCCCGGAAGGGATGGACTCATTCTTAGAATCTATAGCGCTGGTCTGGTTTAATAACACCCATAGGGAATATATGGATCTCCCAATAACGGCGGAAGATGTGGCCCAAGTTATCAAGAGTTTGCCCCTAGATAAAGCCCCTGGCCCGGATGGCCTGACTACTGCCTTCTATAAGGCGTACGCTGAGGAACTAGCTCCCCGTCTATTGGCAGTGTATGAGGAGGCTTTGGAGGTGGGGATACTTCCTGCAACGATGCGCGAAGCATTGATTATTACACTGCTTAAACCAGACAAACCAATGGAGGAGATGGACTCATACAGGCCTCTCTCTTTAATAAATATGGATATGAAAATACTTGCCAAACTGCTCGCCATTAGAATACAACCAAGGCTACCCCTGATAGACCAGTCAGGGTTTATTCCGGGGCGTTCCACTTCCCACAATCTCCATACGATTTTTTCTATCCTGCACTACTTACATCCGGACGTGCATGCTGCGGTGGTATTCTTGGATGCTACCAAAGCATTTGACACTCTTGAATGGCCATATTTATTTGCAATACTGAGTCGAATAAGCTTTAGCCAGCTATTAATTAAAAAGATCCGCCTGTTTTATACGATGCCAAGCGCCATGGTCAGGGTAAACGATATGGTTTCGGACCCATTCCCTATCTCATGAGGTACGCGTCAGGGATGCCCGCTATCCCCGCTATTGTTCGCCATTGCGATGGAGCCGCTAGCAGCTCGCATTAGGCAGCACCACACGGCGCGAGGAATAGGGTTCAGCTCCCGAAGTCTGCTGATATCACTATACGCAGATGACGTGACACTTTATCTCACAAAACCAGAAGAAAACCTGGACATAGTCCTACGCGAATTCATCCGAATTGAAGGTCTGGCTGGGATATCGGTGAATTGGTCCAAATCGGTGGTCTTTCCGTTGACGGAGAGTACCCCGAGGATACTGTCAGAATACCCCCTAAGGTGGGAAACAGAAGCTGTTAAATATCTAGGAATCTGGTTGAGTTGTGTCCCCCAGGAAATTTGGAATCTGAACTACGGGAGGGCTGTTGTGTGGCTGGAGGAGAAGGTAAAGATATGGGTGAGATTACCTATTTCTCTAGCGGGCAGGATTGCACTAGTTAAAATGGTTATTCTGCCTAAATTTGTATATTTATTTGCGAATATCCCAGTTCCTTTGACATCACAATTTTTTGCAACACTACGGTCGCATCTGCTCACGCTGGTATGGGCCGGCGGTCAGGCACGGGCATCCTGGGATATGCTGACCTTGCCTTTAAAACAAGGGGGGTTGGGAGCGCCAGACATGTGCTTATATGCCCTGTGTGCACAAGCCCAATTTGTGCACTTCTGGGTGCATCCGATGCCCTTCCAACCGCATGTGGCTGTTGAACAGGACATTGTGGTGCCAGTTCCACTAAGAGTGGCCATTTGTGTGAAGGGGCACCGCCCTCGAGGAGATGTAGACTCTGCTGAGATGCTACGCTGGGTCTGGGAGGAACTGCGACGAAGGGCAGGGGTGCCGCTTTTGTATGCCCGTCTCTGTCCCTGACGCGTAACCCGCTGTTGCCCTGCATCGGGGACGGAATTAGTCCGCCCTTGATGCAGAAGATGCACCTCCATACATTCGCAGACCTATTTCCGGACAATACCTTCGTGCAGCCGCCGGTGGCAGCGGAGGGGCAGGCGCTGCATTTTTCTGAATTATTTTTATACCACAGGCTGCGGGAAACCTGCCGTGCGCTGAGTGAGAACTTCCCGGCGCCCCCCCCCCCCGATCCTCCCAGCACTGGAAAGCTTGGTGAGTTCCCCATCTCCCCGGAAATTGGTCACTAGACTTTACAAAGCGATGCAAAACGCGGCGCCGGCGGTCCAAACTCAATCCCTTCAACACTGGAATGAGGCGCTCGGCTCACCACTATCAGAAGAACAGTGGACCTTTTGCTGTGGACAGCTAGCGGAGCTCTCTCCAAATTATAAACTGCGGCTCATACATTTTAAGTATTTGTATAGACTGTACAGGACACCGATTACTCTACACAGGATGAGAATCAGGGAGGATGCCGGGTGTTGGAGATGCGCGGGTGAACCTGCCTCTTTCTTGCACGTGGCGTGGTCTTGCCCCAGCCTTGTGGAATTTTGGTCCCAGGTGTTTACTCTGGTTAATCAGATAGTAGGGCAAACTGATGCCCCATCCCCTGAGTTGGGAGTATTGGGCTATGTGAAGAACACTCCACCTAAATCACGAAAACTACATGCTTTACTCCTTCTCTTTGCTAAAAGGCAGGTGGCACTATATTGGGGTAGGAACCGGGTGCCCTCGGTGAAGGGATGGTTGGCAGACGTGACTTATGGCCATGCGCAGCTGAACACATTTTGGGAATTGATGCCGCCGGCCTCTCGCCCGCGGGACATCTGGGAACCATTTGTGCAATGGGCTCAAGAGAGAAGAGGGATGGAAGGTGAGGGGGATGTATTGGATGAGTGAGGCTGGGAAGGTAAAGATATGGGCTCTGGCGACATGGGGGAAGGAGCGGTTAGTATGTTTGATTAATGTTAGCCGGGGGAGAGCATGGGCGGATACTTTTTGTGTCGTCACTCCAGGTGTATCTGAAGGACCCAGTCATGATTACATATGTTAATAAGTAGGCATATCAGTCGGACTGGCCTGAACATAAACAGAGGGGTATATTATGTGTGTGTGTCTATCATGGTGACAGGAAACCCCACAGATAAGGATGTATGCACACGAATGATTTGGCATGCACCACAATTGTAAAGAGGCTGTAACACTAACTGGCTTGTTTTGTTGATTACGGTATGTAATTTTGTTTTCATTTCAATAAAAATTGTAATTAAAAAAAAATATATATATATATAAACACAAGTTTGAACTCTGGCAGCATGGAATGTATGGTCACTAAGGAAAAGGACGACAGGCCAAGATCTAGTTCTAGTGGCCCATTAAAGTCTGGCTACCCCAATGTACTAAACAGTGGTGAGCGCAGGGGGACGGAATTAATATGCCAGATCGAAACTGTCATAGAAGAAATCTGTATTAATGAATTAAATATCCAGAAGGTTATTAGCGTGTTATTTTGGAATGTGGCTGGCCTCCGGAGTAAAGAGAATAACCAAGCTTGGCTTGAATTTGTTGACCGCTTTGACATCTTATGTTTTCCAGAAGCTTGGCTAACAGAGGAATTTCATATTGAGGGGTATAGGACATTCCATACGCCAGCAATTCAATCAAATCATGGCAGGCACAAGGGGGGGCTCTGTATCTACATCTCAAATTTATTGGAGGTGCATAAAATTACTATGATAAACACGACTAATTATTATCTGATAGGCTTGATTCATGTTGGCTCGAATTGTCTCCTAACTCTGATAAATTTTTACAATACTATAGAGAAGGATTATTTAGGGGATATTCTGAGTCAGCTTAGTGACGATATTGGTAATTTGAGAGCTCCTAAAGATACAGATATGATCACAATTTGGGGGGGTGATTTTAATATTAACCTATGCTCTAAATCAGAGTCAGGGGCATGTGGTTTAATAATTGAGGAGGATGATCCATTAATAAATTTTGAACATACGGAGCGTGGAGAAAAAATGAATGAACTTTTGTTTTCTCGTGATTTCGGCTTCGCAAACCGACTGTGCTCCCCTAGAGTGGATTTTGATTATACCTTCGTATGTAGAGGCAGTAGATCTACTATTGATTTTATCATTGTCCCAAACTGCTATGCAAACTGGTTAGCTAATTTTAAAATACACTTAAATGCCCTGAGTGACCATCTGCCTCTAAGTATTGACTTAGTATTGCCAAATGCTCAAAGTAGGCGACTGAGCAACAATTTGGTTGGGACCCAGGGTATCCATCTTGCTACTCAAAATGGATATACTTTACGCTGGGAGAGCTGTAACCAGGTCGAGCTAAATAAGCAAATCATTTTTAAGGCCTATGACTTAATTTTAGCCTGCCTGCAGGAAGATTCCTCGCATGATACCATCTTGAATGCTTTCATCCAGATCATCTTAATTGTTCAAAATACGCTTAAAATCCAACGTAGGTGTAATCAAGATCGGAAAAATGAGTGGTTCGCTTAAAAGAGGCTCTACATAGGATTGAGAGAGATTTAGATGAAATTAGGGAGTGTAGAAAGTTGTATAATAAGGCACGTAAAACCCGCAAGAAGGAGCTAAAAAATCTAGCCTGGGGGGCACTTCATGACGCTTCACTGTGTAAAGATTGTTCCATGTTCTGGCGGGCAGTAAACGCACCATTTTTAAAAACTAAGGATGTTGCGACAATAGCGGTCGCAATAGATGAAAGAACATGGATAGATTTTTTCTCTAAGGTTTATAGCACCGTGGGACAAGAGGAGTCGAATCTTGGCTTCATAGCTCGCTTGCCAGAAAACCTGAACACTTTTTTGCCAATCGAACTGCAAATCTCCCTCGACGAAGTGACGGAGGCATTAAACGCAAGTAGAGGTGGTAAGGCTCCTGGGCCTGACGGGCTTCCCATTGACTTATTTAAGTCAACCCCATTACTCTGGATACCCCTGATAACTAGGATTTTGCAAGCAAGTTGCGCAAGGTGCTTTTTAAAAACATGGTCAGAGTCGGCAATTGTTCCAATTTTTAAAAAGGGAGACCGTGAAAACCCGGCAAGTTATCGCCCAATATCTCTTCTCGATTCCCTAATGAAGATTATGGGAAGAGTCGCGCTGAATAAACTACAATCTTGGGCTGATGAAAATAATATAATTAGCGATGTCCAATACGGTTTTAGACAAGGACTGGGGACTAGGCCTGGGCGAAAATTTCGTTCCGTTCGCGGAAATTGCGATAATTTGACATTTTCGCGTTCCGCGGAGAGCGCGAAAATGTCAAAAATTCCGGTTTCCGCAGCTTGGCAATAATTTGTTTCTTGCTTGCGCTGTAAAATAATACATTCTCGCGCGCGCGCGATCGCCTTACCTGAATCCCTGCGTTCGCCGACAAGTTTTCTTGATCCGGTCCCGTTCTCCATGAGATGTTGTATTGTTTTTAGCCATTTGCGCAGTCTCGCGACAGTTCGCGCCCGCAGTGACGTCATGCGTCGCGCGATCACGTCATTCTTCTCGCGATCATGCACCGCGAGACAACTCAAAACAAGATGGCCGCGCCCGCAAGCAACCACATGGGTAAGTTGGCGACCTGCAACCATGCAGAAAATCTCGCGAACATGCCGGAAAAAAACGTCCGCATCTTCGCGATATTTCCGCTTGTTTGCGATAATTTTAAACATTTTCGCGATAATTTGCGAACGTTAATTTCGCAAATTCCGCCCACCCCTACTGGGGACAATGGAACAAGTTTTAAATGTAAACATTTTAATTGGGAAAAATACTCATGCAAAGGGCGGCAAACACTATGTGGCGTTTGTAGATCTAACTGCCGCATTTGACTGTGTGGAACATAATAAACTGTGGAGCATTTTATCAAATCTTAAGGTAGACCCGGTTTTGATTCAGTTTTTAAAAGAACTATACTCTGGGGCTACCGCTAAGGTACGCTACGGTTCCAATGGAGAATGTACCGCACCATTCACTGTGGATAGGGGAGTGCGACAAGGCTGTGTGCTTGCACCGTTCCTTTTCCTCTATATACCAACGCTCTTGAGCAAGAGCTTAAAGGAGTGGCGCAGGATCCCCCGTATGTCAGCAAAAGGCCAATAGTCTCCCTCCTTTACGCAGACGATGCAGTATTTATGGCCCGTACGCAATTGGGCCTGCGGAAAGCACTTACTTTATATACAGGTTTTATGGACAGGCTAGGTCTGAAATTAAATGTGAAAATTTATTATGACCTGTGGGAGATGGAGAAGTAAATGTAATAGCCTCCAAATGGGGGATAAAAGGGTAGCTACTACAAATACTTGTTCCTACCTGGGTGTTTTATTCGCAGTACAACATCATTTGACCTTGACAACATTTGATGTTCAACCATATCTCACATGCTGTACTGGGGGATATGATAGATATCTTTTAACTCGTTTTAGGTTTAACATTTTTCATCATCTGGTTAGCTACCCAGGCATAAATGATTGGAGCAGAGAGCTTCCTCCCTGTCCCTGTGATAATGTGTCACCACAATCTACAATTCATGTGACCCTGTTCTGTAAATTTTATGCACTAGAAAGGAAAAGATGGATTCTCCCCTTATTAAAACAAGCAGGCTGGCGACAATGTAAACCAGCTTTTTTATTCTTACAATTTTTAGATAGTGCATTACTTGTATGTGTCATGACTGGCTTTTTGAAAAATTCATTGAGAGCTAGGAAAAGTATAAAAAACGTTTAATAGCAGGACTGTAGCGCACTGAAAGTTAGTTAATCTACTTGAAAGCACTTTTGCACTTTATGATATATTTTTCTATTTTAATGTATTTTTATTAAATATTTACTACTTACCTTGTTTTTATGGAGATGTAAGCTTTTGTGATTTTAAATGACTAAAATCTAATACAGCTATATTTGATTGATTGATTGATTGATGAGAACCTCTTCCCACTTCTTTATGGATAAAGAGTATACACATCTTACAAAAGTCTTGAGACATCTAGATTTTCTCCTATACCTAAGCTGTATTAACTCTGACTGTTCAAACATGGAATAGTAGCTGTGGGTAAGCCATTGGTTGTATGTGCCACAGACCCAGAATCAAGCAATGCTAAATGTTCTTCTGGAGTATAGCCAGAAGATGTCAGCGCCTTATACTGTGCTCTAACGGGAACTGTAGATAGAGTTCAGGGCCTTTATATACTATGGGGCAGATTTATGAGCCCCTTGCGCCACTTTTGCGTCACTTTTCCCATGTTAAAAGTGACGCAAATATAAAGGCCCTGAACTCTATCTACAGTTCCCGTTAGAGCACAGTATAAGGCGCTGTATCCTTCTTCTGTAATTAGGTATTCTTCCTTTAAAAGCATATTCTGCCAGATGGGACCCCTCAAAAAATTCTTTAGGCAGATTTGACTTGTGCAACGGCGGATCACAAGATCTCTATCACGTATTACTAACTTGTCCTAATCCGATATTGGTAGAGGCTCAGCGCTGATTCATAAAGCCAATCCGTTTAAGACACAACGCTATTTTAGCTTAAGATCTAATCACGGTGTGTAAGTCTTCCCCCAATTAATTTGTTTGCTATAACTTGTTTGAGTTTTTAAAGAGTTTCTTAAAGCTATTTTAAAAAAGGTGCACAAATCTAATAGTTAACTATTTTATGTAGTTTGTGCGGACCACTAACTATTTGAACCTGTTTTACTTATAATGAGTTTTCTAAAATCGCTTTTAAAAATATTATCAAACATCTTCTTTTTTATGTAATCGTATTTGTTGACCTCAGTTGAGGTCTGAATCAAATAAAATTATTATTGATTATTACGAAAAAATACAAAAGTCATCAGGTCAATTACTCCATCATTACAAAAACATTGGGGGGAAAATAGAATACTGTACTTTTCTCCAATAAAGCAACAAAAAAAGCCTAGAAATACAAGTTAAACACCCAGTACCTCTCTAAATGACCCAAAGCTATTTAAAGAAGTAAGCTAGAAGTACCCTGATTTTCTATACAATTAACATGCCATACACTTTCCAGATATCTAAAGCAAATGGCAGGAATTTATTATAATATTAAAATGTCCAATGCAAATCAGCCCCAAACAATCATGCAAAACCATCTGGGTATATAATTAGAAGATTAGAGTTTCCAATGTTCGACACAAAGACTTCTGCCCTTTGGAATTCAATATATGCATGTCTATCACTAAATGAACAAACTGGCCTCAAAAATACTTAGACCCAGATTTACTAAACGTTTTTGCACCACAACGGAAGCAGAAATGTGCCATATTTACAAAAATATGACACATTTCTGCTGTATCCCTCAACTGGCGCCCTGAGTGCTGCATAGTGCCAATGCAGACACCATAGTGCAACTGTGCCTGCGTTATGAGCAGGATTTGTTTGGGGAAAGGAAGGGATATCTGATTGCAGCACACATGGAAAAATAAATTAACAAGAATAAATAAAGATATTTCTCCTCATTATGCCTAGGTCCGGGGGTTGCACCACGTGGACACAATCCTAGGTTTACTGGCCATAGTAATTGTGGGAATGCATCAAATTCCATGGACGAATGTGTGGGAATGCCCTAGCTCTACCCACCGCACGACTTCTAAACACAAGGTAACTCAAAGCAGCGCTATGCGCTACCTCACGTTACTTTAGATTTACTAAACCACACAAAGCCACACCACGTGGCTTTGTGTGGTTTAGTAAATTCCAGTTAAGTGGGTAAAATAATGGCAATGTAAAAGGAAATTGAAGTGTATAGATGAATAGATCTGAGGGTGAAAGGATAGCAGAGTAAATGGAAATTTGAGAGGGTGGATAGGTTGGTGAAAGGATGGTAGAGTAAATAGACATCTGAGAGGATAGCTTAATGGGTGGGGCAGAGTAAATTGGAAAAAAGGATGGATGGAGGGATTGAAGACTGAAAGTATAGCAGAACAAATACAAATCTGAAAGGATGGGTGCGTGGGTGAAAGGATGGCAGAGTAAATGGAAATATAAGAGGATGGGTGGATGGATTGCATAGTAAATGGAAATCCGAGAGGATGAATGGATGGACAAAAGGATCACTTGATTAATGAAACACTATTAATGCATGGGTAAGTCGAATAATGGATGTATGGGTGGATGAATGGATGATGTATGCAAGCACAGGTAATGAATGTGAGAAAGGGTGGATAGATGAAATGGCCAATGAATGGATGGAATGGTGAAAGATTGAATCATGGATTAAAGAATGAATGGATGACAGAATGTAAAGGTGAAATAGTTGATATCGACAGTATGGGTTGATAGGAGTTTGCATGGAAGACAAAAGGGAGCTGTTCTGGGGAGATTCAAGCTTACTTTCTTTGTATGCTTGGTGCCATCAGAGCTTTTGTTCCAAGTAGGGGCATTTTAATTTTCTGACTACTCCCTGTGGGACACCCATAGCAATAAACTGACACAGGCATAGTAGATGTAGTTTGGGATGCAGCATAGCATAACGGTTGCATGGCATAACTGGCACAATACTGAAACCCATGGCAAAATACTGACAGTGGCAAAGCAGAGGTATTTCTTGGCATGTGCTTCACCTGTGGAATAATGATTGCGCTGACCTATCGGACAGAATTCTTGGTATAAAGTGCACCTGTTGGAAAATGCTTGTGATAGCACATTAGAGGTATTTCTTGGCATATGGGAGATTAAGATATGCATATCGGATAGAAGCAACTATGACAAAATACTAGCCCTGATATACTAGGTGTGCTGGCATCCTGTTTTGTGAGCCAAAGATTCTATGGCTTGCTGTACGTTAGTATAGTGTCTGTAAACTGCAATGAAATCAAGCTGCCAGTTGGCAGAAAAGTGGTGCCAGGCATGTGTCCAGACTAAATTTGTTCTGTTACTTTCTAACTCAGACTAATTATTAAGTTTCCCCTGAGCCATAGAACCACTGACAAGAGCCACTGGCTCATCTCAAGTTCCTCGTCTTGGGATCTTTTGCACAGTGAGGTAAACTTTCATATGAGGGTATGTGGCCTAGTTGCTAGAGCTACCAACTCCAAAACCTGGGAACCAGGCTCAAAACCCAGTTGTGGCTCCGCATCCTTGGAATCCAGGGGAAATCACTTAACGCCCTTTGAAAATTAAATGTACAACTACTCTGAAGCTCTTTTATGACCTTGGAGCAAGTTGGTGCTATGAAAAACTTCTGGAAAAAAGTGGCATGCTGTCACATCTTACGCCAAGATTTAAAAACAAAGCTTTAATGTTTAATATGATAAAGAGATACCCATCTAGTTCCTATTTAGCACAGGATGTAACTAGAAAACTTTAGATCAATCACAATTTCCCTGCTTCACAAAATTGTGTGATGCTAGGCTACTAATTAATTTCAAATGTTTTCTACTTTATCAAATATGTGAGCACTTGAACTAGTCCACGGCAGTAATTCAACACCCTGGTGAATTATGGAAATGCTTGGGTTCATTCCCTTCATTTGTACTAAAGCAGCGGTGGTGGAGCAATTTTCAGAGTGCAGGGAAGCTGACTTCAGTTTTACATCACTAAAGTCATAGCAACCGTGAAAAATTCGAGCTTAATGCTAAGAGAAAAAGTGTAACAAATGAGCTGCACTCCTTCAGCAAAAGAGTAGTGAGGAGTTGTTATATTGCCAGTGATGCATTTTGCAGCAAACTATTGCACATATATTCCGAATGTATTGTGTGGTAGCACACTGTTGTTTATGTACATCACATTTTCTATTGAAATGGCCACTACATTTAAAGAGTTTGGAAATCAGGTTTCACAATATTTATCATTTGTGCGTTACCAAGTAAAGTGCCTTGATGTGGTTTTGATCAAATTTAAATCTTTGTTTTCATCATACTTCACAATTACAAAAATTCACTTTATTTGTGCTTTCCTGACTGTTCATATATAATGCGCAGTTCATTTACATGTATTAAAATTTTGCTGTGCGCTACGAAAATAATCACATTTTACAAGCTTAGCTTTTAAATGTTCCATACCCCAGCAAGATTGTGACATAGTTCACTTAGAAAAAGCCGCCCACTTTGTTTACAGTCTGTTAGAAATGGGGGTTTCTAGTTGGCAGAGGTATGCACCTTGACCAAGTAGGGACCCTTCCTTCTAATCAGGGGGATACACTTCTAAAATAACCACTACTCACCCCCTTGGTAGCTTGGCATGAGCAGTCAAGCTTATCTCAGAAGCAATGTCTAAAGCATTTGCGCATAACACACAGTAATACAGTGAAAACACTGCAAAAATACATCCCACCAGTTTTAGAAAAATAGCCAATATGTATCTGTACAAAACAAGACCAAAATAATAAGACTCCGCCATATGGTTATTCAAAATACCAATACAGCAAAAATAGACTTTAGAAACAGTTCACAACATCATGAACAAACAAATCAACAGTTATGGCCGACTGTGGTGTCACGGGCCAGCTACGGTGTTGGGAAGACCCGTAAACAGTACCTTAAAAAATGCGGGGCATCGGGGACCTTGGAATGAACTCCTAGGAGCCAGCATCAGTTCCGGAGGTCAGTGAAGTTGTCGTAGAGCCCTGGAAGTCACACACATTGCAGATCGAACTCTGTAGGGGTGAAGTCGTGAGCGCTGGTGTCGGTGCTGTGGGGCAAAGTGCAGCGGTGCAGAGTGCAGTGCCCTCAGGTCATGGTGCAGGCAGCGGCTCGGTGATGGAGTCCAGTGGGAACAGTGAAACCAGTAACGCATATGATGTAATGGCTGTTTCCCCCTGTATATTAGTGAACGAGAAGTAAGGTGAACCCTGAGCGATGTGGTAGTAGCTACCAGTGGTGAGAGAGAGCCCGGGCCTGTGACAGAAGTGGGACAGCTAGGTCTAGGCGTGGTTTGCAGTTGGCCTGGTGTGCTCCCGCTCTGGGTCCATTCACCTCTTCTCAAGACCAAGAAAGGTCTAATCCCTTAGCTCCCCTGGCCCCCAGTCAAGAAGGAACCTGCAAGTCTGAGGCTAAGGAGGGCAATGTGGAGGGGGGTTTGGGAAGAGAGGAGAGGTGGATGGGGGTAATGCGAGAAGGGACATTAAAGTGCAAAGTATAAGAACTTGAGGTCAAACCTGACCCCAAACTGAGTTGAGCTTTAAATTGGCAAATAGTATTTGACCAAGGCACCAAAAAGGAAGGAGCCTGGGAATGTAAGAGCTACAAAATCTGTTTAACAACCCTGTCCACACTCACTCTGTCCATTATTTTATGCTTGCTCCCCTTCTTTTCCTTCATACAGCATGTTCAATTTGGTTGGTTGGATTGTCTAGTGGAATAGTAGAACCACTGCCATTAAGATCAGCCCTCCAACATATATTATTTCTATTTACTTCTATTTACAGAGCAGAGCTGAGCAGTGTGTACTTTGTAAAATAATCTTCACTACTAAATGTAATTTCCATTGGCTAAATAATCAAAATTCTGCCTTTTCTGCAGGAGCAGAAGCTGCCGGGTTTAGGTTGGTGTGGCTTGCCCCAGCAGTGGACATGTTCTCCTTCTCTTGCTCTTAGTTCCTATCTCTGACTTTCAGGACTAGGAGGCGACCATCTGCTAGAGTTGAACATTAATCATCAAGAAGAGCTGAAGAGTTGAGTGGGAGCACTAGAATTCAATCCCCTAGACCAATTTCTCCTTGTCCCGGGCAATAGAGTACTATTGCCTTGTTGAAATTGGATTCTTGTTATCCTATTCTAGGTGGAAATTAAAGAAACAGCAAAGGACTAGTGACAGAGGGCAGCCAAGGATGGAGACATGACTGCCAAAAAACTGCGTTCAGGAAAATTGGTTTTCATAAGAGCTTGCAAAAAACCCAAAGCCAACCCTCTAAGGAACATGTCGATACAGATAAATACGCCAAACATTTTTAATGCCATTTCCACCTTCTTCTCTAAAAGAGAGACAGGGTTAAACAAAGGGGCTGCTCAGGAGAATAAGTATTAATCACTCCCCGGAAAGATCGAGGCAGGAATAAAGAAAGTTTCTCGAGCCAAATCTTAACGTTTATCCACCAGGAAGGAGAGCGACCCAGTCCATGGCTGTATCAAGCCCCAAATCCAGAGAAAAAGGCCTACCACTGGAAGACTTTACTCTTACAGATTTCATCTGAATCTTGTCCAAAAGGACCCTCAGACATCTAAACCACATACTAATATTCCCTCTCTCTTAAACCTAAGAGACAGTACAAGGGAACCTCCCTCTGGCCCTACTATCAAGATGCAGCTTTTTAGTAGTACACCCAGTAGAATATCTCTAATAAATTCAAGGGCGTTAGTCACCCCTGATTTGTCTCTGAATCCACATCTCCTAAACAGCCACCCAGAGAATAAAATACTGATGTATGAATCATTGCTTTGCCTGGAAAGAGTTCTGTCAGCCATACTGGCTCTAATGGAGAAATATGTAACTAACTAAAATCACATCTTGGATTCTCCTTTGTCCTTGACCAAAACTGTCATCTCAGACCAAAGACCTCTACATGTTAAAACTACCCCTCTTCCCTCATATAAGAACATTCTTTCCAATGGGGATTTTCTTCCCATATACCTTTGTCACAGCTCTAATCCAGCCAAATCCACCGAAACATATGCTACACCCCACCATAGTCGCAGGGAATTTGGTACTCAGGGAGGTGCCCCCTTTAGTAGTAGGAAAAACAAGAGCAAGAAAATTGCAGCCCTATTTAAAGAAAACCAGCCCCTCTTGCTACAGCAGTTCTTTGGACTTGAGGACGCTTTACCTTTACTAACACCATCAGCCTCTCTGTGTCAAGAAAAGAAAAATTAAAGACAAATAGAACAAAATGACTACGCTTTGACCCTAATTTGATCGGGAATTCCCTCTCGACTGCTTCAAAGAGGGAAGAAGGTCAAGTTGAAGCCATCTCAAGAAGTTCTTTGTCGTCACAAAGGAACTTACATGATTCAACTTCGATTACACAAGGAGACAATCCATCAGATTCCAATCCAGCATCGGTGTCATAGAGCAATTTGAACCCTAATGATGCATTATTTTCCTCTTCTTTAGGCAGTAATGTCATTTACAATCCTATTGGGAATACTCCTGTTGGAGACAGCCAGGCTAGTCACCTTCTGTCAGCACCTCTCTCTTTAGAATTTCATCTAATTTTTGATCATGAGTTGTGTATGAATAGGTCTTTCCTATTGAGCTGTTTCGCTGATATTCCTGACCTCCAAATGGTTCAGAGCAGTGACCTTGCCTTGGTTCAGGTCCTAAAACATGGCAACTATGGGGAGGCTAGAGTGACCTTCTGCTCTAAGGTGATTTCCAATCTAATTATCTTAAATAGCGAAAAATTGGATGCCGCTTTATTGATGTTCTTGTTCTACAAAAGGAGAGGGCTTTTAAAAAAGTTATACATAACGGCCAGTTCAACCCCCATTCAGATCTCTCTCCACTAGAAGTCCCTTATTTACAGAGAGAAAGTACAATGCGGTCTCCCTCAGAAAAGGTGGAAGGAGAGTGTCCCTGCTTGCTGAGAGAGAGAGAATAATCAAATATTGACCATTGATGAGGAAAATAAGAAATGGAGTTGGGTGGTGGGGGCTTCTAATACAAATAACTTTTTAGGGCTAAGGTACGGGAATTATTCCTAGTAAGGATCTTGTCATGTCCTTTAGGCTAGACCTGTCATGTATACCCCTTTTTACATACATTGTCCCACCCAAACGACAATAACGGTTCTGAAACAGCGTACTTTTTACCTAGTAGCTTGCCCCTTTCTCTTCGACACCAGGCTCTTAGTATTCTATCCGAATCCCTGTACCTGACGTACATAGACATGTCCTTAGGCACGGCATAATTGCTCTATATAAGGGTCACCGCTTTTTTTCATCCTTGGCCAACAGCCAGCCGTGCATTATCGCATTTGGTTTGAGAAACATTTTTGATTGTTTTCAAAACAGTTATGACAACCTGCTCTTTAACACCAAAGTCTTCCCGCAGCGCAGGACGCCGCTCTGTGCCTGCCATCACACCAAGGGGACTCTAACCCACACAAGACACCTGACTTCCAGGGGGGAGGGAGGAGCTACCAACACGCTCTTTAGCGCCAAAGTCTTCCCGCTGAGGTACTGTTTAAGTCTGCATTCTTGCTGCTGCCCTGTGATTTGGTACCCCCAAGTTTAATCTTGATTCAAACCATATTGTTTGTATCCAGTTTGTGCTTTGCAGCCTGATTGTTATCTGGCTATAACTTAGACCTGAGAATACATTTTGGAAGGAAGGTCTGGCTTGCTTCCTGCCCCCTCTTGAGAATAGTTTGTAGCTCAGAAGGATGGGTAAAAGAAAATCTATTCAGGGAAGTGGAGGTGGGGGTGGTGGAGTAGGTGGTAGTGGTTGGGGTGCTAAAGGAAAAAAGGTCAGGAAGTCACAGAGTCATGCAGGCAGTAACTGTGTTATAGATTGAATTAGCGAGTGTGAGGACATCTTAGAGAGTGAATCAGTTACGCTGTCTAGTACTGACAAATATCCTCACAGATCCACCCAACCTACCAATTTAAGCCCTAGCAACCACCCAGTCATTCCAGTAATTTTTCATAAACCACCTAGAAAGCCCCTTCCCCCAAATGAAATTACAGAGGGAAAACTAGACACAGGGAGGGTCTGCAAACTTCCCATCAAGTCTCCTAACACTAGTTGCGGACAGCCGAGTCCTGCTGTCATTTGTACAAACAGGTTTTCTCTTTTGGTGGAACCATCTGAGGGGGATTGGGAAGCAAGGCCCCCGTCACCACAGCCCTCTTTGACCCCTGACATAGGGATGGGCCCTAGTCCCAATATAGAAACCCAAGAAACGTACTGACTTATCAACACCCTTAGATTAGAAATAGGGACCATGAGAACAATGATTGAGGGCCTTACTTTCATGGTTAATCTTTTACTGCAAAAGGATTCCTTCAGGACAGGGAGCTTTAATCCTAAAATAGGGTACCTCCTTCAATCTAGCCAGACTAATCATATTGCATGTGAGACAATTACCCAAGTTTAGGGCCTCTGCCCCAGTGGTACCACACCGCTCACCCATGTTGTCCCGATCGATAAGCCAGCGCCAGTCCTTCCGATGGCTAAGTGCCCAATCTATCCTAGTACTAGCCATCAAAATAACTGCCGCAGTAAAGCAATAACACAGGACCACCTAACCTGCACAAGACCTCTTTTACCTCATCCTTGGCTTAACACCCCCTGCATAGCATTCAACATTGGCTGGCTGATTCGAACACTTCTAACCTGACCCAAGCCCCCAAAATGTACATGGCTAACGTACCCAATTATGACTCCAGAAATGGTATTGAAAACGCTGACTCGCTGACCAATAAAGTCATCCATTGGTTTCGCCATGTTAGGGGTTGTCATTCAGTTATAGGGGAAGACATTGTCAGAGCTCGTAGGCTTACCTCCGGTTCAACCGTTAGACTATATTGAACTTACCTTGTCTGGCGGTGATCTTGCAGAAAATCATCTTGCCTTAGAATTTTGCACTTGTCCTCCAGGAACTTCTTCCATCCAGTTTAGGCGATTCTTACTTGGTAGTCCGGGTAGGCAATCCATCAGGCAAATACCTACACATCTAGTAGGATTTTCCCTATTGGAGGCCAACGACTGACTACAAAGCGAGCCTCAATCGTATTTAGTATCTCATACCACCTCTCCTACTTGTAGGCTTACTTCATCTGGTACTCAGACCCCACGTATCCCTTCTGATAGGGTGCTTAGGAATATACCGACAACACCTCGCTCACCTGAGGGATTGCGGGACACTAGAGGTATATCATCAAACTCGTCCAATGGGCAAATTATATCTTCCCATACTTTATCAAGGCTACCTGTGTTATCTTGGAACATCACAGGGCTGAGGTAAAAGGTCACATCTCCGGTCTGGCACACCTTCATTGAGCATTATCACATTTGTCTTTTTCAGGAAACTTGGTTGGTGGATCCCCTCTATTGTTTGGGATATTTAAATTACCATATCCCGGCCATTAACGGGGGGAAAAGACCGACCATCAGGGGGCTTGACAATCTGGATTCGCCAAGGGATTGGCTTAAGTATCCAAGCTCTCCAGACTCAGTGTAAGGACATCCTTGTAATCAGGCTGAAGTTGGGTTCACAAAGTATTGTTGACATTTATAATATTTACGTGAGAGGAACAAAGGGGGAGAAGTCTGAAGTTTTAGTGTCTTTCAATGATTTATTAGATCTGCATTCCCGGGATTCTCAATTCCTAATTGTGGGAGACTCTAATGCATCCTTTGAACCCCTTGGAAACAAGGAGTATGATCTTGCAGGTGAGGAAGACGCCCAGTGGGGTATTCCTAAACTAGAATTAGCCCCATAAAAATTGGACAGATGTGGCACGTGGCCAGTGGCATGGCAGACTAGACGTATCCAATCGGAGCTCCGATGACCGTCAACTGATCCTGCCTTAATGCTTCGCTCACCTGTCTGATCCTGCTTCGAAACTCACAGGCTGAGCGCCAGAAGACTGTACCTGTGCCCAAAATGGTCTGTAATGCTGAAAACTGACGTGTAGCGGCAAGAAACACAGAACAGATTGGAAACCCGGTCACGGACAAAATGGCGGCGGCCTGAGATCCGAGCGGTGAAGAGGGCATCGCCGGGAGGCTGAGGATTGCCTTTGAGCCGGGAGGGACAGGAGTGGTGAGGAGCGAGCGTTGGTGGGGCCCTGTCGGTTCCTTCCACTTCCTGCCCCCTTCCTTCAACTTCGATGAACTCCGGAGACTGCTGTGGCTCGACTGCCGAGCTGCAAAAATGACAACAGAGGTGGAGTGAGAGACGGCGCGCCGGAGATCGGCAAGGGGCCTGCAGTGTGACATTGGCACCGGTGGTGGTGTTCCTGCCTGCCGGCGCGAGGGAGTGACAGAGGAACAACTGAAGCGGTGGCCAGTACGCCCCTGTGTGCCCGAGGGCCCGGCTGTAGTGTTGTAGAGGCCATAACCTGGGGGAGCCTCTGACTCCAACGATAGGATTACCAGCGAGGACCTGCAGCTTCTGACTGTCCTCGGGGCGGTAGATTGGCCTGCAAAAGGTGAGATGCCTGGCTACACCGTGTCTGGAGCGACCGTGGGAAGGGGCCTCGACTTGTGCTGAGCCCAGCAGCTGACAGAGCAAAGAGAGGAGACACCGAACAGCCCTGTGGAGCAGAGACGGATCAGTGATCACTTTGGGACTGCAGACTGGAGGCCACAAGAATGGTAAGGTGAGCCGGTGTGGGGTTCGGGGAGCAGGCGATGGAGCGCCCCCCATGCTCCCTGCTAGCCCGCAGACTCAGTGATTGGAGCTGTGGTCTGCACACGCGCCTGGGGACACCCGTGGTGTAGAGAAGTGTGGTACAAGGAAGCTCTCGAGGGGGTCAACACAGATGGGGACACTGTGGGAAGACCCCCGTCAAACCACGAGGCGGAGCATTGAGACACCGGGGCACGACACACAAAACCTGTGTCACAGGGGAGTGGTAGGCGAACCGGCGAATGGAAAGGAGAACTCTGACCCAACAAAGGTGACCACAATGTGGGGTCGACATCCGACAAAGTGGTGTGTAGGCTCCACGATGGACTAGCGGTGGTTGGAGCCCCCCGCCGCCAAAGACATAGGTGGGACTCGTGAGGTATACCGTCACTGAATTGGCCACACAGAGGGACAGCCGCTGAGGGCGAACAGCCTACGGACACGGGGAGCCCCGTGGTGCTCTGGCTACGACATCCGTGCTACCCGCACGGGTGGCAGCCACAGATGGCGCGGGACAAAGACCCCAAACCACAGAGACAGGGGAAGATGGACAAATTTACTAAAACATTGACAATGACAGACCTCCCTGCCTCCACCTCAGCAGACGCACCCGATAATGATCTCATCCTTCAAGTGATCCAGTCCTCCAGAGAGGTGTTGGAAGGTAAAATTGATGAGATCAAAATTGATGTTAACCTGCTCCGCCAGTCACACTAGCAGAACACCGTATATCGGAGGTTGAGGACACCACTCATATGCTCTGGCATGAGGTCATGGACCTCACCGCAGCCATGAAAGATGTGCTCTGGAGGGTTGATGATGAGGAAAATCGAGCCCGAAGGAATAATCTTTGCTTTCTTGGCTTTCCGGAGGCCATTGAAGGGACAGACGTGGGTGCCTACCTGTGCAAATGGCTGCTGGACTCATTCCCGGATGCCAGTTTTTCACCATGCTTCATATTCGAGAGAGCACATAGAATACCGGGGACCCGGCCCCCAATGGGAGCCACGCCACGTCCGCTGATCATGAGGTTCCTTAACTATCAAGACAGAGACCTCATCCTTAGAGAATTCAGGCAAAAGCGGGAAATCCGGATGGAAAATACAAAGATCATGGTGTTTCCGGACAATTCCAGAGAGGTACAGAAGTAACGCAAAATGTTTGATTCCGTGAAAGACAAACTACGACAGTTGCAAATCACGTACATGCTCTTTTTCCCTGCCAAACTCAAGGTGATCTATCAAGCCAAGACATTGTTTTTCAGCACCCCGGAAGAGGCCTGGCATTGGCTGGAGGAGCGTCCTCTGATGACAGCAATCAGAGGCATAACAGCGCTCTCGGGGAGAGCTCCGTCAACATGCAGTAACAGACCCAGATCACAGCATCTCAAATGGAGGACCACTGAGGCTGCCCCGAGCGCGAACCTTAGGGCGATGCCATACCGGATTAGGAGGGTGGCAGGATCCACACCACGAGCCTCAGACCCCGAAAGCATACACCGCACGGACCTTGCTATGCAGCGCTCGGCAGACTGCACTGATCAGGACATAACGGACTCAGAGGAAGATTATCCCTTGTTGCAAAATATCAATCTCCTGGAAAATCAGGAAGAGGCAGGCACAGAGAATGACACGGACACTCGGACCCAGCACGCAGATAAAGAAGAATGATGAGCAATAACTGGCCTGGAGAGTCACAAGGACAGTGGACCGCCAGAGGAACTTGCACGCCACCCCACGTGTTGTGTTCCCCATGTTGTATTTGGCTTTCCTGCATCCATCTCCCTTGAATTTCCTTCCCTGACCCCCCCTCGCCCACCCTCTTCTTCTTTTTATTCCAGGTTGGACTTTTTGAATTGTTTATTTTGGTGTGGGGACACCCTGCCCACTAGCTAGTTCTCAACATTGGGCGGTCTATTTGGGCTGAAGACTATTTCTATGGCACTGAAGCGGTCGCGCAGCGTCCGCTCGCTCTTGAGGCTTGAGCCGAGAGCAGGATAGCGCTTTTCTATTAATTACTGAATTGCATGTTATGTGGTGACTGTCTGCATTTCTGTGCTATTTTAACTTTTTAACTGCTCACACGCGTATTTTGCACTCCTGCTGTATTTGCACACCAGTTTTAAGACTGCCAATTTTTTTAGCCGTTGGGTCATTTACAGACAATTTAGTCTCCTACTAACCTGCCTGCAGCCGTCCCAGTCCCGAACAGGCGTTTTTCCTGTGGACCGGGCTTTCTGGGTCGCGGCGGCCATTTTCTGGTGGGAAGTCGGTTGGGCGGTCTATTTGGGCTGAAGACTATTTCTATGGCACTGAAGCGGTCGCGCAGCGGACGCGCGCAGCGGGCGCGCTGAAGGCGCGCCTAAGGCAAGCCCGTCTGCGCCCGTCCACGCTCGACCCGTGCTCAGTGCCAGTCATGCTGCTCGACAACCCTCCCAACCGATTAGGCCCTGGACTCGAGACCAGCTGCTCGCCTTGTCACTACCTCAATGTTCCGCGCCTATGCGTTGCGCTCCAGACACCATATCATTTGCAGGCAGAGGACATGTAGAGTTTCATTGTGAGTCTTGCAATTTCGAGTTTGATAGATGTGTCAGGAAGGAGGCTAGGACACGTGAAAGGGATATGGAACTGCCTCGTGTTGTTTTTCCACACAATCGGAAGGACGATCAGCAGATTAGGGCCGGTCTGATTAACTGCAGATCCCTCCCTAAACACGCTGCAGACATCTGGCTATTATTGAAGACCCATGATTGGGACATACTGTTTGTGACAGAAACGTGGCTGAGAGAGTGTTCCAACCCTGATATTAGCTTAGCGGTCCCTACGGGCTATAAGCTGTGCAATGTAAACAGGAGGGACAATAGGTTGGGAGGAGGGCTCGCTATAATCTTAAGGGAAGATTGGGATATGAACTACATGGAAACTGAAGGCCTGGGACCTATTGAAGCCATGGCCTTTCACATTAAATTCTCCAACAAATCCTCGATGGCGGGATTACTGGTTTACAGACCCCCTAATACATTGGCCACCTATTGGCCAGTGTTATTTGACTGCATTGCCAACCTGTCTTTACGCTATTCTAACTTCACCGTTCTTGGTGATTTTAATGTCCATATGGACAATGCTAGCTGCCCGCTAGCCAACCAATTAGAAGAATCCCTAAGTAGTCTTAACTTAGCGCAAAAAATATCTTCTCCTACTCACGCAGCTGGCCATACCTTAGACCTTCTCTTCACCAATGATCCCCTTCTTACAGTGGAAGAGTTGTTTCCGGTTACATGGTCTGACCATATGATGGTCCTGTTTAGGCTGAGTTATAAGTGTGAGAACAATCTCAGCAAACCTATGATAGAAAACAGGAGGAACTGGAAGAAAGTTACGCTGCAATCCATGAGAGAAGAACTTGATAAGACCTCCCCTACTCTGTCTGGGAATCCTAATTTGGATACCTCCCTTGTTAGTACATGGATTAGGGAAGCCTTAGACATATCGGCTCCGATTAAACCTTGCAAGGTGGTGAGGAATAAACCATCTGCACCCTGGTTCAATACGGAGCTTCGTTGAGAAAAGAGCCAATGTAAGAGACTTGAGCGTATCTGGAGAAAGAATTATGAATCCACTGCAAAAGAAGTTTATAAGACAGCCCTAAAAAAATTCCATGCACTAAAACGTAAGGTGATGAGAGATTACATGGCTAAACAAATTCTGAACACAGACAATCCTTCCAGAGAGAGTTTCAGGATAGTGGAGGGCTTTCTGAAACCTACAGCCATGAAGAGTACTATCGCACCTTCCCTGGATCTATGTGAGCAATTGGCCACTTTTTTTCAGGACAAAATTTTGACTATCTATTCCACCTTTCCTTCAACCGGTATTCGTGATCTACCTCTGACCAGCACCGCAGTCAACTGGACATCCTTTCGCAGATTTGAGAAGGCAGCCTCTCTGAAGGAACTTCTGGAAATTAAGTCTGGCTCCCCTCTGGACCCCTGCCTGGCCAGAGTGGCCAGAGTGTTTAAACCCCTAGCTCCTCCTCGGAATGGAAAAAGGCATTGGTCCGACCAATTCTTAAAAAAAAGGTGCTGACCCTTCGGAACTTAAACATTTCAGGCCTATATCATTACTGCCAGCCCCTGCAAAAATCCTTGAAAAAGAAGTCCAGAGACAACTCTCGGACTTCCTTGAATCCAATAATCACCTCCATGATTCACAATCAGGATTTAGGGCTGGATATAGCACGGAAACTGCTCTACTGGAAGTCAATGAGTTGATCCGTGAAACCCTGGATCAAGGCAGATGTGCAATGCTGGTATTGTTGGATCTATCTGCAGCGTTTGACACGGTCTCCCACGAGATCCTCCTATACAGATTATTCCGGATAGGAGTGACGGGGACCGTGTTGAATTGGTTTCAGTCTTTCTTGGAAGGGAGGTCACAACAGGTTACTCTACACCCCCATGTTTCTAGTTCTAGATCCTTGGCGCAGGGGGTGCCACAGGGCTCGGCATTGAGTCCGACGCTCTTTAATGTCTATCTCGCACCCCTTGCTGCCATCATTGAGAAATGGGGTGTGCGAGTTGTCTCGTATGCAGACGACACGCAGCTGATTTTCTCCTTTAAGGAAAATAGTGACACAGCTTTCACCAACTTTAAGCAATGCCTATTAAATATCTCCTCCTGGATGACTGAAAATTGTCTTAAGTTAAATGCTGATAAGACGGAGGTCCTATTCTTTAATCAACCTTCTCCTCCTCGGACGGAGCTGTGGTGGCCAGCAGAACTGAACCCGACACCGACACCGGTAACAGCGGCTAGGAACCTAGGGGTCCGGTTTGACTCGCAACTGTCTGGCAAGGCTCAAGTCATGCATATCTCCTCCCAATGCTTTTGGAGATTGAAGACACTTAGAAGATTCTTACGCTTCCTTCCTATGAACTGTAGGAAGGCAATGGTGCATGCCCTTATCACTTCCCAACTCGACTACGCCAACAGTTTGTATATTGGCCTTCCGGATTACTTGATGGGTAGACTGCAGCGTATCCAAAACGCTGCAGCCAGGCTGTTGAGGAATGTGCCTTTACGGTATCATATCTCGCCTCATCTGCAAAGCTTGCATTGGTTACCGGTAAGGAAAAGAGTGCAGTTTAAGGCCCTTGCCTTGGCTCATAAAGCAACGAGAGGGGTTGGCCCCCGCTATCTGAGACAGAGACTTCAGAAATATCTTCCCCCAAGAACTCTCAGATCCTGCAATCAAAATCTTTTAATCATTCCGCGGTTTAGAAAGGCTAGGACAGGAGGACGTGCGTTCTCAGTGAAAACTGCAATCTTATGGAATACCCTACCCAATGATCTTAGACAGCTGGATAGGGAACTGCCATTCAGAAAGGCCCTCAAGACTTGGTTGTTCAGAATGCCTTAGAGACCGCTGCTATCCTCTCCTCGCTCTATCCCTTGTACCTGTAGGACGCTAGCGCCGGGACACTTCCGTTGGAAGTAGCTGTCGCGCTCTATAAATATATAAATAAATAAATAAATAAACATTAGCGGCTTGAGGGCCTAACCCGCAGACAGCCTAGTTAAGGCCAGCAGATCTGAGTGGGAGGGACCTGGAGGGAAAGGGGGCTGCTTGAGGAGGCAGGTTTTGGGGGGTGGGCGATAGACCTCTCCAGTACGAACACAACACAGTTGGTCCTATCGACCCAAGGGACAGTCAGGTGGATAATGGGGGAGCGTGGGGGGTGGGATGGGGAGGTTGGGGTTGCGGTTCTTACGTGGTTATGTGGCAAAATGGTAGGAAGATAGGCATTATGAGACTACAGAAACAGCAGCAGTGGGACGGGGAGGCAGTCCTGACAGCGGGATGGCCAAAACACATCACCGGGATGGCTGCACCTAATCCAGGGACGTACTCGGTCCTCTCCTGCAATGTGAACAGGTTGGGAAATTAGGTTAAAAGAAGACTGGTGGCGGCATATTTCAAATGACTAAAACCAGACGTCCTCCTTCTGCAGGAGTAACTTTTAAATGGCACACATTACGGGTTCTTAGGTCGAGGGGTATACAAGACACTGGCCCACGACGGGTTCTCCACCGGGGCGGGGGGTGTTGCAATACTAATCAGGAAAAGCCCGCCCTTCAGACTTGAACACACATAGACAGATCCCAATGGTACGTATGTCGTGGTTAAGGGTGTGTGGGACAGAAAAAACATCACCTTCATCAGTGTCTATGCACCCCCAGATTACAAAGACAAACGCTGGAGAAGCTCGCAGTGGTCCTGCCGAAAGCAGAATCCAACACGCACATTATTTGGGGAAACTTTAATGATGTAATGGACCCCACACTAGACCATACAACTGTCCCAACGTGAGGCCCCAAAGAGACACCACTTAAGCGGTTTGCAGAAACATTGACACTTACGGACATATGGCGTATGCAAAATTCCCAAACCAGAGCCTATTCTTTTTATTCAAGTGCCCAGAAAGCCTTTTCATGGTTAGACTACCTACTGGCCTCAGTGGGAGAACTAGGAGAGATACTCAAGATAGAATACCTGGCGAGGGACCCTGTGGCTTACAGCGGGCGCCCGTACACAACGTCCGGCCGGGGAATGGAAGCTGAATCCATGGGAGTTAAGGGAACCTCAAGTCGAAAGGGAAATCAGGGTGGACACAGAACTCTACTTTCAAGAGAACGTGGGGTCAGTGGACTCTGCCTTCACATAATGGGAGGCATACAAACCCGTATTGCGGGATAGGGCCCATATTATAGCCCATAAAAAGCGAAAGGAAGATGAAGAGATTGTGGGGATTGAATCCCGACTATTGCAGATAGAAACACGCGCCATTACAAATGACGATCCCTCCTTGTTGCGCAGATTACAACTTCTCCGACGGGAATACTTTGCGTTAGCTAAGAAAGACGCGCAACATGCGATACAAGCCATGCATCGACGTCTGTACGACACAGGCGACAAGACCGGTAGACTACTTGCATGGCTTAGCAAAAAAGAACTAGATAGTAGGTGGGTGGCTCAGATACAGACAGAGGACGTCTAGACTCATGTAACTCCCATTGCAACAGCCATCGCTTTTGCGTAGTATTACGAAAACTTCTATACGCAACATGCTCTGGCAGAGCCGACTCAAATTCAGGCTTATCTCCAGACAATAGAGTTCCCTAAGTTAACTGCTAGCGAGTCGCAGACGCTGGACGAAAAGAATACAAAGGAGGATATTACAGCAGCCATCGGCCAGCTGAAAACTGGAAAGGTCGCGGGCCCTAATGGGCTCCCCCCTGAATTTTTTAAGGAGAACGTGATGGGTGGGCGGAATTTGCGAAATCCACTTTCGCAAATTATCGCGAAAATGTTTAAAATGATCGCAAACAAGCGGAAATATCGCGAAGATGCAGAATTTTTTTTGCCGCATGTTCGCGAGATTTTCTGCATGGTTGCGGGTCGCCAACTTACCCATGTGGTTGTTCGCGAGCGCGGCCATCTTGTTTTGAGTTGTCTCGCGGTGCATGATCACGAGAAGAAAGACGTGATCGCGCAACGCATGACGTCACTGCGGGCGCGAACTGTCGCGAGACAGCGCAAATGGCTAAAAACAATCCAACATCTCATGGAGAACGCGACTGGATCAAGAAAACTTGTCGGCGAACGCAGGGATTCAGGTAAGGCGAACGCGCGCGCGCGAGAATGTATTATTTTACAGCGCAAGCAAGAAACAAATTATCGCCAAGCTGCGGAAAGCGGAAATTTTGACATTTTCGCGCTCTCCGCGGAACGCGAAAATGTCAAATTATCACAATTTCCGCAAACGGAACGAAATTTTCGCCCAGGCCTATCATTTAGCCCCCACCTCCTCCAACTATACTTAAAGGCGCATGAGAAGGGTAGTCTCCCCAGAGATTTGCAGACGGCCATGATTGTGGTAATTCCCAAGAAGGACAGACCTCCACAGAAGTGTAGCTCGTACTGACCTATCTCTCTTATTAACATGGAGACCAAAATACTGGCCAGATTACTAGCCAACAGGCTCACCGTGGTAATTACTGGTCTCATCCATCGGGACCAGTCCGGCTTTATGCCAAAGAGGTCGACGAGGCTCAACCTTCGGAAGCTACACAATTGGCTAGAGGTTGTGACCACATGGATAGACCCACACCTTATCCTGTCCCTTGATGCCAAAAAGACATTCAACACTATTCATTGGCCCTTTCTTATGTCCGCGTGGGAGGAATTTGGATTTGGCCCAGTTTTCAGGCGATGGATTGCGGTTCTTTATGAGAAACCCCTGGCCAGAACCAGGGTTAACGGTGTGGTGTCGCGGGAATTCTCAATAGGTAGGGGCACTGAGAAGGGATGCCCCCTGTCCCCTCTGCTCTTCACTCTGGTTCTGGAGCCCTCGCATGTGTCATCCGTGAGCACCCGGATATAGCATGATTCCGGGGAAGGAAGATTCGGACGAACGCATCTCTCTATATGCCGACAACATACTGATGTATGTCACAAACACGGAAACAACGCTCCCTAATATTATGGAAAGTTGCGAAACCTAAGGTGCACATGTGGGATATAAAATTAATTGGGAAAAATTGTGTCTTTATCCGGTTGGCATGAGAGGTGGGTACAATGCCGGCCCAAGCTGCCTTCAGCTAGCCCCAGAGGGTATAAGGTACTTAGGGATTTATGTCACAACGAGCACAGCAATGGAGCTGGAGCACAACCTTTACAGGGTGCTTGGGGAGTTTCGCACGGATGTGGAGAGATAGAGGTCCTCCCCGCTGACACTGCTAGGCAGGGCAGCGCTTCATAAAATGATAGTGGTCCCGAAATTCTTGTATGTTCTGCAAAACACTTATTAGCTGATACCAGATGAAGTATTCACTAAAATTGACGATAAACTGCGGACGTTTCTTTGGGACGGGAGACCGCCGACGATAGCGCTAGCGACACTGCAACACAACCAATATAATGGTGGTATCTCCCTACCCGACCTTCGGGCATACTATTGGGCGACTCATCTAATTGTGGTGAACGAATGGGAACATGTGGAGAGGGACCACCCCACATACGCACTTGAACGCACACAATTTGTTGGGCGCTCATACACGCACTACATCTATGGGGGAGGGGCTCCGCACAACTCCTAACAGCTACGCAAATTGGTTATAGCGGCATGGAAGAAGGCAGAAAGGCAGATGAAAGGGGATGGCCAGGTGACCATAGAAACCCCGCTTTGGTTAAAGAAATCGTGAAACTGAGAGGTTTCCGGAAATGGGATTTGCTGGGCATTTCACAACTTAAGGACATACTCTATCGTAAGGAGCTGTTAACCTTCTCGTATCTCCAGACTGAGTATGACATGAATCAGACCCAACGCTATAAATACTTACAGCTTGTGCATGTGTGGCGGGCACAACACTTAGACACCAGTGACATCCCGGAATACGCACCTTTAGAAGGTCGACTCCTGATGGGAGAGATCGGGGAAAAGGTAGTCTCATGGACATACAGAACCATAATCAATAATAAGCCGGATTCCTTGCAGAAGTTGAGGGCGAAATGGGAGTTAGATCTAGGAGAGATAGAGGATCTGGATTGGGATATGATGCTGATGCAACCCCGGGAGGTGGCCATCAAGTCACAACTTAGATTGATTCAATACAAATACCTACATAGACCATATTATGACAGAGCTCGACTGCACCGCATAAGGAGGGCGGAAACGCCCAACTGTCTGTGATGTCACGTGCCAGAGGGTACATTATTCCACACGGTTTGGGAGTGTTCACAGATTCAACTGTACTGGGCAACCCTGCTGGAAGAGTTAGGAGCTATCTTAGAAGATACGATTCCCTTGAGTCCCTTGAGTCCCTTGTTTGTTCTGTTGGGAAAATCCACGGAGATCTGCCTCCCCAGAACAAAGTTAACCCTACTTCAGCTAGGATTGGTAGAATTGGTGGTGGCAAAGCGCGACCTGGCTAAGGCGTGGGGGGCTGTACCGAGTCCATCACTGGCCGAATGGAGAAAGAGTATGGATATGTACATGCTTGGGGAGAAAATGACCTATAGAGCACGGGGCTGTCCCAAAAAGTTCTGGAGAATATGGAAGCCATGGCTCACACACTATGGACTCACGCTCACTGACTCACAATGATCTCCCAGGGTGGGGTAATGGGTGGGGGGAGGGTAAGAGGCGCATGGTGAATTCTAGAAACATGGGACTGCTATTTTTCCCGTTTACCACTGCTAATGGAATATGTGGTTGATTTACTAAAGAAAGAGCTAATGTGCTCCAAAGAGAAGTATTGTTTCTGTACTGTAATTAAGAAAATGCCAATAAACATATTTAAAAAAAAAACAATTGTCGGATGTGGCAATCCAAATCAATTCCATTTGTCCTAGAGAAATGTTTACGGGCAGTAAATGGAAGAAGTTCATCAGACAGACATGGGGCAAACACATTTAATAACGGTCTAAGTGCTAACCGCATTGACTATCTAATAATTAATCTGCATCTATGGCACGCCCTTGGGGATATGATCATGCGGGACCGGCTAGAGAGCTGTCATAATCCTCTGTGTGCTACATTTCATCTATTGCCACAGACGGTATTTACACACCCAGGCAGCAAACTGCTCACTCTTGATGTGATCCCCACAAACATGAGACAATTAAAATGGGTGAAGATATTAGAGAAGTCTGACCTTTTAGACACTATCACTATGGATATTGATTGTGCCATAGTTGAGCTAGATCCTTGTACAGCCATTTCCCTGGTTCCGGAGCACATAACTACCATCCATAATAAATTATTTGCCCATCTTCGTACTCACTTCATCAGGCATTGTGAGACCAAAAGAACGGGCATGTACCAGCAAGAGTTCCAAACAGTTTTGAAACATAGTAAAATGAGGTAGGGGTGGCCAGCCATTACCACCACAAAATCATGTTACCCAGGACCAATGGGTCAACCACTTTAAACCCCAATATGCCTGTAGCCTATCCGAGGGTGAATTGGTTGAGCCTTCATATTCGTTCTACCAAGACACGGTCTTTCACAGGGCGGATGTCAACATCGCTCTGGGAGCGGTATCTGGTGGGAGAACTCCGGGACTAGACGGCATCCCGGCTGATATATTTCTTTATGATAAAACCAAATGGTGCTGGTATATAGTTCTGCTGGCTAATGCAATTGCCCAGGGTGCATTGGTCCCTGACTCCTGGAAAGTATGTGAGATTATCTCCGTTTTTAATAAAGGGAATAAATCTCACCCCGGCAACTACAGGCCCATTAGCCTAATAGATTCCCTGCAAAAGATAATGGGGCGGCTAGTCCTAAATAAGGTCCAAGATTGGATAGATGAGCGATGTATTGTATCCCCATTACAGGCTGACTTCCGGGCGCACATCAGCACTATTGACCAGGTGTTTCGATTCATCTTACTATACTGGAAGACGGTGGTCCTGGGCAAGGGCAGCTTGTACGCTGCCTTTGTGGACCTTAAGTCAGCAATTGATCTCGTTCCCCGTAGCACATTATGGGCAGTATTGCAAGAGATCTTCGAAATTGATAACTCTTATTAGTAGACTCCATGAGGACAAATTAGTTGGGGTTCACAGGGTAACATTGCAAATCCCTTTCCCATCGAGAAAGGTGTACGCCAAGGGTGCATGATGGCACCCACTCTGTTTTCCCTGTTTATTGATGGGATTGCAAAACTCTTGGAGCTTACTCCCACGGACGCCCCAGTCCTAGCAGGTATAAAAACTCCTATTTTAATGTTTGCGGATGACACGTTAGTTATCTCAAAAACGCCCAGCGGTCTCCAGTGAGCACTGCTACTTTTTGAGGAGTTCTGTTTTGTAAGGGGCCTGGAAAATAACGTGTCAAAAACAAAATGTATGTCTTTTAACCCCATTGAGCATTCAAAGGAGGCATATTGTTAAATAACAGTCTCTTAGAGCAAGTTAATGCCTTGATATGGCCACGTTGAAGCACAGACAACTATCTGGTGTTCTACAAACAGAGTTCAACACCTCTCGTGCAAAATCAGTGAGACGGGTGCTTCAAATATACAATATGAAAGTAATCAGCTCTGCCCTATACGGCTCAGAGCTTTGGGGGTATGAGAATCTGTCCAAATTAACTGTAGCAGAAAACAGGTTTCTAAGTAAGATCATCAGCCTCCCGCAAAGTACCCCAGTGTGTCCACTGCTTTATGACTTAGGGAGAAAAGCACTGGCTGATACAGCGAGATTACGCCCTCTGCTTTATTGGCGTAGAATCTGATGTACACCAGAATTGGCAACATACGCTGCAGGCCTTAAGGACCTAATTAGAACAAATCGCTTTAACAAAATTAAATGGTTGCGGGAAGTTAGAGCCTCCCTAATAAGTATAGGCATGCCAACATTGTGGGAAAATCCAATATGTATCCGTTCCCCTCTAAGGAGACCCTAAAAGCAAAATACGGGGATTGGCTGACACACAACACATACAGAAATAGTGACTCGTCCTCACTTACAGGTGGTTTCCTAGAAGCTAAACAAACACCAAGTCTGGAGTAGTATTGGGACATAATAACTAAGCCACAAGACTGGAAGTTATACTTCCAATTTAGGGTGGGCTCACTACCAATAGGTTCTTACACAACAAGATGGGTTAACTTGGGTGACAAATCTTATCCCGCTTGTCAGGCCCATCTGGAGTCATTGTCCCACGTGTTGTTTTTTGGTCCTGCATATGCTGCCCTTCGTCGAGCATGGCTGACGCCTATTTGTAGATCATTGGGCACCAGAAGCAACAGTGTCGCGCAAAGACTTTTGCATATGGAGACATTAACCCCCATTGTTATTGCACTAGCCAAGTTCTTGGGATGGACTTGGGTTATTAGGTCGCAGTCACTCCCGGCATCACTCTACTGGAAGGCTAGAGAAATTTAGACCTATTAATTGCCAATGGGAGATAAGGAAATTATATTTCAGCAAAAATTACACATAAAGGGGTTGATTACGATGTCGTTGGGAAATACTTCGAATCGGATCCGGATCTTCCGAATCGGATTCGGAAGCCTTGTTTCCGACCAAATCGGAAACCTTTCCAAATTAGCAATTACGATGTTTGGATGTTCCGAATTGGTTCAGAATCCGAACCGAACAACATTCGGAAAGTTAAAGTCGTTTGGAACCAGATCGTGTGTGTCTATGGGCCGCGATTCCAAACGACTCAGAAGCTTTCTGACCGAGCGATTACGATGACAGATTTGGACAGCCCTTTCTCATTGGCAGTTGGAACCTTACTTTGAGGGCCTGTAGCAGGCCCACTTCACCCAGGGCCTTCTGAATCAGTCCCATAGGAGTACCCAAAGAACCCCCCTTTCCAACCATGCACAGTGTGGCAGGCACCAAGGGGTACCCGCCACAGGGTGCATGATTTTTCCTAGCCACCCCTATCTTCAAAGGGAGCCTGTTCATTCAGATCTGAACACAGGCTCCCATTGAAGTCAATGGGATTCCAACCGGATTGTACCTGGAAGCATCCGGATGCAATGTAATCAGTTGGTCGGACTCCCTGGATCCGATTCGGTCAGAAACCATTCGAGACCGATTCGGTCGGAATGCTTTCCGACCGACATTGTAATCGATCCCCAAGTGTGTTCTGGTGGGACCATAATCGATTACTTAATCGTTTCAGCAGATAATTTCAGTAAGCTCTCTTAAATGGAAGTACTGGGAAATTCTTATAGTGAGCATATGGTGATCTCCTGTAAATTTGAGATGACCCCATCTGAAATAGGCTCATGGAATTTTAAGGAGAAATCTGTAGGTTTTAAAAAACAAATAGCAGAATATATTGGAATATCAAAGCTGCCTCTAAACTAAAAGAGACACTAACAATTTTGATAGTAGATCAGCAGCACACAGTATTAGGAGATCAACAATCTCCTCAGCCAGATCAACTGGTATCTTATGTTCACAGTATAAGCACCCTGGTTACCACATGTAAAATAAATCATTTACCAAATAAACAGAGTCCGCATTCTAATCTGTAACTACATAGAAATAGGCACATAAATAAATTAGTGAGGGCCCAATTCATGAACTTCTCCCTTGAACGAAGTAAATTAATTAACCTGCTCAGGAGGAAAAGACTCAGGAAAAAACACTCCCTAAGGCAAGGAAAGAAAGCCTACGAGTGAGTCCTGCTAAAAGAGGCGGCTTAAAAAAACGATGCCAAAAGGTATTGGGAAATAATCTCAGATTGCTGTGGCACAAAAGTAAAATCCCTCCTAATTCCTATAAAAGAAGAAGACTGGAATCTCTATCTCACAGAACTTTATTCTGCTAATTCAAATCCGCCTCGGTCTTCCACTATTTTAACTAATTCTCATAATATCTTTGAATCCAGCTATGCCCCTTCAAGGAGCAAGGTTGTAGGACTCATTAAAAGAATGAGAGCTTCAGGAGCAATGGGTCGTGACGAAATTCCTATGACAATAATCAAAAAAGAGCCTCTGCTGTGGCCTATATTTCTTACTCCTCTTTTTAATTACTGTTAACTGCAGGGGAAGACTCCCCCTTCCTGGTCTGGCAGTATTCTACTTCCAGGTAACTACCGGCAAACAGCTCTACTAGATGCAGTAGGGAAATATTTGCACATAGTATTTTGCACCATCTCACTGACTGGGGTGGTGGAAGAGCAAATTCTCGCCATAGAACAAGCAGGATTTAGGAAAGAACATTCCACCATGGATAATATTTGTATGCTGAAATTAATAGAGGAGTGGTATACTTTATCTTGTGTGTCTAATGTACACGTGGCATTTATAGATTTTTCAACGGCTTTTGATAAGGTAGACAAGTCAATACTTTGGAAAAAACTACAAAAAGTGGCAGTGCCTTCCCCCCCTGGTATCACTAATCATTGCCTTGCACTCCCACATGTGGTGCCAGGTGCTTTTAGGGGGAGATCAAGGCCTATCGGCCGTAATACCCACAAAAATAGTCTGAAGCAAGGCTGTCTGTTAGACTCACCACTATTCTCTTTGTATGTAGCAGATTTACCTGAATGCTTCTCTCCCATAGAGGGAGATGCGCTGAAGATAGGCGGCCATCTTTTTTATGTCTTATATACGCAGACGATATTGCAATTATGGATTTGACTCCCATTGGGCTGAATAAGAAGTTGACGTCACTGCAGAAATATACGATGGCGCAGTATTTGAAGATAAACGTCTCTAAAAGTAAAGTCTTTATTTTGAAATGTAGAAGGAGCTGAAACTTTTTTTAATTTCAATGGGCAATTGGCTCCGAAAACCTCGAGACAGTAGATTCTTATCTCAATTTGAGGAAATGAATAGCGGGTAATACAAAGAATAAGCCCAACATTGACACAGCTCCTGTAAAGCTGTTTTACATGCAAATGGTCCTACATATATTTTATAGCGTAATGGGTGGAAGACACCTCCTACACCTGTTATCTGTTTTTAAAGCAAAAATCCCCCAACACTATTATATGCTATTGAAAGCCTTCCAGCAGAAGACTGGAGTTTCCTGGATAAGATAGAAGGCCAGATTTTATCTAAACTCTGTAATTTTAATACACTGGTTCAGACACCCGCTATTAGATTGGTATTTGGTCTGGTAATCTCATTTGTTCAAGGCTTAGCCAGGGTAATTGGGTGGGGATAACAGTTGAAGAATAGTTGTTTGTACACCATAAGGGGTTTCCTATGTCAAAAAATCTTTGGAGAAAAAGCAGATACATTTTCCTTCTCCCGTGACTTAACTATGGCGCTGAATTCTTTTGACACACAGGAGGAGTCTGTGATCCCCCTCCCACTCTTGGAATTTAAATCTTTTTTAAAACCCACTAGTTGTATTGTTAGTTTTCAGAGAGATGTCAAGTATTGTAGATTGAAGGAAATATTTGAGATACTAGCCATGTCAAGTACCCAGAGAGTGACTCAGAAATATTTATCCTGGAATTTAGTCCATGGTATCCGCCATTGGCTAACTCTATTTCGCAAGAATCTTTTACCACTAAGGGCCAGATATAGGTGGCCAAATAGCTATCGGTAACGCTGAAAATCGCAGAATTTCAGCGTTACGATCGCTATTAACCCATGTGAGATGTAGAGGCAGAAACACTGAATCGCTAAATAAGGAATCGCTAAAAACAATGGAAAACAACTAGCGATTCATTATTTACTGAAAATGGCACACCGACTCACTATTTAGCGATTAGCAAAATTACAGAATTCTTAAAAAAACGCTAATTAAGAGTCGCAAATTACCACGAATTCAAAGCAGGTGGTAACCAGGTGCACAGCATAAAAACAGCCCCAGAATGCATCAGCCTGAACACAATGGCGGCCCTCTACGTCATAGCAAGGCGGTTAAGGACACGAGCTGCAGCACAAAGGATCTGGAGGCGACAGGAACGCGTATACAGGTTACGCATCACCTTATTCCAACTCACAGAGGCTGAAATCCATGAGAGGTACAGGCTTCACCCAGAAACCATCCTGGACCTGATACGGGACCTGCACCCAATCCTGGAGCACCAAACACCAAGGGCGCACGCAATACCTCCACATGTACAGGTACTCTGTTGCCTGCACCTACTGGCATCCGGCAGTTACCAGGGGATAATAGCTGTGGCAGGTGGAGTCTCACAGAGTTGCCTGTAACGTTTCTTCAAAAAATTCCTGGACGCCATGTTGCAAAGGATGCCACACTTCATCCAATTCCCCAGCACACAGGCAGAACTGCATAAGACCAAGATGGACTTTTATCAGAAGGCCCAGTTCCCACACGTCATAGGGTGCATTGACGGAACACATATACCAATCTGCCCCCCCGCTGCGACTGAGTACATCTACTGCAACCACAAATCCACACATTCTATAAATGTACAGGTTATATGTGATGCTTCTCACATCATCACCGACATAGTTGCAAAATTCCCAGGGAGCACGCATGATTCCTACACATTCAGGAATAGTGGGATCTATACCGGTCTTGCTGCGGGTGAATTTGGAGAAGGCTACCTGCTAGGTAAATCCATGTGACACACCCTGAAGTATACATTTGATGCAACGATTTCTGACTGTGAATAATTTTCCTTTCTTTTACACTTAGGTGATAGCGCATATGCGGTGCGTGCTTTCATCCTGACGCCGTACCTCAACCCATCCACCCCAAGTGAAAGGAGATATAATGTGGCACATAAATCTACGCACAATGTGGTGAAGCGTACTTTTGGACTCCTCAAAAGCAGGTTCCGCTGTCTCCACAAGAGTGGAGGTGCACGGCAGTACCGGCCCCTGATCTGCTGCAAAATGATAGCTGCATGTGCCATGCTGCACAACCTTGCCACAAAGAGGGGGACACCCGTGGAAATCAGTGATTCAGAGGATGAGGATGGGGAATATCCCCAGCCACAGCACAGCGCTGCAGGCATCGCAGCTGCACCAGATGGGAGACAGAGACGGGCAGAGATCACACACAACTATTTCTGAGTAAGTAATGAAACAAAGCTACTAACTGCAATTGTGTGACGGCGTTTAATTGACCTTCTGTCAGGCAATTGTATAGCACACCGCAACACTATGATGGCCTCACAGTGCCTGGTCAAGCCAAACATGGCATAGTCACTCCACCATGCAACATCCCTAGTCCCATCATTGTGTCCAATGGGTTACGTCACCCACCACACAATGGAATGTGATGGCAGTGCTCATCTCCTGTGCCCACGCGCAGCACTGCTGCGTTCAGCAGGCACACTGTCGTCGCCAGTGCTGTGTCCTTTGGCTGAACCGTGCCTACCACTGCGCCTCCTGTTCTCCTATAATGGGGGGGGTGATGCTGCTACGGCTTGTTGCCTCGTCACTCTCAGCCCCATCCCCCGACCCTGTGGCAGCAATTTGGTTGGTCTGAATCACCTCCAAAGCACTGGTGACTGTTACCAACCCCTGGGTGATATCACGGCTGCACTTGGCCATCTCCAATTGCATGGCCACTGAGCATCTTCCTGAGGACATGGGTGGCATGGGTGGCATTGCAAAGCCTGTTAACCGCCTTAGTGTGCCCTTCCAGTCTCTGTCTGACCCTGCGCCTTGCACCACGGTCGCTATCAATCTTGCTGCATAACAGCCTCACGGCATCAGACACCTCCCTCATGCACTCTGCCACGCTGTTGTTGAGGCAGTATATGGCCTCCTTCATGTCATTGATGTGTCTATTGTTTGCCACCATCTGGCGTTGCATTGCCCTCATTGTTTTTCCTTGCAGGCCCTGCACTTTAAACATCTGCCCCTCCAGACCGGAGAAGACACTGGACTCCTCTGCCTCAGGACTGTATGCCCTTTGTCGGTGTCTACGTGCACCTGTGTTGCCAACCTCCATGGGGGACTTTGTTACAGATGCCTGTCCATCATCCTGCGGGGTCTGTTGTGCTCTCTGGCTCTCATCATCTGCGCCCTCCATCACCTGGAGGCTACCCACAGTATACCTCCTTGCACGTGGTGGTGGTGATGGTGGTGGTGGTGGTGATGGTGTTGCGGCGTCAGCAGGTGATAGCACATCCTCTTCCATTGTGATTTGCACCCTGGAAGCCTCTCCTGTCTCCCCTTCTGCAGCCTTGCACGATGTTTTGCCTGTTGATACAGAATGTACTATTACTCACTTGTCTGGCAGCATTTGCCTTCAAATAAATTTCATGACTGCCAATCTAGCTGTCTGTCCCCCGCTTGCTAATTTTTGATTTGTGTGACATGCATATGCTTTTTGTGGGCTGACTGATGTGCTATTAGTTTATAGGGACTACATTTCCCATGATGCATTGCTGATTTTAGGCAAAACATGGTCTGGAGTGGGATTCTTGCCGAGGGATTGGGGTTAGGGAGGGGGCACAGCATGCTGTGCATGCATCTTACCTTGTCTGTTGGACCCTGTGGCTGAGCTGTCCACGTCTCCGATGCCACTGACTCTCTCCGGCTGGAGGGTGGACTCCACCATTTGTTCTAATGCAGTGGGTGCAGGCCCTGTTGAGGTCCCCCCACCTGTCTTCGTGGATTGTTTCATCCGGTCAGCCACCTTGGCACATTTCCGGAGATCATACCATTGCTTCTTGAGGTCCTCTGTTGAGCAATGGGTGACACCAATTGCATTGATTTTCTGCTGGATAACCAGCCAAATCCTCCTTTTCTGTGCCTCAGGGACAAGCAGTGATTTCTTGCCAAAGAGCTGGTCGTGATTCTTCACCACCTCCTCTATAAGGACCTCCAACTCCCTCTCACTGAACTTGTGCTTGCGCTTTCTTTCTTCAGCATCCTTCCCCTTCTACTGTGAGTCCATGGTTCTGTTGTTGTGTATCAGCCGGGTGGTAGCTGTGCAGCTCCTGTGCTTTTGCTCCAGCTCCCTGCCTCTCCAACAGCTTCACAATCAGTGCAGCTGCATGCGTGTGGCCACTTCCTGGTTGTGAGGTCATCAGGAAGCACAGGATTGGCTGGAGCACAAATTTACGATTTGTTTAATTACCGAATTCGCTAATTACCGAATCGGTATTATGGAATCAGTAATACCGATTCGGTAATGGGAATTCGGTATTTTTATTAGCAATTTATACCGATTCGCTAACTTTTAGCGATTTTTAATCTACATCTGAAATACCTAGTTCTTAATAGCGATTCGATTAAAATCGCTATTAAGGACTCGGTATTTCGGTTTTACCTACATTGGGCCCTAAATGATTTAACAGCAAATTGGTCTCCTTCTATGAAAATAGGGAAATACTGTAATATGTATAACTTGGGCATTCAGAACCGTAATCATACTCTGTTTGCCAAGCCTTGTTACAGTATCGTCTTCGGTGGCTTTGGCTGATATTTATACAGAATAACATCAAAAGCATAGCATCAGCTCACGAGTTTTTCTTCTATCCAACGAATGAAATAGTATGTACAAAATTATTCAATTTTTTAAGGAGTTTTTGAACCTATTTTAGTCCTTACTGTACTACCACTCGAGAGGAAGCAGTTTATTTCTGTAGGACCTTCCTTCAGTAGTGTATACCATATCTTTTTGCTTATAGATAGAAAGGAGGCCCCGCTACAGAAGTTAGGAAACTCAAACTTAACTACTGTTACATCTTGGGACCTATGGCAACTCTCATGACCACGAACTTAAGTACTGGGCCTTTTGTAGATTCTTATAAAGGCTACTGGTGTTTTATACTCTCTGGGATAAATTTTGCACTCAACTATTGCTGCTAGGGGGGGGGGGAGTGAGGTTTTAGCTATAAATGCTCCGATCTTTCTCTTTTAAAAATGTGCACATAAATCACTACTACTTCTTGGTTGCTCTTTGCACAAATTGGAATACATTTTGCACTCAACCATTGCGTCTAGGGCAAAGTCAATTTTTTGTTATAAATGCTTTCGATCTTTCTTTCTTAAAATATTTTGCACATAAATCTCTGCTGCTACACGACTGCTCTTGGCACAAAATTGGATTTTCTGTGAAGTTGTTACTGTATAGAAGCTTAATATTACCAAATTGCATATGTACTCAACAAAATTTATTTTGCGGTAAAGGTTTTAATTATGTAATCGCAATTTGACTATTCCGTTATAATGGTGATAATCCCTATTAATATCCTGTTTTATCAAGTGTCCTTAACTCCCTCCGGTATATTCTTGTACATAACTCTTTGCTGCTAAAGAGAAAAACTATACTTGGACATAAACAGTGCTTGAAATGGAAAAATAGAAGTGCAGGTACTCTGTACCAGAGTATTTGTTTGTTTCTGAGAAGTGCTGGTACTCTACAATTAAAAGTATTTCGCCTCTCTTGAGAAGTGCCAGTACTCTCCCTCTCAAAATAAGAAAGTGCTGGTACTCCATACAGGACAGTACCGGCCCATTTAAAGCACTGGTCATAAAGGACATTGATCTCTCTTTTATAGAATATTTGGCATATAAACCTCTCCTGCTATGTAGTTATGATTTTTGTTCTTAAACGAAACCGTAACTTATATGAATTGCTTTTATATTGAAGTTTTATAATGACAAATTGTCTATGTATTTAACTTAACTTATTCACTGCGATAAAGAACTGAATATGCAACTGTAATCTGACTATTTTGTAATAATTGTGATTATTTTCTATATACTCCGTCCTATTCTCTATGTGGACCTCATTGGAGATCTAAATCTTAATAAACGAATTATTAATTGGAATGAGATATTTCATTTTCACTGTGTAATAGAAGCTTTTCCTACCGCTAATGTTGTTGTCGGTCAACAGCATTCACAAATGAACGCAGATCTCAAAATACGTACCAAGCCTAAGGTCCCAAAATATTTCAAGACTAACCTGTGAACGACTCATCACTCTGAACATCATGATGTTTACCACTCAGTTCACCTCTTCCCCAGTCTTTGTCTCTGTTTGTGGAAACGAAAATGCTCCTTTGCCTGTTGTACTTTACTCTATATTAAGAAAGCTAATGCCTAACTCGAATCTCTGCAGTAGCATCAGGGCCCTTGGGAGGAGTAAAACATTAACTCCTGATGTGACTCAGCCTTCAGACTCTCTTGGGGGGAGGCTGTTAAAATGTGGTTATTTAGTGGTTTAGCAATGTCCAACATAACCTTTACCTGTGATAACAATTAATAACACCGTCACTGATCATTCTAAGTGCCCATGGAGAGCAAGGGTTAGCTTGTAATCAGATTTTATGATGTGGTGGTCAAGGTGCATGCTTTGTGACACAGAAAGTTAGGTTCACTGCTGAAACCTGTGCCTAGTGGGTTATGCACACTGTAGATGCTCTGCCTCCTCTAAGAGGTTTGATCTGATGAAGTAGAGGATATTTGGCTGTGGGCGGCAAGTGATTCTAGCAGAGGACGCGGTCTCAGCCCTAATCAGTGTCCAGGGGTTCAAGAGCTCTTTCAGTTGCGCTGCATGAGAACCATCAAATCTACTGAAAACCATGAGACAATACTTCCCCTATAGTCTTACCGATACAAGTGTACTTGAAGATGGAGTAGTAAGTTGGCATGGTGCTGTGCAAAACCTCCTGCTTGGAGCCCTGAGGCCATCCTGAGTTACTATCATACCTTGATGTAATTGGGCTGCACAACTCCTCATCAGTCTTTGGAGTTTTCGTGGTTTTTTCATCTGAGTCATCTAGCAAGGTTTTCCTGCTCAAAGAGCCACCAATCATTTAATTTGCAGCCATGGCTTTTGGGGACCTTCTGGACCACATTGGCGGAATGGGACGTTTCCAGATCATCCACGTTGCACTGCTTTCCTTTCCCATTATGTTGAGTCCAATCCACAACCTTATACAGAACTTCTTGGCTGCAGTCCCTCAGCACCACTGCCACATCTACCAGGCTTATAATGCATCCCAGGACCTCAACTTCACCCAGAGCCTGAGCAATGAGGACCTTCTGAAGGTGTCCATCCCACAGGACAGCAATGGTGCACCAGAGCAGTGCCTGCGGTTCAGTTTGCTGCAGTGGGATCTCTTGGCCCCCAATGCCACGACCACCAATAAGACTGGGATGAGTGTGGAGCCCTGCAATGATGGGTGGACGTTTGACACGTCAGAGTTTAGCTCCACCATAGTCAGTCAGGTAAGGAACTAGATACTCGCAGCAGCAGCTCATGCTCACGTGTGCACATAAAACTCTCTTACCTGGTTGTTGCCTGTGGTGTTTGCTGAAATATATTGGAATTTAAAAAATCACTATTTGCAAGCTGCTGCACAGCGTGAGGATTATGGCTTGTGAAAGTTTTATGCGAGTGTCTTGATCAGGCACACTCAGATCGGGACACAGCTTGTGACAGGAAGTGATAGGATCACAGTAGACAGGGAACGGAAGAGTGATGACGAGAGACCACTTTGATATTTCTGTTTACATATTCAGTGTTTTATGAAGCGTTCTGTTGCTCCAGACCTCCGAAGTTTCAGATCAAATGAGTAGTCAGAAAATTAAAATGGCAACAACTTAGAACCAAACCTCTAATGACCCTGAGTGGGTGCTACAAGTAAGTCCCACCAAAAACAGCTTTGTTCACCCTTGTGTCCATCTATCTGTCCATTCTCCCTCACACCATGACCTACACCCATCCATTCATCTATATTCTCATTCTTTCATTCCTCAGTCACCATTCCATCCATCCATTCATCTTTTCACGCATTCATCTGTTTTCACCCACACAACCATTTGCTTGCATCCTTCAATGCTTCATTATTCCATTTATCCAATCTTTCACCATTCTATTCACACATCACTCCATTCATCCGCCCATATCCATCCTTTCACTCTTTCATCCATATTTCCTTTCTCCTATCCATCCATCCTTTCAAGCATCCTTGGGCCCTTCCGTCCATCCATGCTTTCTTTTGCCATCATTCATTCCTACATTTGTTCTTTTCAACCTCCCTTTTTACCACCCTTCTTTTTTTCCATGTTTCCTTCCACCTTTCTTTCCTTCCAACATTTCTTCCTACTTTCTTTATCCACGTTCTTCTTTCCAGTTTCTGTCGTTCATCTTCCTTTCTTTTCTCTCTTGCACTCATTTTATGTTTTGCTCTCCGCCCTTTTTCGATATTTTCATAATTTCTTTTTTGGTCTCCTGGTTCTCCTAGCAGCCCATACAACCCACTCCTCAGCACTGCCCTGATATTCCCTTAGAGCGCTGTAGGGGGATTTTCCTGTATACATGCAATTAGGAGCGGCCAATAGAATGAATTAACATTTTGGCAAGACACAGTTTATCAGGCCATAGGGACGATTGGTAACCCCAACTTTAGCTGCTGTTTCACATAACTTAGTTATAAGCAAAAATTGCATGAATCAAAAAGCGTGACAACAGGTGTGGGGATCTCGAGGATCAGGGTGGAAATGGAGACAAACAGGAGAATGTAAGAGAAGAAATGTACACGAGTGGCTTGCAGAGATTTGGGAAGGGCGCAAAAATAAATATTTCTTTTTTAATTCTATTTTTATTAATTTCTATAATGACAGTAACAGTTCTTATGCAAGCAAAGGCAGTGAACCCCCCCACCTCCCAGGACTCCCAATCAAATATATTGCACAGTAATGAGATGCGTCCGCAAAATGAACACCCCCAAATAAAGAACAGGATGCTGCTTGTATGCAGCCCAGCATACTACTGAGCAGATCCTAGGGCATTACAAGATGGCACCGTAGCCAACACACCAATCGGCTTCTCCTCCTTGATCAAGGAGGTCTGTTATTCAGAAGATCTAGGGCCATATGTATCAATACATTTCCCCATAGACACAGAAATGGCAAAACCCTTTGATACATCTGGTCCCCAGTCTTTTAGTCACCATTTCAGTCCATTCCACCAGACCTTCCGTCAATTTCTCGTCACGTTTTATCAACTTAATATGTTGTTCGTCTGCCAACGCCTACTTCTGTAAATGTCTGTGCCACTTCCCAAACTCAGTCGGCTGCCACGCCACCGAATGAATCGGTCTGTGACGTCTTGTCTTGTCTTGTCTTGCCAGCACGGGCTGCCAGCGCTAACATGTGCAAACCCTCAGTTTATATCCTTTCTTGAAAGGAAATACAGACATTTTTTGACGTGTGCCCCCGGTGCGACCAAAATCCCATCTGGTCCCAAAATCACTATTCACGGGAAGCTCCAGACAACATCCCAAAAAGAGGCCCTGTGTTCCCCGCATCTCCCACACACAGCATATCCATGAGGATTCATCTGGACCAATCTGGGGGGGGGGGGGGGGGGCGAGGGATTGGAGATACGTTTGATGTAGGAAGTGGAAGTGGATTTGCTTAAATCTGGTGTTCGGGGAGACACCTTTTACCTGTATGCAAGCTCCTCTACAGACACCGGCCCTCAGAGGCTTGGGGCAGTCATCTGCCAATCTATGGTAGGCCCTGCCCATATTTCCCTTTCTATCCTTCACCGGGGCTTAGTATGTGTGATCAACCTTTTACATTCCCCTAATCCTAACCGCTGTTTGATGAACTAATGCTCTGACGCAGCCTCAGGGAAGGTAGGCCAAATACCTTTTACGGTATGTACTATAGGTGTATAATGCAGGACCTGCCCGGGACCCACACAAAACCATTCCTGAAATTGGACGGAGAGAGAAATCTGCCCATCAAATGCAAGTCCCTATAGTTACAACCCCCCTTTCCAGTCACGAAAGGACGTCTCTCTGTGTGATCTTGAACAGTCTCAATATCCAGAAGTGGGTGTCTACTGCAAACAGGAATCTCTTGAGCAACCGCACCACTATTATATGCCATACCTCACCCATTTCTACATCCGGCAAGCCAGGGCAGTTTCAGTACCTTCAGCTTTACTCTACTTCGCTTACTCGCCAAACCAGAAAAATAGACCTTTAAACAGAAAGATACTGGATCATTATTTTCCAGATTCTACTAGTAAAAGAAGTCAAGACTGAAGATCTGGTAACTGAAATGAACATCTATTAAGATAAAACAAAATCAGAATATCAATACAGTCGCTCTTGACATCTCACCTCTCCCCAGAGGTCATGAAGTGAGGAATGCATGTATGGGTTTATGTATAAGCGAATGCAATGGGGTTAACATGGTGCAAAGATAGCAAGAAAGCAAAAAAGGACTGTACTACAAAAGAGTAGGAGGAAAGGAAAAAACAAAAGGAGAAATAACTCGGTATTGCATTCAAAATGAAGGAGAGAAAAGTGGGGAGTAAAAGTCCTAGTCCAGGGAAAACTGAGGGTTATGCTCAAGAGTAATGTGGTGCTTCTTAAAGAGGTGGGCTTTAAATCCTTTTTGATTTGCAGGAGCGAGGGTACACGTCTGAGGTGATGGGAAATGCTATCACAGGTCATTCATTTGTAAAAGGAGAAAGTGCACCTTCAAATGTTCTAGGTTTTGAGACAATGTTATGGCTCGTTGCATTATTTTGACCAATAGATACCGTTAGCCCACCGATATAAGGACAGCAGGTAGTAAGTTCCCTCTTCAGTGGGGTCAGCGTCGAAACAGGAATATAGGTGGGAAGCCATATCCCAAATTCAGGTGGGTCACAACCTGGGCTTGAATTAGTATTCTGAATTTGTCCTTCAATGTCTTCAACGGTGCAAGCTGGTGCAGTGCAGTCTTGGGTCTGAAATAAGTGTACGTCTCAAAATATGTACATTTTCTGAATCCAAATGATTTGTCAGTAGAGGAGCGCTAAAAAGCGAACCAATCTAGTATTATACGTAATAGCAAGTATGGGATCTGTGCTTGTGTGTTGCTGTTTGTGCAGGCCAGAAATTAGTTTTTGTTAAGTGCTTGTCATCCCACCATGAAGGAAAGCAACACAGCTATTCAGTTCATTATCTTGAAAGGCAGAACACAATTAATAAAACCAGGAAACGATTCATTCGCTCCTAACAAAATAAAATGTGGATTTCAACAGGAATATGCCCTTTTTATTCAATTTGTATATCGAATCCTTAGGAGCATTGCTCAACAACACTAGTGTTATGATCCACCAATATGCAGATGATATGCAGTTATACCCAAACGTGACATTGACCAATGATCAGCTCAAATTACAGATCACTCTAAGAAAAATACACCATTGGATGGAGTAAGTCTGCTTTTAACTAAACCCCCCAAACCAGATTATCTTATATCCAGAAAAGACAACAACATCGAACCATCATTAATTACACAACTAACAAACCTAGGATAGTAAACAACGTTTACAACGCATCGTTTACAACGCATCGTTTACAACGCATGCCATTACAATGCAAGTCATTACAACAACGCGCTGTTACATCGCATGCCATTACTACGCAAGTCGTTACAATGACTTACTGTAGGGGGCAGAAGGTGTTGGATTTTCAATCCAATACCTTCCCTACTGTTGCACACACTATTATACTATTCCAAACTCCTGTGCCCCCCCACAGCAAGCCGTTGTAACATCTTGTGTTATAGTGGCATGCGATGTAACAACGCGTCGTTGTAATGATTTGCGTTGTAATGGCTTGCGCTGTAAACGCCTGCATTGTAACGAGTGCTATTCATCTGGGATACGTTCTACCTCCCAACACTACTGTCACAACGCTAGGTTTCAGTCTTTATGTGAACCTTCCTGACTTTCCTTTGGTGCATCCAGAGTTGTTTTATTTAGCTGTTTTTCCCTACCACCTCTTGATATACCCTCTGGTTGAAGGGCACTGCCTGGAACCCCCGGTAGCAAATCCCGGTCAAAGCACGCCGATCACAGGATAGCTGTGCAGCTTCCTCCGCCCACACTTCACCTCCGCGTTGGAGACAAACAGCCGCAGCCGCCCAGATTTCTTCACGCTGTGCCGGACGCTTCATGCGCATTGGACAGGAGGTTTTCAACCGGACCTGCAAAGATCTTCAGCCCCTTGTCGCTCCCTCCACCCAAACGGATCCCCTCACTGCTCTGTGCATCGCTGCGCACCACTGCCGGACCACTGAAAAGGTAGGACAGTTCCCAACCCACTCAGTCGCCGGCCACCATGTGCCCCCACCAATATTTAGACGATTTGCAGTCATACCCAAAAGTGACACAGACCAATGATCTACTCAAATTACAGATCACTCTTAAAAAATACACCATTGGATGGAGTAAGTCTGCTATTAACTAATTCCCCCAAACCGGATTTTTTTTATATCTAGAAAAGACAACAACATGGAACCATCATTAATTACACAACTAACAAATCTAGGATACGTTCTATCTATCAACACTACTGTCCCAACACTAGGTTTCAGTTATGACTGTTCCTTATGAATCCTAATGTTAACATATTGGCAAACTATGCACATTTCTATCTACACCAATCAAAGTAAATAGCTCACTTACTGTCTCACAAACAATTGAGAATTGCTGTTCACGCTCTGGTTGTACCCAGAATTCACTCACTCAAACGTGACTGGTTGCCAGCATCCAAACTATCCCTTTTCCATGCCGTTCTTCGTGCCACAGTGCCACTCATCACTGAGGAAAAAAAGATTCAAACACATGTCCCTAATTCTAAGAGATCGTCACTGGCTCACTCTTGAAGCCAGGGTAAATTTCAAAAGATCCTACCTCGCATACACAGCACTCCAGCAATATAAACCCATTAATCAAGCATATGTAATGCTTGTCTCAGGAGGAATAAGACAATTCAGGTGCAGAAATTCTCTCTAGTTTGGATACACCAAAAGTTTGATTCTCTGCAGCCCTAAAACAATCCTTATCAGCTGCAGCTCTAATTGCTTGAAACTCTCTGCCCCTGTGACTGAGGACATGGTATCGTTCAGAAAAGATCTAAAAACTCACCTCTGCAGAACCTACTTCAGAGACCTTCAACCTTATGATCTCGAGCTCTTAATGAGCGTTAAAGAAGATGCCACGCCCATTGCTGAAACCAGACCTTGAGATTAAGAGTTTGAAGTCTGAGTTAGGAGGTTACTGTCTCTCTTTTTCTCTCTCTCTCTCCTTCAAAGTACTCTATCCTCGCTTCCCTTTTTCTTCTCAGCCCTCTGCAAGTTCCCTTGTTTAAAAAAAATGTATTTGCTGCATTCAGCCCATTGTTCTATGTAAAGTGCTTAAATAGCTGTTGGTGACATCGTGCTATATAAAACTATTAAATAAATAAATACATAAAATCAACTTGTGACCTTACAATTTTCAGGTGCATTGTGTGGCATCTGAATCTGTGGGAGCAATTCGAAATGGGCTTAATATAAAGACTGAGGTGAGATCTTGTGCCAGTTAGAGAATGACTGGAACCTTTGCGGATGACCATCTGGACAAAATGGTGGCAGTTTGATTGATATGAGGTGCACCATTGAAGTACCATATCTGCGAATCCCATGTGACTTTGCATTGTGGGTTCCAGGGCCTGGAAGTGCCAAGAAGCATGGATGACCTGATCAAGAGGTGTAAAAAGTTTCACCTACCACTTGGGTGTTTGTGATCATAAAGGGAGAGGAGTTGGCCTAACGGCTAGAGCGCTCGACCTCGGACCTGGGGAACTGGGTTCGAGTCTCGGTAATGACGCTGATCATCTTGTGATTCTGGGCAAATAACTTAATCTCCCCGTGCCTAACAAAAACATGAATGCGTGTTCTCATGTAATGCAACTGGTGCTATGTAAAGCGCTCTGATACCTGATTGGATTCGGGTCAAGTTCGCGCTAGATAAAACTCTACTAAAAATAAAATAAAGGTGCATCATGACTGAAATGGAAATTGTATTCATTCAGGAAGTGATTCCCATTGATTCAGGAGTGCAGATTGTGGGAGATATCTTTGTCTAATTTCTGTCTGGTGCTTAGCGAATGCATGCTTGCTTTGTGAGTGGGGATGTCATCAGGGTCCATATTTGGTTTCTTCTCGAATGTTAAGAGTCCTCCAGTTTTAAGCCAGTTGGGAATGTTTCAATTACTTACTGGTAATCTTCATTACCCCGCTGCATAGCCAACCTTGTCCCGGCCCTTACCTTTTGGGGATGTGGGCTGGGACTAGGAGGGCTAGATGAGGGGGTAAGGTTTCAGTTATTTACCAGTAATCTTCATTACCACAAATCCTAGCCCTACTAGTCCAGTCCATATCGCTAAAAGGTAGGGACTGGGATGAGGAGGACTAGATGAGAGGGTAATGATGTTTTCTGAAAAGTTTTTATATACTGCAAACTCTGCCCAAAGGCATTCGAGCACTTTGCATGAGCACCAGTTTACATTACACATGGTCAGGTACTTTTTTTGTTTTGATTTTAGGCACATAAAAATTAAGGGCCAGTTTTATCAAGGGTTTGTGTTAACCTTGCACTACACAAGGTGATGCAATGTCAACGCAAGCCCTTAAGTGAGATTTACTATGCCCTGCAGAACCACCTTGCGTGGCTCTGCGTTGCATAGTAAATCTGAAGTAAAGCAAGGCAGTGCCAGTCGCTGCCTTGTGTTACTCTGCCCTGGGACGATGATCAATGGGTGGATCATGGTTTTCAGCACATTCTCAGATCCACTAACACTAGTGAACCTGGGAACGAGTCAAATAGGTACTCCTTCCCAGGGGAGGCGTTACAAGGAGAAATAATAGTAATTCTCATTGTGTTTTCTTCTTTCTAAGGGTGCTGCAATCTGCAGCACATTTTGTGCAGAAAGGTGTCCCTTCTTGAACAAAAACAATCCTAGGTGTAACACAGGCACCCTTACAACATAGCACGAGCGGGTCTATGTTGCCGCGAGGCTGCACTCAGTACGCCAGCACAGGGCGAGAGCAGGAATGCGTCATATCAAAGTAGATATGGCATGTTCCTCCCCTTTCTCTGTCACACCACGCTGAGCAGCACGTTGTCTTGCTGTGTTGGGCTACATGACTTTTCAATAATAAATCTGGCCCTGAGTGATTTCCCCAGAATCGCAGGATGTTGAGCCATCTTGCGCTTGAACCTGGTTCCTCAGTTCTAAAGTCTTCAGTTAGGCCACATCTCCTCCCTTTGCCTTTGGTGAGGGAGAGGACAGATTCTCCATAGGTCGACTACACAATATTGGAGGATAGAATGTTGTTTATATAGCGCCAAGTAGCCCTGATAAAGCATGCAGGCAATACTTTTCTCAGTGGAATGCTTACTACATTTGTCATGCATAAAGAATTACATCTTTCTTTAAATTTTTTATTGGATTTCGGCAAACAAATCCAGCCATGGAAACAGCAAAACGAGGAGATATTAAACATAACTCCTCATCACGCCAGGGTAAGACCAGGTTTTCCCTGGTCTTAATTTGTGCGCTGGCCCGTATTTATGTCACCCTTGTAAATATGGGGCAGTGTTAAAATCAGTCGGTTTTGCAGTGGAACACCCACCACAACACCCATTGCCCGCCCCTTTCACACTAAAGATAGCGTGAAAGGGTGCCTTATTCACAAGGCGGCATTAAGCCATCACAAGGCGGTGTTAAGCCACATTACGTGACTTAATGCCACCTTGTGAATAAAGCAAAGCCTTTATCGCCACCACAACGTCGAGAAAAGTGATGTTATGGTGGTGCAAGGGGCTTGTAAATATGCCCCATTGTGACATTAGAACAAGGAAAAAACCATTGTTGCGGTGTGTTGTAGTCTCATCCAGTACAGATGTGTAGGTCTAGTGTACAGGCTCTGACTATGCAGGACACAAACATATCATTAATATGTACAAAAAAGAAAACTACTGCTAACTCTATCAGGGTCCTGCTGTGTCCTTTTGGTATTACTGCATACATCATTTTTCAATCCACATGCCAGCAGCGTTTTAAACTCCTCCAGTGGTAATCCAGGTTCAAACACACAGAGTTCAGGATCTATCACAGGGTGAGGGCTGGGGGTGGTTCTCCTCACCCTCAGCCCATCTACTGACCTCATGCTTCCAGTACGACACAGATGGAGCTGAACTTGATTACCAGTACATTGTGATTTTGTGCTTGGCTTGTATTATGGCCAAATTAATCGGTTTAATGTCTTGCACTTTTGAGGCCGCAACACAATACCAAGGAGACATATGCGAAGTGAATTCGGGAGAGTATGTAGCCTTAAGGCTAGAGTGGGCGACCTCGAAGCTGGGGAACTGGGTTCGAGTCTCTACAACGACGTTCAACATCCTGTGATTCTGGGCAAATCACTTAATCTCCCCGTGCCTAACAAAAATGAATGTGTCCATCTGTAAGGAAGCTGGTGCTCATGTAAAGCGCTCTGATACCCAATGTCTCGAGTCTAGTTCGCGCTATATAAAACTCTAAAAAAAAATATTAAAGGTTCATTCTACTTGTCACTGTTAGCAGAAAGGCAATTAGCTCTCTCCAAGCCAGACTAGTGAATACAACATGATAAAATCAGCATCCTCCTCGCTGCATCTGGAACAGTGCATGTGTGATGGGTCTTATATTTTCCCAATTATCTTAGGCGTTATGCTGATCTAGTGGATGTAATTGAATTAATTAAACGAGTTGAAAGCATGTATTATGCAAAGTTCCACCCTGAAACAGGTTCCCAACAACAGGAATCTCTGTCTCAGCTGCAATGGTTTATGAGCCCGGTACATCAGTACTTGGAACCCACAATAAGGGCTAAGCTGCAATTCTACCAGAGGTGCAACTAGAGACAAATTTAGGGGTGGGCTACTAAATATTTTGGGGGGGGGGCTGATTCTTCCAGCAATAGGCAGACTAGAGATGTAGGGGCTCTAAGAAGGGGTGAAACACAACAAAAGCCTCATTTACAAGTAAATGGTCTTTTAAAGACCTGTGAAGTACTCGGGCGCAGCTGTGTGAGTGCCCAGGAAGCTGTCTCAGCCTGGGCTAACGCAAACAACGGGGGGGAGGCTGAAGCCCTTTGAGCCCAATGGGCTTTGCAGGCCTGAATGCTACCAAGTGCATACAGAATGCAGCAGTTTTTGGAGTTATCTCTTGGTGGACCTCTTATCCTAAAGAATAGAATCTGTGAACAGTGGTTGCACAGCTCTTGTTCAGATATTTCAGCCCTTCTGGTTGTGTCAGGACTAGCAAGGATGCCAGCCACTGTAGATGGGTTAGAACGAAGTATTATTCAAAGTGTGGGTCTATCAAGTCTCCTCCACGATAGGAATTATGTGTTTGCTCAGGGCCACTAGTTTTCTTCCCTATTCCACAATAGATCTAACAGCAAGGACTGCAACATGTGAAATCTACAAGCTGCTCACAGGGGTACTGTGATCAAATATGCAAAGCTGTTTAATAACAGGGAACATTACCATCCTGGTTAGAGCCATACAACTCACAATGGATAACAGGAGACATCTCTAAAACATTACACAAACCAGTAATGCTGCAGTGACTCTCGGTAAGTTCCCCTCATGTATGTCCTGATCAGTATGGTATATATTTACGGAGAGAAACCTCAACTTGTTCAGGGATCATCTTAATTACACATTCAGTCGAATGCATGACTGTGATTGGCCATCTCTATGCAATGAGAAAAGGCATGATTTACCCCAATTTGATGTAAGCACAGATAGCTTTGTAAATGTATGCAGTAGGGCATCAAATTTGCGTGCATCCCAAAAGAAGTCAGCAAGATAGAGTAGGACATCATCAGCATAAAGAGATATAATGTGGAAAGTACTACATATCTGCACCCAACTTGAGGCTCTCTCCCATCTAACCTGACAATCCAACCGCTCCATGCCAGGGCATTAAAGAAGCAGTGACAGTGGGCATCCTTGTGGTGCTTCTTCGTATTTTCCAGCTGCCCAAAATCACCTTCCCAATGAGTACCTGGTCATCTGGTGTGTATACAGTAGATGTATCCACCTCATATATTTGGCCAAAACACAAGGTTCGTAACACACAGTGGAAGTTACTCTACTCCATTATATCTGCGTTCGTATTGATTCCAAGCATGGCCACTGCAGCATTCAGCCAGTCCTGTGGAAGCTTGCTAATGATGCAGAACAGCTTATTTAAAATTTAGGGAAGTACTGCTTCCAGGAATAATACATACACTTCATCTACGTAAACAAGATTCTGAAAACCACCTGGATGCTGTTCACAATAATCTCAGTCAGCATCTTATAATTGCCATCTAACAGTGACAGAGGTCAATATGAAGTCCTATCCAGTTAGGCCCTGTCCGGATTCAGGACCAAGGCAGGGACAGTCTTAGAGGATTTAGGGGGAATTGACCCCTTTCAAGCTAAGAGGTACATACCTCAAGAAGGTCAGGAGCTTGTAGTTGTTCATAATTCTTATAAAATTCAGACACGGTGCCATCTGTCCCATAGGTATTACCAGTCAAACATGATCTGCTATTTTGCTCATTGAGATCAGTATATCAAGATCCTCACTGTCCTCTGGAGAGACAACTAGCAATATTTCAACCATTCAGGCATCCTTCAGCATTGAACCATATTCACCCCTTCATCCAGGAACCAAAATTAGGTACATTTAACATTTCCATATATTTCTATAAGACTGCAGGTATTTTCTTACAAATGGATTTCTCTTCAATAAAAATCCTAAAGTTACATTTAACTGGTCTGTATGCTGAACACTGCTCAGTTTCTTTATCAAGTTTGTGGATAAAGGTAATATCTGCTTCTCACATTGAAGGAGCAACTTCAGATGCCCTGTCATAGGAGTTAAAAAGGGAGGCTATATGTTTTGCCAAACAAGGAAGGAAGTAAAATAGAACGGTAAATCCATCCGGACCAGCTCATCTCTTTTGCTGATTTTTTTAATTTACAATGCTTTGATGGGATTGTTTAACTCCTCTTTTAATTAGGGAGGGAGCCTCATGATTCCACAATTTTGTACATAATGTTCTATAAGATATTCTTCTTGTCAGTATGGTGAGTAAAGCTGTTGTTAGAATTACCTAAATGCTTCCCTCTCTTCTTCCTCTTCCTGGGTAAATAATCTCCATATAATATGATTCATTTTCATGTATCTTTTTGCCTTTTGTGAACCAAGCTGTCTGGCCAAAAGAGTGCCTGTTTTATTACCTTATGTCAAAGAAATTAAGTCGTAGCTTTAATAGGGTTCTTTCTGTTCTTAAAACATTAAATTGGCCTTGTAAGATTGTTATTTGTCTACAGCAGAAGAGGGAGGACTTTCGTTTATATTATGTTTCTAACATTTTTAACTCTTCAACCAGTTTGCCCTCCAACAGTCTGTATTCCTTTTTTAGAATCCATCTTTGCATTTGCTTCCATTTCTGTGTTGCTTGAAGGCATCCCATCTGGTCCCTACAGAGACATAGCACTTTCAATTAACTTCTGTTATTTTGTGGGTTAGTTCCTGCCTCAAGACTGAAACCATAAGTAAGTCAGGGGGCATATGCTGATAACTCACTGTTGGACCATATGGTCTGTGGCCCAATATGGCTATTATATACCCATGATAAGATAGGGAAGTATCTGAGATACTTGCAGAGATTAGTCTGCACATATTATTCAGGGACTAAAGTCAACATTTGAATATGCCCTGTGAACATGGGAGAAAAAAACATTTGCATCAGCTATCAAAGTTCACCAGGCATCTTCCAGGCCCCATTCCACCATTGACATTTTCAACTTTTTCAAGGCTACTCCCATAGTTTGCTAAGATTGGGATCCCAGGTTAGATTAAAGTCTTGTCCCCAGATCACCTTATATGTGGTCTTTTCATGAGTTTATTAATGGTCCTCTTTAAAAACCGGTCTTGATCTGTGTTTGGGGTGTAAACTGTTTGTGTATGTGATGGATAAGTGGGCCCTCCGTGTACTCTTAGTAAAGTCCCCCTGGATCCTTAGCTACTTCTATCTTCTCTCCTCCCATATTGTGTTGCCAACCCCCGCTATTATGGAGGATCCCACTGCCTAGCTCTGCGTTGGGTAAGCCATATGCTTCATCCTAAATTGACCATTATGGTGAGGTGGGTCTCCTCAAAAAATATGTGAAGTGATATTATTTTTAAAGTGCTTGACTAATTATATACCATTGTCTATGATCTCCATGAAGTGTCTAGTATTGAGAAGCTGCTTACGTAAATTAGGAGTTCCTTGTATGCCCTTAAGAAACCAGAGCAAGGTAACAAACAAGAAATAACTAAAACTATTAATTCATCAAAGCATCAAACTGTCTCAATGAATCCTGGGTCCAAATGTATGGTTTGTTTGCCCGCCCCAAATATTTTTCACCTCTCTTGCAATACTCATCCAATCTAAGTTTTTCAACATATTTTTCATTTCACAACTCTTTTTTCTGTTTCTTTTGTTACACACAAATTCTCTCTTCCCCATCCCTATTTTAGTTTATAGTCAGAGAGTAATCATCATTTTCTTAACCACAAAGATTTCTCATCTATGCAGATTTGAATTTTTGCATGTGTCATTTTCTTCTTCATTAGGGTTGTCCTTTCCTCCCCACCACCTCAGGGATCTACTTTTTCTTTCTCCTGCTGATAAATTCACAGGTTTCAAACATTTGAGTATTTTCTCTAAATCTTCGATGGTTATTCAGAACCCTTCCAAGTAAACTGCAGTTGGGAAGGTCCCTCTGTACTTTACTTTGTTTTCAATAAGTAGCATTATTTCTTTCAATTATTTTCTTTTTTGAGAGTGGTAAAGGACAAGCCTTGGTAATGAACATTTTTGACCTTTTGAACTGGGATTGTTCTATCTGCCAGGCTTTCTTGATAAGTTCCTCCTTCACACTATAATCAGCTACGTTTGTGACAATGGTCCTTGAGTGGTTTGCAGCAATGTCAGTTTTCCCTCCTGCTCTTTCAGCTCGGATAATATCTACCTTCTCTTCTTGAGAGCTCTGGAGGATGTACTAAAAAAAATATCTGCAAGAACTTGCAGATATTTTCTCCCTCATATCCTTCTTTTAAGGTTCAAAATTATACATTCCCTTTATATGATCTGTTCACATGGACCTTGCTCTTGACTAGTTATTATTTGGTTCTACATTTCCAGATCTGCTAGGAAGGAGGCGGGCCACTGCTTCATTCATTTCTTGTTAACACTCTGCAGATTCCAACCTTTGGTTCAGAGATTGCATTCCTGACGTGATCTCAGTAATGTCCTTCTCCACTTCGTCTTTCAGAGTACAGAGGCTGCCCGTTTTAATTCTCTCTATGTCTACTTTTATATCTGCCAAAGAGGACTTGAAATCCCCCTTGGGTAGCATGGCTTGTTGCTGAGATGCCATCTCTAAAGTTATGTGTGAGTGTGGGGCTGGTTTTGACCTCTCTGTTTTAGAAATCTGAAAATTGCTTTCCTTTCTCCTTTACCACATTGTTCTCCTTTAGGCATGTATGATGCACCTAGAAGGTACAGTGTATCACAGGTTGCTGGTAAATCAATGAAGACCAGGTGAGAGAAGTCACCATTGTCTATAGTGAGCAGAGTGTCATACACAATGTGAATTGCTGCTGTCTCTCTGTTGCGGGAGGGACTCAAGCCTGGTTGATAAAAAGGTTGAATGGAGCTGATGTTAATTTATTCTGGTAGCAAGACAGTGAAAGAATTTTTCGTTAGTGATGCAAGCGTAAATGAAAAGGTGTTAAGATGGAGCTTAGCTTTTCGTATTCGCAAAATAGTAAGTCTTGTTTTGTTGGTATCAGGAAAGCTACCTTGTGAAAGTGAGGCATTAACAATATTAAGGAAGAGTGTGTTTCTCTGGAGAGAGAATTCAAGATTTAGACTAGGAAGATGCTCTCAGGCACACTAATGAGGATCAGGTAGGAGAACCTACAACACCTTAATTGAACTTTGTTTTACCTGGAAATGCCCTCCCTACTCTTGGTTTTTGTTGCATTCTATTATCTTGTTCTATGGAATGCAAAACTTCTGAGTGTTCCAGTAGGATCTGTTAGTAATGAGCATTCTTCATTATTTGAAGACCGTTGTCTGCTCCTGCTTAATTGAAGGTGTTGACTGTCACTCATCTTTCTATCTGGAGCATTGGCAATAAGTGGTAGAGCAGGGGTAGACTGACCCACGCATAAAGTGTACAGATGCTGGTTTGCGAACAAGGACATTGGGAGTAGCCTGGCCTCAATTGAGGACAGACTTTGTAGAAAGGAGACAAATCCTGGGTGCAGCTGCAGGTCGAGCAGGGGCAGAAGTAAACACAAGTATTTGTTCTATATTCAGAATTGTGTAAGAGAACGTGGCGGTGCTGATTAAGGGTTGTCTTGCAAGAGCAGCCAACTGACAAGAAGCAAGGAAGTGAGAGAACATGACCGCAATTGGCTGGTATGCTTATCATACCATGTATCGTCTAGTGGGTAGCTTCCTTGTGTGGTGAGCATCTACACATGTATATTGATCCGTTTCTACAGGACATGATGTATATTTCTTAGCAGTTTTACTTTGCCAGTGCATTGCAGCAGGTACAAACATGGTGGATACATATTTGCAATTTGAAAAGCTCAAGCTTACCTCATTTCTGACTTTTTTTGGGTGGACATTATACGTGTTTTGCATACAGTTTTTGGAAGATCCAGACATTGTGAAAGAATGGTGTGAAGTAAATATATTGGGACATGTCTTTCTGGGCATATTCTTAGTATTGTTGGGAACACACTGAAAAATATTATTTATGAATAACTTTTTTTTTTGGGGGGGGGTTATAATAGCAAGTAGAGCTACTTCACCATCTTCACTTCATGTTGTTGGAGAACATCTTGGGCCTGGGAATTCTGGCATTGGGTGTGCTTTTCCATGCCATATGAATAAGTGATGCCGCCCGGCCTCCGGGATGTGGGCAGTACGGCTGTGTATGCTGCACGGATAAATGGTTAAGGGGGGACGGGAAACCCGCATCACTGACATGCGTTCTGGTTGCTGTACAATATACTTGGTCCTGCAATAAAAATGGTTTGACAAAAAAAAAAAAATTGGGTGTGCTTTTCCATACACAGAGGTTTTGTAAGGAGAACAATGTCCTCCATAAAGGAAATTATCTTTACTTAAACATTGTGCACGTGGTGTTAGTCTGAAGACATTTTTAAATCCACCACCCCTTGAAAATCAGGGGCAGAGTGATGTGTTTTAATATGGGGTGAGACAATTATATCAACGATATTCCAAGAAGGTAAATGTGATCATGTAAAGATATAAATTGTATTCAAGACAACAGGGCCCCCTGGTCACAACTGCACATGGCAGTGCATGCGGGGGCATATGATGTGCTTCCCAAAGTTACACAGTCATGTGTGCACTGTGTGGCATGCATGGCATGGTGCATGCCACACTGTGCACAAATGTACTGTAGGTGCTGTTACAGCGACAGTGTGCTGTTTAGGCTCTCCTATGAGCCAACCATTCCCACTGCCGCTGCGCCCCCACCTCCAGCCCTGGATTACTATTGTAATCTGATGGGCGGGAGTGCCAACTGCTTGTAGGTCTTCCTGGGACCACTGCGGCGAAGGTCCTACAGGAAGACTATCAAAGTAATAATCAAGCCCTATGTGTTGATGTTTGGGCAAAATATAGCATTTTTAATATTGTGATACCAGAATATTGTCACAAGAATACCATGGTGTGAAAAATATTGTCAACAAGAATATCATAGGTAAGAGTATAATTTTTAGTGTAGTTTTTAATATCGTTGTAAAAACATATTTGTTAAAACTGACATAATATAGTGTTTGGGGTTTTTTGTAACGTTTGTGTTTGTCTTAGTGTCATTTTATTTGCATTGTATTGTTGTTTAAATTTTAGTATTTTATGGATTTTACTAATATATTTTAAATAAAATATTTTCATAAATAAAAATTTTTTTTTTTAGTAGTGCGGTGTACGGTTTATAGAGCAACATGGTAGGGAGATTTTTAAAGATATGTATGTGTTTATATATATAGATGAAATTTTCCATATATTTTACAGATTTTTTCAATTAATAATTTTATTCTTAATTTTTTTAATAATTTTGTAACAAGAGTTTGTCAATTTGATTTTTATGTCTATATTTTGCATCATATTTGGCTCTTTATATAGTATATGTATATTTTAACATTTGAATCGATTTTTTTAAATTTTATGTTCATATTTTCAAACTGTTATTATGTATAAATCAATCAGTCACTCAAGCAGTAGATTTGTAGAGCTCTTTTTGTTCCCCATAAGGGTATTCAGGAGCTGGCAAAAACACTGAATGAGATGTGGAGGTCTGTAGATGAAATGGCAGCTTATTCTTTGTCTTCACTACTAGGTAGGAGAAGAAGTAACTTCGACATCTGCTACGTCAGATGCTGAGGGTGAGGGTTTATAGAAAGGGATGCAGAGCAGAGGTGTGTGGTGGGCTGATGTAAGTTCAAGCATTGGTGCAAGTAGGTAGGTCCGCAATTGTGTAGGGCCTTGTATGTATGGGTCAGGAGCTGCAACTGGCATCTTTGCTGTACAGGGAGCCATTGAAGTTCCCTGAGATAGGGGGTGATGTGAGTTCATCCAGCGAGATCCAAGACAAGGCTGGCTGCGGCGTTCTGTATAGCCTGTAGTCATCGGAGGAGGGGAGCTGCGATACGTGCGCACAAAGCGTTATCGCAGTCCAGTCGCTGGAGATGTGATGGTGTGTCTTGAGCTTTGAGGTAGGCATTTAAATATATTTCAAAGCATGAGGAGGAAAAAGAAGCAGGAGGAGGAGAAGGAGTTGACCTTGTTGTCTAGAATTATGCCTAGGTTCCTAGCGTGGTCAGTGGGGGTGGAAGTAGGTCTGAGTTCACTGGGCCACCAGGATGTCCCACAAGGAGCTTTTGTTTCTGAAAATCAGTACCTCTTTCTAGTCCAAGTAGATCTTCAGGCAGTAGTCCTTCATCCAGTTGGCGACGCCTTTCATGCAGTTGTGGAATTTGGTCTTGGTGGTGGCTTCGGAGAGGATTAGCTGTATGTTGTTAGCGTAGGATGTGATGTTGAGTCAGTGGGTTTTGGCTATGCTGGACAGAGGTGTCATATAAGTGTTGAAGAGAGTGAGGCTGAGTGAGGATCATTGGGGTACTCCACAGATGATTCCTTAGGTTTTGAGCTGAAGGGAGAAGGTGAGCTTTTTTCATTCTCCCAGAGAGGAAAGAGGTGATCCATCTGAGGGTGGCTCCTTGGATGCCTATGTTGTGCAGACTCATTATGAGTCTGTGGTGGGAGACTGTATTGAAGGCTGCCAAGAGATCTAGGAGGATCAGAGCGGCAGTCTCTCCTCGGTTGAGTAGGACTTGGATGTCGTCGATAGCTGCGATGAGCGCTGTCTCGGTGCTGTGGTTGCTGCGGAATTCAGATTGGAAGAAGTCGAGTAGGGAGTTCCATTCCAGATTTGTGAAGAGATGTTGGTTGATGGCTTTTTCAAATACTTTGGGCAGAAGCAGGGAGATTGGTCAGTGGTTGTTGAGTTCACTGGGGTCTGACAATGGTTTCTTTAGTGGGGCGATGACTGCTGCGTGTTTGTAGTCCTCAGGAAGGTAGCTGTGGCAATTGAGGTATTGAACAAGGTATGGGGTACATTGCTGGTTCTGGATTCTCCTAGGTTGAAAATATGGTGAGTGCATGGGTCATTTGGGGCCCTTGAGTGAACCTAGTTCATGATGGAGGTGGTTTCCGCTGGGGCCCGCTAGCTCCATTTGTTCAGTCGGATTTCTGTGGAGATGTCTGTGGTGCTTGAAAAAGTCAGTGGACTCGGGTAGGGGTTTGAAGTTTCTGTAGATGTTGGCAATCTTGTTGTGGAAGAAGTTTGCAAGGTTGTCTCAGTGTTCCTGTGAGGGTTGCAGAACACTCTGACGATGTTGAAGAGTTCAATGCTGTTATTGGAGATTGATTTAATGTATTGTATGTATGTATTTGATTCTCTCAACTATCTGTGGTAGAATTTGAGGGCTGTCTTGAAGGTAGTCTTCTCAGTTGTTTCCTTGCTGGTGCACCATCTCCTTTGCAGCTGGTTACAGTGTCATTTAGCAGGTCTTAGGTCTTCAGTGTACTAGCTAGCCTGCTTGGTGGACCTTATGCAGGTGTTGTTGCCAATGGGAGCAGTGCTGTTGTTGCAGTTGGTGATCCAATTTTGTGAAGTTTCTTAAGTTCTGGTCTAGGTTGTTAGAGTTGATGGGATTGGTGATATTGAGGGCGTTGATCCATGTGTCCTATAAGACTATGCCCCAGCTGCAGTGGAGGGTGTTGGGCAGATGGGGGATGTTGGTCCATGAGCTAGTAATGTTGAAGTAGATGATGGAGTGGTCAGTTCAAATGACTTTGTTGGTTTGGCTGTACCTGATGTGGTTACTAGAGGTGAAGATAGGGTCAATGCTTGTATGGCCTGGAGAATGACTAGGGGTCGTGGATGGGATGGGTGAGTCCAGTGTTGTTCATGCTGTTGCGGAGGATGGTAGTGTTCATGTAATTGTGGTTGTCGAGATGAAAGTTGAGGTCGCAGAGGAAAATGTAGCTGTTGGAGATTATGGTGAAGGGGGTGATGGAGTCAGCAATAAATTTGCGGAAGGCTGGACATGGTCCTAGAGGATGCTAGATGAGTGTGCCCTTGATAGTGTTTTTGCTGTCTGTTTGTAGTTGGAAGTTGAGGTGTTCTAGGGCTTAGGTGATGTCATCATTTGTGGTGGTACATAGGATGTATAATTGTGTTCCTTCTTCCAGGTTTGTTGATGCAGTCATGTGGGTGATATTGTATCCTTTGGTTATTGCTTGGCGATGTCGAGCGCCGAAGTGGGGTTGAGCCAGGTTTAAGTGAGGAAGAGGACATGAGGTGTGAGGGTGGAGATGAGGTCCCAAATCTTGGTGGTGTGTTTGTATAGTGAAACAATGGGGTGACCCTGTGTCCCTCAGAACCGGGGTGTGGATATATAAACAAAAACAATGGTTCTGTCGGGTGTATGTACTATTTCTTTTAGAAGAACTATTACTTTGAGTATTGTTATGCACACTTCATTAATGTTATCCGCAATGTTTAGGAACAATGGAACACATAGCAAGGAACACTGACGCAAATTAGTGAGTATTCTGGTATTTTTATCTAAATTAATGCATTTATATATACTCGCAAGTTTATAAACAAGGCTGTCAAAACAAGGTGAAGTCAACAGTGATGTGTACTAAAGTGACATTTGTGCTCAGTGGTAGGACATAGTGCATATAATATGTACAAGGTGATTACAAATATAGTATATACAAGGAAAAGAAAATGATGAAGGCCAGAATAATGGGACAGATACAATGACTCTGGAGCTTATACAAATTATTCAATCATTTGCACCCAGACACTTGATACATCTGGACCATATAGGAGCGTTGACATTTCAACCCAATCAGTGCTTAGTTAAGAAGTCAAGGCGGGTCTTCATCAGGACAAGTGTGGGGGAGTAGGGGATGAAAGCCCTAAGCAAATCACCGTATCAATCGTGATTAGAAGGTAATCAAAGTTCACTAGGCGCAACCGACCCAATTGGTGCAATCTTGAAAAATCACTGAGTCATTTGTGTTTGCTCATGTACTACACTTCCCATGATCCCGTTCGTATAGTAGTATAATATTTGCAATAGCATAATAGCGTCTTTTCATACTGCAATACTCTTTCATTGAAGTTCATTGATCTGCTCAACCTAAAAGTCCTTAAATGGGCCACTGCTCAGTTGCTAACTTAAAGACGAGAGATAAGTTTCAATGTCAGGGCTGTAACTGGATCTTTCCCCGGTCCACCGAGAAGCCATCTAAGACCTCTCTCACTAACAATAGGACACATTATTCTAATAAAGTAGGGAACCTCAATGCTGCATTATTGAATACACTTTCTCTGCATAAGCAGGAAGAACATATTTATGACCTCTTGTCAGATGAACAACGCAATCTCTTATTTCTCACAGAGACCTGGTTGTCCAAGGCCTCAAATCCCACTATTGCCTCGGCCATCCCTATGGGTTACAAAATCCTCAGGAAACACCGGCCATTCAGAAAGGGAGGTGGTATTGCTGTTATTTGTAATCAAAAGTTAGATTGCATACCTAACATGTTACATAACATTAATGGGGCAGCAAGTTTGGGCTCCCGTTGCATGTTAGTCCCCCACCAGTGCACAGTTGGAATCTTGTTTTATAGGGCCCCGGGGTGCTTAGCAACTTTATTCCATCACTAAATGTAGTTGCTACCCCGCTAGCCCTAAGATATAACCAGTTCCTCCTCTTGGGGGACTTTAATATACATATGGACAAAACTCAGGACCTTTCAACAATCACTCTGCCAGACATTATGCAGGCATGTAGCCTGGTCCCATTGATATCCGCTCCCACAAACAACAGGGGACATACTCTTGACGAGAGCATCTGTAATTTAGAACTCGTGGCAAACCCTCCACTTCCTGTAACATGGTCAGACCACTTTCTCATTAACTTTAACATCCCTAAACTAAACAAGGACTCTCCACTAAAAATGATAAGGACGGAACACAGTTACATAGCCTTACACAAAACTTCCATCCCGGCGCTGACGGAGGCTCTCGAACTATCTGTCCCGACATCAACCGACAACCCTGAGGCAGACGCCCTCTCTCTTGAATCCTGACCTGGATCCGACATTGATGCCGTTGCTCCCATGATCTCCCGTCCCTAAAGGAGGTCTCACACCCCTTTACCCTGGTTTAATGAATCTCTCAAGAATATACTTGTAGAAACCTCAAAGGGAAATGGCGGATACACTACACTCCTGAAGACAAGAATATTTATAAAGCAGCTCTAAAAACTCACTACAAGCAAGTGAGAGAGGCCAGGAAAAATGTCCCCAGGTTAAGATTGAACTAGACCAAAACAAGGGAAAAGAGATTTTTAATAAAGTAAAATTCTTTACTTCCCGAAGCCTGCTAAGAAAGAAGCCCCGCTTTCAGCTGAGAGGACCAAGATGGTAGCACTATCTTTCCACAATAAGATCAATGTAATCCAACATTCCTTTGAAAAAATACCAGTGGAGGATCTGATCTCTTACCAATTTCAGAATGAAATACTTTGCCCCCCACAGCCCCCAACACTATTATTGTTTCCTGAATTACAAATTGATGAGTCGCTCAACTATCTTAAAGGCCTGAAGCCTGAATCCCCAGTGGATTCTGGCCCTGCTAAACTATTAGCTAAACTATTAGCACCTCTAGCATCTATCATCAACTCTACAGTCAACAAGGTACTTAACCTATCCCTCTCATCCGGTAAAATACTGCATATCTGTAAGCAGGCTAAAATCCTACCTCTTTTTAAAAAGACGACCGCCGACCACAAAGACCTAACTACCTAAGCAAGCGTGTTAAACGCTACAAACCGACAAGGACCTTAGGATCCTCCAATGCTGACTTTGTTCACACCCCAAAATTTGCCTGGCTCGTATGGGGGGGCAGATCTTTTGGGTTCCTCAGTGCAAAAGCATGGAACAGTCTACCGGCTCCGTCGAGAGACACTACAGATCTTTCAGCCTTCAGGAAACCCATTAAAACATGGCTTTTTAAGAACTAACTCTTTTAATGACCTGCTAACTGTCCATTTTTCAGCGACAGGACACTCTAGTCTGAGTAGCTGTGCGCTATACTAAATCCCCTCATTCATTCATTCATACACAGGCATTTATTGTATAATGTCATAAAAAAAGGAACTCGCATGTTTAAATTAATTTTTTGCTGATACCAAAAGGTTTCTAAATGCAGATCCTACCAAGCCAAGGAAATATCCTATCTTGATGCCCTTTCTCACCTCCAAGGAGGAACTAATCAATCATCCATAGGTCCACAAGGAGGCAAGTGGATCAGGCCCCCTCATTAAACACTCCAACAACTCCTCTGTTGTCAGGGGCCTCAAACCCTGCAGGGCAGCCGTGGTTGTGGGAAACAGAAATTCCTATAATAAAATCCAAAGAAAGAAAGTGCCACTTCCCAGATCCGGAGATAGCACCATTTATCTGTAAATTAACACAGGCTGCAGTCCTTGTTGTTCACACTGGAGCATTTCGGCAGAATGCCTTGTCCACAAATAGGTAAGAACACAGTCAAATCCAGGTGTTTAAATACTGATTCTGACCAAGGCATTCCGCTGAAACGCATGCAAGGTTCTCTGCATTGCATGCATGATTGTTTTTGTACAGGAAGGGGCACCTTCTTGCACAAAAACAATCCAGAAAGGTGTTTTCCTCTCTAAGTGTGCTGCAGCAGCACACATTGAAAAAGGAAAAAACGAGGAGAAAGACAAATATTTAACCTAATTATGCCTGCTCTGGGGAGGTGTAGGGGTTTACAGCAGCACCAGATTTACGTGTTTCAGTAAATCGGGGGGAGGGTCAAAATCCATGGGTGTTTGAATGGGAAAACCCATTGACACGACCATGGAACGTCTCCATGACGCAGAGTAAGGAAACATAGCAACTTGCGCTGCCTTGCCTTACTCCATATCTATGAGGCCATACAAAACCACTCAATGTGGCTTTGCGTGGCCTCATAGATATTGTTGAAAGGTTTGGCCACGAGAGCATCAGAAAAAGTAACGCTCCAGTGGTGCAAGCCTCTCATAAATAAGCCCCTATGTTCCTAGGTTTCACTTGGATTACCAATCTCTCTTATGCAGGTATCCAACACTATTAGTTCATCACTAGGTTTGCTTGCTAATGAGAATTCAATAACAAATTTGGTGGTGGGTTTTTAGGCCACCTTGCTGAGTCGGATTTATATGTATCAAGTTTTATTTCCTTCTCCTAATATAAAATGTGATAGAAGGGACACTGTGGTGTCAACTTCTGCAACAAAGAACACTTTTTGTGGTCTTCAAAATGGAATTAAACCTAGCATCACATTGGGCAAAGTCTCCACAACTATGGGTGATTCATTGGCAAGGAAATATCCAAGTTGAATCTTCACCCCCAATTGTGATTATTCTTTTTTGGTCAAAATAAAATAATTACAGACATTTAAAGCTTAATATATTGCTCTATTTCACATTAAATAGAGACATTGTGCTTAAATCTGCTATCAATAGATTGATAAAATTGATTACAATTTAGTTGACACAAGGGGATTTAAAAGCTGTGGCATTAATACTATTCACACTCTATTGTCTGCTTGAGAATATGGGTCACTATGTTGAAATCTGTAATTGCTTTTCAGACTCTATCAGTAATGCAAATGAGATCTGGTCATCTTAAACTCGATAATGTAGGAAGATGGTTGAGACTTCCAAATTAAAAACTTAGTGTGCCGTTCCTTTTGCTTTTTAAGGCAATTTTTATTTACCTTGACATTTTCTTACCAAAACATAAAACAGAGGGGTATATTCACAAGAACGTGTGATAACTACCGCAAGAGTAGCGTAACGCAACTTTCAATATCGCAGCCCATCACGGGCAAATTACCCTGTGTCAACGTGGAATTCACAACAAGATGGTAGCATGCGATAGACACCAGAAAATACGTCAAATGTCAGCGTCAAAATCAGCGAAACGCGAAAATTCATGAGATGAGGCCAATCGCGGTACAAAAAGTTGTGAAAAACAGCCACAGGCCTGCAAATCCCACGCGTCTTATGGGAAAATGCACCATAAAAACCACAGAAACAACACACCAGAAACAAGCCTGAGCACGGAGCAACATGGATGCACCCTGACCCAGCGCAGAGTACAACGCGAACCCCACAACCCCCACAGACCACCAGCAAGGAGCAACAGGCTCGGGGAAGGCCAAGGAGAAAAGGGAGAGGAAGACGTGGTGCAGACCGCAGGAAAACAAAACCAGCGTTATAGAGGTGACAGAACACTACCAGCAACTGACCCACAAGCAGACTACTGTGAATGCAGCCGGAGTGTCGAGGAGGCCAACGGAGGAGGCGATGAGGCGCCGGCATGGTGTGACAACCTAAACCAGGTACAAGCCCGCTGCCCACAGGAAGGCAGCAACAGCGACAGGAGGTGGCAGTCCAGCGCCACAGGAGGAGCTGGAGGAAACCCAGGCCACATTCATCAGTGTGGAGATGGTGCAAGGAGTAGGGAGTACGGACACAGCTCGAGAGGACCTGACAACATCAACAGGGAAAGTAACGGACAGGGCCTGGGTGGACGGGGGTAGATGGGCACATTACACACATGCACAACGAGGCGTAGCACACTGCACACCCACAATTACCCAGGATCATGTCCCTCATCCCCTAGGCACACTGCAGCACACACACACAGCAAGAACAGCACACCCACATCGACGACAACGCGGTACAATGCGAATAGCCCACACTGCAGAAAAGAGGACACAATTGGCTCCGCACATGCACAGAAACATGCCTACCACATCTGACAGAGCAGGAAACTGTGAAATGGAAATGTACGCGTACGACCTCACATGCGTCATGTAGTCCAAATCTACACTGTCCCGCAGGAGAATCCAGCACCTCACAAACAGTCACAATGTACATTGCCAAACAGTCTGCATATAAACTAGAACAATGCGTCAACATACATGTCAACACAATGTCAACATGCATCTCCCCTTCACATTGCAGAGGGGCACACAACTCCTCCAGCAGAGCACAGAAGACAACACATCTGTGATTCCGGAGAGGACCACCACACCAACGACACCGACGCCCTAAAACAGCCCATGGATATCCGACGCAAACCACCACCAGGACCAGGGCAGACAAGCTACTCAAAGGAGAACACAGCCCCTGCAACAGACCACACAAAGGAAGCACACGCAAGCACAGCTGACACGCAACACTTCACCCACCCACACATGGCCCCCCAATGCCATGTGTCATCACTCCAAAAGGAGGTGGCCCAACAAGTGGGGGTGGGTGCCGAACCCATGGAAGGCGAGCTAGAACACATACGTTGGTGTCTATCACCCTAAGGGACCACCCACACCCCACAAAGGAGACCCACACTGCCATAGAGACACATGCAGATGCACATTCACAGTACAGAACCACGCCCAGGGGCACGCAAATAGCAGTCACACACCCACGTTGGCACGGCGTACGATGGCCCTGGCCACTCCCCTTATGAATTGAGTGGGTGACGACAAAGCTACATGTCCAAGCTCCAACCCGCTGCCTGCGGTGGCATGTTTGCATCCGATGTACACAGCACACTGTAATGTCTTAGGGCCCAGGGCACTCATGCATACAACAAGACCACATAGATATCATGTCAAACTGGCTACGGGCACGTGCGTCTGGACCCTTTATTGGCAGGGCCACATGTACAGTGGTGCCTGTGCTGGATGTGTGTGGGGTGAGTGTAAGCCAGTCCGCATGGAATGCTTGGTGCTGGCAACAACTTGAACATTGGACTCCAGTGCAACGGAAACAGAAAACACATGCATAACAGAGTCAACTGCACAGCAACATGGATGGACCCGGAGCAAGGACAGAGGTCACCCAATATTCAGTCAGGAGGTACTGGGAGTTGCAGTGCACTAAGGTAGGGGCACTAGAGATGAGCGCGCTCATGTAAAGGAATTGCTAGGATTGTGTCCCTTCTGGTTAGTCCTGATGCAGATGCAGTGGGGTGTGTTACACCTGCATCAACTTCCTCATCAACGTCCCAGGTCTCCCACACTGCCTGAGGTGACAGTTGCATCCGCAGTCCACAGCGCAATACCCAGTAATGGTTCTGGGTGTGTAGCTTGACTACCACCTCCAGTCTGCATTCCTGCCTTGGGGATGTTGCCTCCTGCCCTCCCATTGTCTGTGCCATCTCCTGTACGCACACTTGACACATCTTCCCCATCATAGTCCCAGGTCTTCCCACTGGTGACATAGCTGCGCAACATCTCCACAGCACAAAACTCAATGACTAACGGACAATGGCTTGCGGTGCACTGAGTCACAGGCACCTGGAGTGCTGAGCAGGGTATCAGGCAGATGATGGCATCCACGACAGGACTGAGCAAGTCTGTAGGTCTGTCAGGACCACTGTATCAACTCTGGCAGATGGCGGTTGGAGGTGGTCCTTGCGGTGGTGGCGTGTGCCTCCTGCGGTGATGCGACGTCTGGGCCGGGCAGGACCCAAATCTATGTGTGGACCCTGGTGGCCCGCTGTTGAGGCCGGAGGCTGCGGACAGCGCAGGGCCACAGACACATGGCGTTGATGACCCAAAGACCACCATCACAGAGGTCATCCAATATATCAGAAGCAGGGGTCCCAGACCTGAGCAGCACAGAGTTAGTGGCCCCAGTTGCACTGCGGCCGGCACAGGCACCCAGCCATGGGACGGTGACTTGCGGTGCAGTCAGATGGGCCATGCGACCTTGGCAGGTCCCCATCAATGTTCCAGGTGTGTGTTGAAGAGGGTTGCGTGGGACAGTGGAAGGTGTACTCCAGGGCATGATGCAGAGCTTTGATGTTATCCGGAAGCAGCAAATGGGGGAGTTGAAAGTGCAACCCTCATTTTCACCCACTATTCAGTATCAGCTACATGAGGATGAAAACTAGCCCCTAGTCCATAGACTCAAACGCAACCAATGTACGACCGGGGAGTGTCCATGAATGTCGGGGAACAGACTTAGTGGCACAGGTGCCGAGCGGGGATGCAGTCTGCGATGATGCCGGTACACTGACATGAACTCCGCCATTGCCAAATCAAGACTGTGACCTACTGGACCGCAGTGTAGGCAGGAGGCAGTGGTCAGCAGTGGCCCACAGCCACTTGTCGTTGGCTGGCGAGGCACAGAGTTAGTGACACAAGGGCTGTTTTTGGTAGTGTTCGATCACCCCATAACGATGATCCTGTTCCCTCCGGACTGCAACGCATCATCCTCTTACGCCTCTCCGTGCGTGCGTTAACAGGTATTCTGCCTTTTGAATAAATAACCAATGTTCAGTTCCAAATCTGTGACTCACTCGTGCGTAGCGTAGGCCAAGGGTAGTAGTCCACGTAGGCACACAGACACGTGTGGTTGTGATGCCATGCACAAACTTGTTGGCACCACATCGAAGGGGGTATAGTGACTTGTCCTATGCCGTAAGTGGTGTTCACTGCCATGGTGTAATCAAGACTCAGTTCCAAATGTGTGACCTACCTGACCGTGGTGTAGGCCTGAGGCAGCGGTCAGCATGGACCATTCGCCGAGTATCGCCGGCATAGGTTGGATGGCCCCACCGGCCTGCGTAGTTCAGGTTCAGTGGCACCACGTGTTCGGACACCTCCGTGTATGTGACCCAGGTTTCGTCCAGGCTGAGCCGCATCTTCCTCTTACACCTCTCTGTGCAACCACTGGTGTGGACTTTGGCATTTGTGATTTGCGCCCAGGTGCTGGATGTGGGACCTACTGGTCCGCAGGGTAGTCCTGGTCCCTCATCCACGTATCGCCGGCTGGCATTGAACAGGATTAGTGACACCATGTGTCACAAGAAGCCCATATGGAACTATGCCTCAATGATTGGGTGGGGCCTGGTGCTGTTGCCACTGGCCTGGATTTCGGGTCACTGCTATTCATGACTCAGGACACAGTTTCACATATGGGACCTACTGTGCCAAAGAGTAGGCCTGAGGTGGCAGTAGAGTATGTCAACGTGGTGGGCCCTCCTTGACACACGCCGGTGTCGGTAGGTGATCAGTGAGGCCTGGCTGCCCAGGGGCGGGCCTGACGGGTTCGTGGTCCAGGGTGCGGGGGTCCGGCAGACGGACAGCATTGCAGGCAACTCTGCTCAAGAGGACAGCGTTGGCGTCATGGCAGGGTGAGAGGCGCTGCCCTAGCAGAGACATTGGGCTTTACGGAAGAGGACCACACCCAGGGCCACGTGCTTCTTATTCACACCCCTATGCTTGTGTGGCATACACCGGGCAATCCCACTCCGGTCATGCTTAGGGGGGCCATAACAGGTAAGATTTCTGCAAGGTCCCCCACTGGCTGTGGTGACATGGTTGCATCCCCTGTCCTCTACACTCCATACACCAGAGGTGTATGTCGCCATGGATATGGGCGTGTGCTGCATACTGTGGTCTGTCCAGCACATCTCCGCCACTCTTGGTATTGTGTACTTTCCCAATCATGGTACTACTGCATCCTTCACACATGCCTGTTTGCCACCTCTCCCCACATTCGGCTGTTGTGTGGCTGAGGTGCCATGCCGTTGATGGCTCATGTTCACGTCGTGTCTGGTGGGTGGGCATGTTGTTGTGCATGTTGGTTGTGATTTTGCGACATGTGCATTGCCAGAGTTGTGATTTGCATGGATGTGGAGTTGAGGTGAGTGGGGTGTTCATTTGGAACTTGCCAAGGGGCTGTGCATTTCCCTTGTTGCCATCCTGTGTACGCTGGTTGATGATGGACAGTCAGAGGATAAAGGAATCATGCACACAGGCTGTGTATTTGAAGGCGACATTGTTGGAGGTTCCACGGTGTTATGTTGTTGCCTGCACATTGGGTTGGGATGTGTTCTTTCTGTTGCAGTGATTTTGTGCTGTGTCACCAGGGGCCACAGGTAGGACATGTGTGGTGCGGGTTGCCCCCAAAACATGCGTGCATCTTGCTATGGCGTTTGGTCCTTGCTTGGTCTCCAGCATGACCTGCGCATTGTGTTGGACGTATGGGGACTGGGGTACCAGGCTGATGGTGCTGTCCAGGACAGGTGTGAGGGACTTGGATGTGGCTGGCAGTGGGACTCCTCCGACTCTGGCGGGTGTGTGTTGGGGGGTGCCAGGGGCCAACAGGTGCAGCCAAGCCAGCAGCTTGGTGTGGGCTGGGATGTTGATTGTCCGCTGTGTTTGTGCCATAGGCCTGTTGGGCGATGATGGTCGGGATGCGTGGGATGGTTGTCCCTTTCAGCCTGTGGTGGACGGTGACATTGTCAGAGGTTGGGTCTGTGCAGCTGGTACGCTTCCTGGGGATCCGCTGTCTTTGTCTGCGCTGTGTCTGTGGTGGTCCGGGGGGGGTTCCGGGTGTGGGTTGTGGTACTGGGTTGGTGTTGGTGGGTGTTGTGGCCCTCTTAGGTGTCTGGGCCGCATGATGGGTGGCTCCATGGCATCTGTTGCCCTTCCGATGTGGCCCTGGGCTGTGCTCTCTTTTGTGGTGCAGGCTGCCGTCCGACTTTACACCAAGTCAGAGCAGATTTAAATTTCCTGGTGCTAACATGCCTTATCACCTGTTTTGTGTTTTTATCACAGATCTGGCTGGTTGTTGTGAATGTTGAGGTGTGATGTTGTCACGGCTTTTGACACAGGAACGCCCACTCTGCATCTCATTAGCGATAGTTGCGCGGGTCGTCTGTGGCGATGTTATTTGTGACTGCTATCGCGGATTTACTGGTGCTGTGGGCTGGTAGCACCAGCTTGTGAATGGAGAGGTACATTTATCATGACTTTGGCTGCGATAAAGTGCCGTTAATCCGGCGATAGCTCCTTGTGAATATGCCCCAGAGTCATCATCATACGACATTGTGCTCGCAAGTATTACATTTTCTCTTGAGACAACACTCGAAAGAAAAACATCCCCACAACAGAAAATGAACTCCCAGAGGGGAAACGGTATCTTAAAGGGATAAGCAAAACAATCCAAATAACTGCTGGTATTCAAACAATAGTCTTTCTCTGCCCCTACTCTCAGCATGCAGCTAGATTCATGTCCCTTCCTTCCAACCAAACACATTTAAGGACCAGCCAAGGGGCACATGCCTATTCAGGGACTCCTACCAAGAAATAATTAAAGAAAGTCTCCAAATGCCCTCAGGGAGCAGGGGTTCTCTTCTCATGTTATTAATCAACCTTTCTGTTGCCAATATTCCTCACATTCTCAAGAACCATTGTGCCATAGTTGGAGGATCTTCTTTTCTCAAGTTGATGACAATAGTGCCTTAACCGCCCACGGACATTTGCAATCAACATTCTATCATTTTTTTTAAATTGCTTTTATCAATGACATTTTTAGAAAGTGAATGTTCTCTGAAAAGGCTCCTCTCCAATAAAACGATTTCTGGGTTAGTCAGTATGGGTTAGCCTAGGCAGAGCCATGCTGCCAGTTTTTCCCATCAAGCATTTTTCCAGGGGGCTAAAGTCATTGTCTAAAAATTTTGTAAGGTTAAGGGAGCTGCTGCTGGTGTCTCAGTCACGTTCTAAAGCTACCTGAGGTAAATTAGAGCAGGGGCTTCAGGAGAAGGAGAGGGAGAGAGGGGGGAAATTAGTAAAGAGACAGAGACGTGATGGATGGATGGATGGAAAGAGGGACAGATAGAGTGAGGGTCTGGTCTCAACTTTTTTGCCAAGGCTGCTTTTGATTTCTGGACCAGCCTTTACCCCGAGAGGCTTTTATTGTGCTAAGGGCTTCCTTCAAAACACTGACTGGCCTTTCATGTATGGCTTAAATCTCATATCTGCATGATTCTATGGATAATCAGAGTAACTCTTATCAGAGGATTGTTACCTTTCTGGGCTTTAAAATATTTCCCGTCTTTCAGATCATAACTCCAGTACTTCTCTATATAATAATACTGATAGCTCTAGACTGTATGTTTTTTCTCTCTAGAATTATATCATTTTTATGTTAAGATTTTAATGGCGGTCTTTGTGGCCTAGTCCTAAGAGTATCTATTCACATTGAAACATAAAACTGAACTTTTTTATTTAGTTCTATTTCTTTTTTATCTTACGCACGTTAGCCCATCACTCTGTATTGCCAAGTAAAACTCTGCTAAAGTATCAATATTGCCAATTAATACTGCAACTAGTAATGATCCATATTCCTCTTAAATGTGTTTCAATATATTAGACAACACTGTTGTTGAAAGGGTATCATGCATAGATGTATATAAGACAGCAGAAATGCCGCCTCAAAATTTGCCTTCTCATGTTTCGCACTTTTGAGGTCTTGATCCAGTCAGTCAGTCAATCAAAATACTTTATTTGATTACAATATGTAATCGTAAAAGCTGCAGTCTAACAAACACAAAAAAGGGACAAAATGGGGAGTAGAGAGGTACCACTCAACATGAGTAGTGGAGGTGGATACATCCTCCCAAGATTAAGTCAATAAACATAGTGATCCACCCACAAGTATGTATGTATGTCAGGTCCTCCCAGAATAATTATGTATCCCCACAATGGTGGAAAGTACACACTAGTTGTTTAAATACCCCTCACACACCAAAAGGGCCCTTCATCATAGGGGTCTTCCCGCCCCTCTACGGGACAGGGCGTGCTGCGACCTACGTTTGCGAGGGAGCACTATTGTTGTGAGACAACTATGTGTTGTGTAGGGGTGTAAGAGGAAGGGTCAGGGGTGAATGGGAGAGTGAGATAAAAAACACCTGGCTCGTTGGTCTAAAAAATGTTAATATACCTTTGAGCTGGTATTAGTAAAAGGTGGGGGGAGGGGGTGTGTATGCCTCAATGAACTGCGCCTCCTATGTCTGCCGACATGTTTCGAAGCTCCCCAGGCTTCTTCTTCAGGACCTTAAGGATCCCTTCCTATACTCACAGTGATATGTTTGTATTGTGACAAATTTATGGTGTAGAAGAAAAAATGTTATGCAGGAGAAATGGCTGCATGAAATTATAATGCCTCAATAGGTCTTTGTAGTCAATACACCTGTAAAAAACGGGGGGAGAAAAAGAACGTATATTTGTTGCTAGATGCTTAATCCATCGTGAGCATACGGTGACCTGTAAAAAAGTGATACTATAAAGTTCCATTACCATTAATTTTATGCAATAACGTGTCCTGGCGTGAGGAAAGTAAGTTAAGGACACTAAAAAAAGACAAAACATACACAAAACATAAAGCACACACTCTATGTAAAACGGACCTCAGTTGGTAAGTCCATAGAATCCATGAATCTATATTGTAGCGTTTAGTTTGTGGTAGGACATCGGAAATCAACCTACTTGAAGTTTGTAAGGTTAAAGCATCATGAGCCTTTGAACGGGTGGAGGGAGTGCCTAATAGGCTATCTAGAGGAGGAAAAGACAAGTTTTTACCAGAGAAGGTTGATTGGTAGTCCATGCAATCAACCTGGTAACAAGTGAGACTTCAATCGGCTATGCCGTACTTACGACTCCCAGGTGCACTGCCCCGCTTAGTACAACCTCTCCGATCGGCTCCGCTGGTTAACTGAGTCAGGTATGAGGTCCAGTTTAAGTATAGTCCCCAATTAGAGTTTCCGCCTTAATTGCGGTGGCGCGAAAAGAAAGGGGCTGCACCTGTGTATGTCGTCGCCTGAGTCGAAGGGATTTGCGCTAACTCTGCTTCCGGTGACCCGGAACCGGAAGTCTAGAGATGTGGGTCGAAAAATTGAAAATCTATGCTGAGTTCCCATTAGTAATATTTACGTGAGTGGAGGTTCATTAAAAGTGTAAATAGATAAAAAACGGATACACATTGACAGGGTATATATTTCGTTGCGTGGGTAGTCAAAATAACTACGCTTACACTCACCGTGATGAACCGGGAGTGTAGATCTACTACCAGAGACGTTAAGTAATTAGTCGTGATATCACTGCTGCCATTATCCAGGGTGGACTGGAAGTACTAGGGTATATACAATGATGTTGTATGATGGATAAAGGTATTCATACAAGGTGCCTCATTTTTTGAGCCTATGAGTTGGTTGGTGAATGAGTTATATTTCTTTGTTTGCACACTAGGGACTTATAAGGGCACCCCAGAATCCAATCTGTGGTGTACCTAAGGTACATGGAGTCAATTTAGAGAGGAACCAGCTAGGCTGGGGTCCTGAATAACAGGGCCCCAGTCAGACAAAAGTCGAAAAACAGTGAAACATTAGCAACAAGTGGGGGTAACCATAAGAAGCAGATCCTACTCTCCTACAATAGCTCCTAAGAAAAGAGTTTTGTAGTTTTAATTCCTCATGTAAAACATATCTTCTGAACATAAAAAGTTGCTTGATCCAGAATTTATCAGCCTTATAAATGAATGCAAGGTTTAGGAATGACTGTGGTCTATCAAGCTCACTCAGGAAAAATTTAACATAGGAATTCCAGGGAATTAAAAAACTATTATCACAGTTTAAACATTTGATAATAAACACCGTTATTTAATGAGGAGGGAAGGGTATTCCAGATGGAGATTCATATGAGTAAATGTGCCAACTTAAAAGCGTCTTCAACATAAATCATTTCCAGATCCTCATGGCCGAAATAGTGCAGAGCACTGGGCGGGAGGGAGAGGAGGCACTCACAGAAGTGATTCTCCTCATACTGCACACTCTTAATACAATTCCGTAACGAAACATGAGGGGCTCCCTTTGCAAAATACACGAGGGGTCCCCCTCCCCAGCCCACCACCCATCACTTTTTCTGAGGGGGCCCGCTAGAACTCCAGCAGCCGGGGGCTGCAGGAGCTTTTGTTGCTCCACTGTCTTAATATTAGCAAATCCCCACATCTGGGCACCATATGTAGGCATAGGGATACATTGGCTGTTACAAATCTCCACTAAGAGAACTATAGGTTTAATGCCACCCTGATTAGACACATTGTAAAATGTACCTACTGACTATGAAAATGGTAGGTGTCTAGCAGCCTAACATGCAGACTATGAGTTTGAGCTGTCAAATGTAACTCCTAAATAAGGGTACTAAAACCCCTTCTCAAGTATCTTGCCCTGCACAGATATTGTTTGTGGCCTGGAGCTCTTCTGGCCACAAGACATTACTTGTAATTAAATCAAATAAGTCACGAGATCAAGGTCAACCATGATATTCTTGAATGCATTCACTGATTTCTTTCAACCCATTAGGTGCATGGGTCATCGAGAAGGGGTGGCTGGGATTGGCCTTGAGCACAATATCGGGACGTCCTGCACAAACTCGATCAAAAATGAAGATCAGATTGATAATGTATAAATTAAAAAAATGGGGGCGAGATGCAGCCTTGCTTTACCCCCATTCTAATTTAAACAATTTTGTGCATTCTCTGTTGGGCCAAAATTTGACCTTGGCTGTGAGATCAGAGTGTAGTGTAACTACAAAATCTACAAATGCTACATCAAGCCTAATATTTCTTAGTTCACGGTACTATTTAAATCTATTAACAAGGTCAAAGGCACTGGATAGATTAATGAACTCCGCGTACAATGGGCAGCCCTTGCCAATGGTGTACGTGCTAATGATTAGATGTAAATTGAGGCATTTCTCTATTATACCTAGTTACTCATGGACACCATACTGTGCTTTGCTGAATATGCTTTTATCTGTGAACCAATCGGAAATCCTTTTGTAAACGAGCCTACCTACACCCCAAACCATAGAGAAATGGGCCTTTAGCACTCGGAGTAGAAACTATTAGTCTTTTAAAAAAAATAGGGACTATGATAGACGCACCACATGATCTTGGTATTGTGGACCTCGTGGCATGGTTTAAAACACCCGGTGAGAAGCAGAGCCCAGAGATCGGTGTTAGATTTATAAAGATCAACTGGTACATCCAGCTCAGGTGCTTTGCCAGAAGGGCTATGGAAAATAGCCATCTCTATCTCATGAAGTTCAAACACGATGGGATCAGCACTGGAGCCACTATTCTGCAGATATCTGGGAACCCATCCTTGCCACATGACCCTGTTTTTGCCTGAAAATATTAATAGTTTGCCAGAAAGCTTTAATGTCTTTAAACTCACATGCTCTCATTTAAGACTCCTAGGTGCTCCTTTTCAGTTCATCCGTTCTCTGTTTTAATGTTGCTTTCTAGAGGATTCTAAGAAAACAGTTGCATCAAGACAGAGACAATATAAAAATAATGAAAGATGATTTCTTTCAAATTATCCAACAATGTGCTGGATTAGGCTGATTTCCAAGCCAATCTAAGACCATTATTTTTTACTGAAAGCCCAACAATATCTCCAGAGGACACAGTAACTGAGGGCAAAGGTACTGAAACTAAAGCACCCAGATGTTTATGATTCCACAATAACTCCCAGACCAGAAGGTAAGCAGCACATATATGCAATCCCTGACTGTGTTACAGCCCTGGCCAAAGAAAGTGGGAACAGCAAAGTCAGCACATTCCTCAGATTCAAGAGCGATTACTATCTCTCTCAAGAATATATGTTGAAAGAGTTTGTCCCCGAGGGTCAAATGATGGCTCAGAAACAAAATTACAGCTAGAACTGTCACTTAATAATACTGGTGAGTAATTTGGCATTACAATCGCCACAGAACTGTATATTGATAGCAGAGAAATCAGGCTAAACCTGCGAGCACAAGCTATCACCAAGGGATAATAAATAGTTGAAATTGTAAACATCTATCTGATTAAGATCATTATTATAAAAACAAATTGAAAAACATGTCCATAAGATTTAAATTGCACATTCTGCTATGGTCAACATTAATTTGAGAAACGTGAAAGTAGTGTCAATTTTGCTGGACCTGAGTTAGAATGGGTGGCAGGTTTAGAGTAACATGTAAACCCGTCGCAGAGCGTCTCCTGAACAGCTCAAGTTTCCTGGAATAATAAAGTATCAAATTGATTCATAAATTCTTTAGTGCTTGTGATCTCTCCCTAAAACATAGTAAAATAGGCCTACACCTGATTAGCACATTTAATTCACTTGTAAGTCCCTAGTATATGGTACATACAGTACAGGGCCAGTAAATTAAATGCTGCTAGTAGGCACCACCACTCATTGTGACACCCACTAAAACAGCCTTATAGAAAAATGTCTCAGGCCTGACACTGTAACCTTGTGGGGCAGTTTTAAACTGCCATTTCGACCTTGCAAAACAAACCTTTTGCCATGTCCAAATCTTCCTTTTTAATACTTTTAAGTCACCCCTAAGATAGGCACTAAAGGCTAATAAGGCAGCGGACATTATATTTAAAAAGTAGGATGCGTGTACTTAAGTTTCACATATGGCAGTGAAAAACTCCTAAAGTCATGTTTTTTCACTGTTGTAAGGCCTGTCTGTCCCATTGGTTAACACTGGTTGACCCTATTACATTTAATAAATAGTAGATTGGGAGCATATAGAGATATGCTGTTTAGACTCAAATTAATTGTAGTATAAAATCCTCTTTAATGGTGATGTTGGATTGTACGGAAAATGCAACTTGAAAGTTGGCATTTGCTTGCCCCAACCATTTGTGCCTTCAGCCAGTGTACAGGGTCGTATGACTGTGAATGGTTCTGTGGTTGGGGAATGTGTATTCCTTACAGACAGTGACATACAGGGGGCTTAGGTGTGGACAGGAAAAGCCAACCTTGCAGGAGGAGCTGTATCTAGCCTCACTTACACTTCAAGGGGCTTTGCCTCCCTCACCCACAAAGGAATCTGACACCAGACCTGCTGGCTTTTTGTCACTCTTAGACAGTTTGGAGCCTTGACAGGAGATAGGGAAGAATGTTCCAGAACCAGATTTGGGGATAGACCAGGGAATAACCCCACATACAAGCTAGAACTAGGTAGGATATTGGACCTACAGAGCCACTCATTGGGACACTCCTGGACCTGTGGAACTTACAGAAGAATCACCGCTCTGCTGCCAGAGGACTACCCTGCAGCTTGAAGGACTGCATTGCTGTCTGAGAATGAGCTTGCTTGGGTGTATCCCAAGTTAACCAGAGTGACTCAGTTGGCTAACCTCCTGTGTGAGCTACAAGGACATGACAAGCTTCAGAGTAGTCCCAGCAACTGCCCTGCTGACCTGCTGTGCTGGACCTACCTGGGCCTACAGCTGCAGCAGTCTGAGCACCGCTGCTGGACTCTACCTGGAGTGAGTCCTGATTCCCAAGGGGTGCCCCCACCTGGTCCTGGATCCTCTTGGCTAGCTTAAGAATGAACTAATTGCCTAATTGTGGGCTCCATCAAGTACGAAGCATCACAACATAGCTCAATGCAAAACCTCACATTGCAGCCCCTGGTTGGAGGACTTATTGGAAGTGATGCAGTGTGGGGCAATTCTACAAATGACTTTGCATTGCAGCCCAGTGCAGCTCCTGCTTGGAACCAATGCTGAGCAACATGAAGCCTCACATCAAGGACATAAGGTAGAACTCTCAAGCAGGACAGACCTTGTCCCTGTATCTAGCCCATGCTCCATTGCGGTTGGGCTGAACTTGTGACTTTACCCTGATCCGGCGCAACCAGATAACCACAGTTGGTGCTTAGTGCTTTTTGGTGCAATCTAAACGAAACACTTTAAAAGTTAATATCTTCAGTCCTATTTTTTGTTCTGATATTTTATTTATTGAAATTTCTTTTTCGAAATTTGTTTGGGATTTTTCTTGTGTTTTGGTTTTACTTTAATACTGTTTCTGTGCTACATAAATACTTTACACATTGCCTTTAAGTTATGCCTGATTGTGTTTGTTGCCAAGCTAACAGAGGGTTAGCACAGGTTAATTTAGTGACTACTAGTGGTTAATCCTGATAGGGATCATGGTTGTTGTGGTTGATGCCTAAATGGGGCTTCTGACCCAGACAGCCAAAAACCCAGTTTCTTACAGGTGGTCACTGAACATTATGGCAAGGTGATAAAAAAAATCCAGATGTCAATAACTTTATTGTGTCAGAGTCACCTGCCACATTCATCTATTGAGACAACGAATTCCTCGGATAAATCTTCTTCTTAAAATAGATAATGATAGAGTCACCAGGTAAAAACATGATGGAAGGGCTAACCCGAGCCACTCTTCCACACAAGCCAATTTGATCAAAATTAACAACTTAGAGGAGTGTATAGCCAATGAACAACCTTTTTCTTAAGTTGCTCTGAATCCTCAGGCATCGTAAAACTAAGAGTTGGCACATTTGCTATAATAACCACAAGGGACAAGCATTAGGTGGCAAATTAAGGATCCATGAAGTATTCTTGCCCAAATTCAATATTAAACCCCTGGGTGGCTTATGGTTGTGGCAAGTCTGTTGAGTGGGTGAAGTGGCAGCGTTAAGAGACTGACGTGACTCAGAGGGTGTAGGGGCAATTGAGGATGAAATGTTAGTGGTCTGTCCAGCCTCAGGGACAGTAGAAAGAGTCCCCAACTCAGTTGCATGTCAGGAGGGAAACGATAAGGGACAAAAGCTGGAACCAGAAAAACCAGGAGTGGTAAAGAGACTCTGAATGCATTGGGCAACTGCTTGTTCCGTGTGTTCAGAGGAAAAAACACCAATGAAATGATGGGGAGGATGCAAACTTGCGAGACTTAGAACTTTGTTAAGGCGTTTCTCGATGTTTTTAAGCCATTCAGCAAGGGGGGGAATAATCTTTACCACCATTGCACTGAAGTTTAAATAAAAGTTCTTTTTGACAGAAAAGCTAGGCATAGCTGCCTTTCTTTTATGCTGCGCAATAGGGCCTGTCTCAATGGGAGGACTAGTAAAAGTAGAGACAGAGGGGCATATTATCTAGGGCAATATCGCCGCTTTAGCGGCACTTTTTGCCGCTAAAGCAGCGATATTTTTATCGCCCTATTATCAAGCTGTTGCTAACCGCTGTTAGCGACAGTTTAGTGGCAATAGCCCACCTTTTTGGTCCACTTTTCATGTCAGCGATTATTTTTGCTAATGACATACAAAGTGGGCGTTCCTCACAATGTCTGCATGATTAACGTGGCAAACACAACTTCGCACTATTAACAATGCGGCCCCAGCGATAAAAAAAACGCGCTAAGCGCGGTTATCGCATGAAGTTAACGTCTGCTTTTTCTTTTAGCTATGCTGATAATGGGAGGTGGATCGCAATGTTATGACCACACTCCCCTATCAGCAAGCATCTCCATAATCATCGCTGGATTTAAGGCGATATTTCTGTTTCTCGCCGTCTATCGCTGGAATTACATCGCCTGTTTGCAAAGCGTTGATAATACGCAGCTAACACGGCGATGTAATTTAGCGATAGACGGCGATCAACAGTAAAGCACTAAGTGCGCTTAGCGATGTTTATCGCTCTTTTTTGATAATATGCCCCAGAGTTCGGTAGATAAGCAGAGTTCAGGGTGGACAGCAGAGTTCAGGGTGGACAGGTAAAGAGCCCTAGTACACTATTGATTCATTCTCCTAAGATATCCCCTCTACAGTCTTTTCCAAAAAACATATGATGGTAGTACTCTTGGTAGTAATGACAGTAATTAAGGTAGTGTTGCCTGTGGTTAGCACATACCCATCCTATTGTACTGGCCCAACCCAGGCAACCTCCTCTTGACACTAATGTACACAACATACAGAAACAGGCTTCTTGTGAAAAAACTTGTTGTGCTACCTTAACACTGGCCCCTACTTGCTCCTCCTTGAAGTGAATGATTAAACAATTTAGCATTAGTAGCTTCTAAAGCTCAAAGTAGAACCTTGGAAGTTTTCAGAATAATTCAGTTTGCAGTGTGATGCAGAGCAAATTTCACGGGTAGTACAACGCACAGATACATGGATATACTGTGACTCGGGTTGCCTGAAGAACCTGCCTTTGCTCAGATAGCGCCCTGGGAGGAAAGAAATGTGGCCATCTGGCTGGGGCTTGTGAATAAAACGAGGCAGCATGAGGCCCATTTTGTGTTCCAATTCAGTCACACATCAAAGCAGAGACTGGCCTTTGTACACAAACTTCTCAGCACCTCCCCCAAATATTCCGATTCAGTCACAGTGGTAGCTTGATCACGCTAGGGCCAAGTTGTTGGTGGTGTGAATGGCGGTGCTGCTGTGTTGCAGTGGGTGGTGAGAGGGAGATAGGAGAGGTTGAAAGGGGGTTTATTGGATGTAAACGGCACCAGAGAAAAGTAAAAAGGATTAAAAGCAGCTTAGTCTGCATCTTTGGTGTCAAGAGGGATGCTGCTGTCAGCAAGACTTCAATATACACAGCTCCTTGTGCCTCTCTGAAGATTGGCACCCTGGGCCTGGGCCCAGCTTGCCCATGCAAAAGGCCATCGCTGGTTGCCTGCTTCCCTCCCTCTATCCAGGATGTGGCGTTACGGTCTGCGCTACAGACTGGGGATCTTCGCATCGGCTCAACATCCTGTGATTTTGGACAAATCATGTAATCTGCCTGTGCCTATAAACAATGCATGTGATCTTGTGTAATGCAACTGGGTCTCCTGTAAAGCTGTGGGCCTTGGGTCGAGTTTGTGCTATATTTAAAACCTACACTAAAAGGTAAAAACTAAACCTTATCGAAAGACAAATTAGATAGCCATTTACTGGCTGATTTGTACAAAGTGAAACCGGAAAACCTAGATAAACCCTGCTTCCATTTCTAAATTGTGGGATCTTAGGCAAACATTTTATTTCACTAAAACTCTGTTTTCTTCATTATCACGTCTGAAAGCACTTCCAAATATGTGATTTCAGACTGCCAGTTGTACAAACTATCTCTACTTCTCAGTGTCATATTGTTAGAAATGGGGTCTCTAGTTGGCAATGGTTTGCACCTTGCCCAAGTAGGGACCCTTTCTTCTAGTCAGGATAAGGGAGTTACACTCTTAAGATAACCTCTGTTCACCCCCTTGGTAGCTTGGCACGAGCAGTCAGGCTCATCTTAGAAGCAGTGTGTAAAGCATTTGCACATAACCAACAGTAACACCGTGAAAGCACTACAAAAGGACACAACACCAGTTTAGAAAAATATCCAATATTTTTATATACCTAACACAATACCAAAAACGATAAAAAAAATCCCCACTACAGTACTTCAGAAATCTTCAGTTATAAAAACAAACTTGAAATAAAGTTCCTTGAAGTTGATAGCTCCATCAGGGGCTATCCCGGCGTCATGAACAACAAATATTAAACGTCCCGGATCAGCTACGGTGTCGGGAACACCCGCAGAACAGTACCTTTAGAAATGCAGGGCGTTGGTGACCTCTTGTTGAGCTCTGAAAGCACATCCTCCGCAGGCGTCCGTTCCGGAGGTCGGTGCAGGAATCAACGGGCCCTTGAAGTCGCACATGGTGCAAATTGAACTCCTCGCGGTTGAATTGAGGGGCAGTGGCATGCGTCGGGTGCTGCGGTTTGAATTGCAGCAATGTGGCGTGCGGTGCCCTCAGGTCGCGGTGCAGGCAGCAGTTAAGTGACGGTCGTCCAACAGCGTCGGTAAGACCAGGGCTGCGGTGCGTAGTGATGCGGTGCTCGTCGCCGTGCTAGCAGGTCACGGTGCAAACAGCAGATTCGTCCTTGCGGAAGCGCTGTCATCGGCTGATGAACTGGAGTCGATGGCGCCGGCGTCTGTAGGCCACGGCTGCGGTGCGGGATGAGGATGGTGCGTCATGTAACTTACGAGCGGTGCCCTCGAACCACAGTGCAAGCAGTGGTGTAGATGTCGGCATGAAGCGTCGTTGTCAGGGACACCAGGGCCACGGCGTGAAGTGAGGCGGTGCAGAGTGCCGTGACCACAGATCCCGGTGCAAGCAGCGGCGTCAGGTGGTATTGTCGGTGAGACCAGGGTTGCGGTGCGGTGTTGCGGCGGTGCCCTCTGCGGTGCCTTCAGGACACGGAGTCAGCAGTGGCGTCATAGATGCCGTCAAGTTACTTTTCTTCTCTTGCAGCACAAAAACACACAGTCCCCAGTGCTGAAGGCAGAAGAGTTTGAAGTCTTGCTGTTCCTGAGACTTCTTGAACAGGGGGCAAACTCTGCCTCAAGCCCTTGGAGAATTCAATAAAAAAGTTGTAGAAAGTTCAAGTCCAGTCCTTTCACAGCCCAAGACAGAAGCAGCCACTGCAGGCCAACACAGCAAAGCACTCAGCAAAGTGGTAGTTCCTCCTCACAGCTTCTCCAGCCCTCTTCTTTGCAATCTTCTTAGTCCAAAAGTGTTCTAAAGTTTAGGGGTTTGGGCTCCACTGTTTATAGCCCAAAATCCTTTGTCCTCTCAGTCAGAGAGTGTCTGTGCCCAACCAGAACCAGTTCTGTCCTCTATGGTGCAGCTTCCTGGAAGGAGGTGGAGACAGCATTTTCAGTGGCAGACCAGACCCATTCAGGTGAAAGGAAATCTCCTCCCCCTACTCTAAATTCAGCCCAGGTCTATTCAACCCATCCCTGACCCACTTAGACTCTCTGGAGCCAATGCTCCTCCCCAGTCCCTGTTATCCCAAAGCCAGACAGTCAATCCACAAACCAAACAGAGGCACACTGGATGGCTGAGTAAGAAAATGCCTACTTACTAAAAGTGGTATTTTCTAACACAGAATGTAAAAATCACCTTCACTAAAAGATGAATTTTTAGATTCTGAGTTCAGACATACTAAACTTTATTTCTCTACCTTTTTCCCAGGGCCAGTTACGTTTATAAGATGTGATAAACAAACTCAAAATGTTGTCCTATGGGAACAGGTAGCCTTGCAATAGTGAAAAACTAACTTGGCAGTAATTCACTATCAGGACCGGCCACACACACCAGGGCATGTTCTACCTTTCACATACACTGAATCCTGCCAACAGGGGTAACTTGGGCCTACCTTAGGGATGACTGACATTAAAAAAGGGAAGGGTGGGGCCTGGCAAGTGGGTGCACTTGCCATGTCGACATGGCAGTATCAGACTGCACACAGGCTCTGCAATGGCAGGTCAGAGTTACATTTACAGGCTGCTTGGGTTAGTGGCACAATCTGTGCTGAAAGCCCACTAGAAGCATTTGATTTACAGGCCTGGGACACACACGGTGCACTGGACTAGGGACTGAGTAGTAAATCAAATCAGCCAATCATGGAAACGCCAAACCATAGTAACAATTTACAACAGGAGAACTTGCACTTTAACACTGAACAGCAGTGGAAAAGTTACCAGAGACAAAAAACCAGCAAAAACAGTGTCAAACCCGGAAGGTCAGCCAGCAAATAGTCAGGAGAAACACGCCAACAGATGCCAAGTCTACACATATGTCAAAGAAATCCACGTTTTTAAAATTTGAAGAGACTTTATCATATTTTATGTGATGTTTGTGTATGATTTACATAGTAAATTATTTTCAGGGCTTGGCTCCTGCACAGGCTCTAAGATCCGAGCCAGACACGTTTCTGGGCTCTAGCTCACTCTCCCTGATAATTTACTGGCTCGCACACCTCTAGTAGGAGAGCAATGCCCTGCGTTCTGCATCATCTGGCTCCCCGAGAGAGGTGAGTGAAGTGGCGGCAGCAATTTCCCACATCAGCGCTGGAACGTGGGAGATAGAACCGGGTGGGTAGCCCCTTGATCAGTGACAGCATCCGATGAAAATGGCTGAGAGTGTGACTCAAACCACCAGAAAGTAGCAAAGGGAGGTACCAACAGCTGGGACAAGCAGCGAGATCAGCAGTACAGCATCTTGAGTGTTACTGGAAAGTGAAACTGGGAGAAGGTGCACATTCCTGTCTGGGGCACAAGTGCAGTAGGGAGCAGCAGGATATGGGGTAGGCTTGATATTATGCACCTAGGAACACATATTCATTTTTCTAAGATTATTTTCTTGTTTGGTAGAATGACAGTACACTGTCTCAGACAGGTAAATATTGCTTACAATTCAAAGTGGTATTTCGGGCCAGATGTACGAAGCATTTTACCGGTCACAAACCAGTAAAAATGCATTTTGCCATGTACAGAAGGCAAAATGCGACTTGTAACTTGCTACTGAATGGCATTTTGCATTTGTGATTCGGTACTAGAAAGGGTATGTTTAGGGCATCCCATCCCAATACCGAATAGCATAGGTATGTATGAATGTTTCTCGACCGGGAATGCGGTTGCAAAACATTTGCAGCTCATGTGACCTGCCTCATCAATATTGATAAGGCAGGTGAATTTGCAACCTACTGCGAATCGCTAACATTGTCAAACACACTGTTGTGCATCGCAGTTTGTGATATCCTGATAACGAATTGCTAAAATTCACTATTAGGAAAACGCAAATACGGGATTTTGTACATCTGGCGCTTCATTCCATTACATTGTGCAATTCCCCATTATCAAATTAATAGTTTGAGGATTAATGACTTGAGCATCTGTGGGTCCCTGAGCTACCCACATGGTGGGTACCTCACTGTTTCAGCACATAGGGGCATATTTATTACTGACTTGCATCGCCCATGCAAGGGGGCACAAGGCCGATGCAACAGCAAAATCAGATTTATCAAGATAAATATCTTTATTCTCCTCTTTTTTCATCTTTCCATGAGTGCTGCATTGTGCAGGTGCCCCTTCCTCACAAAAACAATCCAGCCTGCAACACAGGCACCCTTTCACTATGGCTCAAAGGTTCCTGTGCTAGGCATCAGATTGTGCACCAGTGCAAAGAAAGGACAGGAGTGTGCCATATAATGTTAAATACAACGCATTGCTGCCTTTCCTTTTCATGCAGCACAGCATATCGCAGCAAGGTGGCTTGCTGCATTGCGCCGCATGAAAGCTTGATAAAAGTGCTCCACAATGTCCACAGGGTTTTTCAGGATTTCTGCTAATATCTCTGCAGGACCACAAAATATGGCAAAGGTCACAGCGTGGTTCTCCACAGGTCCAACTCCTGTCATGTAGCAACAAATGTGCCCTATGTAATTTACACGGGGACCAATACCAGTCATAGCAAACGTTGAAATAATGAAATTTGAGCAGTGAGATTCTCAATACCCTGTCATGATCAAGTAGCAAAGTTACCCAATCATCAGGCGAGTATTCCCTAGCCACGAACGTCTGCAATCATAACCTGGTCACCATGAGGGAGGGATTAGAGTGTAAGGCTTTGGTCAAGACCCCGTATAGCCCTGACAATACTCCTTTAAAGTGGCAGATGTGGGACACAGGAAGAACAACTGGTGAGGGCCCCAGAGAGTTTCCGAGGAAGTGTGCCAGTTGTCTGTACTTCCAGCAGTCACTACCTGAAAGGCCAATCTGACCTCGAAGGAATTCACATCCCTCATGGAGTAGTTGATCAACTGTTCTCACCCCCTTAATACACCATGACAGCCAGTCAAACGGCTTGCCGGCAAAGCAGATTCCTGCATCATATCACAGTATAGCTCCAAAGTGGAGGGATACTGTCAAGAGTGTGTGTGCCAAAAGAATGGCATTGAATATCAGGTTCTACACCATAAGGCAGTGTGTGGTAACCAGGGTATACCGGCAGCAGCGTGGCGGGGCATCCCACAATATGACTCTCCATGTAAACCAATGTTGGGGCATCCTTGGGCTCTAGCAGGTGGCAAGCTAGCTGCAACAAATGGAATGCCAGACTGTACAAAGTTATGTGTTGGGAGGAGCACGCACGGTGAAAAACCTTAAAAAACCTTAAAAAAAGAAATATTAATAAATACATAATTTAGCATTTAAAAAACCGTACAAATTCACTTAAAAAACCATAGGTTTAACACACGTTATAGTTAGGAATTAGCATTTAAAAAACCTTGCAAATTCACTTAAAAAACCATAGGTTTCACACAGGTTATAGTTAGGTGGACATTTCCCTCGTAAAAAACCAATGAAATTCCCCCGTTATAGTTAGTTCAGATAACTATAACTCACGCGACCGCCACTCTATCACAAGGATGATGTCATCAGTGATGTCATGAGTGATGCCACTGACCATGTCATGAGTGATGTAATATGTGACGTCATGAGCAGTGGATTGCGGGCGTGCGAGTTATAGTTAGCTGAACTAACTATAACGGGGGAATTTCATTGGTTTTTTACGAGGGAAATGTCCACCTAACTATAACCTGTGTGAAACCTATGGTTTTTTAAGTGAATTTGCAAGGTTTTTTAAATGCTAATTCCTAACTATAACGTGTGTGAAACCTATGGTTTTTTAAGTGAATATATATATATTCACAGAAAAAACCATAGGTTTCAGGGGTGTTATAGGTAGCTGCCCATTTTACTCATACAAAACCATAGAAATTCCTCCGTTATAGTTAGTTATGCTAACTATAACTCACGCGCCCGCAATGCACTGCTGATGATGTCACATATTGCATCATTCCTGACATGGTCAGTGACATCACTGATGACATCACTGATGACATCTCAAATGACACCACTGATGACATCATCCACTGAATGTGGTTTAGTTTGAAATTTAAATATGTATTATATATATACCAATCTGTATTGAAGATTGAGTGGATATATAACTGTCTAGATGGAGGATTTAGTAGCTGTCTGACTGTCTTTTTAAGTGAGTAATTAAAAGTGTCTCACTTAATACATGGATTAGTAACTAAACTATGTAAATGTGTGCAGCACTGTCTCTGTTGTTGTATAACATGCTGCATCAGTTGGTGACTAACTACATGAGTGTGTATATTAGTTATTGATTCGTTGGGTGAGTATTTGTATGGGACACTGAGTTTGTGTGTGGTTGGATGGGGTGTGTGTAACTCTATGCATAGATGTGTGAATGGTTGATTGACTAGGTGTATGGGTTTAAGAGTGCATGTGGAAACAGTTGTTTGGGTGACTGAGTGTATTTATTTGTGTGTTGGTGAGCGAATATATGTTTTAGTTGTACATCTTCAACAAAGTAAGAAAATAAAAGGCATTGTATGTGAGAGTTGGTGTATATAAATAAGTATGTATAAGAGTCAGTGATTGTGAGAGTAACTATATGAATGAGTGTATAATTGTAATGGTGCTTTTTTAACATATTAACAATGAGTTACTATATGTTTGAATAAATGAGGTGTTGTTGGATAATTGTGTAAGTGAGTAAATTTAAGTGCGATACATTTTTTTCATGAGTGAGTAGGATGACTGCATAACCGACTAAGATGACTGCTGATGTTTCAATGTCTATATATGTGTATAAGTGCATTTGACAGTGTTCTATTAATTAATGACTGCATGTATAGATGATTCTGTTGTTGATTGGGTAGTTGTGTGTGTAGTCTTAGGAATCAGTGAGAGGGTATGTAGTAACTGCTATTGGTGTGTTAATGGTTTCAAATATGGTACTCTGTATTTTACAGTGAGTGTTGAAAGGTTATACTAGTGCATGATGAGGTGTATCAGATTGTCAAGTGGATGATGTCATCAGTGATGTCATTTGAGATGTCATCAGTGATGTCATCAGTGATGTCACTGACCATGTCATGAATGATGCAATATGTGACATCATCAGCAGTGCATTGCGGGCACGTGAGTTATAGTTAGCATAACTAACTATAACGGAGGAATTTCTATTGTTTTGTATGAGTGAAATGGGCAGCTAACTATAACACCCCTGAAACGTATGGTTTTTTCTGTGAATTTGTAAGGTTTTTTTAAATGCTAATTTCTAACTATAACGTCTCTGAAACCTATGTTTTTTTTCAGTGAATTTCAAAGGTTTTTTAAATGCTAACTTTTAAGTGTGATAGTTGTTATATCTATTTTTTTGTACTGATTTTCTACCGTTTTTTAACTGTTTATTTATAAATATTTTATTCATTAAATAACATTATATATTTTTCTGAAAATTGCACAAAATTGTTTTTTTTTAATTAAAACTGAAATATTGATTAATTTTCTTGTTTTCATTTTTTATTTTAATATATTTATATTATTTTCTTTAATAAAATCCAATTTTTTTCGGAGTCGCGCACTCAAAGTGTACACATCACGGTGGGTGCGCGCATTCTAGCCGCCATTTTAGAAAAGTCATGAAGGATCCGCGTATGGTGTGCGATGGCTGCGTGTTTTTCAGTTACATCGTATACATTTAATATCACGTGATATGCGCGATTGGTATGCGACCAGTCTGCGACTCCTGCTCCCGTGTATTTGCGACACATGTGCAATACGGTACGAGATGTTTGCGCAGTTGCGGGTCCCACGTGACATCATATACGTGCTGGGGCGCGCTGGGTGCGCGACTCCCGCAAAACAAATGTATGTTCCAAAATGATATGTATGTGTCTTTAAAATACATATTAAGGCAAGAGATTATGTAAGATATTCATCAAAATATTATATTTGTACTTATGATAAACTTATATTATTTTTAAATATATTTTCGCGAAGTCGGGTGCGTGCATCGTGAGTGCAGAAAACCAGGTCAGCAGAGGTGCTGTAGAGCCAGAGAACAAGGTCAGCAGAGCTGCTCTAGAGCCTAAGAACTAGGTCAGCAGAGCTGCTCTAGAGCCAGAGAACCAGGTCAGCAGAGCTGCTGTAGAGCCAGAGAAACCAGGTCAGCAGAGCTGCTTTAGAGGGAGAGAACCAGGTCAGCAGAGCTGCTTTAGAGCCAGAGAACCAGGCCAGCAGAGCTACTTTAGAGCCAGAGAACCAGGTTAGCAGAGCTGCTTTAGAGCCAGAGAACCAGGTCAGAAGAGCTACTCTAGAGCCAGAGAACCAAATCAGCAGAGCTGCTTTAGAGCCATAGAACCAGGTCAGCAGAGCTGCTTTAGAGCCAGAGAACCAGGTCAGTAGAGCTGCTCTAGAGCCTAAGAACCAGGTCAACAGAGCTGCTCTAGAGCCAGAGAACCAGGTCTGCAGAGCTGCCGCAGAGCCAGAGAAACCAGGTCAGTAGAGCTGCTTTAGAGGGAGAGAACCAGGTCAGTAGAGCTGCTCTAGACCCAGAGAACCATGTCAGCAGAACTGCTTCAGAGCCATAGAACTGGGTCAGCGGAGCTGCTTTAGAGCCAGAGAACCAGGTCAGCAGAGCTGTTGTAGAGCCAGAGAACTAGATCAGCAGAGCTGCTCTGTAGCATTAGAACCAGGTCAGCAGAGCTGCTCTAGAGCCAGAGAACCAGGTCAGCAGACCTGCTGTAGAGCCAGAGAAACCAGGTCAGCAGAGCTGCTTTAGAGACAGAGAACCAGGTCAGCAGAGCTGCTCTAGCTGACACTGACTGACTGACACTGACTGACTGACACTGACTGATTGACACTGACTGACACAGATTGACTGACACTGACTGACACTGATTGACTGACACTGACTGACTGACACTGACTGACTGACTGACACTGACTGACACTGATTGACACTGACTGACACTGATTGACTGACACTGACTGACTGACACTGATTGACTGACACTGACTGACTGACTGACACTGACTGACTGACACTGACTGACACTGACTGACTACTCTCTACTACTCTACTACTGACTCTCTACTACTCTCTCTCTACTACTCACTCTCTACTACTCACTCTCTACTACTCTCTATTACTCACTCTCTACTACTCTACTACTCTCTACTACTCACTCTCTACTACTCACTCTCAACTACTCACTCTACTACTCTACTACTCACTCTCTACTACTCACTCGCTACTATTCTCTACTAATCACTCTCGACTACACACTCTCTACTACTCCCGCTCTACTACTTTCTACTACTCACTGTCTACTACTACTCTCTCTACTACTCACTCTCTACTACTCTCTACTATTCACTCTCTACAACTCACTCTCTACTACTCACTATACTACTTTCTACTACTCTCTACCACTCACTCTCTACTACTCTACTACTCACTCTCTACTACTCTCTACTACTCACTCGCTACTACTCTCTACTACTCACTCTCTACTACATTCTCTACTACTCTCTCTCTACTACTCACTACTATTACTCTCTACTATTCACTTTCTACTACTTACTCACTACTACTCTCTACTACTCACTCTACTACTCTCTGCTGCTCTCTACCACTTACTCTCTACTACTCTCTGCTGCTCTCTACCACTCACTCTCTACTACTCTATTACTCTCTCTCTACTACTCACTCTCTACTACTCTCTCTCTACTACTCTCTACTACTCACTCTACTACTCTCTACTACTCACTCTCAACTACTCTCTCTTTATTCTCACTCTCTACTATTCACTCTCTACTACTCACTCTCTACTACTCGCTCTCTACTACTCACTCTCCACTACTCACTCTCTACTACTCGCTCTCTACTACTCTCTACTACTCACTCTCCACTACTCACTCTCTACTACTCTCTACTACTCTCTCTGCTACTCACTCTCTACTGCTCTACTACTCTCTACTACTCGCTCTACTACTCACTCTCTACTACTCTCTCCTACTCTCTACCACTCACTCTCTACTACTCTCTCTCTACTACTCACTCTCTACTACTCTCTCTCTACTACTCTACTACTCACTCTCTACTACTCTCTCTCTACTACTCACTCTCTACTACTCACTCTACTACTCTCTACTACTCACTCTCTACTACTCACTCTGTACTACTCACTCTGTACTTTTCACTCTCTACTACTCTCTACTGCTCACTCTCCACTACTCATTCTCTACTACTCGCTCTCAACTACTGTCTACTACTCACTCTACTAATCACTCTCTACTACTCTACTACTCTCTCTACTTCTCACTCTCTACTACTCTCTCTCTACTACTCACTCTGTACTACTCTCTACTACTCACTCTCTACTACACTCTCTCTACTACTTGCTCTCTGCTACTCGCTCTCTACTACTCTCTAGTACTAACTTTACTACTCACTCTACTACTCTCTACTACTCATTCTATACTACTCCACTACTCTCTACTACTCACTCTTTACTACTCACTCTCTACTACTCTACTACTCTCTCTCTAATACTCACTCTCTACTACTCACTCTCTACTACTCTCTACTACTCTCTACTACTCACCCTCTACTACTCTCTCTCTACTACTCTCTACTACTCACTCTCTGCTACTCTCTACTACTCTCTACTACTCACTCTGCTACTCACTCTCTACTACTCTCTAATACTCTCTCTCTGCTACTCACTCTCTACTACTCTCTACTACTCACTCTCTACTACTCAATCTCTACTACTCTCTACTACTCACTCTCTACTACTCTCTACTACTCACTCTACTACTCACTCTCTACTACTCTCTACTACTCACTCTCTAATACTCACTCTCTACTACTCACTCTCTACTACTCACTCTACTACTCTCTACTACTCACTATCTGATACTTTCTCTACTACTCTCTACTACTCACTCTCTACTCTCTATTACTCGCTCTCTACTCTCTACCTCTCTACCTCTCTCTACCTCTCTCTATACTACTCTCTACCTCTCTACCTCTACCTCTCTACCTATACACCTCTACCTATACACCTCTACCTCTCTGTACATGCACACATATGCACATATATATATGCATATATATGCATATGCATTTATATATATGTATGTGTATATATATACATATATAAACATATAAATATAATCTGCATATCTATATAAATATAAATGCATGCAAACATATACATATACAGATGTGCATACATATGCATGGTATGTACATGAAAGTTTGAAAAACTCTAATACAAGCAAAGCTAAAAAGCCACCTAATTACAAACAGAATTGCTTTCACTTAAACGAGGGCGAGACCTATTGCATTTTCAATGCTTATTTACTTTGATTCCATCAAGAAGGCATTCAGATGTGTCACACATTTTCCATAAATTCTGAATGGTAGCACTCTAGTTGCTCATTAGATCACTGTAGTAAAGCTACTGCTCACCAGGAAAGTCTGCTGCTGGTATTCAAAGTGCATGTTTCAGTCTGCATGTCAGAATTTTTTAATGAAATGGAAGAGGATTTGAGAAGTCAAAATGTGCCCTAATCTTTCTTTCTGCAGCACTAATCATAATTTCTATGGCAAAATGAACCCCCTCATTTTGTTCCTTTGCAAATTAAATGTTTTAAGTGTTACCACTTTATTCCAATCAAGATGGCTTCAGGTGTGCCATACTTTTGTCATAAGTAAGACTGTTAGCGCTCTAGTTGTTCTGTTTCAGTCTGCATGTCAAATTTTTTTAATGAAATAGAAGAGGATTTGAGAAGTCACTCAAAATGTGCCCTAATTTTCTTTTTTCCGCACTAATCATAATTTCTATGGCAAAATGAACCTCCTCATTGTGTTTCTTTGAAATTAAACTACTCACTCTCTACTAATCACTCAATACTACTTTCTACTACTCACTCTCTACTACTCTCTCTCTACTACTCTCTACTACTACTCTCTACTACTCACTCTCTACTACTCACTCTCTACTACTCTCTACTACTCACTCTACTGCTCTCTACTACTCTCTACCACTCACTCTCTACTACTCTACTACTCATTCTCTACTACTCTCAACTACTCTCTCTCTAATACTCCCTCTTTACTACTCACTCTACTAATCTCTACTACTCACTCTCTACTACTCACTCTCTACTACTCTACTACTCTCTACTACTCTCTACTACTCACTCTCTACTACTCACTCTCAACTACCTACTCTCTACTACTATCTCTACTACCCACTCTCTACTACTCTCTACTACTCACTCTACTACTCTCTACTACTCTCTACCACTCACTCTCTACTACTCTACTACTCACTCTCTACTACTCTCTCTCTACTACTCACTCTCTACTACTCACTCTACTACTCTCTACTACTCTCTCTCTACTACTCACTCTCTACTACTCACTCTCTACTACTCTACTACTCACTCTCCACTACTCACTCTCTACTACTCACTCTCTACTACTCTCTACTACTCACTCTACTACTCACTCTCTACTATTCTACTACTCTCTACTACTACTCTCTACTACTCACTCTCTACTACTCACTCTCTACTACTCTCTACTACTCACTCTACTGCTCTCTACTACTCTCTACCACTCACTCTCTACTACTCTACTACTCATTCTCTACTACTCTCAACTACTCTCTCTCTAATACTCCCTCTTTACTACTCACTCTACTAATCTCTACTACTCACTCTCTACTACTCACTCTCTACTACTCTACTACTCTCTACTACTCTCTACTACTCACTCTCTACTACTCACTCTCAACTACCTACTCTCTACTACTATCTCTACTACCCACTCTCTACTACTCTCTACTACTCACTCTACTACTCTCTACTACTCTCTACCACTCACTCTCTACTACTCTACTACTCACTCTCTACTACTCTCTCTCTACTACTCACTCTCTACTACTCACTCTACTACTCTCTACTACTCTCTCTCTACTACTCACTCTCTACTACTCACTCTCTACTACTCTACTACTCACTCTCCACTACTCACTCTCTACTACTCACTCTCTACTACTCTCTACTACTCACTCTACTACTCACTCTCTACTATTCTACTACTCTCTACTACTCTCTCTGCTACTCACTCTCTACTACTCTCTACTACTCACTCTCTACTACTCACTCTCTACTACTCTACTACTCTCTACTACTCTCTCTACTACTCACTCTCTACTACTCACTCTCTACTACTCTCTACTACTCTCTCTCTACTACACACTTTCTACTACTTGCTTTCTACTACTCACTCTACTACTCACTCTACTACTCACTCTCTACTACTCCCTACTACTCACTCTCTACTACTCTCTACTACTCACTCTCTACTACTCCACTACTCTCTACTAATCACTCTCTACTACTCACTCTGTACTACTCTCTACTACTCACTCTCTACTACTCTATACTACTCACTCTCTACTACTCTCTCTCTACTACTCTCTCTACTACTCACTCTCTACTACTCACTCTCTACTACTCTCTGCTACTCACTTTCTACTACTCTCTCTACTACTCTCTACTACTCTCTACTACTCACTCTCTACTACTCTCTCTCTACTACTCTCTACTGCTCACTCTACTACTCATTCTCTACTACTCATTCTCTGCTACTCAGTCTCCACTACTCACTATCTACTACTCACTCTCTAATACTTACTCTCTACTACTCTCTACTACTCACTCTCTACTAATCTCTACTACTCTACTACTCACTCTTTACTACTCTCTACTACTCTCTACTTCTCACTCTCTACTACTCTCTCCTACTCACTCTCTGCTACTCTCTCTACTACTCTCTACTACTCTCTCTCTACTCTCTATTACTCATCCTCTACTCTCTACCACTCTACCTCTCTCTACCTCTCTCTCTACTACTCTCTACCTCTCTACCTCTACCTCTCTACCTCTACGTCTTTACCTCTACACCTCTACCTCTCTCTACACGCACACATATGCACATATATGCATATGCATTTATATATATGGGACTACCTATCCCACAATGCTTGGTATTCACCATGGACTCACCTGATGAGAATCAACATTAAAATGGGTATTTATTGAGAGTCCCCTGAGATCATTGTGGTTTCTAATGCTGCTGCCCGTGAACAAGGATGTATGAATCTGAAACGCGTTGGGCAATATTATCAAAAGGAACTGACACGCTGTCTGTTGGTGTGCTGCAGAGTTATTTGTTCTGGTGCGAGTGCGCTTCGTCTTTGGGCAACTTGTGGAACTTTCATATGCACGGCAGCCCTGCCGTGGAAGCTGCACCACCGTTGATATCTGAAAAGCGGATCTGGGGCCTCATTACAGTGGAGCCTGGCAGAGCACCAGATTGCGGTATTTAGCGCATCACAGCACCGTGTGTTTTCCAAACTTATCATGGTTTACTAAAATGGCAAGATGTATTTAGCGGCATTGTGAAGTATTATCATAATCGGGACTACCTATCCCACAATGCTTGGTATTCACCATGGACTCACCTGATGAGAATCAACATTAAAATGGGTATTTATTGAGAGTCCCCTGAGATCATTGTGGTTTCTAATGCTGCTGCCCGTGAACAAGGATGTATGAATCTGAAACGCGTTGGGCAATATTATCAAAAGGAACTGACACGCTGTCTGTTGGTGTGCTGCAGAGTTATTTGTTCTGGTGCGAGTGCGCTTCGTCTTTGGGCAACTTGTGGAACTTTCATATGCATGGCAGCCCTGCCGTGGAAGCTGCACCACCGTTGATATCTGAAAAGCGGATCTGGGGCCTCATTACAGTGGAGCCTGGCAGAGCACCAGATTGCGGTATTTAGCGCATCACAGCACCGTGTGTTTTCCAAACTTATCATGGTTTACTAAAATGGCAAGATGTATTTAGCGGCATTGTGAAGTATTATCATAATCGGGACTACCTATCCCACAATGCTTGGTATTCACCATGGACTCACCTGATGAGAATCAACATTAAAATGGGTATTTATTGAGAGTCCCCTGAGATCATTGTGGTTTCTAATGCTGCTGCCCGTGAACAAGGATGTATGAATCTGAAACGCGTTGGGCAATATTATCAAAAGGAACTGACACGCTGTCTGTTGGTGTGCTGCAGAGTTATTTGTTCTGGTGCGAGTGCGCTTCGTCTTTGGGCAACTTGTGGAACTTTCATATGCACGGCAGCCCTGCCGTGGAAGCTGCACCACCGTTGATATCTGAAAAGCGGATCTGGGGCCTCATTACAGTGGAGCCTGGCAGAGCACCAGATTGCGGTATTTAGCGCATCACAGCACCGTGTGTTTTCCAAACTTATCATGGTTTACTAAAATGGCAAGATGTATTTAGCGGCATTGTGAAGTATTATCATAATCGGGACTACCTATCCCACAATGCTTGGTATTCACCATGGACTCACCTGATGAGAATCAACATTAAAATGGGTATTTATTGAGAGTCCCCTGAGATCATTGTGGTTTCTAATGCTGCTGCCCGTGAACAAGGATGTATGAATCTGAAACGCGTTGGGCAATATTATCAAAAGGAACTGACACGCTGTCTGTTGGTGTGCTGCAGAGTTATTTGTTCTGGTGCGAGTGTGCTTCGTCTTTGGGCAACTTGTGGAACTTTCATATGCACGGCAGCCCTGCCGTGGAAGCTGCACCACCGTTGATATCTGAAAAGCGGATCTGGGGCCTCATTACAGTGGAGCCTGGCAGAGCACCAGATTGCGGTATTTAGCGCATCACAGCACCGTGTGTTTTCCAAACTTATCATGGTTTACTAAAATGGCAAGATGTATTTAGCGGCATTGTGAAGTATTATCATAATCGGGACTACCTATCCCACAATGCTTGGTATTCACCATGGACTCACCTGATGAGAATCAACATTAAAATGGGTATTTATTGAGAGTCCCCTGAGATCATTGTGGTTTCTAATGCTGCTGCCCGTGAACAAGGATGTATGAATCTGAAACGCGTTGGGCAATATTATCAAAAGGAACTGACACGCTGTCTGTTGGTGTGCTGCAGAGTTATTTGTTCTGGTGCGAGTGCGCTTCGTCTTTGGGCAACTTGTGGAACTTTCATATGCACGGCAGCCCTGCCGTGGAAGCTGCACCACCGTTGATATCTGAAAAGCGGATCTGGGGCCTCATTACAGTGGAGCCTGGCAGAGCACCAGATTGCGGTATTTAGCGCATCACAGCACCGTGTGTTTTCCAAACTTATCATGGTTTACTAAAATGGCAAGATGTATTTAGCGGCATTGTGAAGTATTATCATAATCGGGACTACCTATCCCACAATGCTTGGTATTCACCATGGACTCACCTGATTAGAATCAACATTAAAATGGGTATTTATTGAGAGTCCCCTGAGATCATTGTGGTTTCTAATGCTGCTGCCCGTGAACAAGGATGTATGAATCTGAAACGCGTTGGGCAATATTATCAAAAGGAACTGACACGCTGTCTGTTGGTGTGCTGCAGAGTTATTTGTTCTGGTGCGAGTGCGCTTCGTCTTTGGGCAACTTGTGGAACTTTCATATGCACGGCAGCCCTGCCGTGGAAGCTGCACCACCGTTGATATCTGAAAAGCGGATCTGGGGCCTCATTACAGTGGAGCCTGGCAGAGCACCAGATTGCGGTATTTAGCGCATCACAGCACCGTGTGTTTTCCAAACTTATCATGGTTTACTAAAATGGCAAGATGTATTTAGCGGCATTGTGAAGTATTATCATAATCGGGACTACCTATCCCACAATGCTTGGTATTCACCATAGACTCACCTGATGAGAATCAACATTAAAATGGGTATTTATTGAGAGTCCCCTGAGATCATTGTGGTTTCTAATGCTGCTGCCCGTGAACAAGGATGTATGAATCTGAAACGCGTTGGGCAATATTATCAAAAGGAACTGACACGCTGTCTGTTGGTGTGCTGCAGAGTTATTTGTTCTGGTGCGAGTGCGCTTCGTCTTTGGGCAACTTGTGGAACTTTCATATGCACGGCAGCCCTGCCGTGGAAGCTGCACCACCGTTGATATCTGAAAAGCGGATCTGGGGCCTCATTACAGTGGAGCCTGGCAGAGCACCAGATTGCGGTATTTAGCGCATCACAGCACCGTGTGTTTTCCAAACTTATCATGGTTTACTAAAATGGCAAGATGTATTTAGCGGCATTGTGAAGTATTATCATAATCGGGACTACCTATCCCACAATGCTTGGTATTCACCATGGACTCACCTGATGAGAATCAACATTAAAATGGGTATTTATTGAGAGTCCCCTGAGATCATTGTGGTTTCTAATGCTGCTGCCCGTGAACAAGGATGTATGAATCTGAAACGCGTTGGGCAATATTATCAAAAGGAACTGACACGCTGTCTGTTGGTGTGCTGCAGAGTTATTTGTTCTGGTGCGAGTGCGCTTCGTCTTTGGGCAACTTGTGGAACTTTCATATGCACGGCAGCCCTGCCGTGGAAGCTGCACCACTGTTGATATCTGAAAAGCGGATCTGGGGCCTCATTACAGTGGAGCCTGGCAGAGCACCAGATTGCGGTATTTAGCGCATCACAGCACCGTGTGTTTTCCAAACTTATCATGGTTTACTAAAATGGCAAGATGTATTTAGCGGCATTGTGAAGTATTATCATAATCGGGACTACCTATCCCACAATGCTTGGTATTCACCATGGACTCACCTGATGAGAATCAACATTAAAATGGGTATTTATTGAGAGTCCCCTGAGATCATTGTGGTTTCTAATGCTGCTGCCCGTGAACAAGGATGTATGAATCTGAAACGCATTGGGCAATATTATCAAAAGGAACTGACACGCTGTCTGTTGGTGTGCTGCAGAGTTATTTGTTCTGGTGCGAGTGCGCTTCGTCTTTGGGCAACTTGTGGAACTTTTATATATATGTATGTGTATATATATACATACATATATAAACATATATATAATCTGTATATCTATATAAATACAAATATAAATGCATGCATACATATACATATATGCATGTTATGTACATGAAATTTTGAAAAACACCAATAAAAGCAAAGCTAAAAAGCCACCTAATTACAAACAGAATTGCTTTAACTTAAACGAGGGCGAGACCTATTGCATTTTCAATGCTTGTTTACTTTGGTTCCATCAAGAAGGCATTCAGATGTGACACAAGTGCCATAAATTCTGAATGGTATCACTCTAGTTCCTCATTAGATCACTGTAGTAAAGCTACTGCTCACCAGGGAAGTCTGCTGCTGGTATTCAAAGTGCATGTTTCAGTCTGCATGTCAGAACTTTTTAATGAAATAGAAGAGGATTTGAGAAGTCAAAATGTGCCCTAATTTTTCTTTCTGCAGCACTAATCATAATTTCTATGGCCAAATGAACCCCCTCATTTTGTTCCTTTGCAAATTAAATGTTTTAAGTGTTACCACTTTATTCCAATCAAGATGGCTTCAGGTGTGCCATACTTGTGTCATAAGTAAGACTGTTAGCGCTCTAGTTGTTCTTTAGAACACTCTGGGATTTCTGTCATTGGGCAATACTTGGGCTACATCCCGGTGATAATTGTGCTACGTTTGGGCTCTTTTGTCTCTGGTGGCCATCTTGGGAGACTTGTTATGAAGTTTCCTAATTTCCTCATTTACTACAGTCTCCTCAGTAGGCATACTGTCAGTTTTTTACTTTGATTCAATGAAGAAGGCATTCAGATGTGTCACACATTTGCCATGAATTCAGAATGTTAGCACTCTTGTTGCTCATTAGATCACTGTAGTAAAGCTACTGCTCACCAGGGAAGTCTGCTGCTGGTATTGAAAGTGAATGTTTCAGTCTGCATGTCAGAATTCTTTAATGAAATAGAAGAGGATTTGAGAAGTCTCTCAAAATGTGCCCTAATTTTTCTTTCTGCAGCACTAATCATACATTCTATGGCAAAATGAACCCCCTCATTTTGTTCTTTTTTAAATTAAATGTTTTAAGAGTTACCACTTTATTCCAATCAAGATGGCTTCAGGTGTGCCATGCGTTTATCATAAGTAGGAGTGTTAGCGCTCTAGTTGTTCTTTGGAACACTCTGGGAAGCTGCAGTAGAACACAAAGGAATCAACTGACAGCCTCTGCCCTTGTTGGATGTACATGTTTTACTGAGAATGTCAGACTTCATTCTCACATGACTAAGAAAGATAATGTGAATATACAGAAAATATGCTCTCAGTTTAGCTTATAAATCACCTTCCAAACCTCTGGGGAAAAGCATGTAAAAATAGTTTTCTCTCAAACATGTATTATGATATCCCAGCAGAAGGCTTTTTCACATGGTAAAATCACCTTAGAACATACCACAATTCCTAAAATGAGTATGGTACCATCAACAAATGATTTATAATGTAACTAAAGTCTTAAAACCTTCTATTAACTGCAATGCTTTTTAATGAGGTGCTATCATGCATATTGGTCCCAAGATGGCTGCCAACACTTCTTGGATGAAGTGCTGACAGCCAATCAGATCTCACGATGAGATTTGTGGTTAGGCTCCGCCCAGATATATATGTGATTTTACTTTTGATTTTCTCAGGAACTACTGAACGAATTTACACCATTTAAGCAAAAGGCACGACTGTGAACCAAGGTCTACCTTTCTGCCAAATTTGGTGTAATTACGTTCAGCAGTTCGGGCTGTAGCTGCGTCAACAGGTCCTATGGGAAATTGCATGGGGAAAAAGCGTTTTGGGAGTCCCCTTTTTTCTCAGCCCCCGCTTGATGAATCACCACGAAACTTTCAGGATAGGAGCGGACCGGAGCTGGCCAAAAGTTTTGAACATTTTGTGAAGATTCGTCAACCGGTGCCAGACTTATTGGGAATAGAATGTTGCGGATTTCCTATGGAAAATAGGTTCTAACTATAACTACCTACTGGCGACCGCCAGTAGGTAATATATATATATATATAAATACATACATATATGAATGGATATCCTCCTTGTTGCCCAACAACATAGCAGGAGGTATTTGGAGAGGTGGCATCCTGAGCATATAATGTTATCGGGTGCAGCCATCACCGTAATTACCTGTACACTCACCCAAAGCAAGAGTTTGAGGTATGTTCACTTAGTTAGTCATGTTTAGTTTTTTTGATAAGGGGCAAGAGATTGTCTTCAACCATACCTACCACTGCCCTGCTTATGCAAACAACTGGATATTTAAGGCCCTGGAGGACCCCCGCATGTCATATGCCTGTATACATGTTTTGGTAGTCCCCATGAAGAATAGGGAGAGTTTCACACCGCCCAATTTATCTTGTAGCAAGACAAATGAGGTAACTGGTCAATAATGGACATGGCAGCTCAGAACGATGCCTCAGGTGCGATAGAAGAAGGAGGATGTCATCGGCATGAAGTAACCTATTGATTTAGCTGTCACCCATTCACCTCTACCACTTACAACTCCCATTGGATGACAATAGAGAGTGGCTCAAGTCCAGTAAGAAGTGTAGAGGAGGCAACTCTGTTGGGTTCCCCAGAAGACCAAAATAAAGCACGACAGGAAACATCCACAGATGACCTTCGCCGAGGAGGAATCATAAAGACAAACCTTGCCTACAAAGCCTGTACCCAGCCCCTTGCTGGACAATTTCTGGAAGAGATAAGGCCATTCCACTCAGTTGAACGCCTTTTTGGTGTCCAAGGAGAGTGTCAATCAGCTGTCAACACCATTCCTCGTGTGCCAGAGCAGATATGCTAGCCTCTTAAGATGATTACATGAACATCCATCAGGGACAAAGACCACCTGGGATTTGTAGATGAACCTCAGAATCACCTTACTTAATCTAGTTCAGATTATTTTAGGCACAATTTTCAGGTCAACATTAATAGGCAAGATAGATCGGTAGCTGGCGTAGTCCAAAGGGTTCTTGTCCTCCTTCAGAAGGAGGGTAATGGGGGCTTTATTAGAGATCATCCCCAAGGAGCCATCACCGTAACCACCTGGTACATCTTTTTCAATAAAGGTATCCGTTGAAGCTTGCCAGTTTTATTAAATTCTCTGGAAGCTACCCTCTCAGGAGATTTGCAAGTAAGCAAGGCTGATATGGCCTCAGCCACTTTTTCTTCTGTCAAATCCCCTCGAAATACCCCCATTCCTCATTGTTAAGGATGTGCAGGTGCAAGGGCACAAGAAAGGTATCGGCTTGCTCTGTTGAAGACTGGAACTTAGAGGAGTAGAGGGGAGCGTAGAAGAATGCAAAGCAGTCAGTAATGGCAAGGAGGTTGGTTAGGACTGTCCAAGATGCGTCCTAAACAGCCGGTGTGGACAGTTGACATTTACACTGCCGCAGTTGGGCCACCAAGAGGCTGCTCACATTCTCACCATGGTCGTACCTTCACCACTGCAGCTTTACCAGTGCCTTTTCCACTGCTACCATAGAATATTTATTAAGGAGGGACTTGGAAACCTCAAGATCCCTCCGAAGCTGCAGCATGGTTGTCTGAGCATATTTACACCAGAAATCATTTACCTCCTGTTCCACATGTTGGATAGCAGTTTGAGGTTTACAGCAGAATCTTGCATCAGGCTACCCTGCAAAGTCACCTTCCTGGCAGGCCATATGATCCTGCATGACCCCACGGTTCCCTCATTATCTGCAAGATATGAACCAACGTGGGATCGGAGTTGGACCTTCTGCTTACGTTGTGTCTACTCAAAGGCTTTCATCTACCAGCAAGCTGATGGGGAGATACAGATTCCATATGTAGATCCAACCCTATTGGGCTGTGTTCCGAGAGGCCAGCAGCTAGGAAATTGCACCCTGAAGGTAGGAAATAGCCAATACACTGCTGAGTCCTATTCCGGCACAAAAATAAATTATATTCCTAGTCCGTCGGGTGGAGGAGGCACAAACCTCAACAAGAGCATGATCCTCTAAAATGTCACAAAGGAGTGCCCACTCATATTGGTTATGGCAGTTGGGATGGACAAAGCCATCTAAGACAGGATCAGGGGTAGATTCTAATCCCCTCCCAAGATCAGAGGTGTGCACCCAAAGGCCGCAATCACTCTGGGCAGTTGGGCCAGGAAGTGAGCCCTGTCTAAGTTCAGGACAGAGATGGATAACAGAATCACTGACTTGCCCATCACTCGCACCTTTGCAAAAACCCATCTCCTCTTCTCATCAGATGAGGTCTGGAGAACCCAACAATGACATTTCCATTCTATAAGTATGACTACTCTGCATTTCTTGGAGGCAACAGTGGTTGGGGTTAGGCCCCCATTCTTATTCACCCTCCTACTGCTTCTCACCACCATGCCCACGCACTCCCATTTAGGTTTAAGAGACTCAGTCAGAGAGAGGTGTGTTTCTTGAAGATTTCTTTATTTCTGCATACTTTGTGTGAAGATAGTGGAAAACCGTTTTTGCTTCACATAATGCAACATACCACTGACATTCCAAGACACAATTGACAAGGGCTTGGCCATATTGAGAAGCGAGCCATATGCAACAGCAGCAAGGGCAGGGAGCCCTCCTGGATTGGGAGGATTAGAGGAAATGGTAGAAAGTAGGGGTGCAAGGACTGCCAGTACCTGTGAAGGGTGCTTTCCCCAGACTTCCTTCTTACCGAGGCAATAGGAATGGAGGAATTTTGAATCAGGGAGCCATTCTTGAGAGTAGGTTTCTTTGTTTATGTATTTATTGATTTTGTTCCAAATGTAGAGTGGTCCTTTGCCATGTATCGCTTTGTGTGTGATACAAAGCAGTTTGAAGGTGTATCCTATGGCAACTGGTAACCAGTATAGAGCCCTTAAGCCGGGTCTGGTGGCTTAAAGCAGCCACTGCAGGGGCCTGTGTTCGACCTCATGGTCACAGGTTCAAATCCCGGCAGGTCCACTCAGCCTTTCATCCATCTGAGGTCGATAAAATGAGAACCATTGAGTTGGGTAACAATAAACATCTGTTCTTCAGCGCCAGGACACCTACGGGTAATCGTGCGCTTTACAAATACACCTGTTATGTTATCTTTAAGGCTGGGGAGATGTGTGCTGGTCACTTTGCATGTAGGAGTCTAGTGGCACCGTTCTCAATTGTCTGTTCTTCTTATAGTTGACAAAGTTGAGCCGTGAGACAGACCATTAGAGAGATGGTAGCTTGTACCTTGAGGGGGAATTCTAGGTGCAGAGAGGTATGTTGCAGTGTTTTCATTGTAAGAAAGTTTGATTTTACTACACACTTGTGCATTCAGTAGCACCTTGGCATCCATGGTAATTCCATGGTTTCTTACTAGCTTAGATATTTTTGGTGGTGGTCCTAGATCATCAGGCCAGGCGCAGAGAGGGTCATATGATTACCAGTCACACCAGGTGAGTATTTTGGTTTTGGAGGCATTCAATTTGAAGTGGTTCTTTGTCATCCATTGGTCAATGGCTTTGAGACAGCTGAAGATTGTTGATGTTTCAATGTCCTTTGGGCCTTCCAATTTCAGAGGTATCAGTGTGTCATCTGTGTAGGTATAGGAGGCGAAGTCTAAACCATTGATCAGATCTGTTAATGATTTCATGTAGATTTTAAAAAGCATGGGTGACATGATTAAGCCTTGAGGGGCTCTTTCTTTAATGCTAAATGGTGTAGAAGAGAATGGAGGAATATGTTATGGAGTTCTTCAAGTGGGACAGAACTGTGCACAGGTAGTTTGATCAACCAACCCATTTAAATATATTTTCTTGGATGTTTTGAGCATTTAAAATGTGGAGTACAACTTATGCAGATTTATTTTATCCGGTAGCATCACAGCGACTGTTTTTTCAAATATTCTGATGGAATATTTTCTCTATACTGGGAATTTGCTAATAGCTTTCAGTATACAAAATCTGGAGTATATAGATGAATCCATAACTGGCAGGTGAGTTAATAACATAGTAATATGCATGTCAAGTCAAAGTTTTCATATAGATCACAACATGCAATCAAACCAGAAGTCTAAGTCAAAAGGTAACTATGATTATTAGGGCAAGAATTCATTGTCGAAATCTATGTGTAGGGTACAAGTGCAGGCTCAAATGGCAGCATGTTTCACTCCACCTTTGCTTCAAAGGCTGAGACAAGTACAGTCAAGTAATAATGATTATTATGAAATATTAAGATACAATTAGTAAATGCAGCAAAATGGTTAATCAACTATTAAAGAAAAGTTTTTTACTTGTATCACGAGTAGGATGATGAACAACTGACCTCTGGAGGATAATTTCAACAAAGTGTTTCTCCTTCACAGTGGAATCTGGTGTGTGAGAAGCACCCACTGAAGCAGCTAGCCCTGTCAATATACATGACAGGCGTGCTTGTGGGAGGTGCCGTGCTGGGACTTCTTTCAGACAGGTGAGTTCTCGTAGACCTCTTTTTGAATTAATGCTCTTTCTTGTATGTAATGTTTCTCTGATGCAGCATGTGCTTAAGCTTAGACAACAACATAGAGACAGATGGAAATGCTTGAAATAATCTGAGCAACATGTAGTTACTTTAGTTACATTTCATAGCATTGTTGTTTTGTTAGTATGTGTTCATGATTATGTGTTCCCTGCAAGTCGACCGATCATGTGATAATCCCTGTTTACCCCAACCCAAAAGGAAGGGTCAGCACATATTGATCAGCAACATACACCATACTGAGAATTAATCATTTTATACTGATCAGCAAATAGTGTATTCAAAGAAATCAGGGCCCAAGCTCAGCTGAACCTGAAGAAGGAAGCAGGGCTCAGTGGGTCCCCTTTTGTGCTCACAGCCTCAGTCCTTCGCAGAGATAACAGGTACCATAGGAAGCAGAAGACTGCAAGGTGCCTCCAAGCTTCAGTGCGGGGACAACAGATATCGTTAAGCCAGGGGCGTAACACAGGCCGCCGCAGCCCCGCGCTGCGGGGGCCCCCAAGCTCCAGGAGGCCCCGTCAGCACAGCACTCTGGCCAGAGAGCTCCTTATTGAGCCCAGAGGGGGCCCCGCCACGTACCTTGCAGGGAGGCCCCCTCACATTTCATTACACCAGTGCGTTAAGCCTCCAGACTGACCTTTCCATCCGAGAAATGGTGCCTCCTAACAACTGTACGTTTTTTTCCCTTTCAGTGCACATATTTCACTTCTGGATATTACTCAAAGCTGGGTTCAAAACATACATTTTGAATTTTACAATTGAACTGCACTTAGTGCTATTCTATAAACTGTGACAGCATAGGGACAGTGGCAGCATAAAAATGGAGGGAGCAGGGCCATACACATGCAGAACAGTGGGGCTAAGGAATGGAGGAGAGTGGCAGAACAACGGACAAGAGAATTCAGGCTGGAGGGGGCAGAGTCATGCAGATGGAAGACAGAGGGCAGCATGAATGGTAACTGGGTAGAAAACTGACAACCAAGGGCAGGAGGAAGGAGGCAGGGGCATGCAGACAAAGAACGGAAGGCAGGTGGAATGAGGCAGTGGCAACAATCTGACCACAGTGGGAAGGATGCAGTGGGATGGCCACTTTTTGGGATCGGGTTTGGCCAACCTCTGGCTGCAGCAGGGGTGTTGGCTGAAAATGATTAAAAAAACTGAAATTCACTGAAACAACAAAGGTTACAGAGATGCTATAGTTAGGTATGGTAATATCATCTTCCCTTACATTAAAATCCCCAGAAATGCATTGAAAAAAAACAATGGCTAATATGACATTATAGTTAAGTATAGTAAATGACTTTAGCTTACATGCCTAAAAATTAATTCAAACCCAAAGTTTAATGTAAGGCTATCTAATAACACTGAAAATCACCTGTTATAGCTTAGTGAAGCTACTATAACTTGCACCCCAGACATGCACTCCTTATAACTTCACTTAAGACATGTTAAATGCCATCATTGAAGGCATTACTGATGATAAATCAAATGTTTTTCTCCTGTCCACTATGGTCCATTGTACTTCCTCTTCCCTCCAGCCTGACCTGTGTGGTATGTTATGTTACCACCGCCTTTCTCTTCTACCCCACATGGTAATCTTGCTTTTCTGTCTCTGCTCCTTCCCCATGCCCTCGATTGGCAGAGTCCGTACCCATGTCCCCTCCTTTCCTGGTACATTTTACTATCACCTCTCTTACCTGCCCTTTGTTGCTGCCCTTGCCCCCTGTTTTCTGTGTGTGTGCCCCTACCCCCTCCCTCCTCGGTCTCTTGTGCTGACACTGTCCGTCTTGCCGCTGCCCTCTGTTGCTGCCACTGCCCCCTCGACTCGGTCGCCTCTTTCTAATAAACAACAAGAGTGCTAAAATTCTGTCTTTATGAAACAAGCGTGTCACACTTTTGTCATAAATATAGAATGTTAGCATTCTAGTTGATCATCAGAACACCATAGTAATCTTGCAGTTGATAAAAAGGGAGTTAAGTGGTAGTCTGCTGCTGTTGAAAGTACATGTTTAAGTCTGCATGTCTGAATGTTGTACTGAAATAGATAAGGAAGATATTTGAGATTTCATACAAAATATGTCCTAATTTTGCTTTCTACAGCAGTAATCATAATTTCCATGACAAATTAACCCCCTGATTTTGTTAATTTCTAAAGGAAATGTTTTAATGTTTACAGCTTCAATTCAATCAAAATGGCATTAGATGTCACATACGTTTGTCATAAATAGGATTGTTACTACTCTACTTATTTATTAAAACACTGTGGGACACTGCAGTGGAACATTAGGGAATCAACTGGCATGCTGTTGCTGTTGGAAGTGCACAGTATGTCCGACTTGATTCTTACATGGCTGAGGAAGATAGTGTGAATTTACATACAATATGGTCTGATTTAAGCTTCAGAGGGGACCTTCCTTATCCTCTATGAGAAACTCGTAAGAGAAAACTGTTTTCTCTCAAACATGGTAAATCAAATTCCAGAGGACGATCAGCATTTTACACAGGGTAAAAATTACTTTAGAATATATCACAATTCCTAAACTTAGTATTGTACTACCAACAAATGATTTATATTCTGAATAAAACCTGTTATACCTCATTATAAATGCTCTTTTTTGAGATCCTCATAAATTGGCTTTGACTACAATGCATTTTAATGAGGACCATGTCCCAAAGTTCTGTAATGCATGCCACAACATGTCCATGTTGTGGCCAGTCAATAGTAAATTTAGTGTAATTCTGTTCAGCCATATTTTTCTATATCGCTGTCTAAATTTCCTATTTGAAATTGCATGGGTAAAATAGGTTTTATATGTAGAGAGAGATATATTTAATTACCCAGTAGCGGGTAGTATAGTTAGGACCATGGTTCCATAGGAAAATAATTTTTTGTTTGCAAATACCTTTGGGCCTGATTTAAATTTCAGTAGATGGATTACTCCGTCACAGTGGTGACTGTTTTCCCATCCGCTGAAATATAAATCTTATATGATATTATGGGATTTATATTTCAGCGGATGGAATATCCATCACCATTGTGACTGAGTAACCTGTCCGCCGAAATCTCAATCAGGCCCTTTGTCACCATTTCACAAATCTTCACAAAACCTTTCAAAAAAAGATTATCAACCTCAGCTCCTTACTGGAAAGGTATGGGGTGGTCCATCAAGCAGCGGCTGAGGAAAAGTGGGGGATGTCCCAAACAAGTTTTCTTCAAACAGTTTTCCATATCAGAATTAGGCACAGCCACAGCCACAGCCAAAACAGCTGAACGGAATTACACCAAATTTGGCAGAAAGTTAGGTTTTTGTTCAAAAACCATACTTGCAGTGATTTGCTGTTAATCTATTCAATAGTTTTTGAGAAATGACAGTTTAAAATGTATGTATATGTCATGTTGCAAAGGATCCACAGAGCAATCAGATCTAGAGATAATATCTGATTGGCTACCACCACATCAACAAAGATGTGATGTCAGCCATTTTAGGACTCGGGAACTCAGTCCCCTGTCCGGAAAATAAGTAATAAAAAATATACAGTGGGGCCAAGGTAGGGATACTCTGCCACCTTGGTCCATGAAGGTAGATCCCTGTGGGGCCCTTACTCTGGGCCACAAAATGTTTTTTTTATGGGATCACAGATCCACAAAGAATCTGTGATCCCCTAAAAACAATGGGAGTGGTCCTTCCCCTTAAGGTAGTAATCCCCCAGGAGGGCCAGGGGGGTTGATTAAATATTAATTTTTGGGGGGCAGGGCATGTTGCCCTCCAGAGCCTTGGAAAGGCCATGGGGACCAAAATCCCTTAGGCCATGATTTATTTTTGGGGAAGCAGGTGTGCTACCCCTTCCATGAGCCTTGGTCAGGCCCCAGGAGCCACAAACCCTGAGGCATATTCAAAATTATTAGCGAGGGATGTGAGGCCCCATTTCCCATGCCTTGGTAGGACACCGGGGATACCGGTTCCTGGGGCTGTATTCATTTTTTGTTTTTCTTTTGGTATCCCTCTCCTATTTCAGCCCTGGGGCTCGATGAATGGCTCCTGCCTCTGGAGGGAGCGAACATGTTTTTTCCCTGCCTATGAGTATTGCAAGGAAAATATTTTTGCCCTCTCTGAAGGAGTTGCAATTTGAACATACATGTTGCTTGCTCTGGCCAGCAAACAATGGGTGCTGTCTGGAGAGATGGAGGAACTGCAGGGGCCCTGAAGCTTTTCCTGTGCCCGCTTCGCCAAAAAAGCTGTGCTGGGACCAGGATACCTATAGAAATTATTAAAGAAATATTTAATAGAGGATAAAGAATAATAAATGAGTGGCCAGAGTCACTCTTTCATTATTCTCTGTTCCGCAAAGAAGCACCCAATAATAACCTTAGTGGGCTACTTAAAATATAGTTTCATACCTGGTAGTGCCCTTATCTGGGCAAGGGTACCACCAGCATTTTTGTAAGTGTTGTGGGAGCTGCAGGGAGTACAGCAGTCCCATGAAATACTGAAAAAACAACCCAGTTTTTCCTGGGGTCCATATAACATGAGCACAAGTTTATTATTGTTTGAGCATTCTCAAGCTGGAGCTTTTGCTCTTTAGCTTGGGAATGAAGGTACTTCTTGTGGTTGTTCTTACTGCTGAAAGAGTCACACACTTGTTTAATAGTGTTTTGATTATAAATGCTTTATGTAAATGTTTATTGACAGACATTGCAATGACTTCTTGACAAAACCAATAGGCCTATCTTTTATATATTGATAATAAGAAATTTACTGAAAAAAGGTTAAAGTGACAGTTATAGTTAGGTAATAAAAAAACTTAAAAAATCACTGGGAAATGGGGTGGGGGGTTTGTTGGGGAAGGGTTGTTGTTGGTTTCAGGTCGCACGTCCACTACAGGTCCAATGCAGGTTGTACACACGCCCCGAGGCTCCATTATACTGAGGGACAGTGATACAATCCCCCATGGCTGACATGTCTGGTGGGGGGCTGGGGACGCAGGGAGGTCTCTGTAACCTGAGCTGGAACGTGCGAGGGGTCTTGGGTAAGGTAAAGCGGGGGGCCATACTCTGTCATGCGAAGCGGCGAAGGCAGATATTCTGCTTTTGCAAGAGACTCATCTCCTGGGCACAAAGGCCCTCTGCTTGCAGCGGTATGGGTTCCAACAGGTCTTTCATGCAGGCTTTGTGGGAGGGTCTTGTGGTGTGACTATCCTAATACTTTGCAGGGTCACTTACACACACGAACAGCAGTGGATTGATGGGCAGGGTCGTTACCTATTTCTCCGGGGTACAGTCGGTGGGGAACCTTTGATCTTAGGTAGTGTATATGCCTCTCCCCCGTTGCAGTGGAACTTAATTGAGCGGCTACAAACGTTGTGGGCCGATATGCCGGATGTCATGTCTGTGGTGGGTGGGACTGGAATGACTTTATGAACACAAGTGTGGACAGGACAGGGGGGTGGAGGGTCGTGGTAGAGATCTCCCAACCAAATTACATTCTCTTGTGACAGGACTGAACTGGGTGGACACATGGCGGCGGGCCCATGGCGCAGCTCGGGTGTATACGTATATATCGGCAGTCCACCATTCCTTCTCTAGATTGGATTACATCTTTGTTCCCCGGACAATGGCTGGGAGGGTGGCGGCGGCAACGATTCTGCCACGGGGGCTCTCAGATCACTCCCCAGTGCTCATACAATTGGAGGCAGGCAGGGGACGGCAGCCGTTTCGTTGGCGCCTGGCAGTGTGGAATCTTCAGAAAGCTGAATATGCAGCGCATATGGAAGAGGCCATAGCTCAGTATTTGATGGTAAATGTGGGATCCGTGTCTAGTGCGGCTACTTTGTGGGAGGCGTTGAAGCCCACGCTGAGAGGGGTGGATATCTCGTGGTGCGCAGCGGCTCGCAGGCAGCATAGGGAGAAGTTGACCTGTGCTGAGGTGAACATAGAGATCCTAGAGCGTTGAAGCCGAGAATCCGGGAGTGCACTGGAAGTGCGCCGGTTATTGTGGGCCCAATAGGAGTGTGCAGCCCTGCTGATGGATGAGGCATGGCAGGTATGGCTGGCAACACGCAGTAGAGTGTACCAATGGGGGGACAAATCGAGCAAGATGTTGCATCACTTGTGCCAGGGCACTTTTCACGCTCAAGCCTTACCGGGCATCTTAGACACTGAGGGGAACCCGATTACTGATCCTGCATCAATTGCAGAGAGTTTTGCTATATACTTTGCGGACCTCTATGCCCCCAGGGAATGTCTGTCGGCAGATATGGTGGAGAAATTTATTATAGATCTGCTCCCCAGGGCGACATCCGACGAGTTGCGGGATGGGTTGGAGGCCCCTTTGACAGATGAAGAACTGGGGACGGCCCTGGGGGAACTTAACACTGGGAAGGCTCCCGGACCTAACGGGTTTCCGAGTGAATTTTTCCGTCGGTACCATGTGCAGTTGGCTCAACATTACCGCTCGGTAGTGGAGGAGGCTCGGGACAGGGGTTGTCTCTAGGGGTGGGCGGAATTTGCGAAATTCACTTTCGCAAATCATCGCGAAAATGTTAAAAATCTTCGCAAACACGCGGAAATATCGCGAAGATGGAAGTTTTTTTCCCGCCCGCTCGCTGTATTTTCTGCTTGGTCGCGGCTTGCCAACTAACCCATGCGGTTGCTTGCGGGCGCATCCATCTTGTTTTCACTTGTCTCGCGGTGCATGATCGCGAGAAGAAAGACGTGATCGCGCGACGCATGACGTTACTGCGGGCGCGAACTGTCGCGAGACAGCGCAAATGGCTACCAACACAATCCAACATCTAGTGGAGAACGCGACCGGATCGGGAAAACTTGTCGGCGAACGCGGGGATTCAGGTAAGGCGATCGCGCGCACGCAAGAATGTATTATTTTGCAGCGCGAGCAAGAAACAAATTATCGCTAAGCTGCGGAATGCGGAAAGTTTGACATTTTCGCGCTTTCCGCGGAACGCGAAAATGCCAAATTATGGCATTTCCACGAACGGAATGGAATTTTGGCCCAGGCCTAGTTGTCTCCCTCCGGATTGGAGACATGCAGAGGTGGTGATATTCCATAAGCCTGGCCGTCCCCCGGAGCATCATGCCTCATACCACCCCATATCTCTTTTAAATGTGGAGGCCAAAGTTCTGGCGAAAGCGTTGGCCAATCCCTTACTGCCCCATATCACATCACTCGTGCATCCTGATCAGGCGGGGTTCATGCCTCAGCGGGCCACCCGGCATAATATTAGAAGGGCGCAGGCAGCTATTGCGGCGATCCAGTGGTTTGGGGAACCGGCGGCAATACTCTTGGCAGACATGGACAGGGCGTTTGACTCCCTGAGCTGGGTCTACCTATTTGCTCTGCTTCCTAGACTCAATCTGGGGCCAAGCTTCCTTTCCCACGTGAAACTTTTGTATACGGGGTTAACGGCGTCGGTGCGGGTGGCGGGTGCCACCTCCTCTACCTTTGCTATTCAGAGGGGAACGCGGCAAGGGTGCCCCCTTTTGCCCTATCTGTTTGCTCTCGCCATGGAGCCTCTGGCGGCCTGGGTGCGGGTAGACGCCCAGGTGAGGGGATTCGAATGGGCCACGGGCCTTTCTGATAGAATAGCATTATACGCAGACGACGTCATCTTTTTTCTGACGGCACTTGACAGGACGGGTCCATGGCTTCTGCAGATAATGCGAATCTTTGGAGAATCGTCGGGTCTATATATGAATCCCTGCAAATCCACACTGTGGGTGTTGGGAGGCCGGACGGAGGTGGGCTCGTGGGCGACCGAGGTCCAGTCGGCGGCAGGTGGCTTGAAATACCTGGGGGTGGTGCTCTCGGATGTACTGGCAGTGGCCTGGGAGCGTAACTTGATACCTGTGTGGGATCGTGTTCGGGCGGACATTAAGACCTGGTCCCGCATGCCCCTGACACTATTTGGTCGATCAGCCATCTTCAAGATGGTCGCGCTTCCCCGGCTTCTTTATCAGCTACAGAATCACCCTTATCCGATTCCGCCTAAATGGTTCCGGGTGGTAAATTCCGTATTGGGACCGTTTCTGTGGGTGGGGGATGGTGCGAGTGGCTATACGAACATGCTTCTTTTCTACTTATGGCGGGGGACTGGCTTCCCCGGACCTCCTCTCGTATTATCAGGCCTCGCACCTGCTGGTCCTCAACGAGTGGTGGTATGGGGAAAGGGAGGACCCGGCTTACGCCCTGGAACGTTATCTCATGGGGAACCACACCCTACATACAATATTATACTCGGTAAGGCTGGGGTGCAAGCTGCCACTGGCCACTCGAGTGGTGTTCACAGTTTGGAGGCAGGCGCTGCGGCACATGAGCTGGTGGAACGTCCTGACCCAGGAGACTCCTTTGTGGGATAATGGGTGGTTGCCCCAAATGGCGGCCCTTCAGGGGTTTCGGGGATGGGACGCCATTGGCATTTCCACCCTGGGTGATGTCCTGAGGGGCATGACTCTGAAATCCTTTCGGGACCTTCAGGAGGAGTTCCATATGCCCCAGGCGCAATTTTATCGTTATCTGCAGCTGCGCCATGCGCTATCCCTTAGCATGCAGGGCCTGGAGTCCATACCCGAATTTAGTCCAGTCGAGGCGAAAGTTTTTATGGGGGACCTGCATGACAAAAAGATTTCGCGCATCTATAGGTCCCTGGTCATACACTGCTCCCCTACACTACGGAAACTTCGGGGGGACTGGGAAGCAGATGTAGATGGACTGGTGGAGGAGGATTGGACGGAGGCCCTGGCAGCCCCACTAGGGGCGGCCATAGCAATTTGCTTACGCCTAGTCCAATTCAAATACCTACACAGGGGGTATTTCACCAGGACACGATTGTGGCGGGCAGGGATGATCGCCTCTCCGGACTGTCTTCGTTGTGGGCGGGCGGAGGGTACATTTAAACACACAGTTTGGCACTGCATGGCATTGGATCGCTTCTGGAGGGGAGTCTTCACCTGTCTTTCAGAGGTTCTGGGATGGGAGCTTATCCGAGCACCAAAGCTGGCGCTGCTGCATGTTATGGAGGGGGTGGGGGGAAATATATATAAACGTCATCTCCTGCTCCTAGGCCTAACCTTGGCGAAACAAGATATTGCCAGGGCATGGAAGGCGACGAGGGCTCCCTCTGTGGCAGCCTGGAAAAATGGTCCAGACTTCTGCATGGGTCTGGAACAGCCCATCTTCGTGGCCAGGGGTTGCCCGCGCAAACATTATAAAATATGGAAGAGATGGGTGGAGTACCGGGGCCTCTAGCTGGAACCTCCAGTAATGGAGGAGCCTTCGCCAACGGTTTAAGTCCGGAGGTTGGCATACGGGGAGGAGAGGGCAGGAGCAGGGGAGGTGGCGGGCTTGGGTTGGGACCTGTGGAGCATTCCTTTTATGCTGCAGTAGGGGGGGGGTATGGACTAGTGTGACCTTTGGGGGGGAGTGGGTGGAGGGAGTTTGGGGGATAGGGCAATATCGTCAAATGCTACTATGTTTTGCATCGTTCTTCTTGGGGGAGGGGGAAAAAAGTTGTTTGCTGCAATGCTTGTCTCTTGTTTGCTTTGGCAGATTACTCTGGAGTGCAGAGCCCTGCGATATATATGCAAATTGACCAATAAAATCTGTTTAAAAAAAAAAATCACTGGGAAAAAAACAAAGCAAAAAGCTGACTACCACTGTCACCCAGGATTAGTGGTGGCTGGGGAACTGGCAAGGGCCGTGGCGAGCTCGGTTCTGTACCAGCGGTCTTCAATATTAAATAAACTGTGGGTGTCCCGGGTGACACTGAAACCCAAAAAAAGGTACAAAACAATAAAAAAAATGAATAATAAATGAGCAGTAGGAGCTGCACATTTAATATTTACTGTTCCCTGCCAAGAGCACCCCATAATGCCATTTAAGGGCTTATTTATATAGTTGTCTCTATTTTCTGGTGCCCCAATCCACCCAGGGGCACCGACAACATGTTACAAAAGTATTTTCAGGGTTTGCAACAAGCACAGCATCTCTGCAACTATGAGTTTCTTTGGATATTAAATGCATGACCCCCAGGGGAGCTTACCATGTCTTTTTAAAGCATTCCAATCTGTAGCTGAATGCTTTTCAGTTGGTTGGTTTTATGGCTGCATTTTGTGGCATGATGAGTTTTAAGAAAAGACACATGCACACCTTTATATATGTTTTGAATATAATTGCTTTTTTAAAATATTTTTGAGAAAATAATTATTGTGCATTTTCAGTCTGCGTATTTATGAGGATTACTTTGGAATATAGCTCTTGATAAATTCTTCTGGTGATTTTTTGACAGAGCCATTAGGTCTGTTTTATATAAGTTGATATACTGCCCCCTTACTAAAGCAAATGGGCAAGTATTTATATTTTGGTGATCTGATTCTTTGACAAAGCCAGTAGGGCTGCCTTACTTAATATGACATCTCTTTATATTGTAAATTCATGTTAAAAAAACCTAAGAAATTCACTGAAAACAACAAAAGTTAAAGTGATGCTACTGTTAGGTCTGGTAATAATATCTTACTTTACTTTAAAAAAAACCTCAGAAATTCACTAACCTCAAAAAAGCAACTTAAGTAATTAGAAATCTCCCCAAGAAGTAAGTATAACTTGCGTCCTACCATGCACAGTTTTGCTATAAATTATGTGATTTCAGATGTCATTAGTGAGATTATCAATGCTGTCATTGAACATGTGAAGAGTGATTTGATATTTGAGGGTATAAGCAGTGTGCCACATGGGTGTGAGTTATAAATACTTCATGGGGCAATTTATAGTCACTTCAGTTAACTATAACTGGTGAATTTTAGTGTGCTTTGATTTGAATATGTTATGGTTTACTGGCATTTTCACTTAACTAGAACCTGTGTTTTTATCGGTGGTGGTAACCACTCTATAGTTACTATAGTTTGGATTCTCAGGTATAGGAATTCCTCAAAATGTCGGTTGCTAATAACGTTGAACTCGTTTGACATAACATGTCTATTTAGAAAAGCACACATTCAAACAGGAGAGTATCTTTGCACTGAATAACAGATGTTTATTGTTACCCAAACCAGTGGCACTCATTTCATCAAGCTCAGAAAGATGAATGGCTGAGCTAACCTACCGGGATTTTAATCTGTGACCATGAGGTCAAACACAGGCCCTTGCAGTGGATACATTAGTCCACTAAGCCATCAGACCCAGTTGACGAATCCCCACAAAACTTTCCAGACCATTAGATTCTCTACATAAGCAGAGGATGTAAAGTTTTGCGATGATTGGTCAAGGGGGTCAAACATAAAAGGGGGTCCCAAAAAGGAGTTTTTCCACCAATGCATTTTCCATGAACTTTTGCATCTCACATAGCAAGAAAATGGGCGAATGAATTTAAATGAAATGTGGCAGAATTACACACAGATGACCCTTTTGAGTACTAGTAAGCAGGGTACGTTTTTTTTAAGTTATAAGGCTTTTTAACTTGGTCATATCAGTTGCTGGTGTATTTTTGCAAATGTTCACGGTATTTCATGAAAGTGCACTAGTATATAGCAACAATAAGACATGTTGTCATTAGCTAATGACGGCCGTTACGAAGTTCAAAGCAGCCATGCTGTTTTCAGGTACACTTTGGCTGTTTTCTGAGTTTTGCCCTTAGATAAGGTAAGTATCAGGTTTGATATATTTCCCCTAACAATTAACTATTAAAGTGACAATAGGTAAGGAAAAATATTAACATGTTTCTATATATTGTTTTAAAAATGTACGAGTACCGAGGTACTGTCTCAAAAGTACGGCAGTACCGTGAATAAATAAAAAATATATATATATGTTTAAAAATTTGAAAATAAATTTTACTACCCTATATTATACAACTATAATGCACTGCCGTGTATTTTCTATTTTTAGCATATTTAAATCTTCACAAAAAAAGTCTTCAGAGTACAGCTGGAATACCAAAAAATTAGCGCTCTAATCTTTTTTTAAAAGCCCAATTCTCCCTAAACTGCACTGAAAATATATAGAAAACTGTTAATACATTTCTCTACCTATTAACACTTTAATAAAGGTAGTAACAGTTATGGAACAACAATAAAACCTATTAGTTACCTAAATCTAGGATCTTAAACAAGAACACAGCGAAATTCAAAGAGCAGCCAAACTGTGCTGAAAATGACATGGCTGCCTTTTAGGTTTGGTAAAAACTGCCTTTAGCTTATTCCATATTGTCTTATCATGCGCATGTACCATGGTATACTGCAAACTTCCTGTGGTATGACACTGCACAATATACAGATAAGTATTTTAAAACTTATAACTTTAACACTACTTACACTATTCATGCATACTAACAAAAATTAACATTTGCACATATTGTATTTTCCTTCCACATTACATATACATTCAATAACACACTTTCATGCTAAGCCTGTTTTAATTACCACATTCCAATCTACGCTATTCCACTCTATAGCACTCTACTCTACACAACTTCACTGTACACTACAACACTGTAGGAATGTACAACCTGCTTCTTATGGTTATCCCCACCTTTTGACAAATTTGATACTGTTTATGACTAGTCTGACTGGGATCCGGCTAATCAGGACCCCAATCTATCGTCTTTCCCTCTAAGTTGTTATGTTATGTACCTAGGTACACTCCAGATTGGATACAGGGGTACCCTTGTCAGTCTCTAGTATATGGTACCCATGTACCGAGGGCATAGGTACCCCAGAGGTCTCCCATGGGCTTAAACATGTATTATGCCACCCATGAGAGGCTATGCAAAATAGAATATAGGCCTACCATTTCAGTCTGTGTAAGTTGGTGCATGCACTATTATTTCAGATATAGGTTTACTATATCTATGGGTCACCACACTTACAACCTATAAGTCACCCCATAGCAGGCCTTAACAATCCTGAAGGAAGGGTGCTTGGTTCTAAGTGAGAGGGTGCCACTGCATGAGCAGGACACCCCTGCAGCCTATGGAGTACATTCTCTAGGGTTGTTAGTGCAGTAGCCATTTACGACATATAGAGTGGAATTAGGCGACCGAGTAAACCTATAGTGTTTGGTGTCAAACATTGCGGAATCAAACGCCCACACGGGTAACCAGTGTGGAACCCGGAAGCGAGCGTCGTTGAGTCCCTGGTGTTCTGTGTAACAGCCTTCTAGTCCCGGGTAGCACAAAATGGTTGCTGCCAACCAGAGACACATGTATACCCTCCTGCTTCTGAGCCAAGCTTGAGCAGGGGAAGGCAGAAAAATAGGCATCCTGTCACAGAGAGGTGTGACCACCTCCCAGACAGGATTTAGTGTATTAGGGCTGGGTGGGTGAGCTTGCGAGTGACCAAAAGTCTGCACGAGTGGCACATTAGGTGTCCCTGTGCATAGTCCAGTTCAAACCAGTCCTGGGAGCCATTGGCTCCTGTTCTGGAGTGAAACTGGACAAAGAACATGGGAGTAACCTCCCCACTGTTCAGAACCACCATGGGAGGGTCCCCTGAAACTGTCCAACCCTCTCCCGTGGGTACAAAAGGGATTACCTGGCTGTAGGACCCTAGATTTGACATAGACAAGATTCTGAATCAGAAACCACTGAGCTTCGACCATCTGGACACTCAGGACTTCGCTGGGCTTCATTTGGGTCCAACTTCGTTTCCCTCTCAGACCTGTGGAGCATCAAGGACAACTGAAGATATCTCCCTTGGAGTGAAGGAGTCACTCCCCTGCAACCGCAGGCACCACATCACGACTGACTGGTCTGCTGTTCCTTAGCTCCTATAGACTCCGAAGACCCCAGAAACACAGGGGGTGGGTTTCTACATCCCTCAAGGTCCGAGCTGCTCTCTTCCCAAGTTTGAGGCTAGAATCTCTTGTGGGGGCTGAAATACCCATACCCCTGTGCACCACGTTAATTTGCAAGTGCATATGCTTCTTGGCATTTCCCAACAAGGGCACTGGGCTCCAAGTAGCCCCAATCTCTGGTACCATTTCCTATCAAGAACTCCCACCTCCTTGCACCGAATGCTCCGTGGGATGCTGTTTGGTGAAATCACTTGAGGTCCTCTCGCGACTCCTGTGCCTCCGGTCTGTGAGTCCACTTGAGGATTAACTTTGCTTTTCTTGGGCTCCCCTGGTTGCTCTAGGCTTTCCCTGACTCCCCTGTGTTTGGTGAGTCTCCTGGACCTTGCTTGTCCGAACCGTAATCTTCCTTGACCTTCTCCATGGTTTGCCGTTGCCAAGGCTTGTTGGTGCTCCCACTGGACATGACCCCTCAGCAGTCGACATCATTTGTGGGATTGCTTGCATCCTGCTCCTGGTCATCCTCAACATCTCCTAGTCCCTGTGGCTGCAGAGTCAAGAACTCCCTGAACGCACCTGAAGCACCCAACATCGTTGGGCATTCCTCTGCCGAGCCCCTGGTCATTCCTGAGTGACCCAGACTCTGTCCCCTCTGCTTTTAGGTACTCTTCAATAATAATCCACCTTTTGATTCCAACTGACACTTTTCTTCCTTCCAGCAGCGGCTCTTCTTTGAAGTCCTCCATTGGGTTCAACAACAATTTCCGACGCCACTTCAGACCTATGCACCCGACTTCCCTGGGATAGGTAACTCTGGTACTACGGTATCCATGGGTGGTGTGGCTCTCCAACCTCCTACATTCCACAGAGTTTCTCTGAAGCCCACTGGGAAGGGTCCTTAAACTTTAATACTTCAAGCGCGACTTCCCCATAGAATTGTACAGAGCACGCAGTTGTGTCCCCACGCTGCACCTGTCCTCTATGGGGTCCCTACTTACTTACCTTGGGTGGTTCGTTGGGGTCCCAGTGAATCTACATCCTCTAGACACTTGACTCGAGTCATGGTTTTTGGTATATGTTTTGGTCTCCCCCTGGAGCCCACTGTGTAGTAGTGATATTTACAATTGTTTCTGTGCTACAGTATTGTGTGCTTTGTGAGTATCTGCATGTAGCAGATACTGTGTCGTACTAGAGAATGTTATATTAATAAATACATATTTGTATAACTACTTGTGGTTCTCCTTTCATTTAACCAATACTATAAGGCTGCATTCTGGTACAACAAGCTGCTTAAAATTCTTTAAGACTTAGCCTGAAGGCTGCTTTCCACAGCTACCACTTGGATAGCTTTCTAAGGTTATCTTTGACCTCTTAAATCACCATAAGGGTTGTTTGGACTGGTACAAGGTGCCCACTTTAAATAATGGACAGCATATACCAGGCCAATTTCTCACAAACATTATACGTCACTCCACTCTTTGTCACTGTACTATATGCCACACCACTCCATGCTAATGGACTGTATGCCACTCCACTCTATGACACTCCAGCATATATGCCAATCCACTGTATGCACTTCCACTCTATGCTCCTCAACCTGTATGCTCTTCCACTATTCACAACTCCACTCTCTGACACTGCAATCTACGCTAGTCCACTCTATGCCACTCTAATGTACGCCACTTCCCTGTACACCCCTTCGCTCTATGCTACTCCACTGTACGCTATTCCATTACACACAACTCCACTCTACGACACTGCATTCTATGCTATTCCACTCTATGCCACTCCACTGGAGGACAAACTACTGTATGCTATTACACTGAACCTCACTCCATTCTATGGCACTCCACCCTACCACCTGTTAATGAGTGCTGTACTGTGTGTGTTTTGTACCGCAAAGGTGCGTGTATGGCTATTCAAGTGTCTGTAATCCAAGACAATGTGATAAGAATGGTCTGGTCTCAGAACAAGAAAAAGAGGGTTATTCATTTGAGATAGACAGGGTTCAATAACTTCCTGGTACTCTATTTGGAAAGAATTTCCTTGCTTGGTGCTTTAGCATCTCGTTTATTAGGATACTGCAGTTGTACCTGAGGGGTGGACCGTATGAGAATAACGTGATTAGAGGAATCCCTATTCCCACCTGTATGGGTACAATACTATGCAGGGGCCAATGCAAGGGCCCATTCAGAGGCAAAACGTTGTTTGACTTCATCAGGCACATGGTGCAAGAAAGAAGGGAGAATAATATCCTCATCCCGAGGGCATGCAAGAAGAAATGGTGGGACCAGTTGACCTACGCCAAAAGAATGTCATAAGACATAGTTAAATTGTCGCAGAAGATGGCTTACATGCTGTGTTTAATGTCACCTTCAATTTGAACATCTAAGAGATATAATCTATCTAGAAGGGCCACACAGATGTCCGCGATCTCTACTGTAATGAATGTGTCAGTTCTTTTAACCACCAGAAACTGGTGGAGAGTCTGGTGCACTATGGTGACCTCCGTTGTCGAGGAGAGTCACCGTCAAACTAGTGTCCAAGGGACGGGGTCTCACCGTCTGTGGCATATTTAGCTGCTGATGCTGCAACTTTTTTCTTTTGAAAAGAACTTTTAAAATGGAGGAGGTCTGTCCTCCTATTTTATCTTCACATCAGACAAGCGTGGTGTCTCCCTTCTCAGTTGCACGTACTCTGGTTGTCTGCGTTCAGATCACCCTCCTCTATTGTACTGATGTGTAGATGATTCCTGAAGCAAACGAGAAGAACATGTGTTGGGGATTTGATACCTATCTGGATCATTTTTGTGTGATCATGAAAATGATATCGTCTTTCAGATGAGTCTGGTGCAGGAGAACCTCTGTTGTTGTTTAGATTCATCTCATAGTTTCTTTTGAAACTCACAAGCTGGTCTGTCATCCTTGTCGGAACTAGGCTTGCCAAGAGGTGGAACTGCAGTTCTGGTTCCCAAACTACTGCATCCTAAAGACGTATACACATTAGCAATAATGAGAGGCAATTCTCGGTCAGCTACTGCCCCCAGGGCAAGTTGCTGGCATATGGCCAAAGATGCTGCTTCACCTTTAATATTAGAAATAATAATTTCAGAGACAACAAGGACATTTCCCACAAGTTCCATCACCAAATTGCGTGCAGGACTTGCCCATTGCTCATTCTGTATCTTTTTCAGGACGTTCTATAGAATGGTTGCCGAGGAAGTGCCATGACAAAGAGTGTAAATAGTGGCAAAAATGGTACCCCATGGTCAGCCATAGTGGTAACCAAACCATTGGGTAAGCACATAGCAAGAATCATGTGCTTGTCTTGTGGTCCAGTAAAGGGAAACACAGCTTCGAGTTCATCTATTTTTGGGGTAATCTAAAGGGGGATTTCTTCACAATTTGTGGGCCATTTGCCCATAACTGAATTAACAACTACAGTACTGATTATGGGCCCGGCAGGCTGCTGTGCCTGCGTGCCAATCCTGGCTGGACCAGCTAACAAAGTAGAATTAATGAATTTTGTAAGACATCTATAAAGGCTGACTAGAATATTATATAAAGCACATGTCTGAACTAAATTGAGTGCATTTAAATCTGAATACGGGGTATAGCCCGCTAATGTAGGCCATGTGACCGCATCATTACTTATGGAGCCCATTTGAACATTTCCAAGGACATGGTGAAGGGCACCTTTAAAACAACTTTGATGTTCCCAAACTGTAAGTTGAATCACAAGAAGTGCATAAGTATGATATGCAGCAGGTGCCTGCAACACTCTATAGTCATGAAAAGTATTACAATTAGCATCCACAGCCAGCAAGGTGACCCATGAATAAGAAAACTCAAAGCAGACTGCGGCATCTGCCTCAACTACACAAAAATCACAGGGACTCCATGTTGAAGAAAATGTGGAGTAACTGCTGGGCAGCAATTAACATCAATGCCTACTGGCTGAGCCATAGCTAACAAGAACATAATTCAAAGTGTAGCAAAACAAGGCATAAGCCATTCAATATTCAAGCTTCAAATACCAAGGGGAACTAGATACCATCTAATAACTGTGGAGGAGAAATCCCTAACACCACCAACATATTCGGGAAAAGGTGCTAGGGTATTGCAGACAAGCACAAGCACTACTCGGCGTTCCCATAAGTAAGTACGATACCAAAAGTTGGTGGTACCATGTTGCAGGGATTCTGCTCTGGAACAGAATTATTCTTGGAACCATAGTACATCAGTATGTAGGGATTGAGTTACTATGTTGCACATGTTGCACATCAAAGAAAAATTATTTGTTTGGATTTACTAAAGCTTGTGCAGACTATATACATGCATTAAGTCCCTTCTAAGCAATAACCTTTCCAGGAAAGTGTTTGTTTTGTAAAAAGAAATGTCCAGGACCAATTGTTTTCTGTACTAAGCAATACCCAGGTCCAAGGACTTCGATTGGGTTACCTCATTTTTCTATAATGGCATGTGGAGAGTGAGCCCACACTTTGGGCTCAGACAGCAAAATTCAAAGCGCTCACCACACGCTTTTGCTGTGTAGGCACACCACTTCTTCATATTGCACAGATTCACACACTGTCTGCCAGGTGGGAAGGGGAGAAAACTTCCTCAATAGCGAGCTCTCCCCTCCTTGAGCTCCACACACAAGGGGCCCTCCATCAACGCTCTCCACACACTGGACTGTAAAATCAAGCACTCCTCAGCGCTTTATGAGAGAGCACAAAAAACGCTCAGTGTGTACTTTCTGTGCTTGAAATGCAGAAGAACAGTCCACTGCCCCAGCCAGGAGCAGCAACTGCAGGCAATCATACCCCACACAAATCAAGGGCAGCGCTCCTCACAGAGATTCTATTTAACCTTCCAGGCAGGTTATTTTTAGATTCAGCAGGGATCATTCCTGAAGTTTTTTGTATCCCTGTGACTTCCAACAGGAGTTTAGCACACACAAGCCCTTGAAGATTCTTCCCAAGCAGAATGCCACAACTGGGTAAAAAGAGTCAGTCCTTTTCCTCCATCAGAGAGAGAAGCAGCAACTGCAGGTCAACCAACCCTCACTCAGAAAAGGCAGCGCTCCTCACACAGTCCTTCCACTCTTCTACTTTTCAGGGTCCTCTTATTCCTGGAAGTAATCTAAAGTCCTGTGGTTTTAGGTGCAATACTTAAACCCCATTTTGTCATTGCTCTCTTTGCTGTAAGGGTCTATGAACCCAGTCCAAACCAGTCCTGTCCTCCCAGGGGCAGCATGACCACAGGGGGCAGAGACAACATTGTGAAAAAGGAGACACAGCCTATTCAAGTGCAAGTCCCACCACTCTAAATGCAGACCAGGTCTATTCAGTCCAGCGATGAGTCACCCTGGCAAGGCAGGACACACCTCACCCCCCCAGGGACTGTTTAGAGTGAAGGCACATTCCAGCTCTTGTAACTCAAACACCAGATGCTGAATATACAAACAGCCAAAATTACACAGAATGGTAAAATAAGAAAATCCCCCCCTTCTAAAAGTGACATATTCAAACACAGAATTTAAAAACCACTTTCACAAAAAGGTGCGTTAATAAATTCTGAATCCAGAGAGCCTAAACTCACCCTTCCCATGGAGTTTCCTTGAGCCTACCTTAGGGGTGCCTTACATGTAAGGAAAGAAAAGGTTTGGGCCTGGCAAGTGGGTGCACTTGCCAGGACAACGTGGCAGTTTACAACTGCTTGCGCAGACACTACAGAGGTAGGTCTGAGACACATTTACAGTGCTACTCATGTGGGTGGCAAATCCAGTGCTGCAAGCCCACTAGTAGCATTTGTTGTACAGGCCCTGGCACACAATGTGCACTTTACTAGGGGCTTACCAGTAAACCAAATATGCCAATCAAGGATAGCCAGTCATTGTCACAATTTATACAGAGAGCATATGCACTTTAGCACTAATCAGCAGTGGCATAGTTCTCAGAATCCTATAGCAAACAAAAACAGGGTTAGAAAAATAAGCGGCAAAAGGCAAAATGTTTGGGAATGACCCTACGGAAAGGATCAGTTCTAACACACACCCAGTCACTCATTCGTATTGCCCCTCAGACACCCACTCACTAACCCATACCGCCATTAACAAACCAACTCACCTATCCATACATCCACTCACACTCCTACTCAGTCACCGACAGAGCCATTGACACACCCACTCACTCACCAATACAGCCACTCACACACCTATGCAGCCATTCAGATACCCACTCACACACAGATACACATAGTCACACAGCCACTCACATAATATATGTGAGTAGTATCAGTCATTAGTAGTACACCTAGTTTACCAATTTGACTTTTGCAGTAGCTTAGTATCTATGTATAACAATCATAAACTCTTAAAAAATAATTACACTCACTGGATGATATCATCAGTGATGTCATTAGATATGTCATCAGTGATATCATCAGTGATATCCCTGACCATGTCCTGAGTGATGTAAAATGTCAGGATATAAGCAGTGCTTGCGTAGGGTAGAGTTAGCCCATGTAACTGTAACTGCTGAAATTGTGTGGTTTTGTATGAGTGAAATTTGAGCCTTAATATAACAACCCTGTTACCTTAGGTTTGTTCAGTATATATATATATATATATATATATATATGGCCCATCACGGAGATAAAAGCATTTATTTCGAAGACAGCAGCACTAATCTTCCATCACCTTACGCGTTTCGGCTGTCGCCTTGCTCACAGGTAAGAAGTTAACAAATGCAAAGTGCGTTGTGCTTGCTTTTTTTAAACAAAATGTCACATGACCAGGCAAGGCGACAGCCGAAACGCGTAAGGTGATGGAAGATTAGTGCTGCTGTCTTCGAAATAAATGCTTTTATCTCCGTGATGGGCCTCGCATCTTTGTTTGGTCACGGCGTGTGTTGGTGAGCTGCTCCATGCTCACTGTTCCGCGAGGCCACCCTGAAGGGTCGGGGGCTCCTTGGGCTTGGAGACTTTGTTTTGCATTCAAATCGGGAGCATGACCCACTGCAGTCGCCCTACCTAATCAGGAAACGCTACAAAAGCAAAAAGAGCAGACTGCGTGGAAGGGAGTCGGATGGGAGAACATCCCGTGCTCTGACCGCTCGGAGAGACATGCAAATTCGAAGACCTATGCTGAATGTGAGCACTTGCATATAATCGGAAAAAACACATGGCTGCGAGACTTTATTTCCACTAAAATGATGCAGGTACCAAAGAAAAAAATGCTGAAATAACGCTGTTTGAGGATCAATCATGATTCCATGTGCAATGAACTTACGAACTGTACAATGCATTATGGGGCTAGTATTTCGAATGCCTGGTCATGTGACATTTTGTTTAAAAAAAGCAAGCACAACGCACTTTGCATTTGTTAACTTCTTACCTGTGAGCAAGGCGACAGCCGAAACGCGTAAGGTGATGGAAGATTAGTGCTGCTGTCTTCGAAATAAATGCTTTTATCTCCGTGATGGGCCTCGCATCTTTGTTTGGTCACGGCGTGTGTTGGTGAGCTGCTCCATGCTCACTGTTCCGCGAGGCCACCCTGAAGGGTCGGGGGCTCCTTGGGCTTGGAGACTTTGTTTTGCATTCAAATCGGGAGCATGACCCACTGCAGTCGCCCTACCTAATCAGGAAACGCTACAAAAGCAAAAAGAGCAGACTGCGTGGAAGGGAGTCGGATGGGAGAACATCCCGTGCTCTGACCGCTCGGAGAGACATGCAAATTCGAAGACCTATGCTGAATGTGAGCACTTGCATATAATCGGAAAAAACACATGGCTGCGAGACTTTATTTCCACTAAAATGATGCAGGTACCAAAGAAAAAAATGCTGAAATAACGCTGTTTGAGGATCAATCATGATTCCATGTGCAATGAACTTACGAACTGTACAATGCATTATGGGGCTAGTATTTCGAATGCCTGGTCATGTGACATTTTGTTTAAAAAAAGCAAGCACAACGCACTTTGCATTTGTTAACTTCTTACCTGTGAGCAAGGCGACAGCCGAAACGCGTAAGGTGATGGAAGATTAGTGCTGCTGTCTTCGAAATAAATGCTTTTATCTCCGTGATGGGCCTCGCATCTTTGTTTGGTCACGGCGTGTGTTGGTGAGCTGCTCCATGCTCACTGTTCCGCGAGGCCACCCTGAAGGGTCGGGGGCTCCTTGGGCTTGGAGACTTTGTTTTGCATTCAAATCGGGAGCATGACCCACTGCAGTCGCCCTACCTAATCAGGAAACGCTACAAAAGCAAAAAGAGCAGACTGCGTGGAAGGGAGTCGGATGGGAGAACATCCCGTGCTCTGACCGCTCGGAGAGACATGCAAATTCGAAGACCTATGCTGAATGTGAGCACTTGCATATAATCGGAAAAAACACATGGCTGCGAGACTTTATTTCCACTAAAATGATGCAGGTACCAAAGAAAAAAATGCTGAAATAACGCTGTTTGAGGATCAATCATGATTCCATGTGCAATGAACTTACGAACTGTACAATGCATTATGGGGCTAGTATTTCGAATGCCTGGTCATGTGACATTTTGTTTAAAAAAAGCAAGCACAACGCACTTTGCATTTGTTAACTTCTTACCTGTGAGCAAGGCGACAGCCGAAACGCGTAAGGTGATGGAAGATTAGTGCTGCTGTCTTCGAAATAAATGCTTTTATCTCCGTGATGGGCCTCGCATCTTTGTTTGGTCATGGCGTGTGTTGGTGAGCTGCTCCATGCTCACTGTTCCGCGAGGCCACCCTGAAGGGTCGGGGGCTCCTTGGGCTTGGAGACTTTGTTTTGCATTCAAATCGGGAGCATGACCCACTGCAGTCGCCCTACCTAATCAGGAAACGCTACAAAAGCAAAAAGAGCAGACTGCGTGGAAGGGAGTCGGATGGGAGAACATCCCGTGCTCTGACCGCTCGGAGAGACATGCAAATTCGAAGACCTATGCTGAATGTGAGCACTTGCATATAATCGGAAAAAACACATGGCTGCGAGACTTTATTTCCACTAAAATGATGCAGGTACCAAAGAAAAAAATGCTGAAATAACGCTGTTTGAGGATCAATCATGATTCCATGTGCAATGAACTTACGAACTGTACAATGCATTATGGGGCTAGTATTTCGAATGCCTGGTCATGTGACATTTTGTTTAAAAAAAGCAAGCACAACGCACTTTGCATTTGTTAACTTCTTACCTGTGAGCAAGGCGACAGCCGAAACGCGTAAGGTGATGGAAGATTAGTGCTGCTGTCTTCGAAATAAATGCTTTCATCTCCGTGATGGGCCTCGCATCTTTGTTTGGTCACGGCGTGTGTTGGTGAGCTGCTCCATGCTCACTGTTCCGCGAGGCCACCCTGAAGGGTCGGGGGCTCCTTGGGCTTGGAGACTTTGTTTTGCATTCAAATCGGGAGCATGACCCACTGCAGTCGCCCTACCTAATCAGGAAACGCTACAAAAGCAAAAAGAGCAGACTGCGTGGAAGGGAGTCGGATGGGAGAACATCCCGTGCTCTGACCGCTCGGAGAGACATGCAAATTCGAAGACCTATGCTGAATGTGAGCACTTGCATATAATCGGAAAAAACACATGGCTGCGAGACTTTATTTCCACTAAAATGATGCAGGTACCAAAGAAAAAAATGCTGAAATAACGCTGTTTGAGGATCAATCATGATTCCATGTGCAATGAACTTACGAACTGTACAATGCATTATGGGGCTAGTATTTCGAATGCCTGGTCATGTGACATTTTGTTTAAAAAAAGCAAGCACAACGCACTTTGCATTTGTTAACTTCTTACCTGTGAGCAAGGCGACAGCCGAAACGCGTAAGGTGATGGAAGATTAGTGCTGCTGTCTTCGAAATAAATGCTTTTATCTCCGTGATGGGCCTCGCATCTTTGTTTGGTCACGGCATGTGTTGGTGAGCTGCTCCATGCTCACTGTTCCGCGAGGCCACCCTGAAGGGTCGGGGGCTCCTTGGGCTTGGAGACTTTGTTTTGCATTCAAATCGGGAGCATGACCCACTGCAGTCGCCCTACCTAATCAGGAAACGCTACAAAAGCAAAAAGAGCAGACTGCGTGGAAGGGAGTCGGATGGGAGAACATCCCGTGCTCTGACCGCTCGGAGAGACATGCAAATTCGAAGACCTATGCTGAATGTGAGCACTTGCATATAATCGGAAAAAACACATGGCTGCGAGACTTTATTTCCACTAAAATGATGCAGGTACCAAAGAAAAAAATGCTGAAATAACGCTGTTTGAGGATCAATCATGATTCCATGTGCAATGAACTTACGAACTGTACAATGCATTATGGGGCTAGTATTTCGAATGCCTGGTCATGTGACATTTTGTTTAAAAAAAGCAAGCACAACGCACTTTGCATTTGTTAACTTCTTACCTGTGAGCAAGGCGACAGCCGAAACGCGTAAGGTGATGGAAGATTAGTGCTGCTGTCTTCGAAATAAATGCTTTTATCTCCGTGATGGGCCTCGCATCTTTGTTTGGTCACGGCGTGTGTTGGTGAGCTGCTCCATGCTCACTGTTCCGCGAGGCCACCCTGAAGGGTCGGGGGCTCCTTGGGCTTGGAGACTTTGTTTTGCATTCAAATCGGGAGCATGACCCACTGCAGTCGCCCTACCTAATCAGGAAACGCTACAAAAGCAAACAGAGCAGACTGCGTGGAAGGGAGTCGGATGGGAGAACATCCCGTGCTCTGACCGCTCGGAGAGACATGCAAATTCGAAGACCTATGCTGAATGTGAGCACTTGCATATAATCGGGAAAAACACATGGCTGCGAGACTTTATTTCCACTAAAATGATGCAGGTACCAAAGAAAAAAATGCTGAAATAACGCTGTTTGAGGATCAATCATGATTCCATGTGCAATGAACTTACGAACTGTACAATGCATTATGGGGCTAGTATTTCGAATGCCTGGTCATGTGACATTTTGTTTAAAAAAAGCAAGCACAACGCACTTTGCATTTGTTAACTTCTTACCTGTGAGCAAGGCGACAGCCGAAACGCGTAAGGTGATGGAAGATTAGTGCTGCTGTCTTCGAAATAAATGCTTTTATCTCCGTGATGGGCCTCGCATCTTTGTTTGGTCACGGCGTGTGTTGGTGAGCTGCTCCATGCTCACTGTTCCGCGAGGCCACCCTGAAGGGTCGGGGGCTCCTTGGGCTTGGAGACTTTGTTTTGCATTCAAATCGGGAGCATGACCCACTGCAGTCGCCCTACCTAATCAGGAAACGCTACAAAAGCAAAAAGAGCAGACTGCGTGGAAGGGAGTCGGATGGGAGAACATCCCGTGCTCTGACCGCTCGGAGAGACATGCAAATTCGAAGACCTATGCTGAATGTGAGCACTTGCATATAATCGGAAAAAACACATGGCTGCGAGACTTTATTTCCACTAAAATGATGCAGGTACCAAAGAAAAAAATGCTGAAATAACGCTGTTTGAGGATCAATCATGATTCCATGTGCAATGAACTTACGAACTGTACAATGCATTATGGGGCTAGTATTTCGAATGCCTGGTCATGTGACATTTTGTTTAAAAAAAGCAAGCACAACGCACTTTGCATTTGTTAACTTCTTACCTGTGAGCAAGGCGACAGCCGAAACGCGTAAGGTGATGGAAGATTAGTGCTGCTGTCTTCGAAATAAATGCTTTTATCTCCGTGATGGGCCTCGCATCTTTGTTTGGTCACGGCGTGTGTTGGTGAGCTGCTCCATGCTCACTGTTCCGCGAGGCCACCCTGAAGGGTCGGGGGCTCCTTGGGCTTGGAGACTTTGTTTTGCATTCAAATCGGGAGCATGACCCACTGCAGTCGCCCTACCTAATCAGGAAACGCTACAAAAGCAAAAAGAGCAGACTGCGTGGAAGGGAGTCGGATGGGAGAACATCCCGTGCTCTGACCGCTCGGAGAGACATGCAAATTCGAAGACCTATGCTGAATGTGAGCACTTGCATATAATCGGAAAAAACACATGGCTGCGAGACTTTATTTCCACTAAAATGATGCAGGTACCAAAGAAAAAAATGCTGAAATAACGCTGTTTGAGGATCAATCATGATTCCATGTGCAATGAACTTACGAACTGTACAATGCATTATGGGGCTAGTATTTCGAATGCCTGGTCATGTGACATTTTGTTTAAAAAAAGCAAGCACAACGCACTTTGCATTTGTTAACTTCTTACCTGTGAGCAAGGCGACAGCCGAAACGCGTAAGGTGATGGAAGATTAGTGCTGCTGTCTTCGAAATAAATGCTTTTATCTCCGTGATGGGCCTCGCATCTTTGTTTGGTCACGGCGTGTGTTGGTGAGCTGCTCCATGCTCACTGTTCCGCGAGGCCACCCTGAAGGGTCGGGGGCTCCTTGGGCTTGGAGACTTTGTTTTGCATTCAAATCGGGAGCATGACCCACTGCAGTCGCCCTACCTAATCAGGAAACGCTACAAAAGCAAAAAGAGCAGACTGCGTGGAAGGGAGTCGGATGGGAGAACATCCCGTGCTCTGACCGCTCGGAGAGACATGCAAATTCGAAGACCTATGCTGAATGTGAGCACTTGCATATAATCGGAAAAAACACATGGCTGCGAGACTTTATTTCCACTAAAATGATGCAGGTACCAAAGAAAAAAATGCTGAAATAACGCTGTTTGAGGATCAATCATGATTCCATGTGCAATGAACTTACGAGCTGTACAATGCATTATGGGGCTAGTATTTCGAATGCCTGGTCATGTGACATTTTGTTTAAAAAAAGCAAGCACAACGCACTTTGCATTTGTTAACTTCTTACCTGTGAGCAAGGCGACAGCCGAAACGCGTAAGGTGATGGAAGATTAGTGCTGCTGTCTTCGAAATAAATGCTTTTATCTCCGTGATGGGCCTCGCATCTTTGTTTGGTCACGGCGTGTGTTGGTGAGCTGCTCCATGCTCACTGTTCCGCGAGGCCACCCTGAAGGGTCGGGGGCTCCTTGGGCTTGGAGACTTTGTTTTGCATTCAAATCGGGAGCATGACCCACTGCAGTCGCCCTACCTAATCAGGAAACGCTACAAAAGCAAAAAGAGCAGACTGCGTGGAAGGGAGTCGGATGGGAGAACATCCCGTGCTCTGACCGCTCGGAGAGACATGCAAATTCGAAGACCTATGCTGAATGTGAGCACTTGCATATAATCGGAAAAAACACATGGCTGCGAGACTTTATTTCCACTAAAATGATGCAGGTACCAAAGAAAAAAATGCTGAAATAACGCTGTTTGAGGATCAATCATGATTCCATGTGCAATGAACTTACGAACTGTACAATGCATTATGGGGCTAGTATTTCGAATGCCTGGTCATGTGACATTTTGTTTAAAAAAAGCAAGCACAACGCACTTTGCATTTGTTAACTTCTTACCTGTGAGCAAGGCGACAGCCGAAACGCGTAAGGTGATGGAAGATTAGTGCTGCTGTCTTCGAAATAAATGCTTTTATCTCCGTGATGGGCCTCGCATCTTTGTTTGGTCACGGCGTGTGTTGGTGAGCTGCTCCATGCTCACTGTTCCGCGAGGCCACCCTGAAGGGTCGGGGGCTCCTTGGGCTTGGAGACTTTGTTTTGCATTCAAATCGGGAGCATGACCCACTGCAGTCGCCCTACCTAATCAGGAAACGCTACAAAAGCAAAAAGAGCAGACTGCGTGGAAGGGAGTCGGATGGGAGAACATCCCGTGCTCTGACCGCTCGGAGAGACATGCAAATTCGAAGACCTATGCTGAATGTGAGCACTTGCATATAATCGGAAAAAACACATGGCTGCGAGACTTTATTTCCACTAAAATGATGCAGGTACCAAAGAAAAAAATGCTGAAATAACGCTGTTTGAGGATCAATCATGATTCCATGTGCAATGAACTTACGAACTGTACAATGCATTATGGGGCTAGTATTTCGAATGCCTGGTCATGTGACATTTTGTTTAAAAAAAGCAAGCACAACGCACTTTGCATTTGTTAACTTCTTACCTGTGAGCAAGGCGACAGCCGAAACGCGTAAGGTGATGGAAGATTAGTGCTGCTGTCTTCGAAATAAATGCTTTTATCTCCGTGATGGGCCTCGCATCTTTGTTTGGTCATGGCGTGTGTTGGTGAGCTGCTCCATGCTCACTGTTCCGCGAGGCCACCCTGAAGGGTCGGGGGCTCCTTGGGCTTGGAGACTTTGTTTTGCATTCAAATCGGGAGCATGACCCACTGCAGTCGCCCTACCTAATCAGGAAACGCTACAAAAGCAAAAAGAGCAGACTGCGTGGAAGGGAGTCGGATGGGAGAACATCCCGTGCTCTGACCGCTCGGAGAGACATGCAAATTCGAAGACCTATGCTGAATGTGAGCACTTGCATATAATCGGAAAAAACACATGGCTGCGAGACTTTATTTCCACTAAAATGATGCAGGTACCAAAGAAAAAAATGCTGAAATAACGCTGTTTGAGGATCAATCATGATTCCATGTGCAATGAACTTACGAACTGTACAATGCATTATGGGGCTAGTATTTCGAATGCCTGGTCATGTGACATTTTGTTTAAAAAAAGCAAGCACAACGCACTTTGCATTTGTTAACTTCTTACCTGTGAGCAAGGCGACAGCCGAAACGCGTAAGGTGATGGAAGATTAGTGCTGCTGTCTTCGAAATAAATGCTTTTATCTCCGTGATGGGCCTCGCATCTTTGTTTGGTCACGGCGTGTGTTGGTGAGCTGCTCCATGCTCACTGTTCCGCGAGGCCACCCTGAAGGGTCGGGGGCTCCTTGGGCTTGGAGACTTTGTTTTGCATTCAAATCGGGAGCATGACCCACTGCAGTCGCCCTACCTAATCAGGAAACGCTACAAAAGCAAAAAGAGCAGACTGCGTGGAAGGGAGTCGGATGGGAGAACATCCCGTGCTCTGACCGCTCGGAGAGACATGCAAATTCGAAGACCTATGCTGAATGTGAGCACTTGCATATAATCGGAAAAAACACATGGCTGCGAGACTTTATTTCCACTAAAATGATGCAGGTACCAAAGAAAAAAATGCTGAAATAACGCTGTTTGAGGATCAATCATGATTCCATGTGCAATGAACTTACGAACTGTACAATGCATTATGGGGCTAGTATTTCGAATGCCTGGTCATGTGACATTTTGTTTAAAAAAAGCAAGCACAACGCACTTTGCATTTGTTAACTTCTTACCTGTGAGCAAGGCGACAGCCGAAACGCGTAAGGTGATGGAAGATTAGTGCTGCTGTCTTCGAAATAAATGCTTTTATCTCCGTGATGGGCCTCGCATCTTTGTTTGGTCACGGCATGTGTTGGTGAGCTGCTCCATGCTCACTGTTCCGCGAGGCCACCCTGAAGGGTCGGGGGCTCCTTGGGCTTGGAGACTTTGTTTTGCATTCAAATCGGGAGCATGACCCACTGCAGTCGCCCTACCTAATCAGGAAACGCTACAAAAGCAAAAAGAGCAGACTGCGTGGAAGGGAGTCGGATGGGAGAACATCCCGTGCTCTGACCGCTCGGAGAGACATGCAAATTCGAAGACCTATGCTGAATGTGAGCACTTGCATATAATCGGAAAAAACACATGGCTGCGAGACTTTATTTCCACTAAAATGATGCAGGTACCAAAGAAAAAAATGCTGAAATAACGCTGTTTGAGGATCAATCATGATTCCATGTGCAATGAACTTACGAACTGTACAATGCATTATGGGGCTAGTATTTCGAATGCCTGGTCATGTGACATTTTGTTTAAAAAAAGCAAGCACAACGCACTTTGCATTTGTTAACTTCTTACCTGTGAGCAAGGCGACAGCCGAAACGCGTAAGGTGATGGAAGATTAGTGCTGCTGTCTTCGAAATAAATGCTTTTATCTCCGTGATGGGCCTCGCATCTTTGTTTGGTCACGGCGTGTGTTGGTGAGCTGCTCCATGCTCACTGTTCCGCGAGGCCACCCTGAAGGGTCGGGGGCTCCTTGGGCTTGGAGACTTTGTTTTGCATTCAAATCGGGAGCATGACCCACTGCAGTCGCCCTACCTAATCAGGAAACGCTACAAAAGCAAAAAGAGCAGACTGCGTGGAAGGGAGTCGGATGGGAGAACATCCCGTGCTCTGACCGCTCGGAGAGACATGCAAATTCGAAGACCTATGCTGAATGTGAGCACTTGCATATAATCGGGAAAAACACATGGCTGCGAGACTTTATTTCCACTAAAATGATGCAGGTACCAAAGAAAAAAATGCTGAAATAACGCTGTTTGAGGATCAATCATGATTCCATGTGCAATGAACTTACGAACTGTACAATGCATTATGGGGCTAGTATTTCGAATGCCTGGTCATGTGACATTTTGTTTAAAAAAAGCAAGCACAACGCACTTTGCATTTGTTAACTTCTTACCTGTGAGCAAGGCGACAGCCGAAACGCGTAAGGTGATGGAAGATTAGTGCTGCTGTCTTCGAAATAAATGCTTTTATCTCCGTGATGGGCCTCGCATCTTTGTTTGGTCACGGCGTGTGTTGGTGAGCTGCTCCATGCTCACTGTTCCGCGAGGCCACCCTGAAGGGTCGGGGGCTCCTTGGGCTTGGAGACTTTGTTTTGCATTCAAATCGGGAGCATGACCCACTGCAGTCGCCCTACCTAATCAGGAAACGCTACAAAAGCAAAAAGAGCAGACTGCGTGGAAGGGAGTCGGATGGGAGAACATCCCGTGCTCTGACCGCTCGGAGAGACATGCAAATTCGAAGACCTATGCTGAATGTGAGCACTTGCATATAATCGGAAAAAACACATGGCTGCGAGACTTTATTTCCACTAAAATGATGCAGGTACCAAAGAAAAAAATGCTGAAATAACGCTGTTTGAGGATCAATCATGATTCCATGTGCAATGAACTTACGAACTGTACAATGCATTATGGGGCTAGTATTTCGAATGCCTGGTCATGTGACATTTTGTTTAAAAAAAGCAAGCACAACGCACTTTGCATTTGTTAACTTCTTACCTGTGAGCAAGGCGACAGCCGAAACGCGTAAGGTGATGGAAGATTAGTGCTGCTGTCTTCGAAATAAATGCTTTTATCTCCGTGATGGGCCTCGCACTGTTCCGCGAGGCCACCCTGAAGGGTCGGGGGCTCCTTGGGCTTGGAGACTTTGTTTTGCTTATATATATATATATATATATATATATATTTATATATTCACCTAAAAAACCATAGGTTTCACACATGTTATAGTTAGGTGGACATTTCGCTCGTAAAAAACCAATGAAATTCCCCCGTTATAGTTAGTGCAGATAACTATAACTCGCGCACCCGCAATCCACTGCTGATGACGTCACATATTACATCACTCATGACATGGTCAGTGGCATCACTCATGGCATCACTGATGACATCATCCTTGTGATAGAGTGGCGGTCGCGCGAGTTATAGTTATCTGAACTAACTATAACGGGGGAATTTCATTGGTTTTTTACGAGTGAAATGTCCACCTAACTATAACATGTGTGAAACCTATGGTTTTTTAAGTGAATTTGCAAGGTTTTTTAAATGCTAATTCCTAACTATAACGTGTGAAACCTATGGTTTTTTCAGTGAATTTGTACGTTTTTTTAAATGCTAAGTTATGTATTATTTTTTTAATTATTTTAAGGTTTTTTACCGTGTGCGCACCGTGCGCGCACCCCGCGATTAAAAAAATAAATACAAAAAAAAGGTTTTTTCACCCTTCGGGGTGCTTTAGGGACCCCCTGACAAAGGCTAGGGGGTCAGGAACTCTCTACCCTGCCCCCTTTTCACGTTCGCCACCTCTCTTTTTCACTCTCGCACCCAAAACAAACAAAATGGTGGCCGACACTTCCTGATTTCGACCGATTTGAACGTTGACTGACATCTAAACACCAATCAGAATTACGCTCGCACACGCCACCGTGCGCGCCTATAGATATTTATATGCTTTTAAATGCAATTTTCTCAGGAAATACTGAACAGATTGACTCCATACATGCAAAAGGCACATGCCTGACCTGAGGACTACCTCTCTGCCAAATTTCAAGTAATTCTGTTCCGCCGTTCGGGCTGTACCTTCGACTAAAGGTCCTATGGGAAAATGCATGGGGAAAACGCGTTTTGGGACCCCCCTTTTTTCTCGGCCCCTGCTTGACGAATCACCCGAGACTTTCAGGGTAGGAGCTGAGCGGAGCGCCTCATTACTTTTGAAAATTTCGCGAGGATTCGTCAACTGGCGCCAAAGTTATTCAAAATAGAATTTTCTGATTTCCCATGGAAACACAGTCCTAACTATAACTATCTACTGGCGACCGCCAGTAGATAATATATATATATATATATATATATATATATATATATATATATATATATATATATATATATATATATATATACTTGCAGGCCACAAGAAACCCGCGACCTGCAACAGGTGATCCAACGTAATTGGGGTGGAGCGGTGCCAAGCCAATCAGCATGAGGCGGGACGTTCATACAGTGATGTTTTTTGAAAATGCCTCCCAAACACCCCTGGCGCTGATGAAGGCTGATGGAGCCGAAATGCATTCGCCGATGTTACTGCTGAATAAATGATGTTTCCTTGGTTTCCCCAGTGCGGCCTCTGCTCTTTCTTTTGGAGGAGAATTATGGTGATTTTCAAGCGTCAGCCAGAGACGCTTTCCAGAGGTCTCTGCATCACAAGATGTCCTTGTCTTCACTGGCTGCTGCTACGGCAGCGTTCCCTGTGTTCTCCGAGGTATTGGAGCGACTTGAACCCACCCCAGTGTTCGGAAGGAGAAGGGGCGGTGTTGAGGTTATTAACCTCACGCTGGGCGAGGTGGATTTCCATTTCTGTCCCCGCCGATTGGACTTTTGAACCCGTGGGTTGGTGCAGTTTGGGGAGATGAGGAGGCGCATTCATTCAACAACAGAAAAACAGGAGTATAGCAACTTTCAGCATCACAGACTGTCCCGCTAAAGCCCGCATAGCCACAAGGTTTTATCAACACCCCCGCACTACCTACCTGGTTGTGCAATGCATCCTGGGACTTGCAGGCCACAAGAAACCCGCGACCTGCAACAGGTGATCCAACATAATTGGGGTGGAGCGGTGCCAAGCCAATCAGCATGAGGCGGGACGTTCATACAGTGATGTTTTTTGAAAATGCCTCCCAAACACCCCTGGCGCTGATGAAGGCTGATGGAGCCGAAATGCATTCGCCGATGTTACTGCTGAATAAATGATGTTTCCTTGGTTTCCCCAGTGCGGCCTCTGCTCTTTCTTTTGGAGGAGAATTATGGTGATTTTCAAGCGTCAGCCAGAGACGCTTTCCAGAGGTCCCTGCATCACAAGATGTCCTTGTCTTCACTGGCTGCTGCTACGGCAGCGTTCCCTGTGTTCTCCGAGGTATTGGAGCGACTTGAATCCACCCCAGTGTTCGGAAGGAGAAGGGGCGGTGTTGAGGTTATTAACCTCACGCTGGGCGAGGTGGATTTCCATTTCTGTCCCCGCGATTGGACTTTTGAACCCGTGGGTTGGTGCAGTTTGGGGAGATGAGGAGGCGCATTAATTCAACAACAGAAAAACAGGAGTATAGCAACTTTCAGCATCACAGACTGTCCCGCTAAAGCCCGCATAGCCACAAGGTTTTATCAACACCCCCGCACTACCTACCTGGTTGTGCAATGCATCCTGGGACTTGCAGGCCACAAGAAACCCGCGACCTGCAACAGGTGATCCAACGTAATTGGGGTGGAGCGGTGCCAAGCCAATCAGCATGAGGCGGGACGTTCATACAGTGATGTTTTTTGAAAATGCCTCCCAAACACCCCCTGGCGCTGATGAAGGCTGATGGAGCCGAAATGCATTCGCCGATGTTACTGCTGAAAAAATGATGTTTCCTTGGTTTCCCCAGTGCGGCCTCTGCTCTTTCCTTTGGAGGAGAATTATGGTGATTTTCAAGCGTCAGCCAGAGACGCTTTCCAGAGGTCCCTGCATCACAAGATGTCCTTGTCTTCACTGGTTGCTGCTACGGCAGCGTTCCCTGTGTTCTCCGAGGTATTGGAGCGACTTGAATCCACCCCAGTGTTCGGAAGGAGAAGGGGCGGTGTTGAGGTTATTAACCTCACGCTGGGCGAGGTGGATTTCCATTTCTGTCCCCGCCGATTGGACTTTTGAACCTGTGGGTTGGTGCAGTTTGGGGAGATGAGGAGGCGCATTCATTCAACAACAGAAAAGCAGGAGTATAGCAACTTTCAGCATCACAGACTGTCCCGCTAAAGCCCGCATAGCCACAAGGTTTTATCAACACCCCCGCACTACCTACCTGGTTGTGCAATGCATCCTGGGACTTGCAGGCCACAAGAAACCCACGACCTGCAACAGGTGATCCAACGTAATTGGGGTGGAGCGGTGCCAAGCCAATCAGCATGAGGCGGGACGTTCATACAGTGATGTTTTTTGAAAATGCCTCCCAAACACCCCTGGCGCTGATGAAGGCTGATGGAGCCGAAATGCATTCGCCGATGTTACTGCTGAATAAATGATGTTTCCTTGGTTTCCCCAGTGCGGCCTCTGCTCTTTCTTTTGGAGGAGAATTATGGTGATATATATATATATATATATATATATATATATATATATATATATATATTACCTACTGGCGATAGCCAGTAGGTAGTTATAGTTAGGACCACGTTTCCATAGGAAAACCTCAACATTCTATTTTGAATAACTTTGGCGCCGGTCGACGAATCCTCGCGAATTTCTCAAAATAGGTGAGGCGCTACGCTCCGCTCCTACCCTGAAAGTCTCGGGGGGATTCGTCAAGCGGGGGCTGAGATAAAAGGGGGGTCCCAAAACGCGTTTTTCCCATGCATTTTTCCATAGGACCTTTAGAACGAGCTACAGCCCGAATGGCTGAACAGAATTACTCAAAATTTGGCAGAGAGGTAGTCCCTAGGTCAAGGAAGTGCCTTTTGTAGGTTTGGTGTAAATCTGTTCAGTAGATTCTGAGAAAATAGCCTTTAAATCAATATATATATCTGAGCCAGCTTACGGTACGCTTACCGTACGCTTACGGTAAGCGTACGGTGGCGTGCGCGAGCGCGATTCTGATTGGCTCTTAGATCTTAGTAAACATTCGAATCGGCCGAAACCAGGAAGCGGCGGCCGCCATTTTGTCTCTCGCACTGAGAGAGATTTTTAAAATCGGAAGCCCAAAAACATGTAAAGGGGCTGTTTTGACAACTCCCTCCCACATAGTCATGTGGAGGGAGTCCCCAAACATCCCCCAAGTGCAAAAACGGTTTTATTTTTTTTTCGGCAATTTCGCGGGGTACGCTTACCGTACGCTTACGGTAAGCGTACGGTAAAAAAATAAAAATAAAAAAAACACTATCCACACTTACCCCACCCCCTGTGCTTTTGGTGGCCGAAGGCCACCAAATGTGCTGGGCTTATTACAATGGAAAAAAACACTATCCACACTTACCCCACCCCCTGTGCTTTTGGTGGCCGTAGGCCACCAAATGTACAGGGCTTATTATAAGGGAAAAAAACTTAGCATTTAAAAAACCGTACTAATTCACTGAAAAAACCATAGGTTTCACACACGTTATAGTTAGGAATTAGCATTTAAAAAACCTTGCAAATTCACTGAAAAAACCATAGGTTTCACACATGTTATAGTTAGTGGAAATTTTACTGATAAAAAACCAATGAAATTGCCCCGTTATAGTTAGCGCAGGCAACTATAACTCACGCGACCGCAATCCTCTGCTGATGACATATGTGTCTTTATGAAAAAAAAATATTTGTAATATATGTATAGCTAAAAATGTATGGAAGAAGACATGGGCAAATAAGTGTCTAAATACAGTATTAGCATCAGCAGAGGATTGTGGTCGCGTGAGTTATAGTTGCCTGCGCTAACTATAACGGGGCAATTTCATTGGTTTTTTATCAGTAAAATTTCCACTAACTATAACATGTGTGAAACCTATGGTTTTTTCAGTGAATATATATATATATATATATTATTATTTTTTTCACTGAAAAAAACATAGGTTTCAGGGCTGTTATAGTTAGCTGGACATTTCACTCGTACACAACCATTGAAATTCCTCCGTTATAGTTAGTTGTGCTAACTATAACTCACGTGCCCGCAATCCACTTTTGATGATGTCACATATTACATCATTCATGACATGGTCAGTGACATCACTGATGACATTACTGATGACATCTCAAATGACATCACTGATGACATCATCCAGTGAATGTGGTTTGGTTCGATATTTAAATATGTATTATATATATAGCAATCTGCATTGAAGAATGAGTGGATATATAAATATAAATATCTGGATGGAGGTTTTAGTATCAGTGTGATTGACTGTTTACTTGGCTAATTTACAGTGTCTCACTAAATATATTGGATAGTGAATAAACTGTGTGAATATCTGTATCACTTTGTCAGTTGTTGTGTAAACTGCAGCACCAGTTGGTTACTAGCTTTGTGAAAGTCTACATTAGTTATTGATTAGTTAACTGAGTATTTGTAGGGGAAAGTGAATGTGTGTGGTTCGGTGGGGGGTGTGTGACTGGCCAAAGATGTGTGAATAGTTGATTCAGTAGGTATATGAGGTTAAGACTACATGTTATAACAGTTGTTTGGGTGAGTGAATATCTTTATGAGTGTGGTGATGATCAAATATATCTCTCAATGGTACATGTCCAAAAAACTAGAAAAATAAAAGGCAGTGTATGTGACAGTTGTATATAAGTAAGTATACATAAGACTCAGTGATTGTATGAGTGACTGTATGGATAACTGTATACTTGTAATAGTGATTTTATAACACACTAAGTATGAGTAACTATCTATATGAATAAATGAAGTGGTGTTTGTATAAGTGTGTAGCTGAATAAGTATGATCCATTGTTTGGATAAGTGAGTAGGATGACTGCATAAGTGAATAGGATGTGTGCTGGTGTGTAATGTTGATATAGGTGTATAATTATTTTTGATAGTGTTCTATTGATCATTGACAGCATGTATGAGTGAATCTATAGGTAAGTGATTAGATGTGTATGTAGAATCACTGAGTGGGTTTTTAGAAACTTGTATTGGTGTGTCAATGGATTCAAATATGGTACTCTGTATTTTACAGTGAGTGATGAAAGGTTATACTAGTGTATGATGAGGTGTATCTGATTGTCACATGTATGATGTCATCAGTGATGTCATCAGTGATGTCATTTGAGATGTCATCAGTGATGTCACTGACCATGTCATGAATGAGGTAATATGTGACATCATCAGCAGTGGGTTGCGGACGTGCGAGTTGTAGTTAGCAGAACTAACTATAACGGGGGAATTTCCATGGTTTTATACGAGTGAAATGTCCAGCTAACTATAACAGACCTGAAACCTATGGTTTTTTCAGTGAATTTCTAAGGTTTTTTAAATGCTAATTCCTAACTATAACATGTCTGAAACCTATGGTTTTTTCAGTGAATTTCGAAGGTTTTTTAAATGATAATTTTTAAATGTAATAATAGTTATATGTATTTTTTTGATGCTGATTTTCTACCGTTTTTTAACTGTTTATTTTTACATATTTTATTTTTTAAATTACATTATATATTTTTAATATAAATGGAAATACAAATGTTTTTTAAAATATTGAAACTGAAATATTATTTTGGGGTTGAATGTATAAGTGCAGAACTATAAGTGTGTTGGTTAGTTAGGGGACTGCATGCATAGTGTATAGGGGTTTGAAGCAGTCCATGTGCTAAGGCCTGGCTCAGTGCATGAGTACTTGGGTACTGACTGAATGATTAGAGAACTGCAAGGAGAGTGCCTGGGTGAATGTATAAGTGGTTGGGTTTTGGCGCAGTGAATGGATTACTACATGGTGCTGAATGGGTCACTAGAAGAGTGCAAGGGGAGTGACTTGGTGTTTCCTGGAAGTGTATGGATACTGACTTGGGAATTGAAGGTGTGAAAGACAAGTGTGTAGGTGGTTAGAGGACTGCATGTATAGTGGATAGGGGTTTCAAGCAGTCCATGTGCTAAGGCCTGGCTCACTACATGTATACTTGGGTACTGATTGAATGACTAGAGTGCTGCAAGGAGAGTGCCTGGATGAATTTATAAGTGTTTGGGTTTTGGTGCATTGAATGGATTAGTACATGATGCTGAATGGGTCACTAGAGGAGTGCAAGGGGAGTGACAGGGTGTTTGCTGGAAGTGTATGATTACTGACTGGGGAATTGAAGGTGTGACAGACAAGTGTGTAGGTGGTTAGAGGACTGCATGCATAGTGGTTAGGCATTTGAAGCAGTCCATGTGCTAAGGCCTGGCTCACTGCATGAATAGTTACACAGTGGTGAAGGGAGGGGATGGGGACTGAGGTGACGTGTGAAAACACGTCCTGTGGCGCGTTTTAAATTGGGGAAATAATTCCCCTTCAATCCTGAGAGCCCCAGGGGGCTAACTAGCCCACCAGGTGCTTCCAGTAAGTGCCACTGCGCTGTGTTTCAGACAGGTGGCCCAGGCTGTGCCCCTTTTATTACCTCTGTGCAACGCAGCTCTGTGGCGCTTACTGGAGGTACCTAGTGGGCTACGTGGACCCTAGGGACACTTAGGATTCAAGGGGACTTAATCTCTCAAATTAAAACGGACACAGGGTGCATTTACACAGTGGTGAAGGGAGGGGATGGTGTAGGAAAGTGGCTCTATATATACTGGACCAAAGTAAGGTACAGTGTGTATAGAGTCCCCAGTCCCCAGAGGTTTGGCAGAGGTTAAAGTTAGATATAACCTTACTCTCTAAAGTGGTAGCTTGGTTGAGCATTAAGGCAGTATCAGAGGACAGTGTAAAGCATTTGTTGTACACACTCAGTCAGCAAATGGTCTCACACTCTCAAGAACTGAACTCTAGGCCAATTGTTTTGTATCAAAATATATAGTTGTTTTATTATTTTAGAACCAACAAGGTATCAAAATATACTTTCTCAGGATGAGTTACTTTAGTTAAATACTTTTCAAATAGGCAATAGACTTTTTGAATGCAATAGTTACAGTTTGTTTCAATAGGCAACACAATTTCAAGCACAATGCAACATTGAGCTCAATTGGAATTTCTGGTTAAATGCAATTAGTTACTTTGTAGATTATTTTTCTAACCAAAGGACTGGATCCTAGATTCAGTCCTGGGACATGAGCTGTAAACAGTTAAGTAAAAGCGTTTTGGTTACAGTAGTGATTTTTAAGGAATATTATTGTATTTTAAAAGATGACACTTCGAAACTTTTTCAGTTGGAATTACCTATGGAAGGAAATTCAATTTGCAGGTAAAGTATGTTCACGTTACTTTTTGAATCCAGTGCTGGACTCCTAGGTTCAGCACTGGGACCTCTATCTAAAACAGGCAAGTAATCACGTTTTTATCGTTGGCACGATTTTTAGAGAATATTTGTAAGTTTCAAAAATCGACACTTAGAACCTTTTTCAGCAAAAAGCAGGCAGTGATATCCTATGGAAGGAAATTCAAGTTATTGGTAAGTATGGTTAGAATTACTTTTCAGAATCAGTACTGGGCTCAAAGATGCGGCACTGAGGTCTCTCCTGATAACAGGTGAGTAAATCGGAATTCGTAGTTCGGCTGATTTTAGAGGAATATTTTAAAGTTCCAAAACTCCACACTTAGAAGAATTTCCAAGTGAAACCAGTCAATGTTAGCCTATGGAAGGAAATTCAAGTTGCTGGTAAGTACGGTTAGAATTACTTTTCAGGATCACTACTAGGCTCAAAGATGCAGCACTGAGGTCTCTCCTGATAACAGGTGAGTAAATCGGAATTTGTAGTTCGGCTGATTTTGGAGGAATAGTTTAAAGTTCCAAAACTCCACAATTAGAAGAATTTCCAAGTGAAAACAGTCAATGTTAGCCTATAGAAGGAAATTCAAGTTACTGGTAAGTACGGTTAGAATTACTTTTCAGGATCAGTACTGGGCTCAAAGATGCAGCACTGAGGTCTCTCCAGATAACAGGTGAGTAAATCGGAATTCATAGTTCGGCTGATTTTACTTTGGTCCAATATATATAGAGCCACTTTCCTACACCATCCCCTCCCTTCACCACTGTGCAAACATGCCCTGTGGCGTGTTTTACGTTGGGGAAATAATTCCCCTTCAATCCTGAGGGTCCCAAGGGTCCAACTAGCCCTCTAGGTACCTCCAGTACGTGCTATAGAGCTGCGTAGCAGAGAGATATAAAAAGGGGCACGGCCTAGACCACCTCTCTGGAACGCAGCGCAGTGGCGCTTACTGGAAGCACCTGGTGGGCTAGTTGGCCCCCAGGGTCCCTCAGGATTGAAGGGGAATTATTTCCCCAACTTAAAACGCGCCACAGGGCGTGTTTGCACACATCACATCAGGCCCCGTCCCCTCCCTTCACCACTGTGTAAACGCTCCCTGTGGCCGTTTTAAGTTGTCTGATTAAGTCCCCTTGAATCCTGAGGATCCCTAGGGTCCAACTAGCCCACCAGGTACCTCCAGGAAGTGCCACATTGCTGTGTTGCAGAGACGTGTAAAAAGGGGCACGGCCTAGAACACCTCTCTGCAACGCAGTGGAGTGGTGCTTACTGGAAGCACCGTGTGGGCTAGTTAGCCCCCAGGGGCCCTCAGGATTGAAGGGGAATTTTTTCCCCAACTTAAAACGCGCCACAGGGTGTGTTTGCACACGTCACCTCAGCTCCGTTCCGTCCCTTCACCACTGTGTAAACACGCCCTGTGGCCGTTTTAATTTGGAAGATTAAGTTCATTTGAATCCTGAGGGTCCCAAGGGTCCAACTAGTCCACTAGGTATCTCCAGTAAGCACCACAGAGCTGCGTTGCAGAGAGGTGTAAAAAGTGGCACGGCCTGGACCACCTCTCTGCAACGCAGCACAGTGGCACTTACTGGAAGCACCTGGTGGGCTAGTTAGCCCCCAGGGGCCCTCAGGATAGAAGGGGAATGATTTCCCCAACTTAAAACGCGCCATAGGGCGTGTTTGCACATGTCACCTCAGGCCCCGTCCTCTCCCTTCCCCACTGTGTAAACACACCCTGTGGCCATTTTAAGTAGGGAGATTAAGTCCCATTGAATCCTGAGGGTCCTTAGGGGCAAATTAGCCCACGAGGTATCTCCAGTAAGCGCCATTGCAGAGAGGTGTGAAAAGGGGCACGGCCTGCACCACCTCTCTGCAACGCAGCGCAGTGGCGCTTACTGGAAGCACCTGGTGGACTAGTTGGCACCTAGGGTCCCTCAGGATTGAAGGGGAATTTTTTCCCCAACTTAAAATGCGCATAGGACATGTTTGCACATGTCACCTCAGGCCCGTCCCCTCCCTTCACCACTGTGTAAACGCGCCCTGTGGCTGTTCCTAGTTGGGAGATTAAGTCACCTTGAATCCCGAGGGTCCCTAGGGTCAAACTAGCCCACTAGGTACCTCCAATAAGTGCCACAGAGCTGTGTTGCAGAGAGGTGTAAGAAGGGGAGGGGCCTCTGAACACCTGTCTGCAACGCAGCTCCCTGGCACATACAGGAGATACCTGTTGGGCCATTTGGCCCTCAGGGACCCTCAGTATTGAAAGAGAATTAATTCCCCAACTTAAAACACGCCACGGGGCTCGTTTGCACAGTGGTGAAGGAAGGGGGCGTGGCCTGAGGTGACATGTCTGCAAACACACCCTGTGGCGTGTTTTAAGTTAGAGAATTAATTCCTCCTCAATCCTGTGGGTCCCTGGGGGCTAACTAGCCCACCAGGTACCTCCAGTATGCGCCAGGGGGCTGTGTTGCAGAGAGGTGCTCAGAGGCCACGCCCCTTTTTACAACACTCTGCAATGCAGCTCTACAAACGAGCTAAGGGGTGCGTTTGCAGAGTGCTGCAAGAAGGGGGCGTGGCCTCCGGCGCAATGCCGGTCTTTTTTATTTTATTTTATAGGAAGGGGGGCTGTGTGGCCCCCCTTCTTTTCCTAATATTTTGGCCCTGGGGACCCCATCCCCCAGGGCCTACCCCCCAATTTTTTTTTTAAATCAAGAATTGGGAAGGGGGTTGCGTGGCCCCCTCCCGAGGCCTTAATCGGCCTCAGGGACCTCATCCCCAAGGGCATGGACTTTTTTTAAAAATAAAATTCTTTTGGAGGGGGGCTGCATTGTCCCCCTCCTTAGGCCACTTAAGGCCCGGGGACCACATCCCCCCGGGCCGGCCTTTGTTTTTTTTTATTTTTTACTTACATTTTGGGGAGGGGGGCCGCGTGGCGCCTCTCCCGGGCCACTTGTAGCCCTGGAGACCCCATCCCCTGGGGCTGGCCCTCTCTGTTTGGGACCGTGGGGGGGTCCCCAATCCCCCCATGGTCCCAGCCGGCTCCCCGCGTCCTTCGGGAGCCGGCATTGCTTTTCCACATGGGGAGCTGCTAAGATGCAGCTCCCCATGTGCAAAAGCAATTTGGTTTGAATATTGAAAGAGAGAGCAAGTTTCCTGCTCTCTCTTTCAAAATTCAAACCAAGTTTGTTATGGCACGGCTCCCGCCCCTGCCATAGCAAACTACAGTGTCCCGGGGTGGGCACCACGGGACACTGCAGGAGCCGGCCCTGGGTGGTAGCGGTCCCCAGGGCCATCAATGGCTCCAGGAGGGGGGCCGCGCGGCCCCCCTCCTCACAATTTCAAAGCCCCGGGGGTGGTGGTCCCCGGGGCTGGGGGTCTGTCACGGACCCCTATCTAAATATTTAGAACCCCAGGGAGGTGGTGGTCCCCGGGGCACGTGGGGGGGCTTGAGCCCCCCCACACAGGGTATTTTTTGGGTAGCGATCCCTGGGACGGGGGGGCCTGAGAGCCCCCCCACAACTAATTTAAAGAAGCCCCGGGGGTGGTGGTCCCCAGGGCTGGGGGGCCAGAGATCCCCCACCTAAACTAAAGAAGCCCCAGGGGCTGGCGGTCCCTGGGAGTGGGGGGGCCTGCGAGCCCCCCACCTAATGTAAAGAATCCCCGGGGTGGCGGTCCCCGGGGCTGTGGGGGCCTGAGAGCCCCGCACCTAATTCAAAGAACCCCCAGGGGGTCGTAGTTCCCTCTAGGCCCTCCTAAACATAATAAGTATTGCCCCCGAGATTTGGCCCACCTGGGGGCTAATTAACAGCAAAGCGTGGGAGCCTGTGCTTCGTTTTTTAAAAATTTCGGCCGAAATTCACGCTGTGTGCGCAAATCTCGCCGATTTTATAAAAAACAAAACATGTTTTTTTTTGCCCTGGGGTCCTTGTGGGACCCCCTGAGCAGGCCTAGGGGGTCAGGGTGTTTCTAGCCTGCCCCCTTTTTGAGTTTTGCAAGGTTTTGTTTCTACTTTCTTGTGTCTCGGTTCTACCGAGGCACAAGATGGCTGCCAACACTTCCTGGTTTGGAGTGTTGACAGCCAATTAGCATACAGCTCGTGCTCGGCAGGGTGTGTGGATCCACCGCTGCCATAGATATATATGTGATTTTGATTTTCTCAGGAACTACTGAACGGATTTACACCATTTAACAAAAAGGCACGAGTCTGAACCAAGGGCTACATCTTTGCCAAATTTGGTGTAAATCCATTCAGCAGTTCGGGCTGTAGCTGCGATTAAAGTTTCCTATGGGAAATTGCATAGGGAAAACACGTTTTGGGACCCCCCTTTTTTCTTGGTCCCCGTTTGACAAATCCCCCCGAGACTTTCAGGATAGGGGCGGACTGGAGCGCCCCACCAGTTTTGAAAATTTGCGAAGATTCATCAACCGGCGCCAAAGTTATTCCAAATAGAATGTTGCAGATTTCCTATGGATAATAAGTCCTAACTATAACTACCTACTGGCGACCGCCAGTAGGTAATATATATATATATATGGTGGCTTGGCTTGCACTGTAGGGCGGGCCAGAGCGATACCGATACCTCGGACAAGAAAACAACTGCAGATGCAGACACCAGGTGCGCTCTGGCCAACTTGCAGAACTGGGCCTCCTTGCGCGTGTCTGGCAGACGCGCTGAACATTCACCAAAACCCCTCCATGCAGGAAGAAGAGAAGGCCACACGGGGAATCTGTCAGGAAGCACTTTAATGGACAGCTTGGCATAATGCATTTCGGCATACTCTGCCTTCCTCAGATGCCGCTGCTTCCAGGTTGCGGTCCCAATCCCGCCTTTAAAATTGTCCTGCAACTCTCCCATTGGTGGGGGCACTCATCACCCCAGGTCATATGCTCGCACACCTGATGCAGTCCGATGAGAACTACATCTCCCAGAGTTCTCCATTGCTGGGTAAGTGTTGCGTGGGGGAAATTAGACAGTAAACGCCAAAATGGATTGGTGCTGATTTTCTACCGTTTTTTAACTGTTTATTTTTACATATTTTATTTTTTAAATTACATTATATATTTTTAATATAAATGGAAATAAAAATGTTTTTTAAAATATTGAAACTGAAATATTATTTTGGGGTTGAATGTATAAGTGCAGAACTATAAGTGTGTTGGTTAGTTAGGGGACTGCATGCATAGTGTATGGGGGTTTGAAGCAGTCCATGTGCTAAGGCCTGGCTCAGTGCATGAGTACTTGGGTACTGACTGAATGATTAGAGAACTGCAAGGAGAGTGCCTGGGTGAATGTATAAGTGGTTGGGTTTTGGCGCAGTGAATGGATTACTACATGGTGCTGAATGGGTCACTAGAAGAGTGCAAGGGGAGTGACTTGGTGTTTCCTGGAAGTGTATGGATACTGACTTGGGAATTGAAGGTGTGAAAGACAAGTGTGTAGGTGGTTAGAGGACTGCATGTATAGTGGATAGGGGTTTCAAGCAGTCCATGTGCTAAGGCCTGGCTCACTACATGTATACTTGGGTACTGATTGAATGACTAGAGTGCTGCAAGGAGAGTGCCTGGATGAATTTATAAGTGTTTGGGTTTTGGTGCATTGAATGGATTAGTACATGATGCTGAATGGGTCACTAGAGGAGTGCAAGGGGAGTGACAGGGTGTTTGCTGGAAGTGTATGATTACTGACTGGGGAATTGAAGGTGTGACAGACAAGTGTGTAGGTGGTTAGAGGACTGCATGCATAGTGGTTAGGCATTTGAAGCAGTCCATGTGCTAAGGCCTGGCTCACTGCATGAATAGTTACACAGTGGTGAAGGGAGGGGATGGGGACTGAGGTGACGTGTGAAAACACGTCCTGTGGCGCGTTTTAAATTGGGGAAATAATTCCCCTTCAATCCTGAGAGCCCCAGGGGGCTAACTAGCCCACCAGGTGCTTCCAGTAAGTGCCACTGCGCTGTGTTTCAGACAGGTGGCCCAGACTGTGCCCCTTTTTATACCTCTGTGCAACGCAGCTCTGTGGCGCTTACTGGAGGTACCTAGTGGGCTACGTGGACCCTAGGGACACTTAGGATTCAAGGGGACTTAATCTCTCAAATTAAAACGGACACAGGGTGCGTTTACACAGTGGTGAAGGGAGGGGATGGTGTAGGAAAGTGGCTCTATATATACTGGACCAAAGTAAGGTACAGTGTGTATAGAGTCCCCAGTCCCCAGAGGTTTGGCAGAGGTTAAAGTTAGATATAACCTTACTCTCTAAAGTGGTAGCTTGGTTGAGCATTAAGGCAGTATCAGAGGACAGTGTAAAGCATTTGTTGTACACACTCAGTCAGCAAATGGTCTCACACTCTCAAGAACTGAACTCTAGGCCAATTGTTTTGTATCAAAATATATAGTTGTTTTATTATTTTAGAACCAACAAGGTATCAAAATATACTTTCTCAGGATGAGTTACTTTAGTTAAATACTTTTCAAATAGGCAATAGACTTTTTGAATGCAATAGTTACAGTTTGTTTCAATAGGCAACACAATTTCAAGCACAATGCAACATTGAGCTCAATTGGAATTTCTGGTTAAATGCAATTAGTTACTTTGTAGATTATTTTTCTAACCAAAGGACTGGATCCTAGATTCAGTCCTGGGACATGAGCTGTAAACAGTTAAGTAAAAGCGTTTTGGTTACAGTAGTGATTTTTAAGGAATATTATTGTATTTTAAAAGATGACACTTCGAAACTTTTTCAGTTGGAATTACCTATGGAAGGAAATTCAATTTGCAGGTAAAGTATGTTCACGTTACTTTTTGAATCCAGTGCTGGACTCCTAGGTTCAGCACTGGGACCTCTATCTAAAACAGGCAAGTAATCACGTTTTTATCGTTGGCACGATTTTTAGAGAATATTTGTAAGTTTCAAAAATCGACACTTAGAACCTTTTTCAGCAAAAAGCAGGCAGTGATATCCTATGGAAGGAAATTCAAGTTATTGGTAAGTATGGTTAGAATTACTTTTCAGAATCAGTACTGGGCTCAAAGATGCGGCACTGAGGTCTCTCCTGATAACAGGTGAGTAAATCGGAATTCGTAGTTCGGCTGATTTTAGAGGAATATTTTAAAGTTCCAAAACTCCACACTTAGAAGAATTTCCAAGTGAAACCAGTCAATGTTAGCCTATGGAAGGAAATTCAAGTTGCTGGTAAGTACGGTTAGAATTACTTTTCAGGATCACTACTAGGCTCAAAGATGCAGCACTGAGGTCTCTCCTGATAACAGGTGAGTAAATCGGAATTTGTAGTTCGGCTGATTTTGGAGGAATAGTTTAAAGTTCCAAAACTCCACAATTAGAAGAATTTCCAAGTGAAAACAGTCAATGTTAGCCTATAGAAGGAAATTCAAGTTACTGGTAAGTACGGTTAGAATTACTTTTCAGGATCAGTACTGGGCTCAAAGATGCAGCACTGAGGTCTCTCCAGATAACAGGTGAGTAAATCGGAATTCATAGTTCGGCTGATTTTACTTTGGTCCAATATATATAGAGCCACTTTCCTACACCATCCCCTCCATTCACCACTGTGCAAACATGCCCTGTGGCGTGTTTTACGTTGGGGAAATAATTCCCCTTCAATCCTGAGGGTCCCAAGGGTCCAACTAGCCCTCTAGGTACCTCCAGTACGTGCTATAGAGCTGCGTAGCAGAGAGATATAAAAAGGGGCACGGCCTAGACCACCTCTCTGGAACGCAGCGCAGTGGCGCTTACTGGAAGCACCTGGTGGGCTAGTTGGCCCCCAGGGTCCCTCAGGATTGAAGGGGAATTATTTCCCCAACTTAAAACGCGCCACAGGGCGTGTTTGCACACATCACATCAGGCCCCGTCCCCTCCCTTCACCACTGTGTAAACGCTCCCTGTGGCCGTTTTAAGTTGTCTGATTAAGTCCCCTTGAATCCTGAGGATCCCTAGGGTCCAACTAGCCCACCAGGTACCTCCAGGAAGTGCCACATTGCTGTGTTGCTGAGACGTGTAAAAAGGGGCACGGCCTAGAACACCTCTCTGCAACGCAGTGGAGTGGTGCTTACTGGAAGCACCGTGTGGGCTAGTTAGCCCCCAGGGGCCCTCAGGATTGAAGGGGAATTTTTTCCCCAACTTAAAACGCGCCACAGGGTGTGTTTGCACACGTCACCTCAGCTCCGTTCTGTCCCTTCACCACTGTGTAAACACGCCCTGTGGCCGTTTTAATTTGGAAGATTAAGTTCATTTGAATCCTGAGGGTCCCAAGGGTCCAACTAGTCCACTAGGTATCTCCAGTAAGCACCACAGAGCTGCGTTGCAGAGAGGTGTAAAAAGTGGCACGGCCTGGACCACCTCTCTGCAACGCAGCACAGTGGCACTTACTGGAAGCACCTGGTGGGCTAGTTAGCCCCCAGGGGCCCTCAGGATAGAAGGGGAATGATTTCCCCAACTTAAAACGCGCCATAGGGCGTGTTTGCACATGTCACCTCAGGCCCCGTCCTCTCCCTTCCCCACTGTGTAAACACACCCTGTGGCCATTTTAAGTAGGGAGATTAAGTCCCCTTGAATCCTGAGGGTCCTTAGGGGCAAATTAGCCCACGAGGTATCTCCAGTAAGCGCCATTGCAGAGAGGTGTGAAAAGGGGCACGGCCTGCACCACCTCTCTGCAACGCAGCGCAGTGGCGCTTACTGGAAGCACCTGGTGGACTAGTTGGCACCTAGGGTCCCTCAGGATTGAAGGGGAATTTTTTCCCCAACTTAAAATGCGCATAGGACATGTTTGCACATGTCACCTCAGGCCCGTCCCCTCCCTTCACCACTGTGTAAACGCGCCCTGTGGCTGTTCCTAGTTGGGAGATTAAGTCACCTTGAATCCCGAGGGTCCCTAGGGTCAAACTAGCCCACTAGGTACCTCCAATAAGTGCCACAGAGCTGTGTTGCAGAGAGGTGTAAGAAGGGGAGGGGCCTCTGAACACCTGTCTGCAACGCAGCTCCCTGGCACATACAGGAGATACCTGTTGGGCCATTTGGCCCTCAGGGACCCTCAGTATTGAAAGAGAATTAATTCCCCAACTTAAAACACGCCACGGGGCTCGTTTGCACAGTGGTGAAGGAAGGGGGCGTGGCCTGAGGTGACATGTCTGCAAACACACCCTGTGGCGTGTTTTAAGTTAGAGAATTAATTCCTCCTCAATCCTGTGGGTCCCTGGGGGCTAACTAGCCCACCAGGTACCTCCAGTATGCGCCAGGGGGCTGTGTTGCAGAGAGGTGTTCAGAGGCCACGCCCCTTTTTACAACACTCTGCAATGCAGCTCTACAAACGAGCTAAGGGGTGCGTTTGCAGAGTGCTGCAAGAAGGGGGCGTGGCCTCCGGCGCAATGCCGGTCTTTTTTATTTTATTTTATAGGAAGGGGGGCTGTGTGGCCCCCCTTCTTTTCCTAATATTTTGGCCCTGGGGACCCCATCCCCCAGGGCCTACCCCCCAATTTTTCTTTTAAATCAAGAATTGGGAAGGGGGTTGCGTGGCCCCCTCCCGAGGCCTTAATCGGCCTCAGGGACCTCATCCCCAAGGGCATGGACTTTTTTTTAAAATAAAATTCTTTTGGAGGGGGGCTGCATTGTCCCCCTCCTTAGGCCACTTAAGGCCCGGGGCCGGCCTTTGTTTTTTTTTATTTTTTACTTAAATTTTGGGGAGGGGGGCCGCGTGGCGCCTCTCCCGGGGCCACTTGTAGCCCTGGAGACCCCATCCCCTGGGGCTGGCCCTCTCTGTTTGGGACCGTGGGGGGGTCCCCAATCCCCCCATGGTCCCAGCCGGCTCCCCGCGTCCTTCGGGAGCCGGCATTGCTTTTCCACATGGGGAGCTGCTAAGATGCAGCTCCCCATGTGCAAAAGCAATTTGGTTTGAATATTGAAAGAGAGAGCAAGTTTCCTGCTCTCTATTTCAAAATTCAAACCAAGTTTGCTATGGCACGGCTCCCGCCCCTGCCATAGCAAACTACAGTGTCCCGGGGTGGGCACCACGGGACACTGCAGGAGCCGGCCCTGGGTGGTAGCGGTCCCCAGGGCCATCAATGGCTCCAGGAGGGGGGCCGCGCGGCCCCCCTCCTCACAATTTCAAAGCCCCGGGGGTGGTGTTCCCCGGGGCTGGGGGTCTGTCACGGACCCCTATCTAAATATTTAGAACCCCAGGGAGGTGGTGGTCCCCGGGGCACGTGGGGGGGCTTGAGCCCCCCCACACAGGGTATTTTTTGGGTAGCGATCCCTGGGACGGGGGGGCCTGAGAGCCCCCCCACAACTAATTTAAAGAAGCCCCGGGGGTGGTGGTCCCCAGGGCTGGGGAGCCAGAGATCCCCCACCTAAACTAAAGAAGCCCCAGGGGCTGGCGGTCCCCGGGGCTGTGGGGGCCTGAGAGCCCCGCACCTAATTCACAGAAGCCCCAGGGGGTGGTAGTCCCCTCTGGGCCCTCCTAAACATAATAAGTATTGCCCCCGAGATTTGGCCCACCTGGGGGCTAATTAACAGCAAAGCGTGGGAGCCTGTGCTTCGTTTTTTAAAAATTTCGGCCGAAATTCACGCTGTGTGCGCAAATCTCGCCGATTTTATAAAAAACAAAACATGTTTTTTTTTGCCCTGGGGTCCTTGTGGGACCCCCTGAGCAGGCCTAGGGGGTCAGGGTGTTTCTAGCCTGCCCCCTTTTTGAGTTTTGCAAGGTTTTGTTTCTACTTTCTTGTGTCTCGGTTCTACCGAGGCACAAGATGGCTGCCAACACTTCCTGGTTTGGAGTGTTGACAGCCAATTAGCATACAGCTCGTGCTCGGCAGGGTGTGTGGATCCACCGCTGCCATAGATATATATGTGATTTTGATTTTCTCAGGAACTACTGAACGGATTTACACCATTTAACAAAAAGGCACGAGTCTGAACCAAGGGCTACATCTTTGCCAAATTTGGTGTAAATCCATTCAGCAGTTCGGGCTGTAGCTGCGATTAAAGTTTCCTATGGGAAATTGCATAGGGAAAACACGTTTTTGGACCCCCCTTTTTTCTTGGTCCCCGTTTGACAAATCCCCCCGAGACATTCAGGATAGGAGCGGACTGGAGCGCCCCACCAGTTTTGAAAATTTGCGAAGATTCATCAACCGGCGCCAAAGTTATTCCAAATAGAATGTTGCAGATTTCCTATGGATAATAAGTCCTAACTATAACTACCTACTGGCGACCGCCAGTAGGTAATATATATATATATATGGTGGCTTGGCTTGCACTGTAGGGCGGGCCAGAGCGATACCGATACCTCGGACAAGAAAACAACTGCAGATGCAGACACCAGGTGCGCTCTGGCCAACTTGCAGAACTGGGCCTCCTTGCGCGTGTCTGGCAGACGCGCTGAACATTCACCAAAACCCCTCCATGCAGGAAGAAGAGAAGGCCACACGGGGAATCTGTCAGGAAGCACTTTAATGGACAGCTTGGCATAATGCATTTCGGCATACTCTGCCTTCCTCAGATGCCGCTGCTTCCAGGTTGCGGTCCCAATCCCGCCTTTAAAATTGTCCTGCAACTCTCCCATTGGTGGGGGCACTCATCACCCCAGGTCATATGCTCGCACACCTGATGCAGTCCGATGAGAACTACATCTCCCAGAGTTCTCCATTGCTGGGTAAGTGTTGCGTGGGGGAAATTAGATAGTAAACGCCAAAATGGATTGGTGCTGTGCAGAGCAAGGTGCGGAGTTACCTGTAACCACAAGTCCCGGTTGTTAAAATGTCCTGGTGCCCCCTCGAGTCCCCTCAATGTTCCAGCCCCCAATTCAAGTGTCCGCCGGGCCGCAGGTTTGATTATAGTGAATCTCCCCTCTCGTGAAGTCACGAGCTGCCGCTGGCAGCAGCCTCTGCTTGGCTTGCACTGTAGGGCGGGCCAGAGCGATACCGATACCTCGGACAAGAAAACAACTGCAGATGCAGACACCAGGTGCGCTCTGGCCAACTTGCAGAACTGGGCCTCCTTGCGCGTGTCTGGCAGATGCGCTGAACATTCACCAAAAACCCCTCCATGCAGGAAGAAGAGAAGGCCACACGGGGAATCTGTCAGGAAGCACTTTAATGGACAGCTTGGCATAATGCATTTCGGCATACTCTGCCTTCCTCAGATGCCGCTGCTTCCAGGTTGCGGTCCCAATCCCGCCTTTAAAATTGTCCTGCAACTCTCCCTTTGGTGGGGGCACTCATCACCCCAGGTCATGTGCTCGCACACCTGATGCAGTCCGATGAGAACTACATCTCCCAGAGTTGTCCATTGCTGGGTAATATTGGTATATATATACCAAGGGAAAAGCACTGAAAGCCCACCAATTACGGAAACACGCAGGGGAAATGCGGTATCCATAAATCACCTCCGCTGACACAGCCTCTAACGAGATGCAAACAGCGGCATCGAAACGCGTCAGGGCGTGGACTTCAAAGGGATGTTAAGCTGCCTGCTTGGTTTAAATCGAGTTTTTTACTCACCTGCAGTGTTGTGCGGCCTCAAGCTTCTGGGCGTTTTGCTTCGGCAATATTGGTTACATATATATAGATATATATATATATACATCCAACACGGGGTTACCAATTGCCCTCTCAGGTTGTCACAATAATCCAGACAGAACCCCAAAGTTAGAGTTGAGGGTTTATTAGCTTCATAAACCCGCCGTGACGCGTTTCGACTTCACAAAGTCTTGATCACACAATGGGACAACATAAAAGTGGTTACTTCCATACACTTCCTGTAAGTAATTAACATAGAAAATGGACACATTGCAGTTTGAAACAGTGTACATGAAATGCCATGGCCGCCATCGTAGAGTGGTTAACGAGCAGTTCTGTAGCAAAGTGCTTAAAGAATATCTAAACATTGCTGTCCCCACATAGTGTGATAACCACTATCTACTTAAACTCTGCACGATTACTGGCTGGTATGCGTAGCGCATGCTATCCACTGCGGGGTCAGTGGTGGTGCATGCTGGTATATGTAGTATCAAGTTGCTGTATTGGCGTTGGAAACGTAGCTCATAAAGGTCTACATATTCGAGGTAGTGAGCAATAAATTCCTCAGTGACAACACACAGTGCAGTGTTTGCTCGGATGCAAAGAGGGTGTCGATGTCTGTGTTTTTCACCGTGGGAGTAAACACGGCAAAAAACGCCTGGTGTTAGAGACAAAATACATCTGGGTAGGGTGGTGCTGCCGATCGTGGCCTTGTCATTACTTAGCGCATCTAACGTATCTTAAGAGCTCACAAGCTAGAAACGCACAAAGGATGAGCTGTGCGTGTGTCAGTTCCAGTGTATAATTCCTTGCATAGTGTGAGAAATGTGTGTATGTTTTCCCCTGGGGGTGTGTTGCCGTATCTTTGCCACCTGTGATGTAAGTATCAGCTAGTGTACTTATGAAACTGCTGCTGTATGTTGCAATGTGTGCCGCGTATGCCACCTATATAGTGCACATAGTCTACAAAATAGTAAACAAACAAATAATTAATAAATAACAGTGCAAAGGTCTTAACTGTGGACGTGATCACAGCAGAATGCTGTCTCAGTTATGTGGGTTACTGATTGTCACGAGTACTGTCAATATCTACTGTTCTTGTAGGTGTATAGCCATTTCCTCATCAAGGTTGTGTTAAGGGTAGCGCGTGGCCATCCCTATGATATGTGTGGATTCACGTTGTCTCAGCTTGAGTGTGTGGTTGCCACCTCTTTTGTTACCTGCTACCAGTTCTATTGCACAGTATGCGAGTTTGGCACTGCCTGAGAAGTGATGTGATTCGAAATGTCGTGCGATGGGGTACTGTTTGTCCCTGTTATTTATTGCCCTCATATGCTCTAGGATTCTTTTCTTTCCATATGTGTGGTACTGCCTACGTCTCTTAAACCGCAGGGACACTCCAAAACATATACCACAAAGGTGGTGCTGCATGTCAGGAATTGTTTAATGCTAATCATGCTATTGGTGCTAGTATTCCAGAACTTTTTTCTAAAATGGCTATTACTGTACACCTTGCAGTGGCCGCATGGGACGAAGCCCTGCAAATCTATGCCTCTGGTTGTGGATGTGTCTTTCAGGTCACTGTGCACCAAGAGATCCCTGAGGTTACGGCTCCTCCTGTACGTAATCATGGGTCGTGCGGGTATGGTACTTCCAATAACGGGGTCACCTTTAAGGATATCCCTTTTTTGTACAATAGACTTGCGTATGTGATTGGCATCCCCGCTGTATGTGAGGATAATGCGTGTGTCAGTGTCTTCTTTGTTGTCCTCGGTAACCTTAAAGGTCTCGCACAGGATGGCATCTCTCTCTACTTTTTCTGTTTTCTCTACCGCTTTCTTAAGGACCCATGCTGGGTAGCCCCTTTCCTGAAATCTTTTCAACATGTTAGTTTGTTCTCTCAGGTTACTCTCTTTCGAGCTGCAGTTTATTTTGGCCCAAGCATTTTCCCATAGGTGATGCTCCATTTGAGGTTATCTGGTTGGCTACTCATGGCATGCAATAAGGTATTCCCTGCCGTGCATTTTCTGAAAAGAGTGGTTTGTATAAAGTTGTATTTCACCTGCACTTTGGTGTCTAGGTACTCTACCTCCTTTCCACTATCGGTACTCGTCAATCTAAGGTTTCTGGTGTTGTGATTTAGTTTCTTGACAAACTTCTGGGCTTTTCGTTCGCTACTTTGCCATACCATGAACAGGTCGTCTATGTACCTAAGCCATCGGATCACTCTGGAAAGCTCAGCGTGGAGGTTACTGTCTAGTCTGATATCCCCCTCCCATGCCCCCATGAACAGGTTCGCAAAACTGGGTGCGAAACATGTCCCAATCGTGGTACCGTGGGTCTGTTCGAAGATCTCTTCATTAAACATGAAATAGTTGTTCGATCAACAAAATCTAATCATGTCTAGTAACATTTGTATGTGTTCCCTGTATCTGATGTGTCTATGTTTGAGGAATCTAGCACATGCTTCCATACCCTGCTCATGGTCAATCACTGTGTACAATGAGTTGATGTCTAGGGTTATCAGGAGATAATCTGCCTGCCACGTCAGATTTCTGATTTTACGGAGAAAATCTTTGGTGTCCTTCACTTACGAGGGCAGTGTGTTAACAAACTTCCTAAGGAAGTGGTTGACGTAATGTGATACATTCTCTGTAGCGCTACCCCGTGATGATAATATTGGGGGGTTCTCCCTGTCTTTATGTATTTTGGGCAGAAGGTACAGGACTGGAAGGACAGGGTAATCCTTTTTGAGAAAGCAAAATTCTTCCCATTTAATGAGCTCCTTGTCCTTCCATTTTCCCAGCTTCTCCCAAATGCAGGTAATACTGTTATTGTACTCTGCCCTGGTGGTGATGGTGTAAGTTCCTATGTCGTGTAATTGTCGCATGGCTTCCTTTATATACATATCTCTGGTGAGGATCACAATATTTCCCCCTTTCTCTGCGGGCCTGATGATAATACTATTGTCCTCTGCCAGTTCTTGCATAGCCTTTCTCTGTCCTAATGTTAGGTTGTTATTGAATTTCTTCATTTTCTTAGGCCATATCTTTTGTCTGTAGTTGAGTAGTTCTCTGCCAACCTGATTTTGGAAGGTGTCTATATTGTCATGATTCATGGTCGGTAAAAATGCCGATTTGGGTTTGAAACCGGTGCAGGACGCTTTTCATGCCCAATTTCTATTTCATCTAGAGTATTGTGGACCTCCGAGCTCCTCCTCGCCCCTCCTCGCCCCTTCTTGATCTTGTAATTCAAGCAATGCCACCAGAGTGTCAATATTTCCTATTGTCAACGATTCATATGTAGTGCGTTCTACATAGTGGTGATCTTTGCATTTGGTGGGTTTCAACTTGTGCCACTTCTTTAATTTGAGTTTTCTACAGAATTTGAAAATATCTATTCTGCTATCTACATTGTTCATGGGTACTGTGGGGCAGAACGATAACCCTAGGCATAGTGTTCTTTTGTCTTTAGTACTTATGGGTCTGTGGGAGAGATTAATGATGGTTTGCTTTACCGTGGCATCATCCATCATTTTTGTTTCCTGGAGCATGTTTGTTTGTATCCCACTTGCTCTGTTTCCTTCTCTTTTCTCTCTCCTCTGCCGGCACCTCTTGTGCCTCTTGCTCTGGTACCCCTTGTTCTTCCTCTTCCTCTTCCTCCTCCCGCTGTTGAGGTACTCTCATTGTGGTTCACCTTGGTTGCTGATCGTGTCTTCTGCCAGCTCCGTTTCATGAGCCGGTAGTCGTATAAAAAAGTTTTGGGGCGTCTTGCGTAGGGGTGGGCGGAATTTGCGAAAGCGACTTTCGCAAATTATCGCGAAAATGTTTAAATTCTCCGCAAACACGCGGAAATATCACGAAGATGCAGAAGTTTTTTTCCCGCCCGTTCGCGGTATTTTCTGCGTGTTCGCGGCTCGCCAACTTACCCATGCGGTTGCTTGCGGGCGCGGCCATCTTGTTTTCACTCTTCTCGCGGTGCATGATCGCGAGAAGAAAGACGTGATCGCGCGACGCATGACGTTACTGCGGGCGCGAACTGTCGCGAGACAGCGCAAATGGCTACCAACAATCCAACATCTCGTGGAGAACGCGACCGGATCGGGAAAAGTTGTCGGCGAACGCGGGGATTCAGGTAAGGCGATCGCGCAAGAATGTATTATTTTACAGCGCGAGCAAGAACCAAATTATCGCTAAGCTGCGGAATGCGGAAATTTTGACATTTTCGCGCTCTCCGCGGAACGCTAAAATGTCAAATTATCGCAATTTCCGCGAGCGGAACGGAAATTTTGCCCAGGCCTACTATCCCAATATGTAATTTGTTTGTTCATTGCTGGTTCTTCATCAGAAGACTGTTCACATGCAGCTGAGTCCTGCTGCAATTCAACAACTTTAACCAGTTATAGGTCTTCATTTGGTTCTTCTAATTCCATTTTATTTTTGTAGAAATAGTGAAAAAAGTAAAAGAAAAACAGCATAAAGGTTTAAAACCAATAAGAACAATTGATGGACAGAATGCAGAACAATATCTTACATTCACCCCAATACAGAGATCTGGGCCTAAATCCACCGTTTTTTTTTCTCACCATGCTATTCCAGTTGGAACCGAGCCATATGAAAATCAGTCTTGACCCTGCGCCCAATGGGAACAGTCCAGCCTGAACTGCCAGGCCATGTACTCCCTGGACTGGAAACAAGCATCCTAGGACCTGTTTCGGGGTTTCACGCCTCATCAGCCAGGATACCTTGACTCCAGTGGCATGGCGAGCACGGGACCCACATCTAGGCATACCCGTCCCACTCTGGGTGACAAATGCAAAAAGAACAATTGATGGACAGAATGCAGAACTATATCATATATTTACCCCAGTACAGAGATCTGGGCCTAAATCCATTGATTTTTTTCTCAGCATACCATTCCAGTTTTAACAAACCCATATGCAAATCAGTTGTGACCCTTCACCCAAAGGGAACAGTCCAGCCGGAACTGCCAGGCCAGGTCCTCCCTGGACTAGAAACAAGCATCCTAGGACCGGTTTGGGGGTTTCACACCTCATCACCTAGGATAGCTTGACTCCAGTAACATGGAGAACACGGGACTCACGTCTGGGCATTCACGTCCCACTCGGGTTGAGAAATGCAAAAAGAACAATTGATGGACAGAATGCAGAACAATATCATACATTCACCCTAGTACAGAGATCTGGGCCTAAATCCATTGCTTGTTTGTTCACCATGCCATTCCAGTTTGAACGAAGCCATATGCACATCATTCTAGACCCTGCGCCTAATGGGAACAGTCCAGCCTGAAATGCCAGGCCAGTTTCTCCCTGGACCACAAACACGCATCCTAGGACCAGATTCAGGGTTTCACCCCTCATCAGCCAGGATAGCTTGTCTCCAGTGGCATGGAGATCATGGTCCAGAGAGGACCTGGCTTGGCAGTTCGAGCTGGACTGCTCCCATAAGGCACACGGTCAAGACTGATTTGCATATGGCCAGGTCTAAACTGGGGTGGAATGGTGAGCAAAAGAATGATGGATTTAACCCAGATCACTTGACTGGGGGTAAATGTGTTGATTTGCCTTGCATTCCGTCCATCAATTGTGTGTCTTTTGCTTTCTCGCCCTAAGTGCGCCGGGTATGTCCAGATGTGGGTCCCGGGCTCACTGTGCCACTGGATTCAAGTTATCCTGGCTGATGAGGGGTGAAACCCCGAAATCAGTCTTAGGATGCTTGTTTTGAGTTGCGGGAGGACCTGGCTTGGCAGTTTGGGCTGGACTGTTCCCATGAAGCATTGGGTCAAGACTGATTTGCATATGGCCATGTATAAACTGGGGTGGCATGGTGAGAAAAAGAATGATGGATTTAATCCAGATCTCTTGACTGGGGGTCAATGTGTTGATTTTCTCTGCATTCCGTTCATCAATTGTGTGTCTTTTGCTTTCTTGCCCTAAGTGCACCGGGTATGCCCAGACGTGGGTCCCAGGCTCCCTGTGCCACTGGATTAAAGCTATCCTGGCAGATGAGGGGTGAAACCTAAAACTGGTCCTAGGATGCTTGTTTCCGGTCCTGGAAGGAACTGGCTTGCCAGTTCGAGCTGGACTGTTCCCATGATGCACAGGGTCAAGATTGATTTGCATATGGCCAGGTCTCAACTGGGAAGGCATGGTGAGCAAAATAGTGATGGATGTAACCCATATCTCTTGACTGGGGGCGAATATGTTGATTTGCTCTGCATTCTGTCCATCAATTGTCTGTCTTTTGCTTTCTTGTCATAAAAGTTAAAAACCATTAACATTTTCGAAATGAGTTTGGGTGAGAATGGGTAGTTTGATGGGTGCTTGGCAGTTATGTTCTATTCAGGAGTTCCGATGTTGAAATATATTTTTTGAAACTGTTGTTTTTTACAAATGTGTTGTTAAAATAAAGTTGAACCAACATGTTACAAAACAGGCAGCCTCAGACTTTGTGTAAAATGTCTACATATATGTTTTACTCTTTGACATTTGTATTCATGACTACTGACGTCATTGTGACCGCCGGTGTTGTTGTGAAGAAGGAAAATGCATTTTTTATGTAGTTCATTGCCAAATGAATACAAAGGGAAAAGTTAAATAAGTATCTTACTAAACAGCTACACTGAAACTTTATCTAAAATACGTCTATGTATGCGTTTTACACTTTCTCAAAAACACGGTATTTGCAGTATGTCCTTGGCAATCACAACATTATTGTAAAAACCTAAAATATCTTGAAATAAGATGATTAGGTAACTTTTTGAATACACAGATGGCAAATACAACAGTAAGTGGTTCACCGAGAAGATGTAATGTTTAATATCTAATCATAGAAAAAAATACAGCTGCCGTTATAGTTATGAAACAGATTTTAAAAAACAAAAGTTACAGGGACATTATAGTTAGGAAATAGGATCAAAAAAACCTTAGAAAGTCACTGAAAAAAACCATAGGTTATAGGGACAATATAGTTAGGAATTAGAATTTAAAAAAACTAAGAAATTTACTGACAGAAAACAAAGATTAAAAGGACGTTATAGTTAGGCTTACCTTTCACTCATATAAAACCAGAGATATTCAGCGGAAAAAGTTAGCAGAGCTGGCTATAACTTGCACCCCCACACTGCACTGCGAATGACCTCACGTATTACATCACTGATGACATGGACAGTGAAATCACTGATGGCATCTTAAATGACATCACTGATGATATCACTGATGACATCATCCCCAGAGTCTCTGATGCACCCACTCACACCCAATATAACCTTTCATACACCCACTTCAACTTCCATACTACCAATTTCAAAACCATTCACACACCCATACCAGTACTTATACACCCACTCTCTGATTCATAGGTCTGCATACACATCCACTCAGTCACCTATACAACCACTCATAATCCAATTCACTCACTAATAGAGCCACTGATATCCACTCATACACCCATACAGCCACTCACATGCTCTGTCAGTCACCCACAGTGTTACTCACCACCTACTCATAGACCCATTAGGTGAAAGATATAGCCACTCACTCACCCATACAGATACACACACACCCACTCACTTACTCATACAGATATAAAAATGTACTCACTCACATATACAGTCTGACAAAAGCACACGCTCAGCCATACTGTCACTCACAATCACTCATTCATACATACAATCACTCAAATACTCCAATACTCACCTATACTGCCTTTCACATATGCAGTTTCTTACCCATATACCAATGACACATCCACCCACTCACTTACACAGCCTTACATGGACTTAGTCACACATACAACCTCTCACAGATATATTCACTAACCCATACAGCCACTGACTCACCCATTCACTCATCCATGCAGGTAGGTAATTACACACCCTCTTGCCCACCCTCATAGACACTAATACACCCATACAGGTACCTAGACAGCCAATCAATCACACATACAGCCACTCACATACCCACCCATCAACTCATACAGCCACTTAGAAACCAACTGACAGACTGATACAGACATTCACACAATCTAGTCACTCACCCATACATTCACTGAGATACGTAATCACTCACTTATACAGTCAGTCACACGCCCACTGAATCATCCATACAGGCACTTATACACCCACTGATTTACCAATACATCTTCATATATATTGTACACTCGTAAATATTTTATAACCACCCAGAGTCACTGGACAGTGTCATCAGTGATGTCATTTGAGATGTCATGAGTGATGTTATCAGTGATGTCACTGACCATGTCATGAGTTATGTAATAAGCAATGCATTGCGGGGGCGAGTTATGGTTAGCTCAGCTAACTATAACTGCATAATGTCTCTGGTTTTGTCCAAGTGACATGTCAGCATAACTATAACATCCCTGTAACCGTTGGTTTTATGAAGGAAATAGATTGCTTTGAGTTTGACTATTCAACAGGAACAGAGAAAGTATGAATGATGCAAGGATTTTCAATGCTGCAGATCTAAAATTATTTTGCCTGTAGAGCATTCTCAACCTTTAAGTTAAAGATCACTTTTTTGGTTGTTTCTTTTAATGTGGATGAACTCTTAGGCCTAGAATCTTGTTCATATCTTGACCAACCTCGGAACTAAGGTGGTCTTTTAGGTCTTGGTGGGTAATCTGGCAAGGTAATATGGGTGGTGAGGCTTTTTTACTTCACACTCCATGGCAGAACACCTGGTCTATTTGAAGCTGACCACTGTGTGACAGCACTTTTATGTAAACAATGTTCCTTTGACACGGAGGGACACTGTCATTAGAGTTTAATGTAAAGTAGGAGCCATATTTCTGACATGACTGTTCTGCATTCAATGTGTAAAAAGACAGTGGCCTAGACCACCAGTTGTTTTCCTTGCACGTGGGAGTAATAATTTGTTTTCATTGTCTGGGACCACTGTGGCCCAAATGATGTTACTGGACAGGGAAAATAAACATCAGGATGAGTACTCTAATAGGGCAGATATCTTGCTTTATAACGGTAGTCCTTAATTTGTGCTGGTGGTTGCAGGTGGAAGGCACTGGTAATTGTTTTGAGTGACTGGGGCTCATTTGTTATCATGATTTTTTGACAAGAATCAAGATAAAGGCACAAGAGCAAGAAAGAAGGCAGAAGAGAAGGATAGGTAAACACTGACAATGGGAGGAAACAGGAATGAAAAGTAATATCCTAGAGTGACCCAATGAAACAGGAAGCTTAGATGGTGGAAGAAAGAGCCATGAGGTAGAATCAGACTAGGAAGGCTTGGGAGATAGCATGACAGCAATTCGCTGCACCTGTGGGGGGTGTCCAAAAATAATCCGTGGCTCATTCACTTGTTTCATTCTTTTATTAAACAATGTTATGAAATACAGTGACTCTGTAGTGGATAGGTGGCTGCCATTAATTGATTGCCAACTCTACCAACGAAGGCTCCACCTGCAGTAAATCAGCTCTTCCTCCACCTCGAAATGAGGAAGGGGAATTGTGAGTTTGGTAGAGTAGGAGATCTGCTGATTTGGGTGACGCACTCAGCTTTCTAACCACTAAATAAACCCCTAATTGATATGTTTCATTTTAGTTTTTTCTAGGACTCTAACAAACCTTGAGTTGTTTTCAGACAGCAACTTCAAATTCTCCCACTGGAGCTACTGCTCATTTTTTCCATTAAAATATCCACTGAAATTTGTAGTCCTAATTTAAGAAAGATACTTTTAGTGTCCAAAGTCAAGTTAGTGTATGTGCTACAACCGTTGACCTGTAAGAGAATGAAGTGTCTGTGTTTAAAATTTCTCTAGGAATCCTTGAAAATAACAGTGAGTCTGGTCCATAAAGGTACCACAATCAACTTCAAAACTGCTCCTTGGTTTCTATTGTCTTGCTAAACATTGAAAGAAATGCATTTAAATATATAGACTGGGTGTAAAGTGGCTCCCAAGTCATGTGTGACACTTTCAATCAGCCCTAATGTGGAAGGGACTCCAATTATAATATTAACTCTTATTTTTCTTGCTTGTATATGGAAGAGGTGAACTTTCTATTTGGTACCTGCAGCATGCATCACATTCATCATATATGAATAATGTATAACTTGTTGTTGGAAAGGCAGACTATCCATGACAAACAAGCAGATTGTTGTGCCTAGAGGAGAGTCCTGAAAATCTGTCAAGTGCCTCTTTGACATGTGTGTCACCATTAGCCAATTTACACTTTCAACAATCAACCCTTTAGGTCTTGGTACATTATGCCCATACTAACTAATTATATCAAAACCGACGTTCCACAATAAAAAATTGTCTGGGGTATAAAGAAAGACTGATGAAGGTGTCGCACATGACATCATGGCATTTGGTAGCTATGAACAGTTGAGCATCTCTGAAGACTGGGTTCAGAGAATCTTGATGTTACTCACCCCGTCTCAGTTCTACCAGACTCGCTGAGATACAGAACTGTATGGAAATTTCCCTTTGCTCCAAACTTTATACTAAAAAATCTTGTTTTAAGACCCTGTTACCAAACATTATAGTTGGGCTCTCGCTCACAACCACAGTCCAGGTTCTGGCAGAAATAGTAATGAGATTTAACATATGCAGTAGCAAGGAATATGGGGTGAATGTTTTCATGCTCCTAATGGCCAAGGGTATACCGAGACGTTCCCATTGAAGCAGGGTCAAGACTGATCTGCATATGGATGTGTCCAAACTGAGGTGGCATCATAGGCAAAAAAACGATGGGCTGGAATGCTACTCAGAGTGATTGCCAGTGGTTGGACTTATTGTAAGCCTTCCTCTCTTCACCTCTTTTGAGTTTGATGTCACACCCCAAGTGGCCAAGGGTATGCCAAATATGAATACCGTGTTCACTATGCACTGGAACCAAGCTACACCTGACCACAAATCCCCAATCAGAGCAAAACAGGTCTTGAGTAGCTTGTGTTCAGTTGCGGAAGGACCTGGCCTGGCAGCTTGAGCTGCACTGTTCCTATTGGCACAGTATTGAGACTGATCTGCATATGGCTGTTTCCAAATGGAGGTGGCATGATGGACAAAAGAACAAGTGGTTGGAATGCTACCTCTTGCAATTGCTAGTGACTAGATGTCTTGAAAAAAGGGGCCAATGGTGTGCACAGACATGGGTCTCATGCTCGGTGTGTCACTGGAACCAAGCTACGCACAACTGAAAAGCCCCAATCAGCACAAAACCAGCCTTGGTTTGCTTGTGTTCTGGTTGAAGGAGGATCCATCATGGCAGTTGGGCTGAGTGTTCCTATTGAAGCAGGGTCAACACTGACTTGCAAGTGACAAGGTCCAAACTGAGGTGGCATGGTGGGAAAAAGGACAATGAGTTTGAATGCTAACCTGAGAAATTGCCAGTGGTTAGACCTATTGCAAGAATTTCTCTCATCACCTTTTGTGTATTTGAAGTCTCACACCAAGTGGCCAGTGGTCTGATCAGATGTGTGTCCAGTGCTCACTATACCAATAGAAGCTACCAATACCCAACTGAAGAACCCCAATCAGGGCAAAACCAGTCTTGGCTTGCTTACGTTCCATTTCAGGGAGGACCTCACCAGACATTTGCTGGCTGGACTGTTGCTACTGGAGAAGGGTCGAGGATGATTTGCATATGACTTGTCCAAACTGAGGTGGCATGGTGGGTAAAAGAACAATGCGTTGGAATGTGACCCCTTGTGATTGCAAGTGGCTACACTTATTGCAAGCATTTCTCCGTCACCTTTTGTGTGTTTTGTTTAACTGTCTAAAAACATATTGCATCTATCCCCCAAAAATTATAGCAAAGTTTAGAGCCCCAAACGCGTTTGCAAACTGGTCTCCAAATGATGCCAATTTTTTAATAATAGCACTGAAAATTATTATTCAGGTTCTATTACAACACAATATTTTAAACTGCAATACGTTTTTTTTCCCCAAAACAATCTTTTCAAAAACCCTAATAGCTCCCTATACAATTATATTTCAATTTGATTAGGTTTTAACCAATATGAATAGAGGCCAGTGCTCAATTTATAAAAAAGAATAAGTGCTAGGGTCCCCGTCGGGAGCCCACTGTGTCTTGCACCTCTCATTGTCCCTAATAGCCATATTAATGACAGTATCAACACAACTACTAACCATCACACTCCTACAAGTGTGAAAATTCAGATTATTCAAGGCACCCGATGCTATAAGAATGACTGTGGCAGCAGATATTGTTCTTTTTTAAAGTATATTGAATTAATAAATGATTGTTGTTCTGCTCACTTCTAAATTAAACAGACAACACCAACCTGTAGCAGACTGTCATAAGTGCCGGTGTTAACAATTAAGTGCCAGTGCAAAGCACCAGAATCCACTGCTTCAAATTAAACACTGATATAGCTCCAATGTGTTTAAAACACTTCATTCGTATACCATACTCACCAAACATTTTGTGTGAGAGTATCTCAACCTCACTGCAAAATGCATTTAAATCGTATCAGGGTTTAATCAATTGTAATCTCCTAAACTGCTTTAAAATGCACCATTTGATATTAACTTTCCCAAACGCAGTAAGGGGACAGTCCTTAAATCTGCTGTAGAAATATTTTTAAATCTTAACAGTTTCTACTTATGTTACTTGTCGAATGTGTTTTAATATGTACCAAATGTTAAAAATGTTCCCCAGAAATAATTAGGATGTAACCACGATGCTTTCTCAGAAGTAAATTTTGACACTTTTTAAACTGGCTCTGTAAACTGGATTACATGGATATTTCTACTCTGTTTTATCTTACTTGGTGAGGTGGGCACATTGTACCTACAGTTATTTTTGCCTCTTTTGCATGATGGGCTTAAGCAGCGGTTCTTAACATGTGGTCTGGGACATCTGGGTTTACTTCAAGCCTACAGAGTAGGCCCTGACTGCTTAGAAATGCAAATATTTTTAACATATTAGTAAAGTGTATATGAATGAAGACAAATTGAAAATTTTTAAAGTCTGTAAATGTGAAGGAATTTTAAATTGGAGACTAAAAATGAAGGGGCATATTTATCAATATTTGATGCAGCGCAATGCAGCAAGACTTCTTGCTCCGCTGTGTCAAATGGAGAGGGCAGAAATGCACCATATCTAACAAGATATATCATATTTTTGCTCTCTCTCCATGCACTGGTGCACTGTATAGCGCCTGGTGACCCGGAGGTGCTGACGACGAACGCCTATGCAGAGATCCTTGCCCGATTGTGCACGGGTGCCTGGGTTGCAGACAGGATTGTTTTTGCGCACGAAGGACACCTTCCTGCACAAAAGCAATCCTTACAGGCGTTTCCTCTTTCTAAGTGTGTATCAGAATGCAGAACACTTAGAAAGAGGAAACAACAAAGAGAAATAAGGATATTTCTCCTAGTTGTGTCTCTATTAGGAATGAGTACAATTTTGATGCATTCCCAGGTTGACGTGTTCTGGTAAATCTAGGAATGCTCCAAAAACATGGATGTGGTGGGAACAACCACGCACCACACATGTACCGTCTTCCTGGCTCAGAGTAATGAAAGGAAGCGACCTGCGCTGCCTTGCGTTACTCTGAATATACCAAGCAATGCAAGGTGGCTTTGCATGGCTTGATAATTCTGACTTAAGGATTGCGTTGCCTTTGCATTATCTTGCATGATGCAATGCAATCCTTTTACTAAACCACGCCTCCCAGTTAGTATCATCAGATAGATCCATTGGAGCAGTGAAAATGCATCATACAGAATACAGCTTGGATAATGAATGGCCTCAACTGAATTTAAGTAATACTCCATTCTTCACATTAAGATTAAAATGTAGAATTGTTTTATATTTGTTTGTGAATTAAATAAAATATTTAAAGATTTGTGAATTTGTTGAATGAATGTTTGTATCTATATTTTTGAGTATTTTTTTGTGGTTCAAATGATCTAAAATTCTTAGGCTGGGGTCCCAGGCTTCTAGTAAAGACTCCAGGGGAGAGGCCCGGATTCCAAAAATATTTCAGTGGGGGGTCACCGTGTTCCAGTGATGATTAAGTGGGGTCCCACAGAAGTCAGTAGGTCACAAACCGCTGGGCTAAAGGACAGACATGAAGGATTATGGGAACTTTGGTATGTTTAATGCTTCCATTGTTATGCTACATTTTCTAAAGGTAGTCATTCAAATGAGTTTTATAATGCACAATGTGTTAAGACTGTCATTCAGAATTAATGAGGAGAAAGCCACGATGCATCCTTGTAAGTAGATTTTAACTCATTTCATGAGCTGATTTTTTATTATGTCAACTGTTGGATGTTGGTTTTTATGGACACTTTGGCTCTGTTTTATCTTACTCTGTAACGTGGACAAGCTAATGACCTTTAGTTATTTTTACCTCTGTTGCACCACAGGGTAAAAGACAGATGTGATGTATCATGAAAACCGTATTGTGTCTAATGCCTTTATCACTGTGCTGAGTGAGTCACATAATCTCATATTTGACACAATCTCATAGGGAAGGCAAAAGAAAAGATGCACAAGCCATCGCTATACTGAACAATGTGCCATAGAGACACAGATTGGCCCCTGTCACTGAAAGGAAATATACCTGTATGTTTTGATCTCCATTCCCTAGCCCTGTCCCTCAATTAACTCTCTTTCCTGTGTACATGTTCTCCGTCACCTTGTCCCTTTAGTATAATAAGGCCACATTTTTACACAGACAGAAAACGGGAAAACTTATTCGACTTCTAAATGCTTCTAGTAACAGTGTGCATCAGTAAAGGATAGGGTTCAATATATCTTTTGTGATTTGTTGTATCGCCATTTGTCCCACAAGATGTAAACATTTAGACAAATAAATACTTTAAAAAAAGAAAAGGAAGATGGCACACTAATTGCAGTTCATTTAAAAGAAAACTAACATTGTTAGACAACACATTTTAGAATTCACCTCAAGCTTTGCTACTTCCTAATCTCTCTTGAAAGCTTAATCAATTCTGGTTAACTCAAATTCAGGGTCTCCCTCGCTTGTTTACTTTAACAGATTGAGCAATAACTGACAACTAATCTTAGTTTATGGAAACATTATTGGTATCACATTTGACTTTTCTTCGATCACTTGTGATTTATCATAGGAGAAATGACTTAACTTGGTTCTCTTTCTTATTTAGATTTGGACGAAGACGGCTGATAATGTGGTCCTACTTGCAACTGGCAGTCTCCGGGACATGTACAGCTTTTTCACCTAACTTTATTTCATTTTGTGTTTTCCGCTTCCTGGTTGGGATGGCCAACTCAGGAATTGTCCTGAACACAGTGTCACTGGGTAAAAGAAGTGTATCCTTTTATATCATTACCGATCTTCTCCAAGCTGCTTGCATGTTTGACAAAAACTCCCTTGCTTAGCATTGACATTCTAGCCCTCTGGAAATGTGGTTCTTCTTCAGATGTCACACTCTACAGCCAACAACATATAGCCATGTTACTGGAGAGAATGACACAAAATGAATTCCAATTGGAAATCTTTATTCACTTTTACAGGTCAAACAGTTGCTTATAGGTATGCCCTGGAACAATGACATATATTCATTTGAAGACTGCTCTCCACTCTTTGCTGGATGTTCTTTATACATTTTAAAAATATATGACCCAACTACTAGTCACTTGGTACATATACTGGTATATATATTTGGTATATCTTAATTAAGTAATACCACCAATTATTTAATCAGCATACAGTAAATATACGTTTCTCATAGGTATCTCCCATTAAGAAGATAGGTGTCTGCCTAAATGTATGTCACTTGCCACATGCATGGAGTAAGTGAGCTGTAGCATAAATAAGATGTTATATGTTTACACCCTTTGAGATAATTTGTTTTCTATCATCACAGTGGCTTTCAGCCACTGTTGCTCTCACAATGGCTCTGGGCAGAATTTAGCCTAAGGAGCTGAAACATTGACACGCTGGGTATGGAAGAGCTATCCAGAGAGAGAACTGTGGAAATCTAAATACCACTGCATAGGATTACTAAAGATTAGTTTATGATTGTGAATGTGGAATAATATTGGATTGTTTTGTATGTCTTAATTAATGCACCGGCAATTGATGACGGGTGGTGACGGGTATGCAAAAATAGTTTAGTTAATTTATTGTTAATTCATGTTATGCCCAGGCAGTCCTCCTTTTTCCTTCTGAGTGGCTATAGTAAAATTATGGAAAAGAAATCTACTGAGAGATTATGAGGATCCTAATGCTTAGTGGGGGTCTCATGATAATTAAATCTCACTATACCCAGGGCATGTCTATTGCATACGCTGTAGTCGGTAAAAACAGGACAGGAAAATATTAGGATTATTTGCCGTTTACAAACATTGAAGCGGAGGGTTGAGAGTACAGAAGATGAATGTATCTGAGAAAATGCGGGCTAAAACCATGTCATTTGTGAGCACCAAACATAAAATCCCATTGAACTCGATCACAAGCTTTTTCAGCTCCTAAGGTTATTGCAGCTTAAGGGATATTAAATTTAGATGCCATTGGTTGGTGGAATTTACTTTGCCATCATCAGGGATTAGATAGAGCTTATGCCCTAATGATTTGAAGAGATTTACTATGTCTTCTGCTCACTTCCTACTTATCCAGGACTATTACTCGTTCTAGACCTGTTAATAACACGTTTGATCCCCCATGAGGTAACTATAAGTCTGTTTGAATGCTATAGGTATTTAGAGATGGCTGTTAAGGCATGCTCCTGTTATTCATTTTGACTAATCTTCTTCTTTTCTCTTTAATTTTTGTTCTTTTAGTTTTATAAAATTAAAATTCCACTGTTCTATGTATGCTTATTTTCTCTAATTTGAAGCATTATAGTGAATGATATTGAGAAAAGTCCTGGAATTATCCCAAATCAAACTCAGCTTCACAAATCCTGATTGGTGTATACAAATTAAGTCAGGACTGACTTGTTTAATACGTAAAAGGACTTTAGCGACTCTTACAATCCGTACTAATAAAGGAGACATCTGTAATTCCCACATTTGGATAAATCTTTACCTTTTTTAGGAAGTAGGTAGAGCATTGCCTTTGCTCTTTAGTTAAAAAGTGAATGATTATATTTAGTAATTTTGGGATCAGAAGATGTGCAAATTAAGAATAAAACTGGACCGAAAAACCATTTGGACCTAGTGCTTTATCCTAAGGAAGTTGAAGTACAGCATTTTTAAGTTCCAGCTCAGTTATCTCAGTGTCCATTATGAAAAGGTCTTTTTTGAGATCTGAAGGTTTGATGATAGAATGAAAGAAGTTGTCTAATTGTTCGTCAGTAGACAAGGACTAGATTAGTACAGTATTGTGTAAAACACCCTAATATTTTGACATCACTAGTGTGATTAACCCTAAGAGTATCTGTCATAACGTGTATTTTGGACTTTTGCTTCTTCACTTTTAAATAATTTTCCAGCAGTTTTCCAGCCTTGTTGCGACCACCAAACATTTTAGCGTTAACTTTGAGTAAAGAACCGTAAGCGTTATCCTAAGATTGTTTGTTTGTTCATTATATTTTAATTTAGCTTGTATTAATCTGGACAAAGTATCTGTTTTAATAGAGAAAAAATGTTCATGTTCTAACATTGTGATTTTTTTAATAATAATTGTGAATATTCTTTAAGTATTTTTTTTTTTTGGTGGCAACATAGTCTATAACAAAACCCTTTAAAATGAACACGTATAAAATTAATCTGAGAGTCGGAAATTAAATTAACTGCAAAGAAATCATTAAACAAAACGCCTGTGAATTCCTCAATAAATTCTTTATATTGCAATAAGGCATTATTAAATGTCCACCTATGGGGAGGAGAGATGTCGCTAGCAGTATCCAAATCTAATATACAGGGTCAGAGATGAGAATAGAACCTATCACAACATTTGGTACAGATTGAAGAAATTCTTTGGTGACAAATAAATGATCTATTCTGGAGCGTGAAAAGTGAACAGGGGCAAATAGGGGAGTTCTAAAACAACTGGATGAGAAGTTCTTCACAAGTAAATTAACCATTTGGAAGATATACCCGTCTGGAAAGTTTTTTGCATTTTATTAGAAATATATCTAAGCTGAGATTGACGATCTAAGAAGGGATCCATTAATTGATTGTAATTGTCCCCTACTATAAAGTTGTCCAAGAGACAAGCAGGTAAAAGGGATGAAAAACAATCTTAAAATTGTGAATCCACCGCTAGGGCCATAAACATTGCCTAGCAAGAAAATGATATCATTCATCTTAATATTCAATAATAGCCATCTACCAGCATCATCTTGTGTTTCATTTAACAATTGAACAAGCAAAGATTTATGTACCAAAGTTAAATTACCATTCTTGTTATTAATAGCAGGAGAACTAAAATATACCTAACCCTCGTCTGTGCAAACAGTCAGTATATTGTTCCTTAAGATGCGTCTCCTGTAGGAAAGCAATTTGGCAATTCAATTTTGAAAGGTGAGTAAGCACCCTCTGCTTTTTAACAGGGTTTTGAAGACCCTTTAAATTCCAAGAATTAATATGTAAATTAGCCATTGAAAATATGAACAATAACGATTAACCAAGAAGACATATATAAACTTAATACCAAATAATAGAAAACAAAATAAATAGGACGTGATGTGGAATGGTGGAATAACAAGTAAACATGGTTGCATATAGAGAAAAAATAAAGCAGCTGGAAATAAATGTAGAGAGAGATAAGAACATTGAAAAAGAGATAAAGAAAAGGGAAAAAAGACAAATAGTGTGAGGGAGTTAAAATAGCTAGTGCAGAAAAAAAAATAAAAGATGACAAAAGACTTTAGTCATGGTTATCAATGAAGAAAAAATAGGTTATTAATGGTGAGAGGGGGAACAGGAAACAGGACAAATAGATGCCCAGCCTGAACAGGGAAAAATCAAGGATTAAGATTAATATAGAACAAGTAATGTCATGAAAAATGAAGTAACTAGAACAAAGAAAAAAGAATACAATACAACATCCAGATGAACTAGAAAATACACTCAAACTTACCATACTAAAAATGACAATACATCTCCAACATACCATGTAAACCAAAAGCAGGTAGGCCCCGAAAGGCACTACAACAAATTACTTTGGATTAGGGGGTAGTATGGGATCTTTTAGGGAAACAATAAAACAAGAGTTACAAAATTATGGAGAGAGCAAGTCAGGTTTTTCTAAGTTCCATCTCTTCTCCCTTGTGTGAATGTATGAACAGCTTAAGGTCCTTTAGCTCCTCGAATGTGGTTGTTTTATCCTTGTATGTGACCTTAAAAACAGGTTAGAATAAGCCGGTATCTTTCTGTCTCTTGGCGGTGGCTCTAGACCCATCTAGACTAAACAAAACCTTCTGCCCTGACCAGAGCATCTGTTTCTGTTGTTTGGCCATTGTGAAGACATCCATTAGGTCTGAGTATTGTAAAAATAAAGCAATAATCCCTTAAGGTCTATTAGAATTTAAGGACTGTGTGGGGCCCATCCGATGAGCTCTTTGGATATTCAACTTGACCAAAGACTTTAAGCCAACATTCTTTGGGTGATGAAGCTTTAGGCATTTAATCATGTCCTGCCCCTCGGAGTCCTCTGAAATACCATTAATATGAAAATTATTGCATCAGTTGAGATTTTCTAAATCTTCAGACAGTTTTTTCAATTGTGTTAATCCCTTGGTCAGAAAATTCACTTGGGCAGCAGCATCTTTTGCTTCACTAACCCACTGCTCAACCGTTATAAGCCTTGAATCAAGAATAGACTACTTTCTTAGATATAAAAGGCTACGTTTCAGAGTGTCGTCAGCTGCAAAACTCTTTTTGAATGTCATTCATCGCATAACACAGTCAGTCACAGAGGCTGTGAATTACAGTGATGACATACTAGCTCTTTTGGCCACATGGAAGGAACATGATAAAGAACTTGCACAAGTATGTTGTATACTTGCCAATGCAGGTCTCACTTTAAATGCGGCAATGAGTGAGTTTCCTAAAACCAAACTCAAGTTCTTTGGTCATATCTTTTTTGATTGGGGAATGACTACTGATCCATATAAAGCACAAGCCTTGTTATTCATTTCTCCCCTTACAAAATGTAGCTATGCTGCGATCCTTCCTTGGTATGGCCAAGTTACTGTTCAATGTATAGACCTGTGTTTGCCAAAACTGAATGTTCCAATTCGATGTACATGTGAATGTAAACAAAGCTTCAAGAAAATCAAGCATGCAATTGAGAATGCTACTGAAATGGCTTACTTTGATCTGAAATTGAATTGCAGACGGATGTTGTTGCTGATGCAAGCCTAGTGGGGTTGGGTGCCATCTTTTCCAAGCACACTGGACATCCCAATGCCCCAACACACATTGTGGCTTATGTTAGCTGAACTTTGTCATTGATGGAACGTGCCTATTCACAACCTGGAAAAAAGCCTCACTGTGGTGTGCGCTTGTGAGTATTTTCATGTGTTCCTATATGGAAAGTATTTCACAGTTGTCAACTGCCACCAAGCATTCCTCACCATGTTTGCTAATCCTAAAGCCAAGAAGCCCCATCGCATTTAGAAATGGGGGTGTATTGCAGGACCATAATTATACGATTGTGCATCATCCAGGAAAAGATTACAATTCTGCTGACTACTTCTCAAGTGTGCAAATACAGTGTCATGGCAATTCTTTTAAAGCAGCTGATGCTTATGTTAATTTCATTGTGAAATCCAGTATCCCTGCTACCATATTGTTGAAACGAATCATTGCTGCCACGAACAATGATAGAGACTTGCTCATAGTCAAAGACATGATTATACATCAATCAAGGCAAAAGCATACTTGAACTCTTCATAATGACCTGGAATACCAGAAATTCACAAATGTGCAAAAAGAACTTTCTGTTACTCCTGAAGGCATCATCTTACGAGGGTTGAGAATTTTCATACCAGAGAGTCTGAGACAGCAATTTATTGAATTGGCCCATGAGGGACATTTTGGATTGTTGCTACTAAACGAGTTCTACAGGACCAAATGTTGTTCCCTCATCTTGATGAAAGAGTTGAAAAAGAATTAAGGGCATGTCACTTGTGCAGCGGCTTGTCTTTCAAAACAACCCTGCATCCGCTAAACATGTCTGATCTTCCAAAGCATGCATGAGAGAAGATTGCCATAGATTTCTCTGGACCCCTTGACAATAGACATAATCTACTATTGTTCACTGACAAAATACTGCCACCTAAAATATCATGCCACAAAAGTATCGGGACATAAAAAAAACGAAGTCAAAAATATCGTCATCCTATACTTATAATGGTAAGTGCCAAAATTTGAAAAAAAAGATATGATTGTCACTGTTGATGTATAAAATATTGCTTTTTAAATATATTACATAATAAAATGTATATAATAAAAATAAAACATATTTAGGGCCTTAATTGGATGTCAGTCGGAAAGCCTCAGACCAAAGGTCACAGGGTTTCCGGCCAACATCCAGGGTTTAAACTCCGACCGCCTTCTTACAAAGAAGGCGGTCGGAGTTTACCCGGCTGGGAAAATCGACGGGCTCAAGGATTCCGTTAGCCAGTCGTAAGCCGCACATAATCCTGAACTGATTGCTTTTCCGCTGTCAGGATTCTGATGTTGGTTTCAGACATGCTGGGCTTTTTGACATGGGAAGCCTGTCGGAAAGCAACATTGGAAGCCCCTAGCAGGGCCCCCTTCCCTCTACCGCCTCCGGTTGATGGCCCTGAAAATCCCTGCACTGTGTGGCAGAAGCCTTACAGCACGTGGCAGAAATTTACACAAACTCCCATTTTTCTATGGGAGCTTGTGCTGCAGACAGTTCCGCCAGCACCACAAGCTCCCATAGAGAAATGGGAGTTTGCAACTGCATCATGTGCGGTCGCATCGTAATTGAGGTTTCAGACCAACAAACCGAGGTTGGTCGGTTCCAAAACTGCAGAGATGTCGGTCGGAGGCAACTCCGACCGACATCATAATCAGGCCTTAAATGTTTATTTAAACAAATCTAACAATGAAACTTATTTTAAAAAGTGAAAGACACATATATATGTTCCACAATCTGGTCGTAAGCAATCTGAAAAAATTACAAGCCAGAGGCCCAGATTTGAGAAAAGAAAATATGTAAAAAAACAAGTGGAAGCCAATTATGGACCTAAAAAATTATGATGACCTATTTATAAAACCCTCGGACAAGGGAGGTAATGTCATATTGATGGACAGAAAACAATATCAAAGAGAAGCGTGGAGACAACTATCCGATAAAGAATGTTACAAGATAGTCACCCAATCTACATATGAGAATAGCATAAGTGAATTTTATGAAATTCTAGTGAAATGGCGTGATAAAGGAATACTGAAAGATGTGGACTTCAGATGTATTCATTGTGAAGCACCAGAAAACCCTACATTCTATCACCTGCCAAAAGTGCATAAATGCAACAAAAATCCACCAGGCAGACCGATTGTGTCCTCACTAAATAGTCTGCTTCTATATACATAGATTGTTTTTTGAACCCACTAGTTAGAGATCTGAGCTCCTACATAAAAGATACGAAGGACATTTTGCGCATTATCTCAGACATTCAATGGGAATCGAACATGCTGCTTGTAACTTTAGACGTGACAAGTCTTTATACAAGCATACATATGACAAGGGTTTGAGAGCAATAGAGTTCTTCTTGAAAAAATGAAATGCGAAATTTTATGAGCACAATTTAATGATCATGGAATTGACATCTTTCTGTTTGAAGAATAAAGAATAACATTTTTCTCTTCGCAGGGGAACTGTAACATCAGGAGCAGGGAACTACTATGGGCACGTGCTTCGCCCCCAGTTACGCAAATGTATTCGTTGGCTGGTGGGAGAAGCACGTGGCCTGGGCAGGGAACAACGAGAAGTGGTTAGACAAAATTGTGTTGTGGGCTCGCTACATAGACGACCCCTTCATTATTTGGAAAGGTACATGAGAAGAGGTGGAAATTTATGTTGCCACCCTTAACAATAATGATTGCAATCTGACTTTCACCGAATGCATCAGCAAAACACAAGTACCCTATCTAGACCTACTTGTCTATTTAGAAGATAACAACATACAGACAACATTACATCAGAAGTCATCAGCTGGAAACAGTACGTTGCATGCTGGAAGTTTCCATCCGATAGCGTGATCAAGGGGGTCTCTTATGGGGAACTTGTGAGAATTAAAAGAAAATGCACAACAGACAAGGGATTTCGTAAATCCAAAGATGAATCATTTAACAGACTCAGGGAGAGGGGATACAAAGAAAGAGTGTTAAAAGGGGCAGAAAGAAAAGCAGAAAATCTGCTAAGACAGAACCTGATATTGGGAGATAGGGAAACCTCAGAGAAAGAACAGATAACAAGAATGAAGTAAGGATTTTAACAGATTATTCAGTCAAATCCACCGAGATTGTTCAAATCTTCTGAAGAAATTGGAAGATACTCAAATCAGACCTAGTCATAGGACCGCACATGCCAAAGAACCCCCTGATAACTTACAGGAGAGGTCCGGTCCTAAAAGACCAACTCATAAGGAGTCACTTATCCAAAAATCCGAAAAGGAAGGAAGTTGTAACAGGATTTTACCCATGCATGAACTGCAAGGCATGCAAAAATTGCAAAAAGGTAAAAGAATTCACTATTCCGGGCAGAACGACAAAAAGAAAAATTACCAAACTGATGAATTGCAATACAGATATCACTGTATACTGCTTGTCCTGTCCATGTGAACTCAACTATATAGGGAGCACTATCCATCCCACTAAAAAAAGAGTTCTCGAGCACATGCGTGATATTAAGAACCGAGATGTGACATACCCTGTGGCCCGCCACTTCCAAGAGCATCATAAATCCAACCAGAACCTCCTTAAGTTTTTTTGCATGGATCAGATCCCCAAAGATGAGAGGGGTGGGGACAGAGTAAGAAAACTGAGGAAGTCAGAATCAAAATATATAATTGAGATGCAAACTAAAAGCTCTTCTGGCCTGAACAATGAGGAGGAACTTTGGGTACACATTCCATGAGAATACCAAATGGGGTGGCTAAAATATGTCTGTGGAAGAATGAAATTTGTTAATTTGTAATTATTTAGACTTGTAGAAAATGAAAGAAGGATAACGAGGCATAACATTAGTGGGTATGCTTGACATTCTAAACGATTGTACCATCTACAATATACAGAGAAGAATGATAGGTGGGAGTAGAATATAATGTTGGTAGGAGATTCCCTTAACCAATATGTTAAAAATAGCCCATTCAGGGCAGAATAAATTTGCTCCAAACTAATGTCACCTTTTGCCTATACAGGGTGAGACAGTGTGTATATTTGTATATTTGTATATTTATACAGAAGACAATCGTTGATACAATATGTAAATAGTTGTACATATATAAAATGAGGAAGATGTCAAATGTGTACACATGCGGCTATAATGTGCAGGTGGCAATGAAATGTATGATTAAATAATACATCGTAAGATGGCTGCCATCAAGAGTCAAAGCATTGAACATTGTTAATCCTTCCTTGCTTTCCATAACACAACAAGAATGAACTGCCTTCACCTTTCTATGTTGATGAATTATTTGTTTGTTTAAAAATTAGCGTAAACGTTGACTCTACCGACATTGACAAAGGCGTGTAGCCGAAACGCGTCTGTCGGGTGTTTGTTTTGTTCGTGGCTAATAAATTAAGACGATTGCAGTCCTCCAGTGTGCACCTCAATTGTGGTCCGAGACAAGGACTATCGAATGGGAATATATATACATATATATACATATATATATATATATATATATATATATATATATATATATATATATATATATATATATATATGTTAGAAATGTTTTGAAGGTAATACACCAAATTTAATTATTTTCTTGAAAACAATGCAACAATTATTCACAGTTGACCGTGTTTAACACATGTTGGTAATGTGTATCTAATTTTTTATTTTATGTCTGTTTTTTACGTGAGTCAACCATTAGTGTTTCACTTACCTTAAAACCTCTTCTATGTCCTTTACTAACCTTATGTCACCAAGGCAACCACTTGAGTTTGATATAAATGTTGAAAACTGAGATAGGACTGTAATTGAGAGAAAAAATTGGGATAGTGAGCAAGGCGGACTCGTCTGCCGAAACGCGTCTTGGTTTTGGATCGTTGTTGATGGAATAAACATCTTTGGAATCATCCCACGGTGTCAGTGCCTGTTCGTAATGTGTTAAGCGGGATTGGACTTAATATTAGAGGCATTCCGGAGCCTCCGACACTGACCCTCCTCGTTCTGGTGCACTCCGCTGCCGGTGAATCGTGTGGACTGTCTTTGTCGTACAAGGAAAGCGGAGAGCCCCCCAAGCCGTGACTTCGGTGGTACACAGGATGTGATTACGCGTACGTGAGTATCCTGTCTCTCGTGATTGCCGGAGGGCAGACCGGGATCCAGGTAAGCTCACAGTGTGACCCATCATTTGTGTTTTCCGACCAGGTGGCTTATGGGAGAGTGAGTTCTGTAAGGTTCGTCACTTACAGACAGTGGGTGTTTGAAATATACGTTATTCCACAACAATGGCAGAGGATTGGATCAGGGAGAGAGAAGCGGCAGCGATTGACATATTTAGCGATCAGCAAGAAAGCACAGCTACCCCGAGAGGGAACACGCAAACAACAGTAGCAGGAAACAGCGTGAAACAGCTATTGGGTGAATTGGAGAAATTACGGAGACATGAGGTGGCCAAGTGGTGGGAGTGCACATCTCTTAAAAGATATCTTGAGGTGGGGCGGATACCGAGGGGTCTGAGGATTTTAGTCGCACCGACCTATGAAAACCCAGATCCCGCTATGCTCCAGGAATGGGCTGAGAATAGTGCCCAATCGTCCAGAAATATGTTGGAAATACTAATAAAGTTTGCTACGACGGACAGAGAAAAGATCTTGTTATGTATTGATGAAATATGCAAAGAACTAGACAAAGCGTCCAACCAAGATGAAGTGAGTAAAGGTCTGTTGGACATTAAGAATCGGGTCCTAAAGTATGAACAAACCATCAAGGAAAGAAAAGCCATCAAATTCCAGCGAGACAGGAATGATTATCTTTTTGGTCGCATTTACACCTTTTCGAGGAAATTTGATAATATTCGGCGCCAACAACTGTCAACAACTACAAGTAGCGGCATTAGTGGACACCCTGTACCCAGTGAATCTGAACTAAGTTCAGAAATTGAGTCTGATCCAGAAGGCACCGGGAGTGGACCCCAAGCAAGCAAAGCACCTACACCCGCACAAGAGTTGGGTTTTTTACGTGTAGAACGTTTAATGAGCCTACGCCCAAGGCCACAACAACGCGAATTCACAACAAACAGAACTTTAAATCAAAGAGCAGACGGAGAAAAGACAGGAGATGGCGAAAACGCTCAACAGTTTGCAAAACCGATATACAGACGGAACAGACGAAGATAAACGATATTACAGAGGCTGATAACACAGTAATAAATCTTTCAACGATGGCGTTATCAACAACGGAAGAAAAAGTTTTAAGTCTTGGCCTATCTTTCTGCAAACCCACGAACTTTGACTACACAGAGACCAGGATAGACCTTTACCATTTCACGAGAAATTTGAAATTACGGAAACATTTCTTCACTATGAAGAACAAAAAGGATGCACAAGTAGAAGACAATCTATTTCCAATGGCATTAGACGTGGCTGACATGACAACCTTGAGAGATATGGTAGAGTTGGAATATAATGAAGGAATTGATCAAGTGAGCGTGAGCCAAGCGGCAGACAGAGCGGAGTTAGACATTTCTACAACTCTCCGAACGCCATTCAAACCTAAATCGGTTTTTAACCCCATAATGCCAAGAGACAATATTGACATTTTCTCTGATAAAGTGATTACTGATTTAAAGAAACTGGCAATCAGTAGTAGTAATGAATTCCAACAGAACTTAAACAAACAGGCTATACAATATACAACGGTTATGCAAAAAATTAAAGAACGGACTGACATTGTCATACGTTGGTCAGACAAAGGAGGGAACGTGGTGCTGTGGCCCATTGAAATGTACAATCGAGAAGCTTTGTCACAACTCTTGGACAAAAATTGTTATACTCGAATAACAGCCACAAATATAATCAGTATCAAGGAAAGATACCATGGCTGTTTATATGACTGGAGAGGCAAAGGTCTAATTTCAAAATCAGAACTTGATTACTTAAAGAATGATTATCCCATCACTCCGCAACTTTACCTACTTCCCAAAGTCCACAAGAATGCAGAATGCCCACCGGGCAGGCCCATCATTTCTGCCATTGGAAGCCTTTTCGAAAACACCAGCAAATACATAGATTATTTTCTTCAACCGTTTGTGCAAACATTACCTGCATATTTAAAGGACACTGGGGACTTTTTGAGGAAGATTTTCGATTGCAATTGGCAAAATGAGTTTGTGTTCATGACATTAGACGTTCAAAGTCTTTATACAAGCATTAGACACAGAGACGGCTTGAATGCAGTGAAATACTACCTTAGCACGAGAAACATCGGTCTCCATCAACACACTTACATGTTGTTAAATATGATTGAATAGTGTCTAGAAAATAACATTTTTTTGTTTGACAGACTTCTGTACAAACAACTACAAGGCACTGCGATGGGTACTTGCTTCGCCCCCAGCTATGCTAATTTGCATATGGGCTGGTGGGAGGAGCAAGTACTCATGCAAGAATTTTCTACAGTAATGTCACAAAATGTAGTGCTATACCAGCGCTACATAGATGACATTTTTATTTTATGGAGAGGTGCTGAACAGGAAGCTATTGATTTTGCCACTAGACTTAATGTAAATGATTTGAACTTGAAATTTACGTGTACTACTAGTACTACATCCATAGTATTCCTTGATCTAGAGCTCTACATCAGTGCAAACAAAGTTCAGTCTCGCACATTCAGAAAAGCTACTTCGGGGAATGCGATTTTACACGCCCAGAGTTTTCATCCAACTAAACTAATAGAAAGCATTCCATATGCTGAATGTCTACGAATGAAACGAAATTGTAGTACGACAGAGAGCCTACACGTTTCTACACATAACTTATGCACGCGACTCAGTAAGAGAGGCTACAAAGCACAAACCTTGAACAAAGCCAAACAAAAGTGTACAAATACCACTAGAGAAAATTTGATCTTCAAAAAGTCAGAAGCAAAGATGGTTCAGGAAGTTCAAACCCCTAGATTAGTCACAGGGTACAACATGTATCATAACAATCTAAGAAGAATCTTGTATAGACACTGGCCGTTAGTTCAATGTGACCCCGTCATAGGCTCCTCATGTACCAAGCTCCCTCAATTAACATTCAGGCGGGCTAAGTCTATGAAAAGTGAATTGGTTGTCAATGCCCCTGTAAGTGACAAAGGTAGCAGTTGGCTAAAAGCACAAAAGGGATTTTTTAAGTGTACAAAATGCAAAGCCTGTAAACACGGGGAAAACACTACATCAGTCCCCACCCCCCTTAGGAAATCTCCGTTTGTAATTCGTGAGCACTACACTTGCAAGACAGAGTTTGCGGTGTATGTGCTACGATGTACATGCAACAAAATGTACGTGGGTAGCACAATTCACCCCGTGAATGTAAGGATACTACAACACCTGAGGGCAATTAATAACGATGACCCGTCATATCCAGTGGCCCGACATATAAATACAATACACGGGGGTAGATCAGAAGATCTTAAATACTTTGTCATTGACAGTGTGAAAAAGAACGTCAGGGGAGGAAACAGGCAGATGTTGTTGCGGAAATTAGAATCCAGATACATAATTTCATTGGATTGTAAAATTCCAAATGGCATGAACGCAGATGAAGCATTGAGTACACATTTGTAATCCCCTAGTGCAGCACAAATATATACTTGTCTTATTAATCGCTTTATGATGTAAAGTTGCTGTTCGCTTTGAAACCCCTGTGAGAATTCTCAGGAAATGTAATGAGTTTCATTTGTTCCAAACCTCCCCCCCTTTTTCTTTATTCCGCTGACTAGAGCTTTTGAGTCTAGTTTCAGTTTTCTGTAATTTTTTCGTTTGTTAGATTCACGTAATCAGGCCAACTGTTCTCATTTTATTACTGGTAATATTTTGTTCCAATTAATTCTATTGATCACTGCCCACTTGGGCTCAACGGTTAGAAATGTTTTGAAGGTAATACACCAAATTTAATTATTTTCTTGAAAACAATGCAACAATTATTCACAGTTGACCGTGTTTAACACATGTTAGTAATGTGTATCTAATTTTTTATTTTATGTCTGTTTTTTACGTGAGTCAACCATTAGTGTTTCACTTACCTTAACCTCTTCAGTGCCCATGACGAGCTGGACTCGCCAGTAGGTAGATATAGTTAGGACCTATTTTCCATAGGAAATCCGCAACATTCTATTTGGAATGACGTTGGCTCCGATTGACGAATCTTCGCGAAATTTTCCAGATATTTGGCCAGCTCCGGTCCGCTCATATCCTGAAAATTTCACGGGGATTCGTCAAGCGGGGGCCGAGGAAAAAGGGGGGTCTCAAAACCCATTTTCCCCATGCATTTTCCATAGGACCTGTTGACGCAGCTACAGCCCGAACTGCTGAACAGAATTACACCAAATTTGGCAAAGAGCTAGTCCTCAGTTCCGACTCGTGCTGTGCACGAGCTGTATTCTAATTGGCTGTCAACACTCCAGATCAGGAAGTGTTGGCAGCCATCTTGTGCCTCGTCAGAACCGAGGCACAAGAAACCTATAAAACATACGCGAAAAACGCGACAAGGGGGCAGGGTAGAAACACCCTGACCCCTAGGCCTGCTCAGGGGGTCCCACAAGGAACCCCAGGGCCAAAAAAAGCATGTTTTTTAAAAACGAAATTGGCGAGATTCGCGCACCCAGCACGAATTTTGCCCAAAAATAAAAAAAAGAAGTGCGGGGCTCCTGCGCTTCTTTGATAATTGGCCCCCGGGGGGGCCAAATCCCGGGGGCAGTAATAAAAAAACTGTGGGGGGTCCCCCACACTGCCCCGGGGACCGCCACCCCCGGGGCTCAGAGGTACAATATGCGGGGGGCTCACAGCCCCCCTGCAGCCCTGGGGACCACCACCCCCCAAGGGGTTATAGAAAATGGGTGGGGGGGCTCACAGCCCCCCCAACCCCGAGGTTCGCCACCCCCCGGGGCTTAAAATTATTTGGGATGGCAGGCTCTCAGGCCCCCCCAGCCCCGGGGAACGCCACCCCCCGGGGCAACTTGTCCGTGTGGGAGGGGGGCCACGTGGCTCCCCTCCTGGAGCCTTGAATAGGCCCTAGGGACCGCCACCCCCCAGGGCTGGCTCCTGCAGTGTCTCGGGTGCACTAATTTATCACATGGATGACGTCATCAGTGATGTCATCAGTGATGTAATTTGAATGTGATCAGTGATGTCATCAGTGATGTCACTGACCATGTCATGAGTGATGTAATATGTGACATCATCAGCAGTGCATTGCGGGGGTACGAGTTATAGTTAGCTGAACTAACTATAACAGGGGAATTTCTAGGGTTTTGTACAAGGGAAATGTCCAGCTAACTATAACGCCCCTGAAATCTATGGTTTTTTTTGTGAATTTCTAAGGTTTTTTAAATGCCAATTCCTAACTATAACACCCCTGAAACCTTTGGTTTTTTCAGTGTATTTCAAAGGTTTTTTAAATGCCAATTCCTAACTATAACGTGCATGAAACCTATGGTTTTTTCAGTGAATTTAAAAGGTTTTTTAAATGCTTATTCCTATCTATAACTTATCTCTAAAGATATCATGTTTAATGATTTTCATTGGAATTCTATATTTTTCAAATTCAGTGTGTCAATTTCATTAATTATGTTTTTTTTAAATTCTTTTTATCACCATTTTTTTAATTAATTTTTTTAATTAATTCTTTTAAAAATTCAAAAATATTATTTGTTTTTATTGGGTTTTTCAAACATATTTTTTTATATTTAAAAAAATGTTTTTTAACTATATGTTCAAAACTTTATTTTATATATTTTTTTGCAATGTTTTTGGATCCGCACACCCTATGCGCACCGTTCTCGATCCCTACGCGTTAGCATCCGCACATGGTATGCGTTGGGTACGTGTTTAGTGCGCGATCACAATGCGACCGGTACGCGACTCCCAGTCCATACGAGACACGTTCGATGTACGTAACACGACGTTTACGCGCTTCTGCGATGCGTCATCTGCGTCTATGACGCGGTAGGTGCGCGGATCCCGCAAAATATTTAACATTTTAAAAAACATATATATATCTATTTTCATGTGAATATTAATTGAAGCCTAACTCTAAACAAGTCTTAAAACTAATATATTTTTACATCTAATCCTATAATTTTTTTTAATTCAATTTCGCGGATGCGCGCTGGGTGCGTGCTGCCTATGCGCAGGGTGCGCGGATCCCATGTGACCTCCAAAAAAGGAGATTTTATTGAAAGACCCCACCCAATTCAATCATTCTTCTTTGACCTTCTTTGGAGGAGCATCTCTTTGCAGAGAAGAAGATTTTTTTAGACTAAGTTTACACTTAGCTCTAACTTTTTTCAACTAAAAATGGCTTCAGGGCAGCAGGCATCACCTGCATCTCCTCATACATCTGAGGATGAATTTTTGGAGGAGGCACCACGCAAAGAACGTTTTTCTTCAGTGGTGTGGACATTTTTTACTTTTCCCGAGGGGCAGAATAAGACCAATGCCACCTTGGTCACATGCAAGATTTGCAAAAGAGTGCTGTCACAAGGGGATCCTAACAAGAAATACTCGTGCGGCACGGCTAGTATGATGAAGCATCTAAGTACCCTTCATCCAAACAATCTTGCACGAGAAGAATGCCGACGGATGAGAAACACTCCTGCTCCTGCGCCTTCCACCTCATCGCAGCCGAGCACTTCAAGAGTGTATCCATCAGCCTAAAATGTGGACATCCGTCCTCAATTTCAATATTTAAAAGTGCTCTGCACTAAGTGCAATGCGACTTTGTGCTACGATGAGCAGTTGATCGATCTGATCTGCCGCCGGCAAGAACATCACATTTGCTAGTTTTTTTTATTGGTCCCTGAAGTTCATTGTTTGGTTCCTCCTGTTTTGTGTTTTGTTTTTTTTTTGCAGAAAAACCAAAAAAAAATTAAAATTGTTCAGAAAACCCCCCAAAAAATATAAACGAAGAAAGAAGAAAAAAAAAGTTCTTGTAAGAACTAACTTTCCTGGTTTAAAAAAAGAGCTAAATTTCTTTGTTAGTGTGTGAAAGTTTAGATGAATGTATGTGTAGTACGTAATTGACTGAATTAATGCATTAGTAGCGTATGGTGAATGTATAAGTGCAGAACTATGAGGAAGTGCTGCAGCATCACACAGTAACCTCTTTAACTGCAGTGTGCTGTAGTACTTCCGAAGCACAAGGATGCAACATATGTACTTAAATATGTTGCAAATCTATGCTTCTCTCTGCACGGCTGCTTAAACTGCAGCCATGTGGTGACACAGGCACCCTTGCACCATAGTGCAAGGATATCTGTGTCATGTGCTGTTTGTTTTTGTGCAGCAAGACACATCTTCCTGCACAAAAACTATCAGTAAAGGCATTTTTCTCCTTCAATGTATGCTGAGCATTGTAGCATGCAATGAAGATATAAAAATGTGGAGAAATGAAAACAATTCTCCTTGTTGTGCTTTCCTACACCAATTTTAGAATGGTGCAGCATTCACACACATATCGAGATTTATGATTTCTGACAAATCTAGACATGTGTCTTGTTCTATGAGTATTCAGTCTAATCATGCACAACAACACTTATAGAACACTCTTTCAACGCAAACTGGTGTGCATAATGAGGTTGTATTTACATGGAGTATAAAAAGTGCACTTTTCCTCTCTTTGTAAATATAAAAGAGTGTCTTGCGCAATAACTATGTTACAAAAAGTGACATATTTCCAGTTTTAAAATTCCTTGTGAATGATAGAAGGTAAGCACAGAGCTTTGTCTGCAAAGATGTTCAAAGAAGAATGATTGAAATGATTGCGGTCCTTCAATAGCTACAATGGAAAATATTATGAACCCCTCAAATCTCTTTTTTTGCAGGTCACATGATATCTGATTATGGTCAGATTTCAAAACTACATAGGTATAAACAGAGTGTTTTTAGAAACGTGTTTCAACTTTGTAGCTTCTTTCAGACCTCCTCATTCTGCATATTGAGACTTAGTTAAACTTACCTTCACAGTAATAGCAATAAAAAATGGTATACATTTTTTTCAGATTTTCATTGCAACCTAAATTCATATAAATTGCTTATTTTTAAATTTGGATCTGTGAAAGAAAAGGAAAAAAAATTATAACATGTAATAATACATTTTTTACAACACAGCATAATTTCCACAAAGTAATTTGTTTGCCATTTTTGCTGTTCTCAGAATATATTGAATTTCACTAAAAATAGTTATTTCAATCGTACTCATCACTTAACAGCGGGCAAAAAAACAAACAATCAGAAAGATTGTTAAAAAAAAAACAACATGCTATTCTCGTCAAAATACAACAAGATACAAATCACAGATATATAAAATGCTTACAGCTAACAAAATTTTATACGTGTAACTGACAAAAACTGTAAATGTTGTCGCTTTAAAATATTCACCGAATCTAAGGATGAATTTTTGGTGGAGGCACCACGCCCACAACGTTTTTCTTCAGTGCTGTGGAAATTTTTTACTTTTCCCGAGGGGCAAACAAAGATCAATGCCACCTTGGTCACGTGCAAGATTTGCAAAAGAGTTCTGTTGCGAGGGGATCCTATCAAGAAATACTCCTACACCACGGCAAGTATGATGAAACACCTAAGTACCCTTCATCCAAACAATCTTGCACGAGAAGAGTGCAAACGGATGAGAAACACTCCTGTTCTGTATCTGTAAAAAAGAATCACAAATAAATGTATATTAATAACTTTCAAATTTATACTATTCCATTACTGTACAAACACATTTTATATAAAAACTGACTATGAAACTATAGCCCTGAACCACAAGTGTGACGATGGTTAAACCACTACATGCATAGTGGATACTACTTTGAAGCAGTTCATGCCCTAAAGCCTCCCTCACTAAAAGCCTCCCTCACTAAAAGAATACATGCTAACTGACTGAATGATTACAGTGCTATAAGGAGACACACTGGGTGAGTAACAGGGTGTTTGCTAGAAGTGTATGAATACTGACTGGGGAATTGAAGGTGTGAAAGACAACTGTGTAGGTGGTTAGAGGCCTGCATGCATAGTGAATAGGCATTTGAAGCAGTCTATGTGCTAAGGCCTGGCTCACTGCATGAGTACTTGGGAACTGACGGAATGATTAGAGTACAGCAAAGAGAGTGCCTGGGTGAGTTTATAAGTGGTTGGCTTTTGACACAGTGAATGGATTAGTACTTGGTACTGAATGGGTCACTAGAGGAGTGCAACGGGAGTGACAGGATGTTTGCTGGACTGTATGGATACTGACTAGGGAATTGAAGATGTGAAAGACAAGTGTATAGTATGTTAGAAGACTGCATGCATACTGCATAGACATTTGAAGCAGTCTATGTGGTAATGTATGGTTCACAACATGAGTACTTGGAAACTGACTAAATCATCAGACTACTGCTAGGACACTGCCTGGGTAAAACTTTTAAATTTTCAGTTCTGGCACAGTGAAAAGAATAGTACATGGTACTGCACTTTAGTGTCAAACCCTGACTCATTTTATCAATGCATAAGCAAAGAATAGCTTCTAAAGCTCCTAAACTTGACAACATGACCGGTTTTAAAACAGTTATCCGTCAGCAAATACACGATGTTACCAAATGCTTCTATCACAATCCTTACCCAAATGTACACAGACTCACAATGTGATTTTAGACAAGCAACACTATCCTAGGAGTTTACCAAAACTCATTCACTAGTCTAGAAGAGATAACGGTATTGCACACAATCTACATATTTAAGTACAGCACATTAGTGTCAAAGCATGACTCATTTTATTAATGCATAAGCAAAGACTGGCTTCTAAAGCTACTAAAACTTGACAACATGACCGGTTTTAAAACAGTTATCTGTCAGCAAATACACGATGTTACCAAATGCCTCTATCACAACAATCCTTACCCAAATGCACACAGACTCACAGTGTGATTTTAGACAAGCAACACTATCCTAGGAGTTTACTAAAACTCATTCACTAGTCTAGAAGAGGTAAGGGTACTGCACACAATCTACATATTTAAGTACAGCACATTAGTGTCTACTACTGTGCAAGGGGTAAGGAGACTACACACAATCTACATATTAAAGTACAGCACATTAGTGCCAAAGTATGAATCCTTTTATCAATGCATAAGCAAAGAATGGCTTCTAATGCTACTAAAACTTGACAACATGACAGGTTTTAAAACAGTTATCTGTCACCAAATACACAATGTTACCAAATGCTTCTCACACAGTGGTTCCCAAATGCACACAGACTCACAGTGTGATTCTAGACAACAACCACTATACCTAGGAGTTTACCAAAAATTATTCACTACTGTGGAAGTGGTAAGGGAATTGCACACAATCTACATATTTCAGGACTGCACATTTGTGTCAAAGCCTAACTCATTTAATCAACACATAAGCAAAGACTGGCTGCTAATGCTACTAAAACTTGACAACATGACAGGTTTTAAAAAAGTTATCTGTCAGAAAATGCACGATGTTACCAAATGTTTCTCTCACAGTGGTTCCCAAATGCACACATAGACTCACAGTGTGATTCTCGACAAGCACCACTATCCATAGGAGTTTACCAAAACTCATTCTCTACAGTGGAAGTGGTAAGGGAACTGCACACAATCTACATATTTCAGGACTGCACTTTTGTGTCAAAGCCTGACTCATTTAATCAAAGCATAAGCAAAAACTGCCTTCCAATGCTACTAAAACTTGACAACAAGACAGGTTTTAAAACAGTTATCTGTCAGCAAATACACAATGTTACCAAATACTTCTCTCACAGTGGTTCCCAAATGCACACAGACTCACAGTGGGATTCTAGACAAGCAACACTATCCCTAGCAGCTTACAAAAACTCATTCACTACTGTGCAAGGGGTAAGGAGACTACACACAATCTGCATATTAAAGTACAGCACATTAGTGTCAAAGCATGACTCATTTTATCAATGCATTAGCAAAGACTGGCTTCTAATGCTACTAAAACTTGACAACATGACAGGTTTTAAAACAGTTATCTGTCAGCAAATACACGATGTTCCCAAATGCTTCTCTCACAGTGGTTCCCAAATGCACATATACTCACTGTGTGATTCTAGACAAACAGCACTATCACTTGCACTGTACCAAAACACATTTCTTCATCTAGAAGGAGTACTACATTTTAGTATAGAAACATAACTCATTTCACAAATTCATAAACAATGACTGGTTTCTAATTCTACCAAAATATAAAAACAGCACAGTTATCTGTCTGCAAACACATGAAAAACACAAATGCTTATCACAGAATGGTTTCTACATGCACACACACTGTCACTAAGATTGTAGAGAAAAAAAGTAATCCCTACACTTTAGCAGGAGAAATACATTAGTCTGATTAAAATCAAAATAGTCTACATACATCCCCTCACAATTAAATAACTCACCTTTCAAGTTGTTTTGTAGATTAAGAAGTATATCAGTCACACACCAGATTTTATTTTACAGAATCTCTGCACTGTGCACCTCTCAGCAAAAACAAAGAATGGAAAAGTTTCCCTTTCATTTTCCACACATATACATGTAAACATCAAATCACAATCCTTCACACATAAATTCAAAAGCAAACACACATTTCTATTGGTTAAACTTTTCAACCCTTTCCAAATGAAATACATTTCAACCCTTCCCCCAATCTGCCTTCTGCCTGTTACCATAGAAACAGGACATGGAACACTGCACTGAGCACACAGGTCACAAGTTCAGCACACAATGTTGCTAAACAAGACAGCAAGTGTGCTTGACTTTTCAACATATCAGCTTATCATATATAATGTTCCTTACAATCAGTTTTTGTTAACCAATAAGAATCATGCCTTTAAAAAACAGAAATATACACCCTACCTTTCAGTGTAGAAAGTTGTCATACAACCAATGATTTCTTGTCTTTTTTCAAAAAAAAATTCCTTCGATCCGCGCACCCAACGCGAGAGAATCCGGGCACCCAACGCGATAGGATGGGCGCACCGTGCGCACATTTCGCCGTTTTTTTTTTTTTTAAAAGGGTCCCCAGGGGGTCCTTCTGGGACCCCTAAGAACCTCTAAAGGGTCAGAGTATTTCCACTCTGCCCCCTATATATATTTTACACACTTATACCCCTTGCTTCTTCAGCCTCGCTTCTACCGATGCAGAAAATGGCCACCAACAGTTCCTGGTTTCGAATGTAGACAGACACTCGACAGCCAATTAGCATTCAGCGCGTGATCGGGAGGGTGCGCGCTCGATTCGGGGAGGGTGCGCTTACGGTGCGTGTAGGGTCCGCGGATCCTCCCTGGCCATAGATATCACTAACTTTTTTACCCTAATTTTCTCAGGAACTACTGAACAGATTCACACCATTTATGCAAAAAGCACGAGTCTGAACTGAAGACTACCTCTTTGCCAAATTTGGTGTCATTCCGTTCAGCGGTTCGGCCTGTAGCTGCGACAACAGATCCTATGGGAAATTGCATGGGGAAAACGCGTTTTGGGACCCCCCTTTTTTCTCGGCCCCCGCTTGACGGATCACCGCGAAACTTTCAGGGTAGGAGCGGAGCTGGCCAAAAGTTTGGAAAATTTCTCGAGGATTCATCAACCAGTGCCAGACCTATTGGGAATAGAATGTTGCGGATTTCCTATGGAAAATAGGTCCTAAGTATAACTATCTATTGGCGACCGCCAGTAGATAATATATATATATATATATATCTATATCTATATATATATATATATATATATATATATATATATATATATATATATATATATATATATATATATATATATATATATATATATATATATATATATATATATATATATATATATATATATATATATATATATATATATATATATTCCAAACGACTTCTGACGTTGAGGAGTGCCTCAGCCTCTCGGGTCGGGGCCATCAATGATGCGTCAGTCATCAAGTCATATTCCAAATGAAAGCACGTATACAGCAGGACACGTGCGACAGGCCACACCAACGCTGCTTAGTAAATTCTTTTATTGCAGGCAGAGAAAGGGCATGACGCGTTTCGAATCTGAATGATTCTTTATCAAATGCAAAGTTTTTGGGCGGAGTCATTTAGCTCTATTAAAACAGACATGGCATGAACACTGACAAAGGACTCATTGTCCACATTCATTCACGGAGGCAGTGAATTACGCTGTTTTAAAGTTCAAAGACAATTTTCTGAGCTTGCTGGTGAGTGTACATCATTCTTACAAGGATAAATCCTTCGGAAATAAAATATTTCCCACTGTATTCCTCTCACCTTCGCACTTCATCAGTACATTTGTGTAATCACCAGGACCACAATATCCATAATGCCTCACTGCTGCTCTCTCAATCTTCATCCGTCTTTCAGTGTTCCTTTTTTGTAATCATCTTTGGGCTTGCTATCGTTGTGTACCCAGTACCTCAAATCAGCCTTTCAAAGGAAAGTTCCACGTATGGCAGAGTCATAAGGTCACTGCAGAAAGCAAGCATTCCGCTTTTCAAACTTAAAAGATTTAGTACTTGCCCTGCATTCCAGTCTTTAATATCAGCAGACGAAGTGCTTAGGAAAATCCCTCGCAAACCCTGGCTGTTCAAAGTGTTCACCTTTAAATAGAAGCGGGCCTTTTAACATCGGCCTGCTGTCACTTTCTCTGCCTGCAATAAAAGAATTTACTAAGCAGCGTTGGTGTGGCCTGTCGCACGTGTCCTGCTGTATACGTGCTTTCATTTGGAATATATATATATATATATATATATATATATATATATATATATATATATATAAACACAACGCTGTATCATTCCTTTCTTGAAAAAACAGCGACCGCGGACAACTTTCTGCTTCCCAGACAATCTTTTATTCGGAACACAGACAACGACCAACTTGACGCGTTTCGGGATAGATTCCCTTTCTCACGAGTATAGTGTTTTTTTGCCAAGAAGCGTTTAAATAATCATGTGACCATAACAAACAGTGAAAAGTAAAGACAGACTATGCGGTTCTCCGTTACTTCACAAAGCCGCTGTGTTCTATCAATAAAGATTTACACAATGGAAAATGTTCCTTAGTCTGCATACACATTCAATTGGTCAGACTTGTGAAAGGACTAGACATGATGATCTTATGCGCACTTAATAATTTATGTTCTTCGCATTGCGGTTTTTTGCGCTTGAAACATTTTACCCACTACACATTCCGATGTGACATAATCTGGGTGAAATGACAATGTGTGCAGCAAACAGCTGTATGATATTTACACTTCAACCTGAACAATGCAATATGCATTGACAGTGCTGCCCGTGTGGGCATTCTGTTGGAGTGCTAATCATTATCAACGTGTGTGAATGAGCCTAAAATGCACAAAATAATCAAAGCCCCAGTGGGCCCAAAAAGATACTCTAGTTCTTCTGCATTTCTTCTCAGTCAACCAACACCTTCATCTGAAAGAGAAAAACAACAAATCATACACTGACCTATGGATACTACATCTTAGTAAAAAATCCTGACAAAATACACAAAACCTTAAAAAAGTTGCACTAATTTTATCTAAAATATGGCAGTGGCTACTTACTCTCAAACTGACAAAGTAATGCAGATAAGCCCTAAAACAACGGAGACAAATATATATACATGCACTTTACCCCAAATGCACTGTCAATTCTTCGTCACAGTTATGTCCTATTGGGGCTAGGGTTCTATATTGGATTATGAGTTTGGACTCAAGACGTCTAAGATCTTTAACCCTATTTACACCTCTTTCGTTGTTTTTAACTGCATCAAGAACACAAAAACTGAGCAGATCACTATTCTGACTATGATGGGTACAAAAGTGTCGAGCTATAGGGTACTGTTTATCGCTCTGGAAGTACGTAAAAGTCTAAACAAATTTTAGCCAGTTCTACACACTGATAAAGATCTTACACGCTCCCTCTCCCCACATCACTGTTCCTCAGCTATCCCTTTGGAAGCCTACGGCCCGCACCTTTCCCTATACCTATCGACCCGCAGCTGTTCCACTGATAGCTGGCCCGCAGCTCTCCCTCTGCAAACTGACAGGCCATGGCTCTCCCTCTATGAGTGAAAACAAAAGGTATGCAGTTCCTGAAATTAACGCAAGGTGTGTTAGAATCACTACAGGGTACCAGGGAGATACTGTGAAAAAATGATGTGAAGGACAGGAGTAAAGGTTACTCCTTTTTGTAAAAGAAGACCCTCACACACCCAACAAGCGGGTGTCTTGCTTCATCACCGGGTCTTTGCTCCTTATCGGGCCGGCAGGTGCAATGCCCGATCAGGCACCCAATGGGGCCTTCCTATCGGAGATCTTTATTTCCAACGCCGATGAGTGAGGTGTGTGTGGGGGAAAAAAGGGTTAATTATAATAGTGAGTGTAGGTGCAAATGAGGTGAAAGAAAGTGTACTAAAACAGGGGTAGGTGATCCACTTCAAACAATTTTAATAAAGCATGGTCACCATCCTGATTAAAACCAAAAATAATCCGCACATCTCTCACCTTTAAGTGTGTGAGTAAATGTGCTAAGGGGATCAAAGGGTCAACATGTTTCTTGCCTTGTAATGTATTAAAATGGCAATTCTTCAGGACCAGGGAAAAGATACGGCTACCTACACCTTTTTGGTGGTGGCCACAACCTCTAAGAGGTATCACTGTTGGACACACATACAGCACCCTAAAAATGTGTGGTACCGTGGGTAAAAGAACACAACCCTCATGGGTTGTGCTGGATTCGAGGCCAGGGTGAGAGAGCACTAATTTTTAGTGTTGATTCCATAATTAGGGAAACACCGTGCACCTAAAACCCCACCAGCCACTGCAGTCTGGTCTCCCTCTATGAGCCAGCCAGTCGTCTCGCTGCTCTTCATCTACGAGCCAGCCCTCCGGCTCGCAAGTCTCTGAGAACAGATGCAATGGAGCCAACGATCATGCAGGTCGGACGCCCAACACTGCTCCGACACCACCCAGCAGCAGCTCCTTGTCTGCCATCCCTCCTCACCCCCAACCACCACAAACAAATGTGACAGTCACGTTAGGGAATCTGGAACATAAAAAATTGGCTAATGTCGTACAATTATTAATAAGAAGATGCTTGTGAGGTTGGACAAATAAGAATCTTAGTCATGTATGGATTTACATAGAAAACATTTTATTTAAACAAATGAACAAAATAAAAGTAGGTACATGCATGGCGTGTCATCCCTCGATAATTTGTGAATCACAGCCTGCAAGACAAAATGAAAGATAAGATGATGCATCATGCGTCCAGCAAAGGAGAGAGAGAGAGTAGAGAGAAAGAGTCAGAGAGAGGAAGAGAGAGAGAAAGAAAGAAAGAGTGAGAGAGAGAGGAAGACAGAGAAAGAGAGAAAGAGTGAGAGAGAGAAAGAGAGCAAGAGTGAGATACAAGTAAGAGAGAAAGAGAGAAGCAGTGTGAGAGAGAAGAAGAGAGAGAGAAAGAGTGAGAGAGGTAGAGAGAGAAAGAAAGAATGAGAGAGAGAGGAAGAGACAGAGAGACAGTGTGAGAGAGAGAAAGGAAGAGATAGAGAATAATAGAGAGAAAGAATGTGAGTGACAGAAAGAAAGAGATGGAGAGGGAGAGTAAGTGTTGACACTGTGGAGAAAATCTTCACAGCTTACCTTTCTGCCACCAGTGTGTCTCCAACCACATGCCGGGATATAATGCAGCCCTCAAGTTTAGTCATCTGAAACATAGTATAGAAACAGTAATGGCAGAGTACATACAACTGCACATGTGTAATTCTCAGTTGTGCCCCTGCGCACTCAGGCTGCTGCACAACATCGACTCCCATCACCCAGAGGTGTCTGTTCGGCCTGAGCACTCAGGCTGCTGCACACCATAGACTCCTGCCGCCCAGAGGTGTCTGCCCGTCTTCTGCGCACCCAGGCTGCTGCACCCCATCCACTCCCACTGCCTGGAGGTGACTGTCAGCCTCTGTGCAAACAAGCCTCTCTGCACACCTTCAACCACCGGTGTGCATCGAAGAGGGTCCACCACATGCTGAAGCAACCTCCTCACCCATTGTGTACACACGATGAAGCCGAGATCACAATTCAGGGTGAGTGTTGATTGCAGGATGGCCATGCATCATTGCGGCCTGCTAGACAAAAAGCAAGATAAGATTGTGTGTCATGCATCCATCAAAGGAGAAAGAGAGAGAGAGAGAAAGGGTGAGAGAGAGGAAGAGAGAGAAAGAAAGAAGGAGTGAGAGAAAGACAGAGAGAAAGAGTGAGAGAGATGAAGAGAGAGATAAACAGTGCGAGAGAGAAAGAGAGAAAGAGTGTGAGAAAGAGGAAGTGAGAAACAGAGGAAGAGTGAGAGAGAGAGAGAGAGAAAGAGAGAGAGAAAGAGTGAGAGAGAGAGGAAGAGAGAGAACGAGAAACAGTGTGAGAGAGAGGAAGAGAGAGAGAAAGAGTGTGAGGGAGAGAAAAGAAGAGATGAGGAGGGACAGTGAGTGCCCACACTGTGGACAAAACCCACACAGCTCACCTTTACACCACCTCTGTGTCTCCAACCACGTGCCGAGACCTAGTGGAGCCCTCAAGCTCCTACATCTGAAACATAGAACAGAATCAGGATTGGCAGAGTATATACACGACTGTACATGCCTAAATCGCTGTCCCGTCTTTGTGCATCCAGGCTGCTGCACATCATCCACTTCCACTGCCCACAGGTGTCTGCCCGACGCTGCGCACCCAGGCTGCTGCACCCCATCCACTCCTGCCGTCCAGAGGTGTCTGCCCGCCCCTGCGCACCCAGGCCTCACTGCTCACCTTTTCGCAGACAGGGCACCCTCCACATCATGCAGCACTGCTCTGCAGGCCACCAGGTCTCACATTTGGTGCTGCGTCTTGATTTTACCATGGCAGAGGACATACCAGTGCACCCACCATAATCGCAGGTTGCACTAACTCAGTGACCAGTGAGGCCACCACTGTTGGATGGCTAAGGCCTACACTGTGGTCCAGCATGGCACACAAAACATGAGCTGTCTGGACCACCGGGATGGGGGATCATTGCAGGCTGCACTACCTCAGTGGGCCGAAATTCACCGTTCCGTGGTGGTGTGCCTGTGCTGGCCTCAGTGCATCCGGTGCACCAAGTCTGAAATGGAAATAGCATGGAGCACGTGCGTCCGGTCATTTTTATTGGCAGGGTCACATGTCCTGTGAAGCCTGTGCTTGATGGGTGTGGTGTGGGTGTAAACCAGCCGTCAGGGAGTGGCTATGGCGTACTGAGAACTAGACCTGTGAGCAGCAGATCACTACAATGAAAAGCTGGGCCATGTAGCGTTGTTGTCCCTCCCTGTATGTGTAAACGGATTGGGCTGGCCTGGCGTATGCCAGTTCTGCGTGAGGCTATGAACAATGACTCTGGAGCTCTGGGCGTGGTTCTGTCCTGGGCTATATGAGGAATCAATTGATGCGGGTGTCCCTGTTGTAGTGGTGCCGCCACCCGGCCTCAAGTGCCAATGTGTCACCCTGTACTCTTGGTATTGTGTGCATTATTATTGGTGGGTGACTTGCATTCTTCACACATGTTTGGTTGCCACATCCCGCTACATTCAGCTATTGTGTGGCTGAGGGGCCATGCCGTTTTTGGAAGATCCACTGTCCTGTTGTGTGCTGCCTCAGTGGTAGTAGGGGGGTCTGGGGGAGGTCCTGAGGGAGTGGCAGTGGGTTATGTGGCCTACTTGGGTGCCGGAGGTGCATGAACAGTAGCTCTATTACATGTATTGGTCTTCAGATGTGATTCAGGGCTGGGCTCCCTTTCACACTGTAGGTAGTCGTCCTAATTTACACCAGTAAAAGGCAGATGTTACATTCCTACTGCTAACGCAGCTTATCGCCTGTTTTTGGAACGCACCGCAGATTTGGCTGCTCGTTGAAAATATCGGGAAGTGGTGTTTTTGTGTTATTTTTGTACAGGAACGCCTACTCTGCATATTATTTACGTTAGTTGTTGCTCTCATTTGTGGCAAGTTTTTTTGGGCGTGAGCTATTGCTGGAAAACTGGCGATATCGGCTGTTTTAACCAGGTTGAGAATGGAGTGATAATTTAAAATCACTGAAAAACTATAGGTTTAATGAACATTATAATTAGAAATGAACATTTAAAAAACCTTTGAAATTCACAGAAAAAAACATAGGTTTTACAGATGTTACAGTTAGAAATTAGCATTTACAAAACCATTAAAATTTACTGAAAAAAACATAGGCTTCAGGGACGTTATAGTTAGAAATTAGCATTTAAAAAACCTTTGAAATTCACTGGAAAAAACCATAGGTTTCAGGGACGTTATAGTTAGTTGGTCATTTTACTCATACAAAAACAGAGAAATATACCCAGTCAAAAATACATACTACAATTTTCGAAACCATACACAAATCAATAGCAGTTACTGTATACCCACTGATTAATTCCTAGCTAAACACACACACATTCATTCATTCACCCATTCAGTTACTCATACATGCAGTCACTCATCAATATAGCACTATTATATGTACTCATACACCTTTACAAACACTCATACACCGTCACTCATCCATAGAGTTATTGACACACCTAGCTAGTTACTTAAAGAATCAATAACACTGCCATTTACTCATCTATACAGTTATACATTCACCATCTAACCTATTCGTACAGATGCTAACATATACTTACTCTGTTATGCAATCACAGACACAAGCACACACTCATTTATACAGCCACTCTCACAATTACTCACTCTCAGATATAGTCATTTATATACTCCAACACTCACATATACTGCCTTTCACATGTGTAGTTACTAACACATATACCAATGAGACATACATTCACTCACCAAAACACTGATACACACACTCACTCACCTAGACAGCTATTTCCACACGGACTATTGCACCCATACACCCAGTAAATTATCCACTCTCACATGCAGGCAGAAAGGCACACACCGCCCACCTACCGACACACACAAACACTGAGGCAGCCATACAGATACTCATGCAACTAATAAGTAACCCATATAGACAGTCATGTGCCTAATAATCAACCCATGCAGCAGCTTACACAACAACTGAGAGACTGATACAGACATTAATACAGTTTAGTCACTGACCCATGCATTCAGAAAGACACATTTAATCGCTAACTTATACAGTCAGTCACACACCTATTAAATGCTGCACCCACACACTTATGCACAAACTTATTCTTCAATACACTTTGGCATTAACATATATAAAATATATTTAAACTTTACAGAAACACACATTCACTGGATGATGTCATCAGTGATGTCATTTGAGATATCATCAGTGATGTCACTGACCATGTCATGAGTGATGTAATATATGACATCATCAGAAGTGCATTGCTGGAGCGCGAGTTATAGTTAGCTCTACTAACTATAACATTCGAATTTCTCTGTTTTTGTACGAGTGAAATGACCAACTAACTATAATCTCCCTGAAACCTATGGTTTTTTCAGTGAATTTCAAAGGTTTTTTTAAATGTTAATTTCTAACTATAACGTCCCTGAAACCTATGGTCTTGTCAGTGAAAATATATATAATCTACTGGCGGTTGCCAGTTAGTAGTTATAGTTAGGAACTAGTTTCCATAGGAAAATATTTTTTTGATTTGCTAATAACTTTGGCGTCGTTTGACGAATGTTTGCGAAATTCTCCAAAAAAAGGTCTTTCCAAGTCAGCTTCTATCCTGAAAGTTTGGGGGTGATTTGTGAAGTGGGGGCTGAGAAAAAAGGGGGTCCCATAAAGTGTTTTCTCCATGTTAATTTCCATAGGAAATTTTATTACAGGGATTACACCAAATTTGGCAAAAAGGTAGTGCTTGGTTCAGAAAGCAACCCTTTTTTTTAAATGGTGTAAATCTCTCCAGTAGCTGCTGAGAAATAAAAAAAAATAAAAGTGAAAATATCAATTTCCCATAGGAAACTTTAGCCAAGGCTACAGCCCAAACTGCTGAACGGAATTACACCAAATTTGGCAAAAAGATAGTGCTTGATTCAGAAAGCGTATTTTTTCAAATGGTGTAAACCTGTTCAGTAGTTGCTGAGAAATTAAAAAAATAAAAGTTTAGATATCTGGGGCAACGGTGGGTCTGCGCACCCTCCCAACCACACGCTTCACTGTGATTGGCTGCCACAACCACAAGCTTCACTGTGATTGGCTGCCAACACTCCAAACCAGGAAGTGTTGGCAGCCATCTTGTGCCTCGGTAGAACCGAGTCACAAGAAAACAGTTTGGAAGGGTAGAAACACCCTGACCCCCTAGTCCTGCTCAGGGTGTTCCCACAAGCACCCAGGCCCAAACATTCTTCTTATTTTTTTTTAAAACGTCCAAATGCATGTGGTCTGGATGAAAAAAAAAGAATTAAATTGCGGGGGCCTGTGGGGTCTCAGCAGCCCCGGGGACCGCTACCTCCCATGTAAATTAGGTGCGGGAGGGCACACGTCCCTCCTGTATCCCAGGGAACTGCCACCTCCCCAGGGCTTGTTTTGTAATTATTGGGGGCTTCCGAGGTCCCCCAAGGCCCGCGATCGCCACCCCTGGGGCTTTAATTAAATATGCAGGGGGGTCTTGCGGGCCCCCTGAAGTCCCGGGGACCACCACCTCCCTGGGGCTGTGAAAATAGAGTGTGGGGGGCCACGTGGCACCCCTCCTGGAGCCCTTGATGTCCCTGGGGACCACCACCCCCCAGGGCCGGCTCCTGCAATGTCCAGGGGAGCCCACCCCAGTGACATTTTTGTTTACTATGACAGGGTGGAAGAACGTCTCACACACTGTCATAGCAAACCCTGGTTTGCTTCGTTGAAGCGAGAGGAGGATAACCTGCGCTCACTTCAATGAAGCAAAGCAGAATTGCTTTTGGGCAAGGGGAGCTGTATGTTAGCAGCTCCCCTTGCCCAAAAGCAATGCCGGTTCCTGCAGGAGGCGGGGAGCCGGCAGGAGCATGTGGGCATTGGGGCTCCCCCCACGGTCCCCAACGAAGAGGCCAGGTCCCGGGGTATGGCATCCCTGGGGCCAGTAGTGGACAAGGGAAGAGGGACCACGCGGCCCCCATTCCTAATGATTAATAAAAACATTCAAGAATTGGGCATGCCCCAGGGATGGGGTCCTCGGGGTGAATATACATTAAGGGAAGTGGGCCGTTTTTTTTTAGAAAAGTTTGGAGTGGCGATTCTAATGCGGTGCTCAGCAGGGCCCTTGGGTGCGCGGCTCTCAGCTCGACCCCCTAGTGTGAACGCGCTGGGTGCGTGGCTCTCAGCACGGCCCCCTAAGGGGAACGCGCTGGGTGCGCGACTCTCAGTGCGGCACCCGAGTAATTCACAGGTCTTTAAAAGACCATTTACCTGTAAATTAGGTTTTGTTGTGATTTCACCTCTTCTAAGAGCCCCTGCATCTCCACTCTGCCTATGACTGGAAGAATTAGCCCCCCCCCCGAAATTTTTATCAGCCTCCCCCAAAATTTGGCTCTAGTTCCGCTTCTGACTGGTGTTCGTCGGCTCTGCCCACTCCGCTTACGCTTACAGAATTCCGTAGATTCTATCTGCCGTATGTCAATGATCCAGCTGTGGGGCTGGGAATATCTTGCAGACAGGATTCTGGGCCTTTCCCGAGGCATGGTTTGCAATGCTGATGCTCCGCCGGGGTTGCCACTGGTTGGCAGCCAATTAGAGGCAAGCTCATGCTCGGGGGATGGTCTCCGACAATATATGTACTTATCCAATCATTCTGCAAATCCCCAAGCACTTATAAATTCAATATACACTCTCCTTGCAGTACTCTAATCATCCAGTCTCTACCCATGTACTCATAGAATGACCCAGACAAAGTTACATAACCGAGGTCTTCCCCACTGCCAGAGGTAACATGGTTGTGTGTGCAGTCAACAGCAAAATGTAATGTGGTAGGGGCCAGAGCCATAATGCACATATAATGAACACACGGACACAGTTAGATAGATAGTGGAACTGGCTATGGGCACCTGTGCTCGGCACCTTTTTATTACCAGGGTCACATGTCCAGTGACGTCTGTGCTGGATGCGTGTGGGGTGAGTGTAAGCCAGCCCTCAGGGAATACTTGGTGCTGGCAACAACTACAACAGTGATTACCGGATTACACACAGAGATTTAATCATAAAGGGTCCATGACTTGTGGTGCACGAAAGTAGGGGCACCAGATCTTAAATCACACACAAAAGATTGTATCGTAAAGGGTCCATGACTGGTGGTGCACTGAGGTAGGGGTACCAGAGATGAGCGTGCTGATGTGAAGAAATTGTTAATGTCCCTTCGGGATATTCCTGCTGCCTGAGGTGACATTGTTGCGTCCGGTGTGCACAGTATGAAAGTCAATCATAAAGGGTCCATGAGTTGTGATGCACAGAGTAAGTGGCACCTGAAGAGCTCAGCTTGTGCGAAGCCAGTGATGAGGGCGTGTCCTTGCAGGACAGGATTGGATTGGATATGTGTAAGACCTGCTGACCACAGTGTAGGCCAGAGGCAGTGGTCAGCAAGGGCCCACAACCACATGGTGTTGACTTGTGGTGCACTGATTTAGTGGCAACAGCGGCGCTTAGAATGAGCGCAGCCAGCGATGATACGTGGTTCGGGCGGGCCGCATTGGGAGCAATGTCTTTTGCCTACTGAATTCTGCATCAATAAGGCCACGTGGTGTTGACTTGTGGTGCACAGAGTTAGTGGCACCTGAAGCACTCAGCTTGTGCTCAGCCAGCGATGATGCGTGGTGCGGGAGGGCCGCACTGGGAGCAATGTCTTTTGCCTAATGAATTCTGCATCAATAAGGCCACGTGGCGGTGACTTGTGGTGCACTGAGTTAGTGGTACCTGAAGCACTCAGCGTGTGCACAGCCAGTGATTATGCGTGGTCCGGCCGGGCCACACTGGGAGCAATATCTGTTGCCTATTGGACTGAGTCATCTGCAATCGCGACTCAATCTGAATTTTGAGCCCTGCTGTCTGCAGTGTAGATGAAAGGCAGTAGTCAGTGAAGACATTCAGGAATGCTTTTTGTCACTTCCTCTTGACAAAATCCGAGGACATAGAGTACAATTCTCTCTGCAATTAATAAATCAAGACTCAATTTAAATTGTGAGCCCTGCTGACTGCACTGTAGGCGTATGGAACAAAAGATGAAATATGTATGGAATACATTGTCGAAATATTTAGGCTTCAGGAACGTTATAGTTAGTTGCCTACTGGACTCTGAAATGAATGAATCACGACTGAATTTGAATTGTGAGCCATGCTGATCGCAGTGTAGGCTGGAGGCAGTAATCAGCAAGAGCCCACAGGCACGTGGCATAGAGTTGAGCTGCAGTTAGTGGCACCTTAAGCACTCAGCGTGTACATAGCCATCGATGATGCGTGGTCCGGCCGGGCCGCACTGGGAGCAATGTCTTTTGCCTAATGAATTCTGCACTAATAAGGCCACATGGCGGAGACCTGTGGTGCACTGAGTTAGTGGCATCGGAAGCACTCAGCGTGTGCACAGCCAGCAATGATGCGTGGTCCGGGCGAGCCGCACTGTTAGCAATGTCAACTGCCTACTGGACTGCGTCATCTGCAATCGCTACTCAATCTGAATTGTCAGCCCTGCTAACTGTAGTGTAGGCCAGAGGCAGAGATCAGCAAGGGTCCACAGCCTCGTGGCGTTGAGTTCAGGTGCACTGTTAGTGGCACCAGAAGCATTCAGCGTGTGCTCAGCCTGCGATGATGCGTGGTCCGGGCAGGCCGCACTGATAGCAATGTCTTTTGTCTAATGAATTCTGCCTTAATAAGGCTGCGTGGCAATGACTTGTGGTGCACTGAGTTAGTGGCACCTGAAGCACTCAGCGTGTGCGCAGCCTACGATGATGCGTGGTCCGGCAGGCCACACTGGGAGCAATGTCTCTTGCCTACTGGACTGTGTTATCTGCAATCGAGACTCGATCTGAATTGTGAGCCCTGCTGTCCGCAGTGTACATCGAAGGCAGTAGTCTGTACAAACATAACTCTGCGCTGCTGTGCCACGGGGTTCGCAGGGGGCCTGTGTCGAGGAGTGCAGCGGTCACGGCGGTAGCCTCGTGGCAGGGTGAGGGCCACCGGTCTGGCAGACGCATTGGCCTTCACAGAAGTGAACCCTGTCCAGAGCAACGGCCTATTTATTCACACTCCTACGCTGGAGTGATGTACGTTGGACCAGCCCACTCCGCTTCCGGTTCAGCTTACCGTGGGGGACGACACAGCTACATAATTGAGATCTTCCCCACTGCGTGAGGTAACATGGTTGCATCCACTGTCCACAACAGTACAAACACCAGCAGTATATGTACACATGGAGAGGTCTGTGCTCTGCATAGTGAGGTCCGTCGGGCAGATTACCGCTACACTTGGCATTGTGTGCATTGTTACTGATGGATGACTTGCCTCCTTCACACATACTTGGTTCCCACATCTCCCAACATTCAGCTGTTGTGTGGCTGAGGGGCCATGCCGTTTTGGGAAGGTCCGCTGTTCTGTTTTGTACTGCCTTGGTGGTAGTAGGGGGGTCCGAGGGGGAGGTGGCGGTGGGTGTTGTGGCCTTCTTGGGTGTCGGAGCTGCATGATCAGTAGCTCTATGACATGTGTTGGTCTTCAGATGTGGTTCTGGGTTGGGCTCTCTTTCCTACTGTAGGTAGTCATTCTGCTTAACCCCAGTAAGAGGCAGATGTTAAATTCCTACTGCTAACACAGCTTATCGCCTGTTTTTGGATCACATCGCAGATTTTGCTGGTCATTGAAAATATCGGGAAGTGGTGTTTTCATGTTTTTTTTTGCACAGGAATGCCTACTCTGCATATCATTAGCGTTAGTTGTCGCTCTCATTGGTGACGATTTTTTTTGCAGGAGCTATCGCTGGAAAACCAGCTATATCAGCAGTTCTTACCATGTTGAGAATGGGATGGTAGTTCTTTTGCTGTGTGGCTCTCAGCACGGCCCCCTAAGGGGAACGCGCTGGGTGCGCGGCTCTCAGTGCGGCACCCGAGTAATTCACAGGTCTTTAAAAGACCATTTACCTGTAAATTAGGTTTTGTTGTGATTTCACCTCTTCTAAGAGCCCCTGCATCTCCACTCTGCCTATGACTGGAAGAATTAGCCCCCCCCCCGAAATTTTTATCAGCCTCCCCCAAAATTTGGCTCTAGTTCCGCTTCTGACTGGTGTTCGTCGGCTCTGCCCACTCCGCTTACGCTTACAGAATTCCGTAGATTCTATCTGCCGTATGTCAATGATCCAGCTGTGGGGCTGGGAATATCTTGCAGACAGGATTCTGGGCCTTTCCCGAGGCATGGTTTGCAATGCTGATGCTCCGCCGGGGTTGCCACTGGTTGGCAGCCAATTAGAGGCAAGCTCATGCTCGGGGGATGGTCTCCGACAATATATGTACTTATCCAATCATTCTGCAAATCCCCAAGCACTTATAAATTCAATATACACTCTCCTTGCAGTACTCTAATCATCCAGTCTCTACCCATGTACTCATAGAATGACCCAGACAAAGTTACATAACCGAGGTCTTCCCCACTGCCAGAGGTAACATGGTTGTGTGTGCAGTCAACAGCAAAATGTAATGTGGTAGGGGCCAGAGCCATAATGCACATATAATGAACACACGGACACAGTTAGATAGATAGTGGAACTGGCTATGGGCACCTGTGCTCGGCACCTTTTTATTACCAGGGTCACATGTCCAGTGACGTCTGTGCTGGATGCGTGTGGGGTGAGTGTAAGCCAGCCCTCAGGGAATACTTGGTGCTGGCAACAACTACAACAGTGATTACCGGATTACACACAGAGATTTAATCATAAAGGGTCCATGACTTGTGGTGCACGAAAGTAGGGGCACCAGATCTTAAATCACACACAAAAGATTGTATCGTAAAGGGTCCATGACTGGTGGTGCACTGAGGTAGGGGTACCAGAGATGAGCGTGCTGATGTGAAGAAATTGTTAATGTCCCTTCGGGATATTCATGCTGCCTGAGGTGACATTGTTGCGTCCGGTGTGCACAGTATGAAAGTCAATCATAAAGGGTCCATGAGTTGTGATGCACAGAGTAAGTGGCACCTGAAGAGCTCAGCTTGTGCGAAGCCAGTGATGAGGGCGTGTCCTTGCAGGACAGGATTGGATTGGATATGTGTAAGACCTGCTGACCACAGTGTAGGCCAGAGGCAGTGGTCAGCAAGGGCCCACAACCACATGGTGTTGACTTGTGGTGCACTGATTTAGTGGCAACAGCGGCGCTTAGAATGAGCGCAGCCAGCGATGATACGTGGTTCGGGCGGGCCGCATTGGGAGCAATGTCTTTTGCCTACTGAATTCTGCATCAATAAGGCCACGTGGCGTTGACTTGTGGTGCACAGAGTTAGTGGCACCTGAAGCACTCAGCTTGTGCGCAGCCAGCGATGATGCGTGGTGCGGGAGGGCCGCACTGGGAGCAATGTCTTTTGCCTAATGAATTCTGCATCAATAAGGCCACGTGGCGGTGACTTGTGGTGCACTGAGTTAGTGGTACCTGAAGCACTCAGCGTGTGCACAGCCAGTGATTATGCGTGGTCCAGCCGGGCCACACTGGGAGCAATATCTGTTGCCTATTGGACTGAGTCATCTGCAATCGCGACTCAATCTGAATTTTGAGCCCTGCTGTCTGCAGTGTAGATGAAAGGCAGTAGTCAGTGAAGACATTCAGGAATGCTTTTTGTCACTTCCTCTTGACAAAATCCGAGGACATAGAGTACAATTCTCTCTGCAATTAATAAATCAAGACTCAATTTAAATTGTGAGCCCTGCTGACTGCACTGTAGGCGTATGGAACAAAAGATGAAATATGTATGGAATACATTGTCGAAATATTTAGGCTTCAGGAACGTTATAGTTAGTTGCCTACTGGACTCTGAAATGAATGAATCACGACTGAATTTGAATTGTGAGCCATGCTGATCGCAGTGTAGGCTGGAGGCAGTAATCAGCAAGAGCCCACAGGCACGTGGCATAGAGTTGAGCTGCAGTTAGTGGCACCTTAAGCACTCAGCGTGTACATAGCCATCGATGATGCGTGGTCCGGCCGGGCCGCACTGGGAGCAATGTCTTTTGCCTAATGAATTCTGCACTAATAAGGCCACATGGCGGAGACCTGTGGTGCACTGAGTTAGTGGCATCGGAAGCACTCAGCGTGTGCACAGCCAGCAATGATGCGTGGTCCGGGCGAGCCGCACTGTTAGCAATGTCAACTGCCTACTGGACTGCGTCATCTGCAATCGCTACTCAATCTGAATTGTCAGCCCTGCTAACTGTAGTGTAGGCCAGAGGCAGAGATCAGCAAGGGTCCACAGCCTCTTGGCGTTGAGTTCAGGTGCACTGTTAGTGGCACCAGAAGCATTCAGCGTGTGCTCAGCCTGCGATGATGCGTGGTCCGGGCAGGCCGCACTGATAGCAATGTCTTTTGTCTAATGAATTCTGCCTTAATAAGGCTGCGTGGCAATGACTTGTGGTGCACTGAGTTAGTGGCACCTGAAGCACTCAGCGTGTGCGCAGCCTACGATGATGCGTGGTCCGGCAGGCCACACTGGGAGCAATGTCTCTTGCCTACTGGACTGTGTTATCTGCAATCGAGACTCGATCTGAATTGTGAGCCCTGCTGTCCGCAGTGTACATCGAAGGCAGTAGTCTGTACAAACATAACTCTGCACTGCTGTGCCACGGGGTTCGCAGGGGGCCTGTGTCGAGGAGTGCAGCGGTCACGGCGGTAGCCTCGTGGCAGGGTGAGGGCCACCGGTCTGGCAGACGCATTGGCCTTCACAGAAGTGAACCCTGTCCAGAGCAACGGCCTATTTATTCACACTCCTACGCTGGAGTGATGTACGTTGGACCAGCCCACTCCGCTTCCGGTTCAGCTTACCGTGGGGGACGACACAGCTACATAATTGAGATCTTCCCCACTGCGTGAGGTAACATGGTTGCATCCACTGTCCACAACAGTACAAACACCAGCAGTATATGTACACATGGAGAGGTCTGTGCTCTGCATAGTGAGGTCCGTCGGGCAGATTACCGCTACACTTGGCATTGTGTGCATTGTTACTGATGGATGACTTGCCTCCTTCACACATACTTGGTTCCCACGTCTCCCAACATTCAACTGTTGTGTGACTGAGGGGCCATGCCGTTTTGGGAAGGTCCGCTGTTCTGTTTTGTACTGCCTTGGTGGTAGTAGGGGGGTCCGAGGGGGAGGTGGCGGTGGGTGTTGTGGCCTTCTTGGGTGTCGGAGCTGCATGATCAGTAGCTCTATGACATGTGTTGGTCTTCAGATGTGGTTCTGGGTTGGGCTCTCTTTCCTACTGTAGGTAGTCATTCTGCTTAACCCCAGTAAGAGGCAGATGTTAAATTCCTACTGCTAACACAGCTTATCGCCTGTTTTTGGATCACATCGCAGATTTTGCTGGTCATTGAAAATATCGGGAAGTGGTGTTTTCATGTTTTTTTTTGCACAGGAATGCCTACTCTGCATATCATTAGCGTTAGTTGTCGCTCTCATTGGTGACAATGTTTTTTTGCAGGAGCTATCGCTGGAAAACCAGCTATATCAGCAGTTCTTACCATGTTGAGAATGGGATGGTAGTTCATTTGCTGCGGTAAGGTGCCGATAACTCAGCGATAAGTTCTTGAGAATACACCCCATTGTTTTTTTGGGGGGTTTTGTCCAGATTTGTGCACCCAACCGCTTTTTTTAAAAAAAAGTAATAATTTTTTGCCCTTGGGCTTTTTGTGGGATCCCCTGAGCAGGTCTAGGGGGTCAGGGTGTTTGTACCCTGCCCACTTTCTTTTCTTGTTTTTTCATCTTTTTTCTTGTGATTCGCATGTAGCTACAAAAAGAGTCGTAACAAACACAAGGGCTCGTTTTAGAGTCACTCTATAACCCAACAATTGGGACTTATCGCCAAGTTATCTGCAGTTTAACACAGCAAAAGTGGCGAAAGAATTTTCGCCCCATTCTCAAGTTGTTGCACACTGCCACATTGCCCACAGGCTGACAGTAACAACACAGGGGACAATCAACATCATTACGCAGACAAAGCTGCTGGCTGTGCTGCACTTGTTGGTCTCTGGTATCTACCAACTAACAACTTCGAGGTTCAGAGGAGTCTCACAGCCAGCCCTATTAAACTTCCTCGCACGTCTTGGATGCATGTCTGCAAAAGCAACGTAGGGCCCCTGCATTCGCACCACCCGCTCGTCCCAATTCGTAGTATTCCTGCACAACCAAACCCAACCCCAGCCGTTGTTTGACGCCTCTGTGCTCCCGATCCAAGATTGTAGTCACTGAAATGGGGGTGTGCCTGGTCATGAATTCTAGTAGTCAACAGTAGTGGAAAAACAGTACTTTATTAGAAAAACAAAACATAAATTAACAACGCAAAAACATCAAACACCGAGTGACATTGCCAAAGGGAACATCAACTTGTGGATCAAAATAACTTTAGATTGTCCTGGAAATCCCAAAACTCCGTATTCAGAAACCTTTTGGATAAATGAAGACAATGGTCAAGCATTAGTATGGTCACAAACGTAATATGGTACAATGTATTGTGCTTGGACAAACCAGAATACTTACAGGTATGATCAATCCTGTACAAAATGACTGTAACAGAAGTTTGTGTGGTCGTAACATTCGTAGGAAAGAAAAGGAACGTTACAACCACACGAACTTCTGTTATGGTCTCATTATGCAGGATTTATCATACCTGTAACCACCAGGGTTCATTTCAGCTTGATACACCTGCATCTTCACTTTAGCTGGAGACCAAGCAAGGGAACCACGCCACAGCAGCCTTCCTGCATGTGTTGGGGGCAACTGACTGCGCACATGTACTACTTGTGCCCCCTGACGGCACTGCACACAGTCACCACAACAGAAACCACACGCATTCCAACAATGTGCAGGCAAAACTGAACCACCGGGGCCTGTACACTAATGTTGTTGCAAACTTCTCAGTTAGTGTGCAAGATTCCTACATCGTTTGGAAGCATACCAGCCCTGGTCCCCAGACCAGTCCGCTTCTCAGCGATGACTGCCTGACCCTGCGCACCTAGACCTCAATGCTCACCTGCTGCCACTGGCGTGTCTCCAAGAGGGCCCACCACGTGCTGGAGCAACCTCCTCAGCCGTCGCTGGATTCCGCAGCACATGCCCTCAGCTCATCCTGCTGCACTGCACCGAGGAGTCATGTCTGTACAGCCAGCTGCCATTGGCATATATGCAGTCCAGCCGAGCTCACTATTCAAATCAGCTCTTGAATGCCAGGATAGCGTATCGAGGCCATGCATCATCGCAGGCTGTACACCCGCTCCGCTCTGGTGGCACTAACTCAGTGCAGCTCAAGTCATCGCCATGTGGCGGAAAGCCCGTGACGGCCAAAATGCCTCGGCTGCCACCAACTCTGTGCACCTCAAGTTATCATCACGTGGCAGGAGGTCAGTGTCCGGCAAAGTGCTTCAGCTGCCACCAACTCTGTGTACCTCAAGTCATCGTGACGTTGCGGAAGGCCCATGTCGGTCAAAGTGCCTCGGCTGCCACCAACATAATAAGCACACGGATGCACCCAGATAGAGAGTGGAAATGGTGTCGAGCACGTGCGCACGGCCCTATTTATTGACTGGGTCACATGTCCTGTGATGCCTGTGCTGCATGGGTGTGGTGTTGGTGTAAAGCAGCCATGAGGAAGTGGCTGTGGCATGCTGAAAAATAGACCTGTGATCAGGAGATCACTACAGGGAAGACCTGGGATATGTAGCATTGTAGTTCTCTCCCTGTAAGCGTAAGCGGAGTGGCCTGGCTGAAACGCACATCAGTCACAACTTTACCAATATGGCGGTTTGAATCCGCACACCCACCAAGATAGGTGCACGATGGGTGCGCGACTCCACTTTTTTCTCAACTAAAGAAAATTTATATGTTAAAGTTACAAAATATCACTAACATTTTTTTCAAAATTACTGAAAAAACCAAAGGTTTAATGAACATTACAATTCGAAATTAGCATTTAAAAAACCTTTGAAATTCACAGAAAAAACCATAGGTTTCAGGCACGTTATAGTTAGATATTTGCATTTTAAAAACCCTTAGTAATTCACTGAAAAAACCATAGGTTTCAGGCACGTTATAGTTAGTTGGACATTTCTCTCAAACAAAACCATAGAAATTCCCCGTTATAGTTAGTTCAGCTAACTGTAACTCGCGCACCCGCAATGTACTGCTGATGACATGACATATTACATCATTCATGACATGGTCAGTGACATCACTGATGTCATCTCAAATGACATCACTGATGACATCATCCACGTGAAAATCTGATGCACCTCCTCACACTCTAATATAACCTTTGATACACCCACTGTAAAATACAGACTACCATTTTCGAAATCATCGACACACCAATACCAGTTACTACATACGCACTCACTGATTCCTAGGTCTACACACCCATCCACTCATTCACCCATACAATCACTCATACATGCAGTCACTCATCAATACAACACTATCATAAGCAGTCATACACCTATACAGACACTCACACACTCCCACTTATCTAGAGTTACTCACACACCTAGTCAGTCATGCAAAGAATCAATCACACTTCCATTTACTGACCTGTACATTTATACACACACCACATCACTTATTCAAACAGAAACAAATGCATAATTACTCTCTTATGCAATCACTGATACAAGTACACACTCATCCATATAGCTACTCTCACGATCACTGACTCTCACATATAGTCATTTATATACTTCAACTTTCACATACACTGCCTTTCACATATATAGTTACTTGGATATGTACCATTGAGACATCCATTCACTCACCAACACATCCATACACACACTCACCCACCTGTTGCGGGGCTTCTGCTCATGCACAGAACTATGCACAGGAAACCAGGACCTCAGTGAATTGTCGTGTACCAAAAAACTCACCTAAGCACCCAGAACCCCTATCCGACTAGCATCAGTGTCTCACTCATTCTCCGTATCATCTCGAAGCTACCAATGATTAGACAACCCAGAACAAGCGGCTTAGAGTACTCTCAGGAATGGTGGGAATCAGAAACACCTTTTCGTTATTATTCTCATATCAGTCCACAACAAGAGTAATCAGAGACATGGAAAAGTTTAAAAATGTTTATTTTTAACTACGTGCTCTAAGATACAGTACTTTGGCTAATATAAGCAGGCAAATGATTAAAAACAAAACCATCAGCATTGTTACAATACCATAGAAAATGAAGGGAGAATTCATATTAAAAATGATAGTGGAAAACAAGTCCTATAATACTTTGTGAACCACCCTCCCTTGGCTAGTATGCTAGTTTTATAACTTAATAGAAGGTCTCTAGGTTTGAATGGGTAACCCCATACCTCAAAGATCAGCATAGGTGAATCACATCACAGGATCAGCATTGCTCTCTGTGTCTGAAAAGGTTTTCTCCAAGGGTCTGAATCATGCATGCAAATGCAGTATTAAAGGCACCCAAGTTTCAGATATTTGCAGCTGTGTGCGTGTTGTGTCTAGAGCGTGGGCCGATCAACCTGAATTGAAATGCATACATTGTTATTTGACCTTGATGGCTTCTGCACACAGTGTTCAGACTAAGGTCGCAGGGCACGTCTAGGGATGTGAACAACAGACCATTCTCATGTAAAGAAAAAGCAAGCAAGCAGTTTTACTTGTAATAACAGCTACCTGTAATGTCGTGTGCAAAAGCAGCAAAGTGGCAAGATAGCATTTTACTTCTAAAGCGCTTATGCTAACATAGTAATGTGTGCACATAAAATCCCGTCTCCACTACACCCTCCCTTGATTGGACCACAAACAGAATAGGGAAGCAATGTAGGAATGCAGAGTTCAAGTTCGAGCGAGACAGAACCAAGTTCATGTATTGCCAAGCCATATAATTGGTAGTGAAAGTTCGAAAAATTTGTTGGGAAAAGAAAAATTAAAACATCTCTCAGGGGCGGTATACAGCCCAATGTAGAGTAAAAAGAAAAAGCAAAAATCTGGACTAGGACGTGCGGAAGATGGACAACTGCCAATTTAATCCATCAACGTGTAGACACAACAAGTTGCAACTGCCTCCAAGAGGAAGTCATTATAATGTTCTGTAAAAGAGTCAGCCATCCAGTCAAGTAAAGTAAAGGAACATACATGTTCTTCGATAACCGGAGCCTCTAGCACCATCAGAGGACAACTTGCGTGTACTTCAAGATAACTTCTCGCCAAGAAGTCATATGCTGCCGCATATATATCCCAATTCCCTAGGACTCCATGCGCCGCTCCACAGGCCATAATCCCGATACCAGAACAGTCCCACTCATGAGCCTACCAAGGGACTTATTAGTTGATCATAATCCGGGGCAGGAGACGCCGTGTTCGACAGGCACAAATCCAGAGCCCATTCAAATGGACAATCTAGGCAATGGAAAACAGATTGCACGCAAGTAAACTATGAGAACCGGAAGGATAATCCATAGGCTATGCTCAAAGTGGCCAGTGGTAATGTTCCATAGTAATCAAGCATTCGGTTGTGCAGTTAAAGCAGCCGGGACAGGCAGTAGTGTGAAACAGATCGTGCAGCCATTGCGGAGCAAGCAATCCAACAGGAGCACACCAGCAGTCAAGGCGAGAATCAACGGAAGCCTGCCGAAGATACTGGAAAAAATAGAATGAAAAAATGCCGGTATCACACCAAATATTGTTTGGAAGGAGGTCACAAGGCAGGAGCCCACAACTTTGAAAAAATGCACCAAGCCAGTTGTTGACGAGGCATTGAATATATTATGAATCAGAGCACCGAAATGAAGGGGGAGATCAGTATTTAAAAGCGCATGCACCTCGGTGCGGGTGTTTGCTACGTGAAGGACAAATGTTTCACGGGAGGAAGTCAGGGCGACTTCTTTTTGAGACAATAGAGCCCTTATTCTGCTCATCTTGTTGAACTCTGCTTTCAAGGTTGGTATGGCAGGCCAGATGGATATATCTAGTCTCCCATGCGGGGGTGGGAAAAGGACATTCTTACAACAGACTACTCGTTGTGAGACAGTTGCAATGTGCGGAATCCCCACTAGCATCCCGCAGCATGGTTCATTATTTAAAAGCAAATAACTACCATTAGTTAATAATGTGAAAGTGGGTGTAATCGCTGGTACAGGATTTCCCTTCAGAATGCAAGCTAAATTCGGTGTGTGAACGTTGCATGCGCCATGCAATTGGATGTTCTTTCAGACTACCTAGTGATCAGGTGTGGAAGTGCATTCCTCTCCTTTTAAATAAACCTCTTTACTCCCTCTCAGGCACCTGTATGTAAATGGGAGTGACCAAACTTCATACAGGAAAGCGGTACCCAATAGTTCGTACCTGCCTAAAGTATAGTGTTTCATACATGAGCTGAACTTAAACAATGGAAATGGTAAAGTAATCAACCCATGGATAAGCCACACAGCCGAGTTCGATTCGGCCAAAGAGAATGGTAAAGGTTCCAACTTTTCAATATACAATAGTGAATATGTCGCATCCTTCATGGACATGTTTATCAGTCAAATTGAACGGCAGGAATAAAGATGAAGTGTTCATGTTTTCCCAGGGAACTTTCCCAGCCTTCAATGTTTGGAAAGTCCATGCAAACTGCATCATAGAACGCAATTGATATTGACCATGGTATAAAACAGACATATCATCCTGTACAATATCCACAACAGATGAAACGATATTATCTAAAGTGCAAATTCTGAAAGAAAGGGTGTTAATGCTATTATCGATGACAGCTAGTACTTTTTCTAAATTGGCTTGATCAATAGCCCTTAATCTAGAAGCAGCTTCAATTTGAGATAATTTCCAAACTTCGGTGTAAACAGCATACACCCTTCTTTTGGACCTGCCACCCACGTAGCCTTTAACAAAATCATTGAAATCTACCTTGTCATTCAATTTGGATAAATGAAGTTTAACAGATGTCAAGGTGGAATGTTGCAGCCAGGTTTGACATACCTTTCCTACAGAATAGGTAGTGACAGAATGGGAAGATTCAAATCGGGGGTCCACCCTAACCTGTGTATAGCCGGGGTACAGACCCTGAAAACAATGTTGACAGGAATCTGAACTTTTCTGCCATATTAACCATCCTTCAGGATCTAAGTTGGAAATGTTGAAGGATTTATTAGTGATGAATGACTGTAATTCATCAAGGGACAGCTCTGTGTGATTATCCCATTCAGGATTAGCGCCCAGATCAGGAATAGTAGGTGAATTCATTTTTTTAGAAGTAGCCAATCCAAAGCAGGTGGTTTGAAAATGGTAGAATTCAAAAACAACATGTGGTTTGGGATAAGGCACGCACGATGCAGAGCTTCTGTACTTTGTACCTGCCAAGCTTTAGAACCCCAAACTGATTTAAGATCAATGGTATCTTTCCACAGCTCATAGCCCCCCACAGATAATTCATCCATAAAGGACTTGGAATACAATAATTTAGTGTGGGTCAGTCTAACCTTGGATGCTGACTCAGAAGCCATTTTAAAATAAAAGGCTTCAGGTTCAGATACACTAAAATCAGTCGAATATATCAATTTTTTCACTAGAGTTTTGGAGCTGCCCTCAATTGGTGCTGGACAATGTTCCCATTGTGTGTAATTGACGATATTTCTAAATGTATTTGCTTTATGCAGGAAATGATTCCCATAGTGTTGGTAGCAAAACAACTCTCCATAATTTGCTGTGTCTAAATACAAATCTTCAGCATCAAAAGCAGCATAATATTTCAAATCAGAAAAAAGAGCCTCTACGGCTTGGACATCCCAATCATCAGAGCATATGTTTTGTTTCACAACATCCCCCATAGAAACGCGAAGTACATCGGGGACATTTATCATCTCTGTGGGACCATGAATTTGAAAATTGACAGCATCCCATCCAATCCCATCCAACACAGGCCAGGCAGTAATATTCACAAAAGTCTGGTCCCTCTTCATGATGTGTGATGAGGAGTGGGGAGCCAAAGTTCCATCAATTAATCTAATTGCAGATCTTTCAGTGAGATAGTGTCCGTTTACTAGACGAAAAAATACGACCACAAATCCAACTGACATAAATAAAAAAATAGTTATGAGCACCAGCCAAATGTAAGTCCAAGAGGGAATTCAAAAATGTTTTTTAAACCAAACAGCAAAAATAGAAATGTTCGATGGGGCATTCGAAGTTATAGAGTTAGTGTCAAATGAAAAACGTGACTGGTCAACTGCACTTGATTGTAAACCAGGCAACAACACGTCTGTGGGATAAGCATACTCAGTATCTTCAACCGGACCACTAGCCGGTGGAGTCAATAAAGGATTAGTAACTGAATGCATCTCGATGGCAACGTCAGGCCGGATGATATTTGCCAGAGCCAAAACAGAATTTCTCAGCATTTCTGGAAAAAGAGACCGCTGGAGTCATACTAAGAAGAATCGGCCACTCGTTGTAGTTTGACATTGTCAATGGAGATGTACCTGTTATCCTTGCGACCAGGAAGTGGAGGTAAAATTACTGTTCTGGTACCCTGCACGCCAAGCACTGGAACCGGCGCACGGTAAGAGCGGCCAAACTCCTTCTTGTTCTCTACCTTCTCACGGACCAGGTCACCAACTCGAGGTAGCCAGCCGACTACCGGAATCTGAAGTGCAGCCTCAGTTGTGGAGGGCAAGTGTTCCTTTGCAAGACTGTCTTGGGTCTCTTGTAGATTCATCAAGGTCTGGGACAAACATCTTTATGCCAAAGAGCATTTCGTATGGGGTCCGTCCACCCAGAGACCTTCTAGGGAGATTATTAAGTGCACGTTGAATGCTATATAAATGGGCCAACCAGTTCCTGCCAGTACCTAAAACCCTAGCTGTCTGGGATTGCTTTAAATCACGGTTCATTCGCTCCACAACACTGTTGCCCTCAGGCCGGTGTGGAGATGAAAATTTGACTTGGACCCCCAAAGATCTCATGGCATCCTTGTACACCTTAGAGGCAAATGCTGGACCCTGGTCTGAATGAAGGGTGCCACATGCATAAATTCCCACAAAAACACGCAAATCCCTGATGACAGTTCGAGCATCAGCACTCCGTTGTGGCCAGACCCATAAAAAACGTGTGCACGAATACACTCCAACTAAGTGTAATTATATGCAGTATCAGAGGAGAAAGAACCGCAGTGATCCAAATAAACACACCCAAGTGGTTTATTAGATATGTACAACTGTGTTTGAGGTGGAAGTGCAGCCGTCGAAGGTTTAATCTGCTGGCAAATGTCACAACTAAGGACATAAGCACGAGTTTGTTTATATAATTCGCGCCACCAATAACGTTGTTGTAAGATAGTAACAGTCGCAGAAACGCCGGCATGGGCAGAAGCCATACCTTCGTGAGCGGCTGTTATCAAGGAAAGTCTGCAGTCCGTGTTGGGAATCAATCTGTCACCAACGTTGGTAATTCTCACATATGGAACTTTATCAGGACTTAAATGATAAGAGTATTTAGAAGGGAAACCCAGAGGGTAATTATCACTCTTCTCTGTTGCAGCAATTGCTGCCAAGATGTCATCATCGATCTTACTTTTGGATCTTGTAACTGCTGCTACTAGATATGTTGCCACTGCCGTTCTCGCTGCTTCGTCAGCTAAACTGTTGCCAACAGCATGGATACCTACACGCTGGTGCCCAAGAGTATCAATTACATTCACGAGCGGCAGACGTTGGTTAAGTTCTGCGACTCGAACCCAAAGCATTTTATGCTTGATTGTGCTACCTTTGGAATCACGATACTCATTTTGAGACCAAAAGAATAAATTGTCGTTGTAAGACTGAACACAGTAAAAAGAGTCACTCACTATAAGAGTAGTCACACGAGGAACTGCAAACTCGAGTGCAAACACCAGAGCCAACTGGGCGGTACAATCACCTAATGTCTGCGTGTGCACGACATCAGATTTGAATTCACCATTCACGAAAGTACCAGCCACTATTGCGTAGGGCGCCGAATAAGCATGCTTAGAATTCGTCGCCAGTTGCGCCGAACCGTCAGTGTAAATGACACAATGGAGATCCTCAAGCGGGAGCAAGGACAGAGGAGCTGGATGAACAAATTCATACTGCAAATACTCCTGAGTCTGTAATGAGGCATCAAAGATGTAAGTGACATCCGGAGACGTCAAAGAAGTGGCCCATTGTATTCAACGTGGATGTAAAGCTTTAGAATTCGGTACACTGGCTCTCGTCACAGCCTCTAGGGCAGGATACGGTGTGACGACCAACATGCGTTTCCCTTCCGACAGCGCTCTCTCTTTCAGAATCGCCATCTGCACTGCAGTCAAAACTTTTTCGACAGTGGAAAAGTGCATTTCAACCGAAGTGTACGGGTGTGACTTGTAAGCAATAGGGACTGTGTCACCCTCATTGAACGTCAAGTATGTGAAACCCACTGCGCCAGGCATAATTCTTATTACCAGGTTAGTGTGGTTATCACGCGTCAGTAAGTATTTAGAAGCAAGAAGATCAGCCTGCAAAGATTGCAGGATAGTTGAATGTTCTGGCAGCCAGCTCGATTTGAAAAAAGTTGGTTGTACCAAGGCATATAGCGGCTTGATACGCTGGGCATAATCGGGAATGTAAGTACGCCCAAAATTTAAAAAAAACAGTAAAGATTGTAGTTTTTTCAGGGTTGCGGGAGCACGCAAACATGCGCATTTCTCCAGGAAGTGAGGTGCTATACCTCGACCTTCGTTGATGAGTTCATAGCCCAAAAACAACACTGTGTACTCTGCAATGTGTGACTTTGAAGTTGAATTTGTAACCGAAGTCCGCAAACATAACAATGATGCGGTCATTGCGGCACAGATGCGGCCATAATTCGTCATCTTTGAGATAGATATCATCAACATACGAGGAGGCATCAGGGTCAATGCTCTCAAACAGAGAGACTACACGTGCGGCAAAGACACCTGGACTGTTTTTGCAGCCCATGGCTAATCGTCTAAAGGCTGTCTATTGACTACTAATAGAGGACAGGTTATGGCTATAAAAATCATTGGAGATGTCAAGTGTGGTCTTAAACCTTTTTCTCATGAGACTATCAACGAGGGCAGAACTGTGGGTATTCTGGACCGCACAGGTCCGACAATGAGAGTTCAAATGCCGGTAATTCAAAACTAGGCGGTACGACCCATCAGGTTTGTTTACAGTGAAAAGAGGATTATTCATTGGTGACACACATGTTTCAATTACACCTTGATATTCCAATTGTTCAAGGATTGCTGCAACGTGAGGTCTAGCTTTGCGGCACATGGGATATTGGGGTTTGGCTGTGGCATAGACCGTAATGGAATCTTATGCCTAGGTGACAATTTATCCCATCCAACCTGAGTACAGTACAACGCCGGTGCAAGCACCTGTGCCCACTCTTCTGCAAAGTTCTGAGCCTGCTCCTTCGGCACAGTGTGCGCGAAAGATGGGAGGATTACCTCCTCCCCTCTGGGAGCTGCCAAAACGAAAACTGGGGGTCAGTCCACCTCAGCTAACAGAATGTCATATGTAGAGGTCAGATTTGCCCCAAATATCCCTTTTATGGTATGTTGTATGTCACCTTCTATTAAAAGGACTATGTCATATAGTCTGTCAGGGAGAGCCACTCTAGTGTCAGCAGTTTCTAAAGTAATGAATGTATCAGTTGCTGTCACCTTCAGATATGGACGCAGTGCTTGTCGCACTACTGTAACCTCCGCCGCGCTGTCTAGCAGCGTTAGTGCCCATGTCAGGTTCCGAAGCTGCGTTCTCACTATTTGTGGCATACCTCGCTGTTAGTGCAGCAACCTTCTTTTTCTGAAACGGGGTTCGCTGACGTGCAAACTCTTCCTGCTTGCCTTTACCGTCAGCCGGGTGGGGCTGCTCACGTCCTTGTTGGGCACCCCAACCTTTGCCACGTTCTCCTCCACCGGACTGTGAGAGACCGATTTTTCCTATGAAGAATGAGGAAAACGTTATTCAGGAACCTGAAATCTATTAGGAGACCTAATTCTAGTGCGTTCAGTAGTCACTTGTACAGGTGACGCGAGCCGAGACCCCTGTTTCTGGTGCTGTTTCCCCTGTTTCTTTGTTTTCCAATTTTGTTTAGAAAAAGCTGGACGGTCATCTTTAGTTGACGTAACCGTCTGAGTTTGCAGCTGCACTGTTGTCTTAACAAAAGGCTTAAGCCCTAATCTATGCAGCCAATGGTCTTATAAGCCTCCGCAATAATTTTCGGTAACTGTCGGGGTTTATTGACATCGGCGATGAGGCACAGTTTATGCAACTCTTGAAAGTTAACCGCATCTCCCTTGACGTTAGCAAGGATGAGATCAGCAACTACGTTGAACACACGACAAGCCTCATTCCTAACTCGACCACCGCCTCCGGACCGTGTTGATCTTGAACACGTTTGATCACGGAGGGCAGTACATTCATAGACGGTGTGCCAAAGCACTTCGAGTAGACTGCTGCAAATACTTTACCCCAGTTTTGACAATCATTAACCTCAGGGACCAAGTCTTTCTGCAAACTAATGGTAAGGATCCTGTGTTTTTCCACAGGAGTAGAATTCGGAAAAACTGCTTCCAGCTGGTCAAATTTCTCAGCAAGCCAATAAGGCATATCATCCTTATTCTGGGGGCGCTTGCTCATTACCGAATTAACCATGACGGGACTAATAGTAATCCCGAGTGGGCCAGCTGGTTTTGCCACAACTCCAGGTGCCCCCACCTGAACATTGCGAGAGACGTATTGCACTAAAGCCCTATGTACCGTAATCAAAGCGGTATGCGGTTGACGTAAGTCATCCAGCGGGGCCTGCAAATAACGTGGATGTGGTGTAAACCCGGCCAAGACTGGCCAAGTGGCCCCTGGAATAGACAAGGGACCCAAACGAACCGGGATAACGGTGTGGGGGAGGGCGCTATTGAACCAAATACGATGCTGCCAAGCAGAAATGGAAATTCCTGTGTCCTATTTGGCGTGTAATTAGCAGGGACTGCCGTAGGAGTGTATGTGTAAAACGTCTTATCATCCGCATTCACCTCCGGCAAAGTAACCCAAGAGTAAAACAGCTCATAGGGAAATGACGCATCGGCACTCACTACAAAGATAATAGACATCCCATCGTCAGACACCTCGAACTGCGTCAAGTGACGCCTGAGAGGTGCCCGACTATGCGCTGCAATAGCAACCTCAGTCATAAGGACGCAGAGAGGAAAAACAATCTATTTTAAACCGTAGCACAAAAAAGGTATAAGATAAAATGAAACCTTTTTAATTGTCAAGCTTGAGAGAACATATATATTAACTATTTAGGTAGGTTTAAACCGTCACTCCCGTCAACTGGAAAGAAGAGTGAGGGTGTTGTGGACAAATATAAGCACTACTAAGGCGTCTCAATCATAAGACCAAAATGTTAGGTGCGCCATGTTGCGGGGATTCTGCTCATGCACAGAACTATGCACAGGAAACCAGGACCTCAGTGAACTGTGGTGTGCCAAAAAACTCACCTCAGCACCCTGAACCCCTATCCGACTAGCATCAGTGTCTCATTCGTTCTCCGTATCATCTCGAAGCTACCAATGATTAGACAACCCAGAACAAGCGACTTAGAGTACTCTCAGGAATGGTGGGAATCAGAAACACCTTTTCATTATTATTCTCATATCAGTCCACAACAAGAGTAATCAGAGACACGGAAAAGTTAAAAAAAAATTATTTTTAACTTCATGCTCTAAGATGCAGTACTTTGGCTAATATAAGCAGGCAAATGATTAAAAACAAAACCATCAGCATTGTTACAATACCATAGAAAATGAAGGGAGAAATCATATTAAAAATGATAGTGGAAAACAAGTCCTATAATACTTTGTGAACCACCCTCCCTTGGCTAGTAAGCTAGTTTTATAAACTAATAGAAGGTCTCTAGGTTTGAATGGGGAAACCCATACCTCAAAGATCAGCTTAGGTGAATCACATCACAGGATCAGCACTGCTCTCTTTGTCTGGAAAGGTTTTCTCCAAGTGTCTGAATCATGCATGCAAATGCAATATTAAAGGCACCCGAGTTTCAGATATTTGCAGCTGTGTGCATGTTGTGTCTAGAGCGTGGGCCGATCAACCTGAATTCAACAGAATACATTGTTATTTGACCTTGACGGCTTCTGCACACAGTGTTCAAAGTAAGGTCGCGGTGCACGTCTAGGGATGTGAACAACAGACCATTCTCATGTGAAGAAAAAGCAAGCAAGCAGTTTTACTTGTAATAACAGCTACCTGTAGTGTCATGTGCAAAAGCAGCAAAGTGGCAAGATGGCGTTTTACTTCTAAAGCGCTTATGCTAACATAGCAATGTGTGCAGATAAAACCCTGTCTCCACTACACACCGACGCAGCTGTTTCCACATGCACTCTTGAACCCAAACACACAGTGTATCAACCACTCACACATCTATGCACAGAGTCACACATTTCCCACCCACCCACACACACACTCAGGCACCCATACAAATACTCAGGCAACCTATTGATAACCCATATAGACACTCATGTAGCTACTGACCAACCCATGCAGCATCTTATACAACAACAGACAGACTGATACAGACATTCACACAATTTAGTCACTAACCCATTCATTCAGTAAGACACATGTAATCACTCACTTAAACAGTCAGTCACGCACCTACTAAATCCTCCATTCAGACACTTATACACCCACTCATTCTTCAATACACCTTGGCATATATATATATATATATATATATATAATACATATTTAAACTTTAAAGAAAAACACAGTCATTGGATGATGTCATCAGTGATGTCATCAGTGATGTCATTTGAGATGTAATCAGTGATGTCATCGGTGATGTCACTGATCGTGTCATGAATGATGTAATATGTCACGTCATAAGCAGTGCATTGCTGATGCGCAAGTTATAGTTAGCTGAACTAACTATAATGGGGAATTTCTCTGGTTTTGTACGAGAGAAATGCGAACTAACTATAACGTGCCTGAAACCTATGTTTTTTCAGTGAATTTCTAAGGGTTTTTAAAATTCTAATTTCTAACTATAACTTGCCTGAAACCTATGTTTTTTTCTGTGAATATATCTATATATATATTTACATATATCTAATTTAAAAAGTATTATTAAACTAATAATTTAAATTTATAGTATAATTGAATACTTTTTTAAATATACATATATGTATACATATAATATGCACTTGCATCTAAAGAATATAATGACTAATGTTATCAAACATGTTCCAAAATGGCATCTTATTTAACACAGTTTGCTGGCTTAGATGTGTAAAACGACTTGTCTGCATCTTGAACAAGGAGCGTCAGCTCTGAAAAGCATAGATGCCATTACCAGTTAAATAAAATAGAGTAAGAACGAACCCCCTTGGATTGCTGCATTATTGTCTGGAGACAGAGGATTTTGAACGTGAAATATACACACATATATAAATAAATAAATATATTATATATATATATATATATATATATATATATATATATATATATTACCTACTGGCGGTCGCCAGTAGGTAGTTATAGTTAAGACCTATTTTCCATAGGAAATCCGCAACATTCTAATCTCAATAAGTCTGGCGCTGGTTGACGAATCTTCGCGAAATTTTCCAAACTTTTGGCCAGCTCTGGTCTGCTCCTATCCTGAAAGATTCGTGGTGATTCATCAAGCGGGGGCTGAGAAAAAAGGGGGGTCCCAAAACGCATTTTCCTCATGCAATTTCCCATAGGACCTGTTGACGCAGCTACAGCCCGAACTGCTGAACGGAATTACACCAAATTTGGCAAAGAGGTAGTCCTCAGTTCAGACTCATGCCTTTTGCATAAATGGTGTTAATCCGTTCAGTAGTTCCTGAGAAAATTAGACAAAAAAAGATAGATATATCTATGGCCTCCGAGGATCCGCGCACCCTATGCGCACCCAAAGCGCACCCTCTGCGAACCGTGCACGCACCCTCCCGATCACACTCTGAATGCTAATTGGCTGTCAAGTGTTTGTCTACATTCAAAACCAGGAACTGTTGGCAGTCATTGTGTGCCTCGGTAGAAGCGAGGCTAATTAAGTAAGGGAAATAAGTGTGTGAAAGATGTAAAGGGGGCAGGATATAAATACTCTGACCCTCTAGTGTTGCTTAGGGGGTCCCAGAAGGACCCCCTGGGGCCCCCTTTTTTTTTTTTAAATGGCGAGATGCGCACAGGGTTCACTGATCCGGCCGAAAAAAAAAAAAAAACAAAGCATGGGCATCCGCGTTTCGTTAATAATTAGCCCCCGGGGGCAAAATCTTTACAAATGAATGCGGGAGGGGGCTGCGTGGCCCCCCTCCTGGAGCCCTTGAGGGCCCTGGGGACCGCCACCCCCAGGGCCGGCTCCTACAGTGTCCTGGGGTGCACACCCCAGGACACTGTTGTTTGCTATGAGAGGGCGGGAGTCTCCCGCCCTCCCATAGCAAACTTCGTTTGGATTTTGAAAGAGAGAGCAGGAAAACCTCCTCTCTCTTTTAAAATCCAAACGATATTGCGTTTCCACACGGGGAGCTGCATGTTAGCAGCTCCCCATGTGGAAAAGCAATGCTGGCTCCCGAAGGACGCGGGGAGCCGGCTGGGACCGTGGGGGCGTTGGGGCTCTCCCCATGGTCCCCAACGTTTTTTAATAAACCCCGGGGGATGGGGTCCCCGGGGATAATAAAAATTAGTGATAGGGGCTATTTTTTTTTACGGTAAAATTAGGAGTTGCGCATCCTAGCGCGTTGGGTGCACGGTTTCTCTCGCGTTGGGTGCGCGGTTCCTAACACGTTGGGTGCGTAGATCCAAGGAAAAAAACCTGAAATTTTCGGGAGATAAATATCAAGCTTAAGTGTTTTGTTCTTGAGTGGCTCTAAAAAGAGCCGTTGTGTTCATTGAGAGTTTTTTGTACTTATAAGTAAGTACCTATACAGAGCCTAAAGTTGTTGAGAAAGACTCTGTTTCCTTCATCAGTAAAGTGTACTCCATCTCTCCTATACATCTCTTGCATATGAAAGCGCAGATTGTTATTGTAAATGGACCCCATTCTATAGTCTCGGAGAAAAGCAGAAACAGATTTATTCACATGTTTCCTAGCTTTCTCAATTTGTGGACAAAAATGATTGGACCAGTTCCATTTCTGCTGTTGGCATATGTTAGAATATACAAAGGCAGTTTTGGGAAAAAGTGAAATCAATTCTGCAAAGGTGTCCTTCATAAGCATTTCCAGACCTACCCCAGTCAAAGTGCCTAGGTCACAGAGCACTATTATGAGGTCAGGGTGTTGGATATGCATAAAGGATTTTACCAATGGCATCAATTGGTGCCACTTTAACCCTCTCTGTCCAATCCATTTAATGTCTACATTTGGCAAACCTAGGTCTTTGTGAATTCCTTTGTTGTCTGCATACCTTTGGCTCCAGAAAATATAGCTGTGTCCCACAATCTACACTCTAAGCATCTTGAAGGGAGGTCTGGATGCACTCAGATGGTTTCTGTAAATGAAATGGTTTGAAAAGTAAGATTTTTCTAAAATGGTGGCTAAGATGCAGTTTTGAAAAAAGACATAAAATCATTGGTTGTTTGACACTGAAAGGTAGGGTGCATGTTTCTGTTTTTTAAACGCACGATTCTTATTGGTTAACAAAAACTGATTGAAAGGAACATTATATATGATAAGCTGATATGTTGAAAAGTCAAGCACACATGCTGTTTTGATTAGCAACATTGTGTGATGAACTTGTGACCTGTGTGCTCAGTTCAGTGTTGCATGACCTGTTTCTATGGTAACAGGCAGAAGGCAGATTGGAGGTAGGGTTCAAATTTATGTCATTTTGAAAGGGTTGAAATGTTTAACCAATAGAAATGTGTGTTAGCTTTTGAATTTATGTGGGAAGGAATATGATTTGATGTTTACATGTATATGTGTGGAAAATGAGAGGGAAACTTTGCCATTCTTTGGTTTTGCTGACAGGTGCACAGTGCAGAGATTCTGTATAAGAAAATCTGGTGTGTGACTGATATACTTATTAATCTACAAAACAACTTGAAAGGTGAGTTATTTAATTGTGAGGGGATGTATGTGGTCTATTTTGATTTTAATCAAACTAATGTGTTTCTCCTGCTAAAGTGCAGGGAGCACTTTTTTTGTCTACAATCGTATTGACAGTGTGTGTGCATTTAGAAATCATTCTGTGATAATCATTTGTGTTTTTGATGTGTTTGCAGACAGATAACTGTGCTGTTTTTATATTTTGGTAGAATTAGAAACCAGTCATTGTTTATGAATTTGGATAATGAGTCATGTTTCTACACTAAAATGTAGTATTCATAGATTAAGAAATATGTTTTGGTATAGTGCAAGGGATAGTGTTGTTTATCTAGAATCACACAGTGAGTCTGTGTGCAGTTAGGAATCATTTTGAGAGAAACATGTTGGTACTAATCTGTAGTAGAAGATTTTCTTCAATGTGTGCAGTCACCTTAGGTCTTGTAGACTAGTAAATGTATTTTGTACAAGGGATAGTTGGCTATCTACAATCACACTGTGAGTCTGTGTGTATTTGGGTAAGCATTGTGAGAGAAGCATTTGGTAAAATCATGTATTTGCTTGCAGATAATTGTTTTAAAACCTGTCATGTTGTCAAGTTTTAGTAGCATTAAAAGCCAGTCTTTGCTTGTGCATTGATAAAATGAGTCAGGCTTTGACACTAAAGTGTAGTACTTAAATATGTAGATTGTGTGCAGTACCCTTACCCGAATCAGAGTAGTGAATGACTTTTGGTAAAGTCCTAGGGATAGTGTTGCTTGTCTAGAATCACACTGTGAGTTTGTGTGCATTTGGGTAACCATTGTGAGAGAAGCATTTGGTAACATCCTGTATTTGCTGACAGATAACTGTTTTAAAACCTGTCATGTTGTCAAGTTTTAGTAGCATTAAAAGCCAGTCTTTGCTTATGCATTGATAAAATGAGTCAGGCTTTGACACTAAAGTGCAGTACTTAAATATGTAGATCGTGTGCAGTCCCCTTACCCCTTCCACAGTAGTGAATGAGTTTTGGTAAACTCCTAGTGATAGTGTTGCTTGTCTAGAATCACACTGTGAGCCTGTGTGCATTTGGGAACCACTGTGAGAGAAGCATTTGGTAACATCATGTATTTGCTGAGAGATAACTGTTTTAAAACCTGTCATCTTGTCAAGTTTTAGTAGCATCAAAAGCCAGTCTTTGCTTATGCATTGATAAAATGAGTCAGGCTTTGACACTAAAGTGCAGTACTGAAATATGTAGATTGTGTGCAGTACCCTTACCCCTTCCAGACTAGTGAATGAGTTTTGGTAAACTCCTAGGATAGTGTTGCTTGTCTAAAATCTCACTGTAAGTCTGTGTGCATTTGGGTAAGGATTGTGAGAGAAGTATTTGGTAACATTGTGTATTTGCTGACAGATAACTGTTTTAAAACCGGTCATGTTGTCAAGTTTTAGTAGCATTAGAAGCCAGTCTTTGCTTATGCATTGATAAAATGAGTCAGGCTTTGACACTAAAGTGCAGTACTGAAATATGTAGATTGTTTGCAGTATCCTTACCCTTTCCAGAGTAGTGAATGAGTTTTGGTAAACTCCTAGGATAGTGTTGCTTGTCTAAAGTAACAATGTGAGTCTGTGTGCATTTGGATAAGGATTGTGAGAGAAGCATTTGGTAACATCGTGTATTTTCTGACAGATAACTGTTTTAAAACCTGTCATGTTGTCAAGTTTTAGTAGCATCAGAAGCCAGTCTTTGCTTATGCATTGATAAAATGAGTCATGGTTTGACACTAAAGTGCAGTACTGAACTATATAGATTGTGTGCAGTCCTCTTACCTCTTTCACAGTAGTGAATTAGGTTTGATAAACTCCTAAGGATAGTGTTGCTTGTCTAGAATCACACTGTGAATCTTTGTGCATTTGGGTAACCATTGTGAGAGAAGCATTTGGTAACATCATGTATTTGCTGACAGATAACTGTTTTAAAACCTGTCATGTTGTCAAGTTTTAGTAGCATTACAAGCCAGTCTTTGCTTATGCATTGATAAAATGAGTCAGGCTTTGACACTAAAGTGCAGTACTGAAATATGTAGATTGTGTGCAGTCCCCTTACCCCTTCCACAGTAGTGAATGAGTTTTGTTAAACTCCTAGGGATCGTGTTGCTTGTCTAGAATCGCACTGTGAGTCTATGTGCATTTGGGAACCACTGTGAGAGCAGCATTTGGGTACTTCATATCTGCTTAAAAACCTTTCCTGTTCTAAAGTTTTGGTAGAATTAGAAGGCAGTCATTGCTTATGTATTCACCCAGGAACTGTCCTTGCAATACTGTAAACATTCAGTTAACATCCAAGTAGTAACGGAGTGAGGCAGGCTTTAGCACATGGATTGATTCAAATGCTTATCCACTATGCATGCAGTCCTCTAACCATCTACACAGTTCTCTTTCATACCTTTAATTCAACAGTCAGAATCCATACACTTCCAGCAAACACCCTGTCACTCCCCTTGTACTCCTCTAGTGACCCATTCAGCACCATGTACTAATCCATTCACTGCGCCAATACCCAAACACTTATAAACTCACCGAGGCACTCTCCTTGTAGTACTCTAATGATTCAGTTAGTACCCAGGTACTTATGTAGTGAACCCGGACTTATCACATGGACTACTTGAAACGTCTATCCACTATGCATGCTTGCCTCAAATCACCTATACAATTGTCTTTCACACCTTCAATTGCCCAGTCATTATCTATATACTCTAATAAACATCCTGTCACTCCCCTTGCATACCTCCAGTGATTCATCCAGCACCATGTACTAATCTATTCACTGAGCCAAAATCCAGAAACTTAAAAGATTCATGCAGGCACTCTCCTTGCAATACTCTAATGATTCAGTCAGTACTCAGGTGCTCATGCAATTACCCAGGCATTTGATAATGGACTGCTTCAAATGTCTGTCTAGTATGCATACAGGTCTCTAACCACCTACACACTTGTCTTTCACACCTTCAATATCCCAGTCAGTATTTATACAGTTTCTGCAAACACCCTGTTACTCCCCTTACACTTCTCCAGTGACCCATTCAGCACCATGTACTAATCCATTTACTGCGCCAAAAGCCAAACACTTATAAATTCGCTGAGACACTCTCCTGTACTTCTCTAATGATTCAGTCAGTATCCAGGTACTTATGTAGTGAGCCCGGTTTTAGCACATGGACTACTTCAAATGACTATCCATTATGCATGCAGGCCTCTAACCACCTACACAATTGTCTTTCACACCTTCATTTGCCCAGTCAGTATCTATATACTCCAATAAACACCCTGTCACTCCCCTTGCACACCTCCAGTGACTCATTCAGCAGCATGTACTAATCTATTCACTGCGCCAAAACCCAAAAACTTAAAAGATTTAGCCAGACACTCTCCTTGCAGTACTCTAATGATTCAGTCAGTACCCAGGTACTCATGCAGTGACCCATGCCTTAGCCCATGGAGTGCTTCAAACGTCTGTCCAGTATGCATGCAGGCCTCTAGTCACCTACACATTTGTCTTTCGCTTTTTCAATTAACTAGTCAGTATCTATAAACTCCAGTAAACACTCTTTCAGTCCACTTCCACACCTCTACTGACTCACCTGGCACTATGTAATAATCTATTCACTGCACCAAAACACAAAAACTTAAAAAGATTAACCCAGGCACTCTCCTTGCAGTAGTGTACTGATTCAGTCAGTACCCAGGTAATCATGCAGTGTCTGAGGTCTTAGCTCACGGACTGTTTAAACGTCTATCCACTTTGCATGCAGGCCTCTAGTCACCTACACACTTGTCTTTGATTTCTTTAATTAACTAGTCTGTATCTATATACTTCAATAAACACTCTGTCACTCATCTTGCACACCTCCAGTGACTGATCCAGTACCATGTACTAATCTATTCACTGCGCCACAACCGAAAAACTTAAAAGTTTCATCCTGGCAGTCTCCTAGCAGTAGTTTAATGATTCAGTCAGTACGCAGGTACTCATGCAGTGAACTGTGCATTACCACATGGACTGCTTCAAAGGTCTATCAAGTATGCATGCAGGCTTCTAACCTACTATACACTTGTCTTTAACAGCTTGAATTCTCCAGTCAGTATGCATGTACTTCCAGCAAATACCCTGTCACTCTTCTAGCACTCTTCCAGTGACATATTCAGCACCATGTAGTAATGCATTCACTGCGCCAAAACTGAAACATTTATAAATTCTCCCAGGCACTCTTCTTGCAATAGTCTAATCATTCAGTCAGTACCTAAGTGCTAATGGAGTGAGGTAGGCCTTAGCACATGGATTGATTCAAACGTCTGTCCAGTATGCATGCAGGCCTCTAGTCACCTACACACTTGTCTTTCACTTGTTCAATTAACTACTCAGTATCTATAAAGTCCAGTAAACACTCTTTCAGTCCACTTCCACACCTCTACTGACTCATCTGGCACTATGTAGTAATCTATTCACTGTACCAAAACACACAAACTTAAAAAGATTAACCCAGGCACTCTCCTTGCAGTAGTGTAATGATTCAGTCAGTACCGAAGTAATCATGCAGTGTCTGAGGTTTTAGCTCATGGACTGTTTAAACGTCTATGCACTATGCATACAGGCCTCTAGTCACCTACACACTTGTATTTCACTTCTTTAATTAACTAGTCAGTATCTATATACTTCAATAAACACCCTGTCACTCATATTGCACTCATCCAGTGACTGATCCAGTACCATGTACTAATCTCTTCACTGCGCCAAAACTGAAAAACGTAAAAGTTTTACCCAGGCACTCTCCTAGCAGTAGTCTAATGATTCAGTCAGTTTCCAGGTACTCATGTAGTGAACCATGCATTACCACATGGACTGCTTCAAATGTCTATGCAGTATGCATGCAGTCTTCTAACATACTATACACTTGTCTTTAATAGCTTCAATTCCCCAGTCAGTATACATGTACTTCCAGCAAACACCGTGTCACTCCCCTTGCACTGTTCCAGTGACTTATTCAGTACCATGTAGTAATGCATTTACTGTGCCACAACTGAAACACTTATAAATTCACTCAGGTACGCTTCTTGCAATAGTCTAATCATTCAGTCAGTACCTAAGTACTAATGGAGTGAGGCACGCCTTGGCACATGGATTGATTCAAACGTCTATCCACTATGCATGTAGGTCTGTAGCCAGCTACACACTTATTTTTCACACCTTCAATATCCCAGACAGAATTCATACCGTTTCCGCAAACACCCTGTCACTCCCCTTATACTTCTCCAGTGACTTATTCAGCATCATGTAGTAATATATTTATTGCACCAAAATACAAATACTTATAAATTCATCCTGGCACTCTCCTTGCAATACTGAAAACATTCAGTCAGTATCCAAGTACTATTGGACTGAGACAGGCCTTAACATATGGATGGATTCAAACACGTATCCACTATGCATGTAGGTCTCTAATCACCTACACACTTGTCTTTCACACCATCAATATCCATGTCAGTATTCATACACTTCTAGCAAACACCCTGTCACTCACCCAGTGTGTCTCATTATAGTACTGTAATCATTCAGTCAGCTAGCATGTAGTCTTTTAGTGAGGTAGGCTTTAGGGCATGAACTTCTTCAAAGTAGCATGCACTATGCATGTAGTGTTTTAACCCTCGTCACACTTGTGCTTCAGGGCTATAGTTTCTTAGTCAGTATTTTTATAAAATGTGTTTCTACAGTAATAGAATAGTATAAATTTGAAAGTTATTAATATACATTTATTTGTGATTCTTTTTTACAAATACTGTTTTTCAATGTTAAAATAGAGAAATCATGCCAGAAAAAAAAAGAAAAAGAAAAGAACAGAGACAGGAGAATTACTTGAAGAAACATCAACCACAAGTATTGAATGAACAAGATAATGTGGCTAAAAAGAAAAAATCTTCCGGTAAGATCACAAAGTAATTTATTAAAAATGTGTGTAGGACCAAACAGAATGTACAGAATGCTGAAACTTCTGAGAAAAAAAAAACCAAAATAAGAGGAAAAGCAAAAAAGCAAATGGACAGTCAAAAGAGACAAAGTATGGTAAAAGAAGGCAAAATCTGTATAAGGAATCACACAAAAAAATATTTTACAAGAGAGTAGTACATCATTTGCTGAAAGATATGAAGAAATATAAAAAGAGAGCTCTATTTTATAAAAAGAAGAAGCATATTGAAAACATTGTTGAAAAGGCTTTTGAAGTAAAAAGGAAACTATTCATTTTAGTATTAAACAGAATTCGATCACTAGATAAACCAATCCATTTAATGAAGGCCAAAAGTAGGAGGAAAAGAGTAATTAGTAGAAGAAAAAATTGCGATTTTTTTTGGGAGAATGGAAACACAGTTCCAGTTCAGAGCCTTTCTTTAATGAAGAGAGTTATTTACAGAGCAAAAAATTATTGAATGCAGTTGACACCAGTGGTAGAGGTTATGAGGTTAGAGATGGTTGTCCAATTGAGAAAGAGAAAATGGTTGAAAGAAATGCAGAAGAAGTGATAGCTGATGAAGTTAAAGGGAGGCATCCTAAACACCCTGTGTACACTTGGGATTGCAGTAGTATTTGTAGTGTACGACAAGAATCTATTGATAAATTATGTAGTTTTTTACGAGCATATAGTAAAAAAAGTGTTAAACAAAAGATTAAGGTGTTGCAAGGACTAGAACCTTGCAGAGTGAGAAAAAATACTGGTTTGCAAGGTCATTCTCTGGCTTGTCTTTCTAGGAAAGTTTGTCAAAGTGTTTTTCATCATTTCAGGATGCTGGCAGTACATCATACTCAAATGCGGAAGTTAGTGAGAAGATTGTATTATGCAAAAAGTCCAGCACTAAAGTTAAATGAGTTGAACAGTGCTCTTTTGCGTGGGTCAGTATCAGATGTGAAGAAGGTTTGTGATGATATTGAGTTTTGTTACTTTGGTCCTCAGCAGGAGAGGGCAGAAACTGACACATTAGTAGAACAAAATGTTGAAGACAAAGTAGAACCCGTAATTACAAAAAATTTTGAGGATGAAATCACAAAGTTTAAGGTAATTTCAGGTGAAAGACCAAATGTTTCTTGCATTTGTTGTCAGCGAAGTCACTATAAAAATCAGACTAGGGGTGTCAATCTGTATTTAAAAAGTGAAATAGAAGATAATGATAAGTGGATGGAATTTGCAACTTATTTTTTGGTAGAGGCTTTTTTTTATTTGGGATCTAAGCAGCGTATTTGCAAATATTGTTATAACAAATTAGATGAGAATAAAATGCCTGCTAGAGCTGTTCATAATAATCTAGAGTTGGTTGTTATTCCTCCAGTGCTGATAGATTTAAATACGTATGAGTCTATTCTCATTCAATGTGTGCACCCGTTTCAGGCTATTGTTCGTATGGAGCCTAAAACAGGTAAATTACCTCCATCAGAGTTACAAAGAGAATTGAAAGGAAGAGTTGTGTATTTACCGTTAGATTTAAAGAAAAATATTGAAACTATTGGTGTAGACCATGCAGAAAATGAACCACTAGTCATTCTAGTTAATGGTGTTCCTACTAAGAATAAGAAAATCTGGCAAGAGTTAGTGAATGTTAGAAAAGTGCAAAAGGCATCATTGTATCTGATAGAAAAATAATGAGTACTATAGAAATGTGTTTGTAGGAGAAGAAGAAATAGATTTAGCAGAAGACACTGAAACATTAAGTGGACAAATTGAAAAAGTGGACATGTCCAGATGTGATGAAATCTATGAACATTACAGTGTACATCCACTTCATTCCAAAGAGGTGATGGGGAATACGATTGAGTTGTTTCATCTTCTGTTTGAAAATGACTTGTCTGGACTTTCATATGCAGTAAATCACATTTTAAAAACTGGAATGCATCTGCAAAATGTAACTGCAAATGATTTTATGGATAAAGTGCATCATAGAGATGATCATTTAGAATCTCAGTTGATTAATCTGATGACATGTCAGCGTGGGACTAATGAATTTTGGTACCGTCGTCATGGAGAACTGAAATGTATGCTACAGAACTTGGGAACTGCTACATGGTTTGTTACACTAAGCTGTGCTGAGTATGCTTGGGATGATTTACTTGAGTTTCTTTGAGAGGCAAATTCGAATATAAAAAATATTGAATACAAGACACCTGGAGAATTGTGCTCTTTGGATCCTGTTAATGTATGCAGATATTTCAATCATAGATTTGAAGCTATGATGTCTTTCATCTGCAATAAAAAGAATCCTCCTGTTGGAGAAGTTGTGGATTTCTTTTGGAGAAAGGAGTATCAAGCAAGAGGTGCTCCTCATATACATATGTTGTTATGGATCAAGGACACCCCCAAATTTGGAACAGATTCAGATGAAACTGTTTTGTCTTTCATTGAAGATTATGCCACATGTGCAGTACCCAATAGCAGAGAAGATAAAAACTTAAAACAACAAGTCTTACGATTCCAAAGCCAGAGGTGTGGAAAATACTGTCGACGAAAGTACAATTCAAAGGATAAGTTTTATACCAAATGTCGTTTTGGATATCCACGTCCTGTATTATCCAAAGGAAGAATGAACAGTTTTATGTCAGCTATGCGACATACCATCACAAGAAAGTCTCCGAAAAATACCTACAACTTAAGAAGAAGCGAAGAATCAAAATGCATAAATGACTACAATCCAGTTATTTTATCCATGTGGAACGCTAACATGGATATTCGGTATTTGCGGACAATTCAATGCTGTTGCTCGATATGTAACGTCCTACATTACTAAATCAGAAAAGACGGAATTGAAAGAAATGTGGGAAGAGATTTCTCACGAGAAGACTATAAGTAAGAAATTATACAGTTTCAGTTTGAAGATGTTATTGCATCATGAAATTGGAGCATATGAATGTTCAGATCGGTTATCATCTGCAAGTCTACATTCCAAAAGTAGAAGAATCATTTGGGTGAGTCTAGGTCTTGCAGGAACGCGAAATCGGGTACTGAAATCTGTTCAAGAAATTGAATATTTAGCAGAAAAAGAACCAGAAAGTACAGATATTTTGAAAACAAATATATTGGACACATATTACCCAAACAGAAGTCATCACCTTGAGAACATGTGTCTCTATGACGTGCTGCAAAACTACAGTTTTAAACGGAATACTACAGAGAACATCAATGATGGAAAATATGCAGTGATTGGTTCCGAAGGATGTCTGGTGAAACAAAGGAAAGGAAATTTAATTAATCACAGGAAACTGAGTTGCGACACTGCTGACAAAAGAGAATTTTACTATTTAGCCCTTTTGCAAATGTTCAAACCACTGCGTTCAGAACTGGAATTACTTGGAGATTTTCAGAGCTATGAAGATTCATTTAATGCTTGTAAAGATACCATACAATGCAGTGCTTTTGCAAATTATGTGAAAATGTTGAATGATGAAATTGATCAAGAAGCTACAATTGCAGCTGAGATTGCTAGAGACAGTTCTCAAGACAGTCAAAGTTCTGCTGCACTGAGTCAAGATCCACTAGGACAACCAATTTTTGAAAATGAAGCAGCGACTGCCATGAATGAGGTGGAAACAGCAATGTATCAAGCTCAAGAAGATGTAATACAGTTAGGAAACTTGGAAGAACAACTAAATGTTGAACAGAAACAAATATATCAACAAGTGAAAGAGCAGATTGACCATGGATTACTTCATGAAAAGAAAGGGTGCTCATGTACATCATTTCAACCTATCCGAATGAATGTGTGTGGTCAAGCTGGAACAGGAAAAAGTTTCTTAATTACAGTAATTACAAGTTATCTGCAGAAAACAACTGAGTCGCATTTGTCTTGTGTTGTCACTGCTCCAACTGGGTTGGCAGCACATAATATTAAAGGAATTACTTTACATCGTTTACTAATGCTACCAGTAGAGCATGAGAACAAATTGGAATACCACAAGCTATCTGGAGAAGCTTGTTGTGAAGTTTCAAGAGTCCTGAAGAAAATGAAACTTCTCATTATTGATGAGGTAAGCATGGTCTCATACTTGATGCTTGCCTTTGTGCATTTAAGAATGCAGCAAATTCTTAAAACAGAGTATGACGTGTTAATTGGAGGAAAACACGTCATAGTTTTTGGAGATCTACTGCAACTGACTCCGGTAAAAGGACAACCGGTATTTAAAACACTTGCACATGAAGATACCAGAAAGTCTCTCGGTAGTGTTGGTAACGTGAACATTTGGACATATTTTGAATACAAAGAACTGACAACAAATATGCGACAGGCAAATGATGCTGGTATTCTTCAAGATATAACAATTGGAATTCTGACAGAACATGGCAAACAAGCTTTGGAGAGTCGATTACTTTGCAATTTGTTTCCAAATGAAAATGTAGTTCCTGAGAAAGTGTACATGAAAATGGCAGAAAATAAATCAGCAATCTGCTTAATGCCAACACTGCGCGAGTGTTCCATATTCAACGAAGAACTATTGAAACTGGAAAATGGAAGCCATCGATAAAATAGAGCTTGAAGGAATCACTATTATTTTGACGGGAAAGTTGCGAAAAAAAACTGGATTCTTTAGAAAAAAAATATCTAAAACAGCTGGTTTAGAAAAGACACTATATGCATGCGTAAACTGTCGGGTAATTTTAAGTCGTAATTTGGATGTAGAAAAAGGTTTAGTTAATGGAGCAATGGGTAAAGTAGTGAATTTTGTTAATTAGCAGCAAAAAGAAGGAATTGAATTAAAAATTAAATTTGATCAGATTGAAGAAGTTAAAGAGATTGGTCGTTGTTCAGTTCGTTTTTTTGCTTGTTAAAGATTTATATGTCCGTAGGAAACAATTTCCATTTTCTCTGGCATATGCAGTGACTATTCATAAATCGCAAGGATTAAGTGTAGACAGTGCATTGGTGAACATTGGATCTACCGTATTTAAAGAGGATATGGCATATGTTGCTTTGTCGCGAGTCAGAACATTATCTGGTTTCTTTTTGATTGATTTTGATGAGACAAAAGTTACTGCAGATGCAAACTGTGTAAAAGAGTATCATAGGTTAAGAAGGGTGTATGCTCCAAATTTAGGTCAATATCCTGTAGTTGAAAAGCATGTGGTTGGTCGAAAAAGAAGGTTTGAGAATATCTGTTCTGAAGGTGGAGAAGGGAAAAGAACAAGATAATGTGATTGCAAGTAAAAAGAAAAAGGACACCATTGAAGAGATTGTTGGTTATCAGTTTGAAAATAGTTCAGGTGTCAACTAATGTAGTGGTCAATGTTGTTTTTTATTGTGAAGGTTTGCAAGGCAAATGATTCTGGTATTCTTCAAGATATAACAATTGGAATTCTGACAGAACATGGCAAACAAGCTTTGGAGAGTCGATTACTTTGCAATTTGTTTCCAAATGAAAATGTAGTTCCTGAGAAAGTGTACATGAAAATGGCAGAAAATAAATCAGCAATCTGCTTAATGCCAACACTGCGCGAGTGTTCCATATTCAACGAAGAACTATTGAAACTGGAAAATGGAAGTCATCGATAAAATAGAGCTTGAAGGAATCACTATTATTTTGACGGGAAAGTTGCGAAAAAAAACTGGATTCTTTAGAAAAAAAAATATCTAAAACAGCTGGTTTAGAAAAGACACTATATGCATGCGTAAACTGTCGGGTAATTTTAAGTCGTAATTTGGATGTAGAAAAAGGTTTAGTTAATGGAGCAATGGGTAAAGTGGTGAATTTTGTTAATTATCAGCATAAAGAAGGAATTGAATTAAAAATTTAATTTGATCAGATTGAAGAAGTTAAAGAGATTGGTCGTTGTTCAGTTCGTTTTTTTGCTTGTTAAAGATTTATATGTCCGTAGGAAACAATTTCCATTTTCTCTGGCATATGCAGTGACTATTCATAAATCGCAAGGATTAAGTGTAGACAGTGCATTGGTGAACATTGGATCTACCGTATTTAAAGAGGGTATGGCATATGTTGCTTTGTCGCGAGTCAGAACATTATCTGGTTTCTTTTTGATTGATTTTGATGAGACAAAGGTTACTGCAGATGCAAACTGTGTAAAAGAGTATCATAGGTTAAGAAGGGTGTATGCTCCAAATTTAGGTCAATATCCTGTATTTGAAAAGCGTGTGGTTGGTCGAAAAAGAAGGTTTGAGAATATCTGTTCTGAAGGTGGAGAAGGGAAAAGAACAAGATAATGTGATTGCAAGTAAAAAGAAAAAGGACACTATTGAAGAGATTGTTGGTTATCAGTTTGAAAATAGTTCAGGTGTCAACTAATGTAGTGGTCAATGTTGTTTTTTATTGTGAAGGTTTGCAAGAACAAATTATGCAGAATCGGCAAAAAAGATTTTGTTCTCTGTTGCATTCTGTTTATGAAAAATTGACAACAGATACAAGTAAAATACAATCTGTTTCAGATGTTCGAAATCTTTTGGATGTGTGTTCTGGTTCTACACAATTTACACAAAATATCCAACAAGATGCTCAGGAATTTGTAATGTATATGCTTACCATTTTTTAAAATAAAGGTGTAGAAATAGAAAATATTTTTGGCCTTTCTTACAAATGGGAACATCATTGTGAAAATTGCATGTATCACTAATGTAGACACTGAAAGATTTCTGTGTTTAACATTACCAGACTGTAAATCAGTGTCTTTCAATAAATTAGTTAAAGGTGCAAATCAAAACATGGAGTGTAGCCAATGTAAATCAGAAATGTTATCCACATTATTTTTAAGAAAATATGGACAATACATAATTTTAATGATGCAACGTTGTACTGGTGATGGAAGAAAATTTGATACTTTAATAAAGCAATTTGTAGCAACACAACTATCAATATCAGGAAGGACTTTTGTAGCAATTGCAATCATTTTCCATGATAGTCCTTCCACAACATCTGGACATTACACTGCCTATCTAAAATGTGACAAAGGCTGGACACTTTGTAATGATTCCCAGTTGGTTTTCACACAACTTTTGCCTAGGGAATTACCATATTCCTACCTAATATTTTTAATGTCAAAGTTTTAGGAAGATAATTCACTCTCTGAGGAATTTATTATTATAATTTAATAGGACTACCATTGGACAATTTACATAAAAAGGAGTGCAAAAATACCATTTGGCCTCAAGGAAAGGTATATGTTTGAATTATGGACTTTTTTGTGCTCATTGACTCGGTGAATATTTTAAAGCGACAACATTTACAGTTTTTATAAGTTAAAGTTATAAAATGTTGTTAGCCATAAGCATTTCATATATGTGTGATTTTGATTTGTATTTTCTGGTATTTTACTGAGAATAGCATGTTGGGTTTTTTAAACAATCTTTTTGATTGTTTTTTTTTTGCCCGCTGTTAAGTGATGAGTACGATTGAAATCACTATTTCTAGTGAAATTCAATATATTCTGAGAACAGCAAAAAAGGCAAACAAATTACTTTGTTGAAATTCTGATGTGTTGTAAAAAATGTATTATTGCATGTTATAACTAGTTTTTTCTTTTCTTTCACAGATCCTAATTCTAAAATAAGCAATTTACCTCAAATTACATTACAAAAAAACATCTGAAAAAAATGTGTACCATTTTTAATTTCTATTACTGTGAAGGTAAGTTTAACTAAGTATTATTATGCAGAATGGGCAGATCTGCAAGACGCTACAAAGTTTCAACACGTTTTTAAAAACACTCTGTTTATACATATGTACTTTTGAAATCTTTCTGTTATCGGATATCATGTGACGTCCAAAAAAACAGATTTGAGTGGTTCATAATATTTCCCATTGTACCTATTGAAGGACCGCAATCATTCCAATCATTCTTCTTTGAGCATCATTGTAGACAAAACTCTATGCTTACCTTCTATCATTAACAAGCAATTTTAAAAACTGAAATATGTCACTTTTTTTAACATAGTTATTGCACAAGACACACTTTCATATTTACAAAGAGAGGAAAAGGCACTCTCTGTACTTTGTCTACTCCCTGTAAATACAACCTCATCATACACACCACTTTGCGTTGAAAGGGTGTTCTATAAGTGTTGTTGTGCGTGATTGCACTGAATACTCATAGAACAAGACACATCTCCAGATTTATCAGAAATCATAAATCTCGATATGTGTGCGAATGCTGCACCATTCTCCAATTGGTGTAGGAAAGCACAACAAGGAGAATTGTTTTCATTTCTACTCATTTTTTAATCTTCAATGCATGCCAAAATGTTCAGCATACATTGAAGGAGAAAAATGCGTTTCCTGATTGTTTTTGTGCAGGAAGGTGTGTCTTCCTGCACAAAAACAAACAGCACATGACACAGATATCCTTGCACCATGGTGCAAGGGTGCCTGTGTCACCACATGGCTGCAGTTTAAGCAGCCGTGCAGAGAGAAGCATAGATTTGCAACATATTTACGTACATATGTTGCATCCCTGTGCTTCGGAAGTACCACAGCACACTGCAGTTCAAGAGCTTACTGTGTGATGCTGCAGCACTTCCTCATAGTTCTGCACGTATACATTCACCATACGCTACTAATGCATTCGTTCAGTCAATTATGTACCACACATACATTCATCTATATTTTCACACACTAACAAACAAATATAGCTCTTTTTTTAAACCAGGAAAGTTAGTTCTTAGAAGAACTTCTTTTTTCTTTCATATTTTTTTTTTGTTTTTTTCAACGATTTTGTGATTATTTTTTTTTTTAAACAAAAAAAGGGAACGTGAGGAACAAAAAAGTGAACTTTAGGAAAAAAAATAAAAGAAATTAACAGTGATGGTTTCTTTGCGCCCTGCAGTTAAGCTCAACGGACTGCTCACCGTAACACAGCAGTTTGTTGCATTTAATGCAACTAATTTTAAGTTGTCCAAATTCGGGACGTATGTCCGGGTGAACAACAGTTGGTGGTGCTGTAGATGTACTTCTCACTGCTGGCGGAGGGTTGTGAAGCATTCTTCTGCATTCTTCCCTTGCCAGGTTGATGGGGTGGAGAGTCCTCAGGTGTTTCATCATGCTTGCGGTCCCGCAAGAGTATTTTTTAGTTGGATCTCCTCTTGATAGGACTCTCTGGCAAATTTTGCACGTCACCTTAGGTGCATTTGTCTTTGTTTCTCAATCAGGAAAGGTAAAAAATTTCCATACCACTGAACTATATCGTTGAGACCGAGGAGCTTCTGGAGGAAACCCATCATCTGAAGAATGTTCTGAATCAGATGGTGCTTGCTGTCCAGAATGAAAAGAATGGCGGCTGTGGAAATCTCCCCCCAAAAGTTTTTCTCTGCAGAGATGCTCCTCCAAAGAAGGTCAAAGAAGAATGATTGAAATGGGTGGGGTCTTACAATAGTTAGAATAGGAAGTCTAGTGAACCAATCAAATCTAATTTTTTCAGGTCACATGGGATCCGCACACCGTGCGCATACGCAGCACGCACCCAGCGCGCATCCGAGAAATTGAATTTAAAAAAAATATAGGATTAGAAGTAAAAATATATTACTTTTATGAGTAGTTTAGAGTTTGTCTTCAATTAATATTCACATGAAATACATAAATATATGTTTTTGTAAATGTAAAATATTTTGCGGGATTCGCGCACCCACCGCGTCATATACGCATATGACGTATCGTGGAAGCATGCAAGCGTCGCGTAACGTGCATCGTATGTGTCGCGTATAGGCTTGGATTCGCGTACCGGTCACATTGCAATCGTGCACCAAACACGTACCCAACGCATACCGTACGTGGATGCTTTTGCGCAGGGATCGAGAATGGTGCGCATAAGGTGCGCGAATCCCCCAAAAAATGGAAAAATAAAAATAAAAAATAAAGTTTTGAAAATATAGTTTAAAAAATATTTTAAAAAATATAGAAAAATATTGTAAAACATTTTAAAATTTAAACAAAAAATATATATATATATATATTTTAATTTTTAAAAGAATTAATTGAAAAAAAAGGTAAAAAAATGGTGATAAAAAAGCATTTAAAAAAACATAATTAAAGGAATTGACACACTGAAATAGAAAAATTTAGAAATCCAATGATAATCATTAGCTTTAGCTTTAGAGAAAAGGTATAGATAGGAATTAGCATTCAAAAAACCTTTGAAATTCACTGAAAAAACCATAGGTTTCATACACGTTATAGTTAGGAATTGGCATTTAAAAAACCTTAGAAATTCACTATTCAGGGGCGTTATAGTTAGCTGGACATTTCCCTCGTACAAAACCCTAGAAATTCCCCCGTTACAGTTAGTTCAGCTAACTATAACTCGCGCCCCCGCAATGCACTGCTGATGACGTCACATATTACATCACTCATGACATGGTCAGTGACATCACTGATAACATCACTGATGACATCTCAAATGACATCACTGATGACATCACTGATGACATCATCCATGTGATAAATTAGTGCATCTTCTCACACCCTAATATAACCTTTGATACACCGACTCAAAATTTCAGACGGCCATTCTCAAAACCATAGATACTCCAATACCAATAACTACATACCCATTTATTGACTCTTAGGTCTACACACACATCCACTCATTCACCTGTACAGTCACTCAAACTTACAGTCACTCAGTACAGTGCTATCATATGCATTTATACACCTATATAGACACTCACACACCACCAATCATCCCTAGAGGTACTCACACACCTAGTCAGTCATGCAAATAATTAATCACACTCCCATTTACTCACCTATACAATTATACACACACAAGTTCACTTACTCATAAAAATAGTACCACATTCTTACGCTCTTATATAATTACTGATACAAGCACACACTCATCCATACAGCCACTCTCACAATCACACACTCTCACATATAGCTAGTTATATACTCTTACACATATATATATTGCCTTTCACATATGTAGTTACTCACACATGTACCACTGAGATAGACATTCAATCACTAACAAACCCATACATACACTCACCCAACAATACAGTCCATTACAGATGCACTCTTAAAACCATGCACCCATAGAATCACCCACTCACACATCTATGCACAGAGTCACACACACGTACCCACACAAACACTCAGGCACCCATACAGATACTCAGACAACCAATCAATAACCCATACATACACTCATATAGCTATTCACAAAACCATGCAGCCACTTATACACCAACAGACAGACAGATACAGACATTCACATAGTTTAGTCACTAGTCTGCAGTAAGATACGTTTAATGACTCACTTATAGAGTTAGTCACGCACCTACAAAATCATCCATTCACACACTTATACACCCACTCATTCTTCCATAGGCTTTTCCCTATATATATTAAACATATTTAAACTTTACAGAAACACAGACTCACTGGATGACGTCATCAGTGACGTCATCAGTGATGTCACTGACCATGTCATAAGTGATGTAATATGTGATGTCATCAGCAGTGCATTGCGGGGGCGCGAGTTATAGTTAGCTGAACTAACTATAACGGGGGAATTTCTAGGGTTTTGTACGAGGGAAATGTCCAGCTAACTATAACGCCCCCGAAAACCTATGTTTTTTTTTGTGAATTTCTAAGGTTTTTTTAAATGCCAATTCCTAACTATAACGTGCACGAAACATATGGTTTTTCCAGAGGATATATCTATATATATATATAAATTCACTGAAAAAACCATAGGTTTCAGGGGTGTTATAGTTAGCTGGACTTTTCACTTGTACAAAACCATTGAAATTCCCCCGTTATAGTTAGTTCAGCTAACTATAACTCGCGCGCCTGCAATGCACTGCTGATAACGTCACATATTACATCACTCATGACATGGTCAGTGACATCACTCATGACATCACTCATGACATCTCAAATGACATCACTGATGACATCACTGATGACATCATCCAGTGAATGTGTGTTTTTCTGAAAATTAAATATGTTTTATATATGTATATCTCAAGGTCGATGGAAGAATAAATGGGTATATAAGTGTCTAAATGGATGATTTGTTTTTGAAAAATTAATTGTGTAACTGACTGTTTAAGTGTTTCATAGTGAATACATGGCTTAGTGAGTAATGTTTAAATATGTAAATATCTATATCAGTCTCTCACTTTGTGTATAAGTGGCTGCATGGGTTGGTGAGTAGCTACATGGGTGTCTATATAGGTTATTAGTTGGTTTTTTGAGTATCAGTCTGAGTGTCTGCATGGTTCGGTGGGGGGTATTACGTAGTGCATAGGTGCATGAATGAGTGACTCACTGTTTGTATGTGTTGAAGACAGCATGTGTGCAGGACTGTATGTGTGGATGAGTGTGTGTATGGGTGTGTTAGTGAGTGAATGACTGTCTCAATAGTGTATTTATGAGTAACTACATATGTTTTAAACTAGTATATGTGACTATTGGTGTATATAAGTGAGTATATGTGAGAGTGAGAGATTGAAAGAGTTCCTGTATGAATAAGTATGTGTTTCTATAAGTGATTGTTTAAAAGACTAAGTATGTGTAAGTTTCCGTAGAAGTAAGTGTGGTGCTGTGTGTATAACTGTATATGCAAGTAAATGTATGTTTGATTCTTTATTAGCATGAGTGACTATGTGTGTGAGTAACTCTATGGATGAGTGGCATTGTGTAACAGGATGTATAGGTGTATGAGTACATATGATGAGTGAGTACATGTATGAGTGACTGTATAGGACAGTTGGTGAATGAGTGGATGTGTATGTGGATCTTAGAATAACTGAAGAGGTTGTTGTAACTGGTATTGGTATGTCCATTGTTTTGAAAATTGTAGTCTCTATTTTTGAATGTGTGTATCAAAAGTTATATTAGGGTGAGAGGAGGTCTGCCACTCTATCACAAGGATGATGTCATCAGTGATGTCATTTGAGATGTCATGAGTGATGTCATGAGTGATGTCACTGACCATGTCATGAGTGATGTAATATGTGACGTCATCAGCAGTGCATTGCGGGCGCGCGAGTTATAGTTAGCTGAACTAACTATAACGGTGGAATTTCAATGGTTTTGTACAAGTGAAAAGTCCAGCTAACTATAACACCCCTGAAACCTATGGTTTTTTCAGTGAATTTCTGAGGTTTTTTAAATGCTAATTCCTAACTATAACGTGCCTGAAATCTATGGTTTTTTCTGTGAATTTCAAAGGTTTTTTTAAATGCTAATTTCTAACTATGCCTACAGAGATAGGACATGTGAAGAAAGAAGAAAAAATGCACAGAAAGAAAAAAAAGAAGTGCAGAAAGAAGCAACAGAAGTCCTCAAAGACGAAGAAAAGTGCAGGAAGAAGGATAACGTGCAGAAAGAACAAAAAGAAGAGCAGAAAGAAGCCTTGTTGCAAAATCATCCTGTACCATCAACTTTTTCAGACGGATACTGGTGGTAACTGAGTCTGACTAACCAGTCCTAGAGCCAGTGCTATGTTAAAAGACACTTAGAATACAGTGAAACCACCTACATACACTAGGGAACATTATGCGTTGGGGTCCCCCTGTGATTAGCATGACCTCCTCTGTAAGCCCCTAGTATATAATAGGGCAGGGGGATTAAAACTACCTCTTAAAACAGGCCACAGGGCGTTTTTGCACACGTTCACTTAGGCCCCGTCCCCTCCCTTCACCACTGTGTAAACACGCCCTGTGTCCGTTTTTAGTTGGGAGATTAAGTTCATTTGAATCCTGAGGGTCCCTAGGGTCCAACTAGCCCACTAGGTACCTCCAGTAAGTGCCACAGAGCTGCGTTGCAGAGAGGTGTAAAAAGTGGCACAGCCTGGACCATCTCTCTGCAATGCAGCTCAGTGGCGCTTACTGGAAGCACTTGGTGGGCTAGTTAGCCCCCAGGGGCCCTCAGTATTGAAGAGAAATTATATCCCCAATTTAAAACGTGCCATAGTGCGTGTTTGCACACGTCACCTCAGGCCCCGTCCCCTCCCTTCACCACTGTGTAAACGCGCCCTGTGGCTGTTCTGAGTTGAGAGATTAAGTCCCCTTGAATCCTAAGGGTCCCTAGGGTCAAACTAGACCACTAGGTACCTCCAGTAAGCGCCACAGAGCTGCGTTGCAGAGAGGTGTAAAAAGGGGCTTGGCCTCAGAACACCTGTCTGCAGCGCAGCTCCCTGGCGCATACTGGAGATGCCTGTTGGGCTAGTTGGCCCTCAGGGACCCTCAGTATTGAAGAGGAATTAATTCCCCAACTTACAACTCACCAGGGGGCGCGTTTGCAGAGTGCTGCAAGGAGGGGGCGTGGCCTCCGGCACGATGCCAGTCTTTTATTTATTTTAATTTTTTTAAGAAGGGGGGCTGTGTGGTTCCCCTTCTTATTCTAATTTATTGGCCCTGATGACCCCATCCCCCAGGGCCTGTCTCCTAATTATATTTTTTTGACCCCAATCCCCAGGGCCGGCCACTGTTTTTTAATATTTTAAAAAAATACATATTTATAGACACACCTAGGACATGCTGGACAAACTGTACGTACCTATCACCATGACGATTTGAGTGATATTCATTAAAAGGCGACTATGCATACAATGAATCCACGTGGAATGTATTTACACCACTAGTGAAGCTCTGACATGTCTGATGCCCTACCGTGCCTAATCCCAGTAGACACCCTTGTCGTTTATTTATACAAACATGGGTAGCTATTGACGGGCACATTTAATACACATGCACACCAAGCCATTCAAAGGGGATTCGACAAAAATTCGACCAAAACTATGTAAGAAACCCCCGTCACGGTTAATAAAACACACATCCACTGCCGGATGTGTAATACTTTTTATTTTACTCTCTGGAAAGGGGACGAACATCACTTGAGTGTCACAGCGCGCTCCTGGCAGAGCCCAATGCTGTGTTACACCCACCATTGCCTGCCGAGTGCCACACACCTCTGTGTTGTATTCCACCAGCTAGTGCATATGCTATGACACTCTCTAGCCCATGTGCACTGTAACACCACCCCGTGAATATGTCATGCCACACTTGTCTTCGCACGGGTTATATTGCCCCATCTAACGTGCCTTCCTCGATGCCTATGTTATAACGCACAGTGCTATGCCATACATATTACAATCTGGGATCCATATCTTTGTCACAGTGCATATGCAACGTTACACTCCCCAGCACATATTTTATATTACAACTTTAGAGACTAGTTAGGTTACACAACACTGCCCTGTGCATATTACACTCCAAGGCACACATCGCATAGCACGCGCTAGTGCCTGTGCTATCTCGCGCTCTCCAATGAATCTGTCATTGCGCACAATGTATTGCATATTATATTTCACGCCCGGTTCATCTTATATCACACTTTTTGGTGCATAGTTTATACCATACACTATATCTAGTTTTCATTTTCAATCGTGCTCTCAGGACTATGTTCTATATAACACTGTGTTCACCTACCCTTTTCACGGGCAATACATTTTGCGATAGGGGGTGGAGGGTCAGGGGGTGTTTCTGCCAAGTGAGCCCGGAGTCACAGTCACAAACGTCCTCTTCTTCCTGAATAAAAGTGAGATTATGCTGCATACTTGTTCATATTTTAAGTAGTTCGCACAGACACACGTTTTAAAAACAATAAAGTTCCTAATACCCGCCTTCTCTGAACAGTTAGCTTGATGCCCCATCCCCCTCCTCCCTATCCTCTGTTGTGTAAATCCATGGACTAGCCTCCTCCCTTCTGCCATGCATGGTCTGATGTGCTGCCACTGCCCTCAATTTAGTATGATGTACCAGTCCCCTCCTCCTGCCCTCCATTGCCCAATTCTATGCCCCATCATTGACCTCCTGCTTAAACTCTGTGCTTAGCTTGCTGCCCCTATTCTCCTTCCCCCTGCCCTCCGATGTCTTTGTGCATGCCCCTGCTCCATCCTTTTTGCCCACCATGTTCCATGGACCTGCCACTACTATCTACTCTGAGTGTTCTGTTGAGCTGCCACTCCCCTCCCACCTGCCTAGCATTGTCAGATGACTGTAACCTGTCCCTGCCACCTCCACTCTGCCTGTCCACATGCCATGCCCCTATCCTCTTCCTCCTGTCCTACATGGTCCATTGTACTGCCACACCCTTCTACCCTCCCTGGTCTTTTGTGCTGCAACTGCTCCTCCTGCCTGCCCCGTGCGGTCTGTTGTGAGGCCCCTGCCCCTGAACTTTCTTGTCTGTGCACAGGTCCTGACCCTCCCTTCTATCCTCCATCGTCCTTTGTGCATGCCCCTGCACCCTCCTTCTTGCCCATCATAGCCATTGTGCTGCCACTAACCCTCCCACTTGCCATGCATGGTCTTCTGTGCTGCCACAGCACCTCCCACCTTCCCTGTGTGGTCAGTTAGCTGCCCCTGACCCCCTCCCACCTTCCCTCCATGGTCTGTGTGTATGCCATCACAGTCTCACTGTTGCTCTTCATGGTGTGTCTTGCTTCTAGTGCCCATCCTGCCTGACCTCCATGGCTATCTTGCTGCTCCTGCCCTGCCCCCTTGCCCCCAGCCCTCTGTTTACATGTGCAGACCCCTACTCTCTCCCTCCTGGCTTGTCTGTTCCATTGTAATGCCCCTGATCCGTCCCTCCTGCCCTTTATGGTCTGTTATGCTGCAGCTTTCTCTCCTGTCTGTCCATTATGGTCAGCTAGCTACCATTGCCTCTTGCCCCTCTGTTCTCTGTTGTCCATGTGCATGGTCCTGTCCCCTCCCTCTTGCTTTCTATGGATTGTTGTGCTGCACTCCCATCCCGCATGCCCTGTGTGGTGTATTGTGCTGCTGCAAACCCTGATGCCTGCCCTGCAGGGTCAGTTTGGTGCACCTCTCCATGTCCCTCCTGTCCTCTGTTATCCAAGTCCATGTCCCTACCCCATTTCCTTCCATGATCCAATGTACCATACTTGCGAACATTTTGAACTTGGTAAGAGGGAGATTTTGAAAAAAAACTGTGGTATTGATTTTCCCCTTTGAGTTACATTGAAAAAGAGGAGATTGTAGACAGGAGACAGATCAAATAAAGCCCATTTGAGCTTAAAAACATTGGACGTTTCCTGGCTGAATCGGGTCTGTTGGCATGTATGGTTGTACTACCATTGCCTCTTCCTTCTGCCCACAATGGTCTATCACATTGCCACAGCCTCTCTTGCAAGTCCTGTATTGTTCGTTTGTTGCCCCTGCCCCCCTTTCCACTGCCCCCCATAGTCTGTTGTGCTGCCACGGCCCTTACTGCCTGCTCAGTGTGGTTAAATTGTTGCCTTTGCACCCTCCTACCTGCCTTCAATTTTCAGAGTCCGTGCCCCTGGCCTCTGCCTCTCAACAGTATCCTAATGATTAACTAGATTGCTAACATTCTATATTTATTACAAAAGTGTGGAACGCCTGACGTCATCTTGATGTAATCAGAACTGTAATACCTAGAGCATTTCCTTTAGAAATTACATATATGAGAGGGTCTTATTGGCATCAAAATTATGGTTAGTACTCTAAAAGACTAAAATAAGGACATATTTTCTGAGGTTTCAAATAGCGACAAAGCACTTTTAAATTATTTGTTATCTTTATGTTTTTTTATCCAGTTGGCCACTTGATTAAATGTTGCACTTAGGGGAGAGGATGTGGTGTTACTTCCAGAACTGCAGACTTTGCAACTGGGGAACCAGGTTGGAGTTTCTGCTTCAGCTCGACATTCTGTGATTTTGGTCAAATCACTTAGTCTCCTCATATCTACAACCAAAATGAATTTGTTCTTGTGTGATGTAACCAATGCTCATGCAAAGCACTCCAATACCTGACAAGTCTGCACTATATAACACTGCAAAAACACAAAATAATAAGTGTTTTGCACACTTCTGTCATTGGGCTATATTTGGGCTACATCTGGGTGATTTTGGGCTACATTTGGGCTCTTTTGTCTCCGGTGGCCATCTTGGGAGATTTATTTGTTATGAAGTTTCCTAATTTCCTCATGTACTGCAGTCTCCTCAGTAGGAAATGCTTTCAGTTTTTTACTTTGATTCCATCATAAAGGTATTCAGATATGTCACACATTTGCCATAAATTCTGAAAGTTAGCACTCTAGTTGCTCATTAGATCACTGTAGTAAAACTACTGTTCACCATGGAAGTCTGCTCCTGGTATTAAAATTGCATGTTTCAGTCTGCATGTCAGAATTTTTTAATGAAATAGAAGATGATTTGAGAAGTCACTCAAAATGTGCCCTCATTTTCTTTCTTCAGCATTAATCATAATTTCTATGGCAAAATGAACCCCCTCATTGTGTTCCTTTTTAAATTAAATGTTTTAAGTGTTACCAGTTTATTCCAATCAAGATGGCTTCAGGTGTGCCATACTTTTGTCATAATGAAGACAGTAAGCGCTCTAGTTGTTTTTAAGAACACTCTGGGACATTCTGTCATTGGGCTATACTTGGGCTACATCTGGGTGATATTTGGGCTACATTTGGGCTCTTTTGTCTCTGGTGGCCATCTTGGGAGACTTATTTGTTATGAAGTTTCCTAATTTCCTCATTTACTGCAGTCTCCTCAGTAGGAAATACTTTCAGTTTTTTACTTTGATTCCATCAAGAAGGCATTCAGATGTGTCACACATTTGCCATAAATTCAGAATGTTAGCACTCTTTTTGCTCATTAGATCACTGTAGTAAAGCTACTGCTCACCAGGGAAAACTGCTGCTGGTATTGAAAGTGCATGTTTCAGTCTGCATGTCAGAATTTTTTAATGAAATAAAAGAGGATTTCAGAAGTCAAAATGTGCCCTAGTTTTTCTTTCTGCAGCACTAATCATACTTGTTATGGAAAAATGAACCCCCTCATTTTGTTCCTTTTTAAATTAAATGTTTTAAGAGTTACCACTTTAATCCAAGCAAGATGGCTTCAGGTGTGCCATACGTTTATCATAAGTAGGACTGTTAGCGCTCTAGTTGTTCTTTGGAACACTCTGGGAAGCTGCAGTAGAACACAAAGGAATCAACTGACAGTCTCTGCCCTCTTTGGATGTACATGTTTTACTGAGAATGTCAGACTTCATTCTCACATGACTGAGAAAGATAATGTGAATTTACAGAAAATAAGCTCTCAGTTTAGCTTATAGATCACCTTCCAAACCTCTGTGGGAAAAGCATGAAAAAATATTTTTCTCTTAATCATGATATCCCAGCAGAAGGCTTTTTCACATGGTGAAATCACCTAAGAACATACCACAGTTCCTAAAATGAGTATGGTACCATCAACAAATGATTTATAATGTAACTAAAGTCTTAAAACCTCCTATTAACTGCAATGCTTTTTAATGAGGTGCTATCATGTATATTGGTCCCAAGATGGCTGCCAACACTTCTTGGATGAAGTGCTGACAGCCAATCAGATCTCAGGATGAGATGTGTGGTTAGGCTCCGCCCACATATATATATGATTTTACTTTTGATTTTCTTAGGAACTACTGAACAGATTGACACCAGACCTGCAAAAGGCACTTCCCTGAGCTGAGGACTACCTCTCTGCCAAATTTCAAGTAATTCTGTTCAGCCGTTCGGGCTGTACCTTGGACTAAAGGTCCCTATGGAAAATTGCATGGGGAAAATGCATTTTGGGACCCCCCTTTTTCTCAGCCCCCGCCTGAAGAATCCCCCCGAGACTTTCAGGGTAGGAGCGGAGCGGAGCGCCCCACCTATTTTGAAAATGTTGCGATGATTCGTCAACCGGCGCCAAAGTTATTCCAAATAGAATGTTGCGGATTTCCTATGGAAACACGGTCCTAACTATAACTATCTACTGGCGACCGCCAGTAGATAATCTATATATATATATATATATATATATATATATATATATATATATATTCAGATGCTCTGTTCGTACTGCATACTCCTTCAGGCAAACAAACGGATACGGACCACAAGTAGGTGCAAAAGAATTTAATCGGTGTAAGAGGTCGCCATATATATTTTGAAGACATCACCAAACTTCCCATCCGGCAGCAACAGGTATCCACAGCACCCCAATCAGGACTCGAGGCAGGTTTTGAATTATTTGTGCGTTTTATTTCATCATCATGGTAGGGGATACAGACGGTCTACGCGCTTCGGCGATAAGCCTTCAACTGGACCATAGAGTTTTCTTCGTCTAGAATGTCTTTTTTAAAGGGGTAAGTGCAATTATAAGTCCATTTTCTATTTTTACTATTTTTACACAATTTTTTGGGATTTTTTTACATACAAAACTTTATTTGACATTCACTATTGTCTTTAGACGTATCGCTATCACAATCTACATGAGATTTTATCATTACTGGCTAATTTAAAGTTCATAATTGTAAAGTACTCAAAACAATTCATGTGTAAAGACTGCATATAATTTATAAAGTGCATAAGTGTCTGTGCAAGAATTTGCATAGTCTTAGAGATTGTGCTAGAGGTCTGTGCAAAATAGGCGCTGGTCAGTGCAAAGTCACAATATAAACTTCATTTCAAGCTTCGTTTTAAGAAAAAGAAGATTGATGAGAGTGATAAAACAGGTTACATTGACAATATTATAAGTGGAGTATTTTCCATATTTCAACTTGTTGGTTTGATAGTCTTGTGGCAATACATTTTCATTTTGGATCTTATATCATTTCCTAACTTCTTCTATGTAGTGTAAATCAATATACCATTGGTTTGGAGTTTTCTAAATTTGTGCAAGTTAAAAAAAATTTGTTTTAGTAAACTTAGGGACACATTTGACATATTTCAACAATTTCTATGTAAAGTACAATTCTATCGAAATTGTTTATACTTTTCAATATTTTCTATGTCTGATTATTATGGTCCACTAATGGTTATTAACAATTTGTGCAAATTCTGCAATTATAAATATGTATATAATTTATAAAGAAACTCTCCCAATTAATAAAAGAAGGAAAAAGAAAAAAGAGGAAAGAAGAAAGAAGAAAGAAGAAAAAAAAAAAAAGGGAAGAAAAAGAAGAAGAAAAAAGTTCAATGTAAAGTACACAGCTTTAAAATCCAAAGTACAATCATAAAATTGAAATCATGTTTTGCCATAAAAACAATTTTCGCCTTATGTATATTGTCTCTGTTTTAAAACCACTTGACCAATTCTATTTCTCAAGATTCAGCTAGCACTGATAGGCATACAAACAATTCCAACATAAACAAGGAAAATATTTTTTCTAGTAATATCCACATTGGTATTACATATCTATGGCATGATTCAGAAAAGGAATTAAAATTGGATATAATGTCTCTCTTCATAGTATTATTATTGCAAGTGTATATACAGTTCAGCATCTAAGTTATGACCAAAGGGGGTCTCTGTGCCAATTTTTAGAATATATCTTGACTCCATTTTTCTAAGATCTAGAGTTCTGTCCCCCCCTCTGTTCTTATAGGTGGCAATTTTGATTCCGAAATATTTCAACTCTCGATCATTACCCTCATGATGTTCAAAAAAGTGTTTTGCAATTGGGTAGCTGAAGTCTTTATTTTTAATCGCTCTTAGATGTTGCAATATTCTTAATTTCAATGTATTTATAGTGCTTCCAACATATTGTTTCTTACATGGACATTCCAAGATATAAATTACGTGATTTGGTTCACAGGTGATGTGATCTTGAATTTGTTCCGATTCACCATTTTGTAATTTAAAATTTTGTTTATTCTGCCCATATTCACATGCCTAACATTTCTGGCATTTCCAGAATCCTGGAGTGTTCAGCCAGCTATTGTTCCTTTTTAAGTTTTTTTCTTCATAGTGGCTCTGGGTAAAAATATCCCCCAGGCTTGCAGTTCTTCTGTAGGTCATACTTGGGTGGGTTGGGAGCTTCTTCTTGAGAGTTTCATCCAATATTAAGATATTCCAATTCTTTTTGATCATCTTTTTGATTTCAATATTTTCATTGTTGAACTCCACAATTAATCTGATTGTGTCTCGCTCATCGATGTGTTCAGTTTTATCTTCCAAGTTGAATCTAAGTAAAGATTCTCTTGACTTCCCATTGACTTTGGATCTAGCTGTTTTTATCACTTCGATGGGGTAACCTCTTTCTAGAAAGCGGGCGCTCATTTCATTTAGTTGTTGGTTCATATCTTCAATTTCTGAGCAGTTCCTTTTTACCCTTAACATTTGTCCGTAGGGTATGCTGCATTTTAGGTGTTGAGGATGTCCACTGTTAGCATGTAGGATGCTATTACAAGCAGTAGGTTTGCGATGTATTTTACTGCATATTTTTTGATTTTTGATAAAAAATTTCCACATCCAAAATTAGAATTTGTTCTCTGCTAACAGTGGATGTAAAATTTAGATTGAATTTGTTCTCTTCTAATGAAGCAATGAATGTTTCTAGATCTTCTTGTTCTCCATTCCAAATTATGAACAAGTCGTCTATGAACCGACACCATTTAATGATATTCATGTTGTCATTTTTCGATAAGACGTCTTGTTCCCATATGCCCATCAGAATGTTAGCATATGTTGGGGCAAAAGATGTCCCCATTGCCGTTCCTTGTCATTGAAGGAAAAGATAATTTGTAAAAAGGAAGATGTTGTGTGTCAAGCAGTATGTTAACATCTCAATAAGCATATTCGAATGTTCCAAGTAGCTTAATGATCTTGTATTTAAGAATTCCCTGACAGCTGCTATACCATCTTGATGTAAAATTGAGGTATATAAGGAGTAGACATCAACAGTTGCCATTATTATTTTTTCATTCCATTGCACATGCTGGATTGTCTTAAAAAAATCTGTTGTGTCTTTTATGTAGGAAGGGAGTGAGGTTACATATTGGATGAGGAATGTATCGATAACCTTTGATGTATTTTCCAGGAGTGACCCTATTGAGCTCACGATTGGTATCCCTGGTGGTTTACTAGTGGATTTATGTACCTTCGGTAGAAAGTATATTGTAGGTACAACAGGGTGGTTTATTTTTAGGTACATATATTCATTGAAGTCAATTAGGTCGATTTCATTCCACATTTTCAATTTTTGATGAAATTCTTGTGTCCATTGTTACATTCTATCCAATCCTGGTTTCGCCAATACAAAGCAGGCACTGACTCCGTGGGATATCATAAATCAGAGAAATCAGTATGGCACACCTGAAGCCATCTTGATTGGAATAAAGTGGTAACACTTAAAACATTTAATTTGCAAAGGAACAAAATGAGGGGCTTAATATTGCCATATAAATTATGATTAGTGCTGCAGAAAGAAAAATTAGGGCACATTTTGACTTCTCAAATCCTCTTCTATTTCATTAAAAAATTCTGACATGCAGACTGAAACATGCACTTTGAATACCAGCAGCAGACTTCCCTGGTGAACAGTAGCTTTACTACAGTGATCTAATGAGCAATTAGAGTGCTAACATTTAGAATTTATGTCAAATGTGTGACACATCTGAATGCCTTCTTGATGGAACCAAAGAAAAAAACTGAAAGTATTTCCTACTGAGGAGACTGCAGTAAATGAGGAAATTAGGAAACTTCATAAAAAATAATTCCCCCAAGATGGCCACCAGAGACAAAAGCGCCCAAATGTAGCACAAATATCACCCAAGTGTTGCCCAAGTATAGCCCAATGACAGAATGTCCCAGAGTGTTCTTAAGAACAACTAGAGCGCTTACTGTCTTACATATGACCAAAGTATGGCACACCTGAAGCCATCGTGATTGGAATAAACTGGTAATACTTAAAACATTTATTTTAAAAAGGGACACAATGAGGGGGTTCATTTTGCCATATAAATTATGATTAGTGCTGAAGAAAGAAAAAATAGTGCACATTTTGAGTGACTTCTCAAATCCTTTTCTATTTCATTAAAAAATTCTGACATGCAGACTGAAACATGCACTTTTAATACCTGACATGCAGACTGAAACATGCACTCTTAATACCAGCATCAGCCTTCTTTGGTGAGCAGTAGCTTTACTACAGTGATCTAATGAGCAACTAGAGTGCTAACATTCAGAATTTATGGCAAATGTCTGACATATCTGAATACCTTCTTGATGGAATCAAAGTAAAAAACTGAAAGCATTTCCTACTGAGGAGACTGCAGAAAATGAGGAAATTAGGAAATTTCATAACAAATAAATCTCACAAGATGGCCACCAGAAACAAAAGAGCCCAAATGTAGCACAAATATCCCCCAGATGTTGCCCACATGTAGCCCAATGACAGAAGTGTGCAAAACACTTTTTATTTTTTGTGTTTTTGCAGTTTTATATAGTGCAGACTGGTCAGGTATTGGAGTGCTTTACATGAGCATTTGTTACATCACAAAAGGACAAATTCATTTTGGTTGTAGACAAGGGGAGATTAAGTGATTTGACCAGAATCACAAAATGTCAAGCTGAAGCAGAAACTCCAAACTGGTTCCCCAGTTGCAAAGTCTGCAGCTCTGGAAGTAACACCACATCCTCTCCCCTAAGTGCAACATTTAATCAAGTGTTCAACTGGATAAAAAAACATAAAGATAACAAATAATTTAAAAGTGCTTTGTCGCTATTTAAAAACTCAGAAAATTTAGAGCACTAACCATAATTTTGATGCAAATAAGACCCTCTCATATATATAATTTCTAAAGGAAATGCTCTAGGTATTACAGTTTGGATTACATCAAGATGACGTCGGGCGTTCCACACTTTTGTAATAAATTTAGAATGTTAGCAATCTAGTTGTTCATTAGGATACTGTTGAGAGGCAGAGGCCAAGGGCACGGACTCTGAAAATTGAAGGCAGGTAGGAGGGTGCAGAGGCAACAATTTGACCACACTGGACAGGCAGGAAGGGCAGTGGCAGCACAACAGACTATGAAGGGCAGTGGAAAGGGGGGCAGGGGCAACAAACCAACAATACAGGACTGGCAAGAGAGGCTGTGGCAATATAATAGACCATTGTGGGCAGAAGGAAGAGGCAGTGGTAATACAACCATACATGCAAACAGACCCTATTCAGCCAGGAAAAGTCCAATGTTTTTTAGCCCAAATGGGCTTTATTTGATCTGTCTTCTGTCTACAATCTCCTCTTTTTCAATGTAAGTCAAAGGGGAAAATCAATACCACAGTTTTTTTTCCAAAATCTCCCTCTTACCAAGTTCAAAATGTTCACAAGTATGGTACAATGGATCATGGAAGGCAGGAGGAATTGGGGTAGGGACATGGACTTGGATAACAGAGGACAGGAGGGACATAGAGAGGTGCACTAAACTGACTTTACAGGGCATGCATCAGGGTTTGCAGCAGCACAATACACCACACAGGGCATGCGGGACGGGAGTGCAGCAAAACAATCCATAGAAAGCAATAGGGAGGGGACAGCACCATGCACATGGACAACAGAGAACAGAGGGGAAAGAGGCAATGGTAGCTAGCTGACCATAATGGACAGACAGGAGAGAAAGCTGCAGCATAACAGACCATAAAGGGCAGGAGAGACGGATCAGGGGCATTACAATGGAACAGACAAGCCAGGAGAAGGGAATAGGGGTCTGCACATGGAACCAGAGGTCTGGGGGCAAAGGGGCAGGGCAGGAGCAGCAAGATGACCATGGAGGTTAGGCAGGAAGGGCACTAGAAGCAAGACACACCATGGAGAGCAACAGTGAGACTATGATGGCATACACACAGACCATGGAGGGAAGGTAGGAGGGGGTCAGGGGCAGCTAGGTGACCACACAGGGAAGGTGGGAGGGGCCATTGCAGCAAAGAAGACCATGCCTGGCAAGCGGGAGGGTTAGTGGCAGCAGAATGGCAATGATGGGCAAGAAAGAGGGTGCAGGGGCATGCACAAAGGACCATGGAGGATAGAAGGGAGGGTCAGGACCTGGGCAAAGACAAGAGAGTTCAGGGGAAGGGGCCTCACAACAGACCACGCAGGGGCAGGCAGGAGGAGCAGTTGCAGCACAACAGACCAGGGAGGGCAGAAGGGTGTAGCAGTAAAATGGACCATGGAGGACAGGATGAAGGGGATAGTGGCATGGAATGTGGACAGGCAGCGTGGAGGTGGCAGGGACAGGTTACAGTCATCTGACAATGCTAGGCAGGTGGGAGGGGAGTGACAGCTCAACAGAACACTCAGAGTAGATAGGAGTGGCAGGTCCATGGAAGATGGTGGGCAAAAAGGATGGAGCAGGGGCATGCAGAAAGACATTGGAGGGCAGGGGGAAGGAGAATTGGGGCAGCAAGCTAAGCACAGAGGCTAAGCAGGAGGTCAATGATGGGGCATAGAATTGGGCAATGGAGAGCAGGAGGAGTGGACTGGTACATCATGCTAAATGGAGGGCAGTGGCAGCACATCAGACCCTGCATGGCAGGAGGGAGGAGGCTAGTTCATGGATTCAGACAACAGACAATAGGGAGGAGGTGGGTGGGGCAGCAAGCTAGCTGTTCAGAGAAGGCAGGAATGCCAGTGGCAGAACAACAGCCACAGAGGGCTGTAATAAGGGAGCAGGGACATGGACTTGGACAATGGATGGCTAGGAGGAGGGAGGGCAGGATCAGCAAGCTTGGGTGGGGGCAGCACAATGCCAGGCCCTGCTTCCAACCCCCCACCATCCATTGTGATATGCATTTTACTTAACGTTAAAAAAAAAACTAGAAATTTGCTATAAAAAAATAAGATTACAGGGACGGTATAGTTAGACTCAGATTTCACTCATGCACAACCAGTGAAATTCAGCAGTTATAGTTACCTGAGCTAACTATAACTTATGCCCCTGCAATGTGCTGCTAATGACCTCAGACATTACATCATTCATGACATGGTCAGTAACATCACTCATGACATCACTCATGACGTCTCAAATGAGCTGTGAATGGAATGGAACTATAATTGCTAGAACTTTATTTAGGGATAGTGTGTGTATATTAACACCCCTTTTTTTCCTTTTCATTTGTGTAAGAACCATTATAATATGCAACGTGCCCAGATTAATAAGGCCGATAGCCTTTCAATTTAAAGTAATGTGTAGTCCATTGTTTATGTTGATGTTTGCAATTCTGTTTGTTATGAATAAGTCACGTTGACGAACATACAGGTATGGCGGTCACGGGGCAAGATATGCTGAAATGACATTGTGTGCATATGAACACTTGTTTTCTTTTCTTTATTGTATCAATTCCTGAATTCGTGACCAGGCCAATATGGCAGCCAGCTTTTTGGATTAAAGTAATGCACTGCTGATGACGTCACATATTACATCACTCATGACATGACCAGTGACATCACTGATGACATAACTGATGACATCTGAAATGACATCACTGATGACATCATCTACGTGATCATCTGATGCACCTCCTCACACCCTAAAATACAGACTACCATTCTCGAAACCATAGACACACCAATACTAGTACAGCTACAAAATTCTGTGCACTATGCATGCAGACCTCTAATAAGCTACATAGCTTTGATACAGTCTTTTAAATACTCAGTTAGTACCTATGCAGTCTAGGAATCCTTCTGTCTGTCCCATACACTTCTCCATTCAGCCATCCAGCACTATCTACGTATTCTATCACTCTGCCAATACCTCAGCACTAATAAATTTAGCATGCACTCTCTTTGCAGCACTGAAATTACTCCAGTTATTAGTCATATACTTAAGGAATGGCCTAGCCACTAACACAAGTGCAGGTACAATATTTTGTACACTATGCATGCAGACCTCTAACCAGCTACATACTATTGATACGCTCTTCTAAATACCCAGTTAGTGCCTATGCAGTCTAGGTATCCATCTGTCTGTCCCATGCACTTCTTCATTCACCTATCCAGCACTATCTACGTATCCTATCACTCCACCATTGCCTAAGCACTTATAAATTCAGCACGCACGTTCTTTGCAACACTGAAATTACTCCAGCTATTAGTCGTATACTTAAGGAATGGCGTAGTCAAAAATACAAGTGCAGGTACATTATTTTGTACACTATGCATGCACAACTCTAACAAGCTACAAACTATTGATACGCTCTTCTAAATACCCAGTTAGTACCTATTCAGTGTAGGAAGCCTCCTGTCTGTCCCACGCATTTCTCCAATCACCCATCCAGCACTATCTACTTATCCTATTACTCCACCAATACCTAAGCACTTATATATTTACTATACACTCTGTTTGTAATACCGTAATTATTCTAGTTACTTGTCATGAACTTATGGAATGGCCTAGCTACTAACACAAGTACATCTATAATATTTTGTGCACTATCCAAGCAGACCTCTAACTAGCTACATACTATTGATACACTCTTCTAAATGCCCAGTTAGTACTCATGCAGTGTAGGAGTCGTCCAGCCTGTCCCATGCACTTCTTTAATCACTTATCTACCACTATCTACTTATCCTATCACTCCACCAAAATGTAAGCACTTATAAATTAAGTGTTCACTCTGTTTGCAGCACTGTCATCATTCCAGTTACTAGTGGTATTTTTATAAAATGACCTAGGCACCAACACAAGTACACATAAAATATTCTGTGCATAATCCCTACAAATCTCTAAGCAGATACATACTATTGGTCCATTCCATTATATACACTGAAGTAGTACCCATGCAGCGTAGTAAACCTCCTGTCAGTCTTATGCAATTCTTCAATCACCCATCCAGCACTATGTTCTTATTATATCAGTCTGCCAATACCTAAGCACTTATGGGGCAGATTTACAAGCACCCTGTGCCACCAGTACGTCACTTTTTGTAACGTAGTGATGGCACCAGGCACTCCTTCATATTTACACAAGGAGAGTAAAAGCCACCCTGCGTGGTTTTTCCTCTCCTTGTAAATACGACCACTTCATATACAGAACTATGTGTTGAAGGGGCGTCCCATAGGTGTTGCTGTGGGTGTTACCACGCAACACCCATAGGACAAGACACATCTCCAGATTTATGAGAAATCGTAAATCTGGAGATGTGTGTGAATGCTGCGCCATCCTAGAGTTGGTGTAGCAAGGCGCAACGAGGAGAATTGTTTTCATTTCTCCTCATTTTTTCCTCTTTCAATGAATGCTGCATTCCACAGCATACATTGAAAGAGGAAAATGTGTTTACTGATTGTTTTTGTGCAGGAAGGTTTCCCTTCTTGCAGAAAAACAATCTCCATACAACACAGACATCCTTGCACCATGGTGCAAGGGTGCTTGTGTCACAGCATGGCTGCAGTTTTTGCAGCAGTGCAGAGGGAAGCACAGAGTTGCAACATATTCGTGTACATATGTCACATTCCTGTGCTTCGGAAGTGCCACAGTGCAGTGCAGCTAAAGAGCTTGCATTGTCACGCTGCAGTACTTCCTCATAAATCTTCACCTATAAATTCACCATACACTACTAATGCATTCTTTCAGTCAATCATGCTGTATACATTTATTCAACCAAACTTTCACACATTACCTTGCAATGACAGTTATTTCTTTAACCAGATAAGGTAGTTCTGATAAGAACTTTTTTTTCTTCTGTTTTCTTTTGTATTTTTTTTAATTTGTTTTAACAATTTTGTATTTTTTTGGTGTTTTTTCAAAAAATGAACAAAAAAAAGAACGAATAAAATAGGAAACATTTGGAATTACTTATCATTACAAAAAACCCAAAAAATTTACAACGATGGTTGCGTTGCGCAGCACAAACTGCATCCACCGACTGCTCACCGAAGCATATAAGTTTCTTACACTTCACGCAGTGTTGCTCGAGAATGGCGAATTCTGGCCCAATGTCCATTGCAGGTGTTCCTGAGGATGCTCCAGATGTACTTGCCACAGCAGGTGAGGGGTTCAAAGCAGCTTGCCCCATTTCCTCCCGAGCAAGATTGAGAGGATGTGTGGTCTGGAGATGTTTGTACATAGAAACAGTGCCACAAGAGTATTTTTTTTCACTGCCTCTTGACAGAACTCGGTCACAAATTTTGCACGTCACCTTTCTCACATTTACTTTCTTCTCTCCAGGTGGAAAAGTGAAGAATTTCAACATGACAGATTCCGGCCTCTGTGGATGTGGTGCCACCTGCAAGAATTCTTCTTCAGAAGATACTTCCTCCTGCTGTCCAGATGCTATTTTGTTTGATATTTTTTGAAAAACGCCAAAAAAAACAAGCAAAAAGGGTTCTTGTAGGAAAAGAGATATCTCTCTAAAGATGCTCCAACAAGAATGATTAAAATGGGTGGGGTCCTTCAATAGTTACAGTAGGAAATGTTATGAACCAATGAAATCTTCTTCTTGAGGTCACATGGGATCCGCGCTCTCTGCGCTCACGAAGCACGCACCCGACACGACTTCGCGAAAATATATTTTAAAATAATATACGTTTATTATAAGTACAAATATATTATTTTTATGAATATCTTAGATAGTCTCTTGGCCTAATATGTATATTAAACACACATACATATCATTTTAGAACATAAAAACATTTCGAGGGAGTCGCACACCCAGCGCGCCCCAGCACATATATTACGTCACGCTGGACCCGCCACTGCACAAGCGTCGCGTATGCTCGGGAGCAGGAGTCGTGGACTGGTCACATACCAATCGCGTACATCACGTAATATTAAATGTATATGATGTAACTGAAAAACACGCAGCCATCGCACACCGTACACGGATCCTTCACAACGTTTATAAAATGGCAGCTGGAATCCGCGCACCCACCGTGATGTGTACGCTTTGGGTGCGCGACTCCGAAAAAATTTGAGAATTTTTTTTTTAAAGAAAATAATATAAATATATTAAAATAAAAAAGTAAAATACAAAAATTAAACAATATTTCATTTTTAATTTTGTAACTTTTTTTTGCAATTTTCAGAAAAATATATAATGTTATTTAATGAATAAAATATTTATAAATAAACAGTTAAAAAACTGTAGAAAATCAGTACAAAAAATAAGTATAACTACTATTACACTTACAAATTTGCATTTAAAAAACCTTTGAAATTCACTGAAAAAAGCATAGGTTTCAGAGACGTTATAGGTAGAAATTAGCATTTACAAAACCTTTGAAATTCACTGAAAAACCATAGGTTTCAGAGATGTTATAGTTAGAAATTAGCATTTAAAAAACCTTAGAAATTCACAGAAAAAACATAGGTTTCAGGGGTGTTATAGTTAGCTGGACATTTCGCTCGTACAAAACCATAGAAATTCCTCCGTTATAGTTAGTTCTGCTAACTATAACTCGCGGGACCGCAATGCACTGCTGATGATGTCACATATTACATCATTCATGACATGGTCAGTGACATCACTGATGAGATCACTGATGACATCTCAAATGATATCACTGATGACATCATCCACGTGACAATCTGATACACCTCATCATACACTAGTATTACCTTTCATCACTCACTGTAAAATACAGAGTACCATATTTGAAACCATTGACACACCAATACCAGTTACTACATACCCACTCACTGATTCCTAAGTCTACACACACACAACTACCCATTCAACAACAGAATCACTTATACATGCATTCACTAATTAATAGAACACTATCAAATGCACTTATACACATATATAGACATTGACACATCAGCAGTCATCTTAGTCGGTTATGCAGTCATCCTAATCAATCATGAAAAAAATTAATCACACTTACATTTACTCACTTACACAATTATACACACAACACCTCATTTATTCAAACACATAGTAACTCATAGTTAATATGGTAAAAAATCACCATTACAATTATACACTCATTCATATAGTTACTCTCACAATCACTGACTCTTATATATACTTATTTATATACACCAATCCTCACATACAATGCCTTTTATCTTTTTTACTTTGTTGAAGATGTACAACTAAAACATATATTCGCTCACCAACACACAAATAAATACACTCAGTCACCCAAACAACTGTTTCCACATGCACTCTTAAACCTATACACCTAGTCAATCAACCATTCACACATCTATGCATAGAGTTACACTCACCCCATCCAACCACACACAAACTCAGTGTCCCATACAAATACTCACCCAACTAATCAATAACTAATATACACACTCATGTAGTTAGTGACCAACTGATGCAGCATGTTATACAACAACAGAGACAGTGATGCACACATTCACATAGTTTAGTTACTAATCCATGTATTAAGTGAGACACTTTTAATTACTCACTTAAACAGACAGTCAGACAGCTACTAAATCCTCCATTCACACAGTTATATATCCACTCAATCTTCAATACAGATTGGTATATATATAATACATATTTAAATTTCAAACTAAACCACCTTCACTGGATGATGTCATCAGTGATGTCATTTGAGATGTCATCAGTGATGTCATCAGTGATGTCACTGACCATGTCATGAATGATGTAATATGGGACATCATCAGCAGTGCATTGCGGGCACGCGAGTTATAGTTAGCAGAACTAACTATAACGGAGGAATTTCAATGGTTTTGTACAAGTGAAATGTCCAGCTAACTATAACACCCCTGAAACATGTTTTTTTCGTTGAATTTTTAGGGTTTTTAAATGCTAATTTCTAACTATAACGTCTTTGAAACCTATGGTTTTTTGAGTGAATATATATATATATATATATACATATGCATTACCTTTTGGCGGTCGCCAGTAGATAGTTATAGTTAGGTTTCTATTCAAAACGCATTTTATCTTTTGCCAATAACTTTGGTGCCATTTGACAAATCTTCGCGAAAATTTCAAAACTAATGGTTCACTCAGGTCAACTCCTGTCTTGAAAGTTAAGATAAATGGGGGGTCCCAAATGCATTTTCTCCATGTTAATTTCCATAGGAACTTTAGACACGGCTACAATCCGAACTGCTGAACGGAATTACACCAAATTTGGCAAATGGGTATTTCTTGGTTCAGAAAGCGACCTTTTTATTATATGGTGTAAATCCGTTTAGTAGTTCCTGAGAAATTAAAAACATCTGAGGGCCGAGGAGGATTCGCGAAACATCCCAAGCACTAGCATCATTCTGATTGGTAGCCAACACTCCAAACCAAAATTGGTTGGCAGCCATCTTGTGACTCGGTAGAACTGAGTCACAAGAAAATAGTCAATCATTTATGTCATTAGTGATGTCATTTGAAATGTCATCAGTGTTGTCACTGACCATGTCATGAGTGATATAATATGTGGTGTCATCAGCAGTGCATTGTGGGTGCACAAGTTATGGTTAGCTCAACTAACTATAACGGCTGAATTTCTCTGGTTTTCTACCAGTGAAATCTCCAACTAACTATAACGTCCCTGAAACCTATGTTTTTTTCTGTGAATTCCAATGTTTTTTTTAAATGCTCCTTTCTAACTATATATTCCCTGAAAAAAACATGTTTCACACACAGGATGTGTTTTGGTTGTACAACACAGGTTGCTGTACAACTGAAATGTGTCCTGTCTGAAGTACTCTAATGAATTAAATATTGGTGATACTCTTCCATCTTAAAGTGGCATTTCTTCCTTGAAGTGGGAAAGTTAGTGGTAAAAATTTACAAGTGCATGTGGTGGCGCTTTCACGTGCACCACCAGCATTCTGGCTGAAAGCGGCCTTAACTGCAATTTGTCAGGAATTATTGCATGAACTGCAAAAACACGGAGCCCCCCCGAGCAGTTTGGACTGCCTACTTGGTGTGATACACTGCATTTGGGGAGAGAGGAGGTGATATTTTCGCCTGAATAAGGAGTTGGGTGTAAGGCTTTTGGTCATCCTGCAGGGCTCTTGATCTGGAGTGTGGCCCTGATCCAGTATTTTGGGACATCACTTGATGGTGGAGTGTTTCTGTTACTGAATAAACACCCCTCAGGACTGCATGTACCAGCATGCTTCAGTCAGGCAGGCTGAAAGCGCGAGTCACCCATTGGAGAAGAAGGTAATGACATCACAAAGGGGAGCGGTTTTCAACTCACCTGTACCTCGTTGAACACCACAGAGAGCGCGAAGACCCAGGAACAGGCACTGATGAGAGCCATTGGAGGCTTGAAACGCGTCTGCCTTAGCGTTTGTTGGGACTGCTGCACTACGCGCATTTTAATTCAATAAAGTCCTTGCCTCGAATTCCGGAGTGTGCTGTGCTTTTTCCTGAGTTGGAGGAGGCGTTGGACTCATGTTTTGTCAGCAGCAGGTCGCTGACTAACAGCACACCCTCTCGGTCTGGTGCACCGTGTTAAGACCAGCAACTCTCTTGGAATTATTGCATGAACTGCAAAAACACGGAGCCCCCCCGAGCAGTTTGGACTGCCTACTTGGTGTGATACACTGCATTTGGGGAGAGAGGAGGTGATATTTTTGCCTGAATAAGGAGTTAGGTGTAAGGCTTTTGGTCATCCTGCAGGGCTCTTGATCTGGAGTGTGGCCCTGATCCAGTATTTTGGGACATCACTTGATGGTGGAGTGTTTCTGTTACTGAACAAACACCCCTCAGGACTGCATATACCAGCATGCTTCAGTCAGGCAGGCTGAAAGCGCGAGTCACCCATTGGAGAAGAAGGTAATGACATCACAAAGGGGAGCGGTTTTCAACTCACCTGCACCTCATTGAACACCACAGAGAGTGCGAAGACCCAGGAACAGGCACTGATGAGAGCCATTGGAGGCTTGAAACGCGTCTGCCTTAGCGTTTGTTGGGACTGCTGCACTACGCGCATTTTAATTCAATAAAGTCCTTGCCTCGAATTCCGGAGTGTGCTGTGCTTTTTCCTGAGTTGGAGGAGGCGTTGGACTCATGTTTTGTCAGCAGCAGGTCGCTGACTAACAGCACACCCTCTCGGTCTGGTGCACCGTGTTAAGACCAGCAACTCTCTTAGAATTATTGCATGAACTGCAAAAACACGGAGCCCCCCCGAGCAGTTTGGACTGCCTACTTGGTGTGATACACTGCATTTGGGGAGAGAGGAGGTGATATTTTTGCTTGAATAAGGAGTTGGGTGTAAGGCTTTTGGTCATCCTGCAGGGCTCTTGATCTGGAGTGTGGCCCTGATCCAGTATTTTGGGACATCACTTGATGGTGGAGTGTTTCTGTTACTGAACAAACACCCCTCAGGACTGCATGTACCAGCATGCTTTAGTCAGGCAGGCTGAAAGCGCGAGTCACCCATTGGAGAAGATGGTAATGACATCACAAAGGGGAGCGGTTTTCAACTCACCTGCACCTCGTTGAACACCACAGACAGCGCGAAGACCCAGGAACAGGCACTGATGAGAGCCATTGGAGGCTTGAAACGCGTCTGCCTTAGCGTTTGTTGGGACTGCTGCACTACGCGCATTTTAATTCAATAAAGTCCTTGCCTCGAATTCCGGAGTGTGCTGTGCTTTTTCCTGAGTTGGAGGAGGCGTTGGACTCATGTTTTGTCAGCAGCAGGTCGCTGACTAACAGCACACCCTCTCGGTCTGGTGCACCGTGTTAAGACCAGCAACTCTCTTGGAATTATTGCATGAACTTCAAAAACACGGAGCCCCCCCGAGCAGTTTGGACTGCCTACTTGGTGTGATACACTGCATTTGGGGAGAGAGGAGGTGATATTTTCGCCTGAATAAGGAGTTGGGTGTAAGGCTTTTGGTCATCCTGCAGGGCTCTTGATCTGGAGTGTGGCCCTGATCCAGTATTTTGGGACATCACTTGATGGTGGAGTGTTTCTGTTACTGAACAAACACCCCTCAGGACAGCATGTACCAGCATGCTTCAGTCAGGCAGGCTGAAAGCGCGTGTCACCCATTGGAGAAGAAGGTAATGACATCACAAAGGGGAGCGGTTTTCAACTCACCTGCACCTCGTTGAACACCACAGAGAGCGCGAAGACCCAGGAACAGGCACTGATGAGAGCCATTGGAGGCTTGAAACGCGTCTGCCTTAGCGTTTGTTGGGACTGCTGCACTACGCGCATTTTAATTCAATAAAGTCCTTGCCTCGAATTCCGGAGTGTGCTGTGCTTTTTCCTGAGTTGGAGGAGGCGTTGGACTCATGTTTTGTCAGCAGCAGATCGCTGACTAACAGCACACCCTCTCGGTCTGGTGCACCGTGTTAAGACCAGCAACTCTCTTGGAATTTTGCATGAACTGCAAAAACACGGAGCCCCCCCCGAGCAGTTTGGACTGCCTACTTGGTGTGATACACTGCATTTGGGGAGAGAGGAGGTGATATTTTCGCCTGAATAAGGAGTTGGGTGTAAGGCTTTTGGTCATCCTGCAGGGCTCTTGATCTGGAGTGTGGCCCTGATCCAGTATTTTGGGACATCACTTGATGGTGGAGTGTTTCTGTTACTGAACAAACACCCCTCAGGACTGCATATACCAGCATGCTTCAGTCAGGCAGGCTGAAAGCGCGAGTCACCCATTGGAGAAGAAGGTAATGACATCACAAAGGGGAGCGGTTTTCAACTTACCTGCACCTCGTTGAACACCACAGAGAGTGCGAAGACCCAGGAACAGGCACTGATGAGAGCCATTGGAGGCTTGAAACGCGTCTGCCTTAGCGTTTGTTGGGACTGCTGCACTACGCGCATTTTAATTCAATAAAGTCCTTGCCTCGAATTCCGGAGTGTGCTGTGCTTTTTCCTGAGTTGGAGGAGGCGTTGGACTCATGTTTTGTCAGCAGCAGGTCGCTGACTAACAGCACACCCTCTCGGTCTGGTGCACCGTGTTAAGACCAGCAACTCTCTTAGAATTATTGCATGAACTGCAAAAACACGGAGCCCCCCCGAGCAGTTTGGACTGCCTACTTGGTGTGATACACTGCATTTGGGGAGAGAGGAGGTGATATTTTTGCTTGAAGAAGGAGTTGGGTGTAAGGCTTTTGGTCATCCTGCAGGGCTCTTGATCTGGAGTGTGGCCCTGATCCAGTATTTTGGGACATCACTTGATGGTGGAGTGTTTCTGTTACTGAACAAACACCCCTCAGGACTGCATGTACCAGCATGCTTCAGTCAGGCAGGCTGAAAGCGCGAGTCACCCATTGGAGAAGATGGTAATGACATCACAAAGGGGAGCGGTTTTCAACTCACCTGCACCTCGTTGAACACCACAGACAGCGCGAAGACCCAGGAACAGGCACTGATGAGAGCCATTGGAGGCTTGAAACGCGTCTGCCTTAGCGTTTGTTGGGACTGCTGCACTACGCGCATTTTAATTCAATAAAGTCCTTGCCTCGAATTCCGGAGTGTGCTGTGCTTTTTCCTGAGTTGGAGGAGGCGTTGGACTCATATATATATATATATATATATATATATATATATATATATATATATATATATATATATATATATATATATATATATATATATATATATATATGTATATATATATATATATTGCTCCAAAGGTTGTCCACCAGGTGAGCAGCACTCGATCAGCAGCTTTGTTTATGATAGGCATGGACGAGGATCCGCTTGTAGAAGCCTTTCCGTAGTGGAATTGCCTGACGCGTTTCGAAGCTCCATATGCTTCTCTTCAGAGGCTTTAACGGAGACGGTGTGTGCAAGCGCTGAACCTACTTCGCCATTTTCATATTGCACTCCCACCAATGGGAAGCTCGAATGAGACTGTGCATTGTGGGAAATATGGTCCGGATAGCACACAAATCTTGTCCTGTATGGACCCTGCAAGTGGACTCGTCCTCAATCCTGTTTGCCACTGCTGGCCCACATTACTGGCATGATGGTTACCATGTCAGGTGGCCCCCGTAACATTGCGGGGTGGTGCAAGCTCCGCGGCAGGACGGCCGCGTGTTACATTCTGCTCCAAAGGTTGTCCACCAGGTGAGCAGCACTCGATCAGCAGCTTTGTTTATGATAGGCATGGACGAGGATCCGCTTGTAGAAGCCGCTCCATAGTGGAATTTGCGTGACGCATTTCGAAGCTCCATATGCTTCTCTTCAGAGGCTTTAACGGAGACGGTGTGTGCAAGCGCTGAACCTACTTCGCCATTTTCATATTGAACTCCCACCAATGGGAAGCTCGAATGAGACTGTGCATTGTGGGAAATATGGTCCGGATAGCACACAAATCTTGTCCTGTATGGACCCTGCAAGTGGACTCGTCCTCAATCCTGTTTGCCACTGCTGGCCCACATTACTGGCATGATGGTTACCATGTCAGGTGGCCCCCGTAACATTGCGGGGTGGTGCAAGCTCCGCGGCAGGATGGCCGCGTGTTACATTCTGCTCCAAAGGTTGTCCACCAGGTGAGCAGCACTCGATCAGCAGCTTTGTTTATGATAGGCATGGACGAGGATCCGCTTGTAGAAGCCGCTCCGTAGTGGAATTGCCTGACGCGTTTCGAAGCTCCATATGCTTCTCTTCAGATGCTTTAACGGAGACGGTGTGTGAAAGCGCTGAACCTACTTCACCATTTTCATATTGCACTCCCACCAATGGGAAGCTCGAATGAGACTGTGCATTGTGGGAAATATGGTCCGGATAGCACACAAATCTTGTCCTGTATGGACCCTGCAAGTGGACTCGTCCTCAATCCTGTTTGCCACTGCTGGCCCACATTACTGGCATGATGGTTACCATGTCAGGTGGCCCCCGTAACATTGCGGGGTGGTGCAAGCTCCGCGGCAGGACGGCCGCGTGTTACATTCTGCTCCAAAGGTTGTCCACCAAGTGAGCAGCACTCGATCAGCAGCTTTGTTTATAATAGGCATGGACGAGGATCCGCTTGTAGAAGCCGCTCCGTAGTGGAATTGCCTGACGCGTTTCGAAGCTCCATATGCTTCTCTTCAGAGGCTTTAACGGAGACGGTGTGTGCAAGCGCTGAACCTACTTCGCCATTTTCATATTGCACTCCCACCAATGGGAAGCTCGAATGAGACTGTGCATTGTGGGAAATATGGTCCGGATAGCACACAAATCTTGTCCTGTATGGACCCTGCAAGTGGACTCGTCCTCAATCCTGTTTGCCACTGCTGGCCCACATTACTGGCATGATGGTTACCATGTCAGGTGGCCCCCGTAACATTGCGGGGTGGTGCAAGCTCCACGGCAGGACGGCCGCGTGTTACATTCTGCTCCAAAGGTTGTCCACCAGGTGAGCAGCACTCGATCAGCAGCTTTGTTTATGATAGGCATGGACGAGGATCCGCTTGTAGAAGCCGCTCCGTAGTGGAATTGCCTGACGCGTTTCGAAGCTCCATATGCTTCTCTTCAGAGGCTTTAACGGAGACGGTGTGTGAAAGCGCTGAACCTACTTCGCCATTTTCATATTGCACTCCCACCAATGGGAAGCTCGAATGAGACTGTGCATTGTGGGAAATATGGTCCGGATAGCACACAAATCTTGTCCTGTATGGACCCTGCAAGTGGACTCGTCCTCAATCCTGTTTGCCACTGCTGGCCCACATGACTGGCATGATGGTTACCATGTCAGGTGGCCCCCGTAACATTGCGGGGTGGTGCAAGCTCCGCGGCAGGACGGCCGCGTGTTACATTCTGCTCCAAAGGTTGTCCACCAGGTGAGCAGCACTCGATCAGCAGCTTTGTTTATGATAGGCATGGACGAGGATCCGCTTGTAGAAGCCGCTCCGTAGTGGAATTGCCTGACGCGTTTCGAAGCTCCATATGCTTCTCTTCAGAGGTTTTAACGGAGACGGTGTGTGCAAGCGCTGAACCTACTTCGCCATTTTCATATTGCACTCCCACCAATGGGAAGCTCGAATGAGACTGTGCATTGTGGGAAATATGGTCCGGATAGCACACAAATCTTGTCCTGTATGGACCCTGCAAGTGGACTCGTCCTCAATCCTGTTTGCCACTGCTGGCCCACATTACTGGCATGATGGTTACCATGTCAGGTGGCCCCCGTAACATTGCGGGGTGGTGAAAGCTCCGCGGCAGGACGGCCGCGTGTTACATTCTGCTCCAAAGGTTTTCCACCAGGTGAGCAGCACTCGATCAGCAGCTTTGTTTATGATAGGCATGGACGAGGATCCGCTTGTAGAAGCCGCTCCGTAGTGGAATTGCCTGACGCGTTTCGAAGCTCCATATGCTTCTCTTCAGAGGCTTTAACGGAGACGGTGTGTGCAAGCGCTGAACCTACTTCGCCATTTTCATATTGCACTCCCACCAATGGGAAGCTCGAATGAGACTGTGCATTGTGGGAAATATGGCCCGGATAGCACACAAATCTTGTCCTGTATGGACCCTGCAAGTGGACTCGTCCTCAATCCTGTTTGCCACTGCCGGCCCACATTACTGGCATGATGGTTACCATGTCAGGTGGCCCTGTAACATTGCGGGGTGGTGCAAGCTCCGCGGCAGGACGACCGCGTGTTACATTCTGCTCCAAAGGTTGTCCACCAAGTGAGCAGCACTCGATCAGCAGCTTTGTTTATGATAGGCATGGATGAGGATCCGCTTATATATATATATTTTCAAAAAGGAAGTTGCCACTTGCGGAGATGCACTCAAAAAACAAAGCGGGCCCCCAAGTTTCAAAGAGGGTACTTTAATTCATTGCAACCGGGTTTCATTTCAATGTAGTTCAAAGAGGTTCAACGCGTTTCAAAGCTCCTGCTTCTTGTTCACGGACCGGCTGGTTGCAGGCAGTAGTAACGTCATCTCGGCAAGCCCCTCATTTAGATAGTAGTTGACTACCCCCAGGTGGGTTTGATTCAAATATTCAGTCTTGAAGGTATCCTGGGACTTGTAGGATAATGAGCGTTCCTGCCAAAAAACCAAAGTTTCAATTAGTATTCATCCTCCAGTAGGTTTGAAAATGAAATCCGGTTTAAGTTTAAAGCATGACTTTGTTTATCTGCTTTAGCGAGATGCAAGTATTTCGCTGCAATCCATTATGTATATGGCGGTGCAAACTCCACGACCGAGGCTGGCCGTATTATTTTCAAAAAAGGAAGTTGCCACTTGCGGAGATCCACTCAAAAAACAAAGCGGGCCCCCAAGTTTCAAAGAGGGTCCTTTAATTCATTGCAACCGGGTTTCATTTCAATGTAGTTCAAAGAGGTCCAACGCGTTTCAAAGCTCCTGCTTCTTGTTCACGGAACGGCTGGTTGCAGGCAGTAGTAACGTCATCTCGGCAAGCCCCTCATTTAGATAGTAGTTGACTACCCCCAGGTGGGTTTGATTCAAATATTCAGTCTTGAAGGTATCCTGGGACTTGTAGGATAATGAGCGTTCCTGCCAAAAAACCAAAGTTTCAATTAGTATTCATCCTCCAGTAGGTTTGAAAATGAAATCCGGTTTAAGTTTAAAGCATGACTTTGTTTATCTGCTTTAGCGAGATGCAAGTATTTCGCTGCAATCCATTATGTATATGGCGGTGCAATCTCCACGACCGAGGCTGGCCGTATTATTTTCAAAAAAGGAAGTTGCCACTTGCGGAGATGCACTCAAAAAACAAAGCGGGCCCCCAAGTTTCAAAGAGGGTCCTTTAATTCATTGCAACCGGGTTTCATTTCAATGTAGTTCAAAGAGGTCCAACGCGTTTCAAAGCTCCTGCTTCTTGTTCACGGACCGGCTGGTTGCAGGCAGTAGTAACGTCATCTCGGCAAGCCCCTCATTTAGATAGTAGTTGACTACCCCCAGGTGGGTTTGATTCAAATATTCAGTCTTGAAGGTATCCTGGGACTTGTAGGATAATGAGCGTTCCTGCCAAAAAACCAAAGTTTCAATTAGTATTCATCCTCCAGTAGGTTTGAAAATGAAATCCGGTTTAAGTTTAAAGCATGACTTTGTTTATCTGCTTTAGCGAGATGCAAGTATTTCGCTGCAATCCATTATGTATATGGTGGTGCAAACTCCACGACCGAGGCTGGCCGTATTATTTTCAAAAAAGGAAGTTGCCACTTGCGAAGAAGCACTCAAAAAACAAAGCAGGCCCCCAAGTTTCAAAGAGGGTCCTTTAATTCATTGCAACCGGGTTTCATTTCAATGTAGTTCAAAGAGGTCCAACGCGTTTCAAACCTCCTGCTTCTTGTTCACGGACCGGCTGGTTGCAGGCAGTAGTAACGTCATCTCGGCAAGCCCCTCATTTAGATAGTAGTTGACTACCCCCAGGTGGGTTTGATTCAAATATTCAGTCTTGAAGGTATCCTGGGACTTGTAGGATAATGAGCGTTCCTGCCAAAAAACCAAAGTTTCAATTAGTATTCATCCTCCAGTGGGTTTGAAAATGAAACCCGGTTTAAGTTTAAAGCATGACTTTGTTTATCTGCTTTAGCGAGATGCAAGTATTTCGCTGCAATCCATTATGTATATGGCGGTGCAAACTCCACGACCGAGGCCGGCCGTATTATTTTCAAAAAAGGAAGTTGCCACTTGCGGAGATGCACTCAAAAAACAAAGCGGGCCCCCAAGTTTCAAAGAGGGTCCTTTAATTCATTGCAACCGGGTTTCATTTCAATGTAGTTCAAAGAGGTCCAACGCGTTTCAAAGCTCCTGCTTCTTGTTCACGGACCGGCTGGTTGCAGGCAGTAGTAACGTCATCTCGGCAAGCCCCTCATTTAGATAGTAGTTGACTACCCCCAGGTGGGTTTGATTCAAATATTCAGTCTTGAAGGTATCATGGGACTTGTAGGATAATGAGCGTTCCTGCCAAAAAACCAAAGTTTCAATTAGTATTCATCCTCCAGTAGGTTTGAAAATGAAATCCGGTTTAAGTTTAAAGCATGACTTTGTTTATCTGCTTTAGCGAGATGCAAGCATTTCGCTGCAATCCATTATGTATATGGCGGTGCAAACTCCACGACCGAGGCTGGCCGTATCATTTTCAAAAAAGGAAGTTGCCACTTGCGGAGATGCACTCAAAAAACAAAGCGGGCCCCCAAGTTTCAAAGAGGGTCCTTTATTTCATTGCAACCGGGTTTCATTTCAATGTAGTTCAAAGAGGTCCAACGCGTTTCAAAGCTCATGCTTCTTGTTCACGGACCCGCTGGTTGCAGGCAGTAGTAACGTCATCTCGGCAAGCCCCTCATTTAGATAGTAGTTGACTACCCCCAGGTGGGTTTGATTCAAATATTCAGTCTTGAAGGTATCCTGGGACTTGTAGGATAATGAGCGTTCCTGCCAAAAAACCAAAGTTTCAATTAGTATTCATCCTCCAGTAGGTTTGAAAATGAAATCCGGTTTAAGTTTAAAGCATGACTTTGTTTATCTGCTTTAGCGAGATGCAAGTATTTCGCTGCAATCCATTATGTATATGGCGGTGCAAACTCCACGACCGAGGCTGGCCGTATTATTTTCGAAAAAGGAAGTTGCCACTTGCGGATATGCACTCAAAAAACAAAGCGGGCCCCCAAGTTTCAAAGAGGGTCCTTTAATTCATTGCAACCGGGTTTCATTTTAATGTAGTTCAAAGAGGTCCAACGCGTTTCAAAGCTCCTGCTTCTTGTTCACGGACCGGCTGGTTGCAGGCAGTAGTAACGTCATCTCGGCAAGCCCCTCATTTAGATAGTAGTTGACTACCCCCAGGTGGGTTTGATTCAAATATTCAGTCTTGAAGGTATCCTGGGACTTGTAGGATAATGAGCGTTCCTGCCAAAAAACCAAAGTTTCAATTAGTATTCATCCTCCAGTAGGTTTGAAAATGAAATCCGGTTTAAGTTTAAAGCATGACTTTGTTTATCTGCTTTAGCGAGATGCAAGCATTTCGCTGCAGTCCATTATGTATATGGCGGTGCAAACTCCACGACCGAGGCTGGCCGTATCATTTTCAAAAAAGGAAGTTGCCACTTGCGGAGATGCACTCAAAAAACAAAGCGGGCCCCCAAGTTTCAAAGAGGGTCCTTTAATTCATTGCAACCGGGTTTCATTTCAATGTAGTTCAAAGAGGTCCAACGCGTTTCAAAGCTCATGCTTCTTGTTCACGGACCGGCTGGTTGCAGGCAGTAGTAACGTCATCTCGGCAAGCCCCTCATTTAGATAGTAGTTGACTACCCCAGGTGGGTTTGATTCAAATATTCAGTCTTGAAGGTATCCTGGGACTTGTAGGATAATGAGCGTTCCTGCCAAAAAACCAAAGTTTCAATTAGTATTCATCCTCCAGTAGGTTTGAAAATGAAATCCGGTTTAAGTTTAAAGCATGACTTTGTTTATCTGCTTTAGCGAGATGCAAGTATTTCGCTGCAATCCATTATGTATATGGCGGTGCAAACTCCACGACCGAGGCTGGCCGTATTATTTTCAAAAAAGGAAGTTGCCACTTGCGGAGATGCACTCAAAAAACAAAGCGGGCCCCCAAGTTTCAAAGAGGGTCCTTTAATTCATTGCAACCGGGTTTCATTTCAATGTAGTTCAAAGAGGTCCAACGCGTTTCAAAGCTCCTGCTTCTTGTTCACGGACCGGCTGGTTGCAGGCAGTAGTAACGTCATCTCGGCAAGCCCCTCATTTAGATAGTAGTTGACTACCCCCAGGTGGGTTTGATTCAAATATTCAGTCTTGAAGGTATCCTGGAACTTGTAGGATAATGAGCGTTCCTGCCAAAAAACCAAAGTTTCAATTAGTATTCATCCTCCAGTAGGTTTGAAAATGAAATCCGGTTTAAGTTTAAAGCATGACTTTGTTTATCTGCTTTAGCGAGATGCAAGTATTTCGCTGCAATCCATTATGTATATGGCGGTGCAAACTCCACGACCGAGGCTGGCCGTATTATTTTCAAAAAAGGAAGTTGCCACTTGCGGAGATGCACTCAAAAAACAAAGCGGGCCCCCAAGTTTCAAAGAGGGTCCTTTAATTCATTGCAACCGGGTTTCATTTCAATGTAGTTCAAAGAGGTCCAACGCGTTTCAAAGCTCCTGCTTCTTGTTCACGGACCGGCTGGTTGCAGGCAGTAGTAACGTCATCTCGGCAAGCCCCTCATTTAGATAGTAGTTGACTACCCCCAGGTGGGTTTGATTCAAATATTCAGTCTTGAAGGTATCCTGGGACTTGTAGGATAATGAGCGTTCCTGCCAAAAAACCAAAGTTTCAATTAGTATTCATCCTCCAGTAGGTTTGAAAATGAAATCCGGTTTAAGTTTAAAGCATGACTTTGTTTATCTGCTTTAGCGAGATGACAGTATTTCGCTGCAATCCATTATGTATATGGCGGTGCAAACTCCACGACCGAGGCTGGCCGTATTATTTTCAAAAAAGGAAGTTGCCACTTGCGGAGATGCACTCAAAAAACAAAGCGGGCCCCCAAGTTTCAAAGAGGGTCCTTTAATTCATTGCAACCGTGTTTCATTTCAATGTAGTTCAAAGAGGTCCAACGCGTTTCAAAGCTCCTGCTTCTTGTTCACGGACCGGCTGGTTGCAGGCAGTAGTAACGTCATCTCGGCAAGCCCCTCATTTAGATAGTTGTTGACTACCCCCAGGTGGGTTTGATTCAAATATTCAGTGTTGAAGGTATCCTGGGACTTGTAGGATAATGAGCGTTCCTGCCAAAAAACCAAAGTTTCAATTAGTATTCATCCTCCAGTAGGTTTGAAAATGAAATCCGGTTTAAGTTTAAAGCATGACTTTGTTTATATGCTTTAGCGAGATGCAAGTATTTCGCTGCAATCCATTATGTATATGGCGGTGCAAACTCCACGACCGAGGCTGGCCGTATTATTTTCAAAAAAGGAAGTTGCCACTTGCGGAGATGCACTCAAAAAACAAAGCGGGCCCCCAAGTTTCAAAGAGGGTCCTTTAATTCATTGCAACCGGGTTTCATTTCAATGTAGTTCAAAGAGGTCCAACGCGTTTCAAAGCTCCTGCTTCTTGTTCACGGACCGGCTGGTTGCAGGCAGTAGTAACGTCATCTCGGCAAGCCCCTCATTTAGATAGTAGTTGACTACCCCCAGGTGGGTTTGATTCAAATATTCAGTCTTGAAGGTATCCTGGGACTTGTAGGATAATGAGCGTTCCTGCCAAAAAAACAAAGTTTCAATTAGTATTCATCCTCCAGTAGGTTTGAAAATGAAATCCGGTTTAAGTTTAAAGCATGACTTTGTTTATCTGCTTTAGCGAGATGACAGTATTTCGCTGCAATCCATTATGTATATGGCGGTGCAAACTCCACGACCGAGGCTGGCCGTATTATTTTCAAAAAAGGAAGTTGCCACTTGCGGAGATGCACTCAAAAAACAAAGTGGGCCCCCAAGTTTCAAAGAGGGTCCTTTAATTCATTGCAACCGTGTTTCATTTCAATGTAGTTCAAAGAGGTCCAACGCGTTTCAAAGCTCCTGCTTCTTGTTCACGGACCGGCTGGTTGCAGGCAGTAGTAACGTCATCTCGGCAAGCCCCTCATTTAGATAGTTGTTGACTACCCCCAGGTGGGTTTGATTCAAATATTCAGTGTTGAAGGTATCCTGGGACTTGTAGGATAATGAGCGTTCCTGCCAAAAAACCAAAGTTTCAATTAGTATTCATCCTCCAGTAGGTTTGAAAATGAAATCCGGTTTAAGTTTAAAGCATGACTTTGTTTATATGCTTTAGCGAGATGCAAGTATTTCGCTGCAATCCATTATGTATATGGCGGTGCAAACTCCACGACCGAGGCTGGCCGTAATATTTTCAAAAAAGAAAGTTGCCACTTGCGGAGATGCACTCAAAAAACAAAGTGGGCCCCCAAGTTTCAAAGAGGGTCCTTTAATTCATTGCAACCGGGTTTCATTTCAATGTAGTTCAAAGAGGTCCAACGCGTTTCAAAGCTCCTGCTTCTTGTTCACAGACCGGCTGGTTGCAGGAAGTAGTAACGTCATCTCGGCAAGCCCCTCATTTAGATAGTAGTTGACTACCCCCAGGTGGGTTTGATTCAAATATTCAGTCTTGAAGGTATCCTGGGACTTGTAGGATAATGAGAGTTCCTGCCAAAAAACCAAAGTTTCAATTAGTATTCATCCTCCAGTAGGTTTGAAAATGAAATCCGGTTTAAGTTTAAAGCATGACTTTGTTTATCTGCTTTAGCGAGATGCAAGTATTTCGCTGCAATCCATTATGTATATGGCGGTGCAAACTCCACGACCAAGGCTGGCCGTATTATTTTCAAAAAAGGAAGTTGCCACTTGCGGAGATGCACTCAAAAAACAAAGCGGGCCCCCAAGTTTCAAAGAGGGTCCTTTAATTCATTGCAACCGGGTTTCATTTCAATGTAGTTCAAAGAGGTCTAACGCGTTTCAAAGCTCCTGCTTCTTGTTCACGGACCGGCTGGTTGCAGGCAGTAGTAACGTCATCTCGGCAAGCCCCTCATTTAGATAGTAGTTGACTACCCCCAGGTGGGTTTGATTCAAATATTCAGTCTTGAAGGTATCCTGGGACTTGTAGGATAATGAGCGTTCCTGCCAAAAAACCAAAGTTTCAATTAGTATTCATCCTCCAGTAGGTTTGAAAATGAAATCCGGTTTAAGTTTAAAGCATGACTTTGTTTATATGCTTTAGCGAGATGCAAGTATTTCGCTGCAATCCATTATGTATATGGCCGTGCAAACTCCACGACCGAGGCTGGCCGTATTATTTTCAAAAAAGGAAGTTGCCACTTGCGGAGATGCACTCAAAAAACAAAGCGGGCCCCCAAGTTTCAAAGAGGGTCCTTTAATTCATTGCAACCGGGTTTCATTTCAATGTAGTTCAAAGAGGTCCAACGCGTTTCAAAGCTCCTGCTTCTTGTTCACGGACCGGCTGGTTGCAGGAAGTAGTAACGTCATCTCGGCAAGCCCCTCATTTAGACAGTAGTTGACTACCCCCAGGTGGGTTTGATTCAAATATTCAGTCTTGAAGGTATCCTGGGACTTGTAGGATAATGAGAGTTCCTGCCAAAAAACCAAAGTTTCAATTAGTATTCATCCTCCAATAGGTTTGAAAATGAAATCCGGTTTAAGTTTAAAGCATGACTTTGTTTATCTGCTTTAGCGAAATGCAAGTATTTCGCTGCAATCCATTATGTATATGGCGGTGCAAACTCCACGACCAAGGCTGGCCGTATTATTTTCAAAAAAGGAAGTTGCCACTTGCGGAGATGCACTCAAAAAACAAAGCGGGCCCCCAAGTTTCAAAGAGGGTCCTTTAATTCATTGCAACCGGGTTTCATTTCAATGTAGTTCAAAGAGGTCCAACGCGTTTCAAAGCTCCTGTTCTTGTTCACGGACCGGCTGGTTGCAGGCAGTAGTAACGTCATCTCGGCAAGCCCCTCATTTAGATAGTAGTTGACTACCCCCAGGTGGGTTTGAATCAAATATTCAGTCTTGAAGGTATCCTGGGACTTGTAGGATAATGAGCGTTCCTGCTAAAAAAACAAAGTTTCAATTAGTATTCATCCTCCAGTAGGTTTGAAAAGGAAATCCGGTTTAAGTTTAAAGCATGACTTTGTTTATCTGCTTTAGCGAGATGCAAGTATTTCGCTGCAATCCATTATGTATATGGCCGTGCAAACTCCACGACAGAGGCTGGCCGTATTATTTTCGAAAAAGGAAGTTGCCACTTGCGGAGATGCACTCAAAAAACAAAGCGGGCCCCCAAGTTTCAAAGAGGGTCCTTTAATTCATTGCAACCGGGTTTCATTTCAATGTAGTTCAAAGAGGTCCAACACGTTTCAAAGCTCCTGCTTCTTGTTCACGGACCGGCTGGTTGCAGGCAGTAGTAACGTCATCTCGGCAAGCCCCTCATTCAGATAGTAGTTGACTACCCCCAGGTGGGTTTGATTCAAATATTCAGTCTTGAAGGTATCCTGGGACTTGTAGGATAATGAGCGTTCCTGCCAAAAAACCAAAGTTTCAATTAGTATTCATCCTCCAGTAGGTTTGAAAATGAAATCCGGTTTAAGTTTAAAGCATGACTTTGTTTATCTGCTTTAGCGAGATGCAAGTATTTCGCTGCAATCCATTATGTATATGGCGGTGCAAACTCCACGACCGAGGCTGGCCGTATTATTTTCAAAAAAGGAAGTTGCCACTTGCGGAGATGCACTCAAAAAACAAAGCGGGCCCCCAAGTTTCAAAGAGGGTCCTTTAATTCATTGCAACCGGGTTTCATTTCAATGTAGTTCAAAGAGGTCCAACGCGTTTCAGAGCTCCTGCTTCTTGTTCACGGACCGGCTGGTTGCAGGCAGTAGTAACGTCATCTCGGCAAGCCCCTCATTTAGAAAGTAGTTGACTACCCCCAGGTGGGTTTGATTCAAATATTCAGTCTTGAAGGTATCCTGGGACTTGTAGGATATTGAGCGTTCCTGCCAAAAAACCAAAGTTTCAATTAGTATTCATCCTCCAGTAGGTTTGAAAATGAAATCCGGTTTAAGTTTAAAGCATGACTTTGTTTATCTGCTTTAGCGAGATGCAAGTATTTCGCTGCAATCCATTATGTATATGGCCGTGCAAACTCCACGACCGAGGCTGGCCGTATTATTTTCAAAAAAGGAAGTTGCCACTTGCGGAGATGCACTCAAAAAACAAAGCGGGCCCTCAAGTTTCAAAGAGGGTCCTTTAATTCATTGCAACCGGGTTTCATTTCAATGTAGTTCAAAGAGGTCCAACGCGTTTCAAAGCTCCTGCTTCTTGTTCACGGAGCGGCTGGTTGCAGGCAGTAGTAATGTCATCTCGGCAAGCCCCTCATTTAGATAGTAGTTGACTACCCCCAGGTGGGTTTGATTCAAATATTCAGTCTTGAAGGTATCCTGGGACTTATAGGATAATGAGCGTTCCTGCCAAAAAAACAAAGTTTCAATTAGTATTCATCCTCCAGTAGGTTTGAAAATGAAATCCGGTTCAAGTTTAAAGCATGACTTTGTTTATCTGCTTTAGCGAGATGCAAGTATTTCGCTGCAATCCATTATGTATATGGCGGTGCAAACTCCACGACCGAGGCTGGCCGTATTATTTTCAAAAAAGGAAGTTGCCACTTGCGGAGATGCACTCAAAAAACAAAGCGGGCCCCCAAGTTTCAAAGAGGGTCCTTTAATTCATTGCAACCGGGTTTCATTTCAATGTAGTTCAAAGAGGTCCAACGCGTTTCAAAGCTCCTGCTTCTTGTTCACGGACCGGCTGGTTGCAGGCAGTAGTAACGTCATCTCGGCAAGCCCCTCATTTAGATAGTAGTTGACTACCCCCAGGTGGGTTTGATTCAAATATTCGGTCTTGAAGGTATCCTGGGACTTGTAGGATAATGAGCGTTCCTGACAAAAAACCAAAGTTTCAATTAGTATTCATCCTCCAGTAGGTTTGAAAATGAAATCCGGTTTAAGTTTAAAGCATGACTTTGTTTATCTGCTTTAGCGAGATGCAAGTATTTCGCTGCAATCCATTATGTATATGGCGGTGCAAACTCCACGACCGAGGCTGGCCGTATTATTTTCAAAAAAGGAAAATAATACGGCCATCAAATTGTAGCCCCCATGAAAGGAAACACACAGGCAGATAAATGTTCCAAATCTTTACTGGAAACAGCTTGCCAGCAGGATGCAGCGTGGAACAAGGCATTAGCGGCTGAGTCCAGCCGCAAAAGGAAACCCACCGCTGAGAAGCGGGCCTGTGATGGCGTCAGGTGGGTGCTATCACGCACGGGAGGCAGTTTCCAAGGAATCAACTCTAAAGCAAGGCTAGTTTGTAAAGCGGGACTTTGCATAGACCCACAAGGGTTTTATCATTAACTTTATTGTTTCTGCCAGTCAAGATGGACTCACTGGAGGTCATAGTCTCCGCACTACAGGTACCAGAAGGCCTTGTTGGCCACGCCCACTGAGGCAGGAACCTGGAAGTTATGAAGAGCGGAGATTGCTGTCTGGCTGATTGCAGTTATTTAAGCCATTGAGGAAGGGAACCGGAGTTTCCGAAACGCGTCTGGCGAAAGAGTATGCTGATGCCTTGTTCCACGCTGCATCCTGCTGGCAAGCTGTTTCCAGTAAAGATTTGGAACATTTATCCGCCTGTGTGTTTCCTTTAATGGGGGCTACAATTTGATGAATATTAGCGGCTGAGTCCAGCCGCGAAAGGAAACCCACCACTGAGAAGCGGGCCTGTGATGGCGTCAGGTGGGTGCTATCACGCACGGGAGGCAGTTTCCAAGGAATCAACTATAAAGCAAGGCTAGTTTGTAAAGCGGGACTTTGCATAGACCCACAAGGGTTTTATCATTAACTTCATTGTTTCTGCCAGTCAAGATGGACTCACTGGAGGTCATTGTCTCCGCACTACAGGTACCAGAAGGCCTTGTTGGCTACGCCCACTGAGGAGGGAACCTGGAAGTTATGAAGAGCGGAGATTGCTGTCTGGCTGATTGCAGTTATTTAAGCCATTGAGGAAGGGAACCAGAGTTTCCGAAACGCGTCTGGCGAAAGAGTATGCTGATGCCTTGTTCCACGCTGCATCCTGCTGGCAAGCTGTTTCGAGTAAAGATTTGGAACATTTATCTGCCTGTGTGTTTCCTTTCATGGGGGCTACAAGTTGATGATTATTAGCGGCTGAGTCCAGCCGCGAAAGGAAACCCACCGCTGAGAAGCGGGCCTGTGATGGCGTCAGGTGGGTGCTATCACACACGGGAGGCAGTTTCCAAGGAATCAACTATAAAGCAAGGCTACTTTGTAAAGCGGGACTTTGCATAGACCCACAAGGGTTTTATCATTAACTTTATTGTTTCTGCCAGTCAAGATGGACTCACTGGAGGTCATTGTCTCCGCACTACAGGTACCAGAAGGCCTTGTTGGCCACGCCCACTGAGGTAGGAACCTGGAAGTTATGAAGAGCGGAGATTGCTGTCTGGCTGATTGCAGTTATTTAAGCCATTGAGGAAGGGAACCGGAGTTCCGGAAACGCGTCTGGCGAAAGAGTATGCTGATGCCTTGTTCCACGCTGCATCCTGCTGGCAAGCTGTTTCCAGTAAAGATTTGGAACATTTATATGCCTGTGTGTTTCCTTTCATGGGGGCTACAATTTGATGAATATATATATATATTATCTACTGGCGGTCGCCAGTAGATAGTTATAGTTAGGACCGTGTTTCCATAGGAAATCCGCAACATTCTATTTGGAATAACTTTGGCGCCGGTCGACGAATCCTCGCGAAATTTTCAAAACTAATGGGGCGCTACGCTCCTCTCCTACCCTGAAAGTCTCGGGGGGATTCGTCAAGCGGGGGCTGAGAAAAAATGGGGGTCCCAAAACGCGTTTTCCCCATGCATTTTTCCATAGGACCTTTAGACACAGCTACAGCCCGAATGGCTGAACAGAATTACTTGAAATTTGGCAGAGAGGTAGTCCTCAGGTCAAGGATGTGCCTTTTGTAGGTCTGGTGTAAATCTGTTCAGTAGGTCCTGAGAAAATAGCATTTAAATCAATATATATATATATCTGTAAGCGCGCTCCGTGCGCTTACCGTAAGCTTACCGTACGCGTACGGCGCCGTGCGCGAGCTCAATTCTGATTGGTGGTTACATGACTGTAAACATTCGAATCGGTCGAAATCAGGAAGTGTCGGCTGCCATTTTCTGTCTCTCGCACTGAGAAACAAAGGTGGGGAACGTGAAACGGGGGCAACGAAGAGAGTTGCAGACCCCCTAGTGTTTGTCAGGGGGTCCAAGAAGGACCCAAAAGTACGAAAAATAAATTTAATAATTTTAAAAAAAAATTGCGGGGTACGCGTACGGTAAGCTTACTACCCTGAAAGTCTCGGGGGGATTCGTCAAGCGGGGGCTGAGATAAAAGGGGGGTCCCAAAACGCGTTTTTCCCATGCATTTTTCCATAGGACCTTTAGACACAGCTACAGCCCGAACGGCTGAACAGAGTTCCTTGAAATTTGGCAGAGAGGTAGTCTACAGGTCAAGGAAGTGCCTTTTGTAGGTTTGGTGTAAAGCTGTTCAGTAGATTCTGAGAAAATAGCCTTTAAATCAATATATATATCTGAGCCAGCTTACGGTGCGCTTACGGTGCGCTTACCGTACGCGTACGGTGACGTGCGCGAGCTCGATTCTGATTGGCTGTTCGATCTAAGTAAACATTCGAATCGGTCGAAACCAGGAAGCGGCGGCCGCCATTTTCTCTCTCGCACTCTGAGGGGGGCAGCATAAACAAAGTCAAAAAACATCTAAAGGGGCAGTATATTCAGTTCTTAACCACCCAGCATCGATATAGGTGTTCCCCAACAACCCCCAAGGCCAAAAAAACAATTTTAATTTTTTTGAAAAAATCGCCGATTACGCTTACCGTACGCGTACGGTTAAAATTATTATAAAAAAAAAAATTATCCACACTTACCCCACCCCGTGTGCAAATGGTGCCTGAATGGCACCATTTACGCATGGCAAATCAATTAATGAAAACTACAAATGAATACCTTTCACAACGAAGCGCATAATATGTCCCCCATGTGTGCACCGCGTGCTCACTGTGCGCGCACGGTGCGTGAAGCGCACCGTGCGCGCACGGAACGAACTGCGTTAACTGGGCGCGCACGCCACGAATGGCGTAAAGTAACTTAGCATTTAAAAAACCGTACAAATTCACTGAAAAAACCATAGGTTTCACACACGTTATAGTTAGGAATTAGCATTTAAAAAACCTTGCAAATTCACTGGAAAAACCATAGGTTTCACACAAGTTATAGTTAGCTGTACATTTCACTCGTAAAAAACCAATGAAATTCCCCCGTTATTGTTAGTGCAGGCAACTATAACTCACGCGACCGCAATCCTCTGCTGATGACATATGTGTCTTTATGAAAAAAAAATATTTGTAATATATGTATAGCTAAAATTTAATGGAAGAAGACATGGGCAAATAAGTGTCTAAATACAGTATTAGCATCAGCAGAGGATTGCGGTCGCGTGAGTTATAGTTGCCTGCACTAACTATAACGGGGGAATTTCATTGGTTTTTTACGAGTGAAATGTACAGCTAACTATAACTTGTGTGAAACCTATGGTTTTTTCAGTGAATTATATATATATATATATATATATATATATATATATATATATATATATATCCGCTTCAACACTCTCCCCGTCTGTAAAAAGTACTAGCACTCACAGGCTTAGGTTTCATTTCACAACCTCGTTTTAATTCAATTTACAGCGCTTCCAAAACAAACGCGTTTCGGGGTTTCCCTTCATCAGTGTTTGCGTTTCACACTGAGAGGCGCCATTTTTAAATACCTTGGTGTTTCGAATATGGAAAAAACAGACATTCACGTCACAAAATTGTAGGGCGCCATCTTGGAGTGTACATGATTACAAGAATTCATCCGTAAAAATCGTTAATACAATATTTACAAGATTCTCCATGCCACCTTGGTTCAAAGAAAACAGATATCCAATGATCGCCATAATATTGAAGGCGCCAATTTGAAAAATGTTCCATTCATATGGTTTTCCATTATAAATACATATTTACAATATTTACAAAGATAAACATTGGGTTTATCGCAATAATTTGCTAGTCCTATTGAACCATATATTTACAGCACATGTAAGATTACTCGTTTTTTTTTGTGTTTTTTTTTCCTTCCACTATCATCCTCTTCCCCTTTTTTTTTTTTTTTCCCTTTCGCTTTTACTTCCCTCTCTTTTTTTTTTTTCTTCCTTTAAGAGATTCCTGCTTCTCCCCGGGAAAGATCCCTTAATGACTCCAGCATTTCGTCCGCCCCAAGAGGAGTTCTTATATTGTGCATTTTGTTATTAAACATAACACGCAAAAAAGCAGGGAATCTCATCTGCACTGTTGCACCTAGGGCACGAAATTTTTCCATCCTATGACCTAGTTCCCACTGCCGATCTAGAGTGGTCTTTGACAGGTCAGAACGAATCTCAAAAGGAAAGTCAGGACCATTTAAAGTCTTGTTTTTTAAGGCCAAATTTGGGATTTTTTCTTTAATCGAATAAGTAAGAAAATTGACCAAAATTCTCCTAGGCTTTTCTCTGCCAGGTTTCAGACGGAAGGGGTCCCTATGAATCCTTTGGATATCTCTCTCCAAGATGTTTAATGACTCTTCTAAGTTGAGTGAGACTTTAAGCAGGTTTACGACAAAGGTTTTTATGTCGCTCCCCTCTTTCCCCTCAGGAATCTTCAGAAGCCGGAGATTATTTCTTCTTGAAAAGTTCTCCAAAGACTCAACCCTCTCACGAATCGCATCCCCCTCTCTTTGCAGGTTATGGATTTTAGCTTGGGCAGAACCTAGGTTGGCTTTAAGTTCTTCTACTGAGCCTTCAAGGGTTTCTGTCCTCTCATTCAGCCGATCTACTTTTCGCTCCAAAACGTCACAAGCAGCCCTAATCTCTGTTTGATTCTCAGCACAGATCGCGAATCCCTGTTTTATGTCTGCTTTTAAAGAGTTTAGCAGAGACTCTATCGAGGAACAGGCTGTATCCGTACCACCACCACCAAACTCTCACCTTTCTAATGGCACAGGGGGTTGGTCGGAAATCAATGTCTGTTTCGTGGCTACTTCAGAGGATACTAATTTATTTAGCAGTAGACCATCTTGAGTGATTTGGACAAGTTGTGAACTAACAAACCCGTTAGCCTCCATTGTCGCCACTCTCCTGACTTCTTCTGCCGTCTGGTCATCGCTGCCTGACCCATCCACCGGTAAGATTGTGTCTGCTGGAAGAAAGCCTGCCACATGAGAGGCCATTTTCTCTTGGAAGCCTATACGGACAGAATAGCAATCTTGCTCAGGTAGGTGGGGTTTCGGAATGGTCAAGACTTACGGCAAAACCTTAAAGAATGAGCGCAAGGAGGGGGTAATGCGAGAGGGTTTAAGCTCTCCTTGTCTCCCTTTAGCAGCAGCTCTCTCGAGCCCTCTCTGGAGCCCTCTCAGTTCAGCAGCATTCCCCTCCTGCAATTCACTCTCACTGCCACAATCAGACAAAGGTGCCTGGGTACCGTGCCTATCCCTTGACCCCCTTCCCCTACCCCTGCCCCTGCCTTTTCGTGATTTACATTTGGCACCTTTCTTCTTTTTGCGGGAGTTAGGACTCTCAGAACTTACAAACTCAGCCCCACCTGAGCCTCCCCTTTAAACACTTTGTCCGTTTCCCGCACCAGCAATAGCCAATTCACCTTCGAAAACCGCCGTAGTTCTTGGGGGCTCCAAAGCAGGGGCAGAAGGCTCCGACAAGGAGGTCACATGGGGAAAAAAAGCACCAATCCCTTTACCCTCCGTCACCTTACCGCAATCTTTACAACTGCTGCCTGCCTGCACTGCACTCCCCCGAAGGAGACCTCGAGCCGCTGTGCTGCGGCCACGCCTAAGCTCCTCGGCTGCAGCCTCCCAGTGCTGCGGCAGGGAGAGCCTGAGAACAGGAACGGGGCGGGGGCGAGGACCCGGTCCAAAACTCCCAAACACATCCGCTGGTCAGTTTAGGAGAGGCGATATTTTCCTACTCAAAGGCTCAAAGGCACCACAACACACCGTGCATCAAAAACAATAACGAGAGAGGGAGAGGAGAGGGAGAGGAGAGCTTCACTGAGGACACGCGCTACCGCTCAGCACGCGGGCGCCATGTTTTCCCCCTCACCACTACTCTTTCGATGGGAAATAAGAGCCAAGATTACTCCTTTTGTCTTAATTACGCCGTGTATCGGCAAATGGCAGGCCCTGTGTTCGGGTCTGCCAAGAGTCTTTATACTAAGTCTCCATTGTTCATCTCATTCAAGCCGTGTATCGGCTAATTAAAACTAACCATTCCATGTTACAAAAAGAAAGAAAACAGAAAAGGAAAGGACACAAAATAATTGTCATACAGGCAAACAGTTATTCATATAAACAAGATTAGTGTGGGTGTTACTCAAGGGACATTATGTACCTTTCCTAGATCCCTAGGTGTGAGATTAATTCCTCCCCACTATTAAGTCCATTTGGAGTCTTCGTTTGTAGATCAATAATATAACGTGACTCCAATCTCCTTAGTCTTGCTACCTTGTCTCCTCCTCTAATGTTAAGGGGCACATGGTCCAAGCTGAAATACTGTAGCAGATCTCTGTTGCTCTGGTGTTTTACAGCAAAATGTTTAGCAACAGGATTACTTAAATCCTTGTTTGCTATGGCGCGCATGTGTTCCAACACTCTTACTTTGACGCTATGTATGGTGCTGCCAATGTATCTTAGGCCGAAAGGGCACACTAAGCAATAGACAGCATGACTAGTTTGATACGTCATAAATTTACTAATAGTTATACGATTCTTTAATCCCTTTATCTCATACGTTAGCACTCTTCTGCTAAAAGCGCAAGCCTTGCACTTTCCGCATGGAGAAAACCCTCTCATTTCACTCAATGTTCCTTGCTTAGTTGGAATCACATCTAAATGGCTGTGGACCAATCTGTCCTTTATTGATCTTGCTTTCCTGAAAGTTATCTGTGGAACTGGTGGGATGTCCCTTCCAATGATCAAGTCTGTTTTTAAGACGTGCGAGTTCCTGTGTACTACATCTCCCATAAGCCATGCATAGACTAATACGGAGCAGCCGATTGACGGCATGTGATATCGCTTTAAAAAGGAGGGTGTAAGACTAAGTGCTCATGTTGACTGCATAGACTGGAGAAAAAGGGAGTGTCCCGAAAAGCGTGGGCGGATGCAGTCAGATGCTGCATTAACTGAAGAATGTTGCTTTCCATACCGAATAAAGTGCTTTTTTGGGGGAGGCTAACCCGCGTCCGAGTGCGGTTGTTTGATGGACATGCCCCACCGAGCTGAAAAAAAATATATATATATATATTCACTGAAAAAACCATAGGTTTCAGGGTCGTTATAGTTAGCTGGACTTTTCACTCGTACAAAACCATTGAAATTCCCCCGTTATAGTTAATTCAGCTAACTATAACTCGCGCGTCCGCAATGCACTGCTGATGACGTCACATATTACATCACTCATGACATGGTCAGTGACATCACTCATGACATCACTCATGACATCTCAAATTACATCACTGATGACATCATCCAGTGAATGTGTGTTTTTCTGAAAATTACATATGTTTTATATATGTATATCTCAAGGTAGATGGAAGAATAAATGGGAATATAAGTGTCTAAATGGATGATTTGTTTTTGAAGAATTGATTGTATAACTGACTGATTAAGTGTATCTTAGTGAATACATGGCTTATTGAGTAATGTTTAAATATATAAATATCTGTATCAGTCTCTCACTTTGTGTATAAGTGGCTGCATGGTTTGGTGAGTAGCTACATGAGTGTCTATATAGGTTATTAGTTGGTTTTTTGAGTATCAGTATGAGTGTCTGAGTGTCTGTATGGTTCGGTGGGGGGTATTACGTAGTGCATAGGTGCATGAATGAGTGACTCACTGTTTGTATGTGTTGAAGACAGCATGTGTGCAGGACTGTATGGGTGGATGAGTGTGTGCATGGGTGTGTTAGTGAGTGAATGACTGTCTCAATAGTGTCTTTATGAGTAACTACTGGGAGGGGGTCAGGGGCAGCTAGGTGACCACACAGGGAAGGTGGGAGGGGCCATGGCAGCAGAGAAGACCATGCATGGCAAGTGGGAGGGTTAGTGGCAGCACAATGGCTATGATGGGCAAGAAGGAGGGTGCAGGGGCATGCACAAAGGACCATGGAGGATAGAAGGGAGGGTCAGGACCTGGGCACAGACAAGAGAGTTCAGGGGAAGGGGCCTCACAACAGACCGCGTGGGGCAGGCAGGAGGAGCAGTTGCAGCACAACAGACCAGGGAGGGCAGAAGGGTGTGGCAGTAAAATGGACCATGGAGGACAGGAGGAAGGGGATAGGGGCATGGCATGTGGACAGGCAGGGTGGAGGTGGCAGGGACAGGTTACAGTCATCTGACAATGCTAGGCAGGTGGAAGGGGAGTGGCAGCTCAACAGAACACTCAGAGTAGATAGGAGAGGCAGGTCCATGGAACATGGTGTGCAAAAAGGATGGAGCATTGGCATGTACAAAGACATCGGAGGGCAGGGGGAAGGAGAATAGGGGCAGCAAGCTAAGCACAGAGGCTAAGCAGGAGGTCAATGATGGGCCATAGAATTGGGCAATGGAGGGCAGGAGGAGTGGACTGGTACATCATGCTAAATGGAGGGCAGTGGCAGCACATCAGACCATGCATGGCAGGAGGGAGGAGGCTAGTCCATGGATTCAGACAACAGAGGATAGGGAGGAGGTGGATGGGGCAGCAAGCTAACTGTTCATAGAAGGTGGGTATTAGGAACTTTATTGTTTTTAAAATGTGTGTCTGTGCGAACTACTTAAAATATGAACAAGTATGCTGCATAATCTCACTTTTATTCGGGAAGAAGAGGACGTTTGTGACTGTGACTCCGGGCGCACTTGGCAGAAACACCCCCTGACCCTCCACCCCCCATCGCAAAATGTAATGCCCGTGAAAAGGGTAGGTGGACGCAGTGTTATATAGAACATAGTCCTGAGACCACGTTTGAAAATGAAAACTAGATAAAGTATATGGTATAAACTATGCACCAAAAAGTGTGATATAAGATGAACCGGGGCGTGAAATATAATATGCAATACATTGTGTGCAATGACAGATTCATTGGAGAGCGCGGGATAGCACAGGCACTAGCGCGTGCTATGCGATATGCGCCTTGGAGTGTAATATGCACAGGGCAGTGTTGTGTAACCTAACTAGTCTCTAAAGTTGTAATATAAAGTATGTGCTGGGGAGTGTAACATTGCATATGCACTGTGACAAAGATATGGATCCCAGATTGTAATATGTATGGCATAGCGCTGTGCGTTATAACATAGGCATCGAACAAGGCACGTTAGATGGGGCAATATAACCCGTGCGAAGGCAAGTGTGGCATGACATATTCACGGGGTGGTGTTACAGTGCACATGGGCTAGAGAGTGTCATAGCATACGCACTAGCTGGTGGAATACAACACAGAGGTGTGTGGCACTCGGCGAGCAATGGTGGGTGTAACACAGCATTGGGCTCAGCCAGGAGCATGCTGTGACTCTCAAGTGAGGTTCGTCTCCTTTCCAGAGAGTAAAACAAAAAGTATTACACATCCGGCGGTGGATGTGTGTTTTATTAACCGTGAGGAGGTTTCTTGCATAGTTTGGTCGAATTTTTGTCGAATCCCCTTTGAATGGCTTGGTGTGCGTGTGTGTTAAATGTGCCCGTCAATAGCTACCCATGTTTGTATAAATGAACGACAAGGGTGTCTACTTGGAGAGTACCCACCGGCGGGGGCACCGGGATTAGGCACGGTAGGGCGTCATACATGTCAGAGCTTCACTAGCGGTGTAAATACATTCCACGTGGATTCATTGTATGCATAGTCGCCTTTTAATGAATATCACGCAAATCGTCATGGTGATAGGTACATATGGTTTGTCCAGCATGTCCTAGGTGTTTCTATAAATATATATTTTTTAAAAATAATAAAAAACAAAGGCCGGCCTCGGGGAATGGGGTCCCCAGGGCCATAAGTGGCCTGAGGAGGGGGGCAACGCAGCCCCTCTCCTAAAGAATTTAAAAAAAAAAAAAAAAGCCATGCCCTGGGGGTTGGAGTCCCTGGGGCCGATTAAGGCCTTGGGAGGGCCAAATTAATTTTTTTCAACAAAAAAAAGTAGGGTGGAGGCCCTGGGGGATGAGGTCCCCAGGGCCAATAAATTAGAAAAAGAAGGGGGGCCCCACAGCCCTCCTTCTTAAAAAAATAAAATAAATAAAAGACCGGCATCGCGCCGGAGGCCACGCCCCCTCGTTGCAGCACTCTGCAAACGCGCCCCCTGGCCAGTTGTAAGTTGAGGAATTAATTCCCCTTCAATACTGAGGGTCCCTGAGGGCCAACTAGCCCAACAGGTATCTCCAGTATGCGCCAGGGAGCTACGTTTTAGACAGGTGTTCTGAGGCCACACCCCTTTTTACACCTCTAAGCAACGCAGCTCTGTGGCGCTTACTGGAGGTAACTAGTGGGCTAGTTTGACCCTAGGGACCCTTAGGATTCAAGGGGACTTAATCTCTCAACTTAGAACGGCCACAGGGCGCGTTTACACAGTGGTGAAGGGAGGGGACGGCGCCTGAGGTGACGTGTGCAATCACGCCCTGCGGCGTGTTTTAAGTTGGGGAAATAATTCCCTTTCAATCCTGAGGGACCCTGGGGGTCAACTAGCCCACCAGGTGCTTCCAATAAGCACCACTGCTCTGCGTTGCAGAGAGGTGGTGCAGGCCGTGCCCCTTTTTACACCTCTCTGCAATGGCGCGTACTGGACTTACCTAGTGGGCTATCTTGCCCCTAGGGACCCTCAGGATTCAAGGGGACTTAATCTCCCAACTTAAAAAACGGCCACAGGGCGTGTTTACACAGTGGGGAAGGGAGGGGAAGGGGCCTGAGGTGACGTGTGCAAACACGCCCTATGGCGCGTTTTAAGTTGGGGAAATAATTCCCCTTCAATCCTGAGGGCCCCTGGGGGCTAACTAGCCCACCAGGTGCTTCCAGTAAGCGCCACTGCGCTGCGTTGCAGAGAGGTGGTCTAGGCCGTGCCCCTTTTCACATCTCTCTGCAACGCAGCTCTGTGGCGCTTACTGGAGGTACCTAGTGGTCTAGTTGGACCCTAGGGACCCTCAGGATTCAAAGGGACTTAATCTCCCAACTTAAAACGGCCACAGGGCGTGTTTACACAGTGGGGAAGGGAGGGGTCGGGACCTGAGGTGACGTGTGCAAACACGCCCTGTGGCGCGTTTTAAGAGGTAGTTTTAATCCCCTGCCCTACTATATACTAGGGGCTTACAGAGGAGGTCATGCTAATCACAGGGGTGACCCCAACGCATAGTGTTCCCTAGTGTATATAGGTGTTTTCACTGTATTCTGAGTGTCTTTTAACATAGCACTGGCACTAGGACTGGTTAGTCAGACTCAGTTACCACCAGTATCCGTCTGAAAAAGTTGAGGGTACAGGATGATTTTGCAACAAGGCTTCTTTCTGCCCTTCTGTTTGTTCTTTCTGCACGTTATCCTTCTTCCTGCACTTTTCTTCGTCTTTGAGGACTTCTGTTGCTTCTTTCTGCATTTCTTTTTTTTCTTTCTGTGCGTTTTTTCTTCTTTCTTCACATGTCCTATCTCTGTAGGCATAGTTAGAAATTAGCATTTAAAAAACCTTTGAAATTCACTGAAAAAACCATAGGTTTCAGGCACGTTATAGTTAGGAATTAGCATTTAAAAAACCTTAGAAATTCACTGGAAAAACCATAGGTTTCAGGGGCGTTATAGTTATCTGGACTTTTCACTCTTACAAAACCATTGAAATTCCCCCGTTATAGTTAGTTCAGCTAACTATAACTCGCGCGCCCGAAATGCACTGCTGATGACGTCACATATTACATCACTCATGACATGGTCAGTGACATCACTCATGACATCACTCATGACATCTCAAATGACATTACTGATGACATCACTGATGACATCATCCTTGTGATAGAGTGGCAGACCTCCTCTCCCCCTAATAGAACCTTTGATACACACATTCAAAAATAGAAACAAAATTTTTCAAAACAATGGACATACCAATACCAGTTACAACAACCTATTCAGTAATTCTAAGATCCACATACACATCCACTCATTCACCAACAGTCCTATACAGTCACTCATACATGTACTCACTCATCATATGTACTCATACACCTATACATCCTGTTACACAACACCACTCATCCATAGAGTTACTCACACACATAGTCACTCATGTTAATAAAGAATCAAATATCCATTTACTTGCATATACAGTTATACATACACCACCACACTTACTTCTACAGAAACTTACACATACTTAGTCTTTTAAACAATCACTTATAGAAACACATACTTATTCATACATGAACTCTTTCAATCTCTCACTCTCACATATACTCGCTTATATATACCAATAGTCACATATACTAGTTTAAGACATATGTAGTTACTCATAAAGACACTATTGAGACAGTCATTCACTCACTAACCCACCCATGCACACACTCATCCACCCATACAGTCCTGCACACATGCTGTCTTCAACACATATAAACAGTGAGTCACTCATTCATGCACCTATGCACTACGTAATACCCCCACCGAACCATACAGACACTCAGACACTCATACGGATACTCAAAAACCAACTAATAACCTATATAGACACTCATGCAGCTACTCACCAACCCATGCAGCCACTTATACACAAAGTGAGAGACTGATACAGATATTTACATATTTAAACATTACTCACTAAGCCATGTATTCACTAAGATACACTTAATCAGTCAGTTATACAATCAATTTTTCAAAAACAAATCATCCATTTAGACACTTATATACCCATTTATTCTTCCATTGACCTTCAGATATACATATATAAAACATATATAATTTTCAGAAAAACACAATATTCACTGGATGATGTCATCAGTGATGTCATTTGAGATGTCATGAGTGATGTCATGAGTGATGTCACTGACCATGTCATGAGTGATGTAATATGTGACGTCATCAGCAGTGCATTGCGGGCGCGCGAGTTATAGTAAGCTGAACTAACTAAAAGGGGGAATTTCAATGGTTTTGGAAGAGTGAAAAGTCCAGCTAACTATAACGCCCCTGAAACCTATGGTTTTTTCAGTGAATATATATATATATATATATATATATATCTTACTTACTGGCGGTCGCCAGTAGGTAGTTATAGTTAGGACCTATTATCCATAGGAAATCAGCAACATTCTATTTGGTATAACTTTGGCGCCGGTTGACAAATCTTTGTGAAATTTTCAAAACTGGTGGGGCGCTCCGGTCTGCTCCTATCCTGAAAGTCTCGGGGTGATTCGTCAAGGGGGGGGCGAGAAAAAAGGGGGGTCCCAAAACATGTTTTCCCCATGCAATTTTCCATAGGAACCTTTAATCGCAGCTGCAGCCCGAACTGCTGAACGGAATTACACCAAATTTGGCAAAGATATATATATATATATCGACAAAATCCTAGAGCATAAGCAGCCGCAATGGCACAACACCAGGGCACAGACTCTGAAAGCTGGTATGCAACAGTTTATTCACACATCAAAAGAAGTCCAAATGATGCGTTTCGGCTGCCAGACATGCAGCCTTGATCACATAGCGCGCTGTGGAAATATGTGTGAAATATATACAGGTGAGTGTGGTAGTCTTGTTACTGTGTCAATTATTGCGAGAAGGCATTTTTACTACAGTTTACTTCATTCATCATGCGTGTTGTTTTACTGCAGGTAGAAAAGCAATATTTGCTGACATGGCATGGTATGGAAACAACATAGAGGACAGACTAAATACTCAAGTACTCAAAAATATATTGGCAGCCCTATTAATGAACCGCGATGTGTGTTCTAAATGCGTGATGCTTAACGAGAGACAGACAAAAATAATCATAACCTTAAAAGTGCGAGGCATCCCAGATAGAGGTAACTACACCTTCTCTCTGGGAGATGCATCCATCTCGGGGAAAATTAAGAACCCCTGCGACGGTCCACGGAAATACGCACCACAGTGTCTGCGGGATGTCCAGGTCAGTCTGTGAGCACACTAAAGTGCCTCATGTCGCGTATGGGTAAGAAGTAGCGATAGCGCTTAAACAATATATATATACATATACAATAACTTACAAAATTTAAAAAACAAGCCATTCTAATATTCTAATTACACACAAAAAAGATAAAAAATTAAAAATTACAATTAACAAAAAATATTTAACACATTAAAAACATTAATTCTCATTAATTATAAATATTATAATATGAAATAAACCAAAACATAATAATATAAATTGTAACAATATAAAATAAAGTATAACATTTTACATTTAATACATATGCTATTCCCCCTACAATATCAACAAAAGTGGGCAAAGTTTTGGACTTAGGAGGTATAAAATGTACTACTTCCACTTCACACCGTGCAGCTGTAGGAAAACTGTTACATTACATAGGGGTACAATTTACTATTCCCACTCCCTTGAGTGTAACAGTAGGTTCATTCTTAAATTGTAGAGGGGTGCATTTTATTATTTCCTCTACAGTCACTGTAACAGTAGGGAAAGTGTTGGATTGCGGAGGGGTAATATTTACTATATCCACTCCAGTCAGTGTAACAGAAGGGAAAGTGTCGGCTTGGGAAGGAGTAAAATGTACAATTCCCACTCCAGTCACTGCAACAGTAAGGATAGGTTTGGATTGCGGAGTGGTAAAATGTACTATTCCCACTCAACTAAGCACAACAATAAGTAATGTGTTGGATTGCTGAGGGTTACAGCCAATAACATCAGCTGCCTGAGAGGGTTCAATAATTTGCTTAGAGCTATTTGGATGGGCGAGGTATTGGAAATTAATGATTTCACCTTGCTCCCCCGGAAATCTGACTTGAAGAAAACTTATTAGGAGTGGGTGCTTCAGGAGGAACTGAGCAGGGCCAAGGGGAAGCTTATTCTAGATTTTTGGCTCACAAATGAAATCATTCCCTGGAAGGATATATAAATTTCATAGAATACCGGGGATAGGAAATTATGTACCCAGTTCAGGCCTAGTACTTTGCCCCTAAATGTTTTTACTAGTAATAGGAATCGGGGGAATTGAGCTACCCCTAGTTGCCTGGGGTGTAGAAATCATCACAAAACCCTAACCCATGTAATGTTCGCCTGTCCACTCTTTAAAATGCCTAGGAAAAATTGGCTTATCCCAATTTGCAAGATTTTAGGAACAGATAATTATCGGATCGTACTGAGGGACCTGAAGTCTGAAGCTAGGCAACTATTTTCTTGTGCAGTAGCAACATTTTTGGGTCAATTGTGGGGCATCAGGTGTAGGGCTCAGAGGATGATTTATTAGTGAAGTTTTAACTATACTTCTTTCGCCATAGTACTGTTAAATTCTTTGCAGATGGCGTCCTCCTGGGGTTGATTATGTTGTATTCTGCACACTGGTATTCTGACATTATTATGGGTCCATCACTGTTTTATTGTACTTGATGCATTTTATATTTTGATTATTATAGTTTTACAATTTTTTTTAAATATTTGTTAGGGCAGTTTACCACTGCACAATAGAGGATCAAAGGATTTGACGTGGATAATTATGGTCCTCAAATTACATTATCAATTATATTTAACTGTAATTATACAATTTTTATGATTGCCTATTTATTTAATGACATTAACCTAATATCCTACCATTCATCTCCCTGGTGTTTCTAAGGTTGACGTACATAGCCCCATCAATCGTACGACTGCTAAGAGACAATTTATTAATGGCAGAATCCTTTCCACCACTTTTGCACTTTGTATGTCCTAATTAGGCTTGGTTTAAGATCTGCACTTTAGTGTACCATTTTAATACCTCTGTACTCTAACTGAACTTTCATTACTCAAAGTTGAAATAAAGTATTTATGATGAAGATTATTTGTGCTCCATAGCTCAGCGGAATCCCCCTGCAGGTTTCAATCTGACCGCCGTCATCATAATATGGCGGTCAGAGTGAAAACAAAGATGTTGGGTGGAAAGCCTCCGAAAGCTGGTCAGCGGCATTCTGCTCAAAATCGTAATTTGGCCCCATATATATTACACAATTTACATTATTATTTTTCATTCAAAGAATTCATATTAATTAAAATGTATTATTTACAAAAAAAGTATTGTTAAATAATTCTAATTTAGTTACGTCCCACCCTATACCCCTACAAAACCCACAACCTGCTCATAAAATATAACATAACAAAAAATATATATTTACACAATTAACATAATTGTCATTTAAATAATCAATAGCAATTTAACATATTAGTTAATTAAAATTAAATTACTTCCCAACCTATACCCCTCCAAAACCCACAACCTACATCTAACTTTAAATAAAAAAACATATTGTACAATTAACATAATTAATTTTCAAGTAAATAATTAATATTAATTAAAAACAAATTAATTTTAATTTAATTACGTCCTACCCTGTACCCCTATAAACTCACAACCCACAACTATTTTAAGAAACATGAACAATAATTATACAAAAAATGCAAAACATATACATTTAAATGTTATAATAAAACCCATAACAATAATTTTAAAACTATATTATTAACAACTCTATTTTTGTAAACGATATTAATGTCTTAGATATTTTCAGAATCAATAATACTTACCTTAAATCAATATTCTTGATAACGGTATTCTTGCAAATTATATTTCCATATCACGATATTTAGGACACGATATTTTGGCAGCACAATATTTTTTTCTCTCGATATTTTGTCTGAATACCGTCCACTTGTAAATGTTGATAAATATTCCCATTTTCCCCTTACGGAAGATCTGTTATCAACTACTTATGACAGAGTCATTGAGAGATTTGAAATTGTTTTTTGCAACTGGGGTTCTTTTCTGATTTTGAAATTTGGCAATGGCCTGCCTTTCAATAGTCGAAATTGAAATATTTTCTTACTCATCTAAATGTCAAGCATCAGAAAGACACAACTCTCTCGACACAGGTGAATGGTGTGGTTGAGAGATTTATGAGCACCCTCAAGAAGACAGCCCAGCATGCTGCACTGGAAAAGCTTGAACTCAAGATAGTTCTTCAGTTTATAATCGTGCATACAGGTTAACTCCACATTCTACCACGTGAAAGCCCTGCACCTTAATGTGTGAGTGAGAGCCACAGGCACCAAATTGCCACAATGGACCCTGAGAGATCTATTGACAATGACAAACTTCGCACCACTGATTTGGGTCACAAACACAAAATAAAGACCTATGCGGACAGACTTTGCTGTGCTCAGAGCAGTGTGTACAAAAGAGGAAACCAAGTTATTGTCACGTAGAAATGAAAATGCAAGTCTGATGCTCTTTTTGATGCTGACTCACTGAGGGTTGTGACTAGTAGAGGACACATGGTGACTGCTCACAGTCCTTGAAAGTCCATTACACAAGATTCTTTGTTTGAGCACCTGCCTCGACATTTGCGAACTCCAGATGTCAGAAGTGAGACTGATTCACCTGAGAATCAAGAGAGCCCAACTATTGTACCAATGTCTCGGTCATGGACACTTCTCCAGTGTCTCCTCAACCTTACATGACCAGATCTGGGAGATTGATGTGAGCACCAAAATGACTTTTTGAAGAGTTACGATGTATATATGTATTATTTGTACATTTTATTTGGCAATGGTTGAGATGTAGTGTCTTGTGAGTTAGAGATGACAGGACCCTTTTGGTTCCTGACAGACTCTGTAGAACAGTGATGTAAGTCAGTGTGTTGGTGATAGAATTCTTGATGTAGAATTTTCGGTTAATGGTTACACACTGAAGATTAAAGACTTGTAATTCCAAGCTCCGTGTGTGGTGTGATCCCTTGCATGTACCCAGGCTGGGGTGCCTACTAGAGATGCCACCACAGTAAGACTGCCTAATGCTAAGGCACTACATGTAAGATGACGTCTATATTACAGGTTTGCAAAGTTATTGAAAGGCTTACCAATGAAAAATCACGTTTTGATTTAAACCTCAGATTGTTAAATTCCAGTGTGCAAACACATCATCTGAAATATCACCCTTTATATCAGCAGACAATCTGGATTTAGCTTTCAGAGCAAGAGTTTGAAAACAGTCACAACACCATTTACAGATTTGCCTTCCCTTCTGACCATCACCCTTGAAAATGTATGTGGTAGTATAACTTATGTGATTGGTTCAGTGATGACCGCCATATTCTCACAAATGTCCCCTGTGCTGACTGTTTCTGGCTTGGTAATATTCTTCCTTTTCTCAAAGATGACAACCTATTATATTTCAAACTGTTATTGCAGATTTCAGCTGGCTCGATTTTTGGGCAAAACGTTTGCAAAAGAAGCCTATTTTTTCATATGTTATAGTTTTGCAAACATCTCCCAGCTCCTACATCGAACCAATATTTACAGGTAAACATTGTCTGGAACAAATATAGTTGCCTGTTAATTTCAATGTGCCAGTTGTCCACATACAAACAGCCATATCAAGTCACCCACTGGTGGCAAATCAGGACATTTGTGAAGTCCTATATTTGCTGGCACTCTGCAAACCAGATTCTGCCTTATCTTAAGTATCACCCTGATATAAGAACCAACTTAATCAGAAATTGTGCATTCCTTTGTCAGTGACACATGAAGAAATTAATCTAGAAGTAACATCAACGATATGCTTCTGATCTCCAATGAAGCCTATGCTAAGTCTGCTGCATGTTCATCTGAGTTGAGACACCTGATTACTCTCTGTGATACAGTTTCCTTAAGTCATATAGAAACCTTAATCTATGTTTCTTAATCATTGTCAACATCATCATCGTGCAAAGCATCTGCATCCTCTAATGGCTGAATCGACCATATGGCTTGGCTAGATGATCCGTTTAATGACATCTGAGTATTGGACGATTTGACATTTGGGTACATGACTTCTAGAACATTCTACAGGATCAACTTCTTTTTGCATAATTGCTGCCTGCAAAATGTGAACATCAATAGACTACATCTGAGTTCATCAAAAGACTCTGAATTCACTAATGTAATTCATACACTCTTCTTGTGTTTCTTTGTTGTGTACCATGTCATGATTCTTGTTCGCCTCATCTGTCACTTTTACACCCTGTTCTTTGACTTTTGCTGTACTAGCCTGTGGAACTTTGTATTTCAAGTGCTTTGGTTACAATGTTGTGCGTTTGGCGCTGTACCAATTTGGCAAATGTTAGAAGGGGCTAAACTGGGAAGGCACTCTATACTTAGCTATAAATGGACTCCTGTAATTTGTGAAGTAGTCTACGGTAGCATCCTCAATGTTATCTTTGAATTTTTTAGGTCAGATCCGCTCCTGTTTGTAAAGTATAGTGGCACCCTGACAAACTTGACTGTATAGTAAGGGCTCCTATTCCACTGTGTTTCACATGAATTATTATCCTTCGGATCTTTAAGTGAACATGCATAAATAAACTATGTATTGTATTTTGAGATGTAAAAGACTCCTGATGCATTTCCTCATCCCTTCTTCTGTGGTAGAAGTGAATTTTTAACTTCTGCTGATCTTTGATCAGTATTGAATGTCTCTCTAGTTGGAGTCTGGTGTTATTTCTTTCTCTACTCAATTAGACCTGCATGATTTTATGCCTTTTTTTGGTGTTTTTCTTTAAATGCATTAATGTATGGGCAGAGCCAGACTACTTTTGAAGATCACTGTAAATAAAAGTAACTCAGATCCTCAAATCTCCACCTGCCTCTTATGGTGCTAAACCTTAAACAATTAAGAATGGCCCACCCTCATCTAATTTCTCTTCTAGTTATCCAAATCTTGATAAAATTCTGAATGAGCTGAGGGCTCCACAGACTTTAATGATCACTACCAATACAAAACTACAACAAATTATAGGTATGTGTTTAGCTATGGAGAACAGCCTGGTTAAAATGAAACAAGGAATGAGTGAGCTTCAGGATTTTACTTCTGAAATCTCAAAGATGGATCTAGAGTCACAAATTCTTTAACATCAAATTTTTTTAGCTTAATTAAATTTTTTCTATGATGGACAAGGAGCCAAGGCACAAGCTCACAGGCTCAGTAGACAGGTGCAGACTGGAACAGACCATTCAGGGGCAGTGACCAAAGGTGGCCGTGTTTTGAATTTTTGACGGTCTTCCACAGTCAACAGTGATTGGTTGCTATGGGTTTGGTGGGGGCTCTTGTGTGAGCATCATGGGCAGCAGCACAAGTTAAATAATGGGCTAAGCCCTCTGAATGTCTTTCTCTCTGCTCGCTGAGCCCTGATGACTGCTGACGCACACCCTACTCTTTTGGCACCAGAGTTCTTCTGTTCCCCATCCTCCAGTCCCTATATTGAGGCCACTGGGTGATGTGCCTTTTTCAATCATCAGTTTAGGTGGAGGAGGAGTCGTGTTTGGCCAGAAAACAGGTAGACAACCTTGGCATCAAGAAGATAAGTGCAGGCGTGCTGCTGTTCCCTGTCGGAGGTGTGAGGTTGCAGTCCCCTGCTCTTCTGGGGCCGGGCTTGGCTCCGCCCCCACTCCCACTTTCTAGTACTCACCGGGGCTCTACAGGATACCGGAATTGGTCGGCCGGGCTTGGCTTCGCCGGACCACAACTCCCATCATCCCTAGGGGCAGGACGCCTCAGAACAACGCGCCAGGAGGCGCTTAAAGTTGGGCTCGGGGCAGAGTCCTTTGGCGTGCTGCTGTTCCCTGTCGGCGGTGTGAGGTCGACGTCCCCTGCTCCTCTGGGGCCGGGTTTGGCTCCGCCCCCCACTCCCGCTGTACAGTACTCACCGGGGCTCTACAGGATACCGGACTTGGTCGGCCGGGCTTGGCTCCGCCGGACCACAACTCCCATCATCCCTAGGGGCAGGACGCCTCAGAACAACGCGCCAGGAGGCACTCAAAGTTGGGCTCGGTCCCACGTCCTGCGAGGACGCGCGCGGGACGAGCCGGGCGAAGCCCGGGCAAAGGGCGGGCCGTCTGTGGCCGTCCGGGGCTGGACTGGGCTGGGCTGGGCCATTTCCCTTGGCCTCATCACGAAAGCATGAAATTGAGTTATTGACCATTCGGTACGCCTTGATTCCCTAAAGTATTTACTTGTTCATCATTGGTTTCCTCGGTTAAACCGAGCGGTATCATTTTTATTTCAATGTAGTTATTGCCATTTTAGTAAATAAGACGATCAATAAGCTTTTTATTGCTATTTCTACTCACATGCTTAGATTTTTATAACTAGGTGCGGGTTTTATTCTTCCCCCTGTATCTTACCCCCTTTATAGAGGTGTATTCCTTGTAAATTCGAAATATAGATCATGTCGAAATGCAAATTACAAAAGGGACCGATTAATTCTGCTGAGACCCCAGGGTCTACTATTGACTGTTACCTTGTTAAGGCGGTTAGCGCCATTAGCTTTGAGATAGACAAGGCGGAACGGCGCCTTTCGCTATGACTAGGTAATGGACCTGGTTCTAGCAATATGATCGAATCTCAAGCTGAGTGTAACACACCTAAAGATCTACTTATCGCCCCTCATTCGAATACTTTATGTCCTGACTTTGTTGCAGACTCCACGGATTTTAGAGAAGCCCATAGCTTACCCAATGGTTCACCACTCTCCAAAAGGAAAAGGAGCTGTAAGAAATTACAGCAAAAACAGGGGGGAGCCAATAAAGGTGTAAAGGCCATGGCACCTAATCCTATAGTGGAGCATACATCTAACTTGGAATCTATATGCGATTCACAGGTTAATAAGATCATAGCTGCCCTAACCCATACATTAGAATCCCACCTCAAACAATTATATGACAAATTAGATCATCTTAATGATGAGGTAGTGAGACTCAATGGGGCACTTAACATATTCGAAGATATGGCTAAAAAGACCACAATTGGGCAACAGGAAGGACCACAAGGAACAGGAGCTATACCTGTTGTAGGGGATGCACCAGATATCACCAGGAGTGGAAGAGTTGGAGAACAGGTTAACCCTAACCTCATAGAATTGAATTCAATGGCTAACTCAGTCCCCCTGGGATATAGGAAGGAATTATTGTGGAACAGCAATCCCCGGGAGGTAGATGATCAAGCTACTAGGAATACGAGAACCCCACAGGTATTACTAAACCAGACAGAAAAAGTCCAAGAGGAGGATAAAAGGGTTAGATCTATTAACCTACCCCCGGAATGCTGCCCGTATGTGGTAGTATTGGTGAATATCCCCCATCTTAGTCCGAGTATTACAGAAACTCATGCTTTCCTCAAAAATAAAGTGGTGGATTTGCTACATCGTAACTGTGGCTATCCTGTTAATCATGTGGACCAGATCCTTACGACAAGACGAGTAAATTGGATCGGTCCTTTAAGGAAATCAACGAAGGGTGATTGTGTAAATTTCAAAAATCCTGATTATTCCAGGATCACCCTGGAAAGAGGCTCCACTGTGACTGATATTGAAGGTAGAATTTTAGCCCTTCCACTTGTTTTTTTTTATAGCCATCTAAAACAAGTTACATCTATGGTCACAGACCCGGTACACCGTAGAGCTAACTGGACCTCGCCCCCTTTACTATCTTTTGCTCTTCCGACCCACAATAGATTTCAACCACTCAGTAGTCTCGAGCAGAATGATTGACAAAGCCCTACCCTCCACGTTAAAGGAATGGCGGGATTTAGGAGTAGTAACACACAAGGGGATGAGGGATTGATAGGAAAAGTACCTTTAAGACTGAAGATAATTACCTCGGGGGATAAAGGTACTATGAAATGTCGGAATTGAGCGAAGCGTTGGTAGAGTCCCCTGATGGCAATATGAGTGAACCCATGGAAGTAGTTATCTCCCAGAATGTGATTCCTACGATTAATGTGCCAAGGGCTGTCCAATATCCAACTACCAAGGTAGCCGAAGCTAACAAGAGCACTATAGTATGTGGTCTATATATAGTCTCCTGGAATATAGCCGGATTGATAAAGAAAAGAGAGATGCTAGAATGGATGGATTTCCTTGGTAAACATGATATCATATGTCTCCAGGAAACCTGGTGCCAAGACTATGTTAATTTTGATGGGTTTGTTTCTTTTAATTTACCCGCACTGAGGTCTACAGCTGGTAGAGCGAAGGGAGGGTTGTTAATACTTATGTCTAATAATCTGCCCATTGAAGTTAAAACATCTATAAATGTTGGATGTCACTCACAGGTACTTTGGCTACATCAAAAAACAGGACGCGATGTTTTGTTAATCAATTTTTATAATCATTTGTTCGATTGTACTCGACACAAGGTAGTCATAGAACTGGAAAACAAAATCGATTGCCTGGGTAAAAAGATAGGTGTAAACTTTGATATCATCTGGGTGGGCGATTTCAACGTACAAACATGCTCCCTATCTGCGACAAAGGTCTGTGGCTTCAGGAATGATTCAGGAGACGATTGCGTGCATTTTCCACATAATTCATATGGTGAAATCTTAAATTTACTTTTGGCCAAATTTGATCTGGACCTCCTGCAGTGTGCAAAAGATGGTTCTGGTAACTTGATTCCTACCTTCACAGGTAGAAATGCTAATACTATTATAGATCACGTATTGGTTTCTGTTAATATTGTCCCATTCTGTACCATTCTGAGGATAGAAGATCTATTGTTAAGTGATCATAATTGTATTAGTATGATAGTTGCTGTATGGGGCAATAGATGCCCGGTAATACCAATCACAATTGGCAACATAACTCCGTGTAGACCTAATGGCACCAGAATAAAATGGAAAGGGGTTAATCCGGACAAGGTAATTAAAACCATTGTCACCACATGTTATTCTGAGATACTTGAGAATTTGGATGATAAAGTCGAACCATTTTCGATCTTAATGAATTTCTGTAAAATCAATGGAACTATTAATAGTATCATGACCACAACATCTAATAAGAATTCTAAACAAGATAGAGGATGGTTTAATCACGCATGTACTCACTCTCTGAACCAGCTCAAACAAGCACTGTCTAGTAAGAGTAGGGATCTGGTGCTTGTCAAGACCTTAAGACAGGCCTATAAACTACATCTAAAACGCAGAAAGAGAGAGCTCAAATAGCCAGCTTTTTTGGGAAACAGTTAATTTACCCTTTTTAAAAAACGAGGGTGTTCCCGAAATGACATCATATGTCAGCAGTGAGGCATGGGTTGAGCATTTCTCTAGTATATTCAATCCAGGGAATGTAACCATGATGGATGTTGGTGAATTTAGTCCTTGGCCGATTCTACCACTTAATATTACATTAGCAGAGGTAGATCAAGGAATTAGCAGTAGTAAGGGAGGGAAAGCCCTGGGCCCTGATTGTGTCCCAATAGATGTCTATAAAGCCCCACCTGCTCTCTGGGGCCCCATATTAAATAGAGTTTTCAATGCTGCTGTTGTTGAAGGTGCACCTCCCACATGGGGCGAATCCATTATTATCCCCATATTTAAGAAAGGGGACAGATCTGAGGCAAAAAACTATCGGCCGACCTCTTTCCTAGACTCATCTATTAAAATTATGATTAGTGTTTTATTAATCAGATTAGAGGAATGGGTGGAGGACAACGGGATTTTAACCCAATCACAGTATGGTTTTAGGAAGGGACGGCGGACCCTTGAACAGTGTATACATTTGGATTCACTAATAGGAAAATATACACGTGCCCAGCAAGGGTCCCTCTTCCTTTGTTTTGCTGACCTAAGTAGTGCATTTGATCTAGTGGATCATGCCATGCTATGGCCGATTCTACTAGAACTTGGTGCCCCAGAATCTATTATTATTTTTTTGGCCAGGCTTTATGAAAAATTAGTAACATCAGTACGGTACGGCCAAAGGGGCGAGTGCACTCCTAAATTTAAGGTCAAATTAGGTATTCGGCAGGGATGCGTCCTTGCCCCGCTACTTTTTACCCTTTTTATTAATGAAGTGGATGCAGCACTCAAACTTGTAAAGTCTGATGCACCCCAGGCGGAAGGACTAGCTGTGCCTGTCCTGCTGTATGCAGACGATGCAGTACTTTTAGCAAGAACAGCAATTGGCTTACAGAGGTTAATAGACAAGTTTGTTGATTTTATTAAGGGCAGAAGGTTGCAGATCAATAGGACTAAAACATATGCCATGGTCTCTGGCCCACGGCCTGTGAAATCTAAATCTTTCTTTATAGAAGGGTAGAGAATACAAACAGTAGACAAGTTTTGTTATCTAGGGATAACTTTTTTAAGTAATGGTAAATGGTCGCAGGAAATGGTGAATGTTAGGTCCAAGATGGCAAAAAGTGTACATGGAGTCTTCAGGTTTGCCGCAAAAATAGGGGACCGTCGCATTAAAGATATGATGCAGATCTATCAATCAAGATGTACCTCAATTGCACTTTATGTTGCCGGGGTCTGGGGCCATCACCCCCATGGTGATCTGCAAATAGAGGAAAATTCGTATCTTAAAAGGTTGCTCTGTCTACCCACTTGAGCGTCCTCTGATTTAATACATAGCGAAGTGGGGATTAGCTACCTGACTGACCTTATTGGGCTTAGACCATTATTAACCTGGAGATCTATATGGTTGAAAGAAGAAACTGCATTTAACAGGAAAATTATTAATGACTGTTTCCAACTAGATAATTGCTTAAAGATCCCTTGGCTCAATTATATAGTACAAACTTTCAAGGATGTATTTAATTTAAACGTCCTAGAAAACCCCAATGAACTAAGTAAAATGTCTAAAAATGAACTGAAAAATACATTTCTGAGGGAGAGAAAGTTTGTAAGACAAAAAACCAGTGGGCACTTAACAACTAGCCATTTCTACTACTCACTCTCAGACACAGAGGGTTTTCAAGCATATTTGAGTCAGGTAACTAGATCTTCACATCGATTTGTCCTTACAAGAATGAGATTAGGCATCGTCCATCACTTGGTAGCATTTCCCTGTGTTAAAAAGTATCCTGATTCCCCTTGCCCATGCGTTGGACGTACCAAACAAAGTACTCTGCACTTTCTTCTTATATGTGAATTGTTTTTAAATTTTCGTATTGCCTTTCTTAAACCTTTGTTTAAAAAATACTGCACTTTAACCACAAATGCTGCTATGAGTTTACTGTTTACAATGCGGGCACCAGATATATGTTTTTATGCTGCGACCTATATTCTGAGATCAATTGAGGCAAGGAAAAGCATGATATTTTAAAGATATTTTAATTGTCAGAATTGTATCAATTTAATGTATCATACCGTTTTTAATTATGTTTTTATGTGCTTTTATGGTTTTTTTATACTAACCGAATAAAGCTTATTGAATTGAATTGATAAGTGCAGGCGAATTCAGGATGGAATCATTTTTAAGCTTTTAGCTCAAGCTTGGGGCAGGTGTACTACGGTCTTTATTGGAAGACTGAAGACGTCCAATGCTGTGATTGTCCACAGCCAGCCAGCGTACTTCATTACATGGCCCTGGGGATACTGGGGGATAGTGGCTACCCCAAGGGACCAAGATAAGGCCTGGTTGTCAAGGCCCATCTCCCAATGGATGCCAGGGGAATCCCTGTATCGGGTTGGCTCTAGCATGGTTGGTTGGGGGACCAGCTGTCATGCTGGCCCAAGCTCTTTCTGTCTTGAGGGGGCAGGTGAGTTTGCCTTCTAAAGAACAACCTATTGAAGGACCAGAAGGGTTTCATCTTGGGTCCAAGTCAAATGGATCAATTGATGCCTGGGGGGTGGTAGACCATGACTCCTTTGGAGTACTTGCAAGGAAAGTTCATGAACTTGTTATGGAGTATTTGCTTTGAATTTCATGTATTAGTTATGTTCATGTGTACTAAAGGTTGCCAAGGACAAAAAGAAGCTAACATGGTCTGGTCATAATATATACTTATCACAAGATCTATCTACTGCCACAAATGTTAGAGTAAATGAATTCTTCATTTTGAGAACTGTACTTAGACCATATCTGTATATCAGATATGATATAATCCATTCAATTATATCTACAACATACAACATCTAGTGAACTCTACTCCTATAATTCTGCTCTCAGTAGTAGTGTAAAATACACAATAAATAGGCAGTAGGACAATATCTATTTGTTGCACTGTGTCCCACCACCAGACGTATTTCACGGGGTAAATGGACATTTAATCAAGATGTGGTATACGCCACAGACCAGCAGCTGACTAGGGCACTGACTACTTACAGAAAATATTCTCCTCCCAATATTCTTATCAGAAATCAATGATACAAGTGCATCTCTATGATCTGCTAGACCAGTTTAAATGGAAGAACGCAGAAGAAAACAACTGCGCTGTCTTGCTGCTGGCACCTATGTTTTAGCGCAAATTGCAGCAGAATATGTAAAACCTGGCCTCCAGATGTTCGCATAAGACATTTTAGCCCCTATTTGAAAGGTCCTTTGACTGTTAGACCACAACAACCGTACCAAGTCTGCTCACCCTTTCTGTGGGAGCTGGGCGACATTATCCTATTTGCCCATCTGCACTGAGCACAACATGGCATTAAATTAGATCAATCAATTGGATCTCTTCCTCTAGAAGCTATTATCAGATGATAATAGCTCTGGAATCAAATCCCAAGATTAATATTGACTTTGGTGTGTGTCCATCCACTGATGCCAATACCTATCTGTAACATTAAACTAAACTAGCACTGTGAAGTGGCAATGTGGCAAAATATTTAGCAGTCTACAAAATTCTGAAATAAATAGGTAAAACCTTTAAGCACCTATCCATCTGAATTTAAAATACCTAGGGTAGCTGTGAAGGCTCAACAAGAGACAAAGAAAGCACAAGAAACGATTTAGATGAACGACAAGGGGCTTTCGGAATCCCGAAATTCCTCATTCCAAAGCCTAATTTGAGCCAATGGTTTCCGTTGCTATGACAGTGTGCCACATGGTGGTGCTGTCTGTCTAATTTAGGGATGAGCAAAATAAAAGTTGTTTATTAATTCAATATACATTAACCATGACTAATACCTGCCATTCAAGCAATTCTTATAGCTTTTGGAGCCTGCAATAGCCTGGATTGTCACAATTGTAAGATTGTGATGGTTATCAGTTTTGTTGGTACAGTCTTTGTCAGGGATGGCAGGTGCAATAGGTGGTGCAAGCTGCAGCTGTCTACTGACGTAGGCACTGGCGCTTATTTGTTTACAAATTAAGCACTGGCTAATTCCATTGGGATCAGAAAAACAATGGGGGAGATAGAGGAAAAAGGAGAAGACTCATCCTCCAAACTATTTGCAAATAACCAAAAAGAGTCACTCCTAGGAGAATAGACTTGAAGAACAACCTCGTTGTGGGAAGGAAAAGGTTTTCCTTTCAAGTAACCCTCACCCACCATGGTTACCCCTTGGCGACAAGGTTTGGGGGTGGATGGCTTAAAATAAATCACTTACCTCCCGGGCCGGCTGGCTGGCCGGCTGCCACCTCTCCTATGTTCTCTTCCTAGCTTCTTGGGGGAGACAGGAAGCAAAAAGCACAAGGACTCCCAGCAGCCAATCACAACACTGCAATGCAGCATTGTGATTGGTCTGAACACAGTGACACAGCGCTCAGCCAGGGGCTGGAAACGTGGGCATGTTCTCCACACAGGCTATAATGCAGCTTTCATGAAGAACACGGTATGTGTGCAAGACTGTTTTGGGTGGCCCAAGAGGGTCAGCCAAGCACTCATCCTCACAAAGGGAGTGCAAACCACTCCTCCCTCTGCTCTGAAAGCAGCCGCGCCCCACAAAGGTGCCGTAATGGGTAAAACTAAAATGATAATAACCTTGAGTTATTATCATTTTATTTTTCCTTTTTTTACACTGCTAGAAGTCAGTGACGCTCCTCCCCCTTAGCAGAGGAGCCACCACTGCACTACAGTAAGCTGCACCTGACCTAATGACGGTGTCCAACACAAGTCTTCATGAATTCAGCAACATGGAATACCAGATAAAGAGTTCTAATCACATAGCATAGCATAGCATAGCTGAAAAGAATACAAGGTTGCAATGATAAAATAAATATGTAGTTACTGAACACACCTCAATGACCAGAGATAAAGAGAGGTACTTGGTAGAGCAGGAAACACGATCTAGCAGTGGCATGCTATTGAATTAATTATATGTCTCTAAGCCTATCGTTTGTCATCATACAACCATAGCGATGGCATGCAAATCTGGAATATGCTTTTCCTGATCTTCCAGATACCGTGAGGCATTCTCTTCAAGGCTTTTTAGTGTTTTATTAATTCCTTCATTAGCAGTCTTTTCTAACATACTTTGCATAGCCCTAGGTGTCCCTTATACCATTTGGAATACTGTTTCAAACCTGGGCCCAGGCACCTATCCTCATGTCTATAAATGACAGATTCTATTAGGTATCAACTATGTGGCCTATTGGCTGGAGCGGTTGACCTCGAAGCTGTAGAACCGGGTCCGAGTTTGGGCAGGGACGCTCAACTTCCTGAGATTCTGGACAAATAACTTAATCTTCCCGTGCCTCACAAAATGATGTGTCCATCTGTAATGCAGCTGGTGCACATGTAAAGCACTCTAATACCTTTGGCTCGTGCATGTGCTATATAAAACAAACACCCCCCAAAAACAAAATACCATCGTCAAGCGACATAGCACGCTTAGACTCAGACTGCTACCCCTCACTGAGACTATTCAGCCTTCAAGGGTCCTCAGTAGTATCAAAAAATAATTCTCCATGAAGCCTTTTCCTATCCTGCAACCAAGTCATGTGCCACTTGCTGAAACCCAAAGTGTCCCATTATTACCCACCCAGCACCACTCTATACGTCCCAAGAAGATTCATTTGCCGACGCCTCCAAGTGATGTTGTGCACCACCATTTACTGCTTTGAGGAAACTTAGCTTCTCACTTTAATAATAAGTCGAATGCTGAGCACGGCTTAATCAACCGACTGTGCTCCACCAAGCTCCCTTAACCCTAACACTGACTGCTGCAAGTAAGGTGCCGTCATCACCTTCCACTATGGACATACACTGAACACAGACTCCACACCCCAAGGGTTTTACAACCAATGGGCTTAATGAGACTCTCCTCCATCATAAAAGTACTATGGCATTAGGCCTAATAGATTCGCCTGCTGGCATTGGCAAGAAGACCAACAGAACTAATAGTTAGCCCAAGTTACTCTATACAATAGCTACTTTCCAGCTTCTTACCTGTGCTAAAGATCAGGGTTCTCTATTAGGTCCTAAATGGCTGGATTCATGCCAGATTTTTAAGATAACTACATTTATCTAAATGGGGATGTGCTAAAAATCTGGCATGGATCCAGCCCTCCAGGCAGTGGCGTAGCTAGGGGGAGCGAAGATGGTCTGCCCCAGGCGGCATGAGCTTTTGAGGCGGCAGCCTTTCCCGCTATCACCTGCAGTCTCGGGGTGGCTACAGGAAACCCGCACCCCCCCTCCTCAATGCGTTTGCCACAGGGCAGCAAATACAGAAAATGCTTGTCAGCACTCCCCCCCGGGTCTTCACTGTAACCGCTGTGGGACGGCAAACGCTGAGTCCACCACGGGCGCCCATAGTGCTAGCTACGCCAATGCCTCTAGGACCGACTTTGTAGAATCCTACTATAGATTAATTGCCCATATACCGACTATACAGAGGAGAAGCAGCCAGTACTGGTAAGCTGGCTTTTCTCAACATGTAGTTGTGCCCTGCGCTTTACTTTCTAGTTATTTTTCCCTTAAATAATACACAGCCCAACTCGTCGATGGAAGAAGCTGAAATGGGCCCCTCAACCCTCAGCTGGGTAGGAAAAGATGGCCATAATTGGTTTACAGAATGCACCTCATGCCCAGGGGCCCTGGTGTATTGATATTGACACATCATAAGGTGCCCTGTCCTCCTACTGACATGTCACTGACTCCGGTTGTCTAGGCCAGAGTTCTCCAATGTCGGTCCTGGAGGATTGGATCCATGCCAGATTTTTAAAATATCCCCATTTAGATAAATGTAGTTATCTTAAAAATCTGGCATGGATCCTGCCCTTCAGGACTGACTTTGGAGAACCCTGGTCTAGGATGAGAAAGGATGAAAGGTTAAAGTTTTGTAACTTGGTCAGTTCTCCGCAACTTGACTGTCGATAAATATGAACTTTCCAAAGTACACTGGTTGCACAGTAGTAGTAACTTTGATCTCTGTGTTTTTTCTTCATTTAGTTCTCGAGTGGGTTCCCACCAGAGTCCGCACGCTGACTGGTACATTTACAGGATACCTAGCCACTCTTGGACAGATACTGCTGGCGGGTTTGGCGTACGCCATTCGGGATTGGCGCTGGCTTCAGCTTGCGGTCTCTCTTCCCTTTTTCATCTTCTTTCTTTACTCCTGGTAAGCGGATATCCTTTTCAGTAACGTTTTCTATATATTTTTTGATTGCTGCAATTCATGAGGGTATTCCTCATCTCAATAACTGCTCACAATCAGAGAAAGTTCTTTGCAGGATTCTCATTCTATTTGGCTAGCTTCACAGGAAGCTGTGCAATACCCTTCAGGCCAGGGCCAACGAGTCCAGTAGGGCACTGTGCTCTGAGTTGGCTGCATACTCTCTCCTAGACTTAGATGTTCCTAATTGGGAATCCGTAAGCCAGACTTGCAATCTATCCATTCCTTGAGAGGCAAAAAAGGCCCTGATTATAGGGGATTTGCAGACTGCGGGTAAACACCTTAGTGGTGAATAATTCTGTTTACATTTTTGTGAATGGGCCCTGTTCACCAGTGCCAGCAAAAGTAAATGTCCTGTATTTTAACTAGAAGGGCCACAAGCTGAAGGAAGAAACAGTTTGATATACCGCATGAAAATGTGTTGCTTGAAATAAGCCCTACTCCTGATCTAGCTGGAGAAGGTGGACACTAACACAGTGCTTAATTTGTAAAATAGTAAGTGCCAGGGCCCTGACCAGGAGGGCACTACAGCTTGTGCCACCCATTTCCCTGTCATCGCTGCCAATGATGGTACCAAAACAACTACTAACCATCTTTCTCACTTTCGAATGCAACAGTTTAGATTATTCCAGGTCCCCTAAGCTAAAAAAAAAGGCTGGGATTCAGAAGGCAGGTATCAGTATTTTTTAGTGTATTTTGTATTCATAAACAACCGTTGTTCTGCTCATCTCTAAAATCATCTCTAAATTAGATGAGCAGCGTCACCATGTGGCAGAGTGGCATGAGTGTAGAAATGACAATTAAGTGCTGGAAACCAATTAATTGCCGGTGCCGAGTCCTGGAAACCACCAGCTCAAATTAAGCACTGCACTAATGGCCTCTTTATGCTCGCTTTGAAGCGTATTTGCTCCATCCCTTGAGTTTCCGATACAGGAGGATTTCAAGAGGTCTTTAGCAAAATCAGAAATTACCAAGGGAATCAATATTTTGGATCCTACTACCCCGCTAATTCTTCATATCTCCTTGGAATTTCATCCTAAAATGTCAGCTGCTTTCATCACCTGAAACACACAGGATCTAGGTGTTACCACAGAGCTCATAATTCTGATGAGGTACTGTAAATTTAAATACAGGCACCACCAAAATTACTCAGTGACTCGTAATGAGGCCATAAATACGGTTTAATGACATGGTGGCCTAACCCGCATTACTGATTACAGAACTTTTTGTGTTTCTTCCTACAGGTGGTATGCAGAATCTGCTCGCTGACTCATCATGTCAGGGAAACCAGAGCACGCAGTGAAGGAACTAAGGAAGGTGGCAAGAATCAACGGGAAATTGGAGGAGTGTCAAAAACTCAACATTGAGGTAAAGACACATTTGGTGTAGATTTGGGAAGCGTTCATATAGCATTAACATGTATTCATTAGAGCAATGTTGATATGGTACTTGCTTGGGTATGAGTTAGCAAGTCTATGGTAAGCAACCGTATCGGGCCAATAGTGAAGCAGTCAAGGTAAACCGTAAGGACGTGTCCTATGTCACCATAATACTCTTAAGGCACCTAGCTATGATGACCCACCATGGTGCCTCATACAGTAGCCTTGCAAGTTAGTGCAATTTTCTGGCCAAACTTTATTGCTATGTGTTAGAGATGGGGTCTCTAGTCGGCAGAGGTAGGTACCTTTGTCCAAATAGGGATCCTTGCTTCTAGTCAGAGTAAGGGGGATACACACTTTAGATAACCCCTGCTCACCCCCTTAGTAGCTTGGCATGAGCAGACAGTCTTATCCCAAAGGCAATGTGCAAAGTATTTGTACTCAAAACACACAGTAATACAGTAATAACACCACAAATGGACACCACACCAGTTTAGAAAAATAAAGTATCTTTATCTAAACTCAACACGACCACAATGACAATAATCCAACATACAGGTAATAAGATATGACTTTATAACAGTTATTGCAAAACTTTAGCTTGTAGAAAACAAATAGCTCCACCAGGGGCTATTGCGGCATCATGACAGCAATAAATCCAATGTATGGTACTGACATCGAGGAGCGGGGCGTCGGGAATGGACCCACATGGACCTCCAAACAAACAGTACCTTGGAAAAGAAGTCTGTGACTATGCACGGTGTAGTTGAATTCAAGGTCAAGGCCGGCTCCCTGGCTGCCAAGGGGAGGGGGTGATGAGGCGTCGTGAACGCGAGGAGGCGATGTTTCGAGTCCAGGACAGGGGAAGTTGGTTGCATTGATGGTGAGGCATCAATTCCGGTGACAGTGAAAAGTCGGAAAGTTTGTGGAGTCACCTTTGCGATCATTGGTGCCGCAAAACCAGGCTGCAGGGTCTGGCGATGACGGAGTTGGTGCGAGGGCTGACATCGGAAATGCCGATAACTACAGGTGTCGGCAGGCATCAAAGGGCATCGGAGCTGCGGTTCAGGTCGGGCGGTGCGCTGTGAGGTTCACGAGAGTTGCCCCGGTATCGGTGCAGGTTGCGGCATCACAGCGGCATCGCTGATGGCGACGGACACACGTTTTCTCACTTCTCTTAGGTCTCTTCCAGCTCCCAACAGCAGGAACCACCGCCAGGGACCCAAAACTGGAATAAATTCAAAAAAGAAAATTGATGGACAGAATGCAAAACAATGTCATACATTCACCCCAGTACAGAGATCTGGGCCTAAACCCATCCTTTTTTTGCTCCCCATGCCATTCCAGTTTGAACCCAGCCTTATGCAAATCAGTCTTGACCCTGTGCCTAATGGGAACAGTCTAGCCCGAACTTCCAGGTCAGGTCCTCCCTGGACTGGAAACAAGCATCCTAGGACCAGTTTCAGGGTTTCATCACTCATCAGCCAGGATAACTTGACTCCAGTGGCATAGAGAGCACTGGAATAGGCACCTCCTGGCACGGCAGAACTCTCAGCAATAGAGTTCAGGGGAGTTGGGGGTGAAGTCTTTGTGTCCCTGAGACTTCAGAACAGGAGGCCAGCATACACAGGCCCTTGGAGATTCTTCTTCAAGCAGGTTCACAGCAAAGTTCCAGTCTTTGACCTTTCCTTGGCAGAAGCAGCAACTGCAGGACAAGCGCACACAGCAAAGGGGCAGTACTCCTCATCACAGCTCTCCAGCTTTTCTCCTTGGCAAAAGGTCCCGCTAGAGTCCAGAAGTGATCTAAAATTCTGGGGTTTAAGGTCTACTACTTATACCCCATTTGTCTTTGTTCTTTTTATGCAATGGTCTCTAAGCCCAGTTCAAAACAGTTCTTTCCTCACTGGTGCAGTATGATCACAGGGGGTGGAGACATCATTGTGCAAGGGAGACAGGCTCTATTCAGGTGCAAGGAATACTCCTCCCACTACTTTAAATGCTGCCAAGCCCCATTCTTTTCATCTCCGAGTCATCCAGGAAGGGTCAGGCCAACCTCAAACCCCCCCCCCAGTAGCTGTCTACAGTGAATGCAGATGCCAAGCAACCAGATATTCAAAACACAAACAGGCACACAGAATGATTAAACAAGAACATCCCTACTTTGTAAAAGTGGCATTTTCAAACACACAATTTAAAAACCATCTTTACTAAAAGATGTGTTATTAAATTCTGAGTTCAGAGAGCTTAAACTTTATTTCTCTATCTTGTCTCAATGTAAGATGTTACAGAGCATCTCCCATTCTATCCTATGGGACAGATAGGCTTTCAATAGTGAAAAAAGAAATTTGTAGTATTTCACTATTAGGACATGTCACACACACCACTGAATGTCCTGCCTTTTACATAATCTGCACCCTGCCCATGGGGTGCCTTGGGCCTACCATAGGGGTGCCTTACATGTAAGAAAAGGGAAGTTTAGAGCCTGGCACGTGGGTGCACTTGCCAGGTTGACATGGCAGTTTCAAACTGCCCAAAGACACTACAGTGGCAGGTGTGAGATTCCTTTTCAGGGCTACTCATGTGGGTGGCACAATCAGTGCTGCAGGCCCACTCATAGCATTCGATTTACAAGCCCTGGCACACTCAGTGCACTTTACTAGGGTCTTACCAGTAAATCAAATAAGCCAATCAGGGAGAACCAATTGTAATAACAATTTACATAGTTAGCACTTGCACTTTGACACTGATCAACGGTGGAAAAGTGCCCAAAGCATCTAAGCCGGCAAAAAGTCAGGGGAAACCACCCCAAAAATGCCACATCTAACACTATGCCTAGGATTAATGCACTATGCACTCTTGTTAGAGTTCTACCGGTGACCTTGCATACATGTACCAGGTCTTGCTAGTAGTACAAACCCCTGCTTTGCAAAATGCTATCTGTATGCAAGCTGATACTGAGGCACCAGATTCTTGCAGTGTTCACATGCTTCCAGACTGCAGATTGGAGTAATATTGCATTAGAAAACCTACAAGTATGTTCCATATTAGTGCAATATTTGAATGATAACCATTCTGAAAAGTTAAATATCTATTTAGTTAGTGTTGTAATAAAGAGCTTCGGAAATTGACAATGTTAATGAACTATATCTGTCTACCTATTAATGCAGTAGCTATATAATCACCCTATAAATAATCCCATCACCTGAATGTGCCGAATCACCCTTGTTTTGTATGGTTTCCCTAAAGTTTCCAAACAAATAGGCATAGTGGTAGCAGGTAATATTTAAAAGTACTCAGGATAAATACTAGTCCCGAGTTAAGCGAGTGAATCAACCAGCCCAATTTCCTGCTGGGGGTTCATGGGATTATGGGATTTACCCTGAAACCGGTCCCAGGATGCTTGTTTCCGGTCCAGACCTGGCTTGGCAGTTCGGGCTGGACTGTTTCCATGAGGCACAGGGTCAACTGATTTGCATATAGCTTGGTCTGAATTGGGGTGTCGAAGTGAGATAAAGAACGATGATGAATTCAACCCATCTGTGACTGGGTGTGAGTGTCTGAAAAGTTTCAGCGCTCCGTCCGTCATTTCCTTGTGTTTGCCACTATGGGATTTAATTTCTGAGAAAAAAATGTAAAACTATGAAAATGCCAGTAGGTCTAGGGTGTAACAATATTGATTTATATTAATGTTAACCCTGCAGGTAAAGTTTTTAACAAAATAAGAAAACTGTTTAATAATTTTAATAACATGCACAACATATTTAATTGCTATTCAAACACAGGCATCCTTTAGCAATATATGACGCCTCACTTTCCAGCATTGCTGTTATACTAGATTTTTGTCTTCTTATGGGTTCCAGTGCTGTCGATATAGTGCAGCTTATGTCTTTAAGCAGGCTTGCTTAAGTCTTTAAGGTGGCTTGCTTTCATCATCTAAATTGGCAACACTAAAATATATATAGCTGTAAACAGTTCACTATGTAGCTGGTCATGCATGCCCCTACCAGCAGGGGTTTAGATAGCCCCGATCAACGATCGAATATAATAGTGCTATAGGGTGAAGGGGGGGAAAGACATAAAAATCGAAATGGGGTAATGGAGAAATATTTAAACCAATGTTGCTGTATTTCAAACACTTTTGGCCAGCTGTACTGTTAGACTATTTTCCGCATGGGGGAATGCTGATGGCATAACCTCTTCACAGGTTTCCCGAGGTCACTAGGACTGAAAAACCTTGACTCTCATACGGTAAACAAGGAGGCAGGCAGGGCATGGTATGAGAGAAAGAAGAGATAGGAAGCGGCTTGGGCAAGGGCAACAACAGAAAGTTGAAGGGTAGCAAAAGGTTCAAAATAATGATAAGAAAGACTGAGGTGGTATTTTATCAAATAAAATGGGCATGGTACAGTGAATGTAAATGGGCTGCATAAGTGCACATGAAGAATTAAATTCAGCAGTAGTCATACGGCAAGAACACATGGTGGAATCAAAATCTCAAATAATAGAACATGTAATGCATTTGCCCAGTCCAAGGAATCTGCCTGTACAGTAAGGAAAAATAGGGGTGTGTGGGGAAGAAGATCACACGACATAGATTGGTCAGACTTATGCATATCCCAATCCAAAATGGAGGCTACCAGCTTATACACTACTATAGGCCAGTTACAATTGAACCCCATCTTCCAGAGGAATTGCGTAAGCAGTTTACATGACAATTTCAATGTGAAACCATCTGTCCTCAGATAGATTACCCATAGTAACCCAAGATAAAGATCTTAGTAAAGTACTTGCAACAATGAGAGTGACTACTGAGTTATTACAACATAGCTATGGGTTGATTGATTTCTTGCACGAGCAATGACCAAATGCATCAGAATGATTTACTCACTGTAGCAAGAAACATCAGAGTTCAGCTATAATCAACTTCTTACGAGTTCAGATCTGTGCAGCTGGTTATATTACCACCTATTCTCTCAGATCACTTCCCAATTTATTTCACTGTTAAGCTAACCTCCGGTGCTAAAGTGAATATTGGTACAACAGTAGAATGAAGCATTCTTGTTTCCCTGTTGACAGACTCACATTTGGGTAAAGGTTTTAAAACCTTTGGTTAGCAAATTTTCCAAAATGAATAAAGAGTGAACTCACAACAAACAGCTGTGCTGAAGCAAAAGGTAACATTGCCCAATAGGTTAACCAACTGGAACCAGTTGATGAAAGGTTGTTAACCCTTGCAGACCATCCTTTTCCCAAAATGCGTTTTAATATTCAACTTTGGTATACCCAGTCAGGATATACTGTTTCTAACATATAATCAATCTTATGAACCACTCGGCTGCTGCCTAAAACAGACTGATGAGTTTGATCAAGGAGCGCAATAGCGCATTATGAAAGTTAATTACAGCGGCATTATGGCTTGTGCTTGGAAAAGATTCTGGAAATCTCAAGCGCAGATCAAGCAAGATCTTGAAGTCTCATCAGTCAATGTATAATGATGGGGTATTAATATCCCACCCTCAGCAACCATACCTTGTTAGGTAATCTAGATTCTGGAGATAGGGAGCACTTGTAGGAAAGTGCCCCTTTTTGCATGGTTGCCCCCACTTTTTGCCAAACTGTTGATGTACTTTGACTGTGTGTGTCCTGGTTTCCTGTCAACCAGATACCAAGGGCCAATGTTCTTTCCCTAATCTGTGCTGATACAAAACCAATTGTCACTCTCTGGCCACATGCAAGTCCCTTGTAAAAGGTACCATGGGTATCAAGGGCACTGTGACCAGGGAAGACCTCTAAGGGCTGCAGCACCTATTGTGCCACCCTTTGAGGCCCTGTACCTTCACACAAACACAAACTGCCATTGCAGGTTGCGTGTTTTGGTGCAGAACAAAGTCAAGAGTCGACATGGCACCCAGCCCTGTGTGCCATGCCTACAATCCACTGCCCGGGCATAGGTAAGCCGCCCCTATAGCTGGGTGCACTATACCAGGTGAGGGTACAGGTGCATGAGCGGTGTACCCCTACAGTGTCTAAGTCAATTCTTTGTGGAGCAGATTTACAAGAACTGACACTTCTCTGCATATTTGCAGAGATGCACCAGTTCATTTGCATGATGGAAAAATAGGCATGTGCCACCATGGATGTGCCGCATTTACAATGCCGCACACTGTAGCGCAAGGACAAACAGATGTGTGACGCATGTTTTGTCGGAAAGCCAATACATTGTTGAAGTCGTGTCATAAGCACGACGCAACTCCAGCAATGGTCAGGAATGCCTATTCCTGTCATGCTGCATCACTTCTTATGCCTGCTTCAAGCAGGCACAAGGTTTTGATGCAGTGGCGTCATAAAAGTCACTCAGTGAAATCTTGTAGATTTCGCTAGGTCACTTATACGAGGCTCCCTTGCGTAGGAACGCCCACCCTGCAAACATTATACCTGACGCAGGTATAATGTATCACAGGGCTTTACAACATGACGCATCTCCCTAGATTCGTCACATTGTAAATATGTTGCATCGTGGCGCATTGTTTACGATGCCGCTGCGTCACAGAAGTGATGCAGCAGCGGTGTAAAGTTGGCGCAAGGGGCTTGTAAATCTGCCCCTGTAAGTGCAGTAATGCCATAAAGAGTATATGGTGATGGGAGTTTGTTATTACAAACTCCCCAGCACCATAATAGCTTTACTGAAAACTTGGAAGTTTGGTATCAAACTTCTCAGCACATTAAACCCACACTGATGCCAGTGTGGGATTTAAAATACACTCAGAAGGTATCTTAGAGATGCCCCCTGAAAAACGGTCTAACTCTAGTGTCCTAACTGGGCAACTGCTTGCCAGCTAACACCACCAGACATGTTTCTGGACCCCTTTGTCGAGAGCCTGCCGCTCTTGGGGGTCCTGAAATAATGCACATCCTGGGACAAGGTGCCAAGCCTTCTCCCCAGGATGGGCAGGGTCTACGAAGGGGATGCTTCAAAGGCTTGCTGCCTTTGTGAGCTTACCCAGCCATTAGCTGCTCCCAGTAACTGGCCCCCACAGCTCTGACCCCCACTTTAGATGGGAGAATCGACGGGAAAACCAAGTTAGGAGGAGAGGTGTGCCCACCTTTGCCAACCACACCACTCAGGTGGGGGAGGCAAGATGAAACACAACTCTCAGTCCCCGCCATCTTGCAGATGGGGGACCCAGCCAACCTGAATGAGGCTTATGCCCCCGTCCCACTGGAGGGTGGCATGATAGGGGGATTACCCACCCCAAGGAAGGGACCCATTGTTCCAGACCTGTACCTACCTGTAACGCCCCTAAATCTAGTATTTAGGGACAAACCCCAAACCGTGCCTCCTCAGAAAGAAGAGAGAAGAAGGACTGAAGAAGCCATGCTAAAAGAAGAAGAGGAGGGCACCAACTGACTTGGCCGCAGCCCTACCGGCCTGTCCCAACCTCAAACCTGCTCCAGCCAAATCCCAGTGTGTCCTGCAGCCAGCAGCCAGCAAGAACCCAGAGGACCTGCTCTGCCTTCTGAAACCAGACTTTGTCTCCTGTGAGCACCAGATTTGCTCATCCACAGACTCTGGGTCTGGCCAAATCCGCTAGTCTGCACCACTCTGCACCTGACGCCCACGGCCCGAGTCCGAGTGGCCCAATCCACCATGAGGAGGTCTCCCCAGCAATCCTGACCTAGGATCTGGTGCTCGATGACCTGCCTCGAGTCTCTAATCAACTCCTGCATACCCTTTCTGGAGGATACCCCCCGACCGGAGCCGATAAGAAAAAAGAGACGTCTAAAGACACCCTTGCACCCGACATCCCACGGCCTTGGGTGGCCCAACCGACAGTGTCCCAGCATCCCCAAGAATCCCAACTTACCTCTCCAACTGGTATTCGCTTCCAGAGGATATTCGTCCCCGAGCCTGCAGTGTTTGTTGCAACCGGAGATCCCCATTGAAATCCACAGGGCACCCAAAGCCAAACCAGGACCTTGCACCTGGCCACCGCTGTGCTGCTGTGGGTGCACTTTGTGTGCTAAATCTGATCCCCCTTCGCCCTGAGCCTAACACCAGGAGTTTTGCTCCCACAACCTTGTGGCCTGCTCATGAGCAGTCACCAACCAGAGGCCCCCTATCCCACTTTGGATAACATTGGGCCCCAGCACTCTGCACCCATCCACTCTAGAGCCACTGAGGGTGCTTTGAGAGTGCATCCTTTACCCTGTGGGAATCCTGGTTCTACCCCGGGAACCCTACTCCCACAGTCAAGTACTTACCTGCAAACAGTTAACTTCATTTTCACCCATAGTATTGCATTGACTGCTTTTCTTTGAACATTCTTTGTTTGGAGTTGGTTTGTATGAAACCTTGAAAAACTCCAATTGTACTTCAACTGAATTACTTACCTTTTGTCTAGGAAATGTCCCAGTGTGATATATAGGCATATCACATTGTTTAGAAAAAGTAACTTAAAAAGTAATCCAAGAATTAACGGGCACAGTAATCTACAAAATAACTGAAAAGTAATTTTGACTGTTGATTTACTTGTAAATCAACCAACTGCATTTTAACCTGCATTTAACTGTAACTAAGTGCATAAATCTTTCAAAGTATTATTTCACTTACCTGCACCAGGCCTTGCTTGGTTCAAGAAATAAAATAACTAACTAATATCTTCATACAAAAAAAGATTGATCTGAGTTCAGTCTTTGAGTGTGTGACATCATTTCATGCCTGAGTGTGTACAATAAATGCTTAACACTCTCCTCTGATAAAGCCTTACTCCTCGCCCACACTACCACAAATAGAGAGTAAGGTATTATCTACTTTTACCCATGCCTACCTTTGGGGTTCCACTGGACTCTGTGCACACTATACCTTACTTTGGCATAGTATATCCAGACTGAGCTTCCTACATCACTCACCTATTTTCGAGTGAGCAAGGATTCTGCAGCAAAGATGCCAGCGTTTTCCAGGACTGTGGCACCAAACGGACAACTTATTCAGTCCACACCATCCACAAGAGCTATTAAGGAGAAAATCTGCAAAGACCAGTGGTTCTCTTGCTGATTGTTATTTCTTTTTCTTTGCAATAAGTTAGAAGAACAATTACAAAAAGATATAAGAACTTAGCAAGTTGCATATAATTCAAGACTGATCTGTGATCCAATTCCAAAGACACTACAGGGAACCAAACTTTGGGGAGAGTGGGAAAACAAAGTGATTGTAGTACCTCCACAAGAAAAAACTCTTCAGCTATCTAACGCCCAAATAATCAGACACCAGGGGACATATTTACAAGATAATGACGCAGTGCGGCGCTGCACACCATCTTGCTGCATCAAGCTAAGTCATTAAGAAAGTTCAGGGATGCATCTCATTTACAGTAATATGAAATATCCCAGTGCTTTCCTCTGTACTGGCACACTATTGGCCTATTGGTTGCCTAATGTCAATGCCTGCATTGCAGGAATAATTGTTAGTGTGCAGGAAGGGGCACCTACTTGCCCAAAAACAGTATTGTATGGTCTTTTACTCCTTCTATGTGTGCTGCTGCAATATCTATATTGAAAATGATTTTCCCCCTCAATGCCTCTTTTGGTTTCAAACACTACTGTGCTCTTTGTATAAAGGTTTTATTCAGATATTGAATTGATTTCCATTATTACATGGGCTGGTAAAACATCTAAAGTTGCTATATTAAAAGTCTGCGCTAAGCTAGAAGATAAGGGATAGGCCAATTGTATAATTATTATTTGGCACTGATTTTCCAATTCTTAGTACAAATATTGATTCCGGAGATGAGTCCTCAATCGAATACTTTAATTCTGTCACAGATGACAGAAAGGCTAGAGCTACAAAACTATGCCTCAAAAATGCACTGATTGCACTTTTGTGCAAAATTGTATTTTACATTTTACAGGTGTTAAGTCAGTATTGTGATAAGGGGTTCAAGAAGCTTAAACCAATGGGGGACTGGGGATGTCTTCACCTGTGGACCAATCCTGATTTTCCAATGGCCCTTACTGAGGCTCTGCAGGAATGATTGGGAGTAAATTATTTGCGGAACTGAAAGAGGAATTTGGGCTTCCTTTCTGTAGGAATTTCATTCAATGTTTGCTGTTCTTGAATTTGAAAAGATAAATGTACTACCCTGGTTGTGTATGACATGGCCTTCTGGAAGTGAGCCTGTAGTGTTCTTAAAGACGAGCATATGGGTTATTGAATACACATATGCAACTCGATACTGACAAAATGCGGGCCATATGGGTGGAGAATATTGGAGTAGACCTTACGGAACAGGATTGTGTTATTCCAGTCTTTTTGTTGATGTGTCGTTGCTCCCCATATGGAACCTTTGGGCTCATGAGCCTGCTTCTCCCAGAGTTCGCAATGGGGAGATGCAGCAGTTACAATGGATGAGGATGCTGGAAGCAGCTGCCTATGAACTGTTAAACATCAATATATCCGTCCAGTTCAGAACTGCTTGCTGTCTGATGCTTCACTAGCTAAGTGGTGGGGTTTTGGTGGACTTAATATTGGCGACGAGGAGTTGAGGAAATTCTCCACTACTGGAGTTGCCATCTGTTTCTGCCTTCATTGTTTTCTGTTTGTGGTGTGTTCAGGGGCAGCTACTGTACTGGCATGCCATTGTTTCAGCCTGTTCATGTTTCCATGCAGTGCGCGTGTGCATGAAAGTATGTGGGTACTAACTTGTCTACTCAGCCACACTCAGGGGCAGATTTACAAGCCCCTTGTGCCACTTTTGCGTCACTTTTAACATGGGAAAAGTGACGCAAAAGAGGCGCAAGGGGCTTGTAAATCTGCCCCTCAGTTTGAATAAAAGTATTTGCCGGACCCATCTCACTTTCTTGTTGTTATGTCAAAGGAGGGCGTCAGCTGCAAATTCCAGACGTTTGGGGGCTTATTACGAGCCCCTTGTGCAAACGATGCGTCATTTTTAACATGGGAAAAAGTGACGTACTGATGGCGCTAGGGGCTTGTAAATACGCCTCTTGGTTTTTAGTATCTCCATTAAGCATATAGAAGTCTGTTTTTCCCCTGTGGATGTGACCATGCAATCGATAAATCCACCACCTCCTTTTCTGCAATCACCTGGAGAACCACCTATTGCTTGGAGGGAGGGGTTCAGCGCATTCACTGCTTACCATGGAGCCATTGATGGTTTTATGTTTAAACCGGACAGAAAAAGATAGTTGCTAGCGCATTTGTTGGGCATGGAATGGCAAGAGATGTTTGCACATGTGCCTCTTTTTACACCTGAGGAAGATGATTAAGAGTTAGATGAATATGATGAGCTTTAAAAAGGTTGGAAAGGTACTTTTATAAACAACCCAAACATTTTTCTTTCGAGATAGCAGAGTGCCACAGAAACTGTTGATATGTCTGATGCATCATTACAAGTTTTAGCAGCAAAGTGTAATATTGAGAAAGTTACGGACAAACTCATCAGAGACCAATTTTTCACTAGATGTTATAACAAGAAGATACAAGAGAGGTTATTGATATGTAAAAATCCATCTCTGGAGGAAGGTATGGAGATAGTGAATAGTATTATACAGGAATCAAAAGAATCAGCTAAAGTTTTCAATAAAGGGTTGGAAGAATCTGCATGCAATGCTAAAGCAAGCAAGTCTTTCAATAGTAGAGTGCTGCAGGGAAAGCGTAAACCAAATGTTTGTAGTTTCTGTTACCGCTGTGGGCCAAAATTCCATGTTGTCAAATTTAAACAATGTCCAGCTTTGGGGAAGCAGTGTCCTAAATGTGGTGTTTCTGGGAGTTTTAGTAGATTATGCAAAACAGATATGAAGAAAAAATATGTGAATACAGTGATGGATGAGACTGTACAAGATTTGACAAGCAGTTTAGATCATTTGTCCATGACTGTGTGCATCAAAATAATGTTCCTAAATTTAAAGATCCAATTGAAAAGTTCCAAGTAAGGAACGCTGTTTTACATCTTTTGGCTGATTCAGGGTCACAGATAGCAATCATTTCTGGAATGGAATTGGAAATGTGTCACATGTGCTCCAAATGGTATGGGTCTCTAAGTCTCCACACAACCAATGTGGCTTATCAATGTCAAATCCCAAAAGAGCGTGGAAAGAGTGACTATTGGCTTTCTCAGTCCTTTTCACATACTTACTGGTGCTCAACGTTTTCTGATTATGTTATTTGACAATTTGTCAAAATGGCATGTAAGTGAAATTCATATGTGTGCCAGACACAAGGAGGGTAAATATATTTCTCACTTGTGTTTTCCAGCAAAGGTTTTCCTTTTGAACTAGTATTAGACAATGGGATTCAGTCCACCTCAAGGGAGATTAAAGAACTTCTAGAGGGGCTGGGAATTAAACAGAAGAGATGCAGTTTTTATCACCCACAAGCAAATGGACCGGTTGAGAGAGTGAGCCAGACGGTCATTTTTTAGACCTGTCATCTTTAGGGTGGTCTTCCCCCAGTATTTTTGTTTTTTTCCTCCACATTTTGCTGAATCTTTTCGTTGGCATTAGAACTCTGAGCACTTTACCATTGTTGACCAGTGCTAAAGTGCATGTTCTTCTTCTCTAAACAAGAGTGCAATTGGTGTATACATTATTGGCATATTTAATTTACCTGTAAGTCCCTTGTAAAGTGTTATGACCTGTACCCAGGGCCTGTAAGTTAAATGCTACTAGGGGGATTGCAGCACTGTTTTTGCCATCCACAGGAGTAGCCTCTCAAATCTGTCTCAGGTCTGCCACTACAGTGCCTGTTTGTGCAGTTTACTGCCACTTTGACTTGCCATTTAAGACTACTTATCAAACCTTAAATTCTTACAAATATGCCACCAATAACATAGGTCCTAGGCAGCTCTAAGGGCATGGTGCTGTGTAAGTAAAAGGCAGGGCATGTACTTTTATGTTTTGTGTGTCCGGCTAGTGACAACAAACTAAAAAGAATGTCCACTACTGTTATGCCTACCCCTCTCATAGGATAACATTGGGATTTCCTTAATACACTTTTAAGCTATAATTCCTGATCAGAGAGGAGTGGCCAATTCATGTTTTATATCTTTGGAATAGTAATGATAAATCCCCCTTACTAGTGAAGTTGGACTCAACATTACTGTTTTAAAAGGGTGTGTGGCCAAGATGGCGGCATGAGTGGTCGCATGACTGAGAGCTATGCCCCAACAGGGGTGATGTTTCTGCCCCAGCATCGAGGGTGAAGCCAGCGGACTCCGAAACTTGCCTGGACTCCGAAGGCTGCAGCACCTCAGTGGCTGTGTACCCACGACCTGACGGACATGCAGAAGAGAGATCATAGACAGGTGACGCTACCAGCAATCTCTGCAACAGTGAGTTGGTGGTACGGGAGGGTGCTTTGCTCGTGGATGTTGAGCCGCCACTCAACCTCCCATTCATCGGCATGTGAGGTACAAAAGGTTTAGGTGATCCACGGAATACTGGAAGGGCCCTCAATATGCCTCTGGGGTAAGCCTGGGCAAAGCACTACGCTACGCTCGCGTAGTTTGCGAAGTTCGCGCTACTTCGCACTACGCGAACTGCACGTAGCACAGTGCGAACACGCGTAGCGTAGTGTTGCATAGTGCTGCGGTCATTTTTTGCTTGCTCGCGGTCCTCAACTTCAAGTTGGCGACCGCGAGCAAGCAAAATGACATCCCGGCGAGATTCCCAACGCGAGGAGGTCAGGTTTCTCATTGCGAGTGGTCGCGTATGCTCGCGATGAGAAACTACCAGTTCGCGTTGAGAAAGCTGAAGCTCGACTAAAAATCTACTCGAGCAGCAGAAAACTACAGCTCGCGCTGTGCAAGATGCCATTTTCAATGATTGCACAGTGCCTGTTGCTTGTCCGCACTGTGCAATCATTGAAAACGACATCTGGCACAGTGCGAACAAGGTACTACGCAGTTCGCGAAGTGCTACGCGTAGCTCGCGTAGTGCGAACTTCACTTTGCGTAGCTTCGCGAAGTGCTACTTCGCGAACTACGCCCAGGCCTACTCTGGGGCCCTTCCTGCATGAATTATAACACACGCTCACAGAACGAATGAGTGCCTGGAATAGGTGAGCGGTCCTTCTTCCCCATATGACTGAAAGGGACCTACAGAGGTACAAGCCTGGGGCGTGCACGCTATTTCTGTACCGATTCGCCCCGATCGACTGGAGCTATTTGAGCATTTGGAACTGATTTGCTACCTTTGTAATGCCCTGTGCTTTGGGGAGATACATTACATTTTTGAGCACCCTTTTCAGTGATTAGCAGTTACCTTTATATTTACTGCTGCTAAACCCCCTTTCTTCCAGGCGATGACGGGGTGACTTTCGGCATTGCTGAACCCACATTGTGAGATTGTGAATCATACCAGCCTGTTGATCGCTGTTTCACCCTTCTTCCTCATTTTTGAACACCTATTGAGACCGCACCCCCCAGCACAAGGTCGGGTAAGAGACTTCCTGGCTGACCCCTGAGCACGAGGTGAAGACACCCCCCCTTTTTACTCCAGTGATATTGAGTGTAAGAGGAAATGTATGGCTGAAGAATAATGTCTGCCTCAAAGTATCATTACTCTGTTTTTGGATACTTTTTGTCCTTGATCAGGCTCCACTGTGCATGGGCGATGGAGTCATTTTAAATTTATTTTATGATCATTTAACTGTTCTGTATTGTTCTTGTCTTTCATGGCAACATATGGCTGAATAAAGATTACATTGATTGAGTACAGAGATGTTCATGCACTCAGTTGTACTGGGCTTGTGAGACCCAAAACTCATTGCTCTGCTGTGGTAATAAGATGGAGGTATTGAGTGTGTTGGCCTCCTCTGTAACCCCCGACATTCTACAATTCATGATGGTTCTAAGTCGGGGGACGCTCTACATGCCCCTGTTGGTACTGGGACAGAGACACATGTGACAGGATTGACTCCAAGCAGGGACCTTGTGCCATAAGATACTAATGCAAAATTGGCCGAACTCCTTGCAGCTGGTCAGGGTCTGCATGTGACACTAGAGCCGAAATTAGACACCTTGATCATGGACATGGGTCACATATGTGAAGAACACAACAAGTTTAAAGCACAAGTGTCCGCACAGGAGGCAAACATACAAGAGATACAGTTGGTAGTCTCTGATGCCCAGGCAGTATTGGTTGACTTATGGTGGGAAGTGGATATCCTGTAGTCCAGGGCTGATGACGCAGAAGGGAGATTGTGATGAAGCAACATACGAGTGGTGGGGTGACTCGGGAAAATTGAGGGCTCGAGCATGGATCTATATCTGGAGTAGTGGCTGGCACAAACAGTATTAGGGGACAAGATGTTCACTTGCTTTTTGGTTCAGTAAGCTCATCGGGTGCCAACCCGTCCACTGCTGTCTGGTGTGTCACCACGTCCAGTGGTGGCGCATCTATTCAACTACTGAAACAGAGACAATATAGTATAAATTGCTCGCACAAAAGGCACATGGGAAGTAGAGAACCAATGGGGGACTATATTCCTAGACTACACGGCATACATTCAGAAACATAGGGCCTCGTACTACACTGCTACACTGTGAAGCTCAAACTTCAGAAAATGGAGATGAAATATGCGTTGATTTTAACGGCCAACTCCAGGTTACTACTGGCAACAAGGTGCTCCTATTTGAAACTGCCAACAAGGCCTGGGATTGGTTGAAGTTCAGGGAAAACACCCACCGGGGGATCAACATGGAGCGAAAGAAGGTTGGATGCTGGCGAAGAATCGACACTGACAGCACCGCAAAACTTGCTCACGCCCTTCTCAATATCAGGCAGCACAGGAAAGGGCACAAGTTGTGACTGCACTTATCCGGGGAGGGGGTCTCCCAGCATCTGATCCAGCACCTGACTACCGGACATTTCAGATACTCAGTCCTTAGGCAGGTCTATACTGGATGAACTGCTGGATGGGGGGGGGCGATTTCGATGGATGATGATGAGAGAAAATTAATTATTTTTTTAATTTTCCCTCATCATCTTCAATTGAAATCCCCCCACTGGCCCCACCGCTCTTACCTGCACGGCCCCGGCTGTGCTGGACGCACTGCAATGGGGCAAGGTGGTTACCCAAAGACTGATGATCTTTTTGTAGCTGATGCCCTCCTAACGATACCCTTTTTTCGGATTGAGCAGTATTCAGATGTCAAGGGAGTTCTATGTTTGCTCGAGTTGCCCTGATACCACTGGGGTGGCGGGACAGGGGACACTATATTGAGATTATTGTGTAGCTGGATGGGCCAAGTGATATACATGATGCAATGTATTGTGGTAACCATGTATTACCCCCTTTGGTCAACTGGACTACTTGACTGTTTTATTTTACATATTGTGGGATTACTGGCCTGTTGCTGCACCATTGTGCAGCTGCCTGGGGAAGGGAGTTAGTGTTCACGCTAGGGTATAGAAATGTGTATATATGACTTTGGTTGATGGGGAAATGTAGCTGGCCCCGTCATGGGATACTGATGTTCGTTTCTTCCATATTTTCCATATAACAATACCACTATACAATTTTATCACATGAAATGTGAGAGGTATGGGTTCCTATGTTAAACGACATAAAATCTATGCAAACCTGAAGAGACAAGGGACTCACTTTACCTGTCTTCAGGAAACGCACCTTACATCACTGGAACTTGCTGGATTGAGTAGGAGGTATCGGGTAAGTATATATGGCACTACATATTCTAGTTGCACGAGGGGTGTTGATGTGGGTGGCTTGAATGTGCCCTTTGCAGTAACACATACCAAATTATAAATTGACTCTGAGGGTCGTTATGTGGTGGTACGTGGGACACCTTTAATATTTGTGGTGATATATGCCCTGACTGCAGGGCAACAGGATTTTTATGTGACACTGACGACCGCCCTACTGTTGGATCCAGCAATACTTACACTATGGTACTGAAGGGTACTTGATCTGGAAGTGGATAGATCCACACCCCCCTTTCCAGGAGCACACCCCTGCTTGGTCTCATAACATGTTAATATATGGGCACATGATTCTCAGGTGAGGGAGATTTGCCCCCCAAACACCCTACAGAATGGGAATATGGGTAGTCTTTGGAGGTACATGCTCACAGTAGAGAGGGATACACTTCTCACACTAGAGGTAGAGGACCAGACACGCTACACTGCAATGAAGGCTATATTGATTTGTAAGTATGGGCTGACATCTGAAAAATACTGACAAAGGTTCAGGACCAGTCACAAGATCACTTCACAGAGTTGGGTGGACTGTTTAGATTATGCTAGCAAGGCACTAAAGGGCTGAGTGAGGGGTAGCAAAGTAGATGATTTTTCAGAGCTGTACAGCTTGTTTTTGAAGAGGCACATGCTTGATCTTTGTTTTGCAAAGCTCTGCCAACACCTGGTTGATAGTAAGCTTTCTGACCCCAGGAAGCTTGCTGAGGAGGCAGATATCTAGGTCTGCACCAGAGTGTCCAGGAAACCATCTGGGGGTACTCCCAAAAGGGTGGTCATGGTTAACACCAGAAGAAGGAGGGCAGACATAAAAATACAGAGTTCTCTAAAGGCATCCAAAACACCTTACAGAGGAAAGGGCCTGGTTCTCATTTCCAATCTGGCCACCAGAAGTAAAACTACCCTGACAAGACTCAGCAGCCCAAGCCCACTAAGTGCTATGAGTGCTAAGAGTAAAGACACTGCAAAGGGGATCCCAAGTATACAAAAAGACTACCATCTCCCACTGGAGGGACAAATCCAGGGGTGGCTTGTGAAGTGCTGGGGGAGGAGTTTGTCCCAGTTAATAGGGGTATGTTTAGTGGGGTTACCTAGTGCCCCTGAGTGACAGTGAGAAGATTCCTAAGATCAATGTACCCTCAAATACTACAAAGCATAGGCAATGGGTGCCCATCAATGGGCAAAGTGAGGTGGCTCTGAGGAATACAGGAGCCAGTATCACTATGGTAAGGAGTCAGCTGGTTTTCCCTAGAGCAGGCAATTCTCACTGCATTCCACCAGGTTGTGGTGACTGACAACAGGGAGGGTCACTATCCCAGGGCCGGTGTTCCATTTGAGTGGGGGGGTTCTGGTCTTCTGAAAGTTGCTGTGAGCTCTGCCATGCATGTGGACTGTTTGTTGGGTAATGACCTTGAATACACTACCTGGAAGGAAGTGGAGCTCAAGGTTCATGTGAAGATGTTAGGGTTATCTGAGGTGGATAGGGTACCTGCAGTGGTCACCCTGAAGCCCCTGAGGAGGGCATTGCCCTCCTTGATGACCTACCTGTCATTGCTGAGTGGCATATAGAAGGAGGACCCACCAAGGAGGAGTTCTGTAGAGCACAGAGAGCGTGTCCAGCCCTAGATGCAATGAGGTAACAGGCTGAAGCTTAAGCAGCAGGCGATGCCTCTGGGACTCACCACATTTATTGGGAGGACAGCCTCCTTTGCAATGAGCCTAAGGTTCTTGTAACTGGGACAACAAGGGCCCTGATGGTCCCCCAATGCTACAGGACCTTCCTACTGGAGTTGGCTCATGAAATTCCCCTGGCAGGACATCTGGGCCAAGACAAGATCTTTGCAAGGCTGGCCCCACATGTTTATTTGCCCAGGAACAAGAGTTACTCAGATATGTTCTATAGGGCTTGTGTGACCTGCCAGGCTAGTGGGAAGACAGGACAGAGGCTTTAATCCCCCCTTAACCCTCTGCCTGTTATTGGCACATCCTTTGAGAGGGTAGATATCAACATCATAGGGCCTATGGATCCCCAGACTGCTTCAGGCAACAGGTACATCCTGATTGCAGTGATGGTTCATGCCACTAAGTAAATAGAGGTAATCCCTCTGAGAACAATGACTTCACCTGAAGTGGCAAAGTCCCTAATGGGGAATTTTTCCTGAGTGTGGTTCCCCCGGGAATTTGTGTCTGACAGGGGCACAAACTTCATGTCTGCATACATGCAGTCAATATGGAAGGAGTTTGGGGTAACCTACAAGTTCTCCACCCCTTATCATCCACAAACCAATGGGGTTGTTGAAATGTTCAACAAGACCCTGAAGGGCATGATTGGAGGCCTATCTGAAGTCTTGAGGAGTAAGTGGGACATCTTCTTACCATGCCTGTTGTGTGCCTAGAGGGGCGTACCACAGAAGGAAGTGTCATTCAGCCCCTTCAAGCATCTGTTTGTGCATCCCAGTAGAGGACCTCTGAGTTTGATCAAGGAAGAGTGAGTGCAACGTCCCAGGTATAATCCTCAGGATGTAGTGAGCTGCATGCTGGCCTTTAGGAGCCAAATGTCTAAGTTATGGAAGCAATCTTCTAGTAACTAAGAAGCCAGCCAGGCTGTCATGAAAGAGTGGTGTGACAAAAATTCAACCACTGTGGATTTGCAGCCTAGTCAGACAGTTTGAGTGGGGGAGACTTTGGAGCCTAGGGCCCTCCAGGACTGCTAGACTGGGCCATATGATGTGATTGAGAAAAAGGTGAGACCACCTACCTTGTGTATCTCAAGACCTCTAGGCAACTCCACTGAGTGCTACATGTCAATCATCTCAAACCCCACTTTAAGGGTCTGAGGTCACCATGCTGCTGGTGATAGATGGTGATGAAGAAGAGGAGATTGAACCTCTCTCTGACCTCTTAGCCTGCAAGGAAAAAGATGGGCCACCAAATTATTGGACAGTGCTCCTCTCTGTTCTCCCTTACCCATGAGACTATGCACCTGTGTACCCATGATGTGGACACAGGATACAATCACTGTGTTAAGAATTTGTCTTTCAGGTTAACAGATAAGTTAAGGTCCAGCATTAAGGAAGAAGTTCCCAAAATGCTGTAGTTGGGGATGATAGAACCCTCAAGTAGCCCATGGTCCAGTTCTGTGGTTCTGGTACCAAAAGCTGCCCCAGCGATCATTACCCCTGAACTGATGACTATAGAGGGTTAAATTCAGTGACAAAAGGAATGTCTGACAGAATATCGACGGACAGAAAATCGACCTACAAAAATATCGACACAAAAATATCGATGACAAGAATATCGAGATCCTATCTACAACATGGTAAGTACAAAAATATCGAAAATAAAATATAGAATGTCAAAAATATCGTTATTAAAAATGTAAAGTATTTTTTAGTTAAAAAATATGTAAAATAAACCAAATAATACTTATAAATAAAATAAACATAATTAAATATATGTTATAATGTTTAAAATTAATAATTAATATATATAATGGAATAAAACATTAATTAAACATATTCATATAATGTATAATATATATACTTACTTAATAATACATTTTAATAATTGTTTTAACAACTTATAACTTGTTAAAAAGTATTATAAATTACAAATACATCATACACATAAAACAATAACATGAATAAAAATTAAATAATTATATATAACACATTTAAAAAATTACATTTAATTTGAATATAGTTAAAATTAATTATATATTACATTAGCTAAAATAATACAAAAAATATGAAATAGCACCGACAATAAAACTACTACTCCAGCTCCAAAAAAAAAACAGTAAAGAAAATGTTGGATAGCGTAGAGCTAAAAATGACTATTTCCACTCCAGGGAGTGTAACAATAGGGAAAGTGTTGGATAGCGTAGGGGTAAAAATTACTATTCCCACTCCAGAGAGTGCAACAGTAGGGAAAGTGTTGAATAGCGGAGGGGTGAAAATTACTATTCCAACTCCAGAGAGTGCAACAGTAGGGAAAGTGTTGGATAGCGTAGGGGTAAAAATTACTATTCCCACTCCAGAGAGTGCAACAGTAGGGAAAGTGTTGGATAGCGTAGGGGTAAAAATTACTATTCCCACTCCAGAGAGTGCAACAGTAGGGAAAGTGTTGGATAGCGTAGGGGTAAAAATTACTATTCCAACTCCACAGAGTGGAACAGTAGGGAAAGTGTTGGATAGCATAGGGGTAAAAATTACTATTCCCACTCCAGAGAGTGCAACAGTAGGGAAAGTGTTGGATAGCGTAGGGGTAAAAATTACTATTCCAACTCCACAGAGTGCAACAGTAGGGAAAGTGTTGGATAGCGTAGGGGTAAAAATTACTATTCCCACTCCAGAGAGTGCAACAGTAGGGAAAGTGTTGGATAGTGTAGGGGTAAAAATTACTATTCCAACTCCAGAGAGTGCAACAGTAGGGAAAATGTTGGATAGCGAAGGGGAAAAAATTACTATTCCCACTCCAGAGAGTGCAACAGTAGGGAAAGTGTTGGATAGCGTAGGGGTACAAATTACTATTCCAACTCCAGAGAGTGCAACAGTAGGGAAAGTGTTGGATAGCGTAGGGGTACAAATTACTATTCCAACTCCAGAGAGTGCAACAGTAGGGAAAGTGTTGGATAGCGTAAGGGTAAAAATTACTATTCCAACTCCACAGAGTGCAACAGTAGGGAAAGTGTTGGATAGCGTAGGGGTAAAAATTACTATTCCAACTTCAGAGGGTGCAACAGTAGGGAAAGTGTTGGATAGCGTAGAAGTTAAAAATAACATAGTTATAAATAAAATAATTATTTAAAATAATTAGTGATTTAATTATTAAATAACTCAAGATTATTTACAAATACCAATAAATAATTATTACAAACATAACTACCAAAGAATAATTAATTAACAATACATTAATAATAAATACCAATAAATAATAATTAATAAATATGAATTACCAAATAATAAAAATTAAACGATAACATATTTTTCATAACCAAAAACATATGAATTATTAAAAAGTAAATACCAATTAAAATATATTTAACCATTTAAAAAAATATATACCGCAAAATAATAATTATGAAACATTAATTACCAATTAAAAAATATTGAACTATTAAATATTTTTCATACGCCAAAATAATAAATATTACACACTAATTACCAATTAATAATTACTTATTAATATATTAATTAGAAATATCAATGCATAATATTTAATTATATTTAATTCACAATTAATGATTAATCAACAATTAATTATTTTTCATAACCAAAATATTATAATTTAAAATATTTACCAATTAATAATTATTGTCCAATTAATTAATTATCAATACCCAACAACTAATTTAATAATTACTTAATTAGATTTCAATTACTTCCAACACTATTCCCCTATAAACGCACGACACACTCCACTAATAAAACAATACACTTAGGTGGCAATTACGATCCGGTAAAAAATTTCCCCGTACGACTCGTATCCGGTCTTTTTACCGTACGAATCGTACAAGTGCCGTACAAACTGGCAATCACGATTCGCATGGTAAAAAGTCCATACGAATCGCATTGGGAATCATTCCCCACACGTCCTCGGGTCGGAAAATGTGTCCGACACGTCCTCGGACGATTTACCGTACAAATGTGAAAAGTGAAGTCCGACCGCGGAATCACGATCCATCCCGTGCGTCCGATGTGACAACCGTATGGAAAAAACACTGTCCGCACCAAACTCCCATAGCAACCATGGAGACGTGCCCGCATACGCGCCGACCCCCCCCCAGCCCCCGTACGTACGCGCCGACCCCCCCCCAGCCCCCGTACATACGCGCCGACCCCCCCATCCCCCGTACGTATGCGCCGACCCCCCCCAGCCCCCGTACGTACACGGCGACCACCCCCAAGCCCCCGTACGTACGCGCCGACCCTCCCCCCAGCCCCCGTACGTACGCCCCGAACCCCCCCAGCCCCCGTGAGTACGCGCCGACCCTCCCCCCAGCCCCCGTACATACGCGCCGAATCCCCCCCAGCCCCCGTGAGTACGCGCCGAACCCCCGTGTATGTACACCCGTGTACGTTCGAGTCGAACCCCCCCGTGTATGTACACCCGTGTACGTTCGAGTCGAACCCCCCGTGTATGTACACCCATATACGTTCGAGTCGAACCCCCCCGTGTATGTACACCCGTGTACGTTCGAGTCGAACCCCCCGTGTATGTACACCCGTGTACGTTCGAGTCGAACCCCCCGTGTATGTACACCCGTGTACGTGTCGAACCCCCCGTGTATGTACACCCGTGTACGTTCGAGTCGTACCCCCACCCGTGTATGTACGGGGCATACCCCCGACTCGAACGTACATGGGTGTACATACACGGGGGGGTTCGACACGTACACGGGTGTACATACACGGGGGGTTCGACTCGAACGTACACGGGTGTACATACACGGGGGGTTCGACTCGAACGTACACGGGTGTACACACACGGGGGGTTCGACTCGAACGTACACGGGTGTACATACACGGGGGGGTTCGACACGTACACGGGTGTACATACACGGGGGGGTTCGACTCGAACGTACACGGGTGTACATACACGGGGGGTTCGACTCGAACGTACACGGGTGTACATACACGGGGGGTTCGACTCGAACGTACACGGGTGTACATACACGGGGGGGTTCGACTCGAACGTACACGGGTGTACATACACAGGGGGGTTCGACTCGAACGTACACGGGTGTACATACACGGGGGGGTTCGACTCGAACGTACACGGGTGTACATACACGGGTGGGGGTTCGACTCGAACGTACACGGGTGTACATACAGGGGGGTTCGGCGCGTACTCACGGGGGCTGGGGGGGGTACGGTGCGTACCGGGCCACCTACTCTGGTCGATTCGCGCCGTACTTCGCTTTTCCGGCACTTTTTGGGTGCCGTGAAAATATTGCCGTCCGGACTGCTGTCGGTTCGAATCGTAATTCCTGGGTCGTGAAACGCTGCCTGAAAGCGTCCCGACGTCACGTCGCAGCATTCCCGGATCACATTCGTATGTATATTTTCGTCGGTCGGTGTTTTTTACGATTCGTACGGAAATGGTGTTTCCGTGCGAATCGTAATTCCATGTTTGTAAAGTTTTACGACCGGGTACGAGTCGGACGGGGAAAACGCTCCGACCGACGGTTCGTACCCGGTTTTTACCGGTTCGTAATCGGCACCTATACATAATTATCAATTAATCAACTAATTAAAACTAATTGCCAATTAATAAAAATTAATTACCAATTAATACTTAATTAACAATAATATAATTATCAATACCAATAAATGAAAATAAATTATTAATTAATTACAATTAAATTACTTCCCACCCTATTCCCCTATAAACCCACAACCCGCTACGGAACTTAAACGCAAAAATTTATTAAAATCAATTTATAATTCCTAAAAATGTATAATTAATTTCATATAATGAAATTACTTCCCACCCTATTCCCCTATAAACCCACAACCCGCTACAGAACTTAAACGCAAAAAATAATTAAAATTAATTTATAATTCCTAAAAATGTATAATTAATTCCATATAATTAAATTACTTCCCACCCTATTCCCCTATAAACCCACAACCCGCTACGGTACTAAAACACAAAATTGACTTAAAAAACCATTGTTAACATATAAAAATTGTATACATATATGTTAAAACCAGTAGAACACTTAACTAAAAACATATAACACAAACATATTAAATACATTATAAAATACGTAACAATAATATAAATATCGATATTAGTAACATCAATATTAGTAAAATCGATATATTTGATGTCGATATTACTAACTTCGATATTACTAACATCGATATTAAAATACTTACCTTAGGATCGATATTCTGTCCATAGATATTATTGACATCGATATTCTGTCCTTTCGATATTTAAAACTCGATATTTGTGTAGGTAGATATTTTAGTTTCGATATTTTGGCTGCTCACCGACAAAACAGATGCTCACCCCATACCATGGGCTGATGAGCTGATGGACAGGTTACGGGCTGCCCAGTACTTAAGTACCTTTCATCTTACATCAGGGTACTGCAGACCACCCCAACACAAGGAGCAAAGGAGAGATTAGCCTTTCTCCACTCTAGAGGGCCACTATCAGTTTAGGGTGATGCCCTTCAGATTAAACAATGCTCCAGCCACGTTCCAGAGGTTGGTGAATCAGGGCCTTGCTGGTATTGATACCTTCTGTGCTGCATATCTGGATGACATAGCTGTCTTCAGTAGTAGCTGGAAGTATCACCTTTTTCACTTCCAGGAAGTGCTTCAGGCTCTGCAACAGGCAGGACTGACTATTAAGGCCAGTAAGTGCCAGATATGGCAGGGGTCAGTGGTGTACTTTGGACACCTGGTGACTAGGGGGAAGGTGCAATCCATTCAAGCCAAGATAGAAATCATCATGGCCTGGCTGCCCGCCAAAATCCAGACTGATGCCAGAGTATTCTTGGGTCTCACTGGGTACTATCTGAGGTTTGTCAAGGGCTATGGCACCATGGTTGCCCCCTTGATTGAGCTTACTTCCCAGAAGAATGTATGATGATACATGGCATGCCATTACACTGCATGGCAATACAACACAGTTGTTACAACGCAAGTGTTGTTACAATGCATTGACATTACAACGCAAACGTTTACCACGTATATGCCTTTGCCACGCATGCCATTACAGCACAAAGGCATGCACGGTAAAGGCATACACTTGGTAAAAGTGATTAAGGTAAGTGTATATATATATATATATGTATATATATATATATATATGTATATCATGCTGTGAATGTACAGTTGCATCATTCCTGACCATCGGTGTCTTCAAGTTTACAACTACTGGAGCGTCAGACATACTGGTATCATGCCCTCCTCTGTGCTGTGTGTTACAAATGCAAAAACATGCATTTTCTTTGAACGGAACCTTTTGCCTGAACTACAATTCATACAGGTGACCCTCCTTTCAATAGCAGAGGTGGTACAGCCACATAATAACAAATTATGCAGGAGTGGTTAATGAATATTATACCACAGATTAGCTCAAAGGCGTTGAAAATGGGAACTTTCACAGGTAGTGGAAAGCAAGGTCCTGTTTGGTTATCAAACTGCACTTCAGCCAGTAATGCAAATGCAACATTAGAAGAAAAGGAAATGAGGTTAAATGGGGCCAATGTTACAGTAACAAGCCAGCAAATCACTATACTCAAGGCACCAGTCCCTTTAAATAAACCGAATGGTTAACAGACAAACGCTGGCTTTGACTGAAAATTGGGGGGGTGCCACAGCTCTGGCAAACTCCACCACACTGGGTTGGTGGAGATTTTGCTGAACTCCATGCACCAAACAGAGTGCGGAGTGGCAAAACTCCACAAACTCTGCCATCGGAGTAGAGTTTACCCCTCACCCCTAGTCTCTACCATTGCTCTTGTGCCTGGTTCACTAGAAGTGGGCCCAGCCACTCGCAATACAGACATGAATGCATCTCCTACCTTTGTGTAGCAGAACTGGCACATTGACCCAGTTGCATGAGTAAAATATGTGCTTCGCTATCAGAACCACAGTAGCGCCCGAGAGACCAATGCATCTGAACTGTGCTTCTTTACTGAAGCGTGGAAAGGTAAATATGCCAACAAGGGGTTTTGTTTTAGAGTGATCTATTATTTATAAATTTCAATGATCTAAATCAATAAACATGTTAAGATGAAATAACACCACTGTGAAATCAATCCACTGATTTGAACATCAAAAATATATAATGACAACAACGCACACGGGGGTTATTTTTGTGATTTAAGCACAATGATTTTTATATTTTCATCCAAAGTAAAAAGAGTACAAAAGAGACATAAATTGGAGCAATATATCATGAAAACAGGGGACGAGATTAAGTCCTCATTTCATCAAACAAACACATCTATTCCTGATTAGTTTGAACAGAGACAAAACTCTTTTTGAGCATATGATCTACTGTACATAGCAAATAAACTGGAACTAGATGGTAAAGTCGACGTTTCGGTCTTAGGTGGTGTCAATCCGTCAGACCATCTTCAGGACAATAATTGCATAAAAAGACTCCATGAAGTACTTGGCACCTGCAACTGCCAATTCGTATTTATGCGGGAGTCAATCCTGCCGTAGTTTTATAGATTTCTGACGTTAGTCTCCAGAATGCAGATGGGGGTCCGCCTGAATCGAAACCGCCCCCAGGATTGACTCCCGCATAAATACGAATTGGCAGTTGCAGGTGCCAAGTACTTCATGGAGTCTTTTTATGCAATTATTGTCCTGAAGATGGTCTGACGGATTGACACCACCTAAGACCGAAACGTCGACTTTACCATCTAGTTCCAGTTTATTTGCTATGTACAGTAGATCATATGCTCAAAAAGAGTTTTGTCTCTGTTCAAACTAATCAGGAATAGATGTGTTTGTTTGATGAAATGAGGACTTAATCTCGTCCCCTGTTTTCATGATATATTGCTCCAATTTATGTCTCTTTTGTACTCTTTTTACTTTGGATGAAAATATAAAAATCATTGTGCTTAAATCACAAAAAGAACCCCCGTGTGCGTTGTTGTCATTATATATTTTTGATGTTCAAATCAGTGGATTGATTTCACAGTGGTGTTATTTCATCTTAACATGTTTATTGATTTAGATCATTGAAATTTATAAATAATAGATCACTCTAAAACAAAACCCCTTGTTGGCATATGTACCTTTCCACATTTATTTGCCCAAGCCCTCAAGGGTATATTGGGTTTGACCCTTATTTAATCTCTTTACTGAAGCAGCTCGGAAAGATAGGCCCATCACTTGACTGCGTGGAGAAACCAGGTACATTGCTCTATGAAACCAATGCATTTCAGTCCAACATCTGGCCTTGAGAATCAAGGCATCCCCATCACTGCGAGGAGAAGAATCAACGCATACCTGACCTGCAGGATCGACATCGACGAATCTCCCGACATATATTGCAGTTGCAACCAGGTAAGGTAATTTGTTTACCGGGGCCTGCGTGGGTCCAATAGCCGGTCAGAACTCAAATGTGGCTGACCCAAACTTTGACTTTGCCCCGGTCCGGCGCTGCTTCAAGTGACCCCTAAAGCGCTATTTGCTTCTAAGTGCTATTTTTCATTAAGCCTTAAAAATTCGTATCTCAACTTCTCTACATTGGATTTTTGTAGCTTTGGTCTTGTTTTGTTCAGAATATAATAATCTTTTTTTTTAATGCTGTGTGGAGTCTTTTTGTGGTATATTCATTGTGTTATGGTGTGTGTGTCTGTGTGTCGCACAAATACTTTACACATTGCCTCTTTAGATAAACATGACTGCTCTGTGCCAAGCTGCCAGAGTGGGAGCTCAAAATATCTTTTAGTGTGTGCTTAGCTTACTCTGACTAGAGTGGTGGTTCCTGTCTGGCCTAGGTGCAAACCCCGGCCAACCAAGAATCCCAGTTCTAACATCACTGAATGTGTCAGAAGGGCAGCTATTGAACAAACAGATGTAGGGGATGCCATACGTGACATTTTGGGGTCTTACCATATTACACCTAAAGGTGTGACTGGTCTTTCTTAATTTCAAGCCCTGAGCGGAAGAGTTTCTCATGATTTGTTGTATGTATGCCAAAGGAGCTTGGTGGAGTCATTTATGGAAAGATGGTTCAATGGGCAACCCTTTTCGTTTTCAGGAGGATCTTGTTCAAAAGACTAAGAAGAATATTCATTTTAGACACCAGAAACCGGGAAGCAGATTTGATGTAATGAAAAGTACTAAAAGCATCATTTATCAAAAAGGGAACTGGGTTTGTGTCAGGTTGCCTAAGGTGAAAGTGCTAAAAGGAAAAGATAAGTACAGCTTGCCTTATATTGAAGAGATTTCTTAGGATGGTTATGCTGTAAAATGGTCAAAAGGTCAATGGTGGAATTGTACGCAGGTTTTGGCTGTTCCAAATAATTTAGCGCAGATATCGGCTGATGGTCATCCTGCGATTGGAAGTTGTTCTAATGAGAGTTCTGCAGACCTCAACACCTTTTGCTTAGTGTATCGCTGTAACAAGTGTTTGGAAGATTTGTTTACCAATGATGTTGACCCCACATTGCAAAATGATGTGCGCTATTCCAGTCAAGTTTAAGGACCATGTGGTTGTGTAAATTTTTCTTTAACAGAATATTTCCACATGCCTTTTAAAAAGAATTATATTGTTGAATTCACATGCAATTAGCACACTTACCTTTGATGTTTTATTATACTGTAAGCCAGTTATTGTGCATTACTTTTTTACCAGTTGGTGTAATCAAATGTTTCCTTTTTGTTTATATAAGGTCTTATGTACAAATTCTGTTATTGCTTAAGGTAATGTTGTGGAGGGGGTGTTATGTCTGTCTCTTTGTTGATGTGTCGGTCCTTCTCATATGGAACCTTTGGGCTCATGAACCGGCTTCTACAAGGGTTCAACGTGACAAGGTGCAGCAGGTATAACAGACAGGGATGCTGGCAGCAGCTGGGATAGGGAAGCTGCGCGTGAACTGTTTAACATGAATAAATCCTTCCAGTTCTGAATTATTGTCATCTGATGCTTCATCATTCAAAATGCAGGATTTTGGTGGACTTAATAGGTTGGCAACAAATTAATAGGAAAATGACTTTGCTCCCAGTATATTCTGATCATATAACAATTCAAGACTTTTTAATATATCAGCTATAATATGCACCAGATCAGTTATGAACATTTTTCCAATAAATATTCACACAGATATACTAGATGTCACAGTGCTCAGGCAGTTAGATCCATATGCTATGGCCTTGCCCTCAACTTGAAAATTCTGGTGAACCATTTTTTCTGGAAATGAGTATATGTGCAATGAGTATCCTTCTAGACCTGTGCCTAGCTCTACTGGGTCACTTCCTTGAGGCCATATTGGTTGTGGGTTAATGCAGTAATCTTATATGTTGTGGGTCACTAATAAGTGCTGCTGGCTCAGATATTGTACTCCCAAGAATTTCCAGCACTTGCAGTATGGTAGACAATGCTCAATTTTGTAATGGACAATAAGAGATTCTACTATGAACAACGTGACAAGTTCAAGTAATTTTAAGATGTTCATTGTACCCACAACATTTGCTTGTATTGTTGGATGATTTTAATCATAAATTATTCCCTGAGACAAGTGATCAAATTTATGAAGACCTCCTTTTCACACTGAGATAAAAATTACCAATTTTCCATGAAATGTTGTAACAGCAATTGATATATCCCTGTTCAATTTTCTTACTTCAAATGCCTTCTTTAGTTGAAATTGTCCAATTGATTATGTGTTTGTTCAAGCTTGGGCCTACAGTGATGTTGAGAAATTTGAGGCAATTTACATGGAAGGGAACAATCATTTTCCCTTGAGTACAACGTTAATTGTGCACACTATTTTTGAAAGAAAAAAGTTGCTCCGTGTGAAAATTGGTTTCCCGAGACATTTAAACACAAGAACATAAGGAAAACATTTAAATTTGTCAAAGGCCTTTCAATATAAGTATTATGGGGCAGATTTATGAGCCGCTTGCGCCACTTTTGCGTCACTTTTCCCATGTTAAAAGTGACGCAAAAGTGGCGCAAGGGGCTCATAAATCTGCCCCTATGTGTTTAAAGTAGAGGAGATATCTTCTGACTGCATTACTTGCTATGAGGAAATACCTAAGTAGTAACATGTCTAAAGGTTGAGCTCAAGGTATTTACCAAATAAATAGATAGAGATAAGTCTGAAAAACATCAGGAGTGGCCAGTGCAGGTAAGTGTAGCGGGGTGGGGGGTAGTCAACAGATGGCAACGAGGGAAAATAGCATAAAAAAAAAGAAAAACACTCACCTTGCGCTCACCACATCGCCCCCACCCCCGCACTTACCTGCACCGGCTATGCCTAAAAAACATATAAAGAATTACTGGTATGATGAGGAATGAAGAAACTTAAAAAGGCGGATAAGGAAATTAGAAAGGTTCACAAGGTTATCACAGCATAAAGGTGGTAAAACCCTCCTTATGTATTTAAGAAAAAAGCTTAAAAGCCTGATAGCTAGCAAGACATGGGCCCATAAGGAAAAATGTTTGAAAACTATGCAAGAAACGATTGAAACAAATAACATCAAAAAGCTCTGGGCATTTGTACAACATGGGCTACCAAAGAGCGGGGGAAAGCTGAAATGTCAGGTGGGAGAGGGAGCATGGGTTATGTACTGGGAGGAAATATATAACAAAGGAGCGACAGCTATCCCTCATCCTGCTATGCCAAATATAAACAATGAAATGAAAGAATTATTCTCAGGAGAAACTAATATGGAAACTGCTCACAGGTAAAGCTTACTAGAGCAGCTGGTGGGGATAATCTGCCAGCGGTAATAATAAAAAAATATATATAGATTGCTAGTCTAACCCGCTTCATTTATTATTCCAAGAAAATATTCCAACAGGAATATTCCTGGATTGCTGGAAAGGGACAGTGATTAAACCCCTGTACACAAAAGGCGATGTTGCCTCCCCAGGAAGCTATAGGCAAATAAACTTGTTGGTTATGGGTGGAAAAGTCTTCTCTAAAATCCTTCTGGGGTTTTGGAATGTATTAACTGAAATGAAGTTGATAACCCCCATAAAGCGAGGGGACACACAACAGCATACCACTGTTTTAGTTTATGGGCTATAGCAAAAAAATCTCTAGTGCAACGCGGAGGGTTTTGCTGTTGTTTTGTGGACATCTGTTCTGCATTCGATTCTGTTGATCAGGCCCTGTAATGGGAAGCTCTATGAAACTATGACATCTCATATGGTTTACTCATGAGCTTGCAGGAATTGCAGAGACACAACTAGGCTTAAGTGGAATTAGATGTTGATGGGTCTCTCTCACAGAGAATAGATACTAGGAATGGCGTCAGACAAGGTTGTGTTCTGGTGCCAATATTGTTCTCTATTTTTTGGCTGTTCTACCAAAAATTTCAGGCTCAATAGTTTTAGCCCCAAAATTAATGGTGTACATGTAAATTGTCTTCTTTATGCAGATGATTTAGAGATCATGGATCTTACAGAAATTGGCCTACAAAGGACGCTAGATGAATTTACGGATTATTGTAATAAGAAAAAATTAATAATAAACGTGGAGAAAACCAAAGTACTTCCATTCGGGAATTAGAAAGTAAAGTTTAATTGGTTCCTAAACAATGTTAAAATACAGACTGTTAACAGATGGAAGCATTTAGGGATGTTGTTTGCAAAGAACCTGTCCTGGAAACAGCACCTTGATTCCTTGCAGGCAAAAGGCCAGTATTGGTGGTGTTTCAGAGGAATGATCGCCCAGCTCACAGTTCCAATATGGTGTAGAGGTACTTTTCATTAGTATGAAAATAAACTGGGATCCCAAAGAGTTTAGGTGCTTAAAAAGATTATTGTCCTTACTGCCCTCTACTATGGTCCAGGCCATTAGGATAAAAATAGTCCTTATCACATGGAACTATTTAGCCTCTGGTCTAGAATAGATAGGAATGAGGTCCCAAAAATATTGACCCTACGCAAAAACAAAATTGATGAAATATGTAAGAAACTGACCACAAAAGGTGGGATGATAAATCTAACAAAGTTAGTAAAGCCAAGTTTCGAAAGCTAACAAAAGCATTGGCCAGGGTGGATGATATGAGATATTTAAGGAGCTATAAATCAGTACCCCTTCTGATGACCTTTTGGCTGGAGGTGGAAACTTTCACCCACCTTGATAGGTTACCAATTGCACACCTAAGATTACGTTTCAGAAATTCAGGTTTAGTGCCAATCAGGTTTTAACCTCTCAAGCTCAGGGCTCCTTTTTGATCATGGACAGATTATGGAAATGTGGTATTAATATGAAAGGGGATCTAATGCACATTTTATTGGACTGTCTGTAGTTCGTAAAAACAGAAAACTTTTTCTGCGGCCAAGCTTGTTAAAGTATGATATCAAAGAAAGGCGACAAGCAGCACATTTTTCATTGGACATGCGGTTTTTAGATATAGCCTGTGCCTTGGAGAGATTTTTATTGTCTGTGAACAAAGTTTTAGCTAAAGTTTGAGTATTTTCTGGAGTATATATCTAATTGAATTTTTAATTTTTACTGTGGATATAGACATGGTTTTAGGCTGAATTGTTTTATTGACCTATGTAATTTTATGTAAAATGTTTTACTGTCCATATGTTTTAAAGACTAAGATCTAAATAAATAGATTTGTTGACTGACTAACTACTGGGTCACTTCCATGAGGCCATGTTAGCTGTGGGTTTCTGCAGTAATCTTATATTTTTCGCTGCACTAATAACAAGAGTGCTGCTGGCAGAGAAATAGCACTCCCAAGAATTTCCAGCACTTGCAGTATGGTAGACGACAATGAAATTTGTACTGGACAATGAAAGAATCTACTATAAACGAAGTGGTAAGTTCAAGTACATTTAGGATATATGCACCCCACTGAAAGAGTTTAATGAGTAGATTTTTCATATTTTGAACCAAAGATAGTTTGAAGTGATTTAAAGGGCATTTTCTTTTTACATTTTTTTAGTTTGCATTATTGAATAATTTTGAATGTTTCTTCAACAGGCTGCCCTCCTAATAATTTTTTTAAAAAACACCATAACCCTCACTTTATGAATTGTCACAGCTTGTAGTACCATTCTTGTCCGATGGCAATTACCATCACATACACTGCCGAGAACTGCAAAGCTTCCCAAAAACAACCACATCTCATGGCAAACACATCACACCCACTTCTAAGCTTTCGGGATACCTACCTTCATAATGGCAAACAACATCTCTCCCACTTTCTGGAATGGCACTGCTTCCAGACTTCTTTCTGACTCATTACATACCGCAACACATCCACTGCCAAGAATGGCACAGCTCCTCGAAGTCCTCCCACTGTAATGTCAACCACCATCAACCTTACAGCCAAGAATAGCACAGTCTCCCGTTATGCTTCTGGATAATAAAAACATCTTACAACCATTGTCAACAATGGCACAGTTTCCATAGAGGCAACAAACCCCATCACACCCACTGCCAAACATGTCTCAGCTTCGAGATTATGTTTGTGTCTAATAACAAAGAGTATTAATCTCAGAACAATAATCTAACTTTCCAAAAGCATTTCTGGCTAATAAAAAACACCGTCATACAGATGGCACAGCTTCCAGACACCTCCTGTCTAATGACAAAAACCACCCACACGGCCAAGAATGGCAAAGCTTTTAAACACCTCCTGTCTAATGACAAACACCCTCCATACGACAAAGAATGGCATAGCTTCTAGGCATCTCATGTCTAATGACAAAAAACACCCACACAAACCAAGAATTGCACAGCTTCCAAACACCTTGTGTCTAATGACAAAAAACAACCACAGGACCAAGAATGACACGCTTTCAGACACTTTCCTTTCTAATGACAAAACCATCAACAGCCACTCCCACTCCCTTGACAAATCTAAGCAGAAATCACCCTTAGAAAACAACTCCTAAAGCTTTCTTCCCCTGTTCTTTCTCCAGATGCTAAAATCCAGCATGCAGAAAGAACTGGCAGCTCAAAAGACATCCTACAGTGTGCTAGACATAGTCCGTACACCCATGCTACGCCGCATTTCCTTCTGCCTCGGGCTTGTGTGGTAGGTAAAAGAAGCCATTGTAATTTGAAAAATATCATAAATTCAGTCTTACATATTTGGGACCATGGTTCGAATTGTAAATGTGCGTTCTTCTGGGGTGCACATTTAAGAATAATAATAATATATGAACGCACAATGTATGCTCTATTGTATTTACAAACGTAAATTTGGGGAGAAGAGTTGGCCTAACGGCCAGGGCGCGCGACCTCAGAACTGGGTTCGAGTCTCGGTAACGACGCTGAACGTCCAGTGATTGTGGGCAAATCACTTAATCTCCCCGTGCCTAACAAATAATGAATGTGTGTCGCAATGTAACTGGTGCTATGTAAAGCGCTCTGACACCTGATTGGATTCGGGTCAAGTTCGCGCTATATAAAACTCTGCAAAAAAAATGAGAATTATGAAATGTTAAGGCTTCTAAAAACAAAACATTTTTGTAATCCTTTGCTTTTTCTATTGTTAGACAAAAGGTGTTCGCTACAGCTGAAGTATAATAGCAGAATGTGTGTTACACCATTGTTAGTGCCACAGAACAGGGCCGGCTTTAGCGCTGGTGGTGCCCTGTGCGACAATGTTTGTTGACGCCCCCCAATGACCACCTCCACCACGGATTCTCTCACTAGCACCCTTTAACAGTGACCAAGTCTCCATAACCACACTCTCTCAGATGCATTGAATTAGTCATATAGCGCCACTCACCAGTGTAGGGTGTTCGAGCACTTTGCATCACACACACATTACACAGAGACAATCAATCATAAGTGTGTAAATCACTGTATAGGAAATGTTACATAGGCCAAAGGACTGAAAGTGTAGGAGTCACATGTCATCCATACTGGTAGGCAGTATAGTTTAGGAGTGCTTGGTGTGGAGAAGCACAAACTCAGAGTCGAAAAAGAAACCGCATAGTTGGGAGTTTTCTTTAATAAGAATCGATTTCTAGCCAAATTAACCCTTTTGCAACATTAATCAATGTTCTAATAATGTATACTTTGCAGTGTGTATGCAGTTCTAGGATGAATGTTAATAGCTCACTATCCTATATTAGGACTTTAAGTTATAAATTGCAAGTAACAAAAGGATGTCTCTTTTGAAAGCAGTAACCTGCTGATCTGTTTACATCATACGCACTCTGTAATCTACTGGGTACACGTTCTTTGCAGCTGGCATATTAACCCTCTGCACTAACTTCACCTAAGTCAAAACCTCAACTATACAAAATGCTGATCTCTCTCCAGGACGATAATTAATCACAGGAGTTATTGTGACATTTATGTGAGCCCTGGTAATTGCCGGCGGAAAGAAACGCTGCAGCAGGTGCTTCGAAAGCATAATAAACTTTCAAGCACGGCGCCCCCAGGAAGCCAGCACCCGGTGCGGAGCACCGGTCGCACCGCCCTAAAGCCGGCCCTGCCACAGAATGCCCGGTGCACCTTGGTGGTAGAAAGAGAAATGTAGCAGTACTTGTGCTTCATTGCATAGTTTTGTGATTGATGGACTGGACGGGTCTTCCCTTTGGGTGAGATGTGTAATACTGTCATGCTCTTTAACCCCGAGCCTGTCCCTTTAGCCAACCATTCCAAATCTTCTAAGCCCACACAGTTTTATGGATGACAGACTATATTCCCTGATACAAATAGAATGAGCCGATTATTTTCTACTCTCGAACAATCCCTTAAGCATTTTCAGTCCTAGAGTTCATTCCTGCATCATTCTATTGAAGCCATTTAGCCCTAGAGATGAAAGATTCTGTATACCCTGCTTCCTTAGTCCTAAAGGCAAAAATATCTGCATCAAAATCCTAATCCATCCATACCTAGAGGTGAAAGCCTTGGTAGTCCTACACTGAAACCCATGAGTACGTTGCGGTCTAGAAGTGATGGGGCTTTATGGCCCTGTGTCAAAGTCATGAGCCCATCCAGGTCTCCAGGTGACACATACGCAAGTTACTTTTGGCCAAAGCTGTTACTGGGCACAGGAAAAAATGGTTATACAATACAAGATGTGGAGCGTTAGCAAATTACCAGAGGTGGCACAATAGGTGTATCTCTGTATAAATCCTAAAAGAAGCAAATCTTAAAGCTATATGTATATATATATATATATATATATATATGAAATCCACAATCCTGAGCCAACCCAGTCACGGGCGCAAGAAACAGGTACGGACCACACTTTAAGAAACAAAGTTTTTCATTTATTGTTGCAGATAAAACGTGGCTATTCAAAGCAAGTGCCCAAGTGATATATATATATATCCTACTGGCGGTCGCCAGTAGGTAGATATAGTTAGGACCTATTTTCCATAGGAAATCCGCAACATTCTATTTGGAATAACTTTGGCGCCGATTGACGAATCTTCGCTAAATTTTCAAAACTTTTGGCCAGCTCCGGTCCGCTCCTATCTTGAAAGTTTCACGGTGATTCGTCAAGCAGGGGCCGAGAAAAAAAGGGGGTCCCAAAACATGTTTTCCCCATGCAATTTCCAATAGGACCTTTAGCCACAGCTACAGCCCGAACTGCTGAACAGAATTGTACCAAATATGGCAAAGAGGTAGTCCTTAGTTCAGACTCGTGCCTTTTGCTTAAATGGTGTAAATCCTTTCAGTTGTTCCTGAGAAAATGACATTTAAAAGTACATATATATCTATGGCCTCGGAGGGTCCGCGTACCCTAAGTGCAGCCTAAGCGCACCCTGCCATGCACGAGCTGTATTTTAATTTGCTGTCAACACTCCAAATCAGGAAGTGTTAGCAGCCATCTTGTGCCTCGGTAGAACTGAGGCACAAGAAACCTGAAAAATCGTGAAAAACGCAAAAAGGGGGAGGATGCGCACTGGGTGCGCGCATCCTGCCGATAAAAAAATAAATTGAAGCGCGGTCTCCGGTGCTAAATATGCTAATTTGCCCCTGGGGGGCCAAATCCCGGGGGCTTTATCAAAAAAAGTTTGGGGGGTCCCAATCCCCCCCACACTGCCCTGGGGACCACCACCCCCACAGGGCTTCTACATATTATAGGCGGGGGGCTCACGGCCCCCGCACAGCCCTGGGGACTGCCACCCCCGGGGCTTATACTTTAATGTAGGGGGGGCCTCTAAGGCCCCCCGAGGACCGCCACCACCTGGGGCTCGACTTCACTTTGATTTGCGGGGGGCACACTACCCCCCGCAACCCCGGGGACCGCCACCCCCGGGGCTTTTTTTTGTAAATATTTGCACCCTGTGTGGGGGGACTCAAGCCCCCCCACATGCCCCGGGGACCGCCACCTCCCTGGGGCACTAAATATTTAAATTGTGGGGTCCGTGATGGACCCCCCAGCCCCGGGGACCTCCACCCCCAGGGCTTTGCTGATGATAGGAGGGGGGCCCCGCGGCCCCCCTCCTGGAGCCTTATGATGGCCCTGGGGACCGCCACCCCCCAGGGCTGGCTCCTGCAGTGTCCCGGGGTGCCCACCCCCGGGACACTGTAGTGTGCTATGGGAGGGCGGGAGCCTTGCGGCTCCACCCTGCCATAGCAAACTGCTTTGCTATTTGGAAGAGGGAGCAGGAAACCTGCTCTCTCTTCCAAATAGCAAAGTAGATTGCTTTTCCAGATAGGGAGCAGCATGTTAGCTGCTCTCCATGTGGAAAAGCAATGCCGGCTCCCGCAGGATGCGGGGAGCCGGCTGAGACCGTGGGGGGATTGGGGACCCCCATGGTCCCCAACGAAGAGGACCAGCCCCGGGGGATGGGGTCCCCGGGGCTAGAAATGGCCCGGGAGCGGGGCCACACGCCCCCTCCCCAAAATGCTATTAAAAAAAAAAATTGTCGGCCCCGGGGGATGGGGTCTCCGGGGCCATTAATGGCCTAAGGAGGGGGGCAAGGCAGCCCCCCTCCTAGAAGTAAACTTTTTTTTTTTTAAAGGGCCATGCCCCGGCAGATGGGGTCCCTGGGGCGATTATGACCTGTGGAGGGGGCCACGCGGCCCCCTTCCAGAATTTTTAATAAAAAAAAAAAAAAATAGGGGCCAGGCCCTGGGGGATGGGGTCCCCAGGGCCAAAATATTAGGAAAAGAAGGGGGGTCACACAGCCCCCCTTCTTAAACAAAAAAAAAGAAAAAGACCGGCATTGCGCTGGAGGTCACACCCCCTACCAGCATCACTCTGCAAACGCGCCCCCCTGGCGCGTTTGCAGAGGGGGAAAAAATTCACCTTGAATACTGGGGGTCCCAGGGGGCCAACTAGCCCACCAGGTACCTCCAGTATGCACCAGGGAGCTGCATTGCAGAGAGGTGTTCTGAGGCCACGCCCCTTTTTACACCTCTCTGCAATGCAGCTCTGTGGCGCTTACTGGAGGTAGCTGGTGGGCTACTTGCACCCCAGGGACCCTCAGTATTCAAGGGGAGTTAATCCCCCAGCTTAAAACGCACCACGGGGCGCGTTTGCACAGTGGTGAAGGGAGGGGGCGGGGCCCTGTGGTGCGGTTTACGTTGGGGAATTAATTCCTTGTCAATACTGAGGGTCCCTGGGGGCCAACTAGCCCACCAGGTACCTCCAGTAAGCCCCACGGAGCTGCGTTGCAGAGTGTTGTAAAAAGGGGCGTGGCCTCTGAACACCTCTTTGCAACGCAGCCTCCTGGCACATACTGGAGGTACCTGGTGGGCTACTTGGCCCCCAGCGACCCATAGGATTGAGGAGGAATTAATTCTCTAACTTAAAATGCGCCACAGGGTGTGTTTGCAGACATATCACCTCAGACCACGCCCCCTTCCTTCACCACTGTGCAAACGCACCCTGTGGCGCAATTTAAGTTGGGGAATTAATTCTCTTTCAATACTAGGGGGCCCTGAGGGCCAAATAGCCCAACAGGTATCTCCAGTATGCGCCAGGGAGCTGCGTTGTGTTCAGGGGCCACACCCCTTTTTACACCTCTCTGCAACTCAGCTCTGTGGCGCTTACTGGAGATACCTAGTGGGCTAGTTTGACCCTAGAGACCCTTAGGATTGAAGGGGACTTATTCTCTCAACTTAGAACGGTGACAGGGAGCGTTTACATAGTGGTGAAGGGAGGGGACAGGGCTTGACGTGATTTGTGCAAACACGCCCTGTGGCGAGTTTTAAGTTGGGGAAAAAATTGCACTTCAAACCTGAGGGACCATGGGGGCCAAGTAGCCCACCAGGTGCTTCCAGGTAGCACCACTGCGCTGCGTTGCAGAGAGGTGGTGCAGGCTGTTCCCCTTTTTACATCTCTCTGCTACGCAGCTCTGGGGCGCTTACTGGATGTACTACGAATTCCGATTTACTCACCTGTTATCAGAGAGAACTCAGTGCTGCATCTTTGAGCCCAGTACTGATCCTGAAAAGTCATTCTAACTGTACTTACCAGTAACTTGTATTTCCTTCCATAGGAATCCATTGTCTGGTTTTCACCAGAAAAGTTTCAAAGTGTCTATTTTCGCAAACTAAAAATATTCCTAAAAAATCGCCTGTATGACTTTTACGCATTCTTTCAACTGTTTACAGGAGATGCATAAGTACTGGATCCAGGATCTACCATTGAGTAAGAAAAAGTGACGATAACACTACTTACCTGCTAAGTGAATTTCCTTCCATAGGGTAAAATTGACTGGTTTCACTTGGAAATTCTTCTGTGTGTGGAGTTTTGGAACTTTAAAATATTCCTATAAAATCTGCAGAACTACGAATTCCGATTTCCTCACCTGTTATCAGGAGAGATGTCAGTGCTGCAGCTTTGAGCCCAGTACTGACACTGAAAAATAATTCTAACCGGACGCCAATTTCACTGCCTTTCATCAGGGACTGCTTGTCCCACAAGCCACCTGTTTCTCCAGCGCTCCCCCTAGGAGGGAGGAGTTTGCCCACAGCGCTCATAAGCGCGGGTGTTCAGCACGGCGCGGGCCGTGCCCGGGACAAGGGCAGGCCCGTCCTAGCCCGTCATTGCCCAGAAGAGGCTGGGCTGGGCCAGGGCTCTTGCTCTTTTCTTCGTCTGGTAGCAGTGGTTCAGCAGTTGGGTGAGTTGTATGCTTGCCCATATTCTGTATTTGCATCAGTATCTGAAGCTGGAACATTTTTCCTCATTCCTGTACTATCTGAAGAGTCGTAGTGAAGGAAGTATTATCGTGTTGTTATTTTTTTGGTGGACTTGGAAAAACCTTCCGAGAAGACTTTACTCCATTTCGTATAGGGGCAGAGACTGACAATAGTACGGGACCTTGAATAATATCTATCCCACAGGGCTGACTATGGGGAAAAGGAAATCAATGGACGGTAACAGTGGAGTTGGGGGGGGGGACAGTGGTAGAGAATCAAAGGGGAAAAGGGTCAAGAAATCTCTGAAGCAGAAGGCAACTGCTAACAATTGTACCTTGGATAGAATAGACTTGTTGATCAGCGAATGTGAGGATATTTTAAGTAGCGATACATCTATTCAAGCCCCTAGCATTGAACCGCCATATTTGCCTAAATCTACCACATGCCAGCAGATAATAATCCCCGCAATGTTTCATAAAACTAATAGGGGAGACACCATAGAGCAACAAAAAGAGGGACTTATAGCCAAGAGTCCAGCTCTAGGAGGGAGTAAGGCTAGTAGCCCTGTGGCAGGGGAAATTTTGGTTGTTTGCACAAATAGGTTTGCACCCCTTTTAGATCTACATGAACAAGAAAGGGTGGATGTTCACTTGAATAATTCTCTGTTGTCGCCATGTAGCCCTCCTCTCTTACCTCTCCCAGATAATATTAATGATCTCCAGGGACTGCCTTCTCTTATTAGTGAAATAAAAGTAGAGGTAGCATTAATGCGTACAAAGTTGGTAGAATTGACCGTGAAGGTTGATTTTTTGACACAAAGGATTCATCATCTCGCAAAAAGTCCAAATTGTAGGGTAAAACAGCCTGAACAATCTGAGTTGACATCTAGACAGGAAAGTTGTCCAGATATAACATCTAAGGGTGCACAGAGTGAGCCCAATACTCTACACTGTCAGATTATGGGAGAAGAAAATAGCCCTACTGTAGAACTGGGCGGCCCCTCTTATGCAAGTGTTTTAAAACCACAGATCTCACAGTTGAAAACTAGATGTCCTGCTAATCTAGGTGTGGGGTTCCCACTAAATAAACACAGAAAACAAGGTTTTATATCACCGGGTATTGATTTGCACCAGGTGCCAAAAATGTATATGATTAATGTTCCTAAACACGATATTGGGAATCATAGAGAAAGCACAGATTCCCTCACAAATAAAGCAATCCATTGGATTCGCCATGTCAGGGGTGGTCGCTCTATTATTAGGGAAGATATTTCGAGAGCCCGTAGACTTTCTTCCAGGACAAACCCTTGGGATTCCATAGAGCTAATATTAAGGGACCATGCCCTGGTTGAGATTTTGTTAGCCCTGGAGCTTCGCACATCTTCCCCAGACCATTCCTCAATACAATTTAGACGTTTCCCATGTGTAACTGGCCAGGGCTGTCCCGTGGGGCTAGGTGATCACCCACTAGATGGACCCTCAAATTTAGATTCTAATGACTGACTGCCAAATGTGTCGCAGAAGTTCATATATCCCCATAGGGTCCCTTCTGATAGTATTCACTATTCTAATGAGGAGGAATGTATAATGAGCTCTCCATCCCTTGATATTAGTGTACCAACTTTTAAGGGAGTTATAGAGGTAGCTAATCATCATGGTATTTCACCCTGTACTGTTTCTCCTGCTAATAGCATATTGATAACGAAGAGAGCTATTGAGTTAGCTAATTCCCATGGTAGCCCATCGACCAATGCGAGACCTTTGTGCCCAGCTAGAATTCTAATGACCAGATTATCTGTGATATCATGGAATATAGCTGGACTAAGTTCCAAGATTATATCGCCAGAGTGGCAATCATTTGTTGACCAACATGATGTTTGCCTGTTTCAGGAAACCTGGGCAACGGATTCAATTCATTGCACAGGATTTCTGAATTATTATGTTCCCGCAATTACTGGTGGAAAGGGCAGACCTTCAGGAGGCATGACAACTTCGGTGCACCATTAGATTGGCTTGAAGGTTCAGGTCCTTGAGTCCAATAATAAGGACATATTAGTGACTAGGCTGATGTAGGGAGTGGGCGAAAAAATTGATGTTTATAACATCTATGGAAGTGGGACTAAGGGAAGGAGATCCGAGGTGCTAGTAGCTCTGGGTACACTCCTCGATCAACATTCTAGGGGCACTGATGTAATACTAGAAGGTGATTTTAATATGACCTTTGAACCCCTTCTAAATGGTAACTCTAATTTCTATGATACTGAAGATGATCTTTGGAGAATTCTGAAACTAGATCTAAATCCAGTAAAGAAATGGACGGATGTAGTAGTGCAGATGAACTCTCTCTGTATGGAGAAAGGACTAAGGGCCATAAATGGTAGAACTCAGTCAGATAGAGTTGGCGCATGTACTTTTAATAATGGCTTCAGACATAGCCGTATTGATTATATATTAATTAATTGCCAGTTCTGGTATGCGCTAAAGGACATGAAGGTAGTCAAACGGGTTGAGAGTGATCACAACCCGTTTTCCATAGTTTTTGAGATAGTGGTTGAAAAAGGCGCTCTCCAGTCTAGTAGGGAATTGATAACCCTAGATCTAGTTCCCACAAATGATATGAGACGACTGAAATGGGCAAATCTACTAGCAAAGCCAGAAGTCCTAGATAGGATTTCATTAGATGTAGACAAAGCAGTAGTAGACCTGGAGGATCTTTTAGCCAATTTGACACCTCCAGAAATGGTTATTGAATTTCATGCTGAGTTTTTTATCCATCTTCGTTCCTATTTCTATAAAACTACTAAAAATAAGGGTACCCATCAAAAGAGGGGAAGTAAATGGTTTAATAAGGATTTTAAGGAGGCTCGTAGTTCTCTGGGGATAGCCATCAAGGAAGGTGACATGCCTAAGATACGGCTTGCCAGGCAGAAATATAAGAAAGCCCAGGACTTGGCAAAGAAACACTGGGACGATAATAGATGGCAGGATTTAAAAAGGGCATGTGAAAATCAAAATCAAAAAGTATTTTGGGATGTGGTAAAATGGGGCAGAGAGAGTCGTCCTTTAGAGCCGATAAACCATGTAAGCCAAGAACAATGGGTAATGCATTTCCAATCCCAATATGCTGGTGTGTGCTTCTCCATTCTGTGCTGCCTGTATCGTTTTGCCCTCTGTTTCTGTGCCCTGATTGTTTATCTTACTTTTTCTGTGCCTGCATTGTTTTAGCGCCGCTCTCTGTGCCCCCCACCCGCTTCCCGCTCCCTGCTTCCCGCCGCCTGCGTGCGGCCACGCCCCCTTACCTTCTGTGCCCTCCCCGCTCCGACCTCCCAGCTGCTCCCAGCCCTCCCACTTGGCCATAAAAGGCGACCGTGCAGCGCAGGTGAGTGTGACCTGTCCTCAGGACACCCCCGCGCCGCACGGCCACCAGCTGTAGCGTGTGTGTCCCCTCGCTACTGTCCTCAGCCTCGCTGAGCCCACCCCGGCGACCCCGCCCCCCGCCGTCACATTTGGTGTGTGCTTCTCCATTCTTTTTCCATACTTTTTCTGTGCCTGCATTGTTTTAGCGCCGCTCTCTGTGCCCCCCACCCGCTTGGTGTGTGCTTCTCCATTCTTTTTCCATACTTTTTCTGTGCCTGCATTGTTTTAGCGCCGCTCTCTGTGCCCCCCACCCGCTTCCCGCTCCCTGCTTCCCGCCGCCTGCGTGCGGCCACGCCCCCTTACCTTCTGTGCCCTCCCCGCTCCGACCTCCCAGCTGCTCCCAGCCCTCCCACTTGGCCATAAAAGGCGACCGTGCAGCGCAGGTGAGTGTGACCTGTCCTCAGGACACCCCCGCGCCGCACGGCCACCAGCTGTAGCGTGTGTGTCCCCTCGCTACTGTCCTCAGCCTCGCTGAGCCCACCCCGGCGACCCCGCCCCCCGCCGTCACATTTGGTGTGTGCTTCTCCATTCTGTGCTGCCTGTATCGTTTTGCCCTCTGTTTCTGTGCCCTGATTGTTTATCCTACTTTTTCTGTGCCTGCATTATTTTAGCGCCGCTCTCTGTGCCCCCCCACCCGCTTCCCACTCCCCGCTTCGCGCCGCCTGCGTGCGGCCACGCCCCCTTCCTTCTGTGCCCTCCCCGCTCCCACCTCCCAGCTGCTCCGCCCTCCCTCCCACTTCGCCATAAATGGCGACCGTGCATACGCGCAGCGTTGACGCGCAGCAGGCGCGCCGAAGGTGCGCCAAAGGTAAGCCCGTCTGCGCCCGTCCGTGCCTGGCCCGCGCCCAGCGCCCGAACCCCTGGCCCCCGAGGACCCCAGCCCACCCGCCAGACGTACGACGCCGCCACCCTCAACGCACTCAACACCGGCCGAACCCCGGGATGCCACCAAGCCACCCCGAGACGCACCCACGGACCCTTCAGCTGCCTCACCTGCAAGTTCACCTGCATCCGGACCCGCCCCACACCAGCGCCCGCCAAGCCGAACACCAGCAGCAACCACCTCAAGTGCATCCTGCTCAACACCCGCTCCGTCCACAGACACGCCATCGAACTCTGGAACCTCCTCGACACCACATCTCCAGACGTTGCCTTCCTCACGGAAACCTGGATGAACGACTCCTCAGCGCCCGACATCGCCATCGCCATCCCAGAGGGATACAAGATCGCCCGGAGGGATCGCGACAACCAGACTGGAGGAGGCATCGCCATCGTCCACAAGAACACCATCCGCATCACGACCAACACCGACGACACCCTGACTACCGCCGAACACCTACACTTCCAGATCCACACCGACCCCAAGACCACCCTCAGAGGCACCCTGATCTACCGACCCCCGGGACCACGCACACCATTCAGCGAAGACATCGCCGACTTCATCAGCCCACACGCCCTCCCCTCCGCTGACTACATCCTCCTGGGGGACATCAACTTCCACCTGGAGAACAACAACGACCGCAACACCACCACCCTGCTTGACAACCTCGCCAACCTCGGACTCAAGCAGCTGGTGTCCACCCCCACCCACCTCGCCGGACACACACTCGACGCCGTCTTCTCATCCAGCAAAGACATCGCCTTCAGCCACGCCACTGGACTCCACTGGACGGACCACAGCTGCGTCCACTTCACCTTCAGAAGAACCACGATCCACCACCACCAGCAACAGGATGCTCGAAGAAGCTGGAACAATATCACAGCCGACCAGCTCGCCGCTTCCCTGAGCCAGCACCCTCCAGCCAGCTCAGCGAACCCTAGCCAGGCCGCCGACAACCTCACGAAGTGGATCAGCACCTGCGCGGACGAACTCGCCCCACTGAGAACCCCGCCCGGCAGACCCGGCAGCAAGAAGGCCCCATGGTTCACCGATGAACTCAAGAGCTCCAAGAAGAACTGCCGAGCCCTCGAGAAAGCCTGGAGAAGGGAGCCAACACCGGACAACATGACCAACCTCAAGCTCGCCACCCGGAAGCACCATCAACTGATCCACGCCACCAAGAAAACTGCATTCAAGGACCAGCTGGATAACAACGCACACAACTGCAAGGAACTCTTCAACATCGTGAAAGAGCTCTCCAACCCCAACGCCGGAAACAACGACATCACCCCGTCGCAAGACCTCTGCAACTCCCTCGCCTCCTACTTCCACAACAAGATCGCGGACATACACAACAGCTTCATCCCACAAACAACGCCCCCCACGACCGCAACAACGCCCCCCACAACCACCCTCAGCGCCTGGACCCCGATCAACACAGAAGACACCATCCGCACGATGAACTCTATCCACTCCGGATCTCCGACCGACCCCTGCCCTCACCACGTATTCAACAAGGCCGACGCTGTCATCGCACCCCACCTGCGGGACATCATCAACACCTCCTTCGACGCCGCCACCTTCCCCGAGAGCTGGAAGCACGTCGAACTCAGCGCTCTACTAAAGAAACCAACAGCGGACCCCACCGAACTCAAGAATTACCGCCCCATCTCGCTGCTCCCGTTTCCTGCAAAAGTCATCGAGAAGACCGTCAACAAGCAGCTGGCCGCCTTCATCGAGACGAATGGATCCCTCGACCCCTCACAGTCTGGCTTCCGAGCCAACCACAGCACCGAAACCGCCCTCATCGCTGCTACCGATGACATCCGAGCCCTGCTGGACAACGGAGAAACAGCGGCCCTCATCCTCCTAGACCTCTCCGCGGCATTCGACACTGTCTGCCACCGCAACCTAGTGCAGCACCTCAGCAACGTCGGAATCCAGGAGAAGGCACTGGAATGGATCATCTCCTTCCTCGACGGAAGAACACAGAGAGTCCGCCTACCACCGTACAAGTCAGAGGCCACCAAAGTCATCTGCGGCGTCCCCCAAGGATCATCACTGAGCCTCACCCTCTTCAACGTCTACATGAGCCCCCTTGCGGCCATTGCACGCCAACACAACCTCAACATCATCTCCTACGCAGACGACACCCAGCTGATCCTCTCCCTGACCAACGACCCCGCCGCCGCCAGAGCCAACCTCCACGAAGGGATGAAAGACGTAGCCGAGTGGATGATGACCAGCCGCCTGAAACTGAACTCAGACAAGACGGAAGTCCTCATCCTGGGCTCCTCGCCCTCCGCCTGGGATGACTCCTGGTGGCCCCCCGCCCTGGGCACCGCACCCAAACCGACAGACCACGCACGAAACCTGGGCTTCATCCTGGACTCCTCCCTCTCCATGACCAGACAAGTCTCCTCGTCCTGCTTCAACATCCTGCGCATGCTACGGAAGATCTTCCGGTGGATCCCCACCGAGACCAGGAAGACGGTCACCCAGGCCCTTGTCACCAGCCGACTGGACTACGGCAACGCCCTCTATGCCGGAATCACCGCCAAGCTCCAGAAGAGACTCCAGCGGATACAGAACGCCTCAGCCAGACTCATCCTCGACATCCCCCGAAGCAGCCACATCTCCGGACATCTGAGAGACCTACACTGGCTCCCCGTCAACAAGAGAATCACCTTCCATCTCCTCACCCACGCACACAAAGCCCTACACGACCAAGGCCCGAGCTACCTCAACAACCACCTCAACTTCTACGCCCCCAAACGCCATCTCCGATCAACCAGCCACGCCCTCGCCGCCGTCCCCCGCATCCGAAGAGCGACAACAGGAGGAAGGTCCTTCTCCTACCTGGCCGCCAAGTCCTGGAACTCCCTCCCGACCGACCTGCGCCTGACCCAAGACCACCTCTCCTTCAGGACGAAGCTCAAGACCTGGCTGTTCGAGCAGTAGCGGCACCCCCCCCCCCAAGCGCCTTGAGACCCTCCGGGTGAGTAGTGCGCTTTATAAATGACTTTGATTGATTGATTGATTGATGATAGGGAGACGTCTGAGCTCTCATATACCTATTATTATGGACCTGCTTTTAATAAAGATGATGTCAATACTGCTCTGGGTACTCTGTCGGGTGGTAAAGCGTCAGGTCCTGACGGAATTCCAGCTGATATATTCCTTTCCAATAAAACTAAATGGAACTGATATATCCTGATTTTAATGAACGAAATTGCTATAGGTCTGTCGGTACCAGAGTCATGGAAAGGAGCTGAGATAATCCCAATATATAAAAAGGGTGATAAGTCATTACCTGGGAACTATAGACCCATAAGTCTAATTGACTCATCTCAGAAGATCATGGGACGCCTGGTGTTAAATAAAATCAGGATTGGATTAGTGAACAAGATATTTTATCATCCTTCCAGGCTGGTTTCCGGGCATGCACAAGCACTATTGATCAACCCTTTCGTTTTACACTACTTTACTGGAAAACGGTTGTCTTGGAAAAAGGCAGCTTGTATGCTGCCTTTGTAGACCTAAAGTCAGCTTTTGACCTCGTCTCCCGCAATAGACAGTGGAGAGCATTGCAAGACCTGAAGATGCCCCATACACTATTATCTCTCATAGCCAGACTCCACCAGGATACTTATGCAAAAATCAGGTGGGGAAGCCAGGGCCAGGTTACCCCCCCCCCATTAAGAGTGGAAAGAGGGGTGAGACAAGGCTGTGTGATGGCCCCAACTTTGTTTTCCATCTTTATTAATGGGGTTGCAAAATTCCTGGAAGATACTCCAACGGACGCTCCTAAATTGGCGTATGTAAGAATTCCAATTCTTATGTTCGCCGATGATACGCTGCTAATTGCAAAAACACAGAGCGGCTTACAGCGAGCCTTAACTGTTTTTGAGGAATTTTGCCAACTGCGGGGAATCAGAGATAAAGGTCTCTAAAACAAAATATATGACATTTAACCCCCATAGATCATTCAGTAGAACGATGCTGCTGAATAAGCGTCCGCTGGAGCATGTAAAAGAATACACATACCTTAGGGTCCTCATACAGGGGGACATGAAATGGGGTAAGCAACTGGATATGGCCACATTGAAACATCGTCAGTTAGCTGGTACCTTAATAGCCGAGTTCAACACATCTTTCACAAAACCAGTCTGCCCAGTCCTGACTATTTACAATATGAAAGTTGTCAGTGCAGTCCTTTATGGGGCAGAGTTATGGGGTTATAAAAACCTCTCTAAATTGACTGTAGCTGAAAATAGTTTTTTACGAAAAATTACTAATCTTCCCCAAAGTACACCAGTGCTGCCATTACTTAGTGATTTAGGTAGGAAGGCATTGACTGACATTGCCAGACTACGCCCCTTATTGTACTGGCGGAGAATTTGGTCAAACCCAGAATTGTCTTCGTATGCTGAGTGTTTTAAAGACCTAATAAGAGCTGACCAATTTAAGAAAATCAAATGGTTACAGAACGTCAGATCGATGCTAGGAAATATTGGCATGGTCGCACTTTGGGAGAATCCAGAAAATATGCGGTTTCCATCGAAAGTGCAACTGAAGGAAAGATACTGGGGATGGGTGGAAGCCAACTCTTTCAGGAATAGTGACCCATCGACATTGACAGGCCAATTTCTTATGGCTAAACCAACACAAAGGCTAGAAGCTTATTGAGACACTATCACAAAGCCTCTTGATAGAAAGCTTTTGTTCCAACTGAGAGTGGGCACACTACCTGTTAAGTCTTTCACAGCAAGTTGGGGGACAATAGTTGACACGTCATGTCCCATTTGCCACGTACCCTCGGAGTCTTTGGCCCATTTGCTATTTGTGTGTCCTGCCTACATAATGCCACGGCGCATATGGCTGGCTCCTACTTGCCGTGCCTTGGGCACTTGAAAATGTGAGGTTGCACTCAGATTAATTTGTACCGAAACATGGTTACTACTCCTTATAGCTATAGCTAATTTTTTAGGATGGGTATGAATAATAAGATCAAAAACGATTGCGGCATTATAATTTATGAATATTGCATTGTTTACTTTCCCCTTTCAATCTTTGCACATTGGTATATATTTAAGATGAGAAGTAACTGCGGCATTGTAACGAATGAAAATTGTTTGCTACATTTTTTATTATTTGTACATTGGTATACAGTCACGAGAGGAGTTTATGAATTTTATCATTGTTGTTTTTATTCTTTTTATGGTTTTTATATTTGAGGGAAAATTTCCCATTTTTTAATAATCTTATATATTTGGTCATTTATTGTGTAATGGATTTTGCTTTTATGACAAATTGTCAAATAAAGCATTTTATGACTGACTGACTGAATTCTAACCGTACTTACCAGTAACTTGTATTTCCTTCGATAGGAATCCATTGTCTGGTTTTCACCTGAAAAGTTTCTAAGTGTCTATTTTCACAAACTAAAAATACTCCTAAAAAATCGCCTGTATGACTTAAACGCATTCTTTCAACTGTTTACAGGAGATGCACCAGTGCTGGATCCAGGATCCACCACTGAGTAAGGAAAAGTAACGATAACACTACTTACCTGCTAAGTGAATTTTCTGCCATAGGATAACATTGGTGATTCTATGTGAAAAAAATTCTGTCAACTTTTAAAATACAATAATATTCCTTAAAAATCACTACTGTAACCAAAATGCTTTTACGCTACTGTTTACAGGAGATGTCGCAGGACTGAATCTAGGATCCAGTCCTGTGGTTAGAAAAGTAATCCATAAAGTAACTATTTGCATTTAATTAGAAATTCCCATTGAGCTCAATGTTGCATTGTGTTTGAAACTGTGTTGCCCATTGCAACAACTGTAACTACTGTACTTAAACGTATATTGCCTATATGTAAAGTATTTAAACTAAAGTAATTCATTCTGAGAAAGTATATTTTGTAATGTAATGTATAATGTATTTATAATGTAATTTAAAAAATAAAATATCTAAAAATAGTTGAAAAAAATGTAGGAAATCAGTATAAAAAAAAATCAATATAACAATTAAGACATTTAAAAATTGTCATTTACAAAACCTTTGAAATTCACTGAAAAAAACCATAGGTTTCAGGCCTGATATAGTTAGGAATTAGCATTTACAAAACCTTAGAAATTCACTGAAAAAAACATAGGTTTTAGGGGTGTTATAGTTAGCTGGACATTTCACTCATACAAAACCATTGAACTTCCTCTGATATAGTTAGTTGTACTAACTACATCTCGTGCGTCCGCAATCCACTGCTGATGATGTCATACATTACATCATTCATGACATGGTCAGTGACATCACTGATGACATCTCAATTGACATCACTGATGACATCATCCACATGACAATCAGATACACCTCATCATACACTAGTATAACCTTTCATCACTCACTGTAAAATACAGAGTGCCATATTTGAATCCATTGACACACCAATACAAGTTTCTAAACACCCACTCAGTGATTCCTCGATCTATACACACATCTAATCACTTACCTATAGATTCACTCATAGATGCTGTCAATGATAAATAGATCACTATCAAAAATAGTTATACACCTATATCGACATTACACACCAGCACACATCCTAATCACTTATGAAGTCTTCCTACTCACTTATGCAAACAATGGATCATACTTACATTTACTTAGCTACACACTTTTACAAACACCACTTCATCTATTCATATAGATAGTAACTCATACTTAGTATGTTATAAAATCACTATTACAAGTATAAAGTTATCCAAACAATCACTGAGCCTTATGTATACTTATTTATATACAACAACTGACGCATACACTGGATTTGATTTTTCTAGTTTGTTGGACATGTACCATTGAGACATTTATTTGCTCATCACCACTCCCATAAATATATTCACCCACCCAAACAACTGTTATAACATGTATTTTTAACTTCATATACCTACTGAATCAACTATTCATACATCTTTGGGCAGTCTCACACCCCCCACCGAACCACACACACATTCACTCTCCCATACAAATACTCAGTTAACTAATCAATAACTAATATAGACTTTCACATAGCTAGTAACAAACTGGTGCAGCAGTTTACACAACAACTGACAAAGTGATACAGATATTCACACAGTTTAGTCACTATCCAATATATTTGGTGAGACACTATAAATTAGTCAAGTAAACAGTCAATCACACTGCTACTAAATCCTCCATCCAGATATTTATATTTATATATCCACTCATTCTTCAATACAAATTGCTATATATATAATACATATTTAAATAACAAACCAAACCACATTCACTGGATGATGTCATTAGTGATGTCATCAGTGATGTCATTTGAGATGTCATCAGTGATGTCACTGACCATGTCATGAATGATGTAATATGTGACATCATCAGCAGTGGATTGCGGGCACGCGAGATGTAGTTTGTACAACTAACTATATCGGAGGAATTTCAATGGATTTGTACCAGTGAAATGTCCAGCTAACTATAACACCCCTAAACCTATGGTTTTTTCAGTGAATTTCTAAGGTTTTTTAAATGCTAATTCCTAACTATATCAGTTACCACTCAAGGTGCTTCCAGCACTGGGAAGAGAAACGGACAACTGCAATTAGCTGGTTTGTAATGCCGTGATAGCGTTTTATTTTTCAAATAGCGGTGCAATTCGGTCAGATGCGTTTTGGATCACATAAGCGCGTAGCGAATGAGTGAAGAGTATATAGGAAACCCTCAAACCATGTGACATTGCATCTGTGTACAGCATAGACATAGAAAAAATACTTGCTGGGTTATAAACTCAAAAATGCACTGACATTCATGCGCAATGTTGTTACAAAATGCAAATTGGAAATCAGGAAAAATGTATATTCATGAATGGATTTAAACAAGGAATACAATAATGAAAATTCATAAAAATGTGTTGGAAATTGTGACACGTTTGATATACTCATATTGGAGAGACCTGCCATAAAAACATACACTATAAAGTGCTTCAATGCAGATATAACGTATGTTTAAGCTAAAAACTGAGCAGTGTATCAAACGAGAGTTAAAATCCAATTATATAAGTATATATCCGAGTTATTCATATAGAACGTATTGAGTGCAAACATGAGAAAGTTATTAAACATACAAATACTGCACAGTGCATTGATGATAAAAAGGAAGAAATTCAATCTAAAATGCTGTATGCAGACAATGTTATAAAAAAAACTGTGCAAATACGCCAAGGATAAAGTGCAAAAGTGCAATAGGTGAGAGCTAAAAAAGATACAGATTAATATGAAAAAGCAATGCAGATGTTATGAACTGAATAAATTCAGAACTTTGTGCAAGGTATAATACATTTGATCATAGATAGAACCCATTCAGACCTATCAACAGTGAGCAATCTAACTATGGAGCATTACATCTGATTCGAGTACCGATGGAGAAACGTAAAGATAAATAACGAGTCGATAAATAATTATCACGTGTATCTATAATCTACAATCCTAAAACAATAATTGTCAGACAGTACAATGATATAAATGACTAAAAACCCAAATCAGATTTGCCTATAGAACAGATGATGTGATAAAAAAACTACAGTGCAGCTACAGATAATAATGTAAATCCTCACAGATATTCAATCCCCGAGGGGCCTTAGTGTCGAGTTCAACAATGTATTTGGTTTCCAACTGTCTGAGCTTCTTTTCTCGATTGCCTCCTCGTTTGTTAATTGGGACACTATCTATGACAAAATATTGGAGCACATTAAGATTAATTTTGTGCTTCAGTTTTATGTGTCGCGCGACAGGATACGTAGGATCAGAATTGACAGTTGCGTGTAAATGCTGCAATATTCGTGCAAATACCTGCAGCTTAGTACTACCAACATAGCGCAAGCCGCAGATACACTGCAGAACATATACAGCGAATTCTGTGCAACATGTATAGTGTCCTTTAAGATTGATTGAGGTATCTGAGAAGGCAGTGCAATAAGAGGTGATATTAATCCTGAATTTGCAAGCACGGCAAGTGCTGCATTTAAAGAAACCTCTTTTCAGGGACAGCCAACTGCATTTATTGTATAACTCTGGACTAGTTTTGACTAAATCGCTGTGCATGGAATAGGCCTTGCGATAAGTAAAGTTAGGTTTGCTGGGCAGTATCTGCTGTAGCGTGGCATCAGTGAGCACGATAGGCCACTGCGTATTGATGATACTTTTAATAGAATTGGCCTGTTTGCTGTAAGTAGATATGAACCTGCAGGGGACATGTCCTGTTATATTAGAAGACACAGCTTCCACTGCGGTATCTTGTGGAGAGGTAGGGGAGATGGCCGACCTACAGATGGGTTTCAGTAGTGACTGTCTATCCTTGTTGTTAGCTTTATTCATGGCTATATCCAATTTCTTGGAATTATAGCCTCTCTCCATAAATCTTTGTTTAGCAGCGTTTTGTGCTGTTGCTAATGCGTCACTGGTGCTACACGCTCTGCGAATGTGCAAAAACTTCCCACAGGGAAGACTGGAAATAGTGTGGTGAGGATGGAAATTTGTAGCATGCAGTAGTGTATTGCCTGCAGTAGGTTTCCTGTATAAGCAAGTTTCTATGGCTCCATTTTCAATATACACTGTGATGTCAAGAAAGTTAATCGAAGTGGGATCAATGTGTGCCGTGAAATTTAGATTCAGGTTGTTACAATTTATTTCTTCAATAAAGCTACGTGCTTGGACCTGAGTTCCCTTCCAAATGATGAAAACATCATCAATGTATCTCCACATTTACGTGGAGGAAATTCTATTAAACACACCTCAAACAAACACTCACACGTACTTCAATATACATACGGAGGGCATATGTTAAAACTCAAAAGAAGAAAATAAGAGGGTTCCTCTAAAGTCGGCGCCCATAGGTCAATAAACGTCTTTGATGAAGTCACCCAAAAATTTTTTTTTGCAATGATAGTAAAATTTTAAACAGTTTATTTCGCACAATATCACGAGAACACAATACTTCAAATACAATACATTGCCTACTAATAAAAATAAACACAAAAAAAAGATACACAGGCGGAGGTACAGAGGAGAATGCCAGTACATAACTAAGATTTTCAACTGAACGCCTTGACATTGAAAACTTCTCGAGTGAAAATAGGATCCACTCTTTTATCACAATTAAAGATCCACAAGAAGAGCTTTGTTCTCGCAACATCGGCCAATTATTTCTCGCAGGAAAGATGGGTGTATGCCCCTGATGATCAAGCGGGGCCACCATCCAATAATCGACACACAATCATCCACATAATAAGAAAGAGTTTATACAAGGACGTCTACATTAGATAAGCGACGCCTTGATGCGGTGAAGATTTTAATCGACTACAACAGAAGCTTAAACGAGAGAGAGATTTTATCTCCTACACTAGTGAGTTATTGGTTAGAAGGAGGAAGACTCTAGCACATTATTGTCCTGAAGAAGGTGGAGAAGTAGACCAATCTTTATTCACCGAAACGCGTCGACGCAAGAATACACGAATCTCGAATTGAAACTAACAGAACTGTGTAACAATACCGATTGTCTGTTTAGCTTCAAATTAGAAAACTTTTTGTATAGAGATCGACATACAGCTAGGTCATTGACTTCTGTAAAATCTGTCTAGAGTAGCCCCGTGAGTAGGACTAGAGTGTGTGTTTTTTATAGCCATATTTTGTCCAAGGTTTGCACATTAGTGAGTGTGCATATTTTTAAGTCATATAGGACTAAAATCCCTTTTTCCCCCCTCTTTTTTACTGTGTATCTTTTTTTTGTGTTTATTTTTATTAGTAGGCAATGTATTTTATTTAAAGTATTGTGTTCTCGTGATATTGTGCGAAATAAACTGTTTTAAATTTTACTATCATTGCAAAAAAAATTTTTGGGGTGACTTCATCAAAGACGTTTATTGACCTATGGGCTCCGACTTTAGAGGAACCCTCTTATTTTCTTCTTTTGAGTTTTAACATATGCTCTCCGTATGTATATTGAAGTACGTGTGAGTGTTTGTTTGAGGTGTGTTTAATAGAATTTCCTCCGTGGGAGTTGTTTTCTTTCACTTTAACAGTGCCCTGTCCCTCGGCGAGTGGGCCCCCTCTCTTCTTTCATATTATTCTCCACATTTTCACCACATGTCTCCCAAACTTAGCTCGGTGTTCAACCTGGAGGACATGCTCCTCCCACCAGCCTACGTGTAAACACGCATAACTGGGAGAGAAGCACGCCCCCATAGCCACTCCCTGTTTTTGCCTGAACATCTTTCCATCAAACATAAAAATATTATTGTAAAGACTCCAGTGAATCATTTTTAACAACATGATGTTATGCTTGTACACTGAAATACATCCTTGCTTCAAATAATATTCCACTGAATTCAAACCATCGCTGTGTCTGATGCTAGTATAAAAGGCGGTTATTTCCAAAGTCGAGAGCAAATATTCTTCAGACCACTGTAGTGTATTAAGCTTGGATAGAAAATCAGTTGTGTCACGTAAATACGTAAGTAAGTTGACCACATGTTCTTGTAAATAATAATCTACGTAGCTTGATGTGCATTCAAAGATGCTGTTGTTCGCAGAAATAATAGGTCTTCCTGGCACAGGATCTAAACCTTTATGAACCATAGGGATGAGATAAAACGTGGGTAACATGGGAAATTCATTCTGCAGGCAATTGTACTCATCTTTCGTTATAAGGCCTTCCCTTTTCCACAAATTTAGTACATCTTTGTATTCTCTACTTACTTTTCTGACCACTGAAGCATTAGATTGTTTATAACAGTTGATATCATTGAAGTTTTGTGATTAATTGAAAATATTGCGTTGTTTTTGGATTGCGATTTTTTCTTTGTTTGGCAGATTTCCGATACAGTGTCTTTAATGGGCTGCGACCTGGTGCAGAAATCATAATTTCCTCTGAGTTGGCTATATCTTGGATACTGGGCTCACTTTCGTTGGCCTCTGTGGGATCATATATATATATATTACCTACTGGCATTCGCCAGTAGGTAGTTATAGTTAGGACCTAATTTCCATAGGAAAAGTGTTTTTTGTTTTCCCAAAAACTTTGGCGTCGTTTGACGAATCTTCGCGAAATTTCCAAAACTAGTGGGGCACTCCAGTCAGCTCCTGTCTTGAAAGTTTTGGGATGATTTGTCAAGCGAGGGCCGAGAAAAAAGGGGGGTCCCAAAATGCATTTTCCCCATATAAATTTCCATAGAAAACTTTAGACAAAGCTACAGCCCAAACTGCTCAACGGAATTACACCAAATTTGGCAGAAAGGTAGCTCTTGGTTCAGAAAGCGACCTTTCTGTTAAATAGTGTAAATCTGTTCAGTAGGTTTTTTTTTAAATATTAAAAGAAAAAGAACTTTATATATCTGGGCAGAGCCTAACCACACATCTAATCGTGAGATCTGATTGGCTGTCAGCACTTTATCCAAGAAGTGTTGGCAACCATCTTGGGACCAATATACATGATAGCACCTCATTAAAAAGCATTGCAATGAATGGAAGGTTTTGAGGGTCACCAAAAGGAGAACGTATAAAGAGTGATAAGACTTTAGTTACATTACAAATCATTTGTTGATGGTACCATACTAATTTTGGGAATTGTGGTGTGTCCTAAGGTGATTTTACCATGTGAAAAAGGCTTTTGCTGGGATATCATGAATCATGTTTGAGAGAAAACTATTTTCTCATACTTTTCCCACAGAGGTTTGGAAGGTGATCTAGAAGCTAAAATGAGAGCATATTTTCTTTAAATTCAGATTATCTTTCTCAGTCATGTGAGAATGAAGTCTGACATTCTCAGTAAAATGTGTACATCCGACAAGGGCAGAGACTGTCAGTTGATTCCTTTGTGTTCTACTGCAACTTCTCAGAGTGTTCTAAAGAACAACTAGAGCGCTAACAGTCTTACGTATGACAAAAGTATTGCACACCTGAAGCCATCTTGATTGGAATAAAGTGGTAACTCTTAAAACATTTAATCTAAAAAGGAACACAATGAGGGGGTTCATTTTGCCATATTAAATATGATTAGTGCTGCAGAAAGAAAAATTAGGGCACATTTTGAGTGACTTCTCAAATCCTCTTCTATGCCCTTTCAATACCAGCAGCTGACTTCCCTGGTGACCAGTAGCTTTACTACAGTGATCTATTGAGCAACTAGAGTGCTAACATTCTGAATTTATGGAAAATGTGTGACACATCTGAATGCCTTCTTGATGGAATCAAAGTAAAAAACTGAAAGCATTTCCTACTGAGGAGACTGCAGTAAATGTAGAAATTAGGAAACTTCATAACAAATAGGTCTCCCAAGATGGCCACCAGAGCAAAAAGAGCCCAAATGTAACACAAATATCACCCAGATGTAGCCCACATATAGCCCAATGACAGAAGTGTGCAAAACACTTTTTATTTTTTGTTTTTCTGCAGTTTTATAAAGTGCAGACTGGTCAGGTATTGGAGCGTTACATCTTACTTGGACCCCTTATTGCGTATTTTGCACGAAGTACATGAGATTGATCTTGTGAAACATTGAACTTTACAATTCTGTTAACCTGAAGTTGCTCTGAACTGGGCTTTGTAACACCTGTTTTTACCTACTGGTTTTAATTAATTCTCACTGTATTGTATTAGGAAAGAGGATTTACTGTTTTTATGCACACTTTTATAATCTATGTTTCTAAATCAGATCGAATAAAGTTTAATGAATTCTATGGCAGGACGGAGGCGAGGATTATGCATATCTTTCCTCACTTTATTTACATAGCAGTTCAAAGAAAACGTAACACACCAATTATTAAACAAAAGACTTCACAACTCATGAACCATTAGGGGGGTAGTCTCCAATGCCACTATAGTCCAATCATATCAGAGTCCAACTTATATAATATTGTGACGTCCCTTCCGCTTCCTCTTTCTTCACTGCTTCTCAGTTAAGTGCATTCCTTACATTCTTAGCTTAATCTGACATTGTTGCTGTTTGTATAGCGGTTTCTTGTGCACGTTATTAGCATTATTGCCTTGGTATTGTTTCATATTCCCTGCGCAGCAGGCTCTTGCCCGAGAGCGTTCTCCCCTCGCATTTTCTAACACTGTGCGCTCTGCGTGCAGTAAGATCCTGTCAGGCACGTCTGGTCCGAGCGAGGCAGCTCCGTCGAGAGCTCCCACTGCTGTTTACGTGTGTTTGAGAATCCGGTCACTCCTTTAGTGTCCGCTTGATTCCCGACCAACCCTTGCCTAATTTTGACACCGCTACGTGGTGATTTCCCCACACGGCCACGTTAGTGACCAACGCCACATGTTGGTGGTAATTGGTATTGCGCCTCAGTCTATTCTTATAACAGCTTCGGGGAAAGCTCAGCTGTTGGAGCACTGGCGAGGGGGCTGCCTTAAGGATTTTAAGGGCATTTGTTCTGTGCTCACTGCTCACACCCTCTGCTATCATGTCTTCTCCAGGTGACCATTTTTACTCCTTCTACCAGGAAGTGGAGGAGGAATGGTCCCCCAACTTCTCCCTCCAGCAGTGGACCAAGCCCTCTCTCTGGCTATTTCTAGGGCGCTGGCTCCTCTTAGGGATCAGGTTGATAAGCTGGCGGAAAGCATCCCTGGGGTGTTCAGTGACCCAGATCTGGTGGTCGTGGGTCCCAGTAGCTCCCAGATGGGGAATAAAAGGGCCGTTAAGCATAACGCGGTGCACTTGGAAGGATTTGATAAACTTATGGAGACCTTCCTCAAGAATGCGCGAACGCTAAATCATGCACCCTGCCGGGAGGAGGAAGTGTCCAGAGAAAATTGCGACGCTGTCACCACTATTGTAGACCCCGACTGCGTGTTTCCCTTAGAGGCAGAGGGTGTATCGGAGGACGATTTCTTCTCCGATGAGGATAAGGACTCGGGGCATCCCTGGCATCCAGAGTCCCACTCCTCTCAGTCCCAAGTTGGGGACGGGGTCCACTCGGAAATATTCGAGCCTACCCAAATTTACCATCCTAGGTCGGCGGAGTGGACCTCTGACACCAAAGTGGCAGAGTATGTGGTGGGGAAAATCCATCAACCCCTTGAAAGGGAGGTCAGGAATAGGATGAGGGGAGAATGCCCCATGCCCTCACTGAAGGGCAAGGTGGCTCACACGCCTGAAATTGATGAGAAACTATGTACCGTTTTCTCCAAGTATATGAGGGAACCCAAGAAAGGAATTGATAGGTCTTGGACGTAGTAGGGCCCTTGACCCAAATTATTCAATTGGCGGAGCATTCAAAAGAGTCAGGATCCCCTTTGTCCATGGATATTGTGGCTAGTTGGGCGCACTACCCTAAACCCTAAAACACTACCCCTACACTACCCAAACACCACTGCACTACCCTAAACCCTAAAACACTACCCCAGCACGATACCCTGCACTACCCAAACATAACTGCACTACCCTAAACCCTAAAACACTACCACCAGCATGACTGCCTACACTACCCAAACACCACTGCACTACCCTAAACCCTAAATCTACCCCAGCACAACCCACTACACTGCACAAACACCACTGCACTAATCTAAACCCTAAAACATTATCCCAGCTCGACCCCCTTCACTACACAAACACCACTGCACTGCCTTAAACCATAAAACACTACCCCAGCACAACACCTTACACTACACAAACACCACTGCACTAACCTAAACACTAAATCTACCCCAGCATTACACCCTACACTACACAAACAACACTGCACTACCCTAAACCCTAAAACACTACCCCCAGCACGACCCCTTCACTACCTAAACACAACTGCACTACCCTAAACCCTAAAACACTACCCCAAGCACGACCCCTTCACTACCCAAACACCACTACACGACCCTAAACCCTAAAACACGACCCCCTACACTACACAAACACCACTGCACTACCCTAAACCCTAAAACACTAGAAACCAGCACGGCCCCTACAGTACACAAACACCACTGCACTACCCTAAACCCTAAAACACTACCCCCTACGCTACACAAACACCACTGCACTACCATAAACCCTAAAACACTAGCCCCTACACTACACAAACACCACTGCACTACCCTAAACCCTAAAACACTACCCCAGCACTACCCCTACATTACACAAACACCACTGCACCACCATAAACCCTAAAACACTACCCCCAGCATGACTCCCCACACTACTCAAACACCACTACACTACCCTAAACCCTAAGTCTGCCCCCAGCATGACCCCCTACACTACCCAAACACCACTGCACTACCCTAAACCCTAAAACACTACCCCAGCACGACACCCTGCACTACCCAAACATAACGGTGCTACCCTAAACCCTAAAACACTACCTCCAGCACAACTCCCTACACTACCCAAACACCACGGCACTACCCTAAACCCTAAATCTACCCCCAGCACAACCCGCTACACTACACAAACACCACTGCACTACCCTAAACCTTAAAACACTACCCCAGCACAAACCCCTTCCCTACACAAACACCACTGCACTGCCTTAAACCCTAAAACACTACCCCAGTACGACCACCTACACTACACAAACACCACTGCACTAACCTAAACACTAAATCTACCCACAGCATTACCCCCTACACTACACAAACACCACTGCACTACCCTAAACCCTAAAACACTACCCCCAGCACGACCCCCTTCACTACCTAAACACAACTGCACTATCCTAAACCCTAAAACATTACCCCCAGCATGACCCCCTTTGTTAGAAAAGGTAGACGGACCGGGAGGGCCGGCCGGGGTCAGGGGGAGAGGTCTCCGGGGAGAGCCGTCTCCAGCGATCGTACAGACGAGTAACTTCCCCCCCACAGACAGATACCACACACGGATAAGGTTCAGTGTTCTTTATAAGCACTTATTTAAGATACGGTTGAATGGTACAAGGAGGTCTGGACTCAGGGGTCCCCTCGATTAGAGTCTCGCAAGGTAGGGAAGGGGGTAGCGGGACAGTCTATTTACCAATCAGGTAGTTCGGATGAGATGATGATGAGCTCACAATCCTCGAGCTTGGTGGTTAGGTGGTACGGACCGCGGCAGCGCCAGCAGGTCCCGGTGCGGGTGGTCGATACAACGGGCCGCGGCAGCGCCAGCAGGTCCCGGTGCGGGTGGTCGATACAACGGGCCGCGGCAGCGCCAGCAGGTCCCCGGAAGATGTACGGTCCGCGGCAGCGCCAGCAGGTCCCGGTGAGGATGGTCGTTACAACGGGCCGCAGCAGCGCCAGCAGGTCCCAGGAAGATGACTGTTGCAGAAGGCCGCGGCAGCGCCAGCAGGTCCCGGCGATGGTTCACAAGAGCGGCTACGGCAGCGCCAGTAGACCGTCAAGGTTGAGTTCACTCGGTGTCTCTCGACTCCAGGATACAACTGCCTTCCTGCTCCGGAGCTGCCTCAGTTATAGGGCTGGTGCCCTTTGATGTCCGGACCCTCGCACTTGGAGGTCGGAGGGTCCGGGATGAAGGTGTCCAGACACCCAGCAGGGGGTGGAGCCAGTGCCTGGGGGAGCTGGGGGCGATCGGCACCTGGCGGGGGAGAGCCCTTGACACTTCGTTCTCCCATTGACCTGCCAAGTGGTCCGCTCACCTCCTGGGTGGATGGTGGTGCCGGGATGTCGGGGCCGGCCAGGCCCGGGGTTAGGGTCGAGGTGAGGCCATGCGGCCGCGTGGTGCAGGGCCCAAGAGGGCGGCTTGACCGGGCCGGGGAAGCCGGTGGGGCTGGACCCCGTGATGAGTAGGGGTCCGAGGGCAGAGGGTCCGTCGGGAGACGGAGTACGGGTGCTTGTCGCGGGGATATGCCAGGTGGGCCGGAGTTCGGGCCCTGTCGTGCGGGGAGGGAGCAAGCCGTCTGTGAGGCCTGTCCAACATGCGTCCCCCCCAGCTGAAGGCGGGGAGAGTCACCCATCTCCTTGGGGACTCTCTTCGTCGAGGCGGAAAAAGCGGGACAGGCCATCCGCGTTGGCGTGGTCTTGGCCTGGTCGGTGCTCCACGGTGAAGTCCATTCCCTGCAGGGAAATGGACCAGCGCAAGAGTTTTGGGTTCTCCCCCCGCATCTGCATCAGCCATTGCAGGGGTCGATGGTCGGTTTGTACCCGGAAGTGGGTACCGAAGAGATAGGGTCGGAGCTTTTTGAGGGCCCACACTACTGCAAATGCCTCCCTCTCGATGGTGCTCCAACGCTGTTCTCGGGCCAGGAGACGTCGACTGATGAAGGCCACCGGCTGGTCATGACCTTCGGGGTTCAACTGAGAGAGGACGGCTCCGATGCCGTGGTCGGAGGCGTCGGTCTGCACCACAAATTCCCGACTGTAATCGGGGGCCTGGAGCACAGGGGCGGTGCACAGGGCGGCCTTCAGCTCCTCGAAGGCCGCTTGACAATCAGGAGTCCAGTTGACCCGCTTCGGTTGGTTCTTGGATGTGAGACCCGTGAGGGGCCCCACGATGCTGCCGTAGTCCTTCACGAACCGCCGGTAGTAGCCGGTGAGCCCCAAGAAGGCTCGGACCTCGGTCTGGGTGACGGGGGGCTGCCCGGACTGGATGGCCGCAATCTTAAGTTGTAGTGGGGCCACCAGCCCGCTTCCCACTTGGTGCCCAAGGTAGGTCACAGACCCTTGGCCAATTTGGCACTTGCCGGCCTTAATGGTGAGGCCGGCCCGCTGGAGGGCTTGTAGGACCTCTTGGAGGTGACGGAGGTGGTCGGACCAGTGGCGGCTGTATACAGCGATATCGTCCAGGTAGGCAGCGCTGAATTCTTCGAGCCCCGCCAAGACCTGGTTCACAAGGCGTTGGAACGTGGCGGGGGCATTCTTCATGCCAAAGGGCATGACCTTAAATTGATAGTGGCCATCGGGGGTGGAGAAGGCTGACCGTTCCTGAGCCCTGGGTGTGAGGCCGATCTGCCAGTAGCCCGCCGTTAGGTCGAAGATACTAAGGTAGCGGGCGGCCCCCAGCCGGTCGATCAGCTCGTCTGCTCGGGGGATGGGATGAGCGTCGGTCCGGGTGACAGCGTTCAAGCCCCGGTAGTCGACGCAGAATCTCAGTTCAGGTGCGGTGCCGGGGGCGGCGGCCTTGGGAACTAATACAACCGGACTGGCCCAGGGACTGTCCGAGGGCTCGATGACCCCGATCGTGAGCATCTTGGCCACTTCCTCCTGTATGCAGGCCCGTACCCGATCTGGTACGCGGTAGGCCCGGTGCCGGACAGGGGGACTGTCCCCGGTGTCTACGTCGTGCAAACACCAAGGGGTGACCCCGGGGGTGAGGGAGAACAGGGCAGCGAACTGCAGCAGGAGGTCCCGGCAGTCGTGGCGTTGCTCTGAAGTGAGGGCGTCAGAGAGCCGGACCCCGTCCACGGAGCCGTCCTTCTCCTGAGTCTCCAGGAGATCCGGGAGGGGCTCGGAGTCTTCTTCTGTACCACTGTCTGTAGCCATCAAGAGGCTTAGTTCGGAGCGCACAAAGTGTGGTTTGAGCCGGTTGGTGTGGAGGACCCGAAGGGGGTTCCGGGAGGACCCCATGTCGATGAGGTAAGTGACGGGGCTTTTACGCTCGACCACTTTGAAGGGCCCCGTCCACTTATCTTGCAGGGCACATGGTTCGGTGGGGGACATCACCCATACTTGCTGCCCAGGCTCGAATTCAACGGAGGAGGCATTGTGATCATACCACCTCTTCATGTCCTCCTGGCTGGCCTCGAGGTTCGCCTTGGCCATTTCCCTGAAGCGCCGGGTCTGGTTTCGTAAGGCCAGGATGTATTTGAAGACGTCTGGAGGGGTCGTTAAGGGGGCCATCTCCCAACCTTCCTTGACTAGGCTGAGGGGCCCTCGCACAGGGTGCCCGTACAGGAGTTCGAAGGGGCTAAAACCGAGGGACTTCTGGGGAACTTCCCGGTAGGCGAAGAGGAGGCACGGGAGCAGTACATCCCACTGGCGACGGAGAGGCTCTTCCAATCCCCCAATCATCCCCTTGAGAGTGCGGTTAAAACGCTCCACTAGTCCGTTCCCTTGGGGGTGATAGGGGGTCGTGAATCTGTAGGTGACCCCGCATTGTTGCCAGAGGGACTTCATGTATTTAGATATGAAATTCGTACCTCGGTCGCTGACGACTTCTCGGGGGAAGCCTACCCGGGAGAAGATCCCCATCAGGGCCCGGCCAACCACCGGAGCTGTCACTGTCCGTAGGGGCACCGCCTCGGGGTAGCGGGTGGCATGGTCCACTAGTACCAAGATGAACCTGTGTCCTTGTGCCGTGCGGGGGTCCAGAGGCCCCACAATGTCTATCCCCACCCTCTCGAACGGGGTGGTGACCACAGGGAAGGGTTGCAGAGGGGCCTTCAGCTTCCGACCACTCTTCCCGCTGGCTTGGCATGTGGGGCAAGATCGGCAGTGGTTCAGGACGTCATTCCTCATTTTCGGCCAGAAAAAGTGGGTCACCAGGCGACTGTACGTTTTGTCCTGGCCCAGGTGTCCAGCCAGGGGGACATCGTGGGCCAGGTTGAGCAGAAAGTCTCGGAAGCGGAGCGGTACCACCAGAACTCGACCGGCCCCCAGCTCGGCGATTCTTTGCTCGCTGTAGAGCAGGTCGTTATCCCAGTAGACCCAGTGGGTTCCGGTGGTGTCCCCGGCGTTTTGGGTACTGGCTTGTTGGCGGAGTCCCTCGAGGGAGGGACAGGTCTTTTGTTCCTGGCGGAACTGTTCTTGGGTGGGCCCTCCTTCTTGACGCCACTGCGCCAGATCCGGAAGGTCCTGGTGTTGCACGTCTTCTTCGGTAGTCGGGTCCGGGAGGTCGGACTCGCCGTTGTCCTCTACGGGGGCAACCGGGGGCGGAGGTGCTGGCCATTCGGTTTCTTCTGATCGGGGGGCGGCACGGGCGGCCATGGATCGGGTGGTTATGCAGGCCCAGTCCGGGAGGCCCAGCATCCCCAGGTGCTCTCTTTTCTCGACGGTGGCCCACGGGGAACTCTCGAGGTCATTCCCCAGGAGGCAGTCCACGGGGGCATCGTCCCGGACCGTCACCTTCAGTAGGCCGGAGACCCCTCCCCATTCAAACGGGACGCAGGCCATCTTACACATACTCTCAGAGTTATCTGCCGAGCGGACGGGGCAGAGAATGTTCGGCAGGATCTGCTCGGGCTTCACCAGATGACAGCGGACGGCCGTCACGCTGGCGCCGGTGTCACGCAAGGCCTCGGCTCTCTGTCCATTAATGGTCACCCACTGACCGTATTTTCTGGTGTTGGCGGGTAGGGGAGCCCGCGGAACCATGTCTCTTCCCCCTAAGCACGCCAGGACCATGGCGGCCGGTTCCCACCCTTGCTGGGCCGGCTCGTACTCTTCGGGTCCCTCCGATGATTGCTCTTCCCCTAGGGCAGCGGCAGCTACCTGGCGGGGTTTGGGTGTTTGATTTAGCGGGCAGTTCGGGTCATTGGCGTAGTGGCCTAGTCGCTGGCACCGGTGGCACGTGACGTTGGCTCGGTACCCAGGCCGCAACGGGGGGTTGCCCCGGCCGGCCGGAGGCGGGGTGCTGGCCACGGGTGTTGCTGGTAAGGCGTCTCTCCCTCGCCCCTGGCCCCATCCTCCTCCCCGAGGACGGTGCTGGCCTTGGTTGCTTCTGTTCTGGTCGTGTGGCCCTCTCCGGCCCACTCGGGTGCTTTCCCACCGGTCAGCTTCGGCGGCGAGCTGCCGGGGGTCAGTCAGCTTACTGTCGAGTAGGTGCTGCCTGAGCTCGACGAAACAGTTGTTTGACAGGTGCTCCCATACCATAAGGTTGAAGAGTTGTTCGTAGGTGGTGACCTGACTTCCCTTGATCCAACCCTCGAAGGCCCGGCTGAAATAGTTCACGTATTCTACCCAAGTTGTACCTGGGATCCGGGTGCAATCTCTGAACCTCTGGCGGTACATCTCGGGCGTGAGGCCGTAGCGGGTGAGGAGGGCAGCCTTCATGTGGTCGTAGGACGACATTTGGTGATCGGGGAGCTGCAGCAGGGCATCGCGACCCTCGTTGATAAATCTCCCCCAAAGTCCGGCTCCCCAATCACTCCGGTCGATCCGGTGGGAGGTCATTGCGATCTCATAGGCTTTAAACCACTGTTGTATGTCGTCTTCTCGGACATATTCGCGGACAACATCCTTGGGGATGTGAACTTTTTTCTCACTTGGCCCCGGGTTGTGTGGTCGCTCAGGCACCCCCAGTTCCTTATTCTGTTTGCGCAGTTCGATTTCCGCTAGTCGGCGCTCGTGCTCGAGCGTTATTTTTTTCTCTTCCAGCTCTCTCTGTCTCTGCTTTTCTTCTCGTTCCTCTCGAAGCCGCATATGCTCGAGGTTGAGTTTCTGTTCAGCTAACTTGAGTTCCCCATCCATCTTGAGTCGTGCCATCTCCAACTCGTGTAATCTGACTCTGTCTCTTTCTCGGATCTCCTCTTGCGAGAGGCCCGTTCCCCGCTCCTCGGGAGCCGTGGCGTTCCCCTCTGGTGTGGTGCTGTTTTGGTCTGGTGTGACGCTGCTTTGGTCGGGGGGTCCTGTGACCCCAGTTTCTGTCCATGACTCAAGAGCGCGCTTTAGATCATCCTTGGTACTCAGGCCGGTGGTAGCAATGCCAAGTTCTATGCAAAATTGTCTCAGTTCGCGGTGGTTGTATTCTTCTAATTTTTCCATTTGGAATTTCTCGGTGGAGCTGCTATCTTTGGTCGACATCGTGTTTATGTCGTGGGGTGAGCTACTCTCTGTACGATTACGCGTTGATTCGGATCGCGCCGCTGGCCACCAATGTTAGAAAAGGTAGACGGACCGGGAGGGCCGGCCGGGGTCAGGGGGAGAGGTCTCCGGGGAGAGCCGTCTCCAGCGATCGTACAGACGAGTAACTTCCCCCCCACAGACAGACACCACACACGGATAAGGTTCAGTGTTCTTTATAAGCACTTATTTAAGATACGGTTGAATGGTACAAGGAGGTCTGGACTCAGGGGTCCCCTCGATTAGAGTCTCGCAAGGTAGGGAAGGGGGTAGCGGGACAGTCTATTTACCAATCAGGTAGTTCGGATGAGATGATGATGAGCTCACAATCCTCGAGCTTGGTGGTTAGGTGGTACGGACCGCGGCAGCGCCAGCAGGTCCCGGTGCGGGTGGTCGATACAACGGGCCGCGGCAGCGCCAGCAGGTCCCGGTGCGGGTGGTCGATACAACGGGCCGCGGCAGCGCCAGCAGGTCCCCGGAAGATGTACGGTCCGCGGCAGCGCCAGCAGGTCCCGGTGAGGATGGTCGTTACAACGGGCCGCGGCAGCGCCAGCAGGTCCCAGGAAGATGACTGTTGCAGAAGGCCGCGGCAGCGCCAGCAGGTCCCGGCGAGGATGGTCGTTACAACGGGCCGCGGCAGCGCCAGCAGGTCCCAGGAAGATGAATGTTGCAGAAGGCCGCGGCAGCGCCAGCAGGCAGGACGATGGTTCACAAGAGCGGCTACGGCAGCGCCAGTAGACCGTCAAGGTTGAGTTCACTCGGTGTCTCTCGACTCCAGGATACAACTGCCTTCCTGCTCCGGAGCTGCCTCAGTTATAGGGCTGGTGCCCTTTGATGTCTGGACCCTCGCACTTGGAGGTCGGAGGGTCCGGGATGAAGGTGTCCAGACACCCAGCAGAGGGTGGAGCCAGTGCCTGGGGGAGCTGGGGGCGATCGGCACCTGGCGGGGGAGAGCCCTTGACACTTCGTTCTCCCATTGACCTGCCAAGTGGTCCGCTCACCTCCTGGGTGGATGGTGGTGCCGGGATGTCGGGGCCGGCCAGGCCCGGGGTTAGGGTCGAGGTGAGGCCATGCGGCCGCGTGGTGCAGGGCCCAAGAGGGCGGCTTGACCGGGCCGGGGAAGCCGGTGGGGCTGGACCCCGTGATGAGTAGGGGTCCGAGGGCAGAGGGTCCGTCGGGAGACGGAGTACGGGTGCTTGTCGCGGGGATATGCCAGGTGGGCCGGAGTTCGGGCCCTGTCGTGCGGGGAGGGAGCAAGCCGTCTGTGAGGCCTGTCCAACACCCTTCACAACCCAAACACTACTGCATGGCCCTAAACCCTAAAACATGACCCCATACACTACACAAACACCACTGCACTACCCTAAACCCTAAAACACTTGAACCCAGCATGACCCCCTACAGTACACAAACAATACTGCACTACCCTAAACCCTAAAACACTACCCCTACACTACACAAACACCACTGCACTACCCTAAACCCTAAAACACTACCCCCAGCACTACCCCCTACACTACACAAACACCACTGCACTACCCTAAACCCTAAAACACTACCCCAGCACTACCCCCTACACTACCCAAACACTACTGCACTACCATAAACCCAAAAACACTACCCCCAGCACAACCCCCTACACTACACAATCACCACTGCACTACCCTAAACCCTATAACGCTACCCCAGCACGACCCCCTACACTACCCAAACACCACTGCACTATCCTAAACCATAAAACACTACCCCCAGCATGACCCTCTACACTACACAAACACCACTGCACTACCCTAAAACCCTACTACCAGCATGAAGCCCTACACTACTCAAACACCACTGCACTACCCTAAACCTTAAAACACTACCCCAGCATGACCCCATACACTACCCATACACCACTGTACTACCCTAAACCCTAAAACACTACCCCAGCACGACCCCCTACACTACTGCACTACCCTAAACCCTAAAACACTACCCCAGCACAACCCCCTACACTACCCAAAAACCACTGCACTAACTTAACCTCTTCAGTGCCCATGACGAGATAGTCTCGTCATGGAGCACGGTTGCGCTGTGCCCATGACGAGACTATCTCGTCATGAACCCCACCCACTAGTGCAACGCCCGGCACAGGAGGGGGAAAGGGCGTGGTACTGAAGGGGTTAAACCCTAAAACACTACCCCAGCACGCCCCCCTACACTACCCAAACACCATTGCACTACCCAAAACCCTAGAGAAAAAAACACCCCATGCCCAATTCCCTTTACCTCTCACTCCTCGTGGTTCGTCTCTCCTCATGGTTCCTGCTTCATGTCGTCTCTGAGGGGCGGTGCACGTCGTTGTGAGCCACTGTTTCCTTTCAACAACGTCGATCGTCTACATGTTTTTTAGAATGCATGGTCTTTTACCATACATAAAGGCATTCATGGTAAATGACCATGCGTCTTAAAACAATGTGTAGTAATGACTTCGCGATGTACAACGCATGCGTGGTAATGCATGCGTTGTAATGGTATTGCGAAGTAAAAAAGTCATTGTAATGGCTGTTTACCGATCGAAGTTGGCCCCTGTTCTTCAGTGAGACGTTTATTTGATTAATTAGGAGGAAGAAATTTGTTTTTTTACCGAAAAGTGCATTCCCAGCTGTTGTATTGTGAAAGTGTCCGCGTGGCCTGGTTTCACTTCCGGTGAGAAAGTGGAAGAGTCTGTTTGGATCTAAAGGAGTTCTGTTGTTGGACGGGGCCAGCGCGACACGTCATCAGAAAATATAGCTAATGGAAAGCGTCCTCCCTGAAGTGTGGAGCAGTGCCTTGAGAGGTCAACGAGTGTGCGTCCCACCGCAGTATGACCGTACTGCGTGACCCATGTGCCGCCTCCAGGGTGCGGGAGGCAGAAGCGGCATCGCAGGGCCTCTTGAAGACCGTTGTAGCACTAATTCTACATTTTGGTACTAGGGCATTTTAACTTTGTTGTTCCTGCCAGATACAAAGAGAAAATCCTGGGTTATTCAGTGCCCTCGCTACCTTTTTTGTGGGTTGTGGTGCTTGTCACTTCGCTGCCCCGCCGGTGCACACGACTGGGCACCCCACCTCGTGTGCCATCTGCAGGGCCTCTGCCCTCGCTCGGATCACTGGTTTCGGTTTCTGGAGTGGCAATATAAACAGTTGCTCCCAAAGGACTAGCCTGAACACTTAGGTGAATATCCCCAGCACCAGCATTCCACGGAAATTCTTTCTTAGCTCTCCCACGTTGACGAGGACGTCATAATAGCACGGCTCCGCTCGCGACATCGTATGATGTCATCGGAGCAATAAGAGGACCTCGTCGGCGTGCTGACGTCAGTTCCACCCATTTTTTCTGTGCTACCGAGGCAAACAGGCGGACCGAGACATTTTCACATGTATACATAGTATAATAAATATATATATATTCACTGAAAAAACCATAGGTTTCAGGCACGTTATATTTAGAAATTAGCATTTAAAAAACCTTAGAAATTCACAGAAAAAACCATAGGTTTCAGGGGCGTTATACTTAGTTGGACATTTCACTCGTACAAAACCATAGAAATATTTAATTTTCAGAAAAACGCACATTCACTTAATGATGTCATGAGTGATGTAATTTCAGATGTCATCAGTGATGTCATGGGTGATGTCACTGACCATGTCATGAGTGATGTAATATGTGACGTCATCAGAAGTGCATTGCGGGCGCGCGAGTTATAGTTAGCTGAACTAACTATAACGGGAGAATTTCTATGGATTTGTACGAGTGAAATGTCCAACTAACTATAACGCCCCTGAAACCTATGTTTTTTTCAGTGTATATATATATATATGGTCATGTGATCAAGGGCTGGATCGCCCGAAACGCGTTATGGCAGAGCTGGCAATTAAATAAATAAATTTTGCACAGAATCCCGGGTCCACGCTCGTTTTTCCTGGAAAGGTGGATGTGGTGAGCGAGTTCAAGGATATATATATATATATATATATATATATCAGGCCTGGGCTTAGTTCGCAGAGTTTTGATGCACGGAACTCCGCAAAGTGACAAAAAAACTCCACGGAGTTCCGCAAATGGTGGAGGGCAGTGCGAACTGCCATTCACGCTGGTCTTCCTGTTGCTCAGGTAGAAATTCCACTCGAGCAGCACCTCACGCTCATGAACTTACTGAAATTCCACCACGCGCGTGCTGCACTATGCGGAGTGGAGTTTTCTGAACTCCATGAGCTGTGCGAAGTGCAGAAAAGTCCACAAACGGAGCGGAGCTCCCCTCCCAGGCCTAATATATATATATTGTAGTGTTCATGGACTACAGCGACACCTAGTAGTCCATGATTGGTGTATATAAAGGATGTGATTTGGCTGCAATCATGGGACTGTTTTTGCTTACCAGTGAACAAGGCTATCAAGGAGCTGAAACGCGTCAGAACAATTATTTTAAGCAACAACCACATTGCACATTCAATAAAAAGCCCCAATCCCTCTGAAGTTGGTGTGCAGCGTTCTTCTGTCAATTGGGAAGGAGGGTTGTTTGGATAAAGTCAGGATGCTCTGGTCCCAAATGCCGAGGCAACCCTGCTGAGGTCGAGGCTCCCTGCGGAGACAAGAGGTGATGGATGTAATTGGAGTGAGCTTGACCCGCCCGCATTACACCAGAAATGAAAGGTACCGAAATGCTCCAACCTGCTTAATTTGGCGGTGATAGCGGGCAAGGGAGTGAAACCAAGGACTTTGATTTCACGTTTGACTACGGAGGCTATGGATGCTTTGTGGAGTGGCTAAGTATGTGGAAGCTTAGCTCTCTAATAAGCAAAGGAATCAGCACTTTCCAAGTTGTATTTAAATGATATATATAACCTACTGCCAGTTGCCATTAGGTAGTTATAATTAGGACCACATTTTTTTTTGTTTTGCTAATAACGCAGCTTGATAAATCTTCCCAAAATGTTCAAAATACGTCTCCTTTTTGTTCAGCTGCTGTGTTGAAAGTTTTGGGGTGATACGTCAAGCAGGGGCCAAATACATTTGTTTGAACACAACTACAGCCAGAACTGCTGAACAGAATTACACCATATTTGGCAGAAAGCTAGAGGTTGGTCCAGACCACATGATTCTGTGATTTGGTTTAGTAGTTTCAGAGTTATTAAAGTTTTAAAAATATAGATATCTGGGAGGCCAAAATCCTACCGAAGCCCCACTGAAATTTGATTGGCTGACATCACTTCAACCAGGAAATGTTGGCAGCCATCTTGGGACTTGGTTGAACTGAGTCCCACAAAAACATGCAAATAGAAAAGAAAAGGATGCACAGTAGAAACACCCTGACCCCTAGGCCTGTTGAGGAGGGTACCACTGGGATCCTACATGGCCCAAAAAAGTATTTTTGAAAATAAATTTATACGGGATCCACGGATCGGTTAAATAAAATCAAATAAAACTAAGTGCAGGCTACTGCACTTCGTTTATTATTGGCACCTGGGTTGACTCATTCTTTCAATAAGGAAGGGAGGTACACAGCCCCCGCCTCATAGGCCTTAATATTGCCCTGGAGACCATCACCTCCCTGGGGCTTTTTTTAACGATGAATGCAGTGGAGGCCCGTATTGTCTTCCCCGGTGCCCTGGGGACCACCTCCTCCGAGGCTCATATTTTTATAAATGGGGGGCTGCGTGGCCCCTACATCCCTAGGGACCGCCAACTCCCCAGGAATCAAATGATACAATGCAGAGGGGCCATTTCGGACCCCTGGGAACACTACCTACAAAAGGCAAATTGATCAATTTGAGGGGGGCCAGATGTCCCCTCTCCTGGAGTGAATAATGGCCCTGGAAATGCCAACCCCAGGCCGGTTCCTGTAATGTCCCGGGGTGCACCGCTCCGACCAAGCCATATAGTCTGCTCTGCTTGGTGTAAGCGAGAGCATGTAAAATACTCTCGCTTACTCAAAAGAGAGCAGAATTGCTTTTGGACAGAAGGAGCTGCATGTTTTGCAGCACCCTCTGGCCAAGAGCAGTGCTGCCTCCTGCAGGAGGTGGGGACCTGATAGAGATTGCAGGGGCCTCAAGGCTCCCCTGCAGTTCCCAACAGATGAGAGTGGGTGGGACCAGAGCTCCCACAGTAGAGGCCTGGCCCCAGGGGATGGGGTTCCTAGAGCTGAAATCAGCCTGTGAGTGGGGCCGCGCACTCTCCTCCCATGTTTTTTAAAATAAAGAAAGAAAGGGCAGGCCTCTGGGGAATGGGTCATTGGGGCTAAAATCAGCCCGGAAGGGGGGTCACACAGCCTGCTTCCTTTACTAAAAGAAATATTTTAAAAAGGAAAGGGCTGGGCTCTGGTGGATGGGGTCCCCGGGGCCATAATCAGCCCAGGAAGGGGGACGCCCCCCTTCCTGTATAATAAACAAAAAAGAAAATGCTACCAGCAGAGTGCCGGAGGCCCCACCTCCTTCCTACACCACTCTGCACTCGCGCCTCCTGGTGTGCTGCTGGTTGGGGAATGAAGTCCCTTTGACTGCTGATGGTCCTGTGGCACCAACAAGACCTCCTGTTTCCTCCAGTAGGTTTGGCACAGCAGGATTGCTGAGCTGTGGTTGGAGATTATGCCCCCTTTATCCACTTAAAAAAATAAAGGTTACAGGGATGTTATAGTTAGGTTCAGGTTTCACGAGAACAAAACCAGTGAGATTCAGCAGTTAACATTAGCTGGATTAACTATAACTCGACCCCCCGAAATGCATACTTATGACCTCACGTATTACATCACTCATGACATTGTCAGTGATATCACTCATGACATCACTGATGATATCTCAAATGACATCACTGATGGCTTCACTGATGACATCATCCAGTGACTGTGAGTGTTTTTGTAAAAGTTAATGAGTGTTTAATATTTATACCAAGATGTATTGGTGAATCCGTGGGTGTATGAGTGCCTGTATGGCAAATATACAGAGAATACACATTGGGATGGTTTCAATATATTTATTGAACCAATTTTATTCTTGTATAGAATACATGAGCTGTGATAATCAGTTAACAGAACCATATGAAAGTGATTATGAGCACCAAAACAGTAAATAGCAGTTTTAGTTCCACCATGGTGCTAAAACAGTGTATATATACAGGCATATAAGACAAATTGTTAATCAGGCATATTCCTACTGCAACCCCTACTCCATGTCTGTCTAGAGTATATGTAGGTATAGAGTCAAGAATCCCCCCACGGGGATGATCCAACCACATGACCTGGCAGGAAAGAATGTAGGACCCCGTCTTTGTCACGAACGGGACACCTCTCATGTAGATGTTAGGCAGCTGCTTGGGAAGCCTCAGCGTACAGGGACCCCTCGGCGTCAGCAGAAGTGTCTCCTCCACTAACCCCCGAAATGCTTCTTTATTTATAATAAAACTAATTCCTTGCAATGTATATTCAGATTAGTGTTGTTATGAGTATGTAGATCGCCCTGTCGCTCCTTGGCTGAAGATAGAATGACATTTGCACAATGTGCGCAAAGGCCTTGTAGTCAGTGTTCGAGGCATCATGATACTGTTGTGCAAAGCCAGATGTGTAAGCAAAGCGGTTTCAGAGAAAGTATCCAACACTCGCATGCAACCAAATATGTGCGAAAGGTCACAGTAAAATGTTATTGTGCAGAAACAGGATAATGGAAGACAATTAGGCCTGGGTGGTAAATTCCGTTCCGCTAGTGGAATTTGCAGAATTTGCATAATTTCGCATTCCGCGGAGAACGCAGAATTGCCAAAAATTCCACAATCCGCGGCTTCGCGGAATCTTTTGCTTGTTTGCACTTTCAAAATGCGTGTTTGCAAGATATTTCCTCCCGAGCACGCAAACAGCATTCGTGAACAGGAAAAAAGCATCACTTAGAGGCGGAACAAGCAATTCCGCGTGTTCGTGGAACTCTGCGTGCTCGCGGAGATTTTTTACCATTTAGCGGAGATTTGCGTAGGGCGACTGAACAAATTCCGCCCACCCCTAAAAAAAATGTGCAGCGTTGCTACATGGGCCTAACCCAGGCAGATAACAGCAGCAGCGGATGAATTGTTTGACAACCTACCTGATCAGGAGCTTATGAATCTATCTCGAATGGCGGAGGCCACTTCGGGTATTGTTGTTGTGAAAGTAAAACTATGGACTCTTTAATGCATGAAAAATGGATGAAAAGTGAGCAGACAAAATAGTGGGAGTGAAAGTCATTACAGAAATACCTCGAGGTAGGACGAGTTCCGCATGGGCTACAGATTCTAATAGACCCCAGCTTTGAAAATCCTAATCCCTCAATGCTCAAAGAATGGGCAGATAGTAACATTGGGGCGTCAACCCACCTAATTTAAACATTAGTCAAATACGCAGAAATTGATCGAGAGGCATTACAGAGTGAAATCGAAGCACTCAACAATGATTTGAATTCAATGGAACATCAACAAGATATGATAAAAAAATATTGTGATGTGATGACACAGCATTTGAGAAAACAGGAAGAGATTCTTACAGCAAAGAAGACTCAGAAGTATCAGTGCAATAAGACTGACTATGAACTGGGTCAAATATTTACTTTTGCAAGACAGTTTGATACCATGAAAAGACATATGCTGATGGATAGTAACAGGGCAAATCAGGACAATAAGTTGAGTGGAACAGCATCAGCATTGAAATTAAGCTGACATTCATTGAGGAATCAGATTTTTTATGCGAAGACCGCCACCAAACATTGATACAGAGGGGTCAAAAATTCAGAATAGACAAAGGAGAAACAAAAAATGGCGAGAATGCAGGATACACACCAGGAGGAACAACAAAAAACAGCAACAAAAAATGAAATGGATATGCAAGTGAGACCAGATAATAGCAACATGATTATCAACCTTTCTGAAGTAGTATTGAAAAAAGCTGAAACCCAATTGACTTTAGGTTTAAGATTCTTCCCTGAGAGTTCATTTAGTTACTGTCAAACCAGAACTGACATTTTCAAATATATTTGCAAATTAAAGCTGAAGACATTTCACTTGCAGAAACTGAAATGCAAAATAAACAATTCAATAGAAGCAACTTCTAGTCAAGATCAATTACAAATCGCTGATTTGCATCTCATGCAAGATCTAAATGAATTACAAAATGAAGCTTCAGAAACGCAAGAACCAATATCCACACAAAAAATCATTGATAAGTTTGCACTGAACGTACATATAGGACTGAGATCTCTTTTAAACCAACATCTACATTCATACCGGGTTCTCCACATGATTCCATTGATCTTTTCAATGAAAAGTTGATAGAGGAAGTCAAAAAGTTGAATTATACCATGCTGTCAATGCAAAGGAAATATAATTACCAGAGCAATTGCAAAATCAAGTTGTTATCTGCAATTCTGACAAAGGTGGAAAATAGTCCTGTGGCCATTGCTCGACTACATGGGAGAGGCACTCATGCGAGATGTAGTCCAGAGCATGGGAAACATATCCATGCACAGTATAAAATTCAGTTTCTATTTTGGAAGAATGAGAGATAGTCCAGTCAAGAGGAATATTTGTTATTAAGAAATGATTTTCTGAAAATGTCAATGAGGTATCCGATACACAAGATCCATTAAAATAGATTACAACCACCTGGGAGACCAATAATCTCAGCAAGGTACGGTGTATTTGAAAATACGTCACGTTATATTGATTTCTTTTTACATGAACATGTCCGCAATCTGCCATCTTTTGTTCAGGATAACTCCTCAAAAGAATCTAACAATATCACTTGGCATCATGGGTACTTTTTAATGACACTTGATGTCACTTCCCTATATAAAAGCATTAATAATCAGGATGGGCTAGGGGCCATACAATATTAATTGAGGGGTGGACCATTGAAATTATATAATCACTGTAAGGTGCTGCTATCTATGATTAAATGGTGCCTTGAGAATATATATTTTTTCCATTTCAAAAAGGAAATCTTCCATTAGTTGCACGGAGCGGCAATGGGCACCTGCTTCACCCCCAACTATGCATGTCTTCAAATGGGCTGATGGGAGGAGCATGTGTTCATCACAGACCATGATGCAATTTGGGAGGGGAATTTTTAATTTGCTGGCTGCCATATATCGATGGTTTATTTGTAGTGTGGAGTAGGGGTGGGCGGAATTTGCGAATTATCGCGAAAATGTTAAAAATCTCCGCAAACACGTGGAAATATCGCAAAGATGCGGACGTTTTTTTCACGCCTGTTCGCGGTATTTTCTGCGTGGTCGCGGCTCGCCAACTTGCCCATGCGGATGCTCGCGGGCGCGCCCATCTTGTTTTCACTCTTCTCGCGGTGCATGATCACGAGAAGAAAGACGTGATCGCGCGACCAATGACATTACTGCGGGCGCGATCTGTCACGAGACAGCGCAAATGGCTACCAACAATCCAACATCTCGTGGAGAACGCGACCGGATCGGGAAAACTTGTCAGCGAACTCGGGGATTCAGGTAAGGCGATCGCGCGCGCGCAAGAATGTATTATTTTACAGCGCAAGCAAGAAACAAATTATCGCTAAGCTGCGTAATGCGGAAATTCTGACATTTTCGCGCTCTCCGCGGAACGCGAAAATGTCAAATTATCGCAATTTCCACGAGCGGAACGGAATTTTAGCCCAGGCCTAGTGTGGAGGGGCACACCAGGCACAGATGAGTAATTTGTTGAAAATATTAACAACAATTCGATCAATCTACATTTTACAGCACATATGAGTTAAAAACAGGTTGAATTTTTAGACCTGCATGTGTTCATCTAAGATAACAAAATTGAGACTTGACTTTTCAGAAAGGCAACAGCAGGCAACTCTATGTTGCATGAAAGCAGTTTTCTTGCCATGCAGTTGAAGGCCAGAATCCCATTTGGGAAAATGATATGACTAAGAAGAAATTGTAGTCGCACTGATGATTTGGAGAAATGTCAGGAGGAGGCAAAAGCTAGGGGCCCAATTCACAAAAGTAATCTGAGACAAAATCTTAACTTTACGACTTTTAGTATTCACAAAGGGCATTTAGGAGTAGTAAAGTTAGGATTTGTCTCAGTTTAACTTAAGTTTTAGACCAAAACTAGATCAGATTTAGATTTCTAGAATGAGGATATACAAGAGATCCCTAGATAAGGAGGTAACCAAGGCAAATCAGAAAAGTAGAGAAATTGTTTCATTTGGTCAATGCCCCAAAGTTAAAGATTTTAATGTCAGATTAGTTTTGACACATAGCAAACAAGAAAAACAGTTAATGTCCAGCCGTAGGAAGCATTCGTTTTTGATTCAGGGGGTCCTGTGCTAGGACCTACCATATCTAAATCACCATCTATTACCTTTAGAAAGGCTCTCTAAATGAGGGATGCTTGGTTAAGAGTAGCTCAGCAGTAGTTGAAAAGCAAAGTTGGCTCCAACTATGTATTGCTTGTAAATTTGGGATCAATTATATTTTTTTATTTTTCATTTCACATTTTTGTTATATAGCGCAAACTAGACCCAAAGGAATCAGAGCACTTAAATGAGCGTCAGTTGTGTCACAGAAGGACACATTCATTTTTGTTAGGCACAGGGATATTAAGTGATTTATCCAGAATCACAGGATGTTGAGCATCCCTGCCGAGACTCAAACCCAGTTCCCCATCTTCGAGATCGACCGCCCTAGCCATTAGGCCACATCCTCTCCAAAATAATGCCATTCCATGACAGACCACAAAGTATAGCTGGCTCATTCAAATGCAAACCTGAATATGCATTTTATGTCTTGTAGTGTGAGTGCAAATTAAGATACGTTGCCAGCACTAAACTGCAAGTTCACAAGAGAATATTGCAGCATTTAAGAGCACTCACCAACATAGATTCATCCTACCCAGTTGCAAGGCATTTTACTGACTGCTACAATAACAACCCCAAATGCCCTAAGTATTTTGTGATTGATGCAGTTTCTAAGCTGACACAAGGGCAACAGGAAACGGGTGCTTACGCAATTGGAGACATGTTATATATTGAATATAGATTCTAAATCACTTAATGGTTAGATTTCAAAGAAGACTTGTACACATATTTATGATCTCATGATTTAGTTATAATTAGGGTAATATTTTTGAGACACAATGAAAATGGTTCATTTTCGTTGCGCTGATGTCTCCTTTTTTGTTCATTATGATTTTATATATCAGTAGTGGGAGAGGGTCTGGGCAAACATAAGGAAATAATGGAAGGAGCGCTGAAACTTTTCAGATACTCACCCCCAGTCTCAGATCTGGGTTGAATCCATCATCGTTCTTTAGCTCACTTTGCCACCCCAGTTCAGACACAGCTATATGCAAATCAGTCTTGACCCTGTGCCTCATGGGAACAGTCCAGCTCGAACTGCCAAGCCATGCCTAACCCTGGACCAGAAACAAGCATCCTGGGACCGGTTTCAGGCTAACAGCCCTCATCAGCCAGGCTAGCTTGAATACAGTGGCAAAGTGAGCAAGGGACCCAAGGCTGGTCATACCCTGCCAACTTAGGGCGAACAAAGCAAACACAAGGAAATGATGGACGGAGCACTGAAACTTTTCAGACACTCACCCCCAGTCACAGATCTGGGTTGAATACATCATCGCTCTTTAGCTCACTTCGCCACCCCAGTTCAGACACAGCTATATGCAAATCAGTCTTGACCATGTGCCTCATGGGAACAGTCCAGCCCAAACTGCCACGCCATGTCAAACCCTGGACCAGAAACAAGCATCCTGGGACCGTTTTCGTGCTAACAGCCCTCATCAGCCAGGCTAGCTTGAATCCAGTGGCAAAGTGAGCCAGGGACCCACTTCTGGGCATACCCTGCCAACATAGAGCGAACAAAGCAAACACAAGGAGATGATGGACGGAGCGCTGAAACCTTTCAGACACTTACCCCCAGTCACAGATTTGGGACCAACTTGTTTACATTTCTCTGAAGATACCTGTTTGGGATTTGATATGATTGCTCGAATTAGCAAAGTGATGTGATGAAGTAACTTTTCATATTTAAGGTGCATATAAGATTTTTGATATGGTGCTATGGGTAGCTTGATGTGTATGATTTTGCAAAATAAGCCCACTATGGGCAGAATTTTTAAATGAGATTGAAAGATTGTATCTAGAGTTGAGCAAAGAAAGTGAGGGCTTTTTTTAATATGAAATTCATGTTTGACCACACAAGCAAAAATGCATTCATCCAGCAATTTTGAATAACAATTGTAGCAATTGTTTAGCTTTAATTTTCACATTTGTGTTAACAATATAAAATAATGATTACAAAATTATTGTTGCATATATAAATATACATAGATACCAATCCCGACCACGTGACCAAGGCACGGTAAAATATGTGGCAGTCCAGTACTGTGTTTCCCACTTGCCCACCCTATGATTAAGGTGCCGGAGGCACTGAAACGCGTCAGGGACTTGATTGATTGGGTTGTGCAACCGCTTCCATTTAATAAAAGTTCAGCTGAACAAACCTTTGCGGAGTGCATCTCTAAAGCTCGGAGGCTTTTTGAAGAATGTTGACGCACGGCGGCTCCGGCCGTGGGAGGTTGCACCGCTGCTGACACCGGAGGCAAGGTCTGTGTGGCTGTAAATTCGTTACGGTCTGTTCCAGCGCAAGGGTTCTCACTATTGGGGAGCGGCGGCACGGACCGGAGGCTCACATTCTTCAAAAAGCCTCCGAGCTTTAGAGATGCACTCCGCAAAGGTTTGTTCAGCTGAACTTTTATTAAATGGAAGCGGTTGCACAACCCAATCAATCAAGTCCCTGACGCGTTTCAGTGCCTCCGGCACCTTAATCATAGGGTGGGCAAGTGGGAAACACAGTACTGGACTGCCACATATTTTACCGTTCAGGCACGTGTTCTCCAGTGAGCAGCATGCCGGGAGTAGCAGTCCCAATTCTTCCCCTCTGGTGTGGTCCGTTTTCCCACAACAATTCTTTTGCCAATGTTCAATTGTTTTCGCCCTCCAGTGGGCCTCAGGTCCGTGCCGCCGCTCCCCAATAGTGAGAACCCTTGCGCTGGAACAGGCCGTAACGAATTTACAGCCACACAGACCTTGCCTCCGGTGTCAGCAGCGGTGCAACCTCCCACGGCCGGAGCCGCCGTGCGTCAACATTCTTCAAAAAGCCTCCGAGCTTTAGAGATGCACTCCGCAAAGGTTTGTTCAGCTGAACTTTTATTAAATGGAAGCGGTTGCACAACCCAATCAATCAAGTCCCTGACGCGTTTCAGTGCCTCCGGCACCTTAATCATAGGGTGGGCAAGTGGGAAACACAGTACTGGACTGCCACATATTTTACCGTTCAGGCACGTGTTCTCCAGTGAGCAGCATGCCGGGAGTAGCAGTCCCAATTCTTCCCCTCTGGTGTGGTCCGTTTTCCCACAACAATTAGTGGGAGGCAAGGTCTGTGTGGCTGTAAATTCGTTACGGCCTGTTCCAGCGCAAGGGTTCTCACTATTGGGGAGCGGCGGCACGGACCTGAGGCCCACTGGAGGGCGAAAACAATTGAACATTGGCAAAAGAATTGTTGTGGGAAAACGGACCACACCAGAGGGGAAGAATTGGGACTGCTACTCCCGGCATGCTGCTCACTGGAGAACACGTGCCTGAACGGTAAAATATGTGGCAGTCCAGTACTGTGTTTCCCACTTGCCCACCCTATGATTAAGGTGCCGGAGGCACTAAAACGCGTCAGGGACGTGATTGATTGGGTTGTGCAACCGCTTCCATTGAATAAAAGTTCAGCTGAACAAACCTTTGCGGAGTGCATCTCTAAAGCTCGGAGGCTTTTTGAAGAATATATATATATATATATATATATTCTGCTCCAAAGGTTGTCCACCAGGTGAGTAGCACTCGATCAGCAGCTTTATTTATGATAGGCAGGGACGAGGATCCGCTTGTAGAAGCCGCTCCGTAATGGAATTGCCTGACGCGTTTCGAAGCTCCATATGCTTCTCTTCAGAGGCTTGAACGGAGACGGTGTGTGCAAATGCTGAACCTACTTCGCCATTTTCATATTGCAGACCCACAAATGGGAAGCTCAAATGAGACTGTGCATTGTGGGAAATGTGGTCCAGAAAGCACACAAATCTGGTCCTGTATGGACCCTGCATGAGGACTTGTCCTCAATCCTGTTTGCCGCTGCTGTCCCACATTGCTGACATGATAGTTACCATGTCTGGTGGCCCCATAACATTACGGGGTGGTGCACACTCTGCGGCAGGATGGCCGCGTATTATATTCTGCTCCAAAGGTTGTCCACCAGGTGAGTAGCATTCGATCAGCAGCTTTATTTATGATAGGCAGGGACGAGGATCCGCTTGTAGAAGCCGCTCCGTAATGGATATGCCTGACGCGTTTTGAAGCTCCATATGCTTCTCTTCAGACGCTTGAATGGAGACGGTGTGTGCAAATGCTGAACCCACTTCGCCATCTTCATATTGCACACCCACCAATGGGAAGCTCAAATGAGACTGTGCATTGCGGGAAATATGGTTCGGAAAGCACACAAATCTAGTCCTGTATAGACCCTGCAAGAGGACTCGTACTCAATCCTGTTTGCCGCTGCTGGCCCACATTGCCGACATGATAGTTACCATGTTGGGTGGCCCCCATAACATTACGGGGTGGGGCACAATCCGCGGCAGGACGGCCGCGTATTACATTCTGCTCCAAAGGTTGTCCACCAGGTGAGTAGCACTCGATCAGCAGCTTTATTTATCGCCATTTTCATATTGCACATATATATATTCGCTTATAGTTAGGTGTGTATTTATGTGCATATGTATATATATTCATTTATAGTTAGATGAGTTTCTCAGTAACACGTTAACGTTTTGAACTAAAAAACACAGAAATTCACCAGATATAGTTAGCAGCACTGTTTTTTTTAATCAAATATTTTTTCATACACCTAACTATAACATTATATTCAAGCTCCAGGTCTATATATATATACACATACATAACCATTCTCTGACCCAAGAAGTCCCAAAGGTGACAGGTGCTATGTCCCTGTGCAATGTCTTTAAAGCTTTCAAGTCCACAATGTAACAATTTTGGTGGCCAGCTGCCAAATATATATATATATATATATATATATATCACGCTTAATCCTCCGTAGCTTTTCCCCGCTTACGATTCTCCACAAGAGAGAGGCACGGACCCAACTTGTAGTGCATATAGTTTTTATTTCTCTGTCGCCATAACGCGTTTCGGCTTCACTTAAAAAAACATAGGTTTCACACATGTTATAGTTAGGTGGATATTTCACTCGTAAAAAAACAATGAAATTCCCCCGTTATAGTTAGTTCAGATAACTATAACTCGCGCGCCCGCAATCCTCTGCTCATGACGTCACATATTACATCACTCATGACATGGTCAGTGGCATCACTCTTGACATCACTGATGACATCATCCTTGTGATAGAGTGGCGGTCCCGCGAGTTATAGTTATCTGAACTAACTATAACGGGGGAATTTCATTGGTTTTTTACGAGTGAAATATCCACCTAACTATAACATGTGTGAAACCTATGGTTTTTTAAGTGAATTTGCAAGGTTTTTTAAATGCTAAATCCTAACTATAACGTGTGTGAAACCTATGGTTTTTTCAGTGAATTTGTACGGTTTTTTAAATGCTAAGTTATGTATGTATTATTATTTCTTTTATATAATTGTTTTTCAATAAACTACGTATTAAACATTTTTTTAATTTTTTTTATGGTTTTTCACCGTGCGAACACCCCCGCAATTTAAAAAAATTCTGCCTTCGGTGTCCTTCAGGGACTTCCTGACAAAGGCTAGGGGGTCAGGAACTCTCTACCCTGCCCCCTTTTCACGTTCGCCACCTTCCTTTGCCACTCTCGCACTGAAAACAAACAAAATGGCGGCTGACACTTCCTGATTTCGACCGATTCGAACGTTGACTGACATGTAACAACCAATCAGAATTACGCTCGCGCACGTTAGGGTGCGCGCACGTTAAAGTGCGCGCACGGTGCGCGCACGGTGCGCGGCTATAGATATGTATGTGCTTTTAACTGCAATTTTCTCAGGAACTACTGAACAGATTGACTCCATATATGCAAAAGGCACATCCCTGACCTGAGGACTACCTCTCTGCCAAATTTCAAGTAATTCTGTTCAGCCGTTCCGGTTGTACCTTCGACTAAAGGTCCTATGGGAAAATGCATGGGGAAAACGCCTTTTCGGACCCCCCTTTTTTCTCGGCCCCCGCTTGACGAATCCCCCCGAGACTTTCAGGGTAGGAGCTGAGAGGAGCGCCCCATTAGTTTTGAAAATTTTGCGAAGATTCGTCAACCGGCGCCAAAGGGTTTCAAAATAGAATTTTGAGATTTCCTATGAAAACACGGTCCTAACTATAACTATCTACTGGCGACCGCCAGTAGATAATATATATATATATATAGATATATATATGTATATATATTCCCATTCGATAGTCCTTCTCTCGTACCACAATTGAGGTGCACACTGGGGGATTGTAATTTTCTTAATTTATTAGCCACAAACAAAACAAACACCCGACAGACGCGTCCTAACTATAACTATCTACTGGCGACCGCCAGTAGATAATATATATATATCAGTGATGTCATCAGTGATGTCACTGACCATGTCATGAGTGATGTAATATGTGATGTCATCAGCAGCGCATTGCGGGGGCGCGAGTTATAGTTAGCTGAACTAACTACAACAGGGGAATTTCTAGGGTTTTTTACGAGGGAAATGTCCAGCTAACTATAACACCCTGAAACCTATGGTTTTTTCAGTGAATTTCTCAGGTTTTTTAAATGCCAATTCCTAACTATAACGCAGCTGAAACCTTTGTTTTTTTCAGTGAATTTCAAAGGTTTTTTAAATGCCAATTTCAAATTATAACGTGCATTAAACCTATGATTTTTTTCGGTGAATTTCAAAGGTTTTTTAAATGCTAATTCCTATCTATAACTTATCTCTGAAGATATCATATTTAATGATTTTGATTGGATTTCTATATTTTTCAAAATCATTGTGTCAATTTCATTAATTACATTTTTACTTATTTTTTCAATTAATTCTTTTAAAAATTAAATATTATTTGAACTTAATAGCTTTTTCATACATATATTTTTATATTTTTCAAAATATTTTTTGAACTATATGTGCAAAACTTTATTTTATATATATATTTTTTTAATGTTTTTGGATCCGCGCACCCTAAGCGCACCATTCCCGATTCCTACGCGATAGCATCCGGGCATGGTATGCGTTGGGTACGTGTTTAGTGCGCGATAGCAATGCGACCGGTACGCGACTCCCAACCTATACGAGACACGTTCGATGTACGTAACGCGACATTTACGCGCTTCCGCGATGCGTCATCTGCGTCTATGACGCGGTAGGTGCACGGATCCCGCAAAGTATTTAACATTTAAAAAAACATATATATGTATTTCATGTGAATATTAATTGAAGAGAAACTCTAAACTACTCTTAAAAGTAATATATTTATACATCTAGCCTATATTCCTTTTAAAATCAATTTCCCGGATGCACGCTGGGTGCGTGCTGCGTAAGCGCATGGTGCGCGGATCCCATGTGACCTGCAAAAAAAGAGATTTGATTGGTTCATTACACTTCCTGTTCTAACTACTGAAAGACCCCACCCATTTCAATCATTCTTCTTTGAGCTTCTTTGGAGAACCATCTCTTTGGAGAGAAGAAGATTTTTTAGACTAACTATACACTTAGCTCTAAGTTTTTTCAACCAAAAATGGCTTCAGGGTAGCAGGCCTCACCTGCATCACCTCATACTTCTGAGGATGAATTTTTGCCGGAGGAACCACTGAAAAAATGATTTTCTTCAGTGGTGTGGAAATTTTTTACTTTTCCCGAGGGCCAGAATAAGACCAATGCCACCTTGGTCACGTGCAAGATCAGCAAAAGGGTCCTATCAAGAGGAGATCCTAACAAGAAATACTCTTGCGGCACGGCAAGTATGATGAAGCACATGGGAACCCTTCATCCAAATAATCTTGCACGAGAAGAGTGCCGACGGATGAGAAACACTCCTGCTCCTGCGCCATCCACCTCATCGCAGCCGAGCACATCAGGAGTGCATCCATCAGCCCAAACCTTGGACATCCGTCCTCATTTTCAATTTTTAAAAGTGCTCTGCACTAAGTGCAATGCGACTTTGTGCTATGGTGAGCAGTCGATCGATCTGATCTGCCTCCGCCATGAAAGTCACATTTGCTAGGTTTTTTTTTTTTTTTTTTTTTTATTGTTCCCTGAAGTTAATTGTTTGGTTTCTCCTGTTTTTTTTTGTTTTTTTGAAAAAAAAAAAACAAAAATCACAAAATTGGTAGAAAAACCCAAAAAAATATATAAAAGAAGAAAGAAGAAAAAAAAAGTTCTTGTAAGAACTAACTCTCCTGGTTTAAAAAAAGAGCTTAATTTCTTTGTTAGTGTGTGAAAGTTTAGATGAATGTATGGGTAGTACGTAATTGACTGAATGAATGCGTTAGTTGCATATGGTGAATGTATAAGTGCAGAACTATGAGGAAGTGCTGCAGCATCACACAGTAACCTCTTTAACTGCAGTGTGCTGTAGTACATTCTCCAACAGCTGGCACACAGCACCCAACAGGACTTTCTGCCATAAAGCAAACAGAATTGATAATTAAATTATTCTGTTTTACACTCAATTTCCGCGCCAACTCCACCCCTTCTTAAACTTAGACACCTTCACCTCTGCCTTTTGTTCATTTAGATCGCGCTGGTGTCAGCAACCCCCAAAGTCCAGATGTTGAGCGCTTTTGCGCCTATAATGAACCGTCGACTCTCTGCCACCTTAGGTAAAGTCCCCACTGCCTTCTGGGTTCACCCATAAAAATATTTCATTCACCTTCGCACCGCGCCGTTTTTTTGTTCCTCCTGAATCACTGGAAACACCTTGCTCATGATCAGGCACTGTGCCGGTTCGTCGTTCTTTAATATGCAGACTGGTTTTTATCACACTCACTTGTCTCTTCTCCGTTGAATCACTGCAATAACTCACCATTTCATGACGAAGCTGTACTAGGCACCATAAATCAGCATCAATTCAGCCAACTCCTTTTTAACGTCGTCACTGCGACACGAATTTCAATCCTCACTCAGCATAAACTAGAGAAATGTCACCATCTCTGCATGAAATTCAATCCACATTGTTCACGCAACTCCAAGCACTTAAGTCACAAACGTTATGCTGAAAACATGCCTAGTATTGTGTCAAATGTGGTTAAAATTCTTCCTTTCCATTTTTTATCCCCCTTTTTCTCCCCTTGCTCCTTTTTTGTATGTAAAGAATTGTAAAAAAGGTGTGATATATTATCAAGACAGCAGTGCATTATTTGTTTGTCCTGAAGATGATGCCCTATATTTAATGTTGCATCGAAACGTCGTCGACACCCAAACACCCTATGCACTAGACTCAAGCTATAACACATTGTGCAATGGTGTTAAATTATTAATTTGTGTCTGTCTATACTGAGAACAACTGTACAGACCCATTTTGGCTTGCCTTTTGGCCAATTCTGTGTTCATTGTTCTGTCTTGTGTTCTGTTGGTCACGGCTGTGCCCACTTGTCATTTGAATGTTTTATTTGATACTACTTTTGAAAAATACTATGAAAATAAATTCTTGTCCGGCTGGACAAAAGACATACATTCTATTCTAAGTGTATGGTTATCTATCACACTGTATTCCTCTGAATTGGGACCACTGTTCTCTATAACACGTAGTACTTCCGAAGCACAGGGATGCAACATTTGTACATAAATATGTTTCAAGTCTATGCTTCTCTCTGCACGGCTGCTTAAACTGCAGCCACGTAGTGACACAGGCACCCTTGCACCATAGTGCAAGGATATCTGTGTCATGTGCTGTTTGTTTTTCTGCAGGAAGACACACCTTCCTGCACAAAAACAATGAGAAAATGCATTTTTCTCCTTCAATGTATGCTGAACATTTCAGCATGCATTGAAGATATAAAAATGTGGAGAAATGAAAACAATTCTTCTTTTTGTACTTTCCTACACCAATTTTAGAATGGTACAGCATTCACACACACATCGAGATTCATGATTTCTGATAAATCTAAACATATGTCTTGTTCTATGAGGATTCAGTGCAATCATGCACAACAACACTTATAGAACACCCTATCAACGCAAAGTGGTCTGCATGATGAGGTTGTATTTACATGGAGTATAAAAAGTGCACAGAGTGCCTTTTCCTCTCTTTCTAAATATGAAACAGTATCTTACACAATAACTATTTTACAAAAACTGTCATATTTCCGTTTTTAAAATTCCTAGCGAATGATAAAAGTAAGCACATAGTTTTGTCTGCAAAGATGTTCAAAGAAGAATGATTGAAATGATTGCAGTGCTTCAATAGCTAAAAAGGTGAAATATTATGAACCCCTCAAATCTCTTTTTTTACAGGTCACATGATATCAGATTATGGTCAGATTTCAAAAATACATAAACAGAGTGTTTTTAGAAACGTGTTTCAACTTTGTAGCTTCTTGCAGGCCTCTTCATTCTGCATATTGAGACTTAGTTAAACTTACCTTCACAGTAATACGAATAAAAAATGGTATTCATTTTTTGCTGTTTTTCAATCTAATATAAATTGTTAAAAATTGCTTATTTTAAATTTTGGATCTGTAAGAGAAAAGAAAAAAAAATTATAACATATAATAATACATTTTTTACAACACAACTTAGGTGCCGATTCCGATCCATTAAAAATATTCCCCGTACGAATCGTATCCGGATTTTTTAACGTACGAATCGTACAAGTCCCGTACAAACTGGCAAGTACGATCCGTATGTTAAAAAATCCATACGAATCGCATTGGGAAAATTCCCCGACACGTCCTCGGGTCGGAAAAAGTGTCCGACACGTCCCCGGACAGTTTTACGTACGAATCGGGAAACTGAAGTCCGAGCGCGCAAGTACGATCCTTCCCATCCGTCCGAATGCACAACCGTATGTAAAAAACACTGTACGGAGCAAACTCCCATGGCAAGCATGGAGACGTCCAAACATGTGCCCGCATACGTGCCGAACACCCCCCCAGCCCACCCCCCCAGTACGCGCCGTACCCCCAGCCCCCCCATGTATGCGCCGTACCCCCAGCCCCACGGTGCGTACATACGTGGGGCTGGGTGTACGGCAAGTACATATGGGGGCTGGGGGTACTGCGCGTACATATGGGGGGCAGAGGGTATGTGCTGGGGGACGGTGCTTACATTCGGGGCTGGGAGTACGCACCGTCCATACGGAGGTGGGGGTATGCACCGTCCATACGGGGGTGGGGGTACACACCATACCCCCAGCACCCCGTATGTACGCGCCGTACCCCCAGCCCCCCCTGTATGTGTGCGCCGTACCCTCGGTTCACGTATGTATGCACCCTACCCCAGGCCCCTACACCAGCACCCTCACCCAGCCTTGCGCATATACGAGTCGTACCAAGCCATAGCAAATGTGAGCACTGTACAACAACATGGCCGATGTACGCACCTCACAGACGCGAAAAACACACGTACTGAACCAGGACACTGCAAAACACCACAAGGAGAGTAAATTTGAATCGCACAAAACACGTCCAACAAGCCCAAATACATCCAATAAACTGACCTGCAACAGCCAAACAGGTAAACAGAGGCCCAAAACACAACCACTCCTTATAACACACCCACCCAAAGTTCAAACACAGCCACACCCACAAATGGACCAATAAAAAGGGCCCACACACACAAACCATGAGCCTTTGCAACAGACCCACTGCTGCCAGACCCCACAGACAACCCACAGCACCATACTTGAACCTTGACTACACCTTACACTTGCACACCTTCACACAACCACCTTCACAAACACCCCCTCATCACATTCACACACACACCTTCACAACTACACACACACACCCACAACCATCCACACCCACACCATGCCCACAGACAGGAATCCAAAGTTCACAACAGCGGAGCTGGAGATCCTTGTCAATGAAATCATCAGAGTCGAGCCACAGCTCTTTGGAACATTGGTCAGACAGACCAGCGTAGCAGCAAAATCAGCCATGTGGCAGAGGATCGTCGAGAGGGTGAATGCTGTTGCGCCCATCAGAAGGACCAGGCATGAATGCCAAGCCAGGTGGTACGATCTGCGGAGGACGGTCCGCCGCAAAATGACTGACGAATATAACCAGGGGAACATCACTGGAGGTGACCCGCCCCGCAGACCGGTACACTACCATCCCTGGGAGGAGAAGGTGATGCGCAAGCTGCCGCCGGTGGGAGTACACGGAGTAGAAGGAGTCGCCGAGCCTGGTGAGTACACAAACAACTCACCTCACATGGGGGGAACCGCATCAACAACCCAACTCACAATAATGCACGCAACTAACCCAAAGCCATCACCGGACACAACCACACTCCAAAAACACGCACATGCCACTAGCGGCTCCATGCCCCATGCACCAAGCAAGGCCATGCCAAGTCACAGGCCACACAAAACACCAACACAAGATAGGATGTCCGTGATGCCGGGAGGGTGGGCCTCCAAAAAAACATTGTGCAACTCAGAAGCAGACACCAATGCCCTCATCCCATATGGCCTAGGGCAGTGCTATACAAACAGTGTGCCCCGACACTGTACTGTGTCACCTGCAAATGGTGGCCGCGTCGCAGGATGACATGGGTATGAAGGCCCAATTTGCACATAACAGCAGCTAATGAAGAGGCATCACTGTGAAAGAGTGTCAGCACACACCGCCGCAGCAGCGCAGACTCAGAGACACTCTGCCCAATGGGGGCCGGGAGATTCTAAACAAAGCCACATGAACAAGCCAATGGCCTTTGAAAGACCTGCAAAGTGTGTGTACCCAGGAAGCTGGGCTGAGGTGACAGAGGGTGACAGACAGACAGAGGGAGAGGGAGGGAGAGGGAGAGAGAGGGAGGGCGACAGGGGGCGACAGAGGGAGACAGACAGAGGGAGGGAGAGGGAGAGAGAGGGATGGAGACAGAGGGCGACAGAGGGAGACAGACAGAGGGAGGAGGGTGACAGAGGGAGGGAGAGAGGGAGACAGAGGGAGACAAAATCACCCTTGGGTGGTGTGGGCATGTCCGCTCGTCAGCAGGTGGACTGTGTGCATGTTGACAAGGTCTGGCAGTGCATGAAACACCCCTTTTTCGTTTGGAAATCACTGGGCCATGTGTCAAACTGTGCACAAGTAGATCCTTGCTGCAGGCACAAACCTAACCTTACACCCAGTATACCCACTCACTGTGCTTGTTAAAACCCAGTCACAAATGCATAAGTTACCTACCTGCATTCTCCAAAAGCTATGAAAAAGCACCATTTGCCCACGTACAGTGCAACACGTAAGCCGGTTCTGCATCGCTCGCTACGCACGCTCGCTACACTGCTCACTGCGTTCAAAAATGATGCAACAACAAAGACTGTGTCACACATAGGAAAAGTGTTGAAAGCTGTGGCCATGCACCATGCAGAATGCACAGGGACTTGCCAAGTACAGACAAGGTAGATGACACTTGGCCCTGCTGTAGACAGCACAAGGCAATCCTGTGACCACTGTACACTCAAACACCAACTCCACATGCCACCTACCTACCACAGGAACTCACATTCACTATCATGCCAGCATGCACCATGAGGGGATAGACACATCACCTGGTAGACCCAATGACAAATCACACCACACCTAACAGCATGCCCGGTCACACACCCCCCCCTTACACAAGCACACACCCCCGTGGCAGCCAAAGCAAATTGGCACTCCCACAATGGATATGTGACACAACAAGACCAATCCATAGCCAAATAAGCATCCCAACACTCATTAGACAGGCCAAATAACCAGGAGTACACATCAATCTGTCCCCCGCAACATACCCATCCACAAGTGCACTGTAAGAGGAATGCTAGACATATCCAACTACCCAGAGGAACTGTGCCAACTTGAATATGTATGAAACATGGATGACCCATGAAACACCATTAACATTGTCTCTCTCTCACACACAGGGCAACGTCGTCGATCTCCCCCCAACACTGGGGGGGGAAGAATCACAGGACCAGGCTCAGCGTGACGATGATCTCACCGGCAGCGACGACTCTCACCACAGCGTGGATGACCCCGACCAACCTGGCCCCTCTGGTGCCCAAGCACCTGCAGCACCTGCGTCAGGTACAACTGTGCCAACCACCACCCCCATTCCTGCCACATCCCAGGATACACACAGGAGCCCTGCTCGCACACAACAACGCAGCCAGTCTGACCAGGAGGGACAAGGTACTCCGGGCACCCAGGAGGAGGCAGGCGACCCCGCAAATGCCATCCCTCAGGGGTCCCGGAGACCCGATGTGCCCACAACGGCAGGCCAGGCTCAAGTGGGCAGGAGTGGTGGGAGTGGAGGATGGCGGAGGCGCGAACCTGACCAGACAGCTGAGGAACCCGTTATGTCATACGTCCACAACATCCAGGGGCATCAGCCAGGTAGTGGAGACCCTCAATGAGATTAAGAACCTGCAGGCCGAGCAATATGCCAGTCAACAGCAACACCAAGGACGGATGGAGGCAAGACAGGCTGAGCTCGAGGCGGTGCTAACAGACATGAGCCGTAGGATTGGCGAAAACATGGGCCACCAGGCGAAGATCACCACCAGCCACAGGGAGGGATCAGGAGGAGGAGGATTCATCCGACGGAGCATCACAGACATCGTCACGGCCTGCTTCTGAGGGTCCCCGGAGGAAGGTGGGTCGTCCACGCAAAAGATCGTGAGAGTCAGCGGACCATCACCATCTCCCAGGTTACCTGGCCTGGCACCTGTCCCTCTGGCGCAACAGCAGCACCTCATCAAATGACATTCTCTGCCACATGGACTTGCAGGTCACTGTCTGACCAATGTTGACAAAGACTGTGGCATGGACTCTGATGACTTCCAATGGCAAGGATCCCAACTCCCCCTGTGAACTTTGGATTACAGACACCCGGCGAGCACCTCTTTACATCCCCCCAAACACGTACCCCACCACTAATAAAAATCATAAAAATCACGAGATGATGCCGTCATTTTGCATTATTCCATAACATGTGTGTCTTGGAAAGTCAAACCATGCCTGAGTTTTGAAGTAACTCCAACCATGCATACCCTGGGGTCTGAGTCTGGCACAGGACACACATGGGTCACAATGTATCATCCAATACAGACATGGAGCACCATACTCACCCGTGATGGGCCCAACCAGCTGAGGGGGTGCCTGCACAACTGTGCGGACAGACCTATTTCGGAGAGCAACAGTCATGCGCAGAGGTCAGGGATCATCTGGAGTGTCCTGGGGTGGGAGTCCCAGGTATGTGTAGCCAGGTGGGGGAACTATGTCCTGCATGCTGGAGTCAGGTGGATGTGGAGAATGGTGGCCAGGCCAAGGTTGGATGCATGGAGATGGCACAATGGGGTCTTGGATGACAGTGCCACAAGGTTGTGTTGGGGTCATGATCGTGGGCTGCATCCTGAGTGTGGGCGTGGATTGTGAAGGTCCTCCTGCAGCTGACAGTGATCCATTGCAGCTATCTCTGTTGGACGGTGATGTGGCTGGGTTGCCGGATGTTGAAGCAGAGCTGTGCAGATACACCCTGGATGTGGACAAGTATCATGGGAGTTGTAACGTACTTCTCCGTAGAGCGCAGGGTAGGATTAGACACGGATGTTGTAGTTGACCTGGGGGATGGTCTGTCTTGCCTTGAGGTGGATCGAACTGTGGATCTTGTGCATAATGCAGAGTGTGCTGAAGCCTGAGGTACAGATGCTGGTGATCAGCATAGCACATGTGAGCAAGCAATCCATGATGCACACCAGCTCGTGTGCGTGGATACTGTGTGCCTGTGCAGGGCCCTTGCGGGTGGGACACAAGCAGTTGACCCAGCTGTAAGGGGACAATCCGCAGATGAACACCTTAGTCGTGTACAAGTCCAGCATCAGGTGGCCGATGTTCAGCCATCTGCCAATGGATACCATGCATTATTCTATATGAGAACTGGCAAGGACTGCGTCTTTGGGGAGGGTGAGGAGCACCTGGCTGGCAATGGGACACCAGATGATGATGAGATGCAGTGCGCATGTCATGGTGTAGAGGGGGATCCTGGACACATTGTAGACTGACGCGCTGAGACATGATACCTGTGCCATGTGTCCCACAACGACACCATACTACATGCAGAGGCCTGAAGTACCACTCCCATGGCCTTGGTGGGGTACAGAGCCGGTGGGGAGTAGGAGGGACATGACCTGGTTGGTGTGACAGGGCCTGGAAGGCATGCCAGCGCTGTGTAGGCAGTTGGAGTTGCACACTCATTATGCAAAGGTGTTGTGTAGGCGATGAGTGAATGCCTGAGTGCATGCAACAGATGTATTGGATGGACATTGCTTGGTGGGTGGCCTCACCATCATGGTGTAGCATGATGTGGCACATGCAAGGACATGAGGCACGTGCAATGTGCACGTAGCATGTGCAGACGGTCCAGCCTTTGCCACCGCAACTGTGTCACACACAAGCAGATTACACCAAAATGAATGGGTGGAGGGAGGAAGGGGGGTGCGTCTTAGCGGCGTGTGTGTGAGGGCAAATATAGAAACTCTGTGTGCCCTAGCTGCAGGGCCAGCAGCAGCAGGCGCCATGTCCTGAAAACCATGCCACAAGTTGCACACAAACACAAGCATGTCAGAAAGGACTACTGCAAAAGGTGTATAATAAGGAAGGAGTATCTGGTTCAACATGGCACACACACAGACAATGGATGCACATGCAGCAAAGTGGCCGTTGTGGGGACTGAGATGCCAAAATACCTACACAGCCATGTACATCATGCACAATACATATCATAATCCCTGACAAACAGCTTGCATCTTGCTACTCTACACATAGACTCATATGCACAATCTGTGATAACTATGCCAGACATGCCGCATGCACAGCGGCAAGAGACCTGCATTGACAGAGATGAGGCACCTTGGAGGCTGATGGACACCTTTATTAGTCATGTTTGCCGGAAGGCAAATGCATCTATATTAACAGATGCACAGGTCATGTGGATGAACATGTGGGACCTACACTGGCACCCCCCTTTGCACCACAGATGCAGGAAATCCATAGAACTGGCACACAAGTGACGGGTTTGAGGCAAACACCCCGTGCTGCTCACGGAGAGGCTGCTATTCACCATTGAGCCTCTAATGGGGATGTCCCACACTATGTCAACCCGGTGCATCCTGTATGTTTCCGAGGGCAGTGTTACACACATTGATGCCTTCATCCCAATCCACAATCACATTACAGATGACTGTCACCAAGTGACTATCAATTCAGGTGAATCCAGATCCATGTCATGTGCCCCATGGTGATTCTACATGTATGCAAAGTAACCAAACATGAACAGGAGCAGTGCACACACATTCCAAACCAATAGCACACCCAAAAAGCCGTGCTGCATCCCTTACCCTAAGGAGAATTTTTGACATGTCCGTGCATGTTACGCTGATTCAGCACATTGCTGTATTCATGAGGAATAGCAGGAGCACAACAATGCCACCAGCAGACAGCATGCACAAATACCTGGGGATGAGAGACACAAGAAGCACATCCGCATGCATGGGCATGTACTCGACACGTATAAGGTTGTCAACATGCTAGGTGAAAATAGTGTCTCAGGAAAGACATTCTTTTATTACACAATCACTCGAGTGACACATCCAAACACACCTCTGACTCACTTGCCATACATGCAGATGGACCCACACATTGTAACACATGCCACACAAGGCTCAATGCGTGCACACTCAGACACTGCAACTCACCACTAAGCAAAGAAGTTGCGTATGAGCCGACTCCGGATGTCCTCTTCCTCCTCCTCCTCAACATCACTTGCCTCGTCACCAAGCCCCTCATCCTCCACGGGTGGATGTTCCTGCTCATCCGGATCCATGATGAGTGGCACAGCTTTCTCCACTGCCATGTTGTGCAGCATGCAGCACACAAGGAAGATTTTGCAGACCTTCACCGGTGCATATGGGAGTGCGCCGCCGGTCTTGTGGAGGCACCGGAATTGGCTCTTCAGGAGGCCAAAGGTCCTCTCTATCACTCGCCTGGTCTGCCCATGGGCGTTGTTGTACCGGTGATCGCCAGCCGTTCTGGGGTTGCGGAGAGGCGTGATCAGCCATGGCATGTTGGGATAGCCAGAGTCCCCTACATGGAAACATTATGGACAGAAGTGGGTCAGGAGAAGCAGTAAGACAGAAAGATGACGCTAAATACAGGAGTAACAGAGTATACCCACCAACAAGACATGCTCGTTCGTTGCGCAGCTACAGCATCATTTCAGGCACCCTGCTACGCCTCATGATGTAGGCATCGTGTGCTGATCCTGGAAAACGAGCACAGACATGGGAAATCACCATGTTAGCAAGACACCCCACAAGGGCATTAATGGAGTGGTAGTGTTTACGGTTGCGAAAGGCTACCTCCTGTGCCTGTGGTGGTACCAAAGCCACATGTGTCCCATCAATAGACCCAATGACATGGGGCATCCCTCCCAGGGCATGGAAGTCACCCTTGACACCTGTCAACTGCTCAGGAGTTGGGAAATGAATAAACTCATCCAGGTGAACCAACATGGCCTCTAAAAAATCATGCAGGACACGGCTGAACATGGTCTGGGACATGCCACCAACATGAGCTATGGTATCTTGAAACGTACCCATGGCAAAGAAATGTAGGGCTGCCATCACCTTCATCATGAGTGTCAGTGTAGTAGGATACCTGTGTAGTGGTTGGAGGTGTGGTGCCAGCCTTGCTGTCAAGTTCACAATCAACCGTTGGGTGAAGCGGTAGCGGCGTATACAGTCACGTTCCCTCAGGGCAGCCAAGTCTGGCATTGGTCGGGGGAAAGGCGGAGCCCTGCAGTGATTTGGAAGGGACAACGAAGAGTGAGTACAGTACAACAACAATGTCAATGTAATGAGCACATGTTAAACAGCCAATACACATATGCTACATACAGAGTCAGGTCTGTGCAATATATCCTGGACACGTATGCCAGGCAGGTGACACTCCTACCAAGAGCCAGCTACAAACGTGGATTCTCAAGCTCAACATGACATGGCATGAAACTAGCTGTGGGCCAGTGTAAGTGAACAGGCAGACGCATTACAGGAGTGACAGACATCCACATATGTGCAGAAGAAGGATGTTTATCATACAGACAGGTTGCGGAATACTAGAGGCACAGGTCACATGTCCCTGAAAAAAGGACAGACCACACACCTTGCTATGAAGGGGTACATGTCAAGACTGATCACACATACATTGATACTACGCAGATATGTCCTTGTCTCGCAAGTCCATGTTCGATGCATACATACACACGTTACGTCTGATTCCACATGTGTCCTGGTGTGCATAATAGTGTGCCATGCCCATCCACACACATGCACATGTTGGATGCAGCAACTGCAGATGCATTTGACGGAACACCAACAGCAAGCTTATGGGAACACATGACACACACATGACATACTCACATCGTGCAACGCCGGTAGTCACATGTCAGGTGTAATTGTCCGTGTACCTGGCATCAGGGGACAGTTGCGGGTGTTGGCGACTGTGCCATGCCAGTGACGCATTGCTCAACAAGTCTGTACTACATGCACACATGTCAAAGGTGTGAAGGGGATGTGTGGCACATAGTGCACCATCACACATGACATGTGTACACAGCTCATCACACATCTATTGGGTTCAAACATGAGGACATTTGTGCCACATCACAGCCTGACACACCTAGGCCCGAGACATGTAGGACTGCACTGACAATGACTTGATGTCCAGACTTGGCCAAGTATGACAGCTCAATTCCTTTCTGTGTGCCGCCTGTCACCAGTGTAAAGTGTGAAACGCACCGTACACACGCTCTGAGGGCGTGTGTAGGGTCCGTATCACTATGGTTGTGTTGCCGTAGGCGTACGCCATAGGGATACGGTCCGTACACGCTTGTGTAGGGTCCGTATCCCTATGGTTGTGTTGCCGTAGGCGTACGCCATAGGGATACGGTCCGTACACGCGTGTGTAGGGTCCGTATCACTATGGTTGTGTTGCCGTAGGCGTACGCCATAGGGATACGGTCCGTACACGCGTGTGTAGGGTCGTATCACTATGGTTGTGTTGCCGTAGGCGTATGCCATAGGGATACGGTCCGTACACGCGTGTGTAGGGTCCGTATCACTATGGTTGTGTTGCCGTAGGCGTACGCCATAGGGATACGGTCCGTACACGCGTATGATGAAACAGGCCAGCAAGGCAAATATAAGGCAGCCAGGTCCCATGAGAGAGCACTTGCCTGCACAACCTTTCATTCCACACCACTGCTGCTGCTCGTGATTCCTCTGGCACCATGTCCAGGTCTGTGGAGAGGGCCCAGCCATTCACCCTGGAGGAGAATGTGGCATTGCTGGATGTCATCCTCCCACAGTACCCCAGCCTGTATGGGAGACCAGGGGAGCAGGTGAGTGCTGACTCCACTAGCTTAGACTGTGCCCCTTTTTTGTGACTGTCACTTCTGGCATTGTGTCCAGGTGTGACAGACGGGGGGGGAATGCCTCATGTCTCCCATGCAGAGCATGCTGTAGTGCATGTCTGCACTCCTCACTTGCATAGTGCTTACTGTGACAATCACTGCATGGTGCATGCCACATTCAGCCTGGCTAATCCTCTTGGGAATGTTGTTTCTACAGCCCTGATGTGATTCTGTGTCCCCCCCAGTGTGACAGGTGACTGTACCCACAGATGTGTGTGAGTTGAGTGTACCTGTGGTGAGAGTGTCCAAATGATGTGTTCGTCCCCTGGACATTGGTGTGTGTGTAAGTCCCCTGTCAAGTGGGTGAGTGTCTATGTGGAGTGTTGCAGCCCAGATGCATGAGGGATGCATATACCCTACCCATCTGATGTGAGCAGGGAGCAGTGCTGTGTGTCTGACGTGCTGGCCTAGCCCAACACCTGTGACACCCCCCAGTCAAGTGGCACATGTGCAGAGTGAGGTTTGTACCCGCAGTTGCCAATGGCAAGTGATTGTCCTGTGCCTGTGTGTGTCTGTGTACTCTTCTGAGGTTTCGTCAGTGGCCGGGGGCATGTGACTGCTGTGAGGTGCTGTACATAATCCTGGTGTAGATTGTGATGCACAGTGTGAGCCATGATCATTGATTGTGTCGCACCCCTCATTCCACAGGTGTACTTTCAATGCCACATAGTGCATTTTGCCTTCCCCAGAGGATAATGTCCCTATGACAAAGGTGCAATGAGTCTGCTGCATACTTTGCCCTGTTCAAACAAGCCAAATTGTTCTAATGTGTGTCTCTGTGACATGTAGCATGTATATTTAAGTAGTCTCACTTTGTCATCCTCACAGGTAGGCGCCTATGCCAAGGGGTAGATTTGGAGGCAAGCCGTCATTGCCGTGAGGTCGGTGGAGGGTCGGAAGCGGCGCCTGGCCCAGGTGAGGAAACGCTGGCAGGATATCCGGTGCTGGACCAGGAGGATCGCCCAGGTCCTGCTGGGGGACTCACCAGAAGGGAAGAAGAACCGTGTGCTGGCGGTGGTCTTCCCTGACTTGGATAGGCGCTTACTGGAGAAGCAGCAGCAGGAAGGGGGTAGGTACATGTGTGTTTGTTGTGTGTCACCAGCTTTTGGAGGTGCGCAGTCGCATGGATACACTGCCAGGGTTTATATGTGCAGTGCATATCCTGTTCCACAAAGTCAACCCGTGCTGTTCTTCCTCCCTTCCCCTCCTTGACATGTGTTCCCGGGTCTGTGGGTAGTCACTCTTGCACAAGGTTATCTAGGCTGGCAGTTAATCCAAGTGCCCAATGCTTGCAACATCATGTGTGGGGTTAGTGTGTTACATGTGTTGTGAGCTTGCCTGTGCCCTGGCCAGTTCAGTCATTGTGGGGTCCATGTTAGTTGGCACTGCTGCTGAGTCCCAATATAGGAGTGTGTCTTAAAAGTGTACTGCCTTACAGCATGCATGACCAATGTTGTGCCCTCAGACATGATGTGCATGAGTATGAGATATGCATAGTGCAGGGACGGTCGCTTCTGTTGCAGTCATATCCATACAGGACCATGGAGGAGTGTGTCCACTACAGTCCCCTGGGGCACCTTTTCCTAGGTATCATGTGTGTCAGCCAACAATGTGGACATTCTCTGTGTCTTCAGCATAGGTTGGGCTCTGTGGCATTGTACCCTGGCCTCATTTGTATTTACGTTAAGTGTGCTACATGTGTCCACTTGACAGGGTGACCCAATTTGGCTTGTGCATACTCACAGTGGCCAGTGCCTGTGTGTCTTGGTACAACTATCTGATAATGGTTGTTTGTCAATTATATGTGTGGTCAGGCACACAAGGGGTAGTTTGTGTACAATCAGGATTTATTGTAGGGCATTTTTTTAATCCCCGAGTACGAGGTGTAAGTACTTCCTCTGTCTCAATCACATTGTCTCAGGTAGGGGGGGTGTTTGTGCGGGCAAGGCCTACATGTCCTAACCGTATGTCTCCTTGCCAGGTCTGGCCTGTGTGTGATGAATGTCTGGACATACACTCAACATGCAGTGAGTGACCCAGTCATGTTGGGCATGGTTTAATGTATTTGCTAAGCAAGCATGTGCCAAAAGTTAACAGACATGGTTCCTGCTCATCCCTTTTTTGGCAACGGTGTGTGGTCCAGATGCTGTGCTCGACTGTCCCCAGACACTAGCTCCACTGTCTCATTTGATATCAAGTTATTTGCTGTTGTGTCATGCTCTCCATTTTTTCTCAGTGGCATGGTGGGTCAACCAACTGTGTGGTGCAGGGCCTACATATGTGCGTAGTATTGTAGATGTTACTCATGTTGTTTTTCATGCAATGCACTGTGACCTATGTAGTTTTGAATCATGTGTCATATGTATACAGGTGTCTGATTTTTCCTGTCTCTTCACCTTGCCCACAGCATCGTCGGGGGAAACCGAGGGAGACACTGGCACGGACCTTGAGGAGGGATCCAGCACCGGTGCCACCAGTGCTGGGGAGTCTGGTGCAGCGAGTGGCACGGAGGCCGAGGGGAGTGAGGCGGAGGACCTGCCCAGTCCCACCACCGACTATGACGCTGACGGGTCCGAGGCTGAGCTCCCAGAGGGGGTGGAGGCTGCTCCCAGAGCTGAAAGCAGCACTCCATCTCTCGCCGCCCCCTCCATTCCCATCACCGGCCTCCCACTTGCTCGGGTCCCTTCCCTCCGTGCTAGGCGACAACATGTCTACTTCGTGCCAGGCACCGCACCCCCTGCCCCTGTCTCCCCTGCTGCCATCAATGCCGAGTCTGTGGACATTCTGCGGCTGTTGCAGGTTGGTCAGACATCGCTGCTTACTGTCCTCCATGGCCACACCAGACTGCTGACACAGATGGTGTCGTACATGGAGGGCATGTCAGCAGCGATGTCTGACCAACGGATGTTGCTGAAGTCCATAGACTCGTCACTGACTGCAGCAGTGGATCTCCAGCAGCGCTCCGTCCCCACCCTACCACTGAACCATCCACACTTCCCACTCCCATGCCTGTCCCACGCACACCCAGACATCCCCATGCACGCACCCCACCAGACACAGGCAGCACACCACCAGGAAAGGCCAAGCGCACACCTCCTGTCACGCACACACAGGGGGAAATAGGCACATCCACTGGGTCGGGGGGCAAACGGCAGCCACGCAGCCACAGTGGGAGTCCGCAGTCCGCACGACCCACTTCCTCCAAAACCACTCCCCTTAGCTCCCAAGTCCAACAGTCGGACAAAGAGTCCTTCATGGCCAGGCTGTCCCTCAGCCCCAGTGTGACACCAACCCGCAAGCGGTCGAGGAAGTCCCCAGGCAGGGGAGTTGAGTCCCCCCTGTCCACACCCTCCCCCAGTAGCGCTGCAACCCATCCCTCCGACCCCCCCCCTCCTTGGGGCCTGTGGTTCATTCGGGTGCAGGGGAGATGCAACCGTGTGCAGCACCCTGCTAACCACCACCTTTGGCGCTGCCCCACCCCCTGTGGTGGAATCGTCCATCCCTGCACCCACAACACCTACCCTTGCCCCTCCTGTCCCTGCGGTGCCTGGTCCTTTCCCCCCACATGATGCCCCCCCTTCTGTGGATGATATGGAAGAGTGAACTGTGCAGGCAAGCTAGGGGAGACGCGTCCCAAAGTGTCCCCCACCAGGACTTCGCACATGGCCTGGCCTATGGGCCCTGTATATAGTGGACATTTCTTTTGCTATAATTTTTTATGCTGAATAAAGCATTTTGGTTTTCATTTGCACACAAATGCTTTTCTGGTCTTTCTATTGGTGGTGCTGCTCCATGATTTGGGGTGGTGATAATGTGTTAGGTGTCTGGGAAATGTTGTAGTGTGCTGCTCATGGGGTGGACCCTGATATCTGTGTGCCATAACAAGGTATCTGCAAATAATCTTTGGTCATGTAAGCTCTTACTGTATGGTGACATTGTCCCAAGGTGTGTTTCTTCCTCTATGGACCCTGACATCTTCCTTGCAGGGTGTTTCCCAATTGTTGTGCTGAGCTCTGTCTACATTTCCTGGGTGTGTGACGGATCCCTTCAACTTTGGCCATGCATGCTCAGCAATGTCTCCACCTGCATCATTTGTGGCATCCTTGGTGGTCACTGTACTTGTGTGTGGAGTATATTGACATGACTTCATGTGGACATGTTCCCTTGTACGCACTATGCATGTGTGTACTCCCAGCCTCGCACACATGTGTTACTTGTTCTGCAGGGTCTTTGGGCACCTGTCTGACAATTGTGGGCATTGTATCTGTGGGTACTCCACCCTTTTCCTTCCATGGGAGGCAACAAATTGTTGGCTGCCCCAGCACCTGTACATTCCTATCAGTCCTGGAATGTGCGTGACAGTTTGTGTTCCCTTTGGGTCTCTTAGTTTAGTAGGGTGGCACATGAATATACAGTCTTGTTACATGCTCTCAGTGTGTGTATTGTGCTGCCAGCGCCAGGGGTGGGTAAGCATGTGTCATTTGTCATCACACCCACATGTGGTGTGTCATGCAGTGGGGGATGGACATCCACCCTCATGGGAGTAGGACACTGCTGTCAGTGATGTGTTGGCATGCCACTCTGAATATAGTTGCACTTTGTGTATGCCTTCATGCACCCATGGAGTTTTGCTAATTGTAGGATGGTGTACACACCACCATGTCTCTGTCCACTGCTGGGAGGACTCTGCACCCACCCCTCATGTGTCTGGGCACTGCTGGGAGGTCTCTGCACCCACCCCTCCTGTGTCTGGGCACTGCTGGGAGTGATAGGCACCCCCCTCCTATGTCTGGGCACTGCTGGGAGGAGTCTGCACCCACCCCTCCTGAGTCTGGGCACTGCTGAGAGGACTCTGCACCCACCCCTCCTGTGTCTGGGCACTGCTGGGAGGACTCTGCACCCACCCCTCCTGTGTCTAGGCACTGCTGGGAGTGATAGGCACCCACCCCTCCTATGTCTGGGCACTGCTGGGAGGACTCTGCACCCACCCCTCCTGTGTCTGGGCACTGCTTGGAGGACTCTGCACCCACCCCTCCTGTGTCTGGGCACTGCTGGGAGTGATAGGCACCCATCCCTCCTATGTCTGGGGACTGCTGGGAGGACTCTGCACCCACCCCTCCTGTGTCTGGGCACTGCTGGGAGGACTCTGCACCCACCCCTCCTATGTCTGGGCACTGCTGGGAGGACTCTGCACCCACCCCTCCTGTGTCTGTGCACTGCTGGGAGGAGTCTGCACCCACCCCTCCTGTGTCTGGGCACTGCTGGGAGTGATAGGCACCCACCCCTCCTATGTCTGGGCACTGCTGGGAGGACTCTGCACCCACCCCTCCTGTGTCTGGGCACTGCTGGGAGGACTCTGCACCCACCCCTCCTATGTCTGGGCACTGCTGGGAGGACTCTGCACCCACCCCTCCTGTGTCTGTGCACTGCTGGGAGGAGTCTGCACCCACCCCTCCTGTGTCTGTGCACTGCTGGGAGGACTCTGCACCCACCCCTACTGTGTCTGTCCACTGCTGGGAGGACTCTGCACCCACCCCTCCTGTGTCTGGGCACTGCTGGGAGTGATATGCACCCACCCCTCCTATGTCTGGGCACTGCTGGGAGGACTCTGCACCCACCCCTCCTATGTCTGGGCACTGCTGGGAGGACTCTGCACCCACCCCTCCTGTGTCTGGGCACTGCTGGGAGTGATAGGCACCCACCCCTCCTATGTCTGGGCACTGCTGGGATGACTCTGCACCCACCCCTCCTGTGTCTGGGCACTGCTGGGGGTGATAGGCACCCACCCCTCCTATGTCTGGGCACTGCTGGGAGGACTCTGCACCCACCCCTCCTGTGTCTGGACACTGCTGGGAGGACTCTGCACCCACCCCTCCTGTGTCTGGGCACTGCTGGGAGGACTCTGCACCCACCCCTCCTGTGTCTGGGCACTGCTGGGAGGACTCTGCACCCACCCCTCCTGTGTCTGGGCACTGCTGGGAGGACTCTGCACCCACCCCTCCTTTGTCTGGGCACTGCTGGGAAGACTCTGCACCCACCCCTCCTGTGTCTGGGCACTGCTGGGAGTGATAGGCACCCACCTCTCCTATGTCTGGGCACTGCTGGGAGGACTCTGCACCCACCCCTCCTGTTTCTGGGCACTGCTGGGAGGACTCTGCACCCCCCCCTCCTGTGTCTGGGCACTGCTTAGAGGACTCTGCACCAACCCTCCTGTGTTTGGGCACTGCTGGGTGGACTCTGCACCCACCCCTCCTGTGTCTGGGCACTGCTGGGAGGACTCTGCACCCACCCCTCCTGTGTCTGGGCACTGCTGGGAGGACTCTGCACCCACCCCTCCTGTGTCTGGGCACTGCTGGGAGGACTCCGCACCCACCCCTCCTGTGTCTGGGCACTGCTGGGAGGACTCTGCACCTACCCCTCCTATGTCTGGGCACTGCTGTGAGGACTCTGCACCCACCCCTCCTGTGTCTGTGCACTGCTGGGAGGACTCTGCACCCACCCCTCCTGTGTCTGGGCACTGCTGGGAGTGATAGGCACCCACCTCTCCTATGTCTGGGCACTGCTGGGAGGACTCTGCACCCACCCCTCCTGTTTCTGAGCACTGCTGGGAGGACTCTGCACCCACCCCTCCTGTGTCTGGGCACTGCTGGGAGGACTCTGCACCCACCCCCCCTCCTGTGTCTGGGCACTGCTTGGAGGACTCTGCACCAACCCTCCTGTGTTTGGGCACTGCTGGGTGGACTCTGCACCCACCCCTCCTGTGTCTGGGCACTGCTGGGAGGACTCTGCACCCACCCCTCCTGTGTCTGGGCACTGCTGGGAGGACTCTGCACCCACCCCTCCTGTGTCTGGGCACTGCTGGGAGGACTCCGCACCCACCCCTCCTGTGTCTGGGCACTGCTGGGAGGACTCTGCACCCACCCCTCCTATGTCTGGGCACTGCTGGGAGGACTCTGCACCCACCCCTCCTGTGTCTGTGCACTGCTGGGAGGACTCTGCACCCACCCCTCCTGTGTCTGTGCACTGCTGGGAGGACTCAGCACCCACCCCTCCTGTGTCTGGGCACTGCTGGGAGGACTCTGCACCCACCCCCCCTGTGTCTGGGCACTGCTGGGAGGACTCTGCACCCACCCCTCCTGTGTCTGGGCACTGCTGGGAGTGATAGGCACCCACCCCTCCTGTGTCTGGGCACTGCTGGGAGGACTCTGCACCCACCCCTCCTGTGTCTGGGCACTGCTGTGAGGACTCTGCACCCACCCCTCCTATGTCTGGGCACTGCTGGGAGTGATAGGCACCCACCCCTCCTATGTCTGGGCACTGCTGGGAGGACTCTGCACCCACCCCTCCTGTGTCTGGGCAGTGTCTGGGCACTGCTGGGAGGACTCTGCACCCACCCCTCCTGTGTCTGGGCACTGCTGGGAGGACTCTGCACCCACCCCTCCTGTGTCTGGGCACTGCTGGGATGACTCTGCACCCACCCCTCCTGTGTCTGGGCACTGCTGGGAGGACTCTGCACCCACCCCTCCTATGTATGGGCACTGCTGGGAGTGATAGGCACCCACCCCTCCTATGTCTGGGCACTGCTGGGAGGACTCAACACCCACCCCTCCTATGTCTGGGCACTGCTGGGAGGACTCTGCACCCACCCCTCCTATGTCTGGGCACTGCTGGGAGTGATAGGCACCCACCCCTCCTATGTCTGGGCACTGCTGGGAGCACTCTGCACCCACCCCTCCTGTGTCTGGGCACTGCTGGGAGTGATAGGCACCCACCCCTCCTATGTCTGGGCACTGCTGGGGCTGATGGCCACACACCCCTATGTGTCTGTCCACTGGCATGGTACGACCCGTACCCACGCTCTTAAGGCGTGGGTATGGGCCGTACCCCTATGGCACCCCAACACTGGCGGTACGGCCCGTACCCACGTCCCAAAGGCATGGGTACAGGCCGTACCGCCATTGTTGGGGTGACGTAGGGGTGGGCATGGTACGACCTGTACCCATGCCTTTGGGACGTGGGTACTGGCCGTACCGCCATTGTTGGGGTGCTGTAGGGGTATGGCCCGTACCCACGCCTTAAGAGCGTGGGTACGGGTCGTACCACGCCCACCCCTACGTCACCCCAACAATGGCGGTACAGCCCATACCCACGTCCCAAAGGCATGGGTACGGGCCGTACCACCATTGTTGGGGTGACGTAGGGGTGGGCGTGGTACGACCCGTACCCATGCCTTTGGGACGTGGGTACGGGCCGTACCGCCATTGTTGGGGTGCCGTAGGGGTACGGCCCATACCCACGCCTTAAGAGCGTGGGTACGGGTCGTACCACGCCCACCCCTACGTCACCCCAACAACGGCGGTACGGCCCGTACCCACGTCCCAAAGGCATGGGTAGGGGCCGTACCGCCATTGTTGGGGTGACGTAGGGGTGGGCGTGGTACGACCCGTACCCATGCCTTTGGGACGTGGGTATGGGCCGTACTGCCATTGTTGGGGTGCCGTAGGGGTACGGCCCGTACCCACGCCTTAAGAGCGTGGGTACGGGTCGTACCACACCCACCCCTAAGTCACCCCAACAATGGCGGTACGGCCCGTACCCACGTCCCAAAGGCATGGGTACGGGCCATACCGCCATTGTTGGGGTGACGTAGGGGTGGGCTTGGTATGACCCGTACCCACGCTCTTAAGGCGTGGGTACAGTGCGTACCACAATTGTTGTGTTGCCGGTTCGCGGCCATGTCGACTTGCGCTGTGGCGGACGCAGGCCTTGGTGGAGACGCCCCCGCCCCCCGAAGTGACCATGCCCTGGGGGTCAGGTATGTACAGGGCATGTATGATTTTCAACTTGGGTGGGGGTTATGTTTCCTGCCCCTGCCCCACCCTTTGCCCCTGGATGTTGTTCTGACCTTCTGCGGCGTCTGCGTCGGTTCCTGTACACCAGGTGGACTGCTATGAGGGCCAGGATGACACGTAAGTTGTGGTCCATGGCTGTCCATCGCGTACAGGTGCTCCTTCTGCGCGTCGTCCTGATTTCCCGGCAGTTTTTGGCTGCCGTAAAATATAATCCGTGCGGAGTGACGTGGGCACGGATCGTATTTGCTGGTTCGTGAAACGCTGCCTGACTCCGTCCGGACGTCACGTCCGCGGTGTCCCAGATCCGATTTGTATGTAATTTTTTGCCGGTCGGTGTTTTTTACGATTCGTACGGAAATGGTGTTTCTGTACGAATCGTACTTGCGGGTTTGTAAGGTGTTTTTCCCGGGTACGGGTCGGACGGAGAAAACGCTCCGTCCGACGGTTCGTACCCGGGTTTTAACGGATCAGAATCGACACCATTATGTCCACAAAGTAATTCATTTGCCTTTTTTGCTGTTTTCAGAATATATTGAATTTCACTAGAAATAGTGATTTCAATAGTACCCATCACTTAACAGCGGGCAAAAAAAAACAATCGAAAAGATTGTTAAAAAAAAAAACAACATACTATTCTCAGTAAAATACCAGAAAATACAAATCATACATATATGAAATGCTTACAGATTACAACATTTTATAACTTTAACTTATAAAACTGTAAATGTTGCCGCATTAAAATAATCACCGAACAAATGACCACCAAAAAGTCCTTCATTCAAAAATATACCTTTCCTTGAGGCCAAATGGTATTTTAGCACTTCTTCTTTATGTAAATTGTCCAATGGTAGTCCTATTAAATTATAATAATAAATTCCTCAGAGAGTGAATTATCTTCCTAAAACTTTGGCTTTAAAAATATTAGGTAGGAATTTTGTAATTCCCTAGGCAAACGTTGTTTGAAAACCAACTGGGCATCATTACAAAGTGTCCAGCCTTTGTCACATTTTAGATAGGCAGTGAAATGTCCAGATGTGGTGGAAGGACCATCATGGAAAATTATTGCAATTGCTACAAAAGTCCTTCCTGATATTGATAGTTGTGCTGCTACAAATTGTTTTATTAAAGTATCCAATTTTCTTCCGTCAGCTGTACAACGTTGCATCATTAAAATTATGTATTCTCCATATTTTCTTAAAAATAATGTGGATAACATTTCTGATTTACATTGGCTACACTCCATGTTTTGAATTGCACCTTTGACTAATTTATTGAAAGACACTGATTTACAGTCTGGTAATGTTAAATACAGAAATCTCTGTGTCTACATTGGTGCTACATGTATACATGCAATTTTCACAATAATGTTCCCATTTGTAAGAAAGGCCAAAAATATTTTCTATTTCTACACCTTCATTTTCAAAAATTGTAAGCTTATACATTAAAAATTCATGAGCATCTTAATGGATATTTTGTGTAAATTGTGTAGAACCAGAACACACATCCAAAAGATTACGAACATCTGAAACAGATTGTATTTTACTTCTATCTGTTGTCAATTTTTCATAAACAGAATGCAACAGAGAACAAAATCTTTTTTCCCGATTCTGCATAATTTGTGCTTGCAAACCTTCCAGATAAAAAACAACATTGACCACTACATTAGCATAGCAGTTGACACCAGAACTATTTTCAAACTGATAACCAACAATCTCTTCAACAGTGTCCAATTTCTTTTTACCTGCAATCACAACATTATCTTCTTCTTTTCTTTTCTTGAGACCTTCAGAACAGATATTCTCTAACCTTCTTTTTCGACCAACCATATGCTTTTCAAATACAGGATATTGACCTAAATTTGGAGCATACACCTTTCTTAACCTATTATACTCTTATAGACAATTTGCATCTGCAGTAACCTTTGTCTCATCAAAAACAAACCAGATAATGTTCTGACTCGCGACAAAGCAACATATGCCATACCCTCTTTAAATACAGTAGATCCAATGTTCCCCAATGCACTGTCTCCACTTAATCCTTGAGATTTATGAATAGTCACTGCATATGCCAAAGAAAATTGAAATTGTTTCTACGGACATATAAATCTTTAACAAGCAAAAAACGAACTGAACAACGACCAATTTCTTTAACTTCATCAATCTGATCAAATTTAATTTTTAAAAATTCAATTCCTTCTTTTTTCTGATAATTCACAAAATCCACCACTTTGCCCATTGCACCATTAACTAAACCTTTCTCTACATCCAAATTACGCCTTAAAATTACCCGACAGTTTACACACACATACAGTGTCTTTTCCAAACCAGCAGTTTTAGATATTTTTTTTTCGAAACAATCTACTTTTGATTTCAACTTACCCGTCAAAATAATAGTGATTCCTTCATGTCGGCATTAAGCAAATCACTGACTTATTTTTAGCAATTTCCACGTACACTTTTGCAGCAACTGCATTTTCATTTGGAAAGACATTGCAAAGTAATCGACTCTCCAAAGCTTCTTTCCATTTTTTTGATAGAATTCCAATTCTTATGTCTTGAAGAATAGTTCCATATTCAGCATCATTTGCCTGTCACATATTTGTTGTCAGTTCTTTGTATTCAAAATTACTCCAAATGTTCACATTACCAACACTGCCAAGAGACTTTCTGGTATCTTCATGGGCAAGTGTTTTAAATACCGATTGTCCTTTTACCGGTGTCAGTTGCAGTAGATCTCCAAAAACTATGACGTGTTTTCCTCCAAATAACACGTCATACTCTGTTTTAAGAATTTGCTGCATTCTTAAATGCACAAAGGCAAGCATCAAGTTTGAAACCATGCTCACCTCATCAATAATGAGAAGTTTCATTTTCTTCAGCACTCTTGAAATTTCACAACAAGCTTCTCCAGATAGCTTGTGGTATTCCAATTTGTTCTCATGCTCTACTGGCAGCATTAGTAAACGATGTAACGTAATTCCTTTAATGTTATGTGCTGCCAACCCAGTTGGAGCAGTGACAACACTAGACAAATGTGACTCAGTTGTTTTTTGCAGATAACTTGTAATTACTTTAATTAAGAAACTCTTTCCTGTTCCAGCTTGACCACTCACATACATTCGGATAGGTTGAAATGATGTACATGAGCACCCTTTCTTTTCATTAAGTAACCCATGGTCAATATGCTCTTTCACTTGCTGATATATTTCTTTCTGTTCAACATGTAGTTGCTCTTCCAAATTTCCTAACTGTATTGCATCTTCTTGTGCTTGATACATTGCTGTTTCCACCTCATTCATTGCAATTGCTGCTTCATTTTCAACAATTGGTTGTCCTAGTGGATCTTGACTCAGTACAGCAGAACTTTGACTGTCTTGAGAACTGTCTCTAGCAATCTCAGCTGCAATTGTAGCTTCTTGATCAATTTCATCATTCAACATTTTCACATAATTTGCAAAAGCACTGCATTGTATGCTATCTTTACAAGCATTAAATGAATCTTCATAGCTGGGAAAATCTCCAAGTAATTCCAGTTCAGAAAGCCATGGTTTGAACATTTGCAAAAGGGCTAACTAATAAAATTCCCTTTTGTCAGCAGTGTCGCAACTCAGTTTTCTGTGATTAATTAAATTTCCTTTCCTTTGTTTCACCAGACATCCTTCGGAACCAATCACTCCATATTTTCCATCGTTGATGTTCTCTGTGTAATATTCCGTTTAAAAGTGTAGTTTTGCAGCACTTCATAGAGACACATGTTCTCAAGATGATGACTTCTCTTTGGATTGTATGTGTCCAACATATTGGTTTTCGAAATATCTGTACTTTCAGGGTCATTTTCTGCTAAATATTCAATTTCTTGAACAGATTTCAGTACCCAATTTCGCATTCCTGTAAGACCTAGACTCACCCAAATGATTCTTCTACTTTTGGAATATAGACTTGCAGATGATAACCGATCTGAACATTCATATGCTCCAATTTCACGATGCGATAACATCTTCAAACTGAAACTGTATAATTTCTTACTTAGAGTCTTCTCGTGAGAAATCTCCTCCCACATTTCTTTCAATTCAGTCTTTTCTGATTTAGTAATGTAAGACGTTACATATCGAGCAACAGCAATTGAATTGTCCGCAACATACTGAATATCCATGTTAGCGTTCCACATGGATAAAATAACTGGATTGTAGTCATTTATGTATTTTGATTCTTCGCTTCTTCTTAAGTTGTAGGTGTTTTTCGGAGACTTTCTTGTGATGGTATGTCGTACAGCTGACATAAAACTGTTCACTCTTCCTTTGGCTAATACAGCACGTGGAAATTCAAAACGACATTTGGTGTAGAACTTATCCTTTGACTTGTACTTTCGTCGACAGTATTTTCCACACCTATGGCTTTGAAATCGTAAGTCTTGTTGTTTTAAGTTTTTCTCTTCTCTACTATTTGGAAGAGCACATGTAGCATAATTTTCAATAAAAGACAAAACAGTTTCATCTGAATCTGTTCCAAATTTGGGGGCGTCCTTGATCCATAACAACATATGTATGTGAGGAGCACCTCTTGCTTGATACTCCTTTCTCGAAAAGAAATCCACAACTTCTCCAAGAGGAGGATTCTTTTTATTGCTGATGAAAGACATCATAGCTTCAAATCTATGATTGAAATATCTGCATACATTGACAGGATCCAAAGAGCACAATTCTCCAGGTGTCTTGTATTCAATATTTTTTATATTGCAATTTGCGTCTCGAAGAAATTCAAGTAAATCATCCCAAGCATACCCAGCACAGCTTAGTGTAACAAACCATGTAGGAGTTCCCAAGTTCCGTAACATACATTTCAGTTCTCCATGTCGATGGTACCAATATTCATTAGTCCCACGCTGTCATGCCATCAGATTAATCAACTGAGATTCTAAATGATCATCTCTCTGATGCACTTTATCCATAAAATCCTTTGCAGTTACATTTTGAAGATGCATTCCAGTTTTTAAAATGTGATTTACTGCATATGAAAGTCCAGACAAGTCACTTTCAAACAGAAGATGAAACATATAAGGGATACATTGTCGAAATCTTGGATCTTCTGCATATAATCTTGTTGTCCGATATTCAGATGCAGGAATCTGCACAGGACATTCATCATATCGTCCACCTTTTCCTGTTGCAAACAACTGCGGGAAACAACGAGCTTCCAAGCTCTCTTCCCATACACTCATGGGACTTCCAGTTGCTTTTTTCATTTGAAACAACTCAATTGTATTTCCCATCACCTCTTTGGAATGAAGTGGATGTACACTGTAATGTTCATAGATCTCTTCACATCTGGACATGTCCACTTTTTCAATTTGTCCACTTAATGTTTCACTATCTTCTGCTAAATCTATTTCTTCTTCTCCAACAAACACCTTTCTATAGTACTCATTATTTTGTAACAGATACAATGATGCCTTTTGCACTTTTCTAACATCCACTAACTCTTGCCAGATTTTCTTATTCTTAGTAGGAACACCATTAACTAGAATGACTAGTGGCTCATTTTCTGCATGATCTACACCAATAGTTTCAACATTTTTCCTTAAATCTAATGGTAAATACACAACTCTTCCTTTCAATCCTCTTTGCAACTCTGATGGAGGTAATTTACTTGATTTGGGCTCCATACGAACAATAGCCTGAAATGGGTGAACACATTGTATCAGAATAGACTCATACGTATTTAAATCTATCAGCTCTGGAGGAATAGCAACCAACTCTAGATTATTATGAACAGCTCTAGCAGGCATTTTATTCTCATCTAATTTATTATAACAATATTTGCAAATACGCTGCTCACATCCCAAATCAAAACAATCCTCTACCAACAAATAAGTTGCAAATTCCATCCACTTATCATTATCTTCTATTTCACTTTTTAAATACAGATTGACACCCCTAGTCTGATTATTATAGTGACTTCGCCGATAACAAATACAAGAAACATTTGGTCTTTCACCTGAAATTACCTTAAACTTTGTGATTTAATCCGCATATTTTTCTGTAATTACGGGTTGTACATTGTCTTCAACATTTTGTTCTACTAATGTGTCAGTTTCTTCACTCTCTTGCTGAGGCCAAAGTAACAAAACTCAATATCCTCACAGACCTGCTTCACATCTGATACTGACCCACGCAAAAGAGCACTGTTCAACTCACTTAACTTTAGTGCTGGACTTTTTGCATAATACAACCTTCTCACTAACTTCCGCATTTGAGTATGATGTACTGCCAGCATTCTGAAATGGTGAAAAACACTTTCACAAACTTTCCTAGAAAGACAAGCCAGAGAATGACCTTGCAAACCAGTATGTTTTCTCACTCTGCAAGGGTCTAGTCCTTGCAACAGCTTAATCTTGTGTTTTACACTTTTTTTAGTATAGGTTCGTAAAAAACGACATAATTTTTCAATAGATTCCTGTCATACACTGCAAACACTACTGCAATCCCAAGTGTACACAGGCTTTTTAGCACGTCTCCCTAAAACTTCGTCAGCTATCACTTCTTCTGCATTTCTTTCAACCATTTTCTCTTTCTCCATTGGACAACCATCACTAACTTCATAACCTCTACCACTGGTGTCAACTGCATACAATAATTTTTCACTTAGTGAATAACTCTCTTCATTAAAAAAAGGCTCTGAACTAGAACTGTGTTTCCATTCTCCCCAAAAAAATCACAATTTTTTTTTATTAATAACTCTTTTCCTCCTACTTTTGGCCTTCATTACATATATTGGTTTATCTAGTGATCGAATTCTGTTTAACAATAAAATAAACAGTTTCCTTTTTACTTCAAAAGCCTTTTCCACAATGCTTTCAATATGCTTCTTCTTTTTATAAAATAAAGCTCTCTTTTGATATTTCTTCACATCTTTCAGCAAATTATGCACTACTCTCTTGTAAAATATTTTTTTGCGTAATTCCTTATACTAATTTTGTCTTCTTTTACCATACTTTATCTCCTTTGACTGAACATTTGCTTTTTTACTTTTCCTCCTAATTTGATTTTTTTTCTTACTTAAAAAAATCTCTGAAACTGCAGCATTCTCTACATTCTGTTTGCTCCTACAAACATTTTTAATAAATTGCTTTGTGATCTTACCAGAAGATTTTTTTCCTTTTAGCCACATTATCTTGTACATTCAATACTTGTGGTTGATGTTTGTTCAAATAATCCTCCTGTCTCTGCTCTTTTCTTTTTCTTTTTCTTTCTGGCATAATTTCTCAATTTTAACGTTGAAAAACAGTATCTGCAAAAAAGAATCACAAATAAATGTATATGAATAACTTTCAAATTTACAGTATTCCATTACTGTACAAACACATTTTATATAAAAACTGACTAAGAAACTATAGCCCTGAACCACAAGTGTGACGATGATTAAAACACTACATACATAGTGCATACTACTTTGAAGCAGTTCATGCCCTAAAGCCTACCCCACTAAAAGACTACATGCTAACTGACTGAATGATTACAGTACTAAAACGAGACACACTGGGTGAGTAACAGGGTGTTTCCTAGTAGTGTATGAATACCAACTGGGGAATTGAAGGTGCCAAAGACAACTGTGTAGCTGATAAGAGAACTGAATGCATACTGGATAGGCATTTAAAGCAGTCCATGTGCTAAGCCCTAGCTCACTGCATGAGTACTTGGGTACTGACTGAATGATTAGACTACAGCAAGGAGACTGCCTGGATGAATGTATAAGTGGTAGGCTTTTCGCACAGGGAATGGATTAGTACTTGGTGCTGAATGGGTCACTAGAGGAGTGCAAAGGCAGTGACAGGATGTTTGCTGGTCTGTATGGATACTGACTAGGGAATTGAAAGTGTGAAAGACAAGTGTCTAGGTGGTTAGAAGACTGCATGCATAGTAGATAGGGGTTTGAAGCAGTCCATGTGCTAAGGCCTGGCTCAGTGCATGAATACTTAGGCAGTGACTGAATCATTAGAGTACTGGAAAGAGAGTGTCTTGGTGAATGTATAAGTGTTTGGGTTTTGGCACAGTGAATGGATTACTACATGGTGCTGAATGGGTCACTAGAAGACTGCAAAGGGAGTGACAGGGTGTTTCCTGTAAGTGTATGCATACTGACTAGGGAATTGAAGGTGTGAAAAACAACTGTATAGGTGGTTAGAGAACTACATGCATACTGCATAGACATTTGAAGCAGTCTATTTGGTAATGAATGGTTCACAACATAAGTACTTAGAAACTAACTAAATCATCAGACTACTTCTAGGACAGTGCCTGGGTAAAAATTTTAAATTTTCAGTTCTGGTGCAGTGAAGACAATACTACATGGTACTGCACTTTAGTGTCAAAGCATGATTCATTTTTTCAATGCATAAGCAAACACTGGCTTCTAATGCTACTAAAACTTGACAACATGACAGGTTTAAAAACACTTATCTGCCACCAAATACACAGTGTTACCAAATGCTTCTCTCACAGTGGTTGCCAAATGCACACAAACTCACAGTGTGATTCAAGACAACAACCACTATCCCTAGGAGTTTACCAAACCTCATTCGCTACAGTGGAAGTGGTAAGGGAACTGCACACAATCTACATATTCCTCGACTGCACTTTAGTGACAATACCTGACTCATTTAATCAACGCATAAGCAAAGACTGGCTTCTAATGCTACTAAAACCTGACAACATGACAAGTTTAAAAAAAGTTATCTGTCAGCAAATACACAATGTTACCAAACGCTTCTCTCACAGTGGTTCCCAAATGCACACAGACTCACAGTGTGATTCTAGACAAGCACCACCATCCCTATGAGTTTACCAAAACTCATTCACTACAGTGGAAGTGGTAAACGTGCTGCACACAATCTACATATTTCACGTCTGCACTTTAATGTCAATGCCTGACTAATTTAATCAACGCATAAGCAAAGACTGGCTTCTAATGCTACTAAAATTTCACAACATGACAGGTTTTAAAACATTTATCTGACAGCAAATACACAATGTTACCAAACGCTTCTCTCACAGTGGTTCCTAAATGCACACAGACTCACCGTGTGATTCTAGACAAGCACCACTATCCCTAGGAGTTTACCAAAACTCATTCACTACACTGGAAATGGTAAAGGTCCTGCACGCAATCTACATATTTCACGACTGCACTTTAATGTCAATGCCTGACTAATTTAATCAACGCATAAGCAAAGACTGGCTTCTAATGCTACTAAAACTTCACAACATGACATGTTTTAAACCACTTATCTGTCAGCAAATACATGATGTTACCAAACGCTTCTCTCACAGTGGTTCCCAAATGCACACAGACTCACAGTGTGATTCTAGACAAGCACCACTATCCCTAGGAATATACCAAAACTCATTCACTACAGTGTAAGTGGTAAAGGAACTGCACACAATCTACATATTTCTCGACTACACTTTACTGTCAATACCTAACTCATTTAATGAAAGCATAAGCCATAACTGTCATCTAATGCCTGACTAATTTAATCAACGCATAAGCAAAGACTGGCTTCTAATGCTACTAAAACTTGACAACATGACATGTTTTAAAACACTTATCTGTCAGCAAATACACGATGTTACCAAACACTTCTCTCACAGTGATTCCCAAATGTACACAGACTCACAGTGTGATTCTAGCAAGCACAAGCACCACTATCCCTAGGAGTTTACCAAAACTCATTCACTACAGTGGAAGAGGTAAGGGAACTGCACACAATCTACATATTTCACAACTGCACTTTAGTGTCAATGCCTGACTCATTTAATCAACGCATAAGCAAAGACTGCCTTCTAATGCTACTAAAACTTGACAACATCACAGGTTTTAAAACAGTTATCTGTCACAAAATACAATATATTACTAAATGCTTCTCTCACAGTGGTTCCCAAATGCACACAGGCTCTCTGTGTGATTCTACACAAACAACACTATCCCTTGCACTATACCAAAACACATTTCTTCATCTAGAAGAAGTACTACATTTTAGTATAGAAACATAACATAACTCCTTTCACAAATTCATAAACAATGTCTGCTTTCTAATTCTACCAAAATATAAAAACAGCACTGTTATCTGTCTGCAAACACATGAAAAACACAAATGCTTATCACAGAATGGTTTCTACATGCACACACACTGTCAATAAGATTGTAGAGAAAAAAAGGTACTCCCAACACTTTAGCAGGACAAATACATTAGTCTGATTAAAATCAAAATAGTCTACATACATCCCCTCACAATTAAATAACTCACCTTTCAAGATGTTTTGTAGATTAAGAAGGATATCAGTCACACACCAGATATCAGTCACACATCAGATTTTCTTATACAGAATCTCTGCACGGTGCACCTGTCAGCAGAACCAAAGAATGGCAAAGTTTCCCTCTCTTTTTCCACACATATACATGGAAACATCAAATCACACTCCTTCCCACATAAATTCAAAAGCAAACACACATTTCTATTGGTTAAACATTTCAACCCTTTCCAAATGACATAAACTTCAACTCTTCCCCCAATCTGCCTTCTGCCCGTTACCATAGAAACAGGTCATGGAACACTGTACTGAGGACACAGGTCAGAAGTTCAGCACACACAATGTTGCTAATCAAGACAGCAAGTGTGCTTGACTTCTCAACATATCAGCTTATCATATATAATGTTCCTTACAATCAGTTTTTGTTAACCAATAAGAATCATGCGTTTAAAAAACAGAAAAATGCACCCTACCTTTCAGTGTAGAAGGTTGTCAAACAACCAATGATTTCTTGTCTTTTTTCAAAATTGCATCTTAGCCACCATTTTAGAAACATCTTACTTTCCAAACTGCCATTTCATTTAGAGAGACCATCTGAGTGCATCCAGACCTCATTACAAGATGCTGACAGTGTGGATTGTGGGACACAGCTACATTTTCTGGAGCCAAAGGTATGCAGAAAACAAAGGCATTCACAAAGACCTAGGTTTGCCAAATGTAGACATTAAATGGATTGGACAGAGAGGGTTAAAGTGGCACCAATTGATGCCATTGGTGAAATCCTTCATGCAAATCCAACACCCTGACCTCATAATAGTGCACTGTGGCGGCAATGACCTAGGCACTTTGACTGGGGTACGTCTGGAAATGCTTATGAAGGACACCTTTGCAGAATTGATTTCACTTTTCCCTAAAACTGCCTTTGTGTACTCGAACATATGCCAAAGGCAGAAATGGAACTGGTCCGATCATTTTTGTCCACAGATTGAGAAAGCTAGGAAACATGTGATTAAATCTGTTTCTGCTTTTCTCAGAGACTATAGAATGGGGTCCATTTACAATAACAATCTGCGCTTTCATATGCAAGAGATGTATAGGAGAGATGGAGTACACTTTACTGATGAAGGAAACAGAGTCTTCCTCAACAACTTTAGACTCTGTATAAGTACTTACTTATAAGTACCAAAAACTCTCAATCAACACAACGGCTCTTTTTAGAGTCACTCAAGAACAAAACACTCAAGGTTAATCTTTATCTCCCAACAATTTCATTTTTTTTTTCCTTGGATCCATGAACCCACCGCGAGAGGATCCGTGCATCCAATGCGATAGGATGCGTTCACCGTGCTTGCATGTCGCGGTTTTTTTTTTTTTTAAAAAGGGGGCCCCAGAGGGTCCTTCTGGGACCCCCTAAGCACCTCTAGAGGGTCAGAGTATTTCCACTCTGCCCCCTTTATATGTTTTACACACTTTTTCCCCTTGCTTCTTCAGCCTCGCTTCTACCGAGGCAGAAAATGGCCGCCAACAGTTCCTGGTTTCGAATGTAGAGAGACACTCGACAGCCAATTAGCATTCAGCGCACAATCGGGAGGGTGCGCGCTCGGTTCGGGGAGGGTGCGCTTACGGTGCGGGTTGGGTGCGCGGATCCTCCCCAGCCATAGATATCACTAACTTTTTTACCCTAATTTTCTCAGGAACTACTGAACAGATTCACACCATATATGCAAAAGGCACGAGTCCGAACTGAGGACTACCTCTTTGCCAAATTTGGTGTCAGTCCGTTCAGCGGTTCGGGCTGTAGCTGCGACAACAGATCCTATGGGAAATTGCATGGGGAAAACGCGTTTTGGGACCCCCCTTTTTTCTTGGCCCCCGCTTGACAGATCACCGCAAAACTTTAAGGGTAGGAGCGGAGCGGAGCTGGCCAAAAGTTTGGAAAATTTTGCGAGGATTCGTCAACCGGCGCCAGACTTATTGGGAATAGAATGTTGCGGATTTCCTATGGAAAATAGGTCCTAACTATAACTACCTACTGGCAACCGCCAGTAGGTAATATATATATATATATATATGTGTATTCACTTAAAAATTAGCATTTGAAACACCTTTGAAATTCACTGAATAAAACATAGGTTTCAGAGACATTAAAGTTAGAAATTAGCATTTAAAAAACCTTAGAAATTCACAGAAAAGGTTTCAGGGGTGTTATAGTTAGCTGGACATTTCACTTTTACAAAACCATAGAAAATCCTCCGTTATAGTTAGTTCTGCTAACTATAACTCGCGCGCCCACAATGCACTGCCGATCATGTCACATATTACATAATTCATGACATGGTCAGTGACATCACTGATGACATCACTGATGACATCTCAAATAACATCACTAATGACATCACTGATGACATCATCCAGTGAATGTGGTTTAGTTTGAAATTTAAATATGTATTATATATATACCAATCTGTATTTAAGATTGAGTGGATATAATTGTCTGGATGGAGAATTTAGTAGCTGTCTGACTGTCTGTTTAAGTGAGTAATTAAAAGTGTCTCACTTAATACATGGATTAGTAACTAAACTATGTGAATGTGTGCATCACTGTCTCTGTTGTTGTATAACATGCTGCATCAGTTGGTCACTAACTACATGAGTATATATATTAGTTATTGATTAGTTGGGTGAGTATTTGTATGGGACACTGAGTTTGTGTGTGGTTGGATGGGGTGTGTGTAACTCTATGCATAGATGTGTGAATGGTTGATTGACTAGGTGTATAGGTTTAAGAGTGCATGTTGGAACAGTTGGTTGGGTCTCTGAGCGTATTTATTTGTGTGTTGGTGAGCGAATATATGTTTTAGTTGTACATCTTCAACAAAGTAAAAAAATAAAAGGCATTGTATGTGAGTGTCGGTGTATATAAATAAGTATATATAAGAGTCAATGAATGTGAGAGTAACTATATGAATGAGTGTATAATTGTAATGGTGATTTTTTAACATAATAACTATGAGTTACTATGTGTTTGAATAAATGAGGTGTGTGTATAATTGTGTAAGTGAGTAAATGTAAGTGTGATTAATTTTTTTCATGAGTGAGTAGGATGACTGTATAACCGACTAAGATGACTGCTGATGTGTCAATGTCCATATATGTGTATAAGTGCATTTGAATTGAATTGAGATTGTATTTATAAAGCGCAGCTATCATTCCGCGAGGAGTATCTTGGCGCTAACGTCATACAGTAGTAGGAAAACAAGGTATTGACTTACTGAAAGTAATTAGATCAGGGCAAGACAAAAGTCATCCGAGATACCAAAGATCCAGGTTTTGAGATCTTTCCTGAATGAGGGTTCAGTATTGCAGAGTTTGATCTGGGCTGGCAGCTTAGAAGGCTAGGGTTCTTGCGCCTTTTAGTTTATATCTAAAGTTGGGCAGTTTAAGAAGATTTGCCGAAGAAGATCTGAGCGGCCTAGTAGTGGTATATGGAGTAAAGCGTGCCGACAAAAATTTGGGACCAACCTTCATCTTTGCCCTAAACGTAACAAGAAGTATCTTAAAAAGAATTCTTTCGGGTACCGGGAGCCTATGGAGTTTACTCAAGGCGGCGGAAGCGGAGGACTTTCTGGGGAGTTTAGGTACCAGGCGGGCTGCAGCATGTTGTACCACCTGAAACTTCTTTAAGACTGACCTATTAACTCCAGCCAGTAGCCCATTACAATAGTCAATACGAGAGAGTATCAGGGCCACTGCTACAGACTTTCTAGCAGGCAAAGGAAGAAACCTAAAGAATTTTTTTAGGGTTTTAATTAAACCAAAACACATTCCTGCGACCGCTTTGGTATGGGGAAGAAAGGAGAGGGAGTTATCAAATTGATAGTGTTCTATTAATTAGTGACTGGATGTATAAGTGAATCTGTTGTTGAATGGGTAGTTGTGTGTGTATACTTAGGAATCAGTGAGTGGGTACATAGTAACTGGTATTGGTGTGTCAATGGTTTCAAATATGGTACTCTGTATTTTGCAGTGAGTGATGAAAGGTTATACTAGTGTATCATGAGGTGTACCAGATTGTCACATGGATGATGTCATCAGTGATGTCATTTGAGATATCATCAGTGATGTCATCAGTGATGTCACTGACCATGTCATGAATGATGTAATATGTGACATCATCAGCAGTACATTGTGGGCGCGCCAGTTATAGTTAGCAGAACTAACTATAACGGAGGAATTTCTATGGTTTTGTATGAGTGAAATGTCCAGCTAACTATAACACCCCTGAAACCTATGGTTTTTACTGTGAATTTCACAGGTTTTTTAAATGCTAATTTTTAAGTGTAATAGTAGTTATACCTATTTTTTGCACTGATTTTCTACAGTTTTTTAACTGTTTAATTATAAATATTTGATTCATTAAATAACATTATATATTTTTATGAAAATTGCACACAAAAAATGAAAACTGAAATATTGTTTAATTTTGTTTTTATTTTTTTTATTTTAATATATTAATATTATTTTGTTTTGTCAATTTTTTTTCCCAATTTCTTTTTGGAGTCGCGCACCCAAAACGTACACATCACGGTGGGTGCGTGGATTCTAGCTGCCATTTTAGAAACGTCATGAAGGATCCGCATATGGTGTGCGACGGCTGCATGTTTTTCAGTTACATCATATACATTTAATATTACGTGATGTGCGCGATTGGAATGCGACCAGTCAGTGACTCCTGCTTCCCCGCATTCGCGACACATGCGCATTACGGTATTCGATGCATGGTGGCGGGTCCCGCGTGACATCATATACGTGCTGTGGTGCGCTGGGTGCGCGACTCCCGCAAAATTTTTTTATGTTCTAAAATTAAATGTATGTGTGTTTAATATACATATTACGGCAAGAGACTATCTAAGATATTCATAAAAATAATATATCTTTACCTATAATAAACTTATATTATTTTTAAATATATTTTTGCGAAGTCGCGTCGGGTGCGTGCTTCGTGAGCGCAGAGTGCGGGGATCCCATGTGACCTCAAAACAAAAGATTACATTGGTTCATAACATTTCCCACTGTAACTATTGAAGGACCCCACCCATTTTAATCATTCTTGTTGGAGCATCTTTAGAGAGACATCTCTTTTCCTACAAGAACCCTTTTTGCTTGTTTTTTTGGGTGTTTTTCAAAAAATATCAAACAAAATGGCATCTGGACAGCAGCAGCAGCAGGAGGAAGTATCTTCTGAAGAAGAATTCTTGCAGGAGGCACCACGTCCACAGAGGCCGGAATCTGTAGTTTGGAAATTCTTCACTTTTCAACCTGGAGAGAAGAAAGTAAATGCGAGAAAGGTGACGTGCAAAATTTGTGACCAAGTCCTGTCCAGAGGCAGTGAAAAAAATACCCTTGTGGCACTGCTTCTATGTACAAGCATCTCCGGCCACACATCCTCTCAATCTTGTTCGGGAGGAAATGAGGCGAGCTGCTTTGAACCCCTCACCTGCTGTGGCAAGTACATCTGGAGCGTCCTCAGGAACACCTGCAATGGACATTAGGCCAGAATTCGCCTTTCTCGAGGAACACTGCGTGAAGTGTAAGAAACTTATATGCTTCGGTGAGCAGTCGGTGGATGAAGTTTGTGCTGCGCAACGCAACCATCGTTGTTAATTTTGGTTTTTTTTTGTTATTGGAATGATAAGTAATTCCAAATGATTCCTGTTTAATTCGTTCTTTTTTTGTTCATTTTTTTTAAAAAACTAACAAAATACAAAATTGTTCAAAAAAATACAAAAGAAAAAAAAAGTTCTTATCAGAACTACCTTATCTGGTTAAAGAAAGAACTATAATTGCAAGGTAATGTGTGAAAGTTTGGTTGAATATATGTATATAGCATGATTGACTGAAAAAATGCATTAGTAGTGTATGGTGAATTCATAGGTGAAGATTTATGAGGAAGTGCTGCAGCGTGACACAGCAAGCTCTTTAGCTGCACTGCACTGTGGCACTTCCGAAGCACAGTGATGTGACATATGTACATGAATATGTTGCAACTCTGTGCTGCTCTCTGCACTGCTGCACAAACTGCAGCCATGCGGTGACACATGCACCCTTGCACCATGGTGCAAGGATGTCTGTGTCGTGTGGAGATTGTTTTTGTGCAGGAAGGGACACCTTCCTGCACAAAAACAATCAGTAAAGGCATTTTCCTCTTTCAATGTATGCTGTGGAATGCAGCATGCATTGAAAGAGGAAAAGATTAGGAGAAATGAAAACAATTCTCCTTGTTGCGCCTTGCTACACCAACTCTAGGATGGTGCAGCATTCACACACATCTCCAGATTTACGATTTCTCATAAATCTGGAGATGTATCTTGTTCTATGGATGTTGCGTGGGAACACCCACCGCAACACCTATGGGACGCTCCTTCAACGCAAAGTTCTGTGTATGAAGGGGTCGTATATACAAGGAGAGGAAAAACCATGCAGGGTGGCTTTTCCTCTCCTTGTAAATATGAAGGAGTGCCTGGCGCCATCACTGTGTTACAAAAAGTGAAGTACTGGTGGCGCAGGGTGCTTATAAATCTGCCCCATAAGTGCTTAGGTATTAGCAGACTGATACAATAAGAACATAGTGCTGGATGGGTGATTGAAGAATTGCATCAGACTGACAGGAGGTATCCTACGCTGCATGGGTACTACTAGGCCTGGGCGGTAAATTCCGTTCCGTTCGCGGAATTTGCGGAATTTGGGTAATTTCGCGTTCCGCGTAGAATGCAAAATTGCCCAAAAATCTGCGTTCCGCAACTTCGCGAAATTTTTTGCTTGTTCGCGTTCTCAATATGCGTGTTCGCGAGATATTTCACCCCGAGCACGCAAGCAGCGATCGTGAACAGGAAAAAAGTATCGCGAACAAGCAATTCCGCGTGTTCGCGGAATTTCTGCATGTTCGCGGAGATTTTTTACCGTTTCGCGGAGATTTGCGTAACGCGATTCCGCAAATTCCACCCACCCTTAGGTACTACTTCAGTATTTAATGGAGTAGACCAATAGTATGTATCAGCTTAGAGATTTGTAGGGATTATGCGCAGACTATTTTATGTGTACTTGTCTTGGTGCCTAGGTCATTTTATCAGAATACCACTGGTAACTGGAATGATGACAGTGCTGCAAACAGAGTGAACACTTAATTTATAAGTGCTTACGTATTGGTGGAGTGATAGGATAAGTAGATAGTGGTAGGTAAGTGATTAAAGAAGTGCATGGGACAGACTGGACAATTTCTACAATGCATGAGTACTAACTGGGTATTTAGAAGAGTGTATCAATAGTATGTAGCTACTAGTTAGAGGTTGGATAGTGCAAAAAATATTATAGATGTACTTGTGTTAGTAGCTAGGCCATTCCATAAGTTCATGACTAGTAACTAGAATAATTACAGTATAACAAACAGAGTGTATAGTGAATTTATAAGTGCTTAGGTATTGGTGGAGTAATAGGATAAGTAGATAGTGCTGGATGGGTGATTGGAGAAATGCCTGGGACAGACGGGAGGATTCCTACACTGCATAGGTACCAACTGGGTATTTAGAAGAGCGTATCAATAGTTTGTAGCCGGTTAGAGGTGTGCATGCATAGTGTACAAAATATTGTACCTGAACTTTTTGACTACGCTATTCCTTAAGTATACGACTAATAACTGGAGTAATTTCAGTGTTGCAAATAAAGTGTGTGCTGAATTTATAAGTGCTTAGGTATTGGTGGAGTGATAGGATACGCAGATAGTACTGGATGGGTGAATGGAGAAGTGCATGGGACAGTCAGATGGATTCCTAGACTGCATAGGTACTAACTGGGTATTTAGAAGAGCGTATCAATAGTATGTAGTTGGTTAGAGGTCTGCATGCATAGTGTACAAAATATTGTACCTGCACTTGTGTTAGTGGCTAGGCCATTCCTTAAGTATATGACTAATAACTGGAGTAATTTCAGTGCTGCAAAGAGAGTGCATGCTAAATGTATTAGTGCTTAGGTATTGGCAGAGTGATAGGATACGTAGATAGTGCTGGATAGTTGAATGGAGAAGTGCATGGGACACACAGAAGGATTCCTAGAATGCATAGGTACTAACTGAGTATTTAAAAGACTGTATCAAAGCTATGTAGCTAATTAGAGGTCTGCATGCACAGTGCACAGAATATTGTAGCTGTACTAGTATTGGTGTGTCTATGGTTTCGAGAATGGTAGTCTGTATTTTAGGGTGTGAGGAGGTGCATCAGATGATCACGTAGATGATGTCATCAGTGATATCATTTGAGGTGTCATCAGTGATGTCATCAGTGATCTCACTGACCATGTCATGAGTGATGTAATATGTGACGAAATCAGCAGTGCATTACTTAAATCCAAAAAGCTGGCGGCCATATTGGCCTGGTCACGATGTGAAAATTCAGGAATTGATACAATAAAGAAAAGAAAACAAGTGTTAATATGCACACAATGTCATTTCAACATATCTTGCCCCGTGACCGCCATACCTGTCTGTTCGTCAACGTGACTTATTCATAATAAACATACTTAGAATTGCAAACATCAACATAAACAATGGACTACACATTACTTTAAAGTGAAAGGCTATCGGCCATATTAATCTGGGCACGTTGCGTATTATAATGATTCTTACACGAAAGAAAAGGAAAAAAGGGGTGTTAATATATACACACTATCCCTAAATAAAGTTCTAGCGATTATAGTTCCATTCCATTCGCAGCTCATTAGAGATGTCATGAGTGATGTCATGAGTGATGTACCTGACCATGTCATGAATGATGTAATGTCTGAGGTCATTAGCAGTACATTGCGGGGGCGTAAGTTATAGTTAGCTCAGGTAACTATAACTGCTGAATTTCACTGGTAGTGTATGAGTGAAATCTGAGTCTAACTATACCATCCCTGTAATCTTTGTTTTTTTCAGCAAATTTCTAGGTTTTTTTTAACGTTAAGTAAGATGCATATCACAATGGATGGTAGGGGGTTGGAAGCAGGGCCTGGCATTGTGCTGCCCCCAGCCAAGCTTGCTGCTCCTGCCTTCCCTACTCCTAGCCATCCATTGTCCAAGTCCATGTCCCTGTTTCCTTAGTACAGCCCTGTATGGCCGTTGTTCTGCCACTGGCCTTCCCGCATTCTCTGAACAGTTAGCTTGCTGCCCCATTCACCGCCTCCCTATCCTCTGTTGTCTGAATCCATGGACTAGCCTCCTCCCTCCTGCCATGCATGGTTTGATGTGCTGCCACTGCCCTCCATTTAGCATGATATACCAGTCCACTCCTCCTGCCCTCCATTGCCAAATTCTATGCCCCATCATTGACCTCCTGCTTAGCCTCTGTGCTTAGCTTGCTGCCCCTATTCTCCTTCCCCCTGTCCTCCGATGTCTTTGAGCAAGCCCCTTCTCCATCCTTTTTGCCCACCATGTTCCATGGACCTGCCACTCCTATCTACTCCGAGTGTTCTGTTGAGCTGCCACTCCCCTCTCACCTGCCTAGCATTGTCAGATGACTGTAACCTGTCCCTGGCACCTTCACCCTGCCTGTCCACAATCCATGCCCCTAACCACTTCCTCCTGTCCTCCATGGTCCATTTTGCTGCCACACCCTTCTGCTCTCCCTGGTCTGTTGTGCTGCAACTGCTTCTCCTGCTTGCCCCACGTGGTCTGTTGTGATGCCCCTTCCCCTGAACTCTCTTGTCTGTGCCCAGGTCCTGACCCTCCCTTCTATCCTCCATGGTCCTTTGCGCATGCCCCTGCACCCTCCTTCTTGCCCATCATAGCCATTGCGCTGCCACTAACCCTCCCGCTTGCCATGCATGGTCTTCTGTGCTGCCACAGCCCCTCCCACCTTCCCTGTGTGGTCAGCTAGTTGCCCTTGACCCCCTCCCACCTTCCCTCCATGGTATGTGTATGCCATCATAGTCTCACTGTTGCTCTCCATGGTGTGTCTTGCTTCTAGTGCCCATTCTGCCTGACCTCCATGGTCATCTTGCTGCTCCTGCCCTGCCCCCTTGCCCCCAGCCCTCTGTTTCCATGTGCAGACCCCCATTCCCTCCCTCCTGGCTTGTCTATTCCATTGTAATTCCCCTGATCCGTCCCTCCTGCCCTTTATGGTCTGTTATGTTGCAGCTTTCTCTCCTGTCTGTCTATTATGGTCAGCTAGCTACCATTGCCTCTTTCCCCTCTGTTCTCTGTTATCCATGTGCATGGTTCTGTCCCCTCCCTATTGCTTTGTATGGATTGTTGTGCTGCACTCCCATCCCGCATGCCCTGTGTGGTGTATTGTACTGCTGCAAACCCTGATGCCTGCCCTGTAGGGTCAGTTTGGGGCACCTCTTCATGTCCCTCCTGTCCTCTGTTATCCAAGTCCATGTCCCTACCCCAATTCCTCCTGCCTTCCATGATCCAATGTACCATACTTGCGAATATTTTGAACTTGATAGGAGGGAGATTTTGAAAAAAACTGGGGTATTGATTTTCCCCTTTGAGTTACATTGAAAAAGAGGAGATTGTAGACAGGAGACAGATCAAATAAAGCCCATTTTAGCTGAAAAACATTGGACGTTTCCTGGCTGAATCGGGTCTGTTGGCATGTATGGTTGTACTACCACTGCCTCTTCCTTCTGCCCACAATGGTCTATTATATTGCCACAGCCTCTCTTGCCAGTCCTGTATTGTTGGTTTGTTGCCCCTGCCCCCCTTTCCACTGCCCTCCATAGTCTGTTGTGCTGCCACTGCCCTGCCTGCATGCCCAGTGTGGTCAAATTGTTGCCTCTGCACCCTCCTACCTGCCTTCAATTTTCAGAGTCCGTGCCCCTGGCCTCTGCCTCTCAGCAGTATCCTAATGAACAACTAGATTGCTAACATTCTATATTTATTACAAAAGTGTGGAACGCCTGACGTCACCTTGATGTAATCAAAACTGTAATACCTAGAGCATTTCCTTTAGAAATTACATATATGAGAGGGTCTTATTTGCATCAAAATTATGGTTAGTGCTCTAAAAAACTAAAATGAGGACATGTTCTCTGAGTTTTCAAATAGTGACAAAGCACTTTTACATTATTTGTTATCTTTATGTTTTTTTATCCAGTTGACTACTTGATTAAATGTTGCACTTAGGGGAGAGGATGTGGTGTCACTTCCAGAGCTGCAAACTTTGCAAATGGGGAACCAGGTTGGAGTTTCTGCTTCAGATCGACATTCTGTGATTCTGGTAAAATCACTTAATCTCCCCATGTCTACAACCAAAATGAATTTGTTCTTGTGTGATGTAACCAATGTTCATGTAAAGCACTCCAATACCTGACAAGTCTGCACTATATAAAACTGCAAAACTACAAAAAATAAAAATTGTTTTCCACACTTCTGTCATTGGGCTACATGTGGGCTACATCTGGGTGATATTTGTGCTGCATTTGGGCTCTTTTGTCTCTGGTGGCCATCTTGGGAGATTTATTTGTTATGAAGTTTCCTAATTTCCTCATTTACTGCAGTCTCCTCAGTAGCAAATGCTTTCAGTTTTTTACTTTGATTCCATCAAGAAGGTATTCCGATATGTCACACATTTGCCATAGATTCTGAATGTTAGCACTCTAGTTGCTCATTAGATCACTGTAGTAAAGCTACTGCTCACCACGGAAGTCTGCTGCTGGTATTAAAAGTGCATGTTTCAGTCTGCATGTCAGAATTTTTAATGAAATAGAAGAGGATTTGAGAAGTCACTCAAAATGTGCCCTAATTTTTCTTTCTTCAGCACTAATCATAATTTCTATGGCATAATAAACACCCTCATTGTGTTCCTTTTTAAATTAAATGTTTTAAGTGTTACCACTTTATTCCAATCAAGATGGCTTCAGGTGTGCATACTTTTGTCATAAGTAAAACTGTTAGCGCTCTAGTTGTTCTTTAGAACACTCTGGGACATTCTGTCATTGGGCTATAATTGGGCTACATCTGGGTGAAATTTGTGCTACATTTGGGCTCTTTTGTTTCTGGTGACCATCTTGGGAGACTTATTTGTTATGAAGTCTCCTAATTTCCTCATTTACTGCAGTCTCCTCAGTAGGAAATGCTTTCAGTTTTTTACTTTGATTCCATCAAGAAGGTATTCCGATATGTCACACATTTGCCATAGATTCTGAATGTTAGCACTCTAGTTGCTCATTAGATCACTGTAGTAAAGCTACTGCTCACCAGGGAAGTCTGCTGCTGGTATTGAAAGTGCATGTTTCAGTCTGCATGTCAGAATTTTTTAATGAAATAGAAGAGGATTTGGGAAGTCACTCAAAATGTGCCCTAATTTTTCTTTCTGCAGCAACATTCATACTTTCTATGGCAAAATGAACCCCCTCATTTTGTTCCTTTTTAAATGAAATGTTTTAAGAGTTACCACTTTATTCCAATCAAGATGGCTTCAGGTGTGCAATACGTTTGTCATAAGTAGGACTGTTAGCGCTCTCGTTGTTCTTTGGAACACTTTGGGAAGCTGCAGTAGAACACAAAGGAATCAACTGACAGTCTCTGCTTTTGTTGGATGTACATGTTTTACTGAGAATGTCAGACTTCATTCTCACATGACTGAGAAAGATAATGTGAATTTACAGAAACTATGCTCTCAGTTTAGCTTATAGATCACCTTCCAAACCTCAGTGGGAAAAGCATGAGAAAATAGTTCTCTCAAACATGATTCATGATATCCCAGCAGAAGGCTTTTTCACATGGTAAAATCACCTTAGAACACACCACAATTCCTAAAATGAGTATGTACCATCAACAAATGATTTATAATGTAACTAAAGTCTTAAAACCTTCTATTAACTGCAATGCTTTTTAATGAGGTGCTATCATGTATATTGGTCCCAAGATGGCTTCCAACACTTCTTGGATGAAGTGCTGACAGCCAATCAGATCTCACGATGAGATGTGTGGTTAGGCTCCGCCCAGATATATATGTGATTTTACTTTTGATTTTCTCAGGAACTACTGAACGGATTTACACCATTTAACCAAAAGGCATGACTCTGAACCAAGGGCTACCTCTTTGCCAAATTTGGTGTAATTCCGTTCAGCAGTTCGAGCTGTAGCTGCGATTAAAGGTTCCTATGGAAAAATGCATGGGGAAAACACGTTTTGGGACCCCTCTTTTTTCTCAGCCCCCGCTTGATGACTCACCCCGAGACTTTCAGGATAGGAGCGGACTGGAGCGCCCCACCAGTTCGTAAAAGTTCGCAAAGATTCATCAACCGGCGCCAAAGTTATTCCAAAAAGAATGTTGCGGATTTCCTATGGATAATAGGTCCTAACTATAACTACCTACTGGTGACCGCCAGTAGGTAATATATATATATATATATATATATATATATATATATATATATATATATATTATCTACTGGCGGTCGCCAGTAGATAGTTATAGTTAGGACCACGTTTCCATAGGAAATCCGCAACATTCTATTTGGAATAACTTTGGCGCCGGTCTACGAATCCTCGCGAAATTTTCAAAATAGGTGGGGCGCTATGCTCCGCTCCTATCCTGAATGTCTCGGGGGGATTGCTCAAGCGGGGGCTGAGATAAAAGGGGGGTCCCAAAACGCGTTTTTCCCATGCATTTTTCCATAGGACCTTTAGACACAGCTACAGCCCGAACGGCTGAACAGAGTTCCTTGAAATTTGGCAGAGAGGTAGTCTACAGGTCAAGGAAGTGGCTTTTGTAGGTTTGGTGTAAATCTCTTCAGTAGATTCTGAGAAAATAGCCTTTAAATCAATATATATATCTGAGCCAGCTTACGGTGCGCTTACGGTGCGCTTACCGTACGCGTACGGTGACGTGCGCGAGCGCAATTCTGATTGGCCGTTAGATCTTAGTAAACATTCGAATCGGTCGAAACCAGGAAGCGGCGGCCGCCATTTTCTCTCTCGCACTCTGACAGGGGGTTGAAAAACAAAGTGCAAAAACATGTAAAGGGGCTGTTTAGACAGCTCTCAAGCACCTAGCCATGTCGAGGGAGTCCCCAACGATCCCCCAAATGAAAATAAATGTAACACAATAATATCAGTGCAAATACTTCCTATAGATGAGCAGCATACCGATGCTAAAATGCATTTCAATTAAACTACACCAATGTAAAACATTTTAGTGGGTGTTACTCGAAAAATGCATAAAACTGACAGCGTGAAGGTGAAAAGTGCTAAGTGCAAAATGGTGCAAAGATATTATTCAGTGACAAAAAAATATATAAACAATGATATAAGAGAAAGCAGCATCAGAAAACTGATATACCTCAACTTCATATATATATATAAATATATATATATATATATATACATATATAGTAGTTACAAGGCTTTACAAACTTAATTTCATTCAAAATTGTGCCCTGGACTCATGATGACTGTCTCTATCCTCTTTTCATGACTGCCCTACTGTGTCCACAGGAATGTCTGTAGTGGAAATCATGGGGCATCCAGGTCATGTGACCATCTGTGTGCTTTTCCATCCCAGGTTCTCCACCACCTTCGCCTATTATGGTCTGGCCACTGACCTTCAAAGCTTTGGAATCAGCATTTATCTAGTCCAAGTCACCTTTGGATCTGTTGACATCCCTTGTAAGGCCATCTCTGTACTTACAATGAGTTTTATTGGTCGACGCGCCGCCCAGGCATGCAGCCTTTCCTTGGCTGGGATAATCATTATGGCTAGCATCTTTGTCCCTACAGGTGAGTCTTATTTTTGGTACATATCTGTCTCGAGTAAACCTCCTCCACAGTACATGATTTACTATTAACTACAACACTGGATAGAGTAGGCATACTTTAGAGAAATTATCATTCTTGCTTCATTTTTCAGGGAGTAATTCCGCTTTCGCGATCACTGCAGCACCACTAGTAGGGTAAACAAAACCCTGAGCACATATTTAATACTATTACATTTTCAATATAATAACATGTACAAGTCTTCTCTTCCATATTCTTTATTTTCTTTTGTTTGCCCAGCCAGCACATTTTTCGCTGACTAGGGAGTTCCCTACAACTTCTTTAGGGCTGTCTTCCTCTTTCTATAGGTCAGAATTCACCTCAACACCAGCTTTACTTCCGTCTGGTAAATCTTCATAAAATCCCCGCATGGGTAAAGATCCTTGTAAACTGTTGCCATCTGTTCCCCAATATCCTTAACCATTAATTCCTCAGTCGAATTTCTGATCTCCCACACATTTTAGGACTTCTGAACGGAGAGTTTTCAGCACAGCTTGCAGTGTTCCCATGGACACATCACTTGTTAAATAAGCACACATATAAAAGTATACATAATCAGGGCTGGCTATAGGGCCTGTGCGATCGGTGCCACCGCCCCAGACGCTGACTTGGGGTGGGGGCGTAACAATGGTGGTATGTTTTACATTTTGAATTTGTGCTTTTCCAGAATAAGGACTCAAACTATATTGCCTACCAGTATCGATGAAATGTCACTCCTACACTAAACCTTGTAGTCCTGTCTGATGTAAGGTTTTCTATACACTGATTTGCACACGTATGATTGTGTCTGTGCAATGTTGAACAACCAGAACCAATTGGGCCTGGCGGTGCAGGGTACGCCTTAATCTCCTAGGTTCTCCTGCTTCAGCTAACAGAGACACAGGGACACTCTGTCGGCGTAAAAGGTCAGATTTTATTAGCTGCAGCTAGTACAGTTGTACTAGAAGTACACACGGTATGTTCTCGGGAGACTGCCACTTCACTCCGTGGCGCACAATCTTATATAGTACATTGGTGACATATACATTAACTAAGAACACACCTAAAACATACATAGAGGACCAATAAGGCAAGGTTATAGACAAATCATGTCCAATAGAAAAGGTTGAAAAACAAAGATATCGAGTAACTCGAAGAAGCCTCTCCTCCAACGTTGTTTGCCATCCCTCCCACAGTTTAAGGTATTAACATGTCTGTAACTGGCTTGCAGGTGGCGAGATACGTTCGTGTGTTTTGGAGGACAGTTGTGAAATGAGAGAATACGAGCGGAGGACAGCGAAGGCCAGAAGATGAGATAAAGTCAGAAGAGAATAGTGTGAACCAACAGATAGTTAAGACAGGGATTAGAAGAACCAGACAGGGATTAGGGTACTCGGCCAGTCTTCTAACACCAGCTTTGTAAACAGAGGCACAAGGCTATTTTGACACAATATTACAGGAAAAAGCAGAAAAGACTTTGTTTGTCGTGCTGCCTGAGTGAGGGCAACACAAAATGGCGGTGGAGCACAAAATGGCGGCTCAATGCGATCGTGATTGAAAATCGAATTTCCTCAGACCCTCCTTTTGCCAGAACTCAGGCAAGATACACAGACTCATGTTAATCTGAGTCGATGTCGATGGCCATGAAGTCATCGAGCTGTTGCTGTAACATCATTCTAATATTCTCTGTTCTTTGTGTCTTAGGTTTTGGGATGTACATAGTAGCACAAAGGTCGCAGATGGCGGGACCACAGTGCATACAAAGACAACAAGAGAAAACGATGGCTAAAACCATGCCAAGGAATGTTAGTACTTTCCAACCCCATTTGGACAGTAGTCCCCAAAACCATCCCAATAACGACCAATCTCCTTCGTCCTGATGAATCGACTCAGAGATTATATGTAATTTAGAGATGGCATGGTATACTGTCGGAGCGTCATCAGGTATATAAATACAGCAACTCGATTTGATCAATTTACAGACTCCACCACGATCTGCAAGAATAACATCTAAGGCAACTCGGTTCTGTAAAGTCATAAGACGATCCGCTTGTAGTTCCGCTGTAATATTACTCAAAGCTCCTACAGTGATGTCTATGGTAGTCTCTACAACACGAACCAGTTGTCTCATATTCCTGCTGTTTGCCATAGGACCCCAAAAAGGAAGAAATCCTTTAAGGAAGTCTCCTCCCTCTTGACCTGCTGTGTCTTTGGAATCAATAATTCCTCTGCCATATCTGTTTTTATGAATATTTGAAGAAGCAGTGTATGTAGGGGGAAGAAGAAAAGCTATATAGCAAGTTCCAGAAAAACCAGTCGGCAACCACGTATAGGCTCTATCGTGACAGATGAAATACGTGCCCTGAGATGGCACTAGTGGCGGCGTATTCTGAGAGGAGTGGATATAAGAAAAAGATGTGGAGAGATAGTAGAATAAGAAGGCACAGAGATAGAAGAAGGGACAACTTTTTGCTGCATAGCGTAAACAATCCATCCTATACACGCCAATAAAATACACAATAATATAAAAACACATAAAGTTATACCACAACAACTGTATATTATTCTACAATGATTGTTTTTCATTTTGTTCTTTCTCTCTCTTTCGCCTAATGTAGTTTCCATCTTCTAAATGGATGCTCACGGCAATCTTCCTTAATCACTTGGTCACGATTGTCTGCCGTCCTATGACACTGCAAGTCCTGCAGGCCTATTGCCACTACTCAGGTCACAACCAAGACTCCTACCGTGACCCTGCAACCGGGATAGAAACTACATAGAAGAGAGAATCTCAAGTGTTCTTCTTCAGTCTGGGTCCCAAATCGTAATGAGCCTTATCAGGTACAGTCTGATCCTGAAACAATGTTCGTGGATTTGTGGCATTCAGACGAAAATGTAGTGGTACAGCTTCTTGGAGAATGTTGTCGCTTTCTTTTTCCGACAATGTTCCATTCAAGTGTGCATCACTAAAAGGTATGAATCGGAGAACCTTCTCACTCTCAGAGTCACTTATACCCTTACGGACCCACTGATCAAAGGGCAGAGGCAAAGGAACCTTCTTGCAATGCACGCCGTGGATCCAGTCCTTCTTTCCTTCAACCTTCACTGCTGTACGAGTGGCTAGGAGAACCTGACAGGGTTCTCTCCAGCGAGGCTCCAAGTTCTTCGTCCTTTGGAAATTCCTCACACAAGCCCAGTCACCTGGTTGGATGGAATGACCTGAGTCTGTGGAGGCCTCTGGCAAAGCGCTCTGAACTTGTTGATGGAGAACACGCAATTTAGTTGTAAGGTCGTGCAAATAATCAATCAACATTGGGTATGGCAAGTCTGAATACTTCTTAGGGCGAGGGACTCCCCATATATTAGCTGGGCGTCCGAAAATTATCTCATAAGGGCTAAGTCCCAAACGAGAATGTACAGCCGTTCTGGTGGATAGAAGAGCCAAAGGTAGTGCATCGGGCCAACTAAGGCCTGTACTGGCCTGTACTTTAGCAAGTTTGAGTTTTAGGGTGCCATTATAGCACTCCACTAGACCTGCTGACTGTGGATGGTTTGCCGCATGGAACTTCTGTTTTATACCAAGACCTGCACAAACTTTTTGCATGACTTGGCCCACAAATTCGCTCCCATTGTCACTCCAGACAATGCGCAACAAACCAAATCTAGGAAAAAACTCTTTTAGAAGTACTTTGGCTGTAGATAAAGCAGTATTGTCTTTCAGGGGGTAAGCCTCTATCCATCTGGAAAAGGCACATACCACCACTAGAACATATTTGAGATTGTTGCATCGTTCCATGTGAATGTAATCGATTTGCAACACCTCAAATGGATAGGTCGGAGGAGCAAAGTGACCTGCTGGAGTTGGGGTTCCCTTTCCCGGATTGTACATTAAGCAAACAATGCAATGTTTCACTACATTTTCTGCACACTTTGGGATTCCTTCATTTTCCCACACTGGAGCCAGAAGCTTGCATATTCCTTTTGCACTTCGGTGGGCTGGACCATGCGCCATAGTAACTACAGGTAGTACATAAGCGTCTGGTAACAGCCAACGTTGGTGCTCGGATAATTCTACCCAACATCCCATCTCGTCTAACATTCCTGTACTTTCTTTCCACTTCCTCAATTCTTTTTCTGTAGCCTCTTCTTGAATTGATTTCACACTTTCTACTGTGTCCTCATACATTCCTCTCTCTCTGACCCAATTTGCAGGGCCTGCAACATACATGCGACTTGTAGCATCTCTGGCTGTCTTTTTCGCTACTTCATCCGCAAATGCATTCCCGCGACCAACATCGTCAACAATCTTCTTATGTGCAGTACACTTCACAATTGCTATCTGGGTAGGCAAAGCAAGTGACTCAAAAAGGTCAGTCACCAACTGACCATGTTGTATCTTAACGCCGTGGGAAGTAAGGAATCCCCTTTCTTTCCACAAACGTCCAAAATTGAACGCTACACCAAAAGCGTATTGGCTATCGGTGTACACGTTCACTCTTTTTCCTTTGGATAACACACACGCTCTGGTTAAGGCTATCAGTTCAGCTGCCTGAGCTGAATTATGTTTGATGCGTGCTGTTTCCACGATTGTATGCAAAGTAGTAACAGCATAGGCTGAAGTTGTCTCTCCATTAGGAAGCTTAAAACAAGAACCGTCTACCCATAGCGTTCCATCCGGATTCACTAATGGCGTATCTGTTAAGTCAATTCTACCCTGTGTCTCTTCCTCAGTACAAAAGAAACAATCAAGTTGTTCCTGAACACCTTTCTCTTCTGGAAGAGGCAACAAAGTAGCTGGATTTAAAGTATTACATCGTTTGATATGCACATGACTAGCCAAGAGCGTCAGCTCATATCCAGACAAACGAGCACTCGTAAGATGCTGTGTTTTTGTTCTGTTTAGCAAAGTATCCACTGCATGTGGCACTGTTGGACTTGGCCCTTCTGGCCGGTTCACCCCGAAACTTTTTGCGTAATATGGTGACTTGGTTTAGTGATTTTAGTGACTTCTGCGCACTTTACCGCTGTGTCCCAGGGTAAAGTGCGTGCGTGTTGTGAGGTTGGCCTGCCCTCCCATCGGAATGCATGGGGGAATGTATGTGTCCCGGTAGTTCCTGATGCGTGGGGTGTGCAGGCCCGTGTTTGGTATGTGCGGACTCGTGGGAGTGAATGCTGCACGTTGATGTGTGCAGCGTGCATGTACCTGGTGTGGAAGTGCCACTTCTAGAAGTGGGCACTTCAGTGTGCAGTCTGAAATGTGTGGCTTGTCTGGCGATTGGCTGGTGAGGTCAGGTGACGGACTAGGGAATTCCCCAGAGTCAGGAGGAGTCACCCAGTGGTGAATGGGGAGTTAGCATGTTGATGGCTGGGGAGGAGTGTACCTGGGTCCTGAATAGGACAGGGATCCCCCCACACAATGCTGGCGCCGACCCCTGTGGTGCGTCTAATGACCCTAGCCCTGCCAGTGAATAGGGAGAGGGGCTGAGCAAAACAAAGTGCTCAGGAACCTGCTGGAACTGGTTCGCCCCTTCCCTGCACCTTAGACAAAGCCTTGTACTGTATAAAAATGGGGCTGTGTCCCCACAGAAGTTGTTCTCTTGCAGGATCCACTTGAGGGGGGGCCTGCTGCTGCTGGGCGCCAGGAGAGACCGCCACTGGGGACTGCCTCCCTGCTGGAGGGCCCTGTGAGCTGGCTCTGGGCCCAGCCTTTGCCCCCTGCTCTCTGAAGGACCTTTTTGGTGGTTGAACACTGCTTATAGCGCCTGGGAGCGCTTTCTGGACTTCGTAGCGCTGTGCGCGCTGTTTTCCTGAACTTAGCCACCTCCATAGCGCTGGGAGCGCTGGTTTGCTTTAGAGCGCTAGGCGCGCGGTGATACTGATAGCGGGTGCCCACCCCGCGATTCTGCCGTGTTTGTGATTCAGCCTGCGGGTGCCCACCCCGCTTATTGGCGTGTATTTCGAGGGAGCCTACCCCTCTTACGGCCGGAATAATCACCGCTGCAGCCCGGGCTGAAACCGGAAGTCAGGCAGCGCTGACCGGGACACCCAGAACAGGAAGTAGGAGGGCGGGAGCCTACCCCGCCTCCTTCCAGAAACGGGCGCTGATCGGGAAGCCCCGGAGCCGGCAGGAGCCTACCCTGCGCCCCGGGGCACTGAGGAGAGTGACGAGGACGGGGGCGCGAGGCACATTGTCGGTGCCTGCCCCCTCCGTGTCAAGGAACAGCCCCGGAGTCCGCCGGCAACAGAAAGAAGGAGCGGGAGCCCTCCTGTGTCCGGTGAGGCGCCCGGTTGAGCCCGTGAGCTCCGCATCCAAGTCCCGGTGAGTGAGGGGGCGGAGGGATCAAAGTCACGAGCCGGCGAAGGCTCCGATGCGAGGGGAGCATTGTGTGCGTGCTCAGAGCGCTCGGAGCGCTCCAACGTCGGGGGCCATGAATGATCTCGAGTGCGTGTAGCACTCCCAGAGGGGGCATTGGTTCTCGAGCCCCGTAAGGCTCCAACGACGGTGCCACTCTTGATTTAGAGCCCCGGGAGGCTCTAGGGGGCATTACAAGTGGCGCAGAGTCCAGAGGGACTCCAACGTGTGGGGCATTGTTGTTTCTCGAGCCCAGTGAGGCTCCAACGTTGTGCTGAGCCACGAAGGCTCTAGAGGGCACATTGTTATTGGTCAGAGCCCGGAGAGGGCTCCAGAGGCACGCAGGGTGCCTGAAGTTCGTTTTCCAGCTGCCCAGCACTTAGTGGGCAGCTGCCACGTTTAGGTGGGGGACCATTCTTGTTCTAGTCTGCGCAGCTGGGGCAGCCTGACTTTGTTAAACGCAGGGCGTCCTAGCCCCTTCCAGGCCAGTTGGCCCAGGGACTGCCACAGGTGGTGGCATAGGAGTTTTGCGCAATTGTGTTCCTACTTGCACCTCTGAATGTGTTTTGATGCGTCATGTGCCATTGCTTTTACACCTCTGAATGTTTTTAGGCATCATGTGTTTTTCCTTCCATACACCTCTGAATGTGATGCATCATGTGTAACGTTCTATTACCCCTACAGGTGTTGTGATACGTAGGTGGTTGTTGCTTTCTCCTAGTACAGGTGGTGCTAGTGAGGTTCTAGTCCCCTGCGTAACAGTCTCCTAAAGTAGTTAGGGTTACGTAGGTGGTACTTCCCCGACACCAGTAAGTACTGGTTGTGTGCTATACATATTATTTTTGTGCTACAGTGATTTTATATATTTTGTGTGCTAAATATCTAAAAAGTGCTAATTCCTGACAGTGGTCCAGGTGGCCCTGTCTTGTACATAATCCCTTGTAAATTCTGCCCGTGCCTGTTGGCACATTGTAAAGTGTGTGTTTTTATCTAATGTGTTGTGTATAATACAAAGGCTATTTTTATAGAATACCTTGTGTGGAGTTTCCTTTGTGGTGGGCCTTGGGTGTTGTTGCTGGGTGCGCGCGCAAACGCTTTACACATCGCCTCAGAGATAAGCCTGACTGCTCGTGCCAAGCTACCAAGGGGGTGAGCAGGGGTTATCTTTGGCGTGTAACTTCCTTGCCCTGACTAGAGTGGTGGTTTCTGCCTGGCTTTGGCGCAAGCCTTAGCCAACCCGAAACCGCCAGGTCTAACATTGGTGATCAGCGGTGGGATTTGGACTTGCGTTTGCGCTGTACCGCAGCAGCGACTGGCTACACCACAAAACTCTGCATTAGATAAATCACATTTTAGGGATTATTGTTTTTGAAGTTCCTTTATTTCTTCTCCTGAAGGTATCATTGTGTAATTGTGTCCAGTACATTTGTCCCCCCGCCCTGCGCCCAGAGTTTGGTACCTGTGTCACGTGGTGGTCAGGTTGAGGGATCAGGGGTGGTAGAAACTGCCTTACCAGTCCGAGGGGAGGGTTGGGTGTGGATGGTGTGTGGGGCACTAGACAGTGAGTGTGAGTTCTCCAGGATAGAGAGCTCACTGAAACCTTTTGTGAATTGTGTACTCCTGTGTAGCTCCGACCCCCAGGTTCCTTGTGTTGAACTCTTCTCAGGAACGTCCGCCAAAATGGAGCCTGCTTTTAACTTCTGTAGTCTGTTTAGGTACAGTAGGTTGGAGCTGGCAAGGTTCTGTGAGGAGAGGGACATAGAGGTGGGTGAGTCAGATACCCAGTCCAAACTGAGGGACAACCTGATCCTTTGGCAAAAGGAGGAGTGGGAGCGGGAGCGCAGCGAGGAAGATAGGGCCCGGGCCGCACGCCGAGAGGGTGGTGGGTCTGAGGGGAGCCCTGAGGAATCTGAGGAGGAGGAAGGTTACCTGACAGGGACGTCAGTAGAGAGTGGAGACCCCATAGATAGGGAGTCCCTTGCTGGGTCCAGTGTCAGGAGCAGCACCCCATCCCTTTCCCTGTCCCCAGAGGATTGGGTAGATAGGAGGGAAGAGAGGGAGCATCAGCTGGCCATGGAGAAGCTCAGGTTAGAGCATGCCTGGGGGATGGCGCAACTGACTATGGCAGAGAAAAAGCTGGAGACCGAGAGGGTCTTAGCGCAGGAGAGGATGGCGGAGGCTGAGAGGGCCTTCGCCAGGGAGAAATCAGTGCTGGAGAGTAGATTATCGCCTGCGCGCAGTCGTAGTTTTCTGGGCTCCCCAGGGAGGGTTGAGTCCAGTGGTGGCAGCGAAATAGAGTCCCGTGCGACAAGTCCCACTCCCAGTTTCCCCAGTCTGGTACCTGTTTCCCAAGAGGAGGAGTATAGGTTGAAGTTCAGGGGCAGTAGAAAACCGTCTCACCAGTCGTGGGGGTTGTTTGTGGATGACTGTCATGATGCACTGTGGGACTGGCTGGAGGTCAACACGGAAGAGGATTTGGATATAGTGCTCAAAATGATTGTCAAAGACCAGATGCTCAGTAGTTGTTCTCCAGGGTTGCGCCGGCACCTGTTGAGGTATGACTACTTTTGTCCTTGGGCGCTGGCAGAGGAAGCAGAGCGCTGGGAAAGCGCTAAAGGTTCTCTGGAGTCATTAGGGAGTGACTCAAGTCGTGGTTCAGGTACCTTCCAGCCCAGCGTGGTGGAAGAGGCTCCGTGTAGCCCAGCTAGGTCCCAGTGTAGCGAGGAGGGTGTAGGGGCTTACGGCCTGGCTCAGTGGAGCGGGAGTAAGTGGGTGACCGAGGGTCCCCTGACGTACGAAACCCTGCCTCGGGACTTGGGTGGTTTCAGGAGGGAACACCAAGTTGGGGACCTAGGCTGTCCTGTTAGCCCATTTGAGGAGGATCACCTAGTGAGTAGAGGACCGGGAGCGCCTGTAAACAGGGCTCCTGTGGTTCTAGTGTCTGGCAGTACCGCTCCAGTAGAGAGGGTACAGAAGTCCAGCGGGAGGAGTGGCATGGGGCTGTGTTCCCCGGTGGAGGAGCCAGTGGGTCAGAGACCAGCCGGGAGGGCTGAGTCTCCTAGAAGTGACCATGGCGACTACACGTCTGGCCTGGGGGATCTTTGCGCACTGTCAGGTGGACAGGGGACGGGAGATCTGCGCCAGGCAGACGGTCATGCAACATATGAGGCATATGTTACTCTCGGGGGGATGGTGTGTAAATCCCCAGAAGTCCTGGAGTGCCAGGCAATTATTCCACCGAAGGTTTTAGACCGGAGGTTGGAAGGCCAGGTTCAGGAGCAGCCTGACCTGAAGGGTCTGACTACTGTAACCAGTGTCCTGACCGGTTCTTCTTCCAGAGGGGCCGCCCCAGTTGGTAGGGAGCAGGACTCTGGAAGGGGGTGCAGAGGGTGGGAGAGCCCACCTCTGACCCCGGTGCAACCTGAGGGGTTAAACCCTAGGTTGGTAGACCAGCTCTCAGGGAGGGGTCCTGAGCTGGTTGGTGAGTTATGTTACGGGGTCGCCTCTCAGAGGAAGAGAGGGCGGAACCCTAGGAGAAGAGGTAGGGGGAGGAGAGCCTCACCCGCGACTTCTGGTCAGCCTGAGGGTACGGGCCCTAGGCTGGAGGATCAGTGGCAGTTTAGAACTGCCCTGATGAGGGGTAGAGTGGAGAATGGCTGCTATGTGCCAGGGGTTACTACCCCCCACTCTGTGGTTAGGCAAGGACCAGTGGCACCTGGGGGGCCTAGGGCCTGGTCTTGGCCGCGGACAGCTTGGAAGTACCAGTGGGGTAGCCCAGCTGGTCCGGAGAGTGGTTTGAGAAGAAACCCCAGGGGTTCACCGTGGCGTAGAACAGGAGGGTGTCCCGGCAGTGGAAGGGCCCGCGTCCGTGTTCTATCGCCCCAAGCAGGGAAGTCCATCACGGTGGTGATTGGTCTACCCTGCGTTTTGGCTGGAAGGGGGTTGTGTTGGACTTGGCCCTTCTGGCCGGTTCACCCCGAAACTTTTTGCGTAATATGGTTACTTGGTTTAGTGATTTTAGTGACTTCTGCGCACTTTACCGCTGTGTCCCAGGGTAAAGTGCGTGCGTGTTGTGAGGTTGGCCTGCCCTCCCATAGGAATGCATGGGGGAATGTATGTGTCCCGGTAGTTCCTGATGCGTGGGGTGTGCAGGCCCGTGTTTGGTATGTGCGGACTCGTGGGAGTGAATGCTGCGCGTTGATGTGTGCAGCGTGCATGTACCTGGTGTGGAAGTGCCACTTCTAGAAGTGGGCACTTCAGTGTGCAGTCTGAAATGTGTGGCTTGTCTGGCGATTGGCTGGTGAGGTCAGGTGACGGACTAGGGAATTCCCCAGAGTCAGGAGGAGTCACCCAGTGGTGAATGGGGAGTTAGCATGTTGATGGCTGGGGAGGAGTGTACCTGGGTCCTGAATAGGACAGGGATCCCCCCACACAATGCTGGCGCCGACCCCTGTGGTGCGTCTAATGACCCTAGCCCTGCCAGTGAATAGGGAGAGGGGCTGAGCAAAACAAAGTGCTCAGGAACCTGCTGGAACTGGTTCGCCCCTTCCCTGCACCTTAGACAAAGCCTTGTACTGTATAAAAATGGGGCTGTGTCCCCACAGAAGTTGTTCTCTTGCAGGATCCACTTGAGGGGGGGCCTGCTGCTGCTGGGCGCCAGGAGAGACCGCCACTGGGGACTGCCTCCCTGCTGGAGGGCCCTGTGAGCTGGCTCTGGGCCCAGCCTTTGCCCCCTGCTCTCTGAAGGACCTTTTTGGTGGTTGAACACTGCTTATAGCGCCTGGGAGCGCTTTCTGAACTTCGTAGCACTGTGCGCGCTGTTTTCCTGGACTTAGCCACCTCCATAGCGCTGGGAGCGCTGGTTTGCTTTAGAGCGCTAGGCGCGCGGTGATCCTGATAGCGGGTGCCCACCCCGCGATTCTGCCGTGTTTGTGATTCAGCCTGCGGGTGCCCACCCCGCTTATTGGCGTGTATTTCGAGGGAGCCTACCCCTCTTACGGCCGGAATAATCACCGCTGCAGCCCGGGCTGAAACCGGAAGTCAGGCAGCGCTGACCGGGACACCCAGAACAGGAAGTAGGAGGGCGGGAGCCTACCCCGCCACCTTCCAGAAACGGGCGCTGATCGGGAAGCCCCGGAGCCGGCAGGAGCCTACCCTGCGCCCCGGGGCACTGAGGAGAGTGACGAGGACGGGGGCGCGAGGCACATTGTCGGTGCCTGCCCCCTCCGTGTCAAGGAACAGCCCCGGAGTCCGCCGGCAACAGAAAGAAGGAGCGGGAGCCCTCCTGTGTCCGGTGAGGCGCCCGGTTGAGCCCGTGAGCTCCGCATCCAAGTGCCGGTGAGTGAGGGGGCGGAGGGATCAAAGTCACGAGCCGGCGAAGGCTCCGATGCGAGGGGAGCATTGTGTGCGTGCTCAGAGCGCTCGGAGCGCTCCAACGTCGGGGGCCATGAATGATCTCGAGTGCGTGTAGCACTCCCAGAGGGGGCATTGGTTCTCGAGCCCCGTAAGGCTCCAACGACGGTGCCACTCTTGATTTAGAGCCCCGGGAGGCTCTAGGGGGCATTACAAGTGGCGCAGAGTCCAGAGGGACTCCAACGTGTGGGGCATTGTTGTTTCTCGAGCCCAGTGAGGCTCCAACGTTGTGCTGAGCCACGAAGGCTCTAGAGGGCACATTGTTATTGGTCAGAGCCCGGAGAGTGCTCCAGAGGCACGCAGGGTGCCTGAAGTTCGTTTTCCAGCTGCCCAGCACTTAGTGGGCAGCTGCCACGTTTAGGTGGGGGACCATTCTTGTTCTAGTCTGCGCAGCTGGCGCAGCCTGACTTTGTTAAACGCAGGGCGTCCTAGCCCCTTCCAGGCCAGTTGGCCCAGGGACTGCCACAGGTGGTGGCATAGGAGTTTTGCGCAATTGTGTTCCTACTTGCACCTCTGAATGTGTTTTGATGCGTCATGTGCCATTGCTTTTACACCTCTGAATGTTTTTAGGCATCATGTGTTTTTCCTTCCATACACCTCTGAATGTGATGCATCATGTGTAACGTTCTATTACCCCTACAGGTGTTGTGATACGTAGGTGGTTGTTGCTTTCTCCTAGTACAGGTGGTGCTAGTGAGGTTCTAGTCCCCTGCGTAACAGTCTCCTAAAGTAGTTAGGGTTACGTAGGTGGTACTTCCCCGACACCAGTAAGTACTGGTTGTGTGCTATACATATTATTTTTGTGCTACAGTGATTTTATATATTTTGTGTGCTAAATATCTAAAAAGTGCTAATTCCTGACAGTGGTCCAGGTGGCCCTGTCTTGTACATAATCCCTTGTAAATTCTGCCCGTGCCTGTTGGCACATTGTAAAGTGTGTGTTTTTATCTAATGTGTTGTGTATAATACAAAGGCTATTTTTATAGAATACCTTGTGTGGAGTTTCCTTTGTGGTGGGCCTTGGGTGTTGTTGCTGGGTGCGCGCGCAAACGCTTTACACATCGCCTCAGAGATAAGCCTGACTGCTCGTGCCAAGCTACCAAGGGGGTGAGCAGGGGTTATCTTTGGCGTGTAACTTCCTTGCCCTGACTAGAGTGGTGGTTTCTGCCTGGCTTTGGCGCAAGCCTTAGCCAACCCGAAACCGCCAGGTCTAACAGGCACCATAACAATGAGAGTATTATCTAGCACCACTCCAGCAGACTGTTGAATAGAAATTGCTGCTGCTGTCGCTTTAAGACAACTAGGCAATGCTTTAGCTACTGGATCTAATGTAGCCGAAAAATAGGCACATGGCCGCTGTCTATCTGCAAATCGCTGTGTTAAGACTGACAACGCACAACCTTCTCTTTCATGAACATAGAGCGTAAAAGGCTTACTGTAATCAGGAGTACCTAGTACAGGAGCAGAACACAGAGCAGTACGTAAGTCAGTAAAACTCCTCTCCAGCAGACTGTCGAATAGAAATTGCTGCTGCTGCTGTCGCTTTAAGACAACTAGGCAATGCTTTAGCTACTGGATCTAATAAAGCCGAAAAATAGGCACATGGCGGCTGTCTATCTGCAAATCGCTGTGTTAAGACTGACAACGCACAACCTTCTCTTTCATGAACATAGAGCGTAAAAGGCTTACTGTAATCAGGAGTTCCTAGTACAGGAGCAGAACACAGAGCAATATGTAAGTCAGTAAAACTCCTCTGACATTCGTCAGTCCATGGAAGGGGCTGAGGCGTATCTTTAAAAGTGAGTGCAAACAAAGGTTTGGCCAACAGAGAGAAGTTAGGGATCCACTGCCTACAATAGGAAGTAATGGCCAGAAAGGCACGTACCTCTCTTTCTGTGGATGGCACAGACATTTGCGCAATTGCTTGGATACGTTCTGGGGTTAATCGTCTTCCCTCCTTTGATAAGAGATGACCCAAGTAGGTAACCTCTTGACGAACATATTGAAGCTTAGAAGGTGAAACCTTATGATTAAGATTGGATAAATGTCGCAGCAATGCAACCGTCACATTCTTACATATATCCTCTGAATCAGCAGCGATTAACAAGTCGTCCATGTACTGAATGAGAGCAGCACCAGACGGCAAGGAAAAAGCATCAAGAAGGCATTTTAAAGCTGGACTATAAATAGAGGGACTTTCACAATAGCCTTGAGGTGCGCGTTTGAACCGGAAGCTTCGGCCTCCAAGAGAGAAGCCAAAAATGTCCCTACTCTCTTCAGCAATGGGAATACTAAAGAAAGCATTTTTCAGATCGATAACAGAAAACCAAACCGCTGTAGAAGGTATCATCGTCAACAACGCAGTGATATCTGGGACAACAGGAAACTGTGGTACAACAATTTTGTTTACCTCCCGAAGATCAATTACAAAGCGATAAACAGGAGGCTGAGAAGGATCAGTGCATTTAAGAACAGGAAGAATAGGGCTATTACATATGTTACCTCTCGTTTCCTCAACCACATCTTTCTGAATCAAATCATGAATGATTTCCAGAAGCGCTTTTTCACCTTCTGTGGAAATTCTATATTGAGGAACGCGTGGCAATTCAGCATTGGGCTTGAGAGTAACAACATAAGGTGGAATTTTAAGACAACCAACATCATTTGGACCTGTGGCCCAAAGCGTTGTAGGAAGAGAAAGCAATTCAGATGGAAATTGATGTTTTGACAAATACATTGCAGAAGTCAGTTGTTGTCCTAAAGTGAGATATACACCAGAAGGAGAACAAGATATTGTGGCATGCAGTCTTTTTAATAGATCCAAGCCCAGTAGATTCTCGCTGCAACCATTCGTTAAGAGAAGCGGAACTTCTAAATCATAAGGACCAATTGAAATAGGCAAAGGGCAAGAAACCGGATTACGAACTGGGGCGCCAGAAAAACCTACAGATACATTCGTTAAGCCAGACAAAGGTGCCCCAGGGAGTTTTGAATGAATGATAGAACTTCTCATCGCACCAGTATCTAAAAGGAATGGCTCTGAAATACCCATTGTAGTGACATTAACATAAGGTCCATTCTGATCTACTGGAATTGGCACAACTCCCTTACTTTGTCCACGGCTGTCCTAGTTAACATGAAGACGTTCATTCCCGTCTCCAACATAACAATCCTCATTGTAATACTGTGTACACCGAGCGTTTTGCTGATCAAAGTAGTTCACGGAATTAGAAGGAGGAAGGGAACGCTGTTCTTGGGTCAACATACCTCGACCTCTACCTCTGTTTGCTGACTGGAGGCCAGCACGACCTCGCGGAGCAGATAGTGTCCCATTACGCTGCAATAAAACCGGACAACTATTCTTAAAATGATCTTCCTCTCTACAATAGGCACATTGATTAGGACCTAACAAAGGTCGTGGAATATATGGCTCAGGCTTTTGATACACCCTTTGAAACTGTGGAGGCTGTTGAAACTGGGGCTGAGCATAACGAGGTGGATAAGCCTGTTGCAAGAGAACCTTAGTTTTTAATTCTTTAGTCTTTTTCTCTTGCTTATCTTTTTCTTCTTTATCTCTATTTTCATAATATTGAGCAGTAGCCAATATCTGGGCTGAAGAAGAAACAGCCCATGAACTTTCGGAGTCTTTCAGCTTATGCGACAGCTCAGGAAGCAAATTAAATACGAACTTATCTACAAATAATCGCTGCCCACCCTCCGTAGTCATATCCTGACCACTGTGATCAATGAATGTCTCCTCAAAACGAGTGAAGAAATCGGAGACACTCTCATCTTTCTTCTGTTTACACGCGGCTAGTTTATCCCAGTTAACTCTCAAGGCAGGCATCATCGTTTTCATTAATGTAATAATCCTACCAGGGAGTTCTGAAATCAAAGCATCAGGCTTCGCACCACCCACTTGGTTTCTATCTGCGGCAATTAAAACAGCACCTAATTCTTGTGCATGATTCTCCTTACGAATTCTAGCCCATAACGCTTGTGGGACTATATTCCCCATCAACATATCAATATCTGCTAAATTCATGATGCAAGCATCAACAGTCTGTGACAATTCTTTATAATAACCTGCAGGGTTCTTACGAGGATCCGGTAGAGACTGTTTAAGAGCCAAGACTTCAGATCTTTTCCAGGGGACATGTACCCATATATGCTGGAAATGAGCAGGAATAGCTAGATTAGCACCTGCTGCCGGAACCTCTTCTCTCCATACCGGAGGAACCTCTCTCATTGGATAATTTTTCAGTGTCAACCTAACTGAGGGATCGGAGTCAAGAAAAGTCTGTGAAGTAAATAAGGTTCTAAAGGAAACAAGTGTCTTTACAGCGTCCTCAACATTAGAACCCACAATGAGTCCCTTATCAAAATTAGCCTGAATATCTAACAGACCCTGAGGGACCGAACCCAAGTCCATATCCTCCCAACCTTTAACAAGAGTATCTCACATAGTATTGAAGACATATCTCTGCGTAGGCGCATTCCACTGTGAGAAGGTAGGCATAATGTCGGGTACACTATACCGAGGACCCTTCTCAATCCATTTGCGAGCGAGAGAGTCCAATCTTTCTCGTTCTTCGGAAGCTGGAAACTGACTACGAGACTGTCTTCGAGAAAATGCCGGAGACACATTTAACGCCTCAAAGAAAGGAGATAAAAGACCAGAGACCGTATCTGTAAGTCGTTTACGCATAGACGGAGAATTGGACATAAGGATAGGGGACAAGGTATTAGGCCAACTAACTGAAGAGAAATCAGTAATTACCGGGGGAGCAGAGGGCGAAGAAGATGAAGGTAAAGGGGTCGAAGGCAAAGTTGGCAGAGGAGGCATTACTTGAGGGGGCAAATGTGGAAGAGCCGGAGCAAGCGGAGGCGCAACTGGCGGCTGAACAGGCTGTAACAATGGGGGTGCATTAGCACCTTGTACATAGGGCGGAGGCAATCTTAGTAGGTGAGACATCAAGGGATCTTCCTCTAAATCCTTTCTTTTATCAGAAGGGGAAGCTGGCAACATCGGATAGCATTTATCTACCGCCATACGATGCTGTCTCTCTGAAATTTCCATCGCATTATCAACTTAATCATCTCTAAGTTGCTGAGCAGCCTGTATAATTGTCATACTCTGTGCTTTCCTATCTCGTTTTTCTTGCTTAATTTTTCTCTGTTTGGCTTCCTTACGCCAAAGGCGGAAAGAGTCAAACATTGCCGGCCGGGCTTTTCTTTTAAATAAAATAGTTTCCAAACTATCTAGTATGTCGGGCTCAAAGCTACCATTTTCTGGCAATTTTAAAACACCATCATTCTTCGTGTATCTGATCCATGCCTCGTTAAAGGCAATGGGGCCAACACCATGTTTAGAATAGAGCTCATAAGTGGGAGTTCCAACCGAAAGAATCGGACAAGAGTCCTCCAACCGGGAATCCCTATTACAACCAAAACAACAAAGTTTCTCAAACTTAGTCAGACCAGGCATCGGTATTTCACTGGACTGTTCACAAACATCAAGGGGGTTAACTCAATTAATACAGCACAAATGTACTTACCCCTCGGCTTCGGTTATTGCAATACCCGAATCAAAGACCCAAAGAACCTAAGAACCAAAGAACCAAAGAACCGAAGAACCAAAGAACCTAAGGACCAAAGAACCAAAGAACCAAATGTGGGAGCGACCCACCAATACTTAACTAAGATGTCTTACACCAACAGAGGCCCGTCTATTGTCTCGCTCTACCATACATCACCAAAAAGAGGGCCAAGGCAGGGCGGCAGTCAGGGCAGCAGTCGTCAGTAGCCGTCAGGAAGGAGTAACCACGCTGCAAAAGACCTTCGGACCACTTTCGACATACAGGGGTCGCTTGACGTGGCTCGCGATTCCTCCAGAATATTCTTGCGGGGTTCCTCACGGCCTTCAGGCAGAACCATTACCTCTGAAGCCGCCGCACGTTGGGCGCCAGTTGAAGAACCAGAACCAATTGGGCCTGGCGGCGCAGGGTACGCCTTAATCTCCTGGGTTCTCCTGCTTCAGCTAACAGAGACACGGGGACACTCTGTCGGCGTAAAAGATCAGATTTTATTAGCTGCAGCTAGTACAGTTGTCCTAGAAGTACACACGGTATGTTCTCAGGAGACTGCCACTTCACTCCGTGGCGCACAATCTTATATAGTACATAGGTGACATATACATTAACCAAGAACACACCTAAAACATACATAGAGGACCAATAAGTTAAGGTTAAAGACAAATCATGTCCAATAGAAAAGGTTGAAAAACAAAGATATCGAGTAACTCGAAGAAGCCTCTCCTCCAACGGTGTTTGCCATCCCGCCCACAGGTTAAGGTATTAACATGTCTGTAACTGACTTGCAGGTGGCGAGATACGTTCATGTGTTTTGGAGGACAGTTGTGAAATGAGAGAATACGAGCGGAGGACAGCGAAGGCCAGAAGATGAGATAAAGTCAGAAGAGAATAGTGTGAACCAACAGATAGTTAAGACAGGGATTAGAAGAACCAGACAGGGATTAGTGTACTCGGCCAGTCTTCTAACACCAGCTTTGTAAACAGAGGCACAAGGCTATTTTGACACAATATTGCAGGAAAAAGCAGTCGTTTGTCGTGCTGCCTGAGTGAGGGCAACACAAAATGGCGGTGGAGCACAAAATGGCGGCTCAATGCGATCGTGATTGAAAATCGAATTTCCTCAATGTGTGTGTGAAGTAAAGTGCTCTCACACCTTACACTGGTATGAGTGGTGCTATAAAACTAAATGAATCTGAGAGACAGTAGTCATGGAGACTTGAGGGGCAGTGATGAAGGGTGCTAGTGACAGAATCCGTGGCAGAGGTGGTCATTCGGGGGGGCACCAGCAAACATCGCAAATTGCGCCACCAGTGTTAAAGCCGGCCCTGTACATAATGTCTGTGAAGAACTAATTATTTTTCATTATTTGTCTCTCTTATTATTTTCCCCTGACCTTCCTTTTCTTTTCTGTTTTCAATTTAATCGATGAAAATAGAGCTTTGTTTGTGTTTCAAAACTTATTTTAATTAGGGGGGGAGCTCAGCACACCTTTTCGTTTTTCAATTTTAAAAGTTAATCTTATCAAATCTCCAACTTTTGCGTGCAATGCTAGTCTGATGCCTGCCTAGCACGTGGTTACATTCAACTTAGAGGCCAAGGGTTCAATAGCTTGGACACTAGCATGCACAGCCTAAATGCTATTCTTCAGTTACCTCTCAAATTAACCAAATTAAACATGATTTTCCAAAATAGTATTTAATCACATACTGTTTGTGCTTCATCAGATAATCATCACAAAAACATTTGTCTGTTCATTATAAATTTCATTTCCTCAATCACTAAATATATTTAACAATACAATTTCCAAATCATGAATGCTTGTGGATCTTCGCCAAATGCATTTCGGGACGAAAAGTCCCTTCGTCAGGGGCACCACCTGTCAGGAAAACATATGCGGATCATGTCAACGTAACATACTTAATAATGGTCAGTTGCACAGTAGTATTCATATCAAGTCAATAGCTTATTATGTCCACCTCATACTGAGTCCAATGTCATAATTAAATCAAAACCAAAACTTCCAAAATCACAACTGCAAATCCCACTAATGTGCCGTCACAAAATACCCAAGTATCGCATTGCTTATTGAAACTGAATATGCACTCACGAAAACGTGCTCCTCGAGCAGCGTGAACATTAGCAACTCCGTCACGCCGGTCGTCTTCCTCCTATGAAATAAAACACCTAAATCCTGCTCACAAATAAATCGGCTGACTAGATATATACACCTGCCATGCCATGTGTGAAAAAAACAGACCTGTGGATTTCCAATGTTGTATTCAAAATTTTCTATTGTATCTGTAAGTAATATGAAAACATCGGTTATCTATCCTGAAGCGTCGTAAACAAAAATGCCTCGACACTGTAAATGCTCCCCCACACAATCTTACCGAATGTCCTCAATAATGATAAGCCAAAACTCTGCCATAGTGACTTCACTGAGTACGTAATTCCACTGTGCAAAATATACACTGCAAAACGTGATATCGCGAGATTACTATCCAACCTGAAAACCGGCGCCATCTTGGAGTGTGCAATTTCCGATATTCACAACTAAATGCATGTGAATCATTCTAAATCCGCTCCTCCGGTGCACCGTGAGCAAAACAACAACCCAACAACTCCTCTAGTCACTTTCACAAGTCCGTCCCAAGTCAGTTTGTCACACACGAGCTCATATATGATTTTAATGCAGTCTGGCGACTAATAGTCTTGTGTCAATAAAGTTCTTTTGAAAAGAAGAAATATGTTGAAAACAATACAACATTTTTTGCAAAAGAAGAATACAACATTTTATCAAATGACAACAGATGTTAACTCATATAACCTGAGAATAAGTGCCAATATGTTTTTAATCGCTACTCTCTCTAGTATACATGATCAATGTTCGTTTTATATATTATAATATACATGATCAATGTTCGTTTTATATATTATAAGAAACATGACATCTCAAATTTATCAATGAGGCCTGTTGGTGTCAGTGAATTCAATTTTTTTATCCAATAAGCTTCTCTTTGTAAAAGTCTCTTGGCATTATCTATGCCCTCGTGTTTAGGTGTTTGCTCAATAATCTGAAATTTTAATTGTGCTATGGTATGACGATGTTCTACCCAGTGTCTCGCTACACTAGAATTCTGATTTTTATTTCTTATGGTGCTTTTATGTTCAGTTAATCTGATTTTCATCTTCCTTTTTGTTTTTCGTACGTATATTAATCCACAAGGACATTTAATGATATACATTACATTAGATGAATTACAATCTGTTGAATGTGTCAATTTGATCTTTTCCTCTGTCAAAGGATGGGTCAGTATACCTCCTAATATGACATTATTACAGTGGACACAGTTATGGCATTTAGTAGTGCCTCCACTTGTCGTTGGTTTCTTGGATGTGTCTTCAGACAAAATTTCTTTCAAATTCTCCCACATGTGAATGCGAAAAGTGGTTTATTACAAAATAATCCATGAAACTCTTCTTCTTCTTCTAATAATTCCCACTGTTTGCATATGATTCTTTTGATATCGCTTGACACTATTGAATATTTGGATACAAACACAAACCGGTTACTCTCATGTTTAGTTTGTCTAATCAATAAGTTCTCACGTGGTTGTGACAATATTCTTTGTTTATGTTCCGATAGCAGTTCTATAGGATATCCTCTCTCCATATAGTTTTTTTCTTGTGTACAGATAGTTTCTTCACAAATCGCTGTGTCTGAAGTAATCCGCCTTCTTCTAAGAAATTGTGAGTATGGAAGATTTCTTATTAGTGATGATGGATGAAAACTTTGGAACAGCAAATCACTGCTGCGATCTGTAGGTTTTTTTAAAAGTTGTGTGCAGATTTGTTCCTCCTTAATCTCAATCCAAATGTCTAGGAATGCCAGTCCACTTTTTTTAATCATGTGGGTAAATTGAATTCTTGCGTCATGCGTGTTTAATGATCTAATGTTCTCAAGTAAGGCCTCTTCTGTGTTTTTCCAGATTAGAAAGATGTCCTCAATAAAATGACAAAAAAAGACTAGTCCATCCATCCATGTGGAATTTGTTAAAATGTTATCATTTTTTAACCTTGCCATGAAGGTATTCGTGTATACTGGGGCCCCCTTGAACCCCATGGATGTACCGTTCAGTTGTAAGTCAGTGAAGTCACTACGGCGGAGTTTTGGCTTATCATTATTGAGGACATTCGGTAAGACTGTGTGGGGGAGAATTTACAGTGTTGAGGCATTTTTGTTTACGGCGCTTCAGGATAGATAACCGATGTTTTCATATTGGTTATAGATACGATAGAAGATTTTGAGTATAACATTGGAAATCCACAGGTATGTTTTTTTCACACATGGCATGGCAGGTGTATATATCTAGTCAGCCGATTTATTCGTGAGCAGGATTTAGGTGTTTTATTTCATAGGAGGAAGACGACCGGCGTGACGGTGTTGCTAACATTTACGCTGCTCGAGGAGCACGTTTTCGTGAGTGCATATTCAGTTTCAATAAGCAATGCGATACTTGGGTTTTTTGTGACTGCACATTAGTGGGATTTGCAGTTGTGATTTTTGAAGTTTTGGTTTTGATTTATTTATGACATTGGACTCAGTATGAGGTGGACATAATAAGTTATTGACTTCATATGAATACTACTGTGCAACTGACCATTATTAAGCATGAGACGTTGACACGACACGCATATGTTTTCCTGACAGGTGGTGCATCTGACAAAGAGATTTTTCGTCCCGAAATGCATTGGGCGAAGATCCACAAGCATTCATCCTTTGGAAATTGTATTGTTAAATATATTTAGTGATTGAGGAAATGAAATGTATAATGAACAGACAAATGTTTGTGTGATGATTATCTGATGAAGCACAAATAGTATGTGATTAAATACTATTTTGGAAAATCATGTTTAATTTGGTTAATTTGAGAGGTAACTGAAGTATACCATTTTGGCTGTGCATGCTAGTGTCCAGGTTATTGAACACTTGGCCTCTAATTCAAAAGTTATTTTACCTGTTTTCTTGAAATGCACAGCTTCTTTGAAAGCCCAAACCTTACACACCGCCGTTAAAGGGGTGAAATACCGTTGGCTGGCCGTTTTATACGTTATATATAGCATCAAGAAATAAACTAATATAAATGGAATATTGCATCTGAATATGCATGAACCAATGATCATTAGAGATTAATCTCTACAAGAAATTTAAAGTTTATACTGGCTACGCCAAAATTATTACAGCACAGGTGCAAGATGGTAACTTATTCGGAAAAAAAGCAGCCTCTCTCTAAATCCGTGTCTGAGTTAGTCACTGGTCCTCAAACTGTGGTCCATGCCCCCAGGGGAAATGAACAAGATGTCAGGGGTGCCATGGCTTAATATGTCTGTGGAGAAGACAGTCAATCAGTTTTCACATTAAAAAGCAATGCTATGATTTGCTGAAATTGAGAAATCAAGCAGAGCAGCTGTGATTCACTCTGTCACAAACCATCAATAACAACTTTTGTCAGTCATGTCCTGACTGTATAGGGATTTCCGTAGAGCTCTCATTGCTTGAACGCCTCAAGACCTATAACATACCAGAGTGTAGATGTTTTCAGGTCGGCAGTCCGCTGTCAATGTCATTGTGTCAATCCTGTTTTTGAGAAAGCGATAACGGACCAGCACTGCGGTGATTAAACACTGAAATATGTAAACAGATGTGACTTAATGCCATGTTTGTGCAACACCAGTCTGGTAACTTAGCTGACAGCGTATAGCATTTTGGGACTTTTAATATTGTAAATTTAGGCTCCAACATCTCGGCTTGAAAAGTGTTGTCTAAAATGCCAGGACTGACTGAAGATGCCTTATATGACATGGAGCCTCTTGTCAGCTAGGAATGCCATTGTTAAAAAAGAAAATATACGAATGAACAATCATCTTTTTATTATTTTCTCAACGTCTTGCAAATTTGTATTTATAGTTTATTTGCTTACAATATATTTAAATTTTACACATGGGTTTGTTGTAAGAGAAAAGAAATAGAGAAAAATACTTTTGCACTATTCTTTTTAAATATTCCCTTATGTTCGCAATCTCCTTTAAAACGTTTGACTAGCTGCTATATATACACTAATTTGTGATAAATGGAAAAACTCTATAGGTTATTAGTTTTATCTATATGAGTCAGAGGGTATGCCTCAAGTCTCATTCATATATGTTTTAGCTTACTTAAAATATTTGGAATTTGGGGTAATTGTTTGAAAATATGTACGTCCTTTTGTGAGGGATACCGCAATTAAATTATCCTCCACTAGGCGATCAGAATCAATATGTTTGAACACCAATGAGGTAGGGAAATGCATTGGGTCTCAGGGAAGCTGAAACTCAAGCACCTGTATGAACTCAGTTGCTTGATTACTCTATCACTTAATAAAAGTCATGCATGGCTCATAGAAGAACATCTCATGAGCCCCATTTATAAGTAAGTAGATACCCCATGCATCAGTAGAGATGCAATCTAAAGGCATGCTTCAGAAAGGTATTTGTATTTAAGATTTATAGAGCACATTAAGCCAGGAAGGCATCAAAGTGCTAGCACCAGTCAAAAACAGCCAGGGTGAAACAGCAAGAGCATCATTAAGGTTGAGAGAAAAAACAGGTTTTAACCCCTTCGCTGCCGGGCCTTTTCCCCCTCCTGTGCCACGCCCTTTTTTGGCTATTTGGGGGTAGTGCGCGCTGAGGCCCCTGTAACTTTTTGACCACATAAGGTATCCACGCCAAATTTACGTCCTTTTCTTCCAACATCATGGGGATTCTAAAGGTACTCAGGGTTTGGGGATTCCCCTGGAGGGGTCACAGAAATGAGCCAAAATACAGCAAAATGTAGGTTTTTGGGGGAAAAATGGGAAAAACGGGCTGCAAATTAAAGCATCTGGATTTTTCCCTGCAAATGTTATCAAAAAAGGGTTTGTGGGGCTTAAATCACCATTTTCCCAGCTTTTAGGGGATACCAGACTTTTGTCAGAAACCCAACATTTTTTAGACAGTTTTGGCTTTTTTCTGGGACATAGCCTATTTTTGCTATTTTTTGTGCTTTCGACCTCCTTCCAGTTAATGGTAGAAATGGGTACAAAAGCAATAATGGATCCTGGAAAGCTATACATTTTAGAGCAGTAGACACAATTCTGAATTCAGCAAGGGGTGTAGATCCATCAAGGTTTCTTTATAGAAACTAACAGTTAAATATAGGATACACTGAAAATTTGTTGAAAAAAAAGCCTTTTGTGTCAACGTTTTCACCTGTAACTTCTTCTAATTCTAACAGCTGTTTGAAAGCAATAAACCGTTACATCCGCTGGACATTACTGGTTGTGGGGATATATAGGACTTGTAGGTTCACCAAGAACCCGACGAACCCAGAGCCAAAAACTGAGCAGCAACTTGCAATGGTTTTTTATTATGTACCGGGTATATAGTAATTATTCTGTAAAAATGTGTACATGGAAAAATCGGTATGAAAGACACCTATGTATTTCTGAAATGGGAACAAAATATAGAGTTTAGAAACAGTAGATATTTGCACATTTCCGAAATTGGAAATACTCATCCTAGCATGAGAATTATCAGTCATTTTTTAGAATGACTTCTTTTTTACACAATGTCTTTCATTTGGAAGGCATAAATGCATCGAAAGTCAATAGGTAATAACAGTTCCTTTACAAATCTGAATTACCCTAAGTCTCCCGATAAAAATGGTACCTCCCTTGTATGGGTAGGCATAGTGCCCACAACAGGAAATGGCTCAAAACCCAACGTGAACACACCACATTTTCACAATGCAAAATTACCCTTTTTTAGCAAAGTGCCTAGATGTAGTTTTTTAACCCTAGCTCTGCCGGCACCTAGGGAAACCTAGCAAACCTATACATTTTTGAAAACTAGACACCCAGGGGAATCCAGGATGGGGTGACTTGACTGCCTCCCACCAGGTTCTGTTACCCAGAATCCCTTGCAAACCTAAAAAATTGCCAAAAAAAACACATTTTCTCCACATTTCTCTGGTGGAAAGTTCTAGAATCTGCGTGAATCCACAAATTTCCACCCACCCCGCGTTCCCTAAAGTCTTCCAATAAAAATGGTACCTCACTTGTGTGGGTCGGCCTAGTGCCCGCGACAGGAAATGGCGCAAAACGTAACGTGGACACACCTCAATTTCGTCGCGAAAAATGACCCTTTTTGGCAAACTGCCTAGCTGTAGTTTTTGAACCATAGCTCTGCCGGCATCTATGGAAACCTAGCAAACCTATACATTTTTGAAAACTAGACACCCAGGGGAATCAAGGATGGGGTGACTTGACTGCCTCCCACCAGGTTCTGTTACCCAGACTCCCTTGCAAACCTAAAAAATTGCCAAAAAAAAAAAAATTCCCCACATTTCTCTGGTGGACAGTTCTGGAATCTGCGTGGATCCACAAATTTCCACCCAACCCGCATTCCCCAAAGTCTTCCAAGAAAAATGGTACCTCACTTGTGTTGGTCGGCCTAGTGCCGGCGACAGGAAATGGCGCAAAACGTAACGTGGACACACCTCAATTTCGTAGCAAAAAATGACCCTTTTTTGGCAAAGTGCCTAGCTGTAGTTTTTGAACCATAGCTCTGCTAGCACCTAGGGAAACCTAGCAAACCTATACATTTTTGAAAACTGGACACCCAGGGGAATCAAGGATGGGGTAACTTGACTGCCTCCCACCAGGTTCTGTTACCCAGAATCCCTTGCAAACCTAAAAAATTGCCAAAAAAAACAAATTTTCCCCACATTTCTCTGGTGGAAAGTTCTGGAATCTGCGTGGATCCACAAATTTCCACCCACTCCGCGTTCCCCAAAGTCTTCAGAGAAAAATGGTACCTCACTTGTGTGGGTCGGCCTAGTGCCCGCGACAGGAAACGGCGAAAAACGCAATGTGGACACACCTCAATTTCGCTGTGAAAAATGACCCTTTTTTGGCAAAGTGCCTAGCTGTAGTTTTTTAACCATAGCTCTGTCGGCACCTAGGGAAACCTAGCAAACCTATAAATTTTTGTAAACTAGACACCCAGGGGAATCCAGGATGAGGTTTGCAGGGCATTCTGGGTAAGGAAACCTTGGGGGATCCACGCAAGCCATACCTCCCTGGAATCCCCCGGGTGTCTAGTTTTCAGAAATGTGTGGGTTTGGTAGGTTTCCCTAGGTGGCCGCCGAGCATCGGGCCAAAAACCCAAGTGACCCCCCTTGCAAAACAAGGTCGTTTTGAGAAGGGCAATTTTCATGTCGCCTCACTACGTTTTGGACCCTTGCCTGTCGTGGGCACTTGGGCCTCCCACACCAGTGAGGCACCGTTTTTATCTGGAGACCTGGGGTAACGCTTGGTGGTAGGAAATTTGTGTCAGCCCGGTGATGCCACAACTTTCCCACACAAAAATGTGTGCAAAAGGTGATTTTTTCAGCTAAATTTGAGGTTTGCAGGGCATTCTGGGTAAGGAAACGTTGGGGGATCCACGCAAGCCTTCCCTCCCTGGAATCCCCCGGGTGTCTAGTTTTCAGAAATATGTGAGTTTGGTAGGATTCCCTAGGTGGCCGCCGAGCACCGGGCCAAAAACCCAAGTGAACCCCCTTGCAAAACCAGGTCATTGTGAGATAGGCAATTTTCATGTTGCCTCACTACGTTGTGGGCCCTTGCCTGTCGCGGGTACTTGGGCCTCCCACACGAGTGAGGCACCGTTTTTATCTGGAGACTCGGGGGAACGCTGGGTGGTAGGAAATTTGTGTCAGCCTGGTGATGCCACAACTATCCCACACTAAAATATGTGAAAAAGGCGATTTTTTTCTGCTAAATTTGAGGTTTGCAGGGCATTCTGGGTAAGTAACCGTTGGGAGATACACGCAAGCCATTCCTCCCTGGAATCCCTCTGGTGTCTAGTTTTCAGAAATGTGTGGGTTTGGTAGGTTTCCCTAGATGGCCGCCAAGCCCGGGGCCAAAAACTCATGGGACCCCCTTTGCAAAAACCAGGTTGTTTTGTAATAGGTAATTTTGATGTCTCCTCAATAGGTTTTGGGCCCTTGCCTGACGCGGGCCTAGGCCTACCCCGCAAGTGAGGTACCATTTTTCTCGGAAGACTTTGGGGAATGCGGGGAGGGTGGCATTTTGTGGACCCACGCAGATTCCAGAACTTTCCGCCACAAATGTGAGGAAAATGTGTTATTTTGGACACATTTTTAGGTTTGCAATGGATTCTGGGTAACAGAACCTGGTGAGAGCCAGTCAGGTCACCCCATCCTGGATTCCCCTCGGTTTCTAGATTTCAAAAATGTACAGGTTTGCTAGGTTTGCCTACTTGCCAACTGTGCTAGGGCCCAAAATCCACAGGTATGCACATTGCTAAAAGAAATTCGGAGCCCAGTGGGCTTTCTGCCGTCCTGGTGGGGAATCGGGGAAGGGGGTTTCATCCCGATATGCCCCTAAAGGGGCAGAAATATTGTGGCTATTTTTTGTGGGGGTGGGGGCATTGGTATGACCATTTTGGGCAGCCCCCACCCCCTCGCATAAAAAAAGCCTGCGTACCCCTACACTAATAAAACAAAAAAAACCATGGTTTCTAGTGGGCATTCTGCGCCCCACGGGGGGGCAGATTGGGGGCTACAGCTCCCATCTGCCTCCTGGGGGGCAGAAAGACTGTCATTTTTGTGGGGGGGATGGTGGGGGCATTAGCATGCCCGTTTCGGGCAGCCCACACCCTAAAAACTATTGCGCAAAAAAAATCCCTGGTGGATAGTGGGCTTTCTGCCCCTCTGGGGGGCAGATTGGGGGCTACTGCCCCATCTTCCCCCCGGGGGGGCAGAAAGGCTGTAATGGTTGCGGGGGGTGGGGGCATTGGCGTGCCCGTTTTGGGCAGCCTCCACCCTAAATTAAATCCATCACCCTAAATAAAATTGCGCGAAAAAATCCCTGGCGTCAAGTGGGCTTTCCGCCCCCCCGAAGGGGCAGATTAGGGGCCAATGCCCCATCTGCCCCCCAGGGGGGCAGAAAGGTTGTAATGATGGCGGGTGGGTGGGGGCATTGGCGTGCCCGTTTCAGGCAGCCCTTACCCTAAAAAAAAAACTAAAAACAAATCCCTGGTGTTTAGTGGGCTTTCGGCCCCACCGAAGGGGCAGATTAGGGGCCAATGCCCCATCTGCCCCCCGGGGGGGCAGAAAGACTGTAATAATTGGGGGGGTGGGGTGGGGGCATGGGCCTGCCCGTTTTGGGCAGCCCCACCCCTATGTTTATTTTTTTTAAAAATCCCTGGTGTCCAGTGGGCTTTTTGCCCCCCCGGGGGGGCAGATTGGGGGCCAATGCCCCATCTGCCCCCCGGGGGGGGGGGAAAAAAAGACTCCATGGTGCCAAAATAATTAGGGGGGAGCAAAGGCCCTTGCCCAAGGGGCCGCTCCCCCCTCCCTGGTGTCTAGTGGGTGGATCCCTGCTTGGGGATCGCCCTCGTGTGGTGATCCCCAAGCAAGGATTCACTGGGGAGGGGTACCATTGGAAAGGGGAGATTCTCCCCTTTCCAACGATACCTCTCCCGTCTTTCTACGTGCTCAGGGGGTTGAGATAGCCCCCTGAGCACGTAGAAAGTGAAACTGAAATGAGCCTCTTGGCTCATTTTAGTTTCAGTTTCAGTGTAATGATGTCGGCGCGACGTGCGCGCCGATCGTCATTACACGGAAAGCGGGGGGGCCTCGGTAGCTGGGGAATACCTCATGACGAGCTGGACTCGTCATGGGCACATCGCGACTGTGCTCCATGACAAGTCCAGCTCGTCATGGGCACAGAAGTGGTTAAGATGATTGCAAAACACAGAGAAAGAATTCAAACTCAATATTTATAGGTAGCTTGTTCCATATCCTGACCTCTGCCACCGAAAACGTGCGACGCCCCATCTAGCCTCCGAAAACCTGGGAATGGTCACCTTCCTCTGTGCTGCAGATCTAAGTTGTCAATTTGGAGAATACCATTTGAAAGTGGTTCTCAGGTACCTTGGACCCTGCTGGTGAAAAGCCTTTTTAGACCACGCATAGAGCTTTGAAATTACCCGCTTCCTCACTGGTAACCAGTGAAGGGGCCGTGATCCCTCCCCAACAGAAAGATGTTTGAGAACATCCAGAATCATCCATGCCGCCGCATTTTGGATGGCCTGAAGTTTGTTCAGAGAGTACTGGTTGGCATTTAAATACAAAGCGTAACAGTTGTCAATGTAAATTGTAATAAGAGCAATGACCACTGAAACTCCTAATTCCCCAGGTGAGAAGGGAACAATCTTCTTCAGGATCTTAATAATGAAGAATTAGGAGCTCACCATCCTGTGACCTGAGAGTCAAAGGTAAGGGTATTATCAAAAATCACTCCAAGATTTTTAGTGGTGGCCACAGGGATGGGTAACGGGTTGTATGTCTCAGGCCACCAGAGCTTCGACCACACAGAGTTATCCGCCCCAAAGACCACAATATCAGTCTTCTCGGTGTTCAGTTTTAGCCAGTTCTCCTTCATCCAGGAACTAATTTCAGTCATACAGGACTTGAACTTGTTTTCAAAAGCAGCACCCAGTTGTCAGATATAGAGACAATGATTTGGGTGTCGCCTGCATAGGTCAACACCTGGAACCTGAAGAATCATACCAATTTTGCCAATGGGGCCACATAAAGATTGAACAAAGTGGGTCTGAGGGAGGACCCCTACAGGACTCCACAAGGTATTTGGAAGGGTTTAACCCTGTAGTCCCTGCAGCTGTCAGTTTGGTTCCTATTCTCCAGAAAGATTCCAAAAGTTTTAACGCAGAATCCCTCAACCCAGCCTGTTGCAATCTTTGCATCAAACCGGATAGAGATATTATATTGAAAACTGCGGACAGATCAAGCATAACCAAGATAGCCGAGCATCCTTGGTCCACCTCGCAGAAAAAAAATTGCAGCAGCGATCAGTTCTGATTCAGAGCAGTGGCTGCTCCAGAACGCCTTCTGAGATGGGTCCAAAAGATCGTGAGTCATGAGGAACTGAGCAAATTCCTAATTGATGCAGTTCTCAATAATTTTGGCCGGACTGGGCAGGAGAGAAATAGGGTGAAGTTTTTTTTAAGTCTCCTGGATTCCCATTCAGTTTCTTTTTAAGGGGTATTACAGTTGTCTCTTTCCAGCACTGGGGGAACACTCCTGACTCGAGAACCTGATTATAAATCTACTCCAAGAAGACAGCAACCTGGACACCCTGGCTTCAGTGCACTTTGTAGTAGACATATTGGCATCATTCATTTGTGTAATGATAATGATTATTCCATTCCCCACTGGACCACATCGCCTGCCATATGTGAACACTACCCTCCATTTTTTTTAAAGATTTCTATTCCATTTACCCAGTCAGTTCACTGAGTACATAAGGTGTCTCCTTCGGAATATATATAGATAAAGGAAAGAGTTCTATAATTCTGTCTCTTGTGTGTTATTCTGATGGGAATTATAGTACGGTGGTGTGGTTTGACTTTTAAGTGGTTACCTAGGTAAACAAAACAACACCACTAATATTGCCTTTGTCTGTACTAATTCAAACTGCAAACAATGCCATATTTCACACTAAGGGCCTGGTAAAGATGTCGGATAGACCTGAGTTCATCCCACATTTTTTGGGAACTGTAACCGAACAACCTCTTGTCTTCGGTCCCAACCCAGCAATTAGGATGCAATCCAACACGGTTTGGTTGCATTCCTATTCTTTACAATGGGAACATGCATTCCGACCAGGCCAGATCACAGCTGGGCACCTCCTATTCAGCTGCTCTTCTTGGGACGGCCTCTCGGAGCTGCCAAAGCGATCCGAGCTGAGGGTCAGGAGGGAGCCCACCAGCCTGGCCAGAAAGGTACAGAGGGGGCGGGCAGCAGGAGTCAAAGAGCCCGATGGCAGACTGCAGCCAGGTCAGGCTGGTGAAGAGCAACAGCAGAACTGCAGGTCGGTTTTCAGAGGGCTGACAAAATGAAAGTCTTCACATAGCCATTCCACAAGTCCTCGGCTGGGCAAGCACTGTCCTTGTGACTCATCTTGCTCACAGAGCCCCTCACAGCCTGCCACCCTGCTCATTGCTTTACTCGCTGAATGCCTAAGCGAGGGCACAGATGCAATTCCAGGTGCCATAGGGACAGCTGTCCTTCCCTCCCCCTTGCAACTGCCCTCTGGCATGCTAACACCAGAAGGCCATCCCAGTCCAGCCCAACCGCCACCCTTGCTCTCATTGGTTGATTGGTGTCAAGTCGTGCTGAAGCTGTGAGGGTTGATGCCTGCCAGGGCCAAGAGCAGCTCATATACATAAACATGTGTACTGAATAGGGTAGGCACTGGCAAACTCTGCTAAGCGGTGGTTGTCGGAGTTTTTGTCGAACTCCATGTTCCAAGTGGAACACAGAGTAGCAAAAACTCTGTGAATTCCACCGGTGGAGCGGAGTTGGCTGTCCAGTGGCCTCAGAAAAGAAGAAAATCGAGGCTACTATTATGGGCATGTTTAGGCCCAAGGGGTCCTACGAGCAGGATCACCCAACCACATATTTTTACAATGGAAGCTGGCAAAAATGTTAGTGCTGGACCTTCTCTCTTTTTCTTTCGTGGAAGGAATGGGAATTTTTAGAATTTGTGCAACCATCTGCCCAAAATGGTAGGTACCAAGTTGGACCTATTTTGCCAGAGTGGCAGTTCCATCGCTGCATCAAGATGTGTTGCAATTGGTTGGACAAGCTGTGCAGCAAGGTGCAGTTCATACTATCCACCTGACGACAGACATGTGGACCAGTTGTTAGGAGACTGTTCAAATGTATGTACATCACTTACAATGGATCTCTTTTGTGTGGATAAAGCAAAAGATATCTGCAGTTCTTAGCCCTGAAGAAAGATTTAAGAGTGTTCAGCAGCATGCAACAGTGGCCATGCTCGACATAGAGAAATCACATACAGCTGTAAACATCAGGGATGAATTTAACAGCAAGGTGTATGAATGGCTGTGACCCAGAGGTCTGAAAAAAACTGGATTTATTGCCATAAACAATGGCAGAAACATGGTCAAGGCCATGTCAAACGGGGGCTATTTTCGGGTCCTGTTTTTGGTCCATTGCATCAACCTGGTGGTGCAAGACATTCTCAAAAAACAAGACATAGTCAACAACATACTGTCCACCCGTAGAATAATAATTTCAGCAATTATTTCAAAGCCCAGAAGCAGTTGCAGAATATTCATTGTACTAATAGAGCACCAGTTAAAACCCAGATACATGAGGTGCCAACAAGTTGGAACTTGACCAATTAAATGTTGCAATGTCTGTTTGAGGAGAACGTACAGATCAATGACTATGTAATTCTAAGAGGAGGGTATTCAGTTGGGAAAGCTATGAAGTTAGGATATGGCCTAACGGCTAGGGAGGTCGACCTAATATCTGGGGTACCGGGTTCGAGTCTCGGCAACAACGCTAAACTTCCTGTAATTCTGGGCAAATCACTTAATCTGCCTGTGCCTACCAAAAATTAATGGGTCCTTATGTAATGCAACTGGTGCTCATGTAAAGCGCTCTGATACCCAATACCTTCGAGTCAAGTTCACGCTATATAAAACTCTGAAGAAGAAGAAGTATGACCATGGATGGAGACAAATGGACCTAGTCAAATGTCTGACACAGATGCTTCCCCCTTTTCACACAGGAAGTTAGCAAGGATGGGCCAAACAATCCTGTTGTTGCACCTGCTACAGGGCCAGGTAATGAAGGTGACTGAAAGGTTGACCCCTGCAGGTGGGAATTAAATCACAGAAGTGCATGCCTTGGTTGAGAGCTTACTCTTTTGCTTGGTTTGTAATGGAAGGCTGCAAGGCGACATTGTCTTGTCCCAACATTGCATCTGTGCCACACTACTTGATCCACAATACAAAAAATGTCTGCCAACTTTCATTCCTTTTTCTGAAGGGGATGTTTCAAAATAAAAGAGGTGGATTGTTGAGCATGCTGGAAACTTGGAAGAATAATGTAGCTCTGGGGTACCGTCTTCCACCTACAGAGAGGACAGTCTTGTCTCACAGCAGCCAACAACACCATCAACCAGAACACCGCCCATCAGTATCAGAAGGACAGGACCCAACCTTTCAATCAGCAATGCTTAATTCCAGTGATGAGAGGATGGTAAAAGAGGTTGAGCAAGTGGTACCACCAATGACCATCCACAGGATGTTCCAGGAGTATCTGGATGATCAAACAGAGGTCTACGTGGATCAAAACACATTGCTGTATTAGTATGGGAAGATAAGCCAGTGGCATTTTATTGGGGAAGAGAAAAGAGAACCTTCTCTGCTCACAACCAATTATTTTGGTTATCAGACCTGAATAAGTCAAATTAGACAAGAAGAAAAAGAATGTGGTTTGTCTTAGTACAGAAGTGATTATAAGAATGGCCCTTTAATCCCCATGAGATAATAGGGGTGATACATTTACTGTAGTGAGTTTATTTGGACTCTATGTCTATAACTCACGGATATCAATAATTGCTGGATCTTTAATCCTTTTTCAAAAATTAATTGTGTAATGTTTGATTGATTTTATCTGTAATAATTGTTGTATATATCTGTGTTTGTACCGAAAAGTTTACATTTTCATCAAAAACTAGAAAACATAAGTGAAAATAAGTTTATGAAAAGAGAAATTAGATAAATACTCAAACACATTAGATTAATGTATATGTTGTGTTTTTTCAATTTTTGTCATGAATGGCCATGTGGGGTTCTCTATATACTTTGTATTGTGGCATTGGTCCCTCCCCATGTGGCAGGCCTTATTGGATCAGACCCCTTTGCGTTTATATAATGACAAGAGTTCAGCAGGCTGTAAATAAAGTATTTGGCATGTCCTGTAACCAGGGTGTCTAGTGAGCATGTGTTCAGTGCAGGTGGTGCAGTTCCTACAGCGAAAAAGACCAAGCTCTTACTCAAAACGTGGAGAGATTCAATGTGATTGAAAATGAACCAAAATTTCATACCACACAATTACACCATTCCTGAAACAGCACAGGAGGAGGAGGGTGATTAGTAAGAATCAAGTGTGTTAGCTTACCAAAGTCTCGGTGAACAACTGGAGTTTCAGACAAACTCTGCTTCCTATACTGAGTATGCCAGTGCCCCCATATCACTTTTTTAATGTTTTTCATTGCACTTATATCTTTACAAAAAAAAGTAACTAGTGGAAAATAATGTTTTGTCAGATTTATGCTGTCCTGTCATGGTTTTGGTCCCATATAATGACAGATTGCAGTTAGAACAGTGTGCATTGAAGAAGCCTCCACAATTCCTTTATGACATTGGAGACAATACCTGCCCCACTCGAATGCCTATCCTTTTTGGCATCACTGAGCACTAGCAGGGCTGCCCCAGAAGATCACTGATTTACAACAGTGCCTATACCAAATTCCAATGTGTTACCTGTGTCAAAGATTAGAACCGACTACCTAATCTACCCATGCTTGGATTGGAAGAGCTAACTACAACTATTACAGTGGTGAGTGAGTTATTCTGAGAGTGTTGACCTATGATTCATGTGGTGGCAGACAGTGAGGGAGGGTGTTGAACTGTGATTTGGGAACTTGCTTGAAATGATTTGCAATGTTTGGTGTCTGAATGATGGTTGATATTGTTTTTCCCTGGAGGTTAAATGTCCTTTATAAACGTACTTAGCGAAAATTAATTAACCTGTATGGTCCACTGCTATGATTCTTCTGTTTTTTTCATCACCTAAGAGGGCAGCCTCATGAGATCATTTGATTTACAAGACTGCCAAATTCCAATATGTTGCTTGCATCAAAGGAGAGTTAGTGTGCCTACCACTGTGCTTGAATTTGAACAGGTAACCATTGCACCAATGAGTGATCTGATTATTGAGTGATTGTGAGGGATACTTGATGATGCATGTGGTGGCAGACAGTGAGGGAGGTTGTTACATGGTCACTTGTGAACTTGCTTCAGATGATTTGCAATGTTTGGGGCCTGAATGATGGACAATGATATTTTCCCTGGAGGTGGTTGGCCCTGTCACACTTTGCCATATTTACTTGCAGGGTCCTCTCCTTTTTTCTGGTTCTTCAGAGAAAGGAACAGTCACATTAGTTAACAAACAAAAACCTATGCAAAATACTTCAATTTTGTTTCTATACTTGTTCTTCAACAGCAGTGCACTACATGTCTATATTGCCTGGGCCATGACTGATCTGTGACTGTTACTCAGAGTCAGGAGGAGGATGGGAGAGCTCAGGGCGGGCACTGCGGGACTACCTCATCAACAGGTAGAAGCAAGAAGTTATCAACTTCAAAAGTGAGCATGAGGCCTAATACTCACCTAAGTAGAATGGAGAGAGATGTGTCGATTTGTGAAATGCCGCTACCGTGTGTTTGTCTGTGTGTGTATGTGTGTGTGTGTGCGCGTGTGTTTGTGTTTATGTGTGTGTTGCACTGGTGCCAAAAGTGAAACTGAGTTCTCATTATGTTTTTGTGTTCTGCCTCGGAGTCTTCTTGATACACTTCTCATGAAACTCACCTTCCTTCTGTCCTGCTCCATGACTCAAAAACGACAGTTTCTGTTTTATAATCCACAGGCCTTCTAGTCTCCTCCATAAACAAAAGGCAAAAGCTGAGCTGAACACTCCTGCTTACCTGTTGGACCAGCCCAGACAGGTACCCAAGAGTGATGAACATTCCTGGGGAGAATGCAGACGCACCACCTAATTTTGCAATACAGTATCATTTTTCTTTTAACAATCATATTTGGAGAACTGGGCAGGTGTGTTCACTCCCAACCAAGAGGAAACATCATCTAGATATCTTATAACTTAGGTCTCACGGCAGTAGCAATGTTTGCAATGCATTTAACTGTACTGTGTCATACTCATTCCTTTGTATCCTCCCACAACAGATTGATGGCAAATGATGATGTGCTGATCATTACACAGATGAATATTGTCCTTGTGTAGTGTTTGTCATTGTCAAACCTGTTCCCAAATCCCGTTTCCTATCCATTCATCAAACTCCTAACCCTCTTCCCCCGGGCAGTGTAATTTATTGAGGTGTGGCTTAATTTACACCATCAATGGATCACGCGCTTGATGGGGTGGATGTGATGAAAGCAACACCAACTCAAAGCAGGATATTCGAAGCAATAGCCCACGCTGGCCCCATTTACACACCTGTGCATAAAAGTGATCCGTATTTTAGATATAGAATGAAGACCATCAGTCGTTATCATTATTATTCAGGCCTTGTGTTGCGTAACCGTAAACGCCTAACCTAAGCTTGTCCAATCCAGACTTTGAGTCAATTATTTACTATTGCTATTTGTAGTTATTTTATCACTATCAGGAATTCTTGTTCTGTCATCATGTAGTAGTCTGGTCTCAATTCTTTGTAAAGCTTTGATATCATATAACCCACTAACTCAGTGTTTTTATTTCCATTTAGTTGGCTGTGACGGATAATGCTTCCGATTAATCCTACAGTTGGAGCTCACCTGGGTGGAAATGGGACCTCACTTGTGAAGTTGTGATGCCTTCCCTGTTATTGCTTCATCTGCATTCAGGTAAGACCACTATGAAAGGAAGTGAACCTGTTAAGTTAGTGAGTAAGTAACTAACTACTACTGCAAGTAATCGTTTATCCAGGTTGTTGTAGAAAATATAGGTCCTGGCAACATCCCCCTTATGGTCAAGATAGTAAGAGAGGCAAGCTTTTACGGGCCGTGGAGGTATTGGGCAGGCCTGAAAGGGTTGAGCATCCGTATTCGATTCTGGAGATAACTAAGGCCTGGACTGCCATTTTTAGGTCCGAGGCATCAAGGAAAGGTTTTAGTTTCCTCAGGTAGCTCAGTTGATGTGGTCTCGCATATTCAGGTTGCTGTCCAGAGTTATGCCGAGAGATTTGGCAGATTCCACTATAGTCGGTGGGCAGTTTATTGCTGTGATCGACTTGGTCCATTCCTGATGTCAGTGTTACTTTTAGGGGGGGAGATTAGAAGGAACTCCATTTTTTTGCGTTTAGTTTGAGCTGGTTGCAGGCGAGCCATTGAACTCTCAGCTTTAGGGCCTCATTCAAAGAGTAGATCTCCTCTAGAGATGAGATTTTGATGTAGATCTGGGTATCATCGGCACACATGTGGAAAGAAATGTTGGTGGTACGTAGTAATTCAGCTAACGGTTCAAGGTGGATATTGAAGAGGGTTGGGGAAAGAGTTGATCCTTGGGGGACTCCGACCATTATAGGGAAAGGAAAAGATAGATTACTGTTTACTAAGAATATCTGGGTGCAGTTCCAGAGGAAGGATCTAAGCCATTCGAGAATGGTTCCCCCTTACTCTCATCCTGAATTTGAGGCGTTCAAGTAGTTTCTCGTGGTTGACATGTTTTGCCTTGGTCAAGGGCTTGGAGACCATCATCCACTATATGGAGAATAGTAGTTTTCGTGCTGTGCCCAGGCCTGAACCAAGATTGGAATTTGTCTAGCAGATTAAAGTTTGTGATATGTTGGCACACATTTCTCCAGAGCTTTCGCTAGAAGTGGGATTTTGGATATTGGTCTGAAATTGTCTGGAGTAGCAGGATTCAAGGTGGGTTTCTTTAAGATGGGGATGACTTGACCAGCTGTTAGAGAGTCAGGTATGGACCCTTGTAGTAGGAAAGTGTTGATTATTGTAGTCCAAATGGGAATGACAAATTGGGAGGTCGTGGTCATGCAGCTGGAGGGGAGTGGGCCATTAAAGTGGTTATTCGGATTTAGGGAGGATAGAATTTTCGAGATGGAATGGTCATCATATACCTTGAAGTCGGACCAATGCGCTTCGTTCTTGGGTGTTGTCTGGGGGGAAGAGAGGAGAGATGGGACTTGGCAGGAAGAGGTCAGATATTGGTGGCGGAATTAAGTTATTTTCCTAGGGAGGTAATTTTGGCTGAAAAGAAGGAGGTTATTAGGGATTTTGACATTGAGCACTCCTTGCAACACCATGGCATTCAAAACCTTGAAAGTGCCAACAGTCCCTGGGGCCCGGAGGCCTCACTGGGCCTGCATCTGGGACCTGGAGAGGAATGCGGAGGTGCTGTGCAGTTGCTGTGCCGTGGCGGTAGATATTGAGGCGTCAGCGATCACACTTACCTGGTGGTGAAGTCTACCAGGTCGCATGGACACACGTTGCTGACCTGTATGAGAAGACAGCCTGGTGCCCCTTGGAGCTGTGATCAATAGAGGTGCTCCTGTGCACCAACAGAGGGAGGTCTGCATCGCATACCATGCGCCACCACCACACCAGGGTGCACAGAGAAGATTACTAATGGTGGGCCGCACATCTTTGCATCACAGGCCAGAGGATGTTGCACTGGCCAGATGCTGTGGAGGGTGAGGCCCCTTAGCTGCACTGAACTTGTGTGGCTGCAGCGCTGCAACTTCACGCCTAAGGGTGCCCTGTTGCATTACCTGCATCGGGATGTTCCCCGGAGGACTTGGCGGCAACTGCTGTACCAAGGCTTGAGAAATCCCACCTGGTTGAGGCTCCTGCTGGCTGAATCAAAGATTTGGAGAGAGTGCTGTGGATTGCACCACAGTGTCAATGTCCAGGTGAGGAGAAGGTGGGACGCGTAGCCGAGGAGGCTCTGGGTCAAGTCGGGCCCAGGCCTAACACCTGTGGTTGACTTACCCCCAATGGCGGCTCATCCACTATGGCGGATAAGCATCGCCCCACTGCTTTCAAGCAGTGCAAGAAGAGGAAACATAACATGATGATAACTTTCTGATGTAATCATGCTATGTTTCCGTGGCGGGAGGGTGAGTGGGGCTGCTCTACTCATGGAGCAGGGCAGGGCCGGAGTGGTATGCCCATTCAAGTGCACAATGACTGTTTGGTCAGCCCTCGCAGGCCTCCCAAAGCAGTCATGCACACTTCCCTGTTTGCAGTACAGGCTGCTTTACAGCCTACAAGGAGTCAATGCCCATCCCTTCAGTAACTGTCTGAACGCCTTGTCACAGCACTCAGAGAGGTAAGATTTAAAAAATATATATTCACAACCCCGGCTCCCCCCGCGTCCCCGCCCCCTCCAGTGTCCTTACTCCTTTCCCGCATTTCCAGCTGTTCAGTCCTCCTGCAGCACTCCGTAATGGCGGCTACTGTGTGGCCATGTGCAGCAGGGGTACCACTGTTGCGCCAAAGGCAAGCCCGTCTGCATCTGTCTGCCCCTGGACCGTGCCCCGCACCAAGGACACTCCTTCTCGGACACTCCACTGCTACAACGCCAGCACCCTCCTAGCCATCAATACTAGATGCCACGCTGCCTACCATCTAGCAACACTGTATAATTCTCTTGCACCCTGCGCCTGTCTAAACTGCAAATGCACCTTCTGCTACATCAGCACACCAGGGCCTCCAGCCACCCAGCCGTTCAACAGCGCAGCAGACAGGATCAACTGCATCCTCCTCAATATGCGGTCCCTCCACAAACACGCAATCTGGAACATTCTCAATGCCTACTCTTCAGACATCGCCTTCTTCATGGAAACCTGGACCAACTTCTGCTCTGGACCAGATATCACCATCCATGATGGCTACAAATTCTCCCACACGGACCACCAGGAGGAGGCATTGCCATTGTCTAAAAAAAGCACACTCAGACTGACCACACACTCTAATGACCCGACGGTGACCATGGAACACCTACACTTCCAGATCCAGGCCAACCCCAACACCATCCTCTATGGCACACTCATCTACAGGCCCCTCGGTCCATGAACCTACATTCACCAATGCCATTGTAGACCTTATCGCACCCCAGGCTCTCCCATTCACCAACTACATCCTACTCGGAGACCTCAAGTTCCACCTGGACAACCCCAGTGACCAGAACACCACCCCCCTCCTGGGGAACCTCGCCAACATTGGACTCAAGAAGCTAGTCACTGCACCAACCCATATAGCCTGACGCACGCTCAAGCCCTCCTTCTCCACCAGCTGGAACTTCAACTACAGCCACACCACAGGAATCTCCTGTACCGCCCATCATTGTTGACATCATGCCTTAACCACACCCACCGTACACCATCGCCATCATTGCCCCCATCGCAGCTGGATCAAGACCACCAAAGAACTTCCCATCAACTCCCTCAGCACCACCACTCTGCCAACACTTACAGACGCCAACACTGCAGTGCGCAACCTCCACCGATGGATCTCCAACTGCGCCGACACCCTGGCACCCCTCAAGAAAAGACCAGGCAAACAACACTCCAAGAAGACCAACTGGTTCACTCCTGCCCCCCACTAGTCCAGCCCCACCTGCAGACCTCTTGAGAAGAGATGGAGCCACAACATTAATCAACTCCACAACACAGTCACCCTTGCACCAGGGCGCAAGGGTGCCTGCGTTGGCATATAGCAACCATTGTGCACCAAAATAGGGGAAAAAGACCGGGGGGCTTATTCATAAGCCCCTTCTGACAGTTTCATCCCGCCAGTGCATCATTTTCTTGACATACTTGTAGCCTGATTCTTGCACCAAGTTGCACCGTATTTGCAAAGTGACGTATCTAGGCAGATACGTGACCTTGTGAAGCTCTGTGCCACATTCAACCTGCATCAGGTATGATGTATGCACGGTGGGCGTTCCCACGCAACAAAGCCTCTAAGGAGTGGTGCAGTGAAATCCATCCGATTTCACTGCAACAATTGTAGGACGCCACTGTGTCAGTACCTTACACTTGCCTTATGACAGGCATAAGGGTGACACAGCGCCTCAGGGATAGGCTGGCCCCATGCATTGCTGGAGTTGTGTCATGCTTGTGACACAACCGCATCAATGCGTGACTTTAGCACTGAGAGATACGTCAGGATTTCAGACATATCTGTCATTAATTGCAACATGGAGCTCCGTACAGTGAATAGAGTGCATCCATGGTGTTGGGGTGAAAAGTGCTGCAATGCTGTTTTGTTGCAGCGATGCAACACTTTTCATGAATGAGGCCCAGGAATGCGCCCTATCTGATTAATGGTGAGCATTCCTGCCCTGTAGTTTTCTCACAGGGCAGCGCAGCAACATTCCTTGCAGCGCTGTCCAGCACCAAAACCTTCTGAAATGAGGCCCTAAATGATTGCACCGTTTTTAAGACCAGCTACTTTCTGGTCTTTAAAAACTACCTCTAACTGAAGATAGAGGCAGTTTTTTTGGTTTTGCACTATACAAGGAATCCTTGTAAATATCGCGGAGTGGGGTTATTGGCAGTTTTTGCACAGGAACGCCTACCTTGCATCTCATTTGCGTTAAGTCCCGCTGACAGAAGTGGCGATCCTAAAAATTCACTTTTACACCGGAAAACTGCCTGTAATTGTGGTTAGCTGCAACATGTAAATACGACGGGGAAAAAAAGCTGCCGTTATGTCAAAAAATTGACTCTACGGCAGTGTTAACTCCTTGCACATATGCCCCTATGTGACTTACCAGTGCCCGTCCCTGCTGCTGCTTCTCCTACTCCAACTGAGTCTCCTCCTACAGGGGCACTACTTGAGCCAGCGTCATTGGTGGTCTGTGTGGCTAGAATAAAACAATATACATAATAATTTAGATGCCAGATGCGCCTCCCCTTAAAGTTTTTAAATAAAAAAAATACATCCGCAATACATCACTACAGTTCGGTTAGCACTGCAATATCTTCTAACAAAAATATTACTCTGGGCATTTGGTTGGTTGACAATGTTAGACAAGTCAGGGGTGGAATAACGGTCAATGAAAAACATATGGAGTTGGTTGGCAAAAGCAGAGGGAAAGGGATCTCTTTTTTTTCCAGCCATGCAGCACTGTCATGGAAAACTGGTGGATATTGTATAAATGAATGACGCAGCACACAACATTGGAGGGTGGTCCTTGACCCTTGTCACTTTCTACTATTAGAGCATGAGCAGGAAAAAGGAAGCCTTCTCAACAAACATACATGGTGAATATTATTTATAATACTAGGTTACTTGGGTCTTCAATCTTGAAGGTAGACAGTTGAGTGCCAAAAATGTGTTCTTCTTAGTCCTACTCTTACAGTACCATAAGATATATAGGAGAGAGGGAAAGATTACCAACAAAGCAAAAGATAAGTGAATTAGAGACCAGAGACCAGAAAAAGTCAGCCATCAAAAAACAGAAAGCATTTACTATAAGAAAAAAGAAGATAATGCAAGGATAACAGGAATTAAACAAAAATTAAATCTATTGTGCTTTGCACAAGTGGGTTCATATCCCATCCTCATCACCACATGGAAGGAAGACGACAGGTAAGGGTTTCAGAGCAACTTTATTTCTTACCAGCATCACCAGCTTCCAGGCAGCAGCTCCTATCCTTGAGCCCATTAAGGGAACAGGGGATCTGCCACCTATTCGCTTTCGAAGTGTAGGAACTTATTCATAAATAAATTGGTCCCTCTGTCCATATGGGACTAGTCATAAATGAAACAGGAAAGTCCAAACAAAAAAGGAAATCGTATACTTCTCAATCAGTATAAGATTTTTAGTGTATTGAATTAAATCGTGTCCTATATACACTTGATTATAACACATATAAATGCACACACACAGATATAGAATATACATTTACATGTAGACCAGTGACGTGAAGTGGACCTACAAAAAACTATTTATATATCACACCACAATCTGTACATAACAAATACATTTTACGACAAACATTCAAATACAGTGCAAAGTATTTTAATATGATTCTGCCCAGCAAGAAATTCATCCAATTGTCTTAGTCGTTCTGGGTGATCAAAAACACTCAATATTGTAAGTCGACGTTTTGACCCCTAAAAAATATTGCGAAAATGTAATCGTCTGTGTGGGGTCTTCCTCAAGACTAGAAATTGAATCTGTGTGTGTCCTATTTAAGAGAAATAACAGTATTTTAGAATCCTTAAAAGGTTTGGACTGTAGAATTATTGAGAGACCTTATGTCTCTGCTCACCTTCTGATAGGTTCCACTTGGATACCAAGGGGCAGCACGGCAGCTTGTAAAGTTTAGATGGTTAACCTGCCAAAAATACATTATATTAAGCTGGTAACCTCATGAGTCCGAAAAGGGACAAATTAAATTATATTGTGCCCTTGCAGGGACTGTACCTGATTCAGGCGTGGCTCATCTTGCTATTAGACAGAATTGATCTGTGGCACATCGTGCCTTCCATTCTAAAAAGGGACGATGGTTTGTATTAGTCATAGCATCTGTTACCATCTAATTGTGACACAGTCGGTGCCATTGCATTTAATGAAAAATTGTAAAAGTAAAGTGTGTGTTACTGACCTCCGGCGTCTGGCGCTCGGGGTTTCCAATATAAATCACGCTCTTTTCTCAATAAATTACTCGTAGGTCCTATTCAAAGGGTTAAGTTATGTACCCACTGCACCTAGTAACAGTTTTGGTACAAAGATAGATTTGTATCGTTTCTTTAGAAAGATTCGATTGAAACACTTCTTTTACAAACACTCAAGCCCTATGAGTACTAATAGGACTCCAGCTACGCCTTTGCGGACACCATCGACATTCTCACCCCCAACACACTTAATGTCAAACAAAATTCTGACCTTTGAACAAGTGGTATTACGGGATGTCCTTAGATTGTTTGATACTACCAAATATATCAAACATAACATAAGTCAGGACAAGAGAATGAGTCTTGAAACACTTAAGAATAATGTTGACCTAGTTGTTAAGCCAGCAGATAATCATTTATGACTAGTCCCATCTGGACAGAGGGGCCAATTTATTTGTAAATAAGTTCCTACGCTTCGAAAGCGAATAGGTGGCAGAACCACTGTTCCCTTAATGTACAAATCCCCAGGTTCTGCACGTAACTGGGCTACCCCATTATCCTATACTGACTTATAAGAGCAGACGCTGGTCTGTGAGGGTACTTTCTCTCAAAATTTATGGAATTGATGTGCAATGTCTGATACACTTGCGTATAGTGAAGAATATATTGCCAGACTCATACAAGGGCAAGAAGAGACTTCCTTTTTAGGAATAACTACAACACCTATAAATAATACATTGAATGAGAAATTGACTAAACTTGAGGTTAGAAAAAAAGTTAATACGAACAAGATTACATGGTCATCTGTTGACTAAATATCTTCAGCCGAACATCATTCCTGTAGGATTACAAGTGAGAAATGAACCTGCCATATTCATAGATTTACCTAAATTTCGCAAAAACTTCAGTTTCGTCGCTAATAATTGCTCCAAGCACTGGATGGTGCTTGGAGTAGAAACTGCATTGGAATATATGAAAGAATTGATGAAAGAAATAGAAAATCTAAGGAAAGAATTGTGGATGATAGGGCACTCACCAATGCTAAAGAGGCTCTTGAAAGACTAGATAAAACAATCACAGAATTCAACACAACCACGTTGAATAGGAAATTGGACAAGTTAGCTAAAGACTTGCAAACTTACGATAAGAAAGTTGCTTATCCCTATACTACAGACGAATATTACCAGCAAGACAATCAGGGCCATTACTTGAACAGAGGCAGACGAGGGGGCTGTAAGTACAAAACCTTTTCAGAGTCCTTATACTCGAGTGGTCCAGACAGTGACTACGATAATAGTGATCCCTCTACAAGTAGACAACAGCCATACACAGGCCCAAGCCATCAGGGTACCAACCGCCCGGATACAACATATCAGGAGTTAACATCGGGTCCTTCATTAGCGCATCCCAGATGAACACCACACAGGAGCGGAGGACCACCCCAGGGGTGGCCAGAGGACATGGGACAGAACAGAGGGTGGGACAGAGGCAGAGGGAGAGGCCGGAGAGCAGTGAAATTCTACCCACAAGCACATGGAGAGATTCGAACCAGGCGACAAACATATCGCTGGTAGGAGACATAGAACATTCTTTACACAAACAGACTACCATACCAACCCTGTCATTAATCTATCTAAACATTCCCTATCCTCAACTGAGTTAGCTGTCCTATCCAAAGGGTTAAGTTATGTACCCACTGCACCTAGTAACAGTTTAGGTACAAAGATAGATTTGTATTGTTTCTTTAGAAAGATTTGATTGAAACACTTCTTTTACAAACACTCAAGCCCTATGAGTACTAATAGGACTCCAGCTACGCCATTGCGGACACCATCGACATTCTCACCCCCAACGCACTTAATGTCAAACAAAATTCTGACCTTTGAACAAGTGGTATTACGGGATGTCCTTAGATTGTTTGATACTACCAAATATATCAAACATAACATAAGTCAGGATGAGAGAATGAGTCTTGAAACACTTAAGAATAATTTTGACCTAGTTGTTAAGCCAGCAGATAAGGGCGGTTCAATAGTTGTCCAAAACAGAGAGGATTACATTACAGAGATCCAATCACAACTACAAGTGGCAGACAATTACCAAAAAATCAGAGGGGACCCTACAAGAGAAGTATCCAAACTAATACATACATTGACCACTCAAGGACTAGAGGAAGGTTACCTGAGCCAATTGGAATATGGTTACCTCAATCAGACAGAGCCCCGTCTTCCCACAATTTATACACTGCCCAAAGTCCACAAAAACAGAGATAAACCACCAGGGAGACCCACTGTGTCCGGATGTGGCTCAGTCTTGGAACCCCTATGTCGGTATGTAGACTTTTTTCTGCAACCCTGGGTTTCCAAGACTAAATCATACATCCGTGACACGATGGAAGTCATCAATTGGATAGATGGTTTCCCCTACGATAAAGACAGGCAGATATTGGTAACTCTAGATGTGGCCTCGTTATATACGAGTATCCCACAAAGAGAGGCTCTTACCATAGCCAATGAAGTCTTGGAGCACAGGGAAAGACCACATAGGGTACCCACTGAATTCATTATTAGTTTACTTGAGGTGGCCATGATGAAGAATTTCTTCATTTTTCAAAAAGACTACTTTTACCAGATAAAAGGAGTTGCCATGGGGGCAGGCTTCGCCCCAGATATAGCGAATCACTACATGGACAACTATGAGGACAGGAACATCTACAATTCTGATAACCCTTTCACGGAGAACATCACTCTGTGGAAGAGGTATATCGATGGTGTCCTTATGATATGGACTGGTAACTCTGATACATTAGAAGAATTTGGTACCTGGCTTAATGGTAGATCTAATGACATTCAGATGACTATGTCTTACAGCAAAGAGAAGGTTAACTTTCTTGATCTAACTGTACAGAGTGAAAGCAATGAGTTATACATGACACTCTATAAGAAACCATTAGAAAGGAATACCTTATTGGACTATAGAAGTTACCATCCCAGGAACTTGAGAGACAATCTACCCTACGGCCAGTTCCTGAGACTTCGCAGGAACTCTATACGTAGGGTTGATTTCTTTAGAGAATATGATTCTCTTCTACAGAGACTGGTGGAACGTGGCTACCCTCGCAGTCTCCTTAAGAGATCGAGGAAACGAGCTTTGTATTGCCATAGAGACATACTTTTGGAAAACAATGCCAACAGATCCTCTGAGAACAATCAGATTGTTTGTGTTTCTACCTTTAACAATAGAAGTAATGAAATAAAAAAAATTATCAACCAGAACTGGCACCTAGTCTCTGAAGAAATTGGTAGCACAGAGCGTCCTCTATTTGCTTTTAAAAGAGGAAGAAATATCAAGGATTATGTTGTTAGCTCTTACCTTAAAGATGAGCCTGCACCAGACACACGCGCCCTTTTAATGTTGCCACCTTTGGTGGGACATTTTAAATGTGGACGTTTCAAAGACTGTGAGCTTACTGTTGAGCAAAGAGATTTTGTACATAATGACAAAAAGTACAGTTTAAACCATCACACTAATTGTAATACGCAAGACGTAATTTACTTAATTATGTTTCCTTGTCAAAAGGTCTACATCGGCCAAACCAAACAGAAAATAAAGACACGTATTTTACAACACTGCTCACGTATTCGTTACAAAGTGCAGGGTGCCCCACTAGTCGAACACTTTAGCGAGAAACAACATAGCAGCAGTGACCTGAAGTGGTGGATACTTGAATGAAATTTGCCGAATCCAAGAGGTGGCTCACTATCAGCCATAATGAATCTACGCGAATGCAAATGGATTCATTTACTTGACTCTGTGAACAATGGTCTTAATGAGCAGGAGGAGATCTCAAGACAGATCTCTCTGCTCAGCATGACTTAGGCAGAACTATAACAGGGATCTGCTATCTTGTGACTCCATATAGCTTACCTTTAATGATGCAATATAAACATTTTGCTGTATAATATACAGGATACACATGCCAATGTCAAATGTGCATTACCATGCGATAAAAACATATTCAACATGTGTATAAGAGAAATATGTAGTTGACAAATGGTAAAAATACAGCCATTAACTGTGAATGTAATTTAGAAATGTTGAGATGCTAATCAACTACACACACAATGTTAATTTTCTGTAACGTGTTTAGATATGATATGATTTGTTGTCTTTATTAAATTATTTTAAAATTTTCAGAATGCATTTGTTAACCAGAAATAAGTGCCAAACTCGTGACAATGTCTAAAATGATCATGTTTGTTTTCCTTTTGCTTATGCAGAAACGCTTATTAAGTTCGTACTAATTTACATATAAATACATCTAGTTTATTTTGCCCGATAAATACATCCACATTGCGCTACAAACAACCAAATTCGTTCCATAGCTTACAATATTAATTTAGCCCTGTTCCCTTGAATTCCTTTGAGGTATGCTCTTTTTACTAGATCCCCACAAGAGGGCAGCCATGTCACGTACGTCCACACACGAGGATGTTACAGACGTGTTTAAGCTGCCAAAACTTCGTTTAAGGCAGTAAGAAACTCGGAGAAGGAGATTCCCGGTTTCCTTTTCGTGAACAGAGAGGTGAGATACGGAGATTTTAAGCTCCACTTTGCCAATAGGAGGCCAAATGTTAACTCCACATACTAATGCAGGCTTACTTATTTAGCTATCTTTTTAGAAGAATTGAAGGCGATTAATTAGCCTTTGGATTAGTAAAAAGTATTCCCTGGAGGCAGAAGGCCCCTACGAGTAATTTATTGAGAAAAGAGAGTCATTTATATTGGAAACCCCGAGCGCCAGACGCCGGAGGTAAGTAACACACACTTTTCTTTTATAATTTTTCATTAAATGCAATGGCACCGACTGTGTCATAATTAGATGGTAACAGATGCTATGACTAATACAAACCATCGTCCCTTTTTAGAATGGAAGGCACGATGTGCCACAGATCAATTCTGTCTAATAGCAAGATGAGCCACGCCTGAATCAGGTACAGTCCCTGCAAGGGCACAATATAATTTAATTTGTCCCTTTTCGGACTCATGAGGTTACCAGCCTAATATAATGTATTTTTGGCAGGTTAACCATCTAAACTTTACAAGCTGCCGTGCTGCCCCTTGGTATCCAAGTGGAACCTATCAGAAGGTGAGCAGAGACATAAGGTCTCTCAATAATTCTACAGTCCAAACCTTTTAAGGATTCTAAATTACTGTTATTTCTCTTACATAGGACATACACAGAGTCAATTTCTAGTCTTGAGGAAGACCCCACACAGACGATTACATTTTCGCAATATTTTTCAGGGGTCGAAACGTCGACGTACAATATTGAGTGTTTATGATCACCCAGAACAACTAAGACAATTGGATGAATTTCTTGCTGGGCAGAATCATATTAAAATACTTTGCACTGTATTTAAATGTTTGTCGTAAAATGTATATGTTATGTACAGATTGTGGTGTGATATGTAAATAGTTTTTTGTAGGTCCACTTCACGTCACAAGTCTACATTTAAATGTATAATCTATATCTGTGTGTGTGCATTTATATGTGTTATAATCAATGTATATAGTACACGATTGAATTCAATAGTACATGATTTCCTTTTTTGTTTGGACTTTCCTGTTTCATTTATGACTAGTCCCATATGGACAGAGGGACCAATTTATTTATAAATAAGTTCCTATGCTTCGAAAGCGAATAGGTGGCAGAACCACTGTTCCCTTAATGTACTAAATCCCAGGTTCTGCACGTAAATGTGCTACCCCATTATCCTATACTGACTATCCTTGAGCCTAGCACCAATATTAAAGGTAGCCAAAGATTCTACCCTAAGTCCACAACAATCATGAAAGCCAATATTAGGGATAATATAATAATAAATATTAGGGCTTACTTAGCTAAGCAAAGCCCGAAGCAGTGGAGCTGGTGGTCAGTGCCTCCTCACTGTCTCTTCCCAGACCCGTCTCAGAAACCTCCCTCTTCTTGCCTTTGGGTGCTGATGTAAGAAATGAAGTAGATTAAAAAAATAGATTAGTGCTTCAGTTAATCTCAACAAATTATTATGACAGGCAAAAGTAGTCACATTGTACATTTTCACATTGTGCTTCTCTAAAACGCCTATAGTACTAGTTTTGAGTCTATCGACTATCACTGAGTTGCCCATTCTAATCCTAAAACCCATAATCCAAAATTCCAAAACAAAAACAACATTTGGAACCAATAAATTGCAGTGAATGGTCTTTAATTCTATTCTCATTTCTCAACCCCCTTGATGAACCAATTCAGTCTCCTTTTTTTCCATTGCATAGATGCATACTACACATTTCTTTGAAATAGCTTGTAACTCAACGAGCTACATGAACAAAGTCACAGAGAAAGCGCTACTCGCTAATATTACTGATTCACTAAGGTGACTGGAGGAAAGTCTGCAGTGTCTGCCTAATTAATCAGCCAAAACTAGCGCCAATAATAAGTATGACTAAGTAGCGCTGAGCACCTGCCTAGCAGACACTAGAAACTGGATCACATAATTAACAATAATAAAACATAAGCTATACATAACTTACTTCTGAGTGTGAGCAACATGCTATTTGGAAAAAATATTTGCATCGTAGAAAACAAACACAACAAATAATTAATACTCTTGAGCCATGGAATCTCAATGCCCATCAGGTTGAGCAGGTCCTGTTCCCAATCTATAATATCTGTCCAGCTGTGCATCAGCTGCTGGATGGTGCGCCAAACCTGGCTGGTGTGCACCCTCCCCCAGCACAGCTGATGCTCTGACAGTGGTTGCCACTGCTGGACCTGCTGCCTGCATGTCATAGCCTGACATTCACTCATACAAAACCAGAGAAATTCAGCAGTTATAGTTAGCTGAGCTAACTATAACTTGCACCCCCGCAATGCACTGCTTATGAGCTCACATATTGCACCACTCATGACATAGCCAGTGACATCACTGATGACATCTCAAATGACATCACTGATGACATCATCCGCAGAATCCCTGACGCAGCCACAAACACCCCCATATAACCATTCATACACCCACTCCAACTTTCACACTACCATTCTTAGCTAACTATAACTGCTGAATTTCTCTGGTTTTGTACAAGTGAAATGTAAGCCTAACTATAACGTTCCTGCAACTTTTGTTTTTTTCATTGATTTTTTTTTTTTTAATTATATTTCCTAACTATACCATCTCTGTAACCTTTGTTTGTTTCAATGAATTTCTAAGGTTTTTTAAATCCTAATTGTTAACTATAACTTTCCTGTATCTTTTGTTTTTTTTCAATTCCTAAGGTTTTCAAAAATTCTATTTCTCAATTGTAATGTCCTTTTATGGAAAGTGAACCTCTACAATTTTCCTATTTTCTTTTTATAATTGCATATTATGCATACTATTTATATAATACACCACTTACTTTTTGATTTGATATTTGTTTATCAGGAAAAACATTAATAACTGGTTTTATTTTTAACAATTCTGTAAGTCGGCATAATATTGTTGCATTTACAGTAGAGATTCTGTTATTAGTAAATGTATTTCACATACTGAAAAAAACACTTAAAGAAATTGTTTAAATAAAGTTTAACTGTAAATATTGAGTAGAATATTGCTTTAACTTTACTTTCTATGATCAAATTAGAAGGAAGCTACCTTTACAAATAACAAAATTAATTCCTAACTGCCAAAGTCACCACAATGAGGTCGGTAGTCGGGAAGAGCACGTGGTTTATACAAAGCGTAAAACATATTTAGACATACTCTTCAGTATATTTAGGTAGGGCTTAATTTGTGTACTTTTGAAACTCATATTTTTGTAGTAAGTTTCCAGAATAGTCGCCTTCAAACACTTTTCTCCGTTTCCACGAAGACAGCGGAAGTCGCAATGACGTCTGTAATCGTGGATATGGCATGTTATTCAACAACTCTGAAACATATTTGTAGACGAATTGTGAACAAGTTTATTAAAGATGTTTACTATTATAATATTAAAGTTCTGCTTTTCTTTCCAAAACTACTTCAAACTTGTATTTTGTATTTCCGCTTCACTGCTGTAACCACAGCTATTTCAGTCACCATGAATATCACAGGGTATTGTGTGCAAGGGTAGTGCCTGGGTGAATGTGTGAGTGCATGGATTGTGACCGGGTGATTGAAAGAAAGTATGAGTAGGTCCGGAGTGAATGGATGAGTGCATGCGTAGTGCCTCAGTAAAAGGATGAGCACAAGGGTAGTGCCTGGGTGATAGGATGTGTGCATGGTTAGTGCCTGAGTGAATGGATGATTGCATGCATACTTCCTAAGTGAATGGATGAGTGCAAGGGTACTGTCTGGGTGATTGAATGAGTGCATGGAAAGGGCCTAGGTGAGATTGTGTAGATGGTGCCTGAGTAAATAGATGAGTGCATGGGTACTGCTTGTGTGATTTGACAAGTACATGGGTAGGTAATATGCTGAAACTCAACAAGGAAAGGAGTACTCTCCACTTCGTTTTTGTGAAATTACAGACTGTCATCTACAGTTTTGAAGACTTGCCCATGCATTCTGAGGTTGCCCCAATAGTTGGACTGATACATACCATTGGAATTTGTCATTATTTGAGACACCTGGAACTTTGTTATGTAGCTGATTTTGCCATTATTGAGTATAGAGACCAGCCGCCAGATATTTGGAGTTCTGTGCCCTGATGAAGTCTGAGGTTATAAACCTATAGACAAAACACGTGTTGGCTACCTGTGACATTGAAGGAACGAAGAACATTGTATTGGACACATATGAAAACTGAATACATCTTCATGAAAACGTATTAAGAAGATTTCAATACTATTACTCGGACTAATTACGCTCTTTTCTGTGAATGTGGCACAGGACTTTGAATTTGTAAGTGCATGGGTAGCGCCTGAGTGAATGGATCAGTTAAAGGCTAGTGCCTGAGTAAATGAATGAGTAGAAGGGTAACACCTGAGTGATTAGATGAGTGTGAGGTAGTGCCTGGGTAATTACAGGATTTTTTCAATTTTTTTTTTCTTTAGTTTTTGACAATCTTCGCAACAACGTCGCGATCATCGTGAATACAACACGAAAACAGAAAATAAAAGCAGACATTCAATGACTACCAACACATCCAAAAATAATATGTAAAAATAATCCATTCTGAACATTGCACTACACATATTACTATATACATACTTCTTTCAAAGCATGTTTAAACTAATATTTTTTTTACTAAGTTGCTTTAAAAACCATCTTTCAGACCTATTTCTTGTTTTCCCGGTTATTCGTGGATGTCGCGATGACGTCGTTGACCATAACAATCGTCTTTTCCATAAAGTCTAAAACACATATCCACACATGCTACAATATTTCACACACTAGGGGTTTCTTACAGTATTCTCTAAAGTCATGTTTTTCTAGAGATTTGATATAAAAATCATCTCTAAAACCTATTTTCCTTTTTCACGGTGATGCCGGAGATCGCGATGACGTCGGTAATCGGGATCCCAGTGGATATGTCATAAAAACAGAAAGTAGAATTAGATATTCAATGGCCACCAACACATCCAAAAATATGTTAAAAAAAATCCATTCTGAACATTGCCCTACACATATTACTAAGTATATACTTCTTTCAAAGCATGTTTAAACTCATATTTTTGTACTGAGTTGGTTTAAAAACTTTCTTTCAGACCTATTTTCTGTTTTCGCGGTTATTCAGGGGCATCGTGATGCTGTTGTTAACCGCGACAATCGAGCCTTTTCCAGAAAGTGAAAATACATACGTGCACATACATTACAGTATTTCACACACTAGAGGTTTATTACTGTACACTTCAAACTCATGTTCTTCTAGTGTATTTCTAGAACAACCGTCTCTAAAACCAATTGTTCTTTTTCGCAGTGAGGCCGGAGATCGTGATGACTTTCGTAATCGTGATCCCTGCGGTTACATCGTGAAAGCAGAAAGCAAAAGCAGGAATTCAATAGTCACCACCGCATAAAAAATGAGAACTATATAATTAAATCTAACCATTACAGTACCTAACTCACTATTAATAAATAACTCTATAAAAATCTATTTTAGACACATAACTTGTGTCACTAACACCTCCATTTCTCAACCACATCTCACCTTTTAACAAAGAATGCTTGGGAGGCCAATATGGCCTCCCCCTCAGGCCTCTTGGACTCCCCCAGTCCCAGGGACTGTCACCTCCCTAAGGCTTTAACTAAAAACAATGTGGGGGCCGCATGCCCCCCCTGCTGCCCCAGGGACCACTACTTCCCCAGAGGAAATATAAAGAAAGCAGAGGGGCCACATGGCCTCCATCATGGAGTCCTAGATGGCCCTGAGGACCACCACCACCCAGGGCCAGCTATTGTAAAGTCCTGGTGTGCTTCCACAGGACTTTGCTGTTTGTTATGGCTTGGCAGGAGCATGGCTCCCAACAAGCCATAGCACACACTTATCTACTTCATGCAAGCAAGAGCATGTAAAATGCTCTTGCTTGACGAAGTGGAGCAGAATTGCTATTGGACAGGGGGAGTTGAATATTAGCAGCTCCCTCTGTCCAAAAGCAATGCCAGTTGCTGCAGGATGCTGGGAGTCAGCAGGGACTGCAGGGGCCTTGAGGCGCCCCCTGTGGCCCCCAACTAAAAGGAACGGGTGCTTTGAATGGGACTAGGACACCCAGTAGAGTGGCAAGGCCCCAGGGGATGGAATCCCTGGGGCCAAAATTGGCCCAGGAGGGTGAACACGGCCCCCCTCCCTTTTTAATTAAAAAAGGGGAAAAAGAGGGCAGGCGCCGGGAGATGGGGTCCCAATGGCTGAAATTGTCCGCATGCCCGTTCCCTTTTTTAAATGAAAAAAAAATGCAGAAGGCCACAGGGAATGGGGTTCCTGGGGAAGGAATTGACCGGGGAGTGGACACGCCCAGCCCCCCCCCCTCTAAATCTTTTTTTTTTTAAGTTGGGCCCCAGGGGATGGGGTCCCCAGGTCTGAAAACAGCCTGGGGAGGGGGCCACACAGCCCCCTCCCTTTTTTAAAAGAAAAACAAACAAAAATGGAAAAGGCCATGAGAAATGGGGTCCAGAGGAACAAAAGGGGGTGCTCAGGCCTCCCTCTAAATTATATAAAAAAAGAAAAGGCTAGGCCTGGGGGTTGGTGTCCCAGGTGCCGAAATCAGCCCTCCTCACCAATTTAAAAAAGACCTTGCTTGGCCCTTGGGGATGGCATCCCCAGGGTGTAAAAGGCTTTAGGGAAGGTGAAAAAAACTCCAGCCCTCTTCACCACCATTCTGCAAACGTACCTCCTGCTGCACTGCCGGCTGGGGATTAAGTCCCATTGGATGCTTAGCATCCTTGGGGTCCTGAAACCCCTTCTGTTACCTCCAGTAAATCCCAGATAGCGGGATTGCTGAGAGGACTAGGAGGCCACACCCCATTTCTCCACCACTCTCTGTAATCGTACCTCCAGGCACTCCACTGGTTGGGGAATGAATTCCACTTTAATCCTGAAGCAAGTAGCCCGATTAGGGTCACCCGGGTCCCTCACAACCACCTCTCAACCTTCCATACTAAATGAAGAGTCAGTCAGACAGTAGAGAGAACAAACCAATACTAGTTTATTCAAAGTACACTCAGAGCGGAGCCCTGTCTGCCCAGTCGCTAGGAGTGTTGCAGAGGGACTGACATCAGCAAGCACAACAATACATTATGTACACTTCGAAACCAATGAAAGCACGCCCACCATGGAATTTTCTAGGGAGATGCAGCTGGTTGATAAATTACAAAGGAGTAAGTTTCGATTCTGAGGCCGGGCACACATTATCTACTATTCAAGGTCACTCTGCCTGTACCAACCACTAGACAAGTGGGAGAAGGCCTATGTCTAGAGAAAAGGTATGCGCTAATATAAACAGTGCATTTATTAATGTGACAGAACTCAGCTCTGAAGAAACAGAACCTGGAGAATGCCGTTTCTTGGAATTCGTTTTGATCATGATACAAAATGGCGCCCTTACACAAAATGGTGCTGTGAATGCTAACTTATGTAAAACAATGCTAAAGCATGTTTTTTTTATTCCAACACTCCTGAGGGCCTTTGGGCTAAAGTGGACTTCTTCCCCCAACCCGTAGTGTGCCAGGAGGCGCATTTGCAGAGTGGTAGAGAAAGGGGTAGTGGTCTCCAAAAACCTCTCAGCAATACTGCTGTGTGGGACTTACTGGTGGTAACAAGAGGAGTATTTGACCCCCAAATTCCCTCAAGAGCCAATGGGACTTCATCCTCCAACTAGTAGTGCACCAGGAGGCATGTTTGCAGAGTGGTGGAGAAAGGGGGCATGGCCACCTAAAACCTCTCAAGAATACCACTGTGTGGGACTCACTGGAGGTAACAGGAGGGTTAGTTGGCCCTTAAGGACCCTCAATAGCCAATGGGACTTCCTCTCCCTACTAGTAGTATGCCAGGAGGTATATTTACAGAGTGGTGCACAAAGGAGGCATAGCCTCCTACCAGGTCTCAGCAATCCTGGTGTGTGGGACTTACTGGAGGTAACAGGAGGGGTAGTTGGACCCCAAAGACAGAGTCCAACTGCCCATCCTGTTATCTCCAATAAGTTCCACACAGCGGGCTTGCTAAGAGGTCTTTGGAGGCCAGACACCATTTCTCCACAACTCTGTAAACGCAGCTCGTGGTGCACCACTGGTTGGGGGATGAAGACCACTTTACTTCTGAGGGACCTTGGGGGCCAAGAATCTCTCCCGGTACCTCCTGTAAGACCTACACAGCAAATTCCTACAAACTCACCGGGGGCCCAGCCCCTTTCTCCACCATTCTGTAAATGTGACTGCTAGTTAAAAAACTATAGAAATTCACTCAAAAAGAAGGTTACAGAGACACTATAGTTAGGCTCAGGTTTTACTCGTACAAAACCAGAGAAATTCTGTAGGTATAGTTAGCTGAGCTAACTATAGCTAGAGTCCCATCAATGCACTGCTTATGACCTCACATATTACATCACTCATTACATGGTCAGTGACATCACTGATGACATCTCAAATGGCATCACTCATAACATCACTCATGACATGACTCATGATATCATCCAATGATTGTGAGTGTTTTTTAATGGTTTATGAGTGTTAAATATATATGTCAAGGTGTATTGGTGAATCAGTGGTTGTATGTGAGAGATTAGGTGTCTCAGTAAATATATGGGTGAGTGATTTGGTTGTGCCAATGTCTGTATCAGTCTGTCAGTGGGTACGTGAGTGGCTGTAAAACGTCTCTGCAACCTGTTTTTTTCAGTGAATTTCTAAGGTTTTTTTAATGCCATTTCCTAACTATAAAGTCCCTGTAACCTTTGGTTTTATCAGTGAATTTCTACTGTTTTTTAAATTCTATTTCCTAACTCTAATGTCCATTAACCTTTGGTGTTTTCAATTATTAGTTTCTTCTCTTTTCACCCCATACCTCTACAAACCTATCAACCTGCACCTAAAATATAACAAAAAAATAAGTACTCCATAATTTACATATTTAAAGTCAATTAAATAATTATTAAACAATCAATCATTAATTGTTACATAAATAATAATTAATTTCACAACCCAGACCTCTACAAACCTAATAGTCTGCAACCAAAATATAAGTGAAATAAATATGTTTTCAATCATTTACATAATTAAAAACCAGTTGGATAAATAAATATCAAATAATTGTTAATTCATTATTATTTAATTAACTTTCCACCCTATACCCCATAAACCTAACAGCCCGAAAATAACATATAACAAAAATAAATCAGTATTGCATAATGTACATAAAAAATATCAATCATATAATTAAATAACATTTATTAAATGAATATTACCTGATTAACTTCCCACCCTATCCCTTAGCTATTTGTTGCCTGTAGACTCACTGGGTCACATGACTGGGTGTAGTTGGCATTTGGGCTTTTTGTATTCCTCTTAGACCGCCACACATAATGGGGAGTTTAGATGTGACCAAATCGGCTATCACTGGCAGGATGGGAGGGAGGAGCCCCACTTACGCTTGAATAGGCTGTGTCCTTTCTCCACCATAAGGGCTGCATAACCCCTGTAGTTAGTTTGGAGCCAGGGCCAGGAAGACAGGGCACCTGCTCACTTTAAAGGCATACTTCTAGAAGCTTCTTTCAACTTCAAAGGCACAACTCAGTATAAATACTGGACCTCAGACACTGCGACTTCAGTACACTTCTGGACTTGTGGGTACTCTGTCAGGAAGAGGAACTGCTGTCCTGATACAAGGACTGCCATTCTACTGGACTGCTGCTTCGAAGTAACTGTGCTGCTGTGCTGACTTCCCCCCTCTCTCCTGGATGAGAAGGACAATGTCCAACAGCATTCCCTGCTGGGTAATCATAGGCCTTTGCTATCTGTGTTGGCATGTAGTTTGGCCATCCCCACACAAACTATTTCACCATACGGGATATTTCCAACAACATTTCAATGAGCTTACTTAAAGGCAGCATTAAAAAAACATAATCGACCCTGTTGTCACTTGCATTTTAATAAGCTGTTTCTTGCCCAATAGTGACAAATTGCAGGCTGTCCTACCATGTTCTTGTTTCAGATTAGACAGTAAGTGATTCAAAGTATCTTCCATCACATTCTCAAGGCCTGTATTTAGAATTATCCTTAGATACTTAGAATTAGATGGTTACACACAATAATGCACCATAGGGCTATATCATCAGCATGAGAAGCATCAGGGACAGTTGGCACACCTGTCTGGTCCCTCTATAGATCTCGTAGTGCAGGGAGATTATGTGTCCAGTGCAGACCCTTGCGGCAGGCTGCGAGTACAATAGCTGGATCCAGCAGATCCACTCAGTGCACATGTTCATATGGTGTAGAACCCTCCAAACAAATCCCCAGCTCAAAGTGTCAAATGACTTTTTGAGGGGTAAGCACAGCACCATTGCAGCTGTTCTGTCTCGCTCTGGTGTCTCTTCCAGTACCCTGAATAGGCATCATATATTGACCGATATGTACCTACCCAGGATGAATACAGTTTAATCTGTCCAGCCATCCAGGACAATAGCCAGTATTTTACTCAGTATTTTGTAGTCCATTTTTAAGAGTGACATAAGCTGGTATGTTGATCTGTCTGTAGGGTCTCTGTGTGGTTTTGTGATAGACATCAACAGGGCCTTGTGCATTGATGGAGGCAGAATGCCTTCCCACAATGTTACATTGTATAGCTTAGCAAGTTGAGGGATCAAAATGCCCATATAAGTATGATAAAATTCATCAGGCAAACCGTCAGTCCCCAGAGCTTTACCCCTGGCTAACTCTTTAATTGCTGCTTGAATTTCAGGTTCTGTTATTGCCTAGCCCAATTGTTCCCTTACTGTGTTGATAACCTGTTGTAGGGTGCTTTGCTGTATGTACTCCTTTATCGTTTGCATGGGGGTTTCTCTGTCCGTCCCTGAAAGCACCTCGCAATAAATAAGGAACACCTCATTCAGAGGAAGCACAAATGAATCCCTGGGCGTTCATGAGTTAGGTAATAGTAGACTCCCCCAGGGGGGGCTTGGCAAGCCAGGCCAGCAACTTGCCTGCCTTATCATCCTCAGTGTGCTAGGATCTGAGATATTTCGTATAATGCAGGCAACATAGTTGGTTGCTTACTGTTCTCCAGCGGCGGATACTGCTTCCACCACTATGTCACTCCAGATTTTCACGTTTTCAAGATCTCTGTGCTCTTCGTCCATGGTTATCAATTATCATTTTAGGTTTCTGTGGCTGCCTACAATCGCCCTAATGCAGTGGCCTCATTACCACACTCTTAAACGCGTCCCATTCCACTAATGTTGAGGTGGCTGTGTCAGTATTTTCCTGGAAGTAATAAACTATAACTTCCTGTAATCCCTCTGTAAATACCTTGTCCTCTAGCAAAGATCCCTCTAGGCGCCACATGAGGAAAAGGTGATGGGGTATATCCTAGGTCAAACTAGTCCTTGGTTGTGGTCCGCTATTCTATTGTCGCCCTAGATATTCGATTCCAGTAAATGTCAGCTCTTTACTCTTTGAAAATATCAAGGACCCCCTGTAAGGTATATAGATCAATTCCTAGGACAGGGCAACAAATACAGTCAGTAATAAATTCCTAGGCAATCAAATACGGATGAATATCACAATAGATGTGTTTTTCAAAACAGAAAACATAAATTATCAGCACAGTGTACCACTTAATGATTATAAAAAAGCTTTTTTTCTTTATTATAAAAAGGAACTAGTCTTTTTTATGGGAAACATTAGATCATCAATAGTCAAGAGTTAAAAAAAGAGAAAACATATTTCTAATACAACAGATAAAAAAATCTAATATTCTCTGGTTATTTCCTAAATTTTAGAAATCATACACCATATAATTTTAGTATAATAACCACAAAAGAAGAGATACATATACAATAAAACAATATAGATCAACAATTCACTAAAATACAATGCGGTAGTAGATCGTCTTCGGCGCGCGTTTCGGCGCACTAGCGCCTTCGTCAGGAAAGCCACACAATTTTCCTGAAATTAAGAGGTACACTGAATTTATATTTGCATTATCATAGTCTTTTGATATACAGCAGCATATTTAAGTTAAAATTAGCTCTTCCAAGAATAACACCAACAATTTTCAACCATATATAGAGATAATAAAGTGAAAGGGATACAAAGAGATGGTAGCCTATACAATAGACCTTATATCACAGAAAAATATAAACCCTATATCCAAGAGTTAATGGACAAGATATAAACACCGTGAAAAAGAGGGCAAATGATTGGTAGAAAACAAAATTACCCAAGTAGAATATATTGTTAATAGCAATAAACTAAGAAAAAGAATTGAAAAGAAAAAAGTAGGGGGTAAAAACTAAGAACCTAAAAGATGAAAACGAAAAGTTCATTGACTTACTGATAACTGAGGAATAAACACTTATGTTTATAAGGAATTCTATTAAAAATATGTGTAATCACTAAAAGAAAAAAGGAAAAAAGAAAAGATGAATGAACTGATGAATTATAATTTATAAATTTATGGAAACAAGGCCTCCAAAATAAATACCTTGTAATAGCGTAATTATTTGCCGATCATCAATGGCATATAAGGCTTATATTTATAGAAGGAACCGATGACGAGGCAAAAAGAGACCAATATTGTCTGGAAAATATACATATAATATATAAGTAACTTAAAAGATTTATGATTCATATTATTGGTCATCATCAAAAATTATATTTAATCTGTAGAATCCGGGCTGATAAAAAAACACACAATATTACCTACCTAACTACAATGTCAATGGATATGACATAAATTCGTGATAATCTTATCTTGAGTTGATAAAAGAGAGGTATTAATTCTTGTCCTCCGTCTAAGTCTGTAAATTATAAAACAAGGAACATTATTTAAATATTGAAATTTTTTATTTCAGTTAGTTTAGAGACAATTATCGAAACATTCAGTTCAGGTAAACAGTTAAGTGGGCAGACCCCTAGTATGTTATCATTCCAGTAGACTTCTATCAAGTTACTCGCTATACTTAAACAAGCCTCAAAGTCTTAAACAATAGTAAGGAGTTGTGATTAAACACGTCTCTAGTACAATGGTATAGGATAAAAGTTTGTGTTACTGACCTAATGATAAAAGACCATGGTTAGGAAAGGGCACGCCTCTACGTTCTCTTCTGATTCTGAACGACTTCCTCAAAACGTTCGTTCCGCGCTATCGTGAAGATTTAAATCTTTATGTGCGTGCATAAGCTGGTCATGTGTTTCTATGTAATGATGCGGATGCATGTAGAAACACAAAACGTAATTGACGCACATAACGTGCGGCTGTATCTGACGTCAGGAGGTAATAATTTACATAGAGGTGAAACCTTTTTTAGCAGAATAAAACTTTATTGTCTTTCTTCTATGAACTCGAATTCTTTATACTGACAATATTAGAAACCTCTCCTTCCATATTCCAAAAAGCAAAGTATTTCAGAATAAAACTTTATTGTTTTACTTCTACGAGCTCGAATTCTTTGTGCTGATAATATTAAAAACCTCCCTTTACATATTCCATAAAGGAAAGTATAGACTAGCATAATATATGACCCAGTCATATCAATATGCAATGGATGTTTTTCTTTTAAAATGTGCAGTTTCTAAATACATGGTACCCAACGATACTTATTTATACGATATGATTATAGCAAAGAATATATATGGGTCTTGAAAATGTGATATTTCTTCTTATCACAGATGGCATATCAGATCGCATTCTCCCATGGCAATTCATTGTTTAGCCCACAGTGGAATGTGTTAAGGACAAAAATCCCCAAAACTTCTCTTTTTTTGCGGACTTTACATCAGCCATTGTTCTCTGCAATGTGGATTTTCTCTAGCACTCGCCATTGGATATCTTCTGGCTTGTGCCCCACATCCAAATAGTGTTTAACTAGAGGTGCAGACGTTTTTGCCATACGGATGGCAGAGCCATGTTCTGCCATACGGGTATGGACTGCTCTAGATGTCTCACCAACATAACCTAATTTGCATGGACACAAAATAAGATAGATAACGTTCTGTGTCTTGCAAGTCCATAGTTGTTGCGCTTGGATGGTATAGCCATTATGTATAAGGGTATCACCTTCTAGAACTTGATCACATGATTTACAAGCAGAACATCTAACAGTACCTTTAATGGGCTTACTGCCATCAATGTTTTTTTGGATAAAACAAACATCTGATTTAAACCTCGAATGGACTATCATATCTTTCAGATTTTTATTCCTGCGATAAGCAAATAGCGGTCTAGCTAACTTATTTTCTACTTCTGGATGGATATTTAAAACGTGCCAATTGGCATTAACTATTTGTTTCACTGTAGCGTTCAATGTAGAGTGTCTAGTAACGCAAACTAATTGATCTGTCTTTCTACGTGTATTGTTAGTAAGAAGATGATCCCTGTCATAATAGCGTGCTCGTTTATATGATTCTCTAACTAGTCTGCGTGGATAACCACGTATTAGAAATTTTTCTTTCATTTTTTCAGCTTGAAGATCAAAATCTGACAATTTTGTACAGTTGCGGCGTAAGCTTAAAGATTGAGTAAAAGGAATACTGTCTTTTTGAGACCGCGGATGGTAGCTATTAAAATGAAGAAGAGTATTTCTAGCAGTGGGTTTGGTAAATAACTCTACTTCTAATATTCCATAGTTATGTTTATTAAAAATATCCCAAAATTCTATCTGTTGTACACTAGTGTGAGCTGTAAATTTTAAATTGGTATCTGCAAGATTTATCCACAACAAGAACTCACCTAGAGTATCTTCCCCATTGGTCCAGATAAAAAAGATGTCATCAATGTATCTGGACCAATGGGAAACAGACTCAAAAAAAGGAGCAACTTCATTATGGATACATTTCTTCTCAAACAAAGCCATATAAATATTGGCTATTGTTGGAGCCACCGAAGCTCCCATACTTAATCCTTTTGTCTGACGATACAATTGTTGATCAAACTCAAAAGTATTTTCTGTGAGGACTGTCAGAAGACATTTAGTAAAAAACGGTTTGGAAGAGGGGATCTTGTCGGATCTTTACCCATAGAGGCAAGTATGCGATCCAGGCGCACATGTAGGTTGTGTGGTGACAACTAGAATGAGTATTCACTTGTGTGTGGATGGGCAGCTCACCATATATCCAGCAGTCTCCAGTCCTCCCACCAACTAAAGAACATTTGCGCTAGGGTTGCACATCCGTGTGCGGCAGTAGGGGATTTGTGTGGTACATTGTCACATCTATCACACAGTTCGTGTCCCTACCCAGTATCATGGGCATAGGCACCATGGGAGCCACTGTGTGGACAGTAAGTCATATAATTTCTGCTGGCCGGCATTGGGGGCAAACACTCCCCCTCCCATTGTGATGGCCCTCTCAACCAGCTTGCACATTAGCAGTATATATCTGCCCTCCAGTGCTCTCAAATATACAAGTTTGAAAGACAAGTGTTGTAGAGGTACTACTGTGATTCAAGACTGTATAATTAGGGCACTCATGATGCATTAATACAACCTACAAACAACATAATGGGGGTAGGGGTCAGTGCAGGGTAGGTTTGGTGATCGTTAGTGGCTTTAGCACATGATTTCATGAACTAGGTGACCGGATCACAAATAGTGTAACTACAGTGTGTGGCAGGGACAACAGTGCAAACGAAGTGGGCAGTCTATCATATAATGCAATCTCCAGAAGCAGGATTTGGAAGGTGATGGAGCATGGTTTTGTAAAGAAGAAACTTGCTAGGGTGCAATCCTCTCAAATAACGTGTAACACTTTAATCAATTTGTTTTGTGAATACTAATAATTGCATTACAAACAATATATCATATCTAGGGGATGCTTTTCTATGTTTATTACTAACCAGTAACCTGTGTGTCATTAAAAGGGCCAACAAAACGCGGTAATTTCACTGTGCATGCGTCTACTGCATCTACGTGGTATGACGTTTTCTATGCTGTGGGGGGAAAACTTTCACAGCTGCACAATAGCATTTAAAATGGCCGCTTAAAACTCACATGTTAATACGCATGCTTTGCTTAAATTAAACCTTGCAAGTTCTACTAATTACTAATGCGAAAGAGATAAATAAGTAAATGAGATTAGAGTAGTGATAAATGATATACAGTGAATTCATTTATTTTTGTATTTTAACATGTTTTTCTCTGATTTTATTATTAGTGCGTATTTGGGCCTCAGAGGGTGTCTGAAATCCCTACCCCACTTGATCTGTGCGCACACGCACTAAACCCTGCCCGGACCTATGATGACACCGTTGAAACCCAGCCAAGGACAAGCTGGGGAGAATCCCATGAGAACTCAACCTATTGACCCAGACAAAGGAAGAAATATCAAAACAATGTATCTAAAATGTATTGACTATAACGTGAAATGCGGGTGGGAATAAAGCTTTGGGAAAGTAAATTAATGGGACGGAAACATAGAACAAAAAGACCTAAGTAAAATATTATATTTAATATGGTGTGATGAACTCACCTCCTTGTCCTGTCCAATCAGAAGTAAGGGAAAACACAATATTGAAATATTTGGGGGTGGTACACAAACACAGAATAGTTTAATTGAGGTAAGTTAGTTAGAAGATCTGTCAGACCCGTCATTCCGACTCATCACAGACCCGACACAGATGCTGCCACAGACTCTGTCAGAGACGCTGTCTCAGACCCTGCAGATGCCAGAGACCCTGCTCAAGAGACCGAAATACTGATCGATAATCCAATCCTCTAGAAGAGGAGTCGTGGAAGAAATATCGAGGAGAGTAGTTCCAGAGAGGGGTGCGACCCTGGCGTAGCACTTGGAAGAGGTCACCTTCCCGAGCCTGAACCTGTCCTGATCCTCTGTCTTCCACCTGTCCCGGTGGACTCCATCTGGCCCATCTTCAAGGAGTTGGGTTCATCTATCACCCTAGGTAAATATAATTCTGTGAAATCTGTCATTGTACCTGCTCTCTATTTTTCTCCCTCTTCAGGTACTGTCATCACGAGATTTGCATTGTGACTTATTATTATTTGAACTAAACTTGATTTCTTCCCTGAATGAAACCCGGATGTTTACAGTGTATTTGATCTTTGACTCACAAAATTATTGATTAGATAAAATGTTTACAACTTTTTGAGTCTGTGATTATTGAAGAACCCCTTAAATGTTATTTCTGCCTATTCTACACGCTTCCAGATTCATTGACCAGAGGAAATTATTTGTCAAGGAGATTTGATTGGTTAGATTTGGGTAAAGATAACAAAATCTTGCAGGTAAAACAAAATTGATCCCCGCGATATTACTAGCTTATTGTATGAATATTTATGGGCCCAGGTGAATATATGGTATGTGAGTAACCAGAGCTGGTAATCCGCTGGATCAGTTTTTCTTGGTAGCAAAGGATGGTAGAGTTTTCGTCAAGAGGGGGGTCTTCTTGATGGGAGACTTTAAAAATCATATCTTTATGAGTCTGAACCAGTGAGTCCTATTGATCTGAAATAGGTATTTGTTGGCGCCCACGTTTCTCCCCCAGAGTAATGCCATGCCCTCAGTGCGTGCCCACTGTTGTAGGTCATGGTGCGGGTAGGACAAAGGGGGGGCTACTGACTTCCATCACCAAGAGAGCTTTATGGGCCAGGAGGAGTGCAAGATCCAGGAATGTGGTAGTGAATTTTGATTAACTCTAGGAGGGTTACTCCTGTGGAACCCTGTACCTGCCTGTCCATGAGATGTTCTTAGGTAGAGTGGTCCCCGGACCAATTAGACTGTAGCTGCGTTCAATCCCACATCATGTGTATCAGGTGGGCCAGCATCTGTTTGCATCGCCGGCAGGTTGGGGAGGCTGCATGGAAGAGTGCCAGCAGTTTCTGCGGAGTTAAGTATGCCCTGTGAAGGATACATGTTTGAATACATTTAAAATGTACGTTACGGGGGACTTCAGAAGGATAGCGAAGCGCAGCCTGTCATTCCCTGTCATTGAAGGCTATGTGGATCTCGCCTTCCCAGGTGGCCTGCCGTGCATGGAGGGCGGCACCAGTGTTTCCCCGGATCCCCTTTTAAAGCCAGGACACCAACTGTCATCTGTGTCCTATGGTATGCAATGCCTGTAAGGCTATGTCAGTGGGTGGTTCCTGCTGGAGAATCTGCTAGATCTGGTGCAGGGCCAGTTGTTACTTGCCGTAGGTAAGGGGCTTCCCAGTAGGAAGGTCCAGACGCTAGTTAGGGCCTTAAATTCTAGAAGGAGGCTGTCTTCAATCAATTCACTAACAGTACTCAACACTTTGGCTTCCCAGCGCACCAATTCACCTGATTAAACTCACATTGGCTAGTGCAGCATACCTTTCAATGGGATGGCCGGGGCATATGTGGGCTCATTTTTAGTGTAAGTAAAGGTGTTTCACAAGCATGCACGTGCTATACCTAAGAGTAGGGTACATTTCAATGGGGGTTTAGAGGATGGGAATAGAACCTTGTGCAGCTGTTCCAGTGTGAGTTAAGCTGGTGACCAACCAGAGTGTTGGCCACTGCAGTTGTGCCGCATACTAGTATGAATGGAAAACAGATGCATTCAAACTGCCCTACTCAGTGGGGGGATGGATTCTGGACAATGCAAGCTGCCTTCTCCCCATGCCCCAGATGAGGTTGCACAAGATAATACTGATGCAGCAAAAGATCGTCCCAGGAATGAGCACTTGGAGGTTTACAAAGTAGTAAAGCAAGGGTGACAACACCGCCATTTTAGAGAGGGGCATTTGACAGTGGGAGGATGGCCCAAAAATTGGCTTGGGCACGGATTGCTATTATTGCAATGCCTAGGATGCCCTCAAGGATTCCCCTTGGTTATATAAAATGCCCACTGGATGGGTTTGGTCCCGCAGTAGAAAGATGAAAGTCTTTGAAAGGTTTACCTTAAGCCCAGACAGGCCGTGAAACTCAGTTAGTACATGTGCAAGACGGGCAAGGTACAACTGGACTGAGCGGATATATAGTAGCATGTCATCAGCATAGAGAGAGATAGTGTGTGTGGTTTACCCTAGGAATTTTCCCAAATGCCTCCCTGCTAATGTAGCCAGCAAGCCAGGTGCTCCACCAATAAAACAAATGAGAGTGAAGACAGGGGGCAACCCTGTTGGATTCCCAAAGCTATTGTGTATGCCTTGGAAATGTGTGACCTGGTCCATTGGCTCAGAGTGCAACAGCCAGATCCACTTCAGCATGCAAGGGCCAAAACAAATGAACTGCGAGTCCACTAGCATGTATTCCCATCCTAATGTGTCAAAGGCCTGTTCAGTATCATTAGAATTACAAGCCGCCTCTGGCCAGGCCTGTGTCACTCCCTCCATGACCCACTGTGTACAGACGACATGTATTAAGGAAAGTATTGCACTGAGGTACAAACCCATTGTGAGCAAGATGTATGAGGTCAGGGAGATGTGGAGGTATCCTATCCACCAATGTTTTGCTGAGAATTTTTGTAATCAGTATTGAGCATGGATTAAGAACGGTGGCAGGCCACATTGCTTGGTTCTCTATTGGAATTTGGGATTGAGGTGACACTTACCTCCCTCATGGTAGGGGTAAGTACTCTCAGCTGGAAGGCCTCAGCATAGAGGCCCTACAGTCACTGGGCAAGGAGTTCCTCATATGTGGCATAAAAACTTCATGCAGAGTTCATCCTATCCTGGCATCATCCCTCAGGGCAGGGTCCTAATCGCCTGTCAGATTTGCTATTGTGAAAGAGGGGCGTCCAGTTCCTGAATAGCCTCCGGAGGAATATGAGTGAGATCTAGACCATCCAAAAATTGTTGGTGAACTGGAGCAGAAGCAGAAGCAGAGGGGCTTAGCGAGAAAAGTTGCTGGTATTTGATCTAAAACTGCACATTAAAGGCATTCTGCATGAATGCCAAGGTTCCCTTGTTGTTTAATGGGAGAGGACTTTCTAGGGGACGAACAAGACAAGCTAGCATGCTACCTGGCTTATCTGCTTCAATATGTGTTGTAGTTGCATATGTCCTTGCATCTAGGCACAGGAGCATCTCCAGTAGCTCGGCACAGTCATTCCTCACCTGTTGTAGGCATCCATAATGCCCAGGTGTGGTAGTGTGGGTGACCTCTATGTTCAGCCGTGCCCCGTTCCAACTTCTGCATCTCAGCCGTCAGAAAGGCCTTGTGCCTATTGTGGTAAGTAATGTTAATCCCCAGATAACCATCTTGTATTCCTCACACTCTATTGCTCTGGAAGAATTAGTGACTGCATTATCGGGAAAATTTACAGTCACTGCGCTTATAGTTTCATGGAATGCTTCATCCTCAAGCCATAATGGCTGCATCCGCAAGGTGGGAGCTGGGGTGGGGGTATGATTTGCAGGTTATGGTCAGATATTTCCCAGGTAGTCTATATCCAGGACTTGTGGATGTAAAGGGAATCTGCAGACCAGTCGATATAGGCATATGTGGAATGAATGTACCTGGGAAAAAAGGAATAATTTAGCACCTGTGGATATCGTGTCCTCTAAACGTCTACCATCCTCCAATAGTGCAGCCAATCCATAAACGCCACTGAGCTACGTACAGCAGGAGCTGTCGACACGGGGGGTTTCACTTATCTAGTAGAGTATCTAGGACTAAGTTATAGTCCTCAATAGTATGCAATAAAAGTCTATCCAAGGGGCCAGTTGGACAAAGAGGGATGCACAAAAATGAGGTTGTTCAGAATTGGTCGCATAAACAGATCCCAGCACCACCACCAGCCCATCCATCAGGCTAGGGTGAATCAAACATCTGGATCAACTTTGGGCTTCTTCTGCAGGAAGGGAATCACTCCCACTTGTGTCAGAGGACTGGCAACTCTGCAGCGTCGACATATGTCTCTTGGAGGAAAGTTTGTTGGCCAAGGTGTACCCATGTCTGATAGTATTTATTGGCATTGCCCATTACTCCGACATTCAAGATGAAGAATGTGCATTTGGTCCTTCTCCTTGTGTAGGTATTACTAAGGGAAGGAGCCCAATGTGCAAGTAGCTGACCAGGGGTATCAGGCATCAGGTCCGCTTGGGGATCTTTGGGGTAAAGACAAGGGCACACTGTTTGAGGAAATCAACTTAAAGGGAAGCAACAGTCCAGCCACTAACAAATCAGGAGCCGTCCAAATGTTAAACAGCTCCCAACAGGGAAAAACAAAGTGGGTGATTTCCTTTGCAATTACCTTCAACTGAGCTGGATAGAACAGGGTATATTTCAGGGACTGGTCTCGCAAACTCTTTTTGACCCCTTATAAGAAGACCCAGTGTTATTGCACTGCTAGCGTGAATCTGGGACGACTGAGACACAGGATGCCCCCACCATGATAGGATGCTGTTCTCTAGCCTTTCACAGTATGTGGTCCCTGTATTTTAGGAATATGGCCATCATCGGCAGTGAAAGAACTCCAGGAGAAGGCAATCTGGCTGGGACCCAGTGGGCTCGCTCCACAAGGAACATCGCGAATAGCCCTCCAGGGCAGATTTCCACCTGAAGTCAGTGTTCTACATACAACAGAGATACTTTCACTCTACAAACTCTGATAGTCCAATAATCTGCAGGTTATTATGACAGGCTCGTCCTTCTGCATCTTCTGCTCGTTCCTTCAGAAATGGGATCCTCCCCGTGAGTTCTTATATGCACTGCGCTGCATCTATCCATTGGGGCTACAACTTCTGAATCTTCTGCTCCATTGCAGTCAGCCTGGCTTTTGTTTTAAAGTAGTCTTCTCCAATCAGATTGAAGTGAAAAGAGAGGGTGTTGATTTTGGATTCCATCACAGTTTTCGATTCATGGACCGCTGCACGGATCAGGTGCAACTTGTCAGGGAGTCTATGAATGGTGGTCAATGTTGAGTAGCGACAGTGCTGAGACGCAGAGCTGGGCGGGCCACTGGCAGACTTCCGATGGTGTGAGTGATTGTGGTCATATTTCTGCTGGTGCGAAGTCACCCCATCAAGGCCACAGTTCTCCTTCAGTCATATTGCAGCAAGAATCGCCATTCCACAGTAGGTCAGCTGCTTGTCTGAGGTCCTGCTTCTCTTGAAGGGCCACCATCATGAAAAGCCAGGGCAGCAATGTGGAGAACAGAGGGCCTCCCCTGAACACAGTCTGCCAGTCACCCCCAACAGGGAAGGGCTGGCACAAGCAGCTGCCACAATGAGCCCCGGATGAACGATGGACCCCTGATGTGGGCCAGTCATCAGGGTTCATACCATAGACCCTGTTCGCCTAGGGAGGCAAGAAGTTTAATCCGCACAATCTTCAGTTGTGGGGAGGGGAAGAGTAGTCGCTTCTCACCAGGAGCCTCCACCACTGCTTATAAAAGGCCCCTCTTGCTTCCACTAGGCACCCCCACACAGGCCTACATGGAAACTGGAAGCACTGTGTCCCACCAGTCTTTGCTGCCTCTTCCGTCCTCCAGCCCCATTGCCTCACTCGGGGTGCGGTCCCTATCAGCAGCTTCCGGCCCCTGGGTGGCACAAAGAGCAGATGTAACCTTATCCACCCCGAGGGAGGACGGAAAGCTACACCACCCAGCAGAAAGTACTACCTGCCTGGTGGGAATGCAGGCGATGTGTGGGCCGGAGCAGCACGATTATGCATTCTCCATCTTCATTGGTCAGCCATTCCCCATATCAGTGCCATGTTGATAACAGTAGAAGGAGAGAAAGCTATGAGGACAATTGAGGGAGAATTTGCAGTGACTGTTTATTTTGAGGTAACTAAATATGATTGTGAAAATGACAAGATAAATGTCAGTATTCTAGAGTTGCGGTTCTTAACCTGTAGTCTGGGGATCCCTGAGGTTCTGCAAAGCCCACTCAGAGCGTCAGTGACTGCTTAGAAGATTAAATAATATCAACAGATTAATAAAATGTATATTGAAAAAAGCAAAATGTAGAATTGAAAATGTTAAAACATTCTGTAAATGTGGAAGTATTTGAAATTGGAAACTAAGTTAGAATCCTCATATTGAGCCTTGGGAGTAGTGCAAGTACATCAAACGAATATAGTATGTATGATGAGCGGCCTCTTGAATTTAGAAAATCTCCAACCTTCCCACTGAAATAAAAATTTGGATTTATTTTATATTTGTTTGTGAATTATATAAAATATTAAATCAATTGTATATTTTTTAGATGAATGCTTGCTTCTGTATTTCTTTATGGTTTTTTTTGTTGTTTAACACTTTCCCTACTGTTGCGCTGACTGGAGTGGGAGTAGTCAATTAATCATATAAGCTTTATTTCGGTCATTGCGACCATAAAAGTGCATATGCATACAATACAAGGAAACAAGATAAAAACATACCAAAATTTGTTATCAATAGATCTAAAAAGTTTCAACTTGATTGATTATCCTTAATACTAATATAAAAAGATAAAACTGGCTTATAAAGTGTGTGTCAACAAAAGCCTATGCTGCGATGGAATTAGGCAGCATGGCCAGCCATGCAGTCACAATGCTAAAAATTGGCTTTATAACCAGAGCTAAGAAACATATTATTTATTTAAAAAGAGGTTATAAAGTTAATTAGAAAAGTTACAATCGGGTACATTTTCAGCACTGATCTTCTAATGATTCACATTTTGCGGAGAAACTTGACAATTGCACAGTCAAATAGAAGACTAGAGTCTGATTTTAAAATGTGCAGTGCCTCGCAATGGCAATGGAGGCCAAGCTGCCTACAAACAGGAGCTAGCCATTTGGCTGTTGGAGAATGGTACATGGGACACATAAAAAAATGTGACTAAATGACTCAGCAACAAGAGGACAACGTGGACAACACTGCATTGTGGTGGAAGGCTGCCATCAAGAGGCTATAAAAGTATTCACTGGGAGGGAGCCAAATCTGAATTGCATATACAGCTTCCTATCCTGCGGGATCATGATGGCCTCCAGATGTTGTTCATAAACACCTGACAGTTTAAATTCCATAAAATCCATTGTGAGTCAGCCCCAGGACGAATGAGAGATAGAGGACTGGGCCACCCAATTCCAATATTGTTTCTTAATCAGGTCTTTGCTAGGCAATAATGCTGGGTCCTTTGTGTCCCACTATCCCTTCAGCCCTATAATGGTAAGCAAGGACTTCACTTTAAGGAACCAACCAATTTTCTTGAAGCAGTCAAGAGCGCTTACTTCGACAAGGGCATCAGCATAAGGGAGAAGCTCAGGAGTTGATTTTAAACACAACCAAAACAATAGGGGGCAAAGCTTAGCTTTCTCCACAATTGAGGAACTGCCCATGTCCAGTCTTAGTGGGTGAAGAGGGGTACTCTGAGGAAGTGAGCATAGAGCTCTCAAAAATGTATTCTCTGTCGTAAGAAGGCCGTCTAATTTTTCGAAGCCCCAAAGCTCGACCACATACAGAGCTGAACCTACTTCCCTGTGATCATATAAATGGAGTGGGGCTGCTTCTGGTTTGCTCTGGGAGGTCCTATGCTCTTTGATCAAAACCCCAGTGGTCTGTCTATGCTGGAGAGTCCGCTTCATTACATGGTGCTTCCAAGACAAATCCTCTGAGAGATTGACGCCGGGGTAATCGAAGGTGTTCACTCTCTACAAGGGAATCCCACCCAGTGTTAACTTGCCTTTAAATTATTTGTGAGGGTTCAGCATTAAGAGTTTGGTCTTTGAGGTATTAACCTCTAGGCCTCTCATTGCACAGAAAACCTCGGAGCAATCTAAAAACAGTGACAATAGTACAGTACAGTTTCCTACTGTTGTGTAGACTGGAGCGCGAATGGTAAATAGTAAATTCTTCATATATATTTATTTTTTATAGTAGCAAATAAAAATACAAATAAAAATATTCAATATATTTCTAAATAATAGTGTTATGTTAAATATCTGTATATATGAACATATAAAATATATATTTATTGAAACACAATTGAGAGGCAACAAAAGAGTACACATGCAAAATTGGTACATAGAACATCAAGAGGAAATGAACCTTTTTCGGTTGATTCTGTGTTTCGTCAATCAATTGCTTCTTCACTAGATGTAGATAAGTGCAGCCAATGCAATTCACCAAGTTACAGGCTTCGTCAAGGCAAAATCATGTGTCTAGCCAGACACAATGTTTAAAGTAGACACATTGTAATGAATGATACACCAGTATTCTACGAGGTACCTTATGGCCACAGCAAGTTCAAAGTTCTGTCAGCTGCTGGTAAGCAAACAGACAAGATGTTATGCCATTGTCATTGGAAAAGACATCCATCCATATCGCACTACAATCGACCATAAGTAAGTCAACCGCCAGTGTTCGGCGGTCCCACACTGTGACCACTTGTTCAAATTTCAATATATATTTATGCGTGTATTTTTATGTAAGTATTCATTTATAAATATTATTAAATGTAACTCAAATTTATTTAATTTACATTATATGAATGTTCTATATTAAAATATTTGATATTGACTATGTTATACTATATATAGTATATATATATATATATATATATATATATATATATATATATATATATATATATATATATATATATATATATATATATATGAAAACTGAAGTTGTTGTATTAATTTACGGTATTAGTGTGAAACGATCTTTTTTCTCTGATATTTTTGTACTTACTTTTATAGGTATACACAAACTATATTTTTTGTATCCAATATTTTTAACACAATATGTTTGTGTGAATGATATCTGTGTTCCCAATATTATATCAGTGATCCCCCACTCGAATACTATTGGGCAGCTCACCTCAGATTTATCTCTGAACAGGTCGTACACGCAAGCGATAAACACTGGTTCCACATAGATGTGGCTTGTTGCCCTTTATGGGACTTAGCTTGCTCCATAAGCACACCAGAACAAAAAGTGCATACATAGCTACTCCCACCAAAGCAGTCATAGAGATTTGGGATAAACTGTCTCTTTGGAGGGATCTCACAACCTTCCCTTCCCCAACAGGCCAATTGCCCTTAGCCGAGAATTTACCCTTGCCCTCAACCCCCATGTGTTCCTATCTGGAAGTCCGGTGAGTGTAGGACTCTGCGCAACCTCTTTGTGGGAGGAAACATCAAGCCCTTTGACCAAAGCACCATTTACCGTACATCCTCTATCCTCTGTTGGCAATGCGGAGTAGAACCAGGAGACTTCTGCCAAATCTGGCGGTCTTGCTCTCTTATCACCACATACTGGAAGGAAATTCTTGGACACATCAAGGGTACTGTAGGATTTCCAATCTCTACCTCCTACTCTACTATCATATGAGATATCCGGCACCACACACATGAGGTTATGACGCATACCGACTGGCGGCTCATTAGCCACATGCTAACTGCTTCAAAAAAGCTCATAGCTCTCGCCTGGAAGAAAACGATTGTCCCCTCCCATTTCCCATTGGTTTACGTACCTATAGCACGGTATAGCAATGGAGCAGCTGTCCAATAAATTGGCCCATACTGATAAATATGTCATACGTATTCGATTATCTCTCTCGCCTTGAGTATACTTGCTTAAACTCACTAAAGCTTGAAGCGCTACAGCTCTTTGACTAGACAGCCCACCAGTAATCACAGTAGTGGCCATAATGCTAGGCACTTGCCTGCTGCCACTCCACCAGAGAGGCCTGGCATGTGCTACTCCAAGGCGATGAGAAGGATCTGGGGTTCTAAGGGAGACATTATGACTTGAAACCTGAGGCACTTTTTGTTTCAATGTTCTTTGTTATCTGTCATGCATACCTACCTGTGGCACACAGCCGTTGGATTTCCCGCGTCTGTAGCTGCTATCACAGTATCGTAGCATCTCTATATCATTGCATCGAAATGTACTAATGTGTCGGGGTTTACTTAAGTGGTGCAGTTTTAGATTCAAGACTACATCTTGTTTTGTTTTATGGAAGACCTTTAAAAACAGATTTCAAGCAAAATATATATGTAGACATCTACAATAATTTTGTTTAAAAAATCCCAGTATCAAACATTAGTTCACTTTGTTGTCCATTGATTTCAATAGTTCCCTAATTTGCTATTAGGCCATATGTTTTTTTCTTGCGATGATTGCTAGAGGTGTTGCAATTGATTGCTCTCAAATAATCTAACTAAAAATATGCATTTATGGTTCTATTAGTTTAGAGCTGCAAAACCTTCAAGTTCTCTAGAGCGCACAAAACACAGCTGTGCACTTGTGAACTTATTAGTAATTTTGTACTTCTTATGTCTTTGCACAAGTTTTACTCAGTCACAATAAAGCAGTTTATTCAGTTACGATGTACTTTACCTAGATTTCTATCTTATGAAATCTAATGACATAAGCATTTACATAAATGTTAACATCTCACAAGTAATACGAAACATGTCTGATACACGTTTTGATCCGAAAGCAATGCTTGATTGTCTTGAAAAGCATTCTGGATCTGTTGATGGCTTCATTGACGGTGCTGTTATAATACTTCACTTTGTCTGATGTGATGAGCTGTCTGGGTGTTGCGCAGAGACTTCAGTATCGTGAGGATATCAAGAGTTCTGGTTTTCTTCCATTTACTTTCCTGTCTGTGGATGGATTGTTTAATGCCCTCAAGGTCTTTAGAGTACCAGATTGCTGAAGGCTTTGGCTAACACGTGCATGTTTTATTTGAGGGCTGCATGTTCACATAGTTTTCTAAAAAAGGTGAGTACAAGGATTAGGTGGTCTACGGAGAAGTCTTTGAAGGATGTAAAAGTTTGGTATTCTCTTTTACTTGGTCTTTGTTTGTTGGTAGGATGCTGAACAGAGATATAGGAATGGCAAAGTGGTCCTTTCTGTCCAGGGGTATGGGTAGTTAGCATTGGATTGTTCGAGATGATGGGAGCACAGGGCTGAGGATATGCCCGTTAGAGTGTGTTGGTTCTATGGCATGCTGTACCACAAGTCTTTGGAGGAGATTGAGGAGGTTTTGTTGGCTTTTTTGTGATTCTGTTGTCTGGGAGGTCAAAGTCACCCAAGAGTTGACTTTCTCCCTTGTTATGTGCACAGGTCATATGATGGATGCTGTAGCCTGTGGGAAAAAGGGGCGTCTAGGATGTGCGAGATGTGGGAATGAACCATGTTTATGTAATCAAGAGGGTATCAAGCTTGCGACAGATGCTGAGGTCTCAAATGTCTGGTGTGTGGAAGACTGCTGAGTTAATGTTAAGGAGCATGAGTTGGATCTGGAGTTCTCTTGGTGTGTGTTAGTGGGATGTGTAGGAGATTCAGTCTGAGTTGTGCGAATGATTTGTGAGCATTGGGTCATTTAGATCTCTGTGTGTATGTGGGCATTGTCAGTAAGGCTTGTTGGGTGAGGCTTATGATTATATTTTACCTTGTAAGTTTGAGGGGTGCTGGCCCAAGGCACTTCCTGGCCCTAAAATTCCTCAAATGTGATAACCCTGTCTTAGTCTTGTCTTATATTCTACTTTTTGACTACGCCATTATGTTAAGAATGATGGGCCAATCGCAAAACACATTGGACAGTGGAGCCTGCCGTAATTAGACATGTCAGGAGTAGTTTCAGTAACACATCCATCCAATAATGGCATGGAGAACCAGTGAGCATTTGTTTCATTTTCCAGTGACAAACACCCAAGGTAGTGAAGGACTGTCTTTAAAAAAGGAAGGGCATTGCCTCTGACATACTTGGAGTTCCCGACCTGCATACAGGGTATATGATCAATGTCTTCTGCCTGGCGTCAAAAGATGTAAAAGGCAGTTCTGGGCAGAAAACAAAATGTCTGACCTGTTGTCAAAGGATCGCCTACATAGGCAGCTATGTCAGCTGGACGTTGTGTGCTGAGCAGGATGTTTACAATGGCTGTGCCTATGGAAAACAATAGTTCTCCTGCATCTTTCTAAGAGGTTGGTGTGTGAGCCAGCTGCAAATATTTAATAGGTGTCCCATTGCCATAAATTTCTGTTGTTGCCTATTTTGATCACAGCGTAAAAATAAATAAGTATCTTTAAACATCAATTTACTCGCCTACGTACTGAAGCACATATTTAGTAGCAGCAACAGATCTGTCTTCATAATTTGCAAACACGTACAGTAGATTTTATTTTCTCTGACATCTAATACATTCAAATGTGGAATTCTGTGTGTTCTCAGCGATCCATGTGAAATCTCATGCATACATGTTTTGAAAATATTTTCATTTGACTTAGGGGTAAAAGTGGGATTTGGCTAAGAGTTTGAAAAATATTCATCTTAGCATTAGGGCTTGGTTTAATGTTAGAATCAAGGTTAGGTTTACAGTTAGCATGAAGGCTATAGTTTGGTTCATTGTTAAGCTGACTGATATAGATTGAAGTCATAGTGGTGCTGTAACTGGCAATTGAAATCAGGGGATACAACGTTAAAGTAATTGTCAAGGTGAAAATGTTAAATAGATGTTTGCTGCAGTAATCGATGTCTTATATGACTAACAGTCTAATACGCTGCTTAGATTTAAGCAACAAAATATGGTAGTAATAATAATGTTCCATTTCTACTTAAAACTGTCTTCCCTTTCTTGTCTCCCTAAAGAGATGCAGATACTGCGTGCATCACTGGCTGTGCTGGGCAAGGGGTGCCTGGCTGCTTCCTTCGTCTGTTGCTACCTGTTCTCTGGTGAGCTGTACCCAACCATGCTTAGGTAACAGAAATGCTGATGTAGAAAACTTCCCTGTAAGGCTATGCCCTTTTTGCATGGTCATCCCCTACTTTTTGCTACATTGTCTTGCTTATGTATGGACTCTGAAGACTATGGAGCTGCCATTCAGTGCCCAGTGTTTTTGCTCCAACCTCTAAAAGAATGTAGAAATGGCTAATACCTTAATTACATATTTACCTTACCTATCAGTCCCTAGTATATATTACGCTGTGTACCCAGGACCTGTAAGTTAACCATCACTAGTGGACTCCAGCAATATTTGTGCTACAATTAAAGTGAGCATGTAAAACATTCACTCTAGGCCTGCCAGAACAGCCTAGCATGGCAGTTTTGAAACTGTCATATGGGTCTGTTAAAATCTCCCTGTAGCAGGCACAAACCTTCCTTTTTAACACGTATAAGTCATCCCTAAAGAAGGCCCTAAATGGCCATAGTACAATACCTCAATTGTCCTGTGGGATTCATTAACAGGAGGACCTCAAGTACACATCTGAGGTACCCGATTCAATTGTAAATATTACTCTTAATTGAACAATGGAAACAATTAGTAATAAGTACAGGACACTCTATGTTTGTTTAAGAACTACAACAACCGCCTACCCCAAAAGTATATACACTATATGGAGACATCATTTCGTTCTCTGATATTCTTGCCGTTGTGTTCGAAGATACTGATGAGACATGTCTTTATTGGGATATCTGGCTCTCATCTACCCCCTGTGGCTGGCTTCAATAATTGCCTCTCATATGCCCTAAAGAAGGCTGTTGGATTTTTGTCTCACATGTTGCAGGCATCTTTCACCATACTGATCAAAATGATTGGAGCTCCCCTCCTCATCTGACACTGAGGTGCCTGAAAGAGTAATCATCTTATTATTATTCCATCCTACGCTTGAGTAAGAGTGTGAACTTGAATAAAATGTATTTGCATATTGAGGTATACATCAAATGAGAACCTGAACTGAATCAATAATTATACCACTTTGAGAACTGCTGGGCATTACATTTAAGGTTGACAAGCAAGTGACTGTGTATTTATTACTGTTTACTTATGAGTATTTATGATCTCTGGGGTAGACAACTATTCTGTGTTTCTTTTATATTTACCCCTGTTCTGCACCTATTATGCATTTTCAGGAACCCTATTTTATTGATTTTGTGTGCCCTTTACATATCAGCCTTATTCAGAGTACGGAACCAGTTGGAGCAAAATATTCAGCAGACATCTGAAAAATCTCATACACAGTCCTTGGCCAATATTGATTATCAAACTTATAACATTTTTCAGATGTCTGCTGAATGTTGTGCTCCAACTAATCCTGCAGAGGCATTAGGAGTAAGAGAATTGAAATATACACTGCTTGAGTAAGAGTTAAGACTCATTCTATTGACTTACTGGGGTATTAATTATTCAACACGTATTGCACTTGGTGATATAGAGTACTAGGCGATTGCAGTATCCACGTGAGATACCTGGTAAACTAGGCCGATGTAAGAATATTATGAATATGTGGACCTCGTAGTTTAGATAAGGCAGCTGAAGCACAAGAAGATGATTTAGGTATTAACCGTACACATACATCTTTGATGTTATTTTAGTGGTGGAAGTAGTTTGCATGAGAATATTTTGGGGTGCATGGGGAATCATGTAGGTGAACTGCAAAAAAATAGTGTAATAGGTGGTAATTGATCATTTTTGGTCCTACCACAGCTGGTGTGACTGATGAATTCAGGAAGTATCATTGTACTCATGATCAAGGTGGTGATTAAAGTGGTGAAGCAGGAAGCATTTGTTTGGATTCGGTCTGGTGGACTGTAGATTTCTTTCTTTCTTTTTCCCATGCAAGTATATTAGTCAGGTGCAGAAGTATTAAGGGAGCCCTAATAGTCATCTGAGGTCAAAACATGGACAAGCCCCCCGTTGATTGTCTAACGGCTATATAGCACTAGGAGATATTGTGGACAGATTGCCACTATCTCTGTTTCAAACTAATTTGAAGTTATTGTTCAACCACTGGGGAATGTACAGTCTCTTGTGTCATATAGGTTGTAAACGTGTTCATGATTTGAGCCCTTCATCATCTGCACCATGATCACATTTTGTATTTATTACACCTTTCTCTGAATAAGGCTGATCAACAAATTATGTAAACTAATATAGTGTCCTATATTTATTACTTATTGTCTCGGTGGTTAAGTTAAGAATGATATTTTTCTTTTTTCTTTTTTTATTATATTCTTTTATTGAGAATAACAAATCTACAGCAGCAAGTATTACATGGAAAGATCATAAATAGAATCATATCCAATAGATGAATAAAGGTCAAGCTAAAAAGATGGCCATTCAGCACAATTCGAATTCATCCGTGAGATTTAGTGCAAAGAGTTAACCTACAATACAGTACAAAAGATAAGATTAACTTCTGGGTTGAGCAAATGCAACTTCAAAATCTATCTACAGAACTGTTATATTTTCCTCTAGAGATCCTCCTACCATTGATAAGAAGCCTCCCATTCCAGTAGGGGCCCCCATATCCTCTTTCCCTTTATTTTCTCTTTTTTCCCCTTCTGCTCGTAAAGTGCCTTCTCTAGTTTAAAAGCGCTCCTTCCATTGATGTAATCTGGGAAGCAGAAGATCCACTCATGCAGAAGCAACACTTAGGGGATGATTAAGATGCTGTCGGGGAAGGCTCTGACCGTCGGTCAGAGCCTTTCCTACAGTATCGTATTTTTCCAGTCGGATTCCTTTCCGCCCGCCTCATTACAATAGATCGGTCGGAAAGGAATCAGACCGGTCATTCCGACGGGTTTCCAACAGGCTGAGTGAGCCTGTCTGCTATTAAGAATGCTGTTAGTATTCCCAAGGGTGGCTCTTTCTGTCTGAGGGATTACGATGTCGGATTTCGACAGCCTTTCTGTGCCGTCCTTTTTGAAATAGAAAGGCTGTAGAAAGTCGACTTTGAGGGCCCCCAGCAGTGCCCCAATGGGAGCACAGCCCCCGGATGGAGGCCAAGGTGGCACTTATATTGCCCCCCTGTTGATCTCTGCAGCCCGTGGCAGGCACCTTGAGATGCCTGCCACGAGGTGCAGAGATGAACTGCACCTTCTATTTTACAATGGGAGCATGTATTCCAGCCGTAATACACGCTCCCGTTGTAAACTATGGGGATGTGACTGAACAGTTTTCAGTCGCATCCTAATCAGTCGGTCGGGACCGCCGACCGGATGTCGTATGGTCCCATAGCCGAGACAATGTCGAGCGGAGGAAAGTCCGCCCGTCATCGTAATAGGGCCCAGAGTCTAAAGACTGCCATTGCAATAACAATTTGTTCAGCCCTGATCCCTCTGGATGCATCATCGATGCCCAGCATCATAACTTGCAGTAACAGGGTAATATTCTTTTTAAGGATTTTATTTAGAAATAGTGCAATTTCAGCCCAAGGCACATTAAGGCAGCGACATGTACAAAACATATGAACCAGGTCTGAGCTTGGCTTTTGGTATCACGTGCATCCGGTCCCAGCCGCCACTCTCAGAACTGGCTATTTTAGCGGGGGTAATGTATAGATCAAAGATCATCTTATAATGTTGGGTTTGCAAATTAGATGAGCACAAAATTGTGCTCCCCATATCTAAAGATTCCAGAAGGCAAGAGCATTCCACCTCCACTCTCATCCCCTACTTGCATTCATGCTATTCTAAATCATCTGGGATCCCTTTGCTGAGGCAGCCATATATTTGTGTGATTGAATACACCGTCCCCCCTTCAGAATTTCCAATAGGCACACCTCAGCAAAACCTGCTATGCCACCCACCTTTTTCAACAGAAAGTCCCTGAGATGTAAATATTTTTACAAAAATCACAAACCCCAATGTTAAACCTAGTTTGAATCTTTGCAAAGGATGTCACATGTTTGCCCAAAAGCAAGTCTCCCAGCCTGCCTATATGGGCTTGTTCCCCTTTGGAGAAACATCCATCATGAAATATTACAGGCAGTTGGCTGTTCCGAAACAGAGGGGTATACCGACTATACCTTCCTGATCCCCGTCCAATTCCTAAATGCCGCTGTCATGATCTTAAATCTGGTTCTTTCATAATACTTTGGGTCAAAAGATTTCTGCAGACAGCCTTTAACTGCAGTCCCCATTACTCTCTTCTGGCTCCGCACCTGCCGTATTATCGAAAAGAGGATAAAGATATTCCAAGGTTGACGCTAAATAGTATAGTTTAGAATTTGGCAGTGCGCAACACCCCCTTTCCCTGGGGAGGCACAAATACCTATTGGATTACCTACCTGTCCCAAAGGACCAGATAAATCTAGCCACAGGGGCGTCTATACTTTTAAACCAGGCATTTCCGAATTCAAGAGGGATTGTACGAAACAGATACAGTAATTTGGGCAGAAAGATCATTTTCACTAAATCACACTTTCCCATAATAGAAAGATGTAGATTATTCCACCTTAAAAAGTCCTTTTTTTGATTTTTCAATAATTGGTGAGAAATCAATTCAATCACTTTTCCCAAATTAACTGAAATAACGACTCCTAAATACACGGCTTGATTTACCACCCGACTATCACGGGTGCCTGTAAATCGATTCGCCACTATTTGCGTCTTATCCTTATTTAATGCATACTCGGAGTAAGCTCCAAATGTTCCACTTATTATTTTTTTTATTTCTTTTTTCTTTTTTTTCTTTCTTTATTTTGTATTGCTTTTTAAATATGCCATCAACAAAGAAAACAAAGCAACACAGTACAGCAACCCCCCTGCCCCGAGCCTTAGCAATTTAACATGTGCCAGTGCCAAAAGTAGATAGTTCTGATTGGCACATTAGCTGAATCCATTATTTCAGGCCCCGAAAAGCATGAAAGGCACAAACTACTACAAATATGCTTTTAGCCTTAGTGCAAAAAAACTGCATAAAGTGCAATGCAATGGATCATTGAATTTGTCATAAAGTAAATCCCTAGGAAGTAAAGTGACCTGTGCAGAAGTGCAACATATAAGAATTTGTGCAAAAGATACAAATAGATAATACGCCATGTTAAGCTGTCCTTCTGAGCTTGACCTATATTGGTAACATATTGGTTAATGCTCGTAAACCAATTCTTTAAAACTTCCTAACAAAAGTACATAAAGGGCTGTTTTTCAGTATTCTTGACAATCGCTCCTTGGGAGTAAAGTGTTCGGTGCAATAAAGTGCAAAGTAAAATATGCATAAAGAATAGTGCTAAAAAAAAATGTAGATTACCATATAAATAGCTACCATACCAAACCAATCCTATCTCAGTGGTTTCAGTGCTGCGGGCAAGTTTGTACTCTCATATTTATACTACTCAAACACAAAGATCAAGGAAATTTCCCTCTTTCCCTAGCTTTGTTGAGGATTTGTTTGGTGGAGCCAACTAGATAGGGGTTCCCAGATGACTAACCCTTTCTCTTTGGCCGGGATGCCCTTTTTAGAGTAGATAGATTTTTCTTTATTTTTTAATTTTTATTTTTTATTATAAGTACAAAAGTCGAAATACAGAAGTAGAAATCCAATTCGAGCACATGCCTCACCCCTTCCCCCCCCCACCCCCGACGCTTTAACCGTTAGGATAGGAACTTGGTGAGTGATCTAGTGCAGGAGTTTAATGTCTAAAGGTTCGAAAATCGATAAACCAATGAATGTAGGGAAGAAAAAAGAAAAAAAATAGAAAGGATAAAAGTAGAACATCCCATTTATTATGATTTATACAGTTGACTCTTGTTATGGCGTAAACAATATGTATAGCTGAGTGTCTCATCTGAGATCGGGCCGAGCCAGTACCTGGAAAATCCCCCCAGCTAAGACTTTCCTGGATTTAGATGTTACCTGTCTAAGATGGAAAACATAAATTATTACTTATTTATGTATCTAGAGCCCCAATTAAATCCTTCTCTATCTTAACCAGACAGATAGGGGTTTCCAGATGGCCAGACCTTTCATTTTTTCCTTGGTAGCCCATTCTGGAAAATATAGCCTTTTCCATATGATAGGTAGATAACAATCGAGCTAGCCAATAAGAGAATGATGGAGGGTTGGGGTCTTTCCAAAAGGAAGCTATGCAGCGACATAGTATAGTCATAGCCACAAAAATAAGCGCACCTCCATTGTTTCTACTAATCTTGTCTTGCGTGCCTAATAAGACAATTGTGGGGGTCAGCTGGAATTCCCGAGAAAGAACTTTAATAAGGAAATCTTTTATCTGATGCAATAGGGGTGCAAGTTGGGGACAGGTAGCAAACATGTGTATCGAGTCTACACTGAACTCTGCACATCTGGGACAGAACGTTCCAGCACCCCTTCAGCGACTTGGTCAGGTGTAATGTATAGAAAAAAAGCGGTTTTAAAAAATTGTGCCTGTAGTTTGGCTGAGAGTAAGTCCCTCCTGGCTGATTGGACGGCCTGATTGAATATGTTAAAGGGGATGTTCAATTTCACTTGCCATTTATTGGCAGTAGCATGCATATCGTCAGGCATTAAACTAACTAATATATTATATATATATATCCAATCCTAGGTGGGGTGATGTTTTTTAATTTGCCAATTAAGTCTACCCTAGAGAAGCCGGCAGTCCCCCCGGTCTTGCAGGTCAAAAGGTCTCTTTTAGCCATGTATTTAAAAGACTCCAATTCCCCCAGATGACATTCAGTTTTAAGTGCACAAAAGGGTTTAATGCCATCTGTGGTTATCAGGTCTCCCATTTTTAGTATGCCAGCTCGATGCCGTTCAGGTAGGTAAGAAGACCCAAAAATCATAGGTAGATTAGAGTTGTTATTATGGGGAGAATAGTAGTTCAGGCTACCTAGCCCTAAAGTTTTACGGATGTTGAAGAAAACTTTAAAGGCATTTGTTGAGGTCTTAAATCTTACCCGTTTGTAATAGTCAAAGGAAAGCTGTCTCCAAAGACAGCCACGAGTCTCTTTCCCCCAAAAGCAGTTGGTAAGGAGATGGTAGGCCTATATTTGCGGTATGTGAGTATTCCTGAAGCAGCTCTGCGCTATATTGCATGACCGAGGCCCAATAATAAAATCTTAAATTGGGCAGCGCCCAACCGCCCCTCTCGCGGGGAAGAGAAAGCAGTTTAAAAGCTCGCCTTGGACGAGAGTATGCCCAGATGAATTGAGAGAAGATCTGATCGAATCTCTGCAACATTATTTTGCCCATCTCCAGAGGAATAGCCCTAAAAAAGAACAGCAGTTTAGGAAAGTAGGTCATTTTGATGACATTACAACTCCCCACTAACGTAAGATGTAAATTATTTAGCCGTTTAAGTGCTCATTTAGTTTCAGTAGCTAACGGGGTCAAATTCCTTTCTACTATCAAGTCGACATTAGCTGTTAAAATGACCCCCAGATATTTTGCTGACTGACAAAACCCGGCTATCTTCCCAGTCAATCTGATTATTAATGATGATCTGGGTTTTGCCTTGATTCAGGGCGTAGCCTGATATTTTCCCAAATTGGTTTGCTTCTTGTTCTAAAGCATTAACGGCACTCATTGGGTCAGGGGTCATTACTGCTAAGTTGTCGGCGTAAGCCATGATTTTAGTATCTAGCCCAAATCTGCTCACCGCTGGAATAGATTGGTTGTTTTCTATAGCCTTGTTAAAAGGATCTATATAAAGAGCGAAGAGGAGAGGTGAGCACGGACAACCTTGGCGAGTCCCCCGTGAGATTTTAATCTGCTCTGTCAGGGTCCCATTAATTGATATATTAGCTATGGGATTTAAATAGAGAGTTTGTATGGCTTGTATTGCCTTAGGTCCAAAGCCCATTTTCCTCATGGTGGCCCAGAGGAATGACCAGGAGACCCGGTCAAACGCTTTCTCAGCGTCGAGTAGAATTAGTGAGATGGGGTCTCCTGCTACTTGAGCCGCATCCAAGAGGGTGATAGCTCTACGAATATGCTCCATCATGCTCTTTTTAGGGATAAACCCATGTTGTCACTGTGATACCAGATACTCTATTCTCAAAGATAGACTTGTCGCGAATATTTTAGCATAAATCTTAGAGTCACAGTTAATTAGGGTTATTGGACGGTACGATCCCATTTCTACGGGAGATTTATCCTTTTTTGGGAAAATTACTATCTTAGCGTTGGACCAAGAGTCCGGAGGAGGTTCACCATTAAAGATGGAAACTACCATTAGAGTAAGAAGGGCATTTATCTGAATGGCAAATATTTTATAAACCTCAACCGGTATGTGATCAACGCCGGCCGCTTTCCGATCCGGGAGACCTGCCATGGCTTTAGCTATCACATCCCATCCGGGAGATTCCTCAAGTTGGTTGTAATCTGCCAGTCTGAGTGCTGCTATGGTGAACTGTTCTAGATATTCCAAGCTTTCCTCCTCTCTCAGTTTTAAGGACTCTGTGTTGTCTTCAGAGTAAAGGTTCTGATAGAACTCACAGAACTCATTGCGGATCTTAGTTGCATCCTTTGTGATCTCGCCAGAGCTGAGCTGAATTGACAAAATTTCGCTTGCAGACACTTGTTGTCTAATTCTAAGGGCAAGTTGGTGGCCAATGTTATCCCCACATTCATATATATTCTCTCTGGCAGAGGCCCATTTCATAGCAGTTTTTTCTGCAAATATGGCCCCTATTTCTGCCTTGCTGGCTATCACTTCTAACTGGGCATTTTCGATTTCTGCGCCTGAATTAACTGCTACGATTAGTTTTTCCTCTGCTTGCTTCATTTTATCTTTTGCCTTTACTAGCTCGATTTTGTTTTTTTTATTCTTCCTTATAGAATACCGTAAGGTCTCCCCTCGGATGCCCGCCTTCATTGCGTCCCATATGGTTCGCACTGCTGCTGAGCCTATATTATTTTCCAAGAACTCTTTAATCCACCCCTGCATGTGTGATCGATAACCCTCATCATACAGTAGGGCTTTTTCGAAGCTCCAGCTCGAGATATCCCCCCTGGGCCCAAGCCCGCTGATGTTTAGGATAAGAGAATTATGGTCCGACATAAAAGGTGGGGCGACTCACTTATTTTTTCAATTGCATAAAGAGCTTTATCAGGGTCTCTTGTAACGATTGCAACATCATCTGCATCAGCTAGTACCTTAGTTTTCCACCCTTGTAGACATATCGGCATCACATCAATAGAAGCTTCCAGTTTCACAATAGGGGGTCTATATATAAAGCAAAAAGCAAGGGGGAACCTGGGCAGCCCTGCCTAGTACCTCTTTTTACGTAGAAAAGCTGAGATTCCTGTCCCATAATCTGAAGTCTATCTACTGGATTAGAATACATCAATCGAATTGCTTGAGTAAAGGACCCTCCCTAATCCGTAGGCTTTCCACAGATATTCCCATGACACTCTGTTGAATGCCTTCTTGTCATCCAACATGACAGCTCCCATCGGTTCTTCCAGATACTCCGTAGCATCAAACAGTGCGATAACACGCTGCTCATGATCTGAGGTCCCCCTCCCTAGAATAAACCTGTGCTGCAGAGTTGATACTAATCTATGAATAAACTGGCCTAGTCTATTTGCCAAAATCATGGCCTAAAGTTTTATGTTGCTGTTTAGTAATGTAATTGGCCTATAGGAGCCTGAATCCATAGCTGCGTTGTCCTTTTTTTAAAAAAACAATAATTTTGGCAGTAGCCCATGAACCTGGAGGGGGCTCTCCATGCCGTACCTTGTTAAATAACTCCAACAGCTCAACCAAAAGTTCAGATGAAAAGATTTTATAAAATTCTAATGAAATCGAGTCGGTTCCCACCACTTTTCTGGCTGACAGGTCCCGGTACGCTAGCTGGATTTCATCTAGAGAAAATTCAGCCCCTAACAAAGAATGCTCTTCCGGCGTTGCTATATTGTGCATAATTAATGATAGATTCTGATCTAGGGCATCAGAACATGGTGTAACTGAGGCTTTATATAATTTGGCATAGAATCTCCAGATGGCATCTCTAATCTCTGCCATATCTTTCACAGTACTACCATGCCCATCCCTGATTTCACTGATCTGACCTGCCACATGCTTTTGTCTTGACCTAATCACAAGCACCCGCCCCACCCGTTTGTTATATTCAAAACATTCCTTTTCTCAGCTGTCTTATTAGCCATAAACTAATTCAACTGTGATGTAATTATAGCTATATGATTCACAACAGGGGACACTTCTTGGCCAGAAGACACAGCATCTACCAGGTCTGCCTCTGCCTCAACTAGTTGGTGTGTAGTTTGCGAACCGCATACTTCGCTGTATTCCTACCTAACCCCCTCTTTAGCCCGTTTAAATTGAAATCCCCATATAAGATATACGGGGCTGGCCAGGTGGGAAGCTCTGTTGCTAAGAAGTTAAACAATGCGGGATCATCTAAAATAGGTGCGTAAAGTGAACAAAGTGTAAAAGACCCCCAAGCCGTACTTGCACTCCACCATCACCATCTCCCATACTTATCCACAGCCTTGCATCCCCTGTGGATGGTATTTTACTAAGACTGCCACTCCCTTAGTTCTAGCTTCCTGAGACGTACATAAAAGAACAGTCAATACCAATGTTTCCAACAAGACCTTATCCGCCCAGGCCACATTGGTTTGTTGAAGACAGTAAATATCTGCTTTAACCTTTTTTAGATCCTCTTGGATCCTTCTCTTTATAGTGATACAGTTTAACCCACAAATGTTTACAGAAACGATAAGCAAATTAGCTATCCCCCTGATATTGCTCACCACCTACATCAATCTTCTATACACTCTTACTCATTAGAGACGTACGACCTAGCCACATTACTGATTCTTTTTTTTTTGCATTTAAATCTAACCTACCCTGATTTTTTAGCTTTTCAATCCATATAAATGCTTGCTGTTTCTCAACTACACAATAGACCTGACCCTACCGTCCCCCTCTAGAGCTACCCACCCACACCATCCCCCCATCCCAGCCACACCCCCTGTTCCCTTCCCATCCATTAGAGGTAGCCAAACCACCAACAGGGTCTGTGTGAAGGAGGCTGAAAAAGGTGCCATTGCCCCCCCCCACCCCAACCACACCCCTCCCACCAGAGAAAAAGAGAAAACAATAAAAAAAGATTACCTACAAAGCAGAGATCAATCTTACGAGATATCACAAGATATCAGCCCGTTGTGCTACCCTTATATGGCCCTAGGGCCAGCTTCTCTTCAAAGTATACATTAAGCATACATCAAGCAGTCCCTAGGGATGCCAGGGGTAGTATCGAAGCTGGGACACCGGATTATCCAACAGCCTAATCAGCCAATAATTCACTCAAATATTCTTGTGCTTGAATTTCTGAAGAAAAAAACAACCAGTAAGTAGGCTTCAAACCCTGCATCTCGAAAAGGCTTTATCAACCGGTGTAGGTGCTATCTGCGTTCCACTGTTGTATGACAGAATTCTGGACGGACAAAAAAGAGGAATCCCTGTCATTTCTTCTGTCCTCAGGTCAGGCTTTCTCAAATATAGCTTGCCTCAACAGGAGATTGCCCAAAAAATAGTATTGCCCTGGGTTTCATCTGTTCTAAGCCTGGGCAAAGCACTACGCTATGCTCGCGTAGTTTGCGAAGTTTACGCTACTTCGCACTACGCAAATTGCATGTAGCACAGTGCAAACATGCGTAGCGTAGCATTGCGTAGTGCAGCGGTCATTTTTGCTTGCTCGCGGTCCTCAACGTCAAGTTGGCGACCGCGAGCAAGCAAAATAAAAGCGAGACTTTTTCCTCGTTCGCGATGAGCAACATCAAGTTGGCGATTGCGAGCGTGGAAAATAAACCTCCCGGCGAGATTCTCAACGCGGGGAGATCAGGTATCTCATTGCGAGTGGTCGCGTATGCTCGCGACCGCTCGCGATGAGAAACTAACAGTCCGCGTTGAGAAAGCTGCCGCTCGAGTAAAAATCTACTCGAGCGGCAGAAAACTACAGGTCGCACTGTGCAAGATGTCGCTTTCAATAATTGCACAGTGCCGGATGCTTGTCCGCACTGTGCAATAATTGAAAACGGCATCTTGCACAGTGCGAACAGGGTACTACGCAGTCCAGGAAGTGCTATGCGTAGCTCGCGTAGTGCGAAGTGCACTTTGCGTAGCTACGCGTAGCGCTACTTCGCGAACTACGCCCAGGGTTAATCTGTTCCCCCTTATCCTTGTACTTGCCATAGCTATTGACGTTCATGGAGAATCTGTGCAACCTCTGAACTTATACATCCCACTTCCACCCAGACAGTTCAGGAAGCACATTTTTCAGTAAGTCCAACATGAAAATTCTATATTGTCTCCCTCTAACCCTTCCTCTATTCCAAGGAAGAGGAAGTTATTTTGTCTCAGACAATTTACAAAGTCTTCAAGCTTCCACATCACGTCTGAAAGCTGGGCATCCTGGGACTTAACTTGGTCCTTAACCTTAATGATTTCTGCCTCGACCACTGAGTACCTTTCTTCTAAGCAGTTCAACTTTTCACCAATTTCAATGCAGGATTTGTCAACTTTCCTGATAGCCCCCTCCAGCTTTTTCAGTGCTTGTCTAGGTTTTTTACCATCTGCCCGAGTCTTGGCGTAGTGCTCTTTAATTGACTCCAGGATTTAGCCCAGGGAAGGGCTCATGGATTCTCCTCCCAGCCCTAGTTGATCTCAGGACTGTAAGTTTGTAGAGACCTCCATATCACCCATAATTCTAGTATGTGAATAGTCCCATTTTAGCCCTGTGCTCGGCAAGGTTTTACCACAGCTTTTATGGGTATTTAGGGGACCTCTGGTCCCGTTACGGGATCTAGGGCGTTTCAGTGCTGTTTCTAGTGCATCCGGGATGCTTGAATCTGATAAGGGGGTGCTAGATCCATCATCCTAGATTTAGAAGCATCCGAGCCCAAGCCATCTGTCAGGGAAAGAAATGATCAGCTCCTTCCACTGTATTATTTAGTGAGCTGCCACCTCACGATTCGGTACTCTGCGTGGACTCTAGATCAAGTTTAGAACTTAGCTGCTGGCTCATAGCATTACAACTTGCTCTCCTGTACCCTTAGCTCAGCAGATGTGGACCCTGGGGAGGTTGAGGCTCCCGCTGTTAGCCTCTGCACTTGTTTCTTAAAGAGCAGTTCCCTGCCACTGCTATTAGCTACTAGACTGGGCTTGAGAGAAAGCTGATATCCCTCTTGCACAACCAGGGAGCCCTGGAGGGGTTGAGGGACCCAGTTAGCAAGTGTATCTTTTATTTGAAAAATGTCCTTATGTGGTGGTTGTGGAATAGCAGAAGAAGCACATGCATTGCCCGGTTCCAAGGTTACTACAGACGAGGACAATGGTTTCCCACCAGAACATACTAAAAAGTCTTCCAGATTATTCTTCCGTACTGCACCCAAGCTGCTGGGCCTGTGTTTAACAGGTCACAAGTCACTGGGATTACCTGGACCAGCACCATTACCTGGCTGCTCATAGATCAGCTCTGATTTCTGCCCTATAGCTACCAGCCTCCCCCGTCCGTGTTGAAACACAATCTTTCTAGCGGGGTTGTTTGGGTGCTTTGGGAGCCATAACAATGAGGACTGCAAGCAGCCATGTAGAACCAGTCCCGAAAACAGGAAGACCGTCGGCTAATGCCTCTAGCCGGCCCACCCACTTGCTGGGATGCATCACCAGGCTGCGAGCAGCCAATGCCTCAGAAGCAAGTTCCTGGAATTCCCAAAGGTCTCAGACAGCCAAAACCACAGCAGCAGATGAACTGCAGCTTACTCCCCATAATGGGTAGGTCACCTTGTTTAATCAATTTCCTGGCCCAGGTATCACCGTCGTTGCAGCTGTTTTTCCTCTGGTGAGGTCACCATCTTGCCTCCAAGAATGATATTTTTCAAACAAATTGGATACCTTAGATGCACACACAAGGTCCCTCTGTTAGTAAGTCCCATGGGACGACTGTTGCATTACAATATGGTTACCTTAGTCCTCTTGGGTAGATAGGGTTGTCCTTGCTTTATCTATATATACCGAAATGCCCATAGGGCAAGTTGAATGGCATTGAAAAAAGTAGGACATGTGTACTTAAGATTTACATATCGTGGCAGTGAAAAATCTCCAAAGTCATATTTCACTGTGACAAGTCTGGCTTTCTTGTAGAAAAGTACTGCGTCACATTATAAAACCTTATAATGATTAGATTCAGTTTGGGAATAGCCGCAAGCATCGCTCAATGACTCAAATTAATAGTAATTTAAAATCAAATCTGATGGTAAAGGCATATTTTAGATTACTATTTTGAATATACCAATTTTAGAAAGTTCCTGCTTAAAAGCCACTGGTAATCTTTTCAGAGGTAATCCCCAACTGTCACCTGGGAGCCTGCTGGGAGGTGTTAATGGCTTTGTGAAAGGGAACAAAACAGCCTTGGCTGGGAAGAGGTGTGAACACCTACTGACAATATAGTCTAAGGATGTGTTGATAATCTGCACAAGCTTCAAAGGGGCATACCCTAACTCACACCTACGCCTGTACCAGCCATTATTCAAGTAGCCAGAGGGGTACCAATACCAATGGGCAAAACTTGTTTCAGAAATGATTTCCTGGGGGCGGTGCCTATTTCCCCAGACACACCTCAGTGTATGTCCACAGCTATGCCCAGGTAAGAAAGGTTCTGCCATGTTGGATTTTGGCAGAGCAGTGCACCCAGAAAGTGATGTAAAAGTGGGTAGGGCTTCCACCGGGGAACTTTTTCCCTTTTGGTCAGGGAGTCACACCCACCCATAAGCTAGAGCATAGCATTAAAGTAGCATCCCTGGATACCTTCTTCATAACACTGCTGCACCTGAGGTAGACAGAAGAATAATGGCACCTGCTGAACCCTTTGGACTTCAGAGTAAGGAATGCACCTACTGCAACCTGTGAAGAGAGCCGCCAAGTGCTCGACCTGCTCCCACTTAAACCTAGGACAGAAGAGTGGACTCCAAGTGCTAGTTGTCTAGCCTCCTGTTATGCTACAGGGTCACAAAAGTTGCAAGAAGCACACCTTCCTGAAGATTACAGCTTAATAGTTCCAACTCCGCTTACCCTGGAGTTAGTCCTGACCCCCAGGTGTTATCCCTAAAGCCCTGCGGCCCTTGGATAAGTGCCAGAGTGTACTTGTAACATCGATGTTCCAGCTCACAGTAGAAACACAGGAAACGATATTATTCAGAACAAAAGATGTTTCCTTTAAGTCTTATTGTGTGGGTATACTGCTTGTGGCATCCCAACTGTTCTGTGAAAACATCTTTGAATTCTTCTGCAATGCCCACTAGTGCTTTGCTCACCTCTTGCACCAAAATCAGCGTTTTGTTGTTAGGATTGAGATAGATTACTAAATACGTTTGTGCTTGCCACCCTAGTATGTTATCTCCCTTCATGGATACATAAACCTTGGTGACCGCAATTCTATCTTTGTAGCCTACTGTGCCCCAGAAGAAACCCTTCATCTTGTATGGGTTGTCCTTTTGTAATTGGCATTACCTTTGCAACTTGGTCTAAAATGACCCTTCCTTTCACACCTGTTGAAGGTTGCTTTTAGCGCAGGGCACTCCTTGTTATTTGCCTGTAACAATTCACTTTAAAACTCCAATTACTCTTATTCTCTTTTTGTTCTCTTTTAAAACCTTTGACTACAAGTACATTTTTGCTCTCATTAGTGATTTCACTCACTTTTGCATTTCCTATACAGTCTTGTTTAATTTCACTCACACACTGCATCATGTGCTCCACCTGTTTTGCTACACTTATCACTTCTCTCAAAGGTGGATCGTATTTTAGCCATAACTCTTCTAGTTTTCTTTCAATCTTGCATATTAAAAAAGTTGATCTCTTATCCGTTCTTCGCAAGCTCAACCAAACTTACAACTTTCAGCCAATTTTCTCAACTCAGAAACAAATTCCTCTACTGTTTCACGCTCCTTCTGCCCTCTCTTTCCAAATTGGTAGCGTTCCATTATGGTGCTAATTTTCGGCAAGAAATGGATGTCCAGTTTTTAAACTAATTTCATATTCATTCAAACCTCTGGCATCATTTACACTCAGAGCAGGAAGGTGTTATAGAATGTCTTGGCCTTCGGCCCCTAAGTAGTGTAATAGTAGCCACTTTCCTTTCTAGGTCTAAATTAGGACCACATACCACTGCGTAATTTTGAAAAACGTTTTTCTACTTGTTCCATTTCAAAACTGGCTCCCCTGGAGTGGCCAGGAAAAAATGGCAGAGGTGTAATATTCTGCATTTTTCTGATGTGAGTATTTATGTACTAGCAACATTTATATTTCAAATTTTCATCCCATGTTTTCCCAACCAACCTTAACCCACCTGCAGAACTGCACTAAAATACTATGCCTCTATAGCAAGATAAACATAGATCAAATTTGGAGAACAGTCGATCAAAATTCGAATTTGTGTGTGGACTGAAACCTTTTAGTGTAACAGCAGAAAGAGAAAAGAAAAAGAAATTTAAAAAATCCACTTCGGGGAGCTGTTCCACTGTCATACAACCGTGGATGAGCTACCAGCTCCTTTCCCAATCTACATGACTTTTTCTACAACTTCCTTTCTCGACAGTTTCTTTTGCTGACAGGAAAGGACAACCTTCGCCATAAAACCCCTGCCTAAACAGTGTGACAAACCAGCGCCGATGAGAAGAATCCTGAAAACTCGATTGCAACCAAAGGAGTTTCGCCAGGTGGTGAAGAAGTGACTCTCCTGAGATAAGAGAGTCTAGAACTATCACCAAGCATCAAGCTTTGCCAGTCAGCGTGACTGGTTTGTAATCTCCTCTCATTTAAGTGCACTCTTACCTCCTCGTGGGTGATCGAATGCAATGAGCTGTGCCAGTCAGCGTGACCGGCGGAAGATTTGTTCTCACGTTTTGTGCTAGGATACAGGTCAGACTGCGTCTGTGACAATACTCGTGACAGAAATGTTCCTCCCAAAGTCTTTCCGATGGCGTTGTTTAACCAAGACAAAAAGAGGCTGTGCCAGTCAGTGGGACTGGCTTGGTTTTTTCCTCGCAAAAGTCTCGCTATGTGTTGTTTAAAATGAAGCGAGTTGGGCAGTGTAAAGTTGTGCGTGTTTGGGGCAATACAACAAAGGACCACGCAGTACACAGTTGTAGTAACAGTGGGTAGCTAGGAACTAACTCCCGCCCAGAGCCCTGGGCATTTTATTAACTTGCTCACGTGGTCTTGACCTCCGTCGAGCCCACTTTAATAATCGTTATTCTGGGGGTGTTCGCTAGTTGACTTTCCCCCTATCGTGGCGAGAGGCGTGGGCTGTCCCATCGCCTCTCGCGATATTACATTCCTCCCCCACCAGGAAATAACAAAGAGATAACCATGAAATATCATCAACATTCACTTCCAGTCCTGACCGTTGACTATCGGTCGAGTTACAATACAATGAAACAGTCTTACTTGGGAGTTGGCACGCACCGCTCTTCCAGGCTGCGGTCCGACACCTGAACGCCGACTAGCCACTAGTCACATAGTCCTTGTACTTCTGGGAGAGCTTGGGGCAGGGCCGGAGGTGGTACCAGCCTTGACTGCTCCGCAGCTGTGAGTCTGAAGACTGGTCAGCCGAACCGTGGGCAGATCCTCCACTCTGCTCTCCTTCCGATTCTTGGACTGATGGCGATGACGACTGTAGGTAAGGTGAGTGATCGGTGGGGCTTGATTGTCCCTGTTCAGCCCTTCGGCTCCTCAGGCTTGCAGGTCCTCTTTGGGGCACCTCGCCTTGATCGGAAGTGCCCGCTGGGGCGCACTCTTCGGCTGGAGGGACTTTTTTAAAGAATGACACATTACGGGTGACAGTCTCGGAACCCCACTGAGTGGTTACCATGGTACCCTTGATCGCAATGACAGTCCATGGATTCCTTTCGAACGGCGTCCGAAACTTTCCTCCGGGGTGTCTATCTTGCACCAGTACCTGGTCGCCGGTGGCGATGGGGTTCTCTATGGCGCGCCTCCTCTGAGATGCCGCTTCGTTAGTCTTTGCTCGCCTGAGGTCCGATAGGTTCGGAGGGTTCCCAGTTTGTTCCCATGTCAAGTGGTGGGAAATAGTGTCAGTGACTGTTCGGCCAAAGCACAGGCGGCTCGGCGATATACCTGTAGTGCAGTGAGGGGTGAGCCGGTACTCGCGAAGAAACTGATACACAGCCCGCTCTAGGTTGAATCCCTCTGATATCGCGATTTGTATAGTTTTGTTCAAAGTCCGCATTAGGCGTTCTACTTCGCCGTTGGCCTGGGGCCACCGAGGCGTGATCTTGCGGTGCTTTATCCTATGGGATGTCAGGTACTCCGCGATCTCCATGCTGGTGAACGGTGGTCCGTTGTCCGTCCTTAGTTCTCCAAACAGCCCGTGAGTGGCTATCACTTTTTCGAATTTGGGGATAACTTCCGCTGCAGACGTGGAGGAAATGAACTCTACCACCGGGTACCTAGAGAAGTCATCAACAATCACCAGCATGTGTCGTCCGCCTGGAAGGCTGCCGAAGTCTGCGCTGACTCTCTCCCATGGGCTGCTGGGGCCTGCTTCAGTGACTACCGGTGCCGGTCTGCTTGGAAGACTTGTGGCGAGACATGCAGGGCAGTGCTGTATGAGTGACTCGATTTGGTGGTCGAGGCCTGGAAACCACACCTTGCTCCGAAGTCGGTTCTTGGACTTGACTATCCCTTGATGCGCGCCATGGGCCAGGAGTGCCGCTTGTCTGGTGAGGCTCGCCGGTAGGACCAGCCGCGGGCGACGCAGGAGACATCCTTCCGTGGACACGGACAGCTCATGACGGACCTGGTGTAGCGACTTGAGTGTGGCCTGAGCCGTTGCCGTGCGCATGGGTGACGGGTTTTGGAGCAGCTGCCAGTCTCCGGAGCCGACTGCTTGTATCGCCATTTGGAGGCAGTCGTCGTCCTGTGTGGCCACTATTACTTCTTGCAGTGACATCGGGAGGGGTCGGGACCGCTCGACCACCATCCGCACATAGTCTTCTGTGGCCACCGCTTCCTCGGCTTCCGGGGGGGTGACTGGCCGGGCATGCCGTGACAAGAAGTCTGCAGGGTTCCGCGTGCCGGGACGGTATTCTACCTTCAGCAGGAACTCTTGTAGCTGCAGTATCCACTTCTCAATTCGTGGAGGGGGCCGGGATGATGATCCTTGAAACAGCGGAATCAGTGGCTTGTGGTCCGTTATGATCGTGAATGGGTGGCCGTAGAGATAGATGTGGAAATGGCGGCACCCTCACAGAATAGCTATGGCCTCTCTTTCAATTTGTGAGTAGCGCTGTTCAGTGGGCATTAGAGTTCTACTCGCGTAGACTACTGGCGCCCAGTCTCCGCAGCTCTGACGTTGGGCCAACACGGCTCCTAGACCAGTGGGGCTAGTAGCGTCTACAACCAGTTGGGACTAGTCATGGTGCGGATCAAAATATACGAGGGTTGTGTCGGCTGACAGCGCTGCTTTGGTCTGCTGGAACGCTTGCTCCTGTGTTGGGCCCCAGGTCCAGTGGGCAGTGGTCTTGGTGAGCTCTCTCAGTGGGCCCGTCAGATCGGACAGGTTTTTGATGAACCGGCCACAATACGTGACCATTCCCAGACTCCGGTCACGGATGTGGGGGCTGGTGCTTCCTGAACGTCCTTGACTTTGGCGGGATCCGGACCGATCCCTCTGTCTGAAAATCGATAACCAAAGAAACTTATGTCCCTGCGCAGGAATTCGCACTTCTCCCTGTGGAGCGTTAGGCCGCGGTCTTTCAGGCGTGTGAATACTGCGTTGAGGCGAACGATGTGTTCTTCTAGGGAGGGGGCGTGAACTAGGATATCGTCGCTCACGTTGAGCACCCCTTCTAGCCCTTGCAGGACAGTTTTGATTATATTTTGGAACACTTCGGCTGCGCTGGAGATCCCGAAGTTAAGGCGTTTGTAGCGCCACAGGCCGGCGTGAGTGGAGAAAGTCGTTATCGGAAGCGAGTCTGGGTGGAGCGGGACCTGATGATACCCAGACCGGAGGTCCATCTTCGAGAACCATTTTGATCCTGCAAGCTCGCTTATGATGTCATCCACCATGGACGTCAAGTGGCGTTCCCGTTTGATGGCGAGGTTCGGGATTCGCATGTCAATGCATATGCGGACGGCGTCCGGCTGCTTCAGTTTCTTCGCGACCACGATGGGGGACACCCAGGGGGTGGGGCCAGTCACCCGCTCAATGATCCCTGCAGCTTCCAACATGCGGAGCTCTGATTCCACTTTCGGCCGGAGGTGAAAGGCAATCCTCCTGTGCCTGAGGGCCACCGGGGCTACTGTCTTGTCAATATGTAGACGAACTGCTGGGCCTTTGAGGCGCCCGATCCCGTCGAAGAGGGGTGCGAACTCCGCTATCAGCTTGTCCAGACCATGCGTTTGCACCACAAAAGCGAACTGGATGAGACGCAGTTCTAGAGCCGTGTGACAGCCGAGGAGAAATCCTGACCCTTCCCTGGACACGTAGACCTTGGCCGACTGACAGAAGTCGTTGTGGGAAATTTCTGCTTGGAACGCTCCGCACATTCGGAGTGGGGTGTGGGTTCCAAACACATATACCTGAACGTTGGTGTTGTGGAGCGCCGGCGGGTTGGGTAGCAGCTTTGTAGGCACCGATGGCCATGAGGTTGATTGTGGCGCCGGTGTCGATGAGGGTCGTTACTGGATGTCCTTGCACGTTCACAGTGCACATGGGTGCGGCTTGCGCTCCACGTGCACCGTGGCGGCTTCATCATTGTCCATGTCGCCGCTCGATGAATCCACAGGTGCAGACTCCAGTGTGCGTACTGGCACGTGCCGTCATGCGGGAGTGGGCCTCCGCACCACCCACAGAGACGGGGTTTAGGACTCTGTCCGGGTCCTTGAGCTGATGGTCTTCTGGGCCTCGGTCGTGGGCCTCGTGGATTGGGTTGAATAGCACAGACTGGTTCCTCTTTGATGGCTGCCGGAGCTTTCAGTTCCATATGGGCTGCCCTGGCCTTGGACAGTTCTTTGGAGCGTCCTAGGGTCAGTATGTCCTTCATTGGCATGTTGTGCTCTTCAAGGACACGCTCACTCAGTTTTGAGGAAGCACACCCTTGGATGAATTGTGCTCGCACCTCATCGTCTTCATCAGACAGGGTGCACGTGCTTGCTAACTCCTTGAGCCGGGCGTAGAATACGTCGACCGACTCCTCCGGGAGCTGTTTCGCTTGGCGGAGCAGGAATCGTTCGTAATCTGGGTTGGCATATGGCTCGAAGTGCGCCGCGATTGCATCCCGCAGCATGGCGTAGGTCCTCGGGGGTCCGGCTTCCTGGACGGTCTTTGCAATCTTATGGATGTCTGCGCCACCCAGGTGGAGGAGCATGGACCGCTGTCGTCGCTCTTTGATTTCTGCAGCTTCAAAGAATGTCTCCAGCCGTTCCACCCATTGCTTCCATCGCGCAGCTTGGGAGGGCAGCAGACCTGTGACGGCGAACGGCTCCAGGGGTGGGACGGTGGTCATGGCGGTACCTTTGCGAGAGGCTCTTGGGGTGCAGACAGGCTAAGCTGTAGCGCCTGTGAGGTACCAGAGCGTTGATGGCAGGAGAAAGGCGACACGAACGCCCGGCGGTGGTATCAGCACTGGTGGCTGAGTGGCAGGCGGTGGCGGCTGGGGCCACAATAGGGCATGCACCCCACAGGCGCCTGGGTCTGTCCCACAGCCGGGGCACGCAGGCGTGGGGCGTGCAGCAGTTCCCGTGCCCATGAAGGGAGAGGACCCCGAGGCGAGGCTGCGTCGCACTGTGTGGCACTGTGGGGCCGGAGTACTGCGTGTGGGTATGCTCCCTAGATGAGCCTAGCAGCTCCTCTCCAGAACCTGATGGTGGAGGTTGGATATTGCTGTGAGAGAGACACTGTAAACGCGCTTGCAGCGCGCGACGTGCTGGCAGGGTCACCACCAGATGAGATCAGGCCGAATTGCCGTGGCGGGTGCGGTGCTGATAGCGGCCAGAGGGGGCAGCAGAGAGCACGCAAGCACTCACTATGTCTTCAGGCGCTTTTTGGGGCACCGGCGTGTGCGTTTTGACTGGTACGTCCTCCAGTCGTCGCGGGCGACCTCTGTTGGGGCAGCGGGGCCGCTGCGAGGCACCGACAGCAGACAGGGCGTCAGGCTCCGGTCGCGCGACACGCGGTGTTCCAGCGGGAGGGGCTGAATGATCACCGGTGTAGGCAGCGTTAGCACCCAGGCTGCACGGCAGTTAGGAGGTACACCACCACGTCGCCAGTGTAAAGTTGTGCGTGTTTGGGGCAATACAACAAAGGACCACGCAGTACACAGTTGTAGTAACAGTGGGTAGCTAGGAACTAATTCCCGCCCAGAGCCCTGGGCATTTTATTAACTTGCTCACGTGGTCTCGACCTCCGTCGAGCCCACTTTAATAATCGTTATTCTGGGGGTGTTCGCTAACTGACTTTCCCCCTATCGTGGCGAGAGGCGTGGGCTGTCCCATCGCCTCTCGCGATATTACAGGCAGTGACAAACCACGTGACCATCCGGATCACTCACATCTTTGTGAGTTGGACAAAGTGAGGGGCATATTATCAAGCCAGGCGATAAAATTATCGCCGCTTTAGCGGCAGAAAACTGCCGCTAAAATGGCGATAATGGGCTTGATAATATGCTCTATGGAATTCCAATTGAAGCCCATGTTAAATGTGAAGGACGTCTGACATGGGCTTCAATTGGAACTCCATAGAGCATATTATCAAGCCCTTTATCACCGTTTTAGCGGCAGTTTTTCTGCTAGTCAGCGTGACTGGCGGGGGCTCGCTGTACACCTGCCCCGAACACAGCTGTAGTAATGATGTGCTTTTCTTAACTTTCCCACAAGATACTCTTCAAAACAAATTTATGGAAAGGCTGTGCCTGTCAGCGCTACTGGCAAGTGCTCACTTCTCTCTGATTTTCCCACAAACTGGAAGCGAGAGCTTTCTGCCACAACAGCTGTAGAGCAAGGGGAGCGTGCACCTTGGCAGAGTTAATTGCGTTTTCACTCAACTGTTACCACAAGATCTGCGCTCTTAAGGATATCTAAGCTGAGTAAAGAAGTGAGACTGCTCTCACAGAATTTCCAGAGGGAGAGTTTACCCAATTACTTGGTGGCCAGATGACGAGTTTTAAAACGGTACCCTTGTAGACAAATTTTAATATGTTGGCAAGCTTGAAGATACCAAATCAGTCAATTCAGGAGAGGAATCTCATGTAGAAGAGTACTCACGGTACCTCCGGTAATCACAATACAGCATCAGAACTGCTTAGTGTGTTGAGGTCAGGTTCTACTGTTCTTGGAGTTTCCTGTGCCTGTCCTCAGTCTCCAGTGTAAAATAGATGTTCCAGCTCACAGTAGAAACACAGGAAACTATAAAAAAAAAACACACAAGATGATGGACGGAATGTTGCACAATGGCAAAACATTCACCCCCAGTCACAGATCTGGGTTTAATCCATCGTTATTTTGCTCACCACGCCACCCCAGTTCAGACATGGCCATATGCAAATCAGTCTTGACCCTGTGCCTCATGGGAACAGTCCAGCCCGAACTGCCAAGCCATGTCTTCCCTGGACCGGAATCAAGCATCCTAGGACCGGTTTCTGGCTATCAGCCGTCATCAGCCAGGATAGCTTGACTCCAGCGGCGTAGTGAGCACGGGACCCACGTCTGGGCATACCCTTCCATCATAGGGTGAACAGCAAAACACACAAGATGATGGACGGAATGTTGCACAATGGCAAAACATTCACCCCTAGTCACAGATCTGGGTTTAATCCATCGTTATTTTGCTCACCACGCCACCCCAGTTCAGACATGGCCATATGCAAATCAGTATTGACCCTGTGCCTCATGGGAACAGTCCAGCCCGAACTGCCAAGCCATGTCTTCCCTGGACCGGAATCAAGCATCCTAGGACTGGGGGTGAGTGTTGTGCCATTGTGCAACATTCCGTCCATCATCTTGTGTGTTTTGCTGTTCACCCTATGTGGGAAGGGTATGCCCAGACGTGGGTCCCGTGCTCACTACGCCACTGGAGTCAAGCTATCCTGGCTGATGACGGCTGATAGCCAGAAACCGGTCCTAGGATGCTTGATTCCGGTCCAGGGAAGACATGGCTTGGCAGTTCGGGCTGGACTGTTCCCATGAGGCACAGGGTCAAGACTGATTTGCATATGGCCATGTCTGAACTGGGGTGGTATGGTGAGCAAAATAACGATGGATTAAACCCAGATCTGTGACTGGGGGTGAGTGTTGTGCCATTGTGCAACATTCCGTCCATCATCTTGTGTGTTTTGCTGTTCACCCTATGTGGGAAGGGTATGCCCAGACGTAGGTCCCGTGCTCACTACGCCACTGGAGTCAAGCTATCCTGGCTGATGACGGCTGATAGCCAGAAACCGGTCCTAGGATGCTTGATTCCGGTCCAGGGAAGACATGGCTTGGCAGTTCGGGCTGGACTGTTCCCATGAGGCACAGGGTCAAGACTGATTTGCATATGGCCATGTCTGAACTGGGGTGGTGTGGTGAGCAAAATAACGATGGATTAAACCCAGATCTGTGACTGGGGGTGAGTGTTGTGCCATTGTGCAACATTCCGTCCATCATCTTGTGTGTTTTGCTGTTCACACAGGAAACTATGCCATTCAGAACAAAAGATGTTTTTTGTCAAGTAACAGCAAGAGGACCCCAGGCACAGCTGTCGTCCATGGAGTCTCTCACAAACTCCATACAGGGAGCTTCACCTAGAACCTTAAACACTGTGACATTCTAGGGTATGTCACAGGGGCATTAACCAACTTCAACCAGGAGGGGTGGGTGAGGTTAAATGTGGCAGTCTTCCCCTAAAGCAGCAGATACCACAGTACTCCTCCTCCTATACACTAAAAGCTGGGACTTAGAAACTTTTTCAAGACCTTTTGCATGGAGAATCAACAGAAAACCAGGACCAACTGCCAAGTCAATCCAACAAAGGCACATTGCTGCTGGTTCAAAGATTCAGGTTGCTCCCGCTCTGAGCTTTTACACAGCAGCAATTCCATTTCACTGAAATGTTGTGGACAGTCTATCTGGCCACGTGGAACCCTGTTCAACAACAGCTTGCACTCTTGCCCCACTGGAGGAATCCAAGCTCCTAGAAAGTCACTAAGTCCAAAGGGTGAAGGCCCCAAAAGTATCCAGCCAGTAAGGGACCTTCCCTTTGTGTGAAAATTGAGTTTCTCCTGCTGTGAGCTTCCCTGCCCAGAGTTAATGGCTTCACTGTAGCTTTGTCCAGCTTCCTGAAGCTCAATTTGGCCACAGCCACTGCTGCCTTTTCCCTCTGAGGTTTCAGTAGTTGGCCCATGCTTCGATACAGTCAGTCTTAACTTTTCCCTTTGACTCAGTCTAGTGTGACCAATTGCCTCCAGGTGGCACTTTTTTGACACTAACATTTAATTCAAAGTTCAAAAATTCATATCTCTGCTCCCCTTGTATGGTTTTTGTAATTTTTCTGTTTATTTGTCCATTAAAATATTCTTTATTTTTATACATTTGACTGGGATTTTTTATTGTGTTGTGTTTTCAGCTTTTCAACTATTTGGTACTGGTAAATGCTTTACACATTTCTCCTAAGTTAAGCCTGTCTGTACTGTGCTACAGCTACCAAGGGATGGGCTCAGGTACAAATTATTGAGACCTAACTGAACCTAGGATGGAATGGTGTCATTATTAATGGAAGAGCAGTATCATCCACTTGAACTAATAGTCCACTTTCTCACACTCTTTTATTGTACATCTTGAAACCACTACAGTAAACTTCTTAAAGGTGAAGGGAATTTCAAGCAGAAGGGATATTCTATGGTGACACACTGATCCATCAGGTACCCACCATCATCCACCATCACCAACTGGGAAACCTTCATTGCTAGCATAGTGTAACTTGATACACCTCTGCGGTTATCAGTAATGTCTATTACTAGAATCAGCTCCACTGTCTAATCTTGATATCATAGAGCTACCTCAAAGCAGGGCACACAACTGCTTCTTAAGCTGTCAAAAACAAAATTGAGCATTGTTTGTTCTTCTCTGTTCCTATACCTGGCACAAAAGCACAAACACACACACATATACAAGCACAACTCTGCTTAAATACACAACATGAGCAAATCGATTGTAGGGATACACAAGTTGGTGGGAAGGGTCTGATGGCGGGTATATTTAGTAAGATTGATATACTTTTGGAGTAGGATTTTAACAGTCATTATAAAATGAATGTTATCGTCTTGTAAATTCATCTCCCTGCTTGTAGCAAAAATGAATGTTATCTACTTGTAAATTCATCTCTCTGTTAGCACCAATCACTGAGGCAGTTTACTAAGAGCATGATTAATGAGGGAGAGCCAGAGAGGAGGACAGATCCTTAGAACACATTATATTTTTCCACTGAGATATGATAGAAGGTAAACTAACTTTTGTGCTAAAGATGGGCTAACAGAGAATTTGTGGGGAGGAGCATAGAGGGAAAAGAATATGCTATTTTGGACTGAGCAATCAGCTTGATTTACATAGTATATTTGTTCTAAGAGCAAAAGATCAAGCATAGGGAATCAGCGGGAGTGTGGAGCTGTCATGAGTGATTGTACACGGACAAAGAGGAGCAGAGAAAGGGTCAGCAGAGTTGACAGAATGTTTACCATTTTAGGATAGACCATGTGCTTGGAAGCAGGACCAAGCAAGCAGGTTGTTTGTCAAAGTTGCCATTAAAGAACCATGTGCATGATAGGCTAATTTAGTTTGCCCATGAGGGTCATTTAAGGCAAATATTGACAAAGAGAAGACTAAGGTAGAAAGTTTGCTGGTCATTCGTGGATAAGGACGTTTCAGCAAGGACTGAAAAGTGTGCGAATTGCATGGAGAGTGTGAAAAGATTGAGTTGACTTATTGGACCTGTGGACCACTTGTGTGAGAATGACAGATTGTGGTAGTAATAAATCATTACTACTCTGAGTGGGTTGAGGTAAATGGAGCAAGAGTTGAGAGATTAGTAGTAAAACCCCCATAGAGGCCTTGTATGAGAATTCCCTGGGAAAGGGCATCCCTCTGTATTTAGTGACGGAGAAAGTTATTCAATGAACTACCCAGGCAATGCTATGTTTCTTGAGTGACAATGTAATAAAGCAATTCAGGATATTTTTATAATCCATAATCAAACCAACAAGTAATGGACAAGTTTAAAGGATGAATTACTTGGCTAAATAGGCTATTGGGAGGGCTTAATGTACAAGATGTAAGATGGGGAAAATAGTATGAAATATTTCGTGGACACTAAAAGGAATATTGTCTCAGGAATGCCTCTCTTTCAGCTGATGAGAGGTATGGAAGCATAAACAAAACTAGTAAAGGCATGGCTAATGAACACATTTTGAAAAGAAGAAGTTGTATTAACACAATTCATTCAAACTTGCAAGGTGCCAGGGTGGTATTTCAAAGTTTTCCAAGACATGGTAAGTGAAAGAGATTAGAACGAATTCTCCACCAATGAGGGATGGCCATGATAAAATCGAAACCATAAAGCTTTCTATAAGAAAGCGGAAAATCAGGTACAGCAATCAACTGGCAGAGGAAGAAGTAGTATATGTGGAATGTACTTATAAGTTAGATGATGATGTAGACAGATCAGAGCAGTCTATGAGTGTAGTGAAAATATGCTGATGAATGACAATGATGAAGGCATGGAAGTGGCAACAAGAGAAGACAGAACAGGAGAAAGAGGTGAGGGGTTGAGAAGCACATTGCAGGAATGCAGTTCACACAGTCAGATGTGTTTCAGGTCCCGGGTTTATACGTTTTAGTAAACTTCTTTCATTACTATTGGCGCTTTAGTGATAGGGTAGAGTCAGTGTCTTGTGCTTAATAGTGTAGTTCTTCTTGTTTCAGGAATGTTGTGTTTTTGTGTGTCTGTGTGTTAGTGTATTACAAAAGGGGATGATAATGTGGTAGCTTGTGGGAGTTTTGTGTATGTGACTGTTGCATTACCATGACCATGTGAAACCTTCTCATTGCAATGCTTTCATAGTGGCGCAAATGAATTTTCTTCTTAGTCAGTGACTGATTTCAAGTACGTTCTGTTTTCTATGTGTGGTGTTCATGCAATATTCTACTCTGGTAAAGCTGGAAACCAGCCCAAAGATGTAGTTTTGGATAAACTAGTTCTTCTTTCCTCTTGTTTGTGTACATGAACTTTAAACAGTAACACTAGGCTTTAGGCAAAAGAGTTTCATAAAATCATCTGCCAAAGTTAAACATCCTGATGATATTACATAGGTTAATTGCTGTTAATTGATATTAAGTCCAGACTTCTTGGCAGCACCCTCTCTACCACTGGAAGACTCAGAACCAAGGGCCGTATGATTTTGCGATTCTCAAATTGCGATTTTTAGGGAATCGCAATTAGAGAATCGCAAAACGCAATGTAGGAAGGATTTGCAAAATATTTTACGAATCCTACATATTCCTTATTTGCGAATCGCAAATTGAGATTCGCAAATAAGGAATACCTTCCCATTCATTCCTATGGGCTAGGAGGCCCATAGAAATGAATGGGAAGACATTCTCAATTTACGATTCCCAATTAGAGAATCGCAAATTGGGAATGCAATTTCAAGGTTGCAAGGGTCTCAATAAGACACCCTGTTGCACCCCTGAAATAAGCATGTGTGCACATGTGGCGCACATACATGCACTAAGGGCATGTATGTGCGCCACATGGCACTTTGAAAAATGCAAAAAAGTGCATTTTTCAAAGAAATCGCAAATTACCACCAACCTGAAGTTGGTGGTAATTTGCGATTCCTTAAGCCAAAATCGCACAACTTGGGTGCTTCCTACATTGCATTTAAGGAATCGCAATTTGGGATTCCTTAAATGCATTTGCAAAATAGGGAATTGCAAATTTTGCGATTCCTTATTTTGCGAGTGGGTTTTTGTCTGCCACATAGCACACTGCCCAAATTGCGATCGTAAATGCTGAAATTTGCGATTTCAATTTGGCTTCCTACATATGGCCCCAAATTTCACTGTCAAGCCACAACCAGCGGATCAATGACACAATATTGTGGTAAACATTGTGGTTGACAAAAATATTGTGTCAAAAACATTGTTGGCCACAAAATTGTGTTCCTATATTTATAATGGTAAGTACAAAAATATCGGGAAAACAAAATTAATGGACAGTAATATTGTCTACAAACTTACAAAAATATTGACACAAATTAACGTAGTAAAGGTTAAATATTAAATAAAAATAATATGTAAATTACATAAATTTCACTAATATGTTAAACTGTACATAAATATATATTTATATAAACACACACACAAATATAGTGTAACATTATTAATAAAAACGTTTATTTTACATTGTGTTGATTTTGAATTTACTACTATAAAAAGCATATATATATATATATATATATATATATATATATATATATATATATATTACCTACTGGCGGTCGCCAGTAGGTAGTTATAGTTAGGACCCTCTTACCATAGGAAAACCGCAACATTCTATTTTGAATAACTTTGGCGCTGGTTGACGAATCCTCGCGAAATTTTCAAAATAGGTGGGGCGCTGCGCTCCGCTCCTACCCTGAAAGTCTCGGGGGGATTCGTCAAGCGGGGGCTGAGATAAAAGGGGGTCCCAAAACGCGTTTTTCCCATGCATTTTTCCATAGGACCTTTACACACAGCTACAGCCCGAACGGCTGAACAGAGTTCCTTGAAATTTGGCAGAGAGGTAGTCTACAGGTCAAGGAAGTGCCTTTTGTAGGTTTGGTGTAAATCTGTTCAGTAGATTCTGAGAAAATAGCCTTTAAATCAATATATATATCTGAGCCAGCTTACGGTGCGCTTACCGTACGCTTACCGTACGCGTACGGTGACGTGCGCAAGCGCGATTCTGATTGGCTGTGAAATTAATAAAGAATACATTTCACAATGATGCGAATAAATTGTCCCCCATGTGCGCACGGTGCGCGAAGCGCATCGTGCGTACATGGCCCATCCCGCATAACGTGGGCACGCGGTGCGCGCAGCGCACCGTGTGACCACCGTGCGTGCACGGCACTAACTGCGTAAAGTGGGGCGCGCACAGTGAGCCGGCCATTTCACTCGTACAAAACCATAGAAATTCCTCCGTTATGGTTAGTTCTGCTAACTATAACTCGTGCGCCCGCAATGCACTGCTGATGATGTCACATATTGCATCATTCATGACATGGTCAGTGACATCACTGATGACATCTCAAATGACATCACTGATGACATCACTGATGACATCATCCAGTGAATGTTGTTTAGTTTGATATTTAAATATGTATTATATATATACCAATCTGTATTGAAGATTTAGTGGCTATATAACTGTCTGGATGGAGGATTTAGTAGCTGTCTGACTGTCTGTTTAAGTGAGTAATTAAAAGTGTCTCACTTAATACATGGATTAGTAACTAAAATATGTGAATGTGTGCATCACTGTCTCTGTTGTTGTATAACATGCTGCATCAGTTGGTCACTAACTACATGAGTGTGTATATTAGTTATTGATTAGTTTGGTGAGTATTTGTATGGGACACTGAGTTTGTGTGTGGTTGGATGGGGTGTGTGTAACCCTATGCATAGATGTGTGAATGATTGATTGACTAGGTGTATAGGTTTAAGAGTACATGTGGAAACAGTTGTTTGGGTGACTGAGTGTATTTATTTGTGTGTTGGTGAGAGAATATATGTTTTAGTTGTACATCTTCAACAAAGTAAAAAAAGGCATTGTATGTGATAGTTGGTGTATATAAATAAGTATGTGTAAGAGTCAGTGATTGTGAGAGTAACTATGTGAATGAGTGTATAATTGTAATGGTGATTTTTTAACATATTAGCTATGAGTTACTATGTGTTTGAATAAATGAGGTGTTGTTGGATAATTGTGTAAGTGAGTAAATGTAAGTGTGATTAATTTTTTTCATGAGTGAGTAGGATGACTGCATAACCGACTAAGATGACTGCTGATGTGTCAATGTCTATATATGAGTATACGTGCATTTGATAGTGCTCTATTAATTAGTGACTGCATGTATAAATGATTCTGTTGTTGAATGGGTAGTTGTGTGTGTAGACTTAGGAATCAGTGAGTGGCTATATAGTAATTGGTATTGGTGTGTCAATGGTTTCAAATATGGTACTCTGTATTTTACAGTGAGTGATGAAAGGTTATACTAGTGTATGATGAGGTGTATCAGATTGTCACGTGAATGATGTCATCAGTGATGTCATTTGAGATGTCATCAGTGATGTCATCAGTGATTTCACTGGCCATGTCATGAATGATGCAATATGTGAATTCATCAGCAGTGCATTGCGGGCGCGCGAGTTATAGTTAGCAGAACTAACTATAACGGAGGAATTTCTATGGTTTTGTACGAATGAAATGGCCAGCTAACAATAACACCCCTGAAACCTATGTTTTTTTCTGTGAATTTCTAAGGTTTTTTAAATGCTAATTTCTAACTATAACGTCTCTGAAACCTATGTTTTTTTCAGTGAATTTCAAAGCTTTTTTAAATGCTAATTTCTAACTATAACGTCTCTGAAACCTATGGTTTTTTTCAGTGAATTTCAAAGGTTATTTAAATGCAAATTTTTAAGTGTGATAGTAGTTATACCTATTTTTTGTACTGATTTTCTACAGTTTTTTTACTGTTAATTTATAAATATTTTATTCATTAAATAACATTATATAGTTTTCTGAAAATTGCACAATTTTGTTTTTAAAATTCAATCTGAAATATTGATTAATTTCTTTTTGTCATTTTTTATTTTAATATATTTATACAACTTTCTTTAAAAAACAAAAAATCCAAATTTTTTTCGGAGTCGCACACTCAAAGCGTACACATCACGGTGGGTGCGCGGATTCTAGCCGCTATTTTAGAAAAGTCGTGAAGGATCCGCGTACGGTGTGCGACGGCTGCGTGTTTTTCAGTTACATCATATACATTTAATATTACGTGATGTGCGCGATTGGTATGCGACCAGTCCGCGACTCCTGCTCCTGCGTATTTGCAACACATGCGCATTACGGTACGAGATGCTTGCGCGGTGGCGGGTCCCACGTGACATCACATACGTGCTGGGGCGCGCTGGGTGCGCGACTACTGCAAAAAAAAATTATGTTTCAAAATGATATGTATGTGTCTTTGATATACATATTAGGGCAAGAGATTATCTAAGATAGTCATAAAAATAACATATTTGTCAGAGAAACCAGGTCAATAGAGCTGCATTAGAGCGAGAGAACCAGGTCAGCAGAGCTGCTTTAGAGGGAGAGAACCAGGTCAGCAGAGCTGCTTTAGAGACAAGGGACCACGTCAGCAGAGCTGCTCTAGAGCTAGAGAACCAGGTCAGCAGAACTGCTTTAGAGCCATAGAACCCGGTCAGCAGAGCTGCTTTAGAGCCAGAGAACCCGTTCAGCAGAGCTGTTGTAGAGCCGGAGAACCAGGTCAGCAGAGCTGCTCTAGAGCCTAAGAACTAGGTCAGCAGAGCTGCTCTAGAGCCAGAGAACCAAGTCAGCAGAGCTGCTTTAGAGCCAGAGAAACCAGGTCAGCAGAGCTGCTTTAGAGCCAGAGAACCAGGTCAGCAGAGCTGCTCTAGAGCCTAAGAACCAGGTCAGCAGAGCTGCTCTAGAGCCAGAGAACCAGGCCAGCAGAGCTGCTGTAGAGCCAGAGAACCAGATCAGCAGAGCTCCTCTGTAGCCTAAGAACTAGGTCAGCAGAGCTGCTCTAGAGCCAGAGAACCAGGTCAGCAGACCTGCTGTAGAGCCAGGGAAACCAGGTCAGCAGAGCTGCTTTAGAAGGAGAGAACCAGGGGAGCAGAGCTGCTTTAGAGCCAGAGAACCAGGTCAGCAGAGCTGCTCTAGCTGACACTGACTGACTGACACTGACTGACTGACACTGACAGATTGACACTGACTGACACTGATTGACTGACACTGACACTGACTGACACTGACTGACACTGATTGACTGACACTGACTGACTGACATTGACTGACTGACTGACACTGACTGACACTGATTGACTGACACTGACTGACTGACTGACACTGACTGACTGACACTGACACTGACTGACTGACACTGACTGACACTGACTGACTGATACTGTCTGACACTGACTACTCTCTACTACTCTACTAGTCACTCTCTACTACTCTCTCTCTACTACTCACTCTCTACTACTCTCTCTACTACTCTCTACTACTCACTTTCTACTACTCTACTACTCTCTACTACTCACTCTCTACTACTCTCTACTACTCACTCTCTACTACTCACTCTCTATTACTCTCTACTACTCCCTCTACTACTCTCTACTACTCTCTACTACTAAATCTCTACTACTCACTCTACTACTCACTCTCTACTACTCTCTACTACTCACTCTCTACTGCTCTTTCTACTACTCTCTACTACTCACTCTCTACTACTCTCTACTACTCACTCTACTACTCACACTCTATTACTCTCTACTACTCTCTCTCTGCTATTTACTCTCTACTACTCACTCTCTACTACTCACTCTCTACTTCTCACTCTCTACTACTCTACTACTCACTCTCTACTACTCTCTACTACTCACTCTACTACTCACTCTACAACTCTCTACTACTCACTCTCTACTACTCACTCTCTACTACTCTCTACTACTCACTCTCAATTACTCACTCTCTACTGCTCACTCTACTACTCTCTACTACTCACTCTCTACTACTCTACTACTCACTCTCTACTACTCACTCTACTACTCTCTACTACTCACTCTCTGCTACTCTCTCTACTACTCTCTACTACTCACTCTCTACTCTCTATTACTCCTCCTCTACTCTCTACCTATCTACCTCTCTCTACCTCTCTCTCTATTACTCTCTACCTCTACCTCTCTAACTCTACCTCTCTAATACTCACTCTCTACTACTCTACTACTCACTCTACTACTCTCTACTACTCACTCTCAATTACTTACTCTACTACTCACTCTACTACTCTCTACTACTCACTCTCTACTACTCTCTACTACTCACTCTCTACTACTCACTATACTACTCTCTACTACTCACTCTCTGACACTCTCTCTACTACTCTCTACTACTCACTCGCTACTCTCTACTCTCTATTACTCATCCTCTACTCTCTACCTCTCTACCTCTCTCTACCTCTCTCTCTATTACTCTCTACCTCTCTACCTCTCTACCTCTACCTCTCTAACTCTACCTCTCTACCTCTACACCTCTACCTCTACCTCTACACCTCTACCTCTCTACCTCTCTCTACCTCTCTCTACACGCATACATATGCACATATATATATGCATATATATGCATATGCCTTTATATATATGTATGTGTATATATATATATATACATACATATATAAACATATATATAATCTGCATATCTATCTAAATACAAATATAAATGCATACATATACATATATGTATACATATGCATGTTATGTACATGAAAGTTTGAAAAACACTAATAAAAGGAAAGCTAAAAAGCCACCTAATTAAAAAAGAATTGCTTTAACTTAATCGAGGGTGAGACCTATTGCATTTTCAATGCTTGTTTACTTTGGTTCCATCAAGAAGACATTCAGATGTGTCACACATTTGCCATAAATTCTGAATGTTAGCACTCTAGTTGCTCATTAGATCACTGTAGTAAAGCTACTGCTCACCAGGGAAGTCTGCTGCTGGTATTCAAAGTGCATGTTTCAGTCTGCATGTCAGAATGTTTTAATGAAATAGAAGAGGATTTGAGAAGTCAAAATGTGCCCTAATTTTTCTTTCTGCAGCACTAATCATAATTTCTATGGCAAAATGAACCCCCTCATTTTGTTCCTCTGCAAATTAAATGTTTTAACTGTTACCACTTTATTCCAATCAAGATGGCTTCAGGTGTGCCATACGTTTGTAATAAGTAAGACTGTTAGCGCTCTAGTTGTTCTTTAGAACACTCTGGAATATTCTGTCATTGGGCTATACTTGGGCTACATCTGGGTGATATTTGTGCTACATTTGGGCTCTTTTGTCTCTGGTGGCCATCTTGGGAGACTTATTTGTTATGAAGTTTCCTAATTTCCTCATTTACTACAGTCCCCTCAGTAGGAATACTTTCAGTTTTTTACTTTGATTCCATCAAAAAGGCATTCAGATGTGTCACACATTTGCCATAAATTCAGAATGTTAGCACTCTAGTTGCTCATTAGATCACTGTAGTAAAGCTACTGCTCACCAGGGAAGTCTGCTGCTGGTATTGAAACACTGCATGTCAGAATTGTTTTAATGAAATAGAAGAGGATTTGAGAAGTCACTCAAAATGTACCCTAATTTTTAGGTCTCGCCTGGCGTAAGACTGCGCAGACATGCGCAGTCTCGCTGGCGAGATTTAATGATTTAGAGGAGATTTCTCTAGTGGCCTTTAAGCCCCGCCCCTCTTTTCCATTGGCTGGCGTCACCATTTATGCTAAACGGTGGCCAGCCATTGGAAAAGAGCGTCTAGTGAAAAAACCTTTCTCTTTTAGAGCCGTCCCAGTTGGACTGGCTCGGTTCCTTTACGTTTGTGGTAAAAGCTTTTCTTATTTTTATGGGGCCATGTGTTTCAAACATATGGCCCCATAAAGACAAGAAAGCTTTCGTAAAGGATGAAAGTGAAAGCCTGCGCGGGAGGGAGGGCGGGTCATCGGAGGGACAGATCACTTGTTTAGAGGCAGGTGCTGAACGCGGAGCATCGGTTTTGCAGAAAATTATTTCCTAAACGTTCCCATTTGGCTACTTTACTGTAAGAAAAACTCTTCTATTTGCTGTTCTGCCAAGGTCACCGATCACCTGACCAAACCCATTAACAGCTGGAAAGCACACACTGCTGGCTGCTGCCAGCTCGTATGTGTTGACTCTACCTCCACGAGGGAAGGAAGCGCGGCGACCGGGATGGACTGCGCAGCTCTCCGGCGGCGTCCATGTCATGCAGGTAGGGGAGCGGGGCACATGCATGGGGGCCGCCATTTTCACACTGATACCGTTTTTCCGGGGTTTTTTGTAACGAGGTGTTAATCCCAATTGCTGCAATGCAGAAGAAAACGACACATCGGGTGCAGAACTGTGTTGTGCTGGAGTTAATGAGGTTTTGCAGAAGTGCAGTCACCCAGCGACAAATCGCGTTTTGCTGCACTTGCAAGCCACTGATATCTAGAACTATATTTAAAAGATGATTTATGAGCGCAAAATTCAAAATACTGTGGAATCCCTGGTGGTGTGATTAACTTAGGACGTTTCGAGTTGTTACCTATCATTTTCGTGGGAGCTTTTTCTGGGAACGTCATAAACCGTATGCATTGATAATTTGCGACCGCGGTGTAGAAGATGGGGGTTTTATTGGGGTGACAAGCTTTAAACGGCACAGAAGGTAAAAAGCTGAGACAATTTATGTGCAACACGCTTCCTGAATGCTGCAAAATCTTCTGTCTGTGCTGCCGTTATGGGCATTTCAGCTTTTTTTCAGACGTCTACTGCTCACATTTGGGGTACGATGTGTCTGTATTTCGTATGAGAGTGATGGATAGTGTGTGTGTACACTGGGGATATAAGGGGGTGGGGGTGAATGGGGGCTGCCTCGGATTAAACATGGAGGGAGCAAATCGCTTTTCCACGTAGACAAATTAACGGGTAGACGGCGAGTTCAAAGGCTTGAGCCAGAGTTAATTTAGAAGGACAGGAGTCTGTCCAGGTGAAGGAGCCCTGTCAATCTGTGGGAAACCCCTGTGCGGAGGGGGAGGGGACGTGGGGTTGCTTGGTGGGGAGGAGGGGAGTCTGATTCTGTCTCTCGAGCACTTATCAGATTGTAATTTATAGAAGCGTGCATTTTTTAATTAAATCAAACAGGAAAGGGACATCGCGTTAACACTATTCAATTTGATAGACTTCTCACCACTCCGGTTTCTTAAAGGGTGACGCTGTTCTGATGGACATGCATGTGCATGACACGTATACCCCCAACTAAGCATGGCTTACTCCGTTAAAATATGTCGAAAAGCGGGCCATAATTACAATGGCATATGAAACAGAAGCCTTCCCTGATACTGGAGAGAAACAACAAAATTCACACATAAAATACAAAGGGGTGGGGGTCGAGAGAGCGGGAGAGGAGAGAGAGAGAGAACGAGAGACATGGTAAAGATCAAAACCAGGGAAGAGAGAGAGTCCATGCAGAGAGACAGTATATAAGAGAGGGAGGGAGGGAGCGAGAGACTGAGAAAGAGCGGGCACGAAGGTAGTGGAAAGAAAAGAGGGAACATTAGAAAGACAAGCATTGAAAATGCAAAAGGCCTCGCCTTTTATTGAGTTAAAGCCATTTGCTTTGCTATATAATGCCATTAGCAAAGCAAATGGCTTTAACTTAATAAAAGGCGAGGCCTATTGCATTTTCAATGCTTGTTCTTTCTGCAGCCCTTATCATACTTTCTATGGCAAAATGAACCCCCTCTTTTTGTTCCTTTTTAAATTGAATGTTTTAAGAGTTGCCACTTTATTCCAATCAAGATGGCTTCAGGTGTGCCATACGTTTGTCATAAGTAGGACTGTTAGCGCTCTAGTTGTTCTGTAGAACACTCTGGGAAGCTGCAGAAGAACACAAATGAATCAACTGACAGTCTCTGCCCTTGTTGGATGTACATGTTTTACTGAGAATGTCAGACTTCATTCTCACATGACGGAGAAAGATAATGTGAATTTACAGAAAATATGCTCTCAGTTTAGCTTATAGATCACCTACCAAACCTCTGTGGGAAAAGCATGAGAAAATAGTTTTCTCTCAAACATGATTCATGATATCCTAGCAGAAGCCTTTTTCACATTGTAAAATCACCTTAGAACACACCAGAATTCATAAAATGAGTATGGTACCATCAACAAATAATTTATAATGTAACTAAAGTCTTAAAACCTTCTATTAACTGCAATGCTTTTTAATGAGGTGCTATAATGTATATTGGTCCCAAGATGGCTGCCAACACTTCTTGAATGAAGTGCTGACAGCCAATCAGATCTCACGATGAGATGTGTGGTTAGGCTCCGCCCAGATATATATGTGATTTTGATTTTGATTTTCTCAGGAACTACTGAACGAATTTACCCCATTTAAGCAAAAGGCACGACTCTGAACCAAGGTCTACCTTTCTGCCAAATTTGGTGTAATTCCGTTCAGCAGTTCGGGCTTTAGCTGCAACTAAAGGTCCCTATGGAAAATTGTATGGGGAAAACACGTTTTGGGACCCCCTTTTTTCTCGGACCCCGCTTGATGAATCACCCCGAGACTTTCAGGATAAGAGCGGACCGGAGCGGGCCACGAGTTTTGAAACTTTCGCGAAGATTCGTCAACCGGCACCAAAGTTATTCCAAATAGAATGTTGCAGATTAGTAGGTCCTAACTATAACTACCTACTGGCGACCGCCAGTAGGTAATATATATATATATATGTCTTTCAACATATTCGCCCAGATACGAGACCGCACTCCACCTCAGGTAGGTACAACCTTTTATTTGAAAGGCATTCGGCTTCCCATCCCGTTGTTAGCTCCCTTGGCCTGATGCATTTCAAAGCTTTTTTGCTTCTCTTCAGAGGCTCATGTCGACAACCATTGCAACTATTGCTGCCACATCTTCACCTGCGCGCTTTTTCACATTTATTGGCTTCCGGTGCGCCTCCATAGTAGGAATTAGTTGAACAATGCACGCTGGGACATGTAGTCATTATTGTCAATTTTTTTACCCTCCAGTGGGTTGATTGTAGGCACGCATTTTGGGACATCTTTTTACAGCCCTCCAGTGGGCTCCAGGACAGGATTCCGAATGCCTGAATAATTCGCCTGCTGTGCCACAGAGATGAAATCTTTCACTTTTCCGGACCCTGGTTTAATTTTGGGCGGTGCGTCGTCTCCACAGCCTGGAACCGCCGTGATTTTATGTCTTTCAACAGATTCGCCCAGATACGAGACCGCACTCCACCTCAGGTAGGTACAACCTTTTATTTGAATGGCATTCAACTTCCCATCCCGTTGTTAGCTCCCTTGGCCTGATGCGTTTCAAAGCTTTTTTGCTTCTATTCAGAGGCCCGTGTCGACAACCATTGCAACTATTGCTGCCACACCTCCCCTGCGCGCTTTTTCAAATTTATTGGCTTCCGGTGCGCCTTCATGGTAGGAATTAATTGAACAATGCACGCTGGGACATGTAGTCACTATTGTCAATTTTTTTACCCTCCTGCGGGTTGGCTGTAGGCACGCATTTTGGGACATCTTTTTACAGCCCTCCAGTGGGCTCCAGGACAGGATTCCGAATGCCTGAATAATTCGCCTGTTGTGCCACAGAGATGAAATCTTTCACTTTTCCGGACCCTGGTTTAATTTTGGGCGGTGCGTCGTCTCCACGGCTGGAACCGCCGTGATTTTATGTCTTTCAACAGAATCGCCCAGATACGAGACCGCACTCCTCTTCAGGTAGGTACAACCTTTTATTTGAAAGGCATTTGGCTTCCCATCCCGTTGTTAGCTCCCTTGGCCTGACTCGTTTCAAAGCTTTTTTGCTTCTCTTCAGAGGCCCGTGTCAACAACCATTGAAATTATTGCTGCCACATCTTCCCCTGCGCGCTTTTTCAGATTTATTGGCTTCCGGTGCGCCTCCATAGTAAGAATTGGTAGAACAATCCACGCTGGGACATGTTGTCATTATTGTCCATTTTTTTACCCTCCAGTGGGTTGGTTGTAGGCACGCATTTTTGGACATCTTTTTACATCCCTCCAATGGGCTCCAGGACAGGATTCTGAATGCCTGAATAATTTGCCTGTTGTGCCACAGAGATAAAATCTTTCACTCTTCCGGACCCTGGTTTAATTTTGGGCGGTGCGTCGTCCCCACGGCCTGGAACCGCCATGATTTTATATATTCACTGAAAAAAACACAGGTTTCAGGCATGTTATAGTTAGATATTGGCATTTAAAAAACCTTAGAAATTCACTTAAAAAACCATAGGTTTTTGGGACGTTATAGTTAGTTGGACATTTCTCTTGTACAAAACCATAGAAATTGCCCCATTATAGTTAGTTCAGCTAACTATAACTCGCGCACCCGTAATGCACTTCTGATGACGTCACATATCACATTATTCATGATATGGTCAGTGACATCACTGATGACATCACTGATGTCAAACAGCTCCACCCACAAGAGGCCCACCCCCATTCCCATGCAAAAACCCAAAATTGTCCGAAAAATGCACCTCTTGCAAACATCTCTCCAACCACCCAAAAATGGATCAGTTATATTATTAAGTCCTTGTGGGCGTCAAGCTCCTGCCTCATTCTTGTCATTTCTTGGGGTGGGTAGGTTCTGCTGGTTGTGCCTGATGTGAGCCACCTCACACACAATGTGGCAGAAGATTTGATGAATGGATGACTGGGAAGGGGGGATCCTTGTAGTCTAGGTGGCAGTTGTCCTTTTAGTTCTCGGCATCAGGTGGCGGCAGTGGTGTTGGAGGGTTATAAGTGGGCCTGGCTAGTGGCCTAAAGAAGTAAAGGCCCTGGCCTCCTCCTCCTCCGCCATGACCACCAGCCCATGGTACTCCTCAGCTATAGCCTTCAACTTCTGCACCACAGCCATGTGGCAATCTCCCGCCGTATACAATGGTGGCACACTAGCAGAAGATTGCTGGTTCCAAAGAGCCATTGGAATTTTTCATGTGATCACTACTCACAGGGCCAAGTTTTTCCTGCACATGCATAAAAAAAATGCAATAGCATTGACTGAAAGAATTGAAACCATACACCAACATATTCAGAAAGTGATTTTAGTTTAAACGTTTTCATAGGGAAAAATTTAACAGATACTTTATGTGTGTTAGTAAATGAATTAGCTGCTATTTATGAGTGCGGTGTATATGCTGTGCAATTACTTGATTTGCTATTCTGCAGCATATTTTTGGGGCAGCATGTTATTATCTTGGGGAGAGGTTGTAGCCTTACGGCTAGAGCGGTCAACCTTGAAGCTTGGGAACTGGATTCGAGTCTCGGCAACGACGCTCAACATCCTGTGATTCTGGGCAAATCACTTAATCTCCCCATGCCTAACAAAAATGAATGTGTTCATCTGTAATGAAACTGGTGCTCATGTAAAGTGCTCTGAAACCCTATGTCTCGGGTCTAGTTTGCGCAATATAAAACTACGATTTTTTTTTTTTTAAAATAACTTATTATCACAAATTCCAATTACCCTGTTCTTCTGCTACTCCCGCTTCAGTTCTACTGTGAGTCCAAACTCACAGGCTGATAGAATCTGGCAGATGGGATACTCCGCCACACACGTGGCAAGCATCCCATCCACTGTGTAGACAAATTAGACAAAAAGGTAGTAGTGTACCCAAATTGGGAATGGACCGCACATCAATTGGATATCCAAAAAGCAGAGTAGAGACGAGTACATATATAAATACAAGATGTCAAGGGGTGCTAAAGCCAAAAGCACTTACTACCTGAAAGTGCTGTAGGCAAAGTGAAACACAGATGCCGAAAAATTGTCCAAGAGATTTGGCTTAGGCAGCACTCCCGTGTGTCACAGGCTAGGTCATTTGTCCTCCATAGACATGACAGACCAGTAGCAATATTATAGCTGATTTAAAAAATGCAGAAAATGTCCAAAGTTGCTATATGGCTTGCAGGATATTCACAACAATTTTAATGATGATGAAAAGATGATCCAACTCGGTTCCAGTGTAATTGATGATATTTAATGTTCTTCAATGCATGTAGTATACAAAAGAATAGCCAACACGTGTTTCGTCCGTACACAGTAAGTACAACGACTTTTTCAAGGCAATTTCCAGACTGTGTAAGCGATGCGTATATTCATCAATCTAAGACTGTGGAAATATAGTAACGTGTAAGTATAGATAGTCCGTAACGCAAATTGTATAGCTTGATACTAAAGGCTAAGTAGCAGGGTACATCCGTATATATGCACAACAAGGTAATCAAGAATCTCCAAAGAATGAAAAGAGAGCTCAATTGACGTTCGGCATTCATGGGGCGGTCACAGTATAAATAGCAAAATCGAGACTCCGAGGAAATATCCAGAATACGGATGCCGGCGCCTGATAACGCTGACCGTTTTCTGGATATTTCCTCGGAGTCTCGATTTTGCTATTTATACTGTGACCGCCCCATGAATGCCGAACGTCAATTGAGCTCTCTTTTCATTCTTTGGGGATTCTTGATTACCTTGTTGTGCATATATACGGATGTATCCTGCACGGGAGTGCTGCCTAAGCCAAATCTCTTGGACAATCCCATCCACTGTATTACAGTTGACAGTGCATAGAACATTCATTCTAGCAAAGCAAACAGGATATTTTATTTGACGCATTTGTCACAACGTATCCCATTGGTCAAACTTTAAATCAGGCCCACAGTCCCAGATTACACCCTCCACCACAAATTATTTTCAACAAATACCTTCACTGCAGTGGGTAAAGTTACTCTACGCAAAGGTAAATTATAGGTGATTGGTTAGGTAGAGAATTTGCTATGGAACGCTTAGGAGTCACTGATCATTTACTTCACTTTTGCTTAGTCACATTGGTGAGTGGAACAAAAAAATTGGAACTGTGAATCCGTGATGGGGTCTTCCACAAACTCTTTACCTTCATCCTCCTATTTTCTGATCCCGTTTTTGTTGGCTTTACAGACTCAGCACACTTTACCATTGCTAACTAGTGCTAACTGCAATATTTGGAAACATTCTTATGTTATAAATATCATAAGACAGAAATATCAGAAAAAAAATTTGAGATACAAAAATATCATGATACAGAAATAACACTGTCAAGAATATTGTTCTTTCTGGTCAGCAACAATTGTGATATGTCTAATCCGAGACACTGGCAACTTGTTATGAATAGTCTCATATATGAAGTAATGTTCATACAGGAATCAGAATTAGACATAAATTGGTTGGTACTTAGCAACGATAGAAATGTTTGCATCACTTCGAAGTTAAAAATCAAGGGCACTGCAAGTACCAGAATTCCCACTAAGGGTTAAAAAGGGAAATGCAATGAACACAATTGTTAACAGCTTGCCACCGAGTTTAAGGCTGTATTGGCAGAAACGTGTTGGTGGAACAGAGATGCCAATTAAATGCATTTTGAACTTGGAGTTCACAAGAGTGCAGCGTAAATTTCTCCTTTTGTGTAACTTATGTGTGGGAACATTGGTCATGTTCCAGTGCTGGCACCAGCAGTTTGAGCGCACTGCTTTGCTATATATATCTAGAGTAATGTACTCCAGGTGAACCTGCCCTAATTTTGAGTTGAATCTTTATTAAGGGTGTAGGGATCTTAGAAATTTAGCAATGATTTCACTCACATATGTCCCATTTGGAGCATAATGCACCAATATACATTTATTCCCTTAATAAAGATTCAAACTCAAAATTAGGGGAGGGTCACCGGGAGTACATTACTCTAGATTGGCTGCTATAGAAATATTTGAAGTACAGGACGATATAGTCATACTGCATAGAGCATACGGTATGCGGTGATATCACAAATTGTTGTAAAAATATTTATCCTCGATATGTATCAGGGGTAGTAACCTTGCAGCAGTAAATCATATACCAGGATTTATTTATCCTGTAGCAACATAACCTTGGTAGCCCCAGTAATAGAAAGCCACCCTATTCCTGCATATCAATGTAATTGTTTATGCCAAGAGAAAGTATAGAAACCATGTATAGAATTTGGTTAGTGAATTGATGTTTTACATTGTAGATAAAGCAATGTTTTGAATCAACATTATTGATGGCAGCGAAAATGACAAATATGTATGTTGATAATCGCCATTATGAAACCTTTGCCTATATTTTTCTAATTCTTTGATTTATCACAGTTACGAGAACTGTAAAATGTATCAAACTACATGCTTTGATGTGGGCATTTTAACTTGGCTTTGGCAATATTTAGTCAAAGTTAGTCAAAGTTGTATAAGGTATTAAGAGGGAACGGAAGTATGTTTTCACTTTCTGTGAACTGGAATCTATATTTCTAAGGGAATTTGTACACACAAATTACTCTCTAAAGGCTAACGCCGAAACGCGTTGTCTTGGTGCACAATAAACTATTGTGCAGTCTCCTGGTGTGCCGCTCCTGTTGTTTTCTTGGCAATCTTCAAAGGAATGCACTGGAAACCTTGTAAAATATACGGAAACAATATTGTTATATGTTTTTAACAACATTAGTGTAAAACACTATTTTTAAAAATATTTTTGTACTTACCATTGTAAGGATAGGGACACAATATTTGTGTAAACAATATTTTTGACATGATATTTGTGTAACACGATATTGCAGATTCTGATATTGTGTCAGTGATCCCTAAAGTGCTTGTGCTCTCTCCTTTACACATGGTAAAATTGACCTACACCTAATTGACACATTGAATCTACTTGTAAGTACCTAGTAAAGTGATACTACATGTACCCAGGGCCTGAAAATCAAATTCTACTAGTGGGCCTGCAGCACCTATTGTGTCACCCCCTTAATTAACCCTTTAAACAGTGTCTCGGGCCTCCCATTGCAGCCTGTGTGAGCAGTTTTTAACTGCCATTTCAACCTGCTAAAATAAACCTTCTTCCAGGCACGAACACTCCTATTTAATGCATGTAGGTCACCCTAAGGCAGGGGTCTTCAAACTGTGGGGCGCGACCCCCAGGGGGGCCGTGGAGTGATGCAAAGGGGGTCGCGCCTTCCCAGTCACAGTTCTGCCCAGGCCCAAGGGCTTCAGCCCCCCCCACACTTCCCCCGTCCTGTGTCTCAGCTCGGGCTGCTGCAGTGAAACTTGAGCTGCTGGGGGCTCAGCTGGGCAGTGTCTGGATTCCTATCTCCCCCGTGTTTTTTCACAGGTCTTTAAAGACCATTTAACATGCCTTTGTAAACTGCTTACAGAGGCTTAGGTTTTTTTGCTGGTTCCAGTACCCCCTGGGTCCCCACTGTGCCTATTCCTTACATTTGGATTTTACATTCACTGCCGTAGTGTGAGAATGCATTTCATGGAAAGGAATACAAAGTTGGCTTCCTGGGGGCGCCGTGAGTGAAAGTTTATTGTGCTTTTGAAGCACCTGCTGCAGCGTTTCTTTCCCGGCAATTACCAGGCCTCACATAAATGTCAAGATATCTTGTGTGATTAATTATCTTCCTGGAGAGAGATCAGAATGTTGTATAGTTGAGGTTTTGACTTAGGTGATGTTAGTGCAGAGGGTTAATATGCCTGCTGCAAAGAACGTGTACCAAGTAGATTACAGAGTGCGTATGATGTGAAGAGATCAGCAGGTTACTGCTTTCAAAAGAGACATCCTTTTGTTACTTGCAATTTATAACTTAAAGTCCTAATAGAGAATAGTGAGCTAGTAACTTTCATCCTAGAACAGCATGCACACTACAAAGAATACATTATCAGACCATTGATTAATGTTGCAAAAAGGGTTAATTTGGCTAGAAATCAATTCTTATTATTAAAGGAAACTCCCAACTATGCTGTTTCTTTTTCGACTCTGAGTTTGTGCTTCTCCACACCAAGCACTCTTGAACTATACTGCCTACCAGTATGGATGACATGTGACTCCTATACTTTTAGTCCTTTGGCTTATGTAACATTTCCTATACACTGATTTACACACTTATGATTGATTGTCTCTGTGTAATGTGTGTGTAATGCAAAGTGCTCGGACACCCTACACTGGTATGAGTGGCACTATATAACTAATTCAATGCATCTGAGAGTGTGGGGTTATGGAGACTTGGTCACTGTTAAAGGGTGCTAGTGAGAGAATCCGTGGTGGGGGTGGTCATTGTGGGGGGCACCAACAAACATTGTCGCACAGGGCACCACCAGCACTAAAGCCGGCCCTGGGAAGTATGCACAGATAAGCGCTGAAAATACCGCTTTAGGTGACTGCTTTTTTTTGTACCGACTGGGCCACCAAAATAATCTGCTGGCAACCCTAACCATAGGACTGGAAGTTTGTTGCAGGATCAGCACATTATTTATTTCCTTCACCCTCGATCCCCGATTAATGCCGCAATAGTTTAACTTGGATATTAAAGTCTACGCCCCCGTCAATAACATGCAGAGTTACTTCATGGGTCTGGGAATGCACCCTGCATTCAGACAACTCATTCCTCATTCTCGTCCTTCATTGTCACGCTCACCTTGCACTCACAGTGATCACAATGCACTCACACTGATCACCATGCACTTGCACCATTCACCCGCTCACCCTGCACTCACAGTGATCACAATGCACTCACACTGATCACCATGCACTTGAACCATTCACCCGCTCACCTTGCACTCACAGTGATCACAATGCACTCACACTGATCACCATGCACTTGCACCATTCACCCGCTCACCTTGCACTCACAGTGATCACTCTGCTCTCAAAATGCACTTGTCCTGCTCACACTATACCTCAACCTGCAGTCACACGAGTACACTACTCATCCTGCACTCATGTGACACTTCACTCACCTGTCCCCCTCACTACTCAATATGCAACTCACTCAAGCAAGCCCATCAGTAATCATACATTCATTCATCCCATTCTGAACTTGCATCCGCACCCAAAATGAGAGAGGACAGCAAGGGAGTGAGAGAATTTGATTGAAGAGGTCAGGGATGAGGAGAAATGTGAATTGCCGAAGAGAAGTGTGGACACGCAAGAAGTGAGTGTGATCCAAAGGTGAGGGCTTCTGTTAGAACAAAGGGGAGATGTGAAAGAGGAATGGGGGGACTGGAGAGGTGTAAGATACAAATAGACAAAAATTTGAATGAAGAGACGAGGTGAATGAGAAGTGCTGAGGGGCACGGGAGGTGACTGGGCCAGAGAGGCCATGAGATAAATGTGAGAGACTGTTAGAGATGAGGGCAGTGAAAGGACAGAATGGCAAGAGGTGATTAAAGGTGAAGTGAGAGGTTGCATGGGGAGAGTTCAGAAGTTGTAAAAAGGGGTGAAAGAAAATGACCTGCAAAGTGAGAGAGGGATCCGGGGTTAGGAGAGGAGAGAGGGATGGAAGGGAGGGGGTGAGAGGAAAGCGGCATGGGTAAAAGGCTTAAATCTACACAAAACCGCCAGGGTTTTAAGGGACCCCTGCTTCTTCCGGTCAGGGCCAGGTGAGCTTCTAATGTGGCAGCACGTATTGCTGCAGAGTGGAAGGCCCTTCACAAAGGTTGACTTGAAATCTTTCTGATGATAATTGCTCTATTTTGGTTATAAATGGGTACTGATTGGGTGAAATCTTTCCTCAGCGTTACTGTGTGTAACAAATATCAAAATAATGAAGCAATGCTATCCCAAAATACGCGGCATCACATAACCTTATTTACATTTTCATCCCACGCAATTTAGTCAACAGGTTTAGACATTTTTGTCAAGAGGGGGTCCTTACGCCTCAAAATGTTGACAGGGGGGTCTCGGCATCCAAAAGTTTGAAGACCTCTGCCCTAAGGTATGCTCTACACTGCCCAGAGAGTAGGGTGCATTGTAGTTAAAAAGTTGGGAATGTACTTTTAAGTTTTAAGTTTTACATGTCCTAGTAGTCAAAAGCTCCTAAATTCGTTTTTCACTACTGTAAGGCCTACCTCTCCTATAGGATAACATTGAGTTATGTTATTACATTTAATAAATTATAACTTTCAACTGGGAGTAGGAAGACAGGTCAAGTTTGGTGCCTATGGAATTGCAGTTAAAAGCCCTTTTTAAATGGAATTTTAAGTTACAATTCTGAAAAACCATTTATATTTATGTTCATATTTTATTGTCCTAACCATTTGGTGCCTGAGGCCTGTTCCTGGGTCACATGACTACGTGTAAGGAGGGAGAAAACTGCCTAGAATACCAGTGGTACTAAACCTGAGAATACTGTGAGCAGCTATGCCAGCGCCCCCAAATTTCACTTGTTTTTCTCTACTGAAGAAGGACAACAATCCTGAAACACATGTTTAGAGGTACATAGCACTGGCTGCCCCAACAATGGTGAATACTAAAAAATTTCAACTCAAGTGAGTGTTATCATGCATAGCATTTACCACAATATATCTGGGCTAATTGTGTGCTGGTATGCCAGGCAATGTGCTCCCTCCTCCTTTCAGGGTGTGTCAAAGGCACCCATGCACTATGGCACATGGGTGCCTGTGTTGGCGCTAGGCAGCACTAAGTGCCCCAGCCCAAAGAGTGAGCAGGAATCCAACATACCTTGATAAATATATTGCATTACTGCCCTTTCCCTCTGACCCAGTGTGGCACAGCAAGCTATCTCTCTGCCCTGTGCTGTGTGATAAATGTGGGCCCGATTCACTCAGCACTCAGCAAAGTGAACAGATAAACAGTGGTGTATTACATGCTAACTCCTTTTGAAACAAAGACAGTGGATGCAAGCACTTTCTGATGCAAAAAGTGCATTTATTTCGGTGAGCGTCTCACATAACATTAAAAAACCTCTTGACCAGTGCTTAATTTGTGCCAGTGGTTTCCGGTGCCCGGCACCAGCCCTTAATTGTTAACACCGGCACTTTTGACAGTCTGCTGTTTGAGTAAATTAGAGATGAGCAAAACAACAATTGTTTATTGATTCAATATACTTTGAAAATGATTAATAACTGTCTCCCAGGCCATTCTTATAGCTTTGGGAGCCTGGAATAGACTGAATTATTTCACTTGTAGAAGTGTGATGGTTAGTAGTTGTGTTGGTACTATTATTGGCAGCGCTGGCAGCCGCAATGGATATTGAAATCTGCAGAGGCCTCCTGACGAGGGTCCCAGCACTTATTTTTTTGAAAATTGAGCACTGACTACAAGATCTGTAGTGAACAGCCATATATGAAACAGTGCGATTGGGCGAGAGTGGAATGATGCACAGAGGTAGTTGAAAAGAGACGAGATCAAAATTCCCCACCAGACACCCTCCTTTACTCCAATTAATATTTCAAAGCTCAAGACATTGAAGATGTGCATTGCTTTTCCTGTCCTGGTTTCTCTGATTCTGGAAAAGTGTTTTAGAGTAAAAGTTGAATCCTTATGTTGGGACCATGGTTCAATGTTTTTGACCTTCTGTCATTGCAGGCAAACGGGAATGGGGCTCTGCAACACAATGGCCCGCATAGGTGGAATTGTGGCACCACTGGTACAGCTGACTGGAGAGTATATCAGCTTTCTGCCACTGGTAATCTACGCCTGCGCTCCCATAATCTCCGGCATAGCTGCTTGCTTTCTGCCAGAAACTCTAAACGTCGCCCTACCGGACTCTATAGAAGAAGTGGAGAACAGGTGAGTTCTAAATCTGCAATGGAAACTGTATCTGTGATAGGGAATGTGCAGTGCTTTAAATGGGCTGGTACTGTCCGGTATGGAGTACCAGCCCTTTTTTTTTTGAGTGGGAGAGTACCGCACTTCTCAAGAGAGACGTAATACTTTTATTTGGAGAGTACTGGCACTTTTCAGAAACTCTGGTACAGAGTACCTGCACTTCTATTTTTCCATTTCAAGCACTGGGAATGTGTCTTGGAATCAGTCAAAAGAATGGGTAGTGTTGTAGCCTTGGTCAGGGCCGGACCGGCCGTAGCGGACATCGGGCGTTTCCCCGGTGGGCAGCTAGGGTGGAGGCCAGTTTTGGGCCCCTGGGGGGCAGTTTTTTTTACCGGAGGTCGGCAATAGAGCGTGTTATTTTAATGCACCAAGGCCAGGGCCGCACTGGGAACCGAAACCGGCCCTCGCAAACTGCTCAGCTGCACCCTCCCTCACCCCAGGGGGGGGCCGGCCGAGCAGTTTCCCAGGGCCGGTTTCGGTTCCCAGTGCGGCCCTGGCCTTGGTGCATTAAAATAACATTTATAGCGGCGACATAAAAGCCTAAGGTGACTGAAGGGCCTCAAAGACCACCTTTTAGACTACTTCACTAGAAAAATGTGACGCTAGGAATTTATAATGCTGCTACGCCGATAAGTATGTTATTATAAGGCATTATAGGAAGATATATTAATGCAATGATTGGGTTTTGCAGAGCATGGAAAAGGTATAGTAGGCAAAAGTAGTAGATGTTGCGTTTTGTGTGAAAAGTAGAGAAGCTGTCACCACTCTGGCCCTCATTCTGAGAGGCCTCTTAGTGCAGCCGGAAGAGCAGAAAGGATGGCGCAAAAATATGATGTTCTAAAACCCGGCAGAGGTAGTGATGTGACTATTCCCAGCTCCCTTTCAGTCCCAGCATTACTGGGGGGTGGGGGGCTGCTTGTTAGTGGATTTAGGTGCATGTCAGAGTTTTTACTGGGAGATTCCTATGCAGGATAGTACGTTTTAGAGTTTTGGATGTCTATGAGCCTAATCTAAAGTTTGGCAGATGGGCCAGGTGGCTTAGGACCCATCTCTGCTGGCCAAGCAGCAACCTGTCTGCTAGACTTTAGATTCTAGACATTAGAGTTTGGCGGATGGAGTACAGTCCTTCAGAAAGGTGCAGGGGCAGCAGGGCATTACTTTCGCATCCCTGACGGACTACCGCTTGCCAGATTTAGAGATGACCACTGGCCCAGCAGGCATCTCTGTAGGGTAAAGGGAACCGGCTTGATGGCGGTTCTCTGCAATTTACAGACGTTTGGTGAACAGCCGCCATCGGTTTTGACAGCCATTAACTAAACTTTTTAAATTTTTTGTTTTTTGAAAACAAACTCTCCAAGTCAATATTTATATTTGGAAAAAAAGAAAACGAATGACACTAATATCTTGTGAGATTTGTCCCAGAGTGTGGAGAGTCATTTTTGTTATTGTCTGTTGTCCTGGTAGTGTCGGAGAAAAAAACAAAGGGATATCACACGAGCCATCCTAAATCATGCAGGTGGTTAAATGCCCTCACTCTGACAGTCTTACTTACTCCGTTGGGCTGTCAGAGGAAGCTGTCCCTCAAAAGATCCAACAGGGGCTCCAATGTCTCTAAATGAGGCTTTGGCATTTGGGCCTGAGTCCCCAGTCCACCAAACATTAAATCAGCCCCTTGGAGTTCACAGCCTCTATGGTGAGGAAATTTCACCAGGTCACTTTCGGCAAAACTGCAGTGCTGGCTGAGCCGCTATTTTACTGTGGCCCAGTCAGAATGTATTTTTTAACATAAATAAACCCCCAGTGCGTTTGTTTGTTTTTTAATGCAAAAAGTCAATGTCCATGACTCATTGGGCAGCATATCAGCAACAACCGGCGATAATTACCGCTAAGCACACTTAGCGCTAGGATAATTATCGCTGGCTAGCGTGGATTTTTATCGCTGAGATAGCGTGCTATTAGCAACGCTTATCTCAAAAGCGATAAAAATCCTAGCGCTAACTGCCAAACGTGAGATTATCGCTGGAAACCCAGCGATAATCTCACGAAGTTTGGCGATAGCTTGCTGATAGGGCCTCACATACTTAGCCATGATATCCACCTTCCATAGGATATTATGGCTAAGTCAGTTTCAAAGCAGGCGTAAGGAAAGTAGTGATAACAGAGGTTATCGCTACTTTTCTTGTCGCTATGCTGCTTTGCGTGATCCTGGGGAGGAACGCCCACTTTACATCTCATTAGAGATGCAAAGATGGGCGTTAGGAATTCAGGCGCTAAGGCAAGGTTTCACGCGATAGCGTGACCTTGCTGATATAGCGATAAAATGATCGACGCTTTTCGTCCGAAAACGGCCGCAAAAGCGGCGATAATTTTATATCGCCACCTTGTAGAGATGCCCCTGGGCGTTTTCTTCCAGTTGATTGGGAATGAGGGGTCAATATTAGTCTTTCTTGAGCACAACTGCCAGACCATTCATGCTGGGAAACAGTATTCACGCAGAGTAACCGAGAAGTTTCCCCTCCAATAAATGAGGCTCGGAAACCGCAAATGTGGTGGACTGGAACCTCTACTGGTTTCGGTCAGATGCTGTGTTACCTTCACACTATAGGTGGCCTTCCGTGGAATTTCATTCAGCTATCACAGTGTACTAAAAGTGAAAAATTACTGGACGATGATCAAGGTAGCATCAATATAATGACAAGATATGATCAGTTTGTCCATTATAATTGTAAATATTAGTAACAAATCAATAAAAAACACAGGTTTGGTGCATAAAAGACAGCTGGAAACTAAAATGTAAGAGATTAGAAATCATTTAATTAATCTGTGGCACTATATATGACATATGACACAAGCATGCGAAAGGAAACCTCAGCGCCACCTTCGCCACTGTTTATAAAGTTGTGGACCTATAGGAATACTTTAGAAAATGCCACTAGTATAATAGTCAGATAAAATTATGCATTTTAATAATAAAATAGCACTGAAGCCCCAATTGCTATTTGAGCTGCATAGCACAATGCTGGATAGTGTTGTGTTGCATTCAGATTGTTGTTATGAGCCTAGAAGGGTCCCCACGTCATATAACAAAGCCATTGTAATTATTATAGGATAATACATGGGAGCCTGCCATGCAAGCACAAAAAAAAGTGGTGGATGGAATACTTGAATTAATCTCAGACACTGGAAATTACTTGGGGCCACATGGCAGTCATTCACTTTTCCGCACACTTAGCCACCTCATACTAGACCAAGCCATATGCAAATCAGACTTGAACCTGCTCCAGCTCTGGGGTGATTGTGTTCCCATTTGGAGCAGACCTACCTTGGCAGTTTGGGCTGGACTGATCCAATGGAGCAGGACCAAGAGTGTTTTTCATACTTTGGATTTTTATTTTGACTGGCAAAGTGGGCGTAAACTGCTGCTCTGGAATGAGGCCTTAGTGATCACCAGTGATTATGATTAATTCAAGCATTCCTTCCATCACCTTGGTTTTATCCATGTGTAAAAGCCGGTTCCTAATTTCCTTTTTACAGTCAAGTTGTGAGCTCTCTAGTCACTTACAATTACAAACCGATGAAGTGCTAATAATGTAATAGGAAGTTATTAGGTCAGAACTCAACTGTAATAATTAACAGTTAAGTTGTGATATCATAATGCTTCCTGCCAGCAGTCGAGGCGAAAGGCAGGCCACAGAGCATAATTACAGCGGCAGTTTAAAATGTGTAAATTATAACTGACTTTTCATTCTTCTGATCTGTTTTTTTTTTCTAAACTGGACAGTGATCAGCAGAAAGGAGTAATTTATAGCAACGCATTTACTTTGTGTCTGCAATAGGTAATTACAGGAAAATTTGAATCTCTATGCATGTTTCTAGACATTATGAGCTTCAGCATTCTTTTAATCTGATTTACATTTAAATTACTCGAGTATATTTTTCAACACACTACTAACTGCTTTTTGGTGTGTTTAATTTTGCCCCACAGATTTTGCTTTTATTGTTCATGTGCGTAATATGTTCTCTTTTATATTAAAGAGCAAGACAGCAAGAATGTATGCAATTGGTGGGAATGGTAATGGTGTGACTATGTATTATACGGAATAAAATACCCTCAACTGTACATTAGAAAAGGATACAGCATGTCACTGTGTAGTTCCATGACCATAGTCACTGAACTCCTCGCCAACTTGAAATATCCTTATAATGTGCAACAGAGTGTAGATTATCCCAAATACAAAAAGGCTGCTTCCAAACATTGCTATAGCATACACTTTTAAAGTCATTGGACAAGTATAGTTACACTTTTTCTAAGGTTAGACTACATAAGGGAACTGTTATGGGAAATTGTGCACATACTTAATTAATGTATATGAAATGTGTAGCGGAATATCAAGACCACTGACTCATTGTCAGGGAAATTGCTCTCCCCTCCTCGCAGCTCCACCATCAAGTGAGGCCTTCCCCCGAGCCCCTGCACTCTCAAGTGCTGGTGTTCGAGGCCCTCCTCCACCCGCAGGTTTTACCTGCGCCTCATCCCTGGTGGTCCAGTGGACCTCTGTCTCCTTTCTCTCGCTCCGCTCTTTCTCTCCGTTTTCCATTGTTTTTCACTGATTTCAATCTCCCCCTTTTACTCTCCTTCTGTGTCTTACCTCCGTTTTCTCTCGTTATTTTACTGATTTCAATCTCCCCCTTTCACTCCCCCTATGTGTCTCTCCTCCATTTTCACTTTTTTTTTTACTGATTTCAATCTCCCCCTTTCACTCCCCCTCTGTGTCTTTCCTCCGTTTTCACTCATTTTTACTGATTTCAATCTCCCCCTTTCACTCCCCCTCTGTGTCTGTCCTACGTTTTCACTAGTTTTTTTACTGATTTCAATCTCCCCTTCACTCCCCCTCTGTGTCTTTCCTCCGTTTTCACTCGTTTTTCAGTGATTTAGTCTTCCCCTCTCACTCTCCTTCTGCGTTTTCCCCCACTTTTCTTGCACCTTTTACTGCCTCATTTTCACTCTTTCCTCTCTTTTTGACTTTTCTGCCTGTTTTTCCCTGCCACTGCTGCCCCCACACACCCTCCTCCCAGCACGACCAACGCGACCGGTCCAAACCAGCTCCCCTCTCTGCTCCCGCCTCCCAGCTGTCCAGCCCTCCGTGACCCCTACTTAATGGCGGCCGCTGCGGGGACAGGCGAGCAAGACAACTGACTCATTGTCAATGAAATTGCTCTCCCCTCGCAGCTCCACCATGAAGTGAGGCCTTCCCCCGAGCCCCTGCACTCTCAAGTGCTGGTGTTTGAGGCCCTCCTCCACCCGCAGGGCAGTGGGCGTACCAAAGGCAAGCCCGTCTGTGTCCGTCCACGACCCGACCATGACCAGAGCCAGGAACCCTGGACCTCCTCAACACTACGACCCAGTGGCACTCCACGCTCTCAACCCAGGACGCAACAACAATTGCAAGCTAGCATCACCAGCTGACACCCACGGACCCTGCAGCTGTCCCCGCTGCCGGCACACCTGCAGCACCTCCAAGACCACGGACCCGGCACAACCCGCCCGCAAGACCACAAACCAACTGAAGACCCTGCAATGCGTCCTCCTCAACGTCCGATCCCTCCACAAAAAAGCCACCGAAATCTGGGACCTCCTCGACAGCACCACCCCGGACATAGCGTTCTTCACCGAAATATGGACCAACACCACCTCGGGACCGGACATCGCCATCGCCATTCCCCAAGGATACAACATCTCCAGGAAGGACCGCCGAACCCGCCCGGGAGGAAGAAGCGCCATCGTCCACAAATCCAACCTCCGCCTGAGCACACTCCCTGACGAGCCCACATACCTGATGGAACACCTTCACTTCAAGATACTGGCCAGCCCTACCACCACCCTCCAAGGAACCTTCATCTACCGACCCCCTGGACCCCGCGGACTTTTCGCCAACTCCATCATGGACATCATCTCTCCGCATGCCATCGCGTCCACCAACTACACCCTACTGAGAGATCTCAACTTCCGCCTTGACAACCAACTGGACCCCAGCACCACATCCCTCCTGGACAACCTCCACAACATTGGACTCTGCCAGATCATGACCGAACCCACGCACTCAGCAGGACACACCCTCAACACCCTCTTCACAACAGGTAACTCCCTTACCTTCAGCCACACCACCAAACTCCCATGGACTAACCATCGATGCGTCCACTTCACCCTCAGAACACCCAGCATCCACAGACACCTGCACCTGCTCCCACGAAGAAACTGGACCAGAATCACCGTTGACCAGCTAACCTCATCACTCAGCAACTCCACCCCAACCATCGTGGAAAAGGACGACCCCAACACCGCAGCCCGAACTCTGCACATATGGATCTCTGACAGCGCCAACACCTTAGCCCCCCTCAAGAAAAACAACAACAACCATGCCAAGAAAGCCAGATGGTTTACCACCAAACTTCGAGAGTCCAGACGCACTTGCCGCTGACTCGAAAAGGCCTGGAGGAACACCAAATCCACAGAAGCCTACAACAACTTCAGAGCCGCCACCAAAGCCCACCACCAACTTATCAGAAAAACTAGGAAAAAAGCGATTGAAGACAGAATCACCACTCACACACACAACAGCAAAGAACTCTTCAACATCATCAAGGAGTTCACCCAACCCACCAGCGAGTCCACCGACATCCCTCCCTCACAAGACCTCTGCAACAATCTCAGCACCTTTTTCCACCACAAAATCAAGAGCATCTACGACAACTTCGACGAAGACAATCGACACACTGAACCCTCACCAACCACCCCTGACACCCTGAAGCCAGCGATCGACAACTGGACAGCCCTCGCAACCGAAGACACACTGAAGACGATTAAGTCAATCCACTCAGGGGCCCCCACGGACCCTTGCCCCCACCAAATTTACAACAGAGCCGCCGACACCATTGCACCCATGCTCTGCCACACCATCAACTGCTCCCTGGTAACCACCAAGTGCCCCGACGACTGGAAACACGACGAGGTCAACCCTCTCCTGAAAAAAACCCTCGGCGGACCTCAGAAACTACAGACCCATCTACCTGCTCCCATTCCCAGCGAAAGTCATCGGGAAAGCCTTCAACAGCCAACTCGCCACATTCATCGGAGAGCACAACATCCTCAACTCCTCCCAAACCGGCTTTAAAAAAAACCACAGTACAGAAACCACCCTCCTCGCTGCAACAGACGACATCCGCACCCTACTGGACAAAGGAGAAACAGCAGCCCTCATCCTCCTCGACCTCTCAGCGGTGTTCAACACAGTCTCTCACCGCACCCTAATACGCAGACTCCACGACGCAGGGATCCAAGACAAGGCCCTCAACTGGATCTGCTCCTTCCTCTCCGGCAGAACGAGCGGGTCAGACTCCACCCTTTCCTCTCCGACCCTATACCTACCAACTGTGGAGTCCCCCAGGGGTCCTCCCTCAGCCCTACACTCTTGAACATCTACACGGCTCCGCACGCCCCCATCGTCAGAACCTACAGACTCAACATTGTGTCATACGCAGACGACACCCAACTCATCCTCTCCCTATCCAACGAACCCAATACCGCCAGGCACAATTTTCGAGAAGGCTTGGAAGCCGTCACCAAAGGGATGAAAAACAACTGCCTACAACTAAATACCAACAAAACGGAAATAGTCATCATGGGCCCAAACCCTGACGCATGGAACGACACCTGGTGGCCCCCCACCCTCGGAAGCCCGCCCACCCCCACGGACCACGCACGCAACCTGGAAATCATCCTGGACTCCGAGCTCAAAATGGACCGCCAGATCAACTCAATCTCGTCCTCCTGCTTCCACACCCTCCGCCTCCTACGTAAGGCCTTCAAATGGATCCCCCTCGAACACAGAAAGACTGTCACTCATGCCCTGGTCACCAGCAGACTCAAGTACGGCAACGCACTCCACGCCGGAATAAACAAAAACCTCACCGCAAGCTACAGAACATCCAGAACGCCGCCTCAAGACTGGTCCTCGACCTCCCAAGACACTGCCACATCTCCCAGCACCTGCGCACACTCCACTAGCTCCCCATCGAAGCTAGAGTCACCTTCAAGTTGCTCACCCACATCCACAAGGTTCTCCATGACACCGGACCAGCATACCTGAACAGCCGACTCAAATTCCACGCACCCCAGAGGACCCTACGATCTGCCCAGCTCTCCTATGCTGTGGTCCCCCACACCAGAAAGACCAGATCAGGAGCCCGCTCCTTCTCCTTCCTTGCAGCCCGAGCCTGGAACGCCCTGCCGCTCCACCTCAGACAGACAACATCGCTCCCCATCTTTGCAAGAAACCTCAAAACCTGGCTCCTCGACAGACCCCCCCCCCCCTCTTGATGGACTGGAGCCTGCTAACCCCATCCCCCAGCGCCTTGAGACCTTTACAGGTGAGTAATCGCACTTAACAAACGCCGGATTGATTGATTGATTGAAATTCTCTAACATTACTGTTATATACATTGTGCTCACGAAGGTGGAGACTATAATTTTTAGGCGAGGGCATGATTTTCTACCCTTGTAACAAGAGAGAGCACAACCCAGGAGGTTCTCTTCTGGTATAAGGAGAGTGCCCAAAGTCCACTTCTTTAAACAGTAGGGCCCCCCAGGGTTGGACTGATCTATAGGGCAATCAGGCAGAGTCCGATGATCTGGTCTGATAGGTCAGTGTGTGGACCATTTTTTGGCTGTTTGTGGACCTTTTTTATGGTTTGCTAAGTCAGATTTCGCTGTTCATTTCCCTCATATTAAAAAAGCATTGCCTGCAGCAAGCACAAATGCATGCAGTCACCCATATCTTACAAAACACTTACGCAGCTTGTGTTTACAACTTCAAACTGCCTTGTTTTGCAAACCTGTCACTTTTTTAGCTATCGAATTCAATGTTGGGGGCCACTTCTATTTTGTTACTGGGGCCAATTTTTCTGCCCCAATCCGACCTTTTCCTTATCTCTTTAGGGAAAATTTTGAGTGTTCTCTTAACTGTAAGGAGTAAGGTTTCGCAGAGGTTATAACTAAGTCACTAAAAGAATCAAACTTATGGTAAACAATATGCTGAGCGAGCAAGGGAACTCTTCTGACTAGCAACAATGTAATACAAGCATTGGCATAGCCAATAGGTCTCGCTTTTGGGACCTTATAAGTATTTAGTTATGCAGCACAATATCCTTGGTGCAACAACATCAACTGTTGCATGGCTAAACATTTATAAGGTCACAAAGGCGAGACCTATTGGCTATGCCAATGCTTGTTTTATAGTGCCTCAGGACCATGTGGAGTGGGTTAGGATGCTTTACAGAAAACATCACAGTAAAACAAAGTACAGCATTCATTCAAGTACAGACAGAAAAGATGTGTTTAAGGTTGTTCACATAAGGCGGGTAGGTTGAGTTCTGATATCAAGGGCTGGAGAGTTCCACATGAAAGTCACAGTCTTCGGGAAAGTGCTGCTATTAATTTCTTTCATTGGAGTACTGTGGTTCAGAGAAAAGTTCAGGCATGGGAGTTTAATTTGGTAAATTGCTCTGTAGGTGAGACCACATACTTCAAATAGGACCATTGTTTGAGCTCAATGTAGATCATGAAACAGAGGAGTTATGTGGCTGAAATGTATTTTGTGACAGTGATCAGTTTAGCCGCAGAGTGTGTTTGTTATTGATCAGAAAGGGCAACGACAGCGTAACTTCTGCCACAATAGCATTACATAGTCCAGAATAATGAAAATAAGAGCATGAATTGTTTTAAAGAGGGGTGCGCTCACAACGGTAAACACGCGTGTAGTGCGCGTGCACTAGCAGAAAAAGTGAAAGCTGCAGATGGCGCCTCAGGCGCTGAAAGCTGCGGACTGCGCGCGTGCACGCTCGCGTGAACGCAAGCGCTAGGCCGTGTGGCAGCACTTTCAAAACCCATACCTTAAATGTCTCGGCCAGACCAGCGCATGCGCTGGATCAGGCGAGACCTAATAAAAAGGATTTCATACATCAGAATATTTTAGTAATGAAAAGTTCCAACTCTGACCCTGTAGATTAATAAAGATGATCTCACACCCAACCTTTCTCCCACCTTCGAAGGAAAATCGCCTCTCCTTCTTTCAGGGGCGTTTCACTGAATGGGACACTTCAGAGAAATGTCACTCACAAGGTATTTAATTGTTCCAGAAAGAAAAACAGTTACTCAAACTGCTTACAGATGAAAAACCAATCTGGTCTTGTATGTCAGTAGCCTCTGAGGTGATGATGTACAACTTTTGGGCCAAGACTTAAACAACCTTAGCTAAAACAAGAAAGGGTTGATATCTACGAACCTGAGAGACCCAGGGAAAAAGATAAAAGGTAAAGGAACATGCACCTAGGGCCAGATTTACTATTCTTTGATGCAAATAACATTACACCAAAGTTGCTGGGCTGCCGTAGCTCAAAGGAAGAGATGAAAAATGTGTCATATATACTAAGATATGTGCAGTTTTTCTCTGCCCCAGAGCTAGCGCACTTTTGGCAGACATGCGCCAACACTCACACCCTTGCGCCAAAGTACAAGGGTGTGTGCCATCTTTTGAGTATAGGTTTTGTATTGGAAGGGGTCCCAAGCATATGCTATCTTGGAATGTAGAAGTGGTAATCCAACTAGACTACGTTCGTGATTGGATGAGTATATTCATAAACAAGACCATACCCTGAATCACTTGCCTATGAAAAATGTCCACTTTCCTCCCGGAGGAGCAAAGAGAATGGAGGTGATAGGGTGTATGGAGAGGTACAAGAATAAACATGTATTGCAGAGTCTCATTTATACAGAAGATCTACTGGAGTAGTGTAGCACCACATCTTTGATGGTACCCTAGGCTTTGCCCCAAAAAGTCCAGGACAGCATCAGGATGGTGCAGAGTGGGCATGTTGAGTGCACCAGAGTGCAGTTTGGTGCTCTATGCTGCAGTTATCCCCAGAACCCTGTTCTTCTCTTTGGAACCTATCAATTAATCAATCAACCAATCCATTTCTAAAGTGCACAGCTACTCCATCAGGCGTGTCATGGCACTAAAAGCACCCTAGCCTAAAAGCCATGCCTATCCATGCTCAGGAAGCAGTATCAAACAACAATGTTTTATGGGAATTTCTGAATAGAATTTCAATTATGATTATAAGTGAAAGCGGAGGGAGGCGCTTCCATGCCTGAGTTGTGAGATAGGAGAAATATGAGCCTCCCCACTTCCAACATTTAAATCCTGTCCCCACTTCCTACATTTAAATCCTGGGACACAAAGCAGCCCAACCTTGGAAGAACGAAGGGATTTAATAGGGTGGTAAGGAATTAATCTATTTGAAAGGGACCGTAATTCCATGCTGTAAATGTCTCTATGGGCCCCGACTAAAGTTTTAAAGAGGATCATCTCCCTTATCGGTAGCCAATGGAGCTCCTTCAGGTAGGGAGAGATTGAAGCCTGCCTAAAGACCTTTAATAAAAGCCTAGCTGCAGCATTCTGTATAACCTCCAACCTTTTCAGCAGGTAGGAGGACATGCCTAAATACAAGGTATTGGCATAAATAATGTGTGAGGTGATAAGGGCATGTGTCACTGTTCTCTGCACCTGAGAAGTAAGTAGGAGTAGACATTGCTTCAGAGATTTCAATAAGGCAAACCATCATTCGACTACTGCAGCGATCTGGGAACTCATGGTCAGATGAAGATCCATCTTGGCTCCCAGATTGCGGGCCAAGATGGTTGGAGAGGGGAGAGTGGCAGCACACTCTTGCCAGCAGTCAGTACCCCTTCGAGGAGGGGTTTGCCAAACTACAGGATCTCTAATTTATCAGTATTTCACTAAAGGTTTTTGACCCACGTTTATCAAAGACTGCTTCCAGACAATTCTTAAAAGTTATTTGCACCTCAGACATATCCTTCTTCATCGCTAGAAAAAGCTGTGTATCATTAGCATGGGAAACTATCTGGGCTCCAAAGAATTCTACTAACAGGGCCAAAGGGGGCATGTAAATACTGAATAGAGTTTGGCTCAGCGTTAAGCCCTGTAGAACTCCAAACTTGATCTTTTCAAAATCTAAGGAATATAGGGTCATTCAAACTGCCTGACTTCTGTTACCTACAAAGGAACAAATCCATACCACAGCAATAACCCTGACTCCAATGTCTTCCAGATGCTGGAGGAGGATGGTATGTGAAACAGTATCAAAGGCTGCTGACATCTGGGATTGCTGAGTGTTTTTAGAGGGGCCAACGTATTTGCATGTCCTGTAGCCAGGAGCTAATTGCTAAGCATCAGTCTCAATCTTCCCACTAAGTGAGGGGAATTGAGCTATCTAAAATTTACTTAATCTCAGCTAGCTTGATTCTCAACCATGCCCAATATAAATGAGATTTTGATTAATCCCTTCCTGTTAGGAAATTTTCCGAACCGCAGACCAAGTGGACTAAGGAATGGTTTGACCAAGGGATGGCTCTAACTTTCCAGGCCTGAACCTACCGTAGAATGAAAAGGAGTTGCTGAAGGCAGTAGAGAATAGCCACAGCCTTGACACAAAGCCGATCCTCAAAATCATCATAAGCATCAGCATTAGGTTTTTGTACAGCACTTAACCTATTTCATTAAAGCATAGACGTGCTTCTAAGTGTTCAAGATGACTATTATATTACAATATTTTTTTTAAAAACTAGTTTAATTAAAAAAAAGTTAAACAAACCTTGGGCTCCATGTTGCAGGGATTCTGCTTATGCACAGAACTATGCGCAGGAAACCAGGACCTCAGAGAATTGTGGTGTACCAGAAACTCCCCTCAGAACCAAGAACCCCATATCCGCCTAGCTAGATCTAGGCTAACGAATGGGACACTAAGCTAGTCGGATATGGGGTTCTTGGTTCTGAGAGGAGTTTCTGGTACACCACAATTCTCTGAAGTCCTGGTTTCCTGCGCATAGTTCTGTGCATAAGCAGAATCCCTGCAACAGTACTACTTCACCAGCCTCTCATTGCACACTGGGGTGCGTGGTGCATCACGGCTATTTTCCAAATATGTGAGTAGCCTGCACTGCAGACTGGAGTGCATGGTGCACCGCTGATATTTCCACATACGTGACCAGCCTGCCATTGCAGACTGAGGTGCGTGTTGCACCACTGGTATTTCCAAATATGTGACCAGCCTGCCAGTGCAGTTTGATGTGAGTGTTGCACCAATGGTGCGCCTAAACCTGTCCTCAGCTTGCCATTGCTGGCTGGTGGGCATACTGGCACTGATGGTGCCATGGAATACGTGTCCAGCCTGCTGCTGCAGACTGGTACGATGGGATGAGACCCTGGATTGCAGTGCCACAGCATCATCATGTTTGATATAATTGGATTCACAGTGACAACCCCTTTCCACCATTAAAAGTGGCTTTGTTGTGACCCACGTAAAAATGCCACCATTAGAACGTGGGCATTTCTATGCTCTAAAATTCTTGTGTGTGCCTTTGTGCCTGGCTCCAGTCCACACTGGAGATTGGGGGAGCTCATCTGGGCATTCCCCAGCGACGGCTATAAAACACAAGGCATGCAATTATAATGACAGCCCTCTGCCATTTGCGACCCTAAATGGAGAGATTGGAGAGAGAGGTTTTGACACCTGGCCTCTGGAGCCAGATCATGGCCCCACTAAAGATTAGGATCTACATTCAATGGCTTCATGGCAGACAGGAATGTGATTTAGGAGAGACATCTGTGGTTCAAACGGACACCCTTCGAATCACCCTCAACTTCAAAGACACACTGTAGTACAACTACTGGTGCCATACTTAAGGAAAGGGTGAGATACGCTTGTGGGGATGCAGGACCAGAGAACCTGGACTTCGTGATGCACACTACCAGAGTTACACTGTTGTGTTCAAGGAGGATTACTCTCATTGAGAGGGACAGTGTGCCCTGTCTGAATAATGGCTGTCCTGGGACAACTACCTGCTGCCCTGTGGCACACTGAAGTGTGCTCTCCAGTGGCTTGACAAGTTTGCCCCCTGTTCTTTGAGATCTCAGAGACATCAAAGAACTCCTACGAGGGACTACCACCATCTGCCTGTGACACCTGTGCCCTTACAAGTGCCCAAAATCTCACGCTGGAATCCACCTGGTAGCGTGGCATGGGGGGAACAATCAGAAAAGTGCCTGGACACCGTATTGCCTTGTGCAGAACTCAGAAGTCTGGCTGACTTCCAAGGCGTGTGGCACCCTCATCATGGATACCTCAGCACGCATAAGTGTCTTGTTCATGGATAGCAGATTCACTGGTTGCGGGATCCAAAGTGACCTGCTTCTTCGATTGTGCCACATCCCTCTCATGCAACATGCTGACTGCATGATCATTGTGTGCAGTGTCTGATTCATGGGTTGCGGCCTGTGGAAATAGAGACGTAACCATAGTTGGGCCTAATTGTACCTTATGAGGCATTGCTGAACTTGTACTTGAGTGTGTGGGCCCGGATTGTCTGGTTTAACAAATATCAACTTGCACCAGGCGTTGTGCCTTATTTCCAGGGAGGTACAGAATTGCAACTCTTCTTTTTGGTGTCGTACAGTTTCTAGTTTACTTTTCTACGATCACAGGAGGGGTAGCCTATTACTGCAGTTAGGCTCAACTCGCTACCTTGTCTGTCCATTTTGTGCCCTACTGTCTGCAGGTCTGGGCTGCAGGTGCTGTGCTCGCCTTACTCCCCCTGTTGGCCTACTCATCCTGCCTTAAGGCATCCCCAGGTAAGTGGCCTTCCTCCAACACAACACCCTGCCAGTGTGCCTCCTTTACCAACAAATGTACTCCTTTGTCTGCCACGTCTCCTGGCGCCTCCCCCATTCACCATTTGGGGCATTGCTCCTTTTTACCTTTTAGGTACAACTTGAAATTGCTGTGACTGCCCATATGCTGGCCCAGAATACTTTGAGTCCTTCTTCTGACAGGTGATCAGTCGCGTATAATTTCGGGCACCTTGGGTTGATCTTTCACCTGCATCACAAGAGTGTGAGGCTACCGGCCCACTCATACACATTTCTGCTGCTTATGGTGAATTTGCAATCTAGCACCGAGATCTGGAGGGCATGGATTAATGTATGTTGTGTGTGAGAAGCATATTATGCACTGCTCGAGTGCCAGAGTGGCAAGGGCCTACGGGTTCCATTCTGAAGCCCTTGTCTTGTTCATGTGCACAAGATGGAACCCAGTAACTGAAGCGGGGAAAGAAGAGATGGGCTCCCACTTAGAAATTCAATTAGACCTTTTGATACAGGGGGCAGCTGATTAGTCTTCCTGCAATTACCATTTATTGGATGTAGGGGTGAAGGGTTTGTTGTGGAAGTATGAATGGTCCTATAGAAGGGGTTCAGCCCTTTCTCTCGCTTCCCCTTCCTCAGTCAATGTTGCTCTTGATAGTCAATTATAGAGTGCTCACACCTCTGTGTGCTTCTCTTGTGGGTGCTTCAGCCTTAAGATGACCTCTGCTGTGAAAAGCATTACTCTAAATCGAAGCTGTGGCTGAAAGATAACCTGAGAAGGACACTTGAAAAGAGAACCAATACAAACCAGTTCTGAAAGTGCAGATAGAGAAAACCATATCTCCCGTCTGCCATACCTGTATAGTGTGGGGGCTGTTGACTCACTTGTTGTTCTCTTTGCCCAGTGCTAGGGTGCTCCACGGGGAACGGAGAGCACTATAATGCTATCAGAGCTAGTGTCTGCCTGACAGATAGCAACCCAGAGATGAGAAGACATCACCTGGAGCCTAATCTGGAAGAAGAACTACTTGTCTTGACCTGAAATCCTGAGGAGTTCTGCCTGAGTGAGAGGAAGGGAGCGAGCCGACACTACAGAAGGAGCTGATTGTTGGTGTGGGCAGAAGTGATTGACTGTGCGAAAGTCATGCTTTTTGCCCAAATCATCCCCATGTTTTGACTGATACTGGTGGTTACTGACACTGATTGTGCCCTGGGATCTGCTAACCAGGCCCTCGGCCAGTGCTCTGTTTAAAAGGTATATGGTAATTAGGTGTAATTACAATTGGTACTGACAACCTACCTGTAAGTCCCCAGTATATGGTAGGTTTAGTCGCCCAGTAGATTTAATGTACTTAAGTGTGTACTGCTGTGGTGCCTGCTGCCATTTTCAAAGCCAGTTCTGCCTTGCAGGCTGCTTTTAAAATAAAATTATGTCTAAATTAAACTTTGGAATGAAAGCCACTTTCAAAGTCTTAAACTAACCTAAGTTTGCATATAGGTCAACACTAAGGTCTGCCCTAGGAGCCTAAAGAGCAGGATGTCATGCTAAAATAAACAGGAACATTATAAAAGATGTTTTGTATGCTCTGGTGAGGGAAAAACTGCCAATTTCGGTTTTTCCCATTGTAGTACATTATCTCCATAGCCTAACATGGGAAGGCTTCATTTAACATTAATAAAGTCTATCTTTAGACAGGAGTGAGCTAAAATAATACTTCAAAGTATGAAAATATTAGCTGCAATAATTCGAGAAACGTGCCAAGGTTGGATTTATTTTAACTGTTACAGAAAAGTAGTTTTAGAACTGATTTCCTAAAGTTACCTAAAATCAGCCCTGTAGCATTCTCTTCTGATTGGCCAGTATTTCACAGGTGGAGCTGAGCTCCTCTGATGAGGTGTGAAGTTGCCTGGGCTGAGACGAAGGAAACATCTGGCGGGAGGAGATCTGCTGCCTGCAGACGCCAGGACAGGGAGGGGACTGGGCAGCCAAACTGGTCTCCATAGGAAGAAAGACAGTGAGGACAGGAGCCAGGCCCATCCCCACTTCCTGCACCACCAGATAGACAGGAGCCCATGTAATTAAATTAGCAGAGGGGCTGGGAGGGGAGTGTGGAGGAAAGTTAATAACACCTGTGGTGGGTTTAGCTAGACCTGAAGCTCCAGGAAAGAGTTTATCCATTTAGATTTTTGTGGAGTAGTGCTTTCTGGTACTAGAAAATGCCGCACTTCAGGGGAAGTGGTCATCACACAGGGTGGTACCCTGCACCCCATTGGTCAGGTGTACCCCCCTTCTTGCCAGTCCAGAAACCTGTAAAAATATTTGAAGGCTGCCCAGCAACTCAGATCCCTGCCTGGAACCAAGAAGAAGAACTGCCCTGCTGAACCCCTAGTCTGCACCAAAGAGGACTGCACTCATAAGAACTGCACCTGCTGCCCACTCTGGGCTACACAAAATAGGACTTTGCCTTGCTTTAAAAGTTTCAGGAGTGGTCTCCCTGAAAACAACTGGTGCCAAAGAGCTTCAAGAAGTCATCTGCATCAAGTCCATCAAGAAAAGCCCAGCTGACCAGCGTCCAGGGGACTTGTAAGAATTTGTTCAGGTTCAATGTGGGAATTGTATGTATTTGTGATGATGTGGTGTATGTGTGGGAATGTGATTGTAAGTCTAGTAAAGTAGTATCTGCTTCTTATGGTTACCCCCACTTTTTGCTTGATGTTTCGCTGTTTTTGACTAGTCTGACTTGGATTCTGCTAATCAGGACCCCAGTCTACCTGCTTTCTCCCTTAATTTGACATACAGGTACTTTGGTACACTCCAGATTGGAGACTGGGGTACCCCTATAAGTCCCTAGTATATGGTACACCATGTACCCAGGGCATGGGTACCCCAGAGGCCTCCCATGGGCTGCAGCATGTATTATGCCACTCATGAGAGGCCATGCAAACTGGAACTCTAGGTCTGCTACTGCAGCCTGTATAAGATGGTGCTTGCACCACTTACTATAGATATAGGTTCACTATATCTGTTGGTCACTACACTTAAAACTTATAAGTCACCCCTATAGCAGGCCTTAACAATCATGAAGGCAGGGTGCTGGGTTTAATGTGAGAGGGTGCCCCTGCATGAGAAGAGCCTCTCTGCAGCCTTCGTAAACCATTCTCCTGGGTTGTCTGTGACTCAGCCGGACATATAGGTAGAGGTGCATTTTAACCTTGCAGTAAATGCTAACTCAAAAACAGCTGCATAGAAACATATCGTGTTTGGTATCAAACACCTTGGAATCATACTGTAACTGGTGTGGGAGGTATGATTCCACCCTTCTGAAGAGCTTCATGCGGTTACTGGTCTAACCGGTGCCAGCCTTCTCGACCCGGACAGCACAAAATGGATGCTGCCGACCAGAGACACATTTCTGCTCTCCTGCTGCTGAGCCAAGCTCGAGCAGAGGAAGGCAACACAATAGGCATCCTGTCACAGGGAGTTGTGACCACCTCCCAGACAGGGTTTAGTGTATTGGGGCTGGGTGGGTGCACTCTGAGAGTGCCTGAAAGTCTGCATTAGGGGCACATTTGGTGTACCTGTGCATAGTCCAGCTCAAAACAGTTCTGGGAACCATTGGCTCCTGCTCTGGCGCGAAACTGGACAAAGCACATGGGTGTGATCACCCCTCTGTCCTGACCCTCCCCTAGGTGGATCCCCCGAATCCATCCATCCCTCTCCCGTGGGTATAAAAGGACTTACCTGGCTGTAAGACTTCAGATTTTACGTGGACAAGAGTCTACAAGAAGAAACCACTGGCTTCGACCTTCTGGACATCCTGGACTTCGCTGGACCTCGAGTGGGCTCGACTAATCCCCCTTTCCGTCCAAAGCTTAGTTTGTGCCTTTTTTCTATACAGGCTCCCTTGCAGGACCTGTGGTGCACTAAAGACAACAGAAGAATCTCCCTTGGAGTGAAGGAGTCACTCCCCTGCTTCTCAGGCACCTAACCGCAACTGACTGGTCTGCTGCTCCTGAGCTCCTGCAGACTCCAAAGATTTAAGAAACACAGGAGGTGGGTTTCTGAAGGTCCCTGAGGTCAATCTGCCCTCTCACTGAGTTTGAGGCCAGTATCCCACGTGGGGACTGCATAACCTGAACCCCTTTGCACCGCATCCATTTGCAGTTGCATATGCTTGTTGACAATTCCCAAGCTTGTGCAGTGGACTCCGTGTATTCCTGACCCAGAGCAGTACTTGCACCAAAGAACTCAGGCCTCCTCTCACTGTGTGCTTGGTAGGCTGGCACTTTGCAATCTTGCTCGAGGTCCCCTTGCCACACCTGGTCATTCGGGCTGTGGGTCCTCCTGAGGGTCATCTTGATTTCTTGTGGGCTTTCCTAGGAGCTCTAGATATGCCCTGACTCCCAATTGCTTGGTGAGTCTCCTGGACCTTGCTGGTCCACACCGCCTGCTTGACCTCCCTGCATGGGTTGCTATTGCTAAGGCTTGTTGGCGCTCCCGCTGGACACCGACCCCTCAGCACTCAACATCCTTTGTGGGACAGCTCACCTCTGGCTACTGGTCATCCTCGACGTCTCCTGGTCCTCGTAGCTGCAGAGTCGAGCATCCCTTCTTCGCACCTGAAGCACCCGACATCGGTGGGCATTCGTCTCCCGAGCCCCTGGTCACTCTGAAGTGACCCAGACTCTGTCCCCTCTGCTTTCAGGTTCCTTCCTTCCAGAATCCAGGCTTGGATTCCACCGGAACCTTTTCACCTTCACAGCAGCAGTACTTCTTCACAGCCTTCCATTGATAACGATGAGAGTTTCCGACACCACTTCAGACCTATGTACCCGGCTCCTCTGGGATAGGTAACTCGGATACTACAGTATCCATGGGTGGGGTGGCTCTTCAAACTCTTAAGTTGCAAAGGGTTCGCTCAAAGTCCTCCCATAGGGTCCTTAAAATTTAAAAGTGTAACCGCAACTTGCCCATAGAATTGTACGGAGCCAGCGGTCGTGTTTCCACACTGCGCCCGGCCTCCATGGGGTCCCTGTCTACTCACCTTGTATGGTTCCTTGGGTTTCCAGCTTTCTACATGCTCTAGACCTTGTATTTATCCCAGCCATGACTGTTATACCACTATTTTAGTATATAATGTGGTCCCCCCCTGGAGCCCACTGTGTATTGTGCTACTTACAACTGTTCAATTGATCTCGTATTGTGTGCTTTGTTTTCTATCCTCGTGTAAATACATATTTTAATATAACTACTGTGTGGGTCTCCTTCATTTAGTCATTCAGGAGGTGATATTCTGGTAAAACAAGCTGCTTTACATTCCTTTATGATCAAGCCTGAAGGCTGCTCTCCACAGCTACCACTAGGATATCTTTCTAAAGGTTATCTTTGACCTCATACATCATAAGGGTCGTGTGGACTGGTACAAGGTGCCCACTTTAACTTGTGGACAGCATATACCAAACCACCTTCTCACAGTAAGGATGGATAACAAGGGATGCGTGGCCAAGCAAATACTAGGAATTTACCTGGAACGTGCTTATTATTTAGCAGTGAAGCCAGAGTTACGGCCATAGACCTCTCTTGGCCCTACCAGGACAAAAAAGGATAATATTGCTATATATGCCCTTTGCTGAGGATGCCTGGTCTTTGGAATGCCCTGAGGAAAAGACTGAAGTAGGTTAAGAGACAAAAGGTTTCAGGAGGGATCCAATGATTTTACTTCCTGTAGAAATATATGGTGGGAAAGGCTGTAGTGTCACTTTCAGGAAGATGGGTACTGGGAACTGAAGTGATGTAATTTCCTGTTGAAGTCAGTGCTGTGGAATTCGGTCCACCTGTCTGGCTTTTGCTTATAAAGAAGGCTTCGGTGGGAAACCAATAATGTAATTTCCTGTAGAAAAGAATTCTGTGGAATCATCATAAAGGATCACATTACCATGTATAAAGGGAATACTCAAGGATATGAGCACAGTGTCCATACAGTACAGAGCCGCCATTTGCCTTAGATTGTCAATCTAAAACACTTGCCAGTTAAAGTTAAGAACATAAAAATTCTTCACTCTGAAAAGCATACTTGCAAGATACTTGCTTATTAAACAAAATCTCTTCTTATCATATTGCAATATGTTGCGGATTAATTGTACATTGCTTCATAGCTCCACTCTACATAGAGTTCCATAGATTCCTTGTCCACCTTTCGAATGTGCAATAAAAATGATTCATCATGAAGTCATGTTACGTGTTCCATGTAAGTGGCATGCCAGTGTAATACATTTCTAACATACTTGTTTATGAAACACTTTTTCTTTCTATCTGATGACTAGGGGTAGACGAAAGAATGACGAAGAACAGCAAGAGTCCATTCCTCTTCCAAGTGCAAGGCATATGATGGATGAGGCAGACAAGAAACAAGGAGGGTGTACAGAACCCAGGAAGCTGTCTGGTACCCACAACTACTTCTTCAACTCAAAGAATGCTAGTGGTGCTGGTAGTGGTCCAGGATCAGCAGAAGATGGGCTGCTAACAAGCCAGTGAAAGCCAGAGACCAAAAAACAATTGTTTTATTAGCAAATCGACCTATGAGTTAATTTATCTGTTCAGTGATCTATATCCGGAAAAGCACTTAGGGCCCGATTCCGATCTTGTAAGGAAAGCATCCCGACTGATTCCGATCTGGAATGCTTTCCATACGATTCAGTGCGCAGGAGTCCGACCGAGTGAGTACGATGCATCCACATGCTTACAGACACAGGCTCCCACAGCAAAAAGGGGTGGTTGGGGAAAAGCGTACACCCTGTGGTAGGCACCCCATTGTGCCCACCACACTGTGCATGATTGGATGGGGGGACCCATGGGTACCCCATGGGTCTGATTCAGAGGCGTGAAGGGGGGCCTGCTACGGGCCCCCGAAGAATGATTCCGCAGCCTTTTCAATCCAGACATACCGTATCGTGGAGGCTGTCCGAATCGTTCATCGTATTTGCTCGCTTGTAAACAGAGTCCATAGAGCTGTACGAATCGTCTCCGCACGAGCTGCACAGACTGGATCGGGTTTGTAAACGATTCGGTCAACACGGACGAGATATTCGCATCGTACTTGGTTGTTTGGAATGGGGGACGATTTGGTCGGGAACAAGGGCTCGGTAACGGTTTAGGCAATTACATACACGATTCGGACTCCTTTCTTACGAGATCGGATTCGGGCCCTAAGTTGTCAATGGGTTAATGCATTTGAAAGCTAAGCTATGTATAAGATTTTTTAACTACATCCCATTTGCATGCATAACATTGGAGAAGCTAAACGTATATTAATCAGAAATCTTGAAAGAAGTGAGCAGGTTCTAATCAAAACATTTTTAACTACCGTCTTGGACTTTTCATTCAGATTTGTCATGACATAACTTTAATAACTGTATTGTAGTAAGAGCTTTTATTACCACCCTACTCAAATGCACTTATTTAAAAATATTTGAAAAATAAAAAAGTCAGAAGATTCGGAGAACAAATGAAAGGTTTATCTCTTGAAATTTGCTGAACTATTTTAATTCCTATAGAGAAACAGCAATTGTACTTTGAAGTATTTAAGAAGAGCACATACTCTGGCAGCACAATACCACACACAAACACATACATACATGCACACACATAAACACATTACACACACACGTACGCATGCGTGCACACACACGCAACCACACACACACTTTTAACAATCACAGGTTGGAACAATTTCAGTTTGGTTGGTATTTGTTTCAGCATTTTTTCACATCTTACAAGATTACCAAACTTTTGCACAATTGCTGTTTCAATAAGGAAAATGTGTGTTTGCTTTACTAATCAGTGAAGATAAATTATTAAAAAGACCCACACAATTATTCTAGCCTAATTATGAGCGTGCAGTGGCATTTTGATGTATAATCATTACAATGTTTTCTCTTGTTATACAGCAATTAAATGCATTTAAAACAGGAATGTTTCCTGTATTCTTTAACGATTCGCACTGGTGTCTGATTTTAGAGAGTTATATGAGATAAATACAAAATGAATACATACAGAATATATATTTTTATCTCTTATGTTTCAAAGGCAATCGGTAATGTGTGGTTAATTGTTAGAGTATTGGCTGTGGAACTTGAAGCCTTATTATGAATGCATTCTTTAATGTCTATGCGGCTAGTAAAAGCAGTTATTTGTAACTGCTGAGGGTTTACCCAGAATCCCAGCCCAAGGGCCTGATTATGACTTTTGGAGGGGCGGGCGGAATGCCACTGCCATGACCACGCACCACCAAGAGACGCCGCCGTCAGTTCGCCAGATTTACAACTTAAAAGTAGTCTGGTGGCGTGGCTGTTTCATGGTGGTGCCTCTGGACTCAGTCAAGAGCTATCAGACCAGGGTACTGTACTGAGGTGGCCCCCTGGAGCACAGGCCCCCCCACACCATGGATGCTGTGGGTGGCCATGTTACACCACTGCACTAGTGTCACCACAAAGCGCTGTGCAGTCCTTGCCTGTTTTGATGCAACCTATGACTTCTATGCATGTTTGCTACAGAGTTTCGTTCTCAAGGGGCCAAGTTAGACAGTGTAAGGGCTGAATAAATGGGCGATAAAATCTTGCCACTGCAAATGTGACAATGTGAGGCCTTCATTTCTCAAAACAGGGAGATTCTAGGCAGAAAATGGAATTTGCCAGGGCTCTCAAAATTGGTGGTGCAGAGAAGCATTACGAATCCATTGCTTGCACTATACAAAAATATTTTCCCCCATTTTAACAGAGTTGCTTTACTTCTATTTCATTGTTCAATACCCCTGGTTCACATATCAGTCTGTGATGTTTAGACATGACTGCGGAACGCTATGTCTGAAGATAGAATGCAGTGAAATTGAATGTGGGGCTTGTTTGTATGGTTTGTGACAGCTGCTCAATGTGACCAGGCTGTCAATATGTGGGTCTGGTGGCTCCTTATAATGAATACACCTAACTGGACAGAAGTTTGGTGGTTGTTATCTTTCTTAATGACAACTTTTGTTGGCGACAAGAGGGAGCAGGAGCTGCTAGGTCCTCGACGCTCTGCCATGACACCGACATTCCTTCAAGTTGTGCTCTACTGATAACCGCATGTTTATTTCTTGTTGTGTGTGCCTCATTCTGTGATTCAGTTTTGCGATACCCTTGCATGGGGGCTTGGCTATTCAAGGCAGAACGACCCTCCCATGGTGCCTCCATTTGAGTCTGTGACGGTGCATAAATGGAAGGATATGCCAATACGTAAGCCTGCGGCCATTTTATGAAGACTAGTGAGCATTACTCAATTGTTTTACTGGCCAGTGATGTAATTCATAATTGCCATATTGTAGCTCTTAAGCTGTTGATCGAGTTTAATGGAGTCTGGTCTGAGATGAAATTGCCGCCCATCTTAGTGAAAGAATTTGATTGGAAGAGCTGCAGGATACTGAGGTGGCCATATTACCCTAGTTGTTTAGTAACTGTGAGATACTCTGGTCTTTGTATCAACATTCTTGAGCATACTGGAAATGACGTTGTGGACAGAATAACAAACATCATGTGCACTAGAACTCCAGTTCGATCTTTCCTAAAAAATTAGACTCATCCTAGTTGTTTCAGTGATACACACACTTCACACTGTGTATCATCCTATGCATGCCGTATTATCTAATCTTGATTCAGTGATACGCACACTTTACATTGTGTATAATTTAATGAATGCAGTGTTAAGGGGTTTTGGATTTCTAACTAGTCACGTAGTCAACAGTGATACACTCACTTTCTTTTGGAGCGTCATTTCAAGCCTACATCATCAGTGACACTCTCACTTGTTGGAACATTGTGTGTGTCATTCATGGTTAAACACCATTGATACACTCACTTTGTCGATCATTGACAGAAGACTTCCAGGGAACTTCCTATTTACTGATTCCAACAGTGATACACTCACTTCCTGCTAGAGTGTTCCTGCATATCACTAATCCTTTTTATTTGGGTACAAGTTTAACTGGAAGTATTCGTTTCAGCATTTTGAATTTAACATGGGTCGGTTCATATTAGTTGTTATTTCATTCAACGTTTTTAGTGGCGAACATGCAGTCAGTTAATCCACCTCCTCCTTTCCTGGATAGTCCAGGTGAACCACCAGTATCATGGGGGAACTTGTTTGATGCTTTTCAAACCTACCTTGGTGCCATTGGTGCATCAAGAATGTGTCCAGAATGAAAAAATGTGACTCCATTCTTTAGGTTTTGAAGGTCATTCTATGTTTAAACATCTTCTAGATATTGAAGTTCCACAAGATGAAGAACCAGAGGATGAGTTCATCCAAATATTCAGGAAGTTGGAGAAACGGAAAGATGTCCAAACCAGTATTGTGGTGCTACAACATAGCTTTTTGATGAGGAAGCATTTGTCTGGAGAGGGAGTTGACACATATGTCTCTGCACTTAGAAGGTTGGTGGCAGACTGTGATTTCCAAAACTACACGGATCAGCTAGTACGTGATCAATTCATTTGTCACTGTTCTAATAAAGCTATTCAGCAACAACTTTTGACCCTAAGCAATCAATCGCTTCAGGAAACATTACGGATCAATAAAAGCAGTGAAATGTCTTAGTTAGCGGCTAAGGAACTAGAAGAGAAAAAAACTGAAGTGGTAGGCAATGATCGTAGAAAGAGTAAGAGTGCAGTGTAAGAGTAATCAGAAAGTAAAGAAATACAAACAACATCTAACGGGTTTTTCAAACCGTTTAATATTTGTTTTAGATGTGGAAATATACCACATTTTAATTCACGTAACCAACGTCCAGCAAAAAAATGTTTTTTCCAGAAAATGGGTGTACTGCTCGATTTTTCCCGGCCTTTCTGTGTTAAAGGGGAACTAATGTGACTTCAGTCTCTTTCCATCCAAGTCTAAGGGTTAGAGTAGTGTATAGAGCCTATTTATTAGGCACTTCGACATGATCCTGTGTTCTTCCCCATAGATCAGGGTTTGCACACATATCCTAGGGGATAGATTCGTTAGTATTAGGGGTAATTTATTCTGTAGTGAGGGTATTTCATGGAGCCGTGCTGAATTCAGGCCTGGTAGGCCTCAAACGGGAGAGACTCCATCTTTCTTCCTGCTCTGGCAGCTTGGGATGCTTCTAGGTCATAGGCAGTGTTTTAGTTAGGAGGTGTTATTCGCTTGGAGAGAACCGGTTCAGGCCGGCCCTTATCGAAGGATTGTATTTTTCTTCATGCCGAAGACACTACATCAGGCCGGCCGGCTGGGAACGTGTCCTTGGCACGGGGAGGTACAAGAATTTGGTGGGCGGCAGGTTACGGGCTGGAATTTTCCATGAGAAAATGCACCTCTATATTAGTGAAAGTCTGAGGCAGATACTGGCACTCGCTTTTAGTTCGTAGGCGGCACCTGGCCGTCAGCAGTAAAGCTACTACTTATTCCAGGGAAGACAGATGACAAACTTGAAGGTGGAGAAAAAACCGAGAGATAGATATTCTTCTAACAGAATAGCCAAAGAGAAGAGAGTAGCCGATGAGGAAGAGGTCCCAGTGACTCGGAAAAGGAGAAGGGAGTAGATCCGTGACTGCGGAGGTGTGACTTCCAGGCGAAGCCGAGGCACAGACGAGAAGGGAACCTAGATGACCATTGAGTGCAGGCTACATACAACCAAGGTGATGTCGACCCCTTTCTTATTAGAGTGTACAACCTAATCTTTCACTTTTCTTTACAGGTTATGTGTCACACTGTACTGTTATGTGCTTGCGTATATGATATATATATATATATATATATATATATAATAAAGTCAGTTTGTAGTGAATCGACATGTGCTGCGTGTTCTTGTATAAGAGGGTAGCCTATTCTTCTAGTCAGCTGTGACTTGACATGAACAGATGTTAACCCTGATCAGGTAAGTGGTAACTGAATAAGGGAGAGAGGAGCCCCTCGAACCAGAGAACAGGTTGTGCTCAAACTGGCAGTTCTTGTGTGATCTGATAAATAGTAACACTGATTCCCTTGTTGTATGTTATGGTGATTATAGGATGAACTCGTGCTGAGGCTGCCGTCTGGGTAGGAAGTCCTGGGTCCATCTAGGACCGCGAGGCTGAGGCTGCCGTCTGGGTAGGAAGTCCTGGGTCCATTTAGGACCGCGAGGCTGAGGCTGCCGTCTGGGTAGGAAGTCCTGGGTCCATCTAGGACCGCGAGGCTGAGGCTGCCGTCTGGGTAGGAAGTCCTGGGTCCATTTAGGACCGCGAGGCTGAGGCTGCCGTCTGGGTAGGAAGTCCTGGGTCCATCTAGGACCGCGAGGCTGAGGCTGCCGTCTGGGTAGGAAGTCCTGGGTCCAGTTAGGACCGCGAGGCTGAGGCTGCCGTCTGGGTAGGAAGTCCTGGGTCCATTTAGGACCGCGAGGCTGAGGCTGCCGTCTGGGTAGGAAGTCCTGGGTCCATCTAGGACCGCGAGGCTGAGGCTGCCGTCTGGGTAGGAAGTCCTGGGTCCACTTGGGACCGCGAGGCCGCCACTTGTAGGTCTTGGTATATATAGTAGGAATTCCCTGTCCTTAGGTGGTATATATATATATATATGTGGTTACTTATTGTGAATAGGCCCTAGGGAGGGGGTAACGTTCTGGCTGGGTTAGAGAGGCTCTGTTGAGCGGGTTCTATCTGATCCGACAACCCAAGCAGAACATTTGGCGTCACGAACCGTTTTCGAAACCTGTGTGCGTCGTGTTGTCTCGTGTTTGCTTTCGGCGTGTGCGTGGTTTTGTTTGTATATTATTTGTGGTATACTTGTGTGTCTAGCTTTTCTTCTTCTTTCTTTTTCACAATGTTTTCTAGAAAATCTAAATCTACTTTTAAGTTGCCCGTTGATATTCCCGGATGGGATTCAACGCCTTATGAAGCCTTAGCCCGTGAGTGGGCTGATTCTACTGGTTTGAGTGAGAATTGGAATTCTTCTTTGGAGCTGGCGGAGCCGGCTAATGTGATTACTTGTTTACAGAAGGCACCCGTATCGAAGGGTGAGGAGGTTCCCGTTTTGGGGCGCAGAGGTTGGATTGTTCTGTCTGCGTACAGGATTCTGCATGAGAGGTTGTTGAAGTTACAGATCTCTCTTAAGGATGTTGAAGCGCACTTTGTTGAGATTCAGAATTCTCATACTTTGTTGCGGTGTCAAAATAAGTTGCTTGCTGATAAACTTGAGACTTACCAAACTATTGCCGAAAGGGCGGCCGTGCGAATTGCTCGTTATAAGTACAAGAATAGGCGCGGTCGGGTTTCGACGCGAAAGGTGCGTCTGGTCGTGGCGAAAGCCGGGCTGGATTGGAATCCTGTTGAATGGGATGGTAATATCTGGAACTCGAGTGATTCTTGTTCCTCGGGTGAGGAGTCTGCCAAGCGCGAGTCTTCTCGCTCCCGCCATGATTGTAAGTCTGCTTCTCGCACCCCTGATGGTGCACCCCGTGATTACGCTCGTTCTTCGAGTGGGATTGATGCCTCTTACACTGATTGTCCCTCTACGAGTACTGATCGGGCTCCTTGTGATGCTCGTCCCGCGGTTTCTGCGCATCCAGTTTTTCGTCGGAAGTTGCAGCAGTCTCCCAATGCTCCGCAGGGTATTTCTTTAGACTCTTTAGAGGACTTTACTCAACAGGAAATTAGTGATATTTTGCAGCGATTTCGGCAGCGAGCTGGTGAGTCCTTGCTCACATGGATGGTGCGCCTTTATGAACTGGGCGCTGCTGGTATTATGTTGGATACTGGCGATTGTTTGAAGTTTTGTTCCTTGAGTTTGGATTCTACTGTGCAGGATCATTTTCGTAACTATAATGGTGGTGGTCAACTTTCTTTACTCCAATTGGCGACTGAGGGTTGTAATCAAAAATATCCTACTGAATCTGACTGGCCTGTGAATGACAAGCCGTGGTATACTTTGCGCGATGCTGCTCAACGTCTCAAAGAGGAGGTGATGAAAACAGCAATTTTTCTGGGTACTGCTGACAGGTTGCTTGATGGTTTGTTGACATCTTCTGTGCGGAATCGTATTATTCGTTCTTCCCCTGTTGCCTATAAGCAGGTCATGATGGCTTTATTGATTAATCAAACTGGTAACGTGTTATCTACGGTACTGGAATCGGTACGCCAACTCGGTGAGTTGGGTGAGTGGTTTAAACCTGAACGTCAGTCCCGGCCTGACACTCGTACTCCTGGTGAAAATAAACTTACTAGACGTGATATCTTTTCTGGTCTTCTGGCTGATGGTGTGCGTAGGGAAGACATTGACGGTGAGACTACCGCTCGTTTGTGGGAGTTGTTTCGCAAACGTGGTTTGGATCGGAAGGAGGGTGCCCGGCGTGTTCGGACCACTGAGTGTGATCGTGATGGTTCTGACGGCAGCGGTGATGACGACCGCCGTGGGTGCTCTGTTCGTCGTGATGATCGACGTTATGTACGTGATATGTCCCCCCGTCGAGAGAGAGACAGGGAGAGAGAGGGGGAAAGAGAAAGGGGGAGAAATGATTATGTTTACAGCAGACGTAGAGATGATAGGGATAAATCCCCTGAGTTGAGGAGGAGAGAGGATCGTCACAGTTTGGTCGATCGTAACCCGCAGTACAATGCTGAAGACTCGAATCCGTTCCGTACTGGGAATGGATATGAACAGGAGGTACCGATACCTAAGAAACGTGAGAGTCTTTATCCTGATTTATCGTGGTACACAGAATGCAGTAAGAATGACTAGGAAATAGGTCAAGCTCCGGTACACAGATGGGCTCACAGAGATAATAGACCCTATGTAGATATTGATATTTATTGGAGACATCGTAATATTCAAAGGGCCCGAGCATTGGTAGATACAGGAGCGGAGGCCACTCTTATTCATGGAAAATCAAAGAAGTTTACAGGTCAGCCTTTTACAATTACCGGATTAGGTGGAAAAGAAACTCCTGCAGTTCAAACTTTGCTTGAAATGAGAATAGGTAGAATCCCTAGAAAAGAATATTCTGTACTAGTGGTGCCTCTCTTAGAATTCATAATTGGAATTGATATTTTGAAAGGAATGACGTTACATTTAGATGATGGGTGTTACCAATTTGGAACCACGCATTATATATCGTCCAGGCCTATACGGGTTGGTCGTTTAAGAATGCCCCCCATACAAGTTCCCCAGGCGACAAAAGTGGTTTGTCAGAAGCAGTATCGGATTCCCGGTGGTCATGAGGAGATTAGTACCACTATTCAGGAGTTGGTGGATGCAGGTGTTATAACCCCGGTTACTTCTGCTTGGAATAATCCTGTTTGGCCTGTACGTAAGAGTGATAACTCTTGGCGCATGACTGTTGATTATCGAGAATTGAACAAACACACGCCCTCTTTGACTGTTGCAGTACCGGATGTTATTACCCTAATTGAAAGAATCCAAAAGCATCCAGGTACATGGTATGCGTCCATTGATATTGCTAATGCTTTCTTTTCGATTCCAATTGCCCCTGAGTGTCAGGAACAATTCAGTTTTACGTGGAACGGGCGTCAGATGACGTTTAGAAGTCTTCCTCAGGGCTATGTGCATAGTCCTACGATATGTCACCGGCTGGTGGCAGAGCATTTGGCTGAGGTACCGGTTTCTCCCCAAATTCAGATATGTCATTATATTGATGATGTTTTGATCCAAGGTGAAACACGAGAGGAAGTTCAGACACAATTGGACAGGATCATTGAGTGCCTGCGTGGGAAAGGTTGGGAAATCAACCCGGATAAATTGCAAGGTCCATCCCAGGCTGTAAAATTTTTGGGTATTAATTGGCATGAAGGGCACCGTGAAGTGATCCCTCAGGTTAAACAGAAGATTCTTGATTTTGCAGTTCCGAGGAATAGGAAAGAAGCCCAGAGCTTCATTGGTCTGTTTGGTTTTTGGCGCCAGCCTATTCCTCATTTGAGTCAAATATTGGCCCCTTTGTACCGGGTCACGCGTAAAAAGAATGCATTTGAATGGGATAAACCGCAGCAAGATGCGTTCAGTCTGGCAAAAGAAGCAATTCAACATGCTCTGGATTTATGGCCTGTACGTGATGGTGACGTGGATCTGAATGTGTCTGTACAGGGCCCTTATGCGAATTGGAGTTTGTGGCAGAAACAAGGCAGGAGTAGAGTACCATTAGGTTTTTGGACCAAAAAGTTACCTGATGCTGGTGAGCGTTATACACCTTTTGAGAAACAGTTACTTGCTTGTTATTGGGCTCTGGTGGATACCGAGCAATTGACTTTGGGACATGATATAGTTTTGCGTCCTGAAATTCCTATCATGCAGTGGGTTTTGAGTTCGCCGAAAACTCACCGAATTGGACATGCTAAAGAGGCGAGTGTGATTAAATGGAAATGGTATATACAAAACAGGGCACGTGTGGGCCCGAAAGGAGTTGCCTCTTTACATGAGCAGGTGGCGCGAGCGCCGTCGACTGAGACTGAGAGTGAATGTTCCGTACCTTTAGTACAGGAGTCTCCTGTCAAGTGGGGTAAGCCTTTTGATGATTTGTCCGCAGCGGACAGAAACCATGTTTGGTTCACGGATGGTTCAGCGAGGTTCATAGGGACGAGACGGCACTGGAAGGCGGTGTCCTATAATCCGATCACACAAAAATTGCTGAGCACAACTGGTGAAGGTAAAAGCAGCCAATTTGCTGAGCTCTATGCTGTTTATCAAGTTTTGAAACAAGAGTTACCTGGTACATGTCATATTTTCACCGATTCTTGGTCTACTGCCAATGGACTGGCTGTTTGGTTGCCGACTTGGCATTCCCATAATTGGAAGTTACATTCCAAAGAATTGTGGGGAAAATAATTATGGCAGGAGATTTGGGAGATGCTCCCACAGAGTACTGTTACAATCTTCCATGTGGATGCTCACACCCCGATAGATTCTCTTGACAAATTTTTTCATAACATTGCAGATGAGAAATCTAAAATTGCTGAGGCAGTGGTGGACAGACAAGATTCTGATATTGCGGGATTGGCGAAATGGGCACACCAGAAGGCAGGACATTTTGGAGAGAAGGCCACTAGCAGGTGGGCTGCTGATCGAGGAATTTATATTCCCCTAGATTTAATTAAAAATGTTATTTTACATTGTCCCGTTTGTCAGCATGCCAGACAGCGTAGGGTGCCCCAAATTGTTAAAGGTCATTTACATCGCAGGAAACTGCCCGCTCAAATTTGGCAGATTGATTACATCGGTCCACTTCCCATGAGTAGGAATTGTCAATATGTTTGCACTATTGTTGATACATACAGTGGCCTGTTGGTAGCCCTTCCCTGTAAGCAAGCTACCCAATTGAATACCATTAAAACATTAGAATTGATTATGATGTATTATGGTGTGCCATTCCAAATTCAATCTGATAATGCATCCCATTTTCGTGGAAGATTGGTACAGGAATTCTGTGTGGAAAACAATATTGAATGGATATTCCATATACCCTACTTTCCACAGGCCTCGGGTCTTGTGGAGAGGTTGAATGGCTTGTTAAAGGATCAGCTGCGTAAGTTAACAGATGACAAGTATAAAAATTGGCGAGACTTTTTGCCCCAAGCAATATTGATTTTGAATAATCGTCCTTTTCTAAATGCTGAATCTCCACTTATGCGTTTGTTTCCCCCGAATGTTGAGGCTATGCCTAATGAAATCAGAGAGACTGTGATGTATTGGGAAATCACTCCCGGAGCTTTGGCTCCATGTAGAGCGACCCCAGGGTCGGCAGGTTTAGACTTGCATGCCATGGATGACACCGTTTTAAAGAGTAAGGATCGGGTCATCATTGCTACCGGTGTTGGTATTCAAATACCACCTGGGAATTTCGGATTGATAGCCCCTAGATCGGGGCTGGCTGTAAAAGGCATTCAGGTGCTTGGAGGAATAATTGACAGTGATTATCAGGGAGAGATTAAGGTGCTCCTGCTGAATAGCAGTGAGGTTGACTTATTGATACACCGCACTGACCGAGTGGCTCAATTACTCATTATGCCTGTTTTCAGTGGTTCATTAATGAAAGGCGCTGCCCCAACTTTGCTAACTGTACGAGGCCAGAAAGGTTTTGGCTCTACGGATAACCCTGGGGCTAGGGTTTGGGTGCAGTCGCCTAAGAATCCCCCTGAACAAGCAGAGGTCATTGCCACCGGTCAGGACAATACCATTTTGGTTATGAGACCAGGGAAAGATAGCTGGGAAGCGGTCCCGGCTGACAAATGTTACTTACGAGAATGATTAATGCCTGTATTTGATTCTCTTTCAGATCATTCTTTGGACTGTTGCTGCAGGATGTGTCGGTGCTGGACTCCTTTTGGGCTGGTACGACGAGAGAGGAGGGATCCCGTCAACCCGGGATGAACTGAGAACCAGAGTGTTGCGTTCCTTCGCTGCGTGGGATTCATCATCGAACTTTTGGACATCGCTAGCTAAGAGGGTGACTGATGCCCCTCACTTCTGTTTGACACCGATGAGATCTGTACATGACATCTTGGCGACCTGCCTGGTTGCTGTCCCTGCCTCACTGGAAACTCTTACCAACATTTTCAATGTTTCAAAGGCTCGCCCCAATGTTCTCCTGGGTGATTTCGCTACCCATGTGTATTGCCCCTCATGTACTGAAATGCTAGACGAGCAACCCCCCATCCAGTCCCAAATAGTTACTTATAATATCACACAAGGTGACTTATGTTTCTTTCTTACGTGTAATCCTAGTGCGATCTCGGAATGTCTACACCTAAAACTAAAAGGTGCCACTTCATTTACAGCTCATGAACGGACTTTGTGCTTTCAAAGGACACCGACCACATGTGTTTCAGTTCAGAACAATATGACTTGCAATAGTTTGGTAGTTACCCCCAGTCATTATCGCACGATGTTACTACCTGCCGGATGGCTTTTCTCATGTGGTAATACTTCCTGGCCATATGTCCCTGCAAATATTTCTGGAGGCCCTTGTGCCATTACTAGACTGAGCTTGTTGATGTTTTCATCACATCCGAATGCCAACTCTCGTGTGATTCGAGATACTGTGATGTTACAGGAGGATTGTGACTCATCTTTACATTTATATTCCAAGTCTGAATACCTTAGCCTGGCTATTTCAATTATTGGTGTTCCTGCTTTGGCAGTTTATAATGCCAAATCTATTGGGAAAATGGCCTGCTGGATGGTGAAATCCATTAATCATACTTCTACAGTCCTGTCTGACATGCTATTAGACGCCCAGGGTGAACGTAGGGCCATTTTGCAAAATAGAGCGGCCATTGATTATCTTTTGCTTAAACATGGACATGACTGTTCTGATTTCGAGGGTCTCTGTTGTTTTAACTTGTCTGATCATACACAATCCATTCGCGCACATATTGACAAGTTACGTGACTTAACGGAAGAAGTTAGAAAACACATTGACCAGGGATGGTTTGACTGGCTCTTTAATTGGTTGCCTGATGTACATATGCTACGTCGAACATTAGGAGGTATTCTGATTACTGTTGCTATTTTGATTTCTATCTGTTGTTTTATTCAGTGTATTCCTTCACTCCTTCAATTCTGTACACTCGGTACTAGACATAGATCAGTTAGCTTTGTTTCATATTATTCTTCCACCGATGTTAGTTCTGTGTAATGAATGTATAATAGACTGAAGTCAAGGGTGAAATGTACTGCTCGATTTTTCCCGGCCTTTCTGTGTTAAAGGGGAACTAATGTGACTTCAGTCTCTTTCCATCCAAGTCTAAGGGTTAGAGTAGTGTATAGAGCCTATTTATTAGGCACTTCGACATGATCCTGTGTTCTTCCCCATAGATCAGGGTTTGCACACATATCCTAGGGGATAGATTCGTTAGTATTAGGGGTAATTTATTCTGTAGTGAGGGTATTTCATGGAGCCGTGCTGAATTCAGGCCTGGTAGGCCTCAAACGGGAGAGACTCCATCTTTCTTCCTGCTCCGGCAGCTTGGGATGCTTCTAGGTCATAGGCAGTGTTTTAGTTAGGAGGTGTTATTCGCTTGGAGAGAACCGGTTCAGGCCGGCCCTTATCGAAGGATTGTATTTTTCTTCATGCCGAAGACACTACATCAGGCCGGCCGGCTGGGAACGTGTCCTTGGCACGGGGAGGTACAAGAATTTGGTGGGCGGCAGGTTACGGGCTGGAATTTTCCATGAGAAAATGCACCTCTATATTAGTGAAAGTCTGAGGCAGATACTGGCACTCGCTTTTAGTTCGTAGGCGGCACCTGGCCGTCAGCAGTAAAGCTACTACTTATTCCAGGGAAGACAGATGACAAACTTGAAGGTGGAGAAAAAACCGAGAGATAGATATTCTTCTAACAGAATAGCCAAAGAGAAGAGAGTAGCCGATGAGGAAGAGGTCCCAGTGACTCGGAAAAGGAGAAGGGAGTAGATCCGTGACTGCGGAGGTGTGACTTCCAGGCGAAGCCGAGGCACAGACGAGAAGGGAACCTAGATGACCATTGAGTGCAGGCTACATACAACCAAGGTGATGTCGACCCCTTTCTTATTAGAGTGTACAACCTAATCTTTCACTTTTCTTTACAGGTTATGTGTCACACTGTACTGTTATGTGCTTGCGTATATGATATATATATATATATATATATAATAAAGTCAGTTTGTAGTGAATCGACATGTGCTGCGTGTTCTTGTATAAGAGGGTAGCCTATTCTTCTAGTCAGCTGTGACTTGACATGAACAGATGTTAACCCTGATCAGGTAAGTGGTAACTGAATAAGGGAGAGAGGAGCCCCTCGAACCAGAGAACAGGTTGTGCTCAAACTGGCAGTTCTTGTGTGATCTGATAAATAGTAACACTGATTCCCTTGTTGTATGTTATGGTGATTATAGGATGAACTCGTGCTGAGGCTGCCGTCTGGGTAGGAAGTCCTGGGTCCATCTAGGACCGCGAGGCTGAGGCTGCCGTCTGGGTAGGAAGTCCTGGGTCCATTTAGGACCGCGAGGCTGAGGCTGCCGTCTGGGTAGGAAGTCCTGGGTCCATCTAGGACCGCGAGGCTGAGGCTGCCGTCTGGGTAGGAAGTCCTGGGTCCATTTAGGACCGCGAGGCTGAGGCTGCCGTCTGGGTAGGAAGTCCTGGGTCCATCTAGGACCGCGAGGCTGAGGCTGCCGTCTGGGTAGGAAGTCCTGGGTCCAGTTAGGACCGCGAGGCTGAGGCTGCCGTCTGGGTAGGAAGTCCTGGGTCCATTTAGGACCGCGAGGCTGAGGCTGCCGTCTGGGTAGGAAGTCCTGGGTCCATCTAGGACCGCGAGGCTGAGGCTGCCGTCTGGGTAGGAAGTCCTGGGTCCACTTGGGACCGCGAGGCCGCCACTTGTAGGTCTTGGTATATATAGTAGGAATTCCCTGTCCTTAGGTGGTATATATATATATATATGTGGTTACTTATTGTGAATAGGCCCTAGGGAGGGGGTAACGTTCTGGCTGGGTTAGAGAGGCTCTGTTGAGCGGGTTCTATCTGAACCGACAACCCAAGCAGAACAATGGGGCAAAGTGGGTCATTTTGCCAAGGTTTGTGAGGACAATAAAATTCTGCAGAGAGAAGAACCAATGTAGTAGCAAATTTAGAAGAGGATGACAATGACCCACAGTTAGTGAACATTAAGAATTATCTCCAGGATATGGTTCTGGTGTTTGGGGAAGACATTTGTACAGGATATCTGACAGATTGTGTCAACCCTATGCTGAGGTGTCAGTGGGTGATAAGATCACTCACTTTTGATTGATCCAGGTGCTAGAATCACAATGATACTCATGACGTTTTGGATGATTTGTGGCCTGGAAGGAAGTTAGAACTGCTAGACTTTGCTCCGGGGTTATACGAAGGGAGACAGATAGATCAGTCAGGGACTTTTTAAGGAAGGTGTACATGCCAATTACAGGGTTATACATACTAGGGTGGTACTTAGGCCTGGTACTATGGAACAAGTCAGTCGTTACTGAAGACATAGAGAATTACATTTTGTTTAAATTCTCCAAAAATGTTTCAGGTGATTCGGGTACCTTAATGGGATTCTAACATGAAATTAATGTCAAGCAGAACACTATTCCTATCAAACATACAATGCAGAATGTTCTGTTTTTCATCCGGGAGGATTTGGTGAAAGAGCTAATGAAATTATGTGAGATGGGGAAAATTGAATACATAGAGTCCTCCTTATGGTTATCACCTCTGGTTGTTGCTCTGAAGAAAAATGGTGAACTTAGGGTTTGTGTTGATATATGCACTCTGATCAAAGCCATTTGGGTAGATTCACATCCTCTGCCCAGAATCAAGGAACTGTTGAGCATGGTTGCTGGGGCTAATTTGTTTTCTAAATTGGATTTAGCTACTGCTTACTACCAGGTGATATTAGAACCAACATTAAAACATTATACAGAAAAGAAAACACAAAAGGGAGTGCCTCAAGAGTCTAACAATCGTGTATTATAGAGCTTGTTCTCCTTTTTCTTTCCTCCTTTCATGATAAACACCTAGTTCAATGGTGTAAATCCCAATATACAATTCTCCAATACTGAAATAACGTGGGATACATTGTGTAAAGTCTCAAAAAACAATTCTCTTTATTACTCTTCAATACATCTATGAAAGAGCCTGGCCAATGCATTTTGTCATATAAGAGGACTTCATCAGGGTTTCTGTCTTCCTTTGCAGTAGTATCACATTGAAGTCTAAATGTAAGGTGAATCATTTCTCCCAGAAATTCTTCAGGCACTCGTATTGCTCCTACAGTATCGTAGGGAAATAATAGAAGGTGATAGATAAATAATGTAGCTTAATATCCATAGCCTAAAGTGTTCTGTAGGCCCAGACCGAATTATACAATGTTCCACCTCCATCAAGTACCTTCTTCTTTAGACAGACTTTAGGTGGGATTTTTTTTAAATGTAAACTTCAAAAACTTATTTTTATTGACTTTAATATAATCAAAACAATGACATTAAATTAAAAATAAGAAGCAGCATTTTGTTATTTTGTTCTACATTTAAAATAAATATATAAAATTCTTACAATATATTTTTAGTAATTATTTCATGTTTAATAAATTTTTCATTACTTTCCCCCATATTTTACCATTGAGAGATTGGGAAGAGACATCCATCCACCCAGAAGAGAGTAGGCCCATCGCTTTTCACAAACAGCACTTCTAAGGTTACTGGCTACTGCAGTCAAAAAGTGACCCAAAACAGCGGCAAATTACATTGACTCAGAGCTGGAGCAAGTCCAGCACCTCGGATGCTGACCACTAGTACTGCTGCACCCTCCATAGAACATAATGGAGGCACAGACTTAAAGTAAAGCCACACAGGACATAATGTTAACTTAAAGAAACTGTTTTAAATAGTTAAAATATAAATATATAGCATGATGTTACATAAATCAAAAAATAACATATATTTAAAAAATGTAATTATAACTTTTGTACCTACCTTTTCTGTATTATAAAGTAACATTCATTTTTAATAAAATATGATTGAATTACTTTAGGGGGATATTTTTTATGTAACTGTTGGAAAAAAATAATATGTTTGAATTAATTCCAGATGTAATTCAAAATTAAGTTAATAATACTGTAGGTTTTTCTGCATTTCAATTAATTTTATACAATTCATTGACATTAAATCTAACATAAAAATATTTTTTGTAATTTTTTGGGATTTATTTTTTTTCACTTTTTTCTTACCCTTGCAATAGAAATACTCCATAGTAGGGGGGAGAAGTGACAATTTTGCTTTCAAAACAAGCCTAAAAAGAATTGGTCACAGACCACGTAGAGACATTCAAGTATCATAGTTAGATATAAGTGATTACCTGATTCAGTGGAAAGACTCCTATAACCAACTACATTGTGGCTTGTTTGACAAATATTTTCCTGTTCCGTCACTCCACTGTACTAAATGAGCTAAACTGTGCTTTTTTTCTTTACCTTCTGACTCTTTTGATCCTAAATAAAGGAAATTTGCAGCAATGCAGAATGTTGGAATATCCAGATTCTTTAGACAGAACTGTACGTGTACTGCATCGTTGAATCTGCTAACCCACTGTTTAGGAATCATAGCCATATCAGTATTTTTACTTTCCCAGAAACTTTCAGAACAATGTATAAAGTGTGTTACAGATTCTTTCTTGGAATCACATAACCTAAATTTTTTACAATTGGACTGAAACATTGTCTAACTACTTCTGAGCTCATTAATTAGAAGGCTGAGAACTCACATGTTTAGCGTTCTCTGTTTTTTTGGGTCAAACCTGCGAGAGCATGTACCAGCACATTTCTCACTTGTGAGACACTCTTGTATACAGAAAAGGGCTTGGAGCTCGCCCGTAGCTTACCATTTGTTTGGCTTGCGTGGCACTCTTCTTTACAGCCTCATAATTCGTCAAAGCAGGCCTAACATTATTTCCCTTCCTCTCTGTGGAGCAGGGACCAAGCACTGATTGATTCAATTTAACCAGTGCCTATCCACTGCTCCCGACGTTATTGAGATACTATTTTGTTCTTTTAAACTTTTAGTGCCCTACAAACAGAAGGCACATGACTGGCAAAAAATTGTCTAACAGGACAAACAAAACTGCAAAGATGTATTTTCTATAGTTAACTTTCTTTCTTTTATTTTGCCAAGTATTTTTTTCTCTCTGTGCACTCAAGTTTTCTTATGTTTTTATCATGGGCGCTGTTCGGTTTTTGTTATTGCAAAGCGACATTGTTTCTGAAATGATGCTTTAACACATAATCATGCAGTACAACCCAATCCACCCCACTCCAATCCACACCAATCCAACCCACACCAATCTGCCCCACTCATTCAATCTACCCCAGGCCAATCCAATCCACCCCACTCCAATCTTAACCCCTCCCCAATCCAATCCACTCCACTCCAGCACACTCCAATCCTCCCAACCCACCCAACTCACATTCAAAACAATCTGCTCCATTCAAATCCAAAACAATCTGCCTCACTCCAATCTGTCGCACTACAGTCTGCCCCGCTCCAATCCAAAACAATCTGTCCAACTCCAAAACAATCTGTCCCACTCCAGTCCAAAACAATCTGCCCCACTCCAATCAAAATCTGTCTGCCCCACTCCAGGATATAAAAACCTACCCCATTCCAATCTGTTCCACTTCAATCCAAACAAAATCTGCCCCAATCCAAAACAATCTCCACCACACAATTCAAACCAATCTGCCCCACTCCAATCCAAAACAATCAGCTCCACTTCAATTTGACCCACTCTAGTCTGCCCTACTCCAATCCAATCAACCTCACCCAAGTCCACTGACTCCCTCCCATTTCACCCCACTCCAATCCACCACAATCCATGCCACTCCAATCCACCTCACACCAATCAATCCACCCCAATCCAATCTACCCAACTCCAATCCTATCCAACTCACCTCAATCCAATACACCCCACTCCCTCCCCAATCAAACCCAATCCAATTAAATCCACCACAATCCACCCCACTCCAATCCAAAACAATCTGTCCCACTGCAATCTTCTCCACACCAACTTGCCCAACTCCAATCCGAAGAATTCTGCTCCAAGCCAATCAGGGCGGACTGGCCCCTGTGGTAGCACTGCCTGGCTGAGTGAGGCCGGAAATGCTTGCTTGCTATTTTTGTTACTGAGGGCCGATATTGCAGCACCATTGCAAAACCAGCCCCCAGTAACAAAACTGGCCCCCAACACTGCATGACTGGCCCCCAACCTTCCAGCCTCCCAGGGAAGCACCTGATACCCGGTAGAGCCAGTCCAGCCCTGATTCCAATCCAAAACAATCTGCACCTCTAATCCAAAACAATCTGCCCCACCCCAATCCAAAACAATCTGCCCAATTCCAATCTGCCCCACTCCAATCCAAAACAATCTATCCCACTCCCATCCAAAACAATCTGCCCTACTCCAATTCATAAAAATCTGCCCCATTCCAATCTGCCCCACTCCAATCCACAACAATCTGTCCCACTCCAATCAGCCCCACTCCACTCCAATCCAAAACAACCGGCCCCACCCGATCAGCCCCACTCCAATGTGCCCCACTCTAATCCAAAGCAATCTGTACCACTCTAATCTGCTGCACTACAGTCCAAAACAATCTGCCCCACTTCAATCTGCTCCATTCCAAAACACCCCACTCTAATCCAATCCGACCCCCCTAAATCCAATCCACCCACTCCAATGCAATCCAATCCACCCCACTCCAATCCAATCCACCCCACACCAATACAATCCACACCAATCGGCCAAATCCAATCTACCCCATTCCAATCCACCCCACCCCACCCAATGCCAATCCAGCCCACTCCAATGCAGTTCACCCCACCCCAATTCCTGCCTTTTCCCCTGCACTCATGGCCTTTGGCAGCCTAGCGCCACCGCAGGCACAGGGTGCCTCCCTTGGATTCAGGTTTGTTTTTGTGCAGGAAGAGGGACCTTTCTACACAATAACAATCCAGAGAGGCATATTCTTCTATCCAAGTGTGCTTCAGAATGCAGCACACATAGAAAGAGAAAGTAAATAGTAAAATATTTCTCCTTGGTACACCTCTCCTTGGAAGGAGTATCACTTTGGCACAATCCTAGGTTTACCAGTTCTGGTAAACCTGGGAATGCGCCAAAACATATGGGAACACCCAAACAATGCCCATGGAACACCTTCCCAAGTCAGAGTAAGGCAATGCAGCGATTTGAGCAGCGTTACTTTGCTCCAAATTTATGGAGACACTCAGTGCCACGCAAAGTGACCTTGCTTAGCTTCATTAATATCAGTTAAGGTTTGCGTCGCTGTTGGACTTGGCCCTTCTGGCAGGTTCACCCCCGAGACTTTTTGCTTTTTATTGGTAACTTGGTGTAGTGATTTTGGGTTTCTGCGCACTTTACCGCTGTGTCCCAGGGTAAAGTCCGTGCGTGTGTTGAGGTTGGCCTGCCCTCCCATAGGAATGCATGGGGGAATGTATGTGTCCTGGTAGTTCCTGATGCGTGGGGTGTGCAGGCCCGAGTTTGGTATGTGCGGACTCGTGTGAGTGAATGCTGCGCGTTGATGTGTGCGGCGTGCATGTACCGAGTGTGGAAGTGCCACTTCTAGAAGTGGGCACTTCAGTGTGCAGTATGAAATGTGTGGCTTGTCTGGCGATTGGCTGGTGGAGGTCATGTGACGGGCTGGGGATTCCCCAGAGTCAGGAGGAGTCACCCAGTGGTGAATGGGGAGTTAGCATGCTGATGGCTGGGGAGGAGTATACCTGGGTCCTGAATAGGACAGGGCTTTCCCCACACACTGCTGGCTCCGGCCCCTGTGGTGTGTCTGATGACCCTAGCCCTGCCAGTGAATAGGGAGAGGGGCTGAGAAAAACAAAGTGCTCAGGAACCAGATGTAACTGGTTCGCCCCTTCCCTGCACCTTCAGACAAAGACTTGTACTGTATAAAAAGGGGCTGTATCCCCTTACATTGGGTGTTCTCTTGCAGGATCATCTGAGGGGGGGCCTGCTGCTGCTGGGCGCCAGGAGAGACCGCCACTGGGGACTGCCTCCCTGCTGGAGGGCCCTGTGTGCTGGCTCTGGGCCCAGCCTTTGCCCCCTGTTCTTGAAGGACTTCTTGCTGGACCTTTTTTACAGCGCCTGGGAGCGCTCCTTGAACTTTGTAGCGCTGTGCGCGCTGTTTTCCTGGACTTGCTATCTTTGTAGCGCCTGGGAGCGCTTGTTGGGCTTTATAGCGCTGGGAGCGCTGTGCGTGGCTTTGTAGCGCTGTGAGCGCTGTGATTCTGCTTGCGGGTGCCCACCCCGCCGAAGATTGCGATTACCGAGGGAGCCCACCCCTGTTATCCCCGAGACGATCACCGCTGCAGCCCGGATCGTGCCGGAAGTCAGGCAGCGCTGACCGGGACACCCAGGACAGGAAGTAGGAGGGCGGGAGCCTACCCCACCTCCTTCCCAAGACTCGCGCTTTTCTGAAGGCCCCGGAGCAGGCAGGAGCCTACCCTGCGCCCCGGGGCGCTTGGCCCAAAAGAAGAGTGCAGCCAGAGCTTGTGCGGAGGGGGCGCGAGGCACGTTGTCGGTGCCTGCCCCTCCGCGGTGCAAAAAGAAGTCTCGAAGGCCTCCCGTCCGCCGGAGCAGAGAAGGACGCAAGACAAGTACTGCCGGTGAGTGGAGGGGCGCAGTAGTGATTGAAGCCTGCGGGGCTCAGGGGGCCTTTTATCGTGCTGAGTCCCCCGAGAGGGACTCCAACGAAGGGACACCCGTGGCTGCATACCAGGGCGGCCCCGGAAGGCAGTGGGTCGCCCCAACGGGTTCCAGAGCGCTAGACGCTCCAACGTGTGGGGCATTGTTGCTTGAGCCCTGTGTGGCTCCAACGTGGGGAACCCTGCAGTTCTAGAGCGTGAGCCGCTCCAACGAAGGAGCACAATATTATTTAGAGCCCGCGAGGCTCTAGGGGGCACTTCAATTGTTTTAAGAGCCCAGAGGGGCTCCGCGAGAGATTTGCGTTGGAGGGCACAGTGGTGCCCACGCTCAGTTCTACAGCTGTCCAGCACTTAGTGTCCTTAGTGGTGGTGGGTCGCTCGTATTCTAGGTAGTAATCACTACCATTTTAAGAATTTTTCCTTCCCTCACCCACTTCCTTAAAATTCCTGCTGTTGCACCCAGCCGGGTTTGATTTGTAACATCACATTTCAGTTGATTGGGACTAAGGTTGTGTTCCGGTGTTTTCGCTGAGTCCTTCACGCGTGGTCCTTCCGAGCACTGCATGGGCTAATCTGGGATAGCTTGAGATATAAAGTTGTTGTTATTAATTTATGTTTATTTTATCATACCATTTTGTAGATAGTTTGTTATTCCCGTCCTGAAGAGGCCAAATATTTGGAGGCTGAAACGCGAACGCGTCGACATATTGACGTAGGAGGAATCCACTGATTGTGTTGATTTAAGAATTATTTTTGTTTGGCAGACACATAAAACAATAGGAGAGGAGTAATACCTCGGATGCCAAAAAGGATTTCCTCCAAATGTATTACTGTAAATAACAAGTATACATTGATTTGGAACCACGATTAGGGGAATTGATACTTGATAATTATCTGTGTACATAGAGTGTATGTGCATTTGTATTTATATGATTTAATGAAATTGTAGATAGAGGTTGTTGTTTTGTTTCATGTTTGTGCAAATTTGTATATATTATGTGTTGAAGTGTTCTGATGTTCACCAAAAGATATTCGTCCCTGATAAATAATGATGAATATAGTTTTTTATAAGAAATAAGTTATTACCGAGAAAATTAATTGTTTCTTGATTAAAAATAAACAAGAGATTGATCCCTCTTAGCCACGTTTCTTCTTTCTTCTTATTAGATGTTCCTTACCCAGGCGTGGGAGGGTTATTTGGGTATGCCCCAGTAGACTTTCTTGACAGCACTTAGTGGGCAGCTGCCACGTTTAGGTTGGGGGTCTTTACGCTTTTGGCTTGCGCAGCTGGCGCAGCTTGACTGAACACAGGGTGTCCGAGCCCCGACAAGGCCAGTGGGCCTAGGGACTGCCCCAGTGGTGGCTTATGTGAGTCTCCTTGCTTTACACCGCTGAATGTATTTTTATGCATCATGTGTTTCCCTAACCTGCACCTCTGAATGTGTTTTTATGCGTCATGTGCCATTGCTTTACACCTCTGAATGTGTTTTTATGCATCATGTGTTTTCCTTCCCTACACCTCTGAATGTGATGCATCATGTGTAACGTTCTATTACCCCTACAGGTATTGTGATACTTAGGTGGGTGGTTGCTTTCTCCTAGTACAGGTGGGTGCTAGTGAGGTTCTAGTTCCCTGCGTGACCGTTTCCTAAGGTAGTTAGGGTTGCGTAGGTGGTACTTACCTGATACCAGTAAGTACTGGTTGTGTGCTATACATGTTATTTTTGTGCTACAGTAATTTTATATTTTTGTGCTACGTTCTAAAAAGTGCTAATTCTTGACAGTGGTCCATGTGGCCCTGTCCCCTGTATATATATAATCCCTTGTAAATTCTGCCCGTGCCTGTTGGCACATTGTAAAGTGTGTGTTTTTATCTAATGTGTTGTGTATAATACAAAGGCTATTTTTATAGAATACCTTGTGTGGAGTTTCCTTTGTGGTGGGCCTTGGGTGTTGTTGCTGGGTGCGCGCGCAAACGCTTTACACATCGCCTCAGAGATAAGCCTGACTGCTTGTGCCAAGCTACCAAGGGGGTGAGCAGGGGTTATCTTTGGCGTGTAACTTCCTTGCCCTGACTAGAGTGGTGGTTTCTGCCTGGCTTTGGCGCAAGCCCTAGCCAACCAGAAATCCCCATTTCTAACATTGGTGATCAGCGGTGGGATTTGGACTTGCGTTTGCGCTGTACCGCAGCAGCGACTGGCTACACCACAAAACTCTGCATTAGATAAATCACATTTCAGGGATTATTGTTTTTGAGTTCCATTATTTCCTCTCCTAAAGGTGTCCTTTGTGAATCATGTACTCCTGTGTTAGCTCAGACACTCAGGTTCCTTGTGTTAAACTCTTCTCAGGAACGTCCGCCAAAATGGAGCCAGCTTTTAATTTCTGTAGTCTGTTTAGGTACAGTAGGGTGGAGCTGGTAAGGTTCTGTGAGGAGAGGGACATAGAGGTGGGTGAGTCAGATACCCAGTCCAAACTGAGGGACAACCTGATCCTATGGCAAAAGGATGAGTGGGAGTGAGAGCGCAGTGAGGAAGATAGGGCCCGGGCCGCACGCCGAGAGGGTGGTGGGTCTGAGGGGAGCCCTGAGGAATCGGAAGAGGAGGAAGGTTACCTGACAGGGACCCCAGTAGAAAGTGAAGACCCCATAGGTAGGGAGTCCCTTGCTGGGTCCAGTGTCAGGAGCAGCACCCCATCCCTTTCCCTGTCCCCAGAGGAGTGGGTAGATAGGAGGGAAGAGAGGGAGCATCAGCTGGCCATGGAGAAGCTCAGGTTAGAGCATGCCCGGGGGATGGCGCAGCTGACTATAGAAGAGAAAAAGCTGGAGACCAAGAGGATCTTAGCGCAGGAGAGGATAGAGGAGGCTGAGAGGGCCTTCACCAGGGAGAAATCAGCGCTGGAAAGTAGACTATCCCCTGCGCCCAGTCTTAGTTTTCTGGGCTCCCCAGGGAGGGTTGAGTCCAGTGGTGGCAGCGAGATAGATTTCAGTATAGGAAGTCCCAGTTCCCCCAGTCTGGTACCTGTTTCCCAAGAGGAGGAGTATAGGTTGAAGTTCAGGGGCAGTAGAAAACCGTCTCACCAGTCATGGGGGTTGTTTGTGGATGACTGTCATGATGCACTGTGGGACTGGCTGATGGTCAACACGGAAGAGGATTTGGATATAGTGCTCAAAATTATTGTCAAAGAGCAGATGCTCAGTAGTTGCTCTCCAGGGTTGCGCCAACACCTGTTGAGGTATGACTACTTTTGTCCTTGGAAGCTGGCAAAGGAAGCAGAGCGCTGGGAAAGCGCTAAAGGTTCTCGGGAGTCATTAGGGAGTGAATCCAAAAGTAGGGGTTCAGGGGTCTTCCAGCCCAGCGTGGTGGAAGAGGCTCAGTGTAGCCCAGCTAGGTCCCAGGATAGCGAGGAGGGTGTAGGGGCTTACGGCCTGGCTCAGTGGAGCGGGAGTAAGTGGGTGACCGAGGGTCCCCAGACGTACGAAACCCTGCCTCAGGACTTGGATGGTTTCATGAGGGAACACCAAGTTGGGGACCTAGGCTGTCCTGTTAGCCCATTTGAGGAGGATCACCCAGTGAGTAGAGGACCGGGGGCGCTGTAAACAGGGCTCCTGTGGTTCTAGAGTCTGGCAGTACCGCTCCGGTAGGGAGGGTACAGGAGTCCAGCGTGAGGAGTGGTTGGGGGTTGAGTTTCCCAGTGGATGCACCAGTGGACCAGGGACTAGCCAGTTGGGCTAGATCTCCTTGGGGGGACCAGGGTGGCGCCACTTCTGTTCTGGGGGATCTTCGCGCACTGTCAGGTGGACAGGGGACGGGAGATCTGCGCCAGACAGACCGTCACACGACACATGGGTCATGTGTCAGCCTCAGGGGGATGGTGTGTAAATCCCCAGAAGTCCTGGAGTGCCAGGCAATTATTCCACCGAAGGTTCTAGACCAGAGGTTGGGAGGCCAGGTTCAGGAGCAGCCTGACCTGAAGGGTAGGACTACTGTAACCAGTATCCTGACCGGTTCTTCTTCCAGAGGTACCGCCCCAGTTGGTAGGGAGCAGGACTCTGAAAGGGGGTGCAGAGGGTGGGAGAGCCCACCTCTGACCCCGGTGCAACCTGAGGGGTTAAACCCTGGGTTGGGAGACCAGTTCTCATGGAGGGGTCCTGAGCTGGTTGGTGAGTTATGTTACGGGGTCGCCTCTCCGAGGAAGAGAGGGCGGAACCCTAGGAGAAGAGGTAGGGGGAGGAGAGCCTCACCCGTGACTTTTGGTCAGCCTGAGGGTACGGACCCTAGGCTGGAGGATCAGTGGCAGTTTAGAACTGCCCTGATGAGGGGTAGAGTGGAAAATGGTCACTATGTGCCAGGGGTTACTACCCCCCACTCTGTGGTTAGGCAAGGACCAGTGGCGCCTAGATGGTCTAGGGCCTGGTCCGGGCCACGGACAGCTGAGGAGTACCAGGGGGGTAGCCCAGCTGGTCCACCATCACGGTGGTGATTGGTCTACCCTGCGTTTTGGCTGGAAGGGGGTTGTGTTGGACTTGGCCCTTCTGGCAGGTTCACCCCCGAGACTTTTTGCTTTTTATTGGTAACTTGGTGTAGTGATTTTGGGTTTCTGCGCACTTTACCGCTGTGTCCCAGGGTAAAGTGCGTGCATGTGTTGAGGTTGGCCTGCCCTCCCATAGGAATGCATGGGGGAATGTATGTGTCCTGGTAGTTCCTGATGCGTGGGGTGTGCAGGCCCAAGTTTGGTATGTGCGGACTCGTGTGAGTGAATGCTGCGCGTTGATGTGTGCGGCGTGCATGTACCGAGTGTGGAAGTGCCACTTCTAGAAGTGGGCACTTCAGTGTGCAGTATGAAATGTGTGGCTTGTCTGGCGATTGGCTGGTGGAGGTCATGTGACGGGCTGGGGATTCCCCAGAGTCAGGAGGAGTCACCCAGTGGTGAATGGGGAGTTAGCATGCTGATGGCTGGGGAGGAGTATACCTGGGTCCTGAATAGGACAGGGCTTTCCCCACACACTGCTGGCTCCGGCCCCTGTGGTGCGTCTGATGACCCTAGCCCTGCCAGTGAATAGGGAGAGGGACTGAGCAAAACAAAGTGCTCAGGAACCAGATGTAACTGGTTCGCCCCTTCCCTGCACCTTCAGACAAAGACTTGTACTGTATAAAAAGGGGCTGTATCCCCTTACATTGGGTGTTCTCTTGCAGGATCATCTGAGGGGGGGCCTGCTGTTGCTGGGCGCCAGGAGAGACCGCCACTGGGGACTGCCTCCCTGCTGGAGGGCCCTGTGTGCTGGCTCTGGGCCCAGCCTTTGCCCCCTGTTCTTGAAGGACTTCTTGCTGGACCTTTTTTACAGCGCCTGGGAGCGCTCCTTGAACTTTGTAGCGCTGTGCGCGCTGTTTTCCTGGACTTGCTATCTTTGTAGCGCCTGGGAGCGCTTGTTGGGCTTTATAGCGCTGGGAGCGCTGTGCGTGGCTTTGTAGCACTGTGAGCGCTGTGATTCTGCTTGCGGGTGCCCACCCCGCCGAAGATTGCGATTACCGAGGAAGCCCACCCCTGTTATCCCCGAGACGATCACCGCTGCAGCCCGGATCGTGCCGGAAGTCAGGCAGCGCTGACCGGGACACCCAGGACAGGAAGTAGGAGGGCGGGAGCCTACCCCGCCTCCTTCCCAAGACTCGCGCTTTTCTGGAGGCCCCGGAGCAGGCAGGAGCCTACCCTGCACCCCGGGGCGCTTGGCCCAAAAGAAGAGTGCAGCCAGAGCTTGTGCGGAGGGGGCGCGAGGCACGTTGTCGGTGCCTGCCCCTCTGCGGTGCAAAAAGAAGTCTCGAAGGCCTCCCGTCCGCCGGAGCAGAGAAGGACGCAAGACAAGTACTGCCGGTGAGTGGAGGGGCGCAGTAGTGATTGAAGCCTGCGGGGCTCAGGGGGCCTTTTATCGTGCTGAGTCCCCCGAGAGGGACTCCAACGAAGGGACACCCGTGGCTGCATACCAGGGCGGCCCCGGAAGGCAGTGGGTCGCCCCAACGGGTTCCAGAGTGCTAGACGCTCCAACGTGTGGGGCATTGTTGCTTGAGCCCTGTGTGGCTCCAACGTGGGGAACCCTGCAGTTCTAGAGCGCGAGCCGCTCCAACGAAGGAGCACAATATTATTTAGAGCCCGCGAGGCTCTAGGGGGCACTTCAATTGTTTTAAGAGCCCAGAGGGGCTCCATGAGAGCGAGAGATTTGCGTTGGAGGGCACAGTGGTGCCCACGCTCAGTTCTACAGCTGCCCAGCACTTAGTGGGCAGCTGCCACGTTTAGGTTGGGGGTCTTTACACTTTTGGTTTGCGCAGCTGGCGCAGCTTGACTGGACACAGGGTGTCCGAGCCCCGACAAGGCCAGTGGGCCTAGGGACTGCCCCAGTGGTGGCTTATGTGAGTCTCCTTGCTTTACACCGCTGAATGTATTTTTATGCATCATGTGTTTCCCTAACCTGCACCTCTGAATGTGTTTTTATGCGTCATGTGCCATTGCTTTACACCTCTGAATGTGTTTTTATGCATCATGTGTTTTCCTTCCCTACACCTCTGAATGTGATGCATCATGTGTAACGTTCTATTACCCCTACAGGTATTGTGATACTTAGGTGGTTGGTTGCTTTCTCCTAGTACAGGTGGTGCTAGTGAGGTTCTAGTTCCCTGCGTGACCGTTTCCTAAGGTAGTTAGGGTTGCGTAGGTGGTACTTACCTGATACCAGTAAGTACTGGTTGTGTGCTATACATGTTATTTTTGTGCTACAGTAATTTTATATTTTTGTGCTACGTTCTAAAAAGTGCTAATTCTTGACAGTGGTCCATGTGGCCCTGTCCCCTGTATATATATAATCCCTTGTAAATTCTGCCCGTGCCTGTTGGCACATTGTAAAGTGTGTGTTTTTATCTAATGTGTTGTGTATAAAACAAAGGCTATTTTTATAGAATACCTTGTGTGGAGTTTCCTTTGTGGTGGGCCTTGGGTGTTGTTGCTGGGTGCGCGCGCAAACGCTTTACACATCGCCTCAGAGATAAGCTTGACTGCTCGTGCCAAGCTACCAAGGGGGTGAGCAGGGGTTATCTTTGGCGTGTAACTTCCTTGCCCTGACTAGAGTGGTGGTTTCTGCCTGGCTTTGGCGCAAGCCCTAGCCAACCAGAAATCCCCATTTCTAACAGTCGCACATTTATGACGTCGCACGTTGCAAACGCAACACAAACCGAGTCTTAATATTTCCCTTAGATTTTAGGATATCTTGCACATTAGATAAAGCTGTCCCCGTTATTGGGTTCGTAATGGAAACTATATTGTGAAACACTTTCAAAAGATTACTTTGGAATATATATAGCTTCTCATTTATGTGATAACATTGTCTTCATTTACACAAAGTATTGAGTGCCCGTAAGAAAGTGGGTTTCTGTTGCAGTAACCTCCCCCCTTTTTTGCCTGATAGCAATTTTCCTTGTTGTGCCCTGAGCTCCTGCCAATCAGGTGCCCAGGGCCTGTGTTCTTTCCCTAAAAACTGCCTATCGGCCAAAACCCAAATGGGCTAACCCAGGCCACATGTCAGCCCCTGGTAAATGGTACCCTAGGTACCCAGGACCTTGTGACCAGGAAAGGCCTCTAAGGGCTGCAGCACTCATTGTGCCACCCTTAGAGGCCCTGTACCCTAAGACACACACACTGCTCTTGCAGGCTGAGTGTCTGGGTACAAGACAAAACAAAGAGTCGACACGACACACATTCCTGTGTGCCATGCCCACCACCAACACTGCCCTGGCATACATCAGCCACCCCTCTAGCTGGGTGCCCTATGCCAGTGGTGTGGGCACAGGAGCATGAGCCCTGTGCCCCTACAGTACCCAGGTCCATTCCTGGGCACTGTAAGTGCAGTGCTGCCATTTAAGAGTGCATGGTGCTGAGAGCTCGTCAAACACAAACTCCCCAGCACCATCTTAGAGATGCCCCCTGAAACCTAACCTACAATCTACGTCTGGTCTGACAGGCTGCCTAGGCTGCCATACAGCAGACATGTTGCTGGACCCCTGGGTAGGGGAGACCCTGCTCTCCTGGGCCTGCAACAATGCACATCCTGGGCGAGGTGCAAATTCTCCTCCCCCAGGATGGGCAGGGGGAAGCTTCAAAAGCATGCCGCCTCTGTGAGCTTCCCCAGGCCACAGGCAGCCCCCACTCTGGAGGGAAGACTGGCCGGAAACCCCAAATAAGGACAGGGGATGTGCCAGCCTGCCAACCCCACCCCTCAGGTGGGGGAGGCGAGGTGAAGCCCATCTCCGGGCGCTCGCCATCTTGAAGATGGGAAGCCCTGCCCAATCAGGACTAGGCTACTGCCGCCCTCCCACAGGAGAGAGGCAGGATAGGGGGCGTGCCCACCCAAGGACAGGGACCCATTGGTCCCTGCCCTTCACCTACCTGTAACGCCCCTAAATCTAGTATTTAGGGGCACCCTGAACCATCCTTCCCCATATTCCAGATTCCGAAATACAAAGAAGAGCAAGAAGAAAGAAGACCTGCCCTGCAGCTGCTAAGAAGAGGAAGACGCCAACTGCTTTGGCCCTAGCCCTACCGGCCTGTCGACCCTCGAACCTGCTCCAACCCGGCATCTCTTGTGGCCAGCAACCTCACAAACCCCGGAGGACCTGGCTACCTTTTGGCTCTAAGCACCTGGGACTCCTATCTGCTTCTAATCCCTGGCATCAGCCCGGAACCGCGAACCCTTCACACTCTGCACCCGCCAAGCCTGGCCTGTGCCGGAGTGAACAAAGACCACGAGGACGACCCCACGGCGACTGTGACCCCGAGTCCGGCACCCAAGGACTTCCCTCGATGCTCCTGATGACGCCTGCGGCCTCAGAACCAGGTGCCCAGCCAACTGCGATCAACAGAGGGTAACATTTCCTGACACCAAAAGGCACCCCTGCACTTGGCGCCCCGCGGCCCCTGTGCCCAACTCTGGGGTACCTACCTATCCTTCAACTACCCAACTTACCTCTCGAAGTGGTGGTGGCACCTGAAGAATCTTCGTCCCCGAGCTTGCAGTCTTTTTCTAAACCGGAGCTTTCCCATTGAAATCAATAGAGCGCCCGAAGGCTCAAAAGCACCCTGCACCCAGCCGCCCGAGTGGCCCTGGCAGTGGAACCTCTACACCTATCTACTTCCCCATTTGCCCTGAGCAAGTGACCAGGAGCCCAGCTCTCACAGCCACGTGGCCTGCTAGTCAGCAGCCACCAACAAAGGCCCCCCTGCCTCCCATAGGATAACATTGGGCCTAACTCTCTCTGCACCCGGCTGCCCCTGTGCCGCTGAGGGTGTAACAACTGTACCTACCTGACCCTGGGAGACCCCTGAGTCTATGCCCAGAACCTTAACTCTGCCAGTCGAGTACTTACCTTAAAGCCGATATCTCAATTTTCTCCTTTGGGTAACATTGACTGTTTTTTCCTGAAATTTCTTCTAAGTGTGGACTTTTCAAAACTTAAAATATTCACCAAAAATCAGCCGAGTAACGAAAACAAAAATACTCACCTGCTATTAGGTGAGCTCCCAGTGCTGGATCCTGGAACCCAGCACTGACTCTGAAAAATATTCACAACTGTATTTACCAGTAACCCAATTTTCTTCCATAGGAAACCATTGACTGTTTTTCTGTGAAATTCCTTGTGTCGATTTCTGCAAGCTTTGAATATTCTTTAAAAATCGTATAAATTGTGAAAACGTAATTACTTACTTGTTTTGGATAAAGGTCCTAGTACTGAGTCTAGGCACCCAGTACTGGATTACAAAAGTAACGAGAAAATACTATACCTGCAACTTGAATTTTCTTCCATAGGGAATCATTGACTGTATTCTATGAAATATTTTCTAAGTGTCAACTTTTAAAATAGCAAAATATTGTCTAAAAATCATAACAGTAACTAAGTCGACTTTTATCACTTGTTTCTAAGTACTGTCCCAGGACTGAATCTAGGATCCAGTCCTGGAATCACAAAAGTAATCCTAAAAGTAATCTATTGCAAATAACTTGAAACTTCCATTGAACTCAATGCATCATTGTGTTTAAATTTGTGTTGCCTATTGCAACCACTTGTAATTTTCTACAAAAGCCAATTGCATATTGCAAAAGTATTTATATAAAGCATCTCATTCTGAGAAAGTATATTTGAATACCTTTTGTTGGTTCCAAAATAAAACAAGCATATATATTTTTTATATAAACCATTGGCCTGGAGTTCAGTTATTGAGTGTGTGAGACCATTTGCTTACTGAGTGTGTGCAACAAATGCTTTACACTGTCCTCTGATACTGCCTTACTGCTCGACCAAGCTACCACTTTAGAGAGTAAAGTTATATCTAACTTTAGCCTCTGCCAAACCTCTGGGGACTGTGGACTCTGTACACCCTGTACCTATTTGGGAACAGTATATACAGAGCCACTTTCTCACAGTGCCCCTAATGAAAGAATTAAGATCTGGTGCTACTTAGTGGAAGGAAACCACAATATTGGCTCTTTTCAAGAGACATAGCTGAATTTTAATATTCAAACACTCCTCTATAGCTTAGATGATACCTGTAGTCTTTCAGTCATCCTCTAACACAAAATACAATGGGTCTGATCTGTTCTTCCAAAGATCATTGCACTTCCAGGTACAGAAAAGCAAAAAAGACAAAGTCAATTCCAAATAGCTATAGGCTGGTCACAGAACAAGAAAATGATGGTTTCTACAGTTTACACCACCAATGTAGGACATCGAGTAGTATGCACCACAGAAATGAACAGGTCAGAGGTCAGGGCCGGACTGGGAACCCAAAGCAGCCCTAGCATTTTTGCGGAACCAGCCCCCCAGGGGTGGGGGATGTGCAAGTATGAAGCACTGCTGCTTTTGTTACTGGGAGCCGATATTGCAGCACTGCTGCAAAATCAGCCCCCCAGTAACAAAAGAAGTCCCCACTGCTTCAAAACCGGCCCCCACACTTCCAGCCTTCCTGGGAAACACCCGATGCCCACTACGGCCAGTTCAGCCGTGTCAGGGGTCTCTAATAAGTCTTCTAGATATTTTTTGAAAGCTTTGAAATCTGCCATGCCGATCTTTAACCTTCATAAAGTATGGAGTAAACTCAACTGGGATTCCACAGATTATACTCACTTCTCACATTCTCACAGAACCTTTGGTAGGGTAGATATTTTGTTTAGAAAAAGCTGAGCTGCCATCGATAATGCTGAGATACCACCTATTATACTCTCTGATCCCCCACCGGAAGCCATATCCTAGATAGGCCTTTAAAAGGTCTGGATTTCACCCTGCTGCATTACATGCCTACAGACTCCACCCTGACCTATAAACCCAAATAGCAAAATAATTTAAGTTAATGACGTGAGTGAGAATCATCTGCTTACAATCTGGAATACCTTAAATCGATGGTACAAGAAAGTACCTAGGGATAATGACAAATAAAAAAACCCTGAGCCAGCAGAGTTGGAAATATTGGAGACACTATTTTCAAAGAAGCAGCTCGAGAATATAAGGATAAGCTATCCCTAACCAAATTGAGGAAGGTGACAATATTGCATGGAAAAATCAATGCATTAGCCACTAACCAAGGTGAGATGACATTGTGAATCTGATTGAATTGACTTAAATCATACAAATCAAACATTTTGCTACAACTACACTGTTACCACTCTGGAGCCACGGGCGAACGGTTAATCACACAACAAGGGAGTAGCCTTGATGAAAGTATGACTACATGCGCCCCTTCTTCCCCATTTGGACTCATGAGGCCTAAAAAAGGGCATTTTACATAGGACATAAGAACAGACCATATAGATGACGTATACCTTTATTTAAATTTATTTTCATTATATCTCTGCATTCCCTTATTAAGAGACTTAATGACTGTAGGAGTAGTAACAGGGAGTAACACCTTTAGGTCCTGATGAAAGGCTTTGGGGTAGGTCTTGAAACTAGTCAACAGGAGAAACTAAGGGTCATTTACCCTAAAAGTTTCTCGTCATCCCCAGTTTTTAATCATATCGACTAGGGGATTGAATAAAATAATCCTGTTCCACTGGACAGACATTTTTAACCCAGTTTTTTACAAAAAAACCCACTTCAATATTAATGCAATCAGTGTAGGTGTATAGGCAAATTACACTATCAGTGCTCCCACGTATCCGTAGCCTTAGCACGCCTCTTTCTGTAGCATTTTAGGGATGGATCCTATGATGAGGCATGCCACCAAGGGGTAGCCCTGGTGGGTAAGAGTTATTTGAAAGAAAAATCTTATTTCCTTTTAACTACGAGGTTGACATATTTTTCAAATGTTCTAAGAGCGACTCCTTTTGTTTTATTTACTAAGCAATGATATTCAGCTGCATGTACAGCTGTACATGATGTCATGAAAAATAGAGAATTCCATCAACAAAAAACATTTACACAATCCTTAAGGGATTGTACTTTTCAGTTGGCTGAATTGAAAGCTTTAATTCTGGCATTAGAGAATATTGATCCTGAATTCCCCACAATCTCACCAAGTGTGTGATTTCTACTGCTGTGGCCAGTCTTTTAATGAAAACTTACATTTTTGTCACTTGAATGGATTCAGATTTTCTAAAGTAAACACCATCAAGCATAAATTGCTTTGTTGAAAGGAGGCACATCTTAAATATTGCTTGCCATGGGCTCATGTAATTCCTACATTGAGTGATCAGCATGTTGGAATACACGTTGCAAGGAATATCCAGGTTGATGAAGCCGCCAAAGCAGCAGTTCAGACTGCTGTTGTAGACGCAATTACTTATTCACGCACAAGGGTAAATTATGACATCATGGTTGCTGTCAATACTTCATGCAGTGACACTGTGGAAATTTAGCTTGTAACTGAACATTATCTGCGCCATCTTGCCTCTCCCCAGCGCCACGCACAGCGAACGCACGGCCACCATTTCAGGCACCCCACTCTCTCTCCCCGCTCATTGTCGATCGCCAGCACGTCCCCCTGGCGCTGCAAGCATCCCCCCGCGCGCCGACCACCCCCGCTCTCTCATACATGGGCCATAAACCCTCTCCTTCTGCGCGACCCTGCCATGGAATCACACCCCGTGCCTGACCAACACCTCCTTTCATCCCATACATGGTCATACATCCTTCCTGATAACCCCCATCCTCCGCGCCCGATCGTCCGAACCGATCCCAGGCCATCACCTAGCCCTACGGATGCAGTTTATCGCCCCTACTGTAAGAAAAACACCCCACATCAAAGGGATTACAGCAGATCAAAGCCCCTACCCCCTGAGACCCGACCGGTTGCACACACCCACGGGAATTGGCGGAATGTCCAGCTGTGTGATAGCCATCTCCTACTGTAGGAGGGGTGGGGACTCCCACTGAAGATATGTGTGGGAACGAGCTCGAAGTGGGGATTCCGAGGAAGTTCTTTCTTGTATCAATACAATCTCAAGAATGTGCCATGTGTGATAAACCTGCAATAAAGTCATAAACCTGTGTATAAGAGGCCAGGCCTCAGAGATGCAGTTAGAGCACCTCGTGACGATACCTTGCTGTCTGATCTGATGTGTTCTGCTCCGACGGAATAAAACTTTGTTTCCTGCCGTCCAGTCTCCGGCGCCTGCCTCTTTATTGGTTTAACATCGAATGGTATAAGAGGCGATTACCGCCGGGCAATACTTGAAAGGTTATCGACTGAAACTGCCGCTACCGTTTAACAATTGGCGTCCCAAGCGTGGGGCCCATCAGCGACACGTGGATCCAGTGGGAGAGGTCCCGACGACAGAGTGAACGACTGCAACGATTGGGAGAGCTCCTGCCCGATAGACCCTCGTCTGGCAGCCGATCATCCGAACTTCACTGGTTCCGAGCAGACCTCTCTCGAGTGAACTACGGTCCTGACTGGGAACCATCAGGAGTGCCGCGGCAAATACGGAGAGTAGAGGACGATCGGGCGCTGGAGGCGGAAGACGAGAAACTGTCCACGCGGTCCGGGTAAGGTCGTGAAACACGACAAATTGCAAAATAATTGATTGATTGACTGAAATACTAGTATTGCTCATTGATTGTTCTCTTTGAGATATTCGCTGTCTACAAACGGGGAGGAGTAGAAATGCTCTCTCTCTCTCCCTTTGCAGATAGTGAAGGGTAGGTAACGCAGACTTTTGTCCCCGTTGTAACCCGTCGTGCCTATCTTTATCTCCCCACTGATTGATTGTCCGAACATTGATTGTTTTGAAGAATAGTGCTCTTTGAGATATTCTCTGTTTGCAAATAACGTAGAATAGAAATATTCTGTCTAGTCTTTGCAAATAGTGATGGGTAGGTAACGCAGACTTTTGTCCCCGTTGTAACCCGTCGTGCCTATCTTTATCTCCCCTTTGATTGATTGATTGTCCGAACACTAGTTGTTCGATATTGGTTCTTTGGAGGTATTCTCTGCTTACAAATAACGAGGAATAGAGATATTCTGTCTAGTCTTTGCAAGCAGTGAAAGGATAGGTAGTGCTGACTTTTGTCCCCGTTGAAACCCGTCATGCCTATCTTCTCCCCACTGATTGGTAGTTGGTTCTGCCCGGACCGCTTATTAGAGGTGAACCATCCGGCTCCTCTGGAAGGCACCCCTAATAAGGACATGTTCACTAAAATACGAACTAATCACCGTAGTTTATAGCAAGCTATGGCATAAAATATACAAAGGGGGACCCCGAGAGTCAGTGGCCACTGGTAGGATCCTTTTTGACCCTACAAAACTAAAGAAACGCTAGGAAATAGCCCTTTGTGGGATATATGGAACTAGGGGAAGGAACCAAGCTCACGGTCAAGACGGCCACGAGGTAGCCCGGCTCCATCGCTCTCGCTGCCTAAACATGTCTGCCCTACCACCCACCCCGCCCAGTAGACACGACCGAAAGCCTGTTGATACCCACCATCGACGTCACCGAACTTGACTAGGATCACGCACAATTGGACTATGCCATTTTCCGATTACACTGTAACTAGATTGCAAATATGTACAACACTCCAACAAAGTAGTATGATTAAACATTTTAATAACTTATAGGTTATAACAACATTCCGACAAGATGAACAGGTTAAAACACGTTTTAAACAACTATTTACATGACAGTCTGCTGCGACCTGCATCCCAAAGCATTTACGTCCACGTGACACCGTCCTCGCCTCTCCTTCCTCGAAGTTGCAACATTGGCCTGTTTTGGGCGGTCCTTTTAGTCGGCCTTGGGCTATAAAAGCCATGCAAAAATCCATTGACATCAGTGGCGGACAACTGTGCGAATACTCCGGAAGCCACACGCGGCGCCAAGACCCTGGCAACGCCAAGGTGGGTCTGCCACGTCGTGCGGATCTTCCCATTCTCTTCTTCCTTCAATAACGAAGGGTGCCCTGGCGGGGGGAAGCGACGCGGACGGGCCTCCCCCGCCTCCCCAGGTGGAGGCTCGCCAGCAGATGAGGGCACCCCAACCATTTTACTCGCCGGCCAGCTGAGTTGCACCCAGCCATTTCACTCGCCGTCCAGCTGAGTTGGCGCCCCTGCACTCGACCGCCGGACAACCACCCAAGCACGGGTTCACCAAGATTGCCACTAGCGCCCGACGCGAGGAGTGGGCCCCCGCAGCCGAGTGATCGGGGACCCACCCCGGTGGCGATACCATTTGAACTGCTGCTGTCGCTGCTACTGGACCCGGGGTGGCGGTTGATCTTTCAGATTCAGGCCCGGCCCGCTGGAAAGACGGCTCTGGACTCGGAAGCTTGTCTGCTTGGGCGTGGGCCCCACCCTTGGAAAAACGCCACCACAGCTTTGCAGATTCTGTGGGGGTCATTGGCCCTCGACTCCCGCGGACTTCCGGTAAGGACAAACCGCCGCCATTGTTCTTTGCCCCGGGCGGCAGCCACCTTGCCTCAGCTTGGTGCAGTGAAAAAGACTGAGGCAGGACGTCGGCAGAAAGACCCGCCTACTGTCCCGCCCTAAGAACGGATCACGGCATCACCGTGAGACCGTGGTGACGCCATGCTGACGCAAGCTTCTGTTTGAATTATCAGAAGACACCGCGGCCTATCCGCTCGGATCGGGTCCGGTGGAATCTCAACATGACCCGGTAGGAACCAAAACTGTACCTCCCCATCCCCGAATCACGATTCATGCTGTCTGTTCTTTTCCATCGATGCCAACGAAAGTTCTCGAACTACCGAAAGGAATTCTGGTCCGACAGCTAATTCATGGAAAGACTTAGACTGTACACTGGCCCGACCTCGCCCCAAAATGGTGCCAATGTAGGAGAGGCCTACAACTCCTTGTGGCATTCCAGTCACGTGGCATTTGTGTTAAAAGGATATGTATGTGATGTTTCCACACATGATGAGCAGAGGGACGGGAAGGGTACTGACCGAGCATACGTACAACCTTACTGATTGCTGACCTACCCATTTTTTATTTAGCGTTTTTATTCGTTTATGCTAAGATAGTGTTGCTAATGATACTCGACGCCTCTCACGCCGTGGCCGGCCTGAACGGTTGTAGGCCCGTATTTGTATACTGACATTGTTTTAAATAAAGGGCTTCTTAAAGGGATTACGGAATCAGTGTCATGACAAATCATCTAGGTTGGTAAAGGTTTTTCTTTTGAATAAATGATTGTTACCCCCAATCAATAGAAAACAGATAATGCAGACCCCATTTACATGAATCCTTTTGATTAACGGAATTTGTGCCCGTCACACCTGTCTTTTCCAAGAGTTGTTAGAAAATGGTCAACCATAGCTTAAGGTATATGCCGAATGCAAGGTATGGTATCTTGCACCATAATACACGACCGATTGAGAAATGCATGTACGACCAGGGAACCCGAATTTAGGAGATGAATGAAATAGAGCATCTTTGTCTCGGGAGAAAAGAATAATAGGTCTGTGGTATTACCCACTCCTGCGGCTAGCCTGGTACGTGGTAAGTAGAACTTTTTCGTGTCTACGCGCGCTAAGGTACTTTGAATACTGCACATCCCCTCCCCTCTTTTCCCTCTCTATAGGTCACGACGAAGTTCCGACTGAAGAATGGAGTGGACATGGACCGCACCGTGTTCAATATCGGGAAAAACATAGACAAACGTTGTGGGATAGTGCGTAAAGTGCAGACCACCATTGGGAACATGAAAAACTGTATGGTATGATTGTGCGTGTGTGCTACGATTATACGGTATGAATGTGTATGCATTTCATGCTTGGGTCGCTTGAAGAGAGCGTCATCGTATGATTGAAGTGCTCATCCATCGATCAAAGGGAGGAGAGTAAAAGGTCCGACACCCCCCCCCCCTCCCCAAGATAAACTACAAAAAACTGAAAATACGCAGCATGCATAGGAAAGAGGACAGGAAAGGAGAGGTCCCCATACTCAACGTAGCCCTGAGTCTCCGTCTTAAGTTTCTGCGCTTGATGCATGTACTGTCACACCCTATCCGGTATTCGTGTGTGCGTGATCACCAAATTCATGTCTTTCCCCCGCTTGTGTTTTCTTACATAGAACAGACCCATGCTACTCCATGTTGTGTGTGCACCAAGTGGCCTATTATCGTACACATGTCTCTCTCTCTCGTTTTGTGTCGTACATATGCCAAATAGCCTACTTGATGCACACGTCTCCGTCTCTCTCTCTCTCTCTCTCTCTCTCTCTCTCTCTCTCTCTCTCTCTCTCTCTCTCTCTCTCTCTCTCTCTCTGTCACTCTCACTCTCTCTCTCTCTCTCTCTCTCTCTCTCTCTCACTCTCACTCTCACTCTCACTCTCACTCTCACTCTCTCACTCTCTCTCTCTCTCTCTCTCTCACTCTCTCTCCCTCCCTCACTAAAGGCTTCCTTGCCCTCTTTCTTTTTGAATAAATTAACGACACATACCTCCTCAGTCTGTGTATAATTGGCCTCAAACACGGTGGTGTTCGAACAAATTGACAGAAACAAAAACGACCGTACTTTACCACGTTACTACCTCTCCTTTCTGCAAATGTTGAGCTTAATTGGCTGAGAAAGAAAGGACAGGTAAGACGACTGATGTCTCCCAATTTGGCCCTCATCACGGGGGCTATATGTCAGTGGTTTTCGTTTTAGAGCTTTAACAACACCATCTCCACCGCCCAGAATTGCCTCCACCCAATTACCCCAAACTAGAATGTCTAAGCACCCCGTTCTCCCAAAATAACCCCAGCCCTGTACTAGCCGTCTCAGAGTATTTCGGACAAAACAGCTGATGACCTTATTCTCTAAAGGTACATTGCCTAAGCTGATGGGGGTTACCTATTGTCTCCAGCAAGAAAAAATGTTTAGCTTATGTCCCTCCCCGAAATAGATACCTGTGAACCCATGGCAGTAGCACCTCGTACTTTTTCCATAAACTTAGCAGTCCTCGGAGGAAAATGTGTATTAACAGAACTTGTGTTAAAATGAACGAGTCTCTACCGGAGAAGCCGGTTCGAATTTTTGATAAACCAGAAAGTCAACAGATGTCAGGCCTCCTGCAACGATTATAGGGCGCAGGAATCGACACCTAGCAGGCCAGACGATGGACAGGGACACCCACAGAAACCTGCACCACAGCAATGATTAATAGATTAGTAACACGCACACTAACATCAGAGTTAATAGACATCAATCATACAGCAACCGATAAAAGCATTTCCCCAACTACTCGGTGGTTGGGAGAGAGGATGAAGTTTGTAAATGTCTTCCCTGCCAACTCTCTAAGATTTTGTTTCTTGTACTCATTTAAAGATAACGTGCAGCCACCGGAAGAGAGGGGTCGGACGTGACGCACAGCCTGGCTACGGACCATGGAACATCTATGACATCGACCAAGGGGGAAGCAACGAAGCAAAAAGGGCGTGAGACGAGGCACCATTAGCAGAATGATAAGCGATGGAACGAAGGGCTATCTCGAGGCCCCTACTCGCTGACCAGCGTGCCTGAAGTCCCAACCCGTCGAGCTCGATTGATGGGCTCAGTGCTGGAAGATTCTGCCCCCCTTGGTCCGCTTTTTGATCCGACCCCACTCCACCCCCTCTTCCCTCGGCATCCCGAAGCACGTCACACCCTTCTCTCTCTCTCTCTCTCTCTCCCTCTTTTATATGGATTTTGAATTTGACTTAACTACCGAAGAACAAAAAGCGGGTACCCCGTCTCAAAGTACCTATGATGAACTGTGTTAGAGAACAGGACTGTGATCGGAGAACAACGAATGGTCACACCCTGCCACGTGAGAAATTGGATTTGAGCTGGACCTTAGCTCCACCGCCGGTGCTCAACAGTGCCAACAAAAGAAGAACAACAACAAGAGCTTACCAGTGATGGCTCTTTATAATAGGACACTGGAAAGAAGAACTCCCTCCCATGACTGTAACTAATGTTAAGTTGAATTCCTCTCCCAACCACCATTTTATATTAACTATCTTCCTATCGAGTTTTCATGATGTTGCGTCAGTCACTTCCGACTGTACACTGAGAAGTTAAGAAAATCTAACTTTGTATAATGACATTCATACAACACCAGCCATGCACACAACTATACTGACTATTTTTTTGATCAACACGAAGTCTGGGCCTTAAGTAATGTGCGAAATATCCCTTGTTTTGCCAGAAACGTTTCTCTCTTTTTTTTGCTTTACAGTATCATGTTTGTGCTCAAACAAGCTCCCCTCCTCCTATCCCTGGGCCTGACATGCGGCACAGCTGATGTAATTTTGTATGTACTACCTCCTCGCCTACTTTATCAACTGTATGTAACTATGTACAAATGTGTCAGATTACTCCTGCCTGCCCTAAAAACTCTGTATCTTTAAGGAATGCATGAAAAACATTAACGGTATTATAGCTGAAGGGTTAACGAAGGTGAATGTCGGCCAGGCAAGCTGGCGAGATATGTTAAAAGGGAGGACTGTGGAAATTTAGCTTGTAACTGAACATTATCTGCGCCATCTTGCCTCTCCCCAGCGCCACGCACAGCGAACGCACGGCCGCCATTTCAGGCACCCCACTCTCTCTCCCCGCTCATTGTCGATCGTCAGCGCGTCCCCCTGGCGCTGCAAGCATCCCCCCGCGCGCCGACCACCCCCGCTCTCTCATACATGGGCCATAAACCCTCTCCTTCTGCGCGACCCTGCCATGGAATCACACCCCGTGCCTGACCAACACCTCCTTTCATCCCATACATGGTCATACATCCTTCCTGATAACCCCCATCCTCCGCGCCCGATCGTCCGAACCGATCCCAGGCCATCACCTAGCCCTACGGATGCAGTTTATCGCCCCTACTGTAAGGAAAACACCCCACATCAAAGGGATTACAGCAGATCAAAGCCCCTACCCCCTGAGACCCGACCGGTTGCACACACCCACGGGAATTGGCGGAATGTCCAGCTGTGTGATAGCCATCTCCTACTGTAGGAGGGGTGGGGACTCCCACTGAAGATATGTGTGGGAACGAGCTCGAAGTGGGGATTCCGAGGAAGTTCTTTCTTGTATCAAGACAATCTCAAGAATGTGCCATGTGTGATAAACCTGCAATAAAGTCATAAACCTGTGTATAAGAGGCCAGGCCTCAGAGATGCAGTTAGAGCACCTCGTGACGATACCTTGCTTCTGATCTGATGTGTTCAGCTCCGACGGAATAAAACTTTGTTTCCTGCCTTCCAGTCTCCGGCGCCTGCCTCTTTATTGGTTTAACATCGAATGGTATAAGAGGCGATTACCGCCGGGCAATACTTGAAAGGTTATCGACTGAAACTGCCGCTACCGTTTAACAACACTCCATTACCTAAACAATATCTATCAAAGTACTCCTATCTATTAAGTTCCCAAAACATACCTTTTGCTTGCATTCCAGGGGTGGGTGGGTAATCAAGTGGTACCCAACCTGGACCACAGGTTAGAATTCATCATGGCTGCTCAAGTGGGATTAGTGTCTTCCCATTCAGGTGTGGCAGCTACACTTTCCTTACTACAGAAACACTATTGATGGCATGATCTGTACAGGCAAACTAAACTATATTTCCTTAGCTGTAACATTTGTCATCAAATTAAAAGTTCCACCGCAGCTCACTCACCACAGACACCACTCTTAGTTTCAAACAAGCCTCTAACATGTGTCTATTTGGATAACTGCAGATCTCTGCACTCAGATGGTGCATTCAAATTTATTTATTTGATTGGCTGTAGATTCATGTTCTAGATTTCTATGGGCGTGGCCACGGCAATCAGTTGACGCTCAAACTGTTATTAAAGATTTACAGGTCTTTATCGGGACATATGCAATAGCAGCATTCCAATTGGACCAGGGACCAGCGTTTGCCTCTAATGCTTTTCCGTGATATCACGGGAACCCTGGGTGTTGCTGTGCATTATTCCTCTCTATATCATCCTGAGGGAAATTCAATAGTGGAAAGGAAAAAACGTAGCTTACAGCAGTTCTTAACAGCAAAAGCATTAGGTTCAGCTTGTAGTTGGATTCATCACTTATATGGTGTCCGGAGAGTTTTAAATCTGCCTAGACAATCCTTGGGTGGCCTGACTCTCTATGAAGTCCTCTTTGGGTTCAAGGTGTACGTTCCATATCTTTACAAACCCTTGCACAGTGGTGATAGATATGCCTTTTGACATTAATGAATGTTTTGCTGTCTTACAGGAACTGCAAGACTTACTAGATGAGCGCTCAAAATGAAATTTCTAAATGTTCTGCCACTGACAACGTGAAGGGAATCAAGTCCAAAAAAATATTAAAGACAGAAAAGAATTTGGCCCATCATACCTTGGCATTCAAGGCACCAGAACAGTGATTTTGCCACACCTTGCTGGTTGTAGAAATAGGAGATTTATTTCCATATATTTGATCAAGCTACTTCATGCGACAAGTCCTACACAGTAGGCCAAGAGTAGTTACCTGCCTCCTCTCGCTACCATAGATAAAATCCCTCTGCAAGCATTAAATAATACAAATATTGATTCTCTCCAGCTGGGGACGTCAGATGCTGAACTTTTTCGACTTCCTGTTACTACTGCTAATACATTTTACACATCATCACATGTGAATTTACAGTTTTCTACTGCTAGTCCTAATAACAAATGTGTTTATTACCAACCACTTTTGGAGGTATCCACCAGTTCTCCTTTATCATGTGAGGTCCCTGTTTTTTACACAAATGGCCCCTGATTACTTTGCCAATATTGATGACTTTACTTCAGATTCCCCACACACTTTACTACATGGTGTGGGTGCAATTCTTCTTTGGCTGAAACAGACTAATCTGATTCCTCCATGGTGCTATATTTGAATTTACATTTCACTGCTTTTCCTGTTCATCTAGATTGAAATTGTTATAGTCTTTTTGTTGCTTTTGAATCGACATTACCTCCCAGAACGCTTTACTGCAGAACTGGTAGCTGAGGTGCTGAAACTGAATTTATGTTGACATAAAGTGCGACGAGACCGATCCCAAGTGAATATCTGCATTTCCTATCTCTAACGGAATTGTTTGTAATAAGTTCCCATTTGAAATTTTTGGTCTTACAGAAACTTTACAGGTTGCTTATGTGTTTACAGTCACTATGGATGTAATCATTACTCCTGGATCTATTTCAGATGAATGAGATGTAAAAACTGTCACAAGCATACTTTCTGAACTAGAGTCATATACAGTATTGTAATAGGCAATCACAATTAACCACTCTGCTGGCAGCTAATACCATATTGGGCTCGAACAATGCAATAGCACCCACTCTGTCCCATTTAGGAATGAACTCACTCAGACTCAACTACCCACCTAACGTATCCAAAAACGGAGAAATAAGATTCAAACACAATATTCTAAGAATCAATCCTGAAACTCTCATATTGTGAAATATGTTCTACTCAACAAAGGGGATTTTCTGTGTTCAGTCAACACAACACAACACAGAACATCCCCTATGGTCTCAAGCAAACAATATATCCCTCCCCCTTTCTCAAAGTGAAAGCCGCCATCTCCATCTACAAAAATGGAGACATCCTTTATTCGAGCAGCGGACAATGACCGACAAGCATTTGACTCACTTTTCAGTGACCTAAAAAGACAAATAGTAGCCCCAGCAAAATGGACTAGTTACCCATCTCTTATCTCATCTCTGAACCATCTTCTTGAACCTTCTAACTCCGAGCGAGGACCCACATCCAACAACAATGGTAGCCCCACAGTGTACTCAAACCTACAGAGAACCCAAATGGACCCACCAACTAACAGCTCTCACAGCACAAAGAGCAACTACTCCACAATGGTAATTGGGCTAGGGCCCAAGAAACATCCTTCCTCCCCAATTTATTACCCAAAACCCACTTCTCCAAACAAAGAACTACACCCAACAACATTCATAGCCCTGCAGCATATATAGCCCCACAGAGACCATTTCTAGACCCTTCTACAAACAGCTTGCTCAGCCAGAACTATACCTACTCAAAAACAGATAGTGGATTAGTGACCAAGAAACATCCCCAAGATAAAGAGCAGGTGATAGAAATGAAAAAGGAAGACATGTCATGAAGACCCTCGAACAGGCCCACAGAACGATAATGTTATTTGTCGGTGGCAATCACTCTACTTACCCACCTACCAAAGCATCCACAACTGACATCAAGTCAGAGAAGACATAGAATGGGTCAAAAAGAATGTCAATTCACTTCAACTCATATTGGAGAAGATGTACATGCCCACTACCAAGTTCACTGATTCCCCTTCTAGCAGAAAACATACCTACAACTGCAGACAACAATCTTCACCAGGCAAGAAGAACAAACAATCACCTCACAGAGATAAACACAATGCTAATATACTATTAAGGCATACAGAAAATCTCACTTGACACTACATCCAACATCCCGAGCGTCAAGACCTCCTACCGCAAAAACCCTAGACACAATCCACTACAAGTCAATCACAACAACCTGATCATGATCTCAACAAACAAAATACCCACCCTATTAACTAACAAAACAGTAGCAAACCTGAAATGCATGCTGCACAATTGCAGACCAACTGCAAAATACACAACTGGCATAGCAGATGTGATCTTAGCCTATGATCTGGATATGCTTTTCCTAACTAAAACCTGGATCAACCCAATTGCAGCGTCAATACTGGATCTTCTCATTCCACCAAACTTTTCCATCCTCCGTCTAGACCACAAATTGAAGCAGGGGGGAGGTCTCACCATAATTCACAGAAATTCTTTAAGCGTAAACTCTCTCTCGCTAGAAGACCCATAATCCTTTGAACTACTAGGAGCTGAAATCAAGCTTGAACAAAACTGCTAGCGAAAACACTCCTTGTATACCATCCACCAGGTAACAACACAGTCTTCCTGGGGCAAAATAGCAAAGATCACAATCAATACCGCTTCACTTCCTAATACAATATTATTAGGAGACTTCAACCATCACTGGAACAATGACAAAGACCCCACAGTGGCTGCACTCAATAACCTGCTCCGGAGACTCAAAATGATTCAAGCATGCAATGGACCAATGTACAATAAAGGTGCCACCCTGGAACTCATCATCACTAAACCTGAATCAGTAAACATACTAGACATCTCCCCAACAGACTGGTCAGATCACCATAAAATTATTTTCCAAATATCCATACAAGAAACTATAATCAAGGGGCAAACAAGAAGGGAAAAGAATATGGATAAGGGATTACAAAAACGTAAACAGAACAGAATTGATGGGGCCTTACCACACTGCATTGGAACCTCAAACGAACGAAGCATTGGTTCAAGAACTGACGCACCTCTACAACAGCAAGATGACTGACATAGTTCACAAGACTGTCCCATTACGTCTAAAAAGGCAGAAGATAAAACCTCTGGTACCCTGGTTTAACCAACACATAAACAATGAGAGAAGAAAACTTGGATACCTGGAAAAACTTTGGAGGAAGGAACCAAACACTGCCCACCTCAAATAGTTGAGAATGCAGATAATCCAATCTCATACAAAAAGGCTATCTTGAATTCCAAAACAACAGCGATCAGATCTTAACTAGACAGAGCCAAGAACAGGTCCAGAAAACTATTTGAGATAATAAAACAACAATCTGGAAAACCTGCAGAACCAACAATCAAAAACAAGTAACTCACCGGACACCTGTAACGGCTTCTTCAAGTTCTTTAAAGATAAAATTGCAATCATATGCATCTCTATTCCCAGCCAAGATAGTACACAACAAGTGACCCTATCAACCCCTCTCCGACAGCATACAGCAAGAATACTGACCAATACACCCCAATGGTCTCAAATAAAAGCAGAGCATTTTGGATTCGTTTTAGATCTCTGTCAAAGGGGGAAATCCAGAAAACCATTCAGTAAATGAAACCTACCACACATTTTGACGATCCCATTCCCTCAAACCTACTGAAAGATATCCTCCAATCTGTCACTCGCTTATAAACGAAAATCATAAATGCATGTCTCCAACAAGTTTCCCTCCCAGAATGCCTGAAGGTGAGACAAGTATCTCCCCTACTTAAAAACAGGATCTGACCAGAAAGACTTAAACAACTTCCGACCAGTATCCAATCTGTCTTTCCTGTCTACATTTGTAGAAAAATGCACCCATGATAAGCTAGGCAAACACATCAAGAATTTTGACCTATTAGATAAACACCAATCAGGCTTCAAGCCTGGACACAACACAGAGGTCGCTATTCTAAACATCCTAGATGATATACAAACATCACTAGACCAAAATTAATTCCGTCTCCTAACACTTCTAGATCTATCAGCTGTGTTTGACACGGTGAGCCACAAACACCTCAGAGAATTTCTTGAATTCAGAATGGGCCTATCAAGAGCTGTCCTTAAAAGGTTCACCTCATTCTTGCACAACTGACAACAGAGTCAAAATAGGCACAACCCTATCTGATGTGGCAGGAATCGACGGGCGGGTTCCACATGGATCTACAATTTCACCAAGGCTTTTCAATCTACACATCGAACCACTCACTCTAATTCTTCATCAATCAAAAATCTCATGCTACATTTATGCTGATAATACTCTGCTCTACATCAAACTATCCACTCAAGAAAAAATCCATAGACTGGATGAAGACCTGACAAAAACACAAGAATGGCTGGCACATAACCAGCTAAAACTGAAACCCGCTGAAAACAGAATTATTTAATTTCTCCCTACCCTTTAAAGCCCAACAACCTCTTACATGGTCTCTTAACATCAAATCGCTAAACTTCACACCAACCATGTGCAAATCCGTAAAATTACTAGGCATCACACTAGACTCAAATCTGAATATGCAAGTCCACATACAAATTGCCACCAGAAGCACGAAAACTGAAACGATTCATATCCCCAAGAGACCTAAAAAGAACGGTTCAATCTCTTGTGCTTTCAAAACTGGACTTTGGGAATGTCACCCTCATAGGTCTACCCAAAGCCATACTAGCTCCAATAAAAGCAACATTGAATGCAGCAGCAAGACTTTTAACAGGCACGCGTTGCTACGATCACGTCTCTCCATCACTCAGAGCACTTTCGCTGCATCAGCCACCAAAATTAGGAACTCCCTACTACCCTCAACGAGAGCAATACTGTACTCAAGCTTTTCAAGAAGGTAGTCAAAGCTGTACTGCTGGAAATACATGTTGCATAAAAGAACTATGTAGAAGCTTTTCTCTCCCCCTATTTGATACTATATCCTACTGGTTTATACTTTGCTTGCCGAACTCTATATACAACGTTTCTTAATTTGTTCTTACCACACTGCAACCCTCAGCAACCCCCTCTCTGTATAGCACTCTGATACCATGATGGTCATGTTCACGCTTTAAAAACAAAATAAATAAATAAATAAAAATATTTGAAACTAAAGATTTGTATTTAAATTGTGCTAATTATGGTGAAATGTTTTATCATTATTATTCCCACCACTATTTACACCGAGCTAGTACTCCACGTGCAATTTTCAATTGCACACGATGAGACCATTGCCTGACACTACCAGTGGGTAGTTCAAAAATATATTTGAAAAAGTTTGCATATTTTTCTGGTCACATCCCTTTATACCTAGGGCCAGATGTATGACTGTTTTTTGTGGTTGAAAACTGGAAATAGACCCATTTGCGACCGCAAAAAAAGGGTAGTGGTATGTACAAACGCTATTTTGAGAGTCGGTGACTCGCAAAATAGTGTTTGCGAGTCACTATTAGGGAGGGGTGTGCCAAGGGCGTCCCATCTTAATAGCGAGTCAGAATTGTATGTACCATTGTTTTGCAACCACATTTGCGGTCTTAAAACACTTGCAGTTTACCGCCTACCTCAAGTAGGTGGTAAGCCACTCGCAAACAGGATGGTCTCCTCAGTGGATCCCTTCCCCTTTGTGAATGGGTGCAAAAATATTTTTTAAGAGCAGGCAGTGGTCCCCTTAAAAAAATGAAAAGAAAACTTTTCTTTTTTTTAAACCCATACCATTTTCCTTTAAGGAAAATGGGCTGCATTTGAATGCAAGTTGCTTTATTGAAAAGTCAAACACAGACATGGGGATCTGCTGTCCCCAGCAGGCCTCCATCCCTGTGTTTTCAGACCATTCCCAATGGGTCACAAATTGCGACCTGCCTCATGAATATTAATGAGGCAGGTCCCTTGCGACCCATTTTAGAATCTAAAACAGCATCTCAGACACTGTTGCACATTCCATTTTACGGGTCGCAACTTGTTTTTCGCAAAACGTCACAATTTTCGAATCGCAAAACGGAATGCCCCTGTATATGGCCCCTAGTTTCTTATTATTGTAAGCTTGCCCCTTCCCCATTGAAGAAATATATGCTGAACCAAACAAAATTAATTTATTCAGATTCATTTATTTCCCAGTTAACCATACTAGGCTATGAATATTGGAAGGAAAACATGGATTTGAAATCAAATTGGGAAACAAGACACTGGCAAGTGCAGTGCATTGATGCTTAATTTGGAGTTTGACTGATCCCTAGACAAATGATCTTTCTGGACAAAACAGTGCAGCAAATTATTTGCCTAGGTTTGGCTAAAACTAAGAACATGAACACACCTAGTGTTCCCTTAATTGCTCGTTTTGACAATTGGCAACACTTTGCTAATTTTACAGAAGAACAGGTCAATAATATGATACAGAATGGTACATATATTTCTTCAATTTCAGGTTCAGACAGGTGGTTAGTGTGGCCAGTCGACAATAATGGATGTTTTTTAAACTCCTTAATGGGTATTAAAGCTAGGAGACTAAACCTCAATACATGAAGTCACAACATTCATGGGTGGTTACCACCTGTAGCGTAGGAAAGTTATGCCAGCAATGGATACAGCATTCCACCTTTTCTACAGTTAAGGAAAATCTAGCTCTCCTTTCCAACGACATGGATTTACAAGATTTCTTGTTGGGTTCTAGGTCACCACGTTCTAAACTGTTCATATATGCCACTTACAATGAACTTTGGAAAATTTCTCCACAAGAAGCTACTGACAGCTTAAGACAAATTGACAGGGTTCATTTGGAAAAACAATTGCCTGTTGTAGATAATAACATGATTACATTGTCAACTCGCATTTATTCTTTGAATATTATTGCATCATCTGAATTCGATATAATACAGAATGACATGTCTCTCCTCCAGCATGTGCAAAGTCAGCTAAGATCAATTATGCAACTGAGTTGGCTCTGCAGATTTAAAATCCAATTGCGCGCCTTGGAAATATCTGAACGCAAAAGAATTGTTTTTGCCTTACAATTTAACATGCACGCAAAGACTGATGGCAAAGAAAGACGCACAACTTATACTATGCTGAATATAGAGAATTTAGAGACATAGCCTTTCACAGTAGCCGAGACACCATCTGCTGTATGGTTGATCCATGGATTTATCTCACTACCAATATCAACATTTCAGGTTACATCTTGTCTGAAACACTTTAAAGTAGGCAGATATGAAGCTTTAGGGGAGAGTTTAGTTCATGAAACCTGGTTTTTACCTTTCGATTACAGATGTTTGAGGGGGAAATTGAAGTCTTCATTAGCGGAAAAGCATGTGAAACTTCGTTTGGCCATTCATTACTTTCTAAAGAGTTGACACTACATGGGGATGCACTGCTTCCATGGCCAATTTGGTGTATTATCTGAATGGTACCCCAGTCTCCTATATTCAGCCAGTGTTCAGAGTACTTTCAAATGTAAGTTATTTGATCCTGGATGACCAAGGGTATTGTGGGATGGCACTAGGAGCCACAAATGTGGAGATTATGGAGTTTACCTTGTGGCCCTCGATTCCTATTTTTAACATTAACTTTGAAAGCCTTATTGTTTCAAAAGGAGGTTACATTAAAATCTGCTCAAGAAACTTTTGATCTTCCAGCTGCAATGTCTTCCTCTGAGGTACAATCGATATTGCGCACAAACTTGTAGCAGTATTTTGGTTAACTTGTACAGTACACCCCATATTTAATGCTTCCAATACTGCAGGCCTTAAACACTTTTTTAAAGGGAATGGGTATGACTTTGTTAGTACTTTCCAGACTGTATTTCGGGTGATTCCATACCTTTTACACTCTTTCGTTTACAATGTATTTGGAGTCATACTCTTGTGTTTTTCTTGTTCATTGATATTTTGGTCCTATTTTTGTTGCTCCGCAATGGATGTTCCGCCTCAAGGCCAAATGGTGATAGACTTACCACATGTCCTGCTGTGTTGTAAATGCATGATAAAGTACTTTGGAGTGTTTTTACTTCAGGAAATGAACAACAACTCTTCCTTGTCCTTTAGACCTGCTTGGTTACACTGTGTGCAGCCTGTGTTTCACTATCTGTGGTACCCTTTCTAGTATGCACTGGACCTATGTTTTGCAATGCAATTGGTTCGACCTACGGATATGGATATGCGAATGTGTCGGTTGAGGGCTCACCTTCAGTGCTGTCCTATGAGACTGCCATTGCTGCTGGATGCATACTATGAGCTATTCTCCCCAGCTAGCATGGATGCTTTGGCTCATGAATTCCTGGGATCTGGTTCTCCTACTGCTAGAACACCACTGGCTGCTAGACCATTAGCGTCTGCTGATTGGGAGGGATATGTCTATGTTTGTTCTTTGGAATTTGCTCTTCAGGCCACTGTGGATATATTGTCTGCGGATGCAGGTTCCTTCCTGGATCCCACTGACTCTCTGAACACGGGAAACATTTCGGGAGCATCTTAGGTTTTTAAGTCGCTCCCTTGTTTTTATCACAAACAGACTTTTATTAGTTTCTTTCGTTGTTTGCTTTTACTTACCATATTTTATGGCTTTCATCTGCTTTGATTATCAAAGTATATTTTATAATATTTTAGCTTGACATTTTAGGATAATTTCCATGCATTTAATTTTGAGCTGGGTCTCTTTTCGGCCAAGGAGAAGATGTTGTGAAGCACAACAGGGCCCTTTAGAGTCTCCATTTTAGTTACACGTTTTATCTTTTTGTAATGATGACTTTTAACGTTTTTTATTTTTACACAATGTACTGTGAAGCTATTCTACATACAGTTCATTTTTTACTAAGCTTTATTATCATGTTGTTCAAACACTCTGTCCAAGGCCATGTACATAGAATGTGATGCCCTTGTATTTGGTTGTCCGGTTGGAGACAGCGCTAAGGCTCCAGACAAACAATTGCATCAACTCTGCTTCTTTGACACAGCGAGTTTGAAACAGTGCTTTTATTATATAAACAGCCTCTGCATAACATTTGGCAGAGTAGCACTTCTATTCGGATTGTTTTGGAATGCAGTACACTGTGACTGAGTTGCATCTGTACTGACTCAGACCTTTATCTTGCAAATGACGATAGCCTGCTCTACATCAGTTCGGCTTCCTGACACAACATACTCAGGCATGGGGGGTTAGGCTCTCCCAATGAATCTGGCAGAGGGTACTCCCACTATTCTCTTGATAATATAGGTAGTATTAGATAGGAGTATAATCACATAGTAATGCTAAAATGGTTAAATTGTTTATCTTTTCACCGCTCTTGTAATGCTGGTTGCAGTGCTTTGTTTCTTCTGCCTAATAATTGCAGCTCACTCTATGTGCGAATACAATTTTTTTCAATAAATATTTGAAAAGCCATATTTGTTTTTTTCCTTCTTGTGTTTACCTTGGGCATGCAAAAGTAACAGGGTAGATCTGTTTCCGCTATTTGCTTGGGGAATAAAGAGTGGACATGTTTGAGGTTGCTGATACCAACTGGTACCCTAGTATGGTTAGGGGTTCAGATGGGGCACTGTGAGCTAACTAGGAATTAGGTCAACATTTACCGGATGATATGTGTGACATATTCCGAAGTTTATTTTGTCAAGATACACAGTTCTACTTTTTTTTTTTACAGAGTTTTATATAGCGCAAACTTGACCCGCTCGGGTATCAGAGTGTTGTACATAGCACCAGTTGCATTACACGAGGACACATTCATTTTTGTGAGGCACGGGGAGATTAAGTGATTTGCCCAGAATCACAGGATGCTCAGCGTCATTGCGGAGACTCAAACCCTGTTCCCCAGATTTGAGGTTGACTGCCCTAGCTGTTAGGCCAACTCCTCTCCCTCTACTTAATTCGTAGGAACCATAAAACCATACCCTGGAATTAGTCAGCATGGTAAATAAAGGATATATTGTAAGTCAGTTTCATTCTGGCTCATGTGGCACAATAAAAATCGAAGAGGGCTTAGGAAGGAGTTGTTCAGTAATCTGCAAGCCAATGGTTTTGATGATGACAGATATGGAGGCACTATGACCCTTCTGACTCCGATCTTTGGGCAATTAAAAATTGTGAACAGCCTTGAGCTAACTAACATGCCAACAAAAGGACTTCCATTGCCTTAATTCAATGTATTTACATTTTTAGGAGCTGTGACCTGACTCAGACCTCGAAGTGCTCACTGGGCACAGAGTGATGTTGAGGGCCACTCCTGATACTGCTCCTGGCAAGCCAAGGTGTAGGGTGATGGGCTAAGGATATCACTTTATGCCAAGAGGCTAAGCTGTTACTTAGACCAATATATCTCTAGGCCAAGTCACTTTCATTGTAACAAATTAATAAATGAAGAATGGCTTATAATGCAGTGTTTTGCCTCATATTATTGAGACTGGGGAGTAAAGGCAGTATGATGGTGGTAACCACTGGAGAGTCTCTATATACATACTCACAGATATGAATACATATGTATCATTTTCCTGGATCTTTGTGTGGGGTCTCCCAGCAAAGTAGCATGAAGTCCAGTAACACTCGTGAAAACTTTCTCATTTGTCCCCTGCTTGTTTCCTTCAGGAAATATAGATATTTGCAGAAAGCATAAAACACTGTAAGTATGGTCTCCTTCCCCCTCAAAAGAGAAATACTGTCCCACAGAGCTTTTCTCATTATCATGTCCTTGGACCATGGTGTCTGAATGTAAGGAGGCTCTGGAAACTCTGGGGCAATCTCTATGAAATACCCTTTGTCCGAAATTGAGTATCTCCACATGTGATGAAAAACTGTAGTCAATCTCTCACTAGGCCCGGGAGATCTTAGCATAATGAGTGATTCTGCTTTGCATTGCCTTTTTTTGCTACCTGATGAGATGAGGAGTTGGGCTGAGCTCCCTCAGGCTGAAAATGAGACATATTCTGATAGAAATCCATCTTCCTGTTCCTGTAGTGGTCAGATTTCCTCTTGTCCCCTTCCCAAGACTTCTGCTTATAACAGAATGGCTGAGTGTGCTTTTGACTCTTGAAAGACTACTGTGGTACCTCCTCCAACATCTCACCGAAGAGTTTGGTACCTGAGAAGGGCATTTTAAGCAGACAGTTCTTCTGGGCTGCTTCCACCTGCCAAATCCTATGGGTCATGTGACGTCTAGTAACAGCAGAGCCTACTGAAGCCATGGCTGATGCTTTCAAATGATCAAACCTGACGTCTGACAAAAACTGGGCTAGGATCTCCATCAGTACCGATAACTGAAAAAATATCCTCACTCTCTTAAATGCAGGAGAGAGACTGGAAACCCTTCAACAAGGACAGTGAGGCATACACTGCATAGAATCTCTGGTCTTAATGCTACACTAAGACCAGTGTGCGCTCTTGTAAGAGCACCCTCAACCTCCTTGTCTACAGGATCTGATAATATAGGGGCATATTATCAAGAACCGGCGTTAAAATTATCGCCGGGATAGCGACAGAAAACTGCTGCAAAAGCGGCGTAATGGGCTTGATAATATGCCCTTGTGAATTCCCATAGAAGCCCATGTTCTGGTGTCAACGTGGGCTTCTATGGGAATTCTCTGCGGCATATTATCAAGCCCATTATCGGCGCTTTAGCGGCAGTTTTCTGCCGCTAAAGCGGTGATAATTTTAACGCAGTGCTTGATAATATGCCCCATAGTGTTTTCAGTGAGAAGAGAAGGCTTGCCCACCAAATTCACTGACAGGGAGTTTAACATCAGCAGTTGTGGCAACCCAGCCTTGCCGTTAAGCAGGACATATATTCTGCCCATAAATCTGTAAACCAAACATCTATTCAGGATCCTCCCATGCCCTTTTCAAGTGATTCTGAATAGTGGGTATTACAGGAATCTTGTGAAAAGAGGGCCTCTGGCACTGCCAGAACTATTCCCCACTTGTCCCAGTCTGTTCTTTGTGGTTTTAGGTCCTTCTCCAAGATGTATTTCCCTTTTGATGCAGAGGGGTCACCAGCAAACCCTGATTTCTACTTCCGAAAGGCCAAAGAGGAGCAAGAAGAAGGTGAAGAGGTGGATAAGTAGGATCTTTCTTAGAACGGAAGAGGAACACTGAGGAACACCGTAATTGTACGCCATAGACAGAGACTTGGCCATATCCTGAAAATCTTTCTCTGAAACTGGGGGAGAACGACTCCATGTAAATATCTCTCCGTGGATGTAGATGGAAATCAAGAAGGCTTCCCCGTGATAACACAGCGTGATATGCAGACTGGCTCATAGAGGCTAATGCTCTTTATATCCTCTCCAGGGTCGTGGAACCTAGGAAACCAAACAACTGCCTGAAATAGCCTAAGGCAGGCTTCGCCAATGAGTAGCTTGTGAGCTACTGGTAGCTCTCCAGCTACCTCTAAGTAGCTCGCCTGTGTGCAGCCCGGTTAAATAAACAAGAAGCTTTTGCTTGGTTGAATTAATATATGTATACCAAATTGAAAAGAATGCATTTGAGACAGAAATGTATACATTTTCAAAATTCATAAGCTGATTTTTGCAGAAAAATTGATGAATTTCCAAAATATATTTAAACATGACATTTGAGTGATAAAACTCAAATGGGATTGAAGGGAATGCTACTAATATTATTAATTTGGTGCTGGGTCATTGCAGGTAGAGCCATTCCACAGTGACAAAGCATTAAGGGATATATAGATATTTGCAGAAAGCATAAAACACTCTCCAAGCCTCACTCCCTCGCTGTTAGTTGCTTCACTAAGGTGAGAGATGTAGTAGCAATAAAGACATCAATGGCGGTGTGCTCTAATTAAATGAGTAGAGGACCAGGAGTGTTATTTTTTATCATACCTCATCTTGCAACATTCTCGGAGGTACACCTTACTAAAAGAAAAAATTACTCACATTTTAAAGATAGGGATGAGCAAAACTCGTGTAATAATAGTGTGCTACTCTTGTCTTGAAAACAGTTTCCAGGCTCAGTTTTTCCCTTAAGTAACAAATGTCACTAATGCTGTGAAAATAATAGTGGGAATATATACAAGCGCTGTGCACCGCCGGAACATCACTTTTTGTGATGTTCCGGGGGTGCCACAGGTCTTAGCCATATCTACAAGGCCATGTAAAGCCACCCTGCACAGCTTTTCATGGCCTTGTTAATATAGAGTACGGCAAGGCAGCGTAAGTCGCTGCCTTGCCTTACTCTGCGCCAAAGAGGCATTCCATGGGTGTTGCTGTGGGTGTTCCCACTCAGCACCCATGGAGTTTGACACTGCTCCAGATTTACAGCATCAGGTAAACCTGAGGCAGCTCCAAAACCTTTTGCCATCCCTAGAGCAGGCGTAACGATGTGAAATGTTTACATTTCTCCTCATTTTTTCCCCTTTCCATGTGTGCTGCATTCTACAGCATAAATGAAAAGAGGAAAACACCTCTCATGATTGTTTTTGTGCAGTAATGTGCCACTTCCTGCACGAAAACAATCATGCCAACAACACAGAAATCCTTGCACCAGGGTGCAAGGGTGCCTAAATTTGCTGCACGGCTGCAAAATGTGCGCCGGCGCTGGCTGAAAGGACAGGAATGCACCGTAACTTGTAAATATGGTGCATTCCTGTCCTTTCGAATTGCTGTAGGGCAGCGCAGCAAAATGATTTGTGGACCTGCCTTACACAAATTCTTTGTAAATATGCCCCAAGGTTTGTGTAAATGTATTCTCCATTGCTCTGAAGTTTCTTAGGTGTAAGCTGAGCTACTCACCCAGTCCATTACTTTTCTTTGCCTTGTGGAATTTGTAATCACGTCCGTATTCATGTAATCATAAAATCAGACGTCAAAAAGAACAATATGAAGAACAAGCTTAGGCTGGATTAGATTCTATGCATGAACCTTAGCAACTTGCCACCTTTGGTTGGTGTTATAGAGACTGGAAAGCTTTTTAGGGCTATGCTGTCTGGATGTAGAAGCCCTGCCAACATTAGCCTCTTATGTGCTGTTTGGGCTCCTCTCTGTCTCAGACAGCCTAATTTGGAATGCGTTTGGATTTTTTAAATTTTTCAAAGACCATGACCAGGGATTGCTATGTCCTGCTGGAACCTCATTAAAGCAATTGTAAGGCCCAATTACTTACTAGTAATCCACAATACTCCAATTATTCCTTTCTAGTCCCAGTACTTAAGATAGGAGGGAATATGCCAATTCAGTGCTCACTGCTCACCACTTCCCAAGCAGTATTCCATTTCCATCCCTAGGATGGAAAATCTACCCACAAATCCCTGTTCTTTCCCAAGCACTGCCTGTTCTCTACCAAGCCCCAAGCTGAAGGCTGATGAAGGAAACAGGGTGGGAGAGAGGTTTGTGGGTACTGGGCCGCATAAAGAAAAATCAGAGTAATGAAGATTACCAGTAAGTAACCCTGGCATTACCTCCTCTTCTCCTTCCTTTTCCTACTCCTTACATTATAAGGTCTGCCCAAGCAAGCAAATCTCTTAATTAGCTGAAAGAACACACCAAATTGAATATAATCATAATCATAAATGAGCATCACGTGAATTTCAGCACAAAACATCCGAAAGGAGGAGAAATTGATTTTAACCTAGCATGGTTCCTAAAATAAACTGTGATCGAAAGATCACTCCAGAACCCTGAGCAATATGCAACCTATAATGCAAAATTAACATAGAACATGATGTCCAAGTGGCACCCTTACAGTAAGCATGGGCGGAGTTCGCGAAGATCCGCAATGCAACTAAAAAACTCCACCGCACTAAGCGGAGTTCCGCAAGTAGTGGAGTGTGCTTGGTCATGCCTGTTCGCGTTAATTTTCAGCACCCTGTGTTTGTCCTGCGCTCGAAAATCAATGCGAATGGCACCTTGCGAAGCCCTAGAGGGCGCTGCTTCTTTTTTGCTGCTCGTGTAGTATTTCTACTCGAGCAGCAACTTTCTCATCTCGAACATAAGGTTTCTCAATGCGAGAAGTCACGACCACCCACGACCGCCTGCATTGAGGAAAAATCTCGGCACGAGGTGGATTTTCCTCGCTCGCATTCGCCAACTTAACATTGGGGAGCGCGAGCAAGGTAAAACCTTCTGCAGAGTGCGGAAAACTCTGCAAGATCCGCAAACAGAGCGGAGTTCGCCGCCCAGGCCTGTCTCACACATCTCTCTAATGCAAACTCCTGACCATTCAGCCCAAGAAGCCAGAATTTGGCTGGTAGAGTAAGCTTTTATTGTGTCGGGAATCTCCCTTGCATGACTGCAAGGAAGAAAGAATGATCTCCTGAATTCTGTGGAAGTTAGAATTAACCTTGGAAAGAAATGTTGGTTCTAGAGAAAGGACAACAAGGTACTCAAAAGTTTTCAAGTGAGGGAGCACTTAACTCACCTGCCCACCTGGCTGCTGGCAACCAGAAAGAAGACATTAAGAGTGAAAGATTTCTTAGATGTCGTGTCCAGGGGTTCAAACCAAAACCGCTGTAGAAAGGACACGATCAAAGGTAAATATAGATAAGGAAAGGGATTTTTAATCTTAGTGCCTGATTACAATGGTGGGGAGACTTCTACCAACAGTCTGTTGGTGGCGGTCTCCCCGCCATCATAACCAACTATATCGCCCGACTTATTATGATTGCGGGCGGATGTGTGGCGGTCTGCCATGCATCTGACGGGCTATTTGAGCCCACTGGTGCAGTGGAGGGGTTCGTAGTCCCTGCAATGGTGGCGGTGCCTACCAGGCACTGCCGTAGGGATTACGATGTCCTTTTCTGCCTGCCTGTTTATGGCGGTTAACCAGCCTTGAACTGGCAGGTGGAAAAGGACTTTCAGGGCCCGTAGCAGGCCTCCCGTACCCCTTGGCCCCCAGACACGGGACCTGGGGATAGGTGCCCCCTTACATATCCCTGCTCCGTGTGGCATGCACCGCATGGTGGTTGCCACGTAGTGCAGGGATATATAAATTGTCCCTTTTTTGCATTGCGGCTGGTGCTGCAGGCAGCAGCACCCGCCACAATGCAAAACATAGGAATGCGACTGCCTCGGTGGCGGTCGCATCGTAATTTGTACTGTGGGACTGTCACCTTGTAGGCGGGCGATCCCAAATACAAAACGATGGCAGGCGGACTGAAATGCGTCTGCCATCATAATTAGGCCCATAAGTCGCAGGAGCCCAAAGGCCCAACTAGAGGTACTACTAAAGAGAAATTGTTCCAAGGAGAGCTGAAGACCCTAATCGCATCCCACTGTAGTCTAAAGGTGGCTTTAGACAAGCCAACCCCTTGTTGAAGCCCTCCTGTAGGGACTGGAAAATGTTGGGTTTTACTGTAGTAACCGGAGATAAGGATCAATCTCTACATCATTACTCATAAGAAGTCCAGTGGGGGCCATAAGTCCTACCAGTTAACTTCCTTTCGGAGACCTGTAAAGATATTGGGACAGATCCCTCTCAACCGCCAGAACGATAGTCTCAAGTGAGCTATGGTGTCTAGAGGTAGTAGAGGTAGTAGTGGTGCAAGAGGGGAGAGGGAGACAATGGCAGAAGTAATTCCTGCTCCATTGTGAGAAGTCTTAGGAGGGGGAAACCATGGCCTCCTTCTACAGAACAGAAGGACCAAGATCATATCCACTGATTCTCTCTGGAGACTTGCCAGGTCCCTTGGAATTAGAGGAATGAGACGGAAGGCATAGGGTAGTAAGTAGGCCAAGGGCTGGTCAAGGCATCCATCATAAAAGGCTGTTGATTGCAGTATCTCAACAGGAATTAGGGAAGCAGTTCTGACATGTTGCAAATAAATCTATCAAATCCATCACCTTCTGCATATCTCCTGAAATATGAAGGGCTTGAGGGCAAAGTCCTGGCAGGATCTGCCTGGGAGTTTAGAGCCCCTCTTATGTAAATGGCCCTGGGGTCTAGGTAATTGTGTTCAGCCCAAGCACACATCTGGTGAGTTATCTCATTCAATAAGCTAGAGACCGTGCCAATTTGATGGCTCAAATAGGACATTGTTACTACAAACCACCAAGGCTTTCCTCCTCAACTGATGTGCAAAAAACTGTATTACTCTCCAGATGGCCATTAACTCCCTCCAATTGGATGCCCTCTACTGCTCTAATCTCCTGCACAGACCCTGAGCAGTTTGTTTGTCTATATCTGCTCCCCAGCCTCCACTGTTGTCTTCTTTGGTTGAGACAATTGGATTTGGGTATGCGAAGAAAGCTTTTGGGACATCATCCACCAGAAAAGACTCTCCTTGATAGAGAGAGTAACACAAACTATATCCTATTAATTTTCCTGGAGAGGTAGCCAGTGATTCAAAATGTGGAGGACCACCCGGCCCAAGTAAAACGGTGCCAAGGGGACAATGCTCAGGGTGGCTGCCTTTGAAAATAGAAAGAAAAAACAAAGAATGAGTATCTTTCCATTTCCAAAATGCCAGGTCAAATATTACACTGGAAAGTAACTAGTAATTACTATATTTCTCTGTGTATCGAAGCCGTTCCCTCTCTGGAGCTTCTGGTCTCACCAGTAACATTTGAACGATATCGCTGAGCTTGTTCTTCCTGGATTTTGGTAGTTGGACAAGTCCTTGGACTGTATCAAACATGACTCCTACATATTGCAATCTCTGAGATGGATTGAGGTGTGATTTTGGTCAGCTGATTACAAAACCAAAGGTCTGCAGAGTTTGAACTGTTAAGGCCATGTCCTTAATCGACTGGTTCTCAGAAGGGGATTGGATTAGCAGATCACTTAGATATAGGTGGACTATTAACCCCTAGCCATGAAGAAAACCCAGACCTGGAGCTGATACGTTTGGTAAAAACCCTGGTAGAGGTATCTTTAGCCCAAATGGTTATACCCAAAATTGCCAGTGGAAATTCTTGACAGCAAATTTGAGGAATCTCTGGTAGGGAAGAGCTCTGGGATGTTGGGATAGGAATCCTGCTGATCGATATTTGTTAGGGAAATCCCCCCTGGAAATGAAAGGAATGACCTGCAGAAGTGTGTTCATTTAGAAGAGGGTTGTGGGAATAAATTGGATTTGGAATCTCAGGTCTACAATCATCCTGAAGCCGCTTGAAGATTTTTGACGAGGAACACTTTGGAGTAACATCAGTGACCCCTCTCCTGTAGAGTGATAGTAAGTATGGTCTCCTTCCCCCTCAAAAGGGAAATACTGTCCTACAGAGCTTTCCTCATTATCATGTCCTAGGGCTATGGTGTCTGAATGTAATGAGGCTCTGGGAACTCTGGGGCAATCTCTATGAAATAGCCCTGAAAAATGACCTGCTATTCCCTGTGTCCGAAATTGAGTATCTCCACATGTGATGAAAAAATGTAGTCCATCTCTCACTAGACCCGGGAGATCTTAGCATAATGAGCGATTCTGCTTTGCATTGCCTTTTTGTCCTACCTGATGAGATGAGAAGTCGGGCTGAGCTCCCTAAGGCTGAAAATGAGACATATTCTGATAGAAATCCATCTTCCTGTTCCTGTAGTGGTCAGATTTCCTCTTGTCCCCTTCCCAAGACTTCTGCTTGTAACAGAATGGCTGAGTGTGCTTTTGACTCTTTAGGACATCTGTAGGACCTCCTCCAACATCTCACCGAAGAGTTTGGTACCTGAGAAGGGCATTCTAAGCAGACAGTTCTTCTGGGCTGCTTCTACCTTCCAATTCCTATGGATCACGTGACGTCTAGTAACAGCAGAACCTACTGAAGCCATGGCTGATGCTTTCAAATGATCAAACATGACGTCTGACAAAAACTGGGCTAGAATCTCCATCAGTCTCGATAACTGAAAAAATATCCTCACTCTCTTAAATGCAGGAGAGAGACTGGAAACCCTTCAATAAGGACAGTGAGGCATACACTGCATAGAATCTCTGGTCTTAATGCTACACTAAGACCAGTGTGCGCTTTTGTAGGAGCACTGTCAACCTTATTGTCTACAGGATCTGATAATATAGTGTTTTCAGTGAGAAGAGAAGGCTTGCCCACCAAATTCACTGACAGGGAGTTTAACACCAGCGGTTGTGGCAACCCAGCCTTTCTGTTAAGCAGGACATATATTCTGCCCATAAATCTGTAAACCAAAACTCCTTTCAGGATCCTCCCATGCCCTTTTCAAGTGATTCTGGATAGTGGGTATTACAGGAATCTTGTGAAAAGAGGGCCTCTGGCACTGCCAGAACTATTCCCCACTTGTCCCAGTCTGTTCTTTGTCTACTAGTAGTTGGAGAATAGAGGTTGAGGTACAAGTTTACTGGTTTTAGGTCCTTCTCCAAGATGTATTTCCCTTTTGATGCAGAGGGGTCACCAGCAAACCCTGATTTCTACTTCCGAAAGGCCAAAGAGGAGTAAGAAGAAGGTGAAGAGGTGGAAAAGTAGGATCTTTCTTAGAACGGAAGAGGAAGACTGAGGAGAGTTCTGCCTACACTGGTAATTGTACACCATAGACAGAGATTTGGCCATATCCTGAAAATCTTTCTCTGAAACTGGGGGAGAACGACTCCATGTAAATATCTCTCCGTGGATGTAGATGGAAATCAAGAAGGCTTCCCCGTGATAACACAGCGTGATATACAGACTGGCTCATAGAGGCTAATGCTCTTTATATCCTCTCCAGGGTCGTGGAACCTAGTAAACCAAACAACTGCCTGAAATAGCCTAAGGCAGGCTTCTCCAATGAGTAGCTTGTGAGCTACAGGTAGCTCTCCAGCTACCTCTAAGTAGCTCGCCTGTGTGCAGCCCGGTTAAGTAAACAAGAAGCTTTTGCTTCGACAAATTAATATATCTATACCAAATTGAAAAGAATGCATTTGAGACTGAAATGGGTAAATTTTTAAAATTCATAAGCTGATTTTGGGAGAAAAATTGATGAGTTTACAAAATATATTTAAACATGACATTTGAGTGATAAAACTCAAATGGTATTGCAGGGACTGCTACTAATATTATTAATTTGGTACTGGGTCATTGCAAGTAGAGCCATTCTACATTGAAAAAGCATTCTTTATATTACTGCTGGCCACCATGGCTGAAGCACTGAGGTGGTCGCTGCTGGTAATCTTGCATATGGTGGCCACTAATGTATTCTCCTCTGATGTGGTTACTGTTGCATCTCTAATAATATGAGTATCTCTGGAGGAATTTCATTGAAGGTAAGTATCACTTATTACTGAAAACGTTGGAGACTCCTGGTCTAAGGAGAGGAATTAAAGGTCCTGAAGAGGCTAAAAAGGCAGACAAACTCCACCTAAGAAAATAGCGTGTGATTTTCCTCTACCTAGCCCTCCTGTAAAGAGAGTTCAAATACAGGCAATCTCTAACTGACTGCACGCCACAGGCACCGCAGTTTGTGTAAGCGGCACCCATCACAGCCGTTATAGGTTGAAATTTAAAAAACAAGCATTTGCAAGGCAATGTGCCTTGCATTTGTGAAAGTTCAATCAATCAATCAGGGAGTTGTGAAGTGCGCTACTCACCTGTGAGGGTCTCAAGGCATTTTTTGGGGGGGGGGCCAGGTTTCTGAAGATGTGCAGAGTGGGGGTACGTCTGATGTTGATCGGGAGCTCGTTCAAGGTCTTTGCCGCGATGTAGAGTAGGCTCTTTCACCAGTTCTGGCTCTGTGGATGCACAGGGTTTTGGTGAGGTCGGCAGATCGGAGGACTCTTTTGGGTGCGTGGAAGGAGATTCTTTCATTGAGACATTGGGATCCGGTGTTGTGGAGGAATTTAAAAGCATGGGTGAGTATCTAGAAGATTACTCTCTTCTCAACGTGGAGCCAGTGGAGGTCTCGCAGGTGTTGGGTGATGTGTTCATGTCGAGGGATGCCAATTATGAGTCTGACTGCGGTGTTCTGTATGGTCTGGAGCTTGGGAGCAGAGATTTGTATAATCTCAGCTTAGAGGCCATTTGCGTAGTCCAGTCTACTGGTTATGAGTGCATAGGTGACGGTGTTTCTTGATTTTGGGGGGGGGATCCATTTGAATGTCTTGCAAACGATGCAGAGGGTGTTGAAGCAGGTGGAGGCGTCAGCGTTGATCTGTCGGGTCATGGTGAGGGAGGAGTCGAGTATGATGTCGAGGTTTGGGGCGTGGTCTGTGAGGTGGGGGGCTGCCGAGGGCAGTGGGCTACCAGGTGTTGTCCCATGCAGAGGGGAGGGGCAGAGGATGAGGACTTCTGTCTTCTGCGAGTTAGGCTTCAGGTAGCTGCTGCTTATCCAGGATGTGACGTCCTTCATTCCTTCCTGGAAACTGAGTCTGGTGGTGAGGGGGTCCTAGTGAGGGAGAGGATGAGGTGGGTGTCGTCAGTGTAGGATACTATGCTGAGTCCATGCTGTCTGACGATGGTGGTGAGGGGGGCCATGTAGATGTTCAAACGCGTGGGGCTGAGCGATGATCCTTGGGGTACTCCGCAGTTGATCTCTGTGGGTTCGGAGAGGAAGGGGGGAAGTCTGATTCTTTGGGTTCTGCCGGTGAGGAAGGAGTGGAGCCAGTCGAGGGCCGATCCCTGTATGCCGGCGTCGTGGAGTCTGGTGGAGAGAGTGCAGTGGTAGACGGTGTCGAAGGCTGCAGAGAGGTCAAGTAAGATCAGGGCCGCGGTGTGGCCTTGCTCAAGGAGGGTGCTGTTGTTGTCTGTGGCGGCGAGTAGGGTGGTCTCAGTGCTATGGTTGCTGCGGAATCCTGATTTGGAGGGGTGGAGGATAGAGTTCTCTTCGTTGAAGTTCGTTAGTTGGACGTTGCCGATATTCTCAGTGACTTTGGGCGTGAAAAGGAGGAGAGAGATGGGTCTGTAGTTCTTGAGGTCGGTTAGGTCTGCTGAGGACTTCTTAAGGAGGGGTTTGACTTCTGCGCGTTTCCAGTCGTCGGGGAATGTGCCGGCTTCAAATGTGGCATTGATGGTGTGTCGTAGCTCAGGTGCGATGGCGGTGCAGGCTCTGTGGAAGATGTGCAGAGGTCGGGGGTCCGAGGGAGCTCCTGAGTGAATGCCTTTCATGGTTGATGCGGTGTCTTCGGTGGTGACTGGAGTCCAGGAGGATATGGTGGGCTGCAAGTCGATGCTGGGGTTAGGAGTGGATTCGGTGTCCAGAGTCTGTTCAGTGAAGTTGTAGCAGAGGGATCTTATTTTCAGGTGGAAGTAGGAGCTGAGTTTGTTGTAGAGGTCTTGGGAGGGTGTGACGTCCGTGGCTTCCCTGGGGGGCTTGGTGAGTTCCTGGATGAGGTTGAAGAGTTCCTTGGAGTTGCTGGCGTTGGCGTGGATTTTGTTTCGGATGAAGGTCCTTTTGGTGGATCTGATGAGTTGGTGGTGTTCTGTCATGGCGTTCTTGTATGTGGTGTGGTCTTCTGGAGTTTTGCTATCTCTCCAATTCTTCTTGAGATGTCTGCAGGTGCGTCTGGATTCTTGGAGGTCAGCAGTGAACCAGGTGGCCTTCCTGGGGCTTTGTCTGTTGGGGTTGCGGATGGGGCAAGCTTGTCTGGGCAGTTGGTGATCCATTTATGAAGTTCTTTGGCAGCGAAGTTGGCATCGGTCGAGGTGGGGGTCATCATGAATGAGGGTGGAGTTGAGGTGCTCCTTGGTTACCTTGCTCCAGTTCCTTTGTGGAGGGTGAGGTGAAGGTTTGGGGGCGGTGGGTTTGTCGACGTGGAAGTGTACGCAGTGGTGGTCCGTCCAGGGGGGTTGTGTGGTGTGGCTGAAGTGGATGTTGTTACCTCTTGCAAAGATGGAGTCTAGGGTGTGTCCTGCCTTGTGGGTGAGGGTGGTTACGAGTTGTTTTAGTCCGAGGTTGTTGAGGTTGTCCAGGAGGGTGGAGGAGTTGGGGTCGCTGAGGTTGCTGAGGTGGAAGTTGAGGTCTCCGATGAGTATGTAGTCCATGGAGGCGTTGGTGTGGGGTGCGATGAGATCGGCGATGGTGGTGGTGAACACGGTTAGAAGTCCGGGTGGTCTTTAGGCAAGGGTGTCCCATTGGGTCATTCTGGGGATGGTCTGGATCTGGAAGTGGAGCTGTTCGGTGGTGGACAGGGAGTCGCTTGTGCTGGAGGTGGTGAGTCGGAGTGAGCTCATGTGTGTGATGGCGAGTCCTCCTCCTAGGCGGTTGGGCCGGTCCTTCCTCTGTATCTTGTATCCGTCGGGGATGATGGTGGCGATGTCGGGGCAGAGGTGGGGTTGGTTCATGTTTCCGTGAAGAAGGCGACATCTGGTGAGAGGGTGTCTAGGAGGTCCCAGATATCTATACACTGTCTGTGCATGGAGTGCACCTTGAGGAGGATGCACCTCGGGCGTCGGGGGGCTGGTGTCCGGCATGGGGGCAGCCGGGGGGGTGCAGAGGATGGTGATGGTTGGTCGGCAGTGTCAGCAGGAGAACTGGCCATGGGTGGTGTAGTTCCTTCTGGGGTTGAGGACGAGGAGGGCAGCTGAGTCATAGCGGTGAGTGGTCGGAGAACCAGGGTCCATGGTGCTGGTCACAGTCGGGTCGCAGACGAGCTTGCACCAGCGGCGCGGTCGTGCGGCGGCTGCCATTAACTAGGGAAAGGGGAGGGAAGCGCAGCAGGGAGGTGGGAGCAGGAGCCGGCAGGGAGAGGGGCTGCAGGGGTGGGAAAAGGGCGGCAAAAAGAGGCACAGAGGACACAAACAAGCGCACAGGTAACAAAACAGGCAAAATAGACAGAAAGACAGAAGACTAAAATTAAAGGCAGAAAATGAAAGGCACAATAACTAAAGACAAAAATACAGACAAAAAAACTGGAAAACGGGCACAAAGACAGACAACAGCGGACTAGCAGGAGAGCAAGGCTCTCCCACTGGACCCCCAGGGTTGAGGCGCAGGCAGCAGCCTGTGAGTGAAGGAGGGCCTCAAACACCTACCTTACAGAGAGGTGTAGGGGCAGCGGCAGAGGCACAACAACGGAGCTGCTGGGGCGGAGAGCAGAGTCCCTGACCAGGAGGTCAGAAGTCTTGCTCACACGTCCAAGCAGCGGCCGCCACTAAATAGGGAAGGGAGGAGGGAATCGGAGGTGGGAGCGGGAACCGGCAGGGGGAGGGGCCACAAGGGCAGCAGCGACAGGAAAAGGAGGGCAAAAACAGGCACGGAGGACACAAACAAGGGCACAGGTAACAAAACATTCAAAATAGACAGAAAGACAGAAGACTAACATTAAAGGCACAATAACAAAAGACAAAAAGACAGACAAAAAACTGAAAAACTGGCACAAACACGAAGACAGACAACAGCGGACCAGCAGAAGAGCAAGGCTCTCCCAATGGACCACCAAGGATGAGGCCCAGGCAGGAGCCTGCAGGTGGAGCAGGGCCTCGAACACCTACCTTACAGAGAGGTGTAGGGGCAGCAACACAACAGCGGAGCTGCTGAGGTGGAGAGCAGAGTCTCTGAACTAAGTTAGAGTTATCGGCAATATAAATGTTAAGGTTTTTTACTTTATTATATTTTGTTTGCAGTGGAGTAACAGTGCTTTTGAGTTTATAAACATCGCACTCTCCTCAGGCAAAGATTAAGTATTTAGATGGCAGTGAGAGAAGCAGCCTCCGGGGGATTTGAAAGCTGTGTAAAACCAAACCAGTGTGATAATGACTCAAGCCTGGGGACAACCGCTATGGTGTGCACATACAATGTTATCGTTGTTTGCAATTTCAAAGAAAACTTACAGAAAACAGGGCTTAAAATCAGGCAGCAGGTAGCGTAGACATATTGCCGCTGTGATTGTATGTTTTTATGTAAAGCGTCACGGCTTGAGAGTTAGATCTATTGGCACCGCCCTGCATGGCAAGATTTTTCCAGGGTTGGATGTGCTAGGCTGCCTGTGTCAATACTGGGGGCACCACAAAGGGGCTAATGGATGAGCGGTGTGAGGCCGCACACAGCACTGCCAGGGTGCACACTGTATGCACACAGAGGTGGGGGTGGCAGGCTGGTGCTGCAGGGTCCGTCAAAGTCAGGGTGTCCTGCATGTATCGGTAGTTGTGGAAGACAGCAGCAGCCCAGCAACTACATGGGGGTGTTTGTGAAACCTGATAACTACTCTGCAAATCAAAGAAGATGCTGGGGTAGCATGTGGATGTCTTCCTATTTAAAGTGGTGTCTTAAGACATGCCCGCCCCCTTAATGCCATGAGGGGCAGGGCTACTTCGTCACAACCCTATGAGTCCCGAACCCTCCATATCGGCTTTGGGGCACAACATATTTGCTAAATTGGCAGAACAAAATGAACTGAAAGCATGGTTAAAATGTCAAGGCTGGGACAGGAGAGCTAGTTCAATCAACAGAGAACAGCGGGAGGGGTTAATTGGGGTATGGGAGAAGAACCAGCTGTCGGCTGAGTGCGTTCAGAAAGGCAATAAATCGGTTTGTCAGTCTGAAATGAACTATGCGGTAGTTTGCAGAGGATGGTGCAGAGACAAAGGCGTGTGTGTGGTGCCCTTCATAAACAAATAAAGAAGTGCTTTAAATGAAATCGGTGCCGTTCATAAATAAATAAAGGCACGAGCCATGCTATGTGTTACAGCGCGGCGCTCACCTCTGCCACTCCTTACATTTAAATTGAAAGTGGTGCTGTGGAGAAAAAATGAAGAAAGATGCACTGCTATGCAATCCTTACATTTAAAGTGAAAGCTGTGCCATGCAGAAATAAAGAAAAGCATGTGCCATGCTGTGTAATAAGCAGAAGCGTGTTGTTGTCATGAAAGAAAAAGAGCAGCAGCAAGCCACCAAACTGTGTGAGATCCAATTAGAAAAGAGTGCTCACAGAGTACCATAAATAACAGTAAAAGTAAGAACACATGTAGCAGCAGCAGATCTCATGGGAGGATACAACATTCTAAAAGTAGGGACTACTAAGCCTATTCACAAACCAAAAGCCAGCATTTACAAAGGACAGTAGGAGGAGCCAATTGAAAAGATGGGCGGAAAATGGGCGGAGCTTAAAGTCCATTTTCTGAATCCAGCACTTCTCGAAGATACATCGAAAGTGTTGCCTGTTAATACCTAACAAGGTGCCTGTTTCAGATGCAATAAATACTAATTAAACAATGCTGCACCAAGCACAGATACGACCTGTCCACAAACAAGTAAGTGTCAATGACAGTAGTTGCAGAGATTGGATTGATGGAGCATGGAGTCTGACCCCTGGAGGTCAACACTGCCTGTAGTCATCTGAGAGAGGTGCGAGCAACAAAGGGGGAGATGGTACAGCTCACAAATGGCACCCACTTCACAAAAGAAGGAGACTAGAAATACAAGCACCTTATATGAATATAAAAAAGTAACCTATTACCTCCTAAACCTTCATTTCCTCACACGAGGACAGTCCCCAGCACCCTCAAATAAACCTGGAAGTTGCCAACACAAAGCCTCCAACAGCCCTTGGAAGAGACAGGGCAGACATAAAATGAATATGTAGTTTTTGGGGGAGAGAGGGGATTTACTGGTAGATTCCTTATCCTAGGAATGGAAATAGAAGACAGCTTAGGAAGCAGTGAGCAGAAAGCAGTGAATGGGGCTCCATTACTCCTAAGGTAAGGAAGGAATGAGACGAGAAAGGAGTAGAGAAGATAATGATACATTATTAGGTGGAAAAGTTACAGCAAAAGTGGGAGCATAGTTCATAAACTGGTTGGTTTGGCAAGTATGCAGCATTTTCAACTTTAATGGGTGTGGAATGGATAACAGCCTTGATGCTACTTGCTCAGGCAGATAAAAAGAGCACACAAGTACACAGAAATTGCGTAGCTAAAATAGACCTGATATTCAATGCATGTGAGAGTATTCTTTTCTCTGCTCCATTGGACCTTGAACATAACCAAACAACTTTTTGACATAGAAGGATTTTGCACTCCAACCTAATATGTCATGAAAATGTACTTGTGCCAAGCAGGAAACATGCAGAAATAAAGGAAAAAAAGCATGAGCTCAACCCAGCACACAAAGAGGGATATTCTCAAGAACGTGCGATAAACATCACCAAAATCGGTAAAAGCAATGTCTCATATCACCGTCTATCACGGGAAAATAACTCTGTGTTAACGTCCTATTCACAAAACAGCGGTAACATACGATATTCTCCCGATAACGCGTCAAATGTCCGTGATAAAGTCACCGAGACGGCGATAAAAATCTAAACCCCAACATGAAAAAAGTTGCGATGGGCCCACTCGCGATAACAAAATCAGCATAAAGCTGTGCCAGGCCTGCAATTCACACACGTCAGGTGGCAAAAATCACTATAAAAGTAAAAGAAAAAAAATACAAACAGAAGCTAAACAACTGCGAAGCACAATGGAGGGAGCTGAAGCAAGTACAGAGGACAACAAGAACCCCACAAGCCCCCAGAGGCCCAGGCCGGGACCTCGGGGTCAGCGAAAGGCAAGGACAAGAAGAGGAAAACGCGGTTCAGTCCGCAGGAAAACAGGATTCTGATAATGGAGGTGATAGAACCCCATTAACTACTGTTCGTCACCTCCACAGCATAATTGGCAACAAAAAATGGGATATGGCAGTCCATCGTGGACAAGGTGAATGCAGTCGGAGTGCTGAAGAGGACAATGGAAGAGGTCAAGAGGCGCTGGAATAATGTGAAGCGCAAAACCAAGCAGAAACTCGCAAACAACCAGAAGGCAGCAATGCAGGCTGGAAGTGGGAGTCCAGCACCACAGGAGGAGCTGGATGAGATGGAGGAAATGGTGTCCACAGTCATCAGTGGGGAGACGGTGGCAGGAGTTGGGGGACCGGACACTGCTCAACATGAACTGACACCACAGCAACAGGGTGAGTAACGACCAGGGACTGGGGGAAGGGGGGAGATGGGCACAATGGCACACATGCACAATTAAGGAGAGCACACTGCACACCCACAATGACTCTGGAGCATGTCCCTGATCCCCTTGGCACACTGCAGCACACCTAGGAACAGCAAGTAGGACCCCGCCGACTATGTGCCCAGAGGGGGCCTGTCCCACTCACCACCAATCTCATAACCAACCCATGCACATGTGTTAAACCCAGCAATGCGACATGTCTGTGAGCAACATTGACAATGCAAGTGACACTGCATGGCGAATAGCATTGCTGCAGTCAATATACCATGAAATGTTGAACGCAACGACACTGAGGTGGCTGAGTGTGGACCACATCCATAAAGGAGCAGATCACACGCTGACACATCCACGTGCACAAACCCCCCCTGACGTCAACAACACATCTGCGGACAAACCATGCATCAGACCCCCAACTCCAACCAAGAGACCAATGTACCCAAGTATGCAACATCTCAGCACTGTTGAAGCACAGAACTCAAAGGCACACCACATGAAAGGGATAAGGGGTAGCAAAATCAGAGCTGCAGGGGCGACTCTCCCAAAATGCAGCACACACACATAACATGCAATGCACATCAACATTGACAACAAAGTGGTACAAACCGTAACAAGTCCAAAACAGAACAGGGGACACAAATGGAGCCGCTTGTCTGTTGAACCTGGCCAATCACATTTGGCATAGCATGGAAATGTGAGAAGATAATGTACAAGTACTAACACACATCTGTGATGTTGTCGAAATGTCCATTGTCCCGCATCAAATAGGCAGCTCCTCTAATACAGTCACAATGTACATTGTCATGCAGTCTGTATGTAAACTCATACAATGCATCAACATACATGTGAACACAATTTCAAACTGCATCTCCCCTTCACATTGCAGGGAGAAAACCAACACCTCCTGCTGAGCAGACTGAACCTCTCTTCTCTGATGACAAAGAGGACCTCCACACATTTGACACCGACGCCCTCCAAGAGTTCATCAACAGCTATGTCAACACACCTCCAGGAGCAGGGCAGCCTAGCAGCATCAATGAGACCCCACCCCCTGCACCGACCACACAGCAGGCAGCACCCACCACCATGGCTGCCTCCCAGGACCCCCACGAACAACACATGGCCTTCCAACGCCATGTGCTGGGGTGCCAGGAGAAGGTGGCTGAACAGGTGCGGGTGGGGTTCGACCGCATTGCAGCCAAACTAGATGCCATACGTGGGACTACTCACAGTCCCTAACAGACACCCACAGTCCGCTCCATGCTCACCAAGGATCCATGGCTGACATTGCTGGAGTCCTGACTCAGAGACAAGAACAACTGTCTAGTCAGAGTGGCTCCAGCGATGTCACCCGGGAGTTGGGACACATGGGAAGGATCATGGAGAACATGGAGCCGATGCAGGTGGAAAGAGTGGCTGCCATGGCTGTACACCAGCAAGAGGTAGCTGGGTCCCTCAATGCCCTGAAGACCCTCCTCATGGCATTGCTGCCACAAGGCCTGGCATGGATGGATGCTGCTGCTACCACTCCATCCACATCTCCGCCCCCTGAAGTGTCAGTGCCACACAGTGTGGCAGACATTCCACCTCCGGCCCCTGAGGTGTCGCTGCCACACAGTGCTGGGGACAGAACACCACCACCCACATGTGAGGCACATGAAACAGCAGAGGACGAAGATGCAGATGATTCTGTCTTGGTGGTAAGAAGGAAGTGGTAGCATTCATCTCCGCCATATGGCCTGTTCCTGCTTGGTTCTGCCCTCTGCATCATCACCTTCCACTGCCCCCCGATGCACTCTGCGACACTCATCTTGGACCTCAACATGGACTGCCACATTCTGTTTTGTTACCAATGACACAGCAATCAGACTGTGGACTGGACTCTTTCTCTTCTGATGAACTTGTCATTCCCTAAAGGACTCTGGCTGGCCCTCCATGCGCCAACAATGTTAAGTGGGGTTTGCATGGCCCTGTACTGCTCCAGCTACAACACCACACTGAATGTGCATTAAACATTCATTTTCACACAGATGTGTCATGTCTGTGATCATTCAAGTGTGGAAGAATGGATGGATGTATGGTCAGTGAGTCCCCCTTACGTCCATGTTGCTCATGTTGTGGGATTTGAGTCACAGGGTGCAACATTGCCGATTGCAGTCCGGGTGCGCCGACACTACAACAGAGATACACGCATTTGTTACTTCCTTGTGTAGGCCAGGAAGAAACCACGCCCAGTGCCCCAGGGTCACTGTTCACACCCTTACACTGGATTGGCATACGCCAGGCCAGTCCACTCCGCTCACGCTCACAGGGGGGGACAATGCTACATGTCCCAGGTCTTCCCAATAGGGATCCGCTGATCACAAGTCTAGTTGTCAGCATGCCACAGCCACTCCCTCACGGCTGGTTCACACCCACGCCACACCCATCCAGTACAGGCATCAGAGGACATGTGACCCTGCCAATAAAAAGGGCCAGGCGCACGTGCTGGGTGCCATTTCCACTCTCTATCTGGGTGTATTTGTGTGGTTATTATTTAAGCATGAAGGCCTAGGGCACGACAACATCACATTCCAAACTGCCGGAGGTGACACCACGAGACTCAATCATAAAGGGCCCATGACTTGCGTTGCACAGACTTGGTGGCGCAGAATACACTGCTGCCGGCACAGCCCTACCTCCACGGGAAGGTGACTTTCAGTACACAGAGGTAGGGGCTCCTTAAGTGCAGAGCGGGTGTGCAGCCTCGGATGATGCGCCATCCTGGTGGTCTGGACTGGTAAGGATTTGTGTGTGCCCTGCTGGACCGCAGTGTAGGCCTGAGCCTGCGGGCTGCGCATGCTGACTGCCACGTGGCGTGGCCTCGCAGTTCACAGAGTTAGTGGCACCTATAGGGCTGAGCGGGTGTATATCCTGTGATAATGCCGTGGGCACTTTGTTCTCTGCCATTGCAAAATCCAGATCCAGAATGACGTGTGTGACCTTGTGGCCTGCGGTGCGAGGCTGCATGATGTGGAGGCTTCCAAGGTCATGGGCCTCCGGCTTGGAGATTTCACCGGCACGTGGTGGGCCTCTTGGAGACACACCAGTGGCGGAAGGTGAGCAGCGAGGCTTGTGCGCGCAGGGGTGGACAATCACCGCTGGGCGGTGGGAGGGGCTGGGGTGCAGCAGCCTTTGTGCGCAGGGGCGGGTAAGCGATGATGGCGTGTGCAATTATGTGAACTCTGCCATTCATAAATCTGGACTCTGTTTCAGGTAAGGGACCTGGTGGACTGTAGTGTGTACCGGCACATGGTTGGAGACACACCGGTGGCACCAGGTTAGCAGTGAGGCCTGGGTGTGCAGTGTTGGCACTCTCTTACTCTCTCTCTCTCCCTTTCTTTCTCCCTTTCTCTCTCTCCCTTTCTCTCTTTCTCTTTCTCTTTCTCTCTCTCTTTCTCTCTCCCTCTCTTCCTTTCACTCCCTCTCTCTCCCTTTCTTTCTCCCTTTCTTTCTCTCTCTCTTTCTCTCTCTCTCTGTCCTCTGATGAGCTAATGGCACACCTTCTTATCTTGGATTTTGTCTTGCAGGCTGTGACTTACATTTTGTGCAGAGGAGACCCGCCATGACTCTTCCATATATTTGTCTTGAGTTTAGTTTGAATAAAATGATTTGTTTGGAAATTCAAAGATTAATGAATGGTTCTCCTTTCTCTTACCACACATGAATGCTGATTGTTGTGATTGTGCGACATCATGCAAATTGTTTTGATCATGATTACGTAGACTGTTGATGTAAAATATCTTTATCCGGGGGGTGGGGTGCCCTGGGTAGGGCCTGGGGGGGGGGTCCTGGGGGTGGTGGCGGTGGGTGGTTTGGTCCTCTTGGGTGTCCGAGCTGCATGATCAGTAACTCAATGGCATCTGTTGTTCTTCAGGTGTGGCTCTGGGCTGCACTCCCTTTCATGGCGCAGGTTGTTGTCGGATTTTACACCAGGTAAGAGCAGGTGCTGCTAATGCACCTTATCACCTGTTTTGTGATCTCATCGCCGATCTGTCTGGTCGTTGAGAATGTTGCGAAGTGGTGTTGTGGTGGCTTTTTGCACAGGAACGCCTACTCTGCATCTCATTAGCGTTAGTTGCCGGCGTTATCTGTGGCGATGTTTTTTGCGGCTGCTATCGCAGGTAAACTGGTGATATCGGCTGTTAGAACCTGCTTGTGAAAGGTACGATGAATGTATCACCACATTGGCTGCGATAAAGTGCCGATAACTCGGCGATAAATCCTTGAGAAAGTGAGGAGTATCTTTTTCCTGAAACAGAGAAGCTTGAGGCTAGTGATACCTTTTAATGGTGCTTTGGTAAAGAAAACATCCTCTTAGTCTTGGGGTTAGTGGGGCCAGCTGAGTGCTACTCAGCAACATGGAAACACCTCTCATTTAGTGAAGGGTACAGTGATAAGGAGAAGGGGAGATTGGGTACAGAATTTTCGTACTTTGTTAGAAATGGGGGTCTCTGGTTGGCAGAGGTAGGTACCTTTGTCCAAATAGGGACCCTTGCTTCTAGTCAGGGTAAGGGGGATACACACTTTAGATAACCCCCGCTCACCCCCTTGGTAGCTTGGCACAAGCACAAAGGCTTATCCCAAAGGCAATGTGTAAAGTATTTGTACCAACACTCACAGTAACCCAGTGAAAACACCACAAATGAACACCACACCAGTTTAGAAAAATAAAATATCTTTATCTAAACCAAACAAGACCAAAACAACAAAAATCCAACATACAGATACTCAGTAAAATGTCTTTAAAAGGATGTTGCAAAAATAAGCTTGTAGAAATCAAACAGCACCAACTGCGGCTATCATGACGTCAGGACAGCACAAAATCACGGCATCGGGCGCGGAGTCACACAGACCCCCAAACAACAGTACCTTGGAAACTGAAGTCGGTGACGATACACGGCGTCGAGATGGCCGATGCCGGCTCCAGTGATGATGCGACGTCGGCAAGTTTCTCGAGTCACCCTCGGAGGTTATCGGCGCCACGATAACAGGATGCAGGCACTGGCAAAGATGAAGTCAATGCAAGTGCCGGCATCAGTCACGGCCGTTCACCGCCGGCAGCCGCGGTCGTCATAGGGCGTTGGAGCTACGGAGCAGGCCGGGCGCTGTGTTATTCACTTCATGAGCGGCTCCCCGGGACTCGGTGCAGGTTGCGGCGTCACAGTGTCGGCGCTGACGGCGTCGAAAACTGATTTTCTTGCTTCTCTTGGGTTTCTTTCAGCTCCCAACAGCAGAAACAACCTCCAGGGGCCCAACTCAGTTACAGGCACCTCCTGGCAGGTCGGAACTCCCAGCAAGGAAGTTCAGGGGAGCTGGGGTGAAGTCCTTTTGCTCCTGGGACTTCAAAACGGGAGGCCAGCTCTTCTTTAGGCCATTGGAAACTTTCTTTAAGCAGGGGACACAGCACACAGCAAAGTCTTTCTTCAAGCAGGGGACACAGCACACAGCAATGTCCTTCTCCCTTCTTTGGCAGAAACAGCAACTGCAGGCCAACCCCAGACACACAGCAAGAGCAGTACTTCTCCTCAGTTTATTCAGCTCTTCTCCTCAGCAAGGGTTCCTTTTGATTCCAGCAATAGTATAAAGTCCAGGGGTTTTAGGTTAATACTTATACCTCAAAATGTCTTTGATCCCTTTGTGCAAGGGGCTCTGAGCCCAGTCCAAACCAGTTTTGGGGGCACTCTGTCAGTGCACAACAAAATCCTTTGTCAGTGTGAACCTTGGATTCAGACGTACCACAGGGGAACGGAACCAGCATTGTGGAAGGCAGGCACAGCCCTAGTCAGGTACAGGTGCTACTCCTCCCACCACTCCAAATGCAGATCAGGCCTATTCAGCCTAGTGCTGACTCATCGAGACTCCTGGAGCCACTGCAACTCCACAGCCCCTGTCACTCCAAAGCCAGATAGTCAATCCACACACAGGCAGAGGCACACAGAAAGGTTGAACAAGAAAATACCCACTTTCTAAAAGTGCTATTTTCAAACACATAATTTAAAAACCATTCTTACTAAAGATGTGTTTTTAAATTCTGAGTTCAGGGATACCAGACTCCAATTTTCTATCTTATCCCTATGGGAAGATGTACTTGTAAAATGTTACAAAGCATTCCCCATTCTGTCCTATGGGCAAGATCGCCTTTCAATAGGGAAAAACGAAATTGGCAGTATTTCGCTATCAGGGCATGTTACACACACCAGTACATGTCCCACCTTCCACATACACTGCACCCTGCCTAGCGGGGTACCTTGAGCCTACTATAGGGATGTCCTATGTGCAAGAAAAGGGAAAGGGTAGGGCCTGGCAAGTGGGTGCACTTGCCAGGTCGACATTGCAGTTAACAAACTGAGAGCAGGCACTGCAGTGGCAGGCCTGAGACATCTTTTCTGGGCTTCTCATGCGGGTGGCACAATTAACGCTGTATGCCCACTAGTAGCATTTGATTTACCAACCCTGGCACACTCAGTGCAGTTTACTAGGGACCTACTTGGAAAACAAACATGCCAATCATGGATAACCAATCACAATAACTATTTACACAGAGAGCTTATGCACTTTAGCACTGATCAGCAGTGGTAAAGTGCCCAGAGACCTAAAGCCAACACCAACAGGTCAGGGAGAAAATAGGAGGAAGATGAAGGAAGTGGCCCTTAGGGCTCCACTCGGGTTATTTACAACCACCTGCTATGCCTTCCCAAGTAATGAAGAGTCGGTCAGACAGTAGAGAATATAAGCAAGCATTTTATTAGCAATACTCTGCAGAGAAGTCCAATCTGACCTGCACCCTAAGATGTCTGCCGAGGGACTGGCTCCCCAACAGTCTGCAACACATCATCATTCCACAAAGAGCCTCCAACCACGCCCACAGTGGAACGTTACCGGCTCAGGCCAAATGTGAACAAAGCAGGCACAGAAGGATGGGCTACCACCTGCCAGATGGGTGTATATTATCAGTGTCTCAAGGTCGCCGTGTTGAGGCTCGGTGTCTCCTAACGTGGGAGCAAAGTTACACACAAGGATAGGAATGCAAGGGCAGAATGGCCTATTCATTAGTAAGTCAGAACCCAACCTTGAGCAGGAAAGGAAATAATAGCTTAATACAGTGTTCTGATGAGGCAAGTGTAGGAAGGTGGAATCTGACTGCATGGTTGCCACCACTTTTTTTCTGGTGTTTTGATGGTTTTTGACTTATTTTGGATGGGAACCCACTATTCAGGTCCCCAGCCTATCTGCTTTCACTTATAAATTGATTTCCTGTACTTTAGGTACATTTCAGATTGGATCTGGAGTGCCCTTATAAGTCCCTAGTATATGGTACACTATGTACCCAGGGCATAGGTACCCCAGAGGCCTACCAGGGGCTGAAGCATGTATTATGCCACCCCTGGAAAGCCACCCAAAATGACACCACCGGTCTGCTACTGCAGCCTGGGTAAGGTGGAGCATGCACCCCTTACTGATATATAGGTTCACTATATCTCACCATATACCCACATATAAACCTATAAGTCACTCCTATGGCAGGCTTTATCAATCCTGAAGGCAGAGTGCTTGGTTCCTATGTGAGAGGATGCCCCTGAATGAGCAGAGCCCCTCTGCAGCATTCGGAGACCCTTCTCTGATGCTGTTGGTAGTGCAGCCTGGCCATGTACTCCAAAGTGCATTATAACCAAACGGTAAATGCTAACTTTGGACTGGCTGCACGGAAACATGTCATGTTTGGTGTCAAACACCTTGGAATCATACCCCCACACCAGTAACTGGTGTGGGAGTATGATCCCACCCTTCTAGAAGGAAATACATGACAGCACTGGTGTACCCAGTAGAAACTTAATAGAGCCCTGGCATCACAAAGTGGATGCTACAGCCACAGACACGGGTCTGGCCTCCTGCTGCTGACTGAAACTCTGACAGGGGAGGCCTGAAAAATAGGTTTCCTGTCACAGGGAGGTGTAACCATCTCCCAGACAGGCTTATGTGTATTGGGGCTGGGTGGGAGCACTCTCTGAGTGCTTTTGAAGTCCTGCACTGGGGGCACATTTGGTATCCCTGTGCATAGTCCAGCTCAAACCGGTTCAGGGGCTTCCAGCCCCTGCTCTGGCATACAACTGGACAAAGGAAATGGGTTTAGCCACCCCTCTTTCCAAACCCTCCCATAGGTGGGTCCCCAGAGTATGGCCAACCCCCTACTTTAGTATAAGTATGGGACCCCTGTCCTTAGGACTTTAGATTACCTTGGATGAAACTCTGAAGCTGAATCCTCGACCTCCGACACTCTGCTCAAGACCAGAGAAATGAAGAAATCTCCCTTGGGGTCAAGGAGTGACTCCCCTGCTTGGCAGGCACCAATGAAGCAATTTTCGGGTCTGCATCATTGAAGCTCCCGCCGGACTCCGAAGTATTTGCAGCCCAGGAAGAGGATTTCCAGACATCTCAGAGGCCGACCCGAGTCCCCAGCAAAGCTGAGACCCAAAGCCCTCGTGAGTAGCGTGGAACCGGAACCTGGTACAAGGTGGCCACTAGAACTAGTGGACAGCATATATCAGGCCAACTTCTCACAGCAAGCAATACGAATAATGAGGCCTAGTTCAGACACAGGCTAATGGGGATTGCGAAATACAAAATGGAGTCACATTTGCTAACTGAGGCTTGCGCATTACAAGGATAACTCAGTGGCTTACATAACGTGAATGCAAATGGAACGCCATTTAGTCGCACACTGCTAACCTACTATGGCACTGAATAAGTATATAATAAGAATAGAGTTTTTCTAGCCTAACAAAGAAGCAAACAGTTTGGGGATAACCCTGCAAAAAGGGCAATTTCCAACACTCTTCTACTAAAAAGATGTAATACATGTTAAAATAACTGGCTCACTTGTGTCTGGTTATACTAATGGTAAAGCTTACAGGTCATTCTACGACAAGGGGCTTGTGCTGATCCTGCCCACTAAAAGTATGAATTGACAGATTTGATTTTGATATAGCTCCGAATTGATTTATTTATGTATTTTATTTATCAGCTATAACATTTTGAGCAAAATGTTTTTCATAGCTATGATGGCAGTACATGGGTAACCAAAGTAGGGTGGTTAACACAGTTCACCGGAAAACAGTGCCTGTTTTGTTCTATTGTAATAAGAGTGGCAAATAAACAAAAAACACATATGACAAATGCATGGTTAGAGAAATGCCCTGTTTGTAGCTAAAGGATCATAAAGGCATGCAACTAACCCTCAGCGAGGTTTAGTTATTATTACTGACGTTCGAGTTGCAGCAGATGTTTTTTTAATACTATTTTCAACTCTTGGAGAGAATGAGTGCAGCAATATCAGGTGATAAAGCATTCCACTGATGGGGTGTAGGAGCTACCAGGCAGGGCACAATGTTGCATAGGTATGCCCAGAAGGTTGAAATTGGAGGACTGTAGGCACCAAGTTGGTGCATAGCAGTTAGGGACCAGGTCATAAACTGATTTGAATACACATGTTTGTATTTGCTTGGTTTAGAACCTTTTCTAGTGTAGGATAGAAGTAAGGAAGTCTAGCAGGAGAAAATTACAGGAGATCAACCTACTCAAACCAAATGAGATAATGAGAGTTTTGGCTGCATTTGATAATATGAGTATGTGTATCCTGCATATGTTCAGAAATTGAAAGTGTGCTGGAGTGGCATTGTTGAAAGGGTCAGATGGTGTACAGGAAGGGATAGCAGCTTTGATTGACTTTGGAAGGGGATTTGGTGACAAAGTGTGGTAATCTAGATGGGTGAGATTGGTGTGTTGTGGATGTGTACCAGTATGGTGGCGGAACACTATATAGTTTTGGCAGTTTGTTACTAATAGTGCTTTTCAAGAAGAGTTATGTGGTAATGTCACTGTGAGACGATGGGTCACTGATAGATAAATGAAGACGAGTGATCAACATTCATGAAACCTACAAGTCATGTGTGTGTGTGTGTGTGTGTGTGAGAAAGTGGATTATTTGTTGAAGCGGGTGGTAGTCCTCATCAACTTATAATGGCACTAATCCTTACCAGGTCCAGTGAGGTCTCAATAATTTAAACCCGAGCTCTGTAGAACAGAGCAGACAGGCTTAACTTAGGACAAATGTATACAGTATTTATCAGTACCAAAATGGTTAAAAGTAGAAAACACAACATAATAAAAATTCCACTCATATTAATAAAAAAAAAAAGACTAAAGGTTAATTGTAGGAAGATGGCTCTCTATATAGTGTTCTAATAGGTACACTGTGCAGAGAGTCCAGGGAATTCCCAAATGGTATTCAGTGGTAAAAGCAGATAATTCTAATGCTCTTTTTTTGGTAGTGTGGGCTAGCAGTTACGCTTATCAGAGGATAGTGCTAATATTTATTGTCATTCACAGATGCAATAAATTAGACAAATACTCAAGAATAAATCAGAGACCAATTTGTAAAAATAAAGTCAAGTTTTATGTATTTTAGAGATCAAGGGGTATATTCACAAGAACGTGTGCTAAACATCTCTAAAAAATGTAACGCAACTTTACACATCACAGCCTATCGCGGGAAAATAACCCAGTGTCAACGTGGAATTGACAACACGGCGGTACCATGCGATAGTCTGCCGAAAAAGCAACCAATGTCAGCGATACAACGACTGCGACGGAGATAAAAACACATACCCCAACGCGTAAAAAGACGCAATGTTCCCAAACGCGATAAAAAAACAGTGACAACCAGCTAGAGGCCAACAATACCCACGCGTAATGTGGGAAAAAGCACAAGAAGAGCATACGGAAAATGCCACTAAAAAAACAACATCAACTGCGGAGTACCACGGATGCACCCTGACCGACTGCAGAGGACAACATGAACCCCACAATCCCCACAGAGGAACACCCAGGAATACAGAGCCCGTGGAAGGGCAATGGGAAGAGAAAGAGGAAGACAGGGTACAGTCACCAGGAAAACCCAATCAGCGCCACTGATGAGCCAGAACGCCACCACCAACTGTACGTCGCCTCCAACGTGTCATTGGCAACAAAGAGGCAAAGATGGCACACCACCTCAGACCTTGTGAATGCCGTCGTATTGCAGAGGAGGACAATGGAAGAGCACAAGTGGCTCTGGACTGATGTGAATGGCAAAACCAAGCAGAAACTCGCTGCCAACACCAAAACAGCAACGCACCCCAGAGGAGGGGGGCCAGCAGAACACCAGGAGCTGAATGACATGGAGAAGATGGTGGCCACAGTCACCAGTCTGGAGATGGTGACAGAAGTCGGGGATCCGAACACAGTCCAACAAGACTCGACACCACATCAACAGGGTGCGCACCGACCAGGGAGTGGGCGGACAGGGGGAGATGGGCACAATGGCACACATGCACAATTAAGCAGAGCACACTGCACACCCGCAATGACTCAGGATCATGTCCCTGATCCCACAGGAACACTTCAGCACACACACAAACACCAAGTAGTCCCACATACATCATGTGCCCAAAGGGGCACCCACCTAACACATCACCAAGCACACAACCAACACAGGTCACACTCGGACACAATCACCTTCACAAACAACCCCTGACGTCAACGACACATCTGCGGACTAACCATGCCCAAGAGTCACAACTCGACAAACAGCACAAGTTACCCAAGTCTGCAACATCTCAGCACTGTGGAAGCACAGAACTGACAGGCACACCGCATGAAAGGGACCAGTGACAGACAAATCAGAGCCGCAGGAGCGAAACACACACCGTGCAGCATACACACATAAGTATAAGTGCACCTCGACATTGACAACATCCCGGTACAAACAGCAACACCTCCACAACACAACACAGGACACAACTGGTGCCACAAATGTGCACAACAAGGCAAATCACATCTGGCACAGCAGGAAACTGTGACATGACAATGTACAAGTACAACCTGTAACCTGCAAATATGTTTTAATCACACATGCTGTGCTTCTGGACATTTTGTACTGTCCCATGATTGCCAGGGACAGCCACAATGTGGTGTGCTCATGAGAAGAAAGTATCAATGATGGTGTTTCTATGGGCCATTCCTGCCGCAACTGCAGTGTGATGTGGGCCACCTGCCCCATCATCATCATCATTGTCCTGTACTTCTGGAACAGGGATCCATGGGGCATTAGTGCGTACACAGATGTTGTGCAACACACAACATGCAATGATCATCTTGCACACGATGTCCGGGCTGTACAGGAGCTTTCCACCTGTGCCATCCAGTTACCTGAAACGTGACTTAAACATGCCAAATGTGCGTTCAACGATGCCCCTGGTGCATATGTGAGCTGCATTGTACTGCCTCTGTTCGGGTGTGTTCGGGTCTCGGAGGTGTGTCGTCATCCAAGGGCAGAGTGCATATCCTTGATCACCTGTGACAGTGCAGGGAGAAAAGAGTCAATACTAACCCTGGGCGAGACCCTACGCTTCGCCCACGTAGTGTACGTAGCGGTGCCTGCTTCGCAGTTTTCGACGTAGGCGAAGCAGGCAGCGCTACGCACACGCCAGGGCGAAGCGTAGCTGCCTGCCACCCACCTCCCGCCCGCCCTCCTTTTTAAAACATACCCTAAGTGTAAATTAAATAAAAGTAAAGACTCTTACCTGAAGCGCGGCGTCTCCGGGGCTCCCTCTTCCTGGTTTCCAACTACTTCTGACAAATGCGCATGCGCGGACGCCCGCGCATGCGCATTTCTTGCGAGAAATACGCATGCGCGGGCGCATGCGCATTTGTCAGAAGAAGTTGGAAACCAGGAAGAGGGAGCCCCGGAGACGCCGCGCTTCAGGTAAGTATCTTTACTATTATTTAATTTACAATTAGGGTATGTTTTAAAAGGAGGGTGGGCGGGAGGTGGGTGGCGCGTAGTGGGGCTACGCGGAGCACGTAGTGCGCGTAGATTTGGGCACACTACGCGCTGCTTCATGTAGCCCCACTACGCCCACCCTTAGTCAATACGTGGTTCGGCAGGATGTGATGGCAGGCCCACTAACCCAGTGTTGCCTGTGCTGGCTGTGTGTGTGGTGAGTGTAAGCCAGCCCTCAGGGAGTAGCTGGTGCTGGCAACAACTCTAACAGTCATCAGGCACTCAGAAAGGCAATGTCAGAACAACAAGGGGGGATGACTTGAGTAGCACAGGGTTAGTGGCCCTGGATGCACAGCGGCCGACACGGGCCCACCGCCACGGGACGCTGACCTGCGGGAGACTGGGGTAGGGTCATGGGGGCAGAGCAGGGTCTTGTATGTGTCATAGGTGCCTTCCGCTGAGTGTCTTGGGTGAGAATGGGTGGTCTACCCCCAGGGCATGATGCAGAGGGCACATGCCAGCTGTGTCAGGCAACATGACGGATATGAATGCCACAGACTTATGCCAGACACCAAGTCCATACCTGTCCGTTGCTGATGACAACCCCCAGGTTACAGCCTCAGACACCAATGATGTTCCGCCGGAGGCTGATGGTCACCCACGGTGCACAGGGTTAGTGGCACCACGTGTCGCCGGCTTGCATTGAACAGGGTTAGTGGCACCAGGTGTCGCCAGCTTGCGTTGAACAGGGTTAGAGGCACCACGTGTCGCCGGCTTGCATTGAACAGGGTTAGTGGCACCAGGTGTCGCCAGCTTGCGTTGAACAGGGTTAGTGGCACCACGTGTTGCTGGCTTGCGTTGAACAGGGTTAGTGGCACCACGTGTCGCAGGCCTGCAATATGGAATTATGCCTCACTAATTGAAGGGAGTCTGGTGCTGTGGCCGCTGCCACGGACTTATGGTCACTGCCTTTGAGGACTCAGGACACAGTTACACATGTGCGACCTACTGGGGCGAAGAGGATACCGGTGGAGTATGTCGATGAGAGAGGAGTAATGTGGGCCAGTGTCCTGTGAGCCTGCGATGGGCTGTGAAGGCTGCAGAGGTCACAGGACTGGGGCTTGGAGCTTGCACAGGCACATGGTGGGCCCTCTTTGACACACGACGGTGTTGGCAGGTGAGCAGTGCGTCCTTGGGGCACTGGGGCAGGCAAGCCTTGTCTGGATATCAGCGTCCTGGTGTGCAGCAGGTGCACAGGTTCGCAGGCCCCGCTGCTCACGGTGTCGGCCTTGTGGCGGACTGCGAGGCACCGTCCTGTCAGTGGCGTTGGCCTTCATGGGAGAGAACCACGCTCTGTGCCATAGAGTTTTTGTCCACACCCCTGCGCAGCCCTGGCGTACTCAGGGCCAACCCACTACGCTCATGCACAGAAGGGGGACGCAGCGAGCGACATTTCCGCTATCTGACCCGCAGCCTGGGGTGACATGGTTGCGTCCACTGCTAACTATTCTCCAGTCACCATCAGTTGTGGCCTGCATGTACATATCTGTGGTTTGCATACCCATGTCTGTCCTGCACATCCACGCCTCACTTGTCGTTGTGTAAATTCCCATTCACGGGTCACTTGCATCGTTCGCACATGGCTGCATTCGCATCTCCAAACGTTCATCTGTTGTGTGGCTGTGGTGCCATGATATAGCTGTATTGTGTGCAGGGGTAGCCCAGGATCACCATGGAGTAGTGTTGCCGTGTCTGGTAGGTTGTCATGTTGATTGACATGTTGTATGTGGTTTGGTCACGTGTACATTCCCACAGTTGTGCGTTGTTTGAGGGTGGCTTTGAGGTGTGTGGTGTGTTAATTTGGCACTTACCAACGAGCAGTCCAGTTCCATATGTGCCATCCTGGAAGCGCTGGTTGATGATGGACTGTCGGAAGATGTAGGAATCGTGCACACTGCCGGGGTAGATTGCGACAACATTGGTGAACATTCCCCGTTGGTCCACTATTCACTGCACATTGATGGAATGCGTGTGCTTTCCGTTGCGGTAGAGGTGTGCAGTATCTGCAGTGGGAACAACTGGGACATGTGTGCAGTCTATTGCCCCCCAAACTGCCGGGAATCCAGCTATGGCGTAGAAGCCTTGCTTGGTCTCCTGCTGTTCCTGCTCAGTGTGGGGGAAGTAAAGGTATTGGGGTATGAAGCTGATGAGGGCATCCAGGACAGGTGTGATGAACTTTGATAGGGCTGGCTGTGAGACCCCTCCGACTCTGGCAGTTGTTGGTTGGAAGGTACCAAAGGCCAACAGGTGCAGCACAGCCAGCAGCTTTGACTGCGGAGGGATGTTGGTTCTCCGCTGTGTTGGGACCGTCAACCTGTGGGTGATGTGGGTCATTATGCGGATGATGGTTGACCTTTTGAGCCTGTAGTGGGCAATGACTTCCTCAGGCGTTAGGTCTATGAGAGTGGTGTGTTTTCGGTAGGTCCGCTGTCTTACTCTGCACTGCCTCTGTGGTGGTCCGAGGGGGTGGGCGGGTCCGGGTCCTGGGGGTGGTGGCGGTGGGTGTTGTGGCCCTGTTGGGGCTCCGAGCTGCATGATGAGTAGCTTCATGGCATTGTTTTCTCTTCGGGTGTGGCTGTGTGTGGGGCTCCGTTGCCTACTGCAGGTCGTCGTCCGGCTTTACACCGGCTGAAGGCAGCTGTTAAATACCTGCTGCTACCGCGGCTTATCGCATGGTTTTGACTTGCATTGTGGATCTGGCCGTTTGTTGTGAAAGTGGTGTTGTGGTTTTTTCGTGTATTTTTGCATGGGAACGCCTACTCTGCATCTCATTAGGGATAGTTGGTGGTGTCCACCGTGAAGATAACTTTTGGGGCAGTTATCGCTGGAATACTGGCAATGTCTGCAGTTTTGCACCAGCTTGTGAATAGGGTGTTAAATATATCTACACTTTTGATGCGTTAAGGTGGTGATAAATCAGATAAGTCCTTGTGAATATCCCCCTAAGAAGACAGTTCTAAGGTAAGTACTTTTTGAGTTATGTTCGGAAAATATATCACTTTTATGCGCAATTACAATAGGAATCAATGGGAAGAAAATAGAACATTGCATAGAAAATCAGGTAATGCTTTCAAAAAGTTCACCTTCTCGTTTTAGGTCAATGTCGGGTTCAGGTCCAAGGTTCCAGCAGGAGAAGTTCCGGAGCATCCTAGATTGGGCGGGAGCAGAGTGCTGAGGGTCTTGGAAACTGGTGTGCAAAGATGAAGAGGGTCACTAGAAAATGCACTGCACAGTTGGACTTACAGGTAAGTCCAGTGGGTCTCCATGGAGGGAGGAGGTTGAAAGGGCCTGGAGACCATGGGAGCAGAGCTGATTGGTTGGTGCTGGGGCTGGGTGCAGAGCAAACAGGTCAGCTGAGTGTCATGCATCTTCAGGATCCCTGCGGTCAGGAGCAGGCAGCTTGGAGAGGCGATCTTGGCACAGCTGGGCCACTAAAGAAATGGGTTTTGGGTGTCTTGGTGTACCTTGATGGGTGCTTGCTTCTGGTGCTTTGAGAGTCCAGTGTGGACTTTTCTTCTAGGTTTTTACCATTGGCAGTTTGGTACCCTAGGTATTGGTACGCTGCAGCTCCGGTAGGTCCTGGTGCTTCCAAACTTGGTAGAGAGGCAGATCTAGCCCTCTGAAGTTATTGTACCTCTTCTTACTTTGATGCTGCGTCAAGGTCGTCGGGGAGCAGCAAGCCAACAAACCGGACATCATGGGATCAGTGATACATTCACTCCAAGAGAGCTTCTCCATGATTTCTCAAAGGCTGAAGGTGCCCTGGGTTCTTGGAGTCCTTGCAAATTTCAGTACGACACAGGGGCAGAAATTGTCAAGTCCTTCTTGCAGCTGGCAGGGTTTAGCGCTTTTTCTTTCCACAGCAGGGCATCTGTTCTCACACAGCAGGTCTTATTTTGTGTTGGTCTTCTTTGGTCCGATGAATCTGAGGTTCAGGTCTCAGGGAGCCACCTAAAAACTGAATTTAGGGGCATTGCAAGGGGAGACAGGTAATAGCCAATGGGCTTTCTACCTTTAGGATCTCTACACCCTCTTGTGACCACTTCCTGTGAGAAGAGGTAGTACCCAAACCATGATGGGAGACTTTCTCACCATCTCAAGATGCTGGAATTTCAGGAGATAGTTTAATCTCGCCTGTTCCACCCTCGGACTAATTTTCTCACTGTTTCTCCTGCAAAAGTAAAGCAGGTAAGGGGGCCTGGCCTCTCCCACTATCTGGGGGTTCCTGGGTTGGATTTCAAAGGCGGCATTGCCTTTGAAGCTTCCCGCCCTGGAAGGCCATCCTGTCCTGGAGGAGAGTTGAAACACCCCTGCCCAGAGCAGGTATTGTTTCTGTGCTCTGAGAGCCCTAGGTCTCACACATGACGTCATAGACGTGTGGTGGTGGCAGGCTGGTGACAACTGGCCAGAGACCCTACTAGTGTTTGGTTGAGTTTCAGGGATCCCTCTAAAAGGGTCTCCTGTGTGAATGTATTAATAAATCCAGCACTAACACCAGGAATGATTTATTAAGACAAGATGTTTGGTACCAAATATCTTAGACATCAGTAAAGCCAATATGGAGCTAGGAAACTCGTGTTGACAAGTATCCATCCCAAGTACTCCTTATGGCTTCCCTGTTCACTTACAACATCACAGAATGGACTGGACATTGTAGTGGAATTTCCGCTCAAGCTGATGTACCTACACATAAGATATAGGGGCATATCAGCAACAACCGGCGATAATTATAGCTAAGCGCACTTAGCGCTAGGATAATTATCGCCAGCTAGCGTGGATTTTTATCGCTGAGATAGCGTGCTATTAGCAACGCTTATCTCAAAAGCGATACAAATCCTAGCGCTAACTGCCTAACGTGAGATTATCGCTGGAAACCCAGCGATAATCTCACGAAATGTGGCGTTAGCTTGTTGATAGGGACTCACAAACTTAGCCATGATATCCACCTTACTTAGCATATCATGGCTAAGTCAGTCCTGAAGCAGGCGTAAGGAAAGTAGCGATAACAGGGTTTATCGCTGCTTTTCCTGCCGCTATGCTTCATAGCGTGGGGCTTGATGATAGGAGAAATGTCGCTTAGCGACATTTCTCCTGTCATGTTTGGTCAGGAACGCCCCCTTTGCATCTCATTAGAGATGCAAAGCTGGGCGTTAAGATTTTGAGCGCTAATGCAAGGTTTCATGCGTTAGCGTGACCTTGCTAATTAGGCGATACAATTATCGCCGCTTTTCGGCCTAAAACGGCTGCAAAAGCGGCTATACTTTTCTATCGCCTCCTTGTAAATATGCCCCATAGTGTGCCGGCCTTAGGGCTAGAGGCCAGAAGTAGGAGTGACATACCTATATCTTATGAAGTGTAGGGTTTGCATGACACACAGGGCTGTCTGCCATTTCCTGCACCAAGACATGCATCCTGCAATGGTAGAGTGCCTAGCCTTGGTAAGGGGGCCCTGGGGTGGCAAAACCAGTGCTGCTGCCCCAGAGGACCTTCTTTAGTACCCATGACCTGGGTACCAGGGGTACCACTTATTAGGAACTTACAGGTGTAGCTGAAATTGCGCCTATTGTGGTATAGTTTAGGGAAAGAACACTGGTACTGGGAACCTGGTTAGTAGGGACTCAGTACACCTCAGTCAAAGTTGAATCAAAAGTCAGGCAAAAAACTGAGGGGGTACCACAATAAACACCCAGTTTCTCACATTAATCTTCAAATAAACATCAGAATGACAAATGGCACTTAAGATATGCTTTTTTAAAGTTTTATATATTTCTAGCACCAAAATGCCTTCAGTGTCAATCACGAGTATCTGGGCACACTACACTGGGTCTAAGTCAAAAGTTAAGGTTGACAGCGATGGAACTTGAGTTGGATACAGAGCCCAGTTTGGACCCAGTCGAAAGTCTTACCTTCTGACTTAGACTCTGAAATAGAAGTCTAAAAATCCTCAGTGGGGCAAGGCAGCAGGCAGTGCCTGAGATGGGTTACACAAGGATGTCAAAGTAATGTGGACTTTTTGTTCTGTCTGTGCAAATATCTTGTAAAAATCATTTGTTAGTGTTCCTTAAGAGCTGGATTGTACTGCATTAAAGAAAATGAAATGGGATAATAAATTATCTTTTCTGACATAAAGAATTTTCAGATTGCTTTGATATTTAGCTTGCCTGTATGTGTACCAAATCCTCTCTGAAACTATAGTAATATATTATCAGGTAGAAGATAGCAGGGCCATTTAATATGATTTAAATCCCACATTCGTGCTCTATACATAGGTTAATTTCAGTTATTTGATAATAATAAATATCTTTGCATACTTCACCACAAAATGTATGTGCACATCAGGCCATGTAAATATTACTTCTTCTATGTACATATGGGTATATATAAATTGTTAGAAATCTGTTTTTTCATTGGCAGAGGTATGCACCCTGTCCAAGCAGGAACCACAATCCTAGTCAGGGTAAAGCAGATACACACTGAAAGATAAATTTTGTACACCCTCTGGTAGATTGACACAGAGCAGGCAGGCTTATCTAAAGCGGCAATGTGTAAAGTATTTGTGCAACACACACAGTAACACAATGAAAACACCACAAAAATACTCCACACTGATTTAGAAAAATAGACAAGAATTTCATAAATAAATCAAGACCAAAATGATAAAAATCCACTACGTAGAAGTAGAGATATCAATTGTTAAGGAATAAAGCTGTTTCTAGCACTTAGACGCAATAAGGCTTATAGGGGTTATCAGGTCATGCTGGACTGGGGCCTACCTTATGGGGGACTTATGTGCAATAAAAGGGGAGTTTAAGGCTCGGCAAAGGGATTTAAATGCCAAGTCAAAGTGGCAGTAAAACTGCACACACAGGCTCTGCAGTGAAAGACCTAAGACATGTTAAAAAGGCTACTAGTGTGGGTGGCATAATCAGTGCTACAGGCCCAATAGTAGCATTTAATTTACAGGCCCTGGGTATATGGTATACCACTTTACAAGGAACATATAAATAAATTAAATAGGCCAATTGTGTATATACCAATGTTACCTTGTTTAGGGGAGAAGCACATGCACTTTAGCACTGGTCAGCAGTGGTTAAGAGCTCAGAATACAAAGGTCAACAAAAAGATTCAGCAACAAGAGGTCAGCAGGCAAACCGTTCGGGGGTAGACCATTCTAAGGATGACAGGTCTAACATATATGTATATATATATATATATATATATATATATATATATATATATATATATATATATATATATATATATATATATATATATCTATCCGTCACAATTGCGATAAAACACACTCTCAGGCTCCAAAGTAAGTACCAAGTGGGATGTTTATTTCCACGCTACGCGTTTCGGCTAAACAGCCTTGTTCGTGTGAACAAGGCTGTTTAGCCGAAACGCGTAGCGTGGAAATAAACATCCCACTTGGTACTTACTTTGGAGCCTGAGAGTGTGTTTTATCGCAATTGTGACGGATAGAAATTTTGAATACCGGGTGCTCTTCCGGAGCACACACCACCCTCCACGGGTCCGTGGTCTCACAAGGAGCGTTTTTTGGTTGGATATATATATATATATATATATATATATATATATATATATATATATACTCAAGGTACGCTGCTTGCATTTTAACACCACACGGCTCGGGAGGTTTTCAATGCTCCGCATAATTCTCTGGTTTCATTTGGAACGACTGGATTACACATGAGGATCTAACTATATTTCATCCTTATATGCAAATATGTCTGCCGACATGCTCAGAACTCGAGAACTTGCCGCAGAGGAGATGTTCTTGGATGACACAGGGGACACAAATTGTGCTAATAGAGGAAGAAACAAAGAAGTTAATGCCAATGGCGGTGCTATTGGGGTAAGGGAGAAATTCAAAATGTTGGAAAAACTAAAAAAACAGGAGCAGTCCAAATGGTGGGAAGCACGCTCCCTCAAAAGGTATCTTGATGTGGGGCGAATACCTAGAGGACTTCGCATTATGATAGCCCCTAGTTATGAGGCGCCTAATCCACTCATGATGGCTGAATGGGGAGAATGCAACCTGGAATCGTCGCGACGCCTGGTGGAAATTCTGGTCAAATATGCTGATATAGACCGGGAAGAGTTACAAGGAAAAATTGATGTCCTGGAGGGTGATATTACTGCTACTGAAGGAGATTCACAGGCAAACCACAGACGCATGGAAGAAATGAACGGTAGACTTGCCAAAGAGGAGGAAAAAATTAAAGCGCGTAAGACCTTTAAGTTCAAACGGGACCGCGATGACTACGCGAGTGGTCAAATATTTACATTTGCCAGACGTTACGATTCACTACGAGAAGCGACAGCAAGGAAACGCACGCAAGGTAAAGACACAATCGCACCAGCACAGCAATGTAGTGAACTGGCTACCGCGTCTGACCTTAGCTCGGCTCCGGATAGTGAATCAGACAATGAAAGCAGCAGAAGGATCACCCAAGATGGAATCAAACTGACTCTGGGGGAAGAATTGGACATTTTAAAACAAAGCAGGCGGGACACACTAAGACCACGCAACCAGGGGCCAGCAATAAAACAAAATCAAAAAGGCGAAGGGAGCGACGCCAGGCAAGCCGAAAAAGGAGAATTCAGGAAGCGGGCCGAGGCAGGGGAAGGAGGCAGTAAAAGATACTGGAAACGACAGCGTCATCCCCCCTACCGACGAGCACGACATTAACTCTATCATAAACCTGGCAAACATTAACCTTTCGGCAGCTGAAGCCCAAATTCTAACTCTGGGACTGTCCCACTGCCAGGAGTCAAACTTTCAGTACACTACTACTCGTGTGGATGTCTATCAATTCACACGGAAACTGAAACTACTCAAATTTCACCAGCTCAGAGCACTCACCAATCAATCAGAAAGAAATGCTCCGAATGTGGAACAAGATATCTATTCGGGATTGTTGGTTTCTGATGCGGAAACATACCGTGATATTCTGGAATTGGGTGAGGTAGCGCAAACCAATGGATCCTGCATGTCCCCCTTGGAAACATGTGTTAGACCAACAACCCCGTTCAAAAACAAATCTAAATTTGTACCAATCATGGCAAGGGATGGGCTTGATGCATTTAATAAATATGTGGTCAATCAAATTAAAAAACTTAACCACATAGTCAACAGCCCGGACAGGAAGTATGCCAACAAAGAAAGGAAATATTACCAACTCATTGCAAAACTACAAAAGGAAGACATTGTTGTCAGGAATTCAGACAAGGGGGGAAATATTGTTTTATGGTCTATGGAGGAATATCTTAAAGAGGCTTATACCCAACTCAATGATGAGCAATGCTACAGGAAGAGCACTCCCACCAAATACAAGAGCACACAGGAAGTGCTGGCCAAATATCTGCTGGCATGGAAAGGCCTGGGATTATTGAGTGGGGATGAGTACAAATTCCTCAAAACATCCTACGATTCCATGTATATATTTTATACCTAAAGTACATAAAAACATGAATAAACCCCTTGGCAGACTAATCATTGCCGCTTGCGATGGACCACTGGAAAATCTATCTAAATATATAGACTACTTTCTGCAGCAATATATATGAGGAACTTAAAATCGTATATTCAAGATACATGTGATTTTTTAAACAAAATTAACAATCTAGAATGGAGCACAGATTACCTACTGATAACTTTAGATGTGTGCTCACTTTACACATGTATACGTAATAAGGATGGCTTGAGAGCAGTAGAGTATTTTCTTAGCAGCAGATCCATCGTGTATGCTCAACACACAAAAATGCTTTTGGACATGTTACTATTTAGTCTTGACAACAACCTCTTCCTTTTTAATGGTCAAATGTACCAACAAACGCAGGGTGTAGCCATGGGTGCCAGTTTTTCTCCCAGCTATGCCTGTATTTTTATGGGCTGGTGGGAGGAACTGGTCCTCATGTGACAATTTGAATACGCCTATAACAATCATGTTATTTGTTGGCTCAGATTTATTGATGATTTGTTTATCGTTTGGAGGGGAACTGAGAGGGAAGCTGTTGAATTCATTGATCAGATCAATCATAATGATATCAATTTGAAATTTACTCATACCATCAGTAAACAAACAGTGTCCTTTCTAGATGTGCAGATAACAGTGGAAAATAGCAGTTTAACCACTACATTATTTCGAAAGCCCACTGCAGGGAACACTATCCTCCATGCGTCGAGTGCTCACCCTCCTCACTTAATCAAAAGCATTCCATACGGGGAAATGCTACGTATTCGGAGAATATGTAGCAGTGAGGAGGAAATGAAAATCAAACAGCAGGAGAGCCGTACCAGGTTCCTAGCTAGAGGATATAATGCAGGAGTGGTTGACGCAGCCATCAGAAGGTCACGTTCCAAGGCAAGAGAGGAACTTTTAATTTACAGGGCCAATCGTCCAGAGCAAAGGGTCAATACTTCCGCCCAACCGGTTAAACTGATTCTGTCATACTCTAAACAGGAAAGGCAGATCAGAAATATTATCAAGCGGAATTGGCATTTTATACAGGATGACCCGGTAATAGGAGGCAATATGCTTACTAATCCCTCCATCACTTATAGGAAAACAAAAAGTTTGGGTAACAAATTAACAAACAACAGTCAGGATGTGAGTCGCAAGGATATGTGGCTCACTGCTAGAAAGGGTTTCTTCAAGTGTTCTACTTGTAAGGCCTGCAAATTCGGTAACAACGCAAAAACATATACTACAGCATTCTCACCCAAGATCCGGGAGATCAAGCAACACCTTACGTGCAAAACGGAATTTGCAGTATATGTTTTGGAATGCAGTTGCCATCTGAAGTATATAGGGAGTACAAGATTAGCTGCACACAAGAGAATATTGCAGCATATACGAGCGATCATTAACAAAGATCAAAACTATCCAGTCGCAAGACACTTCCAAACCTTTCATGACAGTGATCCCAATCATTTAAAATATTTTGTCATAGAGGCTATCCCGGTCACCAAAAGGGGAGGGGACAGAGAAGCGAAGCTTAGGCGGCTAGAAACTCACTATATATTAGAATTTGACTGTAAGCATCCAAGAGGACTAAATGCAACCGCGGACCTCTACACTTATTTGTAATCTCCTACCGTACTTGAAAAATGGACTGTACCTGAAATAATGAATTAGGGAATTATTTACTATGTACTTTTGGCCTTGTCTATTTATCGGATATCTTATTGCTCTTATCTCAATATTTATTGTGTTTTAAACTTTTTAGACTTACATTTTAGACATGTGGTTTTAATGCTTTTTAGGTCTCGCTGAGACAGCGAAAGCTGTCTCTTTGAGACATGTTGTAAGTGGGTTTTTGAAAGTGCTTCCCCTGGCATAGAGCTACAGTGCATGAGGCGTGCACGCGCAAAGCAGCCATATGGCTTTACGTCGCTCTCCCTCGTAGCCCCTCTCCGCCCCCTTCCCTGCTTCTATTTCACACCAGTTTATCAGAACTCGCGCTTCTCTCCCCCACCCCCCCACCATCGCGTTGTTTATGCCTAATTAGCCTGGCCTGGTTTCCTTTCTCAAGTGTCGGAAAATTCACAGCAACGCACACTTAATCAGACCTTTATTCACAAAACATACGTAGATCTATTACATTATTTTAACCCCATTACAAAAGCAACGTGCAAGGTATTTTCTAAATATTTGTAGCGTATTTTGACAATTTTGTTTGCTAATATTTAACGCTACTAATTTTGGTTGTGTGTAGTTGCAAACATGTGGCTACAGTTGTTCTGTTCGACACGTATCTCCTGCCGATAATTAACGGAATGTTTTATTCTTTTGTTTGTTGCGTGTGATTTTGTGGCCGGGGTTTTTATTAGGCGGCTGCTTTCTAAATACAATTTTGGGTGTTAGCCTGCCTAAGAAACAAAATAGAAACTGTATTATTGGGGAGGGCACGTTTAAATGCAAAAAATGAGAAATTCAGCACTTGCGTTTAACTAAATTTCAAAAGCAACTTCTTTCTGAATGTACGTGTACTTAAGCCAGCTGCAGTTCCTTGTTTTTGTGGGTTTAGCTACAGCCGCTATTACAGTGCTGGTTACAGCTGCTTTTATACAGCTTAATTTGTGACAGGATACGTGCCGGGGCTCTTCTTAGGCGGCAGATTTTAAAGGGATTTTTTTGTGTTAGCCTGCCTAAGAAACAGCCTAGAAACTGTACAATTCTGGAGGGCATGTTCCTTAAAGGCAAAAAAATGAGACACTCAGCACTTGTGTTTATTTTACTCTAAGAGGCAACTTCACTTACAATGCACCTGTGTCCAGCCAGCTGCAGTTCCTTGTTGTTTGTGGCTTTGCTACAGCCGCATTCACAGTGCTGGTTACAGCCGCTTTCCTACAGCTTAATTTGTGATGAAAGAGGTGTCGGGGCTCTTATTAGGCGGCACTTTTTCTATTAAAAAAATTGTTGGTGTTAAACTGCCTAAAAATAAGCACAGAAACCGTACAATTTGGGAGTGCATGTTGTATAAAGGCAAACAATGAGAAAATCAGCACTTGCATTTCTATTAATTTTAAAGGGAACTTAACACACAATGCACCTGTGCCCAACTACCTGCAGTTCCTTGTTGTTTGTTAACTGTGAGTGGATGTACATAAAAATATAAGGCATTACATTTATATTAATTTGAACTGCAAATTATCACACAATGCACGTGTTTTACGATTTGAAACAGTATGCATTTTTTCCTTTGTGTTATGTGAGTTAGCTGTTTTATACGAGGAAGGAAATACTGATCTTTTACATAGGCAGCAGGCCTTGAACTATTGGCTCGTTGCACAACCTAGGATTACATTTAAAATCTCACTTTTTACATGAGCTTAGACCACCAGAAAATGTTGGTGTTTGGGGACACGGGGAGGCGAAACATGTACTTTTGTTTGCCATATGTGACTTTTATTTTCACAGGTGTCCCTTTGGATCATCATTTGTGTCGAACAAGCGTTTCTTGTGCGGCCTTTGGAATCAGTGCATGTCCTTTCCAGGCCACACCAGCCTTTTTTACACACATGTTAGCCTTATCATGTATGCCCAGCCAGCTGTTCCATGTTGCTTTTTGTCTGTGAGTTAAGGTACATAAAAACGTTATACAATCATCACTTGTGTTCAGGATAATTTTAAAATCAACTTATCACCCAATGCACGTGCACATAGCCAGCTGCAGTTCCTTGTTCTTTCCTGCTCCTGGCTTATTTATCCGCCACAAGAACTGAGGCTTTTGCAACCGATGGAAGCTCTCAACAAGGTTAACAAGCATTGGCATAGCCAATAGGTCTCGCCTTTGGGACCTTATAAGTGTTTAGCCATGCAACAGTTGATGTTGCACCAAGGATATTGTGCTGTATAACTAAACACTTATAAGGTCCCAAAAGCGAGACCTATTGGCTATGCCAATGCTTGTTATGTCTACTGTTTGCTCTGATGGTTTATAGATCAATGATATCATATGATATAGCAAGTACCAGCTTAGTCATCCTGACTCCCCTATTAGCATCTCTATTGGCATGCATGTAAAAATATCAATTCCTCTTGTTTTATATTTATTCAAGTATATTTTTATTGGCTCATTCGAACCAATTTGCACTTTCTGCACTTTTTCGTTTTTTTAGTGCCTCTGGTTTGTATCGATGAATTTACATTTTGTAAGTATGGGAATTTAATGCAATGATTATTTATCAATGCACCTCTCTATTGTTTTCAATATTGAGGCCCTTAATACAGACATTTGTCTTCAAATTACATCCGAGGCAATACTCACGAAGTAGTTTTGGATTAACGGCAAGTAGATTCCAATCATTCATCTAATATTTTTTTTTTCACACACTCACACATGTAAGTAGGAATAGAACGACTGAAAATATTTCCATGAAGGTTATTTACTTATCTGTATTTAAACAGTTATTTGTAAATACCTTAACGACTGAGAATAGTCCTATGAGGGTTATTTACCACTCTGTATTTAAACAGTTAATTGTGAATGCCATCAATGTTCTTAATTGTTATAACTGCCTTCATGGGTGTTTATGATATGTACTAAGGAGGTATTTTACCAATATTGTTTTTTATTGTATTTTTACAAACAAGTCTACAGTACATGAACTACATATGTGGATCCTTATTAATAGGATACAAGTTCAGTCTCTCTTCATTGTCTATTAACTTCAACATGTGTGATAGGTTGGTTTTGCAAGCACTAGCACTTTAAATATTGAGAAAAAATCTCTGAACATTGTCATGTGATCAAGGCCGCTTTTGACGGCTGAAACGCGTAATGGCAGACAAGGAGAAATAAAAAACCTTTGAATCACACAACGAGGTCCACGTTCGTTCTTGTTTTTCTTGGAAGAAACGTGTGAGCGAAGCAAGCTCATATATATATATATATATATATATATATATATATATAAATTCACTGAAAAAACCATAGGTTTCAGGGGTGATATAGTTAGCTGGACTTTTCACTCGTACAAAACCATAGAAATTCCCCCGTTATAGTTAGTTCAGCTAACTATAACTCGCGCGCCCGCAATGCACTGCTGATGACGTCACATGTTACATCACTCATGACATGGTCAGTGACATCACTCATGACATCACTCATGACATCTCAAATGACATCACTGATTACATCATCCAGTGAATGTGTGTTTTTCTGAAAATTATATATGTTTTATATATGTATATCTCAAGGTCGATGGAAGAATAAATGGGTATATAAATGTCTAAATGGATGATTTGTTTTTGAAAAATTGATTGTATTACTGACTGCTTAAGTGTATCTTAGTGAGTAATGTTTAAATATGTAAATATCTGTATCAGTCTCTCACTTTGTGTATAAGTGGCTGCATGGGTTGGTGAGTAGCTACATGAGTGTCTATATAGGTTATTAGTTGATTTTTTGAGTATCAGTATGAGTGTCTGATGTCTGTATGGTTTGGTGGGGGGTATTACGTAGTGCATAGGTGCATGAATGAGTGACTCACTGTTTGTATGTGTTGAAGACAGCATGTGTGCAGGACTGTATGGGTGGATGAGTGTGTGCATGGGTGTGTTAGTGAGTGAATGACTGTCTCAATAGTGTCTCTATGAGTAACTACATATGTTTTAAACTAGTATATGTCACTATTGGTGTATATAAGTGAGTATATGTGAGAGTGAGAGATTGAAAGAGTTCCTGTATGAATAAGTATGTGTTTCTATAAGTGATTGTTTAAAAGACTAAGTATGTGTAAGTTTCTGTAGAAGTAAGTGTGGTGGTGTGTGTATAACTGAATATGCAGGTAAACGGATGTTTGATTCTTTATTAGCATGAGTCACTACGTGTGTGAGTAACTTTATGGATGAGTGGCGTTGTGTAACAGAATGTATAGGTGTATGAATACATATGATGAGTGAGTGCATGTATGAGTGTCTGTATAGGACTGTTGGTAAATGAGTGGATGTGTATGTGGATCTTACAATTACTGAATAGGTTGTTGTAACTGGTATTGGTATGTCCATAGTTTTGAAATTTTTAATTTCTATTTTTGAATGTGTGTATGAAAGGTTATATTAGGGGGAGAGGAAGTCTGCCACTCTATCACAAGGATGATGTCATCAGTGATGTCATGAGTGATGTCATGAGTGATGTCATGAGTGATGTAATATGTGACGTCATCAGCAGTGCATTGCGGGCGCGCGAGTTATAGTTAGCTGAACTAACTATAACGGGGGAATTTCTATGGTTTTGTACGAGTGAAAAGTCCAGCTAACTATATCGCCCCTGAAACCTATGGTTTTTTCAGTGAATTTCTAAGGTTTTTTAAATGCTAATTCCTAGCTATAACGTCCCTGAAACCTATGGTTTTTTCAGTGAATTTCAAAGGTTTTTTAACTGCTAATTTCTAACTATGCCTACAGAGATAGGACATGTGAAGAAAGAAGGAAAAACGCACAGAAAGAAAAAAAAGAAATGCAGAAAGAAGCAACAGAAGTCCTCAAAGACGAAGAAAAGTGCAGGAAGAAATATAACGTGCAGAAAGAACAAACAGAAGAGCAGAAAGAAGCCTTGTTGCAAAATCATCCTGTACCCTCAACTTTTTCAGACGGATACTGGTGGTAACTGAGTCTGCCTAAGCAGTCCTAGAGCCAGTGCTATGTTAAAAGACACTCAGAATACAGTGAAAATACCTACATACACTAGGGCATACTATGCGTTGGGGTCCCCCTGGGATTAGCATGACCTCCTCTGTAAGCCCCTAGTATATAATAGGGCAGGGGATTAAAACTACCTTTTAAAACGCACCACAGGGCGTGTTTGAACACATCACCTCATGCCCCGTCCCCTCCCTTCCCCACTGTGTAAACACACCCTGTAGTCATTTTAAGTTGGGAGATTAAGTCCCCTTGAATCCTGAGGGTCCCTAGGGTCCAACCAGACCACTAGGTACCTCCAGTAAGTGCCACAGAGCTGCGTTGCAGAGAGGTGTAAAAAGTGGCACGGCCTGCACCACAGTGGTGCTTACTGGAAGCCCCTGGTGGGCTAGTTGGACCCCAGAGTCCCTCAGGATTGAAAGGGAATTAATTCCTCAACTTACAACTGGCCAGGGGGCGCGTTTGCAGAGTGCTGCAAGGAGGGGGCATAGCCTCCGGCGCGATGCCAGGCTTTTATTTATTTAGTTTTAAGAAGGAGGGCTGTGTGGCCCCCATTCTTTTTCTAATTTATTAGTCCTGGGGACCCCATCCCCCAGGGCCTGCACCCTAATTTTTTTTGTTGAAAAAAATTAATTTGGCCCTCCCAAGGCCTAATCAGCCCCGGGGACCCCAACCCCCGGGTCATGGCCTTTTTTTTTTTTGTTTTTGTTTTTTTTATTCTTAAGGAGGGGGGCTGTGTTGCTGGACAAACCGTATGTACCTATCACCATGACAATTTGCGTGATATTCATTAAAAGGCGACTATGCATACAATGAATCCACGTAGAATGTATTCACACCGCTAGTGAAGCTCTGAAATGTCTGACACCCTACCGTGCCTAATCCCGGCGCCCCCGCTGGTGGGTACTCTCCAAGTAGACACCCTTGTTGTTTATTTATACAAACATGGGTAGCTATTGACGGGCATATTTAATACACATGCACACCAAGCCATTCAAAGGGGATTCGACAAAAATTCTACCAAACTATGCAAGAAACCCCCTCACGGTTAATAAAACACACATCCACCGCCGGATGTGTAATATTTTTTATTTTACTCTCTGGAAAGGAGACAAACCTCACTTGAGAGTCACAGCGTGCTCCTGGCTGAGCCCAATGCTGTGTTACACCCACCATTGCCTGCCGAGTGCCACACACCTCTGTGTTGTATTCCACCATCTAGTGCTTATGCTATGACACTCTCTAGCCCATGTGCACTGTAACACCACCCCGTGAATATGTCATGCCACACTTGCCTTCACACGGGTTATATTGCCCCATCTAACGTGCCTTCCTCGATGCCTATGTTATAAAGCACACCATAATATAAACAATGGTTCCATAGGGAAACAATTACTTTCAATCATAATAAATCAAAAACCACAGCATATATAAATCAATTGAATAATCAATATCAAACAAAAATGTACAATTTTAGATATAGCAATTTATTCTTTGTGTTTTGAATTGGGTATCAACTCTTTCAGTGATAGACAAAATCCAAAAATTGAAAAGGATAAAGATAAGGCTGTATATACAATATTTTTGGAAAACGACGCAGTGACCAAGTGAATAAAGTGACTTAGTGCAATAAGTGACAGTGCAAATAATTACAGTATATGCACGTATTTACACAATGAAACCAAAATATGTACAAAGTTCCTTATTTTGAAAAATTCCTTAGTTTCCTCATGGGTGTACAATAAACCTTGTAAGGCACATGTCCTATCTTTTTATTGTCAACAAGGAAATCAGATTAGAAGGGGACTGGAGAACCGTCAACGTTTTGACCCTACATTAAACGCTAGTTGTGAGTAGTCATATTGGGTCTTCTTCAGAACACAGAAATTGTATACCAGCCTAAACAAAATAAATTGGTATCAATGATGTGATAAAGATTTTGAACAAAAAAGAGGGAAATAATCCCAAAAGAACTCACCTAGGATATAGGTGATTGAACAGATGTAACCAATAGTGTTGCAGTTGCCACCTCTTGTAGTCAATCAAAGGGGAACTGTCAGATGACACATATACAAAATAATGAGAATATATCAGAAACATACAATTAATTTAGCCATTGGGTCAATACGAAAATATTCTTTTTAGAGTTTTACCGGGCTCGTAAAGAGTTTTGTCTGCACAAGGGGCCTCTTATTCTGCTGGGTTAACTTCTTCTTATTCCCTCTCTCCTTATTCTTGCTGCTTTCATTAACAGGGCTTTCTCTTGAATATTTCAACTACAAACCCAAATGGGGATAGTCAATAGAATATTTACACCATGTAATAGACGAATCAAGCCATTTTAGGTTAAAAATAGCCCAAATTGATGGCTCACCTGACTTCAGAGTTGAAAATTAGCGTATACCACTTCGAAAATGGATGCGGCCATCAGGACACAAGTTCCACTATAATACAGAAGCAAAACATGCTTAGTTTCATAGATTATTGTGCAATTTGCACTAAGCATGCGTCTTATCAGTTGAATTGTAGGTGACATCAACCACCCAACAACCATTCCAAAAGATCACAGTTGATCACAGAATATATTCTATATGCTAGACGAACTTGGCATCTATATCCAGCATATACGATATAGCGCACACTATAGAAAGGAGGACCTATTCACAAAAGGCACAGAGAAAATAGACTATATTCTCCCCAAGTGTCAGTGCATTCAATCGCAAACAAAGTGGCGATCTAATTATTTTGGGCCATAGAAAATGTGGCAATTGCAAAGCCTGTTCGTCTACAATGGAAGGTCCCGATTTTGTTTTTGGTACAAGGAGTTACACACGACCTGTATTTACGAACTGCAACAGTTGCAATGGAATTTATGCAATATATTGTCCCTGCGATAAAATCTATGTAGGGCAAACCACACAAAAAATAAAGTGCAGAATTTTACAACACATGAGCAGGATCAAATGTAAAACACAAGGGGCACCGTTGGTGGACCACTTTCTAAGCTCCAACCATGCACCCGATAGTTTGAAATGGACAGTTGTGGAAAAAGTGCGTTTGCACCCGAGAGGTGGCAACGTAAATTCCATTCTCAACTATAAGGAATGCAGATGGATCCACGTTTTGGACTCTGTAAAGACAGGATTAAACGAAAATGAGGAGACCAAAAAACAATTAGGCGTACTAGGCTTTGGCTAAGAAAAGCAGATACTCATAAGAATCAGTATTTGGGGGTGAGAGGTCCTTATAACCTGTTGTCAACCTCCTGTATTAATGTATGTTTAATTGCCCTGTTCAGTAACAATGAACTGTTCAATAACAATGATCTATTTGTTCACTGTATGCTTTGCAGAGGAAATTTATACGAACTGTCTCTTCCAAAAATCAACTGTAGAATATACTGTTTCTCAAAGGAAGTCAATTGGTGGTATACATTGTATACGAGAAATGTAAATATCTTCAGAGGTTTTCTCTCATATTGTGATCATTTATATTGTGCCTTTTGCCTTTTGTCCAAATTGGTTATTTGTGATGGAAGAAAAGAGCTGCATAACATGTGGAAGATGTGCAATAGCGAGTTGTGGGCAAGTTTTCAAGTTTTTAGGTTGTTTAAACAATCCTGTAACTAACTCACTATGCGAATCCCATATAGTGTAATGCAGTTGATGAATAACATATTGTAGATCTGTACAAATGAAAAACTCGATTGCCTTTGCTGGTACATACAACAGAGTGATTATGGCATTATGTGCCATCTCGCTCTTACGAAGAATCGCCATGCCCTGTGAGGCTTGTTTCGATGTCAGTTGATGTCAATAGCATCCATTTTCGAAGTGGTATACGCTAATTTTCAACTCTGAAGTCAGGTGAGCCATCAATTTGGGCTATTTTTAACCTAAAATGGCTTGATTCGTCTATTACATGGTGTAAATATTCTATTGACTATCCCCATTTGGGTTTGTAGTTGAAATATTCAAGAGAAAGCCCTGTTAATGAAAGCAGCAAGAATAAGGAGAGAGGGAATAAGAAGAAGTTAACCCGGCAGAATAAGAGGCCCCTTGTGCAGACAAAACTCTTTACGAGCCCGGTAAAACTCTAAAAAGAATATTTTCGTATTGACCCAATGGCTAAATTAATTGTATCTTCCTGATATATTCTCATTATTTTGTATATGTGTCATCTGACAGTTCCCCTTTGATTGACTACAAGAGGTGGCAACTGCAACACTATTGGTTACATCTGTTCAATCACCTACATCCTAGGTGAGTTCTTTTGGGATTATTTCCCTCTTTTTTGTTCAAAATCTTTATCACAGCATTGATACCAATTTATTTTGTTTAGGCTGGTATACAATTCCTGTGTCCTGAAGAAGACCCGATATGACTACTCACAACTAGCGTTTGATGTAGGGTCGAAACGTTGACGGTTCTCCAGTCCCCTATTAATCTGATTTCCTTGTTGACAATAAAAAGATAGGACATGTGCCTTACAAGGTTTATTGTACACCCATGAGGAAACTAAGGACTTTTTCAAAATAAGGAACTTTGTACATATTTTGGTTTCTTTGTGTAAATACGTGCATATACTGTAATTATTTGCACTGTCACTTATTGCACTAAGTCACTTTATTCACTTGGTCACTGCGTCGTTTTCCAAAAATATTGTATATACAGCCTTATCTTTATCCTTTTCAATTTTTGGATTTTGTCTATCTCTGAAAGAGTTGATACCCAATTCAAAACACAAAGAATAAATTGCTATATCTAAAATTGTACATTTTTGTTTGATATTGATTAATCAATTGATTTATATATGCTGTGGTTTTTGATTTATTATGATTGAAAGTAATTGTTTCCCTATGGAACCATTGTTTATATTATGTTGATGAGGCCCAGGTTCCTTGGGTTATAGGGTTACCCCTGTTTCTTTAACTTTTATGTTATAAAGCACAGCGCTTTGCCATACTTATTACAATCTGGGATCCATATCTTTGTCACAGTGCATATGCAATGTTACACTACCCAGCACATATTTTATATTCCAACTTTAGAGGCTACTTAGGTTACACAACACTGCCCTGTGCATATTACACTCCAAGGCGCATATCACATAGCAAGCGCTAGTGCCTGTGCTATCTCGCGCTCTCCAATGAATCTGTCATTGCGCACAATGTATTGCATATTCTATTTCACGCCCGGTTCATCTTATATCACACTTTTTGGTGCATTGTTTATACCATATACTATATCTAGTTTTCATTTTCAATCGTGCTCTCAGGACTATGTTCTATATAACACTGCGTCCACCTACCCTTTTCACGGGCATTACATTTTGCGAAGGGGGGTGGAAGGTCAGGGGATGTTTCTGCCAAGTGAGCCCGGAGTCACAGTCCCAAACGTCCTCTTCTTCCTGAATAAAAGTGAGATTATGCTGCATACTTGTTCATATTTTAAGTAGTTGGCACAGACACACATTTTAAAAACAATAAAGTTCCTAATACCCACCTTCTATGAACAGTTAGCTTGCTGCCCCATCCACCTCCTCCCTATCCTCTGTTGTCTGAATCCATGGACTAGCCTCTTCCCTCCTGCCATGCATGGTCTGATGTGCTGCCACTGCCCTTCATTTAGCATGTTGTACCAGTCCACTCCTCCTGCCCTCCATTGCCCAATTCTATGGGCAATCATTGACCTCCTGCTTAGCCTCTGTGCTTAGCTTGCTGCCCCTATTCTCCTTCCCCCTGCCCTCCGATGTCTTTGTGCATGCCCCTGCTCCATCATTTTTGACCACCATGTTCCATGGACCTGCCACTCCTATCTACTCTGAGTGTTCTGTTGAGCTGCCACTCCCCTCCCACCTGCCTAGCATTGTCAGATGACTGTAACCTGTCCCTGCCACCTCCACCCTGCCTGTCCACATGCCATGCCCCTATCCCCTTCCTCCTGTCCTTCATGGTCCATTTTACTGCCACACCCTTCTGCCCTCCCTGGTCTGTTGTGCTGCAACGGCTCCTCCTGCCTGCCCTGCGCGGTCTGTTGTGAGGCCCCTTCCCCTGAACACTCTTGTCTGTGCCCAGGTCCTGACCCTCCCTTCTATCCTCCATGGTCCTTTGTGCATGCCCCTGCACCCTCCTTCTTGCCCATCATAGCCATTGTGCTGCCACTAACCCTCCCGCTTGCCATGCATGGGCTTCTGTGCTGCCATGGCCCCTCCCACCTTCCCTGTGTGGTCAGCTAGCTGCTCCTGACCCCCTCCCACCTTCCCTCCATAGTCTGTGTGTATGCCATCAGGCTCACTGTTGCTCTCCATGGTGTGTCTTGTTTCTAGTGCCCATCTCCATGGTCATCTTGCTGCTCCTGCCCTGCCCCCTTGCCCCCAGCCCTCTGTTTCCATGTGCAGACCCCTATTCTCTCCTTCCTGGCTTGTCGGTTCCATTGTAATGCCCCTGATCCGTCCCTCCTGCCCTTTATGGTCTGTTATGCTGCAGCTTTCTCTCCTGTCTGTCCATTATGGTCAGCTAGCTACCATTGCCTCTTTCCCCTCTGTTGTCTGTTGTCCATGTGCATGGTCCTGTCCCCTCCCTATTGCTTTCTATGGATTGTTGTGCTGCACTCCCATCCTGCAAGCCCTGTGTGGTGTATTGTACTGCTGCAAACCCTGATGCCTGCCCTGTAAGGTAAGTTTGGTGCACCTCTTCATGTCCCTCCTGTCCTCTGTTATCCAAGTCCATGTCCCTACCCCAATTCCTCCTGCCTACCATGATCCAATGTACCATACTTGCGAACATTTTGAACTTGGTAAGAGGGAGATTTTGAAATAAAACTGGGGTATTGATTTTCCCCTTTGAGTTACATTGAAAAAGAGAAGATTGTAGACAGGAACCAGATCAAGTAAAGCCCATTTGAGCTTAAAAACATTGGACGTTTCCTGGCTGAAACGGGTCTGTTGGCATGTATGGTTGTATGACCACTGCCTCTTCCTTCTGCCCACAATGGTCTATTACATCACCACAGCCTCTCTTGCCAGTCCTGTATTGTTGGTTTGTAGCCCCTGCCCCCCTTTTCACTGCCCTCCATAGTCTGTTGTGCTGCCACTGCCCTTCCTGCCTGCCTAGTGTGGTCAAATTGTTGCCTCTGCACTCTCCTACCTGCCTTCAATTTTCAGAGTCTGTGCCCCTGGCCTCTGCCTCTCAACAGTATCCCAATGAACAACTAGATTGCTAACATTCTATATTTATTACAAAAGTGTGGAACGCCTGACGTCATCTTGATGTAATCAAAACTGTAATGCCTAGAGCATTTTCTTTACATATTACATATATGAGATGGTCTTATTTGCATTAAAATTATGGTTAGTGCTCTAAAAAACTAAAATGAGGACATATTTTCTGAGTTTTCAAATAGCGACAAAGAACTTTTAAAATATTTGTAATCTTAGTTTTTTTATCCAGTTGACCACTTGATTAAATGTTGCATCCAAGGGGAGAGGGTGTGGTGTTACTTCCAGAGCTGCAGACTTTGCAACTGGGGAACCAGGTTGGAGTTTCTGCTTCAGCACAACATTCTGTGATTCTGGTCAAATCACTTAATCTCCCCATGTCTACAACCAAAATGAATTTGATCTTGTGTGATGTAACCAATGCTCATGTAAAGCACTCCAATACCTGACAAGTCTGCACTATATAAAACTGCAAATACACAAAAAATAAGTGTTTTGCACACTTCTGTCATTGGGCTACATTTGGGTGATATTTGGGCTACATTTGGGCTACATTTGGGCTCTTTTGTCTCTGGTGGCCATTTTAGGAGATTTATTTGTTATGAAGTTTCCTAATTTCCTCATTTACTGCAGTCTCCTCAGTAGGAAATGCTTTCAGTGTTTTACTTTGATTCCATCAAGAAGGTATTCAGATATGTCACACATTTGCCATAAATTCTGAATGTTAGCACTCTAGTTGCTCATTAGATCACTGTAGTAAAGCTACTGCTCACCACGGAAGTCTGCTGCTAGTATTAGAAGTGCATGTTTCAGTCTGCATATCAGAATTTTTTAATGAAATAGAAGAGGATTTGAGAAGTCACTCAAAATATGCCCTAATTTTTCTTTCTTCAGCACTAATCATAATTTCTATGGCAAAATGAACCTCCTCATTGTGTTTCTTTTTAAATTAAATGTTTTAAGTGTTACCAGTTTATTCCAATCAAGATGGCTTCAGGTATGCCATACTTTTGTCATAAGTAAGACAGTAAGCGCTCTAGTTGATCCTAAGAACACTCTGGGACGTTCTGTCATTGGGCTACATTTGGGCTACATCTGGGTGATATTTGGGCTACATTTGGGCTACATTTGGGCTCTTTTGTCTCTGGTGGCCATCTTGGGAGATTTATTTGTTCTGAAGTTTCCTAATTTCCTCATTTACTGCAGTCTCCTCAGTAGGAAATACTTTCAGTTTTTTACTTTGATTCCATCAAGAAGGCATTCAGATGTGTCACACATTTTCCATAAATTCTGAATGTTAGCACTCTAGTTGCTCATTAGATCACTGTAGTAAAGCTACTGCTCACCAGGCAAATCTGCTGCTGGTATTGAAAGTGCATGTTTCAGTCTGCATGTCAGAAATTTTTTATGAAATAAAAGAGGATTTCAGAAGTCAAAATGTGTTTTTCTTTCTGCAGCACTAATCATAATTTATATGGCAAAATGAACCCCCTTATTTTGTTCCTTTGTAAATTGAATGTTTTAAGTGTTACCACTTTATTCCAATCAAGATGGCTTCAGGTGTGCCATACTTTTGTCATAAGTAAGACTGTTAGCGCTCTAGTTGTTCTTTAGAACACTCTGGGAAGCTGCAGTAGAACACAAAGGAATCAACTGACAGTCTCTGCCCTTGTTGGATGTACATGTTTTACTGAGAATGTCAGACTTCATTCTCACATGACTGAGAAAGATAATGGGAATTTACAGAAAATATGCTCTCAGTTTAGCTTATAGATCACCTTCCAAACCTCTGTGGGAAAAGCATGAGAAAATAGTTTTCTCTAAAACATGGTTCATGATATCACAGCAGAAGGCTTTTTCACATGGTAAAATCACCTTAGAACACACCACAATTCCTTAAATGAGTATGGTACCATCAACAAATGATTTATAATGTAATTAAAGTCTTAAAACCTTCTATTAACTGCAATGCTTTTTAATGAGGTGCTATCATGTATATTGGTCCCAAGATGGCTGCCAACACTTCTTGGATGAAGTGCTGACAGCTAATCAGATCTCAGGATGAGATGTGTGGCTAGGCTCCGCCCAGATATATATATGATTTTACTTTTGATGCTCTCAGGAACTACTGAACAGATTGACTCCATATGTGCAAAAGGCACATCCCTGAGCTGAGGACTACCTCTTTGCCAAATTTCAAGTAATTCTGTTCAGCCGTTCGGGCTGTACCTTGGACTAAAGGTCCCTATGGAAAATTGCATGGGGAAAACGTGTTTTGGGACCCCCCTTTTTTCTCAGCCCCCGCTTGATGAATCCCCCCGAGACTTTTAGGGTGGGAGCGGAGCGGAGCGCCCCACCTATTTTCAAAATTTCACGAGGATTCGTCAACCAGCGCCAAAGTTATTCCAAATAGAATGTTGCGGATTTCTTATGGAAACACGGTCCTAACTATAACTATCTACTGGCGACCGCCAGTAGATAATATATATATATATATATATATATATATATATATATATATATATATATATATATATAGTAGATAGTAGATAGTTATAGTTAGGACCGTGTTTCTGTTCAGTATTTCCTGGGAAAATAGCATTTAAATCAATATATATATCTATAGGCGCGCTCCGAGCGCGTACCGTAAGCTTACCGTAAGCTTACCGTACGCGCACGCCGCCGTGCGCGAGCGCGATTCTGATTGGTTATTAGATCTTAGTAAACATTCGAATCGGTCGAAACCAGGAAGTGTCGGCCGCCATTTTGTCTCTCGCACTCTGAAGGGGTGAAAAATAAAGGTGGAGAACGTGAAAAGGGGGCAGGGTGGACAGTTCCTGACCCCCAAGCCTTTGTCAGGGGGTCCCAGAAGGACCCCCAAGGGAAAAAATTAATTGTAATTTTTTTTCGAAAAATCGCCGAATGCGCGTTTTCGCCATGCATTTTTCCAGAGGACCTTTAGTCCGAGCTACAGCCCGAACGGCTGAACAGAATTACTTGAAATTTGGCAGAGAGGTAGCCCTCAGGTCAGGGATGTGCCTTTTGAAGGTCTCGTGTAAATCTGTTCAGTATTTCCTGAGAAAATAGCATTTAAATCAATATATATATCTATAGGCGCGCTCCAAGCGCGTACCGTAAGCTTACCGTAAGCTTACCGTACGCGCACGCCGCCGTGCGTGAGCGCGATTCTGATTGGTTATTAGATCTTAGTACACATTCGAATCGGTCGAAACCAGGAAGTGTCAGCCGCCATTTTGTCTCTCGCACTCTGAGGGGGTGAAAAATAAAGGTGGAGAACGTGAAAAGGGGGCAGGGTGGACAGTTCCTGACCCCCTAGCCTTTTTCAGGGGGTCCCAGAAGGACCCCCAAGGGCAAAAATTAATTGTAATTTTTTTTCGAAAAATCGCCGAATGCGCGTAGCGTACGCGCACGGCGTAAACGGAAAAATTCCGCGAACTTCGCGTAGCGATTATGTGATTACGCGTACCATGCGCGCACGGTAAAATTTTTTTTTCAAAAAGGAGAGGTTAAAAAAAAATAAAAAAAATTGTGAGGTAAGGTTGGCTCTTAAAAGAGCCGTTGTGTTAATACAGGGATAGAGGAAAGAAAGAATGGGAATATTATGAACGTCTACAAACGTGCTGGTCTATCTTATTGTTAATAAGGGAAACACTGGTCTCCCCAAAAACAATAAGACCACAACACGTTGTACACCTCATTGAAACCCTCCGAAATCGAGGGTTAATGTCCAGAGGAGCTGAAGAAGGTGATGCTCCCACCTCAGAGGAAGGGCTCAGCTGAGCTGCCGAAGATGTACTCGGCTGAGCTTCTGAGGTTGGGCTCTGGTGACTTACTGAAGAGTTTTCTCCAGTATGTCGAGCAAAGGTCCTGGGATGTTTATCCCTAAGGTGTCTCATCATAGAGTGATTTCCAAAGGAATACTTCTTCCTTGGATTTCCTCTAGATAAAACACGGTCACAAAGTCTGCAAGTGACCAATGGAGCATTGACCTTTTTCTGCCCCTCTGGAAAAGTAAAATACTCCCACACAAAAGAATCCTGAGATGTAATATCTGACGTCATCAGCAGAGGATTGCGATCGCGTGAGTTATAGTTGCCTGCACTAACTATAACGGGGGAATTTCATTGGTTTTTCACGAGTGAAATGTCCTGCTAACTATAACATGTGTGAAACCTATGGTTTTTTCAGTGAATTTGCAAGGTTTTTTAAATGCTAATTCCTAACTATAACGTGTGTGAATCCTATGGTTTTTTCAGTGAATATATATATATATATATATATATATATATATATATATATATATATATATATATATATATATATATATATATATATATATATCTGGCATAAAGTGCCGCATAGAAAATTCTTTAATTGAAAAGCAGACATTTGAGCTGAGAAAATTCTAAGTGTCACTGGTGTTGTAGTTTCCACCTAAACTTGAGAACTGCCCAGAGTTCCCTGCATATTTTTTGTATAATTAATGTGGCATTCTATGCCTGAAAGGGTATTGTTTTGACTTATACTGGGTGGTCCCTTGTGTTTGGACAACGTTATAAAGATAGCAAAACACGTATCAGGAGTTGCTTTTGTTCATTCCAGGTTGGTTGGATGGTATTTTACCAATCCAATACTGAAATACTGTGCCTGGAGTAGTAAAAGGCTTTTGTCATTTTACAGCTAGGCATTGATGGCACTGTGCTAATCCTATGCTTAAAGACTTTGCTGCAGAAATGTCAAAATACTTTGTCCCTTTCTATCTCAGCATGGATGGCAATGTGCTAATCCAATCCTTAAAAATGTTGATAGAAAAGCAGACATTTGAGGTGAGCAAATTCAGAATGTCTCTGGTGTTGAGAGTACTCTATACAGAAGCTGCTCTCCGTCTAAACTTGGGCTCTGACCAGAGTACTGGGCTTCTTTTTTGCATAATTTATGCAGCACTCTATGCCTGAAAGGGTAATATTTTTACTTATACTGGTGCTCCCTTGTGTCTGGCCAAATCTAAACCTCTCTGAAGAGCTATAATAATAGTTAAACACGTGTCAGGGGCTGCTTTCATTGATTCCCGGTTGGCTCGGACGGTATGTTAACAATCCAAAGTAGCCATACTGTGCCTGGAGTAGTAAAAGGCTTTTGTCATTTTACAGCTCGGTATGGATGGCATTGTGCTAATCCTATGCTTTCAAACTTTGCTGTAGAAATGGCAAAAGACTTTATCTCTTTCTATGTCGGCATGAGTGGCAATGCTCTAAACCTAGCTTAAAAACTTTGACAGAAAAGCAGACTTTTGTTGATGGTGTTGAAGAGTCCTCTATAGGAGCTGCTCTTCACCTAAACTTGGGAACTACCCAGAGTTTTCTGCTTCTTTTTTGTACATATTCATATAAATATTCCAGATTAGTCCAGATGCTAAAACTTTTTCAGTTGTAATGTGAAAATAGATATGTATAAACTAATAGTAGTTTGTTAAAAAACAAATCTTTTCCTTTCAACCTTTGTCCCATTCCTTCCCTCTCCAACTCATCCTAAACATTTCAAACTACTGTGTACTCGTAAACATCTTTCTCTGACTTCACCCTCCTTTTTTGCCAATCCACCCACCTAACAGGTGCCCATATCCACTGCTCCTGAACATTCTTTTCAAACATCCCCCTCTTTTTTTAGCCAATTCACCAGAGTAACATGACCACATGTGCTCTACTTTCAATAAGAATGTACTACTTCCCTGTTTCTAATCCATTCCCATCATTCACACCACATTCAAACCACTACTAAACACTCAATAACTCGAGTGAACACTTAACTCAACTAATTCACACAGAAAAAACATATATTGCTAATCTACTAACTATTTGACTCTAATCATGGATCCTGGAGTAGCGTGCTTCAAAGCACTTCAATGCCTCATCAGGGGTAATAGTTTCTATATAAATACAACTTACAATGACAAAAATGTAACCAAGTGCTTTTGTCAGGGAGAGCTAGCCTTCCAGCAGTGAAAAATTACTTTGGAGATTTTTCACTGCCAAGACATTTAAAACTTAAGTACACATGTCCTACTTTTTAGTACCATACACCCTGCAATATGGTCATTAGGGACTTACTGTATGGGTGACTTATGGGTATTAAAAATGAGTCATGTTTTACATGGTCACTGTAGTGGTGGCCCAATTAGTGCTGCTGTCTAACTAGTGCCAGCTCATTTGCAGGTTCTAACTGTGTAACTATTCCAATCAGGGACTAGCTAATTGTGCACATGCTATAGAGGCCAACGCACATGTGCTGGGGCCTGGTTAGCAGGGCATCAGTCCAAAAATTAGGGGTGATCAAGGAAAAAGAGCCTTTTCTTACAACATGTAAGAGTCAAAGTGCATGATTTAGAGCGTGATGGTAACATAAAATCTTCCCAAATGTGAAGGAGCCCAGAGTCATCTGTTGGAGAAGTCACCCTGGTGTGGGATCTTTGGCGAAGATAATTATGGTGGTGGACAACCCATCGTAGGAAAATCAACCAAGCATTTTCAAATCAGGCCACTTTCACACTTTTTTCTATCAACCAGGCCATACTGGAATAGAGGGCGGAACGATCTGCCCGACCACCTGTCTACATTTGGTTCTACCTACCTGCTATCCAGTGACTTGCAGCAGAGTATTAAATATACTATTGACTGGTTTCTCAGCTCTTCTTGTAAAGATATTTTTGTAACAAGTATTTTATATCTGTTATTATACTCTAAGGCCTGATTACGAGTCAGTTGTTTTTTTCCGGCCAATGCGTAAACCTCTGTTTATTCGGATCAGAATTACAAGTTTAGTGTTATTTAGCGAATGCGATAATTATCGCATGTGTTAAATACCTCAACCTTCATTACATTTCAAATTTAACAGGGGAAAGCCATATTTTAATTACCTAATCAATTGTATTTTGGTGCAATAAACACCAAAATCCACATTATTCCCCAGAAACTCAAAGGGGCATATTATCAAGGGCAGTATTGCAGCTTAAAGCGGCAATATTCTTATTGCCCTATTAACAAGGCGGCGCTAACATGCATCAGCGCATGTTAGCAGCCGATTTTCTAACGCTACGCATCTTAGCGATATACATCGCTAATGAGATGCAAAGTAGGCGTTCCTTACAATAACTCAGTTGAAAAACGATGCAAACACGACTTCGCTGTATTATCAATGCTGCCCCGGACCCGCGTATTGATGAGACAAGGAGCGCTAAGCCCCCATTATCGCATGATCCTAACGCCTGAATAAAACCTGACTTAGCATTATTGCCTATGGGAGGTGGATTGTACACACTCCCCTATTACCAAGCTTTTCATTAGCGCTGTGAAATAATCGCTGGATTTCACACGCTAATGAGGATTATCGCAGTCTATCGCTGGATTGTACTTTGCCTGTTAGCAAAGCGTTGCTAATACGCCGCTAACACGGCGATGTAATTCAGCGATAGAGGGCGATAATGAAAAACGCGCTAAGCGCATTTTGCGATATTTACCGCAGTTTGTAGATAATATGCCCCCAAATACGTACTATTTATTGTACCCGATATATAATAATGTATCGTTATTTACCAGCTGCGATACATAGCACCTATACTTGTAAACAGGACCAAAAAGAGTGTTTTGTCCAAATAAGTGGCTTCTGGCAGGTGACAGAAGAAATGTCATTCCAAAAGACCCAACAAGTGATGAGAAACGCAAAACCACTTGCTGCTGGCAGCAAGAAAGGACGTCAAACCCCAATAAGATGATAAACGCAGAACCACTGGGTGGCAGTGTTGTCCCAAAAATGAAGCAGTTGAATCCGAACCAACAAGCGATGAAAAACACTGAAACCCTTGGCAGTAGTGACATCAAACGGTGCAAATCAGCAAAGCCACATCAAGTGACTAGAGACTCCAAACCATTTGGTGGTAGTGCGGGACAAAGAATAAAGCAAGTAGTGCGAGCCTTGTCGAAAGCACATATTAATTGCCATTTCCTAAAATTAAAAGTTTCTAAATATGGACCTAGAGCCATTCAAGAATAATGAGCCATGACTGCCATGGCCATGTTGCTATGAGTGATCGAAGAGATGATTTGGGATTCGGTTTCACACATATAAACATTGCCAATGTTGGAACATCTAGATAAACAATGTACTCTGTTGAGCCCTGTCTGTGAGAGTTTTTTTGTGTAGCCCTCACTCTAACTGAATTACTTCAAAAGACTCTTGTAGCTGCAACTCCTGGTGACCCCTAATTGACGTCCATGAAAAAATTCAAAATGTATTAACTATAAAAGTTTTAAAATAAAAACATCAATTGGAAATAAGTGCAGACAGGCCAGTGCCCCTATATGACAGAAAATATATACAATCAGGACGATAAAAACATATAAACAATAGGTTTCGTAACAGTTTTGGGGGCATATTATCAAGCACAGCGTTAAAATTATCGCCGCTTTAGCGGCAGTTTTTGGGCTTGATAATATGCCGCAGAGAATTCCCGTAGAAGCCCATGTTCACACCAGAACATGGGCTTCTATGGGAATTCTCTGCGGCATATTATCAAGCACATTATCGCCTGACGCAGGTTTCATGTGGCGCAGGGCTTTACAACGTCACGCATCTGCCTAGATGCGTAACAATGTAAATAAGTCGCAACGTGGCGCATGGTTTATGCCACTGCTGCTTCACAAAAGTGACGCAACGGCGGCATAAAAGTGTCGCAAGGGGCTTGTAAATCTGCCCCTAAGATTTGAGGTAAAAAGTAGAGACAAACAGATACCCATTTAGTGGCTGATTTGTAAAAAATGAAACCAGAAAGCCTGAATTAATTGCTTCTTCCCAGTTTAATCAAACTGTGTGATCTTAGGCAAATATTTTATTTCACTGATCCTCCTTTTTCTTCATTATCATATATGAAAAAACTCTCAAATACGTGACATCAGAATGTCAGCTGTTCAAAAACATATTGTGAATAAAATAATAGGCTAACATTGTTCTGTCTATACTAATCTGGGAAGGGTAGGGGCAGGAATGGTTTCAAGTTTATATTTAAAAACTATGGGGCATATTTGCATGCTCATTGCACCGCCGGTGTGTCACTTTTTTTGATGCACTGGCGGGGCAGTGTGCCTGCCCATATTTACAAGGCCATGTAAAGTCAACCTGCTTTTTTTTTTTATTATTATTTTTATTGAGAGTTCAAGTATAACAATACAATGTAGGGAAAAGGATACAGTCGAATCCGATTAATACAGTGCGAGAAAGAGAGTACCAAAAAGATTCATACAGATTATCATTATCACATTTGAATTATAAAGTGCAGGGTTGTATAGAAGCAAACAAACAATCAACTGTCATTAATATTCAAAAAAGAGATTTTGTTAGAATAAAAATAGTACGTAATATTTAAATACAATGAGCGTCTTCTCAGTTAATAATCCAGAGCTAAGTTGTAAAGTGCAATGTGCGAAATCTAGTCAGTCGTTATACACTAGTAAACAAATAGATGTTCTCGAAGAAGTATAAATCTAGTTAAGTAAAATCAAGACAAATTTAAAGATCAAACACCCTCCAATATTTATCATATTTTTTAAGGGCCCCTGATCTAAGAGCGTATTTTCTTTCCCTATCTTGGATTCGGAGTAGTTTTGTCTTCCATGCCTGGAAGGATGGAACAAGATCTGTTTTCCAGGACTGTAATATAAGGGATTTAGCTATTAGAGAAGCTATAAAAAGGGACTCATCATGTTGGGTATGGATATAAGAACAGCCTAGGAGGGGAATTAGATCATCAAATACAATATTAGTTTTGAGAGCGTTTGAAAGATATTTTTCTATTTCCTTCCATAAAACCTGGATTTTTGGACACTCCCAGACAATGTGTTTCCAAGTGCCTTTTTCATCGCAACGAAAACATTTGTCGGCTACTTGAGGGAAGATATTATGTAAAAAGGATGGGGTTCTATATATTAACCATTTGCTATAAAATTGCATACGTTTAAAATTTGCTCCTCGAAAGATGGTTTTATTAAATTTATTTATTTTGTCCCATACCTGTTGATTAATTGTAATATCTTCCCTCTTTTTCCATCTTTCAGTAATCTTGCTGTAGAAGTCCTGGTCCTTACTTTCTTTTAATATTTTAATCCAAAAACTCATTTTCTTTTGTATATTATTATTAAGGATAGTGGAAATATTTTCTTTATTGGATAAATTTCCAATATCGAGTTCTGGATTTATCCTAATAAAGGACCAGTTCAGCGTTGAGTGCGAGTGGATTAACTGGCTATGAATTTCATCCCAGGATTTCCACCTATTTCCCAGCATGAAGTCTTCAATTTTCTCAAAACCATTCTGCTTCCAAATTGTTATTATTTTTTTGTCCATACAGCAGGCATCTCCCAAGCTAAAATGTATTAAATTTGTCTTATTACTTAAAATGGGTAAGTCATAGAATTTAAAAAACTGAGTTTTCACCTTGAAAATCCACTGAAGGGATTTATATCGTACTTTTTTGGGATCTTTCGTAATTCTGACCGGGTCATGGATTTTCAATTCTAACAACATCCTTTTCATAAAGAAATTATCTGTCTCATGCGAATCTGAAAAAAACCTGTGGCTATAATGTGCAAAAGACGCAAAATAATATTCCTTAATATTTGGGAGGGACAGCCCTCCTTGTGTGGATGATAAATATAAAGTGCACAGTGCTAATCTGGGAGATTTTTTTGCCCATAGGAAAGAGGAGATCAAAGCTTCTATTTTTTTAAAGTAAGAGGCCTGGATTGCGCAGGGAATTGCGCTAAAAAGGAAATTAAAAAGGGGTAACACCGACATTCGAATTAGCGATGCCCGCCCCATAAGAGACAAGGGTAATAGATTCCAACGATCTAAAAGTGAGCTCACCTTTTTTAATAGAGGTAGAAAATGAAGTGAAAAGAGATCATCTGGGCTATCCGAAAAAAGTACTCCAAGATATCTCTTTGGATCCGTGTTGTATATCCGCCTAAATTCTGGAGCTAAAGTGTCTGTAGTGCAGTTCAGAAGAATAATTTCCGTTTTGCTTGCATTAATTTTATAACCCCCAAGCTTTTGAAAGTCAGAGAAGATTTTTAAAATCTTCAGTTGACTTGATGGTTTAGAGTCTATGAAAAGGGCAATATCGTCCGCATATAATTTTATGTTTGTCATTCCTAATATTGGGGCAGTGTCAGCTTTGATATTCCTGATAGCGATCGCTAGAGGTTCAATAAATAATGCAAATAAAATTGGCGACAAGGGGCATCCTTGTCGCGTGCCTCTAGTAACCTCACAGGACCCAATATTAGTATTACTGACGATAATTTGTGCCCTAGAATTCATATACAATTGTCGTAGAAGAGAAATAAAAACAATCGGGAAATTAAAACTACGTAAGATTGCAAACAGGCAATCCCAAGACACTAGATCGAAGGCTTTCTCCGCATCTAAAAAACAAATTTGGGCCTTCAGCTTATTAGTTTTAAAATAATCTAGTGGCTCCAATAAAAATGTAGTGTTGGAATGGAGATTCCTGCCTGCAATAAAGCCACACTGATCATGTGCTACCAGAGATCCTACTATTTTATTTAATCGATTTGCTAAAAGTTTTGTAAAAATTTTGTAATCGGTATTCAAAAGGCTAATCGGTCTGTATGAATTTATATTTTCCTTGTCTTTTCCTTTTTTTTAAATACTGACCACCACCGCTGTATGAAAGGAGTCCGGTGGGGGACTTCCTTGGAGTAAGTTATTAATTAATTTCAAAAGTTCCTTACGTAATGTTCCCCGAAATTTTTTAAAAAATTCAATGGGAAGGCCATCCTCACCGTTGGCCTTGCCATTGGGGAAGGACTCTATCACTTCATCTAATTCTAATAGTGTAAAATCCTGTGTAAGGTAATTTCTACCCTCAACATCTATTTTAGGTATTTCAAGGGACTGTAGAAATTCCGTGTTTGAGTCAGATGTAGCCCCCTCGGTCGCTTGATATATCCCCTCATAGTGTTTTAAAAACAACTCACCGATGGAAATGGTGGTCTTGACTTGTATTTTAGTGATAGGATCAATTAGCTGATCTATTCTATTTCGCACCCGCTTTTCTTTGGATTGCCAGGCCAGCAGCTTTCCTGTATATTCACTCTCCTCATAGATCTTTTGTGCTTGTGAATTACTGTTTATCTCACCTAAATCATAATAGAAATCCTTCATCTTGCACTTCGCCTCGTGGAGTTTGTGTCCAGAGATACTAGATCTAGCCCTTAGATGCTCTTGGGTTGCCTGAGAGAGTTCAGTTTGGAGTTTGGTTTTCTCTTCCCTTCTTGCCTTGAGCTTGGGAATTTCTTTAGAAGTAATTATTCCACGTAGAGTGGCTTTAAATGCATCCCAGATTATATTTAATGGGGCTGTACCTCTATTCTGTAAGAAAAATTGCTCTATCTTTTCACTAATATCCGTGCACCATTGTTGGTCGAGAAGGTTAAGTTTATTAAAAAACCATCTACTTGTGGGTCTTGCTTCATAATTCCCCAATTTGACCTCCATGCAAAGGCCTGCATGGTCTGAAAAAGCGTTAGGTAAAAAGGCGTAGTTATATAATTCTAGATCATGAGATGATAAAAAAAAATCTAGCCTTGATGCAGAATTATATTTTGCTGAGTGACATGTATACTCACGCTTGGTGGGATTTAAGTTACGCCAATGATCAATAACATCTAGGTCGATTTTACAACTTTGGACAGCTAAGGCAATTTGGGGTTTATTCTGGCGACGGTCTTTCTTGGAAGAATCCAGTCGGGGTTTTGTAATAGATTAAAATCGCCCCCCCAAATTCTTGGCCCAGAGAGACCGGTTAATGCCTGCTTAACCTGTAGAATAGCTTGAGGGTAGTCCAAAATTGGTGCGTAGATTGTGGCAAGGATAACATTAACATTGTTTAATTTACCGTATGCAACTGCCCATCTACCTCTGGGGTCTATGCATGTCCCTTCGAGATTAAAACCTATATGTCTCCCTATTAATATGGAAACTCCTCTCTGAGCCATCCCGGCGGGAGCAGATATGTTATAGCCCGCCCAGCTTTTGAAGAGCTTAGCTGACTCTGCCTGATCTTTATGATGGGTTTCTTGAAAGTAGATAACGTCTGGTATAAGGTTTTTCAACCAGCACTCAATAGCGTTCCTTTTACGAACGTTATTTAGGCCATTAACATTTAAAGAGATAAATTTCACCATGTTATTTGTTGTTCAAAATATTGGACGTAACCCTCGTCTAATGTGCAAGCGTGCAAATGGGCAAATGTGCAAATGGACATACAACAGCAGCAACATATAAAACTAATAAATAATATATATATATATAACAGTAAAAAGCAATACATGCAGAATCTAAGTTTCAATGTGCAAATATGCAAGTAAGCAGCAAGAGTGTAAGGTGATATTATTTGAGAAAACATACCATTCATTATACAAGACATTATAAAATCTTATCTTATCTAGAAAAATAGACCGTATAGGTATATAATATCATAAAAAAGGTTACCGTTCTCTGTGCAAATATGCATATGAGCAGCAAAATAGTCCAAATAGTCCAAATAGCAGCACGGGCTTGAAGAATTCAAGCCCCCCCTAGTGCAACATAGCAGATGAGCAGCAAAATAGTACAAATAGCAGCGCGGGCTTGGAGGTTTTAAGCCCCCCCTAGTGCAAAATAGGCAGATATACTTGTAGGGTCTTGTCATCTTAACACGACCCATATGGACAGAATTGACGAGTGCAAAATATTATTTGTGCAGAAAAAAAAAAAAAAAATCATTAAAATGTGAAGAAACATATTGCCTTTGAACTCTCTTTTTTCCCCCCTTGCGACACCCCCCTTCACCCCCCCTTCACCCCCCTCCCTCCCCCCTTGAGTGGACGGAAACCCCAGTGTCCCACTTCCGTCCTTCTCTGTTGTATCTTCTTTTTGGATGCCATCTCATTGCATCCTTGTGTGCTTCCTGTTTCCATCAAATGACCGCCCAAGGTAATATTAACTTCAGCGAGAATCAGCAACTGATTTAATTACCCCCCGAGGCCGTCGAGAAATGTTTGGACTTCGTGTAGGACCGAGAATATAAAGAATTTTCCTTTAGCCAAGACTTTAAGTTTCGATTGCTGCACTATCATGGCTTGGGCTGCCTTGCTCTTAAAGGAGTCGATTAGCTTCACAAAGTCCCTGCGTCTGTGGGCAGATGCTGCCGACATATCACCAAAAATTCGAAAATTGTTCACCCCCTCCACATTGAAAATTCTTTTAGCAAATGCGGTATTTAAAATGTTTTCTTTTACCCTAAAGTCTGAAAAATTAAGTAGAATTGTACGGGGGTATTTCAAGTTATTAGGTTTATGAGCCGGGACTCTGTGCGCCCTTGTGATAGTCAAGTCACCTTGCAGCTCAGGAATAGCTTTTTTCAATAGAGAGTCTGACCACCTGACTACGTCCTTATCTTCAAGGCCCTCTGGTATACCTATGAGTCGTAGATTAGATCTCCTATTGAAATTCTCCAGATCCTGGAGTTTTTCCTCTAAGTGGGATTTCTCTCTATTGGCCTCCGCAAGATTTTTCTGAATTGTAGTTAAAGAGTCCTCTAGTGAAGATATCCGAACTTCGGCTTCAGAGACCCTCAAAGGAATGTTGCCAAGGCACTCCTCCATCTTCGTAAGCCTGCTATGTAAGAGTGAAATTTCCTGATCCTGAGAGGATTTAAAGTCTCTTAGTTCCTGGAGGATAGTAACTAGGATATCTTCCATCGTGCTTGCTTTTGCGGCACTCGGGAGGGGAAGCAAGCCGTTGTCTTGGGGTAACGGGGAGGCTTCTAGGCTTAGGGGTTGACTTGGAGCTATCGTGGTTTGCTTGCTGCTTGGGCCTGAGTTTGGGCTTGGGCTTGTAGCTGGTGGCAGTAGAGGATGGAGGGAAAGGGAAGTGTTGGAGGAGATCACAGTTGAGATCGTTGGAACCGTTGGTGAGGGTAATGCAACATCTTCTAGCCCTGTGGATTGTGGGGCTGCTTACTTGACCTTCAGTGTTAAAGACTTCATGCTCTAAAGTGGCACCTGCACTCCCCTGCTTTAACCCTCCGTACGTAGGAGTACTTGAAGACTGTCCCTGCTGAAGAAGGGGTTTTGAAAAGAGAGGGTATTGTTTCGGGGTAGAGAAACTCTCGTGGCAAGCAGTATAAGACATACTAGCAGCCATGGCCGTTTTGTCGGTTTTTTCCATATTTTTACCCCTCTTGATCATTCTTGACCCCTTGTCTTTCACATCATCCTCTTCTTTGTCGCCAACAGCAAGCAAGCTCAGTTCTGCAGATAGCTCAGATAGGGTCAAGGTCTCTACCTCTACCTCTTCGTCTTCTCCGCCCTCCTCTTGATCATTTTCCTCATTATCATCATTCTCAGCCTGTTTCCTTAGCACATTATACTTATTTGTTCTATATAAGTCAGTGGACTCCAGCGTCTTCTGTTTTGGGACTTCTTTTTGATGATTTTTCCTTTTATTTTTTCTCTCTCCCTTTGTTGTTGATGGAGATCTGATCGGGGTTGAGAGCTTAACCTCCTTTCCCAGCTCTAGCTTGGACTGTTTACCCCTGTTTACCCCTCACTCTTGTCGCCATCTGGAATGTATCTTTTTTTTTTTTTTTTTTTTTTTTTTTTGAAACCGTTTATTGCACGATGAAAAAGTTACAGGCATGGGCCTACAACCATCCGGCCGGCCGCTAGAGTAGCAAAAGGCATATAACATACATACAGTGAGAGTCTCTTGGCGGAGCAGATTGGCAAATCAGGTGATATCAATAGCGTAGGCCGCATAACTCCTAGCCCACAATACGGTTTCCTTTTGTCAAACAGAACAACACAAAAAACCACACCCGCAAGGCAACCCGCGATCCAAGTGACAGTACATGCTCCGTAAATGGGGGATCCTAACCAGCAGCAAAACTCTGAAGAGGGGAATGGGAGTATAGCAGGGACTGGGGAGCCACGTGCCCACGGCTGAGGGAGGGGGTCGGCTAAGGAGATGGGGCTGGCGAGGCTGCCGGTAGGAGTGGCGGCTCACAAATACCCCCACGGTAGGCGTTCCAGGGGCCCCAGATTTTCACCCACGCCCCAGGCTTACCCCTCGCCACATACACTACTTTTTCACGAAACATACACCAATCCATATGTTCTTTCCAGGCCAACACCGCCGGGGGCCTCTGGGATCCCCACAATTGGGCAATGTCACGCTTCGCTATCATGTATCCCAGAGTCACCCACCGCGTCTGCGGGACCGAATAATCATTTGGTTCCCACACATTCAGCAAGCATCTCCTCGCTTCAGGCAGCAGTGCAACACGCGTAACCACACGCAAAACCTCATGCACACCACGCCAGAATCGCTCCACTTTCGGGCACTCCCACAGTATATGCATGAAAGTTGCCAAAGCACCACAGCCGCGCTTACACAATCCGTCACCAGCAAAGCCCATACGTAGAAGCCTCGGCCCCGTGACGTAAACCCGGTGAAGGATCTTAAGCTGGACGAAACGAAGGCGAGCCGGGATGGCCACCTCCTTCGGAGAGGCCACCGCGGAGATCCAATCCTCGTCGTCCAGCTCCAGCCCATCGGCAACCCAGGCCTCGCGGAGGCCAGTCAGCAGGCACGATCTGTCATTGATCAGTTTTTTATATATAAGGGAGATCGTGCTGTCTGGTACATGGCCATCCAGCACCCTGTCCTCCAGGGGGGAAGACTCCGGAATGGACGCAACATCCGGGAAGACGGAGGCCAGCGCGTGGCGGACTTGTAAGTATCGAAAGTACTCACTGCCTTGCAGCTGAAACTCCGTCTGCAGCATCTCAAAAGTCTTGAAACCCCCCCTCGTCCAGAGATCTCCCACCGTGCTGATTCCGATCGTGTCCCACTTCTCGAAGCCCTTCGATGTCCACAGGGAGCCCAACCTCTCAGACGCATATAGCGGTGACGCCCGGGTCAAACGGTCCTTCCACCCCATAGCTGCATTAGCCGCGTGCCATACACGCACCATGACACGCGTCGGTCCCGTCAGACGGGAGTCGGGCGTGCCAGAATAGAGCGCTCGATTATAATCGCCACCGGGCAGGAGCATCCTGTCCATTTCAAATGCCGGGTTCAAGGCGGGCCCGTAAAGGCCATGATTGATTGCAGCTAGCTGGGAGGCCCAGTAATGCCGTTTAATGTCCGGGAGGGCGACCCCCCCATCGTACCACAGGAGCGTCAATTTGGCCAGAGCAATACGCGGCCTCCCGTCCCAGAACAGGCGCCGCTGCAGGCCCTCCACCTCGCGGAAGTAGCGCGCTGGTACCAAGTCCATAGTGTTCTGGAGGGCGTACAGAAAGCGCGGCAAGGACATCATCTTAAACAAGGCCGCTCGGCCAAGTGGCGAGAGCGGAAGACGCCGCCAACGCGCGACATCCTCTCGCAAGCGCTGGAGGGGGGGCAACAAGTTCCGCTCATAGCGGGCCTCCGGGTCTAGGGTGATATATATACCCAGGTACCGGAACCCCTGGGAGGCAATCTGGATCGGGCAGTCACGCGGTAGGGCCGGAGCCTCCCCGGAAAGCACATATACGCAGGATTTCGCCCAGTTGATGACAAGGCCTGAGTTACGCCCGAAGGAGCGCAAAACATCAACCAGGACAATCAGCGATTTGCGCGGGGAGGCGAGATACAAAAGGATATCATCGGCGTAGAGGGACACGCGGTCCTCATACTCAGGGGTCCAGCGGAGACCACGGATAGAAGGGTGCCACCGTAGCCACTCCGCCAAGGGCTCCAAGGCCAGTGCAAACAGGAGCGGCGACAAGGGGCAACCCTGGCGCGTGCCCCGCCCCAGCTCGAATGGGGCCGAGACTCGCCCATTCACCACCACCTGCGCCAATGGGCCCGAATACAGCAATTTGACCCAGCTAATGAACCCCGGGCCAAATCCGAATTTCGCCAGCATCGCCCAGATGTATGGCCATTCAAGCGTGTCAAACGCCATGGTGGCGTCCAAGGATGCCAAGATGGCCGGCTCCCGCACAAACGGGACACGAGCGAGCACCCCGTGCAAGCGTCGCAGATTAAGAGCCGTGTTGCGATGGGGTATAAATCCAGATTGGTCTTGGTGGACCAAGTCGCCCACCACACCGACCAACCGGTTGGCCAACACCTTGGCGAGGATTTTTGGTTCCGCGTTCAAGAGCGAAATTGGCCTGTAGGATGTGACCCGCTCACGGGGTCTCCCCTCCTTGTGTATCACCACAATCGTGGCCAGACGCTGGTCCGGCGGGAGGGAACCCTGCGAGTGGGCCGCCAGGAACATCGCGCGCAGGTGGGGCGCTAGTACATCCGGGCGCAGCTTGTAAAGCTCGATGGGGAGACCATTAGGGCCCATGGCCTTGCCGGACGCGACCGAGCGAATAGCCAGGGCAATTTCGTCCGAGGTGGGAGGAGCGTCTAGCGAATCCCTGTCCTCCACCGAAAGGGAGGGCAGCGCTATGTCCCGAAGCAGGGAATGGGAATCTTCCTCCGAGCAGGGGGAAACCGGGGAGTACACCTCGCGGAAGTAATCCGCGAAGCAGGAGACGATGGCTTCCGGCTCGGTGACACGCGTACCATCCATCCTCTCAATCAAAGGAACCACACGACTCGCTCTCTCCCTCTTATCCAACCACGCAATCAATTTACCCGCCTTATCGCCCACATCATACAATCGTCCCTGTTGCTCTCTACTGAGGCCCCTGGCCGCCTCCGTGACGAGGGCCCTATAGGCCGCCTGCTTGAGGTGCAAAACATGCAACTTGGCATCCGTTACCCCGCTCCCCAGGTCACCCTCCAGTTCCACAATCTCGGCCTCCACCCGGGTCACCTCCTCCCGCTCACGCCTCCGGGCATGGGAGATAAAGGAGAGGGCCTCCCCTCTGAGGACTACCTTAAAGGCCTCCCACAGGGAGATGGCCGAAGGGACAGACCCCACATTCTCGTCAAAATAGCGCTGTAAGGATTTAATCAAGTCGGCACGAATAGTGGGGTCTCGTAAGTACCATGCATTGATTGGGGCCACCCTGCCCTCCCCCCTCGGGAAGACATCAAAATGTAACAGTAATGGGGAGTGATCCGAAATACCCCGCGCCAGATGGCACACCTCTCCTACCCTCCCAGCGTGGGCCGCCGGGACCAGGATGTAGTCAAGTCGCGAGAGGCTACCATGGGCGCCCGAGTGGAAAGTGTATTGCAGCTGCGTAGGGTGCTTTAGTCGCCAGCAATCCACCAGGCCCAGTGTGTCTAAAAGGCCGGACAGCCACGCCTGTGCCCGGGGGAGGTCCCTAGGGGGGTGACGATCCATAGACCCAGAAACTACCGCATTGAAGTCCCCCCCGACCACCAGCAGGCCACCCGGGAGGTCCAGGAGGAGGCGCCCCAGGTCCGCAAATGTAGTAGCTTGTAACCCAGGCGGGACGTACACTGACATGAAAACAATCACTCTACCCTCCATTCTACCCACCAGGACAGTGTAACGTCCCCTCTCGTCATGGCGCACCTCATCAATCTCCAGTGGAAGCGAGTTCTTGATCATGATACCCACCCCCCGCGACCCCGAAGTGAAGCCCGAGTGGGCCACCAAACGATAGCCCCGCCGATTCATGGCATGGAAGGAGTTACCTATAAGGTGTGTCTCCTGCAAGAAGACAACATCTGGCGATATACGTTTCAGGAACTGCAGGACCACACCACGCTTAATCCGATCCCCCAGGCCGTTAACATTCCAGGACAACACAGCCAAGTCCCTACCCCCCATCATATGTAGAAGCAATCAGTCGTCCCCCACAGAGCATTTCGAGAACAGCAATACAGTAAAGGGTTTGCCTTGCGGTGCAAACAAACAACACACCCCCCCCACCCCCCCATCCCAACAGAACTCCCCCCTCCCTGCACCCCTGCATGAGCCCAGTCAGCCCCCCCAAAGTGCAGTGTGCCTGTCGCCCCATAGAGAAAGACTAACTAGTACCCCAGAGGAGGAGGGAAGCCCCCAACAGACCCCGTACGACCTCCATAGGAGGGGAACATACACGATCGAGAAATGGTAAAGAAGTATTGTCCCGAGCAGGGCCTATTATTCACCCCTTAGTTCTGATCCGGCAGGCCCTCTCCACCGCCCGCACCCCCCCCACCCCCCCGGCCCCGATCATCAGGCAGAGTGTCCAACCAGTCCCCAGCCACCTCGGGGCGATCAAAGAAGTGCGTGCGACCTTCCACCTCCACCCTTAGCTTAGCTGGAAAGAGCATTGAGTACTTTAGGTTCAGGTCCCGCAGGCGACGTTTAACACCGAGAAAACTGAGTCTCTGCTTTTGGACCGCCGGAGTAAAGTCTGGGTAGAAACGCACATCCATGTTGTCAAGCTTGACCGGTCCCTGTTGCCTGGAGGTCTGCAGGATAGCGTCCCTGTCCCGAAAATTAAAAATCCGGGCAATGAGAGGCCGCGGAGGGGCACCGGCCTTCGGCCTGCCCCCAGGGACCCGGTGAGCACGCTCAACCGCAAAAAGCTTACTCAGGCCCCGGGGCTGCAGATGGGTATGGATTAGATCTTCCACAAAAAAGTCGGCGGCCTCCGCCTCTCGTCCCTCCGGCACCCCCACAATACGAACATTATTCCTCCTGGCCCGACCCTCGGAATCCTCCAGTCGCCGGTCCATCAGGGCGCTCGCCTGGCCAAGCCGGCGCACCTCCTTTTGGAGGGCCGCCACATCTGTCTCGAGGCCCGTTGTGGTGTGGGTCAGGGAATTGACCCGGTCATTCATCTTAGAGAGGTCGGCCCTCACCAGGCTCACATCCACAAGGACCGAGTCTATTTTTTGCGCTAGGGTGTCGAAGCGCTGGTCCACCGAGGCCTTCATCTCCGCGATGGCGCCCATAACGTCCCGGAGGGTCAGGTCCACCGGCTGGGCAGGTGTCTCCGTCAGGCCCGCCGGGGACGTGCGCGATGTCTCCGGAGATCCCTTCTGGAGAGTGTAGCGGTCCATACTGTTGGATTGGTGCGCCGGGCCACGGCGGGTCGTCTTCACCTTCGCCCGGTCGCCATCTTGTTTGGTGGACATGCTTGCTTTCCCACCGTCGTGCCAATCTCCTCAAAAGGGCCGATAGACCCGTTCACGGGGTCCGGGGGGGGGAGGGCGGCCACCGCACCGAAGGACGATCCACAGCAGGCGGGTCAGCCGGGCACCTGGACAAGACCACACCACCGCACCCCGCCTCGCGACCCTACCTCGCTGGAGGCGAGGAGGGCGCAAAAGTGAAAGCGAAAGCGCGGGGTACGCGAGTCGCCCAGCCGTGCCCGCCGCTGTTGTTCACTTTGTCCCCGGATCGCCCCACTACTCCAATCCGGGGGGCCGGCACGGGGAAGGCCGCAACCTTCGATCGGCGCTCCCGCCGGTGTTCGGGGTCCGATTCGAACACGGAAAATGGGTGGCGCCTCAGCTCGGGTTCACCGACACAGTCCCCTCAAAAAAGACAGGATATAGCCAGGATTAATTCAGGAGGTCGCGGAGGTCCTCGGGAGCCTCGCACCTACGCGGCCATCTTGGTTGCGCGCTAGGCTCCTCCCTGGAATGTATCTTTTAACCACGCTTTTAAATGACCTGAATATTCTCTGGAAAGTTTTCACTTTTCAGGTCGCTACTGAGCGCGGAGCAAGGATCATGGAATCGTGGGGTCGTGGGATATGAGGAGGGAGAGTCAGCTTTGCCCCTTCACAGTCTTTCACAGTCTTTTCAAAGCAATCACCATCCGATTTACAGTAAATGCACCGAAGAGGGATCACAAGAAAGGCGCGGAATAGCAAGCGAGCGCGGACTGGGTAAACCCCAGCTCGCCTTACCTCACAAGCAGACCAGCAGACAAGCATCCTGCAGCCAACGCCCCCCCAGCTTCCAGTTGTTCACCGCTATGAGTGCAGCGGGGTTAATCACTCCGTATTCCAGCTGGCAGGGCAGGCACCGAAAAGGGACAGCAGCATTGCTTTTACCCCTTCACCCCTTGCAGACTCCAACCAGCTTTACAGACAACGTCCAGCATCCAGCAACCAGTGCCCCCGGCCCCCCCGGCAGCTCACCTCCGCAGCAGCCAGCAGCACTTCAATAATTCACTCGCTCCGCTTGTTAATGAATCAGAGGGCAGGGCAGGGGAGAGCAGACTCGCACAGCACAGCGCTCGGAGCCCAACACAGAGACTCTCCGAAGGGCTCCGCTTGGTTCCCGGTTCCCGCTTGGTTTCCGCTTAGCCCCGTCTGGAGTGGACCCGAAGCGCAGTTTCCTGGACCCAGCTCGGTAACTAGCGAGGGAGCAGCAGTTGCGGTGCTCCGTTCACGAGGGCGTGGTTACGGAGGAAACAGGAAGCACAACGGCATGGGTGGGTGGGTCCACGTCAGCCGTTCATCGTAACAGGTCAGACCTATTTTCGGTCCCCGTAAAGTCAACCTGCTTGACGTATCATGGCCTTTCAAATATGGGTCCCTTTCATGCATTACTCTGCATGAAAGGAGCATTCCATGGGTGTTGCTATGGGTGTTCCCATGCAACATCCATGGAACCTGAAACATTCCCAGATTTACAAAGTGTCATAAACCTGGGAATGCGTCAGAATCCTATGCCTCCCCCGAGTGGCTCAACAAAGAGAAATACTTTTATTTCTCCTCGTTTTTGTCCTTTCTGTGTGTGCTGCATTCCACATACTACGCCTGCTCCGAAAGATCTTCAAATGGATCCCCACTGTGTCCAGAAAGACGGTCACCCACTCACTCATCAGTAGCAGACTCAACTACGGCAATGCACTCTATGCCTGCATCACCAAGAAACTCCTCAAGAAACTGCAGAACATTCAGAACGCCTCCACCAGACTCATCCTCAACATCCCCCACCGCAGCCACACAGGGCCAGCTCTAGGGCGGTGCAATCGGTGCGACCGCACCGGGCTCTGGCTTTAGGTGGGGGCGTCGTGTTTGCAAGTTTATAATAGTTTTAAAAGCACCTTCTGCCAGCGTTCTGGCCTCCAGCAGTTTTCAGCCCTCAATAAAAATGTCAAGATAAATCTGTGATTAATTTCTTCCTACAGAAAGATTGGAGGTTTGTCTAGTGGAAGCTTTGAATCATGGTAGGGTAGCGCAGATGGTAAATATGCCTACTGCAAAGAACCCGTAACAGCAGATCACAAAGGACATATAATTTAAATAGATCAGTAGGTCATTGCTTTTGTCTGAGAGATCCTTTTATTAGTTGCAGTTAATAAGTTAACATCCTAGCATAGAACAGTGAACTATTAACTGTCATCAAAGAGCTGCATGCAACCTTCAAGGTAGAGATGAGAGCGTTATGATTTTTCCCTCGTCTTTCATTATTCAAATGTTGGAAAAAGGATTAATTTGGAAATAATTAAATTCTGATTGTTAAAAAGAACCCCCAACTATGGTGTTACATTTGAAATTCTGAGTTTGTGCTTCTCCAGACCAAGCGCTATTAAACTAAACTGTCTACCAGTGTGGATGACATGTGACTCCCACACCTTATAGTCCTCTGTCGTATGTAACATTTCCCATACAGTGATTTGCACACCTATGATTGATTGTCTCTGTGTTTTGTGCATGTGATGTAGAGTGCTCTGACACCCTACACTAGTATTAGTGGCGCTATACAACTAATATAATGCATCTAACAGATGGAGTGGTTATGGAGACTTTAGGGGCACTGTTAAAGGGTGGTAGTGAGGGAATCCATGGCAGAGGTGGTCACTGGGGGGGTGCTAACAACCATTGTCGCACTGGGCGCCACCAGCGCTAAAGCCGGCCCTGCAGCCACATCACCAGCCACCTAAGAGACCTCCACTGGCTCCCAGTCAACAAAAGAATCTCCTTCAAGCTGCTCACACACCTACAAAGTCCTACACGACACAGGACCTGAGTAGCTCAACCACCTCCTCACATTCCAAGCACCGACCAAAGTCCTTTGCTCCTCCCAAGTGGCCCCGGCCACCAGCCCACATATCCGTAAGACCACGGCTGGAGGAAGGTCCGTCTCCTATCTTGCAGCAAAGACCTGGAACCCCCTGCCTCTTCACCTCAGGCAATCAACGTCATTGCCTCAATTCAAGAAGGACCTCAACACCATACTCTTCTGAACCACAGTGCCTTCAACAGATTAGCAGCCCCCCATGCCTTAAGACCCTTAAGGGTGAGTAGTCATGCTATACAAGTCACTTGATTAATTGATTGATTGATTGATTGATTGATTGATTGATTGATAGAAGGAGCAAAGCGCTATTAATGATTGTTTTTGTGCAGGAAGGTGTCCCTTGCTGCACAACAACAATCATCCCTACAATGCAGGCACCCTTGCACCATGGCGCAAGGTTGTCTGTGTTGGCGCATGACTGCTGTTTGTACACTGGCACTGGCGCTGGGGAGAGGGACAGGTATGCGCCGTCTTCTGCCCTTTCATTTTGAGGGAAGGCAGCACAGCAGCAATACTTGCTGTACTTCATGATATAGTAAATGAGGCCCTATCACTTTTAGTAAGTACTTCTCAGTGCAGTGCTATAATTTTAAGTATTGATGTCAAAGTTCCACTTGTTAAAGAAATACTTTTTTGAAGAAGAAGAAGAAGCTTCATCCTCTTTTACACGATGTTTGTAATATGATTTACATGGCAAGCTTTTTCAGGGCATTGAGACTAAGAGCCAAGCTCTTCCTGTTAATTTGTTGGCTCGCCCACCTCTAAATAAGGGATGAATACAACCTTCTAGTACTCAACATTTATTATTAATATCACATGCAGAAAACTAAGATGAGTCTCTTTACCTACGCTGCGGACATATTAATTGGTAACGTTAAAATATTAAAGTCGCTGCTGATACAAAAGATGCATGTGGTTCATAAAAGGAGACTCATTACAGAAAAAAGGATCATGGGTCTGATTTAGATTGATCTGGGCGGACGGGTTACTGCATCACAATGGTGACGGATATCCCGTCTACCAAAATATAAATCGCATAGGATATAATGGGATTTATATTTCGGGGGACGGGATGGATCTAAATCAGGCCATATGTGTCCTCCTTAGAAGCAGTACACAAGAAATATCTACTCCGTCCCAGACTGGACCAAATGGGAAAGCCTTTTTTGTACACAGCCACTAGCAATGTTTGATCAAAGTTCCAGTATAATTACCACGTGCATCGCAGTTAAATCCATGCATGGACACGACGGGCTGCGGACTGGCAAATTCTCAAATTAACAATAAACAAATCATTTTCGTCTAGTGTTCAATGTCCGGCATGGCGCGTCGATATGTGACTAGATGGCAGCCACCTTAAAGCTTGTGAAATATATGAAGGGTAAAAAAAAGTGAATGCATAGGTAGTCAGAAATCAGAATATCCCTGGGAAATCGCAGGTTTATGGCCTCCCTTTAAAAAAAATAACATTTTGTTTCAGTTTCCTGTTACAAACAGTTTAAAATCAACAATCTAAGAAATTAAAATCTTTCATGCAGACTTATAAAAAATCAGTTCACTTAATACATATCTATAACCAATATGTGTAAAGCTGCCCTCGTATATGATGTCCACTAATGTAAGTGGGCACTTTGCACCAGTCCAGACAACCCTTATGGTGATTTAAGAGGTCTCAGACAACCTTAGAAAGCTATCCAAGTGGTAGCTGTGGAGAGCCACCTTCAGGCTTAGACTTCAAGGATGGAAGCAGCTTGTTTTACCATAATGCAATCTTATAGTAGAGTTTACATGGAAAGGAACCACACAAAATATGTATAAAAATATGTATTTATTATAGAACACTCAGTAGTGCGTTATAGTATTGCCTACATGGATATATACCCAAAGCACACAATACTTTAGCAAATAAATCACAGTAAATTGCACTAATACACAGTGGGCCCCAGGGGGGAACAAACCATATACTAAGAAAGTAGTATAAGAACCAAGACTCAAGTCAGGACAATGTTGAGAGGATATAGAATTGCTAGGGATCCACAGAACCACCCAAAGTAAGTAGATAGGGACCCCACGGAGAACGTGTGCAGTGTGTGAACTCGACCGCGTGCTCCACACAAATCGACATGCAAGTCGTGGTTGGAATTTTAAAGATTAGGGACCCTTCCCAGTGGACTCTGAAGAAACCCCATGGAAGACAGACGGTTGGAGAGCCACCCCAACCATGGATACTGTGGTACCCAAGTTACTTATCCCAGGGAAGCCGGGTGCATGGGTGTGAAGTGGTGTCGTAAACCGCTGTCGAACCCAATGGAGGACTTCAGGAAAGAGGAGAAAATCCGGGAAGAGGAGAAAGTGTTTGGAGGAACCCAAACTTGGATTTTTGAAGAATAGTACCTGAAAGCAGAGGGGACAGAGTCTATGTCACTCAGGGGTGACCAGGAGTCTCGGAAGACGAATGCCCTCCGATGACGGGTGCTTCAGGGAGGATGATGGTGACGTTGAAGCTGCAGCTGCGAGGACTAGGCAAAGCTGAGGACAACCAGGACCTGGAAACGTGCTGTCCCACGAAGGATGTCGAGTGCTGAGGGGTTGGTGTCCAGCGGGAGCATCAACAAGTCTTGGCAAATGCAACCCATGCATGGAATCAAGACGGAGAACGTTTTAGGACCAGCAAGGTCCAGGAGACTCACCACAAGCAGGGGAGTCAGGGCAGGCCCCGAGCAATCAGGGTAGTCCAAGGAAAACAAAGATGACCCTCAAATGGACACACAGGCCAGAGGCACAGGAGTCGCAAGAGGACCTCGAGCAGCTCACCAACAGGTGCAGGCCACGGTGCCCACAAGGTGGTGCGGTTGAAGATCTTGGTGGAAGAAGTTGCCAGTGGTTGGGGGTACTTGGAGCCCAATGCACTTGTCACAAAGTTGGCAACAAGCATATGCACTTGCTAAAGTACGTGATGCGCACAGGTTTGGTTAATAGAGCCCCATGAGGGATTCTGATGTCAGGCTTGGCGAGAGGACAGCTCGGGCCTCAGGAGACATAGATAACCACCACCAGTGTTGTTGAACCCTTCAGAGTCTGCAAGAGCTCGGGATCGGCAGACAGCTCAGAAGTGTTGAGGTGCCTGTGTGTGCAGGGAAGTGACTCCTTCTTGTCAAGGAGATTATCTTCAAGTGTCTTGGATGCTCCACAGGTCCTGCTTGGATTCTGTATGGTGCATAGGCACAGACGATGCAGCAGACTGAAAGGGAGATGAAGTCAGGCCCAAACGAAGTCCAGTGAAGTCCAGAGTGCCCAGACGGTAGAAGTGCAGTGGTTTCAGTTCAGAATCTTGTCCACGACAAATCTAGGGAAATACACCCAGGTAAGCCCTTAAGTACCCTAAGGAAAGAGTTGGGAAAATGCAGGGAACCCTCCCAGGGGAGGGTCTGGACAGATGGGAGGTTACTCCCATGTCCTTTGTTCAGTTTCATGCCAGAGTGGGAGCCAACGGCTTCCAGGACTGGTTTGAACTGGCCTATGCTTAGGGACACTTAATGTGCCCCTCATGCAGACTTTCAGTCGCTGGCAAGCGCACCCACCCAGCCCTAATGCACTAAATCCCATCTGGGAGGGGGTCACATCTCCCTGTGAAAGAATGCCTATTGTTCTGCCTTCCCCTGCTCGAGCTTGGCTCAGCAGAAGGAGGCCATAAATGTGTCTCTATTCAGCAGCAACCATTTTGTACTGTTTGGGACTAGAAGGCTGGTACCGGGAACATATTGAGAGCCTAATGGAGGGTTCTTCCAGTGCTTGGAATCATACCTCCCACATGATTTATGGTGTGGGGGCATGATTCTAACATGTTTGATACCAAACATGATAGCATTCATTGCAGCCGTTTTCAAGATGCTCATCGTGCGGTCACGCAATGCCCCTATATATGGCTGCTTCAGTGACAACCAAGGATAATGGACTCCATAGGCTGCAGTGGTGTCCTGCTCATGCAGGTGCACTCACTCTCTCACTTAGAACCAAGCACCCTGCCCTCAGGAATGTAAAGGCCTGCTAGCGGGGTGACTTATAGGTTTTAAGTGCAGTGACCCTTAGATATAGTTAACCTACATATTTCGTAAGTGGTGCATGCACCAACTTACACAGGCTGCAATGGCAGGCCTGTAGTTCCATTTTGAATGGTCTCTCATGGGTGGCGCAATACATGCTGCAGCCCTTGGGAGACCTCTGGGGTACCTATGCCCTGGGTACATGGGTACCAAATACTAGGGACTGACAAGGGTACCCCAGTATCAAATCCGATGTGTACCTAAGTAAATAACACAACAGCTTAACGAGAAAGCAGATAGACTGGACTGGAAAGAGCAAAAAACTTGGACGAATTAACAATTTCTCCTCATATCGCCATTCTAACGCTTGGTATTCCATGGCGCTGCCTCAGCCTTGTAAATCTGGGGCAGTGTCAAAAAGCAATGGGTGTTGCGGTGGAACGCCCACTCAGCCGATGTGAACGAGCACTAATCACAGAATCCCAGTAATCATAGAACATGGCAAAACATTGCATTAAACCTGCACATACCAGCAATTATTGTAAGGATTCCAAAATTTTTAGAGGAGGCAAGGAGAATAGAATTTAAGGGCCAGATGTATCAAGGTAAAATTGCGATCACAAACGCTGAAATTCTGAGAATTTCAGCGTTTGCAAACGCAATTTAGCTGTGTGCTATGTAGGTAAGTCAAAACCTACTTGCAGAATAAGGAATCGCAAAAATTGTGATTCCCTATGTTGCGCATGCATTTAGAGAATCGCAATTTGCGATTCCCTAAATGTTATGCTAGTAGGCAATGCAAATTGCGATATTGCCTGAAGGAATCGCAAATTTGTGATTTCCTGGAAAAAAGCACTTTTTTCAAAGTGCCATGTGGCACGCATACATGCCCTTAGGGCATGTATGTGCGCCACATGTGCACACATGCACATTTCAGGAGTGCAACAGGTTGTCCTTTTGGAACCCTTGCACCCTTGAAATTGTGTGCGCAATTTCCATTCATTCCTATGGGTCTCTTGGCCCATAGTAATGAATAGGAAGGGATTCCTTAATTGCGACTCGCAATTTGCGAGTCGCAATTAAGGAATGCGTAGGAATCGCAAATATTATTGCGATTCCTACATACATAGCAGTTTGCGAGTCCTTAATAGCGATTCTGCGTGTCCAAATCTTATGGGCCCTGCTACTGAGCTCCTCAAAACTAGGACATAAATGAGGGATGTTCGAATACCACTTATGCATCATTGAGGGAGTATAGTATACCATCCACTTGGCGTGCACTTGCATCCTTCGGAAATTAGAGCCTATTAACCCTTTAAGATTTAATTGAAAGGCTTCCAGCCGCTCCTCACGTACTAGGTTAACATTTGTTTCTTTCAACCACCTATTCTGAAAGAGCTCTTAAGTGATCTTCAAAGTCATACTGCTTCATCCAAAGCTAGTGTATCCACAGGCATAACTTTCTTTGTTCACTAATTGAATTCATAAAATGTGGACTGTTTCCTTTGTAGGCTTGATTGGCATCAATTTGATAATGGGAACCATTCAGGAAGTTTCCTTTGCCTGCACTGCCCGAACTGATCTCTGGAGGCCCTTGCTGGGGTGGGACTTTGTCCACTAGCTTCCCCTGTGACCAGGAGGGGCCGGACCTTAACTTCACGGTTGTTAAGCTCAGGTGGTTTCCCACAGTATAGGACGTGCCTGGGCGTGCGCCTGGGCAAAGACCAGACCAAGACAGGCCTGTCTAAGCCCGTCATTGCCAGGAAGAGGCTGGGCTGGGCAACACCCCTTGGTTTCTCAGATATGCCTCTGGTGGGTCTTACTGCTGCACCTACTGCAATAACATCCCATAATTACACCACTTCTGCCCCTACATCCATTGCCGCTACTGGGATCACCAGCTTAGCACCACAGGGGACATGTGACATCGATAGTCCTACCCCCATACTTCCCAGGAAATCCAAAAGAGGTACTCGTATTAAGCACATTGGCAACCCCTCCAAAGTACCTCAAGCAACCCCACGACAGATCCCGAAGATTGAGGCTTAAGACTCTCTTAACTCTTCAATGCCTCCTGTAGGAGGTGAGGGATCCTCTTATCCGAGCCTACATTGCTTGGATCATGATATGGAGGGAAATTCGGAGAGGTTCAAGGCACTGCTAAAGACTGAAATTTCCGCTCTAATCTCTCGCCTTGAATCCATCGAATCCCATCCTTGAATCATTGCCCTCATTGCCATCTTTGCTTCTTCCAAAAGTTGACAGCAATGTCTCTCGGGTGGAGAACCCCCGCAGATGCCTGTTTCACAGCCCTTCAATCTGATTCCTGCCATTTCCACTCACATGCCTCCTGTGAGGGCCAGAGCAACGACCACAGATACCAACTCAGCCAGTCAGCCTACTCAGGATAGCTCCAGGGTCGCCCCTTCATTTTGACAAAGTGGGAGGCTAAATTACCATGAGGGATCCACAAAGGAAGAGGGTTTTGACTGGTGGTCCACCCCCCCCATGCCCATCCAGGTTGTAGTCAACCTTTTCCCAGCCGCTTTCCCTCATGTGGTGGTTATTATTGGCGTACCCCCTCTGCATAGTGGGTTGAACAAATCAAATGAGGAGTTGTTCAATAAGACCTTAGACTGGCTTCTGTGTCATAGAGGGATGCCTATCCATCATGCAAAAGATATCTTGCTGACTCAGAGGTGTAATTGGATTGGGCCAGGTCTAGCTGACACCCCATGAGTCTGTGTAATAGTGAATTTCAGATCCCAGCTTTTGGTGCACAACCAACTGTTTGGATCTAGAAGCCACACTAAAGTTGAGGGCCACTGGGAGTCCCTCTCGCGCAGGCACTAGGGGGATTCCCTTTCCCCCCAGCTCCCGAGGCTGTTTCTTTGGTTTCCCTGAAATGACGATCAGCGTGCACGTCGCACTGACATAATTTCAGTGAAACTGAAACATGAAATGAGCCTTGAGGCCCATTTCAGTGTCACTTTCTAAGTGCTCAGGGGGCTTTCTCAGCCCCCCGAGCACGTAGAAAGACCTCTCTAGTGGATCCCTGCTTGGGGATCGCGGCAGGGATCCACACACTAGGCACCAGTGAGGGTGGAGTGTCCCCTTGGGTGAGGGCCTTTGCTCCCCATTCATTTTGGGCTAAATTCAATCTGTCTGCCCCCCAGGGGGGCAGAAAGCCCACTAGAACCAGGGAATTTTTTAGCACATAAATTAGGGGTGGGGGCAGCCCAATATGGGCACGGCAATGGGCCCCAGCCCCCCTGCACAATTAGAGTTGTTCTGCCCCCGCGGGGTGCAGATCAGAAAGCCCACTAGATGCCAGTTTTTTTTTTACATTTGGTTTCGGGGTGGGGGCTTTCCAAGATGGGCATGCCTATGCCCCCTCCCACCCCCACAAAATGCCAGTCTTTATGCCCCCCGTGGGGGCAGAAAGCACCCTAGACGCAAGGGATTTTTTTTTATAGGCCCAGGGTGGGGTCTGCCCAGAATGGGCATGCAAATGCCCCGACCCTACCCCCAAAGAAAACTAAAGGCTTGCTGCCCCTCTAGGAGGAATATAGGGGCAATAGCCCTTGATCTACCCCGGGGGACAGAAAGCCCACTAAGCGCCATGGAGGTTTTTTTATATGGGTACAGGGGGGCTGCCCAGAATAGGCATGTCAAGGCCCCCAAACTACCCCCAAAGAAAACTAAAGACTTGCTGCCCCTACAGGAGGAATATGGGGGAATAGCCCCTTAACTGCCCCATGGGGTGGGGCAGACAGCCTACTAGCCACCAGGGATTTTTTTTACTCCAAAGTTTGGGGTTCCCCTGAAGGGGCTTCCCAATGCCCCCACTCCCCCAAAGGAATAGCCACAGTCATTCTGCCCTCCCTGGGGGAATATCGGGGCAATAGCCCCCGATTTCCCCCCTCTCCAGGGTGACAGAAAGCCCACTTGGCACTGACTTTTTTTGTGCCTACCTCTGGATTTCGGGTCATAGCGCAGCCGGCACCTAGGGAAATAGAGCAAACATATACATTTTTTAAAACAAGACACCCAGGGGAATCCAGGATGGGGTGACTTGTCTGGCTCTCACCAGGTTCTGTTACCCAGAATCCCTTGAAAACCTCAAACTTTGTAAAAAATAACACATTTCTGTGGTGGAAAGTTCTGCAATCTGCGTGGATCCACAACATTCCAGACACCCCGCATTCCCCAAAGTCTTCCGAGAAAAATGGCACCTCGCTTGTGTGGGTAGGCCTAGTGCCCGCGACAGGAAACGGCCCAAAACGCAACATGGACACACCACATTTTCACAGTGAAAACTGACCATTTTTTTGCAAAGTGCCTAGCTGTTGATTTGAACTCTAGCTCTGCCGGCACCTAGGGAAACCTAGCAGAACTATACATTTTTTTAAACTAGACATCCAGGGGAATCCAGGATGGGGTGACTTGTCTGGCTCTCACCAGGTTTTGCTACCCAGAATCCCTTCCAAACCTCAAACTTTGTAAAAAAAAAAGCACATTTTCCTCACATTTCTGTGGTGGAAAGTTCTAGAATCTATGTAAATTCACAAATTTCCTACAACCCAGCGTTCCCCCGGGTCGCCAAATAAAAATGGTACCTCACTCATGTGGGTGCCCCAAGTACCCGCGATGGTCAGGGGCCCAAAACGTATTGAGGAGACATCAAAATGACCAATCACAAAACAACCTGGTTTTACAAAGGGAATTACCTGTGTTTTTGGCTGCAGGCTCGGCGACCATCTTGGGAAACCTACCAAACCCACACATTTTTGAAAACTAGACACCCGGGGGAGTCCCGCGAGGTATGGCTTGCGTTGGTCCCCCAATGTTTTCCTACCCAGAATCCCCTGCAAATTTAGCTGAACAAAATCCCTTTTTTCTCAAATTTCTGTGTGGGAATGCTCTGGAATCCACGTGGATCCACAAATTTCCTACCACCCAGCGTTCCCCCAGGTCTCCCGATAAAAATAGTACCTCACTCGAGTGGATGGGTCAAGTACCCGCGACAGGCAAGGGAAAGGTAGGAAATTTGTGTCAGCCCGGTGACCCTACAACTTTCCCACACAGAAATTTGAGAAAAAAGTGATTTTTTCATCAAAATGTGAGGTTTGCAGGGGATTCTGGGTAGTTAAACGTTGGGGGATCCACGCAAGCCATACCTTCCTGGACTCCCCCAGGTCTCTAGTTTTCAGAAATGTGTAGGTTTGGTAGGCATCCCTAGATGGCCTCCAAGCCTGGGACCAAAAACTCATGTGACCCCCCTTGCAAAACCTGGTCATTTTCGGATACATAGGGGCATCTGCGTTTTTGGTCCTGCGGTAGGCAGCCATCTAGGGAAACCTACCAAACCCACACATTTCCGAAAACTAGAGACCCAGGGGAGTCCAGGGAGGTATGGCTTGCTTGGATCCCCAACGTTTCCCTACACAGAATCCCCAGCAAACCTTATATTTTGATGAAAAAATCAAAATGTTCTCAAATTTCTCTGTGGGAAGGTTCTAGAATCTACGTGGATCCACAAATTTTATACCACCAGGCATTACCCCAGGCCACCCAATAAAAATGATACCTCACTCATGTGGGTCGTTCAAGTACCCGTGACAGTCAAGGGCCCAAAACGTATTAAGGAGACATCAAAATTACCTATCAGAAAACAACCTGGTTTTGCAAGGGGGTCACCTGGGTTTTAGGCCCCGAGCTCAGCGTCCATCTTGGGAAACCTACCAAACCCACACATATCTGAAAACTAGAGTCCCAGGGGAGTCCAGGAAGGTATGGCTTGCGTGGCTCCCCCAATGTTTCTCTACCAAGAATCCGCTGCAAACCTCACTTTTTTCTCAAATTTCTATGTGGGAAAGTTATAGGATCACCGGGCTGACACAAATTTCCTACCACCCAGCGTTCCCCCAGGTCTCCCGATAAAAATGGTACCTCACTTGAGTGGGTGGGTCAAGTACCTGCGACAGGCAAGGGCCCAAAATGTATTGAGGAGACATCAAAATTACCTATCAAAAAACAACCTGGTTTTGCAAGAGGGGTAACCTGGGTTTTTGGCCCCGGGCTCGGAGCCATCTTGGGAAACCTACCAAACCTATATATTTCTGAAAACTAGACACCCGGGGGAGTCCATAGAGGTATGGCTTGCGTGGGTCCCCCAACGTTTTCCTACCCAGAATCCCGTTCAAACCTCAAATTTAGCTGAAACAATTCCTTTTTTCTCAAATTTCTGTATGGGAAAGTTCTGAAGTCTACGAGGATCCACAAATTTCCTACCACCCAGCGTTCCCCCAGGTCTCCTGATAAAAATTGTACCTCACTTGTGTGGGTGGGTCAAGTACCCGCGACAGGCAAGGGCCCAAAACCGTATTGAGGAGGCATCAAAATTACCTATCACAAAACAGCCTGGTTTTGCAAGGGAAGTCACCTGGGTTTTTGGCACCGAGCTTGGTGGCCATCTTGGGAAACCTACCAAACCCACACATTTTGGAAAACTAGACACCCGGGGGAGTCCAGCGAGATATGGCTTGCGTGGGTCCCCCAAGGTTTCCTACCCAGAATCCCCTGGAAACCTCAAATTTAGCTGAAAAAATATTTTTTTTTCACACATTACTGTGTGGGAAAGTTCTGGAATCTACGTGGATCCACAAATTCCCTACCACCCAGCGTTCCCCCAGGTCTCCCGATAAAAATGATACCTCACATGTGTGGGTGGGTCAAGTACCCGCGTCAGGCAAGGACCCAAAACGTATTGAGGAGACAAAAATGACCTAACACAAAACAACCTGGTTTTGCAAGGGAGGGTCACCTGGGTTTTTGGCCCAGGGCTCAGCAACCATCTTGGGAAAGTACCAAACCCACACATTTATGAAAACTAGACACCCGGGGGAGTCCAGCGAGGTATGGCTTGCGTGGGTTCCCCAACGTTTTCCTAAACAGAATCCCCTGCAAACCTCAAATTTAGCTGAAAAAATCACCCTTTGCTCAAATTTCTGTGTGGGAAAGTTCAGGAATCTACGTGGATCCACAAATGTACTACTTCCCAGCATTCCCCAGGTCTCCAGATAAAAATGATACCTCACTTGCGTGGGTGAGTCAAGTACCCGCGACAGGCAAAGGCCCAAAACGTATTGAGGAGACATTAAAATTACCTGCAAACCTCAAATTTAGCTGAAAAAAACACATTTTCCACATATTTGTTGGTGGAATCACCGTGCCGGCACAAATGTCCAATCCCAGAGTGTTCCTCTCAGTCTCCCAAGTAAAATAATACCTCACCTGTGTGGGTGGGGTAAGGGCCTGTGATTGGGAAGAGCCCAAAACATAGGGATTTAGGGTATAGCACCGACAATTCTAAACGCTACATTTAAAAAATTTTTTTTTTTTAGCCAATTCTGCATTGGACACCCACACAAGTGAGGTATAATTTTACTCGGGGCACTAAGGAGAATGCTCTGGTGTAGGACATTTGGGCTGGCACGGTGATTCCACGCAAGAATATGTGGAAACTGTGTTTTTTCAGCTAAATATGAGGTTTGCAGGGGATTCTGGGTAGGGAAACGTTGGGGGATCCCCACCAAGCCATACCTCATTGAACTCCCCAGGGTGTCTAGTTTTCAAAAAAGTGTGGGTTTGGTAGGTTTCCCTAGATGGCGGTGAGCCCGTGGCAAAAAAAACAGGTGCCCCCCCTCCCCAAAACCAGGTAGTTTTGTTATAGGTAATTTTGAAGTCTCCAGAGTACGATTTGAGCCATTTCCTGTTGCAGCCACAAGTCCTACCCACACATATGAGGTACCATTTTTATCAGGAGACCTGGGGGAACACTGGGTACTAGTATATTTGTGTTAGCCCGGTGATCCTAAAACTTTTTCACACAGAAATATTAGAAAAATGTGCTTTTTTTCAACCAAATTTGAGGTTTGCAGGGGATTCTGGGTAGGGCAATGTTGGGGGACCCACGCAAGCCATACGATGCTGGACTTCCCCAGGTGTCTAGTTTTCAGAAATGTGTGGGTTTGGTAGGTTTCCCTAGATGGCCGCCGAGCACAGGGCCAAAACCTCATGGGACCCCCTTGCAAAACCAGGTTGTTTTGTGATAGGTAATTTTGATTTCGCCTCAGTAGGTTTTGGGCCCTTGCCTGTCGTGGGTACTTGACCCACCCATGCGAGTGAGGTACCACTTTTATCGGGAGACCTTGGGGAACACTGAGTGGTAGGACATTTGTGGATCCATGCAGATTCCGGAACTTTCCCACATAGAAGTTTGAGAAAAAAGTGATTTTTTCAGCTAAATTAGAGGTTTGCAGGTGATTCTGGGTAGGGAAATGTTAGGGGACCCATGCAAGCCATACCTTGCTGGGCTCCCCCGGGTGTCTAGTTTTCAGAAATTTGTGGGTTTGGTAGGTTTCCCTAGATGGCCACTGACCCCGGGGTCAAAAACTCATGGGACCCACTTGCAAAACCAGGTTGTTTTGTGATAGGTAATTTTGATGTCGCCTCAATAGGTTTTGGGTCCTTGCCTGCCGCGGGCTCTAGGCCTACCTACACAAGTGAGGTACCATTTTTCTGGTAAGACATTGGGGAATGCGGGGGGTGGGTGGAATTTTGTGGATCCATGCAGATTCCAGAACTTTACACCACAGAAACGTGAGGAAAATTTTGAGTTTTTGACAAATGTTCAGGTTTGCAAGGGATTCTGGGTAACAGAACCTGGTGGGAGCTAGACAAGTCACCCCATCCTGGATTCCCATGGGTGTCTAGTTTTTAAAAAAGTGTATAGGTTTGCTAGGTTTCCCTAGGTGACGGCACAGCTAGGGTTCAAAATCTACAGCTAGGTAATTTGCAAAAAAAGGGTCCGTTTTCACTGTGATAATGTGGTGTGTCGATGTTGCGTTTTGGGCCGTTTCCTGGCGCGGGCACAAGGCCTACCCACACAAGTGAGGTACAATTTTTCGCAGACGACTTTGGGAAACACGGGGTGGGTGGAATTTTGTGGATCCACGCAGATTCCAGAACTTTCTACCACAGAATTGTGAGAAAATGTGTTTTTTGGGACAGATTTTTAGGTTTGCAAGGGATTCTGGGTAACAGAACCTGGTGAGAGCCAGTCAAGTCACATCATCCTGGATTCCCCTGGGTGTCTACATTTAAAAAATATATAAGTTTACTAGGTTTCCCTAGGTGCTGGCAGAGTTAGGGTTCAAGACCTACAGGCACTAGGCCTACCTACAGCAGTGAGGTACCATGTTTCTCAGAAGACTTTGTATAGGTTTGCTAGGTTTTCCTAGGTGCCGGCAGAGCTATGGTTCAAAATCCACAGCTAGGCACTTTGCAAAAAAAGGGTCAGTTTTCACTGTGAAAATGTGGTGTGTCCACGTTGCGTTTTGAGCTGTTTCCTGTCGCGGGCACTAGGCCTACCCACACAAGTGGAAGACTTTGGGGAATGCGGGGTGGGGGGAATTTTGTGTATCCACACAGATTCCAGATGGCGGTGACCCCGGGTGTCCAGTTTTAAAAAATGTATAGGTTTGCTAGGTTTCTCTAGGTGCCAGCAGAGCTAGGGTTCAAAATCTACAGCTAGGCACTTTGCAAAAAAAGGGTCAGTTTTCACTGTAAAAATAAAGTGTGTCCACGTTGCGTTTTGTGAAGTTTCCTGTCACGGGCACTAGGCCTACCCACACAAGTCAGCTACCATTTTTATCGGGAGACTTAGGGTAACACAGAGTTGTAGAGCAACTGTTATTACCTATTGACTTTCAATGCATTTCTGCCTTCCAAATGAAAGACAATGTGTAAAAAATAAGTCATTTTGAAAAATGACCTATAATTCCCATGCTAGTATGGGTACACACAATTTCGGAAATGTGCAAATATCTACTGTTTCTAAATTCTATATTTTGTTCCAGCTTCAGAAACACATAGGTGTCTTTCATACCGATTTTTCCATGTATATATTTTCCCAAATTAATTGCTATATACCCGGTACATAATAAAAAAACATTGCAAGACACTGCTCAGTTATTGGCTCTGGGCTCGTAGGGTTCTTGGTGAACCTATAAGTCCTATATATCCCCACAACCAGAAAGGTTCAGCGGATGTAACGATATATTGCTTTCAAACAGCTGTCATATTTAGAAGAAGTTACAGGTGAAAACGTTGACACAAATGGCTGTTTTTTTCAACTAATTTTCAATTTTTCCTATATTCAACTGTTAGTTTCTATAAAGAAACCTTAAAGGATCTACACAAATGACCCCTTGCTAAATTCAGTATTTTGTCTACCTTTCTAAAATGTATAGATTTCCAGGATCCATTATTGCTTTCATACCCATTTCTACCATTAACTGGAAGGAGGTTGAAAGCACCAAAAATAGCAAAAATAGGCTATGTCCCAGAAAAATGCCAAAACTGTGAAAAACATTTTGGTTTTCTGACAAAAGTCTGCTTGTCCCTGAAAGTTGAGAAAATGGTTATTTCAGCACCACAACCCCTTTGTTGATAGTTGATACCATTTGCAGGGAAAAAACCAGATGCTTTCATATGTAGCCCTTTTGTCCCATTTTTCCCCCAAAAAACTACATTTAGTTATATTTTAGCTAATTTTTGTTTTGGGTCCCCTCCAGGGGAATCCACAAACCCTGGGTACCTTTAGATTCCCCATGATGTTGGAAGAAAAGGATGAAAATTTGGCGTGGATACCTTATGTGGTCAAAAAGTTACAGGGGCCTAAGCGCGAACTACCCCAAATAGCCAAAAAAAGACTTAGCACAGGGAGGGAAAAGGCCTAGCAGCGAAGGGGTTAAGGCTTCTTTTATAAACTCATGCAAACACTACACTACAAGAAAGATGCCTACCTTTTAGAATCACAGGTTACTTGGTCCAATACCAATAGCATTGTGGGTCGTCAGCAACAGTTTCAATATCGCTTACCAAACGCCCCATCGAATATGGCGCCAGTTCAAGGCCAGACAGTCCTAACCCCAAGTCAAAAAGTACAATTTTCTATTTCCACTTCTACCAGATATGAAGCTCTTTCCAGTCCAGGCTGACTTCTTGCCCTAGCTAAACAGGCCACTTCCATTGCCGATAACCAGGAAACTTCATCTCCAAAGGAGAGATTCTCTGGAAACAGCATGGCTCACGCCTTTACTATACCCAGCTGGACATTGTAAATTACTAAGCAGGCCTGTCTCGCTCACATCGCTAGGTTTGATTTTGCTCGTCTGCATCTTGCGATGACTATGCCTGCTCTTCTTGCCCTGCCATTCCCTCCCCAGTGGTGGAGCCAAGGGAGCTTTTCCACTTGGGTTAACCTGAGTTTGCATGTGGAACCAACTGTTATTGTTTCTGGGAGTCTCATCTTCTTAGTCTTGTTGATTCAGGACAAACTGTCTCCATTATTTATATTTATTTAATCCTTATAATAATGATTTTACTAGCACTATCTGTGTCCATTTTACCCTCTTGTTTAATTTTCTTTCCAATTTGCAGTTTGTGGGGATGTTGCAGCCATATTATTACCTGTGCGGGGACTTCAATGGAAAGCTGACAGTCCCGTGGGGGGGTTCGGATGGCAGACGTGAAGAGTTGACAAGGCACATAGCTGCACATGACCTAGCCAACCTTATCGACCTGTCTAGTGGGGACAGAGCATTTGTGCCTTCCTCCAGAGGACACGGTTGAGCTTCAATCTTTGATTATATGTTTATGACAACACATTTTTTGGAATGGTTTTCCTAGAGGGAGGTCATGAAGACAGAGTGGGGGGATCATAATGCCTTTTTAACCACAGGCCACTTACAGGTGGATAGATTTAGCCGCTCCACTGTAACAATCCCTATCACCCAACACTCCACTGATGGCCTTAGTCTCATTTGGAACTTAAAGGATCCAGGGGGCACTTTGGCAACACTACTGAAGACACAACTTGGACTGTTCTTTAAATGTCTGGTAGACATAAGTGGGGGTGAAATGCTTGCACACTATGAAAGTTTAAGCCAGGGTATTAGATACTTCTTGTTAAAACCTTCTCGCCCCAATAGTGGAGGGCTCCGATGGTTTGATGGGCACTGCTCGGCAGCCAACTGTAGATTAAGGAAGTCACTGTTCGCTTACCCTAAAGATCGGGATGAGGTCCAGGCAGCTCGCTTGTTTTATAAACAGTGGCGGCCAGCACGGATTGGGGGTGGTAAGGCGGGGGGATGTAAAAACAAATAATAATAAATAAAACCACTTACTTTATCGTCGGGTCCTGCGTCTCTCCTCTGTCAGACTCGGCTGAACCATGAAGCACTGCCAGGCTCCCCTGACCAATCACGTCATTGGTAAGCACCTAGTCTCCCCTGACCAATCACAACACTGCAATGCAGCTTTGTGATTGGTCTGAGCGCCGTGACGGGAACTGGGGGCCTGGGCATGTTCTCCACACAGGCTGTAATGCAGCCTGCATTCAGAACATGCAAAGTGAGCATGACGATTAGCCAGCCCGAGAGGGCCGGTCAAAGCATCATTTGGCACTTAGGAGTGGGCAAACCACTCCTCCACTTCCCTGCTCTGAGAGTAGAATAGCCCACCACATGCAAAGCAGATGTAAACAATAGAATGATAATAACATCACGTTATTATAATTTTATTGTTCCATAATTACATGGCTTAAAAGCAGTGGGGTGACGCTCCTCCACCATAGAAGAGCCGCCACTGTTTATAAATCCACCCTGAAGTCAAGAAAGGATGCACTACACAAGATGGATTCGAGTCTCTTGGAGCATGCTGCGGTAGGAAAAAAACGCAAGATATTTTGGTATACAGTTAAGATCAGGCAAAGGAATGCACAAGAAAGCCCACTTTTGAGCAGTAACATCTTGGGGCCTGATTGGGTAGTGCATTTTAGCACCATCGATAACGTTATGGAGCAAGAAGGTGTGGGTATTTTTTGCAGAGCAGATTACAGCACTAGATGCCACTCTTGGAATCCTTGTGAGAAGTGGAGACAGTGATCTGACAGAGCTCAGGTTGGAAAGCCCCTGGACCGGACGGGGTGCTGATTGACATCGATCTGTGGCGACCCTTGATCACCAAAACTTTCAATCTCTCTTTGAACAAAAATATCCCCCGCTCATGGGCCTTGTCCACTATCGTACCCATCTCCAAAAAAGGACCCATATATCAACCTAAATTTTACTGCCCGAATTCCGTCATTGATAGCACAGTAAAAATAATAGGCAGGGTCGTTTTTTACCATCTTACTACATTGGCCCAAGATAACAACACTCTCTGCCCCTTTCAATTTGGCTTCTGGCCTGAGTTAGGTACAGTGGAGCAATGCCTTAATTTGAATTTGATCGTCAATAAATACACATTTGTCAGGTGCTGGCCAACCTACCTGCCAAGCTGTGATTGATGCTATTGGAACTTGGTGTGGAGGTGACATTAGTGAGCTTCTTGCACTTGTTGCACAAAAACCTAGCTGCAAAAGTGTGTTTTAGTCAAAATGGGAAATGTCAATTGAATTCTCCCTTGAACGAGGAGTGCGCCAAGGCTGCATTTTGGCTCTGTTACTTTTCATAATCTATATAAACAGTTTGTGTTCTTACCTGACCTTGGCTCCCATAGACATCCCTAAACTAGCCCACATTCAGGTGCTCGCATTGTTGTATGCTGTCGACGTCGTCCTAGTAGCGCAAACCCTGAATGCCCTACGGGCGCTTGTGGACTACTTTGTCTCCTTTATGAGTAGCTTGGCTCTAGTTACAAATTTTGGGGAAGTCACACATCATGGCATGTGGACCTGGCAAAATAAATACTTCCAAGCTTTCTATTAAAGGATAATCACTTAGCAGGACAAATGATTTAATCTATTTAAGGATAATTTTTAACTCAATGGGCTCCTGGCATCCGCAGCAAAATAGTTCACAACTCAAGCTTAGCAGAGCGAATTGCACTGTTTTTAATCTACCAAGAGCCGGAGGGAAAGGGATCATCTCCCCTCTTTTAAATATGTATAATGCTCAATGTGTTCCTGCAGACCTATACGGCGCAGGGGTTTGGGGCTATCTTAAGGTTTCTCCCCTTCAAGCTGAGGAAAATCGTAAATGTTGGAGGGTTTTCTTTCTCCCTCAATGTAGCTCAAATTTAATAACACACTCGGAGCTAAACCTGCAGCATATATCGGACACAGTAAACTTGGCACCCCTGCTGCTGTGGGTTAGTATGTGGCTTAATCCTGATGCCTCTCTATGTAGAGATATTATCACTGACTGTCACAGTTTGGACAAGGTGATGGAGCGCGGTTATCAGCTCTGGTTACACACACATACCTAATACTCGCTGGCATCAATTTTTGCGTTTGACCTAAAATTTGATATTCACCTTTACCAAATCTTACCAACTTGATTATTTTAATAGTAATTTCTTCTCCTCAATGAATCAGGTTGCTGAGTTAGTTTAAGGTAGAATTACATTAACATTTATTTTCAAATAACCACAGACTCAAGAAGTTTTGAAAACCTTTATCTAAATCAATAATTTGAGAGTCAAGAATCAATTACAGTGACAACCTTCACCCAGAAGGCAGAGTAAGTCAAATATAGCAAAGTCATTAATATGATCAATGAAGACGGTACCTGAAAAAGGGAGGGAAAGAGAGAGAGCACAGGCACAAAAAACAGATTTCGCCGAATTATATTTACCTATAGTCATAGATGAACCCAACTCCTTAAAGATGGGGCCAGATAGAATCTCCCAGGACAGGAATGCAGACAGAAGATCAGGCAGATTCAGATCTGGAAAGGTGACTTCTTCTAATGTGGCAACGCCAGCGTCGCACCACTCTCTGGTACTACTCTCCTCGGATGTCCCTCTTCCGAAGTCCCCTTCTAGATGATTAAATTATCGATCTGTATCTCAATTTTTCAAGCAGAGTTTCTGGAAGCAGCAGGGCCTGAGTCAGTGTCTCGGACAGAATATGGAGCAGCATACGCGTTGGGTCAGTGACGAGTCGGTATGACAGATCTGACAAGTCGGACAAGTTCTCCAGCTAACTTCCCTCAATTATACTATTCTTTATTCATGTACCACCCCCAAAAGTTTCAAAATTTGTGTTTTCCCCTATTCTGATTGGTCAGGACGAGGAGGTGAGTTCATCATACCATACCATACCATATTAAATGTAATGTTTTCTCTTTGGGCCATTAATTTACTTTCCCATAGCTTTATTTCCACCCGCATTTCACGTTATGCTTAATACAAATTTTGCAACAAAATATAAATGTCTTCATGCATTTAGGTCAAGAGTTCCTTTTCCCTGGCGTCTCAGTTCGGTGTGGCCTTGGCTTGGTTTCAAGTGGTGCTCTCACATAGTTCCGGCAGGTTCTTGTGTGCCTACGTGAACGTCAGATGGGTAGGGAGTTCAGTCACCCTCCGAGGTCCAAATATAGACTAATAATAAAGTCAGAAAAAGACACATTAGAACACAGAAATAAATGATTGCACTGTATACCACCTATCTCTACTCTATCCCCATTTACTTATTTCAATCTTTTGCATTAGTGTTTAATAGAGTTTACGAGGTTTAGTTCAAGCAGCAGCAAATGCGTTAACATGTGAGTTTCAAGCGGCCATTTTTAATGCTATTGCGCAGCTGCAAAGTTTTCCCACCAAGCGAAAGAGGACGTCATACTACGTAGGTGCAGTAGACGCATGCGCAAAAGAAATCCCGCGTATTTGGCCGCCATCTTTAGTCGCTTGGATTAATTGTTAGTAATACACATAGAAAAGCTTCCCCTAGATACAGTGTGTTTGTATGTAATGCAATATTAGTATTTACAAGAATTGTTGGTTACATTTATTACATTTTATTTGAGAGGATTGCATCCAAGCAAGTTTCTTTCACGAAACCTTGCTCCATCAAAGGGCCGTACAATCCCATGGCTAGATGATATTTGAAAAATCTTTGGTGCGATGGTACTGTCCGCCCTGTTCACGACCCCCTCGAGTATCAATAGGGATGACAAGCAAAGGGTTAAACGCTTCTTCTCAGAGCCTTGTATGACAAAAAGGCTGCATATTGAATTACGTAAGAGTTCTGTGCGGGGTTATTATAGGTCCTTGGAGCAGGTTGAACCTGTATTGTACCTGACCCTAGACCGCGAGCGCTGAGAGAGATCCATTCTCTTCTGCATTAGAGCAGGAATGGTCTGACAGCTTTCATATTTCTGGGAGGACTGTAGCACTTTGGTGGGGTCCTGCTCGCCTTGCCCGCGTGATGGCTCCGAAGAGCAAACGTTGATGCATTTTGTGTTCTTCTGCATTTTTTCTAACCGTCTGTTTCGACACTTTCTTAAACCCTTATTGAACACATTAGGGCACTGGAAATGTAGCGAAGAGCTATTTTTTCTTCAGCTGCTGCCCAGCCATGATGTATGTTTGAGGGTTATTTCGTTCCTTAAAGCAGCATTAAGATGCAGGAAAGCTATGGAAGGCTAGACTGTTGGTGTGGTTCACTCTCTCACATCATTACAAACAAGCAAACTGCTCCCAAAGTAATGCTCGGGAAGCATGGCTAAATTATTTTATTCTGTATTTTACTTTGTTTGACAATGCTGCTACACCATCTAATGCACTTTCTTGATTTTACATGGATTTTAGAATTTGACTTGTATTAGCTGAATGTTTTATGTCTAAGTCTCTTATATGACCAAGCTGGCCGAATAAAGATCTTTTTTTTTTTTTAGTTCAGAAACAAGTTTTATTAAAGGTAAAAAGGTGGCAGTATACAGTATAAATTATTGATCATAAGACAATGTATCGTAGAAATATTCCAGCATAAATATAAAAGTGAGAAGGAGGCTTAAAGAGACATAGCAAAAAGGAAATTCAGATAGAACACAATTCATGTTTAAAACAACTAGGAAAACATCAAGAAGAGTCATGGGGGTTTAAGCACTTCTTGCTGAGATGGACTTGGTAGACAATGTTGCAGAGCACAATTGTCAAAGAATGTTGTAACAGGTGACCATAACTGAATTCGCTTCACAGCCATTTGTAAAGGGAACAAAAGGAATGTATCCTGTCTATGATGATGACATACATCATACCACCAAGCCTTGTAGGAGATCTTTGTGAAGTCCTTCCAGTTTCTCGTTATCTGCTGAAAAGCAACTGCTATTAACAAGTCAACAATTCTGATAGTAAGCTCGCAGTTATCCCAAACTGGTGAGAGGCTTCCCAAGAAAATGTCCTTTGCATAGAACGGGATACTGGTGTCAAAGATTAAGTTAATTTGAGACCAAACCTGTTTCCAAAATTTATGTACAAATGAACATGAAAAAAGCATATGGAACAAATCAGCATCAGAGGATGAGCAAGACCAACAAGTGCTTTGTACATTAAGGAATCTTTTAAGGTGTGAGGAGATAATAAAAGCCTATTGTAAGTGTAAAACAATGTTTGTGTTAAACTAGCTGTTCTGGAGGTTTTACGTATTTTAGTCCAAATCTTATTCCACAATGATAGGGACCATACCACATTAAAATCTTGCTCCCAGGCGGACTCAGTTTTAGATTTTTGTCTTGGGGTACCTCTGGATTGGAGAAGAGAGTATAAAATAGAAGCTGTAGGTTTAGTACGTAATAGAGTGGATAAGCCAGTAGGGGCATCATTAATATGTGTAATACCAGAGACACAGGCAAATTGAGTGTATACACTAAGCACCGTACGGCGGAGAATATGATATTTAGGAAGCAAAGCGACGTGCAAGTTATAGGACTGACGAAGTGAATGAAAGGAAACAAATTCATTGTATGAAAATAATTGATGGACCCAGATCAATCCACACTTCCTCCAGGACTTCCAATAAAAGGGTCTATTATTTATCAATAAAGTTTTGTTGTGCCAAATGGTGGAGGCTAGAAAGGACTCCAGAGTGTCAGGAATTAAAGGGAGTAAAGGGGAAAGAAGTTTGGAGGTGTATTTAAATAGGGGAGTGGAAAGTGTTTGGGGTTTCCGAGAGAAAGAGAGATATTCTTGAAAGGAAAAAGGGGACATAAACGAACGTTCAACTGATGCCCATAAGGGACAGTCCATTGTAGAGGCTTGTCGTAATAAAAAAGCTTTTTGATAGACAGGGAAGTTGGGGAAATTAAACCCTCCCTCAGTTTTAGGACGTATTAATTTGGAAATGGCCATACGTGGTTTCTTATTGTTCCATAAGAAAGAAGACAATGTCGAGTTAATCAATTTGAATAATTTGGGAGGAATGGGGACCGGAATATCGGAGATAATGTATAAAACCATGGGAAAGAGCATCATTTTTATAGTGTCTAAACGGCCCCACCAAGAGAGGTACAAGGAATGCCATTTGGTAGTGAGTTCGGAGAGTTTCTTAATACAATTATTCAAACATAAAGTGACTGTGTCTTTGATTCTGGGTGTAAAATGCAGGCCTAAATATTTGATATAGGAGGATTTCCAAGCAAAATTCGTTGGGGCAAAATTGGCTTTAAAAGTGAATTTAGTCAGAGGTAAGATTTCACACTTCTCACTGTTCAGTTTATACCCTGAAATCAGTGCGAAGGATTGAACTTCTGTAAGAAAAGCAGGGACTGATTCGCCAGGATTCGAAATAAAAGGTAGAATATCATCAGCGTAAGCAGCCAGTTTTACATGAGTTTCGGGGATCTGAAAACCGTGTATTTGTGTGTTTTGACGAATCTTTGATAGAAAGGGCTCGAGGGCTAAGTAAAAAGAAAAGGAGATAGAGGGCATCCTAGACGTACCCCTCTGTCAAGATCTATAAACGGCGAAATGAGACCATTAGCACATACCGCAGCACGTGGACTGGAGTAAAGAAGTGAGATTAGGGCTATAAACTTCGGACCAAAACCAAACCAATGGAGAGTATAAAAGAAATATTGCCATTCAACTTTATCAAATGCTTTCTCCATATCAAGCGCTATAGCAGCAAGAGAATGTTTAAACTACGGGGCTTTGGATAAAATATTGAAAAACAGTCTCGTATTGTCGTTTATGACTCTCCCTTTCACGAAACCAGATTGCTCCTTACCCAGTAAATTTGGCAAAATAGGATCAAGACGTAAGGCTAGTGCTTTGGAAAAAAAATTGAAATCTAAATTAACCAGTGAAATGGGTCTATAGTTCTTACAATATTGTAAATCTTTGCCTTCTTTAGGAATTAGACAAATATGAGCTTCTGAGAAAGAGCCCGCCGATTTCCCCAAAGAAGTAAAAGAATTGATCAAGAGATGCAATTTAGGTACTAGTAATTTATAGAAGTGAAGATAAAATTCGACAGTGAAACCATCAGGTCCAGGTGCCTTATCTTTTTTTAAATGCTGGAGTGCAACCAAGAGTTCTTGTTGTATGATGTCTGTTTCTAAGGACATTAGATCGGGGAGGTTTGCTGAGTTTTATGTATGTTTGAAAAGAAATTTGAAAGCATGTGATTGGTAGGGTTTGTTTCAGAAGCGTACAGTGACTTGTAAAAAAGGGCGAATTCATTCAGAATTTCCGTATCATTAAATTTTAAAATAGAGCTATCGTCAAATATAGAATCGATGTTGAGTTTGTTATGTTTGACTTTCAAGTAATTGGCTAAAGTTTTACCAGCCTTATTTTTCCCACCATAATACTTTGCACTAGATTTCAGGAGGTAAAATGAAGCACTATCAGTTGATTCCTTATTAAATTGTAGTTTCGCTTTAATAAGGGCATCAAGAACATCTATTGAGTTGGATGTATAAAAAGAATGCTCCAGTCTCTTGATATCTTGAAAGAGGGAATTCAAGCGTTTGCGTGCAATATTACGCTTCTTGGTAACAAAGCAGATAATAAAATCTCTCGCTGAGGCCTTAAAGGCATTCCAAATAGTTGAGAAAGGTAGTGAACTAGTATCATTTATGGAAAAATAATCAGCTAAAAAGGAAGAAAACGAGGAAGAGAATACGGGATCCAGAAGAAGGGAATTGTTGAATCTCCATCTTCTAGGCGCATTAACTTTGGGTAAAATGTCCAAATCAATAGAAACTGGGGCGTGATCAGATAACAATATAGGTCCTATTTCTGCATTCAAAAGTGCTTGTGAAATATGATGAGAAACAAAAAAGTAGTCAATGCGTGTTTGAGAGTGATGCACAGGGGAATAAAAAGTATATTCTCTGATGGTGGGGTTACACAGCCTCCAGGCATCCAAGAGTTTGTGTTGTGTGATAGTATTAACAAAAGATTTATGTGATTTGTTGGGAATGAAAGAAACTTTGGAGTTTCGATCAACAAAAGGATCAAAAACCTGATTGCAATCCCCTGCGAGGATAAAATGATCTTCTCTGCAGAGGGCAATCTGTTGGGCAAATGAGAACCAAAAGGAGGAGTACCCATCAGTTGGCCCGTATACAGTTAGAAAGGAGACTGGAACATCCTTCAACATCAATTTAACATGAAGCCAGCGACCCTCTGCATCAGAGTCTTTTGATATATATTTGTAATTGAGTGATTTACGACAGAGCATCATAACACCATTACGTTTACCATCACCATTAGAGTAAAAAACGTCTCCTACCCAACCTCTTTTAAGTTTTAATGACTCACTCTCTGTTAGATGGGTCTCTTGCAAAAAAACAATATCAGCATGCAATTTAGCTAAATGGGTCAGTACTCTTTGTCGTTTTATAGGAGAATTCAGTCCTCTAACATTCCAGGACACTATTCTCAAAGGCATAGAAAATTAAGAGGACAACAAATCAAAAGGAAAAATAGGGAATAATGGATATCGACAAATCTATTGAAAGAAAGGGTCAAAAAAGACATGAAAGAGGAAAAAAATCATGAGTATGAGTACCAGGACCCAAGAGCAAGAGCAAAAAAGAATAAAGAATAGTGAAAGGAGATGAACGGTATTAGGGGTGAGGGCCCAAAAACAAAAGGAATTATAGCTGGAACTGTGAGACAGAGGAAAAAAATAGGAAAGAGATTTTGAGTTGAAGGAAATAAACAACAATAAAAGTGTAAAAATAGCCACCTTGAGATAAAGAGTGAATGAAATGGGAGTAAAAACAGGAGGAATTACACACCAAAAAAGAAGAGCTTCAACACTACCAAAAAGGAGAGTAGAAAAAATATATAGAGGGGAGAAAAACAGAAATAATAAGAAAACTTAAATAACTGAACTATAGGAGAAAAACATACCTATGAAAGGAGAAACCAGATGAAGATGGGGAGGGGGTGGAACCACATGGAATGGACGAGACATCTAGGGGTCAGCGAGGCGGAAGATCGGGAAGACATCAGAAAACAAGGATAGGGAATCTGCAGCAACAAAACAAAGCAAACGTTAAATTAATCTATTAGAACAAATTCAAACAGTAAGAATTGTGAACACTGAGAAACAAAATCTCAATCAAGAAAACATAGGAGACAATGCCTTCAAATATGCCAATAGCAGAAGAAAAAAAAAATAACAATTAAACTGCCAAGCAAATAAATGAGGGATAGAACGCTCAGACACCATTTCGAAGGAGAACCATGGCCAACATTAAGAAGAAGGTGCCGGACCAGAGGAATCCATGACTGTTGGTTTGCATGAGTTGATGAAGCTTTGCAGACGTATAGGATCTTCATATTTTGTTGTTCTGTTATTGTATGTGACTTTGAAGAGGCAAGAATGAAAAAGTCCATATCTGGCACCTATTGAACGTAATTCAGCTCGCATATTCAGAAAGGCTTTGCGACGGTTAGCTGTAGCTTTAGCATAGTCTTGTGCAAAATACAAGGAAGAGCCTGACCAAGTGATTTTGGGAGAAGCTCTGACCGCTGAAAGAACCTTTAACAAGTCGGTATAGTCGAGAAAGTATAAGATGACTCCACGTGGTCTTGATGAAGGCGTAGTGTGAGCTTGAAGACGGCCAAGTCGATGTGCTCGCTGAATATTGAGCACCGTTCCCTCTGGCATTTGAAGCAAATTAGGGATGAACGATTTGAAAAAAGTAAGAGAGTCTGTCCCTTCAAGACCTTTCCCCAGGCCATAAATGCGTAGATTATTACGTCTACTACGATTTTCCAAATCCTCGACTTGCTTCTGAAGTGTAGAGACTTGAGAATGAAGATGAGAAACAGTAACACAAGTCTCTTTGAAAGAGGAAACAGAATGTTCAACTGATGAGACCCTTGCTTCAAGTTGAGACCAGTTGTCTGTTAATACTTGTAGTTTGGTATTAGTCTCTTCCATAAAAGGACGCAAAGCTCTAATTTCCTCTAGCAACAGCTCCATTGACACCGGCGATGATGATTTATGCGGCGACGGAGGATCCTTTTTTAAGCATTTAATGTTGGACTTCCCTGAAGCTGTAGATGGGGGCTCCATTGTAATATCTGAAGTTTGAGAGGATGAGGCTAAAAAATCTTCCAATTTAGAAAATTCAGAAAAGATCTTTGAATTCTTTATAAAAATGCGTTTTGGTTTGGAAAAAGATGGGTGTGGTATCTTTGTTCTACACATAAAACACAATCAGCAAACTCCAGGATAATGCTATTGTAATGTGCCAGAAAACAATCACAACGGATAAGGCACTTAGCATATGAAAACACTGTTGAGGTTGAGCAGAGAGAATCCTCTAGCCAGTTGTAGCTAGTGCTCCCAGTATTCCAAGCAGATAACAAGGAATTGAGTAGAGCACCAGATAAAATGTTCTCTTTGAGAAAAAGAAAAAAAATATATTTTGCTAAAAATAGAGGATATCACTGTGGTAGGGAGGTGCTGTAGCCTGAGGGCCTGTTATGAAGAGGTGAAGGTGTCACCACACTGAGTGGTGCGTGCTGCTTACACGAAGGTGAGAAATGAGGACCAATGGTGAAAAGAAAAAAGCTGCAGCATCAAATTGCCACAAATTCCTTCACAAAAAAGCTGCCAGTCAACATTGGCAAGATTCTGGCAATGGGCAAAGTAATCTCCACAGGTAAATATAGCATTCTGACCACATTGCATGGAGTCGCGCTTACAAGAAGGTGAAGAAATTGGGACAAATGCCAAAAAAAAAAAAAAAGCCTGCAACATTAAAGCGCCACAAATTCCTTCACAGAAAGACTGCCATTCAGCATGGGCAAGATTCTGGCAATGGGTAAGGTAATCTTGGCAGGCAAAAATGACACTTTAATAACATGGTGAGGGGTCGCTCGCTCGCGCGAAAAATTCAAACTGGCGGCCGCGCTAGTTACGGAACTGCCAGAAAACTCACATCGGAGATAAAAGGGTCCAAAAGCCGCTACAGAAGTTCACAGGGGCCGTAAAGCATGCCCGAAATCTTCATAAGCTTGTCGGTTGTTTCAAAGGAGCAGCAGCTGGCCTCGAAGCGCCGAGTCTTCCCGACGGCCTGCGGAGCCTCACCCGGGTGCCGCCATTCACTCGGGCGCCAAGCCACGCCCCCATTGAATAAAGATCTTTTGACATCGACTTGACTTTATATGTGTTCAGAACAGAAGCTTTTTGAAGGTAATGAAGTGTATTACCAAGGCTACATGTCATTCTTCACTCCAGCGAGATGGGAAGGCAAAGGCCGTCCGTCAGGAGGGCTTACGACTTGGGTTGCATCTCATCTGGGATGTGTGGCAATTCGGATGCCGACCAACTCCGAGGACATTCTTGCGATTTCTCTATCATGGCCCAACCAAGTTAAACTGGTGTTCATTAATATTTATTCCAGGCCAATGGGGAATGTAAAGGAATCGCCGACCATAGATGATCTCTCTAATTTTTTAGTTGACCTACCGAGTGATTCATACTATGTTGTGGGAGGGGATTTAAATTCTCATTTTGAGCCACTCCCTGGTCTTCTGGATGGGCTATCATCTGAAGAAGAAGTTAGATGGGCAGTCCCTATGGTGGAAGCCCCACCCCCAAAGGCGTGGACCCCTTTAGCCGTGCAAATCACAGCCCTCACCCTGAAGTTTGGACTCAGAGCTTGTAATGGGCGAACAAAATCTGATATACCCAGCAAAACCACCTAAAACAGACTGGGAAGAGAGTCCCGTCTGGATTATGTCCTGGCTCAAATAGTGAAGTGGCCGACAATCCAGGACTTCAGGGTGATGGAAAGGTCCGATAGTGACCATAATGCACTGGAGCTCGACCTTGTCCATCCTGGCCCCCAAGCTCTTGTGAATAATGTGGTAGGTAACACCCCGGCGCTTCTCCTTGACAACAATAGGAGAAGGATCAGGTGGGAGCACCTGGCTACAAGCAAAAATAAACTCCCCAGGCTCTATGATGGGATAATTCCCATTTTGGAAACTGTGGGTTGCTTGGACACTGTGCCATACAACAAAGACTCCCAGGGTAAATTGTTCAAAGCCCATGAGGAACTTATAAAAGCTGCGGCACCTCATTTCACTTGTAGCCCACGAAAAGCAAAAGGGGGGCGACGAGGCAAAACATTATGGTACAACCTTGCTTGCAGAAGGGCAAAAACAGAGCTCCTTAAACTAATCAAGGAGGGTTTAGGTGGGGATAGCCTAAAACAAAGCAGACGAGTTTATAAGAAACTCACTGCCCACGCCAAGGCAGAATGGGAGGAAAAACAGTGTGAAGAACTCACTAAGACACTAGCGACCCAAAACCAACGGCTGTTTTGGAGGATTGTGAATGGGGGGTCGGGGAACCTAAAATCTGCATTTGAGCCTAATATTGCCCCAGGGGTGTGGCAAGCCCACTTCCAGACCCTATACAGTCCTGACCCGGGAGAATCTCCTGCTGTTGACGGGGTAGGCCGCCCGGACTATGAAGGGGAGCCGATAACGCTCGGTGAAGTGACCGTTGCCATCTCAGGACTTGCTTCTGGAAAGGCGCCGGGACTGGACGGTTTACCAGGGGATATGTTTAAACAAGAACCTACTGTATGGGCCCCTTATCTTACCGCCCTCTTCAACGGAGTTCTCGGTGGCATGGAAATCCCTAGTACTTGGCTGGGGGCCGAGGTGGTCCCCATTTTTAAAAAGGGCTCACCTCTCCTCCCAGCCAACTACAGACCAATCAGTCTGATAGATGTGGCACAGAAACTGTTTGGTAGGGTGATGCTGAATAGGCTCCAGGACTGGATGGAGGAGGTGGGAGCTCTCAGTCCATACCAGGCGGGATTCAGGAAGGGGGTATCCACAGTGGACCAGGTTTTTAGATTGAATCTGATCTACTGGCGGGCAGCAAAAATCGAGGGCGGTAGTTTGTACACAATTTTTGTGGACTTACGGGCCGCATTCGATCTGGTGCCCAGGGGGAAACTTTGGAGCATCTTGGCAGAGATGGGCGTTCCCCCGGACATCCTATTGATCTTACAGAGACTGCACCATAATAACTACGCCCGAGTGAGGTGTGGGAGGTCGGGGGAACTGACCGATAGATTCCCCGTTGACCGGGGGGTAAGACAGGGCTGTGTGTTGGCACCGACCCTGTTTTGCCTCTTTGTCAACGGGGTAATCGCCCATCTGAATGCCACCGAATATACTGACGCCCCGAAATTGAACGGCAGCAGGGTGCCCGCAATTATGTTTGCGGACGACACCCTGCTGCTATCCAAAACCCCCATGGGCATCCAGAGGATTCTTGACTCCTTCGTGGCCTTCTGTACTGATAGGGGGCTGGAAATTAATGCGGCAAAAACCAAATTTGTGGTTTTGAATCCGAGGCAAAAACTACGGCCAAATCCGCAATTGGGAGCTGGACGGCTTGAGAGAGTGACCACCTTTGAATACCTTGGTGTGACTCTCAACGAATCCATGACTTGGGGATCCCATCAGAGTAGGGCTAACCTTAAACTTACGCAAATGACTGGGGGTATTGCCCGGATGATGACTGGTTCATCATATCGCCCATTGGGGGCACTGATCCAGATATATAAGGCCCAGGCTAGGGGAGCGATAATGTATGGGGCGGAAATATGGGGCCACACGCCTTGCCAGAGTCTGTCATTAGTGGAAAATAAGTTTATAAGACAGATAGCCGCACTCCCGCCCAGTACTCCGCTCCTCCCCCTGAGGCTTGATCTGGGCCTACGACCGTTAGCTGACGAAATAAGCCTGAGACCTTTAGCATTCTGGCGTAGGCTGTGGAGCAGCAACGATCTCGTAGAATATAGGGCAGAACTGGCTGAACTTCTGAATCACCCAATAGCGCTCAACATCCCTTGGGTCAAAAATATCCAAGCCATTTGCATGGGAATAGGGCTCCCCGACTTATGGACTGAGCCAGCGAAAGCCGCACTAAATATATCCAAAAAGTCACTGGCCAAGGTCTATCATGAATATAAACTAACCAGGGCTCAAGCTACCCAGGCAGAAGGGTCCTTAGCTTCTGTGTTTATGCAGAACAAGGATTTCTATAGTTTTGAGAGGGTGTTGGATCCTATCTCCCCCGTACTGACCCGGAAGCTGTTCCTCCAATGGAGATACGGCACACTGCCGTTCCGGTCTTTCACAAGCACCTGGTTACCGGCTCCCTCCCTAAAGCAGTGTCCGGCCTGTGATGCCACGGAGGAAACTGATCTGCACGTGGTTTTTTTTTGCCCAGCCTACAAAATAGCACGGAAATATTGGCTTCTCCCGTTGATAAGGAATATGGGTTGCAGGGAATACGCACCAATGTATAGAATTTTAAAAACTGATCTCTCTGGCCCAATTGTTTTTGCATTAGCAAAATTTCTGACCAATGTTTGGCACACGCGTAACCGGATTCTAAAGGCGTTGGGTCCCTCTTAATAGTTTTTATTCTTATATTAGAGATTGCATATGTATACTGTAATTCTTTACTGTTTTCACTTTGATAACTGCTGTTTAATAATTTTTTATTTTAATTCTCGAATTATTTATGTATTTTATGCTTGTACATATTTTACCTGTGCTTTTATGGTCACTGACCGAAATAAAGCTATCAAAGATGAGGTATTATTAGCAATTACTGATGGTATCTCAGCCTGTACCACCTCCCACATGACTAATTCATCATTAACTAACTTATTTCCTAATTCCCCATACCTATATTCTTCCTATCTCTTTACTTCTTTTCCCAACACGGCTGGACATAGGCTTTCAAGAGGAGTCTTTCCATGAACGTAAACAATTTTAGCCAACTAAATAATTGATGCTGTTTCTGTTTGAAGATAGTAAGCGTATGGTACCTTACCAGTTTCGAGGTTCTTAACTGCAAGGATGGGAGGATCGGGATAAGGTACGTTTCCAGTTGTTATTGCATCTAAAAATAAATGATCAAATGTCGTAAATGTATTAGATCTCTAATACCTACCATTGGTTATTAAAAATGTAGCAAGGTCGTAAACCTTCCAATCCGGAAGAGACAAGCCTCCTTGCTTATTTTTCAAATTCAACTTTTCGAACTAATCCTGGGGTTAAATTCATACCAGATAAAAGTATTAACGAGTGAAATTAACATTTGAAAAATTCATTAGATAATGCTCATGGAATGGATATAAAAAAAATTCAAAAGGGGCAATATCAGCATTTTAATCAGTGCCACTCTACCAATAAAGAAGACTAGTAGCTTACACCTCCTTTCCAGCACACTTTTAATCTTAACAAATAAAAGGGAATATTTTAGCTTGTAAACTTCTTTGTAGTTTCCCCATACTTTAATTCCAAGATATCTAACCGGATTCTTATATTCTTGCTGTTGGTAATAATAATAGTTTCACTTTCTGAGTGAGTCACTTTGTCCTGCGTGGCACGGCACGCGCCTTCTTGTCTTTCTTCTTTGTGCCAAGGAGGCCATACATTGTCACAACCGAAATGAATTGACTTTTCTGTAGAGGAGTCTTCTAAAAAACAAGCATTTGCAATGCAAATTGGTCTCGCATTTGTGAGAGTTAGAGGTATTGGCGTTGTAAATAACAATGTTTTTTTACCTACCAAAGGAATGAAAGAGGAAATAATATGGAAACAGAAAGGATGCTAGATAAAGGAGGAAAATGAAACGGAGATGGAATGAATCTGAGGAAAGGGGACAACTGAGGTGAAAAGAAAATAGAGTGGAAAATGGCAACGGCACAATAAAGACAGAAGGATGAAAAAGAGAAGTAAAGAAAGCAAAAATGTTCAAAGACTGAAACATACAGAGAGAGCAGGAGAGACACAGCAAAAAGACTAGTAAAGAAAGAAAAGGAAAATGGTACAGATAGGGAGAAACAGGAGGAATAAAGATAAACAGAGATGTAAAAAGAATGGAAGCGAAGGAGAGAAAGACATACTGGCACTGAGATTAAGAGAGACTGAAATGCAAGGAGGGACTGAGATACGCACAGAATAAAAAGAAGTGGAAGGACGGAAAAGGGCATAGACAATGAGACTTTTACAGACAGGTACAAAGAGAAATGGAGAAAGATCGGGAAAGAAATCCATGTGTGTGTGACGTGGTCTTGCAATTAAGGCAACCTCTTAAGCGCACTCTGCTCTGGTGCTGCTGGTAGGCAGCGGTGCTGACAAACGCGTTTAAACAGGATGGTAGCAAATATAAATGTTGTAAATAAAGTGTTTAACAGCTACATATCTAACCTTATATTTTGCCCCATTTGCTAAGTAAACACAGCAGAGATGGTGTGAAATCGGTTTACCTTTAATGCCCGGGAGAAAAACTTAGCTTGAAGCGAACCTCGTTTGTTTCCGTCCCTTTCATTATGTCAGCAGACAATACAGTGTCATCAAGGACATTTCGGCACAGTGTCAGGAGCCTGACACTACGTTATAAATGCTTTAACATTGCCATGTCGCACCCAATGTGTGAAATCACCTAAGGGCACTCGGGCCCTTGCACATCACATGTTTGAATCCCAGCAGGACCGACTCAGCCTTTCATTCTTCCAAGGTCAATTGAACGAGCAGCAATGGGTTGAGTGAAACAAACGTCTGTCATTCACAGTGCCATAAAATGACAATCTGTAGGTACAAAGCTTTACATATAAAAACATATAAATATTAATATTACCATAATATTGACTAGCAGAAAGCAATTCAGGTAGGGCAAGAATAAAGTTTACTTTCCTGAAGTAAATACAACATCTTGCCTCCTTCTAAGTCATTGCTTATCTCTGTGGGTATTTGAGGGCTTTATAACATTTATTATGATGGCCATTAACATCACAGTTAGGATTATAATTATTATTGATTAAAGACATAGTAGTCAGATTTCATCCATTCAAGTCTAAGGGAAATATACAACATTTTCATGCCGAAAATAGCAGTCCCTGTAATTTAAAGAATGTTTAAAATGAAACGGGGAAGATACACCTTTAAAACAACCTCAGCAAAGAGAGAGGGAAGTTTACATACAAAGAATGTATCTAAATAAAGCATTTGCCTGCACTGGACCTTTAACGTATCAGCCAAGGTCACACAAGCTGTCAGGGGGTTCATGTAAAGTGTCAGTAGCAGCATCCTCCCTTTACACCCACCCTATCTTCCCCTATAGCAGATGTGCAGCATTAATAGATCGCGCTCCAGTCAACGATGGCAAACATGAAACTCTATTTTTAACAATTTAGTGGACGATCTATGCGTGTTAATTCAGTGCTATTCAAGCCTCTGTAAAGGGAATACAGAAGACTGTGCAGATCCAAAACAGATCCCCACTTCTCATCCACCCAGAATCCCCGCCAGCCTAAACTCCCGAAACCAGCTGCAGAATGTCACAAAATCACGTTATAAAATGTATAACCTCTATCTGCATATTTTATATTTATTGTGTTTACACATTGAATAGTTCTTGTGCTGCCTTGGGTGTATCAGAAATAGATCACAAAAGGTACCACAATGTAATTAATATCAATAAAAAGTACTATATGTTACGTATGCAGATGTGCCAGAAATCGTGCTATTTCTTACCATGGATGTAGGAAAGTCCTTGGCTCACGGGAGGCTTTGAGTGGATCATGACACCCTCTCATCTCTAGTAAACCAATAGTATATTACTCCGGGCCGATCTGCACACAATGCTTATGACATGGCCTTTTGTCATTTAAAAAAAAAAAGCTAATTAACCAGAGCAGGACGAGTAACAGCGATGAAATCTGGCAAAATCTGAATTAGGGCTCTTGAATGTTGGGCCAGTTATGTTCCCCTGTAATTTGAGTGCAACGGGTAATCTGTGATGCATCAAGAAGTGATTGCTCCAATGTGTTTTCCGCTCCTGTGTCAATGGTGTAACCTGATATGTAAAAGCTTAAAAAAGCTCAAAGGAGCAACAAAGTGAATTCACGGAAGGGACTAGTCACTTCCGACCCCCCCCCCCCCTTGTCCAGTAACCAGTCCCGCGGTGGAAGACGAGTCCCGTGTGGTGGATTGTTTATCCAAAGTGAACTCAGAGACTGACTTGAAGGCTTACTTGTACATTGTGTGGTCAAGGCTTACTTGTATATTGTGTGATCCTGGGCAAATCAAGTTATCTCCTTCTGCTGTCCTACAATTACATTACCTGCCACTTTTGGGGGCGGTTACAAACAGGCGAACCCCTATTATTCTTTAGCACGTCACATAATGTATGTTCTTTTTTTTTTGTTGCATATTTATTTATATAGCGCAAACTCAACCCGAAGGTACTGGAGCGCTTTACATAGCACCGTATTTACATTACACATTCAGGTACGGGGAGATTAAGTGATTTGCCCAGAATCACAGGATGTGAACGCGTCCCGAGGCTCGAAACCTGGTTTCCAGCACCAAAGTCGGCAGCGTAGCCGACGGACCACATCCTCTCCTGTTTACAAAAGAACATGACGTGTGCGTTGACCGCGCCATCCCTGACCCTGTCTTCTGTAATCCTCAGTTCCCAAAACGGAGCCCAGCCCCAGTGCAGCTTCTTTATATAATAGAAATACATGAAAAAGAAAACAAAATGATTCCTTTCATCTTCTCATTGAAATTACCCATTTACAGCGCCTAGAAGTACTCTCGATCGAAAAGAGCACTCTTCAAATGTTTACTCATTCATCCCTTCACTTTCATGAACTTCTATACTCACCTAGTCGATCCCCCCCCCGAGGCCTTTCTCCACTCTGCAGCGAAGAGTATTTAAGGATCTCTGAATGACAGTGGTTGAGCTCGCGCGGTAGAGATTCCAAGTACACTGCACCCAGAAAAGCGTAAGAATAAGAACGTGTTTTCCACAGCTGTAAAAACAAGCATTACGCAGCCCCCCACTATCCTAATGCTGATGGAGGCATGCGCGCTTCAGCTTTAAACATCTGAAGCTTAAGCGCGTGTGCCAGGATTGCTTCAAAAGTAAGGAAAAAGAAAATGTGCATTTTTTTCTATTTCTTTACTTCTGAAATAATCCCGGCACTCGTGCTTTAGCTTCAGATGTTTCAAGCTAGAGCACGGGTACAGCAATTGAAACCACAGTAAACAAATAGGGAAAAAATGGCGACCAGACGTTTTTTTCCTTTTATTTATTTACTTTTGTTGTAATGGTGGCACCCGCGCGGGTGCCCCATTGTAACAAAAGTAAGTAAACAGGGAAGAAAAATAAAGCATGTAATCAGTTCCCCCATTTCTAATATGCTGTCTGTAGCTTGAGAGGCTGTGGTTTAGCAGTTAGAGCTGCCCACTAAAGAGCTGGGGTCCAGTGTTCGAGCCTCGGCATCAGCTCAACATTTATTAATTATTTGCAAATTACGATTTTGCAATTACAAATAAATAAACAGGGATCTCGCTGCCTCCCCCCCCTCCCCCAGAAAAGAAAGACAAAACAAGCATCACGTGGCATCCCACTATCCTTGATGGCAGCACGCCGGGATTGCTTCAAAAGTATAGAAAAGGAAAATGTGCATTCTATTTTCTTTACTTCTGAAGTAATCCCGGCACTCGTGCTTTCGCTTCAGATGTTTCAAGCTAGAGCACGGGTACAGCAATTGAAACCAAAGTAAACGAATAGGGAAAAAATGGTGGCCAGACGTTTTTTTCCTTTTATTTATTTACTTTTGTTGTAATGGCGGCACCATTGTAACAACAGTATGTAAGCAGGGAAGAAAAATACAGCATGTAATCAGTTGTCCCATTTCCGATTAGCTATCCATAGATGGAGAGGCTGTGGTTAAGTGGTTAGAGCTGCTGACTTGAAACCTGGGGGCCAGTGTTCGAGCCTCGGCATGGCTCAACATTTGATAAGTATTTGCAAATTTCTATTTTCCAATAATACATAAACACAGGGATCTCGCCGCTCCATGAGAAAAGAAAGTCACAGAGCTACCGATAAAGGAAACACCCGCGGCCGCAAACGTTTCAAGTCTGTCAATATAATGAGCTTACCTTGAGCTCGTAAAACATATCACGTTAAAGTTTGAAACGTGTGACAATATCACGTGCTTGCCTTGAAGTAAAAAAAAAACAGAAAGGCACATTAAAAAAAGAGGTCCTTGAAAAACAACAGACCCAGAAAAAATGGACTAATACAAGTAAAGGGGCCAATAGCCATAGGCGTGCCCAACAGGGAAAAAGTAGGGACTTGGAACACGATTAGCCAATAGGAAGTAGTACATTTTTGACAGACACACTCAATAACAAATAGAAAAAGGGAGGCGGGGACTCACCCACTAAAGCATATACTGCATGTCTCAACGAGACAGCACATGCGCTGCCCAGGCGAGAACTAATGAATTAAGATCCATTGGGATGAAGAGGAGTAAAGAAATCAGTTGAATTTCTCCTGTGTTATCCTTGTCAGAGTGACTACCTCTTATGTGTACTTTGAAAGGGAGTTATTATTCAGGCACTTTTGGTTCAATTATTAGGGGGACAAGAGAATATTTTTAATTTTGTAAAAGTGTTGTGACTTGTATATATTTATTTGTGGTGCTTTTTCCGCCGTAATCTTTTACTTGAGTGTCTATTTCTTCATGTAATTTTAGACAAATATGCATATTTAGGGACAGTGGGTACTCTAGATGAAATTATGTGTTTGGCACAATTAATATTTTTTATTAATTTTGTGAGAAGTTGGCCTGGTATATGCTGGTCACTAGTTAAAGTGGCCACCTTGCACCAGTCCAATTCGACTCTTATGGTAGATAGGTTTAAGACAACCTTTTTAAGAAAGCTATCCTAGTGGTAGCTGTGGAGAGCAGCCTTCAGGCTAAGTCTCTGAGGAATGTAAAGCAGCTTGTTTTACCTTATAATCTCTTGAGTCACTAAATGAAGGGACACCACATAGGTATATATATAAAATATATATGTATTTATTACTAGACACACTCTACTAATCTCTTTATGAGATTAGAAGTCGAGGACATATGCACAAATCAATGTTTCACAACAAATAAAGCACTTATATGGCTGGGGCCCTAGGGGCGTACCAGACCATATACTAAAAAAGAGGTATAAGGATAACAACTTGGGAAGGGAGAAGGCCTAAGGTCTGCAGAAGCGCTGGGGCCTCACTAATCCACCCAAGGCATGTAATTAAAGGACCAAAACAACAATTTTATCAGAGGGTCAGAAGCAGAAAGGGACTTGGTTTTAGGACTGAAGCACCTCCAATCCCTAATAGACACAATGAAACCAACAGAAGGTGCACAGTCCGTTCAGAACAAAATAGCAAACTAATAGTTATTGTAAAGGCGTATACGAGATCCTGCGAATAATTGAGACACCCCCCCGTAGGAGATAGGAGTCCATCAGCCCACCCTTAATGGCGGAGCATCGTCATCTGGAACTCCAAGGAATCACTGTCTGAGCCCGAGATCGCAGATCACCCAGGACTCTGCCTGGTGCACAGGCTAGTGAAACCCAGAAGGAAAATATACTCCTGCCAGGGTGTATACCCAAGTAGTCGAGGGCTCCAGTGAAGTGCAGTGCTAAAGAGTGATGTGAGGTTAAAAATGAATACTTGATCAAAAAATGTGTTTAATATGGATTAACCAAGTTTCATGTCTAAAAGAACCTATAGTCTGATATAAATTTTGCAGGCTAATTCTTGGTTCGTGTAAAAAGTGTGGTCAACATGTTTCAGCCGGAGCGGTCACTTGACCCGGCTTTCATCAGGACCGTAAGATTGAAAGGAAGCTACTGCCAAGAATAATTAAATAAAGTGAGAAGAACAAACCCATGCAAACCAATTGTGAATGTGGGATATGTATGTGGCACTTGCCACCCTACCAGAAAAGCTCATACATTGAGCGTGAGGACAATGTCTTCATTCCTGAAAAAGAATATACACATAAACCTCATGCACATCAAAACAAAACTATTAATTGCCACCAGGCAGAGCTGAATCAGCAATGCCTTCATTATCAAAAAAACTCTTAATGATGTTTGGAAATACAATTTGTATGTCAAAAAATGGAAAAAACTAGAAAAACTCACCCAGCTTTATGTGGGAGTAAAGCCTCACCTCACCCGGCTGACTGCTCGGAGAAGGAGGCACCGCTCTGTTTAAATGTGGAGAAAGAAGCCAGACAGATTGCCAATTGATACCTATCTGCTTAGAGCTCAACACACGTATTTTTAAACATATTAAAAAGAACCAACAGTAATTAAAAAGTCCAAGACCTCCTGACTCCCAAGATGTATTTTTGGATAATGTCTCTTTGCAAACCAGTTATATTTTAGGATAATGTCTCTTTGCAAACCAGTTGTATAGTAGAAACCAGTAACAAGTGAAGTTATGCATAGTTGTTGCCTATATAAAATAGGGGAATGCTGTGAATTAGTGAAGGCTAATTATAGTGGCTAAACGTGTCCACTAGGCTCTACACATTAAGTCTGGGAAGACAATTGTTTTTAGAGCGAAATTAGCAAGAGCAGTCATCCTCCTGCCTTACCTGTCCGTCGATACCTCTGACTGACTCACGAGCTGTCTGGGAGGTATCGACAGGAAGGGGAGGGTGCTTTTTATAGCGCTCACGTGTAACGTTCTGATCTGCAATCGAGATCAGCTGTGTGTCTCGATCAACAAAAGCGGACGTGTCAACACAAGAGCGCATGCGTCTAAATGAGACGCTAACGGAGAGGCAATTCTCAAATGCGCATGTGTCAGCGCTTTTACACTTTGAGAATAGTGTCTTGTCTGCCGAGATCCTGAACACTTCAAAAGTGATCAGGGAACGCAGGTCACCAGCATGATGAAACCGCAAGTCTGTAAATACGAGGAGCATACTAAACATCGCTCCTCCAGTGAAGTCCTCGTACATCTGTCGCGCATGCGCGAGTGATAGATGGCATTTGCCCACGCATGCGCGCGCGTGAAACGTTGCAACAATGGAACAGCTCTCGAGGACATATTTAAAGACAAAAAACAGGGTGTAGATGTTGACCCTAGTTGATTTGGCAATGAAAAAAATGTAAACCGAACTATATACTCTCAACGGAGTAAATAATTATGTCAATGTGAAACCAATGTCATAAACAGCAATGACCACCCCCTGGACGTCCCATTATCTCTGGGATTGGTTCATTATTGGAACCTTTGTCTAAATTTGTAGACGTGTTTCTAAGACCCATGGTCACTGAGATGCCAACATACCTTAAAGACACGGCTGATGTCCTTCGAATTTTACCTGAGGTTGAATTCAACCCTGATACCGATCTATTAGTCAGCCTGGATGTAGAGTCATTGTACACTTGCATTCCGCAGCTAGAGACCCTCGATGCAATCAGAGGACTCTTAGAAGCACGTTCTTTGGATAGCATCACCCCTGTGCCTTTTATCATGGAGTGCGCCAGACTGGCCATGATGGAGAACTACTTCAAGTTTGAAGATCAGATCTTTCTCCAGACATCTGGTACTTCGATGGGCAGCGTTTTCGCGCCTAGCCTCGCCAACCTGTATGTCCATCTATTCGAACAGAACTATGTACTCAACCACAGCAATCCATATCGTCATCAATTGGTGCTGTGGAAGAGATACATAGACGACATCTTGGTGGTATGGCGAGGCACAGGTGACGAGATTCATGCCTTTCATTCTTGGTTGAACCAACGGAATGCGTATTTACGTTTCACCATTGAATACAGTAAACACCGGTTGGCCTTCCTTGATATCTCCATCTTTGTTCATGAAAACTCATTGAGTTCGGAACTATACAAAAAACCCATGTCTAAAAATTCTTTGTTGTCCTTCAACAGCCATCATCCGAAGGAACTCCGGGAGAATCTTCCAGTTGGCCAGTTTCTGCGGATTCGCAGAAACTGCTCCACCAGACAGTTGTTTGACAAACATGCTGAAGTACTAGCTACACAATTACAATCGCGACAATATCCTAAACGTCTAGTACGAAAAGCCTGGAAACGGGCATCTAATAACCATCGTGATGCCTTACTGGACACCGCCGTGTCTAGGACTACCAGCGAGAGACTTACATTTGTTACCACTTTCTGTACTGTGTCCAATCAAATACAGAAAACAGTACGTAAACATTGGCCGATATTGAACATAGCGGCTGGCAGTATTTCGCCTCCCTTATTTGCTTTTAAGAGGGGCCCAAGTTTGCGTGATAGTCTGGTCCACACAAGACCGCTATCACATCCTACTTGTGAGACCAATACTTTGTGGTCATTACCACCTGTTCGAGGTCATTTTCCGTGTGGCATGTGTAGTGTCTGTCCTCAGACCATCAAAACCACATCAGTGGACATAGGCACAGAACGTCCCTGGATATTACGCAACCATACGAACTGTAATTCGGATTGCGTAATTTACAGAATCACTTGCCCATGTACCCTACATTATATAGGGTACACCACACGGAAAGTTAAGCTTCGCATAAGCGAACACAAAAGTACCATCCGCTGTATGAGACAATCCACCTGTATGACTGAGCATTTCCTAGCTAAAAAACATAAAGCTGAGGACCTCAGGTGGATTGTATTGGAACGCCCGTTTATTCCCCAACATATAACGGACGTTTCTCAATTCTTATTTGCCAAAGAACAGAAATGGGTTTTTAAGCTGAAGACTGACACCAAAGGACTGAATGATAACATACCGTGGGCTTCCGTCTACACCTAAGTCAGCCTAACTGCTTGAGTATTAACCAACTGAATGAACACTGGTAATTTCTCATTGTGAGCATTAAGTTATTCAACTCACAGTGGGAACCTTATGGTTAAGGGGTCGCATTCCACCGACAAGACACCCTTATATGTCGATTGATCAGGTGTCCTGATGTGCTGATTTTTGTCTTATGTTCATCTGGTCTTTTTGTGGTTCTCTGTTTTAATGACTCAGATGGACCACACCAAAAAGGCAACATACGATTCACTAGTATACTATCTGGGTACTGGATCACTCTATTGGGTATCACTACCACCTTGACCCCCGATATGATAACCTAGTTGTCAGTCCTGTACCTAACTGGCATGAGAGGGGCTATAACGACTACTCTTCCCAATAGGATTGATTGGTGGGCGTCGTCTTGACATGGTTGCTTTACCTTACCTTACCTTTACCTTCTCTTCATGACATTGGTTTCACATTGACATAATTATTTACTCCGTTGAGAGTATATAGTTCGGTTTACATTTTTTTCATTGCCAAATCAACTAGGGTCAACATCTACACCCTATTTTTTGTCTTTAAATATGTCCTCGAGAGCTGTTCCATTGTTGCAACGATTCACGCGCGCGCATGCGTGGGCAAATGCCATCTATCACTCGCGCATGCGCGACAGATGTACGAGGACTTCACTGGAGGAGCGATGTTTAGTATGCTCCTCGTATTTACAGACTTGCGGTTTCATCATGCTGGTGACCTGCGTTCCCTGATCACTTTTGAAGTGTTCAGGATCTCGGCAGACAAGACACTATTCTCAAAGTGTAAAAGCGCTGACACATGCGCATTTGAGAATTGCCTCTCCGTTAGCGTCTCATTTAGACGCATGCGCTCTTGTGTTGACACGTCCGCTTTTGTTGATCGAGACACACAGCTGATCTCGATTGCAGATCAGAACGTTACACGCGAGCGCTATAAAAAGCACCCTCCCCTTCCTGTCGATACCTCCCAGACAGCTCGTGAGTCAGTCAGAGGTATCGACGGACAGGTAAGGCAGGAGGATGACTGCTCTTGCTAATTTCGCTCTAAAAACAATTGTCTTCCCAGACTTAATGTGTAGAGCCTAGTGGACACGTTTAGCCACTATAATTAGCCTTCACTAATTCACAGCATTCCCCTATTTTATATAGGCAACAACTATGCATAACTTCACTTGTTACTGGTTTCTACTATACAACTGGTTTGCAAAGAGACATTATCCTAAAATATAACTGGTTTGCAAAGAGACATTATCCAAAAATACATCTTGGGAGTCAGGAGGTCTTGGACTTTTTAATTACTGTTGGTTCTTTTTAATATGTTTAAAAATACGTGTGTTGAGCTCTAAGCAGATAGGTATCAATTGGCAATCTGTCTGGCTTCTTTCTCCACATTTAAACAGAGCGGTGCCTCCTTCTCCGAGCAGTCAGCCGGGTGAGGTGAGGCTTTACTCCCACATAAAGCTGGGTGAGTTTTTCTAGTTTTTTCCATTTTTTGACATACAATTTGTATTTCCAAACATCATTAAGAGTTTTTTTGATAATGAAGGCATTGCTGATTCAGCTCTGCCTGGTGGCAATTAATAGTTTTGTTTTGATGTGCATGAGGTTTATGTGTATATTCTTTTTCAGGAATGAAGACATTGTCCTCACGCTCAATGTATGAGCTTTTCTGGTAGGGTGGCAAGTGCCACATACATATCCCACATTCACAATTGGTTTGCATGGGTTTGTTCTTCTCACTTTATTTAATTATTCTTGGCAGTAGCTTCCTTTCAATCTTACGGTCCTGATGAAAGCCGGGTCAAGTGACCGCTCCGGCTGAAACATGTTGACCACACTTTTTACACGAACCAAGAATTAGCCTGCAAAATTTATATCAGACTATAGGTTCTTTTAGACATGAAACTTGGTTAATCCATATTAAACACATTTTTTGATCAAGTATTCATTTTTAACCTCACATCACTCTTTAGCACTGCACTTCACTGGAGCCCTCGACTACTTGGGTATACACCCTGGCAGGAGTATATTTTCCTTCTGGGTTTCACTAGCCTGTGCACCAGGCAGAGTCCTGGGTGATCTGCGATCTCGGGCTCAGACAGTGATTCCTTGGAGTTCCAGATGACGATGCTCCGCCATTAAGGGTGGGCTGATGGACTCCTATCTCCTACGGGGGGGTGTCTCAATTATTCGCAGGATCTCGTATACGCCTTTACAATAACTATTAGTTTGCTATTTTGTTCTGAACGGACTGTGCACCTTCTGTTGGTTTCATTGTGTCTATTAGGGATTGGAGGTGCTTCAGTCCTAAAACCAAGTCCCTTTCTGCTTCTGACCCTCTTATAAAATTGTTGTTTTGGTTCTGAGAGCAGCTACGGCTGCGGGTCTTAACTCTTGGACTCTAGGAATCTCTAGTAGTCTTATACCGCTCCCTAGTGTCCTTGACCTGAAGTCTCTGCTCTATAATGGCCGACTTTGCAGGCCTCGCTTTCGATGATGAAACCTTGAGTAGCATTTTATCTGACAATCCCAGCATCCTAGATTCCTTACCAGAGATCACAGGTAACCCTAAGGATGACTGGGCTACCTTACTTAATCTCAGGAAGAATCAATCACGGACCGCGGTTCATGGCTTAGTCATGGCGGAATACCTGCGAGGGAAATGTGCCCCTACAGGGCTGATTGTGACAAACACCCCGAGATTATTCCTCACAGATAAACAGTTCACACGAGACTGGTCACTCATAGCCTGGCGGTGTACCCGTGACTGGCTCATTCTTATCATCAGCACGGCGAAACGTCAGGCTGATGCAATCCTAGTTGAGATTCAAACTTTGGAGGGGCAGATTAAAACTACCATCACAGCAGCCCTTTTCAAAAAACAAATGGATGAGACAAATAAAACCAATAAAGAATACAGGGACAACATCCTGATCAACAAAATCGACAAATTTAAGAAGGATCTTGCCCGATTTTCGTGGGAAAAGATATACCCCTACACAAGCGACACATATGTAGCCCCAACATTTAACAACAAGGGGAGACGCTATGGATCCAATTACTCTTCATCCGGGTCCGAAGGAGGATCTGATGAGTCTGATTCAGGTGCGTCAGGGGCACCACAAGGAAGAGGGAGAGGTCAATCTCGGAGATACAACAGAAGGAGGGGTAATCAAAACTTTTACCCCAATCAAAGTCAATGGTGGCCACCGGCCCCTTGGGGCTACCAACCACCCCCCTTTCCGCCACACATGCACACCTATCCACCTCAGCAGCAATTCTTCCCTAATCAGTCTTTTTTAGATCAAGGACAGGGACGCAGCAGAGGCAAACGGAGAGGAACTCCAACGGTTCACTGGCAACCAGACCAGACATTTCCCAACACCCGGAGCAGGAGGGGCAATCAACAACCACCAACGAACTCGACCAGCGAGTAAATGACCTCGTAGTCAATCTTAGTTCACAAATCCTGATGATCGATGAACAGAATGTCCTAAATAGGGGTTTGGGTTTTGTTCCCACACACTCAGGTGATCCTTTTACCCTGAGATGTGAAATCGAGAAATTTTTCAGGAAGATTCGGTTGCACTTCTTCTTTAAAGAGAAAGATTCAGCAGTAAAAACCGTTGACAACGAGATCAATGTGGTCAATACTGGATTACGTCCAAAAAGTACTTTTAGTCCTCCTCCTCATCAGGTCCCCTCACAAGTCTCTACTTTTGAAAAGGCGGTTGTTCATGACTTGATGGCATTGTATGACACCCGCCCCCACTTCTTTTGTAACTTCTCTAAGAAGGATCAAACTGCCCTCAAAAATCTCACCAAAGACACGTCGGTCATCATAAAACCGGCAGACAAAGGTGGGGCTACGGTCCTACAAGATACTGTCGTCTACCGGGCTGAATGCCTTAGACAGTTATCAGATTCTAATTCTTATCGGGCCTTAGAGTCAGATCCTACACCCAGACTCTCCCTAGAGATCAGACAGCTGGTGGAGGAAGGGGAGGCAGAGGGATGGATAACATCACATGAGGCTAAATTTCTGGTGACCAACAACCCAGTCATGCCCTATTTCTACTGCCTCCCCAAAATTCATAAACAGCAACGACCACCCCCTGGACGTCCCATTATCTCTGGGATTGGTTCATTATTGGAACCTTTGTCTAAATTTGTAGACGTGTTTCTAAGACCCATGGTCACTGAGATGCCAACATACCTTAAAGACACGGCTGATGTCCTTCGAATTTTACCTGAGGTTGAATTCAACCCTGATACCGATCTATTAGTCAGCCTGGATGTAGAGTCATTGTACACTTGCATTCCGCAGCTAGAGACCCTCGATGCAATCAGAGGACTCTTAGAAGCACGTTCTTTGGATAGCATCACCCCTGTGCCTTTTATCATGGAGTGCGCCAGACTGGCCATGATGGAGAACTACTTCAAGTTTGAAGATCAGATCTTTCTCCAGACATCTGGTACTTCGATGGGCAGCGTTTTCGCGCCTAGCCTCGCCAACCTGTATGTCCATCTATTCGAACAGAACTATGTACTCAACCACAGCAATCCATATCGTCATCAATTGGTGCTGTGGAAGAGATACATAGACGACATCTTGGTGGTATGGCGAGGCACAGGTGACGAGATTCATGCCTTTCATTCTTGGTTGAACCAACAGAATGCGTATTTACGTTTCACCATTGAATACAGTAAACACCGGTTGGCCTTCCTTGATATCTCCATCTTTGTTCATGAAAACTCATTGAGTTCGGAACTATACAAAAAACCCATGTCTAAAAATTCTTTGTTGTCCTTCAACAGCCATCATCCGAAGGAACTCCGGGAGAATCTTCCAGTTGGCCAGTTTCTGCGGATTCGCAGAAACTGCTCCACCAGACAGTTGTTTGACAAACATGCTGAAGTACTAGCTACACAATTACAATCGCGACAATATCCTAAACGTCTAGTACGAAAAGCCTGGAAACGGGCATCTAATAACCATCGTGATGCCTTACTGGACACCGCCGTGTCTAGGACTACCAGCGAGAGACTTACATTTGTTACCACTTTCTGTACTGTGTCCAATCAAATACAGAAAACAGTACGTAAACATTGGCCGATATTGAACATAGCGGCTGGCAGTATTTCGCCTCCCTTATTTGCTTTTAAGAGGGGCCCAAGTTTGCGTGATAGTCTGGTCCACACAAGACCGCTATCACATCCTACTTGTGAGACCAATACTTTGTGGTCATTACCACCTGTTCGAGGTCATTTTCCATGTGGCATGTGTAGTGTCTGTCCTCAGACCATCAAAACCACATCAGTGGACATAGGCACAGAACGTCCCTGGATATTACGCAACCATACGAACTGTAATTCGGATTGCGTAATTTACAGAATCACTTGCCCATGTACCCTACATTATATAGGGTACACCACACGGAAAGTTAAGCTTCGCATAAGCGAACACAAAAGTACCATCCGCTGTATGAGACAATCCACCTGTATGACTGAGCATTTCCTAGCTAAAAAACATAAAGCTGAGGACCTCAGGTGGATTGTATTGGAACGCCCGTTTATTCCCCAACATATAACGGACGTTTCTCAATTCTTATTTGCCAAAGAACAGAAATGGGTTTTTAAGCTGAAGACTGACACCAAAGGACTGAATGATAACATACCGTGGGCTTCCGTCTACACCTAAGTCAGCCTAACTGCTTGAGTATTAACCAACTGAATGAACACTGGTAATTTCTCATTGTGAGCATTAAGTTATTCAACTCACAGTGGGAACCTTATGGTTAAGGGGTCGCATTCCACCGACAAGACACCCTTATATGTCGATTGATCAGGTGTCCTGATGTGCTGATTTTTGTCTTATGTTCATCTGGTCTTTTTGTGGTTCTCTGTTTTAATGACTCAGATGGACCACACCAAAAAGGCAACATACGATTCACTAGTATACTATCTGGGTACTGGATCACTCTATTGGGTATCACTACCACCTTGACCCCCGATATGATAACCTAGTTGTCAGTCCTGTACCTAACTGGCATGAGAGGGGCTATAACGACTACTCTTCCCAATAGGATTGATTGGTGGGCGTCGTCTTGACATGGTTGCTTTACCTTACCTTACCTTTACCTTCTCTTCATGACATTGGTTTCGCATTGACATAATTATTTACTCCGTTGAGAGTATATAGTTCGGTTTACATTTTTTTCATTGCCAAATCAACTAGGGTCAACATCTACACCCTGTTTTTTGTCTTTAAATATGTCCTCGAGAGCTGTTCCATTGTTGCAACGTTTCACGCACGCGCATGCGTGGGCAAATGCCATCTATCACTCGCGCATGCGCGACAGATGTACGAGGACTTCACTGGAGGAGCGATGTTTAGTATGCTCCTCGTATTTACAGACTTGCGGTTTCATCATGCTGGTGACCTGCGTTCCCTGATCACTTTTGAAGTGTTCAGGATCTCGGCAGACAAGACACTATTCTCAAAGTGTAAAAGCGCTGACACATGCGCATTTGAGAATTGCCTCTCCGTTAGCGTCTCATTTAGACGCATGCGCTCTTGTGTTGACACGTCCGCTTTTGTTGATCGAGACACACAGCTGATCTCGATTGCAGATCAGAACGTTACACGCGAGCGCTATAAAAAGCACCCTCCCCTTCCTGTCGATACCTCCCAGACAGCTCGTGAGTCAGTCAGAGGTATCGACGGACAGGTAAGGCAGGAGGATGACTGCTCTTGCTAATTTCGCTCTAAAAACAATTGTCTTCCCAGACTTAATGTGTAGAGCCTAGTGGACACGTTTAGCCACTATAATTAGCCTTCACTAATTCACAGCATTCCCCTATTTTATATTTATTATTTATTTATTTATTTTGTCAATTTATAGGGCGCAACAGCTACCCAAGAAGGGTTTCCCGGCGCCTATATGCATAACTTCACTTGTTACTGGTTTCTACTATACAACTGGTTTGCAAAGAGACATTATCCTAAAATATAACTGGTTTGCAAAGAGACATTATCCAAAAATACATCTTGGGAGTCAGGAGGTCTTGGACTTTTTAATTACTGTTGGTTCTTTTTAACATGTTTAAAAATACGTGTGTTGAGCTCTAAGCAGATAGGTATCAATTGGCAATCTGTCTGGCTTCTTTCTCCACATTTAAACAGAGCGGTGCCTCCTTCTCCGAGCAGTCAGCCGGGTGAGGTGAGGCTTTACTCCCACATAAAGCTGGGTGAGTTTTTCTAGTTTTTTCCATTTTTTGACATACAGATTGTATTTCCAAACATCATTAAGAGTTTTTTTGATAATGAAGGCATTGCTGATTCAGCTCTGCCTGGTGGCAATTAATAGTTTTGTTTTGATGTGCATGAGGTTTATGTGTATATTCTTTTTCAGGAATGAAGACATTGTCCTCACGCTCAATGTATGAGCTTTTCTGGTAGGGTGGCAAGTGCCACATACATATCCCACATTCACAATTGGTTTGCATGGGTTTGTTCTTCTCACTTTATTTAATTATTCTTGGCAGTAGCTTCCTTTCAATCTTACGGTCCTGATGAAAGCCGGGTCAAGTGACCGCTCCGGCTGAAACATGTTGACCACACTTTTTACACGAACCAAGAATTAGCCTGCAAAATTTATATCAGACTATAGGTTCTTTTAGACATGAAACTTGGTTAATCCATATTAAACACATTTTTTGATCAAGTATTCATTTTTAACCTCACATCACTCTTTAGCACTGCACTTCACTGGAGCCCTCGACTACTTGGGTATACACCCTGGCAGGAGTATATTTTCCTTCTGGGTTTCACTAGCCTGTGCACCAGGCAGAGTCCTGGGTGATCTGCGATCTCGGGCTCAGACAGTGATTCCTTGGAGTTCCAGATGACGATGCTCCGCCATTAAGGGTGGGCTGATGGACTCCTATCTCCTACGGGGGGGTGTCTCAATTATTCGCAGGATCTCGTATACGCCTTTACAATAACTATTAGTTTGCTATTTTGTTCTGAACGGACTGTGCACCTTCTGTTGGTTTCATTATGTAATTAAAGGACCCACGGGAGATGCATGCAGTGTGAGAACACAGCCACGGATCCCAATAGACTTCAATGGAGCAAATCGCGGTTGGAATTTTAAAGTTTTAGGATACTTTGAGAGAGTCTACAAGCAAGTCACTTACAGTGTAAGTAGTTCTAGAGCCAACACACACAGGAGCACCGGAGTACTCGAGTTACCTCACCCAGGGAAGCCGGGTGCATAGGTGTCTTTTGGTGTCGGGTTGCGGCGTCGTTTTTAATGGGAGCCAAAGAAGACTTGCTGCTTGTGAAGACAGAAGAAGTGTCCGGTGGAATCTAAGGCTGGATTCGGAAGAAGGAAGACCTGAAAGCAGAGGAGACAGTGTTCAAAGTCACTTGCCAGTGACCCGGGCCCAGGAAGATGGATGCCCACAGTAGTCGGGTGATTTCACGTGATCATGGGTGTCTTTACTCTTCAGCCACGAGGTCCAGGAGGCATAGACGACAACCAGAAGCTGGATACAGAGTGTCCTACAAAGTTTGCAGCTTACTAAGGTGTCGGCAACCGGATTGGTGCCAACAAGCCTTGGCAACAGCAAGTCTTGTGGAAACTGAAGAAAGTCAGCGGTGCAGACCAGCAAGGTCTGAGGGACTCACCCAGCAAGGGTAAGTCAGGGCCGGCCTGGAGCAACCAGAGGAGCCCTTTGGTTCTGTAGAAAAGTCTTCAGGGGACCCAAAAGCCAACCGGCAAGGGATCGCAAAGATGCCTCGGAGGATTCGCTTCACAGAAGCCCACGGTCACTCGGGAAGGGGTAGGCCTCTGATCTTCAGTGGAGATCCTGATGGAGGCTTGGAATATATGTGGTCTAATGCACAAGTTCGTAGAACATCGTGAAGGGGTTGCATTTGACAATAGTGCATGGTACCCGGGTATTGCTGTTCCTCGTCACTCGTGGGGTCCACTTGCCTCAGCTTCACTGGGGACTCACAATGGCAGTCAAGAAGTCAGGAAATCCACTTCTGGGGCTGCAGGGACTTCGGACTCCGGCGGGAGCGGGAAAGTCTGCGACCACTGATGCAAAGCTTTGGTGCCTGCCAAGCAGGGGAGTCACTCCTTGACTCCAAGGGAGATTCTTCAGTCTTCCAAAGGTAGTGGAATGTCAAACGTCCAGGATTCTTCTTCAGAGCATCATCCAGGGATATCTAGTTTGCAATGGCAAGGGTTCCCTAACTTATACTACAAGGAAGGGAGGGACTAGCTCTATGACCACTCCTATGGGTGGGTCAGGGCAGTGGGTGGCTACACCCACTTCCCTTTGTCCAGTTTCACGCCAGAGCAGGGTCTGGTAGCCCCTGAACCGGTTTGAGCTGGCATATGCACAGAGGAGCCTACTGCTCCCCCAGTGCAGGACTTCAAAGCACTCTAGGAGTGTACCCACCCAGCCCCAATACACTAAATCCTGTCTGGAAGGTGGTTACACCTCCCTGTGACAGGATGCCTATTGTTGGGCCTCCTCCACTGCGAGTTTCGGTCATCAGCAGGAGGGCAGCCCAGTGTCTGTGCTGGTGGCATCCATTTTGTGATGCCAGGGCTCTTTCAGGAATCTACCAGGTTTCCACAGTGGGTACATGTCCACCCCTCTAGAAGGGTGGGATCATACTCCCACACCAGTTACTGGTGTGGGGGTATGATTCCAAAGCGTTTGACACCAAACACGACATGTTTTGATGCAGTCATCCCAGAGTTAGCATTTACCGCGAGGTTATAATGCACTTAAGAGTATATGGTTTAACCGCATCCACAAACAGCTACAGAGAATAGACTCTGAGAGCTGCAGAGGGGCCCTGCTCAGGCAGAGGCACCCCCTCACATGGAAACCAAGCACCCTGCCCTCAGGATTGATAGGGCCTGCCTTAGGGGTGACTGATAGGTTTATATGTGTGTGTATGGTGAGATATAGGGAACCTATATCTCTGTGAGGAGTGCTAACACTACCTCACCCAGGTTGCAGTAGCAGGCCTGTGGTGTCAGATTTAGTCTGCTTCCCAGGGGTGGCAAAATACATGCTTCAGCCCCTGGTAGGCCTGTGAAGTACCTATGCCCTTGGTACCTAATGTCAGATGAGACTCCAACCACTCACCTGAATGTCCAGGAAGATTTGCAGGGGCGATGCTAGATTCCCCAATCCTCTTGGAACAATTCTTAAAGCTACTGGAGGAACAGCAGGCTTGGCAATTGTCCCAAAAGGGAAGGGGGTTGGGAAGACAAGAGAGAAAAGAGAAGACACCGCAATCATCTGCCATCTGGACAGGCCAGGATCCGAGTTCTTGTGAGCAGGTGTTATGTGTGTATCTTCTTTCTGTAAACAATAAGCGGAATATGCTTAGACATCAATAAAACATAATTAGCTGTAAAAGAGAATCAAGCTGCGCCTAGAATTACCTTAATAATAACTGTTGATGCACAGTAAATCTCTCTGTTGCTTGGAATTGACTGTGTTGACAAATTACGCTTTTACTCTTAAAGAACTATTGACTGTCAAAGGGAAATATAAATACACAATAAGTACATGCAATGATTTCAAAGACATTTGGTTAATTGAATTCCTGAAATACGGCCCACTACTAATATAAGAAACATACCTAAATAACAAACCACTTGTCAAACATGGGGGTCAAGGTTCATCAAGGATTCCACAGAAATCGTGACTGAGTTCGAAGGAAATTTGCAAACAGTGTTCATTGGAACTTCACATAAAATGTTATTCAGTTTGGTTATTTTCTTATTCAACAAAAGCTTAACATCATTTAACAATACTGGAGAGACTGTGTCATAGCCTTGAAAGTCTGGAGTGCCTCCTGTTAATTTACTTTTAAATAGCCTCGCGCTCATACATTCCAACTCCTGGCACTGAAAATCTCAAGCTTGTCTAATGCAGAGCTTCTTCTTTAAACAACACGGAGATTACTTCACATGCGCTTTCAAATACAGAGCACTTTTAAACATGTCACTTAGCTTGCTCTTCCTTGTGAGATCCGTTTGATTGAAGACGGCCTGAGGATTTCGGCATTCTTTTCTTCAAGAGTCTCAGCGCTGTCCTTCTTCGTCCTCATATGAAGAAACAAAAAGCCAAGCACCCTTGCGTGTAGGGTGTGGCTATTTATAGCTGCAGCAAGGGTGTGGTTCCTACGTTTGTCACGTATTAATTTCAAGTGAGACTTTGATTTCCTGGCAATAGTGTTCACACTAGGAAATCAAACAAGCATTGCCAAAAACAAATATTAAACCAAACAAGAATTGCTAAGAATATATGTTGGAACGTGATTAGTAATAACAGAAACATATCCTAAATCACAGAAACATGATTAAAATAGACCCCAGAAGGATGTTGGCAAATGACACAGGTATGGTGGGAGTTCTGTACATGAGAATTCCTAACACCTAAGGTACCATATACTAGGGGCTCATATGGTACCACAGTATCCAATCACTAGTGCATCTAATATGCACTCCAAGTTGTTTAGAGAGAACAGAGAGGCTGGGGCCCTGATTAGCAGGAACCCAGCCAGACTAAAGCCAGAAACCAGTGTTAACATCAGAAAAAAAGTGGGGGCAACATAAGTGCAGATCCTACTCTCCTACACAACCCCCCAAACGCAGGGACACTAAACTAACCTTGACCAGTTGAGTCTTCGTGTTCTAAGTGGAAATACCTTGAGAGTCCATCTGCATTGGCATGTTGGGTTCCAGGTCTATGTTCCACTGTATGATCCATCCCCTGTAGGGAAATGGACCACCTTAAAAGTTTTGGGTTTTCACCTTTCATCTGTTTAAGCCATAGAAGGGGCTTCTGAACTATGAAGTGAGTGCCAAACAAGTATGGCCTCAGCTTCTTCAGGGCCCACACCACAGCAAAGGCCTCCCTCTCTATAGCTGACCAAAGTTTCTCTCTCGGGGTCAGCCTTCTGCTTATAAAAGCTACTGGCTGGTCTTGACCTTCATCATTCAGTTGAGACAGTACAGCTCCCACATCCAGCTCAGAGGCATCTGTTTGGACAATGAACTTTTTTCTTTTGGTGTAGTCTGGACACTGTAAGACGGGGCAGTGCACATGGCCTGCTTTAAGTCTTCAAATGCCTTCTGACAGCTAGCTGTCCACTGAACCTTTTTTGGCATTTTCTTTGAGGTAAGATCATTTAAGGGGGTCACTATAGACCCATATCCCTTAACAAACCTCCTATAGTACCCAGTCAGGCCTAAAAAGGTTCTCACCTGTGTCTGGGTGGTTGAGCAACCCATTCCATGATGGTTTGGATTTTGCTCTGTAAAGGCTGAACCTGGCCTCCACCTACAAGGTGGCCCAGGTACACAACCTGACTCCGCCCTATCTGGCACTTAGTGGCCTTGAAAATGAGGCCTGCTTTTTGCAGAGCCTCCAAAACATTTCTGAGGTGGACCAGGTGATCCTGTCAGGAGGAACTAAAGTAATATCATCTAGATAAGCTGAGCAATAAGTTTCCATACCTGTCAGACCCTTATACACCAACCTCTGAAAAGTGGCAGGTGCATTCTACGAACCAAAGGGCATCACCACAAAGTGGTAGTGCCCACCAGGGGTCAAAAATGCTGTTTTGGCATTGGCATCTTCAGTTAACCTGATCTGCCAATAGCCAGCTGTTAGGTCAAATGTACTCAGATACTTGGCTGAGGCCAAAGTATCAATCCGTTCATCTGCCCTTGGAATTGGATAGGCATCAGTCCTGGTGACTGCATTGAGACCTCTGTAGTCAACACAAAACCTCATTTCTTTCTTACCACCCTGGGTATGAGGTTTGGATACTAGGACTACTGGACCAGCCCAAGGGCTACCTGAAGGCTCAATCACACCTAATTCCAACATTTTCTGGACTTCAGTCCTGATACAGTCCCTGACATGGTCAGGTTGCCTGAGGATTTTACTCTTGACAGTCAGACTGTCTCCAGTGTCCACCTCATGGGTGCACCAGGAAGTCTGACTAGGGGTCAGGCTAAACATATGTCTAAACTGTTGCAAAACTTGTCTGCACTCAGTTTGCTGATGAGCAGTGAGGCTGCTTGCCAAAGCAACACCATCTACTGACCCATCATCAGGGTTCTGTGAGAGCAGGTCAGGGACTGGGTCACGCTCCTCCTCCTGTTCCTCATCAGTTGCCATGAGCAAGTCCATGTCAGCCCTGTCAACATATGGTTTCAATCTGTTGACATGGAGCACCCTAAGGGGGCTCCTGGAAGTTCCAAGATTCACCAGGTAGGTGACTTCTCCCTTTTGTTCAACAATTGTATGGGGGCCACTCCATTTGTCTTGGAGAGCTGCTGGGGCCACAGGCTCCAACACCCACGCTTTCTGTCCTGGCTGGTACACACTCAGCACAGCCTTTTGGTCATGCCAAGTTTTCTGTAGTTCTTGGCTGGCCTCCAGGTTTTTGGTTGCCTTCTTCATGTATTTGGCCATCCTGGAGTTGAGACCAAGTACATAGTCCATCACATCCTGTTTGGGAGGTTTGAGAGGTAACTCCCAGCCCTCCTTCACCAAACATAATGGACCTCTTACAGGATGCCCAAACAGAAGTTCAAATAGGCTGTAACCAACCCCCTTCTGTGGAACCTCTCTGTATGCAAACAGAAGGCAGGGAAGTAAAAGGTCCCATTTTCGCCTAAGCTTTTCTGTGAGGCCTTTAATCATTCCCTTTAGGGTTTTGTTGAACCTTTCAACGAACCCATTGCATTGTGGGTGATAGGGAGTAGTGAATGTATAAGTTACACCACACTCCTTCCACATTGCTTTTAGATATCTGACATGAAGTTGGTATCTCTGTCAGATATAACCTCCTTTGGGAAACCCACTCTGGAGAAAACTCCAATGAGAGCTCTTGCCACCACAGGGGCTGTGGTGGTCCTCAGGGGAATTGCTTCTGGGTACCTGGTGGCATGATCCACTACCACCAGGATAAACCTGTGCCCAGATGCTGTTGGACGGTTAAGGGGGCAAACACTGTCAATCTCTACCCTTTCAAAGGGTACCCCCACCACAGGTAGTGGTATCAGGGGGGCCTTTGTTGTGCCACCTGACTTGCCACTGGCTTGGCAAGTGACACAGGAGCGACAAAACTCCTTGGTGTCCTCTGACATATGTGGCCAATGAAAATGTGGAACAAGCCTATCCCAGGTCTTTTTTGGCCCAAGTGTCCTGCTAAAGGGATGTCATGTGCTAGGGTCAAGAGGAACCCCCTAAACTTCTGAGGTATTACCAACCTCCTGGTGGCTCCAAGGGTAGGATCTCTAGCCTCAGAATATAGGAGACCCTCATACCAATAATCTTTATGGGACGCACTAGCACTCACAGCAGCCTCCGCAGCAGCCTGCTGTCTGAGGGGTTCAAGAGAGGGGCAGCACTGTTGCTCCTTACTCATCTTCCCTGGAAGGTCCCCCTGCCCCCAAGAACTCAACCTGATCAGGCTCAAGTCCCTCTGGGGCAGTTCCTTCTTCAGGATCTGCTTCTCCTCCCTCAGGAGGGGAATCTGTGATCTGAGACAGAGGGGAAGGCACTGCCTTAACTCTACTGCTCCTCCTCTTGGGTAGCTCCTGGTCCATACTTTCAGGATCCAGAGCTGGTTCAGTTTGATGCATTTTGGCCTGTGACCTGGTCACAGCAAATACCTCTGCAGGTATGCCCAACATCTCAGCATGAGTCCATAACGCTACTTCAGACCAAGCTGAAGTCTGTAGATCATTGCCCAATAGACATTCGACAGGGATGTCTGCACTGACTACAACCTTCTTAAGGCCAGTTACCCCTCCCCAGGAGAAATTTACAACTGCCAGACTATGGTTGGTCCTGACATTGCTTGCATTGGCAACCTGGTACATTTCACCCAGGATGATCTGCCCAGGGTCCACAAGATCCTCTGCCACCATGGTGACACTAGCACCTGTGTACCCGAATGCCAAATCCTGTTTGCCTTTATTACAGCTGCTGTTTGTATTTGCCCAGATTACTGGGGCTCACTAGGAAGGACATATCAATGTCTCCATCACAAATCAGCAATGCCTGAGTGGGTACTCTGACTAGGCCAGAGTCGACTTCAGAACCCAGGGTTAACCCTACTACACCCTTATTTTGATTACCACCTCCACCAGTTGCTGAACTAGGGGGAACAGTTGCCTTAGGGGCAGGAGTGGTGGTGGTTTGGTCTTTGGACTTGGTTCAATCAGAAGTCCAGTGCCCTTTCTGTTTACAGAATTTGCACCAGGGCTTATTTTGGCCTTTCCCTTTGTTGGACTGTGAATCCTCACCAGATGCATATTTTTGGGGCCCTTGTGAAGACTTCTGGTCTTTTGACTTATCCCCACCTTTCTCTGAGCCCTTAGAATCCTGCTTCTTAGTGTCACCCCCTTGGTTCTGGGTTTTCTGCCTCACCCTGGTTCTGACCCATTTGTCTGCCTTCATTCCCAATTCTTGGGGAGAGGTCAGATCAGAGTCCACCAGGTACTGATGCAAGAACTGGTTCTGGCAATTATTAAGGATCTGTTCTCTCATCATAAGATCATACAATCCCTTAAAATCAGTAACTCTACTACCAACCAACCAACCATACAGAGCCTTGGTTGCACAATCTACAAAATCAGTCCAGTCCTGAGTCCTTGCTTTCTGGGTGTCTCTGAACTTCAACCTGTATTGCTCAGTGGTTAAACCAAACCCATCTATTAATGCACTCTTAAGGACTTCATAATCATCAGCATCCTCTTCTCTAACAGTGAGGAGCTTGTCTCTACCTTTATCTGAAAGGGTGAGCCACAAGATTGCTGCCCACTGTTTCTGGGGGACCTGTTGTACTCTACAGGCCCTCTCCATAGCAGTTATCCATTTATGGATATCATCCCCACTCTGGTAGGGAGGAACAACCTTGGACAGGTTCCTATGGTCTGGAATGTAATTTCTTACTCTAGGGACACTGTTGCTACCACCAGGGGGTTTTAACCCCTATCTTCTAGAAGCTCTCTGGAGCTCAAAGGCTTCTTTGTCTAATGCCAACTGCTTGGCCTTGAGGGCAACTCTTGCTTCCTCATACTGTAACAGTAACAGTGTACATTCTTTCAGAGGAGGTCTCTCTTCTATTAAAGTATGAGTTCCTCTGCTGTACATATTCTCTGTCAAAGTGATATGAGTGGTCAGATTCTCTTGAAGGGAGCCTAGGCCTCTCTTCCACTCTGTCAGCTCTCTTAGGGAGAATTCCTCTGTCCTTTTCAGATCCCTGTGGATCTGGCCCTTCAAACACAGAGTCCAGGTCATCTTGATTTTCATCATCTGACCCAGAGACTATGACTGACCCACCCCCTGATTCAGACCCCTTAGCTCCTAGAGCTAATCTAAGATCATCTGTTGTTAGCAGATCTATCAGGTGTAGTCTGGAGGGACTCTGTCCTATCCTCAGGTGCCTTGCAGCACACATGGCTTTCAAGTCAAATAAAGTCATGTCCTTATACTGAGGTTGGGTGGACCCACTGGCTCCAGCCCTTAAGGACATTCTAGTATTGAGCAGTATTGTACTACCTACACTAGTTTGTGGCCTACTGATCCTAGCTTGAGCTGTAGGATGGGTGTGCTATCCCTTCACATACAGCTCTAAGTTCAGTAGAACTTATTGATACTAAGCATGACTTTATATGTACCTTGAGTACCTTTAGTGGTATTCAGTTAGTAATTCAAATAGAGATTTTCTGGTAACACAATGGCAAGCTGGAATCCCACCGCTGCCACCAATGTGAGAAGTTGGCCTGGTATATGCTGGTCAATAGTTAAATTGGCCACCATGCACCAGTCCAATTCGATTCTTATGGTAGATAGGTTTAAGACAACCTTTTTAAGAAAGCTATCCTAGTGGTAGCTGTGGAGAGCAGCCTTCAGGCTAAGTCTCTGAGGAATGTAAAGCAGCTTGTTTTACCTTATAATCTCTTGAATCACTAAATGAAAGGACACCACACAGGTATATATATATAAAATATATATGTAATTATTACTAGACACACTCTACTAATCTCTTTATGAGATTAGAAGTCAAGGATATATGCACAAATCAACGTTTCACAACAAATTAAGCACTTATATGGCTGGGGCCCTAGTGGCGTACCATCCATATACTAAAAAAGAGGTATAAGAATAATGACTTGGGAAGGGAGAAGGCATAAGGTCTTCAGAAGCGCTGGGGCCTCACTAATCCACCCAAGGCAGGTAAGTAAAGGACCCATGGGAGACGCATGCAGTGTGAGAACACAGCAGCGGATCCCAATAGACTTCAACGGAGCAAGTCGCGGTTGGAATTTTAAAGTTTTAGGATACTTCGGGAGAGTCTACAAGCAAGTCACTTGCAGGGTAAGTAGTTCTAGAGCCAACACACACAGGAGCACCGGAGTTCTCGAGTTACCTCAGCCAGGGAAGCCAGGTGCATAGGTGTCTTTTGGTGTCAGATCGCGGCGTCATTTTCAATGGGAGCCAAAGAAGACTTGCTGCTTGTAAAGACAGAAGACGTGTCTGGTGGAATCCAAGGCTGGATTCAGAAGAAGGAAGACCTGAAAGCAGAGGAGACAGTGTTCAAAGTCACTTGCCAGTGACCCTGGCCCAGGAAGATGGATGCCCACAGTAGTCGGGTGATTTCAGGTGATCACGGGTGTCTTGACTCTTCAGCCACGAGATCCAGGAGGTGTCGACAACAACCAGGAGCTGGATTCGGAGTGTCCCATAAAGTCTACAGCTTACTGAGGTGTCAGCAACTGGATTGGCACCAACAAGCCTTAGCAACAGCAAGTCTTGTGGAAAGTGAAGAAAGTCAGCAGTGCAAACCAGCAAGATCTGAGGGACTCACTCAGCAAGGGTACATCAGGGCAGGCCTGGAGCAACCAGGGGAGCTCTTTGGTTCTGTAGAAAAGTCTTCAGGGAACCCACAAGCCAACTGGCAAGGGATCACAAAGATGCCTCAGGAGGATTTGCTTCACAGGAGCCCACAGTCACTCAGGACGGGGTAGGCCTCTGATCTTCAGTGGAAATCCTGCTGGAGGCTTGGACAATACGTGGTCCAATGCACAAGTTCATAGAACGTCGTGAAGGGGTTGCACTCGACAATAGTGCAGGGTACCCGGGTATTGCTGTTCCTCATCACTCGTGGGGTCCACTCGCCTCAGCTTTGCTTAGGACTCATGATGGCCATCGAGAAGTCAGGAATTCTACTTCCAGGGCTGCAGGGACTTCGGACTCTGGCGGGAGCGGGAAAGTCTGCGACCGTTGATGCAAACTTTTGGTGCCTGCCAAGCAGGGGAGTCACTCCTTGACTCAAAGGGAGATTCTTCAGTTTTCCAAAGGTAGTGGAACATTGAAGGTCCAGAATTCTTCTTCAGAGCATCGTCCAGGGATATCTAGTTTGCAATGGCAAGGGTTCCCTAACTTATACTACAAGGAAGGGAGGGACTAGCTCTATGACCACTCCTATGGGAGTGTCAGGGGAGTGGGTGGCTACACCCACTTCCCTTTGTCCAGTTTCGCGCCAGAGCAGGGGCAGGTAGCCCTTGAACCGGTTTGAGCAGGCATATGCACAGAGGAGCCTACTGCTCCCTCAGTGCAGAACTTCAAAGCAATCTAGGAGTGCACCCACCCAGCCCCAATACACTAAATCCTGTCTGGGAGGTGGTTTCACCTCCCTGTGACAGGATGCCTATTGTTGGGCCTCCTCCACTGCGAGTTTCGGTCAGCAGCAGGAGGGCAGCCCAGTGTCTGTGCTGGTGGCATCCATTTTGTCTTACGTATGATGTCAGTAATACCTAAACGTACATCGGCAATAGTTGTTACCGTTCTACAGAGATTTACGTACATAGGAACAGTTCAGCGTTCGTACACGCGGTAACACCTTATTGAATTTGTTTGACTCCCGTGATCTACTTTTCATCTTTCTAATTTTCAAAGACACCAGGGACGCGGTCACCACGTCGAGAACCTTTTGTTTAAACGTGACCTCGGTGCATGCAATGCATTGGTTGTTTTACGTCCACTTGTACTAACGCACACTTATCCATCGTAAACGTGAGGTTACAACTTTAACACCTTCATATATGTTCTTTGAGAATATTGCCCCTCTAGCGAACACCTATTTGGTTAACCGCAGGTCTATTCCCTGGGAATTCAGCATTAATTCTTGAGGCCTAAACACTTTCCATTTCACCAAGCCACGCACTCAATGTTATTGTGAAAGCACGAATTAATTATAAAAATCACAATTGGTTAGATTGCATGATTTCATCACGTTCACTGACCTCATCACCTCAACACCTTTGTATTCACAGCCCGTTACCCGTAACTTTGTATTTGATTGTGGAGCATTAGACATCCATGGATTATAGCACAGTTCCATATATATCTTTTCAGATCTCCCACACCTTCCCTGAAGAAGGGCTCAGTCCGAAATGCATAGGGATTTACAGTACTGAATGGAGCCAATTCAGGAAGCAAATCACAGCCACACAGGAAGTGATGTAACATATATCAAATGAACTAATCATGATATAATTATGAAGAAGACGATGCAATAAAATCAAAAAGAACATTGAGATTGAGGAAAGCTTACTGTTATCATTGCATGAAACGTATTTACAATCATAAGGAGACAATGTCTTGCAGGAGTGCGTAATGGGCACACTATTATTAATTTAATAGTGCCAATTATTTGTTGATATAGTACCCAACTCCCCAAGGTCAGAGGGAGACACCCATCAGCACCCAAAAGCATAAGAGGATCAACATAACAACACGGAATTACACCTGGTAAATTAGAGTGTGCCACACACCAGTTCTTTAATCCATTTTGTGATGCCAGGGCTCTTTCAGGAATCTACTGTGTTTCCACAGTGGGTACATGTCTACCCCTCTAGAAGGGTGGGATCATACTCCCACACCAGTTACTGGTCTGGGGGTATGATTCCAAAGCGTTTGACACCGAACACGACATGTTTTGATGCAGTCATCCCAGAAACGTCGACGATCTATTGTGGCACAGATTGCAGGACATAGTTGTTACCAACTATTTAATTTGTTTAACTTACTTGTTACTGCATTTTGAATCTGGCCTTTCAAAAACAAACCACATCCTCCCACCCTCACCTCACTGCACTATGTATTTATATCACCACTGAGCACCACTATCTCACTATTTTGTATCACTGTATGAATTTGGAAGTATAAAATTCTGCAATGTGTTTCTGTTTATCGAATGTTATCAATTCTGATACATAAATCAATGAAAATCCTTTCTCTGTGTTCTTGTTCCTCTTTCCCCTTTTGTTCAAGAAATGTTTTTGCTTTCAGAAATGTATTATATGTTATGCTGAAGTAACTACGGCTAACTACAATACGCATTGTTTCTACCCAAGGGAACCATTGTTCTTTATACGTCATCCCAGAGTTAGCATTTACCACAAGGTTATAATGCACTTAAGAGTATATGGTTTAACCGCATCCACAAAAAGCTACAGAGAATAGACTCTGATAGCTACAGAGGGGCCCTGCTCAGGCAGAGGCACACCCTCACATGGAAACCAAGCACCCTGCCCTCCGGATTGATAGGGCCTGCCTTGGGGGTGACTGATAGGTTTATATGTGTGTGTATGGTGAGATATAGGGAACCTATATCTCTGTGAGGAGTGCTAACACTACCTCACCCAGGCTGCAGTAGCAGGCCTGTGGTGTCAGATTTATTCTGCTTTCCAGGGGTGGCATAATACATGCTTCAGCCCCTGGTAGGCCTGTGAAGTACCTATGCCCTTGGTACCTAAGGTACCATATACTAGGGGCTCATAAGGTACCACAGTATCCAATCACTAGTGCATCTAATATGCACTCCAAGTTGTTTAGAGAGAACAGAGAGGCTGGGGCCCTGATTAGCAGGGACCCAGCCAGACTATAGCCAGAAACCAGTGTTAACATCAGAAAAAAAGTGAGGGCAACATAAGTGCAGATCCTATTCTCCTACAAATTTTAATACTGTACTTGAGTAAATCAAGTTTCCAAAGATAATCAATTCTTGCATTGTTACTAACATAGATTGAACATAATTAATTTCCACTATATACCTCTCCTTTATTTTTGTATGTCGAAGCCAGGTTGTGTGGGGATATGTGGGCAATGACCTCCTTCTTCCGTCCTTTCTAGATATTGGGCCAAATAATTAGCATCAATGATGAAAAGTAGCATCTCTGTTTTGGAAACATTAACCCAATATCCTGACAAAGTTAAAAAGACTGTGAATATTCCAAACAAATTCAGTGGCGGCTGGTGACATTTGCCAATAGTGGGGCGTAAACGTTCGGGATGATTGACATGTTGCGAGCAAGCTTAGTGAGCAAGCCCAACCACTATAAAGGGTATTCATAGGGGTGCTTCCCCCGGCGAAAAGTTTGAAATAAGTGGGCAAATTGTGCATTTTCAACCAAATTTGAGAAGGCAAGGTCAATAAGGCAATTGGGAAAGTGAAGTTATGACATCAATAAAGAGATTCCATATGCCAACACAAGCGGGCCTTTTACTTTCAAGGTGTACCTCCTTATCCCGCCACAACCCCTGCCCTTACCCACACCATAGTCAATTTTTAAACTATGTCCATCCACCGCCACGGCCTAGAAGACACCGGATTAAAGGCTCGCTCACAACTGGTATTGGATTGAAGAGTACTGAACATGTAGGAGGGGGAGTTTTTGAGGGAGGTGGAAGAAGGCGTGGGGAACATTTCTTTAAAAAAAGCCCCCCCGGCAGGACGTTTTCGTAGATGGTCTCAAGCTGTGGCACACCAAAGCATTTCCAGTTGGTAGCTCGATTGAAAAGGTGACTGGGCATTCACATGGACTCATTCATCAGAAGATCGTGAGGTCGAACAATCTGAAATGCAAACCATAAACACCTAGAGTTAGATTCACCTGCGCCAAAGAACAATGCAAAATATTAACCCAGATTGAAGAATAATTTAAGATAAAAAGCACTGATGCTGTTACTGATGTCAGAAACCGCACTGTGTGAGATGCCTTCTATATACCATTTGAAAACCTCACCACGTGTTTGTTGAATACTATTAACAAAATATTAGCTAAGTGTGAGCACGTATTTAGTCTCTGAGATTGACACAATTAGGACCATTGGTAGGCCCATTCTCAATCTGCTTCCCTTAAAATCAGACGGGTGCAGATCTACGAATAAGTGCTGAAATGTTGTGCATAAACAAATTTGTCAAAGCAAATGTACACAAGCAGACATGCCACACACAAATACATATACATGCATCCATATTTCATAGCCAATATGCACTTGCCCAGAAGCCCGTACTTTACGCGGTCACGGCCCACACAATCTTAGGGGACAAGACACACACACTTCCTGACTACTGAGACAGCATTTGAGCCCAAAGCTGCCACTTTAAATATGCTGGACTTACAAGGCAGGGCAAGGCAACTGAGAGCACAAGGTCTGTCAGGGGCTAGCAGGGAGTAAAACCCCAAGTATATATACTTTCTCGCTATCAGGCATACTCAAACGCATTCCAACTTTACACAGATGCACAACTGCTCAAATGCATATATAATAAATCTGCAATGCTTTCCTCTTGCTTACATAGTACTTGGATCTTTGTGATGACTGACTGAGGATCACACACAAAAGAAAGCTCAACTCACCACAGCAGCCTGAGGTACAGGTCACAGGTGTGGTCTGACTCTGTCAGGCTCTGGCTCACCGAAATGTCAGAGAGGGAGAAACAGGCTGGCCAATCAGCCCAGCAATGGCAGAAATGGCCAATCACTGCATGGCTTGACAATAAGCCATTACAGTGATTGGTCATCCTCCGTGGGCCGAGCCTCCCACCCCTGCGGTGCCATATCACGAACTCTACACCATCAACCGCATCGCACAGCCAATTCAGACGCTGCTTCCTTGCTGTTACACAGCATGGGAGCAGAGCTAGGATTGCCTTGAGTGGGGAATCGCACTGCTCATTAGGAGACTGCGGGTCCAATTTACAAGCCCCTATCGCCACCACAACGTCACTTTTCAAAACGGTGTGGTGGCGATAGGGGCTTCTCCTTATTTACAAGGCAGCATTAAGGAACTTAATGTAGCTTAATGCTGCCTTGTAAATAAAGGCACCCTTTAAAGCTATACTTAGTGTGAACGGGGAGGGCAATGGGTGTTGCGGTGGGCGTTCTGCCGCAACACACATTGGTTTTGATGCTGCTCCATATTTACAAGGGTAGTGCAAATATGGAAATATGGGGCAGCACCAAAATTAAGACGAGGGAAAACCTGGTCTTACCCTGGCGAAACCAGGAGAAATGTTTACTTTCCCCTTGTTTTTGCTGTTTCCATGTGTGAGCAGCACACATGGAAACAGCAAAACGTCATTGGTTGTTTATGTGCAGGAAGGTGTCTCTTCCTGCACATAAACAATCCTTAAAAAAATGATGTTTTGCAACTTCTATGTGTGCTGCATTAAGCAGCACACATAGAAGTTATAAAACACCATTTAAGGATTGTTTATGTGCAGGAAGAGACACCTTCCTGCACATAAACAATGTTGCCCTGCAGCGCAGACACCCTTGCACTATGGTGAAAGGGTGCCTGCATTGGCGACAGGCAGCTAAATTTAGCGCCAGCACAGGGGGAAACACAGGGCTGCAGCATATTGTTGTAAATATGGAGCAGCCCTGTGTTTCTGAAGTGGCGGAGTGCGGCTTCAAGCCAAGAAGGCTAACGAGGCGCTCCATCACTTCTATTGTTAATATGCCCCTGAGGGTCTGCAGCTTTCAGCAACCACCACTTACTAATGTGCAGTAGAGAGAAGCCTCTAGTGTGCATTTCAGGCTGGCTGCAGAAAGGCAGCCGTCCAACCCAACATGCACATTTTGTGGCCAAGGTGCCCTGCGCTGCTACCCATGTGTGTCTATCACATTTGAAGACCCGCCCTCAGCCCTTAAGCCATAATCATTTCTGTACATTGAGCTACTCTTACCGCTATGATCTTCATAAACATTTTATAGACTACAATTACCAGAGTAATTGAGCAGAAGGATTTAACATCCTCTGAATTCTTATCTTTTCTAAAAAAGCAATTAACGACCTCTATCAAAAATAAAATGGAAGAATGGCACCCCCTTTCAAAATATGAAAAAACACATCTAGCATAAAACACTTTCATTTCTGGTAGAAAATGTTGTACCATTCGGACACCATCCTGTCCTCACCATTTGATTTATATCTAAGAAGCACTTTAACCACTGCCTCAAGTTCCTATATTACTAGAGGGTAGACAAGGCTTTGAGCGGCTTCTGCCATTAATATTGGTAATTTAATATCCAAGAGAAAATTTACACTATCATTGTCCCCAGGGTGCAAATCCTCATTATAAAGTTTAACAAAATGATGAAGAAACACGTCTTCAATTTGGTGGCTTTCAACGAGTAAATGACCATTAGAGGGGTACACAGAATAATTGTGGCTACGCCAAGGTCTTCCCACATCTTAAGCCGCACGCAACTTTAGGGAAGTAAATACATACAGCAAGCAGAGATTTTTTGAATTGGTGCTCCCCTGGTATATACACCCTGCCCCTCGCGTGTCACAGCCAAAACCGGGAAAACCCTGGTTGACGTACAAAAAATACCAAAGCACACACGGAAGTCCAAAAGTATGAAATGCATACAACGAAATAACTATTTAGCAAAGTTGACATTGTGTTGCATGGGATTTATTCTTTCCACAGTCATTCACATTCTTCGATTAGAGCTTAAGGACCAGGAGGGACTGGCAGCCGACACGTGTTTTGTCAAAGAGACTTTTCCATGGCTGGAAAATATTGGCAAGTAGCAATAGTAATGTCCTATTACTTACCGGTAGTCTTCATTACTCCGGGTCCCGTTGTCCTCGTCCCCTTCATACTTACTAGTGAGACAATCTATCTCACGACAGAAAAAAAAAAAGCAGGAATGCTGGTACACCCCTCCCCCTCCCCACTGGGAGTACATAAGGGTACAGTACCCAGCATGCCTCCTGAACAACCAAGCCCCAGATGAGGGCCGGAAAGTCCGGGAGGGAGGGAGGGATGGTATGAAGGGGACGAAGACAACGGGACCCGGAGTAATGAAGAATACCGATAAGTAATAGGACATTACCCCCAGGTCCCTCCTGTCCTCGTCCCCTTCATACTTACTAGTGAGAATACCCAAGCAGCAACCGGCCATCATCATCCAAAAAAACACCAGGACACAGAGCCATAGCAAACCCAGTAATTTATTAGAAAACAGCACAGTCGCAAAGAAAAAAAAGGGGGAATCAGGAACACACAGCCCGAAGGACCCCCAAACCAAAGTTAGCGTCATCATCCAGAACATTCTGAATCCGGTAATGCCGAACAAAGGTATTAGCAGAGGCCCAAGTAGCGGCCCGACAAATCTCAAAAAGGGACTCACCACGAACCTCCGCCCAGGAAGCAGCCACCCCCACGTAGAACGCCCCTGAACCCCAGCCGGAGGAGGAGAGAACGCAAGGGAATAGGCCAACATAATAACCTGCTTCAACCAACGACCAATGGAGGAAGTGGTAGCACGGCAACCCCTGGAGACCACCCCAAAGGACACAAACAGGGAGTCAGAACGCCGAAAAGGGCGGGTACGGTCCACATAGACCCTCAAGGCCCGGCAAAAATCCAGCAAGGACCAGGAAAGGTCGTCCTCATCCACCTGACCAGAACACAGAGCAGGTAAGACCAACTTCTGAGAACGATGAAATTGAGAGGAAACTTTGGGAACAAAAGAGGAATCCAAACGGAGAACAACCCCATCCGCAGAAAAAGAAAGAAAAGGCTCCCGAGCCATCAGAGCCCCCAGCTCCCCCAGGCGACGAGCAGAAGTAATACCCACCAAAAAAAATAACCTTAAAAGTGACAAACTTCAAATCAACCTCCTCCAAAGGTTCAAAAGGCACAGCCACCAAGGCCCGCAAAACCAAAGGGAGGTCCAAAGAGGAAAAGAAGGCCGAACCACAGGACGCGAGATCGAAAAACCACGCAACAAACGAGAAACCAGGTCATCCACATCAGGCAGATTCCCCCAAGGGGCACGGAAAGCCCGAATAGCAGCCCACTGGGCCCTCAGAGCCAAGACAGACAAACCCTTCTCGAACCCAACCCAAAGGAACTGAAGAACATCAGGCAAAGGACAAACCAAGGGAGACAGTGCCAGACCGAGACACCAACGCTCGAAGTTCCCCCAATGCCTGCCATAGGACTGAAGAGTAGAAGGCTTCCGGGACCGCTGAATAGCTAAAGCTAAATGCTCCGGGAGACCCCTATTCCTCCACCCCTGCCTCTCAACCTCCAAACCGACAGCTGAAGTTGCCGGAGGGACAACATCGGAGAGGACCACAAGGGAGACGGAGGGAACGGGAAGAACCAAGGACCCTGAACCGGCAACAATCGCAGAGTGGGAAACCACGACCGGCGGGGCCAGAAGGGCACCACCACCACCTCCCAATCCTCCAGCAACAGCCGAGCCAGAAACCGAGAGAGCAGAGCAAGGGGAGGAAAGGCATACAGGAGGCGAGAAGGCCAAGGAAGGGTCAGGGCATCCACCCCCCAAGACCCCTCCTGAGGAACCCGGGAGAAGAAGCGGGGAGCAGAGCATCGAGCCGGGAAGCAAATAGGTTCAGAAAGGGATGACCAAACCTCACGCACACCAAACAAAACGCCACCGGAGTCAAGGCCAACTCCAGGGAGGCTGGAAAAAACCGACTGAGGGCATACGCCACCCCATTGTCCACTCCCCGGACATGCACAGCTGCCAGAGACAAGAGATGGCCCTCCACCCAGCAAAACAATGGGGAAACCACCGCGTTCAGGGAGCGAGACCGGATCCCCCTCTGATGATTCAAGTAGGTCACAGTCACAGTATTGTCCGAACGAACCAACACATGGTGGTGCAACAGGAGGCGCTGAATCCCCATGACAGCCCAAGACACAGCAGACAACTCCCGCCAGTTTGAGGACTGCCGACCCTCCAGCAGAGACCAACGACCCTGAAGGAACTCTGACCCCAAAGTCGCCCCCCAACCCAACGCACTGGCATCCGTTGTAAGGACCAATGGAAGAGGAGACTGTAGAGGCAAGCCCCTGGCCAGATTGGCTGACAAAGTCCACCATCGCAGAGCAGGAAGGATCGACAGAGACACCGGAACCAACAGAGATAAATCCAGAGACAAAGGATCCCACCGAGCCAACAGGTAAGACCAAAGAGGCCGAAGATGGAAACGCGCCCAAGGCACAGTGAACACCGTAGCCGCCATCAGACCCAGAAGGCGCAACCAAAGACGGACCGGGAAGGACCAACCCCCCAGAAACTGACGAGCCAGGGGACACAAGGTCATCGCCCGGGCAACCGGCAGGAAGACACGATTCAGATCCATGCAGAAACGAGCACCGATGAAAGTCAGATCCTGAGACGGCAAAAGCTGACATTTGGGGAGATTCAACAGGAACCCATGGGCCTCCAAGTCTGCACACACCAACCCCTGATCCCTCAACAACTGAACCTCAGAGGGAGCATGAAGGAGCCAATCGTCCAGATATGGGTAAACCATAACCCCCTGAAGATGCAAGTAAGCCACCAAGGGAGCCACCACCTTGGTAAACACCCTGGGGGCAGACCACAGGCCGAAAGGCAGAACCTGGAACTGATAATGGACACCCCGAAGACAAAACCTCAGGAACCGACGGGAGAGAGGGGGGACCAGAACGTGATAATAGGCATCCTGAAGGTCCAGAGTGCACATGTAATGACCCCGGAGAACCAGGGGAATCACCCGCTGAAGAGTCTCCATCTTGAACGGAACCCGCAGCACATATTTGTTCAGGGCTTTGAGATCCAGTACAAGACAAAACCCCCCAGTCACCTTGGGGATCAGAAAAATGATGGAGTAAAACCCCTGACCCCTCTCCCCCGGAGGAACCAACTGAACCGCCCCCTTGTCCAGCAGAGACCTGACCCCCAGAGACAGCTCCACCCGCTTGGACGGACAAGACGGCCAGAGAGTCAGACGGACCCCCGAGTCCGGAGGAGTAGCTGAAAACTCCAAGAGGTACCCCAAACGGACAATGTCCAGCACCCACAAGTCTGAACAGGAGGACATCCAGGCAGGAAGAAAGAACCGGAGCCGACCTCCGACCAAGCATCCGGCGCCGACCGCCCCCTGACAGTCAGGAACGGGGCTTCGCAGGAGGAGACTTCACCTTCTTGTCATGACTTTTCCCAGACTGAAAACGACCCCTGCCCCCGGTAAATTGTCTGCGAGAGGAAGGACGGAAGAACGGCTTAGGCTTAGAGAAAGCAGGCACCGTAGAATGCTGCTTAAAAGAGGAAGAATGCTTCTTCTCCTTAAACAGCCGATGCAACCGACCCTCCAACTCCTCACCAAACAGCATAGAACCTTGAAGCAGAGCAGCAGACTTCTGGGCCGAATCAGTCTTCCATTCTTTGAGAACCAAGTTACGACGAGCAGCCACACAAGCACCCCCAGAGAGGGCCGAGGCACGCACGTCGTCAAATGAAATGTCAGACAGAAATTCAACCTGCCGCTCCACACGAGCCAGAAGAGCAGAACAGTCAGTGGCATCATCCATAGAACCATATAAGGACTTCAAGTCTGAAAGCAGAGACTGAGCCACATAAGTCCCTTAAATGCCAGCCCTGCGCGCCAGATGGGAACCAGAATACACCTTCCTCATGGAAGCGTCCACCCGCTTGTCCACAGGATCCCGCACAACCGCGTCCTCAGCCAAATAAGTGTGCCCAATGAGACTGGCCACAAAAGAATCCACAGGAACAGAGTCCGGCAAATCCCTAGCCATATCCTGAAGAGGATAGAGCTTCGCCATGAAGCGAGGGAGCAGAATGTGGTCCGGATCCTTCCACTCCCGGTCAAGCACCTCCCTAACACATGGATAAACAGGCATGACCAGAGGAGCAGAGCACTGGAACTGCCTAAGCAAGGAACTCCCAGAAGTACTCGGAGAATCATCAGCAGGAAACCCCATATTAGCCTTCACATGACCCAACAAGTCAGGCCACATGTCCTTGTCGACATACTTGCCCTTCAGCACATCGCTCCCCAACCATTCATCCTCAGATGCAGAAGAAGAAGAAGAAGCAGGAGGCGGAGCCCGACCAGAAGACTTGGACCGGGGAGCACACCCCATATCCAGCAGAGTTTCCCTAATGAGCCGCTTCAGTCTGTCATCACCACCTCGGGAACGATGCCTGGAACGAGGAGGAGAAGGGGAAGAGAAGACGAAGCCGAGACAGAAGAGGAAACCTCCACATGTCTGCTCTTCCTGGCATGTTTACCCATGGCGCCAGCCGCAGAACAACCAAGCACCGCAAGCCCCCACAGGACCAGACCGCAGGAGGTTGCAGGAACTTAGACTACCCAAGCCAGAAGCCAGGCAGCCCACCAGCAGTCCAGGACCACAGGAAAGAAGAAGATCCCAAGCAGAGGCAGCCCAAAATGCGAGGGAACGTTCTGCAGCACTACACCCCCAAATGGCCAAAACCCAAATGCAGGGACAAAACCCTGGAAGCAGGGCAGCAGAAACAAGAAAAAACTGCTATGCGGTACTTACATAGAGGACCAGCAAGCACCTCATGCCACCGCCGCCAGCCGCCATCATAGAAACGCCTGACTTCCTGCTCCAAACCCAGGCAATTCCCGGAAGGAAGGGCCCCAGCCACACGGAGGCCGCCGCACTCCCGGAGAACAAACAGGAACCGCTACGTCCCCGACATGCCCAGCAACACCGGGGACTCAGCCAGGACACCGCCTGCGGAAGGAAGAAGCCTCGACCCGTCAGCAAGCGCCCACATGGCACCCCTAAAGCCCGGCAGGAGGGGAGACCAAGAACACCAGCACCAACCCGGAGCCCAGCCACAGGTAAGCCCCAGGAGCCCCCAGGCTCCTGGTCCACTTTACACTGTCGAAAGACAGAAATAAGAACAGGAGGCATGCTGGGTACTGTACCCTTATGTACTCCCAGTGGGGAGGGGGAGGGGTGTACCAGCATTCCTGCTTTTCTTTTTTCTGTTTGAGATAGATTATCTCACTAGTAAGTATGAAGGGGACGAGGACAGGAGGGGCCTGGGGGTAATGATCAGCACGTAGGCAGAAAGCGCCTTACTGACAACAGCAGCCCGTGCAGGTAAGAGCGATGGGGCAGTGGGGTGGGGTGGGGTTTTCGACATACGACGATGAGTAAAAAATAATTATTGAATTATTTTAAGCTTGTGGTCGTCTGTAGAATCCCCACCCAACTCGGCCCACCGCTCTTACCTGCAGGGGCCGCTGCTGCTCACTGACAAAGACCTATGCACTGGTAACTCTTGTGTTGCAAACTACAAAAAAGTTAGGGCACGTGGCCTCAATATGCCTCAGAAGTATCCATAAAATATGAACGTAAAAGTATGTAGTAAAAATAAGAGGGACAGTGCAGGACCTTGACAAGCCTGTATCAGTAGCAGATCCTTCCCGATGTGCTGCCGGAACAAAGTGGAAAGAATAAATCACATGCAATACAACTTCAACTTTGCAAAATAATGTTTTCGTTGCATGCATTTCATGCTTTTGGACTTCCATGTGGGCTTCAGTTTTTCCTTGATATGATCATTAGAGGGGTCTCTATTTTTCAGCCCTGCATTTTTCAAATGCTGCACCTTAGACCTCCAAGCCAACAATCGCCCACTTTTCTCCCCATTTTCATAAAGCCGCTGCCTAAATCTTTTAGCATTAAAAGTGTTTCTCTAGCAGGAAGCTCTGTACCATCTGCTTGGACAACTCTCTGGCTGTATATGTTGCTGGTGATCTGTTTAGGAAAGCTTTAGGTCTGTATGTGTCAGAGCTTCAACTAGGGCCATATGATTCAGTTTTTCCAGCCCATTAAAATAAGATTGAAAGGCGATTATTTCCCCCTCAACGTAAATGTGTACGTTTCCCAAATATTGACGATAGAAGATGAGTTCTTATTCTTTTAAAAACAGCCTTGTACGACAAAGGAGCTCTCAGCTAACAGAGGTCTATTTAAAGACCAGCTATTAGAATGGACACAGGTATATGGAAGAAAAAGATTTAGAGAGATTGCTGCATGGTCAAACAAGGAATTCAAAATAAATCAGGCAGAGACCTTTAATGTCTGAAGTTCCTCAAACAACAAGTCAATTCTGGAAACTTAATAATAAAATGAAAAAAACACATATACCAGCAAAAAAGTGGATTAGCGGCTCACCACGGATCACGCAAACCATGCTCCTCCGTAAGCTGAGCTATTACTCTAGCAGTCTTTGCTTTACTTTGGGAGGGTGGAGCTTTTATGTATATCTTACTCCGTTGAGTCAGTGAAGTTTACGTCACCCCCAATTTTTATAGTTTTTGAAAATCCTACCAACTAAAATGGCAGCTCATATATTGCCTGAGAGCCATCCAGAGGTGACCCATAACCCCCCAACCTTGCTCTATGCTGCAATGCTTGCACCAGTAGTAGAGGTTCCCATGCGGTCTGACCACCCTCCCCCCAGCAAACTCACTATAAGATGGCATAACAAGCAAGCACTATCAGCCTCATCCAGTTTCCCTATATTGAAGTGTGTGGCGTGGAATAGAATTATGTAGCATGGAGTGGCATTGTGTGAAATGGAGTGGCACTGTGTGTCATAGAGTGGAATTGTGTTGAGTGGAGTTTGGTGGGATTATGTGGAATGGAGTGGTGTGGAACTGTGTGTTGTGGAGTGGCATAAAATGGAGTGGAGTTGAATTGGGTGGTGTGAAGTGGAATTGTGTTGTGTGAAAAGGAGTTGAATTGTGGGGCATGGAATTGTGTAGCATAACATGGAAATATTTGGTATGAACTGGAGTGGAATTGTCTGTCCTGCAATTGTGTGGCATGAAGTGCAGTTGAGTCGAATTGTGCAGAGTAGAGTGAAATTGTGTGGAGTGGAATTAAATAGTGCGGAGTGGCATTGTGTGGTGTGGAATGGAGCTGGGTGGCATGGAAGAGAGTGGAATTCTGTGAAGTGGAATGGACTACAATTGTGTGGCTTGGAACTGTGTGGTGTGAAATTGTGTAGAGTGAAATTGTGTGGCATGGAGTGGTGTGAAATTGTGTAGCATATAATTGTGTGGCATGGAGTGAAGTGGAGTGGAATTGTATGGCGTGGAATGGAACTGTGTGGTGTGGAAAGGAGTTGAATTGTGGGGCATGGAATTGTGCGGCATAACATGGAAATATGTTGTGTGCTCTGGAGTGGAATTGTCTGGCCTGCAGTTGTGTGTAAGGGTGGGCGTAGTTCGCGAAGTAGCACTTCGCAAAGCTACGCAAAGTGAAGTTCGCACTACGCTAGCTACACGTAGCACTTCGCGAACTGCGTAGTAACATGTTCGCACTGTGCAAGATGTTGTTTTCAATGAGTGCACAGTGCGGACAAGCAACCGGCACTGTGCAATCATTGAAAATGGCATCTTGCACAGTGCGAGCTGTAGTTTTCTGCTGCTCGTGTAGATTTTTACTCGAGCGGCAGCTTTCTCAATGCGAACTGGTAGTTTCTCATCGCGAGCGGTCGCGAGCATACGCGACCCCTCGCAATGAAAAACCTGACCTCCTCGCGTTGGGAATCTCGCCGGGAGGTTTATTTTCCATGCTCGCGATCGCCAACTTGATGTTGCTGATCGCGAACAAGGAAAAAGTATCGCCGGGATGTCATTTTGCTTGCTCGCGGTCGCCAACTTGACGTTGAGGACCGCGAGCAAGCAAAAAATGACCGCAGCACTACGCTACGCGTGTTCGCACTGTGCTACGTGCAGTTCGCATAGTGCGAAGTAGCGCGAACTTCGCAAACTACGCGAGCGTAGCGTAGTGCTTCGCCCAGGCTTAGTTGTGTGGCATGAAGTGGAGTGAGTGGAATTGTGCAGAGTAGAGTGGAATTGTGTGAAGTGGAATTTTGTAGTGTGGAGTGGAGCTCTGGGGCATGGAATGGAGTGGAAGTGTATGAAGTGGACTGGAGTGCAATTGTATGGCTAGGAACTGTGTGGTGTGAAATTGTGTCGCGTGAAATTGTGTGGCATGGAGTAGGGTGAAATTGTATGGCATATAATTGTGTAGCATGGAGTGGAGTGGAATTGTGTGGTGTGGAGTGAAGTGGAATGGTGTGGCTTGTAGTGGAGTAGAATTGTGTTTGATGGAGTGAAATTGTGTTTGATGGAGTGGAATTGTTTGGTGTGGAGTGGAATTTGTGTGTCGTAGAGTGGAGAGGGATTTGTGTGGAGTGGAATTGTGTGGCATGGAGTGAAATTGTGTGACATGGAGGAGGTGTGGAGTGGAATTGTGTAGCATTTAGTGCAGATGAATTTTGTGGCATGGAGTGGAGTGGAATTGTGTGGCATGGAGTGGAGTGGAACTGTGTGGCATGGAGTGGAGTGGAATTATAGGGTGGGGAGTGAAATTATGTGTCGAATAGTGGACCTGTGTGTCAAGCAGTGGAATTGTGTGGCACAAAGGAGATGTGACGTGGAATTGCATGGCATGGAGTGGAATGGGGTGGAATTTTGTGATTAGACTGGTATTATTGGTGTCGAGCTGTCTGGCGCAAAGTGGAATTGTGTGATATGGAGTGGAGTGGAGTTGTGTGGCATGGAATCATGTGGTGTGGGATTGTGTTCCATGGAATTGTGTGGAGTGGAGTCAAATAGAATGGAATTGGGTGGTGTGGAATAGAGTGTAATTGTGTGGCATGAAATGAAATTTTGTGGCATGCAGCTGAGTGGAATTGTGTGACATGGAGTGAAATTGTATGGCATGGAATGTTGTGTAATTGTGTGCCATGGAGTGGAATTGTGTGATGTGCATGGAGTGGAATTGTGTGTTGTAGAGTGGAATTGTCAGGGTGGCTTGCAGCGGAGTGGAATTCTATGGCATGGAGATGTGTGGCATTGAGTACTGTAGAATTCTGTGGCATGGAATGGAGTGGAATTGTGAGGAGGGGAGGTGAATTGTTTGGAGTGGAGTGGAATCGTGTGGAGTGGAGTGGCATGGAGTAGAATTGTGTGGAGTATAATAAGATTGTGTGGAGTGGTGTGGAATTGTGTGGCGTGCAATGGAGTGGCTTTACATGGCGTGGAGAGATGTGGCATTTTGTAGTATGGTGTAATGGCATTACCCTATGGTGCTTCAAAACCTCGTGCTATATAAATGCAATTATAATCCTTTATGGTACCAGTTATCTCGACCTAAAATCTATGTAAGCATCTGATGCCTTTGATTGAATGCAGGAGCGTTTTAGTGTGTACAACGCCTGTAAGAACTGATTATTTTACAAATAAATGTGATTTATACCAGAAGGAGCTGGTGTGCGAGGGACCAACATATTTCTTACTGGTTTGGATAAAGGAGCTAGAACCAGGAGGCAAAAGGGAAAGAAATAGTACCTAAATCACAGCATGAGCTGCGGACAAACACTTATTAAGAACCAATCTGTGCTTGGTCCATACTCCACACAAACAAAAGGAGGTAATGCCCAGCACACTCTCGCCAATTAGGAGGCGGCAAAAAAGAGTGGCAACCATGCTAACAAATGGTAAGCAATTGATGGGCTCCAAGCCCTTAATAATAAACAATACTCCTCCCAGCAGACAGTGCATGCACTGTCTGCAGACAAACCTAAAATTTGTAGGAATGGTAGTACTCTCACAACAAAAGTCAGAATAAACTCCCGTCAAAAGGCGCTTATGGCAGACAGTATTCACTGTACCAAAAAGATTTTGCCTTTCAAAGAAAATGTATATCTGTATTGGTAGAAGTATAGCATACATCTTTATAGTGGTTTGTATACTATTCTTAGTGCTATGAGGCCATTCTTCATGTGCAGCACTATTTAAACAATGCATTCTGACATATGACCAAAACAAGCATTGGCAATCCAATAGGTCTCACCTTTGGGTCTACTGGTTCTGACAACCGCTTTTGGCCAGGGCCTGCTTTAGGGCAGTGCGACTGGTGCAGTCACACTGGGCACTGACCAGGGGGCGCTAACCTCTGGGGGAGTCGCTGTGTTTAGCAATACCTTACAATTTAAAAATACCTCCAGCAGAGTTCCTTGTGCATCCAGTTTTCAGGTAGCAGTAAAAAAACAAAATAACTCTTGTGATTAATGTTCCTGCTAGAGAGAGAGAGAGAGATCAGAGTTTTGTCTAGAATCAGTTTTGACTCACCATAAAGTAGCACAGAGGGTTTCCCTGCTGCAAAGAAGGAATACTGTGAAGATCATAGATCTGCATTATATGCAGATAGCTGAGTGAGTTACTGCTTTTGTCACAGAATCCTTTTGTTACCGCAGTTCAGAAGACACAACCCTAATATAGAACAGAGACTGTTACGAACTTTCATCAAAGAGCTGCATGCAAACTGTACAAAATAGGTAAGGACGTTCTTGTTTCATCCACCAGTCTTTCATTATCTATTCCTAATGTTGCTGAAAAGTGTTTGTTTGGATAGATATACATTCTCTTTCGTAAAGCCAGCCTTTACTAGTGCTTTAAATTAATTGAAATGTATGTGAGGAGGGGCTATGTAGAGATGAAGGGCACTTTTGCCTGGCATTCGTGAGGGAATCCGAGGAGGTGGTCAAGTGGGGGGGGGGGACCACAAATTATTGTCGCGCTGGGTGCCAACAGCTTGAAAGCCAGCCATGCTTTAGGCTGTACTGCACAGCATTGGAATGCTGTGCAGCATCATGAAAATAAAAAAGATACTATGATTGTTGCGTCATTCCACTGATCTGAGCCTATGTCGGTACACAAGCGTGTGATAGCAAAATGACGAGTGCACCGTTTGCTTTATTTTTTTATTTACTGATCCAAGATTGCATTAGCCATTCTGGTCGTAAAGTAAAAAAATTAAGATTTTTTAATGTACAGCCACCAAGTTAAAACAAGCATTGACATAGTCAATCAGTCTGGCTTAAGAGAGCTATTGGGCCTGCCAATGTTTTTTAGCTATGTTTTTACTGTTTGAAATTTTAAAAAGCACCAATTGCTAATGGGGAGGGAGGGTAGAGCATGAGGCAAGATGGAGGGATTTGCAAAAAGCACTATAATGTTGCCATATTGCTTTTTTGTATTGTTTGGCAGGAGGCAGCAAGGATAGGAGGTGGGGCAGGAGGCAACATGCATGGGGGAGGAACAGGGGAGAGAGGGAGGGTGTCCAGGAGGGGCTGGCAGCAAGCAGACAAATAAAAATACATGCGCTCTCACGGAGTGCTTCAGCAAAAAGAAAAGCACCTCACACAAAACAAGCAGTGGAAGGACACAAGTAATTTGGCAATGCTCAAGGGGAGGTCAAATAGAAGAAGAGGATGTGAAGCTCACATGGGTTAACAAATCAGAAGTGAGCAAATAAAAGTGATAATGTAGCCAACCAATGGTAAGCAATGGACCAGCTCTATGTCCACTGTATGTTAACAAAATGTCTCGCAAGTGACAGCGCATGTGCTGTCTCATGTGAGACCTAAAAAAAGGACTGTGGGTATTAGTGGTGTGGTGGTGGTAACTGAGGAGTGGCAAAAGCACAACCCAGACTTTGTGGCAGGGCACCAGAGGGAGAGAACACCACAGAAGCACACACCAAAAGAGAGCAACATAGAATGAGGGGTTGGGCGAGAGAGCACAATGGACAAGACAGAGCAGTACCAGTGGAGAAATACACGGACAAGAGAGAGAGAGCAACGTGAACATCGGAGGAGAGAAGCACTCAAGGGAAACTGTCTGGAAAACACATGTACTCAGGGAATGTTAAAGCAAAAAGAAACAAGAGAGAGCATCATATAGGAGGGAAAACAATAGATGGACAAGAGAGAGCAATACAGAGAGGGAGGAAGGAGAGAAACACATGAGGGAAACATCCCAAAAACAGCTTGTTCTGTCTCTGTATCTCAGAACAGGAGGTCAGTCAGCCTGGGTTGAAGGGTGCAGGTCCAGTCTTCCTTTTGAGCAAGCATGGCAGGATTCAAGCAGCAGAGCAGCTGGATGTCCTTCTTCTGTAGCGTCCACCTGTCCAGGAGTGCACTGAGATGTGAGTCTCAGGGTCTCCTTTTTATGCCTGGTGCACAGTTTGAAGGGGGAAAAGCTTATAGAGTTTTTCCTTACAGATGTGTTTGGAATTTTCTGGCTCCCTGTTCTAGTCCCAATCTGTTTGGGGGCACAATAGGCTAATGTGAAATGCTTTGTGTGTGAACTGGGCCAATGCCTTTGAAGTACAATTGTGGTAGATGGCAGCTTTGTCTACACCCCCTCCCCCCCAGTAAGCCAGGATGCTCAGTCCTGCCAACACCCAGACCCTCTATCATGATGCTGTCTGGGAGGAATACACAAATGCCCACTGCCAACTACACCTGGCCATGTGACCCAGGAACAGGCTGCAGGCAACAAATGGTTAGGACAATGAAATGGCAACTTTTTGAAAGTCGCAGTTTCAGAATTGTGACTTGAAATCCAACTTTACCATTAATGAGGGTTTTAAATACTTACTCCCACACAAATGTTATCACTTATTAAATGTAGTAAGATGACCCAATGTTATCCTATGGAAGAGGTAGGTGTTGCAGTAGCGAAAAATGAATAGAGGAGTTTTTCATTACCAGGACATGTTAAAACTAAAAGGTACCTGTCCAACTTCTTAAATACAGTGCACACTTCCATATGGACTGTTTAGGGCCTACTCTAGGTGGCACTGATATGTATAAAAAACGAATGCTTATGCCTGGCAAAAGGTATATTGTGCCAGAAAGAAATGGCAGTTTAATACTCCCCACACAGACTGCAAAGGCAGGCCGGGGAGAGATTCATAAAAAGGTTACATGAGTGAGTTTCACAATCAGGGCTGAAGACCCACAAGTAGCATTTAAATAACAGGCCCTGAGTACCTGAAGTGCCAATTTACGAGGCACTTACAAGTAATTTAAATGTGACAATTGGGTGTAAGCCAATTTCACCATGTTTAAAGGAGCGAACACAAGCACTTTAGCACTGGTTAACAGTGGTAAAGTGTACAGAGTCCTAAAAGCCAATAAACATGGGTTCAGAAAATAGGAGGGTTAAGGCAAAAAGACAGGGAGTGACCCTGCAGAGACAGCCGGATAAAACATTGTAGAGTTTATTTTTTTTATTATTTAGTAATCTTTGTTTTCAAAGAGTACTGCCAATGGGAAAATGCTCCCAGAGATGCTCTGTTGCTATTTGTGACATTCTCAAAAATAAATATGTATGTAAATGATAGAGTAACGGAGTGCTGAACAGTGAGCTGTGAGAAAAGATAGGTTCTTATTGAGCAAGGTTGTAGTGTTTATTTAAAGAGGTGTATCTTCAGTTCTGTTCTGAATTGTAAGAAAGTAGGAGCAGTAATGTTGAGGTGAATGCAGTTCCGGGTCCTGTGTGAGTAGGTGGCAATGGTCTTTCCTTTCTTGCATTTTTCCATGTGTAGTTCGGGTGCTGTCCTGGATCCTGGTTTGACTCTGTCTACCTGAGGTGGTTAATTTTTGTGTCTGGTATACAGGGTTGAGTGGGTGCTGTTTCTAGTGGCCTTGTCTGTGATGCAGCTGGTCTTAAAGATGATAAGGCTTAGAGGAGGAGCCAATGTAGTTCCTTTAGTATTAGAGGGATTTGGTTGATATACCAACCTCTATATTGCAAAAACAGGAATTTGTTTTCCACTGTAACTTCTGTGGACGATCAAAAATGTTTGAAAGTCAATATTATATGTTTTTTAAAGAATAGTTTGTTTTTCATTTATCCTTACTGAGTCTAGTGTGTATGTACCAGCAACTCCCCAGTCCCTCGCTCTTACATGCACCCACCAGGCAGCAAACGCAGGGGCCGCCACGGGTGGCACGCCATCTAGCTGTGCCACTGCGATCACCTCCATTAATATCTACTTAAATTGAGATATAAAAAATTGGAGCAGGCAGTAGATGTATTCTGGAAACTAGGAATATAGTCAACTAGGTCAGTTTGGTGAATGATGTGTATTTAAATAGGCAAACAGTGCTTGCTCATCCAGGGTTGTAATCGGAGGTCTACACAAGGAACCTTCAGCGTAGTCGAGACTGTTGTTACCACTGTCAACATCTGAGCACTTCTGTTTTGCAGAACCCTTGCTGTGTGTTCATCGGAGGAGGGATATAACCACAAATATACCCTGAATCCTGATTAGCTGCCTCTGATTCTTCAGTGGTGCTATACGATGGTATTTACGACCTTTTCCTGAATTTAAGGATAACCAAGATTACATGGGCATGGGTAACTTAGAAGTTGATTGCCCTCCTCATACGAATCAGGATGCTCTAGGATAGCTCACGAATAGTACTAGTGATAGTGGTGTTTGAAGGTTGATGTGTTTCCATTGGCTGATGACAAAGTCTCAAGCAATCAACATCTGGAAAATGCCCAGGACCCCACCCCCATTTCCATTGCTTAAAATTACATGCACCCTGATCACTCGAACTGTTTTCAGAGTTCTTGGACCTATAACAGACCCTATTTTTCAACAGATACACATTCTGAGGGTCATCTTTCCCTCAAAATTAATGCCATTTCCATAGGTGCTTAAAAAGATCTTGATTCGGTTGCTAGTACACATGCCTGCCCCGTCATGAATGATTGCACCCCATTCACAAAGGTAAACGGAGACAAAACTCTACGTTTCTGAGTTTTGGCATTCACAAAGGGCATTTTCTACTCGTAAATTCCCTTTGTGAATACCAAAAGTTGAACTTTACGACTTTCAGTATTCACAAAGGGCATTTGCGAGGAAGATATGACGTTACAACTCATGCCTTTACAAAGCGGTCAGTACAACTACTGCATTGTTACCTTGCATACCATTACAACGCAAGTCATTACAATGACTTGCTGTAGGGGGGGCGCTGGATATAATTTACTATTCCAACTCCAGTCTTTGCAACAGTAGGAAAAGTGTTGGATTTAAAATCTAACACCTAAAGCCCCCAACAGCAAGTTGCAATAGTATGCGTGGTAACAAAGCCGTCGTTGTACTGACCGCATTGTAGTGGCAACGCATTCTAGTGACAGCGTTGTAAATGCTGTTTCCCATTTACGAGTAGCAAATGTCCTTTGTGAATACTGAAAGACGTAAACTTAGACTTTCGTCTCATTTTACCTTTGTGATTCGGGCCCATTGTCTTTCCGATTCATAATTAGTGTGCCAGACACAGAGGGGTTGACACCATTAAGCACCGCCTGATTCAGCAAGGCTTTATACAATTTCTGGACGTGACAGCTGACGCCATCTAGGTAGACTTGAATTATTGAGTCTTGGTCTGGTAAAAGCTGCCATTTTAGAGAGAAGGGCAGTGCTCTGGTGCTCTATATCTTGGGTGGAACCACAGATACACAGTGGATGCCCCTTTGAGGTAAGAGTCTGAATTATTAAACCATGTGAAGGTGCCTGCTTTAGCCTGCATGTGACTGACCTTTCTCTCAACAGGCCTGCAACATCGCCACGCCCTCCCGAGCTCAAATCAGATTTGACATCATCTCAAAGCCCTTCTTCAGGGCCCTGCTATCCTTATAGCATGACTCAAGCTATCATATCTAATGTGTGAGATGGGCCAACATTATCTCACATCGTTTTGCATTAAGGTGATTGTGGGATTGCTTTAGTACCCGTGGTGTGGGTCAAGAAAACTCAACCCTAGCTTTGAATCCCTTATGCTTAGGGTTACCATTCAGGGACTTATTTACAAGCCCCTTGTGCCACCGGTGCGTCACTTTTCAAATGGGAAAAAGTCACTTACTAGAGGCGCAAGGGGCTTGTAAATAAGCCCTTCAGAGTCTAGCTATTTTGTGACCGAGTTTTCAGAGTATGGATATTGTTTAGGAGTGATTTCATGTTTTGCCATCATAATTGTAAGATGTTTTGCCAAAACTGTAATAGGAGCTCACACCACTTTGCATTCTTGCACACTTTTAGCCCACGGATGTTTAGAACTCCATTCAATAATTTTTGTTGTGCGTTTTAGGTGCTTTCTTTTCCTCTGACAATTAGGTCTCTTTTGAGGCCTTCTTTTGCGAGTTTAAAGGCTCTGTTGGCTAGACCTGAATTACAAGGAGAGTTACAAGTCTCAGGTCCTCATTACCAGTTAGGCTGAATAGGTGAAGTATTTACTAACCCTGGGCGTAGGACTGCGCTACGCTCGCATAGTTTGCGCAACTACGCGCTACGCGTATTGCATGTAGCACAGTGCAAAAACGCGTAGCGGGCATTTTTTGCTTGCTCGCGGCCCTCAACGTCAAGTTGGCGACCGTGAGTGAGCAAACTAACATCCCGGCGAGACTTTTTCCACATTCGCGATCAGCTCATCAAGTTGTCGATCGCGAGCGTGGAAAATAAACCTCCCGGCGAGATTCTCAACGCGGGGAGGTCAGGTTTCTCATTGCGAGTGGTCGCGTATGCACGCGACCGCTCGTGATGAGAAACTACCAGTCCGCGTTGAGAAAGCTGCCGCTCAAGTTCAAATCTACTCGAGCGGCAGAAAACGACCGCTTGCACTGTGCAAGATGTCGTTTGCAATGATTGCACAGTTCACGTAGCTATGCATAGCTTGCGTAGTGCGAAGTGCTCTTCGCGTAGCTACGCGTAGCGCTACTACGCGACCTACGCCCAGGGTTAATATTTACCACACATGGTAAACACCATTACCAGAGAGTGAGTGATTTGTCAGGTCTGGTAAATACCTCCTATTACGACTTATAAGTTTCAAATGAACCATAACATGTGGACTTGGTATTTAACACACCAACACCATCATTACGGAGTGGCCCGTTCTTTTCTGATCCCTGTGCAAACTATTGTTCACACAGGAACTGGAATTACAAGTTTTGTGGTAGTTACCACTGCCTCACAATTTTCCTCAGGCCCATTTCGGCAGGTGAAACCTGCTGAATTTATGGGGTGGGGGTGGCTCGGTTGGCACCAAAAAATCTGCATGTTATTCCCCCATTTTAAAGGACACAACTTATGTTAGGCAATCATTACATAACCTTTTAAATTCAGGGTGCAATGATAATCATCTTTCCAGATGGGTCACTTATAATGAAGGTGTAGCGATCACCCACTGGATAAGGCTACGACAAGCTCGTCGCCGTATTACACCCAGGCCCATATTCAGGCTCCACCCAGGCGAATGCGCCAAAAACTACAATTCCCAGCAGGCCATGGGGCGCAACACTTGGCGTACAGTTTATAAGCACTTCCTCCGGAGGCGGAAGGTGCTTGAAAACAAGAAACGTAGGAGGATCTTCATGGCGGATGGTGCTCCCCGCTGGATACCAGCAAGAAGCATTTCAGCATTTCGTGCCGAGTCGGGCCGAGTCCGGTTCCAGCGCTGAACCCTCGACGCTACGAAAGTTCAAGAGGTGCGCGGAGAGCCGTGCAGCAGCGGTCCAGCTAACACGGGAGATACCCATGTGTTGCCCTCATTTTCCTTTCTCATTTGGCCAAAAAGAAATCTCGCGTAGCGACTAAAAGGCACAGAGGTGCCTTTCTCCGCTACCTGTGCATCCCGCCTTGGAACACAGTATTTCATACCGATAACGCCGGTGAGCGTTACAGAAGCACCGCGACCCCTGTGGTTGATTTGGGTTACAGGTGCCCTGAATTACTTTACTGTTACTTCCTGTCTTAATAGCGCCAGAGTGATGTCAAACATTTAAAGCGAACCTCTGGGAGTGCAACACTTAATCAAGCCCGTTGGGTTGAATGCCATTGGCCTTTTTTGTTATGTTGTGAACCTAACGAACAGTCTCTCTCTGGGCTTTAAAGGCACTGTTGGAAAACGGGACATTCTCTTCTCATTTGATTGGCATAGCGAAGAAGAGGCAAAAGGTCCCTCCTTTTGTCGTACTGACATTGTGACAGTCTGGCCGTGCTACAAGAGTTATTCTACACTCAGCCTTTTTTGACAAACTTACCTTGCTTATTGAGACTTACGGTGCCTTAGTTTTGCTGCAGCTTTATTGGTGGGTAGTAGTGGGCTTGAGTGCACATACACATATGTGGTAGGGGGATTACCCTTACATTTGCTCTCTCTCTCTCCCGGTTCTGCAGGGTGGTCCACTTGGCGCTAACCCTCCCTCCAGACTTGACCTGAAGAAACCCTACTGCTGGCAGCCGTTTCTTTATTTTATCCCCATCCCTTTTTCCCCCCAGACACGACCTCACGCAGTTGGGTGTTTTCTGTCCTCTGCTGGGTGTTATGTTCAGGGGAATTGGGGTACTAATCAGCTACCATCGTCTCTGCTGGAGTCATTAAGCAAGGTTAGTGGCGTGCTTGATGTATGTGTGCTACTGACAACCTGACAGACCTGACAGCTTGTCAAGCCCACGAATAAGCCTAGCCCAGACGATGGATACCAATGTGGTGCTGACCTCTCAGTTGGAGAGCTTGACGGCTCTTCAGCAGGAGGTTCAGACCTCTCGTTTGGAGAACCAGAACCTACAAAAGAGGTGAGCACGTTACGTAGGGAGGTCGCAGGTCTTTCCCGCAAGAGCTATGGGGAGGGTTCCTACATTAGGCCAGCTACCCTACCCCCTCCAGTGTCAGCTATACATCCCCCGAGTTCAGGTAGTTCAGGAGATGGGTTTTTCATGGCAACCCCTTATCCTCCCACTTCCTCAGATACAGTTCCCACCGTTCACGTCTTACAAAACACTAGCATTCCATTAGCCCCCCCTGAACGGTTTTATGAAGACCCGAAAAAGTTCAAAACTTTCCTTGAATCAATGCAGACTCAATTTCCTCTGCAAACCCGCCGTATTCCAGGGGGAAGCATGGAAGACGGCCTTTATGATGTCCTATATGGGTGGTAACGCCGCCAGCTGGACCATTCCTCTGATGGAAAGAAACGATCCAGTCCTACATCACTTCCAGGACTTTTGCTTAGCTATGAGGAAGTTGTTTGATAGGAAATCACACATGCTGACCTTGGATCGAGAACTCCTCACCTTGCATCAAGGATCCCAGGATTTGTTGTCCTACATTACGGCGTTCAATCGATTGGTGGTGGAAACAGAATGGCCCCCGGAGAAAAGAATCACCCTGTTTTATCAGGGGCTGAGAGGGGAACTCAAAGACGTCCTAGCCCAGGTCGTGCAACTGCCGCAAACTTGTGAAGAATTTATAGACCTAACTGTCTAATTGGACCATCGCCTCTTGGAATGCAAAGGGGATAAGAGCAGGAGTGAAAATCGGTTCCCCTATACCCGACCAAAACATACCATAGAAGAACATCCCAAGACCATAGAGGGACCGGAATCGATGCAAGTGGGAGGAATTAGAGGCCCCCTTACCCCTGAAGAGAGGGACAAATACAGGAGAATGAAACTATGTTTGTACTGCGGAAAAGGAGGCCACTTCATTAGAGAGTGCCGCACCTGAACGTCAGTAGACGGCAGAACCTCCGGTCCTAGGGTGCAAGCAACCCTGAAACGAGACGACCCGGCGGAAAACTAATACGCCCGAATCAGGGTGAGGTCTCTGATTCGGGCGCTCCACGCCTCTGTGCTGGCCAACACACAACAACCTGCCGTCGCTCATCTAAATGTTGGGGTGTCCCTGTGGATCACTTCTCGGGACGTACTAGAGGTGGACGCCCTACTGGACTCGGGAGCAATGGGTAACTATATCGACCAGGAGTACACCTTCAAGCTAGGAATCCCCTGTGAAAAGAAAGAAGTCCCTGAGCTCGTGAAGGCGGTAGACGGGACCGCCCTTTCTTCAGGTCCTGTAAAGTACCGAACGCTATCCCTGCGAATGGCTGTAGGTCCTGGCCATCACAAGTACATTCGATTTGATCTTATCGATGCCCCACAATTCAGACTAATCCTGGGAATGCCATGGTTGACATTACATGACCCTGTGGTCAGTTGGGTGCACGTACAGTCACCCTTACTTCTGTCTACTGCCAGGAACATTGCAAACAGGAAGACGTCTGTGGTAAAGACCATGAGGACACGCCAGCCACATACCTAGCGACGGCCTGCACTCCAGAAAGATACTGCTGCTCTACCGTACTGCCTGACACCTACTACGACTACCAAGCCCTGTTCGACAAACAACAAGCAACTCGGTTGCCTCACCATCGAATATACGATTGTTGTATCGAGTTAATGCCTGGAGCACTCATACCGTGCAGCCGAGTGTATGCCTTGACGGAACAAGAAACACAATATCTGAAGACATACCTCAAAGACAATCTGGCCTGTAGATTCATTAGACATTCCTCTTCCCCCGCATCCTCTCCTCTTTTTTTATACCGAAGAAGGATTGCGAAGAATTGAGGACATGTATTGACTACCGTGCGCTTAATCGGGTAGCCATAAGGAACCGCTATCCTCTGCTGTTAATACCGGTGCTTTTGGACCAATTAAAGGGGGCACGATATTACACAAAGCTTGACCTCAGGGGAGCCTATCACCGCGTGAGGGTCCAAAAAGGCGACGAATGGAAAACTGCTTTCAGAACCAAGTTTGGTTTTTTTGAGTATAGGGTAATGCCTTTTTGGGCTCTGCCACGCCCCTGTGGCTTTTCAGTTTTTTATGGACGAGGTATCGCGAGGCTATTTGGACATCTTTTGTGTGGTCTACATTGATGACATTTTAATTTATTCTTCTACCCTCCAGGAACACATAGCTCATGTAAAAGCGGTCTTGGAGCGGCTTCAACAGTATTCTTTATATGCCAAGCTCGAAAAATGCCTTTTCCATGTCCAGGAGGTGGCGTTTCTAGGCTACGTCATTAATGCCCAGGGATTCCGAATGGATTCAAGCAAAGTGGAGGCGATCACCCAATGGCAAACTCCTCAGAATGTAAAATCAGTGCAGAGCTTCCTCGGATTTGCTCATTTTTACCGGCGTTTCATTAAGGATTTCTCGAAGGTGATACACCCCATCTCCAGCTTACTACGAAAATACACTCCTTTCATTTGGGGAAAAGAGGCAGCTCAATCCTTTCAGGTGCTGAAAGACAAGTTCACGCATTCCCCTATCTTGCGCCATCCAGATTCACGACTTCCTTTTATTCTCGAAACGGACGCTTCACAACATGCCTTGGGAGGAGTGTTATCCCAACGTCACCTAGAAAGCGGGCAGTTACACCCTGTAGCGTTTTATTCCAAGAAACTCAATCCTAGCGAGGTCAATTATACCATCTCTGACAAGGAATTGCTAGCCATTAAAAGAGCCTGTGAAGAATGGCAGCACTATCTATTGGGAGCACTGCACACAGTGGACATTTACACAGACCATAGAAAGCTACTGTTTCTAAAAACCGCAAAAGTTACGGTGGACCTTGTTCTTTGCAGACTACGATTTTGTGATAAAATACCGACCAGGGCCACAAAATGGGAAAGTGGATGCCCTTTCCTGTATGGGCGACTCGGAAGACACAGCCTCTCACACACTGAGGCCCCCACCGTTTATACTTACCGAGGACGAACCACCCCGACAAACCATAGCACTACTCGCCTCCCTGGATTTCCTAGAAGACGTGAAAGTGTCCTTAGCGGACGTAGACATCCCCGCCTGGATCAATGAAGAACCTGAACACCGCTCTGAAGTTGAGGATTTAGCCTGCCACTACCATGCCTTGTATATCCCTCACAAGACCAAGCAACAACAAGTATTACAATGGGCTCATGATTCAGTACTGGGAGGACACCTAGGGAATTACAAGACTATCGCCTGCGTAGAACGCTCCTTTTGGTGGCCAAGGCTACGAAAAGATGTTCAGGACTATATCAAGAACTGTACGGTATGCGTTCTGGGAAAAGCCACGCATACTAAACCAACAGGCCTGCTCCAGATTTTACCAACTCCCCCACATCCGTGGCACACCATCTCCATGGACTTCATAGTGGAGATGCCCCCCTGCGAAGGAAAGACAGTAATACTGGTACTGGTTGACCATCTAACGAAAATGGGTCATTTCATCTCACTAGTGGGCTTACCCACGTCCTCGGAACTCGCCTTGGTTTTCCTCCAGCATGTGGTCTGAGCCCACGGACTCCCTAACGTTTTAATCACCGATAGGGGACCACAGTTCACTTCGCGCTTCTGGAAATCCCTCTGCAAGATATTAGACATTGAAGCAAGACTCTCCTCTAGCTACCACCCCCAAACAGATAGAAAAACTGAACGCCTGAATCAAACCCTGGAACAATACCTTCGTTGTTTTACCCTGCAAAACACATTACACTGGCCCACATTGTTATGGATGGCGGAGTTCGCCTATAATAATGCCACACATTCCACGTTAGGCTGTTCTCCTTTTTATTATGTTTATGGCCATCACCCCAACATGCTCCCGTTTGAATGGCCAGCCAAATCCCCAGTGCCCAGCATACATGAACACCATGCACACCTACGAGCTGTATTGATAGAGGCCAAACAGAATATAGCAACTGCCCAGTCTACCCAAAAAACCCATGCAGATAAAAAGAGAACAAAGGAACCCGAGTACCAAGAGGGGGACAAGGTATGGCTTTCTACAAAACACCTTCATGTAAGGGGTATAAACAAACTAAAACCTAGATATCTCGGTCCCTATAGCATTGAGGAGGTCATCAACCCTGTAGCCATGCGGTTGTCATTGCCTCCCTCCTGGAAGATTCACCCAGTCTTCCATGTGTCTCTACTCCAGCCTTGCCAGAGCGGTATGAGACTGCCAGAGAAACCGCTACCCATAGACATCGATGGGCAAGAAGAGTATGAGGTACAGGAGATCCTGGACTCCTGATTAGTACGCGGGCGAGTTCAGTACTTAGTGGACTGGAAAGGGTTTGGGGTGGCGGATCGGACTTGCGAACCTGAATTGCCCGGAGTTGGTAAACCACTTCCATGCGGTATGTCCTGGCAAACCTGGCCAACCGCCGAGTCGTCGGTCCTTGAGAAGGGGTACTGTAGCAATCACCCACTGGATAAGGCCACGACAAGCTCATCGCCGTATTACACCCAGGCCCATAATCAGGCTCCACCCAAGCAAATGCGCCAAAAACTACAATTCCCAGCCGGCCATGGGGCGCAACACTTGGCGTGCAGTTTATAAGCACTTCCTCCAGAGGCGGAAGGTGCTTGATAACAAGAAACATAGGATGATCTTCATGGCGGATGGTGCTCCCCGCCGGATACCAGCGAGAAGCATTTCCGCATTTCGTGCCCAGTCGGGCTGAGTCCCGTTCCAGCACTGAACCCTCGACGCTACGAAAGCTCAAGAGGTGCGCGGAGAGCCGTGAAGCAGTGGTCCAGGTAACATGGGAGATACCCGTGTGTTGCCCTCATTTTCCTTTCTCATTTGGCCAAAAGAAATCTCGCATAGCGACTAAAAGGCACAGAGGTGCCTTTTTCTGCTACCTGTGCATCCCGCCTTGGAACACAGTATCTCATACCGATAACGCCGGTGACCGTTACAGAAGCACCGCGACCCCTGTGGTTGATTTGGGTTACGGGTGCCCTGAATTACTTTACTGTTACTTCCTGTATTAATAGCGCCAGAGTGATGTCAAACATTTAAAGCGAACCTCTGGGAGTGCAACACTTAATGAAGCCCGTTGGGTTGAATGCCATTGGCCTTTTTTGTTATGTTGTGAACCTAACGAACAGTGTCTCTCTGGGCTTTACAGGCACTGTTGGAAAACGGGACATTCTCTTTTCATTTGATTGGCATAGCGAAGAAGAGGCGAAAGGCCCCTCCTTTTGTCGTACTGACATTGTGACAGTCTGGCCGTGCTACAAGAGTTATTGTACACTGAGCCTTTTTTGACAAACTTGCCTTGCTTATTGAGACTTACGATGCCTTGGTTTTGCTGCAGTTTTATTGGTGGGTAGTAGTGGGCTTGAGTGCACATACACATATGTGGTAGGGGGATTACCCTTACATTTGCTCTCTCTCTCTCCCGGTTCTGCAGGGTTGGTCCACTTGGCGCTAACGCTCCCTCCAGACTCGACCTGAAGAAACCCTACTGCTGGCAGCCGTTTCTTTATTTTATCCCCATCCCTTTTTCCCCCCAGACACGACCTCACGCAGTAGGGTGTTTTCTGTCCTCTGCTGGGAGTTATGTTCAGGGGAATTGGGGTACTAATCAGCTACCATCGTCTCTGCTGGAGTCATGAAACAAAGTTAGTGGCGTGCTTGATGTATGTGTGCTACTGACAACCTGACAGACCTGACAGCAGACCAGAATCCCACATGCTTTGCCTTTTTTATGGGCCTTTTCCCGGTTGCAGCTGGCATGTACAGAGGATGGTGAGGCAGGTAGGACAAAAATTAAGAAAATAATAACACATATCTTCCTGGCGCAACATCCTCCTCAATCGGGTCTTCTCTGGGCAGGCTCCAATGCGCAACCCAGGAAACTGCACTAACCAATCCTGGTGCTACTCGCATGCAGCATGAGAGCAGCACCTGGATTGGAGGGTGCGACCTCGTTCGGCTCTCCCAAGCACACTGGGGCCCTTTGCTTTCTTTAACCAGCTGTACTAGGCAGCTGGGTTAGGGAGGTTTAAAATGCGCATGTCTGGCTGCCCATCGCAAGATGGCCGGCCGAAGAGTCATGCGCACTTTAAGCTTAAAGTGCCCTGCCCATCACTGCTGTCTGTTGTTGCCAGTCAGCAGCGGCCCGCACCTGTCCTAACGCATGGCTCGGGTCGGGGTTATTAAAAAAGAAAATGGTAATAAATGAACTTTATTAACATTTTATTTTTCAATTCTGGGGACAATTTAGTTGGTGGGGTGACTCTCCTCTGCTTTAATGGAGAAGCACTTCCTGCCTTTTCTCCGGAAACATTTTAGCAGGTTTGAGCTGCAGAAATTCATCAGGAGAAATCTTCGAGGGTCTGATGCCTGTGCAAGGGCTCAGGATTTACCCCTGCACTTGTAATCAAGGCCACAGAGGTCAAAGTGTGATGAGATAATAAGCCAGGGCTGGCTGAAGATCAAATACTGCTAGAAAATATTCCTGGCATGTGAAGATTTTCATAAGATCATCCAAAGGGAACACACATTCAACTGATGACTGTGGACAGGTGGATCAGACCTTTCAGTAGGAATTACTAACTACTTCCTGGTTACCAAAAAAACAGATTCAAGTTAAGAGACTGGCGTCAAACAAACTCTCTTTCATTCACACCAATAAGTGGAACAAACTGCCTATGATTATGGATAGGATGAAATTCATCTCGCTCCACTGACAATTGATAAACTAAATGTTTGACTTTGCACACAAAAATAAACATACAGAGCCACATACATGCCCAAAATTCCAATACTTTTATAACACTAGGATTAAAAGCAAAAGAAAGCCATCAAGCACAATACATAACAATATGACGGTTGAAAAAGTTATTTTGAAACACTCAGGCCTTTTACTTCTTTTACTATTGGGAGATAGATCCTAAAGATTTAGCTGTGAGGAATAGATAAAAAAGTGAGGAGTTTTAGGATAAAACCCAAATGCGTGGTGCATAATCTTTGCACACACGCACAACTGCGTTTACAAAGTTTCTATGCCCCAGGGGCTAAGCTATTTCTGAGATTGTTGACCCATTCCAACAAAGGCATGCACTCACACCACGGTTCAGCGTGCTGTGGGGATTGTGGGAAATAAACAGGCTAAAATTGGATCCAAATATCCTCAGTGGCTTGGAATAAAGGTCACTTTGGAGTCAATAGAGGTGTTTATCTACTGCAAAATTACAAGACATCAAGTTTCCTTTCTGGTTACAAAATTGGCAGCACAAAAACAAAGAAAAACAATATCGCCTCATTTATAGGGGAAGTTACACCCTCGCTCCTAGCATATCTGTGCCTTTCTTTGTTGTGTTATCCAAACATCTGTTCAGTCACTTTCAAGAAAGCCACACTCTTAAGAATACTCTTTGAGTAACGTGGTTCGAATTGCCTGTTTCTTCCATTTTCTCTTCGATATGTAGGTCTGGCCTTGATACAGATTTGTCTCGCTATCCTCAAGTAATAAAAAATAGTAAGTAACTAGCACATACATAGTGTTTTGGGTCACCACTCTTCACCCATTGGTCTTTTAAGCTGCCATTCACATGTTGCTTCCACCCCCTACAGCATAGAACATGGGAGAGTGAGTGAGTTCACTACAGCCAGGATTTGATTGAATTTTTTCTAATCACATGGACACATCTGCCTACAAAATACGTGCACTTAATTCAATGCCATGGGTTCTGGGTCAATACTTTACTTTGACAATTATTTTTTTTCCATTCTTTGGTTTTTTTTTTTAAATGGATGTCTGGATGGATAGATGGATGGGTGGGTGAGTGGGTGGGTTTGGGTAGATAGATAGATAGATAGATAGATAGATAGATAGATAGATAGATAGATAATAGATAGATAGATAGATAGATAGATAGATAGATAGATAGATAGATAGATAGATAGATAGATAGATAGATAGATAGATAGATAGATAGATAGATAGATAGATAGATAGATAGATAGATAGATAGATAGATAGATAGATTGTTTTCCTTTTATGGGAGGGAAACACCCCAACTACCCTACACTTTAATAAAAACATATTGTCATTTTTATTTTTATGGTGGGGGAACCCCTAGCCCCCTTAATTTATTAACATTATCACCATTTACCCTACAGACCTCTAAACCCTAAAATTCCCTTACCACCCTATGCCCTTACCCTGCCCGAAACCCTAAAAATACCCTTACCACCAAATGCCCCTACCCACCCCTAAACCCTATAAATTCCTATATCACCTTGTGCTTCTACCGATCCCAAACCCCTAAAAACACCCTTACAACCCAATACACACGCCCACCTCTAAACGAAAAAAAAAACAGCCTTCTAACTTAATGCCCCTATCCACCCCTAAACCCTCAAATATATACACACGCACACACACACACATGTACATACAGGCACACAAGAAGAAACACAACATGCACACACACACATACACACGTCACAGTCCATCTTGGTAGGCGAAATAAAGGTGAGGAACGAGCAGAAAGAGCTAGAATAAAGGTCAGAAATTAGCAGAAAGAGGCAGAATAAAGGTCAGCAATGAGCAGAAAGAGGCAGAATAAAGGTCTGAAGGGAACAGAAAGAGGCAGAATAAAATTCAGAACAAGCAGAAAGAGATCAAATAAAGGTGAGAAAAGAGCAGAAAGAGACAAAATAAAAGTCAGCAACAAGCAGAAAGAGGCAGAATAAAGATCAGAAAGGAGCAGAAAGAGGCAGAATAAAGCTCAGAAACAAGCAGAAAGGCAAAATAAAGGTCAGCCACAAGAAGAAAGATTCAAGTTAAAGGTGAGAAAAGAGCAGGAAGAGGAAGAATAAAGGTCAGAGATGAGCTGAAAGATACACAATAAAGATCACCAACGAGCAGAAAGGGGCAAAATAAAGATCAGCAGCGAGCAGAAAGAGGCAAAATAAAGGTTAGAAACGAGCAGCCAAGAGGCAAGATAAGGTTGAGAAACGAGCAGAAAGAGACAAATTGAAAGTAAGCAATGAGCAGAAAGAGGCAAAATAAAGGTGAGAAGTAAGCAGAAAGTGGCAAAATAAAGATGGGAAATGAGCCAAAAGAGGCAGAATAAAGGTCAGAAATGAGCAAAAAAAGGCAAAAAAAGACAGAAACTAGCAGAAAGAGGCAAAATAAAGGTGAGGAACAAGCAGAAAGAGGCAGAATAAAAGTGAGAAAGAAGCATGAAGAGGCATAGAAAAAGTCAGAAACGAGCAGCAAGAGGCAAAATTAAGGTGAGAAAAGGAGCAGAAAGAGACAAAATAAAGGTTAGAAACAAGCAGAAAGAAGCAAATTAGATGTCAAAAACCAGCTGCAAAAGGCAAATTAAAGGTGAAAAACAAGCGAAAAAAGGCAAAATAAAGGTGAGAAGCGAGCAGGAAGAGGCGAAATAGAGGTGAAAACCAGCAGCAAGAGGCAAAATAAAGATGAGGGATGAGCAAAATGAGTCAAAACAAAGGTTAGCAACATGTGGAAAGAGGCAAAATAAAGGAGAGAAACGTGCAGAAAGAGGCAGAATAAAGGTCATAAATGAACAGGAAGAGGCAAAATAGAGGTCAGATACAAGCAGCAAGCAGCAGAATAAAGGTCAGAAATGAGTGAAAGTGGAAGAATAAAGGTCAGAAAAGAGCAGAAACAGGCATAATAGAGGTCAGGCACGAAAGAAAAAGGAAAAATAGAGGTCAGAAACCAGCAGCAAGAGGCAGAATAAAGGCCAGAAATGAGTGAAAGTGGCAGAATAAAGGTCAGAAAAGAGCAGAAAGAGGCATAATAAAGGTCAGGCACGAGAGAAAAGAGGCAAAATAGATGTCAGAAACCAGCAGCAAAAGTCAAATTATAGGTGAGAAACTAGCAGAAAAAGGCAAAATAAAGGTCAGCAATGAGCAGAAAGAGGCAAAATAAAGGTGAGAAATGAGCAGAAATAGGCAGAATAAAGTGCAGAAGGGAGCAGAAAGATGAGGAATAAAGGTCAGAAACAAGCGGAAAGAGGCAGAATAAAGGTGAGAAACGAGCCGACAGAGGCAACATAAAGGTGTGTAACAAGCAGAAAGAAGCAAATTAGAGGTGAGAACCAGCAGCAAGAGGCAAAATAAAGATGAGAAAAGAGCCATATGAGTCAAAATTAAGGTCAGCAAAATGCAGAAAGAGGCAAAATAATGGAGAGAAACGTGCAGAAAGAGGCAGAATAAAGCTCAGAAACGAGCAGGAAGAGGCAAACTAGAGGTCAGATGCGGATAGCAAGAGGAAGAATAAAGGTCAGAAAGGAGCAGAAAGAGGCATAATAAAGGTCAGACATGACAGAAAAGAGGAAAAATAGAGGTCAGAAACCAGCAGCTAGAGGCAGAATAAAGGTCAGAAATGAGTGAAAGTGGCAGAATTAAGGTCAGAAAAGAGCAGAAAGAGGCATTATAAAGGTCAGGCACAAGAAGAGAAAAGAGGCAAAATAGATGTCAGAATCCAGCAGCAAAAGGCAAATTAAAGGTGAGAAACGAGCAGAGAAAGGCAAAATAAAGGTCAGCATTGAGCAGAAAGAGGCAAAATAAAGGTGAGAAATGAGCACAAATAGGCAGAATAAAGTGCAGAAGGGAGCAGAAAGAGGAGGAATACGTTCAGAAACAAGCAGATAGAGGCAGAATAAAGGTCAGAAACGAGCAGAAAGAGTCAAAATAAAGGTCAGCAACATGCTAGAAGAGGCAAAATAAAGGAGAGAAAAGTGTAGAAAGAGGCAGAATAACAGTGAGAAACGAGCTAAAGGAGGCAAAATAAAGGTCAGATGCGAGCAGCAAGAGGCAACATAAAGGGCAGAAATGAGTAAAAGTGGCAGAATAAAGGTCAGAAAAGAGCAGAAAGAAGTATATAAAGGTCATGCACGAGAGAAAAGAGGAAAAATATAGGTCAGTAACCAGCAGCAAGAGGCAGTGTAAAGGTCAGAAATTAGCAGAAAGAGGCAAAAAAAGGTCAGGAGCAATCAGAAAGAGGCAAAATTATGGGCAAAATGAGCAGAAAGAGGCAAAATAGAGGTCAGAAATGAGCACCATGAGGCAGACTAAAGGTGAGAATGAGCAGAAAGAGGCAAAATAAAGGGCAGAACGAGCAGAAAGTGGCAAAATAGAGGGCATGTGTGAGCAGAGAAGAGGCAGAAAAACAAGCAGACAGTGAGCAATGGAAGCACAAAACTGAAGGCAGCAAAGGGTAAAGGACTAGAGGCAATCCGAACAGGAGGACTGTCACAGGGGGAGATTGCTTGAGGATCTGCTCCAGTTTTCCCCCTACTTTTTTACTGCACAGCCACTGACAAACCCACTCAGAGACTCATGCACCCATTGACACACACACTCAGACACTCATGCACCCACTCACAGATCTATTCAAGCACTCATTCACCAACTCAGAGACCCACTGAGAGACTCACACACACTCACAGACCCATTCAGAGATTCACACACCCACTCACACACTCATGCGCCCACTCAGAGACTCAGACACCCACTGTAGGAGAGTAGGATCTGCACTTATGTTGCCCCCACTTTTTTTCTGATGTTTACACTGGTTTCTGGCTATAGTCTGGCTGGGACCCTGCTAATCAGGGTCCCAGCCTCTCTGTTCTCTCTAAACAACTTGGAGTGCATATTAGATGCACTATTGATTGGATACTGTGGTACCTTATGAGCCCCTAGTATATGGTACCTTAGGTACCAAGGGCATAGGTACTTCACAGGCCTACCAGGGGCTGAAGCATGTATTATGCCACCCCTGGGAAGCAGACTAAATCTGACACCACAGGCCTGCTACTGCAGCCTGGGTGAGGTAGTGTTAGCACTCCTCACTGAGGTATAGGTTCCCTATATCTCACCTTACACACACATATAAACCTATCAGTCACCCCTAAGGCAGGCCCTATCAATCCTGAGGGCAGGGTGCTTGGTTTACATGTGAGGGGGGCCTCTGCCCGAGCAGGGCCCCTCTGCAGCTCTCAGAGTCCATTCTCTGCAGCTGTTTGCGGATGCCGTTAGACCATATACTCTTAAGTGCATTATAACCTAGCGGTAAATGCTAACTTTGGGATGGCTGCATCAAAACATGTCGTGTTTGGTGTCAGACGCTTTGGAATCATACTCCCACACCAGTAACTGGTGTGGGAGTATGATCCCACCCTTCTAGAGGGATAGACATGTGCCTACTGTGGAAACACGGTAGAGCCCTGGCATCACAAAATGGATGCCACCAGCACAGACACTGGGCTGCCCTCCTGATGCTGACCGAAACTCGCAGTGAAGGAGGCCCAACAATAGGCATCCTGTCACAGGGAGGTGTAACCACCTTCCAGACAGGATTTAGTGTATTGGGGCTGGGTGGGTGCACTCCTAGAGTGCTTTGAAGTCCTGCACTGGGGGAGCAGTAGGCTCCTCTGTGCATATGCCAGCTCAAACCGGTTCAGGGGCTACCAGCCCCTGCTCTGGCGTGAAACTGGACAAAGGGAAGTGGGTGTAACCACCCACTCCCCTGACCCTCCCATAGGTGTGGTCATTGAGCTGGTCCCTCCCTTTCAATTAGTATAAGTTAGGGAACCCTTGCCATTGCAAACTAGATATCCCTGGACGATGCTCTGAAGAAGAATCCTGGACCTTCGATGTTCCACTACCTCTGGAAGACTGAAGAATCTCCCTTGGAGTGAAGGAGTGACTCACCTGCTTGGCAGGCACCAAAACTTTGAATCAACGTCGCAAACTTCCAAAAGTCCGAAGTCCCTGTAGCCCCGGAAGTAGATTTCCTGACTTCTCGACGACCATTGTGAGTCCCCAGCAAAACTGAGGTGAGTGGACCCCACGAGTGACGAGGAACAGCAATACCCGGTACCGTGCACTATTGTCAAGTGCAACCCCTTCACGACGTTCTACGAACATGTGCATTGGACCACGTGTGGTACAACCCTCCAGCAGGATTTCCCTCGAAAATTAGAAGCCTACCTCGTCCCGAGTGACCGTGCGCTCCTGTGAAGTGAATCCTCATGAGGCGTCTTTGCGATCCATTGCCGGCTGGCTTGTGGGTCCCTTGAAGACTTTTTCATCAAACCAAAGGGCTCCCCTGGTTGCTCCAGGCCTGCCCTGACTTACCCTTGCTGGGTGAGTCCCTCAGACCTTGCTGGTGTGCACCGCTGACTTTCTTCACATTCCACTAGACTTGCTGTTGCCAAGGCTTGTTGGCTTGAATCCGGTTGCCAGCACCTCAGAAAGCTGCAAACTTTGTGGGACACTCTGAATCCAGCTCCTGGTCATCATCGATGCCTCCTGGACCTTGTGGCTGAAGTGTCATGACACCGGTGATCACCTGAAAACACCCGACATCTGTGGTCATCCAGCTTCCTGGTCCCGGGTCACTGGCAAGTGACTTTGAACACTGTCCCTTCTGCTTTCAGGTCTTCCTTCTTATGAATCCAGCCTTGGATTCCACCGGACACTTCTTCTGTCTTCACAAGCAGCAAGTCTTCTTTGGCTCCCATTGAAAACGACGCCGCGACCCGACACCAAAAGACACCTATGAACACGGCTTCCCTGGGTGAGGTAACTCGAGTACTCCGGTGCTCCTGTGTGTGTTGGCTCTAGAACTACTTACCCTGTAAGTGACTTGCTTGTAGACTCTCCCGAAGTATCCTAAAACTTTAAAATCCCAACCGCGACTTGCTCCCTTGAAGTCTATTGGGATCCACAACTGTGTTCTCACACTGCATGCATCTCCCGTGGGTCCTTTACTTACCTGCCTTGGGTGGATTAGTGAGGCCCCAGCGCTTGTGAAGACCTTAGGATTTCTCCCTTCTCAAGTCATTGTTTTTATACCTCTTTTTTAGTATATGGAATGGTAAACCCCTAGGGCCCCAGCCATATAAGTGATTAATTTTTTGTGAAACATTGATTTGTGCATATGTTCCTGGCTTCTAATCTCATAAAGAGATTAGTAGAGTGTGTCTAGAAATAAATGCATATATATTTTATATATATACCTGTGTGGTGTCCTTTCATTTGGTAATTCAAGCTGCTTTACATTCCTCTGAGACTTGCCTGAAGGCTGCTCTCCACAGCTACCACTAGAATAGCTTTCTTTAAAAGGTTGTCTTAAACCTATCTACCATAAGAGTCGAATTGGACTGGTGCAAGGTGGCCACTTTAACTAGTGACCAGCATATGCCAGACCAACTTCTCACATTGGGGGCAGCGGGTGGGATTACAGCTTGCCATTGTTTTACCAGAAAATCTCTATTTGAATTACTAACTGAAAACCAGTAAAGGTACTCAAGGTACATATAAAGTCAAGCTTAGTGTCAACAAGTTCTACTGAACTTGGGGGCATATCAACAAGGGCTTTAGCTCTGCTTTTTTGGCTTTAAAAGCCAAAAAAGCAGAGATAAAACTAGCACCCTAACAACAACAGGGTGCTAACATGCAAATTGGCATGTTAGCACCCTTTTACTCTACGCTTCCCCTTGCATATCTAATGAGATGCAAAGGAGGCGTTCCAGAGTAAAATAATAGGAGAAATGTCGCTAAGCGACATTTCTCCTATTATCAAGAATATCGCTAACCCTGTTAGAGACAAAAAAAGCAGCGCTAACCTCGGTTAACGCTGCTTTTTTATGTCTGGTATTTTTCTGACTTAGCCATGATATCCTATGGAAGGAGGATATCATGGCTAAGTTTGTCTGTCCCTATCAACAATCTAACGTGAGATTATCGCTGGGTTTCCAGCGATAATCTCACGTTAGCCACTTAGCGTGAGGATTTTTACCGCTATTGAGATAAGCGTTGCTAATAGCACGCTATCTCAGCGATAAAAATCCACGCTAGCCGGCGATAATTATCCTAGCGCTAAGTGCGCTTAGCGATAATTATCGCCGGTTGTTGCTGATATGCCCCTTGGAGCTCTGAGTGAAGGGATAGCACACCCTTGCTACAGCTCAAGCTAGGATCAGTAGGCCACAAACTAGTGTAGGTAGTACAACACTGCACAACACTAGAATGTTCTCAAGGGTTGGAACCAGTGGGTCCACCCAGCCTCAGTATAAGAACATGACTTTCTTTGACTTGAAAGCCATGTGTGCTGCAAGGCACCTGAGGATAGGACAGAGTCCCTCCACACTACACCTGATAGATCTGCTGACAGCAGATGATCTGAAATTAGCTCTAGGAGCTAAGGGGTCTGAATCAGGGGGTGGGTCAACTACAGTCTCTGGGTCAGATGATGAAAATCAAGATGACCTGGACTCTGTGGTTGAAGGGCCAGATCCACAGGGATCTGAAAAGGACAGAGGAATTCTCCCTAAGAGAACTTACAGAGTGGAGGAGAGGCCTAGGTCCCTTTCTAGGGCATCTGACCACTCATATCACTCTGGCAGATAATCTGTCCAACAGAGGAACTTATACCTTGCGAGAAGAGAAACCTCCTCTGAAAGAATGTACAAACTGCTACAGTATGAGGAAGCAAGAGTTGCCCTCAATGCTAAGCAGTTGGCATTAGATAGAGAAGCCTTTGAGCTCCAGAGAGCTTCTAGAAAAGAGGGGTTAGAACCCCCTGGTGGCAGCAACAGTGTCTCTAGAGTCAGAGATTACATTCCAGACCATAGGAACCTGTCCAAGGTTGTTCCTCCCTACCAGAGTGGGGATGATATCCACAAATGGGTAACTGCTATGGAGAGGGCCTGTAGAGTACAACAGGTCTCCCAGAAACAGTGGGCAGCAATCTTGTGGCTCTCCTTTTCTGATAAAGGTAGGGACAAGCTCCTCACTGTTAGAGAAGAGGATGCTGATGATTATGAAGTCCTGAAGAGTGCATTAATAGATGGGTTTGTCTTAACCACTGAACAGTACAGGTTGAAGTTCAGAGACACCCAGAAAGCACAGACTCAGGACTGGACTGACTTTGTTGATTGTGCAACCAAGGCTCTGGAGGGTTGGCTGGTTGGTAGTAGAGTTACTGATTTTAAGGGATTGTATAATCTTATGATGAGAGAACAGATCCTTAATAATTGCCAAAAACAGTTGTTGCATCAACACGTGGTGAACTCTGATCTGACCTCTCCCCAAGAATTGGGAAAGAAGGCAGACAAATGGGTCAGAACCAGGGTGAGGCAGAAAACCCAGAACCAAGGGGGTGACACTAAGAAGCAGGATCCTAAAGGCTCTGAGAAAGGTGGGGATAAGGCAAAAGACCAGAAGTCTTCACAAGGGCCCCAAAAATCTGTATCTGGTGGGGATTCACAGTCCAACAAGGGAACATGCCAAAAGAAGCCCTGGTGCAAATTCTGTAAACAGAAAGGGTACTGGACGTCTGACTGTAACAAGTCCAAAGACCAAACCACCACCACTCCTGCCCCTAAGGAAACTGTTCTCCCTAGTACAGCTACTGGTGGAGGTGGTAATCAGAAAAAGGGTGTAGTAGCGTTGACCCTGGGTTCTGAAGTGGACTCTGGCCTAGTCAGAGTACCCACTCAGGCATTGCTGGTTTGTGATGGAGACATTGATATGTCCTTCCTAGTGAGCCCCAGTAATCTGAGCAAATACAAACAGCAGCCTGTAATAAATGGCAAACAGGCTTTGGAATTCAGGGACACAGGTGCTAGTGTCACCATGGTGGCAGAGGATCTTGTGGACCCTGGGCAGATCATCCTGGGGAAATGTACCAGGTTACCAATGCAAGCAATGTCAGGACCAACCATAGTCAGGCAGTTGTGAATTTCTCCTGGGGAGGGGTAACTGGCCTCAAGAAGGTAGCAGTCAGTGCAGACCTCCCTGTTGAATGTCTATTGGGCAATGATCTAGAGACTTCAGCCTGGTCTGAAGTAGAGTTATGGACTCATGCTGAGATGTTGGGCATACCTGCAGAGGTATTTGCTGTGACTAGGTCACAGACCAAAATGCATAAAGCTGAACCAGCTCTGGATCCTGAAACTATGCACCTGATGCTACCCAAGAGGAGTAGCAGTAGGGTTAAGGCAGTGCCTTCCCCTCTGTCTCAGATCACAGATTCCCCTCCTGAGGAGAAGCAGATCCTGAAAAAGGAACTGCCCCAGAGGGACTTGATCCTGATCAGGTTGAGTTCTTGGGGGCAGGGGGACCTTCTAGGGAAGATCTGAGCAAAGAGCAACAGTGCTGACCCTCTCTTGAACCCCTAGACAGCAGGCTGCTGCTAAGGCTGCTGGGAGTGCTAGTGGGTCCCATAAAGTTTATTGGGATGAGGGACTCCTATATTCTGAGGCTAGAGATCCAACCCCTGAAGCCACCGGGAGGTCGGTAATACCTCAGAAGTGTAGGGGGTTCCTCTTGACCCTAGCACATGACATCCCTTTAGCAGGACACTTGGGCCAAAACAAGACCTGGGATAGGCTTGTTCCACATTTTCATTGGCCACATATGTCAGAAGACACCAAGGAGTTTTGTCGCTCCTGTGTCACTTGCCAAGCCAGTGGCAAGTCAGGTGGCACAACAAAGGCTCCCCTGATACCACTACCTGTGGTGGGGGTACCCTTTGAAAGGGTAGGGATTGACATTGTTGGTCCCCTTGACCCTCCAACAGCATCTGGGCACAGGTTTATCCTGGTGGTAGTGGATCATGCCACCAGGTACCCAGAAGCAATTCCCCTGAGGACCACCACAGCCCCTGTGGCGGCAAGAGCCCTCATTGGAGTTTTCTCCAGAGTGGGTTTCCCTAAGGAGGGTATATCTGACAGAGATACCAACTTCATGTCAGGGTATCTAAAAGCAATGTGGAAGGAGTGTGGTGTAAATTACAAATTCACTACTTCCTATCACCCACAATGCAATGGGTTAGTTGAAAGGTTCAACAAAACCCTAAAGGGGGTGATTAAAGGCCTCCCAGAAAAGCTAAGGCGAAAATGGGACCTTTTACTTCCCTGCCTTCTGTTTGCATACAGGGAGGTGCCACAGAAGGGGATTGGCTACAGCCCTTTTGAACTTCTGTTTGGGCATCCTGTAAAAGGTCCATTATGTTTGGTGAAGGAGGGCTGGGAGTTACCTCTCAAACCTCCCAAATAGGATGTGATGGACTATGTACTTGGTCTCCGCTCCAGGATGGCTGAATACATGAAGAAGGCAACTAAAAACCTGGAGGCCAGCCAAGAACTACAAAAAACTTGGCATGACCAAAAGGCTGTGCTGACTGTATACCAGCCAGGACAGAAAGTGTGGGTGTTGGAGCCTGTGGCCCCAGCAGCTCTCCAAGACAAGTGGAGTGGCCCCCATACAATTGTTGAGAAAAAGGTAGAGGTCACCTATCTGGTGGATCTTGGAACTCCCAGGAGCCCCCTTAGGGTGCTCCATGTCAACAGATTGAAACCATATGTTGACAGGGCTGACATGGGCTTGCTCATGGCAACTGATGAGGAACAGGAGGAGGAGAGTGACCCTCTCCCTGACCTGCTCTCACAGAACCCTGATGATGGGTCAGTAGATGGTGTTGCTTTGGCAAGCAGCCTCACTCATCATCAGCAAACTGAATGCAACAGTTTAGACATATGTTTAGACTGACCGCAAGTCAGGCTGCCTGGTGCACCCATGAGGTGGACACTGGAGACAGTCTGCCTGTCAAGAGTAACATCTACAGGCAATCTGACCATGTCAGGGACTGTATCAGGACTGAAGTCCAGATAATGTTGGAACTAGGTGTGATTGAGCCTTCAGATATCCCTTGGGCTAGTCCAGTAGTCCTGGTACCCAAACCTCATACCCAGGGTGGTAAGAAAGAAATGAGGTTTTGTGTAGTCTACAGAGGCCTCAATGCAGTCACCAGGACTGATGCCTATCCAATTCCCAGGGCAGATGAACTGATTGATACTTTGGCCTCAGCCAAGTATCTGAGTACATTTGACCTAACAGCTGGCTACTGGCAGATCAGGTTAGCTGAGGATGCCAAGGCCAAAACTGCATTCTCAACCCCTGGTGGGCACTACCACTTTGTGGTGATGCCCTTTGGTTTGAAGAATGCACATGCCACTTTTCAGAGGTTGGTGAACAAAGTTCTGACAGTTACGGAAACCTATTGCTCAACTTATCTAGATGACATTGCTGTCTTTAGTTCCTCCTGGCAGGATCACCTGGTCCACCTCAGAAATGTTTTGGAGGCTCTGCAAAAAGCATGCCTCACTATCAAGGCCACTAAGTGCCAGATAGGGCAGAGTCAGGTTGTGTACCTGGGCCACCTTGTAGGTGGAGGCCAGGTTCAGCCTTTGCAGAGCAAAATCCAAACCATCATGGAATGGGTTGGTCCAACCACCCAGACACAGGTGAGAGCCTTTTTAGGCCTGACTGGATACTATAGGAGGTTTGTTAAGGGATATGGATCTATAGTGACCCCCTTAAATGATCTTACCTCCAAGAAAATGCCAAAAAAGGTTCAGTGGACAGTAGCTGTCAAAAGGCATTTGAAGACCTAAAGCAGGCCATGTGCACTCCCCCATCTTACAGAGTCCAGACTACACCAAAACGTTCACTGTCCAAACAGATGCTTCTGAGCTGGGTGTGGGAGCTGTACTGTCTCAACTGAATGATGAAGGTCAAGACCAGCCAGTAGCTTTTATTAGCAGAAGGCTGACCCCTAGAGCGAAACATTTGTCAGCTATAGAGAGGGAGGCCTTTGCTGTGGTGTGGGCCCTGAAGAAGCTGATGCCATACTTGTTTGGCACTCACTTCATAGTTCAGACTGACCACAAGCCCCTCCTATGGCTTAAACAGATGAAAGGTGAAAACCCAAAACTTTTAAGGTGGTCCATTTCCGTACAGGGGATGGACTATATAGTGGAACATAGACCTGGGAACCAACATGCCAATGCAGATGGACTCTCAAGGTATTTCCACTTAGAACACGAAGACTCAACTGGTCAAGGTTAGTTTAGTGTCCCTGCGTTTGGGGGGGGTTGTGTAGGAGAGTAGGATCTGCACTTATGTTGCCCCCACTTTTTTCTGATGTTTACACTGGTTTCTGGCTATAGTCTGGCTGGGACCCTGCTAATCAGAGCCCCAGCCTCTCTGTTCTCTCTAAACAACTTGGAGTGCATATTAGATGCACTAGTGATTGGATACTCTGGTACCTTATGAGCCCCTAGTATATGGTACCTTAGGTACCAAGGGCATAGGTACTTCACAGGCCTACCAGGGGCTGAAGCATGTATTATGCCACCCCAGGGAAGCAGACTAAATCTGACACCACAGGCCTGCTGCTGCAGCCTGGGTGAGGTAGTGTTAGCACTCCTCACTGAGGTACAGGTTCCCTATATCTCACCTTACACACACATATAAGCCTATCAGTAACCCCTAAGGCAGGCCCTATCAATACTGTGGGCAGGGTGCTTGGTTTACACGTGAGGGGGGCCTCTGCCCGAGCAGAGCCCCTCTGCAGCTCTCAGAGTCCATTCTCTGTAGCTGTTTGTGGATGCCGTTAAACCATATACTCTTAAGTGTATTATAACCTAGCGGTAAATGCTAACTTTGGGATGGCTGCATCAAAACATGTCGTGTTTGGTGTCAAACGCTTTGGAATCATACCCCCACACCAGCAACTGGTGTGGGAGTATGATCCCACCCTTCTAGAGGGATAGACATGTACCTACTGTGGAAACACGGTAGAATCCTGAAGAGCCCTGGCATCACAAAATGGATGCACCAGCACAGACACTGGGCTGCCCTCCTGCTGCTGACCGAAACTCGCAGTGGAGGAGGCCCAACAATAGGCATCCTGTCACAGGGAGGTGTAACCACCTTCCAGACAGGATTTAGTGTAATGGGGCTGGGTGGGTGCACTCCTGGAGTGCTTTGAAGTCCTGCACTGGGGGAGCAGTAGGCTCCTCTGTGCATATGCCAGCTCAAACCGGTTCAGGGGCTACCAGCCCCTGCTCTGGTGTGAAACTGGACAAAGGGAAGTGGGCATAACCACCCACTCCCCTGACCCCCCCCCCCATAGGAGTGGTCATAGAGCTAGTCCCTCCCTTTCCTTTAGTATAAGTTAGGGAACCCTTGCCATTGCAAACTAGATATCCCTGGATAATGCTCTGAAGAAGAATCCTGGACCTTCGATGTTCCACTACCTCTGGAAGACTGAAGAATCTCCCTTGGAGTCAAGGAGTGACTCTCCTGCTTGGCAGGCACCAAAACTTTGAATCAATGGTTGCAAACTTTCCCACTCCTGCTCGAGTCTGAAGTCCCTGCAGCCCCGGCAGTAGATTTCCTGACTTCTTGATGGCCATTGTGAGTCCCCAGCAAAACGGAGGCGAGTGGACCCCACGAGTGAAGAGGAACTGCAATACCCAGGTACCGTGCACTATTGTCAAGTGCAACCCTTTCCCGACATTCTACAGACATGTGCATTGGACCACGTGTGGTCCCAGCCTCCAGCAGGATTTCCTTTGAAAATCGAAGGCCTACCTTGTCCCGAGTGACCGTGGACTCCTGTGAAGTGAATCCTCATGAGGCATCTTTGCGATCCCTTGCCGGGTGGCTTGTGGGTCCCCTGAAGTCTTTTTCATCAAACCAAAGGACTCCCCTGGCTGCTCCAGGCCTGCCCTGACTTACCCTTGCTGGATGAGTCCCTCAGACCTTGCTGGTCTGCACCGCTGACTTTCTTCACATTCCACAAGACTTGCTGTTGCCAAGGCTTGTTGGCTCCAATCCGGTTGCTGACACCTCAGTAAGCTACAGACTTAGTAGGACACTCCGAATCCAGCTCCTGGTCATCGTCAACACCTCCTGGACCTCGTGGCTGAAGAGTCAAGACACCTGTGATCACCTGAAAACACCCGACTTCTATGGGCATCCAGCTTCCTGGCCCCGGGTCACTGGCAAGTGACTTTGAACACTGTCCCTTCTGCTTTCAGGTCTTCCTTCTTATGAATCCAGCCTTGGATTCCACCGGACACTTCTTCTGTCTTCACAAGCAGCACGTCTTCTTTGGCTCCCATTGAAAACGACGACGCGACCCGACACCAAAAGACACCTATGCACCTGGCTTCCCTGGGTGAGGTAACTCGAGTACTCCAGTGCTTCTGTGTGTGTTGGCTCTAGAACTACTTACCCTGTAAGTGACTTGCTTGTAGACTCTCCCGAAGTATCCTAAAACTTTAAAATTCCAACCGCGACTTGCTCCTTTGAAGTCTATTGGGATCCGCGGCTGTGTTCTCACACTGCATGCGTCTCCCGTGGGTCCTTTACTTACCTGCCTTGGGTGGATTAGTGAGGCCCCAGTGCTTCTGAAGACCTTAGGCATTCTCCATTCTCACGTCGTTCTTCTTATACCTCTTTTTTAGTATATGGTCTGGTACGCCCCTAGGGCCCCAGCCATATAAGTGCTTAATTTGTTGTGAAACATTGATTTGTGCATATGTTCCTGACTTCTAATCTCATAAAGAGATTAGCAGAGTGTGTCTAGAAATAAATACATATATATGTGATATATATACCTGTGTGGTGTCCTTTCATTTGGTAATTCAAGAGATTATAAGGTAAAACAAGCTGCTTTACATTCCTCTGAGACTTAGCCTGAAGGCTGCTCTCCACAGCTACCACTAGGATAGCTTTCTTTAAGAGGTTGTCTTAAACCTATCTACCATAAGAGTCGAATTGGACTGGTGCAAGGTGGCCACTTTAACTAGTGACCAGCCTATGCCAGGCCAACTTCTCACACCCACTCACAGACCCACTCAGACATTCACGCATCCTCTCACAGATACACTCACGCACCACTCACAGACCCACTCAGAGACTCTCATACTTTCTCACATACTCACTCAGACAATCATCCACCCACTCACAGACCCAGTCAAACACTCATGTTTTCATTCACAGACCAACTCAGAGACTCATGCACCCATTCACAGATCCACTCAGAGACTCACACACCCACTGGCTGACCTACTCAGACACTCACACACCCATTCACTCACCCACTCAGAGACTCATCTATCCACTCATAGACCTTCAAAGACACTCATGCACCCACTCACCGACCCAGTCGGAGACTCATGCACTGGCTAACAGACCCACTCAGACACTAATGCACCCTCTCACAGTCCCACTCAGACACTCATGCATCCAATCACAGAGCCTCTCAGACACTCATGCACCCACTCATAGACCTATACAGGCACTTCTTCACCCACTTACACAGCCATGAACACACTCATAGTCACTCACGCACCCACTCACAGACCGATATAGTCAGTCACACTCTAACAACCCACTCACACACCCACTCATAGACCCATACAGCCACTCACACAAACACTCACCCACCTATACAGCCACTCATATACCCACTCTCAAAGGTTGCAGGTTATAGTTAAGAAATAAAAAACAATTAAAACCATGAAATTCACTGGAAAAAGCAAAGGTTACAAGGACGTTATATTTAGAAAATAGACTTTTTTTTAAACATAGAAATTCACTCAAAAAACAAAAAGGTTACAGGAATGTTATAATTAGGAAATAGAATTTAATAAACCTTAAGTTACAGGGCCTTATAGTAAAACTCAGATTTCACTCGCAGAAAACAGGTAAAATTCAGCAGCTATATTTACCTGCGCTAACTAGAACTTACGCCCCCACAATGCACTGCTTATGACCTCACATATTACATCACTCATGACATGGTCAGTGACTTCACTGATGACATCATGATGATATCACTGATGATATCATCCACAGAACTACTCACACACCCACTCACACCCCATATAACCTCTCGTACACCCACTCACATACCTACACAACTACTCACATACCCATTCACAGACCCATACAACTACTGACACACACTCTCACTCACTCATACAGCCACTCACACAACCACTCGTTCAACCATATAGCCACTCACACAGCCACTCACAGACACATACAGCCACTCACACACCCACAAAACCAAACCCACTCACAGAACCTTACAGATGCTCACTCACTCCCTCATACACCCATACAACCACTCACATACCCATTCACACGCCCACACAAGCACTTGCTCACCCATACAGCCACTCACACGACTACTCACTCACCCATATAGGTACTAATGGAGCTACCCACTTACCCATACAGCCACTCACACAGCCATTCACTCATCCACAAACCACTTATATACCTATTCACACATCAATTCAATGACTCATGTGCCCACTCATTCATCTAAACAGCCACTCACACAAATACTTACTGTGCAAAACAGCCACTCACACACCCACTCACTTACCCATTCACCCCGTCAAATAGCCACTCCCTTACCTATATATACACTTACACACCCAGTCACTCACCCATATAGCCACTTACAAATGCACTAATCAACCCATAGAGCCACTCGCACAGCCACCACAGTCACTGATACAGCCACTCACACACACACTCACCCACCCAGACAGTCATTCACACAGTCGCTCACTCACCCATACAAGTACTCATATACCCACTGATTCACCCATACAGCCACTCACACACCTATACAGCCACTCAGCCACCCACTCTCACACTAATACAGTTACTGTGCCACTCAGATGAACAATGTATTAGAAACAGTATCACTCATTAGAAGTACAACAAGAATAATAATTTAACTTATATAGTAGCTTAGTATATATCTTTAACTCTCAGAAACCTTTATGAAACGCTTACACTCACTGGATGATGTCATCAGTGATATCATCAGTGATGTCATTGAGATATCATCAATGATGTTATCAGTGATGCCACTGACCGTGTCATGAGTGATGTAATATGTGAGGTCATAAGCAGTGCGTTGTTGGGGCGTAGGTTATAGTTAGCTCAGGTAACTATAACTGCTGAACTTCATTTGTTTTGAACAGTGAGATCTGAGTCTAACAATAGTGTCCCTATATATATATATATATATATTCACTGAAAAAACCATAGGTTTCACACATGTTATAGTTAGCGGAAATTTTACTGATAAAAAACCAATGAAATTCCCCCGTTATAGTTAGTGCAGGCAACTATAACTCACGCGACCGCAATCCTCTGCTGATGCTAATACTGTATTTAGACACTTATTTACCCATGTCTTCTTCCATACATTTTTAGCTATATATATTCTACAAATATTTTCTTTTCATAAAGACACATATGTCATCAGCAGAAGATTGCGGTCGCGTGAGTTATAGTTGCCTGCACTAACTATAACGGGGGAATTTCATTGGTTTTTTATCAGTAAAATTTCCGCTAACTATAACATGTGTGAAACCTATGGTTTTTTCAGTGAATTTGCAAGGTTTTTTAAATGCTAATTCCTAACTATAACGTGTGTGAAACCTATGGTTTTTTCAGTGAATTTGTACGTTTTTTTAAATGCTAAGTTACTTTACGCCATTCGTGGCGTGCGCGCCCACTTAACGCAGTTTGTTCCGTGCGCGCACGGTGCGCTTCGCGCCCCGCGCGCCCACTTTACGCAGTTAGTGCCGTGCACGCATGGTGGGCACGCGGTGCGCTACGCGCACCGCGTGCCCAAGTTACACTAGATGGGCCATGTACGCACGATGCGCTTCGCGCACCGTGCGCACATGGAGGACATATGATGCACTTCGTTTTTAAAGGTAATATTTTAATTTTTCGCAGTAGTTATAAGCCATGCACAAATGGTGCCCTTCGGGCACCATTTGCACACGGGGTGGAGAGAGTGTGGATAATTTTTTTTTTTAATATTTTTTTTTTTAATCTTTTCGTTTTTTACTAATGTGGTAAGCCATGCACAATTGGTGACCTTCGATCACCAATTGCGCACGGGGTGGGGTTAGTGTGGATATTTTTTTTTTTTATATATTTTTTTACCGTACGCGTACGGTAAGCGTAATCGGCGAAATTAGCGAAAAAATAAAAATTCCGTTTTTGGCCTTGGGGGATCTTTGGGGACTCCCTGTACATGGCTATGTGTGTGGGAGCTGTCAAAACAGCCCCTTTACATGTTTTTGTGCTTTGTTTGTTAATCATCTCTCTCAGTGCGAGAGAGAAAATGGCGGCCGCCGCTTCCTGGTTTCGGCCGATTCGAATGTTTACTAAGATCTAAGAGCCAATCATAATCGCGCTCGCGCACGCCACCGTACGCGTACGGTAAGCGTACCGTAAGCGCACCGTAAGCTGGCTCAGATATATATATTGATTTAAAGGCTATTCTCTCAGAATCTACTGAACAGATTTACACCAAACCTACAAAAGGCACTTCCTTGACCTGAGGACTACCTCTCTGCCAAATTTCTAGTAAATCTGTTCAGCCGTTCGGGCTGTAGCCCTGTCTAAAGGTCCTATGGAAAAATGCATGGGAAAAACGTGTTTTGGGACCCCCCTTTTATCTCAGCCCCCGCTTGACGAATCCCCCCGAGACTTTCAGGGTAGGAGCGGAGCGTAGCGCCCCACCTATTTTGAAAAATTCGCGAGGATTCGTCGACCGGCGCCAAAGTTATTCAAAATAGAATGTGGCGGATTTCCTATGGAAACGTGGTCCTAACTATAACTACCTACTGGCGACCGCCAGTAGGTAATATATATATATATATATATATATATATATATATATATATATATATATATATATATATATATATATATATTTAATTCACTGCTCTCACTTCAATGAAGCAAAGCAGAGTTTGCAATGACAGGGCGGGAGCCTGTCATTGCAAACAGCAGTGTCCCGGGGGTGGGCACCCCGGGACACTGCAGGAGCCGGCCCTTGGGGGTGGCAGTCCCCAGGGCCATCAAGGGCTCCAGGAGGGGGGCCGCGTGGCCCCCCTCCCACCATTTGCAAAGTCCCAGGGGTGGTGGTCCCCGGGGCTTGGGGATCCGTCATGGACCCACCAATTTTAATAATCAGAGCCCCAGGGAGGTGGCGGTCCCCGGGCGTGTGGGGGGGCTTGAGCCTCCCACACAGGAATAATTAAAAAAATAAGAGCCCCGGGTGGGTGGCAGTCCCCGGGGCTTGGGGGTCTTGGATGCCCCCCACATAAAAAAAATCAATGCCCCGGGGGGTGGCAGTCCCTGGGGCTGCGGTGGGGCCGTGTGCAGTGTGGGGTGCATTCTGGCCCCGGGACCTGGCCCACCCGAGGGCTTAATTAAACAAAGGTTTTTTTTTTTGGCCGAAATTCGCCCTGGGTGCGCGAATCTCGCAGATTTTGGTTTTTTAAAAAAAAATGCTTTTTTTGGCCCTGGGGGTCCTTGTGGAACCCCCTGAGCAGGCCTCGGGGGTCAGGGTGTTTCTACCCTGCCCCCTTTTCCTGTTTTTCGCATCTCTTTTTCTGTTTTCTGCCAACACCTCCTGGTTTGGAGTGTTGACAGCCAATTAGCATGAAGCTCGTGATCAGGAGGGTGCGTGGATCCACCGGGGCCATAGATATCACAATCTTTATTTCTTAATTTCTCAAAAACTACTGAACAGATATACACCATTTTTTAAAAGGTCTCTTTCTGAGCCAAACAGTACCTTTTTGCCAAATTTGGTGTAATTCGGTTCAGCAGTTTTTGCTATAACTGTGTCTTAAGTTTCCTAAGGGAAATTGATTTTTTGACCTATATTATTTTAATTTCTCAGGAACTTCTGAACGGATTTACACCATTTAAAAAAAAGGTCTCTTTCTGAACCAAGGGCTACCTTTTTTCAAAATGTGTTGCAGTTCGGGCTGTAGCCTGTTCCAAAATTTCCTATGGGAAATAACATGGAGAAAACGTGTTTTGGGACCCCCCTTTTTTCTCAGCCCGCTTAACGAATCACCCCCAAACATTCAGGATAGGAGCGGACCGGAGCACCCCACCTGTTTTGAAAATTTCACGAAGATTCGTCATCCGGCGCCAAAGTTATTGGGGAAAGAATGTTACGATTTTCCTATGGTAACTAGGTCCTAACTATAACTACCTACTGGTGACCGCCAGTAGGTAATATACATATATATATATTCACTGAAACAACAAAGGTTACAGGGACGTCATAGTTAGGAAATTGAATTTTTAAAAACGTAGAAATTCACTGAGAAAACCAAAGCTTACAGGGTCATTATAGTTAGGCCCAAGTTTCACTCATACAAAACCAGTGAAATTCAGCAGTTATAGTTAGCTGAGCTAACTATAACTCAAGCCCCCGCAATGGACTGCTTATGAGCTTTCATAATACATCATTCATGACATAGTCAGAGACATCACGGATGATTTCTCAAATTACATCACCAATGACATCATCCAGTCACTGTGAGTGTTTTTTAAAACTTTATGGGTGTTAAAGATATATAACAAGGTGTATTGGTGAATCAGTAGGTGTATGAGTGCCTGTATGGAGTATTCATTAGGTGCGTAACTGACTGTATAAGTGACTAATTAGGTGTCTCAGTGAATGTATGGGTGAGTGACTGGTTATGTGAATGTCTGTATCAGTCTGTCAGTTAGTGTCTAAATGGCTGTATGAGTGTGCAAGTGGGTACATGAGTAGCTTTATGGGTGAGTGATTGATTGTCTGAGTGCTTGTATGGGTGTCTGAGTATCGGTGTGGGTAGGTGAAGGGGGTGTACCTGTATGTATGGATGAGTAAGTGGGTGAGTCAGTGGCTGTATGGGTTTGTGAGTGTGTGTGTGAGGGGTTGTATGGGTGAGTGAGTGTGTGTCTGGCAGTGTGGGTGAGTAAGTGGATGTGTCAATGGACTATGGGTGAGTAACTGTGTATTCGTTCAAAAGGCAGTATAGGTGAGTGATGGGGTATGTGAGAGACTGTATGGGTGAGTGAGTGAATGTGAGAATGGCTGTATGGGCGGGTATGCGCTTGTGTCACTGACTGTATGGGTGAGTGAGAATGTGTTTGTATCTGTATGAGTAAGTGAGTGGGTATGTTTACGACTGTATGTGTAAGTGGCTATGTGATTGGCTATATGGGTTAGTGAGTCGGTGTGTGAGTAGCTCTATGAATGGATAACGCATTTTGAAAGTATTTTTCACCCAGGAGGTGCCACAGTTGTGCAAAAAGAAAAGAGCAACTTTATTATAGTTGAGTCTGTTAGGCTACCCCGGCTAACCTTAGAAGAAATTAAAGGGGCGCTTAATAAAAGTGCCAGTGCTAAAGCCGCTGGACCTGATGGGGTCCCAATCGACGTCTTTAAATCTGATGTCGATTTTTGGTCATCCATCCTATTGAACTTTTTTAATGCAACCCTAGATGGAATGTTACCTACATCTTGGGTTGAAAGCATAATAGTTCCCATAATTAAAAAAGGGGATAGAGGGAAGGCCAAGTGCTATCGTCCCATATCCCTCCTTGACTCTACCTCCAAATTGATGGAGAGAGTCTTGCTGGGAAGACTAGAAAACTGGGCCTCTGAGAATAACATACTATCAGAGGGCCAGTATGGTTTTAGGAGAGGTATTGGGACAATAGAACAATGTGTAAATCTGGACTTATTGGTGGAAAACAATACACTAGCAAAAGGAGGGGCTTTACACCTTTGTTTTGTTGATCTCACCAGTGCTTTTGACCTGGTTAACCATGGTATACTCTGGCAAACACTGGTTGAGTTAGGTGCCCCGAAAGATATCATTATCTATCTGTCCCAGATTTATACCTTTCTATTATCCAGAGTTCGTTTTGGTTTAAAGGGTGAATGCACGCTGGATTTTAGGGTAACACGGGGAATAAGACAGGGGTGTGTCTTAGCTCCCCTTTTATTTTCATTATATATAAATAACGTTGACTCTTTTCTGCAGAATTTTAAGGTTGATGCCCCTAAGGTAGGTGCCCGTCCCACTCCAGTACTCCTTTATGCGGACGATGCAGTCCTTATTTCAAGGACGGCAAATGGCTTGCAATGTCTGATAGAAAAATTAGCTCATTTCATGAATGAAAAGGATCTAAAGCTTAATTTGACTAAACCTTTCACCATGATCTGTGGCAAGAACAGAGCAAGGATTAAAAAGCACCATGTGGGCGGCACCGCAATTGATAGAGTCTCAAGTTTTATGTACTTAGGCTTACTGTTTAATGAGAATGACACGTGGGGTATGCACATTAATTTATCCAACTTAAAATGTACACGAACAATCAAGGGTATATTTTGATTTTCCACAAAAATAGGAAATAAACCAATAAGGGAAATGCTTACCCTATATAGAAGCAAATCTATTACAACTGCATGTTATGGTGCCGCTTTGTGGGGAAGGTCGAATATTGCTACCCACCAACTACAAGAGAATAAGTTTTTAAAACGTTTGTTAGCAGTTCCAAGTTCTACTCCTAATTGCCTAGTCCATACAGAGTTGTCTGTTCCCTATATTAGCGATTTTATAAGAACAGCTGGACTTACCTTATGGCATGGAATATGGACGAAAGAGGAAACAAGGTTTACTAAGGATATAATACTGGATAGTTTGGCACTGGACAATATTAGAAAAATACCCTGGCTCGAATATATTCAAAACCTTTTAAAAAGCTGTAAGTTAACCCTAGAGTGTAAAGAGCCTATGTCTATAGAAGGATATAGTAAAAAGTTGAAAATAAGGTTTATCGCCACAATGGACTTGGGAAGGGATGCTGAATCAAGCTTGAAACAAAGTATCATTTCCTACCATGAGAGTCCACTTTTTAATGGCATACAACCTTATCTTATTAAAGTAAGAAATACCCAACATAGGTTCTTTTTAACAAGATTTAGGCTTGGTACCTTACATTATTTAGTTGCATTTCCTAAGTCCAGAAAAAGGTATCACATATTACCAAACTGCCCATGCGACGGAAAATCACCTCAGTCCATGCTGCATTTCCTATTATTCTGCAATTGTTATAGGGACATCCGCAAACTTGTTTTGAAACCTCTTCTTTTAGCTAACACATTTTATCACTATAAGCAAGCTTTTAATTTTATTTGTAGTTTGTAGAATGACAAAATTATTAATGCCGCTAGTAACTTTGTACAAATGTCCATTAAGAGAAGAAAGGCTTACTCCTATCTAGAGACATTAACCTATGAACATTATGATGACTGAATATGGAGTTATAATGCACCTTATCCCAAATGCATGTGGCTGTCTAGAATCAAATGTACTTTATGCACTTTTGAGAAGTTTTATAAAAATTCATGATTTTTAAATGATTTTAATGTACCTTTTAAAGACTATATTGCTTGGATTATTAATTGAAAAATGGACTGTAACTATGCAAATAACTCTGAAGATGCATAAATATTAATGGTTTTCTTATTATTATTATTAATCACAATATGCTTTTATTATTACTGTTATTAGAATGCTTTTATGGTCATGTATAATGTACCGAATAAAGCTTTTTGAATTTGAATTTGATTTGAGTAGCTCTATGGGTGACTGACTCAGTGTGTGAGTGGCTGTATGGGTCTATGAGAGGATATGTCAGTGACTGTATTAGTGAGTGAGTGGGTGTATGAGTGGCTGTATGGGTGAGTGAGTAGATGTGTGTGTAGATCTATGGATCAGTGAGTGGATGTGCAAGTGCTGGTGTGGCTCTGTGAATATGTTTGTGAATGGTTGTGTGAGAGTTGGTGTATGAAAGGTTCTATGGGGGAGTGAGTGGGTACGTTAGTGATTCTGTGGATGATGTCATCAGTGATGTCATTTGAGGTGTCATCAGTGATCTCATCACTTATGTCACTGACCATGTCATGAGTGATGTAATATGTGAGGTCATAAGCAGTGCATTGCTGGGGCGTGAGTTATATTTAGCTCAGCTACTTATAACTGCTGCATTTCCCTGGTTGTATACGAGTGAACCTTGAGCCTAACTATATCGTCCCTGTAACCTTTGGGTTTTTCAATTAATTTCTGAAGTTTTTTTTATTCCATTTCCTAACTCTGATGTCCCTGTAAGCTTTGTTTTTTTAGAGTAAATTTCTAAGGGTTTTTAAATGCTAATTCCTAACTATAACACCCCTGTAACCTTTGGGCCTGAATCACAGAACTAACTTAAGACAAAATCCTAAACTTACTACCATTTTGGTCTTCACAGAATGCACTTACTGCTTTTGGTATTCACAGAATGCACTTACTACTTTTGGTATTCACAGAATGGATTTACGACTACTAACTTTACGTCCGCACTCGGGCCGGAAATTCCGGCCCGGAGGCGGAGCTTCCAGCCCGGAGGCAGCTTCCGGCCTGGAGGTGGAGCTTCCGGCCCAGAGGTGGAGATTTTGGCCATGGCTAAATCTCCGCCACTGGCCGGAATCCCCACCTCCGGCCCGTAAAGTTAGTAGTCGTAAATCCATTCTGTGAATACCAAAAGTAGTAAGTGCATTCTGTGAATACCAAAAGTAGTAAGTGCATTCTGTGAATACCAAAATGGTAGTAAGTTTAGGATTTTGTCTTAAGTTAATTCTGTGAATCGGGCCCTTTGTTTTTTTCAGTGAATTTCAATGTTTTTTAAGTAGGAATAATGCTTGCAGAGTGGTGGAGAAAGGGGACAGGCCTCCGACCAGCTCTCAGGAATCCTGCTATGTAGGACTTACAGGAAGTACCAGGAGGAGTTCTTGGTCCCCAAGGTCCCTCATGAGTAATGCAGACTTCATCCCCAACCAGACGTGCGCCAGGAGCCACTTTGCAGAGTAATGGAGAAAGGGGCATGGCCTCCGAAGACCTCTTAGAAATCCCGCTGTGGAACTTAATGAAGGTAGCAGGAGGGGTAATTGGCCCCTGAAGACATCCTTGCGGGCCAACTACCCCTCCTGTTACCGCCAGTAAGTCCCACACAGTGGAATTGCTGAGAGGTTTTTAGTGGCCATGCCCCCTTTCTCCAACACTCTGCAAACTTGTCTCTTGATGCACTAATAGTTGGGGGATGAAGTCACCTTTGCTCTTGAGGGTCCTTGTGTTGAAAATTGAAATAACGATGTGAGTAAGCATTCACTAAAGACATGAATTCCCCTTTTATGACCGAGTTTCTCCCGTTATGTTGACTAAAGTCTGGACTCCATTTTGTATTGTCATGCCTCCACGTGCGTAGCACGAGAAGAGTCCTATCTTCGTGTTAGTTGCTCTTGTGATCTGCCTAGTAACAGTCTATAAATAGCCCCTTTGTCCGTCTGGCGCATGCCCAGACTTGACCACATCTGTTATCAGTTAGTCCTTGCTTGACCATGTTTTCGCGGGCTCAGGAATTAGTTACTCCGCCCACATATTGATTCTGTATCGAAAATGACCATAAAAGGTAATACTCTTTGCCTCATGTTGTATCCACCCACTTATGAGCCCCTCTGTTGTGTATAAAAGGGGACCGTGTACGCAAGTTCTGTGTGCTACCCTATGCAATACTGAAGAGTGTTGTATGGGTTGTAGGACCACCCTTAAGGGTTAATAAACTTTGTCTTTGTACTTTGCAGTTTCCGTGCCAACTTCCTTGTAGATTCCATTTGCAGGAGAGCGAACCCTTGTGTCCTGCTGGTCTAGCTGGGGCCTATACTCATCAATTGGCGCCCGTCACGTGGGGCTCATCGGTGACTCGGATGCTCGAAGGACTGGTCGTGACGAAGGTGAGGAATTTGGCCGGGGATGTGATCACTGCCAGAGGCACTTTAGTCCTGGCATCCCGAGGTTTTCTTCCTCCCCTTCCGAGCTGACCATCTGGGTGGCGCCGGTCCTCGACTGAGACCTCTTCTGTCGGTCCTGCCGTGACAGCCGTTTGGGCGAATTTTGGAGCTTGGCAGTTGGAATCTGGACACTCTTGATTGGTAAGAACCGCTGTACGGTACTTGCTAGGCCTGGGCGGTAAATTCCATTCCGTTCGCGGAATTCGCGGAATTTGGGTAATTTCGCGTTCCGCGGAGAACGCGAAATTGCCCAAAAATCTGCGTTCCGCGACTTCGCGAAATTTTTTGCTTGTTCGCGTTCTCAATATGCGTGTTCGCGAGATATTTCACCCCGAGCACGCAAACAGCGATCGCGAACAGGAAAAAAGTATAGCGAACAAGCAATTCCGCGTGTTTGCGGAATTTCTGCGTGTTCGCGGAGATTTTTTACCGTTTCGCGGAGATTTGCGTAACGCGATTACGCAAATTCCGCCCACCCCTAGTACTTGCTCCGAGTTTTTGAAGCCGGGTTTGGCTATTTGAGTTTGATTTGTGATGACCGGTCATATCTTGTATTGATTATTGTGAGAATATATGCGTTGCAACACATATAGGCAGGTAATGTGGAGATATTTCTCCGGAGTTGTTTATATTTGAACGGCACAACGTTTAAGTGCCATTTTTGATAATACTGCATATGTTGCATTATTTTTGAGCATGCCTGCTTTTAGCGCACTCCGTAAGTGGTGCTGCTGCTTTGGAAACCGGTTAAACCTCGAGGAATCTGCTCCAGCCCCTCCAGAGGGGACGCCTAATAGGGATATGTATGTGAAGCATGGTCTTTCTTCCATAATGTACAGCACGGTATGGAGGAAATACACCAAAAAGGATCCTGAGTTACGATGGCCTTTGTATGGATCATTTGATATGCGTAAGATTGAGTATGTGGAACAGTGTATGTGTAAACGGCGTGCTCGGCAAGACATGTTTGAATGTGTGCGATTATGGGTGAAGGAAGTGCGTGAGCGAGAGAAACGTGAGAAAGCGCTGTTTGATAAAGAGCAACGGAAGAATGATCATGTGCGAGCACAGGAAGCGAAGCGTCGGGAGGAAAGAGAACAGACGGAGAGACAAGAGAAAGAGCGTAGGCTGCAAGTCTCGGGTCAATATGCTGTCCGTCAGCCACTTTATCCTGTCCTTACTAATCTTGACGATGATTTTTATTTATTAGATCGCTCTCCGCCCCCTTATGTTGGCGCGTCTGCCCCGAGGTCACAGGATTCTGGATCGGCTTCGGGTAAGGTAGACACGCGGTCCATGTTATCGGTTGACCGAATGGGTGAGCTTCGGCAAGTTTCCTTTCGTGCACTTAAGGGCAAGTTATCCCTGGCTGAATTGTTGGACTCTTGGGAAAAGTGGCAGGATAGAGAGAAGTTGTATTTTTTGGGACACTTTTCTGATGAAGTGATTTCTGTTTTTCGGAAATATTCGGAAGTTTTTGAGCCTGATGATGTAGTATTAGATGCTAAAGCATTGCGTAACGGTGTTTTTTCTCCCTCTAAGGCGCCTGATGCGGCTCGACGGCTGTTTGCATTGCGGGACGCGGCGAGTGACCTTAAAGAGAGCGCGCCTAAGAGCAGAGGAGGAAAAGCAGTCGGATTTACGTGTCGGTGATGACCAATCATCTACCTCCCACTCAGATAAGAGCGAACTAGTGCATGCTAAACCAATGCGAGAGGCGTCACCTTTGTATGTTCCTCCTAAAGGAGCGTGAACTAGTGCGGATATTACCTCCGCCGATGCTAAGGGATATTTTGTGTACAATTGGGTTTATACTCCCTGGCATAGGGCTGATGTTATGGCATTAAAGAATGCATTGCCTGATCCCCGCAAGAATCCAGCGGCCTTTTACGAAGAAGTCGAGGGGGCCTTGAATTCTTGTACTATGACCTTAGCAGATATAGATCTGTTCTTTGGGCTTATTTTACCACCGGATATGTGGCGATCCGTACGGAAGGTGGACGATGTTGCCGCTTTTAAGGCTCGGTGGTCTGAGCTTGAGGATGAGGATAGGGAGAGGAAGCCCGCGCAGAAACCACCTCAGATTATCCTAGATCTCCCCGCTGCTATTTTGACCAAGTTAAAAACAATCATTCCCCGTAAAAAGATTGACTGGAATATGTTAGCTTCGTGTAAACAGAAAGTTGATGAATCAGTTGCAGATTTCTTTACGCGCTTTGAGGAGACATTTCATGATTTTAGTGGTCAGTCACTTACGGATGATACGGGTCGACACCTCTTTGCTGATAAATATGTGGCGAATTTAATACCGGCAATAGCGGCCCGCCTAAAAGCGAGTGAAAGTTCTTGGTCCACCGCGTCTCCGACAGCCCTCCTGACTATAGCTCAGTATTATGAGCGTCAGGAGCAAGAAGCGAAGGGGCAGGAGGAGAAGAAGTCGAAAGATTTAAAAACGAAGGTGATGTTAGCGCAAGTGTATGGTCCGCCTCGTCGGGGTGTCAATAGAGGTAGGGGAGGATCTTATGGTCCTCCTTTGGGCCGATCTGATTTGAATAGGAATCAATGTGCGTATTGTAAACAATTGGGACACTGGGCCAGAGATTGCCCGGCGTTGTATGCATCGCGTCAGGGGCATAATCAGGGTGGACCGAGAGGTAGAGGGGGTTCTTCGAATTTTAGAGGGAATTCTAATGATCACGCTCGTTTTGAGCCTACCGGGCAGCAACGAGATAGACCTAATGTCTTTGATCGACAAAACCAGTACCAAGTGTCAGGGACTGACCGCTCTGGGTACCATGATTCACAGCATGCATAGGAATGCGTTGGATGGGGGTTAGAATCAGTTGAGGTGCCGGTTGATCAGAAGGGCCCTTATGTATCAGCGAAGGTTTTGGGTTCTACTGATCAGTTCCTAGTGGATACAGGAGCGACTCGTAGCGCGCTGTCTAAACAATTGGTTCCGAGGGCTCCCCCATCTGGCTTAATGGTTACATCGGTAGGGTTTGACGGTACGCTCTCCCGAAGCCCTCTTTCTCGACCCCTCACATTCCAGGTTGATTCCTTTTCTGCACCCTGTCCGTTTTTGCTTGCCCCGAACACGCCGGACAACATTATGGGTCTTGATATGCTCAAGCACTTCAGAGCTACGATCCGCTGCTCCCCCGCTGGAGTGCGTGTGATATCAAATGATAATCACCCTCTGTCTGAACGGATGTGTGTGGTTGCAGAGGATACTGTGTTAGCAACTCTCCCTCGTACTTTGTGGGCCATTTCGGATACCGATGTGGGACAGATGGTGATTCCGCCTGTCCATATTAGTGTCCAGGAGGGGGCGGTGTTACCACGCCTCCCGCAGTATCGTATTTCCCAGGAGGGGGAGGAGGCCCTTATACAGATTGTGCAGGATTTGATTAAGGTGGGAGTAGTGGAGGAAGTTCCCTACAACGTCTGTAACAGCCCAATTTTACCCATCTTGAAGAAGGATACGGATGCCAAAGTTGATCGGTTTATAATTGATTTGAGGGAGGTGAACAAGATCGTGATACCTCAGTATCCAGTGGTTTCTGATATCACGACGTTGCTCACTTTGGTCCCGCCAACGGCGACCACGTTTTCGGTTATTGATTTGAAAAATGCTTTCTTTTCGATTCCTATTCATCCCGATAGCCGATACCTTTTTGGTTTCACTCTGAATAACAGGTCTTATCGATTTTGTAGAGTTCCTCAGGGCTACACAGAAAGCCCTAGCATTTACAGTCAAGCCTTGAAAAGACAATTGGACTCCTTTGTTTTGCCCGAGGGAGTCGCCCTCATACAATATGTCGATGACATCTTGTTGGCGGCTGACACTCCGGAGCTGTGTGAGAAAAGCACGTTATCCTTGCTTTCCTTTTTGGCATCTCACAATCACAAAGTGTCGAGGAAAAAATTGCAGTTCTGTAGACCAAAGGTGACTTATCTGGGTCACCTTTTGTCTAAGGAGGGGCGTGCACTCACACCAGATTGTATTCAAGTAATTTTGGACACGCCAGTGCCTTCCACGCAGAAGGACGTGCGTGCATTTTTGGGTCTTGTTTCTTTTTGTAGGCAATGGATATTAGGGTTTTCACACATAGCCAAGCCATTGTTAGCCCTTTTGACAAAAGACACACCTATTCCGCTTCCTTGGTCAAATGAGTGTGACACTGCCTTCCGGCAATTGCGACAGGCCCTTTGTTCAGAACTAGTGTTAGGGACCCCTGATTATACAAAACCCTTTTCGCTGTATGTGCATGAGAAAGATGGATGTGCATTATCAGTTTTAGTGCAGATGCATGGCGACAAGCAGCGCCCTTGTGCGTATTTTTCGGCTGTACTTGATCCTGTTGCCCGAGCATTGCCTGGTTGTTTTCGCTCGGTTGCGGCGACAGCTGTGTCAATACGCCAAAGCGAGGGAATTGTGTTATCTCATAAGCTGTTGGTATTAGTCCCCCATGCTGTTGATGCCCTGCTTAATCAGACAAAGACGCAGCATTTGACCAGTGCCCGTTTAACGGGATATGAGCTGACGCTTTTGGCTCCTCATATTACGTTAAAGAGGTGTGTAACGTTAAATCCGGCTACATTGTTGCCGTTCCCGGAAGCTCAGTCTGAGGCACGGAAAGCACATGATTGTATTCTTGTGACTGAGGAACAGACAAAGGGTCGTATTGATCTCCAAGATACGCCCTTTCCAGATGTAGATGGAGAATTGTGGGTGGATGGATCATGCCTGAAGCTACCAGATGGTACGACTTCAGCAGCGTATGCAATTACCACTCTGCAAACAATAGTGGAGACAGCACGCATACCACAGAAATCAGCTCAAGCAGCGGAACTGATAGCATTAACACGAGCATGTGAGCTCAGCACAGGATTGTGTGTGAATGTTTATACAGATAGCCGCTATGCTTTCGGAGTAGCGCACGATTTCGGCCTACTCTGGAAGGAGAGAGGGTTTCTAACGTCGCATGGAGTACAAATAATGCATGGAGAGTTAGTTCACAACCTTTTGACTGCATTGACATATCCGAGGAAAATTGCTATCATTAAATGTAGTGCCCATAAGAAAGTGGTTGATAAAGTCGGAGAAGGGAATGCTTTGGCAGACCGGGTGGCACGGGAGACTGCGATGCAGCCCGGTGCTACTGCCATGTATGTAGTAAAGTCGCAGGTAGAAAGATGACACGATGCGAAAAGAGAGGTGCTGGAAATACAGAGGACAGCTTCTGACAAAGAACGGGAGCAATGGTCCAATGATGGAGAATTGGATGATGAGGGTTGTTGGAGAAATAAGCAGATGGATAGATGGAAGTTACCCACAGCTTTTGTACAACCTATGGTTCAGATGGCACATGGGCTAGCACATGTTGGAGCTTCCGCAATTGTAAAATTGCTTACTCAAGTCTGGGAGCATCCAGAGATTGCTAGCACGGCAAAGAGGGTAGTGCAGACCTGCATGATTTGCCTAAGGTACAACCCAGGAAAGGGTACTCGAACTCCAGCAGGAGGATTTGCGACACCTACTGCACCCTTTGAGGTTTTGCAGATGGATTACATCCAGCTTGAGCGCTGTAACAATTTGAAGTATGTTCTAGTAGTGGTATGTGCCTTTAGTAAATGGGTCGAGGCATACCCTACGAAAGATAATACTGCAATGACTACCGCCAAGATGCTATTGAAGGAGTTCTTCCCTCGATATGGCGTTTGTAGACTGCTGTGGAGTGATAACGGACCCCACTTTATAGCGGATGTTATAAAGTATGTTCTGAAGGGTCTGGGCATCACCCAGAAGTTCCACGCAGTGTTTCACCCTCAGTCTGCAGGACTGGTCGAGAAGTATAATGGTACACTGAAGCTCAAGATCGCTAAGATCCAAGCTTCGACTTCTTTGACTTGGCCAGATGCTTTACCGCTGGCATTATTGTCAATTAGATCGATACCGCACTCTCGAACTGGTCTTACACCGTACGAGATTGTTTTTGGACGCCCAATGAATATTTGGGGTCCACCACGACCTAAGGCTGTGTATGATGTACCTTGTGTAATGATGAATGATTATCTGGCACAGTTAACGGATAACTTGGTTTCTATTCATCAACAGGTCCGGGAGGCGCTCCCTGATCGGTCCACCGGCGAAGGTCACAGTCTCCGACCTGGAGACTATGTTATGGTGAAGATTTTTGAAAGGACGAACAGCTTGGAGCCGAGATGGGTTGGTCCTGAGCAAGTCTTACTTGCAACGAGGACGGCTGTGCGGGTTTCCAACCGAAAGAATTGGATCCATTCCCTGCACTGTCGCAAAGTGCCGCCCGGATTGGTGGAGCCTGCTGTATTGACCAACCATCGAGAAATTCTGACTGCAGAAAAAGGCCGTGCTGTGGAACCGAACGACACTGAGGAGCTCTTTCCGGACCACGTGATTCCTGGAGGAAGGCGATATCATCTCAGACCAAGGAAGTGAATTCTTCAGTATCAGGACACGTTGTCAGAACGGCCCTTGGGTTAGTGAAACGGAGAGCCAATGAGGCAAGGGGGGGGGGATCAGCCCTGCATTAGTGTAGCGTCACCCGTCTTGGCCCGTTGGTGAAGAAACCAACCGCTGCCTAAGGGGAAGAGTTCTGACAACCTTTTAGTTTCAGGAAGATATTGATTTTTCATTCTGACATGGAGAAAAAGAAAATCCTTTGTGCAACAGGTTTTATGTTCACAGTAGCTATTGTTGGGATAACCACATGGTTTGTGGAGGATGTGACTCCTGCTCGAAAGTTACTTGTTTTGACTACTCCAGTGCCTGAGGAGCACTACTTTTATACACTACCGTATCAAGAGTTGAAGCATCGTCAGTCTTACTTGAATAACACTTTCATCCAGATGTTGCATCATACCCATGTTGCCACCAATGCTACGAACTGTTGGATATGTGGCATGATGCCAGCTCACCAGAAGAAAGGAGGAACTCCGTTTATACCCCTTCCTTTCTCTCATAATGGCTCCTGTAGAGCATGGTACACTTTACTTTTTGCCACCCGGAAACCTACAGTGGGACGATTACTCTTCAGACTTAATAGGGAATGTGATCAAGATAAAGATGGATATCCGCAAGCGAATGGGACAATTTGGGAATGGGAAGAGTATCGACCGGACAATGAATCGATTCCCTATATTTTCACGAACACCAGAGACACTGTGGGGAAAGACCGATTTGTGATTCAAGTGGCACAAGCTCAAGCGGACCTGCGTGTCCAGAGTGTGGGTTATATTCCTGTGGGTGTTAGTGATTGCATCACTATCTTAAATATCGACGGGTTGAATAATAGTACCTTCTTAGCATCCCATAATACATACTTCGTGTGTGGAAATAAAGGTTATTACCGCTTGCCAGCCGGTTGGTCTGGAGTATGTTATGTAGCATTTCTATTACCTCCTGTATTCTTGGCACCTGTATCTTATCATAAAGATTTGAAGTTGTTGAATAATGTGACTGTAAATAGGTATAAACGTACTCTATCGATTGATGACGTGGACCAAACTGACACTAGTCTGCAGCAGTATATTGATTTTAATTTAGGATTGTTTTTCTTTGTTGGAGCTGCCCTAAATAGTAGGAAAGTTCGAAGGTTAACAAGAGTTGTAGAGGCTGTGACAAATCAAACCGCTGCTGCTCTTGGGAATCTTACGGAAGAATTGCAAATTACTAGAATTGTTGCATTGCAGAATCGTATGGTGTTAGATGTTATGTTAGCTGACAGAGGTGGAGCTTGTAAAATTATCGGAAGTAGTTGTTGCGTGTTTATTCCTGACCACACGCCATCAGTTTATAATGCTATCAATAAACTGCATAAAATTGCAGCTGAAATCCATACAGAAAATGGCGCTTGGACCTTTTCTGGATGGTTTTGGGCATTGATCACCACATGGGGATGGAAGGTTCTAACTGGTCTCTGTATCATTGTAGCAATTCTGTTTTCCTGTTGCATTTGTATTCAATGTGGTCCTTTACTCTGTTCCCTATGTGTGTCACTCTGCATTCCTGATAAGAAAGCTATTGCCAATGTCACTTACCAGAAACATCTGACTAAAGAAATAGAAGAAATGATGAAGATTGATATATACGATGATTATTCTAATAAACCGGGTGTCTTCAGTAAATGCTGAAAGGGTCGTCTGTTGAAAATTGAAATAACGATGTGAGTAAGCATTCACTAAAGACATGAATTCCCCTTTTATGACCGAGTTTCTCCCGTTATGTTGACTAAAGTCTGGACTCCATTTTGTATTGTCATGCCTCCACGTGCGTAGCACGAGAAGAGTCCTATCTTCGTGTTAGTTGCTCTTGTGATCTGCCTAGTAACAGTCTATAAATAGCCCCTTTGTCCGTCTGGCGCATGCCCAGACTTGACCACATCTGTTATCAGTTAGTCCTTGCTTGACCATGTTTTCGCGGGCTCAGGAATTAGTTACTCCGCCCACATATTGATTCTGTATCGAAAATGACCATAAAAGGTAATACTCTTTGCCTCATGTTGTATCCACCCACTTATGAGCCCCTCTGTTGTGTATAAAAGGGGACCGTGTACGCAAGTTCTGTGTGCTACCCTATGCAATACTGAAGAGTGTTGTATGGGTTGTAGGACCACCCTTAAGGGTTAATAAACTTTGTCTTTGTACTTTGCAGTTTCCGTGCCAACTTCCTTGTAGATTCCATTTGCAGGAGAGCGAACCCTTGTGTCCTGCTGGTCTAGCTGGGGCCTATACTCATCACTTGGGGGCCAACTACCCCTCCTGTTAGTAGGTCCCACACAGCAGGATTGCTAAGAGGTTATCAGATGCCACGCTCCCTTTCTCCTCCACTCTGCAAACGCACCTCATGGCACACTACTTGTTGGGGGGAAAAGTCCACTTTAGAACTAAGGCTCTCAAGAGCAAAGTGTAATTCATTCCCAATCAGAAGTGTGCCAAGAGGTGCGTTTACAGACTGGTGGAGAAAGAAGTCTTGGCCTCCGAAGACCTCTCAGCAATCCCACTGTGTGGACTTACTGGAGGTAACAGGAGGGCTTGTTGGCCCCCAAGGACCATCTGGACCCAAGGGGACTTAATCTCCCAACCAGCAGTGCACCTGGAGGTGCGCTTGCAGAGTGGTGGTGAAGGGGACGTGGCATCCAGCATCTTGGTGCAGGTATTTTTTTCTTTCTTTTTTTAAGGGAGGGGGCTGTGTGGTCCCACTTCCCTGGTCCATTTTAGGCCCCCTCCTTAGGGTCAGGTATTTTTTCAACGGGTGAGGGGGGCACGGGTCCTCCCTCCCAGGCCGATTTCATCTCAGCGATCCCATCCCCCGGGGCATTGCTTTTTTTTTTTAATAAAAAAATAAGGGGCAGGGGGAAGGGCAGCCAACCTCCCAGGCCTATTTTGACCCCGGGGACCCCATCTCCCAGGTTGAGCCTTTTTTTGTTTTGTTTCTGTTGGCCAATTTTGGCCCCGGGGACCCACTCTCCCAAGGACTACCGTCTGTTTTTGGTGCTCTGGTCCCACCCAGGACACCCATTGACATTCGTTAGGGACTGAAGGGACAGCCTCAAGGCCCCGTGGTCCCTGTCGACGCTTCACGTCCTGCATTGATTTCACAGACAGGGAGCTGCTGGGAAGTCAGCCCCCTGTCTGTGAAACCAATTCTGTTCCTCTTTCAGCAAGTGAGAGCATTTTTCATTCTCTCTGTGGCGCTTACTGGAGTTACCTGGTGGGCTAGTTGGACCCCAGGGATCCTCAAGATTCAAGGGGACTTTATCCTGCAACATAAAACGCGCCACGGGGCGTGTTTGCACAGTGATGAAGGGAGGGGGCGAGGTCTGCAGTGACATGTGTGCAAATATGCCCTGTGGCGCCTTTTAAGTTGGGGAATTAATTCCCTTTCAATCCTAAGGGGACCTGGGGGCCAACTAGCCCACCAGGTGCTTCGAGTAAGCGCCGCTGCCCTGCGTTGCAGAGAGGTGGTCCAGGTCACGCCCCTTTTTACACCTCTCTGCAATGCAGCTCTGTGGCGCTTACTGGAGGTACCTGGTGGGCTAGTTGGACCCCAGGGACCCTCAGGATTCAAGGGAACTTAATCCCCCAACTTACAACGCACCAGGGGGCGCGTTTGCAGAGTGGTGGAGAAAGGGGGCATGGCCTTTGTCTACCTCTCACCAATCCCACTGTGTGGGGCTTACTGGAGGTAAAAGGTAGGGTAGTTGGCCCCTAAAGGACCCCCAGCAGTGAAGGGGACTTCAATCCCCATCCAAGAGCGCGCCAGGGAGAGAGTTTGTAGAGTGTTGGGCAAAGTGGGCGTGGCCTGGTATGAGTACTTACCAGTGCTGTTGTGTGGGACTGACTGGAGGTAATAGTTTGGGAAGTTGGCTCCCAAGGATGTCCTTGGGGGCCAACTACCCCTCTTGTTACCTCCAGTAAGTCCCACACAGTGGGATTGGTAAGACGTCTTGGGAGGCCATGGCCCCCTTTCTCTACCACTCTGCAAACGTGCCTTGTGGCAGACTACGGGATGGGGGATGAAGTCCAATTTAGTCCTGAGGGAGTTTGGGTGCCAAGAATCCCTCCGGTAAGTCATACACAGCAGGATTCCTGAGCGGTGTTTGGACGCCCAGCATCATTTCTCCACGACTCTGCAAACACGACTGCTAGTTAAAGTAGCATATTTCTGCTCCTCTGACTTAGAGGTAGTTTTAATCCCCCTGCACTATTCTGTACTAGGGCCTTACAGAGGAGGTCATGCTAATCACAGGGGTACCCCAACGCATAGTGTTCCCGAGTGTATGTAGGTGTTTTCATTGTATTCTAAGTGTCTTTTAGCATAGCACTGGCTCTAGGCCTGGTTAGTCAGAGTCAGTTACCACCAGTACCCGTCTGAAAAAGTTGTGAGCACAGGATGATTTTGCAACAAGGCCTCTTTCTGCTCCTCTGTTGGTTCTTTCTGCACATGTCTTGCTTTTTCCTGCACTTTTCTTCATCTTTGTGGACTTCTGTTGCTTCTTTCTGCATTTCTTTTGCTTCTTTCTGTGCGCTTTTTCTTCTTTCTTCACATGTCCTACCTCTGTAGGCATAGTTAGAAACTAGCATTTAAAAAACCTTAGAAATTCACTTAAAAAACCATAGTTTTCAGTCACGTTATAGTTAGAAATTAGCATTTCAAAAACCTTTGAAATTCACTGAAATTCCCTGAAAAAACCAAAGGTTTCAGGCACGTTATAGTTAGAAATTAGCATTTAAAAAACCTTAGGTTTTAGGGAAAGTTATAGTTAGTTGGACATTTCACTCGTACAAAACCAGAGAAATTCCCCCATTATAGTTAGTTCAGCTAACTATAACTAAGCCCCCGCAATGCACTGCTGATGACGTCACATATTACAGCACTCATGACATGGTCAGTGACATCACTGATGACATCTCAAATGACATCACTGATGACATCATCCAGTGACTGTGTGTTTCTATAAAGTTTAAATATGTTTAATATATATAGGGAAAGGGATATTGAAGAATGAAGGGGTGTATAACTGTCTGAATGGATGATTTAGTAGGTGCGTGACTGACTTTATAAGTGAGTGATTAAACGTATCTTACTGAATGCATGGGTTAGTGACTAAACTGTGTGAATGTCTGTATGGGTGCCTGAGTGTTTGTGTGGGTGGGGTGTGTGTGACTCTGTGCATAGATGTGTAAGTGGGTGATTCACTGGGTGCATGGTTTCAAGAGTGAATCTTTGATGGACTGTATGGGAGGGGGAGTGTGTGTATGGGTGTGTTAGTGAGTGAATGTATATCTCAGTGGTACATGTGTGAGTAACTACATATGTGAGAGGCAGTATATATGTGTGTTGGAGTATATAAATGGCTATAAGTGAGAGTGTGTGATTGTGAGAGTGGCTGTATGGATGAGTGTGTGCATGCATCTTCGGTCGGTGAGCAAGGAGCAAAGAGCTCTGAAACGCGTTCGACAGAGGCCGAATAAAGATGCTTTGCAGCACCCCACACGGCATCGTCATTCCTGGTTGTGGAGTATTCTGCATATGTTACGGACCTGCTCCTTGAGGGTCCGACAAGGCGACATGACTCACGCTCTGGTGGCAGCGATTCTATGTCAAGGAGGCAAGGAAAAGGAATATATATATATATATACGGCACAGCGGAGTCTCATTAGAGCCGCCCATCCAAGGGCACGTCACTATGTGCACAAAAGGAGTTGGGAAGTGAATCAAGTGTTTCCTGACACCACGAGCCCCTGAAGAAGAAGGATTTTCGAAACGCGTCGGGCGTTTGGCAGAAGGACTGTTAATGAAATCGGTTGGCTGGCGTTCCCGTACCTTTTAATAGGGCTGATGCTTGGAGCCCTGCAACGATGCCCGAGTGCTTCCCGCTAAGACGGAAACCAAGCATGAGCATGAATATATATATATATATATATATCCAAAACAACCTCCAACAGCGCCGAAGGAAGAAGCCACAAGCAGGGATTTCAGACGAGGTTCTTTATTAGATTGCAGATAAGGCATAATGCATTTCGGCTAATGCCTTCTTCAGATGCCACTGCCCAACTGAAAATCCGTAGCTCCCAGCTTTCAAATGTTTCTGCAGCACTCCCTCATTACGGAGTAAGCGCCTCCCCCAACCATGTGATTGCCCACTGAGTTGCCACGATGGTAGACACTGCAACTCCCAGAATGCTTCATACCTGGGCTAGCGGAACGTGGAGAAACCAAAGATGAATCTTTGTGTTTTGAAGCGTCTGCAGAGCTGGGCGCACTTTCTTCAGTCCAATTAAAATCTTCAGGACCCCTCGAGTCCCCGCACTACGTTTCAACCTGCAGGGTACAGATCCGCAGGATCGTGGGCTGGTTACAATGCACCAGCTACCTCCGTGAAGTCACGGACTGCCAATCGGCAGCCTCTCCTGCTTATCCTGCACTCTGGAGGTGGACTGCCGCACGCCAATACCATGGCAAAAAACAAAATCTGCGTGAGCAGGAACCAGGAAAGCAGGCAGCCAACTTAATGAAACGGGACTCCTTAACGTGTCTCTGGCTGACACGAACAAATCCAAAACAACCTCCAACAGTGCCGAAGGAAGAAGCCACAAGCAGGGATTTCAGACGAGGTTCTTTATTAGATTGCAGATAAGGCATAGTGCATTTCGGCTAATGCCTTCTTCAGATGCCACTGCCCAACTGAAAATCCGTAGCTCCCAGCTTTCAAATGTTTCTGCAGCACTCCCTCATTACGGAGTAAGCGCCTCCCCCAACCATGTGATCGCCCACTGAGTTGCCACGATGGTAGACACTGCAAATCCCAGAATGCTTCATACCTGGGCTAGCAGAACGTGGAGAAACCAAAGATGAATCTTTGTGTTTTGAAGCGTCTGCAGAGCTGGGCGCACTTTCTTCAGTCCAATTAAAATCTTCAGGACCCCTCGAGTCCCCGCACTACGTTTCAACCTGCAGGGTACAGATCCGCAGGATCGTGGGCTGGTTACAATGCACCAGCTACCTCCGTGAAGTCACGGACTGCCAACCGGCAGCCTCTCCTGCTTATCCTGCACTCTGGAGGTGGACTGCCGCACGCCAATACCATGGCGAAAAACAAAATCTGCGTGAGCAGGAACCAGGAAAGCAGGCAGCCGACTTAATGAATCTTTGATGGACTGTATGGGAGGGGGAGTGTGTGTATGGGTGTGTTAGTGAGTGAATGTATATCTCAGTGGTACATGTGTGAGTAACTACATATGTGAGAGGCAGTATATATGTGTGTTGGAGTATATAAATGGCTATAAGTGAGAGTGTGTGATTGTGAGAGTGGCTGTATGGATGAGTGTGTGCATGCATCTTCGGTCGGTGAGCAAGGAGCAAAGAGCTCTGAAACGCGTTCGACAGAGGCCGAATAAAGATGCTTTGCAGCACCCCACACGGCATCGTCATTCCTGGTTGTGGAGTATTCTGCATATGTCACGGACCTGCTCCTTGAGGGTCCGACAAGGCGACATGACTCATGCTCTGGCGGCAGCGATTCTATGTCAAGGAGGCAAGGATAAGGAATATATATATATATATACGGCACAGCGGAGTCTCATTAGAGCCGCCCATCCAAGGGCACGTCACTATGTGCACAAAAGGAGTTGGGAAGTGAATCAAGTGTTTCCTGACACCACGAGCCCCTGAAGAAGAAGGATTTTCGAAACGCGTCGGGCGTTTGGCAGAAGGACTGTTAATGAAATCGGTTGGCTGGCGTTCCCGTACCTTTTAATAGGGCTGATGCTTGGAGCCCAGCAACCATGCCCGAGTGCTTCCCGCTAAGACGGAAACCAAGCATGAGCATGAATATATATATATATATATATATATATATATATATATATATATACATATATATATTCACTTAAAAAACCATAGGTTTCACACATGTTATAGTTAGGTGGATATTTCACTCGTAAAAAACCAATGAAATTCCCCCGTTATAGTTACTTCAGATAACTATAACTCGCGCGCCCGCAATCCTCTGCTCATGACGTCACATATTACATCATTCATGACATGGTCAGTGGCATCACTCTTGACATCACTGATGACATCCTCCTTGTGATAGAGTGGCGGTCGCGCGAGTTATAGTTATCTGAAGTAACTATAACGGGGGAATTTCATTGGTTTTTTACGAGTGAAATATCCACCTAACTATAACATGTGTGAAACCTATAGTTTTTTAAGTGAATTTGCAAGGTTTTTTAAATGCTAATTCCTAACTATAACGTGCGTGAAACCTACGGTTTTTTCAGTGAATTTGTACAGTTTTTCAAATGCTAAGTTATGTATGTATTATTATTTTTTTTATATATTTATTTTACAATAAACTACGTATTAATTATTATTTTTTTTTTAATATGGTTTTTCAACATGCGCGCACCCCCGCGATTTTTTTAAAAAAAAGAGTAAATGTTTATTTCTGCCTTCGGGGTCCTTCAGGGACCCCCTGACAAAGGCTAGGGGGTTAGGAACTCTCTACCCTGCCCCCTTTTCACGTTCGCCACCTTCCTTTTCCACTCTCGCACTGAAAACAAACAAAATGGCGGCCGACACTTCCTGATTTCGACCGATTCGAACGTTGACTGACATGTAACAACCAATCAGAATTACGCTCACGCACGTAAAGGTGCGCGCACGGTGCGCGCACGGTGCGCGGCTATAGATATGTATGTGCTTTTAACTGCCATTTTCTCAGGAACTACTGAACAGATTGACTCCATATATGCAAAAGGCACATCCTTGACCTGAGGACTACCTCTCTGCCAAATTTCAAGTAATTCTGTTCAGCCGTTCGGGCTGTACCTTCGACTAAAGGTCCTATGGGAAAATGCATGGGGAAAACGCGTTTTGGGACCCCCTTTTTTCTCGGCCCCCGCTTGACGAATCCCCCCGAGACTTTCAGGGTAGGATCTGAGTGGAGCGCCCCATTAGTTTTGAAAATTTCGCGCAGATTCATCAACCGGCGCCAAAGTTATTCAAAATAGAATTTTGAGATTTCCTATGGAAACACGGTCCTAACTATAACTATCTACTGGCGACCGCCAGTAGATAATATAAATATATATATACATATATATACATATATATATATATATATATATATATATATATATATATATATATATATATATATATATTCCGTGGTGGTAGGGATTCCCAGCCTCTTGGGTCAGGACCGGCCAGAGTGTGCCAAACACCAAAATATTCCAAGCGAAAAACACAGACTGATTTAGTACTGTGTAAACAGGTTCACCGAACGTGCTTTAGTGAGAGTTCTTTATTCAGGGAAGAGACCAACAGCATAACACATTTAGGCTTCCATGAGCCCTAATCATATGCAGATAAAGATGGAGTCTTGTTTGTTCTTAAAAATATGGTTCCGAACACTGAAGAAGAACCAAGGTGCCCATGCATTACAATGTTTAATGGGGTAGAGCAACCATTTAAAAAACGATTTTATGAAGTCTGTTACACAAAGACAGTGACAATTTCATTGGTTTTTGTGCTGCTCAATCCTTTCAAATTCCAACAGCTTCGCATTCTCCTTTTCGGTAGGCCTGGGCGAAGCACTACGCTACGCTCGCGTAGTTTGCGAAGTTCGCGCTACTTCGCACTACGCGAACTGCACGTAGCACAGTGCGAACACGCGTAGCGTAGTGTTGCGTAGTGCTGCGGTCATTTTTTGCTTGCTCGCGGTCCTCAACGTCAAGTTGGCGACCGCGAGCAAGCAAAATGACATCCTGGCGAGACTTTTTCCTTGTTCGCGATCGCGAGCATGGAAAATAAACCTCCCGGCGAGATTCACAACGCGAGAAGGTCAGGTTTCTCATTGCGAGGGGTCGCGTATGCTCGCGACCGCTCGCGATGAGAAACTACCAGTTCGCGTTGAGAAAGCTGCAGCTCGAGGAAAAATCTACTCGAGCAGCAGAAAACTACAGCTCGCACTGTGCAAGATGCCATTTTCAATGATTGCACAGTGCCGGTTGCTTGTCCGCACTGTGCAATCATTGAAAACAACATCTTGCACAGTGCGAACATGTTTCTTCGCAGTTCGCGAAGTGCTACGCGTAGCTCGCGTAGTGCGAACTTCACTTTGCGTAGCTTCGCGAAGTGCTACTTCGCGAACTACGCCCACCCTTACTTTTCGGCACTGTCTTTATTTATTGTGCACATGTCTCACTGTGATCAGGACCACAACATCCATAATGCATTGCTCTGGCTTTCTTTTCGATTCCCCAAACCTTTACTGTTTTTAATCACATTAATTGCTTCCATCTGCTTCTGAAATGCCTTTAGAGGATCAAATTCCATACATGGCTAAAGCATTTGGCTTCAGTCTAATGACACGATGTCTTCCATTTGGTGAAGTTGGACTATTATCCACCTTTCTTCCTACTGGCCTAGCCCTAGTATGGACCAATTTGACCTTGGGGTTTGCTGACTGCAGAATGCAAGTGACAGGGTCTCGATCCACATTCAGAATATGCCATTTTTTTCTGATAATATTTCACACTTGAGTTGCCAGAGTATCATAAACTATACAATTCAGGGGTGTATATAGAGTATTTCCCCAGAAGTGCAATTCTAGGTGTATTCAGGGTTCTCACAATATGTCTAGAATAAGCTCATTGGACAAGGCGAACTTGTAAGCCCTCACGTAATTTTAAAACGTGGTTGCCTCTGTTCAATTGTGCCTATCAAGAGATTATCCCTCAGTGCTCTTGGATAGAAAGTGGTAAGGTGCAGTAGAGTGCTTCTGTCTGTTGGCTTCTGGTGCACTGATGTTACTAATTGTGCATCTCTGGCCTCAGTCTCCAGGTGTAAATAAGTGATACAGTGAGGGCTGATATTCCACGTGAAGTGTAGGTGCGGTTCAAGACCATTCAGTCAGCCCACAAATACATTCAGTTCAGCTTTTGTTCCCGTCCAAATACACATCACATCAACGATGTAATGTCTCCATAGAGTTAGCAGTGATCCGTGTGTGTGAGTCCTTGAATGACGCTCAAACATGCCCACATAGACCTAGATTGTGAGCAAAAACTGAATTACCCCTAGGTTCCTCATGTCCTTGTCCCTTTCATTAACAAAGTGAGATAACCTATCTCACTGACAGAAAAAAGAATGAACCAATGCTGGCCCTACCCCACCCCCTCCCTCTGGGAGTACATAAGCATACCTGTCCAAGCATTCCTCCTCTTCTTTACTTTATGTCTACTGACAGGAGGGGACGATTCAGGAGCGAGGACGCTCCTGTGGATTACTTACATTCTTCGCTGCTGGGCAGTGTGGACGTGCTGGTGTGGTTTCCTCTCCCTCCCTGCTGACCTTGGGGGGAATGGGAGTTATCCTCAGGCGGTTTTCACCACAGGGGTCCTAGTCCACGCCTCCTGTGTTGCTGGGCTCTTCGGTAGGCATGGCATTTCTTTCCCAGAAAGATTGTGGTGACTACAGGTCCTCTTCTGAGTCGTGTTGCTTGACTTCCAGATGCCGGCCGGGACTAGAAGTCAGGCGCTGCTGTGCCGGTCTCCTACACGGAGGGCATTTAGGAGCCGGCCTTAGGTAAGTCTGCATAGCGGATTGCTTTGTTGTTGTTTTCTGGCCTCATTTGTATTCGAGTAGCCTGCGACCACTCAACCTGATTGCCCCTTCATTTAACTGATCAGCAGTTGTGACGCAGGGTAGGACCTGGTTAATACCTGGATGGGAGACCGCCTGGGAATACCAGGGGTGAAAATCATTCTGTCTGGATACAGTACTTTGAGTTCTTCATGTGGGTTCTCGAGGTTCTCCCTCTGAGTTTCCAGGGCACTGGATCTTCTCGATTGTTACTGGACGTTGACACTCCTGTAGGTTCTGGTCTGTGTCTTTGCCTTCCTGGTGGTAGTGCTTGTCTGGGACTTTGTCACCTGTGGTTCCTGGCTCTCATCTATCATGGGCAAGCATACTCGTAAGAGCCGCCATAGGGAGCTCTCGTCCTCATCTTCCTCTGAGTCCTCTTCGTCTCCTTGTCTGGCCAGGTCTAAACGCTGCCGGGAGGGGGTGATGCCAGGAACAAATGGTTGATCAATGAGACTCTGAGTGAGTTTTCCGGATGAAGAGGCTCCTAGCACGTCCGGTGGTTCCTTCTTGCAGCAATCCCAAAATTCAGCCACTGTCGATGTTCCTGGCCATCCTTACATCAGGGAGGTCTTGAAACAGGAATGGAAGGATCCCGACCGTATCATGCTTCCACGGTTTATGGTGAAACTTTGCCCTCTTCATGATGTGGTTAAAGACCTACCTGACTCTATTCCTATTGATTCATTTGTGGCCAGTCCTGTGGGTCAGACTTCCTTGGCAGAAGATGCGGTGCTTAAGGATCCAGTTGATAAAAAGGTGGATGCTTCCCTCAAGAAGGTGTACTCTGGGTCTCATCTGGCCCTGAGGGCGGGCATTTATGGTACCTATGTGGCTCAATCCCTGATTTCCGATATCAGAGCTCTGTATCAGGCGATGGATGATGCTTCCGACTGTTCTGGCTTTTGGACAGTGGCGGCTGGTGTTAAGGGGCGTAGGGGGTGTTGCCCCACCTACCAGCATCGTAGAAAACTAATGGGAGAGAATGAACACCAGTGGAGCAGTTTAAAGAAGTGCTCACTGCTTGGTGCTCCCCTGTGAAACTTGAAAGTTAAACTATGTAAAACAAATATATATATATTTCTACTTACTTATACTTTTCCCGGAGTCTTCCTGCGCAATGTGCGCATGTGCAAAAGCTGGGCGAGAACTATTCCTCGCCCTCGAGGCACAAGCGAGGAGCGAGGAGGCGGGTGACATCAGCCTTGTGGGAGTGGCTGAAAAAAGCGGTAGTAAATGGGTTTCAAATGGGGCGACAATGAATTGGCCCAGGGCGCGGTCAGTGGAGCGTCATTCAGAGTAATAGGAAGGGGCAGGGCTGGCTCACAGTGCACTGAGTACAGGGGGTGGTAACAATTACAGCACTCCTTTCGCCTGCGTAAATGAGGCTTTCTCATTGGGTAAGGCTGAGGCGACCGGGAGTGGCTATCCATTTAGTTTCAGTTTGGCAGGCAGCTCCTAATTCCGTGAGGGGTGTGTTTGTTGCTGGAAAAAGGCGCCTGCAGCAGTGGTTTCAAACGACACGTCCAGGTAAGCCTTTTCCCTTTTTTTGAACCCCAGGACTCGGCAGACCTGCTGTTAAATGTCGGATCCTGAGCCCTCTGCTTGATGCGTACCCAAGCACACACTCGACATGGTAGGGTACTTAAACATTCCAGCGCATGGTTTGGCTTCCTTTCGTCCCCCCTGCCGACAAGACAGAATAGTTTTCCCACCCACTCATATCTGTGTGATATAACTAGGGAACAGGTTAATTTCTAAAGATGTATTTCATTAGCCAACGGTTTAATTAGAGGATTAACAACCGCTGCAAAGGGCTATATCTGTTGTTAACGGCCCTTTCCAGTTGTAGGCCTGAGCGGCAGCCAGGGCCTGTAATGAGGAAGATAACCTTTAGCTACCAGTCTAGTGTGAGACATAAGGGCTGTAATGCTATTACAAGATTATGAACCGTGCGCCCTTTCCTTACATTATCGGGATTGTAATGTGGGGGTTGAGGCGCGGGCGGGGTCGCCTCTAAGCTCGTCCACCGTTATGTAACTTACCAGCAATTTGTTCACATTTTAGGTTTCTGAAAAATCGTCCATTTTCATTTTTACCATTGCCTTTCTCACCGTTATGTAACTTACCAGCAATTTGTTCACATTTTAGGTTTCTGAAAAATCGTCTATTTTCATTTTTACAATTGCCTTTCTATCTGTATCTGCTTTAATTATCAGTCCTTGGTCATTAAGACTGCTTCAGAACACATTTAAAGGGATTTCCTCAAATAATTACTGTAATTTTTGATTGTCATTTAACCTTTCTGACTTCATTCCTTAGCTCATGCAGTTGAATTTAGATGATGACATTACTTAAAATCCTGTACTACTAATGTGTTGTCTTGGTATCTGCAAAGCTATCGCTGTATAGAGGCAGGCTGTCATCTCTTTAGTAATTTTTTTTTTTACAGAGTTTTATATAGCGCAAACTTGACCCGAATCAGGTATCAGAGCGCTTTACATAGCACCAGTTGCATTACATGAGGACACATTCATTTGTGTTAGGCACAGGGAGATTAAGTGATTTGCCCAGAGTCGCAGGGTCATTGCCGAGACTCAAACCCAGTTCCCCAGATTCGAAGTCGAACGCCGTAGGAGTTAGGCAAACTCCTCTCCCCAATACATTGCTTTGACCAGAAACTGACATGTAGAATTGTAATAAAGACACTTTATCTCTTTAGCGCCTCACCTCTTTTTTATCCTCTTTAATTTCCCCTCTAATAAATAGAAGTTTTGCCTAAGCAGTGTAATCCCCAAATTGGGAGTGAACCTGCCATTATTGATGAGCTGAAACCAGCCCTGCAGAACACAAGGCTCATGCTTGTCATCCGTAAGGGTGTAGTATGTTACTAGTGGTCGTGCCGTTTGGAGCACACTGTCGCAAATATATTACTAGAGGATAGTGCAGTAGCGCACTGTCATTCATAAATAGCACATTTCCACTGATAAAGGCATTACATTTTCTCAATCATGCAATTCTATGGATAAATATTATAAACCAATAATTTCTCCACTCTTTTTTTAAATTTATATTATAAAGAACTCTCCCGTATGATAGTCGGGCTCGCTCATTTCATGACGTAACACTCATCCCTGACTTTTACGCCCTACCACTTTCAAATGTCACCAGCCGCCACTGCTTTTGGAGCATATCAAAAGACAGGTGGAGTTCCTCTCGGATGTCTCCTTCGATGTGGTGTGGGCCTCGGCCCTGTCCGGTGGTGCGGGGGTGGCTGCCCGCCGCAATTTGGTGCTGAAGGATTGGAAAACAGACTCTGCTCAGAAGGCTTGTGCTCTTCGCCTACCTTTTCAGGGAACTATGATGTTTGGTGAGGAGTTGGAGGGTAAGTTGCATAATTTTTTTAAGGAGTAAAAGCATTCTTCTTCTTTTAAGCAGTCCTCTGATGCTGGCGTTTCCTCTAAGCCTAAATCTTTTTTCCATCCTCCCTTTCGTATGCAGTTTTCCAGGGGCCACGGGAAGTTCTCTTCTGGCAGGAGTCTGGACATGAAGGCTAAGTCCCACCTTTCAAACCTCATTCCTGACTATATGTCTGCAGATCCCGGATTTCTGGTTGGAGGTCGGCTGTGGTTCTTCCTTCCGGCTTGGGAGCGGTCATGTTCAGACGTATGGGTGCTGGACATTGTTCGTCATTGTCACATGATCGAATTCTCTGAACCGCCTCTGGAATCTGGGATTCGTCCACCTCCTTCGCCATCATGTCTGGCCAAGAGGTCCGATCTTTCTCTGGGGGTCGATTCTAACCTGCAGAAAGAGGCAATTCAGGTTGTTCCTCCTCTGGAGGTGGGGAGGGTTTTTACTCTCTGATTTTCCTGGTTCCCAAAGTGACGGGGGTTCAGGCTGATCCTGGATTTGAAGGCTCTGAACGGATGGGTGGTTCAGCTGCCTTTTCGAATGGAGACTCTTCAGCGGGTGATTCCGTTGGTCGTCCAGGTCATTTCATGTACACCCTCTTTCTCCAGGATGCCTATTATCACATTACGATTCACCCCAGCTCTCGGCGGTTCCTGAGGTTTTGCATTCAGGGCCGTCATTTTCAGTTTTGGATCCTGCTTTTTGGGATGAGGTCAGCTCTGCAGGTGTTCACCAAGGTGGTGGCTCCGTTGGTGGCTTCCTTCCATCTCCAGGGCATCCTGATTTACCCTTATCTGGACAATTGGTTGATTCATGCTCCCTCTCGGGACCAGTTGTTGGTGAATCGGAAAGTGGTATGCTCTGCGTTGAGAGCTCATGGGTTAATTTAGAATCTTCACAAGTGTCAGCTGGAGCCCTCTCAGGACCTAACTTTCATTGGTACTCTCTTTCGGACCAATCTCAAAAGGGTGTCCCTGCCGATCCCTCAGGTGGTGACATTGGCGTTCCTTGCTCGGAGGGCTCTGGGAGGGGTGTTCCTTTCATGTTCACCTTTGGTTGTGGACAACAGCGTGGCGGATGCTCTCAGCTGTTTTTCCCCCACCTCTCAGGAGTTGTCTCTGACTCCAGTGGCTTTTCAGCTTGTGTGCAGGAGGTTTGGTCTTCCCTATCTCTACCTCTTTGCTTCCTGGCACAATGCCCAATTGCCTCAGTTCAGCTCCCGGGTTCGTCAGGAGGGCTCTTGGGGGGTGGATGCTCTGAACGTTCTTTGGCCATCTCGCCTCTTCTCTGCATTCCCTCCACTGGCTCTGATTCCCCGGTTTTTGACTCGCCTGTGTCGGGAGTCCCAGGAGATGATTGTGATGGTTCTCCTTTGGCCTCTTCGGTCATGGTTCCCCTCTCTGCTGCCGTTGGCTGTGCAGGGTCCCTGGTTTCTCCCTTGCCATCTGTCTCCTCTGCTGTCTGCTCCTATGTTGTCTCTCCCTTGGCTACAGCTGTCGGTTTGGAAGTTGAGAGGCAGGGGTGATGACATCGGGGGTTTCCGGAGCATTTAGCGGTGGCCCTTCAGCAGTCTCATAAGCCTTCTACCTTGAAATCCTGTGGACATCATTGGGGTAATTGTCAGCATTGGTGTCTGGCTCTGGATCTGTCCCCTTTGGCTTGTTCTTTTCAGGAGGATCTGCAGTTCCTTTGGGAGGGCTTTAAGAAAGGTTTGGCGGTTTCCACTTTGAGGTCTCAATGGGCGGCTATTCGAGCCTTCCTTTCTCCTTGGGGGAATTTGTTGGATGTGGAAGATTTGGTGTCTCCTCCGGATAATACGGTGAATTATAACCTGTCCAGCTGTTCAGAATTACCAATATCTATCTCCCTTATGTCACTACTTTGAAGCCTTTTCACATTTCCTCACACCTGAGCACCTTCCTTTACGCACGTTCCACCTGGAGCAACCTTCTACCATTAATGACAAACGAGTATTTTTTCTTTATAAAATGTACCTGAAATTGTATACCAAAAACTAAATGCAAGGATAAAAATTTCTTGGGTATTGCACTTTTATTGCTCATGTCTTTGGATCTGAATAGATATATTTAATACTATGAGCAGGCGCATTGCATCATAGAATGCACCTTAGAATGCTCATGAAAACTGTTATTTAAAAAACCTAAATAGGGTATTGACTTATGTCTCCATAAAGAAGGTCTAGGACCATTACTCTACGTAAACCCTGCAGAAGCCTAGCTGCTCTGTTTTTTGTATTATATTGCACCCAGGTCCACGACCATATTAGGGTTACCCCATTTTTGTAATGGGGTTTACGTAGAGGACAGCCCACCTCAGCGGGGATACGATCTCTCCATTGGCTGCCCAAAGAACAGCGTATAAAATTTAAGGCGCTTACATATGTGCATAAGGCAATTTACGGCGGTGCTACAGAGGAAGTTTCTTTGTATCCTATGCTCCTTCACGCCCCTTAAGATCAGCCACTCAAGGTCTTGTCAGAGTCCCAAAGATCAGAAGAGAAGGCTGGACCGGTTGGACGATCACATACTGTGCGGCCAGGCTGTGGAACAACTTACCTCAGACCATGAGATTGCAACCTGACCTTCAGGTATTCAGGAAAAGTTTAAAAACGCGGCTTTTTGCAACCATATGAGTGATCTTTGTCTGTGTCCCTGCTATTACACCCTCAGCGGCAAGACGCCTCGGCATTCGAGCGCTTTAGCAACATATAAACATAAACATTACTTTTAAGGTGGTGTTTCTTGTGGCCATTACCTCGGCTCTGCGCCTGGGGGAATTGGGGGCTCTGATGGTTTGGGAACCGTTTTCCTCCTTTTCAGAGGATGGGGTTTTCCTTCAACTGGATTCCTCTTTTGTTCCCAAAGTATCTTCTCAGATCCATCGCTCCTAGGAGTTGGTGTTGCCTGCTTTGAATGTTGATCTTGACACTCCCGATGACCTTCCTTGGTCTCTGTTGGATGTATGCAGGGCTTTACGTGTCTATTTGGATTGCACAAGTTCCTTTTGTAAGTCTGACTCACTTTCTGTTTCCTTTGGGGTGGACTCTCATGGTGGGAAGGCTTCTTCGGCTTCCATTGGTCGTTGGCTTAAACAGGTCATTGGATTGACTTACTCACTTTCTGGGTCTCCTACTCTGCAGGGGTGCAGGGGCGGTTGACTCGGGGGTGGCGGCTACCTGAGCTGAGGCTCGGGGGTTCCCCTGTCCCAGATCTGCAGGGTGGCCACTTGGGCATCCTCTAATACCTTTGTGAGAAATTATCGGCTCCAGAATTTGCTGGAGGATGATGCTAATTTGGGTTTGGGGGTACTACATGCTATGGGCTCCTGAATTTTTTGTTCTGCTGTTCAATAAATCACTGTGTTTTCTGTGTTTTGTGTCCTGGTGGTTTGTTTGGATGAATACCAGTCATTGTTTGGGTATTCTCACTTTGATAATGAAGGGGACAAGGACAGGAGCGAGCTGAGGGTGATGTCCTATTACTTACTGGTAATCTTCATTACTTCTGGTCTCATTGCCCTCGTCCCCTTCATTACTTCCCTTCCTCCCTGTCTTGGCGGCCTTCATCTGGGCTTGGTATTCTCAGGAGTAATGCTGGGACAGGTTCTCTTATGTACTCCCAGAGGGAGAGGGTGGGGTAGGGCCAACATTCCTTTGTTCTTTTTTTTCTGTCGGTGAGATAGGCTATCCCACTTTGTTAATGAAGGGGACAAGGACAACGGGACCAGGAGTAATGAAGTTACGGGTATGTAATATGGCAATCCCCAATACTCGAAGGTATTACTGATCCTTGCATTGAAAAAAAATGTCTTGTCAATGCTAACTCAATACACTGTAGTATACAACTCAGGGGTGTGTCATAAAACCATTACTGTCCACCAAATCTCTTGCTGCAACCCCCAAAGTCGCTTTCTGAACTAATGTCTAAAGTTAACATGAATTGGTTTGTCGATTTAAATGCCATGTCCTGCGCAAACTGCAGGACATCCTTTGTGTCCTTATAGGCTGATTGAGAGATAACACTTTTGTGTAAGAGAAAATCCACAACTGACAATGGCTCGTGGAGCGCTTTATTTGTGGCAGTGTGTTTAGCTGCTTCTAGCGTAATTATGCATAATTCCCACAAAATTAGACTTCATTACTCAAGAAGCGTAAACCCTGAATTAGTGCTATTTTCTTAATGCAAAATGCACCCTTGTGTTCGAAATGGGCTAGAGGGTGCATTTTGCTCTAAGAAAATAGGACTAAATGCAACAGGATACAAACAGCATCAGCCGGCAGAAGCTTGTGCTCTTTAAGTTTGGTGTTCTTGTGCTCCTGAGGTAAGATTTTTGCCTCAAATTATTATTAGCTATTCAAGAGGGCGTGATCTAATAATTTCAATAATTTTGCATCATAAGAGTAATGTCAAGTTCTCAAAATTACTCCTATTACTAATGTGTAATTAAAATTACTCCCAGGCCTATTTAATTGCCAGTACAATGGGCGTCCTTGGTGGTGGCTGCTGGGGCTTGTTTTTTTTAGGGAGGATGTAAAATTCTGGAATGCAATGGTCCATATTGATTAGAAAATCTAAAACATGTTTTGTGATCCACTGTTTTTCCACCACACCTTCCACCATTCATGTGCCTGTTTCCTTCCATGCTTGCATTCCATTTATTCATGTATATGCATGCACATTTCCCACTTATAAAAACACATGCTCCATTCAGTATTAATTGTACATGCTTATCATTTAATGTTTGTGTTATTATGGGTAAAAAGTGCGCAAATTGCCAATTTATTGTGTATCAGTGCGAATTAGAACATGTAACACATTTTAGTGGCTGTGAAACCGAATTTGTAAGCTAATTCTTGCATCCTACATTACTAATCACAAGGTCCAACTTTTGATTAATAACCAGAGAAGAGTATTTAAGTCTGGTACAGAAACATTTCTGGCTGGAGAGATCTTCAGTTTTCCTTGGGAGCTTTGTTTGAGCTGTGTACTTTAAACATCTAAACTAAAGGCTACTAGCGCATGGTGCCAGGCCTGCCCTTCTCTCAGCTCAGCAAGCCTTTATAGAGACAGACTGACCTTCTCAAAGCACAGAAGCTGATTTAAAACAACTTTGTTATCTAGCCAAGGTATGTGTGTCAGAGTCCACCTAAAAAAGATTAGATCTTTGGTGCCAATAAAAGGGAGCGAAGCAAGGACTGAAAAGAGTAGGATTTTATCATAGACCGTGAGTCATCATTCAGTGCTTTGAATCAATGAACTCTATCAAAAATATTTCAGTCCTTTTTAATGTATTGTGTATATGTTCATAATTACATGTATTCGTATACTACCCACTAGATTAGGGCATTCATTTTTAACGTAGCCTCTATAATCTGTGGTGTGAACATATTGTGTGTCCATCCATTGGTAAGAGGTTTTGAAACTCAGTAACAATACCAAGACTCCTGTAGCCACACAGGACTGTTAGCTACTATGTACTGAGTGTCCACAAGTATTTGGCAGGAGATTCGTGGGTTACAGTTTGTCTGATTTCCAGGTTTTGGAGTTGGCTAGGCCTGCTCTTTCCAGAGGGATTTAGATTTCTAAAACTGGGTCATATTTGCTGGTAATCCTGCAAAAATATATCTACATCATGCATAAACAATATGTATAAAGAAATCAAAGCTAGTGAATAACAAAATCATGTGTCAAAAACTTTAAACTTTAAGCATGCAATGGAATTGTGTTTTGTACCCCCAAAGCATGACTCCAGGGGTGACTATGGTATTCCAGTCTTTCAATGTACTCAGCACCCTACAATTTTTTATATTGCATTATCAGTTTGAACACACATTTGTTGAGCAATTATAGTAACTTCCTCCCCTTTGGAGGCCTCACATGGGAAACATCATTTACAACAATGTTTTAACCATGTAGACTTGCATGTAATTTGAGTTGCCTTTATCACGCATTCCTTTCAAATACATGATAATTTTGCGTGTGTATATGTGTGTGTGGGTTTGTGTTAGTATTCTTGCAGGGAACTGAGTGTGATAACACACTCACGCTGGTGGTATTTGATTGCACTGTGGGAACCTGAAACCAGGTCCCCACAAGGCAATGTCTTCTAAATGATATAAAATGACTGCCGGAACATCTGTGTCAATGTTTACAACTTTTTTTTTTTAATTGCCTTATCGGAACCTATGTTTCATCAAGTATGTTTATATTTTTGCTCAGTAATGCCCCTATAGACATGAGACAGCACCGCACTGCATTTAAACACATATCCCTCACCAGAAGCACGCACTGTCAACAGAAAGGACAGACATTTCAAAGGAAAAGCAGCATAACCCTGTATTTATCTAACAAAATTCATGCACATTCATTTTCTCTCTGTTTATTAAAATAACATGTTATTTGCATGAACCTACTAAATTTAGACTTTTCTGTTTGAAAAAATGTTACTGGGTTGAATGACAGTTTTAGAATCTTAGGTGTATATACATTTTTCCCACAATCATATTTATTAGGCTTTGCTTGGGTATCTGAACATTTACAGAAACAGCACATGACATAATCCAGCAAAAGAGCAGTGCATTTAAAATGAGCTAACATCCTCTCATCTTTAGGCATTCAATTGCCTTATGAATATGTGATGTCAAAATGCAGCTTAGTTGTATAGATGAATTTATGCCATGTTTAAACGAAAAGAATGTTCAATGTGATTACTCCATGCACTGTAGATTCCCTGCCTACCTATATAATCAAAACCTTTTTAATCAAAACGAAAGATATTATCTTACTATGAAATGCCACACATATGTTCAATTGGGGGAACAGCCATTACAACGCGGTTTTTACCACGCGCAGCTTTTACATCGCATGCGTTACAACACATGCGATGTTACAACGCAATGCCATTACAACGCAAGTCTTTACATCGACTTGCTCTAGATGGCGTGCTAACATTAGAAAAGTGTAGTTTACTATCCCAACACCTTCCCTACTGTTAAGTGGACTGGAGTTGGAATAGTAAATTACACTTTTCTAATGTTAGCACGCCATCTAGCACAAGTCGATGTAAAGACTTGCGTTGTAATGGCATAGCGTTGTAACATCGCATGTGTTGTAACGCATGCGATGTAAGTGCACGTGTTGTAATGACACGCGTTGTAATGTCATACATCCGTTCAATTGTTATTAATCAAAATCTTTTGTTACTTAGAAAAGGAGCTTGTTTCACCGCCCTAAGTCTATGTTCAGAAACGTTTATTATTCAGTAAAATATAATTTCTATTCATATTTGGAATGTTTTGACATGAAAAATGAAAGGGTACATACCTGAAACACAATCCTATGTGTATCCACTTGGCAGTGCGCACTGTTGAGCCCCAGTAAGCACCGCTTCTCGGTGAATTGTGTGAAGGACACTTGCTGAACTTGCATTCTACTCACAGAAATGTCATCCACCTACCGGCTGCCTGAGGTGTTAAAGGCACTTTTGTATTTCTGAAGGGAATTTTGTTTTGCTTGTTTGACTTTTTATGTTTTTATTTTCAAATGAAACTTTTTGTGTGAGTACACAAGCAGCATATGGGTGTGCGTGTATGTATATATGTGTGTGTGTCTGTGTTTGTGTGTGTAGTTGCATTGTATAAATATATACGTGTGCTTAAAATGTTTAAATATGACTGTAATAATAATAATAATAGATTTTATTGTGTATAGTTAGTTAAAACATTACAATTTTGCCTTAAAATCATCAATTTGACAAAACATTCCTATTTACATTTTCAAAATCCGAAAAAGAGAGAGACATAAAGCATCTAAAATCCAAGAGAGATATAAGCTATTATACTAGTTGATGCCAGGAACTAGTCTTCCACCATTTCATATTTTGAGTTCAAGTGCAAAAGATGCAAATATGTGTACCGCTGTACACATGGGACTGCTTAAAGTCAGCTTAACGTTAACGGAATTTTGACATAGAGAAAATGTACTGCAAGCTTGTTAATACCAAATACAAAGCTATACTTCTACGCCGAGCCCTTTATAGCAACCACCAGATTTTCAATGCGCTTTTTCGACTAGGAAATTAAGGGCTAGGAGGTTGCACATAGTGCTTGTACCAGGTCTAAAACCCGTTTAGGAAATTGGTAGAATCTCGTTAGAGGTGACCCAGTCTTCGAGCTCTATTAGAAGATTTGACGCATATATTTGAGCTTCTATGTCGATGAGCGTGATTAGTCTATAGTTCGCCGGATCTGATCTGAAGCCAGCTTTGAATATCGGGTGGAGAACGCTCCCTCTCCATGATGCAGGTATGATGCTTGACTGGAAAGCGTAGTTGAATAGTGGTGTAAAATATTCTGGCCAGAAAGATTTCTCTTGTTTGAAGAGCTCGTTTGGCAGGCCGTTTGGACCTGGTGCTCCGCTATATCTTCTATAAGATTTTTAGGACAGTCTCAAATATGACTGTATGTATGTGTGTAAGTATCTCTACTGACGTATATAAAAATACATACACACATATATGCAGAATCAAGTTTAAGCCTAGTTAGCAAACATTGCACTCACGTAGTGTCTTACATAAATTCGGCTTTGCTGTGAAAAGTAGTTGAAGATATTAAAGTCTGCGGCAGGGTGTGATGTCTGTTTGTTATCCTGTATCGCCTCTTGGCACTGCACAATAGTAGTGCCGGTGGGGCCAAATGGAGGCTAGGGCAAACTGAGATGAGGCACAGGCCACATCTGGCCACCCCCTGAAGACGCCAGTGGTTTGCGGTACTTTCCAACGTGCAAGCAAATCTTTAGCAAATGTAGGTCACAGCATTTTCTAAAGACATTCAAACTTTCAGTTTTTATTCTGCATTAGGGGAACTCTCAGAGTTTACATTCTGCTGTTGGATTGGCTTAGAGCCGGCTAGCAAGCCTCTTAGCAATTTGCAATCAACTTATTGTTTGTCCCGTCTCTTCCTGAATACCAAGGGGCAGATTTATGTTAGACTTGCGCCACTTTTACGCCGCCGTTGCATCACTTTTGTGACGCAGCGGCGGCGTAAACCCTGCGCCACGTTGTGCCCTATTTACATCATGACGCATCTATGGAGATGCGTCACGGTGTAAAGCCCTGCGCCATGTGGAAATATGGATTTTTCTGGTCAGATATGTCCCCTATCTTGGACCCCAACGGTTCTATGTGCATGTTACAAGTACATGTATGTTTCCTCCAGTTCCAGTTATGAAGACGCAAACACATGTGCGTCCACCGTCAACATGTCCTCTGTCAGATCCGCCATGAATAGGCCGGATATTCCATTCCTAAGTATGAAAAGCCACCGGCTTTATATGGTTCACTTATGCCATTTTTCAGTCCAGGCAAGTAGGCCCTGATTCTGTCATCAAACTCCTCTTGCCTTCTGCCTCTGAAAACTCCAGTCTGAGCCTGCACCTGTGACCATGAACTTTGTCTCATTCTCTGCGCGGCTCACGAAGCCTGACATCAGCCTATTCTCTGCCAAGAACTGTATTTCACCTTCGAGTTATCTGCTTCACCCCTTAGCCGATGCATTCCTGTCTAGTAGTTTAAGTAAACATTCTTCCAGCTACCGAGCAATGGCTCGGCTTCTCTGTCTTTATGCAAGTAATTCATAGTCCTGTTACCATGGAATATTCCTACCCCCTCGCATTTAGTGTAGACACTTAGACGCTTGTACACGCACGCACAGTCAGTATAGAATAGATTCTGTCCGAGAGTCCTTCTTTTGTGGATAACATAGTCCTTTAAACATAGGATGTTAGATATGATTTGGGATTAGGTTGACTTGACCCCCCAGACTTTTCGTCTCCACATGTAGAGCTAAATGTCAAGTCCCCTCCACCCCCTAGTTGCACGTCAATCACACGTCATGCTGCTGCGCGCGCATCTATGCCAAGTATTATCTTATAGATCCACCTATATATGACATCATAACCAATTATGTTCCTTTTTACTCCTTATTACACCCATTTTCGGTTACGCATATGAATCGTCATTTTCCTTATCAATTGTTACGCCTACTGCATTCGCTTCATTGTAATGTATGTACTATAAAAGTCATTTCTTGTCAATAAAGTATGTACTTCACTTCCTGAACCTCCGTGGTGATGGAACTTGGAGCAACCGATTATAATCGATCATTGGAATAAAGCCCATTCCGAACCTCTAGTACCACGGATTCTGCCTCTCATTTTACTGAGCTATTTTATTATGTTTCTGTATCAAATTAAGTCCCGGTAATGAATTTTATTTACCACATGAATGGCGCCCGAACAGGGACACTTTCTCATCTCACGCGCCGGCGGTGAGTTGCAGGCCCGGTCTCCTGCCACAGCTGGACGGACAATAACGCGTACCAGCAGGATTTCCTGTATCTCCCTCCGGTCAAGCGGGGGCGACTGAGGCTGCGATCAACACCCAGACGAGGCGGTGAGAAGTGCGAAGTATCCCGACCAGAGCCTAGCTGAGAGAGCAAGATCCGAGGTATACAGAGGCCCACCAGTTCGAAGTCAAGTCCAGTTTCCGACGAGTCGAGTCGAGTCCAGTCCGGTCCAAGTTCAGTCTCCGAGGCCTTCCGTTTCCGAAGCTACCCGGTGAGTACCATTACTGGGGAGGCATTTCTGACGTGCACATAGGTTGTGCCGGTCAAGACGGGTTTGGGTACACAAATCCGGTCTGCACTGTTTTAGCAGTGTATATGTACTGTTTAGCAGTATATCAAGTATTCCGAAGTATCTAGTTATGGTCAAAGAATTAGGCTTGGTGATTAGTTATGCAGACGATCATCATTGTTGGTTATTTTAAAGGTTAAAAAAAAATGTTTAATGTTTAATGTTTGATGTGTTAAACGTCCTGCATATTGTGGTATGAATGGTTGTTCATTATTGTGCTTTTGTACTAAGTGTGTTCAAAATCAAGTATCAGATCAGTTCTCAATATGCCGCTCTTTTCGAAACTAAGACAGATCACTACAAGAAAAGGGGTACTCGAAGAAGCCGTTCCTATTCCTCCTAGGGACACTCCAGGGTACTTCATGTATCATAAACATGGCTTAGACGCTATATTATTTCTTGATTTATGGGTAGACTACACCAAGGAATTACCAGAAAGTCAGAGGTGGCCCACAGCGGGAACCTGGGATGCAGAGTGCATCATGAAAGTCGAGGAAGAGTTATGGAAAAGGAAAGTCAGACAGTCACAGAAAGATGCCGTTGAGTTATGGCGTAAAGAATCTCATAGACGTACAGAAAAAGCACGTAGACAGGAAGAGAAGAGTAAAGAGAATTCCAATAAAGTCCGAGAAAATCTATTAATTGAGGAAGGTATCCGAGTGAAATCAGAACAAGTAGACAGACAAAGAAATGCCCTTATGAATGGTATGTATCCCCTTCTGGCCGAAGGATTACCTAAAGCTACTCCAGAAACACCGAAAGACTTGCCGCCCCCATTATTTCCAATAAAGGTACATCCTAAGGGGCATCCTAGAACCGCAGAAGATGTTTTTCTTTCCTCATATTTAGATGACGCAGCTCCCGAGTATGCTAATTCCGCCCCACATAGACCGCCTATCAGGGAGGTTCAACGCCAAGACCCAGTACCAGTATCCCTGCAGCAACAGATCGTGTCACAAGTTCCGGCAAGCACATCTGTTTCTACATCTGTTCCCACAGCTGCTTCTACAGCTGTGTCCACACCTATAGTTGCCGTGTCACGTTCAACGAATCCTTTCACACCCGACACCCCAGATGGGGCTGCGGGAGGTGCTAGCAACATTTTTTCTACGCCACCCAGAATAAATAAACTTACGTTTCAAGAGTCAGCACATTCACGTACCCCCAAACTCATAAATGCCCGTACGCTTAAGGAACTTCTTATAGATTGTAGATATGACCCTGTGCCCGGCAAAGAGGACGAAATGATTATGGCATCATTGCGTATCAGACGAGCCGCAGTGTATTTAGGGAAGTTACCAGGAATGACTGCGCATCTAGATAAAATATATCATTTTGTCCAAACAGGGCGAGATCCAGAATGTATTAACAGAGCTATGGAGTACCAGAAAGTGGAGATACAGGGGGAACTGTTACGTTTCCTCATAAATTGTGTGATCAGAAATGAAGACCGACCGGGGGTAGACCCGGAAGCAATGCAAATTCTTACTAGATGGAGCCAGAATATATCAGAAGGAAGACATGATAAACAAAATTGTATAATAGCCATGGGCCGAAAGATCCGTAAAGAAATCGAACGCCTACACGAAGAAAGATTAGCGGTAGACGAGTTCGAACAAAACGAGGAGGAAGGGTCTGGACTGCCCGCAGGACAGTCAGACACCATAGCCTATGTAGGTAGAGGAAGATCTTGTAATAGTAATAAATGTCCTATTAACCCGATACGTCCGATATGTCCAGATAATAACAGGAATTTCCAAATACCTATAATTAACATCAGGTCTAACGAGCATTCGTTCCAAGCCGCCGACAAACTACTCCGAGAACGAAGGGGTTATCATTTCCTCGATTCTATGGATGAACAAGATTTAGCTAGGGCAGCTGTCCATTGGGTGGACAGTCCCGGAAAATATAGTGATGATACAGTAGCACGCGCATTTTTGAATCTCACCCCAGATGAACAGCGGTTAGCTGGGATTTATATGATTCAACAACTCATTATACTATATCAGAGTCAGCATTCGGACCCTGGTCCCTTACCTGACATATTGACTGAATTGCTTATGAATAGATGGAGAGGTTCAGGTACTAAATTAATTAAAGAAATTCTAGAATCAAGAAAGCAGTATATTCTTTTTGTATGTTCAGACCGTGTCTCATTGCCCATCAAGGAAAGAACCACGTATTACATGGATAGACAGAATCCCTTACGAGAAGTGCACCCAATAAAGGGCGAGGACAACGAGTTTAAGCGCGTATTTGTATATACGCCCATATCGAAAATAGAATTGTTAGAAATGAAGAAAGTGGTACCCAGTCATGACAAAGATCCAGCGGGTTTTCACCGAGAAATTAAAGACATGTTACTCATGGGAGAGTATACCTATCCCGACATTATGACAATATTAAAGGTATTGATGCCTGCTGGCATTTATGAGAAACTCAGGGAAAAAGAGTGGGAGGTAGGAGACCAAAAGATAGAATGGTCAGTATTAGAAGCAGAAGAAAAGGCCCGAACTGCAGGAGCAGGACTCGGGGATAAAACTAAAGCACTACCAGGTTTATTAGTACAGGTACTGCCACGTTTACTAACTACAAAAAAGGAAGATTGGGGTACAATTTCAGCCTGTAAACAGAAGCAAGATGAAGACACTAGTGATTACTATGCCCGATTTGAAAAGTGTTTTGGTATAAATAGTGGCCTAAAAGCAAGTAGCGAATCATACCCACATCTGTTTGTAACAAAATTAGTAGAAAATGCTCTGCCCCAAGTAAAGAATAGAGTATTAAAATTCGAGAGTACCTGGCAAGGTAACACTCCATCACAAATGTTACAAATGTTACAGTACCATCACAATAGAATTAGAGAGGAACAAGAACATGAACACAGACGCATGAAAGACACGAAAATGAAAATGTTAGTTTCTCAGACAGTTCCAGCTGAAGGACATAAAAAGGGTATGACACATTCCGATTCAGCAGGACCTGTAAAAGGGACATGCAATTATTGTAAAAAGCCAGGTCATTACGTACACGATTGTCCAGTTTTGAAACATAATATCACCATAGGTAAAACACAAGAAAGACCACGGACACCTAGACAGGACCAGAATGAACAAGGAGCTCCGCAGCATGCACAGTCCATGCCAGCTTCACAACAGTCTATACAGTTTGTGCCAGCTGCACCAGCGCTGCCTGTTGCTGCCACACAAACCACGACACGACAACTGTACCAGACCGCACAGTACGACTATCCTGATTATCAACGATACGCATGAACAAGCCTAGAGAGGGAAGTTGACTTACCCCTTATCGAGATCCCTGTAGATCAAGAAGGACCTTATGTACATAGTGAATTATTAGGCCAAGACAGAAAATTTTTACTCGATACAGGGGCAAGTCGAACAACCATAAAACGTAGTGAAGTTCCAGGGGCACCCCTCTCAGGCTCACAGAATATTTCCCTTGGTTTTTCAGGAAAACCTATTGTTAATGAAGTGTCACAGCCTCTCCCACTTACGATAGGACCTTTGACCCGAACTACAGATTTATTGCTTACTAAATCATGTCCAGAAAATCTGTTAGGAATAAAAACACTGAAAGCTCTAGGAGCTATAATATGTTGTTCTCCGGAAGGAGTAAGGTTGTTTTTACGTGATTTTAAAGGTCACTATGTGTCTAGAGACATGGATCCCCGACTGCAGACTTTACCTACACACCTATGGGCACAAGGCCCTACTGATGTTGGTTGCATGAATATTACACCATATCGAGTCACATTAAAGGCAGGAGTGGTGCTACCACGAATGCGACAATACAAGTTACCACCAGATGCTGTAGTGGCTTTACTACAAATCATTGACGAGCTCATTACCCAAGGAGTAGTTGTAGAAACAGACTCCAATGTATGTAATTCACCGATAATTCCGATTCTTAAACGAACAGATCCAAAGGCCCCGCCAGTATATCGATTGGTTATTGATCTGCGCGAATTAAACAAATGCATTGTGCCACAATTTCCTGTGGTCCCAGATATCTCGTCACTACTGACAGCTATTGATTCCGAAGCGACATTCTTTACTGTAATCGATCTCAAGAATGCCTTTTTCAGCGTCCCAATAGATCCGGAAAGCCAATATTTGTTCGGATTTAGTTTAAATGGGCGTAGCTTTAAATTCTCACGCGCACCTCAAGGATTTACAGAAAGCCCCAGCATCTATAGCCAAGCACTGAAACGAGAACTCGACAGTATCCACATGCCAGTTAACACTGCTCTGCTTCAATACGTCGATGATCTGCTGATCACCGCGAGAAGCGAACCGGAATGTGAAAAAGCATCACTGACAGTTTTACAATTTCTAGCAGAAAAGGGGCACAAGGTGTCCCCTTCTAAGCTGCAATTCTGTGTCCAGCGAGTTATTTATCTTGGACACTCGCTGTCCAAGGAGGGAAGGCAGCTTACACCCGACCGCATTCAGTTAATAGCTAACATGCCAATACCCAAGACACAAAAGGAGGTGCGGGCTTTCATAGGCCTCACGTCATATTGCAGGCAGTGGATCCCTCAGTACGCATTTCTAGCAAAACCACTCATTCAGTTGACAACACAGGAGGCAGCCACATCGACTGTTCTCCCTTGGACTCAGGAACATACACAAGCTTTTGAAAGCCTAAAGAAAGCTTTATGTCAAGCACCTGTTTTAGCAACGCCATGTTACAGAAAACAGTTTACACTCTTTGTTACAGAACGCGAAGGTACTGCCTTGTCAGTACTCACACAGGAACAAGCAGGAGCACACAAACCATGTGCTTATTTTTCTAGTACATTAGATCCCGTAGCTCAGGCTTTGCCTGCATGCCTAAAATCAGTGGCAGCGACAGCTTTAGCAATCAGACAAAGCGATGCCATAGTGTTAGGACATCCATTGACAGTTCAAGTACCACATGCAGTAGAGGTTCTTGTAAATAGAACGCAAACACAACACTTGACTATAGCGCGACTTACAGGGTACGAACTTACATTGTTTCAGCCACATATAGAAATCAGACGCTGTAACACATTGAATCCTGCCACACTTTTGCCAGTAACCGGAACAGACCCACTAGCCCATGACTGTATTGAAGTTATTACAATAACGACGAAACCTAGACAAGACTTAACCGATGTCCCATTGTCAGACCCAGACCTGACATTGTATGTAGATGGTTCATGTATGAGAACAAATACAGGAGAGTTGGTGGCTGCTTACGCAGTCACAACAGACACTGAAATAATTGAAACTGATCGCATAAATATCTTGTCAGCTCAAGCCGCAGAGCTTATCGCTCTGACACAAGCCTGTATTCAAGCCACAAATAAAAAAGTCAACATATACACTGATTCACGTTATGCATTCGGAGTTGTACATGACTTCGGCGTGCTATGGCGAGAGAGAGGTTATTTAACTTCCCACGGTGCCCACATTCAGCACGGACCCCTCATTCATGCCTTATTAGATGCAATACATCTACCTACTGCAATATCAATTATGAAATGTAAGGCTCATACGAAGGTTACTGATATCATTTCTCAAGGCAATGATCTAGCCGACAGAACAGCTAAACAGACTGCTCAAACCCAAACATCCGACATGACAAAGACAATAGTCCCGATGCCGACACATTGTATGACAGTTAAAGATCCTACCCTTGACGTAATTGACATACAGACACATGCTACACCAGACGAAATAAAGAAATGGACTGAATTAGGAGGGATCCAAACGGACCAAGGATGGATGATGAAGGAAAAGTCTGTGTGGTTCCTTCCTGATTCAATGGTCCAAGTTATAGTTAACACTATACATAGTCCAGCACATCTAGGAGAAAAAGCTATGCTAGACAGCATTCAACACATTTGGTTCAATAAACATTTACGAGCAGCAGCCAAACAAAAGGTCCGTACCTGTATGATCTGTTGCCAGTTCAACCCAGGAAAAAGTGTTCCCGTAGAACAAGGTGGATTTCATCCTCCTAATCACCCTTTTGAAGTACTCCAGATGGATTATATCCAGATGGAACGATGTCGAGGATTCAAATATGTTCTCGTAGTTGTCTGCGCTCTGTCCCGTTGGACGGAAGCATACCCGGTTTCAGATTACACTGCCCCGACTACTGCCAAACAGTTAGTTCGAGAATTCTTCCCACGATACGGTTTACCACGTGTTGTTCACTCAGATAACGGCCAGCCGTTCTCATCCGAACTAATGAAACATGTTTCACTTCTGTTAGGTTATCAGTGGAAATTTCACTGTGTCCGACACCCCGAAGCAGCAGGTCTCGTAGAAAGACATAATCAGATACTGAAAATCAGATTGTCCAAAATATGCAGAGAGAAAGGTGTCGACTGGGTAGTAGCGTTACCAGTTGCACTCTTCTACATGAGAATGGTAGCACACTCTCGAACAGGGCTATCCCCGTATGAGGTGATCTTCGGCAGACCACCAAATATGTGGGGGACGCCTATACCACGCAAAATAACTGATATTGACTGTAATATGCTGACAGATTACTTGGCTTCCTTGATGTCTGCACTACAATCTTGTCGTTCACAGGTAGCTGCAGCCTTTCCCGACAACACTGAGGTGAAACCCCATGACGTAGTTCCGGGGGACCTTGTGCTTGTGAGAAATTTCGACCGAAAGACTCAGCTGGAGCCCAGGTGGAAGACACCCAAGTTGGTCCTGCTGACCACAAGGACAGCCGTGAAGATCGAGGGCAGGAAAGGATGGGTGCATTCAAGTCATATCAAGAAATTTCATGGACTTCCTTCAGATGTAAACAGCCCACCTCGTGTGTCCTCACCAATTGATTCAAAACTACCTCTGGCTGAGGCCGACAGTAAAGAACTCTATAAACTAAAATTAAGGCCTAGGCCGTCGGACGATTTGATTGTTTAAGTCCTCTCCTAGGTGAAGCGGTTGAATCTGTCTCCGACATGTATCCCCTAGACCTGAATCATGGACAGTCGCAGAAAATGATGAAACGACAGGCGTATTGTAAATCACTGCGTAGCCATTGCATAGTGACATTATTAATCTTGTTTTTCTTAAGTCTTTTAATAATTACTGCAAGTATATTGTTGCACATATATTACCCTATTGCCAGAAATGTTTACAATGTTACTGCCGAACATTCTTTTAGTGACTTACCCCCGCATGAATTGTCTTATAGACTTGCGCTGCGCAATAACACTTTCATTAGTATGTTACATCATTCCCACCAGACTAGTAATGCAACTAATTGTTGGGTGTGTGGCCGGCTCCCTCCCTATCAGAATTATGAAGGAGTCCTGCCTTTCTTTCCACATCCGTTTACACATAATGGCTCCTGTGGAGCGTGGTTTAGTTTAATCAATTCCATAGACTCAGATACAGCCGTTTATCAAGACCATTGGGTATGGGGAAATCTGAACCTAGTTTTATTCAAAGTCTGTTACCCTGACAAGGAGGGTCGCCCCAAAGGAACAGGAACTGATCTAGAAAATGAAGTATATGGATTAGGTAACTTTACTCCTAATCTCATGGTTCTAAATGTCGAATCCGAAGTTGAACTAGTTTTACCAACCATGTCAGTATTCCCAGCGAAGGGCGAATTGTGTGTAAGAAAGGTTGGTTCCATACATATGGGCCATAGTAAATGCACTACTATAGTAGAATTCAGTGATCAAGGCAAATCTTCATTTAGAGCTTATCGCCACTCCTACTTTATATGTGGTCAGACTGCATATATGCGTCTACCTCTAGATTGGGATGGTACCTGCTACATTGCATTCCTTTTGCCACCTGTTTTCCTAGCTCCTCCTGATTATTATAGAAATATTCATTTAGTACACAACAGAGAGCGGAGAGATCTCCCAATTGTCGATTATACTGAGACGGCATGGGACAAATACGTAGATTTTAATAAAGGCATCTTTCCCTATATAGGTACTGTTACTAATAGTAAGCTGATACGTAGATTAACTAGAACCCTTGAAGCAGTAGTGAATGAAACTATTTCCGCCTTAGGCAATTTAACAGAAGAGCAGTCTGCTATGCGGATTGTTGTGCTTCAAAATCGTCTTGTCCTTGACGTCATCCTGGCTGATAGGGGCGGAGCTTGTAGGGTCATCGGATCAAGCTGCTGCGTATTCATACCAGAAAATTCGCCATCTGTATATAAAGCTATAACTCGCCTTCATAAGATTGTAAGCCAGATACACCAGAACCCAGGCACTTGGACTTGGTCCGGTTGGTTTTGGAGTGTGATATCAGCCTGGGGATGGAGAGTTCTATCATTCCTAGGTATTGGCCTTCTCATACTATTCAGTTGCTGTCTATGTCTACAATGTGGACCAGCGATCTGTGGTCTGTGTGCAACATCGTGTATTCCACCACCAAGATTTCATTCGTCACGGAAGAAGAAAGAAGAACAAATGATGTTATATGAACAGATCAATGGATTAATGAAGATTGATATCTCTTGACGGGCAAGTAGGGGACAAGGAGGGAATGTGGAAATATGGATTTTTCTGGTCAGATATGTCCCCTATCTTGGACCCCAACGGTTCTATGTGCATGTTACAAGTACATGTATGTTTCCTCCAGTTCCAGTTATGAAGACGCAAACACATGTGCGTCCACCGTCAACATGTCCTCTGTCAGATCCGCCATGAATAGGCCGGATATTCCATTCCTAAGTATGAAAAGCCACCGGCTTTATATGGTTCACTTATGCCATTTTTCAGTCCAGGCAAGTAGGCCCTGATTCTGTCATCAAACTCCTCTTGCCTTCTGCCTCTGAAAACTCCAGTCTGAGCCTGCACCTGTGACCATGAACTTTGTCTCATTCTCTGCGCGGCTCACGAAGCCTGACATCAGCCTATTCTCTGCCAAGAACTGTATTTCACCTTCGAGTTATCTGCTTCACCCCTTAGCCGATGCATTCCTGTCTAGTAGTTTAAGTAAACATTCTTCCAGCTACCGAGCAATGGCTCGGCTTCTCTGTCTTTATGCAAGTAATTCATAGTCCTGTTACCATGGAATATTCCTACCCCCTCGCATTTAGTGTAGACACTTAGACGCTTGTACACGCACGCACAGTCAGTATAGAATAGATTCTGTCCGAGAGTCCTTCTTTTGTGGATAACATAGTCCTTTAAACATAGGATGTTAGATATGATTTGGGATTAGGTTGACTTGACCCCCCAGACTTTTCGTCTCCACATGTAGAGCTAAATGTCAAGTCCCCTCCACCCCCTAGTTGCACGTCAATCACACGTCATGCTGCTGCGCGCGCATCTATGCCAAGTATTATCTTATAGATCCACCTATATATGACATCATAACCAATTATGTTCCTTTTTACTCCTTATTACACCCATTTTCGGTTACGCATATGAATCGTCATTTTCCTTATCAATTGTTACGCCTACTGCATTCGCTTCATTGTAATGTATGTACTATAAAAGTCATTTCTTGTCAATAAAGTATGTACTTCACTTCCTGAACCTCCGTGGTGATGGAACTTGGAGCAACCGATTATAATCGATCATTGGAATAAAGCCCATTCCGAACCTCTAGTACCACGGATTCTGCCTCTCATTTTACTGAGCTATTTTATTATGTTTCTGTATCAAATTAAGTCCCGGTAATGAATTTTATTTACCACAGCCACATTAAACCTGCGTCAGGTTTAATGTATGCAGGGTGGGCGTTCCATCGGAAAAAGCCTCGGAAAAGTGACGCAGTGAAATCTACAAGATTTCACTGCGTCACTTTTCCGACGCTGCTGCGTCAAAACCCTGCGCCTGCTTGAAGCAGGCGTAAGGCATGACGCAGCATGTTAGGTATGGGCAGCCCCTGAGCATTGCTGGAGTTGCGTCGTGCTTGCGACACGACTCCAGCAATGCGCCGCCCTTACGCCATCAGATGCGTCACGCATCTGTTTATCCTTGCGCCACGATGCGCTGCATTGTAAGTGCGGCGCATCTGTGGTGGCGCAAGGGTAAACTTGCGTGACGCATCTTTCCTGGCGCATCCCTGCTGATTTGCAGGGATGCGCCAGGAAACATAAATCTGCCCCCAAGTGTGATTGCATTTGACTTCAAATTCCAGCAGCGTTCTTTTCGAATCCCAGCCTGCAAAGCTACCAGGTGGCTCTGTGTAATTTGAGACGCTTCATTCCAGACTAAAATGCCGTTCAATTGAGATGAACTAGCACTACAAGTCCCAGAATGCATAGGCTGGTTAAATGAAACTCAAGACAGGAAAACCGTGCGCCTGGTGGATAAAGTCATCTAGTAACCTTAAAGTGACCTTGGGAACGTATTCGATCGATGTTCAGATGTCTTCCAGTTTATATTACTGCCAGAAAACTTCAAAACATTCAGTCAGCTTACATTTAACAGCTGTAACCAATCTGCCTTTGCCAATAGATGCAGCAAGGAGGACATCCGATACAGGGGTGAATGTCAGAGTAGTTAGTCGAGCCGGGTGTTTTTCATGAACAAAGTGAAATAAGCAATTTTGTTCTGAAAGAGCTTCCAATTGAGCTCTTCCATATCCCTCAAAGCCCCCTCCAAATTCCCTGCGGCCCTCTCGCATACAGTGGGTTGAATATCTGCTGTGATAAAAAGGTGCTGTACATGTGTAAAATGCGAACACATCAGATGAACCTAAATACATATCACACTCAAGTGTTTAATAGCTTCAGTAACAGGGGTCGAGTTGACCATTTCTGGGGTAAGTCACGGAGGGACATATTATCAAGCCAGGCGATAAAATTATCGCCGCTTTAGCGACAGAAAACTGCCGCTAAAACGGCGATAATGGGCTTGATAATATGCTCTATGGAATTCCAATTGAAGCCCATGTTAGATGTCCTTCACATTTAACATGGGCTTCAATTGGAATTCCATAAAGCATATTATCAAGCCCATTATCGACGTTTTAGCGGCAGTTTTCTGCCGCTAAAGCGGCGATAATTTTATCGCCTGGCTTGATAATATGCCCCGGAGATCGTAAAGGCCCGCAGAGCCCACAAAAGAGATGTGTGAGGCATTGGAGTCATAGCTGGGAAAGAACAGACCGGATCCCGAGGTGTGAGCCTCAATAAAAGCCCAAGATAAGCTCTGCTTGAATCACTCATCTGTAATCTTCATTGCTCGGATTCTCTCTTCCTCTGTGCGTCTTCCATCACGAGGGTTTAAAGCCTGCACCTCCGCTTCTCACAACCTCTCAAGCGCGTTGCTGTTTCTATTTAACTGACCCCGGTCCAACCGCACAAACCCCATTTCACATAATCTCCATGCAGCTCACTAAAGCCCCTCATCAATAAAGAGATAAGAAGGTTCTGAGGAAAGGAAGGAGGGTATTTTGTAAGTAATTGGATGAGGAAGACAGAATAGGTGTAATGAAGATTACCGGTAAGTAGTCTAAGCATTACCTCCTCATCCCATTCATTGCATCATGAGGATATGCCACAGCAAAATACTTCTTATTAATAACATAACATTTTAAAAAAAGGTCACTGGAAACAGTGAATACCAAAACCTTCTTTGAAAAAACACCCCAGTGTACCTCATGGAAGCAGAACTACGGGGCATATTATCAAGGACGGCTGTAAAAATTATCGCCGGTTTAGCGGCAGAAAACTGCCGCTAAAGCGGCGATATTGGGCTTGATAATATGCCCTTGAGAATTCCCATAGAAGCCCATGTTCTGGTGTCAACATGGGCTTCTATGGGAATTCTCTGCGGCATATTATCAAGCCCATTATCGCCACTTTAGCTGCAGTTTTCTGCTGCTAAACCAGCGATAATTTTAACGCCGTTCTTGATAATATGCCCCTTGATTTTGACAAAACAGACATTCATATTGAGCTGTGACAAGCTGCTTTACAAAGGATACTAGATCCAAAACTCAGCTCGTTTTCTTGTGGTATATTAAGGCAGTAAAGGCAAATAAATAGAGCTGAAACCCCTGAGTGAAGCTCTCCATATGAGTAGGAATGGTGGGAAGGCATGCAGAAGATACCGCAGCCAAGGATATAAAAGCACACCAACCTACAGAGTTTCTTTGTTTAAATTTTTTGAAAGAAATAGTGGAACCGAGACTTTGACTAATCTGCAAATATTCTACTCCCAAAGTTTCCCGCCTGAGGCAAACTGGCGGTTGATGTTCCCCTTCGCTGTCAGATTGTCTCTCCTGACTTCTTTTAGTTAAATAGTTTTTATTGAAGGTATAAATGCACATGATTACAAACATGTATTTAGCCACTAAGAACAAAAGAAAAATGTAAGCATGTAAGCATATAAAAATAGTGACAATAAAGGAGGTGAATTCTATATAAAAAAGGTTACAAACAATGTAAGCAATAATATTAATATTGTTTAACCCCTTCGATGCTCATGACGGAACGGTTCCGTCATGAGCATCGGTTGAGCTGTGCTCATGACGGAACCGTTCCGTCATGACCACGCCCGCGCTAGAACCCTTCAGCACCGCGGGGGAATCCGCGCAGCGCTGAAGGGGTTAAAAAACAGGGAATAAAAACAAGGATTAATATACTACAATAAAGACAAAAATCCTAAATAGGAAGTAGACATACTAAACTGTTTAAATAGGGGAATCATTTTTTATCAAAAAGGAAAGAGGAAACGGAAAGAAGGAGAAGATAAGAGGAGAAGGAAAGAAAGGAGAAGGAAAAGAATGAGAGAGGACAGAAAGAAAGAGAAGAAGATCAAGATACTAAGAGTAGGTATAGATTATGATGATGATGATAGAAAAGATGTAAAGGGTAGCCATAGTAGGTCAGATTTAATTTGCAGATGAATGGAGGATTGAGGAATAGAGGCGATTCTATGTTCATCACAAATATAGTTCCACCAATGGAGAAAGGATAATTTAGAATTGTCTTTCCAGCAAGTGAGGATAACTTTAAAGGCCACAGCAAGAAATAAATCCAATAATGGAGAAACAGGAGCAACAAGATCAAAATCTGGCGAAACAGTGCCTAAAAATACATTTTGAATATTAAGTTGTACATTATGAGAAAAAATCAGTGTACATTTTGACCATATATCATTCCAAAAAACATAAACCTTAGGACAATAAAATAATAAGTGTATTAAAGAACCTTCAGCATTAAGGCAAGACCAACAAGATGATGTGACAGAGTGATTGAATTTATATAACATAAGGGGAGTAATGACGACTCTACTAAAAATAAAAAATAGGGACTGTGTGAGATTAGCAGCTTTGGAAGTCTTGAATAGTTTCTGCCAAAATGTATCCCATTGTGATAACGATGGAGTCAAGGAGAGGTCATGTTCCCATTCCAGTTCCACCTTAGCTTTCACCCGTGTACAGATAGGAATAGATAAAGATTTATAACTAAAGGAGGCACTAGGGATAGTATCAGTAGAGATTTGAAATAATGGAGAGTCAGAAAGAAAGGAAGTAGGAGTTGGTATAGAAAGGAATTTCTGTAGACACCCCTGTAGAATAGAAACTAAAGTATCATATTGCTGAATACAGGCATCAGGAAGTTGGAAAGATTCTTGCAACTGATGGAAAGAAAGAATCTCATTATTAACAATCAGTTGATGTACATAAAAAAGGCCCTTTTCTTTCCATTGTTTGTAGTAGAATGATTTGTGGCGAAATTTAATGTACTTGTTAAACCAAAGTGATGACGCTAGAAAGGATTGATAATTAGTCAAGTTCTTAAAGAAAAGTGTGTGTAACAAAAGTTGAGAATGTTTCAAAATAGGGTATTTGGAAATAAAAGTACAATTAGTCATGTGAACAACCTCTCGCATTGAAAAGTCATTTAACAATGAGCATTCAACATTAACCCAAGAAGGTTTAGGTGAGTCCTGATAATCCTTGGACAAAGCAAAAAATTGACGAATCAAAAATGCATTATGGTATAAATTAAAATCAGGAAATCTTACCCCCCCTTCATTTTTAGGTCGAATCAGTTTAGACAAAGCAATACATGCATGTTTATTATTCCATAGAAATTTGGTGCATAGCGAATTAATCTGAGAGAAATAATATTTAGGAATTTTGAATGGCAACATAGATAATATAAACAGAATCTGAGGGACAATCATCATTTTAATTGTATCAAGTCTGCCCCACCAGGAGAGAAACAGGGGAGACCAGAGATTTAACAAGTTAGTAATTTTAAGTTTTAAGGCAGAGAAATTCTGAGCTAATGTGTCACGAATGTTGGGGGAGGGCACCATGTGAAATTAGACGATTCAAACATATACCTATAACATGAAGGATTTAAAGGTAAACTCTCAGTTTTAGAGAAGTTCTGTTTGTAACCAGAAACCTTAGCAAATGATGCAATTTCCTGCAAAAACGGGGGTAGGGAAGATACAGGATTAGACATATAAATAAGAACATCATCAGCATATGCAGACAACTTAATTTGGTGAGTTTTAAGATTAAAACCAGTAATTAGAGGATTACTTCTGATACGTTCCAGAAATGGCTCTAAACATAACAGGAAGAGTAGTGGTGAAAGAGGGCAGCCCTGACGTGTACCCCTTTGAAGGGAGAAATAAGGGGAAAAGAGACCGTTAACAAAAATACAGGCTTTAGGATTGGTGTATAACAACTTAACATATGAAATAAACTTCGGACCAAAGCCAAACCATCGTAAAGTATGAAGCAAGAACTCCCAATTAACACGGTCAAAGGCTTTTTCAGCATCCAAGGATAAAGCAGCTAATGGGGAGGGGTATTTTTTACTCAGAGCAAGGATATTGGAAAACATTCTGGCATTATCAGAGGCCAAACGACCTTTAACAAAATCAACTTGGTCTGGCTTAATGAGTAAAGGGATAATTTTCTCTAAACGAGAAACCAATATTTTTGCAAAAATCTTACAATCATAATTAATTAGTGAAATAGGACGAACATTTTTACAATAGGAGGAATCTTTATCTGGTTTGGGAATTACAATGATAAGGGCTTCCAAAAAAGAACCACAGGCTTGGGAATTAGAGATAAAAGAATTAAAAAGTTCTAATAATTTGGGCGCAAAAATTGAGGAGAAAGCAGAAAGTAGTTCAATTGAAAAGCCATCCGGGCCAGGCGCTTTTGCTTTCTTCAGAGATTTAAGAGCATCAGATAATTCTTGTAAAGAAATATCTTCTTCAAGGGGTTGGAAATTATCTTGGGAAGTTTTGGGCTTAGGGATATCACGAAAAAAAGAAGCAAAATCATCTTCAGAGGGCTTGGTAGTTTCTGTATATAAGAGCTTGTAATATGATTGAAATGTGGCAATAATGTCAGAATCAGATGAAAGTAGTGAATGATCCGATTCTGAATGAATGGGGCCAATAGTTTTACGTTCTGATTTAATTTTTAGATAATTTGCCAACATTTTCCCGGCTTTGTTTTGGCCTCCGTGATATTTCGACTTAATCTTGAGGAGAATATTACAGGCATCCTTTGTGACTATCTTATTCAGGTTGGATTTAGCTTTGATTAATTCTTGTAATGAAGAGGGAGATTTGGAAGAGTAATACTTGTGTTCTAGCGATTTTATAGTAGTTAAAGTTTCTTTATATTTAGTATGCATCAATTTTTTCTTCTTAGAGGAATAGGCAATAGTGAAAGCCCTGAAAGATGCTTTAAAAGCATCCCAATTGTTGTGTAAGGAGGTATCTAAAGAATTATTGAAAGAAAAGAACTCCTCAATAAAAGAGGTCGCTTCTAAAATAAAAGTACGATCTGATAAAAGGAAATTATTGAAACGCCATCTACCTTGTTTGCAAGTGGTAAGAGATAAATCAATATTGGTGGATACAGGGGCATGGTCAGATATAAAGATGGATCCAATGTCAGAAGACTGGAGACAAGGTAACAGTGACTTGGAGACAAGAATATAATCAATACGAGACCTAGTATGGTGTACAGGTGAAAAGAAAGTAAATTCTGAGGCATCAGGGTTACATGTTTTCCAGGTGTCGAATAGAGGTCGAGAAGAAATGGCCGTTTGAAATGACTTGTGGGATTTGTCAGGTTTGAACTTGCATTTAGATTGTCTATCAGTGAACGGGTCCAACCAATTATTAAAATCACCACCAATCACAATATTAGAATTGGAAATAGACAATAGTTTCAGTTTTATAGATTGCCAAAATTCAGTGTCAGGTTTAACAGGCCCATAAATATTGAAAAAAGTCACTTGCCGTTTATTTATGATAACCTCAGTCAATACCCAACGACCATTCGGATCACACTCAGATGATATAATTTGTGCATTAACAGATTTGTGAAATAGAATAGCGACACCACTGTGACGGTCAATAGTAGGAGAGAAAACAATCTGATTGACCTATTGACGTTTAAGTTTAAGTGATTCTTTATCATTGCAGTGGGTTTCCTGTAAAAAAGCAACCTGGGTGTTAAGTTTAGCTAGATGAGACAGTACCTTCTGACGCTTGACGGGGTGACCCAGACCACGAACATTCCACGAAACGACATTAACCATACTTCTGGATGCAGGGGAACGTACAGACATAGGACCATAAAACTGCGGGGATGACAAGAAAAAAGAAGGAAAGACATTTTTCAGTAAGTAAAACAAAAGACCAATTTATAGGATAAAAACCAGAACAAGAAAACAAAATTAACAAGCATTTGCAATGCAATAGGTCTCGTATTTACACGAGTTTAAGCTATTGGCATTGTAAATGAGAATGCCTTTTATTTAGGTTTTAAAAACAAAAATAAAAGGCATTGTAATTTGCAATGTCAATATCTCAAACTCGCGTAAATGCGAGACCTATTGCATTGCAAATGCGTGTTATAGGGAGTGTCCAAAATTCGCATTATTTGCATATGCATAAGTACGTGAAATGTTTGAAATGTTAGACGAAATTACACAGAATTATGAGAACTATAAAACTAGCATTTGGCAGTATACTTGAGCGCAAGATGTGTTAGTGCAGAGGACACGTTTGAGCTGAAAAAAAATCTCCTGGAAAGAAGCAGCCACTCGTGTTCTGGTCGTCTGCATGCTGCCTTTGAGCACGTGCATAAATACGCAGCATGGTGAAATAATTTAATTTCTGGAATTTTGTGCTACTATCGTACCGCAAAATTGCGCCTCGTAACAGCATTTTAACCGGGCCCAATATATACCACAACAGAGTAAATAATAATTAGTATTTTTTATTAATAATTAGATCATTAAAACATCAACTAAATATGATTTTCATGATATCGTAATCCTACAGTAACGCATAACTTTGAGTTGAGTCGTCCAGAAAGGTTTGTCGCTGTTCGATAAAGAGAAACATGGATTGAGTTTACGAGTATAATTGGTCTTTGACTTGAGATGTGCACATTCTCATTACAACACACAGCTAAATTAAATTGTAAACAGTCCAAATGCAGAGGGAAATAAGGACTCCATGCTTTGCAATAAATAATGCTATCCAATAAGGGACACCCAAAAAACCCAGAAAAACGTATTCTGTGAAGTCTGGAAAGAGAAGGTGCAGCAGGTGCAGTGGCACAGCTGTGTATGTGCGTGTGTGAAAGTAATCGCGATCGCGATCACATCAAAGCGGCCGTGCAGCCCGCGAAAGTGAAAGCAAACGAGTGCTTTCAGGCCTCCAAATGGTGCGCGCGCCCGGCCGACGCACATGCACTGTATTTGGATGCCTGAAAAGCCACTGTTTGCACTGCCAAAACTCGCTTACTATAAGTCTCGCCAGAGCAGCGCTAAAGCGCTGTCTCAGACGAGACCTAAAAACGAGTAATAACGGAGAAAAGGAAAATAGAAATAAAGAAGAGGGAGAGAAAAGAGAGATAAAAGAGAAAAGTGGAGGAAAGTAAACAGATCAAGGAAGAACATCCAGATCTGTAAAAAGATAGAAGATCTAAGAGCGGGGAACGTAGTGACACCAAAGGACGCGGACAACAGAGAACGCAGATGCAGACAATAAGGAATGAATTCAGAGCCCCACAAAAGTAAAGAGGGAACTAAAAACAACATAAGAGAACATGCAAATCGATATAACAAATAAAGAAGAAACAATCCAGCAATGAGATTGGAATCAAGAGCCGGTATCCATGCCATGAGAGGAGAAATTATGAATAAAAAGCTTGAGTTTATCCGGATCCTCAAAGAAACGTGTGCGACCCTCATGAGTGATTTTGCAAAGGCAGGGATGAAGAATTCCATATTGAATATTGAGTTGTCGCAACTGAGGTCGAAGTGCAAGGAATTCTTTGCGTCTGGCGTTTGTAGCATTAGATACATCTTGAGATATGAAAATGTTATGTCCAGACCAAATAAGCCGACGTTTGATTCTAACAGCCTTCAAAACTTGCATGAGTTCGGTGAATTCCAAGAACAACATTATAATACCACGAGGTTTGTTAGCAGATGGATGAAGTCGACCCAACCGGTGCGCTCTTTGTATGTTGAGAGGAGTGGACGAAGCCTGAAGGTCTAGAAGCTCTGGAAGGAATTTCTTTAGGAATGATACTAGGTCAGACCCTTCAACATTTTCCGGCAGGCCAAAAAGGCGTAAATTATTTCTACGATTGCGATTTTCAAGATCCTCAGTGTGGAGTTTTAGTTTAAGGATTTCTTGTTCAAGGAAAGGAATCTTTGTAGAAACATCTTGTATGTCGCTGACCCGTTGCTCAAGGTCCAGTACCTTACTTTCCATAACAATCCATCTTTCCTCAATTTGTTTAAGTTTGTCGTTGGTAGCGGACATGAAGGGCTGAAGGCCTCGAACCTCATCTAAGATGGAATCCAGGACTGGATTTGGTGATGATAAAATTGGCGAAGGCGGATCATTTTTGTGCCTTTTCGGTTTTGTGCCAGAAACCGATGGTCTGGACGTGTGGGGATCGCTAGCCATCATCAAAAACAGCAAAAAGTCAGACAATAAAGTAAACCCAAAGCAGCAAAAACTTGACGGCACTGCAATGTAGGGAAGTAGGTACGCCACTCACGCAGGTGCACTGCAGCAACTCAGGAATTGGCGATTGGATATGGACGTAAGCTTAGGCTTGTACGAGGCAGAGACAACCCAAGGCCAATGTACCGATGGACATACTAATAAAGACCAGTGGAACCATGCCTTGAATGAAAGCAGTCCAGCGATATCAGATAGAAAGCACCTCACAAAAGCAGCAGAAATTGAAGAAACTATTAACAGTATAGGCATCTCATGTAATACAGAACATGCGAGGACAAGCAATGTATACTGAAACAGGTGGCGGGCCAATGCATTGCAGTACCAGGAAGTGATGGAAAACGGCTAATAACGTCGATAATAGTGCAAGTGGTGGGCTTCAGGCATTACAAAAACTAGTTGGTGGCAGCAAAAGGCTCAATTCAGAAGCCGCCATTTGGAGACGAAATCAGGGGAGGGAGATGCGAGCGCCGCGGATATACGCAGCAAAATGGCGGCCGCTCGTATCTCTGAGGGGAAAAACTGCCGTTGCGGAGAAAGACCGTCAAAAATGAGGAAATTCGAAGGAGAGGCGGCCAAAAGACTCACCGCGATGCCCACATTGTAAGGCAGTCCCTCTCTACAGCAAAACTGCAGAAATGAAGCCACAAAGAAGGTTCCGAGTCCCGCAACGGAGCGGAGCTCACGCAGGATCCGCCATGTCACTTCGGCGTTCAAGCCACGGCCCGTCTCTCCTGACTTCTAATGCCAAATCTTTGAACAGAGACAGAAGACACTCAAGGCCTTCCATACTGCCATCAACTTTCTCCAGCTGTAGGACCAGTTTGACTCTTGGACTGAATAATGATTCTAAGCAGATAGATCCCCCAATACACCTCCTCATCCCGGCCTTCTGCGTCCATAGTTAGGATCTTCTGATTTTGAAGTGAAAATGTTTTTTTTCTCCTCCAGGGTTTGAGTCTCTATCAACCAAAAAGTTGTCCCTGAATGGAAGGCGTCACCGGAACACATACCTTATAATCTGCTTGTTAGACCTGGCCTCTTTTGGCGTGGTTTCCCCAGTCTTTTTGCTTCTGACCTCCTGTTTTTTTAAAGGTTTTTATTAAGTCTTATTATGCATGTTACATACAAAGTATAGAATATCTCATCAATCCGTATAACAACATAAACAACCTGTGGCAATATTATACATTGGTGTAATACCTCCTGTTTTAGACTGTGTGCTGAACTTTGTTTTTGCTGGTTTAGTACTCTAGGCACTTTACCACTGCTGACAAGTGCTAAAGAACATGTGCTCTGTGTTTAAAATGTAATGGCATTTTGTTTCTCCATGATTGGCATATTTTATCTACTAATAAGTCCCTAGTACTGTGTGCTACATGTGCCCAGGACCTATGTAGCAAGCTGGCTATTTATATGATATACCAAAATGAGGTATTTTGTGCAGAGTCCTGGGGCCCCTTATGAGTGGGCAAGGGCTTGCTCTAGCAATATCAAGGTGCTCTTCTAGGAGGGAGTGTGGTTGAGCAGCCTTAGGTTTATCAGAGAGGAGTGTTAGATATCTGCAAATACACACAATAGTCAATAAATTATGCACATGATGACTCAATAAGGAGATCCACACCAATTTATCAAAATAACACATATTTTCATATATGTTTAGGCACTAGAATCAAGATGATAAGGTAAGTACGTTTTGCAAGAGAAATACTTCACGAACAGCGACTTACAAGACTAATTTCCGGGACTTAGGGTAATTTTCCAAAGGTCCAAAGCAGTATCAGCAGGTTGCCTCCAGCAGTACTAGAGCGGTAGGATGCAGGGGTGCAATACAGCATTGGGTGCCCAATATTTGTCTACGGGGATCGGTCTTCGTGAAAACAGGCAGCAGGTTTGGACTGGTAGGATAGTCAGGTTGAACCATGCTAAGGGCTCAAGTCTTATGATGCTAGGGGACATGAAGACACCGTTGGTCCTCTTCTAGCAAATCTTGTGGATGCGTGCAAACACCCGTCAAGTCTTGTCACCCTCCCCGTATGCGCAAAATGACATGACAAGCCCACCAGCATAAAAACAATTCCTCTACATTGCGGAGTGTGGGCTTTATTAGTAACTCCACATTCTCGGCAGAGCGCAAAGTTGCCGAATTCCTCAGACTCCGCGAGCGCAGCAGAATTTTACGCCCAGGTCTGTGTTTAAGGTTCTCCAAAGCCTTGATTGAGCTTGCCTCCTGTTGCTGAAGTCTCCATGAAATCAAAGACTTTACCTGCATCTTGATACCAGCACCTGGGCTCCTCTGCTGTGAGTCCTGCCCTGCCAAGTTGTGTTAAATCCAGTCCTGAGCCCTTGGAGGAAAAATTAATGCCGCAACCAAGAAATCGATGGTTCGACTCCGAAGCATCAGTTCGCAACTGGCGCATCTGTGCAAAATCGACACATCGTCACTGCCTGCACCAAAGCCATGGGCACTGCTTGCTGAGTGCATGACACAGTGACCTCGACTTTTAACACAGCCCTTACTTTGTCACAGCACCTCCGAAGAACCACCACTGCATGAGTCTTGAGCACCGCTTCACTGAAGTGTGTGACCCACCACTCCGACGCAATCCCACCCCTGCTTGGCATTTGACCACTGCATCGCCTTCAGCCCAGTGGTTGGCATCAACACTTCATCGATGCCGCGTCACATTCAGGAACCGAGGCCTTGCACTTGAAAGCAATGCATCACCTCCTCTATACAGCGCATCGCTCCAGAGTGGCAAAGCTTCAAGTACCCTCCACCACCTAAAGGAACTGACGCATCACTTGCATCTGCAACACCTCACCTCCTCTGTGCCACACATTGTCTTCAATTTCTGATGCGTTTAAGGTACTGTTAGGGGGTCTGTGTGATTCCAGTATCCAGCCCTTGCTTCATTGCGGTCAGACTGAACTTTTGGATTTGTCCTGGTCAAGCACGACCAGATAGCCCCAGTTGGAGCTATAGACTTCTAAGCATAGCATTTTGAGTTAGTCTTTAAAAAATCATATCTAGTCTTGTGCATGTTGGATTTTTGTCATTTTGGTCTTGTTTTACTCAGATAAATATTGACTATGTTTCTAAACTGGTGTAGAGTACTTTTGTGGTGTTTTCACTGTGTTACTGTGTGTGTGCACAAATACTTTACACATTGCCTCTTTATTTTAGCCAGATTGGTCTGTGCCAAGCTACCAGAGGGTGAGCACAGGTAAACCTTTCATGTGTACTACACTTACCCTGACTAGAGTTTGGGTCCCTACTTGGACAGGGGGCATACCTCTGCTAACTAGAAACCCAATTTCTAACGCCACTAAGCCTGGAGACCAAGGTCGAAGGATGTGGAGAACTACTTGTCCTACGTGAAAAACATGCCCATAGAATGATTAATATCATTACTGCCTGGAATGAAAAGGAAAACAAGACAAAATGTTCTTTCCCTTCTTGATCCTATACAAAAAGAAATATAGGAATTCCGAAAAAGACAAATAATAGTTATCATATCTCCCTGGATGTGGAACCTTTTCCTTACTGGAGCCCTCTGCTGTATATGGATCAGTTTCAGATGGCTTAGCAATTTCGGTCTCATTGCTGTGAGAAGTAATACTTTCCCCAGCTCTCCTGAAATCAGCCTATATATAATCCAATTTCTGAGAAGGAACAAGAAAGGATTTCTTAAAAATCTGAAGTGTTCCTAATCTCAGCAAACTTCCTTGGTATGACTTATTAACTGGGATCAAGACAGGGCTTGAATCAATAGATCGTGGAGAAAAGAATATATCTCAGTCCCCTTGCTGTGAAAAAGTTCAATCACAGGTGCTAAAACATTTTTGATTACCATTGATTTTTAATCTGAAAGTAAGGACCCGAAACTGCCAATGGCCCACTCTCACTAAAAACTGGAGATACTGTTGGCGTGACAGTGCAATGGGAATATGCTGGTAGGCATCTTGCAAGTCTATTCTTATCAAAAAATCAAGTTAGGTTACCAAAGGAATAACCTGTTGAGGGGAGCTCTGCATGAAATGAACAATGAGAATATAATAATTGAGTTCCTTCAAGTCAATAAGCATCCAAAACTCTCTGGACTATCTCGCTGGACCAGAAATACCTATGAGTACCAACCGGTTCCTCATTTCCCAAGAGGGGCTTGTGCTATGTGTTTCTTTTGGATCGTGGTAAGAATACTGTACAACAATGCCTCCCTCTTGATCAGATCTAAGAGAAGGTAAGTGACAGCAAACCTGGACCTTGGGGAAATTGAGGAAAATAGTTTTCTATCCCAAATGGACCACCTAATGGACACATTTGTCCAAAATTCTAGTAATCCACACAGATTTAGAAAGGAACTCAGATGATGATCTACTTCACCAAAGACCTTACTGAGTCCCCGAATCAAAAAAGCCTTACAAAGGCCCAAGATCGTCACTCGCTCAATGCAAGCGATTACAACGTAAACCATCATTAAATTAAAAAAATTGAAAAAAGATAAGATTATAATTATGGACTGCCTTATTAACCCCTAATGCCAAAGACCCATGAGAAATAGGTTTGCACAATTAAAAAAACAGGAGTGGAAGGGGGAGGTATTTTTGTGGATATTGATCACTTGTCAATATAATAGAAACAGACATGCATTTCAGAGGTTTTCAGAAGTGGAGGAGCACAGGCTAGTATCGCATGATGTAATGAATGGGACAAGAAAGAGTATGTTGGCAGTTTTTATAACACATTATGCCAATGAAACAGCCATTTTAGAACTGAGTGGGTGAGGGAGAGATTTCGAAGGAAGGGCTGGCAAGTGAAATGAAGGTAATTAAAATTAAATAAGGAAGGGATCTTGAGAATGGAATTATCTTACCTAAACCCCTTGTATCACAACGGATGGAGTGGAGAAACTCATAAATGCCTATGTGAATGGGCCCCAACACATTTAACTTGGATTAAACAATATATCTCAAGTTCTTGATGTCCATGTTGGAATTTTTCTTATACCTGAGGTTCCTAATCTTCTGGTACTAATACCTTGAGGTCTTGGCCCAGGGGGATCTTGGGCTAGCAAATAAACCTTGTTTGTACCACACAACTTTAAACAGCTATACATCTTGAACCATTTGCCACACCGAAGTAATCCAATGGTGGACTGTTCCAGGATACCGGGGCTACCTATTAATTGAGGCTTAGGATCTGCTCAGGATTTCAAACATGGACTTCTATGGTCCTATATGTACTTATAGGATGGAGCTGACATGTCTAGGGCCAGAAAGGAGCAATCTTTCAGGTCAGGATTGATTCTGACAATCTGAAGAAACAGGGAACAAAGGCAAACAATGGACTTCACACTCCACATCGACAGACGTTGGATTCTTTGAAGCTTTGAGCTGGACATCAGCACAGCTTGTCAGGATCAGTGGCTCCCAAGGTGTGTCTCTCAGGCAACCATATGGGGTTGGGGACACTTCTTGCAGAATTCAGCAAATTTGCTCAAAATAGAACCATGTTCATGCTATGCAAGACTGGGGTTAGAAGTGCTAGGATAGGATACGGTTGGGTACCACACACAAAGAGAGCAGACCCTTGTGCAGGGCAGAGTACGATTGTCTCATCTGCACTTGGTGCTAGTGTTATTGCCAGCACTCCTTCATCTCAGGAGGGGGGCTAGGCTGAAGATGTGGATATGGTTGGGGAAAATTTTACACTGGCTCTTATCAGTATGAATGTAGTACAGGATGTATGCCCTAATGTATACAAGGTGGATGTATTGTCCATACAATTCCTAAAGCCAGGGTAATATATGTCGGGTATGGTACACATCCCCCTTCACAGTTCCCTCAGGACATTTTCTGCATGAACCACATCTTCTGTGAGTGAAAATTACATGAACGACATAGGCGTTAGTAAAACAGAAACTACACTGTGGCATCCGGCAGGTTGCTCCATTCACAAGGCAGCTTAGGGGATGCCATGGAGATGGATGTGAGGCATGTCATTGGAGTCACTCCTAGGGACAGTTATTGTGGAGCTACTGTCATGTGTGGATGGGACCCTTTTTATTGTCTTCAATAAACTTCAACTTGAATCATCCTTTTGCCTGAAGAAGTTTCATTCACAGAGGACTCTTTGTTTCACACACCTAATGGGAACCCCGGTAATCAGGACTGCATGCAATTATATTTTTATAATAAAGATTTCTCACAGCTCTAATGCTAAGCTAGGCTCAGACACTCTATTTGGCTAGGCCCAGACGCTCCAGGACAAGCTATATCCCCACCAGAAAAAAAGACAAGCAACCCCAGATTATTTCACTTTTTCTAGTTTCACATCAGTGAGCTGTAGTATGAATTACATGGCATCATGAGAACAGGGATCATGTCTAAAAGGAAGCAGACTCGGGGTGCAGGTAAGCGCTCCTTTAACCCCTTCGACGCGGCGCCGATTCCCGCTGAGCGCTGACCGTTTCTTGCGCGGGCGTGGTCATGACGGAACGGTTCCGTCATGAGCACAGCTCAACCGACGCTCATGACGGAACCGTTCCGTCATGAGCGCCGAAGGGGTTAAGTACATCCATCCGTCAACTGCGATCTGCAGCAACAGCCGTCCTCCCCGCTCCCAAGTTCCACGCAGGGAACCCCCACGAGCCTCCGCATTCTACATTCCACATAACCCAACACACCCCCCCATCCTTCACAAAACAAGAAAGAAAAGATTATGTCACAACAAGAAAAAGAGAAATAACAAAAAGTGAACATGAGGAGGAACAACCAGGTAGAAATAATAAATAAATAAATAAATAAATAAATAAAGATACAATTAGAACCTAATCCTTGAATCTGGCAGGAGTTGTCTTAACCCTGGAAGACACCCTGTTTTGGTCCACAATCTTTGGAAGGCACACTCACACAAAGCTCCAGACCTGAATCCACCTATACACCCAATTTATGATTCACATACGCGGCCTTAGATTTGGGAACCACTGAAACCACACTCTTATTCAAAATGTTACCATTCTCCAAAATGACCAAACAATCCTTCACCTCCCTGATGCGAACAGGTGCAGAGAAACGAGACAACCCCTTGCGAAGGGAACCAGGTTTTTTAATTCTCACCCAATCACCAACACACACAGGGGATGCTCTGCCACACACATCTCTGGTGCAGTACTTCTTCTGCACAGCAGCCCTCACATCCACCACTCTTTTCAACTTCCTCTCCTCTACTGATTTCCTGGACATCCAATCTTTGTTCAATTTAGATCCAGCTACTCTACCTCTCAAAAGGGTAAAAGGAGAAACACCGTTACTGATGTGGGGTGTAGTCTTCAATGCCCACAACATGTCCTCAACCACTTTCTTCCAATGCAAACCATTCACAAAAGCCAATTGCAACTGATCCTTAATCATGCAGTTCAAACGCTCCACCAAACCATTACTGCGCGGGTGATAAAGGGACATCAGAACATGTCTGATTCCAGTCTCAGCAAGAAAATTATCCATCTCCCTGGACACCAGTTGTATCCCGTTATCCATCACTAATTCTTCAGGAGATCCCTCCCTGAAAAACACATCTTTGAAAAATTTGATTACAACCTCAGTGGTCACGCTATCAAAAACTTCACCTCTGGCCACTTGGACATATAGCCTATGTCAAAAGCAAGTTTACACCATGGGGTATTCTTGACAATAACACGATCCTCAGGGGAAGGGCGAGTAACTTGGGTCTTATCACTAAGCACGCACTTGCAGCAATCACAAACATAATGCTCAATAGCCCTGGCCACTCCTGGCCACCAGAAATCTTCCCTCAGGCGTTGAAAAACCACAGATGCCGATGCTAAACCAAAAAGCATACGTATATAGCGGTAGGCAACTTCGGGCGTGACAAAAGACGTGAGATGTCTGGAATCCTTTCTCAACTCAACTTGATGGTACGCTGAGAAAACGTCGAAGGAGGTGAAAAACTTCGTACCATCCAACGTTGCCAACATTTCGGTAATGTTTGGCAAGGGTTGGCGATCAATCCAAATGCTGGAGTTGAGCTCACATAAGTCTAAACAAAGTCTCATGGACTTGTCAGCCTTGCGCACCAAAACTATGGGCGCCAACCACTCAGACCCCTCAATCAGCTCAATTATCCCCATGTCACACAACCTTTTTAACTCCAATTTCATATCATTACGCAAACTTGGAGGTACTTTACGCACTCTATGGGCAATTGGACGAGCAGAATCCTTGAGGATGATTCTGTGTTGGAAATCCTTCAATTTGCCTAAGCATTTGCTAAACACTTCGGGATAATTACGGACCCAATAATCAGCCATCAAATGCCCAACCATTCCAGTACAGGACGAAGATGTTGGCAAGGATACACTACAGGATTCCATCGTTCTCTGCTTCGATAACACCATGTCAGGATGGTTAGGGTCCAAAATTATTCCTAACACAACTTGTTCATGCCACCCCCACGAATTTGCACCTTCTTTCACTACATAGACAGATCCAGTGGCAGAGTTCACTTCAAACACAAGATTTCCTTCGAATTTCCATAAAACATCCACCCTCCTGCCCCCGTAAGAAAAGATACTTATATTAGAATGCTGTAACTGCATGTTCTCCAACTCCCTAAAATTCTTCTTGTTTATCAGTGTAAAATGAGAGCCAGAATCAGCCAAAAAGTTGATTTTCCTATTGTTCACCTTCAATTGGAGCTTTTCTCTTGCGAGATTCCAGCAAGGCAGATACTCCTAGTTCCACATCAGTTTGCACAGATGAGGTGGCTAGCATTAGTAAAACAATTGTTCTCCTTATCTGAACTCTCCAGACTGTTCTCAATGGCATTGACGGTGAGCATGGAGGGTTTATGAGTAGATATCGCTTTGCACATCCGTGAAAGATGTCCCTTTCTACCACATTTGAAACAACTCTGATTGAGAGCAAAGCTACATTTTGCATTCCCTAGATGAGATTTGCTACAGCATCTAAAACATACAAGCTCAGATCTGTTGGGTTTGGCCTTACTGGATAGCGTCTCGGGATTCTGTGCTTTAATGGGAATTGTTTCAGAACACTGACTAGGACTCCCCTTGGCAGGTTTGGAAACAAGTTTGGCACTCAACAGTTTAACCTCGTCGAACTTGGTCGTATCGTTTATCTCTCGCATGCACAATTGTGTATGTTCAATGCCCCTGGCAAGTCTAAGAGCAGTTTCAAAATTGGGATCTTCTTCAGTGGAGAGTAGTTTTTCTTGGACTTTCAATTAATTGATCACAAATTATCTCATCTTTGAACTCCATGTACTTACAAGTGGCGGCCAACGTTCTTAGAGAGGCGACAAAATCATCAATTGATTCCCCAGGAATCTGTGCTTGTTGCAAAAATTTGTGGCGTTCCAATACAACATTTTTCTTGGGGTTGAATCTCTTGTCAAGTGTTTTGATGATAGATGCATAAACATCAATTAACATAGAATCGCCGTCATTACCACCACTGACATGAGTGCTGACGACGTCTAATGGTGACGTTTTCAAAAATATTCCTACCTTCAGCACCCAATTTGTAGACTAAAAGTGCCTTCTTTGTTTTAGAAGTGAAGGTATCACCATCAATGGCTTCTAAATAAGCCTCAAAAGTGTCCTTCCACAGTTGCTAGATCATAGGGGGAGTGCCAGCAGTTTGCAAAAAGGGTGGAGGTTCAGAAATCTGATACATTGTGTGAATTTGCGTGGGTGAGTTGCTACCACACAACAATATATAGGGATAAAGGAGGTTTTAGTATCACGATGTGCCATGGTTTGCCAAAATATAAGTTTGTGTATTCCAGCAAAGAACAAATACACAATATTGTACACGGTGCAGGTATAGGTGTGCCTGTCACCGATGTTACACAAGTAAGGTGCAGGCTTGATAAAAATGGTGTGCCTGTCACCGGGTAGATTGTGCGTTATTTAACCTCTGCATGAAAATATATGTATTCTGGACCAATGCAAGATGGCGGCCACGTTGCACACAATACGTGTGTTTTCTAGAGGAAATCAGGCACAGGGAAGGTGGGGACTTGCACGCACGTCGACATGGGAAAGAGATGGCGGCGCGTGTCACCTGACCAACATTTCAGGCTCACAGACAATCAGTGCTACCAAGAGCAGCCAGCACAATCGGCAAACAACCTACCAGAGAGGCGCAAGTCCCAGAGACGCTTTACTCAGTGCCAGAAGAGCCGCGGCAGCACATGAGGTGAACCTCTGAGCACAAGGGCTGACAGCATCAACTCAACGGCACACTGGTCACCACAGGACAAGATAAGGCCAGCTCAGGAAAGCAGAGAGGTCGAACCAGCTCATCGCCAGTGAAAGGAAGCAGACTCAGGGTGCAGGTAAGCGTTCATTTAATTACATCCATCTGTCAACTGCAATCGGCAGCAACTGCTGTCCTCCCCACTCCCGAGTTCCACGCAGTGAACCCCCACGAGCTCCAGCATTCTACATTCCACATAACCCAACAATATCCTTGGGTAACCTTCACAATTATAGTATATCACATAGGCCAACATAAATGTGATGACTGGAATGCTTGACTTAATATCTGCCACTACTAATTACTCAGGCCTCCTACCAGTCTACTCTTTTTTCCCCATTCTATCACTACAGTTCGAGCCCAGCCAGTGGGGTGTGGGGGAAACCTATTGTACTTCTCTCCACCCCCGTTGGGGCAGTTGTATGCACATGGTGGCCCGGAAGCCATTTTTGCCTCCTTCCCCCTACCATAAGTTCTGTTTGGAACGCCTGAGGGGGCAACTAAGAACATTCACCACTGGTGGAGGACACACCACCCACTAGGATGAGATGAGGAGCCTCCGCCTCATAAACACTGGTGTTCCCTCCAACTAAACGCTGTTAGCCCATCCAAGACATTGGAATGACTTTTCACCCACCTTCCTTCCCCCTCCTGGATGGAAATGCTGACCAAACCAGAGACTTCTTGTGCCTCCCCTAACCAGATTTGTCACACTGTTTCGATCTGGAGGTAAGGCAGGTCTCCTGGAGTGTAATACTTCTGACCAACACCCATCCTTGTGGGCATGGTGGCCCTCATGATTCCACTGAATCATCCACGCAGAAACCTAGGTTTCCTATTTGCCAGCCTGAGGGGATGGCAGGAGCCCCCCTCACAGGGACACTGTAAATCCTGCTACCTTTCTGCCCACCAGGAGCGACTCACCAAGCCACTGTAACTTGTCTCAGTGCACTTCACCAATGGGACGATGCAGAACTATCTGGGCTTCCCCTGTGGTGCCCTTGCCCCCAGGGCCTGTTGGCGCATGTCCGGAGATGCCCTCCACTCTAATGGTGCATGCAACAATATCTCTGGACTCATCAGACTCCACAGTGACAAAACTGGACATGATCCTGTCAGCCATTTTAGGCACTAGACAAGACCTCTGTGGCAGGTTGGATGCATTGACAGCTGAACTGGATCTGCTGTAAGATGACCAACGCAGACTCTCAGATAGAGCTGTGCAGACCAATTTGGCCATGCGAATTCTCCAGCCTCAAACCGTAAACCTTATCAGCCAGGTCATCAAGCTATCTAATAAGATCTGCTTCCTTGAACGAAACGCACAGCCGAAGATGCTGAAGTGAGGGTTTCTCGTGCCTTGACAACCTACGTATTGTGGGTTTCTCGGAGGGTGAGGTAGGAACAGACCCTACAATCATGGGAGATGTGTAGTGCAGCGGCCAGCGCAGGAGACTTTGCAGCGTGGGGTTCAGGGTTCCATCTTTTGCTCAGGCGGATGCTCATATCAGCATCATGTGACTCTGGGCAAAAGCTCACTTAATTTCACGGATGGCTCCCAGTGCCCTGAAACCGTTAAGGGGTTGAAATGTTTGCTATTTACAAATAGGAATTATTATTAATAGTATTACAACCTACTTTGAGGCCTGGCTGTCTACTTATATAACACCCAAACGACTGTCCTGATTCTTCACAGTAGAACAGGACCACAGGGAGCCCGCCCGGCAGTCTCCACCTGGAACCGGTCCATAACCAGTAGTGGCCAAATTCCTGAACTTCAGCGTCACGGATATTATCCTCCAGGCTGCAAGGCAACTGGCACCATCACCTTTGAAAATGTACAGTACTCCTTTTTTCAGATCACACAATAAGAGATTTGAGACTCCTTGTCAGGGTGAAAAGGAAATTGTGGGATGCCGGCCTCACCTACCCCTGAATGTCCCCGCAAAACTAAAAATCATTGTGACCCAAAAGACCTACTTCTTCACATACCTTCCGATGCCTAGCATTGTGCAGAGCAATGCCACTACGAGCAATCAGAATCAGAATAACCTAGGCCGAGGTGGAGTACTAGAAACTCACAAACCAGAAGCACAAAACGCAGTTCCCAGAGAGCGACAAAATCTTCTGCCACTGCACCCACGCTGGCACAGATGAGACAGAATTGGATCCTGTCTTTGGTTGCAGCTTTCAATATTCAAGAACAAGGTGAGGGAAAAGTAATGGAGAACTCATAGTGGGTTCCTTCCGAACAGGGATCGGAAACTTTGCCAGTCCAGCATGGCATCAATGCTACTCCCCATCATTACACCGCACACTGCAGATGACATTGTTTACCTGTACAGGAGCTGTCATATGCTTCCAAAGAACTATAATAGACAGTCTGAAAAGATTGCCAGCAAGGCCCCCCTTGGGTCGACAACATGGGCCCAGCCATGGAGGTTGAATGCCTCCTGGTCTGGGCCGTGCTGCAGATGACCACTGTGCTTTTGAGGACCTGTCCCGAATCGGGTCAAATCACTAAACTGCACATAAAGATACCTCTGGGGCATGGGTCTTTAGGGGGTGAGCCCAGCCACTGGTATATATGTTTTGGGCTATATGTCCAAAAGGGAACCCCCTTCCAGAAATGCAACTTTCAAGACTAATTCAACCTCTCCTGCTGGCCCCTCTCTCCTTCATGCTGAGCCTCTTGAGGCCACCATTAGTCCGGGTTAGGAACCCCGTACCAACTATGAAACATGCTGTTTGGGCAGCTAGATATAGCTATGTTGCTCTGGGGATGGGAGTTGGGTTGTTCTTAGTGCTTTTTTTTCTTGGGGCCAGATTCCAATACATAATACCTCATGCCTACAGAAGACCCAGACATTTGTTTCCTCCTTTGAGTACCCTTGGACCCCCACCCAGAGCTCCATTGCCCAAAGAACTCACTTGAATAAATTGACACTCCTAACTTGGAACATCTGTGGCATGAGCACTGCCTAAAAGCGCCACACAATATACCAATAATTCCTCAAATGGCAGGGTTCCCATGTGGCTTTTTTGCAAGAAGCCCTCCTAGCCAAGGAAGAAGGTCTAACACTACAAAAACAATGGTGGGGCAGATGTTTTAGTAACAATTACTCGAACTATGCAAAGGGAGCACCCATTTGAGTCTGGCTCACAATTCGCTTGAAAGTGACCCAGAGGGGGCAATGTATTTGTGGAGGGAACGTAGAATGATAGGGCCATCCTGTTGTTGGGTGTATACTTACCAAATGTAGTGCAAACACAATTCCTAGCTAACATATCAGCGGTTCTAACAAGATGGTCTCATCTGCCTTGGATTATTGAGGAGATTTTAAACATATCTTAGACCATTCGCCGGGCAGATTATATTTCAGCTCCCTCACTCCAGCACAGTGCGTCTCACAATATATCTATCACACTGACGTACTCACTGGTCCCTGATTGACTGCTGGCGAGTCCTCCACCCAGCAGGACAGGAATACTCTTTTTACACCCCCCACGTGACCTGCATGCCAGACTACACTGCATTGTCTGTCACACCACTACACAAATCCTAATAACGGATACAGAGTACCTAGGAGGTACCTTGTCAGATCATAACTCACTTCTCATATGACTAGCATGAGGCCAGCCCACCCCACATGTGCTCACCTGGTGCTTGCATCTCACAGCACTCGTGGACCCTGTGTTCCATGAAACAACCAGTGAAACCATCTCCAATTACATTGCTGAAAATAGTAAGACTGCCACCACCCGTCTGGTAGAATGGGATACCATAAAAAGACAGTGGTACATGGTCGCTGCATACACAGTACCATCGGGACTCTGGGTACACTCTGCCGCAAATTAGACCAAGTAGAGTCCTCCTTGTGAGGCCTGGAACAGGCCGCACTGGATAGCGACAGTGGCTCTTCAGAATTAACTGAGGTGAGAGACTGGCAGCTCAGTTGTTTGAATCACTATGATGTATTGACCAGCCGCGGTCCATGCAGGTAACAGCGGTGGGCGGTGGAGCCAGGTGGGGTGGCGGGGGGGATTTCGAGGGACGATGTTGAAGGAAAATTATATAAATAATTAATTTCCCCTTGTTATCGTCCTCTGGATTCCCCCCGACACGGCCCCACTGACCCACTGCTGTTACCTGCAAAGACTGCGGCTGGTATTGACTATAGGGCTGACCAAGCTAAGATGTCTGTAGAGGGCAACATGCTGGGTTGCCTCCCGACATGGCTACACTGGCGCAACACAGATATTGAGCCGATAACTGCCTTCAGTATACCTCCTGACTCCAACATCTATACCCAAGCCAAAATACATAAATTATTTTGTCAGCATTATCAGGTATTCTGGCAGAGGCCCAGAACAGCGGAATTCTTTCTTGCTGTGACATTTCGGGTAGTGACAGTGGAACAGAGCAAAGCTCTGAATGGCTCTGTCATGGAACAATAGTTCTGCAGTGCCATAAATGATTCTGCCACCAGCAACACCCCAGGCATGGATGACCTACCGAATTTTACAAGACCTACGAAGCTAGGTTTCCTCCTAAATCAGCTGAGTTGGACTCAGCTGCCCTAAAAACCGGCCACCTGTTGTGTAGTTCCTATAAACCTATATAGGATGTGCACATTTAGACAACAAATACTGTGGGATTGGTGTCCAACTCCAGACTGATTCCAGGCACCCCCACGGGGTATGTTTGCCTGTATACCAGCTAGCTCACAGTGCCACTAGAAACCCCTCTTACCAAGGAGAGAATAGTTCTTTGCAGCTATCGAATATGACAACTCTGTACCATCAAGGATCGTGGAAACAGTGCAATACTTTTCGCTCAGTCACTCGTGCTCACTTTGTCGCAGAGAAATACACAGAATACACGGTGGGGAAGTTTTCAATAAGCATTTATTGTACCAGCGTCATTCTAGTGTAAAATAGGTGTGCTGAAATAACCATAAGACAGAAACAGATATAAATGATTATAAGCACCAACAGAGTAAAAGGATGGTAGATTTGTACCATAGTGCTAAAACAATGAATACAGGCAGCTATAAAAAATACAAGACAGTTAAAATGCAAACTCCTACGATGCTACCCTAACTAGATGTACCTAAGTGTACCTAGCATGTATGTAGGTATGGAGCCAAGAATCCTTCTAGGATAAACTCAACCCCATTACCTGAAGTGAGAGACTTTGGGACCCCGTCTTGATCTTGAGATGTACCCCCCCCCCCTGCAAGGGATGTCAGACCACTGCGAGCTGGAGTGTCTGCATACAGGAACCTCAGCGTCTCACGTCATTTTGTCAGCATGGTAGTCCTTTTCTCCTCTGCCTGCCTCAGCAACATCTGGTGTTTATATACCCAAAGTCGTACCCTCAAGGGTTATATCTTGCTGTGTCATGTCAGACTTAGGATGATGGAAGGAATGACCCTTATACATAGTTATTATGCAGGAGATGGTAGTCCTGCTGAGTTTTCAAGAATACTCATGCATAATAAATAAGGCTAGTTTTCATGGAAAACCCCACTTCATGTGCAGTACCGTAACTAGGTAAAAGGTCAGTCCCAAGAACCGCTATGTAGTATAATGGTAGGGGAGAATATAGGTGATACGTGAGGTTACTACCAGAGCCTATATTGGGGCACCTATCTGAAACATAGCAGCCTGCCTCCTTCTATTCAGCAGGTGTTACTGGTCTCACTGCCAGAGCTGAGTAGGGACCACCTAGAGGTTGCCTCCATTTCGCTATCCATAATGGGAAGTTGCTATAAAATACTTAGCAAAATATTGGCAACATAATTGCTGGAACATATGCCCAAGTTGGTCAATTGCAACCAAAATGGTTTTATACTGGGCAGATCTACGTCCCTTAATGTTCGTCGCCTACATCGACTACTCTAAGAAGCTCCAATTCACTTGTCTGACTTTGCCTGCCTGGTTCTGGACCTCGAAAAAGTATTTGACATCCTAAATTGGTAATACATGTTCATGGTCTTTACGAAAAACAGCCATTAGTGGCTAGGCCTGGGCTAAAATTCCGTTCCGCTCGCGGAAATTGCGATAATTTGACATTTTCGCTTTCCGCGGAGAGCACGAAAATGTAAAATTTTCCGCAATCTGCATTTTACCGGAAATTTTTTGCTTGCTCGCACTGTAAAATAATACATTCTCGCGTGCGCGCGATCGCCTTACCTGAATCCCCGCGTTCGCCGACAAGTTTTCCCGATCCGGTCGCGTTCTCCACGAGATGTTGGATTGTTGGTAGCCATTTGCGCTGTCTCGTGACAGTTCGCGCCCGCAGTAACGTCATTTGTCGCACGTTCACATCTTTCTTCTCGCGATTATGCACCGCAAGACAAGTGAAAACAAGATGGCCACGCCCGCGAGCATCCGCATGGGTAAGTTGGCGAACGTGCGGGATAAAAAGTCCACATCTTCGCGATATTTCCGCGTGTTTGCGGCGATTTTTAACATTTTCGCCATAATTTGCGAAAGTGAATTTCACAAATTCCGCCCACCCCTGTTAGTGGCAGGATGTTGACGATAGTCAAACAACTCTACACGGAGCCCACAGCAAGAGTATAAATAGGCCAACTGATCTCTAACCACTTCCCCAGGGGTGCCTCCTGTTTCCATTACCTTTCACGCTTACGGTGGAGCCCCCTGCTCAACACCTTAGTCAGTCTGATGGTACTGGGACTTGCTAACACTATGCAAACACAAAGAGATGATGGATGGAGTGCTGAAACTTTTCAGACACTCACCCCCAGTCACTATTAGATCTGGGTTGAATCTATCATTGTTCTTTAGCTCACGTCGTCAGTCCAGTTGAGACCCAGCCATATGAAAATCAGTCAAGATCCTATTCCTCATGGGAATAGTCCAGCCTCATCTGACAAGCCAGGCCTTCCCTGGACCTGAACCAAGCATCCTGGAACCGGTTTCGGGTAACACCCCTCATCAGCCAGGCAATCTTGAATCCAGTGGCAAAGTGAGCAAGGCACACATGTCTGGACATACCCTGCTAACTTATGGTGAACAAAGCAAACACAAAGAGATGATGGACATGAGCGCTGAAACTTTTCTGACACTATCCCCCAGTCACTATTAGATATGGTTGAATCCATCATCGTTCTTTATCTCACTTCGCCACCCCAGTTCAGAGACAGCCATATGCAATTCAGTCTTGTCCCTGTTCCTCATGGGAACAGTCCAGCCCAAACTGCCAAACCAGGTCTTTCCTGAACCATGAACAAGCATCCTGGGACCGGTTTAGGGGTAACACCCCTCATCAGCCAGGTTAGTTTGAATCCTGTGGCAAAGTGAGCAAGGGACCCACGTCTGGGCATACCATGCCAACCCAGATCTAACAGTGACTGGAGGTGACTGTCTGAAAAGTTTCAGCGCTCCGTTCATCATCTCCTCGTGTTTGCTTTGTTCACCCTAAGTTGGCAGGGTATGCCCAGACGTGGGTCCCTTGCTCACTTTGGCATTGGATTCAAGCTAACCTGGCTGATGAGGGGTGTTACACCGAAACCAGTCCCAGGATGCTTGTTGCTGGTCCCGGGAAGACCTGGCTTGGCAGTTCGGGCTGGACTGTTCCCATGAGGAACAGGGTCAAAACTGATTTGCATATGGCTGGGTCTGAACTGGGGTGGTGAAGTGAGCTAAAGAACGATGATGGATATAACCCAGATCTAATATTGACTGGGGGTGAGTGACTGAAAAGTTTTAGTGCTCCGTCCATCATCTCCAACTTTCGATACTTAGTCATTAACATTTACCACTCAGCCCGGCTCCTGACAGAGGGTGACCTCGTGTGGGCAATCCCTTCTCTTCGACTGCAGGTTTCCTTCTGGTCTTCCCTCCCACTCACAGAGTGAGTCCACATCACCGTCTAAAAAATGGTGATACTGCCAAGGCATTTATACCATTTCACTAACCTGCCAGCCATTGTCTCCTGTAGCACATTTTGTTCAATTGACACAATGTTAGGCAACCTTATATGGAATAAGGGACTGCGCAGAGTAGCCATGGACAGGCTGCAGCTCCCGATGGATCACAAGAGTTGGGGTCTGAAGTATTAAAACACTTTTATGTGGAGGCTAGGCTTCAATGGTCATTCCGCTGGCTGTCCGTAGGCAACTTAACAAAGGTGCGTGGAGAAAATAAGAATGGGGCGCTCAGCCTTGTGAGAGACGTGATGCACCCGGGTTTGACACTACCCCACACTACCCGATACAGAAAACAGTCTGCTCTGAGTAGCATTTGAAAGTCACAGTAGAGCATTGCAAGCCTCCCCTGCTATCTTACCATATGCACCAAGGGTCGCCCTGTGCTCCATGAGTGTCTTTCGACTGAGAGTAGGCCCGTGAAGGCGTTGAACTTTGTGATACTGTTTGGGTGGGGACTCCGGTAGACTTATTTCATGAGGGTGTACTCATCCCATTTGACCTACTTTATAACCAAACGGGACAGTTCCTGGTGTATAGATAGATGCCTTCTCGCAGCACTGGAACAATTGTGGGAAGTGATGGCCTCGGAGCCGGCTCATCACCCCCTGACGCTGACACTGTACTCAATGGGTGCAGGGTGAAGGCACATTTCCTTGCTTGCCAAAGCCATCACGCATAAAACACAAGACCTATGGGTACCCCTCCGGCAGTCATGGGAACGTGACCTTGGCCGTCCACTAACCCCTAAAAAATAGTAGAGTACTTGCATACCCATAGAAAGCCTCCTACAAAGCATGACTCCAATGCATACAACATAATATACTACATAAACCATATCTAACATCGGCCATGTTGGATAAAATGTATTCTGTCACATCGCCAGAATGCCCCTGATGTTGTACTCCCATGGCAGACATGATACTAATGTTCTGAGACTGCCTGATCGCCCGCACACTCTGGACAGGGGTTTACTTGACCCTCGCATGCACTACTGGTGGACAAGATCTGGACTGAATGGCTTTCTGCATCCTGGGCCTTTACAAGTGCTACAGAGCTGGTGGGGTATCGAACCGCTTCATTAATCTAGCCTTGCTGATTGTCCAGTGAGCTATCGCAATGCATTGGAAAGCGTTGGTTTTACCACGCGTCACAAGATGGTAAAGCATGCTTAGTCCATGGGCTATAGAGGAATCGGCCACACTCCAACTAGAAAAGGCTAGAAGATTGAGAAAGCACAGAATCATGGTCGCATGGGATGACCTGATCTTTCCCATCCAAGGACGTTCAGATGGAGAAACCAGCTTAACAAGAACAACAATGCACACATCGCCCAGACCCCCTCTTTCTTCCCCCACTGCACGTTAGCCCCCCCATAGATTAGTCATGATATGTTGGTAGGCTCCCAAAGCTGCGCTCGCATACCCAAGTACCAAAAGTACCTCTGCGTTAATGCCCACCGGCCCCAGTCGCCATACAGGCGTTTCTGCACCACACTCTATTCGTCCATATTGCAGAGGAACATGCTCCCAGTTTGATCCTTAATTTTGGTTATATAGTTTTACCATGATATGGTTTCACACTATCATTCTGCTATGTTCACTGGTTGTTGTAATGCATGTCCTGTTTAGTGTGCTCACGGTGCTGTAATTATTGCATAAAAACCAATAAAAATGGTTGGGAAAAATGACTGATTTGCATATGCCTGTGACCAAACTGATGTTGCATGGAGTCTAGAAAAGCAGTGGGCTGTGATGCAGCCACGAGTAATTACCAGTGGCTGAGAATAATTCAAGCATCCAATCTGTCACTTTTTTGAATACTTTAATGTGTCACCCATAAGAGGAATGGGTATGGGCAGACGTGAGTCCTAGGCACACTGTGTCACTCAAACCAAAATATACTTGGCAGATAAGCTCTAAATCAGGAAACCGGTCCTAGATTGCTTGTGTTCCAGTTCAGGGAGAACCTGGACTGGCAGTTCAGGCTAAATCTTTCCCATTGGTCAAGACTGATTTGCATATGGCGGGGTCCAAACTGAAGTGGCATGATGTGCAGAAAAACATTGGACTGTGGTGCTGCCCCTAGTAGTTTCTAGTTGCTGAGATTAATTCAAGCATTCAATCTATCAAATGTTTGTATACTTTAGTGTGGGATGGTTCTGCCAAAAATTGACTGTTAGTATTAGACCTGGGTGGTGAACTCCGCTCTGTTCGCACAGTTCGCAGAATTTTCTGCACTCCGCACTCTGCAGAGCACAGAGTTCTGGAGTATAGTTTTTTCATCTCTCGTGCTCGCCAACGTTAAGTTGGCGAGTGCGAGCAAGGAAAATCTAATGCTAGACCACCTCCCAACGAGCTTTCTCAATGTGGGTGATCGCAGATGGTCACTACCACTCACATTGAGAATCCTTCCATTCGTATTTAGGAAGCTGCCGCTTGTTAGAAGGGCTAGCCTCAGGAAGGACAGAATGTGTATCTGTCCGCCCTGCGACTCACCCTCCCCGGGAGATGTAGCCGAGCACTGGCGGGAGATCCCCTCAGAGCTGGGTCTCGTATCTAGGATCGTACACGCTGATTTAATATCATGCAACACAGAGACACCACACCGTAGATTCGGAAGCACGTATTCTTTATCTAGAAATATTGGGACCTTTATGATCCGTAGATTCGTCTGTACAAGTAGAGCAAGGGCTCATAGAGTCTCGGTAGTAGTAGGGGTAGCGGAACAGTCTTAGGATCAGGGTCAATGCAGATGCGAATCCGACGCACGGATCTCAATCCGCGAGCCGGGGGATACGGGACGGTCTTTGGGGTCCAGCCGGACCAGGATAGTACTTGAGTGCGACCAAGTCTGCCGGGCTCGAATTCTCAAGGTTGCGAGAGGGAGCCGCGATGGCGTCAGCAGGACTCTGATGTATCAGGCAGAAGTCCGTCTCTGCCAGGAGGAGCCGCGACGCTGTCCGCAGGGCTCAGATGGTTCAGGCAGAAGTCCGTCTCTGCCAGGGGGAGCCGCGACACTGTCTGCAGGGCTCACATGACTGAGGCAGAAGTCCGTCTCTGCCAGGTGGAGCCGCGACGCTGTCTGCAGGGCTCAGATGACTTAGGCAGAAGTCCGTCTCTGCCAGGTGGAGCCGCGACGCTGTGTGCAGGGCTCACCGAGGTTCCAAGAGTTTCGTCGGATCTTGTGATGATGTTGCTTTAGGCGCGACCACGTCAGCAGGGCTCTCTTCGTTCCAGGTTCAATCTGCCGATAGTCCCAGAGCGCCCCTTGTTATAGGTCGACTCCCCTTTGATGTCTGGAGTACTCACGGGCAGGGGTCTTGGCCCTGGGGTCGTTTGTTGGAGGTTCCTGCCATGCGGTACTTTGATCCTTTCAAGGCGGTGTCGGGAGGGATCTCAGACACGCAGCAGGCGTGGAGCCAGCCCTCAGGGTGGCCGGAGGGCGATCGAAACCATCGCTTGAGGGGAAGCCAGAGGTGTGAGTGAAACTGCTCCTCCCTCTCCTGCTCACTGGGAGCTCTTTCTCCCCCCAGCCGGCATGGCGCGCCTAGGCCGGGGTTGTGCTGGGGTCGGGGTCGGCCATCAAGAGTGCAGGGCCTGGTCGCTGGAGGACACGAGGCCGATGGAGTAGGGAGGGGGGCCCGGTGTCGGGAAGATGGAGGGAAGGACGGGGGTAGCCCCGGGTTCTGTGGGGGATCAGGTGTGGTGTTACTACGGGGTGGGGGATCAGGTGTGGTGTTGCTACTGGTCGGAATGGGCCACGCCACGAGGCCGGGTCCAACATGCGTTCCCCCCAGCTGAAGGCCGAAGAGAACCACCCATCCGCTTGGGGGTTCTCTTCGCTGAGGCGGAAGAATCTGGAGAGGCCGTCAGCGTTGGCGTGGTCAGGGCCAGGGCGATGCTCTACTGTGAAGTCCATCCCCTGAAGAGAGATTGACCATCGTAGCAGTTTGGGGTTCTCCCCCCTCATCTGCATGAGCCACCGAAACGGTCGATGGTCTGTTTGGACTCGGAAGTGGGTTCCGAAGAGGTAGGGCCACAGTTTCTTTAGAGCCCAGACTACGGCGAACGCCTCGCGCTCAATGGTGCTCCATCGTTGCTCTCGGGACAGTAACCTTCGGCTAATGAAGGCCACGGGCTGATCCAGGCCCTTCTCATTGAACTGGGATAGGATGGCTCCAATGCTATGCTCGGAAGCATCAGTTTGTACCACAAACTCTTAGGAGTAATCGGGGGCTTGGAGCACAGGGGCTGTACACATGGAGCGTTTCAGCGCGTCAAACGCCTCCTGGCAGGCAGGGGTCCACTGCACCTTCTTAGGCTGTCTTGTGGACGTGAGCTCAGTGAGGGGTCCTACGAGGCTGCCGTAGTTGTGGATGAACCTCCGGTAGTAACCAGTGAGGCCCAGGAAGGCGCGGACCTCGGTTTGGGTGGTTGGTGGTTCCCAGGCCAGGATGGCGTCAATCTTCGGTTGGAAGGGTGCGACCTGCCCGCTTCCGACCTGGTGCCCCAGGTAGACCACTGATCCTTGCCCAATCTGGCATTTGCTGGCTTTCACCGTGAGGCCGGCTTGGCGCAGAGCCCTCAGGACCCTCCGGAGGTGCTCACCCCAATCGGAACTGAATACTGCAATATCGTCCAGATAGGCGGCGCTGAACTCTTCCAGCCCGGCCAGGACTCTATTCACCAGTCTCTGAAAGGTGGCCGGGGCATTTTTCATCCCGAAGGGCATCACTCTGAAGCGATAGTGCCCATCCGGGGTGGAGAAGGCGGACCGCTCTTTGGCTCCTTCGGTCAGCGCAATTTGCCAGTATCCGCAAGTCAAATCGAAGGTGCCGAGCAGCCCCAAGGCAGTCAATAAGCTCATCTGCGCGGGGATAGGGTGAGCGTCGGCTCGGGTGACCGCATTGAGCCCCCGGTAGTCCACGCAGAACCGTAGTTCGGGGGCAACCCCAGGGGCAGCTGTTTTCAGGACTAGTACCACCGGGCTGGCCCAGGGACTGTCTGTGGGCTCGATCACCCCTAGAGATAACATCTTCGAGACCTCCACCTGGATGCAGGCCCGGACTCGGTCGGGGGCGCGGTAGGCTCGGTGCCGTACTGGTGGGCTGTCTCCGGTGTCCACGTCGTGGACACACCAGTCGGTGACCTTGGGGACGAGAGAGAACAGGTCAGAGAACTGTCCCAAGAGCTAGCGGCAGTCCTCGTGTTGCTGGGGTGTGAGGGAGGGGGAGAGGTTCACTCCCTCCACGGAGCCATCTTTTTCTTTGGCCCGCAGGAGGTCAGGGAGAGGCTCCGTTTCCTCTTCCGCCCCGTCGTCTGTGGCCAGGAGTAAACTCAACTCCGTCCGCACGAAGTGAGGCTTGAGACGGTTCACGTGGAGGACCCGAAGGGGGTTGCGGGGGGACTGGACGTCCACCACGTAGGTCACTTGACTTTTTCGTTCCACCACTTTGAATGGCCCGGTCCATTTGTCTTGGAGGGCGCAAGGCTTTACTGGGGCCATCACCCAGACCTGCTGGCCTGGTTGGAACTCGACCAGAGTGGCATTCTGGTCGTACCATCGCTTCATTTCTTCCTGGCTGGCCTCGAGGTTGGCCTCGGCCAGCTCTCGGAACTGCCGGGTCTGGTTTCGGAGCGTCAAAAGGTACCGGAACACATCCTGAGGTGGGTCCCGGGGTGCCGTTTCCCATCCATCTTTGACCAAGCTCAGGGGACCTCTGACGGGGTGCCCATACAGTATCTCAAATGGGCTGAATCCCAAGGACTTCTGGGGGACCTCCCGGTAGGCGAAAAGGAGGCATGGGAGAAGGACGCCCCATTTACGCCGCAGGGGCTCCTCGAGACCCACGATCATCCCCTTCAGAGTCCGGTTAAACCGTTCCACTAGGCCATTGCCTTGGGGATGGTAAGGGGTAGTGAATTTATATGATACTCCACATTGTTGCCACAGGGATCTCATATATTTCGAGATAGAATTGGTGCCTCGGTCGCTCACGACCTCTCGGGAGAACCCGACCCGGGAGAAGATCCCCATTAGTGCCCGGCCCACCACGGGGGCCGTGACGGTGCGGAGGATAAAGCGGTGACCCTGGGCGGTCTTGGGGTCTAGGGGCCCCACGATGTCAATTCCGACCCGCTCGAAGGGAGTACTAACGACTGGGAAGGGTTGGAGGGGAGCCTTGTGCTTCCCTCCGCTTTTACCACTGGCCTGGCATGTGGGGCAGGACTTGCAGTGGGCCTTTACGTGGGCTCGCATTTTCGGCCAATAAAAGTGCGTTACTAAGCGATGGTAGGTCTTGTCCTGGTCCAAGTGGCCGGCCAGGGGTACATCATGGGCCAAGTCCAGGAGGAAGTCCCGAAAGCGTAGGGGTACCACCAGCACCCGGCCTGACCCTAGCTCGGCAGACCGCTGTTCGCTGTACAGGAGGTCATTCTCCCAATATAGTAAGTGCGTTCCCGATTGGTCGCCCGCGGCTTGGGCTTCGGCCTGCTGCCGGGGTCCGACCAGGGATGGACAGGTCCCTTGTTCTCGGCAGAATTCCTCTCGGGAGGGGCCTCATTCGTGGCGCCACTGGGCCAACTCGGGCAGATCCCCTAACTCCGTGATCTGCGCGGGGTCGGGATGGACGGGCCCGTCGTCAGCAAGGGGCTCTCCTCCGGGGGATAGGTCGTGGGGCTCAACGGGGTCGTCCCCGGTTTCATCATTGGAGGTGGTGCTGGGGGCTTCGTCCTCGACTCCCCCGCGGGGGGGTAGTCGGGCCGCCATGGATCGGGTGGTTGTGCACACCCATTCTGGTAGACCCATCATCCCGAGGTGGGTCTTGCGCTCGACCTGTCTCCAGGGGGAACTTTCTAGGTCGTTTCCCAGGAGGCAGTCTACCGGTTGTGCGGTTCGGACAGCCACCCGCAATGTTCCGGCTACTCCTCCACATTCGAATGGTGCCAAGGCCACCTTACACAAGCTCTCAGTGTTGTCGGAAGCTATCACAGGGCAAAAGACATTGGGGATGATCTGGTCCGCCTGGACTAAGTGGCTGAGGACACCTGTGATGCTCGCCCCGGTGTCACGAAGGGCCTCCACCGGGTGGCCGTTAACTGTTACGAGCTGGCGGTACTTCTTGGTGTTTGCGGGTAGGGGTGCTCCGGGAATCATATCTTGATCTCCTAGAGAGACTAGGGCCATGGCTGCAGGTTCCCATCCCTCGGGGTCCTCAAATTCCTCCCCTAGGGTTACGGTGGCCATGTGTCGGGCTGGGGGAGCTGTCATGGGGGGTTTCTGGGCCATGGGGCACTGAGGGTCACTGGCGTAATGCCCGAGCCGTTGACAGCGGAAGCATGTGATATTCACCCGGGTCCCTTGTCTACCTGGGGGGCCGGTGCTGCCTGGTGGAGGAGCTGGGAAGCCCGGGGGTGGGTTTCTCGGGGGGCTCCGTGGGGGCCCGGATGGGAACTCCCTCTGTTTCCCTTGATTCCCCCCCCTCTCTGACGGGGAGGTCCTTGATGGCTGCGGGGGTAGTCTCCCACGGGGCTCCGGGGGACCCGTGTGTTAACCCAGCGATCTGCTTCGACGGCCAGCTTCCTCGGGTCTGCGAGCTTGCTGTCGAGCAGGTGCTGGCGTAGTTCTACAAAACAATTTGTGGACAAGTGTTCCCAGGCAATGAGGTCGGTCAGTTCTTCGAAGGTGGTTACCTTGCTGCCCTTGATCCACCCTTCCAGAGCTCGGCTGTAAAAGTTTACGTCTTCCACCCAGGTGGTGCCTGGGATCTATCGGCAGTCCCGGAACCGCTAGCGATACATTTCGGGGGAGAGGCCGTATTTCGTGAGGAGGGCCTCCTTCATGTGGCTGTAGGAGGTTTGTGCAGAGGCCGGTAGGTCGAGGAGGGTGTCCCGTCCTTCGCTCAGGAATCAACCCCACAACCCGGCCCCCCAGTCCTTCTGTGGGACGCGGTGGGAGGTCTTGGCTACCTCGTAGGCCTTGAACCACTGTTGGATGTCATCATTTCGATAGTACTCTTTGACCACATCCTTGGGGATGTGGACTTTCGGCTCTACCAGGGGGACGGGTTCTGGGCCCCCCGGGGGTCGAGCTCCTTCTCTCTTTGCTCGGAGTTCTATCTCTTTCAAGATGCGCTCGTGCTCCAGCTGAAGTTTTTTTTCCTCGTGCTCCCGTTGCAGCTTCTTTTCTTCTAGCTCTCCTTGTACTCGGAGTTGTTCCACCGCTAGCTTCTTTTCGGCTAGCCTTATCTCGTCTTCTATTTTCAATTTGGCCATTTCTAGTTCATGACGTCGGTCCCTTTCCCTGTCTGTGACGTCTTCCGGGGACCGTCCCCCATTCGCGGCATTGCTTTGTGTCTGGAGTTTATCGCTTGTTCTCGGGAAGTTCCTGCGCTCGTCAGGCTGCTCTAACTCTTCACCGACTTCGTCCAGTCGGGGAAGGGAGGCTCCAGACACTACCCAGGCTTCCAGGGCTTGTTGCATGTCTTCTTTGGTGTTTAGACCAGTGGTAGCGATCTTCCATTGTCTGCAAAATTGTTTCAGCTCCTTGTGTGTGTATTCACCTAACCGCTTTACACAAAACGTAGTACTCGCATCAGTTTCAGTGGTGCTCATGGTGGTTTCTTCTGCCGTTCTTGTTTGGTAGTGCGTCAGCCGTTCACTGTACGAACTCTAGATTGCGGGCTCGGATCCCGTCGCTTGCCACCAATGTTAGAAGGGTTAGCCTCAGGAAGGACAGAATGTGTACCTGTCCGCCCTGCGACTCACCCTCCCCGGGAGATGTAGCCGAGCACTGGCGGGAGATCCCCTCAGGGCTGGGTCTCATATCTAGGATCGTACACGCTGATTTAATATCATGCAACACAGAGGCACCACACCGTAGATTCGGAAGCACGTATTCTTAATCTAGAAATATTGGGACCTTTATGATCCGTAGATTCGTCTGTACAAGTAGAGCAAGGGCTCATAGAGTCTCGGTAGGGGTAGGGGTAGCGGGACAGTCTTAGGATCAGGGTCAATGCAGGTGCGAATCCGGCGCACGGCTCTCAATCCGCGAGCCGGGGGATACGGGACGGTCTTTGGGGTCCAGCCGGACCAGGATAGTACTTGAGTGTGACCAAGTCTGCCGGGCTCGAATTCTCAAGGTTGCGAGGGGGAGCCGCGACGGCGTCAGCAGGGCTCTGATGTATCAGGCAGAAGTCCTTCTCTGCCAGGAGGAGCCGCGACGCTGTCCGCAGGGCTCAGATGGTTCAGGCAGAAGTCTGTCTCTGCCAGGGGGAGCCGCGGCATTGTCTGCAGGGCTCAGATGACTTAGGCAGAAGTCCGTCTCTGCCAGGTGGAGCCGCGACGCTGTCTGCAGGGCTCAGATGACTTAGGCAGAAGTCCGTCTCTGCCAGGTGGAGCCGCGACGCTGTCTGCAGGGCTCACCGAGGTTCCAAGAGTTTCGTCGGATCTTGTGATGATGTTCCTTTAGCCGCGACCACGTCAGCAGGGCTCTCTTCGTTCCAGGTTCAATCTGCCGATAGTCCCAGAGCGCCCCTTGGTATAGGTCGACTCCCCTTTGATGTCCGGAGTCCTCACGGGCAGGGGTCTTGGCCCTGGGGGTCGTTTGTTGGAGGTTCCTGCCATGCGGTACTTTGATCCTTTCAAGGCGGTGTCGGGAGGGATCCCAGACACGCAGCAGGCATGGAGCCAGCCCTCAGGGTGGCGGGAGGGCGATCGAAACCATCGCTTGAGAGGAGGCCAGAGGTGTGAGTGAAACTGCTCCTCCCTCTCCTGCTCACTGGGAGCTCTTTCTCCCCCCAGCCGGCATGGCGCGCCTAGTCCGGGGTTGCACTGGGGTCGGGGTCGGCTATCTGGGGTGCAGGACCTGGTCGCTGGAGGACGCGAGGCCGATGGAGTAGGGCCCGGTGTCGGGAAGATGGAGGAAAGGACGGGGGTAGCCCCGGGTTCTGTGGGGGATCAGGTGTGGTGTTACTACGGGGTGGGGGATCAGGTGTGGTGTTGCTACGGGTCGGAATGGGTCACGCCACGAGGCCGGGTCCAACATGCGTCCCCCCCAGCTGAAGGCTGAAGAGAACTACCCATCCTCTTGGGGGTTCTCTTCGCTGAGGCGGAAGAATCTGGAGAGGCCGTCAGCGTTGGCGTGGTCAGGGCCAGGGCGATGCTCTACTGTGAAGTCCATCCCCTGAAGAGAGATTGACCATCGTAGCAGTTTGGGGTTCTCCCCCCTCATCTGCATGAGCCACCGTAACGGTCGATGATCTGTTTGGACTCGGAAGTGGGTTCCGAAGAGGTAGGGCCGCAGTTTCTTTAGAGCCCAGACTACGGCGAACGCCTCGCGTTCAATGGTGCTCCATCGTTGCTCTCGGGGCAGTAACCTTCGGCTAATGAAGGCCACGGGCTGATCCAGGCCCTTCTCATTGAGCTGGGATAGGACGGCTCCAATGCCATGCTCGGAAGCATCAGTTTGTACCACAAACTCTTTGGAGTAATTGGGGGCTTGGAGCACAGGGGCTGTACACATGGAGCATTTCAGCGCGTCAAACGCCTCCTGGCAGGCAGGGGTGCACTGCACCATCTTAGGCTGTCTTTTGGACGTGAGCTCAGTGAGGGGTCCTACGAGGCTGCCGTAGTTGTGGATGAACCTCCGGTAGTAACCAGTGAGGCCCAGGAAGGTGCGGACCTCGGTTTGGGTGGTTGGTGGTTCCCAGGCCAGGATGGCGTCAATCTTCGGTTGGAGGGGTGCGACCTGCCCGCTTCTGACCTGGTGCCCAAGGTAGACCACTGATCCTTGCCCAATCTGGCATTTGCTGGCTTTCACTATGAGGCCGGCTTGGCGCAGGGCCCTCAGGACCCTCCGGAGGTGCTCACCCCAATCGGAACTGAATACTGCAATATCGTCCAGATAGGCGGCGCTGAACTCTTCCAGCCTGGCCAGGAATCTATTCACCAGTCTCTGAAAGGTGGCCAGGGCAGTTTTTCATCCCGAAGGGCATCACTCTGAAGCGATAGTGCCCATCCGGGGTGGAGAAGGCGGACCGCTCTTTGGCTCCTTCGGTGAGCGCAATTTGCCAGTATCCGCAGGTCAAATCGAAGGTGCTGAGAAACCGAGCAGACCCAAGGCGGTCAATAAGCTCATCTGCGCAGGGGATAGGGTGAGCGTCGGCTTGGATGACCGCATTGAGCCCCCGGTAGTCCACGCAGAACCGTAGTTCGGGGGGAACCCCAGGGGCAGCTGCTTTCGGGACTAGTACCACCGGGCTGGCCCAGGGACTGTCTGTGGGCTCTATCACCCCTAGAGATAACATCTTCGAGACCTCCGCATGGATGCAGGCCCGGACTCGGTCGGGGACGCGGTAGGCTCGGTGCCGTACCGGTGTGCTGTCTCCGGTGTCCACGTCGTGGACACACCAGTCGGTGACCTTGGGGACGAGAGAGAACAGGTCGGAGAACTGTCCCAAGAGCTGGCGGCAGTCCTCGTGTTGCTGGGGTGTGAGGGAGGGGGAGAGGTTCACTCCCTCCACGGAGCCATCTTTTTCTTTGGCCCGCAGGAGGTCAGGGAGAGGCTCCGTTTCCTCTTCCGCCCTGTCGTCTGTGGCCAGGAGTAAACTCAACTCCGTCCACACGAAGTGAGGTTTGAGGCGGTTCACATGGAGGACCCGAAAGGGGTTGCGGGGGGACTGGACGTCCACCACGTAGGTCACTTGACTTTTTCGTTCCAACACTTTGAAGGGCCCGGTCCATTTGTCTTGGAGGGCGCAAGGCTTTACTGGGGCCATCACCCAGACCTGCTGGCCTGGTTGGAACTCGACCAGAGTGGCATTCTGGTCATACCAGCACTTCATTTCTTCCTGGCTCTCATCGAGGTTGGCCTCGGCCAGCTCTCGGAACTTCCAGGTCTGGTTTCGGAGCGTCAAAAGGTACCGGAACACATCCTGAGGTGGGACCCGGGATGCCGTTTCCCATCCCTCTTTGACCAAGCTCAGGGGACCTCTGACGGGGTGCCCATACAGTAACTCAAACGGGCAGAATCCCAAGGACTTCTGGGGGACCTCCCGGTAGGCGAACAGGAGGCAGGAGAGAAGGACGTCACATTTACGCCGCAGGGGCTCCTCGAAACCCATGATCATCCCCTTCAGAGTCCGGTTAAACCGTTCCACTAGGCCATTGCCTTGGGGATGGTAAGGGGTAGTGAATTTATATGATACTCCACAGTGTTGCCAGAGGGATCTCATATATTTCGAGATAAAATTGGTGCCTCGGTCGCTTACGACCTCTCGGGGGAACCAGACCCGAGAGAAGATCCCCATTAGTGCCCGGCCCACCACGGGGGCCGTGACGGTGTGGAGGGGGATGGCCTCTGGGTATCGTGTGGCATGGTCCACTAGGACGAGGATAAAGCCGTGACCCTGGGCGGTCTTGGGGTCTAGGGGCCCCACGATGTCAATTCCGACCCGTTCGAAGGGAGTACTAACGACTGGGAAGGGTTGGAGGGGAGCCTTGCGCTTCCCTCCGCTTTTACCACTGGCCTGGCACGTGGGGCAGGACTTGCAGTGGGCCTCTACGTGGGCTCGCATTTTCGGCCAATAAAAGTGCGTTACTAAGCGGTGGTAGGTCTTGTCCTGGCCCAAGTGGCCGGCCAGGGGTACATCATGGGCCAAGCCCAGGAGGAAGTCCCGAAAGTGTAGGGGTACCACCAGCACCCGGCCTGACCCTAGCTCGGCAGACCGCTGTTCGCTGTACAGGAGGTCATTCTCCCAATATAGTAAGTGGGTTTCCGATTGGTCGCCCGCGGCTTGTGCTTCGGCCTGCTGCCGGGGTCCGACCAGGGATGGACAAGTCCCTTGTTCTCGACAGAATTCCTCTCGGGAGGGGCCTCCTTCGTGGCGCCACTGGGCCAACTCGGGCAGATCCCCTAACTCCGTGATCTGCGCGGGGTCGGGATGGACGGGCCCGTCGTCGGCAAGGGGATCTCCTCCGGGGGATAGGTCGTGGGGCTCAACGGGGTCGTCCCCAGTTTCGTCATTGGAGGTGGTGCTAGGGGCTTCGTCCTCGACTCCCCCGCGGGGGGGTAGTCGGGCCGCCATGGATTGGGTGGTTGTGCACACCCATTCTGATAGACCCATCATCCCGAGGTGGGTCTTGCGCTCGACCTGTCTCCAGGGGGAACTTTCCAGGTCGTTTCCCAGGAGGCAGTCTACCGGTTGTGCGGTTCGGACAGCCACCCGCAATGTTCCGGCTACTCCCCCCCATTCGAATGGTACCAAGGCCACCTTACACACGCTCTCAGTGTTGTCGGAAGCTATCACAGGCCAAAAGACATTGGGGATGATCTGGTCTGCCTGGACTAAGTGGCTGAGGACACCTGTGATGCTCGCCCCGGTGTCACGAAGGGCCTCCACTGGGTGGCCGTTAACTGTTACGAGCTGGCGGTACTTCTTGGTGTTTGCGGGTAGGGGTGCTCCGGGAATCATATCTTGATCTCCTAGAGAGACTAGGGCCATGGCTGCAGGTTCCCATCCCTCGGGGTCCTCAAATTCCTCCCCTAGGGTTACGGTGGCCATGTGTCGGGCTGGGGGAGCTGTCGTGGGGGGTTTCTGGGCCATGGGGCACTGAGGGTCACTGGCGTAATGCCCGAGCCGTTGACAGCGGAAGCATGTGATATTCACCCGGGTCCCTTGTCTACCTGGGGGGCCGGTGCTGCCTGGCGGAGGAGCTGGGAAACCCGGGGGTGGGTTTCTCGGGGGGCTCCGTGGGGGCCCGGATGGGAACTCCCTCTGTTTCCCTTGATTCCCCCCCCCTCTCTGACGGGGAGGTCCTTGATGGCTGCGGGGGTAGTCTCCCATGGGGCTCCGGGGGACCCGTGTGTTAACCCAGCGATCTGCTTCGACGGCCAGCTTCCTCGGGTCTGCGAGCTTGCTGTCGAGCAGGTGCTGGCGTAGTTCTACAAAACAATTTGTGGACAAGTGTTCCCAGGCAATGAGGTCGGTCAGTTCTTCGAAGGTGGGTACCTTGCTGCCCTTGATCCACCCTTCCAGCGCTCGGCTGTAAAAGTTTACGTATTCCACCCAGGTGGTGCCTGGGATCTTTCGGCAGTCCCGGAACCGCTGGCGATACATTTCGGGGGGGAGGCCGTATTTCGTGAGGAGGGCCTCCTTTATGTGGCTGTAGGAGGTTTGCGCAGAGGCCGGTAGGTCGAGGAGGGTGTCCCGTCCTTCGCTCACGAATCGACCCCACAACCCGGCCCCCCAGTCCTTCTGTGGGACGCGGTGGGAGGTCATGTCTACCTCATAGGCCTTGAACCACTGTTGGATGTCATCATTTCGGTAGTACTCTTTGACCACATCCTTGGGGATGTGGACTTTCGGCTCTACCAGGGGGACTGGTTCTGGGCCCCCCGGGGGTCAAGCTCCTTCTCTCTTTGCTCGGAGTTCTATCTCTTTCAAGCTCCAGCTGAAGTTTTTTTTCCTCGTGCTCCCATTGCAGCTTCTTTTCTTCTAGCTCTCCTTGTACTCGGAGTTGTTCCACCGCTAGCTTCTTTTCGGCTAGCCTTATCTCGCCTTCTATTTTCAATTTGGCCATTTCTAGTTCATGACTTCGGTCCCTTTCCCTGTCTGTGACGTCTTCCGGGGACCGTCCCCCATTCGCGGCATTGCTTTGTGTCTGGAGTTTATCGCTTGTTCTCGGGAAGTTCCTGCTCTCGTCAGGCTGCTCTAACTCTACACCGATTTCGTCCAGTCGGGGAAGGGAGGCTCCAGACTCTACCCAGGCTTCCAGGGCTTGTTGCATGTCTTCTTTGGTGTTTAGTACAAAAAAATACAACTAACAAGCTTGGGATCTCCGAAAAGCGCTGACGCGCGTTTCGGAGATCCCAAGCTTGTTAGTGAGCTCGTTATCTATTTTTGGGATTGCATCCGTGCCTATAGTGTTATGTAATTTATACTATTTTGGTTTTGTGTTCCACAAACCTCCAACGATCTTTGTGCTACTTACCCGACATTTAAATTATTATTATTCAGTTCTGAAAGAAATAACTTGATCTAACTGACTGAGACTCTTAAAGGTATTTGCGCCCTGAAGAAGGAGCTCACTAACAAGCTTGGGATCTCCGAAACGCGCGTCGGCGCTTCACTGTCTTGGTTATGTTATACTTTCTCATTAATTTTGTATTTTTTGCTGTTGTTCTGATAGGTCTGAATCAACTTCAAACATTGCGTGGCTGTTTCTCACAGTTGGGTTTATGAATATGATTGTTGTCTTTTTTCTACTTTGTTAAAATCCATTTTATAATGTATTTGATGTATATGTACTAATTGAATATCAGCAGTAATTTTGCTACAACAGTTACAGCAATATGTACACTATCATTTTTATAAAAATAAATCAAAATGTGAAAAAATAATTTTAAAAATTCTTTTTTGCTTGGTCTGTGGATACTGTTTAACTTATGGACGTATTGCCTACATTTATTGTGCTAGTGGGGGAACGGGTTTCTGTTTTTTGTATTGATTATTCCCTGACCTCATTACCCTCCCATTTATTGTTTCAGGGTCCCTCATTGTTGTATTATTTATATTCTTTGGTGTTTAGACCAGTGGTAGCGATCTTCCGTTTTCTGCAAAATTGTTTCAGCTCCTTGTGTGTGTATTCACCTAACCACTTTACACAAAACGTAGCACTCGCATCGGTTTCAGTGGTGCTCATGGTGGTTTCTTCTGCCGTTCTTGTTTGGTAGTGCGTCAGCCGTTCACTGTACGAACTCTAGATTGCGGGCTCGGATACCGTCGCTTGCCACCAATGTTAGAAGGGCTAGCCTCAGGAAGGACAGAATTGTACCTGTCCGCCCTGCGACTCACCCTCCCCGGGAGATGTAGCCGAGCACTGGCGGGAGATCCCCTCAGGGCTGGGTCTCGTATCTAGGATCGTACACGCTGATTTAATATCATGCAACACAGAGACACCACACCGTAGATTCGGAAGCACGTATTCTTTATCTAGAAATTTTGGGACCTTTATGATCCGTAGATTCGTCTGTACAAGTAGAGCAAGGGCTCATAGAGTCTCGGTAGGGGTAGGGGTAGCGGGACAGTCTTAGGATCAGGGTCAATGCAGGTGCGTATCCGGCGCACGGCTCTCAATCCGCGAGCCGGGGAATACGGGACGGTCTTTGGGGTCCAGCCGGACCAGGATAGTACTTGAGTGCGACCAAGTCTGCCGGGCTCGAATTCTCAAGGTTGCGAGGGGGAGCCGCGACGGCGTCAGCAGGGCTCTGATGTATCAGGCAGAAGTCCGTCTCTGCCAGGAGGAGCCACGACGCTGTCCGCAGGGCTCAGATGATTCAGGCAGAAGTCCGTCTCTGCCAGGGGGAGCCGCGGCACTGTCTGCAGGGCTCAGATGACTTAGGCAGAAGTCCGTCTCTGCCAGGTGGAGCCGCGACGCTGTCTGCAGGGCTCAGATGACTTAGGCAGAAGTCCGTCTCTGCCAGGTGGAGCCACGACGCTGTCTGCAGGGCTCACCGAGGTTCCAAGAGTTTCGTCGGATCTTGTGATGATGTTCCTTTAGCCGCGACCACGTCAGCAGGGCTCTCTTCATTCCAGGTTCAATCTGCTGATAGTCCCAGAGCACCCCTTGTTATAGGTCGACTCCCCTTTGATGTCCGGAGTACTCACGGGCAGGGGTCTTGGCCCTGGGGGTCGTTTGTTGGAGGTTCCTGCCATGCGGTACTTTGATCCTTTCAAGGCGGTGTCGGGAGGGATCCCAGACACGCAGCAGGCGTGGAGCCAGCCCTCAGGGTGGCCGGGGGGCTATCGAAACCATCGCTTGAGAGGAGGCCAGAGGTGTGAGTGAAACTGCTCCTCCCTCTCCTGCTCACTGGGAGCTCTTTCTCCCCCCAGCCGGCATGGCGCGCCTAGGCCGGGGTTGCGCTGGGGTCGGGGTCGGCCATCCGGGGTGCAGGGCCTGGTCGCTGGAGGACGCGAGGCCGATGGAGTAGGGAGGGGGGCCCGGTGTCAGGAAGATGGAGGGAAGGACGGGGGTAGCCCCGGGTTCTGTGGGGGATCAGGTGTGGTGTTACTACGGGGTGGGGGATCAGGTGTGGTGTTGCTATGGGTCGGAATGGGCCACGCCACGAGGCCGGGTCCAACACCACTTGAATAGAACTTCACCTCAAGCAGCAGAAAGAAGCCGTGCAATTTTGCAGTGCATGTCGAGCCATTTGCACTGATTTAACAGCGTGGGACAAACACCCGGCGCTAAAAATCAGCTTGAATGATGTAACACACTCTGCTGCTTGCTGGAATACCACATAGCACAGCAGAGGTTTTTGTCACTTTGCGCAGTTCCGCATAGAGGAAGTCCATCAATCTCGTCCAGGCCTAGTTAAACATTTAGATATGGTTTAGGCTCTATTGTGTAGACATTGAATCTCACAGTGGGTGCCATTATTCACAAGCATTAGGTGACAAAGGAAGTGTATTGCCAGTGGTGTCTAATGCCTCTCCATTGTTCCTGGTGCTATGTACAGCAACTGAGAGAGATGCATTGCTTGGTAAATATGTAGTAATGCAAGGCAGCGCAAGCCGTTGCCTTGTATTACTCTGCCATGGGAAGGCACTCCATGGGTAGAGCATGGGTGTTCCCATGCATGTACCCATGGGTTTTGGGGCATTCCCCGATTTACCATGACTGGTAAACCTGGAAACACATCAAAATGCTACTCTTTCCCAGGGGAGGTGCAACAAGGAGAATTATCAAGCAGTGGACAGTTTCCCCGCAAACCTTATGTTATCATCAGAGCAGCTTTGGACTTTAGTCCTTCAGCTTCTCCCCTAAGCAATTACTTTTGCACTTGTCCTTTTTATACCTTTATCGTTAATGGTGTATTATAGAGTCACTTGTGGTCAGCTACTCGTTGCTACAAAAAAATTTGCAAATTATGGAATTATGGCATTTCGCAGAAGCCCAACGAAGCCTTTAAGAAGATTCTTGTTTGGCCTTGTGTTTACGTTAGAAAGTTAAGATGTCTGTGCACAGAATGTGGATATGTCATTTAGATATGATGGAATAAAGAACTTTGAATGTCCTGTGGTAAGCAGATGGGTATTGTGATTTGAACTACGAGGCAGTCAGCAGATTCCTCATGAGGTCGTCCTGTTTATCTTCATGTCTGGAATAAAAGAAGTAAACTCACCGGAAGTGGAGTCTTCTTTGTAGGTCTCCAGAAGGTGATCTCTCTTTTGGGAGCAGTTACAACACTGTCACCAGAGAAGTTGAAAGTTTTCATTCTTAGTCCCTTTTAGTTTGAACTGAATTAAAAAAATAAATTATGTTTCTAAAAAGAAGATTTTACGGTAGACCCCGCCTTGTTAGCATTATTATTCAAAAGACAGTTCCCTTTCTAGGCCCTATGCCTATCATATACAGTCCATAACATTAACAAGCATTGGCATAGCCAATAGGTCTTGCTTTTGGGACCTTATAAGTAATTAGTTATGCAGCAGAATATCCTTGGTGCAACAACACCAACTGTTGCATGGTTAAACACTTATAAGTGTACACTTATAAGACTGGAAGGGGAATAATGCTGGGGAAGGCGGAGGTGGTTTGTGGGGGTGGGGCGGATAGTCAGCGCAGAGCGGCATAATGGGGCTCCACCCCCGGTTTCGCCCGGATGCCACCTTGCATTCGATTATGACAAATGCATTCGTAAACGGTGATCGGAACAGACGCGGTGTCTTGCTGAACAAGGGTGCGGCTGAGCGCAATACACAAATAGCGTCCTCATTCCATTAGGGGTTGGTAGCGTCTTTTGCAAGATTTGGTATTACCAATGAATAACGAATGAATACACGGCTACTAGCGACAATGTAGTTTATTCTCTGATGGGTTGCATCCGTGGCCGCCTCTGCCGGTCGGAGGAGTCGGGTGTGGAGTGTGCGCATCTGGTTGCGGGGGGCCGTGGGTGTGGGTGGTCGTGGTGCTTGGATGTGGCATAGGAATGCAATCGTTCAGGGATGAAGTGCGACAGAGGGATAAGGAGGACCACAGTGAGGTTGGGGGCGAAGTTTTGGATGGGTGGGCTCCGGGGTGCACACAGGAATGCTTGGGTGCAGGAAAGGGCGCTCGAGAAAGGGGGTGGGTCTCGGGCTGTGGGATGCTCAGTTGAGGGTTGCGGAGGCATAGATGGTGGGGCTGGGGAGCACAGGGTGGCGTAACAAGACAGTGGGGATGGCGGGGTTTCTGGGGCGGGTGGCGGCTTACGCTCGGAGATGCGGATCTTGGAGGGGGGTGGGGGCTGGGTTTGGGTCTCGACGTGGTTCAATGTCCTGGCTTCCTTGGCAGGGTGATTGGTCTCGTCAGCGGGCTCAGCTGGAAGGGGGTAAGGAGGGGACACCGTGATTGGGCAGCCTGGGGAAGGGGCCGCGAGGGGTTTCATTGCGAAGTTAAGGAGAGCGCTCGGAATGCCGGGTGGGAAAGCGGCAGAGCGCAGGAGCAACGGGGGGGCTTGTAGGAGGGGACGTATGCATGAGTTGGGCAGTCTTCATGCCATAGCCTTTCATACTTCTGAGCCCGGTGTGGTTGGTTACAGTTTCTGCGGGTGCTCGGGAGACATGGTGGGGGGCCGGGCATGGTCATGGGATGGGTGAAGGGGTGTATTGCAAGGGATGATGCGGGGAGGGCCGAGGGTGATGCAGACTGTCACCCTCAAAGGTGGAAGGTAATAGAGCCTGGCTGGGGGGGAACTTGGGGGCAGTGGGGCAGAGGGTGTGCAGTTTCCAAGGAGAGGTTGGGTGCGGCTGCACCCGAGGCTGGGCCCAGGGCCACCTGACGGACCTTGCAGCGGCACGCATGGAGGATAGTGGTACAGTTTGGTTGCCATTCAGGAGGATGGAGGTGTTGCCGGGCTTGATCTGCTAGCGGGGGGCTAGTTGTGGAGAGTTGGGAAGGAAGCGAAGGTTTCAGTGAGCGGGGGAGGGGGGCTTTGGGGGTAAATTAGGGATGGGTGACTCGCATGGCTCGGGAGGTGGCAGAAGGGGGGATGGGTGCAGGGGGGCACCCAATAGGGGGGATTGTGTACCGGACTGCGGGAGGTTTCAATGGAGGGAAGGAATGCTGGGGGGGGTCGGGAGCAAGAGGTGGTGGAAGCAGGTAACAGTAGGCAGGGTCGCTGTCTCAGGGGAGGAGACGAGCTTGTGGGCAAGGCTGGGTAATCCAAAATATCAAAAACACATACTCGCTAACTAGAGTTTTAAGGTGAAAAAGCACGCCGGGGGCACCGATTTAAGTGGCTAGGGAAGAGGCGGCAACGGGAAGGATTACAGGGTAAAGGAGGGATGGACCGGATTGGGGGGATGAGGCCGTCCAAGAGGAGGAATTTCTCGATTAAGGAGATCAGGGCGGGCGGGGGATGACCAGTTGGGGGGTCCGTTAAAGCTGGGCAGTAACAAACGCTATGCTTTCCTTCCATGGGGTAGGCGGACGGTCTTGCATTTTAACAATTGTGGCGAAGCATGGCGGCTTTTATAACAACTTTAAGCTCAATTTGTGTTTAATGCTAGACTCGCATTTGCATACTATGGTATGGCTGCATTAAAAATACATGCAGTTACGGTTGGAAGGCAAAGTGGTGGGCCTCGAGCACGGCATGGGGGAAGCCCATGTAGGGGAGTTAGGAAGCCACACCTGTCCACGTCTGGAAAGGTTGGATCCAGCACGTGAATGGTTGCAATGAATGAGCTTGTCCTCTTAGGCGGGGCCAGACTTTGTCAGGACAGTGCTGCCAAGTGTTAATGCTGCCATGTTTGGAAGCCCCTCTGGTAATCCCTCATATGAGAAAAATTAAGGATGTTGCGCATGTGTAGCGAGGGGGTCATGTCCGGTCAGCGGCTGTGTTGTAGGAGGAGCTTGGGAGGGCAAGCCCGCGAGCGATGCGAGGAATTCGCGTGCGGCCGTGAAATTAAAAGACAAGACAAGCCCGGCCTCAAAAGTGGTGCACGCGCGAGCGCCCGCCACGGCGAAAGTTGAAGCGCACGCTTGGGAGAGCAAGCCCGCGACCGATGCGAGGAATGCACATGCGGCCGTGAATGTAAAAGACAAGACAAGCCCGGCCTCAAAAGTGGTGCACGCGTGAGCGCCCGCCGCGGCGAAAGTGAGAGCACCGCGTTTTAATGACCTGTGACGGAGGAAAGACAGATGGTGGCTGCGCGCGTGCACGCGCGCGTAACCGCAAGCTTGAGGCCACCAAAAGCCTGTGGTAGCACTTTCAAAACCCGCTTACTAAATGTCTCGCAGAGAAGTGTATGCGCTGGCTCAGGCGAGACCTAAAAAACAGTCATGTTTAAATGCAGTCACGCTTGCAGTGCGACATGAAGCTAAACCTAAATTAAATTATTATTTTTAGAGGCTTTGTCAAGAGAGTCTAAGAAATATGAAAGGAAACCAGTTGTTAACGTTTTCCTTTGGCTGCAGGTGATGGGCACCAGCGCTCATTTTTAAAGAAAGGGACTTCTTTTTCGTCATCATACTATGACTCACAGTGAGAGCTAGAAAAGAGAGGAAGGGATTGAAAACACACCTCAAAGGAAGAAAGTTGGGGGTTAAAAAGGATTGCAAGATTGAGATAAGGAGAATGCGTGTGTGGTGGTGGTTAAAAGAAGCAAGAAGTGGAATCAAGACTTAGCGGCTTAGTATTTGGTAACCTCTTTTGGCCCCAGCACATATGTTTTTAGGTCGAGTGTGAGCCAGCGCACAAGCACTGCTCTGCGAAGAGCTGTGGAAGTTCAGTACAAATAGAAGCTTCGCTCACTCCCCCGCCCTTATTTTTCATTGGCTTGTGTGTTTGTCCTTTGTAAATGCTGTCTTCTGATTCATTATGAGGCTTGTTAGTCCCGCCATGTCCTCATTTGTATCCTCCCATGGCTACTGGCCCTTTTACTTAGTTGTTACAGGGTATGTGTTCTTTTTTGTTGATTGACTCGTTGGTCGCTGGCCACCCGCAGCCTGTGTTCCGGGTCCCTCCCTCCACAGCACTGCATGAAGCCCCCAGAGCCCATCTCCCTTCGTTCCCAGCCTGGCCCTTTGCTGGCTCTTGCTGCGGGACCTTCCACCGCTGTAGGTAAAGGAAGCGGGGCTTGAAGGGGCCACAGTGGGGTGCTGTGCCTGCAAGCGGCAGAAATCTATGGTGGGGGCGTCGGCCTCGTTCTAGTGTATGGGCTCAACAACCATGTAAGAACTTTGTACCCACGACTGCTGCGAGTACTGAGCTAGTTCAGTGCCATTTTTGTAATGCTTGGGACGTCTGTGTTCCAGATAGGAGACATCTTGGAGGGCGCTGAGAGGGGGAATGTAACTTTTTTTGCGGGGGGAGGGACTGGACTGTTAGCACATTGTAAACTATATCTGCCCGAGAGAAAGGCCTGTGCGAAGCTGCAGCGGCTGCAGTGCCTACAGTGCCTATGTTTATTTGGTCTGAGGCAGGGTGTAGCACTTTTTCCCCTTGTGCTTCTTCCTCTGGCGTCCTGCTGTTGTGGTGTGCAGTGTCTATTATTCTCCGAGACGGAGCCTCGGCAGAGAAATGCAAGTTGTTAGAAATCACACTTTGTATTACTGAATCTATATCGCGCACACTGTGTCCATGCCTAGCAGCCCAAGTGCCCATGCCGCAGTTTCACCCCGAGCTGCGGCTGTGATAGGGGCTGCTGGATCGAGCAAGGCCGCTCTCTGACCTCTGAGTAAGGGAAATGCAAGTGATACAAACTGGCAGCGCCTGCCAAGCGAACCAGCTGCTGTCCTGAAGGATACGAATCAATACCACTATGAGAAAAGTGAATGCTCTGACAGTGCACGATTCCACACTAACAGCAAGTAAATCACCATTGCATACACTTACTGCACTGATGGAGCACGCTTCCTCGACCATTGGACAGGTAGTGCATTGCCAGTACTCAGTGTGTGCACGTTTCTGGTGGGTTGGTTTGTGTGACAGTATGCTTGGTAGTTTGTGATGACCTGCCATTGCCATAGAAACTAGAACCATTTGATGTGAAAGGATTATTCCAAAGTAAAAAAAGAAATTTGAGACATTTAAAAAATAAAGGATGTAAATGCCTTCACTACCCTTTCAAAGGTTGCATTGAATAATAATTTTCCGAGACAAGACATGACGTGTTTGAATTGAAATGCAAATGATAGAGGTGCTATTACTGCATCATTGTTTGCTGAGTGGATGTCAGTGCTTTTAAGTCTGGCTAAACCAGCCTTTTCTATTCAATGCAGAGTGGTCTTTGGGGTGAGACCCCTTCAAGTCTCTCGCTTGCTCGCGTGAGCCTCCTTCGGCCATTGACTTACAACACAGTACGATGAGAAGGAGGGTGTTTCATTTGGAGAGGCATCAGGCAATGTTGAAAGGTCATCTACTGTGGTTAAACTCTTTTAAGACACCTCCTTGCATGTGTGTATGCACCATAAAGTTCACAGTTGCAATTTTGGGGGTCGATAAAATGACTATCATTGAGAGGGGTCACAGGAACCCCAGCTGGAAGAGTTTGGTATGTGAGTAAAATGCACTTAATAAATAGAAATACTTCTGCCAAAAGAAGTGTCTAGTAGAGCAGATATGAGTTTCTTGACTTGCTTTTGTTGGTGTCCTCCCATAATCTGTGTTTTGCAAGGAATGCTCTCCAGGGAGCAATCTAGCTCATTGATGCAGTGTTTGTCAGTGGCAAGGAGGTGAATTATGTTTGCACATTGACTTGATTTCACTAATTCGCAAAGTCAAGCAAGGCTTTCACTGTAGGAGAGAGCTGATCATTATTCCTTAGAGGACCAGCACTTGAGCAAGCCTGAGAAGTCAAAACCCTTGCACTGTTTTTTGCATTTGATGAGATCAGGACACGTGTATTAATCCGCTTTCAGTGTAGCCATGTAGAATAGTTGTGGCTTTCAAGTGCTTCTTGCAGGCAGTACTGTTTTAGAGCTGTTAAGCTGCATTTCCCCATCTCAATTGCACTTGTATCATCTTCAGAAGCATTAACGGCAGAGTCAACCCTGGTGAGATTCAACATAACCATGGACTAAACCAAGATTTGCCTACTCAGGCAAACTATTCCTCTTACATAAAAAAAAAAACACAAGCTATTCGATTAACTTTACTAAAACGTTAAAGCACATAGGCACCACAGGTTCTATATGTGTGCCTTCAAATTATGAAACATACATTTCCAAAAAAGACCGCCAACCTCTCACCCAGCTCCCTTCCTCTTGCCTACCATAACATTAATCTTGAGTTATTTAAATGACGTGTGTACCTCAATGCACATACTTTTGTTGGTTTTACAACGCCAGTAGCTCTAACTCTCACAAATGCGCGACCAATTTGTATTGCAAATGCTTGTTTAACTTGTAGCTGCCTTTTGCTGATCAGAAAGACTCTGCCTCCTACTCTTGAGACTGAAAATTAGGAACGATTAACCACACTTTATACTTAGGGTCCATTGGGCTAGAAAATGACCCATTAATCCTTCAGCCTGCGGAACTACTGATTCCACTGGGATCAGTAACCCCAGGAGGGGGCCAAATTGCTTCCTATCCCACCTTTTTAGAGAACAGGGGGTAATCTGTACTTATCTCATAATATAATTGTGTTTGTGAATGATCATTTAAGAAAAGTAAATTGTGTATGTAAATCAAATTAAGTTTTTGAAAATTACCGTTGGGAAAAGCTTTTAATTTTCAGTTTTACAGACATTTATGACAGTCATTATGTATTGTTGTAATGGTTTTAAATAACTAAATACAATTAAAATTCTTCTTCTTCTGTAATTCGATGTCAATGCCACATGGTTTGCCTTGCTATTTTACCACGAGACCTTTCCTGCTTTCACCTGGTGAAGTCTGCGATTGAAAAGTGTTCCTCTACTTGCAACCAGGCCTTGAACTCCCATTAGAAGTAGATGTAATAAAGATTGTAAAAAAGAATAGCTCACTTTAAATAGCACACAATGGAGTCCATAGAGGCAAATCTTTTTTTTTTTTTACAGGAATATAGTAATAAGCATCAAAGGGTCGACCTGCTGCCTTCCCCTCAGATATTCTCCATTTGAAATGTTATCTGAGGCACCCGCATCCGCTCATTGGTTTTCACCAGCGGACGTGAGAAGTCACCAAAGGTGGGGTCAGATCGCATCAACGATTTCATATGGGGGGTGGCAAAGCCACAGAAGAGCTTTAAATATGACTCCTGCGTCATTGTTGGAACCACGTGGTAGCCAAGTTATTTAAGCAGTGAAAAAAGCTTGCTTAAACCAACATCACTCATGTTTTGACTTGCTTTGCTAAGTGCTAACAAAATAATATTTCTGTTTCATTCAATGTGATGGCCGATTGATTATTCCTATTGCACCCCTTCAAAAGATCCAGTGGAACCTGAAAATCTCAAGACTCATTGCGGCTTGGTCAATCAAAGCTGCATCGTCCCCCTGTTTAACTGGTGATGCTTCAAAATCGACGATCCCTTTTTAGGTCTCGCCTACGTAGCGCACATGTGTTGCATAGGTAAAAAGACCTTTTGCAATCGCTTTTGCTTTTCAGCCAAAAACGTGCACGCGTTCCATTGCCTTCAATGGCAACGCGTGCACGTCTGGAGATTCACTTGCTGGAGCGCGAGGCGCCATATGGTAGCAATTATCGCTCCTGGCGCTGCTCGCTCTCGCAAGTGAAACGCTTTCACTCGCCCCCTCCTCTCGCCCCTCCCCCTGCTGCCTCCTTTTAGCGCAAGGAACGCGCTTGTTTTAGATGGTCAAGAAGCATATAGTTGCTGGTTACTTGTTTAAGTTGTGGGCCCACACAATTCACAAGAATCTTCATTGTGATAGGTAACCCAGAGACAGGAAAACGTTATTCAGTTTGTGATGTAACTTTTTTTTTTTAATAGAGGTTTAAACTTATCTAAATATGAAGCAGAATGAAACATCTTCGGCAGGTAAGCAGCAAATTGGATTGCCTGTCATCAAACTCAAATGTGGGTGTGGTTTGCATAATGTAACAGGCAGCTACTCCCCAGAAGTGAGGTCACTTCAGCCCCATGTGACCAGGAGGAGATGTCACCTGTGACTCCTGGCCCAAACTGCCGCCCTGGAGCAGGAAATTACATTGTCCCGTGCACCATCCCCATCTGCCCCGATAATTAAGTCGCTTCCAGTCCATGTGACCAGGAAGTGATGTCTCCCATGATTCCTGACCCAGAAGTCCTGCTGACTAGGAAGTGAACATCCCCCATAATTCCCATAATTCCCAACTGCAGAAGCACCCTGGAACCCTGACCTTGAAAGTGACATTACCTTTCAGCTAATCGACCTACCCAAAACTCATCCCACAATGCAATGCATAAAAGTGAGATCACTGGTGGCCATCAGGGTTCCAAAAGTCTCAAACTATCTATGCTCTTTAACATCATCCCACTATGTAATGTGCAGAAAGTTACATAGTTGGCAGCCGCCAGCATCAGAGTCCCAAAGCTTACAAACTCCGACATCACATCTCTTTAACCCCATCCTACCATGTAATGTGGAGGAATTGCAGGAACTAGTGACTGTTAACATAAGGGCTGGGCCTAAAGCTGCACTAGCAATGCATATCCTCAGTATGTTTCTTTGAAAAGCATACGTGTGATTATGTGGGGTTATGATTTTGTGGTTTTTTTTGGGTGAACTAGTCACAACTATTATGGCAAGCGCTGCTTAGCAATTATGATATTAATGATCAACTGCCTTTTTGAAAAAAAAAAAATTGGACCATAAGGGAATATAATATTACGATGGATGCTTGTATGTGTCCATGAAGGCATACATGTGTATTTCTTTGTTGGTTAATTTGTACTTGCACAACTATGCGTGGGTGTATGTTGGCATGTGTGTTTATACATGTGCATTCATGTGTTGGGGTTGTTTGTGCATGCACATCTATGTGTGCACATGAACATATATGCAAGTGTGTTCAAATATGTGTAAGCATGAAGGCATGCATGTGCGTTACTGAATTTGTATGTGCACACAGTATGTGAGGGTGTATGTGTGCATCCGACTGGGTAACATTATGCCTGTAAAAAGGTTCTTTTTATAGTGGCTTGAAAAAAAAGCGAAACAAAAAAGTGCAGGAAGTTTTCACACGCAACAATGAGGTGATCCCATTTTTTAAAAAGGTATAAGAAACAGTAAAGAATGCAACAGGTTTTCACACATCGGAAATGGAGCCTTTTATAACAGCCAGAAATATATATATATATATATATATATATATTTTAAATCTTACAGGGAACAGAAAATAAGCAACTAGTTTTCACACATTGAAATAATGCCCTTTTAAACTGAGCAAGAAACAGAAATCCGTTCAGGGCTTTTCCTTTTTTTTGTTTTATACCTTAGACTGTCTTTGAAGACCTCATTGGCCACAAAAGCAAACAAGCATTGGCATAGCCAATAGGTCTCGCCTTTGGGAACTTATAAGTGTTTAGCCATGCAACAGTTAATGTTGTTGCAGTAAGGATATTGTGCTGCATAACTAAATGCTTATAAGGTCCCAATGGTGAGACCTATTGGCTATGCCAATGCTTGTTCTATTTACAAGCAGCTTATAAGTACAAATATTAAAGAAGTAGTAGCCAACACAACACTAGCATTACACATTCTTTCATGTGACAGGATGTGTATTGTGCTGCCTTGCTCTGCTTGAGCTTAGCTCAGCAGCAGGAGGGCAGAAATGTGTCTCTGGTCGGCAGCATCCATTTTGTGCTGTCCAGGTCGAGAAGGCTGGCACTGGAAAGACCAGTGACCCCAAGAAGCTAGCTTCAGAAGGGTGGAATCATACCTTCCACACCAGTTACCGGTGTGCAGGTATGATTCCAAGATGTTTGATACCAAACTCGACATGTTTCGTTTCAGCCGTTTTGAAGATAGCATTTACCGTGAGGTTATAATGCACCTCTACCTATAGGTCTGGCTGATCTACAGACATCCCGGGAGTATAGTCTCCGAAGGCTGTAGAGGGGCTCTGCTCATGCAGGGGCACCCTCTAAGGTAGAACCTGGCACCCTGCCATCAGGATTGTTAAGGCCTGCTATAGGGGTGACTTATAAGTTTTAAGTGTAGTAACCTATAGATATAGTGAACCTATATCTAAAGTAAGTGGTGCAAGCACCAGCTTACACAGGCTGCAATGGCATGCCTGTAGTTCCATTTTGCATGGCCTCTCATGGGTGCCATAATACATGCTTCAGCCCATGGGAGGCCTCTGGGGTACCTATGCCCTGGTACATGTGTACCATATACTAGGGACTTATAAGGGTACCCCAGTATCCAATCTGGAGTGTATCAAAGTACATGGCATAACAGTTTAAGGAGAAAGCAGATAGACTGGGGTTCTCATTAGCAGCATTCCAGTCAGACTAGTCAAAATAGTGTAACACCAGGCAAAAAGTGGGAGTAAAAAGAAGACTACTTTCCTACACAACCCCCCAAACGTAAGGAGATGAGACTAACCTTGCCCAGTTGAGTCTCATGTTCTAAGTAGGAATATCTGGAGAGTCCGTCTGCATTGGCATGGTTACTCCCAAGTCTATGTTCCACTGTATAGTCCTTCCCCCGTAGGGAAATGGACCACCTCAAAAGTTTGGGGGTTTCACCCTTCATCTGTTTTAGCTATAAGAGGGGCTTATGGTCTGTCTGAACAATGAAGTGAGTGCCAAACAAGTATGGCCTCAGCTTCTTCAGAGCCCAAATCACAGCAATGGCTTCCCTCTCAATGGCTGACCAACGTTTCTCTCTGAGGGTCAACCTTCTGCTGATAAAAGCTACTTGTTGATCCTGGCCCTCTGCATTAAGTTGTGACATCACAGCCCCCTACCCCCAACTCAGATGCATCTGTTTGGACAATGAATTATTTGGAATAGTCAGAACTTTGCAGAATGGGAGCAGTGCACATGGCCTTCTTGAGGTCATCAAATGCCTTTTGACAGCTAACTGTCCACTGAACTTTCTTGGGCATTCTCTCTGATGTGAGATCATTTGAGGGAGTCACTATGGACCATTAACCCTTAACAAATCTCCTGTAGTACCCAGTCAGGCCCAAGAAAGCTCTAACCTGAGTCTGGATAGTGGGGGCAACCCAGTCCATTATGGTCTGGATTTTGCTCTGCAATGGTTGAACCTGGCCTCCACCCACTAGGTGTCCCAGGTATACAACCATACTCTGCCCTATCTGGCACTTAGTGCCTTTGATATTGAGGCTTGCTTTCTGCAGAGCCTCCAAAACATTCTTCAGATGGACCAGATGATCCTGTAAGGACTTTGTTCACTAACCTTTGGAATGTGGCAGGTGCATTCTTCAAACCAAAGGGGCATCACAATAAATTGATAATGCCCACTGGGGGTTGCAATTGCTGTTTTTGGGTTGGCACTCTCAGCTAGGCTGATTTGGCAATATCCAGCAGTGAGGTCAAAAGTGCTGAAGAACTTAGCTGATGCCAAAGTGTCTATGAGTTCATCTGCGCTAGGAATAGGGTGAGCATCAGTCCTAGTGACTGCATTGAGCCCCCAGTAGCCCACACAAAACCTCATTTCTCTCTTACCACCCTGGGTATGAGGTTTGGGTACCAGGACCACTGGACTAGCCCAAGAGCTATCTGAGGATTCAATTACTCCCAATTCCAGCATCTTTTGGACCTCAGTCATGATGCCATCTCTGACATGCTCAGGCTGCCTGTAAATATTATTTTTAACAGGCAAGCTCTCACCTGTATCCACTTCATGGGTACACCAGGTGGTCTGACTAGGAGTCAAAGAGAACATATGCCTGTATTGATTGAGGACCTTCCTGCAATCAATCTGCTGTTGCTCCGTGAGGCTGCCTGCCAAAGCCACACCATGAAATGAAATTAAATGAAAAGGAAATTTGTAAGAGCGCGAAACATTCACCCGTTGGTATCATGGCACTAACTCAGCATAAGTCGAGAGAGGAGCAGCTAGGACACAGTTCAGAGGTTAAACAGCCACGTCTTCAGAGCCCTCCTAAAAGATGGCAGTTGATTTTCTTTCTTGATATGTATTGGCATTGAATTCCAAAGTCGGGCCGTACCAACTAGGAAGCTCCACCCCCCCAAGCAGTCTTTTTAAACCTGGGTACTACCAGGTTATAAGAGTGTGCTGAGCGGAGCTGACGGGCAGGCACATATGGCTGCAAGTTCTTTTTCAAGAAAGGCAGAGTCCATCTTAAAATTTTTAAGGTGTAGAAGGAGGCCGTGGTGACCTGGTTGACATGCCCTTCAAAGGAGAGCCTAGAATCGAAGGTCACCCCCAAGTTCTTAACCTTATCTTTAGGGCAGGGGAGTGGACCAAACTCTGGCGGCCACAACCCAGGGGTCCAGAAATTGTTTTTACCAAAAAGTAAGACTTCAGTCTTACTGGTATTTAACTTCAAACAATTTGAGGTCATCCAAGTCCCAACCTGGCTGAGACATGTATGGAACTGGGCAGTAGTTTCATCAGGGGAGCCTGTCACTGAGACCACTATCTGGGTGTCGTCCGCATAAGATATGGCAGCGAAGCACAGAGATCTAATTAATCTAGCCAGTGGGGCCACGTAAATGTTAAAGAGGGTAGGGCTCAATGACGAGCCCTGCGGGACCCCACATAGCAGTGTGAATTTCAGTGACTTGTGACCTGCAAAGGCCACAAATTGTTCCCTCCCTGACAGGAGAGATTTTAGAAGCGCTAGCGCTTTGCCTCTGATCCTGATGTCCTCCAGAACTTGCAGTAGTCTCTGGTGGTTTACCGTATCAAATGCTGCAGAGGGGTCAAGCAGCATAAGTGCTGCCTCCTGCATCAATGGTCTGCCTAATCATTTCCGAAGTGGAGATCAGTGCGGACTCCGTGCTGTGCTGCTTTCGGAAGCCAAACTGAGAGCTGTCTAGGCAGTCATGCTTCTCCAAATAGTCCGAGAGAACCTCATTCATAGCCCTTTCCACCATCTTTGAGGGCAGTGGGAGTCTGGAGATTGGGTGATAGTTGTTAGGGTCTGTGACATCCAAGTTAGCTTTCTTTAAAAGAGGGAGAACAGATGTCAATTTCCAGTTGTTTGGAAAAACTCCAGAAAGGAACATTTGATTAAAAATGCGACCGAAGATCGGAGCAAGAGTCTCTAGCACAAGCTGGAAGATTTTGGGCGGAAAGGGATCAAGAGGGGACCCGGATTTCGTTACCATCATGTGCTTGATAACTTCCTTCGTAGTTAAAAGGGGAAAGGAGAGAAGTTCATATTGACCGTCTCTCTCAGCGGAAACCAATTCTAGTGCAGTGTCCTGAGAGAACCCCCTATAGAACGAGTTCACTTTGTCCTGGAAGAACGTGGCTGATGAATTACAGAATGTTTCGTTTGACGGTAATGTGGTCTCCTCCGGGCATTTGGCTAGTTTTTTTACTGTGGCGAAGAGCTCTTTTGGTGAGTTTTTGGCAGATAATATGGCCTTAGTGAAGAAAGATGCTTTTTCTATAAGCAGTAGTTTTTTATATTCAAGTAAGGCTTGTTTATAGACCACTTTGTTACTCGTGTCGTTCAATAGTCTCCATTTTCTCTCCAGGCGGCGACACTTTTGTCATTCGAGTCTGAGTTGTTCAGAAAACCAGGGTTCAGACTGCCTTGTTCGATGGCTGATGGAGGGTTTGATCAGAAGCACTCGATCTATGGAGCTCTTAAGCCAAACCTCCATGGTGGCCGCAGCGTCACATGGATTATCAGAGAGAATCGGAATGTTCTGTGACAGGGTGCTCTCAAGATCCTCAGTTACCAGCCTGTTCTAAGGTCTAAACTTTTTCATCAATTTGTGCTTGCCTACCCCTGACTGAGGGTTTGGGGCCAGCTTTGTGGTCTGACCATACAAGCTGTATGGAAGGGAGACACCTCAGGGACTTACTATTTGTAAACAGACCATCGAGCAAATGACCTCCTAAGTGGGTACTATCCTTCACCTGCTGAGATAGGCCCAAGCTGTTCATAAGATCAAGGAACTGCGCAGCGTCTTTGTCTGCAGAGTCCTCAAGATGGAGATTAAAATCTCCCAAGAGCGTAAAGTTGGATGACTGTGATATAACTCTAGGGAGTTACCAATGGTGTCCAGAAACTCTGCTCGTGGGCAAGGGGGCCGATAGAGTAAAATACCCTTAAAAGCGTACTGGTCGTTGATAGTAGTATTAAATGTCAGGGACTCTAATGTGGGGCCATTATTTTGACCATTAAAAGTCCCTTTCCTGGTATTTCTGTAAACAACAGCTAAACCCCCGCCCCTCTTGCCCACCCTGTCTTGTCTGTACATGGAGAAACCTGCAGGGACTGCCATCGCAAGAACAGGGTCTGAAGAAGCATCCCCCCAAGTTTCTGTTATAAACCCAACATCCACACCATGTGTTTCTACAAACAGCGCAAATTCAACAGCATGTTTACAAAGGGAGCGAGCATGGATTTGCGTACCAAAAATAGTTTTCGGCCCTTCCTGTGTAGCTTTAATATGTTTGTAGTCTATTGACTGTAAATGGGGTATAGACAGACAGATGACTAGACTGCATTCTGGGCATTTATAAGGTTTCATGGAGGGATGAAACCTGGAAATGGCCTCACTGCAGCACCTACCGGTGTTTCTTAGGTCCAACAGTTGGTCCCTGGTGTAGTTGGTTCTGACGGTGGGCTGCAGATTGCAACCGGCATCATCCCTGGCCCTCGGCACCGGCCAGGCGCAGACGGGCTTGCCTTTGGCGTGCCTTTGGTGTGCCTTCGCTGTGCGGCCGCTGCACGGCCATGCTTTTATCCCCCCGGCTGCGATCACAGCTAGACCGTGGACCCGCCCCTGCTCCTTCCTGCTTGGGTGGAAGAGAGGCAGCAAAAGCGGTCCCCATATCCCTCACTCCTTGTTGGCAAGACAGCACTACCCCGAATGTGAGAGTTTACTTTTTTTTAAATGTGCAAATGTGGCACATTTTTTAAAAAGTATATAAATTCAGTGACTGTACAAGCGCGGCGATTTAAGAGAAATAAAAACCATGCGGCTGCTAAAAGCACTCTGCCCTTAGGGACACTCTGCTTGACTACACGCAGCTTTCAAGGCACAGTACAATCAAAGCAATTCTTGACAGTGCAAAACGGGAGATTAGCAATATTGTGTATCAACTGAGCCATCATCAGGGTTCTGTGAGAGGAGATCAGGGAGTGGGTCTTCCTCCTGTCCCTGAGCAAGCCCATGTCTGCCCTGTCCACATAAGGTTTGAGCCTGTTTACATGGAGCACCCTGTGGGGGCTCCTAGGAGTTCCAAGGTCCAACAAGTAGGTGACCTCTTCTTTTTGCTCAATAATAGTATGGGGTCCACTCTACTTGTCCTGAAGAACTGCTGGGGCCACAGGCTCCAACACCCATACTTTCTGTCCTGGCTGATAGAGACTCAGTACAGCCTTTTGGTCATGCCAAGCTTTTTGCAATTCTTGACTTGCCTCAAAGTTTATGCTGGCCTTGTTCATGTACTCAGCCATCCTGGAGCGGAGGCCAAGGACATAGTCCACTATGTCTTGTTTGGGAGGTTTGAGAGGTAACTCCCATCCCTCCTTCACCAAACACAAGGGGACCCCTAACTGGATACCCAAACAAAAGTTTAAAAGGGATGTAGCCAAAGCCCTTTTGTGGGACCTCTCTGTAGGCAAAAGAGAAGACAGGGCAACAGGATATCCCATTTTCGCCTGAGCTTTTCTGGGAGGCCCATGATCATGCCCTTTAGGGTTTTGTTGAACCTTTCAACCAACCCATTGCATTGAGGGTGATAGGGTGTGGTGGATTTGACATTCACTCTACACTCCTTCCACATTGCAGTGATGTAACAAGATATGAAGTTTGCACCTCTGTTAGTTAAGACCCCCATAGTGAAACCCACTGTAGAAAACATTCTCAGGAGGGCGCCGGCCACCACAGGAGCTGTGGTGGTTCTATGGGGTATAGCCTCTGGATATTTAGTGGCATGGTCCACCACCACTAGAATATAACTGTGCCCAGATGCAGTTGGAGGGTTCATGGGACCAATTATGTCAATCCCAACCCTCTCAAAGGTAACCCCTAACACAGGTAGTGGTATTAGGGCGGCCTTTGTGGTACCACCTGACTGGCTTAAGAGGTGGTACAGGAGCAACAAACCTCCTTAATGTCCTCTGACATGTGAGGCCAGTGAAAGTGAGGACAAGCCTGTCCCAAGTCTTACTTTGGCCTAGGTGACCTGCCAAGGGAATATCATGTGCCAGGGTGTGTAGGAAGCCCCTAAACGTCAGAGGTATGACCAAACTCCTGGTGGCACCAGGCTTGGGGTCTCTACCCTCTGAGTAAAGGAGTCCCTCATCCAATAGATCCTGTGGGACCCACTGGTACTCCCAGCAGCCTCAGCAGCAGCTTCCTGTCTGAGGGGTTCAAGAGAGGGGCAGGTTTGCTGCTCCTGACTCAGATTTGCCCTGGATGGGATCCCCCAAAAACTCAACCTGGTCAGGTTCCAGTTCATCTGGGACAGTTCCTTCACAGGGACTGGGGTCATCTCCCTCAAGAGACTGATCCTCATTCTGAGCCTGGGGGGGAAGACACAGACCACAGCTGCTTCAGAAAGAACACAACCCACCACCACCCGAAGCAGGCTCCCCACAGAAACTGGAGCAAGATCACCGCCGACCAGCTCACCACTTCCCTCCGCCAAAGCCCACCTGTCATGACAACGGACCCCAACGCAGCAGCCCGCAACCTCACGCAGTGGCTGACCACCTGTGCCGACGACCTCGCCCCACTGAAGAACCCACTCACCAGGCCCAGAAGCAAGAAGGCCCCCTGGTTCACCGACGAACTCAAGGACTCCAAGAAGGCTTGCCGCACACTCGAGAAGGCCTGGCTCCTCGACAAGACCACCAAAAACATGACCACCCTCAAACACGCCACCCGCAGACATCACCAGCTCATCCGTTCCACCAAGAAGAAATCTCTGAAGGAACGACTAGACAACAACGCCCAGGACAGCAAGGAACTCTTCAACATCGTCAAGGAGTTCTCCAACCCCAGCACCGGCAACAACGACATCACTCCTTCGCAGAACCTCTGCGACTCCCTCGCCTCGTACTTCCACCGCAAGATTGCCGACATCCACAACAGTTTCGGCGCACCACCCCCACACCCATCGGTCGAACCAACGCACCTCGCCGCCGCCCTCCAGACATGGACCGAAGTGACCACCGAAGACACGGTCCGCATGATAAACACCATCCACTCCGGATCTCCGACCGACCCATGCCCACACCATGTCTTTAACAAGGCAGACTCCACCATCGCACCCCACCTCCGAGACATCATCAACACCTCCTTCGACACAGCCACCTTCCCAGAGAACTGGAAGCATGCCGAGCTCAGCGCCCTGCTGAAGAAACCTACAGCGGACCCGACTGACCTCAAGAACTTCCGCCCCATCTCGCTCCTTCCTTTCCCGGCCAAAGTCATCGAGAAGGTCGTCAACAAGCAACTGGCCGCCTTCCTCGAGACGAACGGATCCCTCGACCCATCGCAGTCCGGATTCAGAGCCAACCACAGCACCGAGACCGCCCTCATCGCAGCCACTGACGACATCCGAGCCCTGCTCGACAACGGAGAAACAGCGGCACTCATCCTCCTAGACCTCTCCGCAGCATTTGACACTGTCTGCCACCGCACCCTAGTCCAACGCCTCAATGACACCGGCATCCAAGGGAAGGCTCTGGAATGGATCACCTCATACCTCGCCGGCAGAACACAGAGAGTACGCCTCCCCCCCTTCTGTTCTGAGGCCACCGAAGTCATCTGCGGCGTTCCGCAGGGATCGTCACTCAGCCCCACCCTCTTCAACGTCTACATGAAACCCCTCGCTGCCATCGCATGCCAACACAACCTCAACATCATCTCCTACGGCGATGACACCCAGCTTATCCTCTCCCTCACCAGAGACCCCGACACCGCCAGAGCCAGCCTACACGAAGGGATGAAAGACGTCGCCGATTGGATGAACATCAGCCGCCTGAAACTGAACACAGACAAGACAGAAGTCCTCATCCTTGGACCATCACCCTCCGCATGGGACGACTCCTGGTGGCCCCCAGCCCTAGGCACCGCACCCAAGCCAACAGACCACGCACGCAACCTGGGCTTCATCCTGGACTCCTCCCTATCGATGACCAGACAAGTCAACGCCGTCTCCTCATCATGCTTCCACACCCTCCGCATGCTCCGCAAAATCTTCCGGTGGATCCCGACCGAAACCAGGAAGACGGTCACCCAGGCCCTCGTCACCAGCCAACTAGACTACGGAAACACCCTCTATGCCGGAACCACAGCCAAGCTTCAGAAAAGACTCCAAAGTATCAAGAACGCCTCCACCTGACTCATCCTGGACGTCCCCCGACGCAGCCACATCTCGAGCCACCTGATCGACCTGCACTGGCTCCCCGTCAACAAGAGGATCACGTTCAGACTCCTCACCCACGCACACAAATCCCTCCACGACCTGGGCCCCAAGTACCTCAACGACCGCCTGACCTTCTACACGCCCACCCGCCAGCTACGATCCGCGCACCTCGCCCTCGCCGCCGTACCTCGCATCCAGAGAGCCACCACCGGAGGAAGATCCTTCTCCTACCTGGCGGCCAAGACATGGAACTCCCTGCCCATCCACCTGCGGCGGACCCAGGACCACCTCGCCTTCAGGAAACAGCTCAAGACCTGGCTGTTCGAGCAGTAGCAGACCCCCTCCCCCTTGCGCCTTGAGACCCTTCCGGGTGAGTAGCGCGCGGTATAAATTCCATGATTGATTGATTGAGCCTTACACCTCCTGCTCTTTGTCTTGGAAGGCACCTGGTCCATTGTTTCAGCATCCAGGGCCTGTTCAGTAGACATCTGTTTGGCCTGTGACCTAGTCACAGTAAACACATCTGCAGAGATGCCCAACATTGCTGCACGTGTCCTGAGTTCCACTTCAGCCCAGGCTGAAGTGTCCAAATCATTGCCCAACAAACATTCCACAGGGAGGTCTGAGCTAACCACAACCTTCTTTGGGCCAGTTACCCCTTCCCAGCTGAAATTAACAACTGCCAAGGAATGAATCGTCCTGACATTGTTAGCATTGGTCACTTGGTACATCCCACCAAATTATGATCTGCTCAGGGTCCACAAGATCTTTTGTCACCATAGTGACACTTGACCTGTGTCCCCTTATGCCATGGCCTCCTTACCAATAATCAAAGACTGGTGTCTGTATTTGCCCAGGTTACTGGGACTCGCAAATAAGGTGGCAACATCCATGCCACCATCAAAGACAAGCACAGCCTGAGCTGGAGTTCTGACTAGGCTCCCAGAACTGGTTTGAGCTGGACTATGCACAGGGACACCAAATGTGCCCCAGGTGCAGACTTTCAGGCACTTTGGAAGTGCACCCACCCAGCCCCCCCTATTACAATATATCCTGTCTGGGAGGTGGTCACACCTCCCTGTGACAGGATGCCTATTGTGCTGCCTTCCTCTGCTCGAGTTTGGTTCAGGAGCATGTGGGTAGAAATGTGTCTCTGGTGGGCAGCATACATTTTGTGCTGTCTAGGTCGAGAAGGCTGGCACCGGAAAGACCAGTGACCCCACGAAGCTCGTTCATAAGGGTGGAATCATACCTCCCACACCGGTTACCGATGTTTCTAATTGAATTACAACCTGGACCTGCAGTGAACACACCGCTCACTACGTTAGCTTCCAAGGTTGGAGCCTGTGACCTATGAATTGTTGTACAGAGGGCTCTGCAGCAGGTTAATTAAGTCTGAATAATCTTACTAGGATTGGAAGCTGTAGGCTAAACATAAGTAAGCCTGGGGAAAGCACTACGCTACGCTCGTGTAGTTTGCGAAGTTCGCGCTACTTCGCACTACGCGAATTGCATGTACCACAGTGCAAATACGCGTAGCGTAGTGCAGCGGTCATTTTTTGCTTGCTCGCGGTCCTCTGCGTCAAGTTGGCGACTGCGAGCAAGCAAAATGACATCCCGGCGAGACCTTTTCCTCGTTCGCGATCAGCAACATGAAGTTGGCGATCGCGAGCGTGGAAAATAAACCTCCTGGCGAGATTCTCAACGCGAGGAGGTCAGTTTTCTCCTTGCAAGTGGTCGCGTATGCTCGCGACCGCTCGCGATGAGAAACTACCAGTCAGCGTTGAGAAAGCTGCCGCTCGAGTAAAAATCTACTCGAGCGGCAGAAAATGACAGCTCGCACTGTGCGAGATGCCGTTTTCAATGATTGCACAGTGCGGACAAGCATCTGGCACTGTGCAATCATCCTTGAACAGGCTACTACGCAGTTCGTGTAGTGCTACGCGTAGCTCGCATAGTGCGAAGTGCACTTCGCGTAGCGCTACTTCACAAACCACGCCCAGGGTTACACATAAGTCTATACTAGGCCTGGGCGAAGCACTACGCTACGCTCGCGTAGTTTGCGAAGTTCGCGCTACTTCGCACTACGCGAACTGCACGTAGCACAGTGCGAACACGCGTAGCGTAGTGTTGCGTAGTGCTGCGGTCATTTTTTGCTTGCTCGCGGTCCTCAACGTCAAGTTGGCAACCGCGAGCAAGCAAAATGACATCCCGGCGAGACTTTTTCCTTGTTCGCGATCGCGAGCATGGAAAATAAACCTCCCGGCGAGATTCCCAACGCGAGGCGGTCAGGTTTCTCATTGCGAGGGGTCGCGTATGCTCGCGACCGCTCGCGATGAGAAACTACCTGTTCGTGTTGAGAAAGCTGCCGCTCGAGTAAAAATCTACTCGAGCAGCAGAAAACTACAGCTCGCACTGTGCAAGATGCCATTTTCAATGATTGCACAGTGCCGGTTGCTTGTCCGCACTGTGCAATCATTGAAAACAACATCTTGCACAGTGCGAACATGTTGCTACGCAGTTCGCGAAGTGCTACGCGTAGCTCGCGTAGTGCGAACTTCACTTTGCGTAGCTTCGCGAAGTGCTACTTCGCGAACTACGCCCACCCTTAGTCTATACATTGTGCATATACGCTATCAGGTTTCTGAATCTGTGGCATGAAGCACTAACTTATTAAACTATTTATTAAGATTGAAACTTGTGATCTCTAGACTGAACAACATTGTTCAGCAGTGGGTGCTCATACCACCCAGCTAATCAACTAACCTAACTTATTGGCATTGGAACCTAGGACTCAGACACGTTTGAAGGCATGGGCAAAATGGGCTCTGGCCCAGGGCTCCAACCTTTCAGGGCCCCTCTGAGACATCCATCTAGCTCTGTTCTGCAGAGAGTCTTGCCCTGATGACCTTGAATAGTTCTTATACATTAATGAGCACAGGGCACTGCACAACCTTTCCTTGGTGGTCTGCCAATGTAGCAGGTACAATCTTTATTGTTGATACGTTCAAGGTGTAAGAGTAACAGTAATGTTCATACAGAGACCAGACAGCCGTGTTTCATTGCAGACGACTTTCTCAAGACTGTAGGATTAAACATACAACACATCAAACATTATTTCAAAGTTGATGAAATATTATTGTAAAAACTAATTGTGTCAAAATGGCATGTCGCTAATCCAAACTTCATTGAGTGATTAGCGTAGCCAAAATTAGAGAAGTAGGGGCACTGTACACAAGAAAGATAAAACAATGAGAGAGCTATGACTACCATTGCCGAGTTTCAATGAGAGCCCAGATAGAATTACAAATATTCACCCAACTGGTGCAGAAAAACTCAAGATATTTGTGATTTAGGTACAAAGAAGAAACATTATTAATTAGGAATTAAAGAGGGAGGGGGCGTGGCTTCGGAGCCTTAGAAGATGGCCGCTATTCCAGGGAGCTCCGGCGAGCCGTGAAGGAACGCGACCTCTGCAGGCAGCATTTCTTCGTCGAAATCGCCGAAATTGTTCATTTTGACAATCGGAACTGCTACTCTCCAGAATGATACCTTTATTTTTTCATAGGGTGAGGCTGGAAAGTTTATTTTAATGTTTTTCCTGTTACCTCACCGTCGCAGCCGCCATTTTGTTTTTTCAACGATCCTTTGCTCCCTGCCTGCGGCTGTATGACGGTGCTGATCCATATTTGGCTGCCTTTTTTGCTAGTATTACGTTTCTTTCGTCCTTTTTAAGCAGCATCTATATTACTTGATTGATGGTGTGCCTGCAGTTACTGCTCAACAATATTTCTTCGTCTTTGCTGGGCTACTATCCTCTAATTTTGACTCTGCTTTCTTTTGAAGGACTCTTAGTATATTTTTTCTCAGAACATCATGCCTCGCGGCAGTTGTAATGCCACCCGTTCCTCCACCGAGGGCAATTTAGAGGTCTTTAACCCTTTTGATGTTTTACAAGAACATACTGACGATAATACCAAAGACTATGTTGGCGCCAAGTCTATTACTCCGTCTACTCCTCGCTCAAGTACTAAACAAAATACCAAGATACCCTCTGCGTCACCGTCTACTTCTGGCAAAAGGGTGAAGGCTAACCCGCCTTCTCCCACTAGTTGATCATCCCCGATTTCTATGGAACTCCTTCTTGATGAGATTCGTGCACTTAAACCACATATGGAGGAAACTAATGCCAGGCTTCAGAATCTGGAAGCTAATTGGTCTCTCACTGAGAAGAGAGTTGGAGACCTGGAATTACGTGTTGACTCTGTTCAAAACATCACAGCTCAAGTTCCTCTCATATCTCAGGAGGTGGCTCAACTTAAACAACAGGTTGAAATGTTAGAAAATCGTAATAGGCGCAATAATCTGCGCATTTATGGTTTGACTGAAGGTCTTGAAGGTGCCAATCCAATCTCATTTTTCAAATCCTTTTTGCCAACTCTTTTGGGTCTTCCAGAAAATCCCTCATTAAATATTCAAAGGGCGCACCGTTTAGGTCCCTTAGCTCGCTCTCCTTCATCATCATCATCGTCTACTAAACCGAGAGGAGTCATCTTATACTTTCTGGAGTATACGGATCTACTCAGAGTCCTGCAGGCTGCCAAGCAGCGGGGGAAAATTACTTGGAATGGTTCTGCTCTTTTCTTTGCCCAGGACTATGCTAAACCAACTGCTGACCGTCGGAAGAAATTCCTAGACATGAGACCTGCACTACGCAGTATAAACGCACACTATGGTTTATTCCATCCATGCCTCTTTAAAGTAACTTATAACAACAAAACTACCAGTTATGAAGACCCTGCGCTGCTCCAACAATTCCTGAACAACTGCAGAACGGAGTCCATGGAAGTACCTCAGTCATGATGGACCTTTTCATTTTAGCGGTGTCTGTTTGTCTCACCATTAATGATATTTAATTCTCCCCTCTTGTATTTTGTATCGTTATGTTGTGCTAACGTGTTCCCCCTTTTCTTCTCCTTCTCAGGTAGCGATTTTGTGGTTCTTCATCGTTCCTTGTTCTCCTCAGCTTGCCTAGCGGATGTCCCTTCCTCATCGTCGCTGTAGAGTCTCCCGTTTTAGTGTCCCATCTTCCTCATGTGGCTTCACCAACCCCGTTCTTCATTATTTTTGGTGGTATGTCTATTTGTTCTTCTATTTTTTCACTGTTTTTGTCTGTCGTTTTATACCCTTATTTTTTGTATTAACTGCTTTTTCTCCTCTTTCTCCTTTTCTCTTTACTTTCTTTGTTTTTCTCTCTGGTCATATCTCCCCTCCAGCTGTTTTTCCTCTTGTTTATATTTGATCCTCAATCTTTTCGTTTCATACCTTTCTACTTTTAATCTATCTTCTCCAAGTCTTTCTCTTATTTCATATTTTTTCTCCTTATTTCTTAGCTACTCCTCTAGACGCAATGCCATTTTTTCTCCAATTTTTACAAGATGCTTTGTATTTTATCACTTATGTATATATTTGACTTCCACACAACTTATTTGGTATAAATTGTATTTTTAAATGTCGTTAAATATACTTACGTGGAATGTTAAAGGATTGGGTTCTCCCATTAAGCGGCAACGTGTGTTATCCCATTTAGCAAATTTGAGAGGGGATATTGTGTTATTACAGGAGATTCATATAAAAGAGGTTGAAATTGCCAAACTACGTCGTAATTGGGTGGGTCATGTTTTTGCATCTCCTGGTTCAGGAAAACGTAATGGTGTTGCTATTCTTTGTCATAAACGTTTAAATATCAAAGTTATACACCAAGCCAATGACTCTGATGGTAGATGGGTGAATGCATCTTTGTTAATCGATAACATCCCTATAACTATTTTTAATGTGTATGCCCCTACCACACAGGACAAGCTATTTTGGCCACAGATGCTCACCTCATTGATGCAATCCTCTGATGACTATCTCATTCTGGGAGGAGACTGTAACACAATTGTGGACCCTCTTATTGATCGTCGCTCCAATTGCCATTTCTCTCCCTCTCTGATGCACACTCAATTCACTTCTACTATTTCCCAACGGTCTCTGGTTGATTCCTGGAGACTCTGCCATCCTACACTTAGGGAATACACATACTACTCACCAGCCCACTCCTCCCAATCCCGGATCGACTACATTTTTATTTCTAAAGCCTTGATTCAACATATTACCCATTCTGAAGTAGGTTCTATTTTAATCTCGGATCACGCTCCAGTTTCCTTGCACTTAGATTTACTACCACCCGTAAAAGGTACTAGGAGATGGCGGTTTAACAACTCTCTTTTATTAGATCCTAAATTTACCCCAGCTTTTCTTGAGTTCTCATCCTTGTTTTTTACCGAAAATGAATCTCCTATGATTTCTCCTCAGGTGTTATGGGACACTTTTAAAGCTGCCTCTAGGGATTTCATTATCTCTTTTGTCTCTCATAAAAGGCGTGTCGCTTCCCAGTCTTTACAATCGATTAACCTACAAATCAAACAATTGGAACATTCCTATTACTTGACTAAATCCCCCTCTGATTTGGACAAGCTTCTCAAGGCTAAATTTTCGTTTAATAAAGTCTCTCCTGAATCTGCAAATTTATGTTTACTTAAATCTAGTGCCAAATATTATACTGCTCAGAATAAAGCTGGCAATCTTCTTGCCAAATACCTTAAAGTTAAGAGAGAGCGCACAAGAATTGAATCTATTATTTCCTCATCTAACGTCACACTCCATAAAGATGAGGATATTCTGGTGGAATTTACAAATTTTTATCAAAAGCTTTATACTCCGGAATCTCCTCCCTTGTCAACTGATATAGATCAATACTTATCCTCTATTCCCTCCCCTTCTTTTCCAGACATTGACTTTGCCCCCTTGGAAGCTGATATAAGTCCTAAAGACATTCAAGATTCCATTCAAGTGCTTAAAAAAGGCAAAGCTCCTGGGCCAGATGGTTTTACGATCGAATTCTACTTACATTTTTCCAAGTTGCTTGTTCCTAAGCTTCATCAACTGTTCTCATTCTTTATATCTTCCAAAAAATCTGAAGGCTCCTTTCAGGAAGCCTTAATTTGCCTCCTTCCTAAAGAGAATAAGGATCATACCCTATGTAAGAATTATAGACCCATCTCTCTAATTAATCTGGATTACAAAATCTTTGCAAAAATTCTAGCACTCCGTCTCGATAAAATTTTACCTCACTTGATTGGTAAGGAACAATGTGGTTTCGTTAAAGGCCGTCACCTCTCTGATAATACTCGACTCTTTTTTAACGTATTAAGTAAGTCTCATTCCTACCCACACTCTTTAGCTGCTATTGCACTAGACGCCGAAAAAGCTTTCGATAGGGTTAATTGGCAATTTATGTTTGCAGTTCTTGCTTGGTTTGGTTTTGGTCCGAAATTTCTTGCATACATCTCTTTATTATACTCCTTTCCTAGATCCTTTATCTTAGCTAATGGCCTTGTCTCTTCTTCGTTTCCCCTATTTAGAGGTATCCGACAAGGTTGTCCCCTTTCTCCTCTTCTTTTTATTTTAGCATTAGAACCTTTTCTGACAAAGCTCCGAGAAAATAACAGTATCACCGGTTTTCCATATGGGGATAAGTATTTGAAACTTTCGGCCTATGCGGACGACATACTTTTATTCATTTCTAATCCTAAATCCTCTATTCCTTCCTTTTTATCTGAAGTGTCTGGGTTTGCGAAGGTATCGGGTTATAAATTAAATGTGGACAAATGTGAAATCCTTCCCCTAAATAAATTTTGTTTCCACGTAGATTTTTTGGCCTCATCTTTTCACTGGAGCCCGACTCAGATTAAATACTTAGGTTTGTGGTTTAAACCCTCTATTAAAGACACTGTCGCACTTAATCTTAAAAACTTATTAACAACTCTAAAGGATTCTACAGCTCGATGGCATCCTCTGTTTTTATCTTGGTGGGGTAGATTAGATTCTATTAAAATGATGTTAGTTCCGATAATTTTGTTCTATCTTTCTAATCTTCCAATTAATATACCTAAATCCTCCTATAAAAATATTTACTCCATCTTATCAAAGTTCCTATGGCATCATAAGAAACCTAGGATGTTGTTTGCCAGACTTAAATGCCCTAAGCAATTAGGTGGAGTTAATTTTCCGGATTTTGCTACTTATCATACCTCATTTTTTCTTCAGCACTCTGTTTCCCTTTTATCTGATCATAAATCTGATATCCTTTCTCAACCTCTGTGGGTAGACATTGAGTCTTCTTTCTTTCATCCTTTCACCTTTGAAGATCTTGTGTCATTGTCCCGCATTCCCAAGGGCTTTTCCCTTCCCATTCTTAAAAATTCTCGGAAAACATTTTCTCCTCTTTTTGTGGATGATTCTGATGATCGCTCACGTTTCTTGCATTCCCCCCTATGGTATAATCCTCTCATTAAATTAAAAAATAGGATGCTTTTTTGGAAGGAATGGAGAGATCTTGGTCTTAACTGGACTTATCAGCTTTTTCATGAAGGTACTTGTGTCTCCTTCAGTACTCTTCAATCTCGTTTTTCTTTACCAGTTTCCTTTGAACCTAAATATAATCTACTACGTGCGGCTGCACAGAGTAGCTATGATTCCCTCTCCTCATCTATCACTCACACTCACCCTCCTCCTCTTCCTCTCCCTTTCTTACTTGCTTCTTCTTCTGCTTCCCAAATCTATAGAAAGTTGAGAGAGGTCCCTGCTACTCAGGATAAATCCAAAGTAGAATCTGATTGGGAGTCAGATTTAGAGGACTCTTTCTCTGCTACCGTGTGGCAGAAAATTTGGCTCAAAATAAGGAAGTCGTCTAGAGCAGCTAATACAACTCAAACGTTATTTTTTATCTATAATAGACTTTTAATTACTCCTGCTAAATTAAACATGATTGACCCTTCCGTGCCTTCTACCTGTTGGACTTGTTCAGCCTCACTGGCAGACCTTAAACATATGTTATTTACATGTCCAGCGATTTACAAATTTTGGAATGACGTGTGGCGGCAGATCAACAAAATCTTTTCAACACTTTTTCCCTTTACTCTTTCACATATTTTCTTAGGCAGTCTCTCTGACATATGGTCCTTCTCCACTACAGATACTTCCATCATTGATTTACTTATAGCTGTGGCGTTTCAACAAATCACTAAGTCTTGGAAGGATGCCTCAAATGTTTCTTTTCAAGCTTGGTGGTATGGGGTTTGTTATCACCATAGATTGGATAGGGCCTATGTATATCCCATTACACTTGCTATTAAACGTGATATATTATGGGTGCCAATCACGAACTTTTTAAATGCAGTTGCACGTTCTCTACCCCTACACAATCCTCGTATGGAAGAAGTTCCCAACCCTCCTTGAACATATTCCTGTTGAATTTAAGCATCGATACATATAAAATGTTTTGTATTTCTAAATATTTTATACATTGTTACTGGAGAAGTCTTTCTATACCCAATTGTACCTTTATACTTCCTATGCATGCGTTTTATACAGTAATAATTATGCTTTTTGCGTATCTATTTTGTTCTACTTTTGACAAGCTCTTTTTCCTTTTTATTCCCCTCCCTTATTTCTTCCTTTCCTCCCCTCCTGTAGGACAATACCCCTTTTTAGTTGAATTTTAACCATGCTGTTTTATTATAATTCTGTTGTATTTAAATTTCAATAAAATTTTCTTTAAAACTTAAAAAAAAGGAATTAAAGAGGGAAAGATAACCCAAATGCCATTGGTCAGATATCCCAGATCCAAAGATAAAACTCCTAATTCAGGCTCATTATCATTAAAGGTAAAAACCAAATATATACCTGAGTGGTGTATCTAGCCAAAGCGACCCAGTTCGAGGCGCTTGGCAACAAAGAGATTGTTCAGTCCTTGGAGCCCCAAGGATAGCTGCGAAATAAGCACGTGATATGCTCAAAATCCAGGAGTCTATGTCTCACAGTGCTGAATAATAGAAAAAACAATAGATTAAAAAGCATGTGTGTGAATGGAAAAATAATTACTAACCACATATATATGTGATCCAGAGTTAAGGGACAATGCACCCTTAACGTTCATTCAATATATGCTCATATTCCCAGCCGAACTCAAAGTGATATACAACACTAAATCGTACTTCTTTGGCGATCCCGAAAGTGTTTTGGAATTTGCTACGGGATGACCAAATCTTCAGAACAGAAAATCAATGGTCATAATGACCTGGACCGGTGCAAAAGACAACATCTGCCCATATCCGGTGGAGAACGAGATCGTAGAAAGAGAGGAGAAATGCCTGTAGTCCATCTGGATCGATAGATATTGGCAGAGCCCAGTCAATCAGTGGTGAAGATACCCCTAAAACCCAAGCCCCTCAAAACATGGAGACCGGCCCGCAATCAAATAATGACCAGGACCCGTAATGCCTGACCAGTGGCATGCTGGCTGGGAGGAGGCAGTATCATGTAGAACACAGACTAGGCATTGAAATTGACATGTAAGAAACCCTGGCCTAAAAAATTTCCTGTTGACCAATACTACAGAAGGATCCTTAGCAGGAGGAGGTTCCACATTACTGTTATGCCATAACTGCTAGGGTGGTTTGTGTTCTTGTGTGTTAAAGGCAGGGTCGAATTGGTAACGTGGGCACTCGGGCAATGGCTGAGGGGCTGGAATCCAAGTCCAGCTGTGGGCTGCTTGTTTGGGCAGCCTGGGGGGACCATTTGGGCAGTGTCTGTGTTGTTCAGATGCCGCCAGCGGCCCAGTGGGTGCCTGAGTGGCCTTTCTGGAGGCAGATGGGCGTTCATTTCCTCGCTTTTAACAACGCGCAGAAGTGCCACTCCCTTTCTCAGGCTGGGCCGGCCCATTAATGTATGCATATTGAGCAGGGGCAGGGGGCCTGAGCAGAAGTGGCCTCACTTGTTTTTAGGTGTGTTTCACAAGTTTGAACTAATCCGTGCATTCTTTTTTTCATCTAAGTAGAGTTAAGAAAACATGCCTCTGTCAGAGACCACCCACCCCTTCTTTTTACAAAACTTCGCTGAAGCAGTGTTTTGCGGAAAGGCAATATGCAAATGTGGGCCACTTTTTTTCTTTATCGTGCCCGGGCCGATTTTTAATCCCAATCCAACCCTGGTTAAGGGGTTACAAATGCTTCAGGGAAGAAGTATGGGGTGGAAGGCAGTTGGAGGGAGGGAGTTTGGTTTGTTTTGGTTTCAGTTGTGATCCATGTCACAGTAGCAAATCAGGCTTTACACATTGATACACGATGATCTATTCTCCACTGCAAGTGGCTGAATAATGGCCCCTTTCGCACCTCATCGAGTGGACCAATTGATTGCTTCTGCAAAGCCTCCCTGAATCTTAATGGTCCATTTTAAGGTCATGACATGGACCATTAACAGTCTACTTGACCGGATCAAATGTACCTCTGTCCTTCGTCACGCCGAGCGATTCCTGCCAGCATTACTGATGCTACAATAAACCATTTCGCAAAATAAGAGAGAGAGGGAGAAGCAGAGATTCATCTGGCTTCCCAAGTTAACATGTTAGTAATCAAAGCGAATCAAAATTCAAAAATGAATCACCTGTGGTGTTTTTCCAGAGCCTCAAAGAATTGTGGGGCATATTATCAAGCACGGCGTTAAAATTATCGCTGCTTTAGCGGCAGAAAACTGCAGCTAAAGCGGCAATAATGGGCTTGATAACATGCCGCAGAGAATTCCAATAGAAGCCCATGTTGACACCAGAGCATTGGCTTCTATGGGAATTCTCAAGGGCATATTATCAAGCCCAATATCGCCGCTTTAGCGGCAGTTGTCTGCCACTAACACGGCGATAATTTTAACGCCGTTTCTTGATAATATGCCCCTGTAATGGAGGCCCTCAACCCCACTAACACACCGCACGGTATATCTTGATTCTCGCTGGCATGGCTAGCTGGATAGCATCATCATCGGGTCTTGACACCTGAGTGTCCAGTACTCCAGCTACTCTACTGTCCTCCACCACGAGGGAGACTGTCTGGTTTACGAAAGTCGTGAGTGAATCGAGAAAATATCTCCACCCGCTGCCCCACAATGCCTGAGTTACACGCGCTTGTCTCGTGGGCTGGTAATATTGAGAGCGCTCTCTAGTAACTTGCGTAAAATGCACTCTCCTCCTCTGGAATGCAGTCTGAAAGATGGAACACTGAGGTATGTGTGCTGCGGGTGTTGCGTTTGCTCTGCTCCTCGCTTGAATAAATGATAGTGCATGTCCTCCCAGCGGCCCTCTTGCTTTTAGCGGTGCTTCAGAGGTAAGAAAGATCAAAGTGCAATTCCGGTGTCTGAAACCGTTGCTCTTGCCCACTAGAGGGTGCTGCAGGAACACACTTCAGTTTTCTTTCAAGCCCAGTACTGTGGTATAAGCATCAGGCAGACCTGTGTATCTGCTCAGTTGGAAATCAAGAGCTCTGAACCTAGCCTGACACTGACACATCATTGTGGAATACTACAACTGTGAGAGAAATCTCAGAGGCCGGAAATCCAGGATACCATTTAAACCCAAGTCTTCAGGGAAGAACGCTATCCTGAAAAAGTGGCAGTGAGTACACAGACTCCCATCACAGGTAAGATAGAAGGTATTCTTGCCATGCTTGAAGTTTCCACTGGGTATGTTATGTTAGCCCCCCCCAACCCCCCACCCTCACCCCCTTTCACTTAGCCTCGCCTCTGTGTCTGACATCACCTGCAGGCACAGGAGGTGACAGAGGCAGGGCAGCCAGTCAGTCAGTCTTTATTGGGGAACAGGGGGAGGGGGTGAATGGTATGTGTTTTGCTCATTTTTTCTGTTTCTGTTGTCTTTTTATGTATGCTTCCGTTGAGTTTAGACGAAACGGATTTTGTTGCGTCATTTAAAGGAGAAACATCTCATTTTGCTTGGGAAATGAGCTCAAAGATGTTGTAGTGAGTAGATTTCGAGGCCTCACATGTGCCGCCTTGTTGTTTGAATCTATAGTTGTAAAGGAGGTCACGATTGTGTCCTGCTGGACACGTTCTAGTGTCTCAGCAGGCACTTGCATTTCCAGCCACTCCCTCGAGGGATGGACACACATGCACCCCACACCCATCTATCACAGGCGTCACGAGTGACGTGAGCCTAATAATAAAAGGGCCCGAGTGCACGTGCTCGTGGCCAGTTCCAGTAACCATATGCACTGTGTCTGTATCTTCCTTCGTTATCATGTGGGCCTAGGGCCCACGACACAACAGTCACTGCGCCCGGATTGTAGTTTTTAGGGAGACGTATTTACACCCACCCCAGGGCTCAGGGTCCTTTGCACTAATCCTGGACCTTTATTTATTTTTAGTCAAGGCATTGTAACTTGGGAATGAGCAGGACCGAATTATGCAGTAATGGAATACCAAACTATGAAGTAGTGTTGACTAAATTAAAAGAGCAGATAAGGCAAATTGTGCGGCACGTTCTGTTGCATTATTATCATGCTATTTTGCAATTTAACACGCATTGATGCCGAACAGATGCATACACTATGCATATTTAGTAGATCTCCTTCGGGATGTTATTCATCAAAAAATGCTATTTTTAGGTCTCGCCTGAGACAGCGCTTTAGCGCTGCTCTGGCGAGACTTATAGTAAGCGAGTTTTGGAAGTGCAAACAGTGGCTTTTCAGGCCTCCAAATACAGTGCATGTGCGTCGGCCGGGCGCGCGCCCCATTTGGAGGCCTGAAAGCACTTGTTTGCTTTCACTTTCGCGGGCCGCACGGCCGCTTTGATGTGATCGCGATCGCGATTACTTTCACACACGCACATACCCTACCACGGTCAGTCATTCCCTCCTGTGAGTTTAGCAGAGTGCACTTATGGATGTTTAGTGTATTAATATACTAAGCATCCTGCCTTTAGCTTTGCCTTTTGCGACGCTGCTGGTTTACAGTTTTTGCAGGCATACACAGCACACTGTCTCCACTTGCAATAACCTTCGGTTCTCCATAAGCCAAAGTTTTACACAAATGTAATGAAGCCCTCAGGCGCTCTCATTAACATCAATTAACAAGTCGTTGTGACAAAGCTTTACAGGAACCAGACCAGCGACGCCACGTCAGCAGCAGGCAGACACAGCACACTGCCTACTACACTTTCTCTACCATCCTCCTCTCCCGTCCGTGGTTTGCTTCCTTCCAATATGGCCATATCTCCACACACAACGTAAAGTACTTTCTCTAACATCCTCCACTTTCCTGTTCCCTTTCTCTCTCTTAAAACCCCTATTTACCCTCAAACTGTTTTTTTTTTTTAATGAACAAAAAAAATTAAGTTCTCCTTTGTTCCACGTCTCACCTCAACTAAAGCAGGCATACACAAAAACGCGACTTGCACGTTTAGAATTACCATGGCCATACGAGCCAGAGGCCTTGTTTTGTGACTGTATTTGACTTTATATAAACTTAATTCCTGGTACGTCATTGCAAATGTATACTGCCCCAAGGTTTTACTCTCCTAGAGTAATGCTGGCTACTTTCTTCTGGAAAGGATTGTAAGGAGGGAACTTGCAGCAGAGATGTGGAGTGGAAAGACAGCCAACATGCAAAGATTTGTGCGTGCCTTTTCAACCGGTCGAGATGAGTGAATTTCGGGAAATATTAATACTTAAATATATTTACTTTCGAGTCTCTTTATTTGGTTTTATAGATGGGATAGTATATATTCGTCCGGAGGCCTTTATCTGAACATCCGTCATGTATCGCATAAGCAATTAACAGTTTTGAAGCTGGGGGGTCGCGTGGGGGGGGGCAAACCAAGGCTAACCTCTCCCTACCCCAATCATGAATAACAGAAAGCAGAATGTACCGACCCAGGCGAGAGGCCAAGAGCCTGATTACAGTAAGTGGCCCATGTCAGATGTGATAATTATGTCATCCGATGAAATCCGACACAGATGTTCAGAATTTTCACCTGTTTCAACTTTTTGGGGAATAACTTGCAGATTGTGGCACTCCATGCACCAAAACCCGCATATCCTGATAAATACCAGCCCTTTGAACTTAGTTATTACAGGTGCGCGGCAAACTTCACACCACCCTGTGCAAACATGGTTTTGTGTAGGGATGGCAATTTAATGGGCCATTTGTAATCGGGACCCGAGTGCTGTTGAGTACGAGAGGAGGGAAATGAACAAAGAATAGAGGATGCTCGTTGCTTGGATGACGTGCAGCTTCCTAGTTACCTCCTGCGCAGGTCTCCCCAACTGTGTCCGATGATTCTGTAGAAGCAAGAGAAAGATGAAGGTCGGAGGGACTCTCTATGTCAGTTGCACAGCTGAAGAGTGTGGAGAAGCTAAGAAAAGGTGCTTTAACCCCCAAAGGTAGTCTTTTAATGGTCCTATCCAAAATATATCTAACAAGCATTGGCATTGCCAATAGGTCTCGCCTTTAGGACCTTATAAGTGTTTAGCCATGCTACAACCTTTCAACAATAAATGTCATTTATTCTATTTTTCTGAGGAACGTACTTGGTCCAATAAGACGTCAGCACACTTTACATGCTATGGGAGACTGACATCATTGTATAAATGTAAATAGTTACTTATGGTATTATAGTAAGATACCGCTTGCCTCTTCAGAAAGCGATATACACAATAGATTCAATACTACAGGAGGGATTATAGTCTCGGAAGGGGCGCTGTTATTACTAACCATCTTTTAGTGGTTCGGACAAGAATGCACTTTTTCCAACGGATAGTCTGGAAGAGAACTCATAAGGCATTGCAAAATCCCGACTAGAAGGAAAAGAGGAAAACGCTGCTCCAGAGCGTGTTTGCAGTACTTGCACGCACCCTTCGACCAGAAGAAAACCGCACCGTCAATTTCGGGCAGTTTAAAGGTATAATTCGGAATCCTCTATCACATATAAAGTCAATGAGATAGTTTGAGTGATTAATGCGTTTGCTGCGGAGATCTGCGTATGCAGTTCAGGTGACACATTTGCTGCAAGCAGGGCTTACTCCGTACTTCATGCTTCTGCCGTCGACGGAGCTCTATGTAGATGACTGGTACTAACATCTGGATGCAGTGTTCGGAAGCCCCGAGGTTAGGCGCTACATTAAGCATGTTATTAGGCGGAGGCCTCCATTCTTGGTACCCAGGGAAGTGGTCTGTGTGACCTCTGCAGTAAAGTAACACATGGTGTTGACTTGTACGGACAGCGCCTGGTGCCTGTCCCTGGCGAGGATGCTGTAATTAACGGCACAGGAGCATTGCTGGCATTGTTCACATGCCTGCAGAGGGAAAGCATCCCCGTACCAGGTGGTGACAAACCCCCCTCCACTTGTGATGGATGGTATGCCCCTGCTGCAGGGGCAGCTGCAGTCCTGGACGGCGGCTCCGGCTCCGCTGACCTCTGTGTAACACTTGTGAGTACAGTAAAGGGTTGGTGTAGGATCAAACCAGGCCCAGGCCCTGCCTGTCTATGCTCAAGGCCACCTTTAGGGGGCTTCATCAGGGGAGCACAGCGTCAGACTCTGCCCCAGAATTCAGATTTTACCCAACAGTGACACAATCGCAGCCCTCCCCAGGCAACTGGAGAGCTCAAATCACCAGCATCCCTAACCGGTCTGTGGAGGACGGACCATTAATGCCAGGTCAAGATAATATTGTCAGAAACCCTATTATGTCACTTGCCTGGACTATTACATCAATAGCTGTGACTATCTTATCACTTGCCAGGACCATCGCTTTCATAGACTGGACTATGAGGTCATTAGCCCAGACCATGTCATCTTTGCACAAACACTAATGGTGCAGGAAAATGCACCACCATTGGCGAACATCCCAACACAGCCAGGCATCACCAGCTGCAGACCTACTGACCACAAACTAGTGACCGAAACAGGTTGACACAAACCATAGTAGAACAAGCATTTGCAATGCAATAGGTTTCGCATTTGCAAAAGTTTAAGCTATTGGCATTGTTCATGACAATGCCTTTTTTATCTATTTTATAAAACAAACACATAAATAAATGCCATTATCATTTACAATGCCAATAGCTAGTGTTGCATTATTATTAGCAGTGCCAACTGCTCACACTTTTATAATGCGAGACCTATTGCATTGCAAATGCTTGTTTATCTTATTTCCTAATCATTCCACGGTCCTCTCTATCCCACAGAGTAAACAACCATACAATATTACTTTAAGTAGGAAACAAACCTGCATGTTCACACTTCTAATATTAACAGATGGGCCTCTTTTAATCTATACACAGTACCGGCCAAAAGGCCTGAAGGGTGGAGAGGTACTTCCATAAGATGGAAGCAGAGCAGGGGAAGGGATACGTCCTCCCAAATAATACTGAATAACAATAAGTATCCTGCCCAATGGAAACTGGTATGCTATAAATAGGGCAAACCACAGCGATAGATTCCTCCATGGAAATATCAACACAGTAGTACAAATGAAAACTGTTTTGTCAAAAATACGCCGTATGGATATACTTATCCACGGTGTGGCGTTCGCTCATATGTTCGTAAGTATATCCATACGGCGTATTTTTGAAAAACAGTTTGACCTGAAGAAAGCCTTGGACCCATGGGCCGTTCACTGGCTGAAACATGTTGCCAATTAATATAGGGTCATAGGACCATTGTATCCTTGGAACACCCTACTATTGGTTTTTAATATCCGCCATTTCTCCATATTAAAGGGATACCTGGAGTATTTGGTGGATTTATAATCTTTAATGCACCCCTGGCCTTTTCTCACAAGCGCTCCCTGAAATACGGTAGAGCCCACCCTGGCCTCTTTTAATCTAGCTATCCCAAATGTGATTTAAAACAGATTTTTAGTGTCAGGTTTATTTTGATTCCACATTAGGAACCTCTGGAAGCATCTTTTTCATTAAGAAACAGCCATGCAAAATAGTATTGTATATGTAAGTATATGACCAGGAGGCCCTATAACTTACAAGATATCAGTTATATATTGAAGTAAAGTTTTGGGATTTTTCCACACTGTCAGTGCCCATTGGAAATAAGTGCTGCTTTGAGACAGGGTCTTTTTTTGTAAAATGACTTTCCACGAATAATAAAATAATACATTTTTATAACAAAAAAATCATAACCCCAACTTGTTTACATTACATTTAAATATGACACGACTTATTTCATGCTGCAGACAAGAGCAACTTAAATTCCTGAATACAGTGATCAACATTTGAAAAGTGACAGACTCACATCTGCAAAGTGTTTGCCTCTGTTTTTAATCACGTGCGCCGCCTTCACTTGGTAACTCGGGATTGGTTTTAGCTAGAAAGATTTTTTGTAATCTGTAAATTATTCAGCGAATGTTGGATTATGTCGAAAGGACAGATTGCGTGCAGCTGTGCATAAACGCACAATCACACACTTCCGGCGGTCCTGGCTGAGTGGAGGTCACGGCCAGGTGCTTCACAAACCACCCACTACTGCAAATTGTTGGAAACAGACAGTGTAACCTAGATACCCTGTCGCATATCAAACAAAACTGTGGTTTCATTCATTTTCATTCGTCACGTGCAGCTCAAGCAGACAGAAGGCCTCGTGGGTCCTGCGGGCGGCTGTTTAGAGTACTGTATAAGTGCTTCCACCAGTGAGCATGTTGTGTACAGTCGTGTCTGAAAGAGAGCGCTGTTCATTCACACTGCGGGAGGGAGATATGTAGTGAAGGAGAGTAGAGTGTATGAGACAAATCAAGCGTCAGTAAATCGTTAGGGCATCCAGTTTTGGTCCACGAGAGCAGAGTGATGGCATATTTTAAGAATCTTCGAGTGAAATAAATGTACATATCATTAGTATGTATGGGACTGTCAGTGACGCTGGAATCCAGAATCAGGTTATTCGCAAATTTGACGTCAGAGCAGAGAAAAACGAGGCCAGAGGCCTCTGTGGTGGTGCAGCTACTTCCCCCAGCTTTATAATGTCAAAGAAAGATGGCGGATTCATGGTGGAGCTGCGCAATTTAGGCCTACCAAACCTGTGCCCAAACAGTACATTAGAACTAGTTTCAACCCGTAATTTAACAATGGTAACAAAGTGTGTTATTTTAATGATTCAAGAATAACAGAAAAATCAATATGTGTATTTCTGACCTTATAGCTTCTCACGTTTCTATTTCAGTGCGCACTTTTCCTAGTAGTGCTACATGGATCCACTGCAGCATCAAGGCACTATACTATCTAATTAAAAACCACCTCCAGTTGAATACAATGTGATGATAACACTCTAAGCGCAGACTGCCAGTAATTGTTCAAGACAGTTACCTTTTTATTTTACATCATAAATTCTAACCTAGGGGCATATCAGTAACACCCGGCAATAATTATCGCTCAGCGCTCTTAGCGTGAGGATAATAATCGGCGGGTAACGTGGATTTTTATCGCTGAGATAGCGTGCTATTAGCAACGCTTATCCCCTCAGCGATAAAAATCCTCACGCTAACTGCCTAACGTGAGATTATCGCTGGAAACCCAGCGATAATCTCACGCAATGTGGCGTTAGCTTGCTGATATGGACTCACAAACTTAGCCATGATATCCACCTTCCATAGGATATCATGGCTAAGTCAGTCCTGAACCAGGCGTAAGGAAAGTAGCGATAACAGGGGTTATCGCTACTTTTCCTGACACTATGCTTCATAGCGTGGGTCTTGATGATAGGAGAAATGTAGCTTAGGTCGTGAACGCCCACTTTGCATCTCATTAGAGATGCAAAGCTGGGCGTTAGGAATTCTGACGCTAAAGTAAGGTTTCACACGTTAGCGTGGCCTTGCTAATTAGGCGATAAAAATTTCGCCTCTTTTCGGCCAAAAACGGCCGCAAAAGCGGCGGTAATTTTTTATCGCCTGCTTGTAAATATGCCTCTAAGAGTGTTGCCATAGTTATAAGGCTAAAAAGGTATTTTAGGGTTGGACTGATATAGATTAGTTGTTATGTCATGTGGCCTAGCATGATTGATGACATTTGAAGAAATCTACTGTAAGTGTTGGTCTGTTCCATGGTTTCACATACATGTCATTACTAGAATAGTCATGGGAACAGTGGGACATGCGCAGCATCTTCGGTTTTTTTCACAATCAAATTGATTTGTTTTCCCCATTGTTTCAGGATGACTATTACAATATGATCATCTTGAACTGCAAAGGTTGTAAATGATGACATAGTTCAGTAATTTTGTTTTACTTATGTCTGAGAAACACATAAAGAACAACAATGCATCCACTTCTACGGTTGTATGACAGAACAACAAAGTCCCTAACCCCGCACGCCTAAACAACACGGTCTGAATAACGATCGCGTCTTAACCATGCATTGCTTTACCACTCATGCCTTTACCACAAACTTTCGTTGTAGAGGCATGCATTGTAAAGCGGTATGTGTGGTTAAGGTCGCCACCTCCATCCCCACCACCCTAAGGCACAAACTCTTCCCCCCGCCTCCCTAACGCCTAGAGGGGCAAATACCCCTACACCTCCCAACCCCCGAGCTGTGGCCCCCCCATGCCCAAATGCCTAACCCTGTCCCTTAACCTGACCCTCACCAGCCCTGACACAGCACTAAGAACTGCCTCCCCTCCCCTACGCCCTAAAAACGAACCTGACTACCCATTCCCTCCCCCTGTCCAGAGGCCTAATACCTTAACCCCTAATTAAAAAAAACTACCCCAACACTCCGCCAGCCCTAAAAACCACTCCAACCCCCTCAGCCCTGAAAACTACCCCTGACCCCACCAGCCCTGAAAACTTGCCCCAACCCCAGTCCTTAAAACAAGCATCAATCCCCCAGCCCTGAAAACTACTTCCAAGCCCCCCCCAGCCCTGAAGACTAGCCCCAAACCCCCCGAGCCCAGAAAATAACCCCCGACCCACTCCCAGCCAGAAAACTACCCCAACCCCACCTGCCCACAAAACAACCCCTGACCAACCCCCCAGCCCACCAAATTACACCCACCCCAGCCCACAAAACAACCCCTGACCCACACCCCAGCCCCACTTAAAACAACCTTGACCCAGCCCACAAAAGTAACCTGACCTACCCCCCCAGCCCCACTTACCTCACTGCAGATCTCTCTGCGCTTCGGTCCGTCCAAAGCTAGACTGTCCCCGACCCACCCCAGCCACAAAACATTCCAGACCCACCTACCCAGCCCACAAAACATTCCTGACCCACACCCCAGCCCACAAAACAACCCCTAGCCCTCAAAAGTACCCCAACCCACCCCCCAGCCCCACATAAAACATACCCGACCCACCTCCAGCCCACAAAACAACCCGACCCCCATCCCACAAATGTATCCCCGAACAACCCCCAGCCCCACTTAACACAACCCAACCCACTCCCTAGCCCACAAAACACCCCGACCTCCCATCCCACAAAAGTACCACAGCCCACCCCCCAGCCCCACTTACCTTACCACAGATCTCTCCCTGCGCCCTGCTTCCGTCCGTCCGTTCGCAAGCCCTACCATGCATTGCCTTAACCACGCACATGCGAGGTTAGTGCATATGCGTGGTTAAGGAATGCGTGGTAGGGATTGCAGATTTGGAACACTCGTGCTTTAAACTACAATGTTCCAACTGTTCCCCCACTTCTACTACTGTTAATGACTAGGGCTCCCAGTTTTATGGTATTTATATTTTTGTGATTTCCATCTGTATTCATCCATATTTATTTTTTTGCTAATTTTGCCTATTTTTATCCATATTTATTTTAGGTTTTGTGAAAAAATGAAGCAGAAATGTGTATATTTCTGCATTTCTTTAACCAGTTAAGGTACACTCATGCCTGACTGCCTGACAGGTTTTAATGATATCTACACACTCAGATGATAAAATACGCACTTATAAGAAAACATGCACATTTTAGTATCAAGTTTGTGCAAATCTATTGTTGTTTAATGCTCTTTACTAAAGTTCCTTTATGTTTTTTAATCCCTTGCCTGTCAATCCGCATAGCTTTTGGCCTGACAATCATGATTGATAGAATTCAGAATCACTCAAAAACAACTCAATTTCCATTTTTAACCACATTTAAAAATAAATACAGACATGAAAAGAAATGTTTTTCTGCCTGTATTTATATGTAAAAATCTGTAAAAACGGAAAACAGGGAGCCTTACTTATGCCATACATTCACAAAGGACTGTAGTATCATGTTATAAACGTACCAATTTAAAGTAATTCCGGGCTGTGTTACTTGTAAGATGGGTTTAGAAAACAAATAATTGTATAATTCCAAGGTATCCTATCTAATTATTGTCTGAGTTCCTTACTACCATCACTGGCCAAAATGTTGGAAGAATATTTCAACTCCCAATTGTCGTCATTTCTGGATGAACATAAAATCATAGATAACTCACGGTCAGGTTTTAGAGCATGCCAAAGTAGAGAGACTGCCTCGGTGGCAGTCTCTAATAACATCAGACTTTCCCTTGATGCTGGGACCATGATTATGCTGGTCATTCTGGACTGTCTGTGCCATTTGATACGGTCTCTCATTCCATTCTCACTCATAGACTGTATGAAGCTGGCATATGTGGCAGTGCCTTGCTCTGGCTCAAGGATACTTTAGACAACTGAACCCAAAACATCTGTCTAGATTCCTTTAGGTCCAAAACCTTAAGAATCAGCAAAGGAGTTCCACAGAGTTCCTGCCTGAGGCCAACGCTATTTAACATTTATATGGTGCCTCTAGCATAGAGAGTGTGGAATGTATGGGTCTGAGGTCGTATCCTACACGGATGATATGCAATTGCTTCTCTCCTTTGGACCTGATACCTGGAAGGTCCAGTCGCAGTTTCCCCACTGTGTGCGTGTTATTGCGACATAGATGACCAATAATTTTCTTCAGCTGAACGGAGAAAAAACAAAGATTCTACTTTTTGGCAATGCCCGGGAAATCTGGTCAACTGATTGGTGGCCATCTAAACTTGGCCCAACTCCTGCCCCCAAACAGGTAGTGAAAAACTCTGGGGTTAAAAATCGCTCAATATTTATTGATTGGATCCCAGTTGGATTCTGCCTGTGGCACCAGCTATGCCACCAGGCAGCTTTTAAGGAAGATGATTCGATGCCTCCCCCCCCCACCAATACAAAAATGTGTTAATCCAAGCTCTTATTACCAGTCGATGACTATGGTAATGCACTTCTTGGAGCAGCTAATGACACCTTGGTATCCAAACTCCAAGTGGTGCAGAATACCACCGCTTGGCTAACTTGTAACTTGCCTGGTCGTACTTCCATTGCCCCCATCCTAAGGGACCAGCATTGACTGCCCATAAAAAACCTTTATTCTTCAATATATGTTGCCTGACCCAGAAAGCCTTAATTAAATCCTTGCCCACTTATATACACTCCAAGCTGTGCCTGTATAAGTCCTTTCGGGCCTTATGATCCACTAACAAGTCTTTTCAACAAATACCTCGCATCCATATTTCTGGAATAAACTTCCCTTGTCCATTCGGTTATGTGAGGACCAGGCTAAATTTAAAAAGCTCTTAAAAACACGGCTCTTTAATATTTCTCCCTACATTTCTTGTGACCAGTCATGCCAACCTGCTGTGCCCAGCGCCGAGATGCTCCCCTGGGAGTGAGTTGTGCGCTGCAGCACATTTAAATAACATAATATAATATACCTAATTTATGTTACAAAAATGTATATTATTTATGTATAATGGATGTACAAATAATGTTTAATACATATAAACTAGCTGTCTAACTACAGTCTCTATGGTTGGTGGCTACATTTGGTTGTTTGTGGGCTATATTTCAGCTATGTTTGTAACCCAATGGAAGGAATTGTTTCATTTTTATAACATGTTTGTTTTATATATAGTTTGAGAAAATCTAAAATTCTGTTGTGACAGCCTGTCTATTTTATGTATATGTTAATTTTATGACCATTCATTTTTTTGTTTTTGTAGTTCGCTAGTACTGCAATAACTCCTGGATACTATTGCAGTTGTAACAGTCTCCAAATGTTCTCTGATTTCGTTAGTTCTCACTTTGATATTTTCAATGCCCTGTGGTGCTTTGGAATCTCTTTTGGCATGTTGTTAAAGTTTAACGTTTTTGACGCATATAGAAATATTGTCGGTCCATGGGCCAGATGTACGACCAAAAAAATTGCACATCGCAAATTGCGACTCTTTTGCGAGTCGCAATTTCCGATGTACAACAGTATATTTCACACGGTTTGCGATTCCCAATGGGGTCGCAAATTGCGAGGCTCATTAAAATTAATGAGCCTCTCGCAATTTGCGAGCCCATTGGGAATGGCCATCACTTCCAGGTATGGTGGCCTGCTGGGCTCAGCAGACCACCATGTCTGGGACTGCATTGTAATAAAGCAGCCTTTTTTTAAAAATGCATCCCGATTTCCTTGAAGGAAAACGGGATGCACTTAAAAAAGAAAAATGAAACCTTTCAGTGAAATTTTTTTAAGGGCAGGCAGTGGTCTCTGGGACCACTGCCTCACAAAGGGGAAGGGGTGCCCTAGGGAACCCTTCTCCTTTGCGAGTGGTTTACCACCTACTTGAAGTAGATGGTAAACTGCGAGTGTTTTGAGGCTGCATATGCGGTCGCAAAACACTTGTACACAGCATTTTGACTCGCAATTGGGAAGGGACGCCCCTTCCTAATAGCGAGAGTCGCAAATGCTATTTAGCGAGTCAGGGACACGCAAAATAAAATTTGTACATGCTATTACCCTTTTCTGCAGCCACAAACGGGCGGTTCTCTAATTTGAGGCCGCAAAAAAGGGTCATACATCTGGCCCCATATTTCTAAACTCATCTGTGCAATCCGGATTTCCGGGTGGCTGAAGCACCTAGAGCCTCAGGCACCATGTGGTTAAAGCTAGGTCACCTGGAAATCATTAAGGGCTAGTCTATCAAACTCTTCTAGTCACAATGATATTTTTGATATTTTTCTTTTGCCAAAGGAACCCTTCTGTTCTTGAGGACACTAAGAAGAGGGTTAGAACATTTCATGGATAGGGACTTTGATTTAAGTATGCTGCTGTGCTCGCCCCCTCAGTTCTCAAAACATGGTCTACCAGTTGCTGAATCTAAGTGCTTATCAAAGGTTGGAGAGATCATGTTTTTTGACATTTTAAAGCACACTGCTGGGGGAAAAGGCCACACGCTTCACACTTCACATGACTGAGTCTATTATGGTAAGCAAAAGTGCTTGGCTGGGAAGGTTGCACAGCTCTGGTAGAGGAGAGTATACTTGCCAGGCAGGGACAATACTTTACACTGCTTACTGGCACTCGGCATGGAATGCTGGTTAGTCATTTGAGTTCTCCACCATGGATACAGTCGGTTCCAGAACAGTGGGGTGGATCTATGATCTAGTAAGGTTGGCTAGCTGAGTCCGTGGTGATGCTGACGTCATTCTTATGCTGGGGATATTTCAGGTGAGGAACCTCGCAGGACCTCTGCTTATCTTGTTGTCTGTTAGAGGAAAACCCTCAGCAGGCAATTTCAAAATCCAGAAAACACTATCCTGGTCTTCAGGATCTCACTCTTCAAAGTACCAATCTCATGGGCCCTGCAGTGACTCAGTTCCAGAGAACTGATATGAGCATGCTCCCAATCAGAAAGAAGCCATCTTCACATTTTTGGGATGTCAGCCACTCTGACATAAGGTCATTTTGCAGGCTTATGTTGATAAATGTGTAGTCCAGCAAAAGCCCGGTATCACAAAAACAAGTGACTGGGCTAACACAATGCAGGCAATATCTCTAGTGAAGGCAAGGATCAGATATGCACAAACCCAAGATGGCCGCCCGGTGAGGAGCTCCGGCCGGGAGCTCCCAGTCCGTGTTTGCCGCCTTGGACCTAAAACCCCTTTAACCCCTTTTTCCCCATAATTTTCTCTGGCATCCGGACAGCGGACACGGAGACGACTTGGCCGATGCCCGGTGGAGCCGCTCGGTTCGGCTATAGGGGAGTCTGGCCTGGGTTTCCCGCAAGGCCGTCTCCTACCCAGCCGGACATCGGGGCATGGATTACCGTACCGCTGATGTCTCTCTTTCCAACTAGTCCGCCTCGCTCAGAGCGCACCGTCCTCCTTGTGATCATTCAACCTCATCGCAGCTCTGGCCCCTTCAGATGGCTCTGGATGGTGATGGATTGCTCTAAGGCGTGACTTCTACTCTTCCCGGGACTTCGAGACGTCTTGGCCGATGCCCAATGGAGCCGCCTGGTTCGTCTATCGTGGTGTCAGGCCTGAGTTCGCCCGCGGCCGTCACCTTCTCAGCTGGACACTGGGGAAAGACTTTCCTCGTCCCGCTGCTGCTGCTGTTCTCTCCCTCTGCTCGCTGCCTCGGTGGGGGTCACCACTGGTGAATAATGGTGGGGCCAGCCAAGGCGCAGCTTTGTCTCTATCGGCTGCCTGCCAGTCCTCGCTGCCGCCTCGCTGCCTCCCCATGCCGGCTGTCTACCTGGATGTGCTCCACTTCGTCCCCTACTTCGGAATCCCGGGAGACCTTTTCCAGGTATGGGGGCGCGGGAGCCACGGCCGGCAAATTGCCTTCACCGATGCCCCAGTGGTCCCGAGCCTGCACGCCTCTTCTCCCTTCCTCCCGCCTTTGACTTTTGAACAGCATAGCCCCCTTTGATTTCCCTTGTGCACTTTTGACTCGGGCTCCCTGGGCCACTTCTATGGACTTTGTGACTTTTGTCCCTCGCCTTGCCTGCCATTTTGTCTCTGATCTCCACCGACTCCTCCGGACCCGGATCCACCATCTTGTTGATCCTTTGTCCTCTCCCCTGTCCCCTCGTTTCCCCCCTGACGATCCTCTAATATGTCTCCCATTTTCTGGTTTGCCCCTCCTCCATGCCCTCCTATCCCCGCTCCCTCTTTCTTAACACTACTTTTGTCCCCCTCTCCCCAATGTCCGTGCAACTGTCTTTTTTTACTGCACCTTGACTATACTTTTGTCGCGACTATGTAATCAGTATGTAACCTATTTAACCTATTTATTTTCCCTCATCCTGCCCCCTTCACACTTCCCCCTTCCCCCTCCTCCTCTCACCTTTCTTTCCTCTTTTAACGTGTTGCTTATTTTTGACAGAATGTGTAATTGTTATCATTTTCTGTAACATTGTGTAACCGAATGTAAAGCGCTCTGATACCTACGGGTTCAGCCAGTGCTATATAAAACTCATAAAATAAAATAAATAAATATGCCGGGATACTCTTCTCTGATGAATCATAATATTTACATGCATCTAGCCCCACAGCTACCAACCACAAAGTCTCCTAGTTGACAGGCAGTGGAAGTTATACCCCTGGGCCTAGGAGTATAGGGCACTTTGGCTCTCCTTTGGCCCAGGTGAGCTAGTGTCCAGAATTCAGCTGGTTTCTAGACCACAGGCCACATGGGGAAAAACAAACAGAAAGAACCCAAAAGAAAATATTGTAATAAAGCATCAAATGGGACATGTGGTGAAAACAGTTCCAAAATTTCATCTTCATAGGAAAGAACTTATACTGAGACAGGAAATTAATGACACAAAGGAGCATATTTACAAGCCCCTATCACCACCCGTCCGTCACTTTTTTAATGTTCTGGTGGTGATACGGGCTTCGCCTTATTTGCAAGGCAGGGTTAAGTCACTTAACGTGGCTTAACCCTGCCTTGTAAATAAGGCACCCTTTCACGCTATACTTAGCGTGAAAAAGGGGAGGGGCAATTGGGTGTTGTGGTGGGTATTCCGCCGCAACATCCAGTTCTTTTGATGCTGTCCCATATTTACAAGAGTGGCGTAAATATGGTGCATTTAGAAGAAACAAGGTCCCATTCAATTAAAGATAGGTATAGTATCACAATTTTCATTCGAGCTTCACCCTCGCTACGAAGACACAGCTGATCACCATTCAGATCCTCCACCATTCAATTGACTATAATTGGTTCTCCGGTTTCCGGCACGAAGGATTTATTACTCGCGGGATTTATTGCCGCATTCCCGTACCAGGAAGGACTAAGACAGACCCTGTTCTTATTCCCAGAACTTCCTCTGCTCGACCACCAACGACTGGGTTCCGCCGTCCGGCCCCACCACTAGTGTTCGGAGACTTCACACACGAACTCTCCACCATCCTTAAACCCTGACGGTTCTTCAGTCCTATTACGCCTATTCCAGAAATCCTTATGTGGCACAGCAGATCCTTTTTCGCTCACCCTTTCGAAAACTGCTATCTGCCAACGCGCGCTAACATGTGCAACTCACAGTCCTGCTGTAATTGACCACCGTGATTAAACAGAACGGTTCCTGCTTTAACTCTCCATTTCAAGCATTCTATTGCACAGCATACTTTCCCAGGCATTCCATCAATCGGTTAGTCCTGAAGAGATCCCACCACTACTTTAGGGATCGAAACGTCGTCGACTCACATCTCTAATCTCTTGATGATACATTGTCATTTTTATTTGAGAACGAGATGTTGATCAATTGTGACTTCCAATAATCTTTATTTCACAAACACAAAAAGTCACATTTTAAGTCACTTTGCCTGCGGTTAGGAAATCGGCTGATTTCCTTTTACAACTCACGGGCTGCTCACTTATTTCACCACGTGTATTTTGGTTCGTAGTAACTGTATTATATCTAAATCATTTTCTGAATAAAACATACAATCCAATTTTTGATTGGAAAATTGTGATACTATACCTATCTTTAATTGAATGGGACCTTGTTTCTTCTAAATAACCTTCTACCCTTGGTCCCTTCTGAACAATAGGGTTTCCTTGTCTCTATTTTTTGTAAATATGGTGCAAGCCAAACTTAAGACCAGAGAAAACCTGGTCTGAACAGGGCCCAACAAGGAGAAATGCTTTATTTGTCCTTCTGTTTGAAGTTTTTATGTGTGCTGCTTTGTGCAGTACACATAAAAAAAGCAAAACGCCATGCATGATTGTTTATATACAGGAAGGTGTCCCCTTCCTGCACATAAACAATGATTTTAAAATGATGAGTTGTAACACTATGTGTGCTGCACAAAGCAAGGGTGGCATAAATATGGGCCAGCGCCAAAATTAAGACCAAAAAAACCTGGTCTTAACATGGTGAAATAAGAAGAAATTATTAATTTCTCCTCGCTTGTACTGTTTCTATGTGTGCTGCCTTGTGCAGTACACATAGAAACAGCAAATCACTATGAATGGTTGTTTATGTGTAGGAAGGTGTCCCTTCCTGTACATAAATATTCATTAAAAAAAGAACGATTTGCAACTTCTGTGTGTGCTGCACAATGCAGCACACATAGGAGTTACAAATCACCATTAGTGATTGTTTATGTGCATGAAGGGACACCCTTCTGGACATAAATAATCATTCCCCACAACACAGGCACCCTTGCGCCTTTGTTGGCGCTAGGCAGCTGAAATTAGCACCAGCACAGGAGGAAATGCAGGGCTGCACCGTATTGTTGTAAATATGGTGCAGCCCTGCTTTTCAGAAGCGGCGGAGCGCAGCGTTAAGCCAAGAAGACTAAAGCTGAGTTTGTCACTTCTTTGTAAATATGCCTCTAAGAATCTGACACTGACATTGAGACGTAAAGACAGAGAAAGTGAAATATAGATACACTGCATCTAATTCACAATGGCATAAGGGCGGGACCACACTGACCCTGAAACAGGGAAATGGGAAAACTGGAAGAAAGTAAAAGTCAGATAAGGATCCGCTACAACTAGGTCATAAATTCACTGATTCTGAAATAAGGAGGCAGTGGTATTGCATAGATACAACATGTAATAGAAACACAGTAACACTATGAAGGAGGCACACTCTTCAATTGTAAAATGACCTTTTAGACATTCATTCTATGCCCTTTCTAGGTCTGGCTACAGGCACCTTTAGCTGTGTTGGAGCTCATGTCTCACAAATACACTAAGAATGGGTTTGGGTCATATCCCTTCAGTTGTTGGTTGCTTAGTAAACCCCACTCAGTCATTGTTCGTCTGACGTCTTTCACATTGGATACCTGCCCACAGGCATATTCTGCAGTTATACATTTAGTAGTAGCAACTTTTCATTAGTGAGGGGTCAAAAGGAGTTTTTTGTAACTCAGTCTCATTTAAGATGAACAGGGCCGGACTGGCCGTAGCGGGCACCGAGCAATTTCCCTGTGGGCTGGAAGTGTGGTGGCTGGTTTTGGAGTGGTAGGGGGCATTTTTGCTAATGGAGCTCAGGTTTGCAGCAGTGTTTCCCACCAGCACGTCTCCTCCACGGGCCAGTCTGACTTAATTGCCAGGGCTGGTTTGCGTACTCAGGAGATGACTGCACTGAACCATTACAGAGCATCCATTCATCAACCTATACACTACCAACCTGCTGTGATTCGGATATTAAGTAACATTTAGAATGACTTGACCAAAGTACAAGAAGGATTCCTCTCACGCGTTGACATTGATTACCCTTGCATATTAATTTAAAAGAGATTTTAAATGTCTTGACATAATCCAATAAGGTGACAGTGTATCAACTATTTCAAATCACATGATTATATCTGAACCGCTAATTATAACCCTTTCTCCTCCCTCCAGAGGGGCATCTAGTAACCACATGTAACCCTGCACCCTACTTCAGCTGCCATCATAATGTTGAAGGAGCCGATAAAGAAATCCCTGTGGGAAAGAATAAGAAGAGGGAAAGAATGTCATCTGCTAAACATAATGCTAATTATATATAAAAACGATGTACTGTAACTAGTAAATATGACATGTTTGTTGGTATGTTTGCAAATGGAATGTGGCAGTATTCCTGAGTATGATTAGTGAGTAATACTGAAAATCTCAACATGCACAAATGATTACAGACTGGTGGTCCAAATCAGAACCTGCACTAGGACTAATCGGTGATGGCGCAAATCGACCCATGCAGCCAAGTCTTCTAAGTAATGGTGCAAATCAGACCTGGCAGTCAAGATTTCTGAGTGCAAATCTGAAGAAACATTCAATAAGAATGAGTGATAGAGCACGTTTTAACATGCACTGAGGAATATTGAGTGACTGGCCAAATAAATACATATATATATATATATATATATATTTTCTTTTTTTTTTTTTTTTTTTTCCACCAATTTCCTCCAAGGAGGAATCACTGCACACCAAGGAAGTTGTAAGTTTAAGGGTTTTATTCTTTTGCGTGCAAATTATCACCAACTCCACCACCAACGCGTTTCAACCACAATCGGTCTTGCTCACGGTACCGTGAGCAAGACCGATTGTGGTTGAAACGCGTTGGTGGTGGAGTTGGTGATAATTTGCACGCAAAAGAATAAAACCCTTAAACTTACAACTTCCTTGGTGTGCAGTGATTCCTCCTTGGAGGAAATTGGTGGAAAATTGAATCGAGGATTGGCCCGTCCTCGACACTAGCACCCGCTATGCGATAGCGCGCTCTCCCTTGGGGCCATTTGACGAGTCCATATATATATATATATATATATATATATATATATATATATATATATATATATATATATATATATATATATATATATACAATCATTGATTACTGAGTTATGGGCCAAATAAAAACTTGTGGCTCGGATTACTGAGGTGGCATAAATCTAAACATGCTTTTAGGATTGCTAAGTGATATGGTACATTCTTGACATATGGTGGTCATTCTTAGTACAATGATACTTGTTCCATTGCAACGCTTACCTTAATAGTTTACATTCTTGATATTGTGTACTCATTCTTGCAATGTGGTTAATACATTGGCAAAATGTTGTTAACTTTTCAAATACATTGTGAGCCTTTTTGGTAAGAAGGTGTCCAGCTCTGGAGTAAGGTTTGCACTGATGTAATAATATGATCTATCATATTCTGGTCACTATGTTACAACCACTCAGTATACCTTCAGCGAAAGTCCGGCCGCACTCCAACTTCATATACACTAGACGGACCATTGATGCTCTTAAATGGACTGTTCTACATATGATACTATCCACCCTAAAGTTGATACGTACCTGCATGGTACATTAACAAGCACAGCGAGGTACATGTTGTTAACAGAAAAAATGTGTATCTGTACTCACAAGCAATTATTTTGTTAAGGTCGAGAACCCTCACCCATCCTTAGGTGGCATGCTTCATAATCCGGTCCCTTCTCACACAAGGACCTGGTGTGGGCTACAACTCTCTATAATAGAAAGAAGATCTTTAAGTGTTTTCACAAAATGCTGGCCCTTGTGGAAATAATGGTATGGTGAGGAGTGCAGAGTGTTAAATGTGTGTGAAGTGGATTAAAACTACCTCTTGGAAGGCTAAATCTAGGCTTTATTCTGGGATAGGTTAAAAAAAATCTGGGGGAGTGAAACTTCACCCCAGTGCAAGAGTGGCCAACGTGTTTCTGTCCAACCCATGACCAAGCTATGAGATCCTTAGGCATTCTTCTGGACCATCGATGTGATTGTTTGTGTTTTGGAAGCGGTGCACACTTGGTCTGGTCATTTGCTCCCATTAGACCCTTTTTTTGTGTGGTGAAAATAGCATCCATTGTCACACTCTCTGCTACACCCCATACTCATGAACAGCGACATTACATGCATCGTGCTTCCATCCCAAGGTTCAAACCTCACACATCTCACCATTCATGTCCCATATAGTTTATACTACTAGCAATGTCCTTTCAATCATACACTCTGAAAGGCACCAAGGAACCTGATATAAATTGAAGTGCTTCACAACTTTACCAAGAGTGGGAAACAATATAATAAATAATAAAATTGGATAACCTAGAAAGTGTTTTAGGGATTGAAAAGGGGTAAGTAAATGACTATTTAAATACCACTGCAATACAATAGAATATTCTGGAAGAGAAATGGATAATACATGCATGAAAAATACCATGATGTAATCAGTCACAAGAGAAAGATATATATAAAGTGTGAGGAAATGGCTTTGTTTGCAGGTTCACCCTCATTTTTTGCCCAACTTTTGACTATTAGGTACTGGAGTAATGACTCTGTAATGCACTGGGCCCTGCTGACTGGACTTCAGTGCAGATGGTCTGACCCCTAAACGTGTATGTATAATTGGCTAATACCCAACTGTCATTGGTTAACTTACTGATAAGTCCCAAGCGTAAGGTACTAAGGGTACCTAGAGCCTGTAAGTGAAAGTGTCTCTAGTGGACAGCAGCACTCATTGTGCCACCATGATTGTGACAAAGTAAAGCATATCTCCCAGCCTACCACTGCAGACTGATAGAGCAGTTTTAAACTGCTAACTGAACTTTGCCATTCAATGTAATGTCCAGACCTTTCTTTTTCATATATATATAAGTAAATCCTAAGGCAGGCCTCATGAGCACTAATGCCTGGTGATGTATATTGAAAAGTAGGGCATATGTTTTTTGAATATGTGACGTTACAATGCCACATATTACATCGCGGTAGGTAACTACGCGGTCATTCAACGACCGCGTTGTTACCACGCGTGCCTTTACAACACAAGTCGTTTCTACGACTTGCACTAGATGGTGCACTAGACTTAGGAATAGTATACATTACTATTCCCACTCCAGTTAGCGCAACAGCAGGGAATGTGTTGGATTTAAAATCCAACACATTCCCTGTTGTTGCACGCCACCTAGAGCAAGTCGTAGAAATGACTTGCGTTGTAAAGGCACGTGTGGTAACAACGCGATTGTTGTAACGACCGCGTTGTTACCTACCTGTGGGGTAGGAACAGCGTTGTAAACGCGGTTTCCCATGTTTTTTTACATGTAATGACAGTTAAAAACCTGCATTGTCATTTCTGTCCTGTGAAAAGGCTAGTAGCCTCATTGGCGGGTAAAGGGCTACACAGCGATGCTACTTTCTGAATGGAATTACTTTAATACAATGCTTCAAGTTATTAAAAGAATCATTACATTAAATCCGACTTGTTGATCAAGTCGAATTTAATGTAATGTTTGCACAGATGGAAAGTGTGTAAATGACTCACTGGAAGGAACACAAAGGATCTGTCATAGCAGAAGGTGCAACCTCCCCCTGGCAGGAAGCCCAACAAGGTGTGAGCCGGAAAGGCGAGTTTCAAAGGTAAAGCCACCTTTGAAAGGCAAATGGTGATCACACAAAGGAGAAGCTGCTCTTTTGTTCTTGCAGACAAGCTGACCTCTTGGGCAGAGAGGGAAAAGGAGTGAAGCCCCCAATTAGGCACACCACTGGGATGGGCTAAGGAGCTCCACACTCCAAGGGAAGGCTTCTGACAGGTTGAGAGTGGGCAGAATAGTGCACCCTGGTATAACTAGGTGCCACACTTTCCAGGAAGATGTTTGAGATGAGAGGGACCTGGTAGCCTTATTAGCTAACTATCCTCCCAATCACCTGGGCTCGTAATGGGCATAAAAGTGGGACCCCTGGCATCCATCCAACAGAGCATGTCTGAAGAGGGGACTGAAGAAGGATTACCCTGATGTTCCCTCCACCCACCAATGAGTGGCTGTGACAAGAGTGGACTGCACCTGCTTTCCTTGAGCTAGCAAAGAGAGGACTGTGCCTGTGGTGCCCTGAATGAGGAAAAATCACCCAAACATCTGACAGAAGAAGAAGACTTCATGAGTCACTTCAATTTACTTTATTTCAGTCATATATAACCATAAAAATGCATACACCATCATCAAATAATCATCTGACTTTAAAATAAGATTATGCAATACGATATCTCTAAGAAAACAGCATAAAAGTATAACAATTGTAAAAGTGACATATATAAAATCAGAACTATTAAAAATAACAATAAAACCTAAGGGCCGGTGTGTAATATTTGAAATTGAACTGCATGTGTGCTAATGTTATGAGAAGTACTCCTCAAATAGCCAAACAAATCTAATGTGCATAATGCTAAATGTAACCCATTTCTTAGATATTTGTGCAAAATACATTTTCTCAGGACAATTCCCCCTTTTTAATTTCACACTTACCCACTCCCAGGGTCAGACTTTTAGCAACAGGGATACACAATAGCAGACAATCCCCATTTTAAAAGGCAATCAGTACTAAAGTGCATAATGTGACAGTTGGCCAATTAAGGGCTAGACAAATCTTAACACATCAGGCACAAGCCACTTTCACAAAACATTCTGAGCTTTCATTAGTCATGTCTTCATTACTCCATGATTCTGTTGGCTGACTTCCTTGGGGAGTTAGTAGCGAAGAATGCCTGACCACCGCTGACCGCCAATGTGCAGCAGTGGAGGCTGAGTTCTGATCCTCAAAAGTCACACCCGAGTCTTCAGGACCAGAGAGAGTCATCGAGTGCAGTTTGGTCCCCTAGCAAAGACGTTATCGTCAGTTAAAAAGATTCACTGGTTTAGCATTAGCCGGAGACCTGTAGACAAGTGGCAACTCAGATTTGGCTGGACTTCAACCAGAGTTTGAGGGACATCAACCCCTGTCACCAAAGTCACCCCACCATACTTGTGGACTGAGAAAAACTCCACAAAGACCCCTGTCACTGGATCGGCATCCTCAGAACCCTTCAGGAGCTTCAGCATCCTGCATCTCTTCCATCTGGACCACTACAATAAAGTCTATAGCGGTTCACCCACAGAGCCTGGACCTGGACTGGAGACTGCTTTGACTGCTAGGAAACTATTCAACCAAGCCGGGGGTGTGGCTTGGCGCACGGCAAGATGGCCGCATAATACTGCGGCTCCGCCAACCACCGGCATAATCCTTACTTTTGACAGTGGTGAGTGACCTATTGCAAAGCACCCGCACCCTTACACCCTGAAGATACTGTGCTAGGATCACATACCACAACGAACCACCTTAAATAGCGGAGGCAAGACGGGGGTGCGCGCTATCAGGGAAAGGTGATTCCTGGTGCTTACCACTTGGCCAAAAACATGCACACACACTTCGGGTGGAACTGCATTGCTGTGAGTCTACATAAGTGGGAATTTAAGGTGACGCGCGACGCCCCGCTTGAACATCTGACAGCCCTCTGGCACACATTGCGTTGCCTGCTTGCTCTATAACAATTAAAACACTTAGGTGTTGGGATATTACTGCTGCTGTCTCGCCATGGGAAAACCAGATAAGCATCAACCGAGGCTCACATTCGAGTTGCGCAAATCGGGGAATCCCCAGCATGGTACGGACTCAGAACTAGAGGGTGCTACTCCAGCCTCAACCACGTAGGGAAAATCCCTGGCGTCTATTCACATGAGTCTACAGTCAATCAACGATAATATGGCAGCGTTAATCGGTCGAATTGATGGCATCTCCACCAAACTGGATAAGCAAGGCCTGCGCATTGGGGAAGCGGAACAACGCATCTCGAACACGGAAGATGGCCTCCAAAAAATTGAGACGAAAACATCGTATATGGAACAATTATGATTTGTCATCCAAGCGAAGAATGAGGACCTCGAGGCGCGCTCGAGGCGCAATAATATACGCATTTTGGGGCTTCCTGAATCAACCAATGTGGTGCGCCTGGAGACGTATGTCGAAAACCTGTTCAGGGAGCTCTGTGGAGAAGACACGCTGTCCAGTATGTTTATTGTGGAGAGAGCCCACCGATCATTAGCAGCATGACCGCCTCCGGGGGCAACACCTAGGCCTATTATTGCTCGCCTACTCAATTACAGAGATAGAGACACTATACTCTGGATATCAAGGCAAAAAGGAAATGTTAATTATCAAGGGAATGCCCTTTCCTTCTACCCAGACTTTACGGCGGCAGTGCAAGCTGCACGTAAAGAATTTCAAGCAGCCAAGAAAATTCTCTTTGCAGAAAAGATTCCTTTCGCTATGCTATACCCAGCGCGGCTCCGTATCGGAACCGAGGATGAAGCTAAAATCTTCGTTCACCCCAAACGGGCCCTGGACTATGCAAAAACCCTGCAATGCAAAATAACACCATCTCCCGCCACCTCGGATGTTGATGAATAAGTGGGAATCGACAGGTCACTACACTCCGATGCTATGAGCTGCTGTGGGGACTATGGGGAGATCTACCCCCGATGTCGCACCAAGAGCCTTCACCATTATGCGGCCCATCACATCGGACGCGTCATTCATGCTTCGGGCCATATATTTGCGCTGCTGAGGCGTTTCGATGGTTTTTTATCCTTTACTATTATTAGCAATCTGGTTCGCACAGGCTGGTATTTGCATAAGACTTTGAACAGCTAAACACGCATCTTTCCTTTGTTTTGTTATGAAAGTGGCTCAGGTGCTATACTTAGTCAATCGGTGGTCACCTCCCTTATCCAGTGGGAGGTTGGTTGTGTCGCAACGCCCCCATGAATGGGTATGCCCCACTTTCTGGTACTTGGGTTGTTGTTGTTTGCAATAGGGGTCGTTGGGGATATAGGGCATGGCTGTGGCAATGTTAGGGTGCTGAAGTGGGTGAGGATGGTAGGGTTTTATAATGTTGTTTTTCTTGTTGCACGATGTGATCACACGATTACGCATGAGGAAGATGTGTTTACTAGGGATTACGTGGAAATGCTCTGTATGTTTTATACTATTTTTTTCTGCATGCACCATCGGATAACTACAAGTTATTGTACCAACCATGACCGTGGGATCTTAATGTATATTATGGACATTTCTGAAATGAGTCTAGGGCTAAATGTTGATGTATTATATAATTGCCATAAGGATCAAACAGGGCTAGGTCCCCCAATCACCCCTAGCTATAACTATTTTCCTATCTACTGCACGATAATTACGCTTGCCTGATGTGGAATGTAAGGGGACTCAATACCCCTAAAAAAATACGCCAAGTACTCGCTTATTTAGACAGACACGGAACTCAGATAGCCCTTTTGCAGGAAATGCATTTAACCAAATCATCAGAAACCAGAATTGCAACCAGACGGGCTGGGTATAGACTGGCATCATCATATTCTGCTTATGCCAGAGGGGTCCTGATATTGTTTAAACAAGGTCTGCGATTTACAGCCCTAAAGGAATACATTGATGATGAGGGAAGGTAGGCTATGGTCCATGGGAAATTCGGACAAAATATGATCACTGTCATTAACATTTATGGCCCTGTGGTGGATGACCCACTCGTATTTCTCAGAACAGTGCTCCGGACGTGGCCAGAGGCAGCCATAATTTGGGGGGGGTGATTTTAATACACACTTGGATCCCACCAAAGATAGATCGAACCCACAGGGTGCACGTACTGTGAAGGGCGCTCAATGTATACGTGATGCTATGTTGGAATTGGGTCTAGTAGATGCCTGGCAATTACGCAACACAGAGGTGAGGGTGGGCACACTTATCACGCCTGCTTACAACACATGGTCCAGATTGGATTACTGGCTATTAAACGAAGAGTGTAACCACTGGATAACTGATATAATTCTGCTTCCACGCACACTATCAGACCATAACCCAGTAAAATTAAGTATTAGCATCCCCACTTCTCTACACCGGCCATTCAAATGGGGCTTCAGGTCTGTGGCATTGCTGGACCCTATTTATAGCGACACCATTAGACAAGCGATAAATCAATTTTTTTAAATCAATGTGGGAACTGTGGACAGTGCTGCCACGCTGTGGGAGACCTTCAAGGTCACTGTGAGGGGAATATGCATAAGCACTACGGCTGGTATATTGAAAGATCTACAAGGCCAACTTTCTAAAATTGAACACACGCTAGCGAACCTAGAACGCGATTACACAGCCAACCCTGACACTGTTACACTAGCGCGCATTCAAGAGCAGTTACAGGAATATAACGAAATGGCGGAAATAGAAACTCGTTATTTATCACGTCGCCGCATGGCGCGAGCATACGGCGAAGGTGGCGGACCTTGTCGTAACTTAGCCATCAGACTCCAATTCTGTACTGAACATTGTCCCATCATGAAAATTATAGATGCACAGGGAGAAGAAAACTACACACCTCACGAGATAGTGGACCAATTTAAATCTTGCTATTCTACACTGTATGCGTCCCGTGGGAGTGCAGATGAGGCGGCGCTTGAAGATTATCTCTCTGATAAAGCGTGTGCCTGGTTGGCGGATAGCCATCGTGAATATCTCAGTCAACCAATTGATGAAGATGATATTAAAACAGCGATCCGATTTCACCGAATAAAAAGGCTCCTGGTTCAAACGGACTCACAGCTGAGTTCTACAAGGAGTACGCTGACCTTTTAGCGCCATATGTGTTAGAAGTATATGCAGAGGCCCATGATACAGGTATTCTTCCCCTGTCACTGAGACAAGCCTTAATTATAACCTTATTAAAAAAAGATAAACCGGGGGCGTGGTCTCGCAGCGGATCAAAATGGCCGCTAGCTAGAGCGGCTCCGAGACCCTCCTGGCCGACCCCGTATATCAGCAACACATATCCGTAACGCATATGCAGAACCCGAAACCGGAAGGCAAGCGGTCCCTAATGGTGTTTCCCTGAGCGGCGTCGGAGCTCGCGATCCGGAGATATCGCCACCGGCGTGTTGGGGCCTACATCTGCTGAAGCCGGGGAGTAAAGTGCAGAGGCCCGCCACCGGAAATATCGTTGGTGTCGGAGTGGCCTCCTCCCTGCAAACCTGGGGGATCGAGGATTCCATCGGAGGGCCCAGGGGGCTGCCAGGGTGCCCCCCCTCCCGCCCTGCGGTGTTGGTGGGGAGGAGGTGAACGGCGGTGGGAGAAATGAGGTCGCCGGCAAGATGTGATCGGACCGATCGCTCTGAGTACACAAAAGAGAAGCGGCGATCCCGCCGGTTACCAGCGCCGGCTTGAGTGCGGTTGCTGCGGGGCCCTCCCCTCAGACACTGAGCCCTGCGAGGCGACACGTTGGGGAGTGTGTGATCATAACCTGGAGGTACTTTAAAAGAGAGCTGAACCGAGGTGTGGGGGTGCTCTTGGATGCTATGCGCCGGAGGGGCTGCGACGGCGTCTACTACGGCAGTGACCCCCGGGGGGACACATTGAGTTGCCTACATCCAGACAATAGGGTGTGGGCCTGAGGCTGGGCGCGGCTCTGGACAGGGTCCAGGAATGGACATAGCGGCGACTCGGTCAGGGCCTAGGGGGTCTACACGTTGTTGACACTTCTTCGCCGCTGTGCTGCTGGAGGAGATACCAGGGGCCGTGCTGGACGACCGGCCCGCTCCCCGCCCCCCGCTGGGACCGCATCGACCGGATGGCGGGACGCCAGAGCTACCCATCCTTCCTCTGTGTTGGTCCGTTGTGGTTGGTGACTCTCTAGTGCTGGGGAAGCATCAAGACCTTTAAGTAGAGCCTAATTGTCGGACTGCCTCCTGGACCCAGCGGCCCGTGGATACCATCGACTGGACTTACGTCTTAGAGTGGAACTTGAAGGGAAAACGCGGTTTTTCGATCTCCCAGAGATGGCCTCTGACTGGCTTGATGGCCTTGGATCCTTGCCGGAAAGGAAATCCACTGAGGGCTGATTTGGTATATGGCATTGCATGGATTGTCCCCAAACTGTTGAGACCACATGGCTTCTGCTGGGATCCGCTCCGGGACCACTGGAGTTTGTTCCACTGAGACATCAAAACTATATGCCGAACTATTGAGACTTTTCCTGATTAGAGACTTGAACATCGGGTGCTGTATGCTGCAAAAATGTGTGATGGTAGGCGGGGGGGACAACAGATCCCTGTGGCCTCCCCCAGATTGTTTTTTCTTACAGTAGAATAGTTGGGCGACAGGCACTCTGCATTTAAGTAATATGGGCAGTTCCGAGCCCAGAGTGCAGGGGAGCAGGGTGGGGAGGCGTTGGGTGGGATTGTTATGTATTAGTTTAGTTGTAAATTTGTTTTATCTCGACGGTACTACACATAGGCATAACCCCACTAGTAGGGACTGGTTTCGCCATCAATAGGAATGCAGCGCAAGAAAGAAAGAAAAATCCTAAGTTGGAATGTTAACGGATTGGGGGATAAGATCAAAAGAAGTGTTGTATTGCAATACATTAGGAGGCTATCGCCAGACATTGTGTTGCTGCAAGAAACACATCTCATCGGCAACACGTGCAAAGCATTGCATAGAGGGGGATACTCGATGCTGGCCCATGCAGGCTTTACATCTAGTTCAAGGGCAGTTGGTATCATGCAAAAAAAATCGTTTCCTTTTTCACTTAGCTCCTCCCTCACAGACGACCGGGGCAGATATGTAGAAATCACTGGGCTCCTGGGAGAGAAGGTCAATTACCTTTCTTTCAATATATGTCCCGCCGGGGATGCAGGGTATAACATTCACGGACCTAAGTACTGAACTCCTTAAGCTCCCTGATGGACAACTAATGCTGGGGGGGACTTTAACTCAATAGTGTCAAACGCACTAGATAGGCATCCCCCATGCATAACTCACCAAGTTGCGCAAGCCTTCCCCTGCTTCTTAGAAGCAATGGGGCTAATGGATGGCTGGCGGACATACAACCCAGATAAGATTCAGCACACATTTCACTCCGGAGCACACAATAGCCTGTCCCGTCTGGACTACATACTTGTCCCGGCATCACAAATCACTGACCTTCGTGGAGTCCGGCACCTGGCCAGAGGCATCTCCGATCACTCTCCACTATGGGCTCACGTAGTCATTGATCAAACTCAGGTGGGACGGATAGCCCCGGTAAACCCCTGGTATTTTAAAAACCCCAAAATTCGGAAAGGCCTCATTAAAGGCATTGACGACTACTTTCTAGAGTACGACCATACAGTTCAATCCCCCCAAATACTGTGGGAAGCCTTTAAAACTGTAATCCGAGGACAGGCCCTCTCCCTGGTGGCGGGTTCTAAGAAGGATAAGATGAAAGAAATCTCCGATATAGAACAGGAGCTATATCGACTAGAGCAAGAAACTACCTCAGACCCCACACCTGAAACACTACACTCCCTCCGCCTGCGCCAAGATGAATACAGAGCCTTGGTCACCGACCGGGCTAAAATAGTGAGACTGGGGAGATAAGGCAGGTCAGCTGCTAGCCTGGTTGGACAAAAGGGAACAAGCAAGTAGGCTTGTACGGGAGCTTAAAGGACCGGATGGATCCTCAGTAACAGACCCACAGGAGATAGCCAACCAATTTGCAACACACTTCCAACTAATATACAGCACAGTAGCACCCTATCCTGAGACAGACTTCATCGACCTTATAAAAGACGTCTCTCTCCCGACATTATCAGACTCGGATCAGACATTCCTTGACAGTGCACTCACGGCGGACGAAATAGCCACAGCCATACGGGTGCTACGCTCAGGAAAAGCAATGGGCCCAAACGGCATTCCAATTGAGCTTTACAAACTTCGACCAGATAAACTGGCCCCATACCTTAAATCTATGTACGAAGATAGTCTCGAGCAGGGCATATTGCCACCCGACCAGAGAATAGCCACCATAGTCACTATTCATAAGGCAGGAAAGCCCAGAGCTGAGTGCGCTTTCTACCGACCTATTTCACTACTGAATGCGGAACCCAAGATTCTGGCCAAAGTACTAGCCACTAGACTGATAAAAGTAATAAGTGACCTTGTGCATCCAGATCAATCGGGATTCATGCCCAAACGAAACACTGCCCTCAACCTGCGAATTCTACACGGGGTCCTGGGAAGATTACCGACTATTCGCGAAGACGCCATTGTAGTTTCCTTAGATGCCACCATGGCCTTTGATACTCTGGAGTGGCCCTATCTCTTCGCGGTCCTTGCCAAGCTAGGATTTGGGCCAAACTTTTGCCGTTGGGTGCGACTGCTATACAGCGCGCCTATGGCGCAGATAGTGGTAAATAACAAGAAGTCGGAGCCATTTACACTTAGTAGAGGTACCTGTCAAGGATGCCCCCTTTCCCCCCTTCTGTTCGCCCTGGCCCTTGAACCACTCGCGCAATGGATCCGCAAAGATATTATGATTCGTGGCATCTGCTGGTCGGCCGAGTGGGAGGACCGAATATCCCTATATGCGGGTGATATTCTCCTCTATCTTACGTCCCCAAGGAGATCCTTAATAGCAGCCTTTGATATTCTAGATGTGTTTGGGAGGTATTCTGGATTTCGCATCAACTGGCAGAAATCGCTCTTATATGTCCTTTGGGGGACTACTCCCCCTCTACCCAGCAACTGCCCAATTCCCGTAGTCTCTGAGGGCTTCAAATACTTGGGTATATTCAATTCTCTTGATCCACTGGCCCGGTACTCACAGAATCTGCTCCCCCCACTGCAACGGCTCAGAAGTGACATAACGCACTGGAAGTCACTCCCGCTATCACTCTTGGGCAAGGCGGCATTGTTCAAAATGATGTCACTGCCCCGGTTTTTATATGCATTACAGAATTCGTCCGACCTTGTCCCAAACTCCTATTTTAAAGAAGTAGAAGGGCTCCTCAGGGATCTCCTATGGGGAGGAAGACCGCGTATCGCCCTAAAAAAACTGACACTTGGCTGGTATGATGGAGGAATAGGCTTGCCGGACATTAATAAATATTACTGGGCTGCCCACCTCATTGCTATTTTTCATTGCACATATGGCCGCTTCGATAACCCAGGGTACCTAATGGATTGCTGGCTTTTACCCACCGGGGCCTTCTTGAGGACACTATATTCAGCGCCCACTAAATATCCACTTACGGGTCCTACTGGACACACTATTCAAATCTGGCACTCTGCTAATAAATCACTAGGCTGGCAAAATAAGCTCACGCTGACCACACCACTGTGGGATTCGCAAATGCTAGGCTATATGGGAAACACAAAAGGGTTTGATAAATGGGACTTAATAGGTATCTCTCAAGTTAAAGATCTCTGGAATGGAGGGAGTGTTAAAACCTTCGACACTCTCCAAACACAATATGTCCTAGCAGACACTGAATATTATCGGTATCTTCAAATCAGACATTCGCTGCTAGCTTAAATTCCAGAAGGTATGATCCCACCAGACACCTCCCCGCTAGAAGACAGATTGCTCGATGGCCATTTGCCTGACAGAGCCATCTCTCTGACGTATCGTAAACTTATTAATAATGTCGAAGACCCATTGTTGAAGCTGAGAGACACATGGGCCGAGGATGGGATAGAACTGGACGATGAAACCTGGCAGGAAGCGATCTCTTCTCCTAAAACAGTCGCTATCTCAGCTCGACTCCGATTAGTACAGCTGAAGATCCTTCAGAGAATCTATGTAACGGGCCCGCAGATGGTCCGCATGGGGGGCCTGACAGATGGCACATGTAGGAGGGACTGCACGCAAATAGGCACATTCATACACATACTATGGCACTGTGAACAGATACAGGACTACTGGCGCAATATCCACAAGATCATGAGTGAGGTGCTAGGGGTGGAGATCATGCCGGAAGCGCCCAGATGCCTCCTAAACATATGGGAACCCACCGACCTCACCACTTATACAAAGAACTGGGTAACGCTCGGATGCATAATAGCCAAGAGAAATATCGCTCAGCTTTTGGGGTGCCCCACATCCGCCCACGGTCACAGCTTGGGAGAAAGATTTGGACTGGTGCATGCTAAGGGAAAAGACAGTATACATCGCCCGTGGTTGAAGACTTGGTCCCCTTGGAATACATATCGGGGCGAGATATGTGCCCCTCCCCAAGTAGCCGATGATGATAACTCCCCATCCCTGTAACGTCCAATGTAATTGAATGATTGTACTGTAATTACCTTGATTTCACTGTAACCCTTAACTTGATTCAGTAAGTTTGTACCTGTAAGTCGAGAATGTTTAATAAAGAAAAAAAGATTTATAAAAAAAAAAAAAGATAAACCATCATCCCAGTGTGACTCCAACCATCCTTTGTCGCTCATTAACCTAGATGCCAAAATATTAGCTAAAATACTGGCCACTCGGCTTCAACCTCTCATGCGCTGCCTAGTGCTTCCTGATCAAATTGGTTTTATACCAGAACGCTCTACGTCGCACAATTTAAGAACGCTTTTTGCCATGTTTCATGTACTCACACCGGATCTGCCTGCTGTTGCGGTAATGTTGGATGCAGAAAAAGCATTCAACTCCATCGAATGGTGCTACATGTTTTATATCCTGAAACAAATGGGATTTCCGCCAATATTCACACGTTGGATTCAGCTACTATATACGGAACCATTGGCGAGGGTTCGAGTTGGGAGCCTCACCTCAGAACCGTTTGCTATAAATAGGGGCACTCAACAAGGCTGCCCCCTATCCCCGCTACTTTTTGCTCTCAGACTTGAGCCACTAGCTTGTGTAATCCGGCAGCGACACAGGGATTCTGCGCTTATCTTCAATCATAGACCTGTTGGCATATCATTATGTGCAGATGACATGGTGCTTTTTGTTCGTGAGCCCCATAAATATCTATCCCCACTCTTACGAGAATATATCCAATTTGGTTTATTCTCTGGACTTTTAATAAACTAGGCTAAATTGGTGGTTGTAACCCTGACGACAATTACTACGGCCTCACCACTGGAATTCCCGTTGATTTGGTCTGCAGACCCTGTGAAGTATCTGGGAATATGGGTGCATCGTGACCCGGACATTGTCATCAAGGAAAATTATGGTACAGCAACACGAAATTAGAGTCGCAAGTTGATAGGTGGTCCTCCCTGCCCCTCTCCCTGACGGACCGCATTGCCATTATAAAAATTATCGTGCTAACACGATTTCTCTACCTCTTCAATAACATCCCGATTACACTGCCTAAACAACTCTTCCACAATATCCGCACTCAACTACTTAGATTGATTTGGAATGGCAAACAGGCTAGGGTGAGCTGGAACACACTTACTCTGGATTATGCACATGGGGGTTTCTGTGCACCGGACCTATATGTATACTACTTATGCGCACAGACACAATATGCCTACTATTGGTATATCCCACACGACTTCACGCCCCACGTGGCAGGGGAAGACAGAGAGGCTCACCCAATCCCGCTGGTGGGAATAATCACACATACACGCAGAGGTACACCAAATACAGATATCAACACGGTAGACGCTAATATCACTGCCTGGCAGACTATTGGTAAATTAACAGCAAAACTCCTGCTATACGCTCCAGCACTGCCACTCGCACACCATGCTTCCCTATCCGCTACTCAAGAAAATGGGGCGATCCGATCACTTCAGATGGTGGGTATACAACGCATGCAGGATATCTATGAAGCGGGTCAATTTCTCACAACAGAAGACCTACAATACATTACCAATCAATCGTTGTTGTTTTAGTTCACCATTCATCGATTGAAACAGGCGCTTAAAGATCACTACGGTTCCTTCCCAACAGAGCCTCCTATATCACAATCACTATAGCTTCTACTGGTAGCACCTTCTAAGTGGAGGCTGGTTACTAAATTATATAGGACGGTGCGCTCTGAGATGGTGGGGGTAGAAGATGGTAATCTAGCCAGATGGAATAATCGACTAGATCCTCCACTGACCATAGCTGATTGGGAACACATATGTACATTAACTGGTAAACTGACCTTAAATGGCAATCTAAGAATTATACATTTCAAGTATATTCACCAGGTATACCATACACCTTTAAAATTGCACAAAATTGGACTTCGCGATGCCAGTGACTGTAAAAGATGTCGCCAGCCTGATGCGGACTTCTGGCACTTGGCATGGCATTGCGCGAATGTCGCTAAATATTGGAGGGAAGTTGTACAATGTCTGCAGAATATGACCAATTTACAATTGCAATGTACACCTGCTATGTGTCTACTGAGTTATGTACCTCATATTAAGGGAGTGGTGGGGAAATTCTTATGAATTTCATTACTTATAGCAAAGCGCCGAAAAGCGTTGACGTGGGAGAGTACCCTGACCCCACGCCTTGCTCACTGGTTAAAAGATATGGTATACTGCAAAGAATCCCTGGAGCTATATGCAGAAGAATTACCTTCAACCTCTAAACCAAAAGACATATGGGAACCGCTGCGACAATATTTATTGACGACGAATCAACAAGACTCTGCACCTCCTTCCTAAGTGTCATTTGTGTATACTATGTAATCCCTATGATATGTCATGAACATCATGAACACTAGCCCCTCTGGCATTTGTACATGTACATGTTGAAGGTTGTGGTTGTTGATGTACCACCCACGCGGCGGATTCTTTGTTTTCTCTGCTTAAACTCAATAAACAGAATAAAAAAAATAAAAAAAAATATTCAACCAAGCCACTTTGGGCTCTGTAACGTATTTACTGAGGGAGATGGTCCCCAAAACAGATCGAAGTAGCAGTTTATGACTTCATCAAAAATTTCAGAAGTTAGCAAAGTTGACTGCGAACGGCGTCCATTACTGTGATTTATTTCCTTGAATAAAATAAAAGTGGTTTATTGTTCCTTTAAAAATTCATATCTCGAGGACAGCAGTAGGGCAAGATGGCGGCCGCAACTGTGGCCGGTTAAGCGAGTGCTCTCCACCTCCACAACGCTAACCAAGTTTTTGATGGTGTTCAACTAACTACTCGAGTCCCGGAACACTGGCATTAGCACTAACCGTATTATTTTAAGGGTCCAGGATTTCGGAGGTTCCAGGCATGCCATAGCCATCTATGGTTTGGAGATTCCTCTGTGCCGCTGCAGTTTGGAGAACGCAGCGTTTCCCGCGTCTCCCACGTCTCCCGCGGTGCTCTCTCGTAACGGCTGGCGCTGATAGCGGCAATTCAGGAGGAGATATGCCGGGGAAGAATGCGCCGTCACGATCTGGCCGCGGCAGAGGGGCTGGGCAATCCGCGGTGATTTTGGCAAGAACGAGGCAGATGGCAGCAGGGGAGAAGCCGGCGGAGAAGGTAGCCGATAAGATTAGTAAGTTTAATCAGCATGAGGAAAATAGCACACGGCAGCCCCTCCAGCCAGGAATCACAGCTCCAGTGCTGATGGAGTTGGAGAGAGACGCCGTACACCATATTCCAGCGATGTTTAAAGTAAACAAAACTCGTGATGATGTGGCCTCACCAAGCACGCTAAACAACAGCGGGGGGGGGGGTCGCTCCAGAATTTGGCCGCTCAGGATGCGCAACAAGGCACACAGAAAACTCCAGTAAGCCTAATTTTGCCAAATCCTGAAAAGGGGATTCTGGGAGATGTAGTCCGCGAAGGATTGGTGCAAGGATTGGTGCAAGTAAATATGGAGGCTGAATTGACTTTACAACAATGGCAGCAGAACACTGAGGGGGTGGCAGATGTCTTGGACCAGACTGGGTTTGGTTTTTCAATATCGGAACCTAATGCTAAGTCTGGGAGCGTAGAGCCATCAAGAGAGTTACGTGATGTGCCGGATAAAGCCTCGATTGTTGAGGACTTCTTCTCTCTATCCGATAGGTCTTCAGTAGATAGTGCTGTACAGGAATGGCTGGAGGGGGGCAGTACGGGGGGAGAGGAGGAACCCCTGGAGGGGTCTGTGGATGCTTCGGGCCAAGGCGATCAAGTACCCAGGGGAGGGGCAGGGAGGGAGTCAGCGGCCTCTTCTGCCTGGGATGAACAAAACTCTCCTAACTATGCCGCTTCTGCCATATCGGGTGGAGTCACCCTCGCTCTACAGGACCAATCAGTGCGAAAAAGCTCAATTTCAGTACCAGCTCCGGCACCAGAGGAGATTACATTGGCCACCATTTATGATTTAATCATGACTCACAGAGCAGAGACTCAGGCTGGGCTATTATGCACTCAGAACGCATGCAAGCGACTGCAGAACGCTGTAAGACGAGTGGCTAAGACCTGCTTGGAAGTGGTTATAAGGATGAGTGAGGCTGAAACAAGGATCTCCACGCTAGAAGACGAACTATGTGCTCAGAAGGAAACAGTAGGGTCCCTTAAGACATACAGGGATGAACTCCTCTGGAAAATAACGGACCTTGAAAATAGGTCTAGACGGAATAATCTAAGAGTATTGGGTGTGCCGGAGGGGAAAGAGGGTGCGGATCCGTTAAGGTTTATGGTGGAGCTATTTTCAGAGGCATTCCCAGAGCTGGGGCACTGGGACTGGCAAAGGGAAGTGCAAAGGGCACATAGATTTCCGTTTATACAAAAAAAGGGGCAAGGCTCAGAATTCCCTAGGGCTATTTTGATCTCACCGTGCAACTTCAGAGCGAGAGAGGAGCTCTATGATTTAGCACGGCCAAATAAAAGGAGAAGCGCTAAGGGCTGTGAGTTCTTTGTCCGACCGGATTTTTGTCAGGACACGGTTGGGCAGCGATGGAGGCTTAGACAGCTTATACCAGAGTTTCAGGCTAAGGGGGCTCAGGTGTTCCTCCAAAACCCGGCTAAATTGAAGGTTGTTAAGGGTGGTCGTAGTCAGTTTTTTATCTCAGAGATAAAGGCAAAAGAATACCTTCAGTCAATCTGATAATTCTATATGGCTTATGCCTCATACCTGTTGCCTTGTACTTAATGTCTTGGAGGTACTTTGTGAGGAGGTTCTAGGGTACTTTAGAGGGGGGTGATGTAGGCCTCTTCTACTCTTATTGGGAGGGCTCTTTCGGAGTGTCAGTTAATAAAGGATGAAGGATGTAGGATATGGAGCTATGAATGTTCCTTGGGGGCTATAGGTGGTTGGTTGGATAACGGTTTTTTCTCTTTTACTACGAAGGTGGTTTTGGGGAGGTGGAGGACGGGCACTGGGCTGTATCATCACTAGGGAAGGAATTCCCAATGCTCCCTGAGTGTGGTTCGGGGGGTGGTGGGGGGGGGGTGGGTTTGGGGGGGGGCTGGGAGGGGGGGGAGGGGGTCGGTGGGTGCAGGGGTTAACCGATTCAGCAAGGAGTACAGTTTCTATTTGGTATAGTCTTTATCAGACCGTTTCAGTTAAAGTTTGTAGATTTATATATGTCAAGATTAAAAATTGCTTTAGTATCTGAAAGGAAACTTGCTGTATCAGCTGTATTAATTGTATTGGATGTATCAGATGTTATATGCCATGCAAGCTGTTGGGAGAAAACTCTTTCTTGGTGGGGTAGACAATATAATGTTAGATTTCTGGCATTAAATATGGAATGTGATAAGGATATAGGATGAAGAAACTAATATGCTGCACACTTAACATTTGCAGTTTGAATGATTCTGGGAAAAGAAGAGTGTTGTCCTGAATTATATACTTAAGCTCATGGGACCTTTTGTTCCTGCAGGAGACGCATATTGCATGGTCGAATAGGACCTGGCTCGGCTCCCTGGGGCTCGAGCTATTGGCCTGCACCACGCAGACAGTTAATGCTAAGGGTGTTGCGATTCTTGCTAAAAAAGGATTATTTAAATTGAAGAAGTACAAAGTCGATAATTTGGGACGCTGGGTAATGATAGAGGCAGTGGTCTCGCAGCAAGTTATCACACTATGTTCAATATATGGCCCAAACTCGTATGACCCAGGCATTTTCCAACTGATCAATACAGAATTAGCATTATATCCACATCCTATGATCGTCTGTGGTGATCTAAATATACATCTCCATTCGCAGGTGAATTTAAGGACAGCTGAAACTTATGTTGGCAGGAAGCCGCAAGGCTTTAGGAGCCTGCAGGCGCTTGTTCAGGATCAAGGGCTATACGATGTATGGGCAGAACTTAATGCCGGTCAGGATGGCTGTACGTATTTCTCTGCCCCACATGGGAAAATGGCACGGTTAGATTATTTTTTGGTATCTGGTGCTGTTTTATCGAGGGCTTCAATTAAGATACTTCCTAAAATTATATCGGATCACAATCCGGTAGTTCTGGAGTTCGATTGTTTGGGTTTAATGGCCAGGACCTCAAAATGGACATTTGATAGAAAGCTTTTGCTCAGTGAGGATTATTGCAATTGGATGGGTAAATGGATTCCTGAATTCATCCAGACAAATATAGGATCAGCTAGGATAGACATTGTTTGGGATGCATTAAAGGCGGGGATAAGAGGTGAAACACTAAGATTTGCTGCAAGGAAGCGCAAGATAGAGCGGTTAAAGGTTATAGAAGATCTAGGGACTCTCTCTCGGCTTGAGCAAAAACTGGTTCAAGAAATAAACTCTGTAGGGAGTGTCAAGGAGGCTCAGGCTGAGGTCGCTGCTTGTCGGGCGAAAATTTATCAAGGCTATGCGGATGTGTCTGCTGCCAGCTATCAAACACATAGGAGAGAGCTCCATGAGTACGGGGAAAGGGTTGGTAAGGTTCTCGCTAATAGATCACGTCAAAAGGAGGTCAACTCTAGGATAGTTAAGATTAAAGATCTCAATGGAAACATGGTGGAGACCCCTTCTCTGATTCAAGATGCTTTTAAAAAATACTATGAAAAATTGTATACATCAGAACCAGTTGCAAGTGCAGAGAGGTATTTAGCGGGAAAGGCTTGTTTGGGGCTAAAGGAACAGGATAAAGAGGCATTAACGGAGGAGCTCTCTCCGGAGGAGATTGAAAAGGCAATGTTGTCATTAGCATTAGGGAAGGCTATGGGATCAGATTCGATCCCTCTGGAGTTCTACATAAAATTTAAGAAGAAGTTAGAGAGGATAATGACCCCAGTATTTCAAGCAGCATTTGACGGGATTCCCCCGGCCTCTTGGTCTCAAACCGTGCTAGTAGTCTTTAAAAAAAAGGGAAAGGATCCTCAGGAGCTCTCCTCATATAGACCGATTTCGTTAATAAACGCCGATAATAAAATCCATTCGAAATGTCTGGCAATGAGATTGGGAGATGTTATTGGCCCCCTCGTCTCATTACAACAACATGGTTTCATTGCTGGGAGGGGGACCACGGACCACGTTAGGCGACTCATCTCAGTATTTGACTGGGCCCAGGCGATGGATGTTCCGGTTGGGGTGGCCCTGTTGGATGCCGAAAAAGCATTCGACAGGGTCTCCTGGGAATTCTTATGGGCCGTAATGAGATGGAAGTCGTTTCCTAGCGGGTATATACGGGCAATACAGTCGATGTATTCTACCCCGAGGGCAATAGTCCGATTGGGGGGAGAGGAGTCACAGACTTTTTTGGTCAACAGGGGCACACGGCAGGGGTGCCCCTGTTCACCACTTCTGTTTGCTTTGTTCATAGATCCTCTCATCGAAAGTTTAGAGTCGGACTTGGGAATTTTACCGGTAACCTCGAGGTTATACTCAGTTAAAGTCTTGGCATATGCTGATGACCTCGCGGTTTTGTAATCAGATATGAGTAGTGCTATGCCTAGAATTGAGGCTATAACTGGAAATTTTGGTACAGTGTCCGGTTATAAACTAAACTTGGGGAAGACTCAAGTGCTGCACTCAGAGGCCGATACTTGCCTCTTCAAATAAAACCTTGGAGAGAATTAATCGGCTGCATCTCTCCCTATATGGAAGGGGCAACGTTCTGAAAATGTCAATTTTTCCTAAGCTATTATATTTGTTTCGGGCCATCCCTATTCTTTTTCCGAAAGATCTATTTGGCAGAATAGAACGAATGTGCTCACGCTTCCTCTGGGGCTACCGTCGTTCTAGAAGGGCAATCAAACGGCTTTATCTGCCAGTGGAACGTGGTGGTTTGGCTCTCCCAAATTTTTATTTATATTATTCAGTCTCGTTGTTTCAATCAATGGGTGTTTTGATTTGGGGTAAGACGGCTGTGCTGGATCCCGCCTTCTCTCCGTCTATATACGAGTGATGTTTGGGAAATACAGCACAAGGGTTACTTTTAAAAGTGTTAGAGCCAAGCTACTACAAAAAGACAAGGTTTAAAATTATTCTGGCGGCCTACTCAGTTTGGAAGAGGTTTCGTAAACTGCTATCTATTCCTAGTATTATACGGTATACACCTTTAGACTCGACTGTCTTATCTTCTGTGGTGTTTCAGGATTCTGTTATGCGTAGGTGGTCACAGCTTGGTATTAGGTTAGTAGGAGAGTTGCTGGAGCAGGGCGAGATGGTATCTTTCTCAACATTGCAAGACAGATTTGGGGTTGGAAAGGCGGATTTTTTCAAGTATTTGCAATTAAGAAGTGCTCTACAGGCCGCAATTGTGGGGGGGGAAATGTCACCCTTCACAAATCCGTATTTTGGATTTAATAAAAGGGAAATGCAAAATAGGGCAATTATATGTGGAGCTCACGTTAATACAAACTGATGATTTGGTTAGGCAGGAGGCAATATGGGAGGAGAAAGTGCCGATAACCAATCTGGATTTACAGCTGGTAATGCGAACCGCCAGCTCCATCTTGCTCTCTGGTAGTCTCAGAAGTCAATCATACATGGCCACGTTTGATCTGTACTACACGCCAGCAAGGATAGCCAAGTGGAAGGCTGGCAAGGGGACTAACTGTTCAAGATGTGGTCTTTATGCAGCAGACTCGCTGCACATGTTTTATTCTTGTCCTGTCTTACAGCCACTCCTTCTGGATATCGAATGTTTTTTGTTACAATTTTTGGGAATACCAATTTCTGTTACAGCCTCTTTGGTTTTGTTATGGGTAGGCAGGCGTCATCCCATAGAGGATTTAAGTTTATCTGTATGTCAGTTTTGAGGTCATGCATAACATCTCAGTGGCTGGATTCTGAGCCTCCCGCCTTTACAAGTTGGAGGGCAAAACTTATTGCTGTATATAATATGGAATGGGCATTATACAAACTGAAAGGGACTGCAAAAAAAAAGCTGGGGGAGGCTATATGGGAGCCGATTAGAATTTGGATACAGCAATGATATTTAGTAATGTACTATTGCTTTGACCGTTTCTTTATGTCAAGAAATCAGAGATATGTATATTCTGATTTTCTCTGTCTTTTTTTTTATTAATTCTCTGTTATAAATAATGGTCTGTCAATAATGCACTGTGTTGCTGAATCGAGAAAAAAACTTAATAAAAAAATAAAAAATAATAAAAAATTCATATCTCTGGAGCCCTCTGGTGGATTTTTGTTGTTAAGGTGTCAATTTGAAGATAAACATTCAGTCCATTTAAAAATTGGTTTTGGATTTTACGGGAGCGTTTTTTCTTTCTTATTCAGTTGTTTTGGCACTTCTTAATGCTTTATACTTGTTCTTTTGATAAAGCCTGACTGCTCACAGCCACAGCTACCCAGGGCTGAACTAAGGTTTTGCAAAACAATCTGACTGGACCCAATACAGGTAGTGAGTTTCTTGTAGTGTGAGATCTCAGATCCACACCATATAATAAACCCCTTTCCTCACATAACGCACTGTGTTATACATGTGTCTATGGTGACTGCAGCTATGAAGAAATGTACATGCATAAAAATGTTCTTAGAAGTCATCAGCTGCGAGACATTTACATATATGAATCGTGCTGTGATCACCTGTGACGAAGGTATACACATAAAGCACACTTTGATAACTACTGTGAAACAGATACATATTAAAACACTCTGGTGCCATCAGTCTTGAAGAAAGTATGAGTATAAAACACTCTCTGGAGTCACCAGCTGTGAGACAGTTACAGATATGAAGCACACTATCATTCCACCAGCTATGAGACAGGTGCACACATACCAGACACTGTTGTGTAAGCTGCTCTTAAACAGATGCACACTTGAAGGACTCTAGGACGTCATGGAAGAGGTGTGGCGCCACGGCCAGGGCGACTGACTCCGGAATCTGGGGATCACGGTTCGATCCCCAGCGCTGGCGGCAGATTAGCCCAGCACCATGTGACTCTGGGCAATAGCTTGCTTAATCTTCCCGACGGCCCCCAGCGCCTAGAGACCCTTACAGGTGGTTGTTCGTGCTTTACAAATGTTTATTATTGATATTATTATTATCCGTCATGAGGCAAGTACACTAAAGCAACCTGTGATACCAGCTATGCGGCAGGTGCATAAAGCCATCACCTAGGACAACCCTGTTCAGTATAGAACACTCAGCGATGCTTTCAGCAAGAGAGGTACAGGTATTGCACTGTTATGACAGCAGAGCATATATAAAGCACTTCATGATGTTATTATCTGGTGTCTTGGGCCGAGAGATAGGTGCATGTGAAAAGTACACAATGCCATCTGCTGCTACAAAGGGGCATATGTATCCAACCCTTTTCCCGTTTGCAAACGGGCCGATTCTCAGAATCGGCCCGTTTGTGAACGGGAAAAGGCCTTTTGGGATGTATTATCCCAAAAGGACATCGCAAATTAGAGAATCGCAAAATTTGCGATTCTCTATTTTGCGATTGCATTTAAGGAATCGCAAGTTGCGATTCCTTAAATGCAATGTATGAAGCCTAGAAAACTTGCAATTTGGCCGTAAGAAATCGCAAATTACCACCAACTTCAAGTTGGTGTTAATTTGCGATTTCTTTGAAAAATGCACTTTTTGGCATTTTTCAAAGTGCCATGTGACGCACAGACATGCCCTTAGGGCATGCATGTGCGCCACATGTGCATACATACATATTTCAGGGGTGCAACAGGGTGTCCTTTTCACACCCTAGCACCCTTGAAATTGCATTCTCAATTTGCGATTCTCAAATTGCGAATCGCAAGATGAGAATGTCTTCCCATTCATTCCTATGGGCCTCTTAGCCCATAGAAATGAATAGGAAGGTTTTCCTTAATTGCGATTAGCAATTTGCTAATCACAATTAAGGAATGCCAAGGAATCGCAAAACATTTGCGAATTTTTTATTACATCCCGTTTTGCAATTCTCAAATAGCGATTCCCTATAAATCGCTATTTGAGAATTGCAAAAACGGAACTTGATACATATGCCCCAAAGTTACATAAATAAAGAAAACTAAGATGTCATCAGCTGTGAAATAGCTGCATGTATATAAAGGACACTGTGATGTCATCAAAAGTGAGATTGTTACAGATATAAAGCACTGTTATGACATCCTTAATTGGTAGACAGTTGCATCTATACAAAGAATTATGATGTCTTCAGCAGCAGGACAGTTACAGAAAAAAGTTGAGACGATGGAGGTCGATGGTACTTATGAGCCAGGGTTTATGGTCACCCGCTTGTGTCAGGAGCGGTGAGTGCTGCAGGTGTGCACCTTCTTGAACGCAAGCACCCCGATATGAGGAGTCTTTCTATAGGCATGTCTCAACCTTCAGTTACAGCAAATTGTTTTAGGCCAGGTCTGAATAGTCTAACGTTCATTACATTCTGGCACCTGCAGTTTTGCTGTTCCACATTTTAAACGCTGACTACAAATCCCAGACTATAAAGGCAAGACAAGTTTGAATAAACTAATCGTGTTTCATGTGAGACAATTTGAGATCTATTCTATAGGGTGGCGGGTGGTTTCTGCAATAGTAATATAATATGATATAATATAATATAATATAATATAATATAATATAATATAATATAATATAATATAATATAATATAATATAATATAATATAATATAATATAATATCATAACATATCACATAATTTCGACAATAGTAATATAAATCATACATTACCCTGCTGGCCTGCACTGATACTGACGCCATAACACTCTGCAGTCAGGCAGACAATTTTAGTTCAAACAGGCTGCATAATAATACCCTTTTACTGCTTGACCTTCTTATACTCACATAGGATGGAACCCAGTACTGTACCAGTTCACAGCAATTAATCACCATTCATCAACTGAACAGGCATGGAATAACTGAAGAGATCTGTCCCATACAGTTGGTCAATGGAGGACTCTAATTTAGTCCACCACAACAAGTCCCATTCAGCTACATGCTATGACCTCTTCTTGACATCTCACATTGACAATCCTCTATCAGATAATATTGCCAAAGTCCATCCCAGCAGATCTCCCCACCATCTCTCCCTTTTACCAATCCCTGCTCATGAATATCAACTTTAAACTACAAATCTCTAAAATTTGAAAGAAAACAGTCACTCTGGAAAGCACATAGAAGTCTAACACATATTTGGTACAAAAAGATATAGCTAGCAGCAAAAATATTCTAAGTATGAATTGCAAAATCATACCAGACCAACGCGTCACCATCTGAATCACTGGAGAACATAATGCTAAATCAGTACATTTTAGTCTACTTTTTTATATTTTCTTCAATGCAGCAAGCAGAGGACAGAACATGAGATAAAATGGAAACTCAGGATAGACACTAACAAACATGTATATAACAAAAAAAGAGGGGGGACCTAGGAGCTGTTAAAGGTCATACAAACATGTAACTAGCTCTTCAGGTGGGAAGAATGCTAGAAGTCCTCATGTCAGAGATAAAATGGAGTACGGAGGATATTGTCTTCACTAAATCGTCAGGTCTCGCTTGGCTGAGCTAAGTTCAAAACAAGGCTATTATATGTGCAATGTATAACATTGAAAAACAAAATGGTGGTATGTTTAAAATGTGCATTAATGTGCGAAAATGAAAGGTTTTGGTAGTTTAAGCAGATATAAAAATGTTTTCACGTGTTAACACAGGCAGATACAAAATGCATTCTCAAAATTGACAACCCAGTGCAGTAACCAACTTAGTGGACTATGATCATAAGGCATATCACAAAGGGACCTGCAGAGCTAATCATATCTGCCATTGTACCGAACACCATAAACTGCATACCTATCTGTTACACTCAGTGCTTTAAATGGGCCGGTACTCACAGGTACTGAGTACCGGCACTTTTTATTTTTACCACTCTGAGTACCGGCACTTCTCTGATGCCAAGGAGAGTACCGGTACTCATAAACGGTAGGCGCATTGGCTGCTAGTGCTGGTGACCTGTATGACAGCCAAGGCACTTCTGTAGCAGTGACTGGTGAGCTGAGCCCCAGCTCAACTATTCAGCCTGGGCTCATTTGCATAACGTCCGGGTGTTTACCCATCATGCTGTGTTGCTAACACAGGAATCGAGGCAAACCGGTGACAGCACAATTAAGAAAGCCAAAGAAGGTAACAAGGTTAAAATGGCTTTAATCTTTTCTGATTCTTTTGCTTGAGTGTCTGCTTATGTTTGTCTGTTGGCCTGTGGGCGGTTTTGTGTGAGGAAAAAAGAGAGAGAAAGGGGGGGAGATTCAAGACACTCTTGGGAGGTATATTAAAGGAAATGTGTGGAATGCCTTGTGTGTGCACATCTGCTTGTTTCTTTGTGTGTGTGTGGGTGTGTGTGTGTGGACCCACTTGAGAATATATAGTATTGTGCCAAGCAACAGCAAATGACAGTATGGAAACTTCAAATATTATAAAACAAGGAAATGTTAAAACATCACTGCGTTTGGCTTTCGTTAGGAGTTAACCCCTTTTGTTTATAGAAACGCATTTCTCGTGGGTTTTGGTACGTGCTGCAACTAGTACTGAAGTCAATAAGTAACAGTTTATCTTGCTCTTAGTCCCGCCCCTAGCCCCGCCCACTCGCCCCATTTAAATGAGTACCTGCAGTATTTTTTTCCCATTTAATGCACTGGTTACACTTCATCCATCACACTGCTACAAGCCACATCCCATAACATGATAACTGCACCTCAGTGGTTATCACGCTCGACAGGAAACACTTCCCAACCAGGATCAAAAGCAATTACAACACTCTTTCAACCACGCACCCTACTTAGGGGCCTATTACGATGTCGGTCGGAAAGTCTCCGACGGCATTCGGTTCGTCTGAATCCGTGTCGGAACCCGTGTTTCCAACCGACTCAGAAACATTTCCGACCGACCGATTACGATACAAGGTAGTCAGTCAGTCAGTTTCCGAATCGGTTCCGACCAGCATTCGGAGAGTCCAAGTCGGTCAGAGCCGAATCTAAGAGCTCTACGGGCCGCGTTTCCGAACGACCGATTACGATGCTGGATGCTTTGGGGGCCTATTGCAGGCCCCCCTTCACCCGGAGGCCTCCGAATGGGCCCCGTGGGGGTACCCATGGACCCCTCTTTCCAATCATGCATAGTGTGGCAGGCACCATGGAACGCCCGCCACAGGGTGCAAGGTTTTCCTCAACCACCCACCTGTGTTGTCGGTCGGAACACAAGCTCCCATTGAAGTCAATGGGAGTCCGACCGAACGGTGTTCAGAACCTTCGTAATCGGTCGGTCAGACTCCTCGATCCCGAGTCGGTCGAAAACCATTCCGACATCAAGTCGGTCGGAATGCTTTCCAACCAACATCGTAATCGGCCCCATAGTGTAACATACTACTGATGGCGGCAAGTGCTTCAAGCCCTCCACGCAGGGGTAGTAAGCTCTAACAATACAATACATATAAAGGCCACTATGATGTCACCAACTGTGACACAGTTACATATATAACGCCGTTTTCTTATGTCCTCACCTGCTAGGCAATTACAGATACGAAAGGCACAGATGTCATCGAATGCAAGACAGTTACATATATAAATTACAATACATTTATCAGATAGATACATATTTAATGAACACTATGATGTGACGAGCAGCGAAACTGCCACACGTATAAAGCAATGTTATGATGTCATCAACTGCTAGGCATTACATATATACATAGAACACTACGCAGTCATCAGCTGTGACGCAGTTACATGCATAAAATACACAAGGACGTCATCAGCTATGAGACAGTTACATTTATGAAGAACACTTTGAGGTCATCAGCTGTGAGACAGTTATATACATGAAGGGCATTATGCTGTCCTCAGCAGTGAGACTGCACACGCCACTTTAAGAGAGTTCCCGACTGCAGGATGTCTCGAATTATCCATTGACATGAGACTGAATTTTGAACAACCAAATAAAGACTTTGGGCACTAGATTATAGTCTGTGATAAATAATGACAACACGTGAAAACAATTACAGTTCCATCTCTTATTCTGTATTTGAGACTTAATTGCGGTTGCCATTTTTAGAAAAGGCTCTTGCCTCGGTGACATCTTCCATTTCATTTCTTTGCTGCTTCTCCAGCTGGGTGCAGAGAGCCCCTTTCAGCCATGGATTATGCACTTGTGTTGTCGAGTTGCCGTGAGAAAATAATCATACGGTTTCCCAGCTGATTGCTGCACGTGCGTGTCAGAGTATACTGTGGGAATCGAGCGTGTTCTGTCCACGTCACACCAGGAGAGGAAAGTGAATTATTCGAAAGAGTTGTCGTGTAATTGATTCACTGCATCGGGATTGTTCAAAGAGGTACTCGGGGGAAAATTCTCAAAAATATTGAGGCAGCGGAGGGGCGTTCATAGGGGTCGGACATTATTTTCAGAGAAAGAGGCGCACTAGGGCTGTGGAGAGATCTCATGTCAGGGGCGGTATAAAACAGGTGTTTCTTCTGGGTGTTGTTTTATTTGGACTAGATGGAGATATCTATTTCTGTCTTTTTTTTATATATATCTCATCGCAGTAAGATGGGTGTTATTGAGATTGCTGCAGGTTCTTACTTTTCTGTGGAAGACTCATACTCAGGGGGTGGAATGGGGGTTTCAATCCCCTCTCCCTTTCAATTGTTCATTAAGGGTTCTTGAAGTTGGGAGTTCTGTCTCCATGTTAATGCTCTCAATGATTACATTTGCGAAAAATATATGTGCTGGGACCCAAAGTTCATCTCCAGTGCCGAGTACAAAGGCTGACTACTTTGTTTTTCTTTCGTTTTAAATATGTTTTTTTTTTATTTTTATTTTTTAGATGTAGCAGCATAGTTTGTTTACACACCAATTAATTGTACATCAAATTCGAATCATTTTCAACATTAGCTCATTCAATTGTGAATTCTATCCATGAGTGTACTTTAAACATAATTCATATCCAGAAAAAAGGCTTTCTTATATAGTACATTCATGCTCCCAATATCTCCAAATTTTATTCACTCGAATTTTGGACCCCACTCTTTTTGCATACAAGACTTCACAAGTGTGAAGTTTCTACATCTTGAGAATCCATTAAGAAGCTTAGGGGATTGTATCAGATTTCCAATTAGCCAGCACAAATGATCTTGCCACTACTGTGGAGATGAATACTAATTGGCACTGCTCTATCATCATTTATGGGGCGGAAACCACAATACCAGGGGGGGTGCTAAAGTGCCGGCTGCAAGATGGCCGTCACTTAGTGAGGCTCTGCCGGCTGGACTGCGCATCCGTTATTTATCCTACAGTTCGGGCGGCCATCGAAGCCCTAAAATGTGAAATGGTGCCTATGAGTGGTTGGTGCGACCACTATTTGTGAGCTGACCGCTTGGGACAGGGCGGTTGAGGTAGCGGAGCAGAGACGCGGGGGCCGTCTAATAAGACAAGATGTCGGCCCGGGTCTGAGCTGAGCCGAAGCCGCGGTACTGGACCCAGCGCGAATGCCACTGAAAACACAACAGGCTGATCAGTGTGTGGAGGGGCAGCTGAGACAAACGGGACCACGGACGGCGCTGCTTGAGGTCTGCTGCCGCTGCTGGTCCGCGTGAGGCCGTTCATTGGCGGGCCCTGCTCTGGGCCTTCGTGATCCAGGAGTGAGGAGGCCTGTGTGCTCAGAACCGAGGTAAGCCGGGGTAGTTGCGATGAGCAGGACCGGTGACAGAGCAGATTGGGATCCACTGCCAGTCTGTATGGGGCCGTCCATCAGCGGGCTCGGCCCCGGGCCTGAGTGATCCAGGAGTGTGAGGGATCTTGGTGAAGCCCCGAGTACCAGGGGCTGAGGTGAGCCGGTGTGCGCCTGAGTGGGGAAAAATCGTCCAGGGGACCGCCCTGCGGAGCGTTGAGGCTGCACTGGGGAGACTTGAGGGGACGCGACCGCTGGGGTCCACCATGTGGTGGCCAGGTCTGCATGGCCATTCCCCAGACATGGCCCTCCTGATCTCTGCTGTGGGGGGATCTCTTGCTCTCCCAAAAAACAAGAGCAAATCGGTGCAGAGCCACACAGTCAGCGCTGAGAGCAGGCCCGTGGGTTGGCAGTGGCAGCAGCGGGGGGTTTGGAGTGTGGCTGTCAGGATGATCCCCCAAGCACCAGTCGTTTTAGAGCACAACATATGGCCCGGAGGAGCGGAGTCTAATGGGCCCGACCGTGGCCAGCGCAACACGTGTATAGCTGGTGGGGCACATTCGAGGCAAGACAGGGAGCTGCGGTGCCCTTGTAAGTCATATTTAACCTATGGGGGGGCTCAGACCGCTGCGAGGACTTCATCTGTGACAGTGGCGACGTCTGGATGCAGTGGCTAGACTTGGTAGTGGGGAGGCAGATTTGAGGCTGTTTCTCGCTCCCTCTCCCCTCCCCGCCCCCAGCAGTGGGCCTACGCTGGCTGTGATTCTGTGAAGGAGGAGGTGATCCGGGGCGGAGAACATCTGCGGTTGCGGGTAGCTGGGAAAGCAGACCCCTCCCGCTGTTGTGTCCTGGTGGGGAGCCCTGAGGCTAACTTCCTGCTGGACCCCGTTGCTGCGAGGATGAAGGGGTTGTTCCTTTGGCGGGAAGGCCCTGCGTTCACTCACCACACTGTAAGACAGAGTCAGAATCTGACACGAGTGCCCCGGTTGGGGGCCCTCCCCTGCCCCGCGGCCAGACAGCGAGCAATGGGCAAACCAGACGCGAGGCAGCCGAAGATCTCCTTTGGGCAAAGTAAGGCCTCTAGGAGCAGTACTACCCCAGTGGAGGCGCAGACAGAAACAAGTATGAACCCCTCATCGACCCCCAAACCAAACATCCGTGACATGTTTAGGGACCTAAAACAGTCCCTGTTGTCGATAGATCTAAAAATTTACTCGATGTCAGACTGCTTGGACCGGCTCTGGGACAAAGTTACAAACCATGAAGAGCGCATTGCAGAGGTGAAACAATGGACCTCTGTGCTAGAAGACGAGGGAACGGTGACCCGCAAGAAATTGCTCCGCATGGAGAAGGTGCTGGAGGTCATAAGGAATAAAAATGAAGATCTCAAGGCCAGGTCCCGGTGCAACAATTTGCGCATTCTTGGAATCCCGTAAACCACAGCAATGACTCGAGCAGCGGACTAAGTTGAAGAAATGCTCTGATCTCTTTTCGGTGAGGCCCTGTCAGCAATGTGCCACAGATCCCTTGGCCCAAGGCCCACTCCGGGAGCCCCAGCCAGACCGATCATAGTGAGACTCCTAAATTATAGTTATTTCGACGTGGTGCTGCGCAAGGTCCGTGACCCACAGGAAACCAAATATCAGGGCAACATGGTCTCTTATTTCCCTGATTTTACTCTGTCTGTACAGGCTGCCCGAATAGAATTTGTGCCGGTTAAAAGACTGCTGCAGCAACAGGTTTATTAAGTATTCTTTGCTTTACCTGGCGAAGCTTCGCATCTTTCACTCCGGCACAACCTCGTTTTTCACTGACCCCAAACTTGCCGCCAAGTTTGCCTGCAGTCTTAAGTGCCCCCAACTGACAGCCTCTGCAAAGAACGACCCAGTGGCTGAGGACCCCCTCAGCGAAAATGACTGAGACTCTAATTGAGCCCCACTAGGCATGCTGAGCTGGGGGGCCTCTATCGTCTGGACAGAACTGATCTCTTTTTGAATCCCCTCCACAGGTGACACATATCCCAAACATGAGGCATGCAGGAACCGACCATGGTTGCATGACTAGATCGGTGACTACCCTGCATGGGTGGCTTCTGTCCAGCCACCAAGCACCCAATCGCTAGGAAACTTCCGGCCCCCTGGTGCCATCCCTGGGATAAGTCCCATGTTGTATTTTGATGTTGGCCTCTTGCGGCCTTTCGGGTGTAGGGGGGATGCTTTTCTGCCAATTTGGGTGGCTGTAGTGGGTGGGGGTGGGCTGTTTGGGTAATGGGTGAGTTAAGTTGGTTTCATTGTCTCTTCTTTTCTCCTTTTGCTCTTCCTCCCCCTCCCCCCTCCCCTCTCTGGTCTCACACCCAATGCTGTTGGGCTTTGTCCCTTTAACGACGTGCATAGTTACACGTGAGTGCATTGATGGACGGGAAGGCTGACAGAGTGCATACATTAAAAGCGGTAACTTGGAATGTGCGCCACTTGAATGACTGCAGAAAGGTGCTTTTAGTTGCAGAGCTTCTTAACCATCATTGTGCGGATATTTGTTTCTTTCAGGAACTTCATGTGATGGGTGCCAGCTGTTTGTGCCTGCGAGTGGGATAGATGGAAGAAAAATTAATAGCGGGATACTCCCACTATGCTAGGGGCACTGCCATCATTCTTAGAAAAGGTCTCCAGTGGCACACGCACCCGGCGATATCCTATCCTCAAGGGCGATATGTGATAGTGGCTGGGATACTGGGAGGTCGTCCCGTTAGGCTTCGATCAGTCTATGGCCTTAATACAGATGGCCCCCAGTTTTTTTGGTAAGGTGTGGCCGCTGACAGAGTCACTGGGCTCCGGGGCAATTTTCTGGGGATTGGACTTCAATGTGATCCTTGACCCGGAGAGGTATAGATCTGGTGGGTCCCGCCGACCTCACCCGAGCACGGCCGCACAACTACAGGTCCTCATGGAAGACCATGAACTGGTGCATGTTTGGCGCTGTGGACACTAGTACAGTCAAGAGGGGACATGTATGATATGAATATATAACTTTTCTTCGCATGCGTTTACTTCGCATGCCGTTAATACGCGGACATTAGTACGACCGCGTTGTTAGTTAGCATACCTTTACTTCGCAATTCGGAACTACGAATTGCAGTAAGGGGGTGCTGGATAGTATTATTTACTCTTCCAACTCTAGTCTATGCAGACACTAGAGAAGGTGTTGGATTTTAAATCCAACACCTTCTCCCCCTTACTGCAATTCGTAGTTCCGAATTGCGTACTAAAGGTATGCTAACTAACAACGCGGTCGTACTAACGACCGCGTAGTAACGGCATGCGAAGAAACGCATGCGAAGTAAACGCCGCTTCCCATATCCACGGCAGGCCCCACCTGGTCCAGAATTGACTACTGGCTCATATCGCGCGACGTAGATACTTGGGTGTGTAACAGCGCTCATCTTGCCAGTACTCTTTCAGACCATGCCCCGGTTTTGCTGGAATTCATGCTGCCTGATGCTCCGGGCAGGGCCTTTCTCTGGAGTCTTCTGGCTGGGGCCCTCCGAGACCAGGTATTCCAGGAGGAGATTGGGTCTGCCATAAAGGAATATATTGAGATTAATGCCGGCTTGGCGGACTCCCCGTCCACATTATGGGAGGTATTTAAAACTGTTATTAGGGACAAGTGTAACGCCAAGCAGGCGGGAGTACTGCTCTCGCTTAGAGGAGAACTTGTGTGCCTTGAGCGGAGATACAAGTGCTTGAATCGGACTACTTCATGACTGGCCGGATTGCGATTCTTGGGCAGATTAATTAAGGCAAAGATAGCAGAATTTGAGGAGGCAGCGTATAGAGAGACACTTCCTGTGGAGGGAGGCGCAGGCCCGTCAATACGGTGAGGGGGACCGAGCGGGGAAAACTCTTGCAGGCCTGCTAAAAAGCCGTGGGCAAATGAATACATTAGCGAGCTGCGCGTTGGTGATGATGGACTTGCTGTTGTCCAGGAAGCTGTACACGCAGAAATGCTGGCCTATTACTCTTCCCTCTATGCCGCACGCCAGTCGTAGATGCTTCCCGATTTTCTCCCCTTCCTTGATTCGATAGAACTGGCCTGGTTGAGGGACGCGCATCGTAAATACTTAGACAAGCCTTTTTCAGAAGAAGAGGTGGTTGGGGGATTCGGGCCAAGCCACCTCCTCAACATGTATGAGGAATCAATGGAGCGGGGCGTCCTTCCCCCCTTTCACTGGAAGGTGCTTATAGTGACCATTCTTAAACTAGACAAGGACCCACAGCTGTGTGACTATTATCGGCCACTATCAATGATTAACCTTGATAACAAAATCCTTGCAAAACTATTAGCCACTCAACTGCTCCCGCTGCTCCCCATGATACTTAGACCTGATCAGTGTGGGTTTGTCCCCGGTAGGGGAACTTCCCATAACCTCCATACGCTGGAGTGGCCCTATCTGTTCACATTTCTCACCCGCATTGGTCTGAGCCCCGCTTTCCTCAAAAAGATTGCCTTATTATACTCAACCCCAATGGCCAGATTACAGAATAATGGAGTGGTTTCACCTCCAGTCGGGGTGGCTCGCGGCACAAGGCAGAGGTGCCCCTTGTCGCCCCTCCTTTTAGCGGTGGCTATGGAGCCACTCGCGGATAGGTTGCAGCAGCATCACGCGCGGCCAGGCCTTGTCTTTACCCCCCGGGTGATCTTAGTGTCTATGTATGCAGATGACGTGACTCTCTATGTTCAGCACTCGACGATTAATCTTGACCCCCTCCTTCGCTAAATCACAAGATTCTGTGGCCTTTCGGGCATCACAATAAATTGGGGAAAGTCCACGATTTTCCCGCTCACAGCTGCCACGGATATGTTCCAGTCAGAATTTCTACTCAAGTGGACAGAATCCCCAGTGAAATACCTGGGCATCTGGCTCAGTCGGGATCACAAAGAGTTGTGGTGTTATAATTATGGTAGGCTCATGGAATGGCTGGAAAGCCGCCTGGTCCGCTGGAGGCCGCTCCCGTTATCTCTCCCTGGCCGGACCGCAATCGCCAAAATGGTGATACTACCCAAGTTTCTCTATGTCTTTGTAAATCTCCCGCTCCCTCTTACTTCAGAATTCGAAAGGAGGCTTCGCTCAAATTTTTTTTTTTTTTTTTTTGACACTGTTTATTACAAAATTCAAAAAATATACAAAGATGGGCCTACAACCTTCAGGCCGGCCGCTAGCAAGCAAGAGGAGCATGTGATACAAACAATAGCGCGCATGCCGCGGCAAAGGGAAATGCACAGGAGTTAGAAGCGGTGGTAGCCACACCATCCGGGCCCACATAACGGTTTCATTTTAATATAAATAACAACAAAAGAACAAATCCACAAGGCAACCCACAATCGGAAACAGCAGCATGTGCTCCCCTAGCGGGGGGGACCCTACCAATCCATAGGAGTAGCAAGGGGGGGAAAAAGGTCAAGACTGGGATTAGGTGGACTCAGTGCCCGGGACCGGGGAGATAAACTGGCTAAGGGGATGGGGCCGGTGACGGATCGGGCAATAACGGCGGGGTACAGATTCCCCCGCGGTAGGCGTTCCAGGGGCCCCATACGTTCACCCATGTCCCAGGCTTACCTCTCGCAACATACACCACCTTTTCCCGAAACATGCACCAATCCATGTTATCCTTCCATGCCGAGACAGTCGGCGACCTCTGGGAACCCCACAGTTGAGCAATGTCGCGTTTGGCCACCATATATCCCAGAGTCACCCACCGCGTCTGCGGCACCGAGTAGTCGGTTGGCTCCCACACATTCAACAGGCATCTCCTCGCTTCGGGCAGCAGCGACACACGCGTAACCACCCGCAGGACCTCATGCACACCACGCCAGAATCGCTCCACCTCCGGGCATTCCCACAAAATATGGAAAAAGGACCCCAAAGAACCACACCCACGCTTACACAACCCGTCTACAGCATATCCCATACGCAGTAGCCTTGGCCCCGTGACATAGACCCTATGGAGTATCTTGAGCTGGACGAAGCAAAGGCGGGCCGGTATGGCCACCTCTTTCGGGGAGGCCACCGCCGATACCCAGTCCTCGTCATCCAGCTCCAATCCATCGGCCACCCATGCCTCACGAAGGTTAGTCAGCAGTCCCGAGCGGTCATTGATAAGTTTTTTATAGATCAATGAAATCGTGCTGTCCAGTACATGTCCATCTAGCACTCTATCCTCCAGAGGGGAATACTCCGGGATGGAGGCAACGTCCGGGAATACGGAGCATAGCGCATGATGGATCTGCATATACCGAAAGTACTCCCTGTCCTGCAACTGGAATTCTGTCCGTAGCATCTCGAACGTTTTGAATCCCCCCCTCGTCCAGAGATCACCCACCCTGCTGATGCCTATCATGTCCCACTTTTCAAAGCCCTTCGAGGTCCACAGGGAGCCCAACTGCTCAGATGCATATAGTGGCGACGCCCGGGTCAAACGACCTTTCCACCCCATCGCCACATTAGCCGCGTGCCACACTCGTACCATGACACGCGTGGGGCCCGTCAGACGTGCGTCAAGCGAGCTGGAGTAAAGCGCTCGGTTATAATCACCACCCGGCAGTAACATCTTATCCATTTCAAAGGCCGGGTTTAGAGCGGGCCCGTACAGGCCGTGATTAATCGCAGCCAGCTGGGAGGCCCAATAATACCGTTTGATATCCGGGAGGGCGATCCCCCCGTCATACCACGCGAGCGTCGCCCAAATATAAGGCCATTCAAGCGTGTCAAACGCCATAGTGGCGTCCAAGGACGCCAAAATGGCCGGCTCTCGTATGAACGGGACACGTGCGAACACCCCATGCAAACGCCGCAGGTTAAGCGCTGTATTGCGATGAGGGATGAAGCCGGACTGATCCTGGTGAATAAAATCACACACTACGCCGACCAGCCGATTGGCCAACACCTTGGCGAGGATTTTGGGCTCTGCATTCAATAACGAAATAGGCCGATAGGATGTGACCCGGTCCCGTGGCCTCCCCTCCTTATGGATAACCACGATAGTAGCTAGACGCTGGTCTAGCGGGAGGGAACCCGCCGAGTGGGCCGCGAGGAACATAGCACGGAGATGTGGTGCCAGCGTATCCGGTCGCAGTTTATACAACTCGATGGGAAGACCATTAGGGCCCATGGCCTTGCCGGAAGCGACCGAACGTATGGCGAGGGCAATTTCTTCGGAAGTTGGAGCAGCGTCCAACGACACTCTGTCCTCCTCCGAAAGGGAAGGCAGCGCGATATCCCTGAGCAGGGCGTGGGAATCCTCTTCAGAGCGGGAGGACACCGGGGAATACACCCCACGGAAATAGTCTGCAAAGCAGGAGACAATTTCTTCTGGTTCAGTGACACACACACCATTCTGTTTCTCAATCAACGGGACAACTCGACTCGCTCTCTCCTTTTTGTCCAACCATGCAATCAATTTACCAGCCTTATCACCCACATCATACAGTCTCCCCTGTTGCTCTCTACTGAGGCCCCTGGCCGCCTCCGTGACGAGGGCCTTATAAGCCGCTTGCTTGAGTCGGAGAACATGTAATTTGTCATCCGTCACCCCACATTCTAGATCACCCTCCAACTCGGTTATCTCAGCTTCAACACGAGTCACCTCCTCCCGCTCGCGCCTCCGGGAATGGGAAATAAGGGACAAGGCCTCCCCCCTGAGTACCGTCTTGAACGCCTCCCACAATGAGATCGCCGATGACACAGACCCCACATTCTCGTCAAAGTAGCGCTTAAGGGATTTAACCAGCTCTGCGCGAATGGTGGGGTCACGCAGGTACCAGGGATTAATCGGGACCACCCTACCCTCTCCCCTCGGAAGAATATCAAAGTGCAACAAGAGTGGAGAGTGGTCCGAAATACCCCGTGCCAAATGGCGCACCTCCCCTATCCTCCCAACGTGCGCCGCCGGAACCAGGACATAATCTAGCCGTGAGAGACTACCATGAGCCCCTGAATGGAAGGTGTACTGCAGCTGCGTGGGATGTTTCAAACGCCAACAATCCACCAGCCCCAAGGTATCCAAGAGGCCAGACAACCATGCCTGGGCACGGGGGAGATCCCTAGGGGGGTGTCGATCCACAGTTCCGGAAACCACAGCATTAAAGTCCCCCCCCACCACTAGAATCCCCTCCGGAAGGCCAAGGAGGAGGCGCCCCAGATCCGCAAAGGTGGTCGTCTGCAGCCCCGGCGGGACATAGACAGACACGAAAACGACCACTCTGCCCTCCATTCTACCCACCAAAACCGTGTAACGTCCCCTGTCGTCATGGTGCACCTCATCAATCTCCAACGGGAGCGAGTTCTTAACCATAATGCCCACACCCCTTGAACCAGACGTGAAGCCCGAATGGGCCACAAGGCGGTAGCCCCGTCGATTCATGGCACAAAAGGAGTTGCCAATGAGGTGTGTCTCCTGCAGAAAAACTATATCGGGCGAAATTCGCTTCAAGAACTGCAGGACCACACCTCGTTTTATCCTGTCCCCCAATCCATTAACATTCCAGGACAACAGACTCAGTCCCCTACCCCCCATCATAAACAGAAGCCATCACTCGTCCCCCAGAGAGCACTTTAGAAATGATACAACGATGCTTTTGCCTTGTGGTAGAAACGAACAACACCCCACCCCAACCCACCCACCCCCACAAAACTCCCCCCTCCCTGCACCCCTGCATGAGCCCAGACAGCCCCCCCAACTTGCAGTGTGCCTGTCGCCCCTATATAGTGAAACTAGCTAGACCCCCGAGAGGAGGAAAGAGTACCCCTTCTAGACCCCACACAACCTCCAAGGGAGGGGAAAGAACAAAGACAGAAGCTTGGTCGAAAGTGGCATCATAGTCGTCCAGAGTGAGGCCCAATATCAACCCCTCAGTCCCGATCCAGTGGGCCGTCTCCTCCCGCCGCCCCCCCCCCCCCCACCATCTCGAGCACTACCCCCAGACAGAGTGTCCAGCCAGTCCCCGGCCGCTTCGGGACGCTCAAAAAAGTGCATGCGACCATCCACCTCTACCCGCAGCTTGGCCGGGAAGAGCATGGCGTATTTTAAGTTCATGTCCCGGAGCCGGCGCTTAACACCCAGGAAACTCAGTCTCTGTTTCTGGACCGCTTGAGTGAAATCGGGATAAAAGTTCACCTCCATATGTTCCAGCTTAATCGGCCCTTGCAGTCTGGAGGCTTGCAAGATCGCGTCCCTGTCCCGAAAGTTAAAAATCCGGGCAATGAGAGGCCGCGGAGGGGCTCCGACCTTCGGCCTTCCCCCGGGAACTCTGTGGGCCCTCTCCACGGCAAAGAATTTACTCAGTCCCCGAGGCTGGAGATGGGTAGCGATCAGGTCCTCTACAAAAAGATCCGCCGCCGCTTCCTCCCGTCCCTCGGGTACTCCGATGATGCGGATGTTATTCCTCCGGGCCCGACTCTCGGAATCTTCCAGGCGCCGATCCATAAGTGCACTCGCCTGACGAAGTCGGTGCACCTCCGTTTGGAGGGCCGCCACCTCAGTCGTGAGGCCCGACGCGGTGTGGGCCAAAGAATCGACCCGGTCATTGGTCTTGGAGAGATCAGCCCTCACCAGGTTGACATCAACTAGGACCGCGTCGATTTTATGGGCTAAGGTGTCAAACCGCTGGCCCACCGAGGCCTTCATCTCAGCAATGGCGCCCATGACGTCTTGCAGAGTCAACTCTGTGGGCAAATCCGGGGCATCCGGAGGGCACTCAGAGGACTTGTGCGGTCCACCGGGAGATCCTTTCGGGAGGGTGTAGCGGTCCATGATGTTGGCCTGATGTGCGGCGCCACGCCGGGTCGACTTGGCCTTCAACCGATCGCCATCTTGTTTCGTGGCCATCGTCGCGGGTCTCACACCCTCACCAGCCACGCAGTAAAAGGCAAGCAATCAAGGCCACGGGCTCCGGGGGGTCACCCCAGGACGGCGGAGCGGGCTACAGCAGGCAGGCAGGCTGGGTCACCCAGCGAGGCCACCCCAACACAAAGAGCGCCGCGATCCCACTTGCAAAGACGGCAAGGGGGCGCGAAAGTGAAAGTGAAAGTGCGGGGTACGCGACTCGCCAGGCCCAGCCCGCCGTTGTTGGTCACTTTGCCACCGGGTCGCCCCCAAACGCGAGTCCGGGGTCAGGAGCGAAGGAGGCCGCAAACTTCAATCGGTGCTCACTCCGGCACCCGAGGTCCGATTCGAAAACGGGAAACGGGTACCACCTCGGCTCAGGCTCACCGACACAGTCCCCTCAACTGATGCAGGATGAAGACAGGATAAACGTAGGAGGTCGCGGAGGTCCTCGGGAGCCTCGCACCTACACGGCCATCTTGGATGCGCGCTAGGCTCCTCCTCCGTTTCGCTCAAATTTAATATCCCTTGCCTGAGCGGGTGGACAGCCTCGAGTGGCATGGAAGATTTTCACGCTTCCGTTTGAGCAGGGGTATCTGGGTGCTCCGGACATGGAGCTGTACCATAGCTGTGCACAAGCTCGGTTCGGTTTTCATTGGATATATCCGACTCCATTCATGGCGCACACTGCCCCTGAAAGTGACCAGGTGGACCAGATCCCGCTGCACATGGTACTATTTCGGTCTCAAATTTGCCCATGGGTGGAGAGCAATACTATAGGCTGCACGGTGTGGGCATGGCAGCAACTCCGGCAAAGGGCATGCTTGGACACACTCTTCACACCATCTGAGCCTCTCACTAGACACCCAGCATTACCCTTCACTGCTGAGACGGGGGTATGCCACTGATTGCGAAGACTGCAGTTACGCACGCTGGGAGGGGCGTTCCCAGACGGCACCTTCGTTATAAAGGTGGCACTCGGGGACGAGCACAAGGGGCTTCTAGATAGAATTCCAGCTGAGAGCGGCGCTGAGTGCACAATATGAATTGTTCCCAATTGCGTCGCCAACTTTCCATGTTCTGTAGGCATTCCTGACTAATCCCTCACCCCGTAAACTCATAACCCGCTTATATTCTGGTATGCAGCGCAAATCTCCATTTTGCATCCCCCCTGCGCTCCGTTCGAGGAGGGTGTGTGGTCCCACTGCTGCGCTCAGGCCAGGGAACTGTCACCCAACTATAGGCTGTGGCTAATACATTTTAAATTCCTCCACAGGATTTACAGGACCCCTGTGTGGCTGCGCAGAGCGGGTCTAAGTGTGGATGCAAGGTGTACAGGTTGTGGATTGTCGGAGGCCTCCTTCCTGCACCTGGCCTGGGAGTGCCCGGATGTGACGGGGTATTGGAGCTGCATTTTGGATGTGCTGGATGAAATGCTAGGCTGCAGGTTTGAGCGGTCCCCGCTGGTGTCCTACTTAGATATGTGAGAGCCGTACCAGCAGATACCAGGAAGCTGGCAGCTATGGTGCTGCTATTAGCAAAGAACCAACAGAAAAGCTGCTAATACTGATGCATACTCAATCTTCACATTTAAACCAATACCCAGACGACCAAAACACTTTGGATGGAGGAAATTTGAATTTTTTATTTTTCTTTATCAAATATATTTAATATTGTTTATATTGAAAAGACATATGTTTTTGGAGATATCAACATTACACATAAAATGTGAATTAGACATACACTGAAGACAGCACAACAACACTTAACACAAAGACAAAAAATTGTAATACATCTTCAATCAAATTTTTTTGTACAATAAACCATAAATCTGTACATCTCATGTTCTCTACAAATTTCAGATCTTCCGGTTGACATCTCTAATCTGTACCTCTGAAGCTTAATTCAGTACAACACATTTTTAATTTTTAATTCAGAGGTAAATTTCCAAATAGTGGACCAACTTTGCTCACTTTAAATTTTAATCCCTACACACCTAGTTAGTAGTCTGCTCTTCTAAATGGGCACCAGTCAGGAAATGCACCCTGATGGTGCATTTTTATGTTTGGGAAGCACCAGGCTTCCCTCTTCCGGGTCCAACTGCATCTCCTGAATTTTGAGTCTGGGCTTCTTTCCCTCCCATACAAACTTTCTAAATTCAATATCTACTGACTCAAAAAAGGGCTGAGGGATTTTCATGATAATGCTTGTAAGCAAAAAGAGTAATATCAGAAGAATTCTCATTTTAACTAGGGCAACCCAACCCATGATGGATAAGGGGAGATTGTTCCACAGCTTGAATAGATTACAAATGTTATTCAATGTTGCCTTGAAATTTAGTGCAAACATTTTTTGTCTTGTTTTGAGGGTATGTAAATTCTTATATATGTGATAGGTGAGGTTGCGGAATAACGGGACTGCATTGATACCCGCAATACTTCTGAAGAGCAGTTAAATAGAATGGCCTCTGCTTTCCCATGGTTTATCTTATAGCTCACTATTCTCGTATATTCACTTATTTTTGAGAAGGTGCATGCTGTATTAGCCTTATCTGCTGCTAGATACAGTGCCATATCATCGGCAAATAGTTTCAACTTCACTGCCTCTACCACCGGCAGCTGAATGCCATCTTGTCTTATGGCACAAGCCAATGGCTCAATAAACATAGAAAATAAGTTGAGAGAAAGCGGGCAGCCTTGCTGCAAGTTCCGCGGCTTATAGTTATCTTTCTTCCAGCTTCCCAATTATAACTATAGCTGCCTTAGTGTTAAGGTATAGGTTTTTTAAGACCATTACAAACCAGGAGGCATATTATCAAGGACGGCGTTAAAATTATTGCTGCTTTAGCGGCAGGAAACTGCCGCTAAAAGCGGCAATAATGGGCTTGATAATATGCCGCAGAGAATTCCAATAAAAGCCCATGTTCTGGTGTGAACATGGGCTTCTATTGGAATTCTCTGCGGCATATTATCAAGCCCATTATCGCCGCTTTAGCGGCAGTTTCCTGCCGCTAAAGCAGTGATAATTTTAACGCCGTCCTTTATAATATGCCCCCAGGAAGGAGAGACGAATTTTATTAAAACTGAGAAGAGAACATTCAACTGGACTTGGTCAAATGTCTTCTTGACATCTAGCATTATATTAGCTGCCTTAGGGGCATATTATCAGGAAACAGTGTCAAGATTATCACGGCTTTAGAGGCAGAAAACTGCCGCTAAAGCGGCGATAATGGACTTGATAATATGCCCTTGAGAATTCCCATAGAAGCCCATGTTCTGGTGTGAACATGAGCTTCTATGGGAATTCTCAAGGGCATATTATCAAGCCCATTATCGCCGCTCTAGCGATAATTTTAACGCCGTATTTGATAATATGCCCCTTAGGTTTTTTGTATAGTGAAGTAGTCTATTGCTAGGGTCAAGTAGTGGGTATTGGTAGCCATATTCCTGCCTAAAAGGAACCCATTCTGATCATTGTGTATGACCAGGGGGCTTCTACTGCCAGACGATTTGCTTAAATTTTGGTAAACAGCTTATAGTCGCAATTGAGTAAACTGATTGGATTTCATATCTTTTTCTGATTTGCCTTTTCTGAGAAAAGTGACAACCACTGATTCAGTAAAAGAGTCAGGAATTTCACCCCCCCACCCCCTTCAGAGTTGTATTGAATAATCTAACTAAAAACTCATTTAGTTGTGGTGAAGAAGGGAATATTAAGCCCTTGACGCCACTTTTCCACTGTCTCTAGTGGCATATAATGGAGGTCAAAGTAAAATTTTTTATAGTGTTTAGTAAATGCATCTAGTATATCTTGCGGCTCAGTCACAAGTCTACCTGAGTCCAGATTCTGTATCTGTTTTATGACATCGGATCTGCATTTAACTGACCAAGCCAAGTATTTACGTATGTGCTCATTTTCTTCATATCTCTTTTGCATTATTGCATCGTGATTTAATATCTCCCTGGAAATAAAATAATTCTGGAGATTATATTTTGCTTTAGTTGTCTCACTTTTGGATTCCCTCGTGGGGGACCTTATATGTGCTGCTGTTGCCTGATTCAAAGCTGATTAAAGCTGCTGACATTTAATCAAATATGTGTGTGCTCCCAGAGAATCAAGCCAAGATGGAAGATTTCTCAATCATGAGAGCCCATCGAGTCCCTTTTTCCCAGACATTGAATTCTATATACCCTCGTATATTTTGGTGAATTTAGGGGATTTTCGGATAAAAGAATGAATTCTATCAGAGGCTATAAAATTGAAAGGATTCCAGACTGTAGACAAGGTCCGTTTTAGTGTCTTTCGGGATATATCCACTGCATAAGCTCGTCGCCGGCATGAATTTAAATCTATGATCGAACTCTTTAGGAAACAAGGCATTCAAGAGAGTTTGGTATAACATTCCAAATTGAAAGTGCTATCTGACAGTCAAGTTCCATGTTCTGTGCTCAGTGGAACAAGCCAATGAACTCTTATGATGGCAGCATAGAAAGGAGAATTCAAAATGAAAGAGAGGTGGCTGTGATTCTCGACTAGGATCGAACATTTGTTTGCAGGGAAGAAAAGAGGTAGGAATCCTTTGCCCGTCAAAATCTTTTTTATTAACATTTTCCGCAAGCATGCCAACAATATTACACTAAGCAACTTGCCAGCATTTCAACGCCAGACATCCCGTATTACATTGCATGTTATTGTACTTGTATGTTCCTCCCTTTAGTAGCTGTGTGCGCATTCCCTTTCTCCCAGGATGCTCTATTGCTCCAAGTCGGTCTTCAAGACTCAGTCTCTCTGCCCCTCTCATCTCGTCTCACCCATGTCACCAGTGGCTCTAGGGTCACCGTAAAGAGTAAGGACAAGTGCGGATACTCCTGTCATGTCCCGCTTCCTAACCCAAGTCATTGGAGAGTCTCCATTAACCTTGACTTTAGCTACCTGGTCAGTGCACAACAACTGTACCCATGCTAAAACTTGGGTCAGAACTCTTCCCTCTGTAAGATGGCCTGTAGGTATGGCCACTCCAGGGAACTGAATGTCTTTTTGGAGTCTAATGCCAGCAGTGTGACAGGTTCCCGAAGCTTGTATCTTCTCACCAGACATCCAAACAGCTAATGAAGGTTATGCCTTGTGGCACGTTGTGTCATAAATCCCAACTGGTCATGGGTGACGACTTAGTGGATGATTAGCCTGAGGTGGTTAGCCAGTACTTTGGCTAGACTTTTGTGTCAACATTAAGCAGTGAAATTGGCCTGTAGGAGGCACATTCCTCTGCTAGCCTACCCTTTTTGTGAATGACCACTATTGCAGCCATTCTGAGATCTCTTGGTAGACTGCCCACCTTTTGGCTTGCTTGTTCATGTCAATGAGTGGTTTCCCTAGTTTCCCCTTCAAACATTAAAACATTGCTGGTGGGAGGACATTTGGTCCTGAAATATTCCATCCTTTTAATTGTTTGACCACATCCATCTATTCCCCCTCCTCTATCTCTTGGTCTAAATGTATTACTTGTTGTCTGAGAGTGAGGCTGTCACATACTTAATGAACCCTTGCATTTCAGCATCTTCTGTGTGTGTCTTATCTCTATATAGATTGTGAAAATATGTTCTGAATGCTGTGCTATCTCCTCTGGAGATTCGGCCATTGCTCCCCCTTTTAGCTGAATTCTGTGTACCCATCTTTGCATGGTAGCCAGTCTAGCATTTCTCCATCCTTATTTCCTAACTCGTATAATATGTATTTGCTTTTTTGTTTTCCACGAGTAGCCAAAACTCTTCTAGGACTAGAACTATCTAATGCAACAGCTCTGTTCCAGTGTTGGTGTATATTCCGCTTCTAGATCTACCAAATTGTTGACGTGTGTTTATTAGAGTTTAGAGTAGGGATTAAATGATGGGAATGGATTTGAAAAGTGGAAGTAGCAAGTTGTTTTTGTAAGTAGTGGTTGTGTGTGCCTGTTAGTTAGGTAATATAGTAAAACAAGTATCAACAAAGCCAATAGGTCTGGCGTTGTCCACCAGCATTTTGACACTTCCTGTTTTTTCATGGTTAATGCAAAACTTCGTTGTTTAGGGAGCTGCTGGCCCCCCACAAACATTTGCAATGCAATAGGTCTCGCATTGACGAGAGTTTAAGCTATTGGCAATGTAATAGCTTAAACTCTCGCAAATGCGAGACCTATTGCATCACTAGCGCCCATGCGGCGCTTTCACATTCATGAAGGCCTCATCCCTTTCTTTAGATAAGCTGCATCTGAAGAAAGGGGCGTGGCTGATGTTAAAGTGAAACTGCGGATTGGGGGCTTTGACCAGAAAAAAGCATCTGTTTTTCAAGTTGACAAACAGATGTTTTGTTTTCTTTGGGTAAAAGCACCCATGCTCTGCTTTCACTTTAGTGTTGGCAAAGGCACGCTACCTTAATGAATGTGAAAGCGCCGCATGGGCTCTAGTAAACGAAAATAGAAAGTAAGTCAGTAAATAAATAAGTAAACGCGCCGCCACAATGCTTAAAGCAGACCACACTACTGTGATGTGATGTGAGTTGAAATACAGAGAGCAAGAGGGATATGAGTGGAGGAAAGTGAGAGAGCAACACAGGTATAGAAAACGGGGAGCTGGAGATAGATGATATATATGAAAGAAAGAGAGCAAGAGAGAGATGAAAAGGTTTCAGGCTTGAGGAAAAAAAGTCACCTAGACACAAAAGCAGAGAGAGCAGTGAAAAACACAAAATGTGGATAAGGTAAAATTATGAGAACAAAAAAGAAAGAGAAAGTGAAGGACTGAAAGAGACAGAGAAAGAAATAAAACAGAGTAGTCAAAGGAGTGAGGGAAAGAGAAACTGTGACAGGCAAGCAAGACAAGGGGGAAGGAGCAATTGAAATTGAGGAGATCCAAGGCTAAGGAAGTCCGAGACATAGGGACAGACTGCAAGTGAGGAAAAGGGGGGAAAACAAAAACAGACAAAGAAGGCAAGGAAAACAATGTACTGAAGCTGAACAAGGAGAAATGTGGAATGGAAATATTGAAGAGCGAGCAAAAGAGACAGAGCAAAAGAGTGAGAAATACATTTATAAAAATAAAACAAGAGGGTGAAGAAGAAAGAGTAAAAAAAAGGGTCTGCAAGAGTGAAAAACAGAGATTTGGGGACATTCTATCAAGGTAATGCGATAAACATCGCAAATCGCGCTTATCGCATTTACCATTATCGCCGTCTATCGCTGATTCACATCGTCGTCTTAGCGGCGTATTAGCAATGCTTTGCTAAATGGCGATGTGAAAACCAGCGATAGACGGCGATAATCGGCAATAGTCCGTGAAATCAAGCAATGATTTCACAGCGCTAAGGGAATGCTTGATAATATGGGAGTGTGGAGTTAACCTGTAAATCCACCTCCCATATTACAGATAGCTTTGTCAGGATTTTACCTGGCGAAAACCGCGGTTGGCGCAGCTTTTTTCATCGCTTCGCGGATCTGCTCCATGCTTGTAAATATCGCGAAGCCTTGTTAGCGATTATTTACATGGAGTAATGGTCAGGAACGCCTTCTTTGCATCTCATTAGCGATGTATATCGCTAAAATGCGTGGCATTACAAAAACGGCAGCTAACATGCGCTAATGCATGTTAGCCCCGCATTGTTGATAGGGAGATAATATTATCGCCGCTTTTTTGGCTTTTAAAGCCAAAAAAGGGGCGAGATGGCCCTTGATAATATGCCCCTTGGAGAAAGAAAGAATGCATAGATATGTGAGAGAGATTAGGCGGTATGAAAAAGTGAATGATGGAGATAGGTTAGAGACAGAAATAGAAAAGTCAGTGGGCATGAACGAAAAAGACAAGAGGTGGCAGAGAGAAATAACAGACAGAAACAAAGGGAATGTGAAAGAGAGAGAAATGGTGACCTGAATGAAGAGATAGAGAAAACAAAAAAGAAGAATGCTGGTTGCTGAGTGAAAAATTGATGTAAGAGAAAGAATAAGAAAGAAAGTGAGTAAGAAAGAGAGCAAGAAATGTAGAAGACAAAGAAGGAAAAAAGATACACATAATGAATCAGCGGTGAGACAATGCAAGCCAGTGGAAAACAGAAATGAGCATAAGGCAGAAATTTCAGAAAAGCAAAGTGAACGCTGGACAAATGGAAACAGAGAGAGAAGGAAATCAGAGGAGTCAAGAGTGAGGAAAATGTGATTGGCAAGCAGGATACAGGAGTTCTGAGGGATTTGTAAGAAAACATAAAATAGAAAAGAAGAAACATTTCCTAGAGAGAGGAGAAACTCAGAAGGAAAGAGAAACAGTTTTAAATAGAGAGCAAGAAAGAGACAACCTAAGAGTTATGAGATGTGGTATTTTTAAGGATTGAAGATAGTGGCTCACCTCAGCAGCTACTTTCTGATTGGAAAATGTAGGCCTTCTTAGAAATGTTTCATAAGCCATCCCTCTCCCTCGCATGAATCCTGTTCTAACCTACTTCAGGCGAACCAGTCCCATAAGGTATGAAATCATCAATGTCTAAAGATACAGACCAGAAATGGACAAAGGACCGCCAAAATGTAACATTTATTTCACTTGGCGAGCCTGGTTGTGTCCCTTCTGAGGAACCAGTGGGATTCTGGGACTGCAATGTTTGACTTACAATGACCTCTGGGCACAATTCTTTGGCTGGTCCTACTACCGTAAAAAAAAATTTTGTTGCACGTTTAACAAATGATGTCAGATTGAAAGCGCGTTCATTTATAGGATTTGGCATTAACGTGAGAGGGCCCTATCTTTGCAAACAGTCCACTCTTAATTGCAGGATTAGAGACTCAGATAAGCCACCACAAGGCAGAGATGTTTTGTTTTTTGGAAGTAGTAAAGATAACTAGACGTTTACTGCTCAATTCAAGGATTAGGCTGGTTCGGGTAAACCAGTGCTTTCTGGAAGTTGTTGCCTTCTTGGTTCAGTTCCAAGAAACCAACTGGATGAACGCACCTGAAAATAATGCTTTGGGAAACGAAAGACTGTTTACAAAAACTGTGTTATGGTGACTTGAGGTCTTATGGTGACCCTATTACTGAATGCTGCCTATAGAAATCTAGTGCAGTTGTGACTGAAATCCGCCTTTGCGCTTTAAGCAAGACATTTCATATCATACGTCCAAGCCCCGTGAGATGTGACAGTGTGAATTTAAACTGCTTCGTCACAAAAGCTTCCAAAACGCAGGCATCGGGTGATCAAAGGATGCAAAACTCGGTAAAGTAAAAGTGCGCATGGCGCACTGAATGCAAAAATCGTGAAAGTGAGCATGGCGCACTGAATGTAAGGAAACCGCGTCCTACTTGCAGTAGGGCAAAACCCATTAAAGTAAATAGTGCATACTGACTAAATAAGATGTAAACGTGTAACATCAGAAGTAAAAGGGCCATATGCCGTGGGAGGTTTCAAATTAAGACATGGGGGTACTAAGGAGGGACTAACAAGGCGATAAAGGAATCAGAAGGCTGCATTTGAGAAGTACAATGACACATGCCAATTAGAAATTTGGGCGGAGAGTGGGCGGAGCTTCACATCCCTAACTCAATACTACATGCCTCGCAGAGCAGCGCATGTGCGCTGCCCAGGCTTGACTCAAAAATGTGTATGATACAACCACAGACTAATGAATGAAGTCTGACTGAAACACCCTATAAGTAACTATGTTATCCCCCTAATTTTAGCAAAATCAAAGGTCCTTCCTAACACAGACTTAAAGAAGCCTATTGGTCTGGCACAGGGTGCCAGAGTCTTGCCTTTGGGAAATAAGGCAAGAAAGAAGGAGATGAAGAAAAAGTTAATGTGAGCTGCTGGTATAGTATGAAAAAGCAGCTGTCAGATAACAAAAGGCCACTGCAAAAGCCAGATTATGCCCTGTGCTCACATCTAGTAGAAAGTGTCCTGCTATCACATCAAACTCTACAAAGATAAAACCATAGTAATAAAGTAAAAACCAAAATACTGCCACTAAGGGAACTACCTTATATGTGGATGTGCTCATTGTGACAGGGCTAAGGGTAGTGAACCAAAATTAAGTTAGCCAGTGGCTGAAGTAGGCTGACCCATTGCCCCATGCTTTAGTAGGCAGAAGCAAAATGTAAATGACACAACAGCAGACCGATGGATGACCAGAGGTGACTGAAAGTCCCTTTAAGTAAGTATATCATACATATAATTTTCGTAAAATAAAAATGTCTCGGCTAACACCAGACCTAAAGAGGAGGGTGATGTTTAAGAAGGATGTTTGGGAGTTCATAGTAGTCAGAAAGGTTTAGGATGGGTCAGAGAGAGGAGGGATGGGACAAAGGTTGAAGGGAGGTTTTTTAAACACAAAACTGAAATGAACTTGTACATACATATATGCACATGACACTTGTAAAGGTTTAGTATATGGAGTAAACCCCTCTATATAAATATCCATATGTATCCATATTTACATAGAAGCAGCAATATGTATATGGTCTCATATGCACATTATATAATATAATATGTTATAGTTGTCATGTGGGGAAAGGCCAGCTTTTATCTAATCTACTGAAGCTGGAATGGTTGCCTGTGGATCTTATGTTTGTGTGCAGTGAATTCTGTAGTTTGGCTGGTTGAACAGAGAAAGATGTTTCACCCATGTTTTTTCTTGTATGTGGGAATATTGAGGCAGAGAACCATTCTCAAGCGTAGGTTCCTTTGTTGTATGTATTTGGCGATTTTTTTGCTGATGAAGAGAGGACCTTTGTCATGTATTGCTTTGTGTGTGATACAAAGCAGCTTTAAGGTGAATCTTCCAGAAAATGGTAACCAGTGTAAGGCCCTCAGTGCAGGAGAGAGGTGTGCTTATGGATTTACATGTAGGAGAAGTCTAGCACCAGCGTCCAGAATTATCTACAATCTTCTCCTAGTTGAAAAAGGTGACCCATGATACAGACCAATAGCGTAATCCACCTTTGATAGGACAAGAGATTGGGAACTTGAACCTTGTGGAGGAATCCTCAGTGCAGGAAGATTGTGACAGTATTTTCATTGTGCGAAAGCTTGATTTGTCAACCTTATGCACTCATTGACAGCTTGAGGTTTTTTACCTCCTTAGATATTTTAGGTGGTGGTCCTAGCTCATCTGGCCAGGTTCAGAGTTTCATAGATTTTCCAGTTGTCACAGATGAGTTTTGTTGGGCTTCAATTTGAGGTAGCTCCATGTCATGCTTTGGTCAATGACACTGAGGCCACTGAAGATTTTTGATGGTCCATTATCCTTTGGGTTTTCCAGTTTCTGAAGTATATGCTTATCATCTGCATAGTTATAGCAGGTAAAGTCAAAACCATTGATCAGATGTGGTAAGGATTTCATGTATATGTTGAAAAGCATGGGTGAGATGATAGAGCCTTGAGGGACTCCTACTTCAATGCTGCATGGTTTAGAACACAACTGAGGAGTATGTTCAATATATCTTCAATTGTGTATGTATGTTGTGATCCAAGTGAGTGCCGTGCACTCTATACCGTCTTCCTCAAGTTCTGGATTTATGTGCCATGGTCCACTGTGTCAAAGGCTGCCCAAAGGTCCAAGAAAAGAAGGTCAGCAACCCAGTTCAAGTCCACTGTGTTTTAAGGTAATCCCAGATAGAGTTTAGGGCCGATACAGTGGCTCTTCCTAGACAGAATACAGTTTGGAACTCAGAAAGAATGGAATTGTCTTCAATGAATTGTGACATCTGGGTGAAAGCTACTCTTTCTTTAAGTTTGCTTAGGGATTGTCCACTTGCTATGGGTCTTCAGTTTCTCAGGGTCTTGATTGTCAAGTTTAGGTTTTTTTAAAGACGGGCAAACGTATGCCTTTTTAAGTCATGTGGGATAACTCCTGTCATTAAGGAGTCATTGATGAGTGTTCAGACTGGGATGACCACTGAAGTTGATAGTATAATATTTTTGAAGATTTAAAGTGGACGGGGGCAGGAGGGCAGCCGGCTGGCCTGCTCACTTTGACAAGATCCAGAAAATCAGTCTGTGATAATTCTTTGAATACGCGTAAACCATGTGTTAGTCTTTCCCTGGAGGAGTTTTGTCGAAAAAGAGTTGGGGTTGTTGGTTTTAAGTAAGAATCCAACATGTTTACTTTAGTTGAGTTTAAGTTATAATGCAACATGTTTACGTTAGTCATGTGATGATTTGCCAGTTTATCACAAAGTTCTTAAGAAATTAGATTGGTATCTTCCGTGCAGTTTGGCTATTGAATTCCGTGAGTATTTGAAAACATTCTTTATTGACATACTTTGCATTGTGGATTTGTTGTGGTAGAGAAAGGGGTGATGGGTAAAAAGAGAAATTTGTAGAGCAAAAACAAAATGTTGAGAAACATATGCGGAAAAGGAATGAGTCTGCCATGGCTACACAGGACATTGCTCTGCAACCCTGGGGTAAGGGAGTACAGACCATTAGTGTCTAAATGACCCTCAAACTGCCTTTTAAGATATTTCTAATACTCCTTCTGTGTACCCCTAGTGACTTCCTGGAAATATGAAGACTGAGTGGGCTTAGATTATGTGGCATTTTAAGGGGCCTTCTGTACAATTGTGGCTGTTGTGACCTTTGAGAGTGGTGAGACATAACACTAGTGCTGAATTTCAGCAGGCAAGGGAAGGACCCAAGTCCAACTTCTTCTAGGAGAGTTCGGGGAAGTTGCTCTCCCCTGACAAAATAGTGCATACTAAAGCACATTTGTTCTTATAAATTGGTGCAAAAGCCACAGGTGTGCCAAGCCAATGTAAGCTGACCCTTCCTAGGAGGTGACCCAATTTTTTCCACACTGTGATGTGTCAATAATATTCTCTGCTGTGCTACGATTTGTCCTGTTTGCCCACATATTAAATAGGTGCCTCCTTATAGCAAGAATGGCATTCAATATGCCCGTACTAAAATGTTGCCAGTGAGAACATCCATATGTAATGGATTACCCCGTGTTAAAAATTGTCAGGGCAAGCATTTTTTCATGGTAGCCTACCCCATATGCCATGGCTGTCCTCCCTAATGCCAAAAATGACCTAAAATATGACAGTTCCAGCATTTTGCCATGAGTACTTCACATTTCAAGAATTACCTTTTTTATGCCAGACATAGATTTGTACAGTGTGTACCCCATATGCAAATAATTATTCCAAATATGCAAGCGACAGCTTTTGACATGGGCACCACATATGCCAATAAATGCCTTCAATAATTAAACACCAGCATTTTACCATTGTTTGCCCATTTGCCAAAAATTATCTTCAGTGTGCCATCTCCAGCATTTTGCTATTGGTGACCTATATGCCAAGAGTTTTGCCAATGGTGTCCTATTTGTCAAGAGTAACCTCTAGTGCACCAACACTCAGATTTTGCCAAGTGTATCCCATGTGGCAAGAACTATCTCCAATATCCCAACTCCAGCATGTTCCCGTGTACCCTATATGCTAAAAATGGGGAACAACCTTTACAACGCAACTATTACAACGCACTACACTTACAACGCAATTTTTACAACGCAACATCCACTACAACGCATTCCATTACATCGCATGACACTACAACGCATTTTTAAAAACTACCTTTACAACGCATTCCATTACATCGCATACTACCTTTGCAACGCATACCATTATAACGCATAATATTACATTAAAACCCCTACACTATCCAACACTTACCCTACTGTTGCACCCCCTGGAGTTAGAATAGTAATGTTTACCCCCATACTATCCAACACTTACCCTACTGTTGCACCCCCTGGAGTTAGAATAGTAATTTTTACCCCTATACTATCCAACACTTACCCTACTGTTGCACCCCCTGGAGTTAGAATAGTAATTTTTACCCCTATACTATCCAACACTTACCCTACTGTTGCACCCCCGGAGTTAGAATAGTAATTTTTACCCCCATACTATCCAACACTTACCCTACTGTTGCACCCCCTGGAGTAAGAATAATAATTTTTACCCCTATACTATCCAACACTTACCCTACTGTTGCACCCCCTGGAGTAAGAATAGTAATTTTTACCCCTATACTATCCAACACTTACCCTACTGTTGCACCCCCTGGAGTAAGAATAATAATGTTTACCCCTATACTATCTAACACTTACCCTACTGTTGCACCCCCTGGAGTAAGAATAGTAATTTTTACCCCTATACTATCCAATACTTACCTTAAATGCAATGTAATATTATGCGTTATAATGTTATGCGTTGTAAAGGTAGTATGCAATGTAATGGAATGCGTTGTAAAGGTAGTTTTTAAAAATGCGTTGTAGTGTCATGCGATGTAATGGAATGCGTTGTAGTGGATGTTGCGTTGTAAAAAATGCTTTGTAAGTGCATGCGTTGTAAAAGTGTGCGTTGTAACGACATACATCCGCTAAAAATAACCTCCTGTATGTTTGGGGCAGGGGAAGACTTGCAAAGTAAGACGCACATAGACAGTCACTCTTTCTCACTTACATTCACCCACTCCCAATCCCTCACACTCATTCATTAACTCTCACTCATTCACTCGCTCTCACTCCCTTGCACTTAATAATACTCTCACTCTCAGTTTCCCAGTCTCACCCTCGTTCATACTCACTCTCGTTCCTGTCACCCATTCAATTGCACGCATACACATTCACTCATGCTCACTTACATTCATTCACTCAGTCACTCACAAGCCTTCTTACTCAAAGTCACACCCTTCCACTCATTCATTCTTACTCACCAGCACTCACCTTGACTCTCAGTATCACTTTCTCACTCTCACCTAGTCTTACTTGTTCTCACTCACTGACTCACTTATTCCCACTCACAGTTTTACTTGATGTCACTCTTTTTCACTAAAACACACTCACAGATACACACGCATGTTCACACATCGATATGCTCTCTCTCTCTATCATCCACCCACATACACACACATAAACACACGCTCTCGCTCTCATTTGCATGCATGCACACAACATTTAACAGGCTTATTTTCCAACCTACTTGGGTCAGATGCTGTGAAGGTCCACTTCAGCTTTGTGTGTGTGTGTGTCTGTCACTAAAGGAAGTCAAACCCTGGGACTTCACCATCCCTAAACAATCTCTCTGATGGCTGCTGTATGCACCTCTCTGCACCTGTGCCAGCCATCAGGCAAATTCACTGTTTGCCTGATATTGCTGTTTGACCTTTGCAGGGAGGGTAGGCCTTTTTGTTCATACCAATAGTGAATAGTAGGCTAAAATATATTGGTGCTATAATCAAATAGGGGGAGAAACAAAGAAGTGCAGTCTGGAGGACCACATGGATGATAAAGTGCTCTGTACTATTGGTGGCTGGAGGAGTCTGAATGAGAGAGAATATGTGTCCTGCGTGTGCGCTATGAATATGAGCATACAGATTGTGTGACTAGTGTGTGTGTGACTAGGAGAGTGAGATAGAAAAATGTATGTGAGTGGGAGGAACTAGAGGATTGAGAGTGCAAAGAGTAAGTGTGTGAGTTAAAGTGTAAAAGCGAGAGTGAGTGAGAGCAGTGAGAATATAGAGAGGCGTTTGAGTCTGAATCAGAGCCAAGTGTGAGTGAAAGTGTACAGGAGTATGAGCGAGTGTATCAGTGAAAAGAATGCCAGCAAAAGGAGTGTGAATGAGGAGTGTGAATGTGAGTGTAAATAGGTCTGAAAGATAGAATCTGTCTTTGTGTGACAATAGTACTAATAAGTACTTAGGTATATTTACAGTCTGATGTTTGGCAACTTAACTTGTATTTATTAAAAAATGAAAAAGTGATTATTGGGACAAAAATATAGATTCTCCTGAAAATTACAAACTTTATTATGGAAATTAGTTTTTATGCAAAATGAAAATTCTACATTTCATGGTGAAATGTCTATGCTTCAAGCTGATATTTCAGACAATAATATTGCAGTAATAAAATATAAGTAAAGCTGGCATTTGATGCATACTTCATGCTGCGTTTTGGAGGCTTATTGCTAATTTTGTTGCCAGAGGGGTCATACTGCTACTTTTGATATTTCATAAGTAACATAAGGACACTGAATTATTTATACTGTTAACTCTATTATCACTGCTCCTGCCTGAAATCTGAGCATGTGCAATTGGTGGACGCCATCTGATTCCGTAAGCCTTAGGGTATCGAAAAGTAACATTGCTGTATGGGACTTTTCAATCTCTGGTGTCTTTTTCCTGAGGTAGTGGCATCACTTTAGAGGTTTCCCACTTGGTCCCTTCTTATTATGGCTTATAACTGGGAATTTAAATGGATAAGAACGGATGGGAAAAAGAAGTGAAGAAAGATTCTGTGTACAAGTTGAAAAATAATATGTCACCATACATTGCATAACTACACATTTTCACAGCCTGTGATTTCTCTTACATCTCACAGATAATAGGTAATATAACAGTTATACCCCAGCACTCTAAATGTTAAATTCCTTCAAATGTGGAACGTTAATAAATTGATTTCACAAAAATATATCACCAATGTGTCACAGGCAAACAACAGAGATTTGTTTGTACAAAAAAACTTTCTTTTCTTTAATTTGTGCAGATATCTTAAAACATGACAAATTCAGTCAAGACTGTATACACCCCTGTTTTCAGAATCATACAAGTGGGGAGATATTGTACATAGAATTCAATGCTACACAGTCTTGATCAAGATGCACAAGAACAGCCGACATGTGTTTCGTCACATCCAGTGACTTGCTCAAGGCTGCAAAAACATTAACAGAAGTTCTTACACACTATTAATCTTAATATTTTGAGTAGCCAAATCTATATAAACATTGTCCAACCATAATTTACAAACGGGTTCTTTTATAAATATTGAATGAGCCAAGAAGGAAAAACAAGAATCCCAAAGAAAATGCTTAGTGATTAGAAAGACAGCAAATGAGTGATCTTCCCGTAATCAGAAAATATAGTTGTAATTCAGAAGGTGAACCGTAGTATTCCTACAATTAGAATGACGAAAAGAGAAAAGTGTGCTAAGAATACAGACCCAGAACCTCATTGTGCAAAAACTAGGTTGCGAACACTGTATGATGAACATGTGTGACACCCAGCGTGACATGCATTCCTTAGTGGATTTTTCTTTTCTTTTTTTTTTAAACAACTAACCTTTCTAGAAAAGATTTGGTGCTCGTAATAACGGCCAGTCCTGCTTCTTCATAGACTGTGCAGGACACGACTATAACATGAATCCCAAAAGTGTTCTAAAAATGCAATCAGAGCACAAAAATGACTCATAAGTTCTTCGCGTGTTGAAGTTCCTCTTGAACTTAAGGTTTGCAGTAACTGTCCTATATATACTCACTTTCGTATATTTCCCAAAGAATTTTCAACCTGTTTGACCAACTGTAGTTCCGGAGATCAAGCTCATTAGTTGTCTTAAGCAAGGTAATATCTTCATGGTCCACCTGATGAAACAGACCTTGGGCTGAATTTTCCTGAACTGCGATACTAGAACTTTAGTTCATGATGGAGCACACTTGAATGAGCATCAGAATGGTACTGCATATCTGGATAGCATCCTTAAAAGAGTATTTGGGAGATAATGTCTCCTGCATGTTGGGCTGCTATTTGGTATCCTAGTTTTGGGAATTTTGCCCCCTACCTCACACTAATTTAACTTCTGCAGAAGTTGTAGACCTACCCCCTGATGCAAGCCTAGTCCTGGACCTGAAGGGATGCAACAAGACGCTCTCCATAGTGACAGAGGACTACTGCCCCTCACAGTTTCCACCGTATAGCACAGTGGTGGCAGCATACAGTGTTTTTAGTGATCCTAGAGTGACCACACAATTGTATCTGTCTAATAGGAGTGATAGCCATCTGGCCCACTTGTGTAAAGTCCTACTGCTATGGTGAACCCGGATCTCTGTGCTGACACCCCAAGCATGTTTTACACACATTGGTTATGTCCGAGTGAATCACAGTGAATGAGGCCTGTGGGTTCCATTGTATTCAAGTTCACAGGATGGAGTTGAAATTAATTTCTCAGACAGTGGAAAAGTATTGCTGACATTCTGGAGACTGAAGGAAGGGGACCTAAATACTGAAGTGGATCAAGAGCAGACAAGCTTCCTTTAGAAATTCAACAAGGTACTATTACAGCAGAGAGCTGTTGATTAGTATCCCTAAAGACTTTCATTTGGTGGAAAGTAAGGATGAAGGGTGGGACTGTAGTTCCTGTTGTCACAGTGGGAATGGTCCTTTAGAAATGGGCTGAATGTTAATTCTCTTTGTGATCAATATTAGGAATAGCAGTGACAGCAAGATGCATAAAATGCTCACACCTCTGTGTGCCTATGGGTTGAAAGACATTCCAAAGAAGAACCTATTCAAACCAGCTCTAAAAGTGCACAAAGAGACTGCACATCCATGTCAACTATACCTGCATATGCATTGAAAATATTGACTCACTTGTTCAAGCTCCCTGTTCTCATTGACCAAAGACGTGGGGCTCTGCAGAGTGAGGGGACATCACCCAGAGTCGGACCTGGAAGAAGAGCTGTTCCTTGACATGGAATGCTTGGAGGATCCTGTCTGAAAGAAGAGAAACGGGGTGGGCCAACACTGCAGAAGTAGCTGACTACTGGCTTGGGCAAGAGCAGCTCACCCCAGTGGTGTGGGTCCATCTGACAGAGAGACTCATAAACACATGAGCGGTGTGCTTCAAGCTCAGAGCTAGTCACTATTTCCAAGGTGGAGGGTTTGCAGCACTTCCAAAGTGGACATGAGTGGAGTTGCAGCCGTGGCACTTGCCCAAAGTGAGCACAATCAACCTGTGCCACTGAAGAAAAGACAATTGCTAAATCCTGGCAAAACTGACTTGTATTGTGGCTAGTCCTGTGGCACTTTCCCAATGTGTGTACGTATGGACTACGTCACTAGAGCTGAGGCCCCTGCCCTTTCCACTATGACTGGGTGATTGAGTGGCTGTTAAGATGCCCAGTCACACCAAGCCACCACTGCTACACTGAAGCGCCTTGAAGTGATTCAGCTACCTTCCCTGAACCTGCAACCAGAAACGGATTGTATTGCCACCTCGACCCAGGGAGTACCTACCCACTGAATTGATGACTATTGCAGACCAGGAGGAAGGAGGCCCTGTCGTGACCGGAGGACTCATCCGCTGCTGAAGCTAGGTGTTCTGAAGATGGCCACACTCCTGCCATTTGCTCCTAACACTGCTGCATAGCCCTGTCTTTCTGGAACCAGCACTTTTGATGCACTTGCAGGTAACATCTCTTCCTCCACCAGAGGAGGATCAGGACTGAAAAGTGAGAGGCAGGAGTGAGGTCTACATGGACCCGATCTGTGGGTGAGACAAACACTGAGAGACTGACAGCCTGCTTGTGCCAACCAGACCAAATGGGGAGCATAGCACTTGAATAGAAACCTATGTTGGGTACCTTACATGACATGCAGTAGAAGAGGGCAGAGGGAACATCGTTGCCAGGAGACAGCTCCAGTTCCTTATACATTTTGTGTATCGTAGTATGGAGTTTTAATGTGTAATAAAGTATTTTTTTTCATAGATACGCACTGGACTGGGCAATCATTTTATTACTATTGGGTGTCTGTTGAGTGATGAGCCTGTTGTAGCTGCACTCCTATTTTAGGAGCCTGTAACTACTCTCCACCGCTGCCATTGAGAGTCACTGCTGGTGGGATTGTGCTTGGTCTAGTTTGCAGAGCTATAATAGGATGGACCCCAGGACATCAGTCTCAAATGACCTCAACCCCCAAAGCTGTAGCCTAATATCCCCTGCTTGCCCTGTGCCCCAACTACGATTGGGGTCTGACAGAGGTATTCAGCAACTAAACCAAATTTCAAATATATAACCTGATTACAAAAAGAAAGTAAGAGGTGGCAATTTCCATCATAGAAATCAACATTAGGAGGATATAGCACCATGGTGTTGATGGAGAATGGTTCAAGTTTTAGGTTGATTTCCTATCCAATTGCCAACCCTTCTAATTAGTCTAGCCATTGAAATATTCATATTTGTACAAGTAGGTAAGGGAAAGTAAGAGGCAGTAATTTTCATATGGCCCTTGCTTGCTCCCAGCCCCTGCTTGTAGTCAGTATTGGCCGGTGCAGGTAAGCGCGGTAGGCAGCGGGTCAGGGCTTGGGGATGTCAACAGACAACGGAATAGGGTAAATTAAATAAATAAATAACTCCTATTCCAACATCTCCCCCAGCGCCCTACCTGCCCCACTGCACTTACCTGCACGGGCTGCTGCTGCTTGTAGTTACAGATACAGTGGACATCGGTCATTCCAGGGGATCACACATTGTTCCATGAGGGACCTGAGACACTGGAAATAAAAGTAGGAATGGTCAATTAAGCACTCTTTTCAGAAGGGCATTTCCTATTTCACCCAGAAAATGTGCCTGCTTTCAAAAGTATTCAAGTGAAACACTTTGGACCTGTGGTGACCATGTTCCCATAGCACTTGTAATCCCATTGAGGTCACTAACACCTATTACTAGCCCCATTCGGATTATTGGCCATATACAATGAGGGCCTTAGACACTATTTGTAACAACACTTTCTGGTCAGGCTGATGGACTGCACTTTATCCTTTTTAGAAATTAATGAATGTTTATATGGTCCAGATATTGCCATTCATACGATACAGCACTTTGTGCTTTGTACTGATGCTAAAGTGTATTTTATGTTTCCGATACCTGCAGGTTAGATAAGGTTTAATTAGCAATGAACAAGACAGTAAGAGAATCAATAAAAAAGGTAGGGTGACCACTTCCCTCTTGGTCATCACGGGCACGACCTGCATGTCAGAACTTTTGTTCCATAGCCTCACGCACTCAGAGTTTTGTAGCCTTGTTTTGCTTCTGTTTAACTAATTTGACTAACATACCTGCAATTAGTGATTTGTCCCTGAAAAGCTCAAGCCTTGAGGTACTGTTGGTAATAACCTGGAGTGAACTGGTCAAACTATAAATAGGGCGAGAGAGAGAGAATGAGGGCCTCATTTATGAGGCTTTGCTGTAGGACAGCGCCACAGGCCTGCCTGAAGCACTGCCCTACGGCAAAAGAAAAGGGCAGTAATGTGCCGTATCTATCGGATACGGCGCATTCCTGTCTTTTCCCCCCTGCGCCGGCACACAATGGGCTGCCATGCGCCAAGGCTGGCACCTTTGCACCATGGTGCAAAGGTGCCTGCATTGCGGGGATGAATATTTTTGTGCAGGAACCGTCCTGCACAAAAACAATCACAAGAGGCTTTTTCCTCTTTCTATATGTGCAGCAGAATGCAGCACACATAGAAAAATGAAAAACGAGGCGAAATAAAGATATTTCTCTTTGTTGTGCCTCCCTTACTAGGCGTAAGTTTTTGGCATTTCCTCAGACTTACGAATTCTTGTAAATCTGAGGCAGTGTCCAAAAGCCATGGATGTTGCTGGGAACGCCTCTAGCAACACCCATTGCATGCCCGCGTTAAATGGAACGATATTTATGAGACAGCATTCAGCCAAAAAAAGTGGCTTAGTTCTGCCTCGTAAATATGGAACAGACTCCTGCACCATGGAACATCACAAAAAGTGACGTGACCCGAGTGCGAAAGCAAGTGAGCACCGCATACGGGTTATGGAGCCTGCGCTGCAAGACGAGCTACCACTGGGCTCACAAAGTACAATGAAGAAAGACATGAGCACCTTAAGTCAAAGCCTGCAAAGAAAGAACAAGGCTTAATTAAACGTTAACCCCCTCGTAATCCGCACATCTTTTTAATTTTATTGAAGAGTTTTCAACAGCGGGATCCTTGCCCTCGGATAGCTTTGTAATTGAATTACATAGCTTAGAGGCACAGATGAAGAACAATTTTACATAATTAATACTTTACATTTAAATTACATAGCCCAAGGGGTCAGCTAGAGAACACTGAAAACATGACGTTGACAAGTATATTTCATTTTAGCTTTATTTCCTCAATAGTGACCTGCTTTTGGCCCTGTACCGGGGGATTTACTTGTGCCTTGAAGAGTGCTTGGCAGGTTGTCAGGTTTGTCGAGCAGGGGATCGGGCTATGTAAGGGAGAAAAGGAGGTTCTGATGTTTTTGAAAGAAGGAGCTATAGTTAGGTTGAAAGGAAGTTCTAAACTGTACTAAATTTGTGAAACCAAAAAAAAATAGAAAAATAATAAGTGAAGGGGCGGAAAGAATTTCGATAGAGCGCACCGTTGTTGCTGCCAGATGCTTTGGTTGCCCAATGCCAGTCCTGATTCCACCTGCTGCCGCCTTCTTCCATCACCGTACCCTTTGTGTCTATTCATCTCACTCTCCATGCAGGTTCTTTTTCATTTCTTGTATTTCTCTCTGTTGCTGTTCTCCTTTGTTCTTCTGTTCCTGCGTCTTTCTTGCTTCTAATGCTTTTAGGGGCATATTAACAACACGTAACGATAATTATCGCTAAACGCGCTTAGCGCGTTTTATTCTATCGCTGGCTATGCCTGGATTTTATCGCCATGATGGCGCTGTATTAACAGCGCTTTGCGCATTGGCGATATAAAATCCAGCGATAGCGGCCAAAAACCCCTTCAACGTGAGAAATCCGGAGATAAATGATCAGCGATAATAGCAGAGCTCGCTGATACTGAAGTGTGGATTTAACTTTACAATCCACCTCCCATAGGACATAATGCTAAGTCTGCTTTTTTGCAGACGTTAAAATCAGGCGATAATGGGGGCTTAGCGCGAGTTCAGGCATCACTTCGCGGGTCCGCTGCCGGCTTGTTAATTTGGCGAAGCTGTGTCAGCGCGTATTGCAATGCTGTTTTCCTCAGGAACGCCTACTTTGCATCTAATTAGCGATGCGAGGCAAGGCGTTAGGAAAACTGCTGTTAACATGCGCTAAAGCATGTTAGCAGCGCATTGTAATTATCGCGAAATTATGATCCCCGGAAAAGCAGCGATATGTCCGTTGTTAATATGCCCCTTACTTTCTTGTCTGGTTAAAGTTTGATAATGAAAAATTAACTCTGGTCCTCAAATATGAACGGCAGAACCTCCCCACTAACACTGACACAAATTTAGAGAGCATCCATTATAGAGGAAACAACAGTTCTCTTTCCCCAGGGATGCAATTCAAACGATAAGCAACAAGAGTATCATTTCAGCTTCTAGAGAATGACTGATAATGGCGATCATTTATAAAGCAGTGACAGGAGCTGCTGTCACGCGGCGGTTCCTGTCAATACTTTTAACAGTTTGGTGCAAGGCTCTGCCAACATGACTGAGCATTGCATCAAACTGTTTTCTTTTTTTTATTGTGATTTTCTTTTGTAAATTAAAAAAGATAATGGCCCCCACATCATGGGAGTCAATTGCCATGCGAGGGGGCAATTATTTATTTTTTACTGTCCCTCACTGCAAGGTTTGCCTGGATGTGAAGGGCAGTAAAAAAAGCTGCTTTATGTCCGCCATCCTATTTGGGCAGAAGGACATATGGCCAATCCTCCGACAACCCTTACTCCGTGGGGCAATTAGAGAAATTTAGCTACGACGGAGACAGAGTAGTCACCGCAGTAGACAAACCTACGGTCCACTAGGATCTAAATTGGGCGAGTGGACTACTATGTAGTCGGGGAGGGAACTCCGTCGCTGATGCGACAGAGTTTCCTCTCTGACAACATATAAATCAGGCCCTTAGTGTTTCACATTGCAATCGACCACAGGATTACACTTCTAAAGCCCGCTCCGGAGAGGCTCTTAGAGACTCCATGGTTGGCAGGCAGAGTCCAACAGTAGGGTCCAATCCAGGCCCAGTTGTCACAAGTCAGCTATGTATCTCCAGGAAAAGAACTTGTTGCCTTCCTATAACCACACAGGTCAGCTCACTGTCCCATGGAGTCCACTTCTTTGTCCTGGGTACAAGAGGGAGCAGGTTCAGTTCTTCAGGGATCCTCTCAGGTCACAGACAGCAAGACCAGTCCTCGTCTGGTCTTCTACAGCTCCAGAAAGTGTTCTAAAGTAGGTTCCTTGAGGTGACACATTTATGCTAGTGGGTGTGAATGACTCTGGGCACACCCTAATGATTGTACTACTGATTTTCAAACATGGGAATATTGTCATAGAAGATTATTGTGGATAAAATAAGACCAAAACAACAACCTGTAAGTTCTGATACCTTGGGCAGTTGTACTTCCAGTATGAAAATACTCCTGCATTATTCCTGCAACAGCCACAGTTGGGCCCTTAGAGATAAAAACAAATGAAGAGATACACAGTGTGGCCAAAAATAATAAAAAAATAACTCAACAACAGTTAAAATAATCAAGTTAATTAGTTAAAATAAAAAATAAAATCTAATATTTAAATTAAAAAAAAATACATGTTGACCATATAGAAAATTAGTAGCAGGACTATAATTCTAATATTTAATTTGAAATCATAGGTAAGGAAAAAATGTAGAAGGAGGCTGGATAGGTGTTTTGGTAGTGTCCCTGCAAGAAATAAAAAGTAGAGCGGTAGGAGGTGGAGAAGGGAGGGAGAAGAAATGTTGAGGGGAATAAAAGCTCTAGAGAGAGAAAATGGACTTTGGGGATAATCGTGGTGCACTTTTTAAAAAAAGTGAAACATCACCCAGTGAGAGAAACTGGGAAGGAAAAGGGCATGAAGGGGGAAAGCGATCTATGCAAACCTTGTAGAAAAAACAACTTAGTGAACATATTTTTAATATTATTTGCATTCACACCCTTAAATAACAAGCAATAGAAAAGGTAGTAGATCTTCTTTAAAGGCCAAGCTAATTGCTTTGGCAATTCTTTTTTTATTGCTGGTCACATGCAAATAGAAGCATCATGATGCCTGTGCACGCATAACTGGCAATCTTGCAATAGGGTTTCTTTTAAAAGAAAAAACATTCCTAGTTGGCCACAAACAGTTGTATATGCATTATCATACATGCATGGTGTGCATCATAACACATGCATGCCCTTACATCATGGAGCACCTTGATCATCTTGTTGTTCTTAAATTACCTTTCAAAAATGGTGGATAACGAAGTAAGAATGGTAACTTAAGGCCTCATTATGAGTTTGACTGATGGAATATCCTGCCCGCCAATTTACAATTCTATTATATTCTATGGAACTTGTATTTTGGCGGATGGATATCCGTCACATGTGTGTCCGTCACGTCTGACAGAGTATGTCATCCGCCAATCTTGTAATTATGCCCTTTATGTTTATTTAAAAACACAAAGCAATCCAATGCAAAAAAAAAGGGGGCTGCCCAGTAGCACTTTCCAGCTTCCGGCACCTCGCTAACAAAAACAATTGAAACTGTGTAGTTATAGTTAGGTCAAAGTTTCCATAGTAAGTGCTTTTTTTTATTTATTAATAATCGTGGTACTGTTTGCAAACTTTAAGGAACATTCCAAAATAAAAGTTCCTTCTTGGAAAGTTTCAGGGTCATCTGTGAAGAACAACAAAGAAAAATAGGGGTTCCAAAGTTTTTTTTTCCCCAATGCAATTTTTATAAGGAATATTAGACAGCGCTACAGTCAAAACGGCTGGACAGAATTAAACCAGATTTGGAAGAAAAAAATGCAGACATTTGAGCAATCCAATATAATTCCCTTGAAGCAATCCAAAATCTGTAGTTTCTATTAAAAAAAAAATGTACAAATATTTTTTTAAGGAACCGTTTTAGGAAATCCCAAAAAAGGAACTCTAATTCAGAACTATTGGTTTATAATAAACCGAACTCCCATAGAAATTGTTCGAGAACAAAAATCTGTAAAACAAACATTGAAATCCTACCTGGATGATAGACCACAGTACCAACTATACAAATACACAACACTTAGGGCTCCATTACGAGTCTAAGGGTCCACGGACCACCAGATTCACGACAAAAGTCAACGTGTGTTTCCTTCCGCACACCTGTCATCCAACCTGGGCGTGCGTTAGCCAAGCTACTTGATAAACAGTACTATGTGATGTGTTCGGAGTCACATTTGTTTTTAACAAACCATAGGTTTATTTTATTCACCATGAGCCTTCTCAGGCAGCAATAAGTAACCACATGAAATCACTGCACTATTGTTGGACTATGTTGCTATCCAGACCCAGTTCTGGAAGTATGGTAACTGTAATAGTTTTTATCTCACCTTATCTTTTTCAGGTTTCAACAAATCCAGGCCCTTAGTCCTGAAACACCTTAAGCAACGCTGGTGACAATACGGTACTCAGCACCGGCTTTGCGGTAGTGTTAGAGTTAGGATAACCTTACTCCTTTTTAGACAATGGTCCTGAAGAAGTGCCGATTGACCCACTAGAGGAAGAAGGTCAGAAACATGTTGACCTTTCACACTAACTAGACCCTGTAGGATCATTGGCTCCAGACAGGGCGCACGCATTTTTAGTTAGGTTAGTACACTCCCAGAATAACATTTTTGTTCCATACAGGGCAGTACTAAACCTATTTTAACCCACGATTTCCACTCATTTCACTACCTTGACCACATACCCGCACACACCCAACTGCTGACTCTAAAAAGATATCCGACAAAGAGCCCCTTTGTGGGTGCCCGTCAGGCATTGTAGAGCCTGCCCGACAAGGAGCACAGCCCAATGATGAGGCATGACATCCTTCGGGTGTATGAGGGCAATCCATAAGAGACCTGTACACTCCCCCTCTCTCCCCCCTCAGGAACTGCACATCTATTTCACTTAAGTCGCTAAAGGGGTGACATTTACTATTCCCTCTCCAATCTAAACCAACTTGAGGAAAGTGTTCGACAATAAAGAGGTGCCATTTATTATTCCGACGGGAAACAGCCTTTACAATGAGGTTTAAGCACGTTGTACTTTTACCACGCATGTTTTTAGAATGCATATGCTATTCCAATGCATATCTTTACCATGTATTAAAGGTAAATTTGTGGGTGTAGGTGGGTCTCCCCCCACAAATGCATTGTTCATATATATAAATATGTATTTAAACAATGTGTGGGAAAGGCATATGTTGTAAAAGCATATGCATTCAAAAAAAATTCGGGGTAAACAATGTGTGGTAAATGCATGCAAAGTATTTCCTTGCATTGTTCCGTCATACAACCATTCCAATTCCAGTCTAAACCAACTCAGAAAAAGTGTTGGACACTAGAGGAGTGACATTAACTACTCGCATTACAATCTAAACCAACTCAAGAAAAGTGTTGGACACTAAAGGGGTAAAATTTACTATACCTAGTCCAATTTTAACCAACTGTTGAAAAAGTTGGAAGTTAACAGGCTGACATTTCCTTTCGCACTCCAGTCTAAACCAACTTGGGTAAAATGTTAGACACTAAAGCGGTGACATTTACTATTCCCACTCCAACCTAATCCAACTCAAGGAAGATGTGGGACTAAGCCATTGTGCGGACAAAGTATTGGAGACAAAAGGGGTTACAGTTACAATACTTACTCCAATCTAAACCAAGTCAAGGAAAGTATGGACACTGAAGGGATGTCATTTAGTATTCCCATTCTAATCCAAACTAACTCATAGAAAATGTTAGATACTAAAGGGGTGAGATTTTCCATTCCCACTCCAATTCAAACCAACTCAAGGTAAGTGTTGGACACTAAAGCTGTAACATTTACCATACCCACTCCAATCTAAACCAACTTGTAGAAAATGTTGGACACTAACGAGGTGACATTTACTTTTCTCACTCCAGTCTAAAACAACTTGGGGGAAGTGTTAGGTGACATTTACTATTCCCACTCCAGTGTAAACCAACTTGGTGAAAGAGTTGGACACTAAAGTGGTGACATTTACTATTCCCAATCCAATCCAAACCAACTCAAGTAAAGTGTTGGACAGTGAAGGGGTGGCATTTACAATTCACACTCCTAATCTAAATCGTTTTAAAGAAGGTGTTGGACACTAAAGGAGAGACATTTACTATTTCCACTCCAATCTATACAAATTTAAGTAAAAATGTTGGACACTAAAATCTTCAAATATTATCAGTCCAATTCACTCTAACACTTATGCACCTAAAATATTAAAAAAATAAAATTAAAAAATACAAAATTACTGCTAAACAGTATAACAGTTCTGTAGATAAAAAACTATTCAAACATACTATTTTAAACTACTAACCTTTATAAAGTGGAGAGGTGTGGCTTACTGGTTAGAGGCGGCAGATCCGCAAGCAGAGAATCGGCCAGGGACCAGGGTTCAATTCCCGACGCGGCAGGGTCGTGGACCAGGGTCAAAACGGACTCGATAATTCTCGCCTCGGTACCTACTCTAACCAGGAACACACTCGGCAACTCTGGGCATTAGCTTGCCTCATCTCCACAACGGCCCCCCACATTCGCCGGGGATGCCTGGTTTCACCCTGGAGGTACCATCTCACAGGGATAGCCAGGACGGGTTCCCCAGCGGTCTACAGCGCCACGACGCCTCAGGGCAGCAGTGCGCTTTACAAGACGCATACATTTACATACATTCTTTTAACTTAAAATTTAAATCTATATTATAAATTTGATGAAAAATCGCAATGTTTTAAAAATATTTCCTACAATTTATACACTATTAAAAATCTAATTACATAAATTTCAAATTACAAAATTATCAATACAAATTCTATTTAAAAAAGTAATTTTGGTTTTAAATTTTAGAATTTGTAAATATAAATGTTTCAAAATCAAAATATTTTTTTATTATTTTCTCAATTATTAAAATGTAATTTTTTTGAATAGTTTTTAAACATCCCAAAAACCAAATACACTACTTAATACAATTTTTTTTAAATGAAGATTCCAAAATGTAAAATAAAAAAATATTTTAAAAATGCCATCAAAATTTATATTATTTAATAAAAAATGTTATTTTTGTATAAAATATTATTATAATAAATGTATTGTAACATTTAAAAACATTATTTTGTATATCTGTGAAATTATTAAAATAAAATGTTAAATTTTAATACTTTTTTATTCAAAATTCCCCACCCTTATCCTCATAATGAAGCAACATCCTTCTACTTAAAAAATATTTCAATAAGTATTTAAAAACATTAATACATGTTGAAAATATATGTTTACTATGCAAATGTTTTAAGCTTGACTAAGGGCCTGATTACGAGTTTGGCAGTCAGACCGCCTGAACACCACAGCTCCCAGGAGACCACAGCGCCAGTAGTCTATAGACCCCTGTATTCCAAATTTTCTGCGGTGACAGCGGAATGGCTAAGGAGATTTTGCAGCGGTGGTGATCATTTTTCCACATGTATTAATGCCTGTTTAAGCATTTTGACTGCATATGAATTGAATGCACACATATGCATGATACATGTGGAAAAATACCACCTACCCATTGCGCTGGTCGGGCCCATATGTGGGCAGTGCAGGCAATGGGTATATGGTACAAAAGGGCTCACCTATATATCACCGCAAACAAATAGGGTCATAATCCTTGGGCTGAAGAAGCTGCTGTGAAGGGGGCCCTGAAGAAAGGGATCTATGGCAAACTCTGGCTGAAAGAACAAGAAAGGGGTGAGTATGCACCCCAAATTCTTTGTTTCCACTGACTTGGAGCTGTCGGACTCACCGCTGCGGTCAGCTCGTGAAAAATCCAACTTTTAATGCGGACGGTGGTGAAAATCTCCTGTACCGCCCTATGGCAGCTGCTTTTCCCCGGACGCAAGCCTGGCGGTCTGTGGTGTGCTAGCGGTGTTGGCGGGTCAGTCACGGTCTTCCCAAATGCAATCCCCACAATTCACAATATGGCAGCTGGACTGCCGAGCTTGCGGCATTTGTACCGCAGCTACCGCTGTCCACGGACCGCCAAACTCATAATAAGGCCCTAAAATAAAAAACTTAACAAAAACATATAATAGAAATAAATACAGCATATTACATACTGATTAACACTAAAAAAATCATAGTATATACAACGATATTTCCTACATCGATATTTTTCACAACTTTATTAAAAACAATGAAAACTATATTTTTACCTTAGATATTTATGTCCATGATATCTTTGAAGTCCCAATATTTTTTACATGATATTTCAGTATCTCGATAATATTCATCTAATATTTTGTCAAAACACCAAATCCCTGGTACTGTCATTTCATTATTTTCAATATTTATCACGGGGAGCTCACAAATATTGTATTCATAGACAGTAATCGAGCATTTTCACCCCTCCCCAATATGACATCACAGAAAATTACGTCACATGGTTTTTATGACAATTACATCACCAGTACCTGGTACCTGGACCCTGACCTTCTGGCCTGGGTCCCGCTCTCCCTCCCCGCAGCTCCACCTGGCCCCTCACCACTGCTGACTGGAAAAGCAGGGTTCGTGTCTGCTCTCGACCCGCTCTCTGTGTCTGCCCTGTTTTGCCCATGGGTACATTGTTGATTATTGTTGTAGTTTCTCTTGCCTTATTTGTTAATTTTGTTTACTTTATTCTTGCCTTCTCCCCTCTGTTCAATTCTCGCCGCCTGGTGACCCCGCCCACCTCCCCACTTGCCGCTTCCTGCTTTCCCACCTCCCAGCTGTGCTTCCCCCCCCCCTCCCCTATTTAATGGAGGCCACTGCACGGAGGAGCGAGCTAGTGCCCTGAGCTTCTGGCCTGGGACCCGCTCTCCCTCCCCGCAGCTCTGCCTGGCTGCTCGCCACCGCTGTCTGAAAAAGCAGGGTTTGAGTCTGCTCTCAGCCCGCTCTCTGTGTCTGCCCTGTTTTGCCTGGAGTACATTGTGATTAATTGTTGTAGTTTCTCTTGCCTTATTTGTTAATTGTGTTTACTTGATTCTTGCCTTCTCCCCTCTGTTCATTTTTCACTGCCTGGTCACCCCGCCCACCTCCCCGCTTGTCGCTTCCTGCCTTCCCGCCTCCCAGCTGCGCTTTCCCTCACCTCTCCCCTATTTAATTAAGCCCATCTATGCCCGTCTGCGACCGGACCGCGACCAGCGCCAGAAACCTGGCTCTACAACCACCCTCTGCTACGACGCAAGTACCCTCATCACCCTCAACCCCTGAAGGAGCATCTACTGCCAGCTGTCCACGCCGAGCTCCACCCATGGACAATTCTCCTGCCACCACTGCCGCCAAACCTTCAGCACCATCACCACCACCGCTCTGACCGCCAACCCCCCGAAACCCTGAGGTGCATCCTTCTCAACGTGTGTTCCCTACACAGACATGCCGTGGAAACTGGCACCTCCTCGACACCCTCTCACCAGACGTCACCGTCTTCACAGAGTCCTGGACCAATGCCTCCTCCGCACCCGACATCGCCACCGCCATCCCCGACTGATACAAGATCCAGAGGAAAGACCGCCCCAACCACCCAGGAGGAGGACTTGCCATCGCACACAAGAGTTCCCACTGACTCTCCACCTACACCACGAATGACACCCTCTCCACCACTGAGCACCTTCACTTCCAGATACAAACAAGCCCGAGAACCACTCTTTGCGGCATCCTTGCCTACAGACCCCCCCCGGCCATCGCGCCTCGTTCACCGTGACCATCGCTGACGTCGTCACACCCCACGCCATCGCCTCCATGGACTACATTCTCATCGGAGACCTGAACCTCCCCCTTGACAATCGCATCAACCCCAACTCCACCACCCTCCTGGACAACCTCGCCAACATCGGCCTGAAACAGCTCGTCACCACACCCACCCACAAGGTAGGACACACCCTTGACCTCATCTTCACAGGAAGGAACAACATTCATTTCAGCCACACTATGCAGCCCCCCTGGACGGACCACCACTGTGTATATTTCAACGTCGACAAACCCACTGCCCCCAAGCCAGCAACGCGCCCTCCACAGAAGAACTGGATGAAAATCACTGAAGAGCAGCTCTACCACACACTCATCCGCGATGCCCCCCTACCTCAACCGATGCCAACCTCGCCACCAAAGAACTCCACACATGGATCTCCAGCTGCGCAGACAAACTCGCACCCCTACGCAAATCCAACAGAAAGCGCCCCAGAAAGGCCACCTGTTCACCACTGACCTCCAAGAATCCAGACGCACCTGCAGACGTCTCAAGAAGAACTGGAGAAACAGCAAAACCCCAGTAGATTACACCACCTACAAGACTGCCATGACAGAATACCACCAATCCATCAGAGCCACCAAAAGGACCTTCGTCCAAAACAAGATCGCCACCAACTCCAACAACTCCAAGGAACTGTTCAGCATCATCCAGGAATTTACCACGCCCCCAGCAAAACGACGGACATCACCCCCTTCCAGGACCTCTGCGACAAGCTCGGATCCTACTTCCATCTGAAAATCAAGAGCTTCTATGACCATTTCAAGGACCAAACACCTGACACCATAACCGCCTTCCTCTCCAGCAACACCCACGGGTTAACCATCTCCTGCTGAACCTCAGCCACCACCGAGGAAACCAACTCAACCATGAAAGGCATTCACTCAGGAGCCCCCACAAACCCCTGCCCGCCACAGATCTACCACAGAGCTGCTACCACTATCGCTCCCCAAATTCGACGCACCATCAACACCAGCCTTCAAGACAGGCACTTTCCCCGACGACTGGAAACGTGCAGAAGTCAGACCCCTGCTACAGAAACCATCAGCAGACCCCACGGACCTCAAGAACCTCCGACCCATCTCCCTCCTCCCTTTCGCGGCAAAAGTCGCAGAGAAGATAGTCAATGCCCAGCTAACTACATCAGTAGTGGCCTGTGGAGGGAGTGCTGCGGGGCGGTGGGGTGGGACGTGTTGAGCAGCAGGATGGGGGGTAGTGAACTACGGAATAGGGCCGAACGGAGGTATGTTAACAAATAAATAAATAAAACGAATTTCGTTGCGCGCCCTGCATCGCATTTGGCAATGCAGCGCGCGCGCGCAATGACATTTGTTTTATTTATTTATTTGTTTACTTACCTCCGTTCAGCCCTATTCTGTAGTTTACTACCCCCCCACCCTGCTCCTCCCCCATCCGCCCCACCGCCCTGCAGCACTCCCTCCACGGGCGGCTACATTCATCGAAGAAAACTCCATCCTCTACCCCTCCCAATCCTTATTCCGAAGCAACAACAGCACTGAGACCGCTCTACACGCCGCCACAGACGACATCCGCATCCTTCTCGACCAAGGACACACTGCGGCCCTGATCCTACACGACCTCTGCGCAGCATTCAACACCGTTTCCCACCGCACACTTACCAACAGACTCCACGACGCCAGCATGCAGGGTATGGCCCTCAAATGGATCAGCTCCCTCCTCACCGGCAGAATCCAAAGGATCAGTCTGCAACCTTTCCTCTTTGAACCCATGGAACTGAACTGTGGAGTACCCCAAGGATCGTCACTCAGCCCCACACTCTTCAACATCTACATGGCCCCCTCACCACCATCGTCAGACACTGCGGACTCAGCATCGTATCCTGCACCGAAGACGCCCAGCTAATCCTCTCCCTCACCAAGGACCCCGTCACCAACAGACTCAACTTCCAGAAAGCATTGAAGGACGTCGCATCCTGGATGAGCAACAGCTGCCTGACGCTCAACTCAGAGAAGACAGAAGTCCTCATCCTCGGACCCTCCCCCTCCGCATGGGACAACACCTGGTGGCCCTCTGCCCTCGGCAGCCCTCCCACACCCACGGACCACACCCGAAATCTCAGCATCGAACTCGACTCCTCTCTCTCCATGACCCGACAGGTCTACGCCGTCGCCTCCAGCTGCTTCAACATCCTCTGCATCCTCAGAAAGACCTTCAAATGGATCCCACCCTGAATCAAGGAAGACCGTCACCCACACACTCATAACCAGCAGACTGGACTACGGAAATGCCCTCTACGCTGGTATCAACAAGTCTCTCACTCACAAACTACAGACCATACAGAACACCGCAGCCAGATTCGTCCTCGGCATCCCTCGATGGGAACACATCACCCAACACCTCAGCAACCTCCTCTGGCTCCCTGTAGACAAGAGAGTCACTTTCAAGATACTCACACACAACCTACAAATGCTTCCACAACACCGTACTCCAATACCTCAATGAGAGAATCTCCTTCCACGTACTCACGAGAGACTTCTGATCCACCAACCTCGCCCTCGCCGAAACCCTGCGCATCAGCAAAGCCAGGACAGGTGGAAGAGCATTCTCCCACATAGCGGCCAAGACCTGGAACGCACTACCAATCAACATCAGACTAGCCTCCTCCCTGAGCATCTTCAGGGAAACACTCAAAACCTGGCTCTTGGACTGAACGGAGCTGCAAACCCCACCCCCCTCCCCTCAGCACCTTGAGACCCTCACGGGTGAGTATCACGCCTCACAATTTCCTGATTGATTGATTGATTGATTGATTGATTGATTGATTGATTGATTGATTTATGCTGTATGAAAGAATCACTTGAATTGTAATTGCTACCACAGTTAATTCAGCAAAGTGGCTAAACCTAGGCTGCTGGGGATGAAATTAAGTTTATTATAACACTAATGGTGTTTAGCACTCCCACTGCAGTGCTTCGCACTTCAGTGCTGTTGGACTTGGCCCTTTTTGCAGGGTCATCCCTGAACTTTTTGCCTCCCTCCTGCATTTTTTCTGACCTGTTGTTGGCTGTTTTATGACTCTGGGCACTTTACCACTGCTGATCAGTGCTAAAGTGCATGTGCTCTCCCTACTGTAAAATGATGTATGGATTAGTGACTCCATGATTGGGTTATTTGATTTACCTATCAGACCCTAGTACAGTGCACCATGTGTGCCCAGGGCTTGTAAGTCAAATGCTGCTGGTGGGCTTGCAGCACTGGTTGTGCCACCCACAGAAGCAGCCTGTAAATGTGTGTCTAAGGCTTGCCATTGCAGAGCCTGTGTACAGTCTGGTACTGTCATGCTGACTGGGCAAGTGCACCCACTGGCCAGTCCCTAAACCTTCCTTTTTCTTCATATCAGACACCCCTATGGTAGGCCCAAGGGCAGGGTGCATTGTAAGTATAAGGTAGGGCATGCCCTGGTGTGTGTGGCATGTTCTAAAAGTGAATTACAGCCATTTTCGTTTTTCACTATTGCAAGGCTACCTGTTCTTCATAGGCCAGAATGGGCAGTTTGATTATTACATCTTATAACCCTAACTGACTCAGGGAACATGGTCGAAATTCGAGTGTAGTATGCCTGCAATCAGAATGATAAAATACATCTTTTAGTGAAGTTGGTTTTAACATTCTGTGTTTGAAAATACCACTTTTAGAAAGTAGGTATTTTCTTATCTCACCATTCAAACCTGCCTCTGCTAGACTGTGTATTCCTTGTCTGGAGTTTGAGTGACAGGGGCTGGGGAATTCCAGGGGGCTGGGAAATTCCCGGAGACAGGGTGAGTCAGCACAGGGCTGAATAGAGAGATCTCCATGTAGATGGGAGGGAGGAGTTGCATCTGGGACCTGAATAGGGCTGTGCTTTCCCTCCACAATGCTGGCTGCACCTCCTGTGGTGTGTATGATGTCTCTGCCCTGCACAGTGAAAGGAAAGAAGGAGTCCTGTAAACAAAGTGCTCCAGGACTGACCAGAACAGGTTTGGACAAGGCAAAGACCCCTCTGCCTCCAGAGGACAAAGGATTTGGGGGTATAAGTTGTGGGAACCTGATCCCAAGAAATTAGATCACTTCTGGAACAAGAAGAAGAAACCTCTGCCAAGGAGAAGAACCAAAGGAAGCTGTAGGAGTGGACTGCCCCCCTGCCAGTGTGCTGTGTTGCTGGGTTGGCCTACAGTGGTTCTTCAGAGCCAAGGAGAGGAGAAGGAACTTTGTGTGTACTTCATCATCTTGAAGAATATTTTTCCAAGGGCTTTAACTTGTGCTTGCCTCCTGCTGAAGTCTCAGGGACAACAGACTTCACCACCAGCTCCCCTCTGAATTTCCTTGCTGGGAATTCTATCTGCAGAAGCCTGCGTGTTTCTGGGAGCTGGAAGCGCGACGCAACGAGAAGAAGCATGTCGCCGCCGCAGCTGTAGTCCTCGCATCGCCGGAGAAGCGTGCCGCTGACGCATCTCCCAGAAGCGTGCCTTCGTCCCAGCTGTCTGATGTCGCATCCCCGGAGAAGCGCGTCGCAACCGTGAGGGTCGCCGTTGCATCATCAGAGAAGCGTGTCGCAGGGCCCGTCGTGGCTCCAAAGTACGAGAGTCGTCGCAAGGCTGCCAGGGCGTGTCGCATTGTCTCAATGTCGTCGCATCAAGGGCGCCATCTTACCGCATCGCACCGGATTGTCGCATCGCATCGAGGCGCCATCTTGCCGCATAGCAACCGAGCTGCAGCACGAGAACCTACGCATCACCTCCTCTCCGGTAAGGATCAAGACGCATCCCCTACTCTGCGCAAGCATTGAGGCGCGACGCATCGTTTCCCCCGAAGCAAGGAACTGACGCATCACCAACGCTGGTAGCTTTTTGTTTAGTTTGCGTTACGCATCCAGGTACTTTTGTGAGAACTGTGTCGCTTTTACCAACAACTTGGACTAAGCTAATTCTACCATCTTGAAACCAATTTAAAGTACAGTATTGTGGATTTTTGACGTTTGTGGTCTTGTGTTAAGTCTATATAAAGAATACTTATTTTTATAAAACCTGTGTGGTGTCCATCTGTAGTGTTTGCACTGTATTACTGTATCTGTTTACAATTGCTTAACACACTGCCTCTGAGATAAGCCTGTCTGCTCGTGCCAAGCTACCAAGGGGGTGAGCAGGGGTTATCCAGTAGTGTAATCCCCTTTCCCTGACTTAGAAGCAAGGGCCCCTATTTGGTCAAAGGTACCTGCCTCTGCCAACTAGAGACCCCCAGTTCTAACAAGTACTTATCCCACAGCAGAGTAGGATGAAAAAAGTATGGCAAAGGCTGTAACATTGATGGGGCTTGCTTTGCTTCCTTTCTCTGAGCTCACTGTTTGCTTCTCGCACAAGGTTCGTAAAAGAGAGACACTGAAAAGAACCTCTCTCTTGGAGTGCTCACCTCAGCACAGACACATGTGTGCAGTACGGGTTAGCAGACAGTTTGAATGGTCATAGAACAGGCGGTAGTTTGGCCTACCACCCTGAAGCGCAAATGATTAGAAGCGCACATCGCCCACTGTGTGCTGTGCGGGCTTTTCTTTTTTTCCCATTGGAGACAGATTGGCTGCCTCCTTTTTTTGCTTCTCCTGCATCACCGACCAGGAGTCTGCTGAGTGACAGTTGTGAAAATAAGTTGGAGTTTTGATCTCCATCTCTACATTTTACCTGAACACGCCTCCTATTTGCTGTTTATGGTTAGGAGTAGGCCGTGGTGTAGCTAGGCCTTTTGCTGCCTGTGGCAGCTCCTGAGTTAGCTGTCTGCATGGCAAATGTAAGAGCAGGGGTGCTGGTGATTCCCGGGACGGCCGCAGGTAAGGGCCCCCTAAACTCGTGGACCACCCCCCCACCCCTCCCCCTGATCCCCTCTTTCTACGCCACTGGGAGTAGGAACAGTACAGAAAGTAAAGCATTCACATTGAGACATATTTACTTTCTTTTCCTTAGGCTTTCTTGCAGGTTCAATGTCAGGGGTCGCACAGAAACAACCAAGGGTCTCACATCACAAACCCACCTTTTGTGCAGCCATTCCTTGTTGTCTAACAATTTCTCACCTTTTCTAGCATGTCTAGGCTTTCACAGTTTGACTCACCGCTCATCACAAATCACAAACTCTCCTTTTGTGTAACCTCCTCTAGCCTAGCTTCTCTTTACATTTTCAGCTTGTGTGAACTCTCATAATAGTCCCACCTAACTCCTACTAACCTAGCTACAACGAAAAACAGGAGGAACTATCTCTAGCAATTTCTTAACACCTCAAACCCGTTAACTAACAATATGCGGCTGCCCGAGGCGCCCGCAGGGTGCCCTAAGGAGGGCGGGCGTCTCGCATAGTCCCCCTCGCCCGTATAGCCTAAGCTGGCAAGCGGGGGTAGGAACGGTCTTCTAACATGTGAGCTGCTGTCCCAGAGATGGGAGAAACATGTGTCCAGTCACACACGGTGCTAGATGGGCGGCTACCAGTGTGAACAGCAAATAGGTGGGGCATTGTGTGCCAGGGTGTCTGAAACTGTCCCGCCCAGAGTAGGACAGGTATGAGTCATGTGACGCAGTGGAACTTTGTGGCATGAGGGAATAGTGCTTGGCACAACTTCACAGGCATAAAGGGCGTTTTTGTTTCATCAGACACTAGCTGATCCAAGCTAACGTCTAGGGCTATTGGGATATAGATGGGGCATCGATAACCAGTAGGGATGTTCTATTTCATCTAGATTTGCAGGAGGTTCTAAGCAGGAGAGTTAGCGGGCAAGACTATAGCTGTTTTGGTGGGGGGCTCTGACGGCGACGGTGGCTGCCTCCAGAGCTGTGGCGGAGTTACAGGGCGATCTGGAAGCAAATGGGTTCCGAAGGGTACCTCTGCGCGGCACCATAGGGGGTGCCAGAACCCAGGAGCCTCATGGGAGGTTCCTGGAAAACCGTGTTGGCGCCCCGTTAGTCCTTCGGGCGGTTGTGGGCCTGAACAACCGGGGGCTTGCCTTGCTACGCTCCCCCCTGAAAGGGGCGTGAGTAATAAGGGACCATGATCCGGGAAGAGGATCACCGAAGGGGTAGCACAGATGGGGTTCGCCCCAGTGCTGCTTGGCTCATCAGGCGGACAGGCGGCCCAGATGGTTACATGCCCTCGGATCGCTCGTAAGATAACCCACCTTATTACATAGCGGTGTATTTTATAAACCTGCAGCAGCTTTTACCCAAACAAAAATTGTGTGGTGTGTTTTATTTATCCGTAGAACATGCATGCTATTGTGGTGGGGTGGGCAGTGTTGCCTACTGCTGGTGCTATGTAATTATAGTAACGACTGGATAAACCACTACCTTTGGGTTATGGAGTGGCGTGCAATCCATCAAAAACTGTGTCAATATGTCCTCAGAGGTATAGAAAGCTACTGAGAATCAGTGGCACTGGAACTATGGGTCTGGGAGGTGCTGCGGCACCCCCATGAAACTTGAGTGTTCAGATGGAAAATTAACAATTAATAGGCCATTCAAATGTTTTCAACAGGCAGCATTTTTTGTGTTTTCAAAGAAACAATGTCAAGTATCCCCTGTGCCTTTCGTGAGGTGACGTCATTGGCCAGCACCCGCACTCTAAAAATCGTTCCACCACCACTGCTTACAATACAGTTTTGTTGACGGGAGAATGCAGAATTCGAACTCTAGGCCTCAGTTCCGGAACAAGACATTTCCTCTTGTACTTTTAATCTTGGATTGAACCCAAACGTCTGTCCTTCGTATGAGCTTTTGACTAGCCCGGTCCAAATCCTCCCTTATCAACATCCAGCCTATATATAGACGTCGCCTAATGACTCTGGGACCTTGACAATAGGCGCAAGTAGCGTCGCAGCGCGCGCACCGGATAGAAGATGGTGCGAAGGGAGCACGCGCCGCGACTCAAGACTCCCAGGCGGAGCGGATCAAAGGAGTTTCGCGTTAATCGACTTCTGTCGCAGAGACCGTGAAATAGACTTGCGAGAGATGCAAGCCCATTGGTCCCCTGCGGGTGGTGGAAGTTTCAGACACCGAGCTATGCCATCACTTCCAAATTGAAGTCCAGATTAGGCGCTATAAAAAAACTGCTGATTATGTCGGGCAGCGGTCAAGAGAGTGATTTACTAAGGAGTGTATGTGAGGAACCTCTGTGTCCACTCAAGGGAAGCCATTCTCATGCAGGTAGAAAGAACACAGACTTAAGAATAACCGTCTCACCAGGTGTGTTCAGAAAACTAGAAAAAAAGGGCCGTGTGAATTGATGGTGTAAAGAGAGTCTTATTCGGGGTAAAAGAAGGGACAGATGGAGCGGACTATGTGCAAGAGGAGACAAAGAGACACTGAAATGAGGGCTATGAATGGGCGAAAGGGGATGGCAGAATCTATGAAGTCATCGAGCAAATATATAGGGGCAGGGCTTTAAGTGGGATGAAAAAACTGGGGGGGGGGTCTCTCATAGGGGCGTGGCCAATGTAATTAAGGGCGTGTCTTAAAACACTTAAGCTAAAAATTTGTGCTCTGCCCAGTGTGCTGCCCCACTGGTATTTTGCTGCGTCTGTCATTGGATCCAGGTATATAATACAACAAGTAACATTACACCCACAACAAGCCCGGACTATTGGCTTTGTCAATGGCTATAAGTTGCATAAAATAAATAAGCAACAACTGTCACTTCGTTGTATATAATATTGAAAACGCTACTTGCTTTTGTGGCCGAGGTTGTGGCTAAGGCTAGAGCAGCCAACCTTCTAGCTGAGAAAACAAGTTCGAGCCTGACGTCCTGGGATTCAAAAATATGCCCTTGTGTAATGTAACTGGTGCTCATTTAAAGCGCTCCAAATTGCGCTCTATAAAACTGAAAAATGAGTCTCTTTGAAGTTACATCAAAGGCAGTGAGCACAGGCAGGCCTGGCCCACTTAAAGCCTTGTATAGGGGTGAAGATAACGCACTGGGCACAGAGGCCAGGACTACAATTATGGTGACACAAACAGGGAAAGAGTGTAGGCTACAGTAGGCATGAGTAGTTGGGGGATTCAATGAGACAATGAGAAAGGGGGATGGTAAAGAGAGTTAGAGAGCTAATGAAGTAGGAGTAAAAAAAAGCCTAATAGGATTAAGGGTTTGGAGCAGAGAAAGGGATAGTGTGGTGAGTGAAAGAGCGAGTTAGTGACTAGTAAGAGAGTGAGGCAGACAGCACAAGAATGAGGAAAGGAATAAGGAAAGAGTCGGAAGAGAGGAAACGGCGAGGGACTAGGAGAGGGCAAGAAATCTAGGAATAGAGAGGAGAATGAGATAAAGTATAAGGGTAAGTGAGAAATAGAGTGAGAAAGGGTCAGTTATGTGAGCGTGAGGAAAAGAACATGGAAAGAAAAAAAAAGAAGAGAAAAGGAGCAAGAATGATGGGGAGAAAGAGGTGCGAGGAAAACGAGGGAGACAGAAAGATTAAACAGAAGGAGAGGGAAAAAAACAAGAGTACAAATAACCATGCTATGGTGAAAACATAATTGTTAATTTAATGGCATAAATAAAATGACCCCATGCATCTGCCCCGACTGCAGTCCCAGGTACCAGCTAAAAACAGTTTAGAATGTAGGGCCTAATTTATGGCATTTTGGCATAGGGCAGCGCAGCAAGTCACCTTGCTGCATTGCCCTACACCAAAGTGAAAGGGCAGGACTGCACAGTATTTAAGTAATACGGTGCATTCCTGTCCTTGCTGCCTGTGCTGGCGCTGTTTTGGCATCTTAGCGCCAATGTAGGCACCCTTGCACCACAGTGCAAGGGTGCAACCGTTGCAGGCAGGATTGTTTTTGTGCAGGAAGGTGCACCTTCCTTCACAAAAACAATCCAGAGAGGCATTTTCCTCTTTCCTTCCATATGTGTGCTGCAGAATGCTGCACCCATGGAAAGAGGAAACAAGCACTGGCATAACCAATAGGTCTCGCCTTTGGGACCTTATAAGTTTTTAGCCATGCAACAGTTGATGTTGTTGCACCAAAGATATTGTGCTGCATAACTAAATACTTATAAGGTCCCAAAAGCGAGACCTATTGCCTATGTCAACGTGTGTTTTCCAGTGCTCTGCACCAGCACTTAATTGTCTTCACCACACTTATGACCCTCTGCCACATGGTGGCGCTGCTCATCTAATTTAGAGATGAGCACAATAATGGTTGTTTATCAATACAATACACATTAAAAAATATTAATGCCTGCCTCCCCAGCCATTCCTCTAGCTTTTGGGGACCTGGAATAATTTGAACTTTTGCACTTGTAGGCAAGAGAGATAGTTTGTAGTTGGTTTGATACCATCATTGTCAGCCATGACGGGCCAAAGGGTGGTGTAACCTGCAGTGGCCTCCTGGTCAGGGAGCTGGCACTTATTAATTTACAAATTAAGCACTGTGTGTAACATGGCTTTAAAACTAGTTGGCAGCGTCTTAGTGTTTTTTAACAAACACGCGCTATGACGCAGCGCCATATCACTTTCTTTCTTTACTTCAAGCTATGTTGGACGACAGACCGAGCATTGAAAAAGTTTATAATATCACTCTGCTGTGCGCTACATATCGTGCGGCTCCGGCAGAAACTAGAGAGGGCAGTGAGTGTTCAGATGGGGCATTGAGCAGATCGGACAATTGTGTGAGCTAAGTGGGCAGGGAGCACAGAGGGCTGTGTGTGAGCAGAATGTGTGTGTGTATGTGCGTGCGTGTACAGAAGAGGCAGGAGCAGAGATTTGACAATGAAATGAGTGGCATTGCTCAATTTTACATTTGTTCAAATTGCATATATATCACAAATGAATAATAAGTCTGCCTTCCTTTCCTTCTTCTCCCTGGCAATGTGTCCCCTTTTCTATTAAAAATTGTTCCTGTGACCAGGGCCCACCAATAATTTTGTTAACTTGGCTTCATCGACAGAGGGCTAAGGAGCCTGTTTTCGAGAAGGTTGGTACATTTTAATTGGTCACTTTTAAATTCCTTCACAAGAGTATTTTCCGGCTAGAGAAAATTACCACTGGAGGACTATAACTTAAGCACATCCAGATTAAAGCTTTATGCTCGGTGACGCTGAACCTTGGAAAATGTGCAAAAACAAAAAAGAATTATAGATTCTGTGGTTTAGCGACTTGGTGAGAAAGGATGTGAAACTTTAAAATAAATAAAGAATTACAGTTCTCAAATGATTTCACATTTTTCATTTTATTTTTAAATGCATTGCTTTTTAAATCAGTGGTGCGAAAAACCATTCTTCTAGAAGAGTAAAGAGCACGAAATGGGATACTGAGTCCGGAAGCCAAGCGCACTCGGCCACACTAATTAGAAACAGATGGCCCCTGCCCGACGCTGCTCGCTCCCGCAAGGTGGATGCCACCACACGCACAAGTGTTAGAAAAGTGCAGACCGATTCCAAAGGTCATCTCCTAGGGCAGCGCATGTGCACTGTGCTAGGCTCAACCTAAAAACGAGGATAAATGCAAATATTTCTTCTCGTTAGGCCTCCCCTGGGGAAGTGTAAGGTTTTGGCACTTTCTTAGGTTTACGTGATTAAGTAAATCTGAGGCAGCCTCAAAACCCATGGGTGTTGCATGGCAAAATCTACTGCAGGGTCCATGGAACGCCTCCATGGTGTAGAGTAAGGCAAAGCAGCAACTTGTGCTGCCTTGTCTTATTCCATATCTGTGACACCATTCAAGGCTTTGCATGGCCTCATAGATATGATTGAGAGGCTTGCACCACCGGAGCGTCAGAAAAAGTGACACTCTGGAGATGCAATCCTCTCATAAATAAGCCCCATAGAACCTTCACACAATGAACAAGTAACAGCACCAGGCAAAAAATACTAAAGTGTGCCTCAAAACACCTCTAGATACATTTATTTATTTATTTAGGTATCATCGTATAGTGCACGACTCACTCCCGAAGGAGTATGCAGAACTGTGCTGATCATGACAAGGCAAGAACATTCTAAAACAGCCACATTTTTAGCATCTTCTTAAAGTTTGTGAAACCTGGGCAGGTTATGAAGATGAAGCAGGAGTTTGTTACAATAATATGGAGCCGCATTAGAGAAAGGTCTGCCCCCGAAACTTGAAGTGCGAATGCGTAGGGTCAGCAAAAGCACTTGATCTGAGGATCTTAGTTGCCCAGATGGCAGATAGTAATTAAGACATGATGACAGGTAGGCTGGGCCGCCCTTATGGACAGCCTTATATGTCAGACAACAGAGTTTATAAACAACCTGCTTTCTGATGGACAACCAGTGTAATTTCCGTAGGATAGGGGTGGAGGAGGAACACGCAGGAAGATTGCAAATCATCTGTTCGGCTGTAGAATACGTGCAATTTGGGTAACAGGGTGTTGTTTACTCATACCAGTAAAGCATACCCATAATCAAGACAACTGGTCATGAGAGCTTGGACAAGAGTTTTTCTAGAGGTATCCGGAAGCCAAGGAAAAGCTATTTTTAGAAGCCTCATTGTGGCAAAACAGGTGCCGCATGTCGCACTGACTTGATCTTTCATGGAGCGTGACTTATCTATTTTCACTTCAAGTTTTTTCACCACCTGCTTAGGTACAGGGGCAGGACCAAGTTCTACTGGCCACCAGCTTGCTGACCATAACTCGTTGGCTTTGCCAAATAACATGATCTTCGTCTTCTTGCTGTTTAGTTGGAGACAGTTCTTATTCATTCACACAGCGATTTCCCTTATGCAACCCCCAAATGTGTCCTTTAATTTTTGTGGATCAGGGCCACAGGAGATGAGAAGTTGAGTATCATATGCATATGACACTATCTCTGCCCTGCACGCTTTGACAGTTTGTGCTAGAGGCGCTACATAGGTGTTAAACAGAGTTGGACTTGGCTCTCTTTTCATTTGAATCCTTTCTCTTTTGTCTCCATTCACACGCCTAGTCTTTTATCGCTCATTTCATCTCACCTCTCACCTCACCTCTCCTTTCTCGTTCCCACTCTCTAGATTGCATTCCTTCACCCCTGCAAAGTAGGCTATTCTTGCACTTCATTCCTCTAGGTCATACCCCTTTTTTGTTTACTTTTTCATCTACCTTTTCTTACTCTCTATTCTATTTTCCTTTTATACCCCTTTCCTGCTGCTGTTTATCTCTCTATCTTTCAAAAGTTTGTTCTAATTTCCCTTTATCACGTCTTTCTTTCCTTCATTCCCTTTTCTTTTTTTCGGCCTGACTGCTCCCTTTTTTCACTTTAATCATCTTGAAGTTCGTTCACAAGTTTGCAAATGCCTGTAAATGCTTGTTGCATTTGATTAAACACCTCTCCCTCATTACGAATTGCAGATTCTCTGTGTTCAGAGACTCTGAATGATACAACTTACATCTCGTCATAGATGCCAAGTGACCCTGTGTTCTTTGTGACACCCTCAACCAGCTGTTGGTTTTTAGACTACAGTACTTTGACTTATGGGAGTTGTAGTTTTGGTTCTAACATTGTGTTTGCATTTAGTCTAGGGGTGGGCGGAATTTGCGAAATTCACTTTCGCAAATTATCACGAAAATGTTAAAAATCTCCGCAAACACGCGGAAATATCGCGAAGATGCGGAAGTTTTTTTACCGCCCGTTCGCGGTATTTTCTGCGTGGTCGCGGCTCGCCAACTTACCCATGCGGTTGCTCGCGGGCGCGGCCATCTTGTTTTCACTTGTCTCACGGTGCATGATCGCGAGAAGAAAGACGTGACCGTGCGACGAATGACGTTACTGCGGGCGCGAACTGTCGCGAGACAGCGCAAATGGCTACCAACAATCCAACATCTCGTGGAGAACGCGACCGGATTGGGAAAACTTGTTGGCGAATGCGGGGATTCAGGTAAGGCGATCGCGCGCACGCAAGAATGTATTATTTTACAGCGCGAGCAAGCAAAAAATTTCCGGTAAAATGCGGATTGCGGAAATGTTGACATTTTCGTGCTCTCCGCAGAATGCGAAAATGTCAAATTATCGCAATTTCCGCGAGCGGAACAGATTTTTAGCCCAGGCCTAATTTAGTCCTACCCCTGCAGTGCAAGATGATGTTTGCTTAAAAGTCAGAGCTGAGTAAAAGACACTTGTGACAATGGGGCTAATTAACCGCAACGTCTTGGTCGTTGGGGCGTAAATGGGAGGGCACATTTCAAGGCTCCCCATTCAAAGCCTATGGATATATAAGAATCTCCGGAGCCACCATCACATTCTACAGGGGTCCCCAAAATGTTGTGCTACTCCACTGCTCTGTGGGCCACATTCTATCAGCTTTGCAGTAGAGCAAAAATGGGGAAATGCTCTTTTCCGCTACTAGTTAGCTTTAAGGGGATGGAATCAGCAGATTGTGAAACGATTGCAAAACAGCGTGATATTTATTCTACCCATGAATCACAATGCGTACAGTTTTAGTACACCTCCCCCCCATCATGTTGCACTGTGTGCTTCTGATCTTCAACTTAAAGGGCACTAGAGTACAAAGAAAAATATATGTGTTTCTTTTTTGACATCTCATTATCAATAATCACCAAGACAAGAGGGGCTAGAATATCAATTTGATTGATGCCATATTTGTTCATAATACCCATCACACCATTCGTGGATGGCCCCTTTAAAGGTTTTAGCTCTTATCCACAACATTTACAGTCTGGAGATGTTACTACCAACGGTTATTGGACGGTCTTCTTGAAGGAGTGCAATGGAGTATATTCCAACATTGTTTTCTATATCCAAACTACTTATTTTAATGCTTTCCGCAGCTTTGTGACCGATACTGCAAATGAATAGACCTGCACCAATGGGGTTTCAGATTTTTTAAGCCTCAATGTTGCTTCTGTGAGTCACATTTTAGCGATTGAAGAGTGCAATAGCCTTCAAGGTATTAGTTTGAATCCTGAAGTCTGACTCAATGACAGTTTAATAGTAGTGTTGCGGCTAAAATATGTCATTTTCTGCTCAGACTCGCCACAGTAGCATTATATGAAATACTATATAAAAAAGTTTGTTTTAGGTCTCACTTAGTTGTTTGTTGTCGAATACCTGCTATAGGCAATCCCAAAACTTAGGAAACCTCTATTAAGAAATAAAAAGTAAAGGAACACATTGATCAGGAGTTAACCACAGCACAGGAAAAGAGAGGGAATGAGAGAGAGAGGGGAGGAGAGGCCTGGAAGGAGGAGCAAAAGGAAGTAAATATAAAAACAAGGAAGGAACTGTGGATGAAAGGACGAATGCAAGGGTAAAAGGACTGATGGATGGAAGGGGAAAACAAGATTGACATGGGTTGATCGAAGAAAGTGTCTGTAATGATGAAAGGCTGGATTAATGGGTGGATGGATGAATAGGCGGCTGGATGGAAGGGTGAAAGAATGAATTGGTGGATTGATAAAAGGAGGCTGAATTGGTGGATAGATGAAAATGAATGAATGGATGAATCGGTAAAAGTATGGAGGAATGGCTGGAAGTGTGAGTGGAAGGATGGATGCAAGACTGTAATGATGACTGTAATGATGAGAGGGCAGATGGATGGAATGGGAAAGGATGGATGTATGGGTGGAAACATGAAAAGATGGATAGATTGATGGATGCATGACATGATTAAAGGATAGAGAAATAGATGGACAGAAGGCTGAATCAAGGGACCTCATCTAGAGTGGGTAGTGTTTACTTGCTTTGCTCACCTGACGGCGTTCGAGGGATGGATCAAAGTGGGGCGTATTTTAATTTTCTGGATACTCCCTTCCTTTGTAAAATACAATATCTCTTGCAAGTGAGATGCAGACGGTACCTAAAATGAGCCTCATTTCCCACTAGCAGGCTGGTCCACCAGTGAAGAACAGTCTATTTTGAAGCAAGCAAATGGCTCTATCTACATGCCAGGTATGTCGGGATGGAAAGAGATGGAGTAGCGTGTTGAATGTGTGGGGGTTAGAAGGGGTCTAGAGCTCCTGGACCATACCTTGGGGTTAGATATCATCTGGCTCTAGAGCACCTGGGCATGGAGCGATGGGAGACCAGGGTAAAATGGAACAATGCAGGGGATGGTGGTTGGGAAGGGGATATAGTGGGGTGCAGGCTTGGTAAGGGAGAGTCAGCAAGTGGTGGCAGTCCACCCACTGGCCCTTATCGAAATTTATAGAAAAACAATCAGCTTCCGTGAAGGGCCACTCAAGGTATACATCTTTTTATCAAATTTGTGATCTTCACACTTCCAGACTCTTGCAAAAAGTTTTTCAAATGTGCAAAGTTGTAAGTTGTTCAACTTTGTTACTACGCACATCCCTATTTTGTTACCCATTCGGATGAGCGGGTGCAGAGTCAGAGACCTGGGTTACTTTCTCCGCCAGTCGCGTTATCAATATTTCAAATTTATTGGCCCCATGCCGCATCACAGAGACCTTCTCTAGCACTACAGCCTGCTCACCTCTTGCACACCAATAGACATACTTTTCTGTCCTTTCCTAGTGATCCAAATGTGGCAAAAATCCCATCATGGAATGGGATGGTTGGTACCGACCACCAAGAATCACCTCTTGGCACTTTTTCACTTTCTAAAACAGGTTAAGCCTGCCTTCTTACATTCCCAAAATTTATAAACGACTGTGTTCTTGGAGAGATTTTTATAAATATCTTCAAATGCCTGTTTAATCGCCCATGTTTATCCAAATCCTCAACCATGTTGCACCCGCCCAGAGTTGAAGAGACTGCACACATAAGATTCATTGGCACTACCATTTGCACTAGTCGCAGTCGGTGCAGGTAAGCGCGGTTGAGAGGAGCAGGGCGCGGCGAGGTGGGGGGGTTAAGTTGACGGATGACAGACTGGGTTTTACTTATTTATTTAATTAATTTGACCAATTCCATGTCGACTTCCCCCTCCCACCCTGCCCCACCACACTTACCTGCACCGGCCGCCACTGATTGGCACTGACATTGGCTCTGTCTGCTCTTGAACACATGGTCTTATAGTGAATCTGTTCAAAACTAACTTAAAGTGAAGCTACAGAGCCAGCTTGGAACTCCTTGTATATCGTAACCCAACACGCCACCATGGTAGGAAGGTCATCATCATCAGGGTGCACTTTCAAAACTGGTGCCTACATGCAGGCCTCACTGGATACTAACTGAACCACATTTCAAATTGCCCATTGAATGCCTCAAGTAAGATAAACCGTTGTGCATCTCTTGAGTATGCCAAAATACAATGAAAAAGTGCTCTACCTACCTTACATGCAAGTGCTTGCTTGTTATTCCAGTACACCTCTGCTGTGAAGCCATACCTGGTGTTCGCTGCATTTCTTACCTATTCTCTAACCCCCTCCTGTTTGCCAATTCTGTGAAACAGTCAAAGGATTTCCAGTGCTCCAGATAAAATAGAAATGTGCTCGTGCCTGTTTCCCAGGCATTAGCAAAAGCAGATTTTCAGGCCTTTTGTAGTAATTTAGAAGAACTGCTAGGTGGTGTTCTAAGGCTGCTATCTTACTGTGCCTTACTGAAGTGCCCATCATTTAATTCCTAAATGTGAGGATGCAGGACATAGTCATAGGCCCTCTGGAATTAATTATATATTTTATTGCTTTATAAAAAAATATATTTTTGTATAATGCCTTTTTGACCTTCGGACAAGGGTGAAAGAGTGCTTTACATATAAGAGCAGCCTATAGCTGGAGATACAACTTAGTGAGTGCATTGACACAGTGAATCAAAGACAATGAGGCTAACATTGTTATTGGCATTAAAAAGCTTGGCAATGTAATAAAACATAAACAATGGGACAAGCGTTAAAAATAAATGGGAAGAGAGTGAGCGGGGGCCGGCACTGGACCTCTTTGTGGAAAAGCTAATCACGGAGAAGCTGCAACCGCGTGGACTTTCAAAATTTTTCTCGGTCGAAAGGGCGCACCAGGTGCCTGGGGGGAGGCCGAGGCCTGGGGCCCCCCCGCGCCCGATCCTGGCCCGCATTTTTAACTTCCGAGATAGAGACGCTATCCTTGAGGCGGCGCGCACTGCCCCCCCGCTGCGGGTTGACAACTCCACAGTAACCCTCTATCCGGACTACACCGCAACAGTGTCACGGCAACGCCGAGACTTCCTCGCGGTCAAAGCAGAGCTGCGCGCTCAAGAACTCAAATATGGGATGCTTTACCCGGCAAAGCTGCGGGTGGAGGCGGAGGGGCGCACATGGTTCTTTGCCACGCCGACGGAGGCCACAGAGTGGCTGGAGGGCTGGCGCCCGGCGGAGGCATCGGGCCGGGCGGGGCGCACCCATCGAAGCCATTCTGCCTCCCCTGAAAAATCTGGAGGACCCTGAACCGCGGGAGACTGTCACTGCTCTACGCAGCCGGGCCGCCATGGCACGAGCGAACTTCAGCAGCGGACAGGAGGCGGATGCCACGGGGGTTTGGACTCTCACAGTAACCTCGGACAATGAAGGGATGTCGCAGTCATGCTCTACGAACTTGGCAACATGCTGTTGACCGGTTTCTTTAATGGACACGCACATAGTGCTGGGATCGGACGAGGGGCATTGGGCAGCCATTCCCCCACACGCAAGTAGAAAGTTATGGGACTTAAGCACTCTGCTAAGTTGGGGTGGCGGGTAGTTTTAAATCCGCTGGGCAAGGAGGCAGGGAGGAAGGCGGGGGGACAGGGGCGTTTTGGGAATTTTGGTTTGTGTTCTGTTTTAGGTTTCGTTCCTACACATTGGCAGACTTGGCAACTCAGACCTGTTAGAGATCCAAGGGGAGATGCGCGGAGACGACTACTTTCCACCACCCTGCATGGCAAGGGAATCACATAACAACGTCTGGGAGGCCACCGTTAGCTCCACAAAGAACCAAACACAGCAACACAGTCCCACACTTAATGTCCTATCGTGGAATGTGAACGGGTTGGGAGATAAGATTAAACGAGGGCTGGTCTTACAGTATCTCAAGCGCAAGGGGCCGGCAGTGGCACTCCTACAGGAAACACATCTGGTAGGCTCGACCACGAAAGCACTGGACAGATGGGGTTTTAAGATGGCGATACATTCTGAGTTCACGACTGGGTCCCGAGGGGTTGGCATACTGGTAAATAAGCGCTTCCCACTGATTCTAGTCGACTCTCGTAGGGAGGAACTTGGCCGCTTTGCGGCGCTCACCTGCCAATGGGAGGGTAGAATGTATAATTTGGTAACAGTGTACATCCCACCGACACTCCACCAGGATACGCTCCGGGCTTTAGGGGAATTCCTGCTGACACTACCACCAAGGGATCTCATTATGGGCGGGGATTTCAATGCAACTATGGACCCGCTACTGGACAGGTCATCCTTCAGAGACCACGGTGGCGCCACCCCCAAACTGCTCGAATTCACGGAGGCACTCGGCCTCATAGACACCTGGAGGGCTCACTGTCCTGAAGACCGACAATACACCTTCCACTCAGGGGCTCACAACACCCTCTCCCGCATAGACTATATCTTCACGTCACCCGCAGGGTTTAGGGGCATGACCGACATTTCCCATTTGCCCAGGGGCATCTCGGACCACTCTCCGGTAATGATCTCATTTACACTTTCTACCCCGCGTAACCGCAGGATATTCCCAATTCATCCGGGATACCTCAAAATCCCCACAATTCGCAAAGCCCTTCAGGCGACGACCAAACACTATTTCGCTGAAAACATGGACCCAGAGATAGGCCCTGCGACTCTGTGGGAGGCGTACAAAACAGTCCTTCGTGGACAAGCAATCTCAATGATTACAGGCTATAAGAAGACCCAGCAGCTTGAGGTGCTTAGGCTCGAGCAGGGGGTAAGAGAGGCGGAGGCCAAGTACGCTACACACATCGATGATGACACCGCACATACTGCCCATATGGCGTGGCAGGAATATCGCTCCTATCTTTGGGAAGCCACACGAGCCAAACAAACGGCTGCACGGCATACTGTTTACGAGCTGGGAGACAAGGCGGGCAAACTGCTGGCCTGGCTTGAAAGGCGGGAACGGGCGGCGCGTTGGGTGGCGCGGATCAGGCTAGATTTGGGTGACTACACATCGGAGCCGCGGCAAATCGTAGAGGCCCTAGCGGCTCACTACAAAAAGGTCTATACGCCGGAGGCCTCGTCGATCGCGATGCCACGGCTGGCCCCGTCGGAAGTAGAAGCCCTAGAGGCGGACCTGAAGGCGGAAGAGCTCATGTTAGCAATACTCGCTCTCCGTGCCGGGAAGGCGATGGGCCAGAACGGAATTCCGGTGGAATTCTATAAGTCGAACGCTGCCCACGTAGTCCCACATCTACTGGCCATGTACAACGACAGCCTGTCTACAGGGATACTCCCCCCGGACCAGAGAGTGGCTACCATAGTGGCGATTCCGAAGCCTACCAAACCAGCGCATGAGTGCGCTTCCTATCGCCCAATCTCATTGCTGAATGCGGAGGCAAAGATTCTGGCAAAGGTGCTGGCGACCAGGCTGCAGCCCTATCTCGCGACCCTAATACACCCGGACCAATCGGGATTTATGCCGCGCCGGAATACCGCGGCATAAATCCCATAAATAAATATACGGCGGCTCCACAGGATTCTCGAGTGCCGCACCTCGATAGAGGAGGGCGCGGCCATCCTCTCGTTGTATGCGCGGATGGCGTTCGACCGGGTGGAATGGCCGTTCCTCTTCGCTGTCCTCTGTCATGTGGGACTCGGCCCCAAGATATGCGCATGGATTCAGCTTTTGTATACCGCGCCACTGGCACAGGTGGTGGTCAATGGCCATATCTCAGACCCCTTTCCGTTGGGGCGAGGGACGCGGCAGGGCTGCCCCCTTTCCCCGCTCCTTTTTGCTTTGGCGCTAGAGCCGCTTGCGGCCTGGTTGCGGCAGGACCCGGTGATCCGGGGACTAAGGTGGACAATGGGGTGGGAAGATCGCATTTCCCTCTATGCTGACGACATCCTGTTATACTTGGCCTCCCCTGCGCGCTCGATCGCTTGTCTCCTGGATATATGTGCATCATACGGGAGGGTATCTGGCTACGAGATGAACTGGGAGAAGTCCATTGTCTACATGCTCCGCGGCTCCCCACCTCGGCTCCCGCGGGGTTGTGAGATTCGGGTGGTGACGGACGGTTTCAAATATCTGGGCATATATGTTACAGCTGACAGGGACCGTTTTGTGGCTGAAAATGTGGCGAAGCCACTGCATCGGTTTCGTAGCGATGTCAAACATTGGCGCACCCTGCCCTTGACACTGTTGGTGAGGGCCGCCCTCTTCAAGATGATGGCTCTCCCTAGATTTTTGTATATACTCCAAAACACCCCCTTCCCGGTGCCACCATCTTATTTCACCGCCGTCAATGCGGAAGTCACCAGCCTACTTTGGGAGGACAAGGCGCCGCGGATAGCACTCCACAAGCTCACCAGGGGGTGGTATGACGGTGGGATAGCCCTCCCAGACTTGCGACTGTACTATTGGGCATCGCAGCTTACGGTGATCAACCAGTGGTTGCATGTGCCAGGGGAGGACCCGGCATATCGTATGGATCGGCACCTGCTGGGGGCTGCAGGGGTCGTGGGAGCGCTCTACAATCACAAGAGGGGTCACTGCCCCCCAGGCCCCACGGCACACACCCTCCGGCTATGGTTCGAGGCGCAGCGAGCCCTGGGCTGGGCTGGGAAAATAACCCAAGCTACTCCGTTGTGGGAGGCGAAACAGTTGGGGGTATTGCGCACTACCAAGGGGTTCCATCAATGGGACCTAATTGGCATCTCCAGGGTGGGTGACCTTTGGAAGAAGGGAGAAATGGTCACATTTACCCAACTGCAAGCAGATTTCGACCTGGCTTCCACCGAAGGGTTCAGGTACATGCAAATCCAGTACGCACTCCAGGCGGCAGTCCCGCCCGGAACCCGACTTCCGGAGTCGTCACCTCTGGAGGACCGGCTCCTCACAGAACACCTGACACAGAGGGCGACCTCCCTAACATACCGAAAACTGATAAACAACCGGCCAGATCCATTCGCAGCCCTTAAAAACCGATGGGAGGCCGAGCTGGGGGAATTCGACGAAGCGGACTGGCAGGCGGCGCTTTCCTCCCCTAGGGAGGTGGGCGTCTCATCCAGACTGCGTCTGGTCCAACTTAAAATTCTGCACCGCACATACTACACTCGTACACTCCTATTTAAACTTAACCGAACTGACTCCCCGCTATGTCTTAGGCAGTGTGGGATGGAGGGAACCCTTCTACATACCCTATGGGAATGCCCGGCCATAACTCTGTACTGGAAGGGAATTCTGCGCACACTCTCCCAAGTGACCAGGGTCCCAACACTCCCGGAGCCACGGAGATGTCTCTTCAATGTCTGGGAACCGACTGATCACAACAAGATCACGCAACTCTGGGTAACACTGGGACTTATGCTGGCGAAACGCAATATAGCCCAAAAATGGGGCTCTAGCCAAACTCCAACCCTCGCCCAGTGGTCCCGAGACATGGACTCCACAATGGTGGTTGAAAAAACTGTCTATCTTCACAGAGGCTGCCCCAAAAAATGGACCCGGGTGTGGGGTGGGTGGAATGCCTATAGAGGAAATATATGTGAACCCCCGAGCGACACATCAGACTCAGACCTCAGTGACCACGATTAGACGAGATATAATTGGTCGGCGCAATGTGATAAATACTGTCTTGCGAAGCCAAAAGGAGCTCTCTGCTTTTCACAATGTCATGAATGTTCCACGGCACTCTCACTGGACATTTATTCTACTGAACCTGATGCCAATGTGTACTGTTTTATGTTCAAACTTCAATAAAAATATTTACAAAAAAAATAAATAAATGGGAAAACCATAGTCATGCTGCTATCGCTCAAGGTGGCCACTTCGTGATCCAAGTGTCTTAGACTTAAGACTTATTTGCATGGTGGCTGTAGAGCTGATTATAAGAAGTAGGTAGCATGTAGGTGCTGCTTCAGTTTAGCCTTGAACAAATCGAAAGAGGTGTCATACGGATATTAGAAGTTACCTGTTTATTTCCAGAGTTTTGCAGCATTCACATTGAGATATGTGGAGACATATCTTGAACTTCCAGAGGTCAAAAGGAAGAGATGAAATCCTTTCCTTTTGAGTCTTTGCAGCCTATAGATTTGGTAGGTTTATAGCTCAGATATTTGGGGCCATATTTATCATTATTTCATGCAACGCAATGCAGCAGGACACCTTGCTGCGCTGCACGAAAGAGTTGTTTTTGCAGGAAGGGGCATCATCCTGCACAAAATAATCCTGCAATCCTCTAAGGCTCTCTCCTCTTTCTTTCTGCATGTGCTGCAAATTGCAGCACTCCTCAAAAGAGGAAAAACAAGGAGAAATAAAGATATTTCTCCTCGTTATGCCTCCCCTGGGAAGGCGTAGCATTCGGACGCATTCCCAGGTCTACTAGTACTGGGAACATTGTTTAGGGGAAATATGTTAAGAGTCATATACTCATGAAATCTCATCCTAAATGTGCATCTCTTACAATATACCTGGGCTGCGGTTTTTTTGCAGTTTAATATAGCGCAAACTCGACCCGAAGGTATCATGTTGCATTACAGTCAGACATTAGTTAATAAAAAAAATGGTGAATATTAGTTCACATTACAAACTGAACGCTTTGCATGGTGTAAGAGGTACAGCATTTATGGTGGGATTTATAGTCTTAGGACGTCCCTTGCCCCCCTCTGTGCCCCCTGTCATCCCCTGCCCAGTATCCGTGGCCTTGACAAACAAAACAGGACGGTAGGTCAAACCTGCCATCGCAGAAAGGAATGTTTTGTACCTTGGGTGAGCTTTGGCTTTCAAACACCTTTAAGGCAGTGTTCGGGGCCACTGAGAAATATGACTGGCCAGTATCTGGAAAACCACCATTACATTTTGTGATTTTATGGTTAGTGGGGTTGTATGTTTTCGCTAGCACCTCATGGTTATAGTAAGAGATACTGGGAAGCTTCGCAATCCTTTATCTTTGAATCCATCGGCGCCTATGAATCCTAATGGTGCCTGTGGCCACTCTGCTTAAGGCTAGTAGGCTTGAGGGAGAATGAGGCAGTTGATTTCAGGGTTTGCTATCTCTTTATTGGGGCCACGGGCCACTGGTTGATGGACCTCATAACCATGTTGCACAGAGATCGAAATGTATCCAGAAAATTTTCAGAACCCAGGTGAAGGATTGTGGGAACCAGAATATGCCAGCAGAGGATTGTACTGAGGCATAGGCCTCCTGGATTAGTATGCGGACAACGTGCCACAAGCCCCCACTCAATTTCCACATTCTCTCGCTGCAATGCTCAAGAAAATATATTAGAACAGATATGTGGGTTTCCACAGCATAGCCTCTTTATTCACATCAGCACTTAAAATTGCTCATAAGCAAATTATGTCAAGGAACGGGTGTTCCTTTAGAAACATTCATTTACTAGATACCAAAAGCAAGCAAGAAGATGAAATAAACTAGTCAAATATCAAATTTCATATCCCAAGTACATCAAGAACACATTGTCATGCAATCCGCTGTGTGCCTTGTGCCAGAAGGCCGCAACTTGCAACAGCCCCCTGGTTCCACCCAGGGCATCCATGCACAATTATCACCAGGTATTGACAGGCAAATCCTTATTACAACTTCACCACAGCCCCTCCATCCCAGAGGAGATCCACAAACTCAAATCCAGGGCACCACATAGTGCATTGGCCAACTGGGGCATCTAAACACAGGCGTAATTCCCTAAGTTCAAAACCAGGCATTGCGGGGGTAGCGGAGGAGAGTCCTGGACCACCAGCAGGTCAGTCCCCGCTCCCACCAGCCTGGTGCGAAAACAAATCATACCCTGTCTAGGGGTCAGTACAGTCCCAGAATCAAAATTCTTGTGTATCCCCCTTTATTATCTTCCAGGAAGACCGCCAATCCAGAAGTGAGTGGTAGACGAACGATGGCTGCTCCCGATCCGCATCAAGAGTGTTGAAAAGGGAAAAAAAGGACGTTATCTGAGTGTGGTGGCTAAAATGGCCCGCCAAGGCTTACTTGCGCTTCCTGATGATGGTGCCGGATGACCCTCTAAAAAACAAAATTCCTGTGCAAGGTGGGGCTCAAGCCTGTGGCGTGAATAAGGGTCCCGAACTCTAGTCGCGGGGGCGCCTGCTCATAGTACATACACAACATGCCACTCGCCCTCACTTAATCTCCACATTCTCCCACTGCAATGCTCAAGAAAAGTTGTTAGAACAAATATGTGGTTTTCCATGGCGTAGCCTTTTTATTAGGACACACACACTAGCCCCAGTCTTACTGGGGATGGGAACTAGAGGCATGGGGCCTAGGGACTAGCCAGCCTCCAATACGACATGTATACACAAAATGGGCTGCCCCTAGTTTGGGTTTCTACAGTTTCCTACAGACTTTTATTGAGGTGCATCACCTGTGGGGGCATCTCACAAAAAGTGATGGACTGGCCTCACACACCGCCCAGTGTCATGCTTCATCATAGGCTGTCCTCGTCCTCTAAAAACTTCGTTTGATAGAGGGCGGGCATACACCTGGAGACAGGGATGCACTTCTAAAACTAAGTGGTGGCCCGTGAAGTAGTGAGAGGTGATCTAAAAACCATTATACTTGGCAATAAACTATTTTTATTTAACAGTCCAGGGCATGGTATTAAAAGAAAGTGAACGGTGACATGGGACGTTACTCTCCCTCCACTGTGTTAAGTGTGGTCAACATGTTTCTGCCTTCGTGTCCCCGTAGGGTACGTGGCATTCGTCAGGACCTAAGGGTTTCAAAAAAACGTGGGCTCAGCCTCTTTGCACGTAGTGCTAAAAGGAACTGCCACTCAAGGGACGGGGGTTGTAGGTATCTAAATCCCCGCTCAGTATAGTACTGGAGTGAGTTAATCTGTAGGAAAAAAAGGAAACAAGAAAATCATACATACCGCAAGGTTAAGTATATTTAAAATAGGCCCAGTGGCCTTTCATGCGTCATCACACCTACTGCGCACGTGGTGTGGTCTGTATGAGACACGTGACTGTGGCATACGTGTCATCACTCAACAGATGAAATGACAAGAGTTCATTTCTTACCCTAAAATCCTATCCTACTTGCTCCATGGGAGCGTCGTGTAGGGATACACTGTTTCGCGTTGGAACTAGCAGATGCCCTGATGGTAGAGATACAACAGAGTGAGAGCAAACTTAAGACCTCAGTTCATGTGACTGTCTGCAAAAAGAAACTAGAAGAAATAAATGATGACCATTCTGCGTACAGGGAATATCTCACACAATCGAAGATCACTAAATTACAGAAAGATGTCCAAAAATTCAAACGTGAAACAGTGTATCCCTACATGACGGATGAATATTACGATAAACCGCAGCAACAACCAGTACAAAGGAGTGTACCACGCTTCAGAACCACACCCCAGAACTGGACCCACAGCTCAGGGGAGGAGAGAAGTGACAGCAGCAGTGACGAAAGCACAGGAGAACAGACCCGGAGATACCAGAACCCCAAACAGCCAATGTTTACACCACCGATGCACCCATTTGGATTCTGGCCACAGCAGTACTACCCACCGGGGTTTGGGTTCCAACAAGGACTGCAGCCTTTTTTATTCAGGGGCCAAAGGAGAGGAAGGGGCAGACAAAAACCAAGAAGAACCCCCAGAGTACAATGGGAAGACGAGGCAACCACCAGCGGAGCAGTGACACGGAGCCGAGGCAGGGGAACCACCCCAACAATGAGCAAAGATGGACGAACGTCGTAAACCTGAGCAATCACACACTCAGCCCAGAAGAAGAGGCCGTTCTTGCGAAAGGATTAGGGTTTGTCCCCACACCAAACAATGACCCTTTCTTCCTCAACACGTAACTGGCACAGTTCTTTAGAAAAATCAAGTTGAAATATTTCTTTGGGGAAGCACAAGGGAGGGATGACAGTAAATCGAACACTGGTCTAAGGAAGAAATCCACCTTCTCACCACCAACCCAGAACATTTCTTGTAATGTTCTGGCTTTTGAACAGGCAGTCCTAAAAGAGGTTGATAAAATTTACTTCAGTAAATCAAAAGGATTCAACAATATGACCAGGGGCGAGAGAATGGCACTTGAAGAACTCAAAAACAACCGTGAGTTAGTAATAAAACCAGCCAACAAAGGTGGGGCAATAGTCCTTATGAGCTACACCATGTACAGGGAAGAGTGCCTACGCCTCCTTTCAGACACAACGAGCTATGAGGTACACCATGAAGACCCCACACCCCGTATCATGAACAAAATCAGAAGCATGGTCGGTGAAGCAGAGACCAGCGACTGGGTCATTAAGCATGAGGCGGAATTTCTCATCAACACCGAGCCCAGAACACCCAGGTTCTACACCCTCCCCAAAATCCACAAAAACAGGATGCCACCACCAGGCAGAACGTTTGTGTCGGGAATAGGTTCTGCTTTGGAACCCCTATCTCAGTTCTGCGACTGGTTCCTAAAACCAATCGTACAATAATCCCAGTCTTACTTGAAAGACACGAAGGACGTACTGTGTCATCTAAGGGACCTGAAGACTAACATCGATGAAGGCCTGTTCATAACCATGGATATTGAGGCGCTCTACACGAGCATCCCCCAGAGACGCACATTGGAAGTGGTGGAACAAATCCTCCTGGACTAAGAGTGGACATACGTAACACCGACTCATTTCATCATGGAGTGCGCAGAACTGGCCCTCACAGAAAACTTTTTCGAATTCGAGGACACACTATACCACCAGGTGAAGGGCACGTCCATGGGCAGTACTTTCGCGCCGAGTATGGCGTGTCTCTACGTCCATCAGTTTGAGGAGGACTACATCTTCAATCCTGCAAACCCATTTACAACTCAGATGAAAACATGAAAGCGGGTTATAGATGACGTCCTGATCATTTGGAAGGGGACTACAGATGAGGCTGAAAATTTTGTGGAATGGGTCAACTGTAAAGATCCCCATTTAAAATTCACCCAGACCATTGAGAAAGACCATGCAGTCTTCCTTGACCTCGATATAACTATGACGACCAAAGGGATCTCTACTAAAGTCCATGTGAAACCAACAGACAAGAATAGTCTCCTCCTCTACGAGAGCTACCAGCCTAGGGCTCTTCGCGAAAATTTGCAAGTGGGACAATTTCTCAGAGTTCGAAGAAACTGCTCTGAGTTAGAAACATACCAAGCACAGGCAGAGCAACTCGAGGGCAAGCTCCTGGAGAGACACTATCCCAGCCATATGATCAAACGAGCAAAGAAAAGGGCAAAGAACAATAACCGGGAAGCCCTACTAGACACCATACCGAAGAAACAATTAGATCGTATGGTGTGTGTAACTACGTACACTGCTGTCTCGATCAAAGTACAGAACATCATAAAGAAGAAGTGGACCATCTTGAACAGTGGACAGCGAAAGTAGGAACCCCCACTTTTCGCATTCAAACGAAGTAGAAATTTGAGGGTTGACCTGGTGCACTCCAAGATCGCACATGAAGAAAATGACAACCAAATGACCCTATGGAGTCAACCAAAACCAACAGGTCACTACCCTTGCGGCAACTCTGTGTGCTGCCGCCTGACCATCAGTACAAAGGAAGTAGACATCGGCACAGACAAACCATGGAGGCTCAAAGACTTCAGCAATTTTAATACCGAAAACGAAGTCTACCTTCTGACCTGCCCATGCAATCTGAAGTACATCGGGATGACGACAAGGAAGGCAAAAACACGTATCAGTGAACACCGGAGCACAATCCGGTGCTGGTAAACCAATACTAAATTGACAAAGCATTTCACCGAAAAAACCCATGATGACTCGGATCTATGATGGGTCATCTTGGAAGTAATGAGGAAACATAAAACTGACATCAGCAAACAACTGCACATCAGAGAACAACGCTGGGTGTACAGGCTGCGTACATGGGAAACAGGCCTGAATGACGAAATACCTTGGCTACAATTGGCAAAGTAACCAAGCATAGCCGAATACATTGGGCAAGTGTCCACTGTGTGATCATGCATGCCTGGACCGCTATAGTAGGGCAGAACTGGGCAGAACTGGGCAGAAGTCTGTCTTAGAATATATGTTGCAGCCCACGACAATATAATTACCATCCCAGACAAGGCAGTGTTGAAACATGACACATGATATGTACATAAGGTCCGGGATGGCTTAACTTCACCACCTAACACCACAGATACAGTGCGACATACCCCCCGAACCTACAAATGTACAGGGATCCCACCCCCGGTATCGGGGAACTAATTGTTATAATCAGCCACAGTGTACATATTCAATGTAGGGACCACTCCATCTCCTTTAGCCCAAAGTTTGAAGTGTCATTATACTTCAGCAGAACGAGCCGACTTCAGCCCATTCTGCGCATGCGGTAACACTTGATCCAGCCGCGCAAACTCAGAAAGGAACTGCGTATGCGCGCAGTCAGTACACTGACACCTGCGCACAGTCAGTAGCGGCAACTGTTTCCTAAGCAACAGCGGTGAATTACAACAAACGGTTCGGGAGTGACCTAGCGAAATAAATAGCGCACGCGCACCTATAGAACACTTAGGTATGGGCGTTTGAGGGCGAATGCAGCCGCGCTCTCTACCAGGCGACCAGGCGCGGCGCTAGCAAGACACAGGAAATGCAACAGGCGTTGCCAATAATCGCTTATTAGCAATTAACCTTAGTATTTAAACCCGCTCCTGGTTCACCACCATTCAACGACGGGGAGACCGAGAGGACGACCGTAGATACAACGGCTGGAAGCGCTGAATTAAGACAGTAAGAGTATGACTGCCACATATGTTTGCGAAGGTGTAACTGCATTACACCTTCTATTGAGTGTGTATGTTTGCTGCCTACACTTGGCATAAATCTTTTTAACAGCATTCAAATATGTTTTTTGAGTCATAACCCTGTGGCTATGACCATGGTATACCTCTCCTTTACAGAAAGTCACAGTAGGCCCTTCCACCTTCGACCTCCCATGGAGTAAGTAGGATAGGATTTTAGGGTAAGAAATGAACTCTTGTCATTTCATCTGTTGAGTGATAACATGTATGCCAGTCACGTGTCTCATACAGACCACACCAAATGCGCAGTAGGTGTGATGACGCATGAAAGGGCACTGGGCCATTTTTAGATATACTTAACCTTGCGGTATGTATGTTTTTCTTGTTTCCTTTTTTCCCTACAGATTAACTCACTCCAGTACTACACTGAGCGGGGATTTAGATACCTACAACCCCCGTCCCTTGAGTGGCAGTTCCTTTTAGCACTACATGCAAAGAGTCTGAGCCCACTTTTTTTGAAACCCTTAGGTCCTGACGAATGCCGCGTACCCTACGGGGACACGAAGGCAGAAACATGTTGACCACACTTAACACGGTGGAGGGAGAGTAACGTCCCATGTCACCATTCACTTTCTTTTAATATCATGCCCTGGCCTCTTGAATAAAAATAGTTTATTGCCAAGAATAATGTTTTTTAGATCACCTCTCACTACTTCATGGGCCACCACTTAGTTTTAGAAGTGCATCCCTGTCTCCAGGTGTATGCCTGCCCTCTATCAAACAAAGTTTTTAGAGGGCAAGGACAGCCTATGATGAAGCATGACACCGGGCAGTGTGTGAGGCCAGTCCATCACTTTTTGTGAGATGCCCCCACAGGTGATGCACCTCAATAAAAGTCTGTAGGACACTGTAGGAACCCAAACGAGGGGCAGCCCATTTTGTGTATACGTAGCCTTTTTATTCACATCAACACTTAAAATTGCTCATAAGCAAATAACGTCAAGGGACAGGTGTTCCTTTGGAAACATTCATTTAGTAGATACCAAAAGCAATTCTCTCATTCCCACATGGGTAAAAGTACTCTGTGGCCTATTTCAAGAAAGACTTAACATGGCTTTAAATGTCATTTACTTCCAGAAACTTACATCTCCTCCTCAACCCTCCACTATATTACCGCTCTGAACTCTTCATATTTGTTCGTATTGTGACGTGGTCCATTATTTTGTTTGACATCCGTCACTTATCTCCTGGCTGTTTTTTAGGCACACACTATGCATTTACCAACTTTTCCTTCAAGGCCTGATTAGCTCCCAGGGGCATCTGGAGTTTCCCCTGGAGGCTGGAAGCAGGGCCGGACTGTGAACCAAAACCGGCCCTGGCAAAGTGTCTGCAGCGTCCCCCCCGGGGGGGGTTGGGGTTGCCGCCGAGCTCTTTGCCAGGGCCAGTTTTCAGCCGATTTTGTTACAGGGCCGATTTTGCAGCTATGCTGCAAAAACGGCCCTCTAACAAAAATGGCCCCCAGGGGCCCAAAACCGGCCCCCACCTGTGCAGCGCACCGGGGGATTGCCCGGTGCCCGCTACGGCCAGTCCGGCCCTGGCTGGAAGGGTGGGAGTGGTTTTAGTACTGGAAGCCAGTTTTGCAACAGTGCTGCAATATCGACCCCAGTAACAAAATCAGCAGGCCAGCTTACTCCACTACAGCTTCAGAGTTTTGTGACTGGTGCCACCGCATTGCACCGAGAGCTAAGCTGGGTGGAGGGGAACTGTGTTTTGAAATTTGTTATCGGTTTAAAAACACATGCTGCAGAATTCCTTGTACATTCACCAGTTTTTAAGCAACAATAAAAGTGTCAAGATATCTGCTGGAGAGGGATTGGAAATTTGTGTAGTGGCAGTTTTGACTGATCTAAAGTTCAGACAGTTTAACATGCCTGCAGCAAAGAGCTTGCACCATGCAGATAACAGAACTGTATTTTATGTTGATAGCTCAGTTATGTTATGTTATGTTATGTTATGTTATGTTATTTATTTTTTTGTATAGCGCAACGGTTACTCAAAAAGAGTGTCCCGGCGCTTTTAGGTAAGGGGAACAGATTTCAGAATAACACAACACAGCTAAAAGAGGTTGAAAGATAAACAAAAAGAAAGCTAAACTACTGGCAGACCTATTGGGAAAACAGCCAGGTTTTGAGACCTCTTCTAAAATCAAAGAGAGTAGACGCCCCCCGCAAAGGGAGCGGAAGTGCATTCCACATCTGTGGGGCCAACAGACTGAAAGAGCGGCCCCCAAGGCGAGCCCTCTTCACACGCGGAACAGCCGCCAAGAGTAGAGATTCTGACCTCAACGGGTTGTTGCTTTTGTCACAGAGGTCCTTTTGTTACCTGTAGTTCATAAGTTACAATCGTATTATACAGCACAATGAGCTATAGACTGCTGTAAAAAAGCTGCATGCAAACTACATCGTACAGGTTAGAAAGTTATGTTTCTTCCCAGCCTTTCATTATCCTAATGTTGCTAAAAAGGGTTTGTTTGGATAGAACGAAATTCTTATTAGTAAAGCCAACCCTAACCACTGTGTTATGTTTTGAATTCTGAGTTTGTGCTTCTTTCTCCAGACCAAATACTCTTAAAAAATACTTACCAGTATGAATGACGTTAATCCTACACCTTATAGTTCCCCTTTATCATATGTAACATTTTATATACATAGATTTACACAAGTATAATTCATTGTCTCTGTATGTGTGTGTGATGTAAAGTGCTCAGTGTTACACTGGTATGAGAGGGACTATAAAACAAATCAAATACATGCGAGAGAGGGTCTATGGAGAGATGATGAACACTGTCAGAGGGTGGTAGTGAGGGAATCATTGAAGGGCACTAACAAATACTGTTTCACTGCCAGCCATCAGTGCTAAAGCCGGCCCTGGCTATCTCTCAGCGTGAAGCCCCCCGCCCACAATTTGTAGCGACTTGACCTCGCCTTCGAGATCAGACCTCAAAGGATGGGAATATTAACAAACGTTGCCTTCCTTGTTAATACAGCAATACTGAAGTTGTTTTTCGACATGCCTACAGTGTCTTTTATGCACCATGATAGTGTGACTCAATGGAAGGGATCCTTAACTGCACTGTGACATTTTATATGCAGATTTTCTAATTGGCCATGTAACCCACACATGTGAATAAATGCCTAATTATACTTGTTTAAGTAGCTGGGTAACCTGGTGCACTGTAAGAGCATCATTTACTGTGCTTTAAAAGCTAATGCACTTGAATACATAAAATGTGTTGTAGGATGCCCCATTTTTGCAATTTTCCCCAAATTTTCTTGGCGGGAGAACCCCCGCAAACCACTCTTGTATTGGTCAGGCTTGCTTGCTGCATTCACTACATACCATGAAGGGGCTGGTCTGACAACATTTGCCAGGGCTACTTAGAGTTCCCTGTCCAGCCCTGTTCTCCTTGGACATTACTTTCTCCTCTGCTGGGCCTAGGATCCTATGCTGCATGGCTTCTGTATATAATAGTATTTTCTGTTACTTCAGTTTACACTTTTGAATTTTTCATATATCAGAGGACCTGCACAGCACCGCCAAAGCTGTGCATGGTCTGCCCACCAGATTATGAGCTCAACTCTTTTCTGGCGGGCTTTTCTTTTGACTTTCCCCACGTTGGTGGCCTGAAAACAGGCACCAAAATGGGAACACAAAAGCAGTTCCAGCACGGCATGGACTGTGAAGTCAATGCCATGCTGGAACTTGGGGTGCATGCAAACAGTGGGACACGTTGTGCTCCCCTGAATCCATCCCCATGGTGGCGGGGACAATGTGGGCCCTGTATGGCCTCCTTTGGTTCCCCATCACCAGACTTTTTATGGCGGGCTCACTGCCGTGAAAAGGCTGGAGGTGGGGAAACACATAATATGCTTGGTGGACCGCAGCGGTCCCTCCTTGCATAGTGTATACCACTGTCCGCTGCACCACCACCAGGGAACATTGGTTCCCTGGTGCAGCCGGCGCAGTGGTGGCAGTCCAAATGGTCGCTTCATAATACGGTGGCTGCAGGACTGCCACCGCTGCCCCCCCACGAGTCTGACGGTCAAAGACCTGTAATTTGGCACTTATTCTTTTTGATACATATTCTTTGTTGACCTCGATAAGACCTGATATTGACTTGCTTTTCCTTCATAACCTCCTTATATCTTTTTAGCTGAGGAATCTACAATCCTACAGCATTTGTAAATATATATTTCTTTTTAAAAAATTGCCTTTATATTCTTCTGTATACACAGTCAGTGTCAGATTTACTAAAGGCTTGCATGCAAGGCGACGCAAGGCAAAGCAAGCCCTTAAATGGGATTTTCTAAGCAACACAGAGCCACCTTGCCTGGATCTGCGTGGTTTAGCAAATCCATAGTAATGCAAGGCAGCGCAAAAAGCTGCCCAGCATTACTCTGCATTGATAAGACGTTCCACGGGTGGAACATTGGCGTTCCCATGAATCCACCCATGGATTTTGACACAATCCAGATTTACTAAGGTCGGTAAACCTGGAATTGCATTAAAATGGTACGCTTTCCCAAGTGAGGTGTAACGAGGGGGAATATCTTTAGTTAGTTATTTCCTTTTTCCACATGTGTTGCATTCTGCAACACACATAGAAAGAGAATAAGCCTTTATGGAATGTTTTTATGCAGGACGGTATCCCCTCCTGCACAAAATAACGCTGCCTGTAATGCAAGCATGATGATGCAGGGTGACTGCGTTGCAGCATAGGGATACCTCTCGGACCATAAATCATAGATTCTTTTGTCAGTGGAGTACTACAAAAGTTTTCTCCACATGTGCACACTTAATGAGCTGTGGTTATTTAAGGTATCTAAAAGACAAAAATTATTAATGGTTTCCCTTTCTAACCTTAATGTGTCAAGTTCATGAAATCAATGTACTCAAGAAAACAGGTGAGTTGTCTATGTTGTTCATTTATCTTATGGAAAAGACATCTGCACGGAACAAATACATACACCATTATATTTACACCAAAGGCAAAACACCAATAAAGTACTAACAAGGCAAATCATAAATACATACTACAAAAAAGAAAAAAAAGGACATTCTTAACTTTATGTACAAAGAAACATCACAAAAAGAGGGACATGCTATACAATGGATGTACCCTATTGGTCTGCTGTGCCTCTTAATTGGTATATTACATCATAAGTGTCCAAATATTACTTCTAATCAGGACCTATTATTGGTGTTCTCCATTTTGTGCTACTAAGGGGTCCTGGGTGAGGTCAAAGGAAAGTTGTACATGTTCTTGACTCAACCATGTGAATGAGCCATAAAATAATCAGTGCTTTTGCGCAGTGACTTTCAACATGGTGACTCTTGGCCTCACGAGATGTGTGCCGACACGTTTCGACCTTCGTTGTTGGATCAGGGACAGTGTTTCAAATGAAGGTCTTCCTCTGGGCTGGGGACTTGTGAAGGACACTTGGGGTTCCTGATCATGTGTCTTGGAACCGCATCTAAGGCGGAGCTGAATCCGTGGAAGGAATCAGGAATCAGGAGACTTCCCTAATGGGGGCTCAAGGTATTTTTTGTCCTTTTCATTGAACACAAAGAAGAGGGGGATGTATCGGAGTTTATTTTTCTTGTTCCGTCTTCTATTCAGGAGGGACCGGCAATTCCTGTGGGTGAGTCGGCGGTTCGCAAGGATGGTGACTGCGTTGGTGCTAGACAACACAAAGTGCGCCCATGCAGGGAGAGAGCAGAGAAAATCATCACATATTAGTAGATATGGCACATTTCTTCTCTCTCCCTGTCACACAACGCAGTTCTGTAAGTTGTCTTGCTGCGTTGCGTTGCATTTTATGACTTATTAGTAAATCTGCCCCAAAATCTGCAAATTTGCTTCTTCTTCAACATTTCCCCTCTCTTTGAATAGACTGCAGATTCCATGGTGACAGTATCCCACTAACTGTAGGCAATGTACAATTATGGGGATTTATAACATTTTACTGCTTTACATTGTGTACTTCTGTTCATTTATGTTATTTTATTTTAACTTATAATGTGCGCGAATCACCCCGGGAGGGGTATCTCGGCACAGCACAGGAACACTTAGAACAGAAACTTCTCAGTCTTCAGAAGTTTTCTCAATTTAAGATGATCTGTGCATTTCTATATGTGTATGGGTAGCTGGTTCCAATACAAGGTGGCAAGGTATGAGAAGGATCTACCTCATGAACCCGATTTCCTGATCCAAGGGAGTGTAAGGAGAGCTTTGTCTGTAGATGTTAAGGTTCTGCCTGGCTTGTAATGTGTACGTTCGTTGGAAGATAACTAGGTCCTTTGCCATTTGGAGATTTGTGAGTTAAACAGCAGTAATTCTTTTGTGGACAGGAAGCCAGTGAAGTGACCACTAATATTTACAGTCCTATTTGTAAACTCACTACAACTTATCCGTGATGTGTGCTGTCATACACTTGTCTGGTGCACACTTAATGAAAATACAAATAAATACATTATTGTAACTACAAATAAACAAACAACTTGTCTATAGGGCTGGCTGGTGAGAATATTTGTCTTCTGTCAGGGAGCGTTTTTGAAAGAAACTGATTTCTCTGACAATCAGACACCAACTTCAGTGCATATCAGGGGTGAGTCATCAGGACTACCTGGTCCTTATCGAGTCTAAGGTGAGTCTCTCTGCTTTGTAGAAATACTATACCTCATGAACTAACCTTGAAGTAAATCAGGGCCACAATGATGGTGACCACACTGTCAAAATGTTTAAGTCACATGACTGCATCAGGTCGAAAGAAGCTCATCTGAGTTTGGAGACCATCCCATTGAAATCCCAGGTGGGAACTTGCCTTTTGACCCTGGGAACGTTTGGAAGAAATTTCTTTATAAAACTACAATGTTTTAATATTCACTATGTTGCTACATCTGATTAGTGATATCTCTCTATTCAATTCGTTCTTCCTACACATTCTTCTTCCATGCTGTGATCTTTGTCATGCTGATTTCTAATTATTGCTTGTACTTGGTACGGTTATCTTCCTTCTCTTTAACGTTTCTCTGCTTCAGAGCAGAGCTATCAATAGCGCAGCAGGTGCAGTGGTGTCAGAGTCCAGGAGCATAAGAGGCCCACTGCAATCAATGTTATTCATTTTTTGCAATCAAACCTGGAAAGGGTTTTCCATATTGCTTGCTTTCATTAGGGTCCATGGCAACCTTGTTTTCCTACTGTTTCTGCTCTCTCAGCTAACCAAATAATTTCTACTTTTCCTGAGGATTTATTTTCCACTTTAATTGTTCAGAGAATGTGCAAGACCACCACAACCTTGGTTAACCACAGTACTTCATTAGCAACACACCTTCTTCAAGACTGGCAACAGACAAAGATGGCCACCTGAAGGAGATGCCCCAGTTGCTTTTACACCAGAATTGCAAACAGGAGTAGTTTATCTGCTGAATTTGACTTTCTGCATATCTGCATGAGTGGGTAGAAACTGCCTGCTCTATGAGCCCTCCCTGAGACTCATACAGTAGGTTATGTGGTATAGCATGCAAGTCTGCAGACCACAGTGCCCTCTGTCAAGACCTTCACTTGAACAGGATGGTATCCTCTCTTAGAGGAAAAACATACCTGCAGGAATGTACATTTTAAAAATGTCCGCATTGCCCCTCCAGGCATAAAAAAAGGACTATGGAACCTTAGTAAGTTATGAAGATAGAGTGACCCACAGATAGACTAACAGACATACTAAATGCACACATACATGCACATATATACACACACACCACACACACACATACACAAAATTGCATTTAGGAAGAGCACAATGATGACCATAGCAAGCATCAAGAGTAGCACACCCTACAGACCAGAGGAATATGTCAATTTGTCATGCATAAACATAATTTCTAATTTCTAATTTAAAATACTTCTAGAGCGCAACATACACCTTGCGGTTTCTTGGCGCTGAGGAGATCGGCAACTGAGGGGGAAAGACCCGGGAGAGGTGAAGGGAATTTTGAGGGAGTTTAAGTGAGGAAAGCCTGGCTGAAGAGGAACGTTTTCAGATCTCTACGAAAGGGGAGATACTGAGTGGCAGAGCGGAGATGGTCAGGGAGTGAATTCCAGAAGGTTGGAGCCAGGGTGGAGAAATTAGCCCCGCCCCACTTTTTGCGAGTGAAGCGAGGGATCTGAAGGAGGGACTTGGAGGAAGACCGAAGTTCTCTTACGGGTACATAAGACTTGATTAGTGAGGAAATGAAGACGGGGGCAGTGCCCTGGCGGGCCTGGAAGACCATGCAGCCGATCTTGAATAGGGCCCGTTCCTTTATAGGGAGCCAGTGAAGCTCCCTGAGAAGAGGGGTGGAGTGGTGATACCGAGGGAGACCGTACACCAGCCGGGCTGCTTGGTTCTGGACGGTCTGGAGTCTACGCAGACTGTATGCAGGGATACCGTGGTAAAGAGCGTTAGCGTAGTCCAGTTTCGATATCACAAGTGCGGCCATAATGATCTTAAGTGCTTGGGGGGAAAAGAAGCGGGAGACAGTGCGGATAGTGCGGAGAGAGAGGAAGCAGGAGGACACCACAGAACTGATTTGTGAATGGAGGGTGAGTTGGCTGTTTATTTTGACACCAAGGGTTTTGACCGTGGTGGAGGGGGTCGGTGCAGAGCCAAGGAAGGGGGGCCAGAAGAGAGAGTTCCAGGGACTGGACGAACCACCAGTGAGAACCAACTCGGTTTTATCCGGGTTCAGCTTAAGGTGGTTGTGGTTCATCCAGTCCCTGATAAATGTCATAGTTGACTGGAAATTAGAGACCGAGAGAGGAGAAGGGGACAGATCAAAGATGAGCTGGAGGTCATCCGCGTAGTTATAGACGGTGACCTCCAGCTGCTGTAGTGCAAAGATGAGAGGAAAGATATAAAGGTTGAAAAGTAAGGGGGAGAGAGAGGATCCCTGGGGGACACCACAAGTGACAGGGAGGGGAGTGGCCGTGAAGTCGCCTAGCCGGACCGCCTGAGTGCGTTCCCTCAGAAAGGAGGAGAGCCAGATCAAAACTGATCCCCCGATGCCGGCCGCCTTGACACGGGTGAGTAAGATGGTGTGGTCCACCGTGTCAAAGGCGGCGGAGAGATCAAGGAGGACCAGTGCCTGGTGTTTGTTTTCATCCATACCCTTTCTGAGTTTGTCCAAGGCTGAGACCACGACTGACTCGGTCGAATGCCTGGGACGGAACCCGGCTTGGCGGGATGCCAGTCCCCCATTTGCCTCAACATGGGTGCTGAGCACCGCGGTAACATGGCGTTCCATCACCTTGCCCAGAAAGGGTAGCAGGGAGATGGGGCGATAGTTGGCCGAGATAGAAGAGTCAGCGCCAGGTTTTTTCAGGATGGGCACTATGGTAGCTGCCTTGAGCGCAGTGGGCACTACGCCCTGTGCCAGGGAGCTGTTGAGGAAGGCAATGGGGGGGTCAGGGCAGCTGGAGTAGATTTGCTGCAGGACTCGTGCTGGGCAGACGTCCGCGGGAGACCCCGACTTCACTTTAGGGAGTATCTCCAAAAAAGAGTCCTGAGTGAGGGGGGGGATGGAGGTAAGCAGGTAGGGGAGGGGAGGGGGGGAGGGATCGACGAAGGCGGAAGAAGGTGGAGGGATATTGAGCTTGATGGTTGCTATTTTATCTAAGAAATAAGTATTAAGCTGGTCGCAGAGAGGTTGGGAGGGAGGGATATTGGGCGAGGTTCGGTCTGAGAATGCCAGGTCATTCACTATCCCGAAGATTTCCCTGGGTTTATTTTGAACAGAAGTAATTTTTGACGAAAAGTAGGTGGTCTTAGCAGCCAGGATTGCTGTTTTGTATTTGTCCAGTGCTGAAATGAAGTGGGTTTTTAATAAGGGATTGTAATTTTTCCTCCATTGCCTCTCTGCCCGTCGGGCGCTCAGTTTGAGGTCTTTTAGGTGGTCATTGAACCATCTATTAGAGTCCTTTGGTCGGCGGATGGAGATGCGGCGTAGGGGCGCCACAGAGTCGCAGCCTTCAGCCAGCCAGGTGTTAATGGCCTTGGCTTGAGAGGTAGATGGTAAGAGTAGGGGTAGAGTCGCGGAGCATGGAGGTCAAGGAGGGGTAATCCAGTCTATTCCAGTTCCGTGCCCAGATGTTTTTGGCATGCGGAGTTTTAGGCATCACGTTACGGGGAATAGAGAAGGGAATGAGGGCATGGTCGGACCATGGGCACGGCGAGACGGTGGCCGAGGCCACGGGGAGGTTAAGGGACCAAACATGGTCCAGTGTGTGCCCATGGGAGTGGGTGGGAACGGATATGTGCGACACGAAATTAAGGGACGAAAGGCAATCTGTAAACTCTTTTGAGGCTGAGCACTCGTGTGGGTCAGAGGGCCAGTAATTAAAGTCCCCTAGCACCAAGACCGAGGCGTAGTTGACCACCAAGTTGGCCAACAGGTCTTGAAAGGCCGGCAAGAATGCGGGCGAGGGCTGGGGAGGCCGGTACATTAATAGGCAGGTGATGGGGAGGAAAATGAAAGAGAGCGGACTACCAGGAAGTCAGCAGGGGGAATGGGGGGGAGGGAAGTGATTGGAAGTTCAGCTCGGACCTAGCGATCAGGGCGACCCCACCGCCTGCCTTGCCTGCCGGCCGGTCGGCTCGCAGGGCCACATAGGAGGGGGGTAGGGTGGCCAGGAGAACGGGGAGGGAAGTGTCACAATACCAAGTTTCGGTCAGGAGCAGTAGGTCAGGTTTCTCAGAGTCGAGTAAGACGAACAGCTCATGGTGGTGCTTGACCGCTGACCTGGTGTTGAGTAAAAAGACAGACAATGCTGGCGAGCGGGGGAGGAGGTCGGGGGGAAGGGGGCAGGGTGACAGGGGGGCATTTAGCGGGGGGTGAGGGGCTGTGGGGGAAGAGGAGGCCAGGCCTAGAGAGGAGATCAGTCTGCGGATGGGATCCGGAAGTAGGCATTGACCTTGAAGAGCAATTAGATCCTTGGAGGAGTAGGATGTAGTTTTGGCATGGAGTCGTGCCCCTAGCCCCGTCCGGCCGCCTTCGGCGCGCAAACGTCGCGCCCGCTGCGCTCGTCCGCTGCGCGTCCGACCAAGACACATGCTTTATGCCGCTGATCGGGAGGTTGGAGGGGGTGTGGCCAGCCGAGGGGGCGTCTCTCGCCTCGCCCTCGTGAATGGCGTCCGAATGAGGGGGTCGTTGCAGCGAGGAGCGCTGTTTGTGAAAGCCCAGGTACAGGTTTAAAAACAAGGTATCACACACAATAGCTAAAAGCAATTTGTCCCCTGCTCCCGGCTTTTCGCCTCAGGAGCCAATCATAAGTGCGGCGCTTGGCGTTTGGCGCGCTCTATTTGTCTGTTTTCCTGGCGGGGGGGCGTGGCCAGCCGAGGGGGCGTGTCTCGCCTCGCCCTCGTGAATGGCGTCCGAATGAGGGGGTCGTTGCAGCGAGGAGCACTGTTTGTGAAAGCCCAGGTACAGGTTTAAAAACAAGGTATCACACACAATAGCTAAAAGCAATTTGTCCCCTGCTCCCGGCTTTTCGCCTCAGGAGCCAATCATAAGTGCGGCGCTTGGCGTTTGGCGCGCTCTATTTGTCTGTTTTCCTGGCGGGGGGCGTGGCCAGCCGAGGGGGCGTGTCTCGCCTCGCCCTCGTGAATGGCGTCCGAATGAGGGGGTCGTTGCAGCGAGGAGCGCTGTTTGTGAAAGCCCAGGTACAGGTTTAAAAACAAGGTATCACACACAATAGCTAAAAGCAATTTGTCCCCTGCTCCCGGCTTTTCGCCTCAGGAGCCAATCATAGCATAGACTTAATTCAGTAGCATGACGTGTGTAAAGCAGAGGCAGCATATGATAGGCCAGTCAGTTCCAAATGCGTAATCATAGTTGAGAGTCACTCAACTTTGCAGAACGAGAGATGAACTTGGTCAAAGATGATGGACCTGTGGTTTTGATCATTCTTACATGCCCCGTGTGACTTTGGTTGGTTCCACTTTGAAGTTTGGTGGTGGCACATATTCAAAGTACTGCATATCAGGAAAGAAAAACATCTTTGGGAGCCTATCCCGCTGGACTTTGTGGAAAATTCAAGAGTCCAACAAGAGATTAGGAACCCAGGACAGGTGCCTTCAGGACCTATTAAAATGGCAGTGCCGAAAAGTGCATGCTACCCAATTGTTCTTTCAAAAGAAGGTTCATGAAGTGATTTTGGTTTCAAATGTGATGCATAACAAATGCTTACAAAAGAATTTCAATGTCCATGAAATGATAAGTATATTAAACCCTTCCGTGACGAGGACGTAACGGTTACATCCTTGGCTATGGTGCTGGTGTGCTGAGGACGTAACAATTACGTCATCTGCACACCACACAGAAATCCCTCTGCTGTAAACAGCAGAGGGGTTTCCTTTTTAGGTCGAGCCTAGCCAGCTCGCATGCGCTGTCTGCAAAACCTGCTGTAAACAGTAGAGCAAGTGTAATCACACCTGCTGCTTGCAATTCGTTAACTTCTACGTTGTTCTTCTCTCCTGGCTCCTTCTTGATTGGTGCTCCTGATTCAACACTTCCGCTTTATCAGAAGGAGCACCGACCAACTACAGTTTTATTACTCAGTAAGTGTTAATTAGTTGTGTTTAGGGACTACTTGTTTTTTTTTAAATTATGTGCTACTGATGTTTTGTCACGGTTTCAGTTTTTTAGTTTTTTATAACCATGACGCCAACTTCATGGGCTGACATGCACATAAGTTCAACATGCACGGGAGCCGTGCTCTATATTTTAGCATGGTACCCGCTTTCCGATTTATTTTTTAATTACTGTGCACGGGTGCCGCACTTTGTTTTAGCATGGCACCCGTGTTCTAAAGCAAGCCAAGACTTGGTGGCTGCTTATGGACTACTCTGCAAGAGGGCAGCTGAGTTGCTTTTAGAAGCAGAAGGTGGTGTGGAGGAAAAGCAAAATGTAATTGAGCTCGGGCAGGGAGGAGCGGTTTAAATCTGTGTCCGCCAGCAAGTGCTGAAAGCGCAATCTTGTCAATAATGGCCGCCCTGCCCGTCAGGAAGTTATGCGCCCCATCTTTCACATTCCTGTCAAATTGTTCCACTATGGACTGACATTGTCCGAATAGCCCCTTAACCTTAACATATTCAGTACACACTGATAGAGGTGGGCGAACCAACAAATTAACAGGTAGACCCGACCTAGCGCCGAACCAAGCGTTTGGCATGAGGCGAGCCCTGAAAATATTTCCTATGCAAATCATACAGAAAGCATCATGTAAAGTAAAGTATAATAAAGTCTCTTCAAAAGTTTTTTAAAAGTACACCTTAATGAAGAAAATGTTTTGGTAAAAAAAATCTTTGCCTTAGATCACACAGTTTAAGCGGGGTTAAGCGGCTATTTATTTATCCAGGCTTTTCTAGTTTCACTTTCTACTAAATGGGCATCTATTTTTCCTTCCTTACATTAATGCTTTGTTTCTATCTGTTGTGTATTTTCTGCAATTTTTATACTCAACCGGAAGCACCATTTACATTGCAAAAGGTTTGTTGTTTGTAGGCACCTGTAGATTAAGCGATATGCCCCCAATCACAGGATGTTAAACTGACGCTGAGACTCAAACCTGCTTGGATTCCTAGTACCAACGTCAACAGCTGTGGCTGTAAGGCCACTTTCAGGGTACAGGGAGGCAGATAGGCAAAAGGCAGATGAAACCGCAGCTCGGTTTGGGCTTGAGGTTCCAACTGAACCTTGACCAGAGCCCGGCTTCAGGCTCGAGGCTGTCTCGAACTTTCATGGTATGGCCACCTCTACATACTAACAGCCACACATACTCTCTTCATAGTAGGGGGCCAGCTTGATGGGAGCACGTGTGGGCCTCCCAGTACATAAACCAGACCTGGTGTCCCCTTTAGCGTGAGGTTACTGTGCAATTTAAAAAATATCTTAGAATATCGGAGCAGGACTTTTAGGAGTTGCCTGATTATTATAGCATTACATACAATCTCTATGTCCCTGCCACGGAGACACGTTATAAGGGACTTCTTTTAAGTTGGTTTCCGTGCATGGATAAAGGCTATCTACAGATTGGAAGGCTTTTTTGTCGCGGCTAAAACGGATTTGTGACAGAAGCCACTGCTAAGGTGTTATTGGAGCGCAGCAGCGGTAATGTGCTTGATCTGGCTGACACTAAATCGCACTGACATGAACTGCCTCAGGAAATACTCTGCAAAGTCTCGAAGCCTGAACCTGAGATAAAGCCGTTTTTTCCCTTTTGCCCTTCTGGCCCTTGCTGGGAGGCCCATTAAATTCCGAGTCAGGCACCAAAAGGAGTTACGTGCTGACTCCAGGTCACCAGTTATGTGGGAACACCCCTTGACATACACACACATCCTATCCATTTCACAGCTCCTGCACACCTCTCTGGGGAAACTTGTAATAGCAAACACGTCGATATTAGTAAATCTGAGTCTTAAATAAAGTTTGAGCTATTGGCGTTGCAAATAATAATGCAACAGCAAAAGCTCAAACTTTCAGTAAAGCGAGACCTATTGCATTGCAAATGCTTGTTTATTTTTTGCCATGGGAAAGTGCTTCCCCAACCTCCTGAGTCATGTTTTTCCCAATGTAATGACGATCGTGCACATGGCGTGCTGACATCATTACATTGAAAGTGAAAGTGAAATAAGCCAATCAGTTCATTTCACTTTCACTGCCTACGCTCTCACTGGGCTATCTCAGCCCCCGAGCACCTAGGCAGATGGGAGAGGTATCATTGGAAAGGGGAGAATCTCCCCTTTCCAATGGTATATTTCCCTAGAGCAGTGGTCTCCAAACCTTTTTATGCTGCACTCCCCACCCCCCAGCAAAGAAATAAAATTCATCGGCCCCCCCAGATTTTTAAAAATTATTCCATTAAACTGGCAATGTTTAAATAGGTCTTGACTTATTTAAACATGAGACATATTTAAACATTGCATTTGAATTCTGTTACCATTTTTCCCAGCTAGAATATATGGCACAAAAGAAGCTAGTGATGGCCCATTGCAAAGCGGCAGTAGCCGCTCGTTTTTCCTCACTGCTTAAAACAAAGCACTGCTATCAGCATAATGCTTCTTTTGGCCAGAGCCTGGTGCCACCCTGGTATTACATGAGGCCCCCATAGGGGGGCCCGCCCCCAGTTTGAAGACCCCTGCCCTAGTGAATCCCTACTTGGGGATTGCCACAGGAGGGAGTTCCTCAAAAAGGGATCCACCACTAGACATTAGGGGAGAGGGGAGTGGCTCCTTGGTCAAGGGCCTTTGCTCCCCCCAAATACTTTTGGGCATATTTGGGAGAAGATGGGGGAAACAGCCCTCAATCTGCCTCCCCGGGGACAAAAAGCACATTAGCCACCAGGGAACTTTTTGTTTTGAATATGTAGGGGAGGGGCCTGCCCAAAATGGGCATGCCAATGCCCCCACTCTACAAAGCACTAAAGGGACAGTCTTTCTGCCCGGGGGCAATAACCCCCAATTTCCCCCCAGGGGGCAGAAAGCACTCTAGGCACCAGGGATTTTTTTTGTTTCGAATATGTAGGGGTGGGGGCTGCCCAAAATGTGCATGCCAATGCCCCAATCCCACCAAACACTAAAGGGACCGTCTTTCTGCACCCCCAGACACCTCACCACACCCCAATGGACAGTCTTTCTGCCATCGGGGGGCAGTTAGCTCCTGATCTACCCCCCCTGGGGGCCCGAACAGACACTAGGAACCCGGGATTACATATTTATGTAAGTTTTGGGGTGGGGGTCCTGCCCAGAATGGGCATGCCAACGCCTCCCCCCAAAAAAATAGCCATAGTGTTTCTGCCCCTCTGAGGGGCAGATGGAACATTAGCCCCCAATCTGCCCCACTGGGGGGAGGCAGAAAGCCCACTAAGAACCAGGGAGAACTTCCTTTAGCCAGAGTAGGGGTGGGGATTGCCCAGAATGGGCATGCCCCCAACCCACTGAAAAACAAATGGACAGTCTTTCTGACACCCCTGAGGACATATGGAGGCAATATCCCCTTATCTGCCCCCCCCCCTCCTGGGAGGTAGAAAGTCCACTAGGAACCAGAGATATGTTTATGAGCATGTCAGGAAGCGGCCCTTTAGGCAAGGGTCATTCCCCTTTTTTTGTGCACACATATTGGTCGTTTATGCAGTATTTTCAGGCTCATCTGCCCTTAAGGGTGCAGAAAATCCCCAAACCACTAGACACTAGCGAAAGTTTCTGTGTGTGTGTGAACTGGAGTTCGGCTGATGGTTTGTGTATATTGACGTTTAGCTAGCTGTGTGTGAACTTGCATTTTGCTGGCAGTGTGTGTGGACTAGTGCTTGACTGGCAGTGTGTGTGAACTGTTGCTTGGCTAGCGGTCTGCATGGATGGCACATGTCTGGCAGTGTGCGTAGACTGTCACTTGGCTGGTGGTGAACGAGGACTGTCCTTTGGCTGGCGATGTGCTTGGATTGCACTTGGCTGGCAGCGTGCGTGGATGGCACTTGGCCAGTGGTGTGCATGGATGGCGCTTGGCTGGCGGTGTGGCTTGCGTGGATCCTCCATTGTTTTATTACCCTGAATCCCCTGCAAACCTCAAATTTACCTGCAAATTCACACTTTCCTCACATTTCTGTGTGGAAAAGATGTCGGATCACTGCGCCGGCACAGATTTCCCACCACCCAGCGTTCACTTTGGACTCCTGATAAAAAAGATACCTCATTGGTTTGGGTGCCCAAAGCAGAGCACCTACAAATGTATAAAATGAAAATCTGAAGGGGTACCAAAGTGGGTCCAAAAGGGCAGGTTTTTTTCATAAGTTTGTAGGCTGACTCTGCTTTGGGCCCACAAATATGCCCAAAAATTCAGAGATGTACAAATAACCACTGCTTCTAAACTCCATATCTTGTTGCCATTTCAGAAATACATAGATTTTCTTGATACCTATTTTTCACTTTTTATATTTTATCAAATGAATTGCTGTATACCCCTTATGCAATGAAAAAACACTGCAAGGTGCAACTCAATCATTGGTTCTGGGTACCTCGGGATCTTGGTGAACCTTCAAGCCCCATATATCACTGTAACCAGAAGAGTCCCACAGAGGTAACAGTATATTACTTTAAAAAATCTACCATAGTTAGAAGAAGTTACAGGTGAAAATGTAGGGACAAATGGTTGTTTTGTTCAACTCAATTTCAATCGTTTTTTATTTCAACTGTTACATTCTATAGGAAAACCTTGAAGGTTCTACACTTTACTGAATTCAGAATTTTGTACACTTGTCAGAAATGTATAGCTTTCCGGGATCCATTACTGGTTTCATACCCATTTCTATCACTAACTAGAAAGGCTGTTGCAAGCACAAAAAATAGGCAATGTCCCAGTAAGTAGTTCTGGATTTCTGACAAAAGTTTGCCTGTTCCTAAAAGCTGGGAAAGTGGTGATTTTAAGCTTCACAAACCCTTTGTGATACCCTTTGTAGGGAAAAAAACCAGAGCATCCCTTAAGCTGAGCAGCATCACTAAAGAATTTTTAAAAAAAACATTGACATGTCATTTTATAAGTGCACGCACCATGCATATACGCACCCTCAAAATTATGTAGGTGTTTATTTTTTCATTACAGTTACTGAAACGAGTTGGATCAGTAACGCAAAAGAGAAAAAAGGAAAAAAACGTGTGTTTTAAAAAAAACAGATGTGGGAAGCAACCGGGGGGCAAAAGCAATGAAGGGTTGGGAACAACACAGGGGTCAGGAGCAACATGGGCTGCATGAGAGGGGGTGAAAGCAACACAGGGGCACTGGTGGGGACAGCATCATCTTGGGGGTATGGGTGGAAACAACATGGGTAAAAGTAAACAACAGAGAGAGAGCAATGTGGAGCAGTGGTGGGGAGCAAAAGGGTGAAAGAAAGCAATGTGGAGTAGGCAGCGGAGAAGCTCATGGGTGAGAAAGCAATGGGGGAAGTATACGAGGGGAGGGGGAAGAAAGTACACAAGAGAGACAGCAGGAAAACACATCTACTCCAACGGAGTGTCTAAATCAAATGAAAGTAATAGTGCTTGAAAAGCAGGAAGTGGAAGCATACAATCCAGCCAATCAAACAAGATGGCAAAGAGGCCATGCTGTATAGGAGGGACAAACACAAGATTGACAATCTGGGACACAAATAAGAAGCAGGCAAATTAAAGTGACAGGAAAGCCTGCCAATGGTAAGTTCCAAGCCCTTGTATGCTATTGGTATATGCACAAAATATCTCGCAGCAGACAGCACATGTGCTGTCTAGTAAGCAAAACCTAAAAATTAGGTGTTCTCACTGGTAAGATGTAAACAAAGAGGCAATTAATCAAGTCAACCATATTTGCTCTCTACCTAGCTTTCTGTACTATATAATTTACTTGAAAGATTCTCCTGTTTCAATTTAGGTGGTATCACTCGTGAATGGGTTTTATCTAGTGATGTATTACACTTGTACAATATAGAGATACAATTGTCAAAGGTATCTTTTATAAATTTGTAATGTATGTTTTTTATTGGTGAATGTATACAATAGTATCACTATGGTACACATGTAGTGAATTACCTCGTAAAACTCCATCCTAACTGTAAACAGGATATTCTTTCAAAGAAAACAAGCATTTGCAATGCAATAGGTCTCGCATTTACGAGAGTTTGAGCTATTGGCATTGTAAATGACAATGCCTTTTATGTATGTGTTTTTAAAATGAATAAAAAGGCATTGTCATTTACAGTGCCAATAGCTTAAACTCTCGCAAATGCGAGACCTATTGCATTGCAAATGAGTTTGTGCTATACATTTTTTTTAAAAAGCATTAGGACAGAGCGTGTCCTGCCTGCAATAGCAGGCAGGACAAAGCTATTTGAGAAAATAGTGCTCAGAGGCTGTAATTAAAACATACCGAGGAACAACACACGTAAGGGGGGTGTCGCCATGGGAGGTTACAATGAGGCAAGGTGGTACTAAGGAGGGACTACTAAGGAGGGACTACTAAGCCTATTGACCAATGAACAGCCACAGTGGACAATGACAAGCGAATGAAAAATATGGGTGTGGCTTGAAATCCCTACCCAAATACAGCATGCCTTGCAGAGCAGAGCATTCGCTGCCCAGGCTCAACCTAAAAAAGACTGCTGTAAAAAGAATCCTTGTATTTATAGTGCTACTAGATCTCAGTCTGTCAGAAAGCACTGTGATTATGCAAGTCATTAATTTAAAATTGTTTACAGTAGGCTGCAGCAAAATCAGTGTTTAAGCTTAAAAAAAAAGTGCTTCTTCCATATTGGACTTTCTGCCAAAAGTTTTATAAGTGTCAAATTAAAAAGATGAAATACAGAACTAATCTGAGAACACCCTTACATTTCAAAAATAATAAATCTTTGTCACCATTAAGCATAGAGTGACTCTCTTGATTAATTCAAGTGAAAATATGATGGTTGTGACAGGCCATGAGGGGTGTACCTGTGGATTTTATTATTTTTTACTGACCTCAGACTCTACCAGTGTGTCCGACGATATAACTAGGCTATTACTGAAAAGTATTTGAGAATGCACTTCTCCATTTCAGACATAACCTGTGTATCTAAGGTTCTGCTTCAAGATATGATTACTATCGGGCATATGATCGCTGTCCCCTGTTAAGTGACAGATGTGCCCTCAGCATGGTATTGCGGCAATCTGTTTATCATACAGAGGACCACTAAATGTACATTTTGTAATGGTATCTTCTTTGGCAGCGTTTTCATTATAGTAAAATTGCACTACTTTTTTGACAGTGGCGTCTCTTCCTGTGATCTCAGCAATGATAATGTTAATGTAATATTATTTCACTTGTTGCTAAAGGTCAAGTGGCATGTCATCGGGATCAAAGGGCATGTTCAAAGGGCATGTATTGTCACTTCTGCGGTCCCTGGTATTTTTTTAGAATTTACATCCATGGGCATAAATGCATTGAACATTTTAGAGAATTACTGCAGCAAACAGGTCAATTAATAAAATGACCGTAAAGTGAACACCGAGCCTTCCACATAAGGGTAATTTTAAAGTTAGGCATAGGGGTTTCAAGACCGGACGGAGAACCAACAAGAACAGAGCAATAACAAGAGAAAACCAGGGTGCACACTCAGGACAAAGGACCTGAGCCATCCTCTAACCTCCTTACCTGCAGCTCCATGAACAATGCCCACCTAGCCGTTGAGACCCCACCATAAACCAACCACATTGCGCCCGTTATTGAATCAAGCACCACATTACAACACTCGAAACAACTCGCCAACAGCCCGCACGCAACGTGCTGCATAATTTGTGATGCGTAGTGAACACGGCGTCATATTTAACATTATGCCGCACATAAATGAATACATTCAGCACCCTTGTTCCCCCCATGACGCCCGGCCGGTGTGCTCAAAAGGCTCACTCAAGACTACCCCCTACATGAACCACATTGCACCTTCTATTAAAGTCTGGCACCACATTGAAAACCTGCCAACAGTGTGCATGCACTCGCTGCACAACTTGGGACGTACAGTGAACACAGAGGCCAAATTTAACATTAATCAGTACACAAACGAATGGTGTGAGCACTCTTGTTCCTCCCATCATGCCCACCTGGCATGCTCACGAAAACCTGGAGGCATCAACAGCGCCGCTAGGTGTCAACGGGACAGAACATCCCAGCAGTGCGGGAGGGAAGGGGTTGTGAGGGGGATGAACAATTGACCAAAATCACAGGGGTCTAATCGTCCTCTAATCCCACGAGCATCAACAAAGGAACCTTGCAAAAAGTTACAAAAAAACACATGAAAACAGTAGAGCACGTCGTCCATTACGCATGTTAACAAAGGAATATCAGATACCCTACTTGCCTCCGATTCACAGTGTCCGTCAGAAATAAAAAGACATTTGTAAGAAATGGTGTCTATTTATTGAATTTGTCCAGCTAAAACTGCGGCTTTTCAGAGAAAGTAGCATTACTTCCCAGCAGTCACGGACCTGGTCGCGAGAATGCCGTAACTGCAAAGGGACGGACGGACTGTCAGAACTCACTTGTGGGAAAGCTTAAGCCACAGAGGCACTTAATGAATCAGACAGTTACCCCACCCCAATGTGCGCCTCCAAGAGGGGGGAGCGGAACCCAGGTGTACAAACATGGTCACCTTCTAAAGTACAGGAAGAATGTTTGACGTTGTGGAGGTCTGTCTATGGCGGGGGGAGGGTGTCAGTCCCCTGCCCAAGAAGTGATTGCCGTTTTGGCTCGTAAGGTGAGAGGGTTGTGGGAGCAGCATGTGTCATTTGATGGCGGTTCGAGGCTGGTCTTTATGCCTAAGCCTTTCATCCTTCTGAGGTCGGTTGGGGTCCTTTGATCTACTTGGCAGATATGATGGTTTGGATGAGAACCCGACAGGATGTTATGGGAGGGGGTTGTGCGGAGTAAGCACGATCAAGTGGTTTTGGAGTATGGTGGGGAGGGCGTTATCAATGCGGGTCAGGTAAAGGGGGATTGGGGTTGGGGCACAGACAGAGGTGCACGGGGGGCAGGAGGGCACTGGTTTGGGCAGATAGAGAAGAGGCAGCGACGTGCCTGGTTACAAGGTTTAATGGGGGGGGGGGGACGTCCAAAGGAAAGAATGTTACAGATAAGGAGAACGGGGTGGGGGATGGCTGTGATACATGGGGCGGTGCCTCACATCTGGTTGGTACAAGGGGGGGGGGGGTGAGGTTGTATAGGTGGTAAATGCGGGGGTGGGGTTTTGTATGGGCCTCTTCTGTCTGCGACTAGGCAGACCACAGTTTATAATTAACACAAGCATTTGCAATGCAATAGTCTCGCATTTGAAAGAGTTTGAGGTATTGGCATTGTAAATGATAATGCCTTTTATGTGTTTTGAAAACCAAATAAAAGCCATTGTCATTTACAATGCCAATACTTAAAACTTTGGCAAATGCAAGACATTTGTGCCATTCGCACTTTAGCTGTATACATCGGAACCTAAAGCGCAAATGCCGCAATTGCTTAAAAAGTAAAGAAATAGAAAAAAATGTCTATTTGGTTACTTTTTTAAGCAATCGCTGCACCCGCACTTTAGCTTACTAAGTTTACAGCTTAAGCGCGAAATTGCTGATTAATTCCCAGGAGAGAGGGTGGTGTCTGGTCGTTTTATGGGCACTCATGATGGAACTTTAAGTTCTAGCTTCTTTGCAACAACGTCAAATAAAAATAAGTTTAAAATGATAGTTCGCACCAACTTTGGACCGCGAGAGATGTATTCACGGCGCCTGGGAGACCAATAATAAACCGGCTTTCGTCAATTGTTTAAGGGAGGAGAACCGACGCCAGGGCCCCTCATTGGATGCCTGGAGCTGTGGGGGGGGGCACACTTGCAGTTCTCGGATTCCTTGGCCGGGGGTGGGGAGGGCAGCAGGATCTGAGAGCTGGGTTTCCAGAATGCAGAGGTCAGAATCCTAGTTTGTGGCTCGATACACGCTCCATAGCCATAGAGGACTGGAAAGCACTCTGTGGGTGGGAGAGGAGGCTAAAAATGCGCACAGGGGCGGTGTGTTTTTCGCGTTGCCTGGAAGTGCATGAAAAGGGAGGGGGGAGCAGTCATCGCTGCAGGGTCGTACCTGAGGAGGTGGAGCATGGGAGAGGTTAGCGAAGGCGGGCAGGGGTGCGTGCATTCTCCAGGAGCCCTCGGCCGCTAAAGTTTACCGAAGGAGAGCAGGGGCAGTAGCTACATGCTGTGGCAGGAGCACGTGAACAAAGGTCTAAGGGCAACAAGCCCGGGAGTTGAGTGCGGCCGTGAAAACGAAAGTAATAGCGATCGCGATGAAAGTGATCGCGATCGCTTGGACGGGAGCGCTGTGTGGCAAGCACGCGAGTGGTGTGCGCGCAGCAGTGATTGGCGGCTGCGCGCGTGCACGCTCACGTGCACTCAAGCTTTAGGCCACAGGCAGCACTTTAAAAATCCCAACTATAAAATGTCTCTCCGAGCCAGCGCAAGCGCTGGGGCTCAGCGAGACCTAAAAACTGGGTAAAAAGATGGTCTGAGAGCAAGTATGTCTCTTGTTAAAATAAACTTAAAATGAGTATTAATGATTCTGGAAGGAATCCATTTTGTGTCAGCCATCTGTTCCCAAATGTACTTTGGAATATGAGGTCGACCTATGATTGTGTTACCCCACAAACAACATAAACTTAAATGTTATAAAGTGCTCAGGTGTCCAAAGGATTGATTGGAGAGAAGACTGCATGGAGAATGTATTACTTTTCCCTAATTCTTTAAAAAGGCAGCCTTTTCTAATATTCTTTAATATTATATGGTTGTTTTTGGATAGGGAGAGTGCTCCAAAGGGTTTCAAAAGCATCAGAGAAGGCTATGCCACCAGCTGCCCCCAATTGTTTCTTCTAAAAATAGGAAAGATCCAAACAAAGGGCCTGATTACGATGTTGGTTGGTTCAGTTTCTGCGGTCCTGTTGGAGGTGGTCCGACTTCCGTGGTCTTGTCAGAAATGGTCGGTCCAACCACCAGATTACGATGCATGCCTCTTGTACTTCAACCAACCGCTGAAAGACCGCCAACTCTGACAGCCTTTCTCCGATTGCCGAGATGGCAGTTGGGGAAAAACAGCATCCATTGGGCAGTGCAGGGATCTCCGACCGCCGTTCGGATTACAATGTGTGTTTCCGACGCCCGACCGTGGAGGTCCGACCGCCTGCCTCAAATTGTTGGAAACAATGTATTTGGGGTGCATAGTCACTCAAATCAGCTTCTCCCTGACAGTCTCCAGCGTGGATCCCTTTCTCTAGGTTCCCCCTACACCGCTGCAGCTAAACCCCAAATACTACGTCCCTGTGGACACCGAAATGCAGGTAAGTCCGTAGGTGGCATATATCCCTATTGACCGGACTGTGCACAGATAACCACATTCTAGCAATAGGGTACATGGAGGACAAGGCATATCCCCACATATGTAATGCATGTGTGTACATATCACGTTTCCTGTGATTTTGCACACACTTGCAGCGGCATATTCGGGGTATGTGCACCGTCACAGATGAGACCTCCGTGGTAGCAGTTGTTGCATAATAATACGGCGGGGGGAACTTTCATGGCTTTTGCGGTCAGAATCGGGTCGCGGCGGTCAGGCGGTCGGTCCGACCTGCATTGTAATAAGGCATAAAGTGGTGGTTCAGGTGATGGTACTTTGCAGGAGAAAGAAAATGTAGGAGCCAGTGTTTTTCAAGATGTCATTTATAACACAAATGTAGAACTTTTGGTTTGTGAGTCCTTTGGACAACAATCGTTACATCAATGTCAACTCTATTTATCTTATTTTTATTCTTTATAAACTACTCAGGTCACAAGTTACTACAAAGAAGAATAGGCTTTCAAAGCAGAAATAATTAATGCTATTGAAGTTTGTTAAATGAACGCTCTTAAATGACCTTGCTTCGTCATTGTATTTATATCTTTATCTTGAATTGAGTGTATGGCATAGTAGTAGTATAATTTATTGTATTAGTTAACTTTACATAACAACAAAACTGTGTCAAAACTTGCAATCATATACAATCATGAGTAATGAGACACTATAGGACGAAATTAGAAAATTGTATTTTAGTGTTTCTCTATTTTTGCATCAAAGGGGTCTTTTTTATATTCCTTTATTGTATTTGATCCGGAACCACTGATGACTGTAAAAGATAATATACAGTGGACATAAATTTGATGATACAACCAATGATTTTTTCAGTTTCTCCTTTGAAGGAAGGCAGTACTGTCATTATTATTCTAATTTTGAAATTGGTTTCAGGTATTTCTTGTGTGCTTCATAAAAAGTAGGACAACTGCATAATATATGTTCAATAGTTTCGTTTCTAGAAGAGCACAAACAGAAACTCTTTTTTGTCAAAGGACTTAAGTTAAAGTCAATATATGATCACCTTCTACCGATATATAAGTAGTTAGAGTTTTTAAATTTAAGAGTTGTGTAAATGCCTGATTTAAATTGATTAGTACTTAAGGTAACTTTATTCATTTTGTGTGCCCTTTTCTTTTTAACTTAACTTGGTAGAAAATTTGGGCAGCTCCTGTTCATTTAAATTATTTGTTAAATGTGATGAGGAAAGATGCTTTTATTCCCTGCCAAACTAAGAATTTATTTCTTTATTAGATGTTTCAAAGTATTTACTTTGGATGTTAAACAATGACAGAAGTAATCTAAATGGTTGATTTTGTTAATGGATTATAGTGCTGTAATGCTTAGTACCAGCTTTATTCTTGAATCGGGTGTTGAAGATTTTAAATCTAATGTTTGTCAAATACAGTTTATGATAATTATATGTGGCCTAGTTGCAGCTTGTTTATCAACTTCTATCGCACTGTAGCATAAACACAGGATTGAGAACTGATATCTGTAGTAGTTGGGTCAAAGACCCCTCTTCTGTGTTTCTTAGAGAATAATTTTGTTCACTGCTTATAGTGTAGCTTCGATTGGTAAGGCTGGTTAAATGCATGGCTCAATTAAAACGTTTTTGTATTTCCACACCACAATATAGGTAAATTGGTGCTTTTTTTTAGTCAATTTTCACTAATTCTCCAGTTATATTTAGATGGTGAATTCCCAAAGCACAAGATTTTAGTTTTTTCAAAATTGATTTTCAGGCAGTTCTGTGTATTGTAGTTCTTTGATCATGTTAGCTGACGCTGCTAGCCATTTTTTGTCATGATAAGATGACCAATTTGTCTGCATAGGCGAGATGACAAACCTTCACAGGGCCCAATTTTGGAGCATCCCTACCTGAGTGCTCGAATGCCATGAACAGATCAGCAATATGAATGGAGAATACAAGGTAAGGAGAGCAAGAATCCAGCCCAGCCTCAGGCCATTATTTCTTTTTAGGTCAAGCCTTGAACCAGCGCGCATGTGCTGCTCTGCGAGACTTATTGTCGAGGAGTAGGGAATAGAAGTCCCACCCACTCTCCGCCCATATTTGCCATTGGCTTGTGTCAAAGTGCCATTTTTCTGCCTTTCTGTGCCTGTTTTTCTGTCTTCCTTCCAGCCTCTTCACTGTCTTGTTATTGTGCCTGTCTTGTTACTGTACCTGTGCCTGTGCGTTAATTTTGCTGTTTTCTGCCTCTGTGCCCATTGCTCTCTGTGCCCTATCCCGGTGCTGCTGCCCTCGCAGCCTCTCCCCCCGCTGGTTCTCCCCTCCCAGCTGCGCTTCCCTCCCCTACTTAAAGGCGGCCGCTGCGCGGCTGTGCTCAGCAGTTGTGCTGCTGGCGCACCAAAGGCAGGCCCGTCTGCGCCCGTCCGCGACCCGACCACAGCCAGCGCCAGGAACCCTGGATCTGAAACCTCCCACTGCTCCAACTCCTCTGCCCTCCTCGCACTCAACCCCGGAAGGAACAACAACTGCCAGCGGTCAACACGGAATACCACCCACGGCCAATTCTCCTGCCGTCACTGCCGCCAATCCTTCACCTCCGATCGCACCCCCACGGCCCATGCACACAATGCCAACAACACCGAAGCCCTGAAGTGCATCCTCCTCAACGTGTGCTCCCTGCACAGACATGCCGTAGTTATCTGGGACCTCCTCGACACCCTTCACCAGACGTCACCTTCTTTACAGAAGCCTCGACCAACGCCTCCTCCACCCCTGACATTGCCTCCGCCATCCCCGACGGATAAAGATCCAGAGGGAGGACCGCCCCAACCGCCCAGGAGGAGGACTCGCCATCGTACACATGAGCTCCCTCCGACTCCCCACCTCCACCACGAAGGACTCCTTCCCTACCACCGAACACCTTCACTTCCAGATCCAGACCAGCCCCCGAACCACTCTTTGCAACACCCTCGCCTACAGACCCCCCCGGATCCCGTGCTTCTTCGCCACTACCGTCGCCGACCTCATCGCACCCCACACCATTGCCTCCATGGACTACATACTCATCGGAGACCTGAACTTCCACCTTGACAACCCCAGCGACCCCAATATCGGACCAAAAAAGCTCGTCACTATGCCCACCCAGAAGACAGGACGCACCCTCTCGACCCCTTTTCGCAGGAGGTAACAACATCCACTTCAGCCACACCACGCAACCCCCATGGACAGACCACCACTGTGTCGACAAACCCACGCCTCCCAAACCTGCACCGGCCCCCCACAAAGAACTGGTGCAAAGTCACTGAGGAACAACTCAACTCCACCCTCAACTGTGCCGCCACCACCACATCGACCGACGCCAATGTCGCAGCAGAAGGACTACACAGATGGATCTCCAGCTGCGCAGGCAAGCTTGCACCACTACGCAACCCTGAAAAACAATGCCCCAGGAAAGCCACCTGGTTCACTGCTGCCCTCCAAGAATCCAGACGCACCTGTAGACGTCTTGAGAAGAACTGGAGAAACGGCAAAACGCCAGATCACACTACCTACAAAAACGCCATGACGGAATACCCCCAACACATTAGATCCACCAAAAGAACCTTCATCCAAAACAAGATCTTTGCCAATGCCGGCAACTCCAAGCAACTCTTCAGCGTCATCCAGGAATTCACCAAACCCCCCTGCGAAACCTCGGACATCACCCCTTCCCAGGATCTCTGCGACAAGCTCGGATTCTACTTCCATCTAAAAATCAAGGCACTCTACAACAACTTCAATGACCAGACACCCAACTCCGAAACCACTTCCTGTTCCAGCAACGCCATCCAGCCCACCATCTCCTCCTAGACTCCAGTCACCACCGAAGACACCACGTTGACCATATAAAGCATCCACTCAGGGGCCCCCACAGATCCCTGTCCCCCGCACATTTTCCACAGAGCCGCCACCACCATGGCTCCCGAACTACAACAAACCATCAACACCACCTTCAAGAGCGGCATCTTTCCTGACGACTGGAAATGCACAGAAGTCAGACCGCTGTCCAAGAAGCCCTCAGCAGACCCCACTGACCTCAAGAACTACCGACCCATCTCCCTCCTCCCCTGCACAGCCAAAGTCACCGAGAAGACCGTCAATGCACAACTAACCAAATTCAACAAAGAAAACTCCTTCCTCGACCCCTCCCATTCCAGATTTTGCAGCAACCACAGCACAAAAATCACTCTACTCGCCGCCACAGACAACATCCGCACCCTCCTCGACCAAGGACACACCGCGGCCCTGATCCTACTCTGCCTCTCGGCAGCGTTCGACACCACACACTCACCGCCAGACTCCACAATGCCGACATACAAGGAACCGCCCTCAACTGGATCCACTTGTTCCTCACCGGCAGAACCCAAAGAATCAGAATACCATCTTTCCTCTCCGATCCCATGGAAATCAGCTGCGGAGTGCCCCAAAGATCATCGCTCAGCCCCATGCTCTTCAACATCTACATGGCCCCCCTCACCACCATCGTCAGACAGCACGAACTCAGCATAGTAACCTACACCGACGACACCCAGCTCATCCTCTCCCTCATCAAGGACCCAATCACCACCAGAGTCAACTTCCAGGAAGGAATGAAGGCCGTCGCATCCCGAATGAGCAGAAACTGCCTGAAGCTCAACTCGGAGAAGACAGAAGTCTTCGTTCTCGGACCCTCCCCCAGGGCATGGGGCAACACCTGGTGGCCTACCGCCCTCAGCAGCCCCCCACATCCATGAACCGCACCCAAAACCTCGGCATTGTACTCGACTCCTCCCTCTCCATGACCCGACAGGTCAATACCGTCGCCTCCAGCCATCTTAACACCCTCCGAATCCTTCGAAAGACCTTCAAGTGGATCCCCCCCGAATCAAGGAAGTCCGTCATCTATGCGCTCCTAACCAGCAGACTGGTCTACGGAAACGCCCTCTATGCCGGGATCCACAAGTCTCTGCTGCGCAAGCTCCAGACCATGCAGAACACCGCAGCCAGACTCGTCCTCAACATTTCTCGACACAAACACTCCCCCCAACACCTACGGAACCTCCATTGGCTCCCCGTTGAGAAGAGATTCACTTTCAAGATACTCACCCACGCCTATAAATGCCTCCACAACACCAGACCCAAATACCTCAACAAGAGGATCTCCTTCCACGTACCCAAGAGAAACCTCCGATCCGCCGACCTCGCCAAAACCCAGCGCATCCGCAGAGCCAGAACAGGTGGAAGAACCTTCTCCTACATCACAGCCAAGACCTGGAACAAGCTCCCGCTCAACATCAGATGCGCCCCCTCCCTGAACATCTTCAGGGAGATGCTCAAGACCTGGCTTTTCAACTGAACAGTGCTGTATACCACCCCCAGCACCTTGAGACCCTCATGGGTGAGTAGCGCGCTTACAATTCCCCTGATTGATTGATTGTCCATCCTAAATGCTGGCTTCTGATTCGCCAATAGGTTTGTTAGTTCCTCCTTAGTGCCGCCTCCTCTTCATTTCTCACCTCACATGGCGACTGGCCCCTTTACTTCCGTTGTTACACGGTACGTGTTATTTAGACTGTGTTGTGAGCACTATTTTCTTTAATGAGGTTCTCCTACAGCAGGTATGACATACTTTGGTGCTTTCTCCCCCCGCCCTCCCTCTCTTCCATTGTCCGTGCCTTCTCCCCCACCCTCCCTTTGTCTGTGCCTTCTCACCCCCCGCCCACCCTCCCGTTGTCCGTGCCTTCTCGCCCCCTGTTGTCCGTGCCTTCTCCCCACCACCCTCCCGTTGTCCTGCCTTCTCCATCCACCCACCCTCCCTCCCGTTGTCCATTCCTTCGCCCCCTGCCCACCCTTCCTTCTGTTGTCCGTGATGTCTACCATTTGCTATGCAATTGGTCTTGCGTAAATGTGAGACCTATTGCACTGCAAATGCTTGTATTACCTCCCTCGCCTTCGCTTAATAAAATTGCCTAGGTTCGGAGGCAAAGTAGAAGCTATCAGAGTTTTTGAAATCTTCTCTCAGGAAGGTAAGGTCCACCCTCGGAAGCCTCCCTCAATTCCGCAGGTGGGCATATATACGGTATGCCCTTTTATCTCCTGCTTCCGTGCAGTATGCAGGTTTTACGTTGGGTTCCCCACACACTCTTACAATCATAGGGGATCTAAGAGCCCTCAATGAAAATAAGCTGTTCACTCTTAGCTAAGATATTGTGAATGTGGTAGTCCTCTCTCCACTAGTAAAATCAACTTGTATTAACACTGTCTCTATAACTTCATTTAGCTTTTTTGGGCGTGGTGCCTTCTACTTTCCTACCTGGAATTGGTGGAAGTCGCTCCATATTTTGACAGACTAAATACTGCCTTCCAGCCTTGCTTTTTTTCGAAGTGAGATAAATAATTATCGACCAATAGTTAAACCAAGTGAGGAACGTTTTTGTCCTTCTTTGCTTTTTACTGGTGTGAGGACAAGGCAAGCGTTGAAAAGCCAATCCAGTTTGTGGAAATCTCATTGTAAGTAAAGGCAAGTGGTTATAGGCAGGGCCACAACGAATTATCCGGCAGGGGAGCACCAAATTATGTGGCAGGAGTGAGAAAAATATGTAGCAAAATGCTGCACATTTTGGATAGTATTACTAAATGATTTAGTCCTTTTTGCACATGGTTATACTGCCTGGGCAAAAAATTCACCTCATTCGTCCCAGTTTAAAAACTAAATATAGAAATAAGCAACTGGAAGATGACCAGTTAACCTTCTCAAAGGGCCTTCCAGTGCGCCTGAACACGTCACCACATTTTTGTAACTTTTGATCCGTTTGAGCTAGGAACAATTAATTTTAGGAAAAAATCTGCAGATTATGCAGAGGATGATGGGTTATGTGGCAAATCCATAATTAGGCAAAAAAAAAAAGCAACAGCCGCAGAATCACATAATTCCTATGGCCCTGGTTATAGGGATGAGGGGGTCATTTTATAGGATAGACTGATTACCGCCCTGTTAACGAATACTTCTAGGGTTCCAAACTGCAACTTATGTTTTAAAAAACATCAGCGTACTAAAGTCTAAGACTCACTGGTTACCACTTAAGAAGTGGCCATGTACAGGGCTAAACTGTATTTGAATGAACCACTTGTACTGTGTTTTATGGAAGAGATGATTGTCTGCGTCTACATTCTAAAGCTTAAGATCAGGTTTTTATTTAAGTCTCTCTTTGCAGATGCACATTAGTTTGGCACAAGTCTCCCAGCTCACAAATTTTATAATTTGAAGAACTTTAGTAAACTACTTCCTCTAACTCTGTTAAATGCACACTTGTAGAATCTTTTATTTGCAAGTCCTTTGTAAAGAGTGTGTGATCGTGAGCAATATCCATCAATTTTCTCCCTTGTTCTCAAATTCGAGTGCGTGGAATCCTTGAGAACATATGTTTTTACTTCTGGGATGCGGATTGTTTTTAAAAGGCCGTAAAGCCACTGTCAATATAATGTTGTGCTTCAGAGTTATTTAGGTTGTGAAGCTATGATATGCCGTAGGTGAAAATAATGTTTTGTGCTTAGGGAATTTGGTGACACACTGTTTGTTAGCTACTTAACCCCTCATTCTGTGCCTTGTATCTTTTGTGGGCTAAGACAGCCTGGGTAAAATAATGTTACCAAATGGTTACAGTTTTACTATGTGTGTTTTTAGGTCTCGCCTGACCCAGCGCATTCGCTGATCTGGTGGGACTTTTTGTGAGGGCTCAGAAAATGCTACCATGGCCAGCCTAGAGCTACAGTGCATGTGCGCGGGCGCGCGCTTAGAGGAGCAGAGTCTGGCAAACCTCGTCATGCTCATTAAGCGCCCGTGATCACTTTCACTTTCGCCCGCTATCACTTTCGCGGCACCCCTTTGATGTTCTTGTTCAAAGAACATCAAACATCAAAGAACATGTTGTTGTGTTAATGCTTTGCTGCGCCCGTTTGACTTACAATGTGCTTTCTCTTTCCACAAGTTCGATGTTTGTGTTCCTTTATTTAGAGATGCTTTTAGTATTACTGTTTTGTGACTTAAAGAACATTAAGGAAATGTTACTGTGAAACTGGACAACGTTCACAGTGTTTATTTCTGATCGCAGCGGCTGCTTCATGTCCGTTGCACCATTCAGGGAGTCCTTTCGTTGGCACTTTCATGAGGACATGATGAGGAAGCTGGAAACTTTTGGCACATTCTCTTTAAAAGCACAGCATGTTGGCGACTGGTTAATCGATTAGACCTATGTAGCGCTTTAGATCTCAAAGCACTATGGTGGGTGCTGCAGGTACAACTCATGAAATATGGGGTGCAATTCACAAGGAGGGGGCAGGTTTGAGTGCACATTGGCTGCAATCCAACTCTTAAGATGATGGGCTGTGTATATCCATTATCAGCACTCAGTCTTCGCTAAGTGATCTTGTTTGTTTTGTTGTTGTGTTAATGCTTTGCTGCGCCCGTTTGACTTACAACGTGCTTTCTCATTCCACAAACTCTATGTTTGTGTTCCTTTATTTTGAGATGCTTTTAGTATTACTGTCACACACACAACCACAACCACAACGACACACACAACCACAACCACACACACAACCACAACCACACGCACAACCACACAACCACACACACAACCACACACACACACAACCACACACACAACCCCACACACAACCCCACACACAACCACACACACACACACAACCACAACCACACACACAACCACACACACAACCACACAACCACACCCACAACCACACACACCCAACCACACCCAACCACACAACCACACACACAACCACACACACAACCACACACACACAACCACATACACAGCCACACACAACCACACACAACCACACACAAATACACACAGCCACACACACACAACCACACAAACAACCCCACACACACAACCACACCCACAACCACACACACACAACCACAACCTCACCCAACCACACCCACAACCACACACACACACAACCACACCCACACACACAACCACACCCACACACACAACCACACATACACAATCACAACCACACACACAACCACACACACAACCACAACCTCACACACAACCACAACCACACAACCACACACACACACAACCACACACAACCACACACACAACCACACACACAACCACATACACACAACCACACACACACAACCACACACAACCACACAACCACACACACACACAACCACAACCACACACACACACAACCATGCACACATACACACACACACAACCACACACAACCACAACCACACACACAACCACACACAACCACACAACCACACCCACAACCACACCCACACACAACCACAACCACACCCAACCACACAACCACAACCACACCACCACAACCACACAACCACACACACAACCACACACACAACCACACACACAACCACACACACAACCAACACACAACCACAACAATACACACAACCACACACACACACAACCGCACACAACTGCACACACACAACCACACACAACCACACACACAACCACACACACAACCACACACACACAACCACACACACAACCACACACACAACCAACACACAACCACAACAATACACACAACCACACACACACACAACCGCACACAACCGCACACACACAACCACACACAACCACACACACAACCACACACAACTACAACCACAACCACACACAACCACAACCACACACACAATCACACACACAAACACAACCACACACACACAACCACACACACACACACAACCACACACACACACAACCATATACATACAACCACACACACAATCACAGACACAACCACACACACAACCACACACACAACCACAACCACACAACCACACACACAACCACACACCCACACACACAACCACACACACACACACAAAACCACAACCACACACACAACAACACACACACACACAACCACACACAACCACACACACAACCACACACAACCACACACAACCACACACACACACACAACCACACACAACCACACATCCACACACACCCCCAACTGCACCCACACCCACAACTGCATCCGCACCCACAACCACACACACACCCACAACCACACCCACACACACAACCACACACACAACCACACACACAACCACACACACAACCACATACACACACACAACCACACACACAAGACCACACACACACAACCACACACACACAACCACACACACACACAAACACACACAACCACACCAAGCATTGGCAAAGCCAATAGGTCTCACCTTTGGAACCTTATAAGTGTTTAGCCACGCAACAGTTGATGTGGTTGCACCAAGGATATTGTGCTGCATAACTAAATACTTAGAAGGTCCCAAAAGCGAGACCTATTGGCTATGCCAATGGTTGTTTATGTATGATTTTGAGTTTTAAAGGTCGGAAGGAGGTTAATATGCAGTTTCGGTTTCATTGCAAGTTTTTGCCTTTTCCAACCTGTTTTCCCTGCGCAAATTCCAAGTTGTGCCCAACAGTAGGTCTAAAATAAGGTACAAAACAATCGCATCTTAAGAGGTAAGCAACTGTACAGAAATGACGACTTTTAAACCATAAAGCAAATGCATGTGTTTTGTTATAAAATATTTTACTCCCGGTGACAAAGTCTGGAAAAAAGTTGTGGTTCAGAGAAGGAGAGACTTTTCATTGAATGGAAGGGCATTCAGTGTACATTGGGTGTGCTTCTCTGTTTCTAATTGGTTGTTTGGCATTAAAAAAAAACTTGGAATTATTGTGCACATTTTCTTTTTGTGGTCATTGATACCCCCCTTTTTTTTTACATTTTACAGAGCCATGCACCACCCGTTAAAACCTGCTGGCAAGTGCCCCTGAGAACACCAGAGCAAGGTATGTTGCGCTCAGCTCCTGGTTGGCGCTACTGTTAAAACCAAGGCAAATGCTATTTGCGTCTGTTTTACAAATAGCAATTGGGTTTATTAGTTCCAGGCAGAACTTTCTTATCATCATTGTAAAACATTTTTTTAAGATACTCCGTGAATTTTTGCAAAACAGACCAATGTCCTTTTATTGCCTTATTCAGTCGTATGCCTATTGTTTGACATGTAATTACGAAAGCGCTTTTAATTCCCGAACACGAGGGTTAGCAAAGTCTAGTAGTTGTAGTCTTAATGTGCTAGCATATGCAAACAGCAGTTTTATGTGCCTGTGCTTACTTGCATTAGGACCGCTAGAGATCTGCTCTATGTAGTGAGGTGATTTTCCATACACTTTATTTATATTAAAAAAAGGCTTTTTTGGAATGTCGCCGGGCTGTCCAACAAAAAGGATGATGATGACTGGTCTGCACTCATCCAGGCTCCAGGACCTGATGGGGTCCCTATGGACCTATATAAATCTATCCTGGAATTGTGGGCCTCAATATTATGCAATTGTTTTAATGCTTTGGCTAGCTCCAGCCTCCCCAATTCGTGGCTTACTTCCATTATTGTGCCCATTTTTAGGTTGAGCATAGGCAGTGTATGGTCTGCAAGCCATGCTGTATTGGAGTATGTACTTGAAGCCCCGTAAACTATCCGCCCATATTTGTCATTGACTTGTGTCATTGTCCTTCATAAATGCTGGATTCCGATTTGTTATTAGGCTTGTTAGCCCCTCCTTAGTACCGTCTTGTCTTCCTTCGTAACCTCCCATGAGGACTGGCCCTTTTACTTTGGTTGTTACACGATATGTCTTTTTTAGTCTGTAAGCACTATTTCTTTAATGAGTTTCTCTTACTGCAGGAGGACAAGAGGGTCTCTTGTGCGCTATTGTGACCGCCGGCTTGTTCATTTAACTCGTAGCAAACAACAGGGGCCATGGGAGACAGAAGGGGGCAACTCAGCAATGCCTTCAAGCATTTGGAACACAATAGGTCTCACATTTGCGCGAGTTTAGGCAGTTGGCATTGTAAATGACAATGCCTAATATTTATGTTTTAAAAACCAAAACATAAATAACAGGCATTATCATTTACAATGCCAATAGCCCAAGCTCCCGTAAATGCGAGACCTATTGCATTGCGGATGCTTATTAGAAAGGGTGACCCGCCGTCCCCAAGTTGCTACCGTTCAATTTGCTTGCTGGACTTTGCTGTAAAATTTATAGGGAGAGCAGTGCTGGAGCTTCTGTTGTCCTGGGTTTGGGAGACGAATACGCTCTCAGAGGTGGAATATGGTTTCCAGGAGGGGCTGGATACAGTGGAGTAATGCTTAAATTTACACTTGCTTATCAGAAAGTATACATCACAAAGCAGGGCTCCATCTGCCTAGCCTTCAAGGATCTGTCTCGTGCCTTCAACAGTGTGGTAAGGTCTAAGGTCTAAATTGTGGGCCTTGCTGGATGTTATGGGGGTGGACCCAGGGCATGTCCAATTCTTGCAGGCCCTGCACTTCGATCTTTCAGCGTCCATGAGATATGGCCGGCTGGCAAGCGTACTACCAGCTTTCTGTTGGGGAAGGGTGTACGCCAGGGCTGCGTATTGGACCCAATCCTTTTTCTGTTTTACATTAATGATCTTGAGACTGCACTCTCTGCCTGTGCTGCAGATGTCCCACAGGTGAGCAAGAAAAAAGTCCTTTCCTTTACTCTATGCGGATGAAGTAATCCTATGCGGCATAGAGTGCGTTTCCGTAGTCAAGCTTGCTTTTTTGGTAAAAGCACCCCACACCGAGCTTTCACTTTAATGGTGGCCACGCCCCTTTTTTTTATAAACACGGCTCGTCTAAAGAAAGGGGCAGGGCCGACATTAAAGTTAAAACACCACATGGGCGTTTTTATAAACAAGCATTTGCAATGCAATAGGTGTCGCATTTACGAAACTCTCGTAAATGTGAGAGTTATTGCATTGCAAATGCTTGTTATACTTGAAGTTAAGCCACTTCGCTCACCCAGCCTGATTTGTAGCTAAATGTCAGAATAGATGTTTTATGAGAAGAAGAAGAGAGGAGTCAATACCCCTCATCCAGAGTGTATTTCTGTCAACCCTGTCAAAAGCTATGGAGTAGTCAAAGAAATATGCATATAGTTTATTTTCTTTAATATGTAAAGAGTTGTAAACTATGTATTGCGAAACTATAATCTCAGCTACTGTTGCACCAGTCTGATGGAATGTGAGCTTTCTTTCCTTTTTGCCCAATTTGGCAATTGTTTAAAAGATGTTGAACAAAGATTTTCCCTTCAGCATTCAGCAGGGTGATAAGATGGTAATTTCTTGGATCATCTTAAAAACCTTGCTTATGAAGTGGTTGAAAGATAATGGAATTAAATGTGCACAAGCAATATCTTTCAAAGGAAAAATAATATCTTACTCCAATGTGCTGCATCTTTTGTTATTAAAGCAGCTGGAATGTCGTTAGGATCCAGAGCACAAGAAGAATTGCTAGATGTTATTAATCAAAATATTTATTCTTAGTTAATCTCCTGTATACGTTAATATTTTCTATTTTGATATTCAATTTATTGAGTTTCATTTGCTCAATACAAGTCAATAATCCATTTTCCATTGACTTGCTATTAATATGATAATCGCCATTTTTCCTCAGGCAATTGCTTTCTGTGCCTATTAGGGGACAAAGTTTCCTTCAGCCTTTTGCTTTGATAGCAGAGTGTAGCATACTCCATAGTTTATCATGTTTGTTTAATTTGGTATTCTCAAATGTATTCCTTAGCCTTTTTTTAATCATCTGATCAGCGTCCCTATGTGTAGATTGTTAAGTACGGAGTAGCTTTCTTAAATTCCTCTATAGTGGCATTTCAATCTGTGAATTTTAGCAGCTACTGTACTGTGGTACTGTGGCAAATAGAAAGAAGAATATTTTTGCTGTGGTGACCCCTCTGTCTTTAGACATGTATCCAATTTTAATCTCTGAATTTGAATGCAGTATTTCTTTCAAAAATTGCTATTCCCACAGTTTAATCATACTAGAATCAAGTTTAACTTTAAAGTCCCATTTAATTTGCAAAATAGTAGATATTGTGATGTCCTCTGTTTTAAGTATTTTCCCTGCATTAAGCTGGTTAAACTACACTCTTAGGTTAATAAGCTGGGGTTCATGGTCACTTACAGATCTACTTTATATTTTGAAGTCTGAAACTATTTCAAAGTGAGTAACATGAATAATAGTATAATCTATAATAGATTGTTTCCTGATGTCTTATAGGTGTACTATACTAGTTGGTCACTAGTAAATATCCCATTAAGATGACTTAAGCCTAAAGCCGCTTATGATTCTATTTATGGTTTTTAGTGTTGATGTTTTAAGTAGTGAAAGAGAAATTGAGAAAAAAATATTTTCAGTTTCTTCTATTTCTTTAATTTGTGTAGATATTAGATTAGTGCCAAAGTCTCCTTTTAATAATATGGTTGACTTGGAATGAGTGTAGACTAATGTCTCCAAACTGTTTAACAAAGTCAATACCACTAATTGGTCTTTAATGTAGACGATGGAATATACAGGTTTATTACCAACAGAAACAAGGTACCCTGTTAGTTCAAGTAAATGTTGACGTAACAATGCATACATTTACAACGCATGCCTTTACAATGCAGTTTTAACATCGCACCATCCTTTACAATGCACACATTTACATTGCATGCCACTACAGCGGATTTTTTAAAACTACACTTACAACACATTCCATTACATTGCATCATACCTTTACTACACATACTATTACAACGCATACCATTACATTGCATTTAAGGTAAGTGTTGGATAGTGTAGGGGTAAAAATTACTATTCTAACTCCAGGGGGTGCAACAATAAGGTAAGTGTTGGATAGAGTAGGGGTAAAAAATACTATTCTAACTCCAGGGGGTGCAACAGTAGAGTATGTGTTGGATAGTGTAGGGGTAAAAATTACTATTCTAACTCCAGGGGGTGCAGCAGTAGGGTAAGTGTTGGATAGTGTAGGGGTACTATGTGTTGTAATGGTATGCGTTGTAATAACATGCGATGTAATGCCTGCGTTGTAGGGACATGCGTTGTAGTGTCATGCGTTGTAGTCACATGCAATTTAATGGCTGCGTTGTAGTGACATGCGTTGTAAAGGATGTTGCGATGTAATGACTGGATTGTCAATGTAGTGTGATGTTATAACTGCGTTGTAAAGGTTGTCTCCCATTCCAGTTGGGTAGAAAGTATATGAGAAGTGTTTCAATCAGTTGTTAATTTCACTACTTCAAGTTTGCTATTAATCAATGTGTCTAGGCCTCCATTAGGTCAAATTTTTTTTTTTTTGCTAAACCTTCATGGACTACAAAGTGAGATATATTGATTGGATCGGATTTCCATTTTTCTAGTAGACAAATAAGATGGTGATTATTTAAAAAGCTCATTAAAGCTTTAAAGCTGCTATGTTTTGGTTGATGCCTGAAACTTTACTAGAACAGTGTGTTCTCTTTATAAAGAAAAAAACAACCAGGGTGTTGCCCATGTCAGCATGCTTCCCTGAGGTTTCCTACGGCTTATGGATATGTTATCTCTTTTGAATTTTCTATTAGATCGACTAATGCAGAAGTGTAAAGTTTTGTCCTTGAGAAAGATCAGGAAATCTGATGATGTCATATCTCTAAGGGTTCAATGCAATCAGTAATTTTGTTGATGTCATAGACGCCATCACAATGGGCAATGTCATTTCTGTATTGCTGTTAGTGTGCCAAGGCAGCACTGAAAAATAGAAATTTCCTTCTCAGATCCTGTGCCATTTTGCATTGGGTAAGCTCTACAGTCATTAAGTCCCCTCTCACCAACAGTGCCTGTATAACTTGTAGTCTAATAAGTTCTGCAGATAGCTCCTTCGACGCCCTAGTGACTGCATGGCTTACTGCAAGCTCTGCACACGGGGAACAGCTTTTACCACGCGCAGCTTTTACATCGCATGCGTTACAACGCATGCGTTGTTACAACGCAATGCCATTACAACGCAAGTCTTTACATCGACTTGCGCTAGATGGCGTGCCAACATTACAAATAGTGTAGTGTACTATCCCAACACCTTCCCTACTGTTAAGTGGACTGGAGTTGGAATAGTAAATTACACTTTTCTAATGTTAGCACGCCATCTAGCGCAAGTCGATGTAAAGACTTGCGTTGTAATGGCATAGCGTTGTAACATCGTATGCGTTGTAACGCATGCGATGTAACTGCACGCGTTGTAATGACACGCGTTGTAATGTCATACATCCTCTGCACACAGCTCCTTCTCACTCACTCTGTCGTATGACATATTTAAAGGGCTGCACAGGGGTCTGCGTATATACATCAGCATTCATTAACAGTTTAGAGGGAGATTTAGCAAACAAATCTGAGAAATTGAATTTCCTTTGCACTTTTAGTCTGACTTACTCCAAGCTCTGCACAGAGCTCCCTCTTGCTCCCATGTGTAATGTCTGTTACTTCAGGGTCTGCAGGGAGCTCCCTCAAGTGTTCACCTTTTGTGCCTGTATAATTTATGCTCCTCTATTCATAAATTGTCTGAAACATTGAACAAGACATGTTTATCTTTTTTCATGCAGTGGATGCCTTTACCACCATTCACACCACGCTATTGTGATGTTTGGTCTTAATTCAGTGATTGAACTGAACATGCTTCTTTTTTTTATCACGACATCGTTACAACTAGGATGTAGCTCTGGAGGGAGTAAGTAGCCCACTTCATAGCTATGGATTGGTTACAAATGACAAGGGTCATCTTCATGAAATCAGCTTTCAGCCAACCGTGCCCTAGTTGTGAAACACATTTTTGTGAGTGTAAGAAATTGAAATATTAATTGGAATGGGTTACTACCCACCTCAAGGTATAATCACGACCCTTGTCAGGATGAACCCTCAAATTCCCTAAATTAACCTGAGGTTAGCCCCTTAGTAGATATGGCACAGAAAAGATAGGCTTAAACTAGGGCAAAATGTAATTTATTAATGCAGTACTAAAACAGTCATAGTGTTAAAATGCAAAACAATAAATATACCAAACTGAATTGGATAAATAGAGTAAAATCTATTAATCAAAATGACCCTGACATGACAAAAATCCAATAAGGGAAACTGGAAATAGGATTGTTTTACATTTGTATGTAGGAATAGTGCCAAGAAGCATACATTGCCAATCATAGTCAATGGTCAAGTTACACCAGGACCTAGGCACAATTTGACTCTGACCACAGTGGAGTGTGGGTCAGATGCACCATCCAAGTTCACCCTGGTCAAAGATGTTACCCTCTGACTTTAGTCCTTTAAGTCCCAACCCACCACAGGATTACACTTCTAAAGCCCACCATGACCGCACAATAGGCACATAGAGACTTATTGGGTGTTAAACAGAGGGCAGACAGCAGGGTCCGTCCAGGGCCAGTTGCAACTAGTCAGCTGGGTATTTTACATGTACAGGCTTCTGTAGCTTGTTGTGTCTCTGTAGCTTTAACAGGAACTCAGCGTTAGAGAGAAGGTTGAGTCCTTTCAGGAATCTTCGCAGGTCACAAATAGCAGATTTCCTCTTCTGTACTTCTCAGGTCCAGGAGTGTTCTGGAGTGAGTACCTGGAGATGCCACATATATGCCTGGCATGAGCTAGTGAAAATGTTACAAAACAGTCCATCTGCATAATGGAACAAAAGTTATAAAAAATGTGTATAACACAACATTCTCACATTTCACAAGATTTTGCCAGTGTATTAAAATGTCACCCTGGCTTAGATGGTCACTGTCATGATGCAGTTTTCACTGGTAGCATGCCTCCATCACAAAGTGACTATCAACAAGGAGCTTGTAACCAGAATCCCTTGACATTCATTTTAAAAAATCCCTGTCCCATACCTCCTAACACACCATTGCTGCTGGCTGAAGCACTGTTAAAGTGTTGTAAACAAATGGTCCAACAGCTTTGTTCCCCACCTAGGCTTTTATGATGTAACCAAATATACCCGTTGTTCATTAGTGACATTTCTCGGTCTTCCTTTTCTTGTAAAAAGTCTTTCCCTGCCTCAGCGAGATGATTCTGTGCTAATAGAACAACGCAAAGCCAAACACAACACATGGAGTCCGATTTAAACTACTTTTTCGTCACAATTCCACTTTGTAATTTTACATTTTGCATAATTTTTATACACAATGGCATTGGAGGGAGATTACAGAATTCCATTGTGATCCTGATTCAATCATGGGCTGTTTTCTCCATGCATGTCCACAAAACAGGCGATATTATAATGGTCAGTGGTTGAAATGGACATGTAGAAGTGTGTGTACTGTCCCAGATGACCTGTTTTCTCCTGAGAAGTATCATACTGTCCACGGGGTGTAACAAAGGCCCCCGGCAGCACCAGCAGTGCCCCCCCCTCAGTCTCACCCATAGTGGAGGGGCCCCCCCTTAGCCCCTACTGATGTGAGCGTGAGTGGGCCCTTCTGCATTTCTTGGAGGTGGCGCCCCTCGCGTTTTGTTACGCCACTGATACTGTCCCATTATAAGTATTGCATCTCTGCTGACAAGTGCAGGTACTCTCCATTTGAAATGAAATTCGTCCTCAGTACCTGACTGTACTGTACCTGCTGCCCATTTAAAGCAGTGATAATGGAGAAAAGTGGTCGGAAACAGGCGAAATGTGCAATAATCGTTAAAGCCATTTCCAATACCACACTTTATGCCCCATTCTGATCTGGTCACTTTTTATGATGCTGCACTGGGGCAGGCTCTAGAATTTTTTCTTTCGGGGACCCTAAAGAAGCACGGGTGGGCTATGACGATGAGTGAGTACTGGCCCAAAAAAAAAACAAAGGGGCATATTATCAAGGACGGCGTTAAAATTATCGCCGGTTTAGCGGCAGAAAACTGCTGCTAAAGCAGCGATAATGGGCTTGATAATATGCTCTAGGGAATTCCAATAGAAGTCCATGTTCACACCAGAACATGGACTTCTATTGGAATTCTCAAGGGCATATTATCAAGCCCATTATCGCCGCTTTAGCGGCAGTTTACTGGCGATAATTTTTAACGCCGTCCTTGATAATATGCCCCAAAGTATTTAATCAATCTGATATTTTAGGTATTGGCATCTGTCCGCATTTGACATTTATAACACAATAATCAGCACTCAGAGAACAGCTTTCTTTGATGTGCTTCCAGGCAGGAGAAGGATGTGCTTGTCAAATCTTTAAGGTGCAGAATTTGAAGCCTGCAGCATGCTTCTGGTCATGTGCAGCAGCAGAAATGTTTCTGCTGCCATACAGAGACACATTGCAGCTTTTCATGTTTTTAAAACACGTTGACAGTTTATTACTTAGCAAAGCATTTGAAGTTTAAAAATATGATGCAATAAACCAAGAATCGTAATTCAGTTTTCAGGCTATCCGTGTCATTTGTGCATCACAGCAGTGATTAAACTCTGCTGACTTCACACCTCTCCTCAGGCCTTAAAGAATCCTATGTGAAAGGTGCTAATCATTAAAATAAACGACAAGGAAATATTAAGGTGAAAAACAGTTGGTTTTTTTAGTTCTGAATGGCCTTGGGTGGGTCAGGGTTTCTTTGGGTGGGCCTGGCCCACCTGTCCCACCCTCTAGAACCGGGCCTGCTGGGGAATCCAGCCTGAGGTAGAGGCAGGCGCGCAACACCCATTGGACTCACAGGGCTTCAGCCCCCCCCACCCCCTCGTGTGTGGCAGCCCGGGATGAGACAGCTTCCCGGCGCACACACACAGCCGAAACCCAAGCACTTCACAAGTCTTTAAAAGACAATTTGCATGTTAATGAGGCCTCGCTGTTGTTTCACCCCTTCTAAGAGCCCCTGCAGCTCCACTCTGCCTATGGCTTAAAAGATTCAGCCCCCCCCCCGAAATTTTTTCTTAGCCCCCCCCCCCCCCCCCCCCCTCCCCCGAAATTTGGCTCTAGTTGCGCCTCTGGGTAGAGGTATTTGCACATGCAGTATGAACTCATCATTGTTACCTCGGGACTCGTTATGAGTCCCTATTTTCTTCAAAGTATAGCTTCTGCAGAACATGGTTTTTGTTTACGGGTGTGTGCGACAGCAATTGATGCAATAGTCGCGATTTTCAGTTCACATGAGTGCCCTCAATTGGAAATATTTGAACGTTATGTTTTCTGTGGGCATTTGTGACGGAAGTAAGCAAACAATAAATACAAAGCACATCTCACCCCGCTAGTTCTGAACCCTTTGGCAATGTGTGCGGAGGAGAAAAAGGCTGGCGGCTCGGAGCCGAAGGCACTCTAGTGCGCATGCGCGGTGGCTGCAGATGGCTTCCTCTGAGCTAGGAATCTGCTGAATGAAGTGTGTTCTCCGTCAAGCTGTGTTTATGTTATGAAGACCAGAGGGGGTACAGGGGCGGGGTGACATGTTTCTTGGGAACAGAAGCGCTCCAATAAAAAGAAAGGGATTGCTATTTTTGGTGGGCTGTCAGGAGTGCGGCATGGGCACACTCATCTGTGGTGTTGTGGGCCCTAGGCCCACATACTAATAAATAACTGATGCAGACACTGTGTTCCTGGTTACTCAACTGGCCTCGAGCACGTGCACTCGGGCCCCTTTATTAGCCGGGTCACGTCACTCGTGACGCCGGTGATGGATGGGTGTGGGGTGTGTGTATGTCCACTCCCATAGGGGAGTGGCTACTAAAGCAGTGCCTGTTGAGACACTAGAACGTGTCTCGCAGGACACAACATTCCTCCCAAATTTTAATAAAAACAAAAGTTCCATAGTCCAACCTGTAGGGAGAAATAACAAGAGAATATACACCACAGGGTCCATCAGTGTCTCGGGTCAAGCATCCCGAAGGCGACAGACCAGGACTGGTAACTCCAACGGTAGTAGAACAATCTCGGCGGGCCTTCATTATTTAACCGGTGTGATCCAGGACACGAATGCTTGCTTGAAGAGGTCCGCGGCACTCTAGTCACGCGTCTGTGGAGTCATGCCCTTTGGTCCCAGCTTCCTTTTGCTGACCTTGAGGATGGTATGTGGTGATTAACAACGGTTCATTAACTGGTGCGTTAAGATCATGGTTGGAGTCCATAGTGAAAGTTCACTGTATTCTTTCTGCATAGCCGTGAGTCTCACTGAGGCTGTCTTGCGGTGTCCGGTGACCTGTCGGGGGGAACAATGTCTTTTCCAGCTCTCCCGCCTGGGGAGGCCCTTTTTCGGGCTTGCCACGGGACCGCTGATAGGCTGCGATTGGGGCTGCGTATGTGCCGGCTGGGGGCAGCGGCAAACCACCGGGGAGCCAGTAGCCAGTCTCTCGCACAAACCTCAAGGGTGTATGGACATTGGTCAGGACATGCTCTCGCTGCCGTCTTCAGGTGCAGACCAGGTTAGCAGACAACCTCTGAGTCTTCTTGCTGTCTAAGTTGGTGCTGGTGTAGGACTCCACTCCATGCGTGTTCAAGATGGTTTCGTGCGACGCACTTGATTGAGGACTGGCGTGATGGCATGGCCAGTCGTGTGGTGAATCTGGACGATGGCTGGTGATGACTTGCTTTGATGATTGCAGGCTTTCAGTCTGAGGTCGATCACCTGAGGCAGGGGCGGCCAGGTGCCTCCACGTTCTCTAGGAAGCACTTGCATTTGTGTACTTGGGCTTCTTGGGCTGTCGAGACCTTGATGACGGAGGGTGATAAACACGTTGTGAAACATGAGGCATGAGACTCGGTTCGCGCAGGCTGTGCGGCTTACCCTCGGCCTCCCGCGGTGCGGTAGCCAGTTCCTTTACGGGTTGTCCCCCTCTTCCCTTGTTGTCGCTGTATCAGGACTCACTCCTGTTGTAGTTTGGGTTTCTTCATCGTACAGCCCTGCCAATCACGACTTCCCCTTCTGACCTCAATTGGTTGTCCGATTCTTGATGTAGACCCTCCGGTCACACTACCACGTGTCTTCCTGAGTGCTGTGTCATGCACATGGCATTGATGACGTAGCTGCCATGGGGCCAGGACGATAATTAACTAGGAGAGGAGATTTCTGGATGAACGTCGTAGCCACTTGACTGCCTCTTCTGAACCTTCTCTCGCACTTCGGGCATGTGCGGTCAGGAGCAGGGATGCCGTTCAACTCCAACTGCCGACACTCTGGGCTGGACGGTCTCACTGTGAAGCGATGGGAGCAACGCGGTTTGCGCTTGCTGCGGCTTACTTGTGGCGCTTGCTGCGGCTTATGTGTGGTTCTCCCTTGGTGCTGTCGCCAGGGCCGTCTGTCCGCCTTGGTGGCTGTCTGTTGTCTTTGGAGGTGTTCTTGGCTTGTGGTGCTTCGAGTCTTGTGCTTCTCCTCTCTTTGTCTTTGACGCATTTGCGTGTCTCCAGCTCTTCTAGGTGACATGATTTCCACTCTTCTTCTTCGGGTGCAGTGACATTCACCATGTTCTAACCAGGCCAACGGGCCTATTAGCTGCAATGGTCTCTTGACCATCCAGGCGAGACTTCAGTCGCTCTTCACCGCTGCATGGCGAGCAGCCGCTCATCTTGGGCGCTCCTTCTTCAGGCAGCTTCTTGAAGCTCCTGCTCCAGGTGTTCCCTCTCCAGGGAATGGCTTCCGCGGGCAGTGGTGAGCTGTGTCGTCTTGATGCTTCTACCCTGGGTGTTCCCTCTCCAGGGAATAGCTTCCACAGGCAGCAGGGAGCAAAACTCCTACTCCGGGTGTTCCCTCTCCAGGGAATGGCTTCCACGGGCAGTAGGGTGCGAAGCTCCTACTCCGGGTGTTCCCTCTCCAGGGAATGGCTTCCACGGGCAGTAGAGAGCTGTGGTGGCGGCTGGCCACTTGTAGTGTACGACTCTCCTCTTTTCAGCCTTGGGCCACTGACGACTCCGGTGTGAGGCAGTGTGAGGGAGGACACTGTGCTGCGTGTGGCCCCTTCTGGGCTTCGTTGAGGCAATGGAGATTCATCTTGATGCCTTCGGAATTTCTCCTTTTCTTCGAGGATGTCTTGCTCTCTTGGGCGACTGCCCATGCAATCAAACGTGTGGGTGCCTTTGTCGCGCAACTTGGACTTGGCGCACTTCTACCCTCTTCTGGGTATTCGTGTTTCTGTGCGTCTGCGCAACCACTTCTCCGTGCTCTCTCTGTTTGCATCACTTCGGCGAGATTCTGACTGCGCCCTTCGTTTGCTTCATTGCTTCTGTGGAGATGTATGTGATCTCCCTGCTGTCTCCAGCAGTGCTTCTCATCTGTGAAGAGGTCTCTCTCTCCTGGGCACCTATCCGTGTTGTGAGGCTTCTGGGTGCATGCGTCACGCACCTCGTGCACTTTGACCTCTTTTTGGGTGCCCTCGCCTGGCTTGCAGTGGTGGCTATTCAACACTGGGATAGGTGGCGTGCTCTTCTCGCTTGCGGTGGCGTAAGATAGCCCCTGGGGTTTGCGTCTTCTCTGCACATTTTTCTTACATCTCGTGTGAGGCTGGCTGCCTTCTTAAGCTTTGCTGCTCTAGGCTACTTGTTTCGTTTCTGGGCTGGCGCCGCTTTGGGCTTCTCAAGGGGGTCAGCGGAGTTGTGCTGCGCCCAAGAGTAGTAGGTCCTTGAATGGGGCTATTCGCGTTTCTAGATTCTCATTTGCACTGTCACATTGGGCTTGGCAGGGGCTCTCTGCAGAGGTTCAGTCTCTCCTCTGGCGTTGCCTTATCCTTGTTGAGGCAGCTTTGGGTTCTTGGAGCTGAGACAGGTAGTGCAGGACTAGAAACGCCATGTGAGGCTTTGATCAGAGCTTTACCCTGGCTGCTTTCTTCACTTGCAGGCAGTGTTGTGCACTACTGGTGCAATGGTTGAACATGGTGGCAGCGTTTTCCTGGGACTGTCTCCCCGTGACACCTAGGTGGCCCTCTAAGGCTGTTCTCGTGATCAGGGCTGGAAGTGGGCACATTTCCTTTTGTATCATCCCTGCCTGGGTAGCCTTTACTGTTTTTCATGCAAATGTCACTGTTTCCTTTCTTGCTTGTGGCCCACTATCTTCGCCTCTCCTTTTCCTGCGGGGAAATGTGTTGCTTCTCCTGGCCAGCTCTTGCAGTGTTCTCGGGCAGGCTACAGCGCTCAGTTGTCTGTTCCCTGCACGCTGCCTGTACTCGGCACTGCCTGTTCTCCCAGAATGCGTTGCCGCAAAACGGCCACCAGAGGGCGGTGCTGCTTTAATTTTGGCGGCCCTCGCAGCTTCGTTCATGCCGCGGCCTTCTTGCTGGCTGTCTCCGAGTTTCTTTGGATTCCGGGCTTTTTCTCCCATAGTGGGGCCTTCCACTATGTCCCATGAAGCTTGGCCCACTGCTGCTGGAACCTTGTAGCAGCACGCGGAATGCATTGCCGGCCGACAGCAGTGCCCCTTTTAAGTTCTGCTGCCAAACGCTTTGCAGTCACCTGGGCGGGCACCGTCCCTAACGGTCGCCGCCGGAATCTACTCTGCGGGACACGTCCCGCCAGCAGCACTTCGCAGAAGGATGTCCTCTCCTTCACAGTGAGTTTTTCTTTTCTTTTTCGATGCCTACGGCGGGCAGGGAGGACAGCGGGGGGAAGCAGACAGGCGTCCTCGGCCTCTACGAGTGTCACTCTAAACCTCCGTGCGTCTCGGGTTTTGTCCCCGGTGGCTGCCAGCCGCTCACTCTTTACTTCCTCCCGCCCCTCGTAGCAGGTCCTCTCACCGGCTCCCGGCTGCGTGGGGCTTGAACCTGTGGCCATGTACGTGAGATAGGTGTACACTGGCCGTGCCCGGCCTAGAGGTGCCTTCCCTGATCGGCACTGCTCTGTTCCATGGCGCGCTGCCCTGCTCCCTCAGGGCGTCTATCCTCTGTTCTCGCCGCTTAGTACCTCATCGGGCCTGCCTTTGCACTTACTTGGCTCCGGTGCAGTAGGCCGTGCCGCCCTCGCGGTCTCTGCAGAGAAGCCCTTGGTGTTGCTACTCTGGGGCTCTTCAGATCGTCGGCTTCATTCACGCCGCCCACCGGAGCTCACCTCACAGCATGGCAGGATCATCAGATGCGGGGTGGGCTCCCGCTCATCACTTCCACCCCCGGGGCTCTTCGCACACCCCGTTGACTGTCCGGGCGCCGATTCACAGGGGGTGCAGGCACACCAGGTGCGGGGTGGGCACCCGAGTACCTTCTTCAAGGTGTTCAAGCCAGGGGCTTTTCGCATGCTCGGGGCCCAGTAGGCGGGCGGTGCGTCTACTCACAGGGGGTGCCCTCAACACGGGCAGCATTCTCCCCCCATTCCCCACTCAGTTTCACAGCTTCTGGGCTGCTGCACGCACGGGCACATCCCACCCTCGTCGCCAATGTGGTGTTGTGGGCCCTAGGCCCACATACTAATAAATAACTGATGCAGACACTGTGTTCCTGGTTACTCAACTGGCCTCGAGCACGTGCACTCGGGCCCCTTTATTAGCCGGGTCACGTCACTCGTGACGCCGGTGATGGATGGGTGTGGGGTGTGTGTATGTCCACTCCCATAGGGGAGTGGCTACTAAAGCAGTGCCTGTTGAGACACTAGAACGTGTCTCGCAGGACACAACACTCATCAGCACGAATGATGGAGGATGCGAAACGATGCCGAGTATTTATACGTCTGGCCTGTGTGTATACACACACCGCGGCGACCTGGAATCATTTCTGCTGTTATTTTAATGCTAGTGGAAATGAACGGCCTGGGCTCGGCAGGCGGGGATGGCTTGTCATGGATGCTCCGTGCTGCTGCGGCGGACATGCAGCTATACCAAGTTTAAACACTCTCTCCCGAACGGTTTCGGTGAGTACTGATGTAATACAGACTGTCTGCCACTGCGGTAGAACCTGTAACAATTTATCACCTACAGACGGAATTTAAAGGCTGTTAAGGAGGGCGCTAGTTTTGCCTTCTCATCTGCTGTTGCCCGAGGCTTTTAAAATATATTTCACATTTGTGCCTTCAAGTCTTTTGCTGCAGGACAGGATAAAGCAAAAGAGACAAATGATGGACGGAATGCTGAACAATGCAAACATCACCCCCAGTCACAAAGATCTTGGTTTCATCCATCCAGTGCTTAATTTGTCAAGAAAAAAGAAGTGCCAGGGCCCTTGCCAGGAGGCCACAGTATCTTGCAACACCCATTGCCCCTGCCTGTCCTACAAGGGAGACAATTTGAACTATTCCAGTCCGCCCACATCTATAAGAATGCTTGGGCGGCTGGTATTAGTCATTTTAACTGGATAAATAACAATTATACAATTATTGGTGTGCTCATTTCAGAGTACAGGTGGCGACAATTAAGTGCCGGTGCCGAGCACTGGAAACCACAGGCTCAAGTTAAGCACTGCATCCATCGTTCTTTTGCTCAGGATGTCACCCCAGTTTGGACCCTGCCATATGCAAATCAGTCTTGACCCGAACTTCCAGGCCAGGTCCTCCCTGGACTGGGAACAAGCATCCTAGGACCGGTTTTGTGGCATCACCCCTCATCGCCCAGGCTAGCTTGCATCCAGTGGCGCACAAGAAAGGGATTGCTATTTTTGGAGGGCTGTTATGAGTCCGGCATGGGCATACTCATCGGCACGAATGAGGGAGGAAGCGAAACAATGTAGAGTATTTATACATTTGGCCGCCTACAATAATTTCTGCTGTTATTTTAATGCAAGTGGAAATGAACGGCCTGGGCTCGGCAGGCGGCGATGGCTTATCATGGACGTTCCGTGCTGCTGCAGCGGAGAGACAACTATATCAAGTTTAAACACTCTCCAAACCCGTTCCGGAGAATTTAGTGCCGAAATATTACAGACTGCAACAGTGGTAGAACCTGTAACACAATTTATCACCTTAAAGACAGAATTTAAAGGCTGTTACGGAAAGCGATAGATTGCCTTCTCATCTGCTGTTGCCCAAGGCTTTTTTAATATATTTCCCATTTGTGCCTTCAAGTCTTTTGCTGCAGGACAGGATAAAGCAAAAATGATAGGTAGATTGCTTGAATTAATCTCAGCCACTTATAATTACTTTGTGCGATAATGCATGCCCACAGTGATACCTCAGACTGGAATAAGCCATGTCCCAGACTGGAATCAACCATGTGAAAATAAACCTTGATGCATCACCAGTAGGAATAGTCCAGCCCAAACTGCCAGGTCAATTCCTCGCAGAAGGAACACAAGCAACTCCAGACCTATTTTGGGGTATTTAGGTTTCGTCAGTAAGGTGAAACTTGTGTTCTATGAATCTGTGAGCAAAGAAACCCATGTCTGGGCATACTCGTCACACTTTAGGCATCTCACTGAGGAAAGAAAATGATGGGTGGATTGCTTGAATTAATCTCAGCCACTGGAAAATTTCTTCTGGCAGCAATCCATTCCTTTGTTTATTTGCCCACAATGCAGCCCCATACCGGAACTAGCCATACTCCATGCATTTCAAGTAATTTCTTTTGCAAACAAATGTTATTAAATGTTGCTTACAAGAACCCTCTTCAAAAACTCTCACATTGGGTCTCTGATTCTGCACACTTTATCACTACTAATCAGTGCTAAAGTGTTTGTGCTCTCGCCCTTAAACATGGTTAAACTGGCTTACACCTAACTGGCACTTTTAATTTACCTTTAAGTCCTTAGTAAATGGTAGCAAAAGGGGGTGGTGATGGACGGAGCATCAGAACCAATCAAACACTCACACCCAGTAAACAGATCTGGGTTTGATCCATCACCGTTCTTTAGCCCACTCTGCCACCCCAGTTCAGACATGCCCATATGCAAATCAGTCTGACCCTGTGCCTCATGGGAACAGTCCAGCCCGAACTGCCAAGCCATGCCTTCCCTGGACCGGAAACAAGCTTCCTAGGACCGGTTTCTGGCATTTCAGCCGTCGTCAGCCAGGCTTGCTTGAATCCAGTGGCAAAGTGAGCAAGGGACTCACGTCTGAGCATACCCTGCCAACTTATGGAGAACAAAGTAAAAACCAAAGGAAATGATGGACGGAGTGTTGAACATTGCAAGCACTCACCCCCAGTCAACTGATCTGGGTTTAATCCATCACCGTTCTTTAGCTCACTCTGCCACCCCAGTTCAGACATGGCCATATGCAAATCAGTCTGACCCTGTGCCTCATGGGAACAGTCCAGCCCGAACTGCCAAGCCATGCCTTCCCTGGACCGGAAACAAGCTTCCTAGGACCGGTTTCTGGCATTTCAGCCGTCGTCAGCCAGGCTTGCTTGAATCCAGTGGCAAAGTGAGCAAGGGACTCACGTCTGAGCATACCCTGCCAACTTATGGCGAACAAAGCGGTACAAAAGGGGGTGGTGATGGACGGAGCATCAGAACCAATCAAACACTCACACCCAGTAAACAGATCTGGGTTTGATCCATCACCGTTCTTTAGCCCACTCTGCCACCCCAGTTCAGACATGCCCATATGCAAATCAGTCTGACCCTGTACCTCATGGGAACAGTCCAGCCCGAACTGCCAAGCCATGCCTTCCCTGGACCGGAAACAAGCTTCCTAGGACCGGTTTCTGGCATTTCAGCCGTCGTCAGCCAGGCTTGCTTGAATCCAGTGGCAAAGTGAGCAAGGGACTCACGTCTGAGCATACCCTGCCAACTTATGGAGAACAAAGTAAAAACCAAAGGAAATGATGGACGGAGTGTTGAACATTGCAAGCACTCACCCCCAGTCAACTGATCTGGGTTTAATCCATCACCGTTCTTTAGCCCACTCTGCCACCCCAGTTCAGACATGGCCATATGCAAATCAGTCTGACCCTGTGCCTCATGGGAACAGTCCAGCCCGAACTGCCAAGCCATGCCTTCCCTGGACCGGAAACAAGCTTCCTAGGACCGGTTTCTGGCATTTCAGCCGTCGTCAGCCAGGCTTGCTTGAATCCAGTGGCAAAGTGAGCAAGGGACTCACGTCTGAGCATACCCTGCCAACTTATGGCGAACAAAGCGGTACAAAAGGGGGTGGTGATGGACGGAGCATCAGAACCAATCAAACACTCACACCCAGTAAACAGATCTGGGTTTGATCCATCACCGTTCTTTAGCCCACTCTGCCACCCCAGTTCAGACATGGCCATATGCAAATCAGTCTGACCCTGTGCCTCATGGGAACAGTCCAGCCCGAACTGCCAAGCCATGCCTTCCTTGGACCGGAAACAAGCTTCCTAGGACCGGTTTCTGGCATTTCAGCCGTCGTCAGCCAGGCTTGCTTGAATCCAGTGGCAAAGGTAAAGGGTAATACATGTACCCAGGACCTGTAACTTAAGTGCTACATGTGGGCCTGCTGCACTGTTTATGCAACCCACTTAAGTAGCCCTTCAAACATGACTCGAGCCTGACATTGCAGCCTGTGTTTACAGTTTTAAATTGCAATTTTGATCTGACAAAATAAACCTTTTACTAGACCTAAACCTTCCTTTTTAATACTTCTAAGTGACCCATGGGTTAAGCCCTAGATAGCCCATCAGGCAGGGTGCAGTGCATTTAAAGCACTGGACACATACTTTTAAGTTTTACTTGTCCTAGGAGTGAAAAACACGTTTTTCACTACTGCAAGGCCTACATCTCCCATAGGACAACTAATTTTTGACTGGAAACAGGTAAACCTTGCATGTTTGATGTCTGAGAAAATGTAAAGTTAGAATTTAATGTACTATTTTGAAAATGCCACTTTTACAAAGTTAAACACACAAGATGGTGGACGGAATGTTGCACATTGGCAAAACATTCACCCAGATCTGGGTTTAATCCATCGTTATTTTGCTCACCACGCCACCCTAGTTCAGACATATCCATATGCAAATCAGTCTTGACCCTGTGCTTCATGGGAACAGTCCAGCCCGAACTGCCAAGCCATGTTTTCCCTGGACCGGAATCAAGCATCCTAGGACCGGTTTCGGGGTTTCACCCCTCTTCAGCCAGGATAGCTTGACTCCAGTGGCGTAGTGAGCACGGGACCCACGTCTGGGCATACCCTTCCCACATAGGGTGAACAGCAAAACATACAAGATTACAAAGTTAGCATTTTCCTGCCCTATTTCATGGGTGCAGCCTGTTCCTGGGTCACATGAGTCGGTGTACTTGGCAGCTGGACTTTGTTTATTCCTTCTAGACAGCTATACAGAAAGATTAGGTGTGCATGGATGGATCATCAAGTGGTAGGGTGGGGGGCAGAGCAGGGCAGAGACCCACTTGCAAGTGAACAGGCTCACCAGAGTGACTCCAAGGCCTATTTGGCTGGCCTCCTTATCTGGGCCTCAGGAACAGAAAAGGCTCCAACCCCCTTGAACCCAGCACCTGAACTCTGTCCGCTGTGAGTCCTACCGCACAAATGGTGCCACCCAATTCCAGGACCCTTGGAAATGGACCTGAAGGTGCTCTGCCAACCCAACTGTGGTCCTGTGGGCAGAACCAATAAAGCATGGTGCAGCTCCTCTCCAGAACTGCCGAAACGCAATGCATAGCAGCCACCTCAGAACCACCATTGCACGAAACGTCCTCGACGCAGATCTTCGTATCTCAAGCCCCTCATCGACGGCATCCTTGATGACAATGCAGGACTCTGCATTGCAGCCCTGCAGCTTCTCTGGAACCGCTGTTGCACAAGGCATCTTCGACGTAGGGCTTTGCGATGCAGGCACCTCATAGACGGCATCCTCGACAACAATGTAGGACTTCATATCGCAGCCTTCAGCTTCCTCTAAACCGCCTCTGCGAGACTTAATGGCAGGATCTCACAAGGACCACAAACCAAGATTTAAGGTACTTTGTTAATTGATCCTAACTTGGTCCCTATATCCGGCCCTCATTCCATCTCGGTCAGCTTGAACTTGTGACTTTTGCCTGGTCCAGTGCGACCAGATAACCACGGTTGGCACTTTGTGCTTCTAGCACTATTTTCACTTAAATCGTTAAAATTGAATATCTATGGTTCTACCAATTGGATTTTTGAAATCTTGATCTCAAACTATTTATTAAATGCTACTCTATTATTAGGTTGAGTTAGACAGCACATGCGCTGTCTCATCGAGACCTGCTGTATTCAGTCTGTGGACTTGAAGTACATTCCCTTTCTTGCCAGTGCTTTTCATTTGTCTATGTCATTGTCCTTTAAAAATCCTTGCTTGCTAGTGGTCAGTCCTGCCTCTTTGTCCCTCCTTTCTCTCTACTTTTCCTCCCACAGTGCAGGGACTTAGTACTGTCTCATTCCACTATGATTCTTTATCTGTTCTTTGGAGGACTATTTTTTTATTGGTTATCTACTCTGTTACTGTTTGTCCGTGTTCAGCGTCAGCCCCCTTGCTGCTTACATTTAAATATAGAATTCTTCCTCCCACTGCCTCTTAATGGCACAGTTGTGTCACTGCTGCCTCCCCACTCCCGCTGTGCCGCCTGCTCGTTGCTTGTTTTTGTTTTAGGCTGTTTTAGGGAGTTGGGCTGTTTCTGGTAGGATATTTGTTTGGTTCGGGCTTCCTTTTAAGGGGTATTGGGCTTGTTTTTTATGTTTCACCTGCAAGGGGTTTACATCCCACCCCCTCTCTTTCCTGGCTTTTCATTGGTTCATGTGCGGGCCACTTACTTTTCCTCCAGTTCTATTGACTGTAGCATATTTTCCTGCATTTACTAATGCTTGTTCTTGTCTGCTTCTCTTATCAGTTTCCTGTACTGTGAACATCTGCCTTGGTGGAACCGTTCTTTCATAAAGATTTGCCTCTTTTTTCTTTTTCGTCTTGCAGCAGATTTATATAGTAACTTATTTTGAGAAATTAAGTGATTTCTGCATAATCACAGGATGTTGCGCCACTGAGACTTGAACTGGGAGACCCAGCTCTCGAGTCAGCAGCTCCTGTCACTGCGCCACATCCTCGCCACATCCAGGTATCAGGAACCAATCTGGGAAGATGTACGTTGGAACGCGTTCTTCTCTCTGCTGGACACGCAGAGGCAGCTGGAACTCAACAATCCCCAGAAACAATCCGACGAACACTGAACGAGAGACACCAGTGCTCATCCGATAATCTCAAGGGAAGGGGGTTTGGGAACAAATAATAACCTAAAATAAATAGTTAAAATAAGAAGCTATAATAAGGAAAGAAACATCTGGTGCGCGTTCGTGCCGGCGGAGAAGCAAACTCTGGGTCACAGAACACTCTGGACATCTGTGCTAAAGCTAGGAATGAGTATGGAGACCAGCTCATGCAGCAGTAGTAAAAGATATCAAAAAGAACACAAATAATCAATGACATAAATCATGCATAAACGTCTGCATTGGGTCACGATAAAAGAGGTCTTTTAGAATGATTAGAATAAATCAGAACTGCACTCACACCATATGGCACCAAAAATAAATACACACTCACACAATATTGTGCCAACAAAGATTACACATAAGCACACCATACATTCTTATTTCACTGAGATAAGACATAATCCGTATCCCTCAGCTGAAATCTGTCCAAGGCTTAAGAGCGTTACCAAGACCTTCTTTCAGCGAGAAAAAACAGAGCCGTAACAGGGTAACTATAAACACTGCAATAATAATATACACTTATATCAGTAAGAACTATGCATGAAAGTACATAAATGATATAAGGAGGAAATGGCCAAAATCCAGGCAAAGTAGCGTAATGTAAACTGAGCGGGAACACGAGGGAACTGTGATATAGGATACGAAGTCAGGAAGCCTCTGACTGCGAAGAGTTTCACGCGCAGTTACCTAAGATCTCCCCAATAACCAGAAATGAGCTGGGAGTCAAAACAATGGAATTCCACTGAGCACAAGAGTGAAATGTAGCCTAAAAAGGATTTAGACTTATCTGCTAGTAGCAGCCGCAAGGATGGAACAGGACTCGCCCGACCAGCACCTGTAAAGAAGAGCCGTCACGCCGCAGGATCTTCAACAGGAAACTCAATGCGAAGCACTGAAGACGAGCCTGGGTGAGGGTTAAATACCTTTCGCCAGGCTGATGAGTCATGTAGGCTGCTGAGTCATGGAGGTTGCTGAGTCATGGAACCTTGTTGAGTCACGGAGGTTGCTGATTCATGGAGGTTGCTGAGTCACGGAGGCTGCTGAGTCATGGAGGTTGCTGAGTCATGGAGTCTGCTGAGTCATGGAGTTTGCTGAGTCACAAAGGCTTTGTTGAGTCACGGAGACTGCTGAGTCATGGAGGTTGCTAAGTCGAGCTCTGGAGTGGCCTGGGAAACAAAGATAAGGAAAACACCACCACATACCGGAGCAGAGAATTAAAGAAGTATAAGTTAGCTTGTCTTCCTCAGGGAACACAGGGAGTGAAAGAGGGGACGAGCCAAGGGCGAGAGGGATGTGAGGAGAACCTGCTAGAAGCCCCCACCCAACAGGCAGTTTTCCTAGGTAGGATGTAAGTGAGTGAAATGCACCTAGCGCCCTGGGGTTCACCCTGATTAGCTCCCCCACTACTGCTCGAGTGCGGAAGGCGGTGGGCAGTTGGATGAATCCTGACACCAGGTAACTTGTTTCTTATGGTTAAAGCTGCATGCATTTAGAGCGTGTGTGCACTATAAACACATTTATGTTTACAATCTTCAACATACATTTACTGCTGTTTTCCTGAAGCCGCAGGGGAGTTGAGAAAGCACATGGTGGGACAGTGAAATGCCTCCACGGAAACATATTTTTATCATCAGGGGCTGTAACTTTAGGAGTTCATTTAGCGGAGAGCTGCGTTACTCGTTCCGTGAAACAGAATCGCTTTCTCCATTTGTAGGTGTAGTAATATTAGGGTGGTCTACTTTGTCGCAAATAAAATTATATTTATGGTAAGTGCACCAGGCCAGGTCATGTTTTGTTTTTGTTGTGACAGTGATTTCACTTAAAAGCAACACGTAATTTGCCCTTCCAGGATTTTGAGCCTCCCTCCTAGACTCAAACCCAGTTCCCCAGCTTCAAATTCGGCCGCTCTAGCTGTTACGCCAGATCTGTGTACCTAACTGTACTTTGTTTCCTTGAGCAAGAGGCAGTTTTCTTGTGCGTGTTCTTGACTTGTTTTCTATCTTGTTTTACTTGGACCTGTCCCTGAAACCGTATGTGTTTATGTGTACCCCATCAGCTCACCCTCCCTGTTGCATCAGCCTCTCCCCGACCCATGTCATAAGTAACACAGAGATCGATGCGATAGGAAGGGCCAGTGGGTGGGGGCTGAAGCAACACATGGGGAGGGGGCGACACAACACAGATGGCGTGTTTCACACAGCCCAGTTCAGGAACATCAGAGCTCTTCGTTCACAGCCCCAGCTCGGACTCCATGGAACAGTGGGGTTATGCTTGTTATAATGTACTCCTGTTAGATGGCTCGTATGTGGCACATACAGTATACATGTGCCACATACTTACAATATTAATCATCACCACCATCTCCCTGATCAGAATTATCTTGATTAAAAACTGATTGGTGTTATTTCTTGACAGCAGTTCAATGATTTGCAATGTTATTGCAGATGAATTGTGCAACACGAGCTGAGGTCTTCTAAAAAAAATTGCACCTATTGACTTTATGCCTTTACAGACTGCTGGAATGGGATTGCTTTGGCTTCTCATTAAAAACACATGTTACATTTGAACTGGTTTGTTTTTTCACCCCATCCGTGAAGAGAAACCTGTGTATTGATTAAAAGATATGCAGAAAAACCATGACAACAAGCTTCTGGGCTAGGCCTAGCCATATTTGAAAAAGTAATAAAATCTAGCAATAAAATAGAGTTGGCTTGCTGAAAATGTTGTTTTCTTGAAGTGTTAAGACACCTGGTGAATATGAAAAGGGATGCTGTTGTAGGTGTTATATACAAAGAGGAAGCAAGGTCTAGCAATTTCCAGAACATAGTTTTTAACTAGGCACAGTAGTTATACCTAAAATGCTCTTAAATACTGGAATAAATGGCATACATTTTACAAATGTGACAGTCATTTTCTTATTTCACTGTAGTTTTGACCTCACATCACCTGCATTAAAAAAAATGATGCAGCTCCTCTATGGTAATACCGTATTACACTTGAGTTGTGATGTCATGATACCATCTGCCGAAGCCAGTAGATAATATGAAAAGCACCACACAGAGCAGAATTCCAAGAGATGTTTTTAACAATAAAAGGATGAATTGGCTTTTTAGCTCTTCTCGACTGCGTCCTTGAAATAAATATCTTTTACTGTAAATAAGAAATTTATGACAGGTTTCGTTTGCACAGCCACTATTCATTACACAATTGCAGAGAAGCATGAACATCTCTGTATGTTCCTACACAGTCTAAAAACGACAGCCATTTTTAAAAGTGATATATTAAATATATTATATTATGGTTTTCAAAGAAATTACTAGCTGCGAAATTGAGATATATAATCTCAATATACTTAGGAGCCAACTACAATATCGGTCGGAAAGCATTCCAATCAACTCAGTTTCGGAATGTTTTCCGACCGACTCGGGTTCAGGGAGTCCGACTGACTGATTAGGATGCGTCCAAACACCGTTCGGTCAGACTCCCATTGACTTCAATGGGAGCCTGTGTTCCAACCGACAACACAGGCTCCCATTGCAAAAGGGGGTTGTCCTGTAAAACCTTGTGCCCTGTGGGCGGCACCCCATGGTGCCTGCCACACTCTGCCACACTGTGCATGGTTGTAAAGAGGGGTCCCAGGGGTACCCCAACAGGGCCCATTCAGAGGCCTCTGGGTGAAAGGGGGCCCGCTACGGGCCCCTAAAGTCAGTCTCCAACAACCTTTTCATGTCGACAGACCGAAAGGCTGTTGGATTCTGACATCATATTTGGTCAGTCGGAAGCGCTGCCCGTAGAGCTCTACGATTTGGCTCTGACTGACTCAGACTCTCTGAATGCCGCTCGGAACCGATTCGGAATGACCGACTAACTACCTTGTATCATAATCGGTTGGTCGGAAATGTTACCAAGTCGGCCAGAAACATGGGTTCCGACACGGATTTAAACGAACCAAATGACACTTGGAGCCTTTCCGACCGACATCGTAATCGGTCCCTTAGTCGGAATGCAATCTGTTTAACTGAAACCATATTATCTCTTTTATATGAAAGAGTAAGTAGCCAAAGATTTAAGCAATTTTGGGTGAAAGGTTACTTTTGTCACCATATATTGTAAGGAATAGATTACCCTTGGAATTCCATGACTTATTTAAGGAATTTGGGCTTTGGCCCCTCATTCCTGTATAAATGGTCATGGAATTCCATGGTGACTGGCAGCTTTTTGTAATGTAAGCTAGAAAATACCTTATTTTGTATGTAATAACAATATCTAGCAGTATCTGTATTGCAGTTACATCATTTTAGATGAGACGAAAATTTGGGCAACTCCATTCTATCATTTCATCAATGGTGACACCATTTAAAAAGACGTTTGACAATTTTAGTTTTGCTATTTCAATTGATCTGATATGTACGCAATGTAGACTATACATCTGAAATCAATGGAAAATGTATTTATGCAACTGCATATACAATTTGTCATATTCAGAACTAGTGTTATAATTAACAGCAACAATTTCAGTTTAAATCGATAATTTGTCCTATGCCTTGTTTAACAATAAGATATGTGATGCAACTTATCTATATGAATGTCTGGCAAATGTATTAAAAGTGTTCCTAGCCTGTGACTCTTTCTTCAAACAACCCTTCATAAACCAGTGTAGAAATGTGCAGTGGGGACTGTCTTTGCATGAATGTTTATTCACCAAAATACAAGATGTAGTGAGAGGGTCCTAACTTACCCTTTGGCCACAATGATATCACAGGATTAACTCCTTGTCCTATCCTTTGCCCCTTGACTGCTCCTAAGTGTTGCTGAGGAGTTAAAGTAGGGGCAAGGACTAGAAACTGCAGGATTTAAAAAAAGGGCTTTATGAATTGTGTTTACTTTTTCATCCAGCAACAGGTTTATTGAAACCTGAAACTTAGGTTAGTTAGGGAAGTGCAAGGGGTACTAAACAAGTAGCACCTGCAAAGTCTCTATACCAATATCTGGCATCCACATGTATTTGCAGAACATTGGACTGATAAATAGTCCAAGCAAGCATTTGCAATGCAATAGGTCTTTTACTACAGAAAGGTTTAGCTATTGGTGTTGCATTTTTATTTGCAACACCAATAGCTCAAACTTTCAGCAATGCGAGTCCTATTGCATTTCAAATGCTTGTTCTAAATTGGTGTATGATTTTTCTTGTGTTGTGTTTTTATTTTATGACTGTTTGTAGTGCTGCATAAATACTTTGCACATTGCTTCTATGTTAAGCCTGATTGGTTTGTGCCAAGCTACCAGGGGGTCCAGCATAAGTTTATTTGGGGTTTGCTTGTGTTTCCCTATTACATATATTGTGGTTTTTGCTTGAGTAGGGTTTTAGACCCCTCAACCATTAACCTCATTTTTGCCACAAGCTTTATAGTTAAATGCACTCAACATTGTAGGGACGCTCACTCTAGTCAGGGTAAGGGAGTCATGCAGCACAGATAACCACTGCTCATCGCCTTGGGAGCTTGGCACGAGCAGTCAGGCTTATCTAAAAGGTAATGTGTAGTGTATCTGTACACATGCACACACGCACACACACAGTAACACAGTGAAAACACTACAAAAGGATTCCTCACCAGTTTAGAAAAATAGCCAATATTTATCTGAGTAAACACAAGACCAAAAGAACAAAAATCCAACTTACACAAGACAAAATATCACTCTTAAAAGATTAAATAAGTTTAGTCCATAGAAATCAATGTATGTGTTTGTTGCAGCACAAAGTACCTTAGGCGCGTCAAAAAATCAAAGACAAGGCAAGATGCATGGGAAATGAGGTGCCAGAAATGCAAAGTGATCCGTCAGTTCCTTTTTAGGCAGGGGAGGTGATGCATCAGTTCCTCACTGGCGGGGGGGGTGGGGGTGATACGTTGGTTCCTTACCGCTAGTCAGGACAGATGATGCGTTGGTTCCTTACTGGCTGGGGAGGTGATGCGTCGGCTCCTTTCTGGCAGGAGAGGTGATGTGTCGGTTTCCTGACATGCTGCCTTGGTTCCTTACTGTGGTGCGGTGTCGATGAAGAATCAGTGTCCAGGGACAATACATAAAAAATCCACAGTTGATGCATCGATGCGACAGTGGCGATGCAGGTGCTGCGTCGATTCCACTGCCTCGAAGCAGGTGCTGGGTCGGAGGCAGAGCGGGTGTTACGGACGTCGGTGACACGGTGCTGTAAACTGACGCTCCAACAAATTTCTGATGTGCTACGATGGCAAGCCGGGGCCTGCAGTCAAAACCATGGTCAATGCATCAAGCGGGAACCACACTGGCACTGGGAGTCGATGCATGAACTTTCTCCTTAAGATCCCCAGGTTACACTTCCAAGGGTCCAGGAATTGGACTTGGCCCCACTTGGAAAGTAGGGATTCTCAGCAGAAGTGCCCAGACACTGGCAGGTGAAGTCTTTGATGACCCTGAGACTTCTTTACAGGAGGCAAGCTCAACTCAAGCCCTTGGAGAACTTTGGAAGCAGGATACAGAAAGCAAAGTCCAGTTCTTTCACTGCTAGGACAGAAGCAGCAAGCAGCAGGTCAGCACAACAAAGCAACACGTAGAGTTTCAGTCCCTTCTACAGCATCCAGCTCTTCTTCCTGTCAGAATGTTATCAGTCCAGAAGTGTTCTGATTTTGGGGTGTCAGAGGTCCCACACTTATACTCCTTAATGTCTTTGAAGTAGGCAGACTTCAAAGGAAAGTCTTTGTAGGGCACAAGACCCTGCTTCTCCCTGACCTGGCTCCAGACACACTACAGGGTGGTGGAGACATCTTTGTGTGATGTCAGGCACAGACTTATTCAGGTGTCAGTGATAATTTCTCCCATCACACTAGCTCAGGAAGGCCCATAAGTCTGATGACGACCTGCCAGGATATGCAAGGCACACCTTGGCTTCCTTTGTGTGACTGTCTAGAGTGAATGCACAAGAGCCCAACTGTCAGCCAACCCAGATGTGTAGTCTACAGACCGGAAGAGGCAAGAAAATGCCTACTTTCTAAAAGTGGCATTTTCAAAGACACAGTTTAAAAACCAAATTCACCAAAAGATGCATTTTTAAATTGTTACTTGAGAGACCCCAAGCTCCAAATTTCTATCTGCTTTCAATGGGAAATTAAACTTAAAAGATATTGCAAGGCATACCCAGGTTACACTATAGGAGAGATAGTCCTTGCAATACAGAAAAACAAAATCAGCAGTATTTTACTATTAGGACATGTGAAAGACAAGAGTACATGTCCTACCTTTTACATACACTTCATCCTGGTCACGGGGCTACCTTGGGCCTAATTTAGGGGTGACTTACGTGTAATAAGAGGGAAGGTTTGAGCCTGGCAAATGGGTGCACTTGCCAGGTCGAAATGGCAGTTTAAAACTGCACTCACAGACACTGCAGGGACAGGTTTGAAACACGTTTGCAGGGCTACTCATGTAAGCGGCACAACCAGTGCTGCAGGCTCACAAGTAGCATTTGATTTACAGGCCCTGGGCACGCCTGGTGCACTGTACTAGGGACTTAATGGTAAATCAAATATACCAATCATGGAGAAATCGATAACCATCATGTTTTAAACAGAAAAAAACTTGCATTTTAGCACTGATCAGCAGTGGTAAAGTGCCCAGAGTCCTAGCACCAGTAAAAACTAAATCCAGTACAAGATCAATAACAGGAGGTCAGAACCAAAAAGAAGGGAAACCACGCCAAGAGCTAACAGGTCTAACAAAACGTATGCCTTATAGTTGAATCAACTCAATGCAAGAATTTTGCACCATCTGTTAATAAGCACACTTTATCTTCTAATCTAATCTAGTCTAATCTAGTAGATTTGTATAGTGCATGGCTACCCGGAAGCTTCTCATCTTCCGATAGCCACTGTGATGTCTTAACTACAAAAGTTCCTGACAGGCTCTGTAGCTGGCATCCCTACTATTTTTAACTCTGTCCCCTTGAATTCCCCTATGCCTTTTCATTTTCGGTGATATTATATGGGGTCTGTAACCCCTTGGTACTCTCCAATTGGTGCTCCCAAAGTTCATCCCTTTGATGGACCCTGTGAGGGGAACCCCCAGTAGGCTTTGAACATCTAGAAATAAAGATGTAATTCTCCTTACCATCCCCCTGTTTTAACAAGGCCTGGTTGGTAGCAGCTGATTCATAGCTTTGGTGCATACTGACCTACAAATGTAAACTGATGTCCAGAAGCTTGGGGTTATAGGGACCTCTTTGTATATAGTTTTTTTTAAAGAGACGTGTCTTGAACACTGCAACCATCACAGTCATGACCCTTATAAAGCATTAGTGTGTCTAAGCTATGCTGACAGGGACAGTAATCATTACTGATACAGCCACTTTGAGGGTTATCCTTAAGTGTTCATGAAAGTTTATCCAAGGCTCACGACCACAACCAATGTGTCTGCTTTAGTGTTACCCATAAGTGATCATAAGCATTTCTTTTTGTTGTAATGGAGATTTAAAGACGGAGAGTTCACTGGTGATCCTGCAGATAGGAAAATGACTCTGGAATCTCATAATTTAATAATTCATTTGTTGTGATTGGGCATTGTGTTGATGCCAACAGCCCATTTTTGTGAGTTTAAAGATATGCTGCTCTTAAGCTCATTGAATATTTTCTGAACCTGGACCTCTTGAAAGCTGCATCCAGGTTGTGGAACAGTGATACTACCTATTTCTTCATGGATACGACTTAATCAAGGCCCTGCTTAAGATCTTCTTCCTTGCCTTGCTGCTGTGGTCTTTGGCCAGCATGGAAGACCTCAGCCAACCTAAGGAGTCCACTGCACATTCACAGATCTTGAAGATAGCTGGAGCCCACTGTACCCCTCACAATGAGTTGAAGAATGGCAGCTGAGAATTTAACCTCATAAAGATACTGGTGTTCACAAACATCTGCTCAGCCCCTTATGCCTTAGATTCCTAGATAGAACAATGCTGCATGATCAATGCTGCATTTGTTATTTAGATGTGGTGACTCAGCCTTGTTAGTACAATTTATGGACGGAATGCTGAACAATGCAAGGAATCACCCCCAGTCACAAGGATCTGGGGTAAATCAATCATTCTTTTGTGCCCCACACCATCCCAGTTTGGACCCAGCCATATGCAAATCAGTCTTGACCCTGTTCCTTGTGGGGACAGTCCAGCCTGAACTGCCAAGCCAGGTCCTCCCTGGACCGGAATCAAGTATCTTGGGACTGGTTTCAGGGCATCACCCTTCATCAGCCAGGCTAGCTGGAATCCAGTGGTGTAGTGAGCACGGGACCCACGTCTGGGCATACCCTTCCCACTTAGGGCAACAAATGCAAAAGAAACAATTGATGGACGGAATGCTGGACAATGCAAGCATTCACCCCCAGTCACAAGGCTCTGGGTCAAATCCATCATTCTTTTGCTCACCACACCACCCCAGTTTGGACCCAGCCATATCCTAATCAGTCTTGACCCTGTTCCTTGTGGGAACAGTCCAGCCCGAACTACCAAGCCAGATCTTCCCTGGAACGGTTTAAGGGCATCACCCTTCATCAGCCAGGCTAGCTTGAATCCAGTGGTGTAGTTAGCATGGGGCCCACGTCTGGGCATACCCTTCCCACTTAGGGCTGTCCATCAATTGTTCCTTTCGTATTTGTTACCCCGAGTGAGATGGGTATGCCCAGATGTGATGAGGGGTGAAACCCAAAAACCAGTCCAAGGGTGCTTGTTTCCAGTTCAGGGAGGACCTGGCCTGGCACTTCAGGCTGGACTGTTCCCATTGGGCACAGGGTCAAGACTGATTTGCATATGGCTGGGTTCAAACAGGAATGGCATGGGGATCAAAAAAACGATGGATTAAGGCCCAGATCTCTGTACTGGGGTGAATGTATGACATTGTTCTGCGTTCTGTCCATCAATTGTTCTTTTTGCATTTGTTACCCTGAGTGGGATGGGTATGCCCATACGTGGTTCCCGTACTCTCCATGCCACAGGAGTCAATCTATCCTGGCTGATGAGGGGTGAAACCCAAAAACCCATCCAAGGGTGCTTGTTTCCAGTTCAGGGAGGACCTGCCCTGGCACTTCAGGCTGGACTGTTCCCATTGGGCACAGGGTCAAGACTGATTTGCATATGGCTGGGTTCAAACTGGAATGGCATGGGTATCAAAATAGCAATGGATTTAGGCCCAGATCTCTGTACTGGGGTAAATGTATCACATTGTTCTGCATTCTGTCCATCAATTGTTCGTTTTGCATTTGTTACCCCGAGTAGGACTGGTATGCCCAGACGTGGGTCCCATGATCTCCATGCCACTGGAGTAAAGCTATCTTGGCTGATGAGGGAGTGAAACCCCGAAACCAGTTCTAGGAGGCTTGTTTCCAGTTCACGGAGGACCTGGCCTGGCAGTTCGGGCTGGACTGCTCCCATTGGACATAGGGTCAAGACTGATTTGCATATGGCTAGGTTCAAACTGGAATGGCATGGGGGAAAAAACAATGGATTAAGGCCCAGATCTCCGTACTCGGGTGAATGTATGACATTGTCTGCATTCTGTCCATCAATTGTTCTTTTTGCATTTGTTACCCCGAGTAGGACTGGTATGCCCAGACGTGGGTCCCATGATCTCCATGCCACTGGAGTAAAGCTATCTTGGCTGATGATGGAGTGAAACCCCGAAACCAGTCCTAGGAGGCTTGTTTCCAGTTCAGGGAGGACCTTGCCTGGTAGTTCGGGCTGGACTGTTCCCATTGGGCATAGGGTCAAGATTGATTTGCATATGGCTAGGTTCAAACTGGAATGGCATGGGGAACAAAAAAACGATGGATTAAGGCCCAGATCTCCGTACTGGGGTGAATGTATGACATTGTCTGCATTCTGTCCATCAATTGGTCTTTTTGCATATGTTACCCCGAGTGGTACAGGTATGTCCAGACATGGGTCCCGTGCTCTCCATACCACTGGACTCAAGTATCCTGGCTGATGAGGGGTGAAACCCCGAAACCGGTCCTAGGATGCTTGTTTCCAATTCAGGGAGGACCTTGCCTGGTAGTTCGGGCTGGACTGTTCCCATTGGGCACAGGGTCAAGACTGATTTGCATATGGCTGGGTTCAAACTGGAATGGCATGGGGAACAAAAAATGATGGATTTAGGTCCAGATTTCTGTACTGGGGTGAATGTATGACATTGTTCTGCATTCTGGGCATCAATTTCTTTTTTGCATTTGTTACCCCGAGTGGGACGGGTATGCCCAGACGTGGGTCCCGTGCTCTCCATGCCACTGGAGTCAAGCTATCCTGGCTGATAAGGGGTGAAACCCCGAAATCGGTCCTAGAATACTTGTTTCCAGTTTGGGGAGGACCTGGCCTGTCAGTTCAGGCTGGACTGTTCCTATTGGGCACAGGGTCAAGACTGATTTGCATATGGCTGGGTTCAAACTGGAATGGCATGGGGAGCAAAAAAAATATGGATTTAGGCCCAGATCTCTGTACTGGGGTGAATGTATGATGTTGTTCTGCATACTGTCCACCAATTGTTCTTTTTGCATTTATTTAAAAAGCAGTCACAGAGATGGTGGTCTGCTGACTCCAGCAGGCCACCATACCTGGGAGTGCTAGCCATTCCCAATGGAGTCGCAAATTGCACCTGCCTCATAAATATTAATGAGGCATGCAATTTGCGACCCCATTATGAATCACAGACAGAGTCTGAGACACTGTTGGAAATTACATTTTGTGAGTCGCAAATTGCGAGTCACAAAATGAGCCATTTTGCGATTCGCAAATTGTAAGGGTCATAGATCTGACCCTCAGATTGCAAATATCTTTAAATAACATTAAATAATGCTACTGTAGGAATGCCCACCTTTTGAGTTGTGCATCCCCCAGATTTTTGCTTGGAATGTTTTTGCTGGCTCTAGAACTTTGTGCACTTTACCTCTGCTAACTAGTGATAAAGTGCCTGTGCTCCTCCTTTCAACATTATGACATTGGTATAGTCTTAGTTGGTACATTTACCTTACATATAATGCCCTAGGATATAGTACACATTTTACCCAGAGTTTGTAAGTTAAATATTACTATAAGAGTGCAGCACCTATTCAATCATCCACTACAGAGACGGTGTAAAATATGGCTTCAAAGCAACCATTGTAGTCTGACTGTAACAGTGCAAACACCGCAATTGGACCTGTCAAAATAAACCCTTCAGGTCAAAACCTTTCTTTCAAATATTAATAAGTCTCCCCTAAGTAGGTATGAAATTCTTCAAGGCGGGGTGTCTGGCATTTAAAAGTAGGACATGTAAAAATTTGAAAAGCTATGTTTCAATGTTTCAGTCCTAGATGTCCTCTGTGGAAAATAAAAAGTGTACAGATTACAATCATAATACTGTGTCTTAAAAATGGAACTCGTCCTGAAAAATAATTACATAACTATTTTTATTAGTTAATTAAAATTCAATTCAAAGTGGAAGTTGGATTTTTAATAAATATTAGGGGAGCATAACTTTTATAAAGTAACCCGTCCCCTGCCTAAAGTTCCTGAAGGCTAAATTTAAATTTGCTCTCTACTTCTGCCAGCCAGTAATTAGCATTTGTATATGTGTGAAAAAGGTGCGAAAGGGTTCCCATGAACAAACAATAGGCTGTCCTTGATGGGCAGAGATGACTTCTCTGAACCTCACTAAATATGCTGGGAGGGGGCTATGAACACCCTGTAAGGCCTTGCCTGAAACAGTGCATGCTCTATTGCTTGCAAGACATTTTGTTTACTGACAAGGGACATAAGAGCTCTTTCATTGATTACCATTGGTTGGCATCATCACCACTCTTATTTCCATGTTCTCTTTGTTCAGCATGTGCTGACTTCACTTCCTCTTTTTGTGTTTTTCCCTCCCCTGCAGCATGGCCCAAGAACTGCTTCCTTGTGGTACCCAGTGTCCTATCACTGTTCACATACTTTTATTTAATTATAGTTACAGCGCTCCTTAAGCATTCATGGGTTTTGTGGTAAATAAAAAATTCCTTTACCGGGACTGAATTTGATACAGAAACATTATAAAATAGCTCAGTAAAATGAGAGGCAGAATCCGTGATATTAGAGTTTCGGAATGGGCTTTATTCCGGTGATCGATTATAATCGGATGCTTCAAGTTCCATCACCACGGGGGTTCAGGAAGTGAAGTACATACTTTATTGACAAGAAGTAACTTTTATAGTACATACATTATAATGAAGTGAATACAGTAGGCGTAACAATTGATAAGGACATTGACGTTTGGTCTGCGTAACCGAAAATGGGTGTAATAATGAGTAAAAAGGAACATGATTGGTTATGATGTAATACATAGGTGGATCTATAAGATAATACTTGGCATAGATGCGCGCGCAGCAGTATGACGTGTAATTGACGTGTAACTAGGGGGTGACGGGGACTTGACATTTAGCTCTATATGTGGAGACGAGAAGTCTGGGGGGTCAAGTCAACCTAATCCCAAATCATATCTAACATCCTATGTTTAAAGAACTATGTTATCCATAAAAGAGGGACTCTCGGACAGAATCTATTCTATACTGACTGTGCGTGCGTGTACAAGCGTCTAAGTGTCTACACTGAATGCGAGGGGGTAGGAATATTCCATGGTAACAGGGCTATGAATTACTTGCATGAGGACAGAGAAGATGGGCCTTTTTGCTTGGTAACTGGAAGAATGTTTACTTAAACTACTAGGCAGGAATGCATCGGCTGAGGGGGAGGCAGATAATTCGAAGGTGAAATACAGTTCTTGGCAGAGAGTAGGCTGATGTCAGGCTTCGTGAGCCGCGCAGAGAATGAGACAAAGTTCATGGTCACAGATGCAGGCTCGGACTGGAGCTTTCAGAGGCAGAAGGCAAGAGGAGTTTTGATGACAGAATCAGGGCCTACTTGCCTGGACTGTAAAGTGGCATAAGTGAACCATATAAAGCCGGTGGCCTTTCATATTTAGGAATGGAATATCCGGCCTATTCATGGCGGATCTGTCAAAGGACATGTTGACGGTGGACGCACATGTATTTGCGTCTTCATAACTGGAACTGGAGGGAACATACATGTACTTGTGACATGCACATGGAACCGTTGGGGTCCAAGATAGGGGACATAACTGACCAGAAAAATCCATATTTCCACATTCCCTCCTTGTCCCCTACTTGCCCTTCAAGAGATATCAATCTTCATCAATCCATTGATCTGTTCATATAGCATCATTTGTTCTTCTTTCTTCTTCCGGGATCTTGAATGAAAATCTTGATGTGGAATGCACGATGTGGCACACAGACCACAAATCGCTGGTCCACATTGTAGACATAGACAGCAACTGAATAGTATGAGAAGGCCAATACCTAGGAAGGATAAAACTCTCCATCCCCAGGCTGATACCGCATTCCAAAACCAACTGGACCAAGTCCAAGTGCCTGGGTTCTGGTGTATCTGGCTTACAATCTTATGAAGGCGAGTGATGGCTTTATATACAGATGGCGAATTTTCTGGTATGAATACGCAGCAGCTTGATCCGATGACCCTACAAGCTCCGCCCCTATCAGCCAGGATGACGTCAAGGACAAGACGATTTTGAAGCACAACAATCCGCATAGCAGACTGCTCTTCCGTTAAATTGCCTAAGGCGGAAATAGTCTCATTCACTACTGCTTCAAGGGTTCTAGTTAATCTACGTATCAGCTTACTATTAGTAACAGTACCTATATAGGGAAAGATGCCTTTATTAAAATCTACATACTTGTCCCATGCCGTCTCAGTGTAATCGACAATGGGGAGATCTCTCCGTTCTCTGTTGTGTACTAAATGAATATTTCTGTAATAATCAGGAGGAGCTAGGAAAACAGGTGGCAAAAGGAATGCAATGTAGCAGGTACCATCCCAATCTAGAGGTAGACGCATATATGCAGTCTGACCACATATAAAGTAGGAGTGGCGAGAAGCTCTAAATGAAGATTTTCCTTGATCACTGAATTCTACTATAGTAGTGCATTTACTATGGCCCATATGTATGGAACCAACCTTTCTTACACATAATTCACCCTTCGCTGGGAATACTGACATGGTGGGTAAGACTAGTTCAATTTCAGATACGACATTTAGAATCATGAGATTAGGTGTAAAATTACCTAATCCATATACTTCATTTTCTAGATCAGTTCCTGTTCTTTTGGGGCGACCCTCCTTGTCAGGGTAACAGACCTTGAGTAAAGCTAGGTTCAGATTTCCCCATACCCAATGATCTTGGTAAACTGCTGTGTCTGAGTCTATGGAATTAATTAAGCTAAACCATGCTCCACAGGAGCCATTATGTGTAAATGGATGTGGAAAGAAAGGCAGGACTCCTTCATAATTCTGATAGGGAGGGAGTCGGCCACACACCCAACAATTGGTGGCATTACTAGTCTGATGGGAATGATGTAACATACTAATGAAAGTGTTATTGCGCAGCGCAAGTCTATAAGACAATTCATGCGGAGGTAAATCACTAAAAGAATGTTCAGCAGCAACATTATAAACATGTCTAGAAATAGGGTAATATATGTGCAACAACATACTTGTAATGATTATTAAAAGACTCAATAAAAACAAAATTAATAATGTCACTATGCAGTGGCTACGCAGTGATTTACAATACGCCTGTCGTTTCAACATTTTTCGGGTATTTTCTCTACTCAGGTCCAAGGGATACATGTCAGAGACAATTCAACCGCTTCACCTTGGAGAGGACTTAAACAATCAAATTGCTCGACTGGTTGGGCCTAAGCTTTAGTTTGTAATTTTCAGATTTGTTAGGTTCAACAAAAGGGAGTTTTGTATCAGTCTGTGAGGGAGTGCAGGGCACAATGTCTATATCCGAGGATAGTCCATGAAATTTCTTGATATGGCTTGAATGAATCCAGCCCTTGCGGCCCTCGATCTTCACGGCTGTTCTTGTGGTCAACAGGACCAACTTGGGTGCTTTCCACCTGGGCTCCAGCTGAGTCTTTCGGTCGAAATTCCTCACAAAGACAAGATTACCCGGAACAACGTCATGGGATTTCACCTCAGTGTTGTCGGGAAAGGCTGCAGCTACCTGTGAACGAGAAGATTGTAGTGCAGACATCAAGGAAGCCAAGTAATCTGTCAGCATATTACAGTCAACATCAGTTATTTTGCGTGGTATAGGCGTCCCCCACATATTTGGTGGTCTGCCAAAGATCACCTCATACGGGGATAGCCCTGTTCGAGAGTGTGCTACCATTCTCATGTAAAAGAGTGCAACTGGTAACGCTACTACCCAGTCGACACCTTTCTCTCTGCATATTTTGGACATTCTGATTTTCAGTATCTGGTTATGTCTTTCTACGAGACCTGCTGCCTCGGGGTGTCGGACACAGTGGAATTTCCACTGATATCCTAACAGAAGTGAAACGTGTTTCATTAATTCGGATGAGAACGGCTGGCCGTTATCTGAGTAAACAGCACGTGGTAAACCGTATCGTGGGAAGAATTCTCGAACCAACTGTTTGGCAGTAGTCGGGGCAGTGTAATCTGAAACCGGGTATGCCTCCGTCCAACGGGACAGAGCACAAACAACTACGAGAACATATTTGAATCCTCGACATCGTTCCATCTGGATATAATCCATCTGGAGTACTTCAAAAGGATGATTAGGGGTATGAAATCCACCCTGTTCTACGGGAACGCTTTTTCCTGGGTTGAACTGACAACAGATCATACAGGTACGGACCTTTTGTTTTGCTGCTGCTCGTAAATGTTTATTGAACCAAATGTGTTGAATGCTGTCTAGCATAGCTTTTTCTCCTAAATGTGCTGGACTATGTATAGTGTTAATTATGACTTGGACCATTGAATCAGGAAGGAACCATACAGACCTTTCCTTCATCATCCATCCTTGGTCCGTTTGGATCCCTCCTAATTCAGTCCATTTCTTTATTTCGTCTGGTGTAGCATGTGTCTGTATGTCAATTACGTCAAGAGTAGGATCTTTAACTGTCATACAATGTGTCGGTGTCGGGACTATTGTCTTTGTCATATCGGGGGTTTGAGTTTGAGCAGTCAGTTTAGCTGTTCTGTCGGCTAGATCATTGCCTTGGGAAATGATATCAGTAACCTTTGTATGGGCCTTACATTTCATAATTGATATTTCAGTGGGTAGATGTATTGCATCTAATAATGCATGAATGAGGGGTCCGTGCTGAATGTGGGCACCGTGGGAAGTTAAATAACCTCTCTCTCGCCACAGCACGCCGAAGTCATGTACAACTCCGAATGCATAACGTGAATCAGTGTATATGTTGACTTTTTTATTCATGGCTTGAATACAGGCTTGTGTCAGAGCGATAAGTTCTGCGGCTTGAGCTGACAAAGTATTTATACGATTAGTTTCAATGACCTCAGTATCTGTTGTGACTGCGTAGGCGGCTACTAACTCTCCTGTACTTGTTCTCATGCATGAACCATCTACATACAAGGTCAGGTCTGGATCTGACAATGGGACATCTGTCAAGTCTTGTCTGGGTTTTGTCGTTATAGTAATAACTTCAATACAGTCGTGGGCTAGTGGGTCTGTTCCGACTACTGGTAAAAGTGTGGCAGGATTCAATGTGTTACAGCGTCTGATTTCTATATGTGGCTGAAACAATGTAAGCTCGTATCCTGTAAGTCGCGCTATAGTCAAGTGTTGTGTTTGCGTTCTATTTACAAGAACCTCTACTGCGTGTGGTACTTGAACTGTCAATGGATGTCCTAACACTATGGCATCGCTTTGTCTGATTGCTAAAGCTGTTGCTGCTACTGATTTTAGGCATGCAGGCAGAGCCTGAGCTACGGGATCTAATGTACTAGAAAAATAAGCACATGGTTTGTGTGCTCCTGCTTGTTCCTGTGTGAGTACTGACAAGGCAGTACCTTCGCGTTCTGTAACAAAGAGTGAAAACTGTTTTCTGTAACATGGCGTTGCTAAAACGGGTGCTTGACATAAAGCTTTCTTTAAGCTTTCAAAAGCTTGTGTGTGTTCCTGAGTCCAAGGGAGAACAGTCGGTGTGGCTGCCTCCTGTGTTGTCAATTGAATGAGTGGTTTTGCTAGAAATGCATACTGAGGGATCCACTGTCTACAATATGAAGTGAGGCCTATGAAAGCCCGCACCTCCTTTTGTGTCTTGGGTATTGACATGTTAGCTATCAACTGAATGCGGTCGGGTGTAAGCTGCCTTCCCTCCTTGGACAGCGAGTGTCCAAGATAAACAACTCGCTGGACACAGAATTGCAGCTTAGAAGGGGACACCTTGTGCCCCTTTTCGGCTAGAAATTGTAAAACTGTCAGTGATGCTTTTTCACATTTGAGTTCGCTTCGGGCGGTGATCAGCAGATCATCGACGTATTGAAGCAGAGCAGTGTTAACTGGCATGTGGATACTGTCAAGTTCTCGTTTCAGTGCTTGGCTATAGATGCTGGGGCTTTCTGTAAATCCTTGAGGTGCGCGGGTGAATTTAAAGCTACGCCCATTTAAACTAAATCCGAACAAATATTGGCTTTCCGGATCTATTGGGACGCTGAAAAAGGCATTTTTGAGATCAATTACAGTAAAGAATGTTGCTTCGGAATCAATAGCTGTCAATAATGACGAGATATCTGGGACCACAGGAAATTGTGGCACAATGCATTTGTTTAACTCGCGCAGATCAATAACCAATCGATATACTGGCGGCGCTGTAGGATCTGTTCGTTTAAGAATCGGAATTATCGGTGAATTACATACATTGGAGTCTGTTTCTACAACTACTCCTTGGGCAATAAGCTCGTCAATGATTTGTAGTAAAGCCGTTACAGCATCTGGTGGTAGCTTGTATTGTCGCATTCGTGGTAGCACCACTCCTGCCTTTAGTGTGACTCGATATGGTGTAATATTCATGCAACCAACATCAGTAGGGCCTTGTGCCCATAGATGTGTAGGTAAAGTCTGCAGTCGGGGATCCATGTCTCTAGATACATAGTGACCTTTAAAATCACGTAAAAACAACCTTACTCCTTCCGGAGAACAACATATTATGGCTCCTAGGGCTTTCAACGTTTTTATTCCTAACAAGTTTTCTGGACATGATTTAGTAAGCAATAAATCTATAGTTCGGGTCAGAGGTCCTATCGTAAGTGGAAGAGGCTGTGACACTTCATTAACAATAGGTTTTCCTGAAAAACCAAGGGAAATATTCTGTGAGCCTGAGAGGGGTGCCCCTGGGACTTCACTACGTTTTATAGTTGTTCGACTTGCCCCTGTATCGAGTAAAAATTTTCTATCTTGACCTAATAATTCACTATGTACATAAGGTCCTTCTTGATCTACAGGAATCTCGATAAGGGGTAAGTCAACTTCCCTCTCTAGGCTAGTTCATGCGTAACGTTGATACTCCGGATATTCATACTGTGCAGTCTGATACATTTGTCGTGTTGTTGTCTGTGTGGCAGCAGCAGGCAACGGTGGTGCAGCTGGCACAAACTGTATTGGCTGTTGTGCGGCTGGCATGGCCTGGGCATGCTGCGTAGCTCCTTGTTCATTCTGATCTTGTCTTAGTGGCCGTGATCTTTCTTGTGTTTTACCTATGGCGATATTATGTTTTAAAACTGGACAGTCGTGTACGTAATGACCTGGCTTTTTACAATAATTGCATGTCCCTTTTACAGGTCCTGCTGAATCGGAATGTGTCATACCCTTTTTATGTCCTTCAGCTGGAACTGTCTGGGAAACTAGCATTTTCATTTTCGTGTCTTTCATGCGTCTGTGTTCATGTTCTTGTTCCTCTTTAATTCTATTGTGGTGGTACTGTAACATTTGTAACATTTGTGTTGGAGTGTTACCTTGCCAGGTACTCTCGAATTTTAATACTCTATTCTTTACTGGGGGCAGGGCATTTTCCACTAATTTTGTTACAAACAGATGCGGGTATGATTCGCTACTTGCTCTTATGCCACTATTTATACCAAAACATTTCTCGAATCGGGCATAGTAATCGCTAGTGTCTTCATCTTGCTTCTGTTTACAGGCTGAAATTGTACCCCAATCTTCCTTTTTCGTAGTTAATAAACGTGGCAGTACCTGTACTAGTAGACCTGGTAGTGCTTTAGTTTTGTCCCCAAGCCCCGAACCTGGACCTCGGGCCCTTTCTTCTGCTTCTAATGCTGACCATTCTATCTTTTGATCACCTACCTCCCACTCTTTTTCCTTGAGTTTCTCATAAATGCCAGCAGGCATCAACACCTTTAATATTGTCATGATGTCGGGGTAGGTATACTCTCCCATGAGTAACATGTCTTTAATTTCTCGGTGAAAACCCGCTGGGTCCTTGCCATGACTGGGTACTACTTTCTTCATTTCTAACAATTCTATTTTCGATATAGGCGTATATACAAATACACGTTGAAACTGATTGTCCTCGCCTTTTATTGGGTGTACTTCTCGTAAGGGATTCTGTCTATCCAGGTGATACGTGGTTCTTTCCTTGACAGGCAATGAGACATGCTCTGAGCATACAAAAAGAATATACTGCTTTCTAGATACTAGAATTTCTTTAATTAATTTGGTACCTGGACCTCTCCATTTATTCATAAGCAATTCAGTCAATATGTCAGGTAAGGGACCAGGGTCCGAATGCTGACTCTGATATAGTATAATGAGTTGTTGAATCATATAAATCCCAGCTAACCTCTGCTCATCTGGGGTGAGATTCAAAAATGTGCGTACTACTGTCTCCACTATATTTTCCGGGACTGTCCACCCAATGGACAGCTGCCCTGGCTAAATCTTGTTCATCCATAGAATCGAGAAAATGATAACCCCTTCGTTCTCGGAGTAGTTTGTCGGCGGTTTGGAACGAATGCTCGTTAGACCTTATGTTAATTATAGGTATTTGGAAATTCCTGTCATTATCTGGACATATTGGACGTATTGGGTCAGTATGACATCTAGTCTGATTCCTATTACAAGATCTTCCTCTACCTACATAGGCTATGGTGTCTGACTGTCCGGCGGGCAGGCCTGACCCTTCTTCCTCGCTTTGCTCGAACTCGTCTGTCTCTAATCTCTCTTTGTGTAGGCGTTCTATTTCTTTACGGATCTTTCGGCACATGGCTATTATACAATTTTGCTTATCGTGTCTCCCTTCTGATATATTCTGGCTCCATTTTGTAAGAATTTTCATTGCTTCCGGATCTACCCCCGGTCGGTCTTGATTTCTGATCACACAGTTTATGAGGAAACGCAACAGTTCCCCCTGTATCTCTACTTTCTGGTATTCCATAGCTCTGTTAATACATTCTGGATCTCGCCCTGTTTGAACAAAATGATATATTTTATCTAGATGCGCAGTCATTCCTGGTAGCTTCGCTAAATACCCTGCGGCTCGTCTGATACGTAATGATGCCAGGATCATTTCGTCCTCTTTACCGAGCACCGGGTCATATCTACAATCTATAAGAAGTTCCTTAAGCGTACGATCACTTACGAATTTGGGTGTACGTGAATGCGCTGACTCTTGGAAAATAAGTTTATTTATTCTAGGTGGCGTAGAAAAAATATTGGTAGCACCTCCCGTGGCCCCGTCTGGGGCGTCGGGTGTGAAAGGATTCGTCGAACGTGACACAGCAACTATAGGCGTGGACTCAGCTATAGAAGTACCTGTAGGAACAGATGCAGAAACAGATGTGCTTGCCGGAACTTGTGACTCGATTTGTTGCTGTAGGGATACGGGTGCTGGATCTTGGCGTTGGACCTCCCTGGTATGCGGTCTACGTGGGGCGGAATTAGCATACTCGGGAGCTGCGTCATCTAAATATGAGGAAAGAAAAACATCCTCTGCGGTTCTAGGATGCCCCTTAGGATGTACCTTGATTGGGAATAATGGGGGTGGCAAGTCTTTCGGTATCTCTGGAGTAGCCTTAGGTAATCCTTCGGCCAGAAGGGGATACATACCATTCATAAGGGCATTTCTTTGTCTGTCTACTTGTTCTGATTTCACTCGGATACCTTCCTCAATTAATAGATTTTCTTGAATTTTGTTTGAACTCTCTTTACTCTTCTCTTCCTGTCTACGTGCTTTTTCTGTACGTCTATGAGATTCTTTACGCCATAACTCAACGGCGTCTTTCTGTGACTGTCTGACTTTCCTTTTCCATAACTCTTCCTCGACTTTCATGATGCACTCTGCATCCCAGGTTCCCGCTGCGGGCCATCTCTGACTTTCTGGTAATCCCTTGGTGTAGTCTACCCATAAATCAAGAAATAATATAGCGTCTAAGCCATGTTTGTGATACATGAAGTGCCCTGGAGTATCCCTAGGAGGAATAGGGACGGCTTCTTCAAGTACCCCCTTTCTAGTAGTGATCTGTCTTAATTTCGAGAAGAGCGGCATATTGACAATCTGATCTGATACTTAATCTTGAACACACTAAATACAAAAGCACAATAATGGACAACCATTCATACCACAATATGCAGGATGTTTAACACATTAAACATTAAAACATTAAACCTTTAACTGAAACAACAATGATGATCGTCTGCATAACTAAATCACCATGCTTAATTCTTGACACTTACTAGATACTTCGGAATACTTGATATACTGCTAAACAGTACAGATACACTGCTAAAACAGTGCAGACCGGATTTGTGTACCCAAACCCGTCTTGACCGGCACAACCTATGTGCACGTCAGAAATGCCTCCCCAGTAATGGTACTCACCGGGTAGCTTCGGAAACGGAAGGCCTCGGTAACTTGAACTTGAACCGGACTGGACTCGACTCGCCTCGTCGGAAACTGGGCTTGACTTCGAACTGGTGGGTCTCTGTGTACCTCGGATCTTGCTCTCTCAGCTAGGCTCTGGTCGGGATACTTCGCACTTCTCACCGCCTCGTCTGGGTGTTGATCGCAGTCTCAGTCGCCCCCGCTTGACCGGAGGGAGATACAGGAAATCCTGTTGGTACGCGTTTATTGTCCGTCCAGCTGTGGCAGGAGACCGGGCCTGCTACTCACCGCCGGCGCGTGAGATGAGAAAGTGTCCCTATTCGGGCGCCATCATGTGGTACATAAAAAATTCCTTTACCGGGACTGAATTTGATACAGAAACATTATAAAATAGCTCAGTAAAATGAGAGGCAGAATCCGTGATATTAGAGTTTCGGAATGGGCTTTATTCCGGTGATCGATTATAATCGGATGCTTCAAGTTCCATCACCACGGGGGTTCAGGAAGTGAAGTACATACTTTATTGACAAGAAGTAACTTTTATAGTACATACATTATAATGAAGTGAATACAGTAGGCGTAACAATTGATAAGGACATTGACGTTTGGTCTGTGTAACCGAAAATGGGTGTAATAATGAGTAAAAAGGAACATGATTGGTTATGATGTAATACATAGGTGGATCTATAAGATAATACTTGGCATAGATGCGCGCGCAGCAGTATGACGTGTAATTGACGTGTAACTAGGGGGTGACGGGGACTTGACATTTAGCTCTATATGTGGAGACGAGAAGTCTGGGGGGTCAAGTCAACCTAATCCCAAATCATATCTAACATCCTATGTTTAAAGAACTATGTTATCCATAAAAGAGGGACTCTCGGACAGAATCTATTCTATACTGACTGTGCGTGCGTGTACAAGCGTCTAAGTGTCTACACTGAATGCGAGGGGGTAGGAATATTCCATGGTAACAGGGCTATGAATTACTTGCATGAGGACAGAGAAGATGGGCCTTTTTGCTTGGTAACTGGAAGAATGTTTACTTAAACTACTAGGCAGGAATGCATCGGCTGAGGGGGAGGCAGATAATTCGAAGGTGAAATACAGTTCTTGGCAGAGAGTAGGCTGATGTCAGGCTTCGTGAGCCGCGCAGAGAATGAGACAAAGTTCATGGTCACAGATGCAGGCTCGGACTGGAGCTTTCAGAGGCAGAAGGCAAGAGGAGTTTTGATGACAGAATCAGGGCCTACTTGCCTGGACTGTAAAGTGGCATAAGTGAACCATATAAAGCCGGTGGCCTTTCATATTTAGGAATGGAATATCCGGCCTATTCATGGCGGATCTGTCAAAGGACATGTTGACGGTGGACGCACATGTATTTGCGTCTTCATAACTGGAACTGGAGGGAACATACATGTACTTGTGACATGCACATGGAACCGTTGGGGTCCAAGATAGGGGACATAACTGACCAGAAAAATCCATATTTCCACATGGCGCCCGAATAGGGACACTTTCTCATCTCACGCGCCGGCGGTGAGTAGCAGGCCCGGTCTCCTGCCACAGCTGGACGGACAATAAACGCGTACCAACAGGATTTCCTGTATCTCCCTCCGGTCAAGCGGGGGCGACTGAGACTGCGATCAACACCCAGACGAGGCGGTGAGAAGTGCGAAGTATCCCGACCAGAGCCTAGCTGAGAGAGAAAGATCCGAGGTACACAGAGACCCACCAGTTCGAAGTCAAGCCCAGTTTCCGACGAGGCGAGTCCAGTCCGGTTCAAGTTCAAGTTACCGAGGCCTTCCGTTTCCGAAGCTACCCGGTGAGTACCATTACTGGGGAGGCATTTCTGACGTGCACATAGGTTGTGCCGGTCAAGACGGGTTTGGGTACACAAATCCGGTCTGCACTGTTTTAGCAGTGTATCTGTACTGTTTAGCAGTATATCAAGTATTCCGAAGTATCTAGTAAGTGTCAAGAATTAAGCATGGTGATTTAGTTATGCAGACGATCATCATTGTTGTTTCAGTTAAAGGTTTAATGTTTTAATGTTTAATGTGTTAAACGTCCTGCATATTGTGGTATGAATGGTTGTCCATTATTGTGCTTTTGTATTTAGTGTGTTCAAGATTAAGTATCAGATCAGATTGTCAATATGCCGCTCTTCTCGAAATTAAGACAGATCACTACTAGAAAGGGGGTACTTGAAGAAGCCGTCCCTATTCCTCCTAGGGATACTCCAGGGCACTTCATGTATCACAAACATGGCTTAGACGCTATATTATTTCTTGATTTATGGGTAGACTACACCAAGGGATTACCAGAAAGTCAGAGATGGCCCGCAGCGGGAACCTGGGATGCAGAGTGCATCATGAAAGTCGAGGAAGAGTTATGGAAAAGGAAAGTCAGACAGTCACAGAAAGACGCCGTTGAGTTATGGCGTAAAGAATCTCATAGACGTACAGAAAAAGCACGTAGACAGGAAGAGAAGAGTAAAGAGAGTTCAAACAAAATTCAAGAAAATCTATTAATTGAGGAAGGTATCCGAGTGAAATCAGAACAAGTAGACAGACAAAGAAATGCCCTTATGAATGGTATGTATCCCCTTCTGGCCGAAGGATTACCTAAGGCTACTCCAGAGATACCGAAAGACTTGCCACCCCCATTATTCCCAATCAAGGTACATCCTAAGGGGCATCCTAGAACCGCAGAGGATGTTTTTCTTTCCTCATATTTAGATGACGCAGCTCCCGAGTATGCTAATTCCGCCCCACGTAGACCGCATACCAGGGAGGTCCAACGCCAAGATCCAGCACCCGTATCCCTACAGCAACAAATCGAGTCACAAGTTCCGGCAAGCACATCTGTTTCTGCATCTGTTCCTACAGGTACTTCTATAGCTGAGTCCACGCCTATAGTTGCTGTGTCACGTTCGACGAATCCTTTCACACCCGACGCCCCAGACGGGGCCACGGGAGGTGCTACCAATATTTTTTCTACGCCACCTAGAATAAATAAACTTATTTTCCAAGAGTCAGCGCATTCACGTACACCCAAATTCGTAAGTGATCGTACGCTTAAGGAACTTCTTATAGATTGTAGATATGACCCGGTGCTCGGTAAAGAGGACGAAATGATCCTGGCATCATTACGTATCAGACGAGCCGCAGGGTATTTAGCGAAGCTACCAGGAATGACTGCGCATCTAGATAAAATATATCATTTTGTTCAAACAGGGCGAGGTCCAGAATGTATTAACAGAGCTATGGAATACCAGAAAGTAGAGATACAGGGGGAACTGTTGCGTTTCCTCATAAACTGTGTGATCAGAAATCAAGACCGACCGGGGGTAGATCCGGAAGCAATGAAAATTCTTACAAAATGGAGCCAGAATATATCAGAAGGGAGACACGATAAGCAAAATTGTATAATAGCCATGTGCCGAAAGTTCCGTAAAGAAATAGAACGCCTACACGAAGAGAGATTAGAGACAGACGAGTTCGAGCAAAGCGAGGAAGAAGGGTCAGGCCTGCCCGCCGGACAGTCAGACACCATAGCCTATGTAGGTAGAGGAAGATCTTGTAATAGGAATCAGACTAGATGTCATACTGACCCAATACGTCCAATATGTCCAGATAATGACAGGAATTTCCAAATACCTATAATTAACATAAGGTCTAACGAGCATTCGTTCCAAACCGCCGACAAACTACTCCGAGAACGAAGGGGTTATCATTTTCTCGATTCTATGGATGAACAAGATTTAGCCAGGGCAGCTGTCCATTGGGTGGACAGTCCCGGAAAATATAGTGATGAGACAGTAGTACGCACATTTTTGAATCTCACCCCAGATGAGCAGAGGTTAGCTGGGATTTATATGATTCAACAACTCATTATACTATATCAGAGTCAGCATTCGGACCCTGGTCCCTTACCTGACATATTGACTGAATTGCTTATGAATAAATGGAGAGGTCCAGGTACCAAATTAATTAAAGAAATTCTAGTATCTAGAAAGCAGTATATTCTTTTTGTATGCTCAGAGCATGTCTCATTGCCTGTCAAGGAAAGAACCACGTATCACCTGGATAGACAGAATCCCTTACGAGAAGTACACCCAATAAAAGGCGAGGACAATCAGTTTCAACGTGTATTTGTATATACGCCTATATCGAAAATAGAATTGTTAGAAATGAAGAAAGTAGTACCCAGTCATGACAAGGACCCAGCGGGTTTTCACCGAGAAATTAAAGACATGTTACTCATGGGAGAGTATACCTACCCCGACATCATGACAATATTAAAGGTGTTGATGCCTGCTGGCATTTATGAGAAACTCAAGGAAAAAGAGTGGGAGGTAGGTGATCAAAAGATAGAATGGTCAGCATTAGAAGCAGAAGAAAGGGCCCGAGGTCCAGGTTCGGGGCTTGGGGACAAAACTAAAGCACTACCAGGTCTACTAGTACAGGTACTGCCACGTTTATTAACTACGAAAAAGGAAGATTGGGGTACAATTTCAGCCTGTAAACAGAAGCAAGATGAAGACACTAGCGATTACTATGCCCGATTCGAGAAATGTTTTGGTATAAATAGTGGCATAAGAGCAAGTAGCGAATCATACCCGCATCTGTTTGTAACAAAATTAGTGGAAAATGCCCTGCCCCCAGTAAAGAATAGAGTATTAAAATTCGAGAGTACCTGGCAAGGTAACACTCCAACACAAATGTTACAAATGTTACAGTACCACCACAATAGAATTAAAGAGGAACAAGAACATGAACACAGACGCATGAAAGACACGAAAATGAAAATGCTAGTTTCCCAGACAGTTCCAGCTGAAGGACATAAAAAGGGTATGACACATTCCGATTCAGCAGGACCTGTAAAAGGGACATGCAATTATTGTAAAAAGCCAGGTCATTACGTACACGACTGTCCAGTTTTAAAACATAATATCGCCATAGGTAAAACACAAGAAAGATCACGGCCACTAAGACAAGATCAGAATGAACAAGGAGCTACGCAGCATGCCCAGGCCATGCCAGCCGCACAACAGCCAATACAGTTTGTGCCAGCTGCACCACCGTTGCCTGCTGCTGCCACACAGACAACAACACGACAAATGTATCAGACTGCACAGTATGAATATCCCTAGTATCAACGTTACGCATGAACTAGCCTAGAGAGGGAAGTTGACTTACCCCTTATCGAGATTCCTGTAGATCAAGAAGGACCTTATGTACATAGTGAATTATTAGGTCAAGATAGAAAATTTTTACTCGATACAGGGGCAAGTCGAACAACTATAAAACGTAGTGAAGTCCCAGGGGCACCCCTCTCAGGCTCACAGAATATTTCCCTTGGTTTTTCAGGAAAACCTATTGTTAATGAAGTGTCACAGCCTCTTCCACTTACGATAGGACCTCTGACCCGAACTATAGATTTATTGCTTACTAAATCATGTCCAGAAAACTTGTTAGGAATAAAAACGTTGAAAGCCCTAGGAGCCATAATATGTTGTTCTCCGGAAGGAGTAAGGTTGTTTTTACGTGATTTTAAAGGTCACTATGTATCTAGAGACATGGATCCCCGACTGCAGACTTTACCTACACATCTATGGGCACAAGGCCCTACTGATGTTGGTTGCATGAATATTACACCATATCGAGTCACACTAAAGGCAGGAGTGGTGCTACCACGAATGCGACAATACAAGCTACCACCAGATGCTGTAACGGCTTTACTACAAATCATTGACGAGCTTATTGCCCAAGGAGTAGTTGTAGAAACAGACTCCAATGTATGTAATTCACCGATAATTCCGATTCTTAAACGAACAGATCCTACAGCGCCGCCAGTATATCGATTGGTTATTGATCTGCGCGAGTTAAACAAATGCATTGTGCCACAATTTCCTGTGGTCCCAGATATCTCGTCATTATTGACAGCTATTGATTCCGAAGCAACATTCTTTACTGTAATTGATCTCAAAAATGCCTTTTTCAGCGTCCCAATAGATCCGGAAAGCCAATATTTGTTCGGATTTAGTTTAAATGGGCGTAGCTTTAAATTCACCCGCGCACCTCAAGGATTTACAGAAAGCCCCAGCATCTATAGCCAAGCACTGAAACGAGAACTTGACAGTATCCACATGCCAGTTAACACTGCTCTGCTTCAATACGTCGATGATCTGCTGATCACCGCCCGAAGCGAACTCAAATGTGAAAAAGCATCACTGACAGTTTTACAATTTCTAGCCGAAAAGGGGCACAAGGTGTCCCCTTCTAAGCTGCAATTCTGTGTCCAGCGAGTTGTTTATCTTGGACACTCGCTGTCCAAGGAGGGAAGGCAGCTTACACCCGACCGCATTCAGTTGATAGCTAACATGTCAATACCCAAGACACAAAAGGAGGTGCGGGCTTTCATAGGCCTCACTTCATATTGTAGACAGTGGATCCCTCAGTATGCATTTCTAGCAAAACCACTCATTCAATTGACAACACAGGAGGCAGCCACACCGACTGTTCTCCCTTGGACTCAGGAACACACACAAGCTTTTGAAAGCTTAAAGAAAGCTTTATGTCAAGCACCCGTTTTAGCAACGCCATGTTACAGAAAACAGTTTTCACTCTTTGTTACAGAACGCGAAGGTACTGCCTTGTCAGTACTCACACAGGAACAAGCAGGAGCACACAAACCATGTGCTTATTTTTCTAGTACATTAGATCCCGTAGCTCAGGCTCTGCCTGCATGCCTAAAATCAGTAGCAGCAACAGCTTTAGCAATCAGACAAAGCGATGCCATAGTGTTAGGACATCCATTGACAGTTCAAGTACCACACGCAGTAGAGGTTCTTGTAAATAGAACGCAAACACAACACTTGACTATAGCGCGACTTACAGGATACGAGCTTACATTGTTTCAGCCACATATAGAAATCAGACGCTGTAACACATTGAATCCTGCCACACTTTTACCAGTAGTCGGAACAGACCCACTAGCCCACGACTGTATTGAAGTTATTACTATAACGACAAAACCCAGACAAGACTTGACAGATGTCCCATTGTCAGATCCAGACCTGACCTTGTATGTAGATGGTTCATGCATGAGAACAAGTACAGGAGAGTTAGTAGCCGCCTACGCAGTCACAACAGATACTGAGGTCATTGAAACTAATCGTATAAATACTTTGTCAGCTCAAGCCGCAGAACTTATCGCTCTGACACAAGCCTGTATTCAAGCCATGAATAAAAAAGTCAACATATACACTGATTCACGTTATGCATTCGGAGTTGTACATGACTTCGGCGTGCTGTGGCGAGAGAGAGGTTATTTAACTTCCCACGGTGCCCACATTCAGCACGGACCCCTCATTCATGCATTATTAGATGCAATACATCTACCCACTGAAATATCAATTATGAAATGTAAGGCCCATACAAAGGTTACTGATATCATTTCCCAAGGCAATGATCTAGCCGACAGAACAGCTAAACTGACTGCTCAAACTCAAACCCCCGATATGACAAAGACAATAGTCCCGACACCGACACATTGTATGACAGTTAAAGATCCTACTCTTGACGTAATTGACATACAGACACATGCTACACCAGACGAAATAAAGAAATGGACTGAATTAGGAGGGATCCAAACGGACCAAGGATGGATGATGAAGGAAAGGTCTGTATGGTTCCTTCCTGATTCAATGGTCCAAGTCATAATTAACACTATACATAGTCCAGCACATTTAGGAGAAAAAGCTATGCTAGACAGCATTCAACACATTTGGTTCAATAAACATTTACGAGCAGCAGCAAAACAAAAGGTCCGTACCTGTATGATCTGTTGTCAGTTCAACCCAGGAAAAAGCGTTCCCGTAGAACAGGGTGGATTTCATACCCCTAATCATCCTTTTGAAGTACTCCAGATGGATTATATCCAGATGGAACGATGTCGAGGATTCAAATATGTTCTCGTAGTTGTTTGTGCTCTGTCCCGTTGGACGGAGGCATACCCGGTTTCAGATTACACTGCCCCGACTACTGCCAAACAGTTGGTTCGAGAATTCTTCCCACGATACGGTTTACCACGTGCTGTTTACTCAGATAACGGCCAGCCGTTCTCATCCGAATTAATGAAACACGTTTCACTTCTGTTAGGATATCAGTGGAAATTCCACTGTGTCCGACACCCCGAGGCAGCAGGTCTCGTAGAAAGACATAACCAGATACTGAAAATCAGAATGTCCAAAATATGCAGAGAGAAAGGTGTCGACTGGGTAGTAGCGTTACCAGTTGCACTCTTTTACATGAGAATGGTAGCACACTCTCGAACAGGGCTATCCCCGTATGAGGTGATCTTTGGCAGACCACCAAATATGTGGGGGACGCCTATACCACGCAAAATAACTGATGTTGACTGTAATATGCTGACAGATTACTTGGCTTCCTTGATGTCTGCACTACAATCTTCTCGTTCACAGGTAGCTGCAGCCTTTCCCGACAACACTGAGGTGAAATCCCATGACGTTGTTCCGGGTAATCTTGTCTTTGTGAGGAATTTCGACCGAAAGACTCAGCTGGAGCCCAGGTGGAAAGCACCCAAGTTGGTCCTGTTGACCACAAGAACAGCCGTGAAGATCGAGGGCCGCAAGGGCTGGATTCATTCAAGCCATATCAAGAAATTTCATGGACTATCCTCGGATATAGACATTGTGCCCTGCACTCCCTCACAGACTGATACAAAACTCCCTTTTGTTGAACCTAACAAATCTGAAAATTACAAACTAAAGCTTAGGCCCAACCAGTCGAGCAATTTGATTGTTTAAGTCCTCTCCAAGGTGAAGCGGTTGAATTGTCTCTGACATGTATCCCTTGGACCTGAGTAGAGAAAATACCCGAAAAATGTTGAAACGACAGGCGTATTGTAAATCACTGCGTAGCCACTGCATAGTGACATTATTAATTTTGTTTTTATTGAGTCTTTTAATAATCATTACAAGTATGTTGTTGCACATATATTACCCTATTTCTAGACATGTTTATAATGTTGCTGCTGAACATTCTTTTAGTGATTTACCTCCGCATGAATTGTCTTATAGACTTGCGCTGCGCAATAACACTTTCATTAGTATGTTACATCATTCCCATCAGACTAGTAATGCCACCAATTGTTGGGTGTGTGGCCGACTCCCTCCCTATCAGAATTATGAAGGAGTCCTGCCTTTCTTTCCACATCCATTTACACATAATGGCTCCTGTGGAGCATGGTTTAGCTTAATTAATTCCATAGACTCAGACACAGCAGTTTACCAAGATCATTGGGTATGGGGAAATCTGAACCTAGCTTTACTCAAGGTCTGTTACCCTGACAAGGAGGGTCGCCCCAAAAGAACAGGAACTGATCTAGAAAATGAAGTATATGGATTAGGTAATTTTACACCTAATCTCATGATTCTAAATGTCGTATCTGAAATTGAACTAGTCTTACCCACCATGTCAGTATTCCCAGCGAAGGGTGAATTATGTGTAAGAAAGGTTGGTTCCATACATATGGGCCATAGTAAATGCACTACTATAGTAGAATTCAGTGATCAAGGAAAATCTTCATTTAGAGCTTCTCGCCACTCCTACTTTATATGTGGTCAGACTGCATATATGCGTCTACCTCTAGATTGGGATGGTACCTGCTACATTGCATTCCTTTTGCCACCTGTTTTCCTAGCTCCTCCTGATTATTACAGAAATATTCATTTAGTACACAACAGAGAACGGAGAGATCTCCCCATTGTCGATTACACTGAGACGGCATGGGACAAGTATGTAGATTTTAATAAAGGCATCTTTCCCTATATAGGTACTGTTACTAATAGTAAGCTGATACGTAGATTAACTAGAACCCTTGAAGCAGTAGTGAATGAGACTATTTCCGCCTTAGGCAATTTAACGGAAGAGCAGTCTGCTATGCGGATTGTTGTGCTTCAAAATCGTCTTGTCCTTGACGTCATCCTGGCTGATAGGGGCGGAGCTTGTAGGGTCATCGGATCAAGCTGCTGCGTATTCATACCAGAAAATTCGCCATCTGTATATAAAGCCATCACTCGCCTTCATAAGATTGTAAGCCAGATACACCAGAACCCAGGCACTTGGACTTGGTCCAGTTGGTTTTGGAATGCGGTATCAGCCTGGGGATGGAGAGTTTTATCCTTCCTAGGTATTGGCCTTCTCATACTATTCAGTTGCTGTCTATGTCTACAATGTGGACCAGCGATTTGTGGTCTGTGTGCCACATCGTGCATTCCACATCAAGATTTTCATTCAAGATCCCGGAAGAAGAAAGAAGAACAAATGATGCTATATGAACAGATCAATGGATTGATGAAGATTGATATCTCTTGAAGGGCAAGTAGGGGACAAGGAGGGAATGTGGAAATATGGATTTTTCTGGTCAGTTATGTGCCCTATCTTGGACCCCAACGGTTCCATGTGCATGTCACAAGTACATGTATGTTCCCTCCAGTTCCAGTTATGAAGACGCAAATACATGTGCGTCCACCGTCAACATGTCCTTTGACAGATCCGCCATGAATAGGCCGGATATTCCATTCCTAAATATGAAAGGCCACCGGCTTTATATGGTTCACTTATGCCACTTTACAGTCCAGGCAAGTAGGCCCTGATTCTGTCATCAAAACTCCTCTTGCCTTCTGCCTCTGAAAGCTCCAGTCCGAGCCTGCATCTGTGACCATGAACTTTGTCTCATTCTCTGCGCGGCTCACGAAGCCTGACATCAGCCTACTCTCTGCCAAGAACTGTATTTCACCTTCGAATTATCTGCCTCCCCCTCAGCCGATGCATTCCTGCCTAGTAGTTTAAGTAAACATTCTTCCAGTTACCAAGCAAAAAGGCCCATCTTCTCTGTCCTCATGCAAGTAATTCATAGCCCTGTTACCATGGAATATTCCTACCCCCTCGCATTCAGTGTAGACACTTAGACGCTTGTACACGCACGCACAGTCAGTATAGAATAGATTCTGTCCGAGAGTCCCTCTTTTATGGATAACATAGTTCTTTAAACATAGGATGTTAGATATGATTTGGGATTAGGTTGACTTGACCCCCCAGACTTCTCGTCTCCACATATAGAGCTAAATGTCAAGTCCCCGTCACCCCCTAGTTACACGTCAATTACACGTCATACTGCTGCGCGCGCATCTATGCCAAGTATTATCTTATAGATCCACCTATGTATTACATCATAACCAATCATGTTCCTTTTTACTCATTATTACACGCATTTTCGGTTACGCAGACCAAACGTCAATGTCCTTATCAATTGTTACGCCTACTGTATTCACTTCATTATAATGTATGTACTATAAAAGTTACTTCTTGTCAATAAAGTATGTACTTCACTTCCTGAACCCCCGTGGTGATGGAACTTGAAGCATCCGATTATAATCCACCTATGTATTACATCATAACCAATCATGTTCCTTTTTACTCATTATTACACACATTTTCGGTTACGCAGACCAAACGTCAATGTCCTTATCAATTGTTACGCCTACTGTATTCACTTCATTATAATGTATGTACTATAAAAGTTACTTCTTGTCAATAAAGTATGTACTTCACTTCCTGAACCCCCGTGGTGATGGAACTTGAAGCATCCGATTATAATTAGCATTTGTATATGTGTGAAAAAGGTGCGAAAGGGTTCCCATGAACAAACAATAGGCTGTCCTTGATGGGCAGAGATGACTTCTCTGAACCTCACTAAATATGCTGGGAGGGGGCTATGAACACCCTGTAAGGCCTTGCCTGAAACAGTGCATGCTCTATTGCTTGCAAGACATTTTGTTTACTGACAAGGGACATAAGAGCTCTTTCATTGATTACCATTGGTTGGCATCATCACCACTCTTATTTCCATGTTCTCTTTGTTCAGCATGTGCTGACTTCACTTCCTCTTTTTGTGTTTTTCCCTCCCCTGCAGCATGGCCCAAGAACTGCTTCCTTGTGGTACCCAGTGTCCTATCACTGTTCACATACTTTTATTTAATTATAGTTACAGCGCTCCTTAAGCATTCATGGGTTTGCAGGCCATCTCCTCACTCCTGTTCCACTCCACTTTTTGTTTACCTCCTTCCACCCTCCCATCCCTCTCCATGGTGTACAAAAAGGGATGTGGGTAAAGGTCATGGAGTTGGCCTTACCAAAGCTGATCCAATTTTTTACATAAAACAAGCACATCATGTGAGGGTTGTGACAACCAAGATTGCACATAATGTAATTTTGTCATTGTTAGCGTCAGACAGAATGGGAACGTTTTTGGTGACTGTGTACCCCGAGGCACCTGTGACAGCCCTAAAGCAGCCACCTCACTTACCACCTACTAACCCATAGGTATGGTTTCAAAAGGCCCAAGTCATTCATATATCCCTTCCTGTATCTGCAATTGGACCATGACATATATGGTCTTTTGAGACAGAACTACCTTTTCAATATGCAGCCCCTGGTCTCTGTGATTATGGAGTTGATCATTGAAAAAGTACAAGTGGGACTACAAGTCCCACAATACAACATGCTGTTGATGCATGTTGCAAGCAGGCTTATGCTCTCTGAGGGTTGGGCTGCCAAAGCAAATGTGGTGAGAGATAAACTCTTGCTGGCATCACTGAGGTGGACAAAGAGCAGGACCCTGATTCTGGCTGCACGGTGTGTTTAGGTGGAGGAGCAGTTATACCTATCTATCTTACTATAACTAGTTTTTACATTATTTATGCATCTGACATTACCATCCCACTCTCCTTCAACCACCATCACCACTACCACCCTACCATATCCATGATTACCACAATACTTTGCTACCACCACACACCCCTACCAGCACTACCACCCTACCATGACCACTGTACCACCACCATACTACCACCTTCATACCACTAAGCTACCACCAATAACCTTCCACCCTACCTCCACCACCTCCACCACCCAACCACCACCCTAAAACCACTTTCGTTGGACCAGAGTGAACTCCTTGATTTTACAATTGTTCTTTCGGCTCACTCTACGCTGGCCGGTACCTTAGTCTATAGGCCGCCTGGCTATGCCGGGCCTTTTCTCAGTGGTCTTGGCGAGGTGCTTGTTTCCCGCGCTCTGCGATTTTCGCAATATCTTGTTTTGGGTGATTTTAACATTCACCTTGATCAACAGGATTTAAATGATAGCCAAGCCTTTCTAGAAGCAGTTGAATTAGCCCAGCTTACCCAATGGGTTAGCTCCCCTACCCATTGTGGTGGTCATATTTTGGACCCTATCTGCTCTAATTTTCCTATTTCTATGGCAACTCCGCTTCAAGTCTCTTGGTCTGATCATTTCCTCTCCTGCTTTACATGGTCTATGAGGGAAGGGGTAGCTGACCAACAGGCCAACTCATGTCCCCCGTCGGCCAAAATTGATCCTCTGGCTTTTCGGCTCTGTCTTAACAATACCAGGGTTACTCTTCCGACTGACCTAAACGGAGCCCTTGCTTGCTTCCTGGGTTGGATCGGTCGAGCTGTGGACAGTCTTTCTCCTATATCTTGTCGTCATCGTCACAGAGAGTCTCCCTCACACCCTTGGTTTTCTCCCGATCTGAAACAGCTTAAAGGGCACTGTAAAAAGTTGGAACGCCTTTGGCGTATCGCCTTCTGTCCAACGGCTAAGAAGGCACTGAGAGACGCACAGAAGACTTACTACCAGGCCATCCGCCAGGCGAAGAGCCTTTACTATACTCAGCGGATTGTGGCAGCTAGTAATAACTCAAAAGAAATCTTTTCAATTGTTCAGAGCTTTATGGCCCCGGAAGCCATGACTTCCAAACTCCCGGTCTCTGCATCCTGGTGCGGAAAACTTTCGGACTTTTTTGCTGCCAAAATTTGGTCCATTCAGGCGACGTTTTCCGGCAATAGTGTGCCTCTAGCTGGAGGTCGCCCTCCAACGGTGGTATTTTCCACATTTTCCCCTGTGGACCCCTCCGAGTCCCTGAAACTATTGCAATCCTTAAAGTCAGGGTCCCCGTCTGATCCATGCCCGGCCAGGCTGCTGGCCTCCATTGCTGAGACAGTCAATCTCGAGGTAAATTCGCTTGTCAATTTGTCCCTCACAGAGGCGGAAGTTCCACGGGAATGGAAACAAGCTAAAATTATCCCGTTGTTAAAAAAGCCCTCCCTTGACTCTGATAATCCTGCCAACTATCGCCCGATTTCGCTTCTTCCCTGCTTGGCAAAAATTTGCGAAAAAGTAGTCAACAGGCAGCTCACCGCTTTTGTTGAGAAATCAGGGCTTCTTCATCCGGCTCAATCGGGTTTTAGAGCCGCACACAGCACGGAGTCTGCTTTGGTTGAGGTCTCTGAGGCGATTCGCGAGTGTCTGGATGGAGGTGGAAGTGCAGCCCTTATCCTTTTAGATCTGTCGGCTGCATTCGACACCGTGCCGCATGTGATGCTACTGTCTCGGTTGGCCGATATTGGCATTACTGGTCACGCCTGGAAGTGGCTGAAATCCTTTCTCTCTTTACGGTCCCAACAGGTCTGGCTCCCGCCTTTTGCGTCTCCCCCTCAGCCTGTTACTACTGGTGTGCCTCAGGGATCTTCATTAAGTCCCCTGCTTTTTAATATCTATGTCACACCTCTAGTTCAACTGGCTGAGGAATGTGGGGCTAAAGTTGTGGCCTACGCCGACGACACTCAGCTCCTATTCACATGGGGTAAATCTGATATCTCCACTGCCAGAGTACAAGGCTGTTTGTCAGCAGTTTTTCACTGGCTATCCGGCGCCCAACTGAAGTGCAATGAGGATAAGACGGAAATTTTACTTTACGGCAAATTTCCTCCAGATTTCAGAGACTCTCTCTGGCCCTCTGCCTATCCTTCTCCTTCCTGCACGGGGCTCCCTGCAAAGAACTTGGGGGTCTGGTTTGACGAGCAGCTGTCCTTTCAGACTCAGATTAAAAAACTTACTGGCTGCTGTTTCGGTATTCTCAGATCCCTGCGAAAGTTCTTGCCTTTACTTCCAAAATCTGCTAAGGAAACAGTGGTCAGGGCTCTGATTCTATCCCGCCTTGATTATGCTAACGGTCTTTACGTTGGCCTTCCTGATTATCTACTTAAAAGATTACAGATTATCCAAAATGCAGCAGCCCGGCTGGTGGTAAATCTGCCCATCAGAAACTGCATCACGCCTACGCTCCACCTGCTGCATTGGCTGCCAGTCAAGAAACGCGTTGTATTCAAGGCTTTGATTCTCGCTCATTGTGCTCTATATGATGGCGGGCCTCTCTATCTTAGGAAGCGTTTCTCTTTCTACAGACCAACCAGGCTTTTGAGATCATCATCCCAGCTCCTTGCGAAGACTCCACGCGTTCGTCTTCATCGCATGGGGGGCAGATCTCTTTCTTCCAAGGCCGCTTTGCTGTGGAATGCGCTGCCTTTATCCTTGCGTGCTACTCAGGATTCACTGCTGTTCAGGAAACACCTGAAAACTTTCCTGTTTTAACTACCTCTGTGTCTCTTTCCTCTGAGCTCGCGCCGGGACACTCCCAGGAGTAGCTGTGCGCGTTACAAACTACAATAACATAACATAACATAACCTCCATCACTCTACTACCCGCATACTACCACCACCATCCTCCCACCACCCTAACTACCACCACTCAAACCAGACTACCACCAACATACCACCACCCTAACCACCATCCTGACCACCACCATTCAAACCAGACTACCGCCAGCCTACCACCAACCTACCACCAACACCCTACCAGCACTACCCTATCACCAGCAACCTATCACCGCCACCATACCACCACCCCAACCACTACCACCATCATAACTACCACCACTGCCCTTAATACCACCAACCAACCAACCCAACCACCAACATAACCACAACCACCATCACCCACCCAACCACCTTACCCTAACCATACAAAACACAACCAGTACCACCATACTACCCTGTCCACCATCCTCCAACCACCACTACCACCCTAATCACCATCACCCTACCCACGAGCCTAATCACCACCACCATCCTACACCACTATAAATCACCACTTTACCACCACTATCTTCCTACCACCTTGCCACCACCATCAACTTAACCAGCACCACCACCCTAACCAATATCACCACCCTAACCAGCCTACCACACCTTACCACCACAACCCTACCACCACCATACCCTGACCACCACCACCCTACCACTTCCACCCCACCACTAGCCTAGCCAACACCACCTTAACCACCACCATAGCCACCCCCAGCTACCACCACCATGCTGACTACCACCCTAAACACCACCACGACCTGTTCCACTTCCCCTACCCATGCCCCAAAAGTTGCTTCCAACCACCGCTTTCCCTTTTGCTTCCGCACACACACTTTTAAAACAAAATGCTTTTTGCACTGCCTTTATTATTATTTACCAATCTAATTTGTATCAGTAAAAAAAAAGAAATAGCACCAGTGCATTTTGTAGGGGCATGCACGTGTGGTGCAGACACCGCAGGCACCTACAAAATGACACACCCACAGCAGCCGTATCATAGCACCTTTTTGTTTTTGTTTTCATCTTTAGCCGTGCTGCACAGAATCACTATAATCCAACACATAGCCTAAAGTTTCCAAAGGAGAGACCTAAAGGATTTCCCAATGCTGTTGACATTAGAATATCTAGTCCTGCTTGAGTGTCAAAAACTGCTTGAAAGGTCTGCTAGATTTACATATAACTTTGTGTGTGTTCTTGAAAGGAAGGGAAACAGAATGCCAAAACAATTCTTGTGTGTACACTGTCTAGCTGCTAGAAAATCCTACTTTTGATCTTCTGGACTTCTGTCTCTGGGTTTTACATATAACACTGGGAGGGGGTGGGGGAGGGTAAAGAGGATGTCTAAACGATGATTGTGTATCTACTGTCTGATTGCTGGAAAAACAAACTTTTGATCTACCAGACTTGTGTCTCTAGGTTTATTGTGAGTTAGATGTGGGAGGACACTAAAATTACCATAGTGCCCTCCCTGCTCACACACACACTATAATCCGTAGTCCACAGTGAACTATATATTATATCCATCCAGGTTGCTTCTGTACCAAGTCCTGGACTGCATCTTTATTAATGGGTATCAAGTGTTGCTGCTTCCTCAAAAAGGTTCTGTAGATGCTTGTGAACAACCTTTTCCCTGATCTTATTTATTATCCACATACTACAAAATGAGGTACAATTAAAAAAATCTGGAAGGGACATGCTTTCTTAAGGAATGGTGGGGGGAGACATAATCCCCTGCTTCAGGTGTGCAGAGACCGTGTCTTCCTAAAAATACTGATTCACAATCTTCCCAATCACCCGTATTGCGAGAGCCATCATTTCTTTAGGACTCCCACCAGATAGTGGTTTTAAAGAGAGGATGAGCATCCTTCGTCTGATTACGAGTTTTGCGCAGCGGTGACTCTGCTACCCCAAAGCCGCACAAGCACCGCCGACCGTATTACGAGTTGCAAATGTGCAACTTGTAATACGGTCAGCGATTCTTTGCTATTTCAATGGCCGTGCCTGGAAAACTGGCACCGCAATGGGAACAGCAAAAAAGTTCCAGTACGGCATGGACGTGGACGTCCATGCAGTGCTGGAACTTTGTGGGGGTAAAGACAGGGGGGCATATGTTGTGCCCCCTGAATGTGTCCCCTTGGCGGGGTGGCCTAGGGAGCCCTGCATTTTCCCCTTTGTTCCTGCAATGCCAGCCTTTTCATGGCAGGGCTCTGCCATTAAAAGGCTTGCAATGCAGGAACTTGTGATATGCTGCGCAGGACTGCAACAGTCCCAGGGCAGGCACAGCAGTGTTAGGCCTTCCCCTGCACACACAGCAGCCTTTAGATAATGAACAGCTGCTCTGTCTTTTTTTTCTGTGTGCTATAGAATTGATTACAAATCCCATTCCTGCAGTGTTCTCAACTCACCTTTTTGCTTTGTGAGGAGAGGTGGTGGGGGGTAGATGAGAGGGCTTGGAGTACTAAGGCCAAAGCTGCACACTTTGGAACTGGGTAACCAGGCTCCAGTCTCCGCATTGGTTCAACATCCTGTGATTCTGGGCAGTCTCCCTGTGCCATTGAAAAAAATGAATATGACCTTGTGTATTGTAAAGAGCTCCATTACCTTTGGTCAGGTTCGCTATATATAAAACTGCAAAAAAAGGAGACAGACTCAAGTCAAGTCAAGAATAACTTTATTTTGGTTCAAAGAACCATAAAAGTTTGACAGTTTCACATTTTTTTACAATTCATTAAACAATCACGATAAGAGAGCTAAAAAACAATACATAAGATTACCTCTGTATAATATTATTTACACACAATAGTCAATTCGAGCAGCATGATGTTACACCAGTAATTATGTGCATCTTTTACTTGTAGTGCTTCCTAATTGTAATAGAAACTTTTATATTGTTGGCTACCGCTATACAAATATCCGCTGTGGCCAATTCATGCAGAAAATTAAAACCATTAATATATGAGCAAGGGCCGATTTATATAAAGTGCAGAATAATACAAAGTGCATCGTTCTTTGGATTCAAAAGTTATCTCACGGGCAAGACATGAGCTTATCCGACCACCCTCCTTGGTGTGGAAATGCCAGCAAAAAGTGAACAGTGCAGAAACAGAATCTAGTTAGGTAAAATCTAATCTGAGAGTTGGTGGAAAGAGTTAAAAAGTATTACATTGGGGCAGGTATCTGTTGGAACAACCCATCTCAGCATGCTGATAATCAAGCATATTGCCCCTATTACGGGACACTTCTTTAAGGATAACCTTGGCGTTTGGGGGTATACTTTCAGGATTTACGAAAAAATGCCCAAGTCCTATCTCATGGTATTTTCCCTCAGATAATGGAGCCATGATATCATTAAAGCATTGCCCAAGTTTAGATAATCTTTGATGACTTCTCTTGAAAACGTTAGGTCCTGTGAAAGCCAGATCTTAGACCATAAAAACAGAGGGGCACTACCTATGCGGTCTTCTATAAACTCTAATCCCAGTTCCTTGTTACAGAAAAGGGTAGGGTCACTATTCGGGGTCATCAGTAATCTTTTGATTAATTTATTCCATATTACTTGAAGCTGTTGGCTTTTGGAATATCCCAAAACACCGGCCCCATAAGTTGCGGTGGTGAGGCATTTAGCTCTATAGAGAGTGATTAATTTCCTCACAGGCTTGTGCCCTAATTTACATGCAAAATGAAATAGCTGATCCACGACCCTACTTGTCTGTTGTGCTCAAGTGGTTTAAAGTGGTTCCCATTTCATTTGATTATTAAATAAATTGCCCAAGTACGAAAAATTATTTACCTTTTCTATTCTCTCGCCCAACAGTTTTCGTTTTTGTGGTCTTAGGGCCACATACCATTATATATGATTTAATAAAATTGACTTTTAGATCAATGGGAAACCTAAATCAGTAATAGCATTGAGAGATCTTTGCAGGCTCATAGCTGACCTTGCCATTAAGACTGTGTCATTTTTTTTTTTTTTTGTTTAAAATATTTTTATTGCAGGAATCAGTAAATCGTTACATAATCGGCCAACATTATATATCACGCCCGATCAATGAGATGCAACCCTCCGTTCCCCCACCGTAAGTTACTTACACAGCCATTCAGCCCACAACCCTAGGGTCGGGCGGCGAAATTCGATGGGGGCTCAGGAGGATGTCGAAGCTGGCCCGGAGAACCCGCTGTCCGTCATCTGCTTTTCCAAACAAACCCATAAACCCAAAATAACACCCCACTCTTAAAACACCCCAAACCCAAGTAAACCCTCCCCCCCCCCCCCCCCCGCCATCAGCGCGCGGCACCAACCGCCACAGGATCTCCAAGAGGACCCACAGGGAAAGCAATTGATCTGAAAAGTGCAATCGTCTATCGGGACTCAGGGCGAGCCTCTTCCTCAAGCTCAGGGTCGCTAGGGGCGCCATAATCCCTAAGGGCCTGCACTAACATCTCCCATTCTAGCGCTGCCTCCTGTGCCTTCTCATTACGCTGCCTCCAAGCTAGCTGGTATCTGAGCGTACTCTCCCCTGCCGCCCACTTCAAAAATTCGCTGCGCCACCGGCTTCCCGTCGGACCAGCTCGTGCCTTCCAGTTCCTGGTCACCTCCCGTTTAGCAAGGAGCAGCCCCAGATCAATGAACTTGCTAGAAATTTTATTTTTGGGGGTATGAGGGAACAAGTGCAGGAGACCCACCGCCGCGTCAAGCGATAAAGATCTCCCCGTCGTCTCCTCCAGGGTCTTCCCCACTTCCTCCCAATAGGATGACAATCCCGGGCAGGTCCACAGCATATGGAGGAGGTCCGCCTCCTGGGCCGGGCACCTGGGGCATTCCGCCGAAGTCGTACCAAAATATCGCCTGATTTTCACCGGGGTCAAATAGGCTCTATGGAGCACGTAGTAGTGGACCAATTGAAAGCGGGCGTGGCGTGTGCCCCTCCAGGCCCTCCGCACTAGCTGGGCCCAGGTCGTCTCCGGGATCTCCCTGCCAATGTCCTCCTCCCAGCGGTTTCTCAAAGTGGTGAGGGGAGCTATCCCCTCATTGATCAGTCTGCCGTAAAGGCAAGTGACCGCCTTCACCGTGCCCGCAGACATCATCACGTATTGGCATACTGGGGATAAAGGAGGTTCCTCCTGCCCGCGTCTCCAGTGCGCCTGGATCGCTCGAACAAGGGCCGAGTGCAGCAAAAAATCGCCGCGGGGAATCCCGAAGCGCTCAATGAGCTCCTGAAAGGGCAAGAGCGACCCGTCCTCGTATAGATCCCCGATTAGCTGCAAACCGGCGTCCTCCCAGGTCGCCAGCCGCGACCAATCACCCCCATGGGGCAGAGCCGTTAGCATCCCCAGCGGTATTTCGGGCGCGTACGGTGTTCGCAGGTGGCCCCGGGCGTGAGCTCGGTTCCAGCACAGGCGGAGAGTCCGCTCCTCCATTGACAAGTCCTGCAAGGCCAACCGTTGTCTCATCGCTATGAAGGAGAGAACATGCCTGGCCATGCCCGTTCCCCTCTTTTCTTCGGGGCCCCGGAACTCCCGGGCGATCTCCTGGGTGAAGGCCTGGAGCTGCGCCGCTAAATAATACTTTTCGAAGTCCGGCACCGCAAGCCCACCCTCCTCCTTCGGCCTCAGTAGGGTCTTGAGGGCCACCCGCCGGCGGCCCGACCCCCAAAGGAATCCGACAATCATGGATCGTAAAAGTCGAAACGTGGTCGGTGGGACCCAGATCGGTAGTGTCCGGAAATAATATAGCAACCGGGGGAGTGCCACCATTTTAAGCAAAGCAATCCTCCCAGCCACCGAGAGCGGTAGTGTGGCCCAAAAGCCCATACTGCCTCGAAGTGCTCGAATGCCCCGGGCAATGTTCCCATCCAGGAGGCCAGAAGGTTCATGATAGACATACACCCCTAGATACTTAAAGCAGTCGGGTTCCCATCTAATCTCCCTACTCAGAGTAGGGGTAGGGGTGCCCCTGCGGACCGGGAAAAGACAGGTCTTAGTCCAATTCACTCGGAGGCCCGAGACCTCCCCAAACTCCGTGAGCGCCGTCGCAGCCCCATGTAGGGCATCCAGCGGGTCTTCTAGGAAGAGCAACAGGTCGTCTGCATACAGTGAGATGTAATGCGGGCCCGGAGGAGTCCACAGGCCCGTGTAATAGGCTCCCGACCGGAGATGCAGCGCAAGAGGTTCCACCGCCAGCGCAAAGAGCAATGGGGATAACGAGCATCCCTGCCTCGTGCCCCGTTCCACCGGATATTGTGAGGAAATCAGCGGTCCCGCCCGAACCCTGGCCGACGCCGAGGCGTACAGAACCCTGGTCCACCTGATGAAGCCCTCCCCGAGGCCGAACCTCCGCAACACAGTACAAAGGTAGTCCCATTCCAGGCTATCAAAAGCCTTCTCTAAATCCACTGAGAGGACAACCGGGCACGGGGCGTCCACAAGCGGTTCCCCTAGCAAGCGGAACAACCGGCGAATGTTCATGGTCGTGTTACGCCTGGGGATAAAGCCAGCCTGGTCCTCATGTACCAAGGAGCTCATGTGGCCGAGCAGCCTCGAGGCCAGGATGCTGCTCAGTATTTTATAATCCACTGTCAGCATCGATAAGGGACGGTACGACCCCGGATCGGAGGAATCCCTTCCAGGCTTGAGGAGCGGGACCACCAATGCCTCACACATCGAGCCTGGGAGACGCCCAAGCCTCTTCGCCTCCCTGTATACTACCAACAATCTAGGGGCTAGGAGATCGGCATAGGCCGCATAGAACTCCACAGGAAGACCGTCCAGGCCCGGGGTCTTATTTCTCGCCATCTTTTTGATGGCGCTACGGATCTCTCCCAATTCTATGTCGGACCCCAAGGCTTTCGCCACGTCCCGCTCCATTGTTCGGATCTCTAAAGGCCGCAAATAGTTATCGAGCAGGTCAGGGTCTCGGACCGAGCGACTGCGGTATAAGCGCTCGTAATATTGCCGGTAGCAGCTCAGAATCGCAGGCTGGGTGTACACCTGGGTTCCGTCTGCCCTGCGCATGGACGTCGTCAGTGAGGACTGCCGCGTAGGGTTGGCCAGCCATGCCAACAGCGCGCTCGACCTATCCCCCTCTGCGATGGACCGAACCGTATAGGCCTTATAGTCAAAACAGCGAAGCCGTTCGACCTCCGCCGCCACCGCCTCCTTCGCCTCCGCCGTGCGCGCCTGCAGTTCGGGGCGCCCGGGGCGGCGTAACTCCAACTCGCGGAGTTTTCGATCCGCTGCCTCTAGGTCGGCGAGGATACTTCGCCTCACGCCGACCTGTTTAGAGATGCAGTACCCCCTCACCACCACCTTAAAAGCGTCCCACTCCAGCGCTCTCGAGCTCGCGGTGCCACGGTTGGACGCAAAGTACTCTGAAATCGTATCACCTAGGTCCGCCTTGAAGACACTGTCCTCAAGGATCTCGGGCCGTAATTTCCAGGTGGGCACCGCCGGTACCCCGGGAAACCAGCCAAGGTCCAACAGGAGGGGGTTATGGTCAGAAATGGTCCTGGTCAAATATTCAGATCGGACCGCTGCTGAAACCAGTTCGGGCGAGCCAAGAAATCCGTCCAGTCGAACGTGCAGTTCATGGAGGCTCGAGAAGTAGGAGTAATCCCTGGTTGTGGGGTGTTGCGCCCTCCAAATATCCTTTAGACCCCAGTGAGTCTGCCAGTCCCGACGATCCCTAGCCAATCGACGAACCGGAGAATCGGGGAGGGGTGGATGCGAGCGGTCCATATCTACATCCACTACTGAGTTGAAATCTCCACCGAGCAGGAGGGGTCCGGAGAGGCAATGGGCCAACGAGCCCGATAACCTGGAAAGGAAGGCAGACTGGTCTACATTAGGAGCATACACACAGCAAACGTTTAGGTCTCTCCCTCCCAAAGTCCCCGAAATAGCCACATAACGCCCCTCTGGATCTATCACTGTGTTCGTGACCTGGAAGGGAACCCCAGCTCTAACCCAGATCAGCGCCCCTCTGGCATACGCAGAGTATGAAGTGCAAAAGACCTGCCCCCTCCACCTACGCTGTAAGGCCGCCCCCTCCGCCTTGTTCAGATGAGTCTCCTGCAGCAGCGCCATTTGTATTCCCCTACGCACTAATTAAGACTGTGTCATCTGCATATGATATTAAAGGAACAGGTTTGTTACCAATTTTTGGAAGATTGAGCTGCCTACTTGATAGAAAAGCCTTCAGTCCGTTTGTACAAATGAAAAACAGAAATGGGGCTAAAATACACCCTTGCCAGGCACCCTCTGTCGAAATGATCGGGTGAGTTTTCCCCTTTATTGCCATATCTTATGGTGACTATGGTGTTGGAGAGTAGCCTATGGAGGAGGGTTACTAGTGCTTCTTCAACGCCCATACTTTCCATCATGGCCCACAATTTGTCGCGGTTGACAGTGTCGAAGCCGCTAGAAACGTCCATGAAGGCCACACGTACTTTTTGATAATTAGGGACAAATTAAGACATTGCTCGGTTGTGCCCATCCCCCTTTTAAAACCGTATTGTGAATTGGACATGATCCCTGTGGTGGATTACCAATCTTCTAAACGGGCAAGAAGGACCCTGCGCAGTACCTTAGCTGTGGCGTCAATCAGTGAAATTGGCCTATAGCATGTCGGATAAAACCTGGGACCACTATTGCCTTCTTCCAAGTCCTGGGCAAAGGGCCAATAATAGCTGCTTTAAAAACATTTATTAGTAAAGGTGCCCATAGGTTAGGGTTTCTTTTAAAGAGATCAAGGAGCACCCCATCTGGGCCTGGGGCTTTCAGACAAATACCCTGTGCTAAGGCCTCCTTCAACTCAGCAACTGTGATGGACGAGCTGCATTGTGTGCCTGTCGTTATGTCAATGGGCATATCCCTTGAGTCCTCCTCTATTGTCTTGTGAAGAGGGTTGAAAATGCCAGAGAAATGATCTTCCCATGCTTCCCCCAAGATCAAACTGTCCATCTGTTTCGTGTCTTTGGTAAAAAATGGGCGGTTAATAATTTCCCTGAATTTTTGGGAGTCTTTTAGCAATCCTGCTCTTTCCAGATCTTCCCATGCCATCCACCTCAATTCCTCCTTTCTATTTTCAATCACATTTTTATATTTATACCTTGTGGATTTGATTAGATCTTTTTCACAGAGAATGGCACAAAGGGCCCTTTTTAATACCTTATGGGCCCTGGAGCATTCAGTGTTAAACCAACGGGCTTCTAGGGGTTGTTTTTGGGGGGCGTTCCTGGTCAGCCTCTTGGCTATGTCTGAACAAAGTAACTCAAACTCCTGAACAAGTTAAACTGGGGAGGGGTCTAACTGCAAGCAATCAACTATTAAAAAATAATTTCCTTTGATGGTATCTTCCTCAAATTTTGATGGGGTTACCTGTCCCCAGCTTAATCTGACTCTTTGATTTGGGTGATATTGGATCGGATGTTCATCACTATCCCCCGCCTGAATCTTTAAATTGAGGGAGAGAATGAGAAGATAGTTATCACTTGCACAATTAGGCTTAACCGTGAAATCCTGGTCAAGAGTAGTAAAATTCCTAGACATTAGCATAAAGTTGATTGAACGGGCCCTGCCATCACCAACATAGGTAGGGAGATGAGTGGAAGAAATGCAGACATAAATATTTAAAAAACATAAGTAGTTTCCTACAAGAATAGAGGCGGTCATTACGATTGCGGTGGCGGATTCACCGCAATCGTGCGGCCAAATCCCACCTGCCAGATTGCGATGGTGAGCGGCGTGCATGGTGGACGGAAAGTCCACCCGCCAATGGTCCGACAGCAGCAATCGTAACGATTGCCTGTCAGACCGCAACGCATCAGTAGAATGGTGGTGGTGACTGGCAGGCACCGCCCGCCATATTACGATGCTGCATCCCCACCAGCGTTTCCATGGCAGTGAAACTGCCATGGAAAGGCTGGCGGGGATGTACTTTGGGTGCCCGTTGCGGGCTCCCCTTGTGCTGGGGGACTTTTGTTTTGCACTGGGGAGACAATTATGGTACCCCCCTACTTTTCTCTGCACCAGGTGGCAGGCACCGCATGGGCCTGCCACGTAGTGCAGGGAAATGCAAATAGTGCATTTCGAACATTGCAGTGGGTGCTGCAGCCAGCAGCACCCGCCGCAATGTTAGACACACGATGCGACCGCCATGTTGGCAGTCGGATTGTAATCTCATGTGTGGGACCGCCGCCTTAAAGGCTGCCGGTCCCAAGCACCCCAACGATGGCAGACAGACTGAAGTCAGTCCGCCATCGTAATGAGCCCCAGAGTTTAAGGCTTTACCCTGAGGAGAGTGAATAAAAGGGGCCAGGGGCTGGCCCTCAGTGTCTTCCAGCCCACACACACTTTAGGAGCTGTACTTACAAATTGTGCAAATAAAGTCCCCAGCCCAAAGGATATATAAAGGCTGCTACTTCACGGCAGCTTGAGTAATTTCCATTTGCTGGGATTCTTTTACTTGGCAGTTACTTTTGTCAAATATGTTATAATACCAGTTCACCAATAATACTTTGGCCTTAGCTAGGTTTGAAATCACTATTAGTTGGTACCAGACCTCTGAACTTATACATTTGGCTTTTACAGGGTCATATTTAACCGTGATGAATACCACAATCCCTCCCTTGGCACTTCCTGCAGGAGATGGAGTTGCAGGAACACAGAAGGATCGGTAATCATCTACAAAGATATCATCTATAGGCCAAGTTTCTTGAAGACAAATGATATCAAAACCTCTAATAAAGCCCAACCAGTCCTCGTTCCCCTATTTTGAACAAAATCCTGCAATGTTCCATAATGTGATTTTGAAGTTCAAGGTGGTGTTTCCCTGCTTAACTAGCCCCTGAGTTATGTCAACCGGTACATCAGATGTATCAATGACTGGAGAAAAAACCTCTTCAGCTTCATTTTCTGCCTCACAGATGTCTATCCTTAGGTTATTGCTTGAGTGTACCAAACCTCCCGCCTCTATTACCTGGCCAGACTGATCTTGCAGTCAATCGATATCAGTTTGGCCTGAGAGTATTTCAAAGCTGTTTGACTGGATGAACCGATGTAGGCACATGAAGTGGTGGTTTTTGGTACCAGTTGAGAGTTGCCTTTGTTTAAAATTGGGTCCCCTATGGGGGGATAGAAGAAACCTAGAGGGAAGGTCCTTATGGGGTCATTCTCACCCAATGCTTTCTCAAGGTGTGTCAATAGGGAGAACACACACCTAGGGTCGCTAAAACTAAGAACCACGCAACCACTTTTACAGATTTTGCTGTGTGGCCCGACCAACTCACCTGCTGAGCCATAATGATGTTATCGAGCAACTTTGTCTAGTGCGTTGTTTTACTATTGCACCATTAGGCTGATTTATTAATGAGACTTTGGCAGTCTTCGTGGTGGCCAGGAGGGAGAGGGGGGACTCCTGTTAATATCAGGGTGTAAGGGGTGCAATCTGGTGGTAAATTTAATATGTCTTTTGCTCCTTCCCCGCCTATAGGTGGATGTGTTAAGCCGTTGGGATTTGGGTTTACATAATGCCATCTACCCCCGATCAGTGGGTCATGACAAGAACGATTGACCTCGAACAAGTTAACCCCTTGTCCCACCTTTTGTTTTTTTTCTAGGGGGTACTGTATACCAATGGATCTGTTCGGTAGACTTATCAGGGGAGAACTCATTTGTTGTTGTTAGGGGGACAATCCTATCATGAGGTGCAGCTTCTTGATTGTTAGTGTGTGGAGCCACATCCCTCAGTGTGGTGAGTGTTGTTTTCTTCTTTGAGTCCCTTACCAGTGGGCAGAGCTGTTCTTCGATGTGACCCACTTGTTCTAGGATGGGAGCCAGCGCCTCTGATACCAATTTGCTGATTTTATTAAAGAGAGAAATGTCTGCTCTCTCTTATGTGGCTCCCCTTTCCATGCCACCACTTAACCTATTAGCACTTCCTGTCGAGAGGTCTTGCCTGATTCCGTTGATCACAGGGGACTGACCCTTTAGTTTAAGACCTGCCTCTACCACCTCTATTATTTTCCCTTTGCCCCTTATTGCTTATGGACATGTACTCTCCTCCACAATCAAGTTAAGGTTATGCAAGTTTATATCATCGTTAGCAAGGACTCCGGCTTTATTGCTAATCCCCACCATGTGAGAGAGTGGTACTGGAAACCTGGGCTCAGTGTCAATCACAATACCAGTCTGTATAGCGTCTGCAGTGACCAGGGGGGATAGAGATGGAGTTGGGGCTAGTGAGAGTCTCTGCTCAGATTGCTCAGTTTCCTTGCTGATTGCCCCCACGCCTTTTTGCAGGAAGCCATCCAGTGTAGAACCAGTGGAATTTCGAGCGGGAGTGGGTTTCCGTCTACCCATGGCTTGACGGCTTGATTGGCCTGGGCTAGTGGTCAGTTAGAGCCCGACAAAGAACCACAATGAGATGCCTGTCTAATCAAAGCAGCATTGTAGAAAATATGGGGTTTACCTCTAGTGGCACCTCTTGTTGCTGAGGTAAGACACTATGTCCCGATATGAAGGGGCCAAGTGAGTAGGCCCAGCCCAGCTTTGATCGGCCGTGGGCAGGCTCAGACAGGCCTGCCCTTGGCCCGGGCACGCCCATGTGCTTCCCGTGCTGCAGGAGAGAAATACTGCATTTGTGGTGCAGAGAGGGCTGGTTTCGCCTCCCGTGCCAGAAGAGAAAAGAATGCTGCGGTACCACCCCAGCCAGCTGCCTTCAAGCTTTGAGTGCAGGTGCCTCAGGCGGCCCTTTGGTTGATCCCGTAATGTGGGAGAGAAGTGCTGCCTTTGTGGTGCTGGGATGGCTGGTTTGGCCTCCTGTGCCGGAAGAGGAAAGAATGCTGGGGGACTGTGTCCCACCCCAGCCAGCTGCCTGCAAGCGGTGAGTGCAGGGGCCTCAGATGGACCTTCAGTTGATCCCAGTTGATCACACAATGCAGAAGAGAAGTGCTGCCTTTATGGCGCAGGGAGGGCTGGCTCCGTCTCCCGTGCCGGAAGAGGACAGAATGCTTGGGGAAGAGTCCCACCCCAGCCAGCTGCCTGCAAGCGATGAGTGCAGGGGCCTCAGATGGGCCTTCGGTTGATTCCGTGCTGCAGGAGAGTAGTGCTGCCGTTGTGGCGCTGGGAGGGCTGGCTCTGCCTCCCACGTCAGAAGAGGAAAAAATGCTCGGGGACCGAGTCCCACCTCAGCCAGCTACCTGCAAGCGGTGAGTTTTGGGGCCTTGGACAGCCCTTCAGTTGATCCAGTGCTGCGGGAGAGAAGTGCTGCCTTTTTGGTGCATAGAGGCCTGGCTCCACCTTCCGTGCCGGAAGTGGAAGGAATTGTGGGGGACCAAGTCCCACCTCAGTCAGCTGCCTGCAAGCGGTTAGTGCAGGGACCTCAGATGGCCCTTCGGCTGATCCCAGTTGATCCTGCGCTGTGGGAGAGAAGTGCTGCCTTTGTGGTGCAGGGAGAGCTGGCTCCGACTCCGGCACCGGAAGAGGAAAGAATGCTGGGGGACTGAGTCCCACCCCAGCCAGCTACCTGCAAGCAGTGAGCGCAGGGGCCTCAACACCCCTTGGGTTGATCCCAGTTGATCCCGCGCTGTGGGAGAGAAGTGCTGCCTTTGTGGCACCGGGAGGGCTGGGTCCGCCTCCCGCACTGGAAGAGGAAAGAATGCTGGGGGACCGAGTCCCACCCCAGCCAGCTGACTGTAAGTGATGATTGCAGGGGCCTCAGAAAACATGCCCGTCTCCCATCAAGGCAACAGAGCCACTTGCCCTCCCCTTCTGATTTAGGGACCAGCTCTACTGCAGGTGTTCACATTCCTCTCAATGGTGTCTCAAAATAAATAAAAGAGCTGTCCAGAAGGCAGTATTTGACAGCTCATTATCTGTGTCATAGAAACACCACTGACATCTCCTTACATACACAAGCTGCTCTGAGACACTTCTTTTATGCACAGTGACTGGGTAGCAGAGACCTCAGGGTCCAGTCTCTGTGCACAGAAAAATTGCTGGCTAGTGGATGGTATAGATAAACATCACCTCAGTCCCCTGGCTCTTAAAACCTAGCGTATCAGCAGAGAGAAAGTAGGAATCACTTCAAAGGCTTCACTGAAGCATTTTATGGCAGCCAGAGTTCAAGGAGATGCGCGCTGCATCACACTAAATGCACGCAGGGAAAACACATTGTGCACGCCTGCTCAAACACGCAACTTAGAGGGAACTATGCTCTTAATGTCCCCCAGAACTGTTGGAGGGGCACAGGAAGAGGCCCCCCTGGAGACTACTGAGGAGGACATTGCCTCCCTGGGTGACCTACATGAACCTACTTGGCAAGGGGAACCTACAAAGAGGAATTCTGAAAGCACAGAAGGAGTGCTCAACCCTTGAGGACCTGAGATGGCAAGCTGAATCCCAGGCAGTTAGTGACACCACTGAAGATCACCTCATCTATTGGGGGAACGACTACTGCATAGTGAGCCTAAGGCTCACTAGTTCCCCAGTGTTACAGGGCCTTCCTACTGGGGACAGCTCATAAGATACCCCTGGCAGGAAATCTGTAGCAGGACAAGCCCCATCTCAGGCTTGTCATCCACATTTACTGGCCCCAGATGAAGACAGCCTCTAATGCTTTCTGTGGGAGTTGTCTTAGCTGTCAGGATAGTGGGAAGATGTGGAAAAAGCTAAAGCTCCCCTGAATCCCATGCCTGTTGTTGGCACACCCTTTGAAATGGTGGGCATTTATTATGTGGGACCCTTGGACCCCAAAACAGCCTTAGGCAGCAGGTTTATCCTGGTATTGGTGGAAAATGCCACTAGGTACCCAGAGGCCATTCCTCTGAAGACTGTCACTGCTCCTATAGTGGCTAGGGCTGTGATGGGGACTGGTACCAGAGTGGGTCTACCCAAAGAAGCGGTGTCAGACATGGGCACCAACTTCATGTTTGTGTACATGAAGGCTATGTGAAATGAGTGTGGGTTTACTTACAAATCCTCCACAACCTACCATCCACAAACCAACGGTGTTGTTGAGGGGTTCAGCAAGCCTCTGAAATGCATGATTATGGGTCTATAAACACATGAATTAGCGTGGGTCAAAGTAGAGATCCCACTGGTAATCTACAGTGCCCCTTCAAACAGCCGTCTGGTGCAAGATCGCAATACCAGTGGGATCTCTACCTTGATGAAAGTGTACCAACAGGAGAGACCCACCCTGAACAGACCATGCAGCAACTAGCTATCCCGTATTAGGTTGTTCCCACCTCCCACCTAATGATACCAGTAGAGAGGTAGGTCCTATCTTCATTTGTTATATCTATGCATATTCAGCACTTACTATTTGCAGTGTAGGGATACATAGACACAGCCCTGATGAATGCCATATACAGTGACGCATACAGGTCATCATACCCAGTTATGCCTCCTGTATTTACCCGTTGGTCATTTTTTTTAATCAACCTAGGATACCAACAAAATAAAGGACACTTTAGTGGTTTATCCTAAGGCTTTTTAACTTACAAACTGGACCTAATCATTGTCCTGAAAAGATAAGATATATCTAAGAACTCCCGCAGGTAAATCTCAATCTGAGGTCAAGTCCACCCTAGTAGTACCAAATTACCAGGGTAGGACAAGGTGGCAAACGACGAAGCATGTCACAGTTTGTGAGTGAGCCATCCTCATCCAATTCTTGGAATAGCCTAGAAATTGGGCATACACAGGTAGCAGCAGATAGGGACCCTCCCACTTCCTTCACAAACGACTCACTTATTAGCCAAGTTGACAGATAGCAGAGCCCTGAGGGTACCACTCCAATTCTTGTATTTATAGATATAATTAAGGGCAGGTGTAAGCCCTATAACGTCCCACAATCACTCTTTTTGGTGTGATACAGTATGATTATGGGCCTCCCTGAGGCGGAATTGGGAAGTCCTCTTACCATGCCTGCTTTTTGCTTACAGAGAGGTTCAACAGAAGGGAGTGGGCTTTAACTAGGGGTGGGTGAAGAATTCCGCTCCGCCAACAGAGTTTGCAGAGTTTTGCCCTCTCCACACTCTTCGTGGAGTGCGGAGTTCCACAAAACCTCTTGAAGTGATGCAGAGCAGATTTTTTTCTTTTGCGCGGCCTACCACCATTAAGTTGTTGAGTGCGAGCAAGACAAACTGCACTCTAGACCTCCTCCTGCCGAGATTTCTCAATGCGGGTAGACACGGCAGATCGCGACCACTTGCACTGAAACATCTGGTGCTCTTGTTGAGGAAGCTGCCGCTCAATTAGAATGTCTACTCCAGAAGTAGTATCTTCTGGTGTGACATGTAGTGCTGTTTATGGTGATTTTACAGCGTGGGACAAACTGCTGGTACTAAAGATCATTGTGAGCAGTGTGACTTACCACATTCCGCCGCTCGCTGAACTCTGCTGAGCGCGGTGGAGTTTTTTCAGCACATCGTGGAGTTCCACGGAGCAGAACTCTGCAAACTCTGCCCAGGCCTAGCTTTAACCCGTTTGAATTGCTGTATGACCAATCTGTGAGGGGACCTCTCAGTCTGGTCAAGGAGATGTGGGAGCATGCTCCCAAGAAACACCCCCAGGATGTGGTGAGCTGCATGCTAGCCCTCAGGAACCAGATGGCCAAATTCTGGAAGAAGTCTTCTGAGAACTTGGAGGCTAGCCAGGAGGTAATGAAATAATGGTATGACCAAGTGGCTACCATGGTGGAATTACAACCTGGACATAAAGTGTGGGTGATGAGACCAATGGTACCCAGGGCTCTCCAGGACTGCTGGACTGAGTTCCAATGATGTGGTAGAGAGTAAGGACATGTCCACCTACCTGGTGGACCTTAAAACCCTGAGAAACCCCTTAAGGGTACTCTAACTCAACTGCCTCAAACCCCACTATGAGGGGTCTGAGGTCACCATGTTACTGTTGACAGATGATGAGAAGGAGGAGGAGAGTGAACATCTCTCTGATCCCCTGTCTTTTAAAGAAAAGGATAGGTCAGTGGAGGGTGCCAGCCTCTCCCCTTCTCTTACCCCAGTACGGCACAGGGACTTTTGCCAGTTACTGGAACAGTTTGTCTCCCTATTTTCTCTCATTCCTGGGCCTTGCACACATGTGCACCCATGACATAGACACTAGGGACAGCCTGCCCATCAAGAAACAAATGTACAGGCTGTCTGACAAAGTGAGGGCCAGCATCAAATCAGAAGTCTCAAAGATGCTGAAGTTGGGTGTCATTGAGCCCTCCAGTAGTCCCTGGCCCAGCCCAGCGGTGCTGTTACCAAAGGCAGCCCCACTGGGAACCGCCCCAGAACTCAGGTTCTGTGTTGACTACAGGAGACTCAACTTAGTCACCAAGACTGATGTACATTTCATTCCCCGAGCTGATGAGCTCAATGGTAGGTTGGGGGCCACCAAAATCCTGAGCACCTTTGATTTGACCTCAGGGTACTGGAAGGTTGCTCTGACTGAGGGGGCTAAGGATAGGTCTACCTTCTCTACACCAGAGGGCCACTTTCAATTTAAAGTGATGCCCTTTGGACTCATGAATGCCTCTGCCACCTTCCAGAGGCTGGTGAATCAGGTTATAGCTGGGATGAAGGCTTTCAATGCTACATATTTAGAAGACATAGCTGTCGTCAGCAGCACCTGACAGTACCACCTATTTTGCCTGCAGGAAGTGCTTCAGGCCCTGCAACAGGTAGGCCTGGCAATCAAGGCCAGTAAGTGCCAGATAGGGCAGGGGTGTGTGGTGTTCTTGGGACACCTGGTGGGCAAGAGTAAGGTGCAGCCCCCCCATGCCAAAATAGAGACTATTCAGCCCCCCAAGACTCAAACAGGCACCATTGTTGTCACCTTGACTGAGCTGGCCTCCAAGAAGCAGCCCAAAATGGTGATCTGGACAGAGGCCTGTCAGATAGCATTTGACTCCCTAAAAAAAAGAAAAACAGGTCATGGGCACAGCCCCTGTGCTCAAGGCCCCTGACTTTTCCCAGCAATTTATTGTCCAGGCAGATGCCTCGGAGTATTGTACAGAGGCAGGCCTATCACAGCTAAATGCAGAGGGCCAAGATCAACCTGTAGCATGTATCTCAAGGAGGCTACTTCCAAGGGAACAGAGGTGGACTGCTATTCGGAGATAAGCCTTTCCTGTGGTCTGGGCACTGAAGAAACTGAGACCATACTTGTTTAGGTCTCACCTCTGAGTTCAGACAGACCACAGGCCCCTCGGGTGGCTAATGCCAATGAGGAGTGAGAATCCCAAATTGTTGCAGTGGTCCATCTCCCTACAGGGACTGGACTTTAAGGCAGAACATCATTGTGGGTAAGACCAAGCCCTTTTGTCGCTTAGTTAAGAATACTCCCAAGGGGTTGGGTAGTTCTCCCCACTTTCAACTAGGGGGACATGTGTTAGACCTTTTAGCCTTAGGGTGGTCTTCTCCTAAACCTTATGCCTAACCTCCTCCATTTTGCTGAACTTATTTTTGTTGGCCTTAGGACTCTGTGCACTAAACCACTGCTAACCAGTGCTAACGTGCTTGTGCTCACTACCATCAAACATGGTTCCATTGACCTATACACAATTGGCATATTTACTTTACTTATAAGACCCTTGTAGAGAGGTATACCAAATACCCAGGACCTGTAAATTAAATGCTATCACTGGGCCAGCAACACTAATTGTGCCACCCACCTAAGTAGCACTGTAAAACATGTCTCAGGTCTTCCATTGCATCCTGAAGCATTTTTAACCTGCTATATTGATTTGGCATTAAAGCCCCCTTGCCAATACTTAAACTCCCTTTTAATTTTCAGTATGCCTGCAAGATAGAGATAAGTTGAGCGGAGGCATTTTCCGGGGTGGTATGGGGTAATGAGAGGTCTGTTGATAGCCGGGCCGATACCCCAGAAGGTCCTATGGGCTATGTACAGAGCCTTAAATTTGATTCTTTCGGAGATAGGTAGCCAGTGGAGCATCTTCAGGGCTGGTTTGGCCGACTTTCTTTTTGGTACCCCAAGCAATAGTCTAGCCGCACAGTTCTGTGCATCTTGGAGTTTCCTTAAAGTTGTTTTGGTTGCTCCAAGGTAAAGAGAGTTTCCGTAGTCCAAGCGTGATAGGACCAAGGCCTGTATCAGGGTCTTCCTTGAGCTCATCAGAAGGAGGAAAAGTAGTCTAATAGCGCCAAAACAGACTCCAGCTACTCTTACTGCTTGGTCGTCGAACTTAAGGGAGCTGTCCAGCCAGATGACGTGGCTTTTTATCTTGGTCTATGGAGTTGGGGGAGGCCCCAGGCAGTTGGGCCAGATCTGTTTGAGATCCTGAGGTGTTACCCAGGAGCATTAGCTCTGTTTTTCCACCATTCAGCTTGAGGCAGGAGTGTTCCATCCACAAAGCCACTTCCCCTAGGCACGTTTCAAAGTCAGAGGGGCGGGTGTCGTGGGCCATTGAGGGTGATTACCAGCTGGGTATCATCTGCGTAGGTGACAATTTTGATCGCATATGGCAGAATGATATGTTCCAGTGGCTGCATATATACATTAAATAATGTAGGGCTCAGGGAGGATCCCTGAGGGACTTCGCAGCTGATCGCCAGGGCTCTAGAGGTTGACTACCCTGAGAAGACCTGAAAGGTTCTCTTATCTAGGTAGGATTGGATCCAGTCAACTGCCTCACCTAAAACGCCTCTCCTCTTGAGTCTCTCCAATTGGATGTTGAAATTCACAGTGTCAAAGGCTGAGCTCAGGTCTAGGAAGATGATGGCCACTGCCCCCTCTTGATCGAGGATCAGTTTAGATTCTTCCACGACTGCAAGCAGGGCAGTTTCAGTTCTGTGTTCAGGCCGGAAGCCTGTCTGTGTGGGATGTAAGAGGTCGTGGATTCCCAGATATTCTGAGAGGATCGAGTTCAATTGCTTTTCTAGGGTCTTAATGATCACTGGATGCAGGGATATAGGCGATAGTTACACAAGTCATCCGGGTCCAGGTTGTTGTTTTTTTAGTAGAGCCCTCACCATGGCATGTTTCCAAGGTGCAGGGACTGAACCGGTGGCCATAGACTGATTTATCATTTCAAGCATGCGGGCGAGTATCACTTTTCCTGCTTTGCATAGTGCGTGGGGGGGCTGGGTCTAGGAGGGAACCTGACTTTATTTGAGAGAGGATTTCTGATAGCCTCGCTAAATTCAATGGGGAGAAATTCTTTAAGAGTGTGGTCTGGGCCGGGTGGAGGCTTGTCCGTTACGAAGAGGTCACAAGGGCAGGGTGGGCTGGTGAAAGCAGTGTAAATGTTTTACATTTTTACTAGAAAGAAGCCTGCTAGTTCATTACATCGCTCAGGGGCGGTCACCAGAGAAGATTCGGATCTCGGGAATTTCTCTAGGGTTGATAGCCATTGAGTTAATTCTCTCTTCGTAGTACGATGCCTGGGCAATTTTTATTTCATTTTGATAGTGTTTTATGGATTCTCTGTATTTCTGTTGAGGACATTATAGTCTTTCCTCCATTTCCTCTCTAATCTTCTGCAATCCTGTTTAAGGGATCAAAGTTTGGGGAAGTACCAGGGTGAGAGCTTCTCTCTCACTTTATGGCAGGGTTTAGCTGGGGCGACCATGTCCAGTGATATCTCGAACCAGGTGGTGAAGTTATCTGCGGTTAAGGTGAGATTAAGGTTGGATTCGGGTTTTAGACTTTCTAGGGATGTGGTTCAGGCTTCTACTGATAGTTTGGCCCATGGCCTGACTCTCATGGGGGTGCATTTTGTGTCTGGAGAAATGGTTGGGGAATTAATGTAGATGGGAATCAGGAAATGATCGGTCCAGGGCAGGGGGGTGGGATCGCATACCGATAGTTCATTATTATTGGTAAAAACTGGATCGAGAGTATAGCCCAGTTTATGGGTGGGACATGTGACTTTTTGGTGGAGTTGAGTCGCTAGTAAGTCCTTAGTCAGCTCTGAGGCATTAGCCTTATCAAAGTCATTGAAATGCAGGTTAAAAATTAATCCCCCAACTGCATAGTATTTGGGGGGGTACCTACTAGTGTAGCTGCAATGTCTGGCAGGAATTGAAGGAATTGCCAGAGTCCACCCGGAGGGCAGTAAATGAGCACTCCGGAGAGGCGGTGTAGCCTTTCATATTTTAGGTTATAAAGGATTCATACCTACAGTGTTTCCAAAGGCAGCGTGACATAGATGGACATAACCATCTAAAGGCAGAAGATATTTTACACTTCCTAACCATCGCATGTACCACCATTCCCTGAATATTAGAAATATTTGCAGTATTTCTTTAATGCTTTGGATACACTACTAATTGGGATAAGACAACCCTTTTTGCAGCTAAGCAATTGACCTGGCATCAGGTGGTGACCAAACATCAATGTGTATCCTGATGGTATCCAATACATGAGGGATGAGATTTCTCGAGGCTAGAAAGGCTAGTATGAATGGTATTTAGTTCCACTACACCAGCAGTTCAATAATGACACTACACACTGGAATATGCTCCTAGTATCTCTGCTAGGCAGGATTGCATTCTATAAAATTATTTTGCTGCCCATGTTTTTGTAAACTATGCTGAATACCATCTTTTTGATTCTAAATACCATCATCCGACAGGCTTAAACCACACGAGCATTACTGTGTGGATTCAAAGCCCTTTGCCTTACCCAACCTAAGCTTTACAGATCAACATAACGATATAGCCCTACCAAATCGTAGCGGCTACTCTTGGATGGCCCACTCAATAGTACTGAGTGGATGTGAATATTACCCATATTAATACCCATCTGTTAAATTGGAAAAAGTTATTGTAGCCCATACAACATAGACACATTATAATTATAGGGTGGGAAAATGCAAGGCTATCAAAATCATGCCACAAAAGCAATGAGAACTGCCTGGCTCAATGCATTCAAGATAATAATAATAATAATAATAATAATAATAATAATAATAATAATAATAATAATAATAATAATAATAATAATAATTTATGAAGCACCTGGTCACACAACTGGTGTGTCCCCGTGCTAGGAACCACTACGTGAAAATGGCTAAAAGCGACAGAGAGAAGTAAAACAGGGGTAATATGTACATAAAACCTCAGAGCTGGAAGAGCAAAGTTTTCAATCTTTTTCGGAAAGTATTCTCCGATGGCTCTACTCGAAGAGAAAGGGGTAATGCAGTCCAGTTTTTGGCTTCCATATAACCAAATGAACGCACACCCATTCTTGCTCTTTGGGGTTTAGGGACTTTAACCAAGTGAGCCCCCGTTGATCTGAGGTGACGTGTCGGATTATGGGGGACAAGAAGATCATGGAGATAAGTAGGTCCTTTGCCTTGCAGTTTCCGGTGGCAAAAGCACAGGGCTTTAAAAATAATTATTTTATTAACAGGCAGCCAGTGCAAGGATTAAAGGGCTTTCGCAGAGGAAGCTCTCCAAGGTAAATTGAGAACTGGGTGTGCTGTTGTATTCTGAATGCGTTGTAGCCTATTTTTTTGATGCTCCGCCAGGGGTCCAATGTAAAGATTAAAAAGAGTTAGGCTCAATATTTATTTATTTATTTGAAAGGTTTTATATAGCGCTGGCTAGACCCTGGGATATCAGAGTGATTTACATGATCAGAAGTAGTACAGGCACAACAGTTGTTCATCAAATAAACACAAACAGGCAAAAATAATACATAATTAAGATTAAGGGGCAGAGAAAAGAAAAACACTATACATGAGTAAGGCTATCTAGAAGATTTAACACGGTAAACAAAAACGCAGGTACAGCTCACAAATTAAGTAAAGTGGGGGGAACAAAGAATTCTGGCCGGATTAGTGGGTAATGCACAATTCGTTCAAATAAGTGGGAGCGAACAAATAAGGGCAGTGAAGAGAGTATCGACGGAGAAAGAATTATAGGAAGAGCTGGGGGTAAGGGTAGGAAACGGGTGGTGGGGAAAAAAGTGGCGGTAAGGTAAGAGTAAACATGGTGGTATGTAGAAAAAGGGGTGGAAGAGAGTAAGTAAAGGAAAACCAAAGCAGGGGAATCAGAATGTAAGGTAAGATGAGGGTTAGGGGCCCCGGTATTTATTGAGAAGGTGATGTTTCAGGTCTTTTTTAAACCTGAGGTAGGAGGGGTTACAGCGCAGGTCCCTAGAGAGAGCATTCCAGATGTTCGGTGCATTCCAGTAGAAGGAGCGAGATTGGGTGTTTTTCTTTTTTAGCAGCGGGGGGACAAGGAGCAGTGCATTAGTGCTTCTCGTTGTTCGGGAGCCGCTCGCTTTATTGAGTTTGTTTGTAAGGTGCAACTGTGTTTGTGGGTGAAAAGCTTTGTACGTAATGCATGCAGTCTTGTAGAAACATCTTCCTTCAATGGGTAGCCAATTAAGGGCTTTCAGGGTTGGGGAGATGTGGTGAAATCGCTTACAGTCTGTGATGAGCCTGGCAGCTAGTTCAAGCTCAGATCTAAGGGGGGCTAGGTGTACTTTGGGGTTCCAGTGAGGATAGCGTTATTATAGTCAATTTTCGAGAGGACAAGTGATTGGACAACCCATTTGAAGTCGTCAGATGGAATGAAGGGTTTGATGTTCTTGAGATGTCGGAGAGTGAAAAGGACTCCTTTAGCTGAATTTTTTATGTGGTAATTTAGAGTTAGGTTTTTATCAATAGTGAAACCAAGTGATTTCACCGAGTTGGATAAGGAGAGGGAACAATGGAGGGCATTAAGGTCCAAGATCCAGCCTTCGATGGAGAGAAGAGAATGATTTCAGTTTTTTGGGGGTTAAGTTTGGGATGGTTGTAGTGGAACCAGGATTGGATCTTACTCAGGGTATTGTTAAGATGAAGTACATCAGAGTGGGATCTGATCTTATAGTAAAGTTTGGTGTCATCAGCGTAGAGGTGATAGTTGATACCAGCTTGCATCAGAATGAGGGTAAACGGTTCCATAAAGAGGTTGAAGAGAGAAGGGGAGAGGATAGAACCCTGAGGGACGCTCAGGGAGACAGGTGTAGGATTAGAGAGGCAGTCTTTGATTTTGATTTGTTGGGTTCTGTGTTGGAGGTAAGAGGCGAACCATTGGAGGACCATACCATTAAGGCCAAAGCGAGCTTTAAGCGAATTAAGTAAGGAAGAATGGTTAACTGTATTGAAAGCAGCAGAGAGGTCAAGGAGTATAAGTAGGCAGGACTCAACATTGTTGAGGGAACAGTGGATGTCATCCACTATGTTTAGCATGGCGGTTTCTGTACTGCAGCCTTTTCTGAAGCCGGATTGAAATTGCCTATGTGATTGTTCAATTGAAGCAATGCACATTTTTCAAGAGCTTTAGAAAGAAGTGGGAGGTTGGAGATAGGGTGGAGATTATTAGGGTCGTTAGGGTCAGCAGTGGGGTTTTTAACAATGGGAGTGATTTGTCTGAGTTGGAGGTAGTCGGGGACACATCCCGTGGCTAGGGAGGTATCAATGATAGCAGTCCAGTAAGGGGCAATGATGTGGTTAAGATCTTGGAAAAGGTTAGGAGGGAGAGGGTCTTTGGTGTCTGAGGTCGGCTTTAGTTTACCAATGATGTTAAAGACCTTGAGCTCAATCATAGGATAGAAATTATGCCAGGAGGTATTGTTTGTCACCTGTAAGTTGGAAAGGATGTCATCAGGGGAAGTTGGAACGGGTAGGTGGGTGGAAGGATTAGGTGATAGAGGTGGTGTCGGTAAGGGTGGTAAGACTAAGGCAGCGTCTGCGGCATATTGGGGTCTGGGAGGGACCTGAATTATATGGAAGGATTGATCTATTTTGGCGATTTTGTCTGAGAGGAAGGAAGCAATTTCCTTGCATCTCTTTGTTGAAGCCGTCAGTTCTGGGAGGGCAGAAGATGTCTGTTTCCTGACAATGTTAAACAATTCTCTGGGCCTATTTTTGGCACGATCATATTGAGCTCGACAGAAGGTTGCCTTTTCATTGAAAATGCGTTTCTTATAGGTAGATCTCACAGATCTGAGGAGGGCGAGATGAGAGGGAGAGGGGTGATGTCTCCATGTTCTTTCAGCCAGTCTGAGTGATCATCGTTCGTTATTGAGATCTAGATTGAACCAAGATTTGGATGGTATTTTTCCTTTGTTGTTTCAGTTTAAGAGGGGCTATTTGGTCCAGGACTTCCTTAACAGTCTTATTGAAGTGTTCGGTGAGCTCATTAGCATTTTGGGAGAGAGGGGTGAGAAGAAGTTGAGCTTGGAGTTTAGACTCAAGTTCACCGGGGGGGATTTGTTTAAGGTTTCTTGTCCATTTCGTAGGTTTGATATTTTTTGTAGGGGGGGTAGGGCACTAGTTGTGATCTGAAACAGAATGAGGTGATGATCAGACCAATTGATGGGCATGATGTTGGAAAGGGAGGCCAAGTCAATGTTGGAAATGATGACGTTGAGTGTGGCCCCTTTGGTATGGATTGGAATGTGTCAAAGTTGCTTAAGGTCTTTCAACTCTAGAAGGTTGAAGAGGCGCATGACTGTGGGATCCTCCATATTATTCCAATGGATGTTCAAATCTCCTAAGAAGAGATTTTTCGAGTGAGAAAGTGAGGATTGTGTAAGAAGGTCAGATAATTCATCAGCGAAGAAAAGAGGTTTACCCGGGGGATAGTAAATATTATGAAGTCAAATCAGGGAAGAGTCCTGAACAGTGAGTTCAGCGCCAAGGTATTCAAAGGTTAGGTGGTCCGTGTTCTTTAAAAGGGTGAGCTGAAGTTCGCTTTTATAGATTATAGCTAGTTCACCCCCTTTTCTGTCGAGTCTGTCTTTCCTAAGGAATGAGTAACCAGGGGGGATGAGTAAGTCAAGAATAGCCGCCGAGTGGTCATTGAGCCAGGTTTCAGTAAGGAAGGTGATGTCAATACCCTCAGTGAGGATGGTTTCTGATATTTCCGTTGCATGTCGGACTGCTGATCGGCAGTTAACAAGCACGCAGGAAAGGGGATTCAGGTTAACTTTGGTAGGTTTGCAAGAGTGGATGATGGTAACTTGAGCTGGGGGTCTAGGGGAGATGGGTGAGGAAAGGGTTCTGTTTGTGCCCACAATCACAGGGATGTTGGCATAAGGGAGGGGATGATCATTAATCAAAGGTTTAGGTAGGTAGGAGTTGCATAGGTCAATTAGGTCAATTAGGTCGGAGGTGGAGAGGTAGCTCATGGCACGGAGTGACCTATGTGTTCGACTGCGAACGGGTGTGGTTCTCCATCGGTTGTGTTGGGGGATGTTTAGGAAGCAAGAACAAAAGGAATCAATGTGATTGGGGAAGGCCTTGGAGTTGAGGGCGTTGTAATCCTCTCTAAGTCGTCTGAAGTAAGTCCTCATGGTTGAGAGATTGCATTCTATGTTAGTTAGAGTCTGTATTATAAGACTGAGGGGGAAATCCGTTGCAAAGGAGGGGGGGATGAGGTGGGTTCCGAGTTGACAGGAAGTCTGCTGAGCGGAGGGGGGGTGAGGCCGGGGTAGGGAGTCTGAGCGGTGTTCAGGCTGTTGGACAAAGTATTCGGCATGAAGAAGGACGGATCAGTCACAGAGCCCTGTGGGACCCCTTGTGAGAGTGGAATGCTTTTGGACATATGTGGACACTGTGAAACTTGAAAGCTACGATCCTGAAGGAAGGAGATCATCCACTTCAGAGCTGCTCCCTCCAGCCCACCTGACCAAAGTCGCTGCAGGAGCAGTTTGTGGGATACCGTGTCAAAGGCTGCACTGAGGTCCAGCAGGATCAAAGCTACAGTCTGACCATCATCCGCACCCCTGCAGAATGTCTCAATAGCAAGGAGTTCGCTGACTCTGTAGAGTACGTGGCTCTGAAGCCTGATTGTATGAGATGGAGTAGGTTGTGCCAGTTAACATGGGTAACCAATTGCGTATTCACCACCTGCTCTGCTATTTTGGAGAAGTAAGGCAGGAATGAAATAACATGCAGGTTATCCAACAGACCCGGGTCTGCTAATGGTTTTTTCTTTAAAGGGAAGACAATTGCTTGCTTCCACTTGCTCAGGACCTCACCACAATAGGAGGATAGCTCCAAATGTTGCTGTACATAGGGTAGTATTATGTCTAGCCCTTCCCTAATGATTTCAGACAAAGCGGGGTCCATTGGAGAACCAGATTTTATACTTACAGCTACACCTTTTAAATCATCCAGCAAGGGGGGAGAGAACTCTGAGAGGTAGTTGGCCCCAAGTATGGAGATCCTCTCAGAATGAGAAAAATTGCCATTATGGGCCTCATTAGGAAAATAATTGTATATTTTAGATACCTTTGAAGCAAAGAAGTTGGCAATCTGGTTACACCACTCTGGAGAACTAATGGCAGAAGCCATGGTTCTCTCTAGGCAGGATAAGTCTTTGAGGATGGCAAATAGTTCTCTAGAGGCGTTGTCCGCTGGCTCTATTCCAGCATTGAAATAAGCAGCGCAGGTTTTCTTAATAAGAGAATGGTTGTTTTTTTTGTGCTAACTTATAAACAGCTTTATTGCTGTCAGAGAAATCATTCCTCTATTGACGATCTAAGCGTTTGCAAGATTTTTTAACACTCCTTAGATCTTCATTGAACCATGGTACTGATTTGGTTCATCTCTGAGGGGTATTGGTGGTTCATGGAGCAACTGCATCCAATGCTTCAGCGATCCATTTGTCCACTGTTGAGTTAGCAGCATTAATATCTTCTCCCAATTGAGGCTGTCTCTGCTGAAGAGCTTGAGTAAAGCTCTTAGCGTTGAATCTGGTCCATTTTCTGCATGGAATAATTGAGCCTATTCTAACTGTGGGAGGAAGTTTGGCTAATAAAATAGAGAATGCCACAAGATGGTGAACAGACCAGTGAACTACAATCGGGGCTTCCGCCACTGGCTCTGAACAGTTGGAGAAAATAGGATCCAGTATGTGACCCAGTTGATGTGTCGGGTGTGTGGATTTAAGCTCTACCTGAAGGGCGGCTAATTCCTGGCATAGGAATTGCGCTTCACTAATAGTGTGATCGTCAAAATGTAAATTTAAGTCACCCAAAACAGTCAGAATATTATAACGTAATGTTGGTTGCATCACTGTTTCCACAAGGCTTGAAATAAAGTTAGTGGCAGGGCCCAGGGGTCGGTAGATCAGAAAGCCATTTACTGTATGATCATTAGCTGCCATTATGGTAATGAAAGCTGCTTCACTGTTTTCAATATTGGCTATTTCCATGTTACATTTTAAGGATAGTTGGTAAATAATGGCTATTCCTCCTCTGCGTTTAATGGGGGTCCTGCCTGAGGATGCGTTAATCCTGAGAAAGAGCTTGTAGTATCTAGGGCGGAACCCTCATTCAGCCATGTTTCCGTGAGAAACATGGCATCAGGTTGATTATCTACAATATAATCATGAATTTCAATCTTATGGTAACTAAGTGACCTACAATTAAAGAGTAGGAGCTTTAATTTATGTTCTTTCCTGGAACCTACCTTTAATATGGTCGATTTAATCGGTCAGTGGGTGCAAAACAATGTGTCTGCCTCAGTAGATAAAGTGTGGTGGCATAATTCTAGGAGCGGTGGTTCAATTCTTTTATGCACTCCGCCGAATACCTCAGGGGCTGATTGCTCCTGAAACGGACCGCTTGTGGACCCTAGCCCCGGCCCGCTGTGGACGGGCCCAGACCGGCTTGCCTTTGGCACGCCTTCAGCGCCCACTGCACGTGTCCGCTGCGCGCCCGGTCTCTCCTTGCCATTTATTGGCTGGGAGTTCTAGAGACTGGAGCGCTAACCTCCAAAGATTGCGGCCGGACAGGAAGTGAGTAGGCACTGGTGGCTGGAACCTCCCCTTGGCTCTCTCCAAACAAACTGAGGTATTCGGCGGTGGACCGGAGAGTCAAGGGGGTTCCAACAAGGTAGGTGACCTTGATACCAACAGTAGCCGCAGTACAAGCCGACTAAAGAGACTAACAGCTAACACATATGGTAACAAAATACGGTGATAGAATTCATAGGTTTATAAAACAGAAGTTTTAAAACCCAAATGGCGAAAATAAGTAGGAGTCAAACGCTGACACACGAGACAGGAGAATAGCAGACCTGTTATGATAGTTATGGTCCGCTGCATGCCCGGTCCCTCCTTGCCATTTATTGTCTGGGAGTTCTAGAGACAGGAGCGCTAAGCTCCAAAGATGGCGGCCGGACCAGAAGTGAGTAGGCACTGGTGGCTGGAACCTCCCCTTGGCTCTCTCCACACAAACGGAGGTATTCTGATGGTGGACTGGAGAGTCAACGGAGTTCCACAAGGTAGGTGACCCTGATATCAACAGTAGCAGCAGTACAAGGCGACTAAAGAGACTAACAGCTAAAACATGTGGTAACAAAATAGGGTGATAGAACAGAAGGTTTAAAACCCAAATGGTGAAAATACGTAGGAGGCAAATGCTGACACACGAGACAAGAGAGTAGCAGCCCTCTTACTATAGTTATGATAGGCTGGGATAAAAAAACTGACAACAGAATCACTGTTGTAGACGGATACTGTCCTTAAAAAGGTGGCCCGACTGAAAGTGTACAGGGTGTGGAAGCTTATATGGATCAGAAAGTTAGGTGACAAATAATTTTTTGCTAAAAACTGCCCTGAGAACCAAGAGGAGACTGGGATCAACCTGTTCGCCTATCCTCCCGAGGTACATCGCTGGTAGGATTAACTTCACCGCATCTCCAGCTACGTTTTTTTCCGCAGCATCAAACCATTTTCAGTGCCCTTCGCCAAAGGGGTATCCAACCTTGTGGAATTGTCTTCTGCTAGTGCCCTCTGCATCTTCTTCGTGGACATTTTTTACTTCAATTTCACTAAGTACGAATGTAGAAATCTTCCCTGCGGCTTTGACCCTAGGCCATTCGACAACGACACTTCCTTAGACACCTCCTGCAGCCTGGCCCATCTGAACTTTATCTTCTCAGAACATTTTTCTCACAACTTTTTCTCATTTCGAAGGTAAGCACGGACCGGGCCCAATCCACTTCTTGTATACAAACTGCACTCCATTGCAGTCGGACATATTTTTCGACTTTGACCCAGTCTTTCATGATTAGATGTCCACGGTTGGCACTTTGAACTTTTAGGTGCTAGTTTTTCCCAAGAACTTTTAGAATTCATAACTCCGGTTCTACTCATTGGAATATTGACATTTTGGCGAAAAATACTTTATAAAAATGTTCTCTACTTTTCTAAAGTGGTTTGTGATCTTTCTTTCATTGTGTGTTCGCTTTATTAGTGATTGCGTGCTGCAAAAATAATTTACATGTTGCCTCTAAGTTAAGCCTGACAGTTTTTTGTGGCAAGCTACACAAGGTTAAGCACATGTTAATTTAGTGACTTTTTGTGGTTCACTCTGCAAGGGATTGTGGCTGTTACTTGACCAGGGCTCACACCCCAGTCAATCAACACCACAATGTATCACACTGAGCCATAGGCATGCATATATTTTGCTGTATTTGCATGATATCTTCCAGGAAACATTTCTACTATTATTACACGTTTGCTCTCTGGGGGGTCTCCTTAGTATTCAAGAAGCCTACTTGGGTTAATTTTGTAAAGATCTTAAAGATTTTTAACAATCTCCATTGTGCTATACTGAACATGACTGATCATATTAGATAAGTCGTTTTTTCACTTTTTTGATTTCTCTGCCACAGTTTCCACATAAAGTAACAAATGTTAATCATGCAATTTACGATTTATCCATACGGATTTTCCACTCCTAGAAATGTACAACTGCTGTTGAATTCCAGTAGAACTCTTTGAAGGAATTCCATGATAGTTGGGCATCTTCTCCAAACTTAAGAGTGAGCCTAGGGAAGTGGGCAAATGGCTCGGTAAAGGGTAGCTTTAAGAATTGAACCCCCTAAATTCAAGCTATTAAAAGGAAATTAATACTGATTAGGAAACACCCTTTTAGCTTACTGACTTCTGAAATTGGACGCCAATACTGAGCAAGGATTTTTCATATTAGGGGCAATATTTTTGGAGGTGGTTCGTATCAGACTTTCGGACCTCTTTATTATGCTCCAGTTTTGAATAACCCCTTCCTATAACATGGGGACTCTTGCAGGTTTTTTTCGGTGTTTTATATAGCAAGAATTTGACCTGAAGGTATAGGGTATCAGAGCGCTTTACATAAGCACCAGTTTCGTTACAAAAGGACACATTCATTTTTGTTAGGCACAGGGAGATTAAGGGGCATATTTACAAGGGCTTTATCTCTGTTTTTTTGGCTTACAAAACCAAAAAAGCAGAGATAAAACCAGCGCCCTATTTACAAGAGGGTGCTAACATGCATAATCGCATGTTAGCACCCTTTTTCCCAACGCCTCACTTTGCATCTCCAATGAGATGCAAAGTGGGCGTTACAGGGCGTACTCAGGATGGACTACCTTGCAAATATCGCTGATGTTTGCATCGCGATATTTACAAGGCAGCCCACATGATTTTAGCACACATTAGATTCTGGCAAAAACGGCTCCTAACGTCTGCTAAAATCCTGATTTAGCCATCCCTAACATAGGGGTTGGATTATGCTGATACGAGCCTGTGGGTCGTATCAGCAAGGTTATCGCCCTTTTGCAGGGAACATCGCTGGAAAACCAGCGATGTTCCCTGCAAAAGGGCGAGAACCTCGCTATCTCTGGAATTTTTATCGCCCTGGAGTAACGCGTTGTTAATAACGCGATACCAGGGTGATAAATACCAGAGATAGCCTGCAATAATATATTTATCGCTAAGCACGGCCAGCGATAATTATCGCTGGCCGTTGTTAATATGCCCCCAGGTGATTTGCGCAGAATCACAGGATGTTGTGAAGCTTTGCGGAGACTCGAACCTGGTTCCCCAGATTTGAGATCGACAGCCCTAGCCATTAGGCCTCATCCTCTCCTTGGCAGTTGGGTAGCCAATAGTGTTTTTGCTTCTCAACGAAAAAACGATACACGTTTGATTTGTGGGCATTCAAAGCAAAAGGTTTCGGTATTTAGGATATCCTGTATGAGTGTACTTGTTCTAAGATGTGTCGGCTAAGGCTGGTGTTGGAGTGCCGTTGACCTTCATCGACTGTGCTTTAAAGGCTGTTTACGCAAAGGGTTCGATTCTGTTGCCTCTCCTGATGTTTCCGGATTGGCCACCAGCTTTTGATGTCCTGCCAAGGCAGGTTGCTCTCTTTAAGGGACACTTTGATGTAGTGTGTTTTTTCAGTGACTGGCAGATGTCCTTGCAGCTGGCTTTCACAGTAGCTCTTAGATAAGCTCTTTTGGCTTGCCTGTCTGAATTTACTCTTGGGTCTTTTTGCTCTGTGGTTAACCCCTACTGCCAGCTTAAGCTGCCTCTTTCTATTCCAATGGATTTGTCTCTGTTTTTTTCAAGCAAAGAACATTCGTTTCAAGCATTCTGATTATACTTCTGGGTACAGGAAGCCCATTCTATTTTTTTTTCATGTTCTCATTTGTAACGGTTTCTTTAACACGATTAAATCAAAACATCAAAAATTCTCCACACATAATATAACCGGACGAGAAATCTAAGGTCTCCCAGTTCTTCACACTTTTGCCCAAGCAAGCACAAACAAATAAAACATGGAGGTAGATCTCATCCTGTCTTAGGCCCTACATCTGCGATGGATTTGAGCCAAAATTAAGAGGTTACTCGAACTGCAACCAATTTAGGAAAGTCCTTAAAGCATTTATGTTTCGGGGCGCCTTCAGGTCACTGCTGCCTTTGTACGATCACGCCTCTCCTCAGTTCAGAGGGACAAGCCCTTCTTTCATTTTAATCCTTTAAGCCAGATATTTCTAATATCTCCCAGGTAAATCCAGAATGCCTCCATTCAACATGCGCCTGACCTGAACCATTCTGATCTATCTACGTGCAATCTGGCATTGTACCTCTCTGGTCTGCTTCCACCACCCCTAGTGCTGTGAAATAGCCACAGGGCAACACGTTAGTACAATTTAAAGCTCCATAGATAACTACATTATATTACTATTGTACAGGTTTCACTGTTAAGAATGAGTATGGCATTACCTCAGGTTCCACATATACGCAGATGTTTGATGGGTAAAAGCCTGGTCTTTTGGACACCTGTGATCATTTGATTCCAGTGTTTTGATGAATGATAAGAATCCAAATGACTTCCCACTCCACCTGGAGCAGTGCTTAATTTGAGCCGGTGGTTTCCGGCACTCGGCAACAGCACTTAATTGTCAACAGTACATGTATGACAGTCTGCCACATGGTGGCGCTGCTCATCTAATTTAGAGAGGAGCAGAACAACTGTTGTTTATGAATACAATTGAAATAAAAAAATTACTAATCCCTACCTCCCCAGCCATTCCTTTAGCTATGGGGACCTCGGATAAGCTGAACAGCCGCGCTTGCCAGCGAGAGAGTTGTTTTAGTACCGCCATTGCAGCGATGACACAGGCAATTGGTGGTGCAATGCAGTGGCATCCAGCCCAGGGCCTTGGCACTTATTATTTTACAAATTAAGCACTGACCTGGTGTACTGCTCCAGATGCACACAGGTGGCATCTGCAGTGAGCACCTAATATTTCCTCAGGACACAGCTGATGGTTTAGGATCCGAATGGTGGGGGTGTATCAGCGCTCATGGAGAATCACGGGAATGTTTGGGTGGGAGTAACTACTGAGCACACTGTTGGGAATATTATTAAGACAGACGATAAAATTATCGCCGCTTTAGCGGCAGAAAACTGCCGCTAAAGCGGCGATAGGGGGCTTGATAATATGCTCTATGGGATTCCAATTGAAGCCCATGTTAGATGTGAAGGACATCTAACCTGAGCTTCAATTGGAATTTCATAGAGCATATTATCAAGCCCATTATCGCCGTTTTAGCAGCAGTTTACTGCCGCCAAAGCGGCGATAATTTTATCGCTTGTCTTGATAATATGCCCCTGACTTGGTAATTATTGGTCCACGTCTTTGTGAGAATGTCCTGACTTTTTCACAGGTTGGGCAAGATGGCTACTTTGTTTGACTTGGTTCACGGTACAATGTTATGTAATGTGCTTGAGAAACTGATGAAATGAAAATAAATAGAGGGCATATTAACAAGGAACAGAGAAAATTAACGCTAAGGGCGCTTAGCGTTAATTTTTTTAACGCCCGCTATCGCTGGATAATATCGCCTGGTTATCGCGTTATTAACAACACTAACCGCCTAGGCGATAAAAAATCCAGTGATAGCGGCATTTTGGGAGGTTATCGCTGGTAATGCAGCGATAGAACTGCAAGGATAGGGATATCCTTGTTGATAGCCCATGGTGGATTTAGCCATGTAATCCACCTCCCATTGGATTACATGGCTAAGTCTGAAAATTAGCAGATGTAAAAAAGCAGCGTTAACCGTGGTTAGCGCTGCATTTTTTGTCTCTAACAGGGTTAACGTGAAGCTTGATAATAGGACAAATGTCGCTTAGCGACATTTCTCCTATTATTGTGCTCTGGAACGCGCACTTTGCATCTCATTAGAGATGCAAAGGGAAACTTAGTGAAAAAGGGTGCTAACATGCGATTTTGCATGCTAGCACCCTGTTGTTGATAGGGCGATATTTTTATCAAAAAAGCGGAGATAAAGCCCTTGTTAATATGCCCCTACATTCTTTAAAGAAAAAAAATGTCCTCAGGACACACCCTTTGTCCTTCTAAAAGCAGCTGCACCGTTAATGACAGCTCCTAATGTCCATTGCGTGTCTGCCTGTGGGAGCAGCTCCTCGTTAGTGCACTAACCTGGACTGAGGGGGTGGGTTCAGGTATGTGTAAACATTTAACATCCAGCTGCCATCTTATGACTTACTGGGTAAAGATTAGCAGTGGTTGTCACCTCTGGTGTGTGGGCAGGGCTTATCCTCGTCCTCAGGGGCTGTGCTGAATTTGCTCGCGGCTATGGGAAAGGAGAAAAGAAAACAAAGCCTCCCAGAACTGTAGCATTCCGAGAGAGCTTTATATGTATTTATGTTGACTTTTTTGCAGTGCAAACCACACCTGGGATCAGGGTATCTGGGCGTTTTACAAGGATTGCATACATTAGAGTGAGCTGTTGTTCAAGCATGTCTAACATGTGGATTTAGACAGAGCAAACAGACCTCAGCCTGGTTCTCACCGGATACAGGCAACGCTCCAATTTAGTTGCCCTCACTTGGAAGGACCGACATGCAAGCAAATTCATGCTCAATGGTGTCACTGAGAATATTGGCGCCAGTAGCCACAAAATGCATACTGCACACTCTGCAAGGGGAAACCCATGGTCTAAAAAGCATTTGCCAGTCAATAGTCTCTACTTTGGGACCTCTTGGCTTTGACAATGTTTCTAGCCATGCTGCGCTGTATCACTAATTCTGTACAGCATGGATTTAAAAAAAAAAAAAAAGTATGATGTGACCACCCACATCAATTTGTAGGTGCGCGCTTCAAATATGCGGGGGGCTAAAACATTACACAAGTGCTTTTTTATTCGTTTACCGATCCAAGTTAGATCTATAATTTCTTTTTTCCTTCAAAGTAGTGCAGGTGGGGGAAGTAACACAGAGGGGAGTAGTTGGAATAACAGAGGGCTGAGGATGCAAAATGAGTGTGTGGGTAAAGCAACACAGGGGGCGCGGCAGGAAGAAGTAACACAGAGGGTAATAGTGGAGGGAAGGGACACCAAAGGCGCAGGTGAGTGAAAGAAACTCAGAGGGTGTGAGTTGGGGGAAGGAACACAGAGGGCTTGGGTGGGGTGAAGCAAACAGAGAGAGAGAGGAATAAAGGTGGGGAGCAAGTGAACGAGAGAGTGGATCTGGGGCAAACAAGCACATGGGCGATAAAGCTACAGAGATAGATAAGTAGATGAGGGCATAACGGAGGAGGGCACAGGAGATGCACATGGGCAGCGAAAGAGAAACATGAGGAAGCTCAACAGAGGGGAAAAAGTACATGAGGGAGACTACAGAAAAAAACATGCATTCTTATACAGTGCTTAAGCAAAATAAAAAAATAGCGCCTGAAGAGGAAGCAGTGGAAGGACATGCTCCAGGGGAGGGACAAAAGCAAGAAGCAAAAGAAAAGCCTACCACTTTAACCCCTTCAGTGCCACGCCCTTTCCCCCTCCTGTGCCGGGCGTTGCATTAGTGGGTGGGGTTCATGACGAGATAGTCTCATCATGGGCACAGCGCAACCGTGCTCCATGACGAGACTATCTCGTCATGGGCACAGAAGAGGTTAACGAATAAGAAGCAAGCAAATAATGACAATGAAACCAACCAATGGTAAGCAATGGGTCAGATCGGGATAAAATATAAGCCCGGGCAGTACACAAATCGTGTCCCACACGTGTTGATTGAGACCTTTTAATGAAACATTGCTTGCTTAGTATCAGGGGACATATTTGTCGTGAAATGTGCAGTAAATGTATAATTTTAAAGGCTGTAGGGCCAGTAATATTAGTCTAGGTTAGAAGCACGTCAGCTCTCAAACCGAAATACGTACTTGTTTTCTCAATGCCTTGCAGAAGGTAGTGTGATACCTTCCAACCAACTTTATCCTGGATTCTGATTATCACAAAAATCAGAAATATAGTAGAAAGGCAGGGCGTGGAAGGGGTTTGAATTTCATTTATGCGAAACCAACATTTAATGGCAAAATAAGTAGAAAGTGCGGTTCTGATATTCTTCCTCGCCTGATGATTTATTTCCCAAGGGTTTCACAGAATTGAACTTGTAAAGGCCAATAGTAAAGACATACAGGGCACAAAGACTCCCTTCTGTGTGGCCCAAATGATAAAAAAAGACACAAAACAATGAAAAGAATATACAACATCACATTTGAAATGCTACATTAGGCCATCCCCTGTACAGAGAAATGAGTCTTGGGTTGGCAAATTTGGCTTAGACATTAAAAAAGAACTTACTCTTCAATGTGAAACAAAAATCTCTCTGTTGAGAGAACGCATTATTGCAAAAGCATAAACCAACAGCCTGAAATCAATTAACATTGTTCAAACAATCTGGCTTAAGATCTAAAACTGAGCCTGATCAGATTGACATACAAAATAACTAAAGAAAAGTCATATCATCAACAAAAGTTAATGAACAATGTTTCTGGCATATGAAGAAATGAGTACCTTGTCTGCATTTTGGACCAGGCCTCTACAGCAGAGCTAGAATTATTAGAGCACAGAAAGGACTCCATTTTGGTGTAAAGAATCTGTAAAATTTGCATTAAATGGTTCCTGCCAGTGCACTGCTGCTTCATATGATTTGATAGACTGGCCGACACTGCAAACCAGGACGGCTTGGTCAAATGTCTGCAAGGAGTCAGTGAAGCTTTGGGTCCTAGGCCCGCTGCTATAGGTCTAGTGCAGAGTTTCCTTGATATGGTGAAGCTGGGATGGGTGAGGACTTGGTAGGGTCAGGAGGCCTGCTTTTCTCAGACTGGATATATGTCAGCCTCTTTTAATACGTTCTTAGCGGGGAGTTCAGCATTTAGATGGACCTCTGGAGTTGGTGTGTTGGCCCTCTGGCCCTCCTGGCTTGGGAAAGTAAGTGAAAAGATAGGCCTCAGTGAGCACCCTGTGGTTCATGATGGGAGTGTTGGACTTGCCTTCTGCCTGGGCCTGAAGAGTCTGGGCCATCAAAGGTTCGGCCCAAGCCTGGACTCTTACCTCCTGGGCAGGGCAGGAAAAGGTAAGGACCTAAAAAGATTAAGAATTGGGCTGAAACAGCAGTCTTTTGAAGAAAGTCTCGTGTCCGCCTGTGGGCTGGGCTGAGCTGGGTAGCTCTTTGCTTTGTCCTCTGGATACGAACATGCTGGTGGAGGGTGCTGTAGCGACAAACTTGAAGTTGTCTGATGAAAGGGGCTGCTGACCAGCTGCTTTTATCTCCCTCATCTGACTAAAGCGGGTATTGAGATCAGGAGGCAGAAAATACATCTTTTAATTCCCTCCTGAAAACCACCGCTCTGGCTATCTGAGAAAGTGGTTCTAGTCAGAGCTGCACTTCACAAACCCCAGGCCTGCTGTTTTGCCGACCTTGTAGGTTGCAGAGTAAGGAATAGGTGGTTCCATTGAGAGGCGAGGCAGAACAGTTGAATCTCCTTTATGTCTGATGAGGAGAAGGAAAACTACAAATATGACCCAACATTATCAAGAGACCTTTTAGAAACGAGGTATTTCCCCTTTACAGTATTACAAACATGTTAAGAAGTGACAGTTCTGTTCTATTTAAAATCTTATATTTTGGGGGTCACTCAGGTTACAAATAGATTGGCATAAGTCTGAACTGTTGCCCCTGACTGAAGCAACAACCACTTTCAAACATAACTTTCCCATTCAATGGTAACCAAGTTCAATGGGAATACATGTTTGCTGCAGCCTAAGGGACATGATACATGGAAATTATGGCAGAGCAATTGATACATTAGAAACACAAATGGAAAGGTGGATCACCCTGCCCATATCGAAAGCTAGATGCATACCTTTCTTCAAAATGGTTGTGCTGCCCACATTTCCGTTCTTAATCTTAAGATTCCTATTGAACTGCCCAAGAGTATATTCTCTAACCTAAGGATGATTTTGTTAAGATTAAAACGAGTGGACGAACAAGGCACAGGTTTGCTGGGAAACTCTTACCAGACCAAAGGAAGAGGGTGAATCTGTGGCACCTTAACTACCCATATATTAATTAAAGGCACAGGCACACTAGGTGCATTTTTTATAACACCCGACCTCACTGCAAACATGTCCAGGTAGAAGGATGCTTGCTGATGTACTAGACCTCCACAACCGTGCAGAGTCACACAGTGAGCACCAGTCTGCAATCATCGGCCAAATACTGTATATGTCCTGAACTTCACAAATATAATCACCATTAATTCTGGCACTGAACAACGCATGCCTTGCGCCCATACAAGAGTAATAAAGAAAAATAATGCCTCTGGACCAATAGTGTAACATATATTTTGGTAATGAGATAGATAAATTAACTCCTCCCTTGAGTTATATTTTTTCTCAAAAAACACTTTGTTGTTCTATTTTACATGAACGTCAAAGGCAATTCCAACCAGGAAACAGATATTTTTAAACTTTTAAGTTGTGTGTGTGTAAGTAATATTTATTTTATACTTAACATCTTTCTCACAATTATATAAAGATCAATTTTTTAGATATATATACATAAACATTTACAAAATTTACAATACTTACATACAAAGACAAAGAAACTGAACATATACATATCAAAAACAGCCCTATTATTCAGTTAGGATGCCTATGAGATTATTTTACTAGAACATCCGGGAGGAGGTTGAGCTCCAGAAAGACAGTGTTAGGAAACATGTTCTACTTAAAACCTGTCTACAAATGGAACCATATCTATCATGGCCTATGACTGGCTACGAACGTTACCTATTAACAAGGTTCCGTTTTGACCTGTTTCATCTCTTACTGGCGGTACCGAGTGGGGCCCATCGAGGTCAAGTGTTGCCAGCTTGCGGCTGCGACGGGAAGTCTCCGCAAGATCTGGCACACTTTTTATTTATTTGTCCTTATTACATAGTACCTCGGAGGCTATATCTAAACCATGCCTGAAAGAACTGAAATTTGCACAGATCAAACCAGCACTTTACTACCTTCAACTCCTGAAATGTGACTGCACTTTATTTGTATGCAGTTTTCTGAAATTAGCAATTACTTTCAGGAAAAGTATGGAGGGATAATTATGCTGCTATTGCCGTTAGGTATTTTTAACTTTTTTACCTTGTTATAATTATTTATATTCTTAACATGTTTATTCTGCCTGTTACTCTTGTTTTATATTGTTTATGTAAATTGTTGTCTCACAAATGAAATGGATGGTTTGATTTTAACTGTATGTTTATGAATTGCGCTTTTATGATTGTAAGGTTTACAATCGAATAAAGTCATTTGTACTTGTACTTGTACTAGAACATTCCTTTCTATCGAAGATCACTCCTAAAGAGACACTTTGAGATCTTGTAATTACAATCTCCACCTTATTAAAGTACTCTTTGCTATTTACTCAAAATAACACAAAATCAAACGAGTGTCTTCAAAAATCGTTGTCGACGCGTTTCAGCCAAATCAATCTTTAGGCCTCATCAGGACTAGGGCACCTGAACGTATAATTTCATAAAGTTCAACCTATAGGAACATATTAAATATTCCTTTTTATCCGTTTGTACATTAATCCTTGTTTTTACATATGTTTTTATATACACTATATACACACAGGAACATATCATACAAAAATGAAGTCTCATTTTGTTACAAGCGCTGAAGTGGCGGGCCGCAACAAGGTAATAAAAAATATAAAGTAAAACACACCCAAGTGTGTACTTCCACCACTATATACGTGTTCTACCTTATCATAAAAGTGGAGTGAATCCAGAGAGAGCCCTTGAGATAATTCCACTTAAATTTCATTCTAGACCTTTCGAAAAATCGTGTGGTACAATGACTAAGGACACATATATTACCTCTTTTCAACAAACGATTTCTTAAGGTAAACGGATGAGTTCCCTTTATTCTTTTTCTCTATCTAAGAGCACTAGAAACAAATAAGTGCCACATTAGAATAGTGTCTTCATAGTTAAATATAATGATCGAAAACACCTCTATCAGGTTTATTAAACTTACTGTTAAATGTCATTCTGCTGTTATAACCTGGGGTCTTTTCGTAATTTTTTCTACCAGATCACTTACAATCGTTTTCTAAGGCAAATAAAGAACAAAGACCAGATGTAATTTGCCATAATAAGGCCACATACTCTAGACAACTCCATACGCGGTCCATAACACTTCCTACCTTTCAAATCTCTATTCTCCCGCAATTCAAAGCCTCGTCATGATTTAATATTTTTTCGTTTTGTTCGGGAGTCTATTGGAATATCCTTAAGCTTCACCTCTGTTGAAAAAAAGGGGAGGGGGGAACTAGTAATTGTTCTTACTATCTTAAACGGCATCTTTACCTAAGAATGTCCATTTAACCTTTCCTTACCTTAAGCTTCTTCACCATACACGCTCCTAACAATCCGTCTCTACACCTCGCGTTTCGCACGTCCGAAATCACGTGATGCGGAAGTGAGTGTATATACGGAAACGTGGCTCATAGAAACAATAAAAGGACCTCGGTTTTGATTTAATTAGCTAAACTTGAAAAAAGACTAGTGGTTTCCTAAGAGAACCCGTTTCTTTTAAAAAAAGAGGAAAGACTTCTAGTCTATTTAATTTTACAATCTAAATGATTCCATAAGCTAAACGTAAAGAAAAGCCATTGGTTTCTCGAGGGAACCTGTTTTTTAAGAAAAGGCTTTTAGTTTGTTTCATTTTAAAATCTAGCTGATACTATATGAACTAGTCTATGTCCTTACTAGATGCCAAATAGCATCCTCTTTCAAATGCTTTATGAGCTATTTAATACCAAATAATGAATACAAAAATAATAAACAAAACACCTTATAGCCCAATGTGTTGCCGCCACTCCTTACAATCTTGACATCAGCAATAGGTTATTTATAGTGATTCATTGAGAGCCTAATCTGTAGGAATTACAGTCCAAGAAGTCTCTAAACAATTATAACTATATGCATATTCAGATGGCTCACACACACTCTTAATAGTGGCCCAATTACTGTAGTAATGCCCAAATTTCATCTTTATCATTAAGGCCCAACGTTGTAGTGTGATATTTTTCTATCAGCCTTGCTTCTACTCTATTTAGCTTCATTTGTAGTTCTGTTCTTTCTAGATTTCCAACTAGACACAGTACCGACCACTTCAAATCATTTTCAGAATGATTATGGTTCTGAAAATTTTGTACCAGGGGAGCCCCTTGAACTTTGCATGTAATCCTCGATTTATGTTGCAGTATACGTTTCTTTATAGGTTGTATCGTCTGTCCTATGTAATATTTATTACATGGGCACTTTACGCAATATATTGCGTTCTTTGAATTACAATTGGAAAAAGTCGTTTGATAATGTGTTTGGCCATTGATATCCAATTGTTTAGAATCTTCCGTTAAATTACATGCCAAACAATTTTGGCATCGGAAATGGCCCACCACAGGTGGCAATTTAAAGAGGTTCCTCAGATCTTTTCTAGGCACTTCAGTTTGTCTTGTCGCTCTCACCAGTTGTTGCTGGATATTTTTACCTTTTTTAAAAGCAAAGAGAGGTTTCGGAATTCCCAAAGTCTCAATTAATTTCCAATTCATTTGGATAATTTTTTTGACTTTATTTGCTTTAGGATCGTAAGTAAGAACACATGTCCATGGGGTATTTTCATCTTTTACTTTCGGAACAAGTAGGACTTCTCTTGGAGTGTACCACGCTCTTTTAAGCGCACCTTTCACTAATTTCTTTGGATACCCTCGTGTTATAAGTTTATCCTTAAGTATCCCAGCATTAGTAAAATAGTCTATTTTGTTAGTACAATTTCTCCTTACGCGAAGAAATTGCCCATACGGCAAATTTTCTTTTAATGTACGTGGGTGACTACTTGTGAAATGTAAAAGGGTATTGCAGTCTTAAGGTTCGTATACAGACAAACCCCTAATATTTCATTCTCCTGCTGGATAAACACATCCAAAAAGTTTATCCTTATGTGATCTGCACACTTAGTAAAGTTAAACTCGGCAGTTCTTGAATTTAACCAGTTATGGAAATCTGATAAATGTGTGTCATCTCCATCCCAAATCATGAAGATATCATCTATATAGCGACACCAAAAACCAATATGTGTTTTGAAGGGATTGGTGTCGCTATATATCCATCTCTTTCCGAATTCAGCCATGACTAAATTGGCTATTTCTGGTGAGAAACTGCAGCCCATTGCTACTCCTGATACTTGGAGGTACAAGTTTCCTTTAAAATTAAAAAAGTTATTTTTTAGGCACAGGGTTGCTAAAGCTATTATAAATTCCGTAGGAACCTGATGGGGATGATCTCTTTCATCCAATTTGTATTTCATGACTGCCAATGCCTCATCTTGAGGAATATTGGTATACAAGGATTCGATATCGAAGGATACCAAAAGTTGTTTCTCTCTGTTGTAAGGTAACCCTTCCACCTTCGATATCAAATCCATTGTGTCTCTTACATAAGATGGAGTCTCTCTTACCAAGGGAATCAAAAAGGTGTCAATATACTTAGCCAGTGGCTCCAAGATAGATCCACAGGCAGACACAATGGGTCTGCCTGGTGGATCTATCAAGGTTTTATGAACCTTTGGCAAAACATATATGTTAGGTACCTTAGTCTTGTCACTGTTGAGGAAATCGAATTTGTTTTTACAAAGCCAACCAACCCTTCCCTGGTGATTTCCAAGATCTCAGGTCTTAACTCAGGTGTAGGATTAGTTTCAAGTAATCTATAATGAAGGGGATTTGACAATCGGTGAATAACTTCTTGATCATATTTATCTGTGTCCCAAAGGACGATTCCTCCCCCTTTGTCCGCCGGCTTGATTGTTATAGCCGGGTTATTGGATAAGTCTCTTAGGGCTTGAATTTCTTGTTTATTACAGTTAGCATTATAGAAAATTTTCTTTTTTTGTAATGCATCTAACTCACGTAGAATTTGCTCTTCAAATATCAAAATTTCAGTTGGTAAAAGTATGCTTTCTGGAATAAATTTTGATTTATTTCGTAAACCGCTTACATTGATTTGTTCACTTTTTTCTCTTTCTAAGAAAAAGGCTTTAAGCCTAACTTTTCTCAGTAAGTGTAAGATTTCTGTTTTTGTGTCTACAGGGTTTTGTAAAGCCGTGGGGACAAATGATAACCCTTTATTTAGTACCGACAGTTCCGTTTGAGTCGTGGTATACTTTGATAGATTATAGATAGGTATAGATTCTAATCTATCTGGCATCTGAATATTATTTACATTCAGCGCCTGTATGTTTTCTTTCGGGTTCTGAAGGTCTCTGAGTCTTGGTTTTAATACTGTTCCGGGGTCTGGTATTGACCCTGCTGTTGGTACTGACCAACTTGTGTATTGTAACTTCTCCATCTTACTCCTCCTCCTCTGCCTCGATACCTGCCTCTGCCAAAAAAAGGTTGGGATCTAGGGTACTGTGGGTATGGCTGATAATTATTATATGACCCTTGGTCAGAATCTGAAGAAGTGTCGGAAAAGGTGATGAATTTATTTCGTGACCTACCTCTATATTGCAAATTTATTGAACTTGGGTTGTTGTTCTGATAAAAGTCTTCTTTCAAATAAGGGTATATTTCTTCCAGTTTAAAGTTTTTTATATCCCTGGCTACTTTTGTAGTTTTTTGATTTGTAGTATGTGTTTTGAAATCCGCAATTGTTTTTTCAACTGATTCCAACAAAGATTTAGAATCTTTTATGGTAGTGTCCCCTAAGATTTCTTGTTCCAATACCTGAATTTCTTTAAGTTCTTCCTCATTCAGTCTAAGTGCGGTTTCTATTGATAGTGCCATCCAATCCCTTGAGCATTTTGTACCCACTCCACCAAATTTACCCAAATAGGCTTTATCTGTAATAAAAATTACTGGGATATTTCTCACTTGGAGACCCACTGGGATGGTGTTGTTTTTTACATTTTCCAACAAAACTTGTGCATGTAGTTGGGTTCTTATATTTTTCTTTTTCAATTGTTTTAATCTCTCAATTTTATCGCCCATACAAGAGGCAGGCCCACGTGCAATGTTTAGGAAGCTAGACCTCACTAAACTGGGAGGCAATTCTGAAGAATACATTGTTTACATGCAGACTGAGAAAGGGGACATCTCACCATTACAAATGTGGCTATACTATAGACTGATTCAGCCAGCAAAATCAGTGTGGTGCGAGTTCCCACATGCTCCACAAGAAAAACAGGTCTTTACTAATGTGATACAGAGATAAAACTTGAAATGGAGAGTAGCATTCATGTAAGCAGAAATCAACAAGACATGCCCCACTGAAATAGTTAAGTTTAACTGTGATTACATGGGCATACCTTTGCAGACAGGTCAGGTAATCGTATGCTGTTTAGCTCCCAGCATAGGCAGATACACTTAAAACACCTGCACAGAACACATCACCCCAATGCTGATGGTCTTACATATAGGGGTGGGCAAATGGTTCTGTACTGCCCCCGGAATTGGTGAAATTTCAACCACTCCATGTTACACTTTAACGCAAGGCCTCCGGTGAGGCACAAGACTATGCAAGCTGGTGAGCGTAAGCGAGATTTGGTGTCACCTAGCGTGATTTTTTAACGTGGACGGTTGCCGGCGTTCATGAGTGGTCGCGTTCAGAGGACCGCCATTTGAATAGATTTGCAGCTGCACGATTAGATTTACTACTCGAGTGGCAGCAAAGTCAACTTGAATAGCTGCGTTTTCTTGCGCAATGCATGGTGCTAATCACGCTTGTTTTCAGTGCTGCTTGTGCTACCAGCGCTAAATTGTAGCATGGGCTGCATATTTTCTGCCCATCAGTGCAATTCCGCGGAATCTTGCAGAGTTTTTTTGTAGCTCCGCGAGTTCCGCCTGCCCTTACTTACATGACTATCCAGTCTACAGAAACAATAATTGTATGAATATCCTTCCAGTGCTGTGTATTTTTCCAAATAGATTTGTAAAATCTTTATAACCATTCTATATTCTAGTCTGACTTTGTTTTGTATTTTTAGAGGGTTTGTCACAAACTTTGAAGTTATCTACATAATACGTGACCAAATTAGAGCGTATAGCCCAGAATTATGCTTAAAAAGATAGGACATTATATATAGACTAGAACAGGCCCCAAGAGCAATAGGGGCAAGAAATTGGTATGGAATATGTAAGCTGTAGCAGGAATACAATTTGACTTGCCTTTTTGCATTTAGTATAAAAATGTCATTACCAACCCAATATAATATGGGTAGGTTGTCAAATTATTTGACATGGATTGTAAATATTTTAAGTATTATATGTAATGCAAAGTGCTTTTTGGAAGCATCTTCTGTCTTGTTGGATAAATGTGTTCCTATAATATAATGTGTTAATTGAGTTGTAACAATTGTATTATATACGCATTTTTAAAATATTTTTTACAGCCCTGATGAAGTTCTTTGTAATAGAACGAAATGTGTTGGCTGCCTACGAATTGTGAAAATTGAAAGAAGAATAAAGAGAAATCTATTTGGAAAAATACACAGCACTGGATGGACATTCATACAATTATTGTTTCTGTAGACTGGATAGAGTGGTGCAACCTACAGTGGGTTTAAGTTCGTTTTTGATCTTGTGGATCACCCCCTGGAAACGGCGGGGGTAGTGGAGTTGCACACTACGTTAGCTAAACAGCTCTTCTATTTAATTTGAAATTTAGGAGGGTAGGCAGGAAAAGTTCTGAGGGAGGTGCGACTCGAACTCTTTAGGGTCTGTGGAGTTGAGCTGTTTCCTTTTGGTCTTAAGCCTTACTTACATGACACCACTCCAGAGAGCAGCCGTATACTCAATACAAAGGGTACAGACTCAAGAGTAGTCTTGATTGGAGTGTGTCACCGTTCACCTTGTAATGTGAATTTTGTTTTCCTCATGCCCTTCTCCAGTACGGCTCCAACTATTTTCGTGTGTGGTGAGCAAGTGTGCTCTGTCCTCCCCAGATGTGGAGAACAGAGCGCACTTGCTTGACTACGCTTGAGTCTGGAGAACAGTGAAATCACCCACAGATTTTTTTATGTCCATACCGGGACGGAATTAAAACCGACTTTAAGACAGATACTCATTGACATCTAACAGCCCTGAGGAAGTAGCAGGTTAAACTCTTTTTTGCAACGAGACACGTGTTGGATTTGTTGCTAAGGACCAATGAACTGTGATTTGTGGCTAAGGACTAAAGAACTGAACAAACAGATCAAAATAATAAAGGACTCTCTAAAAATCTCATTCAATTACTGATGAACTTATTGATTTGGATAATAGCATGTGCTGGAGGACAAGAGTGTACTGTATTGGTGACTTATTGGGTCACATGTTGGGGAGTGGGGTGTGTCTCCTCACATCTTAAGCCCGCACTGTACTAAAGGATGATGAATAAAGTGTAAAAGTCCTTAGAGCACCAGTGCCCTTCTTCCAATCAGCATTTAAGTTGAAGGAGCCGAGTTCCATGTTCTAGATTTGCTCTATAACCTCGGGTCGATGGTACTTTTTCTCAGCATGAAAGTGTGGGGGGGCAGGAATCGATAGCAGATCAATCATTTCAGTTCCAATTTACTATGACCCTTAAGGATCACAGACTACTAAATAGGATTACTTAAATTATTAGAAAGCCAAGACTAACTGGACTTACAAGCACCTCAAAGTGAGGGTGTAGAAATACATTGGAACTAATAAAAAGCCAAATCTACAGATGAAGTTAAGGCGGTGCTGTAATGTAGTTCCTATATTCCTGATAGGCCCTGCGCATTGGAATAATATACACTATAGTTTTGACATAGGACTGAGGTCAGTATGTCTCTATCGAGTACATTAAACTTAATTACTTGTGTGTGCCAACTAACTCAGAGGTCACTAGAAACTTCTCGAATAAACAAGAAGGAATTTGTTTCTGACAATCGCATTACATGACAACTTTGTTTCCCTTAGAATCGGAACAATCACAGAATCGTGGAAACAATAGATAACAGTTTCACTCAGTCAATCGTGCATGCTTCGTTTCTACAGAGTTACACAGAAATAGATAGACGGGCGTTTCAATAAAAAGGGTTTATTGAACAGTCTTATATCTCGTGCACGAGATATGAACTGCTACAATCGTAAGACAGAATGCGAAGTAAAATATGTACAGCGTTATCAGTAAGATAAAATAATACTGCAATAGCATGGTTTATAGCTATGACAGATATTCATAAAAATACGTACATAAATAACACAGGCTAAAATGTTAATACTCATCTGATGCTTCTAGCTAGTTCTACCCCAGTGTACCTAACCTAAGTGTAGTATGAGGTAAGAAGTAGGTGCTGTTTGTCTATAGTCTAGTTAAGCTATAGTTGCCAGGATTTGCCAAAAGTCCCTCTAGGTTCTAGTCCGCTCCATACCATAGAATGAGTGAGGTTGGAATCTCTTTCCGAGTCTCGATCTCTAACACCCCGCAAGTGGAGTCAGAAACACTGGATCTGGATTCTCTGTGAGGAGGATGACAGCGTCTGGTCAGTGCGTCACGCGGGGACTTGACTTCCTTCCGAACTTGCTGTGGCGAGCCGCGTCGTGCAAGTAGACAGCCGAACCATGGTTTGCCATGGTAAGTGAAGGTATATTTATACCTTGAAGGTGTTTAGGAATGCCAGTATTGACATAAAAGTCAGGCAGAAGAACGTCATGAATGAACCCCTAAGGAATAGGTGTTCATGCATAATAAATGAGTTCTTGGAGAAATCAATATCCAAGCAAAGGGAAGTCCTAAAGGCTTAAGAGTCTGCTTTTCCAAGAACTCGTGACGTAGATGAACGGATGTAGGTGGCCATGCCTGTATTTGGTTAGCATGGATAATGCCTAAATAAGGGTAGGATTTCTATGCCTAAATATGGGCAATGCGAATTGTGCCTATATAAGGACATAAATCGGGAAACCTATATACGGTATCTAAATCGACACACAACACAAACTCCACTTTCTTATGAATGACATTACTAAATCCTAACTATGCTACACATATCTAAAACATAGCTACATATGGATGGCTAAGAACATGTCTAAAAATACATTTGTAAAACGCATAAAAACTGTTGCCATGCATAAAATGCACTGGTGCTGTACATATCAAAGCAATGTTTCATTCTAAGCATATATTTACATTGAATGCTAAATGAATGAACATATATATATATATATATATATATACATTATGAAATGGCTCGTAAATACAGTAGAAAAAAGGCGAAACCATTTCATGTCAAGTTACATAAATCAATTGTGTTTGACAAGGTGACATATTGTCTCTGCAAGTGTATCAAAGAAGTCTGTTCTCTATAAATAGTTCTACTATAAACAGATTACTGTGCCAAAAAAGAAAAATACAAATTTGGAGAAAAAAAATGTATCATAGAAAAAAGTTCCAAGTTGTGGTTATTGTTTTGAAAAAATTAGGCCAATTTCAGAGTCACCCCGGTACACAGTGTGCCGAATAAAAAGTCAGTGTATGAGGATGGAGAAAACATGAAATCGTCTAATCCTGTAGACAAAAAGTCATCTAGCGTTGTAGGTGAAAGATGGATTACCTCATTTAGAAGACTAACTGCCCATAGATGAGAAGCATCGCCTTCAGCATGGGTCGCATCAGCAATGTTCGTATCAGATGTTACATGCGTGCCTGTTATTTCCCCTCATACCTCAGCAGTAGCAATTTGTGTCTGTGAGATCTCAATGAATGCCATCATCAGGATTGGTAGCCGCTGGGGACAACACACAGCATGGGCCGTTACCGGGTCCAGCAGAGTATCGATATCCGTAGGCATGACTGATGGGAGTGTTAGACAGATGTCTAGCACGCATTCTTCACCGCAAAGCAGGCAGCGTAGAACAGTTAAGATGCAATCTTGCAAGATTGGTCTAAATGACAGAAACCATGTGGTATTTAATTCTCGTAGACGAGGTAAACCCAAAATTTGGACGGTGCGCTCACGACACCTTATCTCCAATAGAGCTCTCTCTATGCTGCTCGGCGTGACATTGGTGATTTGGCTTGCCATATCGGAGCAGTAGGAGCAAAAATAGGATCCCTGCAACAAGTCCAAAAAGTAGTGGCAGTCCGCCAAACAGGGTGCACGAAGTTGGGAATTATTCTGAGGACTGCTTGAAAAGGTGCTAACAGTCTGGAACACACGGTCTTAAATACATGCACAATACCGCTCATATCAGACAGGTTTAAGATACATTCTAACATTTCTGAGAAATGTATGGGGCAGTTTGTATTCAAAAGGGCATGTATCTCGGCAGAAGTCATTGCGACTTGTAGATCATAGGTTTCTTTGGCCGAGGTCTGTGGCACAGTTTGTTGTAAAAGAATGGCTTTCATTCTGCTTAGAATATCAATTGGTATAGAAGAGATGTTCAGTGAAGGCCATAGAGGCGACTCCCTGACTGTCTGTATTTGTGGAAACAAGACTTGCATACAGCAAGTGACCCTGGATGTAACCGTTACTAGATATGGGGTACCTGGCAACATTCCACAGCAGCTGTGATCATTCAACATGAGGTAACTTCCATTTGAAAGTAGTCCAAAAATTTGATTAATCACTGCAGCTGTTGAGCCTTGCAGGTGACAGGATAAGTTTGTAGTGGAACCATCGCAGGCCCCGTGTAAATTAATACCCTGACAAAGGAGTGAACCGCTTATTGCTTTTTCACAGTTAGTACCGCTAAGAAACACTTCACGCCCCCCACTCCAACATCTATGTGTGTAAGGTAAATCCCAAGATGTCTTGATGTATTATTTACCCAACCTTTCATCTTTGCCTGCTGGTATATGTTTTAGGCAATATTGAAAATGGAAAGTTGTACTTTTACCATGTATGATCCACTCAGTAGCTGGTTTTTCTGCCACCGTGAATGGTAATTTCTCCAGTTTTTCAATGCTCAGCACCGTATAGTCTGCTCCCCTTTGTGCCAGTCTGATCTGTTTATCAGTGAGATTGAATTCTGAAAACAGTGACCTAGTGTTGATTAAACGCCAAGGCACATAGCCTGAACGCAAGTTTTGGAGCATCCAGCATAATAGCATTATAGAACGTAATTGAGACTGACCATGTTGCAACATGACCAAGTCTTGTTCCATGATGTCTATGGCAGAAGACACAATGCTATCCAATGAATATATCCTGGACGACAGAGTCGTTAACCCATTGTTTACTACAGAGAGAGATTTCTCTAAATTAATACGATCAATTTCTCGAATTCGTTCTGCAGTCTCTGCTTGGGTAATCTTCCATATTTCATTATAAGCAGCGTAGATACCAGCATATATGAAACGTTTTTGATGCGGTTTTCTCGCTCCAAGCAAGAATTTCCTAAGGTCTGCGCCTTCTTTAAGTAAAGATAAGTGTTGTTTACATCTTGCAGTGTAGCTTTCTGTAGCCAAATAAGGCAAAGATTCCCTACACTGTCTGTTGTTACTACCCCTGGATGCGGTCTTTGAACATAGCGTGGGTCTGGCCTATTGATAGTGAAATCCTGTGTTTTGTTCAGGAATCGATCTTGACAGTTGTTTGTGTCTGTGGGCCAGAGCAACCATTTTTTCCATTCTGGATCTGATCTGTTGTGATGCAAAATATTTTGTACGTCGACCTCCCCCAGTGTCGTGTTATTACTTGCAGGTGCAGGTATGGACGGAGTGTTCATGTCTTTTATCTTGGCTAATCCAAGGCATGATGTTTGTTGGACAGTGTCATTCAAAAACATAATTGGCTCAGGGATGATACAGGCTCTAAACAAAGCTTCTACCCCCTGCACTTGCCAATCTTTTGTACCCCAGACAGATTTTGTCTCAATGTTGTCTTTCCAAAAGTCGAAACCCTGTCTAGACAGGCGGGCAATAAAGGCTGCAGAATAAATCTGTTTCATATTAGTTAACATATTTTTTGTTCCTGTCTTGTTCATATTGTTAAAATAAAACGAGTCTGGATTTGATAAGTTGAACCCTGAAAAAGATGGAAATTTCATTGCAAAGGTTTTTGAGCTACCCTTTGGAGTTGTAGGACAATGTTACCATTGGTTATACATAAATACATTTCTAGGTGATGCAGTTTTATGCAAGAAATGATGACCATAGTGATTATAACAATACATTTGTTCATGGTCTGATGAACCCTCTAAATATTCATGATTTGTGAATACTGCAGACATCTCTAGATCAGACATCATGTTATTAACAGTCTCGAAGTCCCAATCATCAGAAAAGGTACTAGAGGTAATAAAGTCACTTAATGAAATTTTAAATAAGTGTGAAATCTTCAAATGTTCCGACAGGCCAAAAATGTCATATTCAGTTCTGTCCCAAACTATAGCCTCTGGTATAGGAACGGCTGTGATGTTCACTGCTGACAAGTCTCTTGCTTCACGATGGGATGATTTGTGTGGCTGGAGAAGTAAGTTCACTCTTTTACTTGCTGTGTCCCTTTGAATATATCTTCCATTTATCAGCATACCCAGAGTTATTACCAAAGCTAACCAAAGTAGAAAGAAGAATATTCCAAAAACAATCCATAGTTCAATGCATGGTGAAACCAGATAAGTCTTCTTCAGGAGATGAAAAAAGTCTGTTGCTTGTTCTTTGAAAGTTGTTTGTGCTGGCGTCGTTTCAGGTTCGCTGGGATCCTCAGAAAATGAATCAAAGTTCATGAAATAGTGAGAGGCAGTTCTGTCAATGGTTGGAATTGCATCAGGATTCGTTGAAATCGCTGGAACCAGTTGATCACTTGTTACTTCGTTGTAGACAGGTGTATCAGGATGAACTGTCATTTGAGTCTCAAGAGGGACGAGTTCCATAGCTTTGTTGCTTAGTCCTTTATTTTTCACTGTAGAATCTTCAAAGGTGATGAGTCTCTCAGTTTGAAACTCTTGGATTGTAGCCAGCGGAGTGCGTCTGCTAGATTGTCGGAGTCCACTTGGTCTACTGCTTAGTATCGGCCACATAGTGTGGTTTGATCAGGTCGATAGACACAAATCTTTTCTCCTTTTTACCAGCAAGGGGCGGCAGTAGTACTGTTCTTGATTAGTGGATTGCTAGGACAGGTACTGGTTGTCTGTAAGAAGGCCCAAATTCCTTCTTGTCTGCGATCTTTTTACTGACTAGATCAACAAGATTTGGGATCCAGACAGGGCTTGCTGGGACAGTTGGTTTTTCCCCAGTGTTGGTTGGCTTCAGGAACACATTGCTTTGTTTCGATCTTAGTTCATTTAAGTCCTGTAAAACAGCCAAACGATCTTTGATATCAAACTTTTTATTTTCCACCACTGTGCCTTTCATGTCAAGGTCCGGAATCAACATTCTAGTTCCAAATAGGACTTCATATGGAGTGACACCCCCTAGAGAACTTCTTGGCACATTGTTTAATGAGTGTTGGACCCCATAAAGATGTTTGACCCACCCATCAACTGAACCTAATACCCTAGCTTTTATAGACTGCTGTATGTCCCGGTTTTTTCTTTCCAAAACAAAATTTCCCTCAGGATGGAATGGAGAAGAATACCGCAATGCTACGCCCAAACTGGCCATGGTTTCTTTGTAAGCTTGAGAGCTAAACGCAGGATCCTGGTCAGAATGTAGTGTGCCAATTGCGTATGTGCCGATAAAGACTCGCAAATCTTTTATAACAGTTCGAGCGTCAGCCGAGCGCTGAGGCCACATCCAAAGGAACCTTGAACACGAATCCACTGCGACCATGATATATTTATAGTTACCATCCCTTTGTAAGGGACCGCAGTGGTCCAGGTAAACACATGCTAATGGTTTATCTGAAATTAACAGGGGCGTCTGCGCAGGACGTTTCACAGTAGAGACTTTCATCTTCTGGCATATTTCGCAGTCCAAAACATAATTCCGGGTCTGTGCCCTAATGCCTGGCCACCAGTATCTCTGTTTTAATAACAATACTGTGGTGGAAACACCTGCATGGGCAGAGGCGATCCCTTCATGTGCTGCTAGGATTAGTCCTAATCTATGTTCCATGTTTGGTATTACCCTATCCCCGCTGCCTTTGCTCGAAGCAATGACAGCCAGTATTATTTCACTGTCTATTTTTGTTTTTGAACGAGTGATTGCAGCTACGGAAGCCATTTGCACAGACCCTTTCGCGGCTTCATCAGCCAATGAATTCACTTCAACGTGAACGCCATCACGTTGATGACTCAGCGAGTGTATCACGTGAGTGTTTTGTAGTCCGTTTCGCAACTGAACTACTTGTTCCCAAAGCGTTTTTATGCTTGATTGTGCCACCTTTTGCATCTTTGAAACCATTTTGAAGCCAATTCTGTAAATAGTCATTGTATGATTGAAAACAATAAAAAGAATCGCACACTATGAGTGTGGGGAATTCGCGATCCGTATTTTCAAGTGCCATATTAAATGCTTGTAGTTCAACTCACTGAGCTGTACAATCTCCTAGAGATCGCGTTTTTGTGACCATTGGTCTGAATTTGCCATAGCACATTCGACCTTTAACCCCTTCGATGCGAGTGACGGAGCGGTTCTGTGATGCGCGCCGGTTGCATTGTGCGCATGAAGGAACCGCTCCGTCATGGCCCCGCCCACGCACGGAACCTTCAGCACGGCGCGGTAATCCACGCCGCGCTGAAGGGGTTAACGATCGAGCATGCTGCACTATAAGCTTGTTTACCCCCATAGCGGGTTGTGCAGATCCTTCAGTATAAATTATAAATTCGTACTGGTCAAGAGGGAGAATTTCAGTAGGCAGAGGAATTTCGTGTTCGTATTGCAGGAATGCTTGTGTTTTCAAATAAGGATCAAAAATATATTCAACATCAGTTGCAGCAAGAGAATTAACCCATTGTATCCATTATGGATGTAAAGCTTTCGCATTTGGAATACTCGCTTTTGTAACTGCCTCTAAGGCTGGTACAGGGGTACGACCATAATGCGTTTCCCCTGTGCTAGTTCTCTTTCTTTTGCTACAGCGGTTCGAACTGCTGTCAGAATTTTTTCTGTCGATGTGAATTTCATTTCTGCTTGCGTATACAAATGTGATTTGTATGCAATTGGTACTTTTTCACCTTCGTTAAAAGTTAGGTAGGTGAATCCGCATTGACCTGGAATGATTCGGATCACTAAGTTGTGTACGTTTACTCGTGTTTGTAAGTGTTTTGTTGCTAACATGTCAGCTTGAAGTGAACTCAGGATATCTGTGTGTTCCAGTGTCCAATGTGTGATTTTAAAATCAGGTTTGATTAATTCGTAGAGACATTTAGCCCTTTCTGCGTAGGTTAGAATGTATGTTCTTCCAAAATTTAGGAAACCTAGAATGGATTGTAAGTTTTTCATTGGTTTTGGAGGTTGGAGCAGCGCACACTTTTCTAAAAAAGTTGGCTGCCATGCTTTTGCCTTCACTTAATAGTTCATATCCTAGGAAAAGGACGTTGAGATGAGCAATTCTTGATTTTTTTAAATTGAATTTATAACCTTCAGAGGTGAAGCCCAGTATAATGGTATTCACCCTGTTCAAGTGTGTGTTCAGGTCATCGTCTGTCAGATAGATATCAAGATAAAGTACTTAGCGTCCCTCAGATGCACTCCGTCAAAGGACCTAACAAATGTTAAATCAGTTCCATAATCTTTGTGTGATGTTTGATTTCCCAAAAACTCTTTTTAATTAATCATCGTAATTCAAAATCATAATGCTCTTCATGTGTACAGATAAATTAGATTCAATGCATCTTGAATAACAAGGTTATATGTGAATGTCCTTTAAATAATCCCAATGCATTTCGAGTTGAAAGATTCTTCATCAGGGGATGGTAATCCTGTAAATGAATAAATAGTTACGGTCACTTTCAAGGCACAGGACCTAAGGTTAAGAGCAATTTAAAAATAATACCATACTTCACAATGTCATGAATGATGTAATATTAAACTCATGGAAAGTAAATGGAAAACGTATTAAATGGGCAACTGGATACCATTACAAGAGTGCAGGGGGTGGTAAAATGTTACGTGATAGAAAGGGTGCACGAGGTACAAGTATGAACATTATAAACAATTGTATACCATTGCGAGAATAAGGAGAGTGGTTGTGGTGCACAGAGTTTGTGGCGAAAAAGGTGAAACGGAGAAAGTAGTGTACACCGATAGGGAACGATAAACATGAAGACATCAGAGCAAATCATAGTGAATCATATCAGAGAGTACAAACCACTCTGCGGCTGAAAAGACAGTGAAATTACCTTATTGAAAGTCAGACACAGTACTGCAAATACATGACAGTAATCGGGGTTCGACGCAGCGTTGAATCTACAAATAAATGCAGGAAAGTGAAGGGCGTGCTGCACTAGGAGCAAATCGCTCAAAGAAACAGAGCGTCAAAAGAGAATGCTTACCTATAGATCTGGATCTCTCAATATTTAATCCACAGCACAAGGAAGTATCAGTTGGTTTGTAAACGCGCCGATTTTTAAACACGTCATGGTGATAGGACAAAGAAACAGGACTAATAAAAGGAAAAAATGTGAAGTGCGCGCCATGTTAGACTGGTGATTCTCTGTAACTATGAAGTTACGGGCGCGTCCAAAGATACTTCAAAGTATACGATGCGGAGGAGTGCAAAAAGGGAATACGGACAATTCTGAATAAATGAAGTAGAATGGGTGCCATGTTGAGATAGTGTAAAACCGAGTGAAATAGGAGAAGAGAACAGAGGACGGATACGATGCGAAGATGTGCGGAAAGGGAAGACGGACAATTCTATATAGATGAAGTTGAATGGGTGCCATGTTGAGATGGTGTAAAGACGAATGAAATGGGAAAAAAGAAAAGAAGACGATAGGAAATGTGATAAAGTAGAGGCGAAAGTCGATAAAGTAAAGGCTGGGTAAAGTTCAACATAAAGAAAATATAAAGACAAATGGTACCACTGACATAGTAAAGTGATGTGCAGTACCCAGATACATAGCTCACAAAAAACAGCGGTCATTGAGCCCTTTAGGGTGGCAAGAATCAAGCTTTTTCATCCAGATAAGTTCTTTTTGTAAAAGTCTTTTTTTGTTGTCAACTCCTTGTATCATGTTCACGACTTCAAGTACCAGAAATCTCAGTTGACTGATGTTATGTCTCTCCTTGTTGAAATGTACCGCAATCGGTGATTTTTCGGATTTGGTTCTGATATTACTCTTATTTTCTGTTAGTCTCACCTTGATTTTTCGTTCTGTCTTTAACACATATGATAGTCCACAGGGATATTTTAATAAATAAATTAAATTTTTTGAATCCCATGTAGCAGTGGTGTGTAGCCAAATTGGTGTTCCTTTGGTGGGATGTGGAATGCTGGTACCTTTAATGATGTTATTACAATGACCACAATTAATCCAAGGGATTGTTCCTCTGTGAATGGTAATTATCGGTTTAGGAGGTTTAGATAGAAGTTCCTTCAGATTTTTTGTGCGTTGGTATGCGAATAGTGGTTGTGAGTTGAAAATCCCATTGAAGTCACTTTCATTTTGGATCATAGGCCAATATTTCAACATCTCTTTTTTGATTTGTAGACTTTTTGTTGAGTATTTGGACACGAAAACTGGTCTGTTAATGGGATCCGATTTCTTTTGGCTGTTTAAGAGTTGTGTTCGTTCAATAGCCTCCGCTCTCTCAATGGCATTGATTATGACAGGGGTAGGATATTTTCTTTCATTGAATTTGGTAATTAAGAATTATTTGTTTTTTTCGAAAATATGTTTATTCGATGAAATTCGTTTAATCCTTAAGATTTGTGAGTAAGGCAAATGTTTTTTCAGTGAGGTCTGATGGCAACTGTTGTAATGTAGGGTATTGTTTCTGTCAGTATCTTTCTTATAGAGGTCTGTCATACATTTTTTGCCTTGTTTCATAACAAGTACATCCAGAAACGGTATCTGATTGGAGTTGATGTTGTGAGTAAACTGAATTCTATCATCAATGGTATTAAAAAATTCTAGGAATTGATGAAGATCAGCAATTTCTCCCGCCATATCAAAAAAATATCGTCTATATATCTCCAGAATTGTAAGATCTTATCGCTCCACTCCGAGTTGGATAAGATGTGATCACGTTCTAGTTTGTTCATATAGAGATTAGCATAGCATGGAGATGCACAATTGCCCATTGAAGTGACAGATAGTTGTTGGAAAAATTCATTATTCCATCGGAAATAGCTGTGGTGTAAGGTGAATTGTAGCAATTCAGGTATGAACACTTTCAAGTTTTCTTCAAGAGGTTGCTCGATTAAAAATGATTCAACTGCTTCAATTCCTTGCAAATGTGGAATGGATGTGAACTTGATACTATGCTCATCTACGTTAATACACAACTTGATAAATATGCCCGAGAAATCAATGAGCGAAAGATCAGGAAGTACAAACGGGATACCATTGATTATAAGCTCGGAGAGGTATACAATTGGGCTGAGATTTACGCGCAATGAAGGCAACAGCGTTCCTTTACTAACAGATGGAATAATGAATTTTTCGAACAACTATCTGGCACTTCAATGGGCAATTGCGCAGCTCCATGCTATGCTAATCTCTATATGCATAAACTAGAACGTGATCACATCTTATCCAACTCGGAGTGGAGCGATAAGATCTTACGTCATTCATGACATTGTGAAGTATGGTATTATTTTTAAATTGCTCTTATCCTTAGGTCCTGTGTCTTGAAAGTGACCGTAACTATTTATTCATTTACAGGATTACCATCCCCTGATGAAGAGTCTTTCGACTCGAAATGCATTGGGATTATTTAAAGGACATTCACATATAACATTGTTATTCAAGATGCATTGAATCTAATTTATCTGTATACATGAAGAGCATCATGATTTCGAATTACGATGATTAATTAAAAAGAGTTTTTTGGAAATCAAACATCACACAAAGATTGTGGAACTGATTTAACATTTGTTATGTCCTTTGCGGACCACTGACAGAGTGCATCTAAGGGACGCTAAGTACTTTGTCTTGGTGCTATATACCAGTTTGGATTTACTCCCCTCAGGACAGAGGGAGATACCTCACGTGCACCCAAGCTATATTTTTGTTTGAAAATGTGTGACTTACCTAATTTACCAGTGTGCCTAACTATTGATTTCTCAGATAGATATCATCGACATATGACAATGCCTTGTCATCATAAATTTGTAGTAACTCTGTTACCCTTGCTGAGAATAACCCTGGACTATTCTTGAATCCCTGAGGGAGATAACAGAGTTGACGCTGGGTCCCCATTATGGAGAAAGCTGTCAAATACCTACTTTCAGGTGCTATGTTTTGACGAAAGAAATCGTTAGAAATATCTAATGTGGTTTTATATTTTTTCCGCACAATGTTATTCATTAATGCTGTACTATGTGCATTTTGCACTGCAAATGTTTTACAACAAGAGTTTAAGTGTCTGTAATCCAAAACTAGACGATATGAGGTGCATGTTTCAATCACCCCTTGGTATTCAAGTTGATCTAAGATCTCCCTGACCTGTTTTTTAGCTTCTTGCTTAATTGGATACTGCTTTTGGGCAGTTGGTTGATTTTTTAACTGGATCTTATGGTGAGGTGAATCCTCATCCCATCCTACATGATTTTTGTATAATTCTGGGGCTTGGGCCACTGCCCATTTCCTGGCATAAGTATATTTTAAATGTACTGGAACATGGTTAGAGAAGGCTGGCATAATGATGTCTTCGCCATGTGGGCACTCTCTGATAAATTCTGATGGCCAGTCCCGTTCTGCTAGAAGTATGTCATAACCCCTTGAAAGATGCTCCCAAAAGAGTGCTTTCACATTTTTTGGTTTGTCTCCCTCCATCCGGAGTGTTATTTCATATAACCTATGTGGAGAGCTAACCCTGGTGTCTACAGTCTCAACTTGAATGTCCTCATTTAAGTCCACTGTCTCCAGAAGTCCCTTCAGGTTCTGGCAAGCTATTGTTACTTCTGCTGCGCTGTCCAACATTGTCTGAGCCCATTCTCCATTCTTGAGTTGTGTTCTCAGAATCCTCTGCATGTCTTATCTTCAGACCTGCTACTTTCTTCTTGGAGAATTGAGGTTTTGGTTTGTTTTTCTGAACGTGTTGATTGTCTTTGGACTTCACGCGTTCTTCTTTTTTGTGATATGACCGTCCTCTTCTTTTAAATGTCTGTGACGATATCTGAAAGGTACGAGAGGAACGTGTATGAGTATCTTGATACCTGTCAGGTTTTCTCAAATTATCCCTATTCCTTAGGTTATACCTCCTTTCATAGGGCTCCTTTTGAGGAGACCTACCACGGGATTGAGAATCTTTCTCTTTTGAATGTTGTTTGTTATTTTACCACTTCTTTTTAGAAGAGGTAGGATTGTTTTAAGTAAAGGCCTTTCCAGGACTTTCAGACAGTTGTGGTTTAACTGTGTAATTCTATTAAATTTTGTATCTGATTAAGTATTTCTACATCTGACATTGCTTCAATGTCAGATGTAGAATTCACCGAGCCTGGTAATGTGAGTGTAATATTTTAGGGCGCCTTTAGACCAGAGATCATACTCCTGATATGTGAGTGACATTTCAATATCCTCGAAAGGAATATATTCCTCAGGTGGTTCATCTTCTTTGTAGATGTGAAACGTTTTAGTTACTGGATTTGATTCTGGGAATACTTTCCATGAATAGAATATCTCTGTCTGGTGAGATTCATGTGCCTCTATCACAAAAACTGCTCTACCACCTCTTGGTTTCAGGCCATGTTTTATAAGTTTTAGAGTGATGGCTCTCGTTAAATTTGTTGCGATGATTTTCACAATTTCATCGTTTTTATCAAAACCTGTAAAATCAAAATCTGCTGCGACATCGTCGGGTACAGCACCACTGGTTCCGGTGTTATTATCCACGTTTTGGGACATTGTTTAATGAAAATTGCAGAGCAAACCAAACAGCTAATACATAGGATTTTTGTCCTACTCAGCTATGGCGGATATTATCCCTACCCACTCCAGACGTCTTATGGAATATTTTGAGTAGGGGTCTCTGAGAAAAGCACAACTAAGTTACTTCAGTATCTAGCGTTAAATTAGTGCCTTACCAAACTGTTGGGCACCATGTAATGTAGTTCCTATATTCCTGATAGGCCCTGCGCATTGGAATAATATACACTATAGTTTTGACATAGGACTGAGGTCAGTATGTCTCTATCGAGTACATTAAACTTAATTACTTGTGTGTGCCAGCTAACTCAGAGGTCACTAGAAACTTCTCGAATAAACAAGAAGGAATTTGTTTCTGACAACCGCATAAACATGACAACTTAGTTTCCCTTAGAATCGGAACAATCTCAGAATCGTGGAAACAATAGATAACAGTTTCACTCAGTCAATCGTGCATGCATCGTTTCTACAGAGTTACACAGAAATAGATAGACGGGCGTTTAAATAAAAAGGGTTTATTGAACAGTCTTATTTCTCATGCAAGAGATATGAACTGCTACAATCGTAAGACAGAATGCGAAGTAAAATATGTACAGCGTTAGCAGTAAGATAAAATAATACTGTAATAGCATGGTTTATAGCTATGACAGATATTCATAAAAATACATACATAAATAACACAGGCTAAAATTTTAATACTCATCTGATGCTTCTAGCTAGTTCTACCCCAGTGTACCTAACCTCAGTGTAGTACAAGGTAAGAAGTAGGTGCTGTTTGTCTATAGTCTAGTTTAGCTATAGTTGCCAAGATTTGCCAAAAGTCCCTCTAGGTTCTAGTCCGCTCCATACCTTAGAATGAGTGAGGTTGGAATCTCTTTTCTGAGTCTTGATCTCTAACACCCCGCAAGGGGAGTCAGAAACACTGGAGCTGGATTGTCTGTGAGGAGGAGGACAGCGTCTGGTCAGTGCGTCAGGCGGGGACTTGACTTCCTTCCGAACTTGCTGTGGCGAGCTGCGTCGTGCAAGTAGACAGCCGAACCGTGGTTTGCTATGGTAAGTGAAGGTATATTTATACCTTGAAGGTGTTTAGGAATGCCAGTATTGACGTAAAAGTCAGGCAGAAGAACGCCATGAATGAACCCCTAAGGCACTTCATGTTCATGCAGAATAAATGAGTTCTTTGTGAAATCAATATCCAAGCAAGGGGAAGTCCTAAAGGCTTAAGAGTCTGGTTTTCAAAGAATTCGTTGTGACGTAGATGAATGGATGTAGGTGGCCATGCCTATATTTGGTTAGCATGGATAATGCCTAAATAAGGGTAGGATTTCTATGCCTAAATATGGGCAATGCGAATTGTGTCTATATAAGGACATAAGTCGGGAAACCTATATATGGTATCTAAATCGACACACAACAGTGCAATATGCACAAAATGATTAGTTTGAGAATCAGAATACAGAAGATTACATAACAGACGTCCAAGTTCCCCTTCATCGAATGTTCGTGGCTATAAAATGGAGAGGAGTTGGCCTAACGGCTCAGGCGGTCGACCTCGAATCTGGAGGACTGGGTTCGAGTCTCGGCAATGATGCTGAACACCCTGTGATTCTGGGCAAATCACTTTATCTCCCTGTGCCTAACAAAAAAAATCAATCAATAATGTGTCCTCATGTAATGCAACTGGTGCTATGTAAAGCGCTCTGATACCCGATTTTAGTCAAGTTCACGCTATATAAAACTGTTAAAAAAAGTAAAAAAATTAAATAAAACATTAATCTGTCCCTACACTAGCACTAACATGACATCCCTACATAGCATTTCCCAAGGCAAGATCAGTTAAGGTGTCAGCATGGGAAGCCTTCCTAAGAAGTCTCCCCACATTAATTGGGTCAAGCAGCATAAAGCATTCATTTGATAACTTTATTTCGGTCGGAGACCATAAAAGCACAAGTAAAATTACAAGCAAAATTACACATTTCATTAAAACAATAAATAGAATCAAGTTAATACAATAATTAAGAATGGATTAAACTGGTGTTATCAAGAAAGCTAATTTTGATACAAAGGCGAAAATGTTTACAGAAAGCATTTCCTTCTGCGCCATAAACCATATAAAAAACGGGACAGAGCGAAGACAATAGGGGGGTGGATGTCATATGTTAAGACCCTGCATGCGTGCATGCAGTGTCTAAACCCAAGATTCCTGCATAAAGGGATGAGCCACTTTTTCCTTATTGGTTGGTACGCGGGGCAAAAGAACAGGACATGGCATATATCTTCTTGATTATAATTACAAGCCGGACAGGCAGCATTTTCTGATTTTGCCCATTTGTGGGTGAATGCCCTAAGCGGTAAGGTACCATGCCTTAACTGCAAGTAGAGCTTCCTTGCAAGGGGTGGGTAGATTACATCTAGGAAGACCTCTGCTCTTGTTTCGGCTTTTATTAGGAGAAACTCTTTAGTGAGTTTCCCCAACGAACTTGAACCGTGGAGGGTAAGTAATCTCAGCTGCCTTATGTGGCCTGTTAGTTCAGTTTTGGATGTCATTTTACAGGATACCTCCGGGAATTCCCAAAGGTCGGTCCTACCGATCTTTTTACTAAGGTCCTTGATGTGAGATAACCATGGAATATTCTTATTTTTAATTAGGGCCCAGACCTCCGTGAATTCTTCTCTATAAGGTGCCAATTCTGGCACCGTCCAGAGCCTTTTCCAATAGAGCATGGGCCGAAGAGTTGCTAAGTCTTCAATAGGTTCTATCCCCAAATCGAATCGTAGGGGGATAAGCGGTGTGCTTATTGGCAAACCCACAAGACTTCTCATAAAGCCCTGCTCGACCATGGTTAGTTTGGTGATATTTTTGTGACCCCATAATTCGACTCCATACAGTGAGGCAGTTCTGGCTTGCAGCCGATATATTTCAACTACCGGGGCTGCTGGTTTGAAGACAGAGGCGCGCTGGACCTTACTAATCCCTCCAGCTATTTGAGACAACCTCAACCTTGATTTTGAGATTTGTGGACCCCAGTCAAGGTTCTCGGTCAGGGTGATTCCAAGATAGACAAAAGTCCTGACTCTCTCAAGAGGAGAGCCGTTTAGAGTAGGATTTGGACAAGTCTGTTTAGGGGGATTGAAGATCATGAACTTAGTCTTATCCAAGTTGATCTCCAAGCCTCGGGCAGTGCAAAATGCAAGGAAACCATCCAGAATACGCTGAATGCCCGATGATGTTTTGGATAACAGCAAAGTGTCATCAGCAAACATCAGAGCGGGCACTCTTCCAGTAGCCAACCTAGGGGCATCGTTGTTAACTACGTCAGCCAAATGGTTAACGAGACCATTAATGTAGAGACTAAATAATGTTGGGGCAAAGACACACCCTTGGCGCACACCCTTCCTGACTGGAAAGCGTGCAGACAGATCACCATGCCTCCCACACCTGACCTGGGCATAATTACCGTTGTGGAATTTAGTTAAAATATTCAGCAGATAGGGGGGGAGACCCATATCTGCCAGAACTTTCCACAACTTTCCTCTTGGGAAAAGATCGAAGGCAGCGCGCAGATCAACAAAGATGAGGTAGAGGCTGCCACCCTCCACTCTCACCGTTTTCCAGTATAAGACCTGTAACCGGAAAATCTGATCTATGGTTGAGATCCCAGATCTGAACCCTGCCTGCAATGTAGTCAGAATTTTGTTTTCATCCATCCATCCCAGGATTCTATCTAAGATAATTCTGCCCATTAATTTCTGTGAGGTGTCAATAAGGCTAATTGGTCTATAGTTAACTGGCTTTAACGGACAGCCTTTCTTAAATAAAGGGACTATCTCCGCACCCAACTAGGTGTCTGGCAGATCAGCCCCCTTGAGGATTGAATTGAATAGTACCACCAGATACGGGGCCCAGATTTTTGGTTGGGAGCGGAAAAAGTCCGGAGGCATCTTGTCCAAACCGGGGGCTTTATTAAGCAAGAGCCTTGCTATTGCAGTCTCTACTTCTTTGAGAGTGATGGCCTCGGACAGTTCTGGTAAAGGAATACCCAGACCCACGAAAGATGGAAACAATTGGCGCTCTTGTTGGGGCTCAGAGGTGGGAGAGAGGGGACAAAACTCGATATCACCTAGAACAGGATCACTTCCTATCGTCGGACTACACTCCAAACATAGATCAGTAAGTACGGGGTCACTCAAGTCCCCATACAATTCCCCAAAATGCATTTCCCACACTTGTTGGGCTATGTTTACAGTTGGGGGCAAGGCTACCCTACTCTCACCAGAGTTCACAATAGCCCAGAACGCCTTGGGATCTCTACGAGAAAGAGTTAACCTTAGCTCCTCCCACCTTTGCTCCTCCCAGTCCTTCTTTCCCCTGGAAATAGCCTTCTTATATTCTAAGCAGAGTTTCTTTAGGTTAGCCCTGTCTTTGCCTTTTATTGCCGAAAGCAATTCCTTTTTTGCTTTTCTGCAGGGATCCTTATACCAGGGATGTGTCCTGGGCTGCTGCTGTTTATTTCCCACAGGATTGAACAAACCCCTCAACTTGTCGACTAAGTGGACATGAATCTCAATGGGGTCACTCAGGTTATCTACACTTAGATCCCCCATTGCAGAAAGGAACGGTAGAGCTATCTGATATATTTCCGCAAGCTTAGCGGGGGAATTCTAGAAGTAGGGCCATTTAACCCTCCTCCTATTATTAGAAAGGAGTACTGAAAGCACTGAACTATTTGAATTAGGGGGAGGATTTGTTAGACCGAAGCTTCCCGGTTTGAAGGTTAAAACGAGGGCATTATGATCACTGTCTTGTCTAGGATAAATTGTAAACTCCAATAGTTTGTCCCAGTGTCTTGTTTCCATTAGTATATAGTCAATATTGGAGTTTTGGCCTGGTCTGTTAAACGTTGGGAGCCCCGGACGGTCAGGTTTCAGTCTCCCATTACAGGCCCTTAGGGACAGTGCAAGGGATAGGGATTTAATTTGGAGAACCAGAGAGGCCCAAGCTCTGACAGGAGAAATTTGTGGTTCACAAACATGCCAGAACTGGTCCTCGTCGTCCAATTCTCCCGTGTCTGGAGACTCAAGGGGTTCGAATTGACAGTTAAAGTCACCTCCTATTATTAGAGGGGGTGGGGGATCAAGAGACAATATAAAATGCTTTAATGCGTCAATGGTGCCAGATTCTTGACCATTCTTGACTGGTCTAGAATAGACGTTTATCAAGGCAACCGTTGAATTATCTTTTAGGGTTAGGAGAACACATTGGACGTCGAGGGAATTAGTTGGAATCTGGACTGCCAGAGCGCCCAAATGCGTCCCCACCCATATTGAAAGACCACCCGAAGGCCTCCCTCTACCACTTGGAGTTGCCAAAATATCAAAAGTGGCATAGCCAATCCTCGGATTCTCCTCCGTAGCCCAAGTTTCTTGGATTAAACAGATATCGTGGCTGCCTATAAAATTGCTCCACTCAGAGGTGGATAACTTACTTTTTATCCCAGCCACATTCCATGACAGAATTTTTATTTCCCCGTCTGATGCTCTGTTCCTATCTAATAGGTCGCCAGCCGTTGGATTTGGGCAGACTTCTCGTGTTTGGGGGTTAATTTCTAATGTGGTGTCTGCAGGGTTAACTCCTGGCAGAAAATCCTCGAGGGGAGTAGACACATCATTATCTATAGTTTGTCTTACTTCCAGACCTTCTAGACCTAGACTCAAGGGGGGGGGGGGTGCTGATACATATTCTAAAGTAATACTCTCACAACTACCCCTATCTACAACTATTTGAGTGTCCATGATTTTATCTAGCTGGAGAACAGGACTCTGGATCACGACTGGTCAGTCAACCTCCTCCAGCATGCTAAATCTATTTTTTGGGGGAATAGTGACAATATGGGCGTATTCTGAGTTTCTTGGCATGATCTACCATGCAATTTGATTTGCCCCCCCGCCCACCTAGTGCCCCTGTTCTGCCCTGTTCTATACTGGGATACTGGATAGAAATATGACAAAAGCAGTGGGATGATTTGGGTATTAGACCTAGGGGGTGTCCTACTGCAGATATAATCTACAGCAAGCGTGTGCCTAAAGTTGACAATGACACAATTTCCTGCAATGGATTTGGGGGTAGGCCCAATCCAGTCTAATCTCCTTACACCCAGTATTTCTCCAGAGATATTAAATGGGAGGGGCCTGTTTAAGTTGAACCAATACATACATTTATTTTTCAATTCCAGGTAGTCCTCTTTCTTCCCTTGGGATAGGGGAGGGACACCAGCGAGCACAACAACGTATGGAAGAGACTCAGGCGGCAAATCTATACAGGGCAATGCAATGTTAGACCCCTCTCTAACAATATTTCTGTTCACTATTACTTGGTTATCTACACATTTATCCCCCGCTTTGGTAGCTTCCCTCTGTGCTTTAAGACTTTCAGAATCTATGTCCCTGGGCAGAGGAATTGTTGTATCAGGGACAGTCTTGACCACCAGTTGGGGGGTACAGGCAAAGTCTCAGAGCTGACGGGAGCATTATCATAAGTAGGAACAGAACTAGGGCAGGAGTTTGCAAGAAGAGTAGTCGATTTGGCTTTACCAAAACCTGCATTATTGATAGTGGAAACCAGTCTATCCAATCTAGTTAGCAGAGGTTTAAAGTACGAGCCAAGTAACTGTTCTATATGAGCCTGAAGATCTAATATCATGTGGGTAGCCCAGAGAGGTGCCTGCATAGGAGACAGGGTAGGGGAACCATCAATTAGTGTGGAAGATTTGATTGAAGGCTTATTTTTACTTAGTACTTTGCTCTTCCCAGCCCTAGGTTTCTTGACTACAGTACGAGTCACGGAAGCCTTATTAGGTAGAGTGTGGGATGAGGAATTGTGAACCTCTGATACATGCATGTCACTAGTGATGGGCTGTGCACAGGGGAGCTCAGCAAAAGAACACATAAGGGAGGAATTGAAATCAGGGGGATTGAAGGTAGCTATTGAAACATCCTCCACTGATTGCGGGAGTGATTGACAAACGCCGCTCTGTGTTTTCTATAGCTGAAGCCATGACTCCAATTGTTTGCTGAAGCATTTTGTCAATGGCTGTCAGACTTGGGAGAGGTTGCGATGTTGCAGTCTGGTGTCTAGTTACTGGACGAGAAGTAGACAGACTAGAATTTTTACCATTTCCTTTCATGTTTACAGATGGGAAGCAGAAAACACGCAATCACGCAATTAGTTAAAACTCTTCCCTAAGATGTTAAGTAACACAGAGCTTTACAGAGGGGAACAATTGAGCGTGTAGTCCAAGAGTCAATGGATTTAAACACATGGACAATACCAAGATTGTAGAATACGTAGAAATATCCACCTGTCAAACTTGTAAATCAGTACCTTGTGAGTTGCTGTGATCAACTGAGGGAACGTCAGTGGGATGGCCCTGCCCGGCCTCTAACGGTCCCTGATGGACAAGGACGGGCCCGCCCTTGGCCCGGGCTTTGCCCGGGCACTGCCAGCGTGCGAGCAGCCTTTATCCTGTCTCGGCGCTGCCGGGTATCGTCATCCGCGTGCGCAGGTGCAAAGGATTGTGGGGATTGTAGGCAAGATGGCCGTTCCCCTCACGGCAGCGTGGATCTAAGGCAAAGTCGAGGAACAAGAAGCCCACTGCTGTGCCGTTCCCCTCACGGCTGGTAAGTACTGCAGGCAAGTAAAAGAGCGTCCCGCGCTGCGGGGGCGCTTGGCAGCCTTTATCCTGTCTCGGCGCTGCCGGGTATCGTCATCCGCGTGCACTGGTGTAAAGGATTGTGGGGATTGTAGGCGAGATGGCCGTTCCCCTCACGGCGGCGTGGATCTAAGGCAAAGTCGAGGAACAAGAAGCCCACTGCTGTGCCGTTCCCCTCACGGCTGGTAAGTACTGCAGGCAAGTAAAAGAGCATAAAGCTACTAAGACAGTGCTTGTTCTAAGATGCTGTCTACCTCGAGGCAAGGTAGAAGTCACTGGACACTTTCCCTAGTTACGATACATCAATACCACAGGTAGTATCCCAGAGTCCTTTGCAGATCACGCCATCTAATCAGGCCACCTCCTCATCGGTTATTTTCTAGTAGGCAGCGATGCTCCCAAGCTTGTCGAGATGACCTTGATTCCAAGGCTCCCTCCGATGAGAAAGTCCGACAGTTCTCCACTATCAGCATCAACGCTCAATGTATCCCTTTCTCTCCATGCCTAACTCCAAAAACAAAGACATTATTTTAACACACAAGGATGATTTTTCCACCTGCAACAGAAACGTGAGAACGAACAAATCCAACGTTCACTTGAAATTCAAATATTAAACAACTATTTAATCTGATGTGAGAGCTTCCAAGGAAAATGTATTTCAGTCTTACAATATTCGGCCAGCATAAGAAAATGGCATACAAGCGTTATGAAATTACATAAAAAATAAACACTCTTTACTGAGCACTTCTAAATTAACACGTTACATAAGCAAATCAAATACATGAATAGTTGTCAGCGGTATGCACGAATTCCACACATTAATGTTTTCAGCCAGCTACATCTAGTTTCAACATTTACTTTTTCACGTTTACATTGAAATTTCCCTAATACATCACAATTCACATTATTACAGTTCACGTTCTACTGTCTCACGTTGAGTCAAAAAAAGAAATTTATGAGGGTGCGGACTGCTTGTGATTATGAAGCACCCTTACAAATGAAAAGTGAATTTTGCGCTACATCAAAGTCAATAGACTCAATGCAAAGCACGACAGCTTCATCCATCTAGTTGGCAGTGCCCTGGGATAGCAAGAGTTTGGTGGGAAGTATATTAATTGCTGTGTGGAATGATTGGGGGACATTTGCCCTGCACTCCACTGATTGCCTTACTAGGCTATGTATCGGAGGTGCCCAAAAACTCCTGGCAACGCTCAGGGCTTTGTATCAATGTTACTGCTGCTGGCCAAAAGGAGGGTTGGCATTTGTAATGAAATGACTGAAGAGTACTCGGCCATAGTTCACACAGTGGTAAGTCTCTGAAACCTTTGGACCCATTGAAAATACCTCCTTAAGGCGAGTGAAGCATGGATTGCTATACAATAGTCGATTATGTATCTTCTCAGCCATCCTCTACAAAATCACACTATAGAAAAGCAGGCAGTTGCACACATATCACGCAGTTGCAGGGAATGCTTCACAGAAAACGAATGCACAGGAATTGCACAGCCCTTGGAAAGCGAAACCAGTGAGGCACATCGCCTCACCCCTTTTTCCTTTTATGTTTCACTTTTTGTCTTACATACACACAAAAAACTCACTACTTTTCTTTATTCTCTTTCTCCCCGTTTTCAGCATCTCTATCAGTCTTCACATCACTCGATTCCTCTCCCACTCACTCCTGCTTCTCTCCTGTCTGTATCTATGTCTTTTTCTCCCACTCTCTTTACCCCAGGTGTATCCTATGCTCTCCACCATCATTGTTTCTAATCTGCTCTCCATCCATGTCTTTCTCTGCCTTTCTTACTCTTTCCATAGCCGTCTCGATCGCTTCCCAATCCCTATCTACGCCTATATGTGCTCACTGCTTCTTTCTCTCTGGTTCTTTCCCCTTTAGGCTCCCATCTACTCCTTCAAGTTCTGCCACCTCACTCTTCACCTTCTCTCACCACATTCTCCATCCTTTTCTTCGGGCTAGGAGGTTCCGCCGCCGGAGGGCTTGCAGTGGCAGAGACCAATCATTTGCAGAGAGTCCAGCAGGGTAGAGGTCAAGGGAAGAACACTGCTGACCTCTGACTGGGCGATCAGGGGTGAAAATGGCCCATCTCACCTGGACTCCAGCGAGGCCGCTCAAGTCATCTCTCTCACAACCACCGGCCCATCATGAGCCCAATGTCCCAGACAAGCGGGGGAAAGGAGTCAAGAAAGACAGTTAGACACCAGTCTGGGGTCAAGGGCTGACAATGACACTTCTGCTTTGGGTTCCAATGTGGCCACTCATACTCAGGCGCTCACCCTCCCCTCATTCAATCTGCTGACATCAGTGTGCCATAGTGGCCAATGTCCCAGACAGTAGCAAGCCAGCCCGAAGGGGGGGCGAGGAAGGACAATGTGAGCCCCTTTTCTGGGTGGGAAGGAGGAGCAGAGCCCACTTGCACCAATGGGGCCGTTCAGGCTCCCTTTGGAGAACTCCGGACAGCCGAATGATACGGACAGACACCAAGAGGGCCAACATGCAGTAAATAAAACAGCCCACAACTGACCCTCAGTCTCCAGCCCATCCCCCCCCTGCCCGAGTAGCTGTTTTATCAATCCAAACATATCTATTCCCACTGTAAGCTAACAAGAGTCTCACAACATTGAGTGCATGTGATGTCTAGAAGGTAAGTTCTAAAAAGTGCACAGCAGGACATTTCAGATTCTTAAAGGCTTAGTTTTTCCCTGTTGATAAAAATTACAGTAGGGAGAACTATGTACGGTTTATTTTATGTTTGTTCTCCCTGAAAACAAAAGGTCCTAGAGTAAGCGTTTAGCTCACTATATAAGGAAGGGAAGAAAACAGAGTACAAAGTGCAGATAAACAGAAAGGTAAAGCTTATTTGCTGCACTCTTATCTTGGGACCCAGGCTACCTTGTAGTTCACCTACAAGTATGTGGCATCACTTCTATCAATGCCAGACTGCAAGCCAATGCACTTTGCTGTGATCCCTCTAACAACCCGCCATCTTGGTTGCAGCATGCTTGACAACCAATAGATTCGGTATTAGGAATTAAGACTCAAGGGGGCTTGGTCCAGTAAAAGACTATTAGTAGTGGACTTCGCAAAGGTGAGCTGGACAAAATAAAGACTAAAGAAGACATTTGAAATCTGCATAAAGGCTGAAAGACTCAAGTGGCCCGCCCATTCAGGCTGATAGAGTATTTTTTAGAACCACTTCCGCAACACGTAAAAAGATATATACATCAATGAAGCAGGGAAGGACTGAAGGTGCAGGGTGGCATTTACAAATTGTCGAAGCTTTTGCTCTTCACCAGCATGACTCATTGACACCTCTGCAGCCATATCGCTAAGTGTTTGTGTGGATGCACACGATTTCTACTGCAAACATGTCACCTGCGAGTCGACCTTTACTCTGCGCTCTAACGCCTCGTCACCCCGCGTGCGCATCCACCCCGCGTGCGCATCCAGCCAGGTCATGTCTTTTGAACGTGTACCTGCCGATCGATGAGCGGTGGGAAGGCGCGATGACGACGGCTGCGGAAGTAGTTCAGGATATTTACCTAAAGCAAACAGTAGGCCATTAAGTGCTCTAACAACTGTCACACCCTCCAGTGATTCCGGGACAATGCGGCCCGATACATCTCCTCGTCAAACACAGAACCACCCCGGCCTCTCAGCACACATCTTCAAGCAGAAGTAACGCGGCTCACTTTCCCAGGATACCAGGGAACGTAGGACGGGGATGACAAAGAGTAGTAAATAAAGAGGAGAAAGAAAATAAACAAGAACAGCCTTCAAAGAATAATAACATAGGCCTTTACCGTTGTTTTTTTAAATGAAGAGTCATATCACACCTCTGGTGTTTCCATGCTCTGTAAATGTTTAATATTGCTATTATCCTACCCAAGGCTAGGAACCTTTGCCCACCTTTACTTAAGTTTACATCACTTGCCCAAAGTAGAGCAAATTAGTACTGTGTAGGCGAACTTTCCCAAAGGTAAGTAGACTGACGCTAGCTTCTGCTGTACATTGCATGGTGCTGGTGTCTGTTCAAAGCCTTAGTAACTCTGGGTCTTAATTTTCTGACCTCAGAAAGATGTATGGTTGAGCCAGCCATTCAGGGGTTCGAACCCAAAATCTTCAGAACACCAACAACCTTTTTGATGCTCCTTAGTTCACAACATCCCTTGTCTTTCTTACTTCTTGTGTGCAAAAGGGTGAATATTAATCCTTGTGTAAGTGTTAAACACAGGCTTGACACTTTACAATGGGAAACATCCATTACCACGCGGGCATTGCATCGCAATGCCTTTACATCGCGGGTAATACAATGCAAGTCGTTACAACAACTTGCGCTGGATGGCGCTCTAACCTTAGGAATAGTGTGATTTACTATTCCAACACCTTCCTTACTGTACGTAGAGTGGTGTTGGAATAGTAAATCATACTATTCCTAAGTCCAGCGCCCATCGGCGCAAGTCGTAATGACTTGCGTTGTAAAAACTGTGATGTAACGTTCTGCGATCATTTTGATCGCGTTGTAATGTCACATATTCCTTTACAATAACTTGAAAATTAATCACTGTCACTATCACACATTGTAACATACATAAGCATAAAAGTATTTAATGATGAATTCCGAGTTGCTGATTTCCTGGGCAGGTGACAGCCCTCCTGTGCTGGGCAGACCTTGTGCCTGCGCCATCTTAAAAATGCAGACAGCTCTATAAACCAGAAGCACAGGCTTATTTCATTACCCGTTTTAATGCATGGGCAAAGTGGGCTCTGGCCCAGGGCCCCAGCCTTTCAAGGGGGCCCCCTGAGAGAGTCAGCTCCGTTCTCCAGAGTTTTGCCCTAATGACCTTGAATATTTCTTAAACAGATTGTTTCAAATACTGTTTTCCTTTAATTTATTTTTTATGTACCTGATGTGCGAGAGTCTAGTACAGCGTTTTAGCAGAGAAATGTTGTGTTTATGTTTCATGCAATATACAAAGAAAAAGTGTCTTTTAGATAAAAACAAGGCCTAAAATATAAGAAATGGGAGGGCGTCACAGAGATTATTTGCAGTAATATTGGTGAGCTGCTGCTGTGTTACAATATTGAAAACACACATAACTATCCCTGAATATTAGATGTAAACACATTTAGGGCCTTATTTATGAGAAGTGATGCATCCCTGTGTGAAAACAGGGATGCGTCACTTCTTAGTGCGCCCTCCTTGCGACATGATGGATGCGTCATATTTACTGTAAGATGCATCATGTCGCAAGGAGTTACAGATACGTCAGTATTTCTGACGTATATGTAGGCACAAAAGTGATGCATTGCTGGGGTGTGTCTGAAAATAGACACAACTCCAGTATTGTGTCCTTTAATATGGGGTAAGCACCATGTGAAAGGGCTTGCATCAGTCTTACGCCTGCTGTGAGTTAGGTGTAAGATAATGACGCAATGGCGTCCTAGAAGTGCCACACTGAGTTCTAATAGATTTCAATGCACCACTTCTACGAGGCTTTTTGCGGGGAAACACCCACCCTGCATACATTATACCTGGCGTAGGTATAATGTGCTGCAGGGGTTTACAGAGTGATGCATCTGCCTAGATGCGTCTCTTTGTAAATAGGGCGCAACATGGCACATTTTTTACGCTGCCGGTGCATCACAAAAAGTGACGCACCGACGGCATAAAAGTGAAGCAAGGCCTCATAAATAAGGTCCTTAGATTTTGGACGAGTGTTCCTTTGCACTGTCAGGTAAGAAATAGTGTATTTAATAAAGCGTGCAGCTACTCAGACTAGAATGTCCTGGTGCGTGACAGCGGGAGGAAAACGTGTGTAAAAGACCCATAAGTTATTAAAAAGCCAGGTTTTTAAGTTCTTACTGAAAGAGAGTAGGTCTGTGGTTAGTCTCAGAGACTCATGGAGTCTATTCCACAATGTTGCGAATAGAAAGCCGAGGGATCTGCCTCCAGTGCGGGCATGGCATATTTTAGGCACGATGGCCAGGTTGGCATTGGAAGATCTTAGGGGTCTAGATGTTGTGTAGCGATTAACGCACTTATTTAGGTAGAAGGCTCCCAAGCCGTGATAAGCTTTAAAGAAGATGGTCATCGCTTATAAGTCGATCCGTTCTGTTATGCGGAGCCAGTGTAGAGACTTAAGAATAGGCGTTATACTAGATCTGGGTTTAGGTCTTAGGATGGCTCTGGCCGCCGCGTTTTTTACCACTTGTAGGCGCTGGCTAAGGTATTTGAGAACAGCAAGGTACAAGCTGTTGACATAGTCAAGCTTTAATGTCACCAGAGTCTGCACCACAATCTTTCTGCTCTCAAGCGGTAACAGTGGCAGGTATGTTTTTTTGCATCCGGAGTATGCCAAAGCAAGCGCCAGTTAAATTTTGGATTTGAAAGCGCATAGAGAGTGTCTTGTCCATAACAATTCTTAAGTTTTTGACTTTCTCCTTTTCCACGAGTGGGGGCGGCAGATCTTTTGGCCACCAAGAGCTCCAGTCAGGCGTTTCTGGATTACCAAAGAAAGCAACTTCAATTTTGTCAGGATTGCACTTCATCTGAATGATCTTAAGCCAGTCAAAAACCTTTGTGAGGTAAGACCTGATCATTGCCCCATCAAAGTTGGTTCCTTTTTCACATGTAAAAATCAGCTGAGTGTCATCAGCATAGGAAGCAATTTTGGCGCCCTCTTCCTCTACCAGAAATGCAAGGGGGGATATATATATATAAACCACTTGTATGTTCATGACGAGCCCAGCTCGTCATGAGGCACAGTGGAGCTGTGCTCATGACGAGCAGGGCTCGTCATAACGGTTGCGCCACTCCCACGCGTAATTTATTCCCCACCTGTGCGGGAGAATCAATTAGTGGGCGGAGTCGTGATGAGCCCAGCTCGTCATGAGCACAGCTCCACTGTGCCTCATGACGAGCTGGGTCCGTCACGAGCACAGCGCCGTCGCCGCCCCACGCCGTGGGGGAATTACCCCCACGGCGAAGGGGTTAAAAAGGGTAGGATTGAGAATGAAGCCCTGAGGGACACCTACATTCATGGCCTGAACCGGTGATGAGAAAGGGGGGGCAGATGTCGTGAGATCTATTTCCCAAGAAGGATGACATCCATGTTAAGGCGGTGCCCCCCAGGCCCATGTTCGCAAGTCTCTCCAGGAGCCTCTCATGTGGGACCATATCGAAGGCCGCCAACAGATCGAGCAGTATCAGAACAGCCTTGCCTCCCTGGGCCAGCTTACCCTTCAGAAATGCAGTCACTTCCAGCAAAGCAGATTCCGTACTGTAGTTAGCCCTAAAACCGGATTGGGACTCATGAAGGAGCTTCCCTTCTTCTATGTGTTTTCGGAGGGCCTTGTTTACATGCTTCTCTAATACTTTGGAGAGGGCCGGAAGAAGGTAGATTGGCCTGTAGTTGGCAGGATCCGTCGGCTTGGCGTTAGCCTTTTTTATCAGTGGAAGAATCTTAGCATTCTTTCATAATTTGGGCATGGTGCCTGAGGAGAGCGAAGCATTAAAGAGCTGGTTTACCATGGGGTTTTTGGTGGGAACTAATAGGTTCAGGATATTCGCTGGACATGGGTCGGTAGGAGAGCCAGACTTAATGCTTTGGAGAAGGATCAGTGACTCTTCAAGCTGAAACTCAGGAAAAGCTAGTAAAGATGGAGGATACAAAAGGTGAAATTTGCCATTAGAACTATGGTAGAAGGTCAGTTCTTCCTCTGAGATGTTAGTGAAGGCTTGTTGGATCATGGAGATCTTTTTGTGGAAGAATTGAGCTGTTTGCTTAGACATTTCTTCCGTGCATGGCCCTTCCTTTGTGCTGGCTTTCGGTGCAGTAAAGGATTTAACTATGCTAAAGATTTCCTTACTCTTATTTTGGGTATTTTCTATCTTGGATTGAAAGAAGTTTTTCTTGGCTGCCTTCACGAGAATGTAATGAGCTTTTAAGGTGTCTTTATACAGCTTCCTGTCCTCAGGAAGATAGGATTTACACCATTTCCGTCCCATTCTTCTACAATTTCTTTTGCTAGATCTGAGGGAATCGTTAAACCATGGAGCTGGTGGGGCCGACCTCTTTGAGCAGCGGGAAATAACCGGTACCACTGCACCATTGTTGGTTCGGAGCCATGAATCTATTGAGAGGGCGTCGGAGTCGGGGCAGCCAGACAGCTCCGGTGAGGAACGACAGATGGTGTCTGCTAACATCGGGAGGGATCTTTTATGGAACATCCTGTAATTAGGGACCCTCTGCCCTGCGTTAGCCCCCCGAGGGGCTGTGACAGAGTTGGGAATGATGAATTTTAATAGGAGTTGTGGTCAGACCAGGTAATGGGAAGAGGTAGGCTTACTGATATGTCAAAGTTGTGAAAGATTAGGCCCTTCTCATGGGTGGCAGAGGAAATAGATGGAAACATGTTGCAGGCCTGCAGTGTCTCCAACAAGGAAATTGTTTGAGGGTCTTTTCCATTGTCCATATGTATATTGAAATTTTCCCAGAATAAGGCAGTTGTTGTATTTAAGTCCAGGGAGGTGGTGGCAGTATTAAGCATAGTAATAACATTTCCAATTGCACCGGGAGGTCTGTAAATCAGAAAAACAGCTATGCTATGAAGGGGGGATAATGTACAGCGGAAGCCTAAGGACTCTGCACTCTCAATGTTTTCCTTCAGGATGGGTAAGCAGTCAAGTTTTTTACAGTAAAATATGGTAACAGCGCCACTCGGTCAGTCCCTCCTAAGGATTTTATAACCCATCGGGTTGGAGGCTTCAGACAGCCAGGTCTCAGTGAGAAATAAAAGATCAGGCTGTTCGTCTAAAAGTAGGTCATAAATGTGTGGTTCATGCTTTTGCATAGTGCGACAATTTAAAAGGGTGGCCTTTAAGTCCTCTGTTATATTATTGTTTTTACACTTATTGTTGCGTGGGAGGATCTTGGGTGCAAGTTTCCTGGGATGGAGGAGAGACAAGTTGCACTTATTGCATAGAAAGTCCACCTTCAAGCTCGGATCAGCCGCTGTACACTGACATAATGGTAGCCACCTAAGGCTAAGCAGTTTTTCCCTATTGTAAGATAGTGGAAGAAACTCACCGGAGGGGAACTGGGCTGCATGGCCCGCGCCGTACGCCTCCGTGATGCTGACGGGCACAGACGGGCTTGCCTTTGGCGTGCCCGCAGCGTGCCCGCTGCAAGCATCCGTTTGCATCGGGAATATATAGGCTGATGCCTATGATGCAAACTGGATCGCTAACGCAGCTGAGGAAGCGGAAACTGCGTGGGCGGAAGTAAGGAGCCCGATAGTAGCCCCAGCCATCCGCACAATCGGTGTATCAGTTGCGGCGGACCAGGACTGGAGGAAAAGCGAGATGCGAATTGGAGCAGCTAAGGAGGTGTAGGCAAGCAGAATCAAGTAAAGTGCAAGTGCTCGTAGGTAGGAGTCATTTTTAAAAAGCACAGAGTAATTCAGCCACACCAAAATTTAAAAAGTATTAAAAACCTAGTGGCAGGGTAGGAAACACTAAATCCTACCGCTGTCAGCTGCGCACATCCGTTTACATCGGGAATATATAGGCTAATGCCCATGATGCAAACTGGATTGCTAACTCAGCTGAGGAAGCGTAAACGGTGTGGGAAATAGAGGCTCAAATTGGATCATAAATTCAAAGCTGTTCTGAACAGGGGCCCCCAAAATATGTTCGGCCCAGGGCCCCCAAAATCCTTAAGATGTCCCCAACCTATTGCTATATACAATATCTTGATACAGGACATTTCACTTCAGGACCATGCACCATTATGCTTTTAAAGAGTGTGGAGCTCAGCGAAAGGCTGTCCACACTGGACTTCATTCCAAAGCATAAATCGATTTATGTTTGCATTATTTCAAGTTGACCATCTATCTCGACATCCGTAAGGCTGGGACCTTACATCCTTTCAATTTTTCATAAACAAATCGTTCCTATTCATGCCAACTTGTGCTTAAGTACATTTCTAAGAACAGCCGTTTTTCAAATCAGTCGGGTTTATCTTCATTAGGTCGAGCCTGCAAGACAGCTCATGCGCTGCGTGTTGTGAGGCATACCGTGACTCATCAAGAATATAGAGGGACTTGAAGCCTACTCATTGCTTACCATTGTTTGGTTGCCCTATCATTCTCCAGCTTCTTATTTGTGTCCAATGTTGACAGTCATGTGTTTCTCCCACTCATGGAGCAATGCTTCTTTATGATATTATTTTTCAAGTTTGAAAGATGAAGTTTATTTAGCTTTTGATATAATATATGCAATGAAAACACATTATTTTAAAATATGATTTGAATATTATTAGAGTAAACAGTAAGAAGGAGAAAATAATTAGCAGGAAAGGAAAAGGAAAAGAGAAAGAACAAATTGAAAAATGAAAACAGCAAATATCATATGAGAAAATTACAAAGATACAATATCATTGCTAAAACAGAAGAGCTAAATGTGCATTAATTACGTAATATAAAATAATTATACATAAGAGTGGTAAAGAGTCATGGAGGTCTGGGTACCTCGTCGATCCGAGGAGCATGTGAAATGGCAGATTTTGCAGAAGAGTTCAAGGAGGTTGTCACAGGTAGCCACAGGATGTCTATTTTAATGGCAAGAGAAAATGGGTTGACATGCACTCTGCTGTGTCTGTGATTATAGCAAAAATCATACTACCATACTTGAAAAGATATATTGGAAGGGTCTTTCTACATTGTGGTTATCTGCTGAAAGGCAACTGCAAGAAGTAAATCCAATTCATCAACTTTATCAGGATGAGAGGACCAATCATCAGACATACTACCTAGAAAAATATTTTTGAAGTTAAAAATAACTTCTGCGTGAAAACTAGCATTGCTTTTTTCCAGACTTTCAACCAAAATTGATAAGTAGAGGGCATTCAAAAAGCATGTGTTTGAGGTCAGAGGGAGTGGCATTACAGGACGAAGAAGAGGAGGAGGTGGTAGGACTTATGCTGTGCAATGTGCTTGAAGTAATCAACAAGCTGTTATATTCATAAACAAGTTTGTATAGTGTTAGCTGCACTAGAGGGTTTCTGTAATTTAAACCAAATCTTGTTCCATAAAGTAATTGAGAAAGAGTCACATTCCCATTGTAACTCTATTTCAGTCTTGTCACGATCTGCTGGAGGAGCGATAATTTTATTATAAATTAGGGATGCTGAAAGAAAGGATAACAACTATGCGGTCAATTGGGGAAATGGAGCAGTAGAAAGAACATCCTGAGGAAGGCATTCATAGGCTGATTGAATCACAGATATTAGTGAGATATATTTAGTAGAGTATGAAGGAGGAAATGAAAAACATTTTTGAGCTTGTCCAAAAGGAGGGCTGGAATCATTATCAAAAAGTTGATAAATACATTTAAAATGTTTGTTATGCCAGGATTTCCCCAAAATAGTTTAATGTTTGATTATAACATATTTATTATGCCAGATTGAGGAATGGAGGATTTGGTCTTTGGTATTATCCTGAAGCACATAAACAGGGTGTAGAAGCTTATATGCATTTTTCAGGGAGGGACATAGAATAGATTAGCTAAGTGAAAGATACAAATTTATGAAAAGAGAAAGGGAGAAGAAAAAAGTTTTCAATATCAACCCAAAGGGGTGGTGTAATAGATTCTTCTTCAGTTAGAGAAAAAGCGGCTTGTTTGGGAAAAATGTGGTATAGTAAGAACAAAAATCTTAAAAATGTACACCACCCATATGTTTGGGGTGCTTACATTTTTGAAGGGACTTTCAGGTTTCTGTTTTATTATTCAACAAAAAAACTGGATAAAATAGAGTAGAGTTTTAGAAAATAAATACAAGGGATATTTACAGGAATATTAGGCAGGTAGAAACATATTATCAGAACTAACATCATCTTCTAGATATCCAGCAGGCCCCACCAAGATGAGAACAGAGAGTTCCAACTAGATGTAAGAGGAGTTAGAGTTGTGAGAATATGTTTCATGTTATTAGAGACTGTATCTTTGATTAAAAATAGTGAACTAAAGACCAAATTATTTAATTTTATCTTGATTGCAATGGAAATGAGCAGTAATGATGTTTACATGAAAGCAACATTTATTTGAAGGGAGTATTTCACATTTATCTTTATTCAATTTATACCCTGTAAGAGAAGCAACATTTGTGACTTCTGAAAAGACAGCTGGTAAAGAGGTTTGTGGATGTGAGATGAAAAGAAGAATATTGTCTGTATAAACGGAAAACTTTAACTGGTTATCTCAACATTGGAAACCATGAATGACTGAATTCATACAAAGTTTTATCAAAGAGGGTTCTATGGAAAGAACAAATAATAGAGGAGAGAGAGGGCAGCCTTGAGGAACACGTCGATGGAGTGAAAATGGTGAGGAGGTGAGCCCTTTAACTATGATAGAGGCCTTGGGAGACGAGTATAACAAAGTAACTGGATAATTTTTTTTAGAACCAAACCAAGAAAGAGTGGAGAAAATAAAGGGCCAATTAATTCAGTCAAATGCTTTTTCAGCATCTAAAGAAATGGCTGCTAAAGAGTCGTCATACAATTTTGATTTACTTAAGACATTAGAAAATAGTCTAGCGTTATCAGAAATCTGTTGTCCTTTAATAAAGCCGGATTGATCTCTTCCTATTAACCGAGGAAGTAAAGGGTCAAGACGAAGGGCAAGAATTTTATCAAAGATTTTGTAATACAGATTAATTTAACAAGGGAGATGGGTCTGTAATTTTTACATAGTTTTGGGTCTTTTTTTCTTTGGGAATAAGATATATTAAACTATATTTAACGGAATCACCAGCAGAGTTAGAGGATGTAAAGTAAGTAAAAAGTTTATATAATTTAGGCATTAGAAATTTGGGAAAATGTAACTAGAATTCTATAGTGAAACCATCAGGTCCCGGGGTTTCCCCTTTTTTGATTAAATGCATAGCATAAAGAATATCTTCAGTAAGAATCTCATCATCTAGTGAGGAGAAATTTATATTGGGGAAAGAGGTGGTTTGATGGAAGATAAATATTCAAGAATATCTTCATGTGAAGCCTGGGATTCAGATGTATATAGATGACTGAAGTAACTAGCGAATTCCAACAAGATATCTTCATTTTTATGCACAAAAGAATTAGTAGCAGGCAGGATAGGTTTGACCATGATGCAGTCTTTTTAAATTTTAAGGTAATTAGCAAGAAGCTTCCCAGCCCTATTCTGTCCTTCTAAATATTTAGCACTTGATTTAAGGAGATATGAAGTAGCATTTTCTGTTGAAATCTATTAAAGGCAAATTTAGTTTGAATGAACACATACAAGCGTGCTTTAGATTTAGAAGTATATTATGTATGTTCTAATTGTTTAATATGATTTACAGTTTGAAGTAGTTTTTTAGAGGATGATTTTTTGCTTATGGCCACAAAGGAAATTATGAACTCTCTAGAGGCAGCTTTGAAAGTTTCCCAGAGAGTCTGAGGGGAAATATTCAGTGTTTCCGTCAAAATTAAAAATAAAGTATTTTCAAAGTGATTAATGAAATTAGGATCAAGGAGAAGAGAAATATTAACTCTCTACTGCTTGTTGTCAGTAGTATGAGGGATGAGATCTAAATCTAATATAATTGGGTCATGGTCAGATATTATTATGGAACCAATTTCTGAGTGTAAAATGTGTTGTGCAAGAGGTTGTGAGACAAATAAATAGTTAATTCTAAATTGAGAAAAGTGGGCAGGAATGAAAAAAATGTATTCTTTTAGGGTAAGGTTACAAAGTCTCCAAGCATCAGTTAAAGATCTTTGTTTTATGATAGGAGTGAATTGTGAATGCATGGGTGATGAGATAAATTTGGATCGGCAATGGTGATCAATAAAGGCGTCTATAACCATGTTACAATCACCTCCAAAAATGTCATAATTGTCATTGAGACTCAATAATTCGGATACAATTTCAGACCAAAAAGATCTATCTACCTGTGAGGAAGCATTGACATTTAAGATTGTTAAATAGAAGCAACAACTCATCTGCCCATGGAATCTGAGTCTTGGGATATAACTTGAATGTCTAAGAATTTATTACAGAGTGTAGCCACTCTGTTACATTTTCCTGTACCCTGGTAAGTGAGGATGTGTCCAGCCCATTGCTTTTTAAGTTTAACAATTTCTGTTTCTCCCATATAACTTTGCGGTGACATAAAAATGTCTCTTTTTAGTTTAAAGAGGTATGTTAATACTTTTTGATGTTTTTTAGGAACACCCAAACCTTTAATATTTCATGAAACAATTCTTAAAGTTAGGTAAAGTGAGAAATCTGTAAAAGTTTGCATATAATAATAACAATCAAAAATTGTTAACAATGGAGACATAATGTAATAATTGAAAAGGAAAGAAATGAATAAAAATTAGAAAGGACATCATATGAAAAAATAAGGGCATTCAGAAGGAAAAAAGAAAGTTGAAAAGTCACAGAAAGAGAGGAAGGCGGAAGTAAAGAAAGAGAGGAAAAGTGATAAACGATATAAAAGAACAAATAATAAAAACAACATAGCTATATAACAGACAAATATTTGAGGGTGCTGAAACCACATAAGGCGATGACACAGCTGAATTCCCAAGCAGAAGACAAAGTAGAGAAGATCACATATAACAACAAAAATTAATTCTTCCAGACACAGGGAAAGTGCCTAACAGGAGGAAGGCAAACATATTAACAATAAGGGGCCAATTCTGATAGCCGGTCGGACAGCTGTCCGTAGCCTTACCGTACGACCGACACGTACCCGGAGCCGGTCCGTCCTGTAGAGTAAGTACGATGCGCATAACTGCCAAAAACACAACCGACACGTAGGCTGTGATTCAAGCTCCGTTCTCCGTCCGAGCAGTAACTCCTAATGATGAACCGAGTTGCTCGGAAGTAGTATCCATAGCAGTTTCCGGCATGACAAGTACAATGCGTACTTCCTACGTGCCGGACGGGTCGCCACGCACGGCACGTCACAGCATCCGGAAAACAAGCATATCAGTTACGATTCGCGACACAACTCAATACACGGCTATGAGACGGACCAGCTTGCAGCGGGTACGAGACGGAGCAACAAGCAGCGTGTACGACACAAACACATGATGAATCCCATTGCGCAGGTCATACCAGTACTCTACATCTATGACCAGATCAGGAACCGACCACGACGGCGCAGGCGGTAAGTCAGACACCTACCACATAAACAAACGACACATACCCGCAAAATGGCACACACACACAGGGGATCCACGTCCTGGCCACTAACAACAGCCCGCCATAGGGGTTGCATGGCCAGCACCACTAACACCCCCACCCATAGGGCTTATGTTGCCCATCACTACTGCCACCCCCAGCCATAAGGCTTATGTTGCCCATCACCCCTGCCACCCCCACTCACAGGGGACCTGTTGCCCATCACCCCTGCCACCCCCACTCACAGGGAACCTTTTGCCCATCACCCCTGCCACCCCCACCCATAAGGCTTATGTTGCCCATCACTACTGCCACCCCCACCCATAGGGCTTATGTTGCCCATCACCCCTGCCACCCCCAGCCATAGGGCTTATGTTGCCCATCACCCCTGCCACCCCCAGCCATAGGGCTGATGTTGCCCATCACCCCTGCCACCCCCACCCATAGGGCTTATGTTGCCCATCACTACTGCCACCCCCAGCCATAGAGCTGATGTTGCCCACCCCTGCCATCCCCACTCACAGGGGACCTGTTGCCCATCACCCCTGTCACCCCCACTCACAGGGGACCTGTTGCGCTTATCACTACTGCCACCCCCACCCATAGTGTTTATGTTGCCCATCACTACTGCCACCCCCAGCCATAGGGCTTATGTTGCCCATCACCCCTGCCACCCCCAGCCATAGGGCTTATGTTGCCCATCACCCCTGCCACCCCCACCCATAGGGCTTATGTTGCCCATCACTACTGTCACCCCTAGCCATAGGGCTGATGTTGCCCATCACCCCTGCCACCCCCACTCACAGGGGACCTGTTGCCCATCACCCCTGCCACCCCCACTCACAGGGGAGCTGTTGCACCCATCACCCCTGCCACCCCCACCCATAGGGCTTATGTTGCCCATCACTACTGCCACCCCCAGCCATAGGGCTTATGTTGCCCATCACCCCTGCCACCCCCAGCCATAGGGCTTATGTTGCCCATCACTACTGCCACCCCCAGCCATAGGGCTGATGTTGCCCATCACCCCTGCCACCGCCACTCACAGGGGACCTGTTGCCCATCACCCCTGCCACCCCCACCCATAGGGCTTATGTTGCCCATCACTACTGCCACCCCCACCCATAGGGCTTATGTTGCCCATCACCCCTGCCACCCCCACCCATAGGGCTCATGTTGCCCATCACTACTGCCACCCCCAGCCATAGGGCTGATGTTGCCCATCACCCCAGCCATCCCCACTCACAGGGGGCCTGTTGCCCATCACCCCTGCCACCCCCAGCCATAGGGCCTATGTTGCCCATCACTACTGCCATGCCCAGCCATAGGATGGGTGGTGCTCAACACATCCAGCATACTCCAACATCAGGCATGTCAGCAAAATACATCCCCCCTAACATCATGTCAACAGTGTGAAGTCTGTGACAAATGCCCACAACAGTGATTATGGCTATGAACATACAATGTAAGTAACAGCAGCACATGTTGAGCATTGTGGTGATGGGGACTAAACCCCCCCCCCCCCATCACAGTGACCAAAAGGTAAGTGTCATCATGGTCAAAGCAGCAAATAACAAACAGCATGTATGATCCCTGCTCCCAACACATTAAACACTTCTAACTAGTGGTTGTGTCCCCTTCCCACAGAGATGTGGTGAGGCTAACAGTGCTGTGAAAACATAACACACTCTCAGCCATGTGCAGACAAGCACCACACATGGGGGCTGACAATGCATACAGGGTACAATGACACAAGAGCAGAATTGACCATCACCAAGCATGCACACATCTCGAAAATAGACACACCAATCAAAACAACATGTGTAGACTGTAGGTGTCAGCTCACAAACTCACATTCCATGCCAGCAATGACACCTAACAACCAGAATAAATGTGCACAATGATGTGATATGACTCACAGGGACAGCATGCAAAATCACAGAAACAGCATCCAGACAAAGGCCCACATCAGCAATACCAATGCACTGGTGCAGATGCACAAACACAAATAGGCAAACTCACACTGCACATCTGACACAGCATATGTGTGTGTGTCACAGTATCCCCAGGCAACTACACAACACATGAGGGGGGCTGAACCACAGTGACACAGATTTGGTCACAGTGCCATACAAAAGTAAACCATCATTGGGACACCCTCAGTGGGCAATCAGGCATTGGGAGATGAGAGGGAGCACAACAGACACATGTGACACACGCTGGAATGAACACCAACTAACACAGCAAGAGACTGACACACAACAGCACTACCCCCAGGGACCAGACATTGGGGTGACATAAGCATGCATGACACCTCCACTGTGATGACAAAGGCAGATGTCGTACAAACTGGGAAACCCAGACATGTGTCCTGTGCCACAAACGTACATCACACATACACAAACACAAATCACTCACCATGGCCCCTCATCCATGGACAAACGGGAGGTAGGGGACCATCCATGCAAACATTCACATCAGTCCACCCTCAATACCACACACCCTGAACTGCAACAATGTATATCTGTAAAGCCCACATGGACAGGTGACTTTGCACATGCACCCATGACAAACACAGGAATGTTGGGAGGAACACATCACACAAGGACAGTTTACAACCCTGGGGAATGACAGACATACTGCACAGTATGCACAGTATGCGGTACATGGCCATGACCTCAAAGCTCACATAACATTCAGAATCCCTGCCACAGTCCCAGGACAATGCAGAAGCCAAGGAGAACCACAAGGCACACATGCTGACACCTGCCAGCATCGCAGCCATGAACCCGACAAGTGGGAGCAGTCACACATACATACAAATGTCTCAATCACTGAAAACTACCACCTAGGGACAACTACATGATTTAGCAAATAAACAGTTGCCTTGAGGAACCCTGACTGTGTCCCATCTGTGTCTGACAACATAATCACCACTCAGAACTGACAAATCCCAATGATAATACACCAATTAACAGTAACGTGTCATGCACCCACACATCTGGTAGCCCATTGGAAAAGTAGTGGGATGAACCCAGTACCACTCAGTAAGCATCAACAACAGGAACATATCAAGGGAACACTCTCTGTGTATGAACACGGATGTGGACACACACACATGCTCATACAACACACACCATGGGCCCAGGCCATGTCACTGGAAAACACACTTACTTGAGGGGACCCAACTCCTGTGGGAGCCCAGCTGTGCCAAACATATTCACCGCAAGTCTCACTCATGTCTGCAGAACACTTGGTCAGACAGCAGTTACCACACAATGAAGGCTCTGGTCACAACAGCCTGGGTACGTGAGTCTCCCCTAAGTCATCTGCACATACCCAAAACATATGTCTAGCAAGTTGCACAGAGGACCCAGTTGCTCCTATAACAAAGATGCCCACACCTGTAGGTCCAGTGTTGATGAGCACAAAGTCTGTGGAAGTGACAAATTGGACAATGGGAAGCACATCATATGTGCATGGGTGCAAGCCAGAGATGTGACCATGCAAATGAAATGCTCACAGAGAGATGTCCACAAATAGTTGATCCTGACACACCAAGGTATCTGCAAAGGATGACATGGATACCCACCAGAATAGGATACATATCTCATGGACCACAGGGAGTACCTCACAGCAACACATCAGTATTCAAAATTGTAAACAAAGCATCACAGGTGCAAGGGTATGTTAAACATCATCAACATAATGTACAGATAAAGAAAAAAAGCTTTATTCAGCATATTACAAGTTAAACGTCTGTTCAAACAAAAGGCCAATGGCCAGTCCATGTCCAAATGCCAAGGAGTGAAGTAGAGTGAAAACTGTCACACCTTGCTTGCCTGCACTGGATTGTATGACATAATTTCGAAAGACAAAAATTCGACCTACAAAAATATCGCAACAAAAATATCGTGGTCAAGAATATCGACATCCTATCTACAACATGGTAAGTACAAAAATATCGATAATTTAATATCGATGTCAAAAATATCGTAATTCAAAAATATCGGTTTTTTTTTAGTTTAAAAATATATGTAAAATAAACCAAATAATACTTATAAATCAAAGAAACATAATTAAATATATTGTATAATATGTAAAATTTATAATAAATATATATAATTAAATGAAACTTTAATTAAACATATATATAATATATAATATATACACTTACTTAATAATTACTTTTAATAATAATTTCTATAACATATAAATTATTAAATATTTATTTAAATTACCAATACATCTATACACATAAAACAATAACATTAATAAATATTAAATAATTACATATAGCAAATAATAATCAATAATTTTAATTTGAATAATTTTTATTATTAATTATATATTACAATAGCTAAAATATTACAAAACATATTTAATATCAGACACAATAAAACTACTAGTCCAACTTCAACAAAAACAACAGTAAGGAAAATGTTGGATAGCGTAGGGGTAAAAATATCTATTCCAACTCCCGAGAGTGCAACAGTAGGGAAAACATTGGATAGCGTAGGAGTAAAAATTACTATTCCAACTCCAAAGAGTGCAACAGTAGGGAAAGTGTTGGATAGCGTAGGGGTAAAAATTACTATTCCAACTCCAGAGAGTGCAATAGTAGGGAAAATGTTGGATAGCGTAATGGTAAAAATTACTATTCCCACTCCAGAGAGTGCAATAGTAGGGAAAGTGTTGGATAGCGTAAGGGTAAAAATTACTATTCCCACTCCAGACAGTGCAACAGTAGGGAAAACGTTGGATAGCGTAGGGGTACAAATAACTATTCCAACTCCAAAGAGTGCAACAGTAGGGAAAACGTTGGATAGCATAGGGGTAAAAATTACTATTCCAACTCCAGAGAGTGCAATAGTAGGGAAAGTGTTGGATAGCGTAAGCGTAAAATTTACTATTCCCACTCCAGAGAGTGCAATAGTAGGGAAAGTGTTGGATAGCGTAAGGGTAACATTTACTATTCCCACTCCAGAGAGTGCAACAGTATAGAAAACGTTGGATAGCGTAGGGGTAAAAATAACTATTCCAACTCCAAAGAGTGCAACAGTAGGGAAAACATTGGATAGCGTAGGGGTAAAAATTACTATTCCAACTCCAGAGAGTGCAATAGTAGGGAAAGTGTTGGATAGCGTAAGGGTCAAATTTACTATTCCCACTCCAGAGAATGCAATAGTAGGGAAAGTGTTGGATAGCGTAAGGGTAAAAATTACTATTCCCACTCCAGACAGTGCAACAGTAGGGAAAACGTTGGATAGCGTAGGGGTACAAATAACTATTCCAACTCCAAAGAGTGCAACAGTAGGGAAAACGTTGGATAGCATAGGGGTAAAAATTACTATTCCAACTCCAGAGAGTGCAATAGTAGGGAAAGTGTTGGATAGCGTAAGCGTAAAATTTACTATTCCCACTCCAGAGAGTGCAATAGTAGGGAAAGTGTTGGATAGCGTAAGGGTAACATTTACTATTCCCACTCCAGAGAGTGCAACAGTATAGAAAACGTTGGATAGCGTAGGGGTAAAAATAACTATTCCAACTCCAAAGAGTGCAACAGTAGGGAAAACATTGGATAGCGTAGGGGTAAAAATTACTATTCCAACTCCAGAGAGTGCAATAGTAGGGAAAGTGTTGGATAGCGTAAGGGTCAAATTTACTATTCCCACTCCAGAGAATGCAATAGTAGGGAAAGTGTTGGATAGCGTAAGGGTAAAAATTACTATTCCAACTCCAGAGAGTGCAACAGTAGGGAAAACGTTGGATAGCGTAGGGGTAAAAATTACTATTCCCACTCCAGAGAGTGCAATAGTAGGGAAAGTGTTGGATAGCGTAAGGGTAAAAATTACTATTCCCACTCCAGACAGTGCAACAGTAGAGAAAAGGTTGGATAGCGTAGGGGTAAAAATTACTATTCCAACTCCAAAGAGTGCAACAGTAGGGAAAGCGCTGGATAGCGTAGGGGTAAAAATTACTATTCCAACTCCAGAGAGTGCAACAGTAGGGAAAGCGCTGGATAGCGTAGGGGTAAAAATTACTATTCCCACTCCAGATAGTAAAACAGTTGGGAAAACACTAGATATCATAGTGATTCTATTAACATTATAACCAATTTAATAATTTCTTATAAAAAAATTGCATGTTAACAATGTTTTAAAAAAAAAAATATTATTAAATACCAATTATGTAAAATAAATATTTAAATAAATAAATTTTAATTACATCCCACACTATTCCCCCTTTAACACACAACACACTACACATAAAAATTCACATAATTAATTTAATTATGAATTAATCACTTAATAAAATTAAATCACCAATTAATTACTAATTAACAATTAATTAATTAACTATAACAATAAAGAAATATTATTAATAAACTAATTATAATTTATATAATTAACAAAATAATAAAGTAATTTTACAATTAATAATTAATTAAAAATTAATTAATCTATTAATCACATTATTTACCAATTATTAATTGATTACAAATTAATTAATCATAAATACCAATGAAACAATACATATTAATTCATTAATTATAATTACATTACTTCCCACCCTATTCCCCTATAAACCCACAACCCACTACACATTAAAATTCACATAATTAATTTAATTATCAATTAATCACTTAATAAAATTAAATTACCAATTAATTACTAATTAACAATTAATTAATTAACAATAAATAAATATTAATAATAAACTAATTATAATGTATATAATTAACCAATTAATAAAATAATTGTACAATTAATAATTAATTAACAATTAATTAATCAATTAATTACCAATTATTAATTAATTACCAATTAATTAATCATAAATACCAATTAAACAATACATATTAATTCATTAATTATAATTAAATTACTTCCCACCCTATTCCCCTATAAACCCACAACCCGCTCTGATACTAAAATGCTAAATTAAATGTAAAATAATTATAAATCTCTAAACATTTATTTTTAAATGTATTAAAATACATTACAATAATCTTTAACATACAAATAAAATACATATTAAATGACATTACACTAAATAAATATCGATATTATTGACATCGAAATTTTTACTTACGATATTACTTACATCGATATTAATTACTTCGATATTATTTACTTCGATATTACTTACCTTGGGATCGATATTCTGTCCATCGATATTCTTGACTTCGATATTCTGTACCTACGATATTAAAAACACGATATTATTGTAGGTCGAAATTTAAAACTCGATATTTTGGCTAACCACCCCTGCACTGCTAAGGACCAGGGTCATACCCTCGGAGGGGCATACATGGGGTCAGGCCAGGCACCACAGGGACAGGATCAGGGCGCAGCTGAAGGATGCAGTGAAGAGGTGGTGGATGGAGGCGAGACACTGCAACTGCAGTGGAGCTGACTGAAGTGGTGGGTGCTGTCACAACTGTGGGGCACAAGTCAGATGGGATGGGTGCCGGCACAACTCCAGTGGTAGGTCAGATGGAGTGGATTGGCTCACCACTGCAGTGCCCAAGTCAGACGGGGTGGTCGTAGACTCCAATGCAGTGCCTATATCCATTGGATTGGAATGGGGGACAGGTGAGGTCGGCAGGGCAGGGGGGGGGACACGGTCCCCACATCAGTGGCACTAACTGTCTGACCAGGTGTGGAGGAGCAAGTGCTAGGGGGGGATGGCCTTAGCATTTTGGGGATGGTGAATCTGTGGGTGGGGGAACCCGGGGCAGGGATTGGCGGGGGAACCTCTGGAGTGGTGGCCTGGGGGATGGAGGACGTAGACTTTTCCTTGGAGCTGCATGGTGGCGGGGGTTCTTGCTCTTCTGGCACCGGGGGGACTTGCGGGTGGGGGTCTCTGTCTGACTGCGCCTGAGGGAGGGTGTCCGGGTGTGAGGGGCACTCACCTCTGTGTGTGGGGACTTCCTCTTCCCCTTGTAATCAGGATCTGCTGGGTCAGTGGGGAAGATGCCACGTCACAGAGGAAGAGCTTCTGGGGAGATGGGGTTGCAGGTGAGGCAAGGGAAGGGGGCTGGGAGGGAGAGGTCTCGGAGGACTGCGGAGTGGTTGTGGATGACTGTATGTGTGTGTCTGCAAACCAGCCCCTGTGAGTGTGGTATCAATCCCCTGCGCTTGCTTGTGTGCACTTCTAGACCTTGATTTGAGGGTTTCTGTGCTTGGGACAGGTAGGGTGCTAGGAATCATGGGTGGTGCAGGGGTTGGAGGGGTGCGTGACTGTTGGAGGAGGGACACTGCTGCCGTCAGGGAGGAGGCCACGGACTGATTAGTCCCCTGTAGGGCAGACATGCCCGAGGAAATTCCCTCCATGAATGACACCAGTTGTGTCAACAGACATGTGTGTGCATGGAGGACCTTCAGCATCGACGTCTGCCCTACATGGATCTGTCGAAGTAAGTCCACAGCCTCCTCACTCAGGTCAGCAGGGGACACAGGTGCAAGGGGAGCGGTGCCTGGAACAGAGGAGACATGCTCACGAACACGGAAGCCCACAGGGACCTCTGGGATGGGAGCCGATGGGAGGGTGGTGGTGGTGGCGGGGACAGTCTCACTTGCTGGGGTTTGGTGGCTGCTGACACCCGGCTCCACAAGGGAGTCATCCTCAGCGCTGCTGTGGCCCTCAGCTGGGGGTGATGGTGCTGACGACTCCTCTGTGTGGCTCCACTCGCCCTCCTTGCCACTGGGTGCACCCGACTCCTCTCCTTCTTCCCCTGTCAGGCTCTGTGGCTCCTCCTGGTCCGTGGAGCTGTCCGCTCCTGTGGCCGTGGATGTATCTGAATAGGAATAGGAAGTAAGAGAACAACATCAGTCACCTGCACCGACTGCACACACCACAGTGAGTACATCACATCACAGGGCAAGCCCTGGCATCATCATTAGGCCTGGGCAAAAATTTCGTTCCGTTCGCGGAAATTGCGATAATTTGACATTTTTGCGTTCCGCGGAGAGCGCGAAAATGTCAAAAATTCCGGTTTCCGCAGCTTGGCGATAATTTGTTTCTTGCTCGCGCTGTAAAATGATACATTCTCGCGCGCGCGCGATCGCCTTACCTGAATCCCTGCGTTCGCCGACAAGTTTTCTTGATCCGGTCGCGTTCTCCATGAGATGTTGTATTGTTTTTAGCCATTTGCGCTGTCTCGCGACAGTTCGCGCCCGCAGTGACGTCATGCGTCGCGCGATCACGTCTTTCTTCTCGCGATCATGCACCGCGAGAACAACTCAAAACAAGATGGCCGCGCCCGCAAGCAACCACATGGGTAAGTTGGCGACCCGCAACCATGCAGAAAATCTCGCGAACATGCCGGAAAAAAACTTCCGCATCTTTGCGATATTTCTGCTTGTTTGCGATAATTTTAAACATTCTCGCGATAATTTGCGAAGGTTAATTCCGCAAATTCCGCCCACCCCTAATCATCATCTGAACACAGCTCAAAGTGCCAACACTGTTTAGAATAAGACAATTGTCATTCACAACATCAACTATAGCAAACATATCCCTCCTTGACTTTCACACATATGTCCGTTGCATGTTGGATGCTAACACCCCAATGTGCCAACATGCACCACACACACATTAGTTGTACATGCAAGTGAACATGTAGGAGTATGTCACTATACACACAGCACATCTCTTGCTATTGACTCAGTACAGGTGTCCGGATGAAGGGATGGGCAGAGACTCATTTCACATGCTTGTGATGCATGCCAGCAACACACCTTATGATGTACCCATGTCCTGATGGCCAATGCCACAATGGGGTGCATGGTACACACTTGAACACAATGCAGGATCACTCATTGCAAGTTCAATGCCATGGCACTGGGGTGCCCTGAAAGTCAGTCAACAATGTCTCCTGTCACAGGGGCAGGGCATCCAGACAACAACAATATGCACTGACTCACAATCCTAGCTCAGGGGTAAAGCTAACTCTGCACATGACCGGCACACTTGCCCATCCCATGCAAACAACATATCCAGGACCCAGAAGACCCCACATCATGCAAATCATACATATGAGTCTCTGCAAACACAAATCCCTGTACACTAACAAATCACATCTGCCATGCATGTAACCCAGCTGCATGAAGGACACAGTTGCATACACCATTGTGTGCTGTCAGATGATCACACACCTATATGTCACACGGGTCTTGTCTCTCACAATCACATCTCAGATGTCATGCTGACCCTCTGAATCATAGACACCCCAGTTGTACATAACAACAAGCCACACCCTAATGACACAGAGGCAGAAACCTGAGGGCACATGTCACTAAGCACAACTTGCAATTTCATACACAGGAGTGGGATTACAGAGTGTTTCTAAATGCCCTTGAGGAGCCATGACTGGCCAGGTCTACATTAAACAGTGTTTGGCCCTGGACAGTAGTCAGGTGGCTAAGCAAGTGTGACATACTTGATATACATACTCCTGAGGCCCCAATATTGGAGTCCCCTGCTGCATGGGTTTGTTTGGAATACCCCAGCCACATGTTGCAAGTCAGACCAGCAATTGGTACACATCTCTAGGGCACACACAGATCACATGTCAGATCTCAGGCATTTTGTAAACAATTGACCCACCCATGTAACACACAACAGAGTCACGGGAACAGATGCTGACCGGTAGCTGAAGCATAGCTGACTGCAGGGACACAGTGCCATAGTGACATAAGCAACAGACTGTAGGGGCCACACCTGTGGAACAGATGAGGAGGGTGCATCACACAATTGAGGGACCTGAGTAATTTACTACAAGACCTACGTAACGTGGAAGTGTGACCAGGCCAAAAGACTGCTATTAGCATGTCAGACATGGTACACAGATTAGGCATGGACTTACCCCCTTCCTGCTGCTGTCTGGCCTTCAGCTGACAGGTCCGGGAAGACCACTGCCAGTATCCGGAGCATGTGGGGAGTCAGGGTCCGGTGTCCGCCCCTCCTGCGTGGAGGTGACAGCTTCAGCTGGACTCTAGCTATCCTCCAGGTCCAGCACCAAAGGTCCTGCCACCTCTTCTGGCAGTTGCGGATCCGGCGCTTGTAGACCCCCACAGGACAGACAGCCCGGGCGATGGTCATCCAGATCTCCTGCTTCTGGTGGGCATCAACCTGTGAGGATGACAAAGTGAAAAGTACATTAACACACATGCCCCAGATGTGTGCAGCACACATTTGGATATACATGTCATCATCACAAAGGGAAATGAATTACACAGGTAGTGCAACCATGGGGAAGGAAAAATCACCTGCATGTCTGAAATGTTTACAATGCCTGGATAGTTTAAGCTTGCAATAATGCACTTTAGCAGCAGGAAACCTATTCATTACATGTAGCCACACACTTTGGGGGATGAAAGTAGTCAGTGAGAATGCTTGCCACTGGTGTACACACTGCTAGTACTGCTAGTCAGACAACATGCATAGTTAGGAAGTCAGTGGACTGCACACTCACCTGCCCCCCTGGTTTCCCATAGAGTTTGCTGTACTGTGGAAGGAGCCCGTCCAGCAGGGCCTAGTTCTCCTCCTCAGTGAAGGCTGGGGCCCTCTCCAGAGTACGTGCCATAGCAGGAGCCAGAGGATGCAGAGACAGCAGCAGTGGTAGTAGGGATGTGGACCAGTAGCATGTAGTGCAGGCAAGTGAGCTCCCTGGGGGCCAGCCAGCCTTATATCTGTGCTGCAGAGGCAGACTTTGTGCCATGTGTCCCAAGTGATAGGTCCAACACGGTTGCATTCTATGAATCTGGCTAATCCATTTAAAAGTACGACCCGTACACGCTTTCCTCATCGTTCAAATCTTCAACACATCCGTCTCCATGACAGTCCGGAGCCAATGGGTGTGCCCGGCTCGTTCAACTGACTGTACAACGCGTATTTTGAATATACACATGCACCCGTCTCCATATGATTCAATGACCAAGGCGTACGCCTGTCTCGAACCATGCCTGTCCGACGTGTATGCATGATAGTCACCCGCGTCGGACCGCATTCCATTCAATGACAAAGCATACGCACAGCTCGGACATGACCCATGCAATGCGTATGCATTGTCACCCATGTCGGACCTTGTTGCATTCAATGAAAAAGCGTACGCACGGCTCGGACATGACCAGTGCAATGTGTACGCATTGTCACCCGCGTCGGACCTCATTGCATTCAATGACAAAGCGTTCCCATGGCTCGGACATGACCCGTGCAATGCGTATGCATTGTCACCCGCGTCGGACCTCATTGCATTCAATGACAAAGCGTACGCATGGCTCGGACATGACTCATGCAATGTGTACGCAGTGTCACCCGCGTCGGACCTCATTAGTGTGACTATTATACGGATGCAACACACATATACTGCCAGGGACACCTGTGCACACCTACCACACTACAGCATTGGCCACACAGTGTCCCATGGCATGTAAGGCTGCATTTCCTGGGTGTTTGGGGGGGCACATCTGTTTTTTTTGGCTGGCACTTTGTGCAGCCACTCCCAGGCTGTGCACGTGTACATGGGGGCAGAATCCTTTGCGTGTTGTGCACATTACCACTGTGGTGTGCAATTGGACAGTAATGGGCATGAGTCACGGCCACAGTGTCAGGTTGGATATGTTTAGCACAGGTCACATACACTCTGAGTCCTGGGGGTTATGGCATGTACGTCACAGTGAGACCTGTAGCCACAATACTGATGTGCACCCACAGTCTGTGTGCATGTTGTGTCTCAGATGTGTCTAATCAAATGTTCCCAATGGGTGACAGTCTCCACATCCATGTGGTATATGCATCAACCTTGATGGGGTGTGTGTCTAAGAGACGTACATGTAGCGCCGGTAGGAACAACAGTGGCCACTAATTGTGAGACTTACGCTTGCCTTGTAGTGTGTACGTGCTACGCCATGTCCATTGCTGTGTTGATGTGGCAATACAGAGAGCCTGGGTATCTGCATGGCAAAGATCTGTGATGCCTAAGAGACATGAGGCCTCAATTGTCACTGTGGTGTGTGTTTGGAACGTTGCAGCAGCACATAGGTTGGGTGACAGCCAGATGATTGGCCATTGCACTACATGGGACTCATGTGGACATGGGGAATTGAGATGTGAGGTGGTGGTCTTGTAGGTGACATATGTGTCCATGACCAACAGCACACACCTCAGTACATTGTGTAATGTCATGAACTAGCATGTGATAGTGATCGTGGTCATGGCCACATGGGTGGATGAACTGACAATCTTCCTTTGTGCATCTCTGTACTGCAGGGCACCAGCTGTCCATCGGCCGTTCCCAGACCTTGCAACCATGTTTGCTAATATCTTTGGCAGCACTTGAGGAATCTTCATAAAACGTTCCAAAAACAATGTTCACCCACCTCAGTTCCTTCCTGGAAAGTTTTGGGGTGATCTGTCAAGCGGGAGCAGAGAAAGAAGGGGAGTCCCAAAACCAAATTTTCCCATTAGACTTTTTGGAACAATGCTACCACAAAAACAGCTGAATGGAATTACACCAGATTGGTAGGAAGCCAGATCTCGGCTTGGAAAGTGTGCTTTTTGTGATTTGCTGCAAATCCATACAGTACTTTCTGAGAAATTAAGGAAATAACATATTTGTATATCTGGACTGTTGGGTTCACAAGAGTCTTGTGAGACTCCCATGGTTGCAAAAATTGAAAAATTGAGTCACTTGGTTGGTCAAGAGACCCTTTTTTCCCATCAGCTGTCTCGCTCCCGTGGTACCGATAGGCTCCCGCGAGTCCAACAGGAGCTCATGCTCTGATTTGCAAGCTATTAGAGGAACACAAATGGCCAATAGTGGTGTTGTGAAAATGAACATAAAAAGATATTTATGGTGGCAGGATAAAGGCATCCTGTCCCCCTAGTAATTGAGAGGCAGTTTATAAGGTATAAATACTATGATGAAGAAAACTGATAATACATTTTTTCTTAAAATTGCGATCCCATGGGAATCTTGTGGGGTCATGAAAAATAAGGGTACATAATCTCTCTCACGGTTCCCTGATTAAATATCGATGCAATAAATATAGACATACACAAATATCGATGCAAAAATATAGAATACAAAAATATCGACTCCCTATACATAAACAGGTAAGTACAATAATATTGAATCAAAAATATCGAAGTAAAAAATAATGTAAAAAAATCAACTTAAAAATGTATATCACCTAAATAAAATATATTATATAATATTAATGTTTTTAACTAAATAAATTACATTTAATATGTATTTTAACTAAATATAACAGATACATTTAATTTAAAAATATAAACACACAAACATAAAAATGTATACATCTACATATATTTACTTTAATATGTTTTATTAACTATTATCTTTATTTAATTTATAAACTTTTTTAATTATATAAAAATAAAATATATACATATATCAATAATTTAAAATAAAATAAATTAATCTATAATTAATTAAAACCTTAAACTATAAAAAAAAAAATACATTTCGCAACACAATAAATACAACAGTAGGGAAAATGTTGGATAGCGGAGGGGTAAAAATTAGTATTCCCACTCCAGTAAGTGCAACCAGTAGGGAAAGTGTTGGATAGCGGAGGGGTAAAAATTACTATTCCCACTCCAGTGAGTGCAACAGCAGGGAAAGTGATGGATAGCGGAGGGGTAAAAATTACTATTCCCACTCCAGTGAGTGCAACAGCAGGGAAAGTGCTGGATAGCGGAGGGGTAAAAATTACTATTCCCACTCCAGTGAGTGCAACAGCAGGGAAAGTGCTGGATAGCGGAGGGGTAAAAATTAGTATTCCCACCCCAGTGAGTGCAACTGCAGGGAAAGTGCTGGATAGCGGAGGGGTAAAAAATACTATAACCACTCCAGTGAGTGCAGCAGCATGGAAAGTGCTGGATAGCGGAGGAGTAAACATTACTATTCCCACTCCAGTGAGTGCAACAGCAGGAAAATTGTTGGATAGCGGAGGGGTAAAAATTACTCTTCCCATTCCAGTGAGTGCAACCGCAGGGAAAGTGTTGGATAGCGGAGGGGTCAAAAATACTAATCCTACTCCAGTGACTGCAACAGTAGGGAAAGTGTTGGATACCACACCAATAAAAAAAGACATCACTATTTTCATTACATTTTATTTCTATAATTAACATAAATAATATTGAATTTAAATATATTATTATTAAAAAAAAATAAACATTCATTAATTACACATTCTTTAACACTATCATATCCACAACACACACCTAAAATGTATTACACAATTACAATTATTAATTACTAATTAATTAATTTAAATTAATTAACAAATAATTATTAATAAATCAATAAAAAATAAATTACTTCCCACCCTTCCCACTATTTACACCTATAAACACCACAACACACACCTACAATTAATTAAACAATTACCATAATTAATGAATAATTAATTAATTTAAATTAATTAACAACTAATTATCAAACAATTATTAATAAATGAATTTACACATTTTACTCTATAACATCATAATTATACAAATATGAATAAATATAATTTTTTCAATACATTTCATAGCATTAAATTACTTCCCACCCTATTCCCCTATAAACCCACAACCCGCTACGGAACTAAAAACGCAAAATTGAGTTAAAGTGAGAGGCCCATCTCTCCTCACACCCTACTACACATACCCATTATTCAAGACAGAGATGTCAGTGGAGAGGTTAGTCCCTCCCCACACCCTAGTATGCACGCCCGTCATCCAAGAGCGAGGTCTCAGCGGAAAGGACAGTTCTCTTTAAACATCCTACTACACGCAAGATCCTAGAAAGAGGTTTCAGTTGAGAGTCCAGTCCATCCCTACACCCTACTACGTGCACTTGTCAAGCTGTGGAGCAATCGATGAGGGGAGGCTAGTTCTTCCCCACACCCTACTACCCACACCTCTCATCCAAGGGATAGGATTCAGCAATGAGACCAGTTCCTCCCCAAACACCTACCAAGCACATCCTTCATCCAAGAGAGGTCTCAAGAGAGAAGCCAGTCCCTCACCACACCGTACTACGCACACCCGTCACCCTGTGGAGTACTCTCAGCAGAGATGCCAGTCTTTCACCACACTTCACAACCCACACCTACCATCCAAGAGAGAGGACTCAGCAGAGAGGTCAGTCTCTCCCCACACCCTACTGCACACAACCATCATCTAAGAGAGCGGTCTCAGCAGAGAGGTCAGTCCCTCAGAACACCCTACTATATACACCTGTCATCAGAGAGATGTGTCAGCAAAGATGACAGTCTCTCCCCACACCTTACTGTGTACAACCATCATCCAAAAGAGAGGCATCACCAGAGATGCCAGTCCCTCCCCACACCCTACTATGCACGCTCGCCATCTAAGACAGAGGTGTTAGTGGAAAGGCTAGTTTCTACCCACACCCTTGGATGCACACCCGTCATCCAAGAGAGGTCTCAGCAGAGAGGGAGTCCTTTCCCAGATCCTACCACACACACCCATCATCCAAGAGAGAGTTCTCATAAGAGAGGCCAGTCCCTGCCCACACCCTGCAACACACACCCACATGTCACCCTGTGGAGTACTCTCAGTGGAGAGGCCAGGCTCTCTATACACCCTACTACTGACACCTGTCATCCATGAGAGAGCATTCTGCTGAGAGGCCAGTCTCTCTCCACACCCTATTATGCACATTGTCATCCGAGAGAGTAGTCTCATCAGAGAGGCCACCCCCTCCCCCTACCATACTACGCACCCCTGTCACCAAAGATAGAGGTCTTAGCATAGAGGCCAGTTCCTGTTCACACCCTACTATGCACACCTGTCACCCATCAGAGACGTCTCAGCAGTGTCCAGTCCCTCCCCACACCCTAATACCTGCACTCCTCCTCCAAGAAAGAGATATCAGAGTACAGGATTGCTGCTTCCCACACTCCACTATGCAGATCCACCATCCAAGACAGAGATCTCAGCAGAGAGGCCAGCCCCTCCTGACATCCTACTAAGCACACCTGTCATCAAAAAGAGAGTTGTCAAGGTAGAGGTCAGTCCCTCCCCACACCCTAAAATGAAAACCTTTTATCCAAGAGAGAGGTATCAGCAGAGAGGTCAGTCCCTCCACACACCTTACTTGGCACACCAGTCATCCGAGATAGAGGTATCAGCAGAGAGGCCAGTCCCTACCCACACCCTAGTACGTGCATCTGTCATCCAAGAGAGAAGTCCCAGCAGAGAGGACAGTCCTTTTCCTCATCCTACAGCCGGACAACCACTCTGGCTGACTGATTTTCTGAAAAAGGATTTAAAAACAAAGGACTTGGTAAAACCCTCTCAGACCATACAAGAAGCCTTCCAAGAACTCAAAAAGGCTATAACCTCCAGTCCCATCCTGGTATCCCCCAACTTCAGCTAACCCTTTATCTTGCAAACAGGCACTTCCGAAACGGGATTCGGAGCTGTTTTATCCCAAATATTCAAGGACGGCACCGAATTCCCAGTTTTATTCATCAGTTGCAAATTGTATCCTTGGGAACAAAAATACCTGGTGATTGAAAAAGAGTGTCTTGCCATCAAGTGGGCTGTGGAAAAATTGTGTTATTATTTGGAAGGGTCGCCATTTACCTTGTATACAGATCATGCCCCCTTGTTGTGCATGAGCTGCAACAAAGTTAACAACCCTTGTGTTTTACTTTGGTTTCTCTCTTTACATGTTTTGTGTTTGAGGTGAGACACTGTAAGGGTTCCGACAACGGGAACGCTTACTTCCTCTCTCGTATTCCCCATTTCCCCGATCGGGAAAAGACTGGGGTAAGGGTGTGTCACAAAGTGGCGGGACCCTGCAGTGTATTGGAAGAGAGGGAAGAGGAAGACGACCCACTCGCTCCTTATGTCTCCTCTATTTTCAGTCCCCCCTCCACATACTGCTTTTCAACAAACGGACCCCGACCTTAAAGAAGATGGCTCCTTTAAGGAGAGAGACTACCTGGAATCCTACCTGATGTCACAGAGTCACAAGCACGAATGACTGTCGGTTCTCCGAGCGAGGGCCTCTTCAAAACAAGACTAACCGAGAGAACAGTCTAGCATCCGAAGGAAGAGGAGAACTCAAGACGAGAGAATCAGAGACAAATGGAGATCAAGAGAAGACGTCCTGCAGAGCAGTTGCAGCCGCTGCAGGTAAGAACGGTGGGGCCAGGTGTGGGGGGATTCAGAGAGACGACCATGAAGGAAACATCATTATTTATTTAAGTTTCCCTCATGGTCGTATCTCGGAATCCCCCCCATCCACCCTACCTCCCCACCGCTCTTACCTGCAGCCGCCGCGGCTGCCAAAGAGCATTCAGTGTCAGAATACTCACCACCTTCGACTCTACAGGAGAGAGAGATCTCCTTTATGGGTCCAGTCCATGCCGATAAAGAAACTGGGGGAAATCAGCCACACCACGAGCTGTCCTGTAACGTTCCTGGAGGAGCATGGCTTTCCTAGGAACATGGGCATCTTACGAGCATGCAGGGGAGGAAAAGGACAGACACAGAGAAAGTCTGACATCAGGGAGAGTGGATATCTGTTGTGTTTGCTCTACTGACTATAGCATGTCAGTGCGCAGCGTCAATGGTGGAGGATTCATTAACTCAGCGATAAACCCCCCTCTCCTGTTTCAAATAGAGTAGTGATAGAAGGAAAAGGAAAAAACACTTACCTGGGTCTATGTCTTCTTTCTGAGGGACAGCTGGAGACCCGAGGAATAAGAAGAAACTCAGAAGAACCTAGGAGAAAAGAAGATTTCTCTACTCTCATGGGCAAATTACCATTGTGAACAATAAAGAAATATTGAGAAAAACACAGGAATATTGGCAATCTGCCTCTTTGTCATCCCACTAAGTGTCACACACACACACACACAAACACACATACGCATACTCTCTCATACTGTCTCACACATGTGCAGAAACATGCACACACACTCACAGATGTGTAGACTCACATGCAAACTGACTCTTACACATTTATACAAAGAAAGAAGCGCACATTTTTTACACTTGGGGCTCGGTTACAATGTTGGCAGTCCACCCAATTTCTAGGGTAGCGGTCTGAACGCCAGATTATGATGCAGCCGGTCAGAGGGCAGCGGGTGTGGGAAAGACCACCACCTCTGACAGGCTCAAGGAGCCCATCAAGGAGGTGGTTGGAGCCTAATCACTACAATGGAGGTGGTACAGCTATAGGGATTAGGATGTCAGTTACCAACAGCCTTTTCATTGCTGTCCGACTGACATTGAAAAGCTGTTTGCAACAGATTTTGGAAGCCCCTAGCAGGGCCCCTGTGTCCCGTAGGCCACCACGATGTGGCCTGTGGCAACACGTGTGGTGCCCCCCCAAACATTCATGCACCGTTTGCCAGGCACTACATGGTGCCTTGCACATGGTGCATGGATGTTTCAAAACATACATTTTTCTATTGCAGCTTGCTCTGCGGCCCTTCTCCAGGCCGCAGAGCAAGCCGCAATTGAAAAAGAGATGTTTCCGACTGCCTTCATAATCTGAATGGTAGGACCTCCGACTACTTGTCGGGTGGTCCCAATCTCGATACACAACCACCATCGTAATGACCCCCTTACTCACATATAGCAAATACATAGACTTACATATCCTTACACACTCTCACACATACACACATTCTTGGACACATCCAAAGTCATAGACGGATACTCACTATCAAATACAACCACACACACAATCACACAAACACATACACTCTTTCACACACACTCATTTATATATGCACACATATACATTTTTACACTCTTACAATCATACACTCTTAAAAACATCCAAACACTCATACCCACATACACACTTTAAGATACAAAAGCACATACAACCACACAGACACACACTCTCTCACATGCTGTCACACACATATACAACAGACTCATATATACAAACACACACACACACACACAGGAACACCCACATAGCCTTTACTTACCAATATACTCTCAGATTCAAACAAATATGGGCACACTTACTAACATTCAACTAAAAGAGAATCATGCATACCCTTACAGACTCTCACACAAACATTTACTAAACACATACCCACACATTTTTACATGCATGCTCATATTCTTTCACACATTCCAACACTGATAAACACAGACTCTAACTTAAAAATGCTCATACAATCCCACTCATAGGAATTACCTCCGTTGTGATGGATTAAACCATCCACCAAGATCTAAATCAGACCCACAGTCTATATATTCAAACGAATAAAGACACACATACACAAACGTGCATTAATAGACTCGCTTACAGACACATATTCACACACACATACATGACATTGAACATATACTTTTTCTGTCCTTAACCACAAAAGCTGGTCTTGGAAATATCCTTTTTTTGCTGCCTTTCAAAATTAGTTTGTATTATTTTTGTATTTTTTCAGTTTTTTTTGTGGGTAAACACAGCAAAACACTAAGGGAAAGAAACTTGGAGACTAACTGCAAAATAAGTTAAATAAGCCATGCTTTCCTCGCACATTTGTACTCTCTAACAACTCATTTTCTCATGTGCATGCTCTTTTCTCCAGAAAAAAAATTAATGAGCACAAAGAATAATAGATGAACATGTTCCGGTACTCAGGATTATGGTGAGATTCCTGTTGAAGCATATGGGTGGTGTTTATTGGTGTCCAGCAGGAGGAGTAGATGCTGCTCGGGTTGATGCTTGTGCAGCATCTCATTGTAGTTCTGCTCTAAATAGGGGTCTAGGGTCTATGGCATTGAGATGCCACCTCATTCCAGCGACACCATGACAGTACTTTCTATCTGTGCCACAGGAGAATGATTTCTTACACAGATTACTGCACACAATTTGTGAGGAGACTTTCTTTTGTTCTGGTCACAGGCTCAAAAACTTCAACACAAGTGACTCTATTCCTCTCTACCTTTCTAAATTGATTGATCTTCATCTTCTTCTTCTTCTTCTTCTCTCTCCCTCTCATCTCTCTCTAATGCCTTAAAGCAATTTCATCCTGGGATTGCTAACACTAAAAAGTGAGCCATTGCTAATTAAAAACTTTATAGTAATGATCAAAACATACCTGAATTAGAAAACCACTACAGATGTATTGAACTAAAAAATTCTCTTTTATAAGAAAATGAATCCACCCCGCCCAAAAACAGGGTTCTCCCGTTCTGCCTGTGAAAGTAGAAACACGATGATCAGCCCTCTCAGAGATCCTACAGAAGTCTGTCATTGGCTGAAAATTGGCTGAATGACAACCATAATATTTTAGAAAAACACTTGAACTTTGTGTTCAATAAAACCTCTAGGATCACACTTTAGAAAAATAGACAATTTTAAATTGAAGAGGAACACAATAATAATTTTCTTTAGGGTTTGCGAGACGCTGGTGAGAATCCCGCAGGAGTTGCAATAACCTGTGTAGTGTCATCATGATCCCCACTGTGTTTGAATTGGCCGGTTACTCTTGCGGGACACCCGCAGGAGTGGCATTTTTTTTTTTTCATACTTTAACATGCTACAACAAACATAAACATTAAAATTACGTTAAGGTTAGGTATGGTAATAAGATACCAATGTACATAATACAAAAACAAATTAAATTTAAAAAAAACAATTAAAACAACGCAATAGTTAGGATAAAATTATTTTAGTTTACATTAAATATAAAATTACAAATTCAGTGACAAAGGGAAAGATTAAATTAACTTTACAGTTAAGTATTTTATTAATATTTCACTTTCCCCAAAGAAAACAAGAAACTCCCTGAAACAATGGTTATAGTAACATTATACTTAGGAATTTTAGCAGGTTTTCACTTTTCTTATAATGTTGGACCTCATTGCAGCGTTTGACACAGTCTTGCATGTTGTGCTGCTGGAACGACTGTCGACACATGGCATAAGGGGAAGAGCTTTTGATTGGATTTCCTTCACAAGCGCTCTCTCCAGGTAATTCAGAAGCCGTATACCTCTGACATTATACCCTTGCAGCCTGGAGTGTCACAGAGATCAGCACTGAGTCCTACTCTTTTTAACCTGTATCTACACTCTTTAGAGGACGTAATTCAGGGCCTTGGCATGAGAATGGTGTCATATGCTGATGACACTCAGCTAATCATTACATTAGCAAACGATGACAGCAGTGCTGCAGCAAATTTTTTATTTTGTCTAGCTGACCTGGTGGTATGGATGCAGGCTAGCTGTCTGAAGTTAAATGCGGACAAAACAGAAGTGCGGGTGGTTGGGAACAGCCCTCGATTTGGTCCTCCACATGCTGGCCTGGTGAACTGGGCCCCACCCCAATCCCTAAACCCAAAGTATAAATCTGGGCATCTTTTTTGATGCACAGCTATCATTTGAAAGTCAGATCAGGGCCACGGTGGGCACCTATTTCGGAGTGCTGAGGCTGTTGAGGAAGATTCTAGGGCTAATACCAGGCTCAGCACAAAAAACGGTAACCCAGGTTCTGTTGGTATCCCGGCTTGATTACTGCAACGTGCGCTACTTAGGGGTCTCCAAAGGCAGACTGGAAATGCTTCAAAGTACAAAATGTAGCAGCCCAGATGCTACTAAGAATTCCGAAATGGATTACCATTAGTCCAGGTCTGGCAGAACGACACTGGCTCCCTATTAAGCACAGAGTCTCCTTCAAAGCTCCCTATTTTATGCACAGGATACTGAATCGGAGGGGTCCTAGTCACCTTTTTCGCTTGATTAAAGCTTACACCCCTTCCAGAGTTCTTAGAACTGGGGAAGCAGCTCTGGCAGTGATTCCTAGAGTGTGTCGAATGGGACTGGGGGGTAGCTTCTTTAGACTCTGTGTGCCCCAGCTGTGGAACCCAATACCACTCAACCTGAGACTCGAACCTGCGGAGGCAAGTTTCCGAAAAAACCTTGAGACTTGGCTCTTTAGGCAGAGTTAGTAGGAGCACAGGGCCTAACTGTTTCTGGCTCTATCTGACCATGATATGAGGCTACTGCTTAGCGTGGTGACACTCCTAGGGAGTAACCAGGTGCTCTACAAATCCTAACTAATAATAATTCTTTAAAAAGAAAACACAGAAATTCACTAAAACAACAAAGGTTAAGGTAATATTATAGTAAGTTGAAAGTCTCACTGATAACATAACGTTATGAACTAAAATAAACACCAACAGTTATAGTTACCAGTGTTAACTATAACTTGCACCTCTGCCATTTACTGCTTATGACCTCACAGATTACATCACGTCTTGACTATACAAGGTAGGCTTCATATTGTTCTTAACGAAAAATTAAACAACTGAGGGGGTTATGTATGTAAAACATAAATAAAGTTTTACATTATTCAGACCTATTTCATACTTATTTTCATATCTCAAATACGGCACTGCTTTTTTGAGTAAAGTGTAAAAAAAAGCTTGGGTGATGTCATCAGTGATGTCATCGTTAATGCAATTTGAGGTGCCTTCAGTGATGTCATTAAAGATGTCATAGAACATGTCAAAAGTGATGTCATCTGTGAGGTCATAAGCAGTGCCCAGCGGGACTCAAGATATAGTTTTATAAATATATATATCGTTTCGGCAAAGTCCTAAAGTTGCTGGTCACGTCCACAGCCGTGCTGGTGTCAATGTTTAAAAAGAAAGGATGGTCGAAGGCACCCCTTACAGAGAAAATCATGTGTTTTTTGAGATGTCAACAACACATTTACTGGCACATGCATCAACCAAAAATCAACTCGCAAAAATACCGAATCGCAAAAATCACCCGTTAGCGAGTGGCAAAAAACGATTCCCAATGCATCAACAGAAATCGGGAAAAAATAAAGAATCGCTAAATAATTCCCCGCTAAAATAAAGAATCGCTAAATAATTCCCCGCAAAAATAAAGAATCGCAAAAAGAAGCCCGTCAAAATAAAAATCGCTAAACAATAAATCGCAAATACTGAAATCCCTAATAGAGCCCGGCATGTGCCAATCGCAAATGACGAATCGCAAATGAATGCATCAAAAATCGCAAATACCGAAAATTGCAAAATTGCAAAAATCGCAATTTTGCATGAGCAGATTAAGGAGAATCAGAACCAGGAGGTAAAGTTGCATAAAAAAAAAAAATAACTCAAAAAATTCTTAAAGTGCCACAGATGCTAACAATCAGTAAGTCATACAAATAGGGCCAGGAGACCCTGTTACCTTGCACAAAATGGCAGCCCTCTACGTGCTTGCAAGGAGGATGCGAATCAATGCAGCAGGACAGCGCAGGAGAAGGGTCCAGGAGAGAGTCTTCAGAGTGCGCATCACATTGCTTGGCCAAAATGAGGATGAGGTTTACGACAAGTATCGTCTCAATCGTGCCATGATCATGCGCCTAATTGCAGACCTTGAACCACTACTGCAGCACCAGACACGTCGGACCAATGCTATTCCAATGCTATTCCTGCGCACGTCCAGGTCCTATGCAGCCTGCACCTACTGGCCTCTGGAAGTTTTCAGGGGGTCATCGCCGTTGCGGGAGGCGTATCACAAAGCGCACTATCACGCTTCTTCCACAAATTCATTGATGCCATGCTGACAATGATACATGACCACATCAGCTTCCCCACAACCCCACAGCAGTTGGACCACACCAAACAGGCATTCTACCAGGTGGCCCAATTCCCCCATGTCATAGGATGCATTGACTGCACGCATGTCCCCATCTGTCCACCCTCAGCCAATGAGTACATTTTCCATAACCGCAAGTCCTACCAATCCATCAACGTGCAGGTCGTGTGCGATGCCAAGCACATCATCACGGACCTAGTGGCACAATTTCCAGGGAGCACACACGACTCCTACATATTCCGACACAGTGGCATCCACAGGCGCCTACTCAATGGAGAATTTGGAGAGGGACTCCTGCTTGGTACGTACACATACCTCTTCATAAAATGAGCATCACACATGTATATTCATCACTGTCGCTAAGCCTTTGCTTCCATCCTGTAGGTGACAGTGTATACGCCCTGCGTGAATACATCCTCACCCCCTACATCAATCCAGCAACACCACAGGAGCAACGCTACAATGCAAGCCACATAAGCACCAGAAATGTGATAGAGAGGACATTTGAGATTCTGAAGAGTCGCTTCCGAATCTTACATAAGACTGGTGGTGCCTTGCAATACAAACTCTGCAAGTGTTCCACTGCAGTGGTCACCTGGCCTAAGGCCTTTGCCACGTCACCACAATAATGGCCGAGGTCCACCTGCAGTGACACGGAGCGTCGGGACAATACAGCAGTGCTGTTGCACAGCTGAAGTAGTGAGTAATCCAAACAAACAAAGGTAAACCACCACAACAGCCTAGTGATGGCCTTGGTTGATGCAGTTGAACGGAGCAAGTTCTGTCTGTGCCTCCGTCGCTCACTGTGATACCCTGCTCTGATGGCACGGGTGAGTTCCTGGAGGTCCTCACTCAGTTTTCCATTCCCCTCTGCCACAACTGTGGTCATGTCCCGCACTGCGTCTGTCAGGGTACACATTTGCTTTGCAAGGCGCGACATGTGTAGGCTAATGGTCCCCATGTGTCTCCCCTGCAGGTGCTGGACACGCAGCATCTGTGCCTCGAAGCCACCATATGGGGAGCTTGTCTGGTCGGCTACATCAGAAGTACTGCGCAGGGACCTGCGCCGCTGCGTGACTCGGCCACGTGCTGGTGGTGGTGCTGGCGGTGTGAAAACTGTCGGACTTGGCCCAGTTGGTGTTGCAGGACTCGGGCATGCATCCATCACCTGCATGGGGGGGACTTGTGCCCTGCGTCTTGGTGGTTTGTCTGCAGTTGGTGCAGCAGGTGGCGGTGGTGGTATAGTTGCTGGTGGAGGTGGGGATTGACCCTCCTGTGGAGTGTCGCCATCAGAATCAGCTGGTGTCTCCGACATGATGAGGCAGCCGCTGTCATCTGAATCGCCAGGAGTTGCATCTGTGTGTGAAACAGTGCATGATTAGTTGGATTATGACTACATCTGTTTGTAATTTTTCATACATGTCCTTCTATTAATTACATTATTTGAGTCTATGTTTTGCTTCTACTGCTGATCGGAATTATTTTTGCATTTATGACTTTACTTGCACACCTGGCTGACATGACTACGACTCCCATGATGCACTACTGGTATGAGGGAATATGTGTGGTGCACCTCTGCCTGCACACTGTGATCGAGCTGGGGGATGGGAATGGGTATACGATATGCAGAGTATGGGCGCAGGCATGCATCTTACCTTGTTCAGTTGTGGCTGCGCCGGAGGTGTCCATCTGCGTGACTCCCACGACCGCCTCTGGCTCAATGGTCCCCTCGACTAGCTCCTCAAGGGCAATGTTTGCAGGCACTGTGGATGGCCCCCCTCCTGTGCCAGCTGCCTCCCTGACCCTTTCTGCGATCCTCTCCTTGGCCCTCTTCCTGAGGTCGTACCACCTCTTCTTTACTTCATCGATGCTGCGGGGCGTCACTCCCACTGCATTGACCCTCTCCATGATGCGCAGCCATATGCGTCTTTTCTCTGCCTCTGGCACCTTGAGAGACAGCTTTCCGAACAGCCTATCATGCTTGCTGCTCACCCCCTCGATCAGGTGCTCCAGTTCCCGGTCTGAGAACTTTCTCTTTCTCTGCCTGGCTGTTTCAGCGGTGCCTGGTGCATCCTTGTCCATCCTCGTGGGGTAGGGTGGAAGTGTTGTCAGTGAGGATTCTGTAGCCTCAGCCTGTGTCCTGTTCCTCCTCCTGTGAGCTCTTCAGGCGAATGAATGAGGGTGGGGCAGCTCTACTTCCTGGTAGTGATGTCATAAGACCGTTTCCAGAGAGACCCGTTTTTAGCGATTTCGCTATTACCGATTTCGCTAATACCGATTTCGCTAATACCGAAATCGCTAATACCGATTTTGCTAATTCCGAAATCGCTATTTGCTAATCGGTGTTTGCTCTACTCGCTATTGTGGATTCGGTAAATATTAGCGATTTTTAAGAAATCGCTTTTTTTTACCGAATCTGTTGATGCATTCAGAAATGCGATTCCTTAATAACGATTCCTTATTTCTCGCTAATAAGGAATCGCTTTTCCGAATTTTGATGCATGTGCACCCTAGTCTTTTACAGCCTTTCTTAAGTGCGGGTTCAATCGCCTTCAGAAAATATATAGTGCAGATCAATCCGAAGAACAAAACATTGTAGACAGACTATGTTACAACGAACCACATGGTGAAAGCAATGGTTTAGTGAAATACAAATAAATTAAGTTTGCTCTCATTGAAAATATATTGCACAATTCAAGCCATGATGAAAAGAATTATAATAATTTTGGTACATGGTCACGGCTCAATTATCTTGAATTGCTTCATTCAATACATTGTGGTGTTGCAAACAATATACTCTTATACTTGTAAGCAAACATGGATGTTACCTGGAAAATATTGTACATTATATCAGATTGTGTGATGTATGCGAACCTAGTCTGGTTGCTTGGAACGGAACATCTGCGTCTCTGCCGGCAACCAGATAAGATCCAATGCGTCCGATAGGTAGCAGTGGGAAACAGCATTTTGTCATGTTGGCAATAGATGTTACCGCAAAAAGGGATTCAAATACATGATGTCACATTTATGCGTAATGGCGACTCATTGGACAAAATATGTGTGGCTATCATAGGGCCCCAGTGGGCATGAGAGATCCAACATTACAGTTTTGCATGTTTATATGTAAAATAAACCCATCAATAATCATCCAGACAATGCCAAGAAAGTTACAAAATAAACATAAGGACAAAGAGTATAAGGTGAGAATTCTACTCTGGGATTATCTGTTAGAAACCCCTTGTGGGGGTGACACATAAGAACAATGAGTGCTAAGTAAGTGCTACCATGCATGAGGAAAGTAGCAGGAGAATACTAAAGCTGATTAAATGTGTACTGTCAATTCTTTATCCATGTTTAGCCCTCGTAACTTCACGATGCGCGGTAACTTTTCTCTTTTTCCTCCTCTGGTTGGTTTTTCAACCCCCGAAATACATAAAAACCAATGCCCCAGGGAACTGGTGCTCTCCGAGGCTTTTATAATCCCTAGGACAGGGGCTCCATGTGCCTCTCTCGTATTTCATTGGCTTGCCCCAGGGACCTGGTCCTCCCGGGGGTTAATGAAAGAACCCGCATAGTGATTTTGCGGTACTGTTCTTTTTTAGAATGTTTTTGGACCCGTTGGGGTCCCTGTGGAACACCAGGAACAACTTTTTGGGGTCAGGGTATTCCTACCCTAATCCCCTTTTCTTTAAAAAAAATATATTTTTGGGTACTCAGCTGAAGCCAAGTCCCAAGATGACTGCCAAAACTCCCTGGTGGAAAGTGTTAGCAGCCTATCAGAGCTCTGCCTTTCCATGCATAAGCTCGTTATTTTTCCCGAAGTCTTTGTATATTTTCTTAAATTTCTCAACAAGTGCTGAATGGATTTACACTAAATAACAAAAAGCACAATCTGTGCAACCAAATCTACCTTTCATCCAAATTTGGTGTAATTCCATTCAGAAGTTCGGGCAGTAGACGTGTTCAAAGGTCCTATGGGAATTAACATGGGAAAACACACTTTTTTTGACACCCCTGTCTCTCGGCCCCTGCTTTACAGATCACCCCAAAAGTTTCCATTTGCAACAGGAATCCTCAGCACACTTTTTTTAGAAAATTTTGTGAAGAGTCGTCAAACGGCGCCAAAGATATATCCAAGTCCAAAAAAGCTTTTCCTATGGAAATATGGTTCTAAAAATAACTAAGTACTGACAACATGTACACAAATGGCCCGGTGATTCTTGTTGTGCATGATACGTGGGGGCCGAGGAAAGGGGGGGTAAAAAACGTGTGTTTCTTATATTAATTCCTATAAGAGTTTTAGACATGACTACAGCCCGGACTGCTGAATAGAATTATACCAAAAATGCTAGAAAGGTAGCTGTTGATCTAGAAAGCTACCTTTTTGTAAATTGATGAAAATCCAAATTTGTATATATAGGGACACAGATCCTCGAGGATCTGATAGTCTTCGTGCTCAAATCTGATTGGCTGCCAACTCTTCAAACAAGGAATTGTTGGAAAGCCATCTTGGGACTGGGCTTCAGCCTCAAAACAAAATGATAAAAAAGTTTTTTTTTAAAGATAAGGGGGCAGGAAAGGAATACCCTGATCCCTTAGATGTGGTGGTGGGGACTCCAACAACTCTCAACTACCCTCAGTGGACAAGGGGACTTTATCCCCCTACCAATAGCGCACCAGGAGGCCCTTATGCAGAATGGTTAAGAAAGGCAGCAGGGCCTCCGACCACATCCCAACAATCCGGCTATGGGGGACTTACTCGTGGCAACAATAGAGGTTCTTAGCCTCCAAAGACCCTCAGCAGCCAAGCGGACTTCATCCCCCAACCAGTAGTGTGCCAGGAGGTCTCTTTGCAGAGTGGTTGAGAAATGGGGCTGAACCTCCGACGATGTAACAACAATTCTCGGCAAACTTGTTTCTGACCTTTATTTTGCCTTTCTCCTCCTTTCTGACCCTTATTCTGCCTCTTTCTGCTCATTTCTGACCTTTATTTTGCCTCTTTCTGCTAGTTTTGACATTTATTTTGCATCTTTCTCCTTGTTTCTTGCCTTTCGCATGCCTCTTACTGCTCGTTTCTCATCTTTATTCACCCTCTTTCTGCTCATTTCTCACCTTTTTATGCCTTTTTCTGCTCGTTGCTGACCTTTACTTTGCCTTTTTCTGTTTTTTCTCACCTTTATCATCTCTCTTTCTACTAGTTTCTGAATTTTACTCAGACTCTTTCTGCTCGTTTCAGACCTTTAGTCTACCGCTTTCTGCTTCCATGCAATGAGACAACGAAGGGAGCCTCAATGCCCCAGTGGTCCAAGCCGGCATTGCTCTGATAGACTAAAGCCTACTAAAGGCAGCTCCCTGCCAGTGCAATCTTTCAACCGCATTCCCTGCATGCATATTTGCATACAGGGAAACAGATGGAAACTCCGCTTTGTGCAAGCCATAGCTGTTTGACAGCTCCAACTTGCAGAAAGCAGAGTTATGTTTGCTTTTGCTTGGTGCGAGCTGTGAGCTCCTCCAAGCAAAAGCAACCAGGTACCTCAGGAGGGTGGGCATCTCGGGAGCTAGCAAGAGCCAGCCCTGGGGGGTGGAGGTCCCCAGGGCCATCCATGGCTCCAAGAGGGAGGCGGCGACAAACCCCCCTACATTGATTTATTTCAGCCCTGTGGAGGTTATGGTCCCTGGAGCAGCGGGGGGGGGGGGGCCTCTTGGACCCGCTTACATTTAAAAAATTGCCCCAAGAATGTGGCGGTCCTTGGGGCTTGCGAGGTCCATGTGGGCCCCGGCATTGATTTTATGTTTTACAACCGAGAGGTGGTGGTCCCCAGGGCTCGGGTTGGTCATGCGAGCCTGCCCTTATATATATTTCGTAATGTGCTCCAGGGAGGTGGCAGTCCCTGGGGCTGCATAGGGGCCATGCGGGCCCCCTGCATTAATCTATCAAGATTTGTCCAATGGAGGTGGTGGTCCCTAGGGCACCGGTGGGCCCAGCAGGCCTGCCCCACACATATTTTAAAGGGCCCCAGGGAGGTGGCAGTCCCTGGTGCTGCATGGGGGCGACCTGGGTCCCCATCATTGATTTAAACATTTGCCTCAAGGAGATGGTGGTCCGTGGGGCATGGGGAGTGCCGCTTCGGCACTCCCCGTTCCCTGATGCCCACGGGACCTGGCCACATAGGGCCTAAACATTAGTGAAGCAGAAGAGCCTGCACTTCTTTTTTTAATTTTTTTTTGCAGGAGACGCAGATCCAGCATGGCTCCCGCCTAAATGTTTTTTAAAAAAATGCATATTTGCCATGATGGGATCCCTTTGGAACCTCAGCACCACATCTATGGGGTCAGGGTATTCCTACCCTGACCCTCTTACTTTTTTAAACATATTTGTGGGGGAACTCGGCTGAAGCCGAGTCACAAGCTGGCTGCCAACACTTCCTGTTTTGAAGTGTTGGCAGCCAATCAGATTTGAGCACGTCGACTATTGGATCCTCGGAGGATCCATGTCCCCATATATACAAATTTAGATTTTCCTTAATACTTCAAAAACTACCGAATGAATCTATGCCAATTTACAAAAAGATAGCTTTCTGGACGAACAGCTACCTTTCTGCTAAATTTCCACAGTGCGCCGTTTGGTCTGTAGTCGTGTCTTAAATTCCTATGGGAATTAATATGAGAAACACACAGTTTTTGACCCTCCCCTTTTTCTCGGCCCCGCTTGATGGATCACCCCGTAACTTTCCATTCACAACAAGAATCGCAAGGCACTTTTTTGGGCCAATTTTGTGAAGATTCATCAACCAGTGCCAAATATGTAGGCAAGTCAAAAAACGTTTTCCTATGGAATCATGGTTGTAAAATCTGATTAGCTTCATATAGTTCAAACCAGTGTTGTCAGCCATCACGCTTCAGCCAAGTCCCCAAAAAAAACAATAAAAAAAAGAGAAGGGGGCAGGGTATGAATAAGCTGACCCTCTAGATGTGATGGTGGGGTCCCAGAGGGACTCCGCCTAGGCAAAAAAGCTTTTTTTAAATAACCTTTCTGCGGGAGCCACGCTGGATCAGTGGCTCCTGCTGAGAAATAAAAGAAAAAAAGAAGCACTGGCTCCTGCGTTTCACTGATCTTTAGCACCTAGGTGGGCCAGGTCCCGGGGGCATCAGGGAACGGGGAGTGCCAGTATGGCACCCCCCATGCCCCTCGGACCACCACCTCCCTGGGGCAAATGAGACTGTCTTAATGTTTAAATAAATGAGGGGGTGCCCACACGTTTCCCCTGCCAGCCCTGGGGACTGCTTCCTCCCAGGCGCACATTAAATTATGTGTGCGGCTGGCCAGCATGCCCTCTCCCATGCAGCCCCGGGGATAGCCACCTCCCCGGGGCAATTTATTGAATTTAAGGGGGGCGCGCACCCCCTGCAGCCCCAGGGACCGCCACCTCCAATGAGCTGAAATAAATGACCACATGCATCATCACACTGTGAACAAATAGACATGTCTCTGGTGAACATTTCAGCTGCTCCAGTTCTGGATGGAATAAAATGGGATAAGGTATTAATTGATGTGTATGGTCCTACAGAACTTTTACAAATCACCCATTTACTTAAAATTTCATTGAATGACATTATCTCCCCCAGTACTGTTTCTGATGATTGGGATATTGATACAGTATGTGAAATGTTGGAAGATCTAGAACGTTCAACTGTGTTTTCTTCTGATGATTTTTATGATGGTGCGGCCAATTTCAATGAGATATTTCTGTATCAACATTATGGTCATCATTTCTTACACAAGGCTAGTATACCACGTGAAGTGTTTGTAGGAAGGTGGATATCTGACTATGGTTACCCCCAACTTTTTGCCTAGTGTCTAGCTGGTTTTTCGACTTAGTTGGCCTGAGATCCTGCCATTCAGGGTCTCAGGCTGTCTGCTCTCCCTTTAAAATGGGTTCCATGTACCCTAGGTACATTCCCAATTGGTAAGGATCACCTTATTGGACCCTGTACAGTGTACCCTAGGTACCCAGGGCATAGGTGTACCCTAGGCCTCCCAGGGGCTGCAGCATGTATTATGCCACCCCTGGTCTGGCCTTCCAATCAGACACAACTGGCTGATCACTCAGCTGGGGCAAGGTCGTGTAATCACCCCTTGCTTAGGTGTAGTATTCCTATACCTACCTTATATATAGACACATGTGTACCTATCAGTCACTCCTATGGCAGGCCTTAACAATCCTGGAGGCAGAGTGCTTGGTAACATGTGAGATGGTGCTCTAGCATGAGCTGAGCCTGTCTGCAGCTTTCGGAACCATGTCCTTATAGCTGTTCTATGATATAGCCTACCATATACTCTTAAAGTGCCTTATAATCTTAAACGGTTATGGTAACTATGGTTGGGCTGTATCAAAACATGTCGTGTAAGGTGTCTAACACTTTGGAATAATACCCCCATACCATTTCTGGTGATGAGGATATTATTCCTCCCTTCTAGAGGGAGAGACATGTTAAAATCATACTTCAACTGTTAGCCTCTGACCAAAGCCTCAGCATCACAAAATGGATGCTGCTGCCACGACACAAGTCTGACCTCCTGCTGCTGGGAGGGATCCCAGCCAGGGAGGCCTGGACAATAGGTTTCCTGCTTGGGGAGGTGCTAGCACCTCCCCAGACAGCCTTTAGTGTATTGGGGCAGGGTGGGCTGAAAGGAATGAGACATGCCTGGGGCACACAAGGTGTTCCTTGCATAGTCCAGTTCAAACCGGCGCTGGGGCACTCCAGCCCCAGCTCTGGCGCGAAACTGGACAAAGGGAAGTGGGTGTAACCACCCCCTCCCAGGTCCCACCCATAAGGCGTGACCTAGCAGGTATCCCAGCCCCCCAGATTAGTATAAGAGTGGGAGTTGGGCCTCAAGACTTTAGATTATCCTGAAACCTGCAAAACTGAACAGAAACTCTGGACCTTCGACATTCGACGAAAGAAGAAGACTGAAGAATCTCCCTTGTAGCCAAGGAGTGGCTACCCTGTGCAAACAGGCACCATCAAGTGACTACCCTTTGCTTTGTGAAACGTTCGACGAGGAACCGACTGCAGAGCCCGACCAGAGCCTTGATTTCCAGACTTCTCCGACCCTCATCCACATCTGCAGCAGAGCTGAGATCCGTGGAGGCGACGAGCGACGTGGGACCGGCTACCTGGGAAAAGTGGCTAGTAACTTACAGCGCAGCTTCTGAGGTACCCTCGAAGTTGTGCACCGGGGATTGAGAAGCCCCAACCCCAAGCACCATCTGCACCGAAGACCAGCCCCCCACACTCCACGAGTCCTGCGTGGGGCCCTTCAGCATTTTCCTGCTTGCCGCGTCTGTCCGGTTGCTTGCCCGCTGGCTAGTGGCCTTTGTGACGACGCTCCCTAAAATCTTCTGCGCTGGTTTGGCTCCTCCAGACTGGCTCCCGCTTCTCTGCAAAGAAGAAGCACCCCAGACCTTCCTGGTCTGCACCAGAAGCAAGTCCCTTGTTCTTCGTGGGTTCCGCTTGCCAAGGCTTGGTGAGTCCTAGTCCAACTTCGACGCCGCCGACAGCAAGAGCCTTCGTGGGACAGCTCGCCTCCTGGTCCTGGTCGTCCTCGACGCTTCCTGGTCCTCCTGGCTCCAGCGACAAGCTTCACCTTCCCCGGCAACTCTTCACGACATCGCCTGGTTCCTTCCTGGTTCCACGTGGTCACTGGCTAGTGACCTTGACTCTGTCCCCTCTGCTTGCAGGTTTCTTCTCTTCTTGATCCCAGGCTGGGGATCCACCGGACACTCTCCCCTGACTGCCTGTCAGCATCTTTCTTCAGGCATCCATAGGAGTCGACGACGAAAACGACGCATCTTCACCCCTATGCACCCGCAGCCTGTGGGCTAGGTAACTTGGGTACTCCGGTGCTCATCAGGATAGTGACTATCCTAGTGTCTAGTTTTCAAGTCTCAACTTCCTAGCTACTCCGGAAGTGTCCTAAATCTATCTATTTCTAAACTGTAACATTGCTATTGACTGTTACGCATTACGCGTGAGTGTTTCCACTCTGCACACGAATCCCGTGGGCCTCCCACTCCCTAACTAACGCTAGTGTAGTGTAGCCCCAGCGATTCCCTAGGCCTAGGCCTATTCTATTTCCGTGACAGTGGTTCTTATACCACTTATTTAGTATATGGTTTGCGTGGCCCCTAGGGCCTAACTGTATTACTTACCTGTGTGACTTACTGTATGCATTAATAAGACTGTGTTGTACTTACCTCTAAACTCATAAAGAGTGCTGAGGGTTTGCTTAGAATAAATACACTTTATTTTATATATATATATCTGTTGTGGTGTCCTTTCATTTGGTATTCAAGGGATTATATATGGTATCACAGCTGGCTTCACATGCCATTCAGAGTTTAGCCTAAGACTGCTCTTGTCCATGCTACCACTAGGATAGCTGGTCTATAAGGTTGACTTTACAACCAATCACCATAAGGGTATTTGGACTGATATAAGGTGTACACTATAACTAGTGACATCATACATCAGGCCAACTTCTCACATTGGTGAGCAGCGGTTGGGATCTGAGCTTGCTGTTGTAATACCATTATAATCTTGAGATACTAAATTGGAAGATCACACAGATATTGTCTAGGTACATATAACATAGTCTAGTATACTTAAGTCCTACTGGACTTAGTAGTGGTAGGTTGAAGGGAGTAACACACCCTGACTACAACTACTAGAGAGGTTTAGTAGAAACAACTAGTGTAGGTAGGTGCACACACCACACCCTCACTAGAATCATGCCCCTGAATGGAGATCACACTGATGCTCCCTCAGGAGAGGAGAATCCTAGACAGGTTCCCTCTAGGTATGATGCATTCACATTCCAGGAGATGAGACACTTGTGTACCTCCAGAGGAATAAAACAGGGTGCAAACCCTACCCTTAGACAGCTAGTGGAGCTTCTGGAGGCCTATGATGCTGAAAGAGCTGCCAGGGATGGTGCCATAGCTGTAGATAGGGGTCTACCCACCACAGAGGAGTCAGATGGGCCTTCAGATGGGGAGGTAGACAGCCAGGGCCAAGTAAGGAGACTTAGCCAGGCTAACCTAAGCTTACATGGGAGTTTGCATGGGGTCCCCCCATACAGACCCACAAGTAGGCATTCACAGAGAAACAGGAGGGACAGATCCCCTTCAGGGGAATCCATCCACTCCCATGTCTCTAGCATCTCTAATGCTTCCTCTCACAGGGGAATGACTTCACCTGAGAGAAAGGAGCATAAAGCCAGAATGAGGGAAGCTAATCTGAGGATTCAGAGGGAAGAAATTGCCCTTGCCAAAGAGAAGCTTGCTCTGGCTAGAGAGCAAAAATTGTGTGGGTCAGAACCCACTGGTGGCAGCAACATCCCTAGAGATAGGGATAGGTCTTATGACCATAGAAACCTAAGCAAGATAGTCCCCCCATACCAGAATGGGGATGACATCCACAAATGGATGACTGCTTTGGAGAGGGCCTGCAAAGTACAGCAGGTACCCCAAAGTCAGTGGGCAGCTATCTTGTGGCTCTCCTTTTCTGACAAAGGTAGAGACAAGCTCCTCACAGTCAGTGATGAGGATGCAAACAATTACAAAGTCCTGAAGAGTGCTCTGATAGATGGGTTTGGCTTAACCACTGAGCAATATAGGTTGTTGTTCAGAGACACCCAGAAGACACAGACACAGGACTGGTCTGATTTTGTGGATTGTGCCACTAAGGCTTTGGAAGGTTGGTTAACTGGCAGCAAGGTGCAGGACTACACAGGATTGTACAACTTGATTATGAGGGAGCAGATCCTTAGTAATTGTCAGAACCAGCTTCTCCATCAACACCTGGTAGACTCAGATTTGACCTCTCCCCAAGAATTGGGAAAGAGGGCAGATAAATGGGTCAGGACCAGGATTAGGCCTAAAAATCAGGGTGGTGACCAAAAGAAAGATACCACCAAACCTCAAGAGAAGGGTGGGGATAAAGCAAAAGAGAAATCTTCCTCAGGGCCCCAAAACTCCACACAGGGTGGTGGGTCCCAAGCTCCCTCCTCTACCACAGTTAAAAAGCCTTACTGCCATGTGTGTAAAACACCTGGGCATTGGAAAACTGACAGCAGTTGTCCACAGGCTAAAAACAAAACTGTTCCTCCAACTACTCCTGTCACACCACCTATTACTGTCAGCAGTAATCCCCCAGGTGGTGGGAGTGCCCCCAAAAATTTGGTTGGGTTTTCTTGGGGAACACAGGGGGATCCTGGCTTAGCCAATTCCCCTACAGCAGCTACTCTTGTCTGTGATGGTGGCATGGGGTTTGCCAACTTCACTGCCTGTCCCAACACTTTGGGTAGGTACAGACAGGAACCCTACATCAATGGTAGAAAAGCTGAGGCCTACAGAGACACTGGAGCTAGCATCACTATGGTGGCCCATAGGCTAGTTCCCTCTGAGCAGCTTTTGCCTGGTTTCTCATACCAGGTAACTAACATTGATGGCAAGCAGAACAGTCATCCCATGGCAGAGGTATGTCTCAGCTGGGGAGGTGTCACTGGCCCTAAAAGGGTGGCAGTGTCTCCAACCTTGCCTGTGGACTGCTTACTGGGGAATGACTTAGAACTCTCAGCTTGGGCTGGAGTTGAACAAGACACCCATTCTAAAATGGTAGGCCTTTCCAAAAAGGGTAGTGGGGTTGTGCCAGTCACAACCCCTGTCCAAGTAGCTTTCCTCCCTGAAAAGGTTGGAAGGGCAGTGGTAGCCACAGCCCAGGCACAGACAGACTCCCCTGTAGCAATTGGCAGAGCTGTGACAGTCACAGCTCAAACACAAACTGAGTGCCTTCCTGAGAAGGTTGGCAAGGCTGTAATGGTCTCAGCCCATACTCAGACTGATATAGGTGTAGTGAAGCCTGAAACTATGGATCACTCCACACAAACAGAGAGTAGTGGGGAGGAAGAAAAGTCTCCCTCTCCCCAGACATTAGGAAAAGGTCAGCCTCCTCAGGGATCTGACCTCACCCCTTGTGAAGGAACTGCCCCAGAGGTAGCCAGGCCTGGCCTGGCAGAGCCTCTGATGTCAGTGGCCCCTTCCAAGGTGGGACCCAGTCTGGTGCAGGTAGCCTGCCTCTCTCTACCCTGCCTCAGTCAGCCCAGGGCTGCAGAGGTCAGGGAGGCCAGTGGACCCCAAGAGGGCCCCTGTCCACAAGAACCCCCCCTTCAAAAGAATGAGGATTGCCTGGCTAGTTGCCCTAGCCAGGTGATGGGTAAAAACATTCCTGAGGGATCCCCTTCACAGGTAGTTAGGGACCTCCCCCAGAGGGATTCTGTTGGGCACAGGCAAACCTGGGACCTTAGGGCCCCAAACCTGACCTGTCCCTCCAGTAAGCCCACAAAAGGGACCCAGCCTCCAGCTTTAGGTAGCCAGAGGCTGACCCTGAGAGCACAGTGCAACTCAGTTAGAGAAAGAAAGGCATCCATGGTGGAGGATGATTGGAGGAAGCTGAGGCCTCACTTTGAGGACACTCACTTCAGTACTCCATCTCAACACCAGCCTTTTTCTTTGCAAAGACACACCAAAGGTAGAGATTCCCTATGGTGGAGACCCTATGATATCTTTAGGATGAGGGATTGCTTAGTGGACCATGAGACAGGGGGTAACCATGCCAGTGCTGGTTCTTCCTTATATGGCCACTCAGGCAATAGAGGCTTACCTTGTAAAGGCCAGCCTTATCTCCTTTCGTTTGGGGGGGGGTTGTGTAGGAAGGTGGATATCTGACTATGGTTACCCCCAACTTTTTGCCTAGTGTCTAGCTGGTTTTTCGACTTAGTTGGCCTGAGATCCTGCCATTCAGGGTCTCAGGCTGTCTGCTCTCCCTTTAAAATGGGTTCCATGTACCCTAGGTACATTCCCAATTGGTAAGGATCACCTTATTGGACCCTGTACAGTGTACCCTAGGTACCCAGGGCATAGGTGTACCCTAGGCCTCCCAGGGGCTGCAGCATGTATTATGCCACCCCTGGTCTGGCCTTCCAATCAGACACAACTGGCTGATCACTCAGCTGGGGCAAGGTCGTGTAATCACCCCTTGCTTAGGTGTAGTATTCCTATACCTACCTTATATATAGACACATGTGTACCTATCAGTCACTCCTATGGCAGGCCTTAACAATCCTGGAGGCAGAGTGCTTGGTAACATGTGAGATGGTGCTCTAGCATGAGCTGAGCCTGTCTGCAGCTTTCGGAACCATGTCCTTATAGCTGTTCTATGATATAGCCTACCATATACTCTTAAAGTGCCTTATAATCTTAAACGGTTATGGTAACTATGGTTGGGCTGTATCAAAACATGTCGTGTAAGGTGTCTAACACTTTGGAATAATACCCCCATACCATTTCTGGTGATGAGGATATTATTCCTCCCTTCTAGAGGGAGAGACATGTTAAAATCATACTTCAACTGTTAGCCTCTGACCAAAGCCTCAGCATCACAAAATGGATGCTGCTGCCACGACACAAGTCTGACCTCCTGCTGCTGGGAGGGATCCCAGCCAGGGAGGCCTGGACAATAGGTTTCCTGCTTGGGGAGGTGCTAGCACCTCCCCAGACAGCCTTTAGTGTATTGGGGCAGGGTGGGCTGAAAGGAATGAGACATGCCTGGGGCACACAAGGTGTTCCTTGCATAGTCCAGTTCAAACCGGCGCTGGGGCACTCCAGCCCCAGCTCTGGCGCGAAACTGGACAAAGGGAAGTGGGTGTAACCACCCCCTCCCAGGTCCCACCCATAAGGCGTGACCTAGCAGGTATCCCAGCCCCCCAGATTAGTATAAGAGTGGGAGTTGGGCCTCAAGACTTTAGATTATCCTGAAACCTGCAAAACTGAACAGAAACTCTGGACCTTCGACATTCGACGAAAGAAGAAGACTGAAGAATCTCCCTTGTAGCCAAGGAGTGGCTACCCTGTGCAAACAGGCACCATCAAGTGACTACCCTTTGCTTTGTGAAACGTTCGACGAGGAACCGACTGCAGAGCCCGACCAGAGCCTTGATTTCCAGACTTCTCCGACCCTCATCCACATCTGCAGCAGAGCTGAGATCCGTGGAGGCGACGAGCGACGTGGGACCGGCTACCTGGGAAAAGTGGCTAGTAACTTACAGCGCAGCTTCTGAGGTACCCTCGAAGTTGTGCACCGGGGATTGAGAAGCCCCAACCCCAAGCACCATCTGCACCGAAGACCAGCCCCCCACACTCCACGAGTCCTGCGTGGGGCCCTTCAGCATTTTCCTGCTTGCCGCGTCTGTCCGGTTGCTTGCCCGCTGGCTAGTGGCCTTTGTGACGACGCTCCCTAAAATCTTCTGCGCTGGTTTGGCTCCTCCAGACTGGCTCCCGCTTCTCTGCAAAGAAGAAGCACCCCAGACCTTCCTGGTCTGCACCAGAAGCAAGTCCCTTGTTCTTCGTGGGTTCCGCTTGCCAAGGCTTGGTGAGTCCTAGTCCAACTTCGACGCCGCCGACAGCAAGAGCCTTCGTGGGACAGCTCGCCTCCTGGTCCTGGTCGTCCTCGACGCTTCCTGGTCCTCCTGGCTCCAGCGACAAGCTTCACCTTCCCCGGCAACTCTTCACGACATCGCCTGGTTCCTTCCTGGTTCCACGTGGTCACTGGCTAGTGACCTTGACTCTGTCCCCTCTGCTTGCAGGTTTCTTCTCTTCTTGATCCCAGGCTGGGGATCCACCGGACACTCTCCCCTGACTGCCTGTCAGCATCTTTCTTCAGGCATCCATAGGAGTCGACGACGAAAACGACGCATCTTCACCCCTATGCACCCGCAGCCTGTGGGCTAGGTAACTTGGGTACTCCGGTGCTCATCAGGATAGTGACTATCCTAGTGTCTAGTTTTCAAGTCTCAACTTCCTAGCTACTCCGGAAGTGTCCTAAATCTATCTATTTCTAAACTGTAACATTGCTATTGACTGTTACGCATTACGCGTGAGTGTTTCCACTCTGCACACGAATCCCGTGGGCCTCCCACTCCCTAACTAACGCTAGTGTAGTGTAGCCCCAGCGATTCCCTAGGCCTAGGCCTATTCTATTTCCGTGACAGTGGTTCTTATACCACTTATTTAGTATATGGTTTGCGTGGCCCCTAGGGCCTAACTGTATTACTTACCTGTGTGACTTACTGTATGCATTAATAAGACTGTGTTGTACTTACCTCTAAACTCATAAAGAGTGCTGAGGGTTTGCTTAGAATAAATACACTTTATTTTATATATATATATCTGTTGTGGTGTCCTTTCATTTGGTATTCAAGGGATTATATATGGTATCACAGCTGGCTTCACATGCCATTCAGAGTTTAGCCTAAGACTGCTCTTGTCCATGCTACCACTAGGATAGCTGGTCTATAAGGTTGACTTTACAACCAATCACCATAAGGGTATTTGGACTGATATAAGGTGTACACTATAACTAGTGACATCATACATCAGGCCAACTTCTCACAGTGTTGAACTTTATTCAATGGGAATATTGCCCTACACCACCAAAGGGTAGTTCTAAATCGTTTGCGCAAAAGTTTGAATATTTTCCTGGTTATGACACATCAGACCCAGCCTCATTTAATTATAGGCTTGCACCATCACCTGCAAAGGAAAATATGTTAATTGACACCAACCTGAAATAGTCTGCTTCCTTCCTGACCCAGCTCTCTGCACAGGGTTTCAACTTTTGGAGGGACACAATAGATGGAAAATCTATATAAGGGACAAACGATTGGCAGGTTCAGGGGACTGAGGCTTCATTTAGGGCCTGTTTAATACAATAACAGATGATAGTAACATGAGGCGCATATGGGGTGAATAGAAAAGATAAATACAAAATACATAGTGACAGTATGTAAAAGAGAATTGTAGTAGATGTAGGCATTGTACACAATACTTAGTGAGGTCGAGTGGTATCCCACTAGCATTTCCATGAAGAGAATATGTGGTACATGGGAGGGAACTACAAAATCAATGGTGACAATATATAAAGAAAAATTGCAACAGACACAGTAGACCAACATAGTAGACACATTACAATAGACCCTCAAGAAGTAGTATTTGAACAGTATTTGTGCCCATACTGCAAGGTAGAGCCTTCAAAATGGCTGTCTGTTGCTGGATAGATGGTACATAGCCCTTCCCCAGTTTCTCCTTGTTGGGGTATGTCCAGACTGGAGTGGGCAGGGAGGGGGAAAGGCTGTGTTCCCAGAACAAAGATGGCAGATGCCATCCAGTGTTGTAGTCCATTTTCACTGTCAGCGATGCTAGGATCTCCAGTAAATGGTGTACCGGGTTGAGGCCCTCCTCCCCTGTTGTGCGGGAGTGGCAAAGGCGTCTTTGGGTAATGACCACCAAGGATTTGGCCGTTAATCAGATGGGTGTGGGTTATGTAAAGGAAGTCCATAGACAATTTTGTAATTTTGTGGCAATTGCCTTGCTCCTGGGTAGCACTACATTGCATAAGCAGAGTTGTGCGGAGTTGTGAGAGATGGTTGAAAGACTTGACGGTGTGTAGTGAGCAGGCTGAGACACATGGCACGCTGCTGCCCCCTTCATCCCGCCCAAGAGACATATGGGGTCCATTTAGAAGATACCTGGCAAGTTCCTCTCCACAACATTAATTTATTATGATGAATATCTGTGTACTTTATGCATACCTAAAGGTCTCTTGTCTTGCCTAGTTGTTAAACTGGATATTACATTCTATGTCCTATTAAAAATATATGATGTTGTTTTTTCAGACGTTCAAGGTACTTGCACTGTGCTTCTGATGTTCATACATTGATAATGGATTGTAAAGCACATCGTCATGTTATAAAATGGAAAATAAAAGTTTTTTTCAAAAAGGAATTTCGCCTATGCCAACATACTTTGTAAATGAGGACACAGACACGTGTGTATGGTACTTAGAACCGACTATGAGCACGTAAGATCAAGCCCTTTTATTAGCAGGCCCACGTCAGTCTTGATGTCTGTGTTGGATTGGTGTGGGGTGGGTGTATAGACCAGCCCTCAAGGAGTGGCTGGTAAACTAGTACCTGCCGAGACACTAGGACATGTCCAGTAGGATACTAGAGATAACAACAATATCTCAACAGGTGTAATTCATGTAAGACAGTTAGACAAGCATGTCGAAAACATTGCAGCAAGAAGACATATGTGACATTTGTACTTTTGGTCTTAAACATTTGCACTAATTGTCTCTGCACATGTGCCCATCCTCCAACGTTCACATACTCAAGCTGTTAATAATTTGTATTTGATCAATTGTGCTCAGCTGGCATTCTGCATAGACCTCTTCACTTGCTCTGTTTACCGTGTACCTTCTACCTCTGTCTAAATTGTATGTTTTTTGGAAGATGTTCACCTTGAACTGTTTTATAAGTTTGTGTTCGCTTACAGTGCTTGCGAGTACACGATATACGATTATTTTAACTGTCACACATGCAGTCTAGTGGTTCCCCTTCCCCTTTTTCCATTCCCCTCCCTGCTCCCACCCCCCCACAAGCACCTCCACCCATTACAGGGCTCCTTTAACTCTGTCATCGGCTCCACCTATCACAGGGCTTCAATTATTCTGTCATCAGCCCACGATCCCATGACCGGCACACTCGACGTATCGCTTTAATACACCGCTGTGCGCTCGCAGCGCATTACCTGCCCTCACTCGCAGTGGAGAGTCGCCAGCACCGGCACCCCTTCTCATTCTGATTCATTCCTGAACTCCAAGTAAGTCCTTCCCTTGCGCTCGCCCTCTGCCTCCCACAGGCACCCCTAGCCTTGCGCCCGCCCTCTGCCTCTCATAGGCACCCCTAGCCCCTGTTCAGTACCCTTAATTCTTTTTCCTCCCTCCCCCAGCTCCTATTCGCCGAGACTGATTCGCGGTCCCCCCCTGGAAGGGCTTACTTGTTGCCCGCATCAGTGACTTGCTATTTTCCGGCTTTCACTCTGCTCTCATACACGCTTCCCCAGCGTGCTTCCACAGGTATTTACGGCGCCCGCAACCTTTCACTCTCCCTTGAGCACACTGGCTCCACCGCCTCCGGTCAATCTCTGACCGCCTTTTCCCTTCTCCCTCCAGCCCCCTTTCGACACTGAATTGCGGTGCATCCACAATGGGCTCACTGATCACCCGCCTTTGTTTGATACCTCATCCCCGCTTGGCCTCCACCTCTACACGTGCCTCGGCGCGGTTTCTCCAGGTAATTTCTAGCGACCTTCACGCATTTTAGTTTATTTAATACCCCGCATTTCCATCTGTCACGCGCTCCTCCTTTCTGCAGGACATCCCATGTAGAGTCCTGAACTTCTTGACCACCACTCGACTGATTTGGACGCGAGCCCGCGTCCTTTCAAGTTATTTCTGCCTTTCTCTTCACAAACGCCCCCCCCATGCCTCCCTCCTCTCTTCCCTGCGCTTCCCATTCACGGCACCCCTCCTTGCTGTTTTCCCTTTCCCTCTTTGTCCCACCTTGCAGACAGTCGCCCTATTCTGATCTGCTCGCGTTACACCCACCCCTTTCCCCTCCCTAACATCCCTCCCTCTCTCCCCCTTGTACAGCACCGCTTTAAAACCAACAACCCGGTCCTGAAGATGATCCTGAGTTATAGGATCGAAACGTCGTCGACCGTTCAGAGCAAATAATAGCGCATCATACTCTGTGGTTCCTTCAAACAATTGACTTAAAAAACTTCATATGGATTAAAATACCACCGGAACCACTACTATTCACTGTATATATCAAGTCACCCTCCTCACTTTGCGCCGTTTTCCGCTGAATACACATTGTCACTTGCGTCGCCACTTGTTGTGTCACTTACACAATTAGCACCAAGTTCAATTTCGGGTTGTGTATATGCAATACTTTGCTTACAGTGCTGCTACAACTGTACTCAATTATGCTTTAAATATATGATGCTCAGTGCACCTTTCAAACCAAATTTTGTTCACAAGAGTCTCCCTTCTTCTTTGCTGCAATGTTTTTGACACGCTTGTCTAACTGTCTTACACCTGTTGAGATATTGTTGTTATTTCTTACGTACCTACCCACTTCTCAACGTGGTATATGGGTTAACTCCTGTTTTATTTTATAACAGCAGGATACTAGAGCGGCATCGGCAGTTATCTTGTACGCTACCAACCGCTTCATTAACTCTTCCCCTCATAACTTGTCTGAGCTTTTTGCCTACAGAATGGCTTGCTTTATTGTCCTGTTAATGTGTTCAACAAGATCATTGGCCTTCTTATGACTAATACATCTACAGTTCAAAAATTTCTCTGTGTTCTGGGACACCAGTTGTGGGTCAGCATCTGTAAGAAGACCTACAGGGCAAGCCTTCCCTGTCAAAAAGATTAGCCAGAAAATCTGTTCCGTTTCTCGTCTCAACATAGGGCACCACTTTGAGATCAAGCCATCTGGAGAAAATGTTGACTAGCACAAGTGCATATGCAGGTGAACTTCACCTTGTGTAGGACCAATTGTAGGAAGATTTTGCTCTTACCACGCCCTAGATGGATAGGCAGGGTCGGACCGGGACAGAAAATAGCCCCGGACACCCAAATTAAAGTCCCCCCCCCCCATTAGTGAATTAGATTGCTAAAAAAGGTGGCCCATATTTTCAAATTGCTGCAGTTTTGAATGTATAAAGACACACTGTACAAATGTTATGCGAGGTATGGATGGCTGTATGGATTTCACCTTGCTATGGGCAATTTTTGTGGCAAAATCTGGGAAATTAACGATAAAAACCGACCAGCAGACCATAACACAGGCTCACAAACAGTCGAAAAAGCAGTCCAATCACTGACCTGTGAGACCAGCCCATCAGCACTGCCTGATTGCCCTATAGACCAGTTCGACCTTGTAGATAGGTAGAAAGTTTCAAAGACTCTACACCAGAAAAGAAATTAGATGACTAGATAGACTGTCTAGTGAAATTGCGCCTAGATTGTAGCTAAAGAAATGGCAAAGGATAGCAGGTGTGTACTATAGGAGAAGGAATACTGCCTCAGCGACACCCATCTAATGTACTCCATGTCCTTTCGGCTGCTGAGCAGGATGCATTTGTGATGACGGTGCAAGCAATGCAAAAGTACTGCGGCATACAAAGTACAGGAACTACTTGACTGCGTAACTGCTCAACTATCAAATCACTAACAGATCAATACAGGCTGCATTCTTTTTATTTGATACATAAATTCGTGGAAGTAAATATATAGAAACTCTCAAGCAGGGAGCAAGTTGGAAAGGTAATGCAATATAATAGATAGAAGAGACGCCGCGGAATGCCCACGTGGTGCCTGTCTCTGCGCAAATACTCAAACTGCTCACCTTAAGTCTGAACAAAGATTCAGTGTCCATTGCTACACTGAACAAAGATGCATAGAGCATTGCTAAACTGAACAAAGATGCATAGGACATTGCTAAACTGAACAGAGATGCATAGGCCATTGCTAAACTGAACAAAGATGCATAGGCCATTGCTAAACTGAACAAAGATGCATAGGCCATTGCTAAACTGACCAAAGATGCAGAGGTCATTGCTAAACTGAACAAAGATGCAGAGGCCATTGCTAAACTGAACAAAGATGTATAGGCCATTGCTAAACTGAACAAAGATGCATAGGCCATTGCTAAACTGACCAAAGATGCAGAGGCCATTGCTAAACTGAACAAACTAAACTGAACAAAGATGCAGAGGCCATTGCTAAATTGAACAAAGATGCATAGGCCATTGCTAAACTGAACAAAGATGCATAGGCCATTGCTAAACTGAACAAAGATGCATAGGCCATTGCTAAACTGAACAAAGATGCAGAGGCCATTGCTAAACTGAACAAAGATGTATAGGCCATTGCTAAACTGAACAAAGATGCATAGGCCATTGCTAAACTGACCAAAGATGCAGAGGCCATTGCTAAACTGAACAAACTAAACTGAACAAAGATGCAGAGGCCATTGCTAAATTGAACAAAGATAAAGAGGCCATTGCTAAACTGACCAAAGATGCATAGGCCATTGCTAACCTGACCAAAGATGCATTGGCCATTGCTAAACTGAACAAAGATGCATAGGCCATTGCTAAACTGAAAGGCACAAGGATTGCCTGTTTTTGAAAATCTATGATGCTGTTCAGTGAAGCATTTAGAGTAAGTTGCTGGGAACGTGTTTTCTGTGCAGAATAGTCAGTTTCTAGTGACTTTTGGGCTGATTACGTGTTTGGCAGTCCATCGGATCACCAAACTGGCGATGCCGTGGTGGGAACCACAGCACTGGGGGTCCAACTGCTGCATTGAAAGTATGTCAGTACCACTGCAACCACTGAGGATCCATGTTCTCTCAGCGGTGGCACAGCGGTCTGGCCGAGCAGTATGCTGGCAGTGCCATTGCGGCACCTCCTAGCATATTCTGAGTTTCCTCCGAGCCACAGTTTTCATGGCGTTGAGCCCGCCATGAAAACTGTGGCAGTGAGGAAACTAAGAGGGCCCTACAGGGCCCCCTGTTGCCTCAGGGCCATGGGGTGCATGCAGGGCAGCACATGTTTTGCCCCCCTGTGTGCCTGCACCCCAGTTCCTGCATGGCATGGACAGCACCAGTCCATGCCATGCAGGAACGAGCTTTGGTGCTCCCATGGCGCTGCATTGCTAAGGTTCACATATGAGCCTTAGCAAAGCACCTCACCATCACACAAACATGGTCAAGTCTTATTTATTGACCCTATAAGAGAAGAGGTGAGATCCAAAGTATACAAGACAGCATTACCATAAGAAAACAATGCCGCAAATGCTTCCATAAAATGTCATAAGGGTCGAAGTAGAAGGAATATTGTAAGTATCCAAGGAATAATGATTCCCATCCTAGTCTTACCTGGTATTGGGAAAATATGTTTTTATAGGTATATTGTGTGCATCTAGTTCACTCTGGCTTCCATCTCTGGTATAAAGCTGCCCCTGGCCCAATGGTGGTAATTCCTGACATAGTTTGTACATTCATGACATGATGGTGATCCTCTCTGCTACATTGCTAGCCCGGGCATGATGGTGGTAATTGTTGGCATATTGTGGATGTCCAGGGAATGATGGTGCCATTGCTGGTTTAATGCTGGTCCTTGCAAAATATTGGTAATGCTTGCAATATATTAGACATTCCTGGCATGATATGGGGAGACGTGGAGACAAGACAGAATCTTTCCTTACTTGGGTGGCTGTACTATACGTCAATATTTCATGAAAATAGCACATTATTATTTAGGCTCAAAACAATTTTTTTTTTTAACAAAACGTATGTGCTAAAACTGAAATTCTGTTCTTTTTTAATGAAAATCACACACTTTGGTTTTGGGTAATTCGCTTATTTTTCTAAAATGAAAAACATCTGTTTGATAGCAAAATGAGTGTATTTTCTGAACTAATTAAATAAAGATGCTGTTTGTGACTGGGCTAAGCATCCACTTTGCAAGCTGTACTGTTGATTACATTTGATACATTAATAAAAACAACGTTACAAAAAGGTGATCTTTGAGGACAGAATTAAAGCAATTACAAATATCTATGTAAAGCCGATATTTCAGTGGTAATTACTATGCTGTCTGAAACCATAACCTGTAAGATTTGTATACCCAGACATGCCCAACATAGGCCCAAGCGGGCCGAATCCATGCACATTTTCAGGATAACATAATATCTGTAAATAAGTTCCATTTAAATTGTAACTATTTTTAAGGAAGTCTGTAAATGAATCTTCAATGGACATCCTTTAAATCTAGCATGGATTTGGCCATCCTGGACTTCTATTGTTCGCCTTGTTGTAATCCGTCTGTTATTTAAAGCTGTAAGAACTCTGTTATGAGAGCAATAATACTGCTGCCTGAGCCTATAAAATGTTTCCAACACTGTTTTCTTCAGCATCTGTGAGATGTACGATTCTGACATCTGGGTTACTTGTATCCTTCCTCTCCCCCACTTCCAAAATTACTCTCATTCTTAACATATGACTGAAAACCTATCATTAAGGGACAAGACAGAAATAAAGTAGTGAAATACAGATGTGAAGTGCAATACTATGGACAGGAGAGGCCATGCAAAATTGGATTTTCTAAACTGCCTGTATCACCAAAGGATACTTTGGGGAGGGTCAGGCTCTCTGAAAGAATGGGAAAATGTCATATGTGCTCCTTCAGACCCTATGGAGTTTTAGCAAATGTATGTAAACTTTCTGTTGTAAAATGCATTATGATTTCCATTTTTTCCAAATTATTACCAGTGGGCTTATAAAACCGTACCACTCCCACCACACTGCCAAAGAAACTTTGTCTCACTTGCTCCATGCAGTTCAGACCCAGTTCTAAGGCCAAATGCTTTCAAAGACCAAAGGTTACAATTGAGCAACCCTAAATGTAACATTCACATTCATCCTACATTCTTTTACTAGGCATAATCCTAATTTCAAGCTCTATGATTAAAGTTAGCAATGAGCCTAAGCACAACACTTACCCTAAACCTGACTTAAGTACTAAGCCATAAACCAGTTTTAATCCTGAGCCATGGCTCTAAGACTATTCATAAAGCTAAAACCTGACCCACATTCTAATATTAACCTTAAGCCTAAACCAGAGCACAAGTCAATCCTGCCCATCTGATATAACCCTAGTTTATGCCTCACCCTAACTCTGAGTTGGATTTACTGCTAACCCTTATCATGAACTCTAATGCTAACATAAAAAGTATTCACAGCTTTTGCCCTGTTCACAGACCATAATGGTAATGCTAAACATTTGATCCATGATTAGCCATTCAGAATAATTTGCATTGACCAAAAACGAAAACAGTATTTTCATTCACCATTGCGGTCTTTGACCAGTAGTCTCACTTAGGAGTAAGTAGAGATGTGTCATGCATAAGGTCATCCCGCTTTGTTCTGTTTAATAGCCAGCTGACATAAAATGAGGGGGAAAACATGTACAATTTAAAAATGTGTGTTTTAAGTTGATCATTTATATCTACATATTGACATGCCTGTCACGTTACTGGTTAATACCACTTTGCCCATCCCTTTCAGAGTCCAGACCAATTACCTGTTATGTACTTTTATATTACATGTTTATTTTTGGGGAGTTAGTTTGAAAACATTGTTTTGTGTAGTTTCTCTCTCTCTCTCTCTCTCTCTCTCTCTCTCTCTCTCTCTCTCTTTCTACAAAGAGTGAAGTGGTGTGGAGTGCAGTGGCAGAGAGTTGAATAATGTAGAATGAAGCTATTTTGAATTTAGTGGCGTAGAGGGGAGTGGCATAGAGTGGAGTGGTACAGAGTGGAGTAGCGTAGAGTGGAGTGGTGTAGAGTGGAGCAGCATAGAGAGGAGTGGTGTAGAGTGGAGTGGAGTAGTGTAGAGTGACATGACTTAAAGTGGAATAGCGTAGAGTGAAGTGCCATAGAGTGAAGTGGTGTTGAGTGGAATATTGTAGACTACACTGGCATAGCGTGGAGTGGCATAAAAAGGAGTGGTGTACAGGAGAGTGGCATAGAGTGGAATACCATAGAGAGGATTGCCCTATAGTGGAGCAAAGTGGAATGGCGTATAGTAGAGTGCTGCAGAGTAAAGTGACCTACAGGCACAGAGTAGAGTGCAGTGGTGTACAGTAAAGTGGGTTAGAGTGGAGTAAAATAGAGTGGAATAAAGTAGAGTGGAATGGCTTAGAGTGGCACAGAGTGGAATAGCATAGAGTGGAGTATTGTAAAGTGGTGTGGCATAAAGTGGAGTTGAGTACAGTTGAGTGGTGTAGAATGGAGTGATGTTCAGTAAAGTGGTGTGGAGTGGTGCAGAGTGCAGTGGCATGCAGTGGAGTGGCATAGAGTGGAGTGGTATAGAGTGGAGTGGCATAGAGTGGAGTGACATAAAGCTAAATACCATAGCGTGGAGTGGTGCAGAGTGGAGTGGAGTAAAGTGGAGTAGTTTAAAGTGAAGTGGCGTAGAGTGGAATAGCTTAGAGTGGAATGGCATACAGTGGAATGGCATAGAGTAAAGTGGCATAGAGTGCAGTGCCATACAGTATAGAATGGAGTGGTGTAGAGTCAAATAGCATAGAGTTGAATAGCATAGAGTCGAATATCGCAGACTTTAGTGGCATAGAGTGGCATAGAGTGCAATGGCGAAGAGTGAAGTGGTGTAGAGTGGGGGTGCGTCGAGTGTAGTAGAGGGGAATAGCGTAGAGTGTAGTGGCATAGAGTGAAGTGGCATAAAGTGGAGTGGCATATATTAGAGTGGCTACAGTTCAGTGGTGTACAGGTGAGTGGCGTACAGTAGTGTGGCATATAGTGGAGTGGCATACAGTCAAATAGCGTAGATGGAGTGGCACAGAGTAGAAACCCTTATAGTGGAGTGGCTTAGAGTAGGAGTGGCATAAAGTGGAGTGGTGTAAAAGGAAGTGGCATACAGTGGAGTGGACTACAGTTGAGCGGCATACAGTAGCCTGGTGTATAGTGGAGCAGCATACAGTCAAATAGTGTAGAGTGGAGTGGCGTAAAAAGTAGAATACCTACCATAGAGTATAGTGGCATAGAGTGGAATGGTGTGTAGTGGATTGCCTTAGAGTGCAGTAGCCTAGAGTGAAGTGGTGTAAAGGGGAATGGGATGGAGTGGCTTACAGTTGAGTGGCAAAGAGTAGCATATAGTGAAGTGGAATAGTGGAGCGGCATACAGTGGAGTGACATACACATACAGTGGTGTGGCATAGATTTAGTGGCATAGAGACAAAGAGAGTAGAGTGGAGTGGCATTCACTGGAGTGGCGTAGAGTTCAGTGATGTAGGGTGAATTGGTGTATAGTGGAGTAGCGTAGAGTAGTGTAGAGTCAAGTGGTGTTGAATAGCATAGAGTGGAGTGGCACAGAGCAGAGTAGCATTCAGTAGACTTGTGTTGAGTGGAGTGGCATACAGTAGAGTGGTGTAGAGTGGAGTGGCATACAGACAAATAGAGTCGAGTAGAGTGGAGTGGCGTTGAGTGGAGTGGCGTAGAGTTCAGTGATGTAGAGTGGATGGGTGTATAGTGGAGTAGCATAGAGTGGTGTGGTGTAGAATCAATTGGTGTACTGTTGAGTGGTGTAAGGTAGAGTGGAGTAGAGGGGAAGGGCGTAGATTCAAATAGTGTAGAGTGGAGTGGCATTCAGTAGACTGATGTTGAGTGGAGTGGCATACAAGTAGAGTAGTTTAGAGTGTAGTGCATAGAATCGAGTGGCATGGAGTGGTGTAGAGTGGAGTGGTGTAGAGCGGAGTGGCATAGAGTGGAGTGGCGTACAGTAGAGTGGCGTAGAGTTGAATAGCTTAGAGTGAAGTGGCATAGAGTTGAGTAACATCAAGGGGAGTGACATAGAGTGGAGCGGCATAGAGTGGACCTAGTGAAGAATGGAGCAACGTAGCATGGACCAGCATAGAGTAGAGTGGTATAGATTGGAATGACGTAGAGTGGAGTAGTGTAGAGATGAATGGCAGAAAGTGGAATAGCATATAGTGGAGTGCCGTAGAGTGGTGTTGAGTGACATAGTGTAGACTAGAGTAGCATACAGTTGAGTGGCATAGAGTGGAGTGGTATAAAGTAGAGTGGCATATATTAGAGTGGCTACAGTTGAGTGGTGTACAGGTGAGTGGCGTACAGTAGTGTGGCATATAGTGGAGTGGCATACAGTCAAATAGCGTAGATGGAGTGGCACAGAGTAGAAACCCTTATAGTGGAGTGGCTTAGAGTAGGAGTGGCGTGGAGTGGTGTAAAAGGAAGTGGCATACAGTGGAGTGGACTACAGTTGAGCGGCATACAGTAGCCTGGTGTATAGTGGAGCAGCATACAGTCAAATAGTGTAGAGTGGAGTGGCGTAAAGTAAAATACCTACCATAGAGTATAGTGGCATAGAGTGGAATGGTGTGTAGTGGATTGCCTTAGAGTGCAGTAGCCTAGAGTGAAGTGGTGTAAAGGGGTGTGGGATGGAGCGGCTTGTAGTTGAGTGGCAAAGAGTAGCATATAGTGAAGTGGAATAGTGGAGCGGCATACAGTGGAGTGACATACACATACAGTGGTGTGGCATAGATTTAGTGGCCTAGAGACAAATAGAGTAGAGTGGAGTGGTGTTCACTGGAGTGGCGTAGAGTTCAGTGATGTAGGGTGAATTGGTGTATAGTGGAGTAGCGTAGAGTAGTGTAGAGTCAAGTGGTGTTAAATAGCATAGAGTGGAGTGGCACAGAGCAGAATAGCATTCAGTAGACTGGTGTTGAGTCGAGTGGCATACAGTAGAGTGGTGTAGAGTGGAGTGGCGTACAGACAAATAGAGTGGAGTAGAGTAGAGTGGAGTGGCATTGAATGGAGTGGTGTAGAGTTCAGTGATGTAGAGTGGATGGGTGTATAGTGGAGTAGCATAGAGTGGTGTGGTGTAGAATCAATTGGTGTACTGTTGAGTGGTGTAAGGTAGAGTGGTGTAGATGGGAAGGGCGTAGATTCAAATAGCGTAGAGTGGAGTGGCATTCAGTAGAATGGTGTTGAGTGGAGTGGCATACAAGTAGAGTAGTTTAGAGTGTAGTGCATAGAATCGAGTGGCATGGAGTGGTGTAGAGTGGAGTGGTGTAGAGTGGAGTGGTGTAGAGTGGAATGGCATAGAGTGGAGTGGCGTACAGAAGAGTGGCGTAGAGTTAAATAGCTTAGAGTGAAGTGGCATAGAGTTGAGTAACATCAAGGGGAGTGACATAGAGTGGAGCGGCATAGAGTGGACTAGTGAAGAATGGAGTAACGTAGCATGGACCAGCATGGAGTAGAGTGGTTTAGAGTGGAATGACGTAGAGTGCAGTAGTGTAGAGATGAATGTCAGAAAGTGGAATAGCATATATTGGAGTGCCGTAGAGTGGTGTTGAGTGAAATAGTGTAGACTAGAGTAGCATACAGTTGAGTGGCATAGAGTGGAGTGGTATACAGTGGAGTGGCGTAGAGCTGAGTTGTGTAGAGTGGAGTTACATAGAGTGGAGGGGAATAGAGAGGAATACCACAGAATGGAGCGGCCTAAGGTTGCACAGAGTGGAATAGCACAGAATAGAATGTCAAAGAGTAGAGTTGAGTGAATTGGTATAGAGTGGAATAGCATAGAGTGGAGTGGAATAGCACAGAGTGGTGTATAGTGGAGTGGCTTAGAGTGGAATGGTGTAGACTGAGTCAAATAGAGTAGAGTAGAGAGAGGTAGAGTGGAGTGGCATAGAATGAAGTGGCATAGAGTGGAGTGGCATACAGTTGAGCTGTGTAGAGTGGAGTGTGTACAGTGGAGTGGCGTAGAGTAGAGTGGCATAGAGTGGCATTGAGTGGTGTGGAGTAGAGTAGAAAAGCGTAGAATGGAGTGGCGTAGAATCAAGTGGCATAAAGTGGCATACATTGGCATACACTAGAGTGGCATAGAGTGGAGTGGCATAGAGTTAAATAGCCTAGAGTGTAGTAGCATAGAGTTCAGTTGCGTAAAGAAGGGTTGGGTGGAGTGGCATAGTGTTGAGTGGAGTGGTATAGAGTAGATTAGCATAGAGTAGATTGGCATTGAGGGGAGTGCCATAGAGGGGAGTGCTGTTGAGTGGAATAGTGTAGACTAGAGTGGCATACAGTGGAGTGGAGTACAGTAGAGTGGCATAGAGTGGCATAGAGTGGAGTAGCGTGGAGTGGCATAGAGTGGTATACTGTAGAGTGGAGTGACCAAGAGTGGCACAGAATGGAACAGCATAAAGTACAGAGCAGAGTGGCATTCAGTAGACTGATGTTGAGTGGAGTGGCATACAGTAGAGTGGTGTGGAGTGGAGTGTATAGAATGGAGTGGCATGGAGTGGAGTGGTGTAGAGTGGAGTGACATAGAGTGAAGTGGCATAGAGTGGAGTGGCGTACAGTAGTTGGCATAGAGCTGAATAGCATAGAGTGAAGTGGCATAGAGTTGAGTAACATCAAGGGGAGTGGCATAGAGGGGAGTGGCATAGACTGGACTAGCGAAGAATGGAGCAACATAGCGTGGGCCAGAGTAGAGTAGAGTGGTATAGAGTTGAATGGCTTAGAATGGAGTAGTGTAATGGCATAAAGTGGAATAGCATATAGTGGAGTGCCATAGAGTGGTGTTGAGTGGAATAGTGTAGACTAGAGTAGCATAGAGTGGAGTGGCATAAAGTGGAGTGGCAAACAGTAGAGTGGCGTAGAATTGAGTTGTGTGGAGTGGAGTTGCATAGAGTGGTGTGGAATAGAGAGGAATTCCATAGAGTGGAGAGGCCTAAAGTGGCACAGAGTGTAATAGCACAGAGTAGGATGTCATAGAGTAGAGTTGAGTGAATTGGCATAGAGCGGAATAGCGTATAGTGGAGTGGCTTAGAGCCGAGTGGCATTGAGTGGAGTGGAGTGGTGTACAGTAGAGTGGCTTAGAGTGGAGTGGCGTAGACTGAGTCAAATAGCGTAGAGTAGAGTGGCTTAGAGTGGAGTGGCACAGAATGGAAGGGCATAGAGTGGAGTGGCATACATGTGAGCTGTGTAGAGTGGACGGCGTAGAGTGGAGAGGCATATAGTGGAGTGGCATAGAGTGGCACTGATTGGAGTGGTGTAGAGTACAATCGCGTAGAATTGAGTGGCGTAGAATGAAGTGGCATAAAGTGGCGTAAAGTGGCATACATTAGAGTGGCATAGGCTGGAGTGGCATGGAGTGCCGTAGAGTGGAGTGGTGTTGAGTGGAATAGTGTAGACTAGAGTGGCATACAGTGGTGTGAAGTACAGTAGAGTGGCGTAGAGTGGAGTAGCATAGAATGGAGTAGCATAGAGTGGTATACTGTAGAGTGGAGTGGCCAAGAGTGGTGCAGAATGGAACAGCATAACGTAGAGTGTCGTAGCGCGGAGCAGCGTAGAGTGGAGTGATGTTCAATAGAGTGACGTAGAGTGAAGTGGTGTAGAGTCGAATAGCGTAGAATAAAGTGACATAGCATTGAGTGGCGTAGAGTGTACTGGCATAGAGTGTAGTGGCATAAAGTGGAGTGGTTTAGAGTGGAATAGTGTAGAGTAGAGTGGCTTAGAATGGGGTGGCATAGAGAGGGGTGTCTTAGAGTGCAGTGGCGTAGAATGGAGTGGTGTCGAGTGTTGTGACGTACAGTGGCATGGCATAGAAAGGAATGTTTTAGAGTGGTGTAGAGTTGAGTGTCATGAAGTGGACTTTCATAGAGTGGAGTGGCGCACAGCTGAGATGTGTAGAGTGGACTGACAGAGTGGAGTGGCATAAAGTGAATTGCCATTGGCATAGAGTGAAATAGCATAGAGTGGTGTGGTGTAGACTGGAATAGCATAGAGTGAAGTGGTATTGAGTGGCATAGAGTCAAGTGGGGTAGAGTGGAATATCGCAAAGTGGACTGACTTGTCATAGAGTGGAGTGGTGTGTCGTACAGTGGAGTGAAGTGGTGTGTTGTGTTCTTAAGTGTGGTTTAAACATAAACATACCTAGTTAGAAAATGGATGAAAGGATGTAGATGAAATTGAGCAGGAATATAGCTTGTGGGGTGGAAATGTTCCTTTCTGGTAGTAGATCAAAAAAATGTCAGTAGTGTTAAAGTTATAAGGCACTAAAAGTTAGTTATATATTGGTCCACAATCTGCTAGAGTAATTTTGTGGTATGGTTCTGTGCATCGCAATGCGAAAACAGTATATCATTGGGTGATGAAAGCCATTATACAATGAAAAGGTATCCATATTGCTTAGACCACACTTCATCTGCGTTCTTGGTTTTGAGTGGAAAAAAATGTACTACTGTTTCCTAAGTATATAGAAAGGATTGAAGTAGTTTAATAGGTATGCAAATGTACGGAAAATGTGCCTTATTACTTAATATTTTTTTTAATGTACAGCTGTACTTTGTAGGTTGTTCTATGGCACTTTGTAAATTTTTGTAAAGAAAAATAAATATGTAAACATTTTAAAACATACTGTAGTACACTATATCTTTGAAATATAGTGAAGTACAGTGTATTTGTTTTTACATATTTTGCTTTAAAAAAAAACATTTTAAGTACTGCTGTATTTTCTAAGTAGTACCTCTGTTACTCCAGAAATATTTTTTTAAATATATAAAGTAATAAAAAATTATAAAAGATAATAAAACGACCTTTACCTACCTTCACACACTTATATAAAATGACTCATCCCTACCTAGACACTTATTAAACAGTAGTACACTATATTTTGAGTTAACACCCAGATCATAGCCAAAGTGTGGTAAAAATAACATGGCTTTATATATAGATATTCACTAAAAAATATGAAAGGTTAAAGAGATGTTACAGTTAGGTGAAAATTTCAGAGCCAGAATAAAGTTTTAAGCTAAAGAAAAACACTGAAATTTACCAGTTATAGTTATCTCTAGTAACTATGGCTTGTGCCCTAAGGTACCTATAACTTGCACCCGGACATGGCACTACAACATGTCATGAGTGTTGTATTATGTGGAAAAATTAGCTGTGCATGGCTAGGGCACGAGCTATAGTTACCTTAGTACAGGAGTTTTTGATACCATAGATAAATATAAGTGGTGAATCTCAGTGTTTTTTTTTAGTTTAAAATGGTACTTTACCTCATAAATTTTCACCTAACTATAACGACGCTTTAAGCTGTGTCTTTTTTCAGTGAATTTTTAGAGTTTTCTTAACGTAAAGTAATATTTTATTACCATACGTAAAGCTGACCCCTCTCAGTCAAGCAGCCCCATGCTGCACAAGGCCTTTAGCCATGCACAGTGTGAGATTGGTGGCAGGGCCTGGCTGCAGCCAGGCCCTGCGTTAACCCCCCCCCCCACGGGTAGCCAAGTCCAGCTGCGCACAACCTTTGTTCATGCAGGGCATAGGTTTGACCGCAGGGCCTGTGTCCAACCCCCAGTAGGCAGCCAACCCCCTGCTGGGGTAGGGAGCCATGCATCCCCACTCTCCAAGCAACTATAAGCCCTACGGACCCCAGGCCTTTTGTTTTAAAAAAAAAAGAGAGGATGTGCATGCAGCCCCCTCCCTGAATCTCTAGTAGCGACAGGGACTCCATCCCAAGGGGGCTTTTATAATAAAGGGGAGTGGGATGAGAAAACACCTCCCCAAGCCACGATTGGCCCTGATACCCCTCCTCGGCAGCCCAAAAAATTATTATTAGGTGGGGGGGCTCACAGTCCCAATCTCCGAGCCCAAATGGGCCCCAGAAACCCTGTCCCGGGCCATACTTTAATTATAGGGAAGGGCTCATGGCCCCTCTCCATGAGCCTTAAGAGACCCCGGGGACACCATTCCCCAGGGCAAAATGCATTAGCATCAGGGGAGGAGCATGTGACCCCACCTCTGGGCTCAAACTTTAATTATAGGGGAGGGGGTGCATGTCCCCACTCCCTGAGCCTTAAGAGGCCGCGGGGACCCCATCTTCCACAGCCAAATACTTTAACATTAGCGGAGGGGGAGTGTGGCCACCCCTCTCTGAGCCCAAATAGGCCCTGGGCATCCCATCCCCCAGAACCATATTTTAATTATAGGAGAGGGGGTTGCCTGGCATCTTCCCCGAGCCTTAGGAGACCCCAGGGACTCCTCCCCCAGGTCCTGATATATATCATGGTTGACAATATTGATCTGCAATAATATCACATCCACTACATCGCCTACCGCTACATCTCAAGGTAACTATTTTTATTGGTCATAATTCCATTTATTGGGACGTTTAAGTGTATTTAGTAACTGTAAACTTGTCAGTATATTCGTAGATCAACGTAGTGGACGTGATATTATGTCATGAGATATGAGGCCTGCGAGTCTGTCATGATTTCTAATCTCATCATACGCCTCTGTCGACCCCTCAGGTTTCAGCAGCAGTGTTCTATACGTCCCCCCCCCCCCCCCTGCAGAATCACGCTACATCATCTGCTAGTTCTTTGAGGCGTGGTAACAAACAGGGCGGAGCTTAAAATAGGACTTTAGCACATTAAACGTGGCGTCAACACTAGATAAGTCTCCACAGACCCTTGACACTCCATGGATGGTCCCAGAGATCATTGCGGAATATGCGTCAGCCGTTCAGTCGACAGTCAGGCCGTGTGTGGCTGAATGTTTAACAGTGTGTATGCGGAGCCCGCGGAGGTCCACGCAGAGCCCTGTCAGTCAGGCTGAGTGGATCCAGGACTTTTCCAGGGCGCTCATTTGTCACTATTAATATAAATATGTTCACCTCAAGCGCAATATCACAGCATAGTCATGGAAGAAGGCACAACAATGGCTGCAGCTGGACGTGCATAGAGCTCCGGCCCAGAGCTTCCCCAAGCCCAGCAAAGATGAATGAATGTCTTTCCCTCTTTTCAACTTTTTTAAATGCAGGAACAGCACAAAAACTAGAAGGCCCTGGCTTCTCTCTGGCTTCCGTGCTAAAACAATATTCTTGCCATGCTCCTGTCACAGGATTTAACTGCACACCCAGAGGTCATATTTACAAAGAAATTATGCAGCACGGCGCTAGAAGCAATTTAGCAGCGCCAAACTGCGCAATTTAAAAAACACGCATGGCTGCTCCATATTCACAAGAATACAGTGCATTCCGGGTTTTTTCCCTTGTGCTGGCGCTATAAAACCTGCATAGTGCCAACGCAGACACCCATGCGCCATGTGCAAGGGTGCCTGCTTTGCAGGGCTGATTGCTTATGTGCAGGAAGGGACGCCTTCTTGCACATAAACAATCATTAAAGGCGATTTACTCATTCTATGTGTGCTGAAGAATGCAGCACACATAGAAAGCGCAATAATTAGGAGAAATAAAAGTATTTCTTCTCGTTGCGCCACTCTAACGCCTTCTTTGCAATGGCGTTAGTTTTTGACGTTGCCTTAGATTTACAGATCCTTGTAAATCTGGAGCAGCGTCAAAAAGCAATGGGTTTTGAAGTGGGAACTCAGCAGCAACTCCCATTGCACACAGCTTTTACGCAAAGTGATGTGTGAAAAGGGACCATATTTACAAGGCCATGAAAAGATACGCAGGGTGGTTTTGTGTGGCCTGTTCAATATGGGCCAGCACACAGTGCCACCAGAGTGTCAAAAAAGTGACGCTCTGGTTGCGCTAGGGGATTCTATATATGCCCCGAGTGCTGTAATGCAAAATGATAGGGCCAACTGGAGGATGTGAAGAAGGGCCCATTTGTTTCCCATAACTGACAGATATTCATTGATTGCCCACCCACCCTGAATTGCTGGGGGCATTCGAAAGGTTGAGGGCCCCATGCTCTGCACGGGCGGTCGGGCTTGCATTAAGCCCCTGTGCACATCCGATCTCTCGAGACGGCCGGTGAGAGAAGCGTTACTGGTGCTTGCAAAAAAGAAGATACACTTCTCTGTGCAAAACGTGTGTAAAACGTTGGATCGTAATATTGTAGTACTATATATTACCGCCTCAACATTCTCGGCAACTGCAACGTGCCCATGCAGTACAGGAATGGTTCCGACACTGCGTGAATGTATGTATGTATGTGGTATTTGAATAGCAAACATTTAGTCAAAAAGGCAGCTGAGTGCTCTACAAGATCAAAGGCATGCAAAAAACCAGCAAGTTATAAAAAGGGTAAAAGCTTATTGGATTGCTAATGAATTTTCACCACTCCTCTTTAAAGAGGTGTGACTTCAACCAGGGCTGGACTGGGAACCAAAACCGGCCCTGGCAAAGAGTTCGGCCAGGCCCCTGGAGAGGGGGGGGGGGGGGGGTCTAAGGGAAGGAAAGCTTTGTGCCTCTTATGTTGCTGAGGGCCGATATTGCAGTTATGCTAAAAAACCGGCCCACGGTAACATAAACGGCCCCCCAGGGGTCTAAAACATGCCCCCCATCCTGGCGGCCCCATTGGTGAAACGCCCGGTGCCCGCTATCGCCAGCCCGGCCCTGGTTTCAACTCCTTCTGATAGTCTAGTAGTGTTGTGGCAGTCCTTGAGGATAGCGGAATGATGTTTCAGATCCTGACTGCATAGATGGATAAGCCCTGCTGCTTTTTTTCCTTTTTTTTGCACTTCATAGTGTACAGTCTGATGGTGACCTGTATCTAGGTGTGACAAGAGCCAAAATAAATGGTGACCTTGTCTGCAAGATAAGTGTGGGTTCTGGCCATTGCAGGTAGTGTACTCACCTGATGTTTTTAAAGAGCTGGGGCAAAATTGGGCTACAACAATTTGGCAAAGTTTTTTTAAACAATGTGTTTAGAAAACAGTAACCCATTCTGGTTCACTAATATTCACATTATATGCAGCTCAGGTTTCCTTTTCCCTGTTTATTGCTTGCCAGAAATATTTCAGGTTATTGCTTTTACTGTCACAGAAGAGGGGTGCCCAGTATTTATCATAGTGACATTTTATGGCTACCCAAATTTCTTTTTTGAGTTTTTTTGCGAAATAAATGTGCAGCCCGTAATAAATCTTTATCATAAGTGTGTTTCCATAGTGATTCAAAAATATTTAATTTAGGTGCTTCTTCAATGTTTTCACTACCAAAGTGATCGTTTTATTTTTGTGGTTGTCCTGAGTTAGGGATATTATAGTTTGCCTCATCGGATACTTTAGTAGGATACGTTCAATACATTTTTCCTACAGCACTATTGGGTGTTCATCACATTCATAGGAAGAGTTTAAACTTACCTTGCAGTGACCTAAATTACAGAATTGTTGCTGCATTCCACTTTGACCTTTTAAGATTATTATTGTTAGCACCACTAAATAGGGTGTTGGTGGGTGTAAACAGGGAGATCCTAGTCGAAAGTTAAATTCGCTGCAGGAGGTGGTCACCGTCTTAACGTTGGTCTATTCTGAATTCAGGTATGTATTTGAACAAAGCGTGATTTGCTATGGTGTAGGCGATAATGGATGTGGTGTCTTGGGAAATTTAGGTCCAGGAAGGTGGCTTTTCACCCGTCAATCTTCCATTAAGTACCTTTCATTGGGCCACCAAACAAACTGCGCAAGGAGACTTTCTCCTAATTTGTATCGTTGCCTACTTAGAGGCAACACCGGTCTGGGATCTTGCACAGGGTACCCAATTTGAGCAGGTGCTCATATCTTGTCAATCTCATGAAATGAATTTGTGATTAAGGTCACCTGTCAAAATGATGTGAGCATTTCTGTATTCTGCTTTCATGTCCATAATGATTTGTTGCAGTTTGCCTACTATTAGTCGATTTTTCTTTGGATTAGGGTTAATGTAGATGTTTATTAGGATCAGCATAGTCTTGTGATCTAAAAACCACCCTTCTATAGTTTCACAGCTAGGATCCAGGAATTCGTCCAATTGCTTTATTTACATATGTGCTTATATAGATTGTTAGCCCCCTCTTAGGGTGTCCTTGCTGTTTTTCCTTTATTGCTGCTGTAGGGCCACTGGTAGCCAGCTCCAGTCTGATTTGTGATGGAAAGACAGAGGGTTCATAACCACTCTGGATTTTGGGAGAGCTAATGTGTCTGCCACAGAGTTGATTCTTTTTCTTGAAGTTGGGCAGGTTAAATAGTGCTTCTAAGAATTGATAATGGAGTATATACCTTTGGTGATGGTGTTAGAATTGGTGGATATGCACTCTCACAACAGATGGCTAGTTTTATGCCCTAGTTTCTAAAAAGATCTCTCTTGGAGTACGCTTTTTCAGCGATTTGACAAGACGCAAATGTTCGCAGCATTGGCACTGTCAGCTGAGTACCGCGTAGCATCAAAAATTAGATCAATAGAATACCTGCTGACTTGATGTACAAAAGGTCTGGATATTCTATAATTAGGTTGAGAATGTAGGAACCATTTAAACATCATGATCACTCCATGTTTGATACTCGGGCCAGCAGGAATTTGATATGCTCGGTGTCCACATTAGATGTCCATTGTTCTTTTATGCCGTGGTTCGTAATGGCATTTCGATGAACCGTTATGTCCCCCGTGGTAGAATGATCTTCTATTCCGTTATCTACTTCAAAATGTGTTGAATTACTCGCGCATCTTTTAATGCCTATTCACTTAGTTTTATGTGGGGTTTCAATACGGGGTGAGCGGTCACTGTGTACTCCTTTAAGGGAGAGTTCAGGACAATATGAACTGTCTATTAATTGGACTGTATTGTAGTATCCTGTGCTCACTGTGCCACTGGAACCAAGCTACATGGGACTGAGGAGCCTCAATCAGGGCAAAATCGTTCTTGGGTTGCTTGTATTCCAGTTCAAGGAGCTCCTGGCTTGGCAGTTCAGGCCGAGCTGTTCCTACTGGAGCAGACTCAAGACTGATTTGTAGCTGGGTCCAAACTGAGGTGTCATGGTGGGCAAAAGAACAATGAGTTGGAGTGCTACCAAGAACGATTGTCAGTGGTTAGACTTCTTGCAAACATTCCTCCCATCAACTTTTGTGTGTTCCATTTTGGAAGCCCAGGGCCTGGAGAGACTAGTTGAAGGTGAAGACCGAACCATCCTAGATATGAAATGTGGTTTGGTCATCAGCACCTCGTCTACAGGATTAGAAGAGAATCGCCCAACTACTTTGAGCCTCCAACCCCTTTGAAAATAAAGCAGTTTGAATTCTTTATTTGTTTTCTGTTAGTTGTTTAGTTTAGTTTAGTTGTTTATTTGGTGAGGATTTGTTATGTACCTGGGCTGGCCTGATTCACTTTTATTTATCTCACATGCCAAAAGGGAGGGAGCGGGCATGCATGTTGCCATGGAGAGCTTTGGTGCTGGGAAATTGTAGTGCGCATGACAGTCTGACCGGTTTCTGGACTCTGCCAGCCTGACATGCATCGTTCAGGCTTCACATTCCAAATCCACTCTGCTTTGTGCGCAGGGGCTGGGCCATCTGGCTCATCCCTCTGTTTCTTCACCGGGGCGCTGTGCTGCCATGTCCATTCAATCCCGATATAGCTCTCATGCTATTTAATATAATATCATAAGAGCTACGTCCACACTGGCTCTTTGGAAAGAGGCATCCTCCATGCTTACGCACAGTAGAACCAGACAGCACAGGGCAGGAAGAGCATAGTACATGGCCAGTTATGGTACAGCTTTATTTTACAGAGCCCAATGATAGGTCATGTTTTTTTGTAAATAATCCTCCTGCTGGGGTTCAAATCCTTCCGGTAGTGAGCATGCACATGGAAACTTAAGAAGTCTAAGCCATTCATCCAACCATAAGATGAGTGCTGTCTCTTTGCTTCAGATTTTGTCTAGAGAAATGGTGTGCTCTTTCAATTTTGGGGCAAAAAAGTGTGGTGATGATATTTTTTAATCCTAAAATGATTCACATGCTACTGTAAATTGGCTACATATTAATAGAAGTTTCTAATGGAAATGGCGAGAGGCAGTTAGGTCTCTTTGAAACCCCAGTGATGGTAACTTTCACCTCGGCCTCAAGGCAAATACTAATACCACTAATACTATTTTATTGCTGCAGGACCCCCCCCCCCAGGTGTACCATTTGCTGTGAACAGTAGCTGCAGATGCAGTGTAGGTGGTTGGCCTCTAAGCATGTAATGTGAAATTAAAAAGGCTTTAGTAGGAGGAGCTCGGTGAGCAAATACCTAAGGCATTTTGTGCCAATGACCCGAAGAAAATATGCTCAATGTTTATAGCAGAAAACTATAGCGGAGTTGAGATAGACCAAAACGACAAAAATCCAATGTGTAGAAGTTAAGATACTGAATTTTGAAGAAATAAATGCAGTAAAGCACTTAAAAGCTATTAGCGCTAAAAAGGTTACTTTAGGTCACGCTGGACAAGGGCAAAGTCAAAGTTCCGTGCACCACGATGGAGTGCCGGCTACAGGACCCACCCAGGTTTTAGTGAACAAAGTACGTTTCCTGGTTGCAAGCAGCGATGCGTCTGTACCAAAGACGGGTGCCGGAGTCGAGAGGCAACGAACGATGCGCTAGTTTCTGCCATGCAGATGAGGGGAGCGACGATCTCACCAACCAGTGACGATAGGCTGTTTGATGCATCGATCTCTGGAGGCGAAGTGCTGATTCTGAAGCTATGCGTCGATTTTACACCCACAACCAGGTCAGTGCTCTGGTTCTGCTGCACGCAGACCGTAGATGCATTGAAAACCATGTTGCAAGTATCAGGGCCACTTTCAGTGAGCCAGGCACAGAAGCAGGTAACAAGCCCATGAAGATCACTTGGAAGAAGGTAGCGTTGAGCTCTCCTTCAGCAGGTTCGTAGAGCAGCAGGCAGAGGGCCGACAAACAGAGAAGCAGGCCTTCCAGGTCAGCAGTTCAGTTGAGTCCTTTGAGAAGCATAGAAGTTCTTCTGACAGGGGTTCAACTGTAGGTTCAGAAGTGTTTGATTTGCTGGGGTCAGAGAATGGCTTTAAAGTGAACCAGTATCCCTTTCAACCCAGTCCTGTCTGCCAGGCTATCTGTTGGAGTAATCAGTCCTTTGTGTGGGGTCAGGCCACTACCATTTGAAGTGTAAGCGGGAGCCCCTTCCTCCCTTCCTGCCCAGGAAGGGTACTCAGCATGTGCATGTATGTAGATGGGTACTCTTCAACTCTGAGACTTCATGCAATGCACAAAGTGTAACTGTCCCCAGCCTTGATGTTTATTGGATACAGGCTGCAAGGCACACAGAGCTGTAAAAGCAGATAAATGCCCACTTTTTAGAAGTGGCATTTCTAAAATAGTAATGCTAAATAAGACTTTACTAGTAAAGAGGATTTATCATTACCATTCCTAAGATATGAAACATGTTGGAGCCCCTCCTTTCTAATCAGGAGTTACATCTTAAAGGTATTTTAAGGCATTTCCAATGTTAGCTTAGAGGAGTCAGCCCAAATGTTGCAATTAAAAGAGTATGCCTCACAGCAGTAAAAAAATAAATTTAGCCGTTTGTCACTATCAGGACATGTAAAACATACAAGTACATGCCCTACATTTTAGCTACACTGCACCCTGTCCTTAGGGCTTCCTTGGGCCTTCCTTAGGGGTGTCATACATATAATAAAAGGGGAGTTAAGGCTTGGCAAGTAGTTTTAACAGCCAAGTCGAAGTAGCAGTAAACTGCACACACAGGCCCTGCAGTGGCAGGACTGAGACATGGTTAGGGGGCTACTTAGGTGGCTGGCACAATCAGTGCTGAAGGTCCACTAGTAGCATTTAATTTACAGGCCCCAGGCACATGTAGTATGCTTTACTAGGGACTTATAAGTAAATTAAATTTGCCAATTGGGTATGAGCCAATTTTACCATGTTTTAAGAAGAGAGCCCATGAACTTTAGCACTGGTTAGTACTGGTAAAGAGCACAGAGTCCTAAAGGTAGCCAAAACAAGGTCAGAAAAAGAGGAGGAGGAAGGCAGAAAGTCTGGAATGACCCTTCAGAATAGCCAGGTCCAGCAATATACCTAAGGCATGTTGTGCCAATGACTAGAAGAAAATGTGCATAGTGTTGATCGCAGAATATTATAGCAGAGATGAGATAAAGTACTCATTTCAATTCAGTGGTAAGGACAGCCTTTGTACACTTCAATCTGAGGTTGTGTGCATTTTAAATCAAAAACACATGGGGATATTTTTCTGCTTACAGCAGGCATTAACCCATGTGCGTAGTATTTTAGCAGTGTGGCTCCTTTTTATAATGAAATTGCTCCTTTTTATAATGAAACCATCGTTTGATGTACTACACTATAGGCAATCTGCTCGCACAAGGCTTGTAACACCAGGACCGTCTCTAGGGCGGGGCGACCGGCGCCACCGCACTGGGTGCTGACTTCAGGGGGCGCCATGACTGCAAGTTTATTTGGGTTTAAAAGCACCTGCTGCTGTGTTCCTTGCCTCCAGCAATTTCCAGGCAACAATAAAAATGTCAAGATAACTCTGGTGATTAATGTTTTCCTGGAGAGGAATCAGAGTTTTATCTGGTTGAGGTTTTGACTGACCATAAAATATCACAGAGGATTAATATGCCTGCTGCAAAGAACGTGTACAATGCAGATCACAAAGTGCATTAATATAAATAGGTTAGTGGGATACTGCTCTTCTTAGAGACATCCTGTAGTTAATTGCAGTTTATAAGTTAAAATCCTAATATGGAAAAGTGAATTATTAACTGTCATCAAAGAACTGCATGCACACTTAAGTGTATAGATTAGTGCATAGATAATGGTTGCGAAAATGGTTCATTTGGGTAGAAATGGAGTCTTACTATTAAAGAGAAGCCTCAACTATGGTGTTCATTTTTCAATTCTGAGTTTGTGCTACTCCAGACCAAGCACTCTTAAACTATACTGCCTACCAGTATGGATGACATGTCACTCTTCCATCTTGTAGTCCTCTGACTTATGTAGCATTTCCTTTATGCTGATATACACATGTATGATTGGTTGTCTCTGTGTAAAGTGTGTTTGATGCTAAAGTGCTCTGACACCCTACACTGGTATGAGTAGTGCTATATAACTAATTAATGCATCTGAAAGAGAGTGGTTATGGAGACTTGAGGGGCACTAATAAAAGGTGGTGTTGAGGAAATCCGTTGTGGAGATGGGGTTGGGTGCCAACAATCATTGTTGCACTGGGCACCACCAGCACTAAAGCTGGCCCTGTGTAGCACAATGCTTCATTATATAGTCTCTACCACAAGTCACCATGATCTAGGTACCCAAATAAGGTCCAGCATCATGTACTAAAAGTAATTAATTTTCTGACAAACAATAAGCGTGAATCTGAAATATCAGTAGTGCTGTAGCAATACAGTAAAATGAGAAAAACTGTAAGTTTCCACCACTCCACAGTTATGCTGTGGGTTTACCATAATGTAAAAGCCATCTGCATACATGTATATGCCTAGTGAATGTGGAAACAATGTTCTTCACCCTGAAGCTCCCTTCGGTCAATTTGATTCACTCCCTTTGCTCATTCAGTGAAAGTCGAAGATGACTTTTACACCCCACCACTTTCAAACATCACCAGCTGCCACTAGGTTTGGTGATTTTCATTTGGGCTGAGGTAGGAACACACACTGGAGCAAGGGGAGCAGAGCATCCTTTGTGCACATCAAAGGTCTCTTTGATATCAGTAGGAATTACTGGTCAGTGAGGCTTGGGCCCCTTGGAAAGTGAGATGGTGGCTGGCACTATAAGACCAGGGAATGTTATGTTATGTTATGAGGATATGTATAGCGCACTTATCACCCAAGAGGTATCTAGGCACTGGAATAGGTAAGTGGATCAATCGGTCTTCTATGTAGTAAACAACAAGAGAGGGAGGGAAAAAGGATCAGGAAACACTCTTAGTCCCCCAGGGTAAATCTAGTCGTAACAACAAAAGAGTGTGCCTTTAAACAAAAAATGTAGAGCACGACAGAAGGAACCAAATTTGGTTCTTTATAAGGCCCTCACTCACCAACCTGATTGGTGACATGCTTCATCATTGAGCCCCACCAGGAGAGGCCGAATGCCACCCTGGTGTGCTACGACGCCAGAATTACTGCGGAGCTGGTTATTCGTGTGTGGTGAATAGTGAAGAAGTGAAAGTTAAAAGTGTCACGATTGTGTCCAAAAAAAGTTTTTATTAAAGGCCAATCGGACACAGTAAAAACAGAGTTTGGGACGACTGGCTGAGTAAATTGTTCAGCAGAGTCCGCTTAGAGGGTGGTCAACAAATTTCTGCCTATGTGTTGTAATTTTAACGGGCATTCTTCAGGACCAAAAGGTGTGACCAAGGTCTTCGGGGTCCGGCATAAGAGGTCTTTTGCAGGCACCAAGCAGGTGTGATGCACTGCGGGCGGTGTGCCACTGTTGCTATCACCCCCCTCCCAAGACTCATGATGCAGTTAATGGCTGCGTCCTAAAATAAACACTGTTCCTCCCACGCACGAGGAATACACGTGTAAAAGTTTTTTACACCTTTTATCTTTTTCACACTTATAACCTCAGGTCAGGGTGGGCCTTAGCGTGCCCATACCGCCGGGGTTCACACCTTTTGGTCCTGAAGAATGCCCGTTAAAATTACAACACATAGGCAGAAACATGTTGACCACCCTCTAAGCGGACTCTGCTGAACAATTTACTCAGCCAGTCGTCCCATACTCTGTTTTTACTGTGTCCGATTGGCCTTTAATAAAATCTTTTTTTGGACACAATCGTGACACTTTTAACTTTCACTTCTTCACTATTCACCACACACGAATAACCAACTCCGCAGTAATTCTGGCGTCGTAGCACACCAGGGTGGCATTCGGCCTCTCTTGGTGGGGCCCAATGATGAAGCATGTCACCAACCAGGTTGGTGAGTCAGGGCCTTATAAAGAACCAAATTTGGTTCCTTCTGTCGTGCTCTACATTTTTTGTTTAAAGGCACACTCTTTTGTTGTTACGACTCAATCGGTCTTCTAGTCAAAAACCCTGGTCTTCAGTTTCTTTGGGAATTTGAGAAGGGATGGGGAGGTTCTGATGGGGAGAGGAAGGTCATTTCAGGATCTGACAGCGATGTAGGAAAAAGAGCATCATCCTGACTTCCTCCTTCAGATGCGGGGTACTTGCGCGAAGGAGAGTGAGGCTGAGAGCAGTTGCTTAGTGTCATGACAGAGAGGAAGACTTAGGCCTTTGAGCCTTTGTGAGGCATATTCCAGTGGAGGCTGACAGTCAGGTGTGATCCTCGGTCACTCCCTGGGCACGTGGATCAATCAAAATGGGAAACGCTAACCATGTGGCAGAGTGTCCCTTCGACAAAGGACAGGACAGGGGAAAGGTGACACCAAAGAAGTCAACACCCACGACACGAACGTCAAAGAACTAGGCACTAAATCACATCTATGTCTTGTTATGCATTACATTTATGCACCTCTTGGTTATGGCCCAATAGGTGTGAGCTAGTATCATTGCTGGAAGTTAAGTAAGCTCCATTTGGGCAATCAAATTCAGACCTGTGGTACACTTGTTGATTGTGCTGAAATGCACATTATGTTATATGTTTTTTGGGAACAAAATGTGATTTGGATATGTTTAATTAAATGCTTTATGGCTGTCAAACACCATAAAAAGAAAATAGGTTGATGTATTGATATACATGTTTGTAGGTCTGCTGTCTATGATTGTTTGTAGAAAAACCTATGAATGATTTTTGACTAAGATGAAAATAAAATAGCGATTGCAGTAATTGATTTGCGTGACCCCGCAGCTAAGTATTGCTTCTTGTAAAAAATGTATTAGCATTGGCATTTCTAGTTGTGTAACTTTCTAGTGGCCTAGCATTGCTGACAAAGTACTGGCTCAACCTCTTTTTTGTCTTTTAGAAAGTGGGCATTTCTCTGCTCTTACTGCCGTGTGTGCATGCAGCCTGACTCCAACACACGTCTGGGGTGGGTGATAGCTTCACTTACTCCATTCCCTCTAGAAGCTCAGGAAGATTAGGTGGGAGGGAGCACTCATCCACATTCTGATGGCCCTTCCTGTGCAGGAAGGAAGGGAGGAGCTGACACTTGAATAGGCAGTGTCCTGTCCCCACACAAATGGCTGATTACCCTCTACTGATAGTCTAGAGCCAGGGCTGGGAAGAAAGGACCTCTGTGCACTTCAAAGACCCTTCTTTGAAGTCACCCTCATATTTAAATGCTAAACTGGGTATAAGTACTGGGGCTCTGACCTACCAAATCAGACACTTATGGACCTACAACTGGACTCTGTCAGAAGAACTGCTGTTCTGCATCTAGACTGAAACTCTATTGGACTGCTGACCTGGAAGGCCTGCTTTTCTGTTGTGGTCCCCTGCTGCCTGCTGCTCTCTGACCCTGCTGAGGAGAGGTGGACTCGGCCTTGCTCCAAAGTAATCTCCAAGGGCTTGTTGGCTTGCCTCCTGTTGTTTGAGACTCAGGGCTTTCAAAGTCTCTACCCCTTCTCCTGTGTCTAGTTAACTGGAAGTCGACCCAGATACTTATACCAGAGAGATCGACAGATTTCCAGTCTGAGTGTAGCAGAACGAATGCATCAACCCTGTTGCGAGAGTAGACGCAGCGCATCGCACACGGAACCGCTGCATCACATCTACAACCGTCATTTAGAAACCAACATATTGCCGTCACAGAGTGGAGAAGATCAACACATTGCCCATTCAGCATGGATTAACCTGCCTCATTGCCTTAGGAACTGCCACACTTGGAACCAGTACTTTGCTCATTGAACTCAATGCATCGACCCTACTGCATTAAGAAAATCGACGAATCCCCTCGACTGCAGGCTCGGCATCGATGCCCCCTCATCTACACCTTGCATCTCGCTGTTGCAACCAGGATCTTGATACTCTGTTCACCGGGCCTGCGTGGATCCTGTCCCTGACCTGTACTCCAAAGCGGTCGGCTTGAACTGTTGACTTTGTCCTGGTCCAGTGCAGCCAGATAACCCCCATAGGCCCTTATTGCTTCTAAGCAAAATAACTATTTTTATTGTTTTAAAGTTCATAACTCACCTTCTAATTATTGGATTTTTGTTGTTAAGGTCAAAATATTGTCTATTTTTTAAACCAGTGTGAGATCTTTTTGTGGTGTTTTCATTGTGTTAGTGTTTGTGTGTGTGTTGCTCAAATACTTTGCAGATTGCCTCTTTGGATAAGCCTGACTGCTCTGTGCCAAGCTACCAGGAGGTGAGCACATGTTTAGCACTAGCTTACCCTGACTAGAGTGGGAGTCCCACTTAGACAGAGTGCATACCTCTGCCAACTAGAAACCCCTTTTCTGATATGCAAACCTTTCAAAATATGAGCCCTTAAAATGGGAGAAACACCATTGCCCACTTTATTAGAATTACCCAATTGTTAAAATGCCTTGGTATCCTTAAAATGACACTCACCCACAAGAATTTCCCTAGGAGATAGTTTAATTATATACTTATAGTAAGATCTACATAGAGCGACATTTGCTTTGTCCCTTGGTTTGGAAGACAAGCATCTGGTCGCCAGAGTACAGGTTGCTTCAAACCATTTTGGTGAATTAGTGCTACAGCTAAGGACAGGTTTCAGGAGGGCATTTTTGATCAGAGAATTAATGTTATAGAAATAAATAACAATTTCACCATATTTGTGTTCCTCAGAAAAACTTGTTAAATAGGTTTAAACGATTCTTTAACAGAATACATATAAATGCAGAAGAGCCAGGTGGCTCACACTCAAGTCTAAGACCATTCATCTTTGACTGAGAGTTCAGTTTATCTAATCGCGGGGTGCATAGGCTAACAACTCACAACTTAAACTCAGTAGTTAAAGTTCTATGAGGACCAAAATCTTTTGCTACCAGGGTTCCAGAGGCAAAAAATGTGTACATGCTATAGGATACAATTACATAATGAATAACAAACAGCACCCACACCCAAAATAATTGGAAATAACATTACAATCTCCGAAATTAAAATCCATTTTATTAACAATGTTTCTTTCCATTATATAGTTTAGAAGCATTGGGGCAGGGGCATCGCACTGTAACAAAGACCCACCCTTGTCCCTGCAGGTTGAATAACTGTCAAAGAAGGATGTGGTGTCTGATAATTTAGCATTAAAATCACCACAAAGAAATCATTAAGGGCCTCATGTAGGTAAATAAAATTTACCGATTCTTAAATACCGAACCGTACCGAATCGGTATTTAAGAATCGGTAAGTTATATGTAGGTAATAAGTCGGTAAAATTTACCGAATCGGTAACATTCGGTATGCAAGAATCGGAATTTACCGAATCGGTAAATACCGCGGTGGTATTTACCGAATCGGTAAATACCGAGGTGGTATTTACCGATTCGGTATTTACCGATTCGGGAAAAGAAAATCACATGACTGGATGAAACAGCCAATCCTGTGCAACCACACCCCACCCAACCAGGAAGTGGCCACACCCAGGCAGGTGCACACAATCAACAGACTCTGGAGAGGCTTGGAGTGCAGAGGAGAGGCAGGGAGCCAGTGCCTGTTTGTGCAGCTCAAAATCATCGTGTCCAGCCAGAGGACACAGAGAGATGGAGGGGAAAGGAGGAGGAAGATGAAATTCAGCCCCAAGGAACTCCAGGTGCTAGTGGAGGAGGTGGTGAAGCAGCACCAGAAGCTGTTTGGGAGGCAGTCCCTGCAAGTGCCGGAGTCTGAGAAGCGCACTATATGGCTGGGTATCCAGGCGCAGGTCAATGCTGTGGGAGTGACCCACAGGGACATTGAGGTACTCAAAAAGCGCTGGTACGACCTGAGGATTGTGACAAAGAGGAAGATGGGGGAAATCCAGAAGGAGGCCAGCCAGACTGGAGGTGGAATCAACAGGGCACCTGCCCTCACCGAACTGGAGGAGCTGGTGGAGGCCACAATAGAGCACGAGAGCGTCGTGGGGCATGGAGATGCCGACAGCTCTGCCAGAGCCGCCACCCAACAAGGTAAGACGAATGCACAGCAATGTAGCCCCTCCTACCCCTATCCCACATCCCCCATTGTGAAATGAGTATCCCACTCCAGTCCATGTGTTAGTGAGACAGGCAATGCATTATGGGAGATGTAGTCAGGGAACCCCCAACCATGAAGTGAATAGCACAGGACAACAATGCATGGTACACACATTAGCCAAAAGCAGGCAGAGGACAATGTGAGAGTGTTACATGAATTTATTGTGATGCTTGCAATGCAGCCCTTCAGGTACACTGAGCTGATGTTGCATTTCTGTCCACAGATGTAACATCGCGCAGGACTGCACATGGTACAGGAGAGAGGGCACACCGGCAAGACAGGTCAGCTCTGGCCAGCACGAGTACTGCACAGCCAGCATCACCACCACCACAGCCTGCATCACCACCACCACAGCAGGGGCCCGGAGCCAAACACAATGCCCCAGGATGGGAGCTATGCCACTGTGCCCTCCACCTCACAGGGAGCACACACGGGTGCAAGACGGAGCCGCAGGTCGCGGGTTCAGAGTCCACCAGCAGACGGTGACAGCCATGGGGTCTTTGCGGGACTCGAGGGCAACATGCTCAAGCAGCAGCGCCTACAAACAAAGGCAGTCATGTCAGTTCAGCGGCATGTGCGGGGACTGAGAACCACATTCAAAAACATGGACAGGAACATCAGCGCAATGGCGGCGGGGATTACTGACATGGCAGCGGGCCTGCGGGACGTGTCACAGTCCATGAAGCTGTTGTGCAGCAAGTTAGACGCAGATAGAGCTGCAAGGCGCCGGGAACGGCAGAGGGGAGACAGGCACACCAGGGCACTCAACTGCCTGGCAACTGCAACTTCACTACTCTGCCGGCGCTCAGTGAACATGCAGGAGGGCCTGACACACTGCAGCAGCGACGTTACTAGGGGGATGGTGCAGGTCACCAGTGCCCTGGAGGTGCTATTGACCAGTCAGGCGGCCACAAGTGGTGCAGGGGATGCTGCTGAAAGCATCGACACCAGCAGCAGGAGCAGCATAACACCCCCGGTCCCAGAAACACGCAGGAGCAGCAGGCGGCATGGGGCTGGCACCAGTGAGGAGGCTGAATCCGTGCCATCCCACACTGTAGCACGTGGCCGCAAACATTGATGCTGCACCGTGTAGCAAAAGACAATTGGGTGACGTAACCCTGGACTTCAAACTTGTCAATACGCAATGTTGCCAGAATGGCATAATCTTGGTTTCGTGGCGTAGTGCCGCATTATTAAACTACGTCATGACATACAACAACTGGCTGTGTCCCCTTACTTACTCAGAAATAGTTGCATGTGATCTCTGCCCGTCTCTCTCTCCCATCTGTTGCTGTTGGCACTCCAGCAGCGTTGTCCTCTGGCTGACCTGAATCATCATCATTGTCCTCAAAATCTGTTAGTTCCACCTCTGTACCTCTCTTTGTGGCAAGGTTGTGCAGCATTGCACAAGTGGCAATGATCTTGCAACAGATGATGGGTGTGTACTGGCGTGCGCCTCCGCTTTTGTGGAGGCAGCAGAACCTGCTTTTCAATAGTCCAAACGTGCGCTCCACCACGTTGCGTGTAGATTTGTGTGCCACGTTATATCGTCTCTCACTCTGGGTTGATGGGTGTAGGTAGGGAGTGAGGATGAATGACCGCACGGCATATGCACTGTCGCCTAGGTGAGTGAAAGTGAACCATCAGTCACATGTCTCAATACACTATGATTTGCAAGTCTCATGGGGCGTCACTGTTACTTACCTAGCAGGTATCCGTCTCCAAATTCTCCAGCAAGCAGTCGTGTGTAGATCCCACTGTTCTGGAAGATGTAGGAGTCGTGGGTGCTCCCAGGAAACTTCGCTACAATATCAGTGATGATGTTCCCTGCATCGCAGATTACCTGCACATTGATGGAGTGGGTGGACTTTCTGTTCCTGTAGATGTGCTCAGTGGCAGCTGGTGGGCAGATTGGGATGTGTGTGCCATCAATACAGCCAATGACATGGGGGAACTGTGCCATGTGATAAAAGTCAGTTTTAGTTTTCTGCAGTTCAGCCTGTGTGTTTGGGAAGCTGATGTAGTGGTGCATTCTCTGATTCATGGCATCCAGGAACTTCCTGAAGAAACGGGACAGGCAACTCTGGGATACACCGCCCACCGCAGCTATCACCCCCTGGTAACTGCCAGATGCGAGTAGATGTAGGCTGCAGAGCACCTGCACATGTGGTGGTATGGCATGCGCCCTTCTTGTTGGCTGGTCCAGGAGTGGGTGCAGGTCCCTGATCAGGTCCATGATGGTTTGTGGGTGTAGCCTGTACCTTTCATGTATCTCTGCGTCAGTCTGTTGAAAGAGTGTGATGCGCTGTCTGTAGATGCGTTCCTCCCGTCTCCAAATCCTCAGACCTGCTGCCTGTAGACGTAGGCGCCTTGCAATGACATACAGAGCGGCCATGTTGTCCACGCTGTTGCATTTTGGGATTGCTTATATGCACTGTTGATGCTTACCACCTGCTTTCAATCCGTGTTAATTACCGACTCTTAATTACCGAATTTCATGGATTTCTTAATTACAGAATTTACCTACATGTCTTTTTCAGTTTTACCACTTCATATTTACCACTTCATATTTACCACTTCATATTTACCGATTCGGTAAATCTGTATTCGGTAAATATGAATCGGTATTTACCGCTTCATATTTACCGAAAACTGGTTTTTGGCCTCCTACATCTCACTTGACTAAATACCGGTCGGTAACGGCATATTTACCGAATTTCGGCCGTTACCGACCGGTATTTAGCTACCTACATATGGCCCTAAGGGCCATATGTAGGTAATTTCTATTTACCGATTCCTAAATACCGAATTTTACTGATTCGGTATTTAAGAATCGGTAAATAGAATGTAGGTAAAAAATCGGTAAATTTTACCGATTCGGTAATATTCATTATTACCGGAGGCCCATAGGAATGAATGGGAAGCCATTCACTATTACCGATTCGGTAAATACCGATTCGGTAATAGGGGGAGCATATTCAAGGGTGGCAGGGTGTCACATTGACACCCTGTTGCACCCCTGAATCGTGCATGTGTGCACATGTGGCGCACATACATGCCCTAAGGGCATGTATGTCTGCCACATGGCATTTCTAGAAAAGCACAAAATTGCTTTTTAATAGGTATTCGGTATTTACCACCAACCTGTAGTTGGTGGTAAATAACGAATCCTTAAAACAAAAATGCACTCACTTGAGTGCTCCCTACTTAGGATTTAAGGATTCGGTAATTTACCGATTCGGTATTTTACCGATTCCTTAAAATAACGATTCGGTAAATTACCGAATCCTTAAATCCTGCCTCCTACATCTCAATTTCCTAAATACCGGTCGGTAACGGGAAATTTACCGATTTTCAGCCGTTACCGACCGGTATTTAGCTACCTACATATGGCCCTTGGTGCTTGGTATCGTCTGGGTCTTCAAAGCACAAACTGGTGAGCCTTGAACATTACACCCGCGATTAAAGGCAGGTTTTACCCCCTGCAAATCATGGGAGCAAACTCCAACTTCTGCACAATTTGCACACAGCTTGTAATCTCGTTGCATGCACAAATGGGAGTTTGCACCTGAAAACTGAGTTCTGGCATAATCAAAAGCAGGGCCGAAGCGTCCACTATATACCCCTAGGGCCTCTTTCATGATGCTCAGCGAACACTTTTACGCTGCCGGAACGTCACTTTTTTGACGTTCTGGTTCCTCGCCAACATCTTTAATATTTATTTTGAATAGGTTTTCTGTCATAACTATAATTTGCACTGAGAGGGCCATCAGCCTAGGCCAGGGGTCTTCAAACTGTGGGGCGCGACCCCCAGGGGGGCCGTGGAGTGATGCAAAGGGGGTCGCGCCTTCCCAGTCACACTTCTGCCCAGGCCCAAGGGCTTCAGCCCCCCCCCCCTTCCCCCGTCCTGTGTCTCAGCCCGGGCTGCTGCAGTGAAACTTGAGCTGCTGGGGGCTCAGCTGGGCAGTGTCTGGATTCCTGTCTCCGGCACCCCCCTGTTTTTTCACAGGTCTTTAAAGACCATTTAACATGCCTTTGTAAACTGCTTACAGAGGCTTAGGTTTTTTTGCTGGTTCCAGTACCCCCTGGGTCCCCACTGTGCCTATTCCTTACATTTGGATTTTACATTCACTGCTGTAGTGTGAGAATGCATTTCATGGAAAGGAATACAAAGTTGGCTTCCTGGGGGCGCCGTGAGTGAAAGTTTATTGTGCTTTTGAAGCACCTGCTGCAGCGTTTCTTTCCCGGCAATTACCAGGCCTCACATGAATGTCAAGATAACTTGTGTGATTAATTATCTTCCTGGAGAGAGATCAGAATGTTGTATAGTTGAGGTTTTGACTTGGGTGATGTTAGTGCAGAGGGTTAATATGCCTGCTGCAAAGAACGTGTACCAAGTAGATTACAGAGTGCGTATGATGTGAAGAGATCAGCAGGTTACTGCTTTCAAAAGAGACATCCTTTTGTTACTTGCAATTTATAACTTAAAGTCCTAATAGAGAATAGTGAGCTATTAACTTTCATCCTAGAACAGCATGCACACTACAAAGAATACATTATTAGACCATTGATTAATGTTGCAAAAAGGGTTAATTTGGCTAGAAATCAATTCTTATTATTAAAGGAAACTCCCAACTATGCTGTTTCTTTTTCGACTCTGAGTTTGTGCTTCTCCACACCAAGCACTCTTGAACTATACTGCCTACCAGTATGGATGACATGTGACTCCTATACTTTTAGTCCTTTGGCTTATGTAACATTTCCTATACACTGATTTACACACTTATGATTGATTGTCTCTGTGTAATGTGTGTGTGATGCAAAGTGCTCGGACACCCTACACTGGTATGAGTGGCACTATATAACTAATTCAATTCATCTGAGAGTGTGGGGTTATGGAGACTTGGTCACTGTTAAAGGGTGCTAGTGAGAGAATCCGTGGTGGGGGTGGTCATTGTGGGGGGCACCAACAAACATGGTCGCACAGGGCACCACCAGCACTAAAGCCGGCCCTGGGAAGTATGCACAGATAAGCGCTGAAAATACCGCTTTAGGTGGCTGTTTTTTTTTTGTACCGACTGGGCCACCAAAATAATCTGCTGGCAACCCTAACCATAGGACTGGAAGTTTGTTGCAGGATCAGCACATTATTTATTTCCTTCACCCTCGATCCCCGATTAATGCCGCAATAGTTTAACTTAGATCTTAAAGTCTACGCCCCGTCAATAACATGCTGAGTTACTTCATGGGTCTGGGAATGCACCCTGCATTCAGACAACTCATTCCTCATTCTCGCCCTTCATTGTCACACTCACCCTGCACTCACAGTGATCACAATGCACTCACACTGATCACCATGCACTTGCACCATTCACCCGCTCACCCTGCACTCAGTGATCACAATGCACTCACACTGATCACCATGCACTTGCACTGATCACCATGCACTTGCACCATTCACCCGCTCACCTTGCACTCACAGCGATCACAATGCACTCACACTGATCACCATGCACTTGCACCATTCACCCGCTCACCCTGCACTCAGTGATCACAATGCACTCACACTGATCACCATGCACTTGCACTGATCACCATGCACTTGCACCATTCACCCGCTCACCCTGCACTCACAGTGATCACTCTGCTCTCAAAATGCACTTGTCCTGCTCACACTATACCTCAACCTGCAGTCACACGAGTACACTACTCATCCTGCACCCATGTGACACTTCACTCACCTGTCCCCCTCACTACTCAATATGCAACTCACTCAAACAAGCCCATCAGTAATCATACATTCATTCATCCCATTCTGAACTTGCATCCGCACCCAAAATGAGAGAGGACAGCAAGGGAGTGAGAGAATTTGATTGAAGAGGTCAGGGATGAGGAGAAATGTGAATTGCCGAAGAGAAGTGTGGACCCGCAAGAAGTGAGTGTGATCCAAAGGTGAGGGCTTCTGTTAGAACAAAGGGGAGATGTGAAAGAGGAATGGGGGGACTGGAGAGGTGTAAGATACAAATAGACAAAAATTTGAATGAAGAGACGAGGTGAATGAGAAGTGCTGAGGGGCACGGGAGGTGACAGGGCCAGAGAGGCCATGAGATAAATGTGAGAGACTGTTAGAGATGAGGGCAGTGAAAGGACAGAATGGCAAGAGGTGATTAAAGGTGAAGTGAGAGGTTGAATGGGGAGAGTTCAGAAGTTGTAAAAAGGGGTGAAAGAAAATGACCTGCAAAGTGAGAGAGGGATCCGGGGTTAGGAGAGGAGAGAGGGATGGAAGGGAGGGGGTGAGAGGAAAGCTGCATGGGTAAAAGGCTTAACTCTACACAAAACCGCCAGGGTTTTAAGGGACCCCTGCTTCTTCCGGTCAGGGCCAGGTGAGCTTCTAATGTGGCAGCACGTATTGCTGCAGAGTGGAAGGCCCTTCACAAAGGTTGACTTGAAATCTTTCTGATGATAATTGCTGTATTTTGGTTATAAATGGGTACTGATTGGGTGAAATCTTTCCTCAGCGTTACTGTGTGTAACAAATATCAAAATAATGAAGCAATGCTATCCCAAAATACGCGGCATCACATAACCTTATTTACATTTTCATCCCACGCAATTTAGTCAACAGGTTTAGACATTTTTGTCAAGAGGGGGTCCTTACGCCTCAAAATGTTGACAGGGGGGTCTCGGCATCCAAAAGTTTGAAGACCTCTGGCCTAGGCACTAAGGGCTCTGTAGTCACCGCGCTCCGCCGCGCACCGCACAGTTTCTGGTTCGGACGAGGGTGAGAGGAACGAAGGACTGCCGGAGGGAGGGAAGCAGAAAGGCTGAAAATAGCACTTGCCAGCTTGTGCAATGTGCGGAGGGGAGGGGACTTCTTGCTGCGACAGGGCCAAGCATTTTGGCAGGAAAGTGAGAAATATTGCATCCTCTTCTCAGGCTGGCTGCCCGTGAACAGCTTTAGAAACGCCGTGAGCGGGAGCAAGGCTCTGTGAAACCGAACGTGAAAGAATTAAGAAACAGAAAGAAAGAGGAGAAACAAGTGAGACACGTTGCCATGGTTTAACGCAGTTTCTAAAACAGGATAGCTTCAATGTATTGAGACACGGCACAGAGTTAGATGGAGACGTGAGAGGACATTGGAAGTGACTGGAGGTAATGTGTGACTATCTGCCGAATGCCATCAACCACATTGATTTTTTAAACAAAGAAGGCTTGGGTCCTTGCACTTTCCGGACTGGACCACTAACATACTATATAACATATGAGATGTCCAGAAAGGTTCTTTATGACACATTAATGAAACCGAGGCCTTAGACATTCAAGTCAAAGGCCCGAGTGTTTTATTTCACTCTTATTTCAGAACAAGATTAAACTTATTCTTAAAAAGATGCTGAAATAAGAGTGAAATAAAACACTCGGGCCTTTGAATTTAATGTTTAAAGGCTCGGATTCATTAATGTGTCATAAAGAACCTTTGTGGACATCTCATATGTTATATAATCAATCACATTGACGCATGCGCAGGCGCCTCACCTCCCCTTCTTTTGCCCAGTTATACCCAAATTAATTATCAGAGTCTCTCAAAAGTGGTTAAAAGGCCGAAGTTTTATCAATATCTTTTCCTATCCCATTCGCAAGTGGATCGTCAACTTCCGTATGATCTATAAAAGTAAAAAGTACTTCTTCCTCCTAATCATTTTCGAAAAGGCGCGCAATGCACATTGGCCTGAAAGGGCTTTAGCCAATCATAATGTGCAGAGCTAGGTAAGTGGAAAAATAAATATTGCATCATGACTTAAGGAGTTTAAAGCAATCTATAAATACAATTATAAAGTATACAAAAAGATGCACCTAAATGGCATACGTGCCTTCTACAGGAATCTAAAACTCAAGCTCTAATTACAACATGGCCATCACTGCTATTTATCCTTCAGGGACTGATACTAGGGCTTTAAGTGGGATGAAATAACTGGGGGGTCTCTCAAAGGGGTGTGGCCGAATAATTAAGGGTGTGGCTTAAAAATACGTAAGCTAAAAGTCTGTGCTTAGAATAGTGTACCGCCCGACTTGTATTTTGCTGTTTCTGTCATTGCATCCAGATATATGATACAAGAAGTAACATCTTACCTACAACAAGCCAGGACTATTGCCTTTGTCAATGGTTGTTGGTTGCATAAAGCATCCACTTAAAGCCCTGGTGACACCACGACAAAATTGCTGCTCCTGAATTTCAAAAAGAGAAAGGAAATCCAGAGAGAAAATAACTCTCTTTGAAGGGTTTCCTTTCCCCTACTACGCTCACCTGGCAGGACGTCATGCCGTAACTTCTCCACTAGAGAGAAGTGAGCAGTGTGAGCAGTGCACATCGATGTGCCGGCTGTCACTACAGTCCGGAAAAAAATGGACCGCATGTGCTAAAGCACAAAACAGAGCCCGATAGAGACCCGTTTCGAGGTCCCCTTTAAAACTGCCGGTGTTCAGCACCGCTGAGACCCGGCCCACTTAAAGCCCTGACTGATACAATAGGTAAAATCACATAAAACTACAGAATGTTTACAGTCCTGCAAAACTGTAAAATATCCTGAAAAAAGTGCTAGACAAAACACAAACTATATAACTTGTTGTTAGAAGGTGGTTCTGACACTCTGTGCCGCCCGGATGTTTTGCTTTTTGAGCACCTATTTGTTGAGCTTTTACTGTGGGAGAGCCTCATAAGTTGGGAGCCACCCACAGTGAACTCATGATGGAAGAGACTGCGTGTGGATTTTACTGGTGTCCCACAACAGCTGGAGTATGGGGCACCGGGTTGGTTACATGCAGACATGAGTACATGCGTGTGCGGGATGCGCAGGGGAGATTCCAGGCGTGCGCAGACCAGGAGCAGCTACAAAGTAAATAGTATGGCAGGACTTATGCAGAATTGGGTGGTGACATGGAATAGGCTCTATACAGTGGGAAGAAACATGCCAGGGAAAGTCAGTGTGCTTTAGAGTGTTTATTCCATTATTCTCTTATGAGTACAGGGAGCACATGGGCTAGTTTCCCTTTCAGACACGCACCAAAGTCCACTGCAACCTATGTGAGAAGAAGTATTCTGCAGAGTCCAGAGTCATATCTGTTCTGCTTTTGGGTCATCCAGAAATTTTATATTTCTCTGAGTCAGCTCCTAACTAGGGCCTAGCTGGGTGCTGACCCCAGCAGCCTGGATTAATAACCTTTCTTCCCAGAGCGAAGACCTTCCCTCCAAGGAGAGAAGAGGGGTGGAGCTACAGGCTAATCCATCAGCAGCTGTCACTGGGTGCCATGCACAAGCTGCACCAGGGAGAAGGCAGCCCTGGGGGGAAGGGGCTCTCGGAGACCATGTGGCAGGAGACTCTGGACGACGCCATTTTGAACAAACCCAGAGGCCTGGGCAGGAAGGAGGGAGCAGGGACAGTGAAGTGATGTGTCGCTGTTTGATAGGGCAAACAGGACCTTCCTGCCAGTCCCTCCCCAAACTTTAAAAGTCTTTGCACAGGAAGAGAAGCTCTCTCTGGGGTGTGGTCTGCTGAGGCAGAGGGTGCTGGAGCCTGGCGCAATGGGCAGTTGGAAGGTGGAACCTCCTGACTGTCCCAGGATCCTGAACAGCGCCAGGAGAAGAGAACAGGACCAGTGTGCAGAAGCAGGGGCCTCTGGGCAGGGTGAAGAGAGATCCAGGAGGAGAGCCAGGCAAAAGGCTGGCGCAGGGAGCCAGTAAAGACAGCTCCCTGCTGAATGCACCCTCCTTGAGAACAGGAGGGCGAAGGAAAGTGCTTCCAGTGGTTGGGGAGCGCCACCAGGAGCAAGGAGAGGTGAAAATGGTGCAGATCGGTACCCTGGGGGGCTGAGATATGCCCCCCAGAAGGTAGGCAACCTTTGACCTCCAAGAAGTCTGACGATAAAGCACGTGGGCCACCGCCACCAGTCTTGAATGTGCGCCTGGGGTGGGTCAGATCCCGGGGGCTGCCCACAGTGAAGCAAAACCGGGGAGCACCGTCGTGCTTCCTGTGAAGTGTCCCCAGAAGGGGTGCCGGGAGCACACCCTGGCCCCCGAGGAAGATAGAGACTGGGGAGCGCCGTCGCGGCCCCCACAAATTGGTGGGAGGGGCCCGGGATCCCAACTCCGGGCCCCGAAGAGAAGTCGGGGAGCACTGTCGCGCTCCCCGTGAAAATGCCCCACCGGGTGCGTGGAGCCCACCCTTGCCCCTGACGAAAACAATGATGGGGGAGCGCCGTCATGCCCCCCTGGGCATGGGAAAAGGGGCTTGGGACCCACTGAAGATAAGCCGGGGAGCGCGGTCACGTTCCTCGTGAAGAGGCTAAGTCGGGGAGCGCGACAGGGGCCTGGGATCCCAACTCCAGGCCCCGATGTGTGCACGCGAGGTGGGGGTGTGCCGTTGCACCCCCTCTGCGTCTGGAAGAAGGTGGGGGAGTGCTGTCGCAGCAGCACGGGAAGGTGCTGGCCAGATGGGGAGCCGGCAGGGGCAGCCGGGAGTGGGCTCCCCGGACTGCCCTCCATCACTGTGGCCATGGGGGGGTCCGGGTGGGACCGCCCCCCCCAAGAAGAAGAAAGAAGATGGGGGCTCGGGTGGGACCGGGCCCACGAAAGCAAAGGAAGAGTGGCCGGAGGTGGGCTCCCCGGGTCGCGAAAACACTCACCGCAGACGGCACAGGCCTGGGTGGGACCGGGCCCCCAACGAAGAGCAGGCGTGGTGGGAAGCAGTCGGCACAGCCAGTGCGGCTCTCCCCAGAGCAGCGGGAGAGCCGCTGTTCTGATATGCACGGGCTGTGCATGAAGCGCCCCATAATGCCTTGCAAGGCATGGAGACAGCTCTTTGTTTTGGTGCCGGGTGGCCCCAGAGGAGGGGGGTCACCCTCCATGGTGGAAGGAAGTGCAGGGGGAGCTGCAGGAGCAAGGCAGCCTCCCCCAGCACGAATAATCCAGTCCCTCCCTAAGTCTCATGGGGACCTAAAAGAAATAACCCCTCAAGGGCTCAGTCATTATTGTATCATCTTTTGGGCTGGAACCTTTGTTCTACAGCTGGGGGTGTTTGGAGAAGTGCATCAAGGAGCGAAGGGCTGTGTGGGGGATGTCTGGAGAAGGGCATCCCCTGGAGGTGAAGAGATGTAATTGCACCCTTAGTGCATGTACTAATGTTATTTATTTCAGAGAGACTAAAGGACACATGTGTAATGTGAAGTACCTGTGTAAGGTGATATCATAAGCCAAGTGGGGTTAGGTTGCCAGGCACTCCTGCTAGGGCGTTTGGCTGTATATTCTTAATGTGAGTGACCCACTGTGCCCTCACGGCCGGTCACTCCTTACCTCTGCTCTGCTCCGCTCCGCTGACGACGACGCCTGCTGCCTGCCACTGCCTGCTGCCTGCCGCCGCCCGCTGCCTGCTGCCGCTGCCTCTCTCCCTCAGGTGGGCGTCAACTCCCCGCCGGACGCGTAGCTTCTTTTGGCGCCTTTTCCCGCCACCGCTGCCCCTGGTGAGTCGCTTCTTCCGCCGCTGACCCCAGACCCGCCTCCCCTCGCCTCCCATTGGTCACCCAGCCTCCCGCCTCCCAGCCGACCCTCCCACACGGCTACCTACTTATGATGCCCCCTCAGCGACCGCGCAGCGGACGCGCGCAGCGGGAGCGCCGACTGAGCGCCGAAGGTGCGCCAAAGGTAAGCCCGTCTGCGCCCAGCGCCAGACCCCCTGGGCCCCGCGCCCGCCAGCCCCCCCGCAGGACCTACGACTTCGCTACGCTCATCGCACTCAAAACCGCCCGAGCCCCCGGATGCTACCGAGCGTCCCCGCGACGCACCCATGGACCCTTCGCCTGCCGATCCTGCAACTTCTCCTGCCTCCAAACAAGCACCACGCCCACCAAGACGGACAACAGCAACCACCTCAAGTGCATCCTGCTCAACACCCGCTCCGTCCACAGACACGCCGTGGAACTCTGGAACCTCCTCGACACAGCATCTCCAGACGTCGCCTTCCTCACGGAAACCTGGATGAACGACTCTTCAGCCCCCGACATCGCCATAGCCATCCGGACGGCTACAAGATCATCAGGAAGGATCGCGTCAACCAGACCGGAGGAGGCATCGCCATCGTACACAAGAGCACCATTCGCATCTCGACTGACTCCATCGACGTATTCAACGCCGCCGAATACCTGCACTTCCAGATCCACACCGACCCCAAGACTACCCTCAGAGGCACCCTTGTCTACAGACCCCCGGGACCATGCACACAATTCTGCGAGGACATCGCAGACTTCATCAGCCCTCACGCCCTCCCCTCCGCCGACTACATCCTCCTCGGGGACCTCAACTTCCACCTGGAGAACAACAATGACCGCAACACCACCGCCCTGCTGGATAACCTCGCCAACCTCGGACTTCAGCAACTGGTCAACACCCCCACCCACTTCGCCGGCCACACGCTCGACCCACTCTTCTCGTCCAGCAAGCACGTCACCTTCAGCCACTCCACCGGACTCCACTGGACCGACCACAGCTGCGTCCATTTCAGCTTCAGAAAGAACACGGTCCACCATCACCCGAAGCAGGCTCCCCACAGAAACTGGAGCAAGATCACCGCCGACCAGCTCGCCACCTCCCTCAGCCAGAGCCCACCTGTCAGGACCACGGACCCTAACACAGCTGCCCTCGACCTCACGCAGTGGCTGACCTCCTGTGCCGACGACCTCGCCCCACTGAAGAACCCCCTCACCAGGCCCAGAAGCAAGAAGGCCCCCTGGTTCACCGACGAACTTAAGGACTCCAAGAAGGCCTGCCGCACCCTCGAGAAGGCCTGGCTCCTCAACAAGACCGCCGACAACAGAACAGCACTCAAACTCGCCACTCGCAGACATCACCAGCTCATCCGCACCAACAAGAAGAAATCTCTGCGGGAACGACTGGACAAGAACGCCCATGACAGCAAGGAGCTCTTCAACATCGTCAAGGAGTTCTCCAACCCCAGCACCGGCAACAACGACATCACTCCCTCACAGGACCTCTGCGACTCCCTCGCCTCGTACTTCCACCGCAAGATCGCCGACATCCACAACAGCTTCGACATTTCACCCCCGCACCCATCGGTTGTACCTTCGCACCCCGCCGCCACCCTCCAGACATGGACCGAGGTGACCCCCGAAGACACGTCACGCATGATGAACACCATCCACTCCGGATCTCCGACCGACCCGTGCCCCCATCATGTCTTCAACAAGGCAGCCTCTACCATCGCACCCCACCTCCGAGACATCATCAACACCTCCTTCAACACAGCAACCTTCCCGGAGAGCTGGAAGCACGCCGAACTCAGCGCTCTGCTGAAGAAACCAACAGCGGACCCGACCGACCTCAAGAACTTCCGCCCCATCTCGCTCCTTCCTTTCCCCGCCAAAGTCATCGAGAAGGTCGTCAACAAGCAACTGGCAGCCTTCCTCGAGACGAACGGATCCCTCGACCCATCACAGTCCGGATTCAGAGCCAACCACAGCACCGAGACCGCCCTCATCGCAGCCACCGACGACATCCGAGCCCTGCTCGACAACGGCGAAACAGCGGCACTCATCCTCCTAGACCTCTCCGCAGCATTTGACACTGTCTGCCACCGCACACTAGTCCAACGCCTCAACGACACCGGCATCCAAGGGAAGGCTCTGGAATGGATCATCTCATACCTCTCCGGCAGAACACAGAGAGTACGCCTCCCTCCGTTCCGCTCCGAGGCCACCGAAGTCATCTGCGGCGTCCCGCAAGGATCGTCGCTCAGCCCCACTCTCTTCAACATCTACATGAAACCCCTCGCTGCCATCGCACGCCAACACAACCTCAACATCATTTCCTACGCCGATGACACCCAGCTAATTCTCTCCCTCTCCAGAGACCCCGACACCGCCAAAGCCAGCCTGCACGAAGGGATGACAGACGTCGCTGAATGGATGAACATCAGCCGCCTGAAACTGAACACGGACAAGACAGAAGTCCTCATCCTGGGACCATCACCCTCCGCATGGGACGACTCCTGGTGGCCCCCGGCACTAGGCACCGCACCTGAACCGACGGACCACGCACGCAACTTGGGCGTCATACTGGACTCCTCCCTATCGGTGACCAGACAAGTCAACGCCGTCTCCTCAGCTTGCTTCCACAACCTCCGCATGCTCCGAAAGATCTTCCGATGGATCCCGACCGAGACCAGGAAGACGGTCACCCAGGCTCTCGTCACCAGCAGACTAGACTACGGAAACACCCTCTACGCCGGTACTACAGCCAAGCTTCAGAAAAGACTTCAGCGTATCCAGAACGCCTCCGCCCGACTCATCCTGGACGTCCCCCGACGCAGCCACATCTCGTGCCACCTGAGAGCCCTGCACTGGCTCCCTGTCAACAAGAGGATCACGTTCAGACTCCTCACCCACGCACACAAGTCCCTCCACGACCTAGGCCCAGGGTACCTCAACAGCCGCCTCACCTTCTACACGCCCACCCGCCGGCTACGTTCCGCTAACCTCGCCCTCGCCGTCGTCCCTTGCATCCAGAGAGCCACCGCTGGAGGAAGGTCATTCTCCTACCTGGCAGCTGAGACTTGGAACTCCCTACCCGTCCACCTGCGGATGACCCAGGACCACCTGGCCTTCAGGAAACAGCTCAAGACCTGGCTGTTCGAGCAGTAGCAGACCCCCTTCCCCAAGCGCCTTGAGACCCTTACGGGTGAGTAGTGCGCGATATAAGTTCCATGATTGATTGATTGATTGAATCCTGTGATTTCAACTGTGATGCCTTTAGGGGCTGTAATTGCAACGCATTCTAATGTCCAACAAATATGATGAGTACTTTCATTCTAAAGTGATGCTTAAAAATGTATTCTTGCTGCTGCGCTTAGGTGAAGAACCCAGACTACTAGCCCTTAAGATGTAGAGGTGTATACTTCATGGTCAGTAGGAAATGCTCAGTCAAGGTTATGTGTCACCAAGTCAGGGTTACCCATTTTTAATGCTGGTTGAGGTAATGGGGGGGGTCGCACTGGAATGGCGCCAGTGCGCAGGGCCCTCGCTCCAGATTATGTTCAAGTAACTATATTAGGAGGCAAGATCATGTGCATACATGGGAGTGGTGGTACTAGACCCCACCACTCTGCGGGAGGGGTGGAGAGGTTATGCAATGTCACAAAGTAATTCCAACAGTTTATGTATATTTGTAAATTGGTGCATAATATTGGGTAGTGTGTGTGTTTAATAAATGTACTCTTACTTTTATAAAGCAAAGGTCAGAATGGACAATCAATTATTGAGTGTTATTGCTGCACACCTGTAATGGTGATTACTAGCCCACACCACCTCCCTTGAGTAAGCCTCAGACTGCTCTGCATTGCTACCCTCTGAGAGTCAAGCGCTACAATTGGGTATTTGGTTCCCAGTGAAGGACAAATGTAGTCATGTTATTTGTGCAGGCCTCACAGATACTGCCTCGTTTTTCACTACTTGTAAAATGAAAAAATGGTTCCTAGGAAAAGTTGAGGCTATATACTACAACATCTATAAATGTAAAATCTAAACAGTACAAAAGTGCATCAGTTCCTTGCTTTTGAAAAATCAAAGCCCTTTAGACGTACCTTAACTCTTTCTAGTTAATGGATATTTATGTCATGTGTTGCAAAGCAATGATGGCAATTCAGAATAAGGTAAGAGTTCTGTATTATATTTAAACACACCATAATTGATGAATTCATTAAGTTTTGTAGTGTACACCAGTGTACCCTTAACTCTGGGCTTTGCAATAAGTGGCTTTCAGTGACTAAGGCCCCCATTAACAATTGGCCCAGTTAATTTTGATATGTGACGTAATTCCTATTACGGCACATATCGAAATTACATGTTTTGTGGCAAGAACCACTATCTCTCAATTTTCCAGAGGTAAATTTCAGCAAGAACATAGGTCCTGAATTAGAGCTTTGTGGATGGGTTTAGTGTCACAAACGTGATGGATATCCTATCTGCCGTATTACATTTCTATTATATCCCATGGAACTTGAAATACAGCAGACAGGATATCGGTCATGTTTGTGATGGAGTAACCCAGCCGCCAAACTCTAAATTAAGCCAAGAGTATCTAAAAGCAGACCTTTCATGAGCATCCATGTAATAGTCACGTTTTGCTGAAGAGGGGCCAGAAGGGAAAGTTGTAGTGAGAAATTGGCCGATATGAGAACAGAGGCCAACAGGGTTGAAGATGTTAAATGTTGTGTATTTGTATTGTGCATGACTCGCTTGGGGTAGTACCCTAGGCCTGTAAGGGCCGAGCCAGGGTCAGGGTTAAATGAAGAGCCAGGTCCTCAGTTTCTTGTGGAATTCAATAACTGAGGAGGTGGCTCTGATGTGCAGGGACATGTGGTTCCAGGGCTCAAGAGCAATGTAGGAGAAGACATGATCCAGGCCCCTGTTTCTGCATATGGGGGCTGATTAGGAGTCCGGTTGAGCAGAAGTAACTGGTAGGTTTGTGAAAGCGGATACGTTTGTTGAGGTATATGGGGCCAATATTGTGTATGGCTTTGTATGTGGGCGTGAGGATTTTGAAGAGACCTTGCTTCTGGATTGAGAGCCAGTGGAGCTCTTTGAAGTGTGGGTGATGTGACTACGGGGTCAGTGACAGAAAGTGAGGATGTTGTGTGAATCAATGTTTTAAGGCAGTAGGGGAGAGAAGGCGACAATAGCAAGGCAGGGAGTGCTTTAAATAGGTAATACCAAGTGTAGGTATTTTCTCTCTTGAAGACAAGGCAATACTAAACCACCGAAAATAAAAAGAGGGTGGGATTGAATTTGCATGGCCTAGCTAATGTGCCCAATTTGCTAACTACCACAACAGAGTCAATACTACTTATAAAACCCAGTATGTTTCCCCACACTATTATTACTCCTGTTTGTCGTAAACATTTTCATAGTTGTTTTGAGTTAGCCTCATGCTCCTGCTAGGCGCCAGTCTCATGCATTGACACTAATTTCCACAGTTACTTTCTCATGCAACTGCTGAACATTCTGCCAACAGAAGTCTTATTTCAACCTCCCTTTGCTTTGGACAAGAATCTACAGCAATATACTGACCATGCTATCTATATTAAGTGACTCCAGTTATGTTTTATGCACTGTTGCCAAATATTTTCATGGAAGGTATTACTATTTCATCATTTGCTCCTGCTAGCGTTCATGGGCATGTCACACGTTTGGGTGTCTGTTCTTTACTGCCATAGGTGTTCATTTACAAAATGCCAGAATTGTTTGAACTGATTTCACCCACCTTTCAGAGCAGATGGCAGCACAGGTTGACCATTTGACACACACCTGGCTTTTCAGCATCTAGGTATTTGCTGCCCAGTGTCTAGGTTGCGGGAACAGGGCCAGACTGGCCGTAGGGGGCATCGGGCGTTTGCCTGAGAGGCTGGAATAATGGGGACTGGTTTTAGAGCAGTGGGGGCCGGTTTTGCAGCAATGTTGCAATATCGCCCCCCAGTAACAAAAGCAGCAGTGCTAGGGACCAGTTTGTTAAGCAGCAGTGCTTGATCTGGGGGGTGGAGGCTGGTCCAACAAAATTGCCAGGGCGGCTTTGGATTCCCATTCCGCCCCTGCGATGGAAAACAGTGTAAGCTAAACAAAATAAATAAACAGGGCTTTTAGAGTGCTGCTTAGTCTTTGATCCTGCCACTACCATCACGAGCCCTGAGACAATGGGTAGCAGTGGTCAGTGCTATGGGTACCAAATGGTAAACTAGGGGCAGTAACTGCTGCACCTGCTAAACCCTTATGGAATTCCATGTGGGATGTGGGGTTAGCATGGATAATCCTTCTTACATGCTATTTCAGTAGATCTTTGCAAACATGCGTTGCTTTTCAGGCTATATGCCTACCAAGCATTTCAAAACCAAGAATGTTTAATGGAATTATATCAGTACCAATTAATACATTTTCAAAATCCCATGTGTTTCAGAGTTGAGCATGAGGCATCTCCTGCCAGACAGCAAGAGAGTTGTTTAATTTGTCAAATAACATAAAATTATGTGTGGAGGTAAGTTCCGCATTGATATGATAATAACTAAAGAAATGTGCTTTAACTGCACTTTTTACTACTAATTTTCCAAAACGTCCTTTAGGGAAGAATAGTCAAATACCTGCATAGAAGTGTGTGTGTTTTTAAGTCCTATTTGGTTGATGCAACCTGTCCAGTGTGTTTGAAATACATCATGTCATTAATTGACACATAAAGTAGAACATAACATTCTAAATTGTGCTAGGTCTCCCAGCCCAGCTTGTAATAAATTAAAAACATTTGCCATAATTGTGCTATAATTTTTTGCGAACCCCAAAACAGTATATTAAATCCAGTTATGTTGAATATAATGTTACATAGCCAGTGTGCTTTAAAAGCGAATTTTCCACAAATAGCCCAGATAAATGACTGCCACGTACAAGTAATTTGGACATGGTTCTAATGCTGCCTCTGCCCCACTGTTTGAGATGTTAGACCTCCCCAAAGTTTAAGTCTAGTTGTGCCCCTGCTTTCGATCATCCTTGCAAATTTTCAGCAGAGGCGAATGCTTGTGGTATTTAAGGTTTGGGCTGCAAGTGCTCTGTTTGTGTTGCAGCCCCCTTTATCCGTTTCCTAATTTCCCCAGGGGCCTTGTCATTTGGCACCCCAAAACCAGCAAGTAATTGAGCACACCACTTGGTCCTTCTTGCAGCCCGACCATTGTCTTTTATAGGACGACCTCCGTTCTTACGCTTCTACTTCCTCCCACCATGGTCCATGCTACTTATGCCCTCTCTATGCTAACCTCGTTGGCGTTGGTATATGGTTCTTGACTCTTGGTGATGCAGTGTTGTCGACAGGCCTATCGGTGGTGCCTTTTAACTTAGCACTGCTGCCACCCTTTTTTTTTTTTTTTGGTAAATCTTTTTATTGGATTTCATATTTATACATGTCATACATTAATCACACTTCATACTTGTCTGCTGCAGTATTCCAATCAACATTAACATTGTCGTGACAACGAGCAGCGAGGCAATTAATCAAGTAATCAATTTGTCGATCAATGGAGGGGGGGCCCTCTCGAACACCTCCGCTGGAGCTGCCGGGAGGCAACGAGGGAGCGGTCGTTCGGCAAGGTTACCGCGTTCCTCCGACCCGTATGACAGTCTCTAGCTCATAGTCCCCTGCAAGGGGTGTCGGCAAATGGTAATCCAGGATCTAAACTGAACTTGGGGATTCGTAACTAGGGGAGTGAGGGGTCGGGGGAGGGGGGGCTCGGGGTCGCATAAGACGGGGGCAAGTGTAGTGGAGCTCCGTGTTATTCCATTACCTGTAGGCACAGTGTAGTGGAGCTCCGTGTTATTCCATTACCTGTAGGCACCAGCACTGCTGCCACCCTTATATTATTTCAGATAACATTTGTATGCCGGATGCTGCTATTGGAAGGCCATTCATGCTCTTAGCCCTATTTTTTACTTCTTTTCTGCTTTTTTTGTTCATGCCCTCCTTGCTCCAACCCCACTGTCCCAATAATGGATGGAAGGGGTGAGGAAGCATGCGCTTGCTGACCAGGGATAGCTGAGCTGTTGGCCTGGTTAGGCTCACGCCCGCGAGGTCAGCTTCACTTCCTGGACCTTCGCTTAATTTGGTGGAAGTCCTCTTCCATAGCTCCATTCAAGCAGATGCCTTTGCTTAATGCATTGCCACTTCCTGAGTTCAGGAGTTTGCAGAGCATCTGTAACTGGGCCTGAGTCTAAAATGTTGCAATATGAGCAACAAAAGCATATGCAGTAATCTCCACAACCAGGTCAACACCTTACAATGTAGGTGAATGTAGACCCATGCTCAAAGGTTGATCGTCACTCCAATGCAATCCAACACTTAGGCAACAATGTGAGGGTGTTGGGTAGCTCTCGCCTCCACACTGTCTAACAGTATTTCATATAATGTAAGGATACTAGGGGTGAGAGGTCTATTTTACAGAGGAAGCCGAAGAGCGGAGTTCTTGTCAGATAAGGACACATATTCCTCCGCTTGTAGTACTTCAAACAATGAACCCAGCACAGCTTGGTTGTTATAGAAAATCCTTTGGTAGGACTTCATCCTAGTGTTCATTTAGGTTGTTTGAGAGATCCGAAAGTACTCTCATTCAGGTGTGAAATTCCTGGTGGTAATGACCAAAGCTATCAGATCCAAGATCCTCTCACAGGAGAATCAGCAAAGCTACATGATCCCTTTACCAATAAACCCTTACGGAGAGGGTCAAATTATCTTGCTCCAAGAAAATCTAAACAGCATATAAGGTGAACATCTGTTTGGAATGGTATAGCTTGTACGTTACTTGGAATCTCTTCATGTGAGTAGTAGAATGATAGTGTTAGGTTATACTGCTGAAGATACCCCAAGAGGGATCAATGGAGTGTCGAGTTCCCACTGTGTTTCGTCTCATTAAAACAGTTACCCTTTTTCTACCATGTTTGTGGATTCTTCAGTAACCAAACTGGCAGCGAGTGCACCTCAATGGAGAGCGCAAACCACTTTTTAGAGCAACCATGATGTTTTCAGAGATTTGAGCATTTTTCGTACGGGCTGAATTGCAGATGTGAATGCTGATGATGTATCTAGATTGTGGAGTTTTCAGGTGCATCCCAGTAGATGATAATAATGATGATAATGATGAAGTATATATAAAGAGTGAAACCCAATATACAGGTAAGGAGTACTTGTGCTAGAGCCAAATAAACACACCACACTCAGGAGAAGAACTAGGGCTTTGCAAAAGTTAATGTGATTTCATGCGCATATGTGGAGGAAGAGCATTCGCATATTTAGCAGTGGCGGCTCCTCCACAATGGCAGAGGAGCGTTGCCTCACCGGCTCAGAGCCGGCATATGGAGGTAGGGACGTGGCTGGCCCTGGCAGGGGGAAGGAGGAGTGGTTGGTGCACTTTTAAGGGTGCCTGTCAGTTTGGCTGACCGTCTTAGGAGTGCCAAACTGACACGCGCACTACACAGCTGTGTCGGAGAAACAGCAAAGACTCCCTGTGCCTGACCGAGCGGTAATCCAGGCCGCTCAGGCCAATACCCACGCTGATTTCATGCTTGAGAGCAGTGCGAAGATTGGATGGAGAGTCTGTGATACTGTCCCAGGGAGTGCTGGGACTGCGATGCGGCCAGCAGCACCAGGCAAGTCTTTTTAATTTTTTTATCTTAAACCTCCCACGATGCGCATTCCCCCCAGGTGCTCCACCCATGTCCTTCCACACCCCCTCACCCGCCCCACAGCCCTTTATCTTTGTCGGACGCCACTGATAATTTAGGTACAAGGTTGAGAAAACCGAACCATCCAGGCAAATACTGTTGATGCAAGGGACAGTGGTCGGAGAAGCTTCAGCAGAGGACAGTGTTTGCCTCATAGCATATTGTGTGATTTTAGCCCAAATGGAAGTGGGCCTTCAGCTATGAACAGCATGGTGGCAGATGCAAAAAGATGTAAAAATTAGACGTTTTTCCAAACTGAGCCATTGAAGGGAATTACAGGAAGCAGAAAAAGGGGAGTGCGGAGGGAGCTTTAGTGTAAGCCTAAAAGCAAGATTCTGAATTAGTTGAATACACTGGATCAGAAATTTAGGGAGACAGACAGTTAAGGTGGAGGAGTATCGCACCGCCTGCTGCAAGCGCAGCTAGTGCACACAGAATAATAAAATGATCATTACCATTTTATTATTCTATGTGCTGCCGGCCGCAGTGAGTTGATGGTGGGGGAGGGGCAGATTCTTGCAGATTGCAGGATGCATCATAGGTGCTCAGTGGGCATGTCAGATTGGCCAGCTGCCTACAGCCGGCCAATCTGACATGCGCACTTCAGCCTGCACAATCCCAGTGCTGTAAAACAGCAGAGGGATTGCAAGCACAGGCCCCCAGCCTCAAAATGAGTGCCAGGTTAGCCGGCTACAACCAATGCTGGAGCTGCTCTGAAGATCCAGGATTGGTTGGATCCGAATGCAGGAATTAAACCACCTTCCATTCCTGCTCGACATCCGAGAGAGGAGTAAATAATGGTGAGTTTTACAGCGATCTGCTCCCCACTGTTTTTTTTAAAGTTTGAGTTTATTGAAACCATAAAGACATTACAGCATGTAATCACAAGTCAGTAAGAGAACATAAATAACCATAATAAATATAATGAAGAAGAAAAAAGTATACTGGTTACAATAAACAAAGCATCCTAGAAAAAAAAAAGGAAAAAAGGGAAGGGAGGGGAAAGAATATAAACGTCACTGTAAAAAACTTCAAGACATAAATCCAATAATGGAGAAAAGCATTGCATGTAATTAAAACATTAATCAAAATATAATTATATAACCGTGTAAGAGTAATATTAAAACAGCATTAAATGTTCGATAAGAAGACAACGAAATAAACATCAAGGTGGTTTGCGGACTTCATCCGACATTGTAACAAGAGGAGTAGCTGAGGTATTGGAGATGGCGGAAGCAGATAAATAGGTAGAAAGAGGGAGCAATAGCAAATCTCTTTTAACTGCTAATGATACAGGAGAAACATAATTAGTATCAAGTCTATGATGAAAGCAGAGAGCATTCCACCAGGCTCTATAAGTAATTTTTTCTGCATGTTTCCAATTGGAAGTAATTAAATGTAAGGCTATGGCAAGTAACAAATCAATTAACTGAAAATGTGTTGGGGATTGAGGCCAAGAAGGGGATAAGGAACCTAGGAAGATATTTGGGAGAGAGAAGGGGACCTTAGTGTTAAATATTTTATTAATTTGAGACCAAACCAAATGCCAAAATGTATTAATATTGGGACATTCAAATAACATGTGTTTCAGGTCAGCCCTTAAACAGGGACAAGACCAGCATTGTGATGAAGTATTAAAGGAAAACGAGGCTAAACTTGTGGGTGAATATAGTGAACGTTGATATACAAAATAAAGGGTTTGAGTAGTGTTAGCCGCCTGTGAGGTTTTGTGGATCTTTCACCATAATTTATCCCATAAAGAAGTAGACCAACATTGCGATAAGTCTCTTTCCCATGCCAATTCAACCTTCGCCTTACATCTTACCGAAGAAGACAATAAACATTTGTAAATGGAAGATGCAGAAGGGGAGGTATCTAATAAGGGAAATAATGTAGAACATGCCGAAGGGAGGTCAGGGGAGGATGGAAGCGAAGAGAGATATTGATGAAGAGAGGGGAGTAGAAGATCATATTGCTTCTTGAAAGAGTTAGGAAGGGCAAAGGTATCCTTAAGAGCCGAGAAAGACAAGGGAGTGTTACCAGATAGGAGTTGAGAAATCCATACCAGTCCTTTAGAGTGCCATGCTTTCCAGTAGAAAGTTCTATTCCTAATGCGCAACAGTTTATTGTGCCATATGGATTGCTGAGAAAGTGAAGTAAGTGAAGGATAGGAAGATGGGAGAAGAGGGACCAAAAGCTTATGCGTGTAAGAAACTACAGAATGACGTAAAGCAGAGGAATTAGCAGAGAGAGCAAGAGATTCTAGAAAGCTAAAAGGGGAAATGAATAATTTTTCTATTTGCAACCAAATTGGAGGATAGGTAGGAGAATCAGAAGAAAGCCAAGAAAAAGCTTGTTTCAGTGAAAACGCGTAATGATAAGATTTAAAGTCAGGAAATTTAGGTCTGCCATTAGACTTATCTTTCTTAAGAGTGGATAAAGCTATTCGAGAAGGTTTACCTTTCCAAAGAAATTTTAATAAAATGTGATTCAATCTCTTAAAATAATAACCTGGGATATGTACAGGAATCATTGTAAGAGAGTATAAAATAATGGGAGCAAGCATCATCTTAATAGAGTCTAATCTACCCCACCAAGAAAGAAAAAGAGGATTCCATTTAACAATTAAGTCATTTAATTTTTTAGTAAGAGAGTCAAAATTCTGTTTTAGAGTTTCCGAAATAGTTGGGGAAAACCATAATCCTAAATATTTCAATTTCGAGGATTGCCAGGAAAAACCAGTTTGGATAAAGTAGTGTTTGCGACATAGGACATTAAGGGGCAGGACTTCACACTTATCCCGATTTAGGCGATACCCTGATAGTTTTGAAAACGCATCCACTTGAGAGAAAAAAGAGGGAAGAGTAGTGTCTGGGTTGGAACAATAGAAAATAATATCATCTGCGTAAACAGACATTTTGACCTGGTGAGTGCCCAAATGAAAACCGGTAATCTGAGCATCCTGCCTAATTCTAGTGAGAAAAGGTTCCAACGCAACGACAAATAGTAGGGGGGATAAGGGGCAACCCTGACGTACACCCCGAGAAAGGGAAAAATAATCGGAAATCTTACCATTAGCAAAACTAGACGCTTTGGGACCAGAATACAAAAGAGAAATCAAGGAAATTAACTTAGGAGGAAACCCTATCCATTTGAGAGCATGAAACATAAATTCCCAACCAATCCTATCGAAGGCTTTTTCCGCGTCTAAAGCTATGGCAGCAAGTGGATAATCTATGGAAGAGGCCTTACTAATAATATTGAAGAAGACTCTAGAATTGTCGGAAGATAAGCGGCCTTTAACAAAACCCGATTGTTCCGGTCCGAGAAGCTCAGGCAAGACTGGATCGATACGTAAAGCAAGAATTTTAGCGAAAATTTTGTAGTCCGTATTAACTAAAGATATAGGGCGGTAATTTTTGCAAGAGGAAGGATCCTTACCTTCCTTAGGGATTAAGCAAATCATAGCATCTTGAAAGGTGCCCGCAGACGATCCACTCTCAGTGAAAGAGGTAAATAATAAAAGAAGTTGTGGGAGAAGAAGCTTCGAAAAATGTGCATAAAATTCAATAGTAAATGCATCAGGGCCAGGGGTCTTGCCTCGTCGCAAAACCGACACAGCATGGGAAATCTCTGCCAATGTAATATCCACCTGTAGCGAAGCAAAATCAATGTGTTGCGAAGGGGGGGGACTTATAGATTGAAAGTAAGAAGATAAATCAGACTGAAGTGGTTGGGTTTCTGGAGTATAAAGAGTTTTATAAAAAGAGACGAATTCAGTTAAAATTTCTTCGTCTTTAAGAAGAGTATCACCCTTAGAATTAATCAGAGAATCGATCCTAACTCTGTCCCGGTGTGTTTTTAAGTAAGTAGCCAATAATTTCCCCATTTTATTCTGACCTTCGTAGTAACAAGCACTACTCTTCAAAAGATAAGAAGAGGCCGTGTCCGTGGATAATTTATTAAAAGTAATTTTAGCAGTAATAAGATCTTTCAAAGAAGATTCAGAATAAGAATGATAATAAGCATGTTCTAATTTTTTAATTTGGGTAAGCAATTGAGCCGAGTGTTTCTCAAAACGCTTCTTCTTCTCAGAAACAAAATTAATAATGAAGCCTCTGGCCGCCGCCTTGAAAGAATCCCAAATTATTACAGGAGAGGAATCACGAGTCGTGTTTATGTTAAAAAATTCCAAAGCAAAGGAATTAAACTGGCTAGAGAAAGTAGGATCCAACAGTAGTGAGTTATTAAAACGCCAACATCCCGTAGACGGGCGATAAGGAAGGAGGTCAAAATCCACAAAAACCGGGGCATGATCAGAAATTAAAATGGACCCTATCTTGGAATGGAGTACGTGCTGCATTAAAGACTTACTTAAAAAGAGATATTCAAGGCGGGATTGCGATTTGTGTGGGGGAGAGAAAAAACTATATTCTCGAAGGTCAGGGTAACACAATCTCCAAACATCAACTAAAGATTTTTGAGAAATGGCAGAAGTAAATTGTGAGTGCATTTTATGATTAACAAATTTGACTGTGGAATGTCTGTCTAAAATGGGATCACAAATTTGATTACAATCACCGCCAAAAACAATATATTCATCGTCCAATGAAAGTAACTTTTTAGACACTTGTAACCAAAACATATTATCAACAGAAACTGGTGCATATACATTAAAGAAAACCAACGGTATATTATCAATAAGTAGTTTGATGATAACCCAATGACCATCAGAGTCAATTTCTTGAAAAATAACTGAAACGTGAAATTTTTTGTGAGTAAGAATAAGAACACCATTCTTCTTGCCTAAAGCTGGGGAAGAAAAAACATTACCTACCCAACATCTCTTTAATTTAGACGCTTCTGTATCAGATAGATGGGTTTCTTGAAGAAAAGCAACATCAGTTTTTAATCTACCTAAGTGGGATAAAATTTGTTGTCTTTTAATAGGGTTGTTGTTCTGCTTGGGTTTTCGGATCAGATAGAACCCGCTCAACAGAGCCTCTCTAACCCAAACCAGAACGTTACCCCCTCCCTAGGGCCTATTCACACCTAAGAAACCACATATATATGTACCACCTAAGGACAGGGAATTCCTATTACATATATATATATATATATATATACACTAAGACCTCTTATAATACAAGTGGCGGCCTCGCGGTCCGAAACGGACCCAGGACTTCCTGCCCAGACGGCAGCCTCAGACAAGTGGCGGCCTCGCGGTCCCAAACGGACCCAGGACTTCCTGCCCAGACGGCAGCCTTAGCCTCACGGTCCCAAACGGACCCAGGACTTCCTGCCCAGACGGCAGCCTCAGACAAGTGGCGGCCTCGCGGTCCCAAACGGACCCAGGACTTCCTGCCCAGACGGCAGCCTCAGACAAGTGGCGGCCTCGCGGCCCCAAACGGACCCAGGACTTCCTGCCCAGACGGCAGCCTCAGACAAGTGGCGGCCTCGCGGTCCCAAACGGACCCAGGACTTCCTGCCCAGGCGGCAGCCTCAGACAAGTGGCGGCCTCGCGGCCCCAAACGGACCCAGGACTTCCTGCCCAGACGGCAGCCTCAGACAAGTGGCGGCCTCGCGGTCCCAAACGGACCCAGGACTTCCTGCCCAGACGGCAGCCTCAGACAAGTGGCGGCCTCGCGGTCCCAAACGGACCCAGGACTTCCTGCCCAGACGGCAGCCTCAGACAAGTGGCGGCCTCGCGGTCCCAAACGGACCCAGGACTTCCTGCCCAGACGGCAGCCTCAGACAAGTGGCGGCCTCGCGGTCCCAAACGGACCCAGGACTTCCTGCCCAGACGGCAGCCTCAGACAAGTGGCGGCCTCGCGGTCCCAAACGGACCCAGGACTTCCTGCCCAGACGGCAGCCTCAGACAAGTGGCGGCCTCGCGGTCCCAAACGGACCCAGGACTTCCTGCCCAGACGGCAGCCTCAGACAAGTGGCGGCCTCGCGGTCCCAAACGGACCCAGGACTTCCTGCCCAGACGGCAGCCTCAGACAAGTGGCGGCCTCGCGGTCCCAAACGGACCCAGGACTTCCTGCCCAGACGGCAGCCTCAGACAAGTGGCGGCCTCGCGGTCCCAAACGGACCCAGGACTTCCTGCCCAGACGGCAGCCTCAGACAAGTGGCGGCCTCGCGGTCCCAAACGGACCCAGGACTTCCTGCCCAGACGGCAGCCTCAGACAAGTGGCGGCCTCGCGGTCCCAAACGGACCCAGGACTTCCTGCCCAGACGGCAGCCTTAGCACGAGTTCATCCTATGATTACCACGACATACAACAGGGGAATCAGTGTTAATATGTATCAGATCACACAAAGACTGCTAGTTGAGCACAACCTGTTCTCCAGTTCGAGGGGCTCCTTTCTCCCTTATTCAGTTACCACTTACCTGATCAGGGTTAACATCTGTTCATATCAAGTCACAGCTGACTAGAAGAATAGGCTACCCTCTTATACAAGAACACGCAGCTCATGTTGATTCACTACAAACTGGATACTTTATTTAGTTACTACATACACACTCACAGAACATAATACATATCATAACCTGCAAAGAAAAGTGAAAAGATTAAGTTGTACACTCTAATAAAAAGGGTTGACATCACCTTGGTCGTATGTAGCCTGCACTCAATGGTCATCTAGGTTCCCTTCTCGTCTGTGCCTCGGCTTCGCCTGGAAGTCACACCTCCGCAGTCACGGATCTACTCCCGTCTCCCTCTCCGAGTCACTGGGACCTCTTCCTCATCGGCTACTCTCTTCTCTTTGGAATATCTATTTCTCGGTTTTTCTCCACCTTCAAGTTTGTCATCTGTCTTCCCTGAAATAAGTAGTAGCTTTACTGCTAACGGCCAGGGGCCGCCTACGGACTAAAAAGCCAGTGCCAGTATCTGCCTCAGACTTTCACTAATATAGAGGTGCATTCTCTCATGGAAAATTCCAGCCCGTAACCTGCCGCCCACCAAATTCTTGTACCTCCCCGTGCCAAGGACACGTTCCCAGCCGGCCGGCCTGATGTAGTGTCTTCGGCATGAAGAAAAATACAATCCTTCGATAAGGGCCGGCCTGAACCGGTTCTCTCCAAGCGAATAACACCTCATAACTAAAACATTACATTTGACCTAGAAGCATCCCAAGCTGCCGGAGCAGAAAGAAAGATGGAGTCTCTCCCGTTTGAGGCCTACCAGGCCTGAATTCAGCACGGCTCCATGAAATACCCCCACTACAAGACAGGTTATCCCTAATACTAACGAATCTATCCCCTAGGCTATGTGTGCAAGCCCTGATCTATGGGGAAGAGCACAGGATCATGTCAAAGAGCCTAGTAAATAGGCTCCATTCACTACTCTAACCCTTAGACTTGGATGGAAAGAGACTGAAGTCATATTGGTTCCCCTTTAACACAAGAAAGGCCGGGAAAATCAAGCAGTACAGTTGTTCAACCCTTTAATATTCCATGTAGTAACTCTGAACGTAACTAAATATGAATTAAGTCATTAAACCATAAACACACAATGCAATAAACAGTTATAAGATTAAAACAAATAAGTGAATGAAAATTTAGGAACGCACGAAGAAGAAGATAAAAAAAAGAAGAGATAAGAAACAAGCACATTAAGAAACTCAATAGAAGAGAAGAACAATGACCAAGAAATAAAAATAAAAAATTGTGAGTGGAAAAACGCAGTGAGGGAAAAGAAATAAACAACACTCAAAGAGAAAGAAGAGAAAATGTACAAAAAGAAAGGGAGGAAAAAAGGGGACAGAAGAAGAGACAGTACATATCCAAACAGGATGACTGATGGTAACATACCTGAAGGGAATACAAAAAAGGACAACGGGGTAGTGGCGACACCCAACAAGACGAGCCGTCCGAAAGGGGATTCCAGACCGAACCAGGACACAGAAAAAAGATATCAGGGGAGCCATAGGAGTCAAGGGAACAAGCGCGGACCAATCTATATAAATAAATAAGAAGAGAACATCAAGAGAAGCATAAGAACAAACGAAAAAATTCACAAAGAGCATATTAAAGCTCAGAAAAAACAACAAATGCGAAACCGCAACACTACAGATATAATTACACCTGAACAAGCACAATTAATTTCTAAAACATAACACTGCAGGACAGAGAGCAAGCAAACTGTAAAATATCAACTAAAAACCTGTAAAGGAAAAAGAGAAAGGTTAAATAATCAGCCATTAGGAGAATTAGTGGTGTCCATGCCGCTGTTGGTGTGAATAAGGATAAAGTTCTTGAGTTCAGCAGGATCTTGAAAAGACCAAGTTTGGTTTTGGAATGTGACCTTGAAAAGACATGGGTGAAATAAACCATATCTAGCACCAAGTGAACGAAGAGGAGCGCGAAGATTGAGAAATTCTTTTCTTCTGGAGGCAGTAGCATTGGAGACATCTTGGGAAAGGAATATTTTCTGACCTAGCCAAGAAAGTTGACGTTTAGCTCTGGCAGCCGAAAGGACTGATAGAAGATCTGTAAACTTCAGGAAGAGGATGATAACCCCTCGAGGCCGCGCTGGAGCTGAGGAAGAGGAAAGGCGAGGACCCAATCTGTGGGCCCTTTGGATGCTGAGATTTGTTGTCGAAGGCATCTCCAGGAGCTTTGGAAGAAAAGAAGAGAAAAATGACACAGGATCATCACCTTCGAGGGATTCTGGCAGGCCATAAACACGGAGGTTATTCCTTCTATTTCTATTTTCCAAATCCTCAGTATGCTGTTGGAGACTGCGGACTGTTTTCTGCAAAGAGGAGATCCTTTGGGAGTTAGCCTGCACCTCTGGCACTTGTTGTTCCAATGAAGACACTCTGCCATCCATGGTAGACCACTTCTCCTCAAGAAACTGCATTTTACTGTCGGTTTCCTCAACAAACGGGCGCAACGCACAAATCTCCTCCAACAATAGTTCCATAGAGACGGAGGGAGATGGTTTGTCCGGTGAAGGAGGATCATGTTTCAAACGCTTAGTGGAAGAAACAGGTGGAGAAGATTTAGCTGGGATAGAGTGTGAGGAAGAGGAAGAGGAAGAAGTGCGACCGTTGGTTATTCCAGCCATTTGAGAAGAGCTCGGTGCAGATGCCACAGGGGCTTGAGATGTCATCTTTGAAGGTACAAAAACAAATTTTGGTTTGCGTAATCGACCCATAAGCGACTACAAAGTCTGAAAGGAGATGACGCGCTGCCGCGCCCCGTGAGTACAGTTTAAGAGCGGCACACCATGAAGACAGCACAAACCAATATATCAGATTGTAGCCTGAGGTATTCTTGGTAAAGGGCAGCAAAATCTTAAAACAGTCACTCAGCATAAAATCGCAATTGTACCATCCAGAGGAGCTGACTCTGAGGGTCGCACTTATAACTCTACGAAACTGCGGTAGTGGATCATCAATTCAGTTAGGGAAGAGAGACATAAAAGTGCTCACTCCATCCGCTTCTTGAAAATGCAACTCTAAGCCCTCTCCGACACAGCCTCCTTGAGGGAGATGAAGAGAAGATCCCAACAGGCCTCTGCAACCAGTAAAGAAAAAACAAATAAACCATTTCCAAGTCTAGCTCCGCAACCATTCTCCGCCCGAGAGAGAAAAGCACTATGGGCTCGCGCTAGCAGGCGAGATAGAAGCACATAGGCATTGAAATGACAAAAATTAAAAGGTGCCTTGGGTCAAAGCAGATAATGCTCCACAAGTGCTGCATTAGGTAGGAAAACAAAATGAGGTGAGTGAAAAGTACATTTTCCAGTAGATGGGCAAGTTCGTCATAATCTGAAGAGCACCAGCAGGAAGGCGCGCACCTAAGATGGCGGCCGCTGTGGAGAAACAGGCGCGCTGTTGAGGAGGAAATAAAACATAGCGCGTCTGAAAATTGCCTTGAAAAGCAGCTCACCCGGTAGACGGCATGTTCCGACGCCAGATAAAGGCGGCGGACATCGAAGAAAAAGGCTGAAAAGGCATCGGAAGACTTCAGGCAGGTCCCGGGTCTACGGAGCGAAACCCCTAAGCGGCCATCTTGTGCAGCATCGAGACCACACACCCCCCCCCCACTGCTTTTTAAAGTTGTGAGCTACCCTTACCTGGACCACAGATTTATGGGCATCGGGTGGAGGTGGCAGAATAATATTGAGCAGCGTTCACAGATATTATAAACAGATTAGTTTAGGGCATTGTCTGTATTCAATTTAGGTGCATTAGTTTTTCCTCCATGTTGCAGCAGCAGAAAGACAGGTGTGGATATTACCAGTAGTTGTGGAAGTCTGACCAGCAAACAAAAACTTATTTCTTTATCATCACCATAGGCCATAACTTAAAATAAGGTCAGCCAATGGAGTGACGTATATATTTAATAGAGTAGGACTCAGAAGAGAACCATGGGGCACACCACAAAACATAGATTTAGGCATCTTCTGTTTTTTAGAAGGAAAGGGAAGTAGAGATATAGGCTGAAAATTACTGAAGGTCTTGGCATTAGCAGAGGGTTTCTACAAAAGCAGAACAACCACTATTTCTTTCTAAAGACTGGGTACCAAGGCTTGTTCTAAGGAGGTATTGCATAGGGCTTAAAATAAAGGCCCTATGTAGTCAGGGACTATTGTAAAGATTGGCAGGCAAACCAGATTTAATAGAGAGTAATTATTGAGATTCAGCTTCAAGAGATAATATGCTTAGAAAGAGTGGGCTGAGATCCACTGGAAGCAGCCTCAAGAAGTTTGACCGAAAGGACCTTCAGCAGTTGTGATAAGCCTGATTGTTGGAAATGGTGTTCCTATGGGTGTCTATGCTATGACATGCCACAGAAAACTGCTACTTGTCTACACCCCAAAGTATTTCTTGCATGGCAGTAACTCTGAGGCAGTGCATATCTTCAGGACTGTGTCAGATAGACGGGAAGTAGGATTACGCACTGGGAGAGCAGTGTAAAGTGTATGCGTCCCCGAGTGTGGTGCCGCAGTGCTGAGCGGGATATTTGTGCACCTCAGATGAATAGTGAAATATGACCTAGGGATTAACAGATGACAGATCCCCACAAACGGTGTCCCAGCAAATTGTTTTGCCTACCAATGAGCCTTTAATATAATCTGTCCCAATTAAATAGCTGATTTGAAGGCGTTTATCAGTCCTTTATGCCTTAACTAATGCAAATAAATCTACCAAGAAATTGAAAATCTACAGTGGATTCTAGATCCGTCCTTGTGGCCATGTAGACTTTGTTTAGAGTTGCAGCTGCATTATCTCTTTACTGTGGGCAGTGAAGATTGGAGCAGTTTTCAACATATTAAAAATCTTATTTGAATCGACTTTTTCCTCCATCTCTTACCTTTCTCACTGATTTACTTTCTCATTGATTCATTTGGTAATATGTTGTGGGCCCAACAGTGTTATTCCTGCTGTAAACACGGTAGCCACCTTAAATAGTGAATTTGTTTCTATTGTTAATCCTGGTTGGAATCTGTGAACCACACCAATTTTTGTGAATGAAACGCACATATTGATAAAGGTATTTAAGAGTGTTGCATTTGTTCTGCCTTAGTGAATTGAGGTTCTTGCCAATATAAAGGTACTCATAAATTTAGGTCTTCAGTTAACCCCATCATAACCTCTTCTGATTGACCACTCCTCAGTTTAAACAATAAACACTTTGTGCAATCTTTGAATAGCAAAGAGTCTTGTGCTAGCTAAACAAGTTATTTCACAGAACTGGAAGTAACCAGGGTGGTGTGTGTAACTGACTGGATCACTGACATAAGAAACATGAAGACCCGGAAAGAATAAATAAAACAAACAGCGATGATGAACACACCTTTTAATCTATCTGTCTGATTACCTGGTCTGTATAGGGGTTTTGAAATTAAATGAAATGTTCAATTAACTTAAAATGTTCTTTAAGTGGCTTAGGGTACTAGCATAATTCAAACCGAGTTAGTCTTTCCATTCTTGAACCCAACTATGGATTTATATTTGTTTTAACTATAGGTGTGCTCTATAATATTCTTCGCTGCTTAATGCATTGTAATGCTGCTTTTTCTAATGAAATTTGAATTCATAAATAAAAGACGCTTGGCATTGTTTTTACAGTATGTGTGTGGTTACTAAACTTTTACAATTTAACAAGCACATGTACAAAATGTGACAGATCTCCATAAAATAAGCAAAATGGTGACAGTGTGCTCACGCTTAGTGTATTCACATAGTATTACTTAACAATATGTCCCTTAGCAAATGAATGATTGTATTTCACTTTTTAAGTTGTAAGATGGCACCTCTCCCTTCTGCAGTCCTTCACCCTCGGTGTTTGCACCAGCATTTTTTTAAGAGTAAGCAAGCATTGCTATTTGCATGTTTATTTGCATAAATATGAATTACACTATACCAACTCAATTGTTCTGAAGTGGTTATGATATCCGATATGCCATGTTAGCAGTATTCAAAGGGAATTAAAATATAAAGCAACTAATCACAAAATATTAAAAGGACACACAGTGCACTAGTAAAAAAAGACAGTGGCGTAGCTGATGAAAATTCCCTGGGGCTTATTTACAAAAAGAAGTGATGCACCGGCGGCACAGTGTGCCTGCCCATACTTACAAGGCCAGGTAAAGCCTCCTTGCGTGGTTTTTCGTGACCTTGCAAATATGCCCGTATTACTCTGTGTGAAAGAGGTAGTCCATGGGTGTTGCTGTAGGTGCTCCCATGCAACATCAATGAATCCTGACACATTCCCAGATTTACAAGGTTTTGTAAACCTGAACATGTGTCAGATTCCTATGCCTCCCCATGTTGGGTGCAAGGGAGGCTCAACGAGAATACATTTATTTCTCCTTGTTTTGTTTTCTCTAGGTGTACTGCATTCTGCAGCACACATAGAAAGAGGAAAACACCTCTCATGATTGTTTTTTGTGCAGGAAGGTGTCCCTTCCTGAACAAAAACAATCGCCCCTACAACACAGATACCCTTGCACCACTGCGCAAGGGGGCCTACGTTGGCACATGCCAGCCCATTGTGCGCCAGTGCAGGGAAAAAGGACAGGAAGGCACTGTATCTTGTAGATACAACTCATTCTTGTCCTTTTCTTTTGACACTTGGCCGCACAGCAGGGAGGCTTGCTGAGCTAACATGGGTCAAAATATTGTAAATGAGGCCCCCTGTTATAAGTGCCCAACATATGCTGGTGGTTGCAAGTGAGTGGCACCAACATTGATTTTTGGAGATTTAGGGGCATATGTATCAACATCTCCATTTGCGATTCTCAAATAGCGATTTTTTGAGAATCGCTATTTGAGAATTGCAAAACGGGATGTGTCTAAAAATTCGCACAAATTTTGCGAATTCTTAAAATTCCTTAATTGCGATTAGCAAATTGCGAAATCGCAATTAAGGAATACCTTCCCATTCATTCCTATGTGCCAGTAAGCCCACAGCAATGAATGGGAAGTCCTTCTCAATTTGCGAATCGCTATTTGCTAATCGCAAATTGAGAATATTTTCAAAGGTGCAAGGGTGTCATGATGACACCCTGATGCACCCCTGAAATCAGCATGTGTGCGCATATGGCGCACATACATGCCCTAAGGGCATGTATGTGCGCCACATGGCACTTTGAAAAATGCAAAAAAGTGCATTTTTCAAAGAAATCGCAAATTACCACCAACTTCAAGTTGGTGGTAATTTGCGATTTCTTAAGGAGAAATCGCACAACTTGGGTGCGTGTTACATAGCATTTAAGAAATCGCAATTTGCGATTTCTTAAATGCTTACGCAAACTTAAGAAATCGCAAAATTAGCGATTCCTTAAGAATGCAAGGCTGAAATGCCTCATACATCTCATTTTGCGATTTTGTATTCGCAAACGCTGTTTTTTTGCAATTCGCAGCGTTTGCGAATACAAAATCGTTTCATACATATGCCCCTTGGACTTATATTTCATCAACAGACTTCAACCCAGAGCACACGAGAGAAAGAAAGGTTCAATAGGGAGTTAGGAGGAAGAGGAAGAGGAATGAACTGAGGGCACACCTCTATAAAGAATATGAGATAACCGTCCACTTCCGCTCTGAGAACCCTTTGACCTTGCACAGTACTTCCTTGCCTTTCAGCTATGTTCGCGCTCCACAAATAGCAAAAACATAAATATGTACAAAGATAGGGAAACAGTGACAAAGGGAGAATTCATAGCCGAAAAAGAACCTGCAAGAGTGAGATGACTATGCAGAAGGTGTGTAGTGGTGGAAGATAGAAGCATGATATAGGGCGCGCTCTAGGGCTCTCTGACTGGTGCAGCCGTGGCTGGCACATAATTCGGTGAGGGGAGGTGGAGGGAGGGATGGTTGGGGTGTATGTTTAGAAATCACTTGGGTTTAAAAAGCACCTGCTGCAGAGTTTCCTGTGTATCTAGTAGTTTTCAAGCAGCAATAAAATGTCAAGATAACTCTGGTGATTAATGTTCCTGCTGGTGAGAGATGGAGTTTTGTTTACTTGCAGTTTTCACTCATGATAAAGTAGCACAGGGGGTTAATGTGCCTGCTGTAAAGTATGTTTACCACACATTTAACAAAACTGTATTTTTTGTGGATGGCTCAGTGGGTTACTGCTTTTGTCATGGAGATCCTTTTGTTCTTTGTAGTTCAGAAGTTAAAACCCTAATATAGCACAGTGAGCTATGATCTGTTATCAATGAGCAGCATGCAAACAGCATGGTGGAGGTTAGAATTAATGTTTCTCCCCTGTCTTTCATCATCCTAATGTTGCTAAAAAAGGGTTCATTTGAGTTGAAATGCGTTAATATAAGTAAAGCCAACTACTGTGGTACGCTTTAACTCCTGGGTTTGTGCTTCTCTGAACCAAACACTTAAACTATATTGTAAAATATATTGCCTACTAGTATTGGTTGCATATGACTCCTACACCTTGAAATCCTCTTTGTCTTATGTACAATTTCCTATAGACTGATTTACAAACTTATGTTTCATTGGCTCTGTATAAGGTGTGTGATGTAGAGTGCTCTGACACCTTACACGAGTGCTATAAAACAAATGAAACGTATGTGAGAGAGGGGCTATGGAGAGATGAGGGGCACTGGTGGAGTGTGGTAGCGAGTGACTTCGTAGAGAAGAAGTTTTTTTTTAGGGGGGGCAACAAAAATGTTGTTGCATGGGCACCACCAGCGCTAAAGCCAGCCCTGCATGAGATGGAATCAGGAGTAGTCAGACTTGGTATTGAACTAGCCCCTTCTTTGACATCACTGGCAAAGGGGTCTTAGGAAAATCTATGGGCCCATGCACTTTTTTTGGGACAAATTAGGCACTGCCGGGCATCATAGTTAAAACCTGCATTAAAGAGAAAGACATCAGTTTCTAAAATATCAAAGTGAACTTTACATTACATTACAACAAATGGAAGACAGCAACAACATCAAATTAATATCTTTTAACATGTGATTAGATCAGTCATGTTTTAAGTATATTTCAGACTATTTCAAGGTATGATATCTGCTAATTGCTGAAAACTATGGTACTGACTACAAGTAATGCATATTTAGGTGAAGGGATACTGTGAGGCCCTAAATAATGTTTGTGGCAGTATTCCCAAATATAAGACCAGCTGATAGATGTCGCTCTATGGAATGTGCAATAACTATGCAGACCCATTTGTTCTTGATGAAATACTGCAAGGAATTCCCAGTTCCAATGGAATCAACACTTCCAATTACCACCTTTTAGCGTGTGGTATAAAGGAGCAAAGTAGAGAAGGAGGGTGGCAGTGAGCAGGGAAGAATGTGGCCTGATTGAAGGAGCATTACATGCCCCCTTGTTCCCTATGGGGGGTGGGGTATGAGTCTGGGACTACAGTCAAGCTGTACTTGCAGCGAAAGCCTAAAGCAATTTTATGAGGAGAATTTTCATGGTCATAAAATTGGGCTCAGTTTTCTAAGCCCTGGACACTTGGATGAGGCAAATGAAATTGGGCGGAGTGGTATCCCAAGCTGGAATACTGCTCCATCCAACTTGCAATCATCCCAAATGTGTTTCATAAATTAAGCCTAAACCCAAAAAAGTGCTCATGTCCCTGCCCACAGTATTAGAAAATTGAGGCCATCAGCAACTGTTGATGAGGTGATCATACTGCCCTAGCAAAAGAATATCTCTCAAGTTTATCCATCAGGTGCTTGGAAACTGGTTGTACCATGGAACAATGCTGTGAAATAGCATGCCTTTACCACGCATTTTTTACCTCGCATTTCTTTTTAATCACATATGCTTTTACAACGTATGCCTTTATCACGTATTGTTTCTATTTATATATATAAACAATGCATTTGCATGGGGAGACCCCCACACTCCCGAACTTAACCTTAAATGTGTGGTAAACATATACGTTATAAAGGTTTATGCATTCTAAAAACGTGTGGTAAAAACCACGTTGAAAAGGCTGTTTCCCTTGGAAACCAGATAATATGCACATTTATGAATTAGGTACGACACATTGAAAGACAGACTGGTTTCGGTTGGAAGCCAATTCAACTTAAAAAAGAATCTGAGACTGATAAAGGCCTAATACCAGGAATATTCTTAATCAAATCTGGATTTCAGGAATCCTTCCACCAGCACATCTCAGGGTGATATTAATTAGAAATGAACAGTAAGATTTTTTTAATTTGCAATTATAATGTAAACAATTATGATTCACAAAATCCAAATCCGTGAATGCATGGTAAAATGTCAAGTGAGACTTAGACTTTTGAACTAAGGGCCTCATTACGATGTCAGTTGGAAAGATCGTCCGACTGACTCGTCCGCGATCTCTCCGACTGTTGTATTAGGATGCATAGCAGGTAAAACTCCGACTGAGTTGGTTGGAAACCATTCTGCCCAGCCACGTCATTTGAAAACAAGTCCAAACCAACCGAGTCGGTCGGAAATGCCGTTGCATAGGCATTGCGGTTACGAACAAGCATCGGTTGACCCGCCGAACAGATTACGATGCATCCAACTTGGTTTCGGAACAGTGTCGGTTTGTGTTCCACATGGCAAGTGCAACATGCCAAAATCAGTCACAACAACAAGCATAGGCAGTGGCAAATAAAAAAAAACAAATATTAGGCACGCCCACCAATCCACCTATATAAAGAGCAAAAAAATGACCATGAGCCTTTGCTCACACTCTAGTGCTGCCAGCCCATAGAGGAGTCTGTGTTCATTCCCTGCTTTCAGCCTTGCACACACTCAACACTTCATCCACCCCACAACTTGCACAGATCCTTTTTTATGATAAAGACCTTCTTTGAAACGCACCCTCTATTTTACATTCACCCTCACCATGCCCCAGAGGAAGCAGCTACGTTTCACAGAAAAGGAGTTGATAGTGCTTGAAGATGAAATTGTCAAAGTAGAGCCACATTTATTTGGGACCCTAGTCCAACAGACCCCCATCACCCAGAAAAATAGGATGTGGGACAGGATAGTCGGCAAGGTGAACGCTGAAGCATCTGTCCTGTGCTCACTGGATGATATCAAGAGAAGGTGGCATGGAGTGAGAAGGAGGATCAGAAAACTGTGCAGAAGAACATTCGAACCCACAACGGACTGTTGGTGGTCCTCCTGCACCACCTGTGCACTTCACTTCCTGGGAGAAGAAGATGTGTGCCATCCTTCCGCCGGTGAGCGTGTATGGACTCACAGAAGGACCGGAGTCTGATAAGTAGCTACTCCACATTCATTTAAGGTTAGCATTTACACCTCTACAGACATCAGTGTAAAGGACCCAGTTAACTAAATGGCCCTTTTTAGATTATAAAAAAGCAATAGTCAATGAGCATGTGATGTGTATGTTATATAGATAAACCCCATACCTGCAATGAATATGAAAAGGCCTAAAACTATTACCTTGTATACACTTCTTCAAAACTCACAGCAAGGCTTTGTGCTCCAAACACCAGCCCCCAGTGTCAGCCACCTTGCCAGCACATTTCCTCACTCTCAGGAAAGCAGAGTCCCAGATAGGCTGGTTGGGATGGGTGGGAAGGTGCGTGTGGGCCAAGGCCTGATGGGAGTTGTAGTGACAGCAAAGACCCCTCCTCACACCCAGCACAACAAGAGATAGTGGAAATGTACTTGCAAGATGTCTGACACTGGGGACTGGTGTTCAAAGCACAAGGCCATGATGGAAGTTGTGGTCAGCTCAGACAACAGGCACCTAATAGTAAATTTTGAAACACTGTGAGGAAAGCATAGTTCATGGTGCGATGCTTGGGCTGGGTGGGAAGGTGTATGTAGGACAGGGCCTGATGGAAATTGTAGCCATTGCAAATACTCCTCCTCCTACCCAGCCCAGATAACTCCTCTGGGCCTATGCCTACATGACAGTGAGGGGAAGTGGACTAGCAAGATGGCAGACACTGCTGCATGGTGTTGAACTTTAAGCCAATTTCCATCAAGGCCCTGATCTTGATAGTACACTTCCATTCACTGTCAGGTACCCATAGGCATAGATGAGCTGTTTGGACTAGGTGGGAGGAGGACTGTTTGCCCTGACTACATCTCCTATCAGGCCCTGTCCTAAACACACTTTCCTACCCAGCCAAAACAGCACACCTGGAACTATGCTGTCACTGATAGATAGTGGGAATGTACTGGCAAGATGGCTGACACTGGTGCCTAGTATATGGAGCACAAGGCCACGATGGGACTTGTGGTCAACTCAGACACTAGGCACCACTGTCAGACATCTTGATAGTACACTTCCCCTCATTGTCTGAATACCACTCTTCCTGGTGGCCTGGTTGGGCTGGGTGGGAGAGGAGTGCTTGCACTGACTCCATCTCCCATCAGGCCCTGCCCACACACACCTTCCCACCCAGCCCAGCCACCCCCTGAAACTCTGATTTCCTGACAGTGAGTGGAAATGTACCATCAAGATGGCTAACAGTGGTGCATGGTGTCTGAGCTAACCACAACTCCAATCATGGCCTTGTGCTCCAGACACCAGGCATCAGTGTCAGCCATCTTGTCAGTGCATTTCCACTCACTATCAGGGACAGCATAGCTCCAGGTGGCAAACAACCCATCAGGAACCATGCTTTCATTGGTACCAAATCTGGTGTTTCACTTGTCCCCAATTCACATCGAGGACTTGTGCGCAAAACACTAGTCCCAGTGTCAGCCATCTTGATAGTACATTTCCACTCACTGTCAGGAAAGCAAAGGTCCAGGTTGACTTTTGGTGCTGGGTGGGAAGGTGTGTGTAGGACAGGGTCTGATGGGAGATGGGGTCAGTGCAAACACTCCTCCTCCCAACCAGGACACACACAGCACCCCTGGAACTATGCTTACCTGTCAGTGAGTGGAAATGGACTAGCAAGATGGCTGACACGGGGGACTGGTGTTAGGAGCACAACGCCTGGATGGGTGTTGTGGTCAAGTCAGACACCAGTCCACAGTGTCAGCCATCTTGCAAGTAGATTTCCAATCACTGTCAGGAAAGCAGAGTTACTGATGTGCTGGTTGGGCTGGGAGAAAAGGTGTATTTAGGACCGGGCCTGATGGGAGTTGGGGTAACAGCAAACACTCCTCCACAAACCAGCACCACTACTTCATCTGGGCCTATGGCTACCTGACAGTGAGTAGAGGTGTACTAGCAAGATGGCTGACACTAGGGACTGCTGTCCGATCCTGTCACAACTACCAAATTTGACCATGTGCTCCAAACACCAGGCACCAGTGACAACCATCATGCAAGTACACCTCCCATCATTGTCTGGACAACACGCTTCCTGGTGGCCTGGTTGGGGAGACATCCATTACAACGCAGGCATTACAACGCAATGCCTTTACAATGCAGACACCTTTACATCGTATGCCTTTACATCGCATGCCATTATAACGCATATACTATTACAATGCATACCATTACAATGCATGGTAAGTATTGGATGGTGTTTCTTTTGTTGTAAGTGTTTTTGATAATTTAATACTCAGATGTTAATTTGTAATATTAATAAAAAAGTAATATTTAAAAAATAATAAGGCAATTTAATGTTTTATATGTAATGGTAAAATGATGTAAGTGTATAATTTAATACTTAGGTATTATTTTTGTAAAATAAATAATATAAAAATTATATTTAATAATTTAATATAATAGATGTTTGATAATATAATACTCAGGTATTCATATTAATACTATTTGTTAACATAAAAAAATACTAAAAGGTATTCATATTTTTGGATTATTTAATACTCAATTATTAGTATTAATACTAAATTATGATTAATAATTAATAATAATTAATACAAAAATAAGTATTACTTGTTGTTAACATTTGTTAAATAATAAGAAGGGTGTTAGTGTTTACTTAAATAGTAAGTTGTTATTCATATTTATAGATTATTCTTTATTTTAAAAAATATACATATATATAAATATGAAATTAATTATGATAAGTTAAGTAAAATAAAGTGATGGTCAAATGTAATAATTATGTTTTAATATTAGTAATAAAATATTAGGGAGTCAAAAAATATTTTAAAATGATATTTTATTGAAAGGTATAGTGATGTTTTAATATGATGGAGAAGAGTTAGAAAATGTTTAAAAAATTAGAAATATAAACTAATGGTAATAAAAAAAGTACTAGAGTTATGTTAGTAATTAAAAAAATTATTAATATTGAAATATAATAATATTAATATGATAAGAAATAATAAAAAATTAAAAGCAATTAATGTATAATGTGTACATCAGTAGAAAAATAATATGCATTTTTAAAAATATTAGGATATTCAATAATAAGAAGGAAGAAATACAAGACATGTAATGTATTAATAACATATTTTTATTTTTATTACAAACATTTTTAAATAATATAATTTTATTAACAAAAATGTTTAAAAAAATAAAACACAAACAAAAATTTTACAAAAATATATTTGTAATTTATTAGGTACATTTACAATTTATAATACATTTTCTATAACATTTTCTCACGCTTTGACATTAAAGTCAATGGGAGAAAATGTCCTTTTTTCATTTTTACAGAAACAGATGACGTTGACGCATAAACTTTAGTCATTACGGGCATCGTCGCGGAAGAGAACAGATGCAAGGGAGAGCTTCGTTAAATTATTAAAAGACAAAGGGGTCTATTACGATGCCCGGCGGACTGTCAACGGCAAAGGGGACCACCCGCCATAGGTGCGGCGGTCCCGCCATTCAAATTAGGATGCGCCCGCCACACTGGTGGGCGCATCCCACATTTTTTACATTGCGGCGGGCGGTGCTGTAAGCAGCACCCGCCGCAATGTAAAAAATGCATCTCGTGCATTTGCAAGCACAAGGTGACAGGCACCGCGCGGTGCCTGCCACCTTGTGCATGCGAATGCTGGGAGGTACCATATGTACCCCCATGTGCACCCCCCAGCCCCCCAACACCCTGGGGCCCACAACAGGCCCCCAAATGCAGAAACCACATGCCTTTCCATGGCGGCAACGCCGCCATGGAAAGGCTGATCCCCGCAATCAACATAATATGGATGGCGGTGTCTTGCAGACACCGCCACCATATTATACACGTTTTCCGCGCGGTCGACGAGTCGACTGGCGGAAAAGCGGCTGACGGTCTTCCCATCTGCCGCTGACCCCCCAGCCATCCTAATGTGGCGTGGGGTCATTCTTGGCAGGATAGCGGGCAGATCGGCCGGTGGTGGCTACGGGCGGCCCGGTGGGGGCGATCTGCCCACCATCCTAATGCGCCCCATAGTGTAGTGGTAATGTTTATTGTAAGGAGAGAGGAGGGAGGTAGATAGATGTAGAACATGTGTTTAAGGTACTTTTGTTGTGTGTTAATCAACTATTTCACTCCATTACAGGCTGCAGTAGTAAGCCCACGTCGGGTCTCATTTTTTCGACACATTTATTGTTTAATAAAGTTAATAAGAAGATTTATATTAAAAACTTTATTAAACAACAGTGTTTTGAAAGGTATGCTTTATTCTTTTTGTGACGCGTTTATTTAAATAAAGAAGATTTTTTCGTCGTCGTGGTTAGATGTATTTAGAATATGATTTTAAAGAAAAATAATTCTAATTGGAAAATAGAAGTTTGGATATCTTTACATCAATATTTATTTCGATTTTGGATTTTGGATGTGCAAATTACAATTTTTTAAGATGAATTTTCAGCGATAGTTTTAGGATCTTGGAATCAACAAGGGATGGTTTTCGAAATAGATTGGATTGCAACATTGGAATTTGTTGTGTTTTTTGAACAGTAAAAAGTATTTTTCGTGATTTTGTTTGGGTGCGTTGTTTATAGATATGCACATATTTTTAATAAATATATTTGTGCACATTAAAAAATGTTCAATTGGGTTACGGATAATCAAAATGGAATGTGGATTATTGGTAATGGATTTACAAAAAAGAAAAAGGACTCTTGGTGAACAAATGGAAGGAACAAAAGTCCTAGAGGTCCATTAGGATGGCGGGCGGAAAAACACCCCGACCCCCATGCAAGCATGGAGGCGGAAAACAACCACCCACCGGCACCGTGGGAAAACCGGCAGCCACATTAGGATTAACCGCCAAAATAATCTGACCACGGTGGAACGAGGCCAAGAAAAACCGCCCGTCGTGGGCAGAGATGGCCAAAATCCGTCCGCGGCGGTCGGAATCGCGGCAGAAAAACCCCAACCCACCGCAAGTATAGCGGAGACACCGCACCATAAGTTAGGATATCCCCGACAGTCCCGCAGTACGTACCACTTTCTCCGACCGCCGTAGTCGCCCAATGGGATGAATGGGAGAGCCAGTGGAAGAGCTGAAGCACAGCCACCGCGGCGGACGTACCGTAAAAAATTGAAGCCAAAACCCTACAAGAAGGCCAAAAAGTGCACACAGAAAACTAGCCATGCCCCCCAAATACACAAAACACACTCCAATGACACAACCACATGGCAAAACGAAAAATTCAAATGCCAGGACAACACACCTGTCAGCAACACCCCAATTGGACACACCCACATAGCTGAGTATAAAACCAGCCCCTTCCCTGACCACAATCCCTTGCAAAAATCCAGGAGAGAAGGGACACATACCACAGCTGACAGGAGAGCCAAAGGACACAACATCACTAGCCACACCACACACAGCACCACCAACACCTCCACACCAGCACAACTAACCCTCCTGCACAACACACACCATACACAGCACAACCACAACCACCACTCACACTCCTGCATCCACAATCACTTTGCACACACACACCATGGTCACACAGAAAATGCCCAAATTCACTGAGAGTGAGTTGAAGGTCATGGTAGATGAGATAGTCAGAATGGAACCACAGCTTTTTGGTAGCCTGGTTCAACAGACACCATTGGCCACAAGGACACAAATGTGGGCAAGGATAGTCCAAAGGGTCAATGCAGTAGGGACCACCCCAAGATCAAAAAAGGAGATCATTAAGCGGTGGCATGATCTGAAGAGGGTGGTCAAGGAGAGGAGGAGCAAGAACTGTGAGCTGGCTCAGAGGACTGGTGGTGGCCCTCCCATTCCCCAAAAACCATTCACACCATGGGAGGAGAAGGTGCTTGCCATACTGCATCCAGGGAGTCTCACAGGAGTAGCCGGGGAAGTGGAGGCTGGTAAGTACAAACAAATGATTACCGCCACTCTGCTATGTACTGACTTGCACAACTACAAAGCTACACCACCTAGGACAAATTCCATCCATCTGCATCACACACCCACAAAAACATGGCTCACAGATCCAACATTCACCCACTCCCATTCACCCCAAATGTAGCTACCAACATTACCATGGGGGCATGTCTACAGGCAGACAGCACTACAACTCCCACCTGGCCCCCTTGTCCCACAGCATCAGTAAGATGGAGCCCTCCACCCACCCCACCCAGAAGCATGTGTCAGCCATTACACAACCCACATCAAACTCACAGGTAGGTAGCCATATTCCCTGTGAGGGTGTCTGTGGGTGGGGGGCCTGCAACACTATCCCAACCGTATTCCCTGTCCCACAGCCTACCAAGATGGATCCGTCCCCCCACCCCACCCAGAAGCATGTGTCAGCCATTACACAACCCACATCAAACCCACAGGTAGGTAGCCATATTCCCTGTGAGGGTGTCTGGGGGTGGGGGGCCTGCAACTTTATCCCCACCATACCCCCGTCCCACAGCCTACCAAGATGGATCCCTCCCCCACCCCACCCAGAAGCATGTGTCAGCCATTACACAACCCACATCAAACTCACAGGTTGGTAGCCATATTCCCTGTGAGGGTGTCTGGGGGTGGGGGGCCTGCAACACTATTCCCACCATACCCCCTGTCCCACAGCCTACCAAGATGGATCCCTCCCCCCACCCCACCCAGAAGCATGTGTCAGCCATTACACAACCCACATCAAACTCGCAGGTAGGTAGACATAATCCCCGTGAGGGTGTCTGGGGGTGGGAGGCCTGCACCACTACTCCCACTATGCTCCCTGAGCTCCACCTGAGCAAGATTGAGCCCTCCCCCACCCCACCCAGAATCAGTTGGAAGCCATTGCAATACACCAAACAAACTTACAGGTAAGGAGCCATCTTCAAAATGAGGCTGTTTGTGTGGGGGGGGAGGCCTGCACCCTGCTCCCACCATGCCCCCTGTCCCACACCTGAGCAGGATGGAGCCCTCCCCCACCCCACCCATAAGCATTTGGAAGCCATTGCAGTACACCAAACAAACTTACAGGTAAGTACCCATCTTCCCTGGGAGGGTGTTTGTGGGTGGGAGGCCTGCACCACTACTCCCACCATGCCCCCTGTCCCACACCTGAGCAGGATGGAGCCCTCCCCCACCCCACCCAGAAGCATTTGGAAGCCATTGCAGTACACCAAACAAACTTACAGGTAAGTAGCCATCTTCACAATGAGGCTGTTTGTGGGGGAGGCCTGCACCACTACTCCCACCATGCCCCCTGTCCCACACCTGAGCAGGATGGAGACCTCCCCCACCCCACCCATAAGCATTTGGAAGCCACTGCAGTACACCAAACAAACTTACAGGTAAGTAGCCATCTTACCTAGGAGGGTGTTTGAGGGTCGGAGGCCTGCACCACTACTCCCACCATGCCCCCTGTCCCCCACCTGAGCAGGATGGAGCCCTCCCCCACCCCACCCAGAAGCATTTGGAAGCCATTGCAGTACACCAAACAAACTTACAGGTAAGTAGCCATCTTCTCTGGGAGGCTGTTTGTGGGGGGAGGTCTGCACCACTACTCCCACCATGCCCCCTGTCCCACACCTGAGCAGGATGGAGCCCTCCCCCACCCCACCCAGAACTATTTGGAAGCCATTGCAGTACACCAAACAAACTTACAGGTAAGTAGCCAGTACGTGCACCCACCCATTTTCCACAAATTAAATGGTGCCATATGACAACACCAGCCCTCTCATTGCACAAAGAGGCATACCTACCCCATTGCCAAGCACAGTGTGCACACAGGTAAGCTAAGGAAGCTGTCACAGCTACCAAAGTTTGACACATCAATGCACAAGTAGAAGAAAGTCAGGGCACAACCATGCACAGCACCTAGTAACATGTGCATCGCCATGGGGCAAGTGCAACAAGGACCATTCGAAAAATAAGAAAGCATGTGTGGTGGTACAAATCAAGATATGCACATGACAGGACAAAGGGATGCAGGAGATGACAATGGCCAGTCCATGGCCAGATGTGACGTCTGCTAGGTGAGACAAATAACCAATGAGTTCTCAATTAAACACATGTTGTGCCAGGCCCTAGATGGCAACAAGTCCCTGTAAACCTCAATTGTGCACGGGTCGCATGGTATGCCTTGACACCTCACACCATGGACAAGTGATGCATGTACCACTGCATCATGTCAGGAAGCACAGTACTGCACATAGTCAACAATGTGATGATATGTCAATTGTGCAGTGTACAAAAAGTGAATGACACACAGCTAACACAAAGCTTGCCGGGTGCACTGCAATGACCATTTCACATCTGACCCACAGGTGACCAAGAACTCACTGCAGAGGACAACACCAGCAACCTGCAGAGCCAGTCTCCACCCACGGTACAAGGACTCTCGGATGTTGACTCTCAGGATTCCATGGACGATGAGCTCGTGGCCGGCCCATCTGGTGTGACAGGGAGCAACAGGTCCCAGGACCCCATCGTCCCCCGACCACATCTTCGCCAACAACAACTCCACAGCAGACCCCTGCTGTCACGGCCTGTGCGGCCACCGCCACCACCACCAGTGCTGCCTGCAACACCCTCCCTGTCCCAGAGGATGACCAGCACATACCACCGACGGAGGAGGGCAGGGAGAGGATGCGGGTGCCCACAGTGGTGAGGCAAAAGGTCCGTGGCAGCAGGGCAGGTGGGAGGGACAGGGTCACCCAGGGACAGCAGGAGGCTGGGACCCATTCCCTGGAACACATCACCAGAGTCCTGGGTTCATATGAACAGGCCCAGGGACAAACGGGCTGGTTGGATGAACTGTTGCATGAGCTCATCCTGCTGATGAGGTCCATCGACACCCGCATGGGACAAATCATGGACCTCTTGGGCCAGCAAGTGGTGGTACTGAGGGACAGGCATGCGCCACAGACAACACCTCCACCTCCCTCTGGTGAGCCGTACAATGACAGTTCACCATCCTCCCCTGTGCCCACAGAGAGGGGTGAGTCCTCAGACCCCAGTGGCCCTACAGCAGGACCCACCCCTGCCAAACGCCGAAGGGGCCATACTAAGAAGACCCTGGGAGTATCTGGAGGCCAAGCATCTTCCAGACGCCAGTCACGGAGCCAGCCATGATGGCAACCCTCTCCACCACTGCATTGACTTTTTGGACTGTCCTTCCCCACACTGCCTTGTGAATAGCATCTGTCTGTTGGACTGGGTCACCACAGCAATGTGGTGACTACTCGACTATCTCATCTACCACAACTGTCAACTCACTGCTCCATCCCACCCCCAATGGAAATGTGCACCCTCCCCTCGCATCTCACCATTGTAAATAAAATATCCTCACACTCATGTTGGTGTGTCCGCTCCATCTTTATTGCAGGATGTACAGTCTTCAACATGATCACAATGTACCAGGAGCATGGGCTGTATGTAGGCAAGGATAAGTCGAAGGCACCTAGGGAAACACAACAGAACAACTGTCACTGGTCTGGGTGTGGTATCACAGACATCACACAACCCCTACCATCAGGATAACCCAACATGCACATGTCACAATGGCCAACAAGTGTCAACATACACGTCCTGTTGATGTCCCCGAATGACATGTCCCAGAAACATTTCCAACCACCACTGAGTCTACAACTGGCTGACGCTACCACTCTCACATGCCTCTTCACAACAACAGCAATATCAGCTGACAATGGGTATGTTGCACATTGACACCCACCATCAAGTGAAGTAGCGGGTGATGAGCTGTTCACGCAGGTCAACACCTTCCTCCTCTCCACTGTCCTCATCACTGGACACGGCTTGGTTTGCAGGCTGGGGCCTTGGGTCCTCACCGTCATCCAGGAGCAGGGGAATCTCCTTGCGAATGGCCAGGTTGTGGAGCATGCAGCATGCCACAACAATCTGACACACCTTCCCGGGCAAGTATGCCAGTGCACCTCCGGTCTTGTCCAGGCAGCGGAAACCTGACTTGAGCAGACCAAAAGTACGCTCCACCACACAACGTGTCCTCCCATGGGCCTCATTGTAGCGGACTTCAGCCGGGGACCTGGGATTCCACAGTGGGCTTAGCAACCAGGGACGGTTGGGATATGCAGAGTCACCTAGGTATGACAAACACAAATAGACATTGCAACGTCGCTGAGTTTCAGGACAGCAGGTCACACACACAGCATTCCACACGACTAGGCATACTCACCCACAATCCATGCACGCTCGGGAAGATTAGCCATCAGCTGGGGCACTATGCTGTTCCGCAGGATGTAGAAGTCATGGGCCTAGCCTGGGAATTTGGCACACCCCTGCGAGATGGTCATGTCTGCCAGGCACACCAGCTGCACATTGATGGAGTGGTAATGCTTGCGATTGCGGTATATGTGCTCACTTGCCTGTGGTGGCACAAGACCGACATGGGTGCAATCAATGGCCCCAACAACATTGGGGATGTGTCCAAGGGGATAGAAGTCTCCCTTCACAGCTGGCAATTCAGCACCCCTGGGGAAATGGATGTATCTGTCCTTGTATAGCATCATGGCGGACAGTACATCACGCAGAACCATGCTGAACATCGGTTGTGACATCCCACCAGCGCTGGCCACAGTCTCCTGGAACGATCCAGTGGTAAAAAAATGCAGGGATGCCATCACCTTATAAGTAGGGGTGAAAGCTGTTGGATATGCCCTGCGGGGCTGCAGGTGGGGCTCCAACTGATCACAAAGGGTTTTCAGGGTGGCTCTGTCCAGGCGGCATTTCCGTATGATCTCAACATCCTCCAAGTCCTCCAGCACCGTCAAATGATGAGTCAAATTTGGCCTCCTCCTATTTGAGATGATAGTGGACACATGTCAATGCAATACTTCATGAGATGTGCACAGCATACACGTTCTGGATGACACAACCACAACAATGACTGACATCTATGGTGACTAACAGACCAGCTTACATGGAGTGACACCTTCAGCTACACAAAGGGCACACGTGTCAACTTACACAAGACAAGTAACTCAAACACCACCTTGGTCAATGTGAATGCACATAGCGATATGGCCACAGTTCACCTGGGCACGCCTGGGAGTATAGCATCCAGCATATGTGTAACTAATCAAAACCACTGGCTCATACCTAGCTGCTGTACCTGTCACACCTTAATGCGTCATTACAAACTGGCACACATCCACCACACAATGACCACATTCGGCGCTGGAATGACAAATGTATTCATGAGCAGACATGAGAGGCAATGCTAAATAGATCATCATTCATTGAGACGAGCATCGCTGTGATTGTCACTGGACCTCAACACATTGACATGTGTACATATTGTACAGTCCAGAACAACACTGTCCTGCCTACACCAACATCAACTCCATAAGTGACATGTGAGTGGGTACAGGCAAATCTACGTTACACACACACAAACATGGCATGTGTAGCCATCAGTGGAGTGAATTGAGCATTAGCATCGTGTGCACAATGATGTGCCATTGAACATGTTGGCACTGTGCACTGTTGATGTTTGACAGATGGCCATCGCCATTGTATGGCACCCAAATTGCGGTAGCTACCGCCTGGCCCCGGCAGTGTGTCACCAGCATCCCCATTCACACAAGTGTGGTAGTGATAGGCATGTAGACATGTGGAAATGGCGGTTGGCATACTCCGCCGCCTGAATGGCGGAGCCTCGTGTCAATGTATGGCACCCAAATCACGGTAGCTACCGCCTGGCCCTGGCGGTGTGTCACCGGCACCCCCATTCACACAAGTGTGGTAGTGATAGGCATGGAGACATGAGGAATTGGCGGTTGGCATGCTCCGCCACTGAAATCGCGGTAGCGCACCCCAGGCCCCTGTGTTGTGTCACCGCCATGGAGCATGCCCATACGGCCAATGGGAGCCATGATTGCGGTGGCATGATGCAATTTTGAAGATCGAGGTAGATCGAGGTAGGCGTGCTCTGCCACCGCGGATACGGTCATTGGATGCATTTGAAAGATGCACCACCGCGGTAGTGCACCCCGGGCCCCTGCGTTGTGTCACCGCCATGGAGCATGCCCATACAGCCAATGGGAGCCATGATTGCGGTGGCATGATGCAATTTTGAAGATCGCGGCGTGCTCTGTCACCGCGAAGGCGGTCATTGGATGCATTTGAAAGAGGCAGGCCTGGACCACCAATTGCTGCAGCTTTGCACCTTTGAAACGACCCCAGGGGGCTATATATGTGTGGGAGTGAGCCTCACATTTCCACTGCTCCCAGAGCCTGCTGCCAGCGACCCCTCACCTGCTGCTGCATCCAGGAACTGCTGCCTGAGACCCCTTACCTGCTGCTGCCTCCAGGGACTGTTGCCTGAGACCCCTCACCTGCTGCTGCCTCCAGGGACTGCTGCTTGAGAACCCTGAGCACCCAATTCCGCCACTGTTGTGTCACGTCCATAGTGACGGCAATGACAGAGAAGATCTATGCCAGTCCCTTCACGAGCGAGGAGCTGGAGGTCCTGGTGGACGACGTGCTCACACAGTACCCAAGGCTATATGGTGCCCCAAATGTCGTGGTAAGTCTTCGAACAGTGGTAGGCGAGGGCAGGGGGCCACACATGTAGTTGGACTGATGCAGTTGGTGCCTGGGAGTGTGGGGTAGTGTCATGCACTGCCTGAAATGCTGTCTCCAGTGGGAGGGTGTGTGTACCCAATGCCACAGCTTTCCCTCCCTGCACATGTATGTATGAGTGACCTGTGTTGTGTTGTCAGCCATACAGTGACACAGAAGGTTGTTCATGCTGTAGTCAGGACAGTGATTGCTTGGCTGGATGGCTGTGTGTGCCCTGTTGTCCTTCTCAGTGTGAGCCCAGCTGGCCTGCACAGTCCCCGCCTACAAAGTCAAGGACACCTCACTAAACTTACAGAGTATGACATCAGTCTTTTCACATTGCACTCCAGCTATGGGCCAGAACTAGTTGTGTGTCTGTTTGGACAGAGCCACAAGCAGGGTGTTGTGCTGTGTGGTCATCACATGACTCACTCATGCCTGAGTATCCTGTTTCCACGCACTGCTTGAGTCTATGTAGTGAGTTTGCACAATGTGATTGCACAGGGTGGTGTGCAACATGTAGATTTGGTCAACTTTTGTCATGCATTGCTTGCATATGTTTGTTCTGTTGCTGCCACTGACCTGACCCTACATCTCTCTCTCCCATGCAGCATCACCTGTGGTTACGGAGGGACAGGAGACGGACACCAGTGGGGGTAAAACTAGCACCACATCTGCCCAGGAGCCCAGTGACACAGATGTCACCAGCGCCTCAGAGGGGGACAGGAGTCTGCTGGAGGAGTCTCAGCCTGAGACGCAAAGCACCACATCATCCGATGCCAGCGGGGATGCATCCATGTTGGAGGGCACAGGGAATGGGGTCTCTGCATCGACTTCCACCACACAGCGGCCATTGCCCACCCTCCCAGCCACTTCCTCTGGTGCTGCCCGTGTCCGCCTCAGTAAGAGGGTGAGAGTGTCCTTCAGCCCTGGCACCTCTGGCCCTGCCCTTGTCCCCCTGCTGTCATCAGTGCTGAGTCTGTGGACCTTTTGTGCCAGCTATGTGTAGGCCAGACAGCTCTCCTCAATGCCTTCATTGACCACAACAAGAAATTGGCCCAGGTGGTTGCTTTCATGGAGGGCATACATTCCGACGTATCCAGCATTTTCCCTGAGGCAAGCAACCCTTGGATTAGGAATAGTAATTTAAACCCCTACCACTAGCCAGCATTTTCCTTAAGGCAAGCACCCTTTGGAGTAGGAATAGTAATTTAACCCACTATCCAGCATTTTCCCTGAGTTAGGCACCCTTTGGAGTTGGAATAGTAATTTTAACCCACTATCCAGCATTATCCCTGAGTTAGGCACCCTTTGGAGTTGGAATAGTAATTCTTACCCCAACACTATCCAACATTTTCCCTGAGGCAAGCACCCCTTGGAGTAGGAATAGTAATTTAAACCCCACCACTATCCAGCAATTTCCTTGAGGCAAGCACCCTTTGGAGTAGGAATAGTAATTTAAACCCCAACACTATTCAGCATTTTCCCTGAGTCAAGCACCCTTTGGAGTAGGAATAGTAATTGTAAACCAACCACTATCCAGCATTTTTCCTGAGTTAAGCACCCTTTGGAATTGGATTAGTTATTTTTACCCCACCACCATCCAGTTTTTTCCCTGAGGTAAGCACACTTTGTAGTTGTAATAGTAAATGTAACCTCACCACTATCCAGCATTGTCCCTAAGGTAAGGACCCCTTGGAGTAGAAATAGTAATTTAAACAACACCACTATTCAGCCTTTTCCCTGCGGCAAGCACCTCTTGGAGTAGGAATAGTAATTTAAACCCCACCACTATCCAGCATTTTCCCTGAGGCAAACACCTCTTGGAGTAGGAATAGTCATTTTAACCCCACCACTATCCACCATTTTCCTTGAGGCAAGCACCCTTTGGAGTAGGAATAGTAATTTAAACCACAACACTATCCAGCATTTTCCCTGAGGCAAGCACCCTTTGGAGTGGGAATAGTAATTTTAACCCAACCACTCTCCAGCATTTTCCCTAAATTAAGCACTCTTTGGAGTTGGAATAGTAATTTTTACCCTCCACTAGCCAGCATTTTCCATGAGGCAAACACCCCTTGGAGTAGGAAAATATATTTTAATCCCTATAATATTGATTATTTTTTCTCTGGCAAGCAATGTTTGGTTTTGTAATACTATTTTTACATAACCAGTATCTTTACTTTCTCGACTAACCAGAATTTTCTCTCAGTTAAGTAGTCTGTGAAATAGGAATTTTGGGGCCCATTAGGATGGTGGTCGGGGAGAAATCTCCCCGACCGCCATGGTAGCGGGAAAAGACCGCCTACAAGGACCGCGGCATAACCGCCGGTCCAATTAGGATGCTCCGCAGTCGAAATCCGACCGCGGCGGTCGGATTCTGGCGATTAACATTGCGGCGGTCACTGCTGCCAGCAGCACCGCTGTGATGTTAAAAGGAGCATGTCCTGCATCTCCCTGCACTGCGTGGCAGGCACTGCACTGTGCCTCCCACCTGGCACAGGGAAACCCAGTACACCCACACCCCCCAAACACATTGGGGGCCTGCAATGAGCCCCCGGAACCAGTCTCCACCAGCCTTTCAATGGCGGTCCCACCGCAGCCGAAAGGCTGGCTACCGCCGGCATCCTAATCATGCATGCGGTGCTTGGCCCTGATCCGCAACAATTGCAGTGGTCCAGCTCCGCCTGCAAAGCAAGCGGGCGGACTGCAACCGGCGGACATTTTGCGGGCAGAAAATCACACCACCGCGGTCACGACCGCATTGCTAATCGAACCAGCAGTTTCCCAGCTTTTGACAGTGGGCAGATGGCCGCTGCCGGACCGGCGGTTGCCACCACCGACCCGGCGGCTGTCATCCACCCGCCATCCTAATCGACCCATATTTTTTTATATTCAGCACTATCCAGCACTTTCCCTCATGCAAGCACCCTTTTGAGTAGGTATAGAAATTTTGCTTTCGCCTCAATCTATTTTGTATACGAGGTGAGCCTTATTTTTTGAGATGGATTAGTATTTTTGCATTCTAAATTATAATTAATTTTTGAGAGGGAAGTATATTTTAGAGTAATATTATTTGTTTAAAGACTTAAAAATGTTGAACTTTGTTTTTAATGTTAATTAATGTGACATTTAATTAAAAACAAAAAATAAAATTGATGTATATAGTTTTGTTCACTCACTTTATATATATAGGTGCCGATTACGATCCTGTGAAAATATTCCCCGTACGACTCGTATCCGGTCTTTTTACCGTACGAATCGTACAAGTGCCGTACAAACTGCCAACTACGATTCGCATGGGAAAAAGTCCATACGATTCGCATTGGGAATTATTCCCCACACGTCCTCGGGTCAGAAAATGTGTCCGACACTTCCCCGGACGATTTACCGTACAAACGTGAAAAGTGAAGTCCGACCGCGCAAGTACGATCTATCCCGTGCGTCCGAAGTCACAACCGTATGGAAATAACACCGTCCGCACCGAACTCCCATAGCAACCATGGAGACATGTGCCCACATACGCGCCGACCCCCCCAGCCCCCGTACGTACGCGCCGCCCCCCCCGCCCCCGTACGTACGCGCCGAACCCCCCGCCCCCGTATGTACGCGGCGAGCCCCCCGTGTATGTACACCTGTGTACGTGTCGTACCCCCCGTGTATGTACACCCGTGTACGTGTCGTACCCCCCCCGTGTATGTACACACGTGTACGTTCGAGTCGTACCCCCAAATGTGTATGTACGGTGCGTACCCCCAGGGGGTACGCACCGTACATACACGGGTGGGGGTAAGACTCGAACGTACACGGGTGTACATACACGGGGGGTACGACACGTACACGGGTGTACATACACGGGGGTACGACTCGAACGTACACGGGTGTACATACACGGGGGGGTACGACACGTACACGGGTGTGCATACACGGGGGGGTACGACACGTACATACGGGGGCTGGGGGGGGTCGGCGCGTACATACAGGGCTGGGGGGGTCGGCGCGTACATACGGGGGCTGGGAGGGGGGGTCGGCGCGTACATATGGGGGTTGGGGGGGGTCGGCGCGTACATACGGGGGCTGGGGGGGGTCGGCGCGTACATACAGGGGCTGGGGGGGGTACGGCGCGTACCGGGCCCCCTACTCTGGTCGTTTCGCGCCGTACTTCGCTTTTCCGGCACTTTTTGGGTGCCGTGAAAATATTGCCGTCCGGACTGCTGTCGGTTCGAAACGTACTTCCTGGGTCGTGAAACGCTGCCTGAATGCGTCCCGACGTCACGTCGCAGCATTCCCGGATCACATTCGTATGTATATTTTAGTCGGTCGGTGTTTTTTTACGATTCGTACGGAAATGGTGTTTCCGTGCGAATCGTACTTCCATGTTTGTAAAGTTTTACAACCGGGTACGAGTCGGACGGAGAAAACGCTCCGACTGACGGTTCGTACCCCGGTTTTTCCAGGATCGTAATTGGCACCATATTGTCTAAAAAGTTGTTTTTTAGTCTGTATAATAGAAGTTTGACTATTTTTCCAGAGAAACTAAAAGAAAAAAAAAATGCGTTATTCTATTATATTTGGATTTGGATTACTTTGCAAATATTTAACAATTACTTTACATTTTACTTACTTGGAATTTTAGATGGGTTAGTTTGATGTCGTAAATTCTTGAATAGCAAAACGCGTGTGGTGTGTCTGGTAGACAGTGAACCAAGTTTTGTGGTGTAGAACGTTATTTGAAAAGAAAATATGTTTTGTGTCTATTTTTTGTCGTGTCTTTAATGCTGTGTAAAACTGTAAAAAAAATTGAAGTTATGCTAATGTTCGTTACTTTTTTTCATGTATGTTATGACCGCCATTTTGGCGACCTGGGAGTCAAGGAGATTTCATTGAAAGAGTTGTAGGACGTTCGTTTGTGTGCATTTTAAAATGGTGGGCTATTTGTTTAGATTCAGATTAGCTTTGTGTTATTGGGCTTTAATTATGTAAAATTTTTAACATAATTAATGTACGATTTTTACGTAAAATAAAGTGTTTTAATGTTTGTTTTTTGAACTTGTGGTCATTTAGAAATTTGATTGACAAATTTTTAAAAGATGTGTTTTTCATGAAATTATCCATATTATCAATATTTTATATATTATTATATTTTTATAATTTAATATAAACAACGGTTCCCATGGGTGTAAATGCTCTTCACTGGTCATACTTGAATGCCTTTCTAAACCATGTGTTCGATGCATCACTGTTAGATTCAGAGATGTCACATGTGCAGCATTTTGAACTAATTGTACAAAATGAGATGGTAAGCAAGAGCAATGTAAGCTGTGCAAAGTTTGCATAATGGCAAAAAGAAGTTAGGGACATTCTGACTTGGTGTGTACTTCTGCAGTCTGGACAGAATGTTACAAAGTGTTGACTAAACTTATAAAAACAAGATGTTCATTACTAATAGTATATACAGACGATTCACCCAAACAGAAGAGTGGTATAGTGATCCACCTGAAGCATTGTGTAGATGCAGTCATTGGACTTGGCAGTGTGTTGGCCATTGTTCACATGTGAAACTGGTGAGATGTTTCCAATGTGCACAACATTCAGATTCATATTCCTAACACAGTGCATAGATGACACAAGACAGTGGGCCACGTATCTCTCACCCTAGCTATGCCTACTACCTTGGTGTCTCCACAATAAGAGTTAGATGTGTGACCTGACAGGAAAGAACTTAAGCTACAGGACAAATGAGTACAATCACTGTTATCAGTGTTATATGACTTATGCAATGACTACGCCAGCTTAATGTATGACAATAAAGTTATATGACCTGTAACATTAGACCCAATGGTTCCCAAATTGATGACTAGGCATTGCAGACTGGATACCATGTCCCAATTCAATTGTGTGACTCCTATTCCCATTGTGAGGTCTAAAATTCCTTTCATTAGATGAGACACGTATGTCATGACACAAGACCGTTAGTAGCGAAAGACAATACATCAGCTGTTACATATTGAAGTAGTTGCCATTGTGGTTGTGATTTTTGATATTACTACTCCCAATGTCACTGACAACATCATGTGTGAGGGTGCGTAGGTTAACTTGTGTACTAACATGTGGTATTTACGGAACTGTCTAAGGCACAGAGAGAGGGATGGGTAGAGCAAGAAAAAGAGGTTCAGTCCCTGTGCTCCCAAGGCAGTACATCAAAATCACTAGAGGGTAACTGTCCCTATAAAAGATGCTTGCCAAATCGGCAGCGGAAAGGGTGAATGGAAAGAAAATTGTTAATAGTCCATCTGGATAGATGAATATTAGGTTGGATGGAAGGGAAAGTATGTGGCAGGGGAATTCCTCAAATTTGAAGAGTTGCCCACACACACCCGTTAAGTTGTCATGCTTCATCATAGGGTGTTTGGCTCCTCGTGGGGGTGGTGCTGCAGTCTCCCACGGGTCCCGCAAGAGGGTTCTTTAGCAGAAATCTTTTGAGAGGAACGCTGCAGTGGTGAGTGCAGGTATGTGGGGAGTGTGCTGGTGAATTTAAAATAACGTAACAGTACCCTTGGTAGTATTTATTCTTGGGTCCGTTCGGTATGATTAAAAGCAGGAAAAAAGTACTTGTGTACCCTTACTCCAGTGAGGAGGGTCAGTTCATTTTTTCAAAAAAGGTGAGCAGTGATTAAAAAGTCATGGGGTCGACATGTTTCACGCCCTATTGGTCCATACTGGATCCCTGGCGTTTCATCAGTACCGGAAAGTATTTGGTGTCCGTGAGCCCCGGCATTCGTACTGCACTGCCTGAAGTGCCTCTATATGTAAGCCAGTCACTAGATGTTGCCGCCGGACTGGGGGCGAGGCGAGAGGGCAGAGCGCTTCTAGTGCGCGTCACTTCCGGTGCGCTACCCAGAAGAGAGTGCAGGAACCTCATTGTTTGATGGGAAATGTAGTTCCGTGTCTGACGTGTGTAGTCCACATCCATTAACACTGCAGATTACTCTGGAGTGGAATACTTTGGGCAGCCCAGTGGTATTTAAACATCACATTATATGTGACAATTGAAAACCGGGTAGTGATAGCACTGGAAAAATGTAGCCCTATGCATCTACATTCAATCAAGCATTTGTAGAGCGCACTAATCACCCATGAGGGTCTCACGGCGCCGAGGAAGGGCGGGTGCAGTTACTGCTCGAACAGCCAGGTCTTGACGGTGAGGTAGGAAAATGATCTGCCGCCGGTGGTCGTCCTGTGGATGCGTGGAATGGTGGCGAGGGCGAGGTTCCAAAAATTAAGTCCTACGTCAGGGATACCAAACACCTACTCAACATACTTGCAGATGTTGAATACGACCCATCAAAGGAAACAATACTGTGCTTGGACGTTGAAGCTTTATACACAAGCATTCCACAAGAGGAAAGCATCCAACTCATACAGACTATACTGAGAAGAGAAGAATGATCTTGGGAGGCTCCAGTAAAATTTGTTGTGGAACATATGCGGATCGCCCTTACGAAAAACATTTTCAGATTCGAGGACCAACTGTATCTGCAAGTCCATGGGACTTCGATGTGCAGTACCTTTGCCCCCAGCATTGCCTGTCTCTATATGGGGTACATTGAAGAGGAACACATCTGGTCCAACAATCCCTTCTTGGACAAAATACAGAAATGGTTAAGGTACATAGATGTCATTTTTGTCATCTGGCATGGAGATCAGGATAGTACCATGGACTTCATAACTTGGATTAATATAATCAATCCCTTTCTCAAGTTTACCAGTTCCTGTAATAACAGGACTGTCTCCTTCCTGGACATCAATATCTTGGCCAGAGATGGAAGATTGGAAAGCTTGTTATACAAGAAGCCTACTGTCCGCAACGGACTTCTGCACTTCAATAGTGCACACCCCGGTCCTTGAAAGAGAACCTCCCCATTGGGCAATATCTAAGGATACGGAGGAACTGCTCAAATCTGCAGGATTATAATGAAGAGGCCAAATTCCTCCCAACTAAACTGGAAGAGAAAGGCTACCCCAGAAAGACGATTGAGCAAGCTAAAAAATCATGAAATACACCACGTGAGGCATTGCTGGAAACAAATACGAGAAAAAAAACACAGCACTTATCTGTGTTATCTAACAACATAAAGAAAAATCATAAAGAACAATTGACGCATCCTGACATCTAACAAATTAACTTTTGAGAATCCCATTTTCTAGTTCAGGAGGAATAAAAGCATAAGGAACATGCTGGTCCATATGGACAGTTGGGAACCAGCATGGGACACTCAGATGACCTTATGGAACCAACCACCTGTTAAGGGCCATTTCCCCTGTGGGAACTGTGCGGTGTGTCCCTTCACCAAACAAACTAGGAACATTGACTTGGGCATGCAATCAGATTGGGAACAAAGAGACCACACCAATTGTAACACCTCCAATGTGGTCTACTTGATCATCTGTTCATGCGGAATTAAATATGTCGGAATGACAACGCAAAAAGTTAAGCTCCGCATAGGTGAACATAGAAGCACAATCAAGAGAGCAATCACCGCCACGAGACTGACGGCACATTACTTGGAAAGTAAACACAGCGAAAAAGATCTAACATGGACAGTTATTGAAAAGGTGAAAGAAGGTCCCAACATTTCTAAAAGACCCCTTGAGAGAGAACAACATTGGGTGTATAGCTTGGGTACGGACAGCCAGGGTTTAAATGACTCTATCCCATGGAATGCCCTGAATAGAAATTGAATACCTTGATAAACAGCTATGCCTGTCTACACACATAATACCTTCTGAGCATAATTATGCAGTATACAGGCATATTACCACCCCTATGGGAATCAGGGTTTGATATTAAATAAAATCAAATATAAAATCACATAAAAAAAGAGTTGTTGCAACAAAGACACCATTAAAACGGAACTACAGCAGAACCGTATTAGAAGATCTATGTACAGTGTCATCCTTTATAACGCTGTTATTTTGCTCCAATCGATAAAAAAGACACTATCTTGATTAACATCACAAACATAATGTAGATGCAAATGCCTACATTTTCCCAGTGCAATCAGTACCCGGTTTTTAATTGTCACATATAATGTGATGTTTAAATACCACCGGGCTGCCCAAAGCATTCCACTCCCGAGTAATCTGCAGTGTTAACGGAGGTGGACTACACACGTCTGACGCGAATCTACATTTCCCATCAAACTATAGGGTTCCGGCACTCTCTTCCGGGTAGCGCACCGGAAGTGACGCACACTAGGAGCGCTCTGCCCTCTCGCCTCGCCCCCAGTCCGGCGGCAACATCTAGTGACTGGCTCATATAGAGAGGCACTTCAGGCAGTGCGAGGCAAATGTCGGGGCTCACGGACACCAAATAGGTTTTTCATGGGGCAGGACCTTTGTAGTAGTAAGTCAATCATGCGAAAAAACAGCGACAGACAGAGGTAATGTGTTCTGATTTATAACTATACCTGGAGCTCTAACGCAGGAGTGTTCTATCTTTACTTCCCTTAACAGCGGTTGACTACAAGGCTACACCACCGTGACCCATGAGATATAATTATTCCCCTCTAATTGGGTAAGGATGAGAGAAAGTGTATTGGCAATCATACTGGCACGAATTACATATAGAGAAACAGCAACACCATGTATGATAATTCTATATAAAACGTGTGACCACTACTGAGATGTATGTGTATTGTGTCACTGGTTGGTTGAAAGCGTGAGTGTTGTTTCTGGACCAGGCGGTCTTCACTTATAAGCACAATTTGTATGCTATTAGATCACGCACACTACCAAGTGGGTAGATTTGGATCAATGGATCCACTATGGCTCTGCCATTTTGATCAATCAATCATGGATCATGGAATCAAAAGTATGTGTGCACCTTTGCATGATGGGTGCAACTGTACATCGGGACTGTTATTGTAATGCATAATTATTTGTCCTGTCCTCTTTTGTTCTCCTTACAGGCAGAATTTTTCGTTCTCAGAAGAAGGGAGATAAGTATTCTCCCCACTGTTATTGATGTTATTATTATTAATATTATTGTCACAAAGGTTACAGCTTTCCGTACCTTCAATACTAATATATAGGTCAAAAAATGTTTTTGGGGTCAACACCAGGGAGGGAATTTTTAGCTGTGCCCTGATGAAAGCCCAGGACCATTTTTGGCCACAGAATTTTTGGGCTGAAACATGTTGGCAGTCTTTTAGGGTCATAGGACCATAACCTACAAGAAGACCAGTTATTACTCTTAACGTCCACTACATCCCTGTGCATAAAGGGATACCTGGGGATTATAGTTGGCCTACATCTCCTAAGAGCTCCCTGAAATACGGTTGAGCCCACCCTGACTTTTGGGAGTCAGGGTGTACCCGATGATCAAGCATGACACCAATAGGGTGTGTGAGGGTTAAATAACAAAAGGAATTGCTTCCTTCCAGCATTTTGCGGCATACGCCACCTAAAGGAGTTGAAGAGTCTATGAGCCCCATTGGGGTTTGGATACATTATTGTGAGTATAGTTAAAGTCGGGAGGAGGTATCCACACCCTCACCTCTCTTACCCCTTCTTGTGGACAGTGGGGGGCCCTCCACTGCCACCTGTGGGTTGCAGTTAATCAAAGCTAACCCATATATGGAAGGGGCTATCCTTAATCATGCTAGTGGCCATGTTGGAGAGGCTATTGTGTGATGAGCAATGCTACAAAGAATGTATATCAGAAATAAAAATTAAAAATTAATAAGGAATCATGACGTGCATCGTGTGTTACAAGGATTTTATGTTATGTAGGAAAGCAGTGGTAGGGAGAATGAATATCCGTGTTAGGTCTAAAAAAATAGCTGTCAATATTCTTGTAGTACGCATGACCCATCTCATGAAACACGAGCAGGGGGGGAGGGATACCGAATCCTGGATCCAATGTTCCAATGGGACGGGGGAACGATTGTGGTTAATTAATAAACTCTGCCAATGGTATATCATCATAGAGTCCTTGGGTATGTGACTTTAGATGGAACATCCACCGATGTTCCTATGCAAAAAGGATGTTTGCTGTCCAACTCTGGTTGGATTCTATAATGGTCCAACGTAGACTGTCAGGTGTATGGTTGGACTCTAGAAAATGCGAGCACATCTTGGGGTTATTGTTTTGCAGCCTATAATGCTGCGATGTTCGCTGACTCGTATCTTTACCGGTCTAGTGATCATCCCTTCATAGCGGAGGTGATAGGGGCATGTAATCAGATAAACACCATTTTGGTATTACAATTTGTGTGTCGTCTTTGCTGCCATGGTTTTTTAAACCCAGGTCTAAACTATTGATTTATGGAACAGTATAAAAAACAATCACACAAGTCTAATCAATGTAGTTAGTTGATCTGTGAAGATTTTTTATGATACCTATAAGTCAAGTACATACAGATTACTCATGTGATTCATTTTACTTTGTGTTCACAGCATCAGAACCGGCCAACGGAGGAGGCAGCGCCATGGAATAAAAGGAAGCAGCTCACTAGACTGGTTCCAGTGCTGAGTCCGGGCAGGTGGGAACTAGTGGCAAGGAGTGTGAGGGGAGCCTCACTGAGGGCACGTTAGACGTAACATCTGTCGGATCCCAGACCAGCTCAAGCTCCAGTGAGAACTCCCATGTAGTGGATTGATGACCCAGGAACTGAATCCTCTGCATCCGAGTCCATCTCCACACCTGCCATCTCCACCTTCCTAGCTGCTACCCAGCCCATTGTCCGTGGCCACTCCCCTAGACGGGGAGGTGTCTCTTTTGCGCCAGACACCTCATCCCCTCCCCATGTCTCCCCTGCTGCCCTGAGTGTAGAGGCCATTGGCATCCTGAAGCAGATCTCTGTGGGGCAGACAGCAGTGCTGCATGTCCTCCAGGTGCATACCAATCATCTCACACAAATGGTATAGTTCCTGGAGGGCATTAACTCGGACATGTCTGCCCTATAGAGATCCAGTCAGGCTCTGGCCTCAACACTGATGGTGGCATTGACCTTAATCCAGCTGTCCCACCCCCTCCTGCCTCTTCCCCATCCACAGTCCTAACAACCCTCCGTGACCCAAGCACATGCAAACATAAACATGCATCTACCTCAACAGCCACACACAGTACACAAACACACAGACACAAGCACAAACCCACATGCACACACACTCACAAGACAGACAGCACACTCACCACCACAGACATGCCACCAGACACCACACTAGCATCCACAGACATGGCGCAGACCACACACCCTCTGCCCCCACAACCTCTACTCTTGTCTCCCCTCGTACCCTCTCTGCCCAGACACTCCACCTCTTTGCCCTTGACCTCTTCCCTACCCAAACCGATTAACCCCCTCCCAAAAAGAAGAAGAAATCCACCCCCTGACCTTGCCATCTCCATCTGTCCACTGCGGCCCACTGAAAAAAAGTAGCCCCAAATCACCCACCAAAGAAAATCTCCCCAGTCTCCAAAGTCCCAACCCCCTCAAGAAACCCATACTTCCACATCCCAGCCCAGAAACCTCCACACCCAAAAAATCTCACCCCAAGAAGTCACCTGCCCTCCCTTTTCCTGTTCATACCATTACCCATTACAAAATCCTCAAACTTGGAAAGCTCAGCCCATCCCACCCTCACACAGCAGTTGACCCACCCCCTTCCATCTGTCCCTTCCACTGCAATTGACCCACCCCCTCCATCTGACCCTCCCGCTGCAGTTGACCCCCCAATCTTACCCTAACACTGCAGTTGGACCTCCTCTCCCTCCTGATTCCATCCTTCCCAAAACCAACCTAGTCCTCCCTAGTCTTGAACCTTTGGTGCCTGACCTGCCCTCTAGATGCCTCTCCCAGGGGAGATGTCCCTTTGCAAAACATGTGTAGGCAAGATTGATGGGCAGGACCCTTCTGGCCCATATGTCTGAGAGACTTTTGGACTGGCCATTGGCATTTTGCTAATTATTAACTTTCCCTTTTTATGCTGGATAAAGCAAGTACTAATTTTTGTTTACAGATTTCTGTAGTCCCAAAATTGTTTTTTAGTTAACTGTAAATTATATGGATTTAGTAGTGTAAATATACAATGATGTTAGTATGGCATGGAATGCATATGGTCCATGGAGTATGAGCACTTGGTCAGTATGTAGTCAAGTTGTTAGTGCCTACATTGGCTGGGTGTCAAAGTCAACATTAGTTTTGGCTATGAGTTTGACCTGAAGTCACAAACCATTTGTTTTAAAATCACACTTCCACATAGTTCATGCTTTCAGATGTCAACATTGCGCAAGTGTCGCCACGTGCAACAGTTTAGGAGAATCATGCTGCATATGTTTGTAATCTGCAGAAAGACAATTGTCTCATCAATACACCTGAATACATATGGACTTTGACTACATGGTAGTGACTTTGGACGAACCTATGTACACAAAATTATGGTACAATTGTTGTATGTGACTTGATAGTGGTGGACCCATGTCTGTCTTCTATATATCTGGTAGACTAGTAGCAATGACAACCTTGCCACAGGTGGCATGCAACTGTAGGCCAATACCCTTCAAGGCTGTGGACCCATCTGGTACATTTCCTGTGCACATGGTGAGTGTAAGGTAGGTATTATTCTGACTGTGTCCTGAGCCTGTTGCCTCTCAGGGCTCCACTTTCGGCAGATGTTCTTGTTAGTCAAGGTGTCTGTGGTCTGTATTGTCCAGTTCCTATACAATGAGATGTCAGTCATTCCATCCTGCTTTTGTTTGGGGATATCATGTGGATGGTGTGTGTCCAGGACATGTCTCAATACGTTACACTGTTTTACAGTCTTACCAGAGACACAACTGTTCAAGTGTTAGTTGCATGTGTACATAGTGTATGGCGCATGAATGGTTGTCACACAATTAGAATGCTAGTGATGGCATATGGTGATTGTAGAGTTGTACAGTACCTAGCATTGTACTGTGCATCTCATTGTGGCCTCATGCCACAGTTAGAATGTGAGAGTCTTGTCATCTCACAATTCAGGGAAATGGACTTCGGCCATATCATGCTCATGTGATGTTCTTTTGGATTCTGTATTTGGCACACATAGCTGTGCGTTTGCTCCTAAAGTCAGATATATGATGCACCAGACCAGAGTATGTTAAGTAGAGGTATGGGTATGTAGGTCTATCCCAGGCTGATGTTAGTTGCAATATGTTGTCCAAGCTTTTCAATGAGTATTTGTGCAATAAGTGACTTTGAGTGTGTCTACATGGCCAGAGAGGATGTGTGACAAGCTAACTGTAACCAAGGCACTGGGGCCCCATTATTAAGGCGGGCGGATCGCCACCGCCCGCCATCACAACCACATTTGCCCCTCGCCATATTACCATGGCGGGGGTACCGCGGCGGACGGAAAGTCTGTCCGCCGCTTTTCCGACGGTCGGCAATCCGCGCGATTGCCAGCTGGGCGGAACTCAGGCACAATATGGTGGTGGTGCCTGGAAGGCACCTCCATCCATATTATGATGCCTGCCAGTCCAGGCCTTTCCATGGTGCCAATTACACCATGGAAAGGCAGGCGGGAATTGCTGTGGGGGCCAGTTGCGGACCCCCGGGGGGTGGGGGGCTGTACTTGGGAGGTACCATTGCCACGCACAAGGCAGTGCCTGCCACGTTGTGCATGGCAATGTGCAACATGCCATTTTGGCATTGCGGCGGGTGCTGCTTCCAGCAGCATCCTCCGCAATGTTAGGTATACAGCATTCCATCCTCATTGGCGGTGCGGGACCGCCGCACCCCTGGCGGCCGGTCCCAGCACCGCTAGGGTAGCGGGCGGACTGAAGTCCGCCTACCATCCTAATGGGGCCCAATGTGTGGTACCTCAGGCTTGTGCTTTTGTTGTTTATTCAACTTGTTGTTTGCATTGTGATAAGCTCTATGGTGTTCCTTCAATGAAACCTACTGTGCATTCTGGTTTGACAAGGGTTTGTTTGTGTTCCGTAATAGGGATATGTATCATGAGTATGTGTCTACCTTTTACAACAAACTGAGCAATTTGCTAGTGCATTTCACATATGGGCACTAGTTCTAAATAAGCCTGGGCAAAGCACTACGCTACGCTCGCGTAGTTTGCGAAGTTCGCGCTACTTCGCACTACGCGAACTGCACGCAGCACTGTGCGAACACACGTAGCGTAGTGTTGCGTAGTGCTGCGGTCATTTTTTGCTTGCTCGCGGTCCTCAACTTCAAGTTGGTGACCGCGAGCAAGCAAAATGACATCCCGGCGAGACTTTTTCCTTGTTCGCGATCAGCAACATCAAGTTGGCGATCGCGAGCATGGAAAATAAACCTCCCAGCGAGATTCCCAACGCAAGGAGGTCAGGTTTCTCATTGCGAGTGGTCGCGTATGCTCGCGACCGCTCGCGATGAGAAACTACCAGTTCGCGTTGAGAAAGCTGCCGCTCGAGTAAAAATCTACTCGAGCAGCAGAAAACTACAGCTCGCACTGTGCAAGATGCCATTTTCAATGATTGCACAGTGCCGGTTGATTGTCCGCACTGTGCAATCATTGAAAACGACATCTGGCACAGTGCGAACAAGGTACTACGCAGTTCGCGAAGTGCTACGCGTAGCTCGTGTAGTGCGAACTGCACTTTGCGTAGCTTCGTGAAGTGCTACTTCGTGAACTACGCCCAGGGTTAGTTCTAAATGGTGTTGTTTCAGGAGGCATACATTGATTCTGAGATGGGATATGACACACCTAACATTGTACCTTAGATGGCAGACACTCTTCATTTGCCAAAGGCTGTGATACTCATATCAGTTAGGTGAAACACGTGACCTAGCTACATATGGATTAGTAGTTGTCACGATAATGTCAGAAGTGGATTGTGCTTGTTGTGTCCAAGATATTTCATCTACTTGTTCAGGGACAATGCTGTGTGCTGCATGGTCTTTGTGTGTCATTTATTTGTCAGACATTTAGGCAAACTCTATTCATTTCTAAGGGTATTTTTTGTGTCCATTTAATTGTCTGACTGGGAATGCTAGGCTATGTCAAGTCCTGTTAGTGCATTCTGAGTGAATGACATATGTCTGTGCTTGGTCATCCAATGCCCCTTCTAGCCCCCTCATGTGACACTGCCAAAGGTGTATGACAGTGCACACCAACAATCTCCTTCTTTGCTCAGTTCATGCAAGCAGTCTGAACCTCAGTTGTTGGTAACAGGAGTGGTGTGGAGTGGATTAAGTTCAGGGTGAATGCTATGTGCCAGTCCAGGCTGACGCTGCCCGTGGACAGCTTGCCAGGTCCTCACAAATGCTAATGACTACAGAGCCCAGCAACAGAATACTGCCTTTAGTGTGTTGTCACTGTTACAAGCTACAGGTGGCAGACCCATTCCTTAGGTTTGCATCCATAGTGCATCGGGGTGATGCACAATCAACATACAACACCCCTCACCTTGGACTCTTGGGAATGGGCTGAGATGTCAATGTGTTTGGCACAAATAGCCCTTCAGTTTATGGACCGGAAAGAAAATTGTAAAATCAGAGTTTCCTTTCATGCCATACTTGACTTGCCATTACCCCTCATTCATTTTAGACAATGTATCGTCATCATTATGGCATGTGGCCACATCCCTTGGGAGTGCTATGGATGTCACCGCAACCTGCCCCTGCCTGGATGAACATCAGGGAATCCTATGGTATGCCCCCACAACTGAAGTCTTACAGCCATAATAATATTGTAGCACTTTGGGCACTGCTCTAACGGGATGACTGCTTAGTGAGAAGAGTGGAGAATGGTTAAGATTTGGGTTTTTGCACGCTTTTTAACTGACAATTGTTTTGTCTGTACAAGCTAGGACTTTACAATTTTAACCACACATCATTTGTAGTTGAGCATATGATTTGTGTGTATATTGTCATTTGTGCATAGATGACAATGGAGTACTTTTGAGCTATGCTTGATGCTGGCCAAGATCACACAAAGATGAACTAGGAGTGCAGTTATGTCTAGTGGATTGCCCTGTGCTACATGTGGCAAGCCGAGTGGACTGTGATTGCACAGACGAGTTGTGGGCCCATCTGCTGTGCAGATGCTACATGAGCCTGTGTTACACCCATGCACTAAGTTGACAGACAACGGACAAGGTTGATCTCGGAATGTGAGGCATAGCTGCAGATGTGTTTTGCAAGGTTAATGTTGCATGGGCTGAGCTAGCTTAACAAGGGTAGAGGTGAAAGAGACTTGTGTTCCCATTTTGGAAATGGACTGGAGCCACATATGTAATGGGGGCAGGACAAGTTAGGATTTTTATGAGAGTAGAAGGTAGGAGTTAAGTTCAAAATCAGTTTTTGTATAGGAGATGTGAAGTATCCTCATTCTTACAATGTGAATTTTTGGAAATGCTGGGTTGTGGGAATAATAGAGTGTGACCTTGTAAGACTGGTTAAAGCCTGGGCATGGTATGCTAGGAAAAGGTAGATGTGATTGAGGTAGAACCAGCTAGACAAGGTTGGAGTCTGGCAGGAGATGAGAGCTGTTGTTTGTGGCACTACAGTGAGAGATTACTGTGACAAGGCAGTGTCATTGATAAAGGTAGTTGTTAAAGTGCAGAAGTCAATGGAGGTATGGAGCATGGAACTGAGATGTGGATGTGACAGGGCCACAGTGAGACAAGGTTAAACTTGTTATTTGTAAGAAAGTGGATACGTGTATGTCAAGGGTATACACCAGTGTGTAAGTTAAGATGCTGTATGTGGAGATGTATGTTGTGTTTGAATCTGTAGATGCAGTAGTTTGTGAAATGACTATCAGTAGTCCTTAAGCAGAGTAGTGTGAGTGAATGGTGAGAGGTGAATAAATGAGACATATTCATTGAGCAATGTAAGTGTCTGGGTGAGAGATGTGGTGAGGTGTTAAGTGTGAATGTCAGAGTTGGATAGGATGCTGCACATTGTAATAAAAGTGCAGTCTAAGACATTAGTGAGGGTCAAAATGAGGATGAGAGGTGTACATTTGACATGATACATTAAATGTCTGCTGAGGAGGTGAAGAGTACAGTACATTGTGTACATAGCATGAATGGGAGAGGTGTTGTGTACATAGTGCTGAAGAGTGGTGCTGGGAATGTAGGTGTGGATGTAAGAGGGGCAGTAGCAGGATGAGATTATGGAGTCTGAGTGAAAGACTTAGAGTACAAGTACAAGTGGAGCGTGGAGGGCAGAAATGGTTTTCAGGATAGCTGCCCTGAGGGTGATTATGAAGAGCTTGTGTATGTTCGATAGGTTGAGAGATGAGCATGTACTTTAAGGTGGATGTGAGAGGGGTCAGACCGGCACGAGTAGAGATTATGCAGGCCAAGAGGTAATGTTGAAATGTACACGTGTGGAGATTAGGTGGATATAAGTATGCAAAACAGTTGCCAGATGAAACTTGAGAATGTAGTATGTGTTGGCTGCAGCTTGCTGTCTGCCACTAATTGTTCATGACCGATCGTTGACATGGCCGCTAGGAGAACACTAGCATATGCAAAACCTAGGGGCATCACAGGACACGTTCCCTCCACCAAGCTTTGCCTTGGACGAGTTGTGTTTGGCCATGACTGCCAGGTTACCCTTTGTAGTTAGATGTTGTCACTGATTGCTCATTCTTCCCCTTGGATACTGCCCTGGGTTGGACGTGTTGAGGGTTCATATTTTCCTGTCGTGATGCAGAAACATTGAATGGCAGTCCACTGCTTAGAGGACCATAGCCTCCCAAGTGAAAACTCCAAGATGTGTGTTGGTGGCCCACCTGGGGGCAGACTACTCCTGAAATGCCTCCCCACACTTCCCAGTACTCTACACACACATGGGTACTCATGGCATTCTGATTTTGAATGTCACAGGTATGGGTGCACCAAGGGAGATAGATGCATTTTAATGATATCTCTGGATGTGCTGAGAAAAACCATTGAACGGTTACAAGAGATACATGTGACACCGGAATATTATACCCAGTTCCATAAGTGTTTGTATTGCCAATATTTATGCATCCTGTACTCTGGTTTTACAAGAGTAGCCCCTGTGGGGTCCATACGGGGAACCCATTTAGCTCATTAGACACTGCCACGGAGCCGGAGGGCAATATGTCTTTGTAGAGTGTCTCCTTGATGTTTTCGAAGATCAGGGGAAGTGTTTCATTGCCAAATGTTGACAAAACAGACTTCATTCTGCACATATCCATCCTCCTCACAAGGTGTACCCATATCCCCTGGCTTGAGGATGGCAATGTCAATTGTGTCCAAGACCCCATCCTGGCATCCTCTCCAGTGCTTGCAGCTTATCTTACACAGTGGTCTGCGCACTAGTTGCTCCAACACTGTCAGTGGATCCTATGTCCCGAGACTCATGAGTAATCCTACTACTCTGCAGTACACAATCTGCACATTCTGAATGGATTATTTGTTAGCAGCTCACACTACAGCCTGAGGAGCTAGATGCAGAATAGTTGTGATTGACATTCTCAGGAGATGACCCAATACACATACACATTGGGTGTATTATTCAGCGCCCCCAGTCCACACATTGTGACAGCATCCTACGTTGTTGTTGGCCCATACATTTTTGTCATTCCTGAGGGATTCCGTCTCAAAATATTTCACTGACTACTAGAATACACCCACTTCTAGGTTGTTGGAGTTGAAGCACTGAACGCAGTACTGAGTGGCAGGGCAGGGGACTTGGGTGTTTTCTAGGGCCAAAATCCACAGGGCTTGCTGTATACAGAGGCATCACTAGCTCATCAATAGACTGCGGTCCAGTTGCAGGCTGTGATGTTCGTCATGCTGACAGATGGTCCAGCACACCACACCCATCTGATTAAACAACTGTGTTGCTTTTACTTTGCAACATGACTAGCTGTAATGCACACAGAGTATGATAAGTCAGTGCAACTCCTGTCCTGCCTCCTCTGTTGCTTAACAACAACCCAACAGATGTTTATGATTATGGATCACCTGCCCCAGATGCACAATAGTCAGGCAGCCATCCATGAATCCTTCACAGTGTATTGTTGTGGCCTACACATCCCCCCTAGTCTGAATGCAAGGTAGATGTTTCCTGATTCCAGACTTTAATTGAACCTATCTGTACTTGATCTGGCAGCACGTGCAATGATCAACAACCACCTGTTGGCTGGTACAGGAGATACTCTTAAAGATTCTGCGCACTGCCACATTGACCACTCATGCGTTGGACAGCCTCCCGCCCAGTCTCGATAATGCCTATGACTGTATCTCTCACTGGCCACCTTGAGTGATTAAAGGCACCTAAAATCCATGTGGTAATTGTTTTGGTATACATTGTTAAAACACAACAGTGGGTGAATGGCACGGGTCCACCAGAGGCGTGTCAACCTGGCCTGGCAAAGCATAGGAGGCCCCAAGATAGTTGTGTCCCAATGTATTTGAGTGTGGTGTGCATGCTATCAGACCTGTGTGCATGCTAGGGATTGTATGTAAGGGATTCATCTATATGAGTCCTGCTCTGGATCTGTGCTGGAGCCTTTACATGTTGTTATTCCTGTCACATCCAACATCCCATTCTAGCTGTGTCTCCCTATAAAGACCTGCCTGCCCAGCGGTGAGGCTAAGATGATGATAGACGTAGGCTTTGGTGGATACCTACTCAGACACAGCTGTACTCATCAGGACATAGGATGTGGGACTGTGGGATTCGGCTGATGGGGGAGTGTCAGGCAAGGCTGGACTATAGTAGTCAATTTGTTGTTTAGAGACATGTATTGATGTGTCAACAATTGATGCATCAGGTAAAGTTAGGTGTGAGATAGTAAACAAGCTAGGCCTAGATTTTCCACCAGATTGAGTGGATGTATTGTATTGCTAATTGGTAGATCAACCATATAATTTGCCTTTTCCTGTGTGGTTTGTACATGTGGTTGGTTAATTTCAAGCTATACAGAGTAGATTATTTGTTTCTTGCTATGGTGTTTGGGAAATGGCAAGGTAATTAGGGTAAATGATGTCACTTCCTGCAATGACATGAGATGTTCTGGTCGTTGTATGCGTTTCAGATATATGGATTTTGCCTGTGGAAATGATGCATGTAGGTGCAGGCACAGTGCCAGTGCATATGTTGCATATGTGTATGTGGACATACTTTTGTGAGTAGATTGACGTTCTGTTGCCCTGTGATGTTTCGTTGTGTGCTGTGGTATACTCATGCATTCAATTCATTACACATACATACATGTACCTATGGGCATTCCTGTTCCAATGTAAAATGTGTGTTTCTCCGAGTATCTGGCGGCCTAACTGTTCATACCTGATGATGACATTCCCTCATTTGCCATACACAACATGCTATGGAACACTTTCTACTGTATTGAATTTCGCTGGGTAGTTATGTAATCTGTAGGGGTAGGTGTCTAACTTACCAGCGACAAAGACCGCATCGGTTCTTGGTTGTAATATCCATCGTAGATTTATAGTAGAGGGATAACATGCACGATGGACTCCATAGCTGCACAGCATTGGTCGCAGGATGTGTGTTGTGACGAGCTTCGGAGTTGAAATACTCCCCTTCCGCCTGCTCTGACAAGGTGGTTGGTCCGACAGATTCGGCGTGTCGGAATTACGCATCGTAATAGTCCGGGCAATTTCAGACTCGGAAGTGGCTCAGAACAGCTCCATTCGGCGTTTTCAATGGCTTCCCAGTTGGAATATCCAGTGGGATTCAAAGAAAACGAGTCGGGTGTTAAGCAATGGGTTTTGGGCATCATAATGCGTCAGTCGGAACAACTGCATCCGAGAACGAGTCGGTCGGACGGTGCGCATCGGATCCCCTTCCGCCCGGCATAGTAATCGACCCCTAAGTATTTACAGCAATAAATGATCCACTAACTCTTCGAATTATGCGATTCTCCATTTGTTTTATTTAGCAAATCCTTAAGCCCACCACAAAGATCTGAATTTTGTTGCCACTCAGTCGATGCCTGCTCCAGTGAGTTCATCTTTCCTTGGCTGCTTCATCTTTGGAAATTGATGAGAATTGGGCAGATTTACCTTCATGTCATTGGCAAAGAAGCGGAAGCAAACACCATGGTTCTGGCAAAAGACCATGAGCAGTGCTATGCCAGCAGTAAAAACAGAAGGTAGTAGAGCTAATGGTTGCAAAAAGGCACTAACAAGGATGAAGAAAGGGCCTTCCACATGCGTGCCCTTGATACGATACCTAGTAAACAAATATGAACTAAACCATGTCAAGGGTTTCCTGTAATTGAGCTTTGCCCTTGATACCTAGTAAAATATAATGACCTAAACCATGTCAAGCACTTCCTGTAATTGAGTTTTGTCCTATATAGCTAGTAAAAAAAATAATGAACTGAACCATGTCAAGAATTTCCTGTAACATCTGCAACATACTCCAACCAATATACCAGGAACTCTGGACCCAACATGTCAATGGCAGCAGACGGTTTTAAAAGCAGCAGAATAAAAAGGTATTGGTATCATTAGCTTTTGACCATACAGCCACATCTCGGGGACAGTATTCCTGATAATGGGAACAATCTTAATGAGGGTAAAGTACCATTTTTTCAGAACACTAGATATCAGTACATGATGTTCAACAATAGTGACTTATCACTCAAGAAAACACACAATAGTTACTAATATTGTTGACAGTAATTGTATACCAAAGGCAATTTGCCCTATTAGGGCTCTAATATCCCTCAGCATATTTTGGAACCATATTGAATTGAAGTAATTTTTGCCTTCACCTACAGCAAGAAGACTGTGGGTACGGATATCGTGGAAAACGATATCTAATGATCACAATATTATGACCAGAAAATCGATTTCCAAAATATCGACATGTAAGTATTAAAGATTTTCTGCACCTAACTCCACACGTATGTCCCTTAATAATATAGATATCTTCAAGGTAAATAGACGTGGACCTAAAAAACATAAATCTATGCAAGAGGCAGGTATCAGGGGCCCAGCTCTCTGCTGGATCAAATCCTTTTGAAACAACCGCTCCCACGCAGTCCGCTCCGGCCCGTTCACCGCCCCCAAGCTAACAACAACATGTGGGGTCCCACAGGACTCGTCCCTTTCCCCCCACCTGTTCAATATCTACCTCCACCCTCTAATACGCGCCCTCAAGGAAAGAGAGTCACTATCTTCAATTACGCCGACGACCTCCAACTCCTGTTCCACATCGACAACTCCCCCAGTCTATTGTGGATTTCAAAGACACCATGACTTTCATTCGCCAATGGATGGATCACAATCAGTTAAAACTAATCCCTAGCAAAACCGAACTAATACTGGTAGGTGCCGCACAAAATAACTGGGACCCTCACTACTGGCCCAACAACCTTGGCCCGCCACCCTCTCCCGCCAACTCAGTAAAGAGCCTTGGTGTCACCATAAGCAATGATCTGTCCCTCAAAGCACACATAAGCACTGTGATCTCCACCTGCTTCCTGCAACTACGCAAAATAAGGAAAATAAGCAGGCTTTTATCCCAAACCACACTAATCCAGGTCGTGATAGCCTTGGTTTTATCCCGGCTTGACTACGCAAATGCTACCTTCCTGGGACTCCCAATTGGACTAACAAAAAGACTACAACTAGTTCAAAATCAAGCGGCAAGACTAATCTACAAACAACCCAGATGACAACTCCCCTCCCCTCTCCTAAAAAAACTACACTGGCTACCTATTCCCCAACGCTGCTCCTTCAAAATTGCCTGCCTAGTGTATAAATCCCTAAATAATCACAGCCCCAAATTTATTGCTGACCGCATTTCCCGATATACACCCTCTCGCAATCTCTGCTCAGCCCATCTTCACCTTCTCGCAGTACCCACCTTCAAACTGAAACGGCAAGGGGGCTGCAGGTTCGCGTCCCTTGCAGCTCGACTATGGAACTCCATCCCATTGGAAATCAGATTAAGTACAAACCTGATCAATTTCAGAAAGTCTCTCAAAACATGGTTTTCTCATGCGCCTATAACTAGGCTGTTCGGACTGCGATACTCTGCCTCATCAGTGCCAAGAAACCAACCGGTGAACGAGCGCTCTACAAATCACTTTTAACATAACATACCATACCTCTGTGCATTAACCTCCTCTATATTTTGGTTTTTTGATGCCGTGGATATTCAATATTCCAGACGACAGCCAGCAACAACTAATGTTTTATTTTAGATCTATTCTAATTTAATAAGTAGCAAATGTTCCTTGACCTAAGTTAGAACACTGTGAGGTCTTTTTTTCTGCAATGCTGCTGGTAAGTCATGGTCAGCTGTTGGGTCAGGAAGTACCCTGCGAGGTGTATAGGCATGTTCCCCTGTTCTCTCGACCTGCCTGTGAGTATCTGGAACCCTGTGTTTTGATTTTGGCTATAGCCTCACTCGAATCTAGTGTATGTGCAGAAGCCTAGGCCTTCCCTAGACATGAGTGAGGTCCTGAACCCATCTTATGACCAGTAAGCGTGAACTCATTTACCGACAGTAGGCTACTGTCCCTCTAAAGGATTTGGTATGTTGATTGATATTCACAGTGCACCTTGTTTTGTGAATCCAGGGTTGTGACCAGACCTTTTTATCTGTGTCACTGTACGAGAAAACTACTGGCTCACTTGTGTAGAGTTCCACTTCTGTACGGTAACCCTGATCCTAGGGCCAACATCCCAAGTGTGTGCAGTCTGTGTTTGTGTATGTGGCCTTTCTGGTACATACATTGATTGAACCAGTGAGCCAGACTAATGGTGGCCTGTGGTTTCCATTTGGAAACCACTGGAGTGCCCCTCTGCTCAAGATGAAGGTGAGGTTGTTTTTCCAGATAGTGGAAGTGTATTGCCGGCATTTCTAAAACTGGAGGGAGGAGACCTAGCCACACTGAAGTGGGGACTGAGGGGACAAAAGGTTCCTTTAGAAATTCTATTAGGTCCTTTGCTAACAGGGCTGTAGATTAGTCTTGGCGGACGTGAAGAGTGGGACTACAGTCTCTGTTGTCCATGGGGTGAAGGACTCTTTAGATGAGGACAGAATATTGTTTTTTTACTGATTATTGCTCATCGTTGCTGTTTATAGCCAGGCACAGAAAGCCCACAGTTCTTTGCTTTGGGTAATCTAGGCTGGAAACTACTCTGCTGTAAAGAGCATCATTTTACTCAAATGCTGTGCCTGGAGAGCAGCTTGGAGATGAAACATGTAAGAAAATCAACCTCAAACTGGTTCTGAAGGTGGAGAGAGTCGATCCACATTCCCTGTGTGCTGTTATTGTATAAAAGGGGGAGCCACTAGCCCACCTTTTGTTCCACTTCCAAGTTCTCGTTGGCCAAGGAAGGGCATGCCCTGCAGAGTACTCGGCGGACTCATGTGAAACCAGAGTTGATGTCTGCATAATAGCCAGCTTTGCAGAGTTGAGGGGACCTCACCTGAAGTCTTGCCCTGGTGCAGGCACCTAACGCACCTAAAAACTAGTCTGCTTGCCTACTGGGAAAGTGAAGTAGCCTCTCCATGGAGTTCAGGAAGCAGTGAGTCACTGGACCTGAGCCGGTCTGTCAGGAGAAGGAAGATTGGGGAGAGTTATCTGTGAGCACTAGAAATGTTGGATGTGGTATCTCCAGTATTGCTCTCCCGGCTGGAATCATGGACCAGCAGCCAGTCTCGCCATTGTGTAAGAAGACTGGCCACAGCCAATCCAGCTGCACTTCCCTGCACTGTCCAAGAAATGTGCCAATGGTAATGACCACCACTGTATTTCAGAAGTGCACCCTGTATCTGCCGTTGTGCCGCTATGACCTTTGTCCATGTGGGACCCCACCCGCTAGGCATCCCTATGCAAACCAGGAGCGGGTCGAATGTCTGCCACGATCCCCCCACCTCTACCTCTCAGTACCCGTGCTTGTGGTGGCTCCAGCTGCCATAGTGTGCCCAGACTGAGGGCTGCTTCTTTAATGGCAGATCACCCAGAACTGGGTGTGAGCAGAGACACTTGTTACTGCTTCCCCTACATACTGCAATGAGAACAGGGAGGTGTGAAGTGTGGAGTCATTGTTTCAAGGAGACTGTTCTTAACTGAGTGTTCTCCTTATTGAACTGAGATCTGCACCTCGTCCTTGATTAGTGCCACACAGACACTCTATCCCTTAGAGGACATCGTAGAATCATGAGAAGAGGGACACCTGGGTAAAGAGAATGGACAGGCACGATCCAAAAGTGCAGTAGTTTAAACAGCAGCACTTTTAATTTAATATTACCTGGGTGGTTTTTCTTTTAAATCTGAGCTGCATTAAAGTACTTTTGTTTTATAAGTACAGATCTTGGTTGGACAATGAGCTTTGGGGCTGGTGGCTGGTGTTGAGTTCTGAGCTTGCACTACCACCCGCATTCACGTTGAGAAGCCTGTGACTGCTCGCCATCGCCACCACTGAGAGCCAAGGGCCTAAGGTGATGTACTTGGCCCAGTTTACAGAGCCATTGGAGGGTGCACCGTTGCCCCCAACAATACAGCTGAGGCCTATTAGACCTTGCTTGTCCTGAGGCCCACTGAAAGGGCACAAATGGACTACTCAAGATAACATAATGTGTATTTGTAAAGCACACATTCGCCCAAGGGTACCTTGGTGCTGAATTACAGATGTTTGTTACTCAGCTCAATGCTCCTCATTATATCGACCTCCGAAGGATGAAAGGCTGAGTGGATCAGCCAGGTTTTGAACCTGTGACCATGAGGCCGAACACAGGCCCCTAGCGTGGACGCATTAGTCATCTAGCCACCAGACCCGGCTTAAGATATTTTCAAATACAGCATCTCAACCAGTCCAATAGGCCTGGCTAAACATCTGTCGGAACAATTTTTCGGAGGCTCCAAGTTGCTGCATCAGTTCTAGAGTGGATGAGACTGCTCAGTTCTTGTGGATTGGCATCCATTCGACCGTGAAGCACACCTCGGCACTCGGCAGGATTCAGGAAGCGAGCTCTGACTGAGTCCCTGCTTCCGCCGGCGCGTGCACTCGTTGGGTGCAGCTGCTGCAGGCTGGGTCTGTGTTTCCGCGTATATTGACAGCGAGCTCTTTCCAGCGCGTGCACTAGAAAGTGCGAAGCTGTGAAACATGGAGCCACTGTTCAGACAGAAACTCCTTGTCTCGATGCCAAAGGCGTCCGGTATCACTGTGGAGGCGCCGCGGGCATTATCACGGAGGGCTGCTTTTGAGTACTGGAACAGAGAGGATGCACGTGTTTCACTGTGCTTTGGAATAAATGTGCGAGTGGGTCCTAGTAATAGGAATAGCGGGGTGCTTTGAAGAACACTGTCAGACATCTGCATGTGTTTCAACAAAGAAACCGCATGGATTGTTGCAGTTCGGATATCGAGTGCATTGGAGGTGACGATATCAGCGCTAGTCCTGTAGGCCCGTTGCACACTGGGATGGAGGTAAATTGACACATTTCTGTCTAGCTCAACGATCTGAAACTACAATGATATTATAGGTCAGAACTGAAGTACGAGGTTTAGCAAGGATGGATGTCAGTGGAACCTGGCATTGGAAATGTAAAGTTTGCAGCAGTTTAGACATTAGATCAAACTGACAAAGAGGTGCACTGGCAGAGCTGTGCGTCTGTCCAGCAGTGAAAGAGGGGTAGCTGGTGTCGGTCAAGGTTAAAATGCATTAACCCCTTCTGTGACGTATATATGTACGTCCCTGGGACAGAAAGGGTGTATTACCTTCCCTGACGTGGTCGCCAGCTACGGACCAGCACTGGTCAAGATGATCAAAAATTACAGCAGCAAAGAATATTACAAGATTAAAAACAAACAGTTTGGGGGCAAATAGAATAACCTAATTGCAATAAATAAATCAGATGGTGGTAATGCAGGAGGCAACATAGCTACTGACTTCTTTCAACAAGCATTTTCAATGCAATAGGTCTCGCATTATTAAAGTTTGAGCAGTTGGCATTGCTAATAATAATCCAACACCAATAGCAGCTCAAAGATTCAGTAATGTGAGACCTATTGCATTGCAATTGTTTTTTTTTATATATATATATATATATAGCACGAACTTGAGTGAAAGGTGTGTATTTATGTTGCATTGAGTACAGTGTAATTATGTGTTGTGTTATTATGTGGCACAGAGTGGTATTGTGTGGAGTGTATTTATCTTGCATTAAGTAGAGAGTAATTATGTGACGTGCAATTATGTAGTACTGAGTGGTATGTGGAGTGTATTTATGTTGTATTGAATACAGTGTAATTATGTGATGTGAAATCACACAACCACACACAACCACACACACACAACCACACCCACAACCACACACACAACCACAACCACACACACAACCACACACACACACAACCATACACACAACCACACACACAACCACAAACACAACACATACACACCCACAACCACACACACAACCACAACCACACACATAACCACATACACACAACCACCACAACCACATACATACACATCACAACCACACACACAACCACAACCACACACAACCACACACACACAACCACACACATACAACCACACACAACCACACACATAACCACACACACAACCACAACCACACACACAACCACACACAACCACACAACCACACACACACAACCACACACACACACACAACCACACACACAACCACACATACAACCACACACACACACAACCACACAAACACACACAACCACACAAACACACACACAACCACACAAACACACACAACCACACAAACACACACACACACAACCACACAACCACACACCCACACACGCAACCACACACAACCACACACAACCACAAAGACAACACACACAACCACACACATAACCACACACACAACCACACACATAACCACACACACAACCACACACACACAGCCACCCACACAACCACACACACACACACACACAAACCACACACAACTTGAGGGAATCAGGTAACGGAAAGAGAAAGAACTCTATCCAAAATCGCACGTTTTCAGTCCAGTCAGAAAGTATGACTTGGCCCCAACGAGTCCTTGTTTTGTAGCTAACCAGATACAGTCAATTATTTCAGTAAGCCTGACGCGACATTAGAAAAAGAGAAGTATAGTGCAATTATTAGGCAAAAATTGTTTACCTTGTAACCGCGTAAATATTTGCAGCGCATTTTCATTTTTTTTACCTTGTAACGGCCTTCATTTATTTTTACCTTGTAACGAAGTAAATATTTGCCGCGCATTTTCATTTACTTTGCCTTGTAACCGCTATTTTATCTTGTAACCGCATAAAGATTAGCCATGCATTCCTCCAAATTAAGCAACAAACTGTATTGCAGCCGCAAAGCCACAAGTAAAGTGATCGCAAAACTGAAAGCAAAGCCAAAAATGTATTTGTTTTACTGTCTGTTTCTTCTCTCATAGTGTATTCATCTGTCTCTTAGTTTGTGCATTTCTATCTCTCTCTCAGTCTATCGGTGTGTCTCTATTTTGCTCCTCTGTGCCCGTCTTGCTCCGCTATATGTGTCTACCTATGTGTACACTGTATTTGTGTGTATGTATCAAACTCTATATGTGCCTTTTAGTGTTTATAAGTTTCTGTCTTTATCTCTGCCTCTGTTCCTCTTTGTCTATCTGTCTCAGTTTCTAGCTTTGTGTATGTGCCTCTGTTTCTGTATATCTCTTTGCTTGTTAATCTCCTTTTCTATATGTGTGTGTACGTCTGTTTTCCTGTACCTAGGTCTAGCTCTGTGTATTTCTGTCTATATGTCTATAACTCTATTTGTAAGCAAGCGCCATTTTAGATTAAGGGAATCGGGTAATGGAAAGAGAAAGAACTCTATCCAAAATCACACGTTTTCAGTCCAGTCAGAAAGTATGACTTAGCCCCAACGAGTTCTTGTTTTGTAGCTAAGCAGATACAGTGAATTATTTCAGTAAGCCTGACGCGACATTAGAAAAAGAGAATTATAGTGCAATTATTAGGCACGCATTGTTTACATTGTAACCGCGTAAATATTTGCTGCGCATTTTTCATTTTTTTACCTTGTAACCACCTTCATTTATTTTACCTTGTAACAAAGTAAATATTTGCAGCGCATTTTCATCTACTTTGCCTTGTAACCGCCTTCATTTATTTTACCTTGTAACCACGTAAAGATTAGCCACGCATTACTCCCAATTAAGCAACAAACTGTATTGCAGCCGCAAAGCCACAAGTAAAGTGATCGCAAAACTGAAAGCAAAGCCAAAAGTAAAGCAATCACGAAACCGAAAGCAATCGCTTTTGGAAGCAGAGACAGCCGCCAATAGTGCGCGCGCGCCACAGACAGCCATATGTTTTCAATTATCGCGCCCGTGTCTGGGCATGATAATTGAAACTAGATAGGCTTTAGTGCCCGTAACAGACACCAATAGGCCGTGGGCGGAGCAATGCACCCGCCTTTAGCCTATTGCGTGCTCTGTCTAAAAAATACAGCCACTAAAAGCCCAATAATAGAAGACAAAACAAAAAACACACCCACGAGCGAGTACGATTCTAGGATCCATTTCTGAACCCTGGACAAAAGGACTCTCGCTGCGCGAGCACTGCTGCGCAGTGCAACGCTAGGCACGAGACCTAAAAAGGGCACTCTTTGGTCGTCCATGTTTTTAAGCGAGCAGTCTGAATGCTTTTGACTTTTGGTCTAAAGCAACGCTCAGTGGTGGCTCCTCTGCTAAGGCGGAAGAGCGTCACTCCACTACTTTTAAGCAGTGCAAAGAAGAAACATAAAAGGATAATAACCTTGAGCTATTATCATTTTATGCTTCATGTTGCTTTGGCGGGTGGACGGGCCACTCTGCTCTTGGAGCAGGGCAGGGGAGGAGTGGTTTGCTCACTTCTAAGTGTGCAATGATTGTTTGGTCGGCCCCCTCGGGCTGCTCAAACCAGCCATGCGCACCTTCCCTGTTCTCATAAAGGCTGCATTACAGCCTGTGTGGAGAACATGCCATGGATCCCACTCCCTGACTTAGGATCCAACCAGGACACTCAGACCAATCACAATGCTGTACTGCAGCGTTGTGATTGGTCTCGGGAGCCCTGATTCTTACCAATGCAGCATTGTGATTGGTCAGTAGGGCCTACTTCCTGTTCCTCGAGTTCCACGAGGAGAGCAGGAGCAGAGACGTGGGACACGGCAGCAACGTAAGTTTATTTTATTTTTTTAATGTTTTTTTAATACACTAGCCAAAATTCAATCTGAATAAGCCTACTAATTTACAATTAAACAATAATAAAAAGATACAAAGGTAAAGCACACTATCAAGCTTTATAGTTAAATTTTATTATGAAAACTGCTAGAAATCCTACTATGTTTTTATTAATAGGATACATATTTCCTCCTTATTTTTTTGCAGCAATAATGAAACTCAATACAGAGAAATACATTTCTGAGGAGGCTTTGGTTTGCAGATATCCCAACCCTTCTAAATAAGAGATAAAGTGCTTGTGCAAAAGGATTAGACGTAGAAAGCGAGTTCTTCGAAAACTATACAAAGTACAAGAAAACATAAAGTGTGCAGTAGATTGAGGAGATTTAGCATCACATGAACAACAGGGCAGGGTAGCAAAATAAGAGCCTCCTTGGGGGAATGTAAATAGGAAACTAATTCAATTTATTCTAAACCTAGTCAAGTAAAATTGGTGCTCATGTTTAGTAGCCAAATTAAATAAGGTTCCAAGCCTAAGGTACTGAAAGTTTGCATATATATGATAACTGCTCCTGATCCCATATCAAGAGACTTCTCGATTATAGTTTCTTCCCTGTATGATTCACATTTTTTCTTTGCCATCAGTTTTGTTTGGGAACCAATACCTGCTGGAGAGTCCCCCCCCCCCGAAAAAAATATATATACCAGAAAAATTTGGCCGTTATAGTTAGTTGAGCTAACTATAACTCGCACCCCGACAATGCCCTGCTGATGATATCACATATTACATCATTCATGACATGGTCAGTGGCATCACTGATGACATCTCGAATGATGTTCACGCTATATAAAACCTTATAAATAAATAAAATGACATCATCCAGTGACTGTGTGTTTCTATAAAGTTTAAATATGTTTTATATATATAAATATATATATATGCCAGGGTATATTGAAGAATGAGTGGGTGTATAAGTGTCTAAATGGATGATGTAGTCGGTGCGTGATTGACTGTATAAGTGAGTGATTACTCGTATCTTACTGAATGCATGGGTTAGTGTCTAAACTGTGTGAATGTCTGTATTTGTCTGTAAGTTGGTGTGTAAGCGGCTGCATGGGTTGGTGAGCAGCTACATGAGTGTTTATATGGATTATTGATTGGTTGTCTGAGTATCAGTATGGGTGCCTAAGTGTCTGTGTGGGAGGGTGGGGGTGTGTGACTGTGTGCATAGATGTGGGAGTTGGTGATTCACTGGGTGTATGGGTTCAAGAGTGCATCTATGAAGGGCTGTATGGGTGGGGGAGTGTGTGTATGGGTGTGTTAATGAGTGAATGGATGTCTCAGTGGTACATGTGTGAGTAACTACATATGTGAAAGGCAGTATATGTAAGTGTTGGACTATATAAATGGCTATATGTGAGATTGAGTCATTGTGAAAGTGCCAGTATGAATGTGTGTGTGCTTGTATCAGTGATTGTATAAGAGAGTAAGTATGTGTTACTATCTTTATGAATAAGTGAGGTGGTGTGTGTATAATGTATAGGTGAGTAAATGGGAGTGTGATTGATTCTTTGCATGACGGACTAGGTGTGTGAGTATGATAGTGCTGTATTGATGAGTGACTGCATGTATGAGTGACTGTATGAGTGAATTAGTGAATGTGTGTGTTGTAGACCTAGGAATCAGTGAGTGGGTATGTAGTAACTGGGAGTGGTGTGTCAATGGTTTTGAAAATGGTAGTCTGTATTCTAAAGTGGATGTATCAAAGGTTATATTAGTGTATGAGGAGGTGCATCAGATTATCACGTGGATGATGTAATCAGTGATGTCATCAGTGATGTCATTTGAGATGCCATCAGTGATGTCACTGACCATGTCATGAATGATTTAATATGGGACGTCATCAGCAGTGCATTGTGGGGGCGTGAATTATAGTTAGCTTAACTAACTATAACGGCTGAATTTCTCTGGTTTTGTTCAAGTGAAAAGTCCAACTAACTATAACGTCCCTGAAACCTGAGCTTTTTCAGTGAATTTCTATGATTTTTTAAATGCTAATTTCTAACTATAACATCCCTGAAACCTTTTCAAAGCACTCCTGCTCGGAGGATGAAGTCCATTTGTGTCTTGAGCTCCTCAGGACACAAGAGGACCTCATCGCCCCACCAGCAGTGCACCAGAAGCCGCGTTTGCAGCGTGGTGTAAAAGGGGCATGGCCTCGGGCCACCTCTCTGCAACACAACTCTGTGGTGCATACTGGAGATACCTGGTGGGCTAGTTGGCCCCCAGGGACCCTCAGTGTTCAAGGTGACTTAATTCCCCAACTTAGAACACGCCAGGGGGCGCTTTTGCAGAGTCCTGCAGGGAGGGGGTGGGGCCTCAGCGACATGTCGGGTTTTTTTTATTTTGTTTTTGGAAGGGCAGGCTGTGTGGCCTCCCTTCCCTTAATTATTTTTGGGCCCTGGGGACCCCATCCCCCAGGGCCTGATCATTTTATTTACTTTCAAAAAATAAAAGGGAAGCGGGCCACATGGCCCCCCTTCCCTGGCATAATTAAAAAAAAAATGTATTATAATTTGCGAGGAGAGTGGCCACTTGGCCCCCCTCCGCTGGGCCATTTCTTGCCCCAGGGACCCTATCCCCCGGGCTTGGCCTCGTTTTTCAAAATAATATATTTTGCCAGAGGGGGGCCGCACGGCCCCCCTCTCCTGGGCCACTTCTGGCCCTGGGGACCCCATCCCCCGGGGCCTGTCCAGAAGCACTTTTTTTTATTTCTTAATGGAAGGGGGACGCATGGACCCCTTCCTGAGAATTTTATCTGCCCGGGGGACCCCATTCCCTGGGGCATTGCCTCTTTTTTTTTTTTTTAAATCGCAGAGGGGGAGGCGCGTGGCCCTCTCTCCCGGGCCACTTCTGGCCCCAGGGACCCCATCCCCCGGGGCCTGGCCTCACTGTTGGGGACCGTGGGGAAGCCCCAATGCCCGCACGCTCCTGCCGGAGCCGTCATTGCTTTTGCACAAGGGGAGCTGCTAACATGCAGCTACCCTTCTGCAAAAGCAATTCTGCTTCGGTTTTTGGAAGCGAGAGCAGGTTTCCTGCTCTAGAGTCCAAAAACCGAAGCAGAGTTTGCTATGACAGGGCGGGAGCCATGCTCCCGCTCTGCCATAGCAAACAGCAATGTCCTGGGGGTGGGCACCCTGGGACATTCAGGAGCAGGCCCTGGGGGGTGGCAGTCCCCAGGGCCATCAAGTGCTCCAGGAGGGGGGCTGCGTGGCCCCCCTCCCAGCATTTTCAAAGCCCTGTGGTGGTCCCTGTGGCCCGGGGGTCTGCTACGGACCACTGCATTTTTAATGAGTATGTGCCCCGGGGAGGTGGTGGTCCACAGGGCGTGTGGGGGTCTCTAGCCCCCCAAACATCTACTTTTTTAATAAAACAGAGCCCCCGGGAGGTGGCGGACCCCAGGGCTGCGGGGGGCCACGTGCCCCCTGTGTTTTATTATCAAAGCCGTGTGGTGGTGGCGATCCCCAGGGCAGCGTGGGAGGGATTGTGACCACCCATGCATTTATTTTTAAAGCCCTGGGGAGGTGGCGGTCTCCGGAGCTGCGGGGGGCTGCAGTGCCCCCGCTTACAATTAAATAAGACCCAGGGAGGTGGCGGACTCCGGGGCTGTGGGGGCCCCCATGGGTCCCCGCAAATTAATTGGTGAGTGCCCCCGAAGCACAGGAGGTTGCGCTTTTTTTAAATTTTATTTTTTCATCCGGATTCGCAAACCCAGCGCGAATACGGATGATTTTTTTTTAATAAAAAGCATTTTTATGGCCCTGGGGTCCTTGTGGAACCCCATGAGCAGGCCTAGGGGGTCAGGTTGTTTGTACCCTGCCCCCTTTTCTTATTTTTCATCTTTTGTTTACTCTTTTATTGTGACTTTTAAAAATCTTTATTATAAAATGCGAGGAGAGGGGCCGCGTGGCCCCCCTCCCCAGGGCCATTTCTTGCCCTGGGAACCCCATTCCCAGGGCTTGGCCTCATTTTTTCAAAATCATATATTTTGCCGGAGGGAGGCTATGTGGCCCCCCTCCCCTGGGCCACTTCTGGCCCCGGGGACTCCATCCCCTGGGGCCTGGCCAGAAACACATTTTTTTATTTTTTAGCCCCTTCGCTGCCAGGCCTTTTCCCCCTCCCTTTTTTGGCTATTTGGGGTAGTGCGCGCTGAGACCCCTGTAACTTTTTGACCACATAAGGTATCTACGCCAAATTTGCGTCCTTTTCTTCCATCATCATGGGAATTCTGAAGGTACTCAGGGTTTGTGGACTCCCCTGGAGGGGTCACAGAAATGAGCCAAAATACAGCAACATTTAGGTTTTTGGGGGGAAAATGGGAAAAACGGGCTGCAAATGTAAGCATCTGGTTTTTTCCCTGCAAATGTTATCAAAAAAGGGGTTGTGGGGCTGAAATCACCATTTTCCCAGATTTTAAGGGATACCAGATTTTTGTCAGAAACCCAACATTTTTTACACAGTTTTGGCATTTTTCTGGGACATAGCCTATTTTTGCTATTTTTTGTGCTTTCAACCTCCTTCCAGTTAATGGTAGAAATGGGTACAAAAGCAATAATGGATCCTGGAAAGCTATACATTTTAGAGAAGTAGACACAATTTTGAATTCAGCAAGGGGTCATTTGTGTAGATCCATCAAGGTTTCTTTATAGAAACTAACAGTTAAATATAGGATAAATTGAATTTTTTTTAAAAAAAGCGCCTTTTGTGTGAACGTTTTCACCTGTAACTTCTTCTAATTTTGACAGTTCTTTGAAAGCAATAAGCCGTTACATCCGCTGGACATTAGTGGTTGTGGGGATATATAGGACTTGTAGGTTCACAAAGAACCCGACGAACCCAGAGCCAAAAACTGAGCAGCAATTTGCAATGGTTTTTTATTATGTAACGGGTATATAGTAATTATTCTGTAAAAATGTGTACATGGAAAAATCGGTATGAAAGACACCTATGTATTTCTGAAATGGGAACAAAATATAGAGTTTAGAAACAGTAGATATTTGCACATTTCCGAAATTGGGAATACTCATACTAGCATGAGAATTATCAGTCATTTTTTAGAATGACTTCTTTTTTACACAATGTCTTTCATTTGGAAGGCAGAAATACATCGAAATTCAACAGGTAATAACAGTTGCTTTACAAATCTGAATTACCCTAAGTCTCCCGATAAAAATGGTACCTCACTTGTAGGGGTAGGCATAGTGCCCACGACAGGAAATGGGTCAAAACCCAAAGTGAACACACCACATTTTCACAATGCAAAATTACCCTTTTTTAGCAAAGTGCCTAGCTGTAGTTTTTTAACCCTAGCTCTGCCGGCACCTAGGGAAACCTAGAAAACCTATACATTTTTTAAAACTAGACACCCAGGGGAATCCAGGATGGGGTGACTTGACTGCCTCCCACCAGGTTCTGTTACCCAGAATCCCTTGCAAACCTAAACAATTGCCCAGAAAAACACATTTTCCCCACATTTCTCTGGTGGAAAGTTCTGGAATCTGCATGGATCCACAAATTTCCACCCACCCCGCGTTCCCCAAAGTCTTCCGAGAAAAATGGTACCTCACTTGTGTGGGTCCGCCTAGTGCCCGCGACAGGAAACGGCGCAAAACGTAACGTGGACACACCTCAATTTCACAGCGAAAAATTACCCTTTTTTGGCAAAGTGCCTAGCTGTAGTTTTTGAACCATAGCTCTGCCGTCACCTAGGGAAACCTATCAAACCTATACATTTTTGAAAACTAGACACCCAGGAGAATCCACGATGGGGTTACTTGACTGCCTCCCACCAGGTTCTGTTACCCAGAATCCCTTGCAAACCTAAAAAATTGCCCAAAAAAACACATTTTCCCCACATTTCTCTGGTGGAAAGTTCTGGAATCTGCGTGGATCCACAAATTTCCACCCACCCCGCGTTCCCCAAAGTCTTCCGAGAAAAATGGTACCTCACTTGTGTGGGTCGGCCTAGCGCCCGCGACAGGAAACGGCGCAAAACGTAACGTGGACACACCTCAATTTCACAGCGAAAAATGACCTTTTTTTGGCAAAGTGCCTAGCTGTAGTTTTTGAACCATAGCTCTGCCGTCACCTAGGGAAACCTAGCAAACCTATACATTTTTGAAAACTAGACACCCAGGGGAATCCAGGATGGGGTGACTTGACTGCCTCCCACCAGGTTCTGTTACCCAGAATCCCTTGCAAACCTAAAAAATTGCCCAGAAAAACACATTTTCCCCACATTTCTCTGGTGGAAAGTTCTGGAATCTGCATGGATCCACAAATTTCCACCCACCCCGCGTTCCCCCAAGTCTTCCGAGAAAAATGGTACCTCACTTGTGTGGGTCGGCCTAGTGCCCGCGACAGGAAACGGCGCAAAACGTAACGTGGACACACCTCAATTTCACAGCGAAAAATGACTCTTTTTTGGCAAAGTGCCTAGCTGTAGTTTTTGAACCATAGCTCTGCCGTCACCTAGGGAAACCTAGCAAACCTATACATTTTTGAAAACTAGATACCCAGGGAAATCCGGGAAGGGGTGACTTGACTGCCTCCCACCAGGTTCTGTTACCCAGAATCCCGTGTAAACATAAAAATTGCCCAAAAAAACACATTTTCTCCACATTTCTCTGGTGGAGAGTTCTGGAATCTGCGTGGATCCACAAATTTTCACCCACCCTGCGTTCCCCAAAGTCTTCCAAGAAAAATGGCACCTCACTTGTGTGGTCGGCATAGTGCCCGTGACAGGAAACGGCGCAAAACGCAACGTGGACACACCTCAATTTTGCTGTGAAAAATGACCCTTTTTTGGCAAAATGCCTAGCTGTAGTTTTTAAACCATAGCTCTGCCGGCACCTAGGGAAACCTAGCAAACCTATACATTTTTGAAAACTAGACACCCAGGGGAATCCAGAATGGGGTGCCTTGACTGCCTCCCACCAGGTTCTGCTACCCAGAATCCCTTGCAAACCTAAAACATTGCCAAAAAAAACACATTTTCCCCACATTTCTGTGGTGGAAAGTTCTCGAATCTGCGTGGATCCACAAATTTCCACCCACCCCGTGTTCCCCAAAGTCTTCCAAAAAAAATGGCACCTCACTTGTGTGGGTCGGCCTAGTGCCCGTGACAGGAAACGGCGCAAAACGCATCGTGGACACACCTCAATTTCGCAGTGAAAAATGAACCTTTTTTGGCAAAGTGCTTAAACCCTTGCTCTGCCGGCACCTAGGGAAACCTACCAAACCCACACATTTCTGAAAACTAGACACCCGGGGGATTCCAGGGAGGTATGGCTTGCGTGGATCCCCCAACGTTTCCTTACCCAGAATGCCCTGCAAACCTCAAATTTAGCTGAAAAAATCAAATTTTTCACACATTTTTGTGTGGGAAAGTTGTGGCATCACCGGGCTGACAAAAATTTCCTACCACCCAGCGTTCCCCGGGTCTCCCGATAAAAACGGTGCCTCACTCGTGTGGGAGGCCCAAGTACCCGCGACAGGCAAGGGCCCACAACGTAGTGAGGCAACATGAAAATTGCCTACCTCAAAACGACCTGGTTTTGCAAGGGGAGTCACCTGGGTTTTTGGCCCGGTGCTCGGCGGCCACCTAGGGGAACCTACCAAACCCACACATTTCTGAAAACTAGACACCCGGGGGATTCCAGGGAGGTATGGTTTGCATGAATCCCCCAACGTTTCCTTACCCAGAATGCCCTGCAAACCTCAAATTTAGCTGAAAAAAATCAAATTTTTCACACATTTTTGTGTGTGAAAGTTGTGGCATCACTGGGCTGATGCAAATTTCCTACCACCCAGCGTTCCCCCGGGTCTCCCGATAAAAACGGTGCCTCACTCATGTGGGAGGCCCAAGTACCCGCGAGAGACAAGGGCCTAAAACGTATTTAGGCGACATGAAAATTGCCTACCTCAAAACGACCTGGTTTTGCAAGGGGGGGTCACCTGGGTTTTTGGCCCGGTGCTCGGCGGCCACCTTGGAGAACCTACCAAACCCACACATTTCTGAAAACTAGACACCAGGGGGATTCCAGGGAGGTATTGCTTGCGTGGATCCCCCAACGTTTCCTTACCCAGAATGCCCTGCAAACCTCAAATTTAGCTGAAAAATTCACCTTTTTCACACATTTTTGTGTGGGAAAGTTGTGGCATCACCGGGCTGACACAAATTTCCTACCACCCAGCGTTCCCCCGGGTCTCCCGATAAAAACGGCGCCTCACTCGGGTGGGAGGCCCAAGTACCCGCGACAGGCAAGGGCCCAAAACGTATTGAGGCGACATGAAAATTGCCTACCTCAAAACGACCTGGTTTTGCAAGGGGGGTCACCTGGGTTTTTGGCCCGGTGCTCGGCGGCCACCTAGGGGAACATACCAAACCCACACATTTCTGAAAACTAGACACCGGGGGAATTCCAGGGAGGTATGGCTTGCGTGGATCCCCCAATGTTTCCTTACCCAGAATGCCCTGCACACCTCAAATTTAGCTGAACAAATCACCTTTTTCACACATTTTTGTGTGAGAAAGTTGTGGCATGCCCGGGCTGACACAAATTTCCTACCACCCAGCGTTCCCCCGGGTCTCCCGATAAAAACGGTGCCTCACTCGTGTGGGAGGCGACAGGCAAGGGTCCAAAACGTAGTGCGCCTCAACAGGCAAGGGTCCTAAACGTAGTGCGCCTCACTACGTTTTGGGCCCTTGCCCATGGCGGGTCCTTAGGCCTCCCACACGAGTGAGGCACTGTTTTTATCGGGAGACCCGGGGGAACGCTGGGTGATAAGAAATTTGTGTCAGTCCAGTGTTGAAACAACTTTCCCACACAAAAATGTGTGAAAAAGGTGATTTTTTCAGCTAAATTTGAGGTTTGCAGGGCATTCTGGGTAAGGAAACGTTGGGGAAACCACGCAAGCCATACCTCCCTGGAATCCCCCAGACATCTAGATTTCAGAAATGTGTCGGCTTGGTAGGTTCCCCTAGGTGGCCGCCGAGCACCGGGCCAAAAACCCAGGTGACCCCCCTTGCAAAACCAGGTCGTTATGAGGAAGGCAATTTTCATGTCGCCTCACTATGTTGTGGGCCCTTGCCTGTCGCGGGTACTTGGGCCTCCCACATGAGTGAGGCACTGTTTTTATCAGGAGGCCCGGGGGAACGCTGGGTGGTAGGAAATTTGTGTCAGCCCGGTGATGCCACAACTTTCCCACACGCAAATGTGTGAAAAAGGGGATTTTATTCAGCTAAATTTGAGGTTTACAGGGCATTCTGGGTAAGGAAACGTTGGGGGATCCACGCAAGCCATACCTCCCTGGAATCCTCCGGGTGTCTAGTTTTCAGAAATGTGTGGGTTTGGTAGGTTTCCCTAGGTGGCCGCCGAGCACCGGGCCAAAAACCCAAGTGACCCCCCTTGCAAAACCAGGTCGTTTTGAGATAGGCAAATTTCATGTCGCCTCACTACGTTGTGGGCCCTTGCCTGTCGCGGGTACTTGGGCCTCCCACACGAGTGAGGCACCGTTTTTATCGGGAGACCCGGGGGAACGCTGGGTGGTAGGAAATTTGTGTCAGCCCGGTGATGCCACAACTTTCCCCCACAAAAATGTGTGAATAAGGTGATTTTTTCAGCTAAATTTGAGGTTTGCAGGGCATTCTGGGTAAGGAAACGTTGGGGGATCCCCGCAAGCCATACCTCCCTGAAATCCCCCGGGTGTCTAGTTTTCAGAAATGTGTGGGTTTGGTAGGTTTCCCAAGATGGCCGCCAAGCCCGGGGCCAAAAACTCATGGGACCCCCTTTGCAAAACCAGGTTGTTATGTGATAGGTAATTTTGATGTCTCCTCAATAGGTTTTGGGCCCTTGCCTGACACGGGCACTAGGCCTACCCACGCAAGTGAGGTACCATTTTTCTCTGAAGACTTTGGGGAACGCAGGGTGGGTGGACTTTTGTAGACCCATGCAGATTTTAGAACTTTCCACCACAGAAATGTGAGGAAAATGTGTTATTTTGGACACCTTTTTAGGTATGCAATGGATTCTGGGTAACAGAATATGGTGAGAGCCAGTGAAGTCACCCCATCCTGGATTCCCCTCGGTGTCTAGTTTTCAAAAATGTACAGGTTTGCTAGGTTTGCCTACGTGCCAACTGCGCTAGGGCCCAAACTCCACAGGTATGCACATTGCTAAAAAGAATTCAGAGCCCAGTGGGCTTTCTGCCACCCTGGGGGGGAATCGGGGAAGGGGGGTTTCATCCCGATATGCCCCTAAAGGGGCAGAAAGACTGTGGCTATTTTTTGTGGGGGTGGGGGCATTGGTATGACCATTTTGGGCAGCCCCCACCCCCACGCATAAAAAAAGCCTGCGCACTCGCTGGCGCCTAGTGGGCTTTCTGCCCCCCCAGGGGGCAGATCAGGGGCCACTGCCACCATCTGCCCTCCCGGGGGGGCAGAAAGACTGGAATTTCTCTGGGGGTGGGGTGGGGTATTGTCATGCCCATTTTGGGGAACCCCTACACTAATAAAACAAAAAAATCCATGGTTTCTAATGGGCATTCTGCGCCCCCCAGGGGGGGCAAGATTGGGGGCTACAGCTCCCATCTGACTCCTGGGGGGCAGAAAGACTGTCATTTTTGTGGGGGGGAGGGTGGGGGCATTGGCGTGCCCGTTTCGGGCAGCCCACACCCTAAAAACAATTGGCTGTAATGGTGGCGGGGGTGGGGGCATTGGTGTGCCCATTTCGGGCAGCCTCCACCCTAAATAAAATCCATCACCCTAAATAAAATTGCGCGAAAAAAATCCCTGCCGTCAAGTGGGCTTTGCGCCCCCCCCGAAGGGGCAGATTAGGGGCCAATGCCCCATCTGCCCCCAGGGGGGGTAGAAAGGCTGTAATGATGGCGGGTGGGTGGGGGCATTGAGGTGCCCGTTTCGGGCAGCCCCCACCCTAAAAAAAAACTAAAAACAAATCCCTGGTGATTAGTGGGCTTTCTGCCCCACCGAAGGGGCAGATTAGGGGCCGAAAGACTGTAATAATTGGGGGGTGGGGTGGGGGCATGGGCCTGCCCGTTTTGGGCAGCCCCCACCCCTATGTTTTTTTTTTATTCCCTGCTGTCTAGTGGTCTTTTTGCCCCCCCCCCCATATGCCCCCCGGGGGGGGGCAGAAAGACTGTGATAATTTTTTTTTTTTTTAATTCCCTGGTGTCTAGTGGGCTTTTTGCCCCCCCGGGGGATCAGATTGGGGGCTACTGCCCCCATCTGCCCCCCAGGGGGGACAATAAGACTAAATTATGCCCACATTATTTGGGGGGAGCAAAGCCCCTTGCCCAAGGGGCCGCTCCCCCCTCCCTGGTGTCTAGTGGGTGGATCCCTGCTTGGGGATCGCCCTCCTGTGGCAATCCCCAAGCAGGGATCCACTGGGGTACCATTGGAAAGGGGAGACTCTCCCCTTTCCAACAATACCTCTCCCGTCTTTCTACGTGCTCAGGGGGCTGAGATAGCCCCCTGAGCACGTAGAAAGTGAAACTGAAATGAGCCTCTTGGCTCATTTCAGTTTCAGTTTCAGTGTAATGACGTCGGCGCGACGTGCGCGCCGATCGTCATTACACTGAAAGCATGGGGGGGCCTCGGCAGCTGGGGAAGCACTTCCCCAGCTCCCGAGGCTATTTTCAGTGAAAGGGAATCCCTCTGGTGCCCGCAGGGAATGCCTCATGACGAGCTGGACTCATCATGGGCACAGAAGGGGTTAATGGAGAGGGCCGCATGGCCCCCCTGCTGAGGCTTTTATCCGCCCCGGGGACAACCATCCCCCGGGGCCTGACCAGAAACACTTTTTTTTATTTTTTAATGGAGGGGGCTGCGTGGCCCCCCTCCTGAGGCTTTTATCTCCAGGGGTATTGCCTCTTTTTTTTTTTTTTATCACGGAGGGGGGCCACGTGGCCCTCCTTCCGGGCCACATCTTGCCCCGAGGACCACATCTTCTGGGGCCTGACCTCACTGTTGGGGACTGCGGGGGAGCCCCAAATGCCCCCACGGTCCCAGCCGGCTCCCGCCTCCTGCGGGAGCCGTCATTGCTTTTGCACAAGGGGAGCTGCTAACATGCAGCTCCCATTCTGCAAGAGCAATTCTGCTTCGGTTTTTGGAAGCGAGAGCAGGAAACCTGCTATCGCTTCCAAAAACTGAAGCAAAGTTTGCTATGACAGGACGGGAGCCATGCTCCCGCCCTGCCATAGCAAACAGCAATGTCCCGGGGGGTGGGGACCCCGGGACATTACAGGAGCCGGCCCTGGGGGTGGCGGTCCCCAGGGCCATCAAGGGGTCCAGGAGGGGGGCCATGCGGCCCCCCTCCCAGCATTTTCAAAACCCCGGGGGGGGTGGTGGTCCCCCGGGCCCAGGGGTCTGCTACGGACGCCCTTATTTTTAATGATAATGTGCCCCAGGTAGGTGGTGGTCCCTGGGGCATGAGGGGGGCTCTTCCCCCCCCCCCATCATATCTTCTTTTTCATAAAACAGAGCCCTGGGGAGGTGGCCGTCCCTGGGGCAGCGTGGGGTAGATTGGGATCACCCACGCATTTATTTTTAAAGCCCCGTGGAGGTGGCGGTACCCGTGGCTGCGGGGGCCGCTGTGCCCCCCACATACAATTAAATAGGCCCTGGGGAGGTGGCTGTCCCTGGGGCTGCGGGGGCCCCCGCAAATTAATTGGTGAGTGCTCCTGGGACAAGGCCCACCCGGGGCTTTCAAAAACGGAGAGCGGGATCAAGTAGTTGTGTAAGTAGTTGTGTGGGTGAGAGATGCTGTGTGAGTGGCTGTATTGGTGAGTGAGTGTGTGTGTGTGTCAGTGGATTTATGGGTGGGTGAGTGAGATGGATCAAACAGTGGGTAAGTGGGTGTGTCGTGACTATTGGTGAGTGAGTGGGTGTCTGAATGGCTTTATGAGTAAGTGACTGAATGTGTAAGTGGCTCTATGGGGGAGTGAGTGGCTGTTTGAGTAGGTGTTTTGATAAGTGACTTCATGTGTGAGTGACTGTATTGGACAGTGAGTGTGTGAATGGCTGTATGGGTGAGTACAGGAATGTGTGAGTGCTTGTATGGGTGTGTGAATGGATATGTTAGTGGTTGTGTGAGTGAGTGTATAAGGGCTTCTATGGGTGAGTGAGTGGCTGTGTTGAGAGGCTGACTAGGTGAGTGAGTGGATGTGTGACTATGTAGGTAAAAGAGTGGGTGTATGAGTTGCTGTATGGGTGAGTGTGTGGTTATGTGGCTGACTGTATGGGTGTATAACTGGTTGTATGAGTGTCTGTATGGGTGAGTGAATGGTTGTATGAGTGGGTGTATGACTGAGTGAGTGGGTGTGTGAGTGGCTCTATGGAGGAGAGAGTGGGTATGTGGGTACTGGTATAGGCCTGTGAATGGATATGTCAGTGGTTGTATGGGGGAGTGAGTAGGCGTACAAGAGGTTGTATGGGGGTGTGAGTAGGTGTGTGAGTGGTTCTGTGGATGATTCCATCAGTGATCTAATCAGTGATGTCATCTGTGATGTCATGAGTGATGTCACTGACAATGTCACAAGTGATGTCATATGTGAGGTTAAAAGCAGTGCATTGCGGGGGCATAAGTTTTAGTTTGCTCAGATAACTATAACTGCCGAATTTCACTGGTTTTGTACAAGTAAAATCTTACCCTAACTATAACATCCCCGTAACCTTTGTTTTTTTCATTGAATTTCTAAGGCTTTGTAAATTCTATTTGCTAGCCATAATATCCCTGTAAACATTGATTTTTCATGAATTTCTATGGTTTTTTAACTAGTAATTGTGTTTGCAGAGTGGTGGAGAAAGGGGGCTAAGCCTCCGACCAGCTTTTAGGAATCCTGCTGTGTAGGACTTACAGGAGGTTCCTGGAGGGCTTCTTTGCCCTCCAGTGCCAGTGACTGGTGGACTTCATCCTACAACCAGTGGTGCACCACAAGACGTGTTTGCAGAGTGGTGGAGAAAGGGGGCATGGTCTTCAAAGACCTCTTAGCAATACCGCTGTGTGGGACTTACCGGAGATAACAGAAGGGGAAGTTGGCTCCCAGGGACGTCCTTGGGGTGCGACTACTCCTCCTGTTATCTCCAGTAAGTCCCACACATCGGAATTGCTGAGACCTGGTAGAGGCCACACCCCCTTTCTCCACCAATCTACAAATGCGCCTCCTGGCACACTGCTAGTAGGTCGATGCGGTCCCCTTGCCCACTGAGGATCCTCGGGGGCCAACTACCCCTCCTGCCACCTCCAGTAAGTCCCACCCAGCAGGGTTGCTGAGAGGTTGTCGGAGGCCTCATCCCCTTTCTCCATCACTGTGCAAACGCGTCTCCTGGTGCACTACTAGTAGGGGGATGAAGTAATCTTGGCTCCAGAGGGTCCTTTGAGGCCAACTACCCCTCCTGTTAACTCCCGTAAGTCCCACACTGTGGGTCTGCTGAGAGGTGTCTGTTGGCCATGCCCCCTTTCTCCGCTGGTCTGCAAACCCACTTCCTGGTGCACTACTAGTTGGGGTATGAAGTTCCCTTGGCTCTTGAGGGTCCTTGAGGGCCAACTATCCATCCTATCACCTCCAGTAATACCCACACAACTGGATGCTGAGAGGTTGTCAGAGGCCACGCCCCCTTTCTCCACCACTCTGCAAACGCACCAACTGGTGCACTACTGGTTGGGGGAAGTCCACTTTAGTTGTGAGGCCCTCAGAAGTAAAGTGGAATTCATTCCCCAACCAGAAGCGTGCCAGGAGGTGCATTTGCAGAATGGTGGAGAAAGGGACGTGACCTCCAAGTCCTCTCAGCAATCCTGCTGTCTGGGACTTACTGGAGGTAACAACTGGGCTTGGCTTGTTGGCCCTCAAAGATCCTCAGCATTCAAGTGGACTTTATTTCCCAACCACCACCACTGCGCCCGGAGGCACGTTTGCAGAATGGTGGTGAAGGGGGCATGGCCTCCGGCAACTTGCAGGAGGTTTTTTAATTAAATATTTATTTAGGGAAAGGGGGCTGCATAGCCCCCTTTCCTGTGCTGATTACGGCCCAAGGGACCTCATCCTCCGGGGCCTAGCCTTTTCCCTTTTTTTAAATGGAAACCGCGTGGCCCCCTTTCCCTGTGCCAATTTTGGCCCCGGGACCCAATCACTGGGGGCCTGCCCTTTATTTATTTTTACATGAGAGGTGAGGCTGCGCGGCCCCCATCCTGAGGCATTTTGGCCCCGGGGACCAAATATCCGAGACCAGGACTTTATATATGTTATCAAGAAAGGGGAGGGGACTTCTCAATCAAACATCTATCACTACTTCCTCTCTTTAACCTTCACCCTTTTCCTGTCCCTGACTACCCTCATAATCTACCCCACCACTCATTTGCTACCTAATCTCATCACCACTCCTCTCTCTTTTTACAACTGTTTCTTTTATCTCCCCTCTCTCAATACTTTTCTCTCTCATCTGTCTCTGCATCTCCTTCTTCATTTCACCTCAACCTCTCCACCTCACCTATAGCTCTCTACTGCTCTTTATACCTTTATCTACCACACCTCTCTATCACTACCTCTCTTCCTCTTTCTCTCTGGCATCTTTATCCCATCTCTTCTGCTTCTCTAACAAACTTATTACTTTTCTCGCTTTTCTACTGACCCCTCATCTCTTTACCCTTTAATGCTCTCTCGCTCTGTATTTATCTCTGCTACACTGCTCTCTTTACTTGATATGTCTCTTTATACCTTCTTATCATTTGACCCTTTATCTTCCTCAGTGCTCACTCAACACTTCTCACCTTATCTCACTTCTCTACCCCTCTATCTCTACCTATCTCTAACTCATCACTTTCTTTCTACTTTACCTCTCTCTCTCTGCCTCACTACTTGATGTACCCCATTCCTCTCCCTCTTTCTAAACTGTATTCTTCATATTCATGCTCTCTCTGTCTTACTACCTTAATCTACAACCTTCCCTATCTCTTTTGTCCTCTTTCTTTTCATACCTCTGAATCGTTCTTTTTAGCTACCTCAACCTTCTCTCTTTACATTACATCTGACTTTCTTCATCGCCGATATCTCTACCTCTACCTCCCTACTCCCTCTGCATCACCTCTCTCAATATTATTACTCTTTTTACCTCCCTATTCTTCTCTTGCCTCCCTCTGCCTACCATTTCTCTTAGTCTGCAGAATTAGAGGTAGAAGGACAAAATAGTAGATTTTACCTGATGGAATATTGAAAATACTCAGAACAGTGTGTTGATTTTGAGAGTAGGCCTGGGCGAAAATTTAGTTCCGTTCGCGGAAATTGCGATAATTTGACATTTTCGCGTTCTGCGGAGAGCGCGAAAATGTCAAAAATTCCGGTTTCCGCAGCTTGGCGATAATTTGTTTCTTGCTCGTGCTGTAAAATAATACATTCTCGCGCGCGCGCGATCGCCTTACCTGAATCCCTGCGTTCGCCGACAAGTTTTCTTGATCCGGTCGCGTTCTCCATGAGATGTTGTATTGTTTTTAGCCATTTGCGCAGTCTCGCGACAGTTCGCGCCCGCAGTGACGTCATGCGTCACGCGATCACGTCTTTCTTCTCGCGATCATGCACCACGAGACAACTCAAAACAAGATGGCCGCGCCCGCAAGCGGCCACTTGGGTAAGTTGGCGACCCGCAACCATGCAGAAAATCTCGCGAACATGCCGGAAAAAATCTTCCGCATCTTCGCGATATTTCCGCTTGTTTGCGATAATTTTAAACATTTTCGCGATAATTTGCGAAAGTTAATTTCGCAAATTCCGCCCACCCCTATTTGAGAGGATGTGGCCTAAGGTGGTTGATGTCAAATCTGTGGAACCAAATTCGAGTCTTGGCAATGACACTCAACATCCTGTGATTCTAGGCAAATACTTAATCTTCCTGTGCCTAACAAAAAAAATGAATGTGTCCTTGTGTAATGTAACTGGTACTCATATAAAGCGCTCTCACACTATCAGGACAAGTTTGCGCCATATAAACATCTGAGAAAAAAAATTGTTGAGGGGGTTGTATTTGCAATTACTAACATCTGGAGACTAAAGCTACAATTTCAAGCGCTGCGTTTTACTTTACTATCATTTTCTAGTCCTCTAACTTCCACCAACTCACCTGTCTTTCGTACAGTGGTAGACATGGCCTGAATAGACACTGGTTTCTTGTAAAATATTGCTGTTGAAAGTCAAAATAATCTAGATTTATGCACAGTGTGTTCAATTTTTCTTTTGGTAATGTTTGGCAGGCATACACCAGAGAACTTAAACTTTTTGAAAGTTTAATGTATAATTTTATATAGTTTGGCATAACAAGGGCTTGAGTTATATGAAAATGTGTTAGAAATTCAAGGATGTTCCTAAATGGGTACCCTCAAATATTTCTTGCTGGGGTGAGAGAGATTGCACTACACCTCGGTGCTATGCCTGGGCTAAAATGTCGTTCCGGTCGCGGAAATTGCGATAATTTGACATTTTCGCGTTCCGCGGAAAGTGCGAAAATGTCAAAATTTCCGCATTCCGCAGCTTAGCGATAATTTGTTTCTTGCTCGCGCTGTAAAATAATACATTCTCGCGTGCGCGCGATCGCCTTACCTGAATCCCCGCGTTCGCCGACAAGTTTTCCCGATCCGGTCGCGTTCTCCATGAGATATTGGATTGTTGGCAGCCATTTGCGCTGTCTCGCGACAGTTCGCGCCCGCAGTGACGTCATGCGCCGCGCGATCATGTCTTTCTTCTCGCGATCATGCACCGCGAGACAACTGAAAACAAGATGGCCGCGTCCGTGATCAACCACATGGGTAAGTTGGCGAGCCGCGACCATGCAGAAAATACCGCAAACGGGCGGGAAAAAAACTTCCGCATCTTCGCGATATTTCCGCGTGTTTGCGGAGATTTTTAACATTTTCGCGATAATTTGCGAAAGTGAATTTCGCAAATTCCGCCCACCCCTAACCACAGCTATCCAGATTCAAGGAATCTCAAAAGGTCACTTGGATCAATATGAGCGTGCAGTTAATCAGCAACCACCTTTTCGAGAATACTGGGAGTGGAAAGCATATTAACAGAACGGAAATGGCTAAGAACGGTAAATTTGAAAGAGTTTTTCCAATCATGATTAGAAAAGTCGCATCTTCAAAGCAGAAAGAAAAACACTTTGAGCTAATGGTGCATTAGCAATCAAGTACAAAGGGGCTAAGGCCATCTTAAGGAGCTCTTTGATACATTTGACAGGAACGGCTTCATCAAGATATGTAGCAGATGTAAGAGTCTGTATCACAGAGATGAGTTCATTGGGCATTATTTCAAAATACTACACCCAAGCAGGGTCTATTGAAGGAGTGGGTAGAGGCGCAATAAAAAACAGATCCCAAGATTTTATCGCATCTTGAACCAGAGCAGATTTGTCTACACATTAGTAATTACTAATTGTACAGATTTCAGTCAAGTGCCCTGGTACATGCAATGCCATGTAGTCTCAGCTACCGGTAGACATGCCTTCTTGGTGCAACATGGGCTCCCCGTCCATGAAGGATGCCTCTTCACGCTCCTCATGCACTCCTACAAAACCCTCTACAAATCCAGACCCGCCTACATCAACAACCGCCTGACAGTCCACCAATCGACCAGAGAGCGCCGATCCTCCACCCTCGCCCTGGCCCACATCCCCCGCATCCGTCGTAGCTGCTGTGGAGGTCTCTCCCTCTCCTACCTTTCCGCCAAGTCCTGGAACAACCTCACACTCTCTCTGTGGACCTATCTCTGAAGGACTTCAGGAAGCAGCTCAAGACATGGTTGTTCAACCAACATTCACCCTCCAACCGAGGCTCACATATCCATCCAGCGCCTGGAGACACCCCCCGGAGTGACAAGCCGTGCTTTATATGTCCTATTGATTGATTTATTGTTGCAAGCTTAAATCGATATTGGGTTGGGGAATTCAAGGAGGCCAGGCTCCCCGGCTCTAGGACTTGCATCAACTCTAAGGATGGCATCTGGCGCTGGTGGTCTGTGCACTGGCAAGAGGGACTAATTCCATTCCAAGGTGAGCAACAAGGAGCAGCGCCTGGTGAGCAGCCTTTGATCCCTAAGAGAACAACTGGTAAGTACCAGTAGAGGAGTGTATGTGAGAGTTTGAGCATGAGAGAGAGTGTAAGCTTGAGTGATAGGAATGTGAGTGAAAGGAGTGCGAACAGTGGACGCAAGCTACTTAGGTAACAAATCCTAGTAATGTAAGGTAATGTTAAACAGATTCATTAAGCACACTGTCACCTTAAAGGCGTCCTGGCACTATGGACACACAGGTTAGTGAGTGGCGAGTGATAGGACTGCAGGATAAAAGGGGTGACTGACAGGAGCACTGAGTTTGAGGGGAGTGATTGGGATGAGGAATATGCATTTTTATGCGTAAGAATGAAAGAAAGGAGTTTGGAAGAGTTGTGTGAGTGTTTGTGCCTGTGTCTGTTTGAGTGACTCATGTGAGCATCAGTATGTCAGTGCTATTTGCTGTGGCATGCTTGCCCCAGGGACCTGGACGTTTGTGGGAATAAGTAAAGGTCAAGATTTCCATGAATTAGAAATTGTGGGTTCTGCTGGTGATGTTCTGGCTGTCTTCTGATATAGTATTGGCTAGTCCTTCCATTTAGGTTCCTGCGACCTATTGGCTTGTTCGTGACTAATAGGCACTGATACTGTAGAGTTAAGGGAATGAGTAGACTAGTAAGGATTGACCTGGGGCTGTATTATACAAAGTGCTGCAGGGGCGCAACGGGCATTTGCGCCCACTTTGCATGGCCTCTAAGCACTTTGGAATTACGGAAGAGGCCACAGACGCTTGCACACATACAACACCAATGCTATCATCAGAGGGCATTCCCCTTTTTGCATGGGGGTGTGGCCCCATACAAATGACGGACTCTCTTTGCCTCTGCACCTGCTCGGTAATATAGAAGCGAGTGCAGAGGTAAAGACACTGTCAGGAGGTGCGCTAACAGTGCGCCACCTTTTAGGTGGCGCACTGTCAGTGCGCCCCTGATTGCAGCCCTCTGGAGGAGGTGAATGGGATCCTATGGACCACCTGAACCAGTACTTAGTTTGTAAAAAAATAGGTGCCAGGGCCCTTATCAGGAGGTCACTTCCGCCCGCACTGACCATTGCCACTGTCAGCGCTTTCAACTGCAGTAACAGCACAGCTACTAACCATCACACTCCTACAGTTGTGACAATTCTGGCTATTCCAGGCCCCAAAAGCTATAAGAATGGCTTTAGCAGCAGGTATTATTTATTTTTAACATATATTGAATTAATATACCTGTTGTTGTGCTCGTATCTAAGTTAGACAGACAGTGCCAACATGTAGCAGTCTCTCATTTGTGCTGGTGTTGACCATTATGTGCCAGTGCCGAGCACCAGAAAACATCAGTACAAATTAAGCACTGCCCTAGAAATCCCCTTGCAGACGGGTGCAGTCACTCAGTGCACCTGCATGCAAGGAGATCTCTCACCCCTCTTAAAAGTGTAAGCAGGTTGCCTCCTGCACAGTGAAACATGGAGCGGCTGCTTCAAAGCCACTCCAAATTTCACTTGAATGCACTGTCCCCAGGACAGCACGAGTTTGCGGCTGTCCAGGGGGAAGTGCATTCAATCTAATACGGCGCACTCCTTGTTAGCGCCGAGAGTATCTTTTGAAAGGTGCGCCTGCTGTTACCAAGGAAAATGCGCCATATTGTATATTACTGCCCCAGGGCACTGATTTATGGGATTTTTGTGTAGGGCAGCGCAGCAAGCCCTACGCCAAAGTGAAAGGGCAGGAATGCACCGTATTTAAGCATATGGTGCATTCCTGTCCTTTCTCCCTGCGTTGGTGCAGTTTCGGCAGCCAAGAGCCAACATAGGCACTCATGCACCAAGGTGCGCAAGGGTGCATCCGTTGCATGCCAGATTGTTTTTGCGGAGAAAGGGGCACCTTTCTGCACAGAAACAATCCTAAGAGGCGTTTCCCTCTTTCTGTGCGTGCCGCAGAATCCAACACACATGGAAGAGGAAAACAGAAGAGAAATAAAGATATTTCAGCTTGTAACGCCTCACCTCGACAAGCGTAAGGATTTGGCACTTCCCCATGTTTACATGATTTTATAAATCTGGGGCAGCGTCGCAATCCATGGGTGTTGCATGGAAATACCTACAGCAACACCCATAGAAAGCCTCCTGAGCGCAGAGTAAGGCAACGCAGTGATTCGCGTTGCGTCAAGATTTATGAGGCCACTCAAAGCAACGCAGGGTGGCTTTGCGTGGCTTCATAAATCTGAATCAGAGCCCTGCTTCACGCAGGTGCCACTTTACATGGTGCACAAGTGATGCAAAGCTCTGATAAATAACCCCCATATGTCCAAGCAGAGAGGGCATACACTATCAGCATCTGTCTGGCCCTGTTCATTAATAGAGCCTAGGCCCATGTGCAAGATTATTTTCAAGTACTTGCACAACAAGCCTTCCTGGACATTCATTTCTGAAAGAGCTGAAACAAGAAGCTACGGAACAGCCGAATTCCAGAGGACTGAGTTCTCTGGCGCCACTGCCCAGCTGGTTGATGCCACATGCCGGGTATCCTTGCTTCCAGTGCACTACTCTTAAGAGGAACACATCCTTCGCCATTGGGGTAACATTACATAGGAAGCAGCATTTATGTGTAATATTGTGCAATTACTGTACAAAGAATAGCCACATGAATGCAACCTGATGCATTTATGTATGACAAGCCTTTACACTGTACATTTTGCCTTTCTGCATCATAAAAGAAGGCCGGCTGGACACTAAATCATCGTCCATGTGCTTCAGAAACTCTGGAAAGGGATGATTCTAAAATTGTGTGCTTTCTTTGTCTGTCTGCCCTGCTTACCTTGCTTCTCTCTTACAGAATGTACTCCCAACTTGGAGTATGTGATGCATAAGATCACATGCACAACACTCTGGTTTATAGAACAGGTTCTTTCTGATGGCCGATACCACCGAAATCCCAGACTTGCCACACATCCTTCCCATCAGTACATTATAGACAGTACTTACCACAAGTATCCAGCACACTTCCAATGTCCCATATTCTGGGACCATGGGAAATACAACAGCACTCTTGACTCAAAAATAGCATTGCACGTCATCACTCCAGACACAAACTCAAATGGTCATACTAAGACTGCACAAGTTAAAGAGAGCCCTAACGACCTCATGCCATCACGAGGCAGCCACACCCCACTCCCTCTCTTAGATTCGGCCACCATGGGCGGCCTAAGGTATAACTATGCCACTACATGCACTCCAATTATATAAGGCATAGAAACACTTGAATAAACCCTGTATTAGACAACCAGCCACCCTATACAGGACAGACCATTTCTAAACTAAATGTTGGACATTCTCTATTAATCTCACACAATCAAAACAACAAACATCAGACACAATCGAATGATGGTCGTTCCAGTTCTTAAAGAAAAAGCGTCTAACAGAATGCACCACAATGCTATGAAGATGGTAGTTGGCGCTATATAAATGTAAATAACATAATGAGAGGAGGTGGAGGGCTGGGTTACATCACCAACAACTTACCACTGCACCACCTGTGCCATAAATATTCTTAAACATTTCCCTTCTGAGTGCAAAATAACATAAACCCTATCCCCCAGCCTCACCACTACCCACACTCCACCATTTTCACCCTACACTTACACCACTCCCATACACCTCCATGTCCATCTATACTTTACACCAACACCATATACAATCTAAAACATACATCCACACAGCCATCTCACTCTATGCCACCACCTAGGTAAGATGCAGCCAATTTAAATTCAGGAGGGCCACATCCATGCCAGATATTCAGGAAAACCACACACCATATAAAAGTATTTAATTTAGATTTATTGTATGTACAGAATTATTTTGTAGATATCCTAGACCTATGCTGGAAACACCTGACATAGATACACTATATCCTACACCAACTACACCCAACATCTACTATATACATCCACTACAGCATAAACCACCAGTTACAACCCATACCACCACCTCCAACCATCATCTTTTTCACTGAGCACCATCTACATCCCACACCACCATGCAAGTCCTCCACCACCTCTCATAGCAAGTACATAAAGCACACAAACTAAACTCTGACACTTACATCCTACACCATCAATATTGTACACCACCACAAACCTCCAACATCTTATCTAGCAACATCAACATGCTACCATCACCTGCACACAGTACACCATCAATATGCCTCATTGACCCCTACACCCAAACGTACCTCATACATTCCCACATACACAACTACTTTAAAAATATCCAATAAAAACACTTTACACTTTTTATTACCTCATTTTAGTAACATTTTGAAAGAATCCTATCTTTGAAAAAAGTTGCAGTGCATTACCCCCGGGTCCCTCAAGTCCTCGTCCCATTCCTAACAAAGTGGAGATCACTATCTCCGCGACAGAAAAAAAGAACAGGAGCATGCTGGGATACCTAACCCACTCCCTCCCGCTGGGAGTACATAAGCGGTACCATCCCAGCATGCGATCTGTTCTTTTTTTCTGTCTTCCGACAGAATGGGACGTGTTTGCTGACTTACCTGTGTGTTTCTTCCTTGGATGTCTCGTCGGGCTGCTGGGCTGTCCTCGACGTCCTGTTCCGCATCTCCAGGCCTGCCGGGCTTGCTGGGAGTCGCGTTGATTGGCGCCCGCCCCTTTGCGGCTGGGGCACCGGCTCTCCGGATTTCTTCCAGGTTACAGCGCGCGTCTTCCTACGGCTTGGCCGGACTGGAAGACGCGCTGATGAGGCTGTTATGGGGGTCCAGGGGCTGCGCTGGGCGGTGCTCCTGGTCTCTCTGCCTGGCTTGTTGGTGAACGCCTTCTTTCCTCCCTGTTGCCCCTGCTGTTCATGATGTTGGTGCAGGGACGGACCTTGATGGGGGTTGGTGTCAGGCCGGTTGCTGCAGTCCTCTTCCCTGCCTGGCGCTGGTGTCCTGGCGGGCGCCTGAGCTGGCTCTTGGGGGCAGGGCACTTTTGGTGTGCTCTTCCTGCCCCTGTAGTGAGTACCGCATAGCGGTTCCGCTTTTCTTCACGTTTGCCTCGCACTTGCATGTTCTTCTGGCTTTGTGGTCTGTGCTTTGCCTGGCTGGGTCTGGCTGTGCGCGGTGGGCTGCTTCGGAGGTCTTGGCTGGGGGACCTACTCAGCCGCTTAGGTGGCATTCTCGCCTTGATTGCTGCTGGCGCTTTCTGGTGCTCTGGGACCCGGCGTCCTCGGGTCTCTCCGTCTGCTGGTTGATTCCTGTTGGGGAATTTCTGTGCTGGCTTGTGGCGCTCCCTGTTCCTGCATGCTGGGTTGGGGGCTTTGCGTGGCTTTCTGCGCTGTGTCTCTGCCTTGCTTCCCGGTGCTGCGGGGGGGGGGGGCTTCCTCCTCAGGTTGTGGGTTCCCGGCCTCCTGGATTTCCGCTTGCTCGGCGCTTGTTGCTGGATGGCGTCTGGGCGGGGGGTTGGGGGACGGTCTCTGTTTGGTGGTGTTGGCCTATCCCCCTGGTGGGTGCCGCGTAGCGGGTTTCTTTCTTCCCTGTGCTGTACTCTTCTGCTGTGCTGGCCTGCAGCCTTGGCTCCCTGTTTTCCACTGCTGGGGGTGTGCCGGGGCTGGTGGGTGCTGTGGACGTCCGCCCGTTCCCCTGTGCACACGTCTGCTCTCGTGGGCTTTTCGTTTTGGGTGGGGTTCGGCCTGGTCCGGTCCTCTGGCCTTTGGGCTTCCAGCCTTCCTGCCCTGCGTGCTTCTGTTCCCCTGGTCGGGCCTGGTTGGTGCCTGGTTGGATGTCCGCCTTGGTTGCCTGTTGCCCGGCTTCTTCCGCCTTCTGCCTGTCCGCCCTGTTGGTTCCTGCCTGTTCTTGTGGATTCGGGCCTGGTGCGTGCCTGTCTGGATGCCTGCCTGCGGCTCCTGGTGCTGGGCGCTTCTTGCGTCCTTCCGGGGGTGTTGGCGTGGCCCGGGCTCGGGGTGCCTTGTTTCTTTCTGCCCCCCTGTGCCTGGCCGCTGCTCTCGGCTTCGCTGTGTGGGGTTTCCTGGCCTCTGGCCTTTCCTCCTTGCTGGCGCCTGGTCGTGCCTGGGTGTTGCGGCTGGGCTCCCCGGTGCCCTTGCGTTCGCTCCTCTCCTCCCCTCCGACGTGCCCTCCTGCCCGGGCTGGTGGGCTCCTTCCCCAGCGGGTTCCCTGTGGGTGAGGTTCGTGCTGGTTGTGGGTCGGGGACGTGGGCCTGCGGCCCCCCGATATCCCCCCGTCTGCGGCTGCGGCTCCTCTGCTCTTGCGCTTGGACCCTGCTTGGGTTTGGCTGGGTCGCTTCTTGCGTCCTGCGTCGGTGTCCTTGGTGCTTTCTGGACTCCCTGTTTCTTGGGTTCCAGGGGTGGGGGATGTTTTGCCCTCCCTCTGTCCTGGTAGGCCTTGGCCTTGGTTGGCTGTTGGCTCCGGGGCTGTCCTGGTGGGGCCCCTGGTGGGCTTTCTGGCTGGTGTTGCTGCTTGCCTCTTGCCTCTTGCATGGTGCTGTGTTGTGTTGCGCTTGGTTGGCTGGTGGGGTTTGGTTTCCTGTTGTGGTTTCCTTTTCCCCTCTTGTGTCTCTTATTTGTGGCTTGGTGCTTGGGGTCCTTTGCCTCTCGCTGCCGCTCCCTTTGCCTCCTGTGGTGGTTGGGTGTTGTGGGTCTTCCTTGGCTTCTGCCTGGGTGGCTCCTTGGTCTCTTGGGTGCACTGCTTCTGTGCCCCTCCCTGTCTATGGGTTCAGGCTGCCCTGTGCCCTTCTTTCCTGCTTTGTGGGTGCCGTTCCCAGTGTCCTCCTTGCCGTGCCTTCTCTTGGGCTTGGCCGGTGGATTTGTTGGTGTTGCTACCGGTTGTGGTCTGGTGTCGGCCTCCCCTGGTGTGTGGGCCGCGTTGCTGCATCCCCGCTCCCCTTTTTCGGCCTTGTGCTTGCGGTTGGCTTTGCCTGGGCCCTGGGGCTGTGGTTTTCCCCTTGTGGGCCTGTCCTTGGGCTTATGCGTTTCCCGCTCCCGTGCGGACTGCTTTCGGCCTGTGGTATCTCTGGTCGTTGCTCTTGCTGGCTCTGCGAGGTTTGTTCTTCCCTTTTTGGGTCCGTTCCCGCTCCCCCGGGGGGTTGTGCGCCTTTGGTTTCTCCGGGCTCCTCTCCTTTGGTTTGGGGGTGTCTGGGGTGTTCCGGGGTGCTGCTGGGGCCTCCGCTCTGCCTCTGTGGCGTTTGCTCCCTTGCAGTCCTTGTTTTTGGCCTCCCTTTGCGGGGTCCCTGCCTGGGTCCCTGCCTGGGTTCTTCCCTGGCCGCTCGTTCTCTGGTGCTTTTGGGCCTCTTGATGGCCGGTGGTTCTCGCCCTATTGGTCTGGGTGCCGGGTTGGTCCTGTGTCCTTTCCTGTGCAGCTCCTTTGCGCCTGGCTGGTGCGCTGTGGCCTTTGTGTTGGTTGCCGGTTGTGGCTTGCTGGTCTCCCTCTCTGTTTGCCTGCTGCTTCTCCTCTCTTGGTGGCTTGGCTTGCTTTGGTGCCGTTCCCTGGGCCCCTTCTTGGTTGGGGTTTTTTGGGGTTTGGTCGGTTGACCCTTTGCCACCCCTTTCGGGTTCTGCTGGCTCCGTGTTGGGGTCCTCCGGGCTGGCTGGCCTGCTGGTTGGCCGGTTGGCTTCTTGGGTCTTTCTGGGCTGCCTGCGTTGTTGGGCTGTTGGCCTCCTTGTTGGTCCTTCCTGTTTTACCCTTCTTGGGGTTCGCCTTGGGTGGTTCCTTGGTGTCCTCCTGACCTGTGGGTCGGCTCTTGGTTGGTGGCGGTTCCTCCTTCCCGGTTCTGGGGTTTGTTTCCCCGGTTCCGTGTTCGGCCCTTGGTTGTTCTCTCTTGGGTGCCCTGCCCGTGTGTGGAGTCTGCTTTGGGTGGCGCTTGTTGCTCTCCCTGGCCTTGCTTGGGTGGGTTCCTGGGTTTGTGTCCCTGTGTCTCCTGCTTTTGGTTGTCTCAGTCCTGGCCTCTGGCTGGTTCCTGTGCCCGGGTTTTCTTCTCCCGGTGTGGCGGCCTTGGCTGCGGCCGTCCGGTGTCTCTGCTGGGGTTGGCGGCTTGTCTTTCCTGCCTTTTGGCCTGGGCCTTCTGTGGGTTTTCTGTGCCTCCGGTTCCCTTTTGCCGTGGTTGTCGGCTGTTGGTCGGTGGGGGGGGGGGGCCTTGCCTGGGTTCCTTGGCCCCTTTCTTCCTGGTTGGCTCTGGGTCGGTGCCTGTTTTCTTGTCTGGTTCCTCCCTCTTTGGTCTTTGCGTCTCTGTTGGTGGCTTCCCCTGGTGTGTTGGGGTTGGTCCTGTGGTTGGTCGCGTTCGTTGTTTCTCTGGGTTTGGCGTGCCTCTTCGTTCTCCTCTTCCTTCCCCTCGCCTCTTGGTGTGGTCTTTTGTGGGTTGGTCCAGCTGTGGGTCGCCTTCTTCCCTGCTCTGGGGGGTTCGCTCTCTGTCTTGCCCTGCTGTGTTCCTTCCTGGGCCTTTGGCCTGTCTTCCTGTGCAGCCTGCTCTTGTGCGCTCTTGAGCATTGGGCCGGGATGTCCTCTTTTGTCCCTGTTGGGGCGGCTGCTTGGTGGTGCCTGGGGCTGTGGGCTTCTCCCTTGGTGGTTTTTTCTCCCTGGTTGTTTGCCCTTCCTGGCTGTGTTGCTCCGTTAGGGCACTTCCGCTTCTCCGGGGCTCCCTTCCCATGGTGGTTCGGGGGGGGGGTGGTCTTTCTTTCTGCCCCTCTGGGGGTTCCCTTGGGGCTTGGCTCTGGGTGCGGGGCCTCCTTCGGGCTTGCCTGGGGGGTCTTGTGCTCGTTTGCGGTCCTTTCTTGGACGTCCCCTGCTTTTTTGGGGGTCTCGGCTCTGTCGGCTTGGTTGGGGGTGTGGCTGGTTGTGTGCTCCTGCTTGCGTTTTCTTGTGGGCTCCCTTCTGCTTCGGTTGGGTGCCGTTTTTTCTCGGTCTGGTGCCCCTGGCTTTGGTGGGGTTCCGGAAGGCCGGGTTCTCTGCTTTGGTATTCTCCACTTTGTTAGGAACGGGACGAGGACTTGAGGGACATGGGGGTAATGTCCTATTACTTACCGGTAATCTTCATTACTCCTGGTCCCGTTGTCCTCGTCCCATTCCTTACTTCCCTCCCTCCCTCCCTGGCGGCCGGCCTTCCGGTTGTTGGCTTGGTATTTTCAGGCTGCATGCTGGGATAGTACCGCTTATGTACTCCCAGCGGGAGGGAGTGGGTTAGGTATCCCAGCATGCTCCTGTTCTTTTTTTCTGTCACGGAGATAGTGATCTCCACTTTGTTAGGAATGGGACGAGGACAACGGGACCAGGTGTAATGAAGATTACCGTTAAGTAATAGGACATTAATGTAGCTATCTTCACAGGACAGCTAGAAGATCAATGCGGCTAGGACAATGTCAGTAAACTGCTGCCATTCTTCCATTTCAACAACTCCTAATATCTGGCCGAAATGCATTAGGCAGCATCCAATGTCTGGCCAACCTTACATTTCACACACTGAAGCGTGGAGGTAAGAAACGTATCCCAAAAACAAAAGTGTTGGCTTTGTCAGTTGTTTCTTTTTTACTTTACCCTGCATATCATCATGTTTCTAAATTTGGAACCATGGAAGAATTTGGACTACCGTAAAACTCTTTGACTTCCACATTTTTAGGCATTGAATTTTATGGGTTCATGAACCCCAAAAAATGTTAACAGTAGCACCAGTTCCCAGGCCTGGTTTGGGCGGGAACGCACCAGAGACGTCATCTTCTTTCAGCAGGTCTCCTTCCGTTCTCCTCCCATGTACTCCTCATGTGTCTGGTTGTCCTGGCGCCTTGGCTGCCACGTAATTACTGACAAAAGACATGTTCATGCCAACACAACCGGCTGCAGCTCTTTTCCAAGCACTCTGTTCAGTTCTGTAAGTGTAAGTGAGGGTCAGTGTGGTAGGTTCCGCTTGTTGTCTGCCTGTCAACCTCTTCCTTCCGGGCCTTATTACAAAGGACGGGGCCGGGGCGGGGGCCTTGTCAGTGCTTAATTTGAAAAGTATTAAGTTCCAGGGTTCTGACCAGGAGGCCACTGCAGCTTGCACCAACCATCGCCCCTGTCATTGTTGCCAAAACAACTACTAACCATCTCTCTTGCATGTAAATGCGACAGTTCAGCTTATTCCAGTCCCCAAAAGATAAAGGGATGGCTAGGGAGGCAGGTATTCGTAATTTGTTTATGTATATCGTTTCCCTAAACAACTGTTATACTACTCATCTCTAAATTACATGAGCAGCGCCACCTTGTGGCAGACTGCCCTAAGTGTGGTGTTGATAATTAGGTGTCAGTGTAGGGTGACCAGACGTCCCGGTTTTGCCCGGACGGTCCCCGTTTTTTGTGAAATGTCCCCGTGTCCCGACACTGTACTCCAATGGAGTCAAATGTCCCCGTTTTAGAACAGTGTCCGGGTTGAACAAAGAAATGTCCCGGTTTTTCACTGTTCCGGTTGCGCGCATGCTCTGTTTGCACAGCTTGGTGACGTCACTGAGGTGAGCGCTGTAGCAGGAAGGGAAATCCTTTGAAGAGAGACATGTTCTCTCGGGATTTCCCTTCTCTTTGTCTACACAGCGCCACCTACGTCATCATGCAGCTGGTTAGAACCACCTGTGACCGGCATGACCCTGATTTTACAGCCTGCAGCAATCCACCGTGACCCTGCTCTGCCTTAAAGCGAGCGAGGGTCGGACAGTCTCAAACTACAGCAGAATCCAGCAGCAGCTTCGTGACGCCTCCCCAGCCCTACCAGCACCGTCGGGACACTGCCTTGCATCAGAGCTGCATCATCCAGGAATCCTTGCCCTCTAGCCTGCAAGCCCGCAACGTGTAATTTAACCCTGAGAGTTTTATCCGCACCAGTGCTGGCTTCCTGGGGGCGCCGTGTAGCGTTTCTTTACCCCACAATTACCAGGCCTCACATAAATGTCAAGAGTGTGATTAATTATCTTCCTGGAGACAGATCAGCATTTTGTATAGTTGAGGTTTTGACTTGGCTGAAGTTAGTGCAGAGGGTTAATATGCCTGCTGCAAAGAACGTGTACCAAGTAGATTACAGAGTGTGTATGATGTAAACAGATCAGCAGGGTTACTGCTTTCACAAGAGACATTTTTTTGCTACTTGCAATTTATAACTTAAAGTCCTAATATAGAATAGTGAGCTATTAACTTTCATCCTAGAACTGCATACACACTGCAAGGTATACATTATTAGAACATTGATTAATGTTTCAAAAAGGGTTAATCTGGCTAGAAATCGATTCTTAATATTAAAGAAAACTCCCAACTATGCTGTTTCTTTTTCGACTCTGCGTTTGTGCTTCTCCACACCAAGCACTCTTAAACTATACTGCCTACCAGTATGGATGACATGTGACTCCTACACTTTCAGTCCTTTGGCTTATGTAACATTTCCTATACACTGATTTACACACGTATGATTGATTGTCTCTGTGTAATGTGTGTGTGATGCAAAGTGCTTGGACACCCTACACTGGTATGAGTGGCGCTATATATAATGCATCTGATAGAGTGTGGTTATGGTGACTTGGTCACTGTTAAAGGGTGCTAGTGAGAGAATCCGTGGTGGAGGTGGTCATTGGGGGGGGCGCCAACAAACATTGTCGCACAGGGCGCCACCAGCACTAAAGCCAGCCCTGTCTTATATGTTCTAAACTATTTACTATGCTAATGTGCGTAAATGTTTCCACGTAAATAAAGCAAACATTATTTATATTTCAGTCAACTGCGCTGAACGTAGGGGGAGTGCTTTATGGGAAGGAGTATTCTACAAACAGCAGTATCTGATTTTGACGATGACAGAATGTGTGTGTGTGTATATGTGTGTATATATATATCTATCAAACTCGCTAGCGATGCACTCGTTCACTTCCTCGCGGCAAAAACAAGAGCACAAACTCCTCTTCGATTGTGCAATTTTCTTTATTGTTCAGTTAACAATCCCAATATATATACTTATCTAATAAGAAAACAAACTTGGACTAAAGCAAATGTTGAGGCAAAGTCTGTTTAAATGGAATTAATGCTTACTGCCGATAAAAGACCTCTGATTTGTCATCTGTAATGCTTCATCTCGGTCTTGGAGGGAGCTGTCGTAGTCCCTTTTCTATGTTTATCACAGCTGTCAAATAGTCCTACTTTTATGTCGGTGGTTACTGCAAATCGTAGTCCTACTTCTATGTCTATGACCTGTCCCCGTTTTTTGTTTTGAGAATCTGGTCACCCTATGTCAGTGCCGAGCACTGGAAACCAATTAAGTGCCGGCGATCAGCACCGGAGAGCTCCGGCTCAAATTAAGCACTGGGCCTTGTTGAATTTCATACCTTAAAGTATGAAGATTGCCTGCAGTCCAGAAAGCAACGGAATAACATGGCGCCACAATTGGGTCTTGCACTGACAGCCCTGGCGTGACGTGACTGACGTGAGGCACGCATGGCTATTCAGAAGGTGGTGGGTGCAGAGTGCCAGCTTAAATGTTACTTCAGAATACATAAATACGATTTGAAAAATCACACACACACACACACGGGTAGCTGAAATTGATGCTGGCTTTTCCCTCCCCCTCGGCTGAGCGGAATCGCAGAGCCTAATTCCCCAGGGCGAGAGGGGCGAGTCCGCCATTTTCTCTGCGTGACAGGCCAGTGTTTAAAGCATCACAGTGCTCACTGGGGCGGACTTCGCGGGCCCTGAGTAGCATGACCAGCCTTCTGCTTCCGTCCGTCTCCAGGTCTCCCATATACCCGGCACGCGCCGATAAGGGATAATGAATGGTTAAAGAATAAAGCGAAACACTAAATGAAGACAGCTATTGAGTGTTATCAGGACATAATGAATACCAACACTTATTTACACTTGAGCGAGCTGCCAAGGGTCAATTATTGCGACTTCAAAGAAAACACGAAATCCCTTTTACAGGCGGCGGGTTTAAAAAAAAAAAAATAGCAGCAAGTTGCAGAAAAGGACTGCTATGTGCGGGGGAGCAATAAAGCTGGGTTTTGGTGACTCAGTGACAAAGAGGGTTGCACGTTTCCTAATTGCAGCGTGAGTAAACCGAGTAGTGCAGTGGGTCAAACGGGGCCATGAGCAGTAGTAGGGCCGGACGAGTCGACCAAAAGCGAACCTGGTAAAAATATTCAAACCAGCCTTGCGCCCTTCTTCTCCTCGTGCAAACTCTCTTTTCCCATCCATCCACTCTCTCCCTTTCCTTCTCTTCTCCCTTTCGGATCTCTCTTCTCCAACTCCCTACCCTCTCTATGTTTCTCTCACTCTTGATGTCCCATGTGTCGCCGGCATTTGACATACCTACCTCGGAGAGCTGGAGAAAGTGAAAGAGGCACCACAGTCATCCAATGGCTTTCCCGCTAGGGAAATGCCCCATGGCATAAAAGGCTAGTTCAGCCCCTGAAGCATTGCCCAACTGCAGTGACCTCCACAATGGCCGGCAATTAGAACCTCATCAGTTCACCTGGCAAATATACAAAAGGGATGGCTGCTCTGACCTGAGCAGGCCGCCCCCAATGCAGGTTCATCCTTGCACCACAGGGTTCTCTGTTAATGCTCCTCCAGATCATGTAAACACATATCAGATCCATGGCCACATCGCTAGTTGAAAATGGAAGAATTACGGCTACAAAAGCGAAAGTATTAACTTGTTTTTCTGCAATTTTACAAAGCTTTTGTTTGATATGTTGATTTTCTGCTTTGCATTGAAGCATTTGCCAGTTCCTTGGTCTCCTACATTTACAAATTGTTGGACTTTCAAACTTTCTCTGACCAAAGCAAGTGTTCATGATGTGGTTTGTAAGGTTAGGTGTTCCCTGTGGTAATATTCCATGGGATCATCGATTTTGCCTCCATCCAATGTAACTTCTGTAGTTGTTTAGCGGGGGCTCTGCTCGAGAATTGAGTTCTTAGAGGCCTTCTCCTAACGTATCTTGTTTAGTGTGTTTGACTGATATGGGAGTGACTCTTTTGTCCTTCCAAACTAAGCACATAAGTGTGTGTCAAAGACTTAAACCTTGATTGTGATTCTCCTGTTTCACGTCCAGCCTCCAATAGGACAATATTGCCATGTGTTTTTATTTCGTTGGCGCCATTTTGATGGGACTGGTCGAAACTCTTCTTGCGTTGATCCTCTCATTCTCAAGTACATTGTTTCTGTGTACTGTGCCTGCGTTTCCCTGACTTGATGCTGCAGTGTCTGTGAGTCTTTCTGTTCCTGCCTGTCCTCAGTAACCACGATTCGCTGTCCTCCTGTATTTCCTATGCCACCAAACATATTGTCTCTGAGCTTCAGCGTCCTCGAGCTTCCCTGTCTCCTGGCTCTCAACAGACGCTATCTTGGAGGCTCTCGGTTGGAGGACTTCCTGGGATGGAGGTAGGCAGACACAAATACAGGTAAACAAGTAAGCAGGCCGCCTAGCCAACACAGCTAGGAGCCGCTTTACTGCTTTGGCGGGGACTTGACTGTTGCAAGTAGGGGATATAGTGCTGCTGTCAATGTTAACATTGAAGATGGTTTCACTCTCTGTGAAACTCAAGAGATAGCTCTGTTGGCTGCACCGACCGTGTGTTAGAGCAGCTAAACAATGTATTTATTTGCTGTCAGGCACAAGGGATGTACAGCTCTGCTGTTTGTAGCACCTGATTCTTAATGGTGCCTCCTGTCAGAAGATCAAGATGTCTCCTCTCTGTGACAAGATCAACAGCCCTACTACCTGCCTTGAGTGATGGTTAGATGTGCTCACTAGGGGAAAGCATGGCTGTCTGCCACAATGAGGGACCGCTTTGCTGTCTGGACTGAACGAGGGATTCAGAAAAGGTGTAGGCATGCTCTCGGCTACATGTGAGCGATAACTGCTGCCTGTGGAGTGGGAAAGGTGGCTCTGCTGATTGTATCAGAGGATGGGGGTTAAAATGCTGAACAAGAATCGCTCACCCGTCGCACCTGCCTCTGGCCGTCTGTCTGCTTAATCTTTGTCCTGCTGCTGTAGTGCTGCCACAGCTCTGATTCAGAAGATGGCAGGGAGAGAGTTCACCAATCAGCGCATTTCCTGTGAAGTCATATGATCCTGGGAGAGCTGAGAGGAGAATGAGCTAGGGGAGAGCCAATCACTTTATCACTTTTCCCTAAATGTATTAGTGTTGTGGGAGATAAAGAACTTGGAAGATCAAGAGATAGAGCAGACCCTTGTCTCGGTGTTAAAGAGTGCAGTCCTGGCACGCGCATATTACAAAAGCATGTCATAGGCTACCAGAGCTCGAGTCATGGCCCTGGGCAGCTGCTCCCGTGACGCAGCAGTTCTTTAGGTCTCACAAGTGCCACGCTCAACGACTCTTGTAGATTTATTGCTAGCGTGTTACGAATTCAAAAGAGTTTGCAGAACGCAGCCTGTTTCAGTCCAAGTTTTCTGAAAAAAGAATCCAGTTACAGCAAGCTGATGCAATTGGGCCACAAAACATAGCATGCACGCAGACATGCATTATAAATGCACAAGCGTGTGTAGTAAATAATTTAGCGACGATACTGAAACGCTTCAGTAGTTGATTTAACACCTTTTAATGCAACGTTGCGTGACAATAAAATGATGTGTGAAAACGGAGGAACTGGATTCGTCACATTTGGTCATATGACCATGCAGAGAAATTTGTCATGGTCCACAATTCCTTTATACTGCTCAGCACGGTCGGACTTGGGCAAAAAAAGAGAGGCGAGGGCACCACAATAAAAGTATTCCCCATTAGCAAACCAGATAGCTAAACAAACATTGACAAAGCCAACAGGTCTCGCTTATGCAAGTGCTATTGGCTTTGACAATATCTTTTAGCCATGTTGTACAACAGCGTGGCTGCTGTTCAGCATGGCTAAAAATTAGTGGGATAAAGGCGAGTGGAGTGAAGTGTCATAAAGTGTAGTAGAGTGGGGTGTTATGGAGTGGCATAGAGAGTTACGGAGTGGCATAGAGAGGTGTTGAGTAGAGTTGAGTGGCATGGAGTAGAGTGAAGTGGAGTGTCATGAAATGGCATAAAGTAGAGTTGTGTACAGCTTTGTGAATGTCATAGAGGGAGTATAGTGTCATAGAGTGGAAGGGCACAGAGTGGCGTAAAGTTAAGTGACATAGAGTGGAGTAGAGTGGCGTAGTGGACTAGAGTGCTGTAGAGTGGAGGGTCATAGAGTGTTGTGGTGTGGCATAGAGGGTCTTGCGTAGAATGGAGTAGAGTGTTGCAGAGAAGAGTGAAGTAGAGCTGAGAAGATTGTCATAGAGAGAAGTGGCATAGAGTGGATTTAAGCAAACATGTTTTTGCAGGTATTCCCCCCACTTTTTGCCCCAATTTTGACTGCTAGGTACAGGTGCAAATGCCCTGAGCCCTGCTAAACAGGACTCCGTGCATGTGCTCTGACCCTTAAGATGGTGTAAAATTAATTGACGTGTCCCTAATTGGCATAGCCTAACTGTAGGAAAGTGCTCTTTTTGACATGGTCACCCCCAATTTGCCAAGGTTTTGATTTGATTTTGACTGAAAGTACACTGGGTTCCTGCAAACCAGGTTGCCAGTGCCAGAGCTCTTTCCCAAAACTGTGGAATTGTTTATGCCAATCGATTTTTTTTTTTTTTTTTTTTTTAATTATTTTTATTGCAGGAATTAGTAAATCGTTACATCATCGGCCAGCATTACATCGCAAGCCGGAGCATTGAAACACAACCCTCCGTCCCCCTCCGGATAGCTTACACAGCCATTCAGCCCACAACCCTGGGGTCGGGCGGCGAAAGTCCATGGGGGCTCAGGAGGTTGTCGAAGTCGGCCCGGAGGATTCGTTGTCCTTCATCTGCTTTTCTAAACAAGCCTATAATTCCAAAAACACCCCCCCACCCTCGAAACCCCCCAATCCCAGAAAACCCCTCCCCCCCCCGCCATCAGCGCGCGGCATCAACCGCAACCGGATCTTCTAGGGGACCCATGGGGAAAGCTATAAAGCTGAGAAGTGCAACCGTCTAACGGGACTCAGGGCGCGCCGCTTCCTCGCGTTCGGCATCGCCGGGGGCGCAATACTCCCTAAGGGCCTGCACGAGCATCTCCCACTCCAGCGCTGTCTCCTCGGCCTTCTCGTTACGCTGCCTCCAAGCTAGCTGGTATCTAAGCGTACTCTCCCCCGCCGCCCACTTCAAAAATTCGCTGTGCCACCGACTCCCTGTCGGGCCGGTCCGTGCCTTCCAATTCCTGGTCACCTCCCGTTTAGCAAGGAGCAGCCCCAAATCGATGAATTTACTAGATATTTTATTCTTGGGGGTATGAGGGAACCAATGCAGGAGACCCACCGCCGCATCCAACGAAAGGGATCTCCCCGTCGTCGCCTCCAGGGTCAGCCCCACTTCCTCCCAATAGGCCGACAATCCCGGGCAGGCCCACAGCATGTGGAGAAGGTCCGCCTCCTGGGCCGGGCACCTGGGGCACTCCGCCGAGGCCGCCGCAAAATACCGCCTGATTTTCACCGGGGTCAAATATGCTCTATGGAGCACACAATAGTGGACTAATTGAAAGCGGGCGTGGCGTGTGCCCTTCCAGGCTCGCCGCACCAGCTGAGCCCAGGTCGTCTCCGGGATCTCCTTGCCAATGTCCTCCTCCCATCGGGTTCTCAGGGTGGTGAGGGGAGCCAGCCCCTCATTGAGCAGTCTACCGTAAAGGCATGTGACCGCCTTTACCGTGCCCGCGGACATCATCACGTATTGACACACCGGGGATAAAAGGGGTTCTGCCTGCCCGGACCTCCAGTGCGCCTGGATCGCTCGAACAAGGGCCGAGTGCAGCAAAAAGTCGCCGCGGGGAATCCCGAAGCGATCAATGAGCTCCTGGAATGGCAAGATCGTCCCGTCCTCGTAGAGATCACCGATGAGCTGCAGGCCGGCGTCCTCCCAGGTCGCCAACCGCGACCAATCACCCCCATGGGGCAAAGCCGTTAGCATCCCCAGTGGTATTTCGGGTGCGTACGGTGTTCGCTGGTGGCCCCGGGCATGAGCCCGGTTCCAGCACAGGCGAACGGTCCGCTCCTCCATGGACAAGTCCTGCAAGGCCAATCGTTGCCTCATCACTATGAAGGAGAGAACATGCCTGGCCATACCCGTTCCCCTCCTGTCCTCGGGGCCCCGGAACTCCCGAGCGATCTCCTGAGTGAAGGTCTGGAGCTGCGCCGCTAAGTAATACTTTTTGAAGTCCGGCGCCGCTAGCCCACCCTCCTCCTTCGGCCTCATCAGGGTCTTGAGGGCCACCCGCCGGCGGCCCGAGCCCCAAAGGAATCCGACTATCAGAGACCGTAATAGTCGAAACGTGGTCGGTGGGATCCAGATCGGTAGTGTCCGGAAATAATATAACAACCGGGGGAGCGCCACCATTTTAAGCAGAGCGATCCGCCCTGCCACCGAGAGCGGCAGCGTGGCCCAGAAGCCCATACTGCCTCGAAGTGCCCGGATGCCCCGGGCAATGTTCCCATCAAGGAGGCCAGAAGGTTCGTGGTAAACATACACCCCTAGATATTTGAAGCAGTCGGGTTCCCATCTAATCTCCCTACTTAAGGCCGGTGTAGGGGTGCCCCTGCGAATCGGGAAAAGACAAGTCTTAGTCCAATTCACTCGAAGGCCCGAGACCTCCCCAAACTCCGTGAGCGCCGTCGCAGCTCCATGTAGGGCAGCAAGCGGGTCTTCTAGGAAGAGCAGCAGGTCGTCTGCGTATAGCGAGACGTAGTGCGGGCCCGACAGGGTCCACAGGCCCGCGTAATGGGCTCCCGACCGGAGATGCAACGCAAGAGGCTCCACCGCCAGCGCAAAGAGCAGTGGGGACAGCGAGCAGCCCTGCCTCGTGCCCCGTTCCACCGGGTATCGTGAGGAAATCAGCGGTCCCGCCCGAACCCTGGCTGACGCCGAGGCGTACAGCACCCTGGTCCAGCTGACGAAGCCCTCCCCGAGGCCGAACCTCCGCAACACAGTGCAGAGGTAGTCCCACTCCAGGCTATCAAAAGCCTTCTCTAAGTCCACTGATAGGACAACCGGGCACGGGGCGTCCACAAGCGGTTCCCCAAGCAAGCGGCACAACCTGCGAATGTTCATGGTCGTGTTACGCCTGGGGATAAAGCCAGCCTGGTCCGCATGCACTAAGGAACTCATGTGCCCAAGCAGTCTCGTGGCCAAGATGCTGCTCAGTATTTTATAATCTACCGTCAGCATCGATAAGGGACGGTAGGACCCCGGATCGGATGAGTCCCTGCCGGGCTTGAGGAGCGGGACCACCAATGCCTCACACATCGAGCCTGGAAGGCGCCCCAGCCCCCTCGCCTCTCTATATACCACCAACAACCTAGGGGCTAGGAGATCGGCATAAGCCGCATAGAACTCCACAGGAAGCCCGTCCAGGCCCGGGGTCTTATTTCTCGCCATCTTTTTAATGGCGCTACGGATCTCTCCCAGTTCTATGTCGGCCCCCAAGGTTTTCGCCACCTCCTGCTCCATTGTTGGAATCTCTAGGGGCCGCAAATAATTATCTAGCAGGTCAGGGTCTCGGACAGAGCGACTGCGGTACAAGCGCTCATAGTATTGCCGGTAGCAGCTCAGAATCGCAGGCTGAGTATACACCAGGGTTCCGTCTGCTCTACGCATGGACGTCGTCAGTGAAGTCTGCCGCGTAGGGTTGGCCAGCCATGCTAACAGCGCGCTCGACCTATCCCCCTCCGCGATGGACCGAACCGTATAGGCTTTATAGTCAAAACAGCGGAGCCGTTCGACCTCCGCTGCCACCGCCTCCCTCGCCTCCGCCGTGCGCGCCTGTAAATCTGGGTGCCCTGGGCGGCGTAATTCCAACTCGTGGAGTTTCCGATCCGCTGTCTCCAGGTCTGCGAGGATAACTCGCCGCACACCGACCTGTTTAGATATGCAGTACCCCCTCACCACCACCTTAATAGCGTCCCACTCTAGCGCTCTCGTGCTCGCGGTGCTACCGTTGGACGCGAAGTACTCCGATATCGTGTCACCTAGGTCCACCTTGAAAACACTGTCCTCAAGGGTCTCGGGACGCAATTTCCAGGTGGGTACCGCAGGCACCCCAGGAAACCAGCGAAGGTCCAACAGGAGGGGGTTGTGATCAGAAATGGTTCTGGTCAAATATTCAGACCGGACCGTCGCCGAAACCAATTCGGGCGAACCAAGAAATCCGTCCAATCGAACGTGCAGTTCATGGAGGCTCGAGAAGTAGGAGTAGTCCCTAGTTGTGGGGTGTTGCGCCCTCCAAATGTCCGTTAGACCCCAGTGAGTCTGCCAGTCCCGACGGTCCCTAGCCAAACGACGAACCGGAGAATCAGGGAGGGGCGGGTGCGAGCGGTCATTGTCTACATCCACTACGGAATTGAAATCTCCACCCAGCAGGATGGGCCCGGAGAGGCAGTGGGCCAACGAGCCCGACAACCTGGAAAGGAAGGCAGTCTGGTCGACATTAGGAGCATACACACAGCAAACGTTGAGGTCTCTCCCTCCCAAAGTCCCCGAAATGGCCACATAGCGCCCCTCTGGATCTATCACTGTGTTCGTGACCTGGAAGGGGACTCCAGCCCTAACCCAGATCAGCGCCCCTCTGGCATACGCGGAGTACGAGGTGCAAAAGACCTGCCCTCTCCATCTACGCTGTAGCGCCGCCCCTTCCGCCTTGTTCAGATGGGTTTCCTGCAGCAGCGCCATTTGTATCCCCCTACGCACTAAATAAGCGTGGACCTTGTGACGCCTGGACATTGTATGAAGCCCCCGTACGTTCCAAGTAACACATTTCAGATTGGCAATCTCAGCCATTGTCCCATATCAGTCTCGCAAAGTCTCCCCAACTGGGTCCCAACCATAAAAGGACATCGATCCTCATAGCACTGATGGCGGCCATTGTCCCCAAACAAAACTGAACAACCCAAATATTAATCAACTCCCCATCCACCCCCCCAGAACAGGACCCAAATAGCACCATCTAGTTCCCATCCAAACCACACTCACCAACAACCCACTACACCCTACTAATCCTGCAGTCGCCACCACAGGAAGGCCTTAAGGGCCAGGTGCGGGCCGGACGGAGGCAATGGGCCCTCGTCGCCCAGGCCACCAGGACTAGAGCAAGCCCACAACAGTGTCACGAAAAGACCCCCTGGGGGCCAGTCCAGGGCACCCCGCCCATCCTACCCCGGTAGACAACAGCTCATACCGTCACCCGCCATTCCCCCGCCGGGCCCCCACCCAGTTACCCCTGCCCATCCAGTATGTCCTCCACCGATTGTGGTGTGATCTCCGGTGTATGGCCACTGTCCGGTACAGATCCCTCGGAGTCCGTTGAACCTCCCTCGTCACCCGGGACCCCTTCCTCCGCCGTGGCATCGTCCCGTGACCCAGACAGCGCCGTCAGCACCTCCAGCACTCCCCTCCGCTCCGTCGATGTCTCCACAGTTGAGGGACCCCCCGATCGGCCTCCGCGACCTCGAGTCCTCCTGGATCTCCGCCTCTGTCCCGGCTCTGCCATCCGTCGAGGCGAAGAGCCGGGTCCACCTTTCCCCGCTCTATAGAGTTCGAGCCAGTGACAAACGTCCTCTGGGGTGTCGAAGAACTGGGCTTTGTCATCGACAGTTACGCGGAGTCTCGCCGGGTAGAAGAGCGAGTACTGGATACCCTCACCCCGGAGCTCGCGCTTGACCGCCAGGAAGGAAAACCGTCTCCGTTGGGTGTCATAGGTGTAATCCGGGAAGATGTTCACCTGACTGTTCGCCACTTTGAATGGTCCATTATGCCTGGCGGCATTGAGGATCAGGTCCCTATCCCTGAAGTGCAGCAACCGCGCCACCACCGGCCGCGGAGCACGACCCTGCTGCGGCGGCCCCGCCGGGACTCTATGGGCACGCTCCAGAGTGTAGAAGGAAGACAAACCCTCCGGGGCCACCGTGTCTCGGAGCCAGGCCTCCAGATACGCCACCAAGTCGCCATCCTCGACCTTTTCCGGCAGGCCAACCACTCGAATGTTGTTCCTCCTGTTGCGGCCTTCTGCATCCTCCGCTCTCTGCTCGAGGACCGTGATCCGGGATAAAGCCTCCTTCACTTCCGCGGCCAGGGTGCGCTGCGCCGGCTCCAAGGTTTTCACCGAGCCCTCCACTTCTTTGACCCGGTCCGATAGTTTGCCGTGGTCCGCTCTGAGGAGACCCAGGCTCGTCGCCACCTGGGCAATGTCCTGCTGGAGGGCCGAGCGCGTGGTCGCTATTGCCTCCAAAACGCGGTCAAATTGCTGCTGCAGAGGTGCACCGCCGGCCTCCTCTGGGCCTCCGCGTTCCTCCCTGTCCTGGGTCTCCAAGTCCGAGACGACCGGGGCAGTCCCCTTGGCACCTCTAGGTTTCCCCATGTCGTCGGCCGCTCTCCGTCCGGGTCCCGGAGCAGGCGTCCCCGAGTGTCGGCACCGGCTACGACTCCCTCGGGTGCTAGACCTCAGGTCAAGTGCCGGAGATCTCCGTCTCCAGGGCCCGTTGGATCGTCCCGGCCGCGGCCCGTGCCACCACCTTGCCGTCCGGGGGCACCATGGAGGAGGCGGGGACAATCGCCGCCGGGCCGGGCAGGCCCACACGGCCGATCGAGTGTCACCAGCTCTACCGGACGACTCGCGGCTCCAAAGGGTTGCGCCTCCCATGAGAGTGGGTCAGCCAGGAGAAAGTAGCCAAGTATGATGCAGGGAGTGGGGCCACCGCCGGGATCTTCAGTTGTCCCAGCGTGGGATCCGCTAGGGTGTGGGCATCCGTTCATCCGAGTGCAATCCCCAGTAGAAGAGACCACTCTGACCGATGTCCAGTTTCAATCCCCACCGGGAGGCCACCGAGCAGGGGGCGCCCCGCCGTCTGCGACGATCCTCCAGTCTATCGGATCCGGCCAAGGGGACAAAGAAGTCCGGGCGCCATGTTGGGTCACACTCCGCAGTTCCCTTAACTGCGATTCGCACCGGGTCACCGCTCGTGCCGATCACGTCGGGGGCCCCGGCAGGTCTCCGTCGGGCCGGTCACCAAGATACGGGGGTCGGGGTGCCCCGTAGCCACCGATTTACAGGATAATCACGGGCTCAGTCCCGGAGCCGAGCTCTCAGGCGACCATCGCCATCGGCGCCCAAGCCACGCCCCCCCTGTTTATGCCAATCGATGATACCTTTAAGTGCCCTCTTTAAGTACCTAGCAAGTAGTACCCTTGGTACCTAGGGACTGAGATACTAAAGAGGGTCCTCAAGGGTGGCAGCACAAATTGTGCCCTTCAAGGGACCACTCACCAAGCAAGCTGCCACTGCAGGCTGCGGGTCTTGGTGCAGACAAAAAGTGAAATGACATGGCATACAGTCTGTGCGCCCTGCCTGCTGACACTGCATGCAGTATAGGTAAGCCACCCCTACAGCAGGCCTTACCACCCTAAGACAGGGTGCACTATACTGCATGTGAGGGCTTAACTGCCTTCCATTACCCCCAGTACAAGTGATCAGAGAAGCCATTTTAAAAGCATGTGCTTGACACTGGTGAAAACAAGTTCCCCAGCTACATGATGGCTTCACTGAAAATAGGGATGTTTGGTATCAAACATCTCGTGTTAATAAACCCACACTTATGCCAGTGTCGGATTTATAAATACATGCACCCAGAGGGCACCTTAGAGGTGCCCCTTTAAAACTTACCAGTTACTACTGTGTTGACTGACTGGTTTTAGCCAATGTTGGAACCAGCTCTTCCTGGTTGGCTGAATGGATTTCCCCAGCCAGGCAGAACCTACTGCTCCCGTCAAGGGGGATTACACTCGCCGTATAACCTGTGCTCACACTTGGGTAGCTTGGCACTGAGCAGTCAGGCTTTCCTCAGAGACAATGTGTAAAGCAAAGGCACAGCAATCACATGTGATAAATACACTGAGCGTCACTAAAGATGCTTCACACAGGATGTATGTAAATAAAGTTTATATTCAACACACATAGTAAAAATTATTATATTCTGAACATTATATACTTTTGGGCATGAATCACATTTGGAACTATTACTAGAAGTACTAGGCCAACTCGTATCGTTATTATATCAATAGTATGCATACTGTGGACATTTCTTAATTTACCCCCCAATAGGGAGAGAGCCCCCCTTATGCGGTGCGACACACTAGCTTCCCCAGGCCCACCTTAGCCATCCTGATAATACAGTCCCACATGGTATTAGGGGACACCCTTGGTCACAACAATGTCAAAGATATGTACATACACAAAGATAGAACACTTTTTAGCAGTACCATGGGCCAGAGCCATGTGAGTAAAACCAATTTAAAATGTATTGTGCTTTTGGCATGATATCAATGTTTAAAGCAGAACCGCTGGTCAGTGTCGTAAAGCACAGGCAGTCCGCAGACGATCACTTTCATTCACACACACACTCACTCGGCAGCACTATGTGATGCAACAGGTACCAGCCCAATCCATACAGAAAACTCTTGCACGCACACACCACCAGCACCCTAATGAGGTGATACTGGTACTCAGCAGGTCAACGGATCACAACTTGCAGACAACTTGGCCCTAGCCTCCCTCCACTCTCGTTCAACCCGATTGTCCTATCTATATGCCCGGTTAAAAGATAACCAGCCCGTATCCTGGATACTAGGCCGCACGCGGCTTAAGTCACACTAAGTCTGGGTGGTCGGGATACAGGCGGGGATATGTAGCAAGTTTTCATTAGGGGTAGATGTAAACAAGGGAAGGTTAGCTGCCACTCTGGGAGTTCACCAACAGGTTTCAAAACACAGCAGAGTCACACAGTCTCTTGACCAACCTCCGAACTGTCTCAAAAGCATTAATTTAACTCTGTCCATCTCTCTCTCATTACCACCGGGCGAAAAGATGTCTTTGGGAGGGGCCAAGTATAGAGAGGGCAGTCGGTACGCCGCAATTAGGGTAAATATGGAACAACCAATGGATTGGGAGTAACACAGGGGAGTTCTCGATCAGGAGCAGCCCGTGCAGGTGAGAGCCGTGGGGCAGGGTGGGGGGAAAGTAAATAAATATTTAATTTTCCCTCATCGCCGTCTGTCGACTCACCTCCACCCCGCCCCACCACTCTTACCTGCATGGGCCGCTCCAGCTCTCGATAGGAGGAGGCACCCCGAGTGGTACACAATGATAGGGGTCATGCCCAGGCAATCCGGGTACAGCGCCTGGTGCTCATTGGTATGAGTTGTACCAGACACTTCAGGATTCCAACACGAAGAGTTGCAAATTCTGTATGTCCCTGGAAATGAGGCACAATAACTGGTGCATGCTGCAATGGGTTGCACCAGGCAATTCCAGTCACACTACAAAGAGCTGCAAATTCAGTACCTCTCTGGAAAGGAGGCACAACGTCCGGTGCACAATGATACCGGTGCAACAGACCAGTTTGGTCACACACACAGGCGCAAGTTCACCACTGCCACATGAGGTAAAATGAGGCACTGCGATGAATACACCCCCACCTCCAAGGGTCTCGCCCTGTGAACCAACATTGCATGCAATGAGCATGCAGTCAGTGTGTCGCACGAGAGAGATGCCTCACTATCAACAAAATGAGCCATGCGGGGTCCCATGCCCAGTGAATCTGCTCACCATCAACTAGACGCTTAGGAGTGTCAGAGTCTCTGCAGTACAGGAACCACACACCTTAGATGCTGGCACAATATCTGGGGCTCTGGACTAGAAAACCCGGTCTCCAGACCCAAGTCTTATTTCCACACTCTCACCAGACTACCTGATGGGATTCTGTAGCCAATGTGGGCACTTGAGAGGGCACTGCTTTCCAGATGTCATAGGTAGATGGTGTAGGACTCTCGTGGGAGATCTTTGATGTTCCTGAGATCTCCGCGACAACAGGAGGCCTGCAGATGGACCCATGGGGAGCACACTTTAGGGCACCAAACTTCCGCTGGTCTTCGGCTCAGGCCAGCCACTATTCAGATAGGGCACACGGTCTCCTTCATGAACAGTTATCCCCCATGCGTACAACAGAGTCCTCTGGCAGTGGGCAACACGCAGTCTGGGTCCTCTGGTCAGCGTCCCTGCAAGCATATCTCACCCTTTGCTGAAGGATGGCACACGTAGTTATAATGTCGTGTGTTTTTGAAGTTAGGGGTGGTTCAAGGGGTTTCCTTTTGAACCTCAGATGTCTCCCCTAAATTGTAGGCCTGTCTGTCATGGGGCCATGGAATGCAGATTTTAATCTTTAGTGGGTCTAAGGTCCGGCCCTGAGAGGATTAGTGTCAGAACATCTCTCTCTCCAATCTATCCCATTCGGGCCTCAAATGGCAGAGGTCTGCCGTTCTCATGGGAAGCCCATGGTTTATGGCTGTGGCTCAGAGAATGCACAGATGAGCTCTCCTCAACCCCTGGCGTCCACTGGAGCCAGGCACCACAGCACACAAGACTCTTAAAGGATAGAAATGTCCATATTCTATAAGAGGCATTTCTAAGCGAGTTATGCCAAAACCCTCTTTACCATTGGAAAGGATTTCGCATTGCAAATCCATTCATAGGAAACATCATGAAGCTGCTCCAGTGCAATCCACTATTGCAGCCCGAAGTGATGTCAACCACTTCCCCTTCTTAACCTATGTGAAGAGCAAGCCTCATAGGTAGTGAAAACACCCACAGGTATTCCTCATACCTGGGTGCACGCCGACCTGCCATGGCAGGTTGGACACATAGTCCCCAGCACCAGGAGTGCAAGTGTGCCCGCCTGAGTCTGCAACAGCAGACGGGACATGGGTTTAACTAATACGTGTGTCAGTGCTTACTCATGAACCTGCGATGGCAGGCAGCACATGCAATCAGGGGCCCCATAGGTGTGGGTGCGCATATGCAGCGGCCTGCTCTAGCAGGTTTAATCACGGTAGCTGTCCGTGCGGACACACTGGTCTGCAATGGCAGACCGGGCCATGGGAGTACCCAGGCTCTGGCACCTTGGCTGCGAGTGCATACCCCCTACCCTACCAGAGTCAGCCAGTCTCGGGTCTACCCCCTTGTGGGTTCAATTGCACACCCCCAGCCTGCGACGGATCGCCGGGCACCATGCCACTAGCAAATATGGGTGCAAGCGCTCGGACACATGCCTGACCCAGGTGTTAGAATACCGGGGAGTGCAGGTATGCTCTCACCGGTCCGCAATGGCAGACTGGGCACCTATCTACAATGCCATAGGTGCCAGGGGACATCCTCGAGCCTGTTATGACAGGCTGGACACGTATTCAAAACAGCATAAGCGCCATGTGCACACCCTGGCCTGGAATAGCAGGCTGGGTGGATAGGTAACACCCTAATGGTGCAAGTGCGCACTCCCAGGTCTGCATTGGCAGACCAACCCATGTTTCTGAACGCCATGTCAGTGCCTCTTCCTAGACGGTGTAGGAAGGCTCCTGCACTTCTACATTGCTTCGACAATGAGAACGTGCACAGAGCCCTAAGGCTGCAGAAGAGACTCAGCAACTCCCCAGGAACTTTTATGGGAAGGGTCAAGCTCCGAGGTATGGGAAGCCTCACGTGGGGGTGCCTCACTACCTGGGCAGGGAACATCTATATGCACTCACCCGACCTTCAGGCTACCACTTCCTCCTGCGTCCTTCAGGGCTTCCCTGGGGAGGTGCCTTCATGGTATGGGATGACCGCCACAGGATCGTCTGAGGCGAAAGCGATGCCAACCTAGGCTGGGGCGCAATGGTGCTCCACCGGCCTACAATGACAGACCCGATACAGGGTTGACAGGCGCTGGCACATTCAGTGCTACGTTCCAATACTAGCCAGTGCTGTACCTGTTCCAGGTATGTGGTGTACTTGTTTAAGGGGCGCAAAGAGGTACGGCACCTTAACCCACAATGTGCACAACCCCTGCCCCATGTGGCTAGGTGGACTCATGTAACATCTCTGTGCAGTACAGGAGGATGGTGCCAAGATTCCTAAGGTTATGCTGAGGGAGTCAGGAAGACTAGGAGGAACTAGCAAAATGTTTCGGGGTAATGGGCCATGTCCAACAGCTATCCTTCAACCAGGGACAGGTTTCTGACACCCAAGGGTGAGGGCCTTTGCCCTCAGGGGGCCATAAAACAAGCCTGCTTGAACAGCTTTGCACCCCCTGCCCACAGGATGACCTGTGGATTAACATTCCAGGGCCAGGGAGCTTCAACTAGGCCCACTGACTTTGGTATGCAAATGTGGCTTCTCTCAAAAGAGAGGAAACCGACCCCCTTGGTACAGTGCCCTTTAGCACCTGGACAGGTGAGAAAACTATCTAGGCAAGACTGGTGTGTCTACCCTCAGGCGAGTACCACCCTGAACTGTGCTACCTGAAGTGGATGCAACTTTTTAGAAGTTACCATCTTGGTTATGGCAAATGTAGACTCTCTAGGACAGAGTTATACCCACTTCCCCCAGGAAGCGACCATATGGGGGTGTAGCGACCCCATGGGGCTAAGTCGCCCATTGGCTACTACACTATACTCCCCTAACGCTCCTAAATTCAGTATTTAGGGGAGCCCTGGCCCGAGGTAATCAGATCTTGCTGACCAAAAGAAGAAGAAGGGCCAAAGAGCTGCGAAAGCAAGAACTGCAGAGGAAGCAACTGACTTGGCACCAGCCCTGCCAGCCTGTTCGCCTGTTCTCGACAATTGCACCAAAGTCATCTCGCCCTGCTAGCTGATGATCCTCCAAAGCCAGGGAGGACTGCCAGAACTTCTCCAAAGACACAGAAACCCCATGTGAAACAATGAAACTGTTCCCCTGCATCTGGCAGATATCAAAGACTGAGCTGTGAGGCTCCAAGACCTCGAATACCTGACACCAGAAAGCACCACTGCATCCGAGCCACCTAGCCGGTGCTGAAGTGGGCCAGTGGTGCCAAAGTGGTCCTGAGATCCTGAAGACCTATGATAAAGAAGGACACTGAAGAGCCACAAAAGCAGAAGATTGAGGGAGAGCAACTGACTTGGAAACCGCCCTGCCTGCCTGCTGCTGTTCCCCGTCAAAACTGCGCCTAAGACGTCTCGTCCTGCAGCTGTTGCACCTCAAAAGCCTGGGAGGACTACCTGCCTTCAATAAAGACTCAAGAAATCCCAGGGAGCAGCAAAGCTGCTTCCCTGCATACGGCAGGCACCCCAAAAGAAACTGTGAGTGCTCTGGACCATAAAAACCTGACACTGCAAAACACCACTGCATCCGTGCTTCTGGGTACAAGCTGAAGTGGGTAAACAGGGCCAGAGTGGTCCCCCAGCCCTCTAGTGACAAAGCCCACCTTGGACTTGCACACTGTGGGCTTTCCGCCACCGCCTGCAGCCGCTGTTTGCAGGCCTCCTCTGCCCCAAGTTCTCCCGGTGACAAACATCTGACAACTAAATACACCTCTGCACCCATCGCCCCTGGAGAACAAGACCATAGGCACCCGAGCATCGTAAGAGTTGAACCCCCCCTATTCGTTCAGCCTGACTGGTCCCCCAGTCCAAGCCTGCCGTCTCTTTTCCGACTGGCCAATTTCCATATATTTGAATGGGGCACCCAACACTGTAAGGCACCTTTGCACCCGGCAACCTAAGTGTTCCTCGAAGTGAGCTGTTGGTGCTGCCTTGGACCTTGCCCCATACACACCTCAAGCCCAAAAGATTGGTCCTGTAAGTCGCTATTGAGTGCCTCAGTACAATACATGTTTTCCCTCCAGAGAGGAACATTACCACAAAGTGCTTAAATTAGATTTAAAGTATCAAAAACCTGTTTTCTTCGAACCTGCTATTTAAAAAAGTACTTACCTGATTTTGGTGCCTAAAGTTGTATAAAGATAAGTGTTATTTTTTAGGTCTCAGCTCTAGACAGCGCGCATGCTCTGTCTCAAACAAAAACATGCTGCATCTATCATAGGTTTGCCATTTGCCGGCTCCCACAGCGCTCCATTATTCCTTCTCCTGATTGTCCATGGCATGCCTACGTCATGCCTCTTTCCGACTTTAGCCATCCAGAGAGCAGTGACCAATCACTGCTAAACATACACCGTGGCTATTTTAACGTATTGTTTTGGACTACTTTCTTATTTCTTTAGTAGCGCTTTTCGAAAGCTCTACTGTTTTTACTCGCAACGCACCGTTCTTTGTTTCCTGCTTGTGTCAAGATCATTCTCAGACATCTGGGAAACAGCCCAACATGACTGAATGCCACAAACATATGTCACCAGTAGCTGCACTAACCCCCTGAGCAATCTGAATAGCCACATTAAATAAATACTAAAGGACACCACAGGGGTGTGATGTAATCTTTCCACGTGTCGTCAATGGACATGTGTACACTTACAAGTCTCACTGTCAATGATTTGCTATTTCTTCCAAGTTATATTTTATTCAAATTAAACCCATTCTAGCCTGACAAACACATGGACCGTGTACAACAGGCACTGACCCCCCAGTCTCCAACCCGAAATGGAGAGAAGGTTTTGCCTAGGCAGGCATCCCGCCAAGGCCCCGCAAGAAAGGACCCAGTTTGAGCCAGCCTTTAGAATGGATGAGCTGGGCTCAGGGCAACAATATTCTGTGGGATGCATGGAGCTGTGTGCATTAAGGTGATGACAACAGCAGCACCCTTCTCATCTTGCTCCAGCCTTCTCCTTGTCCCTGCCTGTTTGTTTCTGCATGCTTAGCCAGTATAAAGTGAACTCAGACCTTCAATATTATTCCACTGGCAATGTTTTTAACCCCCCCTTTAACACCCTCCTTGCCCTCCCTTTACCCTCTGACCCCTGCTGACACACCCCAACAAAGCAGTCATCTACGTGAGGCAGCTAAGCTATAGGTGCGTTAGGTGAGCTGGGGGAGGTCTGGGGATGGTTGTGTTCAAGGGCTAGTCCCTGCTTGTCCAGGTACTGACAAGTGAACACAAAAGGCTCCCCCCGCTGCCTCATTGAATTCACTACCATTAGCAAGGGCACCAATTTTCTGTCTGCTTACGCCCAGGTCGCTATCCTAGCAAAGGCCAACTCTGGACCCAGTGACCTATTATAGATGGCATCAGAGAGGGAAAAAACTGGAAAACACTGAAAAGAGAACACGTTTGCATTTCAACCACTGCCCAGTCTAAGTCCCTCTGGACTTAACAGCTTACTGTATTTATGTGTGCACGGAGTTTCGAGTGCACGCAAAGGCACAGCCCAGATCACCTCACAGTAAGCTGCAGAGGGTCACCTTGCTATGTACAAACCCGTATATTTTATGGCATGCATGCTCACTCACTCACTGCTTGAATGTCGTGTGCTGAGGACCTTAGGACAGACATTTCTGATTGAAATGTCTAAGTTTTTGTCAAATATATAAGCTCACAAATCTAACTTTGCTGGACACATTCATGCACATGGTTAAGTTATTGTAGGTTTGTGCAGAGGTACATAGTGCCGTCTTGTATATGAATGCATGAAAGGCTTTATGTGCGGTTAATTTGTGGCATGCATGTATGTATGTGGTGGACATCTTATGTGCCTATGTTCGTGCACAGGGTCAGCTGTGAATGAGTGTGTGAAAACACGCATGTGTGCGGATGTGCACACGCACAGTGTCATCGTGCGTATACGCATATGCATAAGGACAACATACTGTATGTGCCATAGGTAATCTTACACCTTATCTCAAGTCAAAGAGACCTGATTCCTGTGCACTATAGCAAATGCTGTTGCATAATATCATCACATCATGTATTACATTCTCGACAACATATTCCAATACATTTATATGATCAAATCACAATTTCCATTTTAATGTTCGAATATTCAGAATTTCATATTAAACATACAACATAAACAATAATGGTTGTACAATATTAGTATGATGCCCAATGCATTTCTGGTTTTCCACCCTTCCTCAGGGGCTTTGTTTCTGAAACAAACCAAAAACATTACTTGAAACAGAGGCACAACACTGTATCTACAAGGATGCGTAGCATTTAACTGTTTTGTTAAAGTTCATTATGTTGTCGTTATCATCAAAGCACATCAAGGATATGACTCCATCTTCACACCACTATGGTACCATGAATAGTCTCATGAAACGAAAAAAAGGGAAAGATAGAGTTTGTGCACAAACAGAACCTAAAGTCTCTCCTACAAACACCTGTGTCTATAAACTAATCCTCCAAAGTGTCAAACATGCTCACCCCTTTCCAAACCTCAATAAAAACGAGCACTCACTTGGATGTTAAATTCTCAGAATGCTGAAGAATGAAAAGAAGGAATCTAAATTAAAACACTGAACACTCGCGTACTAACTAATCAAAAATCACTAAATTGAGGACCGCACCTGTGAACACGTCGATCAGTAACGTCCGCTCCTTCTTTGTCACAGCGACTGTTTGCTTCAATCCATAAATATCTAGTATCCAAAACTGATACCTTAAACCCACACTGCTCAGATCCAATGCTCACCGTTCACCAGCTTCAACTCTCTCCGTTGAAAAACCAAGTCTACCGATTCACTTCGAACAGATGGTCAAATAAAACCATCGGACGGGACGTGTTTCAACTCACGATGACGTCTGTCTACACGTAAACGTCAGTGGCCATAGAAAGAGGACTCCGGGGGACAGCAAAACTAACCCGTATAGATGATCACAGATAAACACTTCGTACACAAAACATAAACGGCGGACTAATAAGGATAAATGCAAAATATCATCTTGTTAACAACAAAATCTTCCATATAAAAATACCACCAGTAACAGAAAGCAAACCATCAACAAAGTGAACACATTAAAAAAAAAACGAATCAACATTAACCACTGTGTTTCCTGTGCAAAGAAAGAAATAGGAAAATGTATAGAAATAAATTTTTCCGAAAAACAGCTTTGTTAACTAACACATTTGGCATGGTACTTATATACAGGAGGTGCATTACCACAATGTATGTATTGTCACAATCTAGAACATCCTATACTGATCATAGAAAACAACCATATGCAATCTTTTCATTAAGACCCCTGGGGTCTTGTGTATCCAAATGCCTAATCCAATAGACCTCCCTTTGGAGTAAAGATCTCGTAAGGTCTTTCCCCAACCGGAGTTCTACTTTCTCAATGATCTGAAATTTAAATTGAGCTAAGCTATGTCTAGCTTTTTCCCAATGGGTGGTAAGGCTACTAGATAGGTTGTGGGTTCTAATTGTGCTCTTATGTTCAGACATACAGATTTTTACCTTCCTTTCTGTCTTGCCCACATATAAGAGTCCACATGGACATTTAATACAGTAGATGATGTTCTGTAGTTCAGTAGTATGATATAAATTGATAGACTCGCCAGTATGCGGATGTGACAACGTGTTTCCAAGAATAACGTTGATACAGTGTACACAATTCATGCACTTCTTGGTTCCACGAAATTACTGATGATTACTTGATCTTGGACTTATCATTAATAACTCTTTTAAATTTCTTGTTCTTTGATAAGCATGTAATGGTTTGTGAGCAAATATTCCATTAAAATCAGTTTCATATTGTAGTAAATCCCAATGGCGGTTAATAATAGTTTTAATTTTATTCGAGCTTGTTGATAATTTTGAAACAAATACTTGACGAGTATCTGAAGATTCTTGTTGTTTCTGTAGGAGTTCACTGCGTGTAAATCTAGACACTTTCTGCTGCACATTCCAAAATGTCTTCTGGATAACCTCTGGCTTTGTATTTGTGTCATTGAATGATAAGATGTTTATTTGTTAACTCAACGTCGGAAAAAATCTGTTTGATACGCAGAAATTGTGAGTATGGAAGGTTCTGTATCAAATTATGTGGATGAAAACTATAAAACGACAGAGCATTGTTCCTGTCAGTCTCTTTCCTAAAGATTTCTGTTTGAATCTCAAAATCTTTGAGTGAAATCTGTACATCCAAAAATGTAATGGAAGTTCCACTGATGCAATGCGTAAACTGCATATGTTCATTATAAGAGTTCAGTTCACATAATCTCTTTTCAAGATCTTCTCGACCACCAGTCCACATTATAAAGATGTCATCAATGAATCTACAATACAGTAGAAGATGTTCTTTCCAATCCTGATTGTTAAGTACGTAATCTGCTTCAAAATTTGCCATAAATGTATTAGCGTATGCGGGGGCCCATCGAAGTTCCCATCTGTTGAAGAAAAAAATGTTCTTCCCATTGAAATTAACTATGATGTAAACAAAAATGTAAAATTCCAGCAAAAACACTGTATCAGCTTTTACCGTAGGTTGACTCAATAGTGCCCATTATACCGCTTCCATGCCACCTGCATGGGGAATTGAGGTATAGAGTAATTTGACATCTATTGTGCAAAGTAGGGTGTTGCAATCAATTTTCACTTGTTGGAGTTTCAATAAAAAATCTGTAGTATCCTTCACGTACGTTAACCAATTTTGTACAAAACGTTGGAGAAAAAAATCTAAGTACTGGCCAAGAGGCTCAAAAATCGTGCCACATCCAGCTACAATAGGTCTTAACGGTGGGTTCAAAAGGTCTTTGTGAATCTTTGGGAGCATGTATAGTCTTGGCCTTTTTGGATTAGTGACAGTTAAATATGATTTAGTGCAGGATGTGATCAATCCCATCTCCAATGCTTTAGTCAAAATGATGTCCAGTGTTGTTACTAAATCTCCAGTTGGATCTTGTTCAAGTAAAAGATATGTTTTAGGATCAAAAACATGATCATTGGTGCTTTGCACGTAAAATGACTTATCCATTACCACTATGGCGCTTCCTTTGTCAGCCTTTTGGATCATAATTTCAGTATTTTTCTGAATGACTTTTAACACCGATTGATCTTTAAGTGTGAAATTGCCCTATTTAGACTTCTTCATATTCCGTTTCTGAAGATCCTTCTTCACTAGATTTTCAAAAGAATCCAAAGTCTTATGGGAAACTGGTGCCTGAAATTTAGATTTAGGTTTAAATTCAAGAAATTCAGTTTCCGGTTTTTGGGAGCTTGGTGGCAAAACATTAGTAAAAAAATGTCTTAAACGTAGTACTCTCATAAATTTGAATAATGCGATTTCACATTCCAAGCTGTTCGTATGGTATGTGGGCACAAATCCCAATCCTTTGTTTAAAACTCTGAGTTGTTCAGCACTTAGTGCCACTTTTGAAATATTTACAACAAGGTCGTTTTCTGACTCCGAGTCCTGGCTTTTTCGCTTGCCTCTCCTGGTTTTCCTCTTATTTTTGTTAACCCCGGGGGTTGACTGGTCCCTCCTGCCTGGGACAAAAAAGACTTTGATCCTGATGCTTCAACGACATTTTCACTAGTAGAAGCATCTTGTTCAGTTCTACGATTCATTTCTGCTTGAGCTGATGTACAATTTGTGTATAGTTCAGCGTCAGTTACTATGCTTTCCTCAGAAGAAGTGCTGGTCGTCTTATTAAAATGGACTCTCCTCTGGGCATAAACATCGGCCCACGTCTACACTTCGTTCAATTTATAGTCCAATGTATCTCGTTTGTATTTCCAAAGCTTGCCTTCCTGTAATTCGTCAGTGTATTTATCTAGCCTTATGTTGATATCTTCAAGTGTTTTGTCCCAAATATCACTTTCCATTCTTGTTTGTAACTGATGTTTTAGTTCCGATATCTCATTCGCCAATTCGTCAATAGCTTTAGATAGTGCCTCTGCTAATAGTAATATTAGGTCCAATGAGCACTTGTTTAGAAAGGAGTACCATTTCTCCATGAACTCCTTATTTTGATGGAACCGGTTCAACATAGGTTTGATAGATAGCCTCAATCCACGTGGAATGCGTTTTGCTCAATGATTTTGCAGCAACGTTGAGGCATGCAAACGTTGGTTGAGCTCTCTTCTTACTAGGTATTCCAATAGTTTTAATTGTTGTGCTACAGAACTTCCTTGTATGTCAAGTGTTTTGACATCTTGAATCAATGAATATATTTCTGACGCTTGTTCTGTTGTATAAGCATGCGTAGATGCTCTGTTATCTGTGAGATTTGTGATGGTGTCAAATGACATTTTGGGTGCTTAACACTTAGATAGGCGCTAAATGTTTTGGAATATGTTGTTGAGAATGTAATACATGATGTGATGATATTATGCAACTGCATTTGCTATAGTGCACAGGAATCAGATCTCTTTGACTTGCGATAAGGTGTATAATTGCAGGCGTGTTCAGGCTACACACTGTTTTCTGTGGCACGCACGGATAAACAGGTTTAAAAAGTAGAATTTTATTAAAATAGGTGTGCTTCACTTACTTAAATACACCATAGGTAATCTTACCACACTATATGTATATATGGTCACTTTACTATGGGTACATACACCAGGTCATTCTTGTGTGTGTGCATCGAGTCACCTTGCTCTGGATGTCTGAGCACACAAGAAATTCCTACTTTGTTACTTTGTTTGTGTACTCTCACACTGCGTGCACAAGTAGGGTCCCACTTAGAGTTCCACAAAATGGTCCTCTTGGCGCATATGTTTCTGCACAGGTCTCCCCTACTGTGCATAAAATCATTTTAATGTGTTGATACATGCACACCATTGGCTTACTGCGACTAAAGATCCATAGCTTTGCTCATCAATGCATTTACTTATTTTTCTATCTTATGCCCTCATTGTGCCCTTTGTATTTCAGTAGTGCAGGTGCTCCCTTGTCACTGCAGCTCCATCAGGGTAGCTCTCACCACCATACTGTGCTGCTCACACTCAACAGACACATATCACTTTCAGAGCCACACACTAGACCATGGGCTGAAGAAAACACACGAGGGATCCAACATTGAGATAGGGAACTCTGAAACACTGTTGAAGGGCGTGACCCCTGACCTGGCCTACAAGCCCCTCTTCTCTCCGCAGTGTGACTCCCACTTGAAGGTCTTGACACCTGGTGTGGGTGGTGCAGTCTCTAGGGCTGAGGGCTTCTCTCATAGCAGAAGGACACATAGTCTCCTTCTTATCCATTGCTGCTCCTCCCTCCCCGACTGCTCTTCTCCTTCCACCTCTCTCTCTTTTCTCCGCTGGTTCCCACGTATCCCACTTCTCTCCCTTCTCTTAGACAGTTCTTCCTTCTTCTGTCCTTCTTCCTATTTCTTCCACCCCTACTTCCTTCTTCTCTTCCTTCACTTCCCCTCTCTCCTGCACTCCTTTCTGCTTCTCTCTTCTCTTTCTCCCATTCTCTGTCCCCTTCTCGTTTCCGTTTCTTATTCATTTCTGTCTCTCTGCTTCATTTCTTTGTCCACTGGCTGTCCTCCACTATCCTTCTCCCCCCTCTAACTCTTGTCTGAACTATATTTCATCAATCAGATCTCCATGTGCTCGTTCGGGACGTCATGTCTCCGCATTAGTACTCTCTACTGCTTCTCCCTGCTGCCTGTGCCTGCACCGGGGTTTTTCAGTCTGCTGCATAGGACCCTGTGGGTTTTTTGTCACCTCCCATTGCTATTTGGGTACAAGAACCTTCCCATGAAGCTCTGTGTGGCTGTAAGGCATGGGTATTTTAAAAAATTTGCCATGGAGCCAGTGGTAGCTCCTCTGCTAAGGCAGAGGAGCGTCGCCCCACTGCTTTTAAGCAGTGTGACAAAAGGAAAAATAAAATGAAAATAACTTGTTGTTATTACCATGTTATTGTTTCCAGCTGCTTTGCGGGCGGGCGGGACTGCTCTGCTTTCAAAGCAGGGCAGGGGAGGAGTGGTTTGTCTACTCCAAGTGTGCATGAACTCATGGCCGGCCCTCTTGGGCTGGCCAAACAGTCATGCTCACTTTGCATCATCTCCATGCAGGCGGCATTACAGACTGTGTGGAGAACATGTCCAGGCCCCCAGTCTCCGTAGGACTGCCAAACCACAGCACTCAGACGAATTTGCAGCATTGTCATTGGTCAGGAGAGCCTGAGTGTGCTTCCTGGTTGCTGTTCTGGCCTGAGTCTGACAGAGGAAAGACGAAGCAGTGATGCAGGACGCGGCATTAAGTTACGTGTGTTTTTTCCGTATTTACTTTTTACATTCCCCTTCCTCCTCACCCCCACCCTATCACCCTCAATTTGTGCCGGCCCCCACTGCCAGGTGCCACAAAGTATGGTTGCTGGTGTGACCGAGGGCCACACTGATGCCAGCAGGGTGGCAGTAGGGGGTCCGGGTGGGTCAGTGATTGTGTAAGGTGGTCATAGGGGAAGCAAAGCATGTACATCTAGTGTCTGAATTGCACAATGAACAAACAGAAAACCTGGGACCAGTCCTGCCTTTCCCCCCGACCAAACTGTGAGATCCTAGACAATTGTTTTTTCACCTTGACTCCTTTTCTTCATTACAGTATATAAGAGGACCTTTAATTACATGAGTTCAGAATGTGCACTACACAAAACCGTCTACTGTGTTTGATAATAATGTTCTCCACGTGTATTAGCAAACTAGGCCACCTAGAGGGGGTCACATGACAACTGACTTGCCTCTTAGTTCACTATTGGCATTGGTGTCATGGTGGGGTATGGAAGCATGAATGGTTCTAAATTCGTGTTTGAAAACTATCACTTAAAAAAATACCTCACAATGCAGTGATATGGTAAAACGCTCCTGCATGTTAATGAAATACACTTTTTTGAATTTTGAAGAAACATAAACCTATGTTTACTCATTTGTAGCAGGATGCATTTAAAAATAAAGATGGCCTAAAGTTAAGTGGTGCAGAACACCACCTAAGTTACTTCATAACTTCAGTTAACCTGCAATTAACCCTTTAAGTGGGCCCGTCGGCCAACGGCCGTCGCGAGCACTACCTCTGTAGTACTGCGCACGTCCGTTGGCTGACGTGGCCCCGCCCACTCAAAGGAACGCCCCGCACCGCGATAAATGCTTGCCTGTTTATTTAACAATTTTTACGGAATTTCATTGCTCAGCAAGTAAACAGCAGCCTGTGATGCTGCTCTCCAGGGGGGTCGCATGTAAAGGTCAAGAGGGCAGCAATCGGCCCCGGGACGTACTTGGAGCATCACTGCTGTAAGGTAACCCAGGGAACAGTTCGGTTTGAGATTAGGAACAGCAAGATGCACCTTAAATATGAAAGCTACAGTGCTGCATCCCAGCCATACCACTCTGCATCCTGCTATACAGCCATGTATCCCAGCTGCACAACTCTGCATCCTGCTACAGACCCCTGAATCGCAGCCAAACAACCCTGCATTCTGTTATGAACTGGGTGAGGTATCCTATTACCCCAGTCATGCCAGGACTGAATCTGGGCCATACACCGGATGATTCTTCTGCCATACACGGATCATGCCTTTATCTATCTAGCCATTCACTGACACACCCATGCACCCACCCTTCCATTCATTATCCTGGCTCATCCTCGATTGCAGCCCTCCATTCGCACGATCACAAACTCACATATTAACAAAGAAGCACTTTTCAATCAAGTAGCCAAACCAATTCTTGATTTCGCTGTTGCTACATTCTACATCATGTAGCATAGCTTAATTTGGATTTTTTCTTCTGTCTGATTTCACCATATTTATGAGAGGTCGAATGTTGCATGCCAAGACCACCCCACCACAGGGCCTATTTACTACCTGACATTAGATCAGTGGTTGAAATGGACGGGATCGGAGGAGCACGATGTGCCCCTTCTTTTCTAATTTAAAACAGTACCCCTACTTTTTGAGAAAATGAGAAAAGAGGATTGTCCTGGGACGCTTAATTCCAAGGGTTAAAATGCATTAGTAGAAGCTTAAGGTAGGTAGTCTCCTGTGCTTTGAAACCAAGGGAAAGATACACAGCTAAACAAGCCTTCTTGCCGCGGTGCCTGCTTTCCTGATAGAAATGTAGATTTGCAACTGTTCAATCTGCAAACATAAAGGGTTATTGGAAGCCGCCATTGGCTTTAATAGATGTAATCACTTGAAGCTTCCTGGTGACAGTTTTATTGCAAGGGAAAGGCCAGATGAGGTTTGAAGTGTGTGCTCTTAATGGACAGTTACAAAAAATTGGACTATGTACAATCTGGGTATTACTAAAATCTATGGGGCAGATTTACAAGCCCCTTGCGCCTCATTTACGCCGCCGTTGCGTCACTTTTGTGACGCAGCGGCGGCGCAAATCCTGCGCCATGGTGCGGGGTATTTACAACGTGAGGCATCTGGGAGATGCGTCACGTTGTAAAGCCCTGCACCAGAAGTAGGCGTTCCTGCGCGGGGGGGGCGTTCCGACGCAGGAACGCCTCCCAAAAGTGGCTGAGTGAAATCTACAAGATTCCACTCAGTCACTTTTAGGCCCATGCTGCGTCAAAACCCTGCGCCTGCCTGAAGCAGGCGTGAGGATTGACGCAGCATTAACAAGATAGGGCCCCCAGAGCATTGCTGGAGCTGCGTCGCGCTTGCTTTGATTCGATTCTGTAGCTCTCTTGTTACAGACACAGATCTCTGCAATGCATTAACTAACAGAGATTTCATAATGTACAATAGTGCATTTCCAACTGTTTGAATTAACTTGCATTTATTTTTTATTTAATCTGTGCCTTATTTTATATGTAGTTACCTGAAAGGGAAAGACCGAAAAAAGTTAAGGAATATTTGGTTTTGTTAGCCACGCCTTTGACTCCGCCCCCACGCTCACTCATCCTGCCCTCTTTGCAGATAGCATCAAAGTTCCCATAACTTTTTTTCAATGCACTTTGACCACTGCATTAGATACGAAGACACCAATTAACAAAAGGGTACTTTTCTCTGACAATTCAGAGGCCACTTTGGCTGCTCTTTCAAAAAGCATTTTTTGAAAGAAGCTTGAGTGACCTTGAACGTTTATGCCTTTTGCAGTGAAATACAGATTTAAATAACCTACTTGCAATAAAAAACATGCCATTCTGATAAAAGTATTTTAACCTACAGAAACCATTCTTTATTATTCCTTTGAAAGTCAAACGTCAACACCGTATGAGAAATGGAGTGTAATTTTTGTATAGTAAATGAAGAAAAGACATTTAACATATACATTTATTAGCTCTGTTTTCAAGACGTGACTTTATATAAACACTTCAAGGGCTTATTTATTTTAATTTCTCCTTCATTGCTGCTTTCACCAGCCCCCTCCTGTCGGTGCATGCCCGTCTCCCCATCCCCTCAGGCTTCCATGCTTCATCCATCCCCCGCTACATTCCTCGTTGCTGCTGCATTTATTTTTAATTTAATTTTGGCTTGGTAGTTTTCCATAGGAAACACAAGGAGATGATGGATGGAGCGCTGAAACTTTTCAGACACTCACCCTCAGTCACAGATCAGGGTTAGATCTATTAGATCTATCATCGTTCTTTAGTTCACTTCGTCACCTCAGTTCAGACCTAACTATATGCAAATCAGTCTTGACTCTGTGCCTCATGGGAACAGTCTAACCTGAACTGCCAAGCCAGATCTTCCCTGAACTGGAAACAAGCATTCTGGGACCGGTTTCGGGGTAACACCCCTCGTCAGCCAGTCTAGCTTGAATTCAGTGGCAAAGTGAACAAAGTCAAATCAGTTTTAAACTGCCCTTCTAGTCTGTAGTGGCCGACTGGGATCTATGGTTTACCTTGTCACACTCTGGGTAGCAAAAAAAGCGCTGCAGACCCTGGTGGTGGGGGGAGAGACACTCTTTACAGGCCCTGGACACTAGGGATTTACAAGTAAGTTAGGCTATGCCAAACATACACAATTATAAGGGTCAGAACACGTGCACTGAGTCCTGTTTAGCATTTTAGAGTTATTACACCCGTACATAGCGGTCAAAATGGGGGCAAAACGTGGGGGGTAAACCAGCAAAAAGCCTGTTTCCTTACATCCACTCTATGCCACTTCACTCTATGACAATCTACTCCGCTCTACATCACTCTGCTCTACAACACTCTACGCAAAAAGAGTAGAGGAAGACCCCAATTGATCGCGTCACATCCACAGCAGCCTCAGAGCATCTTCATCATCCTTCATCCCTTGCATTAGGACCACTCCATAGGACTCCATAGCAACGCAGATATAGTGCCTGGAACTGCTGAGAGACTGCTTCCCCTGTGAAGGAAACTGATCATGAGGACCTTGCTGGTTCCCCTGACTAGCTCCTTACCAGAGCTGGTCACCCAAGCACTTTTAACCAACTGTATTGACACTTACCCAAGTTTTCTTTGAAAAAGTTTCTAAGTGTCCAATTAGTTGACATTGCCAATGCTTGTTTGTGATTGGGTGAAATTGCTTTGATTTATTATTGTTTATTAAATCTATATCTCCAGGACAATCCAGCAGATCTTTTTCATTCTAGTGTCTAAATTCTTATAAAAATACAGTGTATTTTTAGGTCTCGCCCAGACACCGCATGTGCTGTATCAAAGGGACGTGTTGTGTTCTATCTGTGGGCTCAAAAGCCACAAATCTCCTACCATTGGAAACTTCGGTTTCGGTCTCATTTTCCTTGATGCCATTCATCGTGGCGTACGGGCCTCATGCCCTCTTCTTGTGTTTGGACCTCCCATAGCACATGGACCATGTATATGTCTTCTTACACTGCTCCGGGTCAGAGGAGCAATTTTTTTCTTTGTTTTCAAGAACTCCATAGGAATATCACATACCACTAAAATGCATGCGCGCGTACATAAATGAATGCATTTCTTATAAAATTGTTAAAACACTAACAGCACATGTTTTTTCTGTTTTTTTTATGATCTTACGGTATTGGAGCACTAGTTCCGTCCTCCATCTGGATGCTGGTTTTTAAGTACTCTAATTGGAGTACTTGTGTTGTCAGGCCATCTCCCTTGTACACATACACACATACTACTAAAATGCATGTGCATGCACATAAACAAATGCATTTCTTAAAAAGTTGCAAAAACAAGAACAGCGCTTGTTTATTATTTTTTATGCACAATCTGATGGTATTGGAGTGCTGGTTCCGTCCTCCATCTTGCCGTAGTGCTTACACCAGTCGATGGTATTGGAGCACTTTAGATGCTCACCAGTTACATTACACAATGGCATATTCATTGTCGTAAGCAGGGGGAAGCGTAAGTAATTTGCCCAGAATCACAAGTTTTTCAGCCAACCCTGAGATACGAACCTGGTCCCCTGTCGGCAGCGCTGGACGTTATGCCACATCCTTGCTTCCCTTCAAAGCTCAACTGTTTCTCACTATCACTTCCATATTTTTTCAGCAAGACCCCATCAACACTGAATGAGCATTGGCAAAGCCAATAGATCTCTGCAATGCCTGAGCTATTGGCCTTGTCAATGTGAATGTCTTTTAGATATGTTGTCTAGCAGCACATCTGCTGTTCAGCATGGCTGAAAGTAACTGAAAAAAGTGCTATGATGCTCCTAGTTCATGCCGCATCATTACGCTTTTTTGTATGAGAAGGGCAGGAAAATAAATTCAAAATTGGGGGGGGGCTGAAGAGACTCAGTATGGGCTTAATATTGTGTGATTCTGGGCTTTCCGTAACTTTCAGCCAAGCTGAACAGCATGTGTGATGCTAGACAACATGGCTAAAAGACATTCACATTGACAAGGTCATTAGCTCAGGCATTGCTAAGACCTATTGGCTTTGCCAATGCTTGTTATAAATTGGGGTCAGATTTCTTGAGTGTCATGTTGTATTCTTCATGAATTGTTTTGGTCCTCTTTAAATGATTTATACATGTTCCTCTGTGCAAGCCTTGCTGTTCAGTGCCAAAGCTACGGTTGAGCTAAAGGTTTTATAGACAAAACCTACTGGACCTAAAGTGGTTGAAAAGTGTATTACACGGTCAGTTTGCACAATCACACCATAAAATACACCCCATTTCCCCACAGCGGTGTAGGAAAGTGGAATGGCACTTACTGTAGTAGAGTGTTGTTGAGTTAAGTGGCATAGAATTGAGTAGAGTGGCATGCAGTGTCAGAGAAGAGTGGCATAAAGTGGAGTGGAGTAGTGTGTCATAGAGTAGATTAGAGTAAGGTGGCGTGGAGTGGTGTAGAGGGAGTTGCGTAGTGCATCATAGAGGGGAATAGTGTTGTAGAGTAATAAAGAGTGGAGTAGAGTGTTGTAGAGTGGAATAGCATAGAGTGGAGTAGAGTTTAATGGAGTAGAGCGTCATAGAGTGGAGTACTGTGAAGTGGAGTGTCGTGGAGTGTACTGTCATAGAGTATAGTGTTGTAGAGTGGACTAGAGTGAGGTGAGGTAAAGTACAGTGGTGTAAGGTAAATAGGTGCACAGTGCATTGGTTTTGATTAAAGTGGAGTAGAGTCCACTGTTGTAGAGTGCAGTGACGTAGAGCAGAGTGTTGCAGAGTAGACTGCAGTGGCGTAGAGTGCAGCGGCGTAGAGTGGAGTGGTGCAGAGTGGAGTAGAGTGACATAGATTGAAGTGGTGCAGGGTAGATTATTTCAGGATAGAGTGAAGTGGAGTGGTGCAGGGTAGAGTGAAGTGGGGGTGCAGGACAGAGTGCAGAGGTGCAGAGTAGAGTGGAGTAGCAAAGAGTAGGCTGGTGTAGAGCAAAGTGGCATGGAGTGCAGTTGTGCAGAATAGATTAAAGTGGTGTAGAGTGGAGTGATGCAGAGTAGAGTGGCGTAGAATGTAGTTTCGTGGAATGCCTTGGCGTAGAGTGCAGTTAAGTGGCATAGAGTTGAGTGGTACAGAGTAGAGTGCAGTGGCATGGAGTGCAGTGGCATACTTTGTGGTGCAGAGTACAGTTGTTCTGAGTTCAGTGGCGGAGAGTGCAGTCTTGCAGAGTAGAGTGTCATAGAGTGCAGTGCCATAGACTGCAGTGGCATAGAGTGCATTGACATAGAGTAGAGTGGCACAAAGTAGAGTGGCCCAGAGTACAGTGCTGCAGTGGCAAAGAGCACAGTGGTGCATAATAAAGTGGGGTAGGGTGCACTGGTATAGTGTAGAGGTGCGCAGAGTAGAGAGGCATAGAGTGAAGCGGCATAAAGTGCAGTGTCATAGAGTGCAGTGGTGCACAGTAGATTAGAGTGGCGTAGAGTGGATTGTCATAGAGTGTAGTGGTAAAGAGTGCAGCATCCTAGAGTGCAGCAGCGTAGAATAGAGTGGTGTAGAGTGCAGTGGGTTAGAGTGGAGCAGAGGGGTGCAGGGTAGATTGCAGTAGTGTAGAGTGGAATTGCGTAGAGTGGAATGGAATGGCATAGAGTAGTGTAAAGTTAAGTGGCATAGAAGTAGATTGTTTCAGAGTAGAGTGAAGTGTTCTAGAGTGCAGTGGTGCAGAGTAGATTAGAGTGACTTAAAGTGGATTGGCATAGAGCGCAGTGCAAGCAGTGCAGTGGTGCTGAGTGGCGTAATGTGGAGTGGGGCAGAGTAGAGTGCAGTGGCATGGAGTGAGGCAAAGTAAAGTGGAGTGGGGTAAAATGGTAGCGCACTGCCAATACAGACAACACATTTTAATTGAAATGACCATTACATTTGCACAGACATAGAGGTTTACTGACAAAAGTATACAGTGTTCAAATGATAATGTGTGGAAATGATATCACCTAGTGTATTGATATGTTTTGATCATATTAAAATATTTGTTTCCACCACACTTCAGAATTACCCAAAAATGTGCTTTATTTGTGCTTTCCATATTCTGAAATATCTGCGCAGTTCATGTACAGATATTTGCATTTTAAAAAAAACAAAATAACATTGTACAGCATACCCCAGGTAGCCAGCATAATTGTCAAATAAATCCTCTCACTTTGAAGTCAGAGAAAAAAAACACTAAGCTCCCTGGAAGAGAAAGACTGACGTTTGTCCTCTGCCTTTGAATACACAGCAAATGTGTCAAGATAAGAACAAGATTTAGAGGTCTGTTTGTAGAAATTCAGTACTGGTGGATAAATGCAGTAAATAGGGTTTGGGTAAGGGAAGGGACGAACTCGAGCTGGGCAGCCTAAAAAACATAATATCAGCAAATAGAAAGCAAGTAAATGTGATTTACAAGCAACAAAACCAAGGATAAGCAATGGGCGGAATGCATTCCCATGGAAGCTATCTGAATTTCCCCAAGATGTAATTAGCAAACCAGACAGCTGTGCTGTCTGGAATGGTTTGACCTAAAATGCAGCCCACATTTGCAAATCAGGACAGTTTTGAATTTTTAAAGACACGCTGAGTAGGGTTACTGCAGAGTATGTGAGACTGCATGCATTTGTGTTTTCTACAGGCAATGTTGTGATAATATCATGGTAACCATTAATAAAAAACTGGCCCACCTGGCCATAAAACTGGCCCACAAACTGCCAAAAAACTAGCCCACACACTAATCTGTCAGACCAGCCCACCGAGCACTGCCTGATTGCCCTATAGGCCAGTTTGACCCTGCTGCTCAGTCGATACGTTCCATTCTTGATTACCAGTGTGGCATCACATTCAACGAAAACAGTAATAAGCTGTGTTGCATTCAGGATTTTTGGCGCTCAGGGTACAACATACTTTATGGCCCCCTGTTAAGGAAAATCTGAATTTTACTACCCATTTTTTGATAAATGAAGGTTTCACTGACACAATTTTGAAACCATAAATATCGTGATACCACAATATTGTGTCAAAAATATTGATCACAAAAATATAGTTTTACTATACATATATTGGTAAGTACAAAAATATGGAAAAAAATAGTTTTACAAATAAATTAAATTAAATGAAATACAGATTTGTAGAGCGCTCTACTACCCAAAGTGTCTAGGTACTAAAGATCCGTCCGGAGTGAAGAAAAGACCGTCCTAATAGAGAAAAAAAGTTGGATCCATGTATCATGTAGATAGGAACAAAGTACCCGAATTGCAGCACCTCTTTGTTGAAGAAATATCGAAAAATATATATATATACAAATATCATTCTATACTATATGTAGTTTAAATAAGTAAAATGTAAATATTTTAACATATAACATTAATGTAATGTAAATTAAATATATTTAAATAATATTAAAAAAAAATGTAAATATAACTAACTCAAACAAACACACACACATACATATATATCTAAGTGTGTATGTTTATATATATTCATTTTAACTTATATCATAATTTTCTAATTGTTTTTTAAATTTACCAATAAAACAGTTATATATACATATATAATATAATATTTTAAGGGCACTTTCCATTACCCATGCTTTTAAAATGTATGGTAAAAAACATGCAAGTATCAAGACTTGATGTTTTACTTTTGTAACATTGGAGCATACTGCATAGGGTATTCATTGTTGTAAAGTGCTTGCAAGTATTTCTTCCATGTTTATTGCAACCTAATGTGGGACGGACTATATATACTTACACTGTAATGGCGCCTTTCAGATTGACAAAGACTTCTGCGGAGTCGAAACGCGTCTCTCGTAATCCTGGGTTGAGGGTGACTTGATTCATTAAAAAGAAGCCTTAATCCTACACTCCTGCGTCCGTGCCTTCTTCGTTGGATTTGCGTCTGAGGAAGCTGGATTGTCGTGTTTATATAATATAATATATATATTTACATACAAATAAAAAACTATTTCCTATTTAATTATACATGAAAAGTAAACAATATATAATATCTTACAATTTACATACATTTATATATATATAAAAAATATAAAATGAAATACACAAACATAAACCTAATAATGGTAAGTATTTAAACAACATTGATAATTTTATTGACTATATAAATAATAAATATGCTATTCCCACTCCAATTTATACAAAAGTAGAGAAAGTGTTAAACTCAGGAGGGGAAAAATCTAAAATTCCCACTCCCGTCAATGCAACAGTAGGGAAAGTGGTGGATTCAGGAGGGGTATAATTTACTATTCCTACTTCAGTCTGTGCAACAGTGGGGAAAGCAGTTTCGACTGGGGGGGATCAAATGTACTATTCCCTCTCCAGTCGCTGCAACAGCGGAGAAAGCGTTGGACTCAGGAGTGGTAAAATTGACTATTTCCACTCCAGTTGGTGCAACAGTAGAGAGAGAGTAGTTTACACAAATAATATATTTTAACAACTCCTTTAAATAACAAAAAATATAAATACTTAAATGTAAAAATGATGAGCCTCATTTGGATGTCGGTGGGACCGCCACTGACAGGCCATCGTTGGGGGTTCCATCGACATCAAGCCCATCGGTCCGACTGCGGCATTATGATGAGGACAGTCGGACTGCAGCGGTCTAGAGGACAGACCGGCGCCTCCAGCAGGATCAAGGTTCCCGTCGGGGCAGTGGTCGGACTCCTGTCTCTAGCATCAGGGCAGTGCCTGCGCAGGCACCGCCCTAGAGATTAGGATGTCTCTCTCCGCCTGCCTTTTCATGGCTGTCCCACCCCCATGGAATGGCAGCCGGAAAAGGACTTTGGGGGCCCCAAGCCAGGCATCTGTCCCCTGTAGGTCACCGCTAAGTGGCCTGGGGGCACATGTAGTTCCCCCTCATAATCCATGCACTGTTGGCCAGGCACCACAGGATTCAACATAATCAGTGCCCGTTCTCTGATCCCGATGTGATTGAGGTACTATTTTGTTCTTTTTAACTTTTTGGGCCCTGCAAACAGAACGCGTGTGACTGGCAAAACGTGCCCAGCAGGACAAACAAAATGCAAAGATTTATTTTCTATAGTAAACTTTTCTCTCATTTTGCCAAATCTTCTTTTCCCACTTTGCACTCATGTTTTTTGTTTGGTTTTGCTCGTAAGCGCTGTTCTCTAAAGATGAGGCTTATTTTATTGCAAAGCGACATTGTTTGTAATTTCTGAAATGATGCTTCAATACTTCATCGTACCGTACACCGCAATCCTCCCCACTCCAATTCATGTTGATTCACCCCTCCTCACACCACACAAATACACCCTACACAGTCCAAACCACTCACCTGAATCCAATCCACCACAATCCAACCCACTCCACTCCACACAATTTGTCCGACTCCAATTCACCCTGCTCTAATCCAAAACAATCTGCCTCCTCCAATCCAAACAATCTTCTGCACTCCAATCTGCCACCCTACAATCCAAAACAATCTCCCCCACTCCAAAATAATCTGCCCCACACCAATCCAATCCACCTGACTGAATTCAGCCCAATCCAACCTACCCACTCCAATCCAATCCACCTCACCTCATCTCACCCCAATCCAATCCACCCACTTCCTCCCCAATCCAACCCACCACAATCCTCCCCACTCCAATCCAAAACAGTCTGCCCCACGCCAATCTGCCCCACTCGGATCCAAAACAATCTGCCCACTCCAATCTGCCCCACTCAAATCCAGAACATTCTTCCTCACTCCAATTCAAAACCATCTGCCACACTCCAATCCCAAAATATCTTCCCCACTTCAATACAAAACAATCTGCCCCACTCAATCAAAAATAATATGCCTCACCCCAATCTAAAACAATCTGCTCCACTTCAATCTGCCACACTCCAATCTGCCCCACTCCAATGCAAAACAATCTGCCCCACTCCATTCCAACCCACTCCAATCCAATCCAGACCTCACCCCAATCCACCCACTCCACCCCAATTAACCATAGTCCAATCCATCACAATCGACCCACTCTAATACAATCCATCCTACACCAATCCACATCAATCAAACCTAATCCAATCTACCCTATTTCACTCCAATCCACCTCACCTCACCTAACCCCAATCCACACCACCCCACTTCCTATGCAACCCACACCAATCCAATAAACCACAACCTACCCCACTCCAATCCAAAACAATCTGACCCACACCAATCTGCACAACTCTAATCCAAAACAATCTGCCCCCACTTCAATCCAAAATAATCTGCCCCACTCCAATTCAAAAGAATCTGCTCCACTCCAATCTGGCCCACTCCAGTCCAAAGCAATCTGCCCCACTCCAATCCTTCTCAGTCCAAACTAACCCACTCCACTCCAATCCACCTCACCCCAATCAAAGCCACCTCACCCCAATCCAATCCAAATCCACCCCACTCCAATCCACCCCACACCAATCCAATCCACCCCAATCCAGCCAAATCCAATCAATCCCACTCCAATACACCCCAACCCACCCCGATCCACTCCACCTCACTCCAATCCACCCAACCCAATTCTAGTTCACCCCACCCCAATCCAATCCACCTCAATCCAATCCATTCCAATCGAATCCAACCCACTCAATCAAATCCACCTCACTCTAATCCAATCCACCCCACTGCAATGCAATCTATTCCACTTCAATCCACCCCACCAATCCAATCCACCACACTCCAGTTCACCCCACTCCATTCCACCGCACTCCAATCCATTCATCCCACCCCAGTCCACCCCACCCCAGTCCACCCCACACCAGCCCACAGCACTCCAATCCATTCCACCCCACTCCAATCCACCCCACTCCAATCCAGCCCACCCCAGTCCAACCCACCCCACCGCAATCCAATCCACCTCACCCCACTCTACCCCATTTCAATCCACCCCACTCAAAACTAATCCACCCCATTCAGTTCACCCCACCCCACTCCAAACCACCCCACTCCAGTCCAATCCACCCCACTCATTCCAATCCATTGTGCCCATCACACTCCAATCCACCCCACTTCTTCCAATCCATTGTGCCCACCACACTCCAATCCACCCCACTCCGATCCAATCCACCCCACCCCACTCCAATCCAATCCAATCCACCCCACTCCAGTCAATCCACCCCTCCACTCCACTCTCATTCTTCCCACAACAAAACACCCAACTCAAATCCAACCCACCCCAATCCAATCGACCCCCAAACCAATCTCATCCACACCCACTCCAATCTACCCCAGTCCAATCCACTCACCCCATTTCAATCCCCCCAACTCTAATCCACCCTATCCAGTCCACCCACTCTAATCCACACTACTGCACTCAATCTAATATCTCTAGCCCAATCCAGTCAACCCCAATCTACTCCAATTTAATCCATCCCACTACCTCAATCCACTCCAACCCACTCTACCCCAGTCCAACCCACTCCACTCTACACCACTCCATTCTACAATACTGCACTCTACAACACTCTCTGCCCTGAGCCACTGAACTCTAATACCCTCTACTCAACTCTATGACACTCTGCTCCCCCTTCTCCAGTCTACGACACTCTATTCCAACAAATACAGACTGCGATACTCTGCTCCTGCCACTCCAGGACACTCCACGCCACAAAATTTGAGCCATGCTGAAAGCAGCCACGCTGGTGTACAACATCAAAAACACATTGCAAAAAGCCAATAGCTCTTGTACAGGCGCTAACTATTGGATTTGCTAATGCTTGTGGTAATTGGTGGTGGTCACTATTGGTGACTGATTTCACAGAGGTGCCGATTACGATCCGGTAAAAAATTTCCCCGTACGACTCGTATCCGGTCTTTTTACCGTACGAATCGTACAAGTGCCGTACAAACTGCCAATTACGATTCGCATGGGAAAAAGACCATACGAATCGCATTGGGAATCATTCCCCACACGTCCTCGGGTCGGAAAATGTGTCCGACACGTCCCCGGACGATTTACCGTACAAATGTGAAAAGTGAAGTCCGACCACGGAATCACGATCCATCCCGTGCGTCCGATGTTACAACCGTATGGAAAAAACACCGTCCGCACCGAACACCCATAGCAAACATGGAGACATGTGCCCGCATACGCGCCGAACACCCCCCCAGCCCCCGTACGTTCGAGTCGTACCCCCCGTGTATGTACACCCCCACCCGTGTATGTACACCCGTGTACGTGTCGTACCCCCCCGTGTATGTACACCCGTGTACGTGTCGTACCCCCCGTGTATGTACACCCGTGTACGTTCGAGTCGTACCCCCCGTGTATGTACACCCGTGTACGTGTCGTACCCCCCGTGTATGTACACCTGTGTACGTGTCGTACCCCCGTGTATGTACACCCGTGTACGTTCGAGTCGTACCCCCCGTGTATGTACACCCGTGTACGTGTCGTACCCCCCGTGTATGTACACCCGTGTACGTGTCATACCCCCGTGTATGTACACCCGTGTACGTTCGAGTCGTACCCCCGTGTATCTACACCCGTGTACGTGTCGTACCCCCCGTGTATGTACACCCGTGTACGTTAGAGTCGTACCCCCACCCGTGTATGTACACCCGTGTACATTCGAGTCGTACCCCCACCCGTGTATGTACACCCGCGTACGTGTCGTACCCCCCGTGTATGTACACCCGTGTACGTGTCGTACCCCCCCGTGTATGTACACCTGTGTACGTGTCGTACCCCCCGTGTATGTACACCCGTGTACGTGTCGTACCCCCCGTGTATGTACACCCGTGTACGTTTGAGTCGTACCCCCCGTGTATGTACACCCATGTACGTGTCGTACCCCCCCGTGTATGTACACCCGTGTACGTTCGAGTTGTACCCCCCGTGTATGTACACCCGTGTACGTGTCATACCCCCCGTGTATGTACACCCGTGTACGTTCGAGTCGTACCCCCCCGTGTATGTACACCCGTGTACGTGTCGTACCCCCGTGTATGTACACCCGTGTACGTTCGAGTCGTACCCCCTGTGTATGTACACCCGTGTACGTGTCGTACCCCCGTGTATGTACTCCTGTGTACGTGTCGTATCCCCCCGTGTATGTACACCCGTGTACGTTCGAGTCGTACCCCCCCGTGTATGTACACCCGTGTACGTGTCGTACCCCCCCGTGTATGTACGCCCGTGTACGTTAGAGTCGTACCCCCACCCGTGTATGTCCACCCGTGTACATTTGAGTCGTACCCCCACCCGTGTATGTACACCCGTGTACGTGTCATACCCCCCGTGTATGTACACCCGTGTACGTGTCGTACCCCCCGTGTATGTACACCCGTGTACGTGTCGTACCCCCCCGTGTATGTACACCCGTGTACGTGTCGTACCCCCGTGTATGTACACCCGTGTACGTTCGAGTCGTACCCCCACCTGTGCATGTACACCCGTGTACGTGTCGTACCCCCGTGTATGTACACCCGTGTACGTTCGAGTCGTATCCCCCGTGTATGTACACCCGTGTACGTTCGAGTCGTACCCCCACCCGTGTATGTACACCCGTGTACGTTAGAGTCGTACCCCCACCCGCGTATGCATGGAGCATACCCCCACCCCAACATTCTAAGTACGGAGCGCACCCCAGGCCCCAACATCACCACCTTCACACAACATCGCGCATGTACGAGTCGTACCAAGCCACACACAAGGACACCACTGTACAACAAAATGGCCCATGTACACACCGTACACACGCTAAAAACGCACGTACACAACCAGGACAAACCAAAACAACACAAGAGTACACCATTCGAATGGCACAAAGCCACAAAACATGTCCAACAACCACTAAAACAACACATTCACTGACCTGCAACTGCCAAAAACCAAAACAGAGGCCCAAAACACAACCACTCCTTATAACACACCCACCCAAAGTTCAAACACAGTCACACCCACCAATGGACCAATAAAAAGGGCCCACACACACAAACCATGAGCCTTTGCAACAGACTCACTGCTGCCAGACCCCACAGACAACCTACAGCACCATACTAGAACCTTTACTACACCTTACACTTGCACACCTTCACACACACACCTTCACAAACACCCCCTCATCACATTCACACACACACCTGCACAACCACACCCACACACCCACAACCATCCACACACCCCCCCCACCATCCACACCCACACCCCTCACCATGCCCACTAACAAGAATCCAAAGTTCACTAGCCGAGAGTTGGAGGTCCTTGTCGATGAAATCCTCAGAGTCGAGCCACAGCTCTTTGGAACATTGGTCAGACAGACCAGCATTTCATCAAAAACAGCCATGTGGCAGACGATCGTCGATGCTGTGAATGCTGTTGCGGACACCAGAAGGACCAAGCATGAATGCCAAGCCAGGTGGTACGATCTGCGGAGGAGAGTCCGAGCCAAAATGACCGACGAACACAACCATGCCAACGTCACTGGAGGAGGGCCGCCCCGCAGAATCGTACACTACCATCCCTGGGAGGAGAGGGTGATGGCCATACTGCCGGTGGTGGCAGTGGACGGAGTAGATGGACTCCGAGAGCCGGGTGAGTACACAAACAACTCACCTCACATGGGGGGAACGTCATCCACAACCAAACTCACAAACAGGCACGCAACCACCCCAAGCTATCGCATGACTCAACCACACTCCATGAACACGCACATGCCACTGGCGCCACCATGCCCCATGCACCCAGCTGGACAATGTCAAGTCACAGGCCACAGAAAACACCAACACATGACACGGTAAGCCGGATGGCGGGAGGGTGGGCCCAAAAAATCCCATAGTGCAACTCAGAAGCAGACAACAATGCCCCCTGCCCATATGGCCTAGGTCACAGCCAGACAAACAGTGTGTCCCAACACAGGAATGACTTGCCAGCAAATGGCGGACGCCTTGCATCAACACATGGGGGTGACGGCACGTTCTTGCACATGACAGCAGCTAATGAACAGCCAACACTGTGAAAGAGTGGCAGCACACACCACCACATCAGCAGTGCAGACACAGACACTACACCCAATGGGTGCCTGGAGATCAGAAACAAACTCACATCAACAATCCAAGGGCCATTCAAAGATCTGCTAACAGTGTGTTCCCAGGAAGCTGGGCTGAGGTGACAGAGGGTGACACACAGAGGGAGGGAGAGGGGGACAGAGAGGGAGGGAGACACAGGGAGACGGACAGAGGGAGGAGGCTGACACACAGAGGGAGGGAGAGGGGGACAGAGAGGGAGGGAGACACAGGGAGACGGACAGAGGGAGGAGGCTGACACACAGAGGGAGGGAGAGGGGGACAGAGAGGGAGGGAGACACAGGGAGACGGACAGAGGGAGGAGGCTGACACACAGAGGGAGGGAGAGGGGGACAGAGAGGGAGCGAGAAAGGGACACACAGGGAGAGTAAATCAGCCTTGTGGTGTGTGGGAATGTCTGCTCGTCAGCAGGTGGACTGCGTGCATGTAGACAAGGGTGGCCAGTGCCAGAACCCCCCCTCTTCTCCATGGCAAAACACAGGGCCATGTCACAACCTGCGCACGAGCACAACGACAGCTACCTGCATCATATAAGTGTGTGGAACAACTCCATGTGCCCACGTACAGTGCTACACGGAAGGCGCCAATGCATGGCTCGCCACACCTGCCCACTCCACTGCTGACTGCAGTCACACTTGACGCAGCAAGTAAGACTGTGCCACACATAGGTAAAGTCGCAAAAGCTGTGCCCAAGGGACATACCCATGCACAAGTGCACTGTGAGTGGAATGCAAGACATATCCAAATTCCCAGAGGAAATGTGCCAACTTTGAAACCAATGAAACATGGATGTTGCATGGAACAAAATTAACATTGTCTCTCTCACACACAGGTCAACGTCATGGATCACCCCCCAACACTGGGGGGAAGACTCACAGGACCCGGCTCGGCGGGATGACGGAGGCACCGGCAGCGACGACTCTCACCACTCTGTGGACGAACCCGACCCCGACCAACCTGGCCCCTCTGGTGTCCAACGACCTGCAGCACCTGCGACAGGTACAACTGGGCCAACCACCACCCCCACTCCTGCCACATCCCAGGAGACACCCAGGATCCCTGCCCCACCACCACAATGCAACCAGGCTGGCCAGGAGGGACACGGTGTCCCGGGCACCCAGGAGGAGGCAGGCGACAACGCCAATGCCACCCCTCAGGGGTCCCGGAGACCCGATGTGCCCACAAGGGCAGGCCAGGTGCAAGTGGGCAGGGGTGGTGGGAGTGGAGGACGGCGGAGGGGCGAGCCTGACCATTTGGCTGGGGAACCGGTATATTCCCATGTCCGAAACATCCTGGACACATACCGGCAGGACACCACGGGCATGGCCCAGGTTGTGTCCATCCTCGAGGAGATCAAGACCCAGCAGGCCCAGCAACATGCGGAGCAACATGCCTGTCTACTGCAACACCAACGGCGGATGGAGGACAGACAGGCTGAGCTCGTGACGGTGTTCACGGGAATTCACAGTACACTCCGTCGGATGGCCGACAACATGGGCAACCCTCCCTGTGCCAGCAGGCGTAGAACATCACCACCCACAGGGAGGGATCAGGAGGAGGAGGAGGAAACATCCGATGGAGCATCCCAAACATCGTCACGGCCTGCTTCTGAGGGTCCCCGCAGGAGGGCGGGTCGTCCGCGGAAAAGACCGTGAGGGTCGGCGCAACAGCACCATCTCCCAGGACACCTGGCCTGGCACCTGGCCCACTGGAGCAACAGCAGCACAGCATCAAAAGACATTCTCTGCCACATGGACTTGCTGGTCACTGTCTGACCAATGTTGACAAAGACTGTGGCATGGACTCTGAGGATTTCAAATGGCAAGGACACCAACTCCCCTAGTGAACTTTGGATTCCACACACCCGGAAAGCCCCTCATGTCAACCCCCCCCCCCCCGCCCCCCCCACCCCAACCAAAATAAAAAGTCACACCATGAAGAGAAGATGCCTACTGGTTGCATTATTACCTTACATGTGTCTTGTAAAGTCTAACCATGCCTGAGTTCTCATTTGACTTCAACCATCCACACCCTGGGGCCTGAGTCTGGCACCGGACACACATGGGTCACATTGTATTAGGCAAGACAGACATGGAGCACCATACACACCCGTGATGGGCCCAACCAGCTGAGGGGGGGGCCGCACAACCGTGCCGACAGACATATTGAGTACAGCGACAGCCATGCGCAGAGGTCAGGGATCATGTGGAGTGTCCTGGGGGGCACCCAGGTATGTGTGGACAGGTGGCAGAACCATGTCCTGCAAGCTTGAGTCAGGTGGATGCAGAGAATGGTGGCCTGGCCAACGTTGGAAGCATGGGGATGGCACATGTCACAATACCCACACAGTCATGGACATCATGCACAATACACAGTCTAATCCGACACAAACAGCTTGCATCTTGCTACTCTACACATAGACACATAGCCACTATCACGGAAAACCATGCCAGACATGCCGTATGCCCCATGGCAACACACCAGCATTGACTGAGAAGAGGCACCTTGGAGGCATAGGGACACCTTTATTAGTCATGTATTTGGGATTGCAGCGGCAACTCGGAGTACACATGAACAGGTCATGTGGAGTAACATGTGGGTCCAACACTGGCACCCCCTTTCTGCAGCACAAAAGCGTGATAGCCATGGAACTGGCACACAAGTGTCGGCTAACAGTTAAACACCCCCTGCTGCTCACAGAGAGCCTGCCATACACCATTGATCCGCTGATGTGGAAGTCCCACACCATGTCAAGCCAATGCAAACCGTATGTGTCCGAGGGCAGTGTAACACACATTGATGCCATCATCACTTTCCACAATCCCATCACTGATGACTGTCAACAAGTCTGACCATCTATTCAGGTGTACCCAGCTGCATGTCATGTGTACCATGGTGATGCGACATGTCTGCAGAGGAACCAAACATCGACAGGGGCAGTGTGCATACATCGTAACCAACTGCCACACCCAATACACCCCTGATGCATCCCTTACCCTAAAGAGACTTCCAAACTTGTCCGTGCGTGTAACGCTGAGTCAGCACACGATGACGTGTCCATGAGGAATAGCAGTGCCACAACAATGCAAGCAGCAGACGGCATGCGCAAGTACCTGGGGAAGAGAGACACACAAGAAGTCAGCCACAAAAAGCACAGCCACTTGCATGTGCATGTACTCGACACATGTAAGGATGACAACATGCTAGGTCACAATTATGACTGGGGAAATACACATCACTGGCACCATCACTCCAGTGACACATCCACACATACCTCTGACTCACGTGGCATACATGCAGATGGACACACACAGACACTGGTACTCACCACTAAGCAAAGAAGTCGCGTATGAGCCGAGTCCGGATGTCCTCTTGCGGCTCCACATCCTCCACATCACTAGCCCCATTGTCAAGCCCTTCGTCCTCCACGGGTGGATGGTCCTGATCATCTTGATCCAGGATGAGTGGCACAGCTTTCTCAACTGCCATGTTGTGCAGCATGCAGCAGACCATGAAGATTTTGCAGACCTTCGCCGGGGCATATGGGAGGGCGCCGCCGGTCTTGTGGAGGCATCGGAATCGGCTCTTCAGGAGGCCAAATGTCCTCTCTATCACTCGCCTTGTCCGGCCATGGGCGGTGTTGTAGCGGAGCTGGGCCGGCGTGATGGGGTTGCGGACAGGTGTGATCAGCCATGGCATGTTGGGATAGCCAGCGTCCCCTACATGGAAAGCACATGGACATAAGTAGGCCAGGAGAAGCGGTCGTGCTGGAAGTCTACACAAAATACAGGACAGACAGAGTGTACCCACCAACAACTCATGCTCGTTCGTTGCGCAGCTGCGTCATCATTTCAGGCACCCTGCTACGCCTCATGATGTAGGCATCGTGTGCTGATCCTGGAAAACGAGCACAGACATGTGAAATCACCATGTTGGACAGACACACCACAAGGGCATTGATGGAGTGGTAGTGCTTGCGATTCCTGTACGCTACCTCCTATGCCTGTGATGGTACCAAAGCCACATGTGTCCCATCTATGGACCCAATGACATGGGGCATCCCTCCCAGGGCATAGAATCCACGCTTGACCCCAGTCAACATTTCAGGGGTTGGGAAATGGATGAACTCATCCAGGTGAAGCAACATGGCCTCTAAGAAATCATGCGGCACACGGCAGAACATGCTCTGGGACATGTCACCAACATGAGCTATGGTATTTTGAAAGGTACCCGTGGCAAGAAAATGTAGGGCTGCCATTACCTTCAGCTTGGGTGTCAGTGCCGTAGGATACCTGTGCAGCGGTTGCAGGTGTGGTGCCAGTCTCGCCGTCAACTCCAGAATCAACGGTTGGGGGAAGCGGTAGCACCGGATGCAGTCATTCTCCCGCATGGCAGCCAAGTCCGGAATTGGTCGGGGAAGAGGCGGCGCTCTGCAGTAATTTGGAAGTGACAAGGAAGAGTGAGGGCACTACAACAACAATTTATATGTACTGAGCACATGTTAATCTGTCAATACACATATGCGACATACAGAGTCAGGTATGTGCCACATGCCCTGGACACGTATGGCTGGCAGGTGACACTCCTACCAAGACCCAGCTACACACGGAGATTGTGAACCTCCACATGCCATGGCATGGGATTAGCTGTGTCCCAGTGTAAGTGAACAGCCAGACGCAACACAGGAGTGACATACATCCACACATCAGCAGAAGTAGGATGTCGATTGCAGAGACTGGTAGCGGAACACTAGAGCCACAGGTCACATGACATTACACTAGGACAGCCCACACACCTTGCCATGAAGGTGTACATGTGATGACTCACCACACATTCATAGAGAGGATGCAGACATGTCCTTGTTACGCTACTCTGTGTCCCATGCATACATACGCACCTCACATCCGATACCACATGTGGCCTGGTGTGCAGAACAGTGTGCCATGTCAATCTACACAAAGACACATGTTGGTTGCTGCAACAGCTGATGCTTTGGAGGGAGCTCCAACATCAACCTAATGGGAACCCCCCACACATACATGACATAGTCACATCGTGCACCGTGGGTAGTGACCTGTCTGGTGTGGTAACCCCTGTAGCGGGCATCAGGGGACACTTGCGTGTGTTGTTGACCGTGCCATGCCAGTGACGCTCATCCCAAGTGTGCAGTACGACATGCACACATGTCAAAGGAGTCAAGGGCATGCCTGGCACACATTGCACCATCACACATAACATCTGTACACATCTCATCATACATCTGGTGCCTTCTCCACTCAGGAATAATGTGCCACATCACAGCCTTTCACACCTGTGCCCCACACATGTAGTACTGGCCAGACAATGCCTTGATGTCCATCCATGGACAAGTATGTCAGCCCTATTCCTTCCTGTGTGCTGCCTGTCACCACTGTGATGTGTGAAAGGCACCGTACTTTCGCTAAGAGGGCCTGTGTACGTTCCCTATCACTATGGGAGTGATGCCGTATGTGTACCCATAGTGATAGTGAGCGTAGGCACGCGTGTACGGTCCGTCTCACTATGGGTGTTCTCGCGTATGCGTACACATAGTGATAGTGAGCGTACAGGCGTGTGTACGGTCCGTCTCACTATGGGTGTTCTCGCGTATGCGTACTCATAGTGGTACGGACCGTACACACGCCTGTACGCTCACTATCACTATGGGTGTTCTCGCGTATGCGTACTCATAGTGGTACGGAACGTACACACGCCTGTACGCTCACTATCACTATGGGTGTTCTCGCGTATGCGTACTCATAGTGGTACGGACCGTACACACGCCTGTACGCTCACTATCACTATGGGTGTTCTCGCGTATGCGTACTCATAGTGGTACGGACCGTACACACGCCTGTACGCTCACTATCACTATGGGTGTTCTCGCGTATGCGTACTCATAGTGATAGTGAGCGTACAGGCGTGTGTACGGTCCATACCACTATGAGTACGCATACGCGAGAACACCCATAGTGATAGTGAGCGTACAGGCGTGTGTACGGTCTGTACCACTATGAGTACGCATACGCGAGAACACCCATAGTGATAGTGAGCGTACAGGCGTGTGTACGGTCCGTACCACTATGAGTACGCATACGCGAGAACACCCATAGTGATAGTGAGCGTACAGGCGTGTGTACGGTCCGTACCACTATGAGTACGCATACGCGAGAACACCCATAGTGATAGTGAGCGTACAGGCGTGTGTACGGTCCGTACCACTATGAGTACGCATACGTGAGAACACCCATAGTGAGACGGACCGTACACACGCCTGTACGGGCCGTTGCTATGCATTTGGGGTGCCCTAGGGCCCCGGAACGCACCGTACCTGTGTGTGAAGCTCCAAATTACATAGGGGACACATGAGGGACAAGTATAAAGGCCTACATGCATGCTGGTTGTCATGGAGACCAAGTTTAAAGTTTGAATTTTTTGAAGCAGGTGCACAGCAGTAGTCAGTTTGAATGAATCTACTTTGTTGCAATGTGCTTCTGGAGTTGACATCATGCTCAAGAAAAAAAACAATTTAAACCCACTGACTGTGCTAGGTTTGAAGGGATTGGAGGAAACATGGGATGCAAATGTGAGTGACCAATCACTCTGTACTCCTGTGCATGAAACAGGCCAGCAAGGCAGATATAAAGCAGCCAGGGAGCACTTGCCTGCACATCTTTGTATTCGACGACCCAGCTGCTGCTACTGATTCCCTGGAACCATGTCAAGGTCTGTGGAGAGGTCACAGCCTTTCACCCTGGAGGAGAACCTGGCTTTGCTGGATGTGATCCTCCCACAGTACCCCATGCTGTATGGGCGACCAGGGTATCAGGTGAGTGCAGAGTCCACCAGCACAGACTGTGTCCCTTTTTTGTGAGTGTGACTTCTGGCATTGTGTCCAGGTGTGGCACACAAGCTATGTACCATAGGGGGGTCCCGGGGGGGGGGGAATGCCTGATGTCTCCCAGCCAGTGCATGCTGTGGTGCATGTCTGCCGTCCTCACTTGCATTGTGTTTACTGTGACAATCACTGCATGGTGCATGCCACATTCTGCCTGTCTTGTCCTCCTGGGAATGTAGCCTCTACAGTCCTCATGTGATTATGTGGTCAGCCCAGTGTGACAGGTGACTGTACCCACAGATGTGTGTTAGTTCTGTGTACCTGTGCTGCGAGTGTCCACATGATGTGTTCGTACCCTGGACATCGGTGTGTGTGTAAGTCCCCTGTCATGTGGGTGGGTGCATATGTGGAGTGTAGAAGCCGGGCTGCATGAGGGATGGATATACCCTGCCCATGTGATGTGAGCAGGGAGCAGTGCTGTGTGTCTGACATGCAGAGCCAGCCCCACACCTGTGAGCCCCCCTCCGTCTAGTGGCACATGTGCAGAGTGAGTTTTGTCGCAGCATTTGGCTATGGCAGGTGAATGTCCTGTGCCTGTGTGTGTCTGTGTACTCTGCTGCGGTAGCGTCAGTGGCCTGTGGCATGTGACTGCTTAGAGGTGCTGCACATTATCCTGGTGTAGCTTGTGATGCACAGTGTGAGCCTGGATCATTGATTGTGTCGTTGCCCTCATTCCACCTGTGTACTTTCAATGGCACGTACTGCTTTTGCCCTTCCCCAGAGGATCATGTCCCTATGACAAAGGTGCAATGCGTTGGATGCATACTATGCCTTGTTGTAAACAGCACATTTGTTCTAATATGTCTCTCTGTGACATGTGCCTGGTGTATTGATGTAGTGTCACTTGTTCATCCTCACAGGTAGGCGCCTCGGCCAAGAAGCAGATATGGCTGACCGCCGTCAGTGCCGTGAGGAGTGCGGATGGTCGCAAGCGGCGCCTGGCCCAGGTGAGGAAACGCTGGCAGGATATCCGGTGCTGGACGCGGAGGATCGCACGGGTCCTGCTTGGGGACTCACCTGAGACCCATAAGAACCGGGGGCGCCGCCGTCTGACCCACATCCACAAGCGTGTGCTGGCGGTGGTATTTCCAGACTTGGAGAGGCGCTTACAGGAGAAGCAGCAGCAGGAAGGGGGTAGGTACATGTGTGTTTGTTGTGTGTCACCAGCATTTGTAAGTGCACAGTTGCATGGATACACTGCCAGGGTTTAAAGGTGCTGTGCAGATCCAGTTGCCCACAGTATAGCTGTGCTCTCCTGCCCCCCTTCCCCTCCTTGCAATGTGTTCCCTGGTCTGTGTGTAGCCACTCCTTCACAAGGTAATGTAGGCTGGCGCTTTCTCCACGTGAACTATGCCTGTAGCATCATGTGTGGGGGTGGTGTGTAACAGGTTTGGGGACCTTGCCTGGGCCCTGTCCAGTTCAGTACATGTGGGTTCCATGTCAGTTGGCACTGATGCTGAGTCCAGACATGGGAGTTAGTCTCTCAAGTGTCATGCCTTACAGCGCGCATGTCCTATGTTGTGGCCTGTGACATGATGTGCATGAGTGTGCGATACGCATAGTGCAGGGATGGTGGCGTGTGTTGCAGTCATTCCCATTCAGGACCATGGAGTTGTGTGGCCACTGCTGTCCCCTGGGGCATATGTTCATAGGTGTCATGTGTGTCATCACAAAACGTGGACACTCTCAGTGTCTACAGCATAGGTTGTGCTCTGTGCCATTGTCCCCTGGCACCATGTATATTGACGTGAAATGTAGTACAAGTGTCCACTGTACAGCCTGACCTGATTTTCATTGTTCATAGTCACAGTGGCCAGTGCCTGTGTGTCTTGTTACAATCATCTGATGATGACCATTTGTACATGATTATTTGGACAGGCGCACCTTGGGAATTTGGCGTCCAATCTTGCATTTATGCAGCCCCTGTGTATTTCACCCAGACTAAGAGATGTAAGTGCCACCTGTGTCTCAACTAATTGTCTCATGTAGGGGGTGGTTGGTGCGGGCCAAGCCTACATGTCAAAACCAGAATTCACCTTGCTCGGTCTGGCCAGTGTGTGATGTTTGTCTGGACATACACTCAAGGTGCAGTGAGCCATTCATGGTGGGCATGTTTTCAGTATTACCTATGCAGCATCTGCCTCAAGTTCACGGATATGGTCCCTCCTCATCCCTATTTTCGGCAACGCTGTGTGGTGCAGATGCAGTGCTGGATTGTCCCCAGGGCCTGGCTCCTATGTCAAACTCCATTTCATGTCATTTGCTATTGTGTCATGCTCTCCATGGATTTTCTTTGGCATGGTGAGTCAACCAACTGTGTGTTGCATGCCCTACATCTGTACCTTGTTTTGTAGATGTTACTGATCTTTCTTTGCAGACTATGCACTGTAACCTATGTAGATTGGACTCATGTGACATATGTATACAGATGTGTGATTAATTGCTGTCTCTTCACCTTGCCCACAGCTTCGTCGGGGCACACGGAGGGAGACATGAGCACAGACGGAGCGGAGGGATCGAGCACCAGTGCCAGCGTTGACAGCGTTGACATCGTGGCTGGCACATTGAGTGGTACTAAGGCGGAGGAGAGTGAGGCCGAGGACCTGTCCACTGGCACGACAGAATATGAAGCTGACGGGTCCGAGGATGATCTCTCCGAGTGGGCGGAGGCTGCACCACCAGCTGACAGCGGCACAACATCGCACCCCGCCCCCTCCATTGCCATCAGCCGCCTCCCACTTGCTCGTGTCCCTTCCCAGCGTGCCCGGTCACCACATGTCTCCTTCCTGCCAGGCACTGCACCCCCTGCCCCTGTCTCCACTGCTGCCGCCAATGCCAAGTCTGTGGACATCCAGCGGCAGTTGCAGGTTGGTCAGGCTGCGATCCTTAATGTCCTCCATGGCCACAGCCAAGTGCTGCACAACATGGAGGCATACTTGGAGGGCATTTTTTCATCGCAGGCTGACCAACGCCAGTTGCTGAGGTCCATCGACTCGACACTGACTGCAGCAGTGGGTCTCCTGCAGCGCTACGTCCCACCCCCTACCCCTGCCCCATCCACACTTCCCACTCCCATGCCTGTCCCACGTACACCCAGACGTCAGCATGCACCCACCACAACAGACACAGGCACCACACCAGCAGGGAAGGTCATACGCACACCTCTTGGCACGCACACACAGGGTGAAGTAGGCACACCCACTGGGTCGGGGGGCAAACGTAAGTCATGCAGCCAGAGTGGGAGTCCGCATTCCACCCAATCCACTCCCTCCAAATCCCCTCCCCTCAGCTCTCCTGGCCACATATCCGGCAATGGCATGCAGAGGGATGTCTCCACCTGCATCATTCGTGGCATCCTTGGTGATCACTGTACTTGTGTATGTAGTCTGTTGACATGACTTCATGTGGACATGTTCCCTTTTAGGCTGTATGCAGGTGTGTACTCCCAGCCTCGCACACATGTGTTACATGTACTGCAGGGTCTTTGTGCACCTGACTGACAATTGTGGGAATTGGATCTGTGGGTACTCCACCCTTATTTTTTTCCATGGGCAATGCTGGGAGGACTCTGCACACACCCCTCCTGTGTCTGGGCACTGCTGGGAGTGATAGGCACACACCCCTCCTGTGTCTGGGCACTGCTGGGTGTGATAGGCACACACCCCTCCTGTCTCTGGGCACTGCTGGGAGGACTCTGCACACACCCCTCCTGTGTCTGGGCACTGCTGGGAGTGATAGGCACACACCCCTCCTGTCTCTGGGCACTGCTGGGAGGACTCTGCACACACCCCTCCTGTCTCTGGGCACTGCTGGGAGGACTCTACACCCACCCCTCCTGTCTCTGGGCACTGCTGGGAGGACTCTGCACACACCCCTCCTGTGTCTGGGCACTGCTGGGAGTGATAGGCACACACCCCTCCTGTGTCTGGGCACTGCTGGGAGGACTCTGCACACACCCCTCCTGTGTCTGGGCACTGCTGGGGGGACTCTGCACACACCCCTCCTGTGTCTGGGCACTGCTGGGAGTGATAGGCACACACCCCTCCTGTGTCTGGGCACTGCTGGGAGTGATAGGCACACACCCCTCCTGTCTCTGGGCACTGCTGGGAGGACTCTGCACCCACCCCTCCTGTCTCTGGGCACTGCTGGGAGCGATAGGCACACACCCCTCCTGTGTCTGGGCACTGCTGGGAGTGATAGGCACACACCCCTCCTGTGTCTGGGCACTGCTGGGAGGACTCTGCACACACCCCTCCTGTGTCTGGGCACTGCTGGGAGTGATAGGCACACACCCCTCCTGTGTCTGGGCACTGCTGGGAGTGATAGGCACACACCCCTCCTGTGTCTGGGCACTGCTAGGAGGACTCTGCACACACCCCTCCTGTGTCTGGGCACTGCTGGGAGTGATAGGCACACACCCCTCCTGTGTCTGGGCACTGCTGGGAGTGATAGGCACACACCCCTCCTGTCTCTGGGCACTGCTGGGAGGACTCTGCACCCACCCCTCCTGTCTCTGGGCACTGCTGGGAGTAATAGGCACACACCCCTCCTGTGTCTGGGCACTGCTGGGAGTGATAGGCACACACCCCTCCTGTGTCTGGGCACTGCTGGGAGGACTCTGCACACACCTCTCCTGTCTCTGGGCAGTGCTGGGAGGACTCTGCAAACACCCCTCCTGTATCTGGGCACTGCTGGGAGGACTCTGCACCCACCCCTCCTATTTCACGATATGTACGCTTAGAACATACATGTGTGTGGGTTCGCTCCATGCATACGAGGTGGGGGTACGTGTCGTACATACACGGTTGGGGTGGGGGTACGCTCCATACATACGCGGGTGAGGGTACGGGTCGTACTTACACTGTTGGGGGGGGTACGCTCCATACGTCCGCGGGTGAGGGTACGGGTCGTACTTACACTGTTGGGGCGGGGGTATGCTCCATACGTCCGCGGGTGAGGGTACGGGTCGTACTTACACTGTTGGGGCGGGGGTACGCTCCATACGTACGCGGGTGAGGGTACGGGTCGTACTTACACTGTTGGGGCGGGGGTACGCTCCATACGTACGCGGGTGGGGGTACGGGTCGTACTTACACTGTTGGGGTGGGGGTACGCTCCATACATACGCGAGTGAGGGTACGGGTCGTACTTACACTGTTGGGGTGGGGGTACGCTCCATACGTCCGCGGGTGAGGGTACGGGTCGTACTTACACTGTTGGGGCGGGGGTACGCTCCATACGTCCGTGGGTGAGGGTATGGGTCGTACTTACACTGTTGGGGTGAGGGTACGCTCCATACGTCCGCGGGTGAGGGTACGGGTCGTACTTACACTGTTGGGGCGGGGGTACGCTCCATACGTACGCGGGTGAGGGTACGGGTCGTACTTACACTGTTGGGGTGGGACGTATACGTACGCGGGTGAGGGTACGGGTCGTACTTACACTGTTGGGGTGGGGGGTACGCTCCATACGTACGCGGGTGAGGGTACGGGTCGTACTTACACTGTTGGGGCGGGGGTACGCTCCATGCATACGCGGGTGAGGGTATGGGTCGCACTTACACTATTGCGGTTGGGGGTACGCTCCATGCATACGGGGGTGGGGGTACGGTCCGTACATATGCGTCCCCACGCTATATGATGCTTGTGCGGGCCGTACCCAGGCCTTTGCCACGTGGGTACAGCCGTCCCGCCATTGTTGGGATGACGTAGGTGTGGGCGGGGTACGACTCGTACCCACGCTCTTAAGGCGTGGGTACGGGACATACCTGTATTGTTGTGTTGCCGGTTCGCGTCGTCAAGCACTTCCGTTGTGGCGGTCGCTGGCTTTGTTGGACACGCCCCCACCCCCTCGTAGTGACCAGGGCCTGGGGGTCAGGTATGTCCAGGGCATGTGTGCTGTGTGACTTTGGTGGGGGTTTTGTAGCCTGCCCCTGGTCCTGCCCCCCCCTTTCCCCCCTCCCTTTGTTGTTCTGACCTTCTGCGGCATCTGCGTCCAAACCTGTAGAGGAGGTCGACTGCTATGAGGGCCGGGATGACACGTAGGTTCGGGTCCATGTCTGTCCGTCGCGTACAGGTACTCCTTGTTCGCGTCGTCCTGATTTCCCGGCAGTTTTTGGCAGCCGGAAAATATTCACCGTGCGGGATGACGTCGGTGCGAATCGTGATTCCTGGTTCGTGAATGGGAGGCTGCGTGCGTCCCGACGTCACGTCGGCGCTTTCCCGGATCGCATTTGTATGTTTATTTTCGTCGGTCGGGGTTTTGTACGATTCGTACGGAAATGGTGTTTCCGTGCGAATCGTAATTCCATGTTTGTATATTTTGACGACCGGGTACGCGTCGGACGGAGAATATGCTCCGTCCGACGGTTCGTACCCGGTTTTTACAGGATCGTGATCGGCACCAGAGTGTTTTAAGTTTAACCCACTGAATTTATTTTTGTTTTTGAATGCTGGGCATATTTAGTCCAATATGCAAAACCACACGCCGCCAGGAAGGGCCCGCACTATACCCATCGTCAATGAGTGACCACCGAACACGCATAACAAAATAAAAAAAATGCCTCCGATGATCAGGCCTCTCTGAATGAGCAGGAATCAGACACTAACAAGTTGAGCAGCATTTATTGTGGGGGTGGTATGGTTCCTATAGAAAGACAAACCCTGGGGGAGTCTGGGCTTCCTTTACGGGGAGCTGGTGATAGGATCTCTATCAGAGCACCCTGGTGAACCGGCTGCACCTCTACCTCTGGCCCTTCTTGCTCGGCCTCTCGTTCTCCCTCTATATAGTGAGTCAACTCCGGGCACTGACTGTAGCCAGGAGAGGGCAGTCTCAACTGGCAGAAGGGGGAAAGTACTAAATCAAATGAATGTAACAAAGAAACGCAAAGGGTTGACTGGGGCAGAAAATGAGAAAATAAATACACGTGATGAAACGGTGATAACATATATGATAAAATCAATACAAAGCACACAAAATTTGATAATTGCATATTCACTTTTTGGCCTGGTTAAATTAAATGCAGCAGAGCAGTATTCGGGACTTGCAGAACAAAATGTGAAACTATCTTCTGTTCACAAGATTACAATCGCTCCTCCTCTGAAAGTCCTACCCCTGGAAACTAACATTATCCAACCTCCTCTAGCTCATCTATTAATCCCACAAACCATGTGCATGTGTCACATACCGAACCCCAATCATGACCATTTATAACTCCTATTAATTTATTCCATCACTAGAAACTGGAGTGAATGCATGGAATAGTTTACTTGGGCACCAAGACTAATCCCAATAGTCAACAATAGCCAATAATACTGGATTAAACATTAACATTGGGTCTCAGAGCAGTGTGCTGCCTGGCGTAAAGAACTTCAATAACTCGTTAGGGGTAGTAAGTGCTATATAAAGGCAATTATAAGAGGCATTGTGACACTAGAGTACAGCAATGGATGCCCCAGAAGAAACAACAAATAGAAGAGGCCCTCTAGGCAAAGAGTTGAGTCTTGAATGCTATTTTAAAAGACAGGAGTTTGGAATATTAGGGAGGTAACAGATCAGTGTAACCTGCTGGCAGAGATGGTGAGTATGAAAAGAGACTAGTACAGTAGAATCTTTAGGCTCAGTGATGTGCCTTTACTCTTCACCTTGGTATACATGGCTGTTCTCGTGTCCTCGAAACACAACAGCCAAGACCAGCATTGTTTTGCTGCTACCACAATCACTACATAGGGCATGTAGAACATATGTTTTTGCTATACTTATGCTTACGTTGTAGAACAAGGAAGTAAACTTAGCCCTTGAGACTTGTTTACTTTTGGTCGTTTTTACCTCTTAATCTTCCCTTAGCCCCTCACAAGCATACAGACTGTTGAGAAGCTAAATCTGTCAATCCTAAAATGTCATCTGACTTGAACAACGTTCTTAAACATAATGCTACTTCTGCTGCCCCTTACACTATAGTAAACTGATCTCACTGGTGTTATATGAGGTAGGTATTTTTTGCATCGTAGATATTGAGATTTGTCAGGTGAAAGGGGTTTGGAAGGTGCCCTGGAAGACTAGGCCTCTGTCATTAATAATGTAGTAAGGACTAGTCTTCCAGGCAATATGCCATTTTTGGAGTGTGCTCTGTCGCTTACGAGACATTTTGTTTACTTAATGAGGGCTTACAACTCACCCATTTCTTACCATCAGTTGACTTCATTATCACTCTCATTTCCTTGCTTTTCTTTGGTAAGTGTGTGCCTGCTTCACTTCTACTTCATGTGTTTGTCTCTTGCCTGGAGCATGGCCCAAGTACTGCTTCTTTGTCCAATGTCTTTCCATTGCTCGCACTTTCAGAGCTACTTTATTTTTCTTGAGTTTCTCCACTTCATAAGAGTGCTTGTGTTTGCAGGTCGTCTTCCCTCCCCATCCTTTGTTTTTGCTTCGCTTCTCCCCCTTCACATCTTGCATTGTTCTCCTTGCCCCAATTGTTGCTTGTCCCCTTCTGTCCCCCATTGTTGCTGCCTGCCACCTCCTGCCCCCACATTGTTCTTTGTCCTCGTTGTTGCTTCCCCTTCCCACCCCCTATCCTGTATTGGTTTGCTTTCCCAGTTGTTGCTTGTCCCCTCCAATTCCCCATTGTTGCCGTCACTGTGTTGCTGTGCAGTTTGGCTAAAATCATTCACAAAGTCAATAGCTCGCATAGGCTTTGTCAATGCTTGTTTAGGATGTTATAGGGAGGCCAGGCACCACAGTGCAAAGCTTGCTGTATTTTTTACAAGGGATGACAAGACACTTAAACTTAAAAAGCATGATTTATTTACAAGTGTTAGTATATCTCTGTTAAACACTCCCATCCTACACATCCTTTTCCCAGTATGTTTACGAAGTCCATTTGCTATGTTCAAAGACATAGTAAACAGACTGTGGGCAGGAGGGGAATGCGCAGCGGTGGCAGCCACGAAAGTAAATATTTTTGAAACAGCCATATACATATTGATTGACAGCCACCAAAAATACTTATTTATCATTTCCGTCCAGCTATATAGTCCTTTTACTATGCCCATTCAGATAGTGAAGTTTTAAGTATGTCCACAGGCATAGTAAGCAGGGGTGGCTCCTCTGCTAAGGCGGAAGAGCGTTGCCCCACTGTCTTTCACCACAGCAAAAAAGGAAAAATAAAATGATAATAACACAATGTTATTAACATTTTCTTTTTCTCTGCTGGGGCAGTTTTGTGGGGCGGGGCTAGGCTGTGCAGGGGGGAGGAGTGGTGGCACCCTCCTAAGTGCGCATGAATGTATGGTCAGCCCTCTGGGGCCGGCCAAATATTCATGCGCACTTTGCATGTTCTCCACCAAGGCTGCATTACAGCCTGGGTGGAGAACATGCCCAGGCTCCCATTCCCCATCTGAACGCTGTACCACGGCGCTCAGACCATTCACAACGCTGCATTGCAGCATTGTGATTGGCTTAGGGGAGCCTGTCCTGCTTCCTGTTCGAACAGAAGCCAGGAAGAGGAAGGAGAGGATGGAACAGAGGCGTAGGCCAGCCAGCCGGCTGGCCAAGAGATAGGTGAACTTTTAAAATGTATTTTTTTAACCACCCTCCCCGCCCCACTACTGCCTCATGGGAGCAGCAGCGACTGATAGTAAGGCAACTGGACATATGCAGGCTAGTAAGTTCATAATGTGCCGCCTTGTGACACATTGATTCGGCACACATCTCACACTCTCCTGGTAAATAGTGTCTGTCACACAGTCAGGTGTAAGGTGAGCTGGAAGCCATTGCACGTATTAGGTTTCAAGCTTGTGCGCGCCTGGTCTGAGTTGTAGCAATCTGTTTTAAGCATTTAAGACAGCCCAGCCCAGGAAGGCGCCCCACAACACTTCAAAGGTGAGGGGAAAAGGAGGGTATGGGGATTAGGCTAGGTGTCGCTGTCTATTGGTAGAAAGCCCCAACTCGACATCATGGCCTACTCCGTTGAAGGCCTTAGTCCCTCGTTCTTCACCCCCTTCGATTACACGGTGGAAATGATTTCAAAGTTGGAAGGTCTGCACATGAGAGGTGTGCAGAGCAGCAGTTGCTGTGAACAGATTACTTACCTAAACAAATGAAGTACCCCAGACCTGCCAACTTGAACAAAAATATCACTGGGTGAGGGAGGGCTGGGCCTTGGAGGGGGCAGGGCCGTGTGCCAAGAAGTACCTCAGAGGCACTCTTGCCCCACCAGCTCTCAAGCCCTCTCCTCCAAAAACGAAAAAAGCTTGCTGAGGCTGGTGCTAATGTCTTCACACTCCTTAATGGACGTCAGTAGTTTAAAGCCTAAGAAAACAAAACAGACTATTTACAGTGGTTTTCAGCTCGTTTTCCCTACCACCATGTGAAATTGGCTCTTTACCGTGTGACCGTGTGATGAAAACTGATATTGTGCATCACACAGTGGCACCGTGTGAGTTGGCAGGTCTTGTAGCCTGCACAGGCTGCATCAGGGCTCAGAGTGAGACGAGATAAAAACCTGTCAATTAAAAGAATGCCCTGATACTCAGGACTTGGGCACAAAAGTTAAAACTGCTCTGAGTTTATTGGACCAAGTAGAAAAGATTTCCATTGACAAATTATACCATTGCATTCGATACAGAGTACCCGCTTAGTACTATATGGGATGAAATACCTGGGGTTTTATGTTACCGGACATGGTGGAACTGACTGGGTGCTACTTTCGGGCAGTTTGGGAGTCCTTAAGGTAAGGTTTGAACAATGATTACTGTGCACTCTTTGGACACTGGGGTGGATGTTACTTATCAAGATGATTATACTATCAAAGATTTTTTTTTTTATAAAACCCCATACGCATTCTGGCAGAATTGTCACCAGCATAGGCAGTTATTGCTGCAACCTATCGGGGAACAGTGGGTGCATCCAACTATTAAGTGGGCAGTTCTGATGCAACCAATGATGTAGGGGGTCTTATTGGTACCAGATCCATTCGTCTATAATTGTAGCTGCACAAGTGCATTTTGTGGCATTCTGGTTAAATGAGCAGACCTCTCTTACGCATGTAAGGATAGAGTACACACTGGCCAGATCCTTGCTCACTTTCGACAGCCATTTGTTAATTGGTATGATGTTGATGCATTTAGCGTAACTGGTAGGGCCTGGTGGGAACTGGCAAAGCAAACTGGATGTTGTCTGCATATTAACCTTTGCTGAATGTAGCACGTAAAACGTTTCTCCGACCCATGATAGAGAAAACCTCTGAAAAGATTCTAAAATATATGGTTATTTATTTATTTATTTATACTGTTTATAGAGTGCACTATCACAATACAGGTATCCTGACGCTGGAGGCTCATTCAGATAATGGACAGACTGTTATTGAGAAGAGTCAGATCAGTCAATTCTAATTATACAGAAAATAACCAGGTTTTTACTGCTTACCTAAAGTACAGTAGATCAACTGCAGATCTTAAAGCGACTGGTAACTTATTCCAGAGCTGAGCTTCCAGAGATTCCTCCTTGGGATATATGATCTTAATATTCTTTTCATGGACATAGGGCCCTTGCCCTGGAGTGATTTAAAAACTATGCAAAGAGATTTAAAAGTTATCCTTTGTTTTATCGGAAGCCAATGGAGTTCCTTCATAGCACTGAATGAAGAGAATATTCTAGGCCTGTTTAATGCCTATTTTGCAGCTGTTTGAACTTGGTACAGTCTATATACCAGGTAGTCCAGTATTCCTAATAACAAACCATTGCAATAGTCAAGTGTACTTAAAATATCACTTTCCACAATCACATTTTTAGCTTGGGAGGGAAGCAGCGGCAGGAGTTTCCTTAGACTCCACAGAAGTGAAAAAACAGGTATCAGCAGCTTTGTTTTCATGGCTCTCCATGGATAGTTTATTGTCAAAGATGACCCCCAGACTGTGAACTGTCCCTGAGTCTCTCAGTTAGGATTCCTAACTTTACTACTACTAAATGCCTTTTGTGAATACCGAAAGTCGTAAAGTTACGATTTTATCTCACTTTAGTAGTAGTAGTTAGGAATCCTAACCTTACTACTACTAAATGCCTTCTGTGAATTTCAAATGTAGTAAGTTTAGGATTTTGTCTCAGATTACTTTTGTGAATCGGGCCCGATGTTATCTCACTGCCTTTATTCTTTTTAAATCAATATCGTATCTAAGGAGATTGATACCTTTTAATATTAATGAGACTGATTTTATTTATTCATATACATTTTACATGGGAATATATTTCTTTTTTTTCCAGAGAAGTATTCACCAAGGTGGAACTAAATTTTGACTTATTGCATTATATCTATGATAATAAGATGGAATGATTTTAGATGTGTGCTTTTATGGTTCATAAATGAAAGAACCAAATAAAGTTTAATTGAACTTTGGACTACGTGGATACAAAGTAAATCTGCAGCTACAGAACAGTAAGTCATATCTATTTTATTTGTTTTGGTGGGAAATGTTATTTTTTACTATTTGTATAAATATTATGTGATTGGTATTTGGAAATGTGTGTTTTATATGTTGTATTTATTTTACATAATTGAGTAAGAGCATGATTATGAGTGCGGCAGTCCCATTACTGCTGTACTTGTGGTTGCAGTCCGACCACCGCAATCTCAGCGGTCCGACCACCCGATTACGAGTGCGTCAGTCGGACTGCAACCGGCCCGAAACAAGACCACCACCACCACCAGAATCCTGGATCCCACGGTGGTGGCGGTGTGCAAAGCGGCAAGGAATGGACCTACCTTTACTTTTTCATAGTGGGTAACCTGCTTTGAAAAGGTTGGCAGAAAGGCAGGATGGGGGCCCCAAACAGGGCACCCAGCCTTTTTTGTCCATTGTGCATTGTGACTCGGGGCACTGTCGTTCACGCACTATGTGGCATGCACGTCCTGGTAACAGTGCATTAATGACAGTGAGCCGAAGCATACCGCAGCAAGACCGCTGCCGGCACACCGATGGCCCGGTGGTCAACTCGTAATGCAGTGGTCGGGATGCCACCGGCTTGATGGCGTACTCCTAACCGCCACAATGGCAGTCCGCACAATGGTCAGAGAGAGGTGAGAGGTGTGACGGAACAGCAAGAGTGGCTGACTCTAGAGAGCGGGGTTTACGGTTCGATCGCCGGTGCCGGCGGCAGCTCAGCATCATGTGCCTCTGAGCAATAGCACACTTAATCTCCCCAAAAGCCCTTAGCGCCTGGATACTCCTAGGGGTGATAAATCACGCTTTACAAATCTGGAATTATGATTATCATTATTATTATTATCGGACCGCCAGGGTAGTAATCGGCCCCTGAGTTTGTTTCTTGCTTTTTTTTAGTAGATGAGGTTTTAATTTTTCTTGCAAATTATTTGTATATTATTTTATTATCATAGTCTTATTTAACATTGAAGTTTTAGTTAATGTTTAGACTGATGTTATTATGTTTATTATTTATAGAAAAAACGATCTGCAATGTTAGTTAATATTATGCTATACGTTTTGGAGAGTTTTGTGGATTAGCATATATTTTATAATATGCCTTTGGCTATTAATTCTATGTAATCTACTCATTTGTTATTTATGAAGAGTTTTACTTTAAATTGTAGCATGTCGTACATTATTGTGGTTTCTTTGCTGAGTATAGATGCAATTTGAGTTACAGCTTGCTCTCTTTGTAGTTGTTCATAACTTTGCTTTTTTGTAATGCTTCTAAATATTTATGGAGTGTAGGTTGGGTTCTCCTAGTGTGGATTGGTAGTCATTGTGCCATTCTTCCAATCCTTCCACTGCATTGTTTTGTTTGGCTTTCTTTGCCAAGGTGCTGTCATTGACACTCCACCATGGTATCTTGAATTTGGGTTGGCGTTTGTGTCCAGAGCGATGCAGTCTGTCAACTCAAGTATCTTCGAAATAATCCATTAAGGGGCTTAGTTTTGTTGGTAGAAAGGGCTTTCTATTGGTAAATTGTAGTGGAACACAGGCTAGTGCTATCATTTTCATTTTCATTGCAAAAGCAAATTTGCTGTTTGTACCATATTCTACACTTAGGGCCTGCTTATGACTTTGGCAGTCCTACAGCGGCGGCACCAGCGCACACTCCGCTGTAGGGCCACCAAAGTGCGGCCACCCGCCAGATTAGGAGTGTAATCCTGGTCTTGTGGGCAGTCTGACAGCTGCGGTCTGTTAGGCTCATAGAAGAGCCTAACATGCATACCATCGCTGTCAGAGCACCGACTGCACCTTCCTGCATGGTGTGGCATACATGCCACACCATACAGAAACTGGGGGTGCAAATCTGGGGGGACTACATGTACCCCCCGCATGCACCCCCAGGCACAGGAGTGGCAGGGGGGTCTCTTCGTTGCCTCTCTGCCACCCTTTCATGGCAGGCTCACCATCATGAAAAGAGTGGTGGAGAGGCAAGTCAAAATATGCTTGGCGGTGCCGCTGTGGAACTGACCGCATATTTCTGCCTCTGACTGCTGCACGATCGCTGCAGGATCCTGGATCCCCAGCGGTCGCGTGGCGGTGGTTGGACCCCCACTGCGAATACAGTGGTCCTATGGACTGCCGTACACATAATAGGGCCCTTAGTGGAGATTGTTGGAGATGTCTCTATATGCTTTTATTGAAATAGTAGGAAGAGCCTTGTATGGCTGTGTGGGGGCACATTTTTAAAAAGGTTGGAATCATGGCTTGTTCAAAGTCTATGATTTTATTTTGTCAGTAGTAGTTATTTATATAATGTTTAATATGGTTTAAGAGGTCATAGTAAGTGCTGTTTTGTTTATTTGATAGTAGGGCATATATAGAAGGGATATTTGTGTTGTGATATTCACCATGCATGGTGCATATCTGAGAATGGTTTGGGACCCATTTTGAAGGTCCTTTCCCTCATCCATGTTTGACAAAGACTTAGGGCCTGATTATGATCTTGGCGGATGGGATACTCCGTCATAAATGTGATATCCCGTCTGCCGTATTACAAGTTCCATAGGATAGAAAGGAATTGTAATACGACAGAAAGGATATGCGTCACATTTGTGACAGAGTAGCCCTGTCCACCAAGATCATGATCATGCCCTTAGTTTTAGTAAGCTATTTGCTGTTGAAAATATTAGGATTTTTTTATCATTGTTTAGGTTGTCATATAACAGGAAAGGTTTCTCATTTGTGCCATTGTTAAAAGTCCAGGTATTTCTAAGTTTTGGTATATTCTAGGGGCAGGATGGGTATAGCTGATAGCTTTTTTAGGGTATGCAATTGAACATTATAAAGTGGGTATAGGTCGTAGTTGGCCTGTGATAAGTTCGGGGACTTTAGGGAGTATATCTTTTATGATTCGGGCTGAGGGTTCCTGGAAGCTAGTGTTGCCTCTCTTATATCTAGCAATACCTCCCTTACTTCTATTTCTGTTACTATTTCTGTTACATTTGAGGGTGGTTGTGTTCCCTAACATGAATTATAACATCATCTTTTGTAGTAGCTCTACCATAGCATGCATTAGAATAATAGTAGGCACATTTTCAATTTACCTTTTCTGTCAATGTACTTGCTTGGTTGTGGGTGTAGCCTATGTGACTATGTACCTTTTTATGTTTGCAACCGGCCCGATTCACAGAATTGGGCCATTTGCGACAGGAAAAAAGGCTTTCCCAATGTACCAAACCCTATTTTGCGATTCGGTAATCTATTTCCAAATCAAAAAATGGGTTAGTGATTTGGTATTAGGAACAGCCCTGTTTAGGGCGTCCCTTCCTAATGCCAAATCGCATCGGTATGTAGGAATGCTTTGTGACAGAAATACGGTCGCAAAACATTCCCATTTTACCACCTATTCCAAGGGACCGCTTCCCTTTGTGAATGTTTGTAAAAGCATTTTTTAAGAGCAGGGAGTGGCCCCATGGACCACTGCCTACTCTTAAATAATGAAAATACAACTTTTCATATATTTTTTTTTTAACGCAACCCATTTTCCCTTTAAGGAAAGCGGGCTGAATTTTAAAAAAAAGATTGTTTTATTTAAAAGCTACCACGGACATGGTGGTCTGCTAACCCCAGCAGTTCATCATCCCCATGATTTTAACAATATCAAGGGGATCACAAATTGTGATCTACCTCATCAATATTAATTAGGTTGGTTGATTTGCAACCCCCTATGAATTGCTAAATGAAACGTTATGAGTTTCATACATTTGTAACAGCAATTACCTAATTGCGATTTTCAGAAAATCACAATTAGGTCATCGCTATTACAAATGTTGATGCATGTGGCCCTTAGTAACAGCTTTCCTTTCTGGGATGTTACATTTGTAGCTCTCTCTGTCATTGTATCTGAAAGTAGAGTAATAGTTTAAATAAATGCAATTTTTTAAAATGTATCCGTTTGAAATTTACATATATACAACAGGGAGCTGCTGCGTTTTTATGGGCTAGACCAGGTCCCTATGAACATCAGGGGAGGTGACAGGATCAAACAATTACGTCGACTGGAATCTAGGTTTATCATTGATCTGAGCACTAAGATGCCAAAGGGAATGAACGTGGGGGAAGAACTGGCAGTGCACTTGGGTGATTAATCTCTGTATTGATGAATTTTATGATTGATTGATATCTTCATAGCTGTATAGTCAGATTTATGTACTCTTTGGGTTCAAAATGTTTTATTAGATTTTCCATAAGAATGAACAAATACAGACAATACAAAAAAAATTTAACACAAGCGAAATTACCTATATAAAACAAAACATTTCTAAAAGCAATTCTAAATACAATAGTTAAAGATGTATATAAAATCAATTAGAAGGAGGGAAGATAAACTAAAAAGAAGGGAAGGGAGGGAGCTATGAAGAGTTGCAATGTCTACTTATTAGAAAAAGGAGCTACATTCATCATATAAGGCTTTAAATAGAATGACTGTAAAACGGTGAATCAAGTATAAATATACAATTATAAAGATAAGTATACATCTATGGGTAACCAAAAAGAGTGAAACAAATTAGAATTGTGATTTATCCCTTTCAGGGAAAATTGAGCACCTCTTCTTGTAAAAATGACCCATGACCACCAAGCATGAACCGATAAAGACGAAATATCCTTCCAGCAAAATGTAATAGACTTTAAAGCAGCCGATATTAGGAAGTTAAACAGTTTACCTTCTAATTCAGTTAAGTTATGCGTAAGATCAACAGCTTTACATATTAATATTTTGTAAGAAATAACATCATGAATATGAAATATTTGTTGAATAATATCCCAAACATCAGACCAAAATTTAAAAATTAACGGACATTCAAAAAGCATATGTCGTAGTGATCCAGGGAGTAATTTACAATGCCAACAAATGTCGTCTTGCATCAGCTTAGCACGAAATAAACGCACTGGGGTCCATAAACAATTAAATAAAATATAAGAATTGGTTTGGTAAAGTGAAACAGGCAGCCATCCTGAAATACTATTAAGCCAAACAGTCATCCATGTATCGTTGGACAAAGAAAGGGAAAGCTCATCATTCCAAAATGTTGAAATAATATTTAAATTGTTTCCTATAGAATTAGATAATTTTTTATATAAAATAGAGACAGTGTGTGATGACGTAGAGATAGTTCGAATATATAGTGCTAAATCTGCTTTAACATTAAATGGAATACCATGAGGGAAGGAGTCTAAAATTGAATTACATAACGATTCATATTTAATAAAATCAGACTGAGGTAAACTAAATTTCATTTGTAAAGCTTCAAAAGAAATAAAAACATTGTCAAAATAGATATCTTTAAGATAAAAGATGCCAGCTTTAATCCAAGCATTCCAAAAAGTAACATTTCTATTCAATTTAATCACATTACTATGCCACAATGACATATCTTCAGTATGAATCATAGGGATCAAAAAGATTGAATCCAGGTCATTAAAAATGAGTTTAGTGGATTTAATAATAACCGATTTATGCACATATATTGACCTATTGGACATTGTTAGCAAGGTGGTCAATGGAAAAGGATCCACAAGAGACTGTTCTATATGAAACCATGTAGGTTGGTTCTTTAAAGAGGAAGGAGGAAACCATATGGAACTTTGTTTCAATATAAATGCTTTGTGATATAGAAAAAAGTCAGGCAAGCCAAATCCAGCATTGCATTTAGGCACTTTTAATTTTTTATAACCAATACGCGTTGATTTATTATTCCAGAGAAATTTGGAGAGAAGTCTATCAATGTTTTTATAGAATTGTAAAGGAAATTGAATAGGAATCATAGCAAGTGTATAAAAAATTTTAGGAGCAATAGTCATTTTAATGGAGTCCATTCTACCCCACCAAGAGAGGTGAAGTGAGGACCATTTAGACGTTTTATCTTTGATATAATTCAGAATAAAATTACTATTTAATGTTAATGTTGCTTTAATGGAGGACGCAAATAGAATCCCAAGATATTTTAATTTATCTTTTTGCCACACAATATCAGCCATGGGTACCATATCAGGAGTACAAAAAATGTTTAAAGGGAAGAATTCAGTTTTATTAATATTAAGTTTATAACCAGAAACCATGGAATATTTTGTAATAATTTCTAATAGGGCAGGCATTGAGGATATAGGTTCACTAATAAATAACAGCACATCATCAGCATAGGCTAAAGTTTTGATATTAATCTCCTTAATCTGAATACCTTTGATATTAACACAATTTCTTATATGAGTAAGGAAAGGTTCAATTCCAATGAGAAATAAAAGTGGAGAGAGGGGACATCCTTGTCTTGTGCCTCTAAAAAGGGAAAACTGACTAGACACTTGGCCATTGATAAATAAACGAGCAGTAGGGGCATAATACAGAGCAGAAATCATGCGTATAAACGAAGTACCAAAATTAAATGATAATAAGGTTTGAAATAAAAATTGCCAATGGATTTTGTCGAAAGCTTTCTCTGCATCTAAAGCCAAAATTCCTGCGGGGGAACTTAAAGTGGAACTCTGTTCAATAATGTGTAATAAGGTTCTTGTGTTATTTGTAGAATATCTATTCTTCATAAAACCGGATTGATCAAGATGTATAATAGAATCCAATATCGGGGCCAGTCTAGAAGCAAGTATTTTAGCATACAATTTACAATCTTGATTAATTAAGGAGATAGGGCGATAATTTGAAACAAGAGTGGGATCTTTATCTGGCTTAGGAAGTACAATAATTAAAGCATCAGTAAAGGAACCTGAAATCGTTCCTGAAGAACCAAAAAAAGTAAAAAGTTGAAATAAATAAGGCAAAAGTTGGGACTGGAACTCTTTATAAAACTCAGCTGGGATACCATCTGGGCCAGGGGATTTATTTTTTTTTATGGATTTAATAGCAGCTAAAATTTCCTCAGTAGTAATGGGTAAATCTAGCCCAAGCCTGTCCGAGTGTGAAATTTTGGGAAAATCACATGTATCTAAAAAAGAGTCCAGTATGGAAGGATCATGAGGATCAGGCTTATTATATAAAGTAGAGTAAAAATCCAAAAATTCTTTAACAATATCATTATGAGATATTGCAATGTTACCATTAGGGCCATGAATTGAGGTAATTTGCGTTTTATCTTTTTTTATACGTAAATAATTAGCTAAAAGCTTCCCAGATCTGTTGGCATTAAAACGGAACTTAGCCTTAGAATTAGAAATTTGGATGCCAGCTCTTGTACTAAGGATTGAGTTAAATTCATATCGAAGCTTTTGTAGCTTGACTTTAAATTGAGGATCATTTGATGAAATAAAAAGCCTTTCAAATTTCGCAATTTGTTTTTCCAAACACCTGATACGTGCGTTGAATGTTTTATTTTCATAGGCCATAATTGAAATAGTTACACCCCTAATGTAAGCTTTAAAGGCGTCCCATCTATTGACCATGGAAGTGGAACCTTCAGGATTGAGTAAAAAATAGTCTTGAATAGCATTTAAGATTTTAGGCTTATTATGTTCATTAAGAACAATTCCAGTATTCATACGCCATCTAGTTTGGTTTGCAAAAGTTGAAGTTAAATTCAGAACAAAAGAAATCAAGGCATGATCTGAGATATCAATATTACCAATCTTAGGAGTCTTAACAGATTGGACTAATTGTGTGGAGACTAAAAAATAATCAATTCTAGAATGCGAATTATGTGGATTAGAGAAAAATGTAAAACATTTTTCTGTGGGAAAGTGCAAACGCCAAATGTCAACTAACTTGGTGGTATGAATAAATGACTTAAAAGCATGAAAAACCTTAGGAGGGCGAAATTTAGTACTAGATATTCTATCCAATAATGGGTCAGCAATAACATTAAAGTCACCTCCAACAATTAAAGGAACTTTACCCAACTTTAAAACCTCGGTGGTAATATTAGACCAAAAAAGAGGGTCATCCGCAGTAGGTCCATAAACATTGAGCAAAAATATGACTGAATCATGAATTTTAATTTTAGCTATAATATATCTTCCATCTGCATCCGAAATTTTGCTTAAGACTTGGCAATGCAATTTTTTCGCAACAAAAATAGCCACCCCATTTTTTTTACCAATAGCAGGTGATGAAACGATAGTGTCTACCCATTTCTTTTTCATATAATTTAAGATGTTGTCATCTATATGAGTCTCTTGAAGAAAACAAATATCTGCCTTACAACTACCTAAATAAACTAAGATTTTTGTACGCTTAACTGGATGACGTAAACCTTTAACATTTAGTGAAACAACTTTAATATTGTGGATATTAGCCATAATGAAGAGAGAAAGAAAAAAAGAATCAAGAAGAGGAGAAAAAGAAAAGAAGGAGAACAATAATGAGAGAAAATAGTAGCTCCAGAACAAGTAAAAGGAGGTGAAAAAATTAAAAAAAGGAGAAAACGACAAACAGGGTACAAAAATATCAAAGATGAGACGCACATACGCTCAACAAGCATGACCTAACCGTTGGAGCCCAATGTAGTAATGACTCATTAACCTGTCAGAAAAAAGGAAATTAGCTATAATCAAGTATTAGAGTCATGAGTATCCATGGATTGCTGTGAACGTTGATCCAAAAACTGACGCAAGTCCTCAGGACGTTGAAAAGATTTTGACAGATTGTCTTTCCAAATACGCATTGTTGAAGGGTCAAAAAGACCATATTTGAACCCAAGACTTCGCAGTTGAGGCCGAAGAGTAGAAAATTCCTTGCGGATTGAGACTGTTTCCTTGGCAAAGTCTTGATGAATAAAAATTTTATTCCCATTGACCATTAAGGAAGGAATCTCTCGTGCTGCCTTTCGAATCAAAACCAAATGATGATGTCTGAGGACTTTGAAAATCATTTGACGAGGTTTGGTATGTTGAGGATTGCGATGTGAAGGGATTCTATGGGCCTTGTCAATCTCAAATTTTTCTGGAAATTTAATTTGTAGAAGCCCAGGAATCAAATTTTCCAAATACAACCTACAGTTGCCACTCTCCACATCCTCTGGTAAATTAAAAATGCGTAAATTGTATTGTCTGTTACGATTTTCCATCTCTAGGAGTCGGGTAGACAAAGGAGATATTTTAGCTACAAGAGGAGTGAAAGTCTCAAGCTTAGCCTTATTATCGTGTATTTTAATGGCATTATCAGATATTTTCATTGACATACTCGCCATTTCCTTTCGAACATTTTTAATCTCTGAGGCAATAGAATCTGTGTTAACACGAAGCGCTTGAATTTCCTCCAAAATTAAGGATAATGAAGGTTCTGCTGACTCTACCGCCTTTGATTTAATTGGCGGAGGTGAAACCTGCTGCTTTCTTTTAGGATGAATATTTTTATTATCCATGTTGATTTAGTAGCAAAAGTAGGATAAGAATAATAAAAATAAAATAAAATATCAAAATTGCAAAAATAACAGCAACAACGCAGAAAAAATGAAGGAAAAAAATACTGCAGCATTAAGAATAACCTAATTAAAGCTGGTGCAGCAGCTATAACAGGCTATGGGAGTGGCTAGGCCCAAGCCAGGCCCTTTCCTGAATGCTTGCTCCGCCCCCTGACAGACAAAGCTGGGAATACCTGAAGGGAGAGCTGGAAGCAGAGGCTGAACACTGGAAAACGCCTCAAACACCGTCCAAATTCAAAGAAAAACTCAGCAATCGACAGGTAAGATGCTCAGCAATCAAGCGACCTCATTTGCGCTATAAAACTGACAGGAATCGTCGTTTTTAACAAAAAAACGGGCGAAAAAACGCCGGAGCTCACTACACGGCGGCCATCTTGTTTCGCGCGCTCGCGCGTCTCCCAGATTTATGTACTCTTGATGATTTGATTTACGGGATGGTATACAATGCAACATGGGCACGTAGTGTTTAAGCCGATACACGGCAGTATACGAGCGAACTGAACTCTGAATTTGGCCGATACACGGCGTGATTGATTTGTTTTGGACAAACAGGATTCAATTGTATGTTAGATATACTTTCCTACAATAATGTGATCTCACATTTTCTGTTTTACGCTGTAAATAATTCAGTAATGTTTGTCCTACACATTGGTTTTAATGGGGGATTATACTCTCCAACATGGCGCCTGCTTATGTGAGTTCAGTGGTCTCTTTTTGATTTCCATGTAAATACATCATGTGACCATTGCCGTAATTTTAAATGTGAGCCGTTTTCTGGCGCGAAACTTTAAAACATTAGACTAAGGTGGTAGCCGAAACGCGTCATGTTTCAGAGCGGATGAATTAAAAGAAATTGAAAGAAAACCCCCTGTGAGTGCTTTCCTTATACCAACAAGGATAAAGGAGTGAGCGAGCATATATATATATATATATATATATGTGTGTGTGTATGTGTGTATGTGTGTGTGTGTGCGTGTGTGTGTGTGTGTGTGCGAGCCAAACGTCATCTGAAAAAAAGGAAAACAATCTTTGGTTCTGGCGAGCCATCCACCATGAGGCTTTTCAACACTACTGTTTCTTTCTCGCATGATGATTTTAGGAGTGGCTATTCGCTTTTAAACATAAAGATGCATAAACAGTAAGAAAAGACAGTGAGTGGACCTTGAAATAGACAACAACAAAATGAAAGAACATCCAGGACTGTCTTTTTAAGAAGCGTAATACACTGCCAGATTATTACTGCATCACATTCATTCTGTGTCATGAGCTAAGAACAGTTATTATAATTGTGCAATAGTATAATGTTTTCACATTTTTCAAATGGAGCCTGCAATTACCATAATCCATTGCGTCCACTTAATCTTTATCCCCCATTATTTGTTTGTTGATCATAGCTCATAATCCTCCCACAAATACACACCCTTTACTTGCCTCCAGAATACAATTTCATGATGTGCAAAGGTGTGACATCCTGCATGACACACAAGGAATTAATGGAATCTTGTCACTATTCCATAATTCAAGATGTTGATAAGACTTCCAGCCTAATAAGGACAAGCTCCACCATCCAATACTGTGCTGGCATTACATACCCCTGCAAACCCTAGCTGCATTACCACAGTCTTATAGTGAAACCAGCCTAATTGCTTGAGTCCTCAGACTTAAAGGTTGCAGCCGGCGGGCGTTCATATATGTATATATTCCAAGATCTTTGACGCAAAGGAACACCCTTCCTAACGAGTCGGGACTTGTTGAACGGGAGTCACCATTCTTATGTCCAACAAAAGGAAACTCTCCCACATCCACACAAACCACCCCATGAAGAGGTTGGCTTAGGATGGAGCAAACCTGAAGCCCATAGCAGTCCCACTAATCCAATTAGATGATAACCCTTACAACATGTAATTTACCATGAACTTTGACCTCCGCTAGATTTAATTCCTTGACATTGAACTGTACGCCTGTGATTCAACACTAATTAGTAGGATGTATAAGAAAGATACATCTTGTAATGCTGTACTACACGCCAGCAATTATCACCGCAGACATCAGATCACTGCATTACCTTATGGTGAAATGGTGGGAGCCAGAACAAACTGTAGTTCGGATGTAGAGTATACCAACAATCTGGCTGCCATCGGCATTTGGAGTAGTGGGAGGAGTAGTCCCCTGACCCAGAATAGGTCTGTGCCTGCCTAGGTGAATGCTGGCTACGCCCCCCTGTGGGGTGTCTGATGACAAGCCCCCACCTGACAGTAGGGAAGAGGAGCCCTGTAAACAGAGTGCTCCAAAAAAACAGAACAAGCTCAGGCTGGTTCCCCCAAGCCCAGTGCCAAGGGTAGACAAAAGAAAATGCTGTATAAATATTGGGGCAGTGACCCCATATAAAGGTTGTGCTTCCTTGTGCTGCAAGGGGACAGGCTGCTGGGCCCCAGGAGGAACCTCCACAAGGGACTTCCCCCCTCCTAGAGGGCCCTGTGAGCTGGCCTGCCTGGGCCCTGAAAACATTTGGGGGCTTAGCGCTTCGTGAAGTGCTACATCACTACTGCTGGAGCCCCAGAGAGGGGGACTCAAACCTTGGCCAGAGGACGAGGGGTGTGTGAGCCCTGCTGCGCTGTGTAATCTCCTGAGGTAATCCCGGTGTGGGGGATGCCCTCATGCTGCTGAAAGGAGAAGCGGGAACCCACCCCGCAATTTTGATGCCTGGTGGAGCGGAAGCCTACCCCGCAATATTTGCCAAGAAGAACCGGAAGCCCACCCCGCAATTTTGGCTGTTGTGGTGCTGACTGCCCTACAGCCGCCAACAGCACAGATGACCGGATTGCCTGGTTGTGGGCGGGGCCTTTGCTGTACGCACCTAACCCAGAGGAAACCGGCAGGAAGCCTGCGAGCGCTAGCGCCAGGAGTAAGTGCCCTTCGTGGATGTGCGGTGACTGGGGGAAGCACGCCGCCAAAACCGGACGTCAGACAGGACGAGCCTGACTGTGGGCGGGACCTCGCGCCCGTGAAGGGAGTTTACAGAGGGAAGCTCCGCGTGCAGTCTGCAGTCTGCGGGGCGGAGGAGAGGAGAGGAGCACCTGAGGCCGATCCATTGGGGACGAGACGACTGCCTCCTGAATCGCTCAGCCCCCAGGGAGTGGTGAGTGGGGCTGAGCTTTGTGGCCATAAGCTCCAGTCACCGTGAGGGTGGGAGCCTTCTTCGTTTTGGGTCCAGGGAGAGGAGGGGTAGCAAGGTGTTGGCTGTCCCCCCCCCTCGAGTTTGCCCGAGTCACCTATTCTGCTGCCCATGAGTTGGGGCAACAGTTGGTGTCAGGGCTGAATTCCTTTTTGGGGGCAATTTGGTCAGAGGAGTCCTGGAGTGGGGCTCCAGAGGCACCGTAGGTGAAGTGTTCATTTGTGCCTGTTCACCACAGCTGCACCGCGAGAGAAAGCGGTCAGCTGCAACACGGGGAATTTTCTTTGCTTGATAAGAAAGGAGGGAGATACACTCCCCCGCCCTCCAGCACATTGTGCACCTTGGCTTTGCTGCTTTGGCAGCCAGAGGGCTACTTGAGAGGCCCTACCTTTATGCCCCAACATTATGGACAGAGGGCATTTTGAGCCCCAGAGAAAGGCCAGTTGGCCTGGGGTCCTGATTGTTACCTGAGTGTACTAGAAGGGCGCAAGGCCCTAAAGGATTGCATTTGTCATAATATGTCTATGCTTATGATGCCTATTGCCTAATGTTATGCCTACTGTGATGATGCATAATGGGTTTATGTTAGGATGTCTATACCTAAGGTGTTCATGCCTACAGATATTGCATAATGTGTTTATGCTATGAGGTTTATGCATAATGTGGTTATGCCTAATATGGATGTAGAATAATGTGTTTCATGCTAAAGTGATACAGACATAATGTGTTTATGTTGCAGGTAATACTGCTAAGTACAGTATGGTACCAGTGGTTACTGGTTGTGTTTTATATGTGCTACTAGTGCTTTCTAAAGGTTCAGACAGTGGCCCAATTGGCCCTATCCTGTATATAATCCACTGTAAATATTGCCCAGTGCCAGTTGGCACAGTGTATATTGTGTGATTATGATTCTAATGTGTTTTGGAATACAAAGGCTATTTTTTATATAACCTTGTGTGGAGTTTTTAGTGGTGTGCCTAGTGTGTTGCTGCTATGTGTGTATTGTGCAAACGCTTTATACATTGCCTCTGGGATAAGCCTGACTGCTCCTGACAAGCTACCAAGGGGGTGAGCAGGGGTTATCTTCAGTGTGTATCTCCCTTGCCCTGACTAGAGTGGTGGTTTCTGCCTGGCTTAGGCGTAAGCCCTAGCCAACCAGAAATCCCATTTCTAACATTAGTGTACAGTTTTTTAATGTTAACTCGGTGTGCGTGGGACAAACGGGCATGAATGGCAACTCAGCCTTCTAGGCCTAGCCCCAGGTACTCCTGCGGACAGCGGAGGTCATCAAGCTGTTTGAATATGGCACCTTGAGAATTATCATGATCTATATAACTGAACAATGGATTATGTTCATCATTTTAAAGGGTTCTCTCATCCGTCACCTCTGCATTCTACTGTGTTAATGCCTCGCATCCGCTTGGTACAGTGCAAGAGAGAATGAGTCCTAGAAGAGCTGTGTGAGGTCATGGAGTTAATCTCTTATCTGACAGCTGCACCGTCCAATAGCAGTTTGCTGCCTGTCACGCACGGCTGCTTGTTTGGCTCGCAGTTCTCTCGTTCACGTTATTTGACGGTGCCACTGATGCTGCTCTCTTTCCAGGCGCAACTGTTGATGTACCTCTGGCTTTAAGTGCTGGAACGGAGAAACTCAAAATTTCTAGGAAGTCTACCTCTTTCGCTTCCACTCGGACCTGATTTGGGACAACAAGTAAGGAAGAGGTAGTGCAGTAGGGGTAAAAGCCCTTACCCTATCCCTCAGTGGGTAATTTTGTATTTGAGTCTCTAAGGGGGTCTCCTTCAAGTGAAACTTCGGTTGGAGTTTGTTGGCTTTCTTGCAGCAATTTAGGAAAAAACGACCACAGATCAGTGTGTATTCTATTTTTGGAGATAATGCAAGTGCCCTAAATCAAAGGTACCCTCTTGTAGAAAGCACTTTTTACCATCCTCATTAGTAAGTCCAACCCACTGTTATATGTACTTACATGTGCTTTTGCCATACTGCTGGTACATCACATGAGCGGGAGCCGCTTTAGGCCTTGCTTGATCAGGTATTTACTTCTTTGTCCCATTTTCCCTGCGTATACCCTCAGTCACTACCAGGAAGACATCAGTCTGTCTGTCAGTTTTGTGCTGCAGCTCATCCCTTGGGTGGAGGGGGGTGTTGATAGAAAGGTAAAAGGGGTCTAACAGCTCTTTCCAGTCTGTGCTCATGGAAGGAGGTAGGAAAGCATTTTGTACACCTGACCATTGACACCCTTGCTTTCTAAATTCTCCAGTAACATCCTGTCTCGGCTCATAAAGGTTCTGATGTGGTTGCATCAATATCACTCTTTCACGCACGCATTCATCCAACTGGGTCTGAGCTGAGGTTCTAGGTACTCCTTTGTGCCCTCGCCCCTTCTAGCACATTCTCTACATCTACCTGCTCTATACCTTGGATTTAATTCACACCTCTGACTTTCTGTCCCTGGGCTCTGCCCGCATTTATCCAAACCAGTTTGTCCCGTCGTCACCTGCCTAGATGACACCTTGCAAGTTCTCTTTAAAGGATTACTAGACAATAAGCACAAACAGGCTTTGCATATCAGAAATGTTAAAGTGTGCCAATGCTGTCTGACCTAATCGCTGAGTCGAACGCCTGGCTGTTCTCCACCCAGCCCCCCCCCTTATTTGGACAACTTTTCAGCTTATCTTGGTGTTGGGGGTGCTCAGGTACACTACCCTACTTCTTGTCCCACCCTGACCTTGATCAAGAGCAGGCACGTCCCGGCACTAACGCGCTGCACTGTGAAGACCAGGGCCGGCTTTAGCGCTGATGGCGCCCGGTGCGAGAATAATTTTTGGCACCCCACACCACATGAACGCCTCCTCGGATTCTCTCACTACGACCAGGCATAAGTGCCCCTTATCTCTCCAATCATACATTTTTGATCAACAGAGCACCCAACCCTGAGGTCAGCTCCCCCTCACAGGTCAGCGCCCAGTGCGGCCGCACCAGTCGTACTGCCCTAAAGCCAGCCCTGGTGAAGACATTTGTGCTCACGCAAATATCATTAACATAAGAAGCATCTGTGAATCATAAAGTTGTGCGACAAGGGGAATCCCCAGGTAACCTGGTTAGCTAAGGCACACATGTAAAGAAAATACATATATATGTTTTCATAAAGAGAGCTCTGCATAAAGAGAGGTGGCAATGTTAGTGAAACCGCTGGGAACCAGAGAAAATAAACGCATGTTCCTTCCGGCACTGCACGGACGCCCCTAGTAGCTGGAAAAGAGAAATGTGTGGGCTCAACAGGAGGGCAAGGGACATCGCTGGGACCCGAGGAATGAAACGTATGTTGTCAGCAGCATTGTAGTAAAAGTTATAGGGACCAAAAAAGGAGAAAAATGTGTGTCACTGGCAGCACTGTGAAAACAAGCATTGGCATAGCCCACAGGTGTTTAGCCAGTTATTGGCTTTGCCAATGTCTTTACGCTATGTTTTACAGCAGCGTGGCTTCGAGCCAGCAAGTATTATTCCTAACTGCCCAATGCCCACAGGCAAAAACCTGTGTGGCCATTAAATAGGGTGACCCAAACCCTGAGTCATTCCAAAAACATAGAAATAGGACTACAATTTCTACGACCCAGGATTGAAGAATGACTTAACTGACAGCATTGATCAATATAGAAAGCACAGATATTGTGGCACTAATGAAAAGTACATGCTACAGCACGGACAATGTGGCACTAAAGGAAATAAAATTCTGTATTTAAACACAGCATTATCTCTGTTAAGTAAATTGGGTCTGTTTGTGACTGCTATGTAATTCTGCACTAATACACATTACAACGTGTGTCCCTCTGTGTCCCGTTGACCCTATCTGAAAACATATTTTTTGCTAAATGTAAAAAAAAAAAAAAAAAATCAGATCCGAGCAAATTGAGGGCGCCTGGTCACCCTACCGTGAGGGGTTGTTCTAGCTTCCCAAATCGCACACACCTCTTACCAGAAATGCCTCCTAATAACCCAACATTCATGGGCAGGAAAGATAGGATGATAGCAGTCACACACAGCAGACATACTCGTGGGTAATGTGGTTTTCCTTTACTCCGCACCAACTTCAACTGGAAACTTTGGAGAAGGCACAAGTTATTTGGTTTCGAATTTGATTACAAAAACAAAAGCAGCACGCAAGGCATTTCCATTAAACAAGATCTTCATGATGCATGTTTTAACACAGAGTAAATATGACCTACATTTAACATGTGGAATAACCCCCACAAAGCAAGTAGTCAGCCTTGGAAAGTACACACACTGCAGTTCAACAAATGCACACTTGTAAAATGAAGATATACAAATTCCATTCCAAAACTAACACTTCTGGCAAGATAGCACAATGCCAGACAAACTGGCAATATGAAGTCTCCTACTCCTGTGCTTTCAACAGGGCTGATTTACTGACTCACCCTGAGGGTGCACTCCAGAGTAGGAATGTCTGCAACAGCGTGCTGAAAGGAGGAGAGTGTGAGACCTCCGGTGTTCGTTCGGTCGGAGCTCCTCATCTGTTTGGACCCCCTTTTCTTGTGTGTGTAGAACATCAGGCGGCAAAAAAGGGAGAGGAGGGGGGATGAGATAGGTGGTAAAGAAAGACAATGGGAGGGGACGGGAGTAAAGGCAACACGACAAGGGAAGTAAACAAACAAAAAATCATCACACTGCGGAAAAGGGAGAGTAGGAGGGATGAGGGAGGTGGCAAAGAAGGACAACAGGAGAGGCAGGGAGTAAAGAAAATACGACAAGGGTAGTAAACAAACCAAAATCATCACGCATCAGGAAAGGGATAGGAAGAGGGACGAGGGAGGTGATAAACAAGGACAACGGGAGGGGGTGGGACTAAAGGCAACACGACAAGAGTAGCGCTTATGCTGAGAGCAGATCATAAATATGCATAAAGGGAACGAGGGAGGCAGCAGGCAAGTATAAAACTGCGCAGGAGCATTGAATGGCAAAAAAAGAGTCCGCCGAACAAAGGATACATAAACTTTAAAGTAAGGGTACATGCAACAGGGACAGTCACCCGACAGTGAAAGCACGCCGAAAGAAGGGATAAAGCACAGCGTTTCACAAATAAAAAGAAAGCCATTTTGAAAGGCACCCTAAGCAACAAATGGAAAGTGGTGGGTGTGACCTTTACCCACAGAGGGATTACAGCATGCCTTGCACAGAGCAGCGCATGCACGCTGCCTCTAAGCTCGACCTAAAAACCTGTGGGACCCAATAGTAAGAAATGTGTGGTACAGGCGGCACTGTCATATAGCTACTGGGATGCAAAAAAACAAGAACTGGGCGGTCTCAGGAGCAATGCAATAGAACTCAGGAGTCAAAATAAAGAAATCTACAATAGCCCCTGACGAATCACAAGGCAAGCACTTCATAAGATGCAGAATGACACTTCAAGCAATCAATAGCACCAAATGAGAAAGATATACTTCTTGCGCTGATCTAAGATATGAAGACAATGAAGACAATGCCTCAAGCTAATGGCTGAAAGACATTGATTAAGAAAAGCTAATGGCTACTCTGGGCTGACCCAACGCTCACTCTATGGGCCTCAATTGCAAAAAATTACACATCGCGACGCCGCAAGCCATTTTGCTGCACCGAGCAGTGTTATTTTCTAAACACAGGAATGTGTCGTATTAACAACAATACGACACATCTGTGTGCTTTCACCTGCGCTGGTGCACAATTGGCTGCCATGCACCAGCGCAGGCACCCTTGCGTCATGTTGCAAGGGTGCCTGCATTGCGGGGATGATTGTTTAAGTGCACGAAGGGACACCTACCTACAAAAAAAAAATCACGAGAGGTGTTTTGTTCTTTATATGTTTACTGCAGACTACCGCACGCAGAGAAAGAGGAAAAAACAAGGAGAAATCAAAGTATTTTTCCTTGTTGCTCCACTTCTGCTTTCTAATAATGAAATACCATTTTATTCTCTGAGTGAAATTCGTGAACATTTGAGGCGAGAATGCTGTGGTTTGGAGAAGGGGTATTTTCCAATCTGTGCGTGGCAGGCTGGGGTACATCGACAAAATGTGACGAACCTGGGAGGATCAAATGACTGAAGAGTCTGAAGAGCCAGCTGGGGAAGCGTAGGATTCTAAAGGCATTCTCAGCTTAAAATATTTTTTGTAAATCTGGTAATGTGTCAGATTCCATGGATATTGCGTAGGAACACCCACAGAAACACCCATGGAATGCCCCTTTCATGTAGAGTAATGCGTGAAATGGGCCCATATTTACAAGGCCATGAAAAGTCACGCATGGTGACTTTATGTGACCTTGTAAATATGGGCAGGCACACTGCGCCACCGGTGCGTCAAAAAAGGTGACGCACCAGTGGTGCAATGGCTTTGTAAATGAGGCCCTATGTATATAGTAAGTTAAATGGCTGCCAAATTCTCATGCAGTAGAAATCCATTGAAGTTTCTTAAACATAACCAATGGTTGCTGGGATTTTCCGATTTTTAGGTTTAGGGTTGTCTACCCGTGTGAGTAGACAAGCCAGTATTCTAGTCCCCAAATAGATCATATATTATTAAACTGTGATAACGTGTTGTCAGAAGTTTACAGTGACCACCTACTCCCACTTGTGAACAGAAAAGGACACAACTAGATTTTACCCAACAGATAATTGGGGTTACTAGGTCTGGCTTAGATATGGCTTTAGCTCTCTCATCAGCCTCTAAAAACCATAAATGGAAATACATAATGCATACATACACAAAGTACATTTTATAGTATGTAAAGTAGTATTACAAAAGTACTACTCACATACTACAAAATGCCTTTAAAAAACCTACGACCGAGACTTCTTCACCTCTCCTACCTTTTCTGTGCAGTAATCTCAATCTAGGTGGTGTAAATCACAAATAGGTATATGTTATTGTAGGAATTGTAGGAGGAACAACAAAAATTGGCTGTAAAATAGTAAATACTGCTAAATAGGAGAAGTTTAGGAAAATTTAAGGAGGGATTCAACGATATGCTAATACAAAAACACACCCACAAAAGAGTAAGACTATCACAATTCCCAAACTACAATTCTAAAGATACTATACAATGGAGCCTTGGAAATAAACTAAAACCCCATAGGAACTAATGTTAAATTAATAACATTATTTTGACATTTTATTTATTACATATATGTGATTAAATGAAGTTCATTATATGGTGTGGTTCTGCGGCTTCACAATTTCATAAAGTTACAAACCCATCTTGGGCAGCCGCGGTCCTTGCAGGTAAGAGCAGTGGGGCCGGGTGAGAGGGATTTTTGATGGACGATGACGAGGGAAAATTAATTACTCCGTCTAATTCCCCCCCAACACTTTTACCTGCACTGGCCGCAGCTGATCTTAGGTCTAGTTAGGCACGCTTATGAAACCTCAGCTCAACCCTTGATAGCTGTGGTTTTAAACAGTCAGTTTTTAACAAAAGAACAAATGCAAAGCAGTTAGAAGTGCCAAAACAATTGAATACGAAAGAATCATGTAACATAGGAAATCCAAAACCAATTTATACAACTCGGTCTTATTTTTATGAATTTTTTGATTTCATAACAAACAAACTGAACCAGAGGTTTCGGGACATATACATTCATAAGTACATTGTAAATCACTGTGTTTCACTCAAAATGCAAACAAGCATTGTCAACTAATGCAGTTAGTGGTTAGTTTATAAAACTTTTGAATTTTTGTAATAGTTGTGTGCAGGCACTCCAGCCTTCTTTGGGTGACTAAGTCCAGCAGGGAGCAGGTCACATGGCCCGTAAGGCTTAGCAGGACAGTTACCTTGCAATTAAATCAGTCTCCGTTCCAGTTCCGGTTCTATGGACAAACCACCATAGACGTCAATGGAGTTGGATACAGGATGCTGAAGATGCTGAGGAGGCTGAGGATGCTGATCGACGGGAGTCTTCCTGAGGCCACCCCTCAGTCCACAAACACAGTGGGGCAACTTTGACCACTAAGGTTGATTTTCTTTGAAGTACAACCAAAAATCCATTGCCACTGGTCTACTGGTCTCTTGTCAAAGTTAAACCAGAGGTTCCATTTCACTATGGCTAGTGTCCATGTTGGGTGACCAAACTCTCAGGGTAGTGCAGACTGTAGTGCAACTTTTGGGTGTTGGGGCTCGTTATCCCGGGCTGTGCGTCAGTGGTGATTAAGTGATTGTGGCTACCAACTCACCAAGGTGGCCTCTTCAGCTTTTGTGGCCTTGGAGCTGTAACAGGAAGTTAGCCAACTGACTCTTGGAGTTCACTTCTTCTGTCTGGGGCTCGGGGAATGACTCATTCTCGAGCAGGACACCACAGGCATAATTCTTTCTTTGCCAGCCCAGAAGCAGCAGGTGCAGTCCAATCTTTGGTGCAGCCTCACTTTTCCAGGTCCAGGGAACAACTGGGCAGTCCTTCTTCGGTCCTCTCTCTCATACCGATGTGATCTGAGGCCTCAGTACCAGGGGTGCAACCTTTATGCCCTTGGCAGAAGCGGTGACTATTAACCAATGAGCTATCAAGTCCCCTTCTGCCTGAAGTTGACTTCCTACAATGTGTGGCATCTAGCTATCCCAGGCTGCAACATTCTGCCCACTCCTAAGATGGCAGAACCCTTCTCTCCTGTGTGGAGCTTGGTAGCCCACCCTAGACGTTTCTCTACCTGAGGGCTACACACCCTCGGTAAAACTGATTTGACCACTGTTTCCCCCTCTCTGTTCCTGACTCCAACCTGTCTACCAGAAAAAAGAGCTGCTCCTATTGTATGTGTCCACCATTTTCCCTTCAAAGGCAGCTTCCCCTTGGAAACTCGCCTTTTGGGCTCACACTCTATTTGGCTTCCTGCCAGGCAGAGGTAACACCTCTTCCAAGGGCAGGCCTCTATTGTGTCGTTTCATGAGAGTCATTCACAGCTCTCCCCAGGAGGACAGAAAGCTGTCTCATGGCCAGCAACTGTAAATGGTCACTGCAAAACCTGGGCAACAGAGTGGCAACTTTCTACAATTGGCTTTATACCCAATAGTTACATCAAATCTGACTTGGTCTGCAAGTTGGGTTTAATGCAACAATCCTCTTAATACCTTGAAGCACCAACATTAGTAGTTCCATTCAGAAGCTGGTACAGCTGAGTTGTCAGCTTGCAACCCTTTAATTCTCAATAAGCTGCTAGCCTATCTACAGTAAAAATTATAATTTGGGGTTTTACGTTGAGACATATAAAAATATGTGATATTACAACAGGTGCTTGAATGCACAGGGTACGATTCTAGTGACCATATTAGGTACTAGTTGCAATACTCCCTGTATACCAGAGTGATCCCAAACAAAAGTCTATTTGAACTAGACCGTGCACACATGGCACTTATCAGAAATTACTTTTGATATGAGAAGGACTATCACCTACAAGTACTCTGCGCCTCGATGGGCAGCACCTTTGCCCCAAATGTGGCCTCTCTATATATGTCCACGAATTCGAAAGGACACATATCTTGACACACACAAATCCTTTCACCAAGAATATCACTATGTGAAAATGTTACATCGATGATGTACTATTGATTTGGACAGGAAATAAGGAAAAAGCAAGGGAATTTGCTGACTGGATTAACAGCAGGAATGATTCTTAAAGTTTATTATGTGTATGAGCAGAGAATAGATCTTCTTAGACTTTAAAATAATACCTTCTACAAACACCTTGAACAATGAGGTGTTTTACAAGCCTGCAGACTCTAATAACCTTCTCAGATATGAAAGCTACTGCCCCAAGTCCCTAAGAGACATTCTTCCAGTAGCACAGATACTCAGACCACAAAGAAACTGCATTAACAAACAAGATTTTAAACACCATGCTAGATTGTTAACACAAAAACTCAGTGAACAAGAATACCCTACAAGAATAATACAAAAAGCAGAGAAGAGAGCATGAAACAGCCAGTGAGACCAATTCTTGCAAACCATAGATAAAGCAGATGATGATTGTTTGATCTGTGCAACCATTTATGGAATCCAATAGGGTAAAAAAGTTGTAAATAAACACCGAGGAATACTGACCACAGATGCACTGAATTTTAGAAAACCAACGTTGTCAATCAGGCACAACAAATCATTAAAAGATGAGCAGGTACATACTTGACAAAACAAATCTATGGCCCAGAACAAACTCACACAAACATGGAGTATTCCCTCTGTAGAGGGCCATTACCCTTGTAGCTGTTCTATTTGTGTCTTTACAAGGAGAGTCAAACAACTTGACCAGGGTATGTGCAAACCATGGACACTGAAAGATTTTACTAATTGTGAATCCATCAAAGTGATCTATATGATCCCTTGTCCATGCAGGATGAGATACATAGGCATGACAACCCACAAAGTAAAATGAAGGATTCAGGAATATAGAAGCACAATAAGATGCAAAAAGACAATTGCGAAAATTATATAACATTTTCTTGAGAAAGGACTTTTGGATAAAAACCTTGAATGGGTGGTCATCGCGCGTCTACCAAGTGTTAATGAGAACACGAAAAGGAAACTCCTGCGGTGTGATGAACAGTGTTGGATTAATAGCTTGCAGACATCTACCACCGGTCTTAATGACGAAGTTCAATTGGCCCAGTTATAAAGGCTTACTGGTTGTGGATCAGAGAATTGCTCCCGACATGAGAAAATAAAAGGCCCTAAGTGATTTGTGAAATACTCCTCAGGTTCCTGTCTATTTGAACCCCTTGAACTACATACTATAGTTTCTCAGGGCCACTTCACACACAATAAATTAATTTTGTATACATCATTTTTTTAAGTGACACTGACAGCCTACAATGACTGCTATTGCACCTTAAAAACAACCACATGTATTGACAGCTGCTTGATAACTGGGTGAACTATGGCAAAATGACCACTCCTGATGCCATTGTAGCAAGATTTCATTATTCTCTACAAAAGTGTATGTTCTATCATAAAAGTTCTATGTTCACTGACAAATCCTTGCTTTTTGAGTTAAAATTGGAAACAAATAATGAAATAGTTTTTTGGTTCTCCTGCATGCATCTTATAGTTTTGCAGCTCATTTGGTTGTGTTCCATGGCCACTTAATTCTAGAATAAGAGTATCCTTACTCAACCAGCCCTCCACCCCACGCTACACTTTCTATGATCAGTCACAGGACGTTGCACCCCGTTATCATGCTTTGCTGGAATGGACGCGAATATTATGGGATGCTCACAGGCTGCCTTAGAAAAGAGGCAGACTGGAGAACTTCCTAGGTGTGAGACACGCTCCTCCTCCTTGACGAAGTAAGTGGGACCAGGGGATTCCTTTTTTAGGTCTTGTCTACGCAGCGCGCATGCGCTGCATAGGAAAGAGACCTCTTGAAATCGATTCAGCTTTGCAAGCAAAATCGTGCACATGTTGCATTGCTTTCAATGCAACGCGTGCACGCTTGCAGATTCCCTTGCGGGAGCGAGCGGTGCCATATGTTAGCAATTACTGCCCTCGCTCCCGCAAGGGAAATGCTGCCTGCTCTTGCCCACACTCCCCCCACCCCCTACTTGCACGAGGTGAGCGCGCTTGTTTGGAAGATGTGGGTGCGATGAGAGATCATCAGGTCTCACCGCCGGCCCCTCAGCTCCTCTGCTTTAATCCCTAGGCATATGCGGCGTGGCTCATGAAAACAGTGTGACACTGACCGTATTGAACAACATAAAGGTCACATGACTATGAGTCAGTAGAAATATTCAAGAGGCCAAAGAGCGGGAAGAGGGTTTGTACACTAGGTGGCGACATTCATAGCTGGTGGATTAAGCAGACCATTGACAACGAAATGAAGTGGAAGGATGGCATGGTGGCAGTAAAGTAACAGTGTGTAGAGTGCCGTATTTTTTCACAAATTGACATGCTGCACTACGTCATTTTAGGGCATTACCTAACATTCTATTCAAGGTGTTATGTCGACATATTGTTTTTTTGTTCCCCAGGGGCCATTTAAAAAACCATTGCAAAGCACTCTGGTTACAGAGAAGCTGAGAACGGTGAAGCACATAGTAACAGCGATCAAAAACTGGCACACAGGCATGCATATTGGCACACGGGAGGCGTTGTTAGTGTTTGTGTTTGACAAGACGTAAATTGGCACCAGAATACTTAGGAGACTGATGTGTGTGTGGCTCACTGCAGAACTTGAGCTACAGGGCAGATTGACCGCGAGCTAAGCACTATTTATAATATAATGCATATTTTTGAGACAGTGAGACTAACTTACTTACATCGGTGAGGCGAGCCATGGCAAATCTCTTTATGGCCTGGCCGTCCTCCTGGCCGCAACGAACAACTCCCTCGAGCAGGTCACGGCACCGGCCAAGTCTGCTGCTCTCACCCTTTCCCTTGCAGCTATCAATATCATGAGCTTGAAACATGAATCTGAATGCGGAGCAGCCGCATATTGCTTCACACCAGTAGAGCCCCATTAGAAACGTTCTTTCCTGGTCCGGCGAAACAAATCCGTCTGCCCAGCCCACTGCAGCTGAATGGTTTCTAGGTGTACCACAGGCCTACCCCAGACCTAGGGCTCATTAGGAGGCTACTCAAGAGGTGACTGTCGTTGCACCAACAGTAGTGGCATCTTGTTGAGGTTCTCGTCGTCCCTTTGGCAGAAAACAAGTAGCGCATGACTGGGAAGCTTCTGAGGTAACAGAAGGAGATTGTGCAAAAGCCCAGCGGAAAAGGCCTGCCTGGTAACTAACTGTCCAATTCTTAACGAGCTTTAAAGCACACCACATAGGGCACACAACTTTTATACCTCAAGGAACTTTTTGGGCAATTTTTATTTAGCGCGAACTAGCTCCGGTACATTACTCTACTTGCCCAGAATCACAAGGTTTTGAGCCGAAGCCAGGACTTGTTTTTAATTCCTGTTAATTAATTAGTTAATCCCTTCCTCCCATCCTGTTTTCCACACTCAGCCAATTAGAAAAGCCAATCACTCGTTTTCTATATGTTCTGGCTCTCCAGCTTTTCCACGTTTCTGTTGCCCTTTTCTATTTGTTTGCTATTGATCGTTTAGCTGTCTGCTTCTTTCACAGTTTCTTTCTATGAATTCTCTCTCGTGCCGTTCTTCTTCTTGTGTTAAGCTCTGCGTCTTATTTCTCTATGCATTCATCTGCTTCTGTTTTATAGCTTGTTCTATGTACTGTGCCTCATGTCTTTCCTTTTTCTGGCCTCTCCTCTGCTGTTCTTCTTAGTGTATCCCCCCCCCCTCTATCTGAGTGTGTGTTTGCCTTGATTTCTGGGTCTCTTGCAATGTTCTTTTGTTTTTAGGTCTCGCCTGAGACAGCGCTTTAGCGCTGCTCTCGCAAGAGCTTTTGTTAAAGGGGGATCTGGAAGTGCAAACGAGTGCTTTTCAGGCCTCCAAATACAGTGCATGTGCGCCGGGTGCGCACACCATTTGGCAGCCTGAAAAGCACTGCCTGATCACTTTCACGGCCGCTTTGATGTCCTCAGTGAGCCGCGCGGCCACTGAGGACATCAAAGCGGCCGCGGCCTTATTTCAATATAGCCTTTCCCCTGCGCCTGCTATGGCACTCTTCTGAAGGGCACAGTACTACCCCAGCAGTAAATAGGGAATACATTCGACACTTGTATGCACCTGGAATCGCTTTTAGGCGCTTCTCCTCGGGACAAGCTCTTTTTTTCTTCTTTTTACGTACATTGCATACTTACTAATTTTACATTCTAAATCCTCCGATGTTGGCAAGTTGTATAATTGGGGCAGAGGGAGTCAAAAACACACGCTTCTCTGCGCTATTCGGGGGTATGTAGCGCTATATCATTTAAATCTCGCAGCGCTTCGAACAAGCATTTGCAATGCAATAGGTCTCGCAGTTATACGAGTTTGAGCTATTGGCATTATAAATGACAGTGCCTTTTATTTATGTTTTAAAAAAAACAAACTTAAATAAAAAGCATTGTCATTTACAATGCCAATAGCTCAAACTCCTATAAATGCGAGACCTATTGCATTGCAAATGCTTGTTCCCCTCTGTCACTTCTCTTTATTGGCTGGAGAGGCCACGAAATTAGGGGTCCCCGAAAGTGCCCACTCAACATATTTAAAGGAAAGCAAACATGTATTGAGCAAGGAGCAATGTCAACAAGTTAAACTCATTTTAGGCCTAAAGGACCCTTAAGGCGGCTTAGAATTTGTATTTTTGCTTTGGGGGTGTGCTTCTCAACATCCTCGTAACCTACAAACACTCGGGTCTTATCTAATTTGGGATGATACTAACCTTTTCTGTAAGCATGAATTTTTTAATATTCTGCTCATAAAATTTTGTCACGTCTTGTATGGTTACCTCGGAAAGCCACTTTATGCAAGGACCCATCTCCCTATTGTAATAATCACAAAGATCCCTTATTGTGAATGTGAGCTTTTTTCCTGTGATCATGGTTTATAGCGAAATAGGGAAGCACAGAGACTCACTTTACACAGCCCTTGTTTGCTCCAGAGGAATGCCAGAGCTCGCAGCAGTCCTGAAAAGTGCAGGGACTCTGAACCAGACAGATCCGTCTCATTACATCTAAGCCTGTGATTGCTTGTAACCTCCTACGTAAAGGTCCTCGCTGCACGCATTGATTTACCACTAACTTTGATGTCTTTAAGGGCTAATGTAATGGATAATGTACTGAATGGCTAAATACTTATAGGTCCCCAAAGGCGAGACCTATAGGCTATGCCAATGCTTCTTTCACTTACACTAGGGTGGTTTGCTATTCCCAAGTGATTCAGGCAAAAAGCAAATTTAATTCCTCACGGGCATGTCGGTCGGATTCATTTGTTTGCACAAGGAGACCCCCAAAGATGGCAGGTTTTTACACTGACACATACAGTATATGACAACAAATTGGTCTTGAAAGCTGACATCTATGCCAAACAATGGAAAATTAGACAAGGCTGCATTCCACATCTCAAACATGTATTTTTGGTAAATACAACTTTGGATAACTCTAAAACATTTTTACATTTCATACCGATATGGTTGATATTTGGAATTATGACCACATGATGATATCAAAGACGCAATCCACATAGGTTCTATAATCAGGGGTCTCCAACCAGTCGATCGCGAGCTACCGGTAGCTCGCCGACCTCCTGGGAGTAGCTCGTGCTGGCATCTGATAATTAAGGCTTTGTTCGGAGCCCCAGCATTTATTTATTTGCCCTTCGTTGTCTTTTTAGGTTTTTTATCTTGTCTTCCTTGTTTGCCCGCCCTAACTCAAAATAGCTGCTCAGATTGGCTGAGCTGAGCTTAGCTGGGGCGGGGCAAGTCGAAGAATATGACGTTCTTCCTGAAGTCTGAAACAAGCGGGAACCACACTACCTGCCTTTTCCAGGCTTGCGGCATGATTAGAGATCTGCCTTTTGATCCTACGCCTAGCAGAGCAGCAGATCGGTAAGTGAACTACTGGTCTCATAGCTGTATATTTTGTAAATCGGCCCCACGCATGCAAGGTGCTTGATTTTACCGTTGGCTGGCACCGCGCTTTAGATCTGCCTTCCATAGTAAAACGCGGTTGCAGCCGACATTAAAATCAAAAGGCCTTGTGTGCACTGAGCCACTTTACATTAAGCCTGGGCAAAGCACTACGCTACGCTCGTGTAGTTTGCGAAGTTTGCGCTACTTCGCACTACGCAAATTGCGCGTAGCACAGTGCAAACACGCGTAGCGTAGTGTTGCGTAGTGCAGCGGTCATTTTTTGCTTGCTCGCGGTGCCATTTTCACTGACCACGCTTTGTATTTGCAGTTAGTGAAGCGGCTCAGTGCATGCAAAGCCCTTTTGATTTTAACTTCAGCTGCCACCACGCTTTATTAGAATAAAGCGTGGTTACCTCGGTGCTCGGTGTTCACTATCCTCATTTCCAAGTTTAATTCTCTTTTATTTGTGAGATTGAAAAGAGTAGGAGAAACTCTTCTAAATGCACTGTCTGGCCAAATAGAAATAATTTTGATAGTTTTATTTAAAGTGCCAGATGAATTTTAGCAGAGCGTTTTCTTTAATCAAAAAGGTGACTCCGTGCTTGCCAACTTGAAGCCAAGGTAGTGCTTTATTCTGTAGATGTGAGAGCAGAGGTGACTAAGTCTCAAAGGAATTAAAAGACACACTTGCATACCAATTAACTAAGGATACACTTTCAAAGTGCCTTTTGTGGTACCAGGCTGAGGTTTCACACTTCTGGCACAGGTTGAAGGAATCGGCACCACATAAAAAAGATGAAACCCGGCTCTGTGTCTAAATTTGGCCACTGCAAGCCCCTCGAATAAATAACTTGTATTACACATTTTCCAGTATACAGATGCATGAATGAATACATGATGACAATCATTAGGCAGAACTACCTTAGGATAAGATCCCTGACGAAGAAGAGGCACCTATTAAGCACATTTATTTATGCCGTCTCTGTATTCTGTTCTGCTCCCCTTTAGTTGCCAACACCAGCTTTAATTTTGTGAGGCCAAAAGGTAATTGGAGATACAATGAGTATTTTGTTCAAATCACCGTATGAGCTCCAAAGAAATTAGGCTTAAAGTCAATAAAGCTGGGCATGGGAGAATCTCTTGTAAAAATACGTGAGTTGCTAGGCCTTTAGTAGCTCACGACGATTTTCATTGATCAGAAGTAGATCTCACTACAGAAAAGGTTGGAGACCCCTGTTCTATATGGATAAAAGGATTTATTCGCAAACATACAAAATGCACTACATAATACATGGCTTTCAAAGTTGACGTCTATGCCAAACAATGGAAAGCAAGACAAGGCTGCATTAGATACTCTGTTATGTGTGGGTTGTCCTTGTCTGTTTCCAGGCATCATTTGATTTCCAGCAACTTTGGATAACTTTGAAAATGATGGTAATGTGGTTGGGATTTGGCTTTATGGCATCACGATGATACCAATGACATTACCCACATAGGTTCTTTATGTATCCAAGAGTCTTTTGAATACTCGTTTTACTCTCGCCATCACTATAGGTATTAGGTTTTTGTGGAGCTCATTCAATGAATTCAAGGTCACGGAGGATAGACAAGTACCTCCTCTGATCAAAGCATACTGACAAGGGTGAAGGAATTCCTTCCATTTCCGTTCCTATTATATATAAAAGAATGAACAATTTTTCTTTTATAAAATAATGTTTGCACCTATCAACACATTGTGCCCCCCCACCCCGATCATGACCAAGGCACTACGTAACAACCCAGAACAGGGTAAGCAATTGACACAAGAGGCGTGTGTGAGTAGTTCTTCTTTTCTTGGTGATTTGGCATGAACTTTATGTCTTGCACTGTAACCAGACATATATGAAACACGTGCCTTCCTTATCTGTTTGCAGAGTCCCGGCATGGGGTATGTTGAGAATTATTATGAGAAAACACATCATTATGCATAATTGTTACCAGACCATTTACAATCACCGATTTAATTGACAGATTGCCTTGTCTTCCTTTTGATACGTGTTTATCTCCGGTTGATGTCCAAAAAGGTCTTGCACAAGACAGGTATGAGAGCCTTATACCTCATGTTTATGCATGAAATGTATGCAGTAGTTAGGCAGAGAATTGTTAGGCCCTGAAGTTGACCATGGACCTGTATTGGCATACAAAATTGGTTGAAACATATTGACAAAAAATGGATTGCTGTGCCATTGTACTTTACCAAAAATCCTCTTAAGACTTTCTTTTAACCATATCAAGGGTAACCGTTAATAAAGGGAACTCCTTTGGTTTACTCTTAGGTATTTTTATTACTTGATCCCTGCTTAAGTTCAGAATAAGAATTATATAAGAACTCTTTATGTGGTTGAGTCCACCAGAGTGGTATTAACCTACTCTGGTGTGGTGGGGACGCCTTTGATGGAGCATGCTGCGATAATTTGTGAGAGAGGCGTCCCTTCCAATATCTTTTGGTTTATAGTGAGTATTGCAACTAGTACCTAATGTGGTTGCAAAAGTTTTCTCTGTGCATTTAATCACCTGTTGTGATCTAATTTTCTATCGAGGAGAATGTGCTTGAACATAGATCCTCTTCCTCTCGCATACATGAATATATCAAAATATGTGTCTTACTTTTCAATATACAGCACCATGCCTTAGGGCTCGACAGGCCTGCCTAAGAGATGACATATATGCTGAAAAGGAAGGTCTGCACTTTGCCATTAGTTTAAATGGAAAAGTAGAGTTAGCGGTTTTAAACTTCCCGACCATTCTGGAGTAGCAGGCTGGGAGACATGTTTTACTTCATCACACTCAAGTTGGCACAATAAGTTCTGTAGCTCATGAGAAATACGTTAACTTAGAGGCCCTGGGTACCCCGGTGCCATGTACTAGGAACTTACAAGTACATTAACTTATGCCAATTAAAAAAAAAAAAAATTCATATAAAAATATATGTAGATGGATAGATGCAGGTTTACCAAGACCAGATGATCTGCTTTGCCAATGCTTGTTTAACTTGGTATTAGCAGGTCTGCAGACAGTCAAAAACTAGGCCACACATTAACCTGTCAGACCAGCCCTTGTGGCACTGCCAGATTGCCCCATAGGCCAGTCCAACCCTGCCTATCCTTGTCCCACATAGACAAATCAAAATAGATTGACGGACACCGGTGGAATATGTGATTTGAAATGCTCAAACGTGTGGACAATTCTGATTTAGAGGCTAACTTGCCGACTCTGCAAGCTAGGCACCTGGGTTCGAATCCAGCACTTGGCTGAAACTGGGGCCCAATTATGTTTCGAATGGAGTGGTGTTCATGAGTGGTAAACTACTTTGTCTGATCACAAGAGGCCTGGTGTTCTAGCACCTGAACATTCTAGGTGGAGGAATACTGACTGAGCCTTATGTTACTGGCTGCTAAAATCATGTGTAGTTTGGGCTGCAACTGCATCCCAGCCCCAGCCACCCATCTACGGCACAGGGAAGCTCAGGATGCTGCCCCTGCCAATCCACAGCTTCTCAAGCCCCCTGAATTGACCTACTCTCCTTCCTCCCCCACCCTGCACAGACACCCCCTACCGCCACACCACACTCCTATTTAATACCCAGTAGCGGCTGGTGAAACGGAAATGTGGTGAGGCAACATAGGGGTGGGGGGCAGCACGAGGGGGGCTGTAACAAACAAAACAATAAAAGAAAACATGTACCGGTCTTCTGCTCGCTGTTCTGCTTGCCAGTCTCCTGCTCCTCAGGGCACAGGCTGAAGCTTCCAGCCTTCCCTACCGCCAATCCAGATGCTGATCTCATACCCATGAGAGTAGTATCGGGAATGGGCGGAGTGGGCTTGTTTTGCACTCCATCTGGAGCTGGGAGCCTGTGCTCCTTGGTCTCTCCACCCAGTAATAAAGCTGGATGGAGAGATGTCAGTGCGCATGACGGTTTGGCCATCCTAAAATGGCCGACCAAACTGTCATGCACACTGACAGCAGTGCCCCTCACGCCTCCCCCTGCTGTATTGCTGTAGCCCTGTCCCCCAAGACTCAGCCACTGGACAATTAATACAATGAACAACATTTTATTTTTCAATTGCATCTGCGGGCAGTGGATGACACTGTTAATACCGCCATAGGGCTTGATGGTTAAATGGAGAAGATTTGTCTCACAAAGTTAGACTTCACATGTGAATTTGTACCTGGTAGTTACAGGTCTGCATGTTATTACCCACTCTCGGGACAAAGACTCTGAAAGTCTGCATTTAGGTCCGATGATTGCAGCTAGACTCGTTAATTCTGACCAAACTGTATCTGAGCACCCACATACAGCATACTCTGGGTCTTAAATTAATCTCCCTGTGCCTAAACCTTAAAAGATGTGAAATGCACTGTAATTGTATAATGCAACCATGTAATTCCCTGTTGATATACATGATGCGTGCAACCCTCCATATCTGCCCAACTAGGCTCCTGCTGATGCTGAAACACTATCACATTTCTTGTAATTTAGAGTCTCACAACCAAACTTGTGGACTCTACATTGAGGACATCAAACTTTCAGCGAATTCCAAGGCCAGGGATCTGAGACGACCTTAAGAAGATCTCTGCAGCATCACACTGGCCTACAGGGCAATTTGGCAGTGCCGGATGGACCAGTCAGACAGAGTTTGTGGGTGGGTTTGTGGCTGTGTGTGGGCCAGGTTTGTGGTGTGGTGGGTCAGTTTGTGGATGTGTGTGAGCTAGTGTTGTAAACAGAGCTGGTCCTTCTTCCAGTAGCGCCCTGGTTCCCTGGTTAGAAAGAAATTTGACACCCATGCTATTTCTGGCAGGGGCGTAACTCAGGCCCCAGCAGCCCCCGCGGTGCAGGGGGGCCCCCGCGCTCCAGGGGCTCCCTCACTCAGTCTCAGCGGAACCATCAAGCAAGCCTCAAGTCTGTGCGTGCACGCACACCATTTAATTCATGATTGAAGTTCAATCATTAATTAAATGGTGCGCACGGCGACGTCCTCCCCATAAATTAAATGGAGCGCGCCGCGCACGCCATGGCCAGCCGCACAGCCTCTTCATTATTTAAATGGTGCCATTTTGGTACCGTGGCCTCTAATTGGTTGGTAATGGTGGTACACACGCCCGGGCCCCTGCCAGGCGGGGCCACAAGGGACTTTCACTTCTTGCCGCGCGCGGGAGGATGAATTCAACTGTGGAAGACTAAAAGTGGAAATGAAACAAAAGCGGACATGGGGGGCCCCTGGAATTGCTGCTGCTTCACAGGTAAGACTGTGGCTGTGGCTGATGTGTCGCTTTCGACACCTACAGCTGGCTGCAATTTCCGTGACCTCCTACTGTTATGTACAACCGTTGCTGAGGTGCTTCCTGTTCGTCTTTCCATCCTCTGTGATGTCTAAGTTGTTTTTTTCCCTGTCGATCTAACTTAATGCAAGCTGCTACTGCCCTTTCACCCCTTACCACTGATATGTCCTAATTCGAGGGGCGGAGTCATGGTACAACTATGGACATTTTCATGGTTATCTATTGTCACTGTGAAGCATGCAGGTCCTGGAAATGAACATAGATATATTCTCCTGGAACCCATCGATTAGAAGGGGGTGGTGGAGTGAGGGGCAAAAGGCGCCCAAATCTGGGGGCGGGAGGGGTTTAGGAGTGGAGTTCTGCCCCCATGTACTCACTATTTTCTAAACCTCTGCCCCAAAAGAAATTGAGACCAAGGAAAAATGCAACAGTGAAGCTGTTCAGGCTACTTAATTGATCACACGCAGATTTTAATTTAAGGTAGTTTATGGTGTTAAGGCACCTGCTGCAGGAATCTACTTGTGTCCGGCAAGTATCCACGTATAAAACTAGTAAGATCACTCAGGCGGATTAAAAACTTGCAGTGTGTAACCTGCTGGTGATAAGTCTGAATCATACAATTCTTGTTGGGTTAATGTGTTCCTGCATAGTAATGTGCGTAACGTATAGATCAGAGCTTCCTATGGTCTTCTCCTAGCTCAGTGCACTAATGTATGTGCTGCAGAGAACCTTGCACATTTCATGTGGTCATAATTTCCAGTATTGGATAAAATAGCCCAGTGGGTCATGGTTGTGTTGCAAAGATACTGAATGCCGCCTGATTTGTATACTGAGCTGCTTGGGTCACTGGGGTGTAAAATGCATGTCTGCTCTAGCATGGATGGGTGATGGAAATGGAATAGAGTGATTTCAGATAGGCCGATCAGTCATGTTGTGGCAGGGCACTTTTTCATTTGTCACCCCTGAGATGCAAGCTTGACACCGTTTTTAGTCACTATCCAACAGCACCTCGCACAGCCGGAGGCCATCCCTTTGGCTAGAGGCTAGGGATGCAAACATGCAGACACTGCTCAAAATAATCACTCTCCGCACAGCGAGAATAGGGAAAATGTACACCTTCAAAATGCTACAAAAGTTTTACTCGGGGTTTAAGTGGTATGAAAAAACTGGGGGAGGGGGGTCTCTCAAAGGGTCATGGCCACTGTAATTAAGGGCGTGGCTTAAGAACACAAAAGCTAAAAATCTGTGCTTAGCATAGTATGTCGCCCGACTTGTATTTTGCTGTTTCTGTCTTTGCATCCAGATATATGATACAACAAGTAACATCATACCTACAACAAGTCAGGACTATTGACTATGTCAATGGTTGTTAGTGCATAAGATAAATAAGCAGCAACTACAGCTTGTATATAATAATGAAAAAGCTTGTAGTTAAAGCCCTGGTGACACCACCACAATGTTGCTGCTCCTGAGTTTCAAAAAGAGAAGCGAAACCCAGAGAGTAAATGACTCTCTTTAAAGGATTTACCTTCTCCTTCAAAGCTCACCTGGCAAGACGTCATGCCGTAACTTCTCCACTAGTGAGCAGTGTGAGCATGCACACATCGATGTGCCTGCTGTCACTGCAGTCCGGAAACAAGCATTTGCAATGCAATAGGTCTCGCATTTACCCGAGTTTGAGCTATTGACATTGCAAATGACACTCCCTTTCTTTTTCTTTTCACTTTTAAAACATAAAAGGCATTGTCATTTACAATGCCAATAGCTTAAACTCGCATAAATGCGAGACCTATTGCATTGCAAATGCTTGTTCTTCTTACATCTTTCTATGCAGTCTACAGAGAGGCCAAGGACTGGATGAGCATGTTGTCTGACCACTTTTTTGACCCACTGACAGACACTGTGATAAACTCGCACTGCCATCAGCCTCAACACAAGCGCTCCCCATCGTGGTCGTGAACACTGAGCCACAACATGAACTTATCCAGACACCTAGAAGTTAAACAGTTCACAGTATGCACTATGTAAGAACAATATTAGTGGTAATAAAAACTACCAAAGTGCAGCATAACAACCCTGGAAAAAGTAATCACTGTTCGGGAATTCAAGATTAAATAAAACGTGAAATGCAAACAGGAACTATATCGCTGACATACTTTACAGTCATCGTTCAGTGATTCCCTGGAAAATTAAGGACGTGCATAAGGCCCGTTTTAAGACATGTACATAAGGCCCCATAATGACCCATTTTAATGCCAATTTCAATTACTGCAGGTCTGAAGCCCGGAGGGACCTGCCCCACTTAAATTCATGGCCCCAATAATACTGTCACTTGATATACCAATAACTGCGTGTTATTTCATTTCATACTACGACATTCTATGTACCAAGGAGATGTCATTTTGCCAGGAACCTGTGACACTATATAAACAAATTAGCTTCACTGTCCTAATGCAGATGAGCATGTGTGTTTGAAAATATACACATCTCTGACGACTTTCCAAACCAAACACAAGATGGTTTTATAAATGCATTACATATGTAAAATATTTATACGGTAAAAAGTAAATCACCAAGTAACTATAATATTGTGCCTTAAATGCCACGTTGCTTTGACAGGCAAGGAAGACCAACTTTTCAGGTGACAGGGCCTGCTTTGAATGGGTTCAATCTCGATGTTCATTTGCGTCAGACGATTTAGCCAATAGTGCTGCAGAGTATCCGGGACAAAACGTGCACCCCGAGGCATTCAATCAACCAGTGTTGGCGCTACGGTGACCGGTGCACTCCCCGCTGTTAGCGCCTGGGTGGTAGCCGGTGTTGGTGCTACGGGGACAAGGGCGCTCCCCGCTGTTAGCTGGGTAGTAGCCAGTGTTGGCGCTATGGGGACCGGTGCGCTCCCCAATGTTTGCGCCTGAGGGGTAGTCAGCAGTCTTGGACGTGCTGCAGACATCAGTTTGTGGTAGTGTGCAGATAGTGCTTTAAGCAGAAACATTTATTGCTTATCTCTGTAAAACATCCAAACGGGTCCTCAAAACGGCGTCCCTTGTATGGTAGGGGCTGAAAACGTGCACATTTGCATAAATGTCTGATGCTTTTTTGAATAGCAGTTTGCGAAAGTGAAAGCAATAGTTTTTGTAAAACATAGAAGCCCACGAGTGGTGCGCGTGCGCATGCCACAAGAAAGGGAATAGAATCTTGAATGACAAACGCGTGTCAGAACCAATAACATTAAAGAACGTACACGTATCAGTTCTTCTGTTTGGAGGAAAAATGACACGTAAGTACACAAACTAGGAGATACAGGGGAATGAAAAGCAATAATATGTATGTAAAACCATGTGCAATATTGGCCTGCCTGGTGTCAAAGTGAGAGTGTGAGCTCAATCTGATGTTAAATTCGGTGGTTTTAGAGGGCAGCTAAAGAACTTCCCTTGAGAAAAAAATCGTATTTTAATTTACCAGCTGCTAAGAAGGACAAGCCCGGCAGAGGTGGCGCGCGCGCTTGGCGGGGGCGGGGGAGCGCATTCCAGGCGGGGGAGCGGACCCTTTGAAGAGCAACAGAGAACCAGTCTGCCAAGTAGGTGCGAACGTTAAAGTGAAAGTAATCATTTCGCGGGCGCTTTGATGTTCGCAATGGCCGCGCGGCTCACTGAGAACATCAAAGCGCCCGCAGGCTGCCAAATGGTGCGCGCGCCCGGCGCACATGCACTGTAGTTGGGGGCCTGAAAAGCACTCGTTTGCACTTCCAAATCCCCGTTTTCTATAGCTCTCGCCAGAGCAGCGCTAAAGCGCTGGCTCAGGCGAGACCTAAAAAACGGACCGCCTGTGCCAGGGCACAAAAAGAGCCCGATAAAGACCCGTTTTGGGGCCCCCTTTCAAAAACTGCTGGTGCTCAGCACCGGTGAGACCCGGCCCACTTAAAGCCCTGGTTTTACTCATGTCACCAAAAGCGACTGATGTTCCGGTTGTAATTTCGACCATTTACCATAAATCTACAGCAATAGGTCTTGTCCCTGCCATGAAAAGGCTGCTGCAGATGCCACCATCTGACTTAATGGGCCAGGAGTATTGCAATTACTAATCTAGGCCTATACTCATTATGCTATTATCTGTAAACCACATAAAGAGCTATATTTTACTTATGGCAAGGTCTGTGCTATATAGGTGAACTCAGTAGTAGAAGTCTAAACAGTTGCCAACATGGTATGACAATCCACATGTTATAGGATGCTGGGCAAACCATAACTCATCCTCCCACCACTCACTGCTCTTGACTGCACAAAAGACATCACCAATAACATCTTGAGTTGCATTATCAAGGGCATCACTGAAACCATCAATAACATCAATATTGTGAACAAAAGATTAATGGCTCTCGCTCATAACAATACACATGCTAAACAATTTTTTCAATGCACAGTTTGAGAGTTTTTTTCCACCAACACCTCTTACAGAGAACATAACATGTATTTGTAAAAGTGCACGTTCACGCGGAGGCATCTTGGTACTTAATAACAGATGTTTATTGTTACCCAACTCAGTGGTACTCATTTTATCGACCTCAGATGGATGAAGGTCTGAGTGGACCCTCCAGGATTTGAACCTGTGACCATGAGGTCAAACAAAGCTGCCTGCAGTGGACGCATTAGTCCACTGAGACACCAAATGCTCCTGCCGATAGAGACTGTGTAGTTGGCTGGCACACAATATGGTTTCTGTACATTGTTTTTACCTTTGGCCCCACACCCATCAGTCCAACTGCACCATTTACTTAGACAACAGACTTTAAGAATTTCTTGCACTGCTTCAAAGACTCTGAACAGTTCGTAGTAACAACCCTAAGCCACACTTGGTCTTCGATCCCTCTTCGCCAGCTTTAAGCCACACCAGGTGTAAAGTTTTCTGGCTCCCATAGATAATATACTCAATGTGTGGATTTTTGTGACACATTGTTTGCACCTGATGTACCACTAACTGGTACAGCGCTCTCAGTGATTATTACTTGAAATATACAGGATGCATTTATCTCTCCAGACCATATACATAGTGGGTGGCGGGGTGGTAATCAGAATTATCAGATAATTTGGATTGGAATCAGGGAGGGCATCATGGTGGGGCCCGGCCGGCAATAAAAGTAAAACAAACATAGTGTGTCTTATGCTGCTCGGCCTCACCTCCCTGTCTGTTCTTTGGCTTCTTAGCCTCCCTCGATCACCTCATCATTCGACTGCTACCAGAAGGCTCCAGTCTTTGTAGCTATTTGTCTCTGTGTGGGAGAGTGCAGTGTGTGCTCCTGAGCCTGTGACACGAGCACAGTCGAGAAAGGTTCTCAGAAAAGAACCACTTCGCTATGGTAACTTTCAAAACTGAAAAATTGCAGGGCAGTACATCCTGTCCATGGGTTCCACGTCAAAAGTAAACTAATTTGGGCCTGAAGTACATTTCACACATTTAATAAGTGAAAGGAGGAGTACTCGTGACAACGACTTCGTCGATGCAGCCAGCGCAACGGGGCACGCGCAACATTTATTCAAAGACTAAAGAAAGACCACTTAGGGTAGAGGGGCACAATGTTTAAACTGGCGGGTCTGTCACAGTTATTGATGCGTCTCAAGAGCAGGGTGTACCGTGTTCTCGGCCAGGGCGTGGGGTGAAAGGGCTGACACTGAATTGGCCCCTTATGGACAGGTGGCATGGATGCCGTGGGGGGTCAGTGGTGATGGCGAAGCTCTTTGCTTCAGAGCTGAGGGCCACTCACACACAGCAGTATGTGGGGATCTGGCCCTGTCTGCGCTGGCTGCAGAGCCGAAGAGAGGTGGGCAGACTCTGGTTGGGCTCCATTGCAGCAGGGCAGGTGGGCAGTGGCTGCATTCGCTGCAGAGCCAAGGAGAGGTGGGCAGACTCTGGGTGGGCTCCATTGTAGCAGGGCAGGTGGGCAGTGTCTGTGCTAGGTGCAGAGCCCCAGGGGAGGTGGGCAGTTTCTGTGCTTGGTGCAGAGCCCCAGGGGAGGTGGGGAGTGTCTGTGCTGGGTGCAGAGCCTCAGAGGAGGTGGGCAGTGTCTGTGTTGCCTGCAGAGCCCCAGGGGAGGTGGGCAGTGTCTGTGCTGGGTGCAGAGCCTCAGGAGAGGTGGGCAGTGTCTGTGTTGCCTGCAGAGCCCCAGGGGAGGTGGGCAGTGTCTGTGTTGCCTGCAGAGCCCCAGGAGAGGTGGGCAATGTCTGTGTTGCCTGCAGGGCCCCAGGGGAGGTGGGCAGTGTCTGTGCTGGGTGCAGAGCCCCAGGGGAGGTGGGCAGTGTCTGTGCTGGGTGCAGAGCCCCAGGGGAGGTGGGCAGTGTCTGTGTTGCCTGCAGAGCCCCAGGGCAGGTGGGCAGTGTCTGTGCTAGGTGCAGAGCCCCAGGGGATGTGGGCAGTGTCTGTGCTGGGTGCAGAGCCCCAGGGGAGGTGGGCAGTGTCAGTGTTGCCTGCAGAGCCCCAGGGGAGATGGGCAGTGTCTGCGCTGGGTGCAGATCCCCTGGGGAGGTGGGCAGTGTCTGTGTTGCCTGCAAACCCTCTGGGGAGGTGGGCAATGTCTGTGCTGGGTGCAGAGCCCCAGGGGAGGTGGGCAGTGTCTCTGTTGCCTGCAGAGCCCCAGGGGAGGTGGGCAGTGTCTGTGCTGGGTGCAGAGCCCCAGGGGAGGTGGGCAGTGTCTGTGTTGCCTGCAGAGCCCCAGGGGAGATGGGCAGTGTCTGTGTTGCCTGCAGAGCCCCAGGGGAGATGGGCAGTGTCTGTGCTGGGTGCAGAGCCCCTGGGGAGGTGGGCAGTGTCTGTGTTGCCTGCAGAGCCTCAGGGGAGGTGGGCCATGTCTGTCCTGGGTGCAGAGCCCCAGGGGAGGTGGGCAGTGTCTGTGTTGCCTGCAGAGCCCCTGGGGAGGTGGGCAGTGTCTGTGTTGCCTGCAGAGCCCCTTGGGAGGTGGGAAGTGTCTGTGCTGGGTGCAGAGCCCCAGGGGAGGTGGGCAGTGTCTGTGTTGCCTGCAGAGCCCCAGGGGAGATGGGCAGTGTCTGTGCTGGGTGCAGAGCCCCAGGGGAGGTGGGCAGTGTCTGTGTTGCCTGCAGAGCCCCAGGGGAGGTGGGCGGTACACTATACTAAGCACAGATTTTTAGCTTAGGTGTTTTTAGCCACATCCGCCATTACATCAAACACACACTTTGGAGAGACCCCCCATATTTTTATCCCACTTAAAGCCCCAGAAACAACATCATGCCACTGTCACCTCATGGCCTAGCACTGTGCATCATGCATGACTCATGACAAGTGTCCAGATTGCCTATGTGCAGAGGCATAGTGAACCCTCCCCCACTGAACCCTGCCCCTTTCTTTAGGAACTACGGAGAAGTTCTTGATGGGCCTCTTCTGTCTGCAACTCTGCAGACAAAGGCTCAGCTCATAATTAGTATGAAAAGGTGGGCAAGTGAGTAGGTGAAGGGATGGATGGATGGCTGGATGGATTAGTGAAAGGGTGCATGGATGAATGAAAGGTTGAATAGATGGATAATGATAGAGGATGGATGGATGGATGGATGAGTGAGTGGAAGGATGGATGAGAGAAAAGGTAAATAGATGGATGTATGGGTGAAGGGTAGATGGATAGGTAAAAGGGTGGATGGATGAGTGAAAGGATGGATGGATGAGTGAAAGAGTGGATGATGAGCGAGTGAGTGGGTGGATGGATGAGTGAAATGATGGATTGATGAATTGATAAGTGAAAGGGTGAATGGATGGATGGATGAGTGAAAGGGTGGATGTAAGGATGGATGAGTGAGTGAAAGGGAAGGTAGATGGACAAAAGGATGGATAGATGAGTGAAAGGGGGGGTAGATGGACAAAAGGATGGATAGATGAGTGAAGGAGTGAAAGGATAGATGAATGAGAGAAAGGATGGATGAGTGATAGGGTCAATGGATAGATTCATGAGTTGATGGGTAGATGGATGGGTGGGTGGAAGGATGGCTAAGTGAAAGAATTGATGGAGAGAGAAAGGGAGGATGGATAAATGACTGAAAGGGTGAATGGGTGGAAGGATGAGGGACTGGGTGGATGTATGAGTAAGTGAAAGGGTGGCTGGATGGGTGAAAGGGTAAATGGCTGGATGGATGAGTGAATGGATGGATGGATGGGTGGAAGAGTGGAAGGGTGAGTGCACATATGGATACGGTGAAAGGGTGGATGGATGAGTGAAAGGGTGGATGGAGGGATGGATGAGTGAAATGATAGATGGAAGGATACATGATGGATAGGTTTGCAAATGGTTGAATATGTTTGGATATGGATGGGCTTACTTATATCCTATTGCACGACCTCCTCTGAGGTGTGTGTTAAACTTACCTTTTGTCCCGAAGTTATGTCCTGAATTTTGACCTCCTGTCCTGAATTTTGACCCGTGGTAGGGCAAAGTGGTAGGTGGTTGGCTGGTCCGCCGGGGGGGGGGGCTCCATGTGCTTTGCAGGGGGGGGCCCTCAAGTTTCGTTACGCCACTGATTGCTGGAGAATAAAATGAGGCAGCTGCCCCTTTTCACAGGCCAGTCCCTAGCTGGCGACATCAAAGCTGGGACGTGCCTCTGCACACACTTCTCGGCACCTCCCCTAGCTTACCTGAATAACCTGAGCTCTCTCAGGCAGGTTCCAAGTTGTTTGGAGGGGAGATGGTGTTGAAGTGAGTCGGCAGGGGGCTGGAGATAGATGGGAGGGCAAGGTAGGAGGCTATTAGGGGGCTGAAAACAGCGACCTCGCATGTTAAAACCGATTGGAAGCTCTTTATGCGAAATCACAGGAGCCAAGATAGAGGGGCATTACTGTTGGCTTGGCACCTTTGTGTAGACAGTTCTTTTCACCCCTTTAAATATTGGCACCATGGGCCAGGGCCCAGCTCGCCCATGCAAAAGCCGGCCCTGGTTGTAAACATCTTTAAACACAAGACTGTAGAAGCAAGCAGCGCCATGCAGGCTGGGATTGCTGTGATCTCATTGGCTGTAGAATGGATGGACAAATCGAGCTTGGTGGCTAGAAAAGCAGAAAATGGTCAATGTTTTTATCCTTTTGATAGGGTAGGAAAATTGTGAATTACACTGCTGCATTTGTCTAATATTACTCCTCATATTGCCTGCAGCAAGCAGAAATACCTGCGATTCTTCAACCCTCAGAGACCCCCTGACAGCATGTTTTAAGACGTCGAGTTGCTTGATTTAAAAATGTGGTCTAAGTTTTTACTACCCAAGTCATAATTGTGGGCCACTTTTCTTATGGTGCCATAGCCAATTGTTGCCTCCTTTCGAACCTGGATCTCTGCTATCTCTCTCTCTCTTCCATTCCCCTATCTACTCCAACAGCGGCAGGCAGCACAGTGACCCCTTGTGCCAAGGAGCTAGATTGCAGCCCCAGTGGGAATAACTCCCAACGTCATACATAGACAGGCCGCCAAGTCAAAGAGTTACAAAACCACAGTCACTTCTTTCCAGTGCTTCCGCAGTTGTCCGAAAATGAGACTCGAATCTGGGGAACTTTATTGCAATACTGCACGTCATGAAGACACGGCTCGGTCTGAAGAAAGAACAAACGTCTGGGTCAGATTTTTCTTCTCATATCTGTCACGTCGGGCTGTCAGATGCCTCTGAGCTTCCTGTGCAGGCCGCCGGCTGATCGCCAGCACGCGATGTGAGTGTAAATAAAGAGTCCGCGCTGTCTAATCAGCAGCCTGCGGTTCCTTGATTGCAGGAGGCGAGCGATTACAGCGCGAGATCAATGAAAGGCGCAGACAGCTTATTAAGAAGCGTGTCCTTCCAATCATAGGCACGCGCACGCCGCCACGGGGAAACAGAAGCGCGTGAGAGCTCGGTATCTGCAAGGAGCTCGAGACAAAAGGGAGATCTTATGCAAGCCCCTCTACCAACCACCTGTCTCAGCTCACACGGGGAGAAAGGCTAGAAATGAGCTAAGAGTCTGGCTTAGATGACATCCGAAATATACAGGGCTAGGTCAATGGTAGGATAAATCCGCAATTGTATGTATTGGTGCTTAATTTGTAAAAAATTAAAAATAAAAGTTCTCGGGCCCTCGTCAGGAGACCACCGCAGCTTGCACCACCCAATGCCTCTGTCAGATCTGCCATCACCGTACCTACTCAAATATTAATCATCCCACTGCTACTAGTGTGACAATTCAGACTGTTCGAGCCCCCCAAAGCTATTAGAATGGTTTGGTTGACAGGCATTACTTGTGTTTAATGTATATTGATTCATTAAAACTACTGTTGTTCTGCTTATCTTGAAACCATACACACATCACCACCATGTAGCAGCTGTCAAAAGTGCCAGTGTTGACAATGAAGTGCCAATGCCCAGCACCGGAAACCACCGGCTAAAATTAAGAACTCTGGGCCAGATGCACGCCCTTCTTTGCGGTCACAAAGGGGATTTCAGCCCCTTTGAGACCGCAAAATAGCTCAGCCCAATGTACCAACCCTATTTTGGGAGTAGCTAATCAATTAGCGACTCGCAAAATAGAGTTAGCGGCTCGCTATTAGGAAGGGGTGTGCCAACGGCGCCACTTCCTAAAAGCAACTCCAAAACCTACGTATGAATGTTTCACACTCACAGTTTATGGTAAACCACTCGCAAACGGGACCCCTTCCCCTTTGGGGAAAGGACACTGCAGATTTATTTTCCAGTTATAAAAGTGTATAAAGTAAGGATAGAGAAAGAAGTGGCCTGGCTCGCCTGTGCCCCGTTCTTGAATTGGATCTAGAGCCAGACTAGAGCCACAGCTTCAGCTCGAGCCAGGCTAAGGTTTGACTTGGCTCGCCCACCTATAAATGTTATGATTTCACACCAGTCGAGAAGTGGACCTCTGAAAGCAGCACACATAGCCCAACTTTGTTGAGGGAGGTTTAGATGGTATATACAATATCATTATACGTAGCAAACACCAGGTATTACCGGACAGAATGGCCTGACTTGTAATCTAAATAAAAATTTAAAAAACCCTCATGATCCTTTTTATGATATACATACTTACAAAATGCGAGGCCAATATTGCCTGGCCCAGAACTGCATCGCACGATTTTTCAGTAAACATAACTGCTTGACTGATTTTTCACATTTGCGATTAAAAAGGGTCAAGGTAGTTTGATAAAAATCCGAGTGTTAGAACTGGGGGTCTCTAGTTGGCTGAGGTAGGTACCTTAGCCCAAACAAGGACCCTTTCCTCTAGTCAGGGTAAGGAGGGACACACCTTTAGATAACCCCTGCTCACCCCCTGGTAGCTTGGCACGAGCAGCCAGGCTTATCTCCAAGGCAATGTGTAAAGTATTTGCAACCACACTCCCAGTAACACAGTGATAACACCACAAATGGACACCACACTGGTTTCATAAAAATAACAGTATCTTTATAAAAAGGAATACGATGAGACCAAACGATAGAAAACCAACATATGCGTATTTGTAATAATTCACTTGGCCGGTTACTAGGCCAGCAATCACTAGTAGGTTCTTGCGGTATTAATGAGCAATTTACGATCTCCAATGCAGTCCCAATGCAATGCTATGCAGTTCGTTATATAATAATAGAACAGTCCTTAATGCAAGAATCAGGCAGTTCGTAATGCAATAATAATGCGATTCGTAATGCAATAATCAGGCAGTTCGTAATGCAATAATAATGCAGTTTGTGATGCAATAATTAGGCAGTTCGTCATGCAATAATAATGCGATTCGAGATGCAAGAATCAGGCAGTTCGTAATGCAATAATAATGCGATTCGAGATGCAAGAATCAGGCAGTTCGTAATGCAATAATAATGTGATTCACGATGCAATCTGCGCGGTCAACTCGGGCCCCCACTAGGCCCCAACAGCAGAAACAACGGTCATAGACTTACAGGGGCGGCCCCGGTTCTGCTGAGCAGGTCCGGGCCGCTCAGGGACTCAGCACATCTAACGCGGTGCAGCGAGAGAGAGCTCGGGCGTGTACTCCTCCTACACGCCTCCTCAGGCCACACACACATGCGGCTCCCGACCGGAGTCCAAGCCTTACCTAGGGGGGTGCGCTGCCTTGCTCTCTCTCTCTTCCCACTCGTCGGACGTCCTGCTGGGCGATCCCGATCACGTTGCGGCTCTGTTGCTAGGTGGTGCTGTAGCCGGACAGGTTATGGCGCTGCCTTCTCCGTCGCTGATGATCTTGGGCAGATTCCTTTCGACGAACAACGATCACAATCCCTTCTTCCTTAGCTTCAAGCAATCCTTTAGCACGTTGCGGCTCGGGCCGGCGGCGGTAATCCTCACTCACAGCCTCAGTTACGAGGACGGCTCGGGCCACAAACAGCAAAACAGCAGCGTAGACGATGTTTCATGCTGCAGGGGCAATGCAATCCTGGGGCACCTCGTAAACAGTACCACGGACCACATGGCAGTCTCAGGCGTGCAAGAGCACCACGCATACAGCGTCGCTGAGACACGGTTGGAAACTTTTGTGTTCCTGAGTTTCCACAACGGGGGACCAGCTCTCCGCGGGCCCTTGGAGACACGCTACTTCAGGACACAGCACACAGCAAAGTCCTCACAAGCAGGGGGACACAGCACACAGCAAAGTCCTTGGCCTCTCCTTAGTCAAACAGCAAACTGCAGGACAGCCCCAGAACACACAGCAAGGGCAGTCCTTCTCTTCAGTCTCTTCAGCTGTTCTTCCTTGGCAGTGGTTCCTCTTGATCACAAAGTAGGTTCAATTCTTTTTCAGCATGGATTGCAGTCTTGAGTTCAGGGGTTTCAGCTCTTACATTTATATCCCACATGCCTTTGAAGTCTTTGCGTTCAGGGGGCCCAGTCCAAACCAGTTCTGGGTGCCTTCCTGCCAGGGCACACCTTCTTCGTTTGATAGTGAGGGTCTGGGGCCCAGACGCTCAGCAGGAGGTGGAGCCTTACTTTTGTGGCAGCAACACAGCCCTCTTCACATCCAGGGGGCTACTCCTCCCCCCTACATCAAATGCAGGCCCAGGCTGTTGCTGTCTCACCTTCTCCGCCCTGTGGTCAGGAAACTTCCCAGACCCTGTCACATCTAAACCTAGGCAGGCAATATACAACCAGGCAGAGGCACACAAGATGGTTCAAGACAAGAAACCAGCCACTTTTAAAAACTTGGTTTCTAAGCACACAATTTAAAAACTATCTTCACAAAAAGATGTGATATTAAATTCTGAGTACAGGCACACTAAACTCCATCTCTCCATCTTATGCTTATGGGAAGATATGCTGGAACCATGGGACACAGCATTCCCCATTCTGTCCTATAGGCAAGGTGGCCTTACAACAGTGAAAAACAAATTTGGCAGCCTTTCACTGTCAAGACATGGTACAGACCTCAGTACATGTCCTACCTTTCACATACACTGCACCCTGCCCAGGGGCGTAACTTGGGCCTACTATAGGGGTGTCTGATGCACATAAAAAGGGAAGGTAAGGCCTGGCAAGTGGGTGCACTTGTTAGGACAACAAGGCAGTTAACAAACTGCGCGCAGGCACTGCAGTGGCAGGCCTGAGATCTCTCTTTAGGGCTACTTGTGTGGGTGGCACAATGAGAGCTGCAGGCCTGCTAGTAGCATTTGCATTACCAGCCCTGGCACACATAGTGCACTTTACTAGGGACTTTACTAGTAAGGCAAACATACCAATTATGGACAACCACTTACCATAACACTTTAAACAGGGAGCACTTGCACTTTGACACTGATCAGCAGTGGCAAAGTGCCCAAAGAATCAAAGCCAGTAAAACTAAATCAATCACAGCATCAAAAATAGAGGAGGTAGAGGCAAAAAGTCAGGGGTAACCACACCAAGAAATGCCAGGTCTAACACGTGTCCCCTCCAGCTGAAAAGTGGGGAGAACTATCCACCCTCTTGTGAGTTCTCATCACTAAGGCAGAAAAATCTGGAAAGACCATCAGCATTGGTGTGTTCTGTTCCAGGGCGGTGTTCCACCATAAAGTCCATTCCCTGTAGGGAGATGGACCACCTCAATAGTTTTGGGTTCTCACCCCTCATCTGCATCAACCATCTGAGGGGCCTGTGGTCTGTCTGAACCGGGAAGTGAGTCCCAAACAAGTAGGGCCTCAGCTTCTTTAGCGCCCAGACCACAGCAAAAGCTTCCATTTCAATTGCACTCCACCTTTGTCTGGGTCTTGGGGGTTCCCAAGCCAGAATGGTATACATTTTTGCCTGTAGGGGCGCCACCTGGCCGCTCCCTACCTGGTATCCTAAGTACACCACAGAACCCTGCCCTATCTGGCACTTACTGGCCTTGATAGTGAGGCCTACCCTCTGCAGGGCCTTCAACACTTCACAGAGGTGCTGCAAATGTTCCTCCCAACTGGAGCTGAACACAGCAATGTCATCCAGGTAGGCGGAGCTGAATTCCTCCAGCCCACACAGCACCTGGTTAACCAATCTCTGGAAGGTGGCAGGGGCGTGCTTCAATCCAAAGGGCATAACCCTGAATTGGTAGTGGTGCAGATTGGGGTGTACAAAATCTCCCTACTTCCACGGATAGAGTAATTTCACAGTTACACGCACATACACTCATCATACACTTGGGCCCATTTCACTAACATACACTCAAATACCCTACCATCACTGAACCTGTGGAAGAAAACTCCTAAACACCCTGCATCTATACTGAGGTCGATAGGACCTAGTTATTGTAACTGTCCTGAGTCATGATCTAAACAATCTATACAACAATAATCAAAATAGAGTACTCAATAATTGACAAGAAATAACCACCGACACTGTAATTAAAAATTATGGTACTTTATCTAAAATTAGTCAAAGTAAATCAATCAGAGTAAATCATCATTCTCATAATTACCTATTCTAGCTAAATGTCAGAATGGGTCAGGACAGGTCTCTCAGTAGAAGTCTCCCGAGTCGCCGTCCTCACAGCATGGATCCTCACCAACGCAGATTTGGGAAGAAGTGGCGAAGTGGCAAAGACCCTCTCTAAGCTAACAATATTTATAGTATTTTAAACAAAAGAAAGCAACATAAAGTGTTCTAAACGTCCGCTGAACCGCTGAGCAGAGCGAGCAGGAAAGGATGTAGCATCGCTACATTTGGAAAATCTCCGCTCAGAGAAATCACAAAAATAAAAAGACAGAACACCAACCAAAAATTAAAAAGTATCTTTCGACATCCACATTTCCTCGGAACTAACATGATGAGCTCAGAGTTCATTCATTATGGCTCCTTTGTCCTCCAAGGCTATTCAAATGTGTCTGGAGACTTGCCCAGAACTGCTGCTGTCCTCACGGAAAATTTTAACCAGGCAAAGACTGTGGTCAGATGACTCTCGATCATGTTCAGCAAGGCCTTCTCATCACAAATTTTACTCGAGCCCAGGCTGCAAACGGCAGCCATCTTATATTAGGCCAAGACGTACCATCTTAATTAAAAGAGACAAAAACAACGTTACCACAGCATAGTGATTAAACAGTGTTAACCCCACTAATACCCTTATGTGTATGTAATTATCTAGCCTTTGCAACACAGAAAAGCATTAATCCAAAAGCGTTTTGTGCTTTAAAATAAACAGCACACAGCAACGTTTATTTAATAAAACATGCACATTATCAATAAGCAAACAAAAGCATTCCCACGTGTCGTTTTTCTTCTCATTAGTACGTGTTGAGAAGTTTAAACATTTACACAAAACAAATAATTAGTAATTAATAATTAATAATTTTAATTATGACAAATAGACAAACCAGAGCTTAAAAACCCAATAGATTTTCAACAGAAAACTCTGCTCCAGCAATCCCCCCTTTGGTGAATTTATCACCAAATAAACAACCCAAAAAAAAAAAATTAGTGAAATTTTAGTCCCATTTTAGGAGAAATTGGAAATGTCTTTTTCTCCTTACACAACACTACACACCAGACACCCTTTCATCATCCCTCTTTGTCTCCAAGTAAACACTCTCCCCCAATTCTTCTAATTCTATTTCTTGTGGTTCTCTTTTCAACCTTTTATTTCTCTTTTCATTATTTCTTTTAATTAATTTCTTTTTCCCTCCCCTGTTTTTACAACACAAACACACTAATCTTAGTATCAATAAAGCAACAATTATACAGGTCAAAGGAAACAATATTTTACCTATAATAGTACTACCTATTTTTGCAATAAAACTCTTAACAGCTATCACCTTATTAGCTAATTTAGTCCAAATGCTCTCAGCTTCAAGTGGTACTAATTCTTCATGCAAATCAGTAATATTTTTGATATAGACCTTCAGGTCTTTGCTTTCGTCAGGAATGTAAGTGCAACAATGTTGAACTTTCAGCATTCCACAAACTCCACCCTCCTTAGCTAATAGAATATCAAGGGCAAGTCGATTTTGCATTGACATGGCACGTACGGCAATCAATTCCGTATTCACCAAAAGAAACCCTCCAGCGGTATTTGTCGATAAGCGATCCACCACTGTTGACAGTTTCCGAATTCCATAAGCATTCAAAGAAATTCCCACTGCAGGAATTAAAGCTCCAAAAATGTCACCTACTATTTCAGACCAAGTTTCTCTCTTAAAACGCGTTAGTAAATTAATATGTTCTACATCTTCTATTCTATCTATATGAAAGATCTTTGGAAAGACCAGGCCCACATAACACGTGCCATACCAATGGTCAGGCAACTTGTAATAAGCCTTGTTCCCACAAACATAATATACTCCTGGAAAAATTGTATCTTCTCCACCTCTGAAACCCCATCCTGTTGCAATGAAGTATGTATCATGACATTCACTAGTCCCAACAAAATATGTATCATATTGGGATTTCCTTCTTGTAATGCACAGCTTACCCTTCTGTGGTGCATCTAGAGCTAAAGTTGGACTAGCCCCATTTCTCAACTCTATTCCCATCTCAATGTCCCAAATTGTCTCACTCACTTTATATTTCCCTGTTTTCTCATGCATGCTCAATCTCCTTTCCTCCACCATATTTAGGAAAGCTTTCTCCTCTTCTTTCAGACTGCAAGTTAAATTGTTCTTAAAAATGTAATCTAATGTTAATTCTTCTTTTTCAATAAAAATCTCACTAAAAATATTAGCATCTTTAGCTGGATTCAGCTCTTTGTTCATTGGCAATTGCCCAAAAATTTTATCTTTGTTAGACATCTCATAATCTATTTTCCCTAACAAATAAAAAACACTACTTAACACACTACAAGAAATTCCATACGTAGCTGGTAAATGGTGATAAGTAACACACTCTGAAACGGATGCAGGTAATTGCATACAAACGTAGCAATCCCTAACTTCCATTGTCTTCACATATTCGTATAACAGCTTCGAAAAAACATTACTAGAAAAATCATTAATTGACCTATCTTTATGTACGTAAGTGTTACTAATTCTAGTTGGAACTACTTTTTGTGAACTTTTCTCTGCAAAAGTCACATTCTCAGTGTGTATTCCTAAAGTGTCTAATGTAACCCTAAAGGTAACTAATAAAGCTAGAACACCCCATAGTAGCATTAATAATCCAGTACAGCAGCAGCACATTTTACACCATCTTCTCAGGAAGGCACATCTACTTTGATTATTCTCTATGTTAGCCATTTTACTACTTTGACCGTGTCTTTTGGCTTAGCCTCTACTACTCCACTACTTGAGTTTCTAGAACTCTGAATTACTTCAAACAGTTAATTTTCAGGTTTTCTTCTTTTCACTTTCTCCAAGTGATTTCTTCTGTTCACTCAGTTTGGATATTCATCATTCTTCACTCCAATTTCTTCGACATCAAATTGTATTAGATCTCCAACAATATCCTCAGTATCCGACTTTTCATCAATGTCAGTCAAGATTACTTTCAGGATTTCACCTGTATCTTCTTCAACCACTTCTCGTACGGTCTCCTCTGGATTTCCTTGACTTTCTGCCTCTTCACCTTCAGACAGTGCCACGTACGTCCATTCCGGCGACCTATACTTCTGGTTAGGTTTTCTGATTCTTTTGATCCCTTCTGGTTCCTGTTCTTTTGACTCTTTTCTCTTTTCACCTTTTACTGGATTCTGACTCGATACTTCATTCACTTGTTCAGCTTTCGAGGTACTTGCTCTTATCAGTCTATATCTCAGCCTCTTTATTCTGTTGTTAGGCCAAAGATCTCCTCTTACAACCTTTTTCGGTCTTGTTTCTGTATTATTTCTCTCTCCAATCCAAGTTCTCTTTCTTAGAACTCGACCCTCCGATTTCTCATTCTCACTTTCATCCGATTCTGTTTCAAATGCCTCTTGTTCTTCAGCAGCTTTCTTTCGCTCCACAGTCTTTTTCACCACTGTTTGAGACTTCCCTAACTCTTTCCCTCCTCGGGTCTCCAACACGCAATCTTCTTGCTGTCTATTTGTCCCTTTACCTAGCTTATCAGGAATGTTCCCTACACCTCCTCGGGGGTCTTCCGCAATCTGTCCCTCTCTATCTTCTTCTGACCCTGCTTCTTCAGGTGTAATCTCAAGTCGTTCTTCAATCTCCTCTTCTGATTCAGGAGTCTCTGTGGAATTGCTCTTTTCTCTTCTTTTCCCTTCACTGCTTTTCGGAACTTCAGGCTCTTTTGCAGAATCTGATCTTTTTCCCAGGACTTTCAATGGTTCTCTTGAAGTCTTCTCTGACTCTTTTACTGGTTCTGTTTCTTCATCATCACTGGAATCTGACTCTTCAAAATACTCCTTACCAGTTCCGTCTTTTGGGTTTGGAACTCTCAGAGTATGACTCGCATGCACCCAGTTTTTCACACCAGCACACTTTACTGCAGTTGTCGTAGTCAGAATAACTTGTCTCGGCCTTCCCCACCTTGGAACCAAGCAATTTCTTCTTCTGTGCACTTTAATCCTCACCCAGTCCCCTGGACTCAGATCATGAGCTTGCTTCTTCTCAAGTGTGGTAGCTTCTTCTCCAACCTGGTGAAACACAGAATGAACTGCGTCAGCCAGGCCTTTACAGTAATCCAAAATCATGTCATCAGTTATTGTCATCAACTTATTTGTAGGTACATATGCATGTCGCATTGCACGTCCCATTATGATTTCGTGCGGACTTAAACCAGTAGTTCTATCTGGAGTAGATCTAATAGTCATTAGCACTAGAGGCAAGACATCAGGCCATTTCATACCAGTGGCTAAACACATCTTACCAATCCTGTTCTTGATTGTGCCGTTTATCTGCTCAACCACACCAGAAGCCTCTGGCCTGTATGCACAATGTAGCTTCTGCTGTATGCTTAATGCTTCACAAATCAAACTCATGAGTTCATCATAGAAGTGTCCACCTCTATCAGACTCAATCGTTACTGGAAACCCGTACCTAGGAATCAACTCTCTTAACAGTAACTTTGCCACTGTTATTCCATCATTTCTCCTAGTCGGATAGGCCTCCACCCATCTTGAAAACAAGCAGACTACCACTAGAACATACCTCAGTCTGTTCACTTGGGGCATTTCAATGAAATCAATCTGCATTCTCGTGAAAGGACCACCTTCTCTACCTATCGTTCCCAGACTCACCACTGTCTTTTTCCCAGTGTTAAATTGCTGGCAAATCAAACATCTTTGACAGATGCTCTCTGCAATTGTCCTGAACTTTGCATTGTACCAGGTTTGCTTAAAAGACCTGATCATCGCATCCCTTCCCAAATGTCTCTGTCCATGATACATCCTTGCCATTGTCGACAGTATGGAGTTCGGCATTACTGGTCTGCCATCTCTATAGACCCAAACGTGGTCTGTTTCTCTTGGGGCACAACCTGCCTTGATCCAGTCTTTCTTTTCTTCTTTTCCTGCCTCATCCTGCAACTGTTTCACTTCATCCCACGTCTCTAGGACATTAGTAAACATCACAGAACAAAAAGACATTTCACTTTCTCGTTCCCGATTAATTGACTGGTTGTTTTTCGCGCAATATTGAGCAATGTCATTTGCGTATCTATTGCCAACTGTCACAAAATCATCTCCTTGTCCATGAGCAGCACATTTCACAACTGCTAATTCTTTAGGCAACTGTATCGCCTCAAGTAATTTTCCAATCACTTCAGCATTCTTTATTGGAGTCCCACTCGACGTCAAGAAACCTATTTGTAGCCAAAGCTGGCCAAAATCATGCACAACTCCAAATCCATACTGACTATCAGTCATCACAGTCGTTCTCAAATCTTTCCCAATTACACAAGCTCTTGTCAATGCCACTAATTCCGCAACTTGTGCAGATTTCACTCCTTTCAATGGTGATGCTTCCATAACCTCTGAAACCTTGCATACTGCATATGCTGCACATAACACACCCTCATCATTCCTCAGGCATGATCCATCCACAAACAACACATGATCACTCTCATGCAAGGGAAGATCCCTTATGTCTGGTCTCGGTTTTGTACAGTAATCAAGCACATCCAAACAATTGTGATCATCTTCTGTCTTCACACCCACATTTTCAACATCCGGCAACAATGTCGCTGGATTCACATTCACACATCTTTCAAGAGTCACATTTGATGCTCCCAGAATGACTTTCTCATATTTAGTCAGCCGACTATTTGACATGTACTGGGTTCTGCTTCTTGTCAAAAGAATTGCCACATTATGAGGTACGAATACCCTTACAGGATATCCCATTATGATTCCTTCACTCTGTTCCAGGCTTCTGCATGTTGCAGCCACAGATTTCAAACAACCTGGTAAACCTACAGCTACAGGGTCAAGTGTCGATGAGAAGTACGCAATAGGCCTTCTCAGCTGTCCATGCTTCTGAATTAACACTGAAAGTGCACATCCATTTCTCTCACTGCAGTACAATTCAAACTCCTTTTCATAGTCTGGCATACCCAAAGCAGGGGCTTCACACATTCTGCTTTTCAGTTCCTCAAATGCTGCCATTTGTTCTCCATCTAGTTCCAATGGGTCTGTCATCTCACTTTTTGTCAGCTTAATCAGTGGCTTTGCTATCAGAGAAAAATTAATTATCCACTGACGACAATAACCCACCATACCCAGGAACATTCTCACTTCCCTCTGGGTCTTTGGGGCCTTCATTCCCCTGATGATTTTGATCCTGTCATCAGTCACCTTTCTCAGACCTTTTTCAATATTGTGTCCAAGATAATGCACCTCTTTCTTGCAAAATTGCAATTTGGCTGGAGATACCTTTAACCCTCCATCTGCCTGATGATTCAGTAAAGCTATGGTATCTACTTCACAAGCTTCACGTGTCTTTGATGCCACAAGTAGGTCATCAATATACTGCACTAGTACTGAGTTTTCAGGCATAATCAAGCTCTCCAATGATTTTTTCAATAACTGATTGAATATCGAAGGACTCTCTGTATACCCCTGTGGGATACGACACCATGCTAAAATACGCTGGCCAAACCTAAATGCAAAAATCGGCTGGCTGTCATGATGCAATGGAATTGAAAAGAAAGCATGACACAAATCAATCACTGTGTACCCCTCAGCATCATGTGGAATCTGATACAAAATCACTGACGGATTTGGCACAATAGGACAACATGCCACCACAATTTGGTTAACTTTCCTCAAATCTTGTACAATCCTGAACTTCCCATTAGGTTTCTTTAGCCCCATTATCGGTGAGTTACATGGGCTACTCAGTAATTCTCTCAGAACTCCCTGCTGAATCATTTTCTCAATTATAGGAGTTATTCCTTCAATTATTTCTGGTGTCATTTTATACTGAGGAATGTTAGGATAAGTAATTCCCTCTTTCACTGAAATTTTCACAGGATCTACATTATTCATCAATCCCACATCCTCTCCAGTAAAATCCCAAACTGCCCTTTTCACTGTATCTCTCAGCTCTCGAGGCAAATCCTCCGGATTAAACACAGCAAATGCACCAACCATTTCACTCTCTCTATCTCCTAGAGTCATTCGGTACAAAACATCCTCATCTGGTGTTTCAAAAGCTACTCCATCCGGTGTACAAAAAATTGTACAATTCATTTTACATAACAAATCCCTACCTAACAGGTTCACTGGACTAGTGTCACAGACGATAAATCTGTGCATGTCTGAACATTTCCCTATTTGTACTCTTACTGGTTCAGTAAGACGTGTCCTGATTTGTGTATTGGCTACACCAACTACTTGGATTGCTTCATCCGAGAGAGGAAGATTTCTAATATCTGTTGACCTGACAGTTGATCTCGTTGCACCTGTGTCTACTAAAAAAGTAACACTTTCTTCATTTATTTTCCCATCTACAAATGGTCCTGCCTGGTCTATTTCTAGAGTTGCACCAAGTATGCACTCTTCCTCCTCTCTTCGGCACCGTCAATAATCACCTTCAGACTCACTCCCTTCATTCTTTAACAAGTACTGTTGTACCTGGTTAGAACGCCTTGGTTTGTTTACCTGTTCATCATTGTAGAATCCCGAATCCTGATTGTACTTTTGTGACCCTCTATTCTGCGGCAAGGGCGGTTTTGGCTCTTGACTCTGCTGTCTCACAACAGAAGGTTGTTGCTGCTGCCGATTACTCCCTTCGTTCTGCACCTGTTTATTCAACGGTTTACCTTCATTATTCACTAATGGTGGATTGGTACACTCAGATCTCCAATGTCCCAGTTGGCCACAGTTGTGACATGGGAACTTCTTTTTGGCTTCCTCAAGATTCCCCTTTCCTTTCCCTGCATACCTAGGTCTATTCCCTGCATTATTTCCTGCATTATTCGCCTGTTCCACCAACTGTGCTTCTTGTCTTTCCGCAACTTTCACTTGTGCCCACATTGCTTTCTCTTTCAGCTTTCTCTGTTTTGCTTCAATTTCATCACTGAAGTATTTTGCATGTCTCAAAATCTCATCTATTTTCTTACTCTGCCAGTCCACTGTGTGTTCACAAATTCTTTCACTAATCTCAGGTCTCAGGCCATATACAAATCTATATACAAAATGACTCAAATCTTTGTCACCCAGGTGTTCATCTCCACTGAATTGTTTAAACGCCAGTATCAGCCTTTCGTAAAAAGCATGAACTGATTCCTTTGCTTCCTGTTGTGTTCGATCTATTTTAACCCAGTCTGTTTCTTTTGGAGGTACCTTACTCTTCAGGTATACCATCACCTGTTCATACTTTCTCATTACCTCTGGATCTGGTGCTCCTGTTCTCTGATCTCTTGGATATTCCTCAGTAGGCCAACTCACAACTATTTTACACTCAGTCCACAAGTCTGCTGGAACAATTATATCAAACAGACTATTCAGGTCAATCCACAGCACTTTTGACAATTTCACAAACCTGTCTACCTGCCTATACCACTCGACGGGCTTTTCTCTCAGTCGAGGGAAATCATTCGTAAATGATAAAATATCCTGTCTGGTCCATGGAACATGTACATATCCTCCTCCAGGTATTTCTCTCATAGGATAAGTATTCACTGGTTTCTCCTTTTCTCTCACAGGAAATGCTGAATAAGTCCTATCCTCTGATTCTTCTCTTTTCTTGTACCACCTATCCTTCCACTTCTCTACATCACCCCATCTTCGCAATAATGCGACCATTTCTTTAATCTGTCCTGTTCTACCAGTACCATTCAGATTTTCAATGTCTTTGTCTGTGAAATCCATCCTGTAAGACTTCTGCAAAGCTTTCACCTTATCAATATCAACTCCCTGTTCATTCGCTACTGCTCTTAACCTGTCATGTGTATTTCTCGCTCTCCAGGTGATATTTTTACACATAAACAACAGCTCACCTTCATGATGGTTTTTTAGAATTTCTGTAGGAACTGTCCCTGCAACAAGCTCTTCTAATTCTACACGTAACCTAGCCACATCAATTGCCTGTGAATCTTTATCCCTCTTTTGAAGAACTTTCATCCAATCATTCAAATCTTCAGCTGTAATTTCAGTAGTTTTTCTCACTGGAACCACTTTCTTTCTGCGGTTCTAAAATCGGCATCCCTGAACAACTAGCTTCACTAGCATCCAGTCTTGAATTAGACTGTACCTCTAATCCTTCACTACATGTGTCATGTCTGGATTGTCTCAGATCACTACTTTCTGTCCTTCTTTCTGAATCTCCTGAGGGACCAGCAAAACTTGTTATCTTATTTCCAACATATGGAATCACCAAACCATTTTCACCTGTCCTCTGTTTGTCAAAAACAGGCATAACTGGACCTATGGTTACAGGTACCGTAACAGCTTCCAGATTCTTTGTTAGCTCTTTAATCTTTTCAGTCAGCTCTGATGTAGTTCTGGCTAATTCTCTTGTATTCTCGTTACCACATCGATTCTCTCTCTCTCTGAAAGGATTACCACTTCTTAACTCAGGTGTCACATTTTCTGTCTCAATGGTACGCAATGTATCTCTTATCGGAGAAGCAACTGGTGTGCTCTCTTCTGGTTCTGGTCTATATGGAGGTGGTCTCTTGTAAATCATGTCATTCAAGACCTCATCCTCATACTCATTAACTCCATATCTTCTCATTTCTGCCTCAGGAACCCTTTCTGCTCCCTTCCTTTCTTCTTCAACAGTCCTCATAGGATATAATCCCTCTGACATACTAGCATCTCGCCATCTCTTCATTCGATCATGATGAGTTTCACGATCATGTCTCCTCCCAAACATGTACCTATAGTGTCCTCCAGACCTCTGCTTTTCTCGCTCATGCACTTCCTCTTCCCATTCCACTAAAGCCTCAAACTGTGTCGGCCTTGGTCTTGGGTCAAGACATAACATCTTTTCCCGTAAATTTCTCAACACGGCCAGATTAAATGAACCATGTTCCGGAAATGCTAGGACACCATCTTCCTTGGTATACCTAACCCAATTCTCCAACCATATACAGGTATGATACCCATATCTCGCAGCCATGAAGGATGCAGGTGTTTTCGCTGGAGGTAACAATTCACCCTCTCTTGTTTTAACATCTTTATCCTTGTCAAACCAACGCTTTATCTTTCCGAACAAAGATTTTTTCTTTTTCTCTTCTTGGTAATACATTTTAACGTTTACCAAAACTTTCTAATCCCTTCCGTATTACAACTACACAATACGGTTTTTATCCAATAACAGCGCGACTCACACTAACGCACCAATCCTGGAGCGCCTACGTCACTAGAATAACTCTTCCAATCCTTGCGCGGCTCACACCAACGCACCAATCCTAGCGCAAGCACTATCCTGATCCAATATCCAATCAGAGCGTGGTCTCTATGACGTCAGCAGCCGCTGCAGTCGCTTCTGTCTCCTGTCTCCTGTCACTCGTCTACCCCTCCTTTACAAAACTCTTCAGTAGACTTCGTGTCAGATTTCTACAAAATCTATTAGTTACAACATATAAACATCTCCATCGTCTGCTTCGCTAACCACAGAATAGTAAAGAAAATTCTATTTCACAAGAATCCCGTCTTTCACTCACTTCTGTTTCAGTACGGAATTAATACTCTCGTTGACACAGTAGCACATCCCTCTACTCTGCCCTTCTAACATACATTCATTAACTGCTTCCTCTAGGACTTATCCAAAAGAGTTTTACAATCAACTAAATGTATAAGCATTCACGCACATTCATACAAGAAAATCTAGTACATACACACAGAATCCTGCTTCCCGAGAACAGCGAACAATCTGTCCCGCTACAGAATTATAACACACGTTAACCAAGCAGCTTACCTCTGCCCAGTCCTTCAGACAAGCTCAGAGAATACCTATTACTTTTCCGTGATAAGCTTTAACGGTGAACCTTACGGATCCCTGGGACTTAAGACCAGAGTTTCACAGATAACCTTCGCTACCATACACACTCCTTTTATACCAGAAATATATCTAATAGTAACATACGACAAATGTCACTGATTCCGAACTCAGACAATGTGACGCGCAACTTCAATTGTCACACGTTTTTTTTTTCCTACAATCCCGTCTTTCCCGAGAGCAGTATATACTTCCCTCTGCCCTACTACGGAACTGCTACTAGCTCCCAAGTTCCAGAAGCACTACATATAACTCAACATGACGACTCCAACATATAGTATTAGTACATATACCAACATCAATCAATAATCAATAATCAATAAGCCAATGTACAAGCAATCTAATCAGATCAAGACAATCATCAATAACCATCAAATTCTGCTACCAGGAAATTGGTGCAGATTGGGGTGTACAAAATCTCCCTACTTCCACGGATAGAGTAATTTCACAGTTACACGCACATACACTCATCATACACTTGGGCCCATTTCACTAACATACACTCAAATACCCTACCATCACTGAACCTGTGGAAGAAAACTCCTAAACACCCTGCATCTACACTGAGGTCGATAGGACCTAGTTATTGTAACTGTCCTGAGTCATGATCTAAACAATCTATACAACAATAATCAAAATAGAGTACTCAATAATTGACAAGAAATAACCACCGACACTGTAATTAAAAATTATGGTACTTTATCTAAAATTAGTCAAAGTAAATCAATCAGAGTAAATCATCATTCTCATAATTACCTATTCTAGCTAAATGTCAGAATGGGTCAGGACAGGTCTCTCAGTAGAAGTCTCCCGAGTCGCCGTCCTCACAGCATGGATCCTCACCAACGCAGATTTGGGAAGAAGTGGCGAAGTGGCAAAGACCCTCTCTAAGCTAACAATATTTATAGTATTTTAAACAAAAGAAAGCAACATAAAGTGTTCTAAACGTCCGCTGAACCGCTGAGCAGAGCGAGCAGGAAAGGATGTAGCATCGCTACATTTGGAAAATCTCCGCTCAGAGAAATCACAAAAATAAAAAGACAGAACAGGAACCAAAAATTAAAAAGTATCTTTCGACATCCACATTTCCTCGGGACTAACATGATGAGCTCAGAGTTCATTCATTATGGCTCCTTTGTCCTCCAAGGCTATTCAAATGTGTCTTAAGACTTGCCCAGAACTGCTGCTGTCCTCACGGAAAATTTTAACCAGGCAAAGACTGTGGTCAGATGACTCTCGACCATGTTCAGCAAGGCCTTCTCATCACAAATTTTACTCGAGCCCAGGCTGCAAACGGCAGCCATCTTATATTAGGCCAAGACGTACCATCTTAATTAAAAGAGACAAAAACAACGTTACCACAGCATAGTGATTAAACAGTGTTAACCCCACTAATACCCTTATGTGTATGTAATTATCTAGCCTTTGCAACACAGAAAAGCATTAATCCAAAAGCGTTTTGTGCTTTAAAATAAACAGCACACAGCAACGTTTATTTAATAAAACATGCACATTATCAATAAGCAAACAAAAGCATTCCCACGTGTCGTTTTTCTTCTCATTAGTACGTGTTGATAAGTTTAAACATTTACACAAAACAAATAATTAGTAATTAATAATTAATAATTTTAATTATGACAAATAGACAAACCAGAGCTTAAAAACCCAATAGATTTTCAACAGAAAACTCTGCTCCTCCAGCAGTAGTGCCCCTTTGGCGTTGAGAATGTTGATCTCTCTTTGGCCCCCTCGGTCAAGGCAATCTGCCAGTACCCAGACGTCAAGTCAAATGTACGGAGGTACCGGGCAGCTCCCAGCCGAGCCACGAGCTCATCAGCTCTGGGGATGGGGTGAGCGTCAGTCTTGGTGACCGCATTGAGCCCACAGTAATCCACACAGAACCGGAGCTCTGGGGTGTCACCAGGCGTAGCAGCTTTTGGCACAAGGACCACTGGGCTAGCCCATGGGGCTGCTGGATGGCTCAATCACCCCTAGCGCCAGCATCTTGGAAACCTCCTCCTTGATGCTGGCCCTGACTTTATCAGCTACTCTGTAGAATTTTTGTTTTACAGGCAGGCTGTCCCTAGTGTCCACATCATGGACGCACCAATGGGTGACTTCTGGGGTCAGGGAGAACAGGGAGGCGAACTGACCCAATACCTGGCGACAGTCCCTCAGCTGTTCTGGAGTCAGGGTAGGCGAGAGGTTCACCCCATCCACTGACCCATCCTTTTCTCTGGTTTACAGGAGGTCAGGAAGAGGTTCACTCTCCGCTTCTGCCCCATCATCTGTAGCCAAGAGCATGGTCGCATCAGGACTCTCAAAGTGGGGTTTGAGGCCGTTCACATGGAGAACTCTCAGAGGATTCCTAGCAGACTGTAAGTCAACCAAGTAGGTCACTTCACTCCTGCGCGCTACCACCTCATAAGGCCCAGTCCACTTATCTTGGAGCGCACAGGGCTCCACTGGTGCCACCACCCACACTTTTTGCCCAGGTTGAAACTCGACCAGAGTGGTATTCTGGCCGTACCACCGTTCCATTTGTTCCTGGCTGGCTTCCAGATGCGCCTGAGCGAGTTGCCTGAAATGCCTAGTTTGGTTCCTGAAGGCCAGCATGTAGCTATATACATCCTGGGGGGGTTTACTAGGTGCCTTCTCCCAGCCCTCCTTCACCAAACTCAAGGGTCCTCTTACAGGGTGCCCATACAGGAGCTCAAAGGGGCTGAACCCTAGGGACTTCTGTGGCACCTTTCTGTAAGCAAACAATAGGCATGGTAAGAGGACGTCCCACTTAAGCCTCATGGGTTCCTCAAGACCTATAATCATGCCCTTCAGTGTCCGGTTAAATCTCTCAACCAGACCGTTAGCCTGGGGGTGGTAAGGCATGGTGAACTTCAAGGTTACACCACACTCCTTCTACAGGGTTTTTATATACCTAGATATGAACTTAGTACCCCGGTCGGACACCACCTCTCTGGTGAACCCCATGCGGGAGAAAATCCCCATCAGTGCACGACCCACCACGAGGGCTGTCACCATCCGGAGAGGGATGGCCTCTGGGTACCGGGTGGCATGGTCCACCAAGACCAGGATGAACCTGTTGCCCATGGCTGTCTTGGGATCTATAGACCCGATGATGTCAATGCCCACCCTCTCAAAGGGGGTGCTGACTACAGGAAAAGGTTGGAGAGGAGCCTTGCGCTTTCTCCCACTCTTACTACTTGCCTGGCAAGTCTGACAGGTTCTACAATGAGTATCAGAACTCTTGCGCATTTGAGGCCAGTAAAAGACAACATGGTGGGGCTGTGACCCCTACTTATTGCAAAATAACCTAATAAAATTTGTTATTAAAAAAAAAAGTGGGTGACAAGCTTCTCAAATGTCTTGTCCTGTCCCAAATTTCCTGCTAAAGGCACATCATGAGCCAACCCCAGTAGGAAGGCTCTGAAGCGCTGGAGTACCACAAGCACACGGGCTGATCCAGGCTCAGCAACCTTAGGCTTGCTATATAGGAGATCATTCTCCCAGTAAATCACATGTGACCCGGACTGATCACCTGCTGCCTGGTTTGCTGCTTGTCGCCGCAAACCTACAAGAGAAGGGCACTTTTTCTGCTCCATGCAGAATTCCTCCCTGGAGGGCCCTCCCTCCTGCTGCCATTCGGTCAGCTCAGGTAGGTCCCCCAGTTTAGCTACTTGCTCACCCATAGACTCCAGGGCATACCCCTCAAGGGGTGCCTCCTCCTGGACCGTGGGAACTTTGGAGGCCGGTTTCCAGCACCCCCTGCCTCTCCGCTTTAAGGCAGGCACCTGGGCCACTGTTTCAGGCTCCAGGTCCTCTTGAACACCCTTACTGGCTCTCATAGACTGAGGGGTCACACATGCCCACTCAGGCAGACCCAACATCTCCAAATGCACCTGGCGCTCCACCTCCTTCCAGGGAGAACTCTCCAGGTCATTCCCCAGCAGACAGTCTACAGGCATGGACGGACTTACAATGACCTTCAAGGAACCTGAGACACCCCCCCCCCCCACTCAAAGGGAACTAGCGCCACCTTGCAGAGGCACACAGAGTTGTCTGCTGCAACTACAGGGTGAAGTACATTGGGAATTACATGCTCCTCAGAAACCCACTGACACCTGACAGATGTCGAACTGGCTCCTGTGTCTCTCAGAGCCTCCACCCTCCTTCCATTGATGGCTACCCACTGCCTGTACTTTTTAGTGTTCTCAGGCAGAAAGGCTTCCTGGGCCATCTCTCGATCTCCTAATGAGACCAGGGCCATACCTGCTTGCTCCTCCCCATTCCAAGGACACAATTCCTCCCCCAACGCTACACTCACTAAACCCGGTGTTGGAGCACCAGTGGGTTCAGGTGGTTTCTTGGGGCATTTAGGGGCATTGTGACCCATTTCTTTACAGAAATGACAAGTAGGATGACCTCTATGGTCCCGCTTGCCCTTAGGGCGCCAGGACATCTTAGCCTTGGGGGACTGGGACCCTTTTATCTGGTAACTACTTTGGGGTCCTTTAGAGAACTCCTTTTGCTTACCCTTGTCCTCCCCCACCTTCAGTGGGGCACCCTGTAACCTTTGGTAGTGGTACCCCATCCCCTTGTGGACCCGGGTGCTGGTCCAGCGGTCCTCCTCCTCAGCAAGCTTACCGGGATCAGTCAGCCTACTGTCTAACAGATGCTGGCGCAGCTCTGGAACACATAGACTACTCAAGTGCTCCCAACTAATTGAATTACATACCAGCCCTTAAAATCAGTTACTTTGCTGCCCGTCATCCAACCATCCAGTGCAAGCGTGTACGCATTCACACATTCCACCCAAGTACTGGACTCCAGTTTCTTGAAGTTCCTGAATTTCTGCCTGTACTGTTCAAGGGTGAGCCCATACCTGAGGCATAAATCCTCCTTCATATTGGCGTAGGTCAGGGTTCCCGCCCTCTCTAAGGGTGGTAAAACATCCCTCTCAGAAGCCTCAAAATGTTTCCATAGGCCCGCCCCCCAATGCTTCAAGGGCACCCCGTTCATCCTCAGCGCGATCTCATATGCTGTGAACCACGCATACATATCATCACCCCTTTGGTAATCTCGCACTAAGTCTTTGGAAATGTACACCTTACCCGCTGGCACTGGCTGTGGGCTGCCACCATTCGAACTGGACTCCACCTGTCTAGCCTTAATGTCCCGTTCTGTCATGGTTAACTCATGAGCTAAGAGAATCTTTTTCTCTTCCAAGGCGAGAGCGTTCTTGCTCTCCTCTGCTCGCTTTTCACTTTCAATGCGCAGCTTTTTCTCCTCTGCTTGAGCCTTCAGTTTTAAAACCTCCAACTCATGCTCTCTGACCCTTTGGTTTTCCTCCAGCTCCTCCGGGGAAAAGCTCCTCCCTGAATGGTTACTACCAGCCCCTGAGACTGGTCCTTCCACTGGCAAATCCTGTGGACCAAATCCATTCCCTGGGTCATCCTCATCCACCTCATTATCACCTGTCTCCTGAGCTTCTTTGGCTTCTCACCAGGCCCTCAAGGCCGTTTGCAGCTCCTCCTTCTTGGTGCTACTTTTCATGGGACATCCCAAAGCTCTGCAGAATGGCCTCAATTGATCAACTTTGTAGGTAAGCAATGCCTCAATGTCGAATTCTGATTCTGCAGCCTCACTGCCTTCTTGACTCCTTTGAGACATGATGTGTGGCTTAAAGGTCGCTCAAAAATAGAACCAAATATCAAAACACAATATGTGGTTGCGTCGTGGTCTGACCTAAACTAGTGATGTTTACCAATCACTGTGAGTTAGTTGCAAATACAAGTTCAAATCCCACCGCTGCCACCAATGTTAGAACTGGGGGTCTCTAGTTGGCTGAGGGAGGGACCTTAGTCCAAATAAGGACCCCTGCTTCTAGTCAGGGTAAGGAGGGATACACCTTCAGATAACCCCTGCTCACCCCCTGGTAGCTTGGCACAAGCAGCCAGGCTTATCTATGGTCCCGCTTGCCCTTAGGGCGCCAGGACATCTTAGCCTTGGGGGACTGGGACCCTTTTATCTGGTAACTACTTTGGGGTCCTTTAGAGAACTCCTTTTGCTTACCCTTGTCCTCCCCCACCTTCTGTGGGGCACCCTGTAACCTTTGGTAGTGGTACCCCATCCCCTTGTGGACCCGGGTGCTGGTCCAGCGGTCCTCCTCCTCAGCAAGCTTACCGGGATCAGTCAGCCTACTGTCTAACAGATGCTGGCGCAGCTCTGGAACACATAGACTACTCAAGTGCTCCCAACTAATTGAATTACATACCAGCCCTTAAAATCAGTTACTTTGCTGCCCGTCATCCAACCATCCAGTGCAAGCGTGTACGCATTCACACATTCCACCCAAGTACTGGACTCCAGTTTCTTGAAGTTCCTGAATTTCTGCCTGTACTGTTCAAGGGTGAGCCCATACCTGAGGCATAAATCCTCCTTCATATTGGCGTAGGTCAGGGTTCCCGCCCTCTCTAAGGGTGGTAAAACATCCCTCTCAGAAGCCTCAAAATGTTTCCATAGGCCCGCCCCCCAATGCTTCAAGGGCACCCCGTTCATCCTCAGCGCGATCTCATATGCTGTGAACCACGCATACATATCATCACCCCTTTGGTAATCTCGCACTAAGTCTTTGGAAATGTACACCTTACCCGCTGGCACTGGCTGTGGGCTGCCACCATTCGAACTGGACTCCACCTGTCTAGCCTTAATGTCCCGTTCTGTCATGGTTAACTCATGAGCTAAGAGAATCTTTTTCTCTTCCAAGGCGAGAGCGTTCTTGCTCTCCTCTGCTCGCTTTTCACTTTCAATGCGCAGCTTTTTCTCCTCTGCTTGAGCCTTCAGTTTTAAAACCTCCAACTCATGCTCTCTGACCCTTTGGTTTTCCTCCAGCTCCTCCGGGGAAAAGCTCCTCCCTGAATGGTTACTACCAGCCCCTGAGACTGGTCCTTCCACTGGCAAATCCTGTGGACCAAATCCATTCCCTGGGTCATCCTCATCCACCTCATTATCACCTGTCTCCTGAGCTTCTTTGGCTTCTCACCAGGCCCTCAAGGCCGTTTGCAGCTCCTCCTTCTTGGTGCTACTTTTCATGGGACATCCCAATGCTCTGCAGAATGGCCTCAATTGATCAACTTTGTAGGTAAGCAATGCCTCAATGTCGAATTCTGATTCTGCAGCCTCACTGCCTTCTTGACTCCTTTGAGACATGATGTGTGGCTTAAAGGTCGCTCAAAAATAGAACCAAATATCAAAACACAATATGTGGTTGCGTCGTGGTCTGACCTAAACTAGTGATGTTTACCAATCACTGTGAGTTAGTTGCAAATACAAGTTCAAATCCCACCGCTGCCACCAATGTTAGAACTGGGGGTCTCTAGTTGGCTGAGGGAGGGACCTTAGTCCAAATAAGGACCCCTGCTTCTAGTCAGGGTAAGGAGGGATACACCTTCAGATAACCCCTGCTCACCCCCTGGTAGCTTGGCACAAGCAGCCAGGCTTATCTCCAAGGCAATGTGTAAAGTATTTGCAACCACAATCCCAGTAACAGAGTGATAACACCACACATGGACACCACACTGGTTTCATAAAAATAACAGTATCTTTATAAAAAGGAATACGATGAGACCAAACGATAGAAAACCAACATATGCGTATTTGTAATAATTCACTTGGCCGGTTACTAGGCCAGCAATCACTAGTAGGTTCCTGCGGTATTAATGAGCAATTTACGATCTCCAATGCAGTCCTAATGCAATGCTATGCAGTTCGTTATATAATAATAGGACAGTCCTTAATGCAAGAATCAGGCAGTTCGTAATGCAATAATAATGCGATTCGTAATGCAATAATCAGGCAGTATGTAATGCAATAATAATGCAGTTCGTGATGCAAGAATCAGGCAGTTTGTAATGCAATAATAATGCGATTCGCGATGCAAGAATCAGGCAGTTCGTAATGCAATAATAATGCGATTCGAGATGCAAGAATCAGGCAGTTCGTAATGCAATAATGATGCGATTTGCGATGCAATCTGCGCGGTCAACTCGGGCCCCCACTAGGCCCCAACAGCAGAGACAACGGTCATAGACTTACAGGGGTGGCCCTGGTCCTGCTGGGCAGATCTGGGCCCCTCGGGGACTCAGCGCGTCTAATGCGGTGCAGCGGTAGAGAGCTCGGAGCACTCCTGTACTCCTCCTGCATGCCTCTCCAGGCCACACACGCTTGCGGCTCCCGACCGGAGTCCATGCCTTACCTGGGGGGGGGGGGGCTGCCTCGCTCTCTCTCTCTCCCCACTCGTCGGATGCCCTGCTGGGCGATCCCTATCACCTTGTAGCTTCCTTAGCTTCAAGCAATCCTTTAGCACTTTGCGGCTCAGGACGGTGGCGGTGATCCTCACTCACAGCCTCAGTTACGATGACGGCTTGGGACACAAACAGCAAAACAGCAGCGTGGATGATGTTTCACACTGCAGGGTCAATGCGATCCCGAAGCACTTCGTAAACAGTACCACGGACCATACAGCAGTCTCAGGCATTCAAGAGCACCACGCACACAGTGTCGCTGAGACACAGTCCTCAGTTCCAAGTACCCTGTTATGTGGCGGCGTTCTTTACTCGCAGCCTCTGTTACGATGACGGCTCGGGCCAAAAACAACAATACAGCAGCGTGGACGATGTTTCACGCTGCGGGGGCAATGCGATCACAGGTACCTCGTGAACAGTACCACAGACCGCACGGCAGTCTCAAGCGTGCAAGAGCACCACGCACACAGCGTCGCTGAGACACGGTTGGAAACTTTTGTGTTCCTGAGTTCCACAACAGGGGACCAGCTCTCCTCGGGCCCTTGGAGACACGCTACTTCAGGACACAGCACACAGCAAAGTCCTCACAAGCATGGGGACACCGCACTCAACAAAGTCCCTTGTCCTCTCCTTAGTCAAATAAGCAAACTTCAGGCCAGCCCCAGAACACACAGCAAGGGCAGTCCTTCTCTTCAGTCTCTTCAGCTGTTCTTCCTTGGCAGAGGTTCCTCTTGATCACAAAGTAGGTTCAATCCTTTTTCAGTATGGATTGCAGTCTTGAGTTCAGGGGTTTCAGCTCTTACATTTATACCCCTACATGCCTTTGAAGTCTTTATGTTCAGGGGTCTCTGAGGCCAATCCAAAACAGTTCTGGGTGCCTTCCTGCCAGGGCGCACCTTCTTCCTTTGATAGTGGGGGCCTGGGGGCCCAGACGCTCAGCAGGAGGTGGAACCATCCTTTTGTGCCAGCAACACAGCCCTCTTAACATCCAGGGTGCTACTCCTCCCCCTACATCAAATGCAGGCCCAGGCTGTTGGTGTCTCACCTTCTCCTCCCTGGGGTCAGGACACTTCCCAGACCCTGTCACATTTAAACCTAGGCAGGCAATATACAACCAGGCAGAGGCACACAATATGGTTCAAGACAAGAAACCAGCCACTTTTAACGTGGTTTCTAAGCACACGATTTAAAAACCATCTTCACAAAATGATGTGTTATTAAATTCTAAGTTCAGGCACACTAAACTCCATCTCTCCATCTTATACCTATGGGAAGATATGCTGGAACCATGGGACACAGCATTCCTCATTCTGTCCTATGGGCAAGATGGCCTTGCAACAGTGAAAAACGAATTTGGCAGCCTTTGACTGTCAAGACATGGTTAACACCTCAGTACATGTCCTACCTTTCACATACAATTCACCCTGCCCAGGGGGGGGGGGGGTACCTTGGTCCTACTATAGAGGTGTCTGATGCATATAAAAAGGGAAGGTAAGGCCTGGCAAGTGGGTGCACTTGTCAGGACAACAAGGCAGTTAACAAAATGTGTGCAGGCACTGCAGTGGCAGGCCTGAGATCTCTCTTTAGGGCTACTTGTGTGGGTGGCACAATAAGTGCTGCAGGCCCACTAGTAGCATTTGCATTACCAGCCCTGGCACACATAGTGCACTTTACTAGGTACTTTACTAGTATGGCAAACATTCCAATCATGGACAACCACTTACCATAACACTTTATACAGGGAGTGTGAGAAGTTGGCCTGGCATATGCTGTTCCTAGTTATAGGGACACCTTGCACCAGTCCAATTCAACCCTTATTGATGATAGGTTTAAGACAACCTTTAAAGAAAGCTATCCTAGTGGTAGCTGTGGAGAGCAGCCTTCAGGCTAAGTCTTGAAGGAGTGTTAAGCTTATTGTTTTACCATAACAACCTCTTGAATAACCAAATGAAAGAGTAGCCCACACAGGTATATATATAAAATATATGTATTTATTCTAGACAGAATCCCACAGTCACTTTATGTGGCTAGTGGCAAAGTTACAATTCAAACAAGCATTTATAAACACAATAAATAGCACAGAAATCAATGGGCCCCAGGGGGGGACCAAACCATATACTAAAATAGTGGTATAAGAACCACGACAATTCTACAGGCAATGCCTAGGGCATTCAGGATCGCTTGCCCCTTCAGAATCCACCCACAGTTAAGAGGAGGGGGGCCCACGGGAGACGCGTGCAGTGCAAAGAGCTGCTAACGGGATCGCAATGATGGCCTATGGAGAATGTCGCGGTTGAATATTTAAAGCTTAAGGACACTTCTAGCAACAGTACAAAGTTAAGGCTTGAGACTTAAGGCTTTGGAGAGCCCACCACCACGGGAGTACCGAAGTACCACTGTTACCTGCCCCAGGGAAGCCGGGTACATAGGTCGATTCTGGTGTCGGGTCGCGGGCTGATTTTCTATGGAAAAGTAGTCCAAACTGCTGCTAGCTGAAAGCGTCGTTGAAGTCGTGAAGATTAAAGTTGAAGAGAAGATAAAGATGAACCTGAAAGCAGAGGGGACAGAGTCTGGGTCACAGCAAAGTGACCAGGGAGCTCACAGGAAGGAGCTCGTGGATGTCGGGTGCTTCAGGTGTAGAAGGTACAGCTGGGCTCTGCAGTCACGGGCTCCGGGAGGCTTCAAGGAAGGCCAGCTTCTGGAGGGCGACTGTCCCACGTCGGCTGAGGGTCGCTGCGGTGTTAGTGTCCCGATTGGATCCACTAAGCATTGGCAACCGCAACCCACGCAAGATGAACAAAGCAGCTGCTGGTGCAGACCCACGAGGTCTGAGGGTGCTCACCTTTGCAGGGAGCGCAGAGCAGGCCTGGAGCAACCAGGGGAACTCTTGGAAAGATAGGTTTTCCTCCGGCAGGGCCCACAAGTCGAGAGACAAGGGACCACGGAGGGCAGCAAAATGGAGTGCGTAAAAGGGCTCCCACGGGCCACCGGAGCGGACTAGGGAGCTGAGCTTTGGCACGGAGGCTGCTTGAAGGTTGGCTCAGAAATGGGCCAAAGCACAACTTCCCCACTGGTCGGGGTCGTGTGCTATGCAAGAGGTGGCTGGGGTCTCGGGGTATGCAGGGATCTCGGCACCCACGTGGTCCACGGTGCTCAGGCTTGCTGGGCACGCTCACAGGACTCTGGGATGCACTGGAGACCCACCTCAAGGTTGATGGAAGGCGTCGAAGTTCGTGAGAGCAGCGAAGTTCCAACCGGGTATCTTGCAGTCTTTTAGGTGCCTGCCAAGCAGGGGGATAACTCCTTTATCCCAAGGGAGATTTCTTCAGTCAGCTGGGCAGCAGCTCGTCGAAGGTCAGTTCTGTGAAGTTCTGGACGAATCTAAGGCTCTAGGGCAAAGTTATTCCCATATATCCCCAAGATTAGGGGATGGTCCCAAATAGAGCCTACCAATCAGAGTAGAGGCGGGAAAGGGTGGCTACACCCACTCCCCTTTGTGTGTTTCCCGCCTGGGCGAGGGGCAGGATGCCCCTGAACCGGTTCCAGGCGGTGTATGCAGAATTGGGGCTCTGCAGCTGCCTACGTGCAACTCTGAATGGACATTTGGTGCACCCACCCTGTTCCAATCCACATATCCTGTCTGGGGAGGTGCTGGCACCTCCCTGCCACAGGAGCCCTATTGTCCAGATGGCGAGGCTGGGGTTTTCCCCAGCAACAGCCAGCCAGAGTCGTGTAGGTGGCGGACAGTAGCCATTTTGTGGTACATGTGCACTTTTAAATTGGTGTCTAAATTCTACCGCTTTTCCCATATCACCCTCCTAGCAAGGGGGAATCGTGCCCCCATGCCCATGGCTGGACTGGGGGTATGATTCCTTCATGTTTGACACCAAACACGATATGGTTCTGTGTAGCCATTCTCAAGTTATCGCGATGACGCGATTCACTTATAATGCGGTTAAGAGTATATGGTATGGCTACATTACAAACAACCCAGTAACGGTTTTACGAAGGTTGCAGAGAGGTCCTACTCACGTAGGGGTCCCCCCTCACACATACCTCAGCACCCAGCCCTGTAGGATTACCAGGGCCTGCCATAGGGGTGACCTATGAGAGTATATGTGTTGTAAGGGTATGGGATATAGGGTACCTACATCCCTGTAAGGAGTGCTAGCACCACCTTACCCAGACTACAGTAGTGGTCTGGTGGTGTCAGTTTGGGTGGCTGTCCCAGGGTGGCACAATAAGTGCTGCAGCCCTGGTAGGCCTACTGGGGGACCCATGCCCTGGGTACCTAGGGTACCATCTACAAGGGACTGGTAGGGCATGCCCAGAATCCAATTAGGTTTGTACCTAGTGTACTTTACATCAGTTTTAGGGAGAAAGCAGATAGGCTGGGGTCCTGGATAGCAGGATCCCAGCCAGACTAGTCAAAAACCACTTAAATACCAGGCAAAAAGTTGGGGGCAACCATTAGTCAGATTCCACTCTCCTACAGGGAGCACTTGCACTTTGACACTGATCAGCAGTGGCAAAGTGCCCAAAGCATCTAAGCCAGCAAAAACGAAATCCAGCACAGCATCAAAAATAGAGGAGGTAGAGGCAAAAAGTCAGGGGTAACCATGGCAAGAAATGCCAGGTCTAACACGGAGGATAGGACCATCCACAAGCTTTTTGGGGCACTGATCAAGACATATTTTGGGGCCACCCATTCCGAAACAGCTTTTCATTTGTTATCGAATTTTAGCCATTTGATAACTTGGGTCTCATTACGATAGCAGTCGGAAGAGCATACGACCGTCATCAAAGCGGCATTGGGACTAGTCGACAGGGAGTTGGTTGTCTGACACACTATATTTTGATCTGACCACCATATAGGTGGTCGTAAAATGCCTTTTTCTACTGCAGCTTGTGCTGTGGCCCAGAAAAAGGCAGCAGCTCAAGCTCCAGTAGAAAAAGGCAGTTTTCAAACATCCATTAGCAGTGACCCACGTGGACGGGGGCCTTGCTTGGGGCCCCCAAAGTCCCTTTGGGACCGCTATGAAAAGGCTGTGGGAAATGGGCATTGTGATCCTGACGGCGGTGTCTCAGCAGGCACCGCCTCCATTAAGGGTCACAATTCCAACCACCGCTCCGTCGGAATCACTAGGTCCTGGCGGAAGCGGCAGTCCCTCCGCCTGCACACAATGCGACACTTGGCTCGAAGGGCTGTCTCTGTCGGTGGGATGAACAGCAGCATGGCCAAAAGGCCAGTGATCAAGGGGGTGTGGCATGGGGGAGGTGAAGGGAACGTGTCATGGAGTGCACTGCAGTTGGCTCGAAGCTGACTGTACAGAAGGGCATCTAGCACTGTGGGGTGAGGGGGTTCTCAGTCTCGAATGGAGGTAGAAATTTGACATCAGGATATATGAATGCAAATGTAATGAGGCCTCACCTGTGTGCTCTCATTGTAGCACCATCATCATGTATCATGTAGCAGTAGCATGGAGTTGCGTGCAACGAGAATGGAGGGGGCATATAGGCAAGGGAGCTGGGCCGAAAGCCTGTAGGCCATCCCATGCCCATCAAGCGCACTCCACAATGTTAATTTCTGCCTATGGCAGCCTGTAGGGCTGATAGAGTGCTGTGGTCAGGGGACAAGGGGCTGCCTGATCAGCCTTTACTGCTATAGGAGACTGGAAATGCATAGGGAAAGACAAAAATAAATATATTAAGCCTGCATGCATACTGCGTATAAAGTCGGGTGCACCCAGGCCTCCCCTTCGGGAACGGCAGTGTGAGCATCTCCCATGTGACCCTGGGGTGCTTGTTAGCCAGGGCTACAAGTATTGAAGGTAAATGTGTGTTGTGCAGTATTGGAAGCTTTAAAAAGAGATACACAAATGTCAGTAATACGACCATTATTGTAATCATGATATGGCTTGTGACAGAGATAAATAAACCCAGAAAGGTACCCTGTCCTTCAACCATTCCTTGGCTTGGCCATGCTTGAGTCTCCAAAAGCTCGTCCAAGTCATGGCTGACCCGGATCCCCAGATAACGTAGCCACTGCAGTGGGTCTTTAGATTCAAATGACTGTGTGTCTACGGTGAGAGGGAATTTAATAGATTAGCCCAGTTGATGTGAATGCCAGAGTAGCCACCAAATCTAATTACTTCATGAATGACAGGGGCCAACTTAGTTTGGGGCTCACAGACATATAGTGTGACATTGTCAGCATGCATGGATACCCACAGCCGTTGGGTGATTAAGTTTAGGCCTCTGTGGGACGGGTGCCCATTGGCACCTTTGCCAGGGCAAGGAGGACCAGGAATTAAGGACACCTCTGTCGAGTCCTGGGCGTGACTGGGAATGGTTCTGAAAGCATCCCGTTAAGACGAAGACGAGCAGTCGGTACGTGTACAGGAGCCGAATCAGGTTCATGAAGCGCAAACTGAGCCCAATGTGTGAGAATATGTGAAACATTAGGGCTACTCTAAAGAGTCAAACACCTTTGTGGCATCAAGCAGTGTTGCAACAGCGGCAAACTGAGGGTCTAGAGTGTGCATTAGGGTGAACATTGTGCGTAGATTGGGCGCTGTGGACCGACCCGGCACGAATCCCGACTGATCTGTGCAGCCGATGTCAGGTGGCTCATGAGAAGCTCTACAAATCTTTTATGTACATTGATCATTGAAAGCGCCTGGTACAAGTTGCATCTATCAGCCAGCTTCCCTGGCTTCTTGACTATGACAAGAACTGCTTCACGCAGAGACGGCAGCAGCAGGCCAGACTCCATAGAGTCTTTTGTACATTGCCAGGAGGTGTGGAGCCAGGAGAGCAGCACACTCCTTTTAAAGAGAGGTGGTGAGGCCGTCCAGGCCAGGCGCCTTGTCACCAGGGAGGTTCTGGATGACCTGGATTATTTACTCCATTGTAAAGGAGGAATCCAGGTACAGATGGTGGTCTCAGTCCAACCAGAGCAGCTGGATAGAAGCCATATAGATTAATAGCTCCTCCTCCTCCTGAACTGTCGAGGCACTATAGAGGCGAGTATAAGAGGAGGTCATAGCATGCCTGCTGCTCTTGATGTTCATCGATGAGAACCACAACATGGTCTGAGGCCCAGGGATTGTGCAACAGGCTAGCAAGCATTTTCCCTGGGCAGTCCCCTTCCTCATGGTGGTGCGCAGTCACCTCCCAATGCAGATAGCCATCCTCTTCTTCATATTCTGAGAAGTTTGTGGGGATGGCCACCATAGTGGAGGCACTTTCGTGGTGAAGAATTCCAATTCAAGGAACCGAAGGTCCTGTTCAAGCATAGTGAGTTGTGCCCGTATCACCTTGAGGATGCCTGACTGCTTCAAAATGCAGTTGCTGCATATTGCAACATTACAGGCCTTCCACAGTGTGGACAGAAAGGTGATCGACCTTTCATTGGTAGCAAAATAGTAAATGATCGCAGTTTGAACCTTATCTCAAAAGACCGCATAAAGGAAGTTGTCATGGACAAGGCACAGGCACCAAGTGAAAGTCTGTGGGATGGCTAGTGGGGGTGAGAGTTCCAGCAGGGGAGGGTCATGATCTGAGAGGGTACGGAGAAAACGCATCGCAGTGGCTGCCCAAGGGAAGGACATTCCAGGTGAGCAACCAATAGTCAATGCGCGACCAAACGTCATACACCATTGTAACACTGAAGCCCTTTGTGCTGGACGCATGCGTCAGCCACCAAACATGAGTAAGGTCACTATCTTCCATTAGCGTGTGAAGTTTCACCATTGCATGAGGACTGGGACGAACAGAGGCACCAGAGCGGTCTGCCCCATGATCTAAGACAACATTAAAATCGTCTCCCCAGAGGACAGCTCCCGGGCCCATACCAGTGATCAAGCACCATATTTTAACAAAGAGAGTCAGGCTATAAGTGTTGGGGCTGTAGTTTGAGGTTGGGTGCCTGTGGACCGTGCTGCTGAGATCATCGCAGATGGCCTGCCGTAGGTGCCAGGACAGCCCCAACACTTGGTTGAGAGCCCACAACCCAGCCTAAAAACAATCAAACACAGAAGGAATCATCCCTTTAGGCGTCAGATAGCCAGGCAAGCGACCCAGTCGGGAAATAACTAGGTGCCGATGAAATGCAGATGCACCAAAGATGAGGTCAATTTAGGCACATAAGATAGATAGCCAATACCATAAAACTATGGAGGTGGGATGGAGGTGTCTGCCTATCTCTAGGCCAGAGGAACCGAGTGCAGGCCGGGCTTGGGCAAGGACCAGTTGTGGAGGCAAAGCACCTCTGAGGAGTAGAGCAGTGCTAGCCACCTCATATGGTACTACTCGTTGTTGCTGAGGTGGCCATCGTTCTGATGAGCGATGAATTTTCAGGTAGGCGTTTTCTCAGATGTGATTTATCATGAGAATTTCATTGTTACTTTGGCATCAGTTAAGATATGAGGCTTCCCATCATAGAGTATGCACAGCTTGGCAGGTTATAACAAAGAATAAGTAATGTCTGCCTTTTGGAAGAGTCGTTTGGCCAGTATGAATTCACAACGGGCAACCTGCACCACCGGTGTCAAATCAAGGTTGAAGGAGACATTGTTTCTCTGATATTGGGTGGAGCGACGTTCTCGGATGAGCCGGAGGATGATATTGCGATCTTGGTAATTAGGAAGTCTAACGATAATAGTTCTAGCTGGAGCGCCGGGGGGCGTGGGCCAAGGGATCTTTAGCCCATTCCACAATAAAGAAAGCCAGCAGAGAGTCTTCAAAGAGTGATCGTAGCATTCTCTCCACAAAATCTTCAATTTTGTCAATGCCCATGGATTCAGTAATCCCCATGATGTGAAGATTGTTACACCAGGTGTGCGCTTCCAGATCTTCATTTTTAATTTTGATGACCTTGAAGACTTTGTCCATGTGGAGCAGATGTTCACCAACCACTGTCTGAGTGTCTTCCGCATCCGATGCACTAGCTTAAAAGTGGTCCAGTCGCTGTACTTGACATCGACTAAGATCTCTTTGAAGTCTGGATCATGCAAAGGGGCTTCCTGAGACCTCTCTGGGGATCCCCTGTGGTTTTATGCAGCTCAGTGTAACGTCTGCCGCTTTCCTTTAAACACCAGTTTAGACTGGCACACTTCCAATGTCCCCATGGACCATGAGCCAGCTGAGCAGGCGGCTATTAGGCAGCATTGCCCCATGGTGGTCTCTTCACCCTGGGAGGGCGGCAAGGGGCTCAGGCACCAGTGCGCCCCCCAAGGCCTCCGGTGAGGATCAGCTAATACCAGGCAGGGATGCACCAGAAGGATCCCCCCACAGTCCACCAACAGGGCAGAAGTAGTAGAAGGCAGGAGCAGCGCAAATGTCCAACAAGACTGCCGGGCCCCGCCACCCCCAAACATCAGCAAGGTGCCAGTGGGTTGAATGAGCAGACTGGCGTTGCAAGAAGAAAGCAGCTCAGGAGATGGGGGGCCCTATTGCAAGCTTGAATGTCCTAAAGAAAATTACAGTTTCCCTCAAGAAGTTGGGTCTGGGGGGAGAACCACACCCCCATGTCAGGGTACGAACTAGCAACTTCATCCCAGCCACGGGAAAGTGGCCTACTTGCACTCTGGTGCAGGGTCGCTGTGCCAGGACTCCACAGGGGCACCTGTCCTGTCCCTAGTCAGCAGGGTGGGCCAGTTGGTGGACAGCAGAGGGGTAGCGCATACAGGGCCTCGAAGCGATGACTGGGTGCACCATGTAGGGGTGTGCAGGGCCTACCTGCAGGGTCTCCTGGTACTATGGAGCACCCGGAGTCTCCCCACCTCGAGTCTGAGGCAATGCTGTTCACAGGCCAAGCGGCGAGCCATGCCTGATCAAAGTGCTGCTCTCTGTGGCTGCATTCTAAGAGCATTATTCAAGTCTGAGTCCCCCTTTGATAGAAACGAGGGAGGCCCAAATCCCCCACATCAGACCAGTGCCGAATGCGCCTCCGGTGGTTCTGGCCACCTACTCACATCCTCGCCGTACTTCATGCAGGGACCAGGCACACAATCACAGGACCGACTACTCAAGCCTGCAGCTCACCAAAGGGTCTCAGCATTGTGAGGGCCATGGCGCTGGAATTCAGGGGGTCACCCCTACCACCAGGCGCACACAGCTCCGCCGGCCTCCATAGCCATAATAATTGCTGCAGCAGCACCATCACTAGGCAGTCCGCGTGCAAGGCTGCTGTGCGGGTCTGTGTGCAGCTTCCTCATTTTGCACCTCCACAGCCATCCTGGAGCTCCAAGCCCTATATGTGCAGCTTCATCACTGCATCACCAGTGTGTGCCATTGATAGGGGGTTAGGATTAAGCCCAAAGACCATGGATTGCTGCTGGATTAAAACATTGGCCGGCAGAGCCCTGCTTAGAAACGGCCATCTTGCTGCTGGGCTCTCTAGCACCTCTGGGCACACTAAAGTTACAAGCACCCGCTACCTGCCTGACCCCACCAGTCCCTGATGCTAACCTACTGCTAGGGATTATCTGGGGAAGAGCAAAGTTGATTGTGACCTACCTCCCGCCACACCCTAAAAAAGAATTCGAAGGCAAGGATTGTAGACCAATGGGGCCCTAGTTATGATGCCAATACAATAATCCAGCGCTGACACATCTTTACCAAATGGCTGCTTGAGCTTCACCACGCAGAGTTGCCTTACCGTGTATGCAAGCAGGCCCCACATCGCGGATGACTCCCTTCCCGGCTTGCAACAATGGGAACTGTGCGAAATAATCGAGCGAACCCCCGAGCCACATCCTATTCTGAGGCACCCACTGACTGGCCTGGGGACCCCCACATCGGACACCATAGGCGCTTGGGATTGACTCATCATCTGGGCTGCTCGTGATGCTGTTTTCCCCCAACTCACCCCTTGGCACATGCAAGCGAGCTCTTACACACTAACAACCTTGCCCTGGACAGCCAGACTCCTTGGCTAACATGGGGCCTCTACGCTGTGGGGCTCAGCGCCTGCTGGCCTGACCGGTGCTGTCTCTTGAGATAGTTAACTCCTCAGGACATACTGGAGTGCCCAGGATAATTGAACACAAATTGGATGTCATCCTGGCAGCTATAGAGAAATCTAGGGTCTCCCTGAAAAACAAAATCGATACTGTAGTGGCAGACTTAACCCTGCCACTTGATGACCATCGCAAACTGGTGGACAAAGTCCATGCGGTGGAACAAATAGTTGCCATCCTCCAGACGAAGGTATGGGAGATGGAGGCATGGCTGCAGGAGCTAAAAGACTGTATTCATACCCTGGAAGAACATGCTGACGATGCAGAGGGCCACTCCTGCAGAAATAATATCTGCATTGTGGGACTCTGGAAAAATGCGAAGGGTCAAGTGGTGACTACTTACCTTGAGCAATGGTTTTATAATATTGTTCCACCAATGCACTCTCGCCCCTCTTCTTCATTGAATGCGCCCATAGGGTCTCATCAAGGAAGCCCCTGCCTGGAGCCGCACCCAGATCACTGGTAGCCCGCCTGCTCTACTACCGAGACTGAGATTTAATCCTTAAAGAAACTCGCAAACTCACCAAGTTGACAGTGGACAATGTATGAATCTTGATCTTCCCAGACTATACATTGGCAGTGCAGCACCAGCAGAGCATGTTCCTCGCCATTAAATGCAGACACCGGGCCCTCAAAGTGAGTTACTCTCTCCTGTTCTCCACACAGATCTGAGTTATTGGGGAAGGACAAACACAGTTCTTCACGGATCCCAAAGACAATTGGGACTGGATTGAGCACTGTGGACTCACACCCTCTACCGCCCCATTGACCGGCATTGATGGATCTGGAGACCCAGAGGGGGAGCCAATGCCACCGTCGGCACCATCGGGAGGCTCACCTCTTACAGTTGCGGACATCACTCAACCTGGAACAGGTCATACAGGAGTGATGGCGCACTATACATATGGTGGTGCCGATACGGGATTCAGCTCAGTTATCAAACTCAGACATCGAAGACACCAAATCCCTCAGTGCAGATGACTCCTCAACCATCAGCCTCTCCTGACTGGGCTCCGCCACCCCACCCAGTGTGACTCCTCAAACAGCAGACAATATCCTTTGAGCCTCATCTACAGCAGCACTGTTCAGCTAATTGAGCATTTATTAAGTAGCATTGCCAATGCAATTGTATGCCTTTCCACTAGTTACTATTAAATTAACAGTCATACCCCCGCTTATCAATTGTAATCCTGTTTGCTACTGTAATGTTTGTGTCCTGGGAGTATGCTGTACAACACATGGGCGTTGCCACTGCACTTCGCAGAGGCCACACAACCGATCCACATGGAGGTTTCACATGCACACACGGCTCACCTACTGTCTCCTTCCTCTTGGAGGATATGCCGTACCTGGACCATGACGTTAATAATTTTGGGCCGTTACACATTGTCCCTCCGCTCCCAATGGTATTCTCAGTTTTATCATTTCATTTTATGTTGGTTTTATATTTGCCACCCTCAGCTGCCCACTTACATACCACTGGACACATGGTAAGCAGCCTACCCAGCTAGGAATATGGACTCCCCACTACTAACTCACTGCGATGACTAACACTAACATACTCACCTGAAATATCCAAAGAATACATACTCCCTTTCACAGATATGTTATCTACTCTTATCTGCATTACCACTTCATGCACAGGAATCACATCTAATTCTCAAGGAAGCTGTGAAACTATAGAAGCGCTAGCAAAGACAGGCCTACTCCGCTAACTACTCTACTTATGCAAGCGGTGCTCTAGTCTGGATCAAAGCTGGTGTTTCATTTATAGCAGACACAACTGTTATAGACCCAGAGGGTAAATATGTGTTTCTAGAGGGCAAGCTCGAAGGTCACCACATACAACTTGGTGCATATATGCCCCCAACACAAATCAAACATGATTCCTGGCCAACTTATCAGGGGTGCTTTCGCTTTCAAATGGGTTCCCTTGGTTACTGGGTGGGGACTTTAACAGTGTTTTGAGAGTTTACCTGGATCACTCCTTCCCCCCTCTTTCCCACACACCTACCACCTCTAAGACCCATGTAATGACCAACTGGTTGCACCACTGGCAGCTGTCTTATGTACGACACATGAATAACGCTTACTCAAGGGTGTATTCATTTTACCTGCATGCAGACAACCTTCACGTATCACTAGACCAGCTGGTCGCCATCCCTCACATCACCCATATCGACTACTAAGAACGCACTCAGACCACAACCCCCAATATCTGCAGGTGAGTTGGTACCAGGGACCGCCCATCCCAACTTGGACGCTAAACTGGCAGCACAACATGACCACCCCTTCCATACCTGCCTTGGCACCACCATAGTAGAACATTTTAACATCAACAATGACTCAGCTCAGCCTTATTGAGTGGGATGCATTTAAAGTAGTCATTAGGGGCAACTGCTTATGTGCCAAGTGGAATATGCGACATCAGCTAGACAAAGATATCTCTAAGATAGAACGAACACTGCTGTGATGTAAGTCTCATCAAGCCCAGGGGGTAAAGATCACCTTGCAAACATGCAGCAAGAACACGCCTCATTACTAGGGAGACTGCATTGCCTTAACTACGCAGGACACTCTGCCAAGACTCACTCTGAGGTTGATAAATTCTGGGTCCCTCATTGGCTGGCTCATCCACCAGGAACAGCCAAGGCATCTCATCCTGGAGCTCAAAGCTGTGTCTGGAGCTCTTCTACACATTAACTGGATATCCATGTCCAACTAACATGCCATTACACTTGATTGTACACATCGGTGGCGCCACATCAAAGGAAAGGATTTTCTCCTTCCTGACTGGTGTGGTCCTTTCTGGTGTGTCGCCGAGCCATCACACCCTTCAAATTCCAGGAAGCCACCTGAGCAATTGCCACTGGTAAGATCCCAGAACCGGACAGACTCCTGGCTGAAGTTTACAATGCAAATGCTCCTCTTTTACCCAATCGTCTGAAGACATTATTTGGCAAAGCCCTGACAGCAGCCTGACTTTCGGCCTTGCTTTGGGAGGCACTGCTCATCACCCTCCCAGAACCTGACAGGGACTCCACAGCACTGGGATCTTATAGACCACTGGCACTTCTCAAAACTGACTACAAAATCTTACCAAGATCATAGTTGACAGACTGGCACCTTTGGTCTCACTACTGGTGCACCCGGACCGAAGTGGGTTTGTTCCAGCCCAAAGAACCTCCCTCAATCTGAGTAGATTCTTTCAGATCTTGGAACACTCCCCTAATTCTGGCCCCAAGCAGGTTGCTTAGTACTGGATCTAGAAAAAGATTTTGATTCACTAGAATAGGCATTTCTGTTTGAGGCGCTGCCGCACCATGGTCTAGGAGCTAGATTCATTCGACTGGTCAAATTTCTTTACACCCAGCCAAAAACCCGGAACCTTCTATCTGATCAAATCCTGATTCACAAGGGCACCTGCCAAGGCTGCCCACTGTCCCCACTCCTTTTTTCTCTGGCCATAGAGCCACTGGCTCATGCATGGGTAGGGCTGGGGAATCCCACTGGGAGATGGTCTACACTTGGTCTCCGTCTACGCAAATGATCTGCACTTTTATCTTAGAGATATCCCCAATGTCCTGACAAACATCACTCAGACACTCAACACGCTCACATAACTTTCTGGGCTCAAGGTTAATTGGACCAAATCCTGTCTCTTTCCACTCACTGCCATGACACCTAATCCTGTGCTTAGCCTTAACAGGGTGCGATTGACATGGTAACCTGTCATGTTCCGCTACTTAGGCATTCAAATCTATCACAGTCCCTCCGACCTCTTTGACAGCAACCATACTAGGGCGGTATTCTCGCTGCAGGCACAGGTTGAGTTCTGGAAGTCACTGCCGTTATCAGTGGCGGGGCGTATAACTCTCGCAAAAATTATTATGCTACTGTGCTTTTTATATTTCTTTGCCAACCTTTCTTTTTACATTAAGAAGTCCTTTTTCTGTTCAGTTGAACAGCTGACAAATGCATTTATCTGGTATGGCACATGCTGTGGGGTGGCTCTAGCTAAATTATACTTACCTACAGACCAGGGTGGCCTTGCTGTTCTGAATTTTGAGCACTACTACTTGGCCACTCAACTGCAATCTGTAGCCTGATTGTTCTCGAGACACTAACTAGGAGACACAGCTACAACCTCCCTAGGGTGGGAGCTTCCTCATATACTACTCTTGTTTCACCCTTGCCCTAAGGTTGCACCACCCTTTCCTCTCTATTTTACTTGTAGCTTACCGCTGTTACAGGCATAGCCTCTTCCTCACAAGGGCAACACAGCCGTATGCCCAGCATCACCTCTCCCAGGCAGACCGAGGGGGAGATTGCTCACCTCCTTGGCAGAGCTGACTCAATGGCACGAGGTGGGTCTTTACACGTTAGGAGACTTGCACAGCGACGGCAGTCTCATTCCTCTTACCAATTTGATTGAAGAAGAGGGGCTACCTCTTGGTCATTTCTTAGTCTTTAATTCACTCATTAGGGCGCTAGGAGTATACACTCTGAGGGATTTACAGCAGGAGCGCCCAATACACCTGACGATCCAATACCTTCACGTTATGGTAATAGGTTGTTAGTTGACATTCTGGTTTGGACTCTGTGCACACACGCAACAGCGCCACACACACCTCAAGTGCCACTGGGAGACGGAACTGGACCGTCCCTCTACAGATAATGAATGGTGTGCAATACTGCAGTATCCTGCCCTCATACTGGGCAATGCCCTCATTTGACTCATACAATACTGTATACTCCACAGGGCATGACACGCCCCTAGCAAGATTAACCCAGGAGCAGCCATGCAGGTAAAAGTGGTGTAGGAGTCGACAGACAATGACGAGGGAAATTACATTTAAAAAAAGAAAACCACTCACCTTGCGCTCGCTGCTTCACTGAGTCGGTGATGAGGCTAGCGCAAGGTAAGTGTTTTTATTTAATTTTCCCTCTCTGCCATGTGTCAGCTCCCCCCCCCACCTCACTGATGCGGTCTGCCTCTGATATTGCTTGCCTGATGCGGATTTTCTGCACATATTCTGGACCTGCCCATCGCTTCACGGGTTCTGGTAGAGCATTACTTCACATTTGATGAGATGCAAAGGGCGTGCCCCATTACACTCATGGGAGATATGCGTGTTGGGCATGCAACGCCCGACCAAGAAGAACAGGGTCACTACCCATTTAATAGATCTAGGTCTGCTGCTGGCCAAATGTCTCATTACCCATAAATGGAGGTGACCCACCCCTCCTGTGATCACTGCCTGGGAATACTCTATGAAAGCGTGGGCACAGGCTGAAAGCATTGCTTTACACAGAGAAGATATCAGGGGTCTGGGCAAGTATCCTATCTGGGATGCTCTTCTCATTGAGTTCCAATCTGTCCTGTTGGAAACTGATGATGACCCCCCACCCCCAGGGGAGCTTTGGCTCTACCAGGGCTGGGTACCCTTTCCCCACCCTCTCCTCCCCCGCCCCCTGGCATGCCGCCTGATTTAGTGCGTATCAGGTACACCAGACTGGATACACCCTCTCCAGACATGTAAATTACTCCAGTTAGTGTAACATTGTGGACAATCATTTATTTGCACAATTGGGAAGGTGCAGGCTTGTTCAAACCTTTTAATGTTTGTTCGTTTTTCCTTTTCCTATTACACTACAGAATATCTTTTTGTTGTTTACATGCAGCAATAATGCTATGCTTCTATTGTAACTATCCCTGCTCGGCCTTCCTTATAAGATGGGCGACCGCACCATTCCATTCAACTTGATTACAGCTGTAATACATACCAAGCAAAAGCATCATGTTTGATATTGTACTGCAGTGTTTATACTGATGTTTGTGGCCTGGCTGAAATATGTATGTTCTACTGTGGAAAGATTCAATAAAAAAGGTTTAAATAAACAAAACAAAAAAACAGGACGGTGACCAAGCCAAGGTCCAGTGAGTTCCAGCACTCAGGTCTGGGACCTATGATAGCAGTGACCCCTGAAGTTCTAAACAAGGCAGAGGACTTCTAAATACCACAAGGCGAACCAAGCAGGGATGACCACCATCACCTTCTGCAACAGGCCTGGACATTATGAAATCAAATTTGAAACCCAATTTTACACCACCACAGAAGTTGAAGGCATCTGCCCACGTCTACTGGCCAAAGTAGGAGCTCCAGAGTCCACTCTCCATGCATCTTTACTGCTGATGGCATGCAACAACTTGAGTAAATACCATTACCCTAATAATCTTATAGTATGCAAGTGGTGTGCTATCTGTAATTAGAACATTGGAATGTTATGTTATGTTATGGATATTTGTAGAATGCATGGCTACCCGAAGACGTCCCAGCACTAGCCGAGAGAGAGGCAGGACACAACAGCTTAATAGGAGGGTTTTTTGAAAAAAAACAAGTTTTCAGACGTTTACGAAAGGGAAGGAGATTTGGTTCTGATCGTAGGTGGAGTGGGAGCGTGTTCCAGAGCATGGCGGAAGTTAAGCAGAAGGAACGACCACCACTTCTCATCCTGTTGATTTTAGGGACCGGAGTCTGGGAGGGTGGTAAGGGGAGACGATGGCTTGGAGGATGGGGGGCCTTTCTTCCAGAAAGATTTGTGGGCAATACATAGAGACTTGAATTGTATTCTGTCCACAACCGGGAGCCAGTGCAGGCCTTGCAAAGTGGCTGTTGGGAATCATAAAAAGCATCCGTGCTGCACAATTCTGGATGACTTGCAGTTTATTTATGGTAGCCCTAGGAGCTCCTAAATACAGAGCATTTCCATAGTTAAGGTGAGAGAGGATTAAAGCCTGGACCATGAGTCTTCTTGCTGAAAAAGGGAGGAGCGTAAGAACTTTACGGAGCATCCGCAGGATGCCATAGCAAGATACTGCTGATTTAGTTGCCTGATGATCAAAAGTGAGTGACTGTTCTAGCCACATGCCTAGACTTTTGATCTGATTTTTGGGTGTGGGTGGGGAGCCAAGAGAGCTTGGCCAAGCTAGGCCGATGCCAGAAATGGGTGAGTTGCCCAGCATCATGAGCTCTGTTGTAATCTCCGTTTAGTTTGAGGAAGGAGAGTTCCATCCATTTGGCGACTCTCTCCAGGCAGGGGCCTAGACTGGACGAGGTGGATTCTGGGTGGTTTAGGGCCACCACTAACTGGGTGTCATCTGCATACGTAACAATGTCTATCCCGAAGGGGAGGACAATCTGTGCCAGTGGCCTCATATCAACATTGAACAACGGCGGGGTCAGAGATGAGCACTGTGGGATGCCGCAGCCAAGTGGGATTTGATCTGACGAGTTGTCCCCTTCAAATACTTGAAAGCTCCTGACCTTGAGGAAGGACTGTAACTAGGAGATGACACTAACTGATAGACCAACATTCCTCAATCTGTGGATCAGGATGTCGTAGTTAACAGGGTTGAAGGCGGCACTGAGGTCCAAGAGGATGATGGCTGTTGATCCTCCTTTGTCTAGGACCACTTTGGCCTTCTCAACCACTGCGAGTAATGCGGTTTCAGTCCCGTGTTGGGTGCGAAATTCAGTTTGAGATGGGTGGAGTATATTATTAGATTCAAGAAAAGCAGAGATAATTGAGTTAATGTGATTGTCTAGCATTTTGCCGATCCCGGGGAGAAGGGAAATAGGGTGATAATTTCCAAGTTTTGAGCGCATTTAAAATCGGAGCGAATGCCACCAGCAGTGCTGTGTTCACTACCTTCTCTGAGCTTATTCTGAGCGTGTCAGCGCCATCAGCTAAGTTTATATCCGGAAGCCCTAATGGGAGTTGGAGGAAGACTTGAGCGTCTCACCTCCAAAATGTCCGCTGTATGGTGGCCCAAGGGAAGTGGGAAAACCCCACTTCCTGGAAAGAAAGAAAGAACAACTCCCTTCACTCAAACAGCAGCCTAGCTGCTGCGGTGGACCGGGGAGCGGAGCAACAGGGGACCGATGAAAGAGGTGAGCAGGTTAAGTGAATGCAGCAGGGAAACAAACAATTTAAACAAATCTAACAGTTACCCACAGATATTGTTAAAAACCAGGGTAAAAACAGGATAAAACAAGTTTTGAGCGAGTTTAAAATCGGAGCGAATGACACCAGCAGTACTGTGTGCACTACCTTCTCTGAGCTTATTCTGTAATTAGAACATTGGAATGTTGAGCGCTCCATTGAAGACAATGGAGTACTTCGGGCTTCTAATGGCTGGTAGAAGCCCGGAGCATCAACATTCCAATGTTTGTTCACAGTTGTTGCTGTGAACAAATGCCTACGGAGCACGGGCTCCATGAGGCCTTTGTTTTGCAAATTAGAATATTCTGCCCTCTATGGGCGGAATGTTCTAATAGCCTTAGAGCCCTCCTTAGCGAACTCTACTGGCCATTAAAGGCCTGCTCCCTTGTTAAAGACCTTTGACTTTCGACTTGGGCCTTTAAGCCTGGAGCAGGCCTTTAATGGCCGGTAGAGCCTGTTACGTCGAGCTGTAAGGCCCTAGTAATTGATGACTACATAATGCGATGGGGTAGCTCAGTATTTACCAATGACATATGACTTGACCTTCAGATCACATGTTAATCTGAATTTCTGAATGGCCTAAATTAGTCCTTCATCTTTCAGACGTTGTTGTATTTTCTCTTAAATAGCTATGATGACTTTGCTAAGCAATAAACAACGGAAAGAGGATCTCACTTACTCTTCTAACCTCCTGGCCATGCAAATACCACCTTAGCCTATCCACATTTTTTGTAACCAGCAGGGCCATATCTGGTAGTGATGGAGCAAGGGCTCGTATAAAAGAGACTTGCTCAAATGCAATCCTCTCATGTAACTCATAACACTGTATTAACAAAGTATTGTGTAAATTAACATGCACCTCATTACATTTTTAGCAAGATGAAGCTTGCATATGTGTTTTACTAACAAGTAACCCAAGTGAGACTTAAACTGGCGGCTAACTTGGGAAACTGTACTGCGCATGCGTGAACTGCATCTACGCAGTATAATGGTCTTTAGCTTGGAGGAAATTTTCTGCAGCTGCACATAAGCATCTAATATGGCCGTTTGAAAGCTCACATGCTAAGCATCCGCCTTGCTGAAACTAAAACATGCTATGTACTAAGTGCTAATGCGGGAAGAGCTATTATAAGCAAATGGGGTTAGAGTAGAGAGATAGGTGGTATACAGTGAAATCATTTTATTTTGACTTTAATATAATTTCTTTTAACCTCTCTACTAGTTCGTATTTGGGCCTCCGAGCGATGCTAATGGTTGTACAGCACGTGACTCCTCACGCAGGTGCAGTAATGACCAGCCAGAAGCCGTGATGGTGTACTTGAATCTCGTCCAAGGCCACATTCGCAACATGTCCTGGGAACCTGATGGACATCATGAAATTTGAACAAGAATAAAGCCACATGAATACAAATTGTTGATAAAGATGTGAATGCGGGTGGGAAATAAAGCTTGGGAAAATAAATCAATGGGCGGAACATTGAACAAAGAACTAAAGAAAATTATTAAACTTAGCATGGTGTGATGATCATCCCCCCTTTGCCTGTCCAATCAGAATTAGGGCTTCCATGAAACTGAAACATTATGGGGTGGTACATGCCATTAGAAAGATATAATTGAGTTAGTTTAGTTAGTTAGTTAAGCTCGTGTTGCCGAGATGCTGAGAGACCGGCATGCTGTCTGAGAGCTGAATAAATGCTGAAGAAGAATCGATTTCCGGACTTAGAATTTGAGCCAATTAATTAGAAGAAGAACCCGGAAGAATTGAGGAGACACATAATGAGAAGAAGATCGCAGAAGAATCGAGGAGGAAGATAGTGTCAGAGAGGGGTGCGACGCAGGCGTCGTACTAGAAGAGGTCATCTATCCTGTCCTGAATCCTGTCCTGTAAACCTGTCCTGAAGTCTTTGTCACCTGAACTTTTGCAGGGGACCCTCCCAGCTCCTTGGCCAATGGGTTGGTTTCCACACCATCCTTGGTAACTATATTTCTGTGTAGTATGTCATTGTGCTGCTCCCTCTATCCTCTCCTATATGAAGTACCGTCAATGTGAAATATCAATTTAATATAGGTGACAGAGTAAAGAATTAATTGACTTTTCTTCCTTGGAGAAACGGAGTTTGTACTGTATTCTTGTTCTGGCTCACATGAATTAACTAGATAAACATTTAAAACTTCTCCCGAGTCTGTGGTTATTTTAGAATGGTAAGGAATATAAATAACTCTGATGTCATTTCACCATCAACAAGTTCCAACTATTAGGTCCATTGACCAGTGGAAAGAACTTTTTGATCAGTGAAAAATTAGTTAAAATTTGACAGGTAACTAATCTCATAAAACATTATTTACTAGTCTATGTGATAGTGTGTGTGCGTTTATGGGCCCAGGTGAGTATATGGTGTTGGAGTACCTAAGGTTGGTAACCCGCTGGATCAGTTTTCTGGTAGCAGAGCAATGGTTAATATTGACTAGTATGGTGATTAGTGACTATAAATTTATGTTTTAACAAACCTGTTTGTGTTACGTTTTATGTTGTCTGGAAATTCCCGGGAAGTGAATAGCGGGTGGTGAATGGAAGCCGCACTGGCCTCCTGAAGAAACCCTCGGCGGACCCCACCGATCTCAAAAACTACAGACCCATCTCCCTGCTCCCGTTCCCAGCTAGAGTAATCGAGAAAGCCATCAACAGCCAACTCGCCACATTCATCGAAGAACACAACATCCTCGACTCCTCCCAATCCGGCTTCAGAAAAAACCACAGTACGGAAACCACCCTCCTTGCCGCAACAGACAACATCCGCACCTTACTGGACAAAGGAGAAACATCAGCCCTCATCCTCCTCGACCTCTCAGCGGCATTCGACACAGTCTCTCACCGCACCCTAATACGCAGACTCCACGACGCAGGGATCCAAGACAAGGCCCTCGACTGGATCCGCTCCTTCCTCTCCGGCAGAACGCAGCGGGTCAGACTCTCCCCTTTCCTCTCGGACCCTACACTTACCACCTGCGGAGTCCCCTGGGGTCCTCCCTCAGCCCTACGCTCTTCAACGTCTACATGGCTCCGCTCACCCCCATTGTCAGAACCTACGGACTCAACATTGTGTCATACGCAGACGACACCCAACTCATCCTCTCCCTGTCCAACGAACCCAACACCGCCAGACACACCTTTCGAGAAGGCATGGAAGCCGTCACCAAATGGATGAAAAACAGCTGCCTCCAACTAAACACCAACAAAACGGAAGTACTCATCATGGGCCCAAACCCAGATGCCTGGAACGACACCTGGTTGCCCCCCGCCCTCGGAAGCCTGGCCACCCCCACGGACCACACACGCAAACTGGGAATCATCTTGGACTCAGAGCTCAAAATGGACTGCCAGATCAACTCTGTCTCGTCCTCCTTCTTCCACACCCTCTGCGTCCTACGCAAGACCTTCAAATGGATCCCCCTCGAACACAGAAAGACCGTAACTCACGCCCTGGTCACCAGCAGGCTCGACTACGGCAACGCACTCTATGCCGGAATAAACAAAAACCTCACCCGCAAGCCACAGAACATTCAAAACGCCGCCGCAAGACTGGTCCTCAACCTGCCAAGACACTGCCACATCTCCCAGCACCTGCTCACTCCACTGGCTCCCCATCGAAGCCAGAGTCACCTTCAATTTGCTAACCCACACTCACAAGGACCTCCACAACACCGGACCAGCATACCTGAACAGCCGACTCAAATTCCACGCACCCCAAAGGACCCTACGATCAGCCCAGCTCTCCAACGCCGTGAACCCCCGCACCAGAAACACCAGATTGGGAGGCCGCTCCTTCTCCTTCTGCGCGGCCAGAGCCTGGAACGACCTTCCGCTCCACCTCAGACAGACAACATCGCACCCCATCTTCGCAAGAAACCTCAAAACCTGGCTCTTCGACAGATTCCCTCCTTGATGGACTGGAACCTGCGACCTCCCCCACCCCCCAGCGCCTTGAGACCCTTACGGGTGAGTAGTCGCGCTTAACAAACACCTGATTGATTGAGGTTACTCGTCTGTTGGAATAACACTGAGAAGCTAGGTAGGGCTGGCAGTGTTAAATTAGGGACTATTTTCTGTGCAAAAGTGAGAGTGATTGATAGCAAAAGAGTTCACTGTTGAAACTTTGGTCTTATATCACCTAGAAGGGGTAACACCGAAGGAGTAACAGGTTCGTCGGAGTTTGAGTGAAGGATAAGCGGAAGGCTTTACTCGCATTGTGTGAAGAGTAAGCGGAAGGTTTTGCTCGTAGCAAAATAAATCAGCTGTCCTTTGGTTTTAGCGGAACAGACAGAGTAGCAAATGTTTTTATGTTGTTATTAATGAAGATCTCATGAAAAGTTGTAAGAAAATAAGTTTTTCGTTTTACCTTGTGAAGGAGGGGTCAGTTGCCGGAGTTGCACTGATATCACAGAAAGCTGCGCTGGGATTGGCTGAAACAGCGGGAGTGTGACTGACGTGAATTTGTAAAGGAGGGGTCAGTAGTGAGGAGTGATACTGACGTCACCGAAAGGCAGCACTAGTATTGGTTAGACGAATAGTGTGAGCCCGAGTTGAATTGGCGAAAAAGAAAAAAAGCAGCGTTGGGATTGGTCGAAACTCGGAGTGTGAGTAAGAATCTAATTGGTTATCAAAAATAGAAGCCGTAATGATATTGGACAGTGGAGTTTGTATGTGGAAATACGATCCGACATTAATAGGGAATCACCCAGACAGGAGATATTTAGGATTTGCAAGAGACGGATATATAAAAAGATCATCATCTAAAATGTACGGGGAAAAGAGAAAAATGTCGTTTAGGCAGAAAATTATTTAAAAAAAGATAAACCCATTAAGACGAGAGAGGGAATTCTTATCCCTCCACCGGAGACACCTACCTCATTTATGATGATGGAGAGAGGCTACCATACCTGTGTGTGGTTAGAAAATTGGATAGAATACACTAAAACTGATGGAGTGTTGGCTTTCCCAGAAAATGGTACGTTCAATGGGACAATTCTTCATAATTTAAGATTACGGATGACTGAATTAGAGCCCCGACCTAGATTAACACAATATGAGGCATTAGAAGAATGGGAAACTGAGGCATTTGAGCGCAACAGATCCAGAAGTAGTGGGAGTTATAGGGGAATTTTCCCTAGACAAATGCGGGATTCACGAGAGAGCCAGATGAAACAATGTAGACAAGCAATGATTACGGAAGGACTGTATCCTGTATTAATGGCTGAAGAACAGTCAGGGAGCAAGTGTACAGAGAAAACTAAGAATTTGACAAGAATAGGTTATGGGGAATCAGAAGATGAGTTTATGGAGGACATCCTAATGAAAAATCCTCCACCATATCAGGAAGGACCAAGTATGACTACTCCGAGTGCCCCTGTTTTAGGAACACCTATAGTTCCACAAGTAATACATGATTGAATACAGAAAATAACCCAATTGCAAACACACCCTGAAGCATTGACTATTACAGTGACTATAGGTCCTGTTGTTCCATTGTATGGGGATAAACTGAACAGTCCCAAACCACCAGTCATTACAACTCCTACCATTGAACCTAGAAAGGAAAATATAATAATTGATGATCAAGCTAGTGAGTGTGATTCGATAATTTTACTAATGGATGTACCGATAGGTGGACAAATAAATGACACCTCAAGAAGAGTTACACCTAGCTATTCAAAAGAGATACATTTAGAAACATCTACAGGAACTAAAAGTGCCACAATAGTGTCCCTGGAAGAATTAGAGAGATGGGCACAGGGAATGGATAAACCAAAACAACCAATGAAGATTTTAGATATTTAAAAACTGAAAATAGAATTGGAAGAAATGATAGCTGGAAATGTGGGATTAGATAGATTAAAAGTTTACAGTGAGGAAGAATTACTGTTCATTTGTAGAAGTATCACTAGAAATACTAAGATATTTCATGAAAAATTGACAGATCTTGCCTCTGAATTGGGGATTGAAATAGGGAGATCAAAAGTACTACAGAAGCCCTATAGAGCTGAATTTACTGATAAAGATTTGGAAAATATGAATGTGTCCGGAAGAAAATTACAGATTAAGGAATTAATGGCCATTTTACAAAAATGGGGAGAATTAGACAAATGGAAAGCTAGGTGGATGAGGAAAAAAGAAGAAGCTCAGGCAAATCGAACAACATCTGAATTCTTATTGAAATAATCTGGAAAGGTAGAAAGATTGTGTCCAATGAGAGAAGTTACGGGAGGAGGACATGTACGTTTCTTGGACTCAACTAGATATTTTGTCATTTACTAGTGATTTCTCAAAATTAAGAGAAAAACCCGTTGAATAGTACCCACAGGTTGAAAGGTTTGTGAAGGTTTCGAAGGTTTTGTTGAAAGATTTGGATGGTCTGTTTGACATAGTGGTGCCTATTGATTTATGGACAGAATGTAAGATCACAGTTGATTGGCCTAGTGAAGAATACCCGAGAGATGAGAAAACAGGAGCCCCTTCAGAGGAGGTTATGAAGAAATATCACCAGCTGATCACTTTCTTGAAAGGGAAAATCCCACCAAAAGAAACAGATTGGGTAAAAATTGATAGAACAACACATGAAATAAATGAGACTGAACATGCCTATTATGAGCGTCTGTTACAGGTTTTCAAGCAATATAGCGGGTTTGAGAATATCGGAGACAAAGGCATGGGACATTTTGTATATCGTTTTGTGTCTGGTTTAAGACCAGAAATCTCCCAGATGATTCAGCAGCACATGTTGAGCTGGCAGGCAAAGCCTATTGATGAAATTTTAAAATATGCCAAGTATTGCAGAGATGACATTGATAATAGACGTAAAAAGTTGGAAGAAAAGGTGATGTGGGCACAAGTAAAATTAGCAGAACATCAGGATCAAATTAAATAGTCAGAATGATGATCAAGTGAAAGGACAGGGTCAGAATAATAACAATTGGGGAAAACCTAGGGGACGAATGAGTAGGGAGGAAGCAAAGAAGAAATTTCTTTGTCACGGGTGTGGAAAATTGGGGCATTGGAAGAACGAGTGTAAAAATATTCAGAATAATAATGTCCCAAATCAAAATTTAAATCCACAGACGCAGAATGAGGTGATAATGAGTCAACCGCAGCAGGTATGCCAAATTGTGTGACCAGAGCAAAGTACAGTGTGGACACCTGATTTTCAGGAGATAGTGGTAAGATAAAATGAGTAACTTCACAATTTCTTTTGCAGGACAGTCACCTTTTTGGAGAAGATCAATGATGGTGCCTGAGGGGGGGAAGAGGAGTGCGTTCTTGTCGCATCCTTACCGGTAGATGAGTCAGGTCCATATATTGATGGGAAGGTAGAAGGAAAATATATTACCTTTTTGTTGGACATTGGTGCTGCCCATTCTACTGTGAGAACAGCAGACATCCCAAACCTACCCCACTCGGTAGAAGCCATCCAAGTAGTAGGCGTTACAAATAAACAGATTAGAACCCCAATCCCAGAACCCATGGAGGTGCGCATTGGTAATTTCAGAGAAATGTACACATTTGTAGTGTGCGATTCTAGTCCAGTAAATTTGCTACGAAGAGACTTATTGTGCAAAATGAATTGCACAATTTTTTGCACACCGGATGGTGTTGCAATTCAGACCCCTGATGAAGATGGTGTCTATAAAATAATGCTGGCAAAACAAGGTACAGAAGTAGACAAGATGTATGAAATGATGACAAAAGATGATTTACCAGATGAACTGAAAAACACAGTGAATCCAGAAGTGTGGGATTTCACTGGAAAAAAAAGTAGGGTTAATGACAAATGTAGACCGATTGAAGGTTACTGTAAAGGAAGGTGCAGTTTACCCAAATACTAGCAATACAAAATGAGCCCCGAAGTTAAAGCATGTGTTGCTGCAGAAATTGATCGAATGGTTAAACAAGGTATTTTAAAAGACATAATGAGCAGTCCTTGTAATTCACCTATAATTGGCATTAAGAAACCTAGCGGAAAATACAGAATAGTTCAAGATTTAGGAAAAATCAATAAAATTGTTGTGCCTTGTTGTCTTGTAGTGCCAAATCCAGCAGTGATTCTGTATCAAATACCACTGAATGCAGGATTCTTTACTGTAATTGATTTATGTCAAGAATTCTTTTCTTTTCCTTTACACCCAGACAGCCAATACCTTTTTTTAATTTAAGTTTGAGGACCATATTTTAGTCTGGAATCGAGTTCCTCAAGAGTACACAGAAAGTCCATCAATATTCAATCAAATTTTGAAGAAGTGTTTAGAAACTTTAGCGATGCCCATAAAATCAGTTCTAGTCCAGTACATCGATGACTTGTTAATAGCTTCAAAGTCGGAAGATGATTGTGCTACTGAATCAATTGCCTTGTTAAATTATTTGGCGGATGGGGGACACAAAGTATCTCCAGGAAAATTATAGTTTTGTCGAACTGAAGTCAAATATTTAGGACACTAAATAGAAAGAGGAGTGAAAAAAGAGCCCCCTGAAAGAATAAAAATAATAAAGCAAATGCAGTTACCACAAACTCAGAGAGAAATAAGGATGTTTCTTGACGTATTGGATTCTTGTAGGCAGTGGACTGCAGGTTAGCCAAACACCTAATACAAATGACACGTAAGCGGGCTAAGGACCCAGTAGTTTGGGATGATAAAAGCATGGAAGTTTTTGTGAAATTACGAAATTGTTTGTGTGAAGCTCCAGCTCTAGGTATGCCAGATTATACAAAAGAATTTGCACTCTTTTGTTGTGAAAGAGAAAATTGTGCCCTTTCAGTATTAATCCAACAACATGGTTTGATGAGACATCCAGTAGAATATTTTTATGCTACCTTGGACCCTGTAGCGTCAGCATTGCCTGGTTGTTTAAAAGCAGTAACTGCTACTTGCACAAGTCTAGAACAAAATGAGTCCATTGTGATGGGACATCCAGTAAAAGTGTATGTTCCACATTCAGTCGAGATTCTTCTTACAAGAACTCGAACGCAGTACCTTACCCCTAGTCGAATGACTAAGTACAAAATAAATATTTTAGGAGCAGAAAACATGACCGTGGTTCGGTGTACTATACTTAACCCAGCTACCTTAATGCCAGATGTACGTGGGGAAGAAGTGAGAGATGAAGTTGAGCATGACTGTTTGGACGTTACTGAATTATGCACAAGCCCCGTCCAGACATACAAGAAGAGCTCCTGAAAGAAACTGAGCATGAGCTATTTGGAGATGGCTCGTGCATGAGACATAAGGAAGGAGGATTAAGTGCTGCTTATGCTGTATGCACGTTGGCTGGAATAGTCGAAGCATCCTATTTACCAGGAGTCAAGTCTGCACAAGTAGCCAAATTGATAGCTTTAATTAAATCATGTCAAATTGGGGAAAATTGGAAAGTAACCATTTACACTGATAGCCAGTATGGTTATGGAGTTGTGCATGACTTTGGCCAGCTCTGGATACAGAGGGATTGCATGGCTTCTTCAGGAACCCCAATTAAAAATTGAAAATTTGTGAAAGAACTGTTATTGCCAAAAGAAGTGGCGGTGGTCAACTGTGCTGCTCATCAGTCAGGAGATAACTATGTGGTAGCTGGTAATCGATATGCTGACCAAGTTGCCCAGTACTGTGCCAGGAAGAAAATGGCACTAAACAGGAAAATTTAAACAAGTGGAATCAAATGCCAACTTATGCTACTCTCAGGAATAGAAACATGGGAGGAAGTAAGACAACTGCAGGATGAAGTGGAAGTGAGTGAAAAGGAAGAGTGGATAAAAGTAGGATGCCAGAGAAGAACAGAGGATGATGTATGGATTTATTTAGATGGTAGGCCAGTAATGCCAGATTGTTTACTTTCACAAATGGCCAGATTGTATCATGGAGACACACATGTAGGCAGGGATGCCATGATCAGGCTCTTTAGACAAGATTGGTATAATCTGAAGTTTAGGGCTGTCGCAGAGAGCCTTTGCCAGCGATGTTTAACCTGTCAACAAATAAATCCAGGCAGGAAAACAGTGGTCAGTTGGGGTAGAATTAGAAAAGCAGAAGGACCATTTGTAACGTTGCAGGTGGATTTCATACAATTACCACCCTGCAGGGGATTGAAGTATGTTCTTGATATTGTTTGTGTGTTTTCCTGGTGGGTGGAGGCATACCCAACTAGGAGGAATGCCAGCATAACAGTTGCCAAACTGCTGTTAAGGGAGCTAATTCCACAGTTTGGTTTTCCAGTAACTTTGGAATCAGATAGAGGATCTCATTTTAATAATGAAATAATTTGATTAATCTGTGAAGCATTTAAAATTGAGCAAAAACTGCACTGTGCTTATCGCCCAGAGGCTTCTGGAGTGGTGGAACAAGTGAATGGCACAATCAAAACAAGACTGGCAAAGGTGTGTGCATCCACTTCTCTTGAATGGCTAGATGCATAACCTCTTGTTCTGATGGGACTCATAAGTATTCCTGACAGAAACACAGGATTGAGTCCCCATGAAATTCTCATGGGAAGAGCAATGAGACAAGCATTTATACCTGGACACAAACTATTGAAAATAGCTGATGAGCTGGTATCAGACTATGGTAAAGGATTGGCTGACCTAGTGCGTTCTGTCTCTCATCAGGTCGGAGAAGACGCAGTTGCCAGGCAGCCGAATCAAGCACATGATCTGAATCCCGGAGACTGGGTGGTGGTGAAGAATCACACCTGAGAGTCGTGCCTAGCACCCAGGTGGGATAAGCCTCATCAGGTTATACTGGTCACAACAACAGCAGTGAAATGTGCAGGTATACCTAACTGGATCCATGCCAGTCATACCAAAAGAGTTCCAGCTCCTGACGAAGAGGGACCTCAACTAACTCCTGCAGTTGAGGCCGCTGAAGGTTGTGCAGTTGAAGGATCTAAAATAACAGATCCTGAAGTAGCTGATCAGGAACAACCGAGCACAAGTTAGGAAGACTGGATACCAGTGGTTGACATACCTGAAGTGATCATTAAAACAAGAAGCAGAACAAAACTAGAAAGGCAGGAAACTAGTGAGGATCAGACAGGGGTAGAAGAACAAGCTCAGGAAAGGGTGAATTAAACTGTTGAAGACCCTGAGCAGGACCAGACAAGGAGAGAAAAATATACTCAGACAGAGGTGAATCAAAACATTCACGAATCTGAGGAGGGACAGTCAGGACAAGCAGAACACGTTTAGGCTGCAGAAACACAAAGGGCAGTAAGACCTGAGCAGGACCAGTTAGGATCAGAAGAACAAGTTCAGGAAGAAGAAGAAGTTGAAATTAGACCTGACCAGGACCAGATAGAGGAAGAAGAACACTTTAAGGCAGATGATGTCACAAAAATAAGCCCTGAACAAGGACAGATAGAGAGGAACTCTGAAGACGAAGATAATCAAATTGTGCCACAACATAACGAAAATAAAAGAATACTTGAAAGAGACGAGGAAAGTGAAAGTGCAGTACAAGCCAAAAAGGTCATAAAAGGTGATAATTGGCCTGGTGGTGTTAAAAGATTAAAAAATCACTTAAAGACAATAAATGAAGAACCAGAACAAGTAAATGAAATCTCTAGTCAGTCTACAGAATTGATTGCAAAACCCCGGCGAAGGAGTCAATGACTGCAAATTTTGAACAATAAGTTCAAAGGTCCTGAATGGACCTATGTGATTCTTGAAGATTTTGAAAATCTAGATTTGAATGAAGAAAGTGAAGAAGAATTAATTGTTGAACAGATTGATGAGGGAGAAGTGAGACCTCCTTGAAAATCAAATTTAAAAAACTCATAAAATATAGCAAAGAAAAGAAGAGAAATCTTCTTAAACTAAAATGGCTGATGATAGGGTTACTGGAAGACCAAAACAAAATTGTGTAAATAAATGTTATAGAATATGTATATGTAGCATAATTTTAGTACTCATATTTTGGTTAATATTAACAATAGCCGTCCCTTATTAGATGGTAACAGAAAAGAAAAATAACACAGACACTAATGGAAAGGTAGCTAACATAAAAGGAAATAGAATAGAATCAGAAGCACCAGATGAGGTAGACCTAGATCATACTGTGAAAAATAACGACACTGCTTTAAATGTATTCACAAAGTTATTAGTTCAGTATGTAGACACTATGAAGGTTAGGGATTGTTACGTATGTATGAAATTACCAGCATCAGTAGCAGAAGGTGTCACATATCACCAGTTACCGTTAACATATGGTATTTCATGTAGTATTTTATCAAGTTTATTTTATAGGACCGGAAAGGTACAGTATTATTATTCTAACGTAGATGTGACTTTTTCAGAGGTTCCTATTCGAAAGAGTATGAATCCAGTTCTTAGTACTAAAGATGCACAGTTTATGGGTGAATATTTCTTAACTATGAAGACAATAGACATAGCAGAAGCACACAAAAACAACCTAACATGTTCATTACACGAAGAAGAAAAGTTATTTTTTAATTTAGTGGAGGAAAGGAGACAGGATTTCCAAAGAAAGGCTTCTGAAAAGAAACCTCAGATTCCTCAATGGGTTGAGAAAGAGGGAATTTATACAGCTGGCAAGACTCATGCTACGATGTCCCTAGTTTTTGAGAAGAAAGGTAAGATCTGCCTCCATAGATTAAAAACTGACTATAACAATGTATTTATTGGTTCCAGTGAATGTGAAGATAACTTTTTGGTAATTGGAGGATGGGGACTAAAAGGGGGAACAGATCTAGTATTTCCTGGAATCTATTATGTGTGTGGGAATAAAGCTTATTTTAGGCTGCCTGCACGATGGTATGGGAGTTGCTATTTTGGAATAGTATTCCCTAAATTCTATCAGGTAAAAAGAATTACTGGAAGCAATGAAAACACAAATGAACTAACACGTAAGAAAAGAGCTAGTTTTTCAGAAATAGTAGGTGACATATTTAGTGCATTGATACCTTCAGTGGGAGTCATTCTAAATTCACGTAAGATTTGTCAGTTATCTACAGTGGTTGATCGTCTATTGACTGATACTGCTGGAGGATTCTTGATGATCAACACGGAAATGGTTGCAATTAGATCAATGGTTTTGCAAAATCGACTTGCTCTTGATATATTATTGGCAAAAGAGGGCGGAGTCTGTAAAATGCTGAAAGCGCAACAATGTTGCATTTATATTCCTGATAAAAGCGTTGAAATCGGAGGGTACATTAAAAATATTTCGAAATTGGAAGAAGATTTAAAACCACTGGAAGTTGATAGTGTATGGAAGAAATTAACAAATAGTCTTACTTCAATAGGGGCTTGGTTTACTAATATAGGCAAAGGTCTTATAGGTCAAATAATATTACCTATACTTGGAATAATATTAATAGTCTTAGCAATAATGACATGGCACAAATGTTGCAGAAAAGGAAAGAGATATGAAGTAAGTGAAAAAGGAAAGAAAAGAAAGTATGAAGAAATTCAATTAGAAGAAAGAAAGACGAGCTACACAAAAAGATGAAAAACTTAAAAGATAAAAATGAAGAAGGAACTGAAAAGACTGGCAAGGGAATTGAGATGTGCTAAAGCTGGCATCTGGTTTGGTGATGGGTAATTTTGTGATGGCACAAATGCCATCAGAGAGGGGATTGATGGAGCAAGGGCTTATATAAAAGAGACTTGCTTGGATGCAATCCTCTCATGTAACTCATAACACTGTATTAATAAAGTATTGTGTAAATTAACATGCACCTCATTACATTTTTAGCAAGATGAAGCTTGCATATGTGTTTTACTAAGAAGTAACCCGAGTGAGACTTGAAATGGCTGCTAACGCGGGAAACTGTACTGCGCATGCGTCAACTGCATCTACATAGTATGACTGTCTTTCGCTTGGAGGGAATTTTCTGCAGCTGCGCATAAGCATCTAATATGGCCGCTTGAAAGCTCACATGCTAAGCATCTGCCTTGCTGAAACTAAAACATGCTATGTACTAAATGCTAATGCGGGAAGAGCCATTATAAGTAAATGAGGTTAAAGTATAGATAAGTGGTATACAGTGAAATCATTTTATTTTGAATTTAATATAATTTTTTTTGACCTCTCTACTAGTTCGTATTTGGGCCTCCGAGCGAAGCTAATGGTTGTACAGCACGTGACTCCTCATGCAGGCACAGTAATGACCAGCTAGAAGCCGTGATGGTGTACCTGAATCTCATCCAAGAGAACATTCGCAACATGTCCTGGGAACCTGATGGACATCCTGAAATTTGAACAAGAATAAAGTCACATGTATACAAATTGTTTATAAAGATTTGAATGTGGATGGGAAATAAAGCTTGGGAAAATAAATAAATGGTTGGGAACATTGAACACAGAACTAAAGAAAATTATTCAACTTAGCCTGGTGTGATGATCACCCCCCCCCCCCCCCTTGCCTGTCCAATCAGAATTAGGGCTTCCATGAAACTGAGACATTATGGGGTGGTACATGCCATTAGAAACATATAATTGAAGTAGTTTAATTAGTTAGTTAAGCTTGTGTTGCCGAGATGCTGAGAGACCGGGATGCTGTCTGAGAGCTGAACAAATGCTGAAGAAGAATCGATTTCCAGACTTAAAATTTGAGACAATTAATTAGAAGAAGATAACAGAAGAATCGAGAAGGCGCTTAATTAGAAGAAGATTGCGGAAGAATCGAGGATGAAGATAGTGTCATAGTAGGGTGCGACGAAGGCATCGTATCTAGAAGAGGTCATCTATCCAGTCCTGAATCCTGTCCTGTAAACCTGTCCTGAAGTCTTTGTCACCTGAAATTTTCCAGGGAACCCTCCCAGGTCCTTGGCCAAGGGGTTGGTTTCCACACCATCCTAGGTAACTATAATTCTGTGTAGTATGTCATTGTGCTGCTCTTTCTATCCTCTCCTTTCTGAAGTACTGTCATTGTGAAATATACATTTAATATAGGTGACAGAGTAAAGAACAATTGACTTTTCTTCCTTGGAGAAACGGAGTTTGTACTGTATTCTTGTTATGGCTCACATGAATTAACTAGATAAACATTTAAAACTTCTCCCGAATCTGTGGTTATTTCAGAATGGTAAGGAATATAAATAACCGTGATGTCATTTCACCATCAACTAGTTCCAACTATTAGGTCCATTGACCAGAGGAAAGAACTTTTTAATCAGTGAAAGATTAGTTAAAATTTGACAGGTAATTAATCTCATAAAACATTATAAAATTGACCCCAGCGGTATTTACTAGCCTATGTGATAGTGTGTGTGTGTTCATGGGCCCAGGTGAGTATATGGAGTTGGAGTAACTAAGATTGGTAACCCGCTGGATCAGTAGGACAATAATGCAAATGCAATAAGTGGTAATGTTCACAGGACATAAAGTTCTCTGCAGGGAGTATGCCTTTTGTTCAAAAAGTCTGCTGCAGAATTAGAATGTATGCAATAACTTAGGACCAAATGTCAAATAAAAGTAGTTCTGGGTTAAAAGAGGTTTCTTAGCTTGATGGAATGTGAGGTAGAACTAATGGGGCATTGTGGTGGAGATCAAGGGATTGAGCGCATTAAGAGGGAGTCAGGGTGCACTGAAAGAGGGCCATCACCTAGGAGGAACTGGAAAATAAAGGAAGAGAGGGTATAGAAGTCAGACTGAGATGGATCATTTGAAATGAGGAGAGAGTAAAATCTAGAGGTGGGCAAGCCAGATAATTCATGGGACACGCCAAGCTAGAGCCGAGCCAGGGGTCTGGGTTGGCTCCAAGAGTCTAAATACGAGCCGAGCCCAAAAAAACCTATATTGCTATGAAAATTGTGAATTTTTTAAAGCACAACATAAAACGTAGTCACGCAACACAATAGACAGCAGTTATTTAGAACACAACAGGCCAGTCGCAGCCGGTGCAGGTAAGCACAGAGGGGCGATGGAGCGGGGTGAGGCGGGGGAGTAGAGATATGACGGAATAGGTTTTATTAAATTATTTAATTTCACCTATTCCGTCGTCTGTCGACTACCCCCCCAGCCCCGCCTCACCGTGCTTACCTGCACTGGCCGCCGCTGCAACAGTCAGCAGCCACATAACATTGCATACACCTGGCACCTAACATAGAAACAGCTACATATACAAATCATAACACAGAACAGACAGCCACCAGATAAGTTAAACAGTAAGTCCATATTTTTTAACCCAGACAGCAGCATCTACAAATGATATTACATACCATAATACAGACAGCAGCCACATAATATAGCACACACCAGATACATAGCATAACCTGACAAGAGTTGCAATTTACATATTATATCCTAGAGCTATAAAACACGCATAAACAGCAGCCACACACAGCATAACAGACATCAGTTACATATTACATAACACAACAGCAACTACATAACCTAGCATACACCTGCTACATAACATAATATTTACAGCAGCTACATAAAAGAACACCAGCTACAAATTTTACATCGCGTAAAATGGCATAAGCAGAAGCTAGATATAATTGATAGCAACAATAGGGTACATTTAATACACAGCAGTTACATATTATATAGCATAGCATACCACAGTCAGCATCTACAACATAAAATTATACAGTAAGTAACTAACTGGCACATGCATCAACGTAGGCTTTTGCGATTCCTTAATTGCGATTATTAAGGAATCGCAATTAAGGAATTGCAAAAGCCTATGCATGTAGGAATCGCTATAAAAATAGCGATTCCTACACATTCCTTAATTGCGACTCACAAATTGCAAGTCGCAATTAAGGAATGCTGTCCCATTCATTCCTATGGGCCTTCAGGCCCATAGGAATGAATTGGAGATTGCATGAGCAATTTGCGAGTACCAGTAGGTACTCGCAAATTGCTCATGCAATTTCAAGGGTGCAAGGGTGTCAAAATGACATCCTTTTGCACCCCTGAAATTGATCTGCGCAAATATGTTGCACACACACATGCCTTAAGGGCATGTGTGTGCGCAACATGAAACTTTGAAAAATGCACAAAAGTGAATTTTTCAAAGTTTTTGCAAATTACCATGAAGTTCAACTTCATGGTAATTTGCTCCCCCTATTAGCGAAATCGCTAATTTTTTTTACTTTAATGCATAGCATTTAAGGAATCTCAATTTGGGATTCCTTAAATGCAATCGCAATTTAAGTAATCGCAATTTAGAGATTCCTTAAATTGCGATTTTTGCATTTGGGATGATGCATCCCAAATGCAAAAATACCAGTCGCAAAGGGGCAGATTCAGAGGATCTGCCCATTTGCGACCGGTTTTTCCTTTGATGCATGTGCCTGTAAGAGGATGATGGCAGAGTGCAGGGTGCACTTATCTGTATTGTGCGATAGCGTTCCCCTCCTCCTGGATAAGAACATTTGGGCTTAGGTGTGGAGCTCAGTGCTCCTTTGACCTAATTGTAATCGTAATTGCATTTATTACTAACCCTGACGAAGCATCAAAACGCGTTACGATGAGTAGCACACTACTCCGGAACCCAAAAAGGATTAGTGGTGAATTAGTATAGGGAAATATTATTTGAACAGCGAGAATGTGAGTCTGGCATTTGGATTGGAAAAGGATAGTGGAGGAATAGAAGAGGGAAGGGTTTACATTTACATATCGCTTGCACCCCTGATGAGGGCTCAAAGCGCTTTTCGGTGAGTAGCAAGCTACTCTGGAACCCAAACAGGATTAGTGGTGAATTAGCATAGGGAAATATGGAAATTATTTTGGCCGGTGGACATGTAAGTCTGTTAATTGGATTGAAAAAGGAGCATGCATCTCCTCCCTCACACTCTACGTGGGCCATCAGAAGACTAATCTATTATCCAACCTGGAGGATGTTGTTGATGCTTCTTTTTATGAATTTAAAAAAAAAAAAAATGTACTAGCGGTTAGTGATTTAATACTATTTTAAGAGTTTTTAAAACTATATTTATTATTAATTGTATTTTTAACTTCTAAAATTTCCACCCAGGCGAAATGTGATTGATAATGAATTATGAAAGTATGAAATTGACTCTCGGAAGCAACGGATATTATGAATAGGTTAGCTTACTTGACCCCTTTTCCCCTTTTGTCTTGAGTTGGCAATTGTTAAAATGTAAGAAATGTTTTTTTTTTTTATTGTTCTTTTGTGGAAATGTGGATTTTCCTGGTCAGTTATGTCCCCTATCTTGGACCCCAACGGTTCTATGTGCATGTCACAAGTACATGTATGTTCCCTCCAGTTCCAGTTATGAAGACGCAAATACATGTGCGTCCACCGTCAACATGTCCTCTGTCAGATCCGCCATGAATAGGCCGGATATTCCATTCCCAAATATGAAAGGCCACCGGCTTTATATGGTTCACTTATGCCATTTTACAGTCCAGGCAAGTAGGCCCTGATTCTGTCATCAAAACTCCTCTTGCCTTCTGTCTCTGAAAGCTCCAGTCTGAGCCTGCATCTGTGACCATGAACTTTGTCTCATTCTCTGCGCGGCTCACGAAGCCTGACATCAGCCTATTCTCTGCCAAGAACTGTATTTCACCTTCGAATTATCTGCTTCCCCCTCAGCCGATGCATTCCTGCCTAGTAGTTTAAGTAAACATTCTTCCAGTTACCAAGCAAAAGGCCCGGCTTCTCTGTCCTCATGCAAGTAATTCATAGCCCTGTTACTAGGGAATATTCCTACCCCCTCGCATTCAGTGTAGACACTTAGACGCTTGTACACGCACGCACAGTCAGTATAGAATAGATTCTGTCCAAGAGTCCTTCTTTTGTGGATAACATAGTTCTTTAAACATAGGATGTTAGATATGATTTGGGATCAGGTTGACTTGACCCCCCAGACTTTTCGTCTCCACATGTAGAGCTAATGTCAAGTCCCCTTCACCCCCTAGTTACACGTCAATTACACGTCATGCTGCTGCGCGCGCATCTATGCCAAGTATTATCTTATAGATCCACCTATGTATGACATCATAACCAATCATGTTCCTTTTTACTCCTTATTACACCCATTTTCGGTTACGCAGGTAAAACGTCAATTTCCTTATCAATTGTTACGCCTACTGTATTCGCTTCATTGTAATGTATGTACTATAAAAGTTACTTCTTGTCAATAAAGTATGTACTTCACTTCCTGAACCCCCGTGGTGATGGAACTTGGAGCATCCGATTATAATCGATCATTGGAATAAAGCCCATTCCGAACCTCTAATATCACGGATTCTGCCTCTCATTTTACTGAGCTATTTTATTATGATTCTGTATCAAATTCAGTCCCGGTAAAGGAATTTTATTTACCACATGATGGCGCCCGAACAGGGACACTTTCTCATCTCACGCGCCGGCGGTGAGTTGTAGGCCCGGTCTCCTGCCACAGCTGGACGGACCATTACGCGTACCAGCAGGATTTCCTGTATCTCCCTCCGGTCAAGCGGGGGCGACTGAGACTGCGATCAACACCCAGACGAGGCGGTGAGAAGTGCGAAGTATCCCGACCAGAGCCTAGCTGAGAGAGCAAGATCCGAGGTATACAGAGACCCACCAGTTCGAAGTCAAGTCCAGTTTCAGACGAGTCGAGTCGAGTCCAGTCCGGTTCAAGTTCAAGTTACCGAGGCCTTCCGTTTCCGAAGCTACCCGGTGAGTACCATTACTGGGGAGGCATTTCTGACGTGCACATAGGTTGTGCCGGTCAAGACGGGTTTGGGTACACAAATCCGGTCTGCACTGTTTTAGCAGTGTATCTGTACTGTTTAGCAGTATATCAAGTATTCCGAAGTATCTAGTTATTGTCAAGAATTATGCTTGGTGATTAGTTATGCAGACGATCATCATTGGTGTTTATTTTAAAGGTTAAAAATGTTTAATGTTTAATGTTTAATGTGTTAAACGTCCTGCATATTGTGGTATGAATGGTTGTTCATTATTGTGTTTATTGTATTAAGTTTGTTCAAGATCAAGTATCGGATCAGTTGTCAATATGCCACTCTTTTCGAAATTAAGACAGATCACTACTAGAAAAGGGGTACTTGAAGAAGCCGTCCCTATTCCTCCTAGGGATACTCCAGGGCACTTCATGTATCACAAACATGGCTTAGACGCTATATTATTTCTTGATTTATGGGTAGACTACACCAAGGGATTGCCAGAAAGTCAGAGGTGGCCCGCAGCGGGGACCTGGGATGCAGAATGCATCATGAAAGTCGAGGAAGAGTTATGGAAAAGGAAAGTCAGACAGTCACAGAAAGACGCCGTTGAGTTATGGCGTAAAGAATCTCATAGACGTACAGAAAAAGCACGTAGACAGGAAGAGAAGAGTAAAGAAAGTTCAAATAAAGTTCGAGAAAATCTATTAATTGAGGAAGGTATCCGAGTGAAATCAGAACAAGTAGATAGACAAAGAAATGCCCTCATGAGTGGTATGTATCCCCTTCTAGCCGAAGGCTTACCTAAGGCTACTCCAGAGATACCGAAAGACTTGCCACCCCCATTATTCCCAATTAAGGTACATCCTAAGGGGCATCCTAGAACCGCAGAAGATGTTTTTCTTTCCTCATATTTAGATGACGTAGCTCCCGAGTATGCTAATTCCGCCCCACATAGACCGCATACCAGGGAGGTCCAACGCCAAGATCCAGCACCCGTATCCCTACAGCAACAAATCGAGTTACAAGTTCCGGCAAGCACATCTGTTTCTGCATCTGTCCCTACAGGTACTTCTATAGCTGTGTCCACACCTATAGTTGCTGTGTCACGTTCGACGAATCCTTTCACACCCGACGCCCCAGATGGGGCCACGGGAGGTGCTACCAATATTTTTTCCACGCCACCTAGAATAAATAAACTTATTTTTCAAGAGTCAGCGCATTCACGTACACCCAAATTCGTAAGTGACCGTGCGCTTAAGGAACTTCTTATAGATTGTAGATATGACCCGGTGACCGGTAAAGAGGACGAAATGATCCTGGCATCATTACGTATCAGACGAGCCGCAGTGTATTTAGCGAAGTTACCAGGAATGACTGCGCATCTAGACAAAATATACCATTTTGTCCAAACAGGGCGAGATCCAGAATGTATTAACAGAGCTATGGAATACCAGAAAGTAGAGATACAGGGGGAACTGTTACGTTTCCTCATAAACTGTGTGATCAGAAATCAAGACCGACCGGGGGTAGACCCGGATGCAATGCAAATTCTTACAAGATGGAGCCAGAATATATCAGAAGGGAGACACGATAAGCAAAATTGTATAATAGCCATGTGCCGAAAGATCCGTAAAGAAATAGAACGCCTACACGAAGAGAGATTAGAGGCAGACGAGTTCGAACAAAGCGAGGAAGAAGGGTCAGGACCGCCCGCGGGACAGTCGGACACCATAGCCTATGTAGGTAGAGGAAGATCTTGTAATAGAAATCAGACTAGATGTCATACTGACTCAATACGTCCGATATGTCCAGACAATAACAAGAATTTCCAAATACCTATAATTAATATAAGGTCTAACGAGCATTCGTTCCAAACCGCCGACAAACTACTCCGAGAACGAAGGGGTTATCATTTTCTCGATTCTATGGATGAACAAGATTTAGCCAGGGCAGCTGTCCATTGGGTGGACAGTCCCGGAAAATATAGTGATGATACAGTAGTACGCACATTTTTGAATCTCACCCCAGATGAACAGAGGTTAGCTGGGATTTATATGATTCAACAACTCATTATACTATATCGGAGTCAGCATTCGGACCCTGGTCCCTTACCTGACATATTGACTGAATTGCTTATGAATAAATGGAGAGGTCCAGGTACTGAATTAATTAAAGAAATTCTAGTATCAAGAAAGCAGTATATTCTTTTTGTATGCTCAGAGCATGCCTCATTGCCCGTCAAGGAAAGAACAACGTATCACATGGATAGACAGAATCCCTTACGAGAAGTGCACCCAATAAAAGGCGAGGACAACGAGTTTAGGCGCGTATTTGTATATACGCCCATATCAAAAATAGAACTGTTACAAATGAAGAAAGTGGTACCCAGTCATGACAAAGATCCAGCGGGTTTTCACCGAGAAATTAAAGACATGTTACTCATGGGAGAGTATACCTATCCCGACATTATGACAATATTAAAGGTGTTGATGCCTGCTGGCATTTATGAGAAACTCAAGGAAAAAGAGTGGGAGGTAGGAGACCAAAAGATAGAATGGTCAGCACTAGAAGCAGAAGAAAGGGCCCGAGGTCCAGGTTCGGGGCTTGGGGACGAAACTAAAGCACTACCAGGTCTACTAGTACAGGTACTGCCACGTTTATTAACTACGAAAAAGGAAGATTGGGGTACAATTTCAGCCTGTAAACAGAAGCAAGATGAAGACACTAGTGATTACTATGCCCGATTCGAGAAATGTTTTGGTATAAATAGTGGCATAAAAGCAAGTAGCGAATCATACCCACATCTGTTTGTAACAAAATTAGTAGAAAATGCCCTGCCCCCAGTAAAGAATAGAGTATTAAAATTCGAGAGTACCTGGCAAGGTAACACTCCATCACAAATGTTACAAATGTTACAGTACCATCACAATAGAATTAGAGAGGAACAAGAACATGAACACAGACGCATGAAAGACACAAAAATGAAAATGCTAGTTTCCCAGACAGTTCCAGCTGAAGGACATAAAAAGGGTATGACACATTCCGATTCAGCAGGACCTGTAAAAGGGACATGCAATTATTGTAAAAAGCCAGGTCATTACGTACACGATTGTCCAGTTCTAAAACATAATATCTCTATAGGTAAAACACAAGAAAGATCACGGCCACTAAGACAAGACCAGAATGAACAAGGAGCTATGCAGCATGCCCAGGCCATGCCAGCCGCACAACAGCCAATACAGTTTGTACCAGCTGCACCACCGTTGCCTGCTGCTGCCACACAGACCACAACACGACAAATGTACCAGACTGCACAGTATGAATATCCTGAGTATCAGCGTTACGCATGAACTAGCCTAGAGAGGGAAGTTGACTTACCCCTTATCGAGATTCCTGTAGATCAAGAAGGACCTTATGTACATAGTGAATTATTAGGTCAAGATAGAAAATTTTTACTCGATACAGGGGCAAGTCGAACAACTATAAAACGTAGTGAAGTTCCAGGGGCACCCCTCTCAGGCTCTCAGAATATTTCCCTTGGTTTTTCAGGAAAACCTATTGTTAATGAAGTATCACAGCCTCTTCCACTTACGATAGGACCTCTGACCCGAACTACAGATTTATTGCTTACTAAATCGTGTCCAGAAAACTTGCTAGGAATAAAAACTCTGAAAGCCCTAGGAGCCATAATATGTTGTTCCCCGGAAGGAGTAAGGTTGTTTTTACGTGATTTTAAGGGTCACTATGTGTCTAGAGACATGGATCCCCGACTACAGACTTTACCTACACATCTATGGGCACAAGGCCCTACTGATGTTGGTTGCATGAATATTACACCATATCGAGTCACACTAAAGGCAGGAGTGGTGCTACCACGAATGCGACAATACAAGTTACCACCAGATGCTGTAGTGGCTTTACTACAAATCATTGACGAGCTAATTGCCCAAGGAGTAGTTGTAGAAACAGACTCCAATGTATGTAATTCACCGATAATTCCGATTCTTAAACGAACGGATCCTACAGCCCCGCCAGTATATCGATTGGTTATTGATCTGCGCGAGTTAAACAAATGCATTGTGCCACAATTTCCTGTGGTCCCAGATATCTCATCATTACTGACAGCTATTGATTCCGAAGCAACATTCTTTACTGTAATTGATCTCAAGAATGCCTTTTTCAGCGTCCCAATAGATCCGGAAAGTCAATATTTGTTCGGATTTAGTTTAAATGGGCGTAGCTTTAAATTCTCACGCGCACCTCAAGGATTTACAGAAAGCCCCAGCATCTATAGCCAAGCATTGAAACGAGAACTTGACAGTATCCACATGCCAGTTAACACTGCCCTGCTTCAATACGTCGATGATCTGCTGATCACCGCGAGAAGCGAACCGGAATGTGAAACAGCATCACTGACAGTTTTACAATTTCTAGCCGAAAAGGGGCACAAGGTGTCCCCTTCTAAGCTGCAATTCTGTGTCCAGCGAGTTGTTTATCTTGGACACTCGCTGTCCAAGGAGGGAAGGCAGCTTACACCCGACCGCATTCAGTTAATAGCTAACATGCCAATACCCAAGACACAAAAGGAAGTACGAGCTTTCATAGGCCTCACGTCATATTGCAGGCAGTGGATCCCTCAGTACGCATTTCTAGCAAAACCACTCATTCAGTTAACCACACAGGAGGCAGCCACACCGACTGTTCTCCCTTGGACTCAGGAACACACACAAGCTTTTGAAAGCCTAAAGAAAGCTTTATGTCAAGCACCCGTTTTAGCAACGCCATGTTACAGAAAACAGTTTACACTCTTTGTTACAGAACGCGAAGGTACTGCCTTGTCAGTACTCACACAGGAACAAGCAGGAGCACACAAACCATGTGCTTATTTTTCTAGTACATTAGATCCTGTAGCCCAGGCTTTGCCTGCATGCCTGAAATCAGTAGCAGCGACAGCTTTAGCAATCAGACAAAGCGATGCCATAGTGTTAGGACATCCATTGACAGTTCAAGTACCACATGCAGTAGAGGTTCTTGTGAATAGAACGCAAACACAACACTTGACTATAGCGCGACTTACAGGGTATGAACTTACATTGTTTCAGCCACATATAGAAATCAGACGCTGTAACACATTGAATCCTGCCACACTTTTACCTGTAATCGGAACAGACCCACTAGCTCATGACTGTATTGAAGTTATTACAATAACGACGAAACCCAGACAAGACTTAACCGATGTTCCATTGTCAGATCCAGACCTGACATTGTATGTAGATGGTTCATGCATGAGAACAAGTACAGGAGAGTTAGTGGCCGCTTACGCAGTCACAACAGATACTGAAGTCATTGAAACTAATCGTATAAATACTTTGTCAGCCCAAGCCGCAGAGCTCATCGCTCTGACACAAGCCTGTATTCAAGCCACGAATAAAAAAGTCAACATATACACTGACTCACGTTATGCATTCGGAGTTGTACATGACTTCGGCGTGCTGTGGCGAGAGAGAGGTTATTTAACTTCCCACGGTGCCCACATTCAGCACGGACCCCTCATTCATGCCTTATTAGATGCAATACATCTACCCACTGCAATATCAATTATGAAATGTAAGGCTCATACGAAGGTTACTGATATCATTTCCCAAGGCAATGATCTAGCCGACAGAACAGCTAAACAGACTGCTCAAACTCAAACCCCCGACGTGACAAAGACAATAGTCCCGACACCGACACATTGTATGACAGTTAAAGATCCTACTCTTGACGTAATTGACATACAGACACATGCTACACCAGACGAAATAAAGAAATGGACTGAATTAGGAGGGATCCAAACGGACCAAGGATGGATGATGAAGGAAAAGTCTGTGTGGTTCCTTCCTGATTCAATGGTCCAAGTTATAATTAACACTATACATAGTCCAGCACATCTAGGAGAAAAAGCTATGCTAGACAGCATTCAACACATTTGGTTCAATAAACATTTACGAGCAGCAGCCAAACAAAAGGTCCGTACCTGTATGATCTGTTGTCAGTTTAACCCAGGAAAAAGCGTTCCCGTAGAACAGGGTGGATTTCATCCTCCTCATCATCCTTTTGAAGTACTCCAGATGGACTATATCCAGATGGAACGATGTCGAGGATTCAAATATGTTCTTGTAGTTGTCTGCGCTCTGTCCCGTTGGACAGAGGCATACCCGGTTTCAGATTACACTGCCCCGACTACTGCCAAACAGTTGGTTCGAGAATTTTTCCCACGATACGGTTTACCACGTGTTGTTCACTCAGATAACGGCCAACCGTTCTCATCCGAATTAATGAAACACGTTTCACTTCTGTTAGGATATCAGTGGAAATTCCACTGTGTCCGACACCCCGAGGCAGCAGGTCTCGTAGAAAGACATAACCAGATACTGAAAATCAGAATGTCCAAAATATGCAGAGAGAAAGGTGTCGACTGGGTAGTAGCGTTGCCCGTTGCACTCTTTTACATGAGAATGGTAGCACACTCTCGAACAGGGCTATCCCCGTATGAGGTGATCTTCGGCAGACCACCGAATATGTGGGGGACGCCTATACCACGCAAAATAACTGATATTGACTGTAATATGCTGACAGATTACTTGGCTTCCTTGATGTCTGCACTACAATCTTGTCGTTCACAGGTAGCTGCAGCTTTTCCCGACAACACTGAGGTGAAACCCCATGACGTTGTTCCGGGTGATCTTGTCTTTGTGAGGAATTTCGACCGAAAGACTCAGCTGGAGCCCAGGTGGAAATCACCCAAGTTGGTCCTGCTGACCACAAGGACAGCCGTGAAGATCGAGGGCCGCAAGGGCTGGATTCATTCAAGTCATATCAAGAAATTTCATGGACTATCCTCGGATATAGACATTGTGCCATGCACTCCCTCACAGACTGATTCAAAACTTCCTTTGGTTGAAAAGACTGAAACCGAACTCTATAAAGTAAAATTGAGGCCTAGAACGTCAGACAATTTGATTGTTTAAGTCCTCTCCAAGGTGAAGCGGTTGAATTTGTCCCTGACATGTATCCTCTAGACCTGAATCATGGACAGTCGCGAAAAATGTTGAAACGACAGGCGTATTGTAAATTACTGCGAAGCCACTGTATAGGGACATTATTAATTTTGTTTTTATTGAGTCTTTTAATAATTATTACAAGTATGTTGTTGCACATATATTACCCTATTTCTAGACACGTTTATAATGTTACTGCTGAACATTCTTTTAGTGACTTACCTCCGCATGAATTGTCTTATAGACTTGCGCTGCGCAATAACACTTTCATTAGTATGTTACATCATTCCCATCAGACTAGTAATGCCACCAATTGTTGGGTGTGTGGCCGACTCCCTCCCTATCAGAATTATGAAGGAGTCCTGCCTTTCTTTCCACATCCATTCACACATAATGGCTCCTGTGGAGCATGGTTTAGTTTAATCAATTCCATAGACTCGGACACAGCAGTTTACCAAGATCATTGGGTATGGGGAAACCTGAACCTAGTTTTACTCAAGGTCTGTTACCCTGACAAGGAGGGTCGCCCCAAAAGAACAGGAACTGATCTAGAAAATGAAGTATATGGATTAGGTAATTTTACACCTAATCTCATGATTCTAAATGTCGTATCCGAAGTTGAACTAGTCTTACCCACCATGTCAGTATTCCCAGCGAAGGGTGAATTGTGTGTAAGAAAGGCTGGTTCCATACATATGGGCCATAGTAAATGCACTACTATAGTAGAATTCAGTGATCAAGGCAAATCTTCATTTAAAGCTTCTCGCCACTCCTACTTTATATGTGGTCAGACTGCATATATGCGTCTACCTCCAGATTGGGATGGTACCTGCTACATTGCATTCCTTTTGCCACCTGTTTTTCTAGCTCCTCCTGATTATTACAGAAATATTCATTTAGTACACAACAGAAAGCGGAGAGATCTCCCCATTGTCGATTACACTGAGACGGCATGGGACAAGTATGTAGATTTTAATAAAGGCATCTTTCCCTATATAGGTACTGTTACTAATAGTAAGCTGATACGTAGATTAACTAGAACCCTTGAAGCAGTAGTGAATGAGACTATTTCCGCCTTAGGCAATTTAACAGAAGAGCAGTCTGCTATGCGGATTGTTGTGCTTCAAAATCGTCTTGTCCTTGACGTCATCCTGGCTGATAGGGGCGGAGCTTGTAGGGTCATCGGATCAAGCTGCTGCGTATTCATACCAGAAAATTCGCCATCTGTATATAAAGCCATCACTCGCCTTCATAAGATTGTAAGCCAGATACACCAGAACCCAGGCACTTGGACTTGGTCCAGTTGGTTTTGGAATGCGGTATCAGCCTGGGGATGGAGAGTTTTATCCTTCCTAGGTATTGGCCTTCTCATACTATTCAGTTGCTGTCTATGTCTACAATGTGGACCAGCGATTTGTGGTCTGTGTGCCACATCGTGTATTCCACCACCAAGATTTCATTCAAGATCACGGAAGAAGAAAGAAGAACAAATGATGCTATATGAACAGATCAATGGATTGATGAAGATTGATATCTCTTGAAGGGCAAGTAGGGGACAAGGAGGGAATGTGGAAATGTGGATTTTCCTGGTCAGTTATGTCCCCTATCTTGGACCCCAACGGTTCTATGTGCATGTCACAAGTACATGTATGTTCCCTCCAGTTCCAGTTATGAAGACGCAAATACATGTGCGTCCACCGTCAACATGTCCTCTGTCAGATCCGCCATGAATAGGCCGGATATTCCATTCCCAAATATGAAAGGCCACCGGCTTTATATGGTTCACTTATGCCATTTTACAGTCCAGGCAAGTAGGCCCTGATTCTGTCATCAAAACTCCTCTTGCCTTCTGTCTCTGAAAGCTCCAGTCTGAGCCTGCATCTGTGACCATGAACTTTGTCTCATTCTCTGCGCGGCTCACGAAGCCTGACATCAGCCTATTCTCTGCCAAGAACTGTATTTCACCTTCGAATTATCTGCTTCCCCCTCAGCCGATGCATTCCTGCCTAGTAGTTTAAGTAAACATTCTTCCAGTTACCAAGCAAAAGGCCCGGCTTCTCTGTCCTCATGCAAGTAATTCATAGCCCTGTTACTAGGGAATATTCCTACCCCCTCGCATTCAGTGTAGACACTTAGACGCTTGTACACGCACGCACAGTCAGTATAGAATAGATTCTGTCCAAGAGTCCTTCTTTTGTGGATAACATAGTTCTTTAAACATAGGATGTTAGATATGATTTGGGATCAGGTTGACTTGACCCCCCAGACTTTTCGTCTCCACATGTAGAGCTAATGTCAAGTCCCCTTCACCCCCTAGTTACACGTCAATTACACGTCATGCTGCTGCGCGCGCATCTATGCCAAGTATTATCTTATAGATCCACCTATGTATGACATCATAACCAATCATGTTCCTTTTTACTCCTTATTACACCCATTTTCGGTTACGCAGGTAAAACGTCAATGTCCTTATCAATTGTTACGCCTACTGTATTCGCTTCATTGTAATGTATGTACTATAAAAGTTACTTCTTGTCAATAAAGTATGTACTTCACTTCCTGAACCCCCGTGGTGATGGAACTTGGAGCATTCGATTATAATCGATCATTGGAATAAAGCCCATTCCGAACCTCTAATATCACGGATTCTGCCTCTCATTTTACTGAGCTATTTTATTATGATTCTGTATCAAATTCAGTCCCGGTAAAGGAATTTTATTTTATTTTATGATGCAAATGCGTCGAAATAAAGATTTAAATGAAATGAAATGAGAAGACTAATCAAACCCAAAAATCCGGCAGGTGGGAATGTGCTGGTGGTGGTTTAGGACCCAAGGAAAGGACTGCCATGTTACACCCGCTTAAGTTTCCTGCTCCGCCGAGTCCTCTGTAGAAGCCAGCATATCTAATGCCTGTGAATTCCTGGTATGATTGCCCTGCTGAGGCCCATTCCTGATGATATGTGTCCCTGGTTAGTCCAGAGGGATGGTAGAGGAGGAGGAAATTAAAATTTCAAAGAGCCTTTGGCCAGCAGCTCTGTCCTACTAGGAGAGAAGGGGGGGGGGGTTGGAGCATAAAGTAGCAGATAGTCAAAATGTAACATCACCGTAGTGCTCTGGCTAGCCTCCTTGTTCGATAGGGGTATAAGTCACCCCTGTTGAAACTGCGCCATTACCATTTCGCCTCTGTCGTCACAAATAGCTTTCTAAGCCGCATTTCAACTTTTTGGTGATGGTGAGTATGATTGCTGTCCTCCCCTCCATCACTTGAAGCAAGTGTTAAATGTTTTTTTGTAGGACCACTGTTTCTGAATCTCAAACTATTATCAGATTTCTACCAAGGACTATTGTGCTTTGACTGGTCTCCTGTGGTGTCAACACTATGTACGACAAAATAAAAAAGAGATACATGAATCAACGCTTTAAATGGGAACATAGAAGTGCAGGTACTCACTAATCAGGGTGCCTGTTTGCTCCTGAGAAGTGCCGGTACTCTCCCATTAAATGTGTTGCAGCAGGGCTGAGAAGTGCAGGTACTCTTCCTTTCAAACTAAAGAACTGCAGGTGCTGAGTACCAGACAGTACCTCCCCATTTCGAGCACTACAATGAATATATTGCTTACAGAGATGAGTGTTCCTATATGCTGTACACTTTCATGACAATGCGTCTTCCTATCAGTCTTGTATACTTCATGTTAGGGAAGTAAACTGGGGTTGTAAAGAAAAGCTAGGCAACAATAACGTAAAAAACACTCTTTTGTGTGAGGCTGTTTGTTCTGTGCGCTCTGCCTTTAACATCCGGGTTCTGCGGTTATTTTCGATTACTCTGAAAGTGAAAGTACATGCTTTGTCACCTTTCACCCACACGAAACATGAAAGGCGTGGCTGCTTGGATTCTGTATTTTACAACAACTGCAGTAGATGCGAAACCCACTGAGCTGCCAGGTTAACATCCCTACACCCCAAAACCTTTGACACAGGGCGAAGCTCGGCTCGTTTTGGGCGCGAGGGTCCAAGAGGGCCTTGGGCTGAGCCAAAGCCATGCGTCTGACTCGAGTGAGGCCTCACCCACTTCTAGTGGAATCGGGAAAATGTGCTTCCGGGTGAAGGTAAATTAAAGTTTCATGAGATTCCTCTGTCACATTATGCATATTTCCACCAAAGCCGCTAATCTCCATTTTACATCAGGTGGCCTCCTCGCCAATTAAATCGACATATGTAGGTGTCTAAATTCCCGCCGGGGTTAGATATTCATTTTCGCGGGTTAATTTCCGCCGGTGTTAGAGATCCATTTTCTCGGGTTAACGGGGAGCCTTTGCGATTCTTGACACCACGGCGACAGCAGCACTTCCACTCCGCGCTGGACAGCTCATCCGTCAAGCCGGATAAAGGGATAAGAGGGCCGCAGAGATATGAATGCCATCTGAATAGGAAATTAAACTCACATTTTGAATACTGACGTTGTGAACCTGACAAGAGGAAAGTATTGACCTAATCTCTCCTGGCAAGCTGCAGCCTAAAATGTCAGCCGTGAATGCTGTGTTTCCAGCCTCTGAGTGGATGGCTTGTTATGTGCTCTGCATGCGATGCTGTCGCACCAGGTTAGGGGTGACACTGCTGTGTCCGAGCCTGTGTCATACATACATCGCGTCTTTACAAAGATGTCAATTAGGGGTGACAGCCACTACCTTTAGGTATCCCAGGTTATACCCTGATTCGGGACTTTTGGGGATGTGTGAGGCCCCTCTAATTTGCATACAACATGAAATCACAGGAAATGACATCACATGAATTGTCATGAATTGACTATTGTTGAGTGACTTCGCAAGAAACAACTTTCTTGCTGCAAATATCAGTAAAACAATAACACATACTAATAAAGTAGGTATATATATTTTAAATGTGCATTAAGTGGAAATACATTATATGCATCACACTGGATGGAAAGGTTTGGCCTAGGTCTATGCGAAATGTATATATTTAATCAAATGTTAACAATCTGTTTCCAGATTAGTGCATTTGGTATGTATGGGCGCAAAATCCTTGGTCAAATACACAGTCAATATGGGATTGGAGTTGATGATTTGTGAACTGTGACTCCATCATGATGTAGTTTCTTTTAAAAAGTTGAGTATTCAGCTGTTTCCTAAATTGCAGCTGGGTTCGCGCTCTGCGAATGGATATGGTGATATAGTTCCAGACCCTTGCTGCATAGATGCGAAAAGCCTTTTGCTTATTTTTTTCTTTTTATCACTTCTTCTTCTTCTGTCTGAAGGTGTCCTCGTTGTTGGTGTGTGGAGAGCCACTGGAGATGGCAGACTTGTCAGCCAATTAGATAGGGAGTGAGTTGTGATTTTGTGGTATTTCTATAGGGCAAACCTAGCCAAAAGGAAGAGGAGCACTGTACAGGGTTAATGATAAGCATAAAGTCAAAGAGTGATAGGAAAGCTGGTTGGTTTGTAGACTATTAATGCATTGTGGTGCTTCTGTAAGTGGTGCAATCAGGCACGGGGAACCTGCCACTGTGAAATCCATTAAAAAAACCTACTCAACGCTCAAGATAGCAACAACTTACAGCCAATTTTGCTTCTACCCTTGATTAGCAAACTTTTGGAAAAGTTTGTATTTAAATAACTGCAGCTATTTTCACATTTTTCAAAGACAACAGTCTTGTGGTTAGCTTCTAAGATGAATTCTGGACAGGACACATTACAGAACTGGTGATCCTATTGGTTTTGAATGTGTTTGGACGCCTGGTGGGCAACGGGGGCATTAGGTTACTGGTACTTTTAGACATGTTTACAGCCTTCAATACTTTAAGTCCTTTTATCCTGAAAAAAACCCTAATTAAGTGGGGCTGGGCTGTCAATCACATTACATCATTTCTATCAGACCGTCTGCAGATCACTAAGTTACCACCTTTTCATTCCGCACCTAAGCAGTTGAATGACGGTGTCTCCATGGGCCAATCCTTCCCCACTGCTTTGTAAGCCATTATTCTACAGCACCCAGGAGTCAGTTTCTATATCTATGTGGCAGGCACTCATATTTTATTTAGGGCCTGCTTAAGGGTTGGGCAGTCAACACAAAGGCAGACAAGGGTGGTGGAGGACTTTACGTCCACCAAATTTAGAGATGTCCAGGGGCCCCACATACATCTCTATATATTGGCTGGATCCACCACCATGGTGGTTCCTGTCAAAGGATACATTTTTATTTTTCAAAAACAAACTCTGAAAGCAAAAGTTTGTTCTTGAAAAGTAAAAGACTAATGACCCCCAGACCCTTGGAGTTTTCGTCCATGGGGTTAGGGCATAATATTTCTCTTTTTACTGCCCCTCTATGCAAGGAAGAACCTGGCAGTGATGAACAGTAAAAAAAAGATACCTGCCATTTTAAATAGGGCGGATGCTAGGATGGCTTACCACTGATGGCCCTTACTCCCTCGGGCAATTAGAGGAAGTTTTACACAGACACAATGAATTTTACTCCGTTGGCGTGCACCAGGTTGCCTGCTCACTTCTAAATCAGGTGAGAGGACAGAGAATTTGAAAGAAAGGTTACTCCATCCATGTTGCTTGTGTAATCCCAAGAAAGTTGGACATTGGGCCTCCTGCAGGAGCGTGCTGCATGAAGCAGGACATCTAAAATGGCGAACAATCCTGCACCCTGCCACCCTACTATGGTAGACCTCAGAGCACTGGATCATGGCTGTGAGGCCCAGGAGAGAGGGGTCAGTGGTGCAGAAATATTGCCCTGGTAAAGCAAGGAAAATGGGGCACTCACTCTCCCCTCCCGTGGCTGGATGTAAAATACATCCAAATTTTAGGTAAATTGTGCCTGTAACACCCCTGGTCCCCAGTGTCACTGCCCCTGCAGCACTATTGTTAGCCTTACCCCAGAGATGGGCCTCATTCCCAGGGCCTTGCAGCCGTAATCTGGTAAAATACTGGCATAATTTTTAGTACATTGGGCACCTAACACTTCAGGGCTCCATTGCAACTGCAGCTGCTGTACTATAAGCTACACCCCTTAGAGGGGCCATATCCTCTGGACCTAAGAGCATTGTGTTGCAAGCTCCTCCCCCTCCTTTAGGCCTTACAGAAGAGGACGTGGTGTGAATCCTGGAGAAAGGGACCTATGGTGTATCATTGGTGCAATGAGCCCTGGTGCAAGCAGGGTAAATTGTTTCTCCTCAGTAACCTCTGGTCACTGACGGGTCAGTAAAATACAGCCATAATTTGGGTGCATTGGCCCACAACCCCACAATGCTACAGTCCCACTGCATTTGCTACATTTGCTACACTATTGATAGCTACACCCTTTAGAGTGGCTTCTTGAGTGGATTCTGTCCCACGCACACAAGGCCCTCCACAACACCGGACCAGCATACCTGAACAGCCGACTCGAATTCCACGCACCCCAAAGGACCCTACAATCAGCCCAGCTCACCTACACTGTGGTCCCCGCGCCAGAAAGAGCAGATCGGGAGGCCGCTCCTTCTCCTTCCTCGTGGCCAGAGCCTGGAACGCCCTACCGCTCCACCTCAGACAATATCACTCCCCATTTTCACGAGAAACCTCAAAACCTGGCTCTTCGATAGACCTCTTCCTTGATGGACTGGAACCTGCACCTCCCCTCCTCCCCAGTGCCTTGAGACCCTTACAGGGGAGTAGTTGCGCTTAACAAACACATGATTGATTGATTGCCCTGGTCTTTGCAACCATAGACCAGTACTGAAAGGCCCAGGGCAGCAGGATCCCTCCCTTGGGCCTCACAGTACTAGACTATGGATGTAAGTTCAAGGAGAAGGACCTTTCATGGGCTTCGTAGATCTGATACATGGGAAAAAAGAACAGTGGCACGATAATACAGCCATAGGCCATGATGCAAGAAAAGGATGCCGGACAGTAAAACACAACCATAATTTAGGTGCATTGGGTGTCTAACATCCATGAACCCTGGTGCCCCTGCACCTGCTACACTAATGATCCTACACCCCTGAGAGAGGCCCCCATGGGCATCACAACCATGGTCCAGTGTTGCTAAGCTCAGGCAAGTGCATCCTCCCCTGAGTGTCCAACCATGGCAGCGAGACCCAGGAGAGGGAGGGCCTCTCACAGGCCTCACAGTTCTGGAACATGGCTGTGAGGTCCATGAAAGAGAGGCAAGTAGCAGAGCAATGGTTTCATGGACCCTGGTGCAAGATAAAGGCATCCCCTCATCCACTGGCTGCGCAGTAAAATAAACCCATAATTTGAAGGGCTGGGCAACAAATTTTGCTCCACCAGCGGAGTTCGCAGAGTTTTTGCCCTCTCTGCGTTACACTTCTAATATAATGCAGAGTTCTGGCACAAGTTTTTTCTCGCATTTGGCTTGCCAAAGTTAAGCTTGTGAGGGAGAAATGGCGTCTCCTGGTGTGATTTTAGGGCCCTAGGACGGCATCTGGCGAGATTTTCTCAACGCGGGCAGTCATGGGCACTCGCGACTGTTCGTGGTGAGAAAGTTGTCACTCGGATTGGGAAAGCTGCCGCTCAAATAGAAAATCTACTCCAGCAGCAGTAAAGAAGTGTGCCTCATGGTGCTGTTCGACCTGATTTTGCAGCACTGAACAAGCCACCTTTTCTAAAAATTAGCACAACGTGCTGATTCCGCCCTCGGAACTCTGCAGAATCTCATGGGGTCCTTATGTAACTCCGCAGAATTCAGCGGAGTGAAAATCTGCAAGTTTTGTCCATCCCTAATAATTTGGGAACATGTATCCCTTAATGCCACTTGGCCCAGTGCCACTGCACCGCTACACCACTGATAGTTATGACATTGATCCATGCGCAGAGCCGGGATAGATCACTGTGAAAACATGTCAATTGGGTACAGAGGAGTAGGCCTAAGTTATGGTGTAGTATTGAAGATTAGGACAGGAAGCCCACTAACCATGGGCCTCCCAATGCTGAACCATGGCTGCAAGGCCTAGGGGAAAGGGGCTCTTCCAAAGCCCTTACAGTGCTACACCATGGCTACGAGGCGTAGGGAAGAGGTTTCTACTTTCCTGGGCCTCTTAGCCATGGTCTAGGGGGTGCTTTATAATTTGGTAGGCAGAGGTAAGTCCGTCAGGGAGACGGAATAAATTACTCCATTACCCTGAGGGAGTCCCCGCAAACCCATTTACAGCAACATAAATGCTTTCTTAAGTTTGATGCACGGCTCCACCAACAAGATAGATCCATTCATCAAACATATATTTTGTCTCAAAAAGAAAATCCTGAAGTGGGATTTTCTTTTTGAAAATTAAAAAAAATGTTAATCCTGATCATGGGAGTCCTCTCCCATTGCGAGAGGAGAATTTGTAGTTTTTTACTGCCCCTTCCCAGGGGTGACGGGCTGTAAAAAACGGCTATGTGTTTGCCCATCTAAATTGGATGGGTGGAAACATAGCCGTTTCTCCGACAGCCTTTACTCCTTAAGGTAGTCAGAGAAGTTTGGCCGAAGCAGAGTATACTCTGTTTTTGCCAAACTATGCCCTGCCAGCATCTAAATTTGGCTCACGGAGCATTATATTGGAGGTAAGGACGTTGTGATGGACTATGTTTATTGCCAATATATAAATTGGGCTGCTAGTACTGCGAGCCCCAGGAGAGGGGGCCCAGAATAGAGGAGCCCTCATCCATGGGTGTTGCAACAATGGTGTCGCACTCTAAGCCCAGGGAAAGGGTGTTCCCTCCAAGTAGAATTAAATAGTCTTAAGCTTTGAAACACCAATAGTAAATGTCATTATCTACTTCACATACTGTCCAGTAAGTAACCACTGCCACAAGACCTGCTCCAATGAGTATGTTTTAGCCATGGAACTGCAAAAATTTGATGTCTAGGCTCAGCTAAATGATGGATATAAACACAGTGTTCTGAAGCTTGGCAGAGCCCATAACAGAATGACACTTACCTTGGAGGGTAGTCCCTTCACTTTGCCATCTGAATTTCTGACTCCCCACTTACGGTTTAGTCGACTAGTTGGAAATATGAAACAGGGAGACACAGTTTTAAATTTCGGCCTCTCATTTGACCAAATTGTGTCCTCTTGGGAAATCACTTTTTTGAATGTGTTGCTCTGCTGCTCCTTTTTGACAAGAATGGGATTATTTTGATTCAATGTAAAAAATGCTAGTCACCGTAATTTAAAAAAAATAACTGAATATTACCTGGGAAGAGAGAGTTGCCCAGTTACATGGTTGTGTCACCTAAATGCAGTACAGTGGTAAATATATAGCCCCAAGTAGGAGTGCACTGCAGTCCTGGGTCTACTAATTTAACCAACTTTTTGATCCTGGGCAAATAATGCACTCCTTGTGCCTCGCCCACTGATCTGGCAATATGGCAGCACTTTGAAACAGGCTTAATCTAAGAAACAAACACCAAAGCCCAGATTTACAAAGGACTTGTGTTGTCCTTGTGTGACAAGTCGTCACAAGACAATGCAAGTCCTTATCTGCGATTTACTATGCCACGCAAAGCCACTTTGTGTGGTTTAGTGAATACAAAGTAAAACAAGGCAGCACACAGCTCTACCTTGCATTACCTTAATTTAAAACCACTTACCGCTGTACTGCGGCATCCCCGGGCTGCCCTCCTCCTCTTCCTCGCCGTATGGGTAATTCTTGTGAAAACTGAGCATGCGCGCGCCCACGCATGCGCATTTCTTGCGAGAAATGCGCATGTGCACGAATACGCAGTTTTCACAAGGATAACCGATAGGGCAAGGAAGAGGAGGAGGGCAGCCCGGGACGCAGCAGTACAGAGGTAAGTGGTTTTAAATTTATTTTTAATTAATGTTTACTTACTTGTTAATAGTGGGGGTGGAGGCAGGAGCTGGCCAACTCTGCTCCGCTGAGGATTGTGCGGAGATTTGCCTTCTTCGCATTCTCCGCGGAACGCGGAGTAGGCAAATCTCCACACACTCCGCGTGCAGAGCGGGGGTCTCCGCCCGGGGTTAATAAATAGGTGAAAAAGGATTTTCCAGGTTTAGCCTTGTAATTAAACAAAAAAAGAATTCAGATAGAAAACAGTTAGTATGTTTAGCTGTGAGTCCGTTTATTTTATATTCACAAAAAATCAATTTTGCATGTTTTATGAATCCAGTATTTTCTGTAATGTTCTAGGGAAAACACTACCCATTACATTCAGATATGCACGTGAATGCATGTTCTTCATGGTAGTGCACATATATTTTGCAAGTGAGTGGGTGGGGTCTAGGTGTAATGCTTAATTTGTGCTAGATTACCATCTAAAGTGTTTGGCAACAGCACTCATTTTTGGGGACCGGAACATACTGTTCATCATCAGACTTTGATGTATAGCATGAGAGAGAAAAGGCAGGAAATAAAGGTAAGAAGAAGGAAATAAAGACAGAAGAATAGTTAGAAATGAAGAATGCAGGGATAAAAAAGAGCCTGCAAGAATGAGCCACAGAAACAGGAAGTGAAAAGGGCTTGCTGCAGAATCTTCAAAATTAGTCTGTATCTATTCATAGCCGACTTCTCAAAAAAACCTTAGGCTCCTGGATTTACTTTTTAATTTCATTCTTCATTTTGTAATTTTTTACAAATTAAGCATTGTCTGGATGCTTATGCGTGTAAACAAAACACATGCAGAGGTATTTGTTTGCTGCTTGAAACCAGCATTTTAGGCATGAGTTACGGCCAGCTTAATGAAAATGGCAATAGGCATGACTAGAGTGGTACATTCATAAAGTCGTAAATAGGTAAATTATTTGGGAAGAATGTATACCTGGACATTGACTTGGCTATCCTGCCCACAATAAAAATGAACGATTTGAGGTCACTGTGCAGGGACAGGAAAATAAGCCTGGGAATCACTGCTAAAAAGGAGGACCTGGAGAAGACCCTGGGAGGAAGCCAGGAGATCTCTAGCCCAACTTGCTGATGAGATCACCCCTGGCCATTGGAATGAGGATGATGGCAGAGATCTCTTGATGAGGAAGTCGAGGAGGACAAGAAGAGAGTGGTCCCCACAATTTGTTGAAGGCATGCCTCTACATCTGGATCAAAGAAGAGTTCCACTTAGGGGGGCCTCTCTTAGAGATCCAAGAGAAAAAGCTGTTCCTAGAAGAGAGAAAACTGACCTTGGAGGAACAAAATTTGTAAGAACATGGTGGCAGCAACAAAGACACAGATGTAAATGCAGATAAATGCCTATGACCCTAGGTTGCCCAAGGGTATTGTGCCTACGCATATTGAGGGGGGATGAAATAGACAACTGGCTAGCATCTTATGAGAGGGCTCTAAGGATGAGAAGGGTGGGTGCCCACCATTAGGAAAGCCAGTGGTGGGAACTGATTCCAACAGTGGGGAGGGATGGGGTGCTGACACTAGAAGATGATGTGGCAGAGCCATATTCACATATGAAGGAGGCACTCATTGAGCTGTTTAGTCTGACACCTGAAGAATATAGGCAGACATGCAGAAATGCTCAGAGGTCAAATTTGACATGGGTAGACATGGCAGATGCTTTTTTGAAGTCACTGGATCAAAGGTAACCAGGTAGACACCTATGAGGGGCTCTACAATTTAGTGGTAAAAGAACACATATTTGCAAGTTGGACCTCAGAGAAGGGACACATCTGGTAGATTCCAAGCTATCCAGCCCTAGAGAACTGGGGGAGATAGCTGACAAATGAGCATGCGCTAGGGTGCCCCAAAAGTTCCAAGGTGGTGATCACAAGTAGGAAAGCCCCCATTAAGGGAAAAGATGGGACCAAAGATAAAAAGTCAGATGGTCCTAAAGTGTCCTCAAAAGATGCCTAGGGGGAGTCCAGAGTCCCGTCCCTTAAAAAGGGGAGGGATACCTGGAAATAATTTTGACCCTCAAAGGCTGGGGTGTGCTATGACTGTAAACCAGCAAGGCATAAGAGAGGCGATCCTGTGTGCACCAAGAAGTCATATTTTGGTGACTATTCCAAAGGCATTGCAAGTATAGGGATGGGTGTGGAAGTTGTCCCTGATTATTGCAAGGGATACACCAAAGCCTCTTTATTTTCCATGGGTGGGGAGGAAGTTGAACCCTTGGCCCACTGACCTGCCAGTGTGGTGAAATACAGACAGTGGCCAAAAATCAATGGAGCTGATGTCCAGGCTCTGAGGAATACAGGAACTAAAGTGACATTGGTCATGGCCAAGTTGGTTTCCCCAGGGCAGATCATACCTGATGGTGTGCAGCAGATAGTACCTTGGACCCTGGAAAAATAGCCCAAAACCGTAGTTCCAAGAGGAAGGGCAGGAAGTCTAGCAAGGCCACTTCCCAAAGTCCTCAGACACAGAAGGAGCCTAACCCTAAGGGGAAGGTCTGGTGTATGAACAGGAGGCTTCTTCTTTGAGAGATTTGCTTGACCTGGAAGAACTCCAAAGAGCAGGTGGACCATCCAGAGTGAACTTGAGCCAGGAGCAAAATACTTGTCCTACTCTTGAGGGCCTGAGACAGTTGACTCTTTAACAGAAGGAAGGAGCTGTCACTGGAACCCATAAGGTGTACTGGGAGGAGGTAATCCTGTACAGTGAGGCAAGGGACCCCAAACTAGATGCAACCAAGAGTGGAGTTCCCCCAACAGTACAGAGAATTCCGTATTAGCCTGGCCCATAACATTCCCTTTGATGGACACCTGGATCAGACCAAGACCTGGTAAAGGCTGTTGAATTACATCTACTGGCCTCAAATGTCAGAAAATGTATAGTGAAGGACTTTTGATGCTCCTGTCCCACTTGTCAAGCCTGTTTCAGGACAGGTGACAAGTCAAAGGCTCCCCTTATAACACTGCATGTGGTAGGAACTCCCTTTGAGGGTGGTTATTGGCATTGTTCGTCATCTACTGCCTCTGGTTATAGGTTAATCCTGGTGGTAGTGGGCCATGCCACCAGATACCCTGAAGCTATTCCCCTTAGGACAGTAACTGCGCCTACCGGTCCTAGGATGCTTGTTTGCGGTCCAGGGAAAACATGGCTTGGTATTTCGGGCTGCACTGTTCCCATGAGGCACAGGGTCAAGACTGATTTGCATATAGCTGTGTCTGAACTGGGGTGGCAAAGTGAGCTAAGGAACAATGATGGATTCAACCCAGATCTGTGACTGGGGGTGAGTGCCTAAAATGTTTCAGTGCTCCGTCCATCATCTCCTTGTGTTTGCTTTGTTCGCCCTAATTTGGCAGGGTATGCCCAGACGTGGGACCCTTGCTCACTTTGCCACTGAATTCAAGCTAGCCTGGCTGATGAGGGCTGTTAGCCCGAAACCGGTCCCAAGATGCTTGTTTCCAGTCCAGGGAAGACATGGCTTGGCAGTTCGGGCTGGACTGTTCCCATGAGGCACAGGGTCAAGAGAAGAGGAAACATAGCATGATAATAACTATCAGTTATTATCATGTTATGTTTCCTTTGCGGGCGGGAGGGTGGAGGGGGCTGCTGTGTTCACGGACCAGGACAGGGAGGAGTAGTTTGGCCACTCAAGTGCGCAACAACTGTTTGGTCGGCCCTCTTGGGCCGCCCAAAGCAGTCATGCACACTTCCCTGTTCTCCATGCAGACTGCATTACAGCGTGCATGGAGAACATGTCCACCCCTACAGCTCCTGGTTGAGCGCCGTGTCGCGGTGCTCAGACCAATCCCAACGCTGTACTGCAGATTTTTGATTGGCTTGGGGGAGGGAGCCTGGCTGCCTGCTTCCAGGACGCGGAATCAGTAGAGCAGGAGCAAAGAAGATGCGGGACCCGGCCGCAAGGTATTTTTTTGTTTTACAAGTCTAAACCCTGCCCCCCCCCCCGTGAACCCTGCAGCCCCTGCACCCGTCCCCCACCTGTGAACCATGCCAGCCACCCCTGCATTTAAGCTCTCTCTACTACACTGTAAGAAATCGCGTTGACAGTGGACTGGGGTGTGAATGCTGGCCAAGCAACAGCCACAATCCTTGTCAGGATGAAGCACATGCTAACCCTAAATTAATCTGTGCTTAACCCTCTGGTAGTTTGTCACAGAGCAGTTAGGCTTAACTTAAAGGCAATGTGTAAAGTATTTGTGCAACATTTCAAACAGTAATAAAGTGAAAATGCCACACAAAAAGGATCCCACAAGTTAGAAAAATTGAATACTTTTTGATAAATAAAATAAGACCAAAACGACAAAAGTCCAATCAGTAGAACTGGAGATATGCACTTTAAATTTTAGAGAAAATAGCACCAAAAAGCACAACTTGGCAACTGTTGATATGTGGTCGTGCTAGACCGGGACAAAGTCACAAGTTCAGACCAAATGCAATGGACCACAGTCTGGCTACAGAGACCCAGGTAGGCCCACTAAACAAAGTGCCTTAAATCTTGGTTCGCGAAGTGTTTTGAGGATCTGCATTGAAGATGTGTTGCAAAGTTGAAGCAATGCAACGGTTTCTAGGTGCAGAGAGGCTTTGGTGCGAGGTCCTGCATCATCATCCAGATCCCGTAGATGAGGGCTTGTGATGCGAAGTCCGTTATCGAGGATGCAACAATTGACAAAGCGATACGACAATTTCGAGGAGCTGCAACGGTTCCAAGGAGCTGCAAGGCTGCGATGTGGAGTCTGATGTCAATGTTGAGACAGCCATCAAGGAGAGATGTGAGGGCGTGTGCTGAGGATGCGCATCGCTGTGGTTCCAATGGACAGTGATGCAATGTGGGTCCTGGCAATGGGTCCAATCTACTCAATAGCGGCGAATCGTTAGTTCTGCTCCAGTTTGAGCCATGCAGCAGAGGAGATGTGTAGGTTCCGCTGGATCAACAGAGGCTGATAGGCACCTTAAGCCCACTTCCGAGGGTCCAGGACTGGGGTAGCAGAGTAGACTCACAGATGGCAATGTCCAGGTGCAAGGTTTCTGGAAGACTGTTGTGTCCCTGAGACTTCAGATTAGGAGGCTGGCCAACTAGCCGTTGGAGTCACTCTGAGGTTCTGGGTTGAAAAGATGCAGGTCCAGTCCTTCTCATCCAGGTAAGAGGGCAGCAGGTCAGCCCAGCAGGGCAGCAGTTCCTTCAGGGTAGCAGTCCAGCAGACTGACAATCCTTTCAGTAGCAAAACAGTCCTTCTTCTGGGCAGAGTAATCCACAGGTCCAGAAGTGTACTGAAGAGTTGGTGTCTGAGGTCCAGTATTTATACCTAGTTGTGCCTTTCAATTGGAAAGAAGCTTCTAGAGGTAGACCTTTGAAGCACACAGGTGCCATGCCTTCCTGGTCCTGGCTCTAGACTCACTACAGGGGGGTCGGCATGTAGCCCTTTGTGTGTAGGCAGAACACAGCCTATATAAGTGTAAGTGGGATTGGGCCCAGATCCTGCCTCCCATCCTGCCAGTGATGGCCCATCTAGGCACACCTAACCTCCCTATTGTGTGTGGTTGTCTAGGAGGAACACACAAAGCTCAATTGTAAACTTCACTCAGTCATGTAAACCAGAGTCAGGCTGCAGGCACCAAAGGGCTTGAAAGCAGTGGGGCGACCTTCCTCTGCCATAGCGGAGGAGCTGCCATTGCTTAGATGGGCACTCCACAAGCAACAAGTGCAAGACACTCGTCTTATGGCGCCACCTCTCACAAGCCTCAACTTTCAGACCTATCATAGATCCTTAGACAGTGAAGCGGGCAAATACATGATAGCTGTGGATTGTATGACAGCAACAGGCCGAGTTTTATTTGATCTGCGTAAAAACAGGAACACATATTTCTATATATACGGTTTTAAAAAAACATAAAGGACGCAAAATTCGAGTTGCCCTTCTTTTTCTAACTTTTGCCTTACACATATTCCTTTCCTTCTGTACATGCCCGATTATTCCTACATTTGTAAGTTGACAGCATCGGGCAATTCTCGTCTGCCCTTTGGCATTTCTGTGGTATTTACTTCATTAGCTAGGACAAGACAGAAAAGCACAGGCTGATATCACTGGGTCGCTGGCATAGGCTACACGTGAGTGAATAAAGGACCTGTTAGAATTTCTTGCTTTCTTTCCTTAGGCAACATCAATCCATTTTTCATTAGAAAGCACTTTAACGTTGTGGTTTGGCTTTTTAATACTTTCTGAAATCGATTGCTTCCAAGGAAAGGGTCAAAACATGTTAAAATGTTTCGCTTCCAAATTGAGGGCGAAAGTCCAGAGCTCCTGTGGTAGATGTACAACTCTGAAACATTTGATCCTTTTCCATTCGGGTTCCCCATTTTCAACATTTCACCTCGTCCTTTACAGACCATCCTGTGTCATTTGTAAGGTACTACAAGAAACAGGTCATGGTTTTAAGTGGGATGAAAAAACAGGGTCTCTCAAAGGGGTGTGGTCGATGTAATTAAGTGCGTAGCCACTGAAATGATACATTATTAATAGATTGTTACTCAGATTAGTCTTTGTAAAGCAATGTGCATACCTTGGTAAATATACTTTATGATTTTCATTCGAATAGCTACAGAAGCCAGTAATTCTGAATACACGTGCAGCAGTCAGGACTACATATTTCACTTACTTGCAGAATGTAAAGAAACTTATCATTTCATACATACAAAATTATTCAAAGAAAAGCCACTGCATATAGACCACTGTCATACCAACAGAGATTTACTGACCGAAAAAGCGCTTCAACGCCTGTTCAGGGGTAGTAAGCGCTATATAAATGCAATTACAATACAATACAAAGCATTTGCCTCCATCTTGATCCTTTCAGCCAAGTGAATAGACATCTGTGCCTCAATGCTCAAACCAAAAGCCGTGTGGTAATACTCTGTGCCAATCCCCTCAGACACAGATTTAATTCAAACTATTCATATGGAGCTGGGTGGGCTAAGTAAAGTTTAAGAGCGGATGGCCTTTGGTGTGTAGTCGAATGGTTTGTAAGACTCAGAATCCATGATAAGGAGGAAGGAGCATGGCTGGGAAAAGCCTTGAAAGGCAAAGATGTGTGAACTCCTCCCTCTGATTGTTAAGCTACCTGGCAAGAGAATGAAGGGGCATATTTGCAACAGGCAGCGATAATTATCGCTGACCTTGTATACCGCATTTTTTTCTATTGCTGGAATATTTCGCCAAGCTAGCTTTGTATTAACAACGCTTAGCGCCATGGTGATGTATATTCCAGCGATAGCGCCCTTTTCCATGGAACATCGCTGGTTTTCCAGCGATGTTCCATGTAAAATGGCGATATGCTTGATGATACGTATCACATGAATCCACCTCCCATGTTAGGCATGCCTTAGTCAGGAATTTAACAGACGTTAAATTCCTGCGTTAAGGCAAACTTAGTGCGATTAAAATAATCGCTTCCCCGCATTGTAAATATCGCGAAGCTGCCTTCGCGATATTTACCCATGTTGTTTCCACAGACACGCCTACTTTGCATCTCATTAGCGATGCGAAGTTAGGAGTGCTGGAAACGGGAGCAAAATCAGCAAAACACGCAATAGCGTGTCTTTGCTGATAAGGCAATAAAATTATCGCCGCTTTTCGGGCGAAAACGGCCGTATAAGCGGCGATAATATTTTATCGCCGCATTGTTAATATGCCCCGTAGTGTGTTTGTACTCTGGTCGATTCTCTTAGACCGACAGTGAGGTGAACTGTATAGTTTTGTGGCCCTTGAAGCTTATCCATTGCCCAAAAGGTCATTAATTTAAGTATTCTAATATTGAATATCCTTCCCAAAAAAATACCTAGACACACGAGAATATCCTCCACTGCTTAATGCCATTACGAATTGGAGGAAAAGGTGCAACAGGCAAACCAGACAACTCAATGAAAATGAATAATTCTGAACACAGCGTCACTGACCTTATGTTTCAATATTCTGAGGACTAGAAATAAGGATTCTGAGTGCTGCAGAAATATGAAAGTTAGTATTACAGTTGCTCAAGATGAGGAAGTAGATATTGAAGAGAAAGCACTAAATGAATCCTGAGGAACACCCAACATTTGTGGAGTCACAAATGTGCATATATTTGATGATACAAGAGGATTTAATTTAGAAGAACTAGTTGATCTAGTCTTTTGCTTTCTGGTGGTACCAGAGGGCACGGAAGGTGGTCTGTCTAAAAGTAATAATCGAACAAAAGTCACAATTTCTAAAGGCAGCTAAATGAGAGATAAGGCTGGTGCATGGATCACCCTCAGGTCTAATGCATCTATTCTTGTTAGTAAACACTTAAGCAGCTAAGAAGTGTCTTCTTGCCACAATTTCTATTACAATTGGTAAAAAGAAATTGGAAAATAGATACACACTACCAGGTGGTGACACCGCATCACTTAGAAATTCTTTGCTGGGACCCTGCAAGCCATCATCTGGAACAGCAAAACACATTAGCTATAGGTGGGTGCAAGGGAAAAAAACACCTGTCACCAGACACGAGACTTGGTTCAGCTGTCTTATCGCGCCTACAAATCAATAATATTCTGGGGGAGGTATGATGCTGGACACTGGCCTGAGTCTATCAGAAGAGTTAGAAACAGTGGTATGAGGAGTAGGGGTATAGTAGGCTAACACAATATCATTTGACATAATATTGTTTACAAATCTCACCCAATAGGATTTAATAAAATCAAATCTACACCGAAGGTAGAATAATTTTGTAAATTATGTTTCGGTCACAATATTTACGTCAGACGATATTCATGACGATGATATTCCGACATCAGCGGCGGCTCCTCCGCTATGGCAGAGGAACATTGCCCACCCTCCTGATAGCCAGCCGAGTGAAACTGGAAAAATAGAATGATAATAAATTGGTTTTATTATCATTTTATTTTTCCCATTTCCCTCTAGAGCCAGCCAAGTCTGGGCGGACGTGGCTTGGCTGTCATCAGCCAGCAGGAGGGATGGGGTAGTGCACACTGTAAATGCACATTAACGTTTGGCTGGCCGTCTTAGGCCGGCCAAATCATCATACACAGTTAGGTTTCTCCAAACCAGCTGTGTTGCACAGACTCACAGGCACTGCCTGAGCAGCAAACCAAGCTGCCCAGACCAATCCTGGCACTGCTCTCATGCTATTGAGAGCAGCACCAGGATTGGGTGAGGGGAGCCTGTGCTTGTGTCCCTGGGACTGCTGGGACACCATCAGGCGAGAAGAGGAGCACCGAGGTGGCCGACAGCATCAGAACAGGTATGTTTTTTAAAATTATAAATATTTCCCTAGTCTCCCGTCCTGTCCCCCACACACCCCCACTTGAGTTTTGCAGCAACCGCCACTGTCTGACATACACAAGAATAGATTAACAATACCAGAGAGGTGAAGCAGAAGCTCAAAGAGATGAAGGATTGATGTCTATTAGTATACAGATAAATTATGACGTGATAGCTGGCAGCAGGTCATACCTGGGCTAATCTCTTCCTTCAGTGTTTGATCTTAAGCAAAAACATTTACCACCCCAAGGCATTTTGCAAAGTATCAAGAATGGATGCTATAAGGAGGGAAATTAGAATAAAGAAACAAGAGTCTTCAAATACTACATATTAGGACTGCAGTTTTTAACTCGGAGTAATGCAAAGAAATGTCAAAGGTGATAAATCTATCTGGAATTTAGAGAGGACATCACGAAATAATTAGATTTTTTGTTTACTTTTTTGTGTTTTTTACATAGAGGCACGTGTTGAAAGCTCACTTCATTCAAAGATGAAGTACCTTGTGAACCGGTTAGTATAAAACAATACCAGATGTATTTTTTCTATTAGTTTGGTAATATCTGTCAGATACAAACATTGGCAAAGCCAATTGATCTTGGCTTAATGTACCAACACATTCTAAACTGCTGTTTATGAAGTTAAAGACCTGTTGGCTTTGCCAGTGGTGGGAATGAGTAGCAAAAAAAGATTGCTTTCTGTATGTAATGCAAATGTAAGATATTTAATTGAAAGTGAGAAACAGCATGATAAGTGAGTTTAGTTTTTAGGTGCAAATTAGTCCTAGACGTGGGTCAAGTGCTCTCCATGCCACTGGAGTGAATCTAGGCTGGCAGATGAGGGGTGAAACCCCGAAACCGGTCCCAGGATGCTTGTTTCCACTCCAGGGAGGACCTGGCTTGGCAGTTCGAGCTGGACAGTTCCCATGAGGTATAGGGTCAAGACTGATTTGCATATGGCTGGGTCCAAACTGGAATGGCATTGCGAGCAAAAAGCGATGTATGTATGCCCAGATCTCTGTACTGGGGTGAATGTTTGACATTGCCCAACATTCCGTCCATCACTTGTTCTTTTTGCAATGCAGTCCCTAATGCATTCCGATAAAAGCGCTTCCTAAAATGCAGAATGATACCCCGAACAGCCAAATTCAGACAGTGAGTGAGTAATCCTCCTCTGGGTGGAGCCAAAGCCCCCTTTATGTATATTTGAAAGAATTGGTAACAACAGTTCAGCTGACAGCTACCCTTCCAAGCCAGACCTAAAAAGGCTGCTGCTTGCGCGAGATATTTCAGACCAGTGGACAAGAAGGAGCGCTGGGCACAGGGGACACAAACCTAATTAAGGGCTCTAGAAATGATTGACGTATCTGTAAATGTGGCAATCTGCAGCCGCCAGGAGTTTTCTCTGAGCCTGTCAGTAAGCACCGTAGAGTCTCCGCTGCTAAAACATATCCAGCGGTAAAGCGTCGCTGGGCGAAGTTATTATGGATGGACAGCTGCCAGGCCCAATCCCAGCTCCCAAGGGGCAATTCAATGCAGAAGGAGAGGATCGAAAAGTATTTACACCACTGTCTTACTCCCAAGGGGCGCCTGCTACAGGACTGCATCGCAGAGCTCTGATTAACTACTGAAAGAGTCAAGGAAGGATGGAATTCCTCACTCGCTGCTTGAAATAAACCTGTCAGGTGCTGTTTGTTTTTTGATGGACATGTTCGCTTGGGGGATCCACCTGGGCCCACTCTTTCGCACCTTTATTCTGAGCATTTAGAAATAATCTAATGTGAATTTCAATATGATACTAACAGTATGATACTAACAGTTTAGCTCTTATTTTCAGAGGTGTGCACTTTCAATGCTTTGCTTTTATAATTCCAACTCAATGGCACTTGTCAGACCTGGCACCATTGGCGTGGGCCTCCCTTCCATTTGTTTGCTGTTGCCTCTTATGTTTTTGCTGGTTTTGGATGCTTTGGGCATTGTGCCACTGCTATTCAGTGCCACAGTGCAAGTGCACCCTATGTTAAATTGATGTATGGATTAGTGACTCCATGATTGGCTTATTTGGTTTACTTGTCAGACCCTAGTACAGTGCAATGTGTGTGCCCAGGGCTTGTAAATCAAATGCTGCTGGTGGGCTTGCAGTACTGATTGTGCCACCCACCGGAGCAGCTTGCAAAGTGTGTCTCAGGCCTGCCATTGCAGGGCCTGTGTGCAGTCTGGTACTGCCATGTTGATTTGGCAAAGGGAACCCACTTGCCAGTCCCCAAACCTTCCCTTTTCCACATATCAGACCCCCCTAAGGTAGGCCCAAGGGCAGGGTGCATTGTAGGTAAAAGGTAGGACATGCCCTGATGTGTGTGGCATGTCCTAATAGTGAATAACAGCCATTTTTGTTTTTCACTATCGCAAGGCTACCTGCTCCCATAGGCCAGAATGGGCAGTTTGATTATAACATCTTATGATCCTAACTGACCCAGGGAACATGGTAGAAAAAGGAATTTAGTATGCCTGAACTCAGAATGATAAAATACATCTTTTAGTGAAGTTGGTTTTAACATTCTGTGTTTGAAAATACCACTTTTAGAAAGTAGGTATTTTCTTGCCTAACTATCCAAGCCTGCCTCTGCTAGGTGGTGTATTCCATGTCTGGTTTCTGAGTGACAGGGGCTTGGGGGCTCCAGGAGACAGGGTGAGTCTATACATGGCTGAATAGACCTATCTGCATGAGGAGTGGTGGGAGGAGTAGCACCTGGGCCTGAATAGGGCTGTGCCGTGCCTACCACAATGCTGGCTTCACATCCTGTGGTGTGTCTGAAGACCCTGGCCCACACTGACAAATGAAGAAGGTGTACTCTAGCAGGATGCACCCAGAACTGGTTTGGACTAGGTACAGACACTCTCTGCCTTAAGAGACAAAGAATTTTGGTGTATAAAAAGGGGACCCAGACCCCAGAACTTTAGATCACTTCTGGGAATCAAGACAAACCTTTGCTGAGGAGAAGAACCGGGAAACTGAAGGAGGAGACTACCCCTATGCTGCGTGTTGTTGGGGTTGACCTGCAGTGGTTGCTTCATTGCCAAAGAAAGGAGAAACAAAGACTGAGTATGCTTTCATCATCTTGAAGAAGAATCTCCAAGGGCTTGAACATTGAGCTTGCCTCCTGCCTGAAGTCTCAGGGATACAAGACTTCACCCCTTCTGTTTGCCTGCATTTAGAACTGCGGTTTTAGCTGCTACAGAAGGAAATTGCAACACCGACGCCGGCGAGCGACACCATAATCTGCACCGAAGCCGCGAGCGTGACTCCGGCTTACAATGTAGACCCGATGCCGGCCGCTGTGACACATCGACTCCGAAGCCGACACCGTCATCGCGGAGCCGATCCTCGACGTGGGTGACCAAGAATCCATCGAAAACGCAACATCGTAAGGAACCGTGGTTTTGGCGCCATTGTGACAACCACCTCCCCGACGCGGTAAGGAACCGTCGTCTCACCTCCCCTGCGCTGCAGTAATGAACCGAGGTCGTAAGGAACAGACGTCCCGCAGTGCCAACGAAGTCGCACCTCTCTGAAGCAGTGAGCTGTCTTTGTTTTTAATCGCTTTCCCAGGTACTGTTCTTTGGGGGTCTGTTTAACTCCGGGCCCGACACCGTGCACCTCGCGGTCGGCGCTGTACTTTGGGATTTCTTCTGTCATGACGTCGTAATAACTCAAGGTGGAGTTATTTGTTGCTAGAGACTGCATTTAAGTGAATAACCTATTTTTCAGCATATTTTTAAGTACTGTATTGTGGATTGTCGTTTGGGTCTTGTGTTAAGTCTATATAAAAAAGACGTATTTTTATAACGCAACCTGTGTGGTGTCCATCTGTAGTGTTGTCACTGTATTACTGTATGTGTTCACAAATGCTTCACACACTGCCTCTGAGATAAGCCTGCCTGCTCGTGCCAAACTACCAAGGGGGTGAGCAGGGGTTATTTAAGGAGTGTAGCCCCTTACTCTAACTAGACGAAAGGGTCCCTATTTGGACAAAAGTGCCAACCATTGCCAACTAGAGATCCCCAAATCTAACATTGGTAGTCAGCGGTGAGGATTTGGACTTGCATTTGTGATTCATATACAGTGATTGGTGTACACTACTAGTGCGTGCAGACCATAACGCAGCCACATACATTTTGGTAGAGTTTTTTTCCTTGGAACTTCTTTTTTATTTTTGATTCTTGATAACTGCCTGTCTTTTCTACCATGAGTAAGCCAACATCCATAGCATCTGTAGACATTGAATTGGAAGAAGAGAGAATTGATGCTTACACTCTGCCTAATCTCAAAGCTTTGTGCAAGAAATTTAAAATCTCTGTGAAAGACCTCACCAGGAAAGAGGAATACCAAAAGGCGCTGAGGGCCTGGTTGGAATCTAGGAATGCCAGTGAGCATCCTGAGGAACCGTGATGGAGGCAGAGGATTTAGATGGGCAGCTTGAGAAGCCAGTGGGCCCGACCAGGGAGAAAGTACCTTCCAGAGCAGGCAGCAGTGTTTCTTCCAAGGGTCTGTCCCCAGGAGAGCTGGAGGACAGAGAGAGGGAGAGGGTGCACAAGTTGGAGCTAGCTAGGCTCAAAATGGATGGTCAGAAAGAAATAGAAAGCAAGAAAATAGAGCTTGGGATGGAATTAGAAATGAAGAAGTTAGCCGTAGAGGAAAAGAGAATGCATTTTGAACATGAGAGAGTGTTGAGGGAATTGGAACTCAAAGCCAAAGGTTTAGAGGTTCCTCTCTCTGGTGGCAGCGCACCGCCAGTGCCTGTGGAAGCAAGAGCCTAAATCCCCAAAGAAGTAGTAAAAGATTTCCACAAGAATGAGGATATTGGTCAATGGTTTAGGGCTTATGAAGCTTCAATGTTGACCCACCGGGTCCCTGAGAAGGATTGGGGAGCGGGGTTGTGGGGCCATTTTGTTAGTGATGGGAGGGACACTTTGTTAGATTTACCTACAGAGGAGCAGGTGTCCTATGCCCACATGAAGGGAGCCCTAATGTCCAGATATGGTTTGACGCCAGAGTTATACAGACAAAGGTTTAGGAATTGCAGAAAACTGGAGTCTACCACATGGGTGGAATATGTGTCTTTCTTTTGCAGAGCATTTGATGGTTGGGTGAAGGGTAGCAAAGTGGATAATTTTGAGGCGCTCTATGATTTGTTTGCATGGGAGCACTTGTCCAATAACTGTTTTCCAGAGATACGCCAGCACCTGATTGATAGTAAGCTGACTAACCCTAGGAAGCTTGCTGAGGAGGCGGACCGCTGGGTGAGCATCCGGGTCCACAAGCGTCATGTAGGAGACTCCGCCAAAGGTGGGCAGGTTACCCAGCAGAAAGGTGGGGGGGACAAGGGTAAACAGAGGGAGTTCCAGAGAGGGCCCCAAGGTAATTCCCAAGGGAAAGGTTCCCAGCCTCCCCCTGAGAAGAATCCAGGGGCCCGACCGATAAGCCTGTTCACAGGGGCCCCAAGACTTGCTTTAAGTGTGGTAAAGAGGGCTACTGTTCTTATGGTGCTAAATGCCCCTTGTATGGGAAGACAGAACCCACTGGTGCACCTCCCAGGCAGATGGCTAGTGTAGCCCTGGGGGAGGAGGTGGGTACCCAAGGTGGGTGGGGTCCTGCAGAGATGTCCCTAGTCTCTTTAGGAGACTGTAAGGTGGTGCTAAGGACCCAGCTGCCTGATAACACTAAGAAGTACAGGCAGCGGGTGACCATCAATGGCCATAGGGTGGAAGCTCTTAGAGACACCGGAGCCAGTGTGACAGCTGTCAGTTGTCGGCTGGTGTCTGAAGAGCAGGTAATCCCCATGCATTTTACCCAGTTGTTGCCGCTGACAACACAGAGAGCCACTGCAAGGTGGCTCGGGTTCCCTTTGAGTGGGAGGGGGTCTCAGGGACTCTTCAAGTAGCTGTGAGTCCAGCCATGCCTGTTGGTTGTCTGTTGGGTAACGATTCGGAGACCTCCCCTTGGGCTAAGGTGGAGAGAAGTGCTTATTTAGAGATGTTGGGTTTGCCTGAGTGGGCCTGCGTGACCACTCGGTCTATCGCAGCCAGTAATGGTGTTCAAGAGGACCTGAAGCCTGAAAGAGTGGCCCAGGTGCCTGCTTTAAAGAGAAGAGGCCGGGGGCACGGGAAACCCACCCCCACAGTTCCCACGGTCCAGGAGGAGGCAGACCTTGAGGGGGATGCCCTAGAACCTACAGGGGAACAGTTAGCTGAACTGGAGGACCTGCTTGAGCTGACCCATTAACAGCAGGAAGGAGGACCCTCCAGGGAAGAGTTCTGCGAGCAGCAGAGGAAGTGCCCTTCTCTTGTGGGTTTGCGGGAACAGGCCACAAATCAGGCAGCAGGTGATCAGTCTGGATCACATTGGATCTACTGGGAGAATGGTCTCCTGTATAGTGAGCCTAAGGTTGCTGAGCCTGGGTCAGCCCATGTGCAGGTGGTACCCCAGCGCTTCAGAGCCTTCCTACTGGGGCTGGCTTATGATGTGCCTTTAGCAGGACATTTGGGGCAGGACAACACCTTTGAAAGGCTTGTCACCCACTTTCATTGTCCCCAAATATGCAAGAGTTAAGACACTCATTGCAGGACATGTCAGATTTGCCATGCAAGTGGAAAGAGTGGGAGGAAGCACAAGGCTCCTTTTCCAGCCATTCCCTGTGGTCAGCACCCCCTTTGAAAGGGTGGGCATTGACATTGTGGGGCCTCTGGATCCCAAGACAGCTATGGGCAACAGGTTCATCCTGGTCTTGGTGGACCATGCCACCCGGTACACGGAAGCCATCCCTCTCCGGACTGTGACGGCCCCCGTGGTGGGACGTGCACTGATTTTCTCCCGCGTGGGGTTCCCCAGAGAGGTGGTGTCTGACCGAGATACAAACTTCATTTCCAAGTATATGAAGTCTCTGTGGCAGGAGTGTTGCGTAACTTATAAGTTCACCACTCCTTACTACCCCCAAGGTAATGGGCTGGTTGAGAGATTCAACCGGACACTCAAAGGCATGATTATGGGTCTTGAGGAACCTATGAGGCGTAAGTGGGACGTCCTCTTACCATGCCTTCTCTTTGCTTACCGTGACGTGCCACAGAAGTCCCTAGGGTTCAGCCCCTTTGAACTTCTCTATGGTCACCCAGTGAGAGGACCTCTGAGTCTGGTCAAGGAAGGCTGGGAGCAAACTCCCAGGAAACCTCCGCAGGATGTATATAACTACATGCTGGCCTTCAGGTACCACACTAGGCGATTCGGACAACTCGCTCAGGCGAATCTGGAAGCCAGCCAGGAGGAGATGAAACAGTGGTACAACCAGAATGCCACTCTGGTTGAGCTTCAGCCTGCTCAGAAAGTGTGGGTCATGGCCACAGTGGAGCCCTGTGCGCTCCAGGATAAGTGGACCAGATCATTTGAGGGGGTGGAGCGCAAGAATAATGTCACCTACTTGGTGGATTTGCGGTCTCCAAAGAACCCTTTGCGGGTCCTACATGTCAACAGCCTGAAGCCCCACTTAGAGAGGTCCGAAGTGGGCATGCTTATAGCAACAGATGCTGGAATGGAGGAGGAGACTGAGCCTCTTTCTGACCTCCTGTCTGCAACAGAGCAGTATGGGTCAGTGGATGGTGTGAACCTCTCTTCCACCCTGACCCCTGAGCAACAGAATGACTGTCACCAGTTGCTGGGACAGTTTTCTGACCTGTTCTCCCTGATTCCCAGTTTCACTTATTGGTGCGTCCATGATGTAGACACTGGGGACAGTCCTCCTGTTAAGCACAAAACTTACAGAGCTTGCATCAATGAGGAGGTCTCCAAGATGCTTGTGTTGGGGGTGATTGAGTCCTCTAACAGTCCTTGGGCCAGCCCAGTTGTCTTGGTCCCAAAGCCTGCCACACCGGTAGTCACACCAGAACTGCGGTTCTGTGTGGACTACCGAAGGCTCAATTCAGTCACCAAGACTGACGCGCAACCCATCCCCAGAGCTGATGAGCTCATTGATCGGTTAGGGGCTGCCCGGTACCTCAGCACGTTTGACTTAACGTCTGGGTCCTGGCAGATTGCCTTGACTGATGGGGCAAAAGAGAGGTCAGCATTCTCCACACCAGATGGGCACTACTAATTCCGGGTTATGCCCTTTGGAATGAAGAATGCCCCTGCCACCTTTCAGAGGTTGGTCAACCAGGTGTTGGCAGGACTGGAAAAGTTCAGTGCCGCCTACCTGGATGACATTGCAGTGTTCAGTGCCAGTTGGGAAGAACATCTGCGCCACCTATAGGAAGTGTTGATGGCGCTGAGGAGAGCAGGCCTCACGATCAAGGCGAGTAAGTGCCAGATCGGGCAGTGTGCCATGGTGTACTTGGGACACCAGGTTGGGAGCGGCCAGGTGGCGCCTCTACAGCCCAAGATTGAGACCATCCTGGCTTGGGAACCCCCCAAGACCCAGACAGAGGTGAGAGCCTTTTTAGGACTCACTGGGTACTACATGAGGTTTGTCAAGGTGTATGGCAGCATTGTTGCACCCTTGACAGAGCTGACTTCCAGAAAGCAGCCCAAGAAAGTGAACTTGACTCACAGTTGTCAAAAAGCTTTTGATGCCCTGAAGACTGCCATGTGCACGGCACCCGTGCTCTTGGCGCCCAACTTCTCAAAAGCGTTTGTGGTTCAAACAGACGCTTCAGAGCATGGTGTGGGGGCTGTTCTGTCACAGATGAATGAGGACGGCCTAGACCAACCGGTAGCCTTCATTTTATTTTTATTTATTTATTTGATACGTTTTTATATAGCGCAGACTTTACCTGAAGGTGTCAGAACGCTTCACATTAGGAACAGTAATGTTACATGAGGAGAGGAGAGAATTACAAGTGGGCATGTTACAAAAGCAAACGTTACGTTACATGAGGCAAAGGGGACAAGTGTGCAAATAACAAAAGCAAACATTACAAGAGAAAAAAGTGACAAGTGAAGCATACAAGATGCAAGTAGAGGTATAATACTGCAATAAATGGCAGTCACTCAAAACACAAGAACACACTAGGAAGGCACTTCTATAGGCATGGAGTACAGAATTTCCTATAATGAAAGAACTTCCTTGAGGGAATAGAGAGGGCGTGAATTAGATTTGGAAGTGTCTTTGAAGGACTAGAAATTTGAGGTCAGTTTTGAAGGATCGGGAAGAGATGGTTGTCTGGAGTTGAATCGGAAGTGAGTTCCAGATTATCACCGCGTTGCCTGAAAAGGATTGGGCCATCGATCTTTCCTCTTTGAAAGTGGGAGGTTCAAGCAATAACTTTTCTGCATTACGTGATGGTCTAGAGCCTCCAGTGAGTTTCAATTTGTTCGCCAAGTAGCGAGGAGAGGAGGAGTGCAAGGCTTTGTGGGTGATACAGGCAGTCTTGTAGATAGATCTTCATCAGTAGGAGGTTACTTCCACGGGATCAGAGGTGGACTGCAATTGAGCGTGAGGCATTTGCTGTGGTCTGGCCACTGAAGAAGTTGAGACCATACTTGTTTGGGACTCACTCCTAGGTTCAGACAGGCCAAAGGCCCCTCAGATGGTTGATGCAGATGAGGGATGAGAATCCAAAGCTGTTGAGGTGGTCCATTTCCCTACAGGGGATGGACTTCACGGTGGAACACCGCCCTGGTACAGAAAACGCCAATGCTGATAGTCTGTCCAGATTTTTCCGCCTTAGTGATGATAACTCCCAAGAGGTAGGGTAGTTCTCCTCACATTTCAGCTGGAGGGGACACATGTTAGACCGAGCACCATTGGCGTGGGTCTCCTTTCCATTTTTTTGTTATTGCCTCTTATGTTTTTGCTGGTTTTAGATGCTTTGGGCACTGTGCCACTGCTATTCAGTGCCACAGTGCAGGTGCTCCCTATGTTAAATTGATGTATGGATTAGTGACTCCATGATTGGCTTATTTGGTTTACTTGTCAGACCCTAGTACAGTGCACTGCGTGTGCCCAGGGCTTGTAAATCAAATGCTGCTGGTGGGCTTGCAGCACTGATTGTGCCACCCACTGGAGCAGCTTGTAAAGTGTGTCTCAGGCCTGCCATTGCAGGGCCTGTGTGCAGTCTGGTACTGCCATGTTGACTTGGCAAGTGCACCCACTTGCCAGTCCCCAAACCTTCCCTTTTCCACATATCAGACCCCTCCTAAGGTAGGCCCAAGGGCAGGGTGCATTGTAGGTAAAAGATAAGACATGCCCTGATGTGTGTGGCATGTCCTAATAGTAAATTACCGCCATTTTCAATTTTCACTATTGCAAGGCTACCTGCTCCCATAGGCCAGAATGGGCAGTTTGATTATAACATCTTATTGTATTGTATTGTAATTGCATTTATATAGCGCTTACTACCCCTGACGAGGCGTCAAAGCGCTTTTTCGGCGAGTAGCACGCTACTCCGGGACCCATAGAGGATTAGTGTTGAATTAGTATACTGAAACATGCAAGTAAATTTTAAGTGGTGGATAGGTTAGTCAGTTATTTGGATCCGGAAGGATAGTAGAAGGATAGAAGAGGAAAAAAAAAGGTTTGTATTTATATAGCGCTTGTTACCCCTGATGGGGTGTTGAAGCACGCTACTCTGGAAACCCATAAAAGATTAGTGCTGAATTAGTATGGTGAAACATGAAAGTAATTTGAGTGGTGGATATTAGTCAGTAATTTGGAGTGAGAAGGGTAGCGGAGGAATAAACGGGAAGAAAGGTTTGCATTCATGTAGCCCCCGTTACCCCTGATGGGTGTTGAAGCGCTTTTCTGGCGAGTAGGATGCTTCTCCCGAACCCATAAAGGATTAGTGTTGAAAATTAGTATAGTGAAGTATGAAGTAATTTGAGTGGTGGATATGTTATTCAGTTATTTGGATAGAGAAGGGTAGGTTGCGGGAAAGTAGAGGGAAAGACGTTTGTATTTATATAGCGCTTGCTACCCCTTGATGGGGTTTTGAAGTGCTTTATTGGCGAGTAGCATGCTACTCTGGAACCCATAAGGATTACAGTTGAATTAGTAAAACGAAACATGAAAGTAATTTGAGTGGTGGATATGTTAGTCAGTTATTTGGACAGAGGGAAGGGGTAGAAAAGGTGAAAAGGTTTGCATTTATATAGCGCTGGTAACCCTGATGGGGTGTTGAAACGCTTCATTGGCAAGTAGCACGCTACTCTGGAACCCATAAAGGATTAGTGGTTGTGAGAAGTTGGCCTGGTATATGATGTTCACCTGTTAAAGTGACCACCTTGCACCATGCCAAGCAACCCTTATGGTGTGGTTGTAAGTCAACCTTTTCGGACTAACTGCCCTAGTGGTAGCGTAGGCTAAGCAGTCTTTGAGGCTAAACTCGTTAAAGCGTGTTAAGCAGGCTGTTTTACCATATGTAACCCCCCCTTTATACCAATGAAAGGACACCACACACAGGAGCACAGGAGCACAAATCGTTAAACAAGAAAGTATTACAATATACAGAAGTTGCACTTTATATGGATGGGCCCTGGTGGCCACTCAAACCATATACTAAAATAGTGGTATAAGTACCACGAACAGGAAAGTGAAAAGGCCTAGGGCCTCTAGAATCGCTGGGCCTACAAGGAGCTAACTTAAGTTAGTGACCAGGAGGTCCACGGGTCGCGTGTGCAGTGAGGAAAGTTACACGCGGGCTCCCATAGGTTTTCAATGGGTGCGTAAAAGTTCAAAAGTTACTGCTAGAAGGGTCTTCTGGATGGACTACGAACTTAAGACTTAAAACACAGACACTAGAGATGTTTCTCTACACTTGGGCACCAGAGTGCCAGCTTTACCTCACCCACAGGAAGCGGGTGCATAGGTCTCGAAGTGCGTCGGGTTTCGTGTATCGATTCAATGGAGCCTGATGACAAAGATGCTGCAGGCGGTCGGTCCAGAAGAGATGCGGTGGATCCAAGAGTGGATCGGAGTTGTAGAAGACCTGAAAGCAGAGGGGACAGTGTTCACAGTCACTAGCCAGTGACCGGCGTGGCACCAGGTAGGTACCAGGCGATGTCGGGTGCAAACAGGTGATGAGGTGTAGCTTGTCTCCACAGCCACCTGGTCCCTGAAGGTTGACGACGTCCAGGAGTCAAGTCACGAGCTGTCCTACGCAGGTTCTCGCTGTCGGCAGTGTCGGCAACTCGATAGAAGCAAACAAGCCTTGGCAAAGGCAGGAGTCGTGGAAAGTAAAGAAAGCTGATTGTTCTGACCAGCAAGGTCAGAGGGGCTGCTCTTTTGGAGAGCAGCTGGGGCCAGTCTGGAGCAACCAGACCAGCATTGTTGATTTCAAGTTAGGTCGCCAAAATGGCCACTAGCCAACGGGCCAGGGACCGGGCAGGCGCGTTGAGATGCAAAATACAGAGGGGCCCCACGCAGATCGTGGAGATGCTGGAGGGCTCACCTTTCGTGCAGATGCTGCTCGGGTGTTGGGCTTCTCAGGACCCAAAGCACAACTTGGAGGGAGCCTCTGTTGTCGCGCTTGCAGCTTGTCGTTGGTCTTCCAAGATGGCTGGCTCCACGTGTCTCGGTGCCTCCACGGGTTCCTTCTTTTCAGGGACTGTGGATCGGGCGGTGAGAGGTCTGGAGGTCCAGGTCTTGTCGGGCTCTGGGCTCGGGCTCCAGCGGGAAGCGGCGGCAAAGCAGACGTCGAATAGCTGGTTGGTGCTTGCGTTAGCAAGATGGTCACTCCCTGACCATAGGGGAGATTTCCTTCTGCCCTCTGTGCAGCAGAGCGTCGAAGTTCCCGTCTTCTTCTTGTGGTTAAGTTGATTCCAGGATGTCTGCAGTCTTAGGACACAGCTCCTACCTTTAAGCGGATTCTAGGGGCCGGACTACCTGCTAGGTCCCTCCCTAAGGGTGGGACCAGGAAGGGGGGTGGTTACACCCCCAATCCTTTGTCCAGCTCGCCCCAGGTCCGGGGCTGGTGTGCCCCAGGACCGGTTTGAACTGGCATATGCACCGAGGCTCCTTGTGAGCCTCAGGCATGTCTGATTCCATTCAAGCCCTACCTGACCAATACACAAAATCCTGTCTGGGGTGGTGCTCGCACCTCCCCTGGCAGGAAACCCTTTGTCCACGTCTCCCAGGCTGGAAGGACTCCCAGCAGCAGGAGGGCAGACTTGTGTATGTGGTGGCAGCATCCATTTTGTGGAGCTGAGGCTATGTCTGATTTTACCCGGGTTTCAGGTACTGTACATGTCGTGTCCCTCTAGAAGGGTGGAATGCTAACCCCGTCGCCAGAATTGGCGAGGGGTTAGTATTCCAATTCGTATGACACCTTACTCAACATGTTTTGATAAAGCCAAACCAAAGATAGCATTTAACCGCGAGGTTCATAATGCACTTAAGAGTATATGGTATGACGATATCTGGAAACCGTAGAAGGAAGTTGTTCCGACCACTGCAGACAGGCTCAGCTCGTGCCAGAGCACCATCTCACATGGAACCAAGCACTCTGCCTTCAGGATTGTTAAGGCCTGCCATAGGAGTGACTTATACGTTACCAGGTGTCCCATTTAAGGTTAGGTATAGGTATACTACACCTAAGTAAGAGGTGGTTACACCAACTTACCCCAGCTGAGTGATCAGCCAGTTGTGTCAAATTGCTAGGCCAGGCCAGGGGTGGCACAATACATACTTCAGCCCCTGGTAGGCCTTAGATACACCAATGCCCTGGGTACCTAGTGTACACTGGTACAGGGGCTCACAGGGTGATCTAGTTCCAATGGGTTATGCACCTAGGGTACATGGAGTCCATTTTAAAGAGAGAGCAGATAGACTGAGATCCTGAATGGCAGGATCTCAGTCCAACTAAGTCGAAAAACCAGCTAGACACTAGGCAAAAAATTGGGGGTAACCATAGTCAGATATCCACCTACCTACAGTGGTGAATTAGTATAGTGGAATATGGAATTTGAGAAGTGAACATGTTAGTCTGTTATTTTGATTGAAAAGGATAGTGGAGGGACAGAAGAGTGAGATTCTTTTTTTTTAGGTCATAGCAGTAGGAGGAGGCTTTTGGGTGAGTAAAAAGGAGTTTTTGAGGGGAAGAGTCAGCGGGAAGAGTTTAGAAAGGTTTGTTTTTAGGGATTAGTATTGTAAAAAGAGGTGTCAGATGATGCATGGAGGGGTAGAGTAGGAGAGAGTCTAGAAATGTTTATTTTGGGGATCATAGTAGTGGTATGGGGTTTGGGATAAATGAAAGAGTGGATGTAGAGGATATATTGATAGATATATAGGGTGAGAGATAGGGTAGTGCTTTGGAAAGAGTAGTAGAAAGAAGTTTGAGATGAGTCAGAAGGTTGGGCCAGAGGATATATTGAGAAAAGTATAGGCTGAGAAATAGAGTAGTGCATTTGAAATGCTAAATTAGAAGAAAGTGTTAAATATATAGATCCATAAGTACATTGACAGTATATAGATGCATAAAGGAGGTAAGTATATATAGATTAGAGATATTGCTAGAGGTACAGGATAAGAAATAGGGTAGTGCATTGGATATGCTTTTTCAGGAGAAAAGTAACAGACACACAGATCCAAGTGCATGAAAGGTACATAGATGCACAATGGAACTAAGTACATGTAGACCAAAGATGATTTTTATTTATTTATTTACAACAACATAATTATTCTACATGTTTATGCAAAGCAATACACAAAGAAAGGTACATTACTATAGTCAAAATAAATGCTTATATACAGAGGAATATGCTGTACGTTTCTGTTTACGTATTGTGCTTATGTGGGGAAGGGACAATTCTTGAGTAGTTTTCTGAAGATAAGGTGGTTGTCGGTGGATCTTATGTTGGGGGGTAAAGAGTTCCATAGTTTGGCTGCTTGAACAGAGAAGGATGTGCCAACCATGTTTTTTTTCTTGTATCTTGGAATTTTGAGGCGTGATGCCCCTTTAGAGCCTAGGTTCCTTTGTTGAATATGTTTGGTGATTTTATTTCTGATGAAGAGCGGTCCCATTCCATGTATTGCTTAGTGGGCGATACAAAGTAGCTTGAACGTGGATCATGTGACAACCAGTAACCAATGCAGGGCTTTCAAGGCAGATGAGATGTGGTCTTGCGGTTTGATATGCAAGGTAGTTTGGCAATCGAGTTCTGAATCCGTTGTAGTCTTTTCAAGGTTGTTAAAGTTGATCCGTGGTAGAGGCTATTGGCGTAATAGAGTTTGGACAGAACAAGGAAGATGGTAGCTTAGACCTTTTGTGGAAATCCCAAATGAGGCAAAATTTGTTGCAGTGTTTTTATGGTGACAAACCTTGATCTTGCTAGTTTGTCCACTTGGGCATTCATCAACAGCTTGGAGTCCATGGTCATTCCGAGGTTTCTTACTTCCTTCAATACTTTAGGTGGTGATCCCAGTTCATCAGGCCAGGCGGCAAGCGGGTCATAATGTTTCCAATCGCCACACATGAGTATTTCCATTTTTGAAGCATTCAATTTGAGATGGCTCCAAGTCATCCACTGATCCACGGCTCTGAGACAACTGAAAATTGGGGATTTTTCAATGTCTTTGGGGCATTCCAGTTGTAGGAGTATTTGCGTGTCATCTTTATAGTTATAGCACGTGAGGTGAAATTGATTGATCATTACCGGTAATGACTTCATGTAGATGTTGAAAAGCATGGGCGAGATTATACAACCTTGAGGGACCCCTGCTTTTGTGGAGTATGGTTTGGACGAGAAAGGTGGGGTATGGATGACATTAATTCTGTTTTGAAGGTAGGACGCGATCCAGTCTAGAGCAGTTCCCTCTATACCGGCTTCATAGAGTCTTTGTTTCAGAGTGTCATGGTCAACTGTGTCAAAGGCAGCCGAGAGGTCCGAGAGGAGTTGCGCAGCAACCCCGCTGTGGTCAACTGTATTTCTCAGGTTATCCCAGATGGCAAGGAGGGCAGATTCAGTGACTCTTCCCGAAGGGAATCCTGTTTGGAAGTCTGAGAGTATGTCATTCTCTTCAATAAATTGTGAAAGCGTTTGTGAAATTGCAAAATTGTGTGTGTGAGGCCCCTGCCTTAGGCATGCCGGATTTTGTGAAAGAATTTGCATTGTTCTGTTGTGAGAGAGGAAGTTGTGCACTTTCAGTTTTGACACAAATACATGGATTATACCGACATCCAGTAGCATATTTCTCTGCTACTTTGGACCCTGTGGCTTCAGCTTTACCCAGCTGCTTAAAAGCAGTAGCAGCTACTTGTATGAGTCTGGAGCAAAGTGAGTCGATTGTGATGGGACATCCAGTTAAAGTCTTTGTTCCACATTCAGTTGAGATTCTTTTGACAAGAACCTGAACACAGCACCTTACCCCTAGTCGGATGACTAAATATAAAAGAGTGATTCTGGGAGCAGAAAATGTGACAGTAAAAGGATGTACAATAATTAATCCTGCCACATTCTTACCAGGCCCATGTTATGAAGAAGTGAAAGATGAAGTGGATCATGATTGTCTGGATATGACTGAGATGTGTACCAAGCCCCCTCCCGACATAAAGGAAGTGCCCTTAAAAGAGCCAGATCATGAACTATTTATAGATGGGTCATGCATGAGAACAGAAGGAGGAGGACTTAGTGTAGCATATGCTGTATGTAAGATATCTGAGGTCATTGAAGAATCCTGTTTAGCTGGAGTCAAGTCTACACAAGTAGCCGAATTGGTGGTCTTAAGAAAGGCAAGCAAAATTGGGAAAAATTAGAGGATAACCATATTTACGAACAGTCAATATGGTTTCGGGGTTGTGCACGACTTCGGCCAGCTCTGGATGCAGAGGGGTTTTCTGACTTCTTCAGGATCTCCTATAAGAAACAGCAAAAATGTAAAAGAGTTGTTGGAAGCAATACAATTACCAAAAGAAATAGCAGTGATCAAGTGTGCTGCTCACCAGTCAGGAAATGACTATGTGGCAGCAGGTAACAGATATGCAGACCAAATTGCTCAATATTGTGCAAGAAATAACTTGGCACTTAACAGAAAAATTTAAACAAGTGAAATCAGCTGCCAACTTATGTTTTTCTCAGCTCTAGAAACATGGGATGAGGTTAGACAGTTGCAGGATGAATTTGAGGCAAAAGAAAAGGAAATCTGGATAAAGTCAGGTTTTGAAAGAAGGACAGAAGATAGTGTATGAGTATACACCGATGGCAGACCAGTCATGCCAGACTGCCTACTTTCTCAAAATGGCAAGAGTTTACCATGGGACAACACATATGGGCAGGGATTCAATGATCAGACTATTCAGACAGAGTTGGTACAGTCCAAGTTTAGGGTAGTCGCAGAGAGCCTTTGCCAAAGATGCTTAATTTGTCAGCAGTTAAATCGAGGCAGAAAGACAGAAGTCAGTTGGGGAAAAATTGGAAAGGCACAAGGACCATTCACGAGATTGCAGTTAGATTTCATTGAGTTGCCTCCGTGCAAGGCATTGAAATATATACTTGTCATAGTGTACCTGTTCTCGAGATGGGTAGAAGCATACCCCACAAGAAGAAATGACAGTATTACAGTTGCTAAATTACTGTTGAGGGAGTTGATAACTCGTTTTGGTTTTCCAGTCACTTTGGAATCAGATAGAGGACCTCATTTTAATAATGAAATAATTTGATTAATCTGTGAAGCATTCAAAATTGAACAAACATTGCACTGTGCATACTGTCCAGAGGCTTCTGCAGTGGCTGAGCAATTAAATGGCGCAATCAAGTCGAGGTTAGGAAAGGTGTGTGCATCCACATCACTGAAATGGCCAGATGCATTGCCTCTTGTGTTGATGATATATATAATCCTAACTGACCCAGGGGACATGGTAGAAAAACGAATTTAGTATGCCTGAACTCAGAATGATAAAATACATCTTTTAGTGAAGTTAGTTTTAACATTCCGTGTTTGAAAATACCACTTTTAGAAAGTAGGTATTTTCTTGCCTAACTATCCAAGCCTGCCTCTGCTAGGTTGTGTATTCCATGTCTGGTTTCTGAGTGACAGCGTCTGGGGGCTGCAGGAGACAGGGTGAGTCAGCACAAGGCTGAGTAGACCTATCTGCATGAGGAGTAGTGGGTGGAGTAGCACCTGGGCCTGAATAGGGCTGTGCCTGCTTTCCACAATGCTGGCTCTACCTCCAGTGGTGTGTCTGAAGACCCTGGCCCACACTGACAAAGGAAGAAGGTGTACACTGGCAGGATGCACCCAGAACTGGTTTGGACTAGGTACAGACACTCTCTGCCTTCAGAGACAAAGGATTTTGGTGTATAAAAAGGGGGACCCAGAACTTTAGATCACTTCTGGGAATCAAGACAAACCTTTTTTGAGGAGAAGAACCGGGAAACTAAAGGAGGAGACTACCCCTATGCTGCGTGTTGTTGGGGTTGGCCTGCAGTGGTTGCTTCATTGCCAAAGAAAGGAGAAACAAGGACTGAGTGTGTTTTCATCCTCATGAAGAAGAATCTCCAAGGGCTTGAACATTGAGATTGCCTCCTGCCTAAAGTCTCAGGGATACCCCTTCTGTTTGCCTGCATCTAGAACTGCTGTTTTAGCTGCTACAGAAGCAACGACACCGAAGCTGACACCGTCATCGCGGAGCCGATCCTCGACGTGGGTGACCAAGAATCCATCAACAACGCGACATCGTAAGGAACCGTGGTCTCGGCACCTTCGTGACGTCACCTCCCCGACGCAGTAAGGAACCATCGTCTCACCTCCTCTGCAGTTAGGAACCGAGTCTACACCTCCCTTGGGGTCGTAAGGAACCAACGCACGCAGCGCCAACGAAGCCACACTTCCCTGACGCCTTGAGCTGTCTTTGTTTTTCATAGCTTCCCCAGGTACTGTTATTTGGGGGTCTGTTTGACTCCGGGCCTGACACCGCGCACCTTGCGGTCCGCGCCGTATTATGGGATTTCTTCTGTCACGACGTCGTATTAACTCAAGGTGGAGTTATTTATTGCTAAAGACTGCATTTAAGTGAATAACCTATTTATCAGCATATTTTAAGTACTGTATTGTGGATTTTTGTCATTTGGGTCTTGCGTTAAGTCTATATAAAAATACTTACTTTTATAACACAACCTATGTGGTGTCCATCTGTAGTGTTGTCACTGTATTACTGTATGTGTTCACAAATGCTTCACACACTGCCTCTGAGATAAGCCTGCCTGCTCGTGCCAAGCTACCAAGGGGGGAGCAGGGGTTATTTAAGGAGTGTAGCCCCTTTCCCCTACTAGACGCAAGGGTCACTATCTGGACAAAGGTGCCAACCATTGCCAACTAGAGACCCCCAAATCTAGCAGCACTCGAATTTCCAGTTTTACTAGCACTTCAAGCCTCCCAGCCTTTTGTGAGATCATATAATCACGTTTATAAGCAGAGGCCATTAAGTTTAGAAAAGGTGTGAATTAGGGGAGGGCGGAAGAAAGTGTTGAAGGAGCAAGGCTAGAAATGAATATTTAATGACAGAAAAAAGAAGCAGTGTTCTATAGCCCCTTCGGACACCCACTAGCACTGAATTTATTGATATCAGTAAGATGAATGGCTAAGGGCCTGATTACGACTTTGGTAATCCTACAGCGGACGGTGCAATGCGCCATCCACGATCGGACCGCCAAAGCAGTGGTGCTACCACCCACCAGATTAAGGAGTTAAATACTGGCCTGGTGTGCGGTGCTGCTGTGGTCTGACAGCGGCAGTCTGTCAGGCTCATAGTAGAGCCTAACATGCAGACCGACATTGTTAGAGCGCTGACTGCACCTTCCTGCATGGTGTGGCATACTTGCCACACCATGCAGGAACTGGGGTTGCAAATCCAGGGGAGCAGGCCCAGAGGCAGCAGGGGGCCCTATTAGGGCCCACTTAGTTACCTCACCGCCACCTTTTTCATGGCAGGCTCACCACCATGGAAAAGAGTGGTGGTTTGTTAACTCGGAATATGCTCTGCGATGCCGCTGAGGCACTGCCAGCATATTCCTGTGTCAGACCACTATGCTGCGGGATCCTGGATCCCAGCGGGAGTGCTTCTTTCATATGGTGGATTGAAAGAATAGAATCGTGCGAACAGCGAGGGAAAAGGAATATTCTATTTGACAAAGAGGGGGGCCGATTATGAATATGGAGAATCTGTCAGCACAATTTGGGCCTATGAAATTAAGGAAAAACTAAATACAGCCATTATTTCAAGCATAAAGACAGTGAGTTGAAAATCCTCACTCAACCTTAGCATATTTTAAACCAATTTAGGGAATTTTATAAGATGTAATGCAGGGCTGAATCTAATCAATTTGGGGACAAATTTGTGGATTATTTAAGATCTGTCACAATACCTCATTTGAACAACTAACAAGTGAACATGCTTGATGCAGATATTTTGATAGAAGTAAAGAAATGAATATGGTCACTATCTTCAGACAAAGCGGCGGGGGAAGATGGGATCCCAGATGAATTTGATATACCATTTGATATATTAGCGCACTTCTTTCCACAAATAATAAAGAATATAGATCTTGGACAAAACAACACAATATCTTGGAATTCTGTCAATATCGCTATTTTTTAAATAAAGGGAAGCAAAAAATGTGGAGAGGATCATACTGACTTGTTTCACTTATGAACGCTGATGCTAAAATGTATTCTAAAACCTTAGCAACTATATTGGCTGCAGTTATTGAGACACTTGCAAATCAACAGCAGCATGGTATTGTCTCCTGGTTGTAATAGTGCTATACATACCAATCCCGCCATAACACCTTTCAATGCTACAAATAAAATACATAAACCGGTCGGTATGATCCTCTTAGATGCGGAGTATTGTGTTTGGTACTAAATTAGTAAAGCGTACTCAGAATTTATATAAAAAATCCCTGAGGTAGAGTCGTAATTGGAGGAGATATATTGGAACCATTCACTATTAGCTGGGGCACCCGCCAAGGATGTCCTATGTCTCCATTACTGTTTATTATCTAATTGGAACTTTGTTTATCTCATTTGGTGAATAAACAACTCCTTCAACCTACTGAGATCAATGGGATTAAAGTTCACATTACTGTGTACATGGATGTGGTTGCAATTTATTCTGGAGATGCAATTTCTGACATTCCACATATTGAATAGGAGGCCCTTGAGTTGGGACGAATCTATGGGTATAAGCTGAATGCCAATAAAACTCAAATTATCCTGAACTATGAAGCTACTATTGTAGACTACTGAATAACTACTTCAGCTACCTATTTAGGTATAGAGACTTCTAGCAATATGAAGGATATCATTACACTTAATTAGGCGACTCTGCCAACAAAACATATTTCTAATGTGAGGTTACGGCATTGCTTACTATCCTAATAATCGGATGATGTAACCTCATTAAAATTGGCCTTTTTCCAATATTTCTGTATTTATTTTGAACAATTCCACTGCTCTTTCCTAACTCTCTATTTAGTCATCTCAGCTCCGGCATTGGTAGCTTTATCTGGGGCTACCAGAGAGCGAGATGAGCAAATTACCGCCACATGAAGGATGGGAGATGGTCCTACCCGATTTCAAACAGTAGCTTTGTGCATCATTTGGACAACGCATTCAGTGCCTCTGGCGGCGGTCCAACCGTTGAAGTCATAATCAGGCCCTTAGTGTGAAATTGCAGGCTGGCTATCTGAAGAGCTACACGTGGAGGTGGAATTAAGAGTTCAAAACGTTAGATTGGTATTGATTTTAAAGCACCAAATGCAAATATACCCATCTATTAGTTTCTATTATCATTGCCGGACTATGTATCGCTTGGTAGCAGAAGAGTAAATTCTCACCTTCAATGAGAATGTGGCTAACTTCGATGTGTCACTTCTTCAAACTGGAATCTGCTGCTCTGAAAGCTAAGGGGAAGAAGGGTTTTCCGAGGTTTTCAAAAACATGGACCCAATTATCTTGACTTGACTAATTCTTCATGATACGGACTTATGGATACACACTTCATTTTTTCATACTCCTTTTTTTGTGTGTTTTTTGTATATTGTGCCAATGAATACCAGTGTTGACCTCCTCAATGAAAAACAAGTGAATTACAATTTAAGATCTTATACAACCTGATTTAACCAGTTATCATATCAAAGACTGGTCAAAACCATGGTAGCGATGTTATTTTTTTGTGTATTTACAATATCTGCAAATATTGGATGGAAGGACTAAAGATACTTGAACCAATGGAATTTAACGTTTGAGAGGGACAGGTGACAGTTGAGATCTGATACAGATGCTGGAGAGGCTGCATTAATAAGTGATGAGTTGTGGTAGTATATGTATGCGTTTCAATACATGTTGATAAACGAAATATTAAGAAGGGGATTTCAGATTTGTAGTTTTTAATATATTCTTTGTTGCTTCTTCTAATGAATTGTTTGTTGCATCCAACGGCAAGTGCAATACCTAGTCTGGCAAAGGAATTCCTTTTACTCAGTTCTAATACACACATGGGGGCAGGAGTCGCACGGGGAACTTGATTTCCCAATATTGATAAGGACTCGCGTATCCTGCAGAGAAATAGGGGTGAAGTCAGTCAAGCTATAATCCCCCAGCAAGGACCCAAGTTGTGAATCTACATCAATTAAAATTACAGATGTGTATAAATGATACTTAGATAAAGCATACTGGGGAACACGTCCTGACTACATTCCGAAACAGGTATGCCTCCTCTGCTTAGATGATCCACCAACTTTCCCTTAAGAGATAACAGTACAGAGACAAATCTTTGGGGGGTCTGAGGACCAAAAACCTGGAACAGACTTGGTCCCTGTCTCCAAACGGATGCTTATCACCTAAAATTAAAAAATCTGAAAGCCAAACTTTTTAAAACATGATTTCTGTCAAGTCAAACATATTTATAATAGTGACCGAAAATCCCAGATCTTGCCCTATTTGACGCATCTGGCTGGACACAAATTCCAAGAACCTCAATGGCTTGTTCTTCTTTCTATTCCACTGCTCTAAAAACAGCCTTGGAGACGTCAAATGATTCATAAAACTTCTCAAATAATGGGTAAACAAAGATTTTTTATAATTAATCAATTCATGAAACAAAATGAACAATGATTTTGAATTCTGGATCTCATGAATTTCAGTTATTTGTCCGTGTTGTGCTATAATACTAGGTATAGTAATAAATTCATGTCGATAGAATGACCCAGTAACGGGTGGTTTTAAGTGAAGGGTCAAGTAAATAACCTATTTGAAAAGCTTGATGTTTTGGGGCATTAAGAAACACATTTCCTGATCTATTGTTATTAGTATCTTTAGGCCAGTAATGTATCTGAATCTGCCAGCACGTGACCCAGCACGTGACCTACCACTCCTTCTAACACTCTATCAGTTTCACCTCTTGCCTACTTAAGGATCTTGTTATGGGTACTCCAAAGGGTGGTGTGCTATTTATTGCACCTGTTCAAAACCAATACTCCAGAGCTCAGAATTTGACTGGTATGATAGATATCACATATGACAAGAATTGCTCATCAAAATGAGGCATAACGTGAATTTTGTTGGTTTTCACACCAAAATCCATAAGGCCTGGCATTTACTGGCTGCTTTACCCCTCTATATCGCAGCATGATCAACTACCAATATTTCCATGTGGTAAATTGAAAGAGTGAGGACTTTCTCTCGCGACTCATAATTCCAGCTATTTTCCAAGCAAAGGTCAGAACTATTTAGGTCATATTCAGAACCTAGGGGCATATCAGCAACAACCGGCGATAATTATCGCTAAGCGCACTTAGCGCTAGGATAATTATCGCCAGCTATCGCCAAATTTTATCGCTGATATAGTGTGCTATTAGCAACGCTTATCTCAAAAGCGATAAAATTCCTGGCGCAAGCTGCCAAATGTGCGATTATCGCTGGAAATCCAGCGATAATCGCACAACATTTGGCGATAGCTTGTTGATAGGGCAGGGAATACTTAACAATGATATCCACCTTCCATTGGATATCATGGCTAAGTCAAACCAAAAGCAGGCGTAAGGAAAGTAGCGATAACCATGGTTAACGCTACTTTTCTTATCGCTATGCTTGTTAGCGATTCCCTTGATAATTGGAATAATGTCGGTTAGCGACATTTCTCCAGTTATTTCAGGAAGGAACGCCCACTTTGCTTCTCATTAGAGATGCAAAGCTGGGCGTTCAGAAAACAGGCGCTAAGGCAAGGATTCACGCGATAGCCAAAAACGGCCACAAAAGCAGCGATAATTTTTTATCGCCGCCTTGTAGATATGCCCCCTAGTGTTTTTAATGATTTGTGTACCAGGAGAAAGATTTCAAAGCAGGTCTTCACCAGAGGTTCTGGACTGGTTGCTAATGGATCTGATTGGGTGCTTTAAGGAGGTCAGTGATGAAGCAATGCAACGCAGTCTTCATTTGGCACTTCAGAAGGTTCCAAAATAAAATGGAAAACAGGTCAAAAGAAAAGGATTCAACGAAGATGCCACCTTACCACGCATGCAACGACCGCATTGTAACAACGTATGCCACTACTCCACAAGTCGGAACAACGATTTGCTCTGGGGGGTCGCTACATGTTGGAATAGTATAATTTACTATTCCAACTCCAGTCTGTACAAAGGTAGGGAAGGTGTTGGATTTTAAATCCAACACCTTCTGACCCCTCAGCAAGTCGTAGTTCCAACCTGCGGAGTAATGGCATGCGTTGTTACAACGCGGTTGTTGTAACGACTGCGTTGTAATTGAATGCTGTGTTCCGAATTCGGGGTAAATGATGTTTACCAACGTGTGATATCTGAATAGGTGGCCTGAAAATCTGGAGACATTATCAAAAAGCCACATATTCCCATAAATGTTTAATTTGATCTATACATGGCCTGCTTTTTATTATCATCTGCATCTTTAATCTCCTTGCCCTGGCATGTGAGGTAATCTCCAAACCGGATTACAGATACTGCTCTCAAGGACAAAGAACGAAGCGCTGCCCTACTGATAGCTGATGCTAGTGTTGGTTAAAGTGTTATAGACAGAGCCATTTCAAAGTATTGTGGTAACTCAAACATGGCACATTGTTTTGCCTCTAATTCTCCTTCTTCATGTATTACACTCCACTAGAGCAGGCTAGCAGCCGTATACTGTTAAACAAACCTATAAGGGAATTAAGCAATATGCTTTGGACATCTGTGTAAAAGCCCAGCAGGGCCAATTCATCCGTTTTATACTACTGATACATTTAGTAGCATTAAAATTGATAATAGTAAACTATGATATTAAATGCTATATAAAGAAAAGATAGTGACTGAATTGTAAGCAGCCAAGGCTGATAACATTGGCAACAGTTGGTAGGATTTCAAGACACCTTTTTGAAGAAAGGGGGTTCATCCTTTGGAGGGAACTGGTAAAATGTAGTGGATTTCAATTTGATTTTACAAGAGAGTTTGGGGTCATTCCCCCAAGACTATTTTGGAAAATATAATGATACATGCTACCCATATCTAGCAAGTAGGATTCAAGGACAGCATTACACGTTGGTTAGAGTGGCCTGTTCTTTACGTGAACTAGACTGTCCCAACCAGCCTACGTTTCATATCACCTGATTCTCAATTAGCAGGGTGCCCCCATTATTTTCTTTAAAAAAAATTATACTTGAAAGCTGTGAGCTGCATGCTACAAGTAGACCTCTGCAGCTAATGCCTTCAATCACTAAACTATTATGCCTCTTCTGGAAATTGCAACCTCACGGATGGATTTAGCTTTCTGAAGCAGAGAACCACCATTTTAATTCTATGCTTTGCCCTTCAGTGCAAAGTTAAAGTTGGACCAGCCTTTAATGTCAGATGTACATGAGAACGTGAATGCTATACATTAAAAGTGCTGCTGGCTAAAGGAAAGAATACCCCGAAGGTGACACGTGTAACATGGGACCAATGTATCAAAACCAGACATACTAAAAGCATGCACCTCAGTCTAGTAGTGGTTGAGGCGCTCTACAGCTTCATTCGGCAAATACGCGAAATAGTAATTTTTTTGATACAGACAAAAAGTAAATGAAATATTATTTGATGCCAGAAGTAAAGATTTGCTGAATGCATCAGAATGTGGAAATAGTTACCATTGGGTGCAATGCTGCATCTGTTGGTTTAGTGAACTTAAACATCCACTGCAGGGGTCGATGTCTAGCCCCCTTTGCCACAGCTTCAATTATAGGGAGTCTACTGAGGTCAATAAAAAGACTACCAACTAGCTGGGCAGAAATAAACATCCATTATCTCTCAATAGCGCCAACAAGACTGCAGAGGTCTCCTTGTATGCTCTATAAATATGGCTTTTGTGTTATGGTGGAGTATCAGTGATTCCTGGTGGCAGATGGGCCCACAGGCGACTGTCTATCTCACCTATGTATAGGTATGACTCTCGGTATTAGGAAACATACATAAAAAGGAAAACACTATGGGACCGATTCCAATCCTGGAAAAAGGCTGTACGAATCGTTGTACGGAACGTTTTCTCCGGACGACTCGTACCCGGTAAACTTTCCGCACAACCTAGGAAGTACGATTCGTACCGAAAGCCTATTTCCGTACGTTTCGTACAAAAGACCGTACGGGTCAAAAAAAACAACAATGCTGATCCGGAACAGCTTGTACGCGACGTCAAGACGTATTCAAGCAGTGGTTTCCGGCCCAGCAAGTACGAATCGTCCCTACGTCACTCCGTACGGCTCTTTTTTTACGGGAGCCAAACACAGCCGGAAAAGCAGAATCCTACGCGAACCGCTACGCAACGGAGCCCCGGTACGCGTCGTACACGCCATGAACCCCATCGTACGTGTCATCCCGGTCCTCCTAGCCTAGGACCTGGTGCACCGGACCCGACGCACACGCCGCAGAAGGTGAGAACAACACCCAGGGGCCAGGGTGGGGGTGAGGGGCAGGAAACATACCCCATACCCAAATCCAAACCTATAATATGGAGCCCATACATTACCACCAGGGTCTGGTCACTTGGGGGGGCGTGGCCAGCAACCCCTGCGTACCGCAACAACAGAAGTGGATGTGTACGGTGCGTTGCACACGTACCCCTATGGCACCAGTACAATAGTGATACGGACCGTACACACGCAATGAATGCGTGGGTTTGGTGTGTTTCACACGTACCCCTACGGCACCAGTACAATAGTGATACGGACCGTACACACGCAATGAATGCGTGGGTACGGTGTGTTTTACACATACCCCTACGGCACCAGTAGAACAGTGATACGGACCGTACACACGCAATGAATGCGTGGGTACGGTGCATTTCACACGTACCCGTACAGCACCAGTAGAACAGTGATACGGACCGTACACACACAATGAAAGCGTGTGTACGGTGCGTTTTACACGTACCCCTACGGCACCAGTACAATAGTGATACGGACCGTACACACGCAATGAATGCGGGTGTACGGTGCGTTTCACCCGTACCCCTATGGCACCAGTACATCTGGGATACGAGGCGTACGCACGCCACGAATGTGGGGTTACGGTGTGGACCTGCATGTTACCTTCATATTGGTGTGTGTGTAGGTCCAGGCCAGCAGTGTACTGCTCCAAGGGGGTGGGTGGGTGGGTGCAGAGGATTCCCAGCAGTGGCCAGCCATATGGGGGTGGCTGCAGATCAATACCAGGAGTGTCCAGACATGTAGGGGTGGCTGTAGAGGACTCCCAGCAGTGGTCAGCCATATAGGGGTTGCTGTAGATCAGTGGTTCCCAAACTTTTGACTCCTGAGGACCCCTTTTAGTCACCACTGGAAGCCGGGGACCCCCAAGCAATTTGTATGATTTAAATTTCCAACATTAAAACATTAATTCCCAATAAATAAACACACATGTGCACACTTTTGGCGACGTTACCATGGCGATAGAGTCTTCGCCTTATTTACAAGGCAGCGTTAAGCCACATAACATGACTTAATGCTGCCTTTTAAATAAGGCCCCCTGCCACACAATGCTTAGCGTGAAAGGGGTGGGCAGTGGGTGTTGCAGTGGGCGTTCCACTGCAACACCCATTGATTTTGACTCTGCCCCCTATTTACAAGGGCAGCATAAATAGGAGGCAGCGCCAAAATTAAGACCAGGGAAAACCAGGTCTTAACTTGGCAAAACGAGGAGAAATCCTTTATTTCTCCTCGTTTTTACTTTTTCCATGTGGCTTGCCTTGTACAGCACACACGGAAAAAGCAAAACGCCTTGGATTGTTTATGTTCAAGAAAGTAACCCTTCCTGCACATAAACAATCTTTTTTAAAAATGCCATTTTGTAACTTCCATGTGTGCTGCATTAAGCAGCACACATAGAAGTGACAAAACGGCATTTCAAGATTGTCAGAGCACTTTACATCACCCACAGATTGAGACAATGAATCATACGTCTAAATTAGTGTATAGAAAATGTTACATAAGGCAAAGGGTACTACAAGGTGTAGGATTCACATGTCATTCATACTGGTAGGCATTTTTAAAGAGTGCTTGGTCTGGAGAAGCACAAACTTGGAATTCAGAACATCACGGTTAGCATTGACTTTAATAATAAAAATGTATTTCCGCCCAAATAAACCTTTTTAGCAGCATCAGGATAATGAAAGAGAGGGAAAAAACATAAGTTACTAAATTGTACCATGCAGTTTGCAGGCAGCTCTTTGATGACAGATTATAGGTCACTGTGCTAGATTTCGGCTGTCACTTATGAACTGCACAGTAGCAAAAGAATCTCTGTGACAAAAGCAGTAACACATTCACCTATGCACATAAAATACTGTTTTTTAAAATGTATGGTACACGTTCTTTGCAGAAGGCATATTAACCCTCTGTGCTACATTAGATAACTCAAAGCTGCCACTGGACAAAACTATCATCTCTCCAGCAGGTGCATTAATCACTGGCTTTATTTTGACACTTTTATTGTTGCTCGAAAACTGCTAATTCGACCAGGAACTTTGCAGTGCTTTTAAAACTGCCTCCTGCGGAACCCCTGGGAATGTGCCACGGACCCCTGGGAGTCCGCGGACCACAGTTTGGGAAACACTGCTGTAGATGAATACCTGCAGTGTTCAGCCATATGGGGGTGGCTGCAGATGAATACCAGCAGTGGACAAACATATAGGGGTGGGTGCACAGGACTCCCAGCAGTGGACAGAGACATGGGGGTGGGTGCATATGACAACCCGCAGTGGCCTGCAATCTGAGGGGTGGGTGCAGAGGACTCCCAGCAGTGGACAGAGACATGGGGGTGGGTGCAGAGGACTCCCAGCAGTGGACATAGATATGAGGGGTGGGTGCAGAGGACTCCCAGCAGTGGACAGAGACATGGGGGTGGGTGCATATGACAACCAGCAGTGGCCTGCAATCTGAGGGGTGGGTACAGAGGACTCCCAGCAGTGGACAGAGACATGGGGGTGGGTGCATATGACAACCAGCAGTGGCCTGCAATCTGAGGAGTGGGTGCAGAGGACTCCCAGCAGTGGACAGATATATGGGGGTGGGTGCAGAGGACTCCCAGCAGTGGACAGAGACATGGGGGTGGGTGCATATGACAACCAGCAGTGGCCTGCAATCTGAGGGGTGAGTGCAGAGGACTCCCAGCAGTGGACAGAGACATGGGGGTGGGTGCATATGACAACCAGCAGTGGCCTGCAATCTGAGGAGTGGGTGCAGAGGACTCCCAGCAGTGGACAGAGATATGGGGGTGGGTGCAGAGGACTCCCAGCAGTGGACAGAGACATGTGGGTGGGTGCAGAGGACACCCAGCAGTGGACAGAGATATGAGGGGTGGGTGCAGAGGACTCCCAGCAGTGGACAGAGACATGTGGGTGGGTGCAGAGGACACCCAGCAGTGGACAGAGATATGAGGGGTGGGTGCAGAGGACTCCCAGCAGTGGACAGAGACATGGGGGTGGGTGCATATGACAACCAGCAGTGGACAGAGATATGGGGGGTGTACATCATTATCAGATGACCACACCTCCATGGTGGTATGTACACATCCCTAACTTTGGACTATGATGACAGTGCTATAACAACACATCACTGACAGCAGTGTCCCCCTCCCAGGAGAATGGATGTCTTTCACCCACTGCATGACACACCACATGTGGGTGTGAGGACAAATAACACATGCATACCCACCCATGGCTGATGCAGCACAATACACACCCTGATGTCATGCCACAAGACCGTATAGTCATGTAACTGCCTACATAACTAAGATAGCCGTTACCATAGGGAACACACACTGTCACGCACATCCCAGGACTGATAGGAATGTCCAGGTGCTGGTCCAGCCACCAAGATGTTGTCTCTCATGGAAGGAATAGGATGGAATTTCCCTAGATACAATGCCCACAATTGTGAGTCAGGTGCACAAATACCCTGCATAACAAGTACCATGTGTGTGGTAGGCTGTGATTACACACATGCATAGTGCTGAAAAGGGTGAATTTGTCCCTGAATGCATTTCGACATACTCAAAACACAAGTACAGTGACTAGCAAGGATGGCACAGACGATTCAGCAGGAGACATCGGTGAGCAGGGATGGCCATTGTTGAAGGGATCCGTCACCAACAAAGGAAATGTTGACACAGGTCAGCACAACAATTGTGCAACTGTTTGCAGGGAAGATGTCAGGTGCCACAGAGGAAGGAACACTCCTTGGGACAATGTCTCAAAACAAAATGAACACACACTACCAATGATTCTTTGCAGAGACATTGTGATGGCACACAGATACCATGATCCACCTCATGACCATCATACAAAAACATTTCTCAGAACCCTAACACATTACCAGAACACCAACTCCAGGAACCTCATCACCAACATCAAGTACCTGAAATGCAATAGTGTTGAAAGTAAAAATAAAGGCTTCATTCAGCATCATTTAAAAAATTAAAAAATAGACTATTTACAGAGGCCAATGGCCAGTCCATACGTAAAGTCCAAGGGGGGACGTAGGGGACCGCGTCTACCCCTAGCTTGCCTGCACAAATGAACTTCCAGGTTCATCAGACAGGGGGGGGCATCATCTGTGGCAGTACCAGGCACCGCATGGACAGGAGGGGAAGGGTAGGTATGGTGGGCGCAGGGGTGGGCGCAGGGGTGGGCGCTGCCCCACACCACAGGGTGGAACACAAAATGAAAAAATGTTGTTACCTTGGGACTCACAATACCTTACACAATCAACATGTATTGAATGTGGCAATTCGCCATTTCGTGAAAAGAACACTCATGTGCCTGCATGAAAGATGTCTCCCAAGGAAGTGCACACAAAACTACATTTACACTGTCATTGAAGAAGCTGGCCCCTTTTTCAAAGAAGCCATTGTTAGAAATAAATGGTGTTGCAGAAAGTACATATACATGGGCCCACGGAGGTCTTGATGTCTTGACACACGTTAGTTTGTATCACCAACAACAAAGGAGTTTCACAAACTCAAGACCACTGTGGGAACATGTATACGGAGAATCTGCAACACCATTTAATTCTAACACTGGCTTCTTTGAAAAGGTGCCAGCGTGTTCCATGAAAGGGGAAATGTCGTTTGATGTGCACTTCCTTCGGAGACATCTTTCATGCAGGCACATTAGTGTTCTTAACACAAATCATCAAATTACCACATTTAAAACATGAAGAACTGTCGACAAGTGCTGTGAGTGCCAAGGTACAAACATTTTTGACTAACAACTTGAATTATGTCAGTTGTCACATGGCCATCTGTTACCTGATGACACAGTTGGCTACACATATGACCCACTGCCTGTCATGTAGAGTGGCACACATGTCCAAACCCAGGACAATGCATAAGCTAATGGGCCTGCAATTGTGTTGTAAAAAAACATAGCTGTACTGTGGAGACACCCTCATGGCAAGCCAGAATGTCCACACAGATGTCAGCACACAAAGACCAAACTGCGTTGCATCTGAACCACACACAGGTGCCAAAAATGTATGAGCAGAAATCATGTTTTGAAAAAAATGACACAGGCTGCAAAGCACGAACATTAAGCACTGGCCACCATCACAGGGGCACTGCACGGTGATTCTTTGTACAGACAATTCTCACACACAAGTCAGACCTGGCAAGGAGAAATCAGGGGTGCCCATGTAGGTCTCTTCCGCACAACCCCCCCCCATACCTGAGTCAATGTGATTGATACAGATCAAGAAGTGACACCTCTTAATCAGGGTTTCAAAAACTGTGCAGCAATAATTGCTAAATTGACACAACATCACCTCGTGGGGCTGGCAACACATATTTGTGACAAACGACCATCAACAGATTGTTGTGAATAGCCACACAGGCACTGCCCAGTGTGAGTATGCACAAGCCAAATGGTGTATCCCTGTCCAGTGGACACATGTAGCACACATTGGAAAAATACAAACTAGTCCAGGGAACAATGCCACAGAGGCAGACCTATGCTGAACCCACAGAGAATGTGCACAGTGTTGGATGACACACATGATTAGGAGGCCAGGGTGTCTCAGGGGATTATAGTGGGCCCACTGCTCCGTGTTCCTGGAATGAGCTGACTGTACCATGAGCAACAGTCATGGCACTATGCATATCTCCCACTCATGCACATCATATCTGAGGCCACAACATTGGTCATGCATGGTGCAAGGGTGTTCAGTTGAAACCTCACACTCCTATGTTGAGACTCATCATCAGTGCCAACAAATATGGACCCCCAACATAGTGAACAGGTCATGGCACAGGCAAGGTACCAACACATGTCACAGACCACCCTCCCACATGATGCAGAAAGCAATGTGCACTTTGATTTTCTGGCACCCTAGATGACCATGTGCAAATGTGATTACACACAGACCAGGGGACACATGTCAATGAGGGGAAGGGATGAAAAAGAGCACCAGGTGACATTGGGGAACTGAAAATGCACTGCACATATAAACTCTGGGAGTGTATCCAGGCTACAGAGCACTTCCAAAAGCTGGTGACACATAACACAACAAACAGTCATGTACCTACCCCCTCCTTGCTGCAGTCTCTCCTGTAACTGCCTATCGAGGTCAGGGAAGACCACTGCCAGGACACGGGTCATGTGGGAGGTCAGGCGTCGGCACCCACCGTGGGGGCGAGGAGTGTCGAGCCCCAGCTGGACCCGGGCGATCCGCCGGGTCCAGCACCGGATGTCCTGCCACAGTTTTCAGACCTGTGGTAGGCGCCGACTGCGATCCCCCGCCGATCTCACGGCTCTGACGATGTCCTGCCAGATCACCATCTTCTCATAGGCAGTTACCTGTCAGGATGATAAAGTGAGACAACATCACTACACCTGCTCCATGTCCCAGAGACTCCCATTTGAACATCTTTGATATGTTGAACAGGGCATAGGATGATGACAGGAATTGCATCATTCTCAATGAGAAATTGGCCTATGTGCAAGCCCCAATGCACTACATGGTATTGAAAGTCAACAGGTGGCATAAGGGGTGTGACACACTCACTGATCATGGCACACACTGTGCAGCACATGCAACAGCAGGCTGATGGACAGCACGTGCCAATTCAGTCACATGTCCCATTCCACTGACGCACCCTCAGCAGACTAGACAGACACACCCAGGCACAGATCAATCGCCTGTCAGTCACAACAGCGGATACAACCCTCACTCTGCACATGTGCCACTTGCCTGTGGGGTGTCACAGGTGTCGTGCTAGCTCTGCAAGTCAGACACACAGCACAGCTTACTTGTCACATCAGATGGGTAGAGCTGTTGCCTCCTCCATGCAGCTGTGGTGCAACACTTCACATAGACACTCACCCACATGACAAGGAACATTCACACACATCAATGTCCATGAGGTTGTACACATCATTTGGACACTCTCACCACAGGTCCACTCAACTCATACACATCTGTGGGTACAGTCACCTGTCACACAGGGGGGACCACTGAATCACCTCAGGACAATAGGAAAAAAAGCCACCAAGGATTTGCCAGGCTGAATGTGTCATGCACTATGCAGTGAATGTCACAGTAAGCACAATGCAAGTGAGGAGTGCACACAGGAACTACCTCATGCTCTGCATGAGAGACATAAACATGTCCCCCCCGGGACCCACTCTAAACAACTGTGCATGTCAGTCACACCTGGACACAATGCCAGAAGTGACAGTCACACAACAGGTGCATAGGGAAAGGTAGTGGAGTCAGTCCTCACCTGCTCCCCTGGTCTCCCATACAGCTTGGGGTACTGTGGGAGGAGGACGTCCAGCAACGCCTCATTCTCCTCTAGGGTGAATGGCTGGGCCCTCTCCACAGTACGCGACATGGTCCAGAGGAAGCAGAGACAGGAAAGTTGTGCAGGCAAGTGCCCTCTCATGGGTTCTGGCAAACAACATGGTAGTACCCAATTGACCCTATATATACCTGGGTAAGAAACAATTATATATAAACAAAAAATGGTATACAGGAATAAATATAGAAATTACTTTTAGATAGAGCACACTTAGTTACTCTATCTCTAGTTTATTAATCTAGAAAGGATTTATCAAAACATTTTATACATTTCTACATCAAGAATGACTTGTAATCAGGAAGGAAACAACAAAACACCATATACACATAAATTGTACATACGCACAAACCTAACATAGAAAAGAAAACAAATTATACAAACAAACTAACCCCTCAATGAACAAAAATAATTTCTACTAGTGTCCTCCAAGTAGTTCCGGACGGACCACTGGGAGATAGTCCAAAATGTACGCTGCAACTCTATCAGTTAGTGTCAACCGTTCTCAGCGTACTAACACAGCATCTCCAAACATTGCTTAAGTTCTGTGACTCCTCCTTTAGAAAAAGTCTACGCAATCGCGTTTCGGCCTTATTCTTTCCTTGGCCTCCTCAGGACTGGGTAAAAATCATGACTGTACACACACTACAAAGAAATACATATAATGATCAGTCCTTTTAACCACACATCAACTAAATCACAAGCAGTGTCTTTACAGCTCTCCGTGCTACCCGAGGGAGAAAAATTATGGTCAGTGACTGTGGCCCGTGGAATCAAACAAATATCAAAGGAAAACAACATTGTGCACCCCCAAAGGAACAGAAACTCATATCCTTATCCAGTGAACAAAGCCCATATATCTCTCAAACATATATCTTCTCAATGGACCAAAACACCAAAGTGCACTACCCTCCACGAATCATAGTGTGCACACCACAGGAAAAAAGAGACCAAATCTCACACTGTGCAGACCACACATGACCCTCTAAGTGATTTTTACTAAAAGCCTACGTGCCCGCATAAGGTACTAAACTACAGTATGTAACTCAACGTTAGATCCTGGCACTCACGTCAGGGCGGTGGTCCTCCGGGCACCTGTTTAATAAAGACGGCCAAATCCCCGAAGCCCCAATAAATGGGGGAACTGCCTAACAGGATAAATAACAAAATCAACCTCAATTGCGCTATTCACGAGCAAACGAAAGAACAGGAATCCCCAAAGCACCCGGGGCTTACCTTTTTCGCCTGACAAATCCCTCCTAGAATGGACACGTGCAGAGTTCTTCTGTTTACTCTCTAAGTCTGCTCCACACCCTAAATAAGGCAAAGTGGACCGCTTACATTTCTCATGACGTTTAGAAGTAATCAAAAGAGCAGAAAAGCTCTCACATACACACAATTCCCACTTGTCCACCACACAGTCTCTTACTTATCGTGGTATCCAAAAATTGCCTGGGTCCTGCACCAATGCTCGATATTCCAACAAACGCCAGTCGATGCATAGCGACTCACGTGAGACCCATCCTTCTATACCTCCGGCGCTGGACAACCACGGTAGACATGGAAAGAGGACTCCACCTATACTCGAAAAGTGTCGGCCATCTTGGCATGGGGCAAGTCCTGATTTTCGATCTCACTCGTCCTCCAAAGTCCTGCATTGTTAATAAAGTGCAGGGGAAGAGGGGCATGGGGCAAGTCCTAATTCACGATCTCACTCGTCCTCCAATGTCCTGCATAGTAAATAAAGTGCAGGGAGAAGGGCTTATGCACTGTATGGGGTGCCTCACAACGGGGCCACAATCACTAAATTTACAGGGGAAAAGGAAAGCCACATAAACAACTAAAGAAAAATGGAAAAAGGAGAGATCCACACATAATATGGCTCCGACTCCCAGGGGAAACGAACCCATATCTAAAAGGAACAGGTCCCTGATGTCGACCCCACTGGACCTCCGTGGTCACACGAAATCAACTATATGAAAAAATGTATATATGAGGGCCGCGCTCAAACAACGCTCATTAGATCCTCAAAAACAATCCAATCCAAGAATTACACAAGGATCGAGACAAGAAAAACTCCACAAATACAACGAAATGGGACCAAGTCCCGTGGAACACTGACACCTTCCACCATCCCCCAAGGGACTGCACGGGAGACCGCGTGGACATACTGCTTGATCAGTGAACAATCTATACAAACAAAACCAAATAACATACAATTTAAAGCACATTAAAATCGTGTGTAATAGAGAAACATCAAAGCGAACTCAGTATGATCATGACATCGCACTACATAACCTCTCTCTCCTCATATTATTCGGAGTATGACCAACTCCACAAGACTCAAGAGCTCAAATCAGGGCCCAGATCTCATCACGGTCATTTTTGTTCATTGAGGGGTTAGTTTGTTTGTATAATTTGTTTTCTTTTCTATGTTAGGTTTGTGCGTATGTACAATTTATGTGTATATGGTGTTTTGTTGTTTCCTTCCTGATTACAAGTCATTCTTGATGTAGAAAGGTATAAAATGTTTTGATAAATTCTTTCTAAATTAATAAACTAGAGATAGAGTAACTAAGTGTGCTCTATCTAAAAGTAATTTCTATATTCATTCCTGTATACCACTCTCATGGGTTCTGGCTGCCTTATATCTGTCTTGCTGAGGGGCATTCATTTAGAGGAGTACATAGTGATTGGTCAGACTCATTCGCATCATACGTTTACTCCAATCCCTTTAAACATACACCAATGACACCCATTCGCATCGTTCAAATTTTGAGCATCATGTCAAGTTAACAACCACTTTGCAACATTGTATTATTTGGCCAACTGACTGTTCCAGGACACCTGATGGACACATTTCAAATGAAAACTCTGTATCCATGACAACCAGCATGCATTTTGGGCCTAATACTTGTCCCCTATGTTATTTTGAAATCCACACACATGTACGGTGCGTTTCACACGTACCCGTACGGCACCAGTAGAACAGTGATACGGACCGTACACACGCAATGAATGCGGGTGTAGGGTGCGTTTCACACGTACCCCTACGGCACCAGTAGAACAGTGATACGGACCGTACACACGCAATGAATGCGGGTGTACGGTGCGTTTCACACGTACCCCTACGGCACCAGTAGAACAGTGATACGGACCGTACACACGCAATGAATGCGGGTGTACGGTGCGTTTCACACGTACCCCTACGGCACCAGTAGAACAGTGATACGGACCGTACACACGCAATGAATGCGGGTGTACGGTGCGTTTCACGCGTACCCCTACGGCACCAGTAGAACAGTGATACGGACTGTACACACGCAATGAATGCGGGTGTACGGTGCGTTTCACACATACCCGTACGGCACCAGTAGAACAGTGATATGGACCGTACACACGCAATGAATGAGGGTGTACAGTGCGTTTCACACGTACCCCTACGGACACCAGCAGAATAGTGATACGATGCGTACACACGCAATGAATGGAGGGCTACGAGTCGCACAAGGATGTCCATCAAGTACTTGTCATTGCATACTTTCATGTGCAGGCCCTAGGTGTGTCAGCCAGTGATATTGAACAGGTCATCTCATCTAGTTGCACCATTGATGTGTGATGACCTGTGTACACATGTAATGTGTGATGGGGCACTATGTGGCACACATCACCTTGACACTTGCCACATGTGTGTCTGTAGTCCAACTGGGTCATGCACAGCAGCAGTGGGATGGCACAGTCATCACCACCCGCACCTGTCTCCTGATGCCAGGGACAGGGACACTCTATCAATTGACATGTCACAATTAGCGTGCCCCTATGTGACTATGTCAGGTGTGTGTCATGTGTTCCCATGAGCTTGCTGTTAGTGTTCCGTCAACTGCATCTGCTGTTGGTGCATCCAACATGGGTCTGTGTGGAGATGGGCATGGCACACATCTACGCACACCATGCCACATGTGGATTCCCACGGCTGTAGGGTCTGTGTGCATTGGACATCATATTTTCCCAGGCATACATGTCTGCGTCGTCTGAATGGCTGTGTTTATTTGTTGTCATGTGTACCCCTTCATCACAATGTGTTTCATATATACATTTGACATTTCATGTGACCTTTGCGTGTGCCTTGCAGTCAACTGTCTGGATGAGATGACATCCTTCCAATGCAGCTATGTGGATGTGTGTCACTCCTGTGATATCTCTGGCTGTTCACTCAGACTTGCCCCCAGCTCATTTCAGGGCATGTCATGTAGACTTGACAATCAACAGGTGTATCTGGCTTTTCGTAGGAGTGCCAGCAAGCTGGCATATGTGTCCTGGGTGTATTGCACACACCAGACTCCATAGTTACCTGATGTTTAGTAGCAGTGTAGCATGTGCTATGTTCATTGACATTGATGTTGGCAGACTCTCAATCTTCATTATTCCTAACAATATCTTGCAGGGCACCGCCTGTCCCAAGACCAATGCCAGACTTGGCTGCCATGAGGGAACGTGCCTGCATCTGATGTTACAGATTCACTCGACAGTTGATTGAGGATTTGACCGACAAGCTGGCACCACACCTCCAACCGCGACACAGGTATCCTACTGCGCTGACCCCCAAGATGAAGGTGATGGCAGTCCTACATTTTTTTGCCACAGGTACTTTTCAATTGACCATAGCTGATGTTGGTGGGATATCACAGACAATGTTCAGCCATGTCCTGCGTGATGTTTTGGCAGCCACGTTGGAGCACCTTGATGAATTCATCAAATTTCCTACTCCTGAGGAGTTGACAGATGTCAAGGGTGATTTCTATGCCCTGGGAGGGATGCCCCATGTCATTGTTGTTGCATATTTATATAGCGCAAACTCGACCCGAAGGTATTGGAGCGCTTTACATAGCACCGTATTTACATTACACATTCAGGCACCGGGAGATTAAGTGATTTGCCCAGAATCCCAGGATGTGGATGCGACCTCGAGGCTCGAACCCTAGTTTTCTGCACCAGAGGCGGCAGCTCAGCCGACGGACCACATCCTCTCCCGAGTCCATTGGGTCCATTGATGGGACACATGTGGCTTTGGTACCACCACAGGCACAGGAGCAAGCCTATCGCAACCGTAAACATTACCACTCAATAAATGCCCTTGTGGTGTGTCTTGCTAACATGCTGATTTCCCATGTCTGTGCACGTTTTCCAGGATCAGCACACGATGCCTACATCATGAGGCGTAGCAGTTTGCCACAAATGATGCTGCGGCTGCACAACGAACGAGCATGTCTTGTTGGTGGGTATACTCTGTTTGTCCTGTGTGTTGCGGTATCTTTGGCTCTTACGGCATCTCCTGACCCACTTATTTCCATGTAGGGGACTCTGGATATCCCAACATGCCATGGCTAATGACACCTCTCCGCAACCCAAGAACAGCTGCAGATCACCGGTACAACAATTCACACGGGCAGACCAGGCGAGTGATTGAGAGGACGTTTGGCCTCCTGAAGAGCCGATTCCGGTGCCTTGACAAGACAGGCGGGTCCCTCCCATATGCACCTGAGAAGGTGTGCAAAATCTTCATTGTGTGCTGCATGCTGCACAACATGGCCGTTGAGAAGGCAGTGCCACTCATCCTTGATCCTGATGAGCAGCAACATCCACCCGTGGAGGATCTAGGGCTTGGTCACCAGGCAAGTGATGAGGAGGAGGAGGAGGATGATATCCGGAGTCAGCTCATACGCAACTTCTTCTTATAATGGTGAGTCACTGGGTATGAGTGTGCAAGCTTGTAGCATTGAGTGGCATGTGTTGCAATGTGTGTGTCCAGCTGACTGAATGCAAAGTGACTTTGATGTGTGTACTGATGTGTCACTCGAGTGATGATGTCATGCCACACAGTTTTGCGGAGAGACTTTCTTTGAAATTTGCATGTGTCCAACATTGTTCATGTTTCGTAACTGACCATGTTTGCGGCGAGATTTGTTTTAGGTGACTTCTTGTGTGTCTGTCATTCCCAGGTTTTTGCGCCTGTTGTCTGCTTGTGTCATCTTTGTCCTCCTGCTATTCCTCATGAGGATTGCAACGTGTGCTGAATTAGCGTTCCATGCACGAACATGTGGAAATGTCAGTTTGGGTAAGGATTGCAGCAAGGCTTTTTGGTGGTGGTACGGGTTGGGAATGAGTGGGAACTGCTTCTGTGCAATTTGTGGTACCATGCATACATGTCTTCTCACCATGGAGCATATAACATGTAGCATCACTCCCATGACATGATAGTCACCCTTCTTAACAGTCATCTGTAGTGGAGTGTGGAATCTGATGAAGGCATCAATGTGCATAAACCTTGCCTCTGAAACATTGCGGATGCTACGGGAGGACATAGTGTGGGACATCACAACAACAGGCTCTATGGTGAATTGCAGCCTCTCCGTGTGCAGCAGGATGTGTTTGGCTCATCCCCTTAACTTGTGTGCCAGTTCATTGGGATTTACAACATCCGTGTTGTGAAGGGGGGGTCCAGCGTATGTCCCACATGTTCTATCAACTGACCTGTGAGTCTGTTCGTATGGATGCATTTCCCTTTGTGTGAGTTTGTGCAATAAAGGTGTTCAGCACAATCCAAAGTGCCTCATCTCTGTCACTGCAGATCTCTTGCCAGTTTTCATGCGTCATCTATGGCATAATTGTCAGAGATTGAGCATATGAGTGTATGTGTACTTTGGCAACATGCATGCAGTTATTCATGGCTAATAATCTCTATTGTGCATGAAGTACCTTGTTGTGTATGTATTTGTGTAGGTTGCTCCCCACAACGCGACGTCAACGCCTGCTGACGGTGTGTCTCCTGTGCGCAGCTCCGCATTTTGTTGCCTGATCCTGTGGCCGTCATTTTTGTTGATTCTTCATACATTTTCTCGGAGTGACCCATGAGTGGCCTGACACTCCTTCCTTTACATACACCTGTTGCACTGTGCCTTTCTGACCTGCTTGTCTTTGTGTGCTACTTTTTGCCTAGTTTCTCACCCCTTCCGCCTGCTGCAGCCTCACCTGCGGCACCGCCCCACCGAGTGCCCTGATTCTGCAACCCACACACCTCCAAAATGCTCCTCCCTTCCCCCCTCCACCCATTTTTAATGCAGCCAGCAGCTTGTCTGTGCCTCTGTTGCGCCAATGCCGTGCCAAAGGCAGGACCGTCTGCGCCTGCAACGTGCACAGTGCACGACCCTCTGGTCCTTGCATGACCCACGTCACACAACAGGCTCATGCTGCAGCCACCCTCCAAGCAATGTCCACCAGACAAGCAACCGCCTGCCATCAGGCGACCCCTAAGCGCACACACGACACATTTGCATGCTGAGTGTGCAACTCCAACTGCCTACACAGCGCTGCCCCGCCTACCAGACCCTGTCAGAACAACCAGATCATGTGCCTCCTACTCCACACCCCCTCCGTCCACCAGCACGCCATTGGACTCTGTTACCTCCTCAACACAACAGCCCCACACATCACCTTCATGACAGTAACCTGGATAAATGCATCCTCAGCACACAACTTCTTCATTGCCATCTCTGACGGATACAAGATCACCCGCAGGGACGGCACCAACCATCCCGGCAGATGACTTGCAATTTATTCACAAGTACACCCTCAGAGTCACAAATCTGTTTTCGCACCAACCCCCTGGCAACCCTCAGAGTAACTCTCATCTACATATCTCCAGGCCTACATCCACAAATCCGCAAAGCCATCAACACATACATCTGCACCACGCACGCCCTCACCTCCACAGGTTACATGTGGCTGGGGGCCAATAACTTCTTGCTGGAGAACCACACCACCATCCATCATTGGTCCATCAACATTTGCAACCACGTCTCCGACAAGCAACATACTGCCCCACACCCCGCTACAGATCCCCCAAAGATGCTTGATGTAAGTCACCACAGACAAGCTGTGTGGGACACTCGAACCAACCCCCCCGCCACACCCTGCAACCTCACACACTGGATCAGCAACTGATCCAACAATCTTGCCACATTGAAGGACTTTCCTGTGAAGCACAACAACAGTTAAGCCACCTGGGACAAGGCAGACCTACTGGACTCATACAGATCTATCCGGACTCTTGTGCAAACCTTGCAACGCAAAGAACCATCAGTTACCTTACAGCCGTGGAAAACGCCACACACAGCCATCACCATATCATCAGCAAGGACAAGTGGAGATCCTTCAGATAGGGCTGAGGCACAAAAACACACAACATAAAGGAGCTCATCAGCATTGTGAGTGGACTGACAGCAGCTCTCCATCCAAAAGACACCCCACCCTTGCAAGGCAGATCAAATCCCTTGCAACTTTCTACCACTGAAAGCTCATGGACATACACGACAGCCTTGGCACACAGAGGCAGACAGCACTATTATCTGCGGGACAAACCCCCCTCAGGTTCTGGACTCCCATCAGCAGCAAATACACCACCTGGCTCATGTGCACCATCCAGTCTGGCACTCCATCAGGCCCCTTCCCACACAACATCTCAACCACATCATTCCCCATCCTTGAAGCCCACGTCCTGCACGTCATGAATGTCTCCTTTGAGTTTGCCACATTCCATGGGAGCTGGAGGCATGCAGAGACCCAGGCCCTTCTTAAACAACGGACGGCAGTACCGCAGGAACTCCTGGAACATCACCCTGCTTCCCTACCCAGCAAATGTCATCAGGAAGACACTCAACGAGCAACTGACAAACTTCCTCCACGCAAACAGTTCCAGGCAACCGGCACCAGACCATCTTCCACAGTAATCACACCACTGCAACCGTCATAATTGCCACCACCAACGACAACTTTGCCCTGCTCAACAATGTTGAGACCAACCCCCTTGACCTCTCAACGGCATTCTACACCATGTGCTACCACACTGTCAGCTCACACATCTCAAACACTGGTATCCAGAGGAGGGCCCAGGATTAAATCAACAAGTAGCTCACCAGCAAGGCCCAGGGAGTCGGCCTCCACCCTTCTGCATGTAGTACACTGGGGTCATCTGGTCCATGTCCCAAGGCTCATCTCTCAGCGTGACGATCTTCGATGTCTCCATGACCCCCCTCTCCACCATCACATGCACACACGTCCTCATCATCATCTCGTATGCCATTGACACCCAGCTGCTCCTCACCCTCACCAAAGACCCAGCCATTGCCAGATCCAACCTTCAAGAAAGCATGAGATCCGTTGACGAATGGCTGACCATCAGCCACCTGAGGCTGGACTTGGACAGGACTGAGGTCATCATCTGCAGATTGTCCCCTTATGGCTGGGTCAACTCCTTGTGTCCCACCGACCTGGGAACCGCACCAGCACCCAGTGGCCACGCACACAAGCTGGTGTTCATCATGGACTCATCGCTCACAATTACCATGCAACTCCACACCATCTGAACCTCATGCTGCAACACCCTCCGCATGCTGCAAATGATCCACAGATAGATCCACTCCAAGGCAAGACAGACCGTCCCCCAGGTCCACGACACCAGCCGGGTCAACTACAGCACCCCCCTCTACTGAGGAACTACAGTAAAACTGCAGGAGAACTTGTCCACATCCAGGGTGCATCCGCACACCTCATCTTCAACATCCCCCGCACCAGCCACATCACCATCCACCTGAGATAGCGACAATGGCTCACTGTCTGCTGCAGGATCACCTTCAGACTCCTCACCCACACTCAGGAGGCAGTCCACAACCCCAGACCCAAAACCGACCTTGGACGTCTGTCATCCAACACCCCGTTGGCCCAACTCCGTGCAGACAACCTTGCCCTGGCCACCATTCATCACATCCACAGAACAACTGCATGCAGGAGATAGTTCTCCCACCTCACCAAACAGACCTGGCACTCCCTCCCCGGGCACCTCCACATGACCTATGACCTCTACGCCTTCATGATACTCTTCCTAATTGGTCTGTCCGAGCAGTATTGCAAGCCCCCCCTCAGCAGCTTGAGGCCATCACAGGTGAGTATTGGGCTCCATGTCTGTATTTGATGATACATTGTGACCCATGTGTGTCCTCGACCGGACTCAGATCCCAGTGTATGGATGGCTGGAGTTAGTTCCACACTCAGGCATACTTTGACATATCCCCACACTTATGTTGTGGACTCATGCGAAATGAGTGCAACATCAAATTTTTTTTTTAATTTTTATTATAGGTCTGGGGCGTGATTTGTGCAAGAAAAAGGTGCAATACAGGGACCATAGAATCCAAAGTTCCCAGGGGGAGATGGGATCCTTGGCATTTGCAAGCAGCAGAGTCCAGACCACAGTGTTTGGCATAATTGGTCAGACTGTGACCAGCAAGTCCATGTGGCAGAGAATGTCAGTCAATGAGGTGATGCTGTTGCACATGAAGGCCAGGTGCCAGGCCAGGTGACCTAGGAGATGTGGATGGGCCGCTGCCTCTCATGGTCTTTTCCGTGGACGACCCACCTTCCTCGGAGGACCCTCAGATGTAAGCCTTGACAATGCTTGGGGCGCTCCGTCGGACAAATCCTCCTCCTCCTCCCTCCCTGTGGCTGGTGGTGGTCTTCGCCTGGTGTCCCAGGGAGGGTTGCCCATGTTGTCTGCGATCCGACAGAGTGAATGGCTTATGTCCCTTTGCACTGCCATGAGCTCAGCCAGTCTTGCCTCCATCCGTCCTTGGTGTTCTTGTTGACTGGCATGTTGCTCGGCCTGCTGGTTCTTCATCTCTGTGATGGTCCCCTTTATCTCTGTGAGTGTCCCTACTACCTGGCCGATCTCCCTGGTGTCACGCCGGTATGCCTCCATGATGTTGTGTATGTGTGACATACCGGTCTCTTCAGCTGGCTGGTCAGGTTCTCGCCTCCGCCTGCCTCCACTCCCACCACCCCTGCCCACGTGAGCCTGGCCTGCCGTTGTGGGCACATCGGGTCTACGGGACCCCTGAGGGATGGCAGTGGTGGTGTTGTCTGCTGCCTCCTGGTTGCCCGGCTAACCTTGTCCCTCCTGGTCAGACTGGCTCAGTTGTTCACTGTGGGCAGGGATCGTCAGTGTCTCCTGGGATGTGGCAGGAATGGGGGTGGTGGTTGGCACAGATGTTCCTGAACCAGGTACTGCAGGGGCTTGGACACCAGAGGGTCCAGGTCGGTCGGGGTCATCCGCGGAGTGTTGAGAGGCGTCGCTGCTGGTGGGATCAGGTTCCTCCAGAGCCTGGGACTGTGATTCTTCACCCCCATTGTTGGGGGGAGATTCCTCACGTTGCCCTGTGTGTGAGAGTCAGACAATGTTAATGCTGTTTCATGCAACATCCATGTTTCATACACATTCTAGTTGGCACTGTTCCTCTAGGTAGTTGTATGTGCCTAGCATTCTCCTCAATGTTCACTTGTGGATGGGTATGTTGCGGGGGACAGATTGATATGTGTTCCTGAGTCTTTGACTTGTTGATTTTTGGTTTGGATGCTTCTTCAGCTATGTATTGGTCTTGTTGTGTTACATGTCCATTGTGACAGTGAGTAAATCCATTGCCTGTCCCGGGGGTGTCTGCTTGTGTAAGGGGTGTGTGTGACAGGGCCTGCTGGTTGGTGTAGTGTGATTTGGCACTGGGGCTCCCAGGTGATGTAGCTGTCCCCCCATGGAGCATGCTGCCATGACAGTGAGTGTGAGTTCCTGTCCTAGATATCTGACATTGTTGTCTTGGTGTTTGTGTTTGCACTGGTCACAGGAGGGCCTTGTGCTGCCTACACCAGGGCCCAGTGTCAGCTATCTTGTCAGTACTTTCCCAGTCCCTGTGCATTGAGCATGGTGCATGGGTATGTACCTGGGCCATATGGGATGCTTTCTCAATGGGGCATTCACATGTTAGTGGCATTAGCGTTGTTTTTGACTATGGTTCTGGCCGGTGAGTGTTTGGAGGTAGTTGCATGCATTTTGTGTAGTTGGGGTGTGGATGCCATTACCCCATGTTACATAAGTTGTTTGTGTACTCACCAGGCTCTGGAACTCCTTGAAGTCCATGTACTCCCACCGGCGGAAGCAGGGCCATCACCTTCTCCTCCCAGGGATGGAAATGTACTGGTCTGCGGGGCACGCCACATCCAGTGATGTTGCTCTGGGCATAGTCATCATTCATTTTTCGCTTGACTGCCCTCCACAGATCGTACCACCTGGCTTGGCATTCAGTCCTGGTCCTTCTGATGGGTGCAACAGCATTCACCCTATCGACGACCCTCTGCCACAGGAGTGATTTTTCGGCTATGCTGGTCTGTCTGACCAATGTTCCAAACAGCTGTGGCTCGACTCTGATGACTTCATTGACAAGGATCTCCAGCTCCTCCCTTGTGAACTTTGGATTCTTGTATGTGGGCATGGTGTGGGGTGAGGGTGTGGATGATTGTGGGTGTGTGGGTCTGAATGTGAAGTTGTGTGTCTCAATGTGAAGAGGGGGCATGTGTGAAGGAGGTTGTGTGAAGGTGTATATGTTAAGGTGGATGGGTGCAGTTGGTGGGTGCTCTCTAGCTGCAGTGAGTCTGTTGCAAAGGCTCATGGTTTGTGTGTGTGGGCCCTTTTTATTGGTCCATTTGTGGGTGGGCCTCAGTTTGAATTATTGGTGGGTGTGTTATAAGGGGTGGTTGTGAGTTTGGCCCGCTGCTTGCCTGTTTGGATGTGGCCAGATCAGTCATTTCCATGTTTTGTGTACTGTAGATGTGTTTTGTGGTGTTGTGTGAGTCGAATAGACCCTCCCTGTGCTGTTTTACATTGCCTATGTATGGTGCGTACATACGCGATGTTGCTCTGAGGTGTGTACATACGCGATGGTGGGGTAAGCAACGTACATACACGATGATGTTGTTGTAAGGTGTGTACATACGCAATGTTGGCGTATGCACAGTATATACGTGATGTTGGGGTACGCACCGTACATACGCGATGATGTTGTTGTAAGGTGTGTACATACGCGATGTTGTTGTGAGGTGTGTACATACGCGATGGTGGGGTAAGCAACGTACATACACGATGATGTTGTTGTAAGGTGTGTACATACGCAATGTTGGCGTATGCACAGTATATACGTGATGTTGGGGTATGCACCGTACATACGCGATGATGTTGTTGTAAGGTGTGTACATACACGATGTTGGTGTACGTACCGTACACACGCGATTTTGGGGTATGCACCGTACAAACGCAATGTTGTTGTAAGGTGCGTACATGCGCGATGTTGGCGTACGCACCATACATGCGCGATGTTGTTGTAAGGTGCATACATACGCGATGTTGGCGTAGCACCGTACATGCGCGATGTTGGTGTAAAGTGCGTACATACGCGATGCTGTTAAAAGGTGCGTACATACGCGATGTTGGGGTACGCACCGTACATACACGATGTTGTTGTAAGGTGCGTACATATGCATGGGGGGCCTGTACGACTCGCATCCCGGGAACTACTTTTCCCGGGATACGAGTCATACAAAGTTTGCTTTGTAGCGGGTAAAGTCATTCCCAGTGTACGGGACATTTTCTGTACGAATCCTAAATCGGAAAGCCGGTCTGGATCGTACTTGTACGGTCGGACTGTATTTTTAGGATTCGTACGGAAAAGTGTCCGGGTCCGTCTCGTACAGCTTTTCCCGATCCAATTCGTACAGATCGGGCCAATCCGTATGTATTTTTCCCTTACGAATCGTACTTCACGGGTGGGACGGGACTTGTACGATTCGTACGGGAAAAATTACGGATACGAGTTGTACGGAAAAAAAAAAAGCAGGATCAGAATCGACCCCTATGTTGGTCACTACAAAGTTTACATTTTTTCCAGAATTGTCAAAAGGTGATGAACGGCATTAACAAATAAAACTGACAAAGACTGTTCTTAGTTCGGTGTTTGCTTTACTAACTTTTCACAGGTGCTCTGTGTACCTTAAAGTGACCAATTGGTACACGGGTAGATCATATGAAGATTCCAGGGTCTCTAAACCAAAGACGGCAAGTTAGCCAAACACTATTCCTTGTTGTGAATCTTCAAAAAGTCAAATGTACTCCCTGGAACATCTTGCCCGTCACCTATGAATTAGTTGTTTGTATGTTTGAAGCATCATTGCTTTATCCTCCGTTTTCGTCACATTCGACTGAGATGAATTGGCTCCTGTGTAAACATTCACCACCAGATCTCTGAGGAGCCTCCACTTGCTAACGCAGGGGTCTCCAACCTTTTGTGTAGGGAGAGCTACTTCTGGTCAGTGAAAATCGTCGTGAGCTACTAAACCCCAAGCAACTCACGCATTTTTCCGAGAGACCCCCCACGCCCAGTTTCATAGACTTTAAGCCTAATTTCTTCGGAGGCCATACTGTTGCAGATCCCGAGGAGGTGGTCTACATTTTTTGTCCACATCCGGATACAGAGTGGCTCCTATGTACAGGAAAATTTTTTAAGGACTTTCTTATGCCCTTGCCACCCCTTAGGCATGACCACAGACATGTGTTTTGGTGCTTAATTTGAGCCGCTGACTTCTGGTGCTTGGCACTGTATCTTTATTGTCAAAACGTGCACTTATGTCAGTCTGCCACATGGTGGTGGTGGTGTTTGTCTCTAATTTAGAGATGAGCACAGAAACAGTTGTTTATTAATTCAATGTATATAAAAAATTACCAAAACCTGCTGCCTAAGTCATTCTTATATCTTTGGGTGCTTGAAATAGTCTGAATTGTTACACTTGTAGGAGCGTGATGGCAAGTAGTTGTGTTGGTTCTGGCATCACTGGCAGGGGCAATTTGTGGTGCAAGCTGCAGTGGCCTCCTAACTTTTTTTTTTACAGGTTTAGCAATAAAACTAGGGGCAGTATCCAGAGTGGACCCACGCAGCCCCACTCTCCATCAGGGAAACATTTCACCAGGCCTTTGTTCTAGGCCAGGGCACAAATGAGGGTGGGTGTAGTTATCCACTGTGCCTAATTTTGTGTAGCATAGTAGACCCTCAGAAGCCTGCTGATGGGGTGATATGGGAAGCTTATGCACTCTGACTAAGCGCCAGGTCAGACTGCAACACACTCAGGGTGTTGTGGAAGGTATTGTAGCAGTTTCACACTAACAAAGTGTGCCCACATGCAGCATCCTTGGGGGGGTTACACTGTAATATGGACCTCCAGGAAGGTATGTGGCAAAGGTAAGCCACCATTCATGCAATGCTTTACAAAGTATTAATAGTCATTAAAGTGCAGCTCGTTCTGTTACTTGGAAACACTCAACAAACCCTTCTTTAATCCCACTTTGTGTTTGTGCGCCCCCTTCTTGTGTGTGCCCAGTACAGACCGGACTGGGGTCTCCCTGCTCTAGCCTAGTGTGTCTAGTAATCCTTTGAGGTAGTCAAGGCGCTGGGGAGATTTTAGCAATGAAGCACAACATCCGTGTTTCATGGCAGGTAGTGCCAGGCCTCCCTCTGAAGTAGGGACCTCCCCAGGAAGGTTGGAGTCATATGCACTACATGTGATGCACCCTGAAACTCTGTGTTGGATTCCAAAAGTCACCCTCAAGGTCACGTTAATTGTGGCTCACCTTCTTCGTAATGCACTGATAGTGTGTTCCCAAAAGCCCACCACGGGCCAGGGCCTGCATCAGTAATATGTGGCATGCGAATATACAACGTTACTCCCATAGTTACCTTTCATACAAATGAGGAACTTTCATTGCACATGCTTAACATGGGAGGTGCCACTCCTGTAATACAGACATGTCTTGGGAACGAGAAAGCAGGCACAAACGCCTATTGTTCTCCTGGAGGCCTTGCATAAACCACCCACAAGGGTCATCTACTTAACCGGCCCCTCTGTGATTGCACTTCAATCAGCTAATTCCTTCCAAAGTTAAACATTGGTTATCGCACAGACAAGGAAATCACGTGATACATACAAATGCTAATAACGTAACTCGTAACATAACATAAGCCCTACATCATGTCCTCAATTCTAGGCCTGGTAACTCGTAATGTCGTGTAGGCGGGTGGGAGATACCGGCTGGAATCTTTACTGTTACGTGGTAAAGTTCTGTTTTGCTGTACCATGGAGCGTGGCTCAGTCGTCAGTAATGCAAGTTTGGAAATGATCTTTCAGCACTGGCACTGGCGATAGGTAATGGTGCAAGAAACAGCCATCACTGTTCTCACAAGGTTGTATGCAGCACAAGAAGGTTGGTTTACGCACACAATAACTTCAGCACTTTTCATTGACATCATCTCTGTGGCTGGATCACCGAGGGATTCATCACAAAACGCTGCCATCAGTGGCTGCCCTCGGTTGAAGCAGACCCCTTGAGAGGAATATTTGCAATGCTTGTACTCGAAAGACAATGACTTGCAAGAACTTGTCACCGAGTTCTGTGTTGTCAAGCACTTCATGAAACTCCTTTCTTAAAAGATCCCTTACTTTAGAAAAAGAATGTTCATTTTTGACCCTGACTCTTCTACACCTTATCCCCGGCACCGGATTCCGGATTCCTCATACTGCTTTGCAAACTTGTTAACCAAATCCTCATAACCCGCCTGAATATCTTGGATAATTGTCTTGAGGGTGGCTCCGGCATGCTTAGAAGGAAGAAGGTCCTGCCTGGCCATCTGTAATTGCTTACTTAATTTATTAATGGCACTCTGTTTTCACAAACTTGCTGCTTGAACATGTGTTTTACTGCAGGCTGCGGTGCCTTCGAGCTCTTTCAGAGCAGTTTACCCACCAGAACCATGCGCCTGTCGTCTTTTTATTCAGCGCGTGAGCCAAGGGCCCACCACTCTACACAGGGTGCTCGGTAACACTGACCCAGCACCTGGATGGGCACCGTGACCCCTCAGCTCCACACCTGGCACAAAAAACGGGGTAGCGCACACATGCACATGAACGGGTGCGGTTAGGTATGGTTGCCACATGGATGGGTGTCACGGTTCTATTTTCGTATCATGTCTGGGCCTTTCAAAAAAGTTAACATTTGCACATATGGAGGTAGTGAGGCATCCCATGCTCCCGTCCCGTCTGTCAGCTGCAAAAGTTAATGGGCTGAAGGAGCAGAAATAAAGAGAGGTTTGCCGTGCTTTTTGGACAGTGGTTTTTGGGGCTCCGCATCGGCACAGCACTTATGAGAGGTGCCATATGGTGGCACTGTTTGTGAAATTTAGACATAACCAAAAGAACACTTGTTTATTAATTCAATATACATTAAAACTCATCACCACTATATTTATATTCCTTGGATTAATTACTACTAATTACTAAAGTACTCTTCTTTTTGCGTGCCCTACTCAAGTACGTCTATAAATATTTACATACCTATCTAGTTCATTTACTTCTTTACTGGGCATATTTGGAACATCACCACAGCGCAAATATTGTTTTCTTCAAAAATGACCTTGTTTTGTAACGTGCCGAGTCACACAAAGATGTTCAAGGGCATTACAAATGAATACAAAGAGAAGTGGAAAGTGAGGAGAATGGAGCCATCACATTAAAAAACGGGTTTCTCTGAAAAAACGGCAGCAGCTGGAAATAAGAAGGTGTTGTGCTTTTTGCCTCGCAGTTCATCTACAGTGGAAATAAAGACTTTTCTCAGCTTCTGTAAGACAACATGGAGTGTCGGGTGTGCTCCCACGGCTTACCTCTGCTCTGCTGAAAAGGGCAGATGGCGTGGGTACCGGCAGTTCTATACTGCTTGCCTTGCTCGACCTGCAAACCAGCTGCTCTGCACAGCCACGCCTGATGGCACCCTTCGCACTCGTAACTCACTCAATGTGCACGGTGCCAGTCAGTAAAAGGCAGGGGGCGCATAGACAGTCACGCTGATCTGCACGTAGGAAATGGAGAAACGTCATCCTCTTCGGCCTGGCCCGCCCCGCCCCAGCTAAGCTCAAAGCCAATCTGAGCAGCTGGTTTGGAAGAGGGCGGGCAACAGAGCCTGAAAACAAACTAAACAGCCCAAACAACACTAAAGGGCTACTAAATTGACCAGCAAGCATCACGAGCTACTCACAGGGTCTCCGCGAGCTACCAGTAGCTCGCGATCGACCGGTTGGAGACCCCTGTGCTAACGACTATCACCATCTACCTCCCAAACCATATGCAGCTGTACCTTTCTTGCCACCAACCCTTTTGGTAGGATTAGGATTAAAGTTTTTAGAGCGCTCGAATGCTGGGGCGTCTTGGCGCTAAAGTGAGAAGAAGAGAGGTAAAACAGCAGCAGTGCCATCCGATTTATGTCCTGGGGAACAGCCACGTTTTTATTAGCTTCCTGAACATTATCCTGTTTGGGTGGAGTCTAACCGTGGTAGGCAGTTGGTTCCACAGCCTAACTGCACAGTTTCCACCCCATCAGGCTCTACAGACTTTACTGGCACAGATGAGACCAGAGTTAGCTGATCTGAGACTTCTCGTGGGAATATACCAATGCATTTTTTTGAAGATCAGCTGCCCCTCCACCATATAGTGTCTTGTGAACCAAGCATAAAGCCTTGAATTCCAGACGCAGCTGTATTGGAAGCCAATGCAACGATTTAATGGCAGCGGAGGTAGGGTGGCCTTTTGGGATATTCAATAATATCCGCTCAGCAGCATTTTGTATAGACTGCAATTTGGTGTTCTGCGCCTTGTCAATGCCTATGAATAGTGCATTACAATATTCTAGGCGTGATAGGACTAAGGCCCCTACCACTGTTTTTCTTAGCTCCTGCGGAATAAAAGGGAACACCTTCCTAAGAAGCTTCAGTATGTAAACACAAGTGGAGGTTACACTGTTAATCTGGGCCGAAAAGCCTAGTTGGTCATCAAAAATGATGCTCAAGTTCTTGACTTTAGAGCAGAGGTCTTCAAACTTTCTGATGCCGAGACCCCTCTGTTAAAAACATTTATACATTGGGGAAATAAAATAAACCGTATTTAGCAAACCAAAGGTTAGTGGTTGGGGGTGTGGTCAGGGGTGTGGCTAAAAACAAAGGGCCTCATTTATGAGGCACTGATGTAGGGCAGCGCCGCAAGTCTTCTTGCAGCGCTGCCCTACGCCAATGTGAAAGGGCAGGAATGCACCTTATTTATTACATTTCCCCCTATGTTGGCACACAAATTGCTGCCTAGCACCAACATGGGCTGGATGGTTTTTGTGCAAGAAGGGGCACCTTCCTGCACAAAAACAATCCTGAGAGGGGTTTCCTCTTTCCAGGTGTGCTGCAGAATGCTACATATAAAAGCTACATATAAAATAATGGGTAGCTTAAAAGAAAAATACATTAAAACTGTTGTTACTCAGTGGGACATGCACTATAAAGTACATTATATAACCTCTATTATTTAATGCACTGCATAGGTCTGTGTGTAACCAGAGAGCCACAGAATTAAAATTGGTTGGTGCAGTGGAAAATAGTGACTTGGGTATTTTTAGTGCTTTGAGGTCACAGCCTGTGACAGAAAGCACTGTGAATGTGTAAGTCATTATTTTATACTTGTTTCCAAAATGTAGATTAGTGTAATATCAGACTGTAAGTAATGCATTTATTTTTGCATAACTGTCCCTTCAGCACCTTTTCAGGGGTACTAAGCGCTGTGTAAATTCTGTTATCATTAAAAGCACACACTTCACAGCCCAGTTGCTAACCACCACACAAAAAAAACACATATCTTTGCCATCACAATGCTTGAAGTGATTCGAGCACTTAAAGCCAGAACCATTCCCAAGCATTCTTTACATTTGCAGATTAACTCCTAGGGTACATTTGCACTTCATTCAGGCAAGCAGGCACCCTGACATGAAGGCGTGTTTGAAGGATTGTTTTACCTATCTGCTGGGCCTCTTAGTTTTACAGCACATGAGACTCAGTTCATGTCAGCTGAAGCATTTTAACGAGCGTGGTTGTGTTTGTCCAAAGCACATTTTGCATTCCAGGCAGAAGTTAGGCCTGGAAATGCACGACCCCCTTCCCAGGACTCCAGGCCCCCCCTGGGGGTCACGCCCCACAGATTGAAGACCTCTGCTTTAGAGGATGGTGCTGGTAAGCCATGGCTCTGCTCCCTCCTCTCCTATTGTAATCCTTCACCATCTGCTGCATAACCTGTAGATTTTAACCCAAAAGATTATTTCAAGCTCAAACGGATCAAAGGTTAGTAAAAACACTCAACATGTGTTGACAGGTAGTGGAAGCATCTTTGTAAATGTTGACTGGTTCCCTTTGTGTTGCTCATTGCTATATTTGGGTATCAAACTGGTACTAATGAGGTGAGTTCATAGATATGTCATAGCTGATTCCACCACTACTTCAGAACAGGTGGCTCTTTATCTTTCCAATATTTTGGTAAAAAGATTTAAGCTGCGGCACTGGCAGTACATAATAACCCTTATATATCATCAGTTGTCAGTCCATCCGATTCCATTATAATAGTCTTAGTGGTAATTAGAACTTCCCATCCAGTTATTAGGCTCATCTTCTAAGGCACAATATCCCAGTGCAGCTTTAAATTTTAACAAGTGGAAAACATACATACATCTCTTGCATTTTAGATCTCACATCTTTGACAGTTAAAATTCCATTTACATAATTACAAAGGAGTGTAGTAGATCATGATAATTACAATAAAGTGGTGGAGTTTTAGATTTGCAGACCTAAACACTATTTGACCAGTATTGATTGAATTTGATATTTCATAGTCAATTTCTCTATCTAAATCTTTGTTTCAATGGGAAATAGTGATTCTAAACCGTCATCAAGTTTGTTATTAAATATCTGATATATTTTATAAACAGTTCTGTGTTTAGATCTCATACATAATATCTCCTTTAAATCAAGAGTTTCTACACTAATTTAAGCTAATGGGATGGTATTTATCTGTGCCCAAATCAGAAGTAACTCAAAAAAGCAGGTTCAAGGAAGTTTGTACTTAAGTTGCAGATCTTGGAAGGGGTAGGGGACAAATCACCAATTACCTTGATCACCCGAGCAGTCCAGTCCTTGCAATAATAAACGTGAAACGTTTTAGGGAGTGATAGGTTTTTCCACGGAGAGTGTACCGAGTGATTTGAGTGATGTTTCGTATCTTCAACCATGGCTTCTAATTGGACATAGTTGATTTGATTACCTTAAATGTATCTCTTTTATAAACATTTGGATCGTTGATCTTAAGAGAACAGCCACTGGCATCTTTTCAAGACAAAAATGGTAAACTGAGGGAAGGTTTTCAGTTAAAGATGATAAGATGTCCTTAAAACTAAAATAATTTCCCCCATTGATGCCCAGTGCTAAAATTGAAAATCAGGAAGTGCCCATACCCCTTTTACAAGAGATAATTTAGGAAATCTTACAGCTTGTCCCCTTTTTTATGCTCCTTTATAAAACCATTTGTGACAGACACAAGTGTCCTAAAAATGGAATTGGGTACTAGCAATGAAATAGAAGAATTTAGGAAGGATCATCATCTACCAATGAGGCTAATGGGTTGATGGATAGTGTGTGCAAATTACGCATTAATATTGCACTTCCCCCATCTAAAGTTTCATAGTTTATCTTGAATATCGTATCAACTTTGTAACTGATCCTAAAGCCTAGATATACCGCCTTGCTCACAACGCTCTCACCAAGTATGTCACTGCTGTAATTCAACTTAAGGTTGTAGCCTAAAACCTTACGAAACGTAGAGGCTTCACTTTCTATTGTGCCCATTGTTGGTTTGATGCTAATGGTTTATATGGATGCATAATATATGTAAGTAGATAATTTTAACTCCTACCCATTCATTTCAACAGAAGAAATATCAGTATTATCCACTGAATGTTGTAAATATGACTCGAGTTATGTGGCAAATAGTAATCAAAGAGGGGACATCCTTGACTAGTACATCTGGTAATCTTGAAGGGGCCAGAAGCACTACTGTTGATCATAATTCTGTCTTGGAGGTTGCTATAGCGAGCTTGTTAGAGTGTCATAAAATGAGATTCAGACCTCATTTCTCACATTACTGTCTAGAGATAATGCCATGACACCTGGTCGAAAGCCTTCTTGGCAACTAAGAGGATCATAGCCACATCTCTCTCTTCACTTAAAACGATATCAAATAGGCCAGGGTAATTGCCATGTTTATATGTTCTGTGGTGTCGCTAATAGGTACAAACCCTAGCTGTTGTTGAGATACCACATGATCTATTGCTTAGCTTAACCTGCAGTCAAGACTGTCGAATTAACATTAGCATCCACATTGATTAAAGAAATAGGTCTATATGAAGCCCTTTCTTTTCATGACTTGTCTTATTGAAAAAAATAAATGTTATTCTTTATTTCCAAAAAAGTAGGAACTGCCACTCCATTATAGATGCTTTTAATTAGCCTGTGGAGTATTGGGAGAAGTATGCCCCTTAGTGTTTTGCAAATGTTTGCTAAGCCTGGGTGGAGTTCGGGGAGTGAAGGAGTCAGTTAAGCCATGCTGCTCGCACTGGTTTTTAGTGCCAAGACTTTGTCTCGCCCTGTAAAATCAGCGCGAACTGCACTATGCTGCAACTGCTGCTTTCTGTAGATTTTTCAAAGAAAGCCGTCGCGATCCGCCACCACCCCCACCCGTGATGAGAAATCTCAGCAGGAGGAGGTCTAGTGCGTTAATTTTTTCTCGCAAGCGCTCACCAATTTATCAATGGCAGGCCGCTTGAGAAAAAAAACTATGCTCCGCGTCACTTTGCTGAGTTTTTCGGAACTCCGCATGGAGCCCAGAGTGTGCAAAACTCTGTAAACTCCGCCAGCAGAGAGAAATGTTTCGCCAACCTCTAATATTTACTTGAAACAAGTCATCCATTACACTGGGCAGGGTTTTTGTAGCTCTCATGATCTTATCTAGAGTAAAAGGTTCCTCCAGCTTGCAAACTGCTACCTGTATAAGCTTTCTAACCACAGAGTGTTTGCAAAATGCATTTGTGCTGTCCCGAGATGACACAATAGTTTATTTGTACAACGGTTCATTGGACAAAGGAATTGATCTAATGTTACACTGTGATCATTCACTAATTTGCCTTCGTCATTTATTTTAATCCTGATTCTGCTGTTAAAGAATACTTCTTTAGTTCTAGGTTAGTTTCAGTTCTATGTACCAATATTCACCCAATAGCCTTGTAATATTTACATGCTTTATTCTTTTTTGACAAGAATTAGACGATCCTTTTCTCACATGTAGTGCAGAGTAGTTGGGCCTTAATAATTGATAACTGAATATAAAATTCACTTGCAGAGACGTCTCCCTGTTTTAGAGCAAGGGCATGTTTGGTTTTTCGTTGCATAATACAGGCTCTCACAAAGGTTTCCTTTTCTTAGTCTACTATTCTTTTATGTAAGGTATGCCTGATAGTTAAACCCCAAATGTAAACTATTAAATAATAGTTTGATTAATTGGGTAACCTCTAGGCCCATATATTTCATGCTCTCTATATCTCTTAGTTACTCTTTATCAATTGCCCAGTATTTGTTATGATCTCTCCTTTATACTTCTTGAAATTTAATGTATAAAGAAATATGAGAAGCGATTATTTGAGGGAATATTTAAATTTTAGCATGAGCGATCCAATCAGAGGGTATTAAGAACATATTGATTCAAGAGTGAATGTGAATAAACTGCATAGCCATGTTTATCTGCATAAGCTAAGCATTAACCAGACCATGAACTTCCTTAAGACGATAAATAGCTTTGGTACTTTATGCATATAGGATCCTGGTCCAGGACTTTATAGTATATATTTTAGTGGCATAGCAAAGGTAAAATCCCAAAAAACAGTGATTGGATTACCCTACATTTCAAGTTCAAGTGTCAGCATATCATATATTGGAGCATCATTGTGATTGGGGCCACATATTGTACAAATAACAAACTGTCTTTTCTCTATTGAGACAGCAGCAAGTGCCCATCACCCACATTATTGTAAAGTGTTTACAATATTTCACTTTTATTAGGTCGTGTTAACATTGCAATGACCCCAGAGTAGAAAACACGTGGCCAGAGTAAACTATTAATTGAAACTCTAATTGTTTTAGCCAAGACCGATCCTTGTATGTCACATGAGTCTACTGTACCCAAACTATATCAGGATTATATCTACCTAATTCCTAAGCTTACTATCTTTGTTATTAGCATAAATATGAACTACGGAGCCATTAACATTTCAGCATATCAGCTGGATATTGACTGTAATCTCCATTATACCCTATATTTATATCAACCCCTGCCAAACCATATCGGTCTATTCCACGATTGCCTTTTGCCTGTTCTCAAACCTTTTTTATATTGCTTTGCCTACCGCACCACTAATTATCTCAAAGCACCCCCTTCTCCCCAACCCCACCCCCTTTCCCGTTTTACCACAGCCTCTCCCTGTGTATAGAACCCTCCTATAAACTTCTGCCTGTCAGAGCTGCCCCAATAATTCTTGTCTGCTAACACTTGTTTAATATACTCCTTTATGGACCTCATTGAATCACCTGAAGACAGATCTCTATATCTCAAACTGAGATATGGCACGCTCCCACTCTATGATTTTCAAACCCGCTGGAGTAAGGTCATCACACACCCAAAAGGCTGCCCAGGGTGTGCCTCGCCCACAGAGTCTATTGGTCATTTTATGTTTGCCTGCCAGGCGTACAGGCAACCAAGACTTAGGTGGCTTAAACCTGTTTGCAACAATCTGGGTGTAAGGTCCGCTAGGGTTGCACTGCGTATTTTGACCTATGACACTACTGTCCCTAGTGTAATCTGTGGGACTGCCAAATACCTGGGATGGGCCTGGAGATTAAGACGCAGGCTGCTCAAGGCGCACCACCGTCAAGCTAACCACCCACTCCCCTGACCCTGCGACTATTATTGTTCACTCTATTAATTACAGGGGATATGTGGAACTGATACGTGTATTTACACGCTGTTTTTTATTCTTTTTTTTTTTTTATGTATGGACTGAAGCCACTTGTTGTAGTATAATTTTTTTTTAATCTGTTTTTATCACACATTGTACTGCACTTTTATGATATTTTTATATGTCGAATAAAGTACTACAACAATATACTCAGTTGTTAATAAGTGTCAAAAGATGGGACTGATAGGCTGTTTCAGCTCCCCGTTTATCTTTCCCTTTTCCCTGGTTTCCCTTTGTCCTCTCTTCTTGACCTCTTATTTCCATTTTCCTGTCTTCTCTTCACCCTTTCTGCTTTTCCCCCTCTCCCCAGCCACCTCCCCATTACTTCAATATACTAGTCAGTTAGCTCAGAGTCAGTTGGTCTTGCAACCCAGGGACCTTCACCTCACCGGGGCTATATTGAGATAAGCGTGGGCAGGCCTTGGCCCCCCCACGTAGCCCCGGGAACCGCCACCTACCCAGGGCTAGTATTAAAAAATGCAGGAGGGCCAAGTGCCCCCCAGCTGCCTTGGGTGACCACCACCACCCCTGGCCTAAGTTAAAAATGGTAGGGGGGCCGACTGGCCCACCTTCTTGAACCATACATGGCCTAGGGGACCACCACCCCCCAGGGCCAGCTCTAGCAATGTCCCTGGGTGCCCACCCCCGGGACATTGCAGTTTGCTATGGCTTGGCAGGAGCACAGCTCCCGCCAAGCCATAGCAAACTCTGCTTCGCTTCATGGAAACAGGAGCATGGCAAATGAAGCGAAGCAGAATTGCTTTCTGGGCAATTTGGTGTTCTGCGCCTTGTCAATGCCTATGAATAGTGCATTACAATATTCGAGGCGTGATAGGACTAAGGCCCCTACCACTGTTTTTCTTAGCTCCTGCGGAATAAAAGGGAACACCTTCCTAAGAAGCTTCAGTATGTAAACACAAGTGGAGGTTACACTGTTAATCTGGGCCGAAAAGCCTAGTTGGTCATCAAAAATGATGCTCAAGTTCTTGACTTTAGAGCAGAGGTCTTCAAACTTTCTGATGCCGAGACCCCTCTGTTAAAAACATTTATACATTGGGGAAATAAAATAAACCGTATTTAGCAAACCAAAGGTTAGTGGTTGGGGGTGTGGTCAGGGGTGTGGCTAAAAACAAAGGGCCTCATTTATGAGGCACTGATGTAGGGCAGCGCCGCAAGTCTTCTTGCAGCGCTGCCCTACGCCAATGTGAAAGGGCAGGAATGCACCTTATTTATTACATTTCCCCCTATGTTGGCACACAAATTGCTGCCTAGCACCAACATGGACTGGATGGTTTTTGTGCAAGAAGGGGCACCTTCCTGCACAAAAACAATCCGGAGAGGGGTTTCCTCTTTCCAGGTGTGCTGCAGAATGCTACATATAAAAGCTACATATAAAATAATGGGTAGCTTAAAAGAAAAATACATTAAAACAGTTGTTACTCAGTGGGACATGCACTATAAAGTACATTATATAACCTCTATTATTTAATGCACTGCATAGGTCTGTGTGTAACCAGAGAGCAACAGAATTAAAATTGGTTGGTGCAGTGGAAAATAGTGACTTGGGTATTTTTAGTGCTTTGAGGTCACAGCCTGTGACAGAAAGCACTGTGAATGTGTAAGTCATTATTTTATACTTGTTCCCAAAATGTAGATTAGTGTAATATCAGACTGTAAGTAATGCATTTATTTTTGCATAACTGTCCCTTCAGCACCTTTTCAGGGGTACTAAGCGCTGTGTAAATTCTGTTATCATTAAAAGCACACACTTCACAGCCCAGTTGCTAACCACCACACAAAAAAAACACATATCTTTGCCATCACAATGCTTGAAGTGATTCGAGCACTTAAAGCCAGAACCATTCCCAAGCATTCTTTACATTTGCAGATTAACTCCTAGGGTACATTTGCACTTCATTCAGGCAAGCAGGCACCCTGACATGAAGGCGTGTTTGAAGGATTGTTTTACCTATCTGCTGGGCCTCTTAGTTTTACAGCACATGAGACTCAGTTCATGTCAGCTGAAGCATTTTAACGAGCGTGGTTGTGTTTGTCCAAAGCACATTTTGCATTCCAGGCAGAAGTTAGGCCTGGAAATGCACGACCCCCTTCCCAGGACTCCAGGCCCCCCCTGGGGGTCACGCCCCACAGATTGAAGACCTCTGCTTTAGAGGATGGTGCTGGTAAGCCATGGCTCTGCTCCCTCCTCTCCTATTGTAATCCTTCACCATCTGCTGCATAACCTGTTGATTTTAACCCAAAAGATTATTTCAAGCTCAAACGGATCAAAGGTTAGTAAAAACACTCAACATGTGTTGACAGGTAGTGGAAGCATCTTTGTAAATGTTGACTGGTTCCCTTTGTGTTGCTCATTGCTATATTTGGGTATCAAACTGGTACTAATGAGGTGAGTTCATAGATATGTCATAGCTGATTCCACCACTACTTCAGAACAGGTGGCTCTTTATCTTTCCAATATTTTGGTATAAAGATTTAGGCTGCAGCACTGGCAGTACATAATAATCCTTATATATCATCAGTTGTCAGTTCATCCGATTCCATTATAATAGTCTTAGTGGTAATTAGAATTTCCCATCCAGTTATTAGGCTCATCTTCTGTGGCACAATATCCCAGTGCAGCTTTAACTTTTAACAAGTGGAAAACATATATACATCTCTTGCATTTTAGATCTCACATCTTGGACAGTTAAAATTCAATTTACATCATTACAAAGGAGTATAGTAGATCATGATAATTACAATAAAGTGGTGGAGTTTTAGATTTGCAGACCTAAACACTATTTGACCAGTATTGATTGAATTTGATATTTCAAATGAATTTCACTATCTAAATCTTTGCTTCAATGGGAAATAGTTATTCTAAATAGTCATAAAGTTTGTTGTTAAATATCTGATACATTTTATAAATAGTTCTGTGTTTAGATCTTACACATAATATCTCCATTAAAGCAAGAGTTTCTACACTAATTTGAGCTAATGGGATGGTATTTATATGTGCCCAAATCAGGTTCAAGGACGTTTGTACTTAAGTTGCAGCTCTTGGAAGAGTTAGGGGACAAATCACCAATTGCCTTGATCACCGGAGCAGTCCAGTCCTTGCAATAATAAACATGAAATGTTTTAGGGAGTGATAGGTTTTTCCACAGAGGGTGCACCGAGTGATTTGAGTGATGTTTCGTATCTTCAACCATGGCTTCTAATTGGACATAGTTGATTTGATTACCTTAAATGTATCTCTTTTATAAACATTTGGATCATTGATCTTAAGAGAACAGCCTCTGGCATCTTTTCAAGACGAAAATGGTAAACTGAGGGAAGGTTTTCAGTTAAAGATGACAAGATGTCATTAAAACTAAAATAATTTTCCCCATTGATGCCCAGTGCTAAAATTGAAAATCAGAAAGCACCCATACCCCTTTTACAAGAGATAATTTAAGAAATCTTACAGCTTGTCCCCTTTTTTATGCTCCTTTATAAAACCATTTGTGACAGACACAAGTGTCCTAAAAATGGAATTGGGTACTAGCAATGAAATAGAAGAATTTAGGAAGGATCATCATCTACCAATGAGGCTAATGGGTTGATGGATAGTGTGTGCAAATTACGCATTAATATTGCACTTCCCCCATCTAAAGTTTCATAGTTTATCTTGAATATCGTATCAACTTTGTAACTGATCCTAAAGCCTAGATATACCGCCTCGCTGACAACGCTCTCACCAAGTATGTCACTGCTGTAATTCAACTTAAGGTTGTAGCCTAAAACCTTACAAAACGTAGAGGCTTCACTTTCTATTGTGCCCATTGTTGGTTTGATGCTAATGGTTTATATGGATGCATAATATATGTAAGTAGATAATTTTAACTCCTACCCATTCATTTCAACAGAAGAAATATCAGTATTATCCACTGAATGTTGTAAATATGACTCGAGTTATGTGGCAAATAGTAATCAAAGAGGGGACATCCTTGACTAGTACATCTGGTAATCTTGAAGGGGCCAGAAGTACTACTGTTAATGATAATTCTGTCTTGGAGGTTGTTATATCGAGCTTGTTAGAGTTTCATAAAATGAGATTCAAACCTCATTTCTCACATTACTGTCTAGAGATAATGCCATGGCATCTGGTCGAAAGCCTTCTTGGCAACTAAGAGGATCATAGCCACATCTCTCTCTTCACTTAAAACGATATCAAATAGGCCAGGGTAATTGCCATGTTTATATGTTCTGTGGTGTCGCTAATACAAACCCTAGCTGTTGTTGAGATACCACATGATCTATAGCTTAGCTTAACCTGCAGTCAAGACTGTCGAATTAACATTAGCATCCACATTGATTAAAGAAATAGGTCTATATGAAGCCCTTTCTTTTCATGACTTGTCTTATTGAAAAAAAGAAATGTTATTCTTTATTTCCAAAAAAGTAGGAACTGCCACTCCATTATAGATGCTTTTAATTAGCCTGTGGAGTATTGGGAGAAGTATGCCCCTTAGTGTTTTGCAAATGTTTGCTAAGCCTGGGTGGATTTCGGGGAGCGAATGAGTCTGTTAAGCCATGCTGCTCGCACTGGTTTTTAGTGCCAAGACTTTGTCTCGCCCTGTAAAATCAGCGCGAACTGCACTATGCTGCAACTGCTGCTTTCTGTAGATTTTTCAAAGAAAGCAGTCGCGATCCGCCACCACCCCCACCCGTGATGAGAAATCTCAGCAGGAAGAGGTCTAGTGCGTTAAGTTTTTCTCGCAAGCGCTCACCAATTTATCAATGGCGGGCCGCTTGAGAAAAAAAACTATGCTCCGCGTCACTTTGCTGAGTTTTTCGGAACACCGCATGGAGCCCAGAGTGTGCAAAACTCTGTAAAACTCTGCCAGCAGAGAGAAATTTTTCGCCAACCTCTAATATTTACTTGAAACAAGTCATCCATTACACTGGACAGGGTTTTTGTAGCTCTCATGATCTTATCTAGAGTAAAAGGTTCATCCAGCTTGCAAACTGCTACCTGTATAAGCTTTGTAACCACAGAGTGTTTGCAAAATGCATTTGTGCTGTCCCGAGATGACACAATAGTTTATTTGTACAACGGTTCATTGGACAAAGGAATTGATCTAATGTTACACTGTGATCATTCACTAATTTGCCTTCGTCATTTATTTTAATCCTGATTCTGCTGTTAAAGAATACTTCTTTAGTTCTAGGTTAGTTTCAGTTCTATGTACCAATATTCACCCAATAGCCTTGTAATATTTACATGCTTTATTCTTTTTTGACAAGAATTAGACGATCCTTTTCTCACATGTAGTGCAGAGTAGTTGGGCCTTAATAATTGATAACTGAATATAAAATTCACTTGCAGAGACGTCTCCCTGTTTTAGAGCAAGGGCATGTTTGGTTTTTTGTTGCATAATACAGGCTCTCACAAAGGTTTCCTTTTCTTAGTCTACTATTCTTTTATGTAAGGTATGCCTGATAGTTAAACCCCAAATGTAAACTATTAAATAATAGTTTGATTAATTGGGTAACCTCTAGGCCCATATATTTCATGCTCTCTATATCTCTTAGTAACCCTTTATCAATTGCCCAGTATTTGTTATGATCTCTTCTTTATACTTCCTGAAATTTAATGTATAAAGAAATATGAGAAGCGATTATTTGAGGGAATATTTAAATTTTAGCATGAGCGATCCAATCAGAGGGTATTAAGAACATATTGATTCAAGAGTGAATGTGAATAAACTGCATAGCCATGTTTATCTACATAAGCTAAGCATTAACCAGACCATGAACTTCCTTAAGACGATACATAGCTTTGTGTACTTTATGCATATAGGATCCTGGTCCAGGACTTTATAGTATATGTTTTAGTGGCATAGCAAAGGTAAAATCCCAAAAAACAGTGATTGGACTACCCTACATTTAAAGTTCAAGTGCCAGCATATCCTATATTGGAGCATCATTCTGATTGGGGCCACATATTGTACAAATAACAAACTGTCTTTTCTCTATTGAGACAGCAGCAAGTGCCCATCACCCACATTATTGTAAAGTGTTTACAATATTTCACTTTTATTAGGTCGTGTTAACATTGCAATGACCCCAGAGTAGAAAACACGGGGCCAGAGTAAACTATTAATTGAAACTCTAATTGTTTTAGCCAAGACCGATCCTTGTATGTCACATGAGTCTACTGTACCCAAACTATATCAGGATTATATCTACCTAATTCCTAAGCTTACTATCTTGTTATTAGCATAAATATGAACTACGGAGCCATTAACATTTCAGCATATCAGCTGGATATTGACTGTAATCTCCATTATACCCTATATTTATATCAACCCCTGCCAAACCATATTGGTCTATTCCACGATTGCCTTTTGCCTGTTCTCAAACCTTTTTTATATTTCTTTGCCTACCGCACCACTAATTACCTCAAAGCACCCCCTTCTCCCCAACCCCACCCCCTTTCCTGTTTTACCACAGCCTCTCTCTGTGTATAGAACCCTCCTATAAACTTCTGCCTGTCAGAGCTGCCCCAATAATTCTTGTCTGCTAACACTTGTTTAATATACTCAGTTGTTAATAAGTGTCAAAAGATGGGACTGATAGGCTGTTTCAGCTCCCCGTTTATCTTTCCCTTTTCCCTGGTTTCCCTTTGTCCTCTTTTCTTGACCTCTTATTTCCATTTTCCTGTCTTCTCTTCACCCTTTCTGCTTTTCCCCCTCTCCCCAGCCACCTCCCCATTACTTCAATATACTAGTCAGTTAGCTCAGAGTCAGTTGGTCTTGCAACCCAGGGACCGTCACCACCCTGTGGCTATATTGAGATAAGCGTGGGCAGGCCTTGGCCCCCCCCACGTAGCCCCGGGAACTGCCACCTACCCAGGGCTAGTATTAAAAAATGCAGGAGGGCCAAGTGCCCCCCAGCTGCCTTGGGTGACCACCACCACCCCTGGCCTAAGTTAAAAATGGTAGGGGGGCCGACTGGCCCACCTTCTTGAACCATACATGGCCTAGGGGACCACCACCCCCCAGGGCCAGCTCTAGCAATGTCCCTGGGTGCCCACCCCCGGGGCATTGCAGTTTGCTATGGCTTGGCAGGAGCACAGCTCCCGCCAAGCCATAGCAAACTCTGCTTCGCTTCATGGAAACAGGAGCATGGCAAATGAAGCGAAGCAGAATTGCTTTTGGGCAGAGGGAGCTGCATGTTAGCAGCTCCCCTGCCCAAAAGCAATGCCAGCTCCCGCAGAAGGTGGGGAGCTGGCAGGGACCACAGGGGCCTTGAGGCTCCCCCATGGTCCCCACCAACAAGGCCATGCTCTGGGGGACAAGGTCTCCGGGGCAATATCAGCCTGGTTAGGGGGGCCAAGTAGGCCCCCCTATCCGGGGGGCTCTGGCCCCGGCGGATGGGGTCATCGGGCTAAAATTGGCCTCAGGATGGGGGCCGCGCAAATGCACCTCCCGGCGCTCTTGGTTGGAGAATAAAGTCCCCTTCACTCTTGAGGGTCCTTAGGGGCCAACTACCCCACCTGTTACCTCCAGTAAGCTCCAAGCAGTGGGATTGCGAAGAGGATGTTGGTGGCCATGCCCCCTTCCCCACCACTCTGCAAACTCGCCTCTTGGCGCACTGCTGGTGGGGAGATGAGGATGCAGAGTGGTGGTGAAAGGGGAGGTGGCCTGCTATCAGAACTCAGTAATCCTGCTGTATGGGACATACTGGAGGTAATAGGAGGGGTATTTTTTTTGCAGATTTATATAGTGCAAACTCGACCCGGCGGTATTAGAGCACTTTGCATTAGCACTAGTTTCATCACACAACGACACATTAATTCTTTGTTAGTTATTTACTGGGAGAATAAGTAGTTTGCCCTGATTCACAGGAAGCTGAGCCGACGCTGAGGCTCGAATCTGGTTCCCCAGCTCCAAAAGTCTGCAGCTCTGGCCGTGAGGCCACAACCTCTCCCAGGACATCCTTGGGGGCCAACTACCCCTCCTGTTACCTCTAGTAGGTCCCACACAGCAGGATTGCTGAGAAGTTGTCAGAGGCCATGCCCCCTTGCTCCACCACACTGCAAATGTGCCTTCCGGTGCACTACTAGTCGGGGGATAAAGTCCCCTTGGCTCCAGAGGGACCTTGGGGGCCAAGAAGCCCTCTTGGTATATCCTGTAAGCCCTACGCAGCAGAATTCCTGAGAGGTGGTCGGAGGCCACCACTCTGCTAAAAAGTTTTTAAAAACCTTAGAAAGTCACTCAAAAAAAACAAAGGTTTCAGGGACGTTATAGTTAGGAATTAACATTTCATAAAAGCTTAGAAATCCCGGGAAAAAACAAGTTAGGCTGACATTTCACTCGTACAAAACCAGAGAAATTGAGCCGTTATAGTTACCTGAGTTAACTATAACTCACGCCGCTGCAATGCACTGCTGATGACCTCACATATTACATCACTCACGCCATGGTCAGTGACATCACTGATGACATCTCAAATGACATCACTGATCACATCACTGATGACATCATCCACAGAATCTCTGATGCACCCACTCACACCCCCATAAAACCTTTAATACACCCACTCCAACTTTCACACTACCATTCTCTAAACCATTGACACACTCATACTAGTACTTGCATACCCACTCACTGATTCATAGGTCTACACACACATCCAGTCACTCAACCATACAGCCACTCATACACCCACTCACTCACTAGTACAGCCGCTGATAGATCCACTCATACAGCCATACAGTCACTCACACACAGTCAGTCACTCATAGAGCTACTCACACACCTATTAAGTCCCATGTAGTCAATCACACTGATATATGTATATATATTATCTACTGGCGGTCGCCAGTAGATAGTTATAGTTAGGACCTATTTTCCATAGGAAATTCACAACATTCTATTTCCAATAACTTTGGCGCTGGTTGACGAATCTTCGCGAAATTTTCTAAACTCGTGGGGCGCTCCGGTCCACTCCTATCTTGAAAGTTTCGGGGTGATTTGTCAAGCGGGGGCCGCGAAAAAGGGGGGTCCCAAAACATGTTTTCCCCATGCAATTTCCCATAGGAAACTTTAGCCAGGGCTACAGCCCAAACTGCTGAACGGAATTACACCAAATTTGGCAAAGAGGTAGTTCTTGGTTCAGAAAGAACCCTTTTTGTTAAATGGTGTAAATCCGTTCAGTTGTTGCTGAGAAAATCAAAAGTAAAAACATATATATATCTATAGCCGCGGAGGATCCGCGCACCCTCCCGATCACAAGCTGTATGCTAATTGGCTGTCAACACCGAGGCACAAGAAATCAGCAAAACAAGTGCGCAAAATGCAAAAAGGGGACAACAAGCCCACCAGGCACCTCCAGTAAGCGCCACGGAGCTGCGTTGCAGAGTGTTGTAAAAAGGGGTGCGGCCTCTGAACACCTCTCTGCAACGCAGCTCTCTGGCGCATACTGGAGGTACCTGGTGGGCTAGTTGGCCCCCAGAGACCCTCAGGATTGAGGAGGAATTAATTCTCCAACTTAAAACGCGCCACAGGGTGTGTTTGCAGACATGTCACCTCAGGCCACACCCCCTTCCTTCACCGTTGTGCAAACGCGCCCCGTGGCACATTTTAAGTTGGGGGATTAATTTGCTTTCAATACTGAGGGTCCCTGAGGGCCAACTAGCCCAAAAGGTATCTTCAGTATGCACCAGGGAGCTGTGTTGCAGACAGGTGTTCAGAGGCCAAGCCCCTTTTAACAACTCTCTGCAACGCAGCTCTGTGGCGCTTACTGGAGGTACCTAGTCGGCTAGTTTCAGCCTAGAGACACTTAGGATTCAAGGGGACTTAATCTCTCAACTTAGAACGGCCACAGGGCACGTTTACACAGTGGTGAAGAGAGGGGACGGGGCCTGAAGTGACGTGTGCAAACACACCCTGTGGCACGTTTTAAGTTGGGGAAATAATTCCCCTTCAATCCTGAGGGACCCTGGGGGCCAACTAGCCCACCAGGTGCTTCCAGTAAGCGCCACTGCGCAGCGTTGCAGAGAGGTGGTGCAGGCCGTGCCCCTTTTTACACCTCTCTGCAATAGCGCTTACTGGAGGTACCTAGTGGGCTAGTTTGAGCCTAGGGACCCTCAGGATTCAAGGGGACTTAATCTCCCAACTTAAAACGGCCACAGGGCGTGTTTATACAGTGGGGAAGGGAGGGGACGGGGCCTGAGGTGATGTGTGCAAACACGCCACATGGTGCGTTTTAAGTTGGGGAAATAATTCCCCTTCAATCCTGAGGGCCCCTGGGGGCTAACTAGCCCACCAGGTGGTTCCAGTAAGCGCCACTGCGCTGCGTTGCAGAAAGGTGGTCCAGGCCGTGCCACTTTTTACACCTCTCTGCAATGCAGCTCTGTGGCGCTTACTGGAGGTACCTAATGGGCTAGTTGGACCCTAGGGACCCTCAGGATTCAAATGAACTTAATCTCCCAACTTAAAACGGCCACAGGACGTGTTTACACAGTGGTGAAGGGAGGGGACAGGGCCTGATGTGACGTGTGCAAACACGCCCTGTTACGTGTTTCAAGTTGGAGAAATAATTCCCCTTAAATCCTGAGGGCCCATGGGGGCCAACTAGTCCACCAGGTGCTTCCAGTAAGCGCCACTGCGCTGCAGAGAGGTGGTCCAGGCCGTGCCCATTTTTACACCTTTCTGCAACGCAGCTCTGTGGCACTAACTTGAGATACCTGGTGGGCTAGTTGTACCCAAGGGACACTCAGGATTCAAGGGAACTTTATCCACCAAATTAAAACGGCCACAGGGCGTGTTTGAACACGTCAGCTCAGCCCCCCCCCTCCGTTCACCAGTGTGCAAACCCGCCCTGTGGCGCATTTTAAGAGGTAGTTTTAATCCCCCTGCCCTATTATATACTAGGGGCTTACAGAGGAGGTCATGCAAATAACAGGGGTACCCCAACGCATAGTGTTCCCTAGTGTATGTAGGTGTTTTAACTGTATTCTTAGTGTCTTTTAGCATAGCCCTGGCTCTAGTAGTGGTTAGTCAGAGTCATTTACCACCAGTACCCATCTGAAAAAGTTAAGGGTACAGGATGATTTTGCAACAAGGCCTCTTTCTGCTCCTCTGTTTGTTCTTTCTGCTTGTCTTCCTTCTTCCTGCACTTTTCTTTGTCTTTGAGGACTTCTGTTGCTTCTTTCTGCATTTCTTTTTCTTCTTTCTGTGTGTTTTTTTTCTTTCTTCACATGTCCTACCTCTGTAAGCATAGTTAGAAACTAGCATTTAAAACACCTTAGAAATTAACTGACAAAACCATAGGTTTCAGGCATGTTATAGTTACAAATTAGCATTTAAAAAACCATTGAAATTCACTGAAAAAAACCTAGGTTTCAGGCACGTTATAGTTAGGAATTAGCATTTTAAAAACCTTAGAAATTCACTGAAAAAAACATAGGTTTCAGGGGCGTTATAGTTAGTTGGACATTTTACTCGTACAAAACCATATAAATTCCCCTGTTATAGTTAGTTCAGCTTACTATAACTCACGCACCTGCAATGCACTGCTGATGACGTCACATATTACATCACTCATGACATGGTCAGTGACATCACTGATGACATCACTGATGACATCTCAAATGACATCACTGATGACATTACTGATGACATCATCCTTGTGATAGAGTGGCAGACCTCCTCTCACCCTAATATAACCTTTGATACACATACTCAAAAATAGAAACTAACATTTTCAAAACAATGGACATACCAATACCACTTACAACACACCTATTTAGTAATTCCAAGATCTACACATACATCCACTCATTCACAAATAGTCCCTATACTGTCACTCATACATGTACTCACTCATCATATGTACTCATACACATATACATCCTGTTACACACTGCCACTCATCCATAGAGTTACTCACACACATAGTCACACATGCAAACAAAGTATCAAACATCCATTTACTTTCATATAGTTATACACACACTACCACACTTACTTCTACAGAAACGTACACATACTTACTATCTTAAACAATCACTTATAGAAAGTCCTACTTATTTGTACAGGAACTCTTCCAGTCTCTCACTCTCACATATACTCACTTATATAAACCAATACTCACATATACTAGTTTAAAACATATGTAGTTACTCATAAAGACACTATTGAGACAGTCATTCACTCACTAACACACCCATACACACACTCATCCACCTATACAGTTCTGCACACATGCTGTCTTCAACACATACAAACAGTGAGTCACTCATTCATGCATCTATGCACTAACTAACACCCCCCACCGAACGATACAGACACTCAGGCACTCATACTGATACTCAAAAAACCAACTAATAACCCATATAGACACTCATGTAGCTACTCACCAACCCATGCAGCCACTTATACACAAAGTGAGAGACTGATACAGATATTTACATATTTAAACATTACTCACTAACCCATGTATTCATTAAGATACACTTAATCAGTCAGTTATACAATCAATTTTACAACCAAAAATCATCCATTTAGACACTAATATACCCATTTATTCTTCCATCAACCTTGAGATATACATATATAACACATATTTAATTTTCAGAAAAACACACATTCACAGGCTGATGTCATCAGTGATGTCATGAGTGATGTCACTGACCATGTCATGAGTGATGTAATATGTGACGTCATCAGCAGTGTATTGCGGGCGCGCGAGTTATAGTTAGCTGAACTAACTATAACGGGGGAATTTCTATGGTTTTGTACGAGTGAAATGTCTAACTAACTATAACGCTCCTGAAACCTATGTTTTTTTCAGTGAATTTCTAAGATTTTTTAAATGCTATTTCCTAACTATAACGTGCCTGAAACCTATGGTTTTTTCACTGAATATATATATATATATATATATATATATATATATATATATATATATATATATATATATATATATATATATATATATATCCATCACCCACCCCACTCTATTATAAAGAACAGGCTCCAAAACAGCGCGAGAACCATTATAGCACAGCGTTTTGGCCGCGTATCAGCCCTCTTTCAACATGAAGAGCTCCATGGGAAGTCTATATTTATACTATGACGTTTCATGCATGGACATAGAAAACACACTCCCGGTGTATCCATTCGCTACAAACCAGTCTTCTGGGACTCATTACAAGTTTTACCAACCATGTCAAAACAAAAGTCAATTTTTATCAGACAAAATGCAAGTCGACATTCACAAACTTGAGGATTTTTAGTAAATTTCCAGACAACAAGTGTTGTATCCTCAAATATTAAATTCAAACAATGCAAATTAACTGAGCGATGCACGTGTGTGTGTGTGTGTGTGCGTGTGCGTGGGTGTGCGTGTGTGTGTGTGTCTCTATATATATCGAGCAACAAATATGCAAAAATTACTACGAATACATGGATAATATAAGGATACATCTTACTTTATTCTGTAATACATGTGTTTGGGTTTAGGACAATGTTATGCAGGTAGAAATCCATTTTAACAGAACGAGTTTACATTTTATATTTATAAAATGCTGACATCGTTTTACTTTTGTCAAATTATGTTTTATGAGCTTTAATCTTTTGACATTTGATGGGGCTGAAGGTAATTCTCCAATTAAAATGTAAACACCGCAACCGTTTTGAAAACGAAAGCTTGTGTCAGTCGGCTGTCATATCAACAGAAGATTTGCAACTATTGTATCTTTGATGATGATTGCGGATTTCATATTTCTTAACTGCTGTATTTTAACTCTCGAGCAGGAAAGCATTTTTCAAATTAAACGTGTTCCTTTTCTTGGAAATCGTGGTTGATGAAAATGACAATTGTAGTCCTTAATTCAAATTCTCTTGTCTCATTTTTATAGCATTTTTTCTTGCTTTCTAGGCGTTCGTTTCAACATTAAAAGGTATGTTTCTGATTTTGTATATATATATTAACTTGAAAAAAAAGAAAAACATCTTATGGGGAATTAAAAGTTTACTAATTGAACCAAGGTTCACACGTTTAATTTACACATTCTTTATGTCAAAATGTATCTATATTAAACAGGACTTTCTAACAAGATTTTACCAGGATGTATTAACATGCTTGAAGGGTCTGTTAAACTGTTAGTGAATATTTTACATGAATATTTTAGCTGTACATGTTATATTATTACCACAAATGTGTACTTGCATGTGACATGCTTGTAAAATATTTTGTCCTATGAAAGTAATGTTCCTCTGTTGTTGTTTGATAAGTGCAAGAAATGTTTAGATTTTGATCATATAATAAAACATTGATCAAGTTTTGTTCTCTGTATAAATAAAGGGGCCCTAAATAGAGTTTAGGTATTCATGCCAATTTTCTGTTCTAGTGTTTGTGAAAAGTGGCACAATTAATATTAGCAATTTTTATTGAACTTTGTAAGATGCTACAATGCATTCACCCTATTTTCATTTCCATTTGTTCCATTCAAGCTCATGCATCCTTTCTGAAAATGGTGTCACAGGGTGTGGCCAGGTCCAAAAAGGCAAACTGATCAAGTCTTCTTTAAAAGTTATACATTTTGATGTAAGAAGCATAATTGTAAGACACTGATCTGCAGTGCTTCTGAACCCATTGCTTTATATCACAAATCCAAAGCGGACCCTGATAGACACTATCATAGAGCCTATCAGACAGCATTTTGTATATGGATTTGTGTAGTTTTGTAGCCAGGGGACACAAATATTACTTACATTGTGATGCCGGAGAGTAGCTCTGCATAATATTAACTATTAAACTATATGGCCTATTGCTTTTCTCTGCGTCCAATATCAAAGGCCATGAATAAGTCTATAATAATAACATTGAACAAAACTTCTTTAATAATTGTATATTTCAGTGTAAGAGGGCAGATTTACTAATCTGTTGTTCAATGCAACGCAGCAAGGCAAGTTTCTGTGCTGCCTGACATGAAGGTGACAGAACTGAACCACACCACATTTACAAACATGTGGCACTGTGCAGCTTCTTGTCCCGCGCTGCTATACTTGTGGCTGCCTGGCTGCCTTGCTGCACCACAGGCATCCTTGTGCCAAGGTACAAGTGTGCATGCATTGTGGGCAGGATTGTTTTTTGTGCAGGAAGGGATGTCTTCCTTTCCAAAAGCAATACTTAGAGGCTTAGTCTCCTTCATAGGTGTGCTGCAGAATACAGCACACATGCAAAGAGGAAGTAACAAGGAGAAATAAAGATAATTCTCCTTGCAATGTCAAGGTCGGGTAGGCACACCATTTTGGCACAAACCCAGGTTTACAGACTTTAATAAGTCTGGGTTCATGTCAGAATTAATGGGCGGATTCACAGGAATGACCAAGCTGCACCCATGGAACGCCTGCCTGGCACACAAAGGAATGCAAGACAGCTCCAGGGTCCAGTCGTAATGACGTGGGGTTGGTGAATAAAGTTGATCTACAGAGGCTGTTGTATCTGTGTGGTAATTGCTATCATTCCCCGGCTTACACTACAAATGACAATTAGGATGAGGAGGAGCTCACACTCCTGAATTGACCGATAATATCTGCTCCTTAATTGACTTGCCGCTACCAATGACTGGTGCCTGATGACCAGCATGACCACACAGGGCCACGTGACAATCCTGGCCCCAGTGTCATGATCAAAGCTGGAGAGTTGAAAACTGCATTCAGCAGAGAGCGTAGAAGCAGTTTGCTCCTGCTCCTCCTGTAGCCATGGCAACATGCCTGTTCCATGCAGGGAAATGCAATACAGAGTGAGGGGCTGACGTACACTGCAGTGAGGCAGGCTGCCCACAAGATGGTGCATTGGTTTCAAGATATTTTTAGTGATAGTGGTGGCGGCAGCTCCTCGCTTAGTGCAGCAAGAGCTCCACAAGGGCAGCCAAGGCCAGAAGATACCAAGATTTTACGTGTAACCCTGAGAGCCCCAGAAGTGATATCACCACACCACAACAGTGCTAATCAAGGTGGGCTGCAGCAGCATGATGATAGCCAATCCGGCATCATAAGCCAAGGTATGGCATGCCTGAGGATCTGATACTACATGATAACAGACCGAGAAGAGCACACAAGAATGAAGCACCTCACCAGTGTGCCTCAGCATCACAGATGGTAAGATGAATCAGAGTGTGTCTGTCATCAGTGACATTTCATAACCTAAAACAGGGAGTGACCGTCCATACACCGCACCACTGAGAAGGCGCAGAGAGCGAAGCATGCAAACACCATGGCATCCATCCCAGCTATTGAACCATTTGTTGTTACAGGGCCACTACTGCCACAAGCACAAAAGTGTCTTTCGCATCTAGGAGGTTCAGCTGGAACATATGGTAAGACCAGGGACTCAATTACTCCCGATGGAAGTCCACGAAGGTTCAGGGTTCCGGACTCAAACCTTCTGACTGATAGTACCATTCCGAATGCCAGGGAAACAACTGCCCCCACTAGTCAGAAGGGAAGCCATCCTCAGTACAATCTCCAAGCAGATCCTACCCTACTGCTTAATTGGTAAAATAATGAATGTTGATGCCTAAGACTGCTCAGTAGCCTATACAATTGAATCCTCATGCTTTTTTAATCCACCACCAGACACACCCTGCCCCTTTATCTCACTCTTGCAGGCCCCTGTTTTCTCGCTTTTTGACAGTTTTAACCAAGATATAATAGCATGATGGCTAAAAAATCTGGGGCGTACTATGTTATGGTCAAATCTATGAGTAATATGGAAATCAAATCAAATTATATCATGGGATATTTATTAAGCGCACATATCACTACAAAAGTCTCAAATGTATCTGACTTTAGACATGACAATTTTGCACAGACATTTGCTATCCTACTTTTGCTTGAATTTGTTTCCACAATTGGTTGTAGGATGGCATAGAACTTCTGAACTGCCAATCTGTACTTGTGATATGACTAGTGCAATTGACACTTTACACGTAGTTTACAAGTATGTATCTCTATGACACAAGTATATCCACCCTCTTTTTATAAATAAGGATTTTAAACAAGTTTGGCCAGCTTTGCTATGTTTGCAACTTTTATCCAATGTGAAGGATTGCTTTAATGTATCATGGTTTTTAGGTGGAGTTTTTCATTCTGGGCACTGATACAATTATATTTTAGGACTGTTTTTATTGTGAATTCTATGTTTTTATGTACTTTTATGATTTACTGTGTTTAAATCAAATAAAGTATTTTTGACTTGACTGACAGTTTTTCTGTCTTTCTTTTCTTTCGTCTTTTTTTCGTTTTGTGTCTGATGCGGAAAAATACGCGCCCGTCTCCAAAAATGAGTGCTGGTGGCCTCCACTGGCAATGACTTGCTCAAACTGCACACTGTTCTACTTCATCGAAGAAATATCAAGAGTATTACACTACTAGGTTGTTTTATTGTTTTGTGTTAAAAAGTGTTGCTGATATGCTGTGCGTTTTGTGAGGAATACTACTGTTGCGCATGCACAGCACTTATAGAAACCATAAAGGTGGTAATGGCCCCGCAGTTTGAGGGTATCTTGATCCAATCAAGATGGTGTAAGGTTGGTGAATAAAGAGTTCACCAACCTTACACCACAAAGAGTCTTGTGCTGTGGGGTCAGAGTTGATCTACAGAGACTGATGTGTCGGGTGGTCATTTCAATCATACCCGGCCTACACTAAAGGCTCTACTCTATTCCTCTCCCACACCTCTAGCGCCATGATATGACCTCATGGTGGTGTGGGGAGTATATGCATATGTAAAATAAATACATTAATGACTAAAATTAATATGCTTAATTTGTGGGATGTCGAAATGTGCTCCTACAATCAGGAGATGCCCGGTATCCCAAAACATTTGGTTCACTTCGGATCCTTTTCGTCTTGAGCCATAAATAAATAAAACACATCTCAATTTATAAAACTGAATGTAAAAAAACAGAAGTTATAAAACTTAGGGGCATATTATCAAGCACGGCGTTAAAATTATCGCCACTTTAGCGGCAGAAAACTGCCGCTAAAGAGGCGTTAATATGCCCTGGAGAATTCCAATAGAAGCCCATGTTGACACCAGAACATGGGCTTCTATGGGAATTCTCAAGGGCATATATCAAGCCCATTATCGCCGCTTTAGCGGCAGTTTCCTGCCGCTAAAGAGGCGATCATTTTAACGCTGTTTCTTGATAATATGCCCCTAAATTGTGACAATTTAAACATACAGCTGCCTGTGGATTAATTTATCCTTTATGATAGAAATTCAATTTTTGTAAAGATAGCAGTACAGTTCGTTTCACTATGTACTGTCACAGAAAGAAACAATACTCATTTCCGTGTTATTATCTAAATGTGTTTCATATTTGTGATATATAATGTATGCAATAAATGAGCCACGTATCCGTCATTTAGAGAGTATAACAACACATACAATAGCAATAAATTGCGAATAATTACTTTTTTTACAAAGCTGTACATTTCGAATATTACTGCTTAAATAAGATTTGCAGTTTAGGGCCAAAAAAATGGAAAAATCCCATCTCTAGCCAGAAGTACATCAATGTCCTAGCTTTGCCTTAAGCTGTTTTTCAGTGAAAGGGGTTGACTAGTGCAGAGTTGAAGTCACAGGAATACACCTGGGTGTTGCACATACAACGGGCGAATCCAGCTAGGAGCGAAGTCATTGATTATATTTTCTTGTTTATTAAGATGCGGATAGAAGTATTTAGTTCAGGCTTTTAAAGAATTATTTCGGAAACAACTCTCCAGGTAGCTGCATATGGAGCAGAGTAGTGAAGCAGGAAAAACACGGCGGGCAACCGAACAGAAACGTAGATGATGAGACTAAAAGGAACTGCACAGATGTCTCATAGAGTCTTACGAAGGACAGAAATAACAAATCACTCGGTATTGAATGTTCAAGTTAGTAAACTGTTCTTAAAGCTATTTTTCAAAGAGACGACACAAAATTCTGGATTTATATCTTAAACTGAGGCTCAACACAATTAATAAGCTTTGGTAAAGCCAACAGGTCTCGCCTATGCAAGAGCTATTGGCTTTGCCAATATGTTTTAGTCATGTTGCACACCTGCTTGGCACCTGTTCAGCATGGCTATAAGTTAGTGGCATAAAGGAGATCGGCGTGGAGTGGCGTAAAGTAGGGTGTCGTGGAGTAGAGTGAGGTGTTATGGAGAGGCATAGAGAGTTGTGGAGGCCCCTAACGCGTCCACTGTAGGGGCCTGTGTTTAATCTCATGGTCACAAGTTCAAATCCCAGCAGGTCCACCCAGACTTTTTTCCTTCTGAAGTCGATAAAAATAATTATCATTGAGTTGGGTAACAATAAACATCTGTTATTCAGCACCTTACTACCCTTGGGTTATACATGCACTTTACAAATACACGTTATGTTATGTAGAGTGGAGTGTCATGGAGAGGAGAGGAGTGGCATAGTGTGGTGGAGTGTCATGGAGGGAGTAGAGTGTCATAGAGTGGAAGGGTGTAGAGTGGAGTAGCATAGAGGGTGTTGGTAGAGTGGTGTAGAGCGGAGTAGATTGTCGTAGAGTGGAGTGGCATAAAGTGAAGTATTATAGTAGAGTGGAATGGCAAACAGTGGCGTAGAGTGGACTAGAGTGTTGCAGAATGGAGTGGCAGAGAGTGGCATGGAGTGGAGTGGCATGGAGTAGAGTGGAGTGGCATGGAGTGGAGTAGCATTGAGTGGAGCACTGGAGTGGCGTAGAGTGGAGTGGAGTAGAGTGGAGTAGTGTGTGTCACAGAATAGAGTGGGGTAAAGTGGCATAGAGGGAGTTGAGTGGAGTAGTGTCACAGAGTAGAGTGGAGTAGAGTGTTATAGAGTGGAGTAGTCTTTAATGGAGGAGAGCATCAAAGAGTGGAGTATTGGAGAGTGTAGTAGATTGGCCTAGAGTGAAGTGACATAAAGTACAGTGGTGCAGAGTAGATTAGCATAGAGTACAGTGGCTTTCAGTAGTGGTGCAGAGTAAAGTGGTGCAGAGAGCAGTGGCGTAAAGAAGAGTTGTGCAGCGTAGAATAGAGTGGTGTAGAGTTCAGTGGCTTAGAGTGCCGTGGTGTAGAGTACAGTGATGTAGAGTGTTGCATAGTATTGTATAGTGGCATACAGCGCCTTGGCGTGAAGTGCAGTGGTGTTGAGTGCAGTGGCAAAGGGAGGAGTGGCATAGAGTAGAATAATGTAGAGTAGAATACAGTGGTGTAGAGTGCAGTGGCATAAAGTAGACTCAGAGTGGAGTGAAGCAGCATAGAGTGCTGTGGCAAAGATTAGAGTATCGGAGTGCAGTGTTGCAAAATAGATTAGAGTGGTTTAGAATGGATTGGCATAGAGTGGAGTGGTGCAATGTGGAGTGGAGTTGGGTAGAGTGCAGGGGCATAGAGTGGAGTGATGCAGAGTTGAGTGGCATACAGTGTAGTGGTATAGAGCGCATTGGCAAAGGGTGGAGTGGCGTAGAGTTCAGCGGCAGTGGAGAGTGCAGTGTTGCAGGGGAGACTGTCATAGAGTGCAGTAGTGTATAGTAGAGTTACATAGACTGCATTAACATAGAGTGCAGTGGAGTACAATTTTGCAGAGTAGAGTGGTGTATAAAGCAGTGGCCTAGAATACACTGGTGCAGAGTAGAACAGAGTGGCGTAGAGTGCAATGGTGTAGCGTGCAGTGGCATAGAGTTTTGCAGAGTAAAGTATAGTTTCATAGAGTGCAGTGGTTAGAGTAGAGTCCAGAGATGTAGAGTAGAGTGGTACAGAGTGGAGTGTGCAGAGTAGAGAGGTGAAGCGTGGATTGCAATGGCATAGAGTGAAGTGGCGCAGAGTAGATTCTTTCAGAGTGAAGTCGAGTAGAATAAAATGGTGCATGGTAGAGTGGAGTGGTGCAGGATAGAGTGCTGTGGCATAGAATTAAGTTGCATAGAGTGCAGTGATGCAGAATGGATTAGAGTGGCGTAGAGTGGATGGCATACAGTACACAGGCGTAGAATTGAGTGGTGCAGAGTAGAGTGCATTGGCATAGAGCACAATAGCATAGAGTGCAGGGTTGCAGAGTATAGTGGCATAGAGTGGATTGGCATAGAGTAGAGTGGTGTAGAGCTCATTGGCTAAGAGTGCAGTGGTGCATAGTAGAGTAGAGTGGAGTAGAGTGCATTGACATAGAGTGATGCACAGTAGAGAGGCGTAGATTGAAGTAGCGCAGAGTAGAGTGCAATGATGCAGTGTGGAGTGGCGAAGTGTGAGTGGTGCAGAGTAGAGTGCAGTGGTGTGGAGTGGCATAGAGTAGAGTATGCATGGTGTGGTAGCACACTGCCATTACAGACAACACATTGTATATTGAAATGGCCATTACATTTGCACAGACATAAAGTTTTACTGATGAAATTATACAGCACACACACTATAATGTGTGGAAATGTCATCATCTAATGTATTGATTTGTTTGGATCGTATTAAACTATTTGTCTCAACCAAACTTCAGAAAATACCCCAGTAGCCAGCATTATTGTCACATAAATCATCTCATTTTGAAGTCAGAGAAAGAAAAATAAACACCAAGCTCCCTCAGAAGTCAGAGCCTGACATTTGACCTCTGTCTTTGAATGCACAGCAAATGTGACAAGAGAAGAACAAGATTTAAAAGCCTGTATACAGAAAGGGAGCACTCAGAAGGATACTGTAAGTAAGGTTTGAGCAAGGGAAGGAAATAACTCAAGCTGAACAGCCTAAAACAAATAAAACCATCAGATAGAAAGGATGAAAATGTGAGTTACTAACCAAAAAGCCAATGGTAAGTAACGGGTGGAATGCATTCCTAGGGAAGCTTTCCGAATGTCCCCAAGATGCCTTAGCAGACCAAACATCTGTGCTGTCTGGTAGGCATCGACCTAAAAAGGTATGACTGCGCATGATTGAGACAGTTCGGGTTAACTTATGATGACTCTCTTTGTGGAAAAAGAGATAAATTACTGGTCCCTAGACTCAGAAAGCATAACAAATACATTGCTACAACAAAGTGCCTATAAAAGACTGGTTAATATAATAGCAACTTGCACTTCTTCCAAAGTAACTGGCCTGGATGGAAAGTAAAGCATTGTATTGAGTCCCCGTATGAAAACTGTGGGCGTCTGTATTGCACTCCAAATATTTATCAGAAACCGACAGGGTGACATTCCATCTACTGCCTAGGAGCAATCTTGAAACTATTTGACAAGAATATGCTCACTCTAATCCCTTCAACTATTACCCTTTGGCAAAGTTGATGGCTCCAGCTAGCATATGCAAGGTAATCCTTGAAAATCTAAAATCTTTCACTAACAAGTATATAAATATATGGGGTATGCAATAAATTCTGTTCCGCCAGTGGAGTTTGGGCCATAACACCGAGCCCTGGCCAAATTCCGCCCTCCACCACGTGGCAGAATTTTTTCTCATGTGCAGCTCGCCAATGGTAAGTTGGTGAGCATGAGTGAGAAATTAAATCCACTAGTGTGATTTTTGGGTGCTAGGAGGACACCCGGGTAAGATTTTACCAAAGCGTGTGATTGCGACCGTTCGCGGTGAGAAAGCTGCCACTCAAGTAGAAAATCTACTTGAGCGGCTGCAAGATCAAATCGGGAAGCATCGCCCTCTGGAACGCTGCATGGTGCCATTCGCGCTGATTTTCCAGCTCGGAACAAGCTCCCACGACTAAAAATCAGAGAGAGCAGCAAAACGTTCCGGTTTCTGCCAGTTCGTGGAACTCCACGGAATCTCGCAGAGTTTTCAGGTAACTCCGCAAAATTCCACTTAATGAAATTCCACAAGTTCCACCCATCTTTAATAATTATTCTTTTAACTCAAACTATATCTCTCAAGGCCCTGTGAACAGCTCAAAATACTGTGGAATAAACTGTCATTGTCTGATGTTAGTCTGTGCAAGTGTTTTATCACTTACTGTTGTGATACAAGATGTTTAGCTGCAAAGGCCCTCAACATTTGGTTGTGCTGATTGGTGAGTTGTGTCATGACTCCATTTTCAAAACCAACCTCTGTGTTTCTCGAAAAATCTAGAACACGTATTTAGGATGAAACAATTCAAATAGTTTTTTTTTTGTTGTTTTTTTTAAGACTGAGGTGCCGATTACGATCCTGTAAAAACCGGGTACGAACCGTCGGATGGAGCATATTCCCCGTCCGACGCGTACCCGGTCGTAACAAGATACAAATATGGAAGTACGATTCGCACGGAAATACTATTTCCGTACGAATCGTACAAAACACCGACCGACGAAAATATACATACAAATGTGATCCGGGAAAGCGCCGACGTGACGTCGGGACGCACGCAGCCTGTCATTCACGAACCAGGAAGTACGATTCGCACCGACGTCATCCGGCACGGAGAATATTTTCCGGCAGCCAAAAACTGCCGGGAAATCAGGACGACGCGAACAAGGAGTACCTGCACGCGACGGACAGACATGGACCCGAACCTACGTGTCATCCCGGCCCTCATAGCAGTCGACCTCCTCTACAGGTTATGACGCAGACGCCGCAGAAGGTCAGAACAACAAAGGGAGGGGGAAAGAGGGGGGGGCAGGAGCAGGGGCAGGCCACAAAACCTTCACCAAAGTCACACAGCACACATGCCCTGGACGGATGTATGTCGTTACAACGCACACTTTTACAACGCATGCACTTACAACGCATTTTTTACAACGCAACATCCACTACAACGCATTCCATTACAACGCAGGACACTACAACGCATTTTTAAAAACTACCTTTACAACGCATTCCATTACAATGCATACTACCTTTACAACGCATACCATTACAACACATAATATTACATTGGATTTAAGGTAAGTATTGGATAGTATAGGGGTAAAAATTACTATTCTTACTCCAGGGGGTGCAACAGTAGGGTAAGTGTTGGATAGTATAGGGGTAAAAATTACTATTCTAACTCCAGGGGGTGCAACAGTAGGGCAAGTGTTGGATAGTATAGGGGTAAAAATTACTATTCTAACTCCAGGGGGTGCAACAGTAGGGCAAGTGTTGGATAGTATAGGGGTAAATATTACTATTCTAACTCCAGGGGGTGCAACAGTAGAGTAAGTGTTGGATAGTATAGGGGTAAAAATTACTATTCTAACTCCAGGGGGTGCAACAGTAGGGTAAGTGTTGGATAGTATAGGGGTAAAAATTACTATTCTAACTCCAGGGGGTGCAACAGTAGGGCAAGTGTTGGATAGTATAGGGGTAAAAATTACTATTCTAACTCCAGGGGGTGCAACAGTAGGGCAAGTGTTGGATAGTATAGGGGTAAAAATTACTATTCTAACTCCAGGGGGTGCAACAGTAGGGCAAGTGTTGGATAGTTTAGGGGTAAAAATTACTATTCTAACTCCAGGGGGTGCAACAGTAGGGCAAGTGTTGGATAGTGTAGGGGTTTTAATGTAATATTATGCGTTGTAATAGTATGCGTTGTAAAGGTAGTATGCGTTGTAATGGAATGCGTTGTAAAGGTAGTTTTTAAAAATGCGTTGTAGTGTCCTGCGTTGTAATGGAATGCGTTGTAGTGGATGTTGCGTTGTAAAAAATGTGTTGTAAGTGTAGTGCGTTGTAAAAGTTGCGTTGTAAAGGTTGTTCCCCGCCCTGACATACCTGACCCCCAGGCCCTGGTCACTACGAGGGGGTGGGGGCGTGTCCAGCAAAGCCAGCGTCCGCCACAACGGAAGTGGTTGACGGACCGGCAACACAACAATACAGGTATGTCCCGTACCCACGCCTTAAGAGCGTGGGTACGAGTCGTACCACGCCCACAACTACGTCACCCCAACAATGGCGGGATGGCTGTACCCATGTGGCAAAGGCCTGGGTACGGCCCGCACAAGCATTCCACAGCGTGGGTACAGATATGTACGGACCTTACCCCACCCCGTATGCATGGAGCGTACCCCCACCCCAACCATGTATGTACGACCCGTACCCCCACCCCGTATGCATGGAGCGTACCCCCACCCCAACCATGTATGTACGACCCGTACCCTCACTCGCGTATGCATGGAGCGTACCCCCACCCCAACCGTGTATGTACGACCCGTACCCTCACCCGCGTACGTATGGAACGTACCCCTCATGCCAACAGTGTACGTACGGACCATACCCCCACCCCGTACGCATGGAGCGTACCCCCACCCCAACCGTGTATGTACGACCCGTACCCTCACCCGCGTATGCATGGAGCATACCCCCACCCCAACCGTGTATGTACGACCCGTACCCTCACCCGCGTATGCATGGAGCGTACCCCCCATGCCAACAGTGTACGTACGGACCGTACCCCCACCCCGTATGCATGGAGCGTACCCCCACCCCAACCGTGTATGTACGACCCGTACCCTCACCCGCGTACGTATGGAGCGTACCCCCCATGCCAACTGTGTACGTACGGACCGTAGCCCCACCCCGTATGCATGGAGCGTACCCCCACCCCAACCGTGTATGTACGACCCGTACCCTCACCCGCGTACGTATGGAGCGTACCCCCATGCCAACCGTGTATGTACGGACCATACCCCACCCCGTATGCATGGAGCGTACCCCCACCCCAACCATGTATGTACGACCCGTACCCTCACCCGCATACGTATGGAGCGTACCCCCATGCCAACAGTGTACTTACGGACCGTACCCCCACCCCGTATGCATGGAGCGTACCACCACCCCAACCGTGTATGTACGACCCGTACCCTCACCCGCGTACGTATGGAGCATACCCCCATGCCAACAGTGTACGTACGGACCGTACCCCCACCCCGTATGCATGGAGCGTACCCCCACCCCAACCGTGTCTGTACGACCCGTACCCTCACCCGCGTATGCATGGAGCGTACCTCCACCCCAACCGTGTATGTACGACCCGTACCCTCACCCGCGTACGTATGGAGCGTACCCCCCATGCCAACAGTGTACGTACGGACCGTACACCCACCCCGTATGCATGGAGCGTACCCCCACCCCAACCGTGTATGTACGACCCGTACCCTCACCCACGTACGTATGGAGCGTACCCCCCATGCCAACTGTGTATGTACGGACCGTAGCCCCACCCCGTATGCATGGAGCATACCCCCACCCCAACCGTGTATGTACGACCCGTACCCTCACCCGCGTACGTATGGAGCATACCCCCATGCCAACAGTGTACGTACGGACCGTACCCCCACCCCGTATGCATGGAGCATACCCCCACCCCAACCATGTATGTACGACCCGTACCCTCACCCGCATACGTATGGAGCGTACCCCCATGCCAACAGTGTACATACGGACCGTACCCCCACCCCGTATGCATGGAGCGTACCCCCACCCCAACCGTGTATGTACGACATGGTTGGGGTGGGGGTACGCTCCATGCATACGGGTTGGGGGTACGGGTCGTACGTACCCCCACCCCAACTGTGTATGTACGACCCGTAAATGTAAATTGATACTTGTATAGCGCACTACTCACCCGCAAGGGTCTCAAGGCGCTTGTACGAATACCGCTGTGGAACCCATCCTGGCTTTCCCTGTGAGGCGTCCACTCCTGGGCACCCCCAAGGTGGAGGCCAGGCATCCTTAGCGTTGTGGGGGCCGTTGTGGAGATTAAGCAAGCTATTGCCCAGAGTTGCAGAGTGGGACTCCATGATTGGAATGGCACCGAGGCGAGAATTATCAGGTCCGTGGAATTTTTGAGCCCAAGACCCGCCGAGGCGGGGAATTGAACCCTGGTCCCGGGCTAGACCTCTGCATCAGGGTCTGCCGCTCTAATCATTGAGCCACACTTCTCCACTCGTACCCTCACCCGCGTACGGATGGAGCGTACCCCCCATGCCAACAGTGTACGTACGGACCGTACCCCCACCCCGTATGCATGGAGCGTACCCCCACCCGTGTATGTTCTAAGCGTACATATCCTGAAATAGGAGGGTTGGGTGCAGAGTCCTCTCAGCAGTGCCCAGTCATAAGAGGGGTGTGTGCAGAGTCCTCCCAGCAGTGCCCAGACACAGGAGGGGTGGGTGCCTAACACTCCCAGCAGTGCCCAGACACAGGAGGGGTGTGTGCAGAGGCCTCCCAGCAGTGCCCAGTCACAGGAGGGGTGGGTGCAGAGTCCTCCCAGCAGTGCCCAGACACAGGAGGGGTGTGTGCAGAGTCCTCCCAGCAGTGCCCAGACACAGGAGGGGTGGGTGCCTAACACTCCCAGCAGTGCCCAGACACAGGAGGGGTGTGTGCAGAGTCCTCCCAGCAGTGCCCAGACACAGGAGGGGTGTGTGCAGAGTCCTCCCAGCAGTGCCCAGACACAGGAGGGGTGGATGCCTAACACTCCCAGCAGTGCCCAGACACAGGAGGGGTGTGTCCAGAGTCCTCCCAGCAGTGCCCAGACACAGGAGGGGTGTGTGCAGAGTCCTCCCAGCAGTGCCCAGATACAGGAGGGGTGTGTGCAGAGGCCTCCCAGCAGTGCCCAGTCATAAGAGGGGTGTGTGCAGAGTCCTCCCAGCAGTGCCCAGACACAGGAGGGGTGGGTGCCTAACACTCCCAGCAGTGCCCAGACACAGGAGGGGTGTGTGTAGAGTCCTCCCAGCAGTGCCCAGACACAGGAGGGGTGGGTGCAGAGTCCTCCCAGCAGTGCCCAGACACAGGAGGGGTGGGTGCAGAGGCCTCCCAGCAGTGCCCAGTCACAGGAGGGGTGGGTGCAGAGTCCTCCCAGCAGTGCCCAGACACAGGACGGGTGGGTGCCTAACACTCCCAGCAGTGCCCAGACACAGGAGGGGTGTGTGCAGAGTCCTCCCAGCAGTGCCCAGACACAGGAGGGGTGTGTGCAGAGTCCTCCCAGCAGTGCCCAGACACAGGAGGGGTGGGTGCCTAACACTCCCAGCAGTGCCCAGACACAGGAGGGGTGTGTGCAGAGTCCTCCCAGCAGTGCCCAGACACAGGAGGGGTGGGTACAGAGTCCTCCCAGCAGTGCCCAGACACAGGAGGGGTGGGTGCCTAAGACTCCCAGCAGTGCCCAGACACAGGAGGGGTGTGTGCAGAGTCCTCCCAGCAGTACCCAGACACAGGAGGGGTGTGTGCAGAGTCCTCCCAGCAGTGCCCAGACACAGGAGGGGTGGGTGCCTAACACTCCCAGCAGTGCCCAGGCACAGGAGGGGTGTGTCCAGAGTCCTCCCAGCAGTGCCCAGACACAGGAGGGGTGTGTGCAGAGTCCTCCCAGCAGTGCCCAGATACAGGAGGGGTGTGTGCAGAGGCCTCCCAGCAGTGCCCAGTCATAAGAGGGGTGTGTGCAGAGTCCTCCCAGCAGTGCCCAGACACAGGAGGGGTGGGTGCCTAACACTCCCAGCAGTGCCCAGACACAGGAGGGGTGTGTCTAGAGTCCTCCCAGCAGTGCCCAGACTCAGGAGGGGTGGGTGCAGAGTCCTCCCAGCAGTGCCCAGACACAGGAGGGGTGTGTGCAGAGTCCTCCCAGCAGTGCCCAGACACAGGGGGGGTGGGTGCCTAACACTCCCAGCAGTGCCCAGACACAGGAGGGGTGTGTGCAGAGGCCTCCCAGCAGTGCCCAGTCACAGGAGGGGTGTGTGCAGAGTCCTCCCAGCAGTGCCCAGACACAGGAGGGGTGTGTGCAGAGTCCTCCCAGCAGTGCCCAGACACAGGAGGGGTGGGTGCCTAACACTCCCAGCAGTGCCCAGACACAGGAGGGGTGTGTGTAGAGTCCTCCCAGCAGTGCCCAGACACAGGAGGGGTGTGTGCAGAGTCCTCCCAGCAGTGCCCAGACACAGGAGGGGTGGGTGCCTAACACTCCCAGCAGTGCCCAGACACAGGAGGGGTGGGTGCCTAACACTCACAGCAGTGCCCCTGCAAAGAAAAGGGTGGAGTACCCACAGATCCAATGCACACAAATGTCAGTCAGGTGCACAAAGATCCTGCAGTACATGTACCACATGTGTGCGAGGCTGGGAGTATACACATGCATGGCGCCGAAAAGAAAACATGTCCACATGAAGTCATGACAACAGTCTACATACACAAGTACAGTGACCACCAAGGACGCCACGAATGATGCAGGTGGAGACATCGCTCAGCATGCATGGCCCAAGTCTAACGAGTCCGTCACACACCCAGCCAATGTAGACACAGCTCAGCACCACATATTGGAAAGACCCTGCAGGGAAGATGTCAGGTTACACAGAGGAAGGAACACACCTTGGGACGATGTCACCATGCAGTAACTGCTTACATGAACAAAGTTATGTAGCCAACAGCTTGTGATGGCACACAGATACCAGGATCCACCCTATGACCAGCACAAGACTACAATTCCCACACACCCAACACATTATCACCACCCAAAATAATGGAGCAGGTCCACCAACAGCAATACCAGACAGACAGTAGTGTACTAAGGAAAAATAAATTGCTTTATTCAGCATCCAAAAATCTGTTTGTCCCTTGAAAGTTCAAAATGTACAATGCCCATAGGGCAATCCAAAGTTCAAATCCAGGTGGGGGACACAGTGGGACGCGTGTCCCCTAGCTTGCCTGCACAGTCAGACTCCTTCGTCTTCCAGAGGGGGGGGGGCATCATGTGGGGGGGAAGGACCATGCACCGCAGGGACATGAGGGCGAAGGGTAGGCGTCGTGGGTGCAGGGACGGAGGACTCCACCACAGGGGGTGGGGCAGGGCCAAAGGCGGAGGCCAGGATGGCGCTGCACACCTTAGCAAGGTCCTCCAGCGACTCCCCTGCACCCGAAGGAACCACAGGCCCCAAGGAGGGGGGGGGGTCAGAGGGATGGGTCGCAGTGCCACTGGGGGAGGGTGTGGACAGGGGGGGGTACTCAACCACCCTGACCGGGAACTCCCTTGACCGCTTGCGGGGTGGTGTCACTGTGGGGCTCAGGGACAGAGCGGCCATGAAGGAGTCTTTGCTGGATATGTGGCCAGGAGAGCTGAGGGGAGGGGAGGGGATTTGGAGGGAGTGGATTTTGTGGAATGCGGACTCCCACTCTGGCTGCGTGTCTTACGTTTGCCCCCCGACCCAGTGGGTGTGCCTACTTCACCCTGTGTGTGCGTGCCAGGAGGTGTGCGTTTGACCTTCCCTGCTGGTGTGGTGCCTGTGTCTGTTGTGGTGGGTGCATGCTGACGTCTGGGTGTACGTGGGACAGGCATGGGAGTGGGAAGTGTGGATGGGTCAGGGGTAGGGGGTTGGACGAAGCGCTGCAGGAGACCCACTGCTGCAGTCAGTGTCGAGTCAATGGACCTCAGCAAGTTGCGTTGGTCAGCCTGCGATGAGAAAATGCCCTCCAAGTATGCTTCCATGTTGTTCAGCACTTGGCTGTGGCCATGGAGGACATTAAGCATCGCAGCCTGACCAACCTGCAACTGCCGCTGGATGTCCACAGACTCGGCATTGGCGGCAGCAGTGGAGACAGGGGCAGGGGGTGCGGTGCCTGGCAGGAAGGAGACATGTGGTGACCGGGCACGCTGGGAAGGGACACGAGCAAGTGGGAGGCGGCTGATGGCAATGGAGTGGGCGGGGAGAGATGTTGTGCCGCTGTCAGCTGCTGGTGCAGCCTCCGCCCACTCGGAGAGCTCATCCTCGGACCCGTCAGCTTCATATTCTGTGGTGGCACTGGACAGGTCCTCGGCCTCACTCTCATCCGCCTCAGTTCCAGTCGATGTGCCAGCCAAGATGTCACCGCTGGCACTGGTGCTCGGTCCCTCCGCTCTGTCTGTGCTGATGTCTCCCTCCGTGTCCCCCGACGATGCTGTGGGCAAGGTGAAGAGACAGCAATTAATCATACACCTGTATACATATGTCACATGAGTCCAATCTACATAGGTTACAGTGCATAGCCTGAAAAGAAAGATGAGTAACATCTACAAAACAAGGTACATATGTAGGGCATGCAACACACAGTTGGTTGACCCACCATGCCACTGAAAAACGATGGAGAGCATGACACAATAGCAAATGACATGAAATGGATTTTGACAGAGGAGCCAGGCTCTGGGGACAATCCAGCACTGCATCTGCACCACACAGCGTTGGCAAAAATAGGGATGAGCAGGGACCATATCCATGAACTTGAGGCACATGCTGCATAGGTAATACTGAAAACATGCCCACCATGACTGTCTCACTGCACCTTGAGTGTATGTCCAGACAAACATCACACACTGGCCAGACCTAGCAAGGAGATATCAGGTTTTGACATGTAGGCTTTGCCCGCACCAACCACCCCCTACATGAGACAATTTGTTGAAACACAGGAAGCACTTACATCTCTTAGTCTGGGTGAAATACACATGGGCTGGATAAATGCAAGATTGGACACAAAATACCCAAGGTGCGCCTGTCCAAATAATCATGTACAAATGGTCATCATCAGATGATTGTAACAAGACACACAGGCACTGGCCACCGTGAGTATGAACAAGGAAAATCAAGTCAGGCTGTACAGTGGACACTTGTACTACATTTTACGTCAATATACATGGTGCCAGGGGACAATGGCACAGAGCACAACCTATGCTGTAGACACTGAGAGTGTCCACATTTTGTGATGACACACATGACACCTAGTAAAATATGCCCCAGGGGACAGTAGTGGCCACACAACTCCATGTTCCTTAATGGGAATGACTGCAACACACGCCACCATCCCTGCACCATGCGTATCGCACACTCATGCACATCATGTCACAGGCCACAACATAGGACATGCGTGCTGTAAGGCATGACACTTGAGAGACTAACTCCCATGTCTGGACTCAGCATCAGTGCCAACTTACATGGAACCCACAAGTACTGAACTGGACAGGGCACAGGCAAGGTCCCAAAACCTGTTACACACCACCCCCACACATGATGCTACAGGCATTGTTCACGTGGATAAAGTGCCAGCCTAGATAACTTTGTGAAGGAGTGACTACACACAGACCAGGGAACACATTGCAAGGAGGGGAAGGGAGGCAAGAGAGCACCGCTATACTGTGGGTAACCGGATCTGCACAGCACCTTTAAACCCTGGCAGTGTATCCATGCAACTGTGCACTTACAAATGCTGGTGACACACAACAAACACACATGTACCTACCCCCTTCCTGCTGCTGCTTCTCCTGTAAGCGCCTGTCCAAGTCTGTAAAGACCACCGCCAGCACACGCTTGTGGATGTGGGTCAGACGGCGGCGCCCGCGGTTCTTATGGGTCTCAGGTGAGTCCCCCAGCAGGACCCGTGCGATCCTCCGCGTCCAGCACCGGATATCCTGCCAGCGTTTTCTCACCTGGGCCAGGCGCCGCTTGCGACCCTCCGTCCTCCTCACGGCACTGACGGCGTTCATCCAGATCTGCTTCTTGGCAGAGGCGCCTACCTGTGAGGATGAACAAGTGACACTACATCAATACACCTGGCACATGTCACAGAGACACATATTAGAACAAATTTGCTGTTTACAACAAGGCATAGTATGCATCCAACGCATTGCACCTTTGTCATAGGGACATGATCCTCTGGGGAAGGGCAAAAGCAGTACGTGCCATTGAAAGTACACAGGTGGAATGAGGGCAACGACACAATCAATGATCCAGGCTCACACTGTGCATCACAAGCTACACCAGGATTATGTGCAGCACCTCTAAGCAGTCACATGCCACAGGCCACTGACGCTACCTCAGCAGAGTACACAGACACACACAGGCTCAGGACATTCACCTGCCATTGCCAAATGCAGCGACAAACCTCACTCTGCACATGTACCACTAGACGGGGGGGCTCACAGGTGTGGGGCTGGCTCTGCACGTCAGACACACAGCACTGCTCCCTGCTCACATCAGATGGGCAGGGTATCTCCATCCCTCATGCAGCCCGGGTGCTACACTCCACATATGCACCCACCCACATGACAGGGGACTCACACACACACCGATGTCCAGGGTACGAACACATCATGTGGACACTCTCAGCACAGGTACACAGAACTAACACACATCTGTGGGTACAGTCACCTGTCACACTGGGCTGACCACATAATCACATGAGGACTGTAGAGGCTACATTCCCAGGAGGATAAGACAGGCAAATGTGGCATGCACCATGCAGTGATTGTCACAGTAAACACAATGCAAGTGAGGACAGCAGACATGCACCATAGCATGCTCTGGCTGGGAGACATCAGGCATTCCCCCCCCTGGGACCCCCCCTACAGTACATTGCATGTGTGTCACACCTGGACACAATGCCAGAAGTCACAGTCACAAAAAAGGGACACAGTCTGTGCTAGTAGACTCTGCACTCACCTGATACCCTGGTCGCCCATACAGCAGGGGGTACTGTGGGAGGATCACATCCAGCAATGCCAGGTTCTCCTCCAGGGTGAAAGGCTGTGCCCTCTCCACAGACCTTGACATGGTTCCAGGGAATCAGGAGCAGCAGCTGGGTCGTAGAATCCAAAGATGTGCAGGCAAGTGCTCCCTCATGGGACCTGGCTGCCTTATATCTGCCTTGCTGGCCTGTTTCATGCACAGGAGTACAGAGTGATTGGTCACTCACATTTGCATCCTATGTTTCCTCCAATCCCTTCAAACCTAGCACAGTCAGTGGGTTTTTATTGTTTTTTTTCTTGAGCATGATGTCAACTCCAGAACCACATTGCAACAAAGTAGATTCATTCAAACTGACTTCTGGTGTGCACCTGCAGAAAAAAAATCATACTTTAAACTTGGTCTCATGACAACCAGCATGCATGTAGGCCTTTATACTTGTCCCTCATGTGTCCCCTATGTAATTTGGAGTTTCACACACAGGTACTGTGCGTTCCGGGGCCCTAGGGCACCCCAAATGCATAACAACGGCCCGTACAGGCGTGTGTACGGTCCGTATCACTATGGGTGTGCTCGCGTATGCGTACCCATAGTGATAGTGAGCGTACAGGCGTGTGTACGGTCCGTATCACTATGGGTGTGCTCGCGTATGCGTACCCATAGTGATAGTGAGCGTACAGGCGTGTGTACGGTCCGTATCACTATGGGCACACCCATAGTGATACGGACCGTACACACGGCTGTGACTGGGTATCCTATAGTTCTCAATCACACCAGTACCTGTGACACGGCCAATTGTATTTATGTCATCAAATGCCCATGCGGCAAAGTATATGTTGGTCAAACTGAAAGGAAAATCAAAATTCGCATTACAGAGCATAAGAGCAATATCAGGTTGAAGAACCTCAAGTCCTCTGTAGCAAACCATTGGATTGAGGCTAAACACCAAATTTCTCAATTACGTTTCACCATACTAGAAACGATCACACAACGCCGAGACCTGGATCCCCTCAAACAAAGATTAAGAATAGAGTACTTTTGGATCAAAAAACTGAACTGTACCCATCCCAATGGGATGAATGATCGTATAGAATTGGCATGTTTTCTATAACATGTTTTCTAAAATTTGTTGGAAGGATACCGCATTGGCAAGAGGAATATTCTGGTCCTGAATATCATATTTAACTTTCCGTTGTTTTGTGTATCAATGTGTAGCTTTCATGTCGTATTGTCTGTGTTTAACCTGTTTTTTCTGGGTTTTTTTTTTTTTTTTTTTTGGCACCACAGTACATACTTTTATTATTATTATTTTTTACATCACGAATTTTCATCATGCTTTATTCAACCCAACACGCTTACATTCATTGAAGCCGCTATCTCCCCTATCACGTGACACACTCGTTTAAGTGGGCCACAATATCATTGGTCTTTTAATGACACGTCACCTTTGAGCCCCTCCCCTTGTATCAGGTGATCACGATCATATGAATCTTGTCGACCCATTACATTTCACGTTACATCAGATAGCGCGTATTCCAACTTGGATCTCAGAGCGTCCACAGCGAACGAGACCCGCCGGTCCCCAGTAAGTTGTCTAATAGATATACACAGAAGCGCATAAAGATAGTCGAACCTTAGGCATTTCGAAGTTGAACTACGCCGTTCCTGTCATAAACTGGTCGGTGTTGAATACTTAGATCTCATGAATAGAATATCGCGTCCGTTTAACACACGGGTGATGTCCACTAGGTCGTTCTTATACACGTGATTACCAATGGTCACTACATTGCACTTACAGTTTTTGTTGCAGTCGTTCTATTTTGTTTTCCCATTATTCACCACAGTTGAGATTTTCATTGTTGTATTTCTTAATGGTTTTTTTGCTCCTCTTTCATTTATTTATTTTGCACTACACCTGTATACTAATCAGTTGATCTTGTTCAGATTTAGTACGTGTAGTGAACTTAATGGTCCTGTTTCATTTCGTTACAGACCCCTGAAGAAGGGTCAGATTTGATTGACCCGAAATGCATTGGGTGGACATATGAAGTTGAATACCTAATATTATGTATAAAAGTGGATTATGGATACGAGTTTCAAGTGTTTAATGAGTCGCTGAAGCTCAACGTATGGAGTAACCCTTGATTTCAATGAATAAATTGAACTATGTGAAGAAACCGAAGTGTTTCATTGGGTATAGTGCGCACTTGTTCAGTGGGAAGGTGACACTTCCCACAACATTCTCTACTGTCCTAGTGTAATGTCATGTGACCTGTGGCTCTAGTGTTCCGCTACCTGTCTCTGAAATCGACATCCTACTTCTGCTGATGTGTTGATGTATGTCACTCCTGTGTTGCGTCTGGCTGTTCACTTACACTGGGACACAGCTAATCCCATGCCATGGCATGTGGAGGTTCACAACCTCCGTGTGTAGCTGGGTCTTGGTAGGAGTGTCACCTGGCAGCCATACGTGTCCAGGGCATGTGGCACATACCTGACTCCGTATGTAGCATATGTGTATTGACAGATTAACATGTGCTCAGTACAAAAAAATTGTTGTTGTAGTGCACTCACTCTTCCTTGTCACTTCCAAATTACTGCAGAGCGCCGCCTCTTCCCCGACCAATTCCGGACTTGGCTGACATGCGGGAGAATGACTGTATACGCTGCTACCGCTTCCCCCAACCGTTGATTGAGGAGTTGACGGCAAGGCTGGCACCACACCTGCAACCGCTGCACAGGTATCCTACGGCACTGACACCCAAGCTGAAGGTAATGGCAGCCCTACATTTTCTTGCCACGGGTACCTTTCAATATACCATAGCTCATGTTGGTGGCATGTCCCAGAGCATGTTCAGCCGTGTGCTGCATGATTTCTTAGAGGCCATGTTGCTTTACCTGAAGGAGTTCATCCATTTCCCAACTCCTGAACTGTTGACTGGGGTCAAGCGTGGATTCTATGCCCTGGGAGGGATGCCCCATGTCATTGGGTCCATAGATGGGACACATGTGGCTTTGGTACCACCACAGGCACAGGAGGTAGCGTACAGGAATCGCAAGCACTACCACTCCATCAATGCCCTTGTGGTGTGTCTGTCCAACATGGTGATTTCACATGTCTGTGCTCGTTTTCCAGGATCAGCACACGATGCCTACATCATGAGGCGTAGCAGGGTGCCTGAAATGATGACGCAGCTGTGCAACGAACGAGCATGTGTTGTTGGTGGGTACACTCTGTCTGTCCTGTATTTTGCGTAGACTTCCAGCACGACCGCTTCTCCTGTCCTACTTATGTCCATGTGGTTTCCATGTAGGGGACGCTGGCTAACCCAACATGCCATGGCTGATCACACCTCTCCGCAACCCCAGCACGCCGGCCCAGCTCCGCTACAACACCGCCCATGGCCGGACAAGGCGAGTGATAGAGAGGACATTTGGCCTCCTGAAGAGCCGATTCAGATGCCTCCACAAGACCAGTGGCGCCCTCCCATATGCCCCGGCGAAGGTCTGCAAAATCTTCATGGTCTGCTGCATGCTGCACAACATGGCAGTTGAGAAAGCTGTGCCATTCATCCTGGATCAAGATGATCAGGACCATCCACCCGTGGAGGACGAAGGGCTTGGCAATGGGGCTAGTGATGTGGAGGATGTGGTTCCACAAGAGGACATTCGGAGTCGGCTCATATGCGACTTCTTTGCTTAGTGGTGAGTACCAGTGTCTGAGTGTGCACTCATTGGTCACCGTGTGGCATGTGTTGCGATGTGTGTGTCCATCTGCATGTATGCCACGTGAGTCAGAGGTGTGTGTGGATGTGTCACTGGAGTGATGGTGCCAGTGATGAGTGTATTTCCCCAGTCATAATTGTGACCTAGCATGTTGTCATCCTTACATGTGTCGAGTACATGCACATGCAAGTGGCTGTGCTTTTTGTGGCTGACTTCTTGTGTGTCTCTCATCCCCAGGTACTTGCGCATGCCGTCTGCTGGTTGCATTGTTGTGGCACTGCTATTCCTCATGGACACGTCATCGTGTGCTGACTCAGCGTTACACGCACGGACAAGTTTGGAAGTCTCCTTAGGGTAAGGGATGCATCAGGGGTGTATTGGGTGTGGCAGGTGTTTACGATGTGTGCACACTGCCCCTGTCGATGTTTGGTTCCTCTGCAGACATGTCGCATCACCATGGGACACATGACATGTAGCTGGGTACACCTGAATAGATGGTCAGACTTGTTGACAGTCATCTGTGATGGGATAGTGGATTGTGATGATGGCATCAATGTGTGTAACACTGCCCTCGGACACATACGGTTTGCATTGGCTTGACATGGTGTGGGACTTCCACATCAGAGGATCAATGGTGTATGGCAGCCTCTCCGTGAGCAGCAGGGGTGTTTAGCTGTTAGCCGACACTTGTGTGCCAGTTCCATGGCTATCACGCATTTGTGCTGCAGAAGGGGGGTTCCAGTGTTGGACCCACATGTTACTCCACATGACCTGTGTATGTGTACTCCGAGTTGCCGCTGCATTCCCGAATACATGAATAATAAAGGTGTCCCTATGCCTCCAAGGTGCCTCTTCTCAGTCAATGCTGGTGTGTTGCCACGGTGCATACGGCATGTCTGGCATGGTTTTCCCTGATAGTGGCTATGTGTCTATGTGTCGAGTAGCAAGATGCAAGCTGTTTGTGTGGGATTTGACTGTGTATTGTGCATGATGTCCATGACTGTGTGGGTATTGTGACATGTGCCATCCCCATGCATCCAACGTTGGCCAGGCCACCATTCTCTGCATCCACCTGACTCAAGCTTGCAGGACATGGTTCTGCCACCTGTCCACACATACCTGGGTGCCCCCCAGGACACTCCACATGATCCCTGACCTCTGCGCATGGCTGTCGCTGTACTCAATATGTCTGTCGGCACGGTTGTGCGGCCACCCCCTCAGCTGGTTGGGCCCATCACGGGTGTGTATGGTGCTCCATGTCTGTGTTGCCTAATACATTGTGACCCATGTGTGTCCTGTGCCAGACTCAGGCCCCAGGGTGTGGATAGTTGAAGTCATATGAGAACTCAGGCATGGTTAGACTTTACAAGACACATGTAAGGTAATAATGCAAAATGTAGGCATCATCTCTTTATCGTGTAAATTTTTATTTTTGTTGGGGTACGTGGGGGGGGGGGGGGGTATGACATGAGGGGCTTTCCGGGTGTGTGGAATCCAAAGTTCACTAGGGGAGTTGTTGTCCTTGCCATTGGAAATCCTCAGAGTCCATGCCACAGTCTTTGTCAACATTGGTCAGACAGTGACCAGCAAGTCCATGTGGCAGAGAATGTCTTTTGCTGATGTGCTGCTGTTGGTCCAGTGGGCCAGGTGCCAGGCCAGGTGTCCTGGGAGATGGTGCTGTTGCGCCGACCCTCACGGTCTTTTCCGTGGACGACCCGCCCTCCTGCGGGAACCCTCAGAAGCAGGCCGTGACGATGTTTGGGATGCTCCGTCGGATGTCTCCTCCTCCTCCTGATCCCTCCCTGTGGGTGGTGATGTTCTACGCCTGGTGGCACAGGGAGGGTTGCCCATGTTGTCGGCTATCCGACGGAGTGTACGGTGAATTCCCGTGAACACCGTCACGAGCTCAGCCTGTCTGTCCTCCATCCGCCCTTGGTGTCGCAGTAGACAGGCATGTTGCTCCGCATGTTGCTGGGCCTGCTGGGTCATGATCTCCTCGAGGATGGACACAACCTGGGCCATGCCCGTGGTGTCCTGCCGGTATGTCTCCAGGATGTTTCTGACATGGGAATCTACCGGTTTCGCAGCCAACTGGTCAGGCTCGCGCCTCCGCCGTCCTCCACTCCCACCACCCCTGCCCACTTGCACCTGGCCTGCCCTTGTGGGCACATCGGGTCTCCGGGACCCCTGAGGGGTGGCATTAGCGTTGTCGCCTGCCTCCTCCTGGGTGCCCGGTACACCGTGTCCCTCCTGGCCAGCCTGGCTGCATTGTGGTGGTGGGGCAGGGATCCTGGGTGTCTCCTGGGATGTGGCAGGAGTGGGGGTGGTGGTTGGCCCAGTTGTACCTGACGCAGGTGCTGCAGGTGGTTGGACACCAGAGGGGCCAGGTTGGTCGGGGTTGTCCACAGAGTGGTGAGAGTCGTCGCTGCCGGTGGGTCCGTCATCCCGCCGAGCCGGGTCCTGTGAGTCTTCCCCCCCAGTGTTGGGGGGTGATCCACGACGTTGACCTGTGTGTGAGAGAGACAATGTTATTTTTGTTCCATGCAACATCCATGTTTCATTCGTTTCTAAGTTGGCACATTTCCTCTGGGAATTTGGATATGTCTTGCATTCCACTCACAGGTCACTTGTGCATGGGTATGTCCCTTGGCCACAGCTTTTGAGACTTTACCTATGTGTGGCACAGTCTTACTTGCTGCGTCAATTGTGACTGCAGTCAGCAGTGGAGTGAGCAGGTGTGGCGAGCCATGCATTGGCGCCTTCCGTGTTGCACTGTACGTGGGCACATGGAGTTGTTCCACACACTTATATAATGCAGGTAGCTGGCGTTGTGCTCGTGCACAGGTTGGGACATGGCCCAGTGTTTTGCCATGGAGAAGAGAGGGGGATTCAGGCACTGGCCACCCTTGTCTACATGCACGCAGTCCACCTGCTGACGAGCAGACATTCCCACACCCCCCAAGGCTGAATTGGTCTCCCTGTGTGTCCCTTTCTCACTCCCTCTCTGTCCCCCTCTCCCTCCCTCCCTGTGTCAGCCTCCTCCCTCTGTCCATCTCCCTGTGTCTCCCTCCCTCTCTCTCCCCCTCTCCCTCCCTCTGTGTGTCACCCTCTGTCACCTCAGGCCAGCTTCCTAGGCACACACTTTTTGCAGATCTTTGAATGGCCCTTGGCTTGTTGATGTGAGTTTGTTTCTGATCTCCAGGCACCCATTGGGTGTAGTGTCTGTGTCTGCGCTGCTGCTGTGGTGGTGTGTGCTGCCACTCTTTCACAGTGTTGGCTGTTCATTAGCTGCTGTCATGTGCAAAAACGTGCCTTCACCCCATGTCTTAATGCAAGGAGTCCGCCATTTGCTGGCAAGTCTTTCCTGTGTGTTGACACACTGTTTGTCTGGCTGTGACCTAAGCCATATGGGCAGAGGGCATTGTTGTCTGCTTCTGAGTTGCACTATGGGATTTTTGGGGCACACACTCCCACCATCCGGCTTACCGTGTCTTGTGTTGGTGTTTTCTGTGGCCTGTGACTTGGCATTGTCCAGCTGGGTGCATGGGGCATGGTGGCTCTAGTGGCATGTGCGTGTTCATGGAGTGTGGTTGAGTCATGCGATAGCTTGGGGTGGTTGCCTGCCTGATTGTGAGTTTGGTTGTGGATGACGTACCCCCCATGTGAGGTGAGTTGTTTGTGTACTCACCCGGGTCTCGGAGTCCTTCTAATCCGTCCACTGACACCACCGGCAGTATGGCCATCACCCTCTCCTCCCAGGGATGGTATTGTACGGGTCTGCGGGGCGGCCCTCCTCCAGTGATGTTGGCCTGGTTGTGGTCGTCGGTCATTTTGGCTCGGACCCTCCTCCGCAGATCGCACCACCTGGCTTGGCATTCATGCCTGGTCCTTCTGGTGGACGCAACAGCATTCACAGCATCGACAATCCTCTGCCACATGGCTGTTTTTTCGGAAATGCTGGTCTGTCTGACCAATGTTCCAAAGAGGGGTGGCTCGACTCTGAGGATTTTGTCGACAAGGACCTCCAACTCTCGGCTAGTGAACTTTGGATTCTTGTTAGTGGGCATGGTGAGGGGTGTGGGTGTGGATGGTTGTGGGGGGTGTGGGTGTGGATGGTTGTGGGTGTGTGGGTGTGGTTGTGCAGGTGTGTGTGTGAATGTGATGAGGGGGTGTTTGTGTAGGTGGGTGTGTGAAGGTGTGCAAGTGTAAGGTGTAGTAAAGGTTCAAGTATGGTGCTGTAGGTTGTCTGTGGGGTCTGGCAGCAGTGAGTCTGTTGCAAAGGCTCATGGTTTGTGTCTGTGGGCCCTTTTTATTGGTCCATTGATGGGTGTGGCTGTGTTTGAACTTTGGGTGGGTGTGTCATAAGGAGTGGTTGTGTTTTGGGCCTCTGTTTGGGATTTTGGCAGTTGCAGGTCAGTGAATGTGTTGTATTTGTGCTTGTTGGACATGTTTTGTGGCTTTGTGCCATTCGAATAGTGTATTCTTGTGTTGTTTTGCTTTGTCCTGGTTGTGTACATGCGTTTTTAGCGTGTGTACGGTGTGTACTTCAGCAATTTTGTTGTACAGTGCTGTCCTTGTGTCTGGCTTGGTACGACTCGTACATGCGCGATGTTGGGTGAAGGTGCTGGTGTTGGGGCCTGGGGTGCGCTCCGTACTTAGAATGTTGGGGTGGGGGTACGCTCCATACGTACGCGGGTGAGGGTACGGGTCGTACATACACAGTTGGGGTGGGGGTACGCTCCATGCATACGCGGGTGAGGGTACGGGTCGTACATACACGGTTGGGGTGGGGGTACGGTCTGTACATACACGGTTGGGGTGGGGGTACGCTCCATACATACGCGGGTGAGGGTACGGGTCGTACAGACACGGTTGGGGTGGGGGTACGGTCCGTAAATACATGGTTGGGGTGGGGGTACGCTCCATACATACGCGGGCGAGGGTACGGGCCGTACATACACGGTTGGGGTGGGGGTACGCTCCATACGTACGCGGGTGAGGGTACGGGTTGTACATACACAGTTGGGGTGGGGGTACGGTCCGTACATACACGGTTGGGGTGGGGGTACGCTCCATACATACGCGGGTGAGGGTACGGGTCGTACATACACGGTTGGGGTGGGGGTACGGTCCGTACATACACGGTTGGGGTGGGGGTACGCTCCATACATACGCGGGTGAGGGTACGGGTCATACATACACGGTTGGGGTGGGGGTACGGTCCGTACATACACGGTTGGGGTGGGGGTACGCTCCATACATACGCGGGTGAGGGTACGGGCCGTACATACACGGTTGGGGTGGGGGTACGCTCCATACGTACGCGGGTGAGGGTACGGGTCGTACATACACGGTTGGGGTGGGGGTACGCTCCATACGTACGCGGGTGAGGGTACGGGTCGTACATACACGGTTGGGGTGGGGGTACGCTCCATGCATAAGCGGGTGAGGTTACGGGTCGTACATACACGGTTGGGGTGGGGGTACGCTCCATGCATACGTGGGTAAGGGTACGGGTCGTACATACACTGTTGGGGTGGGGGTACTCTCCATACATACGCGGGTGAGGGTACGGGTCGTACATACACTGTTGGGGTGGGGGTACGCTCCATACGTACGCGGGTGAGGGTACGGGTCGTACATACACGGTTGGGGTGGGGGTACGCTCCATGCATATGCGGGTGAGGGTACGGGTCGTACATACACTGTTGGGGTGGGGGTACGCTCCATACGTACGCGGGTGAGGGTACGGGTCATACATACACTGTTGGGGTGGGGGTACGCTCCATACATACGCAGGTGGGGGTACGGGCCGTACTTACGGGGGTGTACATACACGGGTGGGGGTACGTCTCGTACATACATGGGTGTACATACACGGGTGTACATACACGGGTGTACATTCACGGGTGGGGGCACGTCTCGTACATACACGGGTGTACATACACGGGTGTACGTACATAGGAGGGCTGGGGGGAGTGTTGGGCACGTATGCGGGCACATGTCTCCATGGTTGCTATGGGAGTTCGGTGCGGACGGTGTTTTTTCCATCCGGTTGTAACATCGGACGCACGGGATGGATCGTACTAGCGCGGTCGGACTTCACTTTTCACATTTGTACGGTAATTCGTCCGAGGATGTGTTGGACACATTTTCCGACCCGAGGACGTGTGGGGAATAATTCCCAATGCGATTCGTATGGACTTTTTCCCATGCGAATCGTACTTGGCAGTTTGTACGGCACTTGTACGATTCGTACGGTAAAAAGACCGGATACGAGTCGTACGGGGAATTATTTTCCAGGATCGTAATCGGCACCATAATTTCGGTTTTGATTCAAACCATAAAAGTATACATATAAACATCACATACAAATACTATAAAATGCCATGATTCATGACCAGACAAATCTCACAAAGACCGTACAATAATTCATAGTCAGTAAAGTGCAAATAGCGCAAGGCATAAAAAAGACCATATAGGTTCCTAAGGTAAATGAAGCAGTCAAACAATACGGAAAACCGCCTCATTGATCCATGCAAGTTCTCAATTTAACAGAGAGTTTTAAAAATTCGATTATATGGAGAACACTGTCGCTGTGCAAAAGTTGTAAATACATTAATGCTGGTCTGATCGGATTAAAATTGAGTTTCTTTAAAAGAGCAATCAAATAACGTTTGCGAGGGTATTCATAAAATTTACATAAAAATATAAAATGCAGCATATCCTGTGGAGACTTTCCGTCGCAGCCACAGGGAGTTGCAGCCTTATTAAAAATATCTTTTTTTGGTCTAATTAACAGATGATGAAAGATATTTACCCTAAACCTTGACAGCAGGAACTTCTCATGGGAACTAAATGAGCCCATCAAGTAAGGCTCTATTGTCTCACAAGTTTTTAACATGACATATTTCCTAATGCTGGGTTTCGAAAGCTCCTCTTCCTCACGTTGAACCTTTCTCCCCATATAAAAGGCGCGCTTAATTACCTCCACATCCCCATTTACGATCCCGCTTGGATTTTCAAATAGCTCCAAATGGCCAAGTCGGGTGAAACAGGATTTCAAGTATTTTAACCAGGGGGAGCGCATTGCCTTGTCAAGAGACAAGACATCTTTCACGATCATATGGGTTAATGGAATATCCTGGTTCAACCAGAGTTTTACCCAGCAAGTCAAAGGGCGCAAAGAAAAGATATCACATAAATATTGCGCCCCCAATTCTTCGTGTACTGCCAAATTAGATGTACCAGATGGAACACATAGAAGACGTTTCATAAAAACGTTTTCAGCCACCTGAAGCTGTTCTCCAGCCACATAGCCCCATAATTCACTGCCGTAGACAGCAGTTGCCACTGATTTAGCATTATAAAGTTTCATCATAGCATTAATGGGCTTCTTCCCCGATTTCGATGCGAAGTTAAAGATGGTAGCATTAACCCTTGCCAGTTCCCCTTTCTTTTTTTCCATGTGGGGGCCCCAATTTAATTTAGTGTCAAATAGGACCCCAAGATACGAAAACGATTTCGAAATGGGGATAGATACATCATCTAATTTAAATACAAAGTTCCTTATTGGCTGTATTCCAACTTGCATGATAAACGACTTAGAGTTATTGACCAGTAGGTCTCTTTCTGTCATAAACAAATTAAAAGCGTTTAATAAAGCTTGGAGACCCTTCTCGGTTTCAGAGATTAAAACCGCATCATCTGCGTATAAAAGAACTGGAATACCCCGCCTGCCACCTCTAGGACAGTCAGCCTGTACCGTCTGTAAAACGGAATCTAACTCATTAATGTAAAAATTAAAAAGAAAGGGAGCGAGGAATGCATCCTTGAAGCACACCCTTCTTAATATCAAAGTTGGCCGTGTTGCTCGAATCCGACGAGTACCTAACGTTAGCGCTAGTGTTACTGTGTAGGTCTATCAAAAAGTTGATAATCCCACTATCCACACCCTTCTCCCACATGGATTGCCGCAGCCTTCCCCTGTTGACACAGTCGAAGGCTGAAGACAAATCCATGAAGGCAAGATGGGCAGTGCCCTTCCGAACAACAGTGTATTTGCTTAGTATTAGGAAAAGATTAAGACACTGGGTTATAGTAGATCGACCACTACAAAAGCCATACTGGGAAATGGACATGATGTTATTTTCTAACACTCAGTTTGACAATCTCTGTAACAGGATTCTCCCCACAACCTTGACCATAGAGTCTATTAGTGAAATCGGCCTGTAACAAAAAGGACTGCCCCTATCGCCCTTCTTGAAGACAGGGACAATCGTTGAAACTCCCCATGCAGGGGGACAGCCAATTTCAGCAGCAGCGTTAAAAACAGACTCTAAAATGGGAGCCCAAAAACTTGAGTCAGACTTATATAAGTCTGGTGGGATCCCGTCAGGGCCGGGAGCTTTCCTGCCTGTAAGTCCCTCTATGGCCTCCATAACCTCGCCTTTATCAAACATAATAATTCCATCACTGTTACCAGGAAGCAAATTAACACCTTCCGCTTCCACACAACTATAGAACTGTTTAAAATGTGACTCCCATTCTTCCTTTGTTATGCAGCATTCTAGCCCATCACCCGGATTCTGGACCAAAAATGTTTTTTTAACTACCGTCCAAAATCTAGAGCTACATTTTAAAGTAGAGGGGTCAAGAATTTCTTCCCAGGCCTCTACTCTTAAAAACTCCTTGCGTAAGGCAATGGCAGACTTATATTCTTTGCGACACAACTTTACATCTGTCTTTATTCTAGGGTTGGCTGCCAAGGCTATCCTTAAATTACGAGCTGCCTTAGAGCAATCATGATTAAACCATCTCGGCCCCTTATTGTCTAAATTCTTTACTGGGACCATCATCAACTCTGCAACCTTCTCCGTCAGGCTTTGAAAGGCACTAAGAACCTGGATCGGATCTGCCCCTTCTTGAATACAGTTCTTTATATCCTGTGTGCAGTTTTCCCTAATATTTTTATATAATAGGTCAGGAGTAATCGTTGACCATCTAAGGCGCCGTCTCCCATCAGTTGTACTCAACCTACCATTAATACATTTCCGGTCATCATTAACTATCCAAGGGCCCTTCAAATGAACAGTGAGTGGATTGTGATCGCTAAATTCACTTTGTTCAATATTAAAAGAGTCCTCAAATGACTGCATAGACAGAGAGAGTAACACATAGTCAATGAAGGTACCCTTCCCATGACCTTTGAAAGTTGGGATGTTAAAGCACATTGTGGGATCCCTCAATGACATAGCCAGGGAGAGATCTAAACAGTTCAATAAGTCATTAAAAAGTTCCCCCTCCATCGTATGTTCCAAATGCAATCCGCCGAGGCGGTCGCACTGCAGATCCTTTAAACATTTCAATAGGGGGTCGCCGCAAGGATGAACATTAAAATCTCCCATAATCATAAGATTATGAAGACAATCCCTCAATGAAGAATTAATAAATACGTTTAAAGCAGATATTTGGTTAGATCCTATGTTGACGTTAACAGCGTTATAAAAATTAACCAGACCAGCCAAACAATTTTCTCCATTCAATACTAAGGCCATAAATCCAGAATTTGCTGTTGAAATTCTGCGAATTTTACATGAGAGTTTAACTGCGATAAAAATCACCAGACCTCCCTTGGGCCTGCCTCTACTTGATACTATTGCGGGAACATAAAATGCCTTATACCCTTCCAGGAAAAAATCACATTCCACCGACCATGTCTCCTGCAGGCAGATGATCATAAATTGCTTGATATACATAATCCAATTATCTTTGATGCCAAACCTGTAATGTTCCAGGAGATAACATTGTTATAACTAGTTTTAGCCTGTGTGATTTTAATAGGTGATAACCCGGCTGATATTACATTGCCCAGGCCCACAGAAACCTCCCGTCAGTCACACGCCTCCAAACCAGATAGAGCATCGTATCTATTCTGTGTCTCCACATTAAGCCCATTATTACAATGACCAACAAAATTAAATCTATTCTGTATTTCTCCAGAAGGCCCACACCCACCTTGATTAACATTATACACATATGGTGCATTAAAGGCAGGGGTCAGAATTGGATTTGCTGGCCTAATTCTTTTTTGTGGGTGCGGATCTTTATTCAAATGTGCATAAAAGTAGCCCAAAGGGTGAACAGATATACTATCCATATTGCACATTAGTAAAGATGCTCTTAATAAAATTGTTGCCACGTGTTGGGGATGCCTGAAATTGACAACAATATAGTCCCCACTGCTTGTTTTTCTGGACGGGCCAACCCAATTCACCCTTCTTACTGCTAATATTTGGTCCGAATATGCAACAGCGAAACCGCAATTTTTACTGAACCATGCAACTGTTTTATTTTTTAGTGAGGTGTGAGATTCCTCATGTGGTAGAGTTGAGTGGTCATCACAGGGTGGAACATTTGTCAGCACCACCACATATGGTGCACAATCAGGTGGAAGATTAAGATAGCGGCTTTTCCGCATATCCCTGCGGTCATGTCTGCCCTCCAGGGCTATTGTGGGGTGAGTAGACGACGGAGGTATGGCTAATGTCGCAGGAGAAACAGGTACTGCTACAGCAATTTGCTGTGGGGTCCAAAGGACATTCCTTGTCATAGTTTCCTGCCCCTTTTCCACAACCTTAGCTCCAGCCATAGTAGCTGATGCCAGGTGTGTAGTTAACAAACCGCCAAGTCTGTCTACTTCCAATGCCAGAGTGTCAAGCATAGTTGTCAGAGGTCTTAACAACTCCTCTAATTTAGCCTCCATCTTTACTTCCAGTGTGTTAATCAATAGGGTAAATTGCTCTAGATTTAGATTAGCGTCACCCTCACTGTTTCTACTAAGAGTAGAGGATCTTAAATCACTGCAGACCGGCTGAATTTTGTCTGCTCTTTTTTTATTGTGCCTCCCAACCCGTTTTAATTGTGCTTTCCTACAAGAGCGCACCGGCCTTAGTGCTAATGGTGCTTTCACTATTTCCTCAGTTGAGATGTCAATCGAATCTTCCTGTGATTCTACATGCACCTGGGCAGTGACCGGTATCTCCACCCTATCTCTGAAATCCTGATTGATGCCCCCATCTATGTCAATCACTGGTGGGGTCATGACTTCCTGCTCTACTAGAGTGTTCCCCAGTCCTAGAGAAGCCCTACGATCATTATTTATCCGATTTATTCGTTTCACCAGGTAATTATCTAGGGTCCCTGGCACGGGAACAGTTTTGTCTGGTTTCAATTTAGGCATTATAACAAATATAGATAAAATGATACACAGAGCAAATGACACTATGCACTAATAGCAAATAAAACAAATAAAGTCCCACTTTTTCAAATGGTAACCAGCGCAAAAAAGACCCAGTTCACAAACCCAGTCCAATGGCTTCAATCCCCTGGTTGAATGGACCTCCAGACGCACAAAAGCATAAACAGTTTCCTACCGCAAGGGATGCTTGAAAAAGGTAAACCTCCCTTCACTGAGACTGTGCCGATCCGCAGGTGCGGTTTCATCAGCAGGGGCAGGGGCAATGAGCGGCAGAAAAGCAATCCAGAGGAGTGTAGCAAGTAGAACAGAACAGGAAGTGACAACCTTCAAAACTCCAGGGGGACCATAACGTTAAGGGATTGGCCCTGCCCTGGCAATGTCTGGCGATGACGGGCAAGGACGGGCCTGCCCTTGGCCCGGGCTTTGCCCGGGCGCTGCCCACGCGCGTCCCGCGCTGCGGGTGGCGCCCCGCGCTGCGGGTGGCGCCCCGGTCTTATGAGGGCTTCCTCCCCTCAGCTAGCGTTGTGCGCGCTGGCAGCGCAAAGCCCTCTGGGGATTGTAGTTTCACTTCGCCCAAACAGAGCCGTTCCCCTCACGGCTTTGGAATTACTGGTGCGGGGCGAGGCATCGATTATGGCGGACACTCCAACAAACAACCGTTCCCCTCACGGTAGGCAAGCAGGCAAGCAGACTTCAAAAGTGGCTTACCTAGCATCAGCAACAGCAAATTACAAAGTGCAGGGATGTTGTCGCCTTCTATAACTCTTGGTGTCCTGTTAGTTCCAGCATGCGGCATCCCAGCAAAGCACCTGCCGCCATGACACTTGTATGATTACAGTTGTAAGCCATTAAGGATTTAAGAGCTAATAAGGTGGAGGATGGGGACCTCTTGCATCTTGGACCAGGGGTGCCACCTGGGGCGAGATCCAGAAAGGACTTGCAGAAATCGCACTGGTGTATGGAGGGTGGGGTGAGTTCTAGAAAATAGCAGGAGATACGGGGGTTCAACTGGAAGTTTCTGGCAGCATTACCTTAGTCTAATGTGTTTCTGCACTAATATTGTCTGGCTTGCTCTATTGTGGGATTGCTAGATCCACTGCTTATCAGGCTGATACTTGACTGGCTGAGAATCCACCTTCCTTGTGGATCATGTGATAGGATGAAAGTCCCCATCTATCTGTACAGCTGTAACCTTTCTAACAGTTGTCCCTTTGTCCCTAAAATTCCTGTGGATGATTGGAAAAAAAGTTATTGGTGCTTTATAATGTGGCTACTGTTGTTCCAAGTTACATAAAAAAACTATTTTTCATTATAACAATTTCATCAAGCTCAAACAAATAGATTGATCAAACAGATTCACAAACCCCAACCAATCTCATATTCATACCAGGCATTCAATCATGCATACTCCAAATAATATAGCCAGCAACACATTACACTATTATTAGGTGTTTTTGGGTATATCCTAACCCACAAATATAATAAAAGCAAAAAATATATTTTCATATACCTTGCGCAAAGCCAATACGTTTATATGAAAAGGGATACTGAAGAAGGGGCCCAGAAGAAGGTGGTTTTAAGTGATTGAGGACTACTGCTCTTGGTATGCATCAGTTTGAGTGACATTTAAACCCCTGTAATCCACACTAAATCTAATCTCTGGTTTTACACCCTTTGAGTGAGGTTTGGGGACCAGTACCACTGGGCTAGCCCAGGGACTGTTAGAGTGGGTTTAATCACCCCTAGTTCTAGTATCTTGCTGACCTCCGCCTTGATGCAGACTTTAACTTGATCAGACAGTCTGTAAATCTTGTTTTTGACTGGGAGGCTGTCACCAGTGTCCACATCATGGACACACCATGCTGTCTAACCATGTGTCAAAAAAACAGCTCAGCAAACTTGCTTAGGACTAGGCCTTGGAGGAGTTTGTGGAGTTCGAAGCACCAAAAAACCGCAGCCGCACTCTGTGGTGTTTCGTGAATGGCGGAGTGCGGTAAGTCGCACTGATTTTTAGCACTGGGAGTTTGTCTCATGCTGTAAAATCAGCGCTAATAGCCAAATGTGCAGTACAAGAGGGAGCTGCTTTTTTCTGCAAATCAAGTTAAAGTTCTACCCAAGCGGCAGGTTCCCCAAGGCAAGCGCCAGGTTTCTCAGCGAGAGCGGTAGTGACCTGCCTTGACTGACCGTGTTGAGAAACCTGGCCTGGAGGTGGTCTAGCGTTTGATTTTTCTCTCTTGCGCTCATCAACTGAACGTTGGCGAGCTGCGCAAGAGGAAAATTCCACTTTGTGCCGCTTCATGGAGTTTTTCAGAACTCTGCGTGTTGTGGAAAAAATTCTGCGAACGCCGGCAGAGCAGAATTCATACCCCACCCCTACTTAGGCCTTGCCTGCAGTCAGCTTGCTGTTGTGCAGTAAGAGAGTCTGCTAAAACAACACCCTCTACTGAACCATCTTTTGGGTTGCTTGACAGTAGGTCAGGAAGGGGTTCCCTTTTCTTCTCTTGGCCTCCATCAGTGACCATGAGCATGGTCATATGAGCTTTGTGCTGGTGATCTATAGGAGTTTTACACAGACCTCTATGAGGACTCCTAGGGGTGTCAAAGACTACCAAGTAAGTGACATCCCCTTTCTTTTCCATAATGGGATAGGGCCAGTCCACTTTTCCTGGAGGGCTCTGGGAGCCACAGGCTCCAACACCCACACCAACTGACCTGGTTCGTACTCAACCAGTGCTGACGTTTGGTAATACCATTGCTTGATAAGCTCCTGCCTTCTTAATGGAATCAGCCATGCAATTATGCAGGCACACTACATAGTTAATGATGTCCAGTTTAGGCACTTTAGGAGGTTTCTCCCAGCCTTCCTTTACCAAACATAGTGGACCCCTAGCAGAATGGCCAAACAGAAGTTGAAAGGGGCTAAAGCCAACCCCCTTATGTGGCAACTCTCTGTATCCAAACAAGAGGTGTGGTAACAGGACATCCCATGTCCTTCTGAGCTTTTCAGGGAGGCCCATTATCATGCACATAATGGTTTTGTTGAATCCCTCAACTTAACAATTTGCCGGGGGATGATAGTGGGTGGTGAACTTGTAGATCACACCACATTCATCCCACATAGCTTTCAGGTATGCTGACATGAAATTTGTCCCTCTATCAAATACCACCTCCTTAGGAAACCCCACCCTGGTAAAGACACCAAGGCTTTGTCACTGCAAGGGCAGTGACAGTCCTGAGGGGAATTGCCTCAGGGTACCTAGTGGCATGGTCCACTATCACTAGAATTAATGTTCCCAAATGCGGTTTTAGGGTCAAGGGGATCAAGGGGACCAACTATGTCAAACCCTACCCTCTCAAAGGGAGTCGCAATGACTAGAAGTGGAATTAAGGGAGCTCTTGCCACTAGCCTGATGGGTGACACAGAAGCTCCTTCCCTTTTTGAGGCATCTGGGGTGAATAAAAATGGGCAACAAACCTGTCCCAGGTTTTGGTTTGTCTCAGGTGTCTAGCTAGGGGGATGACATGTGCTAAGGTCAGACTTAACTCTCTGTGCTCTTGGGGGGCCACCACTCTTCTGGCTGCTCCTGATTTGGGGTCCCTGGCCTAAGTGCACAAAAGCCCATCTTCCTAGTAGACCCTGTGGTTACCACTGACATCTCCCTTTTCTTGCCTTGCCGCTTGTTGCATAAGGCCTTGAGGAGTTGGACATGACTTTTACACTTTGCATGGGTCCTCTCTGGAGGGTGCCCGTGCATGTAGGAGCTCTGCCAGGTCAGGCCAGGCTCCTTCAATTGCAGTTCACTCCTCCGGCACCAGGGTATTTTCCTCAGAAGAACTCCACCCCTCTCCTGTGACCTCTTTGAAGCCACCTTAACATATTTCTTGCCATCTCTATTGTATTGGGAGCCTTGGTCCATTATTTGAGTTTCCAAGCTCCCATGACTTCCCTGATGTGCTGCTTGTGCTCTTGTGGTCACACAAAGCCACTCAGGGACGACCACCATTTCTGCATGAGCCTTCCTTTCCACTTCTGCCCAAGCAGACATTTTCAGATCATTTCCAAACAGACATTCCACTTTGTTGGCTGGGGACACAACCACCTTCTTTGGGCCAGTAACTTCTCCCAACTCTAAGCTTACCCAGGCCTTGGTTACCTGGTGACTAACACCAGGTATCATTTGGTTTGGGAAAACCAGTCTAGCTGCCACCACAGTGACACAAATACTGGTATGCCTCAAAGCCTCTACTTCAGTTCCATTGATCTTTGTCCTTTGTCTATACTTCTCCATGCTTGGAAGTAAGACAGCCACCCCACCCAGGGACACTAAAGTAGCCCAAGTGTAACCTCTGGCCTCTCCAGGGTATATCTCCATCCCCACTGCTATGCTAGCCAATTCCTTGGATTGTTTACCACTGGGGGGCTTTTTGGAGCATGCTGCATCTCCCTACTTATGTCCTGGTGGATGACAGTCATGACATATCCCATAAGCCTTTACAGGGCTGCAATTCTTACCTTGATAACACCTACCTTTGGTCTGGGAAAGTCTTGGGGTTTACCCTCCTGAGAAGAATTTTTGTGGGCCTTTTGAGAACACCTTATTTTCTATCGTTGTTGCTACTCACATCTTTCCCTTCCTGGGGAGTCTGAGCACAATTTTTCTGGTCACTCCCACCATAGGTCTTTCAGGACAGCCTGGTTCTCACCCATTTGTCAGCCATCTTCCACAGCTCTCTGGGAGAAAACAACTTGGAATCCACCAAATGCTGATGCAATTTTTCTGTGGTACAATTAGTCAACAGATACTCTTTCATAATTAAATTATATAGTCCATCATAAGTGTCCACCTCATTTACTTTTATCCAGCCTTCTAGTGCTTTGACTGAGGAGTCTGCAAAGTCCGCCTATGTCTGGTTTTGACTTTTATGGGTGTCCCTAAATTTCGCTCTATACTCTTCTGTGGTGAGTCCAAATCCATCTATCAAGGTCTCCTTAATATGCTTAAAGAACTCAGCCACATTCTCATTAAGGGTCAGAAGTCTATCCCTGCTTTTACTGAGAATAACTCCCACAATAGAGAGCTCAAATGCTGGTGACCCATCCTCCTTGTTTTGCAGGCCCTTTCAAAGGCTGCAAACCATTTGTCAAATCAAATCAATCTTTATTTTGCATTTGATTAAATGCATAAACGTACATAAATAAGACAGTACATATAATAAATACTGTGTACCATGAAATGCAGGTACAGTTACAAAGCAGGTCAAGCTAAAATGCCAATTTAGGTTTTACTTGAGGTAAAAAAAACCATTAGCCAGAGCTCCATGTGCTGAGTCAATAAAGTTAAAACACATGTAAATAACATACATAGGGATAAAAATAAAATTAAAAATAAAATTGATTTCAACCAATAAACAATTAACAAGCTCATGCATGCTAAATATAGCTGTGCAAATCTGGCTAGTATTAGGAAGCTTAGCACAAGAGCCAATAAGCATTTACATTGCTCGTACATACAAAATATGACTGTGCAAATCTAACTAACATTAAAATTAAAAGCTGAGCACGAAAAACAATTAAAATCAAGGTCTGCCCCTGATGTAACTTCATTCGGATAAAAGGGGAAGTCCGTTAGTGACCCTACGACTTCTTGACGCAGCTTGTAGGAAGGAGACCAAAGTAAAACAGACATATGGGGTTTCTAGATTCTGTAACATAGCAAGAGCCATTGTTTGGGAGCAATAACTAAACTTCTTCAACGGGGGATAATATATTGATTCCTCTCTTTTACATAGAAAGTGCAAAAGAACAAAATGTGCAAAGTTGATTGAGGTGACCTATTATTACATGGGCAAGAGGGGAGTTGTGAGATTGAGAATGCATTCATTTGATACCCCAGCATTATCAGTATATAATTCGATCGAAATCTGGTTAGAATATACCTGTGCTGGGTGTTCTCAACAAAAGAAAGTTGTGATGGAACATCTTGCTGTGAATGTGATAATCCACAATGGGTCGAAACTGAGGTTTTCCCCCTGCATCTATCCCACCTTTCAGAAGCAGTTTTCATAATAAAAGGTTCCTTTAACATTGATTTAGGTAAAACTACACACAGAGGCTAGGAGTGTCAAAAAGTTCCAATAGCCCCAGTGTTGTAAGAGTATGTTTTACATAGAATAGCCAGGGGATTTTGTGGTTGTGATCTAAAGACAAAATATCTTTCAGAATCATTTGATTCAGATCAGCACTATTCGTTTTCCACAATGGCAACCACAGGGAGAGCGGGGCCAGTTTGATAACATCGCTGATGTAAGGCAGATCAGCTTCCTTGTGAGCAACAAAATTACTACAAGGTGTTGGAACTGCTAACAGCCGGTTAAGAAAGTTGTCTTCTATTAATTGCAAAGCTGCAGTATCTGCTATCCCCCAGATCCCTGCCCCTTAAGTAGCAATAGATCTTGATTTAGGCAGATAGATTTTGATTAATTCCGGCACAGGCTTACTGCCCAGTTTTTTCGCAAAGCAGAAAATTACGGCTATACTCTTCCCCATACAATCTGCCCTATTCTGTACCATCGCCTTCCAAGACTGTTTTGAATCGAAGACCAGCCCTAAATAATTAAAACTTAAGACCTGTTCTATTTTTACCCCATCAAGGTAAAAACTTGGTGGTTTCTTTTTGGCGCACCACCCCCATGGGTAAAATAAAGGCCTTGTTTTTGTTTCCTTGAAGGTCGAGATCGGACATAAAGGCCGTATAATCAGTGACACAATTTTTAAGTGCTATGGCAGTTCTTGCTATTTGGAATATCATCACTATCACTAAACTTTGAGACAATCCTTTGGGGATCTTAGGGTAAAAAGCTTCCTCTTTTTCCCTATTAAAATTGTTGCCACCTTTATCTTTTTGCTTCAAGCCCATTTTGACCCTTCTTTCTTCAAGGGCTAGTCTTCTTTCCTCTAATTCAATCTTTTTCTCCTCCAGTGAGAGGAGATCAAGCTCTTCCTCAAGATTTACTACTACACTACCAGTAGGGGGTCTGCTATAGTGACTTCTATCAATTCCTGCTGCTGATGGGGGTCTGGGAAAGGGTGTTGAGTTTGGGTCTTCACCTTCTTCCCTTTTTCCCCATCATCTTCAATCTGGGCTGGGGCATCACCGTCACCCTCTTCAGAGTCTTCTTCTGAGGAATGGCCCTCTCTCTTTAGTTCCGCTTTCTCATAGGAGATGAGGGCCTTCGCCAGGTCCTCCATTTTAGCTGTCTCTCTGTAGATAATGCCCCTTGCTTTTCCCAAAATTCTTAGATCACTGATCTTCAGAGCTGAGATGACAGACAGGTCAAGATTCTTGTCAGCCTCCTGTGTGCCTAATTGTTTTACTGAAAGTTAAGACCTTTTTAAAACTTTACAAGAACGTTTAAACTTTTTTCTAACTTTCTCTGTCTTTTACTTTACCTTTGGAATGGGGGTCTACACAGGACCATGAACTTTCAATTAAAAAAATGTCAAAAAAATTTGAAAAATAAATTTTTTAGTCTAAAATCAATAGTGGATTTCTTGTGCAAAAATCACTTATGACCAAATGGTAATGCAAGACACAAGGCCAGATTCCTACCGCTGGAAAGGGGAGTATTATGCAGTGAGGCTGGTTGGGCTTCACCTTGCAATACTCTCACAATACCCCCGAATGGGTCCTTTGGATTCACAATAATAAATCCCTAGCTCAGTCCTGGTAGTGTGGCACAGAGCAGTCAGGCTTTACTAGAGGAACATATGTTAAGCAAATCTGAGTACCAACATAGATGATAAGTAATTGGCACAACTCAAAATCAATCTGACACCAATTTATAAAAAATAAAGCAGATTTTAATATAAATTTAAGACACCAAAACAAAGACAATTGAATGAGTGTAACCGGAGTTATGGATTTTAGAAGGAAAAATGAATCAGTGCACTACAATACTGAAAAACTTTAACACTGCGGTCAATGATGAAAAAGCACTAGTGACAATTGGTCACCTGAAGGTCGAGTTGCGTGGAACCCACTGGGGGGTAAGGTGATACGGGTCCCAGACCACAACAGTCAGTTGAACTTTACCTGAATCGTAGTGCCCGGGTCCAGACTTGCTCTGGCTGTCCCTGGTGCTGAAGCGGGAGCTGCAGAAAGCTGGTTTTACTGCTTAGATGGTGCTGGTGAGGAAACAGATGCATAAAAGTTGACAAAGGGGCCACTGAGGTGGTCAGTTGAAGGTGCTGCGGAGTTCCCTCGGATTACAGCGTCGAGTGAAGGTAATGGTGGCTGGACTGGCCACCAACAAGCCTTGGCAGTGGTTTGGATATTTCGACATCCAGAAGTCCGGGAGAAAATTGTAGCCACCTGAGACTTGCTGGGGGTCAGGACTACATTTTCTCACAATGTGCAGGCCCATCTAGTTTTGGGAGATTCCTGGAGGCAGGGCCAGACTGGGAACCACAACCGGCCATGGCAAAGTGCTTGGCCGGCTCCCCCTGGGGGGGTGTGCCGCCAAGCTCTTTGCCAGGGCCAGCTTTCGGCCAATTTTGTTACAGGGCCGATTTTGCAAAAACAGCCCTGTAACAAAAACGGCCCCCAGGGGCCCAAAACCGCCACCCACCCATGCGGCGCACCGTGTATTGCCCGGTGCCCGCTACGGCCAGTCCTGCCCTGCTTGGAGGGCCCGATGTCTAGTAAATCTTTGGCTCTGGGAGGGCTGCAGGGGACTAGATGTCGTCCTGTAGTGGCATAAATTAAAGTACATCATATAGTAGGAGTGCAGGTGCTTCTATGCTCTTGATATTATGTCTTGTTATCGTGGACGCCCATGGAAATTATTGTAACCCTACTAGTAAGAGTGTAGGTGTTTCTGTGCCCTATGTTTGCCTACTGTGATTCATGTGCTTCTCTTACCAAATAGGTTACTGTCTCTAAACATGCTGCATTACTTGTAAAGTATTTCTGGTGTATGTTGTACTTAGTCTTGCCTTGATCAGGATAATATGTACTATCTGAATAACTGCATAGTGTGCAATGTATTTATGATTCCTGTCATTTTGGTCTGGTTTTATGTACAATATCATATATATTTTTACATTATCCTGTGTGGAGTCTCTTTTGTGGTGTATTTATTGTGTTGCTGTCTGAGTGCGTTGCACAAACAAACGCATTACACATTGCCTCTGATGATAAGCCTGCCTGCTCTGCGCCAAGCTACCAGAGAGTGTGCACAGGTTATCTTTGGTGTGTAACTCACTTACTCTGTCTAGAGTGGTGGGTTATGCCTGGCTTAGGTGCATACCCTAGCCAACCAGAACCCCCATGTCTAAAATGCCCTAAGTGGGCTGGGTATGCCCAGACATGGTTCTCATGCACACTGCGTCACTGGAACCAAGCAGTACAAAGCTGATGAGCCCATTACTAATTGAAACCGGTCATGGTTTCTTTGTGTTCCGGTTTAAAGAGGACCTGGCTTGGCTGTTCAGGCTGGACTGTTCTTATTGGAGCAGGATCAATTCTGATTTCCACGTAGCTGGGTCCTAACTGAGGTGGCATGGTGTACAAAATAACAATGGATTGGGATGCACCCCGAGTGATTACCAGTGGCTGATATTAATTCAAGCATTCCATCCTTCACTGTTTTGTATTCTTATTATGTCACTCTAAGTGAGACAGATATGCCCAGACGTGGGTCCAGTGCACAGTGTGCCACTTGCACCAAGCTGAACCAGGCTGATGAGCCCATAACTAGGGTGAACCAGTCCTAGGTTGCTTGTGTTCCGGTTCAAGGAGAACCTGGCTTGGCAGTACGTGCTGGACTGTCTATTGGAACAGGGTCAAGACTGGTTTGCATATAGATGGCTCCAAACTGAGGTGGCATGGTGAGCAAAAAAATGATTGTTTGGAATGCAGCACAAGTGGTTACCAGTGGCTAAGATTAATTCAAGCATTACATCCATCACTGTTTTGTATGCTCATTGTTTGGCTTTTTCTTTCGCTATGGATCCAGGTTGGGAGCTCATATAAAAGTTGTTCGTGCATATGTGAATGTGCTCTCTGCATACTAGAGAACTGCATATCTAGAGTGTGGATCTATTTTACAGATTTTAACCTTTCTAAATGTAGGGGTGACATCAACTGACTCCATTTTCTACACACTTCCTTCCTTCCTCGTCAATAGTATAACATAAAACAGTAGCTTACTTTGCTGATGAATGACTCTTGTCTGCTTCTTGAAACCTGTATCCTTCACATGAGGATCTCTGTTAGTTTCTTTCCCACCTCTTGCCAGTACGATTGCAGCCTTAAACAGGTACGAACATGTGCAGATCATCATTCTGTGTCTATTGAAAAATGTGTTCGCAAATAAGGAGCCAACTCCTGTTAAGGTTCTTTTTGTTCCATCACTCAAATAGTTCCAAGAATGCACTTTGTTCCCGTCCACTAACTGACCCCATTTGTTGATTCCTACCTCTCTATGTGGGCGGCATAGGTGATCACTCATGTTCTCTGGCATGCCTGCAGAGTCACACATGGGGGCCAGCTTTGCAGAAATATGAGCTATCCAGTATAGATCAAACTTCTTATCAGAGCCTGGCAGATGCCTATAATGCCTATAGCCATACCTCTTTGAAATATTTAGGCGCCCCTAATTTATATGAAAAACCTTTTGCCGCAGATTTCCTCCACCATTTCATGGAGAAGGTCACTAATAGCCGCCATTGGAAGGCCCAGCAATACAAGTGAAAATCTGGTATCGCTAAACCACCTTTAACTAGTGTTCTTTTTTTTCTTAAGAATATTCTTATGCCCTTAAAAGCCCCCTCAAGCTGATTATTTTTTTCCATGTAATTTAGGTATAGTTTTATTTGTTGACATTCAATAGGATATTTTAAAAAAGGAAGTGAACTTAGGCAAAATCAATATTTTACTATGTTTGCTTGTCCCAGAGGGGAAACAACTGTTACACCACATGCGTTAAAACGCATGCTTTTACCCCGCATGCCATTACAACGCAAATGGCTTGCTGTAGGGGGTATAAGGTGTTGGATTTCACTCCAACACCTTCCCTACTGTTGCACAGACTGAAGTTGGAATAGTAAATTATACTATTCGAACATCCAGCGCAACCCAGAGAGCAAGTTGGGGTAATAAATTACGTTGTAATGGCATGCGGGGTAAAAGCATGCGTTGTAACGTCATACAACCATCCCAGAGGCGTTTTTTACTTCAGTATGCGTTGTGCCACATATAGCATTAACCCTTTTGATGCTTGTGACAGAGCGGTTCCGTCATGCGCGTCAGTCACGCTGTACGGATGACGGAACTGCTCCGTCACGGCCCCGCCCGCGCACGAACTCTTCAGCACAGCGCGGTAATCCGGTAATACGCGCCGTGCTGAAGGGGTTAAAGAAGAAAGGGTCACTTGCAGGTTTCAACCTTCATGCCGATGTTTTTAATTGACCAACTTCAGGAAATGGTGGGATGCGGCAAACCACACAAACACAGGATAATCAGCAGCTGGCAGCCAAGAAACAGGTAAACTAAGGTGGTGCTATCATCTAGGTGGGAAAATAAACTGCTGTGCTGGAGTCTTTTATGAGAGTTTGAGCTTTTGGCATGGTAAATGACAATGCCTTTTATTTATGTGTTGTTTCTAAAACAGATAAATGAAAGGCATTGTCAGTTACCGTGCCAATAGCTTAAACTATCGCAAATGCGAGACCTATTGCATTGCAAATGTATGTCATAACATTTTTCAAAAGCATTAGGAGAGAGCGTGGGAGGTTACAAAATGAGACTAGGCGGTACGAAGGAGGTACTACTAAGCCTTTTGACCAATGAACAGTCACAGTTTATAGTGGACAATGACACAAGCCAATGAAAAATGTGAGCGGAGAGTCGGCGGGACTTCAAGTCCCTACCTCAATACAGCATGCTTCGCAGAGCAGCATATGCACTGTCCAGGCTCGACCTAAAAAGCAGATTGCATCTGTGCTTCACTGGACCAGGCATATGCTCTGCGCAAACAATACCTTAATCGACACAAAATACAACAATTACGAGTGATACCTGCAGAGACATTTTATGGACTTTGCAGGCTGATCACAAATTCAAATGCCTGTGAGATGGAGCAAAAAGAACCCAAGGCAGGGGTGCCTGTCCTCCAGAGCCAGGGAGGCCACCTTTTAAATTCCAACAATTCATTAATTCTTACCAGGGCCAGCTCTAGAGCAATGCGACTGGTGCAGCCGCACTGGGTGCTGACCTGGAGTGGGGGCAATCAGTGCCGGACTGGGAACCACAACCGGCCCTGGCAAAGTGCTCGGCCGGCCCCCTCGGGGGCCGCCGAGCTCTGTGCCAGGGCCGGTTGCGGTTGGATTTTGTTACAGGGCCGAATTTGCAGCTATGCTGCAATAACGGCCCTGTAACAAAAACGCCCCCCAGGGGCCCAAAACCGTCCCCCACCTGTGCGGCGCACCGGGGGATTGCCCGGTGCCCGCTACGGCCAGTCCGGCCCTGGGGGCAATGACCTCAGGGGGGTTGCCTGAGTGTAGCAATAGGTACGATTTAAAAGCACCTGCTGCAGAGTTGTTACTTGCTTGTCCAGCTTTCAGGCAGCAATAAAAATGTCAAGATAACTCTTGTGATTAATGTTCCTGCTAGAGAGATCGGAGTTTTGTCAAGTGCCAATTTTAACTCATCATAAAGCAGCGCAGAGGGTTAATATGCCTGCTGCAAAGAACAGATCTGTATTTTATGTGGACAGCTGAGTGGATAAATAAAGCCAGCCTTTACCAACACTTTTAAACAAATTAAATGCATTTTGGAGAGAGGCTATGGAGAGATGAGTGGCACTTTTGCTGGGTGGTAGTGAGGGATTCCGAAGAGATCATATTGGGGGGGGAGGGGCACCCAAAAAGATTGTCAAACGGCGCCGCCAGTGCTAAAGCCGGCCCTGATTCTCACCCACCTCTATCTCTTACGTCATGGCTCTCTTGACCCTGCTAATTATTGTAAACTAATGCTCCTCCGACCTGTGATATGATCATTTTAAAGCTGTTTCTGTTTACAAGGCTCCTCCCTCCTACCCTCACACCTCTGATCCCTTCACCTCACCCCCCTCTCAACAGTTTGAGGTGACCTCACAGCTGCCTTAAGCACTCCAGAAACTCATGAAATAACATGTAGAATAGCATAACGTAATATTACATTAATTCCTGTGACCCAGTCACAGCACACACAGGTCTGCTCATTTCGAAGGGAAGGGTGCCTATATCAGTTGACACAGTTCTGTATTTTGTGCCTGTTACTGGGCTCTCCCTGTAATCGGGCGACACTCGAAGGGCCCAGGAGCACTAGAATGGGGGCACTTGACATGTCCCTTGGTGAACCCAGGAAGAAATGTTTCCTCTTGCCAGAGTAATTCTTAATACAACTGCAAAATCTATTTCACAAGTCAGTAGGCAGGCGCAGGCTGAGACGTGAGTGATGAAAATAATGACACAGTCGACTTACGTTTAACCAGCACTGTAAAACCTCCTGCACTCAAGCAAGCATTTCTTCCTGTTTCGTTGGCACTACTCCTGGCGCTTATTTCGACACAAAGGGGCATATGTACAAGCCGCTATTGCCACAGGAACAGCACTTTTTTTGACTTTCCTGTGGCGATAGGGGATTCGCCTTATTTACAAGGCAGCGTTAAGCCACTTAACATGGCTTAACGCTGCCTTGTATAAATAAGGCACCCTTTCAAGCTATGCTTAGCGTGAAAGGGGAGGACAATGGGTGGGAGGACAATGGGTGTTGCAGTGGACGTTCCACGGCAACACCCATTGATTATGATGCTGCTTCCTATTTACAAGGGAGGCATAAATAGGAGGCAGTGCCAGAATTAAGACTAGGGAAAACCTGGTCTTAACCTGGCATAGCGAGGAGAAATGTTTCATTTTTCCTAGTTTTTGCTGTTTTCATCGTGCAGCACACATGAAAACAACAAAAGGCCAATAATTGTTTATGTACAGGAAGGTCCCTCTTCCTGCACATAAACAATCATTTTTTTTAAATGCCGTTTTGCAGCTTCTGTGTGTGTTGCACACACAGAAGTTACAAAACGGCATTTCAAGATTGTTTATGTGCAGGAAGGGGGACCTTCCTGGTCATAAACAATCTTCCCCTGCACTCAGACACCCTTGCACTTTGGTGCAAGGGTGCCTACTTTGGCACTAAGCTGCTAAACACCAGCGCAGGGGCAAACGCAGGGCTGCACCATATTCTTGTAAATATGGTGCAGCCCTGCGTTTCAGAAGTGGCGGAGTGTGTTGTTAAGCCAAGGAGGCTAAAGATACTCTCTGCCGCTTCTTTGTACATATGCCCCAAAATCTATTGAAATTGCAATATGTCCATTAAACACCTTAACTTTCATTAGGGACACAACTTGCTCTGTAGCATCAGGGACGACCAGTTGGAATCCATGGCGTGCCTTTCACAAGCTAATATATTCTGTGGTGTTAATCCAAGTGGTGCAGTTGAAGTAAGCCAGTAGAAGTAAGCCATTCTGAAATGGTTGCCAAAACTGTGTTCTCAGCATACTAGAGAACTGCGTATCAGGGCCTGTATTACAATAAGTGCACCGGGGGTGCAAGGGTGTTTGCGCCTGCGTCCCCTTCTATAATACCGATAGCACTGGCGCACCTTAAGTGCCAGCGCTACCTTCAGAGCATGTTCCCTCATTTGCAGAGGGGCGTGCCCTATGCAAATGAGGGAATTCCTTTGACTCTGCGCCCACGCCATATTACAGACGTGGGTGCAGAGTCAAAGAAGCACTCAGGAGGTGCACTAACAGTACGCCATTAAAAGTTGGCGCACTATCAGTGCGCCTCCTGACAGCAGCCCTCTTCAGGAGTAAAGGGGGTCCCATGGACCCCCCACACATCGCAGTACAGGTGACTGCACCCGCATGCAAGGGGATCTCTATTCCCCTGTAAAATTGCAGGCGGATGCCGCCTGCACTGTGAAAACATGGAGCAGCTGCTCCGTGTTTTCACATGAATGCCCTGCCCACAGGGCAGTCAGAGTTCGCTGCTGCCCTGGTGGCAGCGCATACGTCATAATAGGGCGCATTGCGATTGTTTGCGCCCGGCCCACCTTTTAAGAGGTGGGCCGGGCGCAAACAATCACAATGCATAATACGGCCCCTAGAGTGTATATCTATTTTACAGGCTTTAACCATTCTAAATGTACGGGTGTCATGGACTGAATCCATTTTCTACACACTTCCGTCCTTCCTCGTCAATAGCATCAATTAAGAGTGGCTTATTTTGCAGATAAATGACTCTTGTCTGCTCCTTGTTGCCTCTATCCTCCACATGAGGATCTCCGTTAGTGTCTTACCCACAGCTTGCCAGTGGACTACGAAAACTGTGAGCATAAATAAAGTTAACACAGAACCAAGACCTCCTCTAACTACCATCAGGCCTCACAGTGACCACTGATGGGTGTCAACTTCTCCAGTGTAATACAGCTTTTGGATTGTAAAAACGTCCAGAAACAAGTTCGAAAGGAAGGGACACTGGCCTAGGTACGTTCCATCTGCTTCCTGTTAAAGACAGGATCAGGTACAAACGAGGACTTCGGCTGCATAAGTGTTAAATTCACCAAGCCCTGCCTCACTTGGGATATTCATAACCTGGCACAAGATATTAACGTCTCCGGAGAAAAATGAAATCTAGGGTTGTGGGTGCAGATACTTCTCTGGGGCAGGTCCTGTTCTCTGGAACACGTTTTCCTTCCAACCAATGGCAATTTCCACGTTTTAAAGCATTAAGGTAGCACCTACTTATTCAAGTTGTCTCCAACGAGTAGCTTGTGAGCTACCAGTAGCTCTCCTGCTAACTGTGAGTAGCCCTCCTGTGTGCAGCCCACCCTATGACTATCGAACCTTTTGCTTGGTTGAATTATATGTATACCAAGGTTAAAAAGCATGTATTCAGGACAAAAATGGGTGTATTTTCACAAATCATAAGCTGATGTCTGCAGAAAAATAGTTGAATTTTCAAAACGTGTTTAAAGCTATTATTTGAGTTGGAGAGATTTATTACTCATATTTATACCTTGGTGCCGGGGGGGATTCTAGCTATGGTTTGTATGTACTACCCATGTGCTATTTCAGCTCAAATTGTCAAAGCCTTTTTTACATTACTGCTGGAAACCCTGCCTAATGCATTGACATGTTCACTGCTGACCCTCTTGGATAGTATGTTCACTTTTACATCACTAGTATTAGTAGCTCGGGATGATTGTCATTGAATATAAGTAGCTCTAGTTATAGAAAAGGTTGGCGACCCCTGTTTTAGACCTTTAGGGTGACTGGCGCCAAGTCACCTCGCGAAAGGTGGTGCGGGCCTTACAAATGTGCTCACTCATTCTGATATTGAAACAATGGCATGAATGTTATTTATTTATTTATAAAGTTTTCTATAGCGCGAACATGATCCCGAAGGATATCAGATTGCTACAATTGGAGAGAAGGAAGGTAATAAATGCAGTACTGGCATCAAATAAGAATATTAGATAGAACAGTTACAAACAAAAGGGGTCAATAGAGAATAATACAATAACTAGTACATAGTGAACTACGAGGGGAGCAAATGATAAGTTAAAGAAGAGTGGCACCCAGCGCAGGTCTTAAAGTTGTAAGTCCAGTACTAAGAGAAGACGATTAGAGAAGAAGTGCTAAAACCCTTCTACTGAAACCGCGAAAACTCAACAAGAAGAAAACATATACCCGAACCTTTTCAGGGATGGCGCCCAGAATATGGAATGCGCTACCCCCAGAAACCAGACTTAATCCTTACACGGCATCTTTCAAAAAAGAAGTGGAATCGCTTTTCATGGCTAAATTCACTTGAGCATGGACTACGGTTATATTGCTACATAACATTTCTTCTTCACAGATCCTTTTATTGTATATTGGCCTGTCAGGTCTCCTGGATACTGTAACTACATTTTGCTTGTTATGCATTGAATGTTTTGTTATGCACCTATACCCATGTATCTATGATAGTAGTTTTTTTTTGTGTGATTTTTTTTTAACATCAAGGACCAGCATTGAACCTTATGGTATTTTCTTTGTATTTATGTAACAATGTCACCTACCCTGTAAAGCGCTCTGATACCCCCAAGGGTCTGGTTCGCGGTATATAAAACTTTAAAAATAAAATAAAAGATTCAAACCCATTTAAGGTAAGAACTTGTTCATAAGGAATCTTTTAGCTTCCAATTTGAAAGTGACCATGGAGGAGATTTTGCATACTTTCGGTGGGAGATAGTTCCAGATCTTCGGGCAGAGCCAGAGAAAGCTCGGTGACACGTTCTCTTTTTGCGAAAAATCTGTGGTTTCAGGAGGAAAGAGTTAGCACTTCTTGAAGGTCTACCCGAATCATTCTAATATTGAGAACATAAAATGCATTATGGTCTCACTCCATTTTGCAAAGAGTGCGAGTCCATTTCTACTAAGGTCTTCTTGAAATCTTTGTTTTCAAAATTTGAGAGACATGAAAGTTTAGCAAAAGAGCTCTTATATCTGAACCACTGCCACGCTCCCCCCAGAAATGACATGCCCTGACAGAAACCCTTCGCCATGCGACAGGCCTCCTGTAGGACAATGGCCGCTGCCACATTGGCATTGCTGCTTTCTCCTTCCAAGAGAATCACCCTACATGGAATTTAAATGTATAAAAAATTTTTAATGAGCGCTGAAAACCCATAACTTCAATATTATTACTTGCTTCATACCGCCAATCCACAAACACAGAAAAAAACACAATTCAGGGAAGCTTCATATAAATCCTCTTAGGCTGTATCTGCCCCCATAAGTAGCATTTTCCACATCTTATCTCCCTTAATCTGAGAAGATAAAGCCCACATGCTTTAATTTGCTGAAATAAATTGCTACCTTCGTGGGCGGCTATTCCCGGAATTGGCAAGCCGCTGACTGTTAAAGTAGATGCAGGCAAAATTTGAAAAAAGGGGCGAGTGACTTTATCGTGCAGGGGGCTTTCAGCAAACAGAAAAGAAACTATGGGACAAGGACTCAGCCAGGACTTAAATTGTAGATAGGGTGACCAGGCACCCCGGATTTGCCGGGATAGTCCGGTTTTTAGCAGCTCTCCCGGCAGATTTCGGCAGATTTGGCTCATGTCCCGGTTTTTAGAGAGGGTCGAGTGAAAACAGTGAAAGTGAAAGGTGTTTTTTTAGTCTTTCCAAAGCAGGGCTATTTAGCAGCTGTTATAAGTAAACACTTTTATTAGCAGGTAATATGCTGGTTTTAAAAATTACATTTTGTTTATTTGTTTAGTGCTTCTGCGTTTCTATGCTGAAGAGGGCTGTTATCTTTGCTGCTTCGTTAATGTAAAATTGTAGTCCTTCCTCTATTTTTGCGAAATGTCCTGGTTTTTCGGTCACAAGTTCTGGTCACCCTAATTGTACAGGTGGATTCAGTTGCTGGACCAGGACTTATTTTTGGTAACAGCGACTTATTTTTCACTTTCAGAATTTGCCCTTGAGCAAGGAGACAAAGGAAGAAAAGAGAAAGATAGGGGTCCCTGTGCTGAATTAAACACTGAGCGTAACTATCATTGTTCTAGAAGGTGCGTTGACACAGGGCCCAGTGAACTGGGGCAAACTCCAACCCAATTATGAATGATTTGCAGTTGTGGAGCCCATTAACGATACATTAGTACCCTACATGCGCCGCTGCTTGGGGCGTAGTTTACCAATTGCAATAGGCCACAATAAGGAGGCTAATTGAACCTAGGGCCGGTTTTAGCGCTGGGGGCGCCCGGTGCGAGAATCATTTTTGGCGCCCCCACACCCCATGACCGCCTCCTCTGATTCCCTCACTGCCACCAGGCATAAGTGCACCTCATCTCTCCAATCATATTATTGCTAAACACAGCACCCCCACACGAGGTCGGCGCCCCCTCTACAGGTCAGCGCCCAGTGCGGCCGCACCAGTCGAACTGCCCTAAATCCGGCCCTGATTGAACTGTATAATCAAGACAGGTTAAAGGCCAACGTTTGCCTACTTTATTCCTGAATACGATGTGGGAGGTAAAGGAAAGTGTTATTCACACCCTGCGGATGTCCAAACGTGGGGTGTGTTAATTGCTGGGTATGTAAATACCTAATTTTCCAATGTTTTTTCAGGAATTCCGCATGTATTGAAATGTCCTACACGTTTGTCTCAGTTATTTTAGGCAGGTTTGACTTGGAGAAATTTACCAGTGTGTATTTGCCATTGGTGTAGTAATTACCACAAGTGTGCACAAAGAACAAAAGACTTGTGTTGCACAGTACTTCAGGTTGAAGGAGTGGGTGCAAGTCAACTTCAGAAGAGGTGAGTTTTTACTTTGAATCTGAAAAGAGTGGCTTGCTCTGGCCCAGGGTTTAAACTGAAGCGTGTTTAACAAACTGTCTGCATTGTGAGAGTGCACGAAATGGAGTGTGCCTGGGTGAGGGTGCGAAGTGTGCAGGAGCGGAAACTAGTTTTAATGTGTGTTTGAGGTAAATATCTGCTTCTAGCAATAGACCATACGATGAGGGACTGAAGCATCCCTGATCCTAACCTAGCAGAAAGACAGCAGCACTCTCAAGGTGTCCAAGGTCAGGAGGATGATAGTCAAGTAGTCGGTTTTTACTCCCCTCGCACTTATCTTATGTGAGTCGCTTGTGGGGTGCATTTATGGTGCCTACGCCTAATTCAAGGGACTAATAGGAATGCAACCAAAGTAAGTAAGGAACAGGAGACAGAGGATGAGATGTTTAGAGGGTGGGGGAGGTTGTTGTAGGGGATTGTTGACTTATACTCAGGTTTATGCTATACAACTGAAGCCCTGAGTACTATGTCGGTCGGAGTTGCCTCTGACCGACATCGCTTCGGATTGGGAACCGACCGACCTCAGGTTGGCGGTTCTGACTCTAACAATTAGGATGCGACCACACATGGTGCAGTCGCAAACTTCCATTTTTCAATGGGAGCTTTTGCGGTGGGCCAAAACCGCCCACAGCACAAGCTCCCAGTGAGAATTGGAAGTCTTTAAACAACCCTGCATGGTGCCTGCCACACGGTGCAGGGATGTGAAAGGTGGCACCATAGGTGCCCTCCAGGGAGGGCCAGGGAGAAAGGGGGCCCTGCTAGGGGCCCCCAAAGACACTTTCCAACAGCAGTTCCATGTCGGAAAGACCAAAATAGAACTGCTGTTAGAAAATACCATCATAATCCCGACTGTGGAAATGCCATCCTTGAGGGATTATGAGACCTTTCTGACTGGCGGACGGGCTCCTTGAGCCCATCAAAACCGAGTCGGATTTCCCCGCTGGTTTAAACTCCGACTGCCGTCATTATAATACGGCGGTCGGACTTTAAATCTACAATGTCGGTCGGAAAGCCTCCGACCAGCAGTTGGAGGCTTTCCGACCCACATTGGAATTAGGCCCTGAGCGTCTACTGATAGCATAATAAGGGTTTACTGGAGCTATGTCGGGAACTACCTGAAAGTCTGTTTGGAGCTATCTGAGGGTCTCTTGCTATACAATGCCATATTCGTACCCTTTAGAGGCGTTAGGGCACTTTGCTCCATGCAAATTCTGGTGCAAATTGAAGTTCAATAAGTGCCCTCCAAAAAATTTCTAGTTCCGACTGAGGCTGACATCAAACTCAATTCATGTCAATAATGTGAAGCACATTTGGCCCCACAAAGAAGACAGAAAATGTTAAAGTTCAAAACTGTAAAGGTTTATTAAAAGATTTGCAAAGTTACAAATTCAAATCATCAGGAATAATTGTAATTCAACACCAGTACTTGAAGGCATTAGTCAATATATTCAAAGTAGTTCAAATCATAAGAGCAAAAACAAACTGTTAGAAGGTTGTCTAAAATAAAATGCTGCCAATCAATGCTCCAACAGAGGGGATCTCCCTACAGTACTAAGCTAGGGGAAAGTCAGAGAAATATGAATAAAAGTCAAGATAGTGGAATTCTGCTAGGAAGTCTCCAAAAGGCTGGAGCAAGCAGCTCCTCTAAATGATGGAAACATGAATTTGAATCTAAAGGCAGGATGAAAAATATCTGAATCTAAAGGCAGCTAGAAATGGATCTGTATCTAAAGGCAAGTGAAAAGGCATCTGAATCACTAGTGTGAGAGCAAGAGAGAAGAGTGTGAAGGCAATATAAAGGGCATTTTCATCTAAACACTGCAAATGACAGAATTCTAACATTATCAGTAACACATAATTTCTCAAACAGCTAACCAATCAAGTGAAGACAGATACGATACAGTTTCAGTCTCATTAAAATATACAAAACTTTCTCACAAGCTTTGCTGGTGCGGCTAAAAGTTCTCCATTTAATTAAGAAATTCCACCACAATCTCAAAAAACAGAACATTCTTTTTCACATCAGAGATGAGAAAAAATATAAGCGTGACATATTGATCACTGTTGTTTCAGCTTTTTGACTGGAAAATAAATGTTTACGTTTCATAAAGCAAGGTGGCAACTAACATTAGGCGTGTAAAAATACAGGCCTATATTATCTATAATCAATCTAAGCATGGAAAAATACACTTTTACTACAGTTGCCTACTAATGTTGATATATGTGTAAACAATTTAATTATGAAAAAACTATGAAGTAATTATAACTATTGCCCCCATAATGCACTGTCTTGTTATCAATGATCTAATTTCAGATGTGATGATGATAATGAGCAAAGATTTACAAAGTGTGACAGATGCTCCGAAGAGTGTCCCAGCGCTAAACTCCAGAGCAAGAAGTTAAACCCGGACAAAAAGCCATTTTTTTCAACTTATTATTAAAAATCTGTTCAGTCTCTACAGGGGATGGTCAAGGGGAAGTTTATTCCAGGCAAAAGACCCCAGATAGGAATCTCTACAGGAGATGGTCAAGGGGAAGTTTATTCCAGGCAAAAGACCCCAGATAGGAAAAAGAGTGGCCACCTTTTCTAGAGCGATATATCCTTGGCATCACTGCCAAGGTAAGATTGGAAGAGCGAAGATCCCTATAGGAAAAATAAAAATAAATTCTTGTTGGAAGATGTTGAGGGCCTACATGATCTAAGGCTCTAACGGTAAGTGCAAGAATCTTGAGCCAGTGAAGGTAATGGAGATGCAGGAGTCCCTAGTTCTCACAGGAAGATTAAGAAACAGCTGCATCACCACGTATTGTACAACCTGAAGCCCATTTAATAAGGAGTAGGGCAAGCCCAGATGCAGAACATTGGTACAATCCAGCCTCGAAGTAATTAAGGCCTGAAACCAAGACAAGCCAAAGTGTGTGCTTCTACATCTTTGAAATGGCCGGATGCTTTGCCATTGGTGTTGATGAGTCTGAGCAGATCACCCGATCATCATAGGACAGAACTGTCTCCCCATGATATCATCATGGGAAGGACAATGAGATTGGCAGCAGTACCTGCAAATTAGCTCATGAACAACACTTATGATCTGATACTAGATCACTGAAAAGGTTTGCCTGACATGGTGCATTCTGTGTCTCATCCGGTTGAAGCTGTTACAGCCCCATCACACCAGGAGCAGTACCACGACTTAAGTCCTGGAGACTGGGTGGTGGTGAAGAAGCACGTATGAAAGTGGTGCTTATAATCTCATTGGCGAGGGCCATACTAAGTCATACGCGTGACTGCAACTGCTGTGAAGTGCTGAGATCTTCCCAATTGGATCTATTACTGTCCTTACTCACAGGGTTCCATGTCCACTTTATGAAATAATAGCACCTCTCCCAGAAGAGCCAGTGGTGGTCGAGAAATTAGTGGCCATGACAGAAATAGACTTGGTTCCTGAGGAAGGAGCTAGTGCTAGAAAACCACAAGGGGCAGCGGAAGAGACAGGTTCCACAAGGAGAAAGTGCTTTCCCAGATATTCATAAGGATATAGAGGATTCAGACCTGAGTGAAGGAGGAGAAGAGACAGCACTCAGGAGGTAGAAGTGAGTGAGAGTGCCCTGCCGAAAGTACTCATCTCCTGAATGGACACCATTTCTTGCAAATGACAGGAAGAACGAGTTCTTGGAATTTTGGGATCATTGTGAAAGTTCAATTAAAACTTCGGGAACTTGATCTCCAGTTTCATCTTATCTTTGAACTTCCTTTGTTAACAAGACTAAGCGCCTTGAGACTTCTTATATTAGATGTGGCTGAATTTCCCTTTTTGGATGCAAACGAGTTTCCTGTACTAGTTGATAAACGGAAGCATTTCCTATTGGGGCTGATAGTGAGTGAATTAGAACCACATTTCATATACTTTGTAGGGAAGAAAAATTACTGAGGCGCAATGGAACCAAAGGAGACTAAGGTTGTCTTTAAGAAGAACATGGAGTAGGGCTAAAGAAGACTAACAAGAGTCCTGTGTATATTTTGTTGCATTTCGTTTGAAAATTGATTTGCTGTCTGCACAGGTGGAAAACGACAGATAAGTCTCTGTAGCTGCTGTGTTCCACCCAAGGTTTAGATTCCAACGAATTAATGGAAGCCAAGCCTAATGCTATTAGGCATAGATATGTCATATTAGGCACACTATTGGCTTTAGTTGTAGTATTAGTTATAGTGCTTATAGAGCTAAATTCAGCAACAGATAATTCAGGGGCATATAAATCCACTGTTGCCCTTACCATGCAACATTCTTCTGATAGTAACATGGAGTTGTGGGGGGTTTAGATTGCTTTATGAGCATATAGACACAATGAATGGTAGAAATGATGTTTGTACTCAGTTACCCGCTTCTGCGTCAGAGGGAATTTCTTATCATCATCTCCCTCTAACATATGGTATTTCTTGTAGTCTCCTACTAAGTATATTTTATGGAGAAGGTAGTTTTCAATATTATTTTTCAGATGATATAGTTCTCCCACAAGGTCCCCTTATCAAACATAAAATAAGAATCCTTATTTTAAAGGTCCAGAGATTGCAGGCAAATATTTTCTAGCTCTTAAGTCATTGGACACTGCGTATGTACGGAGACATAATTTGACTTGTATGATGTCAGATGTGGAAAGAAATTCTTTGGATTTGGTGGAGGATAGATGGAGTGACCTAAAGTCTCAAATTTAAACTGACAAGGATCTTAAAAATCACAAGTAGTAGCGAAGAAATTGAACATTAATAAAAACGAAATTTACCCTCTGTATTTTTTAGATCAGAAACACAAAGGAAATTTGTGTATACATGTTGATCAGAGTTATATAGATCCATTGTTTCTAGAGAGGAGTGAATGTGAGCATAATTTTTGAGCGAGATGGAAAAATTCTCATCTCTTGGAGGGACAGTATCCTGCGATTCCTAGAGTCTATTTTATTTGTGGGCAAAACGCATATTTCAAATTGCCAAATGGATGGCATGGTACCTGTGATCTTGGCATCGTTTTCACAAATATGTATCATGTGGAACATTTTAATGATCCTGTATGGGACGAAAAATCCAGAACTAAATGAGATGTTAATTCAGCAGAAGTAGCAGGAAATATTTTTGGTGCTATAATTTCATCTGTAGGGGTGATTCAGAATGACTTGAAAATTAGGACGCTGTCTACAATAGTGCATAAATTGGCTACTAGTACTGCACTTATTACTTGTAAATACTGAGATGATTGCGATAAGGTCTATGGTCTTACAGAACCATCTTGTGTTAGACCTTTTGCTTGCAAAAGAGGGCTGAGTCTGTTGGATGTTGAAAGTTCAGCAATGCTGTACTTACATACCAGGCAAAAGCAAGGACCTGGATAAATATTTTAAGAATATATCCGAGTTGATGAAGCATTTGAAAGAGTTAGAAGCAACAGGTTTTTTGAAGCTGTTGGAAATGGGGTTGCTTTGATAGATAGATGGTTTGTAAGCATGGGAAGTGGAATTTTGGGTGCCATTATGAAACCTCTTTTGATAATCGCCCTTTGTGTGATATTTCTATACCTGATCTTTAAGGGATATCCACATGCACAAGCTATATGGGAAGTGCTGGGAGTGAAGAGAATATGAGCAGATGAGGAGTTAGAAAAAGGTCAGAGCAGATTGTCACGTTGCCGGTGGGGAGGACTGTGATTCTACCGTGGGACATTCCTTAGTATGTAAACAAGTTAAATTGCACGGCGCTTGCAACGTGTCGTCCACTAATTTGGCCTGTATTTTAAAAGGGACTCCAGTACCTGCGATAATTCCCACGCTAACTTTACTTTCTAATGGTAATTATCTTAGCCTGAATAACCATAATTGCTGCGGTTTACGGGCAAGCATCCTGTATATAATAACTGACACACAACGTGTTACATGTAGCAGCAATGTTCTCTTTCCACCCCCATAGGGAGTTTTTGAAACCTCGCTGTGGCCTTCAATTCCAACTTTGAAGACAGACTTCAAGAAGTTAAGCAGGCTGAAAGCGCTATTGTTTCAACAAGAAGTCGCTCTCACATCGGCTAGAGAGACCTTTAAATTGCAGGTGGCTAGAACTTCAAGTGAGTTTCAGTCACTGCTGAATACAAATCTCCCACTCCATTTTGGGGAGTTAATACACCAAATATCTAATGCGTCTGGCACCAAAGGACTGGCCATTTTTTAAAACTTGTGGGATCCGGCCTGGTGTCATCATTCCAAACTATATTTGGTGTTATAACTGCTTTTATCCATTCTGTTTTTTCCAGTGCCTTAGGTGGGTTGCCTCTTTTTCTCTTCAAAATTGGCAGGCTTCTTTTCTGCCTGCTACATAATGTCTACCCATCCTGTGGTTCAGCCTAGCCCCAGACAATTACGGCTGTACCATGAATGAATGCAGCAGCTTTTTGGATGCCTACCGGTAGCCACTTTGGGCATCAGTTACCGGCTCAACTTCCGCTATGCCTACTTCACCTGCGTACAACCTGTGTTCTACTGTCTCCGGTGCCTCTTCAATTGGGCCATTGATATATGCCTCTCCAATACATCTCTCGTTGACCTGGATTATGAACTGTTGGTGGGTCCGTTTATGGCTCACGACCAGGACTGTTCTGGGGACAACCGCTTGATGTATGCCGCTACTCTTGGAGCTTGGCTGGTTTGAATACCTGTGCTTCTGCCCAGCACTTCTTAAAGCAGTGTCATCGAATTTCACGCAGGTTGTCCTCTAATGCTTCTCGCCACACAGGGTTATGAGGAGCACGTCTGTTCATTCATGTTGCTTGACTGGATGGCAACCCTCTTTGGAGGAAGGTGTGTGGATGCCATTTGGAACTCATTGCCTTCTACAGTAGACATGATCTTTTTGCTTTTGTTGGACAGTCATAGTCTGACTTGGGGAACCACCTACAAGGCGGTCTTTTGATATTTTTAGCCACAACTTCTGAAAGCTTTTCCATACATTTTGACTTTTTGGTCTGATTCTAAACTAAAAATTAATATATATATATATATGTTTTTTAATTTATTTTTAATTTGGTTTATGGCAAATACCTTTGGCTCTGCTTACCTACATGTTCTCTTAGTATCAGTGCTACTGCCCTGGTCAAGGGGAGGGTGTCACATGGCCGGTGGGGATATTGTTGACATCACTGAGTTAACATGAGCCCTTCAGCCATGATTCAGCTGTGCACACATTACTAGCTGCTTTTATTTTTGCAACATCTCGGGACGTACTTTTTACAACGGAACTATTCGCTGTGTTCGTTCTCTGCCTGTTCCTGGAGTTTAGTCTGAACATTGTGAGCAAGGTCAATAAACAATGCCCCTTGTTGTTCTGTTCCGGTCAGGCCCTAGCACTTAGACACAACATACCAATGCAGCTGGTGGGAGACTACCATTTTGATATTACGGGGATGCATGCATGAAAACACACACTTAGAGAGGGACATTTCCAGGGAGAAGAGCAATGCGGTTCCTGTGATGTAGATATTCCATCTAGGCACTAAGGTATGGTGTCTGCTGACAAAACCTAGAGATCTTCTGTTATATAATATCCTAGCAAGGGGAGAGAGATTAGGCTAAATTATCTTCTCTCTATTGTCTTTTCATTATGACATTTCCCTTCATGATATATGGCATTGTTGCTATGTTGATAATATTTGTAGTATGCGTACTTCTGTTTGTTGTGGCACGTATACTGCATTATAGAACATGATAGTTTAAATAAATATTCTAAACTATTTTGTGTCTATGTCAGACTTTATTGTGGATAAAAACAAGAGTGCGAGTGAAACGGGTTTGCCTTGTTACTGCGATTCCTGAGAGAGTCAGGAGTGTTGTGTTCTGGGGTGTCTAATCCTTTGCCTCTCTGTGAGTGTGTAGGAGAGCGAGTGAGACACTATAGCTAGTTGGTCCTGGGCTCGTGGGCACTAACTTGGTGGGAAGGTTTAGCCCCCTATACACCGAGGTCCCATAATCCTGTGCATAGTTCTGTGTTTGTGCAGAATCCCTGCAACAAGATCTTATGATGATATGAAGCGTTTATGGGAGTCCAGGCGAAAGATACTCAAGACCACTACGTTTTGATTAGTATCATCTGATAATTATTGATTGTAATCTGCGATGGCTTGATCCCTATTAGAGGGGGGATTGGAGTAGCACAATTTTGGTTCCACCCTTTTACATTTGGCTGGCCCATATATATATTTTCCTTCGGCCTTATTTACTTGTGTGATGCAACAACACCAACGAGATATGGTGTACTAAAGGTATAGAAGGTGCATTTATTGTGTGTTTATGACATATATGTGTGTGCATATTAATGTTTTTCCTTTTTTCAGAGACATCTAGATTACTGATATTAATCTTCTATAGGCTTAGACTGCAAGATGGTTCGCTAAAATGCATTTAATGCATGTCATTCATCATGGATTAGTGAGAAGGATTCATATTTGTGTCCAAGGCTTGCTTTATAAATTGTGACCTTTTGTCAGTTTTGGTTAATAATACATGTATTTGTTTATTGTGCCTCATATAGGAGTACATTATCATTGTTTGGAATATATGTAAGCTGTAGAATGAATATGCCTTTAAAGAAAACTGCAAAGTTAGCGTAATTGTAGGTCTTAAGCTTACAGTCAAGACATTTAATACTAGCGTGAAAGTTGTTTTCTGCATGTTTTCTCCTCTGCAGGTGCAGACCAAAGGCATTCATTAGCTAGTAAAAAGCACATTGTATTCCAGAGATAGTGACACAAGGAAAAATTGGCAAGGTCAAATAATATTAATGAAGAATAAAGGGAGTGTTACCAGTTGGTATTATCAGATGAAGTAAGAAATTCAAGGACGCCTTGGAAGCAGAGGCTGGAAGATGGGAGTAGTGTTCAAGTTAGAAAATTCTTTTTTTGGGAACTGTAAATGTACTATGATGTGTATGAGGTCATATTTATTGAATGTTCTTTGTGCATTTTAATTAGTGTAACCATTTTGGGTTTGATCAAATTCCCTTTGGACTTGGGGAGACTTACCTCTCTTTTCATCTCTTTTTGTGTAGCTTCATGCTATACATTACTCTTTACCTATAGAATTTCTACAGAGGTTCTGATGCTGACACTTTTCTTGCTTCCTTGATTCAATAGGGTTTCCCCTATCTTTAGTTTAGTGTGGGGCTTAGTAGATATTGTGAATCTTCTCCATATATAGGGAGAAGGATCGAAACAATTTGTCTAGTCATCAAACCCTATTCCTTTCTTTTTTTTTTTACTGCCACAGAAATTCGTGTATGCTCCATGTTGTTAAGGACCAATATTGTACAGTGCTTTGTTCTTTCTATGATAATCCTGTACTTTTATAGTGTGTTGTTGGCATTGATTTATATTTGTCTGGCTTTGAGTTTGCAATAAGCCTTTTAACTTCAGGTTACTGGCTCAGACTTTTATTGTGTGGTTTTTAATGGTCACACTGTACCTTAAGATTTGAATTTGTTGCTAAACCCCTTTTCTCTCAGGCTACTAAAAGGGTCCCTTGACCAGAGTAAAATGGAAGAAACCCTCCAGAGCATCTCATATGTCAGTATATTTTAGGAGGTGTGATCACCTTTTCATTAATTTGTGGTTGCAGCACATGGCTGCATCAAGGCTTCCTATGCTACCTGGGCAGTTGGAGACTTTCAGTTATTTCCAAAACAAACAACAAAGTGTGTTTGTCCTTCCCTAGTCAGGATCAGTCTCAGTCAATATAGGGCAGTATTGCACCTTGAACAGAGTTCAGACATTTGCATTTGAGCCAGTTGAGGTACTCTGTTCACTTTAGGTTTCCATCACAGATTTGGTTGTGACAGAGACTTATGAACTATAATTTGATAATAGTGCCTTGGAATGTGGCGCAGGTGTTTGATTGCTCTTTTTTCTTGTCGTTTTTATTCTTGATAGTGAACTAATAAACAATGGTAGTTGCATTACATCTGAAACATGGTGTGTCATCTTGGATGAACTATGTCAAGGTCATACTGCTTTTGCATATTCTCTTAAAGTAAGAAAGGGGCTGGGAGTGAGAGGATATGGTAATGATTAGATTACTACTGCTCATTACTCTGATTATTTCTCTCCATCCCTGTACCTGTACCCTATGAAAGACTTGTACATAGAGCAGGCAAATCATTTCCTACAAGGGATGTACTTTGCAGCGGACAAAATAAAAATGCTTGCTTATCTACAGTTATTTAGCCTTTTGGGGAACAAAACATGGACCAGGGACAATGGAGGCATTATTGCATTACATTACAACCGGGGTGCATGCTTTTTTTTCTCATATCACCTCAAATGTATGGAATTTAAAAAAAAGGCTATAGTCAAATAAATGAAAGACTGTTGTTTAGACACCTCCTCAGATGCCCTTTCCAATCAGCCGAGCATTTGACTTAGTCATTCATATTTTTTACATGAACCATACAGCCCATGTACACTCCAGGTCTAATCTGGTGTAATCATCCAAGATCATGTCAAATGATCACTTTCCTGATGAACCAGGTATGAAATGATTGCCACAACTGTACCTTTCCATTACAGCATTGCACATCTAGCAGTTAGATATAGTTCATAGAATTTAACTATTCTACATGTACTAGAGCCACCTCCTAAATCATTTTTTTTAACACATTTTCATCCTAATATCACATAAAAAAAGCCATTTACTTACGTTCGATTATAACTTCTTTCTGTCTTCTTCTTCTTCTAACATCCTAAAAATAATAAGACTTTTGCTTACCTCTATTTTTCACCTGATAATTTCTGTTACTATTTTACCCAGGTCTTGCCAATAAGGATTACAACTTCGGGCAGGTAGCAAACATTCGTAAGTCATCTGCTTCCCAGCAGCCATCATTTCTAACATCTGTTTTCTGTCAGTTTCCTTATTTTCAACAGACTGAGAGGAATCCAATATATCCTGTAGAGAGTTAAAAGGTGGTTCTTCCTGAGAGCTGTAGATGTTACAATACCGTTTAAAGTGTTTAAAGATACTTACCATAAATTTTCTAAATCCCTCGTTGGTAAATATGCTTCCCATACACAATGTGGTGGCTTCTGTTTCTTTTCCGCTTCCTTATGTAGCTTTCACTACCATGAGGAGACTTCCTTTTTCCTTGGTGAGATATTTGTAGCTCTAGTTCCATTTGGCATGTCTCCTTCCAAACTTCAGTCTTGTGATTCACTCCACATAGTCATTTGATGATATTTAAATCTTAATAAATACCACCTGTTTTGACCCCCAACCAGTCCCAATATAGCAATCTGTCTCTTTTCAATAATTGTCCCTATTTATTAATTCCTGCTTCTCGCAGCAGAAAGCTTAACTAATCTCTCATACATTCTGGTATACACGGAGGGTCCGATATTGGGGTTGACTCAGTAAAATGCATGATGTCTAGTATAGTCCGTTTACCGTACACGAGTCTAGTTGGGGGTCTTTTAGCATTGTTTCAAAAATGCAACCAGTTTTTGACTGATCTAGGTTGAACATCAGCATTCAACACTTCTTTAATCGCAATCCCCATCAGTACAGTTGGAAATCTAATACTGCTAAACCTCATTTACCTAATCTTCTTTGAGGTCCATATGAAATGAATTATTTTTCAATGTAATTTAGCTACTAATTTCTGCTTGAAACTCAAAGGAATATTATAGAATATGAAGATAAACTTGAGCAAAACGGTCATCTTGACTAAATTTACACTCACACAACTTTAAAAGAAATTTTGCCACATCTTCATCAACTCTTCTGATTCTATAAAAGTCTTGTTGTGATTTAATTCTGCAACCCTTTCAAGATTCTGAACCACTTTTATCCCTCGATATAATATTTCCTTCTTCAATTCCCTTTTTTCCAAGGTCTCATTCCAAATCATGATTTCAGTCTTTGAGTCATTCATCTGGTAACCTGAAAATTGTAAGAATTTGGGCAGGTGGCTATAATATACGGACAAAATACTAAAGGGAAAAGTGGGAAAACCGTGTCTGGTCCATCACATTATGCTGAACTGCACATATTCCCATGTATTAACACTCTTGCTCTAGAGGAGCAGTATACCAATAGTAGTACTCTTCAGAGCATCTCCCCTAACCCGTAGAGAGCCAACACCTCCACTAAACATTTCCATTTAACTATATTAAACACTTTTGTTGAAACTAATATATGGATGACTAGTGGTGAGCTATGAACTACTGTCAGTTTTATGGAACCCACATGACTGTGTGTTAGCTCATGTAAGTATCTTCCTGGCAGGAAAACCCTTTTGACCTGTATGCATCAGACTCTCCGTTACCTTACTTAATCTACTTGCTAAAATACTAGAAAATACTCTGTAGTCACAAGTTAGCAAAGATATGATCCTGTGTGAGTCTCAAATAGTTGTCTTTGGTTTGGTTTCAAGAGTATGCTAATGGTAGCATTATGCCATATATTGGGCAGCTAAGCTCCTTTGTTAATGTTGGAAATAAACTATTTTTTCCATGTAAGAATAATTTTTTACTTGGTTTCAAACGCATCGTGTTCTGTATGCAGCCCGGCCCTAGGTCTTTGCCCTTATTCATTTTTGATTGCTTTACATATTTTTCCCTCTTGTATATATTCAAAATTATCTGTTGATCTAGCTTCAGTTTCGGAAGATGTTCCTTTTTTAGCCAGATAGTTAGTTTGGCTAAATTAAATATATTGTCTTCTGTGTACATTGTAGAACATCAAAACATTTTTTTCAATTTCCTTTCATTGTTGCTATGTGATCTTCATTGAATAATTCTTTCACATAATTCCTGATTTAGTCTGCTTTAACTTTCGAGGCCAGTAGCTTGCCACACTTCCTACCACATTGCTTGCCATTTTCAAAATACACCATTCTACTACTCTCCCGTTTCTTCTGATTCTTTTCTTCCAGGCTATCTTTAAAGTCTCTCTGAAGGCCCTGTAGTGTTTGTGCTGATGTTTCTTGTTTTTTTCTTCGAGTCCATGACTTTTTAATTGTTTTTCAATGTCAACAATTTACTTCTCTATTCCGAGAAATTTATTTTTCTCTTGATTGTTCCTATAGCAAGGGATACTACCAATCCTTCCCCTCGGAAATGTCTTGTATGAGTCCCATACTATGTCAATGTGTACCAACATTATAGTAAATTCAAAAGGTTTTCCATATGTTTTTGTAGTTCTTATATCACCTCCTGCAATGGCAGGATTTTTCTTTCAATTGACCACCTCGAGTAGCAATTTTTACAGGGTCAACTGAGCTGAAGGTGTAATGTGGGGTGGTCAGCTTAATGAGCAAGCCGGTGTCTCGCAGTTATAAAATTATCTGCTTCCCTCCTGTTGATTAAGAGGTAGTTTAACCTTGAGTAATATCCATATTTAATACTATGAAATGGGTACTCTTTTAGAAGGCCTGCTCTCAAATGCCAAAACTTCACACAACCCCATATCTTTTATAAAGGATCTAAGGTACTTGTATGTTCTAAGGGAGTTTATATCTGTGCATTGTGATGCTCTATCTAATTTGCTACCCAACAAAACATTAAACCCCCCCTATTATGATATGGGAAGTATACTCCAACAAACTAGAACATAGATTTTTTAAAGTTTACGGGTCATCAATATTTGGACGGTTAAAACCCATACATGTGAAAATATTCTGATGGGCCCTCATTGTTGCTCTCTGCATCATTCACTTCATAGTTAAGTATCTCAACACTGGATTCTCTTGTAAATATTCCAATATTGTATGTTGTTTCCTTTTTACTCATTTCAATTCCTAACACAAGACCAAACATTCCTGATCTTGAGGAGTAAATGTTATGTTCATATTAGACTATGGTACAATATGCAACTTAATTTGTCAGCCTACCTTCCTGTTTGATAGGTGGACTTTGTCTATTTTTACTTTTTTCTCTCATATGCTCCCACCTAGTGCTCCAACCCATATCTCCCTCCCTTGGGGAACCCTTCACTATCTTTCTTGAGGCATGATTCTAATGCCTTTTGAGCTCTCACCCCGGGCCTACCTCTTATTTGTACTTTACCCAAGTCTTGCTTCTAAGTAGAATCAGACTTCATCATAATATTAACATCGTAAATTATGCTGATGATACGCAGCTGATCCTTTCCCTTGAGGGAGATCAATCGACTTCACTGGAAGTGTTTCATAGCTGCCTGCATGACACAGCACTTTGGCTGCAGGAAAACTCACTGCAACTTAATGCTGGTAAGACCGAGGTGCTCTATTGCTCCTCGGATAGGATTCCCCCCGTGATGCCCAGCAACTTCTGGCCCAACGACACCTCGACCGCTGTTCGACCAGTAAAGACGGTTCGTAATCTGGGCGTTATGTTTGACAACAAACTGACTATGGAGGCTCAGGTGACGAAAACAGTGAGCTGCTGCTTAGCCATTATTAGATCATCGCGGAAGATTTTCCCTTTACTACCCCCTCCTGCGCGTTCGTTAGTAGCACATAGTACGATTCTCAGTCCACTAGACTATTGTAACGCCTTGCTACTTGAGTCTCCGAACTTTCTTCTTGATGGACTGCAGAGGATTCAATCAACGGCAGCCAAGTTAGCGCTAGGATGGTCCAGAAGGTCCTCTTCCTCCTCGGCCTTGGCGGAGCTGCACTGGCTCCCATTGAGACAGAGAGTTCAGTTCAAGTCTCTTTGCTTGGTGTTTAAAGCCCTGCATGGGCTGGGGCCTGTTTCGTTGCAAAGAAAGTTTGAGTGGTATGTCCCCGTGAGAACTCTTCGTTCCTCACTGGCAAGTCTGGTGAAGGTACCTAGATTTAGGAAGGTCAGATCAGGCGGCAGATCCTTTGGGGTTGCAGCTGCTAAACCCTGGAATTCTCTCCCATTGGAGCTCAGACAAGTTAGTGACCTTCTTCTTTTTAGAAGGCGATTAAAGACATGGCTGTTTCCTAAGATCTAGCATTGGGGCATATATCTCTGTTCCTCGCTATATTATACTCTGAGTTGCTAGCGCCTGGATGCCTGCCAGGTGACAGCGCGCTCTATAAATGAAATAAATAAATGAAATAAATAAATAATAAAGTTATCCACTTCGTACAGTTCACCTCAGATTGAGAATTTTAGTGTTCCACATCAGTTTGAGCATTGCGGGAGCCTTTAATTGAAGCCTTGTTCCATACTTTATAAGTTCATTCATATGTTTCCCTAGTTCATAAAGCATCAGGAGCAGCTTCTCCACTATGGTGGAGGAGCGTCGCCCCACTGCCCGCAGAGGCAAACGAAAAATGAAATGATCTTAATGCAGATCATTTTATCTTTTGTCCTGTGGCTGAGTCTTGGGGGCAGGGCCACAGACTGCAGCAGGGGCAGGAGCAGTGGTGAGCCCTGCTGCCAGTGTGCATGACAGTTTGGCCGGCTGTCTTAGGACGGCCAAACCGTCATGCGGACTGGCATCTCTCCAACCCAGCTGTATTTCTGGGTGGAGAGATCAGCAGGCACAAGCTTCTAGCTCCCGATGGAGTGCAAAACCAGTGTGCTCCACCCAATCCCTACGCTGCTCTCATGGTGAGAGGCGCCTCCGGATTGGCCGCAGGGAAAGCTGAGAGCTTCAGCCTGTACTCAGAGTAGAAGACTGGCGAGCAGAGTGGCGAGCAGAAGACCGGAAGATATTTTTTTTTATTGTTGCAGCTCCCTCATACTGCCCCCATCCTGTGCTGCCTCATCACATTTCCCTTATACCAGCCGCTACTCTATAGCACATCTTGTGTGGAGCGAGATGTGGACGACCTAATGCAAAAATTATGATAATGTACTTGTAAGGTTTTCCACTTTATGGCTGTGGTACATTTCTCTTTTTGTCCTCTGTATGATTGGAAGTTTACAAAGATCTTTTGTGTTTTCTTTCAGTTGGGATTTGCTTTAAAGGGGTTTCGATGCACTCATGGAATCTCTGACATAAGATCCATCAAAGTGTCGGGTGGAGGTATTCCTTTTTTCAATATGTCAACCATAAAAAGCTTTAAATCTCCTCCTTCCACTCCTGTAATATTTAATATTCTTATGTTATTGCACCTTGTATTATTTTCTAATCTTTCCATCTTAACTTGCATCTCAGTATCTCTCTGTTTTAACCTCTGTATCTCTTATTTATTAATTCCTACATTGCCGTTAAGTTCCTGACCAGCTTTCTCCAATGCTCACATAGGCAGTGTAAACTGCCCATCTTCTTTTCAAAGATTACACAGAATTCTTCTATTTCCTTCTGATTTATTTCAGAGAACTGTTCTTAATTTCAGTTGTCAGGCCTACTAGCCTACCAGCACCTTCTGGCCACTGACTGCAGGGGTCCTGTCCTTGTCTGCATCTGTTCTCTGTACCAATATTGTCTCTCTTACTCTCAATCTCAGAACAAGGGCGGAATGGCCATAGCGGGCACTGGACGTTTCCCCAGTGGGCCGCCAGAGTGGGAGCTGGTTTTAGACCCCTGGGGGGGGGGGGCATTTTTGTTACCAGGGGCCGGCTTTGTATTGCTGCAATATCGTTTCCCTGCAACAAAAGCGGCACAAAGTTTTCCACTAGCACTCATAAACTTTTCATTTATCTTTTTGAAATGCATTCCATTTTCCTTTAAGGAAAACATGCTGTATTAAAAAAACAACAACATTGGTTTATGGAAAAGCAATCACAGACATAATGGTCTGCTGACCACAGCATGCCACAATCCCTGTGATTTTTGCGATTCTTAATGGGTCTCGAACTGAGACCTAGCTCATGAATATTAAAGAGGTAGGTCTATTTGTGACTTACTAGGAATCTCAAACTGTGTTAAACACATATTTTTACATGTGTTTTTGTGATTACCAAATAGCGTATCGCAAAACTTTGCTATTTGTTAATCTCAAACACTTTCCTACGTACATCTGGCCCTCAGTAACTTCCAATAATCCAGACTGAGGGCAAATATACAAACCATTTGTGTGGTCGCAAACGCCTTGATTCACACAATCAGGCCGTCTGCGACAGCAAAAATGCGTTTTGGCATGTACAAAGTCCAAATAGTGATGCAGTAACTTGTTACCAAATTGCAATTTGGGTTTTGCCATTTGGTATTAGGAATCCCTTCCTAATACCGAATCACAGTGGTATGAGGTATAAATTATTGACATTTGAAAAATCATGGTAACCCATTCACAAATAAAAAGGGGGCCCCAAGGACCCTTTTCCTTTGAGATTGCTTTATTTAAAATTAATCACAAACATCATGGATTGCTGACCCCAAGGGGCCACTGTCTCTGTGATTGCTGCGATTCCTAAAGGGTCGCAAATTGCGACCTACCTCATTAATATTCATATGGTAGGTCAATTTGTGACCCATTAGCAATCACTATTCAAAACGTTTAAGTTTTCTTACATTATGAATTTTGATTTCCTAATTGCGATTCAATAGGAATCGCAATTAGGATATCGCAATTCTGAAGTTTTGTACACGTGACCCTAATTTACTCAGCCTTGCCTAGATAATATTGAGAGTGCTTCTCATATCCATGATGTGGAAATATCTTCCTGTTGGAGAGGATGGAATTGAAAAAGTTAAGTAAACATTATACTTTGATTTATGTGGAAATGTAATATCACTTAGGGGAGGATTGCCGGAAAACCACCCCATTAAGAGTTGACATCTGAGAAATTTGGAATTACATAAGCTACCTGAATAACTGACCCACCAAGACTCTCCTTGACCTTCTGGAACTTCTTATGTAGCAATGGAGCTGAGGGAAGCAAAGCAAATGTCAACATTAACTCAAGCATAAGGCTCAACCTTGAGTACCAAGGTCCCCTGCCCATCCAAGAGGGAACTGGTCTCACTTGCTCTTCAGATGAGTAACAACTGCATCTGTGACGGATGACCTCAGACCCAAAAACGAAGTTGATCACCCCTTGATAAATTCTCACTCATATGATGCATGGAAATGGCTGCTCAGGCTGTCTGCCTTTGTGTTTTTGATCCTCACTAGGGTGGTTACTAAAAGGCTCTGTTGCAACACCCACACTCACAAAGCCGCTAACAGCTAAGATGTTGTGCACCTTTATCACTCTAGACCGCACCATTGGTAGAAAGGCCTTGAATGCTAAACAGGTTTCCTTCCACTTCAATATGTTTGTGAGAAGCCTCTATCTGATTTGTTTTCATAAGGCACTGATAGAATGTTCCCTCCAGTGGGCCCACCACACTGCACTGAAGAGTTGATGATGACAATTAACTGTCATTCCATCAACGGTTTCGTAGAATATGCCTGCCATTCCAATGTCTGGAAAAAGGGTTGAGAGAGTAGGATGAGTTTTGACTGATAGCCCAGCAGATGGTGCCATTAATCACATGTGAAGCTTGGCCAGGGCACCATACCTGTGTGGGATGCCTACAGCAATGCAGGCTGTGGCAGACTCAAGATCGAGAAGTGACCCTGCTTGAGGAATGAGTATGTGTTCACTTCATTCTTCTCCCCTTGAGCATGACAACGGGGTCTGGTTGGAAGGAGTTATTTTGTACCAGATACAGAAGAGGTTTGTTAGCAGGCACATTCACGTTCCCCAGGGTTAGATTCACCACTCGCGTAAGGTCAGTGAAGGCAACCTTCAAGTGGGAGTAGGAGGAGCGAAAGCCCAAATTGCTGAGTGCCATCTAAGCTTTATTAGAACATTGGAATGTTGAGCACTCCAATGAAGACAATGGAGTGCTCTGGTCTTCTAATGGCTGGTAGAAGACCGAAGCATCAACATTCCAATTTATTTTCACAGCTGTTGCTGTGAAGAAAGGCCTCACGGAGCCCGAGGAGATTTCAATCACCTCCGACTCCATGAGGCCTTTGTTTTACAGATTAGAAGATTCTGCCCTCAATGGGCGGAACGTTCTAATAGCCTTAGAGTCCTCCGTAGCGGGATCTACCAGCCATTAAAGGCCCACTCTCTTGTTAAAGGCCCGAGCCGAAAATGGCCAGTAGAGCCCACTACGTCGGGCGCTAGGGCTATATTATCACTACTTCACTCGTAGGACTCGTAAATTATATCATGCGCCACGTGCCTGTGACCCTGTAATAACAACCGGGCTATATTGCCTGGCAATGAAATCCAAAGTCTCTGTAGGCGTTGGTGTACCATTGTTTGGACTGTAAGCTAGGTAGCGCCGAAGGGAATTGACACTGATGGTAGCTCACCATGTTAAAGCATGAGATGAATGTTCTCCAAACAAGGTACACAGACGTTATGCAGATCAGTTGCTACACACGGATGATGGCATGATCCACATAACTAAAAGTGGTAGGCTGGTGACTTCAAATGCTACTGACGTGAAAGAAGGTGATGGCGCCAAAACAGAATAAAAGGGTCTGAATAGACCCAATATTATTGGGGCGAGGTTCCCTATATGGAATTTATTGTGTGGGGTAAGAAACAAATGCCGAACTACAATGGCAGAAGATAAAACTCAAAAGAGCGCATAAAGGTGTGCGGATGTGGGCATGCAGCACAACAGCATGTAAATCTTTGAATAACACAAACAGGTCCCCACCCTGCCATCAACTGAGTATGGGAAAAACACAGGCCGTTAGAGTATGATCCTGGAATTGTAATAGAATTACAAGTATGTAGGAGGGCGTACACATAATTGGTTAATAAAATATGGTAAAATTGTTATAAAAGTTATCTTTTAATAGGCTTTCTTATTTTTTTATGATAGGTTCACTATAAAAAAAATTACAATCATTGTTTCAGAATCTGTTTTTGCTAGATAAGTTGTCTTTAGGGATCTTTACTTTTTGACAGGGAGTTTTCGGGATCACACACAGGCGAAGGCATTCAGAGTTCGTTCTTATCAAAGAAGATCCCATAATGAAGACTTACAATTCGAGCTGTTACGCATTCTATGTCACTTTCAATCTTCATTCAACTTCAATTTTGCAGCATTATTTTTAATGTGTTACAATAAAGCAAACATTTTCCTCGCACAGTCAAACCTTATCAATCCTAGTCATGCAGCTTTTTCATGATTTATTGTCACTTTCGCCCGTCAAGAAGACACTTCGACAATTACATTTTCTAAGGTTAATTTTGTTTGTCTCTTTCTTTCATGCTTATTTAGCAAACGTGATTACTGTACACGTTGCATTCTCTGCAGCGAGCGTGATTAATGTTCCCTTGTCCTGCATGCATTGGATTTTGAAAAACAATTACCTGTGTTCATTCCTAGCCCTCTTTGTACAGAGGTGCCACAATTACCTACCTGAAGTCTCATTACTCCAAGTCACCCTGCTTCATACCTGTCCTTTAACAATTGACGTGCCCCTAGTTCCCACAGACACCCCTAGAATTATTTGAATTATTTTTTTTAGTTATGTGATTAAAATGAACAGGCCTAGCCGAGGATGACAGCTAAGGAGTAAAGCTATTTCGGGGAGTGGATGGTCTTAAAGTTGATTTTAGAGGCCACCTCCTTTTCGTCGCCCGGCTGCTCGTGCTGAGCCCCCCAACCCCCGCAGCTGGTTTAGGTCCCGTTGGGCCCAGGATACTGGGGGTGCAAGCTCTCCGGTTTCCTGGACACGTTGCTGGAGGGCCTCCGCCCCTGATAATGGCTTGGGTTGCTACTGGAATTACCTTGACTGCTCGTGTTACCCCCCTCTCTAGATTGTAATACGAGGGGCAAGCGGGCCGGGCAGGGTGACTGCCAAGTACCCTACTGACCCCACAATGTTCTAGTGGCTCTGCAGGGGTACCGTGGGCAAGGACAAAGGGGTACAGAGTAGACCCATGTCAAGATGGATAAGTACAGTACACCGGCTCAGGGACACGCAAGGGCCACAGCTCCAACTTCAACGGGGGCATCCATGGCGGAGTTGTCTGCTATCCTGCTGGCTATTCAGGCCTCGTGTGAGGCGGTTGAGAACTATATAGAAGAGGTGCTTATGGATGTCCCTCTGATCTGCCAAGATCTCTGGAACATGGCCAATGGGGCCACGGAGGCGGAAAGTTGTGTCTCGACCCTGGAGGACGATGTCACAGCCCTCAAATCTATAGTCACCAAACTCCTATCAGCCACCAGGTAACTTGAGATGCAGGCTGGGGATGTTAAAATAGATCAAGGTGCAAAATAACCTATGGTTTGTTGTGTTCCCTGAGGGAGCCAAAGCAGACGACGCCACGCACTCTCTAGAGTCCCGGCTGCGGACCTGGATACCTGCAAAAGCCCTCTCTAAGTGGTTTGGGCTGGAGTGGGGCCACAGATCTCTGGAGTCGAAGACCTCATCCAGTGGCTCCATCAAGACCACTCATAGCCCGCGTCATGAGCTACAGAGACAGGAACGCTATACTTCGGAAAGGCAGGAAGCACGGTAACCTGCCGTACCAATCGACCCGGATCATGAACTTTCCGGATTACACAAAGATGGTGCAGGACACATTCTAATTCTTTGAAGATGTCAAACAAAAGCTCTGGGCAATGAACCTTTGATGTATGTTGATTTCCCCCTCCTCACACTAAAGGTGATACATGAGTCTCAAGTGCCTTCTTCAAATCCCTGGAAGAGGCCTGGGAGTGGGCAGCGGAGAGTTGGGCTCTTTCCTGCTGGTCTCATGTGGCCTTGCCACCACAGGTCTGGGGGGTTCACCCGGTTGCCTCATGCCAGCTGCCCAATACCCCACAGGTGCACCCACTCTCGGAAAGGAAGGGGGTGCCGGGCTCAATCCATTGACATGTCCGATGTCTAAGTTCGGGTGGAACATTCTCAGCCTCCTACAGGCGATCAGGTGGAGGTGCCAGGGGTCATGCCTTGGGACCAGGTGACACTATGAGAAAGCCCTGCAGTGGGTTCCATCAATCCGAGGGAGATATGCATGGAGGGGCTGTGCATAGTCCATCTGGGGGAGTACCTCTGTTGGGTGGCTCAAACTATTCCACTTCACCAGAGGTCAGTGGGACCACTGAAACTCCCTAAGCCAGTTCCTGCTTTATTAGGAGGGCTGTTGAGGGTGACAGATACTTCTGGGAGGGAAGTATGGGGTGGGGGAGTTGGGGTAAGGGAAACATAAGTTCATGTGTACTTAGTTGCTATTGTGTTTTTACTTCAGCATGTATACACACACACTCACTGAAACCATCTGTGTCCTTTTCACACTTCACACATGCACCCCACCGACTCGAGTACCTAGGGACATTGACTTCCTGACAGGCTGAGATGGATGACATTATGTTTCTTTCATGGAATGTAAATGGAATCCTAGACAGGGGCGTATCACAGGCCCCCACAGCCCCCGCAGTGCGGGGGGGGGGCAGCCTCCAGGGGGCCCCATCAGCACCACACTTTGGCTGGAGAGCTCCAGATTTAGTCCGGAGGGGGCCCCTCCACGTACCCTGCAGAGGTGCCCCCTCAAGTTTCGTTACACCACTGCTCCTAGACCATATCAAGCGAACTGCAGTCCTTTGTTCCATTAAACATTTGCTCCAGCAGTACTCATGCTTCAAGAAACCCCACCTACTGGGCACCCAATGTTCTTTCATAGGGTGCTATAGCTATACCAGAGTGTGCTATTCAAGTTTCACCAGGGGATCCAGGGGTGTGGTCCTCCTCCTCTATAAAACCCTCTCCCTGGCAGTCTCAAAGACCCACATGGACCACTTTGGTACATACGTTGAGCTAGAGGGCCACATGGAAGTGGCGCATTTGAGGCGTGCTGACCGGTGCTCGTGAATTCTCCCAGGGCTGCACAGTTGTGGTGTACCCAATGCGATAACGCGAGCAGTGACACAACGGCGGGGCTATCGTTCCACAGGCTTACTACGACCAACATACTACAGAACTGGATCAATGCTTCGGCCTCTGCGTTGTCTGGAGGACGTGGCACCCACATACCCAGGAATACACTCACATTTCAGCAGCCCACAAGACCTACTGCATATTGACCTTTTCTTCCTGCTTGCCCTGGAGACACTATAGGCCGTCAAGTTAGACATCCATCCATGTGGCATTTCTGATCACTCCCCGGTTTACCTCTGTCTGGGTTCCTCAGAGTCCCCTAAAAGGCAAATGTGGTGGTTCAAATCATGGCATCTGACTGACCCTAAGTGTATCGACTTGCTGGCTTCAGAGATTAAAGCCTACTTTCAGGATAATCAAGGAACAGTCACTTCCGCTGCCACTCTATAGTAGGCGGGCAAAGCCGTAATCAGTGGAAGTGCCAAAGCATACGTCCACGGTAAAAAGAAGGCAAAGCAGCGCAACATATCTTAGCTTGAAACTAAGATCCCAGCATTTTGAGAGGCAATATGCCTTCGATCTGTGCCCCACCATGTTTTGCTTACTAGAGTTAGACAAGAGCTCTCTTCATCAGCTGATGCTCAATAAGGCCTGCCAGTGCTAGACAGTGGCTGTCCAATGTGTCTATGAACACAATGATAAATCTAGCATGCTCCTTTATTGGCTGGCTACTGCAGACCACGTAACTAGAATAGTACTGGAAATAATCGATGAGAAAGGGTGTCACGAAACAACCGCAATCCAAATGGCACAAGCTTTTGCTGAGTACTACTGCACTCTATACGCTCACTCTCCCTGCATGTCCCTCTACCTGCCCTCTCGTAAGCCCAGAGGGAGGCACTGGTGGCATCCCTGATCCTAGAGGAGGTGGAGAGGACAGGGTCTGGATGACTATCAGGTATAGTACTACCACAAGTTCTGTGATGTATTGACACCCTCCCATTTGCTCAGCCTCTTTTTAGAGGTGATTGCTGGCAGAAGGTTCCCACCAGAGCTGGACCTGGCATCATAGTTCTGATCCACAAGTCCAGGAGATCTCCAGGACTCTACCCTTCTTGCAGCCCAATATCACTAATCAATTGGGAGCTGAAGCTCTTTGCAAAGATCTTGGCCCGTCGAGTCTTTCTGGTCCTTCTATCCATCATCCACCCGTACCAGTGCTGCTTCATGCCCTCTCATAGCACCTGGATCTACATCAAGTGCCTTTATTTGGCGCTGGCCCCCCGTTATGAACTTCAAGAGTTGGATGCCCTGCTTCTAGTTGGCATTTAATGCTGTCAATTGGCCCTATCTAAATGCAGTGCTGGAAAAAATAGGGTTCAGTTCCCGGTTCCTTCAACTACTGGAATTCCTATACGGCCCCCGGCTGCCCAGATCAGGGTTAATGGGTTTTTCCCAGACCCCTTCCCTATTAGATGGGGGAATGAAGTAGGACTGCCCACTGTCTCTACTTCTCTTTGCCCTGGCTATTGAGCCCTGGCTAGTCTTATCCAATGTGATGCCCAGTTCTGGGGTTTACGGTAGGAAAGGAGGAGAGGTGAAGACCAAATTGCCCCCCCAAAAAATTGCTACAGCACCGTTTTAATAAAGTGGGCTGAATAGGTCGCTTCTTACTCCAGGCATGTACTCTGTCCCTCAGATCTCTTAGCCTGTCCATACAGCAACCACTGGGCCCATTCTATCAATATTACAAGCCCCAAATCAAAGCCCTATGCTGGAACCTCAAAATGATGGAAGCTTCACATTCCTGGAAAACCAAGCTCTTGCCCTTGAGTCAAGCTTGAACTAAGAGTTGAAGACTTTAGCAGGGCAAAAGCAACATCAGAAGAAACTGTATGATGCAAAACAAAAGTCTCAAATAGGATGTTTTACAACCACACACTGAATCAGAACTGGAACCAGGACATCTTTTCTCAGTGTAGGGTGACCACCTTCACCAGGGCATACCTTGTACATGTAACTGTAATTTGTTCCACATATTCTACTTTCACATAAAATTTAGTCCACAATTTACACTGGGTCAAAATCCTGCCAATTCATTTTGCTTTTGGTTTTTTGAGAATCAATCCCACTTAATTTGCTTTTCTAGAGAAGCTAGGACTTAGGGAGAGTATATACCGTACTTTGTTATGTGAATGTATTTATCTTGGGGATCAGACAATAGCATCATTGTTACACAAATGATGTTCTCTAATAGATTAAAAAAACTTGTCAGGAAGTGCAACATTGGAGTACTGTGACCTATTTATTGGAAATCATAAGTAAATGGATAACATATACACAGAAATTCGAACATACAGAAAATCCATTATTGAAGACAGGGCAAATAAAATGTTGTTAGGTGTGGTACAGGTCCACAAAGAAAAGTCGTATTTTTTACACCAGTACATAATACTCCTAAGTAAGAATAGGTAGAAATGTATGACTTTTGGACTTCACAAGCCAGTCAGTCACTTTATTTCGCCTGTTGATAAAAACAGCATAAAAAGTACTCTACATAGAATTAGAACATAGTAAGCTTTAAGCTGATACTAAAAAGAAATGTCAAAAAATGCTATGAAAACAGTTAAAACATAGTACAAAAGAAGCTAGCAGTACAATTTCTCAGTTACATGTGATGCCTGAGTTTCTTTAAGGCACAATGGAAAAATAGAGCCAAGCAATAACACGTAAAAGGATCAGGCAATTGTTTTAGAAGGAATAGGGCTGGTTGACATTGCCTCAGCCCATAAGTGCGCAAGATTGGACAACCACATCTCGTCCTCTCCTCACTATAAAATTTACAAAAAAATTAGAGATGAAGATCACATTGAGTTGATAAGGAATCACATGGGCAAGCGACAAGGCATTCATAGAATAAGTATTGGAAGCATAGCCAAGCATTAGGGGTATATAATTAATTTGGAACCTTGTTAACAAAAATCTGTGGTGATTGTTAGTCACCAAAGATAAATAATTAAGGTCAGGGGAATTTATTTTGGGCTCTAGGTGGTATTGTCTCACCCTTGGTTTGGAGAAGTTGGCTTCCCATCTCGTTTTTCTCTGTTTTGCAGTTAGAAGTTTTTTAAGTTCTAACCTAGAGATGGTAGTGCAAGTGATTGGGTCGTCAAATAGGTTTACAAACCAATAGTATACAGACTGTTCTTGACAAATTGCAACCATTTTATTCTGCAAGAGCCATTGAGCTTCAAACAATCCAATAGCATTTCATGCATTAATTTCAGTGTTTCCCTCCTCCATACTGAATGCCACAGAAGCGGGGGGCATCATTAATTTGGTCTATAATAAAGGGGACATCTAGTTCCAAGTGGCAATTATAGGAGGAGGAAGATTGGGGAACACCTATCAAGCATTTCCAAAATGTTTTCTCGATTGATTGGAGACTGGATGCGGTGGTGACCCCCCAAACTGCTGCTCCATATGTTGCCACAGAGACTGTTTTCGCTTCGTATATCTTTTTTTATTGTTTCTATCAGTTTGGACCCCTTTTTTTTTACAAAGTTAAAAACTGCCCCTATGCTTCTTTCCATCATAAGACCTCTATTCATCACGATGCTATTCCATGTTTTTTTTTATCAAAAAGTACCCTCAAGGTAACAAAATGATTCCACTGTGTCCAATTTCCTCCCATCTATATGCCAACTAGTTGAATTTCTCAATCTCGCTCCTGCCACAAGCACAAATGATTTAGTTTCATTTAGTTTCAAATTTAAATTATTCATGAATCTTACATAGGTGTCTATAAGCATTTAAAGCACATTACCGATTCGAGCCAGCAAGATCCACGTCATCTGCTAAAGGAGTAAAGACACAGGAGCAGAATTTACAATGGGAACATCACTAGTGGACCCCAACAGTGTAGCTTCCACACCATTAGTATAGAGGGAAAACAAAAAGGACGCAAGTACGCACCCCTGCCTGATGCCGTGAGCAAGGGGGAAGAGTCTGGAACACTACCCCTCACTCCCGAAAACGAACGCAGGCTAAACTTGAAGAATCCAACTCCCGAATAAATGCAATTATTGTTTGGGCTATGCCCATGTCGGCAACTGTAGACCACAGCTTCATATGGGACACTCAGTCGAAAGCGGCCAACAGGTCCATAGAAGCCATGTCTAAATGTTGGCAGGGTATGCTCAGACGTGAGTCCCTTGCTCACTTTGCCACTGGATTCAAGCAAGCCTGGCTGAAGACGGCTGAAATGCCAGAAACCGGTCCTAGGAAGCTTGTTTCCGGTCCAGGGAAGGCATGGCTTGGCAGTTCCGGCTGGACTGTTCCCATGAGGCACAGGGTCAGACTGATTTGCATATGGCCATGTCTGAACTGGGGTGGCAGAGTGGGCTAAAGAACGGTGATGGATCAAACCCGGATCTGTTGACTGGGTGTGAGTGTTTGATTGGTTCTGATGCTCCGTCTATCACCACCCCCTTTTGTACCGCTTTGTTTGCCATAAGTTGGCAGGGTATGCTCAGACGTGAGTCCCTTGCTCACTTTGCCACTGGATTCAAGCAAGCCTGGCTGAAGACGGCTGAAATGCCAGAAACCGGTCCTAGGAAGCTTGTTTCCGGTCCAGGGAAGGCATGGCTTGGCAGTTCCGGCTGGACTGTTCCCATGAGGCACAGGGTCAGACTGATTTGCATATGGCCATGTCTGAACTGGGGTGGCAGAGTGGGCTAAAGAACGGTGATGGATCAAACCCGGATCTGTTGACTGGGTGTGAGTGTTTGATTGGTTCTGATGCTCCGTCTATCACCACCCCCTTTTGTACCGCTTTAAATGGCCTTCTTTGTCTGCCGTATATTTGGCAATCACAAAGTCTAAATTAAGGCACTGGTTCAATGTCCCTTTATAAACCGTACTGGGTTTCAATTGATATCTTATTTTCCTTAGCCCAGTCCTCTAGCCTAATTAATAGGAGGCGGCCCATTAATTTTGCTGTACTATCTAACAGAGATATTGGATGATAACCTTTTGCTAGTGCTTTTTCCCCCTTTTTATAGATTGGTATGATCACGGATTTTTTCCACGAAAATGGAGCATGCGTTTGAGATATGGCCTTAAACACGTTGGTGAGTAACGGGGGCCCAGAGCTCCTGATTCGTTAAAAGGAAATCTATTGGCACCCCATCTGGCCCAGCTGCCTTCAAATAACTGCATTGATGTAATGCTATTTTTGTTTTGTCCAGGGTAAATAATAGTTTGTCTCCCTCTGGGTGAGTCAGGCTAGGTGGTATCGCTACAGGGCCTTCCCCTTCTATACCAAATACCCCCATAAAGTAGCTGATCCAATCGTCCTCCATTACATGCTGACCTAAAGGGGAGTCTGTCTCATGTTTGAGGAACGGGGAATTAATTATGAGCCAGAAATAGCTGCTATTTTTTAGGGTAGCTGCTTCAGTTAGTTTATCCAATGCCTTTTCTTTTAGAGCCTTTAATCTGTACTCTCTTTCTGCTTTATAAATGAAGAGTTGGGATTTTACCAGCAGAATATCTCTCGGTTTTGTTCGCAGGTCCATATGAAGATTCTTAAAAGCTTTGGTACAGCGATCATTAAACCAGTATACTGGGGCCCTGGCCGTTCCTATACAAGGGCTTAGAAGGTTTGCTTTAATTCGCTCAAAGGCTGTGAGGGAATCCCCTGGCTGTAAAAATGGGTCTAAACAGTTTAAAATTTCCTGGGACACGGTAGAGACAATACTGTGGGCAAATTTTGATCTGTCCAGCTTGTCCCACTTCAAAGTGATGCAGTTTTTCCTTGCAATTGTTGGCTTGGGGACATATCCACCGGGTTATTAATCTTCAGACCCCAAGGTATTTGACAACTAATTGCCACATGATCACTAAATGGATGGATTGTTGTCTTCGAAGAGGAAACCTGTGATCTTATATATCCAGAGACTAAGATAAAGTCGATTGTTGACTGGTAGGATCTAGCAAAAAAGGTATAATCTAATTGTCCTGTACTAGGATCTTCTGAATTTATTATCTCCAGGTTGTGGATCACTAATAATCTGTTTATGGCTGTGCCATAGCCATTATGGATGAAGTGGGAAATCGTCTCCCCTACATCTTCCATCATACCACAGACAGGATGCTCTATCCTATTGCAAATATGGATGTTAAAATCACCCATCCATGAAGTATCTAGAGGAACGTGGTGGCTTTCTTGAAGACAGTCAATATCTTCCCCAATTAGTTCTACCACCTCATTCATGTCTCCTGAAAAGTTATTATCATACAGATTGATTAAGAATCCAATCCCTTCAGTGCCTGCCTTCACATAAAAGAATGTGGCGGTATGATGATATATTTATAAACTTTCTTACCTTGACCCCAACTTTGCATGCTTTTAGGGTGACAAGCCCCCATTTTGCGTGACCTGCTCTGAACTGGAATGCGGGTGTCTGAAAGGTACTATGGCCATCTATAACAGTCGGTGTTGATTTCCCATGTTTCTTGTAGACGCAGAATATCATATTTTGCTACAAGTGTTAGCCATTCATGATCCTGGGTTTTCTGCCTGTATCCCGCTATATTCCATGAGATGATTTTTAGGTTGTGCTGCTGTGTTATATTAATTGTGGATGCAGGGTTGGGGGCCTGTGGTACAGTTTGGATACAAAGTCAATCACAGGCTTCTAAGTCAATTAGTGGCTCATATCTGTTTTTCGTTGGAATTGCTAACCAATCGTCAGACTGGCGATTTAGATTTAAATTTAAATTGGGGGGGACCCTGCTTTGATAAATATTAATGTTCCCTGATGGTTTCCAAAAGACCAAATGGTAATGCAAAAATATTTGATTCACAACAAAGGGCGTTTGGCAGTAAGTTCAGTAGATGCCCCACCATCGTATGGTTATTGAAATTTATAACCACGCAGGCCCTCCCAATAGATTTTGTGCCATGGCCCACCCATTTTACTCGTCTAGCCATTACGATGTGTTTGCAAAGCCTGAGATTCCCCATGCTAAATTGAGAAAGCCAGTGCAGGGCCTTGTCCATAAGTTGAGTTGTTGACTCATATTGGTGCAGTTTGAGTTCAGGCGTGTTGGCTAAGATAATTACATATGGGCATGCAGCTGGAGGTAAGGCCAGGTGCTCGCCTTGCAATATGGACTTCACTCTTTCAATAGCTGTAAGGTTGTCCGTAATTGTTTCCACGTTGCTACCTCTAATGATTCTCCTCCTCTCCTCATGGTTGGATCCAGGACTCGTCTGTCTCCATCTCCCCTCTCCTGACAGGGCGGGCACATGTGCAGTATGGTGATTAGTGACACCCTCATGATGGCAATTCAAGGAGTTATTACCAGGTTGCGATCTGTCTTGTGCTCTCGGTGGCAACATCCTCATGGCTCTGTAGAGCATTTTGAGGATCACAGGGACCAGTTTTTCCATTAGGTAATCGTCGATGGTCTGGTTGGACATATCTTTGATCTCTTTTCAAGAGAAGCTGGAGGCTTTCTTCTAGCTTGGCTAGCCTGTCTGAGATTGGCTGTAATGCAGTGCAAATAATTTGATCCATTGTTTGGCAAATAACATCCTCTGGGGGGGAGGGGGTGCTGCTGGTATGACTGTTATAAATGGAGTGTCTCTTCCCGCTGGGTTTGTCACCATATTTTTGCAGGTTTAGTGGCCTTTAGATTGGTATTACCAGCACTATTGGTACCTGTTTTAGCCATCCCCCTCTTCTGCTAGAGCTCTCTCTCCCGGCCGTCAAAGCTGGGGATGATCTACTATCAGAAACCCTCCTGGGAGTCGGCGGTCCCTTCCCCATGTCCTCATTAATGGTAATAGGTAGTCTTACCTCTTCAAGTGACAGGCGCTGTTCGGTAATCTTGATCTCATTGAAAAGGACATCTGCAGCTCTAATCAGGATAAAGTCCAAGGTGGTTCTAATCTCCCCACCCAGTTCGACGGGTTTGTTTTTCCGCTTGCCCATGTCCACCGAAGAAGCCTCTGAGCCTCAGACGAAATGGGGGTGGCCCAGCTCAGCCGCCTGTGGGCGATGACTGAAGTGGGCGGGCCCGCCCTTGGCCCGGGCTTCGCCTGGGCATGGCCCGGGCTCATCCCTGGGTGTGTCCTGGCCGTGGGGCACTGTTGCGCTTAAGAGCGCGCTGAGTGGAGCGGTGTGTGGCAGGAATTGGAGTCCCCCAGCAGGAGCAAGCAGGCACTCAACACAGCCTCAGGCCAGTTCCCACAGTTTGCGCAACTTCACAAGCATTCTGAGTAGTATGTCTGGAGAGCGGTGCCTGGAAAACCATGGAGATACCTGTCCCCATCCCTTTGGTGGAGTACATTTTCAACCACTTCCAGCGTGGTAATGGGTAAAAAGGAATTTGTGAATGCCAAGAATATCACAAGCGTGTGGGGGCTCACAAACTCTCAAGGTGAGCAGCCCTTGATCCTCCTACTCCCTAAATCTTGTGCAGGATTTACTTCTGTGTAGTTGTACATAGCTGTGGCATGCAAGTATGCTGAAGGAAAACCCTGAGAAATTTCCTTTTGTGGATAGTGTAAATTGAGCCATTTCCAAGAGTAAATGTGAGTTGACAGCCATGTGAAATGAGCACAATGTACCTGTACGAAATACAACAGTGGCTAGAAGTTCATTAAATTGGCTATAGAAACGCACCACGAATCCCAAACCTTGACTCGATAGAGATCAGTGAACTGCACTTTGTGCTATTAGCGGACAACAAGAATATGGCAGCAACAGTGATCATGTAATAGTTATTATTTCCATAGAACTGTTGCAGTGCAGAAAAAGAACAAATCAACAACTTGCAAACTTTGCAAAATGCATTCCCCCTCATATTTACCGCACTCCAATACTTGAACTAATTAATGAAAAGGAAGCTACTCAGTGGTCCATTCTTACCTGAGAAGATCCACCTTCTTTTATGAGTGGTGGAGCAAAATCAGTAATACATTTCATAAGGTTTGAGATGGGTCTCATTTATAGATAAGATAGATGGACAGACAGACAGACGGACAGACAGACAGACAGACAGACAGACAGACAGACAGACAGACAGACAGAGAGATAGATAGATAGATAGATAGATAGATAGATAGATAGATAGATAGATAGATAGATAGATAGATAGATAGATAGATAGATAGAGAGAGAGATAGATAGATAGATAGATAGATAGATAGATAGATAGATAGATAGATAGATAGATAGATAGATAGATAGATAGATAGATAGATAGATAGATAGATAGATAGATAGATAGATAGATAGATAGATAGATAGATAGATAGATAGATAGATAGATAGATAGATAGATAGATAGATAGATAGATAGATAGATAGATAGGTAGGTAGGTAGATAGATAGATAGATAGATAGATAGATAGATAGATAGATAGATAGATAGATAGATAGATAGATAGATAGATAGATAGATAGATAGATAGATAGATAGATAGATAGATAGATAGATAGATAGATAGATAGATAGATAGATAGATAGATAGATAGATAGATAGATAGATAGATAGATAGATAGATAGATAGCAAGGGTAGGGTCTCATTCATTACACAACAGCTGCTTCATAAAGGGGTTAGGGAGCACTCACAGGGTTTGCTATATATTTAATAGCAGACGCGTTTTGGCGTAGTTGCTTCCATGTTCAAAGTGCTAAATATTGTTGGTCATAGTATCCATAAAGTATCAAGCACAGTGCCATCCACGCCGAGATAGAAAAAAACAAAGTCTTTTGCCATTTGTACAGCTAAAGTCTTTAAGCATAGGACTACCACAGTGCTGTCCTTGCCGAGCCGTAAAATAACAAAAGCCAATTACCACTCCAGGCACAGTATTACAGCTCTGAATTGGTAAAATAACAATCAAGCCAACCTGAAATGAGTAAAAGCAACCCCTGACACAGTGTTTCGCTCTAATTAGAGCTCTTCAGAGAGCTATAGCTTTGTCCAGACACAAGAGAGCACCCAGTATAAGTCAAAGAAATACCCTTTCAGGCATAGAGTGACGAATAAATTATGCAAAAAAGAAGCAGAGAACTCTGGGTAGTTCTCATGTTTAGGTGGAAAGCACCTCCTGTATGGAGCACTCTCAACACCAGCGACACTCTAGATCTGCTCACCTCAAATGTCTGTTTTTCTATCAAAATCTTTAAGCATAGGATTAGCACAGTGCCATCCACGCCGAGATAGAAAAAGACAAAGTCTTTTGCCAGATTTTGATAGAAAAACAGACATTTGAGAATTCACCAGTATTCGTCATCTCAAGTTACTATAACTCGTGCCCTAAAGTAACTATAACTTGCCACCCCGCCATGCACAGTCTTGTCGTCAATAGCATAATTTCAGATGTTGGAATGATGTTAGCAAACATGTCATAGAATATGTCATGAGTGTTGTAATATGTGAGGTCATATGTGAGGGGGTGAGCTCTAGTTACCTTCAGACACTTACCCCCAGTCACAGATCTGGGTTGAATCCATCATCGTTCTTTAGCTCACTTTGCCCCCCCAGTTTAGACCCAGCCATATGCAAACCAGTCTTAACTCTGTGCCTCATGGGAACAGTCTAGATGGAACTGCCAAGCCAGGTCTTCCCTGGACCGGAAACAAGCTTCCAGGGACCTGTTTCGGGGTAACACCCCTCATCAGCCAGGCTAGCTTGAATCCAGTGGCAAAGTGAGTTAGGGACCCATGTCTGGGCATACCCTGCCAACATAGGGCAACCAAAGTGAAGACAAGGAGATGATGGACGGAGCGCTGAAACTTTTCAGACACTCAACCCCAATCACAGATCTGGGTTGAATCCATCATCGTTCTTTAGCTCACTTCGCCACCCCAGTTCAGACCCAGCCATATGAAATTCAGTCTTGACCCTGTGCCTCATGGGACCAGTTCAGACCGAACTACCAAGCCAGGTCTTCCCTAGACCAGAAACAAGCATCCTGGGCAGGTTTCCGGGTAACACCCCTCATCAGCCAGGCTAACTTGAATCCATTGGCAAAGTGAGCAAGGGACTCACTTCTGGGCATACCCTGCCAGCTTAGGGTGAACACAGCAAACACAAGGACTTGTGTCCAACTCTTCGTGGGCAGTCACTCCCACCATGTGCATGACCTTTGGCATCCAAAATCACGCAGGTAAGCAACCCTATATAGCATCATGTTAACTTTTCTTTTTTTCAGTGAATTTCTAGTTTATTTTTAATGTTAAGAAATATTTTATCAACACATGTAATGCCAACCTCATGCCATGCGTGCCCTTTGGCCAGGCCCTGCAACTGAACCATTGCCAACAACCTGATGTAAACAGCCAGGCCCTGCGTCCAAACCCTCATAGGCAAGCAACCTCATGCCACTCATGACCTTTGGCCATTTGCGACGTGGGTGCAGGGCCTTACTTGCACCCAGACCCTGAACCCCAAACCCCTGTGAGTGATCCACACCCACAGCACACACCTTCTGGAGGACGTAGCGGATACTTAGTCTTAGGTCCTGGACGCACTCAGGCAGATTTACTGAGTTTGTCAAAGAGTTACAACATCAAAAGATAAAATGTTGCCCTGTTGACTTTATGTAGGGGTGAGCATATCAATATACATATAGAGTAGACTTATCATTTTGGCCAAAAATCACCAATATTTTAATCAAATGTATACTTCAGTAATTCACACGATGCAATGTTTAATAACATTGATCATTGTAATGATGTTCAATTAATTCTTAATAAAAAAAATCAACATGTCAGTTAATTTTTCTTATAACACAGTTTTTATATTTACATTTGTATTGGCTGTAAAATGTTAGAAGAAAGACTCAGAGACACATTGTTTAAAAAAATGAAATTTTTTCTGAGTCTTTTTTGAACCATTTTTATGGAGACAAAATATAGGTAAAAAAACGATGGTAAATTCTCCAGGGGTGATGGATTTAATGACCCAAGGGCCATATTATCAAGAACGGCTCAAACATTAAGGGGCTTGATAATATACCCTGGAAAATTCCAATAGAAGCCCAGGTTTGATGTCCTTGACACCAGAAGATATAACTCTTGCAGGGCATCAAGGAACATTGAATAATAAAAGGGTATCTCCTACCGCTCATTGATTATTCACATTAAAACAAATATATATATATATTATTGTGGGTGTCCAGGTGCCCACCAGGGACATCTACTGTATACATTTTCTTTCCTTGTGGGTGAGCGGCCCTAGGACCCAGTGGCCCTATCTGGCGTCTCTTCTGGCATCCATAATGGGTACCGGTGGGAACGGCATACTTTTTCTTAAGTTGGTGCCCCCATGTCCAGCCAGGGCACTCACAGCTCAACTTTTTAGGGTGGGCAAGGTCCCAACTGACTCCTCTGATGGAATCCAGACATTTTTACAAATCGCTCAATTGGCTTCCCTTTGAATCAAGGATCCAACTAAAGATCGCTTGATTGACCCATAGAGCACTGCACTTCAACACCCCACTCTACCTGACAACCAAGCTGGAACTTTCTGGTGGCTCCAGGTCCACAAGGAGCACCGGCACATTGCTGCTTAAGCCCAAGAAATTTAATAAGCTTAAAACCTACAATCGAACATTCTCTGGCATCGCCCCGAGAATCTGAAACTCCCTTCCAGTGGAAACAAGACTGATTCCCTCTACACTCGCCTTCAAAAGGGAAGTTAAAGTGCTGCTAATGGACAATGCGTTGATCTAGATACTGTGCTCCTCTTGCCTCTTACTTACTGTATACATTTCATTAGTGGTGACCCATTGTCGCCTGTCATATTGTTTTGTTTGATCTTGATGTATATTGCCCGACCAAGTGTCCACCTTAATCTCATCTTGACCCTGTTGTATATTGTCTAGGCCTGGGCCAAAAATCCGTTCCGTTCGCGGAAATTGCGATATTTTGGCATTTTCGCGTTCCGCGGAAAGCCCGAAAATGTCAAAATTTCCGCATTCCGCAGCTTAGCGATAATTTTTTTCTTGCTCGCGCTGTAAAACAATACATTCTGGCGCGCGCGCGATCGCCTTACCTGAATCCCTGCGTTCTCCGACAAGTTTTCTTGACCCGGTCGCGTTCTCCACGAGATGTTGAATTTTGGTAGCCATTTTGCGCTGTCTCGCGAGAGCTCGCGGCCGCATTCAAGTCATTTTTCACGCGATCACGTCATTTGTCGCGCGATCACGTCTTTCTTCTCGCGATCATGCACCGCGCGAGTATGAGAAGATTGAGATCTCGAACATGTCATTCTACATCGCGAGCCAGAGAATGAGGACGCGGGCACATGAAATCGAACGCGAACAGGAGAAAGAGACCGCGAACACGTCATATCCAACGCGACAGGGACAAAGAAGAGAACGCGATCATATCGTTTTCGACACGCCGGCGGAAGTAATGGGAAGCTGGAGAACTCAACAACGTAAAATTTACAATTTGGAGAGGAATATCGGCTCTAGCAGCATGAAACCATCTGCAAATACTGATTTTGGATGAAAAGAACTCCTTACATTCACATTTGGCTTTCCTTTTTTGTGCAAGGAGTCATTTTTTTTTTACAAGCTGGAGAGAGGGAGGAAGTGACACAGATTCTCCAACTTCCTGTTCCTGTCCAGCAGGCTCCTCCCAGTGCTTTGTCCATCTCCTGCTGATTCTGCCTTTGGATTTGGAGCTGGAAAGATCACTCTTTTTGTCTGCTGCATCATTGCAATTGGATTTCAGGATTTTTGGAATAGGATATTTTACAAGTAAGTGGTTGTTGTGTTTGATTGTGGGCATTGCAGTTGTTGTGTAACTACAATTTATTTTTGATAATTAATTATCATCATTCCTTTTTTTTTTAAATTTTTTTTTAATTTTGTGGGTTGTAGTAGTAGGCCCGAGCTAGCCATGGGCATGGCCTCATGGGTGTGTGTGTGCATGATGAAGCAACTGTTCCTTTTGTTTTTTGAATATATTTCATTTTCAATCACATTTAGGGCATGGATGGCATTGGATTGAGTTGGGGAAGTGTGTTTTTTGGGGTGGCCTTGCTGATGTTGTTGGGCCTGGCCATGTGGCTGGTGGCCATTTTGAGGCCTAGGCCTGCAAGCTTGCCTGGCCTTGTCTGCCAACAGGCCTGCTTTCATCCACTGCTACCAGAGCAGGTAGCCACAGCTTTAGTAATCTACTGTTTTCTGTTTGCTCTGTTGAATTTAGACATCATTTAGGGCATGGATGGCATTGGATTGAGTTGGGGAAGTGTGTTTTTTGGGGTGGCCTTGCTGATGTTGTTGGGCCTGGCCATGTGGCTGGTGGCCATTTTGAGGCCTAGGCCTGCAAGCTTGCCTGGCCTTGTCTGCCAACAGGCCTGCTTTCATCCACTGCTACCAGAGCAGGTAGCCACAGCTTTAGTAATCTACTGTTTTCTGTTTGCTCTGTTGAATTTAGACATCATTTAGGGCATGGATGGCATTGGATTGAGTTGGGGAAGTGTGTTTTTTGGGGTGGCCTTGCTGATGTTGTTGGGCCTGGCCATGTGGCTGGTGGCCATTTTGAGGCCTAGGCCTGCAAGCTTGCCTGGCCTTGTCTGCCAACAGGCCTGCTTTCATCCACTGCTACCAGAGCAGGTAGCCACAGCTTTAGTAATCTACTGTTTTCTGTTTGCTCTGTTGAATTTAGACATCATTTAGGGCATGGATGGCATTGGATTGAGTTGGGGAAGTGTGTTTTTTGGGGTGGCCTTGCTGATGTTGTTGGGCCTGGCCATGTGGCTGGTGGCCATTTTGAGGCCTAGGCCTGCAAGCTTGCCTGGCCTTGTCTGCCAACAGGCCTGCTTTCATCCACTGCTACCAGAGCAGGTAGCCACAGCTTTAGTAATCTACTGTTTTCTGTTTGCTCTGTTGAATTTAGACATCATTTAGGGCATGGATGGCATTGGATTGAGTTGGGGAAGTGTGTTTTTTGGGGTGGCCTTGCTGATGTTGTTGGGCCTGGCCATGTGGCTGGTGGCCATTTTGAGGCCTAGGCCTGCAAGCTTGCCTGGCCTTGTCTGCCAACAGGCCTGCTTTCATCCACTGCTACCAGAGCAGGTAGCCACAGCTTTAGTAATCTACTGTTTTCTGTGTGCTCTGTTGAATTTAGGCATCATTTTGGGCATGGATGGCATTGGATTGAGTTGGGGAAGTGTGTTTTTTGGGGTGGCCTTGCTGATGTTGTTGGGCCTGGCCATGTGGCTGGTGGCCATTTTGAGGCCTAGGCCTGCAAGCTTGCCTGGCCTTGTCTGCCAGCAGGCCTGCTTTCATCCACTGCTACCAGAGCAGGTAGCCACAGCTTTAGTAATCTACTGTTTTCTGTGTGATCTGTTGAATTTTTAGACATCACCTTCCTGAGAGTGTAGTGTGTCTGTACACAGTACTAGTAGTATAACATAGCTCTAGTTAAAAAAAATTCATAAATGGCTAGACTATCTTTTGTTTGCACTAGTACAGTACTAAGTAACTGAACCACAAAAACAAATGCAACATTTCACTGATGTTCTTCTCCTGTCTTCTTTGCTTTTAGGTGCACAAAAGACAGAGTAGGAGGTGTCATCGGCATCACCTGGCTACCCGTTGTACTGCCAGCCAGACAGAAGTCCTGCTGCGCATCACGCCCACGTGTGACCAGAACTTGTTGTGCATCTGCCTCCTGCCTGACGTCGGAATAAGATGGCCCCAAAGAAAGGTACCAGGTCCAGTACCAAGAAAGTTGCTGGTGAGAAGAAGGAACAGAAAAAGGAAGTGCCATTAACCACGACTGGTGGTGTGCCGGCCAAGGTTTTTTTTGGCACCAAAGCGTTGTCCGGGAACCAAGCTGGGAGCAGCACAGCGGTCCAGCAACCCCACCAACCTAGGCCCAAGGGCTTTACTGTCGCAGAGGTAGCCAGTCTACTAACGGGCAGCGATGTTGAAGAAATGTCATTACCGCAAAGTAGTACACAATCAAGTTCAACGCAGGCGCAAACTCAGCAGATCAGTGTGCAGCCGCCGCAACAAGAACAGCAGCAGCAGCCGCCGCAACAAGAACAGCAGCAGCAGCCGCCGCAACAAGAACAGCAGCAGCAGCCGCCGCAACAAGAACAGCAGCAGCAGCCGCCGCAACAAGAACAGCAGCAGCAGCCGCCGCAACCAGAACAGCAGCAGCAGCCGCCGCAACCAGAACAGCAGCAGCCGCCGCAACCAGAACAGCAGCAGCCGCCGCAACCAGAACAGCAGCAGCCGCCACAACAGCCCACCATAGTAGTTGTTGCTCCTGACGTAGGGGCATTTCAGGAAATCGAGCTTCCTGCAGACAAAGCGGAGCGAAGTCAAACCACTGTTTCAGAACATCTATTGTCTTCCAGACCACCAGCAAGGAAAAGGAGGCTTAGTCCATCATCTTCTTCTTCAAGCCCCGCTTCTGATGATCGTGATGACACTTGGGTCCCACCAGCTCGGTCTGAGAGTGAAGTACGCCACAAGACATTGCTTCTGAAAAGGAAGGTCCCAGAAAAACTTAGAGTTATGGAGGTAGATGTAGAAGAGGGGGGTGATGATGTTGATGAAGACGAGCCAGTCATCACGCACATTACTCCCGCCCCAAAGGGATTGGAGACCGACATTCTAACCCTATCCAGAAAGGCTGCTACTGAGCGGGATGTAGCACGGATCTCACCAACACAGGTTACACCACCACTACCTCCAGCTGCCATATTTTCCAAGGCCCGGCAGGGACCTACATCCAGCTCAACCACCTCAGTAGGAAGTGGTAGTAAAAGTCACAGTGTAGGTGGACAGGGTCACATATTTTCAAGCACCCCCTCAAGTTCATCTGGTGTTGAAAGTGGCACATCCAGCAGTGCCAGAAAGTTCTCCTCCCCAGTTTGGGACTTCTTTTCTGTTAGCGCCAAGGAGGAGAACGTTGCTATATGCGCAATTTGTCGGCAAGGTGTTCGGCGTGGTAAGCTTGGTACAAACTATGGTACCGGAGGACAAGCAAGTCATCTCAGAATACACCACACTATTGTGTGGGAGGATCACCTACTTAAGTTAAAAGAAAGTAGGAAAACTAAACCCTTTGAAGTTGGTCAGGAATCAGGGAGCGATATTATTGTGGTGGCAGGTGAAGAACAGGGAGGCATTTCTAGCCCTGTCTCCAGTAGTGCAGTCACTGCAGTGGTAACGCCCACATCCTCCTCAGTAACATCAGAGTGGCACCGCAGTAAGAGCCATACTCAGAGTGTGGGTGAGACACCAAGGCGACCGGCGAGTACCTCAATGAGACAATCTGTGTCGTTGAGCCTTAGTGGGTTAATGGCACCACTAAGGAAAGTAAGCCAGCCTACCATTGACAGCATGTTTAGGTTGGAGGGGCAGTTCCAACGCAACCACCCAACGGCACGATTGTACAATGCGAAGCTGGCTAAAATGTTAGCGCTGGACCTTCTTCCTTTTTCATTTGTGGAAGGGGTGGGTTTCCTTGAATTTGTGTCTGCCATCTGCCCGAAATGGAAAGTTCCAAGCCGGTCCTATTTCGCAAGAATTGCTGTTCCGGCACTACATCATGATGTGCTGGAATTGGTTGGACAAGCTTTGCAGAAGAGTGCTGTGCACAATATCCACCTGACAACAGACATGTGGACCAGTTGCCAAGCCACAGATTACATGTGTATCACTGCACACTGGATCTCTTTTGTGGGGGTTAAAGATCAACTATCTGCACGAGGTGTTGTTGACACAGCTGCGATTTTTGAAGGTACTCGGAAACATGCAACTGTAGCCATGTTCGCCATGGAGAAATCTCATACGGCTGAAAACATTTTAGAAGAGTTTCGCACCAAGGTTTTGGAATGGCTGCAGCCCAGAGGGCTTGGTATTGGTTTTGTTGCCACAGACAATGGCAGTAATGTACTTAAGGCCATGGAACTTGGTTCCTATTTCAGGGTTCCGTGTTTGGCACACTGCATAAACATTATAGTGCAAGACTTTCTGAAAAAAGAACCCATAGTAAGCAATTTACTGTCCATCTGCCGAAGAATATGCACTCATTTCAGCCATTCTTTTAAAGCTCGGAAGCAGCTGAGGATCCTCCAACGTGAGCGTAGGGTGCCAGTCAAGGCACTCATCCAGGAGGTGGCAACACGTTGGAACTCAACGTATTACATGCTTGATCGTCTGTACGAACAGCACAGGTCACTCAATGATTATGTCTGGTACAGAAGCAGTGATGCTAGTGTTAAAGGCATGACCCTTCAGAGGGAGCAATGGACCCTAATTCAATGCCTGACTGAGATGCTGTCTCCTTTTGAGGTCTTCACACGTGAAGTCAGCAAGGAGGACTGTACAATGGGCCAAGCTATCCCATTGTTGCAAATGCTAGAGCATGAGCTGAATAATGTGTCTGAATCCTACAAAGGTGTAGAGGACAGAAGGCAAGCCCATGACTTGGTGGAGAGCTTATCCAGGCGCTTATCAGAAAATGTAAGGATACAAAATAAAATGTTGTCACAAGAACATTACATTTGTGCCACAATTCTGGATCCACGTGCAAAATTAGGACTATTCCGTTCTTTTTCCGACACTGATGTTGCCCGCTACAAAAGTTGTATAGCTGAAGCAGCCATCAAGTTTGAAAACGAAGGGCTGCTAATTAAAAGCCCGCCACATCAACCCACAACAAGTACTGATACTGAAGCAGGCCATGCAGAATCAAGTGCAACTTCGTCGGCTGAGGGCAGTGCGGTTGGCTCACAATCGCAACACTCACCATCACCATTGACTACAAAAACAATAACTGGATCATTCGGACGAGTACAATCATTATCAGATTGGTATGTAAAGATGGGCCTTAAGCACAGTGCTGATGCACAGAAAAAACAGCACAAAAGCTTACCAGCAGCAACCCTGAACATTGAGCGGATGGTCCAGGCCTATCTGGACGACCCAACAGAGGTGTACGTTGATCAAAACCCAGTGCAGTATTGGCATAGGAAAAGGTCTGAATGGCCACAGCTCAGCAGGCTGGCGATAAGCTATCTGGCTTGCCCTGTCACAAGTGTCTCTTCCAAACGTGTTTTCAGTGCTGCAGGTTCCATTGTAACCTTGAGAAGGACCAGTCTATCTCCCAAAAACGTGGAGAGGTTAACAATGATCAAAATGAATCAGCACTTCATACCACCGAATTACACAATGCATGAATCAACAGAGGAAGATGAGGACAGCGGCTCAGGTGACGGAAGTATTGTGTCAGATGATTACCTACTACTGGAAGATCCCCCAGAGTTTGAGGACGAGCTATACTTCCCTGACAATTAGGCTCGCACTTACTGTCTTCCTCCCTTTTTTCCCCCTTTGTTTGTGTCTGTTGTTCCGGTTATAAACTTGTGAATCGCAACCAATGCATTATCACCGTCTTCTAATCTTCTAATTTAAGATACAAGTTTCAGGTGTCTGCCATTTGACACTACAGTCCTCAGAATCCAGCTCCTCCGATCAATCATACTGCATCTCCTGGTCAATTCCATTTCCCTCATGAATGATGATTGGATGATGGTAACAACAAATTCAAACTTTCCTCGTCCTTCCAAAACAACTGGACCATGAATCTGATGACTTCTATAGCTATCCTCCTTCAGAGCCGAGAGAGACTGGCCATTAACTGAAAATAAGATGCAACAGGTAATGATTGATGCCATGCATTGTCCGCAGAAAAGCAGACTGAGTGATGTAGATTTTGTTGTGTGTGTTGCGCATGAATGAATTGATGTAATTGTGCACTGCCACTAATCAACATTCTACAGAACACACTAATTTTCCTCTTCTGGCAAACAAGAAATGTGTACTTCTCCTGCATCTTGGTGATACATTGCTTTTAATTCAATACAGGAAGGGGACTCACTCAATCTGCGCAATGCAAATGACTGTGACTTAACAGCACCGTCCATCATGATGATGGCGAAAGAGACGGCCTGCAGCGTTAACGAGATGAGATGCAACAGGTAATGATTGATGCCATGCATTGGCCGCAGAATAGCAGACTGAATGATGTAGATTTTGTGGTGTGTTGCGCATGAATTGATGTAATTGTGCACTGCCACTAATCAACTTTCTACAGAACACACTAGTAATTACTAATTTTCCCCTTCTGGCAAACAAGAAATGTGTACTTCTCTCCTGCATCTTGGTGATACATTGCTTTTAATTCAATACAGGAAGGGGACTCACTCAATCTGCGCAATGCAAATGACTGTGACTTAACAGCACCGTCCATCATGATGATGGCGAAAGAGACGGCCTGCAGCGTTAACGAGATGAGATGCAACAGGTAATGATTGATGCCATGCATTGGCCGCAGAATAGCAGACTGAATGATGTAGATTTTGTGGTGTGTTGCGCATGAATTGATGTAATTGTGCACTGCCACTAATAAACTTTCTACAGAACACACTAGTAATTACTAATTTTCCTCTTCTGGCAAACAAGAAATGTGTACTTCTCCTGCATCTTGGTGATACATTGCTTTTAATTCAATACAGGGAGGGGACTCACTCAATCTGCGCAATGCAAATGACTGTGACTTAACAGCACCGTCCGTCATGATGATGGCGAAAGAGACGGCCCGTTAACTTAAGATGAGAAGGAACAGGTAATAAATGATGATAATTAATGGCATGCATTGGACACCTGACTCTGAGCTATTGGTCTTTGTGTTTGCGTTGTTTGTTGTGCACAAAGTGATGTCAAAGTGTACTAGTGGTAATCTATCTTTCTGTACACAATAAAGAATGACTCAAGTCAGTAATATTTATATTTCTACTCTTGTTGTGTTATAAAAATTACACTTGTACTGCAGGCCGATCTTCAGTCAGTAGAAGTATCAGAGCTGATGATGAAGTCAGGAGGATGTTTCATGAGTGGCATAAAACGGAAAAGCCTAAAGGTAAACACGTGAACAACAACCACAGCACACCCAAATGTCTGTGTAGAAGTTGAATAGAGTGTAGCGGTGGGATGACTGCAGTGCATTGATTTTACTAACTTTAACTGTAAAATGCTATGTCTGGAATGGATAATGTGCTTTGCGTTTGTCCAACTCTTTGAGAGAAAAAAAAAAGGACTCTAAAGTGTTAACGTAGGATGTGCTAATGGTAAGCACTGTGGGCCTGATCTCTCCTGTTACTGTTGAAGGTCTATGCTGGAAACAGACTACAGTAGAGATGATGCATATGCATACATGCCACCTCGGAAAGTGTTCTTGTTGCACTACACCATCACTTGTGCATTTGTTTTCACTTTCTTTCTGAATATCCCCTTTGGTTTTCAATCTAAAATTACAGGCCGGGCCTTGTCCAAAACTTTGTAAAACATTACAATGCATATTAATTACCTTACCAATAAATCACCTTTTTATTCCAGCCGGGCAGTGGCGAGTGGTGAGGCGACACACCCAAGATTGATGGACGAGAGGAGCAAGAGGAATGCCGAGATGCAAAAAACCAGTCCACATTTTTGACCAGGATAAGACAGTAACAGTATCCACTTTTCACTTCTTTTAAATAATTTGATTAATATCTTGTATACATTCTTTACAACAGTGTGTTCTTGGAGTTGTTATTATCAATCATCATTACGTTTGCTCTGTGTTTACGATTCTTCACTACCAATATTTAAAATTTCTATTTGCTATCTGTTAAAGTATTAAGGCCGGAACAGAACAAGAAATAGAAGTGTATGTAATCCGGGTCTCATCATGCATGCATTTCCTTTTTTATACCTTAACATATGGAATGGATATGGTATGGTAGTCTTCAATGATTGTCGTTTGTTTGTCTATGTATGCATGCTGTTTTTCTATGTCAAACCTTTCCCAAAATCCCCCTTCCCATCCAATCAACGGACCCTAACCCTCTTCCCCCGGGCTGTGTGACTTATTGTCGAGGTGTAACTAAATTAAATGTACACCAATACTTAATCACACACTTGCTGGGGCGGATGTGGTGAAAGCAACACTACTTCAATTTCAATGCAGAGCGATGATCTTCTTCTGCTTGCCCACCCATGAGTAGGATATTTCACAGGTTATTTTATTTAACAAAGGAACATATACCTCAGCATGAATTGCCGGCATTGATTGGATTTTTTTGTTGTCATTCCTCATATAAAGCACTAACTGTTAGACTGTAGGCATAGCCAAGTCGACAAAACTATAGTTTGTAACTCTGTCTAGTAGGCTATCCTCATAATAACCAGCATTCAGTTTTTTTGTCAAATATTTTAGCATATAATTGTTGCTCGGTAAATTCTGTGATGTACTTCATTCAACTACTCCTCTAACAGTCTCTCAAAGGCGATTGACTATCTCCTTTTCTGTTTTTGGAAATGCTGCCACCCTGCCAGTGTATACTACTACTACTATACTACCACCACCACCCCAATCATGGCATGTATGAAAAAGGAAACCATCTTCACCATGCAGCCAGTGCTGTGCCACAGTTGGACATAAACATCAAGCACCGGTAAGAGAGAAGTTTGGGGGAGGCAGAATCAATAATGGACATGTTGTCAATGATGTCAGTTTCAAACACCACTCCAAGGAATGCATAGTAGGACCAGTCAATGAGTGAGGTGTGTCGCATCTATCTGTTTGTGTCTTATACAGTCAGCAAATTATTGAAATCAAACACACGCTATGGGCGGCCATGCACCAGCAAAGAAACAGTGTGATGTAAAACAGTTACCCCACCTACAAAACATTAACAACATTGCATGTAACATAGAAAAATATATTTAATTGACCCTAACAAATAAACTAAACCCACAAAAGCTAACCCACCCACCTCCCTAACCCCAACGACTGTCCATAGAAATAGAGAACGCCCAAACGAGAAGAACGAACTGGAATTAAAAAAGGGGCAGTGACAGGGACTAACTGTTGGGGCGGGACTGGAGGAGGACACGAATCTGGTCCTCTAAATGGGCGACGCGGCGTCTAAGGCCGCGGCAGTTGCAGCCACAGTGGGGGGGGGCACCGGAGATGGCACGGTGGCGGCGGGCAGCCGCCCGGCGGTGGCGCCGTACCGCTGGAGGGCGGTGGCTGGGGCCCGGGGCAATAGAGGAGCCTTCAGTAGCTGCAGCAGCCTCCTCCTCCTCCTCGGCTAGGACCACCAGCCGCCGGTATTCCTGCTGGATTGCCTCCAGCTTCCGGCGCCGTGCCTTGGCGGCCAACTCCTTACGGTTGACTTTCTGAGTTGCTGTGTATCAAAAAGAAAAAAACAAGACAATTGTAAAATATAGTCTTAATAAAACAGTAGGACAAGGTAATTATTTATACACATAGTGGCATGGTAGAGTAGCACTATAAAATAAATCACAGTAGTACATAACATTTTAAATGTCGCCCGTCCTTCTTCCTTCCACCTGTCTTACACTTTTTAGTTGAACAGTGCACCAGGTGCTCTTCTCCATAAAACTTTCAAAGCGGAGTTGAAATCAGATAGATGAGGACATTGGTTACTCAATACTCCGGCTCCTAGTCCTATACCAATTAAAGGGAATTCTAGTCTTCTAGTTCACTCTTCAAACGTCCCCAAGAACTCATACTTACTTACGACATCGGATAGCGGGCGGACTTTGTCCGCCCGCCCTCCGACTGCTAAAAAGGGTGGGGGTCCCGTGGGGACAATTAATTAGGATGATGCGCCCGGCACAGTGGCGGGCGCACCCTGTTATTTTAAATTTAAATTCTGGTTGGCTTTGCTGAAAGCAATGCTAAAATGTTGTGCTGCTTTTCCAAGCACAACATGACGGGCCTCGCACGGAGCCTGTCACGTTTTGCTTTGAAAGTCGGGGGGTACCATAGCATCGGTAGGTACCCTCCATGGGGGCCCCCAAGCATACTCTGCAATGTGTGCATGCCTTTCCGTGGCGGACGGTAATGCCGCCACGCAAAGGCATTCCAAAATGCAGATTATATGGCTGCCGGTGTGGTGAGAGAGACACCACCGCCATATTGAACCCTTTTACGCCTAGACATGTCTGAATATTTTCTACAGGGATGGCGGGAGGTTTGCCCCTGCTGTGACGGCAGTGAATTCCAGCCAGCCCGGCGGGGGCAATACGCCCACCATCCTAATGGGGCCCTAATTCACAACTGTACAGTATACATATACATACAGTACACCTTTGCAGTGAGTGTGCTGTCAAGTTCAACAATAGTTAAAGATTATGAATCTAACTTACCACCGCCTGCCACTGGTGCTGCCACTCCCCCTCCGTTGCTATCTGCAACTGCCGCATCCTCGCCCTCTGCGTCGCCTTCGCTGGCCCCAGCAATGGTGGTCGGTAGTGCGCCTAGAAAACATTACACATTTATTAGGCAACATATACACCTCCCCCCTATTGATCAGTAGCAAGGTTGAAAAATGAGTTAATACTAACATAAATCACTAGTACAAATCAGGTAGTAGTAGAGTAGACACTAAGTTATATGATCATTGTAGCATTTGCTTGATTAGCCCTAGCCATGCACATGTGACGTTACCTTTACCTTGCAGCTTCTTAAGACACCTTTGAGCCCACATGACCTGCCTCACACTGCTACTGTCTAGTCTACGCGCTGCGTACAGGCGGTCAACAAACATTAACAAGCCACTTTTTTAGGAAGAACTGGTGTACTACTGTTACTGTTAGTCCATATTGCTTATCCATAGATGCTACACTTTTTGGCACGGCTGAGAAATGCTTGCAAGTTGCAATATACTAACCCACACCATTTCTTTTTTCGCATTACAGACGCAAGATTCGCTTCTACGAACCAGAGCTTCTGAACGATGCACCAACTACCAGTACTAGGTTCTTCTGAGGTGAGGGGTCCCTTCACTCACATCTTCATTTATAAATGTATATAAACTAAATTGCTATGGGATGGTGGTGCTGCCTTCCACCACTTCAGTTATCATGATTTAATTCCCAACTGTATAAGTGTAACAATGTATATTGTTTTAATGTTATTGATTTGCCGGTTGGTGCTGCTAAGAAAACAGTGTACAGACCTTCTCAAATTGAAATAAAAATTTTAAACTTACAAGACTTTGTGGTATTTGGTGTGGAGTGGACTAACTTACACGAGTGAGCAAATTAAAGTAAGGGTGTGCATGTGAATTGCTTCCACGACAGAGGTTGGGTGTGTTAATGTTCTGGGTTGTCTACTTGTTGGTTATCTTGGGGGGAGGGTTCCGAGACCTAATAGGTATGACAAGACAGTACTATAGTCAAGCAGTGGAATTGTGGTGGGTGCGGAATTTCTGATTGAGGTGTGCAAGGAAGGTCCAACCTACCATCACCAACATCCTATTTTCTGGTGCAAATGTATGTGCAAGATCCCTACAACAGTTGTATGTCCTATAGGGTATCATATCAAAATATTAAGAAATCTGGTAGGGCTGTTGCTGTGAATTTTCAAAGCCTAAACATCAACAAGAGTAAAAAGTAGTACAAGACAACGACCCAACGGATTGTACGAGCTACTGGTGAATATGAGTTTTATATTACAACCTTTCACAAAGAGTGGCACTGGCCAACTGGGCAAGACTAGCTACTACAGTACAGACAGACAGACTGATAGTATGTAGTAGTACTCAGTCATCATAGCGGAGGCAGGGATAAGCTTTTTGAAACCGTACAGATCGAAGGATAATTGGTGGTAAAAAAATAGCATTTGGAAACACACTATAGTTCGGGAGAAATGGGGCAGTAAAAGTTATGGAATAAGAAATATTATTAAAAACAAGAAGACTTACTGGGGCCAGCAGAGGAGCCCTCAGCGGTGTCCTCCTGGTGGTGTTCCTGTCCCGCCGACTGCCCAGTCCCTGCCCGTCTGCCCCTGGGTGCTGATGAACAGGAAAGATATAAGAAAGAGACAAACATTGATGGATGGTGTCAACTTAAGCAAATACAATATTTTTCAACAACGGTCAAAAAACACATATGTAAACAATTGCAATAACTACATTGACCGATCTCATCTGGTCAACATGTAAATTCGGGGGATTCGCAGTTCGACTACTTAAGTTACTATTTATCAACAGTAATCCATTCTTCCATTCTGATTCCAGAAAACTAAGTTACAAGTAAGCCTAAGTATTAGTACAACGTACCACCCAACCTAGCCCACCTATTCCAGGCATGCCAATTGTACATTAAGTATGCATTTCCACTGTATTCCTCAACAATGTGTATGATCCAATCATGGAGGACACATGAACATGACTACATTTTTTGTATACACCAAATTTTGGTTTGATTGATGCTGATCTGCTACTGCTAAGTAACTGCAAAGCCTACCTCCACTCATTGAACAAACTAGAAAGGTTCTAAAGACTGGCGTACTAGCAGCACGTCACGTAACTGAGTGAGGGGGCATCACGCATACCACTAACCAATTAGAAGCTCATACAAAGTACCTAAACCTATGTATCAATCCGCCCCTATCTATTAGTGACAGGACAAAGTAAGGAGTGGACGTGAGTCACTGTAGCATTACGTAACTTAATTTCTCTAAAATAAACTCGTAAAGAATCACGCTAAGCAAGCGCAAACGCAAAGCTGCAAACAAGTAAGATTAGTAGTAGCGCAGAAGAGCACCTGTGTCATAATCACAGAAGACTTTTAAACGTTATTAACCTGGAATGTATTGCAAGCAGCAACATTCTAGCTGGTTGGAAGGAAAAAAAGATATTCGCAATATATAACATAGAGCAGAAGAACAGACACAAAGTTGTAATAATTAAATAGGTACTCACCAAGCCCCGGGACCTCCACTCCTAGCAGGTCCAGCAGGTCCTGCTCACGGTCCAGGATGTCGGACCACCGGTGCGTCAGCTGTGCCTGGGTGCGCCGGACCCCAGAGATGCGCGACACTGCCCGGCGCACCTTCCCCCACCGCTGCCGACGCTCCCGGAGGCCGTACCCGGACCCAGGCCTGCCACCTGCTGCCAGGGTTGAGGGGAGGTGGCGCTGCACAAAGAAAATTAGTGCAGCCAACTCCGCCTCCCCAAATAAGGCCCGTGCATGCACCCCTTGTGGGCGCCGCCTTCCGCAAGGAAGGCGGTCGCGGCTCTGGCTGCGCCGGCGAACAGCCCTGCCCTTGGACATGGTTCTGGGGACGGGGCGGGAAAGAAAAGGTAAAATAAATAAAGGAGTAAAGGAAATAAATAGCGGGCAATACAAAGAGAAAAAGTAGCTAAAAAACAAAAAAAAAGTACACAAAAACCAAAAATATAGAGGCAGGAAAATAGTTAGAGAAATAATAAGTAATAAAGATCCAAAAAAAGTGGCTATAAACAAAGGATTGAAAAGATTTAGGGAGGATTGAAAATCAGGCCCCAGAACCATGCAATAGAGTGGAAAACAAGATGGCCGCGCCCGTTGCGACCACGTGCGCAAGTTCGCGCGATATTTTCTCCCTGAGCAAGCAAAAAGCAACGCGATCAAGTAAAAGCGATCGCGAACAGGAAATATCGACCGCGAACATGCATTGCGCGACCCGGAACAGGAAGTAAACAACGCCAGAGGGCGGGACAAGTGAAAACAAGATGGCCGCGCCCGTGAGCGACCGCATGGGTAAGTTGGCGACCCGCGAACACGCAAAAAATACCGCGAACAGGCGGCAAAAAAACATCCGCATCTTCGCGATATTTCCGGCGTGTTTGCGGAGATTTTCTGCATTCTCGCGATAATTTGCGGAAGTTAATTCCGCAAATTCCGCCCACCCCTAATATTGTCCCAATGTTACCCTGATTTTTCTCCCCTTGCTCTTTTCTGTTGTCTACCTAAAACATGTGTAAAGCCCTCTGATACCCACCTGGGTCATGTTCGCGCTATACATAACTTGAAATAAATAAATGAATAAATCATTTTCAGGACAGGGGACTAATTTCTCAGAGTCTAATAAAGGCCGCTGCAACATTTTTGTTCATGTTGTAGCCAGCCAATCAGAGAACTCGCTGTTGCCGGAGCCTCACTCCTGCCAGAAGAAAGATTGCCTAGGGTAAAAAGCCACCTAAGTCAATCAGTATTCTCTATTTTTTTAAGTTGAGCTTGCATGACTTTTGTGAGAGTACCTCAAACCTAACAGTCCAAATATACAAATATTGTTTAACATTAATTTCTCAAAAACTACATTAAGGGATTTACACGAAATCACAAAAAGCACGCTTTTTGGCCAATATGTAGCTTGCTGCCAAATTGGTGCAATTCCGTTTAGCAGTTTTTGGGGCATCACGTTCTAAAAAAGTACTGTGATCACTATGTCATTCATAGACATAGAAAATACATTTAATTAAACATAAAAAGGGAACCAATATTTTATAAAGGTGCAAATGGTAGACATTGTTAAATTAAATTCTTACACAATTACATGAAAGTATTCAATCAATTCCATCAAATGCAGATTTGCTATCATCCAATATTACAGCAGGTCTGAATATCCATAATAAATATCAACAATTATCATAATTTGAAGACAATTCATTGCCCTTTGATTTCATATATGTGTGTCAATATATGCAGTACATGATCATGGACTGATTTTGACTTTATAGATCATAGGGTTTCCCCTCCTATTGTGCTGTCATAAAGTGATCAATGTTCTATCCCTGAATGGGCATAGTGGCTGCTGCTATTGAATGCAGCTGTTGCACTTCTCAGTCACCTATGTGTACCTAATGTCCCTCATAACTGTTAAGACACCATGTGACTTGGTCTATAAATCAATAATATATTTAGATTCCAGTTGCCTCAATGTGAAAACCTTATAGCCCCCCATTTATCCCACTTGGTCAAGGCAAAAGACATTTAACTGATCTCTATTACCGGCAAAAAATTAGCGATGGCACGCATATGTTCAAGTATTCTTTTTTTGGCGGGATGCATTGTACTGCTTATATACTTCTTATTGCAGGGACAGGGCAAGCAATAAACAACGCATTCTAAGTTACAGTGAAGAGAGTGTTTAATCTTGAGTTTTGTTTGATTACATTGAGAAAGGCAGTGAGCCGATGTTCGCCTGTTTCAGGTGTTGATTCAATGCATTTAACTTTGCAGGTGCCCCAAAGGTGCCTTTCATTTCCGATGGTTTTGAGTCAAAAGAATATATATATATATCTATATATATATATATATTCACCAAAGTTGCACCAGCAAGAACAAAGCCGCACTCCAACTGCAGGTAAGGAAACATCCTTTATTTTGACATAGCAGTCAGCTTCTCATTCCGTTTTTATGTCCCCAGGCTTTACGCGTTTCAAGGATTCTAACCTCTTCGTCAGAAGCCTTTGATTCAAATCGGAGTGTTCTGTGCATATCCCATGTTACCTTGCGCGCTTTTCACTTTGAAATAGTAGCCTCAGGTGTGCCCTTGATATTCATTCTCACAGTTGCACGCTGGTAATTGTGGTCCTTTTACCGCATATATTTATATATGTATTATCTACTGGCGGTCGCCAGTAGATAGTTATAGTTAGGACCGTGTTTCCATAGGAAATCTGAAAATTCTATTTTGAATAACTTTGGCGCCGGTTGACAAATCCTCGGGAATTTTTCAAAACTAATGGGGCGCTCCGCTCAGCTCCCACCCTGAAAGTCTCGGGGTGATTCGTCAAGCGGGGGCTGAGAAAAAAGGGGGGTCCCAAACGCGTTTTCCCCATGCATTTTCCCATAGGACCTTTAGTCGAAGGTACAGCCCGAACGGCTGAACAGAATTACTTGAAATTTGGCAACGAGGTAGTCCTCAGGTCAGGCATGTGCCTTTTGCATATATGGTGTCAATCTGTTCAGTAGTTCCTGAGAAAATTGCATTTAAAAGCACATAAATATCTATAAGCGCACCATGGTGCGCGCACCATAACGTGCGCGAGCGTAATTCTGATTGGTGGTTATATGTCAGTCAACATTCGAATCGGTCGAAATCAGGAAGTGTCGGCCGCCATTTTGTGTGTTTTGTGTGTGACAGTGAAAAAGAAAGGTGGAGAACGTGAAAAGGGGGCAGGGTAGAGAGTTCCTGACCCCCTAGCCTTTGTCAGGGGGTCCCTGAAGGACCCCGAAGGGTTAAAAAAACATTTTATATTTTTTTCAAAAAATCGCGGGGTGCGCGCACCGTGCACGCACCGTGCGCGCACGATGAAAATCCTTAAAAAAAAAAAAACATTTTAAACGAGCCATTGCATATTACAGGATACAGTCAGTCTATAACTATATACATAGGTAGCTTATTGTAAAATAAATATATAAAAAATATAATAAAACATACATAACTTAGCATTTAAAAAACCTTACAAATTCACTTAAAAAACCATAGGTTTCACACACGTTATAGTTAGGAATTAGCATTTGAAAAACCTTGCAAATTCACTTAAAAAACCATAGGTTTCACACATGTTATAGTTAGCTGGACATTTCACTCGTAAAAAACCATTGAAATTCCCCCGTTATAGTTAGTTCAGATAACTATAACTTGCGCGACCGCCACTCTATCACAAGGATGATGTCATCAGTGATGTCATGAGTGATGCCACTGACCATGTCATGAGTGATGTAATATGTGACGTCATCAGCAGTGGATTGCGGTCGCGTGAGTTATAGTTATCTGAACTAACTATAACGGGGGAATTTCAATGGTTTTTTACGAGTGAAATGTCCAGCTAACTATAACATGTGTGAAACCTATGGTTTTTTAAGTGTACATATATATATATATATATATATATATATATATATATATATATATATATATATATATATATATATATATATATATATATATATATATATATATCATCAATCCGAAACCCGGAAGTTCGGAGCTTCAACACGGCGGTCCTGGACGGGCTCCGGCTGTCCCATCTATCATCAAAATACTTCCACGCTTCCAGTGAAAGAAATCCAGGACTCCCAAAGGTGATGCTTTTAAGTTCATTTAAGGCACTATAACGCCTCACCAACGCGTTTCGCTTACAGCTTGGTCACGGTAATGGCAAAAACGTTATTCCGGCCTCATTTTATTGACATGTTTCATTTGAGTTTAGGAAACAAAAATAGGACTATTAAAAGCATGAAATTCTTCCTTGCAAACAAGCGCCATTTTAGAGTGGTTCTTTGAAAGTGAGTCAATGCAGGTCACAAATTAATTTACTTAACAACTTTTCAAAACTCAATATTATTACAAATATCATGATTCACAAAAAGCGATTGTCAGTTATGGTGGTATATTCCATAGTCATAACACTCAAGTGGGCAATGCACTGCACATCCTAATTAACTCAATTTTTTGTATCGAAAGAACATATCAATTGTTTACATCATATTGAGTTAACACAATATATATATATATTTTTAGGAAATGAAACCAAATAATCAATAAGATCTAGCCCAAGTTGGCAAACATTATCTTACAGCAGGGGTCTTCAAACTGTGGGGCGCGACCCCCAGGGGGGCCGTGGAGTGATGCAAAGGGGGTCGCGCCTTCCCAGTCACACTTCTGCCCAGGCCCCACACTTCCCCCGTCCTGTGTCATGTCTCAGCCCGGGCTGCTGCAGTGAAACTTGAGCTGCTGGGGGCTCAGCTGGGCAGTGTCTGGATTCCTATCTCCGGCACCCCCGTGTTTTTTCACAGGTCTTTAAAGACCATTTAACATGCCTTTGTAAACTGGTTACAGAGGCTTAGGTTTTTTTGCTGGTTCCAGTACCCCCTGGGTCCCCACTGTGCCTATTCCTTACATTTGGATTTTACATTCACTGCCGTAGTGTGAGAATGCATTTCATGGAAAGGTATACAAAGTTGGCTTCCTGGGGGCGCCGTGAGTGAAAGTTTATTCTGCTTTTGAAGCACCTGCTGCAGCTTTCTTTCCCGGCAATTACCAGGCCTCACATAAATGTCAAGATAACTTGTGTGATTAATTATCTTCCTGGAGAGAGATCAGAATTTTGTATAGTTGAGGTTTTGACTTAGGTGAAGTTAGTGCAGTGGGTTAATATGCCTGCTGCAAAGAACGTGTACCAAGTAGATTACAGAGTGTGTATGATGTGAAGAGATCAGCAGGTTACTGCTTTCAAAAGAGACATCCTTTTGTTACTTGCAATTTATAACTTAAAGTCCTAATATAGAATAGTGAGCTATTAACTTTCATCCTAGAACAGCATGCACACTACAAAGAATACATTATTAGACCATTGATTAATGTTGCAAAAAGGGTTAATTTGGCTAGCAATCAATTCTTATTATTAAAGGAAACTCCCAACTATGCTGTTTCTTTTTCGACTCTGAGTTTGTGCTTCTCCACACCAAGCACTCTTGAACTATACTGCCTACCAGTATGGATGACATGTGACTCCTATACTTTTAGTCCTTTGGCTTATGTAACATTTCCTATACACTGATTTACACCCTTATGATTGATTGTCTCTGTGTAATGTGTGTGTGATGCAAAGTGCTCGGACACCCTACACTGGTATGAGTGGCACTATATAACTAATTCAATGCATCTGAGAGTGTGGGGTTATGGAGACTTGGTCACTGTTAAAGGGTGCTAGTGAGAGAATCCGTGGTGGGGGTGGTCATTGGGGGGGCACCAACAAACATTGTCGCACAGGGCACCACCAGCACTAAAGCCGGCCCTGGGAAGTATGCACAGATAAGCGCTGAAAATACCGCTTTAGGTGACTGCTTTTTTTTGTACCGACTGGGCCATCAAAATAATCTGCTGGTAACCCTAACCATAGGACTGGAAGTTTGTTGCAGGATCAGCACATTATTTATTTCCTTCACCCTCGATCCCCGATTAATGCCGCAATAGTTTAACTTAGATCTTAAAGTCTACGCCCCCGTCAATAACATGCTGAGTTACTTCATGGGTCTGGGAATGCACCCTGCATTCAGACAACTCATTCCTCATTCTCGCCCTTTATTGTCACGCTCACCTTGCACTCACAGTGATCACAATGCACTCACACTGATCACCATGCACTTGCACCATTCACCCGCTCACCTTGCACTCACAGTGATCACTCTGCACTCAAAATGCACTTGTCCTGCTCACACTATACCTCAACCTGCAGTCACACGAGTACACGAGTACACTACTCATCCTGCACTCATGTGACACTTCACTCACCTGTCCCCCTCACTACTCAATATGCAACTCACTCAAACAAGCCCATCAGTAATCATACATTCATTCATCCCATTCTGAACTTGCATCCGCACCCAAAATGAGAGAGGACAGCAAGGGAGTGAGAGAATTTGATTGAAGAGGTCAGGGATGAGGAGAAATGTGAATTGCCGAAGAGAAGTGTGGACACGCAAGAAGTGAGTGTGATCCAAAGGTGAGGGCTTCTGTTAGAACAAAGGGGATATGTGAAAGAGGAATGGGGGGACTGGAGAGGTGTAAGATACAAATAGACAAAAATTTGAATGAAGAGACGAGGTGAATGAGAAGTGCTGAGGGGCACGGGAGGTGACAGGGCCAGAGAGGCCATGAGATAAATGTGAGAGACTGTTAGAGATGAGGGCAGTGAAAGGACAGAATGTCAAGAGGTGATTAAAGGTGAAGTGAGAGGTTGAATGGGGAGAGTTCAGAAGTTGTAAAAAGGGGTGAAAGAAAATGACCTGCAAAGTGAGAGAGGGATCCGGGGTTAGGAGAGGAGAGAGGGATGGAAGGGAGGGGGTGAGAGGAAAGCTGCGTGGGTAAACGGCTTAACTCTACACAAAACCGCCAGGGTTTTAAGGGACCCCTGCTTCTTCCGGTCAGGGCCAGGTGAGCTTCTAATGTGGCAGCACGTATTGCTGCAGAGTGGAAGGCCCTTCACAAAGGTTGACTTGAAATCTTTCTGATGATAATTGCTGTATTTTGGTTATAAATGGGTACTGATTGGGTGAAATCTTTCCTCAGCGTTACTGTGTGTAACAAACATCAAAATAATGAAGCAATGCTATCCCAAAATACGCGGCATCACATAACCTCATTTACATTTTCATCCCACGCAATTTAGTCAACAGGTTTAGACATTTTTGTCAAGAGGGGGTCCTTACGCCTCAAAATGTTGACAGGGGGGTCTCGGCATCCAAAAGTTTGAAGACCTCTGTCTTACAGTCACATTGCAAATCGTTTTAGGAACATGCCACCATTTAAAACCTCTAGGCGTCTTGTATTTGTAGTCCTGACATAGGCACGATTTATAGATGATATATTCCTAATTTGGAAAGGGATGAATCCTCAGTCAATCTATTCATAAAGGGGCTCAATACTAATGACAAAAATGTAACATTTACCTCACATACCAGTAGGACACAGATAGTGTTCTTGGATGTTGAGGTACAAGTTCAGAATAGAACATTAGTCACCAAATTACATAGAAAGAAAACTGTCTGTCTGTTAGTTTGGATCTGAATAGATCCGATCTCTGAAGTGCATCCACTTTGGATATCGCTTGTTTGATATTTTTGTGGCTGTAACCCCTTTCTCTGAAGTGATCACTCATTGCTATTTTTTCTTTTTCATATTCATCTTGAGTACTGCAATTCCGTTTTGCTCTTAACAGCTCTCCATACGGAATACTCTGTATTAAGCTAGATGGATGTGCGCTTTGTGCGTTCAAGAGACTGTTACCAGCAGTTTTATTTTTATGTAATTTGGTGACTAAGGATGGATAGAGGAGGGAAGAAGTCTAGAAAAAGTTATATGGAAGATCACAGTTGTAGAATGAGCTTTGGAGTGAGTCAGAGAGTAGAGATACAGGATATATTGAGAGAGGTATAGATTGAGACATCGAGTAGCGCACTGGAGGGAGTTGAAGGCTTTGTATCTACTATAGGAGTAAAGTAATACATATATAGATACATAACTACATTGAAAGGGTACTCATGCATAAGGAAAATAATAACGAGCTAGAAATGTGTATTGTATAAAGTTCCATATGTGCATGTGTGAAGAGATAACTAGAAAGTCAGGCCCATGGGACTGTCATCTATATGTACTCTGTCCATACTGACCTCACATATAATATAAAGCTAACCTATTATACCATCACATTCTTTATTTGCACACATGGTGCTCCAAAATGATCAAAGATGATCTGGTGTAGTGATAAAGATCATAAATCAATAAAGTGACAATTTTGGACTAGTTCTTGAAAGCACAGCGGCTGATTCAGAGAGTGTTGGTGAACTTCTCAGAAAAGCAGCAGTAATGTGCCTTCCGCTACAACTTTAAATCCCAACAGATGATTCCCTGCCAGAGGAATTGGGACCGCTATGGTACAGCATGGCAGTGGTAATTCCACCAGTAAAAGGTCCTCTGGGGAAAATTAGAGGTATAGAAGAAGTTACATTAAGGCAGTTTTCTGCAGGTTTTCACCATACCACACTTCTCCATATCAGGCCATTAGACAAATAAGGCCCTACAAACATTTCAGCACACACATATTGACACTATAAAAAGCTTGCCACTAAAGATGATAGGATTTGAGTTAGAATAGGGCTTTAACCCATTGATTTGAACTCAAAAGAAGCAAAAGAAAAACTGTGAATTAGTAACTAGCATCAATTAACTCACTGACCTGCCTTGCAGTATTGAGAAGCTGGGACAGTACCTGGAAGTAGAGTTATGAATACAGGTTAATATACCCAGACATGCTTGAATGACAGCTTATCAACATTAGATCTGGATACCTGTTGGAAGAAATTGATCACTCTACCTAATCAAATAATGCATCAGAGACTTTCTGCTTCAGTATCGCCTGATTTAATAATTTTTTATTTCACTGATTTTCTTTTTGTTTATCATGACACATTACACATCCTCTAGACCTGCATAATTTCCCATCTTTAGTTCAGACTGCATGTCGAGAGAGACTCCTTGTTGGGGATTAAGGTACTGAAGAAAGCCTTTTGATCCATTAATGGGCTTTGATACAAGGTTGAAATGTTGACGGTCACCTAGGATTGAATAATTCCTATGTTGTCTTAATCTACCATTGAGTGCCCTCAATAAAAGTGTCTCAGGGTTTATTAGAAGGTAGCTTTAATTCGCATATTTTTTTCATTTGTTCCATAGACCCTCGGAATCCGGGTACATGGCTCTTTATTTTCTCAAACAAGGTCACCATGATGGAGACCCTCATATATTAGAATCATAACTTCACATCACAACTCTTGATGAAAGAACTCCCTCATTCATGAGGTGAGCTTCCCTATGCTCCACTACACCTTGCACTACCAAGGAATGGGCCCAGGGATGAATCCTGCCACCCAGTGTGGATGAGGGCTCAGCATCTTTCAAGACAGAAGTCCTCTTTCAGAAAAAAACACCAAACATCTGAACTTTCGACATTTATTGGTACCATTTTTTAGCCTATAAGGTGCATTAACATTGTCGTACAATAGGCGAGAGATTAATTTGACTGCAGTTATTAATGTTAAAACAGGTTCAAATCTATATAGGGATAGACTTGTGTATCGTTGATGTTCTGGTAGTGTGTATTTTAGAGTTTTGTGGTCCTATCAACCTTGGTAGGCAGCCTGTCAACCTGCTAAGTCGAACAAGGCCCTGATCTCTGTCCAGCAGTGGGAATTCATTGGCCATATTTAGAGATTCCTGTCTAACTAATCTGGATCTCTGTGCATCCAGGAGAGTGGCAGGTACAATTTAGGCACAGGTGAATTCCAGGCAGGCTGTATGGGGCATATTTACAAGACCCTATTGCCACAGTAATGTCACTTTTTGCGACGTTCTTGTGGCGATAGGGGCTTTGCCTTATTTACAAGGTGGTGTTAAGCCACTTAACGTGGCTTAACGCCACCTTATAAATAAGGCCCCCTTTCACGCTAGACTTAGCGTGAAAGGGGTGGGGAATGGGTGTTGTGGTGGGCGTTCTGCCCTAACACGCATTGATTTTGACACTGCCTCCCTATTTACAAGGGTGGCGTAAAGAGGAGGCCGTGCCAAACTTAAGACCAGGGAAAACCTGGTCTTAACATGGCGAAACAAGGAGAAATGCTATATTTCTCCTCGTTTTTGCTGATTCTGTGTGTGCTGCATTGTGCAGTACACAAAGAAACAGCAAATTGCCATGAATGATTGTTTATGTGCAGGAAGGTGTCCCTTCCTGCACGTAAACAATCATTTGAAAAATTATGATGTGCAACTTCTATGTGTGCTGCACAATGCAGCACACAAAGAAGTTACAAATCGCCATTCTGGATTGTTTATGTGCAGGAAGGGACACCTTTGTGCACATAAACAATCATTCCCTCAACTCAGGCAACCTTGCACTCTTGTGCAAGGGCGCCTGCGCTGGCGCTAGGCAGCTGAATTTAGTGGCAGTGTAGGAAGAAACGCAGGGAAGTACCGTATTATTGCAAACATGGCACATTGCTGCCTTTCTAAAGTGACGGAGCAAGGCGTTACCAATTTTGGAGCTAACCCACGCTTCGCCACTTTCTTGTAAATATGGTTTTTGGCCTGCTTGACACCCAACTCCCACAGCAGGACTATGTTTCAGAAAAACAGGAAATCAGTGGTCCAGATGTGTTGGGAGGGCCTCCATGTTCATGGCTCCATTGTTTATTCTCCTTGCACAGGTCCACCATGCCTCACATGGGGGACAAGGGCAAGAAAAGTAATTGTGATAAGAGTTTGCAGTGACAGAGCTGAATGAGGCTTCACTGTTGGAAACCCAGTGACAGGAATTATCCCAGTTCATAGCAGAGATCTCTCTACAATATTCACACTAGGGATCTAGGGATTGGCCCTACCAGATGCATACTAATCCCACTATTACATGCAATTCACACTTAAGTACGCCTGGTCTTCTGATGCAGAAAGGGCTGAAGGCTAGTCTACAGCCCAAAACTGTAACCCATAAAGATAAGTATGTGTGTGATATGATGAATTTGCTTACATGAAGGAGATCCTTTTTTAGGATGAGAACCCTCACTCACCCGAGTGTGACATGCTTCATCATTGGGTCCCCTCCTCACACCCGGACTGTGAAGTCCATGGGGTGGGCTACAACTCCCTGAGTGGGAGGAGCAGAGGTGTTTTGATGAGCGATGTAAAAGGGGTCAGTGAGGGACAGAGTGAGGGACAGAGTGCCAGTGAAAATATAGTGTGTAGTGTTAGTTAAAACTACCTCCAGAGGGCCAAAATAATTACTTTATTCTGCAGGTCCAATGGGGTAGAGTTAAAAAGAGGACTGGGGTTGTAAACCAAATATACCCCTCTGAATGGTCAACATGTTTCTGCCCAAAAGTGGTCCCCAAAAGGGGTTCCAGGGCATTCTTCAGGACCTTAGTTGTTAGTCACTCTGTTCACATTGTTTCTATAATATAGAAAGTTATTTATACTGGCCAGTCAAGGATCAAGATGGCCAAAGGGGTGGTGGCCCATATGTGTGGTGAGTCTACCGTCGTTCTTATCAAAGAGTAAGTGATATCCACCCTCAAGCCACGAGGTACAGCCAGAAGCGCCCCTCTACAACAGACTAAACAAGGCCTTTTTCTCTGCAGTCCATGCTTTTTCCATCTGTATTTTCACCCAGAACCCTAGTTCTGCTCCAAGAGAGTAAAAGGTGGGCAGAGTCAGGCAGTAGTCAGCACATTGCAGGCTCTGCTAGAACTTTGCCAGCTGCAAAATAGCCATATGGCCTTTGTTTATTTCGATTTTCTAGATATAAGCACTAGTGGGCGTTGAATAACGCCCACAAGGAATTCTGACAGCTCAAATGTTTGATATATATATATATACATAAATAGCACCTACAGACGTTTTACACTTAGTGGAAAATTATAACTGTGAAAAGGTCAAGAACTTCCTCTGTCAAACAAACACTGTAAAAGCAATCCAATCTCACAATGAGACGTCAAAAGTCTCCTTTTTTTACATCAACACAAATTTTGAAACCTTCTTACTTCTTAAAAAGTGAAATTTGACTACTCTAAGTGTTACGAGAGGCTTTTTTGTGTGTGTTTATTTCACACACGGACTCTTGCTTGTGGCTTTTGTTTAAGAAAACAAAAATTAAATGTTGAGCGGGTTAAACAATCATGGAACCCGTTCAGCATTCACTCGTGTCTTCTGTGCACTTACTGCACCAAAGGACCCACCGACGGCCCAGAGATATTAGTTCTTGCATTGAAATTCGTCTCAGAGGCGAATTTTGCTTTGTTTCTGCACCTTTTCCTGTTTATGTACATGCTGGAAATGAATCTGATTAACATGCTCCAAGGGAATATGTGGGCCCTGGATTTTCTGTTGAGATGCAAACAGAAAGATTAGTCAAAACCTAAAAAGAGTGTTTCAAACTGTGACATTGTTCTAAAGCCCTGCAGACTACTTAGCCGAACAAATTACCTTATATGAAGTTAAAATTCATGCCTTCAAAATCTTGCATAAGTCCTTTTTTATTAGGCATCACTGCAGTGATCCCCGAGGCCTGCACGATGAATACAGCTCGAATTTATTTGCGGCCTTGTCATAGAAACAATCAGGACGCCTGAGGTTATGAGGACAGAGAGTATCTTAGACCACCATGCTTTATTCGGTTCTCTCCTCTGAATTGTTGAATTCATGGCCAGAAGCAGATCCATTAGCAGCATGTGCTATGCTAATGCAGAGAAAACAGAGAGCAGGTATGCTATGTTATGCTATATTTTCTGGTATTTGCATGGCATTGTCCCATCATTTCCATGAGAAGCTCCTGGGCATTTTAAGCATAGAGAGAAAGGGTCTGAAAAGGAGAAAGACCGGTTTCCACATATATTATAATTGGATTGTAAAGGGATGGTGTAGCTGGAAATGCAAAGAGTTAGGACTAGAAGGCATTTTTATAAAAAATTAAAAATAGACTAGATCGAATTTTGCTAAAGGTAACATGCTCAGAAGGTCTCCCTGGAGGTAGTCCCATGATTAGCACCAGGCAGCCTGATAGAGTCAAAGCTTACAGAAGGTGACCAAGGAATTAGCAACGAGATGAGTGTCAGTGACTCCGCCCCAGGCCTGTGGTCTTCCAGAGATATCGGTAATGCAGGGAGTCAACAAAAGTCCTAAAAGACAGCTCATCTTCGTTGGTTTTCCTAGTCTCACGTTTCCTGTGTCTGCGATTTTTCTGTTTGCCAAAGACCAGGGCACATCTTTGTGAGGCGTGGCCTGCTTCAGAGCCACTGATTGGATTAACAACATTCTGGCACATGCATCAACGTAGGCTTTTGCGATTCTTTAATTGCGATTATTAAGGAATCGCAATTAAGGAATCGCAAAAGCCTATGCATGTAGGAATCGCTAAAAAATAGCGATTCCTACACATTCCTTAATTGCGACTCGCAAGTTGCGAGTCGCAAATAAGGAATGCCGTCCCATTCATTCCTATGGGCCTCCAGGCCCATAGGAATGAATAGGAGATTGCATGAGCAATTTGCGAGTACCAGAAGGTACTCGCAAATTGCTCATGCAATTTCAAGGGTGCAAGGGTGTCAAAATGACACCCTATTGCACCCCTGAAATTGATCTGTGCACATACGTTGCACACACACGTGCCCTAAGGGCATGTGTGTGCGCAACATGAAACTTTGAAAAATGCACAAAAGTGCATTTTTCAAAGTTTTTGCAAATTACCGTGAAGTTCAACTTCATGGTAATTTGCTCCCCCTATTAGCGAAATTGCTAATTTTTTTACTTTAATGCATTGCATTTAAGGAATCTCAATTTGGGATTCCTTAAATGCAATAAGAATCTGCCCGTTTGCGACCGGTTTTTCCTTTGATGCATGTGCCTGGTTGAGGATTAATTACCAGACAGATGGAAAGATCGAATCGAATATTGCACATCGTTTTTGCGTACATAATAAAATGTAACCTAAATAAAAGTTCATGCTTCTCACACTTGAATATATATGAGCCTCAGCGATGCGTATCGTACATTTCAATCAACCCGGGGGCATGTTTAGAAAGAGTTAACGCCACCAGAACATCACTTTTTTTGCTTTATTTACTTAACTTGGCTTATAACCGCCTAAAAAATGCCCCTATTCTCAAAGCACTTAGCATAAAAGGGGCGTGCAATGTGTTGCAGTGGGCATTTAGCCGCAACACCCATTGCTTTTTCACGCTACCCCATATTTACAAGATATGGGGCAGCTGCAAAAATATCAACAGGGAATACCTGGTCTTAAGCAGGCGATAGAAGGAGAAATGTTTAATTTCTCATCGCATTTTGCTCTTTCCATGTGTGCTGAATTCTGCAGCCATGAAGAAATAGCAAATCGCATGTAAAGATTCTTTATGTGCAGGAAGGTGTCCTTCAGTGCAGGCACTCTTGCAACATGGCGCTAGGGTGTCTGCACTGGCACTAGGCAGATTCGTTAGCGCCAACATTAAGGGAAATGCAGGGGTGCTCCGTATTTTTGTAAATATGCCGCTTCCCTGCATTTTGAAACTGATGGAGTGTGGCGTTACCAAATTTTGCGTAACACCGCGCTCCACCAGTTCCTAGTAAATATGCCCCCAGTCTGCTGGAAAGGTGATTCAGGAATTTTGGCATTTCAGAAGGGCTACGAGCCAGTTCGAGGTGTTTAGGGTTCGATGTGCTACCATAATATGTACCCATAAAAAAGCCTAGCTAACATGTTTGCAAAGGGGTGCTGTAATTTGCACTGTTTGAATCATATTTTTCCTACAATTTTCTTCTGTGATGACATTAGCCATACCCACCTTAGGCCTTCTGACCCAATGGATAGGGTCAGCTTGCTCACTACACAAAGGTTTAGTATTTTTGCTGGTCCAGTTTTGTTTCCTGAAAGCAATATTATTATTAACTAAACTTGCGAAAATAAACAAGTCAGTCTTGACATCTCAATCTGCTTTCACAATAGAATTAAAATCCTATAATATTCCTGAGCGGTTCGTTTTATAAAGCTCCAGTTTAGCTAAACACCCATCCCACAACAATTTGTACTACAACAAACCTTTTTTAACATTATTTTTGGGAAAAGACTGCATACAAAGGTCTAACTATCTGAAACACATTCTAAATTCATCATCGTCATAAGAAGACAGCGTGTTTAGAAAAGTGTTTTCAGCTCATGGTAAATAGGTCTACTATTAGTTCACTAGTTTTACAATTATGAAAAAAAGGTCAATTTCATTTGAATCTTTTTTCTGATTGTAGAATGAGGAAAAAAATGTGCCCCTATTCATATTCCAGAAAGATTTTTGTACAATGACAGCAATGGAGGAAATGGATTTTCAAAACATACTTAACGCATATATTGCAAATAAATTATTCTAAATGAGTTAGTCACTCAACAAGTAGGAGAAAAGGATTATTTTACAAACATAGGGCCCTATTACGAGTCTGGCGGCCCATGGACCACCGGGCCTGTGTGGGGGCGGCTTTGGCGGTCTCCCGACCGCCCTATTATTAGATGGATAGTCAGACCGACACAGACCCGCCACAGCAGCCAGTGAACCGCCGTTCCCTGGCGGTGTTGCGGGGTGTAGAGGCATTCATATGCTTGGTGGGACTGGTGCGGTCCTGCCAAGCATATTAGGAGTTTTCTTTCCGCCAGTGTTTTCATGGCGGTTCCTCTTCCATGAAATCCCTGGCAGAGAGCAAACAAAGCGGACCCTACAGGGCCCCAAGCTACCTTTGTGATATGTGGATGCAAAAAAGGGGGCACAACATGTACCCCTGTGTGCATGTACACTAGTTCCTGCAAAGCATAGACTTCTCAGTCCATACCATGCAGGAACCGTTTTTGGCGTTCCCATTACGGGGCCTGTTTTTAGAGGTACTGCTGTGGGAATGCCCCAACAAAGCCTGTCAGACAGGAGGAACCTTCTAATCTGGTGGGCTGTCTGACCATGGCTTTGGCGGTGCGGCAGCAGGGCAGACCCAGCGCTGCACCGCCAATGTCATAATCAGGCCCATAATCACATTCTTCAGATATGTAAAGTGGAGAACATATGTTTTCTCCATCTCCTATTGTGTAAACCCAGCTAAACTAGTGTGGCATCACTTTGGCGCCTGTTTATCCTGATGTAATATGCTTTATCACATCCCATATCACACAAGCAACAAAACATTGAAAACAGACCTTGAAATGGAAATACAGAAGTTCAGGGTTTCACTGTCTAAAAGTAACTGTTTGCTACTGGGAAGTATTGGTACTCCCTGTTTAATACATTGTGCTGCTGCTGACGAGGGCTAACGCAATTTTATTCAAATTAAATATGTGTACGCTGCACCACGCAGCGGTTTCTGTAACACGACGCAATGCATTTTATTCCAAAGGAACTGCATTATTGCTCTTGTTGCCTTTGTTATCGACATCCTAACATTTACTATAAAGTTGCACTTAAGAACTAATACAGGAAGGTTCACGATGGTGCAATACCTTTATTTACAATGATATGAGAAATCAAACACACGGAATGTGCGTTATCAATCAGCGGAGGCGTCACTCATGACTAACATGGAAAGGGAGCGCGGACAGTGACATGCACAGAAGACTGTGCAGCTGCAGGGCTGCAGTAGAAGAAACGTCTCAGAAGCTCTCGGTTAACAGCACTGAGAGCAGTAGGCCAAGGAGAAGCCACAAACTATCTCAATTAAAATGCAGAGTGATTTTAATTGGAGTTAATGAGATGTGTATATCAACACCTCCGGGATTGGTTCTAATATCAGGATTCATAAGGCCTTTAATTGGTACTTTACATCATGTGCATCCAGCTGTACGTTGGTTGTTCTGCTGCTGGTCACATGTTTACGTGTATGTGTGCACATGACAGGAAGTCTGGCCACGGCACACAAGGATTATTTAGGCAGGATGTGCCAGAATGAGAGCATCTCCAGGATCTCGCGACAGGGCCACAATAGGTAACCGACACGGGTGGTTGACCTTGATGAATGTGTGATTACAGGCACTGCCCCCCGCTGGGATCCATGTTACTTAAGTTTGTTACAATTTACATACAGCGTACTGGGTGAAAACTGTAAGTGACTGGCTCACCCTTGAAACAGAGGGTACACCTTACTATGTGTACTTTTTACTGCACTGAGGCCGTATTTTTATGGCCTTTTCACTTCTGGTCCTGAAGAAAGCCATGAAATCTATATGATATTGGCTGAAACATGTAGAACAACCAAAGGATGTATATGATCAATTGTATCTCCTAAACATCCACATTGAGTTTTTAACCTTGCCCCAGACCCCCGCTATTTAAATGCCTCCTGGTTAGTTGGGGGATCCTGTAGACAATTTTAAAATGTACCCTTTTCACTGACTTTCAGAGCAAAAAAACCCACTCCGCTGTAATCAGGCGTCGAAGCACACCTAGGATGAAGCATGCCACCAACCTAATGGTTTTTTAGTATGATTGCTTTTGCATGCAGTTGATTTTGAAAGGGCCCATCTCAATTGTTGAAACTCATTATTTTGGGGCAAAGGTCGTGTTCCTTTTAATTCTCGCTCTTTACTTGTTGATAGCGTGAGTAAAACTTTAAGCATCTTTTGACAAATAAAGAGTGTATAGCCCGTTCTGCTGGCATTTTAGGGTCTGGAAAAAAGGTTTTGAGAATTACTGGCTTATTGAGGTGAAAGTCTGATGGGACTTTTGACATGAACATAATGTTTGTTCGAAGAATTATCCTATTGCTTCTAAATTGAAGGAACGGTTCCTGAGTGGTGAGAGCCTCTATCTCACTGACTCTTCTGGCTGATGTTAAAGCCAAGAGTAGAGCAACTTTCCAGGACAGAAATTCAAGATCCGCTTTGTGGGTGGGCTCAATAGGCAATAGGCAAAATGGCGCTCTAAAGTCTATGACAAGCACAAATCAGTTATGGCAGGTAATCTGGCATGGTGCATAAGGTAGGGAAAAACCACCAGATCCCCACGTGTGTAGCCCGCAGACCTCTTTTGATATATACACAAATCCTCTGCACACGTTCAAAGTAAATACAAAAAGCTACATAAAATATCACAGTGATGCTTGTCTTTATATTTTCAGATGTCTTTAATTCAAGATCTTTAAGCCTTCTAAGCCAACACGTGTTTCGTTGCTGTTACTAGGGATTACCCCGTGACTTCTTCAGGGCTAAGGGAATATATAAACAGGTACTTGTGCGTGTATGCAATGGTAGTAAGAACACTTTACTTTTCAAATTATTGACAAAGTGACATAAGTGGCTTGTGTGAATTCTAAAAAGGCAATAGAACTGTGTGGAAATCCATGAGAAACTGGTGTTGTACATGCTTCTCGTGCAACTTCTTAGTGCATCCATATATCAATGGGGGAAAAAAGAACAAGCAAAGCCCCCAATCGTTTATGTTTTCACTATAAAACATACTGGTACAGTTGGTGTTAGAGACTCTCTTATAGGAGTAATCCGGTGGTTGGCAAGGTGCGGGAATGCAATCAACCTATTTAGTTTTATAATCCATTTTATTTTAAAATAAAGTGTTCTTACTACCATTGCATACACAAACAAGTACCTGCTTATATATTCACTTAGCCCTGAAGAAGTCGCGGGGTAATCCCTTGTTACAGCGACAAAACACGTGTTGGCTAAGAAGGCTTAAAGATCTTCAATTAAAGACATCGTAAAATATAAAGACAAACATCATTGCGATATTTTATGTAACTTTATGTATTTACTTTTGAACATGTGCAGAGGGTTTGTATAACAAAAGGGTCTTTCATTAGTTGTGAAAGTACATTGTTGAATTGCCAAAGAGGTGGAGGAGGCCTCACTCGTGGGAAGACCGTGAATAATCCTTCGGGGAATTGTTTGAGACTGCTATACCATAATGATGGTGATGTGGCTGATTGTCTGAAGCGGGAAATAACTGTTAAGTGAATTTTAATGGACGCATGAGCAAGAGCAGATTGTGCCCGGTGCAGAAGCTACAGGAGAATTTCTTCTGGTGAAAATGAAAGTGGATATACATCAGCACTTTGACACCAGATGTAAAATCGTTTTCTTTTAAGACAATAAGTTTTATTTGTACAGTCTGCACAAGCTCTGGCGAAGATGTCCCTGCAGTCTAGTGGAATGTTTAGATGCACAAATTTGTTGAATTCAGGAGCCAGGCTAAGAAGTGAAGTGACTTGGGATCCGGGTGCAGTCTTTGGCCCTGGCTCATTGTCAGTAGGGAGGGTAGCAGCTTCAGCTGGATGTGACACCTCTCTGAGAGGAGGAGTAACTATTTGAAGCAATATTGGTGTGGCCATGTTGGAGCTATGAGAATGATCCTGCACGGTCCAGCTTTCATTTTCATGAGAACTTTTGGTAGGAGAGAAATTGGAGGAAAGGCATAGGCAAAGATTCCAGACCATGCTATCAAAAATGCATTCCCTTACGACCCTGGTTGTGGATTCCAGTGCATTGAACCAACATTTTCAATTCTAGGATGTTGTGAAGAGGTCCAGATTCAGTTTGCCCCACTGGAGAAAGATGTTCTCCAAGACTTTCTGATCGATTTCCCACTCGTGGGAAGAGGTCATTGAGAATGTCGGCTATAGTACTCTGCTTCTATGGGGCATGTTGTGCTTGTAGATTCACTTTGTGATAGCTCAACCATCCCCCGATATGTTGTGCTCCTTGGGACAGCAGATGCGATCTTGTACCACCCTGCTTGTTGATGTAGTGCATCATGGTAGTATTGTCTGTGCAGATGAGCACTGTCACATTTTTTGTTCTGGGATGAAAAGCCTGCAAGGCTATATTTACTGCCTTGAGTTTGAGCAGATTGAAGTGGAGAAGTAGCTGAGAAGGTTGCCATTTGCCACTAACTTGTAGATCCTGGAGATGAGCTCCCCAAACTTCTAGGGAAGTGTCCGTGGAGATGATCAAAGGAGAAGCCCGAGTTAGAAAAGACAGGCCGATTGACAGATGTACTTGCTGCGTCCACAGGTTACGGCACTGATCATGCCCGGAGTGACTTGGATGAGGTCTTTGAAAGATCCTGTATCTTGTGTCCATAGTCTGCCCATTTCCCCTTTGTAGTTGACGCATGTGCAGATGGCAAAATGGAACTAGAAGAATAAATGATGAGATCATCCCTAGGAGGGACTTGTAAAGGCGAACGGAAAGTTACTTTTTTTCTTGTACCAATTATGCTAGATTTATCAATTTTAGTTGTCTCTCTGTTGTAGGATAAGCTTTGTTGAGCATTATATTTAGCGTAGCCTCTCAAAATGTTATCCTTTGTGATGGTTGAAGGCCTGACTTCTCTTGGAGATCGATGGTTGACATATAGTCTCATTGATTTAGAAATTGCAGTATGTCCTGCAGTGTTACCAAGCGGAATGACTGTTTCCTGAGATTGGTATTCAGGTTTCTCAGGCCCAGGATCAGTCGCCACTCTTTTCACTTCTTTCAGACCAAGATGAAATGGGAATAGAAACCTTTCCCTTTCTGAGCTAAAGGAACTCACTCTAAAACTCCTTTTCTGAGCATGGTTTTGACCTCCAACTTGAGATATTTGCAGATGCTTTTGTGTGGAGGTTTGGTTGAATTCTAATGTATGGCCTAATTGAATAAAGTCTAAGACCCATTGGTTAGTTGTGATTTCTTGCCAGCATTGAAGGTGACTGTTTTTTATCCCTCCGAGGCAAGACGTAGAAAACAGGGGAGTAGCCTGTGCCTGTGACTCGTCATTGATGGTGGCTCGTATACTTTCCTTGACATCCCAATTTCCCACTTGGAAGTGGTCTAGTATAGGCCGCTTGTGGTGCTTGCCTTTACTTGTATTAGGGACGAAATGGCTGAGAAGCTGTTGAAGATGCTGGGAAGCGATATTGCTGGTAGAGGGTTGTCCACTTCTTTGAGCAACTCGAAAATGTAATTTTCCTTTATTGCAGGGTCCCCAATGATTTGGCTGCATCAGTGTCTGTTTTGATGACCTGGAGGGCGAATTCAACATGTTTGCCGAAGAGGGCTTCCTCATTGTAAAGAAGGTCCAAGATCTCATTTTAAACATCCCGCCTAGGAAGGGCCATTGAGCCAGCCCGGTCTTTTTAAAACTGCAGCTACTGCTTGTTGTCGTAAACCAGTACTGATAATGTCCATGGCGCCATTGATGATTTCAGGTGAAGTGTACTCACCTTACTGCAAGACCTTTTTGGCTTCAGCCCTTATGTCATCAGGAAGTTTATCTATGTGCGGGTGATATCTGACCACATCTGGAGATCGTATCTTCCGAGGACAGTCAAAAACTTTGTAGCTCTTACTGTAAGCACTTACATTGAGGAAAACTCCTCAAGGCACCTACCCTCTTTTTCTGGAGGTGCCAAAATAGGTGCTGAAGGGTTTTTCGAACTGTGATTTCCCTCCTGAGTAAATACAGAATTGGGTTTGGGATGCTCAGTGAGACATGCAGGAGCATCCCCCAGGGCTTTGTTTTTTTATAGAGGCGCAGTAACACAGCAGCTACTATGGCCGAATTTGTCATTGTTTTTATGCCCTCATCCTAGTATTAGTCGGCAATGGGCATACAAACCTGGTGCTCTTTCAGAAGGGCTCATTACAATTGTAAAGAAAACAGTCTGTCTGTTTTGTAGGCATGAGAAGTTCGAACCTCCTTGCTGCTCTTTCTAGAAGGTTATGGAAGACCCATATGTCCTCGGGCGGAAATTCCACGTGAGGTGGAGTTGGAGATGGTGGCATAGGCAGAAGATAGTCATCCCATTCAGAATGAGCTTCACACAGCTCAACCTCCTCTCTCTTATCATCTGAAGATGGAGGATCCCGGAGAAGGACTGTTTGCGGAGTGTGCCTTTTAGATGAAGGTTGAAGTAATGGGCGTGGAGATTGAGGAGTTTACGGCTGCACAGGTTCGGTAATCTGTTAGCATGAACTGCAAACCAGAGACTAGTGATCAAGGAAGACATACCATCTCCTCTTGATTTTGTTGGTGGAATTGCTCTTGAGGAGCATAGTACCCCTGTTTGTAATATTTGTTGTCTTCGTCATCCTGCTGACATTTGAAGTGCAGCTCTGATGGACTGTGCGCAACTCCAAAGTGACCTTCATCTTCAGAATCATCCTCATCCAAGCGGTGGGAAGGTAACAAAGGTGACACCTTACTTGGAGAAGTATGTTCTTGTGTGAAATGTTTAGATTTGTTGTGGAATTTGGAGTTTTTCTGCAAACTTTTCTCTCATCCATGAGGTTGTTGATGAGGATGTCGTTGAAGTCATAGACGGCACTTTAGTGAGGATGCCATTGAGGTGGATTTCGTTAATGGGAGTGTCGATGTCGTTGTCGATGAGGCGGGAATTATTTTGAGTGTTGACAGTATGGGAGTTTGGCTGGTCGACGAGGTGGTCGTTGAGAAGGACGCAACCATAGACAGAGTGGTTACCATACTGGCTTTTTAAATTTGTGTAGAACTTGAGGCGAAGGTATAGGAGGATTAAGCAAAAAAAAAGATCCCTGGAGTTAAATCTCATACACACTTATTCTAAACACATTCACCCCATGGGCACTATATTTCCTCCTTGGTTTAAAAACTATCAAACACTTTTAATCACTAACATGTCAAATAGACCCGCACTGAAATGTAATGCTTACATAAATTTGTTTATTAAAAATTATTTTGTTTTCTAACATATATATCCATTAAAGAGTCTTCACAGCAATGAATTAATATACACAAAGGCAATAACAATAAATTAAAAATCACAGTTCTTGCAATCTAATGTCTTTAGTCAAAACATGTTACAACACACAAGAGTGGTGACCCAAAGAGAAGTGCAGTCATAAAGTTCTAATTAAACATTTCGTTTGATCCAAATGCAATACATAATTTGTAAGGAATCTTTAGTGAGAAAATTTCTTTCTTATCTAGGATTCCCTTATTTTTTGGATTCTTTATTAACACAAGCGTCGACGCGTTTCGGTGGTATTTCGTCTGTATGGATACAGAACCACCTTCTTCAGGACGGGAACTGTTAAGGGGTCACTTTTTTCTACTTTGTGGCACTTGTATCCTCTAAAATGTAGGGCCGTATCCTTTGATAGGGTTACTTATTGTCCTATAGTACCCAATTGCGGTTGCTTGATCTCGAGGTTTATTATTCATATATCCAATCCTTTCTGTTATAGGTCCACTTATCACCGTTTTTCCTTTTTTATATCTATGTATCCGAATTCTGTAAGCCTCCCCGGTTCGGATTTTGCCCTTAGAAGCCTTCAAAGAATTCTTTCCTCACTATGATCACATGAGAAGGATTCAAACTGGTTAGGGAGTTTTATTCTACCCACATCCTCTTTCTGGACCCGTAGACTTTAGATATGTCTATCCGGGTACTGTATGGTTACCGCAGTCTCAATAATACAACGTCTTTCCTTCTCGTATTCTTCTGTAGATGTCTAGAGGCTTACAGAATTCGGATACATCTCTCTCATTTCTTAAACCTCCTTGAGGAAGATGAAGAGTCATCACTGTCATCATCATCTGACACACGCTCATTTCTGCTTTTAAGTTTCTGGAGCCATAAAAGGAGTTTCCCTTCCAAGTCTTTTAAGGTCTTTGATGAAAACGAATGACATACATTGCTGTCCTTGGTGGATATAGGCAGCGTATGAAGTCTTGATGAGGGTCATCAGAATAAAACCTTTTTTACCATAAGTGTCACAGGGTCAGAATAGACCTTTCTGTTCTGGCATTTCGAGAGTCAGATTTGGAGCACGAGCAACAGATATAACTAAATATATATTGAAATATATAAACAAAGAGATATATCTGAGAAAACTCTGGAACAGGTATAAGTGAGCAGAGCTCAGTGGAGACTCCCTCACACAAGGTGCCATAAAAATCGGAGGGACTGAGGCTTTTCACAGGAGTGTTACAGAGGGTGATGCAAACTGATTGGTTGAAACTTAAGTTTGGTCTCTATTTTAAAAATGACTATAGTATGTTACTAAACCGAAGGGCCTAGGGTCTTTCTAGTATATACCTAACATTGCATTGCTGCTCTAAGGTACCATAGGACTCCAATCTCGAAGACGGGAAATGATTCAAGCATGTGAGTCTATGAAAGATTCAATACTGGAGTAAATTATAATGTAACAACTGCATGCCTCCTCAAACCAATAATTTCAATTGACATAGCTCACATCATAAACGGATTTTAGAACCTAATAATATAGTACCTCACTCATTTGTTACTCATTTCTTGGTGTTTGAAGAATGATACCCTACACGGATTTAGGCCTATGACAAGCATGCCACGTGCAAATTGCCCATTAAGCAAGTACCCTGAATGGATTTTGTAACCTGTACATTGCACAATGATTTCTGCACCATTAGTTAGACTCCACTGATCCTTCTCACCAAGATTTGAACCTGTGTCCTGCAGTTTGCATATAGTGCTGTGCAGAAAAACAATTAACATTGTTTTTAGCTTGCTAGCCTGTGTTAACAAGTAAAAAAAGGTTCATGCAAATGGAAAAGTTGCCTTCCTGGGGATAGGCCTTGAAATCCAGATTTCATTTGGTGAAAACGTGTGCTCTATGCCCTGCAAATATGTGCAGTGTAACCAACAACAAAATGGTTGAAGGAATGCTTCAATTAAACTCAGCCACTGGTGAATGCTCCGGATAACATTCCAGTCCATAGTTTTCCACCCACTGTGCCACACCAGACTAGCCCTATGTAAATCAATCTGTGTCCTGCTCCAATAGAAACAGTCTAGCTAGAATGAGAAGGTCTCTTGTGAATGGGAACACAAGCAAACCCAGACCGCTTTGTATTTAGACCTTGTCAGTGAAGCAGGCTGAAATTGATCTGATGTTGCTTGTATTTCTGTTCATATCAAAGCAGGACCAAGACTGATTTGCATATGGAGAGTCTCTAGATTTGCGTACTGGATGAAAACCAATGGTCTAGAATGCGTCACAAGCAATCACCAGGGACTGAGATTATTTCAAGCATTCCTGCCATCATTTTGTGGTTTTGCAGATTTGTGAAGGGCCTTGCTGCACATCACTGCGGCAGCCTGGCGAAGGACTAAGTTGAGTAACGGAGGTCAGGTTGATAGGCATTCACGTGGACAATATAGGGATGCAGAAGGTGCTGCGTGGGTCCTCATAAGGCACGGAGAGCCACAGAGGAGGGGCCAAAGGTTTCCTAGGGTTAAAATTGTGGATGTGAGAGCTAGCAGAGGATCTCTACAGGGCTGTTTAAAAAACTTTAAGAAGCAGTTGAGGTTTCTCAGGGTGTCTGTTAGCTAGGGGGGTTGGGTTGAGAATCTGTGAGGTTCTTGAAAGTCTATGATGGGCAACAGAGGTCTGTATAACAGTGAGTGCCAACGAAAGACTTCTAGGGGTGAGGGGTGGGTGTCTTGGGACGGCAAATGGTTTCATGAGACCTCGGAGAGCCAAAAGTGGCCAATTTATTGTAGGTGGAGGGTGTGTTCAGGATGTCTTTCAAAGGGCAGTGGCAAAGTAGAGGACACCTGATAGACTGACGTCTAGTGCTGTGGGTCAAATCGCCAGCATAGTTGGCCCTGAAGGTCAGTTGGTGTTGGCAGTGCCATCTGAGGATTTATGATGCTTGACTGTTGGAACCTGAAACTAGCAGATGCCCACATGAGGATCTCCCAGGTAAGCCTGCGATCGAAGAGATTGTATAAGGGCCAGAGGAGGGTCTGCAGTGGCTTGCTGGGGTACGCTGAAAGCCAGTAGGAACATGTGACAGCAGTAATTGACCTTAGATGGCAAGCTGATGGCCCCCTTAACAACTGGCTGAGGGTGATTGATTGGGAACTGTGGGACCCCCAAGGCCCAGCAAAAGTCTACGTGGCTCGCGGGTCTGCAAATCGATTGGAGAGAGGATTTATGGTAGAAGCCAGAGGCTTGCAGGCACCTGACCCAGCACTCTGTTGGGGACCCTGCTGCCACCAATTTACCAGCATGCACTGCTGCTCCAGGCTGTTCGTTTTTACTTCCTTTTTGATCATTATTCTTTCTCGTTGTGTTCTTCTATTGGTCAACTTCTATTACTGCTCACCACTCACTCTAAACAAGGACTAAATGTATAATCTGTCCAGCATATGCAACGCAGAAAATGTCGCTCCTGTTTCTACTCGCTATTATGAAGCTATCTGCTATATATGTATAGGGGCGCATATCCCCTAACATTGTTGACATTGTGTAAAAAAAATGTTTTGGGGAAGAGACTGCTACTTCCAGGAAGGTCCCAGACTGGGCCCCTACTGCCACTCTCTCCTCGGTGCACATGACATGGGGCAAAAGGGCCCCTGTTCCCAAACCCCAACCTTAAGCTTGGCGTTCTGCTACCCGTGTGTACTAATTATGTGTATGATATAGTAATTATTTTCTGCTGCTTGTGATCTGCTTGTTTTGTGTGTGAAGAAAATGACTATCGAAACTACCTCAGCTGTCTGCAAGTGTGTAAAGGAAGCTTGCATTACTGCTGCTGCTTTGAAATTTAAAATTGTTATCTAAACGTTTCCTTTAATGTTTGGAGGGCGGGAGTATGTTCCACCGAATGTCAGTTTAGACTTGCTGTCATAAAGTTTATCCCTTAAAGCCCTTAATTTGTGACACGATTTGCAAACAGTCTTCAAAGGATAAATATGCCTGCAGCTTGCATCTGTAGAAGGGCGGGAGGAGTGGGCAAAGTTTTTAATACATGGGGGTCGGCATAAAAAAAATCTGATTACTCCTGCCTGTATGGGGACGGTGTGGTTATACCTTATTTTTGACTCTTACACATTTATTTGGCGGAAGCACGCATACATTTGTGATAACCTCGCATCCCCTGTTTTTCGGAAGGCACCACCTATACCTCCTGTCTCCAAGGTCAGGCTCAGCGTGCGTCAGCTCCGTCCACAGCGTCAGCGTGCTCACGTTATTCGATATGGCAGGGCTGCCTTCCTCGTCCGCTACACTAGCCAGGGAAGCGTCTTCCTCCGCGGTTCTGTCAGCACTTTGTCCGCTGCACTTGCTGAAGGCATGAGCGGCTCGTCTCCCGCCTCTGCAGCTTGGAAGAGCCCATCTGCTGCATCAGCTCTCCCCTGACACCTGTCCCACCACTTTTATTTTCTGTCGTGTCACTGACAAAATACTCTGATTTTTGGAGCATTGCAATTGCTCTGTAACCCGTTCCTTCGATTTGTAGAGATGAAAACTCTTTGTTGTGTAATGTGTTCTTTTGATCCCCGTCGTAAGTGGGTTTAAATAGTTTTTTCATCATCATCTGCACTTTATTTCGATCACTGTGGATCATACAAGTGTAAACAAACAAACAGCACAATAGATAAATACATAAAAATACAATTTAGCATAAAACAATAAATAGCGATATGAGTTAAAAAATAACACTACTAGTTCTTTCATTTTGTGTTGTTGTCTGCTGTTTGTGGTTTATTGTGTTCAAAGCAATAAAGACGAGTTGTGTCCTGGATTTGTTTGGTCCCTTGCGAGTGTATTTCCCCTCATTGCTGTCACCTTGAAGAATTACTGGTGGAAAGTTGACAACTGAATACTGAATGGCTCCTGGAACCCGGCTATGGATTACACAACACCTCAGCTCTATGTTGTATTTTCACTTTTCTCAATCTTGTTATCTCTCTTTTTCGCTCCCAAAAGAGATGTGTTCACTGTTACCAACCTTCAACAAGAACCAGTGGACTAGCAAGGGAGCCATCTTCCCTCCCCTAACCCCAAAACCTCATTTTAATACTATGATCTCCCAAACAACCCTTCTAGATTCTTCCCTCACCCATCCCTCCTTTGACTCATCCCAAAACTCATTTTACTACCAGTGGTGGCTCCTCCGCTATGGTGGAGGAGCATCGCCCCACTGCTTTCAAGCCGAACGAGAAGCAAAAACATAAAATGATAATAACTTTCAGTTATTATCATTTTATGTTTGTGCTGCTTTGCGGGTGGGCGAGCTGCTCTGCTTTGCGGGTGGGTGGGTGGGTGGGCTGCTCTGCGAGCAGGGTTGTGGAGTAAGTCTCAATGACCGTTTGGTCGCACCTCTCGGGCCGCTCATACCAGTCATGCGCTCTTTCCCACTTCTCCATGCAGGCTGCATTACAGCCTGCATAAAAAACATGCCCAGCCCTCCAGCCCCTGCGTGAGCGCTGTGTAACTGCGCACAGACCAAACACAACGCTGCATTGCAGCTTTGTGATTGGCTTAGGGGAGGGAGCCTGGCTGCCTGCTTCCTGTTCCTGAAGTCAGAGGCAGGAGAGCAGGAGCAGAGACGCAGGACCCGGCGGCGGCAAGGTAAGGGATTTTTTAATTTAATTTTTCTCACTGCCACTGGGAATCGCGACCCCCCAAGCGAACCCTGCTCCCCCCGCACCCACACCCCACACCCACGAGCATGCCGGCCGCTACTGTTTACTACTGTGATCTCCCTAATCCATTTGTAGAGATTCTTCTCTTCTCCATCTCTCCTTATACTCATCCCGAACCTAAACTTACTGCTATGATCTCCCAATAAACACTTTCTAGACTCTTTCCCTATTCTATCCTCCTATTATCCTTTTCAATCCATCTAACAGACTCACATGTCCGCCGCTCAAATTAACTCAAATTTTACAATACTAATCCGCCACTAATACTTTTTGGGTTTCAGAGTAGCGCGCTACTTGCTGAAAAGCACTTCAGTGCCTTGTTAGGGGTAGTAAGCGCTATATATATACAATTACAATTATAACCGCCCCATATGCAATAAAGGAAACTTTAATCCACTACAATCATGCTAAGTAGTACTAGACCAGTGTGCCCTCCACACCACTGACCCGAGAAGACCCTACAGCTGGTGTGCCAGTAGTGAAGGACCACAGTCCACTGTGGTCTATTTGATCTCTCTTGTACATCTTCCTACTTTGTTTATGACCATATAAAGAGCCAGAGTCCACCCAAAATTGCCACCTGCATAATTTACCATAGAAAGATGAGTCTTCAGTACCTTTTTATTAAACAAAATTATCATCATACGAGCCAAACCAACAGGTTATTTTGTAACAACATATACACCAGGTGCTCCTTACAGTCTTCGACTGTACAGCTGGTGTGTAGAAAGAACTTGGTCCAAACCCAATGGCTGGCATATAATGCTCATAGCGACTAATCATTGGACTTATTCAGGACAATCCTTGGTTAACTCACACATCATGTCCAATTATCATCCTCGGTTTCTAGCTACTTATCAAGCAGAATGACCCTCAGGACTTCTGGCAGCCATCCGTATACAGTTGGAATATCATTTACCTTCCAGTATTTGCATGGACACTTGATAGTGAACACCGCGAAGTAAAAAAAAAAAAAGCAATACACTACGCTTGCTACTCATCACTCCATAGGTATTTTATACCCCAATTTCATTTGAGTGGTATCCACTCGTTTTCTTCTGCACAACCATGATAATGGTATTATCCATATGGGCCTAACATGATACCAAGGTCAGGCTTTCTGCAAACGTTGCATAGCTGCATTTCCAGCTTCTGTTTGTGGGATCTCATTGGGTTTTCTGGAGGCATCTTGTTAAGCCTACTCAGTGGCTAGAACAGCCTGGAAATTTCAAAATAGTGGTGCCTTTTTAGTACAGTAGGACGAGCAATGTTATGCATAAACTCAAGAGATACTTGCCAGCTAGAGCCAGCTATCCCTCCATACAGAATCTGGCTTTCCCAGTTTCCATGTATCTGCTTTCAGCAACAATAAGTACCATTTTGCGGCTTCCTTCTTCATGGCTGCTCCTTAATTTACTTTGCATAAAAATGAGGAGACGTTGCAGCTCCTGTATTTTTATTTCTATTTTCCTGGTTGGTAACACTTGAATCTAATCAGCCCAAAGCTGACTGCCTCTACTAAAACCTCCCCAAAAAGAATTTACTCTGCATCCATCAGGTCACACACTTTATTCAAGCCTGGGGACACGGAGTCTGGCCAGGTGCTTAATTTGTACATAAAACAAATAAGAGCTCTCGTTAGGAGGCCACTACAGCTTGCTCCACACATTGCCCCTACCACTCTGACAATGATAGTAACAACACAACTACTAACCATCACACTCCTACAAGTGTGACAATTTGGACTAATCCAGGCCCCCAAAGCAATAAGAATGGCTTGGGCGGCAGGTAATCGTCATTTTTTATGTATACGGAATTAATTATTGACTATTGTTGTGGTCATCTCAAACAGCACCACCTTGTGGCAGACCGTCACAAGCACTGGTGTTGACAATTAAGTGCCAGTGCTAAGCACCTGAAACCACTGTCTCAAATTAAGCACTTTGACATGGAATGCTTCCTGGCGAGCCCCAAGATGGCTGAAGTGGATATAAGTATGGAATAACAAGAAATCTTTCTTAGCCTTGTCTGGAAGCAGGTTCTCTTGCAAAATGTCAGGCATATCTTCCAACTAGATTTACACGAATCTATGACCCTAGAAATGTTAGCTCCAGTCAGTATAATAGCAGAGAATGCCAGAGACTTGGCCCGGAGGTACCCAAACTCATGCCAGAACGGTGAGGCCATACTAATTTCAGAATCCTAGTATAAAATCTCTAATATAACTTTTAAAAATAATGAATTAAGGAAGACCAAACCACCGTGCACTCAAAACAATATGAATGGAAATCTTAAGCATCTTCTAGTCTATGGGGTGTATCAGAGCCAAGCTATATAACCGTCTTATAGTTAGACAGACAAATATCATGCATGGGTCAAGTTAATGACATCATTTATAAATAAGTTAAAGGCATCATCATTATAGTGTGGCCATAAAACGTTTTAACTTTTTTAGGGTCTGACTATGAGCTGCAGGGTATAGGCCAGAGGTCGCGATTCAAAGTGATATGATAATAACTAAAGCCTTGCTGTTTTCCCCTAACTTATTTTGCAAAGAAAAGGCTCACAAATGTATTTTGGTAAGATGACCAAAAAAAGGAAAAAGGTAGTTTTTGGTGCAGTAAGCACCTCGTCCAAGGTTATGCCTCATTCCCAGCGCAGGACGTTGTAATACAAGGTATTTATTTGTGGTTCGGGGTGCAGTGTACCCCTAAAGTTTTGCAGCTCAATGGCGTAACCAGATTTGGCTGGAGTAGGGACCATGTTAACCTTGAATCATGAGGTATTGTATCCTGGAGAACAGATTCAAAACATAATTTCAAAATATAGTCAAATAAAGAAAGGACTGAGTCAAAAAGTTTGTTCTAGAGTGGAATTTAGGAAAACATGGAGGTTTAACACACAATTGAAAAGTACCATTCAGAAATAGTAAAATGCTGATGCCTCAAATCTGATTTATATGCATAAAACCACTGCAATGAATGCTCTCAGTAAAAGGAACAATGCAGAATAATAGGAAACATCAACAACATACTAATGCAGCTAAATCAGTAAGAAATTCGACAGCATCCTTAGTAGAGACCAAAAAATTCTGCCTCACCCCTAGAATGTTTATAACCATTTTCACCAAAAGAAAGCACTAAAACTGCAAAGTCACCATGGTGTGAGCAGACAATTAAATGTTCAACAATTCAGTTTACAGAACTATGAATGGCCAGATAACCATATCACTTTAGCACAAACCCACTACATGAATATTGGTTCAGCTCGTCCGACCTAATGTTATCAAGAGTTGCCAGAACAACAAACTAGTTAAATAAACAGTGAACCATTGTGAATAAATGCAATACCATGTGCAAGCTGAAGGTCCTTGACAATATGACACAAAGCTAGAGTCCCACTTCAAGAACAGTGCCAATCAGAAATAAACTAATCCACATCTTGCTGTATGTATGGTCAGGCAGAAGTACAAATGGAGAATACACGTGATGATTAGGCCTGGGAGGTAAATTTCGTTCCGCTCGCGGAATTTGCGATATTTTGACATTTTCGCATTCCGTGGAGAGCGCGAAAATGTCAAAACTTTTGCAATCTGCTGCGAAAGTGAAGTATTTTTCTTGTTTGCGCTTTAAAAATGCGTTCTCACGTGCGCGGTCGCGACTTACCGGGTCCCTGCGTTTGCCGACGAGTTTTCCTATCCGTTCGTGTGCGCCACGAGATGTTGGATTGTTGGTAGCCGGTCGCGCTATCCCGCGAGAGTTTGCGATCGCGAACACTTCATTGCGATCGCGAACAAGTAATTCGACCCAGAACAGGAAATAAGCATTGCGAGCAAGATGGCCGCGCCCATTAGCGACCGCATGGGCAAGTTGGAGATATATTACCTCTGGAGCACGCGAAAACATATCGCGAACGAGCGGGAAAATTAATCTCCGCATCTTCGCAAAAGTTCCGCGTGCTCGCGGAGATTTTGCGCAACTTCGCAATAATTTGCGAAAGTCAATGTCGCAAATTCCGCCCACCCATGATGATATGACATCCATTTCAGACAAGATGGCATTGAGACGTAACCGAGGCCTAGTTAGCTTAAACCAGAAAACACACACTTTAATAGTCAATAGCAAATTAGTTTCAACTTCAATAGCACCATGTCAGTATATACATGTGATTTCAAGTGTGGATTAATTGCTCTGCACACTGTTAATAATGAATATTTTGATTTAAGTACACAAAAGCACTAATATACCGTGCCTGGCAAAAACATTATCCCTGGGTAATGATATTTATCAGTTATGGTAAATAAGTCATAAGTTCCGCACAACTCAAAATAAGGCCCTCAGTGTATGTTAACAGGATTGCAAATTTTACCTGAGACAGCTTCTTGCCATACTTTGATTCACATTATTATCAAGTCTACTTGAGGAGGCCACCCCATGTAATAAATAGCTAATCTCAAATATTTATTTGTATTTGACTAATTGGAAATCATTATATTCAATGAAGAAGCAAACTGTGCAAAATATTTTTCCTGAGCAATAGCATAAGACCCCTGTGACCGTGGGCGAATCTTTTCCTCAGTAGATTTCTTACATAATTCGGTAGATTGGGATTTCATTTTAAAATTGAAACAAGTAAGTAAAAACAACGGAAGACCACATGTATGGAGCCCTTTCCAAATGAAGCACTTCTTATGCTAAGTGTGCCAACGCTACAGCTCAGTCAGAGGTGTCTAAGGTCACCCCAAAAAACTAGTTTAAAAAAACGTGAATTATCCTGAGCACATGCCATTCTGAATCTGATTTCCTGGTTACGAAATTACAAGATCTAAATAACTCAGATTGAAGTCACTGTAAGTGAGCATTACAAAACAGAACCCCAAAATAATATTGTATTTTAAATGAACATGTTTAAGGTGCCTGGGAGATCCTATTTCAAGGCCTGCACTATGTGTCCTCGTCTCAACAATTTAAGCTTGTTAGCGTCAAGTCACTTTGCTGCTTGTCTTTACTCTGGTTCACTTCCCATCTGTAAGTTTGGTAGGCGAGAGGCAATAATGGATCCATATCTATGCTCTGGTATCTGACTAGGCCCTGCACGCTGCATGCAAGGTGATTGGGCAGAGAGGGCCATTGGTTGGACTCCCTGAAAGAGGTAGGTTCCAGTGTGCATCCTGTCTCACCAATCAAGTGTCCTACATAAACAGATTACTGAAGGAAGAGCATGGCAGGAAGGAAGAAAGAAAGAAAAGAAAGAAAGAAAGAAAGAAAGAAAGAAAGAAAGAAAGAAAGAAAGAAAGAAAGAAAGAAAGAAAGAAAGAAAGAGAGTTTGTGTGTGAGGGAGAGAGTGTGAGAGAGAGAAAGAACGTGAGAGAGAGTGAGTTCCAAAGAGAAAATCTCTGAAAGTGGAATCAGCTTCATAGGAACCTATTAAAAGACGTGATTTTACCTCTATGGGTGTCATGTAAAGGAAAGGAATGCAGTTGTGGCCTGGCTTGACCGTTCAAGCTGGACTGGTCCAACTGAAGCAGGATCAAGACTGATGTGCATATGACTGGATCTAAACTGAGGTGGCTTGGTGGGCAAAAGACTGATGGGTTGAAATACTACCTGGGCAATTGCCAGTGGTTAGACTTATCCTAAGCATTCCTCCAAACACCTTTTGTGTGTTTGCTATACTGCCCTAATTGGGTAGGGAATGCCCAGACGTGGGTCTTGTGCTCACTGTGCCCTTTGAACCAAGCTACACTCGTCAGACGAGCCCCAATCATGGTGAAACCAGGCATGGGTTGCTTGTTTTCTGGTTCAGAGAGGACCTGGCCTGGTAGATCAGGATGGAATGTTCCTGCTGGAGCAGGGTCAAGACTAATTTGTATAGGGCTTGGATTAAACTGAGGTGGCATGGTGGGCACAAAACACTGGGCAGGAATGCTACCGTGCGTGATTGCCAGTTGTTAAACATACTGCAAGCATTTCATCCTTTGCCTTTTTAGTGATTGATGTACAGCCCTTGGTACCATTAAATGCCAAGCCATTAGTCCCATTCTCACTGTGCCACTTGATTTAGGCTGCCCATGACTAATGAGCCGCAATCAGGGCAAAACTAATCTCCAGTGCTTGGGTTCCAGTTCAGGGAGGACCTGGCCTGGCATTCCGAGTTGGACAGTTACTATTGAAGCAGGATCTAATCTAATTTGTATATGGGTGGGTCCAAACTAAGATGGTATGGTGTGTAAAATAATGATGAACTGGCATTCAGCCCATGTAATTTCTAGTGGCTAAGATTAATTCAAGCATTCCATCCATCGTCTTTTGTAAACTTAAGTGTGATGCCCTAAGTGGGAAAAGTATGCCCAGAAGTGGGTATCATCCTATCCTATTAGGTTAAGTGAAACAGAACCAAAATATGTGCAGTCTTATCTCAAATCATTAAATCTTCACATATACAAATTCATCATAATTCTTTTTTTATTGTTAAAAACTATAACAGTGTTGAATACATTCAAAGTATCATATTATTTCATAAAAATACATAAAAAGTATACATAAAACATCATATGATTATAAGAGCTCAGTGAAAATGTTCAGTAAATCAATAGTGACGTATCAATGTTTGTTATTTAGTATATTTTTATCATTTTACAGTGGAAATTCCTGACAAAGGCGTCCTTTATGCCGAAACGCGCGTCGAAGACTAAACAACTGCCACACACATGATGTTTTATGTATACTTTTTATGTATTTTTATGAAATGATATGATACTTTGAATGTATTCAACACTGTTATAGTTTTTAACAATAAAAAAAGTATTATGATGAATTTGTATATGTGAAGATTTAATGATTTGAGATAAGACTGCACATATTTTGGTTCTGTTTCACTGAGCCTAATATGATAGGTTGATATTAATCCGGTTGCCTAGGAATTTATTTTCCATTATAGATTTACCCTGTCCTAGGAATTGTTTCATCAATTTTTTCAGGGGGTCCTTGTTACCTACATTCAGAAGTGGGTATCATGCACACTGTGCCACTGGAATCAAGACATACCCAACCGATGACCCCTAATAAGGGTGAAACTGGTCTAGGGTTATTTTTTTTATTTTTTTTTATTTTACGGAGTTTTGTATAGCGCGAACTTGACCTGAAGGTATCGGGTATCAGAGCGCTTTACATAGCCCCAGTTGCGTTACATGAGGAAACATTCATTTTTAGGCACGGGGAGATTAGGTGATTTGCCCAGAATCACAGGATGTTCAGCATCATTGCCGAGACTCGAACCCAGTTCCCCAGATTCGAGGTCGACTGCCCTAGCTGTTAGGCCAACTCCTTTCCAGCAGTTGGGGATCGACTCTTCTCACTTGTGCAGGGTCAAGACTGATTTGGATATGGCTAGGTGCAAACTGAGGTGGCATGATGTGCAAAATAACAATAGATGCAGCCCAGAGTAATAACTAGTGGCTGAGATTAATCAAAGCATTTAATCCATCACTTTTTTAATACTTATGAATAGAACAATAAAGGAGACATGGTTTGGTATTGAATTGTATTATGTAAATTGTATGATAGTTTTTACCACTGGTGTAAGCTGGAGGCCTGGTACCTGTTAGGATTGTGGCCTACCTCCCTAGAGAGTCGAGGTGGGCGAGCCAGCAAATTAAGAACCAAGCCAGAGCCGAGCTAGAATCTTGTTTGGTTCTAAAAGCCACGACTTGAGACGAGCTACTGAGGCACCAACATAGTTGGCATTACAATTGCCCAACAAATGTCACAAAAAATGGTAAAAAGCCTTCAAAATTCAATAAAAGAGCATTCCTTTAACCTGCAGAAGCATTTTACTTTAAATTATTAGATCATGGGTACTCACAAAGATTTTCCAAGGGGTCAAAAAGTTTGGTCTATGATATGTGACAGAGGGCCGCACTGATGCCGCAGTGACTGTCGGGGGGAGGATAATTTGGAGGTAAGGTGTGTGTAGGGGAAGTGAAGCATATATAGCTTGTGGCTGAATTGCACAATGAGAATCCAGGAAACCTGGGATTAATCCCGGCTTCCCCACTTTACCAAATTGTGTGATTTTGGGTAATTGTTTTATTTCACTTTCCCTGCTGTTTTTTGTTATCATATGTAAGAGCGCCTCAAAATACATGACTGAAAGATGTGTACTGTACAAAACCTTTTCCTATGTTTGATTTAATAAAGTACAATGTTGTTCATTTATAGTAATGAACCCAGCCCACCCAACGAGTGCACATAACAACTGATTTACCTCTTATTTCACTATTGGCATTGTTGCCAGGGTGGGGAATTAATGTTTCTAAATACATGTTTGAAAACGATCACTTTTGAAAAAAAATTCTCAATGAGCTGATATACTCTGATGTACTAAAGTAAAATGGTTATGCATGTTAATGAAATACAATTTTGAAGAGACTTTGACATATTTTGCTGCAAAATGTCTTAAAGGTGTTGCTAAGGTTAAACGGTGCATGATTCCCTAGTTACTTGTTTCTCTAACATCAATTAACCTTTAAACAAATACTTGCCTGCTTATTTAGCATTTTTTAAGGTTTAGTGCTGAGTCGAGTAAACAGCAGCCCAGAGGACCCTTGGGGCCCATGTAAAGGTCAGGAGGGCTGCACTTTGAGTATCAATGTATTAGATTGTATCGCTGCATTGGGGGAAGAAAGAGTCACTAAATATGAACAAAGAAGCATTCATGCTCACTTCCCCGCCCTAACCATGATGCCATCAGTGAAACAAGAGGCAATTCAGTTGTCATGTGCATCATATGGTGGACCTAGGTTGTCAATACAGATGAAGCAGTATTTAAGTCTATTAAAACATTTGCAATAGTGATTTTTATACACTGCACAGCTTGAATTGATGTATTTCATGGTGCTCCCAAATGCAATGATAAAGGAAAAAGAGGCACCATAAAATAGAGTAATTGCCTAGGATCACACCGATTTCATTGCGCGCGCTGAAACGCCAAATGCGTTTCAGCGCACGCAATGAAATTAATTTTACTTATTTATTTAGTTACGTTACTCCGGTCGGCCGTGAGCCGGAGATTACTACCCCTCACCCTGCCCCTCCCCCACCCCGCCTCACCGCCCCGCGGCACTCCCTCCACGAGCCGCTGCTGACAAAGGTTAATTCTTTGTCTTTAATTCTTACAGGATCTACATCAGTACCCTATGCTAAATAAATATACATATTACATAATAAATGATGTTGAAACAAGAAAGCTGTCTAGAAAATAGTGACTAGGGTAACAGTGTGATAAGCAGAAACCACAGGAAGGTTGGGCTCGTTTTTGACTAGAGGTTCCAATTGGACCTCGAGCTGAGCCAGAGCCGGGCATCTGGCTTGAGCTTGACTCAGGCCTTCCCTCACTCGCACACCTCTACTAGAGAGTGTGGGAGAAAGAGTGTTTGTCTGCAGTGTGATCTAGGTGGAGAGCGTTGGATGTCATCCATGAGGACTCGAGGGGTGCTTCTGCTTGTAGATTGGGTTAGAAATATTGGGAGTGTATTTCACATTGTTACATCACATATAAGAAAATAAAAGAGAGATTCATAAAAGAATGAATAGGTGCAGCAGTGCAGCTTGCTGAATTATTTTATTCTTATTTGGGCTGTTCAGAGGTCTACAGCCAACCTATACTTTGCACCCTGGTGGTGTACAAGCCTGTGGCTTTTTCACGGCTGCAGGTTGGTACATATTAATACATAAGTTAGTATACCGTACATATAATACAAATTTATATTTTGTTATTTTTTCTGCTTAACTTACCAAACATATGTGAAAATAGACTGTGAATATCACTCAGTTATATTGCAAGCGTTCTGTGCCTATATATGATAGGTAGGAAGAAAACAAAGGGTTATAAGTGTTTCTGTGAAATATGCACACGCATGCTTTGATTGCTATCAGAAGGCTATACTCTATGTGATGTTTTGAAAAGAATGCGGAGATAGTAGTTACCAAAGTTTAAGGGTCTGTTAAGAAAGGAAAGTTGTTTGGCTCTGTACTTCATGCTAAATCAAGAAATTATGTGTACTCCACTAATTAAAACTGATCATTTTTTTGTATTTTATTAGTTGCAAAATATACAGTGTTCTGCGTGGGTTATTTGGCAAGGCGCCTATTTTAATGTGAGGATTCTGGTGTATTATATGTAGGGCTCCCGGTTTTATGGTATTTATTTTTTCAACATTTCCGTCTGTATTTATCCATATTTATTTTTGCTAATTTTTTCTGTATTTATCCATTTTTATTTTGTGTTTTCTGTATAAATAAAGCTGCAATGGGTATTTTTCCAGTTTTATGTAACTGTTAAAAGTATACTCACATTTGACTGTCCTAATGGTTTCAGCTGTATATAGCGCAGTAGCGTTATCTGAAAACACTTGCATTGTAGGATAGCATAAATAACTGTAGCTCTACACATAATTAAGCTTAATTAGGAAAACTATTGTCTTTTTTCATCTCCCCTTCCTCTCAATCTGTACACCTACTGGCCTGGCACTCATGATTGACAGTAGAAAAAAGCATCCAAAGAAGGCTTATTTTCTGTATTTTTATGTATTTAAAAATAAATACAGACAGCAAAATAAATAGTTTTCTGTCTGTATTTATCTGTAAAAATCAGTAAAAACGGAAAACTGGGAGCCCTAGTTATATGGTATGGTTGTGCAACCCTACCGTGTAATGGACTTGTAAAGCTATTTTGGGTCCAGTCAAGCTCATTTGTAAAACCTTTAGCTCAACCCTGTGTAGCTGTGGGTTTGAGCAGTAAGGTTTAAATGACAGAACTAGTGTAAAGAATTTAGAAGCACCAAACAGGGGAATAAGAAAGTCAACCAACATGAAAAAATTCTGAAACCAATTTGAAAAATAGATCATATTTTTCTAACTTTTTAGACAACAAGATGAGCAAAATCCACTAGAGCGTTCCAGAGGTAAAGATGTTTTTAAGAAAATGAAACTCTAGTTCAAAGTGCAAACAAGCATTGGTAACTGTAAAGTTTAGAAAGTTTTGCAAAGTTTGAAAGGGTTGTGTTTGGCTACTCAGGCCCAAGCTGGGAGACCAATTCCGACAGGAAAAAGGTTGTGGAGGCAATAAGCAGTATTTCAGCAGGTGCCTAGTCACCAAAGCAGTCTCAATTCCAGTTCCACATGTTACATTACAACATCCATAGACTTTAATTAAATGGTCCTGGTGCTGGGGATGCAGGATGCTGAGGATGCTGAATGATGCTCAGGGTGCTGTGTGGTCGATGGGGCTGTTCCTGCAGTTACTACTCAGTCCACCATCCCAAGGTGGGGAAAACTTTGCCACCCGTGGTTGGTGTCCCTCAAATTTCTCTTTGAGCCAATTGAAGGCCACCTGAGTCTAAGTCACCAATCTCCGCACAAAACCAGTCCAGTTGTATCCTTTAGTGAAGGCTGGTGTCTGTCTTTGGCAACCAATCTGGACTCAGACAATATTCTCAGGTCCAGAAGACTCGGGTGCAACATTTGGCCATTGAGGATAGGTCTCTCGAGTTGCCTGTTGGCAGTAAGTGGCAATTTGAGGAGTGTGGCTACTGACTTGACGGAGTGGGCTACTTCAGCTTTTATGGCGCCGGTGCTGGTTCGGGGAAGGGGGTCAGCCAACTGACTCTTGGAGTCTCTTCTTTGGCTTGGGGCTTGGTAGCGACTTTTCCATGAGCCACAGTCACAGTCCTCTGTTTGCTAGCCTAAAGTGTGGCAGGTGCAGTCCAGCAGTCGGTGCAGCCTCTCTTGCCCGGTTCAGGGATCAGCAGGGCAGTCCTTCTTCGGGCCTGCCTCCAGTTCCATGTGATCGGAGGTTCAGGGTGTCAGGGGTGCCATATCTATGCTCAGAAAGTGCCCTGGGAGATGATGCAGTCACGAGCAAATGGGCTACCAGGATCTCTCCCACCATGTGACGACCTCTGGCTATGTGTGGCATCTAGCAATCTCAGAGTTTACAATTCTGCCCACTCCCAAGATGTCTGAACCCTTCCTTGGATATTAGGAGCTTGGTAGCCCATCCTGATGATGTAGCTACCTGTGACCTACCCGTCCATGGGAAAATCGGTTTGGTAACTGGTTTCCCCTCTCTGTTCCTGCAACCAGCCTGTCTACCTGAACAAAGAGGCAGCCCTACATGAGTGTGATCGCCGTTTGCCCATTATAGCTCGCCTTTTGGGCCAATACCCTGTTTGACTTCCTGCAAGAGAGAGGTAGCACCTCTGTGGGCGGCCTCTATAGTTCTTGAGCCTGGGAGTCATTCACATAACTCCCCAGGACGGCAGAAGGCTGCCTCGTGGCCAGCAAAGGTGAAAGGTCACTGGATAAACTGGGCAACAAAGTGACACTTTCTAAAAGTTGCCTTTACATAACTGTGACATTAAATTTGACTTGGGCATCAAGTTTGGTTTAATGCCATGATTAATTTGCTACCTTGAATTACCCATGTTAGCAGTCCCCTTCATAAGTTAGTCTGACTGAGATATCAGCCTGTGAGACTGTATTAGCCAATGGGACTGCTAACATTTCCAAAGCATAAATGACAATTTGGGGAATTTTACTGTTGGGACATATTAAAGTATATGTCCTAACCAATATTGAATAGAGCGCTCTGCCTTAGGGCTCGATAGGCCTTCCTTAGGGGAGATTAGCATAAAATGTTTAAGGAAGTGGGGGCTTTGCCATTGGTTTACATGACAAAGTCAATTAGTGGCTGAGCTCAGAAGACTGTGACAGATTACGGACCCAGAACCTGCTCAGCACCCACTCATACAAACAATGTGTACTACGGGTGAGGGCCGTCATCTGATAAAATGGCTGAGACGGGCCCTAGCATATCTATCATGGGATCCTTTAATAACATTCCGCAGGGCCTGGGAGGATAATATATAGGCAGGGAATGGGCACAAAAGGAATGGATCAGGGCCCTCATTTACCCATGAAAAGTATCCTGTAATGCTTGATTCCAGTACATCCAGCACAATATTCTGCACAGGGCCCACCCCGGCTAGACTCCACAGGATTTTACCAGAATCAGCATCGTCCTGCCCGAGATGTATGTAGTGTGACGCAGACATGGCACACATGTTCTGGAGTTGCCCGCTGGTTAGGGATCTCTGGCTAACAGCCATATACAAGCTTAGTGGAATAATGGGCCGCACAGATCTATATAATATGGCGAGCGCCATGCTGCGGCTATATATGCGCATATTGTGCAGGGGGCACTGCAAACCACTTCATTGATGTATCAATGTTGATGGTCCATAGACTGATTGCCATGAATTAGAAGGCTGGAGTATTGACCGGGGTGGGACATTGGAACACAGCGACACTTAAGTAAGGTAGAGCCAAAACTGTGGTGGGAGGCGGCACGCGGGTTATGAAAGAAACCCATTGCGGCAGACTGGGATGGTCTCATGGGCTCCTTACAGTCACCGCAGGTAAACCCTGACATGCAGGACTGTAGTAGTGGTTTGTTGGAGTACCATGTCCCCTTCATGGGTACTGGCCTTCTCACCCACTTATTAACGTGCAGGAGGTGGGAGGGCGCAGAGAGGATGCGGATCATGTACTTGAATATATTGATTAATAGGAGTTACTATACCAGGGTGAGGGTTGTGAAGGGCCTAAAACCTGCGGGACTGGTCGGACAGCTTCACCCCTCATGAATGTGCTCTGTACGACTAGTTCTACCTTGGCCTATTGTTCGAATTGGTTATATGATTGTATGCTGTGCAGAACTGTCTCCCCTGATTAGACTGTAAATGCATAACATGCTTACAAGGGCAGCGGCGGGATTACTGCCTGCATTGATGTGCTTTGCCGGCTGGCATGTGCTGGTCTGCATACGATGGTTAAAAAATACCTGACAAAGTCGAACTAGCAGCTTTTATTCTGCTCTTCCAGGCTACAGTGGCAGGTGGGAGCAATTTTGTACTTTGTCACACGCAGATGGCACAATCAGTGCTGCAACCCCAGGTGAACACTTTAACTTACATGCCCTGGGTACTGCTGGAACCATATACTATGGATTTATTAGTAAATAAGATTTTTTCAATTGGGGGTAGCCAATTCCACAAACATTTTGTAATGTGTTAGAACACTGGTACTAGAGTCTGTTAAGCAGGCCTCAGAGAACTGTCAAAGTCTAAAACCCAGAAGCTAGTAGTCCAAATGGGGGTAAAACGAGAGGGGAACCTACAAAAAGCCTGTTTCCTCACAATTAATATTGATATTTATAAAGACTGTGATAATAGGAGTGTGGGGCACTTGGTTCGATATTCAATAGGCATCCACAAAACCTCGTTGTAAAGACAAATTCTATATTGCGTGTCCCAAAGACTAATCAGCATTATAATTGCATTATAATTGCTGTACCAACTTCATTGATATACTTTTTCGGCATACGAGACATTTAATTTGTAATGGATGTAGGCAAATAATACCAGCGATAGGTGCAATGAGAGGTCGAAATGTGTTCATTTAAGATTCCTGTACGAGTCTCTAAAGAGAAGAAGGAATGGTAGTGGGTTATTATGGTAACTGTAATATTTACAGTACTACATTCCATGAAGGCTCATGTCATGACTGTTAAGGGTGCAAACCAAAGTAGTAATTCATTGTATGTCAAAATCCGTAGACATGCTGCACTTAAGCTTGCCAGACATGCAGATGAGTGCAAAGCTGATAGGGTCACAGTTAAAGTGTCCTACCTAGTGTTGCTTGTTGAATGTCACCTGTATGGGACTTGTAGGCTCTTGTGCATGATAGCCTTAGCGGTGCTCCTGACATGCCACTGTAGTTCTGGAGCTGAGTTGCAGAAGAAACTGAGGTAGACAGGCTCACATTTGTCAATAACATCTCCAAGTGAGCTCTTCTAGGCCACTAAATTGGATGTCGACTTATTGGCATGGTCTAAGTTGTAAAGCAATCTTGGTTCAATGCAAAGGGTGAAGAAAATAGTCTACTAAAGATAAATAGCCCTTTAAAGCTCTTCAGAGATCCTGGAGGATAGGAAGTTTTCTGATACCTTTTGGGATTGAGCCCCACCAGTGATTAATTTGGAACAAAATAAGTGTTGGGGCTCTTGTCAGAAGGCATCTTGCACCAGCCCATTTCTCCTGTTAGCGCCGCTTAAAACAGAAGCAGCTACTTACCGTGAAAGTTGGGAGAGCATGTGGTGTAATGGCCAGAGCTGCCGACTTCGGAGCTTGGGAACCAGGTTTGAGTCTCGGCTTGGGCTCACCATCCTGTGATCCTTGGCAAATCCCTTAATCTCCATGGTAAATGAATGTGTCCTTAACTGGTGCTCATGAAAACTTGAAAAGTGCTGGTGTTGATGAATAAGTGCCAGTGCTGAGCACCGGAAACCACTGGCTCAAATTAAGCGATGAGCCCCACAGATTGTCTATCTGTTCTCTAAAGGATGTCCCATCAGTGACAGATGTTCTGAGCTTGGCAATCGTCAAAAGTGTTTCCAACTTCGACCTCAGGGTCCTTCTAAATTGGAAGGTGATGAGTTTGTGTTGCAGAAAAATCATTTTGGCTTCATGAACAGATCGAATTGTAACGCTGAGAGCCTTGAAGCAAATAAGTATGGCCACTCTGGAGAGCTTTTAGGACAAAGGATATGTGATCACGCTGCTGAAGTAGGAAAAGCAGGGTGTTCTCTCAATGTACTACTTTTTACTGGATTGCAGATGATAATCAGGTTTAGATTATGTTAAAATCACCTTCTTTGGTGTTTGTCGTTTATGGGAAAAGGAATTCTTTAAATATTTATATTACGTATGAAAATAATATTTCCAATACAATTTATGCTCTAATTTTCATCCATTGCATTTGCAGCCAGGGACATCTTAAGGCTTTTGGGGGCCCTGGGCCAATCGTGTTTTGGGGGCCCTTGTGCAGAACAGCTTTGAATTTATGATTCAAGTTTCAGCTCTTTTATGCCCTCTTCGGCCAGGTCACTGACTGTGCACAGGCACAACGGTGCAAGCTATAAATGTATTTACATCTAATATTAAGGAATAGTAGCTTGTGGTTTCAATATTGTACCACAGCAGCAGCTCCCTAATGTTACTGCAAATAATCTCTGTGACCCTCCAATTTCGATTTGATCTAAAATAAACTTTTTTCGATGGATCTTACATGAAACATAAACACATTTTTCTGCAAAATAGCTGTAATATATTCTCACACATCACAAACGTAAACAAAATAAGGAAAACGGTATTTAAAACCATCTGTTTGAAAATTACTTAAGGTTATCAGAGCAAGGAAGCCTCTCTGCAGAATAGAGCTGTCTGTATCAGGGCCCCGGGCCAGAGCCCACTTTGCCCATGGCTTAAAGCATCTCTGTTTGCAGCTGGGGCATTATTACACATAGACTCATCATGCAGTTTCCAGTTTAGGGCCTAAAAGGAAGCGCCTATCTGGCACGGTTAAGGCATGGGATGTTTCTGGAGGTTGCAAAGAAGAGCGGGAATATGTTTTAGACTAGAGTGTCTTGACAAGTACTGGCTCAAAGAAAATGGGACAATTGTAGGCATTCTCCTCCACCAGCCTTTGGTTTCTCACAAAAGATAGGCAAGTGGACGCGAATACCCCAACCAGCGACCCCAATGCGAGCATTGAAACCAAAATCAATGTAATTGCAAGTTAATGTGTATAGTGCCGGGTTCTCCAACCTCTTCTACAGTGAGAGCTACTTGGGATTCATGAAAATCATCCTGAGCTGCTAGCAAACATAGCAAATGTTACAGTAAATACCTTATCAGACATGGTCATCAGATCATTTTTATTGTTTGTATATCTTGATTCCAACTCATGCAGTCCTAAATTTGGGATACTCTGCTCTTTCGTCCCCGTCAGAGCTTATACACACATACAAGGAAATGTCGGAGAGCAGAGCTGCACCAAATTTGGCAGCAGCGCGCTCCGACATTTCAAAAACGTAGGGATGCACCGTATTTACAAGAACACGGCAGGTACACCCCGGTGTTTTTGCTGGCGCTAAAATTAGCTGCCTTGCGCCAACGCAGGCACCCTTACACCAGAGTGCAAGGGTGCCTGGGTTGCAGGGATGATTGTTTATGTGCAGAAAGGTGTCCCTTTCTGCACATACACAATCAATATTGGTGATTTCTTACTTCTCTGTGTGCTGCAGAATGCAGCACACATAGAAGTAGGAAATCATCATTATTTATTGATTAATTATGTGCAGGAAGGGACACCTTTCTGCGCATAAACAATCATTATTGGTGTTTTGCTCTTTCTTTGTGTGCTGCAGAATGCAGCACACATAGAAAAAGCAATAACGAAGGGAAATAAAAGTGTCTCTCCTCGATTTACCATTCTAACACTTGCTATTGCAGAATGTATGACGTTACAGCGCATACATTTACAACGCATGCCTTTACATGCAGTTTTTACATCGCAACATCCTTTACAATGCATTCTTTTACATCGCATGCCATTACATTGCATTTTTAGAAACTACCTTTACAACGCATTCCATTACATCGCATTATACCATTACAACGCATACCATTGCATCACATTTAAGGTAGGTGTTGGATAGTGTAGGGGTAAAAATTACTATTCTAACTCCAGTGAGTGCAACAGTAGGGTAAGTGTTGGATAGTGTAGGGGTAAAAATTACTTTTCTAACCCCAGTGAGTGCAACAGCAGGGTAAGTGTCGGATAGTGTAAGGGTACTATGCGTTGTAATGGTATGCGTTGTAATGACTTGCGATGTAATGCCTGCGTTGTAGTGACATGTGTTGTAATGACATGCGTTGTAGTGACATGTGATGTAATGGCTGCGTTGTAATGACATGCGATGTAAAGGATGTTGCGATGTAATGTCTGCGTTGTAAAGGTAGTGCGATGTAATGACTGCGCTGTAAAGGTTGTTTCCCGCTATTGCATGGTGTTAGTTTTTGGCGCTGCCTCAGATTTACATATCCTTGTAAATCTGGGGCAGCGTAAAAAAGAGATGGGTGTTGCAGTGGATTGCCTACAGCAACACCCATTGCACGTCCCTTTCAAGCAAAGTGATGTGTGTAAAAGGGGCCGTATTTCCAAGGTGGTGTTAAGCCACAAAAAGTAGAGTAGCGCCGCTTTGTAAATATGAAGAAGGGCATAGTGCCACCAGAGCGTCCCTAAAAGAGACGTGCTGGTGGTGTTATCCCCTTGTAAGTATACCCCATAGTGTGACTAGCAGTACCAGGTCCCACTGCCGCAGGTGGCTTTGCTGCATGGTGATTTGCTATGTAGCAGGCTTCATGCTGGCAGTCTCATTGTGTGTGTTTGAGCACGGAACCTTGCTATTGGTTAGGATAGCTTCTGCTTCAAGGGTCTGCAACTCAGCAGTGCTCCCTCCCGTGACATACACAAGGTAGCACAGTTAAGCTTCAGACTCTTTGAATCACATACTATAGTAGAATCAATGTCGAAGAGCTACTTTCTGGCAGCTGGTGAGCTACTGGGAGCTCCTGAGCTACCAGTTGGGAAACCCTATAGTGCATCATACCCTATTGTTATGAGCCAAACTGCATTATCGGACAGGTAGTATACTACCCCATGGTGCTTGGTTGTCAGGGTGTGCATTTGCAAAGAGGCCACTATGGTAAGCGTTTTGGTGTGGTCAGGACTGATCAGAGTGGCACTTCTATCCTGTCTGGAGTTGCAGTGCCTGACAGTAAGATGTTTTGTGGACAAGTTAGCGCTAGAGAGTGCACAGTTTACGTTAATCAGCTGATATGATGCACCATGCAGGCCACATGACATACCCTCTATACAACTACTGTGGCCTAAGGAGAAGGGAAAGACCACAGAGAACTCCTATCTGTGCCAGATCCATATTTGTTTTATTTTCTAGATCTCTCTCTTCATGCACCCTTTCTCTCTCATCCTGATGGGCATCTAGTCTTTTGAACTTATGTGCAGAAGCTCAACCACTCTAGAGTTCGGTCTGTCTGCCAGTGCTAGGGGTGAATATTGCTCTACTTTGGCCTGTGCTGAGAAGGAAGCATACACCATATCAACTAGATATACTCTACAAGCCAATACTATATCTGTTTTGTGTGGGAAACAATTGGACTGCTGTTATACTGTATCAAATGTCCGTGTGAGAGAATCATGTACTGCAGATTCCTCTACTGTGCCTGTTCTGTAAGAGAAGCTTGCACTGTTTCTGCTCACCCTGTACTTTTATCTTTTTTAGCGAAGCATGAGAAAACATTTTTAAAATATAAAAGACAAAACAATTGTTTTCATCAATGCTTTTTTATGGAAGACATTACAGTATTTCTGGTCTGCTTCTGTTTAAGGATCTAACTAAGTTTAGCTTGTGTTGCAGAATAGAAAGTAGCATTTCATAAATATTGTGTGGCAGGCAATGCAGCCCTTTACTATATATGTTGCATTTGGGAATGTACCTCTTTCCTGGCTTTGATGACCTGATTGTAGAAATGATATGTCAAGGTTGCAAAATAACTCCTGGATATAGGACTTTGACCTACACTTGTGAGTTTTCACGATTAGACATTTATCAAGGCCTCTGATTTCAATGACTCACAATTGTAATAAACTATTTTGAAGATCATTTTAGACATGTTTATAACATGGTTTGATCCAATGAACACTCTTTAGAACCATTCTAGATATATACTTTCCATTCTTTCATATCACAAATTCCCTCTCTGGGATACCAGCTTAGACAGCAATCTACATTACTGTGATAATGTTTATTAGGCAGGCCAAGCAATACTCCCAAGTGGTTGCTCGTTATGACTGAAGCCGTCAATAAGTCTTGAGTTTGTGGCCAACAGCACCTCATATTATGGGACTTGTACATGTCAGTTCTAAGTATGGAGCTACATGCCTCACCGTACAAACTTGTGTCAGCTAAAAAGTCAAATGACAAGGTTCCCCACATTATGAAACTGATTTCTAGGAGACTTTTGAAAGTTATTTCCCACAGGGTCCTTGTTAGACCTGTCAGCCTTAGGGTGGTCTTCCCCCAAACCTTTTGCTTTCCTCCCCCCATTTTTCCTGATCTTTGGTTCTGCTGGCAGTAGGACTCTACACATGTTACCACTGCTAGCCAGTGCAAAAGTGATTGTGCTCTCTCCTCATAAGATCTCACTATTGTCTGATCCCCAGTTGGCATATTTAATTGTCTTAAAAATCCCTAGAAAAGTGGTACTACGTGTACCTAGCACCTGTACATTAATTGCTACTAGTGGGCCTACCGCACTGGTTGTGCCATGCCCCTAAGTAGCACTTTAAACATGTCTCAGGCATTGCAGAATGTGTGTGTGTGTCTGTGTGCAGTTTTAAGCTGCCATTTTGACCTGGCAGAAAAAGATGTATTGCCAGGCCCAAACCTTCCTTTTCAATACATATAAGTCACCACTAGGATAGGCCCTAAATAGCCCAGAGGACAGGGTGCAGTGTATTTTAAAATTAGGACATGTACTTTCAATCTTTACGTCCTGGTGGTAAAAAATTCTCTAATTCTTTTTCCACTGCTGCAAGGCCTATCTCATCTACAGGATAACATTGGAGTTGCCTTTTTACATTTTATAAGTGTCATTTCCAAATGGGAACAGATAACCAGTTCAAGTTTGGTGTCTCTTGAATCAGAATTTAAAATCCTAACTTATGTGGTCTGTCTCTGGTCACATTACTGGGTGTAGCTGACAACTGGCCTTTATGTATTTGTCCTAGACAGCCATACACAAAGGGAGCTTAGGTGTGTCTGGATGGACCATCACTGGCAGTTTGAAAGGGCGGGGAGTGACACCGCCCCACTTACACTTGAATAGGCTGTGTCCTGTCTCCGCACAAAGGGCTGCATGCTCACAGTTAGTCTGGAGCCAGGACAGGGAAGACAGGATGCTTGGGGACTTAAAAGGGAAACCTCTAGAAGCTTCTCCCCGATTTCAAAGGCACAGCTCGGTATAAATAATGGACCTCAGACACCACCACTGCTGTTCACTCCTTGGGCCTGTGGATGCTCTGCCAGGAAGAAGGGCTTCTGTGCTGCTGAATAACTGCCACTCTGCTAGACTGCACTCAAATGGACTCCTGTTTTGCTGTGCTGACCTGCTGCCTGCTGCCCTCTTGCCTGGGTAAGAAGGACTGGACATGCATCTCTTGAACAGAGAGCCCAGAGTGACCCCATGGGCTAGTTGGCTGGCCTCCTGATCTGAAGCCTCAGGGACATAGTCTTCCAACAACCTTGCATCTGCACCTGGACTCTGCCATCTGGTAATCTACCCCACCACTGGTGTCACCCCAGTCCATGACCCTTAGAAGTGGGCTTAAGGTGCTTTGCCAGCCCCTGTGGATCCAGTAGAACCAACGCATCTCCTCTGCTGCATGGCAAAACCCTGAGCAGAACGGATGCATCACAGCTGGTGCATAGATTGGACCCGTCACATAGACTCACATCTCCGCCGCAGCCCACATTGCCCCCAGAACCACCACTACATGACACATCCTTGGTAAAGGCCCTCACATCTCTTGTCAATGGCAGCATCAATGACAATGTCGAACTCCGCATCACAGCCTCGCAGGTCTTTGGAACCGACACATCACCTCAATTGCGTACTGCATCCTCGACGCCGAACTGCGCATTGTAAGCCCCGTCAACAGATCGCCTTTTGGACCAATAAGCTGTTTTCCTTCCTGCAAGGGAGAGGTAACACCTCCCTCTGTGGGACGCTTTTATTGTTCCTGAACCTGGAAGTCGTTCACACTACTCTCCAGGAGGGCAGAAGTCTGTCTAGTGGCCCAAAACTGTGAAAGGTCACTGCATAAACTCGGCAACAGAATGACACTTTATAAAAGTTGCCTCTCCATAATTGAGACATTAAATTTGACTTGGGCATCAAGTTGGGTTTTATGCCACAATTAATTTGATAACTTGAAGTACTCATGTTAGTAGTCCCATTCAGTGAGATGTCAGCCTGTAAGTCTGTATTAGCCAAAGGGGTTACTAACTTTTCCAAACCAAATTGACAATTTGGGGAGTTTTGCTGTTAGGGCATATTAAATTGTATGTCCTACTTAATAATATACAGCTCTCTGCCTTAGGCTCAATAGGCCTTCCTTAGGGCAGACTCACATAAAATGTTAAACGAAGTCGGGGCTTTGCCATTGGTTTACTCTGAGCTCAGAAGACTGTGGCAGATTACGGACACTGAAGCTGCTCAGCAGCCACTAATACAAACAATGCCTACTATGGGTGAGAGCCATCGTCTGATAACATGGCTGACACGGGCCCTATCATATCTATCACAGGATCCCTTAATAAAACTCTGCAAGGCCTGGGAGAAGGATATAGCCCTGTAATCGACATGAAAGGAATGGGACAGTGCCCTCATATACCCACGATAGGTCTTCCGTAATGCCTGATTGATTCCAGTATATCCAGCACAACATTCTGGACAAGACCTATCTCACCCCGGTGAGTCTCCACAGGATTTTACCAGTATCAGCATCATCCTACCCGATATGTATGGAGACTGAGGCAGACTTGGCACACATGTTCAGGAGTTGCTCGCTGGTTAGGGGCCTCTGGCTAGCAGCCATGGACAAGCTTAGCAAAATAACAGGCCTCACCGATCTTTATAAAATGGTGAGTGCCATGCTTGTGCTACATAAGCCCAGATGTGCAGGGGGCACTGCATTGATTTAGCATTGTTGATGGTCCATAGACTGATTGCCATGCATTAGATGGCTGGAGTATTACCCGGGGTAGGACATTGGAATGTGGTAACACTTAAGTGGCGTAGACCCGAAGCTGTGGCGCTAAGGCAGAAGAAGGCACGAGGGTTATGAAAGAAATCCAACTTCGACCTCAGGGTCCTTCTAAGTTGGAAGGTGATGAGTTTGTGTTGCAGAAAAATCATTTTAGCGTCATAAACAGATCGATGTGTAACGCTGAGAGCCTTGAAGGAATAAGTATGTCCAGCGGGACACTCTGGATAACTTTTAGGACAAAGGATATGTGATCACACTGCTGAAGTAGGAAAAGCAGGGTGTACCCTCCATTTAGTACTTTTTACAGGATTGCAGAATGATAATCAAGTGTAGATTAAGATGTTAAATTCACCTTCCTTGGTGTTTGTCGTTTATGGGAAAAGGAATGCTTTAAATATTTATATTACGTATAAAAATATTATTTTTAATACAATTTAAGCTTTAATATTTTAATCCATAACATTTGCAGGTGGGGCATTATTACACATAAGCTCATCATGCAGTTCCAGTTTAGTGCCTTAAATGAAGCGCCTATCTAGCGCGGTTAGGCAAGCGATGTTTCTGGAGCCTTCAAAGGACAGGGGCAATATGTTTCAGAATAGAAAAAAATAAGTGTCCTGACAAGTTCTAGCTCAAGGAAAACGGGACAATTGTAGGCATTCTCTTCCACCAGCCTTTGGTTTCCCACAAAGGATAGGCAAAGGCTCTTCCTCAGAGCCAGTGGACTCGAATACCTCAACCAGTGACCCTAGTGCAAACATTCAACCAAAATCAATGTAATTGTAATTTAATTTGTATAGTGCCGGGGTCTCCAACCTCTTCTACAGTGTGAACTACTTTTGATTAATGAAAATCGTCCTGAGATACTAACAAACAAAACAACTGCTACAGTAGATACTACATCAGACATGGTCATCAGATTATTTTTTATTAAGTTTCCATATCTTGATTCCAACTCATGCAGACCTAAAGTTGGGACACTCTGCTCTTTCGTTCCTGCCAGAGGTTATACACACATACAAGATCATGTAGGAGCGCGGAGCTGCGCCAAATTTGGAAGCGCTGCGCTATGACATTTCCAAAACGCAGGGATACACTGTATTTACAAGAATATTACGCACCCATGTATTTACTCCAGCACTGGCACTAAAATGTACTGCCTGGAGCCAATGCAGGCCCCCTTGCACCATTGTGCAAGGGGGCCTGTGTTGCAGGGAATGATTGTTCATTTACAGGACGGTGTTCCGTCCGTTACATAAACAATCCATAATGGCGATTTGTAACTTCTATGTGTGCTACAGAACACATAGAAAAAGCAAAAACGCGGAGGAATAACAGTATTTAGCCATTCTAACGCCTGCTAATGCATGGCATTTGATTTCGGCACTGCCTCAGATTTACACATCCGTGTGAATCTGGGGCAGCGTCAAAAAGCAATGGGTGTTGCGGTAGAACCCCCACAGCAACACCCCTTGCACGCCCCTTTCATGCAACGTGATGCATTTAAAGGGGTTGTATTTACAAGGCGACGTTAGGCTTCAAAAAATGGCTTAATGATGCTTTGTAAATATTGAGAAGGACATAGCGCCACCAGAACGTCGCTAAAAGTGATGTTCTGGTGGTGCTATCCCCTTGTAAATATACCCCATAGTGTAACTAACAGTACCAGGTCCCACTGCATCAGGTGGCTTTGCTGCATGACCATTTACTATGTAGAAGGCTTCATGCTGGCAGTCTCATTGTGTGAGTTTGAGCATGGAACCTTGCTATTGGTTTGGCTGGCTTCTACTTCAAGGGTCGACAATTCAGCAGTCATCTGCACAAGGTACCACCGTTAAGCTTCAGACTCTTTGAATCATATACTAGGCTATACTCCATGTCGAAGAGCTACTTTCTGGCAGCTGCCGAGCTACTGGGAGCTCCTGAGCTACCTGTTAGGGAACCCGATAGTACATCATATCCTATTGTTATGTGCGAAAATACATTATTGGACAGGTAGTATGCTACGCCATGGGGGAGTGCTTGGTTGTCAGGGTGTGCACTTTCGAAAAGGCCAGTATGGTAAGCATTTTGGTGTGGTCAGGAGTGATCAGAGTGGCACTCTTATCCTGTCTTGAGTTGCAGCGCTTGACAGTATGAAGGTTTAAAGGCAAGTGGGAGATTGAGAGTGCACAGTTTACGTTAGTCAGCTGATATGATTTACCATGCAGGTCACATGACATTCCCTCTTTAAATCTACTGTGGTCTAAGGAGAAGGGACAGACCACAGAGAACTCCTAAACTGTGCCAGATCCATATTTTTTCTGTTTTCTAGATCTCTCTTCATGCACCCTTTCTCTCTCATCCTGATGGGCATCTAGTCTTTTTCTTTTGAACTTATCTGCAGAAGCTCAACCACTCTGGAGTTCGGTCTGTCTGCCAGTGCTAGGGGTGAATATTGCTCTACTTTGGCCTGTGCTGAGAAGGAAGCATACACCATATCAACTAGATATACTCTACAAGCCAGTACTATATCTGTTTTGTGTGGGAAACAATTTGACAGCTGTTATGCTGTATCAAATGTATGTGTGAGAGAATCATGCACTGCAGATGCCTCTATTTTGCCTACTCTTTGAGGGAAGCTTGCACTGTTTCTGCTCACCCTGTACGTTTCTTTATTTTAGTGAAGCAGGAGGGAAACATTTTACAATATAAAAGACACAACTATTGTTTTTGTCAATGCTTTTTTATGCAAGACATTAAAGTAGCTCTGGTCTGCTTCTGTTTAAGAATCTAACTAGCTTAGCTTGTGTTGCAGATCAAAAAGTAGCATTTTCTAAATATTGATTAGCAGGCAATGCAGCCCTTTACTATATGGTGCATTTGGAAATGTACCTCTTTCCTGGCTTTGATGACCTGACTGTAGAAATGATGTGTCAAGGTTGCAAAATAACTCCTGGATATAGGACTTCCACCTAATCTTGTGGGTTTTCACAGTTAGACATTTATCAAGGCCTCTGATTTCAATGACTCACACTTGTAATACATTGTTTTGAAGACCATTATAGACATGTTTATAATATTAAATGGTTTGATCTAATGTACACTCTTTAGGACCATTCTGGAAATATACTTTCCATTCTTTCAAATCACAAATTCCCTCTCTGGGATACCAAATTAAACATCAATCTACATTACTGTGATAATGTTTATTAGGCAGGCCAAGCAATACCGCCAAGTGGTTACTCGTTATGACTGAAGCCTTCAATAAGTCTTGAGCTTTTGGCCAACAGCACCTCATATTATGGGACTTGTACATGTCAGTTCTAAGTATGGAGCTACATGTCTCAGCGTACAAACTTGTGTCCGCTAAAAAGTCAAATGACTCTACACATGTTACCACTGCTAGCCAGTTCAAAAGTGCTTGTGCTCTCTCCTCTAAACATGTTCCCATTGGCCTATCCCCAGTTGGCATATTTAGTTGACTTATAAGTCCCTAGAAAAGTGGTACTACATATACTCAGGGCCTGTACATGAAATGCTACTAGTGGGCCTACCACACTGGTTGTGCCATCCCCCTAAGTAGCACTTTAAACATGTCTCAGGCCTGCCATCGCGGAGTGTGTGTGTGTGTGGTTTTAAGCTGCCATTTTGACCTGGCAGAAAAAGACCTATTGCCTGGCCCAAACCTCCCTTTTTAATACATATAAGTCACCCCTAGGGCAGGCCCTAAATAGCCCAGATGACAGGGTGCAGTGTATTTTAAAATTAGGATATGTACTTTTAATTTTTGCGTGTCCTGGTAGTAAAGAACTCTCAAATTCTTTTTCCACTGCTGCAAGGCCTATCTCTTCTACAGGAGAACATTGGATTTGCCTTTTTAAATGTTATGTGTCATTTCCAAATGGGAACAGATAACCAGTTCAAGTTTGGTGTCTCTTGAATCAGAATTTAAAATCCTAACTTATGGTGAAGTCGAATTTTAAATTGCCATTCTGAAAATGCCACTTTTAGAAAGCTGGCATCTGCCTAATCCATTTAGCGCCCATGGCCTGTCTCTGGTCACATTACTGGGTGTAGCTGACAACTGGCCTTTATGTATTTGTCCTAGACAGCCACACACAATAGGGAGCTTAGGTGTGTCTGGATGGACCATCACTGGCAGTATGGGAGGGAGGAGATGGACACAGCCCCACTTACAGTTGAATAGGCTGTGTCCTGTCTCTGCACAAAGGACTACATGCTCACAGTTAGTCGGGAGCCAGGACAGGGAAGAAAGGATGCCTGGGGATTTCAAAGGGAAACCTCTAGAAGCTTCTACCCCATTTCAAAGGCCCAACTCAGTATAAATAATGGACCACAGACACCACCACTGCTGTACACTTCTGGGCCTGTGGATGCTCTGCCAGGAAGAATGGTTGCTGTGCTGCTGAAGGACTGTCACTCTGCTGGACTGCACTCAGCTGGGCTCCTGCTTTACTGTGCTGACCTGCTACCTGCTGCCCTCTTGCCTGGGCAAGAAAGGCTGGACACACATCTCTTGAACTGCAATCCCAGAGTGACTCCAAGGGCTAGTTGTCTGGCCTCCTGATCTGAAGCCTCAGGGGCATAGTATTCCAACAACCTTTCATCTGCACCTGGACTCTGCCATCTGGTAATCTACCCCACCAACTGGTGGCACTCCAGTCCATGCACCTTGGAAGTTGGTTTAAGATGCTTTGCCAGCCCCTGTGGATCTAGTAGAACCAACACATCTTCTCTGCTGCATGGCGAAACCCTGAGCAGAACGGACGCATCTCAGCTGCTGCATAGACTGGACCCGTCGCAAAGACTTGCATCGCCACTGCAACCCACATTGCCTCCAGAACCACCACTACGTGACACATCCTTGGTAAAGGGCCCCGCATCTCTTGTCGATGGCAGCCTCAATGACAATGTCGGACTCTGCATCACAGCCTCACAGCTCTTTGGAATTGACACATCAACTCGATTGCGCACTGCATCATTGATGCCGAACTGTGTATTGTAAGCCCCGTCAACAGGATCCCCAATGACTCAGTCCCTCACATCACAGCCTCACTGCATCTCAGAACTGACACATCGCTTCAGCTGCATGACACAGATCCATGCAATCCTCCGCAAACCAGGATTGAAGGTACTTTTGTTCAGTGGTCCAAACTGGGTCCCTGTATCTGGCCTATGCTCCATCGTAGTCAGCCTGATCTTGTGACGTTGTTCCGGTCCGACGCGATCCAATATCCACAGTTGGTGCTTCACACCTTCTGGCGCTATTTTCTCTAAAAACTTTAAAATTCAATATCTCGGTTCTAATGATTGAATTTTTTGTCATTTTGATCTTGTTTTATTTATTAAAAATCACTTTATTTTTCTAATCCTGTTGTGTGCTCCTTTTATGGTGTGTTTTCACTGTGTTACTGTTTGAAGTGTTGCACAAATACTTTACACATTGCCTCCAAGTTAAGCCTGACTGCTCTGTGCCAAGCTACCAGAGGGTTGAGTACAGGTTAATTTAGGGTGTGCTTGTGGCTTCACCCTGAGAAGAATTGTAGTTGCCTCTTGGGTAGAACTGTATCCCCCTCAACCAGTAACCCAATTTCATATAATAAATCACACTTCCATTGTGAAGGAGAGCCCCATTCGCCTTATCCCCCAAGGTCATGTCAGAAACAGATTGTTATGCTATGGAGGAGAAAAACATCATACTTTATATGAGCCGTGGCTGAGCTACCGCATAGGCAAAAGAAACAAGTGCCTAAATGTAAAAGAAAGTTTAGTATGGAATGCCAAACCTACTGTTAGATGTCTAAATGTAAACAATTTTCCATAGGGTTCAATTGAATGCTGGCACACAAATTGTGTATAAGTACCTGGTAAATATATCCGTGATATGTAAAATAATCACAGCAACAAGAATCAATCAGTTATCACTAAGCAAACAAATAAAGAAAGCAAGAAGATCTGTAGTAGTAGGCTAAAGAAAATAACCTCAGCATGTATATATATTTTTTTCAAACTTAATTTGTTTAGGTGAGTATAGTGCAGTGCACAGTGGAAAGAGAGTGACACTGTAAATACAGTAAAAGCAAACAGATAGGGCTCGATTCACAGAACTAACTTAAGACAAAATCCTAAACTTACTACCATTTTGGTATTCACAGAAGGCACTTACTCATTTTGGTATTCACAGAAGGCACTTACTTATTTCGGTATTCACAGAAGTTAGGAGTCCTAACTTTAGGACTCCTAAATGCATTCTGTGAATACCAAAAGACTTAAAGTTAGGATTTTCTCAGTTTAGGAGTAGTAAAGCTAGGACTCCTAACTTTAGGACTCCTAAATGCCTTCTGTGAATACCCAAAGTCGTAAAATTAGGATTTTTCTCAGTTTAGAAGTCCTTAAGTTAGGAGTCCTAACTTTACTACTAGATCTAAACAATGGAGCCTCTTCTTCTTCTTTGATGGGTGTGGCATAACATTGAATGCCAGCAGGGTGATGGGTTTACCCACATGGAACAGTAACACAACTTTAGGCAGAAAAGATGCCGGAGTCGGCAGAACCAGTTTGTCTGCGAAAAAGGTGGTATATGGTGGATTACCACAAAGAGCCTAAAGCTCACTGACACCTCTTTGCTGAGATGATGGATATGAGGAACACAGCATTGATAGTAAAGAAGTGTAAGGTACAGCTGGGAAGTGGTTCAAGCAGAGAACATATCAAGTAAGAAAGGACCAGAATAAGGTCAAAATAACTTTAACCATGCCCAAAGCAAAACCTTGCTGAGCCAGAGATAAAGCAAACAAGAGAATATCAGATAATTCGATCTGAAGGAGATCAATTTGCCTCACCAAACCACAAATTTGTCCCAATGACATGTCTATATAGTTTTTGTCGAGGGACGGTTGGATGCCATGATGACACCAACCACACCACATACAGAGCAAGAACGAAGGAGTTCAGCTGTTGCCGCTTAATCTCCAAGAACAAAGATGAAGATTGCAAAGGATCGGGGGCAGAACCCTGACATGCTGCTGCAACATCAGATCCTCGCACAGGGACAGCCTGATAAGAGGACATATGCTAAAGCCTATATGTTCTGGATACCAAACTGATCAGAGCCACTAGGATGACTTGGACCCAGTTGTTTGTGACCTTCCTGAAAATGTGTGACAGTAGTGGTATCGGCAGAAAGGAATACAGGAGTACAGAGTTCCATTCAAGGAGGAACGTGTCTCCAAGCGAGAGATTCTTCGGAAACTCCAATGTGTAAAAGTGCGGACATTGCAAGTTCACGGCAGTGGTGAACAGGTCTAGTCAAGGTTTTTCCAATTCACGTAGGAGACCTCTTGTCACTTCCAGCTGTAACTGTCACTCATGAGCCACTAGGCGCCGATGGCTGAGCTCATATGCCCTGGCATTCAAAGGTCCTGTGAGGTGGTTCTCCACCAGAAAACGTTGTTGGCTGTCTAGTTGCTTCCAGAGCCACAAGGCCTCCTGGGACAGGGTCTGTGACCCCACCACACCCTGTGTGTTGCAGTAAAACATGGCAGTGGCGTTGTCCTTGAGCACCTGAATCAGCCTCCCCCTGATGGACGGAAGGAAGCTTTCAGTGCCTGTGAGGATCTGGGTGTACTATATGAGCTGTGGGGTACACTCACAGATACCATCTTGGATCCAGTCAGCAATGTTTAATCAAACTTAAGCTGAAGCCTGGGTAGCTGTGGCTGCACGAAGTAATGCTTGGCAAAGGAACTTAGTTTGAAGCATTTAACAGCACAAAACAATGAAATAGTAAAATGAGACACCAATAAAAAGCAGGAGCGGCCGGTGCAGGTAAGCGCAGTGGTGCGGGGTGAGGGTGAAGTTGACAGACAGGGACAAGGGAAAATAACATTAAAAAGAAGAAAAGCACTTAAATTGCCCTTGCTGCATCACCAACTCAGTGATGCTGCGAGAGCAAGGCAAGTGTTTTACTTTTTTTAATGTTATTTTCCCTTGTTGTTGTCTATTGACTTATCCCCACCCCCTACCGCGCATACCTGCACCAGCCGCTCCTGATAAAAAGACACAACAACAACTTATAAAAGTAGAACATATGTTTATGATGAATTTTTAGAGACCTTGATCATCAAAATCCACCAGAGGGTTCTGGAGATACAGAATTTAGAACTTTGTATCACTTTTACATTCAACCGCAAACAAGCATTGGGAAACGTAAAGTTCGAAAACCTTTAAAAAGGTTGGAAAAGTTAGTTTGAGTATTCTGGCTTGACTTGGGCAACCAAATCCAGCAGGAATAAGGTCTAGGGGGCCAGAGTGGATACTTTGGTCAGTTTCCTGGCCACCAGGATGTTTTTGAAGCAAGTTCTAAATTTTATAGGACAACCACCATAGAAATCAATAGAGTGGTCCTGAGGCTGAGGGATGAAGGCAAAGATGTTCAAAAGGATGCTCCGGTTATCAAGGGTGTTTCAGTGGGGGTTTCTTGGTCCACGGGTGATCTGAGGCGACTTTGGTCACAGAGCTCGGGGTCCCTCAATGTCCTCTACATTGCAGTACCTGGACAGCCGATGCTGCTCCAATGGTCACTCTGAATCGCTGCTGGATGCATACTCTAAGGTAGGGTCTGGTGTACCTTGGGAACAATCAATCCAATTTTGGACAGCACTGTCGGGTCTGCCACACTCAGTGTAGGTTTTGGCTAATTTGGATTTGTCCTCTGTGGTGCCCGGCTACTGGTAGAGGCAAAAGACCTGTGGTGGCTACCACTGTGCCGGTTTGGGCTCTTTCAGCTCCTGTTGTCCTGGAGCTGGTTCTAGGAGATCAGCAGACTGATCCTCTGAGTCACTGGTCAACTTGACTTTTCCCAGGATCAGGAGCCTCAGGCACAGCCCCAGTCTTGCTAGCCCAAAAGTGAAGCAGGTGCAGTCCTCTAGATGATGCTGCCTTTCTTTGCATGGTTCAAGGACAACAGGCCAGTCCTTCTTCTGTCCTCTTTTCTTCTCTAACGTGAACTGAGGGGCAGGGTGCCAGGAAAATGCCCCAGGGGGACCAATGGGCAACTAGCCAATGGGCTACTGGGTTCCCTCCTGTCTAATGAAGAAGTTCCTGTGATGTGAGGCATCTGGCTAACCCAGAGAGCCCCATTCTTGCCCCCTTAAAGATGGCACGACCCTTCCTCGTTGCCAGGAGCAGGGTAGCCCACCCTAGAGGTGTAGCTTCCAGTGAGCTACACGCCCATGGGAAAAACTGGTTTGGACACAGGTTTCCCTCCCGTAGCTCTGTCTCCTAATTGTCTGCAGAAAAAAAAGGCATCCTGCTCAGGGATGTTGTCATTAGCCGTCCTTCAAAGGTAACTTCACCTTGTAAGCCCGCCTTATGGGCTAACACCCTGAATGCACATAGAAAAGGGGCGACCCTGTGTCCCTCAGAACTCTTTCTCAGGTATACTCAAAAAACCTTCCTTGGCTCCTTCTTCCGTCAGTTTTTCAATAAGTAATCTGATTTCACCTGTGGGATCATGGGGTGTGGGGAGATAGCTTTCCCTTACTGTTGTTCAATCTCGTCCACGTAGTCAACGGTGTTCTATACCACCACCGCTCCACCCTTATTTGCCGCCTTGATAACAATGGTGTTGTTTTGGCGAAGGGTTTTCAATGCCAGTTTCTCATCCATACTGATATTGTGTTTAATGTATTTCTTGTCTTCCCAGAGTTCCATTGTTTCCTGGAGAACAATTTATTCAAAAGCCAAAATCCTCTGGCTCATTAGGTACATCCCTGGTGTGAAGGTAGATGTGGGTCTAAAAGGTGTTGCTGTTAGAGGAGGGTTGTACATATTCTTACTGAAGTAATATTTCAACCTTATCTTCCGAAAGAATTTCTGCATCTCCAGTTTGATTGTAAAGGAGTCTAGTTTCACGGTGGAGACAAATGAAAGACCTTTTGCCAGCACCTTCCTTTCTGCTAGGGTCATATCGTAATCCAATAGGTTAATGATAGGGTCGAGCCTAGGGATATCATGCTCATGTCCGTGAGTTCCTATTATAGTTTGGATTGACTGTTCATGTCCATGTATACCTATGATTGTTTGGTTAGGAACAGGGGTGTTTCCTGGTGTAGTTTGCCTAGGTTTCAGGGTAGCCATCTTAAGAGGTGCTATGGTAGGAGTTATCACCACCTGTAAGTCTGCCTGCGCGTGGAGATTTCCCCGTGTGTTTCTGATGGATAGAACCTCACTCGTTGGTTGCCCCGTTGCGTGTTCCTGGCCCTGTTCCAACCCCTTGCTCGACCCCATCCCTGCTCGGAACCCTCACCTCTGTTTGACTGGCGAGGGCCTTCCCCTAAAAAATGTTGGCCTTGGTAACCCTGGTTTCTCAGGTTGCTTGTAGATGGTCTATCAGAATCAGAATCAGAGCCACTACCAAAGGAGGAATCAGAGAAAATGTGGAACCTTCGGGGACCCTGCCTGCTTCGATTGGTGAAGAAGCCCTGGCTGTCCTGCTGGTAGTACTCGTCAGCTAGGTATGGATAGGTCAAACTTTTATCATAGTTTCTTATATCTTTGGCAAGCTTGTCCAGTTTTCTGTTTAAGGTTATAGTATTGAACTAAGCCAATATTTTCTCAGCCCGCTCAAGCGCCTCTTTGGCGTTAGAGAGGGCACTGTCCTGTAGTATTTCTTTTTTAACATCAGCAATTTCTAGTGTGAGCTCTTTAACGTATTCAATTGCCGTTTCTACCCCAAGCACCATCCAGTGCCTGGAGCAGTTATTGGCGACGAAGCTAAAACCTTCCCTGAACTTTGGGACGTCGATGAATATTCCCGGCTCGTTTCTGACCTGCAAGCCCATAGGAATGATGTTAGCCTGCAAGTATTTAGTCAGCACATGTAAGCGAGACCTGATAAGTTTCTTTTCTAGCCTTTCCAACTTGGCTAATTTTTCATTTAGACCGGCATACACCGAGTGTCTCTCTGAACCCAAGAGGAAATTCGATGCCCCCTGGTCTTGTATCAATCTGTTAATATAGTCCTCACTGTATGATAATGTTTCCTTATCAGACATAATCCAAGGTGAACTTGGTTCAATGGTCAAACAGTGTCACGTACATTGAATGTTGAATTACTAGAAGTAATCACGACTAGATAAATCACTGGCAACAAAACATTACATTTAACAACCAATAATTGAGAGTAAGAACCCTCGCAGGTGTGCACCTGCACTTAAGATACACATAGGAAAGGGGCGACCCGGTGTCCCTCAGAACCTGGGTATAAAGTTCATCAAAAAAATGGTTCTGTAGGGTGCTAAAGAGTTATTTCATATACGCACAAAGTATCGCAAAACCAAGCTGTTCACAAGACATGGATATCGCCCACGCCTATATACATGTACACATTGATCGGGAATAATCACAAAAACACATTGAATGCATATCCACTTAGCATTTTATCCGAATTAATTCATTCAAATATTTTCATTTTTCAAAGATACAAAGAACGGCTGTTTGCAATGGGTGAGGTATATGGTGCTCAAGTGACATATGTGCTCAAGTGGAAAAACAATTTGTGCAGTATATACAGGGTGGTTCAGGATTTATATACAGGGGACAGGACAAGGTTTTTTAGTGGCCAGCCTCATAACCATGAGCCCTGGTTGCTATTAATGCCCCTTTTGTTATGCAGGGCCGTGGTTGGTCTGAGCCTTGGTGTATCGTCGACGTTTCAACCCACGATGTGCTCCTTTTGGTAGTCACTACGGGTCTTCATCAGGACTGTGTGCGGGGGTGGGGGGGTGTATTGGTTACAGCCTAAGTATGAAAGATACATGATTGTCAGGCGTGTGGATTGCTTCTGGAGGCTATATGTAAAGAAGGGAGACTAAGGTGGACCACTCACCCAGTCTGGATAAAAGTTCTGGCTGCAAGTGTCCCTAAGTGGCACCTGTCGGGAAATTCCATCTGCAAGCGAATGGCTGTAAATAAAATGATGCGCGGTACATCAGTGGGTGCGCTGAGAGGTTGAATATATTATTCAAGGTGAGCTAGCCTAAGTAGAGCCTAGTAGCGTGACCCTGCGTGATCTTAAAATGTACGGGACCAGCGTGAGGTGGTGCGCTTGGGACACATGTCATGCACTGCGCTGTGGCTAATTGTCAACCAAAAGAATGGCGGTGAGGCCAAGTATACTTAAAGGCATCCTAATTGAAGGATATGGCCTGTCATCAGAGTCGGTGATGCTTATGGAAAAAATGATTAATCAATGGGTTAAAAGAATCTTCCAAGGGAAAGAGATTGCTACAACGAGTTATCAAGTAGAACGATCGCGCCGAGAAGGTGCGCTTAGCGGAGGGACTGGTCCTAATTAATCGGGGACTAGGCCTTAAGCTCTTTGTAGATGATAATAAATGTGCGTTCCTCCTTGAAGTCAACCCTTCCCACTCTATGGAGTGACCGCGCTAACAGGGTTGTGGGCGGTGCGGTGGCTCACCTGAAGTCCAAGTAGGATGGCGGAGTGAGTCGGCTAAGGCAGAGCAGGCGTCAGCCCTGCTGCAGCTCTGGAGGGGAATCCTAATGTTTAGGAGCCGCTAGTTTACCTTAAGTACGGCGTAACGGGCAGCGTGCAGGCTGCTGTTATGTCAAGTGAGACCCGGTTGCTAAGCAACCATGGAGATCGATTGAGAGTGAGTTCGGTGCGCCCAAATGATATTGTCAGGGCTTTTTCGGTAGAATAGCTAGTGTCAAATGCACAAAGTGAATAATAAGAACTGGATCACTCTCAGGTGAAAATTAATGGCATATGATTTCATTACAAGCCTTTGTCATTAGAGTTATGAAACAATAACATAGTCAGTGCACAAGGATGTAATACTTGCAAATGGTATAACAGTATACGTTAAGACATTGTAATAGTTGTCTGTCACTGAAGCATGCGCCTTGATCATGGGAGTGCGGGGGAGATAAAAGGGGGGGGGAGGAGAGAAATACAATTATGTGTGGTCTTAGTTGGTGTAGCATGTAAATACGTGACAACATATATAACATCAACGTAGTCTGTGCAAATGGCTGCCAAAGTTGCGTGTTAATTTAACAAGAATTGCTAAACAAACAAGTTATATTAAGCAATTCAGCATGAGTAGTTCCCAACGTGTAGAATATAGATAAATGTCATGTAGCGGCCAATCAGAGTGTATTTGGTTGTTGTGTGCTAATGCGGCCTCCTCGATGGTAAGTGGGCAAGCTTTGCATGAGCCACATTTGTGGTGTCCTGTGATCGGAGGGAGACCCAATTGACTCCTCAAATCAAGTGGCTTGGGTGGTTCAAGGTAGGCCTTGACCACATTATCTCTGATATTCCTACCCCTCTTGAATGCGAACAGGGGATGTTCAGTGGTTTTCAGGTCAACCGCTACCAGATTCCAGTATTTCTTTATGATCTTCCTTATGTCATTGCTTTTTGAGTTGAACGTGGTAACACACACAATGCTTTCTGTTCCAGTCTTTTTCTCCTTGGGCTGCAATAGTTGCTCCCTAGAGCAGTAACATGCTCGCTTCTTTGCTCGCTTCAGCAGGCCTGTAGGGTATCCACGATCTCTTAGTTGTTTGGTGAGACAATCAGCCTCTCTGAAGAAGTTGTCTCTGCGTGAACAATTCCTCCTCAGTCGCAAGTATTGCTCATATCGCAAGTTGTCTCTCAGATTGCGGGGATGGTTAGACTCATATTTGAGTAGTGTATTCCTTTCCGCTGGTTTGCGATAACGTTAGCAGTATAGAAGACCCTCGTCCACTCGAAACGTCAGGTCCAGAAAATCGATGGCCTCATCACTGAAGTTCATGGTAAACTGGATATCATGTGACCTACCATTCAACCACTGTTCAAAGTCTCTGAGTTCTTCTTCTGTACCGGTCCAGATCATCACCACATTATCAATATTGCGTTTCCAAACTGCTATAGAGTTAATGAACGGGTTATTGTCAATGTACAGGTGTTCCTCCTCATAACTGTCCATAAAGACGTTAGCCAGGCTTGGGGCATAGGTGGCCCCCATTGCAACGCCTTTGCATTGGAAATAATACTGTTTTTTAAATATGAAGTGGTTCGAGGACAGAGCCACAACACCATCGTTATCAAGGCGGCAGATAAGGGTGGAGCGGTGGTGGTACAGAACACCGTTGACTACGTGGACTACGTGAACAACAGCTGGGAGTAAGGGAAAGCTTTCTCCCCACACCCCGTGAAGGGATTGTTTTATTGTATTAATTTATATTGAGGCCTTTTTACTGCCATGGTACACTTCAGAATTACCATCACACGTACACTGCCACTGTAATTTCGGAGAGCAACCATATGCCTTCAATGATTGGTAGAGACAAAATGTTCATGCTTTCTTTAATGTCTTGGAACAACAGAGGTTTGAATAACCCCCGCAAAGGGAGGAAAGTCCTTGCCTACCTGCCGTGGCACAGTAGCCAGGTGGCCTATCTACAGGGGACGCACCTGGCTCCCAGTGCGGGCTGCAGATATGCTACTACATGGGGCACACATCTGTACTTTTCTCACTATATCTCCTACTCACGAGGGGTCTGCATCCTCATTCATAGTGATGTCCCCTTTCAGCACCAACAGACTGCCACAGACCCTGCTGGCCAATATCTGCCGGTTGGCGGGCGTGCTGGCAGGTCACACCATTCTGTTTGTCAATATCTATGCTCCAAACATTGACTCTCCTGACTTCTTCATGGATCTATCGTCACAAATCGACCAATTCCAGGTGGATTACATTCTTATGGGAGGGGATCTAAATCTCACCAGGCAGCCCAAGCTTGACTAAACTGGGTCTACTACGATATTGAAACCCCATTCCATGCAAGCCCTCACAAATCTCATTAATACATTCCACCTGTCGGACGCATGGCGCCAAAGGTTTCCGCAACAACGGGACTACACCTTTTACTCTGCTCCACACATGTGTGGGCACGTATCGATCAATGGTATATGTCCCCGAATACACTTCTATGACTGCTCTCTATTGTTCACTTTCCTAGCACACTGTCAGATCATGCTACTGTAGTTGTCACATTACACGTACCTGTAACTGTCCCTGTGTTCCGACAGTGGTGCTTTCCCGCTAATGCGCTGTGTGATGCAGTCTTTCACTCTGAGGTCCCAGATGCCATTGTGGAATCTTTGTTCCACCAATACCAGTTTGGTGGACAGTCCCTCCACACTATAGGAATCTTTCAAGCCTCATATACACAGGATATGCATCTCCAAACACGCTGGGTTACTTCGCAGTATTCAAGCTGACCTCGTTGGGGTTTAGGACTGGCTTCGGCTCTTGGACTCTGCTAGATGGGACTCAACCCCTGACTCTCATCTTCATGATAGGTTGAAGTTGTTACATGACTTTCACGACCTAACTCAGCATGAGGTCGCATATTTGGTATAATATTCTTGGGGCCTTCGATATGGAGAGGGCAAGTTCCCAGGCCACACTTTGGCGCACCTACCTCGGCCTCAATACCACGCTACATACATAACACATCTGTGTCACCCAGATGGCATGGAAATTACTGATGCCGCTCCTATTCTTTAGGAATTTACGGACTATTACAAGTTGCTTTAGACAGCCCCCCCAGGTGCCGGCGAGGAGGCGCTATCTGATTACCTGTCTGAAATATCCATGGTGTGGCTTGAAACTGGCCAGCAGCAGTTTCTATCCTCTCCAATCACATGCAAGGAGATCTCCCAGGCTATTGAGGTCTTCAGTGGCTGCAAGGCACTGGGCTTAAACGGTTTTCCCGGAGATTTTTATAAGGCCTATAAACAGTTGCTGACCCCGCATCTACTGGAAATGTCTGCTGAGTCTCTTGAACGAGGCATTTTACCTCCCGCACTGCTGGAGTCAATTATTACGATTCTAATCAAACCCAACAAACCAGCCTACTACTGTTCTTCATATGAGCCATTAACTCTCCTCAGTTTTGATACTAAAATATTGGTAAAAGTCTTAGCTACCTGACTATCCTTACTGATGGATTGCATCATCTCACCAATGCAGTCCGGCTTTGTACCACACCGCTTGACTTCTATTAACCTCTGCACCCTCTTTGCAGTACTTAATCAAATTTCCCTACTGTCCCCTCAATGGTCGCTTTGTTAGATGCAGAAAAAGCATTTGACTCCCTTGAATGGCCTTTTTTGCATGCTAGACTGGCAAAGTTAGACATGCTCAATGGATTTTGCAAGCTAATACAGATGTTGTATCAAGATCTGGTGGCTCGATTACGGCTGAACGGAACACTCATAGACCCCTTTCCTTTGACAAGGGGCACTCAACAGGGATGCCCACTCTCCCCTTTGTTGTTTATTATTGCCATGGACCCCTTGGTCCACCATCTTCAAAACAGACACCTCCACAGGGGCCTCAGATTCTCCCAGGGGATATTTCTAGCTTCCCTCTATGCGGATGATATATTATTGTTTGTACGCAAGCCGGAAACTAATTTACCTCCATTTGTGTGCGAGGTTCAGCGGTTCGGTATGTTCTCCAGGTTAGGCATTAATTGGAGCAAATCAGAGCTGTTTTCACTCACTGACACCACGGTACCATGTGATCTCGACTTCCCCCTGTAATGGTGCTTAGACTCAACTAAATACCTGGGTATCGACATTCACAAGGACTGTTCAGAGGTGATTTGCCATAACTATGTGCCCGTTCTCGCTAAACGTGAGACACAGTAGAAAGATGGATTTAACTCCCTCACGCCATGGCAGGTCGCAGAGACCTTATTAAAATGACAGTACTGCCCTAATTTCTCATTTAAAAAAAATATATATATTGCCATTATTCTTACAGAAAATTTCTTTGCCTCTTTACCGTGGACTACTCATTCGATTATAATGCGCTGACTCTCGGCTGCGTATTCGCAGGGAGATCCTTACACTCCCCTATAAACGAGGTGGGTTTGGGGCACAAGACCTCCAGCTTTATTTTTATATAGCCCAAGCACACTACACATTCCTCTGGTATCATCCTGATGCTCGCCTGTCACATCTCAAACCTGAACACGCATTGCTACCACATCGTCCCCTCAACGCTGTCCTGCCCAAGGGCTACCAAGTGATCTCCTCACCATTCAAACATTAGCCACCACTAGCTGGGCATGCTTTAGACTCCTGCGGTATCTAGGTGGGGACTTTCTCTATTCCCCTCACATCCCTTGATTCCCACTAACTCTCGAACGCCAGGTACAGCATATGCTTGATGTCGACGGCGTGGAAGATGGCGAGCTGAATCATCAGCGCCAAGCAGAAAAGTGTTTTTCCCTAGAATTTCCATTGTATTGCACTCACACCCAGAAAGTTCCAGGTATCAAACCAAATACATTGGGGAACAAGTCTACAATTGTAATCCCTGGAATATACGTTGGCTAGTCATCTTTTCCATTGCCACCAAACAGGGCCGGACTGGCCGTTGCGTGCACCGGGCAATCCCCCGGTGCGCCGAACGGGTGGGGGCCGATTTTGGGCCCCTGGGGGCCGTTTTTGTTACAGGGCCGTTTTTACAGCATAACTGCAAAATCGGCCCTGTAACAAAATCGGCCGAAAACCGGCCCTGGCAAAGAGCTCGGCGGCACCCCCAACCCCCGCGAGGGGGGCGGCCGAGCACTTTGCCAGGGCCGGTTTTGGTTCCCAGTCCGCCCCTGCCACCAAATCTGGAATCCGGTTTCGATGCTCCATGTGCTCCATATACTGAGAGTAGACACCAACTTATGGGCATATCTGCCACGTGGATAGTGCTTTGAGGCCTAAATCAAATGTCTCTTCATTCAGGCAAATGAGGACTGTCGTACTAGAACATATCCACTCACCTTTAAAAAGCAAAAAACGTGTGGTCCAGATGAAGGTGGGTACAAGTCGTTATTTCCACTGAAACGTGCTTTGACCTGGCTACAGTGAAATCTCAGCTGGAAACACAATCACAGACAGCTATGAATTGTTATCTCCGTGATCTTATCAGTGTATGCTGATGTGGGCTGGGGAGTGTATGTATGTGAGGTGCATGTGCTAGTGTCGTGTTGAGTGATAGGTCAGGATGCGAGTGTGGTACAATTATGGAGATACATTAATGATTTTCAACGTGAATGTAAATTCTAACTATGGCGACGGTTCTAGATGAACATGACATGGATATTGGAATTCTATGATTGCATGTTTTGCACTTCAAAAATGTTTGATGTTTTTAATTTTTGTACAATCAATGTAAATATTAGAAAACGTTTTTTCACAGTGATAAAAGCAAAAAAGGAATTAAACAAAAGAATAAAATGAACAAAAATATAAACCAATGTATGACGTGTATGTATAGCAATGGATAAGCCACAGAGCTTACATTAGCCTATAGTAAAAGGATACGGGTCGAGTGGGAGTTTTTTGCATTATTGTTTGGTTTGCTCCCAGACCTCTAAATGATCCATAGGGGGGTATCTCTTTCCTTTTGTTAAGAGACTGAAGACAGGCCCTCCAGCTTACCTACTGGCGTCGGGCTGGCCCGTCATCAAGGGAGCAGTGCCTCGGAACTGGGTGAAAGGCTCTTAAAAACATCTAAACAAACAATAATACTCAAGCCCCACCCTTGCAGGAAGCAGAATCCTCACAATTGGGAAATGCCACACTATGTGCCACCTTAGGAGCAGAGAGGCCCCTGTGGGACACCCTGCCAGCAGACATATTATTAGCCATTTCACTCATGGTGCCCCATTAACAGTTCAGATAGGGCATTAAACAATTGAGAAAAACCAGGTTGGCATACCCATCAACACAACAACGTTCCTGCCAACTTCAACTTGGCCCTCAAGACAGAACAAGATAACACCATTGCAGTCTTCCTACCAGAATATAAAACACAGGGGTGACAAGACATATTAGATAGGGGTAATATGTTACACATCTAAGCAACCATCGGAGGAATGAAATATCTAAAAACTACAGACCTGGTGGCCATTGAATTTTTGCAAACAGAAAACCCATCGGGCAACGAGGCAACCAAGGCCACATGAGCAATGGTAGAGATAGCAAAGAAGATCCTGAATGAGCAGGCACTCTTCAAGCAATGGGGAATAACACCAACACCTTACCTTATGCCTTGCTATCCTTCACCGTTGCGAAACACAAGTCAACTCAAAACGGACTCACAAATCCTAAAACCCACCTTTCGGTAATAAAGGGGGTGAAGAGCAGCTCTTCTACAGGAAGAACCAAGCAAAATCTTTAATATAGCTCAAATGCTTGACCAAATGAGGTACTAGACTCAAACTGGCCTTGGCTAGCCCGCACAATAAACTGCACAAATATTACTAAATGACAGAACATGCAAACTACTCAAAATCTACTGAATATCATAAGGTCATTACACATATGCTCCTGGAACATCAATGGCTTTGGAAACAAGACTGCAAACAGCCAAGTATTACTTTTCTTTAAATCATACAACATCATCCTACTACAGGAAACCTGGTTGGAGCACCAATTTCATATGGTGGGCTTTGCGGGCTTCCACATCCCAGCCCGTATAGGAGCTGGGTTTGGAAATCTTAAAAAAAGGTCTGTCAATTTACACCTCAACAACATGCATTAGCATCATCAGAGAATTACAGGTATAGTCTTCAGCAAAAATAGATATAAAAGCAATCAGAGGAATGGTCCGACACGAGGGAAAATAACTATGCTTTGTGATTATCAATGTATACCTTCACCCTAAAGGTAAGGGAAAGGTCTCCAAATTCCCGATCAGTGAAATAAAAAGACCACTAGGGGAAGGACAAACTCCCAAATGTATTTTGTTGGGAAATTTCAACCTGCATCTACTTGACACTCTGGTGGATGACAAGCTCATAGCTGCCCAATAATCACAGTGGGACATCCCAACACAAGAACAGAACATGACCTCAATGGCAAAACTAGCTGGGAAAGCAACTCCTGAGAGCTAGAGCACCTCAACTCTCCGGTTTCCAGAGAATAACCTACCTGCAGCAACCATTCATTCCAAAATGGCCTCATCAACATTCGATTATACATTTGTTTCCTTAAAAATGTATCATAAGGTTGCCTCATACTGTTTGGCGGATTCTAGCGATCACCTCCCGTGGGCCATCACGGTCAAAGTATGTCCTGAAAACTCAGCCGATCAACTGAAGTTGCCTGCACTGCACACACTATGCATAACAAATGAATTAGGTGTAGCATCACTTCATAGATTGTCTGCTGGGCCCAGCCAAAAATACATTACAAAAACACAAGACACCTCTGCAAACCAGATAACTGCCTGGGATACCATTACGAAAGAGCTAGAAAATAAATTCGCCATCCCCATGACAAGCAGAAATACCTCACTGCAAGGATCCTGGGAGGGCCATTACACTTGTACTCCCTCGCAACTACAACAAGCAAAGGCATGAAAGAGATGTATAACTGGAGCCCGTGTAATAATAGCCTGCAACAAGAGCTGTGATGTAACAAAACAGCACTGAAGAAATTAACATGGTCAATAAAAAGACCAGGAAAGACTCGCTCTAGGCAAGACTTCTCCACGATATAAAAAGTAATGATCACACACGGCCTGGTGCAAAGTAAACAGGCTACAGCATCCTGCACACCAAGGAATCAGCGCTCATATAACTGAATAAACCTGGGCAAGGTACCTGCACAAGCACTTTAACCTCCCCGAGAAGCAGCAGAATCTATCAAAGGCCCTAGAAGAAACTGCACATGATGCCCTCACCAACACAGAGAAAAAGAAAACTGTAGGCATGCCTTTTGCTATAGGCCCCTCTGCAGACTCTTTTGTACCAACTAGGGAACAAATAAAAGACAGATAGCCAAAGGAAGATGTGAGGGGGCCTCCGGCCCAAATGGGATTCCACCCACACTATTCAAACAGGACGCCAACTATTGGTCAGAAACATTGAGGACATTTTTCAACAGATTTAAGTGGATGCTGTAATCCCCTCCTCTTGGAGAGGATCCATAATCTCACCAATACACAAGCATTGCAACAAAAACAGCACAAAAAATGACCGGCTTGTGGCGCTTATCAACAACGAGTCCAAGTACTTTGCCAGAACCGTTCTGGAGGATTTTGCATCATGAGCTGTAACTAACCATATCATTCCATTAAACTAAACTGGCTTCTGCAAACATATGGGAACCATGACAAAATCATGGCCCATTCCCTACTAATATAATTGGTAACTACGTGGTATTAGTCATAGGTGTAATGGCGCCTCAAAAGATTAGCACTTGTGTTTAGTATGATCTTTATATGAGGGTGCTAATGGGTGTAGAGAACCACAAACTCTAGAACGAGAAAACAACATAAATTTCTTTAAGTCCCCAGCACACGTAAATGTGTAGTTACAACATTTCAAATAAGTCTGGTAATAGACACATTATGCCAAGTAACTCAAAGGGTCATGAGTTTGATCTTCTTCCTTTCTTTATTCAAGAAATATTCTTTAGAAACTCCACAGCCAACACGTGTTTCGTCGTATTGGGAAATACTGGCCCCACGACTTTCTCAAGGCTGTACAGGTAAAAAAACATCAATGAAGACCAGTCTAGTGATACATCAAATACCAAAAAAAGGGGTTTTTTTTACATTGAAACAAAAAGTGTTACTTCAAGACATAAATATACTTCATACATAACATAAACTTAATGTCCATAAACTGAAAGTCACACGTGAATTTACAAAGGAAATGTAGACTATGATCCCAAAAGGATGGAGAGAGAAAAGGGAAATAAAATCAATGCAAAGTGAGACGATTCTATAATACAGGTTCAAATTGTGCTCTGTGTCAAAAAAGTGAAACAAGTGAAAACCGAGCGAGAGGATAGGTAAGACGTGAGTAGAAAGCCCACCACAGGCGCAATTCCAGTAAGCCATTGATAACCATGCAAGACCGTGAGAACTCCCGTAAAGCCACTACAAACATATCTCTGCAGAAATACCTAAGTTCCTCTTGTATCGCGTATCTAAAATGCGAAGACAAAATTAACAGAAAACCATATCAGGAGAAAGTCACATGTGGTATATCTATAGCCAAAACTCGCTAAACTCCGATAAGTACATACTTGATGCGTGGTACAAATTCCGGACCACACGGGGTTCTGATTCATGGACGGTGTATATTAAAAGAGCTCTTGTTGACTTCTTATGTCAGACGTGGTCTGTCAATTATGCTGCAGATAGAAAGTGACAAAACCCGCGTTGACTCATATAGAATGTGTATCATTAACAAAAAAACTGTATCAACAGACAATATGCTAGACCATGCTGGGTATTATTCTAAGGTGGACTAAATTATGTCAAGTCTACTCTTAATATCCATTTTCAGTTTACCGTCCCTCAAATTCGCGCCCGTTAACCGCCAAATATCCCTACCATTCCAAAACCGAGTCCGTATCTCCAGAGTTCCTCAATTCTTACCGTTTATTGTATGTATCTATTCCTGGTACACCGTCCCCTCGATAAAGAGTGTGTGAAAAAGCTGAGTGCATCTATCCTTGTCCCGAGTGCAACCGGCAGTGAGTTACGATCCCGCCAAAGGCAAAACCCCTCCTTCTTTACACCGTCATGCTACGTCAGAAACAAACATGGAAGACAGACTAACGAGTGTCTTCTCCATGTACCCAAAACATTTTAGTCCGTAAAGCCTCAAATTTTTGACCGGTAATGTAAAACCTCCAATAAAGATAGAAAATGTGTTATTTGCACACGGTGTCAATTACACACGAACCAAGATAAAATATTTAGTGCCTATACGGATGAAGTAATCTCGCCGTTTTACTCGTGCTGAGTGTGTCCCCGGTGTCACGCCCTTGAGTCTCTCCAACAGTTGCGGTCATTACAATTAATTCATGATCAATGTTCAGCAGTAATTAGGAACATAATATCAATTCCAGCCTGAAAATCATTAGAAAATTATGCAAACAGTTAAAACATAGACATAAGTCATCAAGTTGCAAGTAGTCATTCACCACTCAAAAAGATACAGGCCGTGGCTATAAGTTACAGTCCGCCCACTTTCACTAGATACTCCATCACGGCCCATTATGTATCCCTTTTAAATATCAGACTTAGTACGTGGTTGGTAAATCTGTCTTTAATATAGTTATTCAAACCAACATAACTATACCCCTAGTTTGATCTCATAACCCACACCAGGGTCCTTGTGCGGATGTGACCCTAACCTTGGTTATTCATCTGCCCAAGAAATAGTGTAATTCCTGATCAATATTCAGGCCACACTCTGTGCTCCTCATTCTTAATATCCAAAGTGATTCTCTCTTCCTCAATGTCAACTCCCTATTCCCACCCCTCGGGTGTCTAGGTATGTGATCAATTCCATAGAATTTAAAGCTTCTGTTTTTTTGGTATTTGATGTATCACTAGACTGGTCTTCATTGATGTTTTTTTACCTGTACAGCCTTGAGAAAGTCGTGGGACCAGTATTTCCCAATACGACGAAACACGTGTTGGCTGTGGAGTTTCTAAAGAATATTTCTTGAATAAAGAAAGGAAGAAGATCAAACTCATGACCCTTTGAGTTACTTGGCATAATGTGTCTATTACCAGACTTATTTGAAATGTTGTAACTACACATTTACGTGTGCTGGGGACTTAAAGACATTCCCTACTAATAGATGGGTCCAAAAATGCAAAACTCCCACAGTATCTCTGTTTCATAGACTTCTGCGCATCTTTTGATCACATAGATCGTGGACAATTATGGGCGAAATTAGCGAGTCTGCATGCCCCACTGGCTGTTTTGAAACTACTGATTTGGCTACACATAGACATTGTGTTGCAAGTCAAGCTAGGGTCAGGAAAACATCTACCAAAATGCAACCCAACCACCAAGGGCATGAAGCTGGGCTGTGTCATTGTGCCCCCCCGTTCAATCTCTTTTTAGCTGACCAGGTGATAAAACTGGACTGCTGCAATTCTCATGCTCCAAAGCTGGGTGGGCTAATCCTCTCCAATCTCCTTTACGCAGGTGACCTGGTGCAAATAAGCCGTACATTGATCCATTTGCAAAACCTTTTTGATGCCACCCAAGCATCTTCTGCAGAAATTTGCCTAAAGATCACCTTTGAGAAAACAAAAACAATGGCAGTGCACAACATGGATAGAAAACCATGAGGCTGGCACATCTCCTGCCAATGCCTGGAGTCAATGTCAGAATGCAAATACCTAGGAATCATCATTGATAGAAAGGGATCTTTTAAACCGCAGAAAGAGGCCTTGAAATGAAAGGGGAATGCCCTAGCACTGGCCCTAAGAAGCTTAAAGAAGAAAGTGGTGGGACCGACTCTAAGATCACTGCTCCAGGTAATACAGGCAAAACTGATCCTGACAATACTATATGGCAGTGAGCCAGTACGCGGAAGGGATGCATCAACGTTGGACGGGATCATGGTGGGATCCTATAGAATGATCTTTGTTCTCCCCAAATTCACCTCTCCAGCACAGATCTGACTGGAGTTTGGACTTCAGAAACAATCCCTTGCCAGGAGAGGCGCATTCATCATGTGCTGGCACAAAACAAAGAATGCAGATCCAAACACACTAAATGCTCATTTATGGCTGGAACTGTCGACCAGGAGCAACTCTCCCACCAAGGCCTATCTCAAAGAATCAGTCACTCAACTTGGCCTTCAGGACCTTTGGAAAACACCTACAACTCACGCCAGCTTAAAAAAAGCAAATAAATAAAACCATCAAATTGGTCTCATCAACCGAGGACAAATCAGCAGTGGCGGGCAGAGCCCACGGCTGGTAAGTGCTACAAAGTAACATCCTGGCCCTACTTTGCTAGAGGATGCACAAACTCAATAAAAGTAACATTTATGAGATACCGATTGGGCTTTTTACCATCTCTCCTACACCATCCACCTTGGAAACGCACCACCACTGCGACCGATTGACAGCTGTGTGGTAAAGGGAAAGAAGACATGGATCACTTGGTGTGTACCTGCAAGGAGCTAAAGGCTGAATAAAGGGCCATGTTATGCCCACTCTTCAACCAAAGAAGCATTTGATCATGCAGACAAGTGGTCTTGGCCTGCTTTTTATCAACGGACACACAGTTGAAATGCCTTTCGTGAGATTCCTTGTTAAGACAGAAAATAAATTTCTCTCTGGATTGCCCGCCTGCATATAGCTGGACTGACCCACTCTTGAATACAAGGACACATGAACGCTACTGCAACCCCTGTTTTCTGTTCCCCTTCCCTTTAGAAAGTCGATTAAACACTGACTAATGAGTACACAGGTCACCTAAAGTTTAGGGGGCAAAGTCCTTGTGCCCTGTACACCTTGCTATTTTGCACACAGGCAATCATAAAAATCTTTGCACTTCCTCAAAAGCAGTGATGACTGCTTATTGCACCATAAGCTTTTATGGCCATTACAGCCAGCATGGTCTGTCTTCTGCACTAAAGCTTTAAAGGCACTTTACAGATACCTCAGGTCATTATGTTTTTTTAATCACACTGGGAATTCCCCCACTTTGCACATTTCAGATTTCATGTTTATGTATCCTTCCAGATATTTTAGATATACAGTTGTTATTTTAGATTGCCTAGACTGTGCCTAAAGCTTTAAGTTCTTTTATCCAAGAAACATTATGTCCTTAAGCTTTGCACTAAATGGACTGCCTATCTGCAAGACCTAACTACTGCTTAAATATATGGCAGCATATTACACAATTAACCAATCAAAACTAAATGAACTAAACCGAGTACATCAGGGCGAATTTGTGCCACTGTATGCAAAAGGGAGTGGGAGTAACAGCCTAACAAGCAGCTGGCGGTAATGGATCTGAGGGCCAGACTAGCTGACGAAAACACATGGTTGCCAAACGTGTCTACCAGATTTGATTCCCTGTCAGGGGGAGTAGTAGGAAACGTGTTAGGATTTGAATGACTCACAGAAACATGCACCACCAGGCTTAAGGATGCTGTGAAAGAAAATCAAGGTCACCTGGAGCAGGGCGATGGCCTCTGGCAAATTGTCAAAATCTGGGGGGCTGGAGCAAGGTTTGGCCCATGCCCCCAATAAGGTATCAATCAGAGCCTCTTTAAATGGGAGGAGGAGCTCAGAAGATGTTTGTCTCAGTTGGAAAACTTCCATCAAGATGTTAGTCCTTACCTCCGTTGTGGGAAGTTGGAGATCCAGGACTTCAGTCACCCTATGCATCAATATGGTGTAGAAATCAGATTTTGCTATGGCAGGTCCTGGGGGTGAGACAAGATCCGTTTCAGTAGAGGTTTTGAGATCACTAGCCTCCTGTATGTCCTGGTACCAATTATTATCCTGGTAGGGTTGAACAAACTCATCGCCTGGGTCACAGTCATTGTCCAAGTCTATGCCATAAGGGAATGTAAAGTGTGTTGTTTCCCTTGTGGGGGAAGCAAATCAAGTAGAGGAAGAGGCGCCTCTGGAGGAATCGGACACAACTTTGATCACGGTAGGACTGGCATCGACTAGTGTTAGAGAGAACAATCTGGACCTCTCCTCTTCCAGCATCGATGGAGCCGGCATTGGCATCAAAGAGCCCAGGGCCAGAGTATGTAGTGATGCAGGAAGCAAGGATGAAAGTGGACCCGAAAGCAAAATGGGCTCAGAGCAATCAACAGGGGTCAGGGCGAACCCGTCAGAGGTACTCCAGATGTAAACCCTCTTGACTCATTGGGACCTGAAGGCACACCTGAGGGAGTCATCAAGGATCCGAAGAGCTACAGCATGGCCGATTGGAGCTCTTCAATCTGTTGCGGGATGACTGACAGCCCCAAAAACCTGGGTTTTTCCTGAACCTAATGGCAGATCGTCCTCAAAATTGGCTGACTTTGGGAGTGAGATTGAGAAGCTCAGGACAATGTGAGTGGCACGAGGGAGCAGAATCCTGCTTTGATTTCTTGTGTTTCTTCTTAGACTTACATGATGATTTGGACTGTGAGGAAGATCGATCTCTTGAGCAGCTTTGATTACTCCAGTAGTGAGAATGGGACCAAGACCAAACTTTAGACACAGACTGTGATTTTGAGCAGTTCTGTTGAGAAGTCTTTTTGTGCTCGGCAACATATCGCTTCGCCTCACAACTCCTGATGGCCTTAGGGTTCATTGACGCGGAGTTGCTGCAGTCTTTGGAGTCGTGGCCCAACCCAAGACACCACAAGCATACCTGGTGGGGATCTGTCACAGACATCTGTTTGTGACAGTCCCTACAAGTCTTGAAACCTGTTGTCTTTGAGGGTGACAGCCCTTGCACACTGGAAACCGTTTTGAGGAAATGTCTCTGCGACATGAAGGGAGCTCTGAATCCATGTCTGGTGACATGGAAAGAACATAATTAATGTCAGTGCACTGGGGTGGTGCCAATATGGGCCATAAACATAATTTTGAGAACAGCATCAGTGGAGAGCCCCTTGGTTCCAATTGACGGCACACCAAGGTACTGATGAAAAGTTTCTAGATCCATTCTGATGCCTGGGGAAAATTCAAATGCTGAGGAATCTACGGCTAGAAGTTTCAGAAAACAACATTGTCAAAAAGGCCAGAGTCACGCACTTGGCTTCTGCCTTTCACTTCTCTCAGTGAGTGAGGGTTTTAAACATTTTTAACATTAACTTGACACCCGAAGCTGATTACTCCATAACTGTGTGTTTTTTCCTCTAGTGTCATTTGCAGATAACACTCAGATTGTTGTCATCTTGTTTGCGAACAATTCCTTTGTTTCAACTCAGAAGTTTAATTCCTGTATATTGGTGAAAGCAACATGATTGAAATTGCCCTCCTTTAAGCTTAATGACAACATGAGAGAGCGAATGTTCTTTAGATGGGCCTCCATGATGGGGTCACCCAGATGGTGGCTGCCAGAATTGGGCACTGCGTAGTCACCAAAGGAGTCACCAAAGAATTTGCAAGTCATGTTGGATGTCACACTCTTATCTACTAAGCAAATTAACACTGTTACCTTTTTATGTTTTTATTTTTTCATAACCTATTCAAATTATTATCACTGTTTCCCATTTTGGTTATTGCAATCCTGTAAACATGGGATTTCCAAACAAATTACTTCAGCATCTACAAAGAATTCAACATCTTGTGGCTAGGGTATTGCTTGGCTTGCCACCAGGAGGCTCCCTCTCGTCATATCATGAGGACCTACACTGGTCTCGCTCCATTTGTCACAAGGTCTTTCACAACTAGGCCCTGCATTCACTCAAGTCAGACACCTCAGCAGAAACTGCGCTCAACTGAAGCTTTGCTATTAAGAGTTTCTTGTATATATCACACTTCTCTTACCTTGAGCCAAAACTGTGTAATTCCCTTTCTTCTTTGTTCAGAAGCAAATTTTCTGTTAGAAAGTCACGTTAACACAGTATTTATGACTGTGATAACCATATAGGATGCAAAAATGACCCAAGAAAAGTGAAAGATCTTTTCCGTGGTCCCATTTAACCCTTGATTATTGGGAGTAACAAAAGAGATGAAATCTTGATAGCCTGGGTTGCAATATCATCATGTAGCCTCAGCACATTGTCTTGGACCTAAAGAGATAAGATAGTATGTTTTTTTGTTTTTTTCTCAAAGCGCCTTCATCCCAACTTTTTCCAAAGTCCTGCTGCCACTGGTGGTCTTTTTTGTTTTCTGTCAGGAAAATGAGACTGTCTCTGTGTCTTGGATTTTCCACACTATCTCAGAAAAGTAGGCCTACACCAGGCCAGACTTACACTAAACAGATCCTTCCTTAGTCTTGTGGGTCATCAAGAGCTCATTGTCCCTGACCATGAAAGTTACTCTTCAGATCCAAAATTTCAAGGTGAAGGACAAGAGTCATAGTCATTGGTTCATTTCTTAGTAGACAGCAGCCGCGGCCCGTGCAGGTAAGAGTGATGGGGCCTGGTGAGGGGGATTTCGACAGACAACAATGAGGGAAAATTAATTGTTTATTTCATTTTCCCTCGTGGTCGACTGTCGAAATCCCCACCACCCGGCCCCTCTCCTCTTATCTGCACTGGTCGCGGCTGGTAGACAACAGTTCTGGAATTGGAAAAAAGTTATGCCGGGAACATAAAAAGTGGGGGTCAAGATGTGGCGGAGGAAAGGAAGTTGAGTCAAGAGGGGCAGAGCTTGAAAAACAGAGTCCAACAGCCAACTTACACATTCATTTAAAAAAAATCTGCTGCAAAGAAGTTGACAACGGAGGACATGTGTGACTGTAAATCTGTTTTATATTACTTAATTAATCACAAAGAGGCTGCTTTTTAAAATATCGTACATGGGTAAAAACACTTGTTGCAGAGATCTTGCAGCAATTGTGAAGGTATTATAATAGTGGTAAGGTAACTATAGGGGTAAACAGTTATTGGACAGTCCTGTGTTTTGTCCAGTCACAGTTCTGTCTCATAAAGTAGCACAGAGGGCTAATGGCTCTGCTGGAAAGCACATCGTGGAACATGCAGATTAGACTTTTAAATTGTAGTTAGAAAGGTAAATGGGCTACTGCTTATGTCACAGAGATCATTTTCTTACTTCCAACACATAAGCAGCAAGCCTTTTAATGTAGCACAGTGATCTATTCATAGACATCAAGGAGCTGTATGCAGACTGTAAGATCCTTATTGTATTTTTTTAATCTGTTGTCATTCTAAGATTGCACAGTAATAAAGTCTTGTTAGTAGAGACAACCACAATCATTACATTACATGTTATATCCTGCATTTGTGTTTCTCCTGACCATTCACTCTTAACAAATAAAGGCTACAAGTATGGTTGATATGTGATTCTTACGCCTTCTAACCAACATTGTCTTGTGTAAGAACCTTGTTGAAAGGATTCTTGGCAGCATGTGACCCACTGGGGTATAAATTATAATACTAATCCCATCATGCATCATTGTTGTTCATTGAAACGTGCATTGGCGGAAGAATGGAAATAAAAGAGTGAACGCATTAGTAGTCAACACTGTTGCTGTCATGTTTTTTCCAGGTCCATGAGGAAGGGCGACATGCTTGAAACGCGTCGGACCAAATTAACTGTGGGGAATCAGGTCCTTGGATTGCCTTTGAATTGTCAGAAGTGCAACTTACCTGGGTGTGCCAGCCTTTGGGTAACTTTGGTGTAAATATATATATATATTCAGTGAAAAAACCATAGGTTTCACACACGTTATAGTTAGCTGGACATTTTACTCATAAAAAACCATTGAAATTCCCCCGTTATAGTTAGTGCAGGCAACTATAACTCACGCGTCCGCAATCCTCTGCTGATGACATATGTGTCTTTATGAAAAAAAAATATTTGTAATATATGTATAGCTAAAATTTAATGGAAGAAGACATGGGCAAATAAGTGTTTAAATACAGTATTAGCATCAGCAGAGGATTGCGGTCGCGTGAGTTATAGTTGCCTGCACTAACTATAACGGGGGAATTTCAATGGTTTTTTACGAGTAAAATGTCCAGCTAACTATAACGTGTGTGAAACCTATGGTTTTTTCACTGAATTTGCAAGGTTTTTTAAATGCTAATTCCTAACTATAACGTGTGTGAAACCTATGGTTTTTTCAGTGAATTTGTACGGTTTTTTAAATGCTAAGTTACTTTACGCCGTTCGTGGCGTGCGCGCCCACTTAACGCAGTTCGTTCCGTGCACGCACGGTGCGCTTCGCGCACCGTGCGCGCACAGTGTGCACGCGGTGCGCTTCGCGCACCGCGTGCCCACTTTACGCAGTTAGTGGCAGTTCGGGCTGGACTGTTCCCATGGGGCACAGGGTCAAGACTGATTTGCATATGGCTGGGTTCAAACTGGAATGGCATGGTGAGCAAAAAAACGGTGGATTTAGGCCCAGATCTCTGTACTGGGGTGAATGTATGACATTGTTCTGCATTCTGTCCATCAATTGTTATTTTTGCATTTGTCACCCCGAGTGGGAAGGGTATGCGCAGACGTGAGTCCCTTGCTCTCCATGCCACTGGAATCAGGCTATCCTGGCTGATGAGGGCTGAAAGCTCGAAACCGGTCCTAGGATGCTTGTTTCCAGTCCAGGGAGGACCTGGCTTGGCAGTTCGGGCTGGACTGTTCCCATGGGGCACAGGGTCAAGACTGATTTGCATATGGCTGGGTTCAAACTGGAATGGCATGGTGAGCAAAAAAACGATGGATTTAGGCCCAGATCTCTGTACTGGGGTGAATGTATGACATTGTTCTGCATTCTGTCCATCAATTGTTATTTTTGCATTTGTCACCCCGAGTGGGAAGGGTATGCTCAGACGTGAGTCCCTTGCTCTCCATGCCACTGGAATCAGGCTATCCTGGCTGATGAGGGCTGAAAGCTCGAAACCGGTCCTAGGATGCTTGTTTCCAGTCCAGGGAGGACCTGGCTTGGCAGTTCGGGCTGGACTGTTCCCATGGGGCACAGGGTCAAGACTGATTTGCATATGGCTGGGTTCAAACTGGAATGGCATGGTGAGCACAAAAACAATGGATTTAGGCCCAGATCTCTGTACTGGGGTGAATGTATGACATTGTTCTGCATTCTGTCCATCAATTGTTATTTTTGCATTTGTCACCCCGAGTGGGAAGGGTATGCTCAGACGTGAGTCCCTTGCTCTCCATGCCACTGGAATCAGGCTATCCTGGCTGATGAGGGCTGAAAGCTCGAAACCGGTCCTAGGATGCTTGTTTCCAGTCCAGGGAGGACCTGGCTTGGCAGTTCGGGCTGGACTGTTCCCATGGGGCACAGGGTCAAGACTGATTTGCATATGGCTGGGTTCAAACTGGAATGGCATGGTGAGCAAAAAAACGATGGATTTAGGCCCAGATCTCTGTACTGGGGTGAATGTATGACATTGTTCTGCATTCTGTCCATCAATTGTTATTTTTGCATTTGTCACCCCGAGTGGGAAGGGTATGCTCAGACGTGAGTCCCTTGCTCTCCATGCCACTGGAATCAGGCTATCCTGGCTGATGAGGGCTGAAAGCTCGAAACCGGTCCTAGGATGCTTGTTTCCAGTCCAGGGAGGACCTGGCTTGGCAGTTCGGGCTGGACTGTTCCCATGGGGCACAGGGTCAAGACTGATTTGCATATGGCTGGGTTCAAACTGGAATGGCATGGTGAGCAAAAAAACGATGGATTTAGGCCCAGATCTCTGTACTGGGGTGAATGTATGACATTGTTCTGCATTCTGTCCATCAATTGTTATTTTTGCATTTGTCACCCCGAGTGGGAAGGGTATGCTCAGACGTGAGCCCCTTGCTCTCCATGCCACTGGAATCAGGCTATCCTGGCTGATGAGGGCTGAAAGCTCGAAACCGGTCCTAGGATGCTTGTTTCCAGTCCAAGGAGGACCTGGCTTGGCAGTTCGGGCTGGACTGTTCCCATGGGGCACAGGGTCAAGACTGATTTGCATATGGCTGGGTTCAAACTGGAATGGCATGGTGAGCAAAAAAACGATGGATTTAGGCCCAGATCTCTGTACTGGGGTGAATGTATGACATTGTTCTGCATTCTGTCCATCAATTGTTATTTTTGCATTTGTCACCCCGAGTGGGAAGGGTATGCTCAGACGTGAGTCCCTTGCTCTCCATGCCACTGGAATCAGGCTATCCTGGCTGATGAGGGCTGAAAGCTCGAAACCGGTCCTAGGATGCTTGTTTCCAGTCCAGGGAGGACCTGGCTTGGCAGTTCGGGTTGGACTGTTCCCATGGGGCACAGGGTCAAGACTGATTTGCATATGGCTGGGTTCAAACTGGAATGGCATGGTGAGCAAAAAAAAGATGGATTTAGGCCCAGATCTCTGTACTGGGGTGAATGTATGACATTGTTCTGCATTCTGTCCATCAATTGTTATTTTTGCATTTGTCACCCCGAGTGGGAAGGGTATGCTCAGACGTGAGTCCCTTGCTCTCCATGCCACTGGAATCAGGCTATCCTGGCTGATGAGGGCTGAAAGCTCGAAACCGGTCCTAGGATGCTTGTTTCCAGTCCAGGGAGGACCTGGCTTGGCAGTTCGGGCTGGACTGTTCCCATGGGGCACAGGGTCAAGACTGATTTGCATATGGCTGGGTTCAAACTGGAATGGCATGGTAAGCAAAAAAACGATGGATTTAGGCCCAGATCTCTGTACTGGGGTGAATGTATGACATTGTTCTGCATTCTGTCCATCAATTGTTATTTTTGCATTTGTCACCCCGAGTGGGAAGGGTATGCTCAGACGTGAGTCCCTTGCTCTCCATGCCACTGGAATCAGGCTATCCTGGCTGATGAGGGCTGAAAGCTCGAAACCGGTCCTAGGATGCTTGTTTCCAGTCCAGGGAGGACCTGGCTTGGCAGTTCGGGCTGGACTGTTCCCATGGGGCACAGGGTCAAGACTGATTTGCATATGGCTGGGTTCAAACTGGAATGGCATGGTGAGCAAAAAAACGATGGATTTAGGCCCAGATCTCTGTACTGGGGTGAATGTATGACATTGTTCTGCATTCTGTCCATCAATTGTTATTTTTGCATTTGTCACCCCGAGTGGGAAGGGTATGCTCAGACGTGAGTCTCGTGCTCTCCATGCCACTGGAATCAGGCTATCCTGGCTGATGAGGGCTGAAAGCTCGAAACAGGTCCGAGGATGCTTGTTTCCAGTCCAGGGAGGACCTGGCTTGGCAGTTCGGGCTGGACTGTTCCCATGGGGCACAGGGTCAAGACTGATTTGCATATGGCTGGGTTCAAACTGGAATGGCATGGTGAGCAAAAAAACGATGGATTTAGGCCCAGATCTCTGTACTGGGGTGAATGTATGACATTGTTCTGCATTCTGTCCATCAATTGTTATTTTTGCATTTGTGCACGCACGGTGGGCACGCGGTGCGCTTCGCGCATCGTCCGCACACGGAGGACATATTATGCGCTTCCTTTCATGCGGGCACCTGTTGCACACGGGGGAGGGGTGAGTGTGGATATTATTTTTTTAAAATAAATTTTTAGCGTACGCGTACGGTAAGCGTAATCGGCGTTTTTTCGAAAAAAAATAAAATTGTTTTTTTTGCCTTGGGGGTTCTTGTGGGGCACCTTAATCAATGCTAGGTGGTTAGGAGCAGTCTAACATGCTCCTTTACATATTTTCCACCTTTGTTTTTCCTCCCCCCCTCAGAGTGCGAGAGAGAAAATGGCGGCCGCCGCTTCCTGGTTTCGACCGATTCGAATGTTTACTAAGATCTAACAGCCAATCAGAATCGCGCTCGCGCACGTCACCGTACGCGTACGGTAAGCTTACGGTAAGCTTACGGTAAGCGCACCGTAAGCTGCCACAGATATATATATTGATTTAAAGGCTATTTTCTCAGGAACTACTGAACAGATTCGGCCAACTGCATAACGTGGGCGCACGGTGCGCGAAGTGCACCGTGCGCGCACGGTGAAAAACCTTAAAAATAAATAAATAAATAAATACATAACTTAGCATTTAAAAAACCGTACAAATTCACTGAAAAAACCATAGGTTTCACACACGTTATAGTTAGGAATTAGCATTTAAAAAACCTTGCAAATTCACTTAAAAAACCATAGGTTTCACACATGTTATAGTTAGCTGGACATTTCACTCATGAAAAACCATTGAAATTCCCCTGTTATAGTTTGTGCAGGCAACTATAACTCACGCGACCGCAATCCTCTGCTGATGACGTCAGATATTACATCACTGATGACATATGTGTCTTTCTGAAAAAAAAATATTTGTAATATATGTATAGCTAAAAATTAATGGAAGAAGACATGGGTAAATAAGTGTCTAAATACAGTGATGTAATATCTGACGTCATCAGCAGAGGATTGCGGTCGCGTGAGTTATAGTTGCCTGCACTAACTATAACGGGGGAATTTCAATGGTTTTTCACGAGTGAAATGTCCAGCTAACTATAACATGTGTGAAACCTATGGTTTTTTAAGTGAATATATATATATATATATAGATATTATCTACTGGCGGTCGCCAGTAGATAGTTATAGTTAGGACCGTGTTTCCATAGGAAATCTGAAAATTCTATTTTGAATAACTTTGGCGCCGGTTGACGAATCCTCGCGAATTTTTCAAAATAGGTGGGGCGCTCCGCTCCGCTCCTACCCTGAATGTCTCGGGGTGATTAGTCAAGCGGGGGCCGAGAAAAAAGGGGGGTCCCAAAACGCGTTTTCCCCATGCATTTTTCCATAGGGACCTTTAGTCCAAGGTACAGCCCGAATGGCTGAACAGAATTATTTGAAATTTGGGAAAGAGGTAGTCCTCAGGTCAGGGATGTGCCTTTTGAATATCTGGGGTCAATCTGTTCAGTAGTTCCTGAGAATATTTCAGTTAAAAGTACATATATATCTATAAGCGCGCACCGTGTGCGTACGGTAAGCATACCGTACGCGCACGCTGCCGTGTGCGAGCGCAATTCTGATTGGTTGTTAGATGTCACTAAACATTCGAATCGGTCCAAATCAGGAAGTGTCAGCCGCCATTTTGTCTCTCGCAGTCTGAGGCAGTAAAAAACAAAGGTGGAGAACGTGAAAAGGGGGCAGGGTGGACAGTTCCTGACCCCCTAGCCTTTGTCAGGGGGTCACTGACGGACCCCCAGGGTGAAAAAAACATTTTATTTTTTTTCGAAAAAGCGCGAGGTGCGCGCACCGTACGCGCACGGCACGCACAACGCATCGTGGGTGTTCGGTGCGCGAAGTGCACCGAACGCCCACAGCGCGCGCAAGGTGAAAAACCTGAAAAAAAAAATTATAAATACATAACTTAGCATTTAAAAAAAAACGTACAAATTCACTTAAAAAACCATAGGTTTCACACACGTTATAGTTAGGAATTAGCATTTAAAAAACCTTTCAAATTCACTTAAAAAACCATAGGTTTCACACATGTTATAGTTAGCTGGACATTTCCCTCGTAAAAAAACAATGAAATTCCCCCGTTATAGTTAGTGCAGGCAACTATAACTCACGCGACCGCAATCCTCTGCTGATGACGTCAGATATTACATCACTGATTACATATCTGTCTTTCTGAAAAATAAATATTTGTAATATTTGTATAGCTAAAGATTAATGGAAGAAGACATGGGTAAATAGGTGTCTAAATACAGTGATGTAATATCTGACGTCATCAGCAGAGGATTGCGGTCGCGTGAGCCTGCACTAACTATAACGGGGGAATTTCATTGGTTTTTTTACGAGGGAAATGTCCAGCTAACTATAACATGTGTGAAACATATGGTTTTTTAAGTGATATATATATAGACGAGGAACTGTTTGTCCACATTGGATGAGTATCCATTTGGCTCCTTGCTTTGCCGTATATATATCTGTTCCTGTTACTATGATTCACAATTGTGATTGGAGATTTGGAAAAGGCATATGAATTCCTCTCCGTCGACAGCATGATAGAACGCTGTTTTCAATGATGAAAAAGATTGATGAGGCAAATATTGATTTAAGTATTTGTGAATATTATTGATGTATTGGGTACAGTCGTCCCTTGAGTGCCCCTTAGTCTCCGTTGCTGTGTTTAGAATTTTAAGAAATTATTTTGAACTATACATTTTTCACCAAATTACATTTTTTGATAGGACCATAATCATGATGGTTATTATTAGGTTTGAATTAACTAGAGTTAGCTGTGTGGAGTGTTATGTAATAGAATCATTGGATTTAAAAATTTGGCAGCCCGTATGTTATAACAGACTGAATGAGAAATAACTGTTTATACAAATTGTTTTTTACATTCATAGTATGATGGATTATATATAAAGGGCCACTTGGCCATGATGATTTCTTTATTATTGAGCATATGTACAAATTAGGAATTATTGAATCTAATTTGTGTTATTTGAATGTTGAAAATTGGCGCTTTATTACTATGAAGGAATCAAAGTGCGTTTTATTTGTATAATCATTGTAAGTCTGTTGTTTAACTCTATGCTTGGATTGCAAGTGTTTTGGTCCGTCCTTTATGTTTGGTTAATACATTTTAAAATGGTGGACTTGTAAATTGTTAATGTTGGCCTGTGAAGAAGAGCGTCTGCTCAAAACGCGTCGCCATTAACTAAAGTACTTTTGCAAAACGAACCCTGGAGTGCGAGTCGTTCCTTTGTTTAAACACTGTGGAATTTCTTCAATAAATAATACCGGGACCCGAGACCCGGTTACTCGCACCAACCCCGGAAGGAGAGGAGCTGGTGAAATCGGGAAACTTTCTTTTTAACGGATTTCAACACTAGCTCCCGCCGCCGATTTCAAGAAGTTGTTTGATGTTAACAAGGCTGGGAACGGCGGATCTCGTGCGGGTGAGTGTGGGACTGGTGGGCGTGCACCGGAGGGGGCGCGTAACCGGATCTCACTTTGACCAGCATTGAATGCGCAACAGCCTGTTTGTATCATATTAAACTAACTCGGCAGGGGTACCGCGCACTCGCTTTTGTGAACAGCGCGGCAGGGGATCGTATGATATACAAAATCACTCACAGCAAGGATGAACAGGGGGAAACAAACGGGTGCAGAAGCCCTGGAAGTACCCACAAAGAATAAAAGAGCAGGAAGACCTGATGCTGCTCGAACTTTGTTTTGTGAAACGGAGGGAGAAGAGAGGGGAACTGCTTCTGAAACTGGGAATATGGACACTGCAACATGTAAGAGTCTGAAGCAACTACTATTTAACTATGAAAAATTGCTGAAAAGGGAAATAAACAGATGTGGGAGGTCTCTTCCCTCAACAATTATATTGAGGTGGGCAGAGTACCGAGAGGGCTTCGGATCTTAATAACACCTACGTACCAGAATCCTCATCCGAAGTTATTGGAGGATTGGTCCAGTTTGATGGCAGAAACATGTAAGCACATGCTGGGGTTATTATCAAAATATGCTGCCATTGAACTTGAACAGGTTATGAAAGATAGTGAGAAACTTAAAGAGGAACTGGAGAACATGATGCACAGGATGAAATTAGAACAGCACTTGAACAAATGGAAGTTAGACTTGACAAGTATGAGGAAGAGATTTAGCAAAAAAAGAAGCGAAAGTTTCTAAGGGACAAACAAGATTATGTTAGTGGAAGGATCCTAACATTTGGATAAAGATATGATGGTGCAATTAAACAATTTAAACAAATTGGAAGATACAGGGAACCGGAATTGATAACATCAGAATCTGGCTCAGAGAATTATTCAGATTTGGAGGAGTTGTCCGAGACCACAAGAGTGGAGCTTCCGACCTTCAGGCCTCTTGAAGAGTATCGTTTTTTACAGACCAATATGGCATTGAGATCAAGACCCCCGGAAATACTGCGCGGAAAGGGAAGAGGAAGAGGCGCAAGCATAAGAGGAAGAAAACAAGGAGGGGAGGAAGGAAACATAAAAGAAACAGTGCCACATGGGAGACAAACACGGCAATCGAAACAGAAATGATGTGTGAGAAAAATTTAACAGTTCTGAATTTATCCTCCCATATTTTAACCAAGGCGGAGGAATCTTTACTTGAACTTGGTTTGACTTTTTGCCCGATGGCAAATTTTGATTATAGCAGAACTAGAATTGATGTTTTCCTTTTTGTTCGTAAACTGAAATTGTTGAAAATGTTCATGCAAAAAAAGAAACGTGCTTTGGAATATGGCACTGGAGGGACTAATTTGGGCTCCCACACATCTAAAGATCTTTGTTTAGCAGATATAGAAGACTTAATCTGTGTAGCGGAATTATTTGATGAAAGAACTAGTGATCAGGATGAACGAGATGTGTTGAAACAGATGGGGTTGGATATGGGGGGAAAGCACCCACCAAATTTAAACCCAAATCCACATTTAATCCCAATACACCACATGATGACCTTGATACATTCCATGAGGTAGTTGTCAGGGATTTTATGCGCGTCTGGGTTAACACTAAGAACAGACATGCGCATAATCTGACACAGGAGCAACGACTAGCACTATGTACCTTAAACAGTGATCCTGGGTTTATCATCAAACCCTCGGACAAAGGTGGGAATGTTGTCCTTTGGGACATCAATTTATACAAACAAGAAGCAAACAGACAATTGATCCTTTCAGGTAACTACATAAGATCGAGTAGAGAAGACTATACATTGGCAGCGAAGGTCTATTATGACAAACTTGGGAAATGGAGGGAGAAAGGACTATTAGAGGAGTGTGAATAAAGATTTCTCTCTGTTAAACATCCAGTAGCACCTTGTTTTTATATGCTACCAAAGGTTCACAAGAATAAAATAAATCCCCCAGGTAGGCCTTTAGTTTCGGCCAATGGCAGTCTATTAGAGAACACATCTATTTTCTTAGATGCTTTCCTCACCCCATATGTTCTAAATCTTCCCTCATATTGTAGGGATTGTACCGATTTTATTAATAAAATCGAGGGAATAACATGGCAGGAGGATTTTTGGCTTGTCACTATTGATGTGGTATCCTTGTATACTTGCATAAAGCACTCTGATGGTGTACGTGCGTGTAAACACTTCTTCAGGGATAGATCTATCTTTTTATATGATCAAACTCATACGTTGCTTGATATGTTGGTATTTTGCTTGAACAACAACTTTTTTCTTTTTGAAGACAAGTGGTTTAAACAAGAGGTTGGCACGGCGATGGGAAGCTGCTTTGCACCGAGTTACGCTTGTATGATGATGGGATGGTGGGAGGAGCAACTGGTATGGATTGATGCGAATGAGGATTTGACGAAAAATATTGTCTTCTATACAAGATTTATAGACGACATCTTTCTAATATGGGGTGGATCAAAATTGGATCTTAATAGGTTATTTGAAACCCTAGACAACAATTAGGTCAACCTTTGTTTCACACACGTGTGATAAAAATGAGATGGATTTCCTTGATGTACTTGTAAAGATAGAGGAAGGTGTTATAACAACTGACCTATATAGGAAGTCAACAGCCGGTAATAGTATATTACATGCCAGGAGCCACCATCCTCCCAAATTGAAATGGAGCATCCCATATGGGGAGCTCTTACGAGCTAAACGTAATTGTAACTCTGAACGTGCCTTTGAAAGAGAACAGGAGACTATGTTACGGAGGTTCAGGGCAAGAGGTTATCCTGAAGATGTTCTAGCAATTGCCAAAGAGAAAGCAATGAAACAGGATAGAGCAGCATTGCTGGTGAAAAGACCTAGAAGTGGTAAAAGTGAGACTAACATCAGAATGATTACCACATTTAGTGTGGAAGCCAAAGCAATAAGTGATACGCTTAATAAACATTGGCATTTGATCAGAAATTACCCAGTTATAGGTTCAGTTGTGAATGCGTATCCGCAGATAACGTACCGTAAAGCTCGCTCATTGAAAGATATGCATGTGAAGAGCTATATGGGGGCTTCAAAGAAACTAACTTGGATACAACAGCAAAAGGGTTTCTTTAAATGTGGTAAGTGCAAGGCCTGTGGTACGAGTAGAAACACCAAGACATATCCATTGCCTACAGGTAAAACAGGTGTCATAAAGAAATTTATGAACTGTTATACGGAATTTTGTGTGTATGTGATAGTGTGTCCATGTGCCAAAATGTACGTAGGTAGCACGATTTTCCCTGTAAAAATGCGGATTCTTGAACATTTAAGAGCAATTAAGAATGTGGATCTGAATTATTCTACTGCAAGGCACTGGCTAAAGTATCATGACAAAGATGTTAATTGTTTTTCATTCTTTGGTATTGACAGGGTGTTGATAAACCCCAGAGGGGGAGATCGTGAGAAACAATTGAGAGTGCTGGAATCACAGTATATCATTCTTTTAGAGTCCAAGAACCCTTTTGGTCTAAATGAAGACGAGGAACTGTTTGTCCACATTGGATGAGTATCCATTTGGCTCCTTGCTTTGCCGTATATATATCTGTTCCTGTTACTATGATTCGCAATTGTGATTGGAGATTTGGAAAAGGCATATGAATTCCTCTCCGTCGACAGTGTGATAGAACGCTGTTTTCAATGATGAAAAAGATTGATGAGGGAAATATTGATTTAAGTATTTGTGAATATTATTTATTTATTTATTTATTTTTTTTTAAAACCTTTATTACAATTTCGAAAAGATACAAGTATGGGCCTACAACCAAAAGGCCGGCCGCTAAACGCAGTGTAAACCTAGGCACGACTTAACATGCACATCAATGAAGCAGCAAAAGAGTTACTAAAGTGCTAATTATCACAGTCAGCCACAGCCGCAGTCCCTAAACAAACAGGAAAGGTTTCATATTTTTGAAAAACAGAAAACATCAAACTCACAAGGCAGAGGAGGTTAATGGCAGAAACATGTGCTCCCCGTATCGAGGGAGTAAACCAACCCGGGTAGACAGAGGGGGGGGAGGGGGGCAAGGCAGAAGCGACAAAGTCGCATGTCGCAGGAGCATACAGGAATGCGGGGGCTAGGGAGACAGAGCGGCATCCATCTCACGCGTCTGGGGCGGGGCGCAAATACCTCCATGATAGGAGTTCCAGGGACCCCACACCTTAATCCACTTCCCAGGCTTGCCTCTCGCCACATACACCGTTTTCTCTCTAAACATACACCAGTCCATGTGTTCCTTCCACTCGGAGACCGTTGGCGGCCTCTGGGAGCCCCACAATTGTGCGATGTCACGCTTCGCTATCATATAGCCTAGAGTCACCCATTGCGTCTGCGTCACATTGTAATCAGTCGGCTCCCAGACATTCAGCAAGCATCTACGTGCCTCCGGCAACAAGGCAACATGCGTGACTTCTTCTAACACCGCATGCACTCTGCACCAAAACCGAGTCACCTCCGGACACTCCCACAAGATATGGAGAAAAGTCCCCAGTAGCCCACAGCCTCGCTTACACAAACCATCCACCGAATACCCCATACGCATCAGGCCAGGCCCCGTGACGTACACTCTATGCAGTATCTTAAGCTGGACGAACCGCAATCGGGCCGGGATAGCCACCTCTTTCGGGGAGGCCACCGCTGACACCCAATCCTCGTCGTCCAGTTCTATACCGTCTGCAATCCATGTCTCCCGCAATGAGGCCAGCAAACCCATTCGATCATTGATAAGCTTTTTATAAATCAACAAAATGGTGCTATCCGGCACATAGCCGTCCAATACTCTGTCTTCCAACGGGGAATGCTCCGGAATAGCCGCCACGTCTGAAAACACGGAACACAAGGCATGATGAACTTGAACATACCGATAGTATTCCCTATCATTCAACTGGTATTCCGTTTTCAGCATGTCGAACGTCTTAAATTTCCCTTTCGTCCAGAGATCCCCTACCGTGCTGATACCAATCGTATCCCACTTCTCGAAGCCTTTCGTAGTATACAGACAACCCAAACGCTGGGACGCGTACAATGGCGTAGCCCGAGTCAAGCGATCCCTCCACCCCATCGCCGCATTTGCTGCATGCCACACCTGCACCGCGACCCGCGTCGGGCCCGTCAACCGCGCATCAAGGGACCCCGAGTATAGTGCTCGATTATAGTCTCCGCCTGGCAGTAGCAATTTGTCCATCTCAAAAGCCGGGTTCAAAGCAGGGCCATACATCCCGTGATTGACGGCAGCCAACTGGGAGGCCCAGTAATATCGCTTAATGTCAGGGAGGGCGACCCCCCCGTCATACCACGGTAGGGTCAGTTTAGCAAGAGCAATCCGCGTCCGCCCTGCCCAAAACAATTGACGCTGGAGACACTCCACCTCCCGAAAATAACGGGCCGGCACTACGTCCATAGTGTTCTGCAGGGCGTACAAAAAGCGTGGTAGCGACATCATTTTGAACAATGCTGCCCGGCCGAGCGGCGAGAGCGGCAGCCGCCGCCAACCCGCGACATCCGCCCTTAGGCGCTGAAGGGGGGGGAGAAGATTCCGTTCATACCGGGCCACCGGATCCAGGGTTATAAAGATACCCAAATACGTGAACCCCGACTCCGCAATCTGGATAGGGCACCCCCGCGGAAGGGGGGGAGCCTCCCCGGAGAGAACGTATACACAAGACTTAGCCCAGTTAATTACCAATCCGGAGTTGCGACCAAAGGAGCTCAACACATCCACCAATACAATGAGCGATTTACGCTGAGATGCAAGATACAAGAGGATATCGTCCGCATATAGGGAAACACGATCCTCGTATTCCGGCGTCCATCTAAGGCCACGTATCGAGGGGTGCCACCGCAACCATTCCGCAAGGGGCTCCAAGCAAAGCGCAAAGAGAAGAGGCGACAGTGGACATCCCTGTCGGGTGCCCCTACCCAAAACAAAGGGAGCCGACACCAGTCCGTTGACCACTACCTGTGCCAATGGGTTGTCATAAAGCAATTTCACCCAACCGATAAACCCCGGGCCAAACCCAAACTTCGCCAACGCCGCCCAGATGTATGGCCATTCCAAGGTGTCGAACGCCATGGTAGCGTCCAAGGACGCCAAGATGGCCGGCTCACGAATGAATGGGGCGCGAGCAAGGACGCCATGCAGTCGCCGCAGGTTCAAAGCGGTATTGCGATGGGGTATAAAACCGGATTGATCCTGATGAATCAGGTCGCCCACAACCCGGATCAGACAATTGGCCAGTACCTTGGCGAGGATTTTGGGCTCCGCGTTTAACAAAGAGATAGGCCTGTAAGAAGTACACCGATCCCGCGGCTTCCCTTCCTTATGGATAACAACAATAGTAGCAAGACGTTGGTCAGAAGGGAGGGAGCCCGCCGCCTGAGCCTCAAGGAACATGTCCCGGAGATACGGGGCAATCGCATCCGGGCGCAGCTTATACAATTCGATGGGAAGTCCATTAGGACCCATGGCCTTACCCGAGGCAATGGAGCGAATGGCCAAAGCAATCTCATCTGGCGATAGGGCCGCATCCATCAATACTTTATCCTCATCAGATAGGGAAGGCAGAGTAATATCTCGAAGCAGCAGTCGAGAGTCTTCCTCCGATCGCTCTGAGACCGGAGAGTAGACCCCGTGAAAATACTCCGCAAAGCAATCAACAATGTCACCGGGGTCCGTCACACGCACACCATCCACCCTCTCAATCTCCGGCACCACTCGACTCGCTCTCTCCTTCTTATCCAACCAGGCAATCAACTTCCCTGCCTTATCACCCATATCGTACAATCGCCCCTGTTGCTCCCTGCTCATACTCCTAGCAGATTCAGTAACCAGCGCCTTATAGTCGGCCTGCTTAAGCTCCAGCACATGCAATCTGTCATCCGTAACACCTTGCTCCAAATCACTCTCCAACTCGGTGATCTCATTTTCTAGCCGAACAACCTCCTGCGCCTCGCATTTTTTGGTGTGGGAAATGAGAGATAGGGCCTGGCCCCGGAGCACCGTCTTAAAGGCCTCCCAAAGGGAGACGGCGGAAGACACCGACCCCACGTTATCATTAAAATAGTGTTCCAAAGACTTAACCAGGTCTGCACGAATCGTGGGGTTCCGGAGGTACCAGGGGTTGATCGGAGCCACCCTCCCCTCCGCCCCCAGGGCGATATCTAGGTGCAGCAAAAGGGGGGAGTGATCAGATATACCGCGCGCCAAGTGTCGCACCTCTCCGATCATCCCCGCCTGGGCCGCAGGCACTAGCATATAGTCAAGCCTCGAAAGACTACCGTGGGCCCCGGAGTGGAAGGTATATTGCGCGTGTCCAGGGTGTTTCAACCGCCAGCAATCTATCAGTCCTAGGGTATCCAGAAAGCCCCCCAGCCAGTTCTGGGCCCGAGGAAGGTCCCTAGGGGGGTATCGATCCTCAACACCGGAAACCACCGCATTAAAGTCCCCCCCCAGTACCAACACCCCCCCCGGGAGCCTAAGCAGCAGGCGCCCCAAATCAGCGTAGGTGGCCGTCTGCAGGCCCGGCGGCACGTAGACAGCGACCAGCGAAATCAATCTACCCTCCCACCTCCCCCACCAGCGCAGTGTAGCGCCCTCTGTCGTCGTGGAGCACCTCATCCACCACCAGCGGGAGAGAGGTCCTGACTAAGATGCCCACTCCCCTCGAGCCAGAGGTGAAACCAGAATGGGCCAGGAGGCGATATCCTCGTCTGTTCATGGCATGAAAAGAGTTCCCTATGAGGTGCGTTTCCTGCAAGAACACAATGTCAGGCGAAATACGTTTCAAGAACTGCAGGACTACCCCCCGCTTTAGCCTGTCCCCCAGCCCATTCACATTCCAGGAAAGAAGTCTCAGTCCCCTACCCCCCATCCCTCCCAGCACAAAATATCCCCCTCCCGGGGAGCACAATCATAATAGCACAGCAAAAAATATTACCCCGCCTTGTGAAACAAACAAACAAACCCCAACCCCCCCATCAACCCCAACAAAACTCCCCCCTCCCTGCACCCCTGCGTGAGCCCGAACAGCCCCCCCAACATGCAGTGTGCCTGTCGCCCCAATATGAAGAAAGGACAAGAAAAAACCCCAGACGGAGGAAAGGGCCCCAGCAAGCCCCCCGCAACCTCCAAATACCACGGGGCAAAGCGTTACAAACTGGAGTCCAGTGCAGCCACAGGTGCAAAACGTTACCAATACAGTCCATCACCAGGATCACAGTTCCATTCCTACTCCGTCAAACCCTCTCCGCTCTCCGCCATCCGACCCTCCCGATCCCGACTCTTGGGCAGGGCATCCAGCCACTCTCCCACCGCCTCCGGCCGGTCGAAGAAGTGGGAGCGACCATCCAGCTCGACCCGCAGCCTAGCCGGGAACAGCATCGCATACTTGAACTCCATGTCTCTCAAGCGCCGTTTGATGGCCGAGAATCCCATCCGTTGCTTTTGAACCGCTTGTGTAAAGTCTGGGTAAAAGCTAACGTTAGAGTTCTCAAATCGTAATGGCCCAGCCACCCTCGACGCCTGCAGGATAGCGTCTCTATCCCGAAAATTAAAAAGTTGGGCAATGATAGGCCGCGGGGGAAGACCCACCTTGGGCGCACCCCCCGGGATCCTGTGGGCCCGTTCCACAGCGAAGAACTTTCTCAGCCCTTTGGGTGCTAGATGAGCCACCACTAGATCCTCCACAAAAAGATCCACAGCAGACTCCTCCGACCGTTCGGGCACGCCGATAATGCGGACATTGTTCCGTCTGGCCCTGCCTTCGGAGTCCTCAAGGCGACGCTCGGTCAGGTCACTGGCGAGCTGCAACCTCCGCACCGTCGTCTGCAAGGCGGCCACATCTACCGTTAGGCTCGACGCTGCTTGGGTCAATGAGTCGACCCGGTCATTGGTTTTCGACAGGTCCGCTCTGACCAAGGTGACATCAATCAGCACCGAGTCCAACTTGTTAGCCAGAGTATCCAATTGCTGGTTCACAGTCACCTTCATCTCCTCAATGGCCCCCATGACATCCAACAGGGTCAATTCGGATGATGCGCCCGAGGCCTCCTTGGGCGGCTCAGGCGATTTACGCGATCCACTAGGGGATCCCTTTGGCTGTGCATAGCGGTCCATATTGTTGGCCTGGGAATAGGCTCCCCTCCGGGTAGATTTGGGTTTCAGTTTGTCGCCGTCCACTCTCGTCGTCATCGTCAGCGATCAGCAAGGTCAGCACCCTCCAGCACCCGGAGGAAGGCCAGGAGATCCGGGCCGCTAACTGAAAGAGGCCCGTTTACAGTTCAAGACTAGGCCTTGCACTCCGTACTCTGCGCAGCTCTCCAAATGTCCCACGCATCAGTCTCGGCAGCTCAACTCGAAACCGAAAGTGAAAGCACGGGGTCCGGGGCAGGCCCAGCCTGGCATGCCGCTGTTGTTCAATTCGCAGCCGGGCACCTCACCAACCCGAGTTCGGCACCAAGGCCGGAGAAGGCCGCAAACTTCAGATCGCCAAAAAACACGTTCCCGGAGTCCAATTTCGATTTGGAAAACGAGTGGCACCTTAGCGCAAGATCATAAACAAAAGCCCATCGAAAAAATCAGGATTATGACAGGATAGACGTGGGAGGTTGCGGAGGCCCTCGGGAGCCACAAGCCTACGCGGCCATCTTGGTTGCGCGCTAGGCTCCTCCTCCATTTGTGAATATTATTGATGTATTGGGTACAGTCGTCCCTTGAGTGCCCCTTAGTCTCCGTTGCTGTGTTTAGAATTTTAAGAAATTATTTTGAACTATACATTTTTCACCAAATTACATTTTTTGAAAGGACCATAATCATGATGATTATTATTAGGTTTGAATTAACTAGAGTTAGCTGTGTGGAGTGTTATGTAATAGAATCATTGGATTTAAAAATTTGGCAGCCCGTATGTTATAACAGACTGAATGAGAAATAACTGTTTATACAAATTGTTTTTTACATTCATAGTATGATGGATTATATATAAAGGGCCACTTGGCCATGATGATTTCTTTATTACTGAGCATATGTACAAATTAGGAATTATTGAATCTAATTTGTGTTATTTGAATGTTGAAAATTGGCGCTTTATTACTATGAAGGAATCAAAGTGCGTTTTATTTGTATAATCATTGTAAGTCTATTGTTTAACTCTATGCTTGGATTGCAAGCGTTTTGGTCCGTCCTTTATGTTTGGTTAATACATTTTAAAATGGTGGACTTGTAAATTGTTAATGTTGGCCTGTGAAGAAGAGCGTCTGCTCAAAACGCGTCGCCATTAACTAAAGTACTTTTGCAAAACGAACCCTGGAGTGCGAGCCGTTCCTTTGTTTAAACACTGTGGAATTTCTTCAATAAATAATACCGGGACCCGAGACCCGGTTACTCGCACCAACCCCGGAAGGAGAGGAGCTGGTGAAATCGGGAAACTTTCTTTTTAACGGATTTCAACACTAGCTCCCGCCGCCGATTTCAAGAAGTTGTTTGATGTTAACAAGGCTGGGAACGGCGGATCTCGTGCGGGTGAGTGTGGGACTGGTGGGCGTGCACCGGAGGGGGCGCGTAACCGGATCTCACTTTGACCAGCATTGAATGCGCAACAGCCTGTTTGTATCATATTAAACTAACTCGGCAGGGGTACCGCGCACTCGCTTTTGTGAACAGCGCGGCAGGGGATCGTATGATATACAAAATCACTCACAGCAAGGATGAACAGGGGCAAACAAACGGGTGCGGCAGCCCTGGAAGTACCCACAAAGAATAAAAGAGCAGGAAGACCTGATGCTGCTCGAACTTTGTTTTGTGAAACGGAGTTAGAAGAGAGGGGAACTGCTTCTGAAACTGGGAATATGGACACTGCAACATGTAAGAGTCTGAAGCAACTACTATTTAACTATGAAAAATTGCTGAAAAGGGAAATAAACAGATGTGGGAGGTCTCTTCCCTCAACAATTATATTGAGGTGGGCAGAGTACCGAGAGGGCTTCGGATCTTAATAACACCTACGTACCAGAATCCTCATCCGAAGTTATTGGAGGATTGGTCCAGTTTGATGGCAGAAACATGTAAGCACATGCTGGGGTTATTATCAAAATATGCTGCCATTGAACTTGAACAGGTTATGAAAGATAGTGAGAAACTTAAAGAGGAACTGGAGAACATGATGCACAGGATGAAATTAGAACAGCACTTGAACAAATGGAAGTTAGACTTGACAAGTATGAGGAAGAGATTTAGCAAAAAAAGAAGCGAAAGTTTCTAAGGGACAAACAAGATTATGTTAGTGGAAGGATCCTAACATTTGGATAAAGATATGATGGTGCAATTAAACAATTTAAACAAATTGGAAGATACAGGGAACCGGAATTGATAACATCAGAATCTGGCTCAGAGAATTATTCAGATTTGGAGGAGTTGTCCGAGACCACAGGAGTGGAGCCTCCGACCTTCAGGCCTCTTGAAGAGTATCGTTTTTTACAGACCAATATGACATTGAGATCAAGACCCCCGGAAATACTGCGCGGAAAGGGAAGAGGAAGAGGCGCAAGCATAAGAGGAAGAAAACAAGGAGGGGAGGAAGGAAACATAAAAGAAACAGTGCCACATGGGAGACAAACACGGCAATCGAAACAGAAATGATGTGTGAGAAAAATTTAACAGTTCTGAATTTATCCTCCCATATTTTAACCAAGGCGGAGGAATCTTTACTTGAACTTGGTTTGACTTTTTGCCCGATGGCAAATTTTGATTATAGCAGAACTAGAATTGATGTTTTCCTTTTTGTTCGTAAACTGAAAATGTTGAAAATGTTCATGCAAAAAAAGAAACGTGCTTTGGAATATGGCACTGGAGGGACTAATTTGGGCTCCCACACATCTAAAGATCTTTGTTTAGCAGATATAGAAGACTTAATCTGTGTATCGGAATTATTTGATGAAAGAACTAGTGATCAGGATGAACGAGATGTGTTGAAACAGATGGGGTTGGATATGGGGGGAAAGCACCCACCAAATTTAAACCCAAATCCACATTTAATCCCAATACACCACATGATGACCTTGATACTTTCCATGAGGTAGTTGTCAGGGATTTTATGCGCGTCTGTGTTAACACTAAGAACAGACATGCGCATAATCTGACACAGGAGAAACGACTAGCACTATGTACCTTAAACAGTGATCCTGGGTTTATCATCAAACCCTCGGACAAAGGTGGGAATGTTGTCCTTTGGGACATCAATTTATACAAACAAGAAGCAAACAGACAATTGATCCTTTCAGGTAACTACATAAGATCGAGTAGAGAAGACTATACATTGGCAGCGAAGGTCTATTATGACAAACTTGGGAAATGGAGGGAGAAAGGACTATTAGAGGAGTGTGAATATAGATTTCTCTCTGTTAAACATCCAGTAGCACCTTGTTTTTATATGCTACCAAAGGTTCACAAGAATAAAATAAATCCCCCGGGTAGGCCTATAGTTTCGGCCAATGGCAGTCTATTAGAGAACACATCTATTTTCTTAGATGCTTTCCTCACCCCATATGTTCTAAATCTTCCCTCATATTGTAGGGATAGTACCGATTTTATTAATAAAATCGAGGGAATAACATGGCAGGAGGATTTTTGGCTTGTCACTATTGATGTGGTATCCTTGTATACTTGCATAAAGCACTCTGATGGTGTACGTGCGTGTAAACACTTCTTCAGGGATAGATCTATCTTTTTATATGATCAAACTCATATGTTGCTTGATATGTTGGTATTTTGCTTGAACAACAACTTTTTTCTTTTTGAAGACAAGTGGTTTAAACAAGAGGTTGGCACGGCGATGGGAAGCTGCTTTGCACCGAGTTACGCTTGTATGATGATGGGATGGTGGGAGGAGCAACTGGTATGGATTGATGCGAATGAGGATTTGACGAAAAATATTGTCTTCTATACAAGATTTATAGACGACATCTTTCTAATATGGGGTGGATCAAAATTGGATCTTAATAGGTTATTTGAAACCCTAGACAACAATTAGGTCAACCTTTGTTTCACACAAAGGTGTGATAAAAATGAGATGGATTTCCTTGATGTACTTGTAAAGATAGAGGAAGGTGTTGTAACAACTGACCTATATAGGAAGTCAACAGCCGGTAATAGTATATTACATGCCAGGAGCCACCATCCTCCCAAATTGAAATGGAGCATCCCATATGGGGAGCTCTTACGAGCTAAACGTAATTGTAACTCTGAACGTGCCTTTGAAAGAGAACAGGAGACTATGTTACGGAGGTTCAGGGCAAGAGGTTATCCTGAAGATGTTCTAGCAATTGCCAAAGAGAAAGCAATGAAACAGGATAGAGCAGCATTGCTGGTGAAAAGACCTAGAAGTGGTAAAAGTGAGACTAACATCAGAATGATTACCACATTTAGTGTGGAAGCCAAAGCAATAAGTGATACGCTTAATAAACATTGGCATTTGATCAGAAATTACCCAGTTCTAGGTTCAGTTGTGAATGCGTATCCGCAGATAACGTACCGTAAAGCTCACTCATTGAAAGATATGCTTGTGAAGAGCTATATGGGGGCTTCAAAGAAACTAACTTGGATACAACAGCAAAAGGGTTTCTTTAAATGTGGTAAGTGCAAGGCCTGTGGTACGAGTAGAAACACCAAGACATATCCATTGCCTACAGGTAAAACAGGTGTCATAAAGAAATTTATGAACTGTAATACGGAATTTTGTGTGTATGTGATAGTGTGTCCATGTGCCAAAATGTACGTAGGTAGCACGATTTTCCCTGTAAAAAAGCGGATTCTTGAACATATAAGAGCAATTAAGAATGTGGATCTGAATTATTCTACTGCAAGGCACTGGCTGAAGTATCATGACAAAGATGTTAATTGTTTTTCATTCTTTGGTATTGACAGGGTGTTGATAAACCCCAGAGGGGGAGATCGGGAGAAACAATTGAAAGTGCTGGAATCACAGTATATCATCCTCTTAGAGTCCAAGAACCCTTTTGGTCTAAATGAAGACGAGGAACTGTTTGTCCACATTGGATGAGTATCCATTTGGCTCCTTGCTTTGCCGTATATATATCTGTTCCTGTTACTATGATTCGCAATTGTGATTGGAGATTTGGAAAAGGCATATGAATTCCTCTCCGTCGACAGTGTGATAGAACGCTGTTTTCAATGATGAAAAAGATTGATGAGGCAAATATTGATTTAAGTATTTGTGAATATTATTGATGTATTGGGTACAGTCGTCCCTTGAGTGCCCCTTAGTCTCCGTTGCTGTCTTTAGAATTTTAAGAAATTATTTTGAACTATATATTTTTCACCAAATTACATTTTTTGAAAGGACCATAATCATGATGATTATTATTAGGTTTGAATTAACTAGAGTTAGCTGTGTGGAGTGTTATGTAATAGAATCATTGGATTTAAAAATTTGGCAGCCCGTATGTTATAACAGACTGAATGAGAAATAACTGTTTATACAAATTGTTTTTTACATTCATAGTATGATGGATTATATATAAAGGGCCACTTGGCCATGATGATTTCTTTATTATTGAGCATATGTACAAATTAGGAATTATTGAATCTAATTTGTGTTATTTGAATGTTGAAAATTGGCGCTTTATTACTATGAAGGAATCAAAGTGCGTTTTATTTGTATAATCATTCTAAGTCTGTTGCTTAACTCTATGCTTGGATTGCAAGCGTTTTGGTCCGTCCTTTATGTTTGGTTAATACATTTTAAAATGGTGGACTTGTAAATTGTTAATGTTGGCCTGTGAAGAAGAGCGTCTGCTCAAAACGCGTCGCCATTAACTAAAGTACTTTTGCAAAACGAACCCTGGAGTGCGAGTCGTTCCTTTGTTTAAACACTGTGGAATTTCTTCAATATATATATATATATATATATATATATATATATATATATATATCAGATACGGTTTGCTCAGCAAAACGAGGGCGCACTCTGACACAAGAATCATCCATCAAGCACTGCAGACGCTTTATTTATTTCTGCTGCCTGACGCGTTTCGGGAGAACATTCCCTTAATCATAGGCATAGTCCCAAAGTCTCGCAATGCTGCAGCAATTAATTTAAATACCTGCCCTCCAATGGGCTACTCGAATGAGAACCCCAGTGTTAGCTGGGATATGTAGTGCTGCAGCCTACCTTCAACCCAAATGGGATGGAAAAAAAATGTGTTGCAAACGGCCCTTCAATGAGCCGCAAAAGTGTCCATCAGTGCTTGTAATCCAAAGGCTTGTTTGTCCCCACAAGTGGAGCGGCAGAAAATTCAGCGCCCCGTGGCCCCATGAAATCCGATGGGTGGATATATTATATATATATTACCTACTGGCGGTAGCCAGTAGGTAGTTAGAGTTAGGACCTAGTTACCATAGGAAAATGGCAACATTCTATTCTCAATAACTTTGGCGCCGATTGACGAATCTTCGCGAAATTTTCAAAACTAATTGTTAGTTGCGATCAGCTCCTATGTTGAAAGTTTGGGGGTGATATGTGAAGGGGGGGCCGAGAAAAAAGGGGGATCCCAAAACGTGTTTTTTCAATGTTAATTTCCATAGGAAACTTTAGACAAGGCTACAGGTCGAACGGGTGAATGGAATTACCCCAAATTTGGCAGGGACAATGGTCTTAGTCTAGAAAGAACGCTTTTCTTTATTTGGTGTAAATCCGTTCAGTAGTTTTTGAGAAATATCAAAATTTACAGATATCGATATTTGGGAATTCTGCCATCTGATAGGCTGAGGCGTTACGAGCACAAGCTTGTTGCTGATTGGCTGTGAGTGGTGCGAGCGGTTGCAACTTGGAAGTGTTGGCCACCATTTTGTGATTCCGTTGAAGCGAGTAAGGTGAAAAAAGGGGGAAAAAGTGGGAAATAGGAGGGTAGGAGCACTGTAACCTCTGTGGGGTGTTTAGGGTATGCTATAGAGGGGGTACGAAGTGAAGTTTTTACCCCTACCGGTGTGTAAGTGGTGGGCTACGGAAATTAAGTGATGTACTGGGTAGAGTCTGATGCGGGTAAGGTGAGCTGGTGCAGGACTCGGGGATTAAAGCGTGAGCCCAAATTGTGTGTCTCATGCTGTGAAGTCATGTGCCGTGGCCGCTGCACTACAGTTGTGGAAGTAGTGTCCGGATGTGTTATTAACTACTAGGATGGACTACTGACCCATACTGGTATGAAAGTCCTGGGGTACAGAATATATGTGAGGTATTGTCTAGAGTCTCATGTTGCTAAGCTGAGCTGCTGCCGGAGTCGGGGATTAAAGCGTGAGCCCAAACTGTGTGTCATATGCTGTGAAGTCATGTACTCTGGCTGCTGTGCTACATCTGTGCAAGTAGTTTCAGCATGTAGTTATAGGTACTTGGAGGAACTTTTGTTTAGAACATTGTAGCTTGTGTATGGTGCGTAGGTGGTGTTGTATAGGGAGTGCGAAGGTAAATCAATATGGTATTTGTAGAGCGAAACTACTCACCCCTATGGTTGAGTAGAGCTGGGGATCAAAGCGAGAGGTCTGTGCTGCAAAGTGAGATGGTCTGGCCGCTGCGCCACAGCTGTGTGGAGAATACATTTTGGCGAGGGTGCGGGAGTTGGTGTTATATGGCCCTAAAATAGGGGGTCTAAGTTGCAAGTTATAGGGTGGCTCTAAAAAGAGCCCTTGTGTTCATTAGTTGGAGCTACATATAAATGCGGATGCACAGCTTCCAGTTATTCAGGAGAACTCGGATTCCCTGATCTGTGAAGTGTACTCCATCACTTCTGTATATATCCACCATATCAAAACGTATGTTGTTGTTGTATATGGACCCCATTTTGTGGTCTTCGATGTATGCAGAGACAGCTTTGTTGACTTTTTTCGAGATTTTTCAATCTGAGGACAAAATTGTTTGGACCATTTCCACTTCTGTCTTTGGCATATATTGGAATATACAAAGAAAGTTTGAGGCAAAAGTAACATCAATTGTCCAAAGGTGTCCTTCAGAAGCATTTCCAAATCTACCCCAGTCAATGTGCCTAGGTCGTTTCCACCTCAGTGCACAATCATGAGGTCAGGGTGTTGGAGATGCAAACAGGTTTTAACCAAAGGCAACAATTGGTGCCACTTTAATCCTCTCTGTCCAAACCATTTAATGTCCACATTTTGTAAAACTAGGTCTAAGTCAATACGTCTCTGCTCTGCATAACTCTTGCACCAGAAAACATAGCTATGTCCTACGATCCACACTAGCATTTTGAAGGTATGGCTGGAAGGTATGGAAAGATGTCTGTAGCTCATGTAGTTCCTTCGTAGAATAAGAGATATGTTTAAAGATGGGGAACTAGTTTCTTTTCGCATACAAAACGGTACCTGATTGGGAGATGAAAAGCATTGTTTTTTAAAAGTAGGGTGCTCATTCGTTTTGTGGAAAGGTATGTTTATGATTGGCTAAGAAAAAGCAGTTTGTACATACATATTATAGGATAAAATTTGCTCAACTCAACCACACCTGCTACTTGCATTTGGAAGGCACTGTTCGAACTTAAAACAATCGTGTACTTTTAACCTGCACGTGCCGTTAAATGTTCGAGAAAATGCTGCAAAAAAAATCGTTAGGTTTAAAAAAACTTATGAACTTTTAACCTCCACATGTTGTAGAATGTTAGAAAGTGTGTTGATAGAATACGTTGCATTTCTGACTTCGATGTGCACTTGAATATTAAAACACTATTTATATGGAAAAGTAGAAAGACAGTAATAGAGAGAAATTTTGAAAGCTAAAAGAATCAAGGAACTATTGTAATTTGCTCTTGATTACCTACTGGCGGTCGCCAGTAGGTAGTTATAACTGTTAACGGTCTGAAAGTGCGGTGTTGCTCAGAGTGGCATGGTGGTGATATGATATGGTGCTACACTCGGGTATGAAACCAAGAGTCTAAACCGTGAGGTCATTGCTGTAAAGTGATGTGGTCTGGTGTTTGTAACATACGTGTGCAAGTAGTGTTAGTAGGCGTTAATACCATACAGGTAGTGGGAAGCGAACTACTGACTGCTACTGTGTGTTGATAGTATACCGGAAGCGGGAAGCGAAGTAGTTACGCCTACCGGTGTGAAGACTTGGGGATGAAACCGAGCTGATTGCTGTAAAGTGATGGGCTCTGGGCAGTGTAGGATACTAGCCACTGCAGTATAAGTGTGTAAGTAGTGTTAGTATGCATGTATAGTATTGAGGGAGTGGGAAGCGGACTACTCATCCCTACTGGTGTGAGCCTAAATTGTGAGCTCATTGCTGTAAAGTGATGTGCTCTGGGCGCTGTAGCATACTTGTGGAAGAAGTGTTAGTTTAAGTTTATACAATATAGCAATATAGGGAGTGGGAAGCGAAAGTCTTACCCCTACCGGTATCAAGACTCGTGGATTAAACTATGAGCCCATTGCTGTAAAGTCATGTGCTCTGTGTAGTATTCCATTGTAAGTCATAGTAGAATGTTAGTATGTAATTCTACTAGAATCTAAGGGGCATATTATCAAGGAACGGCGTTAAAATTATCCCTGCTTTAGCGGCAGGAAACTGCAGTTAAAACGGCAATAATGGGCTTGATAATATGCAGTAGAGAATTCCAATAGAAGCCCATGTTTACACGAGAACATGGGCTTCTATTGGAATTCTCCACGGCATATTATCAAGCTCATTATCGCCGTTTTAGCGGCAGTTTCCTGCCTCTAAAGCGGCGATAATTTTAACGCCGTTCCTTGATAATATGGCCCTCAGTATGTAATGTGAGAATGTACGGCTGTCATGAGGGGAACCTTGCGGAGTTTGTACACGGTGCTGGATTAGACGGTTGCTTTGCTGTCTGCTCCTGTTGGTGGTTGTTTCAGGTGTCTTGTTTTCTTGTAATAAATCTACTTATTGGATTCACTACTGTCTGCCTCTTCACTACATAAATTTGGCGACGAGTGGGAGAAGGCAAAAAGAAGGCACCACTCAGCAATATTTCAAAATTGCTTGCGTTGTGCTGAAGACCCGTTTTGTTCGTGTAGCTGTTTCTACTCATGCCAGGGTCGTCTGCTCATTGAACTGTCATCCGACTTCAGGTAGGATTTATATTTTTAGATTTTGCACTTCTTCTGCTTCTTCACTACATTCTGGTCGCTGTACTACATGTGTGTAAGTAGTGTTAGTTTGCGTTTATACTAACAAATGCATCATGGTAGTAGGGAGGGCGACCTCTCAGGCGCAGCTCATACAATGTCCTGGGGTGTGCATTCGCTGGACATTTGTGTTTGCTATTAGAGGGTGGTGCATGGCTTCCCCCCTGTGATAGCAAATACTTGTTCGACTACTTGTAGCGAGAGGAGGAAAACCTCGTATCGCTGTAATAGAGGGGATGCGGATGGTAAAAATTGAGAGAAAAGAACAAAAAGAAAAAGTGGGGTCTCACCCATTCTTTTAAATGAGGCCCCGGGTGGGTGGGTAATGTTCCGTGGCCAGTCCAATTATTATATTGCGGGGTCTCTGTAGGACTGGGGATCTTAATGTCACATGTAAATTAGGCGCGGAAGGGCACAGAGACGTTTTGCAGTCTAGGGGAGCGCCACTTTCCCGGGTATTGTTTACTAATTGTTCGAGGGGTTCGAGGCCAACTGAAGTCCGGGGATCGCCACACTCCGGGTCTTGATTTAAATATGCAGGGTGGGCCTCGGCAGTCCCTGAAGCCTCGGTGGTCCTAGGCAGTGCCTTATTTGTTCTGTGATCACACGGGCAGTAATTATGGTGTTATAAAGTGATACACTCATAGAACGCTTTCAGTTGTACAATTACACAGGCTTTATTTGTCTAATAGTCAGTTAGATTATGTTTGGTAGGTGCACTCTAATATTAAATAATGTTGTCCTTAAAATCTCCTATAAACAGATGATTCTCACAATAAACAATAGACAAGTGTCGTCAGAAAAAGAAGACCTATACACTCAGTTATTTATTTGAAAAAATAAGTAACCTTTATTAAATCAGAAATAAATAGAAATGTAACTTTAATAGAACAGTATAATAAAAAAACGTGGGTTGGACTCCAGTGGAAGCAGTGTAGGAAACCTGCAAGACAAAAATTAAACAATAAGTATGTGTGCTATGTGGAAGAGGTAAAGAAAGGTAGTCCGAATGAAAGGACCATAGTGAGAATGGAAGGGAGGGGGGTTGGTGGAAGGGAGAAGGGGAGGGAGAGTCAAAAGAAGAGAGGGAGGAGGTGACAGAGCGTCGGCCTATTGCACCCAGCCCTTAGTGTTTACCCTCCGTCACCCGTTTGTCTAGGACTCTGGGGTCTGCGAGAAAGAGTGTGGTTAAATGAGGCCAGAGATTATGGGCCATAATATGAAGCGCATTCCCTTAGAAGCCCAGGTTCTGGTGTGAACCTGGGCTTCTATGGGAATTTACAAGGGCATATTATCAACCCCTTATCGTCGCTTTAGCAGCAGTTTCCCGTCCCTAAAGTGGTGATAATGTTATCGCCGTTGTTTGATAATATAGTCCTACATTAATAGCTACGGGAAAATCGCTTGAATGCACCTGTGCACCCAGGGTGCTGCACCCCAACCCTTTCCCCCACACTGTGCTCAATTGTAGGTCTTGCACACCGAGGCTTCACTGCTCACCTGCCACCAATGATGTGTCCCACGACGTGTTGGTGCAAGCTCGTAATCCGGGGTATGTTTGTACGATAGACGAGGTCTCCGGTCGGGGACGGTGTCTTGATACCAAGATGGAAGGTGTCAGAATGCCAGGGCATCATTGCGGGTTCAGTTCCCGCTCCGCCCTTCTTGTGGCAATCAATGGAACGTCTGAAAAGGGAGAAATAATTTAATGGTGGAAACGTCTGAAGGTAAATGAAGGTTTATTTCAAGCTTGATAGAAAATAGGAGTTGAGTGCATCCTTCGTTTTTGAAGTACGATCTACCAACTGTTAGTGGTAATCGTGGTTTAAAGAGGAGTTAGAGTGCACGAGAATACACAAGGTTAAAGAATAATATGTTATGCCAACGTTCACATACAAAGGAACAGAGCGCATGCTAGAAGCATAATGTGCGCATGTAATGCAGTGGCGGGAGCCTGTGTGCATGTACACTTAGTAAGGAGCTCACTACAGTGTCCTAAAAGCCAATGCCACGTGTCTGTAGGGCAGCGCGGCCTGCTGGCTCAGGCCTACAGTGCGGTCCAACAGGTCCTTAAAATTAAGACCGATGTGCCTGAATGAGGTCAGAGATCACATCATTACGCTCAGCAACATCGCTTTTTCGCACGTGCACACTCAGGGTGATGCACCCCACCCCTCCCACAGAACCGCCCTCAACAGGTGTCTGTAGGGCAGCGCTGCTTGTAGGTTCAGGCCTACCTTATGGTATAGCAGGTGTTTAAAATGAGACAGAGATGTGACTGAATGAGGTCAAAGATCACATCATAACACATGGCAATATCGCTTATTCGCACAGGCACAGTCTGGCTGATGCATTCCATCCCTCCTGCAGCACCGCGCTGAAGAGGTGTCTGTGATGCAGCGCTGCCCGCTGGCTCAGGCCTACAGTACAGTCCAGCAGGTCTTTAAAATGAGACAGAGATGTGACTGAATGAGGTCAAAGATCACATCATAACACATAGCAATGTCGTTTGTTCGGACTTGCGCAGCTTGGCTGAAGCACCCCACCCCTCTCGCCACAGAATGCCCAATTGGAGGCCCTGTGCACCCAGGCCACTCTGCTTACCTGCTGTCATTGTTGTGTGAGCAAACACTACGGGCAGCAGTGCTCACAATTCAGATGGAGTGTTGATTGCAGGAGAGTGTAAACCTCATGGATCCCTTTCGTAGACGACGGGCAGTAGGGCTCACAATTTACAGCCCGTGTTGATTGCCAGGATGGAGGACACCTCATGGATCCATTTCTTTTTTTTATTGCGCATTGTGATATGCGAGGTGGATGCGGCAAATCATTTGAGGCAGTGTGGAAGAAGAGGGACGTGTGGCGTCGGTGTTATCCTATTTATACGTACGCACAGTGGGCTGGGCTTGGGTACGCCAGGCCAGCGTAGGGGTGTGAATAATTATTCCAGGGACTTGGGCATTGTTCAGTTCCTGCCTGGCTAGGAAGTGTACTTATATGTGTTTCTTTTGTAGTTTTGACCTCGCAGAGTGTGCAATTTAGATTAGTAGCATGTGTCGGGAGGGCGGAAACTATCGTTAATGAGATGGCATGTGATCTAGGATGTGCAGTCTGCCCGTGACTGATGATGCTCCTTAGAGCCAGCAATACCCAGGCCGAAAGGCAGCACAATAATGTGCAGACACACACACCAGGGGCATCGTGTAACACATATTTGTTTTTTGATGGAACGTTTTAGATGCATGGCAATCACACTTGGAAGGCTAATGTACAGAGCATGAATATTGATCAAGATGATCGTTGCATGTTGTGTGTAGTATAAGATATGTGTATACAGGAAAACACTTTTCAAAAAAGCTTTCTAAGCAGAAGAGGTGTTTCTCATCAAACGCTGTAGAGAGAATGAGTAAAATGGGTGGGGTCGTACAACTGTTACAATGGGAAATGTTATGAACCAATCAAATGCTTTTCTTGAAGGTCACATGGCAATCGTGCACCGAGCGCGCAAGGAGGCCGCACCCGACGCGATTTTGACAAAATATATTTATCATAATATAAGTTTATTACAGTTAGAAATATATAAATGTTTAAAATAATTTAGATTTTCGTGTGCTCTCATATACTGTTTAAAGTTATTTAGATATACTTTTGAGACAAAAAAAAAAGGAATGGTGTACCCGGCGCGAGACTATACGTCTGTGACGTAACACAGGGCCTGGCAGCGTGTACTCGTCGAATACGCAACGCACAGCAGGCGCGACCCCATATGTTCATGACATAATGCGTGGCTTGGTACTGCATACCCGTCGGATACCAAAGTAGTACCTGGGGTGACATCATGCGTATATGATGTTACGCGGGACGCGGTGCCACGAACTCGTTGGATACGAAATGCGCATCATTTACGAGTTTAGCAACATGGCGGATAGAATTCATGTGGTGATGGAGCTTGGTACGCTACCGGTATGGGAGTGCAGTTTTCTCCCCAAATAAAAAAGACATACTTTTGGGGGAAGATATAAAACATTACATGATTTTTAAAGTTAAAAACAAGAAGTATAATAGAGTTCAAAAATATTAAAACATATAATAGAACAAATATAGGTTTTATGAACATTAAAATATGAAATTAACATTTAAAAAACCTTCGAAATTCACTGAAAAAAACCATAGGTTTTACAGACGTTATAGTTAGGAATTAGCATTTAAAAAGCCTAAGAAATTCACTAAAAAAAACATAGGTTTCAGGGATGTTATAGTTAGTTGAACATTTGACTCATATAAAACCAGAGAAATTTGCCTGTTATAGTTAGTTGAGCTAACTATAACACGCGCGCCCGCAATGCACTGCTGATGATGTCACATATTACATCACTCATGACATGATCAGTGACATCACTGATGACATCACGTGTCCCACGTGGCTTGAGAATAATGCTGGCACCTAGCTTCGAGCAGCCGAACCCTGACATGTTAAAAGAATGGGCCATGAGTAATTTGAAGGCCTCAATGCGACTGGTTATCATACTCATCAAGTATGCGGAGATTGACAGGGCAAGAATACAAAATGACATAGACTGTTTAAATGAGGAGCTGGATGCCCTAGACCAGAAAGATGCTATCGCTAAGGGCAGAGAAGAAATTCAGATGCATTTAAAGAAGCATGAAGATACCATCAAATCGCGTAAAGTTTTCAAGGTTGCCCGTGACAAAACGGACTATGAATGCAGGCAAATCTTTATGTTCGCCCAAAAATATGACACAATTAGATCACAACGTATGAACAAGCAAAGTCAACAAGCGCCAACCAAGCCGCGCACATGGAACGCGGAAGGCGCAGATTCTGCATCTGTATCGGACATCAGTTCGCTGGCGGAAAGTGGAACTGACTCGGACGACAGTGACAGATGGCGAAATGGGAACATGCCCAGTTCTATGAATCACAGCCCGGGTGAAAAGATGGATTTTTTAGTCTACGACTGGCGCCAAACCCTCCGACCACGACCGCCGAAGACACAAAACACTGGCGCAACAGCAGGAGGCAGGAAGGAAGGAAACGCCAAAAAGCCAAAGCAAACTAACAGAAGAAGAGGAAACTGGAGGAAGAAATGAAATCTGACACTAAAACGATCATCAATCTGAGTACAATTGACCTAACTGAGGCTGAAAAACAGCTTCTCACGCTCAGCCTCACGTTTTGCCCGGAAAGTACCTTTGACTACAGTAACACCAGGATTGATGTCTATAAGTTCATAAGGAAATTAAAACTAATAACGTTTTTTAAAATGAAACAAAACAATTCCAATCTCTCAAACACTTTGACTTCTGTGATGCCTGATGAGCCAACGCTGACCGTGGCTGCCATTCCAACACTTCATGTTTAAGGAGAATTAGCTGTACCGAGCACGCCGAAGCCAACACAGCAACTACTGCAGGATGAGGGCATTGAAAGTTTGAGTAGAATACCAAGCCCCTTTAAGCCACATTCCACCTTTACACCTATCATGCCCAGGGATGCGATAGACATCTACAGTGATGTCATTACAGATGAACGCCCAAATTGTTTGCTGCTCTTTAGCCCACGTATTACTCTGCCTATATTACCGTCTAGGAGGTCCCCCTGGTCATGATAGATGTGTGTCCCAAGATACAATAGACAACGGGGTTCCCACCTTATGTCTTGTACATGGGCGGGGTTCTCGCCCAACTGAACTTTTGGGAATATACAAGTCTTTGCCCAGTTCACATTTAGCTCGGAGACCCCTCCAAAATCATGGAGCAGCGTACGTGCCCCGCCTAACGCTTCTTCTGTATTGGCCAAGAACATTAACAAATCGTCGGCATATACAGATATGTACTGCATATGCCCATGCAGGATTAGGCCCTGGTAGTTCCTCCCCAATCTGGCTCGAGCAGCCAATGGCTCGATGGCCAAGGCAAACAACAGAGGGGACAGTGGACATCCCTGACGCGTGCCGCGCCCCACTGACCACGAGGACGAGATCACCGTCCCTGTTTTCACCCTGGCTCTCGCTGAACTATATAGTATTTCAGTCCATCGCACGAAATTCTCCCCCAGCCCAAATGCTCTCATAACATAAAACAAATAGGGCCATTCAAGGCTATCGAACGCTTTCGCGATATCAACAGATAGGATCACCACCGTGTTGTCTTCTTCATGAGCCTCATCTAGAATTCGGAGTAAACGTCGCACGTTACTAGTGGTGTTGCGGGTGGGGATGAAACCGGATTGATCCGGGTGAATCAGCCGCACCATATGGGGGAGAAGTCGGGTGGCAAGGATTCAGCTCAGAATTTTATAGTCCGAGGTGAGCATTGATAAGGGGCGATATACAGTTACATCAGTGGGATCTTTCCCAGGTTTAAGCAAGGGGACGATAACCGCCTCCCGAGTTGAGGGCGGTAGGGCTCCCAACTCTCTGGCTTCTTTGAAGACCGTCAGTAACTTAGGGGCGAGTGCATCTACATAGGTGGAATAAAACTCAATGGGCAACCCATCAATGCCCGGTGTTTTATTACGTGCCATTTGTTTAATTGCACATTTAATTTCGGTCAGGGTAAGTTCTTGCCCAAGGAGTTCAGCCTTTTCTTCTTCCAACTGGGGCAACTGAGTCCGCCAGGAAATCCCCTATGTCAGCTGCACTGGTCTGTAGGCGGCTGCTGTATAACTCTTTATAATAATCTATAAACAGGTCTTATGCTGGATATATTCCATGTGTCCAGACGGGGAAACCATGGTTAGTATAGGAGTGCCTCTGGGGAGCGGGTTAGCCAACCAGGCCAGCAGGGTGCCCACCTTGTATCTTTCTGCATGTGCTCGGGCCAGATAAACTTTGTGATCAAAGCATCGCAATCGTTCTACTTCTACCGCCATTACCTCTTTAGCTCTTAGGACCTCCTCCCGCGCCGCGGGGCTCCCCGGGTGGGCCCTCTCTGGTCCCCGCAGCTGCTTATCAGCTAAATCTATGTCATGCAATAATGTCTTTTGCACTCCCACGCATTAGTAATACATAAGCCCCGCATCACCACTTTGAAAGCATCCCATTCAATTGCAGATGTTGTCGCAGTATCTTCATTATCTTGAAAATATTGCTCTATACCGGCCCCAACCTCGGCTCGAAAGACAGGGTCCTCCAGCACCTCTGGATGCAACCGCCATGTCGGTATCGCCGGTCTCACTGGGGTCCAGTGAATACCGATTAACAAGGGTTATGGTCAGATATGGTTCTCGACAGGTATTCACTATGAACCACCATAGTATAAATAATTGAGCTACATAAAATTGCATCTAATCGCACATGTAAGTCATGCAGTGCTGAGAAGTATGAGTAGTCCTGCTCCACTGGGTGATGCGCGCGCCGCACATCGATGAGCCCCCAGCTGTCTTGCCACTGGCGTCTAATTTTTGATAATCTATGGATTGGGGCATCAGGCAACGGGGATGAGATCTGTCCATGGCAATGTCTGTTATGGAATTAAAGTCACCCCCCAGAAGCACCGGGTTAGTGAGGTAAGACGCCAGTGTCCCTGACAGGTGAGCAAAGAAGTTTGCTTGGTCCACGTTAGGGGCATACACACTACGTAGAGTCACATCTCGCCCCTTAAGGCGCCCCACCACTACCACATATCGGCCCTCAGGATCCACTAACTGGCTTGTCTTCTGGAAAGGAACTCCGGCTCTAATCCAAATCAGTGCCCCTCTTGCAAATGCTGAATAAGTAGAATAATAAAGTTGCCCTCGCCATCTACGTTGCAGTGCCAACCCTTCAGATCGATTAATATGTGTTTCTTGGAGAAATCCTATCTGGACCCCCCTACGTACCAGGTAAGAATGTACCTTATGTCTCCGCTGCATAGAGTGTAATCCCCGTACATTCCAAGTGATACATTTTACATCAGGTAACATTCCCATATTCCGTCTGCGTATTTATCGTGGGCTGCTGGGCCTTTCTAGACACACCGGTTCTCTCAACTTCCCAAACAAAAACCCCAACTACCCCCAGACCCCCTCCCCCATACTCATCAAAACCCACCCTCCCCAGAACAGGCACTAACAAAGTAGATCCCATCCAAACTACTGTCCCAACAATCGTCCTCTAATAAAAAACTAAGGACTTACTAACTGGGAAACATCCGGTGGGGGAAGGGTAGAACCTAGAAGAGCAACAACAATCAGCTGGTATGTCCAGCACCGACCCCTTACTAAAGCCAACCCCTCAGCGATGCAGGGCTGTACTCCTCCGAAGGAGTTGTCTTAATGTTAATAGCGCGTCCATCCCCATTGCCCATCAAGTGTCATGGCCCCCTGTATAGTAATAAAACTACAAAATGTGCATCAATTTGGGAGTCCGAAGTAACGGCCACCCATGCAGTTAGTCATAATCTCTGCCTTGCCTGCTGGGACGCATCCACCAGTTCGTCGGCAGTACCAGGCAGTACCTGAGGAAGGACCTGGCTTCCTCTCTCGCAGAGCTCCGTGTCTGTGTCTCCTGCATCTTTCTCCGATCCTGTAGATGCTGCTGACTTAGAGGACTGGACCAAGGAAATATCTGTGACAGAACGTAGTGCCGCTAACCTTTCCGTTTCTGTTTGAGATGTAGTCGGGCCCCGAGGGCCCACTCGTCGCCCTCTGACTCTTCGAGATCAACGAAGGCGTTGTTCCCTCGCCTCGGGGTACAAGGTGTGTCCCGCTGCTCCTTTGCCCACTCGATAGGATTCCAGCCATGTCCAAGCCTCCTCTGGGCTGTTACTGAAATGCGGTTTGCCATCCAGTACAATTCTCAGTCGGGCAGGAAACATCAGTGAGTATTGTATTCCTTCGGTTCTGAGGGCCCGTTTAACCGTCAAAAAGGACGCCCGGGCTCGTTGGACTTCGAATGTGTAATCTGGAAATAAAGTGACATTGCTATTTTCAATTTTGTAGGGGCCAGAGGTTCGAGCTTTCTGCAGAAGGAAGTCCCTGTTCCGATAATGAAGGAGGCGTGCCACCACCGGCCTGGGCGGACGCCCAGGGGCCGGAGGGCGCGCCGGTACCCTATGGGCCCCCTCCAGGGTGTAGAATGTCGACAGGCCCTCAGGCACCACTTCCTCTCTTAGCCAACGCTCTAAGTAGTCCACCATGTTGGACACTTCAATCCCCTCCGGTAAACCCACTACGCGTATGTTATTTCTACGATTGCGGCCTTCGGCATCATCAGCCCTCTTTTCCAGCGTCCGCAACCGGTCCAGTACTTCTCCCATCCGAGTGTTCAACAGTCGCTGTGCGGGCTCTACTTCATCCAATCTGACCTCTGTCTGCTTCACCCGGTCAGTCAATTTCGCGTGGTCTGCCTTTAATAGCCCCAATCCCGTCGCCACCTGTGCAATGTCCTTCTGTAAGGCCGCTCTTGTATCCGTTATGGCCTGTAGTATTTGGTCCACCTGTGCCTGCAACATGTTCTCAGGTGGAGAGTTTGCAACCTCATGCGGCCCCTGCTCTGTTGTCGACTCCTCATGGTCTCATGACGGCACCTCCTTGTTTACCCCGGGGCTTCCCCATGATATGGCGTTCTCAAACTACGAGAATGATGCAGAGGATCCAAATACTCCACAGATTAAGGTCTTTCTCGTCGGGGTATCTGCAAAACTTATTGCAATGCCCGGGGGTCCCCGTGGCCAAGATTATCTACCTGCGCCTAGACAAACCCAACAAACCGCAGATGGACCCCAGCAGATAATGTTCCATCACTCGCGATTCTCTTACTTGTTCCTGCAGAATCTTTGGGCCAGGGTCTTCTTCAGTGGGCAGGCACTGCCAATGTCCCAGTACCCCGTTGCAGCCCCTATAGGGGCACTCCGCAGTGCACCGTGGCCGCCGGCCCCAACCTCAGACAGGGCCTGGTGTGCCCCGCCACATCCTCCTCTCGGGAAACCTCGCACTGCAGGAAGGGAAGAACTGACTCACGGCTCCCAGGCAGGGCCAAGGGGTCTGTTGCAGTGACCAACAGGGGTCCCCCTACTTTAAATGATGTTTGTAGATGCTCCAGGCCGGTCCGCTGCGCGACGCAGCTGTCCTCTGCTATTTCGGCCCACTTCGGGTCAGTGAGCGTAAGAGTTCATCCCCGGGTAGTCGCGCGTCAGTAGGCCTCAACCTCTCACTGCCCTCCGGGGTCCGACCTCAGGCTTGTTTGTACCCAATATGTGTAGTCTTTCACATGGCCATGTATTGGACCTCCAGTAAGCCCACCAAGTCAGGGCCACAGCATCAATGCGCCGTAGGGCCGCCTCGTGATCTCCAGCTATGCCCACGATCAGTCCCGGCTCCAGTTGACAGCGGACCCGGGTCTCCCGGGCTGTTGACCCCTCGCCGCAGTATGATAGAAGGGGAGAATGCTACTCCACAGCATCACTCTTGAGGCTGGACATAGATATAACTATGTAGGCCGGAGTGCCCCCAGGAGTCTTCATTGCTATCGGCCGGCCATCAACCGAGTTATAACACCGGCATCCTCGACCAGCGTCGCTCGTGTGCTGGGGAACCCGCAGCACGACCGGGGGGGGGCAGGATCGACAGGGAGGCTCACCTGCTCGTTCGGCCACCCTCCTGGCATCAATTTTGTCTCCGGTTGAAGTTCAGAGGTGAGAGCAGCCTCCACCACTGCTGGGCTTGGTATCACAGATCTGCGCCCCTGCCGTGTGGCATTCCGTCCTCGCTCCGCCGTTCCTCCTGTTAAAGGCAGGCCCTCTCCGACATCGCTGCCAGCTCCCTCCGAAGCTCCTTGCAAAGTTTGCGCTGCTTAAGGGTCCTGCGGCTGCAAACTTGGGCAGGACTCTGGTCTCTCCAAGCGCTCTCTGTTGATGGCACAGCCAGCAGTTCTCTGCAACGTCATTACTGACGCCGCCATCTAGGGTGCCTTTCCGGATGGCTCTCGGAGTTCATCATCATCATCATCAAAAACACTTTATTCGAATAATTAAAATCATAAAAAGGACAGATTTCATACAATAGATAATGCAATCAAAAAATCATAATGTATACCATCAATATTAAAAACATATCTTCAAAGTTAAAAATACCATGCCGAAGAACAATCGTTAAAAAGTCAGTCAGGATTACACAAACTGGTGTAGAATTTTTGGTTTGCAGCGCACGGCTGCCACCAAGAAGTTTGCCACGCTAAACACAATGCGGGTACTGCTCAGCTGCTGAAGAAATAACAAAGCAGGTCTAACTTGTAAAAAAACGGCTTCCTTCAGAATTTGGAATAAATATTTTTTTTGGCTAGCAGAATAAAACTCGCAAAACATGATGAAGTGCAATGTATCTTGATATGAAAAGTTATCACATTGGCACGGCCTGCTGCATTCAGGTTTACCCCAGGACGGATAAAAGCCTAATGAGTAATGGATCAGGTTAAATCTAAATCTCAGCAGTAGAAATCTATGGTGTGGATTAGAGACAATACTTAAATAGGGTTCCAGTGAGGGAGATGAGAGAAGCATGTAATGCGCTCTGACACTCGGTTTTGTGAGTTCCCTCTCTTCCCGATCCAATTTTGCCCTGTCTGTAAAGGACTGCTTAATCCACGCTACGTCTGCCTTTACAATATGTAATGGGGATGAGAAAAGCTCATGACGCCCAAGACGGGAGAACGCCGCTCTAACGTACTCCAGCCAGGGTATTCTTTTAACATTGTCCATAGCTAGGATGTCATTAAGGATCATATGATTGAGAGTGATTTCCTGATTTAACCAGGTTTTCACCCAGCACAGTAAAGGGGCCATCTTCAGTTTGTCAGTAACATATCCCAGGCCAACATCCGAGTGAATAGAAAAAGTAGGGGTAGATTGAGGAACTGAGAGCAAATGTCTCATAAATCTGTTTTCTACCACTTGGATCTTGTCCTGGGCGACCTAGCCCCACAATGCGGCGCCATATGTGGCAATAGCTGGGCATTTCGAGGTATAAACTTTCAGCCGGGCCTCCATCGGCCGTGCCCCTAGTCTTTTGGCAAAGTTCATCAGCGCTGAAGTGGACCTAGCTGCCGAGTTACTTTTAAGCTTAATTTGCGGGGCCCAGGTGCCTCTTTCATCAAAGAGGACCCCCAGATAGCAAAACGCCTTTACTCTCGAGATCTCTTCCCCATTACAGAAAAAGGACCTAGATTTAGGTTTTTTGCACTGTTTCCCCACTACCATAAAATGGGATTAAAGCGACCATAAAGGCGCCAAACGCATCCAGCAGTCTCTGAAACCCCACGCCAGTGCGAGCCAACAGAACAGCATCATCCGCGTATAGAAGAACCGGTATAACTGAGTCTCCTACACGTGGTACGTCCGCCCTCGGGTTCCCCAGGGACTTTTCCAGGCCATTAATATAGATGGTAAAGAGGACTGGGGCCAGGATACACCCTTGCCTCACCCCCCTCTCTGACCTAAAATGCTTCGTGCATTTTCCATCCTGGGTGACCCTTACAGAGGCGGAAAGATCCTGATGAAGTGCTGCCAAAAAACTCACTAGGGGGGGTTCAATGCCTATTTCCAGCAAGATATGCCATAACTTCGACCGATTGACTAAATCAAAAGCTGAGGACAGGTCCATAAAAGCCATAAAAAGGGACCTGTCTTTCGCCACCGTATATTTACTAATTAAAAGCTGAAGATTTAAGCACTGATCCAGGGTCCCCCTATTCTCTCTAAGCCCATATTGCAAATTAGACAAAACACCCCGACTGTCTAAAACAACCCTAAGTTTATGGAGTAAGACCCTGCCCAAGATCTTCACTGCCGAGTCTAACAGGGAAATGTGTCTGTAGCAAGAGGGGTCTCGACGCTGACCCTTTTTAAAAATTGGTATAATGACCGCAGTAGCCCATGATGCAGGAAACCTGTTACCTGGGATGGCATTAAAACATTTGTTAAGATCCTTGCCCACAGTTTGGGGGATGAGCCGTATAAATCCACCGGTACGCCGTCGGGGCCCGGCGCCTTGTTTTTAGAGGATTCCTTTATGGCTCTCTCCACATCCAAAATGTCAAAGGATAAGCGATGCGGAGAGTGGGGTTCGAGGGAAATACTATTACTTGGGGGACTTAAACCACCCGCACCATACATATTACTAAAATGGTCAAACCATTGGTCGTCCGGGATCACACAATCCAGCTCTGTGCCCTCAATGCCCGAAAAGAATGGGTGATAAATTGTTGCCCAAAACTTTCCGCTGTCCCGTAGGACGTCGATTGATAGGAGATTATCCCAGGCCTCCGATTTTATCACCTTTTTCCATAAGGCAATAGCCTCTTTGTAAGCCCCTCTAGCTACGGCAATTGCCGCCTTGTCCCTGGGGCTACTTTTCAGCGCCTGGAGCAAGACCCTATGGGCCCTAGAGCAACTTCCATCAAACCATTTTAAAAAATTGCTACATCTATGGGTATTGGTGGAAGTCAGGTCCCTAGAGATCTGTAAACAGATTGCCTCGAAGGTGCTGATTACTGATTGCTGGGGGTGAATTATCATTAAGGCAAGTGGCCCAAGGCCCATCAATTTTTGCACAGAGATCCACCTTGGCCCATTTGATCCTACGACCCTGATCTTTCGTGATCAGGGGAGGATCACTATGGTAAACATGGCACACGTCGCCCGTGCTCTCGGCCATATCCAGCTCCAAGTACACCGGATTGTGGTCACTAAGAGCGGACGAGACGGCTTTGTAAGCTCTGGCCCTCGCTAGGGCGCCAGTGGACATAAAAATATAATCGATCACTGTCCCTGAAATAGAGCCTTTATGTGTGACAACCCTGCCCCTAACCTCTATAAGATTGGAATCATAGATATTGGTAATGGCAAGGAATTCCTCTAGAGCCTTCCCATGCTTGGACTGCTCAAAATGGGAGGCTGCAGCACCTATTGGCCCCTCATGAGCCTCCTGGACCCTAGCATGACACTCAGCATCACAGGGATGAACATTAAAATCGCCCATGAGGACGATCTCGAAACCAGTGTTTTGTTTTTGACTATATTCTAAAATAAAACATGATGCGCTAGTCAGGAACAGTCCTGAAATCACAACCACACAGAATTGGTTGGCAGTCAGGAAGGGTTTTGTAAAATGTAACAGTTGCAGGGCGTGCAAGTTTGGCAAAAACATCACGCAGTTGGACTCCGCTTTCAGACATGCACCACTTCTAATCAAGTACAGGCTAACTTGTAGAACTGAATTTGCTGTATACATCCTTGAATGTAAATGTGGGTTACGCTACATCGGGAGTACTAAGTTACAAGTACACATGCGAATTCTCCAACACCTTAGGGCGATCGTCAGTAGTGACCCAGCATACCCCGTAGCCAGACATTTCAAGGAGGTGCACAATAACAACTTAGAGCACCTCCATTATTCAGTTATTGACTGCGTACCAGCACTCAGACGTGGGGGCAATGAGGAGAGGCTATTGCTGCAAATTGAGAGTAAATACATCTTAGAGTTCAACACCAAAACGCACGCCGGCCTCAACACCAGTGAGGATCTGCACCATTTCTTATGAGAAGAACCCATGTCTGTAAACAAACACATTATGCCGCACAGTTCTATTGTGGAACCTGACTTCTACCTTCACTGTACATATTTTGAGCACACCGCAACTCGACAGCTACATCACACACGTGAGGAACATTCTAATTAATCATGTCGAGTTATACACACAATCAGTGCATTGAACTATTGTGATCTGGAATATGTGTACTTTCAGTTTGTTGATATCATTCTTGATTAAATCACTTGTATGAACTGCGTTTGCATCATGTCGCGGTTCCAGTTTGACATATACATATACTCCTCACTTACACATGAACTCAGATAGGATTGAACCCTTTAACAATGCGTATACCAACATAATCAGTTTGGATAGACATTAAGTATACATAGCACTATTTTGGTATTTAGCATACATTTTCCCGCATAACTTATATTGCACTACATGTCCCTTTCTGCACGCCCTTGAGGAGTCATCATCACTGCACAGACATTCACTGTATATTTGTGCACTATGCACGCACGCCTGCCTCAAGTTGTATATAACACCAATTTTATGCCTCACCCTCACTCACATCCATTTGGATAATTGATTCAGTGGTAGTTAGCTTCGCATTTATGCATTTTTCATAGCATGTGTCATCTAGGCTCTAGAATGATATGTCTCGCGCAGATCGACATCACATGATTTACACTGATACCTCCTGCAATCCCGGTTACTCACGGGGATGTCTGTCTGCAGGTCATACATTATTGATCGTTATACAAATCACACATGTGATTGCATTTCTCGGTCTCTTAAGCACACCCTTCGCGTAAGTGTTAAGGCATGGACCAAGACAAACAAACGGAGGTCATTCTATCTTACTTCATTTTTATTTTATTCGCTTACCTATGCGGGCATCTTATCAATGTGACTTCCAGGATACACGTGATCTGTCTCTTACTATGCAATTCACTTGATTTTAACATAGTCTGTTTACTATGTTAATGCATATTGAAGTAGCTGTGATGTCATTTTGCCTGTCAGCAGGAAAGCAACGTCTTACCAACAGTTACTACTTGTTGTAAAATGCCTAGTCACTTTGAGAAACATAGAAAAAACACTACCACTGCCACATGTATATATTGCACCATTTCCTATCAGCGCGCTATGTGAATAAGGCCGCATGTCTGGCGGCCGAAATGCGTCATTTGGACCTTTGATGTGTGAATAAACAACACTCATTTTTTAACATTGCACACGGAGTCTGTATCCTGGTGTTGCGCCGTTCCTTTGGATGGTAAAGCTTTGGGATTTCGTTGTGAAAATATATATATATATATATATATATATATATTCACTTAAAAAACCATAGGTTTCACACATGTTATAGTTAGCTGGGCATTTTCCTCATGAAAAACCAATGAAATTCCCCCGTTAGAGTTAGTGCAGGCAACTATAACTCACGCTCTGATGGGTTGTCAAGGCAAGATTAGTGTATTCTGATTCTTGGAGGAAAAAATTCCAATTCAAAGCAAGTTGATTTAAACGTGAGCTAGTCCTTTATTTGCACTCATACATAGGGGTGGGTATGAGAAAAAACCAAGGGGTGGCACAGCCAACACGTGTTTCGCCCCCTACATGGCCTATAGGCCTGGGGCTTCTTCAGGGCTGTTCATTTTAAGGGTAGGTAAAAAACATTTGGGATATGCGAATGCATATGACATGTTAAGCACAAGAGTTAAAGAGAAAACAGGCCAGTGAGTCAAAATGTAAGAACGTTAATGGGAGAAGAAAACAGAAAGAACAATAAGATACACATTTAGGAGTAATGTTTAACAGCGGAGAATTAGTAGGGAAAAGGATAGTGCGTTTTATAGAAGAAAGCCAAAGGAAAAAAGAAGGGGGGTTTGTTTTAATTATTTGGAGAGGTCACGTGAGGGTTAGTGTGGACGGTACAGTAGGTATCAAGAATAAGTAAGTTAAAGGTACAGTGTGTGACATATTATAGGATACAATACAATATTGTGCATGTCCATATTAGAGAAAGAAGAATCACAGGACGTAATGGAGGTCATCAAGACCAAAGAAGTCAAAGGTTCCATATGCCACAGATCATTCGAGTGTATAAACAGAAACATTGTCATATATCGAGAAAAATACGTTATTTGTATCAATTTACAGGGTAAATGTAATGTGATCCACATACGCGTAACGGTATGAAATTTTCGACAAGTCATAGAGTATGGAACACGAGAGTGAATAAATAACAGTGCCAAAAAAGTATACATTGGTGAAGAACGGCAATGACGAAACGTATATATGACACATTGTGGGCCAACAAAACATTAAAGTTTGGTGTGTAAATAAGTAAAAGTTATATATTTACAGGTTTGTACCGGGTCATGGGCATCAGGGTGATGAGTTGATATTGCGTCGGTAGGGTTTGTCACGAGAGAGAGGATTTAAATTAGTCTTTATAATGGAACTGGTCGTAGCGCATGCAAGGCGAGTATGGTGATATCTCAATTATAGACGAGAAAAGTGAGAAGGCTTAAAGCCAAGTGGTCGTGATTCAGTGATCAGGTAAAATCAGGTGGCGTGGTTGTTGTGTAATAAAATGCTCGAGGTGAGTATCTTGGTTGGTTGTACGCGAGATCGTGAATAGGGTAATCAAGGAGGGAATTTACAGGCGTCTGAATCATTCGAAAGAGTTCATTAACGTGCACTAGGTATTTCATGCGTGAACTTATAAATCGGCCGTCAAAAAGTCGAGGTCGGCAGCACGGCAAATTGTGGTCCCAAACGGGATAGACGTATTTATATTTACGTGGCGCGGTATTGTGAGGGCATATGTAAAAGGTTTAGCGTGCTCTTGAATGATGAAGTTAAGTAGAGACTGATAATACAGTGGTGACAAGACTTGACGTGATTACAGCAAGACGTGATCAGAGAGGCGTTTTCACTGTGCGTGTTTAATTTTAAATTTAAAAGTATAACAAAATACGAGTATTGTGGTCGTGCAGATTTATATTTTACAGTGATGGTATTCGTGACGAGTGAGGTATTTAAGCGTTAGAGGCAAGGAAGGGCAGAGTAGAGCTTACCGGGTATTACTGAAAATGGACGTTTCCACGATGTGCTAGAAAGATATAGTCGGATTCTAAGGGGAGGGGATCAAAAAGGAGAAAAGAAATCCTTAGTTCAAAGAAGGAGGTAAAGCCGACGGGAGTAACTGCTTCGTTGCAATGCTTACCTCAAATCTTGGCTAATGCCCGGTACGAGTGTTCTGTTTCATTCAGTTCTGTTTGTGCGCTTAGCGGAGGCAGCGTAAATAGCGGGGCTCATAAAATTAAACACGCACAGTGAAAACGCCTCTCTGATCACGTCTTGCTGTAATCACGTCAAGTCTTGTCACCACTGTATTATCAGTCTCTACTTAACTTCATCATTCAAGAGCACGCTAAACCTTTTACATATGCCCTCACAATACCGCGCCACGTAAATATAAATACGTCTATCCCGTTTGGGACCACAATTTGCCGTGCTGCCGACCTCGACTTTTTGACGGCCGATTTATAAGTTCACGCATGAAATACCTAGTGCACGTTAATGAACTCTTTCGAATGATTCAGACGCCTGTAAATTCCCTCCTTGATTACCCTATTCACGATCTCGCGTACAACCAACCAAGATACTCACCTCGAGCATTTTATTACACAACAACCACGCCACCTGATTTTACCTGATCACTGAATCACGACCACTTGGCTTTAAGCCTTCTCACTTTTCTCGTCTATAATTGAGATATCACCATACTCGCCTTGCATGCGCTACGACCAGTTCCATTATAAAGACTAATTTAAATCCTCTCTCTCGTGACAAACCCTACCGACGCAATATCAACTCATCACCCTGATGCCCATGACCCGGTACAAACCTGTAAATATATAACTTTTACTTATTTACACACCAAACTTTAATGTTTTGTTGGCCCACAATGTGTCATATATACGTTTCGTCATTGCCGTTCTTCACCAATGTATACTTTTTTGGCACTGTTATTTATTCACTCTCGTGTTCCATACTCTATGACTTGTCGAAAATTTCATACCGTTACGCGTATGTGGATCACATTACATTTACCCTGTAAATTGATACAAATAACGTATTTTTCTCGATATATGACAATGTTTCTGTTTATACACTCGAATGATCTGTGGCATATGGAACCTTTGACTTCTTTGGTCTTGATGACCTCCATTACGTCCTGTGATTCTTCTTTCTCTAATATGGACATGCACAATATTGTATTGTATCCTATAATATGTCACACACTGTACCTTTAACTTACTTATTCTTGATACCTACTGTACCGTCCACACTAACCCTCACGTGACCTCTCCAAATAATTAAAACAAACCCCCCTTCTTTTTTCCTTTGGCTTTCTTCTATAAAACGCACTATCCTTTTCCCTACTAATTCTCCGCTGTTAAACATTACTCCTAAATGTGTATCTTATTGTTCTTTCTGTTTTCTTCTCCCATTAACGTTCTTACATTTTGACTCACTGGCCTGTTTTCTCTTTAACTCTTGTGCTTAACATGTCATATGCATTCGCATATCCCAAATGTTTTTTACCTACCCTTAAAATGAACAGCCCTGAAGAAGCCCCAGGCCTATAGGCCATGTAGGGGGCGAAACACGTGTTGGCTGTGCCACCCCTTGGTTTTTTCTCATACCCACCCCTATGTATGAGTGCAAATAAAGGACTAGCTCACGTTTAAATCAACTTGCTTTGAATTGGAATTTTTTCCTCCAAGAATCAGAATACACTAATCTTGCCTTGACAACCCATCAGAACTTTTGCTAAAACTAGGGGGATAGGGGTTTCCCCCTGTCATTGGGCAAGAACCAGTACCTCTCGACTAACGCTTATTACCTGGCGAGTAAGGGATAGGGGCCTTTCTCCCCTCTTCCGAAGAAAAACTATAACTCACGCGACAGTAATCCGCTGCTGATGACGTCAGATATTACATCACTGTATTTACACATTTACACGTTCGTGCTGTGCGCGCACGGTGCGCTTCGCGCACGGAGCGCACACGGTGGGCACGCGGTGCGCTTTGCGCACTGCGCGCCCACTTCACGCAGTTCGTTCCGTGCGTGCACGGTGAGCACGCGGTGCGCTTTGCGCACCGCGCGCCCACTTTACGCAGTTAGTGCCGTGCACGCACGGTGCACTTTGCGCACCGTGCACGCAAGGTGCACTTTGCGCACCGTGCACGCACGGTGGGCACGCAGTGCGCTATGCGCACCGCGCACCCACGTTACGCTTAATGGGCCATGTACGCACGGTGCGCTTTGCGGACCGTCCGCACAAGGAGGACACATGATAAGCTTTGTTGTTAAGGGTTTTGGCATAAACTGTTATTACTTTATAAGCCATGCACACACACTACGCTGCACGCAGCGTGCGCACACGGGGGGACTGACATTGCAATTTTATTTTTAAGCATTTACACCGTGCGCGCACGCTGCGCGAACCTCGCGGAATTTTTTTCATTTCTATAGTGCGCGCACGCTTCGCGCACTCGGCGATTTACCGAAAAAAATTACATTTTTTTAATTGCCCTTGGGGGACCTCTTGGGACCCCTTGACCCCTGCTAGGGGGTCAGGAATTGTCCAGCGTGCCCCCTTTACATGTTTTTCTCCTTTGTGTTTCACCCCCTCTCAGTCCGAGAGACAAAATGGCGGCCGACACTTCCTGGTTTCGACCGATTCGAATGTTTACTAAGATGTAACAACCAATCAGAAGTGCGCTCGCGGACAGCCGAGTGCGTGCACCCTATTGATTTAAATGCTATTTTCTCAGAAAATACTGAACAGATTTACACCAAACCTGCAAAAGGCACCAAACGGACGTTAGGCCTACCTCTCTGCCAAATTTCACGTAATTCTGTTCAGCCGTTCGGGCTGTAGCTGCGACTAAAGTCCCTATGGAAAAATCCATGGGGAAAACGGGTTTTGGGATTCCCCCTTTTTCTCGGCCCCCGCTTGACGAATCACCCCGAGACTTTCAGGGTAGGAGCGGAGCGCCCCATTAGTTTTGAAAATTTCGCGAAGATTCGTCAATCGGCGCCAAAGTTATTCAAAATAGAATTTTGAGATTTCCTATGGAAACTCGGTCCTAACTATAACTATCTACTGGTGACCGCCAGTAGATAATATATATTCACTGAAAAAACCATAGGTTTCACACACGTTATAGTTACGAATTAGCATTTAAAAAACCTTGCAAATTCACTTAAAAAACCATAGGTTTCACACATGTTATAGTTAGCTGGACATTTCACTCGTAAAAAACCAATGAAATTCCCCCGTTATAGTTAGTGCAGGCAACTATAACTCACGCGACCGCAATCCTCTGCTGATGACGTCAGATATTACATCACTGTATTTAGACACTTATTTACCCATGTCTTCTTCCATTAATCTTTAGCTGTACATATATTACAAATATTTATTTTTCATAGACACATATGTCATCAGTGATGTAATATCTGACGTCATCAGCAGAGGATTGCGGTCGCGTGAGTTATAGTTGCCTGCACTAACTATAACGGGGGAATTTCATTGGTTTTTTACGAGTGAAATGTCCAGCTAACTATAACATGTGTGAAACCTATGGTTTTTTAAGTGAATTTGCAAGGTTTTTTAAATGCTAATTCGTAACTATAACGTGTGTGAAACCTATGGTTTTTTCAGTGAATTTGTACGTTTTTTTAAATGCTAAGTTATGTATTTATTAATTTTTTTTTGTTTTTCAGGTTTTTCACCGTGCGCGCACGCTGTGGGCGCTCGGTGCGCTTCGCGCACCGAGCACCCACGGTTCGCCGTGCGTGCACCTCGCGATTTTTAAAAAAAAGAAAACAATTTTTTTTTGCCCTTGGGGGTCCTTCTGTGACCCCCTGACCAAGGCTAGGGGGTCAGGAACTGTCCACTCTGCCCCCTTTTCACGTTCTCCACCTTTTTTTTTCACCCCTTCAGACTGCGAGAGACAAAATGGCGGCCAACACTTCCTGGTTTCGACCAATTCGAATGTTTACCGATATCTAACAACCAATCAGAATTGCGCTCGCGCACGGCAGGGTGCGCGCACAGTGCGCACACGGTGCGCACGTATAGATATTGATATGCTTTTAAATGCTATTTTCTCAGGAAATACTGAACAGATTTACACCAGACCTGGAAAAGGCACTTCCTTGACCTTATGGCGACCTCTCTGCCAAATTTCACGTAATTCTGTTCAGCCGTTCGGGCTGTAGCTGCGACTAAAGGTCCTATGGAAAAATGCATGGGGAAAACGCGTTTTGGGACCCCCCCTTTTTCTCGGCCCCCGCTTGACGAATCACCCCGAGACTTTCAGGGTAGGAGCTGAATGGAGCGCCCCATTAGTTTTGAAAATTTCGCAAGGATTTGTCAACCGGCGCAAAAGTTATTCAAAATAGAATTTTGAGATTTCCTATGGAAACTAGGTTGTAACTATAACTATCTACTGGCGACCGCCAGTAGATAATATATATATATATATATATATTACCTACTGGCGGTCGCCAGTAGGTAGTTATAGTTAGGACCCTGTTTCCATAGGAAAACCGCAACATTCTATTTTGAATAACTTTGGCGCCGGTCGACGAATCCTCGCGAAATTTTCAAAACTAATGGGGCGCTACGCTCCGCTCCTACCCTGAAAGTCTCGGGGGGATTCGTCAAGCGGGGGCTGAGATAAAAGGGGGGTCCCAAAACGCGTTTTTCCCATGCATTTTTCCATAGGACCTTTAGACACAGCTACAGCCCGAACGGCTGAACAGAGTTCCTTGAAATTTGGCAGAGAGGTAGTCTACAGGTCAAGGAAGTGCCTTTTGTAGGTTTGGTGTAAATCTGTTCAGTAGATTCAGAGAAAATAGCCTTTAAATCAATATATATATCTGAGCCAGCTTACGGTGCGCTTACCGTGCGCTTACCGTACGCGTACGGTGACGTGCGCGAGCGCGATTCTGATTGGCTGTTAGATCTTAGTAAACATTCGAATCGGTCGAAACCAGGAAGCGGCGGCCGCCATTTTGTGTGTTTCACTCAGAAAAAAAAGGGTGATAACTTGAAAAGGGGGCAAGGAAGAGAGTTACAGACCCCCTAACATTTGAAAGGGGGTCAAAGAAGGACAGAAAAGTACAAAAAAAACATTTATTAATTTTAAAAAAAATCACGGGGTACGCGTACGGTAAGCTTACCGTAAGCTTACCGTACGCGTACGGTAGAAAAAAAAAATAAAAAAAGAAATAAAATTCAGAAATAAGTATTTAGATATTAGGGGGCTCTAAAAAGAGCCGTTGTGTTTATGAAGTGATTTGATTTTTTAGTGGTACCTACAAGTAAGTACCGACGCAGAGTCTAAGGTTCAAGAGGAAGACAGTGAAGTGTACACCATCTCCTCTATAAATGTCTTGCATGTCGTAACGCAAGTTGTTGTTGTAAATGGAACCCATACCATAGTCTCGGAGGAAAGCAGAAACAGATTTGTTGACGTGCTTTCTTGCTTTGTCAATCTGCGGACAAAATTGATTGGACCAGTTCCATTTTTGCCTTTGGCTTATGTTAGAATACACAAAGGCAGTTTTAGGGAATAGTGAAAACAGTTGTGCAAAGGTGTCCTTCATAAGCATTTCCAGACCTACCCCAGTCAAAGTGCCTAGGTCATTGCCACCACAGTGCACTATTATGAGGTCAGGGTGTTGGATTTGCATGAAGGATTTCAACAATGGCATCAATTGGTGCCACTTTAACCCTCTCTGACCAATCCATTTAATGTCTACATTTGGCAAAGCAAGGTCTCTCACCGTACCTGTTTTCTCTGCATACTTTTCACTCCAGAAGACATAGCTGTGTCCTACAATCCACACTGTGAACATCTTCCAAGGAGATCGGGGTGCACTCAGGAGGTGTAATTCAGTAGAATGGTAAAAAGAAATGAAAGACAGTTTGGAAATGGAGGCATACATATTTTTTTTTAAAAAAAAGAACTGATTGGCTGTTTAATACCATTGTACACTAAAAACTAGGCTGTATGTGTAAATTTATAGAAGCATGTTTTGTATTGGTACAGAAAAATGTGTTACCAAAGAACAGTACTATGGATTTGCTGTTAGGTTTGAAAAGTCAAGCACTCCTGCTCTTTGGAAATGAAACATTGTGTGGTGAACTTCTGACCTAACTCTACACAGCAGTGTTTCAAGAGCAGTTGCTATGGTAGCAGGCAGAAGTCAAGTTGGGGGAAGGGTACTAGGCTGAAGTCAAGTTGGGGGAAGGGTACAGTTGGAAAAGGGTTGGTTTTCAACCAATAGAAATGTGTGATTACATTTGAAAAAAAGGGGGAAGCACTGAGATTTGAAACTAACATGTATATGTGTGGAAAAAGAGAGGGAAACTTTGCCATTATCTGGTTCTGCTGAGAGGAGAGAGGTTTACAGAACAGAGATCCTGGCTCTGATAATCTGCTGTTTGAGTGCCACATTTCTTTCACAACTAACTAATTTTAAAGGTGAGTTAAGAGTTTGAGAGGGGATGTATATGGTAAATTAAGAAATGAATAATAGAATTGGAATTCCTTTTGTTGAAGTTGTGTTTATCATTTTGTGTTTTGGGAGAAATTTAAATGTGAGGAACATGTAAAATAATATGGACTATGTTTTCACCATAAATTAAGGTGTACTGGTATAAATAAGGAATACTTTTAGGGTTTGAGGTTCCAGTCAGTAATGCAAATACATTCAGCATCACTAAGGCTGGTTGCCCTTGCTGGAGTGTAGTCAGTCACCCAGGTTACACATGTTGCTGGTCTCAGAAAGCTGTTTGGTATTGCTCTGGTGATTTTACATTTGCATTAGATGGAAAGGGGGAGCTATTTTTTTATGCAGAAGCAGACTCTTAGCACACACCCAGCTGCTTATCCTGTGGAATCATGCACAGTATTCACAACCGAGTGGGGTTTGAGGTTGCAGTCAGTAATGCAAATACATTTAGCATCACTAAGGCTGGTTGCCCTTGCTGGAGTGTAGTCAGTCACCCAGGTTACACATGTTGCTGGTCTCAAAAAGCTGTTTGGACATGTGCTTTTTTGAGAATCTGAAAAGTGGATTAGAAATGTGTCAGATTGTAAAAGTACTTATCACTTGCCAAAAAAATAGTAGTAAGTGTGCTTTCAAATTGGCAAAGAAATTTCGTTTTCTGACTAATATGAAAACATGACTCTGTGTGCAAAGAGGAATTACAGGCAGAGATTTATTGCGTATTGCTCTGGTAATTTTACAGTTGCATTAGTAGGAAAGGGGGAGCTATTTTTTTATGCAGAAGCAGACTCTTAGCACACACCCAGCTGCTTATCCTGTGGAATCATGCACAGTATTCACAACCGAGTGGGGTTTGAGGTTGCAGTTAGTAATGCAAATACATTCAGCATCACTAAGGCTGGTTGCCCTTGCTGGAGTGTAGTCAGTCACCCAGGTTACACATGTTGCTGGTCTCAAAAAGCTGTTTGGACATGTGCTTTTTTAAGAATCTGAAAAGTGGATTCAAAATGTGTCAGACTGTAAAAGTACTTATCACTTGCCAAAAAAAAGAGTAGTAAGTGTGCTTTCAAATTGGCAAAGAAATTTCGTTTTCTGACTAATATGAAAACATGACTCTGTGTGCAAAGAGGAATTACAGGCAGAGATTTATTGCGTATTGCTCTGGTAATTTTACAGTTGCATTAGTTGGAAAGGGGGAGCTATTTTTTTATGCAGAAGCAGACTCTTAGCACACACCCAGCTGCTTATCCTGTGGAATCATGCACAGTATTCACAACCGAGTGGGGTTTGAGGTTGCAGTCAGTAATGCAAATACATTCAGCATCACTAAGGCTGGTTGCCCTTGCTGGAGTGTAGTCAGTCACCCAGGTTACACATGTTGCTGGTCTCAAAAAGCTGTTTGGACATGTGCTTTTTTAAGAATCTGAAAAGTGGATTCAAAATGTGTCAGACTGTAAAAGTACTTATCACTTGCCAAAAAAAAGAGTAGTAAGTGTGCTTTCAAATTGGCAAAGAAACTTCGTTTTCTGACTAATATGAAAACATGACTCTGTGTGCAAAGAGGAATTACAGGCAGAGATTTATTGCGTATTGCTCTGGTAATTTTACAGTTGCATTAGTAGGAAAGGGGGAGCTATTTTTTTGTGCAGAAGCAGACTCTTAGCACACAGCCAGCTGCTTATCCTGTGGAATCATGCACAGTATTCACAACCGAGTGGGGTTTGAGGTTGCAGTCAGTAATGCAAATACATTCAGCATCACTAAGGCTGGTTGCCCTTGCTGGAGTGTAGTCAGTCACCCAGGTTACACATGTTGGTGGTCTGAAAAAGCTGTTTGGACATGTGCCTTTTTAAGAATCTGAAAAGTGGATTCAAAATGTGTCAGACTGTAAAAGTACTTATCACTTGCCAAAAAAAAGAGTAGTAAGTGTGCTTTCAAATTGGCAAAGAAATTTCGTTTTCTGACTAATATGAAAACATGACTCTGTGTGCAAAGAGGAATTACAGGCAGAGATGTATTGCGTATTGCTCTGGTAATTTTACAGTTGCATTAGTAGGAAAGGGGGAGCTATTTTTTTGTGCAGAAGCAGACTCTTAGCACACAGCCAGCTGCTTATCCTGTGGAATCATGCACAGTATTCACAACCGAGTGGGGTTTGAGGTTGCAGTCAGTAATGCAAATACATTCAGCATCACTAAGGCTGGTTGCCCTGGCTGGAGTGTAGTCAGTCACCCAGGTTACAGATGTTTCTGGTCTGAAAAAGCTGTTTGGACATGTGCTTTTTTGAGAATCTGAAAAGTGGATTCAAAATGTGTCAGACTGTAAAAGTACTTATCACTTGCCAACAAAAAGAGTAGTAAGTGTGCTTTCAAATTGGCAAAGAAATTTCGTTTTCTGACTAATATGTAAACATGACTCTGTGTGCAAAGAGGAATTACAGGCAGAGATTTATTGCGTATTGCTCTGGTAATTTTACAGTTGCATTAATAGGAAAGGGGGAGCTATTTTTTTATGCAGAAGCAGACTCTTAGCACACACCCAGCTGCTTACCCTGTGGAATCATGCACAGTATTCACAACCGAGTGGGGTTTGAGGTTGAGTCAGTAATGCAAATACATTCAGCATCACTAAGGCTGGTTGCCCTTGCTGGAGTGTAGTCAGTCACCCAGGTTACACATGTTGCTGGTCTCAAAAAGCTGTTTGGACATGTGCTTTTTTGAGAATCTGAAAAGTGGATTAGAAATGTGTCAGATTGTAAAAGTACTTATCACTTGCCAAAAAAAAGAGTAGTAAGTGTGCTTTCAAATTGGCAAAGAAATTTCGTTTTCTGACTAATATGAAAACATGACTCTCTGTGCAAAGAGGAATTACAGACAGAGATTTATTGCTTATTGCTCTGGTAATTTTACAGTTGCATTAGTAGGAAAGGGGGAACTATTTTTTTTATGCAGAAGCAGACTCTTAGCACACAGCCAGCTGCTTATCCTGTGGAATCATGCACAGTATTCACAACCGAGTGGGGTTTGAGGTTGCAGTTAGTAATGCAAATACATTCAGCATCACTAAGGCTGGTTGCCCTTGCTGGAGTGTAGTCAGTCACCCAGGTTACAGATGTTTCTGGTCTGAAAAAGCTGTTTGGACATGTGCTTTTTTGAGAATCTGAAAAGTGGATTAGAAATGTGTCAGATTGTAAAAGTACTTATCACTTGCCAAAAAAGCAGTAGGAAGTGTGCTTTCCAATTGGCAAAGAAATTTCGTTTTTTGCCTAATTTCAAACCATGACTCTGTGTGCACACAGGAATTGTTTTTAGATATTTAATTTGTGAAGGTGTTATTGTGATTTTCACTTGTAGGAAAGGGGTACTTAGTATTTTAAGATTTGAAAAGATCATAAAAAATGTAGTAATATATTTAAATAAAATAAAGAAATTTTTTTTTAGTTTTTTTCAGGTATTGCTGAAGAGCAGTGAACAAAATTTAAGATGCCTACAAAATCCAGACTAAGGAAAAACCACAAAAAAAAACTATATTTGAAGACAACTGGAGGACCTAAGTTAGCTGGAGATGCTCATGTTGGGAAAAAGAGAAAGTCTTCTGGTAAGCAGACAAAAGATTTTTTAAAGAACATCTTCAAAAAAAGGAAAAATGTACAAAATGTCTGTACTGGAAAGAATGTTTTAAATAGAAAAGAACAGGAAAAAATTGAGCATTTAGTTAATGCAAATATACCTTCAGAAACAATAAAGATTAACTTAAACAGAAAAACAGCGTTTAAAGAGATACGTAGAAAAATGTTTCAGAGAAGAGTTATGTCCAATTTGATAAAGGATGTGAAGAAATATAAGCAAAAGGCTAAATTTTATAAGAGAAAAAAAGAAATTGAAGCCATTGCAGCTAAGGCATTAGAATTAAAAAGGAAACTATTCATTTTAATTTTGAATAGGATGCGTACATTAGATAAAATGGTTAATGTACTGAAATCACAAACCAAAAGGAAAAGAGAAGTGAAAAGAACAAACTTTTGTAAAGTGTTTTTAGGAGAATGGATGCATAGTTCAAGTAGTGAACCTTTTTTTAATGAAGAGAGTTATTTTCAAAGTAATAGTTTGCTGCATGCAGTTGACACCAGAGGTCGTGCTTACGAAGTGAAAAATGGTTGTATAATGGAGAAGGAGAAAATGGTTCCAAGAGATGAGGTACAAGTGATGGCGGATGAGGCTATGGGGAGACGTCCTAAAGCCCCAGTGTACGCTTGGAATTGTAGTAGTATTTGCACTGTGCGTCAGGAATCTATTGATAAATTTCGTGAGTTTCTAAGAGAATATAGTAAAAAAAGTGTAAAACAGAAGATTAAGGTGCTTCAAAGTCTAGATCCATGCAGAGTGAGAGAGAATACTGGTTTGCAGGGTCATTCTCTGGCTTGTCTATCTAGAAAAGTGTGTAAAAGTGTTTTTCATCATTTTAGGATGCTGGCTGTTCATCATACTGAAATGAGAAAGTTTGTGAGACGGTTGTATTTTGCTAAAAGTCCAGCAATAAAGTTAGATGAATTGAATAGGGCTCTGTTCCGTGGATCGGTATCAGATGTAGAGAAGGTTATTGATTAAATTCAGTTTTGTTACTTTGGTCCTGAACAAGACAGTGCAGAAAAGGACACAGTAAATGAGGAAGAAGTGGAAGAGAATGTAGAACCCTCTGTAAGTAAGACATTTAATGATCACAACACAAAATTTGCAATAATCTCTAATGAAAGACCAAATATTACTTGTATTTGTTGCCGCAGAACTCATTATAGAAAACAAACCAGGAATGTTGATCTCTACAGAAAAAGTGAAAATGAAGATAATTATAAGTGGAAGGATTTTGCCACATATATATTTCTTGAAAATTGTTTTGAATTGGGTGAAGATCAGCGTATTTGTAAATACTGTTACAACAAGTTAGAAGAAAATAGAATGCCGACCAGAGCTGTACATAATAATTTAGAATTGGATGCTATTCCTGCCAAACTTTCTGAATTAAATACATATGAGTCTATACTTATTCAATGTGTTCATCCGTTCCAGACCATAGTGCGTATGGAGCCAAAAACTGGTAAATTACCTCCTTCAGATTTACTGAGAGGTTTAAAAGGAAGAGTGGTGTATTTGCCCTTGGATTTGAAAAAAAATATGGAAACTATTAATGCAGATACTTTGGAAACTGAACCATTAGTTATTCTGGTTAATGGTGTACCTACAAAGAATAAGAAGATTTGGCAGGAGCTGGTAGATGTACGGAAAGTACAAAGAGCAAATTTGTATTTGAAAAGGAATAACAAATGGTATGAATCAATTTATATAGAAGAAGAAGAAGAAGATTTACAAGAAGACACAGAAACACCAACTGGACAAATTGAAAAAGTGGACAAGTCAAAGGAAGAAGAAGTTTATGAACATTTTAGCATACATCCTCTTCATTCAAAAGAAGTTATGGGAGACAATATTGATCTGTTTCAGATGAAGAAAGCAAAAGGAACTCCTGTGAGTGTATGGGAGGAGAGCTTGGAAGCTCGATGTTTTCCCCAGCTGTTTCCTACAGGAAAAGGAGGACGATACGATGAACGTCCAGAACAGATTCCAGCTTCTGAGTATCGGACTACAAGACTATATGCAGAAGATCCAAGATTTCGACAAAGTATTCCTTATTTATTCCATCTTTTATTTGAAAGCGACTTGTCTGCATTATCATATGCAGTAAATCACATTTTAAAAAGTGGAGTACATTTACAAAATGTGTCTGCTAAGGATTTTATGGAGAAAGTGCAGCACCGAGATGATCATTTGGAAACACAACTGATCAATCTGATGGCTTGTCAGCGTGGGACAAATGAATATTGGTACCGACGCCATGGTGAATTAAAATGCATGTTACGAAATTTAGGAACACCAACATGGTTCCTTACTCTAAGCTGTGCTGAGTACGCTTGGGATGATTTACTGGATTTTCTACGAGAGGCAAATTCAAACATTAAAAACATCGAATACAAGACAGCAGGAGAACTGTGCTCATTGGATCCGGTTAATGTTTGCAGATATTTCAATCATAGATTTGAGGCTATGATGTCCTTCATCTGCAATAAAAAAAATCCACATCTTGGAGAAGTAGAGGATTTCTTTTGGAGAAAAGAGTACCAGGCAAGAGGTGCTCCTCATATTCATATGCTGTTGTGGATCAAGGATGCCCCAAAGTTTGGAACAGATACTGATGAAGCAGTGTTATCTTTCATTGAAGAATATGCAACATGTGCTATACCAAAAAGCACAGAAGAGAAAAAGTTAAAGGAGCAAGATTTACGTTTCCAAAGTCATCGGTGTGGAAAATACTGTCGACGGAAATACAAGAGCAAAGATAAATACTACACTAAATGTCGATTTGGATTTCCTAGACCTGTTCTTTCAAATGGAAGAGTAAACAGTTTTTTGTCATCTGTGAGACATACTATTACAAGAAAATCACCTAAGAATACCTACAACCTTAAAAGAAAAGAAGAATCAAAAAATATAAATGACTACAACCCAGTCATTTTATCCATGTGGAATGCTAACATGGATATACAGTATGTAGCTGACAATTCCATTGCTGTTGCTCGATATGTAACGTCTTACATTACTAAATCTGAAAAAACTGAATTGAAGGAAATGTGGGAAGAGATTTGTCACGAGAAGACTGTCAGTAAGAAGCTGTACAGTTTCAGTTTAAAGATGTTATCCCATCGAGAAATTGGATCCTACGAATGTTCAGATAGGTTATCTTCTGCAAGTCTCTACTCGAAATCAAGAAGAATAATTTGGGCAAGTTTAGGCCTTGCAGCAATGAGAAATCGGGTACTGAAATCTGTTGGAGAAATTGAATATTTGGCCGAGAATGACCCAGAAAGTACAGATATTTTGAAATCAAACATGTTGGACACATATTATCCCAAGAGAAGTCATCATCTGGAGAACATGTGTCTCTATGAAGTGCTGCAGAACTACATTTATTCACGGAAAGCCGCAGAAGACATCAACAATGGAAAATATAAAGTCATTGGTGAGGAAGGATGTTTGGTGAAGCAAACAAAAGGAAGTTTGATAAATCACAGGAAGCTGAGTTGCGACACTACTGACAAAAAGGAATTTTACTACTTGGCTCTTTTACAGCTGTTTAAACCATGGCGTACAGAGGACGAACTACTGGGAGAATTTCAAAGCTATGAAGATTCATTTAATGCTTGCAAAGACAGCATACAATGCAGTACATTCACAACTTATGTGCAAATGTTAAATGAAGAAATTGAACAGGAAACTACAATTGCAGCTTAAGTAGCTAGAGACAGTTCTCAAGACAGTCAAAGTTCAGGAACACTCAGTCAAGATCCCCTCGGACAATCAATCATTGAAAATGAAGCTGCAATAGCCATGAATGAAGTGGAAACGGCTATGAATCAAGCTCATAAGAATTTATAGACTTACCAAATTTGGAAAGACAACTGAATGAAGAGCAGCAACAAATTTATGAAGAGATCAGAAACAAAATTGATCACGGATTACTACATGAAAAAAAAGAGTGCTCATGCACATCATTTCATCCAATCAGGATGTATGTAAGCGGACAAGTTGGAACTGGAAAAAGTTTCCTAATAAAAGTAATCAGAAGCTACCTACAGCAAAAAACGGATTCTACTTTGTCTTGTGTGGTTACTGCTCCAACTGGGTTAGCAGCATATAACATAAAAGGAATCACCTTACATCGTTTGCTAATGTTACCAGTGGAGCATGAGAACAAAATACAATACCACAAGCTAACTGGAGAAGCATGCTTGGAAGTTTCAAGAGTATTGAAGAAGATGCAAGTTCTCATTATTGATGAGGTGAGCATGGTATCAAACTTAATGCTTGCCTTTGTGCATTTAAGAATGCAGCAAACTCTAAGGACAGACTATGACGTGTTATTTGGTGGAAAACATGTCATAGTTTTTGGGGATCTTCTACAGCTTACTCCAGTTAAAGGACAACCAGTGTTTAATACTGTGACACATGAAGACACAAAGAAGTTATTGGGAAGCATCGGTAATTCAAATATTTGGTCCTTTTTTGAGTACAAGGAACTTACTACTAATATGAGGCAAGCAAACGATGAAGAATATGGAAGTATTCTGAAAGATATCAGAATTGGACTACTCACTGAAGCTGGCACAAAAGCATTACAGAGTCGGTTGCTACATAATTTATTTCCAAAGGAAGAAATAGTTGCAGAGAAGATATACAAGAACATTGCAGAAAGGAAAAGTGTCATCTGCTTAATGCCAACTCTACGTGAATGCTCAATATTCAATGAGGAGCTTTTGAAATTGGAAAAGGAAGATATCAGGAAATTGGAAGCAGTGGACAAAATTCAGGATGGAAGAATTACTATCACATTAACAGGCAAACTGAAAAATAAATTGGATTCACTAGAGAAGAACATTTCCAAAACTGCTGGATTAGAAAAAAATCTATATGTTTGCATGAACTGTAGAGTATTTTTAAGGAGAAATTTGGATGTTGAAAAAGGTTTAGTTAATGGAGCTATGGGAAGAGTTGTGGGTTTTATTAATTATCAGAAAAAAGATGGAATTGAATGTTTAAAAATAAAATTTGATCAGATAGAAGAAGTTATAGACATTTGTCGTTGTACAGTTCGTTTTATGCTTGTGAAAGACTTATATGTACAAAGGAAACAGTTTCCGTTTTCTCTAGCATATGCTGTAACTATTCACAAGTCTCAAGGATTGACTGTAGATTGTGCATTTGTGAACATTGGTTCAACTGTGTTCAAAGAAGGTATGGCTTATGTAGCTTTGTCACGAGTGAAAACATTATCTGGTTTATTCATGATAGACTTTGATGACTCAAAAGTTAGTGCTGATACAAATTGTGTAAAGGAGTATAATAGATTAAGAAGAGCCTATGCTCCTCATTTAGGTCAGTATCCTGTGTTAGAGAAACGTGTCGTTTCTCGTAAAAGGAGAAATGAGAATATCTGTAATGAGGATGTAGAGAGGAGGAAAAAAAAGAGGAATGATGTAATTGCAAGCAAAAAGAAAAAGGAAAATGAAGAAGAGGTTGTAGGATGTCATTTTGAAAATAGCTCTGGTGTCAACTGCTACGCTAATGTAGTGCTGAATGTTGCATTTTATCTGGAAAGTTTGCAAGAGCAGATAATAGTAAATCAGAGAAAAAGATTCTGTTCTGAGTTGAGTCTCCTTTTTCAAAAGCTGAGTAATGATAAAACTCAAATAGAAAGTGCTACTGAAATTAGAAAACTTTTAGATGTATGTTCAGGATGTACACAGTTTTCTCAAAATGTACAGCAAGACGCACAGGAATTCTTGTTGTATTTTCTTCAGGTACTGGAAGAAGAAGGTGTACACATTGAAAATGTGTTTGGTCTCTCTTATAAATGGGAACATAGTTGTCAAAACTGTTTCAATACATGTGGCTCTAATGATGATTCTGAAAGGTTTATTTATTTAACATTGCCAGAGAGTAAAACAGTCACTTTTGCTAAATTAGTTAAAGATGCTAATGATAGCATGGAATGCGGTGAGTGTAAATCTGACATGTTTTCAACGTTAATTTTAAAGGAATACGGACAGTATGTAATTTTAATGATGCAACGATGTGGAGCTGATGGTTCAAAATTGGATACTTTAATAAAGAAGTTTACAGGACAGCAATTATCAATTTCAGGAAAAACTTTTGTAACAGTTGCAATAATTTTCCATGATGGACCTACTGTAACTTCTGGTCATTACACAGTTTATCTAAAATGTAAAAAAGGCTGGACAATGTGTAATGATTGTCAATTGGTTTTTAAGCAACGTTTGCCGTTTGATTTAGCAAATTCCTATCTAATCTTCCTGAAACCTAAATTTTAGAGAGAATTGGCAACATCTGTACAAAACAATTTTACCATTTTATTGGATTACCATTGGAATTTTCAAATTTAAAGATTTTTAAAATTACCATTTGGCCTAAAGGAAAGGTAACCAATTGTATTGTGGACTTATATAATTCTTAATTAATGTTTCGGAAAACAACATTTTAGAGAGAATCAGTAACATCTGTACAATTTAAATTTTTGTATTTTATTGGATTACCGTTGGAAATTTAATCAAAAAAGATTTTTAAAATTACCATTTGGCCTAAAGGAAAGGTATCCAATTGTATTGTGGACTTAATTAAATCCTAATTAATCTTTCGGAAACCAAAATTTTAGAGAGAATCGGTAACATCTATACAATTTAAATTTTGGAATTTTATTGGATTATCGTTGGAAATTTAATCAAAAAATAATTTCAAAAATTAACATTTGGCCTAAAGGAAAGGAAACTAGATGTATTGTGGATTTATTTGAGATATATTATTTTTGAGATTATGCTTCTGTAAGAAAATTGTCAGACGGTATTTTTTAGAAATAGTTTTTGTTATTAGAGGATATTTTTAATGAATAATATTTTGCATTTCGATAATGTTATGTTTAACTGAGAAGAGATTCTGGGCTTTTTTTAAACAATCTTTGAGATTGTTATTTTTTTTTTGCCCGCTGTTAAGTGATGAATGCAATTGCTTTCACGATTTATAGTGAAATGCAATATATTCTGAAAACAGCAAAAAAAAGGCAAAAAATTGTTTTTGGAAAATATGTAAATATGTGTACTGTATTATAAAATGTTTTATTAAATATTAATACTTTTTTCTTTTTTTTCAGATTGAGAAAGAAAATTTTCGAAAACTTGAACCATTTTTCTAGCAATTAAAATTAAATTTTAATTAATAAATAATTTTTTGAGTGGGTATGGTAAGTCAGAAATTTCATGGTCCCTTTTTTCCCCTTCTCCACAATCACATTTTCAGTTTTTCATTGTAATCTCTCAAGGACCTTGTAATGTGGTAATTGATTTTTAGTGGGTTTAAAAAAAAAAAAAAAAAAATTACGCGTACCGTACGCGTACGGTAAAAAAAAAATCAAAAAAAAGTTTAAAAAAATATATTAAAAAAAGTTGATAGGTAAGGTTGGCTCTTAAAAGAGCCGTTGTGTTCGTACAGGGACAGAGGAAAGAAAGAATGGGAATATTAGTCGGTAGGACAAATGTGCTGGTCTATTTTATTGTTAACTAGGGCAACACTGGTCTCCCTATGAGCAATTAGACCATAACAAGTGGCGCACCGCATTGTAACCCTCGCAAACCGATGGTTAGTTTCCAGAGGACCAGAAAAAGGAGATGCTCCCCCCACAGATGAAGGGCTCAGCTGACCTGCCGAAGATGGACTCGGCCCTGCAGATGATGGACTAGGCTGAGCTGCTGTGGATGTGCTTGGTTGACTTACTGAAGGGTTTCCTCCAGTATGTCGAGCATATGTCCTACCGTGTACATCATGAAGGTGTCTTAACATAGTGTGATTCCCGAAGGAATACTTCTTGTTAGGATTCCCTCTTGAAAGTACACGGTCACAAAGCTTACAAGTCACTAAAGGTGCATTTACCTTTTTCTTGCCCTCTGGAAAAGAAAAATACTCCCATATGAAAGAGCTCTTTTGTTTCCTCCTTCTCTGCCTGATGGTAGTGCTGCTAGCCTCACTCTCAGAAGAGGTCTGCTGTTCTGCCATCGTATCACAAAGACAACTCAGCTCCTTCTCCTAAGGGATCACAAGCAGAAATGAGGGGAATGGGTGTGGTGTAGGAGAGTTCTAGAACTGAAAGTAGTAAAAACCAATCAAAAGTGTTGTTTCTTGATCACATGACCCAACGTGCGCGTACTTTACGCTTACGGTGCGCTTACGGAGCGCTTACGGTAAAAGTACGCATGCGCGTAAAAAAGACACGCGCACGCGCACATGCGCAAAACAGGCACGCCCCTTCACTTCCGCGTAACATGCGCGTGCAGCGTACGCGTTACGCGCCGCGTGCGCGTGACACACGTCTACGCAAATTGCGTAACTGAACGCAAACAGCGTAGAAATCTAACGTACTAAAAGCAAGACGTGCGCTTACCGTACGCGCACGTTAAAAAAATACAAAAAAAAAAAGAAAAGGGAAAAAAAGATTCACTATGTTATACTACTATATCTTACCTGTTTAGTTTAAAAAAAAGGTGAAAATAAAAAATATATTGTAGAATTTTTAAAATGTAACCATAGTCTTTAAAGAGGATATAAATTTAAAATAAAAATATGTGAAAAACATTGCAAAAAAAAAAAAAAAAACGTTAAATATAAGAATTAGCATTTAAAAAACCTTGCAAATTCACTGAAAAAACCATGGGTTTCACACACGTTATAGTTAGGAATTAGCATTTAAAAAACCTTAGAAATTCAATGAAAAAACCAAAGGTTTCACACATGTTATAGTTAGCTGGACATTTCACTCGTAAAAAACCAATGAAATTCCCCCGTTATAGTTAGTTCAGCTAACTATAACTCGCGCGCCCGCAATGCACTGCTGATGACGTCACATATTACATCACTCATGACATGGTCAGTGACATCACTCATGACATCACTGATGACATCTCAAATGACATCACTGATGACATCATCCAGTGAATGTGTGTTTTTCTGAAAATTAAATATGTTTTATATATGTATATCTCAAGGTCGATGGAAGAATAAATGGATATATAAGTGTCTAAATGGATGATTTGTTTTTAAAAAATTGATTGTGTAACTGACTGATTAAGTGTATCATAGTGAATACATGGCTTACTGAGTAATGTTTAAATATGTAAATATCTGTATCAGTCTCTCACTTTGTGTATAAGTGGCTGCATGGGTTGGTGAGTAGCTACATGGGTGTCTATATAGGTTATTAGTTGTTTTTTTGAGTATCAGTCTGAGTGTCTGCATGGTTCGGTGGGGGGTATTATGTAGTGCATAGGTGCATGAATGAGTGACTCACTCTTTGTATGTGTTGAAGACAGCATGTGTGCAGGACTGTATGGGTGGATGAGTGTGTGTATGGGTGTGTTAGTGAGTGAATGACTGTCTCAATAGTGTCTTTATGAGTAACTACATATCTTTTAAACTAGTATATGTGACTATTGGTGTATATAAGTGAATATATGTGAGAGTGAGAGATTGAAAGAGTTCCTGTATTAATAAGTATGTGTTTCTATAAGTGATTGTTTAAAAGACTAAATATGTGTAAGTTTCCGTAGAAGTAAGTGTGGTGGTGTGTGTATAACTGTATATGCAAGTAAATGTATGTTTGATTCTTTATTAGCATGAGTGACTATGTGTGTGAGTAACTCTATGGATGAGTGGCATTGTGTGACAGGATGTATAGGTGTATGAGTACATATGATGAGTGAATACATGTATGAGTGACTGTATAGGACTGTTGGTGAATGAGTGGATGTGTATGTGGATCTTAGAATTACTGAAGAGGTTGTTGTAACTGGTATTGGTATGTCCATTGTTTTGAAAATTGTAGTCTCTATTTTTGAATGTGTGTATCAAACGATATATTACAGTGAGAGAAGGTCTGCCACTCTATCACAAGGATGATGTCATGATGTCATCAGTGATGTCATTTGAGATGTCATCAGTGATGTCATGAGTGATGTCACTGACCATGTCATGAGTAATGTAATATGTGACGTCATCAGCAGTGCATTGCGGGCGCGCGAGTTATAGTTAGCTGAACTAACTATAACGGGGGAATTTCATTGGTTTTTTACGAGTGAAATGTCCAGCTAACTATAACATGTGTGAAACCTTTGGTTTTTTCATTGAATTTCTAAGGTTTTTTAAATGTTAATTCCTAACTAAAACGTGTGTGAAACCCATGGTTTTTTCAGTGAATATATATATATATATATATATATATATATATATATATATATATATATATATATATATATATATCACCTACTGGCGGTTGCCTAGTTTCCATAGGAAAAGCGTTTTTTGATTTGCCAATATCTTTGGCTCCGTTTGACGAATCTTTTCTCAAAACTAATGTCTTGAAAGTTTCAGGGTGATTCGTCAAGCGGTAGGCCGAGAAAAAAGGGAGGTCCCAAAAAGCGTTTTCCCCATGTGAATTTCTATAGGAAAAATTGGAACAGTCTACAGCCGGAACTGCTGAACGGAATTACACCAAATTTGGCAAAAGGTAGCTCTTGGTTCAGAAAGTGACCTTTTTTTGAATGGTGTGAATCCGTTTAGTAGTTCCTGAGAAATTTAAAAAAGAAAACTTTCGATATCTGAGCACCGAGGAGGAGTCGAGACTCCTCCCGAGCACATGCTGACTTCTGATTCGCTGGGGGCAGGGTAGAAACACCTTGACCCCCTAGGCCTGCTCAGGGGGTTCCACAAGGACCACCAGGCCCAAGAAAAACATTTTTTTTTTAAAAATGGCCAAATTTGCATTGGGTGCGTGAATCCGGCCGAGAAAATAAAAAAAATGAAGCGCGGGCTGCCGCTCTTCGTTATCTGATGGCCCCCAGGTGGACCAGGTCCCAGGGGCATTGTTTATGCTGAATGCAGGGGCCCGCGGGGCCCACGCAGCCCCGGGGACTGCCACCTCCCCGGGACTTTTGAAATATTATGCGCAGGGGCAGGCAGCCCCCCCACAGCCCCAGGGAATGCCACCTCCCTTGGGCTTAAATTAAATAAATTGGTGTGGGGGGGCTCCTGCCCCCCCACACTGCCCTGGGGACCTGCTTCTTTATGCACATTTCTTTCTTTTTCTTTACTTCTCTTGCCTCTTTCTGCAAATCTCTTTTATGTTCTGCATCTCTCTTGCCTCTTTCTGCATGTATGTTGCCTCTTTCTGCCCCTCATTTGGTTCTTTGTGGACCCTCCTGCCTCTTTCTGCACCCTTCTTCCCTCTTTCTGCACCTCTCTTGCCTTTTTCTGTACCCTTCTTATGTCTTTCTACACCTTTTTTGCCTCTTTCTGCACCTCTGTTTCTTCTTTCTGCACTTCTTTTGTTTCTTTCTGCACCTGACTTGCTTCTTTCTGTACCCCTCTTGCCTCTCTCTCCACCCCTCTTACCTCTTTCTGTACTTCTGTTACTTCTTTCTGCACCTCACTTGCCTCTTTTTGCACCTCTATTGCCTCTTTCGTCCTTCTGCACTTCACTTGCCTCTTTCTGTAACTCTCTTGCCTCTTTGTGCACCTCTCTTGCCTCTTTCCGCACCTCACTTGCTTCTTTCTGCACCCCTTTTGCCTGTTTCTGCACCCTTCTTCCCTCTTTGTGCAACGCTCTTGCCTCTTTCCACACATTTCGTCCCTCTTTCTGCACCACTCTTGCCTCTTTCTGTACCTCTGTTCTTTCTTTCTTCACACGTATTGTCTCTTCTGCACCCTTCATGCCTCTTTCAGCACCTCTGTTGCTTCTTTCTGTAGTTCTCTTCCTCTCTGCACCCCTCCTGCCTCTTTCTGGACAGTTCGTTTTATGCTTGTGAAAGACTTATATGTACAAACGAAACAGTTTCCGTTTTCTCTAGCATATGCTGTAACTATTCACAAGTCTCAAGGATTGACTGTAGATTGTGCATTTGTGAACATTGGTTCAACTGTGTTCAAAGAAGGTATGGCTTATGTAGCTTTGTCACGAGTGAAAACATTATCTGGTTTATTCATGATAGACTTTGATGACTCAAAAGTTAGTGCTGATACAAATTGTGTAAAGGAGTATAATAGATTAAGAAGAACCTATGCTCCTCATTTAGGTCAGTATCCTGTGTTAGAGAAACGTGTCGTTTCTCGTAAAAGGAGAAATGAGAATATCTGTAATGAGGATGTAGAGAGGAGGAAAAAAAAGAGGAGTGATGTAATTGCAAGCAAAAAGAAAAAGGAAAATGAAGAAGAGGTTGTAGGATGTCATTTTGAAAATAGCTCTGGTGTCAACTGCTACGCTAATGTAGTGCTGAATGTTGCATTTTATCTGGAAAGTTTGCAAGAGCAGATAATAATAAATCAGAGAAAAAGATTCTGTTCTGAGTTGAGTCTCCTTTTTCAAAAGCTGAGTAATGATAAAACTCAAATAGAAAGTGCTACTGAAATTAGAAAACTTTTAGATGTATGTTCAGGATGTACACAGTTTTCTCAAAATGTACAGCAAGACGCACAGGAATTCTTGTTGTATTTTCTTCAGGTACCGGAAGAAGAAGGTGTACACATTGAAAATTTGTTTGGTCTCTCCTATAAATGGGAACATAGTTGTCAAAACTGTTTCAATACATGTGGCTCTAATGTTGATTCTGAAAGGTTTATTTATTTAACATTGCCAGAGAGTAAAACAGTCACTTTTGCTAAATTAGTTAAAGATGCTAATCATAGCATGGAATGCGGTGAGTGTAAATCTGACATGTTTTCAACGTTAATTTTAAAGGAATACGGACAGTATGTAATTTTAATGATGCAACGATGTAGAGCTGATGGTTCAAAATTGGATACTTTAATAAAGAAGTTTACAGGACAGCAATTATCAATTTCAGGAAAAACTTTTGTAACAGTTGCAATAATTTTCCATGATGGACCTACTGTAACTTCTGGTCATTACACAGTTTATCTAAAATGTAAAAAAGGCTGGACAATGTGTAATGATTGTCAATTGGTTTTTAAGCAACGTTTGCCATTTGATTTAGCAAATTCCTATCTAATCTTCCTGAAACCTAAATTTTAGAGAGAATTGGCAACATCTGTACAAAACAATTTTACCATTTTATTGGATTACCATTGGAATTTTCAAATTTAAAGATTTTTAAAATTACCATTTGGCCTAAAGGAAAGGTAACCAATTGTATTGTGGACTTATATAATTCTTAATTAATGTTTCGGAAAACAACATTTTAGAGAGAATCAGTAACATCTGTACAATTTAAATTTTTGTATTTTATTGGATTACCGTTGGAAACTTAAACAAAAAAGATTTTTAAAATTACCATTTGGCCTAAAGGAAAGGTATCCAATTGTATTGTGGACTTAATTAAATCCTAATTAATCTTTCGGAAACCAAAATTTTAGAGAGAATCGGTAACATCTGTACAATTTAAATTTTGGAATTTTATTGGATTATCGTTGGAAATTTAATCAAAAAATAATTTCAAAAATTAACATTTGGCCTAAAGGAAAGGAAACTAGATGTATTGTGGATTTATTTGAGATATATTATTTTTGAGATTATGCTTCTGTAAGAAAATTGTCAGACGGTATTTTTTAGAAATAGTTTTTGTTATTAGAGGATATTTTTAATGAATAATATTTTGCATTTCGATAATGTTATGTTTAACTGAGAAGAGATTCTGGGCTTTTTTTAAACAATCTTTGAGATTGTTATTTTTTTTTTGCCCGCTGTTAAGTGATGAATGCAATTGCTTTCACGATTTATAGTGAAATGCAATATATTCTGAAAACAGCAAAAAAAAGGCAAAAAATTGTTTTTGGAAAATATGTAAATATGTGTACTGTATTATAAAATGTTTTATTAAATATTAATACTTTTTTCTTTTTTTTCAGATTGAGAAAGAAAATTTTCGAAAACTTGAACCATTTTTCTAGCAATTAAAATTAAATTTTAATTAATAAATAATTTTTTGAGTGGGTATGGTAAGTCAGAAATTTCATGGTCCCTTTTTTCCCCTTCTCCACAATCACATTTTCAGTTTTTCATTGTAATCTCTCAAGGACCTTGTAATGTGGTAATTGATTTTTAGTGGGTTTAAAAAAAAAAAAAAAAAATTACGCGTACCGTACGCGTACCGTAAAAAAAAAATCAAAAAAAAGTTTAAAAAAATATATAAAAAAAAGTTGATAGGTAAGGTTGGCTCTTAAAAGAGCCGTTGTGTTCGTACAGGGACAGAGGAAAGAAAGAATGGGAATATTAGTCGGTAGGACAAATGTGCTGGTCTATTTTATTGTTAACTAGGGCAACACTGGTCTCCCTATGAGCAATTAGACCATAACAAGTGGCGCACCGCATTGTAACCCTCGCAAACCGATGGTTAGTTTCCAGAGGACCAGAAAAAGGAGATGCTCCCCCCACAGATGAAGGGCTCAGCTGACCTGCCGAAGATGGACTCGGCCCTGCAGATGATGGACTAGGCAGAGCTGCTGTGGATGTGCTTGGTTGACTTACTGAAGGGTTTCCTCCAGTATGTCGAGCATATGTCCTACCGTGTACATCATAAAGGTGTCTTAACATAGTGTGATTCCCGAAGGAATACTTCTTGTTAGGATTCCCTCTTGAAAGTACACGGTCACAAAGCTTACAAGTCACTAAAGGTGCATTTACCTTTTTCTTGCCCTCTGGAAAAGAAAAATACTCCCATATGAAAGAGCTCTTTTGTTTCCTCCTTCTCTGCCTGATGGTAGTGCTGCTAGCCTCACTCTCAGAAGAGGTCTGCTGTTCTGCCATCGTATCACAAAGACAACTCAGCTCCTTCTCCTAAGGGATCACAAGCAGAAATGAGGGGAATGGGTGTGGTGTAGGAGAGTTCTAGAACTGAAAGTAGTAAAAACCAATCAAAAGTGTTGTTTCTTGATCACATGACCCAACGTGCGCGTACTTTACGCTTACGGTGCGCTTACGGAGCGCTTACGGTAAAAGTACGCATGCGCGTAAAAAAGACACGCGCACGCGCGCATGCGCAAAACAGGCACGCCCCTTCACTTCCGCGTAACATGCGCGTGCAGCGTACGCGTTACGCGCCGCGTGCGCGTGACACACGTCTACGCAAATTGCGTAACTGAACGCAAACAGCGTAGAAATCTAACGTACTAAAAGCAAGACGTGCGCTTACCGTACGCGCACGTTAAAAAAATACAAAAAAAAAAAGAAAAGGGAAAAAAAGATTCACTATGTTATACTACTATATCTTACCTGTTTAGTTTAAAAAAAAGGTGAAAATAAAAAATATATTGTAGAATTTTTAAAATGTAACCATAGTCTTTAAAGAGGATATAAATTTAAAATAAAAATATGTGAAAAACATTGCAAAAAAAAAAAAAAAAACGTTAAATATAAGAATTAGCATTTAAAAAACCTTGCAAATTCACTGAAAAAACCATGGGTTTCACACACGTTATAGTTAGGAATTAGCATATAAAAAACCTTAGAAATTCAATGAAAAAACCAAAGGTTTCACACATGTTATAGTTAGCTGGACATTTCACTCGTAAAAAACCAATGAAATTCCCCCGTTATAGTTAGTTCAGCTAACTATAACTCGCGCGCCCGCAATGCACTGCTGATGACGTCACATATTACATCACTCATGACATGGTCAGTGACATCACTCATGACATCACTGATGACATCTCAAATGACATCACTGATGACATCATCCAGTGAATGTGTGTTTTTCTGAAAATTAAATATGTTTTATATATGTATATCTCAAGGTATCTATATAAGTGTCTAAATGGATGATTTGTTTTTAAAAAATTGATTGTGTAACTGACTGATTAAGTGTATCATAGTGAATACATGGCTTACTGAGTAATGTTTAAATATGTAAATATCTGTATCAGTCTCTCACTTTGTGTATAAGTGGCTGCATGGGTTGGTGAGTAGCTACATGGGTGTCTATATAGGTTATTAGTTGTTTTTTTGAGTATCAGTCTGAGTGTCTGCATGGTTCGGTGGGGGGTATTATGTAGTGCATAGGTGCATGAATGAGTGACTCACTCTTTGTATGTGTTGAAGACAGCATGTGTGCAGGACTGTATGGGTGGATGAGTGTGTGTATGGGTGTGTTAGTGAGTGAATGACTGTCTCAATAGTGTCTTTATGAGTAACTACATATCTTTTAAACTAGTATATGTGACTATTGGTGTATATAAGTGAATATATGTGAGAGTGAGAGATTGAAAGAGTTCCTGTATTAATAAGTATGTGTTTCTATAAGTGATTGTTTAAAAGACTAAATATGTGTAAGTTTCCGTAGAAGTAAGTGTGGTGGTGTGTGTATAACTGTATATGCAAGTAAATGTATGTTTGATTCTTTATTAGCATGAGTGACTATGTGTGTGAGTAACTCTATGGATGAGTGGCATTGTGTGACAGGATGTATAGGTGTATGAGTACATATGATGAGTGAATACATGTATGAGTGACTGTATAGGACTGTTGGTGAATGAGTGGATGTGTATGTGGATCTTAGAATTACTGAAGAGGTTGTTGTAACTGGTATTGGTATGTCCATTGTTTTGAAAATTTTAGTCTCTATTTTTGAATGTGTGTATCAAACGATATATTACAGTGAGAGAAGGTCTGCCACTCTATCACAAGGATGATGTCATGATGTCATCAGTGATGTCATTTGAGATGTCATCAGTGATGTCATGAGTGATGTCACTGACCATGTCATGAGTAATGTAATATGTGGCGTCATCAGCAGTGCATTGCGGGCGCGCGAGTTATAGTTAGCTGAACTAACTATAACGGGGGAATTTCATTGGTTTTTTACGAGTGAAATGTCCAGCTAACTATAACATGTGTGAAACCTTTGGTTTTTTCATTGAATTTCTAAGGTTTTTTAAATGTTAATTCCTAACTAAAACGTGTGTGAAACCCATGGTTTTTTCAGTGAATATATATATATATATATATATATATATATATATATATATATATATATATATATATATATATATATATATATATATATATATATATATATATATATATTACCTACTGGCGGTTGCCTAGTTTCCATAGGAAAAGCGTTTTTTGATTTGCCAATATCTTTGGCTCCGTTTGACGAATCTTTTCTCAAAACTAATGTCTTGAAAGTTTCAGGGTGATTCGTCAAGCGGTAGGCCGAGAAAAAAGGGAGGTCCCAAAAAGCGTTTTCCCCATGTGAATTTCTATAGGAAAAATTGGAACAGTCTACAGCCGGAACTGCTGAACGGAATTACACCAAATTTGGCAAAAGGTAGCTCTTGGTTCAGAAAGTGACCTTTTTTTTAATGGTGTGAATCCGTTTAGTAGTTCCTGAGAAATTTAAAAAAGAAAACTTTCGATATCTGAGCACCGAGGAGGAGTCGAGACTCCTCCCGAGCACATGCTGACTTCTGATTCGCTGGGGGCAGGGTAGAAACACCTTGACCCCCTAGGCCTGCTCAGGGGGTTCCACAAGGACCACCAGGCCCAAGAAAAACATTTTTTTTTTAAAATGGCCAAATTTGCATTGGGTGCGTGAATCCGGCCGAGAAAATAAAAAAAACGAAGCGCGGGCTGCCGCTCTTCGTTATCTGATGGCCCCCAGGTGGACCAGGTCCCAGGGGCATTGTTTATGCTGAATGCAGGGGCCCGCGGGGCCCACGCAGCCCCGGGGACTGCCACCTCCCCGGGACTTTTGAAATATTATGCGCAGGGGCAGGCAGCCCCCCCACAGCCCCAGGGAATGCCACCTCCCTTGGGCTTAAATTAAATAAATTGGTGTGGGGGGGCTCCTGCCCCCCCACACTGCCCTGGGGACCTGCTTCTTTATGCACATTTCTTTCTTTTTCTTTACTTCTCTTGCCTCTTTCTGCAAATCTCTTTTATGTTCTGCATCTCTCTTGCCTCTTTCTGCATGTATGTTGCCTCTTTCTGCCCCTCATTTGGTTCTTTGTGGACCCTTCTGCCTCTTTCTGCACCCTTCTTCCCTCTTTCTGCACCTCTCTTGCCTTTTTCTGTACCCTTCTTATGTCTTTCTACACCTTTTTTGCCTCTTTCTGCACCTCTGTTTCTTCTTTCTGCACTTCTTTTGTTTCTTTCTGCACCTGACTTGCTTCTTTCTGTACCCCTCTTGCCTCTCTCTCCACCCCTCTTACCTCTTTCTGTACTTCTGTTACTTCTTTCTGCACCTCACTTGCCTCTTTTTGCACCTCTATTGCCTCTTTCGTCCTTCTGCACTTCACTTGCCTCTTTCTGTAACTCTCTTGCCTCTTTGTGCACCTCTCTTGCCTCTTTCCGCACCTCACTTGCTTCTTTCTGCACCCCTTTTGCCTGTTTCTGCACCCTTCTTCCCTCTTTGTGCAACGCTCTTGCCTCTTTCCACACATTTCGTCCCTCTTTCTGCACCACTCTTGCCTCTTTCTGTACCTCTGTTCTTTCTTTCTTCACACGTATTGTCTCTTCTGCACCCTTCATGCCTCTTTCAGCACCTCTGTTGCTTCTTTCTGTAGTTCTCTTCCTCTCTGCACCCCTCCTGCCTCTTTCTGTATCCCTCTTGCCTCTTTGTGCACCTCTCCTAACCATTTCTGCACCCCTCTTGCCTCTTTTTCCACCTCTGATGGTTTTTTCTGCACCTCTTTTTCTTCCATCTGCATTTCACTTGCCTCTTTCTGTACCCCTCTTGCCAATTTCTGCACATCTGTTGGTTCTTTCTGCACTGCTCTGGCTTCTTCCTGCACCTCTGTTCCAAATTTCTGCAACCCTCATGCCTTTTTCTGTACCCCTCTTCCCTCTTTCTACACCTCTCTTGCCTCAGTCTGCCCACCTGTTTCCTCTTTCTGTACCCCTTTTGCCTGTTTTTGCAACTCTCTTGCATCTTTCTGCAGTTCTCTAGCCTCCTTCTGCACCTCACTTGCTTCTTTTTGCACCTCTGTTGGTTCTTTTGCACTGCTCTTGCTTCTTTCTGTACCTCTCTTGCAAATTTCTGCACCCCTCTTGCCTCTTTCTGTACCCCTTTTACCTGTTTTGCACCTCTCTTGCTTCTGTCTGCACCTCTGTTCCACTATCTGTACCTCTTTTGCCTGCTTCCGCAACTCTCTTGCCTCTTTCTGCAGTTCTCTTGCCTCCTTCTGCACATCTGTTGCTTCTTTCTGCAGTTCTCTTGCCTCCTTCTGCACCCCTGCCTCTTCATTCTGCACTTCCCAGCTTCTTTCTACACCTGTCTTGCTTTTTTCTGCCCCCCGTTGCCTCTTTCTACATTTGTCTTCCCTCTTTCTGTACCTTTCTTGCCAGTTTCTGCATCTCACTTGCCTCTTTCTGGACTTCTCTTGCTTCTTTCTACACCTTTGTTGCTTCTTTCAACAATTCTTTTGACTCTTTCTGTACTTCTCTTGCCTGTTTCTGCACCTATCTTGCCGCTTTCTGCACCTCTATTGCCTCTTTCTGCACCTCACTTGCTTCTTTCTACCGACCTGTTACCTCTTTCTATACCCCTCTTTCCTCTTTGTGGAAGTCTCATGCGTCTGTCTGCACCTTTCATGTCTCTTTCAGCACCTCGGTTACTTCTTTCTGTACTTCTCTTCCTTTTTTCTGCACCCCTCCTACCTCTTTCTGTACCTCTCTTGCCTCTTTTTGTACCTCTCCTACCTTTTTCTACACACCTCTTCCCTCTTTTTGCACCTCTGTTGGTTCATTCTGCACTGCTCTTGCTTCTTGCTGCACCTTAATTGCCTCTTTCTGCACTTCTGTTGCTTCTTTTACACCTCGGTTGCTTCTTTAAGCAATTCTCTTACCTCTTTCAGCACTTCTCTTCCTTCTTTCCGCAATGCTCTTGCTTCTTTTTGTACCTCTGTTGCAAATTTCTGTATCCCTCTTGAATCTTTCTGCACCACTGTTCTCTCTTTCTGCACCTTTCTTGCCTGTTTCTGCACCTCTCTTGCCTCTTTCGGCACCCCTGTTGCTTCTTTATGCAATTCTCTTGCCTCTTTCTGCACCTCTGACTGAGAGGTAGTTTTAATCCCCCTGCCCTATTATGCACTAGGGCTTTACAGGGGAGGTCATGCTAATCACAGGGGTACCCCAACCCATAGTGTACCCTAGGTTATAAAGGTGTTTTCACTGTATTTTAAGTGTCCTTCAGGATAGCGCTGGCTCCGGGCCTGGTTAGTCAGAGTCAGTTACCACCAGTACCAGTCAGCAAAATGTTGGGAGCACAGGATGACTTTGCAACAAGGCTTCTTCCTGCACCTCTGTTGGTTCTTTCTGCATATCTATTGCTTCTTTCTACACTTTTCTTTGTCTTTCTGGACTTCTGTTTCCTCTTTCTGCATTTCTCTTGCTTCTTTCTGCGCCTTTCTTTCTCTCTCTGCACGTCCTACCTCTGTAGGCATAGTTAGAAATTAGCATTTAAAAAACCTTTGAAATTCACTGAAAAAGACATAGGTTTCAGGGACGTTAAGGTTAGAAATTAGCACTTAAAAAACCATAGAAATTCACTTAAAAAACAATAGGTTCAGGGGCGTTATAGTTAGTTGGACATTTCACTCATACAAAACCAGAGAAATTCGGTCATTATAGTTAGTTGAGCTAACTATAACTTGCGCCCCCGCAATGCACTGCTGATGACGCCACATATTACATCATTCAGGACATGGGCAGTGACATCACTGATGACATCTCAAATGACATCACTGATGACATCATCCACATGATAATCTGATGCACCTCCTCACACGCTAATATAACCTTTGATACACCCACTCTAAAATACAGACTACCATTTTCGAAACCATAGACACACCAATACCAGTTACTACATACCCACTCACTGATTCCTAGGTCTACACCCACATCTACTCATTCACCCATACAGTCACTCATACATGCAGTCACTCATCAATACAGCACTATCATTTGCACTCATACACCTATAAAGACAATCACACATCGCCACTCATCCATAGAGTTACTCAAACACCTAGTCAGTCATGCAAAGAATCAATCAAACTCCTATTTACTCACTTATACAGTTATACACACACCACCTCACTTATTCATACAGATACTAACACATACTTACTCTCTTATACAATCACTGATACAAGCACACACTCATCCATACAGTCACTCGCACAATCACTCACTCTCACATATAGTCATTTATATACTCCAACACTCACATATACTGCCTTTCACATTTGTAGTTACTCACACATGTACCACTGAGACATCCATTCACTCACCAACACACCCATACACACAGTCACCCGCCTATACAGCCCTTCACAGATGCACTCTTGAACCCATACACTCAGTGAATTACCCACTCACACCCCTTCCACCCACCCACACAGACACTCAGGGACCCATACAGATACTGAGACAACCAATCAATAACCCATATAGACACTCATGTAGCTACTCACCAACCCATGCAGCCACTTAGACACCAACTGACAGACCGATACAGACATTTACACAGTTTACTCACTAACCCATGCATTCAGTAAGGCACGTTTAATCACTCACTTTTACAGTCAGTCACGCACCTACTAAATCATCTATTCAGACACTCATACACCCTCTCATACTTCAATACACCTTGACATATATATATATATATATAAAACGTATTTAAACTTTGCAGAAACACACATTCACTAGATGATGTCATCAGTGATGTCATCAGTGATGTCATTTGAGATGTCATCAGTGATGTCACTGACCATGTCATGAATGATGTAATATGTGGCATTATAAGCAGTGGATTATGGGGGTGTGAGTTATAGATAGCTCAACTAACTATAACGACCGAATTTCTCTGGTTTTGTACGAGTGAAATGTCCAACTAACAGCCCTGAAACCTATGGTTGTCCGGGAGCAAATCACAACTGGGGGGCAGGGTGAAACAGTGACTCTTTCCGATCAAAAGGGGAGCGATGAGTCAGCTAGGGTTGAAGAAACCTCCAGTGACCCCACAGGGACATCCTTAACAACTATGGAAGTGTTGTTCCACACCCTTTCGGAAGACATAAAAAAGAGGTTTGCAGTCTTCAAATCTAATCAGGGAGAGATTAGAAGTTTCTGCGAGTCACCAGAAAGGAAGATAGACCTTTTAAATCTAAGAACTGAGACACTGGAAAACTCGGTAGGAGAGTTGATAGACGAACTGTGTATTATCAAAACTGACATACTGGCCTTGAAAAAAGAAGAACAAGAGGTTCAAGACAAACTAGAACAACTTGAAAACAATTCCAGGAGAAGTAACCTGTGAATATTGAATGTCTCAGAAGGAAAATATGGTCTTAATATTGAAAGAAACGCTACAGTTGGAGGAGAATGAGGAAGAAATAAAGAGAGATATACAAAGGGTGCACGGAGACCCTTTCAGGAGGGACCCTAACAAAACAAAACCACAGAAGATCTTGCTTAACTTCCATACGTATTCTCTAAAAGAAAAGATTTTGAATATGGCCCTAAAATCTAAATCATTGAAAGTTAGAGACTTCTCGTATGAAATACGGTCTGATCTAGCTAGAGCTACCCTAGACAGGCAATGGGAGCTGGGGAGAAAACTGGAGGACTTTAAACAATTGGGGGAGGTCGCCCCCAACTCAAATTCCCAGCATCCCTAAGAATTATGCACAAAAACAAAATGCATAAAGTAAGGTCTAAACAGGAGGCGGACGAGCTCTTAGAGAGCATGAGGAAAGGCAACATTTAATATCTCTATATAATTTCTTTCTCTGGTGGCAGGTTTAAGCTGATTAGTTATTATCAGAGGGCTGTAGGGGACGGGGAACAGCCATTACAATGCGGTTTTTACCACGCGCAGCCTTTACATCGCATGCGTTACAACGCATGCGATGTTACAACGCAATGCCATTACAACGCAAGTCTATACATCGACTTGCGCTAGATGGCGTGCTAACATTACAAATAGTGTAGTTTACTATCCCAACACCTTCCCTACTGTTAAGAGGACTGGAGTTGGAATAGTAAATTACACTTTTCTAATGTTATCACGCCATCTAGTGCAAGTCGATGTAAAGACTTGCGTTGTAATGGCATAGCGTTGTAACATCGCATGCGTTGTAACGCATGCGATGTAACTGCACGCGTTGTAATGACACGCGTTGTAATGTCATACATCCGTAGGAGACCCTTCTGGGGGGTCAACAAATATAAATTAAAAGATAAAAATGAATAGATAAGTTATCAAATAACAACACACAAATAAAAGAATGGTCACATAAAAAAATAACAAAAAAAACAAGAAAAAGAGGTGCAGGAGCCTATCTAATGTGCTATACTTATGGCTCCCGCACGAATAGAGAATTTTGGGTGGTGAGTGGACTCCGGATGAAGCAGCTAGGACTAACAGCTAGTCCAAGATAATACTGGGGTGGGTTCTCCAGGGTAGGGCTTCAGGTGGGAGAGGAGGAAAGGGTTCACTGGGTGGGGGGCATGTGCGGAAGAAAACAAAAAAAAGTTCCTCATTCACTTCAGTTAAGTTATCTATTTTAGTCAGGAATGCACTGGTCAGGCCTCTTTCTTTTTTAACTTTGCCTCAAATCCATATCAAGCTCAAAAGTAGTTTACTTAGAGAATGATTCAGCTGTTATCGTGGAATGTTAATGGTCTGCGTGTTAAACAAAGAAGGGCCAAGATCTTGCAATATATCAGAGATTCTCCAGCACAAGTCATCATCTTGCAAGAAACCCACCTAACAAAAGAGGAATCCACTACCATATTTAAGAACCAAAAATGGGTTGAGCATATGGTTTGTACTGATCAAAGTGCCAATGTCAGAGTGGTCACCATTCTAATTAAAAAACAAACTAAGGCACGTGTAATAAAGTCGCTTGTTGACACTTGTGGTAGGTGGGTTATTTCAAAAGTAATGATAATGGGTAACCCCATAACGTTGGTAGGGTATTATGATCCAAACCATGATGACCCGGAACCTTTAAAAACTATTTTCACCAACTTGCTGGACTTCTCAGACCCTGTGATTATAGCTGGGGATTTGAATATTGTATTAGATCCTAAATTAGATAAATCACCAAATAGTAATGCTGCCGCAGTATCTAAATCTCACACTTATCTGCATTCAATTATGAAGCAGATGGGACTTAGTGACATTTGGAGAGAGAGTACGGGCTCACAATTGGGCGCTTCCTATTATAATGGAAAGTATGGTCACAAATCTAGGATCGATTTTGCCCTGATCAGTTTTAGTTTGAGAGGGAGAGTAATGGATTTCGGTTATTTGACGTCCCACTTATCTGACCACACAGGGTTGTATCTTGATTTAGATCTGGAGAATAGGAAGTTGGGTAGAGTTTGGACTCTGGATCGAACACTGCTTCAAGATTCAAGGGACATGGCTCACCTGAGTCTTGAAACTAAGGCATTCTTAGGCTATAACGTGGGTTCTGCTTCGCCTCCTATAGTGTGGGACTGTTTGAATGCGTTTCTGAAGGGAAAGAGTACTAGCAGATTGTGTTTTAGAAATAGGCAGTATAGGGAGGAGATTGCTCAAATCGAAATAAACATGAAGACCATCGCAGCAAGCATGAGTAGTGCAGAGGAAGTAGAGGAAAGTCTGGAAAGCAAGGCCAAGATGGAGAAATTAAGAGAACAATTGGATTCAACTCTCCAGATGAGAGTCCAAAAGAGATGGGGGCAAGTAAGCTGGCCCATTTTGAGTACCGGGAAGGAACAGGGAGATTACTGGCCTGGAAAGCAAAGTCAGACAGAACTCGGAATCTGATAAGAGTAATTGAAGATGGGGGCAAACCTAGACTGACCACTGATGAGGAAATAGAGGGAGCTTTCCATGACTATTTTCAGCAATTGTATCTGGAAGACAGGCTGATTAATAAATCTGAAGCTGAGGCATGGCTGAACGAGATCACACTCACTCCTCTGGATACCTCGCAACAACAACTCTTAGAGCAGGAAATTACACATGAAGAAGTTAAGAGAGTGATTTCTTCAGGCAAGGGGGTTATGGGGGCGGGCACCAAATGGTCTACCCATGGAGCTTTATAAAAGCTTGGGGGTGGTCCTAGTTCCAGCAATGACCCAGCTCTTTAAAGGCATCTTAAGGGATGGTAAGAAATTGCCATATTCTTGGGGCGAAGCTACGATCACCTTAATATTAAAACCAGGAAAAAATCCTGCAAGCTGTGAGTTTTATAGGCCCATATCGCTGCTAAATGCAGATTACAAGATTTTCGCCAAGGTCCTTGCTGACAGGTTAAGCAAAGTAGCTGGCGATATATTACATCTCGACCAAAAGGGTTTTGTTAAAGGGAGAAATCTTTATGATCTTACATATGATTTATTAGGCGCAGTAGATCTAGCCATAATGCACTCGCTTTCCTTGGCAGCTATGACTCTTGATGCCACTAAGGCCTTTGACAGAGTCAATTAGGTGTACTTGGAGGCTGTTATGGAGAGGTATAATTTAGGCTAGAAATACCGCAGAGCAGTCAAGTTGATATACCATAGCCCATCTGCGAAGCTGCTGGTCAACGGCAACTTAACAAGGCCTTTTAAGATTACATGGGGCACTAGGCAGGGCTGTTCCTTATCTCCCCTCTTTAATTTGTACATCGAGCCTTTTGCTCAGAAACTTAGAGATGAGGTTGAAATCGTACCATTTAAGCATGAATGATGGTAGAGAAAAGTGTCCCTCTATGCAGATGATATACTGATTTTCACCTCAGATCTCTCAACAGCCCAGCCTGCAGTGATTAGACATGCTGAGGAGTTTGGTAGAATATTGGGACATGAGATCAATGTGGGGAAAACAGAAATCATGTCCTAGAATCTGAATGGGAGTCAACATCAGACCAAAAGAGAAATGAGGTATTTAGGGGTCAAAATAGTACAAGATATCGATGAAATTACAGAGGCTAACAGGTCCAACATAACCAGGGAATGTATGCGGCTCATGAAGAGCTGGGCCCATCTCCCCCTGACAATCTTTGGTAGGATAAACCTGGTTAAAATGATGGTTTTGCCAAACATTACCTTTCTTTTTAATGCAATCCCACTGCATTTCTGTAAACCTTCCATTGATAAACTTCAACAGGCTATAAACTCCTTTAATTGGGCCTATAAGGGAACTAGAATTGCCTGGAAGAAGTTGAGATGCAGAAGAGAGAAGGGTGGGTTATGTCTTCCAGATTTATAGTATTATTCTTGGGCTTTCCAACTTTCCCACTCGAGGATGCTGTTAAAATCCCCCGATTGTTCCGGGGTTGGTCCATGTTTGCTGCAATGCTGAGGGGAGTTAATTTAACTCAGGAGGGCTTTATGTTTAAATATGGAGACCCTAAATGTTTTTTAAAGATAAGGTTGAAAGTGTTGCAGGCAATGGCCAGAATATGGGCTAAGATCAGGAGGCTGTTGGGACTTAACTATTTTTCCAGCCTGGCCCCTCTCTGGGACTCCCCAGGGACCCCGGATTGCTTAAAGGACAAACTTGCACAACCACTAAGGGATGCCGGTCTCAGTGAATGGGGGGGACTTAGCTCAGGAGGGCACACTCCAACCCTGGGAAATTTTACACGCTCGGCTGGAGGGGAATATCTCCAAATTTAAATGTATGCAACTTAAGAGCTGGGCTCAAAATCAGAAATAAAAAAACACACAAAGAGGTAGAGCAATTAACAGTCGTCCTTATTCTGTTTGTCTGAACGTAGTTAGCCAGGGGAGCACACCTGATTTGTTAAAACTGCCCTCACCCACAACAAGTTGTGGCATGCTTCATCATAGGGCTGCTACTGACGCCTCTGCACAGACCAACGCTAGAGGCGGAGCAATAGGGAGGGGTAGACAATACAACAGTGATAAAGAAACAAAGGAAAAATACAGGATCCTATGAAAGTGCAGGAGAATGGTGATTTAAAACTGGCTTAGGGATATCAGTATAATATTTTATTCTTTGATTCCCAAGTCAGAGCTAAAAAATGGTTTACTAAGATATACCTACGGATGATGGTGGTGTGAGTGGATTAAGTACTCACCACCCCTCCGTCTGCATAGAGGTCGACATGTTTCAGCCAGTTATAGGTTCTTTATCCTTTCTTCATCAGGACAGGTAGGATCCCTATGCTGTTTTTCCTAACTACACTCCTCTAGTATACCCACTCTATGGGTTTTTACTCCACCTGTGAGTCTGGAGTTGTTGGTAACATTACTCTTCCATTGGAAACGAGTTTATTTGGTCGAACACTAAAACTGGCACTGAGAGAGACTTACTACAGTGGCAGCGGATCACTCGTGATGAATGTGTGACTACAGAGTGTCGCCCTCTTCTACAGAGGGTCGCCCTCTTCTCCAGTGCCAGTTTTAACGTTCGACCAAATAAACTTGTTTCCAATGAAAGAGTAATGTTACCAACAACTCCAGACTCACAGGTGGAGTAAAAACCCATAGAGTGGGTATACTAGAGGGGTTTAGTTAGGAAAAACAGCATAGGGATCCTACCTGTCCCGATGAAGGCCGGATAAAGAACCAATAACCGGCTGAAACATGTCGACCTCTATGCAGACGGAGGGGTGGTGAGTACTTAATCCACTCACACCACCATCATCCGTAGGTATATCTTAGTAAACCATTTTTTAGCTCTGACTAGGGAATCGAGGAATATAAATATACTGATATCCCTAAGCCAGTTTCAAATCACCATTCTCCTGCACTTTCATAGGATCCTGGCTTTTTCCTTTGTTTCTTTATCACTGTTGTATTGTCTACCCCTCCCTATTGCTCCACCTCTAGCATTGGTCTGTGCAGAGGTGTGAGTAGCAGCCCTATGATGAAACATGCCACAACTTGTTATGGGTGAGGGCAGTTTTAACAAATCAGGTGTGCTCCCCTGGCTAACTACATTCAGACAAACAGAATAAGGACGACTGTTAATTGCTCTACCTCTTTGTGTGTTTTTGTATCTTGTTGAGGAGGACGAGGTAGGGTTGATCCTCCTTCACTCCCTTTTACATTGTGTGTACTCAAAATCAGAAATCCCTTATTGGTGCAGGAAACTTATTGGAGGAGTATCTTCTGAGAAAACCAGTGGGAAAAAAATAAATCTCCTTCTGGTACTGGAATACCGAAGAAGTAATAGACGGGGAGTTCAAACTTCCGGAAGATTTATGGGGGGGTCTGTCTACCACGAGAGCCTGTTCATCAACTCTGGAAAGAATCACTGGGTACCCTCTTTCGGACGGTTACACCGGCATGGTTAAGGAGGAATCATTTCTTCTCAATCCATAGGGCCTACCTGACTCCACAAAGACTTTCAAAGATGACGAATGGACCTCCTGTAAGATGCAAGAAATGTGACTTGGAGAGAGCATCAGACATGCATATGTTTCAGGATTGCCCGGCTATTCATGACTTTTCGGTAAGGGTTGGTGAAACCATTTCAAAGATTTTAGATCTCCAAATTAAGGTAAGCCTATCTTTGATAATATTTGGGATTTCTGAAGATGTCATAGGTACAGCTAGATCATTTCTTTTCTATGTAGTACTGCTGGCCTGCCTGGAAATCTGTCGGAGATTGACGGAATGTTCGCCACCTCAACATTCAGGCTATCCTCTGTTACTTCGACATCTAAGTTAGACTTGAAAAGATCTCAATCAAGGAGGAAAAAAGCTCTCTGGGAGTTTTTATTAAAATGGCTAAATACTGAGGATGTCGTATATGGTTAGAGTCTCCATCATTTAATAAACATATTGCTCTATGATTATACCTCTCTGGATCTCTCTGGACTGCGATGGGCCCTTTCCACTGCAGCTTGGCCATCTAAGCAGTCACCCGTAAATACTGGAACAAATAAGAGAGTGGACCTTACCTGTTGGGGGCGGTATCATACCACTGCAGAGCTGTGCCTGCAGGGTAGAACATAACCCATGCCTGTTTGTCGGATATATCGAGCAAAGGCGGTTGGTTTGGCAGCAGAGGAGCTACAAGCAATATTGGACTCTGGAGCAAAAGCCTCCCTGATATTCTTGGATCTATCATCGGCTTTTGACACCGTTAACCAAGAGATCCTAATCGGAAGATTCCTTGAGGCAGGAGTTAAGGACGCTGCTCTTAATTTGATCAAATCACATCTGAACAATAGGTCTTCCTTGTGGGGTACCGCAGGGCTCCTCGTTGAGCCCCACATTGTTCAATTTGTATGTGACCCCCTTAACTGATATTATTAGGCAGTTCGGCTTTTCGTTGGTCTCCTACGCGGATGACACTCAAATAGTGGTGTCCATTTCAAGCTGTGTGGAGGAAACCGCAGATTGTTTTAGCCAATGCATGTCTGCGTAGACCAATGGATGAGTGCGAACTGTCTAAAGCTCGATGGAGAAAAAACAGAGGTTCTCCTGTTGGGCTTCGACACTTCTCATTGGTCACAGAACTGGTGGCCTCCCAGTATGGGAGTTCTTCCTGTCCCAGTCAATAAGTGAGGAATCTGGGTACTATTTTTGATGATAAATTAACATTTCATCATCAGATTAATAAGGTCTCATCGGTGATCTTCCTGACAATGAAGACAATCAGGAAAATTCGCACTTTTATCCCTCCAAATGCATTAAAAACACTGGTAACCGTTCTAGCCTTGGCCAGACTTGATTACGAAAATGCATTGTATGCGAGCCTCCAAAACAGCATCTGCTCAAACTCCAGAGGGCACAGAACGCAGCCACCCGACTGCTGTTGGACATTCCCAAACTCCAGTCTATCTCCCAAGGCCTGAAGAAACTTCACTCGCTTCCAGTGAAAAAGAGGATTGAATTAAAATCCTTATGCCTGGCCTACAAAGCTATGCACTGGACTGCTCCCTTGTTCCTGAAACAACACTTCACCTGGTACCATCCAGCCAGAAACATAAGATCATCACAGAGCAAACTTCTCCAAACCCCCTAATACAAAAAAGCTTGATGGGGGGCAGAAGTTTTGTTCTGAGCACAGTGAAACTATGGAACTCTCTCCCGATGAACATCAAACTCAGCCCCACATTACTCTCCTTTAGAAAATCACTAAAAACCTGGCTGTTCTCCAACTAAAGCCACGGTCTTTGTTATTCTTGGCAAACCTTTCCGCACATCGTCTAGACGCCCTTGGGCATTCGTGCACTATATAAATTTAAAATCAAATCAATCAAAATCAAGAGGTAAGCTGCTCCAATAAACTGGAGCTAAGTAAGAAAAGGCTCACTGAAATCTTCACTGCAAGCCTATATTTGGGATGTAACTCTCATACACACTTTAAAGATGGCTTAGAAAATGTAAAGATATGATATTTTAATAGCCCAAACTATCATCATTAAGGAAGGTATAGTTAAAGCCTGTGCAACAGGCTAAGACTGTCTGGATGTTCAAATCAGCAACCATCCAAGTCCAATAACGTTGAATCAATGTGAAACAGGACCAAACATGGATTTCCTCTACAGACCCACAATTTGCAGTTTCTGCCAAGTGTCCAGACAATGTCAGCAAGTCAGAAGTTCACGGTCATTAAAATGGAGGTAGTTGGGGCATTGGACACTTATGGATGAGTTATTATACCATAATCTTGAAGGCCACTCAATATATTCCACATGGAGGCCAATTATGTTATTCAATACAGCAAAACATTTCACACTTACATAAGTTGCTAAACCAAAATGCTTTTATCCCTCTCAAATTCAGCATTTGTTTCTGGGACATTTCTATATTTTTTATTTATCAGCATGTAGGAAATTGCCCGCCCAATAAGATAAGCAATAGCTGTTAAATATTAAGAGCACACTTAAATGGCAGAAATCAAAAATAATTTTCATTACTTACATAAAACTCAATAGAAAGGCAAAGACTGTTCGGGCCTCGAATTTAATGATTGACTAGGGGGGCCAAGTGATCTATCTAATTCTTTCCAGGGCAAGGCAGCTGAAAGCCAAAGTAAACATGTGATCCCCGATCTAGGTATTACCAGCACTTTAGAAATTCCACGATTATTGGAAGGTTTATCATCCCCCGGGCCAAGAAACCGTCCAAATGATCCTAACGAGATTGAGACTCTTAATTCCCCTGATACTGTGGAGAAATCCGGTTCAATTTTATCTTGGAATATTGCAGGATTGAACTCAAAAGTACTGATTCCAGAATGGACCACTTTTATTAATTTGCATAGTATTTGCATATTCCAGGAAACATGGCTTCTCGACCCACAACTGCTTGTAGGGTATTTAAATTTTAATATACTAGCAGAGAAGGGTGCAAAAGGGCGTCCCTCAGGGGGATTGACCATCTGGATAAAGCAGAATTTGGAAATTAGTGTGAAGATACTTCCATCTAACCACAGGGATATCCAGATCGTCAGTCTTAAACAAGGGCAGTCTAAACCTGTGGATATTTACAACGTATATGCCAGGAGCACAGGGGGTAGGAAATCTGAGACAATAGCTGCCTGAGAAGACCTTATCGAAAGATATTCCACGCAATCGCATATAATTGTTGCTGGTGATTTTAATGTGACATTCGAACCCTTGTTAAGTTGCGACTGGAACCTTACAATGGAAGAAGATGCCCAATGGGGTATTCCAAAATTGAAACTTGCACCAATTAAAAGATGGTCCGAGGTGGCTATCCAGATCAACTCAATTTGTTTAAACAAAGGCCTTAGGGCAGCCAATGGCAGGACTGCACAGGACAGGTTGGGGGTAAGTACCTATAAGAGTAGTTTGGGCCAAAGTAGAATAGATTATATTCTAGTGAGTCTAAGACTATGGAACTACCTAGAGGATATGTTGGTTATTGATCGGTTGGAGAGCGATCATAACCCTCTATGTATGTTTTTATCCTGCTGGGTATTGACCGTACCTGAAAGTGTGTATAACGAATCGTCCCCCCCAAATATAGTTCCTACAAATGATATGTGCCATTTGAAGTGGGTGCAAATGGTAGATAACCAGGTGAAAGTAGACTTTATTCTTAGTAAGTTAGCACACACAACCCATGAGATGAGGACCATCCTTAGTAGCAGCTCAGACCTTGAGTCTTTTACCAGGGTTCACGAAACGTTTTTTCACAACTAAAAAACCTCTTCATTAGACCAGCCAAGCCAAGTAAGGAATTGCCCAATAATTCGCCACGCTGGTATAACAAAGAATGTAGGCAAGCTCGTCTTGCTTTGGGGCAAGCTATAAGAGTAGGAACTAGTAGTGCTGTCCGCAGCGCAAGTATTGACTACAAAAATTTAATGTATAAAGCAAAACGTGCATGGGATGAACAGAGGAGGCAAGAGCTCAAAAAGGCTAGTGCCCTTAAAAACTCAAAGTGTTTTTGGAGTATAATTAATTGGGGATGTGGTGGGAAACCAGAAAAACCCCACTACTGGGTTGCACAGGATGACTGGGTGGTTTATTTTAAGCCCCAATATGCAAAAAGCCCGGCAGTAAGTATAAGGGAACAACCTACCTACACACCCTTCTTGGATGAGGCATTTAATATAGGGGACGTAAACTTGGCACTGGAATCTGTGGTTGCTGGTAGGGCGCCGGGCATTGACGGTGTCCCAGTAGACACTTTTTTGCATGGTAAAAAGTCCTGGGGTAGGTATATACTGTTATTAGCGAATGCAGTGGCGAAAGGAGCGCCCATCCCGGCCTCATGGAACGGTGCGGAAATTATACCAGTTTACAAAAAGGGGGATAAGACACTCCCCGGTAATTACCTCCCGATTAGTCTGATAGATTCTATGCAAAAGATTTTAGGTAGAATGATTTTAAATAAAATCCAGGTCTAGGAGCGAGAGCAGAATATCCTATCACACCTCCAGGCAGGATTTAGGGCTTGCACCAGCACCATTGACCAAGTATTACATTTTTCAATGTTGCACTGGAAGGCAGTGCAACTGGAAAAGGGTAGTTTATATGCTGCCTAAATCGACTTAAGGGCGGCTTTTGATCTTGTTCCACGCTCTACTTTGTGGTCGGTTTTGCACGATTTGGGCATGCCTTGTGCCTTTTTAACACTGGTCATGATACTCCATGAGCATAATTATGCACAGATTAGGTGGGGTTCCCCTGGAAATGTTACCAGCCAGTTTCCAGTAGAGAGAGGGGTACGACAGGGATGTGTCCTGGCACCCACTTTGTTTTCATTGTATATTAATGGCGTAGCCAAGCTAATGATCGCAGACAATGTAGATGCCCCAATTTTAGCTGGTGTCAAAGTACCCATTTTAATGTTTGCAGATGATACCCTAATTGTTTCCAAGACCCCAAGTGGGTTACAGAGAGCACTAGTTATTTTTGAAGAATTCTGTACCACACGAGGCCTTGAACTAAATGTGCTAAAATCTAAATTTATGTCTTTTAACCAGCACAAAACCTTTAAGGGAAAACGTTTTATGAATAACTTACCGCTTGACCAAGTGAGGGCATTTAGCTATCTGGGTGTAAATGTCCAACAAGATTTACATTGGAGCCAACAGACAGAGTTGGCAACGCTTAAACATCGCCAATTGACTGGAGCCTTATGTTCTGAGTTTGCTAAATCATTTACTAAGCCAATTGCTCCAGTCCTCCGAGTCTATGACGCGAAGGTGGTTAGTTCTGCCCTCTACGGTGCTGAGATTTGGGGTTTTGAGAATCTAACAAAAATGTCTGTATCTGAGAACAAGTTCCTACGTAATCTTATTAATCTACCACAGAGTACTCCTATGTGTCCCCTTTTTTATGATTTAGGAATGAAGCCAATTAATTATATTGTAAAATTGTGCCCGGTGTTATATTGGAGGCGCTTGTGGTTAACCCCCGAATTAAGAACATGTGCCACAGGTCTTATGGATATTATTAACCCCTTCGGTGCTCATGACGGAATGGTTCCGTCATGACCCACGGTTGAGCTGTGCTCATGACGGAACCATTCCGTCATGACCACGCCCGCGCAAGATTCCGTCAGCACAGCGGCGGAATCTGCGCAGCATCGAAGGGGTTAAGTATGATATCTTTCACAAAATCAAATGGCTAGTTGGCATCAGGGGCATTCTTGGAGAATTGGGAATGGAAACACTATGGGAGGATCCTCTTAATGCTAGTTTTCCATCTAAGAGGGCACTCAAGAATAAATATTGGGAGATAGTAGCATCTAAGACTTTTAGGTCAAGTGCTCCACTCTCGCTTACAGGGACTTTCTTTTAAAGATGTAATTGGCCTTGAAGCATACTGGGATGATATAACTAAGCCACTTGATAGGAAGCTCTATTTTCAACTTAGAATTGGAAGCTTGCCAATTAGAGCATTTACATCGAAATGGTCCCAAGGCGGAGTGGCCACCTGTCCTAGTTGCTTAACACCTATGGAATCAGTTATTCACATTTTATTTGAGTGCCCGGCATACTCTGCCCCGCGCAGGGTATGGCTAAGACCCATGTGCAAGCTACTTGATACTAGGAGTAGTGTGTTAGCAGCTAGAATTATCTGCACAAGTACCATTCCTTTTGTTTACATATCAGTGGCAAAGTTTCTTGGGTGGTCTTGGGCTCTAAGGAGGAAAATGATTAGTGGTTGATTTTCTTAAATATCCTATTTGTATTATATTTATTATGAAAATATCGCATCTGCATTTTTAGACTATGAAGTTTTTTATTGTGCAATGTTTTAAAGTCTTTCTTTTTTTAAAGCAAGGGTATGAACTTTTATGATTAATGTATACATTGTGCTTTTATGACAATTGTTAAATACAGCCTGCTTGACTTGACTTGAAAAAACTGAATATAAGAAATTTAAATTAGTCAAATATAGGAAGCATTTACTGGTTTCTAACCTAGAACAAATACTTTCTGTAGGAAGATTGAGTATTATGTGGTGATGTTGGTTAGGCTTCACCATGCAATACTCTTTCAATACCCAAGAGATGGTCCTTGGATTCTGTTGGAAAATGGCCTTCTCTGAAGGATCACCCCAAACATTTTGCCATCCTCCTCCTCTTTTTGCTGGATTCTTTTGGTTGGCTTTAGGACTAGAGCACTTTCTAGAGCACTTTACCACTGCTGACCAGTGCCAAAGGGCATGTGCTCTCTCCTCTAAACATGGTAACACTGGTGTACACACAATTGGAATATTTAATTTACTTGAAAGACCTTGTAAAGTGATATACCAAATACCCAGGGCCTGTAAATTAAATGCAACTAGAGGGACTGCAGTAATGATTGTGCCACCCACACAAGTAGCCCTTTATACATGTCTCAGGCCTGGTACTGCAGATCCTGTGTGTGCAGTTTTACTGCCACTTCATCTTGGCATTTAAACCTCTTTGGCAATCCTGAAACTCCCCTTATATTACACATACCTCACCCATAAGTTAGGCCTTATGTAGCCCATGAGACAGGGTGCTGTATAAGTAAAAGTTAGGACATGTACTTTTAAGTTTTGCATGCTCGGGTAGTGAAAAACACTTACATTTGCTTTTCACTACCGTGAGGCCTACCTCTCTCATAAGTTAGCATTGGGAATTCCTTAATACACCTCTAAGCTGTAATTCCTTATTAGAAAGGAATAGCTGTGTCATGTGTAATATTTTTTGAATGTTAATGGCAAATCTGCTTAACTAGTAAACTTGGATTTTTCATTGATGTTTTAGAAATGCCACTTTTAGAGGTAGACATTGTTATGCTCTTACAGCTCTGTGCACCTGCAGCCTGTCTCAAATACACATCTGGGGTGGGTGACAGCACTTTGTGCATTTCCTCTAGACAGCCACAAACACAGGAATGTTAGGTGTGTCTGAGAACTCATCTGCATTCTGAAGGCTCTTCCAGAGCAGGAAGGAAAGGAGGAGCTGACACTTACACCTAAATAGGCAGTGTCCTGTCCCCACACAAATGGGTGATTGCACCCCACAGCTAGTCTAGAGCCAGGGCTGGGTAGGAAGGGCTTCTATGCACTTCAAAAACTCTTCTTTGAAGTCATCTCAACTTCAAAGGCACAACTGGGTATAAGTACCGGGGCTCTGACGCACCAAATCGGACACCTCTGGACCTCTAAAGAACTTCTGCCAGAAGAACTGCTGTGCTGCTACAAGGACTGTCTCTCTGCTGGACTGCTGGTCTGGAAGGCCTGCTTTTCTGCTGTGCATCCCTGCTACCTGGTATCTCTGACCCCACTGAGGGAGAGCTGGACACGGCCTTGCAACTGAAGTGATCTCCAAGGGCTTGTTGGCCTGTCTCCTTTTTCGTGAGACTCAGGGCTATAAAAGTCGCTATCCCTGCTCCTGTTCATGGTTCACTGGAAGTGGAACCAGATACATGCACCAGAGAGATCGGCGCATCTCCAGTCTACGTGTAGCAGAACCAGTGCATCAACCCTGTTGTGGGAGTAGAAGTGGTACATTGTTTGCAGAACAAGTGCATCGCCTTGAGAGCCAGACGCATCGGAACCACGCACTGCAGCAGTGTGGAGAGATCGATGCATTCCGTCGACGGGGCTGAGAAACTTTCCGCGTCACACTTCAGAACCAACTCACTCTCATCACCATACTCTACCAAATTGGTATCAGTGGAAATACCCTCAAAGGGATCACCTCCTTCCTCACAGGACGTGCACAAAAATTCTTCCTACCGCTCTTCACCTCTAAACCCAAGAGTATCATCTGTGGAGTCTGCCAAGAATCCTTCCTCAGCCCCACCCTCTTCAATGCCTACATGACACCAAAGGCTAACATCATCCTCACCCATAGATTCAACATTATCTCAAATGCTGATGACACCCAATTCGTCTTCTCTCTCATGTAAGATACCGACACCACCACAGTCAACTTCCAAAATGCCATGACCGATGTCGCCAAATGGATGAGATCCAACTGCCTGAAGCTGAACACAAGCAAGACATAAGTGCTCATCTTTGCAAGAAACACCTCCCCATGGGACGACACATCCTGGTTCACTGCACTCAGGCCCTCCTCACCAACAGACACACACAACCTCAGCATCATCCTGAACAGGGATCTCTTCATGAAGCACCAGATCAATGCAGTAGCCTCCTCCTGCTTTCTCACCCTTTGAATGCTTCGGAAGATTTTCAGATGGATCTCCGTCAGCTCCTGAAAAACAGTGACTCAAGCTTTCATCACCAGTCGACTGGACTATGGAAATGTACACTAAGCCATAACCGCCACCCATCTCCTCAAATGACTAAAGACCATACAGAATGCTACAGCCAAACTCATCCACAACCTGCCCAAATGGACCAGCATCTTCCCCCACCTCAGAAGCCTGCACTGATTCCCCGTCCAGAAGAGATGCCAGTTCAAGCTGTTGACCCCTGCCTAGAAGGCCTTTTACAATGCCGTACCCTTCTACAACAAAAAACGCCTGACCTTCCACCAGCCGACCCAATAACTCCGATCAGCATTACCTCGCCTTTGCTCACATCCAGTGGAGCCACAGAGTAGGTCTAGCCTTCTCCTACCTAGCCTTCAAGTCCTAGAATTACCTCTCACTGCATCTCCGAACCTCCCCTTCACTTACTGACTTCAGGAAGGAACTCAAGACCTGGCTCTTTGACAAAAGCTCCCCATACCTCAGAGCCACGATACACCCTGGGGTGAAAGGTTACCCGTACAAATACTGATTGATTGATTTATTGATTGATTGATTGATTGATTAGCTCAATCCTCATAGAGGGGCAAAGAGCAGCCAGGCTTTACTAGAGGAACATGGGTTAAGCATTTCAGAACATCAACATGGACGATCAGTAATTGACACGACTCGATAGAAATCCAACACCAATTTTTAAAAATAAAGCATATTTGTATATAAATTTAGACTCCAAAATGTAGTCAATATGATAAGTATAACAGGAGTTATGCATTTTAGAAGCAGGATTAAATCAGTTCAAAATAGCACTGCAAAACTTTATTATTGCGGTCAATGGGAAAAGCACTAGTGACAATCAGTTAGGGACACAATTAGTGTCACTTGCAGGCCGAGTTACGTGGAGCCCAAGGAAGGTAAAGCTGATCCGTGTTCCAGGACCAAGCCACGACAGTCAGTACCATTTTACCTGCCTAGAGAAGCCTGGGTGCAGAGTTGTCCTGGCTGTCCTTGGTGCTGAAGCGGGAGCCACTGGGGAACTGGTTTTACCGCTTGCACAATGCTGGTGGAGAACCGGGTGCAAAAGGTCAGGAACTAAGCCACTACTGATATTGGATGAAGGTTTTGAGGAGTACTCTCGGGGTGCAGCGTCGAGTAAAGGCTGGTAGTTGCTGGACTGCTGACCAGCAAGCAATGGCAGCGGGAAGGTCAGTAGAAAGTTATTTCAATGTCCGAAGGCCTTGGAGAAAATCGTAGCCACTTGAAACTTGCTGGAGTTAAGGACCAGTAGTGGGCGGTAAACCCCGCTCTGCCAGCAAAGTACACAGAGTTTTGTTCACTCCGCTTGGAGTGCTGAGTTCAGCAAAAACTCGGCACTCACCGTGTAGCGGAGTTTATCACTCCCATGTGGTCTAGGAAACTGATCAGGAACGTCCATAAGTATTTCAATAGAGCCAAAATGAGCCTGTTCTCACAGAAGATCCTCAGATATATGCTGTCTATACGAAGAAAAAGCTTTTGAAATGTCCGAGCCAGAAAAATACAACGACACTACGAGACGGATATGACTAAACCCACCCATGGCCAATTGTAAACTTGTATCAGCACACAAGGTTAATAACAAACGCAGACCCCTTTACTAGTACATGAAAGAAAGACAAGAATGAGAAACTCACTTTCCACCTTGAAATGCTTGTTTCAGTATAGAAATAGCAAATGTTACAGCAACATCCTAATAAAATCGAACTTGTTCATACTTTTTGAGAATTGTTCAAATTTAGAAAGTGTATATAAATGTAGAGATCTAAAATCCATGCTTCACTTATAGATTTTTAATTTGAATTTGAATTTGAAAGATACTTCTAATAATGCCCTTTTTGTTGCATTTGACCAATTACTCGAAAGTTTAATGTTAAATGTAGTCACCTCAGCACAAAACACTCACACCAGTTTCTAGGACATGCACATCCTTGCCGTCTTTCCATGTCCATTGTGTGACTTTTGGTGGGTGCTTTGATTGTGTGTTCTTAGTGTGAGCTTAGTGCGTACGCAGAAAGACCAGTGACAGCGACAGATTGTCAAGGACTGCTGGGCTGCTCCAGCTGATGTCCCCGAGGCTGCGTCTTGTCTCTAAGCCTTCTCCTCACTTCATCTGTATTTGCAGTCCTGTGTGTTCTCACAGTCGAATACTGCTTGTTGATGCTAAATCACTGCACGCCCCTTGCTGCGAAATAAATAACATGGTTAGTTTTGACACAATGCATTTGGTGCTGTGAATGATTTAGGAGCATAGCTCCTTTCACACCCTTCACCTTTCTAACCACTGGTAAATTTTATAGTAGAACCATTTGTATAGCTCTTGCTGCTTTATTTGTGACTTGGCACTGAAGTGCTTTGCTAGCCGCTTCACTTTATCACGCTCATTTGATTGAGCGCTCTGCAAAAAGGAAATCGAAAGAGCCTCAGGGCACCAGACACCTCCCCTGGCACTGGCATGCTAAGGACCAGTGCTTGACGAGTGAACGCTTGCCTGCCACAGGCCACTCGTTAGCGACCGGTAGGGGAAGAGAAGAGGGGGCAGAGCTCTGAGGAATCTCGTGGAGCTTTACATAACTCAGTGCAATTCTTCGGAGCACAACTCTGCGAGCTTCGCCCATCCCTAGTTAGGACTTAGTTTCCTACAATGCACTGGACCATCTACTTTTGTGCAATCCCTCGGAGGGCCTGATGGCCTGTGATTCTTTGGTTCTAGAACAATGTTTTTACATGCAGTGTACACAGGACTAGAACCACTAGTCCACTGGAGTCTGGAGTTGCCTTTGACTCTCAAAGGGGTCCACCTTTTGGGGGAACCAAGGTTTGGTCAAGAACTAGTCACAGTCGTGCAGTTCCAGAAAGGGTGCCACAGGTGCAGAGTACCACGCCATTGCTTAGTGCAGATCCTGTTGTCGCAGACACTGGTTTCTTCATTGTCCTTTGAAGCAAGTCAGATCAGAACGGAGGTTCTGGTGTCAGGGGTGGCCCGTAAATCCTAGATTTAGGGGTGTTAGTGGTGTAGGTGCAAGTGGCCAATGGGCTATCAGCCCAAGCAGCTAATTTGCCCAGATGTGACCACATCCAGGGGTGTAGCTTACCTTTTCTCCCAAGGACCCTCTGTTCTACCACTTTAAAAATGGCAGAAGTCTTACTTGGCTGTACAGACCAGGCAGCCCCCCAAGAGTTGTGGCTAGCCTTGAGGGTGTACACCTCCTGAATACCTAATTTTCCTGCCTGTCTGGGTGCAAGTGGGCCTGGGGCAGGCTGTTTCCCCTTTTAGGAGGCAGTCAGGGTACATATCACAGGTGGTGAAGTCCTTGAAGCTCACTGCCTTATGTAGCACTTCACTAGCCATCCTTTCAGGGAGGAAGGTGTCACTTCCTTCCTATCCAGGACATTGTTTCTGACTCCTGGAAGACTTCACACCTCCTGGCAGGGGGTCAGATTCCTGTCTTAGTAGCAACAGCTGTGAGCTGACAGCCAGAGAACAGGAAATGCTGGGGCAAACAGATGGGAAATTTTTCAGGTAGATACCTGGGTGCATGCTGCACCCTCCTCAGCAGGAGATTTGTGTCAGGGGTAATGCGGTACGTTGTTTGATAGTAAACATGACATATTTTAGTGGCACCATAATGGCGCTGCCAACCTCTGATCTGCCCAGGTACCAACCCATGTTATCATTTTGACCGCTTATCATTTACAGTAGCCTTTAATGGTAAAGACACTATAGGGACATATAGGTCTGCACTTACATGTCCTCACCTTTTATATAATGCACCCTGCCTCCTTGGCTCAGGAGGCCTTCCTTACGGAGTGACTGGCATATAGTAAAAAAGTGCATTAACTTTGCTTAGTCAAAAACATAGCAACCCCAGGCCAAAAGTGGGGGTAACCATGCTAGAATGATCCTACCTTCCTCCATATATATGTATATATACATACAGGATCCACATCCGATCCAAAGAAAAGAACTCCCTAGTCCAAGGATTGAACAATGTTCACAATCTTAAGGGGAGTATATGGCCACTAAAAATCTAATTAATAGTTGCCCCATATTTAAATTCCATCCCCTTATACGGGATCACATTTGTTTCATGTAACCGGTGTAAACAGATATATATATCTATATATTTGAGATTTAATTCATTGTTGTTAAGCGAGTCAACATACTCCTCAGCCGAGGAGCAGCTGCCACACCAAACAACAAAAAGGTAATCTATATATCTTGACCACAAAGTTATCTTCTCGATCCAAGGGTCATTCACTTCTCCCCAGGCCACATGCTTCTCCCACCAGCCCACGAATAAATTTGCAGAACTGGGGGCGAAGCACGTGCCTATCGTGGTTCCGCGTTGCTGTTGATAAAGTTGACCTACAAATGTAAAGAAGTATATATATATATATATTCACTGAAAAAATCAAAGGTTTCAGGGGCGTTATAGTTAGGGATTGGCATTTAAAAAACCTTAGAAATTCACTAAAAAAAACATAGGTTTCAGGGGCGTTATAGTTAGGAATTGGCGTTTAAAAAACCTTAGAAATTCACTAAAAAAACATAGGTTTCAGGGGCGTTATAGTTAGCTGGACATTTCCCTTGTACAAAACCCTAGAAATTCCCCTGTTATAGTTAGTTCAGCTAACTATAACTCGTGCCCCCGCAATGCACTGCTGATGACGTCACATATTACATCACTCATGACATGGTCAGTGACATCACTGATGACATCACTAATGACATCTCAAATGACATCACTGATGACATGACTGATGGCGTCATCCAGTGAGTCTGTGTTTCTGTAAAGTTTTAATATGTTTAATATATATATTGAAAGGCCTGTTGAAGAATGAGTGGGTGTACAAGTGTGTGAATGGATGATTTTCTAGGTGCGTAACTGACTCTATAAGTGAGTCATTAAATGTATCTTACTGCAGACTAGTGACTAAACTGTGTGAATGTCTGTATGTGTCTGTGTGTTGGTGTATAAGTGGCTGCATGGTTTTGTGAATACGTATATGAATGTGTATATATGGGTTATTGATTGGTTGTCTCAGTATCTGTATGGGTGCCTGAGTGTTTGTGTGGGTAGGGTGTGTGTGACTCTGTGCATAGATGTGTGAGTGGGTGATTCTATGGTGCATGGTTTTAAGAGTGCAACTGTGATGGACTGTATGGTTGGGTGAGTGTATGTATGAGTGTGTTAGTGATTGAATGTATATCTCAGTTGTACATGTGTCAGTAACTAGATATGTGAAACGCAGTGTATATGTGTGTAAGAGTATATAACTATCTATATGTGAGAGTGTGTGATTGAGGGAGTGCCTGTATGGATGAGTGTGTGCTTGTATTAGTAAGTGTATAAGAGTGTCAGAATTTGTTAGTATTTTTATGAGTAAGTGAACTTGAGTGTGTTTAACTGTATAGGTGAGTAAATTGGACTGTGATTAATTATTTGCATGACTGACTAGGTGTGTCAGTACCTCAATGGATAATTGGTGGTGTGTGAGTGTCTATATAGGTGTATAAATGCATATGATAGTCCTGTACGGAGTGACTGTAAGTATGAGTGACTGTACAGGTGAGTGAGTGGAGATGTATGTAGACCTAAGAGTCAATGAGTGGGTATGTAGTTATTGGTATTGGAGTATCTATGGTTTTCAAAATGACCGTCTGAAATTTTGAGTCGGTGTATCAAAGGTTATATTAGGGTGTGAGAAGATGCACTAATTTATCACATGGATGACATCATCAGTGATGTCATTTGAGATGTCATCAGTGATGTCACTGACCATGTCATGAGTGATGTAATATGTGACGTCATCAGCAGTGCATTGCAGGGGCGTGAGTTATAGTTAGCTGAACTAACTATAACGGGGGAATTTCTAGGGTTTTGTACAAGGGAAATCTCCAGCTAACTATAACGCCCCTGAAACTTATGTTTTTTTTAGTGAATTTCTAAGGTTTTTTAAATGCAAATTCCTAACCATAACGCCCCTGAAACCTTTGGTTTTTTCAGTGAATTTCAAAGGTTTTTTAAAAGCCAATTCCTAAATTTAACGTGCATGAAACCTACGTTTTTTTCAGTGAATTTCAAAGGTTTTTTAAATGCTAATTCCTATCTATAACTTATCTCTGAAGATGTCATGTTTAATGATTTTGATTGGATTTCTATATTTTTCAAATTCAGTGTGTCAATTTCATTAATTATCTTTTTTTTAAAATACTTTTTCATCACCATTTTTTAAACTTATTTTTTCAATTAATTCTTTTAAAAATTAAAAAATGTTATTTGAACTTAATGGGTTTTACAAACATATTTTTTATATTTTTCAAAATATTTTTTTAACTATATGTTCAAAACTGTATTTTATATATTTTTTTCAATGTTTTTGGATCCGCGCACCCTATGCGCACCGTTCTCGATCCCTACGTGATAGCATCCGTGCATGATACGAGTTGGGTACGTGTTTAGTACGCGATCGCAATGCAACAGGTACGCGACTCCCAGCCTATACGCGACACGTTCGATGTACGTAACACGACGTTTACGCGCTTCCGCGATGCGTCATGTGTGTCTATGACGCGGTAGATGCGCGGATCCTGCGAAATATTTAACATTTAAAAAAACATATATATATGTATTTCATGTGAATATTAATTGAAGACAAACTCTAAACTAGTCTTAAAACTAATATTTTTTACATCTAATCCTATATTCCTTTTTAATTCAATTTCACGGATGCGCGTTGGGTGCGTGCTGCATAAGTGCAGGGTGCGCGGATCCCATGTGACCTGCAAAAAAAGAGATTTGATTGGTTCATTACACTTCCTCTTCTAACTATTGAAAGACCCCACCCATTTCAATCATTCTTCTTTGACCTTCTGTAGAGCACCATCTCTTTGGAGAGAAGAAGATTTTCTAGACTAAGTTTACACTTAGCTCTAACTTTTTTCAACCAAAAATGGCTTCAGGGCAGCAGGCATCACCTGCATCACCTCATACTTCTGAGGATGCATTTTTGCCAGAGGCACCACCCAAAAAAAGTTTTTCTTCAGTGGTGTGGAAATTTTTTACTTTTCCCGAGGGGCAGAATAAGACCAATGCCACCTTGGTCACGTGCAAGATTTGCAAAAGAGTCCTATCGAGAGGGGATCCTAACAAGAAATACTCTTGCGGCACGGCAAGTATGATGAAGCACATGAGGACCCTTCATCCGAACAATCTTGCACAAGAAGAGTGCCGACAGATGAGAACCACTCCTGCTCCTGCGCCATCCACCTCATCGCAGACGAGCACATCAAGAGTGCATCCATCAGCCCAAACCTTGGACATCCGTCCTCAATTTCAATTTTTAAAAGTGGTCTGCACTAAGTGCAATAAGACTTTGTGCTATGGTGAGCAGTCGATCGATCTGATCTGCCGCCGGCAAGAAAGTCACATTTGCTAGTTTTTTTTGTTTTTTTTTATTGTTCCCTGAAGTTCATTGTTTGGTTTCTCCTGTCTTGTTTTTTGGGGGGTTTTTTGCAGAAAAACCCAAAAAATTAAAAAATTGTCCAGAAAACCCCCAAAAATTATAAAAGAAGAAAGAAGAAAAAAAAAAGTTCTTATAAGAACTAACTTTCCTGGTTTAAAAAAAGCGCTACATTTCTTTGTTAGTGTTAGTTTAGATGAATGTATGTGTAGTATGTAATTGACTGAATGAATGTATTAATAGTGTATGGTGAATGTATAAGTGCAGAACTATGAGGAAGTGCTGCAGCATCACACAGTAACCTCTTTAACTGCAGTGTGCTGTAGTACTTCCGAAGCACAGGGATGCAACATATGTACATAAATATGTTGCAAATCTATGCTTCTCTCTGCACGGCTGCTTAAACTGCAGCCATGTGGTGACACAGGCACCCTTACACCATAGTGCAAGGATATCTGTGTCATGTGCTGTTTGTTTTTCTCCAGGAAGAGCACACCTTCCTGCACAAAAACAATGAGAAAAGGCATTTTTCTTCTTCAATGTATGCTGAACATTTCAGCATGCATTGAAGATATAAAAATGTGGAGAAATTAAAACAATTCTCCTTGTTGTGCTTTCCTACACCAATTTTAGAATGGTGCAGCATTCACACACATATCGAGATTTATGATTTCTGATAAATCTAGACATGTGTCTTGTTCTATGAGTATTAAGTGCAATCATGCACAAAAACACTTATAGAACACCCTTTCAACACAAAGTGGTGTGCATGATGAGGTTATATTTACATGGAGTATAAAAAGTGCACAGAGTGCCTTTTCCTCTCTTTGTAAATATAAAAGAGTATCTTGCACAATAACTATGTTACAAAAAGTGACATATTTCCGTTTTTAAATTTCCTTGCGAATGATAGAAGGTAAACACAGAGTTTTGTCTGCAAAGATGTTCAAAGAAGAATGATTGAAATGATTGCGGTCCTTCAACAGCTAAAAAGTAGAATTATTATGAACCCCTCAAATCTCTTTTTTTGCAGGTCACGATATCTGATTATGGTCAGATTTCAAATCTACATAAACAGAGTGTTTTTAGAAACATGTTTCAACCTTGTAGCTTCTTGCAGGCCTCTTCATTCTGCATATTGAGACTTAGTTAAACTTACCTTCGCAGTAATAGGAATAAAAAATGGTATACATTTTTTTCTGTTTTTCATTCAAATATAAATTCATATAAATTGCTTATTTTAAAATTTTGATCTGTGAAAGAAAAGGAAAAAAAAATTATAACATGTAATAATACATGTTTTACAACACAGCATAATTTCCACAAAGTAATTTTTTTGCCTTTTTTGCTGTTCTCAGAATATATTAAATTTCACTAAAAATAGTGATTTCAATCATACTCATCACTTAACAGCGGGCAAAGAAAACACAATATCAAAGATTGTTAAAAAAAAACAACATGCCATTCGCAAAATACAAATCACAGAAATATAAAATGCACACAGCTAACAAATTATTTTAACTTTAACTTACAAAAACTGTAGATGATTTCGGCATAAAATATTCACCAAATCTAAAGTTGAATTTTTGGAGGATGCACCACGCCCACAACGTTTTCCTTCAGTGATGTGGAAATTTTCTACTTTTCTCGAGGGGCAAACAAAGACCAATACCACCTTTCTCATGCACAAGATTTTCAAAAGAGTTCTGTTACGAGGGGATCCTAACAAAAAATACTCATGCGGCAAAGCAAGTATGATGAAACACCTACGGACCCTTCATCCAAACAATCTTGCACGAGAAGAGTGCAAACAGATGAGAAACACTCCTGTTCTGTATCTGTAAAAAAGAATCACAAATAAATGTATATTAATAACTTTCAAAATTATATTATTCCATTACTGTACAAACACATTTTACATAAATACTGACTAAGAAACTATGTCCCTGAACCACAAGTGTGTCGATGGTTAAAACACTACATGCATAGTGCATACTACTTTGAAGCAGTTCATGCCCTAAAGCCTACCTCACTAAAACTCTACATGCTAACTGACTAAATGATTACAGTACTATAAGGAGACACACTGGGTGAGTGACAGGGTGTTTGCTAGAAGAGTATGAATACTAACTAGGGAATTGAAGGTGTGGAACACAACTGTGTAGGTGATTAGAGGACTGCATCCATACTGCATAGGCATTTAAAGCAGTCCATGTGCTAACGCCTGCTCACTGCATGACTACTTGGGTACTGACTGAATGATTAGAGTACAGCACGGAGAGTGCCTAGGTGAATTTATAAGTGCTAGGCTTTTCGCACAGGGAATGGATTAGTACTTGGTACTGAATGGGTCACTAGATGAGTGCAAAGAAAGTGACAAGATGTTTGCTAACTGTATGGATACTGACTAGGAAATTTAAAGTGTGAAAGACAAGTGTCTAGGTGGTTAGAAGACTGCATGCATAGTGGATAGGGGTTTGAAGCAGTCCATGTGCTAAGGCCTGGCTCAGTGCATGAATACGTAGGCACTGACTGAATGATTAGAGTACTGCAAAGATAGTATATTGGTGAATTTATAAGTGTTTGAGTTTTCGCACAGTGAATGGATTAGTACATGATGCTGAATGGGTCACTAGAAGACTGCAAAGGGAGTGACAGGGAGTTTCCTGGAAGTGTATGGATACTGACTAGGGAATTGAAGGTGTGAAAGACAATTGTGTAGGTGGTTAGAGGACTGCATGCATAGTGGATAGGGGTTTGAAGAAGTCCATGTGCTAAGGCCTGGCTCAGTGCATGAATACTTAGGCAGTGACTGAATCATTAGAGTACTGGAAAAAGAGTGTCTTGGTGAATTTATAAGTGTTTGGTTTTTGGCACAGTGAATGGATTAGTACATGGTGTTGAATGGGTCACTAGAGGACTGCAAAGGGAGTGACAGGGTGTTTCCTGGAAGTGTATGGATACTGACTAGGGAATTGAAGGTGTAAAAGACAAGTGTATAGTATGTTAGAACACTACATGCATACTGCATAGACATTTGAAGCAATCTATGTGGTACTTAGGAACTGACTAAATAATCAGACTACTTCTAGGACAGTGCTTAGGTAAAACTTTTAAATTTTCAGTTCTGCCACAGTGAAGAGAATAGTACATGGTACTGCACCTTAGTGTCAAACCCTGACTCATTTTATCAATGCATAAGCAAAGGCTAGCTTCTAATGCTACTAAAACTTGACAACATGACAGGTTTTAAAAGAGTTATCTGCTAAACAATACACAATGTTACCAAATGCTTCTCTCACACTGGTTCCCAAATGCACACAGACTCACAGTGTGATTCTAGACAACAAGCACTATACCTAGGAGTTTACCAAAAATCATTCCCTACTGTGGAAGTGGTAAGGGAACTGCACACACTCTTCATATTTCAGGACTGCACTTTTGTGTCAAAGCCTGACTCATTTAATCAAAGCATAAGCAAAGACTGGCTTCTAATGCTACTAAAACTTGACAACATGACCGGTATTAAAACAGTTATCTGTCAGCAAATACACGATGTTACCAAGTGCTTCTCTCACAATTCTTACCCAAATGCACACAGACTCACGGTTTGATTTTAGACAATCAACACTATCCTAGGAGTTTCCCAAAACTCATTCACTAGTCTAGAAGAGTTAATGGTACTGCACACAATCTACATATTTAAGTACAGCACATCAGTGTCAAAGCATGACTCATTTAATCAACGCATAAGCAAAGACTGGATTCTAATGCTACTAAAACTTCACAACATGACAGGTTTAAAAAAAGTTATCTGTCAGCAAATACATGTTGTCACCAAATGCTTCTCTCACAGTGATCCCAAATACACATTAACTCACACTGTGATTCTAGACAAGCACCACTATCCCTAGGAGTTTACCAAAAGTCATTCACTACAGTGCAAGTGGTAAGGGAACTGCACACAATCTACATATTTCAGGACTGCACTTTTCTGTCAAAGCCTGACTCATTTAATCAAATCATAAGCCATAGCTGTCTTCTAATGCTACTAAAACTTCACAACATGACAGGTTAAAACAGTTATCTGTCAGCAAATACACGATGTTACCAAATGCTTCTCTCACAGTGGTTCCCAAATGCACACAGACTCACTGTGTGATTCTAGACAAACAACACTATCCCTTGCACTATACCAAAACACATTTCTTCATCTAGAAGTAGTACTACATTTTAGTATAGAAACAGAACATAACTCATTTCACAAATTCATAAACAATGACTTGTTTCTAATTCTACCAAAATATAAAAACAGCACAGTTATCTGTCTGCAAACACATGAAAAACACAAATGCTTATCACAGAATGGTTTCTACATGCACACACACTGTCAATAAGATTGTAGAGAAAAAAAGTACTCCCTACACTTTAGCAGGAGAAATACATTAGTCTGATTAAAATCAAAATAGTCTACATACATCCCCTCACAATTAAATAACTCATCTTTCAAGTTCTTTTGTAGATTAAGAAGTATATCAGTCACTCACCATATATTCTTTTACAGAATCTCTGCACTGTGCACCTCTCAGCAAAAACAAAGAATGGAAAAGTTTCCCTTTCATTTTCCACACATATACATGTAAACATCAAATCACAATCCTTCACACATAAACTCAAAAGCAAACACACATTTCTATTGGTTAAACATTTCAACCCTTTCCAACTGAAATACATTTCAACCCTTCCCCCAATCTGCCTTCTGCCTGTTACCATAGAAACAGGTCATGGAACACTGCACTAAGCACACAGGTCAGAAGTTCAGCACACAATGTTCCTACACAAGAGAGGAAGTGTGCTTCACTTTTCAACATATCAGCTAATCATATATAATGTTCCTTACAATCTGTTTTTGTTAACCAATAAGAATCATACCTTTAAAAAACAGAAATATACACCCTACCTTTCAGTGTACAAAGTAGTCATACAACCAAAGTGATTTCATGTCTTTTTTTTTTAAATTCCGTGGATCCGCGCACCCAATGCGATAGGATGCGCGCACCGTGCGCGCATTTCGCAGTATTTTTTTTAAAGGGGGCCCCAGGGGGTCCTTCTGGGACCCCCTAAGCACCTCTAGAGGGTCAGAGTATTTCCACTCTGCCCCCTTTATATGTGTTACACACTTATTCCCCTTGCTTCTTCAGCCTCGCTTCTACCGAGGCAGAAAATGGCCGCCAACAGTTCCTGGTTTCGAATGTAGAGAGACACTCGACAGCCAATTAGCATTCAGCGCGGGAGGGTGCGCGCTCGGTTCGGGGAGGGTGCGCTCACTGTGCGGGTAGGGTCCGGGGATCCTCCCGGCCATAGATATTTATGTACTTTTAACTCTAATTTTCTCAGGAACTACTGAACGGATTCACACCATTTATGCAAAAGGCACGAGTCTGAACTGAGGACTACCTCTTTGCCAAATTTGGTGTTCAGCGGTTCGGGCTGTAGCTGCGACAACAGATCCTATGAGAAATTGCATGGGGAAAACGTGTTTAGGGACCCCCTTTTTTCTCGGCCCCCGCTTGACGAATCACCACAAGATTTTCTGGGTAGGAGCGGAGCAGAGCTGGCCAAAAGTTTGGAAACTTTCGCGAGGATTCGTCAACCGGTGCCAGACTTATTGAGAATAGAATGTTGCGGATTTCCTATGGAAAATAGGTCCTAAGTATAACTACCTACTGGCGACCGCCAGTAGGTAATATATATATATATATATATATATATATATATATATATATTCACAGAAAAAAACACAGGATTCAGGGACGTTATAGTTAGTTGGACATTTCACTTGTACAAAACCAGAAAAATTCAGCTGTTATAGTTAGTAGAGCTAACTATAGCTCGCGCCCCTGCAATGCAGTGCTGAAGATGTTACATTACTTATGACATGGTCAGTAATATCACTGATGACATCAGTGATGATATCTCAAATGACATCACTGATGACATCATCCATGTGATAATCTGATGCACCTCCTCACACCCTAATAAAACCTTTCATACACCCACTCTAAAATACAGACTGCCAATATCGAAACCATAGACAGACCAATAGCAGTTAGTACATACCTGCTCAGTGATTCTTAGGTCTACACACACACAGCTACTCATTTACCCATACAGTAACTCATACATGCAGTCACTCATCAATACAGCACTATCATATGCACTCATACAATTATACATACACTCACACACCGCCACTCATCCATAGACTTACTCACACACATCCTCAGTCATGCAAACAATCAATCACACCCCATTACTCACCTATACAATTATACACAGACCACCTCACTTATTTATACAAATACTAACACATACTTACTCTCTTATACACTCACTGATACAAGCACACACTCATCCATACAGCCACTCTCACAATCACTCACTCTCACGTATAGTCATTAATATACTTCAACACTTACATATACTGCCTTCCACACATGTAGTAACTCACACATATACTACTGAGACATCCATTCACTCACCAACACACCCATACACAAACTCACCCACCCATACAGACCTTCACAGATGCACTCTTGAACCCATACACCCAGTGAATCACCCACTCACACATTTATGCACAGAGTCACCCACCCCCACCCACTCACACAGACACTCAGGCACTCATACAACCAACCAATCAATAACCCATATAGACAGTCATGTAGCTACTCACCAATCCATGCAGCTGCGTATACACCAACTGACAGACTGATACAGACATTTACACAGTTTACTCACTAACCCATGCATTCAGTAAGATACGCTTAATCAGTCGGTTATACAATCAGTCACACACCAACTAAATCATCCATTCAGACACTTATACACCTACTAATTCTTCAATACACCTTGGCATATATATCTATATATTCACAGAAAACATAGGTTTCAGGGGTGTTATAGTTAGCTGGAGATTTCACTTGTACAAAACCATAGAAATTCCTCTGTTATAGTTAGTTATGCTAACTATAACTCACACGCCCGCAATGCACTGCTGATGATGTCACATATTACATCATTCATGACATGGTCAGTGACATCACTGATGACATCACTGATGACATCTCAAATGACATCACTGATGACATCACTGATGACATCATCCAGTGAATGTGGTTTAGTTTGAAATTTAAATATGTATTATATATATATACCAATCTGTATTGAAGATTGAGTGGATATATAACTGTCTGGATGAGGATTTAGTAGCTGTCTGACTGTCTGTTTAAGTGAGTAATTAAAAATGTCTCACTTAATACATGGATTAGTAACTAAACTATGTGAATGTGTGCATCACTGTCTCTGTTGTTGTATAACATGCTGCATCAGTTGGTCACTAACTACATGAGTGTGTATATTAGTTATTGATTAGTTGGGTGAGTATTTGTATGGGACATTGAGTTTGTGTGTGGTTGGATGGGGTGTGTGTAACTCTATGCATAGATGTGTGAATGGTTGATTGACTGGGTGTATAGGTTTAAGGGTGCATGTGGAAACAGTTGTTTGGGTGACTGAGTGTATTTATTTGTGTGTTGGTGAGCGAATATATGTTTTAGTTGTACATCTTCAACAAAGTAAAAAAATAAAAGGCATTGTATGTGAGAGTTGGTGAATATAAATAAGTATATATAAGAGTCAGTGATTGTGAGAGTAACCATATGAATGAGTGTATAATTGTAATGGTGATTTTTTAACATATTAACTATGAGTTACTATGTGTTTTAATAAATGAGGTGTTGTGTGTATAATTGTGTAAGTGAGTAAATGTAAGTGTGATTAATTTTTTTCATGAGTGAGTAGGATGACTGCATAACCGACTAAGATGACTGCTGATGTGTCAATGTCTATATATGTGTATAAGTGCATTTGATAGTGTTCTATTAATTAGTGACTGCATGCATAAGTGATTTTGTTGTTGAATGGGTAGTTGTGTGTGTACACTTAGGAATCAGTGGGTGGGTACGTCATAACTGGTATTGGTGTGTCAATGGTTTCAAATATGGTACTTTGTATTTTACAGTGAGTGATGAAAGGTTATACTAGTGTATGATGAGGCGTATCATATTGTCACGTGGATGATGTCATCAGTGATGTAATTTGAGATGTCATCAGTGATGTCATCAGTGATATCACTGACCATGTCATGAATGATGTAATATGTGACATCATCAGCAGTGCATTGCGGGCGCGCGAGTTATAGTTAGCAGAACTAACTATAACAAAGGAATTTCTATGGTTTTGTATGGGTGAAATGTCCAGCTAACTATAACACCCCTGAAACCTATGGTTTTTTCTGTGAATTTCTAAGGTTTATTAAATGCCAATTTCTAACTATAATGTCTCTGAAACCAATGTTTTATTCAGTGAATTTCAAAGGTTATTTAAATGCTAATTCTTAAGTGCAATAGTAGTTATACCTATTTTTTGTACTGATTTTCTACAGTTTTTTAACTGTTTATTTATAAATATTTTATTCATTAAATAACATGATGTATTTTTCTGAAAATTGAAAAAAAAAATTATAATTAAAACTGAAATATTGTTTAATTTTGTATTTTATTTTAATATATTCATATTATTTCTTTTTTAATCTTAATTTTTCCCAAAAATTTTTCGGAGTCGCGCACCCAAAGCGTACACATCACGGTGGGTGCGCGGATTCTTTATATTACATGATGTGTGCGATTGTTATGCGACCAGTCTGCGACTCCTGCTCCCGCGCATTCGTGACACATGCGCATTACGGTACACTTCGCTTGCGCGGTGGTGGGTCCCGCGTTGGTGGGTCCCGCGTTGCATAATATACGTGCTGGGGCACGCTGGGTGTGCGACTCCAGCAAAAAATTTCAATGTTCTAAAATGATATGTATGTGTGTTTAATATACATATTAGGGCAAGAGACTATCTAAGATATTCATAAAAATAATATATTTGTACTTATAATAAACTTATATTATTTTTAAATATATTTTCGCGAAGTCGCGTCGGGTGCGTGCTTCATGAGCGCAGACCTCAAAAAAAAAGATTTCATTGGTTCATAACATTTCCCACTGTAACTATTGAAGGACCCCACCCATTTTAATCATTCTTGTTGGAGCATCTTTAGAGAGACATCTCTTTTCCTACAAGAACCCTTTTTGCTTGCTTTGTTGTGTTTTTCAAAAAATATCAAACAAAATGGCATCTGGACAGCAGCAGGAGGAAGTATCTTCTGAAGAAGAATTCTTGCAGGAGGCACCACGTCCACAGAGGTCGGAATCTGTCGTGTGGAAATTCTTCACTTTTCCACCTGGAGAGAAGAAAGTAAATGCGAGAAAGGTGACAAGCAAAATTTGTGACGAGTCCTGTCAAGAGGCAGTGAAAATAAATACTCTTGTGGCACTGCTTCTATGTACAAGCATCTCCGGACCACACATCCTCTCAATCTTGCTCGGGAGGAAATGAAGCGAGCTGCTTTGAACCCCTTACCATCTGTAGCGTCCTCAGGAACACCTGCAATGGACATTAGGCAAGAATTCACCTTTCTCGAGCAACACTGAGTGAAGTGTAAGAAACGTATATGCTTCGGTGAGCAGTCGGTGGATGCAGTTTATGCTGCGCAACGCAACCATCCTTGTTAATTTTTTTGTTTTTTTGTTTTTGGAATGATAAGTAATTCTAAATGTTTCTTGTTTTATTCGGGGTTTTTTTGTTAATTTTTTTAAAAAACCAAAAAAAATACAAAATTGTAACAAAAAAATACAAAAGAAAAAAGAAGGAAAAAAAAGTTCTTATCAGAACTACCTTATCTGGTTAAAGAAAGAACTATAATTGCAAGGTAATGTGTGAAAGTTTGGTTGAATATATGTATACAGCATGATTGACTGAAAGAATGCATTAGTAGTGTATGGTGAATTTATAGGTGAAGATTTATGAGGAAGTACTGCAGCGTGACACTGCAAGTTCTTTAGCTGCACTGCACTGTGGCACTTCCGAAGCACAGGGATGTGACATATGTACATGAATATGTTGCAACTCTGTGCTTCCCTCTGCACTGCTGCACAAACTGCAGCCATGCGGTGACACAGGCACCCTTGCACCATGGTGCAAGGATGTGTGTGTCATGTGGAGATTGTTTTTGTGCAGGAAGGGACACCTTTCTCCCCATTGCACCTTGCTACACCAACTCTAGGATGGCGCAACATTCACACTCATCTCCAGATTTACGATTTCTCACAAATCTGGAGATGTGTCTTGTTCTATGGGTGTTGTGTGGGAACACCCACAGCAACACCTATGGGATGCCCCTTCAATGCAAAGTTCTGTGTATGAAGGGGTCGTATTTACAAGAAGAGGAAAAACCACGCAGGGTGGCTTTTCCTCTCCTTGTAAATATGAAGGAGTGCCTGGCGCCATCACTACGTTACAAAAAGTGACGTACTGGTGACGCAGGGTGCTTGTAAATGTGCCCCATAAGTGCTTAGGTATTGGCAGACTGATACAATAAGAACATAGTGCTGGATGGGTGATTGAAGAATTGCATGAGACTGACAGGAGGTATCCTACGCTGCATGGGTACTACTTCAGTATTTAATGGAGTGGACCAATAGTATGTATCTGCTTAGAGATATGTAGGGATTATGCACAGAATATTTTATGTGTACTTCTGTTGGTGCCTAGGTCATTTTATAAGAATACCACTAGTAACTGGAATGATGACAGTGCTGCAAACAGAGTGAACACTTAATTTATAAGTGCTTGCGTATTGGTGGAGTGATAGGATAAGTAGATAGTGGTAGATAAGTGATTAAAGAAGTGCATGGGACAGACTGGACGATTCCTACACTGCATGAGTACTAATTGGGTATTTAGAAGAGTGTATCAATAGTATGTAGCTAGTTAGAGGTCTGCTTGGATAGTGCACAAAATATTATAGATGTACTTGTGTTAGTAGCTAGGCCATTCCATAAGTTCATGACTAGTAACTAGAATAATTACAGTATTACAAACAGAGTGTATAGTGAATTTTTAAGTCCTTAGGTATTGGTGGAGTAATAGGATAAGTAGATAGTGCTGGATGGGTGATTGGAGAAATGCATGAGACAGACAGGAGGATTCCTACACTGCATAGGTACTAACTGGGTATTTAGAAGACTGTATCAATAGTTTGTAGCTGGTTAGAGGTGTCCATGCATAGTGTACAAAATATTATACCTGCACTTGTGTTTTTGATTACACCATTCCTTAAGTATACGACTAATAACTGGAGTAATTTCAGTGTTGCAAAGAAAGTACGTGCTGAATTTATAAGTGCTTAGGTATTGGTGGAGTGATAGGATATGTAGATAGTGTTGGGTGGGTGAATGGAGAAGTGCATGGGACAGACAGATGGATTCCTAGACTGCATAGGTACTAACTGGGTATTTAGAAGAGCGTATCAATAGTATGTAGCTGGTTAGAGGTCTGCATGCATAGTGTACAAAATATTGTATCTGCACTTGTGTTAGTGGCTAAGCCATTCCTTAAGTATATGACTAATAACTGGAGTAATTTCAGTGCTGCAAAGAGAGTGCATGCTAAATTTATTAGAGCTTAGGTATTGGCAAATTGGCAGAGTGATAGGATTCGTAGATAGTGCTGGATGGTTGAATGGAGAAGTGCATGGGACAGACAGAAGGATTCCGAGACACCATAGGTACTAACTGAGTATTTAACCCCTTCTGTGCCACGCCCTTTCCCCCTCCTGTGCCGGGCGTTTTATTAGTGGGTGGGGTTCATGACGAGATAGTCTCGTCATGGGCACAGCGCGACCGTGCTCCATGACGAGACTATCTCGTCATGGGCACTGAAGAGGTTAAAAGACTGCATCAAAGCTATGATTAGAGGTCTGCATGCATAGTGCACAGAATATTGTAGCTGTACTAGTATTGGTGTGTCTATGGTTTAGAGAATGGTAGTCTGTAGTTTAGGGTGTGAGGAGGTGCATCAGATGATCACGTAGATGATGTCATCAGTGATGTCATTTGAGATGTCATCAGTGATGTCATCAGTGATGTCACTGACCATGTCATGAGTGATGTAATATGTGATGTCATCAGTAGTGCATTACTTTAATCCTAAAAGCTGTCAGCCATATTGGCCTGGTCACAATGTGAAAATTCAGGAATTGATGCAATAAAGAAAAGAAAACAAGTGTTAATATGCGCGGTCTGCTGTGAGGCCCCTACCCCTGAACTCTCTTGTCTGTGCCCAGGTCCTGTCCCTCCCTTCTATCCTCCATGGTCCTTTGTGCATGCCCCTGCACCCTCCTTCTTGCCCATCATAGCCATTGTGCTGCCACTAGCCCTACTGCTTGCCATGCATGGTCTTCTGTGCTGCCACGGCCCCTCCCGCCTTCCCTGTGTGGTCAGCTAGCTGCCCCTGACCCCCTCCTACCTTCCCTCCATGGTCTGTGTGTATGCCATCATAGTCTCACTGGTGCTCTCCATGGTGTGTCTTGCTTCTGGTGCCCATCCTGCCTGACCTCCATGGTCATCTTGCTGCTGCTGCCCTGCCCCCTTGCCCCCAGCCCTCTGTTTCCATGTGCAGACCCCTATTCCCACCCTCCTGGCTTGTCTGTTCCATAGTAATGCCCCTGATCCGTCCCAGCTGCCCTTTATGGTCTGTTATGCTGCAGCTTTCTCTCCTGTCTGTCCATTATGGTCAGCTATCTACCATTGCCTCTTTCCCCTCTGTTCTCTGTTGTCCATGTGCATGGTCCTGTCCCCTCCCTACTGCTTTCTATGGATTGTTGTGCTGCACTCCCGTCCCGCATGCCCTGTGTGGTGTATTGTGCTGCTGCAAACCCTGGTGCCTGCCCTGTAGGGTCAGTTTGGTGCACCTCTCCATGTCCCTCCTGTCCTCTGTTATCCGAGTCCATGTCCCTACCCCAATTCCTCCTGCCTTCCATGATCCAATGTACCATACTTGCGAACATTTTGAACTTGGGAAGAGGGAGATTCTGAAAAAAAAACTGGGGTATTGGTTTTCCCCTCTGAGTTACATTGAAAAAGAGGAGATTGTAGACAGGAGAGATAAAAAAAGCCCATTTGGGCTTAAAAACATTGGACGTTTCCTGGCTGAATCGGGTCTGTTGGCATGTATGGTTGTACCACCACTGCCTCTTCCTTCTGCCCACAATGGTCTATTATATTGCCACAGCCTCTCTTGCCAGTCCTGTATTGTTGGTTTGTTGCCCCTGCCCCCCTTTCCACTGCCCTCCATAGTCTGCCCTTCCTGCCTGCCCAGTGTGGTCAAATTGTTGCCTCTGCACCCTCCTACCTGCCTTCAATTTTCAGAGTCCGTGCCTCTGGCCTCTGCCTCTTAACAGTATCCTAATTAACAACTAGAATACCTATAGCATTTCCTTTAGAAATTACATTTATGAGAGGGTCTTATTTGCATCAAAATTATGGTTAGTGCTCTAATAAAACTAAAATGAGGACATATTTTCAAATAGCGACAAAGCACTTTTAAATTATTGGTTATCTTTATGTTTTTTTATCCAGTTGACCACTTAATTAAATATTGCACTTAGGGGAGAGGATGTGGTGTCACTTCCAGAGCTGCAGACTTTGCAACTGGGGAACCAGGTTGGAGTTTCTGCTTCAGCTCGACATTCTGTGATTCTGGTCAAATCACGTAATCTCCCCATGTCTACAACCAAAATGAATTTGTTCTTGTGTGATGTAACCAATGCCCATGTAAAGCACTCCAATACCTGACAAGTCTGCACTATATAAAACTGCAAAAACACAAAATATAAAAAGTATTTTGCACACTTCTGTCATAATGGCGCGCAACACCCATTGGACTCAAAGGGCTTCAGCCCCCCCGTCGTGTGTGGCAGACGGGGATGAGACAGCTTCCCGGGCATACACACAGCCACACCCGAGCAGTTCACAGGTCTTTAAAAGACCATTTGCATGTTAATGAGGCCTTGCTGTTGTTTCACCCCTTCTAAGATCTATATATATATATAGAGAGAGCGAGAGATAGATAGATAGATAGATAGATAGATAGATAGATAGATAGATAGATAGATAGATAGATAGATAGATAGATAGATAGATAGATAGATAGATAGATAGATAGATAGATAGATAGATAGATAGATAGATAGATAGATAGATAGATAGATAGATAGATAGATAGATAGATAGATAGATAGATAGATAGATAGATAGATAGATAGATATGATAGATAGACACACACAAAATATTTACTTATTCCTGGAAAAAAGCAAAAATAATGTAGGAAAGATACAGGCCGAGATGAGGAGGCTATGTTTACAACAGGTATATGAAAAAAATTAGATCCCGTGTAAGGGGATGGAATTTAAATATGGGGCAACTATTAATTAGGTTGTTAGTGGCCATATACTCCCCTTAAGATTGTGAAAATGGTTCAATCTTTCGACTAGGGTGCTCTCTTCTTTGGATCTGACGTGGATCCTGTATGTATATATAAATATATATGTAGGAAGGTAGGATCATTCTAGCATGGTTACCCCCACTTATTGCCTGGGGTTGCTATGTTTTTGACTAGTCTGACCGGGATCCTACTAATCATGATGCCAGTCTCTGTGCTTCTTCCCTAAATTGGACATGGTGAGTACTTAGGTACACCCCAGATTGACTACTGATGTACCATTATAAGTCCCCAGTATATGGTACTAAGGTACCTAGGTCATGGGTACACCAAGGGTCCCCCATGGGCTGAAGCCACCCATGGGAAACCACTCAAATTGTGGCTACAGGCCTGCCATTGCACCTGTGTAATCTGGTGGTAGCACCGCTTACAACAGATATGTTTCCTTATATCTAAGGTCACTGCACTTAAAATCTATAAGTCACCCCTAAGGCAGGCCTTTCAGTCCTGATGGCGGGGTGCTAGGTTATAAGTGTGAGGGTGACCCTGCATGAGCAGGACACCCCTACAATCCACTGAGTCCATTCTCCCGGGTTGTAAGTGCTTCAGTCATTACGATACATAGAGTAGCCAAGCGTCATTACGTGATGGCTAACTCTAAACTGGCGGTAACAAACCCAGTTGTGTTTGGTATCAACGGTGTTGGGGTATGATTCCATGCACTGTAAAGCTCCTCCAGGAGGCCCTCGGTGCTCCCGGTACCAGTTTTCTAGACCCGGACAGCAAACTATAGCTGCTGCCGACCAGAGACACGATTCCGCCCTCCTGCTGCTGAGCCAAGTTCGAACAGGGGAAGGCAGGGCAATAGGTTTCTTGACATAATGAGGTGTTACCACCTCCCAGACAAGACTTAGTGTTTTTTTGGCCAGGGCAGGGGGGGCACTTGCCAGCGCCAATAGACTGCTTTAAAGGGCACATTTGGTGCCCTCCTTGCATACTCTAGTTGGAACCAGTGCAGGCAGCTGTTGGCTCCCGTTCTGGCATGGAACTGGGCAGAGGACATGTGAGTAGCCTCCCTCCTGTCCAGCCCCTCCCCTGGGAGGAACCCCTGAATCATCCTTCCAACCCTTTCCTTAGGGTACCTAAGGGTTTACCTGTGGGTGGTTCCTTAGATTCGTCGTGGGACAAGATTCAGATCCGGAACCACTTCTTCTTTGACCGTCTGGGCACTCTGGACTTCGCTTTGGGAACCGAGACTGCAACTGGGAAGCCTCCTGCTGCGCCTGGCCTCGTCGGCCTGCCAGTCTTCTGCGTCATCTGTGCCTGTGCTCCATACAGGTTCTTCTACACGCCTCTCTCTAGAACTGTATGTTTGAATACGAAAAAGTTCAGTCATTCAAATCGCTTTTAAACATTTCTTGAGGCAACTTTTTAATTTTCATGTACGCTGCCTATAGTTTGACTTTCCACTAAGGCATTGATCACAGAAATAACTATAAACCAGAAAACACTTCGTAAAAGGCGCTTGGGGAAAATGGGCTTAAATGTGGAGATAACTCGTACAATTCACTGGGCAAACACTGATTTCTGCAGTTATTCCCCATTTCTCAGGGTTCCCACGCAATACTTCAGTAATTCTTCTTCCTGAAACTATGGTCCATGCTAATTACCAACCAAACACTGCATCAGTCATTCTGGGTGTGCAGTTCCCGGAACCTTTCAGAATGCGGGCACGAGATGTTCACAAGGTCATTGTTAGATTGGCTGATCAGTAAAGAGGTGCTCTATAAGAGACAAGAACCTATAGTATTTCTTTTATATTTGAATGTATGCAACAATGTGGTTCTTTTTTTCAATAAAAACTTGCAAAGCACTCTGCAACGTAGACTTTAGTGTGTTTTTATTTTTTTACAGAACAAGTTGTATCGATTGTGCATGTCAATTATTACGTGTTCTCAGGCCAAAGTGTTTAGACAAATCGTGTTCTAAAGAAAGCTATTCATCGAAAAACAAAACATTTTCTATACATCGCACACGGCCGCTTTCAAGACATACAATGCCTGTCACGCAATGTTTAAGTGCAGAAAAGTAAATAACAAAGACGTCAAAGTCTCTCTTTACATAGCAAACGCATAGAACAACTCGCTAGTTTACTTTCCTTATGAAAAGAGTTTCGTCAGGCTGTCCCTAATGTCTTGACAACACCACGGTCTTATTTATTTACATTTAAATATTTGTGAGGCACTCGCAAGATGAATTTAGTTCAAGGCACCAGATAAACCTTGTTATTTGTTTACAGTTTCCATAATCTGGGTAACACATACCTGGAATAGTGTAGGATTTTCAGCGCTCCAGATAAAATAGAATTGTTCCTCCTCGCGTGGTTTCTATACACAAAAACATTTTTTGATCACTTTGCACGAATCAGGGTCTCTGGGGCCCTTGTTCTCGGGGGTGCTGAATCTCGGCAGTTCAAGGTCTTTGGATTCATGGCAAATTGAACCCGTTCTTGTGGCTCTTTGGTTATGATGTGCCCTACTCACTCACGGTTCACTCACACTCAGTTTTGTGATCTGCATGGTACATGCTCTTCGTAGCAGGCACTTTATCCCTCTGCACTACTTTATGATGAATAAAAACTGACACCAGACAAAATTCTCACCAGCAGTAACATTAATCACCAGAGTTATCTTGACATTATTATTGTTGCCTGACAACTGATAGCACAAGGAGGTTCATGTGCATTTAAACCCATATGTTATTTTTAAACACAGCGCCCCCAACAAAGTCAGCGCCAGGTGCAGCTGCACCGGTCGCACCGCCCTCAAGTTAGCCCTGCCTAAAGGGTTCTGTACTGAGGATTGGGTGGATGGGATAGGGACCATTGTAGGCAGGCCCAAACTCAGCTGTGATTAGAATTAACGGAACCAAATATTGGCAGTCTTTATCAAACTAACTAAGGGGCATATTATCAAGACAGGCGATAAAATTATCGCCGCTTTAGCGGCAGAAAACTGCCGCTAAAACGGCGATAATGGGCTTGATAATATTCTCTATGGAATTCCAATTGAAGCTCAGGTTAGATGTCCTTCACATGTCTTGATAATATGCCCCTCTATTGCAGTCAATAAACTGAGGTAGTTATGATGTGGGTGGAGGGTGTCTGGGAGGGTGGAGATTCTCCTCAATACATTTTGTGCATGTGCATGTGCTACTTCATCGCACCTTGGGCCTCATGTACAAAGATTCCAAATAAGAAATTGTAAATTGCGTCTAATTAAGATTTGACAATTTGCAGTTTATTTGGAAAGTACTCAAATAGATTCAGTAAAACTTTTTGCACCAACTTCTACCGAACGCATTTGTATTTTGCGAACCGACCTAAGTTTGAATAGCTCCGTTCACAACATTCAGAATCGTAGTGGGTCACAATTTCACCTATCTTATCAATCAATATTCATGAGGTAAGCCACAAATTGCGACCCACTATGATTGGCCACACTCCCAGGGATGGTGGCATGCAGGAGTCAGCAGACCACCATGTCTGAGATTGCTTTTAAATAATGCGATCCTTTTTCTTTACTGTTTAACCCGTTTTCTCTAAAGGAAATGGGATGCATTGAAAAAAAAAATGACATAAACCTTTTTTAGGAATGCCTACTCCCAAAAACTGTTTTGTCAACATTCACAAGGGGGAAGGGTTTACATGGGGTCCCTTTGCAAATGGTTTACCAGCTCCTTTGAGTTAGTGTTAAAATATTAATTTTTTATGACCAGAATTCAGTCGCAAAACAGTAATACATATAACGAATCGATATTTGAAAGGGACATCCTTACATTCCCCTTCCATATAGTGATTGCTAAAGGGTTTCTAAACGCACTTAACAAGCTGGAAAACCTTTCCTAGAAGGATAAATGGGTTTAGTACATTTAATAAATGTTTTAACCCCCTCTGATTTACTGAATCAGAGGATTTGTGCATGCTAAAACCCTTTCTACTTGAGACCGCTTATACATTATTTCCTGTTACTCTCCTTGAGATACACCCTCTTTCACTGCATACTTCAGGCGTCCAATGTGTGACACCAACTTTTGAACCATTCTTCATGGGCATTTGATCCGTACATCAATCAGGGGGTTTAAAGCGCGCTACTCACCCGTGAGGGTCTCAAGGCTCTCACAGGTGAGTATTTATAATTTACATATTTAGTGACAATAGTTTATGGTAGTTTACGTTATGCACACATCCTTTTTTTTATTTAATAGTTCAGAACATTTCTTTACCATTTTGTTTGATTATTAATACCATTTTAAATAAAAAATGATTTAAAGAATAAATAGAAATATTTATATGCACTTTCTCCCATGGGGCTGTGCTAATAGTTGGTATAGGCCGAACCTCCTGCAGTGTTCTTTTTGTTGGTGTTTGTTGTAGGTGTGGGCGACCAAATATTGACACACTGGAAACCGGTTAAAGGGGAATAACGAGAAGGAGAAGGAATGAGAATGGAAGGCTCAGGTTTAGAAAGCTGTCACCACATGAAAGAAAAACATTACAATTAATTTTACATTATGCGTTCATTCCCGGATACACGCTGTCGAACACAATATTGACAAGTGATGGTGATGATCAATTTCATAGTGCTGTGGGACAATTGTGAGTATATCCTGTGGGAGAAGGGAAACACAGACTTTCTGAGAACATGGGCTTAATTTTTAGGAGGCAGATTTGACATTATGCTGATCAGAGAATTGTATTTTTACACACACACACACACACAGACACATTATACATATCTACATATACATAACAAACACACAAAAATGGACTTATAGTGATAAAGTTCTGGCTCAAACACACAAAACCACAGACATTCGCCAGTTAAGATTTGCAGGCTCACAACTAACACAACCCACACCACCCATCGTGTTTTGCACATGGGCATCATTATTTTTTCCTGTGCCATTTTGAAATGGATGTTTTGTGCTTTGTTTTCTGCATTGCGGTTCAATTGAGTCATGAAGTGTGATGTGTGCATCGCATAACATAAAATGCACATTTCAGTAGTTTTGCATTTTTGACCCGTAAACATAGCTCCGTTTTTCAACTGCAATTTTGTTACTGAAATGTTGCTGTTTTCTAATGATCCTCTTAATTTCCAACCCCCACTGCACATTGCCTTCGCCCATATGCAGCAGGAGCCTGGCCGCACTGCAAAATCTCACCGGAAACCAACCCCCTTTCTGCACTTGTGCGCATAGGAGAGACCAGCCCCCAACCCAGTACAAGCTGTCAAATTCCATAATGCATAGAGCTTGACCCAAAAAGCTTCATCTTTGCCCATGCCCTGTCTGTGCCCCACATTCTGAAATGGCGGAAACAAGAGAAATGTTTCTCCTGTAGCCAGAGAGTCCGGCTACTCAGATCCACAGTCCCAACTTTGAACCAAAATATGTGAAAGGCACGATGGAAGTAAAGCTCCCTTGTCCTATTGGATTCCTCTATTTTTTAAATGTTTTGATTCCCGGATATCCATGGTGTGTGTCTGCAAATTCTACACAATTAAATATGCAACTTTTAAAAATGCTTATTACTCTAAAACTACTGTAAGAATTCACACCAAACCAACAAAATCACCCTTTCTGGGTAATGTTACACTTTCATGTAAATCCATTGAGCGGTTTTGGCTACAGGCACAAGCAAAATGTCCTATAGGAGCTAAAGTGGGAAATCTGATCCCTTTTCACACTCCAGATAACCTTTTGTCCCTTGCATGAATCTTAATGAAAACTGGCATGCCAAGTCTCAGGGGACAAGTCCAAGCAATTGCTAAATTTGGTCACTCAGGTCGAAAAAAAGAGAATCACATTTTTTCAATGGAAAGTGTGGCGGAACCGAAACTACACAATGGCGACTTCCACTGCATAACAGTTATGTTGTGTTTACTTAACTTTCTAGGAAGTTCCATATTGATTTCTTGGTTAAGGTTCTTAAATGTAATTTGTTTATTTGAAGGCGTGGGGGTTACTGGTTGCCAGAGCTGTAAGGCAGACGTGGTGCACCGGAGATGATAATTACATTGATTAACTGTTTATCTTGGTCTGTGGAATCATTAAAAATTTGTCAAGAGTTCTAGTAGCCCTGGGTTGATGAGAAGAATCTGCACAGAGAGGCTTCCTGTGGTTTCTGACAGACTTTTTCAGTCTTGGTCAGAGAGAACAACAGCAAGGTGACTTCATTGGAAGACGTTTTTATACCTGACACAAGCTGCCACGTCTTGAGCTCTGGACTGTGCTGCACCATACCAGGGCCGGACTGGCCGTAACGGGCACCGGGCCTTTCCCTGGTGGGCCTGAGGGGTGGGGGATGGTTTTGTGACAGTGGGGCCGGTTTTGTCCCTGGGGGCCGGTTTTGCAGCTGTGCTGCAAATTCGGCCCCCTGTATCAAAAGCGGGAGCAGTGCTTCTCCCTAACCCCCGCCACCCCACCCCTCCCTCGCTCCCAGGGCCAGTCGAGCATCAATCTGACATGGCTGGTTGCGGTTCCCAGTCCGGCCCTGCACCACGCTATTCATTCTCCTGGAGCAGAATCAAAGTTGAGTGTCCAAGGTACATTGTTGAGTAGGACTCGTGCCCCACTTCAGAGCGTACTACATGAGAAGAGCATTTCTGCACGAGCGCGGGCATATGCGCTGCACACTAGTTTGAGCACCTGTTGCTTCGCCCTCATAACGTTGAAGCACGTCACCTTTCTTAATACCCTATAGTGACACTTGACACCTATGTCATGCCAAAGGGTCATTGTGAGTGACCTTAGCTGGAGGCATGTTGTTTGTTCTAGATAAGATTGAAAGTCAAATTTACCATTTTCCATGTTCATCTGCTGCAAGCAATCTCATTCAGAATCCTTGGCTTTCATACACTGAGGTACTCTTTTATAGATTGATCAAATCATGTAGCAAGAAGAATAAATGGTATAATCGGATGACATTGAAGAAATTTCTAATGCTATGTTTGCTGGTGCTAAGCCCCACATTCAATTCTGCCAGTGTGTATTGGAGGTGTTTGTTATTGTTGTGACATATTCTAGTCACAGCTTCTACTTCAAAATATGTTCTGCACAAACTTTTTCTGTGACACCTCTGCTACTTTTCATAGCTGTGTTAGGGTGATCCTTCCTTAAAGTGACCAGAATGGAAGAAATACTTTATTAACTACATGGAAACTATACAAGATGACGACATTACACCAGAAAAACAACTCTTCTTGCATCCTTTAGGACATACGGCCTTAAAATATATAACCATATTGAAAAGAAAACCAGAGCGGAAGGAAATGTATTTTTACATGCTCTACGAGATGTTTTCTTTTTTAAGTCTTTATTAGATATTTTAAGCATATATTAAAAAAAGAAAAGCGAATACATCAATTATAGCCACCACGCCTTTATAGCTGGGACCCTCCCCCCACCCCGATCCAAAACCAGTTGACATTGGCAAATTTTATATAAAACAACTGGATTTAGGTAAAGAAAAAAAGAATGGAAAAGAAAAAAGAAATCATAGCAAAGGGTCAGAAGAAGAATAATAGGGCAATATGCTTATGTATACCATGGCTTACTCCCCTTGTCCCAACCTGCATTCTATGGATCCTTTAACCCTGTTGATCCATCTGCTTAAAGACGCCCAGGTTTCAGAACCTTTTTTCAGAGCCCTGTGCCCCCTTTGTTCATACACCGCCATCTCCCATTGGTTTACTGTGAGTAGTTTACCCAGCCAATAGTGCACAGAAGGAGGTTCATGGTCTAACGAAGTAGTGGCCAGCAGCTGCGGCCCGTGGAGGGAGTTCCGTGGGGCGGTAAGGCGGGGCGGGGCGGGGGAGGGGCAGGGTGGGGGGGTTCCAAAAACCGGAATATGGATAATTGCAGGTAAGTAAACAATTAAATAAATAAAACGAATTTCGAAGCGCGCGCTGCATCGCAAAATGCGATGTAGCGCGCGCTACGAAATTCGTTTTATTTATTTAATTGTTTACTTACCTGCAATTATCCATATTCCGGTTTTTAGAACCCCCCACCCTGCCCCTCCCCCGTCCCCACCGCCCCACGGAACTCCCTCCACGGGCCGCGGCTGGTGGCCAGACAGAGTCTGAATACAGTCATTGCTGTACAGGACATATCTTGATTACTCACACCAAGGATTATCACCTGGGGGGTCAAATCAAGCACAAATCCCACCATGTCTCCCAACCGTTTGGCGATCTCTACTCTGAGAGAGTCAAGTTTGGGACATGTAGCAAACATGTGAACACTGTCAGCAGCTAAACATCCTCACGTGGACAGTGAAGGCCTGAGGTTCCCCCCCACCTGAATATTTGTGCAGGTGTAATATACCAATTATACCAGGTCTTAAAGCATTGTACCTGAAGGTTAGCTGAGATAAATGCAGACTGGCCCAAAAAGAGAGAGTCCTCACATTCCCCTATCCCCGCCTGAAAGAGTTCCTGCCATCGACTTCTGTGTTTTATAAGATCATCTCCCATTTCTTTATTTAATAACTTGTATATTATAGCCAATGTTGGTTGGGATCTGAGCATTATATCCAGTAAGGGGACCTTGGAGAAGCCGACTCTTCCTCCTGATGTTTTAACCAGGAAGTCCCTTATTTGTAGATATTTTTAAAAAAATGGTTGTTACCAAGCCTGTATTTTTCTTTGATTTAATCAATCGGAAATATCGCCCCCTCCTCAACTGGAGCTCCAATTTTCCTTGCTCCTCTCTAATCCCAGTATTTCATATATTCGTTCTGGAATATAGCTGGGAGTAAATTATTATTAAAGAAAGGGGTATATCTATTGACCCTTTTAAGGCCAAGTTTCTTTCAAAGTGCACTCCAAACCTGGAAAGCACCAATAAACATCTTAAATCTAACCTGCTTGAAATACGTGGTCAATATGACGCAATAGACAGCCTCTAGCTTCTATTCCAAATATTAATTCATATATGGAGGCAGTCAACTCCTCCTCCAATTCAGCCTTATCTCTTCCCAGAAGTCCATCCATCTGCTGAATAGTTGCTGCTCTGTATTACAGTTGGAAAATTGGGATCGCCCAGCCCCCCGGTCTCTTTGAAGGGTCATGAATTTCAGGGCTCTTCGAGGGCGTTGGCTAGCCCATAAAAATCTGGAGATCATCTGATTTAGAACTTGGAGCCAGGATTTATCAATTTTAACATGGATGGCTCTAAATAGGTATAAGATTTTTGGTAAAAATATCATTTTGATAACATTGCTCCTCCCCATTAATGTGAGGTGTAGATCATTTATTCTAGCAAAATCTGTTTTAAATTTCTGAAGTAGTGGTCTCAAATTTAATCCGCCAATTTTCTCTACGTTGGCTGTAACCTCAACCCCCAGATACCTAGCATGCGGGGTGACTCATTCGTCATTGAGTTCTACCTTATCATTCATCACAATTTGCGTTTTGCTGTGGTTGAGCTGGTACCCTGAGATAACGCCAAAGTAGCTTGCCTCCCTTTCGATTTCTGAGAGAGCATCCCCCGGACTATGGCCAGGTGGTCTGCATAGGCTAAAGTTTTCGTATTCCCTCCCTTAGTGTGTATAGCACAAATCTCTTTGTTCCCTTCTATCTTCCTAATTAATGGGTTGATGTATAGAGGCGGATAGTAGGGGGGAACAGGGACAGCCCTGTTGCGTGCCATGCAAGATCTTAATTATTTCAGAGATGCTACCCATCACAGCTATTCTAGCAATAGGTTCCCGGTACATGATCTGAATAGCACCAATAAACCCTTTGCTCAGGCCTTTCCTCTCCATAATTGCCCATAAAAAAAGGCCAGGAGACCCTATCAAAAGCTTTTTCTACCTCTAATATTATTAAAGCTATAGGGTCTCCAGTAACCTTGGAAGAGTCGAAAAAGGGCGATAGTCCTACGTATATGGTCAGTTGTGCCCAAGTCCCGGGACAAATCCATTTTGGAAAGGAGAAACCAACTTCTAAATGACTGCAGCCAGTCTAATAGCTAGGATTTTAGCATATATCTTAATATCGCTATTTACCAGTGTAATTGGTCGAAATGATCCCAATTCATTGATGGGCTTTCCCCTTTTTCGGAAATACAATGTTACCCAACTTCCAAGATTCAGGCTCCCCCTCCCCTGATTGTGCCCTTAAAAAAAATTCTCGCATAAGTTTTAACAAATATGGAGCAAATATTTTATAAAATTCACCTGGGATGAAGTCCGTGCCTACCTCTTTCCCTGATAGCGTGGACTTGATCGCCTTTCTTAGCTCCACCTCCTTTATAGGTGCTTCTACGCTTTCTCTCTCCTCTGGGAGAGCTGCTCCGCAGACAGACCCTTTAGATAATCTTTTACTGCTGCATTCCCTGCTTGGCTATCCTCTGTATACAACCTTTGATAAAACCTTTGGAAAGCGGAGCGAACTGCCCCAGGCCCAGTGACTAGACCTTTGCTTGGGTCTCTAATTTCCGCAATCTTCCCTAGACTACCTTTTCCCTGGTGCGGACTGCCAGCATATGGCCTACTCTTGCATTGCTTTCATATACCTTGCTACACCAGGCCATGAATCTTCCTGGAATTTCTGTGATTGCCAACTTCGCGACCAATACTTCCGGTTGTGCTGCCTCCGAGTCTTCCCCATCAGCTATTGCTTCTATCAGGTGTGTCTCGGCCGATGCCAATTCGGCATATAACGTTTGTAGAAGTTCCTACTCCTTCTTTAGCCCCGGCCTTGAGAGCCACAATTCGTTCCTCAAGTGCTGTGATGCTTTCGGCTATTCCTGAGACTTATGCGTCTGTACCATCATTTTCAATAGTGTTACTGATTTCAGACTCATCGGTAAGAGAATAAAATGTATCCCCCTCCGAGGTCCTAGCAATTTTACCAGGTGTGTGGGAGAAATCAGAGGCATTTGACTCTTGGGGTTTCCGAGTGACCTGCTCTCCCTGCAGTGCAATATTAACTTGCGCCCCCCGCCTTGCCTCTTCTTCCATCTGTGCCCCATTGCCCAGCCCTAGGAACATACTATTCATAGCATTTGATTTAGTCATTTCAGTCATTTTAATGTCAGCATTTTCATCTTGTAATATCTCAGGGGGCAGCTTACCTTCATTCGCCGTTTTTCCCACAGCTTGCCCTTCAGCACTTTTAAGATCCTTGGTTTATTTGACAGCTTTAGCACTGCTTCTGTCTTTGTTCATCATTTTTATTTTATTGCTGTCGGGTCCGCGGCCCGCGAACATCCCAGGCACAGTAGGCTGGTTGGGCCAGGTTGCCAGCTCAACAATTTTTGGATTGCCGCCGGGTCTGCAGCCTTGCGAACATCCCAGGCATAGTAGGCTCTTTGGGCCTGGTTGCCAGGTCAACGGGCTCTACGAGATTTAAATGATTATTTTGTAGCATGTATTTACACTGTAATAGATAGATATAATTATTTCCAAATGAAGCAGGACCATCATGGAGGAATTTGAAAAATTTGGTGCCCTGGCCAGAATGACCGCACATCTATGATCAATAATAGGTGTCAATATACGCACATCATGACAATATAGGACAACAAATTTTTGTTTAAAGATGGTGCTATCATGCTTTGCACCCAGTCACCATAGGTGCTAAAACAAACAAACCCACAAGCGAGTGTTAATATCATGTCAGAAGAAACAAGCACACAAAAAATATCTTTTTGAGGATAGTGGCATCTTGTTACAAGATGCCACTATCCTCACTTTGTGTTTTGCTCTCCTCTTTTCTCTCAGCACACCTTCGGATTTTTATTGGATTTTAACTCACTCTAGCTCATACTTGAGACACTTGTGGGATTTTGGAGTAAATTTGTGCCCTTCACCAATTAATCACATTGCATGTTGCTGGCCTCTGCACATGGTGAGGGTTATCTGTATATACCCCTTTGGGTATCCTCTCACCATTAATACAACGTGTGTAATCCCAATGTTATACATTTTTGCAGCCTTGAAGAAAGTCTGGGGTGACGAAACACGTGTCGGCTGCAGTGTTTTGGATATTGACACCTGTGACTTATTTTGAGAGGTAAAAAAAACCTGTGGATTGGACTTTATTCTTCACTAAGCTCTCGATTGACTCGAGACGAGTTGGACTTTGAATGAAACAGACCAGTGTGTGCTTGTTTCTTCCGCTGTTATGCAGGAATAGAGGATTAAGTGTCTTGTATTTAAAAAAAACTTGGCCATGCCTGCAGGTTTGATTCACTACATTATGAACTTATTAGAGATCAGATCATCATGCACATAAATAATGATTTAGTTCAGGAAAGGCTACGGGTACATGGAAATTCAAATCTGAATGAGGTTATTGCCATTGTTGATCAAGCTGAAGTATTTAATATATTTGCTAAGGCTGTTTTGGGAGATAAAGATAACATACATAAAGATGTCATGGGAAAAGTGGGATGTACGAAAAGTTAACATATGGAAGATGCTTTATACAAATACAAGGGAGAGATTAAGAATGTGACTGAAAGTAAAACAATGAAAGAAGTATAAAACCAATCTGGTGATGAAAGGAAATGTTGCAGGTGTGGGAGTAAAGAGCAATTAACATGTAGCAAAAACTGTCCTCCTAGAAAGCAAAATGTGCTTCCAGAAGTATTAAAGGCCATTTTACAAGGGTGCGCAAACGCAATCAAAGCAAAATCTAAATATTAAATGAAAAAGATATCTCTTCTGAGTCAGAAAGTGGCAGTTCTGATTCAGATGAGAGTAGGAGAGAAAATGTTAAGGATTTCATTACTTGCATAAGTAATGACTGCTCTTTTAATGAACAGGTGTGTGATATTGCTAAAAATACTCACAACAAACCCATCTGTTAAATTAATTTGTTTGGTATCAAAATGCTTATTGTAGTGGAATCGGGCTCATCGTACAATATTAATGACAGAGCAACTTGTGGAAAAATATGTAAAAATACTGGGAGAACAATTACTTACTTCAGATTTCAAACCGGAGATATTTATCAGGGATTCGATACCCATGCTGGGATATTGCATAGCTTTGTTTGCTTTTAAAGATAGACGAGAAACATACATGTTGCAGAAATGGACCATTTGTTTTAGGATGGATAGATGAAAGCGCTCTGGATATTACTTCACATCCTAATTGTCCGGAGCAGGCTTTGGTACTCAGTGAGATAATCAAGTGTAAGAGAGTGTGTTGAAATATTTTTCTACTGTATTTTCTGGAGAAATTGGAGTTTTACAGGTGTATTGTCATGAAAACCATTTTAAAGAAGGGGCTGCACACAAGATTTATAATACAAGGAACCTACCTTTGATTGTAAGGAAGGAAGTAAAGCGAGACAATAGATACTGCTGAATAGTTAGCTTCCTTGAAAGTGGTAAGTCATTCCAATGGTAAGATGCGATTATGTGTTGATCTTAAAGATTTAAATGATAATATTAGACCTGAAAGCTTTCCCCTACCTAGGAATAAGGAAATGCTTTCCATGACAAAAGGGTATTAGATGGTTTTCATCAATTGACCTTTCAGCTGCATACCATCAAATTTGCTTACACCTTGCTAGCAAGAAACTTATAGCGTTCATGGTATTCACGTATTTACAATATGTATGTATATCATTCGACTAAGCCTCGGTGGTTGCAGTTTTTTAAAAGTTGATGCACACTTTGTTTAATTCTGTGGTTGAAGTGATGTACTTTTAGGATGTCATTTTGGCAATGGTAAAAACAAAATAAACATGATACAAGACTTAAAGACGTTTTTTGTATTTTAAGAGAATGAGTGTTGTTAACAGCAGAATATACAAGTGCAAATTTGATGTTTAAAAGGTGAATTACCAGGGACATGAAGTAAGTAGTGATGGCATTAGACCCAAGGAAGAACCTTAAAAGCCATCAAGGATTCATTCTTCCCCACTAATAAGGACAAATTAAGATCCTTATTAAGTTTATTTGAATTTTATTTTAAATTTGTCGAACATTTTGCTGAGAAAATACATACCATGAGATAATTGTTGAAAAACAAAGCCACATTTGTATGGTCAGATTCATGCCAACATTAATTTTTAAGTATCATTGATGCTATTCAAGGTTTGATCCTTCTTTACATACCATTTTAACAACTGATGCAAGTTGTAAAGGTCCCAGTGCCGTTTTATCACAAAATAATTGAATGGTAAAAAGGTTATAGTAGCATTTACTTCTTGAGCTCTGGAAAAATAATTCTTAGCCATTGTCTGAGTTTTGTAACACATGAGGGGATTTGTATGGGGGTCACCTGTGTCAGTCACATGTTATCATAAGCCTCTTGACAATGTTTGGACTGCAAAGGGTTTGCTCAATGCCACCACCAGGAATTGTGAGATTCTTTATGAGATTACTGAACTATACATATGACATACAGTATCTTCCAGGTGTGAAAAATAGAGTTGCGGATTGTCACCTTTACCTTTAGAAGAAATTCCCAAGGAACCATGGGAAGAGTATAGTGTGTCATGGTTGGAATATTATGTATGCAAAATGATAGGGAAAGAAGAATGGATGATGGCCAGCAGTGAGGATAAAGAACTAGATTGCTAGTCTGAATATGTTAAGAATGGGTGGCCCTTAAGTGCGCTTTGGAACAAAGGATCAAGAATGTTTAAGTGGTGCGTCATGAAGTTTCTGTAGAAGGGAGCAAACTGTTCAGGGAATCCAGAGGAGTTCCTCTTTTCCAGAAAAGGAAGATAATACTTGAATTGTGTCATAAAGAGCATTTAAAAATCATAATGAGCAAAAAAACAGTGAAGGAAGTATACTGGTGGCCCAGGATGGATAAAGTAATGGAGTGTTTGGTACATTTTTGTGTCAAGTTTGAAAATGTAGACAAATCACAGATGACATTGAAACCTTCCTCCTCCTGATGAATTGTCCTGATATGGCTTGGGAAACTGTACGTGTTTATGCTATAGATCCTGTTGTAGAACATTTTGGTGAGAAAGTTTTCGGAAGAGTATGCAAGGATTACTTTTCTCAATGACAGAAGTTCGAAGTTGTGGTGAAAGCAGACACTGATGCTGTTCTTCAGTTTTTAGATAAGCTTTTCCAGAAAGACAGTTTACCAGGTTTTTATGATCTGGCGGTGTCCCGGGGCAGCCATTGAGTCTCCTGCAGGAGTCTAGAGCCATGGCTGGCTCCTGTGTGACAACGGAAACAAAAACTATATATATTTTCTTTTAATTTGGTCACGGGGGACCCTCTGGAACACCCCATAAGATCCAGGGTGCAGGGTACCCCACCAGTGATCCCTTACACTTAATGTCTTTTTTTCAGGACATGGGGACCAAATCCCTGTGTTTTGAAATGTCAGCTGCAACATTTCTCTTCATGTTGTGGCCACCCAATCAAAGTGTGAGCTCCCGCGGGACTTGCCGAAGCCTCTCGCTCCCATGATACCCTCCCACAGGAGCAAGACAATTGATGGGAAAAAAAGTTCCCTCGACCAATCAGATGGTTCCATGTTTTAATTCACACAACTGCGGGACTCTCGCTAGCCTCTCCCAAACTCAACCATCCAGATATACGAATATTTTGTAACCTTAATTTCTCAAACACTACTGAACAAATTTACACTAATTCACAAAAAACCTGTTTTCGAGGTCAAGATCTAGTTTACTGTTAAATTTAGCATAGTTTAATTAATCTGTTTGGGCCCCCCGCTTTTTCTTAGCCCCCTACCTGACAGAGCGCCACAAAACTTTCCATGAAGAAACTTAGCAAAAAATAGAACTTTTATGGAACGTTTTGTGAAAATTCATCAAACGGCACCAAAGTTACTGGCAAACCAAAAACGACAGTTCATCTGGAAATGCTGCCCTAACTATAACAATAAAAACAGAGTGGAAACCACCACTTTGTAATATATAAATATCTTGGATTGTACCTGAGTTTAGATCTGTGGTCCCTCCGGAGCAAGGCTCACTACTGTCTCATGTAAGCTTCATTTCACACTACCATGGTACCAAGATAATATATTAATTAACATGTCATGAGTGATGTAATGTGTGAGGACATAAGCAGTGCATCTTGGGGGAGCAAGCTATAGTTACTTCACTAAACTATAACTGGCGTGTTATAGTGGTTTGAGGATTGTTTTAAAAGTTAGCTTGTGTCTGAATCTAACACCTGACTATAACGTCACTTCTGTTATTTAAGTAAACTTATGTGTATGTGTGTGTGTGTTTGTATATTTGAAAAGGGATGTAATTACAGTATTTATTACAGTACAAATCTCAACTAAATATATCTAAAAAATATGTGTATATGGAACACTCTACAACACCACTGAGACTCCAAATATGCTCTCCTCAAATATCTGTTTTTCTAGGAGGTTTTTATGCATAGGGTTAGCATTACTTTAAGTTCCTTGTATTGTCTTGGTATAGTTGATCTAAAACTATCCTAGTGCCCTATACTCCCAACTGTCACCAGCAATCCTCACACCTCCTTCAATTCTAGGTACTTCATGTGAACGAAGAGCATTTGGGCGGTAGCACCTTCGTCATTTCGATTGCAAACTCTGGAAAATGTGGCCATTGAATCAGGCTTCTGGACAACTATCTGGCCTTTAGGCAAGCACTTAAAATCATTTTCATTTGCTAACTCTATGAATTGTCTTCCGCAGTCCATTGACATATTTTTAGTGTGAGGACACCCTGTGGTGTCAGTGCACTTTGCAAAAAATGTAATTATGTATTTTTTTTAAATGTAACGTCCATTCTATTTTTAGCCACATTGCCCCTTGTTTATAGACCCTAAAGATAATCTTAACTTCAGTGTTCTTTGTGTACCACAAATTCTCTTTTGCATGGCAACATTTTCTTGCCATAATGTATCCCTGACTTAAGATCAGAAATATATATCTTTTACTAGTAGCCTATATTCATCTCCCCAAAAGTGTTGTATTATAATCCCTTCACTATAGTTAGAAAAAATATTTGTGTTTCTTGCTCATATGTCATTTTTTATAGTTTACTGGGTCGGGAATGCCTCCTGCTAACCAGGTGTGTGCCCCTGCTCTGGGTGCCCAACTGCATGTGAAACCATTATCCTGACTTATATTTTGGCCTCGGCATCATGCTAATGTAGTGTTTGCACAGAGGTCTCGGCTTGGCCATGGTAATCCAATGTCCAGAACCTGTTCTGTGATCTGGAGGAGTGCACTAAACGTGCCCTCATTGTAGGCATTCTGGGGCTTATTTACAAGCCCCTTGGGCTACCGGTGCATCACTTTTTGTGACGCACCGCAGGCGCTACCTACTGCCCCATATTTACAAGGACATTTAAAGCCACCCTGCGTGGTTTTTACTGTCCTTGTAAATATGACCCCTTCTCACGCAACTCTCTGCGCTAAAGGGGCATGACAGGTGTGTTGCTATGTGTGTTCCCAGTCATCACCCATGTATTCTTCCGCATTTCCAGATTTACGAGAATTCGCAAACCTGGAAATGCATCAGAATGTTACCCCACCGTAGGGGTGGTGTAGCGAGGCACAACAAGGTGAAATTGTTACATTTCTCCTTGTTTTGTCCTCTTTCTAAGGTTGCTACATTCTGCAACAGTCAACAGAAGAGGAAATCACCTCTTTTTAGTTTTTTGTTATTGTTTTTAGGTAAGGTACCTCTTCCTGCACAGAAACAATCTCCCCGCAACGCAGGCACCCTTGCACCACGGTACAAGAGGGCCTGCGTGGCTCATGGCAGCCAATTGTCTGCCTGTGCAGGGGAACACACAGGGATGCTTCATATTGTTGTAAATATGATGTATCCCTGTGTTTTGAAAGTGTTGCAGTGTGGCACAGCCAAAGGACTTGCAGTGCTACGCAGCTACACTTTCTTGTAAATACGTCCGGCAGTGTCAGACAGAGTGTGGTATACTGAATCCTCTCATGTAAAGTGTCACTGTTCTGTCAAACCCAGAACCCTGCTCTGGCATCCTGTGTTCATGTGAATGTAAAGCTCATGTGTGGGACTAGGACTCTCTGTGTTGTGTGAATATTAGTAGTGGGGCCATAGTCACAGGAATGCAGGCAATATACTTCTTCTGTCTTGAGAGGCTGTCCTCACCCTCTATCTTGGGTCTGCACTTTGCAGTACCTTTACACCTGGACATGGTGAATGGCCAAAAGTAGAACATTTACACATATAGATTTACTCAAGTGCAAATGTGCCTTTTTTAATAGACCTGAACTATGCAAGCTGGCTTAGGCAAACAGATGATAAGCTTTCAGTGCTGTAAGTGGAGAGCCTGTGAGAGAGGACAGGGCTCAGGCAGGTAGTGAGTTGATGCCACTGGTACTTGAACCAGCTTGTGGAGCCATAGTAGGACAGACGCCAGGACACCAATGGTAAATGACTTCAATGAATGCGACTGGAGCCCAATAGCTGCTGGCTGCTCTGTGGTCCGGCAGACAAGATCTGACACTGTTAAACACTTTAATAACTATTTTTCGCGTTAACAACAAGTAAATTAAAGCTCAAATTTTAACCAAAAATATTTCTTTCATAGCTTATGTAACAGAAAAAGTGGTAATCGTTACACATGTTTCTATTTTAGTTCCCTATGACAAATGGTTGGTGCACAATGTGACACTTGTGGGTGTATTTCTGGCAGGAGACACTATGGGCCTGATTACTAATTTGGTGCTCCTGGAGCGGGCTGCCCTGCCAGCGCCCCGCTCCAGGACCGCCAAACCAGACCACTGACCTCCCACCAGATTAGGAGTGTTCACCTGGTCTGGCAGGCGGTCCTTTGATGTTCTCACAGCAGTGCCTATTAAAAAGCCACTGCAATGGGAACGTCCAAGCCCATTCCTGCACGGCATGGACTACAAAGCCCATGCCGTGCAGGAGAGGGTGTGCATGCAGATAGGGGGCACACCATGTGCCCCCCTGTATGCATTCCATGGCCCCTTTTGTTTCCTCACTGCTGCACTTTTAAGGGCGGGCTCACTCCCATTGAAAGTGAGGTGGTCGGGAAACTCATAATATGCTTGGCGGTGCCGCAGAGGCCCCGCCAATCATATTGCGGCCTCACACCACTGCAACACCACGGAGGGTTCACGGATCCTGGTGGTTGCAACGATCCTTTGGCAGTCCGACTGCCATACACCTACTGGGGCGGTCAGACTGCCTCTGTGAGCCGCCATAGTCATAATCAGGACCTATCTCTTATTCCTGTTTATCCATGCTAAAGATATCTGTCAAATGGTGCCAGATTTCCTCCTTTTCTCTCTCAAAAGAGGCCAAGATCAAGAACATTCAAATCGCTTTACCTGCACATTGTTGTATAATTGCCAAATTTCCAGTCATTAGTTAGTTTGGACACCTATGCTTGGGCCTCACCATTACTCATTGGTTGAGTTTTGAGTCACAGTTTTGATTTTGATAACCAGCAATCCTTTAGGAAGATGGAAAGCCAGGGTGCTCTTAGATCAAGTCTTATAGCATCATCAGCGAGTACTGATCAAGGATTTCTAATGAGCAACATTTTGTGATACAAAAAGGGGAATTCTGCTTCTTGCTGGAAGACCTGAACCCCTGACTGAAAGTATGATTGTGAACCACTGTGGTTTGGGATCCTCTGTTGCTTGGTTGAAGGCCTTCTTTTGTGACTGGATTAGGTTCCCTGAGATGGGGAAATCCCGATGGTGCCCTCCTTCTCAAAAGATTGACATGCTTCCAATCACAGCATTCCTAGCGCACTTGTGAGCACATGACGCAACAAGACCTGGAAGCAGGTAACGCATCGACCGCACTAAATGAACAGCTACACTGCTGCACTTCTCTCTCGAGAAGATACTACGGTTACATGTGCAGAAAGACCTAGGAGCTGCATAACCCGTTAAAGAAAGCACTCTGCTGTGTTCTTATCGTTTTGCTGATAATCTCAATTATTTATCCTGCCACATTCTTTTTTATAAACATATAACAATGATTCCACCTTATGATGGATTGCTTGTTCTTCATGTGCAATCTATAACTGAGTTACAAAGCCTGCATCGCCCTTCGCGAATCAGTCTTAACAGCTCGACCTCGCTTCTCCATGAGTCAAATTCCAAATAGAAGGTTCGTAGCGTCCATTGAGCTCTAAATAGTACCAGTAGACTGAAACCTGCAGATGATATCTAGTACTTCTGAGCATTTGAAGATATGAAGAACTGACCTTACGCTGACCTTCTCTAAAGATGTCCTATATGTAACAACGCAGGCAATACAGTTGTTGCTAACAGTAGGAGGCCTGTAGAGAACTTCACGTATTTTCTTAAAATGTACAGATTAATTTCAAGGTTTCTCATATCAAATCACAGATTTCCAGTACGACATGAGAAATTAAACGCAATTGCCAGAACAATAAGAGGAAACAATAAATATACTGCTGCTGTCAACTAGATAGATACAAATTGCAAGGTAGCGTTTCCAGAGGCCATTGATCAACTGGAATCTGATGAACTAAAGAGGCCTTTGCATGGAGAGTCAACAGGCGGTCCCTGGGATGGTGTGTGGAAGGGGTGTATTATGAGGACTTATGACAGTCTCTGTGGCAAGATGGACAAGGCAAATATAACTCTCTAGGTAGTCTCCGTATTGTACTGAGGAAAGAATAAATTTATTTCTGAGATTGATGAACCGATACAAAATACAACCTACCGAAAAGAAATAAAAAGTAGGTATTGGAAATGCTTGACACGGCATTGTTACATCAAAAAACCATCTAGGTAGCTTTCTGTTCTATAGTTTGTACCATGGCTGTTCTTGAGGTCCAATATTGAACTATATCGAATAGCCACGCTGAGGTAGAAATGCATCTGAGGTTGCTTCTATCACCATGAAGTGAAACAAACAATTTAGGCTGGATTGCTTCCTTGGGTCATGGCCCAGACTTATTTCCATATTTTCCTATATTTCTTTTATTTAGCACAGACCTAGCTATAGATAGTGTTTTACATAGGTCATGTGAATGGTGAGAAGAGCAACTCCAACACGAGATGCTAAACATCAAATACAATGGGATGTGGGGCCTTGTTGAGACCCAATTGCAGCCTTCTGACAATATGTTACTGAGGTAGCACACTGCACAGTTGTTGTGCTGTTCATTTTTTACACGGCTTTATGTAATGACATATATTCAGGAAGAGAGGGCTAAAGTGATTTAAACTAAATCATACCATTATCACGTGCCAATAGTGAATTCTGGGTTACAAAGCATGCGAATATTAGGCCTGGGCCAAATTTCCGTTCCGTTCGCGGAAATTGCGATAATTTGGCATTTTCGCGTTCCGCGGAGAGCGCGAAAATGTCAAAATTTCCGCATTCCCCAGCTTTGCGATAATTTGTTTCTTGCTCGCGCTGTAAAATATTACATTCTAGCGCGCGCGCGATCGCCTTACCTGAATCCCCGCGTTCGCCGACAAGTTTTCCCGATCCGGTCGCGTTCTCCATGAGATGTTGTATTGTTTTTAGCCATTTGCGCTGTCTCGCGACAGTTCGCGTCCGCAGTGATGTCATGCGTCGCGCGATCACGTCTTTCTTCTCGCGATCATGCACCGCGAGACAACTGAAAACAAGATGGCCGCGCCCGCGAGCAACCGCAGGGGTAAGTTGGCGACCCGCAACCATGCAGAAAATATCGCGAACGGGCGGGAAAAAAACTTCCGCATCTTCGCGATATTTCTGCTTGTTTGCGGAGATTTGTGACATTTTCGCGATAATTTGCGAAAGTCAATTTCGCAAATTCCGCCCACCCTTAGCGAATATCCCTTTGACTAAAATCTGCATATGATTTACTATAATGAGACAGAGGAGCTAAGACGTTATGCACTAAAATGCTGCCTAGAGGAATTTGATTTAAATACGAAGCATTGGCTCAAGAATTCCAGGCCACCTCTTTCTAGATCAGGCCTTTGAAACAGCATTAGCTCCTTCATCAGCTTACCGTTTCCCCCAAAAATCATCTATATTGTACATATATGGAGTGGCTTTTGACCCGCAAGCTTCTTTCATTGCTCTGTTAAATTGTCATTCACATTTTGCCTCAGCCCCCTTCAGCATACCGCATGAGGTCACTTTAACCATTGACTCCCTTCACTTTGAGTGACCACACAAAGCCTGTTCACATTGGCTTAAAAATAGTTAATTTATCTTCAGTTGCAAAGCAGGTTCAAAGTGCACTTTCTAATTTTTTAAAAAATATTATTGAATTTAAATACCACTTATTTATTTTGCCTGCACTCCTTTTTAAAGTTTATGGTAGAAAAGGTTTAGGTGACAATCTAATATTGTAGCTACCTGCCATTTGAGTTAGTGTAATAATAATATGCACACCTGAAAACCTTTTTGTTTAAAAAAAATCACTAGTAAAACAGCCACAACAGTTTTGGCAATCCTTGGAAAGTTGCACAATACTTTAAAAAAACTGAAATTACAAAGGCAAACACATGCATACAGTGATGGAGACATCTTGTCAAGAACGTGTTGGTGATTTTAGATTTATATCTCATGAGAAGAGACATGAACCCCATAAATTAAAGAAGCAAAATATTACCACTCCCTTCGGAACTGCAGATCTAGGTATTACTGTACATCTACCTCTCTCTCTCTCTCTCTCTCTCTCTCTCTCTCTCTCTCTCTACATATATATATATATATTCACAGAAAAAAACACAGGTTACAGAAATGTTATAGTTAGGCTGACATTTCACTCGAACAAAACCAGAGAAAAGTAGCTGTTATAGTTAGCTGAGCTAACTATAACTCTCGTCCCCGCAATGCACTGCTGACGACGTCACATAGTGACATGGTCAGTGGCATCACTGATGACATCCCTGATGACATCTCGAATGACATCCCTGGTGACATCACTACACTGTACATGTATACAGTAGTATTGTGGCATCAGAACACGTGGGTAATGGACATAAGCACCTCCTTGTGGCAACTCAACTCACCTGTGACCAAGGCTATATCAGCCGAAACGCGTAAGGACAGGCGTTTGCTGCACTTCCATAGAGAAAATAAATGTTTCGTTTTCTCTTCCGAAATCTGGCTCTGCATCTCTTTTTGGATTAATTAATAGGATCTTCATGCCTGCTCGCAAGTAGCCGCCCTGCAAGGTTGGTGGCCCCCTTAATGGAGTCTTGGTGTTTGGATAAGAGGAGTATGGAGGGGGCATGTTTGTAACGGACCGGACAAATTGGATTTCCCAGAGTATTTCTGGTTACGTGGCGAGAAAGGGAGAAGAGAGAGGTTAATGCCTCTCTTGAAACATTTTGGATGCCATTTTCATGACAAACTCCTCTTCGTTTTAACAATACTCACACAAGCATTTTCAACTGGGTATTAAACAGGATGCACGTCAAAGAATATGATTATGGTGCCTAAGGACGCTATGCAGTAAGATATATTAGGATCGCACCATTTCCATGAACTGTAATTACCATGTTGGTGCATCCTGGGACCAGTAGTATTGTGGCTTCAGAACACGTGGGTAATGAACATAAGCACCTCCTTGTGGCAACTCAACTCACCTGTGACCAAGGCTATATCAGCCGAAACGCTTATATATAAAACGAGAGAGAGAAAGAGAAAGAGAGAGAGAGAATGAATGAAGCAAACAGGTAACTCGTACTTGCAGTGTTATTTATACTCTACTGAACCATATGCAAAACAGCATCCTGACAAACACAGGCAAGGGTTGCAGCACTTTGCACCCTTGATTAATTAGCACACCAGCCTAAGAGCCATAAAAAGATTTGTTTCAGAAGTATACTTATCTTTTTCGCAGTTATTATTTGGCCCCTTCGGAGCAAACATAAAAAAATGCACTCAAAAACCAACCCTGTGCGTAATCTTCACCAACACGCTTCTGTCGGTTATAATTCATTCGAACCGGCAGTGACGTGTGCTTCCGGCATTTTGCTCTTCGCTTTTTAAAGTATTGTCTTTCCAGTAACGAAGATACATTTCTCAGTGTAATATGAGGACAAATTTCAAAAGGCCATTTGCAATGTGTCCCTCTACTGAGCGCTGAAGAAGCAAGCGTGCCTTAATCTTGGTGTATGAGTTGAGATTGAATGAGCTTCCTTAGGCGTAATTAATTCAGTGACTGTTTGACGAGAACAGCTAATTAATAATGCAGATATACCTCACAGTTTGTCGTCTTTACTGATTTTTATAAATACATACAAATAAAAAGTGATCTATTCCTTGTCTGTATTCAATTTTAAATATTTAAAAAAACTAGGCATTTTTTAAGGTTATTTTTAATGCTGCCCCTCGTGATTGCCCAGCACGCACTTGTCAGCATGGAACCAAAAAAGAGTTACGGAAATGGAGGGAAGATTTTCTTATGAGTTTGAAATAGTGTGGTTTTCTACATAATGCTCATGTTCTCATATGAATTCTATTTATTTCTAGTGTTTGGCTCCTTATAGTGTTAAAATTCATCAGACATCCAGATATAAATATACATTTCTGCAGAAATATATTATTTGTAGCTTCAATGTTTTCACAAAATGTAAAATAATATGGATAAAGACTAAAAATTAACAAATAATAAATATGGATATATACAGTTGGCAAGTAAAAAAATAAATGCCATGCAACTGGGAAGACACAACTGCAGTCCAAGTAAGTAAATAAAATAATTTCTAACCTGGGAGGCCCCTTCTAGGGATATATAGCATATAAGTGACCAAGGGCATATCAGCAACACCCGGCGATAATTATCGCTCAGCGCTCTTAGCGTGAGGATAATTATCGCCGGGTAACGTGGATTTTTATCGCTGAGATAGCGTGCTATTAGCAACGCTTATCTCCTCAGCGATAAAAATCCTCACGCTAACTGCCTAACGTGAGGTTATCGCTGGAAACCCAGTGATAATCTCACGCAATGTAGCGTTAGCTTGCTGATAGGGACTCAAAAACTTAGCCATGATATCCACCTTCCATAGGATATCATGGCTAAGTCAGTCCTGAAGCAGGCTTAGGGAAAGTAGCGATAACAGGGGTTATCGCTACATTTCCTGACGCTATGCTTCATAGCGTGGGGCTTGATGATAGGAGAAATGTCGCTTGGCGACATTTCTCCTGTCATGTTAGGTCAGGAACGCCCACTTTGCATCTCATTAGAGATGCAATGCTGGGCGTAAATAATCCCCACGCTAAAGCAAGGTTTCACGCGTTGCTAATTAGGCGATAAAATTATCGCTGCTTTTCGGCCGAAAACGGCCGCAAAAGCGGCGATAATTTTTTTTCGCCTGCTTGTAAATATGCCCCCAAGTTCTTATATAGCGCATAACGTCATAGGAATGGGCTTGTGCCCCTTTTGCTTGGTTTGTCTTTTCCTACTTCTAGGCGCTTACAAGAAACTAGATCATGATAGCTGCCGCACCAGGGAGCATCCCCTTTGGATTTTAGAGTAGAAGCTCTGATGCCAGAACTTATTGAGACAGATAGCGCCTACTACAGTCCCTTCTCTTAGACATCAAGGTGCTTTTTGTCCAACAATTACAATACCATGAGCATTGATATAGCACACCTGACAAACTGAACTGTCATTTGTTACAAGAACAGGTTGCATAGTTACCCTGTTCAGTTTTATGTGCTTGGAACTGATATGTGCTGGCGAGACTCAAACCTATGACCTTTAGTTTGCACACAACCTTCTTTGGTGTTTACACCCTCTGTGCTCCCTTACCACTTGCCCTTCGCGCCGGCATGCAGGGCAGCTGAACTCAGTTCTGTTGGCACTATGACTAGTCCTCCTTCTGTGTATTTAAGCCATATTTGAGCTCAGAATGGTCTTTGCCCAGATAAGAGGTACCACTATTTGGTTTTGTAATTATGCTCTGATAACAGCCCCAACATTCTCCCGAGTAAACCTTTTATCAGCCTAAGAGCTTTTACGGGAATGTACCTCAGACCAGTAAAGACTGGGCACACATTACTTTTTCAGCTTCTGAAACTCTGGACTACTTTGTAAAGGGCAAAATATCACAGCAGCAACAACATTTACCTATTTAATTCCACGTTTTTCTGAAGTCTCTTTGGGTTACAACACCATATGCTTATTGCTCCCTTTATAGAGTTACAGTAATTCATACCAATATGGTGGGTTGCAAACAGTGCTCATTTTCTAAAAATAAACAAAATCGTGCAAGGGCTCAAGGATTTTTTTAGGCGCCAGGGGCTGTCGCATTCCGGGGTTGCCAAATTCAAAGACTGCTTAGTTTTGCTTCCACTTCATGCCACTTTCTTCTACCACGTGGCATTTTTTGTCTCTTTATCCCACCCTTGCAGTTTCTTTTTCATTTCTACTTTTTTACCTAAGGCACTATTTTCCTATCTTTCTCTTCCCTCATCTGTCAATCTTTTCTGGCTTTCTCCTTATTGTTCTCTATTTAAATCTGATGCTAAAGTTGATGCTCAAAGTGAGTGCCTGTGCCAACTACCTGCAACCATTGGCACAAATTCAGCACTGTGGTAGAGGCCGGTGTTTCACTGCGTTGAATGAGTTTTGCCGCTAAGGTGCTCCAGAGAGATTACCGAATGATTCCATGCTACCACTGACACAAAGCTCCAGTCCTGTTCGTTTGACCATAATTGTTTTCAGGTTTGTTTGTGCAATAGATGCACTCTTATGCAAGGACTACAACTGCCAGAATGTTTTAGGCCACTAGTTCTTACCATTTTGACTTCAGCGGACCCCCCCCCCCCACTTAATCATTGCTGAAATTCAGAGACCCCCACTACGAGAACCCAGGGCTTTTTTCAATGTCCCCCTAGTTTTTGATCCCATTTTAACTACTAAATGCTGGTTTTCTGATTCTGATTGTGCCCTGGTGTCAGCTGACCAGACCCAGGCCTGTGCTCTGATAAAAAAGTACATGGTATTTAGGTGTAATTACAATTGGTACTGTCAACCTACCTGTAAGTGTCTAGTATATGGTAAGGCAAGTAGGTTTAGGGGCCCAGCAGATTTAATGCACTGAAGTGTGCACTGCTCTGTGGCCCTAAGTCATTTTAAAAGTCAGTACTGCTTTGCAGGCTATTTTTAAATTAAAATTATATGCACTCTCGACTTTGGAATTAAAGATACATCCAAAGTCTTAAACTACCTTATTTTTACATATAATTCACCTCTAAGGTCTTCCCTAGGTTCCCCCGGGGTTGGTTGTCTTGTAACCATAAGCAGGGACATTATAAAAGATGCTTTATAAGCCCTGGTGAGCGAACAACTGCCAATTTCATGTTTCCCCATTGTAGTACATTAGCTCTATAGGATAAAATGGGAAGGCTTCAATAAACTTTAATAAAGTGTACATATTGATGGGAACGAGGTAAAATGATACTTCAAAGTTTCAAAGTAACTAGAATTATTCCAACAACTTGCCAAGATTGGATGTATTATAACTATGACAAAAAATACGTTATGAAACTTACTTTTCTGTTGTGCCAGCGTCCACCATTCTAGCAGCCTTGTTTGATTGGCCAGCCTTTCACAGGCTGAGCCAAACAGCTCTGATGAGGTTTAAAGTAGCCTGCTTTGAGACAAAGGAGACATCTGGTGGGAGGAGAACTGCTGCTGCCAACCACAGGATAGGAAGGGGGCTGGGTAGCTTAACTGGTCTTCAAAGAGGGAATGACAGTTTAAGGCAGAAACAGGCCCACCGACAGAACCTGCACCCCCAGCCAGATGGTGAGCCCCAGTAATTGAATTAGCAGAGGGGCTTGGAGGGGAGTTTTAGGGAAAGTAAGCCACACCTGTAGGGTGAGTTGCCAGACTTTAACCTCCAGGAGAGATTTTATCAATTTTGGATTTTGACAAACAGTGCTTTCTGGGACAAAAATATGTCACACATTGGATGAAGTGGTCATACCTGAGGATGGCACCCTGTACCCCATTGGTCAGCGGTGCACCCCTGCTTGTCAACCCAGAAGCATGGATAAATATGGGAGACCTGCCCAGCAACTCTGACCTCTGCATTGAAAGTACAAGAAGAAGAAGGACTACCCTGCTGGACCCTTGGACTGCACAAGATAGGACTGCACTGATAAGGACTTCAGCAGCATCTCACTTTGGTCTTCAGCCCAAAAAGGACTTTGCCTTGCTGGGAAAGTTGAAGGAGTGGAACCCCTGAAAGCAACAGGTAAAAAGAGATCCACCTGCATCATCTCCACCAAGAAGAACCCATCAGACCACCTTTAACTGGACTTTTAAGGATTTGATCAGGTACATTGTGGAAATTGTAGTCCCAAAGTCCCAAGGAACAACACAGAGATTCTAGAATATTGGATTGGTGTTGTGGACACTTTGGATCCCCAAAATGACCTTCTGGAGGCATCTCCAGAAGTTTGAAATCATATGGAGAATTTTGACCAAAAAGCTACAAAGCTAAAGTGGACCGACCCGTCATCGGGAGTCAAGGCGGCGACGTCGAACCGCAACCAGGTGTGAAATTCAGGTTTGCCCCACTTAAGCTCCACAGCTTTTTGTCACCAACGAGACTTCCAGAAGTAGACTGAGGCATCCCAATGAAGCAACTCACCATAGTAAAACCCAAACTTGGTTTGCAGTGGTGACCCGCTCGATGTTGAGAGAAAAAGCTGAAAAAAAGTGTCTAAGTCAGAAGGTAAAATCTTGACCGGGCCCCACCACTCATTTTATTCGATATGGACTCCATTGCGGTTGCCCTGAAACTTTGGCTTTGTCCCAGTCTAGCGTGACTAGATGTCCCAAGTAGAATCTTTTGGCGTTTAAGCACTAGAAAGTGTTTATTCTTTAAAAATTCATATCTCTGTTTCCCTACATTGGATGTTTGTCATTTTGGTGTCATTTAAATCATAATAATACTTCCTATTTTTACAAATTGGTGTTGAATTTTTATTGTGTGTTGTGTCTTACTTATTGAATGTATTGTTGTTTTACATGCTTTACACACCTGTCTCCGAAGTTAAGCCTGCCTGCTCGCAGTCAGCTACCAAGGGTTGAGCAAGGGAATCATTTATTGAGACCTTGCCTGGACCTTGTATTGTGATTGTACCCTCATTACTAGTTGTAGGTACCTACCGACACCTACTAATAAACCACCTTTCAATACCCACTGAATCATTACTGATATCTACGGACCTCAATGAGTCATTAATGGAAGCTGGTTCAATTTTAATTGCTTGAACCGTAAAACAGTACACGAGAAAACAGACACAAGCATTCATCAAACAAACACACAAATGATTAATACTTAATATGATTCACAAACAAATATAAAAAAAATAATGTTAGTTTTAATGGGAAGGTAGGGATTTTTCTAAATTCAACTAAGGCCACCCATTGTCCATATTATATTCTGTTTGATACACTTGCACTGCTCCTCAATCTGAGGATACCAACTTAATTTTTAACCTTACATTACCAGAACTTTTGCATTTACAGATCGTTGTAATATTTAAATTTTTTAATTTTTCTGCTTTATTTATGTACACTTTATTAATGTGTTAATATTATTTAATTTTCTAAGCAGTCACGGACCCCTTGTGTAGGCTTTGCAGACCCTCAAGGGTCCCCGGACCACTGGTTAAGAACCACTTCATTAGGTTATTCAGCAAAAAACGAGAGTGCGGCACTATGTCCTTCTAAACATGGAGCCATCTAATAGCCTAAACAGTGGCTTTGAGTCATCTGGTATACATACCAGTGAATCTCACATATAGCATGACATGATTCATTCACAACTCTACTAACCAGTTAGACGCCACATGCCTCCACTTCCATTAAAGGTAACTCCACCGGTGAACAAACAGCCATGTTATCTCTTAAAAGCTGATAACACCATTTACAAGGCGTGGTACAATCTTTGGGTTTGTCTTGAAAATTACTTTATAACTCTATATATCGTGCCTGTTGTTGTAGCATGACATCCAGAATTGTGGTAAGGGCAAGAGGGTGAGAAAGTTGGTGTGCCAGTTGTTTTCCTGATATATGCTTGCAGCACGTTTTTAAAGTTCAACTTTTTCAAGGTACGTTTGGAATGAAGCCATGCATTCGTTATGGCGAAAATTACTCGTCACAAGATGATCGAGTTCAAAAGCAGACAGCCAACCAGGGGAAAGCCTAACCTCAGCAATCAGTGTGCTTTAAGTCTATAAGTGGGCAATTTGAGTTTTTTACCTGCCACTTTTTACTCTTTTGTAATTTTTATACTGGTTTTAGAAAGTTTTATTTGAAGCAACTATTTTTAGAATATAAGACATACAATACAAGAGCCGCAATACAATTGTTGTTTGATTTGGCTTCCCCGAATGTGTGCTATCGTGTGGCCACCTACATTTTAAAATGTATCTGGCACAGGAAATCAATTATTATATGATTCCCTCCTTTCGTTATCCCCGTTCTCCCGTTGGCTGTTACATTTTATGACTATTGGTGATTTACTGTCGAGTTACATTGTTTGTTGTGTATTTATTTTTGCACTGGCATTTGTACAAACCCTTATTATAAACAAACTGCTGCTAAAATGTCAAAACTGAATTAACTCCCCCCTTAACAACTACTGCTAAAATGTATTTAATGATCAAATTTAACTCTGTACACAAAGTGATATACTTTATTGATTTAACAATATTGGCATGGATAGTGATGTAATTTTAAATGTTTCATTATTTAACTTTCATAAATTTGAATCTTAACTGTCTTGATGTATGTTGCTATATGGTTGTACTTGTACAAACCGAATAAAGCATTTCTGACTGACTGACTGACTGAGTTTTTTACCTCTCCCAAATAAATCTGTGTGGATTTCTTGAATGGAGGTTCTTGAGAGCACACACAGAATCAAGAAAAGCCTTTTAATAGAGATACATTAACTGGCTTACTCAGGGGCACCAGACTGTGGAGAACCATTTCCCTTTCTGTATTGCATTGCACTATTTACATTGTGCTTATTACCCATAACTAGGGCGCTCAAGCACTTACCTACACTCATAACCCTCTCCTTCGTGTGGGATATATGGTTGGAATCATGTTGTCTGTTTTGAGCCTCTGCATGAGTGTTTGTTTGTGGTGAATGAGTGACTAAAGGTGCTGTTAGTGTTATCCTGGTATGCTGCACTTGGCAGTGTTATGGATGATGGTGTGTGAAAGAAAGCTATGCAGTTTATGATTAGTAGTAGTGGGCCTGCATCTGTGATAACCTCTGCATGTCTCATTAGCATGTTTATCATTTCTTAACATCCTGGGTCTAAATTTATATACTGAAAATGACAGAATGAACGGGGTTACATGCATTTTTATAGCTCTTTATTATAGCTTATCAACTATATGTGTCAAGAAATGGTCAGAATATTGAGTTATTCTAACTCAACATTACCATTTAAACCAATGGCAAAGCCAAGACCTTCCTTCCTTTTTGATTGTTATAAGTGAGCCCTAAGGCAGATCTACTGAGATGTACAGGGAGGGTGAATTTTATTTAAAAAAAGAACATGTGTTTTACTATCATATGTCCTGACAGTAAAAACCCTGTATTGTCGGTTTTACTGTGGAAAGACTAGCAGCCCCATTAGTGAGTTTGGAGGTACAGGCTGACAGCTGAGCAGTGCTAACTTCCTAACAGGACAACTTAACATGTTACTTCAAGGTATCAAACAAATTAGAACATTAAACCTGACTTTTGGTCAAGTCAAATTTAATGTAACTTTTGTACAAATGGCAACTTTGGAAAGTTGTCATCTCGTTGCCCAACATTTTCAGTAGCCTATTGTGGCTGCATACAAGCTACTGTCCTTGAGACAGCCTTCTGCACTCCACAGGGGAAGTGAGAACGACCCTCAGGAAGAGGAACAAAGGACCTGCTAAGGATGAGACGTGTGATATCCTCCTGGCAGGATGACCAACGTGGGTGTGAGTTCAAAAAGAAAACTTTAAAGGGGGAGCCGCCATTGAAGGGCAAAGGGTAGTCACACATGGAAGGGGCTGTTCTTTTGTTTTAGCAGACAGGCTGGCGTCTTGGGCATAGAGGGAGAGGTCATTGTCAAACCAGTTTTTTAGAGTGCGTGTAGCCCCAGGAAGCCACACCTCTGGGTTGGTATAGGGAGCTCCATGCAGTTAAAGGCTCTGCTATTATGGGGAGCGGGCAGAATGAGGCATATTGGGCTAACGTGATACCACACATTGCAGGAAGCCATCTGCGGATGGAAGGGCACCTTGTAGCTCATTAGCTTCTTAGTCGCCACAACCTCTGAGGCTCATAGTGGGCATACAAGTGGAACCCCTGGGCCCAAGACCTCAAATCCAATCCATACTGGAGAGAAAACCAAAGAAGGACTGCCCTGTTGTTTCCTGAACCCAGTAAAGAGAGGCTGCACCAAAGGTTTGACTGCACCTGCTTCACCTTGAGCTAGCAATGAAAGGACTGTGCCTGTGATGTCTCAATCACAGAAAAGTCGCCCCCAAGACAGAGAAGGTGACTCAATGAGTCAATTGGCTGATTTCCTGCTACAGCCACAGAATCATAAAAGCCTTGAGAGCCCAGCGCCAATAAGCCTGTCCACCACTGGATGCGGAGGCTGAAAAATCGACTCCCAAACTTCAAAAGATGCATCTGAGTCTGCTGGACCTAGGAGAGTGTAATTTAGTCACCCAGATAGAATGAATTGCAATTTACAGAGAACCACTGGTTTTGCTGTAACCAGAGACCAGTAGATCAGTGGCAACTGGTTTTGTGCTGGACTTCACCCAGACTTCGTGGAGCATCAACCCATGAGGCTAGAGTCACCCCATGCATGTGGACCAAGGGACGGCCACAAGAAGCCTGCTCAGCATCCTTGAACATCTTTAGCATCTCTTAACCTTTGCATCAGGGCCACTTCATAGACATCTATGGCAGTTCGCCCATAGGACCTGGAACTGGAATGGAGACTGCTTAGACCCAGAGGAAACTGTTCAACTGGACCTAACAGGCCTCTTTGACTGGCTACCTGACAGTGTTAGTCTCAACAAGAGTGCCCAATCTAGCTGTTTTCAAGTCACTGTTGCAACTAGCCATAAAAAGCAAGTTGCGGTAGATTACAAAGATTGATCGCATTTAGTGAAAAACAGTGATTTATTGTTTCTTTGAAAATCCTCATCTCCGAAGCCCTCCAGGGGGGTTTTGTAATAGAGGTGTCTTTGTAAAGATGAAAATACACCCTATTTTGATAAAGTAGTGTCACATTTTTATTGTGTTGCATTTTCAACTTGTTCAACTGTGTTGATACTTCTTAGTGCTTTACTCTTGTTTGTTTGGTAAAGCTAGACTTTTCTGAGCCACTGCTGCCCAGGACTGAGCTAAAGTTTTATAAACAAACTTGACTGGACCTGATATGGAATTGTGCCTTTATTATATCGTGAGGTGGCACAACCACACCATATAAAAACCACGTTCCTTACACCACTAATATCGGTGATGTTATGATTGCACAGATGGAATATCCAGAGAGGTTATCTCTGCCTTGTGTAAGTGAAAGTTGGTTTTACGCAAAAGCAACTATCCACTAAAATTGAGAATTGGCTATCCCATCGCAAAGAGCAGGGGTGTGTTTTACCTAGAATTCATTATCCCAGCCTGTGGTCGGCACATACCTGTTGTAGGTTAGCCCTGACATAGGTGTTGGTACCGCTAGGATTCTTCTTTTACATAGGAGTTACATAGGAGTTGCTAAAGGGATCAGCGGTTATGTGAGAGTCTGGTTTCAGGCCCTAGGCCTTGTCCAGACCCTGACAGGCCCAAATAGTGATGCTCTTCAACGGCTGGGCTTTATCTGAATGACCTGGGATCCATAGGGCACTGGAGAGGAGTTGAAAGCCCTCATAATGTGAACAAGTCCTAAAGCCTTAAGATGGCACATGTACGCTTACCAACTGAGCTGGAAGCCTTCGCTAACTATGTGATAAGGTTGCTCAAGGACTCAATCCTTGGCTCAGGCCTCAGGCATACCTCAGACAGCAGTGCAAAATGGTAAATCTGGGGTTAAGGCCTTGTATTGTATCTCTGAGATTCAGTGGTTGAGGGGGTGCACCAATCAAGTGAAGTGAATATATAAACCATTTTATATTAGAAAAGGCCTGTAAAACAGCTTGCAGTTGTTAAAAATGTCACAAAGGCATCACAAAACTCCACTACCCCTACCATTTGAGCAAAGTAGCTGCATATGTCTTCATGCAAGTTTAATGAGATTTTGCAGGCACTTTCCATTGCTCAACTTAGCTAGCTTGACAGGAGAGGACATCTTTATATTTTCACCTGGATAGGGTTGATAACAGTGGCTTAGCAAGGGTATTCTAGGTCTTAATGAAAGCAAAGAAAATACCAACTTACCCAGTGGTGGTGATATATGTATACATGTATGTGGTATTACTATAAGGCAAATTTAGATTTTTCACAGCCTGGTGGGCAAAAAATCTGGATTTTATTAAGGACACGGAGGCCAAGATTATGCAAATCTCCTTTATTGCCACAACTCAACAGTAACAATGAATAGAATATAGAACTCAAAGCAACATTCCATATAGTATATAGAGCATGAGCACACATCAGTCTTCCTTCTTTGTGTTAGTCCAATGCTGCGAACAATAAACATATCTTGAAAATGACGTGAAGAACTTTCATTAAACAGGAGTAATGCATAGGCGGATTATTCTGTAAGAAAAAAGACACAATAGGTCAAGATGAATAAACCCTGGGCGGGTCAAAAGTGGTGGGATAATCTTGGCCTCCGTGTCCTTAATAAAATCCAGATTTTTTGCCCACCAGGCTGTGAAAAATCTAAATTTTATGGCACGACACGGAGGCCAACATTATGCAAGTTTAAAGTGAATTAAACACATTGTCAATCACATTATTGATTGGCCTAAAGTAACATTTTTGAAACATACTTTCATTCGACCAATCAGCGGCTCTAAGGATATCTTGCAGTCCACCTCCTAACATAAAAGCTTTAGAAGCTGAAGCGCCTCTGAGGGAATGTGCGCCGAAAATAGAGACATCAACACCACTCTCTTTCATCACTTCTTTCACCCATCTTGCAAGCGTGGGAGATGATACAGATTTATGTGGGAATCTGTGAGAGATCAATAATTGCGTTCCAGTACCTCTCAAGGAGTCGGTTCTCTTTTCATACTCTTTCAAGCATTTGACAACGCACAAACTTTCATTCGAAGAGAAGAAAGGATAGAAAATCGAAGATGACATAGTCTTAGTTCTTTTCCTAAGATAAAAACAGACTCCCTCAGGTTGGTAAGCTCTGCTACAAACATCCAAAGCTTTCACATCAGAAGTTCGTCTAAAAGAAACTAGGCAAAGTAATACAGTAAGTTTATAAGAGATACGTTTAAGAGAAAGCTCAACATTGTCCCCCCAAGAGGATATAACTTGTAAAACATTTCTAACATCCCATAAGGCAGTATATTTTGGAGTTGGAGGATTAAGAACTTGCATGCTTCTCATAATTTTCTTAGTTAAAAGGTTTTGTCCCACCGATACGCCATCAACCAAGCAATGGCCTGCAGCAATTGCAGATCTATAGACATTAACTGTTCTGTAAGATAGGCCAGAAGAAAAAAGTTCTGATAGAAAATTAACTACGTGAACTAAATCAATTGAAACGGGATCATAATGTTGTTGAATACACCAGCGAACCCATTTATTCCATGCCAGTCGATATGCCTTTCTTGTTCCAGATGCCCAAGACTCAGATATGAGTTGGAAAGCATCTTGCGAAAGGCCTGGGGTTCTCCATTGACGCCTGAAATCTTCCATGCCGTCAAAGTCAAGAGACCCTGGTCTATGAGAGGATGAGAATCGCCCTCTGGGCCCCGAAGAATCTGCAAGATAAGTGGGGGTATTGGTCGTGATAGCTTTGTAAATGACACATCTGATGGTGCGGGCTGGCATGGGGAGCCATTGGAGTACCATCAGCTTGGGGGTGATGGGATCATATTTCTTCATGCACTGGGTGGGACATGCTGCAGCGTGTAGGTTGTCCTTATGGTGTGCCAGTGTGGAGTCTGCGAGGACATGGTGCATGGGGTTACTACCATTAAAATGCAAGATTACAATGGCTTGAATTGCAGTTCTGAAGTCACTTTCTTTAGAAGAGGAACGTGGTACCAGGCCGTCTCTGTTTTTCGTAACTAGGAAAAGATAACCATAATTGGGGTACAATGGTCCCACTGGTGCCCTACAACCTTTGCTCCTGTTGTTTCTGGGTTTAAAGGGAGGGCGTGGTATGAGTAGCTATTACTGCTGCAGTGCTTCAGCTAGCACTCATTGTTTACTAATATGCTGCACCCTTTACTTGCATTGAAGCTTTGGTATCTGATATTTGTGTTTGTTAAGTAACACCTAGCTCCCTCAAGTTTGAAACAATGATTGATACATTTATAAACAGTCGTGAAGCAACAAGGTCAATGTTTGCAACTTTCTGCAAACTCATCTAGGTGAAAGGGCTACTGGGAGTGTTAGGGCTACAAAATGACTTGAAGTAAAAGGGAGCAAACTCTGTAAATCCTTGGATTTTAGTTGACAAATTGTTGTTTTCAGAAGCGTTAGGTAAAGGTGTTCAAGTGAACAGGCTAAGACTACAACTCCCATGAAGCTTCAGAGCTCATTACGAGTTTGTCAGACTAGGAGGGATATTTATCGCACGTTGTAAACACCACTACCCCAGGCTGGTAATTAAATAACACCTGTTACCAGTTTTTAAAAGGGAAATGGGGAATGACACGCTGAATCGATTTTTAACACACCGAATTCCACATATTTCGCCTTTTCACTCGGCCCTAATGTGCCATGTACAGGGCCAGCTTTAGGGCAGTGCGACTGGTGCTGCCGTACTGGGTGCTGACCTGTGGAGGGGGCGCTGACTCAGGTGGGGCCGCTGTGTTTAGCAATGATTGGAGAGATGAGGGGCACTTTCGCCTGGTGGTAGTGAGAGAATTGGAGGAGGCGGTCATGGGGAGTGGGGGCACCAAATATGATTGTCGCACCAGGTGCCACCAGTGCTAAAGCCAGCCCTGGCCATGTATGACCTGCTGGCATTTGTAATTTATCAGATGGAATTATAAGAGTGTGATAATTATCACCTAACTCGTAAATCCGATGCCTGTGCAAACTTATGTTTGTACAGGGATCGGAATTTAGCCTATAACTCATAATAAGGGCCTAAGCAATTCACGTTTTACTATCAGGGGTAGCAGAAAGTCGGTGTAAAGTTTAATACTTTATTCAAATATATAGTTCAGGGATGGATCCCTGTTTCTCAGCCCAATTTATTTCTGCAAAGAGCATTGATTTTAGAGCTCTATCCTGAGCCATTCGGATTTGAAGCTAGGTCTTCTAAATGATGCTTTGTTCACCTGTATTTATGTGGTTATGCAGAAATCTATGATCATTCAGTTCTGTCTACCCATTATAACTTAGGGCCTCATTTATGGGTTTTTTGCCATAGGGTAGCGTTGCAGGCCTTGCTGCGCTGCCCTACGTCAAAAGAAAAGAGCAGGAATGCAACGTATCTATTAGTTACAGAGCATTCCTGTCCTTTTCCCCTGCGCCGGCACACAATGGGCTGCCGTGCACCAACGCAGGCACCTGTGTACCATGGTGCAAAGGTGCCTTCGTTGTGGTGATGATTATTTTTTTGCAGGAAGGGAAACCTTCCAGCACAAAAAGAATCAAAAGAGGCTTTTTCCTGATTCTATGTGTGCTGCAGAATGCAGCAAACATAGAAAGAGGAAAAACGAGGAGAAATAAAGATATTTTTCGTGGTTGTGCCACCCTTCCACTTCCCCTGGGGAGGTGTATTTTTTTGGCGCTGCCTCAGACTTTCGATTTCTCGTAAATCTGGGGCAGTGTCAAAAAGCCATGGATGTTGCTGGGAACGCCCCCAGCAACACCCATGGCACGCCCCTTTCACTCAGTTTTCTACATGAAAGGGGCACGTATTTATAAGGCCATGAAAAGCCATGTAACGTGGCCTTATAAATATGCCAGTGGCACATTGCACCACCGGAACATCAAAAAAGTGATGTTCCGGCAGCTCAAAAGTGCAGTTGATAAGTCTGGCTTAGTTGATAAGTCTGGCTTAGCTAGGCTATTTCCTATGCCCAACTTTCACACTCATGTTCAGATGCGCCTGGCACCCAGTGCACAGCATGCTCTGGGTGCTGGGCCACCAAACCAACTGCACACAGCCTTTGGCCATGGTGGTGGGATCTGGAGCCTGCACCAGCCCCCATGCCACTGAAACAGAATTAGTTATGGTCTCAGCACAGGCTTGGCCAGAGGCCAGCGCTGGAGCCATCCACCGAGCTCACAGTGGGCTATTTTTGCCATGCACAACTGGACATCAAATATTTTTATTTTTAGCTTTATTCCAGAATTTGAAAAAATATCGGATTAAAAAAAACGCAACTTTATTTGTGAAAATTGGATCAATGACTCCCACAATAAAAATGGTGCTGCTTTTCTTTAGATGGCAGCATCTGCCCCTCAGGGTTGGGAACCGCATCCCACACCCACCATCGGGTTAGGCGATGTTCACATAACCCGCTTATAATTCCTCTGTTGCTTTTTATGAGGACATATGGATTGGTGCATGGTATCCCATAATTGTTGCTGCACTATACATTTTCTGTTGCCATCAGTTTGCTTAGATTCCTGAATTCTCCAAGAGTCCTGCAATGGAAAGAGCAGAAAAAGGCCCCCTCGTCCAATGGAATTTGCATATTCTTTAGAATTTATTATCCTCAGAGAACTCGAAGATCTGGTCAACATATTCAAAAGTCTTTGTCAGGTAAGCCTTCGAGGCCACTCAGCACCTTTTCATAACACCAGTTTCTCAGAAACTACTGAACACACTTACACCAAACAAAGCAAAGGAAACCTCTTAGTAAAGTTCTATTTTCATGCCAAGTTGGTTGAAATTACATTCAGCAGTTTCTGCTGTTGTAAAGCGTTCCATAGGTGTTAATATTGAAAATGTAAAAATTTTAATTGCCTCCATTATTTCTTCACCTCTTATTGGCTATGCACAAACTTGGCATGCCTAAGCATGGGCATTGAGCATCTGATTAGAAAGTTTCGTGCATATGTTTCAAATGGTGCTCAATATATAAAGAAACAAAAAAATGGTTTCTTATGACCCCAAACCCTAACCACAACTATATGGTGGGTATCAGCACTGTGGTGACAGGACCTGCCTGGAAATGCTCCCTGTTTAATTTGCTAACTGGCTGCCAAAATTCTTTCAGATTCATCAAACAGCTCAAAGTGAATAGATATTTTATGGCCTCTTAATAATTGTTGCCCACATTGACAGATCTGCTCAAAACTTGATAAAACACACAGAAAGCTAAACCTCGTAAATGTCTACTAAACTGTATATGGCAGTGCCAAATTTCATTAGGAAATGAGCACTTATTTTACGCCTCCTTTAAATTTGTACCCCAAAGATGGAACTCCATGAAATTGGGAAAACCAAGAACAGGCTTAACATGCCAAGTCTTTTCCAAATTTCTTGCTGATCTATCAAACATTGCCAAAGCAATTAGCAAATCAAAAACATATTGAGTCATTGACACACCCTTTAACGTTGCCCCACCACCGTCACAGGATCAACACAAAACCTTAAACTCTTGCACTGGATGTAGCTTAGTAACTGCTAGGGGTGTGCGGCATTCGACTCTGTGGAATTCCACGGAATTCCATACAAACTCTGCGAGATTCCATTGAGTTCTTACAACGAGCAGAAATAGGCAAGTTAAGCTGGTTGCGCTGTGATTTGGCACCTGTAGCGTGCTCCATGCTGAACAAACAGCGCTAGTGGCACCGCGCGGTGTGCCAGAGGGTGCAGCTACTTGAGTTGATTTTATGGCCACTCGAGTAGATTTTCTACCCAAGCGACAGCCTTTTGACCGCGAACGTGACCGCCTGCGAATGCCTGTGTTAGAAAAACCTCACCAGATGTCCTCCTAGCGACCGGAAATTGAGCTAGGGGGCGCAAAATCTCACTCATGCTCACCAACCTACGTTCTGGAGACTCGCCCCAAAAAAAGATTAACATAGTGCTAAATTTATTAGCAAATGAAAGTTTTTTTGTTGATCCTTTTTTACAGGGGCCCCTTGATGGATAGCGCGAATCTGAAATTACCAAAACTGATCCTAACATACTGTCTGCCAAATATCACACATAGTCATCAAAGGCTGCAAAACATATAAGTATATCTACAAATGTTCTTTTCAACTGACAAGATATTACTCTTTCAAAGCCACCCATTGCATCTTTCAACTGCTCTTATCACAAAAAAGGTGTGGCAAAAATTAGTTTGGCCGTTTTTGCTGTAGATGCAAACAAAATTTCCTCTGGTGGTAAAATAAGGAAACAAATCTCATTTGACCCCACCTTTAACTTTTTTTCCTGCACTGAAGTGCACAAAAGTTGACAAACTGGACCTTAGATGCCTATGCTAAAACAAAATGCCAAATCTGGTGCAGATCTGTCCATATGGACCAAATGAAAAAAAAATGTTTAATGGAAAGTGCAGCTGAACTATAACAACACAGTGTAATATTCAGTATTTATGCAGATGTGCAGAGTGTAATATGCTATTTATTGACATTGTTGAGTGTGATGATGGGCAAGACTCAAAAGAGGTGAGCCTCAAGTGCGTAATGATGCCTATTGATGCACAGAGTTGGGTAATGGCAGCTACAACAGCATCGCCTCCCCTGCTGAAAGTCAGCAGAGGAAAAGGGTAAAAATAAAATGATAATAAAATATTTTTATTATAATTTTATTTTTCGCCCTGCAGGCTGCAAATGAGAGCCGAGGGAGGGGCCTGGCCACCCACACTGACGCTGCAGCACCACGGAGGAGGGGGGTGTAGTGGGCATTTCTCCAACCAAGCTGTGTTGTACAGCTGGATGGAGAAACCAACACAAGCTCCCAGTCTATGTCTGAGCGCTGAGCCGAGGTGCTCAGCCAATCCCTGGGCTGCTCCCATGCTGGGAATAGTATTCCCAGCATGAGAGCAGTGCTGGGATTGGGAGCTGGGAGCCTGCACAGTGTGCAGCAGTTCCTGGACGGGACTCAAGGCTCGGGAGAAAAGGGGCGGCCATCGGTGCAAGGTAAGTGCAATTTCTTTATTTAAAATGATGGTTTTTTTTTTGTTAGTGTTCCCCCCCCCCCCTGCGCCACCACTTCGCAATATCAGTGGCCGCTACTGGAGGTATGTCTTTGGAAACATGCGGTTCATTCAAGTTTTTTCAGAGCATACTTGATAGCAGTAATCTCCAAAACGACTAAATCCTATTTAATATAGGTATGAATGCCAAAAATTAAATTTGCAAATTAAGGACTTGAGTGTAGCAAAGCATATTTCCTTAGAAATAAGGTGCACATTTTGTCCTCAAAGTAAGAGAGTATGTACCTGTTTGCTTGCTTTGTGCATAAGTGCTTTTCTTTTTTGCAGGCAGCATGCATGGATTTGATGCCCGATTCTTGTAAAGTAAAAGTACAAATTTCTTGTTAAGTTGAGGTACTCAGCATTGTTATCTCAAAGTCTGTTATGAAGTTATGTGGTTATACTGAACAAGCAGCTACCTACATCATTATTATATGAAATGTTTTATTGATGTCATATCTAAAAAAAATTCACAATTGCTTTATTAACCTTCTTGCTTTCTCAAATATGCTTGAAAATGCACCATTGGCCTACTCTTTTTCAAAATGTTCTCGGGGGGGATAACCACCCCTAACCCGCCATATGACAGTTGGGCTTGCTTCCTCTCCACTGGGCACTCATCACAAACGTTTACACCCCCACCACTTTCAAATGTCACCAGCTGCCACAGGAAATACCAGCTTTGAAACCACTGAAAAACATTCAATATGAAGATATATCCATGGTAAAAAAAATATATATGTATTACCCAGTCGCTGTTGCCACTTGGTAGTTAGTTTGGTATGCATTTTCATAAGAAATGGCTTTTTTTTTAGTTTGCTAACAATTTTGCCACCATTTGTTGAATCTTCATGAAACTTTCTCAAAAAGTGCTCTTTTTTGCAAAGTGTGTGCCTGGAAAGTTTTGAGTGATCCATTAAGCATGGGCTGAGAAAAAAGGGAGGTCCCCAAACGCAAAATACCCATGCATTTTCCATAGACTTTTTTGAACAGCGCTAAAGCAAAAACTGCTGAATAGAATTACGGCAAATTTGTCAGGAAGCTAGATCTTGGCCAGTAAGTGTGCTTTTTGTGATTTGGTGTAAATCCCTTAAATATTTTTTGAGATATTAAGTCTCAAAAATATTTGTATGTCTGGGCAGTTGGGATAAAGGCACTCTCGCAAGTGTCCAGCGAACCCAATTTTAAAAACTAGAGCGTTCTTTCGGCCCAGTGGCCTTTTTTCCCTTGGGCCAATTCACTCCCATTGGAGACACTCTCCCTCTGGAGCAAGGGCTCTGATTGTCTGCCAGCAACAGGAAGATGGCAGCCATTACTGGACTCACAAACTTAATACCCTGTCCAGCAATTTAAAATAAAAATAATATAAGTGGCAGGGTAAGATACCCTTCTCCCCTAAGCCTTGCCGGTGAGTCCTAGAGAGACATCCCCAGGCCCAAAATGAAACAAATGCAGCTGTTTTTGTCACGATTGCTACAGGACTCAGGTGTGATTGTGGAAAACAAAAAGAATATATCAACCTTATTTTTTAATTGGGAAGAGGGCATGAGTGAGGCCCCACCCTAAGCCCATTTTGGGGCCTGGAAACCCCATATACTGGGTCAAAATTTTAAAATAGTGGAGGAAGGCGCGCAGTCACCCTCCTTGTGCCAATCGTGGCCCAGGACTCCATCCTCCAGGCCCTGCTACATTAATTTGGAGAACAGGGTGAGCGGCCTCCCTCCCTGAGCTGGTTGCAGCCCCGTGGACCCCATACCCTGGGGTCCAGCTTTTACTCGAAAGGGAAAGTGACCATGCAGCACTCCTCCCTGAGCCACTTAAGACCCAAGGGAGCCCATTCCCCGGGGACGGTCCCACTGACTTCTCCTAGGGAGCTCACTCTTAGGCCACTGTTGCCCTGCCCACAGAAACACGGGCAGGGAATTTTCTGCTCCCATCCTGTGGAGGCTGCAAAAATGGTCCTGCCAGACACTTGTTTCCCTGCCCTTGTTGTTGCAGGCAGAGAAACCCAGAAGGCTCCCGCCTGGAGAGAGCAACCAGAAGCGCTTCTCCCCCAGGCGGAAGCAACAGAGGCAGCTCCCCTTGTACACAGAATGGGTTCATGTGGGGAGCCGGCTGAGGCCACGGGGGCTCTGGGGCTCCCCCACAGCCCCAATGTTATGTCTTGTTGGTGCCCTGGGTGTAGAAAAGGACCCAGAGGATTGGGTCCCATTGTTATTAGAGGCTCTAGGGGGTGGGGGTCCCCGGCCAATAGTGGCTTGGAGAGGGAAGCCGTGTGCCATACACCTTTGCTAAAAAATAATGCCATTTGTTATGGGATCTCCAGGCTAATAGTGGCTCAGAGACGGGGCTGCGTGGCCCCCTGCCCTTTATTAAAAAAGAAAGCCTTGTTGGTGAATAGTGACTCGAGGAGGGGGGGCTGCACGCCTCCTCCCATTATTAAAAAAGAAAGCCCTGGGGGATGGGGTCCACATGGCTATAGAGGCTTGGGGTTGTGCATGCCCTCTCCCCTAGCATTAAAAATTTCAGCCCCAGGGGATGGGATCCCCGGGCCTGAATGAGGCTCAGGGAAATGAGCGGACACACCACCTTTCCCTTTCAAAAAATAAAAGGCCCCAGGCAATGAGGTCCCATGGGTCAATATTGACTTGCCACAGAGGCAACATGCCCCCTCTGCCTTAAAATTTTAAAAAAGCCCCAAGGGATGGGTTCCCCATGGTTAATATTGGCTCAGTGAGGGGGGCCATGCAAATTCTTCCATTTAAATGTATGTTTAGGTGCCGGGGGGAATGAGGTCCACTAAGGCCACTATTGGCTCAGGGAGATGGGTCACATGCCACTGTCCTATTAAATTAAAAAAAAAATTCTTGGTATAGGGTCCCCTGAGGCCCCCAGAAACTCGGGGAGGAGGTCTCCACACACCCCTCCCCTTAACTAAATAAAATGGCCCGGGTCAATGGGGTTCTAAGGATCTTAAAGGCTCGAGGTTGGGGGCCGTATCCCTCCCTAATATAAAAAAATAATAATTGCTGGCTCCCGCCAAACCTGTGTCTGACTGGCGAGGGGTTGGCTGCCTGCAAGGGGTTGGCTTTACGTATGGTAATAAAATATCACTTTATGTTAAAGAAAAATCTAGAAATTCACTGAACCAAAGGTTAAGATGATGTTATAGTTAGGTAAAAATTTCAGTGACAACGTAACATTTTGAACTAAAAAAGAACACTGACATTTCCCAGTTATAGTTAGCAGTGCAAACTATACCTTTTGCCCCCACACTGCTTATGAATTCACATATTACACCACTCATGACATGTTTTATGACATCACTGATGACATCTTAAATGACATAATTGATTAGATCGCTGATGACTTCACAGGATTTAAACACTGTATACACTTCTTCAAACTCCCTGTAAGTCACATTTTGAGTTACTTTACACAAAATGATTAGCTTGGAAACATTCAAGGCCACAATCAGGGATTTGAAGAAGCATCGGAACAAAAAGTACAGTGAGGCAGAGGGTGTCAAGGTCTACTCATACACCACACCCACCAATGTTAGCACTTAAGACCAGAGTACTCTACTGGCATGTAAAGAAAAGTGAGTCAGTGGGTGACCAGTGCAGTCCAGGTTTACATACATATCCCACTCACCCATATCAGCATGCAGGCATTTGAGGGTGCGGTCCAACAGCAGCAAAGGCAGAGTGAGCTAGAGGGTAACCAAAGGCAGTGCAGATTTGCACACTCTTCCCATTCACGCATTTCAGTACTCAGAGATTTGGACGAGCAGGCTGACAGCATCAAAGACAGAGTGAGGATGAGTGTGTCCACTGCAAGCACATCCTACTCAGCAATATCAGCACATAGGCACATGGGGTAGAGCTATGATGGTAAGAAAATGTAGAGTCAAGATGAAGAGGGTTGCAGCCCATGCCTAGGTTGATACATACACCCCACTCATCAACATCAGCACTCACAGATTTGGGGAGCACTCCAATGCCAACAAAAGCAGAGTGAGGTAAAGGGTGTCCAGGTTTATGCCATCATGTCTCATGGCAGCAGCCGTGGGCTTGGAGGAGCACTCTGATGACAGTGAAGTAGAGTGAGGGGGAGAGTGTCCAAAGCAGGTCCAGGTTTGCGCATGCACCCTACTAACCAAAATCAGCACTCAAGGCCACAGTCGGGGTTTTGTGGCATCTTGCTGATGGCATCGAAAGCAGAGTGAGATGGAGTGTGTCCAGGGCAGGCCAAGGTTCATGGAAACATCCAATGTACCCATTTCAGGACTCGGGCTACAATGAGTGTTAGGGGAGCGTCCCTTTGGCAGCAAAAGTACAGTGAGGTAGAAGGTGTCCAATGCAGGTCCAGGTTCACGCACACATCTCACTCACCCATATTAGCACTCAAGGCCACAATCAAGTGTTTGGGGGAGAGCCCAACAACAGCAACAGTAGAGTGAGGTGGAGGGTTTTAAAATATGTACAGGTACTCACACCCCCCTCACCCATAACTGCACTCAGGGTTGCCTTCAGAGATTTAGCACACACTCCACTCACTCACATCAGCACTCAATGCCACACTCAGGGATTTGAGGGAGCACTCTAAAGGTAGTATATGTACAGTGAGGAATTAAACTAATTACAGAGACTCCCCAACAATGATGGAGTGAAAGGAATAGTGAGAATAGTGTGTGCCCAACATATTTCCAAGAACACAAACGCTTTCGCTCAGTCAGATAAACACTCAGGACTACTGTGTGGACAACTATCACTCCAAAGGAAGGAATGGCACTGTCGACCATTGGATGTCCAACAAAGTAAGAAGAACATAAACAGCACCACCCACTCAGGTACACACCCTGGAGTAGTCACAGATAATTGAAGACTCTGGCAGGTAAGGGTTGGTGAGGCAGTGGGTGTCCAACATAGATCCAAGATCACGATTGCACTCACTAATATACTCAGGGCAAATTAATAAAAATGAGGTTTAAATGTTTGCTTTTATTTCCAACTAGTGGGTACAATTTTTATTTTTTTTGTGAGATTTCTAAAGCACGAATATGACCAGAGGGCATGAGAGCGCTGTACAGGGTACATGTTTTACGAATAAAAAGGTCTACAAATGGAAATATTTACATACAGTTGTAACTCGTATGCCATAGAATCATTTAGTGTATGAGTGCTCCGTCCAAAGGAATCATTTAAGTATTCGAAGGGTATACAAATTTCCTATTTACAACCAATACACCCCTTGGTAAATATATACCGGCCATCATTACATAGTTATCTACTGGCTGAAAAGAAACATTTCATTGGAGGAGATCTGTAGTCGTTTAACAGGTGTAGATAACACCTGGTTTAAGTTTGTGGATATCCTTCGGGTGTTGTTAGTGTTGCAAAGTGAAATTCTGTTGACTAAAAGAAGTGTAAATTTATTATCAATCAAGTAAGAAATTACTGTTTTCAAAAAGCATATTATTACTATTACCATATTTCGAGGCATAAATTATAACTATTACTTTCCCCTTGCATTGCGAATGTCATCACACACAACAATACCATTTTGTGTGTGTGTGAATATATATAAATATATATATAATTAGCCTGCTCCTGACATCCTTGGCACGATATAACCTCCAGAATTTTTGCTGAACTTGGCTTTTGTTGGCATTAGGACTCTACACTTTACTTTTGTAACCAATAGTAAAGCATTTGTGCTTTCCCCTCTAAAACATGGTAAAAAAGGCCTACACCTAATTAGTACCTTTAATGCCCAGGGGTATTGCCTGAGCTGCTGGGGGCTGCTGGAGATGAGGTGAGGCCCCTCATGGCTGACACGATCTGTGCGACCCACACAAGATGACGGCCGGAGCTTAGACTATGCTCGGAGGACGCGACTAGGGACTGAGAGTCTGAGCAGCCTGCACCCATCGCGCCCTGCTCTGGAGCTGAGATGGGCTTGGTGGCAGCTACTGCCAGTGCCTCAAGGTGAGGGGTGGCCTCTGGGTCCTGCCGCGGTGACTTCAGGCACAGCAGCATGTTATAGTTAGGTGAAAATATTAGCTTAAAAGTAAAATTTTAAACTAAAAAAAACACTGATCAGCTACGACCAACCCCTTGTGGGCAGCCTTCTACCGTGCATAGCATGGGGTTGATTGCTGGGCCTGGCCTGCAGCCAGGCTCTGCATTAAACTCCCAGGGGGCAGTCAACCCTTCAGCCATGTGTGGTGTGAGGATGGCTGCAGGCCAGGCCCTGCACCCATCCCTAGATGGTGCCCAACTCCCCCACCACTGCGCACAAACTCCTGCCACACACATGGCTGAATATAATGGCTGTAATTTTAAATAAGGCAGAGCTACTGACTTTGTTAAAAGGCAGACAAACACAATATAAAAAATGGGCCTATTGGTTTGATGAAGGGGTCAGAATATCAACATCTGAGCACATGTATTATCCTTCTCAGGAAATGATCAATAATTATATGAAATGTATAATTCACTAATTCACACAGTGATAGTCATTTGATTAAAGTGATAGTCATTAAACAAAATTTTATAAAGCTTCATTAAAAAACCATCATCATGTTTACGAATCTTTTTTTTAAAGAAATTCAAGCTACACAGTGCAGCCATTAAACCAATGACAAGGGAGCTCTGCACTCCAGCTAAAGAACATAGAGTTTCAGCTAGGAGTGCTTTATGAAAACATGGAAAGCTCTCCTGGAGTCATGGATTCAATGACCCAAGAGACTTACTGTATTTTGTTAAATGTTGCTGGGGGCTGCTGCGCTCCCTGCAGCCCCACCACCACCACATAAAAACATTGTTTGGTGGTGCCCTTCCCTCTTCTAAGGCTACCACTAGCATAAACATATACATGTTTTCAATGCCCTAGGGCTTGTTGGGGAACTCCTTGCTAGGAGCAGTGAATAATAAATGAGAGACCACCCCTCATTTATTTGTAATTTTTCATGGTATTTTGGTTGTTCCAGTTCCCATCCGGGACTCCTAGATCTTTTCTTTCTTGGGGGCTGCGGGGGGAGATCCAGAGTCAATCTAGCCCAGACATATCTGCTGCCAGCACCCATTCTAGGTGCTGTGGGCGCTGCCAATTCTATTTTCTTTGAGGAGAAGAGGCATAAGGCTTCCATCCCCTAGCCTCTGCAGGTCCTGGAGAGAACATACCCGGGGCTGTATGTTTTTTAAGGTCAGGGGGCGTGTGGTCCCCTCCCCAATCCAATAATGGCCCTAGGGACCTTATCCCCCAGGTCTTTAGGTGGGTTCCCTGGTGCCCACCAGGGGCAACTAAAACACAGAAAGTTGGGGACCATTTTAGGAGCCCCAGGCCCCCGCAGTCCAGCCAGCTCACCTGCATGCACTCATCCTGGGTGCAGCGGGAACTGACTTTGGTCCTGCCCTTCGGTAGCAGGGTTTTTCCATGTTCCTGCTGTGCAAGAGCGATCTCTGTTTCCCTGCCCTTAAGGGCGAGGAAAGGAAAAAAATGTGTGCTCCCACCTGGTGGGAGTATTTTTGCAGCTCCTGCAGGGTGGGAGTGTACATTTTCTTCTTTGCCCGTGCTCTAGCATGCAGGAAAACTGTGTCACAGGAATGGGCTATCTGGGACACATTATTAGAACCAGCCCCAGAAGATTACAAGGCTTGGGAATAGTGCCCACATACCCCTCGCCCCTTTGAATAATATGGCAGGCCCCAGGAGATGGGGTCCCCAGGCCTTATTTGGCTCAGAAGGGAGGGCCTCACACACACACACTTTATTGAGCAATCTGAATACCTCGACCGTCATCAAGCAGGGTTCCATCCTGCCCACTCAACTGAGGCAGTGATACTAACTGTGCTGGATACATTGCGGAGAGAAGCCGACATAGGCTCTCCCCAGACTTTGGTGTTACTGGATCTGTCTGCGGCATTTGACACGGTCGACCATGGTATCTTGATTGACCGTGTCAGGGATGCGGGCCTCAAGGGATCAGCTCTCATCTGGATTAGGCCTTTCCTGGAGGACCACTCCCAGTCAGTCCGCTTAGCCCAGTTCACCGCACCAAAAATGAAAACAACATGTGGAGTACCTCAGGGTTTCTCATTATCTCCACATTTGTTCAACCTCTACCTCCTGCCTCTGCTCCGGTCCCTGAAAGAAAGGAAGGTGTGTACATACAACTACGCAGATGACCTGCAATTAATGTTTACCATTAATAACACACCTGACTCTGTGTCCGAATTCCAAACCACCATGCTGCACATCCGTAATTGGATGAACAGCAATCACTTAAAACTTAATCCTTACAAGACCAAACTTATCTTGGTAGGGGGCGCTCAGAACCCATGGAGCTCAAACTTCTGGCCAATCGAGCTGGCCTCTCCCCCCACTCCATCCCCCTCAGACAAGAGTCTCAGGGTGATAATCAACAGTGACCTTACCATGAAATCCCAGATTGGATCAGTATTTCTACCTGCTTCCTTCAGTTAAGAAAGATAAGGAAGATCAGTAGACTACTCACCTGGGAAGCATTGGTGCAGGTCGTCCTAGCCATGGTTGTATCACATATAGCCTATACCAATTCCTTATACCTTGGCATACCACTATAACTTATAAAAAGACTGCAATTGGTGCAGAGCCAGGCCGCTAGACAGATTTTCCATCAGCCCAGATGGGAACACACATCCCCTCCTATGAGGAAACTACACTGGCTCCCCATCCCACAAAGATGCGCATTCAAAGTTGGCTGCCTTATCTTTAAGTCTTTGCATGGCGCAAGCCCAAAATTCATTTCTAGCCTTGTTCAAAAGTATACACCTCGCCAAAGCCTAGGCGGATGCAGGTTTGCAGTACTGACACCTAAATTCTGGAACTCCCTCCCACTTGACATCAGAGCTTGCAATGACCTTATGAGATTCAGAAGGCTTCTCAAGACTTGGTTATTTATCCAAGCTTATGACTAAAATTCAAGCACTTGACTAAACCTACAGGGCTCCGACAAACCCTATAGACAGTGCCAAGGAACCAATCGGTGTATGTGCGCTCTATAAGTAATTTTTAACATAACACACCCTCTCCAAATAATCACATATATTTGGACCCTCAGCCCAGGCCCTCCCCATGGATCATTTTAATTAAAAAGCCAATGGTGGCGCCATTTTTTTTTACAGCGTACCCATGGGAGAACCTCAGGATTTGGCAAATAAAATGCTTTTTTTTTAAAAATTGGCCCTGCGGGTTTGATATTGTTATCGTTTTCAGAACAGAGAACAAAGTCCCTGAATCCTTTAATGGCTGACAAAACAGTTTTTCATATTGCAGCCAGCCATTTGCACTGTATTTTTATGACAATATCAGCTGTGCACAAATGAAATTCGAACAACTACAGGATGGCACGCTTAAAAGGCTAGGTGCCAACCCACTGGGGCTGGACACCGAAACAACCATTGTGAATGTGGGTTCATTTCGAATAATCATGGCTGATTTGTATTATATGTGATATAAAAAGACACAATACCATTTTGCCATAACAGTAAATATATTGTTGTTGACATGCATCACTAACCCTGAGGTATAAATACAATTTTGATTGGCAAATGTGCAGCTAAAATAGTGCAATGAATGTATACACAATATAAAACACTTGCACTTTAACGTGACGATAAAGGAGTCTTGTAAAAAGATGACTTTTACCATTACAAGATGGCGGACATGTATTCTTGCCAGGAAACTGCGTAACCATTTTTTATGTCTAATGAATGTTTATAGACGGAAGTGATACACAACTTGCCTAACCGTGAACAAGCCGTAATGGCGAAACGCGTCGGCAGAAGGCTGTCTGTTATACAATAAACAGAATCCAGCGTCTTGGAGTGTCCAGAGTTTTTCTTCAAAAGGAGAGACAGTGGTGGTTAAATTTAGGAACGCCGGGTTCCGCTCTGGTCCGCCGCATGGAAAAGCCCCGCACTAACGGACCTACGTGTATGAACTGCTGAACGGAATTACACCAATTTGTGTATATATATATATATATTTACTGAAAAAACCATAGGTTTCAGGCACGTTATAGTCAGGAATTAGCATTTAAAAAACCTTAGAAATTCACTGAAAAAACGATAGGTTTCAGGGTTGTTATAGTTAGCTGGACTTTTCACTCGTACAAAACCATTGAAATTCCCCGGTTATAGTTAGTTCAGCTAACTATAACTCACACGCCCGCAATGCACTGCTGATGACGTCACATATTACATCACTCATGACATGGTCAGTGACATCACTCATGACATCACTGATGACATCACTGATGACATCATCCAGTGAATGTGTGTTTTTCTGAAAATTACATATGTTTTATATATGTATATCTCTAGGTTGATGGAAGAATAAATGGGTATATAAGTGTCTAAATGGATGATGGTTTTTGAAAAATTGATCGTATAACTGACTGATTAAGTGTACCTTAGTAAATACATGGCTTAGTGAGTAATGTTTAAATATGTAAATATCTGTATCAGTCTCTCACTTTGTGTATAAGTGGCTGCATGGGTTGGTGAGTAGCTACATGAGTGTCTATATAGGTTATTAGTTGTTTTTTTGAGTATCAGTATGAGTGTCTGAGTGTCTGTATGGTTCGGTGGGGGGTATTACGTAGTGCATAGGTGCATGAATGAGTGACTCACTGTTTGTATGTGTTGAAGACAGCATGTGTGCAGGACTGTATGGGTGGGTGAGTGTGTGCATGGGTGTGTTAGTGAGTGAATGACTGTTTCAATAGTGTCTTTATAAGTAACTACATATGTTTTAGACTAGTATATGTGACTATTGGTGTATATAAGTGAGTATATGTGAGAGAGAGAGATTGAAAGAGTTCCTGTATGAATAAGTATGTGTTTCTATAAGTGATTGTTTAAAAGACTAAGTATGTGTAAGTTTCTGTAGAAGTAAGTGTGGTGGTGTGTGTATAACTGTATACGCAAGTAAATGGATGTTTGATTCTTTATTAGCATGAGTGACTATCTGTGTGAGTAACTCTATGGATGAGTGGCGTTGTGTAACAGGATGTATAGGTGTATGAGTACATATGATGCGTGAGTACAAGTATGAGTGACTGTATAGGACTGTTGGTGAATGAGTGGATGTGTATGTGGATCTTAGAATTACTGAATAGGTTGTTATAACTGGTATTGGTATGTCCATTGTTTTGAAAATTTTAGTTTCTATTTTTGAATGTGTGTATCAAAGGTTATATTAGGGGGAGAGGAGGTCTGCCACTCTATCACAAGGATGATGTCATCAGTGATGTCATCAGTGATGTCATTTGAGATGTCATCAGTGATGTCATGAGTGATATCACTGACCATGTCATGAGTGATGTAATATGTGACGTCATCAGCAGTGCATTGCGGGCGTGCAAGTTATAGTTAGCTGAACTAACTGTAACGGGGAATTTCAATGGTTTTGTACGAGTGAAAAGTCCAGCTAACTATAACACCCCTGAAACCTATGGTTTTTTCAGTGAATTTCTAAGGTTTTTTAAATGCTAATTCCTAACTATAACGTGCCTGAAACTTATGTTTTTTTCAGTGAATTTCAAAGGTTTTTTAAATGCTAATTTCTAACTATGCCTACAGAGCTAGGACATGTGAAGAAAGAAGAAAAAACGCACAGAAAAAAAAAAGAAATGCAGAAAGAAGCAACAGAAGTCCTCAAAGAAAAGTGCAGGAAGAAGGATAACGTGCAGAAAGAACAAACATAAGAGCAGAAAGAAGCTTTGTTGCAAAATCATCCTGTACCCTCAACTTTTTCAGACTGATGCTGGCGGTAACTGAGTCTGACTAACCAGTCCAAGAGCCAGTGCTATGTTAAAAGACACTCAGAATACAGTGAAAACACCTACATACACTAGCGAACACTATGCGTTGGGGTCCCCCTGTGATTAGCATGACCTCCTCTGTAAGCCCCTAGTATATAATAGGGCAGGGGATTAAAACTACCTCTTAAACGTGCTACAGGGCGTGTTTGCACTTGTCACCTCAGGCCCTGTCCCCTCCCTTCCCCACTGTGTAAACACGCCCTGTGGCTGTTTTAAGTTGGGAGATTAAGTCCCCTTGAATCCTCAGGGTCCCTAGGGTCCAACTAGACCACTAGGTACCTCCAGTAAGCACCACAGAGCTGCGTTGCAGAGAGATGTAAAAAGGGGCACGTCCTAGACCACCTCTCTGCAAAGCATCGCAGTGGCGCTTACTGGAAGCACCTGGTGGGCTAGTTGGCCCCCAGGGTCCCTCAGGATTGAAGGGGAATTATTTTCCCAACTTAAACGCGCCACAGGGCGTGTTTGCACATGTTAACTCAGGCCCCGTCCCCTCCCTTCACCACTGTGTAAATACGCCCTGTGGCCACTTTTAGTTGGGAGATTAAGTTCATTTGAGTCCTGAGGGCCCCTAGGGTCCAACTAGCCCACTAGGTACCTCCAGTAAGCGCCACAGAGCTGCGTTGCAGAGAGGTGTAAAAAGTGGCACGGCCTGGACCACCTCTCTGCAACGCAGCTCAGTGGCGCTTACTGGAAGAACCTGGTGGGCTAGTTAGCCCCCAGGGGCCCTCAGGATTGAAGGAGAATTATTTCCCCAACTTAAAACGCGCCATAGGGCGTGTTTGCACACGTCACCTCAGGCCCCGTCCCCTCCCTTCCCCACTGTGTAAACACGCGCTGTGACCGTTTTTTAAGTTGGGAGATTAAGTCCCCTTGAATCCTGAGGGTCCCTAGGGGCAAAATAGCCCACTAGGTACGTCCAGTAAGCGCCGTTGCAGAGAGGTGTAAAAAGGGGCACGGCCTGCACCACCTCTCTGCAACGCAGAGCAGTGGCGCTTACTGGAAGCACCTGGTGGGCTAGTTGGCCCCCAGGGTCCCTCAGGATTGAAAGGGAATTATTTTCCCAACTTAAAATGGGCCACAGGGCGTGTTTGCACACGTCACCTCAGGCCCCGCCAACTCCCTTCACCACTGTGTAAACACGCCCTGTGGCCGTTCTAAATTGAGAGATTAAGTCCCCTTGAATCCTAAGGGTCCCTAGGGACAAACTAGCCCACTAGGTACCTCCAGTAAGCGCCACAGAACTGCATTGCATAGAGGTGTAAAAAGGGGCGTGGCCTCAGAACACCTGTCTGCAACGCAGCTCCCAGGCGCATACTGGAGATACCTGTTGGGTTAGTTGGCCCTCAGGGACCCTCAGTATTGAAGGGGAATTAATTCCCCAACTTACAACTGGCCAGGGGGCGCGTTTGCAGAGTGTTGCAAGGAGGGGGCGTGGCCTCTGGCGCGATGCTGGTCTTTTATTTATTTTATTTTTTAAGAAGGAGGGCGGTGTGGCCCCCCTTCTTTTTCTAATTTATTGGCCCTGGGGACCCGATCTCCCAGGGCCTGCACCCTAATTTTTTTTGTTGAAAAAATTAAATTTGGCCTCCCAAGGCCTTAATCGGCCCCGGGGACTCCAACCCCCGGGTCATGGCCTTTTTTTAAAAATTCTTTAGGAGGAAGGCTGCGTTGCCCCCCTCCTCAGGCCACTTATGGCCACGGGGACCCCATCCCCCGGGGCAGGCCTTTGTTTTTTATTATTTAAAAAAAATATATATTTATAGAAACACCTAGGACATGCTGGACAAACCGTATGTACCTATCACCATGACGATTTGCGTGATATTCATTAAAAGGCGACTATGCATACAATGAATCCACGTGGAATGTATTTACACCGCTAGTGAAGCTCTGACGTGTCTGACGCCCTACCGTGCCTAATCCCGGCACCCCCGCCGGTGGGTACTCTCCAAGTAGACACCCTTGTCGTTTATTTATACAACCATGGGTAGCTATTGACGGGCACATTTAATACACACGCACACCAAGCCATTCAAAGGGGATTCGACAAAAATTTGACCAAACTATGCAAGAAACCCCCCTCACGGTTAATAAAACACACATCCACCGCCAGATGTGTAATACTTTTAATTTTACTCTCTGGAAAAGAGACGAACCTCACTTGAGAGTCACAGCGTGCTCCTGGCTGAGCACAATGCTGTGTTACATCCACCAGTGCCCGCCGAGTGCCACACAACTCTGTGTTGTATTCCACCAGCTAGTGCGTATGCTATGACACTCTCTAGCCCATGTACACTGTAACACCACCCTGTGAATATGTCATGCCACACTTGCCTTCGCATGGGTTATATTGCCCCATCTAACGTGCCTTCCTCGATGCCTATGTTATAACGCACAGCGCTATGCCATACATATTACAATCTGGGATCCATATCTTTGTCACAGTGCATATGCAACGTTACACTCCACAGCACGTATTTTATATTACAACTTTAGAGACTAGTTAGGTTGCACAACATTGCCCTGTGCATATTACACTCCAAGGCGCATATCGCATAGCACGCGCTAGTGCCTGTGCTATCTCGCGCTCTCCAATGAATCTGTCATTGCGCACAATGTATTACATATTATATTTCACGCCCCGGTTCATCTTATATCACACTTTTTGGTGCATACTATATCTAGTTTTCATTTTCAATCGTGCTCTCAGGACTATGTTCTATATAACACTGCGTCCACCTACTCTTTTCAGGGGCATTACATTTTGCGATGGGGGTGGAGGGTCAGGGGGTGTTTCTGCCAAGTGAGCCCGGAGTCACAGTCACAAATGTCCTCTTCTTCCTGAATAAAAGTGAGATTATGCTGCATACTTGTTCATATTTTAAGTAGTTCGCACAGACACACATTTTAAAAACAATAAAGTTCCTAATACCCACCTTCTCTGAACAGTTAGCTTGCTGCCCCATCTGCCTCCTCCTTATCCTCTGTTATCTGAATCCATGGACTAGCCTCCTCCCTCCTGCCATGCATGGCCTGATGTGCTGCCACTGCCCTCCATTTAGCATGATGCACCAGTCCACTCCTCCTGCCCTCCATTGCCCAATTCTATGGCCCATCATTGACCTCCTGCTTAGCCTCTGTGCTTAGCTTGCTGCCCCTATTCTCCTTCCCCCTGCCCTCCGATGTCTTTGTGCATGCCCCTGCTCCATCCTTTTTGCCCACCATGTTCTATCGACCTGCCACTCCTATCTACTCTGTGTGTTCTGTTGAGCTGCCACTCCCCTCCCACCTGCCTAGCATTGTCAGATGACTGTAACCTGTCCCTGCCACCTCCACCCTGCCTGTCCACATGCCATGCCCCTATCCCCTTCCTCCTGTCCTCCATGGTCCATTTTACTGCCACACCCTTCTGCCCTCCCTGGTCTGTTGTGCTGCAACTGCTCCTCCTGCCTGCCCCACGCGGTCTGTTGTGAGGCCCCTTCCCCTGAACTCTCTTGTCTGCGCCCAGGTCCTGACGCTCCCTTCTATCCTCCATGGTCCTTTCTGCATGCCCCTGCACCCTCCTTCTTGCCCATCATAGCCATTGTGCTGCCACTAACCCTCCCGCTTGCCATGCATGGTCTTCTGTGCTACCATGGCCCCTCCCACCTTCCCTGTGTGGTCAGCTTGCTGCCCCTGACCCCCTCTCACCTTCCCTCCATGGTCTGTGTGTATGCCATCATAGTCTCACTGTTGCTCTCCATGGTGTGTCTTGTTTCTAGTGCCCATCCTGCCTGACCTCCATGGTCATCTTGCTGCTCCTGCCCTGCCCCCTTGCTCCCAGCCCTCTGTTTCCATGTGCAGACCCCTATTCCCTCCCTCCTGGCTTGTCTGTTCCATTGTAATGCCCCTGATCCATCCCTCCTGCCCTTTATGGTCTGTTATGCTGCAGCTTTCTCTCCTGTCTGTCCATTATGGTCAGCTAGCTACCATTGCCTCTTTCCCCTCTGTTCTCTGTTGTCCATGTGCATGGTCCTGTCCCCTCCCTATTGCTTTCTATGGATTGTTGTGCTGCACTCCCGTCCCGCATGCCCTGTGTGGTGTATTGTGCTGCTGCAAACCCTGATGCCTGCCCTGTAGGGTCGGTTTGGTGCACCTCTGCATGTCCCTCCTGTCCTCTGTTATCCGAGTCCATGTCCCTACCCCAATTCCTCCTGCCTGCCATGATCCAATGTACCATACTTGTGAACATTTTGAACTTGGTAAGAGGGAGATTTTGAAAAAAAACTGGGGTATTGATTTTCCCCTTTCAGTTACATTGAAAAAGAGGAGATTGTAGACAGGAGACAGATCAAATAAAGCCTATTTGAGCTTAAAAACATTGGATGTTTCCTGGCTGAAACGGGTCTTTTGGCATGTATGGTTGTACTACCACTGCCTCTTCCTTCTGCCCACAATGGTCTATTATATTGCCACAGCCTCTCTTGCCAGTCCTGTATTGTTGGTTTGTTGCCCCTGCCCCCCTTTCCACTGCCCTCCATAGTCTGTTGTGCTGCCACTGCCCTTCCTGCCTGCCCAGTGTGGTCAAATTGTTGCCTCTGCACTCTCCTACCTGCCTTCAATTTTCAGAGTCCGTGCCCCTGGCCTCTGCCTCTCAACAGTATCCCAATGAACAACTAGATTGCTAACATTCTATATTTATTGCAAAAGTGTGGAACGCCTGACGTCATCTTGATGTAATCAAAACTGTAATACCTAGAGCATTTCCTTTAGAAATTACATATATGAGAGGGTCTTATTTGCATCAAAATTATTGTTAGTGCTCTAAAAAACTAAAATGAGGACATATTTTCTAAGTTTTCAAATAGCGACAAAGAACTTTAAAATTATTTGTAATCTTTATGTTTTTTTATCCAGTTGACCACTTGATTAAATGTTGCACCTAGGGGAGAGTATGTGGTGTTACCTCCAGAGCTGCAGACTTTGCAACTGGGGAAATAGGTTGGAGTTTCTGCTTCAGCTCAACATTCTGTGATTCTGGTCAAATAACTTAATCTCCCCATGTCTACAACCAAAATGAATTTGATCTTGTGTGATGTAACCAATGCTCATGTAAAGCACTCCAATACCTGACAAGTCTGCACTATATAAAACTGAAAATACACAAAAAATAAGTGTTTTGCACACTTCTGTCATTGGGCTACATGTGTGCTACATCTGGGTGATATTTGTGCTGCATTTGGGCTCTTTTGTCTCTGGTGGCCATCTTGGAAGATTTATTTGTTATGGAGTTTCCTAATTTCCTCATTTACTGCAGTCTCCTCAGTAGGAAATGCTTTCAGTTTTTTTACTTTGATTCCATCAAGAAGGCATTCAGATATGTCACACATTTGCCATAAATTCTGAATGTTAGCACTCTAGTTGCTCATTAGATCACTGTAGTAAAGCTACTGCTCACCACGGAAGTCTGCTGCTGATATTAAAAGTGCATGTTTCAGTCTGCATATCAGAAGTTTTTTTATGAAATAGAAGAGGATTTGAGAAGTCAAAATGTGCCCTAATGTTTCTTTCTTCAGCACTAATCATTATTTCTATGGCAAAATGAACCCCCTCATTGTGTTCCTTTTTAAATTAAATGTTTTAAGTGTTACCAGTTTATTCCAATCAAGATGGCTTCAGGTGTGCCATACTTTTGTCATAAGTAAGACAGTAAGCGCTCTAGTTGTTCGTTAGAACACTCTGGGACATTCTGTCATTGAGCTATACTTGGGCTACATCTGGGTGATATTTGAACTACATTTGGGCTCTTTTGTCTCTGGTGGCCATCTTGGGAGATTTATTTGTTATGAAGTTTCCTAATTTCCTCATTCACTGCAGTCTCCTCAGTAGGAAATACTTTCAGTTTTTTACTTTGGTTCCATCAAGAAGGCATTCAGATGTGTCACACATTTGCCATACATTCTGAATGTTAGCACTCTAGTTGCTCATTAGATCACTGTAGTAAAGCTACTGCTCACCAGGGAAGTCTGCTGCTGGTATTCAAAGTGCATGTTTCAGTCTGCATGTCAGAATCTTTTTATGAAATAGAAGAGGAAATGAGAAGTCAAAATGTGCCCTAATTTTTCTATCTGCAGCACTAATCATAAATTCTATGGCAAAATGAACCCCCTCATTTTGTTCCTTTGTAAATTAAATGTTTTAAGTGTTACCACTTTATTCAAATCAAGATGGCTTCAGGTGTGCTATACTTTTGTCATAAGTAAGACTGTTAGCGCTCTAGTTGTTCGTTAGAACACTCTGGGACATTCTGTCATTGGGCTATACTTGGGCTACATCTGGGTGATATTTCGGCTACATTTGGGCTCTTTTGTCTCTGGTGGCCATCTTGGGAGATTTATTTGTTATGAAGTTTCCTAATTTCCTCATTTACTACAGTCTCCTCAGTAGAAAATACTTTCAGTTTTTTACTTTGATTCCATCAAGAAGGCATTCAGATGTGTCACACATTTGCCATAAATTCGGAATGTTAGCACTCTAGTTGCTTATCAGATCACTGTAGTAAAGCTACTGCTCACCAGGGAAGTCTGCTGCTGGTATTGAAAGTGCCTTTTTCAGTCTGCATGACAAAAATTTTTAATGAAATAGAAGAGGATTTGAGAAGTCACTCAAAATGTGCCCTAATTTTTCTTTCTGCAGCACTAATCATACTTTCTATGGCAAAATGAACCCCCTCATTTTGTTTTCCTTTTTAAATTAAATGTTTTAAGAGTTACCACTTTATTCCAATCAAGATGGCTTCAGGTGTGCAATACGTTTGTCATAAGTAGGACTGTTAGCGCTCTAGTTGTTCTTTAGAACACTCTGGGAAGCTGCAGTAGAACACAAAGGAATCAACTGAAAGTCTCTGCCCTTGTTGGATGTACATGTTTTACTGAGAATGTCAGACTTCATTCTCACATGACTGAGAAAGATAATGTGAATTTACAGAAAATATGCTCTCAGTTTAGCTTATAGATCACCTTCCAAACCGCTGTGGGAAAAGCATGAGAAAATAGTTTTCTCTCAAACATGATTCATGATATCACAGCAGAAGACTTTTTCACATGGTAAAATCACCTTAGAACACACCACAATTCCTAAAATGAGTATGGTACCATCAACAAATGATTTATAATGTAACTAAAGTCTTAAAACCTTCTATTAACTGCAATGCTTTTTAATGAGGTGCTATCATGTATATTGGTCCCACAATCAGATCTCACGATGAGATGTGTGGTTAGGCTCCGCCCAGATATATCTATCTTTTTAACTCTAATTTTCTCAGGAACTACTGAACAGATTTACACCATTTAAGCAAAAGGCACGAGTCCGAACTGAGGACTACATCTTTGCCAAATTTGGTGTAACTCCGTTCAGCAGTTCGGGCTGTAGCTGCGTCAACAGGTCCTATGGGAAAATGCATGGAGAAAAGGGATCCCCCTTTTTTCTCGGCCCCCGCTTGACGAATCACCGTGAAATTTTCAGGATAGGAGCGGACCGGAGCTGGCCAAACGTTTGGAAAATTTCGCGAAGATTCGTCAATCAGCGCCAATGTTATTTCAAATAGAATGTTGCGGATTTCCTATGGAAAATAGGTCCTAACTATAACTACCTACTGGCAACTGCCAGTAGGTAATATATACCTATATACCTATATACCTATATATATATACGCATGAGCCCCAGAAAGCGCGACTGTTCATGATCCTCCTTTCCCACAATGCACAGTCTCATTCGAGCTTCCCATTGGTGGGAGTGCAATATGAAAATGGCGAAGTAGGTTCAGCGCTTGCACACACCGTCTCCGTTAAAGCCTCTGAAGAGAAGCATATGGAGCTTCGAAACACGTCAGGCAATTCCACTACGGAGCGGCTTCTACAAGCGGATTCTCGTCCATGCCTATCATAAACAAAGCTGCTGATCGAGTGCTGCTCACCTGGTGGACAACCTTTGGAGCAGAATGTAACACGCGGCCGTCCTGCCGCGGAGCTTGCACCACCCCGCAATGTTACGGGGGCCACCTGACATGGTAACCATCATGCCAGTAATGTGGGCCAGCAGCGGCAAACAGGATTGAGGACGAGTCCACTTGCAGGGTCCATACAGGACAAGATTTGTGTGCTATCCGGACCATATTTCCCACAATGCACAGTCTCATTCGAGCTTCCCATTGGTGGGAGTGCAATATGAAAATGGCGAAGTAGGTTCAGCGCTTGCACACACCGTCTCCGTTAAAGCCTCTGAAGAGAAGCATATGGAGCTTCGAAACGCGTCAGGCAATTCCACTACGGAGCGGCTTCTACAAGCGGATTCTCGTCCATGCCTATCATAAACAAAGCTGCTGATCGAGTGCTGCTCACCTGGTGGACAACCTTTGGAGCAGAATGTAACACGCGGCCGTCCTGCCGCGGAGCTTGCACCACCCCGCAATGTTACGGGGGCCACCTGACATGGTAACCATCATGCCAGTAATGTGGGCCAGCAGCGGCAAACAGGATTGAGGACGAGTCCACTTGCAGGGTCCATACAGGACAAGATTTGTGTGCTATCCGGACCATATTTCCCACAATGCACAGTCTCATTCGAGCTTCCCATTGGTGGGAGTGCAATATGAAAATGGCGAAGTAGGTTCAGCGCTTGCACACACCGTCTCCGTTAAAGCCTCTGAAGAGAAGCATATGGAGCTTCGAAACGCGTCAGGCAATTCCACTACGGAGCGGCTTCTACAAGCGGATTCTCGTCCATGCCTATCATAAACAAAGCTGCTGATCGAGTGCTGCTCACCTGGTGGACAACCTTTGGAGCAGAATATAACACGCGGCCGTCCTGCCGTGGAGCTTGCACCACCCCGCAATGTTACGGGGGCCACCTGACATGGTAACCATCATGCCAGTAATGTGGGCCAGCAGCGGCAAACAGGATTGAGGATGAGTCCACTTGCAGGGTCCATACAGGACAAGATTTGTGTGCTATCCGGACCATATTTCCCACAATGCACAGTCTCATTCGAGCTTCCCATTGGTGGGAGTGCAATATGAAAATGGCGAAGTAGGTTCAGCACTTGCACACACCGTCTCCGTTAGAGCCTCTGAAGAGAAGCATATGGAGCTTCGAAACGCGTCAGGCAATTCTACTACGGAGCGGCTTCTACAAGCGGATTCTCGTCCATGCCTATCATAAACAAAGCTGCTGATCGAGTGCTGCTCACCTGGTGGACAACCTTTGGAGCAGAATGTAACACGCGGCCGTCCTGCCGCGGAGCTTGCACCACCCCGCAATGTTACGGGGGCCACCTGACATGGTAACCATCATGCCAGTAATGTGGGCCAGCAGCGGCAAACAGGATTGAGGACGAGTCCACTTGCAGGGTCCATACAGGACAAGATTTGTGTGCTATCCGGACCATATTTCCCACAATGCACAGTCTCATTTGAGCTTCCCATTGGTGGGAGTGCAATATGAAAATGGCGAAGTAGGTTCAGCGCTTGCACACACCGTCTCCGTTAAAGCCTCTGAAGAGAAGCATATGGAGCTTCGAAACGCGTCAGGCAATTCCACTACGGAGCGGCTTCTACAAGCGGATTCTCGTCCATGCCTATCATAAACAAAGCTGCTGATCGAGTGCTGCTCACCTGGTGGACAAACTTTGGAGCAGAATATATATATATATATATATATATTTATATATTTATATATTTATATATAAATATATATATATATATATATTTATATATAAATATATATATATATATTCACAGAACAAAACATAGGTTTCAGGGGTGTTATAGTTAGCTGGCCCTTTCACTCGTACAGAACCATAGAAATTCCTCCGTTATAGTTAGTTCTGCTAACTATAACTCGCGCGCCCGCAATGCACTGCTGATGATGTCACATATTGCATCATTCATGACATGGTCAGTGACATCACTGATGACATCACTGATGACATCTCAAATGACATCACTGATGACATCATCCAGCGAATGTGGTTTAGTTTGAAATTTACATTACCTACTGGCGGTCGCAAGTAGGTAGTTTTAGTTAGGACCTATTTATCATAGGAAATCCGCAACATTCTATTCCCAATAAGTCTGCCGCCGGTTGACGAATCTTTGCGAAATTTTCCAAACTTTTGACCAGCTCCGGTCCACTCCTATCCTGAAAGTTTCATGGGGATTCGTCAAGCGGGGGCCGAGAAAAAAGGGGGGTCCTAAAACACGTTTTCCCCATGCAATTTCCCATAGGACCTGTTGACGCATCTACAGCCCGAACTGCTGAACGGAATTACACCAAATTTGGCAAAGAGGTAGTCCTCAGTTCAGACTCGTGCCTTTTGCATAAATGGTGTAAATCCGTTCAGTAGTTCCTGAGAAAATTAGACTAAAAAAGATAGATATATCTATGGTCTCGGAGGATCCGAGCACCCTAAGCGCACCTTAAGCGCACCCTCCCTGAACCAAGCGCGCACCCTCCCGATCACGCGCTGAATGCTAATTGGCTGTCAAGTGTCTGTCTACATTCAAAACCAGGAACTGTTGGCAGACATTTTGTGCCTCGGTAGAAGCGAGGCTGATTAAGTAAGGGAAATAAGTGTGTGAAAGATGTAAAGGGGTCAGGGTAGAAACTGACCCTCTAGTGTTGCTTATGAGGTCCCAGTAGGACCACCTGGGGCCCCCTTTTTTTTTTTTTTTAAACGGCAAAATGCGCGCACGGTGCGCGGTTCATAACGCGTTGGGTGCGCGGATCCCAAAAAAATGCAAAAAGCTAAAATAAGAAATAAAGTTTTGAAAATATAGTTTAAACATTATTTTCAAAAATATAAAAATATATCTTAAAACATTAACAATTTTTTTTAAAAACCCAATAAAAACAAAAAATATTTTTTAATTTTTAAAAGAATTAATTGAAAAAATAAGTTAAAAAAAGGTGATAAAAAAGTATTAAAAAAACATAATTAAAGGAATTGACACACTGAAATTGAAAAATTTAGAAATTCAATGACAATCATTAAACATCATAGCTTTAGAGATAAATTATAGATAGGAATTAGCATTTAAAAAACCTTTGAAATTCACAGAAAAAATCATAGGTTTCATGCACGTTATAGTTAGGAATTGGCATTTAAAAAACCTTAAAAATTCAATGAAAAAACCATAAGTTTCAGGGGTGTTATAGTTACCTGGACATTTCCCTCGTACAAAACCCTAGAAATTCCCCCGTTATAGTTAGTTCAGCTAACTATAACTTGCGCGCCCCTGCAATGCACTGCTGATGACGTCACATATTACATCACTCATGACATGGTCAGTGACATCACTGATGACATCTCAAATGACATCACTGATGACATCACTGATGACGTCATCCATGTAATAAATTAGTGCATCTTCTCACACCCTAATATAATCTTTGATACACCGATTTCAGATGGCCGTTCTCAAAACCATAGATACTACAATACCAATAACTACATACCCACTCATTGACTCTTAGGTCTACACACACCTCCACTCACTCATCTGTAGAGTCACTCATACTTACAATCACTCAGTACAGGACTATCATATGCATTTAAACACCTACATAGACACTCAGACACCACCAATCATCCATAGACATACTCACACACCTAGTCAATCATGCAAATAATTAAGCACACTCCACTTTACTCACCTATACAGTTCTACACACACAAGTTCATTTACACATAAAAATAGTACCACATTCTTACGCTCTTATACAATCATTGATACAAGCACACACTCATCCATACAGCCACTGTCACAATCACACACTCTCACATATACCCAGTTATATACTCTTACACACATATACCTTGCCTTTCACATATGTAGTTACTCACACATGTACCACTGAGATATACATTCAATCACTAACACACTGATACATACACTCACCCAACCATACAGTCCATCACAGATGCACTCTTAAAACCATGCACCCATAGAATCACCCACTCACACATCTATGCACAGTCACACACACAGTACCCACACAAACACTCATGCACCCATACAGATACTCAGACAACCAATCAATAATTTATATAGACACTCATATAGCTATTCACAAAATCATGCAGGCACTTATACACCAACAGACAGACAGATACAGACATTCACACAGTTTAGTCACTAGTCTGCAGTAAGATACGTTTAGTGACTCACTTATAGAGTCAGTCACACACCTAGAAAATCATCCATTCACACACTTATACACCCACTCATTCTTCCATAGGTCTTTCCCTATATATATTAAACATATTAAACCTCTACACAAACACAGACTCACTGGATGATGTCATCAGTGATGTCATCAGTGATGTAATTTGAGATGTCATCAGTGATGTCATCAGTGATGTCACTGACCATGTCATGAGTGATGTAATATGTGACGTCATCAGCAGTGCATTGCGGGGGCACGCGAGTTATAGTTAGCTAAACTAACTATAACGGGGGAATTTCTAGGGCTTTGTACGAGAGAAATGTCCAGCTAACTATAACACCCCTGAAACTTATGGTTTTTTCAGTGAATATGTATTATATATATATACCAATCTGTATTGAAGATTGAGTGGATATATAACTGTCTGGATGGAGGATTTAGTAGCTGTCTGACTGTCTGTTTAAGTGAGTAATTAAAAGTGTCTCACTTAATACATGGATTAGTAACTAAACTATGTGAATGTGTGCAGCACTGTCTCTGTTGTTGTATAACATGCTGCATCAGTTGGTCACTAACTACATGAGTGTGTATATTAGTTATTGATTAGTTGGGTGAGTATTTGTATGGGACACTGAGTTTGTGTGTGGTTGGATGGGGTGTGTGTAACTCTATGCATAGATGTGTGAATGGTTGATTGACTAGGTGTACAGGTTTAAGAGTGCATGTGGAAAGAGTTGTTTGGGTGACTGAGTGTATTTATTTGTGTGTTGGTGAGCGAATATATGTTTTAGTTGTACATCGTCAACAAAGTAAAAAAATAAAAGGCATTGTATGTGAGAGTTGGTGTATATAAATAAGTATGTGTAAGAGTCAGTGATTGTGAGAGTAACTATATGAATGAGTGTATAATTGTAATGGTGATTTTTTGCATATTAACTATGAGTTACTATGTGTTTGAATAAATGAGGTGTTGTTGGATAATTGTGTAAGTGAGTAAATATAAGTGTGATTAAGTTTTTTTCATGAGTGAGTAGGATGACTGCATAACCGACTCAGATGACTGCTGATGTGTCAATGTCTATATATGTGTATAAGTGCATTTGATAGTGTTCTATTAATTAGTGACTGCATGTATAAATGATTCTGTTGTTGAATGGGTAGTTGTGTACGTAGGCTTAGGAATCAGTGAGTGGGTATGTAGTAACTGGTATTGGTGCGTCAATGGTTTCATATATGGTACTCTGTATTTTACAGTGAGTGATGAAAGGTTATACTAGTGTATGATGTGGTGTATCAGATTGTCACGTGGATGGTGTCATAAGTGATGTCATTGGAGATGTCATGAGTGATGTCATGAGTGATGTCACTGACCATGTCATGAGTGATGTAATATGTGACGTCATCAGCAGTGCATTGCGGGCGCGCGAGTTATAGTTAGCTGAACTAACTATAACGGCGGAATTTCAATGGTTTTGTACAAGTGAAAAGTCCAGCTAACTATAACGCCCCTGAAACCTATGGTGTTTTCAGTGAATTTCTAAGGTTTTTTAAATGCTAATTCTTAACTATAACGTGCCTGAAACCTATGTTTTTTTCAGTGAATATATATGTATATATAACACCAGTCCCGCTTTTGCCTTTAAAAAGTGTTCAGACACATGCTGGAGTTGCTCTGCAGTAAGTTTTAATGCCACCATTAGCACTTTAAAAACAAATGCGTTGTCCTCATATAACAGCTCCTGGCAGACGCGTTTCGGCAGATGCCTTTATCAATGCCGGTTTTCAGCTGCATAGTCCAAAAGTGAGGATTTTGGCGGGGTGGTGTTTAAATGTCTGTAGGGAGGAATCTCATTGGCTGGCTGGTGTAGCTATCGAGAGAGGACTAAGAAAGTTCCCAAAAGTCAGTACTTTTTCTCTCCCAATATGTCAGTCAAGGTTCCTCTCAATAAGCCCTGTGCGACGATCTCGCCAAAAGGAACAAACAGGTCCAAAATTGCAAGCGTGGTATAATAACCCGCCCCTGCATACAATTGTGCCCTGACTTAGTCAGCCTTTGTTCTACTTGTTCCTTCAAACTGGCGTGGTCGATGGCGGACTTCGTCACTGCTGAGCAACTCTATCAGCAGACCAGCTGCTGCTCTTTCCCCAGTGCCTACACCACAATCCAGGCTGGGGGGCGCCACGCTGTGCAGTCTGTACACTCAACCACAGAGTTTGTCGGCAATGCGCGGAGCTCCAGATCAAGAGGCGTGCCTGATTGCGGAGCCGACCTCCACCATATGTACAACACCAGTCCCGCTTTTGCCTTTAAAAATATATGTGTGTGCAAGTGGGGAAGTTAGAAACCAGACTCCATAGAATGCCAACGGCAGGCAACACAACATTGCATGCCACTAGTTTTCACCCCAACCTCACCAAAATGAGCGTACCGTACTAGTAAATGCTGCGAGCGAACAGGAACTGCAATGCTGAACTAGAACTAATGAAATGTCAGGAGGATATGAGTCAGAGATTTTACCAGAGAGATTACAGTAAGAGGGTGGTGGAGGAGGCATGCAGGGCAGCCAATAAATAGAAGTGTGAAAGAATCATATTCTCTATTCTGTATGAGAGAAGTAAGGGAGGGGGAAATCAAACTCCAGGTAAGGTTTTTTACACACTTACAACACTATATAGGGAACTGAGAGATTTGTGCAATAGGAATTGGTATTTGTTAAAACCTGACCCTGTAGTTGACAAGATTCTTCCCAGACACCCTCCGATTACCTACCGGTGAGCGCCATCTCTAAGGGATGCAATTGTAAAAACAAGCACAGAAAATTAATGGGGAGAAAGCTGGTTAAAACTAACCCTGGGTTTCAGAAAGTGTAGCCGATGCAGAGCATGTAGCATAGGCTAGGACACCGTTACCTTCTCGGCCCCATTTGGAGGAAAGAGTAAAAAGATTATGGGATCTTACAATTGCAAAACAGAGTTCACAGGATACGTGCTAACTTGTTCGTGTGGACTACAGTACGTGGGTAGAACCATGCTACAAGTTCATAAAAGGATTCTGCATCACATGAGGGCCATAGCAAATGGTGATAGAACTTACCCAGTGGCAAGGAATTGTGAGGTGGTGCATAGGAAAGACCCAACACAAGTTAGGTATTTCGTAATTGACTCAGTGCCAGTGGATAAAAGAGGGGGTGATCGAACTAGAAAGCTGTGTGAACTTAAAACTAGGTATAACCTGGCATTAGACAGCAAGGCTCCGAACAGCCTGAATTTTGATGAGGAGTTTCATTTGTGTCTGTAATTGGGTGTGGGAACACTAATACTGGCACAGTATTGCATTCAGAAGCACCAAGGTCATGAAATATAGATATGAAACAAACCCTGTAGGTCAAAAATCACACAAACTAATTGAAAGCATCACAGTGGGTTACTAAATGTTGGGGCTGTTGCCCAATTATGTGAGCAAATGTGGAATTGAAACCATGCTATAAATACTAGTAATTGTGAGAAAGGAAGGTAATGGCAACTAGTTAAGGAATTGTAGTAATGGGTACAGTGGGAACTTGCCCATAAGTCTGGCTAAGACTGCCAAATCTAGAACTACCCGCTAGTATCTCAACATATACATTTTAAGTAAATACCATGGTAAAAAAGGAATAGGCTTTTCAATACTTCCGTGTACTCGCCAAGAAAATATTATAGCTGATGTGGTAACATTTGACATTAATCACCTCGAAGCATGATGTAAAGTAACCAAATTGCAACATACTGTGGAACGATACTATGTATCAAAGTATGGTGAAGATGCTGTCTAGAGTTTGTCTTCAGTACAAGTCAGTCTTAGGAGATTCAAAAGTCACTTCGGGTTACGTCCCTTTGTATTAGCATTTGACCAAGGTCGCTGAGACGACCAAAACGCGTTATGCGCGGCTGACCTTGAAAATAAAGGATACATTTACCGCATTCGAAGTCTGCTCTGGTTTTGTTGTGGCAAAGAACAGAACTTGTGGAAATATATATATATATTCCCTAAAAAAACAAAGGTTGAGGGGACTTTATACACCCACCATGCATTGCTAGTAGCCTCACATATCACATCACCCATGACATGTTCAATGACATCATTTATAGCATCCCTGATCACATCTCAAATCACATCATTGATAACTTCACTAACAAGGGTGAAGGCTATGCGTAGAAGGGACTTGGCCACCGAATGGGGCTTGACTAAATAGAGCTAGTGAAAGTCTGTGAAGAGTTGCGCACAGGACATAGGCTGTCCATAGTAGGGGTTGGGCCACCTAATGGAAATTAGATATCTGGAGTGACAGGTCTGTCTGTGAAGAGCTCAACACAGGATGATGGTTGTGCCCATTATGGGCTTCCCATCTAAAGGGGCATGAGTGTCTGAAGGGAGTTATTCTCCGTAAATAGTTGAGCACAGGACAAAGGCATGTGAAGGAGTGGCTACGCCACCTAATGGTGCTCTGATGTCCCGAAGAAGTGGATTCTCCATGAAGAGTTGTGCACAGGGTGAAGACTGGGCATAGTGGGGGCTTGGCCATGTAATGGGACTTGGGTGTCTGTAGAGAGTGGGCTCTCAGTGAAGATGTGTGCCCACGACAAAGGCTATGCAAAGCAGAGGCTTCGAACTAATATTATAGGGTACGTTGAGCAGTAGTGGGGGTGATGTCATCAGTGATGCTGTTTGAGGTGCCATCAGTGATGTCATCAATGATGTAATAGAACATTTCATGAGTGATGTAATGTGAGGTCATAAAGTGTGTTGTGCAGGGTCGCAAATTCTAGTTAGCTAACTGAAATATAACTTTCAGTTGTTTTTCTAGCTTAAAACATAATACCATAACTAACAATGTCATCTAAATATAACGTGCCTTTAACCTTTGGTTTTTTCAGTAAATTTGTAAGTGTTTTTTTTTGTGTAAGTTAATGACTTCTTTCTATACCTAACTATAACGTCACATTAGCCTTTGTTTTTTCAGTGAATTTCTAGTTTTTTTTAATGCAATGTAAGATCTTATTACAAGTGTAAGTTTACAAATACCCCATTGTAACACTTGACACTCTCAGGGTAGTCAGGCAAATCAGTCCAATGCCTCAAGGTAGCTGATGTGGGCTCGCATTCCTAATTCGCCGGCACGCAACATAAAACTCAATAAATGATGTTCCACTCAGTGCTCTTTCTTGTGAAAAGGAAAAGTACATTTATTACTCACTCAGTACTAAATACAAGGCATTAAATAGATGGAAATGCCTTTAGTGACACCTAGTGGATAAAGATCACCATAATAACATTCCCCCAGCTACACCAGATGCAATAGGACAATATAAGCAGGTGTCATTTAAAAAAAATATATTTTTATTGACAATTTGATATACCCCAACAGTTATGCAGTACAGCAATGAATATTTTCTGGCAAGCATTAACAACAATCCAGGTTTAATCGAGCGTGGCATCCCATAACTTATAGGAATATAAACTTCATCAACCTCTCCGTGTCTCTCAGATGGAATATGCTGTGGCAGACCCCGCCCTGTCATTATGTCTAAATTAGTCACTGTCATCCGATACCCGCTCTGGTTGGGGAGGTTCACAAATATCGGCCCGAAAATGATTCCATTTTCCCCATATTCGCGTCCATTATTTAAGGCAGCCTCAGTGGACGTAAACAGATTTCTCCGTCACCATCGTTAGGTCCATATCCTGACACCATTGCTGATGCGGCGGGGACTGTTCCGAGCCCCAGCACTGTGCTATATTGCGTTTGGCTAATGTCGTCCCTAGTGTTACCCAGCCCTGGTCTGCGTGATTCAAATCCGTGGGCTTCCAGATGTAAGTAGCAGGTGTCATTTTTAATAAGGAAGGCCTATTGGCTTTGTCAAGGGGTCAGGATATTAATGTCTAAAAGACAGGCCCATTGGCTTTGTCAGGGGTCATCTTATCAAAATATGTAAAACAGATCTATTGTCTTTGTCAAAGGGTCACCACATCAATTAATCAGCCACATGTCATAATTTATCAATAAAGCCAATAGAATAAGTAACCAAAATCCATTGAAATTGTTATTAATATGCACATTGCAATGTTCATTAACAAGAATTATCACTAAAATATTTTACATAAAGCACTGATAATCACAAAAAACTTAAAAATGTTGTACAGTTTTTTAACACTCTACAAAGGTGTCCGCAAACGAGCTGAAGAGCCTTTGGACTATAGCGCTGTTCAAAAATCCATATGGAAGACGCATGGGCATATTCCTTCTCTGGACCTCTTTTTTTCTTGGCCTGAAACTGTCAAAGAGGGAGATGAGGTAGATGAACTTTTGGAAAGTATTGTGAAGATTTGTCAAATGCACAAGTTAGTCACATATTACATCACTCATGACATGGTCAGTGACTTCACTCATGACATCACTGATGACATCTCAAATGACATCACTGATGACATCATCCAGTTTTTAAAAAGTTTTAAAATGTTATTGTGAGGAAGACCAGGCCTGCCCTTTGAAAACGCCTTACTACCCCTAACAGGTCCCAAACCAATCCCTATAATCAGCCCTTACTTACCTTTTTCGTCCCAGGATGGTGAGCAAATCCAGCAACTCGTTCCCTGTTAAACAGAAGAGGAAAGGGTTAACGGTGCCGCCGACGATCCCCTGATGAAAGGAGGAGGGAGGTCTCTCCGAGCTGGTAGCCAATTGCTAAGAGGGGTGGAGGGTCAAGGGAACACAAATGGATTGGCGGGGAGAACACGAGGGGAGTACCCGGAAGACGCCATGAAGAACATCATGGACTCAAGCCGCAGCCCGGGGGAGGAGAACGGGACCCGTTCTACCAGAATAGAGGACGGCAAAAGCGTTGCATGGGAAAAGAAAGGAAGAAGCTGGCCTCTCATCATACAGGAGCAGGCAGCAGCATACGACAACGATGAGGCTCCGGAAACCTGGAAAGAAGAGTGGTGGTTGCCCCGGAAAGCGTGACTCCCCCGCAGTTGCTCAGGAGAGCTGTGGCTTTTTCGGGTACGTGTCTGGGAAGGGTGGGTAGGCTTAAGGGATGATTAAAAGAAAGGGGGGGACGAGAACCAAGAATGGTGGGGATTGAGGGGTCTAAGGGAGGCACTGCTCCAACCACGGGGATAGTGCTTATTGGTTTATTATTTTCTCTTCACCTTTTGGCTATTGTCATTTTGCATTTTTTTGTCCAAGTTTGGATAAAAGCAGGCATAAAAGAGAAAGGGATAACAATCCCAGGCGAGTGGGAAATCTCAGACTTGGTTAGAGAGGCTAGCCACTTGATCAAGAAGATAAGAAGAGTGTAAGGGAGAGACAGTAATAAAAGGGGGCACAGACAATCCCAACCTTGAAGATGCAATAGAACTGAGCACCAGGTTACGTGTTTTCCCTGTTCACCTTTCCCTCCCCACAACCCAGTAGACCATTCAGGAAATCCAGCCAATAAGCAAATAAATCACCAAATGGAAAAGGGGTAACTGCTCACAATCACCAACAGGAAAGAGCTCTTCCTCAAACACCCCTCGCGGTGAAATTGTAACCTGTTCAAGGTAAATCGTTAAAGATTGTCAGCGGGAATGCTGTGATTGGCTCGATGCAACCTGAAAAGAAAGTTGCAGCCACCATTTTATCGATCGAGAATGGTTCTCGGGGATGAAAATTTCTGTGAGAGCTTAGATAAGGGATCAGAGTGGAGATACTCTGACTCAATGTCTGAGAAATGGGAGTATTAGTAACACAAGTTATGTGTGCAAAATGGATTTATTTTATAGCACGTGATATTTGCAATGACGAAGCGACTGCCAGCACGCCCCCCGTGTACCATAACGAGGATGTCATGACTATCATGATGACACCGCAAATAGTGGGAAAAATATATATATATATTTGTACACACTCGCCGGTCACTGTCACAGACTCATGTATGCACATACAAACTCACTCAGACACTTATTCACCCATTCACACACCCACTCACACACTAATACATCCAGTGACAAACCCACTCAGATACTCATGCACCCACTCACATACCCATTCAGGCCCTCATGCACCCACTAGGAAAGGGACACACCCATATACAGACTCACTCAGAGACTCACACATTTATTTAGAGACCCCCTCATAGACTTATGTGCACAGTCTCATACCCACTTAGAGACTCTTACACCCACTCACAGACCCACCTTGACAGTCATGTACCCACTCACAGACCCACTCAGATACTCATGCACCCACTTACAGGCTCACTCAGAGAGTTATGCACCCATGTAAAAGACCCTCCCTGAGACTCACATACCCACTCACAGACCCACTCACACATGCATGTATGTACTCACAAATCCACTAAGGCACTCACACACCCAACTGACTGAGACACTCACACACCCACTCATAGAACCACTCAGACACTCTTACACTCACTCACACACCCATACAGTCACTCATACACTCTCTCACAGATCCTGTAAGAGTTATGCACTCAGTCACTCACTCATACACTCAGAGACTCACACACCCACTCATAGACTCGCTCAGATGTAGACACACCCACTCACTCACCCACTCAAAAACCTATACATCTACTCACAGACCCACCCAGACACTTGCCCTCCCAGTCACAGATCCACTCAGACACTCATGCATATACCCATTCACTTACCCACTCAGAGACTTAAGCTCTCACTCACAGACCAATTGAGACACTCGTACACCCACTCACAGATTCACTTACACACTTATACACCCACTCACTGACCCACTCAGACACTCACACACCCATACAGTCACTCACACACCAACTCACAGACTCACTCAGAGACTTATGCACCCATGTACTTATACACTCAGAGACTCACACACCCACTCACAGTTGCACTCAGAGACCCATGCACCCATTCACAGAACCACTCAGACACTCATGCTCCCAGTCATAGACCCATTCAGATACTCATGCACCCACTCACTGACCCCTGAGACATTCACTTAGACACTTATGTATCCACTCACAGATCATATACTTACTCTCAAATGTACAAAGGCACTCATGCACCTACTCACAGATCAACTGAGAGACTTATGAAATCAAATCACAGATCCATTGAATTGAGACACTGATGCACCTAGTCATAGATGCACTCAGACAGTCATGCAGTTTGTTACAGAACCATTGATAGATTGATGCACTGTCTAATGGATCCACTGAAATACTTAAACAGCTGCATGCAGCAACAGATTCCACTGAAAGAGTTATACCCTGTGTTATAGATATATTAAGGGAGTTATATATGCTACTATAGAGCCTTTTAGATAGTAATGTGTTTAGTGTGTTGGTTATAATCTATTTTGCAGTTATACGTTTTGTATGTGGTGTTGGCTATTGAATGTGTTCTTTTGTTTTGTCATTTTGCGGTGTATTTGCGGTGATTTTGACTCCAGACATCATCGCGATGTCCAGTGTTGCCGTGAACAATGCATTTTAGATGCACTTTCTTTGGCAAATGTATACAAAGGGGAAAGTTTAATTAATTATCTAATCATAGAATCAATATTTAACTATAGAAAAAATATAAAGATGTTAAAGTTATTAAATAGTTTAAAAGATGTTAAAAATTCACTGAAAAAAACAAAGGTTACTGGGACGTTATAGTTAGGAATTAACATTGAAAAAACCTTAGAAGTTCACATTAAAAAACAAAGGTTACAGGGACGTTATAGTTAGGAAATAAAATTTGAAAAACCCTTGGAAATTCACAAAAAAAATCAAAGGTTACAGAGGCTTTATATTTAGGCTTACATTTCACTCATTCAAAACCAGAGACATTCAACAATTAGCTAACTATAATTCATGCCCCCGCAATGCACTGCTTATGACCTCACATATTACATCACTCATGACATGGTCAGTGACATCACTCATGACATCACTGATGATCTTAATTAAACAAAAGACCCTGGGGGATGTGTCCCCTGGGCCTAATTAGGCTCAGGTAGGGGGGCCATGCAAGCACCCGCCCCTTTAAAATAAATAAGGCCCTGAGGGTTCTTGTCCCCCTCCCTTTTAAAATAAAGGTCCTGGGTGATGGGGTCCTTGTGCAGTGAGGGATTGACAGCCTGTAGGGGGATGTGATGAACCCCAAACTGCACATGACCAAAGGCAGTGCGTAGCAGGGGATGGCTGCACGTGGGGACCGCAGGACCTGGCTCACCTTGTACGAGCACAGGTCCTGCACAGTGTACGGTTGGCTGCATTTGCAGGTGTAGGCTACAGGTTGAGGCTGGCTGCATGTGGGTGGTTGGCTGCAGGATGGGGTTGACTGTACGTGGGGAATTGGCTGCAGGCCTTGCAGCCAACCCTTCGACGTTCACGGTGGAGAGTTAGATTTCTGTATCGTAGTTAAATATTCGTTTATCGTTTAAACAAACAAGAAATTCACTGAAAAAAACAACGATTAAAGTAATGTTATAGTTAGGTGAATTGGTTAGTGACAACATTAACATTTTGTCAGTCAGTCAGTCAAAAAAACTTTATTTCGGCCACAAGGGCCATAAAAGCAGAATACAATACAACAATTTATATGTCGAAAGCAAGAGCAGATCACATTTTAACCACCAAAACAGAATAAAATAATCAAATTAAAATTTTCACATTATTAAAAATTGGTGGAAAGTTTCCTACGCTGAAACCATACAGCATTAAGAAAGCGTGAAACTGCGAACACAATTGGGGGATGGGTGTCGTATTTTAAAACTCGCAGGGCATTAACACAATCTCTAAAACCAAGGTTCCTACAAATCGATTTTACCCAACGTTTCCTATGGGTAAGGTACGCAGGACAAACAAAGAACACATGAATTTCATCCTCCAGTTTGTAGCCACATGCAGGGCATGAAATACTATTCTTAATGTCCCATCTAGAAGTGAAAGACCTGAGTGGTAAGGTACCCATTCTAAATTGAACATATAATTTCCTGGCTAGAGGAGGGAAAATCAGATCCAGGAATAACTCCCTCCCATAGTTCGGTTTAATCTGGAGAAACTGTTCGGTCAGCCTGCCTATGTTAGGATCCATGTGCAGGCGTGTTAGATGAAAGTATCTTAGTTCTTCAGCAAGATTGGTTTTAGAAACAGATAGGCAGGAAGCTTCTGGGGTATCCCAGAGTTCCCTGCGACCAATCTCAAAGCAAGTTTCCCTAACGTGAGTTAACCAAGGGATCTTCATGTGTTTGAGTGTAGGCCAGAGATCCAGAAATTCATCTCTGAAAATTTCGAGGTCTGGATTGGACCATAATCTCTTCCAATATTGGACAGGCCGGGCCACCACCACTTCTTCAATGGGAAGCAGTCCCAGATCTAATCTAATTGGGACCAGCGGAGTACTAGGGGGTAAACTTAATAGTTTCCTGATAAAGGAGTTTTCGACCCTCGTTAGACTATCTATTTGGGAGTGGCCCCATAGTTCTGTTCCATAGGTAGCGGCAGATCGGGCTTGAGTTTTAAAAATTTCTACCACTGGGGCCGCTGGTTTAAAAACCGTGCCACTAAACAATCTAGCCATACCTCCTGTAGTTTGGGTCAACTTAAGTGTAGAATTGACCACCTGGCCTCCCCAGCCAAGATCTTCTTGGAGTGTAATCCCCAAGTAAGTGAACGTTTTCACCCTTTCAAGGGGGATACCATTCAATACTGGGCTCGGGCGGGTACTTTTAGGAGGGTTGAGAATCATAAATTTCGTTTTGGCTAGGTTGATCTCAAGGCCCCTGTCACCACAGAAGTCAACAAAGCCATCTAAAACTCGCTGAATTCCCATGGGAGTGCGTGACAACAACAGGGTGTCGTCAGCAAACATTAGAGCAGGAACCTTGCCCGATACAAGCCTAGGGACGTCAATGTCTTTGAGGGCTAGAAGGTGTTTTATGAGTCCATTAATGTATAGGCAAAACAACGTGGGAGCTAGCACACATCCTTGTCGAACTCCTCGACTAACAGGAAAGCGGTCAGAGAGTTCGCCATACTTCCCACATCTAACCTGGGCGAAATTGGCCTTGTGTAAGTTCTTCAAAACATCCAAGAGATAGGGGGGAATGTTAAGCCTTTGCAGAACGGCCCAGAGCTTTTCTCTCGGGACCAGATCAAAAGCTGACCTTAGATCAACAAAAATGAGGTAGAGGCTGCCACCCTCTACTCTCACAGTCTTCCAGAATATAACCTGAAGACGAAATATCTGGTCAAGGGTTGAAGTACCCTTCCTGAAGCCGGCCTGCAAAGTGCTTAAAACGTTATTTTCTTCTTCCCAGGCCTGTAATCTATTCAAAATTATGCGCCCGAATAGTTTTTGGGTCGTATCAATTAGGCTTATCGGGCGATAATTTGAGGGCTGTAAAGGGCAGCCTTTTTTGTGAATAGGCACTATCTCCGCGCCACGCCAGGTTACTGGTGGCTCTGCACCATACAAAATGGAGTTAAAAAGGACACATAAGTAGGGAGCCCACACCGTAGGTTCAGACCTAAAAAGATCGCCAGGGATTTTGTCCAGGCCCGGCGCTTTGTTAGGTATGAGCATAGAGATGGCATTTTCAACCTCCTTAATTTCGATTCGTGGGATAGCTGCAGCACGACAAGCTGTAATAGAGGGAGAATCAACTGGGGGAAGTGAATTAGAATCCGCTATTGAGTATAGGCCACCGAAATGCCCTTCCCACAGTGCAGGGGCAATATTAGAACCAGTAATGGGGTCAGAGTCTTTCTTACCATTGCTAACAATGGCCCAGAAGGTCTTAAAGTCCTTATTCTGTAAAGATACTCTTAACTCCTCCCACATATCGTCTTCCCAAGACTTCCTTGCCCTGTTGGTCTGTTGTTTATAAAGGGCACGGAGTGATTTGGTTCTAAGTTTATCCTTTGCTTTTATTGCCACAATCAGCTCAGTTTTTAATTTCCTGCATTCACCTGTGAACCAAGATTGCTTGTTGGGCACTGGTGCCTTAGGAGCCTCTGAACGAGAAAAAACGTCCAGGATTTTCGTTGATAACTGAGTGTGGATAATAACGGGGCTGGATAAACTTTCCGCGGAAGAGCAGTCTAGCACTACACCGGCCATTTCATTAAGGCAGGGAAGTGCCAGTCTATAAGTTTCTGCCAGTTTCTCAGGATGCATGAGGATGCTAGACCATTTAACTCTTCGTTTGTTGTTATGGAGAGTTAGAGATTGCAATGAAGGGGACACCCCGCTGACATACGTTGAAAATCCCCAATGATCTGGTTTTAATTTCAGAGTAAGGGCATTGTGGTCACTATCATCACGAACGACCACTCTAAAATCTAAGACCTTGTTCCATGATTTTGTGTCGATCAGGATATAATCCAAGATCGACAAATGCCCAGCTCTATTGAAAGTAGTATGTCCAGGCTGGTCGGATTTAAATCGGCCATTGCAAGCCCTCAATGATAAAGAAAGGGTAAGAGAAAGAATTTGAAGTACTAATGGGGTCCAAGCTCTAACCGTAGGGATCATAGGGTCAGGGATATTTAAATGTGTGTCTTCCGCCACAGGATCATTTTGGGCTGAGAGACTGAGCGGCTCAAACTGACAGTTAAAATCGCCGCCTACTATGACGGAATAATCTGGATCTAAAGTCAGAATAAAATCATTCAGAGCTGTAATGACCTTAGATTCACGTCCTCCTGGAGATGGTCTAGAATAGACATTTATGAGAACCAAATGCCTGTTCTCAGGCAAGTCCAGTATAACACATAAAATGTCATCAGATCATGTTTGGAGTTGCCTGACTTTAGCACCCAGATGAATTGCAACCCAGGTGCTAAGACCTCCAGAAGGTCTCCCCCTGCCACTAGATAAAGCCAGAATGCCAAAAGAGGCGAACCCCTCTCGTTGGTAGTTATCCATGGCCCATGTCTCTTGTAACAAACAAATATCAAAAGTGTCCATAAAATTACCCCACTCATTGCATATCTGTTTGTTCTTTAGGCCCGCTACATTCCAAGAGATAAGGTTGACATCAGTTTTGGGCTCTCCTCTGGTAGGGGCATCTATGCTTAGGTTTGGAGAATCAGCTATAGAAGGAGAATTAGAGCATAAGACAAAGACATTATCCCTGGTACAGGGGCCAATAGGGGAGCTCACAGGAGACACAATCTGTGGTAAAATTTTAAAATCCTCATCCGGATTTGAATATGAAGTCGGGCTTGGTGGTATGGTTTTAATAACTCCCATGTCTAGATCTCCTTGGGAAGATGGTTCAGCGTAGAGCGACCCACTGATTGGACATGTATTTGGAACCAGTCAATCAACCTCGCTAAGACATCTGAATCGATTGTAATCCCCCAAATATAGGGAAGAGCCCTGTAGTTCATATCTAGTACTATGCCCATTACAGAATCCATTTCGACCCACACGTATCCACCCTTGGTCATAATCATGTTCCTGTTGTCTTCTCGGTGGGGGATAGAAAAGAGCTAGTGGGAAGGGCTTTATTAAAGATTCAGACCCCACATGAGGGGAGTTAAGGATGAAAGAAACGGCTCCCTTATCCCTCAGGGTTATAATCACACAATCCCCGATAAGATCTTTCTTAGTGTTACCCACCCAGTGGGCCCTACGAACCATCAAAATCTCACCCGAATAATTTGGGGGGAGAGGTCTATGGTTTGTAAGCCAACTCACCACTTTATTCTTAAGCGATGAGAATGATTCGATGGTTCCTTCAGTAAGTTTAGGGACTCCCGTTAGAACTACAACAAACGGGGCAGCCTCTGGGGGGAGGTTTGGGGTAAGATGTACTCCAGCAATGGGAGGATTGGTAGTAATGGTCTGGTGGAAATCTGGCTCTACCCTTCCTAGAGAATTTGTGTTTGTCACCGTAGAGGAGGGAGGGATGAAGCTGCTGATAGGGAGTGTGGGAGCCTGGGCTGGCAATGTCGAGGATGCGGGAGTATGTGTGGGTAATTGTAGAATTGGAGCGCTTGTACTCTGTAGTGCAGCGACATTACCCCGCTCCCTTTCAGAAGAGGATGGAACTATGGGGGGATTGGGGTAAGACTCAATTACCCTTGTCAATTTGGCTATTCTATCCTCCAATTGGTCCAGCTTGAAACAAAGAGGATCAAGCAAAGATTTTAATAAAGCCTTTACATCTTTGTGAAGCGGTTCAGTATTTGTGCCCAAATTAGTATTAGAAGTAGGGGTAACTAAGGAATGGAGGGAAGCCACCTGATCTGGACAAATAGTCATGGTAGATACAGATCTGCTTATTGCGACGGGAGACGCGCTAGAGTTTGAAGTGCTTTCAGGAACTGTATCAGTACAAGGGGGAGGAACTAATGGCTTGTGCAACTTGTTTCTCTTTATTGGGGGGCCTTTGTTCTTCTTAGGGATGGCTCCCTCCCTAACAGCTCTAGAACGCTTCCTACCAACCCTACTGTTTTCAATAGTGGGATTAGGATTGGGGCTTGTCACGGGCGATGTCCTAGCATTAATCGTTCTCTGGGGACACTCATTATCGATAAGGGAGTTAAAAACAGGAGTAGCAGGGCTAACAATAGATAGTGTCTGTTTGCCGGGCAGAGGGACATTGTCAGGCGTCCTTGCCTGGGCGATATGACCCAAAGAGGATCTTTTGGCATTTTCAATGCCTATAGAGAGGCGCTTTTCAAGGACCGTTATCTCATTATTTAATAGAGAATTGGCTCGAATTAAAAAAGCATCTAAGGTCCCTGATACAGACCCACTACTTACAAGACATTTACTATGGGTTTCCCTTGCTGCCATTTTAAGCTATGGTCACTGAAATGAAAGAGAAATGGCCCGGTCCGGTCTTACCCGGTCTGTAACGGGCTAGAACGGGCCCGCCCTTGGCCCGGGCTTCGCCCCGGACTACGCCCCGCACGCGTCCCGCTAGCGCGAGAGCAGGCAAGGATTAAATTGGCCGGAGTAAGGGGCGGGAAGAGGAGCCAGGTGCGAGTAATCAGCAGGAAAGAAAGCACTCTGGTCCTCGCAGTCCCGCGAATCACACAAAGTCAAAATTAAAACCCCCTGTAGAGTTCAGTGAAGATCCGTGCTGTCCTGCGCCAAGGTCCACTGCGGGAGACAGCTCCAGGTGAGTCTGAATGGGAGCAAGGTCCTGCGCCTGCGAGCGGCTCCCGCGAAGCGGGGGCCGCGAGGCGTGAAGTACTGGCCGGAATGAGTGGCGGGAAGAGGAGCCAGGTGCGAGTAATCAGCAGGAAAGAAAGCACTCTGGTCCTCGCAGTCCCGCGAATCACACAAAGTCAAAATTAAAACCCCCTGTAGAGTTCAGTGAAGATCCGTGCTGTCCTGCGCCAAGGTCCACTGCGGGAGACAGCTCCAGGTGAGTCTGAATGGGAGCAAGGTCCTGCGCCTGCGAGCGGCACCCGCGAAGCGGGGGCTGCGAGGCGTGAAGTACTGGCCGGAATGAGGGGCGGGAAGAGGAGCCAGGTGCGAGTAATCAGCAGGAAAGAAAGCACTCTGGTCCTCGCAGTCCCGCGAATCACACAAAGTCAAAATTAAAACCCCCTGTAGAGTTCAGTGAAGATCCGTGCTGTCCTGCGCCAAGGTCCACTGCGGGAGACAGCTCCAGGTGAGTCTGAATGGGAGCAAGGTCCTGCGCCTGCGAGCGGCTCCCGCGAAGCGGGGGCCGCGAGGCGTGAAGTACTGGCCGGAATGAGGGGCGGGAAGAGGAGCCAGGTGCGAGTAATCAGCAGGAAAGAAAGCACTCTGGTCCTCGCAGTCCCGCGAATCACACAAAGTCAAAATTAAAACCCCCTGTAGAGTTCAGTGAAGATCTGTGCTGTCCTGCGCCAAGGTCCACTGCGGGAGACAGCTCCAGGTGAGTCTGAATGGGAGCAAGGTCCTGCGCCTGCGAGCGGCACCCCATTTGAACTAACAAAAAAACACAGAAAATAACTAGTTATAGTTAGTAGAGCTACCTCTAGCTTGCGTTGCGGCCGTGCACTGCTTATGACCTCACACATGACATTACTCATGACATGTTCTATGACATAATTCCTGACATCACTGATGACATCTCAAATGAAATCATTTTTTGTCAGTATAGGGGCTCCTTTCAAACCAGAATCATCAGAGTTAGAAGTAAAGGTCCTTCCTCAAAATAACAATTTTTAAGTGAATATAACAAAACAGTTTCGAGCTATCCGCCTGACAAGCATACCACAGCCTCTCTGTATACAATGCACGATCATGCTTTAAAATACATGCATAAACCAGCACATACTAATTGCAAGGTATATGCGACATAACTTGTATGTGATATGCCACATAATTGCCATAACCCTGGAACAGAAATGGGTACTGTAGGAAAGTGTTCTTTCTGCCTAGTTTTCCCTAACATTTTTGCCAGATACCTGATGCAATTTGACTGAGTGTGCCATAGGCCCCTGCCAATCAGGAGCCCAGGACCTGTGTTCTTTCCTTAAACTGTACCATTGTTTCCACAATTGGCACAACTCTGGCCTACCTGTAAGCCCCTTGTAAAGGGTACCTATGGTACCAAGGGCCATGTAGCCAGTGAAAGGCCTCAGAGGGCTGTGGCATGTACTATGCCACCCTCAGAGACCTCTCACCACAAACATACACCACTGCTATTGCAGCATGCCTGTTTTTGTGCAGCTAAGTCAACATGGCACACATCCCCATGTTGCATGCCTGTCCAGCACTGCATGAGGGTGCCCTATACCTCATGTGAGGACCTATCTGCATGAGAAGGCAGGTTCCTATCATTAAGGCCATTCTTAGATATTATAGGTAGCTAGTAAAGCCATCCTATATGGTCTGGAAACTGGTCATTGCGAGTTTTCCAGCACTATGATGGCTTTACTGAATCCAGAGATGTTTGGTATCAAACATCTCAGAATAATAAACCTGCCCTGATTCCAGAGTCAGATATTTTATTCCCTGCACTCAGGGTTCCCTTCTAGAGGGGAACCCTGAACCAAAGCAGCCTCTGGTGGGTTTCTGGCATGTGACCACCAGCATGCAACCACGAGACAAGATCCTGCACCCCTGGGGTGGGAACCTTCACTCCATGGGCCCAGAAACAAAGCCTTTCCTTGGTGGAGGTATTCACACCTCCCCCAGGTCAGGAAAAGCCATCTGTGGCAGCAGAGCTTCAAAGGCCCTGCGGCCTTTCTAAAGCGACCCCCAGCGCGATCAGGAGCAGGCCCCCTTCCTGTCTCACCCCTTTTTTGGTGGCAAGACATGCGGGAAAAAGTGAAACAGTTCAGAAGGTTTGCCAACCCCACCCCTCAGGTGGAAGAGTCGAGGTGAAGAGCACTCTTCGGTGTCTGCCATCTTGCAGATGGCAGGCACCCTCAAATCAGGGATAGGTATTGTGCCCACCCCCCACATGGGGTGAGCACCCTAAAGGTGTAGTGTAGTCACCCTAAGTTTAATAGCCCATTGGCTATTACCTCAAGACCACTAAAATGCCCCCTAAATACAGTTTTTAGGAGGCAGCCCCGAACCCAGATTTTAGATTCAACGTGACAAGAAGAATGAATGAAGAGTGGTGCTACAGATGAAGAGGATGGTGATAACTGCCTTGGCTCCAGCCCTACCAGCCTGTCTCCTGCTTCAACACCCCTGCAAGCTGAAACCAGTATGTCCTACAGCCAGCAGCCTCCAAGAACCCCAGGGACCTGCCCTGCCTTCCAAAAGACTCTGATCTCCCATAGACACTGGCGTTGTCCAACAGCAATCCAAGCCAGGACTCCAGAATCCAGCTGGAACCGCAAGTCCTCTCCACTCTGCACTCGGCAATCCTGACCTGAGATCCAGCACTGGACAACCTCCTCTGACCTTTTCTGCGATGCCTGCAGCCTCATCCTAAAGGGTCCTCCCGACCACAACCAGAACTGGTATGAAGAACTCGACACGAAAAGACACCCTTTCCCCCCTCAGCCCCTGAGTCGTGAGGTGCCCGAACGATGATGTCCTGGTGTCCAGCAACTCTTCAAGTTCATCCTCCCATCGTTGGTTCCCTTCTTCCAGTCTTCTGGCTCCAGCCTGCAGTCTTTTTCTTCAACCGGCAACCTCCATAGGAGAGCAATGGGTTCCCGACACCTCCTAAGCACCCTGCTACTGGATGTACCTGCGCTGCTGGTGGTGTGGACTTGTTGCTAATCTGGGACCCCCTTTGCCCTTACCTCAACAACAGGAGCTTGACTCCCAAGACCAAGTGGCCTGCCAGTGAGCAGCCCCTAACAGATGTGCCTCTTAACCCCAGTGGCTAACATTGACAACCTGCACTTTTCACCCAGCTGACCTAGTGCTGCTGGTGGTGCACCTTGAGTGCCAACCTGAACCTTGGGGAACCTTGGTTTTGCCCCCCAAAACTCCTTATCCAAAACCGTTTACTGACCTGTAAACCTAACACTTCATTTTTCTCCATTTGAATTGTATGGTGGATTTTCTCTGAAAAATCTTCTGTGTTGAACTGTCTTGTACTGCAACAAAAGTAACTTAGGGCCTGATTCACAAAGGTAAACTTAGACCAAAATTCCAAGTTTAGACCTAAAGTCTAACTTTACTACTACTAAAGTTAGACTTTTGGTCTAAGTTTAGACCAAAAGTCTAACTTAGACCAAACGTCTAACTTTAGTAGTAGTAAAGTTAGACTTTAGGTCTAAACTTAGACTTCAGGTCTAAACTTAGACTTTTGGTCTAAGTTTACCTTTGTGAATCAGGCCCTTAGTGTCTTCAACAGAGTTTACCATTGCCCTGTGATGTTTAGACTGTGTTATTAGTTTGTTTCACTCCAAACTAGAATAGTAACTACAAAGTAACTGAAAAGTAATCTAAAGTACTTTCAAGCACTCTAAAGTATCTACAACCTAGTTCTTCTACTGCAAAGTAACTTGTATGTGTCTACAAAACCAGTACACCCTGTCTCTTGCAAACTATAATTGAATTGAAAGCATTACTTACCTGCTACTGAGTAAATCTTGGTTCTAGAAATAAAAACAACATAGTAACAACTTTTTCTACAAACAAGTGGTCTGGATCCAGTCTTTGAGTGTGTGACATCATTTCCTACCTGAGTGTGTACAACAAATGCTTAAGACTACCCTCTGATATGCCATACTGTTCAACCACACTGCCACAAAAGAGAGTAAGGTATTATTTACTTTAGCCTATACTATACCTCTAGGGACCCCCTGGACTCTGTACACTATACCTCACTTTGGCATATTATATACAGAGCCAGATTCCTACAGCTACTGTATGATATAAATGTAGTGCCTTTGTTTACAATATGCTTCAGCTGCCTGCCGAATATAATGTTGCTTCTTGTACTCAATGGTCTCCCTCTATGACCTATCGATGGAGGCTTAGTTAAGGCACATTTTTCTTCCTGCACTTACTGTCTCCATCACTTGGAAAAGAATGGGACGCATGCTGGATCTCCCAATCTCCGGATCTGATCCACTGTAGCTGGTCTGCCATAATGTAGTAAGTTTCCTTCTTAGAAACCCTGATTAACTGAGGGCTTGATTTTGAGTTTGGCAGTGTGGGAGTGGGGCAGCATGCCGCTGCCCCGCTCCTGCACCGCCAAACTCAAGCTGTTAAGTCCATGCAGTGCAGAAAAGGGGATGCATGCACACAGGCAGCACACCATGTGTCCCCCTGCATGCACCCAAGGGCCCAGTGGCAACAGGACCCCTGTACAGCCCCTTTTGTTTCCTCACCACCAGATGTGAACACCGCCATGAAATCCTGGCAGTGAGGGAAACTATTTAAATATGCTTGGTGGTACTGCAGCAGCACCTCCAGTATATTGTGCACCTCTGACCGCCGCGCCTCCGCCAGGAAACGCAATTCCCTGTCACTTATGGTGGTTCCATGGAGGTCCATAGTTGTAATTCGGTGGTTGGACCACTGGTGCGGCAGTCCAACAATGGACACCAAACTCATAATCAGGCCCTTAATCTTCAAAATGACAGCAATATCGCTGTACCAAAAGCCTTTTGTAGCTCATTGGAGTCAGTATTTTACAGGCTGTACTAGGTGACAATTGTCAAGCACGCATCACACCTGATTACTGCAGTCCACCAGAGCCTTCACTCCTCCGACCTCAACCATGTCACCAGTTCTGCTGGTTTTGGTGCAGTCAAACAACACCTCATAGTAATGAGCTTATTTTGAGACTGCACTTGGAGATAGTGGAGTGACCATCAACACTCCGGGAAGGAGTCCAGGTAGGAAAACCAAGAAAGTGGGTAAGCCCAGCTAAGGTGTAGTAACATTTGTTGCACTGAACTTCCTATATACAAGAACAGCATAATCATCAGGGCATAGTGGTGTTACAAATGTATGAATTCAAAACCAGCAACTTCCAGAACAGCAAGGCTTACTGTCACTCATCTGTCCACCAAGTGGCCATAAGGGCGAACCGTACTCCCCACTTTTCCTGGCTTTAGCCCAGAGACGTCCAAAAGAAACATAGCCCCAGGAGTTCAAATTCTCAAGATATATCACAAAAAAGGACTCTAAATCTCTTTGAGTACACACATTTGGTCGTTACAGTCCTAATTCTCATTGGTTGCCTTCTGGTATTTTTTCCATCAATGTTAATTTTTGTGTCACGTGTGCTAGCTGCATACATATATATAGCAGTTACATTCAGTTAAGTTTGTCCATTGCATTTTTATTTAGATTGAAGTCTTGGTGGTTGTACCAGACCAAAAGTTTTAAATCTTTTTCTCAAGCAGAAGAGGGAACACTGTTCTGTTTCCCGTCCAATCTTTTGATCAGTAACTTCTGCCAATCGCTTGACTTCTCTATTGCTAAAGTATAAACTGTCATTTGTGTTTCTGTTCGACTTTGAATTTGCTACGCATGCTTATGTAGTAAGGTGACCACCTGGCATGGAGGCAAATTCTGGAGAGGACTGTAAATATTTTAGGACAAAGGGTCAAAATTAAGGACAAAAATTCAGCAAAAAAGTTCAAAATTCAGGACAAAAGGTTAATTTTACAGACACATCCAAGGAGAGGCCATACAGCGAAGCTTTATCAGTGCATTTATTTACTGTTTTCTACACCGCACTATTTATTCACTATGGTCTTTACGTGATTGCCTCTGGCTATGCTACATTCAGGTAATATATTATTTCCTCGTTCAATTGAAAATGAATGCCCTTGAGCACGGTGTCAAGGCCCCCACCCTATCTATTCAATCTGTCTTGAAGAGAAAGCAACTGCAAAATTTTGATTGTTTTTGAACATTTTAAAATCCATGTTAAACAGTTTGGAAAACATTAAGCTGAGTTACCTTATGCTAGTTTAGACAGGTTGAACAAAAATCTGGCTCTACTCAACCTCTTGTGGATGATGAACCTAAAAACAATTAATGAAGCAGAGCAGATGGTGTTGGTGACAGTCTCACGCCAAATGTCAGGATTTGAGGTACCCAAAACTTGTCTCACAACACTAGAGTGTGAGTCCGGGACTCTACATTTATCTCAGAACTTGGAGCCCAGACTACCAATCAAAGAGAATTGAAGAGCAGGCTGAAATTGAGTTTAAATGGGAGATCTACAACAACTGATTCAAAGGGCTGTTGCAAATAAACAGTCAAATAATGAAGAGAAGAACAAGGTGGGATAATTCCTAAAATCAGACAAGATGGGCCTACCATGAGTATCGGGAAGTATTGCCGGGAGGTATTGTGTACGTGGAGATTTGTCTCAGCAGAGAAGAGAGAACCAAAAGAGGCACTGTCAAGTTGAAGAACTAGCAACAATCCTGGCAAACTCTGCAGGTGCAATGGGCCACTGGTCATGCTTATGAAGAGTGAGCTGGGACCACACCCCTCGGAAGATTGTGCCCTGGGCAATTGGCAACTCTGTCCAAGTCTTAAAATAGTACTGCAGGTGAGTCAAGGCCAAACTAGTGATCTGGCTAATTCCCAAGGGCCAAAGTACATGCAGAATCTCCAAACTATTTGGGATGTAAATTACACATGCAAAATGTAAGAACATGATAAAGTTTTTATAATGTAAGAAGTGTTTCTGTAACATATGGTAGTATTTTCCTGTTTATATACAATTAGACCCCAGATTGAACATGGGAATCAGTTATCTTTTGATACCTAGGGTCTAAAATCTACCATTTCCCCACTGATATGCAGGATGGAAATCTTGGCAGAGTGACACAGTTCTTCCTTAGCCAAGTTGCTTTTTCCCAACGAGGAGCAGGTCCAGATGATGAAGCATGACACCTAGCTTGCTGGGTGTGTGAGGACCCTAGTTCCGCATTAGCGGGATCCCCTCCGACTCCCTCCCTCTCCTAGTACTTCTCCACCACCACCAACCCCTCGATGGAGGTTGATCCTCTTATTTTTATCGACTAGGCACCACCTTTAGAGGAACAGCATTCACATTGGCTTTAAGGATTTGACAGGGCACTAATGCTGGACCTCGTATAAAACGCCCTACAGTCCCTCTTTTTGAGAAAGGGATTTGTTTGTTGACAGGAAGCTACTAGATTTCCAAACCCTTATAGCAGACTACCGTCTTCACCTGGGTCAACAACTTTCTCACAAACACCTTAAAAAAAATCATTAAATACCATATTTTATGTCCATCACCTAGCACCAAACCCGCGTGAGGTGTTCCAGATGCTCTACACCATAGGGACTGGGGACAACTGATAAAATGGGTGTGCAGAGCTCTCCTGCAACATGGTAACCAATCCTGGGCCTCTCTCCTTATTAACTGGGAGACTGACATAGCCAAACATCTGCATGATGTGGACTCGGCTAAAATATTGGAATAGCCCCACAAAGCATTACGCATATCCCATTTTAAGTATATGCAATGTAATATTCCGAATTAAGCCTACCTTACATCAGGCTAAATTTACAAAATATACTCAGGAGCTGCAGCAGCATGCCCGCGCTGTATGTAATTAGCTTCTGATTTGCTTTAAATGTTTTGGTCTTCTCACTTACTGGCACATGCATCAACAAAGACTTTTGCGATTCCTTAATTGCGATTTTTAAGGAATCGCAATTAAGGAATTGCAAAAGCCTATGCATGTAGGAATCGCTATAAAAATAGCGATTCCTACAAATTCCTTAATTGTGACTCGCAAATTGCGAGTCGCTATTAAGGAATGCCGTCCCATTCATTCCTATGGGCCTCCAAGCCCATAGGAATGAATTGGAGATTGCATGAGCAATTTGCGAGTACCAGTCGGTACTCGCAAATTGCTCATACAATTTCAAGGGTGCAAGGGTGTCAAAATGACACCCTATTGTACCCCTGAAATTTATCTGTGCACATATGTTGCACACACACATGCTCTAAGGGCATGTGTGTGCGCAACATGAAACTTTGAAAAATGCACAAAAGTGCATTTTTCAAAGTTTTTGCAAATTACCATGAAGTTCAACTTCATGGTAATTTGCTCCCCCTATTAGCGAAATCGCAAATTTTTTCACTTTCATGCATTGCATTTAAGGAATCTCAATTTGGGATTCCTTAAATGCAATCGCAATTTAAGGAATCACAATTTAGAGATTCCTTAAATTGCGATTTTTGCATTTGGGATGATGCATCCCAAATGCAAAAATACCGGTCGCAAAGGGGCAGATTCTGAGAATCTGCCCGTTTGCGACCGGTTTTTACATTGATGCATGTGCCTGTTAATCCTTTAATACTGGCAGAGAGTTCCTGAGTTGCTCTGGTCCACAATGGGCCATGTACTGACGAATCCCCTAAAATGGCCCTACTGGGCATATTCCCCATTCTGAGTTTGAGAAACACTCCATCAAGTTCCTCGAACTGGCTCTTCTTCCAGCAAAACACAATATTACACTGAACAGGAAGGATTCACTTCCTCCGACTATCGTAAGTTGGACCAAGGTCTCGCTCTCTTGGTTCCTATCGGAAAGCACTCTGTTACATAGGGAGGAATGAGCTGGTCTGAGAAAATATTTTATTGCACAAGTGTGATATATGTTGGTAAGTGTGATATATGTTGGTGGAGGGCTTTAACGACTCCACCAAGGATATTACTCTCCCCCTGTAATCCACCTCCAACATATACACTCTTCGCTTCTATATGCTAGTTGTTTATGCCACAATTAAGCAACTTCACAAGGCACTGTTCTAAGGCCACCCATCTCCATCACACTGTCATGTTGTCCCCACTAGAACACTTTCTTCTAAGCACCACAGGGTTCATTGATCTGCTTCTCTACCCTGAAAGTTACGGCAGCGGTGACTGGCCAGGGCGTGAGGATGGACAGTTAATTATGTGTTCGTTTTTTACACAGAACAATGTAATAATTGTGTGCTAACTCTTCATAAATTGCCCAGCACTGTTCTACAATTGTATAGTGGAATCTATTGCTACATACCTGGCTACTATCATGCTATGTAACCGTTTTGGTATACAGCAATAAACTCTTTAAAAAATGTATTGCATTGACATTTATTTGAAGTGAGCATGTCTAAACATGAACTTTAAAACATTCATTAACCCTCTTGACAACACGTAGTGAACAAGGTGAACCATTTATCTGGTGTCCCTTTCATCATGACCCATATTATTGTTATTGATGACGGAGCATTACAGGCTAAGAAAACATACAAGTGAGGTTATTTTGTACACAATCCATCTTTAACTGAGTTATGTGAAAGGGCTCTCAAAGGTCACTATCAAGTAAATTAGACACAAAACGTATTGGTTTGACTTAGATAACACAATCTATTCATGCAGGGATTCTGGGATTTGAACCCAGGCTTCCTGGTAACAAATAGTGCACTTCAGTCAATGACTAGATACATTTATATTCCTCATTCCACTTTAAAACCAGAAGACAGTGTTTTTGTACATTTCTGGAAGAGAAGTAATACACTGTGTTAAATAAATACAGATCACAGGTGTATCTGACACAACATTCAGAAAAAAAGATTCCATGAATGAATGAATGAAAATTATTTAGATAGAGCACGGCTACTCCAGGAGTGTCCCGGAGCTCAGCATCAATGGTACAAACAGAAGAGAAGACCTCAGTCCGTATACCAGTACCCTAAAGGCTAAAGAGGTATGTTTTTAAGGCTTTTTTTAAACTTGCTCCCTCTATCATTAAACTTGCTATTTCTTTCATTAATCGCAGCTGACTAGGCAATTGATTCCACATACCTGAAGGAAGGAGCCTCCCCTCTGCTTCTTTTTAAAGTGGGGTATTGTTAACAGCCCATCATGACTACAGTGCAATACTCTCCTTGGACTGTAAGCATTGATCCTCTCATTCAGATATGACGGGCCCTTGTTGTGGAAGGGTTAATGTGTCAGGGTTGGAGCTTTAAACATGATCCGCTTATGCACTGGAAGCCAGTGAGGCTGCTCACGGAAAAGCGATACAGACATGCACTGCGGTAGCTTGTACAATAGGCTGACCACAATATTTTGTACCACCTGTAAACAATGGACTAAGTACTCTGGGATAGACAGGTAGAGCACATTAATATAGTCTGCCTATAATATTATCAAGGCTCTAACCACTGTGGCCTATACTTCCTGAGGAATCAAGTGTAGGCAAAGAATCCAAAGACAGGACTTTACCACCAAAGAAACCTGGGCGTTAAAGGAAGGGTGTGAATCAAACAGAGTCCCCAGGTTTCTTCCCACCACTGCCAGGGATGGCGGGGTGGGGGGGAATGTGGGGGGGTGTAGGACATTCTTTGGCCACGCTCCTGTCCATCCCGGAAGGGGATTTGGCCCAAATAACAGGTTCTCAGTCTTATCTGGATTACATTGTAATTTGTTCTTCCTGTCCCACTCAAGTAGTGCCTTTAAGCAAAGAGTGAATGTTTCTTTGGCGCTGACTGAATCTCTGTCATAGGTGAGCAGGAGCTGTGCATCGCCCGCATAAGAGATACTCTTGATGCCAAATGATTCAACCAGGAATGCCAGAGGAGACATATAAAAGTTGAAAAGGGTGGGGCTCGGTGCAGATCCCTGAGGCACCCTCCATTTCAACTCTTTGGATTTAGAAGAATCCAGTTTCATCCACACTACCTGCTCTCTTTCCTCCAGAAAGGACCCTAACCACCCTAAAGCAGAGTCTTTTTACCAGGATGCTGTGGTCCACCTTGTCAAATGCTGCGGACAGGTCCAACAGCATCAATGCCAATGTCCATAATGAAGGTAAGGGAACGCAGGACACCATATGCTAATATAACTGGCTTGTCAGACATCCTACAGATATTCTGGAGGTGGGTGAGCCCCTGAAAGATTGAGCCAGGCTCGAGCCTGAAACCTGACTGAGGCTCAGCTGGAAGTCCTGGTGAAACCTCGAGCCCATAACGAGCCAATCTTACATGTGGCTTCTGCTTGCCTCTGTCCATCTACCCAGGATGTGGTATTAAGGCAAGGGCTGCCAACTTTGGAACTGGGGAAACGAGATTTATTTATTTATGTTTATTTATTTTGAAGGTTTTATATAGCGCGAACATGACCCTTGTGGGTATCAGAGCGCTTTACAAGCGAAGTAGTTAACAAAGGAGACAATATACAATGGCAACATAGTGTTTCGGAATAAAGTCTTAAGTTCCAACTGGTTATTCTAAGAGTCTGCATCAATATTTAAATACATTTTGACATGAGAAGAGATTTGACTTCTTTTTTGAAATAGACAGTTGAGGGGTTGAGTCTGATTTCTGGTGGTAGTGCATTCCAGATCCTTGGAGCAATACCAGAGAAGACGCGGTTGGTCTCGGCATCAGCTCAACATCCAGTGAATCTGGGCAAACCACTTAGGGCCTGATTACAAGTTTGGCAGAACCCGTGGTGGTAGTCCAACCACTGCCCCACTGTGGGACTGCCCACAGTATTACGACTGCGGCGATTGGATCGTCTCATGGCTGCTGCGACCACCAGGGATCCAGGATTCTTCTGCGTTCGCACAGCGGTCAGAGGCAGGGCCCCCTGCTGCTTCAGGACCCAGGGGGTGCATGCAGGGCACATATAGTGCCCCCCCTTGATTTGCACCCCCAGTTCCTGCACGGTAAGGCATGTATGCCACACTGTGTAGGAAGGTGCAGGTGATGCTCTGAGAGTGGAGGTCTGCATGGTAGGCTCTTCTATGAGCCTATCAGACTGCCAATGTAAGACCACCTGCCGGACCAGGAATACATTCTTGCGGTCGGTCACACCACGGGTTTGGCGATCCTACAGCTTATTAACTTGATCCTCTGAACATTACCAGCGGCGGTACACTTGCAAATCATGGCGTGCCGCCCTTTGTTCTCTGTTTTCTACGTTTCTCGGCGTATATTCGCCGAATCTCACTGCTCCTCATAGCGGCCGCCATTTTGTCTCTCAATCACCTCAGAATGCTCCTCCTGGCTGCTGTTTTCTACGCATTCTGTCATTGAACACCGTTCTGTCCCTGGCCCTGAAAGAGCACTATGTGATTTGCCTGGATGCTTTATTAATTTAAGAACACCATTTTTTAACGTGTAACAGTTTTTTACACGCTGCCTTTCCTGGAGTTGTCTTTTCATGGACTCTTACAGTAGACTCTCCTTATCTCTGCATCTTTTCAAATTTTGAAGATCCTTTTCACCCATACTCGCTCTGTTGTTATCTTGTATGGATTTTTGGAAGAGTGACACTCGTATATGGGCAGAATACATAAACATCAATTCATCTTCACTCCCAAATCTTCCTCTGTGATGGCCCCTGCACATCCCGCACCAGCTATAATTAACACTTTTTCATTGCAGACAGACATGGCTGGTGTGCCTCCTGATCGTGCTCAACCATCGCAGGCGCTGCAGCATAAAACCTCTCTGCCTACATCAACATCTAAACGCCTGAAACAAGACTCTCCTCCTCCAGATAAATCATCATCTCTGACTATTTCTCTGGAATTGCTACTAGATGAAATACGCGCATTACGTCCATTTGTGGAAGAGACGAATAACAAAATGCAATTTCTAGAGGAGAAATGGTCCACAATGGAGGGGAGGGTATCTACAATGGAACAGCAGCTTTCGTGGTTCAGGCTGACTCTGAAAGGCTTAGTTCATTGGAGAAAGAGGTTCGTAGGCTTCAGCATCATACTGTTGATTTGGAGAATCACGACAGACGAAATAATCTTCGTATTTATGGTTTGCCTGAAGCATTGGAAGGTGATGATCCTGTTGCCTTTTTTACTTCTTTCGTCCCAAAGTTACTAGATATGTCTCCATCAACTCCTTTAAATATCCAAAGGGCTCACAGACTTGGACCTCGTCCTCCGCTTTCCTCAACTTCAACTTCATCTTCAGTCAGACCCCGTGGTGTCATCATCCTTTTCCTGAAATACACCGACCCACTCTCGGTCCTTGCTGCTGCCCGATCAAAACGACAGCTCTCTTGGCTTGGTCAGAAGGTTCTTCTTTCTCAAGATGTCTCCAATGCCACTTCTGCCAGGCGCAAAGAATTCTCAATCTTCGACCACCACTACGTGCCTTGGGTGCCCGTTATGGCCTCTTTCACCCCTGTATCTTCAAGGTGACTTTTCAAAATCGTACTCTTTCCTTTGAAGAACCTGCGGAACTTAGGAAGTTTATACACTCCCACTCTTCAACCAACATGGACACTTCTACTGGCCCCCCCAATGGTTGACATTTAATACTTGCCCTCATCTTTTTATTGGTCACATGAGTTGTTCATAAAGTTGTATATGTTCTAATTTTGCTTGTCTATATTTCTGTCTCTTCCTCCTCCTAAACACGGGTTGACTTGTTACCTGCTGATTTGTTAAATGTAGAGTTCTTAGATTCTCATTGTTGCCTTGTTATTATTGCAGGAATTTCTCATGTTTTAAATATGTTCGTCTTCACTTCTCTTTATTGGTGCATATATGTATCAAACCATTTGTTCTTAATCTCCTCTCTTTCAATATTGCTGTTCTTCATCTTTTACGTTTGTCTCATATCATATTATCCGTGCTCCTCCTCCTTTCTTTATTTACTCCTCTTTGGCTACCTCTTCTTCTCTTCATTATCTTTTTCTTTGTCATCTTCTTATCTCATTCTTAGTTCTAAATTTGTGTTTGACTTGTATCTTCTTTTCACTCACTACATTTATGCAGGTTTCGTCTATCATCCTTAAAGTTGTTTAGTCCGTTTCTTTTCTCTTATATGTTGTTCTGGTGTGGCCGGGCTTCCTGCTTTGGGCATATCGTCTTCCGTTTGTCGCCACTGCCCAATCCTCCTTATGTTGTCTTCATTCCCCTCAGGTATATTCCCTCAGTCATCCTTTGGATTTGTACTGTCTCTTCGTGTATCTCTCCTTTTCCTTCCTCCTTTCCTATTCCCCCTACTCACCACTTTCATAGATTCTGCATTTTCTTTTTCTATCTTCTTATCCATTATCATGTATCTGGTATTATATAAGTTTTTATCCTGCCTCCTCCATGCTCCTTCTGCTCCTTTTCACTTTTCCTCCCCTTTCTTCATCCCCTTTTCCCTCTATTCATTGGCATCCTCTCTCATCCTCCTATCATTGTGCATTTTGTTTCTATTAAATTTGTTATGCTTTTACTTTCAGAGTTATCTCTTGGAATGTAAACGGTTTTAACAATCCTATTAAAAGACAGAGAGTCCTTTCCCATCTTGCCTCTTATAACCCAGACATAGTCTTTTTACAGGAGACACATCTCACAGACATTGAATCACTTAAGTTGAAGAGAGGCTGGGTGGGTACGGTTTTATTCTCTCCATCTACTAATAAAAAAAATGGTGTTGCTATCCTCTGTCATAAGAAATTGAATTGGAAAGTTATATCACAAGAAAATAACGCGGAAGGTAGATGGATACTTGCCAAATTATCAATTAATTCTGTTCATTTAACTGTTTTTAATGTTTATGGCCCCACACTGCCTGATATTTCCTTTTGGCCGATGATTACCCAAAAATGTATTCAGTTTCGTGATGATTTATTTATATTAGTTGGTGATTGCAACCAAATTGTGGATCCATTTCTAGATTGCAAGTCCACAGTTCGTTTCATTCCACATAAATCTCACAAACAATTTCTTGACACTATCTCTCAAGCACATCTCATTGACTCTTGGGGACTTTCTCACCCTGACACTCTTGATTACTCTTTTTCTCTCCTTCTCATGCATCTCTTTCTCATCTAGACTATCTTTTTCTTTCTCAGTCTTTGTCTCAAAATCTTCTGTCTTCCTCTATTGAGCCCATAGTCAATTATAACAGATCTTGACTTGCTCCCTCCATACCCGAAAACCTCTCAATGGCGTTTTAATAACTCTCTTCTTACCGATCCTCTCTTCTCTTCCTCCTGTCGCTCTTTTGCTAATGACTTCTTTCAAATTAACTGCAACTCCAGCTCCTACCCCCATATAATCTGGGACTCTTTTAAAGCCACAGCTAGAAGTCATATTATAGACTTTGTTTCAAAGAAAAAAAAAGCTTTCTTCGACAGCCAACATCTACTCTAGCACATATTAAGCTTCTGGAATATGAATTCTATACCTCATCTAAAAATTCCATATCACCAGAACTGATTCGAGCGAAGATTGCCTTTAACAAAACCACTACTGACAATGCTTCATCGATGCTCCTGCGGAGTAGCGCCCGTTATTATGGTGGTCATAATAAAGCAGAGAAACTTTTAGCAAATTACCTTAAAACACGTAGGAAACGTACTCTTATAGATTCCATTTATTCGTCTAATAATTCCCTTCTGCATAAAGATCAGGAAATACTCAACGAATGTAAACATTTTTTATCAAAATCTCTGTACGCCAGAATCTCCTCCCTCCCCTTCTCTCATCCAATCTTATCTTGATAAACTTCCTTCTCCCGCTACTTCCTATCTTAACCTTCTCGATCTTGATAATGACCTTTCCCTTCAGGAAATCTCCACTGCTTTGAATACTCTCACTAAGGGGAAAACGCCTGGTCCAGATGGATTTTATGTTGAATTTTATTTACATTTTTCTGATTTACTACTCCCGAAACTTCTAACGCTTTTTCACTCATTTTATTTAGCTGGTTAAGACAGAGGGCACCCTCCAGGAGACCACTATTTGCCTCATTCCTAAAGAAGGTTGTTACCCAAAATTTTGTAAAAATTATCGGCCGATCTCTCTTGTCAATGTTGATTATAAATTGTTTACTAAGTTGTTAGCTTTACGTTTAGATCCCCTCATGCTTCTTCTTATTGGTAAAGAGCAATGTGGTTTTGTGAAAGGAAGACTAACTTCCGATAACTCTAGTCTCTTTCTCAATGTATTAAATAAAGTTCCCTCCTTATCTACATCTCTGGCTGCTATCTTTGTTGATGTAGAAAAATCTTTTGACAGGGTAGACTGGTCCTTCTTGTATGCATCGCTACAATGGCATGGTTTTGGTTCTAAATTCATATCTCTTATTTCCTTACTATATTCTGCTCCTAAAGCCTCAGTCTTAGTCAATGGTCGTGTCTCACCTTATTTTCCTCTCCAGCATGGTGTTCGTCAAGGATGTCCCTTATCCCCTCTTCTTTTCGTTCTAGCTCTTGAGCCCTTTTTATCTTCTATCCGTAATACCGACTCCATTTCCGGTTTTCCTTACGGTGAGCATCAGTTGAAACTTTCTGCTTATGCAGACGATATTCTTTTATTTATTTCTGCTCCTGAAACTTATAGTCCTCCTTTATTACTTGAATTTGAATCCTTTTCGCAAGTCTCCGGTTATAAAATTAATTCAGACAAGACTGAAATTCTCCCCCTTACAAAATTCTGCTGTCCCCACTACTTTTCTTCCACTGGATTTGCTTGGAACAGTTAAAAAATCAAATACCTTGGCATTTGGTTTTCCAACTCTATCGCCTCTTCAATTAAATTGAATATGTCTGCAGCCTTATCTCGTATTGAGAAACTACTTTCTTCTTGGAACTTTCGTTTTCTTTCTTGGTGGGGTCGGTTGGATTCGGTTAAGATGATGATTGCCCCAATTTTAATTTATATACTTTCCATGCATCCCATTCACATTCCTGCTGTCTATTTCAAGCGTATTGATTCATGTCTTTCTCGATTTCTTTGGAAGAATAAAAAAGCCAGAATTGCTTTATCTTCTCTTCGTAAGCCAAAATCAAACAGTGGGGTAAACTTCCCGGATTTTTACCTTTATCATAAGTCCTTCTCTCTTTGCCAGGCCTCCAAATGGCTTATATCAGACCCCACTCCCTTTACTCCCCTTTGGCTTTCCATTGAACACACTTTATTGTTACCCTTCTCTTTCAAGGAAGTTATGTACTTTTCTTCCAAATCTTCTCATACTTCTCTTCCCTTATTTAGATACACCTGCTCTCTATTGAAACCTTTGATCCACCCTCCTACTACTTCTCGGGAATCTTTCTTAGATTCCCCTATTTGGCATAACTCGCTTATCCTCTTCAAGAACAGACCCATTTTTGGGAAATTGTGGATAATAAAGGGTATTATATGGGTTAAACATCTTTTTAATGGAGTTTCACCCTGTTCCTTTCCTCAATTTCAATCTATATTTCATTGTCCTCGCTCCTTTTTGCAAAAGTTTACTACCCTTATAACTATTATTCTTGACATTTACTTTTCTCTTCCCTCTCAATCTTCATCTGATAACCAACATCCCCTTCTTACTATACTCCTCACTCTACCCAAGGCCTCTCTTATATATAAATCCTTTTTAGCCCCCAATCCTGATCATGTTAAATCTAAATTGGAACTTGCTTGGGAGTCGGATCTGAACTGTGAATGGTCTATCATCTTCTGGGATAAACTTTGGTCTAGATCCTTAAAAATCTCTTGTTCTGCCTCTCTTAATCTATGTTTTTCCTTTATCTTTCCCCTACATCTTTAGCTCGCTTTTCTTCTTCTGCTGACTCTAACTGTTGGAATTGTGGCACCTCAAATGATGACCTCTTCCACCTTCTCTTTCTTTGCCCTACTGTTTCACACTTTTGGGGTAAGGTTTGGTCATACATCTCTCGACTATTCGCAATTTCCATTCCTTATTCTATTCCCCTCCTCTTTGTTGGTAGCCTCTCTGATTCTTTAGATCTTCCCTCTCATGAGCATGGTCTTTTTGATCTCATGCTTGCTCTAGCCTTTCAGCACATCTCCTTCAACTGGAAAACACTCACAAAACTTTCCATACAACATTGGTGGAATACATTATGTCACTTTCATAGACTTGATGTTTCTTTCGCCTCCTCTTGTAAACCATTGTTAAATAGAGATCTCTTCTGGTTACTCCTCACCACCTACTTGGATCATATTGTTTTAAATAATACTTCACATCCAACTGCTGAAAATTTAAAACCTCCTTGAATAATATTATCTCTGTTCTTTTTGTTCTTACCCTGTTCATTTAATATATTTACGTCTACATTTGACATCTAATATTTACATTTCTACAATGATGCAATCTAATATGCAGTTTCTCTATTTTATTTCTTTATATCATAATGTTGTTGCCCCTCCTTTTTTCCTTACCCCTCCTTCCTCTGCTCCCTCCCCTCCCCCTCCCTCCCTCTTCATATAAAATCCCAAAATAGCTTTTAATCTTCTCTTTTTGTTACCAGCCTTTTCTGATATTTTATTCCTGTTTTTGAATTGTACTGCTGGTATGTTACTTATGTCATTGTTTGCTAATAAAGCTTTTCAAACTGGAAAAAAAGTATCGGCACAGCAATGTAGACGGGGTCAGTGAGTGCAGAGATGGGATCAAAGGCGTGAATAAAAATAGCAAAATATTCTGTAACTATTTTGTAAATCTTCCACTATCAAGTAACTACATACAAAATTACGCACACCTTAACTGAAAAATAAATTAAAGTTAAACTAATCAGTGGGAAATGCACTTGTTTATGTTATGGCACCTCTATTGGTTAATGTGATCATTGCAGATGTCTATGTGTGGAAACAGAGACCTAAAGAATTGGATCCTGTTTGGTGCAGTAGGGAAGTATGACATGTATTTTTAGTGCTAGAAGGTCCCTGCACGCACTGTGAATGCTTAAGTCATTATTTTAAACATGCATTACACGTAGTATAATATAGGCCGCCATGAAATATGCATAAAGACTTTAGGGTAAAAATTAAAAAGTGCTTCTGAAGTATAGATTTCAGTAATGTGCAGATTATACCTAGTGCAACCTTTCTATTAAAACCACACACTCCACAGCTCAGCTTGGAACACCCTTACATTACCTCTCAAAAAGAAAAAATATATTTTTTCATGAAGCTTCAAGTGACTCCATCAATTAACGCCGGCTCCAGAGCACCCTTTACATTTACAGATTAAGCAATGGCACACATTTGTATTTCTTTGGGGAAGCAGACACCCAGGCAAGAAGGCGTGTTTCTTGTTTATTTGTTTGCCCCTGCCTAGGGAACACAGCACAGGAGACTCCCTCCCTTTCACTTCAGCTGGGGAATCTCAATCCAGTAACTTTTGTCCTTTAGCTGAAAAACTGAATTACAGACAAGTGCTGTCCGTTAAAACATCAGTTACAGACAAGGGGTATTAGAACTAATTTATGGACAGTCTGTGAAAATTACGGACTTGTGATCACTCTATTATGTAGCCATCGACAGTCACTCTGTCCATGTCCAGCACTTACTGCAGCATGCTCAATCCTTTATTAATCCTTATCCCTTTAGAACTATATTGTGGTCTCTTGAAGCTTCCCACATCAATCGGTCTGTTACTCTTGGGCCCGTGCCACACCACAAATGCTGGCCAGTGTGAGCACACTGCACTTAGGTTCTAATTTGTATACAAAAAGCACTTGTACAGTTCAAACATTTGACTCCTCTTTGAGCCCTTGGCGCTTCACCAGCTGTCTTATGTGGGTGTGCCCCCTGAATATCAAAGTCAGAATATTGAGGTAAGCAAATACAGAGGACAAAATATTTATTGCAAAATATCAAAAGGTAAGTAAGTATAGATTTTCTATACCTAACTCCACATATATGTACTTAGGCAATATAAACATTGTGCAAGGGTGCCTGTGTTGCGGGCAGGATTGTTTCTGTGCAGTAACAGATTCCTTCCTATGCAGAAACACCCCAATGAGGCATATTCCTCTTTCAATATGTGATGCAGAATACATCATGCACAGAAAGGCATATAAAAAAACATATTTCTCCTTGTTATACCTCTCTGTGGTAGGTGTACCGATTTCATAGAATTCCAGCTTTACAAACCTTAATAAATCACAAATCTGGAACTGTGTGGAATCCATGGGTGGGTGCATAGGAAAGCCCATACTCCACGCATGGAACGCCTACCGCTATGAAATCTAACGCAATGTAGCACAAGCGCTACATTTCTTTGCAAAGCCACACAAGTCCAAGCCAATCAGGCCTTCCATCGCTCTGTAAATCCCAAATAAGCCTTTGCGTTTTGCTGTGTTTGATCAATTCTTAAAAAGGACCTTTCTTTAAAGAGAGAATAATAGAAACTAACAAGCAGCAGCATTGTTATTTAATAGTTTACATGCTTTCAACAGTTGTGTTCACAGATTATCCATTCTCTTTGATTTTAACATCAGAAAACTTGAACATTTTGGAAGGCAAAGAAGACCATATTTAGCCTTAAACTGATCTTGTTAACAGGGGCAAGTGGGAATGTATGAATACAATGTGTAAAATGACCAGTTTTTCACCCAAACAGATGGACTGACTGGACCTTCATAAGGCCTATGCCCAGGCATAGATTCTGAACTTGTTGCACCATTCTAATCAAGCTGCACCCCACTGATGAGGCTCAGGAAGCCTGACCTATGTCTGACCCTCCATGTGCTCCAATATTGGGGGGGAAGTAGCCTGGCAGTTTGCAGTGGACCGTCCCCTAAAACTGATTTACATATGGTTGACCACTGTGTGTAATGGCATGGATGAGCTAAAACATGAATGGCATGGAACATGGCTTTTAGTACCTATTAGTGGCAAAGACTATTTCAAACACTCAATCCATCAGTTTTTGTGCTGGATATTCAAAAGAGCTCAATTGGAGATGTTTTAGTTTATTTTCTTTGCATCTCTTACTCGCCGTTTCAGTTCCTTATTAGTGTCTCCAGTCATGAAAGTGCACTGGCAGCAAAGCTATTTTCAGATGAGTAACACATGAGGGGTGTGTGGCGTTTGGATCAGTGGTACTGCTGGGTGTGTTGGTGCAGTTTTCCATTTCCATGCAGACATACAATGGATGAGCTTCACTGCACGGGGCTGAACATGTAGGGTTGCAGACATATTCTAACAAGCATGGATTTCTGTGAGTTATAAAGGTCATTTCAGGTTAGACGTCATTGTGAACCTGTCACACTGCATCTCAGTTTTCATAGTACTTATGAGATCATTTACAACACAAAGGAAAAAGGCTCCTGTGAAATACCATTTTATCGTTTTTTGGGTGTATAATATGGCATATAAATTGGATCTAACATTCTGCAGCACACATAGAAAGAGGAAAAAGCCTCTTGTGATTGTTTTTGTGCAGGATGGTGCCCCTTCCTGCACAAAAATAATCATCCCCACAATGCAGGCACTTTTGCACCATGCGCCGTATCTAATAGATACTGTGCATTCCTGCCCTTTTCTTTTGCCGTAGAGCAGCGCAGCCGCTGCTGCGTTGCCCTACTGCAAAAAAAAAACATAAATGAGACCCCACATTTTTAGGTGTGGCTTGACAGCGCAGCTTCTGCCACACCTCATTTGATTAACAAGACAATAGTTTTAAGGGGATTTGGCTCTACCTACATTTTGATCTTCCTCCCTTCTGGATTTGATTGGGTAGAATTTGGTACTTCTGCTAAAAAGGAATCCTTGTATAACACTGATTATTCTCAGTACTATGGGCCTAAGTTGGTTATTGTAACAAGCCAATGATCAAAGCCTGAACTATTTTTATTTGGAGATTTCAGTAGACTATTATGGGTTGAATGTTATCACACTGCGTTAAAACCTGTACACAATTATTTTCTAACATAGATTTGAATAGATTACCGTAGAAGGCAGGTTTGATTACCCCATTTGACAAAACCCTTTGTTTTGGGATGTTATTGTTTTTAAGCCTGGCTTGACACTTTAGCTGGCTGTGAGGGCTTATGTGATCACCAGAAAAAGAATTGTAAGACATAGTACTGGGACAGAGTCTGTGACTCAGCACAAGTACTTCCATTGTTCATAACTGACAGGGACATTGCAAATGCAGACCCCAGATAAAAAATTGTTTGCAATGGCCATTTCACGGTGTAACCCGGTAAAAAAGAGCTTTATATTGTGAGCTCCCCAACAATAATAATAGGAAGGGTTTCTACATTTTACTGCTTGACAAAACCCATACAAAGTGGCTTCATACTGTGAAATTCCTGACAATTTTTGAACTCCCTGAACAATTCCCTGACAACTAACTAAAATAGTAAGGAGTCATTGGCAAAATTGACATTGTGAACCCTCTGACAAATGCAATAGGAAGGAGCTTTATATTGTGAACTTTGACAAATGCAGTACGAAGGAGATTTACATTGTAAACTCACAGACAAATGCAATAGAAGGGTTTTATGTTGTGAATTCCATGGCAAACATCATACGAAGAAGCTTTACATTTCAAATAATTTTACAAATACAAGAGGAATGGATTTTACATTGTGAACTACTAAATTCGAACAAAAGAGCTTTTGTACAGAGGTCCCTTTCTGCAACTGACTATAGTAAATGCATTGCATTTGAAGAGGAAGTCTTAATGTCATGTCAATATATACTTTTGGTCGGTGTAAAATGTTTGAAAGGTCTCTCTGGGCAGTCACCACATGGTCTTCTAAGTTCATGCTAAGGCAATTTGGCTATGTTATTGATTTTTAAATGTGGTGACAAAGACAATAGGTCACTCATTTTACATTGTGAATGAGTTGACAAAACACATAGCCTAAACTTGCTAAACAGTATAGTGTCTTGTGAGCTAGAAATGATGAAACCCTTTTGCCTCCTGATCAATTCCATAGAACTGCGACATAAGTGTTAGAGCGGAATGCACTGAAGGTTGGTTTAGAATGTTGAGTTCGCAGTTACACGCAGATGAACAAAGAAGTGCAAAACTAAGCTGTGTGTTTGGCGTAGTGATTGGTGGGTCCCCAGGCCAGAAAAGATGCTACAATCGGGAGAAGTTTTATGTGTTGCTCCACATAGGAGTGTTTCTAATTTCTAGGGACAGAGCCAGTTGGTGTTCAAATTGTCGCTTGGTAGTGCACAGATGTGAAGGGACTAGATGTGCCTGTTAGATGCCCCGCTGTGATATTTTTTGTGGCATGGGGATGTGAATTACTCCCTGGGATTTTGCAAGCCCTTGTATAAGGGGGTTTGATTTTCAATTTCAGTTGAAATCTTGTGAACATTTGTAATTGTTTGCATAGTATTTAGTTCTGGGTTCAATATCTTGCTTTTCCTTCTTAACAAAAGAAGCATTGGCTGTACATTGACTTCTTGTTATTATGTTATTCTCTAGCCCACATGACCTCCCTGAGTCAGTCTGAGACTGCTTTTCCCCGTTACCCTGAGTTTCAGGTTCCAAAATGGGAACTTGGTCCTCTCGTTATGAGAGTGTAATAATGGGGCTCCTGGACATCAAAGGAGAAAGACTCCCATTGACCAAGCTGAGGCCCAGTAACTACTGACTGACCTGGACACCCCAAATGGATTTTCCAACTACAAATGCCAATGTGAAATCTCTGATAAATATGATAGTTAGGGATCTTACATTGTGAACTCCTTGACAAACACCATTCGAAGGAGATTCATATTCCGAACACTTTGACATATTCAGTAGGAAGTGGTTTTACATTGTGAACTCTCTGACAAATGCAACAAAAAAGGTGTTGCAAACTCTGACAAATACAATAGAAATGGATTTACAATGGGAAGTCTCTTCCAATTTCAATAAGAAAGGAATTTAACTTTGTGAATAGTCTGACAGATACAACCAGGAGAACTGTTACATTGTGAATCCTATGAAAAAACGCCAAAAGAAATGGATTTACATTGTGATTTTTCTGAGAAATACAATAGGAACATGTATTATATTATGAACTCTGACAAATGCAACAGAAAGAGGTTTTACATGGTGCACTCCCTGGCAAAAACAATCGGAAAGGGGGTTACATTGTAACTCCAGGACAAACAATATAGGAAGGGCTTTTACATTTTTAACTATCAGACACACAGAATAGCGGGTAGACTTACAATGTGAATGCAATAAGAAAAATTTGAATATGTATGTCCATTTTCTTGGTGTTGCTTTGGAATGTGCTTGATATATCCATAGGGAGATTAAAGGTTCATGTCAATGTATACTTTGAGTTTTCCTGAAATGTTTGACAAGTCTCCCTATGCAGACACCACATGGTCATGGTTGTTTTTTTTTTATGCTAAATTAAACAGGCTTGCATTATTGATTATTAAATGTGGTACATTGTTTTACATTTTTAATGACATGACAAAACGGAAGTTTAACTATTTTGATTGTGAAAAGCCTAATAGTTCAAAATAGGCCCGTGTAAGAGCATTGGTGATTTTTAGGATTACATCTGTTTGTGCACAAATTGCCATGTGGTAGCTCACATATCATGAAAGTGGACTACACTTACTAGGGTACTTGCCCCTTGTGAAGTTTCTTCAGGGCACATGATTTGCACCCAAGTTAATCAGTGAGGCCCCTAAAGAAGAGGCTGCAATTTGTAATTCCACCTGGAATCATCAAAATGCTTTTCACTTTTTGTGTTTAGATGTGTCTGCAGTAAAGTAGTTTTCCTTTTTAAGACAATGCATTGGTTGGCTATTGATTCATTGTGTGTTATCTTTGTGTATTGCTCAGGTCTGAGTGTCCACCTCACAATGCCCTCCTGTGTCATTCTTGGACTGCTTTGCCTCAATACCCAGTAAGTCATGTTTTACATTTTGAACTCTTTGACAAATGCACTAGGAAGGCAGTTTACATTTTGAACTGAGATGCAAGAGGAAAGGACTTTAAAACAAAAACATTGTTACCACTACAATAGGAAGAACTTCCAATTGTGAACTTCTTTCCAAACATCAAAGGTCTTGTGAAGTTCTTTTTCATTGAACATGCATGTAGGACTCCCATCCCCCCACCACACAGCACAAAGAGATATAGAGAGGTGAGCTGTTCTTGTTGAGTTGGTTGCTTTTTGTTTGTTTTGGTGTACTGTCAATTCACACTGGGGAGAGTCACCCTCTAAGCTGACCCGAGAGAACACTGAGATTTGGGAATGGAGTGGGTGGACCCTCAAAGGCCCTGGTTCACTGTATCGTATATAAAGAATGGCTATGGGGAGGCCTTAAAGATAATGTCCTGGAATGCCAATGGGCTCGTGAACGAGATTAAGAGGGGAGTGGTACCGCAGTATCTTAAGCACCACTGAAGCAGCACATAGTTTTGTTACAGTTCTGTTATAGGAGACTAATATGATGGGCAACAAATACCCAGTCCTTGACAGGTGGTGGTACAAGATGGTGACCCATGCAGGACATATATTGGGCTTGAGAGGTGTAGGGGTTCTATTGAAGTGGACAATCCCTTTTACTGTCCAACGCACATGGATGGGCTCACACAAGGGAGATATGTGGCCTTATTGTGACAATGGGAGGGAATGACAATCAATGTATGTTCAAAATATGTGCCTACACATCAGCATGCCTCTACATTACCTGACATGGATGCCTTGCTACTGCAATTGCCATGCTGCTCTTGGGGGGGGGGGAGACTTTAACATAGTGGTCAGCAAGGAGCAGGACATATGACCCCTGTGACACAAGGGAACGGCCCAAACCCCACTATCAGAATTTCTGATGGCCCTGGGGATGGTTGATATATGGCGAGCACACAATCCAGAGCGGACTGCACTATGCTTTCACTCAGGCACACATGGGGGCCTCTCCCACATCAATTACCTTCTCACACACCCCCAAAAGGTGCATCACTACTCAGATGTTCAACATTTAGCAACTGGGATCTCGGATAACTCCCGGGTTTGGGCGTTTTTTTGCTTAGAGCTATGCCGACACTAAGGCGACAAGACCAATAAACCCCTGGTACCTGAAGCACTGCACTATACAACAGGATTTCATTGAAAGCACAGACCCCTACTTTAAAGAGAACCTATCCTCTGTAGACCCAGCACAATCTCTCTTGGAGACATATTTTCTCCTCCATCTTGTGAGCTGCAACCTACATGTGCCCCAGATTGCAGTTTGCAGAGTCCAGGAAGTGTTAAGGAGGCTGTCTAGTGCTGTCTCTTCCCTAAAAAATGATTTTCCCTATGTGTGATTGCATCATCTTTTCTTTTTTAAATTTCTTTAACTGTCTTTGCCTGTGGTTCTTACAGGTTAAAATTGTAGTTTTAACCTGCCTGTGACTGCATAATTTATCACCCATTTTTTGTTTAAACTTGTGGTTTTCCCTGCCAGTGACTGCTTCCATTTAACCTGTTGAATTGTGGGATTTACAGTCCAAACTCTGTAGTTTTACCCTCTCATTCCCCGTGACTACCAGTTTTCCCCTCCAAATTTCTCCTTTGCTCTGTGCTAAGACCTGTATGTTAAGCAGTGCACCCCCAGCCACCATTTTGTCTTAACAAGTCAGTGAAACCAGCCCCCCTCTTCCCCCCCAGCAACAGGGATATTCTACATCAGAGGGTGCTGTGAGACAGCAGTAATCTGCTGTGTGCTGTTTAAACTGTATTTAATAGGGACTGTGCACTTTGTTTTTTGGCCAGGAGAGGGAGTAAAGTTTTATTCAAACATTATTGTTAAAGGACAAGTTATTTAGGCCATTACCTGCAGAAGTCCAAAGTTAGGATTGTCTCCTAGGAGATTTCTGAATAGAGCAGAAGCTTCAAACTGCCTGGCCAGCAAGCCTTGTCTGAGGTAGCTGGGACCTCATATAGTCTGCTATTGTTTGGTGGTTGTATCTGATGTTTCTATTGGATTAGGGTTACTGTCCTCATTGGTTGGGTATTTGAGGGTTCTGATTAGTTTCTGGGTCTGTGATTCGATCAATGTAGGGTTGGGGCTAGGGCTAGGGTTAGGATTTCTAATGGAAGTGGGGACTAGGGCTTCCTGTGTTATTGGTTGTTGGGACTAGGGTGCGACTTGGGCTAGGGTTAGGCCTTTAATTGGAAGTAGCGATTAGGGCTTCTGGTGTGATTGGTTGCTGGACTAGGTGTGGGACTAAGAGCAGGGTTAGGCTTTTTATTTGAAGTAGAGACTAGGGCTTCCTGTGCCGTTGGTTGCTTGGACTTGGGTTGGGACTACTGGTAGGGCTAGGACCTCTATCGGACGTAGATATCAGGGTTTTTTAAACTGATTGGTTGCTTGGACTAGGGCTAAGATTGGCTGTAAGGTCCTGGTCTCCTACTGGTTCCAGATTTTAGAGGTAGTGTTGTGATTGGATAGTGTTAGGGCTAGGGTTCCCATCGGCTGGAGGGGTCACCTGATAACTAGGGCTCTATAAGGCCAGGGTTAGGGTGACTCTGCTCGGGTATCGAGGCTAAGGGTGTAGAGAACAAGGGCAGTTGCCTGTTTGAGCCTGTTCAAGACTGGTCGAAGCCAGGGCCAGAAATGCTGCCCATGTTCCCATTCAGTAATACCCACCCCACACCATCCACAGAGTAACACACTCACACCAAATGTACACCACACACAACCCTATGCACAAACCAACCAAACGACATCTATACACCCTACTATCCCAACTATCACACATACCTACCATCACCTACAAACAGTACACAACTCTATCCTATACCACTAACCAATCCACTCATCACTAACACAACACCATTTAACACCATACATAACTACATCCCATCCAGACACACGCTCCCTGCTCTAATTACTCCTAACAGACCACCTTTAATCACTAACAAATATATCAGCCTTCCATCATTTGTCCAACCAACACCCTCCTCTGCCTTCTACTATAATAACACTAACACACAACACATACACTGCACACCACCACACTTTCTAACTCTTGCAACAAACCCGGTTAAGACTAACACTCTTACCTCTACTTCATTCCCTCCTACACAAAACATACACTCTACTCATAAACACATCACCACCCCCCCTACCTTACAACCTCCTCTCACAAATAATACTATACAACCAAATCCAATGCATGAAACAAATACACCAGCACCCCTTTTCACTGCCACTCAAAAACAAAACATATCACGCACACAAGCACAAGATCCTCAAAGCACAACACCTCTTAATACTTACCATCACAAAATACAAACATACACGCACCTTTCAAACCACACAAAGGAACAAACTCCAGTGCCAAGCTTTCTCTCTTCCACCACACCTAACACAGATACAGCAACACAGCAACTCTCTACTAACTGCCTCTCATCCATTGGACAATTTAGAACCTTACTACATGACCCACATGCTGCACCACCACCCTTGACTCATACACCTTCTGCCCTAAACAAACGCATACAATATAAGCAACGCACCACACCTTAGAACTTCGCTTCCCCATGTCTACTGCACAACAATGTTACACCACGAAAACAACACAGCACACCAACTCACTCTCAAGCACCATCGCCACCACATACACACAGACCCATCAAAATGCCTTCTTAGCATGCTGGATGAGGAACATGATACAGAACAGCTACTCGATTGCTATCCTAATACAGCTAATGCCAGCACTAAAATCACACCTGCTACAAACCCACACAATACTGTACACTCATCTACAAAACAAAGTCTCACTATCACCAAAGGCCATTCTCTAAACCGTCTACTAATAACCACTCGATCCCTCTCTAAAAACAAACGTCACATCTACGACCTTCTCACATATGCAAAACCAGACATACTATTCATAACTGAATCATGGTTGGGAGATGATATGGCTCCAGCCCTGCATGAAGCCGTTCTTCTAGGCTATCAAACGATCACCCAAAATCGTATAGGCAAAAAAGGAGATGGTCTAGCTGTTGTGTTCAGGCAATCATTACATATCACTAAAGTTGACGACATCTTCATAAAGAATTGTGAGGCTCTTCTAACAAGATGCAATCCTACACCGTCTTCCTCCTTTAAATTCCTGCTCCTTTACAGACCTCCACCTAGCAAGGCGACATTCCCAGATGCACTTCTTGACACAGTTTCAAACCTGATAACAATACACTACAACCTATGTGTTCTGGGTGTCCTCAACAATAGGTTTGACAAACCCAATCTGACCCATGCAAAAAAAATAATCACTGGCCTAGACGCACTAAACCTGCATCAGATTGGCCACAAACCGACACACATCGCTGGACATATCCAAGATTTCATTTTTGCTAATACTAAACTAGTTACCTTTCAAACTATAACTCCAATCAGATTGTCAGACCACAACTTGCTTGCTTTCCAAAATAAAACAACACTAAACGACTCACCTAAAACTACCTTACATCTATCCACCTATCAGCCGTGGAACAAACTCAATTTGGAACACTTAGAAATACAACTAACATCCAGTAAAAATCTAGAAACAATAAATTCTATTCAAAATCTATATGAGTGGCTACAGGAAGCTTTTGATATCCTGATGCCACTCAAAACTGCACAACAGAACAAAAGAAAAAAAGCGTCTTGGAGAAACCTAGAAATAAAAGACATAAAACAACAAATTAGAAAGCGCAACGTACCTAACTCAAAACAATCGCCAAACAAGACAAACTTCACCTACAGAAAATTAACAGAGTATACAAGTCAGCTATCAAAAAAGCTAAGAAAAGGTACTATTCAGACAGAATTCAAAATGCTAAATGGGCAAATAAAGAATTTTATAAAATACTCAATGAATTTCGCAAACCAAATTGCCTAGAAGGAACTCATCCTGTTATTCAAGATTTCACAGACAAACTGGCATATCATTACACGGACAAAGCAGATACATAGGCCTCGTACTTAAAACAGAAACAATGCACCAGCAATAACCCTTAGTACAAAACATCAATCCAAGAATACTCTAACCAAGCCTCTCCGTTCCTTCCAACACATCTCACACAATGAATTTATGGGCCTGGTCAAAGCAAGCAGGCCTGCTTGCAGCCCTTCTGACCCCTGTCCACCACAAACTTTCAAGACAATTCTTTTAACAACCTCTGCTGCCACTCCAGTAAGAAGAATCATCAACGATTCCTTAACTACCGGAATATTTCCAGAAGAACTCAAAAAGTCACACATATGCCATTTACTGAAGAAAACAAACTTGGACCCGCTGAACCCTGACAATTACAGACCCATTACAAATGGAAATTTCCTGGGCAAACTGATAGAAAAAGCAGTGCTCGCCCAGATGTCAAAATTCATTGAAGAGAATGACATACTTTCAGACTTCCAAACAGGATTCCATCCAGGAAGAGGCACTGAATCTGCCCTCCTTCCCATCTGGAATGACCTGAAGAATGCAGTAGACTGCAACGGGGTTGCTGCGTTACTCCTCTTGGACCTCTCAGCTGCCTTTGACACGGTTGACCATGACACTGAAACAAAGACTCTATGAAGCCAGCATAGAGGGAACTGCTCTAGAATGGATTGCATCCTACCTTCAAAACAGAACTAATGTCATCCATACCCCACCTTTCTTGTTCAAACCATACTCCACAAAAGCAGGGGTCCCTCAAGGCTCTATCATCTCACCCATGCTTTTCAACATCTACATGAAGTAATTAATTTCACCTCACGTGCTATAACTATGCAGATGACAACCAAATACTCCTTCAACTGGAATGCCCCAAAGACTTTGAAAAATCCCCAATGTTCAGTTGTTTCAGAGCGGTGGATCAGTGGATGACTTGGAGTCATCTCTAATTGAATGCTTCCAAACAGAAATACTCACGTGTGGCGATTGGAAACATTATGACCCGCTTGCCGCCTGGCCTGATGAACTGGGATCACCACCTAAAGTATCAAAGGAAGTAAGAAACCTAGGAATGACCATGGACTCCAACTGTCGATAAATGTCCAAGTGGACAAACTAGCAAGATCAAGCTTTGTCACTATAAAAACGCTGCGACAAATTTTCCCTCATTTGGGATTTCCACACAAAGTCCAAGCTACCATCTCCCTTGTTCTGTCCCATCTCAATTGCGCCAATACCATCTACTACGGATCACCTTTAACAACCATGAAAAGACTACAACGGATTCAGAACTCAGCTGCCAGACTACTCTTGCATATCAAACCGCAAGACCTCTCCTGCCTTGAAAGACCTGCATTGGTTACCGGTTGCCAGAAGATCCACATTCAAGCTACTTTGCATCACCCACAAACCAATACATGGAATGGGACCGCTCTTCATCAAGAATAAAATCACCAAACACATTCAACAAAAGAACCTGCTCTCTAAAGGGGCATCTCGCCTCAAAATCCCAAGATACAAGAAAAAGAAAACATAGGTTGTACATGCTTCTCTGTTCAAGCAGCCAAACTATGGAACTCTTTACTCCCAACATAAGATCCACTGACAGCCACCTTATCTTCAGAAAACTACTCAAGAATTGGCTTATCCCCACATAAGCACAATACGCAAACATACATTTTCAGCATATCCCTCTGTATATAAGCATTTATTTTCATTATAGATATGTACCTATCTTTGTGTATTGCTTTGTATAAACATGTAGAAAATTTATGTTGATTAAAAAAAAAAAATCTTTGGTCTACATGTACTTGCTTCCATTGTGCATCTATGTACCTCCATTTACTTGGATCTGTGTGTCTGTTTCTTTTCTCCTGAGAAAGCATATCCAATGCACTACCCTATTTCTCATCCTGTACCTCTATCAATATCTTTAATCTACATATACTTACATCCTTTATGCCTCTATATACTTTCAATGTACTTATGGATCTATATATTTATCACTTTTTTCTAATTTGGCATTTCCAATGCACTACCCTATCTCTCAGACTATACTTCTCTCAATATATCTTCTAGCCCAACTTTCTGATTCATCTCAAACTACTTTCTACTACACTTTCCAATGCACTACCCTATGTCTCACCCTATCAATATATCCTCTACATCCACTCTCTCATTTATCCCAAACCCCATACCACTACTATGACCCACAAAATAACCCTTGCTAGACTCTCTCCTACCCTACCCCTCTTTGCATCATCTGACACCTCTTTTTTACTATAACGATCCCCCAAAACAAACCTCTCTAAACTCTTCCCTCGGACTCTTCCCTTCCAAAAACCCTATTTACTCATCCAAAAGTCCCCTCCTACTGCTATGACCTGAAAAAAAAATCCTTCACTCTTTTATCCCTCCGCCATCTTTTTCAATCAAAATAACAGACTAACATGTTCACTTCTCAAATTCCATATTCCACTATCCTAACTCACCACTAATCCTTTATGGGTTCCAGAGTAGCGTGCTACTCGCCAATAAAGCATATCAACACCCCATCAGGGTTACAAGCGCTATATAAATGCAAACCTTTTTGCCCTTTTCCACCCCTCCAAAACCCTTCTCAATCCAAATAACTGACTAACATACCCACCACTCAAATTAATTTCATGTTTCACCATACTAATTCAACAATAATCCTTATGGGTTCTAGAGTAGCGTGCTACTCGCCAAAAAAGAGCTTCAAAACCCCATCAGGGGTAGCAAGCGCTATGTAAATACAAACCTCTTTCCCTCTTCTATCCTGCCACTTACCCTTCTCTATCCAAATAACTGAATAGCATATCTACCACTCAAATTAATTCATATTTTACTATACTAATTTTCAACACTAATCCTTTATGGGTTCCGGGATAGCGTGCTACTCACCAGAAAAGAGCTTCAACACCCGTCAAGGGTAACAGATGCTATATGAATGCAAACCTTTCTTCCCCTTCTATCCCTTCGCTATCCTTCTCACTCCAAATAACTGACTAATATCCACCACTCAAATTACTTTCATATTTCACCATACTAATTCACCATTAATCCCTTATGGGTTTCCGGAGTAGTGTGCTTCAACACCCCATCAGGGGTAACAAGCGCTATATAAATACAAACCTATCCTTCCGAATCCAAATAACTGACTAATCTATCCAGCACTTAAAATTTACTTGCATGTTTCACTATACTAATTCAACACTAATCCTCTATGGGTCCCGAAGTAGCGTAATACTCGCCAAAAAAAGTGCTTTGACACCTTGTCAGTGGTAGTAAGCGTAATACAAATGCAATTACAATACAATACAATATAAAACCGTGGTCAGGCGATATCCCTTATTTCAGGTTTTGAAAGGGACAAGAGGGCCAAACTTGCTGAACTCGAAGAGGGCGTACTGTGACAGGAGCAATTCCGCATGACAGTGAATAGACTGGAAGTACGACACTCTTTGGCCTTAAAACAAAGGGAATATAAAGACCTAGCCAAGGAGGCTGGTGGGCACTACATCGCGCCACGAGCCATTGCCTCTATGACATAGGGACTAAAACAGAAAGGCTTCCGGCGTGGCTTGACAAGAGAGATCAGTCCCGAAACTGGAACCTGGAGGCCAAGACTGGGGTGGGGAACTGGTTAGGGAAAGAAGCCGTATAGCAGAAGCATTCGCAGATTATTGTGCTCAAATATAATCCCCGGCTGTAAATATGATGACCGATGATTGGGGCACTTTTATTGATGGGATGGATATATGTCTATTTCAAGAGACGTGGGCCAGGGAAGAGGAAAGGAGATTGGGATTCGCGGGCTTCCATATACCTGCTCGATGGGGGGGGAAGGGACGACCATCTGGGGGTCTCACTACATGGGTGGGCACCCATCTGGGTTGCATAGCTGAGTCTGTCTCCACCCACTCGGATGACATACAATGTGTGATTTTGAAGTGGCCTAACAGCTTTAAGCTCGCTATTGTGAATGTTTACTCGAGACCTGTTGGTGTAGCTAACGAGTCCACTACGGTGGATGAGCTATCAAATTTTTTGCATTCTATCCCAACGGATACGTTTTTACTATTAGCGGGAGATCTGAATTGCCATTTCGAACCCCTCCCAGGGATGGATTATGGCGCCCTTGCAACTGAGGATGATTATTGGTCCGTTCCCCCAACTCAATCTCCACACTCCAGGTCATGGTCTCCTCTAGCGATACAGATAACGGCCCTCACACTAAGTCATTCAATCAGGGCCTGCAATGGACGCACTCGCTCTGATATACCCTCTAGGTGCACATATAATAAAAAGGGCCATGAATCACGCTTAGATTATATTATGGTTGGGACAAAGCTGTGGTCGAAGGTCATTGACCTGGAGGTAATTGCAAGGGATGACAGCGATCACAATTTATTGAGGCTGGAGATGGTTTTTCCGGCCCCACGAGCGAAAGAATCAGGATACCGGGATGATTTGGGAGATAGGGCAGTTTTAACGAATGACCGGCACAGGGTCAAGTGGGATAAGGTGGCGGCATCCTGCAAGGACCTGGCAAAATTATATAATTCAATTTTACCATGGTTTATTGAATTAGATATCCTAAACTCCCAACAACCTTCTCCTGATTTTAATATTAAATTGCAGGCTCTGCATACGAATTTAGCTAGTACATTACTTGCTGTTTTCAATCCACCAGTTACCAAGAGAAAGAAAAGGATTCCATTTCCCTCTTGGTTTAATGATGCTTGTCGCTTGGCAAAAAAAGAATTGATTAGTGTACTAAAACTTTCCAGCGACAAGACTCTCATCGATGGCAAGAGAACACATTATAAAGCTATGCTGAAGCAGGCCAAACTCGACTGGGACCACGCAAAATGGACTGATCTATCCTGTGCTTTAGAACAGAATGATGCCCGTAAATTCTGGGCTATAGTTAATACTGGAAGCGGTGATCCTAAACCCGCAACCGAACCCAATATAGAGGCAAACGTTTGGGAAGAACATTTTAAGACCTTGTATGCTGCTGAACCTAATATGGACATGACCTCGGTTCTAGCAGCATTGAATGACCCCCACGACACCTTAGAGTTCACGGTTGAGGAAGTTGCCAATGCTATTTCTAAAATTGTAACCAGGAAGGCGCCGGGGCTAGATAAATTGCCGGGAGCTTTTTTAAAACATCAAACGGGGATCTGGGGACCATACTTGTGCATTATATTCAATGCAGTTCTGAGAGGAATGAAGGTTCCCTGCACCTGGCTGGGTGCAGAAATTGTTCCCATCTTTAAGAAGGGATCCCCTCTGCTACCGGTCAATTATCGGCCCATCAGCCTCATAGATGTCCCGCAAAAATTTTTTGCGCCGCTCATCCTCAACCGACTACAGGACTGGATGGAGGAGAATGCTATATTGAGCCACTACCAAGCGGGGTTTAGGAGGAATACCTCTACCATGGATCAAATCTTTCGCCTGCTTTTACTATTCTGGAAAACGGCAAAGATAGAGGGTGGCAGCCTCTACATGGTATTCATGGACCTCCGCTCCGCCTTTGACTTGGTACCCCGTGGAAAACTTTGGACTGTGCTGCTCAGTTTGGGTGTCCCACCACCAATCCTGGAAATACTGATGAAGCTGCATGAGGGGAATTTTGCCCGGGTTCGATGTGGGAAGAATGGGGCACTGTCATCTAAGTTCCCCATTGACAGAGGGGTCAGGCAGGGGTGCGTATTAGCGCCTACCCTGTTCTGCCTATATGTCAATGGTGTGATTTCCCATCTTAACAGTGCCCCTAACAACGATGCCCCAATTTTGGCAGGTAGCAGGGTGCCGGCGATTATGTTCGCGGATGACACTCTGCTTCTCTCAAAGTCACCAATGGGAATCCAGCGTGTGCTCGATAGTTTCGAGGACTTCTGTAGAGGTCGTGGCCTGGAAATTAATGTTAACAAAACAAAGTACATGGTCTTTAATCCCTCGCCCTCCACACGCCCGAATCCCAAATTAGACTCAGTAAGTCTGGAAAGGGTTAAAACCTTTGAATACCTGGGAGTAACCCTAAGTGAAAGTCTCATATGGGCCCCACAACAAGCTAAAGCGCAACTGAAATGAACCCAGTACACAGGGGGTATCCTTAGGCTCTCTAATGTCTCCACATATAAACCCATCAAACCTCCGCTGGAGATCTATAAGAGTCAGGCGAGGGCCGCAATTTTGTATGGTGCGGAGCTATGGGGGCACTCAACAGGGTCAGAATTTCTTAAAATAGAAAACAAGTTCATCAGGCAGCTATTGACACTTCCGCAAAGCACTCCGCTGCAACCCTTGAGGATGGATTTGGGTCTGAGGTCCATCGATGATGAATTAGCTCTGAAACCCCTCAGGTATTGGCACAGGTTGTGGACAACGCCCGAACTTTCGTACTACAGAGCAGAGTTGAAGGAAATATTGTCTTGCAGGGGTTTACTAAAAATCCCCTGGTTTATGTTTTTAAAATTCCAGTTTACCAAACTTGGGTTGCATGACATGTGGTATGACCCTGAAAGGAGTTGTCAGGTGATCCCGCGGAAGCTCCTCACCAAGATCTATGCGGCTGAGCAACTTACAAGAGCACAGTCTGCTCCCAATATTGGAGTTCTAACTAAATCTTTTTTAAGTTTTAAGGATTTTTATCAATTTGAGAACTTTATGGATATTATTTATCCCATCTCATCAAGAAAATTATACCTCCAATGGAGATATGGTACTCTACCTTTGAGAGCTTTCACTGGCAATTGGTCACACAACTCAACCAGGGCTTGCCCTGGCTGTAGCTGTGACAAAGAGGTCGAGCTCCATGTACTGTTTTTTTGCCCTGTATATATAAAAGCAAGGAAATATTGGTTGGTACCTATCTGCAAAAATATGGGCTTTCGACAGTGTAGCCATGCTTTTAGAATTTTTAAGACAGATACATCTGAATGCATAGTTTTCGCAGTCTCCCAATTTCTATTAGCAATGTGGAATAAGAGAAGGGGTCTGGTGAACATCTAATGAAATGCAATGATATATTATTATACAATGTATGGTCTGTTCTTGTATATGTCTAATTTTGTATTCTTTTTAAGGCAAATTGCTGAAATAAAGATGATCTTGATGATGATGATGACCGATGACACCTGTGCTTTTCTCCAGGACATACACGCGTGGCAGCTGGTGGGGGCGGATCAGGAATTCTTGGTGGCGGATATTACAGAAGAGGAACTGATGGCGGCGGTGAGGGAGCTTCGCTCCGAAAAAGCCATGGGCCCAAACAGGGTCCCAATTGAACTGTGCGAAATGCTGGCAACCAAGCTAGCCCTCCACCTCCTAAAGATGTATAAGGAGAGTATACAGCGGGGCTCCCTGCTGCAAGATCAGAGACTGGCCACCATAGTGGTCATACGTTAAAAGGGGAAGCTGCCAGAGGATTGCGCCTCCTGGTCTTGCTCTTATATGCTGAAGTCAAAATACTGCCCAAAGTTTTAGCCGCATGCCTAATTACAGTGATCCAAACATTGATACACCCGGACCAGTCGGGATTTATGCCCCCCCAGAGTACCACACTTAATCCCCAGCACATCCACAGGGTATTGGAATAGAGGAACAACTTACTAGATCAGGCCCTGGTACAATCATTGGATTCCAAAATGGCATTTGATTAAGTGGAATGAAAGTATATATTTGAGATGCCCGTAAATTTGGGATTCAGCCCTCACTTCGTGCAATGGGTCCACCTCCTTTAGTCTGGACCAATGGTGAAGGTTAAAATTATTGGCGTGCACTCCCGAGCATTCAAACTCCAGAGAAGTACCAGGCAGGGTTGTCCCCTGTCTCCACTAATTTTTGCTCTGGCCCTAGAACCCTTGGCGGCATGGATCCATCAGGATCCAATGGTCAGAGGACTGCAATGGGGGGAAGGGGTACAATAGGAAGGCAAAATATCATTGTACGTGGACGATGTGCTGCTTTACATGGCTGACTTCGCGTTAACGTTGGCTTGCTTAATGCAAATTATTAAAAATGTTGGCAAATACTCTGGCTACATGATCAACTGGCACAAATGTGGTGTATCCGTTTGAGGACCATTTCCTGCGCCTGCTAAAGGACTGTGCGGCAACAGTGGTGCACACGGACTTCTGTTACTTGGGAATATATATTACACCAGAAGAGCAACCTGGTCCACTACTAGATAGACTGCGGCAGAATGTACAAAATTGGTGGTCTTTGCCACTCTTTCTATTAGGGATCGCAGCACTATTCAAAATGATTTCTTTGCCAACCTTTTAATTTGCACTGCAGAACACCCAAACTTACAAGAGTTTGGTACGATGGGGGCATAGCCTTGCCAGATATTTAGAGAAACTATTCAGCAGAACAGCTGAGCATGATTAATAACTGGTTTTCCCGCAATAGATGGAACCAGCGTTCTGTATGGATAGATCTGTGATGACACTGTTCTTATCAGTGGACTGCTCCCTTCCCTGCACAGCTCCTCCTGGTAGCTGCTGCTCCCGAACTCCCTGCAGCTGACCTTCTGACCCCTGGTCAGTGGTTCGAGACCCTCCTCCACTCGCAAGCTCCTGCCTGCACCTCATCCCTGGTGGTCTAGCGGTAGAACATCTCTGCTCTGCTGCTGGCCTGCCCACTGTCTCTCTCCTCTGTCTTTCTCTAATTTTCCCCTTTCCTTTTAACTTTTCACCTTTTTTGTAGCACTTTTTCTCCTTTTATTTTTCCTTTTTCCTTTTTGCTCCTTTTTTTTGCTTTTGCCCCTGCCGCTGCGTTCTCCTGTGGCGCCGCCCCCTCCCTTTTTTAGACACAGACAGTGTCTGGCTGCATGTGCTACCTGTAGCTGAGACCGCGTATTTGTGGCCTGAGGCATACATATCAGATGATGCTCGGATATTGACAGACCCAAAATAGATCCACATAACGGGAACCTCTCAGACAGCCCTTATCTTGAGTTTGTCTTTTACACCCAATTCTATTTACCGTTTTACCCATGCAGTGTGCTTCAATCATTCCATAGAAGCTAGGTTGCATTCACTGATGAGTGTTGTGAACCAAACCATTCAGCCCTCCATTAACCGGGCAGACGTACTCCCAATAGAGGATATTTGTTTTTATTTGCTGTGGCTTTTCCTGAAGAAGGCACTGTTGTGTTGAAACACGCGTAGGATACCATCCTGGGTTGCAGCCATTCAGTGACACAGATACGAGTTTTAAACCTATCTAACAGCCTGTATCTAGGGCCTTTTTCTATCGATGCCCAAATTTCAAATCATCAAAAAGACAAGATGACTTTAAATATGAAATACTTATAAATCTCTGTTCTACACTTTTCTTGTCTTTGATGTATATATTAGTATTGCTGGGTATGAATAGTGTGCAACAAGCGTGATTGATGATATGGTTGCGGTGTGCCTGTGGATTGTTTTAGATTTGATTTGTATTTATATTTATTACTTAATCTTTAATAAAAGTAATTTTTGTATTTTGTAAAATACACTGTTTGTTTCTGTCTCTCCTTATGTTGAGAATGATTATAGTTATGTGTTATGTTAATTTTGATTTGCCCTAGGAATTTACATTATGCCGCCCCCTCCAGTGCCACTTTCCCGCTTGCCGTGTTTCCCGCCTCACAGCTGTCCAGCCCCCCCAGCACACTACTTAATGGCGACCGCTGCACAGTGAAGGTGCAATCCACAGATCTTATCAGTGGACTGCTCCCTTCCCTGTAGAGCTCCGCCTGGTAGCTGCTGCCCCAGAGCTCCCAGCTACTGACCTTCTGATCCCTTGGTCAGTGTTTCGAGACCCTCCTCTACCCGCAGGCTCCCGCATGCACCTCTTTTGTAGCACTTTTTCTCTGTTTATTTTTCCTTTTTGTTCCTTTTTTCCACTTGTGCCCTTGCCGCTGCATTCCCCTGAGGCCCTGCCCCCTCCAGTGCTACTTTCCTGCTCCCCGTATTTCCCACCTCCCACCTGTCCAACTCCCCCCACACTTCTTAATGGTTGCCGTAGTGCGACTGCGCTGATGGCACGCCGAAGGCGCTCCAAATGCATGCACGTCTGCACCCATCTGTGCCTGGACTGCAACCAGCGCCACGGACCCTGGTCCTCAGACCCGTCACTGCTACAAAGCCTGCACCCTCGATGCCCTAAACCCCAGAGGCAACACCACCTGTTACCTTGTGATGCCTCGCAACACCCAAGGCCCCTTCTCTTGCCCCCGCTGCTTGCACACCCTCACCCACCTCCGCATTCCAGCTCCTCCCACCGCTTCATCGACCCACAGCATACCCTACCATCTCAGCTGCATCCTCCTCAACACTTGCTCCCTCTACAAACACGCCACAGAAATCTGGGACCTCCTTGACTCTATCTCCCCCGACATCGTCTTCCTCACGGAAACCTGGATGAACCCCAGCTCAGCCCCGAACATCGCCACCGCCATCCCCAATGGATACAAGATCATCCGCAAGGACCGCACCCACAAACCAGGAGGAGGCATTGCCATCATCCACAAAAACAACCTCCGCCTGACCACCCACAGATGGCCCAACGACAAGCATCGAACACCTCTACTTCCAGGGCCAGACCAACCCCAACATCACCTTCCACGGCACCCTCATCTACAGACCTTCTGGCCCCCGCCCATCCTTCACCGATGCCATCATCAACTTCATCGCACCCCAGGCTCTCGCATTCACCAACTACATTGTACTCTGCGACCTCAATTTTCACCTGGACAACCCCAATGACCTGAACACTGGATCCCTTCTGAAGAACCTCGCCAGCGTAGGACTCAAGAAGCTAGTCACCTCTACTACCCACTCAGCAGGACACATGCTCGACCCCATCTTCTCTGCCAGTGAGAATGTCACCTTCAGCCACACCTCCGAAACTTCTCTGGACCGGCCACCACTGCGTTCATTTCACCTTCACTAAACCCACCGTCACCATCCCGCCCACCACCTCCCCCACAGAACCTGGAAAAATGTCACCAAAGAGCAGCTCACCGCCTCCCTTAGCACAACCCCACCGTCAATACCCACAGACGCCAACACCTCCACCAATGTATCTCCAACTGTGCAGACTCTCTTGCACCCCACAAGAAAGCCGCCAGCAAGAAACACTCCAAGAAAGTAGATTGGTTCAATCCTGCCCTTCAGGAGTCCGGTCGCACCTATATACAGCTCAGGAAGAGATGGAGGAACAACAAGGCCACGGAAGCCTATGCAGCCTTCAAAGCGCCATCACCCCACACCACCTCCTCCTAAAAACTCCATAGAAAATGACCCTCCAAGACAGAATCAACACCAGTGCACACAACTGCAAGGAACTGTTTTCCATCGTCAAGATATTTACCAGACCCAACAGCGAGACCACAGACATCCCACCCACCCAAGACCTCTGCAGCAACTTTGGCACCTTTTTCCACCACAAGATCAGACAGATCTATGACAGCTCTGACGCACCCAAAGACACCGGCCCCCAACAGATCTTGCTCAACTGGACTCCACTCACCACGAACGGCTCGCTCAAGGCCATGAAGAGCATCCACTCCAGAGCCCCCTCGGACGGCTGCCTGCACAACATCTTCCACAGAGCCGCCACCTCCATCACCCTGAGCTTTGCCACACCATCAACTGCTCCATCAAGATCGCCACCTTTCCCAACGACTGGAAACATGCCTAGAATAACCCCCATGCTGAAGAAGCCATCCGACAGACCTCAAGAACTTCAGACCCATCTCCCTACACTCATTCCCAGCCAATGTCATTGAGAAGTCCATCAACGCCCAACTCTTCAAGTTTATCGGAACCAACCACATCCTGGACACATCCCAATCCAGCTTACGAAGCAACCACAGCATCGAGACCGCCCTCCTCACTGCCACCATCAGCCCTCATCCTCCTGGACCTCTCGGCTGCCTTCAACACTGTCTCCCACCACACCCTAATCACAAGACTCCACGATGCTGGCATTCGGCCCAGACTCGATGCACTCCTTCTTCACCAGTCGAACACAGCGAGTCAGACTACCACCATTCTTCTCAGAACCCATAGAGATCAGCTGCGGAGTGCCCCAGGGCTCCTCCCTGAGCCCTACCCTCTTCAACGTCTACATGACACCACTGGCAGCCATTGTCAGGAACCACAGACTCAACATCATCTCATACTCCGACGACACCCAGCTGATCCTCTCCCTCACCAATGAACTCACAGCCGCCAAAAACAACACCCACAACGGGAAGATGGCTGTTGCCACCTGGATGGGAGACATCTGCCTCAAACTCAACTCGGACATGACCGAAGTCCTCATCCTGGGACTCACCCCCTCAGCTTGGGATGACTCCTGGTGTCCCACCACGCTGGGAACATCCCCCACACCCACAGACCATGCATAAAACCTTGGCATCATACTGGACTCTATATATAAAAAAATAGAGAGAGACCCCTTTTGAACACAAAGGGGCTGGAGTACTATTAAATAGTTTTAAAGTCAGCTATCCCTTGGAGTATAATTAGAACACATACAATGATCCCATCATCTTATTCAATCATACAATAATTCTATCCTCTAGAAAGCACCCTCACTTGCTTCCAATGATATCTAATTTTCAACTCCCAAATTTTGATACAAAGGACTACTTTATTAAAAACATATTGTTGTACAATTGTAATGACATTAAAAATTTTACAAACTGTGTGTAACACAATTTTTTCTAAAAAAAACAAACACAATATTGCATAAAGTACAGTACAATTAAAACATCATACAAAACAACATTTGGTCTTGTAAATGGTGCAAAGACTAAGTACATCAAGGCCTAGTTTTTAAATTTGTCCCAATTGATATGGTCTTTGAATGACAAATTGTGCTGTCAATTTTCTCTCTGTCTAACAAATGCTATTCTGGATATGAAATGTTGTTTTGTATGATGTTTTAATTGTACTGTACTTTATGCAATATTGTGTTTTTTATTCAGAAAAAATTGTGTTACACTCAGCTTGTAAAATCTTTAATGTCATCACAATTGTACAACAATATGTTTTTAATGAAGTAGTCCTTTGTGACAAAATTTGGGAGTTGAAAATTAGATATCATTAGAAGCAAGTGAGGGTGCTTTCTAGAGGATAGAATTATTGTATGATTGAATAAGATGATGGGATCATTGTATGTGTTCTAATTATACTTCAAGGGATAGCTGACTTTAAAACTATCATACTGGACTCCTCACTCACAATTGATTGATTAGTGATACCGCAGGGATGCCCGAACGCCCTACATGGCGGTGGAAGGCTGATGGACATACTTGGGGTGAATAAACAAGGTTGCTCAGGTGACTCTGGTCTGGGATGCTGAGATTCTGTGTACACTGAGGAAACAACCAGGGTGTGACAAACAGGATATCATTGGAATCTCCACAGTAGGAGACGTATGGACTCAAGGAGATATCATCACCCTGCCGTACAGGTAGCTACAACTGCATCATGAGCTCAGAGCAGTGCTGCCAAAGGGTACTGAACCTGCAGAATCCTCTCCACTGGAGGGTAGATTATTGGGAGATTCCATGCCCCAAAAGGCCACATCATTGACCTATAAAAAACGACTTAACCACACACCTGATGCCCTGCAATATTTAGGGAATCTATGGGATCGAGAGATGGCGGGTCTTGAAGTTATAGAGTCCTTGCACGCCCCAGGTATGTGGCCCTATGATCAGGCTTTCGGTCCAGTTAAGGATTTTCCATCGCTCCTACTAGGCCCGAGCAACAATGGTTCAGATGGGGAGGCTGACAAACATGCACTCTCTATGTGTCTGTGGATACACGGATTCTGTTTTTCACATCTCATGGGAGTACCCAGTAATACAGAAATTCTGGTCTGCAATGGTGGAGTGCTTGGGAGAAGTAGGGGGAAGTGGCATGACGGTCTCCGCCAAACAATGTGTTCATAATATCTGGGGAGAGGCAAGGGTTGGCAGGGTGCAGTGGACATGGATGATATTGGGCCTGGCAGTGGCAAAGAGAAATATAGCGAGGTAATGGAGCGGCAGGCAGGCCCCAGACCTGGGAATATGGAAGCAAGACATGGTGCATGGTAGCCGAAAAGGTGGTGTGTGATGGTAGAGGATGTCACCAGATGTGGGGGGAAATTTGGAATGGCTGGAACTCATATAGAGGCCTGATTCAAGGAGAATTGGGCCTAGCCAGCAAAGGTGTGGGAAATCTGAGGGGAAATCAGAGAGAAAAATACAGCGAGCAAGGAAACAAAGGTGGTATCAGGGAGGCTTGGACTAGGACTTGAAATTATTCTGAGATGTTCTGCAGGGCTAATGTTACAAGTTGCTGCTGTATGGCAAATTTCAATAAAAAGATATGTTTAAAAATAATGTCTTGAAGTTAAATCATGTTTATGTTTATATTACTCCATTTTGAACAACTTCATGAAAATTCTTGCTTGCCTCACAGTTAGTGGGAGAAGGTTTGGGATCCAGGTAGCTATCTTATCCACTTTGGATTATCGGAATGCAGTGTTGCTTGGCTTACCTAAATATATTATCTGTCATCTCTGGACTGTGCAAAATGCAGTTGCTTTGTTTGTTACTTCATTCAACTTAGAGCAATTCTTTTCAATCACAGTTGGACTTCCTTCATAGGCTACTAGTGAATAAGTTCAGCTTGTTTAAAACTTTGCATTGGATGCAAGATACTTGCTGCTACTTGTCTTGAGAATTTCAGCTATTAGTTTCAGCCCTACGTGCCCTCTAATATGCTTCATTTGTTGTCTCATGCATTCTTGCTCGTGCCCATATTATATCGCACCAGAGTAGGCAGATGCTTTTTTATTGGATCTCGCTCTTATATTTAGTGCACCAGGGATAAAAGACACTGCCAATATGAGTGCAGGGTAAGCCATACACCTATGAGAGTGCAGGGTGCAGCATATTAAAGCCATACCAGTTAGCATTGCCATTGCTTGTTATTTTATTCACATGCAATTGATGGTAAAAAAGAGTCAAGCAAATGCAATGTGTACTTGACTCATGATAGGGCCTGGTGCATAAAGTGACATAAAACACATTTGAACCCACTACTGCTCTAGCTCTTAGATCGAAGTGTTCAATTAAGTTGCACATTCATTTGTAAGATGTTTAGAATAGTAGAAAGAAGTGATGCTTACTAAAAAGAGCCAAATAACATATCCTTTGTCTCTACATGTCCTTGATGTGCTCATTGTAGGAGAACCTTAACAATGTGGTAGTTATTTTAATACATCATGAGAAACTGTGGATTCTTTATTGAAAATCAAATGAACTGATTTTATCTTTGTTTGATTCTGACAGATTTGAATGTTGCGTGCTACGTTCTAGAAAACAATGGCTTCATGATATATTAGCAACATTTTTGAAGGGGGCCATTTTAACCTGGGTGGAGCTGAAAATGCTTTTTTAGAACTGCCAAAAACTTTTAATCTCCTCAGTGACAGATCTGTAAGAAACGTTTCTTTGTTCTGACCATAACAGAACTTTTGGGTGAGTCTCCAGCTTCGTATATTCAATGACCAGTCTTCGTTTGATTCATTCCACTTAAGGAGAAATGTGAGAACCTTTGTTATGACACTTCTGAACACAAGAAGCAGGGTTAGAAGTCTGGGCTGCCTTGCCTTGCTGAGTTGTAGTCTTATCAGGGCATCATGTTTCCATAGCCAGTGGAAGTTAGCTCATGTGCTTGACAGGTATATCTTCGTAGATGGATAAATTGTCATGATGTTTGCTCTGAGCTGCTTTGACTATCGAGCTCACGAGTATCCAACGTAGTTCAAAGATGGGATAATCTGTGTCAGAATTTCAGGACAACCATTGACCATGAGCGTTGGAAAATGGCAGTTTCTGAAGGAACTTTTTTGCTTTCCTCCTCCTATTTTTCTGACCTTTTTCTTGCCTTTAGCACACTCTGCACTTTAACATTGCTTACGAGTGCTAAAGTGCATGTGATCTCTTCTCTAAACATGCAATACTTGGTTTACACCTGTTTGGCATATTTAATTTACTTGTAAGTCCCTTGTAAAGTGGTATACCATATACCCAGGGCCTTTAAATTAAAAGCTATGAGTTGGCCTGCAGCACTGATTGAGCCACCCACACCAGTAGTCCTGTAAATATATCTCAGGCCTGCCACTTCAGAGCCTGTGTGTGCAGTTTTACTGTCACTTTGTCTTGGCATTTAAAACCCTTTGCTAAGCCTTAAACTCTCTTTTTATTGCAGATAAGGCACCCCTAAGGTAGGCATAGGTTGGCGATAGGGCAGGGTGCTGTGTAAGCAAAATGTGGAACGTGTATTTTTAAATTTTGCATGTTCTGGTAGTGGAAAGCACCTAAATTCATTTTTCACTACTGTGAGGCCTACTTCTCTCATAGGTTAACATTTTGAATTCCTTGACATACTTTTAAGCTGTAATTACTGAATAGAAAGAAGTAGCTGGGTCATGTGTCATACCTTTGGAATGGTAATGATAAATCCTCTTTACTGGTAAAGTTGGATTTAACATTACTGTTTCAGAAATGCCCCTTTTTGAAAGTGGATATTTCTCTGCAATTTACAGCTCTGTGTGCCTGCAGCCTGTCTCAAATACATGTCTGGGGTGGCTGACAGCTATACTTTGAGCATTCCCTCTGGGCAGCCACAAACACAGGAAGGTTAGCAGTGTCTGAGCACTCGTCTGCATTCTGGTGGCTCTTCCTGGGCAGTAAGGGAGGGTGGAGCTGTCACTGACACCTGAACAGGCAGTGCTCTGTTCCCACACAAAAGGCGGATTACCCCCCACTGATAGTCTGGAGCCAGGGCTGGAAAGACAGGGCTTCTATGCACTTCAACTACCCTTCTTTGAATTCACCCCCACTTCCAAGACAACTGGGTATATGTACTGGATTCTGACACTTCTGGACCTGTAACTGAACTCTGTTAGAAAAAACTGTTGTGCTGCACCAAGAACAGACACTCTGCTGGACTGCTGATCTGGAAGACCTGCTTTTCTATCGCACTGCCCTGCTGCCTGCTGCTCTCTGACCCTGCTGAGTGAGAGCTGGACTCTACCTAACAACCAAAGTGATCCCCAAGGGCTTGCTGGATTTCCTCCTGTTGCTTGAGACTCAGGGCTATCAAAGTCTCTACCCCTACCATTGTGCTTGGTTTACTAGAAGTGGACGCTGATACTTGAACCAGAGAAAACAACACATCTACAGTATGCGTGTAGACCCTGTTGCTGGAGTAGAACCAGCACATCGCACTCGTGTCTGCCACATTGCATCCAAAACTACCACTTTGGAACCAATGCATCAATGCCACAGAGTGTGGAAAATAGACGCATTGCCCCTTCAGTGTGGACAAGATTGACGCATCGCCCCTCGAGCGTAGATTAACCCAGAGCATCGAAACTGCCACTTTTGGAACTGTCACTTCGCTCAACTGATCTGACTCAATGTCACCACTGCTTGAAGAAAATCGATGCATCAACTTGACTGCTGGCTTGACATTTACACATTGCTTGTCTGCATGCTGCATCTTGCTGTTACAACCAGGATCAAGGTTCTCTGTTCACCGGGCCTGCGTGGCTCTTGTCCCCAGCCTGCGCTCTATCGCGGTTGGCCTAAACTGTTGACTTTGCATCAGTCCCGCCTGATCAGATAACCCCCATTTGCACTTATAGTTTCTTAGTGCTGTAACTCTTTTTTTTACTTTACAAATTCATATCTTGACTTTTACTTATACGATTTTTGTCAATTTGGTCTTGATATATTTATCCAATTATTGTCTATTTTTCTATACCAGAGTGGAGTCTCTTTATAGTGTTTACATTGTGTTACAGTGTGTTGTGTTGCACATGTACTTTACACATTGCCTCATTAGATAAGCCTGACTGCTCTGTGCCGAACTTCCAGAGGGTGAGAACAGGTAATCTTTAGATTTGTATGTAGCTTACCTTGACCGGTGTGGTGGCCCCTACTTGGACAGGGTGCATAACTCTGCCAACTAGAGAACCCATTTCTAACATTCCAATGGCACAGAGCAGTCAGGCTTATCTAAAGATGCAATGTGTAGTATTTGTGCAAGTCAAAAGTTTACAGGGCTAGTAGTGTGGTTGGCACAATCAGTGCTGCAGGCCCACTAGTAGTATTTAATTTAAAAGCCCTGGGTATATGGTATACCGCTTTAAAAGGGACGCACAAGCAAATTAAATTTGCCAACAGGTGCAAACCAATTATACCATGTGTGGAGGAGGGAGCACATGCACTTTAGTACTGGTCAGCAGTCCTAAATCCAACAAAAGGAAGGCCAGAAAAATAGGAGGAGGAAGGCAAAACGTTTGGGGTTACCCTTCAGAGAGGGCCATTTTCCAACAATGTGCATGAATGCCATATATGTTCATGATATTTATATTTATCCTACTTACCTCTGACTATGTTTTATTTAGAATCATTGTAAGTCAATCTACATTGAGTATTTCTATTAGGATTGATAGCCATGTACAAAAAACGTACTTACCTTCAGTAACATCTTATCTGGTAGAGACACTACTTCGCCTCAGATTCCTTACATTAGAATATTCCCCAAGCATCCGACTGGATCTGGAGGTTTTTGGTGAACAGTAACCCTGCAGGCCAGTAGGTGGTGTCATTGGTCTTCACATGGCATTGGTGGCGACATCCGTGCTGGAAATGGCGTTTGCGGTGCCTATATATGCGCCATCCCAGCGTGCCGACGTCAGTTTCCGTTTTGAAACTTTCCACGCCAGAAGCATGTATCGACCAAGAACACTGACCTCTGGTGCATTAAACTAGGCCTCTTAAAAGGGAAACAACCCTGCCTGACAAATATCCAGGACAGCATATCTGTGAACTAACGCAGTGGTCGTAGCCTTGGCTCGGGTAGAATGAGCTTGAAGACCTTCATGAGGTTGCTTTTTCCCAATATTTAGCAGATCTTGATACAGAGCACTATCCACTGTGAGACGGTCAGTTTCTGCACTGCCTGTACTTTCTTTGCTCTGACGTACCCCACTAAAGGCTGATCATTCGCCCGAACTCTTTTCTGTGGTCAAGGTAGAACAACAATGCTCTTTTTGGGTCCAACTGATGAAGTATTTTCTCTTCTTTAGAGGGGTGAGACGGAGCATAAAAGGTAGGCAGAGTGAGGACTGGCCTAAGTGAAAGGGAGTTATCTCCTTCAGTAGGAAGGATGCTCTAGTGTGAAGGACCAGTTTGTCTGGATGGATGGGAAGGATGTGCTGACAGTGCTTGTAGCTCATTGACCCTTCGGGCAGATGTTATCGCTATTAGAAAGGCCATTGTCATTATAAGAAGCCTGAGTGGGCAGTTCTGTAGAAGCTCGAAAGGAGTACACATCAAAAATGTAAGAACCAAATTAAGGTCCCATTGTGGCATAATGAAGGGTACACGTGGGAACATGTGTTGGAAACCTTTCATAAACCTATCTACAATAGAGGATGTGAACAGGGGTGGTTTATCTGTTAACCACAGAAATCCTGATATGGCAGAGAGATAACCTTTTAATGCACCAAAATCAGAGCCCTGCTGGGCGAAGGTAAGAATGAACAATAGAACCTGAGAAAGAGGTGCAGAAAGAGGATCAACGTGTCAGTCTGTACACCATGCCACATACTTGCTCCAATGGCTGACGTATACCGTTTTGGGTGAGGGATGCCTGGCTGCTAAAATACCATGGCAAACTTCGGGTGGTAGGTCGAAAGCTGTCAACAGGTCGCAGCTCAATCTGTATGCATGAAGGCGAAGTGTTTTCAGGTTTGGGTGCAGAACTCTGCCCTGCTGTTGCAACAGAATATTCTCCTGAAGATGCAGCCTGATCGCAGGACCCATTCTCATGCTCAACAGCTCGAGATACCAGACTTTCCATGTCAATCCAGACACACAAGAATGACTTGGGTCCAGTCGTTCCTGATCTTCTTGAGAACTCTGGACAAGAGTGGTATTGGCAGAAAGGTGCACAGGAGGCCTGAACTCCACTCAAGACGAAAAGCATCTCCAAGCGAGAGCAGTATTGGAAACTCCAGCATGAAAAACTGCTGACATTGCATGTTCTTGATGAAGACAAACAGATCCAAGCAATGTTCTCTCCATTCTTGGAAGAGACCTTACGTTACCACCTGATGGAGACTCCATTCATGACCTGCTAGGCATTGACGGCTGAGTTTGTCCGCTCTGGCATTCAGAGAGCCACCAGGAATATGCCTTGGTGTTCCAGCCACGTCTAGAGCTGCAGTGTCTCTTGACAAATGGTCCACGACGCCACCTCACCCTAATTGTTGCAATACCACATGGCTGTGGTGTTGTCCATAAACACCAATATCAGCCTTCCCCTGATTGAAGTAAGAAAGGCCTTTAAAGGCAACCAGATTGCCCGAAGCTCACAGGTTGATGTGGAGTCCAGAATCCACCTGATACCAGAATCCTCTGATCTCTACCTTTCCCAGATGGCCACCCCAACACAGACGTGATGCATCTGTCACTACAGTTAGCTCTCGTTGGGGAAGGGAAAGAGGTCTGCCCTTGACCCAATTGCAGTTCATTAGCCATCACTGCAAGTCTTATGCAGTTCTCTCCGAGTTCTGGACCATGTCGTAGCGATTTCCCTGATGCTGTGCCCACTGGACCTTCAGTTCCCACTGCAGAACCCTCATATGCCAAAGGGCATGTGTCACAAGAAGGATGCAGGAGGCTATGAGGCCCAACAGCCCAACAGCCTCAGAGTCAGTCTCACCAAAATCCAGGATGGAGGTTGAAACATTGGTATCATTGCCTGAATATTCTGGACTCGCCTTTCTGGAGGATAGGCCCAAAGGTACACTGTGTCCAAAACAACTCAGATGAAAGGGAGCATCTGAGAAGAAGTCTGGGTGACTTTGGCATGTTGATAGTTAACCCCAGTGAGTGCAGAAGGTTTGCCATAACCTGAAGGTGGGAGATAACTGCCTGGGGGGAGCCTGCCTTCAACAGACAGTTGTCAAGGTAGGGAAATGCTGGAATCCAGATCCTCCGCAGATGAGCTGTGATCACCGCAATCACTTTTGTGAACACCCGAGGGTCACTGGTAAGGTCAAAGGAGAGCACAGAAACTGAAATTGCTCTTGACCGACCGTGAACTGCATGTAACACCTATTGGCAGGCAGGACGGAGATGTGAATATACGCATCCTTTAAGTTCAGTGATACCATCCAGTCTCCTGGGTCCAGGTCAGACAGGACATGCGTGAGCGTGAGCATTCTGAATTTCTCCTTTCTTGGGAAGACATTGAGAAGTCACAGACCTAGAATAGAACCCTAAACTAGCATGAATAGCAACCACAGCCTAATTCTGATGCCGGCACCTTCTCTATAGCTCCCTTGGCCAAGAGAGCTAACACCTACCGACAAAGCAAGGATGGGGAGTAGCCCTTTGGATGAACAGCAAAGCCCAACTGTCGGATGTTATTGACCTACAGTGGTGCAAGTGATGCCATATCCTGCTATCCACTGGAGGACAATGATGGTCGAAGGGCAAGCTAAAAGGGTTTGGAGGCTGTGACTTCCAGGGGAGGATGGTGGCAGACTGGTTGGACCCCTGGCTGCCTGTCTCACATGGTCTGTGGGATCTGTGTCCTCGGCCACAAAAAGATTGTGTAGGCTAATGGCTGGGGTGACTGGGCATTTAAAGATGCTTTTGGAAGCCCCTCTGATGGCCACAAGAAGGGGAGCAAGGTGGACTGGGGTTGGCCATGGAAAGGGCGAAGGACCGGCTGTAGCTCTGTTGTCCTTAAAGTGCTCTCTCTCCAAACAACTGGGAGCTGTCAAAGGGCATGTCCATGAGCAATGCTTGGACATTCCCTGAAAAGCCAGTGGTTCTCAACCAGGCATAGAGGCTAAGTGCTGCTGATTTTAAAATCTTCCTGCCTAATGAGTCTGTTGTGTTCATTCCACATCGTATGGCGAACTTGGTTGCATCACTTCAATCAGCAATTGCTTGAGAGAGTATGGCTTGGGCATCCTCAGAGACCATGGGCAGTACTTGCACAACTGAATCTGAGATCGTTTGAGAGTTTCGGCCCAAGAGGCATGCAGTGTTCACCGACCACAGTGTCAGGCTAGCGGAAGAGAACATTGTCTTTCCAAAGGTATTCTGCCTTTTGGATTCCCTATCCGGTGGAGTGGTAGGGAGTGCGCCACCAAGCTCTCCAGGGTGGGGTACTGGGTGAGGAAACTTGGTCCCCTAGGGCAAGGCGATGGCGGTGGGCAATTGTCCTATGCACCGTAGCCCCAGTGCATGGCTTGAACCAGGCCCTGTGTAGGGCGTCGGGGAGGCCTACATTGAATGGTAGTATCAGTTTGGTGGGGGGAACTTTCAGTTGTAGTACCTTCATCAAAACGTTTGTCTTGACTGCCACTGAGGCACCATCCTCCTTAGCCATGGTAAAGGAAAGACCAAGCAAGTGTCTCAAGATTAAGAGGATCTATGACAACTTCAAAAAGCTTTTGCTCTCCCTCCATACAAAGTCACCCAACAGACCCTGCTCAAATGGACCTCTGTCACGACAGAAGACACATGAAAACAATCTACTCCGGAGCTCCCTCAGACACCTGCCCACCCCACATCTTCCACAGAGGCACCTGGGCCATCTCACACTAACTAGGTCGGACGATCAACTGCTCCTTCGAAACCACCACCTTCACAGATGACTGGTCACCCCTCTCCTGAAGAAACCCCACACATATCAGATGGACCTAAAAAATACAGGCCCATCTCCATGCTTTCTTTCGCAGCCAAAGTCACCGAAAAAGCTGACGCAGCTAACTAACTTCATCAAAGCTAACAATGTCCTGGACATCTGGATTCTGCAGCAACCGCAGCACCGGCGTCACTGATCTTGCTTGATCTCTATGCGGCCTTTGATGCAGTCAGCCAGGAGATCTTAGTAAACCGTATACAGGGCCTGAGGATAAAAGGCACAGCGATAGATCTCCTGAAATCGTTTCTGACAAATCGACAACAAAATGTGGCAATGGGCAATTTCGTCTCCAGGCAGCTTTCCCTGCCCTGCGGAGTTCCACAAGGATTGGCACTGAGCCCAACTCTTTTTAACCTTTATGTTACGCCACTTGTGTCAATCATCAAAGATGCCGGTTTTACCTTAGCATAGTATGCGGATGACACCCACATTGTGATGTCACTGGCAAACTGTGAAAACAAGCCAGGTGAGGCATTCAGCTTATGTATGAGCAAGGTGAGCAACTGGATGGATTCCAATTGCCTGAAGCTGAATGCCTCAAAGACTGAGGTCATCATCTTCAGCAATAAACCCTCTCTCTGGACACCGGATTGGTGGCCACCAGAGCTGGACCCACTGCCCACACCCTCAACCAAGGTAAAGAACCTATGATTCCCGGTAGACAGTGAACTGAAATTCAAGAAGCAAGTCAACAAAATTACATCTGCATCCTTTTGCTCTATAAGGCTGATTAAAAAAAACAAAAAATTCCTGCCTCCTGACATTTTTAAAACAGTGACCATGGCTATGGTCCTCACAAGGATTGACTACTGTAATAGTCTCTACCCTACTCTTGCATCAGGTCTTTTGAAAACACTCCAGATTTTGCAAAACGCTGCTGCCCGTTTCATCTTAAAAATTCCCAAATATAAATCTGCTAGAGAAGCCATCAGGAAAACTACACTGGTTGCCAGTTAGACAACGATGCAAGTTCAAAGCCCTTTGTCTAGCATTTAAATCTCTGCATGGACTCAGGCCTGACCATATTAAGAGAAAACTTAAATGGTACATACGAGCAAGAATGCTACGCTCAGGCTCTGCCAGGAACATGGTGGTCCCCCTATTTAAAAAGGCCACCTGGGGAGGGGGGAGTTTTTACAGGACCACTGCAATGGTCTGGAACAGTCTTCCACTGACTCTAAAAACATCCCCTTCCATACTCAGCTTCTGAAAAGCCTTAAAAACCTAGCTTTTTTTTTACACAGGATTGATAAAGCATCCTACCCTCTTGCTCAACCCGTAGTGGATACTGTTGCTGCCTTAGATCAGACTTCTATAGTGCCAAGACGCCCTTGGGCATGAGTTGCGCTTTATGAATCATATTTACATTACATTACAGCACCGAGACTGCCGCCACCGATGAAATCTGCTCCCTTCTTGACCAGAGCGAAACGGCAGCCCTCATCCTCCTGGACATCTCGGCTGCATTCAACACCGTCTGCCACCGCACCCTAGCCACCAGACTACACAACACCAGCATCCGCAGCAAGGCCCTTGACTGGATATGCTCTTTCCTAACCGGCAGAACTCAGCAAGTCAGACTCGCGTCCTATCTCTAGGAACAGACAGAGACCAACTGTGTAGTGCCCCAGGACTCCTCCCTCAGCCCCAACCTCTTCAACAGCTACATGTCCCCACTCGTAACCATCGTCAGGAACTACGGGCTCAACATCATCTCATATGCTGACGACACCCAGCTTATCCTCTCCCTCCTCAACAAACCCAACATCACCAAACGCAACTTCCAAGAAGGGATGAAAGCTGTCAACACCTGGATAAAGAACAGCTGCCTGTAACTAAACTCTGAGAAAACAGAAGTGCTCATCCTTGGCTCCCCCCCCTCCACTTGAGACAAATCCTGGTGGCTCCCCGCCCTTGGAAATCCCCCCACCCCCACAGACCATGCACGAAACCTTGGAATCATACTAGACTCATTGCTCACAATGAACCGCCAGATCAACGCTGTATCATCAACCTGCTTAAACACCCTCTGCATGCTTCGAAAGACGTTCAGATGGATCCCATCGGAATCCAGAAAAACTGTCACGCACTCTCTCATTAGTAGCAGACTGACCTACGACAACACTCTCTAAGCCAGAATCAACATGCAACATCACCTAACATATCTGTGTTGTTCACTGGCACCTAGTTGAAAGCAGAATAACCTTCAAACTCCTCACCCACACATACAAGCCCCTTCACAACACCCGACCAACATAACTGAACAACCGCCTCTCCTTCCACACACCCAAAAGACACATCCGCTCAGCCAGCCTCTCTCTGGCCACCACCCCACGCATCTACAAGGCCAGAACGGGAGGAAAATCCTTCTCCTACCTCGCTGCCAAGGCCTAGAATGACCTCCATCTCCGGCAAGCCCCCACACTGCACCAGTTCAGGAAGGACCTCAAAACCTGGCTCTTCGGTTGATCCAAGCACTCAACGGAGCCCCCCCCCAGCGTCTTGAGACCCTCGTGGGTGAGTAGCTGTGCTTTACCAACCCTGATTGATTGAGTTTCTGGGGAGGTGTCAAGGCTACTGGCATCCATCAGATTCTCATACCAGTTGTCCTTGGGATCTTATAAGGGCTGGTATCCATAATAGTCCACAGACCCCTCACAATAATCACCCAATCCAGGCCTGTCATATGAATAAGGCACTGGCTCCGATATTGGGAGTCTGCCCCAGACCGGCACGGGCATCCAACGACGCCCATCTGGCTCCATATTGGAATGGGAATGATGATGGGGGCAGTACCACAGCAGGGCATCGGTGGCGCCAGGGGCGTCGGCACTAGAGCAAATGCCGGGGATATTCGAGATTGCACAACTGGCACCATTCCGAATCTGTCAATGGATCCTTGAGGCCTGACTGGTGCCGAGGGCAAACCCACTGGCGGAAGACCAGTAGGGGCCCCTCCCATACCTGTGGGCCTGAGGCTGCTCCAGAGAGGTCGGGCCACCTAAAATGAGGTGCATGGCCTTATGAAATTCCTTGAGTTTGGCTGGGGTAGCTCTGACTCACAGAATTTTATGGAGGCACTGATGTGACCAAGGCGCAGGCTTCACCACAGAACTAGGCCCTGCAACTTGTCCAAAGACTTGTGCAGTGAAGTCAAAGACCTCTTCAACTTCCGTTTCTATTTTTGGGACTTACTTCACTTTCCCGATTACTTGGAGTGGGATGATGATCACCAGGTCCGACTTAGCAAGCGATCTCGGGATCTTTCCAGCGACCGAGATCTGGAGGGTTGAGGAATAGGGCAGAATCGGGAGGTAAGGAGCTTGTAGGATTGCTCCCTCAGTTCCAGGTGCCACATAGCTTGAAACCTGCCTTTCTGGTTCACATCCTTCACACCAGGAGATACAAAGACTCAAAAATCTTCGACAAGAGTGTCATAAAAAGGTCAGTCAAAAAGTGAGTAGGGGTAGCTCTTCTCTGGATCTGCGCTGACTAGAACAGAGAGAAAAGACCTGATTTCAGCACGCTGGGGTGGTGCCATCAAAGGCATTGTGCACGTCTTTTCCGGCATGGATGACGCCACTGAGTCTACGCGAAGCTGAACCATATCACCTACCCGCGTGCAGGGTTACTGTTAACTAAAAATTTCTGGATCCAGTCTGATGCCTAGGGAATATTCTAAAGTAAGGAAACTGCGGGTAGAAGTCTCTATCAGGTAATTTAACTTAAGAGCAACTATGTAAAGATGTTTTATTTAGATTAATTTTATGTAAATGTATCGATCGACCATCCCTAAAATCTGTCATCTTTATCAGCATCCTTGGTCTATTTTGGGTGCCCCTCCTTTTGCTGCCTACGATAATCTGGTGAGTAAACTGCTTGGACTGTTATCCTCTCCCGGAATGAAATGCCCCCGAAAGGGAACTATGCCAGAGTATGCACTCAGCTTTTCTGCCAAATTTCCAATATCTCTTCATAGTGGGACAACGGAGGTGGACAAACAGTGTATGCCGCTGATGAGCATCATGCATGGACAGTATTCACCATGCATCATCACGCTCTAAAGGCTACATCAAAACAAAGATGTGTTTGACTCGGAACTACTTCCATAAAACCTCCCATATGAACTTTTTCAATGTATTGTGAGTAGAGCACAATCCAGGGGCTAGACAATTGTAAGACAAATATGAATAAATGTCAGTTTAATGAGGTAATTCTCCAATGCATATCATCAGTGATACTGTGGGAGAAGACCTGATCTCAGGAGTTGGTCCTGATCAACATTTTATTTCCTGCAAAAGCACTTTTCTTTAAATCTCAGTTGCCTCGCACTCTTCATTACATCATTCTTTTCTTTTCCCTTTATTATACGGACATCTAGTATGCTGCCACTCAGAGTACGTTTTGTTTTTAAATCACTTCAGCAAGAGCATTCCCCTTGTTCTGAATGTTCACATCTGGTAACTCATGTTTGAATTGTGCTGTCTGATCCAATCCCCATCTCCCTTGAACAGATGCTTCAGGCTTGGTCTACTAAAATTCCCATCAGTTCTTTAAAAGAAATAATAACAAGCATTGTCAACCCAAGAAGTCTGTCTGTAACGCGAGAACACATGCAACCACAGGCATGCTCAAGATGACATCTGTGCGTGCCTTGATTGTGTGCAGTGTTAGTTTAGGGACTATGATGCTAATAGTCATGAATAACTTTATTCGATATAAAATATCATAAAGGTATGCACATAGCAAAACATCATTCATGATACAGCATAAACAGTTAAAAGACAATAAAACAGTGTATATACAGAATAAAAGACCCTAGAAAAACATCTTCATGACATACAGCGAATACATCTAGATCTCAAAGGCCAAACTCTAAACATTTGAGCAATTTTCTGCGAATCAGCCAGGCGCATCCTGTAAATTTGGCTACCCCACAAACCATTGCCAGGGAAGAGGTATCGGACAACAAGGAGCGATGTGCCACCCTAAAATGTGCAAATCCCATATTCCTACAGATAGGCCCGAGCCACTTCCTCCTAGCCGCTCTATAAGCCGGGCAGGCAAAGAGGAAATGAGGAACAGATTTGGTTGGGGCAGAACATCCCGGGCATTTGGTCGAAATGGAAAGCTGGCAATTCCAGCTTGCCCTCAATGCATTTATCGGGAGGGACCCAAACCTGAGCATCATGTATAACATCCTGTCTCTTGGACGCAGGATGAAGTCCAGATATTGCTCATATTTGGGCACCATCTTATGCTCCAGGAACTGGTCAGTGAGTCTGTCACGATTAGCATTTCTGGCTACCTCACCCTTCACCCAGACCCAATAAGCTTTTTTAATGATTTGTTTTTCTGGGGGGGTTTGATTAACCTCTTCAGTGCCCCGCCCTTTCCCCGCCCTGTGCCGGGCGTTGCATTAGTGGGCGGGGTTCATGACGAGATAGTCTCGTCATGGGCACAGCGCAACCGCGCTCCATGACGAGACTATCTCGTCATGGGCACTGAAGGGGTTAAGCCAGGCATCGCCGTGCCCAATATCAAAGACCAGCCGTCTTAGCTTAGAGATCCATTTAATCTTATTGCCAGAGTTTAGGGTAATTAACTCAGACAGGGCATCAGCATAGCTAGCCAATTCTGGGGTGCGTCTCAAGCACACCCAGAAGAGCAGTGGTCGTATCCTTGCTAAGTCTCTAATGGAACGCTGCCCCAGATCCAAGCGGAGCGGAAGCAAGGGGGTGGAAGAAAGTAGGGAGGCCAAACCTCTCAAAAAGTGATTCTCGGATTTCTCCAGATCACAGGTGTTCTCGAGCCCCCAAAGTTCCGCCCCATAAAGGGCTGAGGGTAAGGCCTTCCCATCATATACCTTAAGGGCAGCTGCTATTGGTCTACTAAGGGAGAGCCGCTGTTTTCTCAAAATAGCTCCCGCCACCCTTTTGTGGTTAAGGAGCATTTTGGCTAGGTGTTCCTTACAATGCATGGCCTTAGTGACCCTGATGCCCAAATAGTCAAAGGAGTCAACGATCTCTAGTGGCAATCCCTTAAGTGAGAGGCCATTCCTAAAGCATTTAGATGGGGCTAAAGTCATTATCTTTGTTTTGGAGGTGTTAATTGCAAGACCCCTTACATCGCAAAACTGACTAAACCTATCAAGTAGCTTTTGAAGGCCGCTTGGGCTTTTGGACATCAAAAGGGTGTCGTCGGCAAAAAGAAGGGTTGGTAATTTTTCCCCTGCCAACACAGGAGCATAAGTTGGAACCTCTCTCAGATGGTCAACCACCCCATTAATAAAAAGCGAGAACAAAGTTGGGGCCAACACACAGCCCTGACGGACACCCCTGACAACTGGTACCCTGTCAGTCAACTGTCCTTGATTGCCCCACCTAATTTTTGTATAATTCCCCTCATGGAGGCGCCTTACAATGTTTAGGATCAGAGGGGGGAATCCCAGGTCAGACAAAACCGACCAGAGCTTAGAGCGAGGAACCAGGTCAAATGCTGTCTTCAGATCAATGAAGGCCAGATATAGACTGCCTTTCCCGATAGTGACCACTTTCCAATAGATCATAAAAAACCGTAAGACCTGGTCCATCGTGCCCACCCCAAGTCTAAAACCTGCCTGGAGATGTGAGAGAACATTGACATCATCCATCCAGGACCTGACCCTCATCAAGAGGACCCTGCCAACCACCTTCTGAATTATGTCGATAAGGCTTATCGGCCTATAATTGGCGGGATCCTCTCTATTTCCCTTCTTGAATATAGGTACCACTTCGGCGCCTTTCCATGAATCAGGGACAGGATGGCCTCTGGCGATTAGATTCAACAAGTGCTGAATAGCAATAGCCCAAGGTTTGGGATTGTGGAGAAGGAGATAGCCCGGACTACCGTCAGGGCCTGCCGCCTTCCCAGATGCTAATCCCGTGATGGCTAGAATAACCTCATTGAGCTTAAAAGGATCGGGTGCACTAGCAGATACAAGAGAGTCGTCTGTAGAGGAGGCCTCAGAAAGTAGGGAGGACTTAACGCCATTAGAGTGAGGATGGTCAGTGGGCTCACTGTACAAGCTGGAGAAATGAAAGTGCCACTGTTGCGCCGTAATGTGGTTAGAAATTGGATCGTCACCCATGCGGCTACCTTTGTCGATGAGACCCCAAAACAGCGTAGCATCCTTGAGATGGGAAGCACGTGTAAGCTCCTGCCAATGTGCCTCTTCCCAAGAGCGCTTGGCTAGCTCTATTGACCTAGCGTACTCTCTCCTGGCAACTCTAAGAAGGGGCGCATTTTTACTTTGTAGAGCCGTGGATAACATTCGTCTCTTCTCCCTACACACGCTTGAATACCATAGTTTAGACGCCTTGGGACGTAAATTAAATGACCCAGGCTCTGATATAGTAAAAAGCAAACTCCTTTTTCCTATAAACTCTGCATAGATTTTAATAAGGGGAGAAATCTGCACACCCTTAAGGGGCTCTTGGAGTGGGTCGAGTTCCAAAGACAACTGCTCTACCATAGCTCTTATTTTGCACAGTGTGTCTATATCCTGAGAGACCCTATGCCACTTTAGGCGACGATTACAATAAGAAGGCACGACCTCTTTTGTGCTCAAGTCTGTTGCAATGCCGGCTTGAGCATCTGTCCAAATGTTACATAATCACATGCAAAGTGGATTGTGATCACTGTCCTGGGTAGGTAGAATTTCCATGTCTTCAAGAGCATGCCAAAGACGTATATCTAACAGGATATAGTCTATCCTAGACGGACATCTCGTCTGTTATAAGTGTTGGCTCCACATAAATCAGAACGTGATCTACCATTGACAGCTCTAAGATTGTGTTCCAATGTGAGTGCACACAATTGGATGGTCCTTTGCGTCCACTTCTTGATTGGGGTTATACTAAGTGGAGGAATAGCAAAGTTAGCATCGTGCTCGCCAATGCCCAAAACATCCTCAGAGCAAAGAGGCTCAAAGGTGCAATTGAAGTCCCCAGCAACGATAATCACTGAGTTAGGTTTAAAATGACATATTTCTCTCTCTAAGGTGGCTATAGTCGACGAGAGTTGTGCCCCGGATGATCCTCTGGCATAAACGTTAAATATTTCCAATCTGGGTACTTTATTAAGACCTTTCACCGACAGATGTAAAATGTCGTCGGAAGGGGTGGTGATGGAAGCTACAGACCAGTTTAAAGAAATACTTAACAAGATGTGCAGCCCCCTCGCAGGTCGGCCTTTCCCTGATTTTAATGCTGGAATAAAGAAAGTACTAAACCCAGACTTTTATAAAGGGATCAAGCTCCAAGTTTCTTGGAACAAGCAGATGTCTTGGCCATCTATAAATTCGTTCCACTCAGGGAGCGACAACTTTTTCTGTAGGCCGGCAATGTTCCAGGAAAGGAAGCATAGTGACTTATTTAAGTTGGGCACAGTCCCAGAGTCGCCCGCATTCAAAAATCTTTTATGGATAGCCGGTGGACTCCCCTGCCCCCCCATCGTTTGGGCCTAAAACTATTTCAACTTCTCTCTCCATCTGATTATTTATAGAAACCCCAGGGGCTATAAAGTGGCTATTGTCCAGTCAGTCTACTGAATTTAGGCCCAACTCTTCTACTTCCACGTCTTGAGACCATAGTGGAAAATTGCGAAATTGAATAGCAGAAGAACTGGGGGGTGAAGTACAAAATTCAAGTAAAAGCAGGATTTCGGCTATTTCGGGATTGAATACCTTGATTTCAATACAATCTGTCTTTGAGCCAACCTTTGTGATCCTTGTTACTTTATCCACATCCTCCCTTATGACTGACCTACATCCCCTCACATGTCTTGTCCAATGGATTACTTTATTGTGTAGTGATTCTTGATTTTCGTAGCAGTGATGACTCGTGAGTTTGGGGACCTTGGTCATATGAATTGTAGTGCTAGGGCCTCTAGATGGTAAATTGTCCCTAGTAGACCTCCAATATGGCCTCCCAAACTGCTCATCCTGGTTCGAGGCAGTATTAACAGGTTTGGCTCCCCGGAGGGGCCAAGCATGTGTACTGCCACTGCAACCCCTTCCTGGACCCAAATCTGTGAGAGGGATAGAATGACTAAGTGAAGAAGAAGGGTCTGTGGGGAGCCGAACGTGGGTCCCTTGGCCTTGGGCTGAGCCAACCCCATCCATCCCATGGCATTTCCCCCTTGAATCCTGGCTTGCACTAGTGCTGGTCAGTACGGGGGGAGAAGGGACTGCGTCCGGAAGCTTGTTCCCAGGCAAGCCCATCGCTATCTTCAGTGAAGTCAGTTCTTTTTCAAGAAATTCCACTCTTAGTCGCAGGGCACCGAACTGAGAGCTATATTGGCAACATGGCGATAGACTGGGGAGCGGCATAGCCATCCCTTCCTTACTGGGGGTAGGTATTGTGCTATCCTCAACACAAAGGTCTAGAACCTCAAATCTATTTGAACAGGGAAGATGAACAAGTATAGAGTCACTCGAAGCATTCATACAGTTATTAGGGACTGGCTCTTTTTGTGGTGATGGAAGCCCTTGAGTGCCGTGTCCAGAAATTTGTGACTCGCGAAGAGTAGAGGTTTTAGATGATTTCTTATTGAACATAGCTGGAACACCTCTGTCCATTAGGGAAGGAGGTGCTGATAAAACTGCAGCCCGATTACCATCCACGGCTGTCAGAGTGTCCGTCGTAATGCCCAAAATGTTCTCACAATCATCCACAATGCCCTCAATCCTTGTTAAAACACAATTAGAAGCAGCATGAGACAGTTTCTTTGATTTTCTCCCCCTTTTGCTCGAAAGTGAGCCCCCAGCCTCAGTTAACTTCCGCTTGCCCATGGTAAATAGGCCGTAACTCCACAAAGGAAGAAAAAAGAACAATCAATAGGTCGCAAATAGGAGCAGCAAAGGCAAACTGGCTATAGCCCTGACAAAATAGGGAGCAACAGTACTTACAGATAGGTATTCGTACGCCGTGGATAACATTCGTCTCTTCTCCCTACACAAGCTTGAAAACCATAGTTTAGACGCCTTGGGACGTAAATTAAATGACCCAGGCTCTGATATAGTAAAAAGCAAACTCATTTTTCCTATAAACTCTGCATAGATTTTAATAAGGGGAGAAATCTGCACACCCTTAAGGGGCTCTTGGAGTGGGTCGAGTTCCAAAGACAACTGCTCTACCATAGCTCTTATTTTGCACAGTGTGTCTATATCCTGAGAGACCCTATGCCACTTTAGGCGACGATTACAATAAGAAGGCACGACCTCTTTTGTGCTCAATTCTGTTGCAATGCCGGCTTGAGCATCTGTCCAGATGTTACATAATGACATGCAAAGTGGATTGTGATCACTGTCCTGGGTAGGTAGAATTTCCATGTCTTCTAGAGCATGCCAAAGACGTATATCTAACAGGATATAGTCTATCCTAGACGGACATCTCGTCTGTTATAAGTGTTGGCTCCACATAAATCAGAACGTGATCTACCATTGACAGCTCTAAGATTGTGTTCCAATGTGAGTGCACACAATTGGATGGCCCTTTGCGTCCACTTCTTGATTGGGGTTATACTAAGTGGAGGAATAGCAAAGTTAGCATCGTGCTCGCCAATGCCCAAAACATCCTCAGAGCAAAGAGGCTCAAAGGTGCAATTGAAGTCCCCAGCAACGATAATCACTGAGTTAGGTTTAAAATTACATATTTCTCTCTCTAAGGTGGCTATAGTCGACGAGAGTTGTGCCCCGGATGATCCTCTGGCATAAACGTTAAATATTTCCAAACTGGGTACTTTATTAAGACCTTTCACCGACAGATGTAAAATGTCGTCGGAAGGGGTGGTGATGGAAGCTACAGACCAGTTTAAAGAAATACTTAACCAGATGTGCAGCCCCCTCGCAGGTCGGCCTTTCCCTGATTTTAATGCTGGAATAAAGAAAGTACTAAACCCAGACTTGTATAAAGGGATCAAGCTCCAAGTTTCTTGGAACAAGCAGATGTCTTGGCCATCTATAAATTCGTTCCACTCAGGGAGCGACAACTTTTTCTGTAGGCCGGCAATGTTCCAGGAAAGGAAGCATAGTGACTTATTTAAGTTGGGCACAGTCCCAGAGTCGCCCGCATTCAAAAATCTTTTATGGATAGCCGGTGGACTCCCCTGCTCAAATTGCTTTCCCCCCCATCGTTTGGGCCTAAAACTATTTCAACTTTTCTCTCCATCTGATTATTTATAGAAACCCCAGGGGCTATAAAGTGGCTATTGTCCAGTCAGTCTACTGAATTTAGGCCCAACTCTTCTACTTCCACGTCTTGAGACCATAGTGGAAAATTGCGAAATTGAATAGCAGAAGAACTGGGGGGTGAAGTACGAAATTCAAGTAAAAGCAGGTTTTCGGCTATTTCGGGATTGAATACCTTGATTTCAATACAATCTGTCTTTGAGCCAACCTTTGTGATCCTTGTTACTTTATCCACATCCTCCCTTATGACTGACCTACATCCCCTCACATGTCTTGTCCAATGGATTACTTTATTGTGTAGTGATTCTTGATTTTCGTAGCAGTGATGACTCGTGAGTTTGGGGACCTTGGTCATATGAATTGTAGTGCTAGGGCCTCTAGATGGTAAATTGTCCCTAGTAGACCTCCAATATGGCCTCCCAAACTGCTCATCCTGGTTCGAGGCAGTATTAACAGGTTTGGCTCCCCGGAGGGGCCCAGCATGTGTACTGCCACTGCAACCCCTTCCTGGACCCAAATCTGTGAGAGGGATAGAATGACTAAGTGAAGAAGAAGGGTCTGTGGGGAGCGGAACGTGGGTCCCTTGGCCTTGGGCTGAGCCAACCCCATCCATCCCATGGCATTTCCTCCTTGAATCCTGGCTTGCACTAGTGCTGGTCAGTACGGGGGAGAAGGGACTGCGTCCGGAAGCTTGTTCCCAGGCAAGCCCATCGCTATCTTCAGTGAAGTCAGTTCTTTTTCAAGAAATTCCACTCTTAGTCGCAGGGCACCGAACTGAGAGCTATATTGGCAACATGGCGATAGACTGGGGAGAGGCATAGCCATCCCTTCCTTACTGGGGGTAGGTATTGTGCTGTCCTCAACACAAAGGTCTAGAACCTCAAATCTATTTGAACAGGGAAGATGAACAAGTATAGAGTCACTCGAAGCATTCATACAGTTATTAGGGACTGGCTCTTTTTGTGGTGATGGAAGCCCTTGAGTGCCGTGTCCAGAAATTTGTGACTCGCGAAGAGTAGAGGTTTTAGATGATTTCTTATTGAACATAGCTGGAACAACTCTGTCCATTAGGGAAGGAGGTGCTGATAAAACTGCAGCCCGATTACCATCCACGGCTGTCAGAGTGTCCGTCGTAATGCCCAAAATGTTCTCACAATCATCCACAATGCCCTCAATCCTTGTTAAAACACAATTAGAAGCAGCATGAGACAGTTTCTTTGATTTTCTCCCCCTTTTGCTCGAAAGTGAGCCCCCAGCCTCAGTTAACTTCCGCTTGCCCATGGTAAATAGGCCGTAACTCCACAAAGGAAGAAAAAAGAACAATCAATAGGTCGCAAATAGGAGCAGCAAAGGCAAACTGGCTATAGCCCTGACAAAATAGGGAGCAACAGTACTTACAGATAGGTATTCATACGGCAAAAGACGGGGGTATGGCCCAGCCCAGCCTCTTCCGGGCTAAGACGGGCAAGGACGGGCCCGCCCTTGGCCCGAGCGTGTCCCTCGCTGCGGGAGGCGCTCACAGCTTTTGAGGGCTTCCGACGCCCTCTAGTGACGTCCGGCGCGCTCCCGGCGCTGTGCCCCCTGGGATAGGTAGTCCGGATTGGTCCTGGTTACGATGCCGTTCCCCTCACGGCTCGAAGTGCGCCAAATGTTGAGACCAGGCAGGCGGTACGTGAATGGCAGCCGTTCCCTTCACGGCGAGTGGAAAATGAGAGAGTTGCGCGTCTCGCGCAGCGGGAGGCGCTCACAGCTTTTGAGGGCTTCCGACGCCCTCTAGTGACGTCCAGCGCGCTCCCGGCGCTGTGCCCCCTGGGATAGGTAGTCTGGATTGGTCCTGGTTACGATGCCGTTCCCCTCACGGCTCGAAGTGCGGCAAATGTTGAGACCAGGCAGGCGGTACGTGAACGGCAGCCGTTCCCCTCACGGCGAGTGGAAAATGAGAGAGTTGCGCGTCCCCTGATGCTAATAGAAAGTCAAAGGGGTGATCAATATTATTATAAATCATATATAAGCAGGAGCATTAAAACGCAAAAATCATCAAGGGATCACAGGACTTTGAGGGCAATGCAGAAAACACAAGTCACAGGGAAAACTGATACGGCTCAAATAGAAGCCCAGGAACCCGAAATGTTCGCCCCTAATAGCCTTCAGACCAGGGCCGGACTGGGAACAGAAACCGGCCCTGGCAAACTGCTCAGCCCCCCCCCCCCCCCACCCCCGGGTGAGAGGGAGTGCAGCCGAGCAGTTTGCAAGGGCCCAAAACCGGCCCCCACCCTAACGGCCTGCCGGGGAAACACCCAGTGCCCGTTATTGCCAGTCCGGCCCTGCTTCAGACCTCAAAGAGCCTCTCTCAAGCTGAAGCCTAAAGGATAAGGTTGTATTCGTTCACTTCTCCTGCTGCCTCGAAGATCATCCATCCTCCCCCCGCCAGCAGAGGAGGAGCTTCATTAGCCAATCCACCGTGTAGGGCAGAGGGCCATTCCAATTGGCATGGCCTGGGCTACTGCCGCCCTTTCATCTGGGGTTTCCCAGCATTGTTTGCTTTCCCAAGAGACTAGCAGCTGGGGTGGACAACTGACCAGGGGCCGTATTACACAAGGTGCCCCGGGGGCGCAACGGGCGTTTGCGCCCGCTGTGCGTGCCCCAGCGGCACTTTGCTGTGACGGCACCTCCGCTAAGGCAGACCGGTGAAGGTAAGGAAAAATAAAATAATGATAACTTGAGTTATTATCATTTTATTTTGTCCTGATGCCCTGCAGCTTTGCAGGGTTAGGCTGCTCTCACAACAGGAGCAGGGGGAGTGATGAGCACACTGTAAGTGCGCATGAATGTTTAGCCAGCCGTCTTGGGCTGGCCAAACATTCATGCGCATTTTGCATGTTCTCCACGCAGGCTGCATTATAGCCTGTATGGACAACATGCCCAGGCTCCCAGTCAGCGTCTGAGGGCCGAACCACGGCGCTCAGACCAATCAAAACGCTGCATTGCAGCATTGTGATTAGCTGACTGGCAGCCTGGGTGTGCTTCCTGTTCCAGCCCAAGTGAGGGACTACCAGGAGAGACGTGGCGAGGAAGCAGGAAAAAGGTAAGTTAGTCCCTTTTTTTAATTGACAGTCGTTACTCCTGCATCCCCCCTCCCACGATCTGTGGCGGCCAACACTGGCATTCTGGAATTACAGAAGGGGATGCAGATGCTTGTGCTGCCCCTTCTGTAATACAGATAGCGCTGGCGCACGTAAAGCGCCAGCGCTATCTTCAGGGGTCGTTCCCTAATTTGTATGGGGTCGTGGCCCATGCAAATGAGGGAATCCCTTTGCCTCTATGCCCACGCCATATTACAGATGCTGGCGCAGAAGCAAAGAAGCTCTCAGGATGCACACTGACAGTGTGCCACCTAAAAAAATGCCGCACTGTCAGTGCGCTATAAGAGCAGCCCTCTGGAGGTGAGGGGGAAGGGGGTCCTATGGACCCCCCAGACATTGACTTGCAGGTGGGTGCAGTCACTGACTGCACCCGTCTCCAAGGGTATCTCTAGTCTCCCTTCAAAGTGCAGGCGGGTTGCTGTCTGCACTGCGAAAACACGTAGCGGCTTTAAAGCAGCCGCTCTATTTTTCACATTAATTCGCTGCCCCCGCTCTATTTTTCACATTAATGGCATCGTGGTTGCCCTGGGGGCAGCATATTCCATGTAATAGGGCGCACTTTCCCTGTTTGCACCCGGCGCACCTGTTTAAAGGAGCACGGGCCACAAACAGGGAAAATGCCCCCTTTACATAATAGGGTCCCAGAAATTATCACAAAAATAGAGCAGAGAGGGCATTGGGATTTAGAAGGCTGGACTGCCCCTAGAATACCCTCTTTGTCTCTCCATGCCTAGCTATGCAGAAAATCATTGAAATGGCATCCACCTACCCTAAGGCTGATTCGGGCCAAAGAATGGTACTCCTATGCTATAGTGCCCTTGAGTTTATTATCAAAATCCTCTTCCAGAGAGGTTCTTTGTGGATAGAGGGAGAATTAACCTGTTGGTGTTCCTGGCCTTCTAGATCTGCCTCTGGTGCCCATGATATTTATTTGGGTGTGACAACATTGTCATGGGATGCCCTGGCAGGGACAATGCGCTAACTGGCTCCCTGGTGTTAGCCTTCTAAAGACTGAGGGGCAGATTTAAAAGCCCCTTGCGCCACTTTTGCGTCACTTTCAACATAGGAAAGTGACGCAAAAGTGGCGTAAGGGGCTTGTAAATCTGCCTCTGAATGCGTCATCACTGTGAATATTGCATTCATATTTAATAAACATTTCTCTCTGTTTTGAATAATCCATGTTGGCTGGACCCCTGTGCCTTGCCTGCCCTAAGATTGATGTAAATAGGAAATGTGAGTACATTCAAGTTGCGAGGCTATCCATCTTTTAATGATCAAAATGTGCAAGCAATAGTGTGATATGTTTTTCAGATGCATATGAGGCAGAGTCTAAGAAAGGGTCGATGTCCGGCTCATGATGGGTGGTTATATTGTGAAGAAGAGCTACGCATTTTAACTTGCGAAAAGTCTGTGTGAATTGGAAATGACGGGGCAGATTTACAAGCCCCTTACGCCACTTTTGCGTCACTTTTAACATGGGAAAAGTGACGCGCAAGGGGCTTGTTAATCTGCCCCGACATTTGTAACCCTCTCTCCCATCAGGAACTCTGGCGTAAAGAGAGAAGCTGCCTTATTCTATCTCAAATGGGAGAAAACTGTCAAAGCAGATAGAGTGCTATATTTTCCTTTAGACTTGTGGCGTCTTGAAAAGTTGTAAATACACATAAAGACAGCAGTTGAGGAAGGCCTTGTGAATGAGTCCTAGATCTCACAAGTTGGGCAGTAGCTCTCATTGGACCTGTGCTGTGGGATGAAAAACGTGGGGCAGTATAAAGGAAGTTGGGTGTAAGAAGCATATGCAAGAAATCGTACAGAAAAGTGTGGCCTTTTTAATGAAGGATGCAGCCTAATATATGCAAAATTTAACTGTGTGCTTATCAAAATCATAAATCAAGGATTATTGGACGAAGTGTATGTTACCTTTACTATGCATCCGTTACCATGCAGCGCCTTTACCACGTAGGAAAAGTACCACACAGGCCCTTTTTGATTACTTTACGATGCTGGACTTTATCATTCAGGTAAGGTGACATAATGGTGACTGTATGGACGGGTATGTGGGGACACTACCCTCCTCATGACGAAGAGGATCCTTGAACACCTGAGGGCAATGACTAATAGAGACTCAAAGTAAACAGTAGCAAAACATTTTGAAACTTGTCACATCTCTGATTGGATAGGATCGTGGTAAGTGACAGAGAAGGGTATGTGGAAGCAACCCTGAGTAAATTGGCTTCTAGATATATTATAGCTATAGAGACAAGTGAGCCAGATGGCCTAAACGCAGGGGAGAACATGTACGTCCATTTGAATAAGCCATTCTTTGTCTCTCTGGTGGGAATACCTTTGTCTAACAATCTTCCTAAGAAGCTTTGGAGTTTGCTTCATCTAGCAGTGATGTGAAACTGTGAGACAAAGAACATATGTTCTTTAGAGTGCTTTTTAACCACCTTTTTATATTTTTGTTTTGTTTGTTTTTCTTTTGTTTGTGCCCCTTTTCTGTTGTGATAGTAAGTGACTTCAGAGAAGTGGTTGGAAAACAAATTAACTTAATATAATGGATTCACTAGGCAATATAAATATGGGAAGCATGAGGAATTATAGATGAGGAGTGCAAATGCTAAATGGTATAGATGGCAAGAGACCTCACTTCACCAGAAGTAAATCCAGTCGGTGAGAGTGCATGGATGAAACCTACAACCTTTCTTACAGTGAACACCGTGACACAATGAAAGCAGAAACTAAATGGTAGGACAAAAGAATTATAAAAAAGAATTTTAGTAAACCCCGAATGGTGTGATCAAGAATAGTGATAGTATAATACTGAATCCCTTCTGTTTTAAAGGAAATAGAGTGAAACGATATATATCATTTTTGTTACCCAATCTGATTCTATTCTAGACAGAAGGGCAAGAACCGATTGCATGCATATAAAAAATTGAACTTGAAAGTGATAATTGGATCTAGTGACCAACCTAAATAGTGATTCCATCAATGGTAACCTTATGAACTGCATTTGTATGGAATTGAAAAGAAAGGGGAGCATACAAATTTAGTAATAAGGTATATATGTTGTAAAAACTTTTACTTTCCTGTTCTGAATTATTTATTTAGTATATATGGAGTGCATTTATATATATATGAAAAAATCCAAGATGTTTACTAACCGTGAACAAGACTCAAAGAGGAGTGGAAATGTGTTTGGTCCTCTTGTATGCCAACTCACTTCTTAACTGCATTTGAATGTTATAGAAGGATTCACTTTGGTGGCTTATTAAGCACATGCACACTAGTAATAGCTGGTGCACACCTCACTGCTTATCCTATATAGAAATGATCATGCTGAGACAATTCACTTAAAAAGGGTGCTTACAACACTTAGGGGCCAGGCACGATCTCGTTAGGAAGGCCTCCAGACGGGGTCCGGAATGAGCAAATTCGATTCGGAGCCACTGTTTCCGACAGAATCTTCCCCCGTTCCGAGCGACCAAGTACGAAGCAAAGATCTCGTCCACGTCAACGGAATTGTTTCCGAAGCCGATCTTGTCAGTCCGACTCGTTTATAGCCGAATCTTGCCACGCAATGGAGCCGGCTTCCAAATGTTCTGGTGACAATATGGGCTTCTATTGGAATTCTCCAGGGCATATTATCAAGCTCATTATCGCCGCTCTAGCGGCAGTTTTCTGCTGCTAAAGCGGCGATAATTTTAACTCCATGCTTGATAATATGCCCCATAGTTCCCAGATCCCCAGAATATCTGGGGATCAATATATATTGTTTTTTAGCAATATTTATTTCATTCGTTGAACACATTATAAGTGCATATGGAGGAAAAGGGCTTAGCTAAAAAGTTGTATAAAGTAATATATATTTGGTAATTGTGTTGTTTGAATGTGTTTTTGATTCAGTTTTCAAGATTTCCAATGGCACCTCAACGGCACCGCGAATCCTACGACACATACATATAACACTTCTGATTGGTTGCAATCAGTCTCCATCTATTCTGCAAGGACATTCGCAACCTTCTTAGTCATTTTGGTGTGGAACTCAGGTGGAGTCGCGTGCTGTTCCTAGGACACCTGTCTGAACGGGTATGCGATGCCCAAGACATTTGCCAGGAGATTGTGAAGGTGGAAATCAAGTCCTCTAAAGCATTTACTGTAGGAAACAAAAGAGGAGGGCGCTTGCTAGCTATTTGCAGTGTATGATGAGACTCAAGTCTTATTAGATTCACATTTTGGACCTAACTCTCAAGGGCTGCTATGATAATGACACTTCTTAGTGTCACATATCGTATAGGGAAGGAGTGATTTGGCAGTGTCAGAGAAGATTGCACTTCAGAAATGTTTGTCATTCAGTATTGATATAGGATCAATAAACAATGTAACATCCCCCATTTGATGTGTTGGGTTAAAGAAAACATTATCGGACATAGGTCCTTAAGGTGGTCAAGAGTATTCAGGGGCATATTTACAAGAGTTTTTCGCCACCAGAACGTCACTTTCTGTGATCTTCTGCTGGCAATAAGCCCTTCGTCTTATTTACAAGGCAGCGTTAAACCACTTAATGTGGCTTAACGCTGCCTTGTGAATAAGGCCCACTTCGATGCAGCACTTAGCATAAAAGGGGCGGGCAATGGGTGTTGCTGTGAATGTTCCACCGCAACACCCATTGCTTTTTGACGCTGCCCCCTATTTACACAGGGAACGTAAATATGGGGACGCGCTAAAATTGGGACCAGGGAAAACCTGGTCTTAACCTGGCAAAACGGGCAGAAATTATTAATTTCTCCTCCTTTTTCTCTCTTTCTATATGTGTTGCTTTCTGCAGCACACATAGAAACAGCAAATCGCTACTAGTGATTGTTCTTGTGCAGGAACATATCCCTTCCTGCACATAAACAATAATTAAAAAATTATGATTTGCAATTCTATGTGTGCTGTATAAAGCAGCACACATAGAAGTTATAAATTGCCATTACTTATTGTTAATTGTGCAGGAAGGGACACCTTCCTGCACATGAACAATCATTCCCAACAACAAAGGCACCCTTGCACTATGGTGCAAAAGTGCCTTTGATGGCGACAGGCAGCGAAATTTAGTGCCAGTGCTAGGGTAAGTGCAGGGGTGCGCCGCATTCTTGTAAATACAGCGCATCCCTGCGTTTGAAATCTGCCGCAGCACGGCGTTAGCAATCTTGGCTTAACACCGCCCTTCAACAGTCTCCTTGTAAAAATGCCCCTCAGTATCCACCAAAACATACGTTGATCAAGATTGTATGCTTGTCCCAGGCCAAGAACAAACATTGGAAGACTAAAAGGAGTGGTCTCTTTCTTGGACTATCGAAGGACACTTCGGGGTCACGGAAAATGTGTGTATCAGTGTGTTGGTTAGGTATGAATGAGAGACAGTGAACGAGTGGGGTGGTTAGTGACATATTTTGTGTTGGTTTAGTCATAGTTGGTATTTTTGGTGGGATACACAAGTATAATTTGTGGGTTCTTAAGAATTATGAAAAAAATGTTGCGCAATATGTATATAAAACGTACAAAATATATGTAAATTAAATTAATTCATGAATAATGGAATAAATATTTGAAAGAGGTTTTTGGGAATGTGATTGTGTTGGATGAATTCCACTTATTAACATGGATACGTTAAGTGGGAATGTTTTGTCTAATTCCAGAGCCTAAAATAGTCTATTTGGAGGTGCCCTTTTAATAGAAGGTTGATCAGTTCTTTGACCTAGCCCCACAATGGCAGTTGGATCTCTCTGACAACCGAGTGCCAGAGAGAGTTGGTTGTTGAGGAAAAAAAATTAAATATATGGAATCTTTGTGGAGGGTCTCCAAATGTCAGATCACTCTGGAGAATTGAAAGTTTGCTTCCACTATTTAAACCTGAACCGATCTTGTTAACCATTAACAAACAAAACAAATAACTTCAGGTTTGCCTTGCTACGTCAAAAGAAAAATCATGATTCGTCACTTTATGTGTCAAGCAACACATGGCAGTTAAAAATAACAGAAAGATCTTAAGAGAGAGTTCATTATTGCCATTTCTTTCTTTTGCCAGTTAATGTAGGGACCCGTGGCTATGTACTTAGAGGCTATACAATTTGTTTTGAATATTACTTTTAAATTGAATTAATTCTGAAGGTAAGTATTCAGCCTGCCAATGGTGCAACATCAGTTACGTAGGGGCATATTATCAAGAAACGGCGTTAAAATTATCGCCGCGTTGGCGGCAGAAAACTGCCGCCAAAGCGGCATAATGGGCTTGATAATATGCCCTTGAGAATTCCCATAGAAGCCCATGTTCTGGTGTCAACATGGGCTTCTATTGGAATTCTCCAGGGCATATTATCAAGCTTTAGCTTCAGTTTTCTGCCGCTATAGCGGCGATAATTTTAACGCTGTGCTTGATAATATTCCCCGTGGCCTATTTACTCCGGAAGGCTGGAGTATTAATCTTCTGCACTGGCCGCACACAATTATGATAAGAGCCGGTCCAAGTTTACCTACCGCTATAAATATACCAGGACGCAAGCAGCAAATACAATCAAACATACATCAGCGCAGCTTCCTGATTCCAGGCTAGCTGCGTCAGGGGAGCGTGTGCGTGTTTATTTAAGTTGTCTTGCGGGTTGGAGAGATGGGAAGTGGGCCAGGTTCCAGCGGTTGAGCCTCAGAAAGGTTTGTAAAGTGAATCGAGATATCCCTTGGTGACTCAGGCTGGCTGTTGGGAGAAAGTAGAAGCAACCAGTGCTTGTAAAGGTGCTTGGGCTGAGACTACGTAGGTGTTGATTGGAAATCCATACACCTTTCTCTCGATAGGGAAAGCAAATTTTCAATTTTACGAGACTGAGGGGCAGCTTTAATAAGATGTTATGACTTGTGACGCAAATTAGCGCAAAATCGTTTTGTCTGATTTTTTTTCCTGTGCTAAACTTGTTTATCGCTGGAAATAATGTGAAAGTATTACATTTATGCCAAGGGGCGTACCGTGGGTGGCTCATGGGCGTTACAATGCAACCACTCAAGGTTTCTGAAGCTAAACACAATTTACCAAATAAAGTAGACAGGATTTAGCATCAGAAAATAGCACACCATTCAACCAACGTGATGAAGGAGAAATGCTTTTTTTCTCCTTTATTTTTCGACTTCGCATATGTATTGCACTGTACTGCACACATACAAAGTGGGAAAATGTTTAAAACTAGTCTAAGCATAGCATTTTGTTTTGGAAGGGTACCCTTACAGTACAAAACCTATGCTTGACTCACGGAGACACCCTTGCACTATTGCGCAAAGGTGTTTCCGTGGTGCACAACAGCTAATTTCAGCGCCGGCACTAGGGAGAGTGGAGGAAAGTGCCTTATTTCAGTAAATTTGTTGCTCTCCTCATGCATAGCAGCACAGCTTTTGCGGCTGCACTGTGCTGTGTGAGAAATTGGTAAATCGGGCCCTGTGGTGGGGAGGATAACAACGTGAATCTTTTCCTCCTGCTTACCCGGGAGAGTTCTGCCAACCATAACTTGAGATATCCCACCAGTATGGGGGAGAACTCTGTGCCTTAAGTGCATCTGCTGGTCAGATGGATACACTGAAGGCACAGCTAAATTCCAAGCAGTTGTTTTGATTGCTTGGCATTCTTTCACAAAAACAAAAAAAATAGAATTTGTGAAAAACAATGACCCTGAAGTGCACAAAGGAGAAATTGTTTGTTTTTCGTGCCGAGGTCAGACATGACATGCCAGACCCACCCTGGGACAATAAGTAGTGGTAACCCCATCTCAAAAGTGGGCATAACTACCAAAACTGACCTGCCAGCCCTATATTGGAAAGGCCATCAGGTCAAGAATTGCCAGTGGTGGCGCAAGCTGCGGTTTCGATCAGAAACACAGTGGTTACTCTACCTCTAAATTTGGGAGGCATATGTGGGATGACAGGACAGGAACTTTGTACAATTATGCCAAAGATCCTGAAGTACCAAACCCTAAATTAGGCCCAAGATGCATAATACAGCATCAAATTTCCTTTGACTTTCGCCTCAAAGCAATCACGTGTGAGCGAAAAATATGCATCAAAAACATGTAACCACCAAAGTACAAAAATTACAGGAGTTACCAAAACCTATTTTTACTCAAGCTTACTCTTGCCTATTTAAAGTTTTGCCTAGGTGTAGTCTTGGAAGACTCCGCTCGCCTGACTCCTGACAGTGCTTAATTTCTGTCCACTGCAGCTTGCACCACCCATTGCCCCAGCCATCGCTGCCAATGACAGTACCAACACAACTAATAACCACCACACTCCAGCAAGTTTGACAATTCCGACTACTCCAAGCCCCAAAGCTAAGAATGGCTTAGGCAGCAGGTATTATCACCTTTAATGTATGTTGAATGAATAAACCACTGTTGTTTTGCACATCTCTACATTAGACAAACAGCGCCACCATGTGGCAGGCTGTCATAAGTGCCAGTGTCTGTGGAAACCATTGGCTCAATTTAAGCACTGCCTGTCTCGCTTTGTTTGGTGCCTGGTCACTTTGTCTTACGTGTATGAAGGGCTGCATCCTGAGCAAGGCCTCTTGGAGAGAATACTTCATCACCCTCATGCAGGCACCACACTATTTCTAAGGAGCCATTTCGTACATGCCACCCGTTCCCATTTAGGTGGGAGACTACCGATTTCAAAGCTGGTCTTCTGCCTCCTGACTCCTTTATGCAAAACCCTGATTCCCCTGCAGGCTTCAGTCGACAGGGACAGGTTTAATGCGACTCGTAGTATGCATTGCTAGTAACCTGCTCCTGCCTGCCAAACCACAAAATTTTTTACACACTCTGCCTGCCATAGTTCTCTTTCTGTGCTCCTGAAAGGTAAATAAAAAAAACATATATTTTGATTTAGTCCCAGTACATTCACAATGGGCCCTATTCTGTCCTCACTAGAAGTCAATGAGAGAAATACATTCTCCTGATTACTTAAAAAATGTCCCACTTTCCTCTTCTAAATTGCAGGTATGCCCTTTTCAAGTCTACTACTGCTACACGAAAAAAAGGTCCTTTCACCCATAAGACTTAGCTTATCTAAAACCTTCTCCTGCTCCCGAGACTGATATCTAACAAGGAAAAGCAAGTGGGAGGCAGGAATAGAGGCTTGTACCCATGGCACTGACAATGATATTTCTGATGATGAAGGCCAAGGCACAACCACAAAGTAACAGAACTCTAAAAACGATTTTTTTGGTCTGGCTTAGAGATTGCTTTCACTTTATTGCTGGTATCATGCAATTTAAAATAGCAAAAAATATACATAAACATATACATACATAGATGGGCTCTGGGTGTGTGGTATCACTTTCACCACACTTTGTATTTTAGTGAACAGATGACAAAGCTCACATTCAAATACAAAGGACTCACTGTTGCATACTCCATTTTCTGACCTGGGCCAGGAGCTGCAAGAATTGTAAACGTGTGAGAGGTTGCTGCACATTTTACTCAAATTAGCAGGCACCTTCATTCGAAGGCTAAACTTCTAACCCCTTGTTCAATACAAGGCGAATCTGGTCTTGGGTTCCTTGTGATCGATTCAGGCAGGAGGAGACCTGGTGGTTCGGGTTGACTGTGCCTATTGCAGCAGGGTCATTTGCATATGGCCGGGTCCAAACTGAGGTGGCATGGTGGGCAAAAGACCAATTAGTTGGAATGCAACCTTGAGCGATTGCCAGTGATTAGACTTATTGCAAACATAAGTCCCATCTCCAATTGTGTATTTGATGTAACGTCCGAGGTGGCCATGGGTATGCCAGACATGGGTCCTGTGCTAACTGTTCCACTGGAACCAAGCTACACCCGGATCAGGGAAAAACCGGCCTTGTGTTGCTTGTGTTCTATTTCAGGGATGACCTAAGCTGGCAGCTCAGGCTGGACTATTCCTATTGGAGCAGGGTCAAAACTAATTTGCATAGTGCTGGGCAGCGGCGTAACAAAACTTAAGGGGGCGTCCTGCAACGTACACGGAGGGGGCACCTTCTCCCGGCTCACCACCTACCACTTTTACTGAGGGGGGCCCCTGGAGCTCAGGGGCCCCCACACAGCAGGGGTTGCGGGGGCCTATTTTACGCCACTGGGCTTGGTCCAAACTGAGATGGCATGGTGGACAAAAGAACAATGGTTTGGAATGTTATCCCGAGCGACTCCCAGTGGTTAGACATACTGCAAGCTTTTCTCCAATCAACGTTTGTGTCTTGGTGTAAATATTTCAGCAGTTGTGTGCCTTCTTCACACACTTTCCCACAGATTTACAATTGCCACATATATGACCATTATTGCATTCTGTACTCTGCAGGGAGTGGAAGGATTATGTGTGCATGAACTCTAACACCTTTGTACCTCACAAACAGCATTACAACTGTGAGAAAGTTCAGCCATACCTCTGGGTGATAAAAACTAAAAAACATGAAACTGCAGAAACACAACATCTGGAAAAAACAATACTAGGGAATGCAATATGAAATAAAAGTGAAATGTGAACAGAGGCCGGATTGTTGTTATGAATTACTTTAATGCTTTCCACAATAATTGTTGGGAGTTTAAGCACTGTTTGTCCATGTAAGTTTAAGGGGATTAATTTATACCCCAATTGGGATCTGTTTACTTATTAGTTTGAGGCCTGACAGGGCCTGGCCCACTTAACCCCTTGAGTGCCCATGACGAGATGGTCTCGTCATGGGCCGCGGTTGCGCTGTGCCCATGACGAGACTATCTCGTCATGAGCCCCGCCCGCTAATGAAACGCCCGGCACAGGGCGTGGAAAGGGCGGGGCACACAAGGCGTTAAAGCCCAGCAGGCGGCACACAGCGGACTCTCCTAAGGAAGGGGGCACTTGACGCTACACCAGTATCTCTACCGGAGCCTGTGATCTGTTTTTAGTGTTTTGAAAAAAAAATCTTGAAAAGTAAAACCGTGTTTTAACTTTTTTTAAAGAACAACTTTTTTTTTAAAGCAACCTGTGTTTTTCCTACTGCTTATTGTATTTTGCACTCTCCTGGGTCCTGGTGTGTCCTGCCGGCCCCTTTCGCCACTGCGTGTTGCAGAGTGTAGTTGAGGCTTGTTGATCGGCTGGATGGCTCACGACCGCCATTTTGGGGAGGTTGGCGGGCTAGATGTTCAGGGGGAGGAACAATATTTAATGGGAGCACTGTTGCCGCCGCGCAGCGGACTCTCCTAAGAAAGGGGGCACTTGACTCCACACCGGTACCTCTACCGGAGCCTGTGATCTGTTTTTACTGTTTTAAAAAGAACTTCTTGAAAAGTAAAACCGTGTTTTAACTTTTTTTAAATAACAACTTTTTTTAAAAAGCCAACCGTTTTTTCCTGCTGCTTATTGTATTTTGCACTCTCCTGGGTCCTGGTGTGTCCTGCCGGCCCCATACGCCACTGCGTGTTGCAGGGTGTAGGTGAGGCTTGTTGATCGACAGTACGACGCACAAATGCCATTTTGGGGAGGTTGGCGGACTAGTTGTTCAGGGGGAGGAACAATATTTAATGGGAGCACTGTCGCGGCCGAGCAGCGGAAGCGCGCAGCAGGTGTGCCGCTGGCGCGCCAAATTCAAGCCCTTCTGCGCTCGTCCAAGCCTGACCGGGCCCAGGGGCCAGAACCCCAGCTAGCAGAAGGACCCAAAATAGGATCAAGTACACTGCAGAGGAGTTACTTAAACTATCACAGCCTATTGCCGAACACTGTAAGCACAATATGAATGTAGACAATAAGATACTAAAATGCGGGCACTGTGAAAAGTTTTTAACATTCACAACCCATACCATGAATCATGTAGACAAGCTACGACTGGTGCTATTAAAACTGTAGGTCACTGACCAAACATAAATATGAGACCACGCGCTATTTCTGACCGAGACCTGGCTTAGTGAGAGCTCCACTCCAGATGTCCTGGATGCGCTCCCAGATGACTATGTGAAAGTAATGCAGGATCGAGAGGGTCAAATAGGTGGAGGAATTGCAATAATATACAAATCCTCAATGAAGTGCAATATTAATTGGCGTTCTTATTTACATTGTCAGTTGCTGATGACAATACTATAGCGGGGTTTCTAATCTACTGCCCACCAGGTTCAGTAGCCCAATTTACGGCGAGTCTGGAGGAAAAAGTAGTTCACCCAGCCCTCCGGTATAAATAAAATTTCCTTATCCTAGGTGACATGAACATACACTTTGATAATAAGCAGTACCGGGAAGCGCAATCGATATGCAAGGACCTGATGACACTGAATTTAGGGCAAAAAGTAGAAACGCCAACACACCAAGGGGGACACATCTTAGATCCAATCTTCTCCAACTCAGCGGAGACAGAGGTGGGAATACCATGGCCAATCCCCTGGTCAGACCATTACTTAGTCCCTTTCACTGTGCCCTCTCACAGACAGAGGGCAGAGAAACCGGCACAGAAAGTCACGAAAAGGAAATGGAATAAATGTAATCCTAATTCATTCACTCAGGCATTGATAAAAAATAATCTTACACTAGATAAAGATGTAAATTTAGCCAATAGCCAATTCAAGAGATGGTTAACTGAGGCTTTAGATGAGACAGCACCGTGGAGCAGTAGGATCTCCAAGAGACATAAAGCATCCACACCATGGTTTAATGAGATATTGATGGATTGATGAAACCTAAAAAAGAGTATAAGCAGCACAAACTTGCATGGCGTAAAGACTATTGTAGCAAGGCCAAAGAGAACTATAAAAAGGAATTAAAAAAAATCATGCATTAATTAAGAAAACTAGATGTGACTTTTATACGGAAAAGATTAAAAGGGCCAGTAACTCCTCCAAGGAAATGTTCTCCATACTGAAGTCTCTCAAAGTATGTGAAAACACAAACAATGATGCAGTCGCCTCTGTAGAGAGCTGCAATAAAGTGGCAGAATGTTTTGCAGACAAAGTGACAAAAATCTATGACACTTTCCCACTGGAAGCGCGGCAAGGGATAAGCATAACATGCAGACAAGATACCCCATTTGCAGGTGAGATCCTGGACGAATTTAAGATTCAGGAGGTAGAAGAACTTAAAGTTACAGCAAAAGGGATTAAATCAGGCTCCCCACTAGACCCCGCACATCCGGAGATACTAATGCAAGGAGCGAACCTTATTATGCCATATATCTCTGAGCTCATTACATGCTCCTTTCCGGCAGGAGAGGTCCCCATTAAATGGAAACAAGTGATAGTTCGCCCACTTAAGAAGAAACCGGCAATAGATCAAGCAGTGTTAGAAAGTCTACGCCCTATTTCACGGCTACTGTTTGTGGCAAAGATCGCTGAGAAAGTAACTAATAAACAACTAGTAGACCATATTAATAAGAACGATCTATTGCACCCCTTTCAATCAGGTTTTAGAGCTGCCCACTCTACGGAGTCAGCACTACTCCTGGCAACGGAAACAATGAGAAAATATGCGGACAAAGGACAGACGGTTGCAATGATCCAGCTAGACCTCATCGCGACATTTGACACCGTCTTCCATAAGTTGCTCCTCCAGAGGTTAGAGGCATGTGGTGTCAGAGGAAATGCTCTGTGCTGGATGACATCCTTTCTATCCATGCAGAGCTTCCAAGTGGCACAACAGTCATACCTATCTAAGAGCATGCCCCTGCCCCAGGGTGTCCCACAGGGATCGATCCTGAGCCCCACTCTTTTTAATTTATATGTGGGACCATTGGCTGAGCGAGTGGAAGAGCATAAGGTGGCCATTGTTTCATACGCTGATGGCACGCAGCTAATTGTGATGCTGTCTCAAGATAGGGAACAGGCAGCTCTCCATTTTTCCAAGTGTCTGGAGGAGGTGGCAAAATGGATGTCTAACCACTGCCTTAAGCTCAATTGGAATAAAATGCAGGTAATGATTGTGGGCAAGGCCCCAACCATTTGGTCATCAGCTTGGTGGCCTGAGACGCTGGGTGAATTACCTATCCCGAAACTAGAAGTAAAAAATCTTGGAGTGTGGTTCGACTCCGAACTGGCATTTGACAGCAAAATTCGGAAAGTAGTGGGCTAATGCTATGGGACCATGGAAATTTTGAGAAAGGTCCTTGACCTCTTGCCGTCTAAGGTCAGGAAAACTATAGTACGTGCCGTGGTAACCTCCCAAATGGACTAGGGCAATGTACTATATCTAGGTGCCACAAAAAAAGGACTGTCCAAATTACAGACGGTGCAAAATTCCACGGATCACTTGGTACTAAACCTCCCGAGAAGAGCCTCCGCAAAGAAAGCCCTAGCAAAACTGCACTGGGTGCCAGTAGAGAAGAGAGTTGTGTTCAAGGCAATGTGCCATTGTCACCGTATCCTATCAAAAAAGGCCCACGGTACTTACAGCCACTACTAACACAGCACACACCATGCCGTAACCTAAGATCCAAGGGTAGGGCTCTGGTGACTGTACCAAGAATAGTTAAAGCTAGAATGGGGGCCCGATCCTTCAGATACCTCGCGGCAAAAGCATGTAACACTTTACCGATGGCCCTAAGAATAGAACCATGCGAAACTAGATTTCACAAACAACTGAAGACATGGCTATCCTGAACAGCACACTAGAAATAGCACGCTGACCAATGTGAGTGACTAGGTGTGATATGCACATAATGTCTCCATATCCTTCTAGAGTGTCTGTTTTTAGTGCGGGGACACACCGGTGGTGTAACCATGCGCTCTATAAATGGCTAAACTAAACTAAAATAAACTAAACAGATGTGGAGTGAATGATAGGCACAGCCCAATCATATTTATTCCCTGGGCCCTGCTTGGCCATTAACACACATTCGTAGGTCACCCAGCTATCTATGTCCCGGTCTGCAGCAACAATAACTAGATGTAACTGTAGCTGCCGACTACCGACTCACTACTAGGCCATGACCCGACTATGAAATTATTTGTAGGTGGTCCAACACTATCCACCCACAGAAGGATGCTTTAGACTGGTGGTCTTTATGTGTTTTGTTTTGTTTTGTTGATCCTGTCAAGTGGTGGTTGTAATATTCCTGAAATAGATTTCTAGCTTTTTTTTTTATTTGAAGATAAGCTTCTTGGATATTGTATCACGGAAGGACTGTGATTGTGGTATGAAGGAAGATGGGCATAATCTGTTACAGAACTCTGCAGGAATCCTGTGAAATTTCTTTCAGGAACATTCTGCATCAGATATTTGGTACAGTAGTGTGGTTGCTTTGCAGTGTTGCTGTTTTGGTGCCTTGCTGTGGTGTAGTAGAAGGATTTTAAATGTTTTTGTCACTGGACTCTTAACATTTCTTTTGAAATGGCCTAGGGGCCAGATGTATGACATAACAATTTGCGACTCAAAAATTGCGTCGCATTTGCAACTCACAATTTCCGACTCGCAAATTGGGATGTACAACAGTGTCTCAGACACTGTTTGAGATTCCCAATGGGGTCGCAAATTGCATGCCTGAATATTAATGAGGTGGTCGCAATTTTCAACCCCACTGGGAATGGATAGCACTCCCAGTGATGGTGGCGTGCTGGGGTCAGCAGACCACCATGTATGGGACTGCTTTTTAAATAAAACAGTTTCAGTTTCGGTTTTTTAAAGGCAGGCAGTGGTCCCTGGTACCACTGTCTGTTTTTAAATTTCCTCACATACTCACAAAGGACCACTTCCTGTTTGCGAGTGGTTTACCACCTACTTGAAGTAGGTGTTAAACTGTGAGTCACAAAACAATTGTACATGGCATGGTGACTCACTATTAGGAAGGGGCGGCTCTTCCTAATAGCGGGAGTCGCAAATGCTATTTTTCGAGTCTGTGACTCGCAAAATAGCATTTGTACATGTCATTACCCTTTTTTGTGGTCGAAAACAGGAAGATCTCCCATTGGCGACTGAAAACAAAGGTCATACACCTGGCCCCAAATTCCGAGTAGTGATTCATTATCTTTTTATTGATCCACGGTGTTGTTCTCTTGTGTTTAGCTCCAGTAAAACTCTTCAATGGAATCTGTTCTCCAAGCCACCTGTGATCTAGCTGTGGAACTCAGTCACGTCTGTTAGTTCTTGTCAGACCCCATTCAGGAGGCCACAGGGCAGGCAGGGGCTACTGGCCACAACCGTGGGGATTGAGGCATTTTACCACTGCTCTACTGGGGTCTGCCCTACTATGGCTCTGCACACTGCGCAAAGTACAGCACTTTCCTGACTTGACTCTCAGTAGTAGTGAGGGCGAACAGACAGCATTTCAGGGAGATTCGTGTGGGGGTTGCACAGGCTCAAAAAATCAATACCATCTGAGAAGAAGAAATGGAATGAAAAGTGGGTGGGGGGCAGGCATTGTGTTTCTGTCTGATACTATTTTTGTGTGTTGTTCACTGTGCTCTTTCACCATTACACCATTGTGGGTCTGTGTCGGAATTTAGAGGGGAGGTTGGTGGAGGTGGAGTTTGGTGTTGTATACAGTTATTGTTTTGGACATGCAAATAATGGTAACCTCCTGCACATCTGTGGTCTAATATTTGCCCATGCTGTATTATCTATGAAAACTTCAATCGAAATATTTTTTTTGTAAAAGAATCAATACTATCCTCCACCAGCAGCATAATAAGATCAATGTCAAGCCCAGTATTTCTCTTTGTAGAAAAGACAAGTACTTTATTACACAGAAAACAGAATTCTACCACGCAAAAATTATTAATGCATGAACAACCGGTTCATGGGTGTGAGCCTTTGTGCTCTAGAGGTGTCTGTTTACTAGTCTGCCATCTCTCCCTCCTGGGTCCCCGTGTCTCTGGGCTGACCACTCAGAATAAGCATTCGAGGTAGACCAGTGGGTGCATATCATACTCAACCCCACATTTAATCCAGTCCCTGGCCTCAGTCTCTCTGCCCAGGCCTTTCCAGTCTCTCATCAAGTTCATATTAGCAATGCAGGGATGCATTCAGCCTTTCCATGGCAGCAGGATCTTACTGGCAACAGCACTTTGCATGCGCCAATCTTCTGAGGAGCTGCATGGCAGCCGGTACGCAATGTGTTACTTGGAGGGTTGCAGTGGGAGCAGAGGCTTCTGATGGGGGCCCTCTTCTGGGTTGCGAGTTGCAGATCATGGCTCATTACGGAACTCCGGTAATTACATGAATCATGACACAGCTCACTCACTCCTTTGAGTACTTGGCACTTCTTCTTGAGCATGCTGGCTACACCCCCGTAGATGACAATTCTTTTGTGCAACGGGTGCCTGGTGGTATTTTCAGCACACAGTGCCTAAAGGTAGCAACCTCACGGCACCTCTGACCCACTAATACACTTGGCAGTGCCATGGTCACACACTCCACTTGTGTGTGAACATGGACCTCCAGCAGACACTTGTGTCGGCTTCAGTCCGGCCCACCACATGGGGACACCACTCCTGGTGCCTGGCGGCTACGATGAGAGTGAAGGATGAAGGTTTCACTGACCAACCCTTCACTACCACAAGTCTTTCAATGCACTTGTTTAGCAAGTCTCTGTTGAACTTGCCCTATGCCACAATCAATTACTGTAGTCTCTTCAATGATCTGTTCCTCCTGCAGGGTGGCACTTCCTTCCTTCACTTACAGATATGATATATTGACACCCAGGACAGTCCAGTAATTCCTCTTTCAGATCGGACTTGAGGTAATGTTCCCTTGAGTCTTGGGAGTTGGCTGTCTGAGCAACATCAGTGTTTGGCTGCGTGGCTTTCCCTGAGTACTCTGCAGAGTGCTCCCTCCTTGGTAGAAGAGGCCACAACAAGGGACAATGATGGGTCTTGTGCGCTCATTTTTATACATTTTCCCAGATGGAGTATGTGTATTCCAGGTCCACTTCCTTGGAACCTGTCGGTCGATTGCCCTTTAATGTGCCCTGGCCAGGACACCTACCAGGCCTGATCTCTGCCTGCAAGGATGCTCTGCCCTGCAGGAGAGTTGCCAGGTGGAGTGCCCACCACAGAAGTACAAAGAGGCGATATCAGGCTGCACCTTGTTATTTGCCTCCCCTCCTCACAGGGATCAGGAAGAAAGACAAGAATCTGTGCCCCTTCAAAGGGCTCCTTTGCTTAAACAACAGATACTGCAGGCTTCGCCCTGTACCTCTCGCCATCTACCTAATGACAGCTGCAGTCAGAGTCATTTACAACCCTATGTATCAGAAGCAGCCCTGTCACTTCTAAGGAAAGCCTGTCTCCTCTTTCCTGACCATAGTGTCTGATGCTTCCCCCTCCCATCTAGGAGACGCCAGCAATACACATATGCTGTCTGGAGAAAGCAACCTCTCTTCCATCTTGTACTCTGGTCCAGGCTGTGGGCTTCCAAAATAGAAACTGCAGGCCTGTATCACTTGTTCCCGGCACACGATCATGTCTAGCACACAGGCACACATAAAACACACATGATACTGCATTCAGGAATCTGTGTTCATCATGTGCTGAGGAACTTTCCATGAATGTGCCTGTAAGTGTGCATTGATGTCTCGCAGGTAAAGGCATGTCACTATAATTCACCAACCATAGTACAGTGACGCGACCACTCTCCAACCATTTTACCCACAACAGGGCTGGTACTCCCCTGTCAGTATGAGAATGCACTTGGTTCATCCCTACTCGTTCTAGATTAGATCTAGAACCTATCATTGTCAAAAGACTGGACCTCAGTCAATGCTTGAACATGGGAATTGTGTTTTGCGTGACCAAAAATAAAAAATCCTGGATCACAGGTATACAGCTCGGGCACGCAGACAAGGGACACAGCTGTACATCATGCAGGGGACATTGCCATCCCAACAGTTGTCTGTTCTGTGAGGCTCTCAAGCAAATTTCCAGTCTTCATTTGTTTTCTGTCACATTTGCTGATATCATTCTCTCTGTGAGGTTGATTTCGGAGGAGATGACCCAATGGTCACTCCAAATATTTGGCAAAAGTTTTGTTACAGGGGCATAACTGGGAGGGTCGGAATCATTTTCACAGTGTGTTCTTTGTATGGCTTTCTGATTACAAGTTGTTGAGGCACTCAAGTTTTGATGTGAAGACTATTGCTCGCACTAGATCACAACTGCCAACCAAATGTTCATGTCCCACAGAGCACATATGTTGGTGTGTTTCATTGTGGACTCTGACAAGGCATCAATTACTGCATCCTTGAACCTCCTCTTGTTTGCAAGTGGAGAAGTGTGGCTCAATGGTTAGAGCGGCAGACCCTGATGCAGAGGTCTGGCCCAGAACCAGGGTTCAATTCCCGCCTCGGCGGGTCTTGGGCTCAATTTTCTCAGGCCTGATATTCCGCCTTGTGCCTATTCTAATCATGGGTCCCACTCTGCAACTCTGGGCAATAGCTTGCTTAATCTCCACAACGGCCCCAACAGCGCTGGGATGCCTGGCTTCACCTTGGGGGTGCCCAGGAGTGGACATATCACAGGGAAAGGTCAGGAAGGGTTCCACAGCGGTATGAGTAAAAGCGCCAGGACACTCCAGCTGGAGTAGCAGTGCGCTATACAAGTACAACACATTGACATTCACTACATACCCGAAGAAATCATCAGAAAAAGTATGAGTGTGGATAATTTTTACAAGTATTGATTCACATCCACTCGTGATAAAAGCTTCGATATTTGTCTTTATTGTGGTTTTAAGACAACTCCAATCCCATCTCCCATCTTCACAGGGTAGTTAAGGCAAATTATATCATATTCTAAGGGAATTGTCTTATGGCAAGTTGGTGAGGGATAATTTGAGAACTAGTGGTTTATGCAAGGCAGGGGCCCTGAGTGCCAAGGGACCACCTTTGAGTAAGAGGTGCCCAGTGCTAAAAGTAGTGCAAGTGTGGAGGGCATCTTGATGTACAGACAGTACTGCTGGTAAATGTGTTTCCTTTCCTCTGGCTGTGGTTTTCTCAGCTTCCGATAGGGATGAAATGACCCATTTACTCTGTGGTTGCTCATTTAGACAAGATGCCATGGACGTGGGATAGGGTTATTTTAGACATTTTAGCTTAAGGTTGGCCTATTATTCTGCAAACTCAACAGTGCAGTATTCCGGCCTATGAAATCCATGTTTGACTTTAATTTTGCAGCTGTTGTGTTGTGATGAAATGGACAGAATCACAAATAGTGGGTAGCTGGATGCCAGCTCAGACTGTATCATCAAATAAGGTTTTCTGATAGTCTTTCATAGTTTTGATTCTGACTCTCTTAAGGAAAATCCTTTGCTTTCTATACATCATCAAATGCATAAGGAAACTTAAAAAACTCTCGTGCTGATAATCGGTGACCTTTACCCTATGAAAGAAGCTTCCCTCTTTCATTGTTTCTGCCTGTCTTACTTCTGGGACAAACAAGGCCATATTTTAGTCAAATGGGCGTTCCTTCATCCGCTGGGCAATTGTTGTGGCTCTCAGGAAACATTTCTCAGCAGAGATATGTCATGCAGTTACATGGAAGATAATGTCTGGTAATATTGCCTCGGTACAGCTTTTTGAATAATCTATTATTGAAATCCAGGCTCCCTTATGCTTAATAAACGCTCCCTCATGTTGTTAAATGAAAGCACATCTGAACGAGAGGTGCCATAGTTTGTATTTAAGTATCATTTCCTTGTTTGCATATCTAACACTGTTCCCCAAATAGACCCGTCCAGACCGAACACACATTCACTGAAATGATAAATGCTTCACGTCCTGCAAACAAAAATCCCGTCCGCTTGCCTTTTCCATGGCCTTTGTTTAATTTAGCCTTTGACTTTCATTTCTCCAAGCTTTTTATATCTTTTCATTTCTCATTATGCATTTGCAAATATCTGAAGCGAAATTTCTCCTGTAGCAGCCTACACTCCGACAATAGTTCTTAAAATAAAGCTTAACAAAGAACTAGGCTTCTGTTGCATTTTAATTTCTTTGACACAGGATGGGGGAGGGGAGGAGAGCCTCCCCTGGCTATTTCTCATTAATGTCACATCTGTGTACCACCGTTTTTGATGGGGGCAGCAGCTTCTCGAGACACAGTGGCCCTCCTCGTGTCCACCAGTCGTTGTCAGTCACCGCAGGGGCTCTGATAGCCTCCGAGCAGCAAAGGGTCACCTTGTGCTACTTGGACCTGCGAATGTCGCAGCCCTCCCCAACAAGAGGATAGCCTATCTCTTGAAAGAAAGGACTTACTGGTTGTGCTACAATATTGCATGTTTGCGCAGTTGTGTTACTGTTTAAAATGCAATAAAAATATTTCAAACAAAAAAAGAAAAGGCTTTCTGTTAAGGAAGCCATTTTGGAAGGTTGCACATGCTTCACAGTCTAAGGAGGAAATAAGAAACTAGACAGAAATGTGCAACCTCTGACATCCTTTGGGGCAATGTGCTGATCTTGAGAGGGATGGGCGTGTGGTGAGTACACTTTTCAACTTTTCAGTCATTCTCAAGGTCATGGCAGCCACAACTTAGATCCTGTATTAGATAGAGTCCATTCATACTTTGACTCTTCCCTCAGCCATGCAGAAGGTTACAGATCCATTGCCAGAGAGCTCTGTGCGGAGAAATGCGACTGATCCTCACTTATCGGAGAACTTCCATTGCGCCTGTGGCCTGCTAAATGCTGTTATTGGTGAGATCGTCAACAGAAATAGCTCATCAGTGGGCACCTGTCGCTCTCAGGGTATACTACTGGAAAACGGCCATAGCAATGATGTGATACAAAAATATCGCACGAAGAATATCAACAGCAAAAATACACATCGGCACGTATAGATTTACTATTCTGAACTTCACATCTATGTACCTTGATGATTAAGATATATGATCAATGTACACATATTAACAAGTCAGTATTCTGGTACGATACCCCTGAAATTTATCCAGAGGGAGCAGTCGCCTCTGAAAATCACAACTGCAAAGGTAGTAGGTAGGGCACTCAAATGTTTCTTTTCTACAGGTGGATTTCCTAAGACAGGGATTTCCAATAATGGAACAAACTTTATCCCCTCATACATGAGAGAAATATGAGAACAAGGTGGTGGGATTTACCACTTTTCAGTAGCTTACCAACCTCAAACAAATGGGTTGGTGAAAGATTCAATAGGACCCTTACAAGAATGATTGAGGCTCTACATGAGAACCTCAGGACGAAGTTGGATATTCTCCTGCCATGTCTCTTTTTCACCTACCCAAAAATTCCACAGAAGGGGGTAGGGTTTAGTCACTTTGAAATTCTGTTTGTGACTCTGTGCATGACCCACTCACCTTAGTAAGAGAATTGTGGGAAGGAACTTCTGAGTCACCTCGAAAGGACTATATGATTATTGTGAAGTTATGGGTGCAATATATGAGTAAGGCAAGGAAATATCTTCAGGCGACCCAAGTGCAGATGAAGCAATGCTGGCTGGGTACCCTGAGGGTCAGGAGTTATTGGTGCTGAAAACTATTTGTTCAAGAGCTTTAGAGGAAAAGAGGTGAAAGACATATAAGGTAGTAAAAAAGATTCTGAGGTTAATTACATGGTGGATAGAGAGGCCACAAGGAAACCCAGGAGGGTGTTCCATGTGAGACACTTAAGCCATACCTCCAGAGAGATTACACAATGAGCATCATGGCTATGGCAGAGGAGGTTGAGGAAGACAGTGAGCATCGATCTGATCTTCTGCATAGTGATGTTAAGGATGGTTCAGTAGAGGGGCTACAATTTGCCACCGAATTAAGGTCTGAGGAGCAGCTAGAGCGTAGAGACATACCAGGGTGATTTGCCCATCTCTTCTCACTTATTAAAGAGATGACAACTTTATGTCTCCATGGCCCCTGGCCTGGCCTACAATGAGATGGAGAGAGAGTACTGTGCTCCCAGACTATGGAAGTGTATTTGCATTTCTGTAGCTTGAGGGAGGAGACTGAAATACTGAAGTGAGGAATGGAGTTAAGGGTGCCTTTAGAAATTCAATGAGCCTTTTGGTTAACAAGGAGTTGCTGATGAGTCTTCCTTAGCACTGCCAATTGGTCGATGATATGGGTGTTATGGTTGAGGAGAGGTACAGGACACTCTGCTATGAAAAGTTAGGAAGTATCTAAGTGAGGCCTGCCCTTTGGTCTTTCCTTGATTACTTCTTCAGTTGAGCTGATGACAGCTAGGTGCAGGGCCCTCTCACCTCTTTTGTGCTCCTGTTTTAGGTCCTCTGTGATGGAGACAGCCCCAGTGCTACCTGTGGTGGAAAGTCTCACTCTAAACAAAGGCCAAGTCTGGAGAACAGCCTGTAAAGGACACTTAAAGGAAGAACCACCCCTAACCAAGTATATACTATGATACAGTGGATCCACATCCTCTGTCTAAAGGTTAGGACCCATAACACCCCGCTATGCTCCAGTTGCAAGTTCTTGATGACCAAGGAAAGGAGTGCTCCACAGACTACTCAAAGGACTGCTGTTCAATCAGGGCTGGTGTTTATTTGACAGCCAATCTCTCAGATGTGATGGAACATCACCTGAATTCTGGATTTCTTGCTGACGTGCCTGTGTATCTGCCCTGAAGTGCCTAAAAGCCTGCCTCTTTACCGGGAAAGGGAACGTGCCTGCTTGGCTCTGCAAGAGAAGAGACTGCCCAGGAAAGAGCGAGGTCCAGCATGCCCATGGTGGCTGTGGACTGCCTGTTGTGTCCAAATAATTATTCCAAGGGCCACACTTACCACTGGCCCGCAATATTATGCAAAAAGGAGCAGTTGGCAACGTGGAAGGTTCAAATGTTTATTAGCCACCACAGAACTCTATATAGAGGAGCCTCGTCGATCCTCACCCATCAGGTGCGCCGAGGAAGACTGCTGGCTCCTTGACAGTAACACACTTTTATACATTATCAGTACAGCATACAAAACCTTATATGTGGAAAAGTACCAGTTAGTCCTGGCGCCCCTAATGAGCTCATGCCTATTTCTAGTTTCGGTTACACATACAAAGGGTTACTATCTTTACAGAGAAGGTCAAAAGGGTGACTCCCTTCTCGTCCCAGGTCTAGAGGAATTTGCCTGATACTCCCTTTTAGCAGATGTGACCTTGCTTCTCAGCAACTCAGCTTGTCTCCTAATTAAATGCAAGGAAAGGGGGAAGCAGAGGGTGTGCGGAAAAGACCACGTGACTCCCAAGTGAGAGAGAGCCGCAATCCAAGATGGAGGCGGTTCGGTTTCTCGGCCCTTTTTGTCGTGCTAAACATAATCGGGGATTTCGAACCGTTTAATACACCATAACTAGTCAAACTATCATTAGATATACTGCGCTAATCATATCGTAGTGCCTTGAATACCTCAGAATGGCCCTTTTAGCGCAGCATAGCTAATAAAGGGGTCAGTCTTCGAAAATACCCTCATCGATCTGCATTAAGTCATGCGTCTCCTTCTGAGCCCGCTGGGTATCTATTCTGGTTTGGACGGGCTTGGGCCTAGGGATGGATCGGCGAACTTGAGTAGCACAATATGCACAGCAAGCAGGCCCGCACTGTAGACAAAGGCAGCAGGTGAAAATGAACCCCACTATTCCCAAAAGAATCATAAATAACTTCCATCCCCAGGTGGTCACCAAATCCCAAAACCACCCGGACAAAGACCAAGTACCAGTCTCGGTGTGAATTTCAGAGGCTAGCCGATGCAGTTTCTGAATGGCTAAATGGACAGAAGGGGCGGAGTCAGGTATATATACACAACAGGAGCTGCCGATGACTCTACAAGCTCCTCCGCGATCAGCTAGGATAACATCTAAAACAAGACGATTTTGGAGGGTCACAAGCCGGGTCGCCTGGAGCTCCACTGTGATATTAGTTAATATTCCTGCAGTAGTATTAACCACCCCTTCCACCACTCTAGATAGCCTCCTGACTTCTTTACTATTGAGGATGGGTCCCCATATGGGCAACGCCCCTTTTATGATATCAACGAAGTGTTGGGCTGGAGTGTCAGTCTGGTCAGTGGCATCATTACTGGCGGCTTCAGCTTTTAGGCTCCGCCGATTTAGGGAATGAGATTTGTGATAATCAGAAGGAGCTAAGTAGACCGGTGGGTAAAGAAAAGATAAGTAACATCGACCTGCCCATCCTCTGGGTAGCCAAGTGTATGCGTTTTCACCGCACACAAAATAAACATTGGGAGGGGTGAGTGTTGGGGGACTACTGAAAGTCTGTAGTTTATAAGTGTAATTACATCTACTATAACCTACGGATAAATGTCCAGTACCCTGCACGCAGAAGGAGGAGGACGTATTCAATACCGGGACCGGAATGATTTTCTCATCTGAGACATTTCGCTCCTGGAAATACTTGAAATACTCAGTAAAGTTAAAAGTCATGAAATCCAATACTTCATCCCTCAACCAGGTATCATTTTCATGATCAGTGTATACGTTCATACAGGCGGTAGGATCAAGGGTACCATCCGTCCCCTCAGCATTAGGAGTAAAACCTTGGTGTTTCTCTATATAGGCTAGAATCAAGGCATAATCCTTCTCTGAGAATCGACGTTCATCTATAGTGTAGTGTTCATATAGCATGGATAACATTTTGAACCAGGCTTCGCAACTACCTAGATAAGACAAGGGCATTGATATGAACAAATCTTGCTTATGCATCACTGACGGGAGAAGACCACAGACCCAACAATCAGTAACATTTGTGGAACTATGAGTCTGGTGTAGCATCTCAATGAAGGCATTATGTACATATGTCTGTCGGTGTCTCCTTATGAGGGGCAAAAGTCTGGAAATGATGTTCCTTAGGAGCAGGGGTAGACACTATCAAGGTGTGCACAGGATGGCGGAACTCTAGATATATAAACAAACCTAAGCATAGTACAAATGATACAATCAATATAGAAATAAAAACAATTTTAACACGCAAGCTCCATGAGGAGAACATTGGCAAATGCGGGGGAATGGTACGGGGTACTATGGGGCGCCCTTCTTCAGGGACAAAACGAGCAAAAGGGTACATTTTCTCACTAAAAGTCCAATATAATCTTGGGAAAAGGGGCTACAAGCAGTCCGACCTGCCGGAGGGTGCTTCTTTCCTGTGTCCGTATAGAGCCTCACAGGCAGACTCCTATTGTTCAGAGAAACCAAAAAGGTAAAAGATAAAAACTTCTCGCGTTGGGGTCGCACTTGACGCAACCCTTGTTGAAAGGAAACTCCACCTGGGCCCCCACCAACCGACCAATGTCTCTATCTTCGTTCTGAACAGAGCTTTACTGAAAGTTCCATGCTCTCAACGAGTTCAGTCCAGTGTTCTACCAATCCTCAGGTCTTTTGCCGAGGCCTCCAACTTCACTCGCCAAGGCTAGACCTGGGATTCCCTATTTCCGGGGCCGCAGGTGATATCGATCCCGACCAGGGGTTTCAGGATTCACAAACAAAACGGGCACAGTGGGGTCAGACGAGGAGCTGGGCTCCCGACCAGATGCCTCGCTTTGAGCAATTGGGTGGCCACAAAAAGGGGCTTCCAGGCTCACAGCACTCTCCCCTCGCCCGTCAACCTCTCTGCGGGTGTCCAGGGAAAGTGGTTCTCTAGTGCTGGGTTCGCCCTGAGTTGGCAGGCCTTCCTCCTGGTCAAGCTGCTCCCTTGGCAATGGGAGGGGAACTCGCTTAAGATGGGAGATATGGATCCAGTGCTGCTTCCCTTCGACTTTCACCGCCGTTCGCGTTGCCAGGAGCACCTGGTACGGCCGGGACCAGCGCGGATCCAAACTCGATTTTCGTTGGTAGTTTCGAACCAAGACCCACTGTCCAGGTTCTACGCTGTGTCCAGGACCCTCCGGCAGGGGCTGCAGTACGGCAGATACCTGTTGATGAATGGAATGGAGATCTTTAGTCAAAGCATACAAATAGTCAGTCAACATAGGATGGTGGATGTCCCTGAAGGATTTGGGCCGGGGTACTCCCCACATGTTGGCAGGTCTGCCAAAAATTACTTCATAAGGGGAGATACCGCTCCGGGAATGGGGAGTAGTTCTTACGGACAACAGGGCCAGGGGCAGGAGATCAGGCCATTTTAATCCTGTCGTGTCCTGAAGTTTAGCCAGTTTCAATTTCAGAATCCCATTATATTTCTCAACCAGACCCGCTGACTGAGGATGTCGGGCTGCGTGAAACTTCTGCTGGATGGACAGACCCTTGCATACATACTTAACTAAGTTAGCATTAAAATGTGTCCCGTTGTCACTCCAAATCACCCGTGGCAACCCATATCGAGGGAAAAACTCTTTTACCAGAGCTTTCGCGGTTGCCAGGGCAGTATTTTCCTTTGTGGGATACGCCTCCACCCATTTACTAAAAGTACAAATCACCACCAGCACGTATTTCAGATTGTTAACTCGCTCTAGCTGTATGTAATCCATTTGGAGTACTTCAAAGGGCAGGGTGGGTGACGCAAAATTACCCGCCAAGACGGGAATGCTAACCCCAGGATTATGCTGGAGACAAATCATGCAATGCTGAACCAAGTTCCTAGCTGTCTTATGGATATTAACATTATACCAGACAGGATCCAATGTGGCACAGATGCCCTGAACCCCTACATGTGAAGGTCCGTGTGCCATAGTTACTACCGCATTTACAAATGCGTTTGGCAGTAACCATCTACACCTCTCTGACAAGTCAGTCCAACATCCATTCTCATCAAGCCTCCCCACCTGTTCTTGCCAGTATGTCAGTTCTTCCAGGGTCACCTCCTTTTGTAGCTCTTTCACACTGTCTATGGTGTTGTTAAAAACCACTGCTTCTATCATTCTTGTCACTACAAACATGGAAGTGGTGTCAGACTGGGCTGTTTCTTTGGCGATTCTATCCGCAAATAAATTTTCCATCCCTACATCATCCACTATAACCTTGTGTGCACTGCATTTGACTATGGCCAAGGTTTTAGGCAATGTTAATGCAGCCAGTAATCAGTCAACTAATGGTCCATTCTTTATCTTTTCGCCATGAGATGTCAAGAATCCTCTTTCCGCCCATAACCTCCCGAAGCCATGTGCTACACCGAACGCATACTGGCTATCGGTGTAGACATTTAGCCTCAAGCCTTTCCCCAACTCGCAGGCCCTGAATAATGCAACCAATTCAGCCGCCTGGGCCGACCGGTATGGTATCTTTGCTGCCTCGAATACCGTTTGCAGGCTAGTGATCGCATAAGCCGCAGCTGTCGTACCATCCGGTAATCTAAAACAGGACCCATCAACATACAATTCTCCTTGGGCATCAGATAGTGGGGTGTCAGTTAGATCTATCCGGCCCTTGGTTTCTTCTTCAGTTCGAAAGATACAATCATGTATGTCTTGTCCACCATCTCCCGAAGGGAGGGGTAACAACGTGGCAGGGTTCAAATTAACACATCTTTTGATCGTTATATGAGGTGCAAACAGGGTCAATTCGTACCCTGTAAGACGCGCACTAGTTAAGTGCTGCGTGTGTGTCCTGTTTAATAATACGTCCACAGCATGAGGCACCATCACTGTCAGATCCGTATTCAGGACTAGCCCTTCCGATTGTCTGATCACTACGGCCACTGCCGCTGCAGCCCTCAGACAACTGGGAAGTGCTCTGGCGACATTGTCCAAAACCGCCGAGAAATATGCACAAGGCCTTTGCTTACCACCAAAGTCTTGTGTCAACACTGAAAGAGAACAACCGTCCACCTCATGCACGTAGAGCACAAAAGGTTTCCGGTAGTCAGGGGTGCCAAGCACAGGAGCAGAGCAAAGAGCAGTTTTCAGAGCGGAAAAGGCAGTCTGGCATTCATCGGTCCAAGGTAAAGGCTCATGCACATCCTTCGTAGTTAGATACAGGAAAGGTTTAGTCAAGAGAGAATAGTTAGCAATCCATTGGCGACAGTAGGAGGTTATACCAAGCAAAGCGCGGACATCACGTTGCGTGCGAGGAACAGGCATGTTAGTTATGGTTGCGATGCGCTCAGAAGTCAACCGTCTTCCCTCCTTCGACAGGAGATGACCGAGATAGGTCACCTCCGGTCGACAATATTGAAATTTAGAGAGCGACACCTTGTTACCATGAGTGGCCAAACGCCGTAGCAGGGTAACCGTGGCATCGCGGCAACCATGTTCTGTATCAGAGGCCACAAAGAGGTCGTCAACATACTGCAATAGGACATTACCTGGCGGCAATTGTAAAGAATCCAATACTCTTTTTAGGGCTTGGCTGTAGATACTAGGGCTTTCGGTATACCCCTGGGGGGCGCGACAGAATCTAAAGCTGCGGCCCCCCAATGAGAAACCGAACAAATGTCTGCTATCTGGATGTATGGGAATACTAAAGAAAGCATTCTTCAAATCAATCACCGAGAAAAATGTTGCAGTGGGAGGAATCATGGTCAAAATGGAATTAATGTCTGGTACCACCGGATATTGGGGTACCACAATCTTGTTAATCTCTCGCAAATCAATCACAAATCGGTAGGTATCAGCATAATCAGGGGACTGGGGTACGGGGGCTCGTTTAAGAATCGGAAGAATTGGACTGTTGCAGATATTGGAAGTCGTTTCCTCCACCACCCCGGTTCTAATCAAATCAGAAATAATGGCCAGTAAAGCGCGTTCTCCCGCGGGGGCTATTTTGTACTGTGGGATCCTCGGCAATTTGGCATTCTGTTTCAGGGTGATGGACACCGGGGGAATTTGTAGGAATCCTACGTCAGTGTCCCCCAGGGCCCAAAGATCCCTCGGGAGTTTTGCAAGCTCAGGAGGTAGTGAGTCCGTTTTTGAAAAACATTGAATGGAGGGGATAGAGGTATTCCGAATGGTCAGGTAAACTCCATCGGGGGAGCAATAGATGCGGGCATGCAATCTTTTTAATATATCCATACCCAGGAGATTTTCCCCACACTGGGAGGTGAGGAGGAAAGGCGATTCTATCGTAACCGGTCCCAGAGTAAGGGAAAGTGGCTTAGAAATGGGGCTCACCACCGGAGTTCCAGAGAACCCCACGGACACATTAGTCTGGCCAGACAGAGCGGCCCCCGGGACCAGGGCACGTGAAACAGAACTGTTCATAGCCCCTGTGTCAACCAAAAACTTACCTGATGCATCCAACAATCGTGCATGGACATAAGGTCCAGCTTGATCTATCGGGATTGACACATGCCCCTTACTCTGCCCTTGGCTGTCCTATGCTTGAGTATACCCGGTGTCTTCGTCCGTTACACGTCCGTCATTGTAGTACTGTTTACCTTGGCTTTGGTCGAAATAATTCTGACTGTTCTCACCTCGGGCTGCCTGTTCTTGTCTCGTGTATCCACCTCGATGCCCACTCATCCTTCCCCGTCCACGACCCCTTGAAGCAGTATTCTGTTCATACAGCAACGGGCACTGTGCTCTCCAATGCCCCTCCTCTTTACAAAAAGCACATTGATTTATGCCTAGATCTGTTCGCCCAGCTGTTTGCGTCGGTCCCGCCCCTCTTGGAGCGAAATTCTGCAACCCTCGTCCTCTTCCTCTACCCCTCTCCACTTGCTGCAGTAACACTCGTGTTTTCAACTCTTTCGACTTTCTTTCTGTCTTATCCTTGCTCTCATTCTCCCGATGCTCATAATACTGAGCCATGCTTAGTATCGTGGAGGGCGTGGTGGTCGTCCAGGTACTCTCAGCTGCCTGTAACCGGGCCGATACCTCAGGTAGCAAATTGGTTACAAATCTATTAACAAATAAACGTACACCCCCCTCCGTTGCCAAGTCCTGTCCGCTGAAGTCAATGAACACTCCCTCAAACCTCGTGAAAAAATCAGATACACTCTCGTCCTTCTTTTGCTTACAGGCCGTCAGCTTGTCCCAATCTACTTTCCTGGGTGGGATCAGCGAATGCATATAAGTTATTATTTTCTCAGGCAAGGTCAGTATCTCAGGTCGGGGCTTGTTCCCTGGTTTACGATCTCTATCCCAGTTTCTCAGTTGATCCCATGTCCCACCAAATTCTGTAACATGGTCCTGGTCATGTACCTGGCGCCAAATGTCCACCGGTACTAATAAGGCAAAGAATAATTCAATATCTGCCAACGTCATTACTGCTGACGAGGCGGCCTCGGTCAGTTCCTTGTAATATGCGGTGGGGTTTTTTCTAGGATCTGGCAACTGGCTTTTTAGGGATAGTACCTCACTCCGCTTCCAGGGGGTATAGACCCATTGTTCCTGGAACCGGGCGTCTATTCCCGGGCGGGTAACGACACCGTGGGCATCCACTACTGCGGCAACTTCTGGATGGAAGATAGGGTGCACTTCTCGCATAGGGAACTGGGAGAATCCGGCGGGAGTGGCAGGCTGCAAACGAGTTCTATAAGAGACCAAAGTCTGCACCTTCCCATACACCTCTTCCGGTGTCAACTGAGATTTGTGGACCTGATCAAGAATATCATATAATATAGCCGGAGCCTTCCCTTCCTGGTGTACCTGTTCCCACACAGAAATAAGACGGTTGGCCATATGCTCCAGGGCATGCTGTTGCATCACCGGTTCATAGTCTCTCATGGTACTCCAAATATCAGCAAGAGTATAAATGGGATGTCGCATCCACTGGGATGCTTGTGTAGCAATAGTTTCCCTTTCTTCCGTTCCCAAGGCCGAACGAGTGAACAACTTCCTACCCTCTGTTAGACTGGCCGGACGTATTGGAGTAGTCACAGCTGTTACCGGCGTGGTACTGGCGGAGGAGGAGGGCAGAACAGAAGGGGAAGGCATTGACCCCGGCAACAGCTGAGGGGTCCCGGCTGCAGCTGCCGTCAATAAATTAGGCAGCATGGCCATAACTTCAGACACAGATGTCGGTAACCGGGAGAGGTTCGGCAGGGAGGGAGGGGTAGTAGTGGCCGGGGGAGCCGAAGCCGAGGCCCCCAGGGACATATTTGGGGCCGGGGCCGAGGCCCCTGATACCTCCGGATATATCCTCTGCGGTACATAAGGGGGTGGTGGCCTGGTGTCCAATAAATCCTCTATTTCATCTTCTGCATTCGGGCGGGTCACATAGCTCTTATCAACCTTTAATCTAAATTCGCGATTCATGCAATCCAATCCTTTTTCTACTCTTTCTCGGTCATAGGCCATAGCTTTCTGAGTAACATTCTGTCCTGCCTTGGCTCTGGCTACTTTCTCTTCCCTTATTCGCCGTTGTTTGGCCTCCTTCTGCCATGCAATTAGAGCATCAAACATGGCCTGCCTACTTCGCCTAGAAAACAGCTGTTCCTGTAGGAACGCAATTTTCTTCTCATCAAACGAACCCGTTTTGGGCCATCGTAACTCCTCATTGCCCTTGGTATACTTATGCCACAGAGTGCAGAACAACAACGGAGAGATCCCATGTTTGACATACATAAAATGGCTAGGACTGCCCTCCGGCGGGGCGGGTTGGCTCTCAGCTAGTCTGGAGTCACTTGTTCGACAGCAGCAGCCAAAACAATTCAATTTACTAAAACAGGACATTTTGGTTAGTTTTCAGACATGTATACACAAACAACAATCAACACGAATCATACACAACATACAATCAGTATCAGAGAACCAAGCCCATCGACTCTGGTTCACAGTCCAAACACCAAACTGCACGCGGGATTCCGGCCACCCTCCTGGCTCACCACTAAGACCAGCCCCCAACGAGGACTTGCCCCGTCAGGAGTATGCCCTGTGGCTACCCAGTCTAGGTCGCGGGTCCTTCCACGTGCAATCCGTTTATAATCCTTCGGCGCGCCGTTTTTACTCAAATCGAATACCACCTGTACGTACTTCGAGTCAAACCACGGTAATGCTAACCCGATCATGCAAGACACCACCCTCCGGTGCGTGCCTTCAAATCAATGCACCGCTGTCCAGCGCGAGCTTCAAACAAATGCAATCCGTGTTCAAAATCAAAAATGCATCGTTCTCAACGAATGCTCTCAAATCAATCAAATAGCACACCGTCTTCAACGCGTGCCTCAACCAATAATGCACCGTTTATAACGCGTGCGTCAAATCAAATCAATACTCACCGGGTGCACCCAGATACGAATGTTCATTCTCCGCTGCCAACTCCTCCCGACCAAATCAGTCCAGTTTCTGGGTTAAGCCCGTAGGACCCCGGCGAAGGGTAACTAGCAGCAGGGGACGTACCGAAAAGTCGCGCAGGGTGGGAGAAATCCTCAGGCTCCTCTCCCGCCAACCGGTCAGGACGCCCCCAATCCCACCACCCGAATACGGGGGGGGGGGGAGACCCTTTCACGGGGTCCCTTCGTGGTCGCCAACTGTTGTGTCCAAATAATTATTCCAAGGGCCACACTTACCACTGGCCCGCAATATTATGCAAAAAGGAGCAGTTGGCAACGTGGAAGGTTCAAACGTTTATTAGCCACCACAGAACTCTATATAGAGGAGCCTCGTCGATCCTCACCCATCAGGTGCGCCGAGGAAGACTGCTGGCTCCTTGACAGTAACACACTTTTATACATTATCAGTACAGCATACAAAACCTTATATGTGGAAAAGTACCAGTTAGTCCTGGCGCCCCTAATGAGCTCATGCCTATTTCTAGTTTCGGTTACACATACAAAGGGTTACTATCTTTACAGAGAAGGTCGAAAGGGTGACTCCCTTCTCGTCCCAGGTCTAGAGGAATTTGCCTGATACTCCCTTTTAGCAGATGTGACCTTGCTTCTCAGCAACTCAGCCTGTCTCCTAATTAAATGCAAGGAAAGGGGGAAGCAGAGGGTGTGCGGAAAAGACCACGTGACTCCCAAGTGAGAGAGAGCCGCAATCCAAGATGGAGGCGGTTCGGTTTCTCGGCCCTTTTTGTCGTGCTAAACATAATCGGGGATTTCGAACCGTTTAATACACCATAACTAGTCAAACTATCATTAGATATACTGCGCTAATCATATCGTAGTGCCTTGAATACCTCACTGCCCAACAACAAGTAGATGCACAAAACAAATTGGAGGGACTGTGATACCTGTGATTCCCCCATCCCCAAACTCTCACCAATTCCTGACCAAAGCGTGAACACATAACTGTCTTATTGCCAAAGGTCCAGCCTAGGCTGCAATTGCATGAACACAGAAGGCCTAGTTTAGGCTGCATCTGCTGATAACAGTAAGTCCTAATGGGGGCTGCAAGAGCCTATTGCAGAAGACCTAGCCAGGGTTGCATTTGCCATGTACAGCAGGCCTCTATGGGGGATACAACTGCCGTTTTCTGAAGTCTCAGTCAGGGTTGCATCTGCTGAATACAGAAGGCTTTAGCTAGGGTTGCAAATGGTTAAGACTGCAACCTTTCAGATCTGTTGATCTCATGACTTTTAGGCAAAGCCACACCATGAATACCATCTCAGAAGGATCCTTAACCTGATCCTCACAAGAGACAGCATCGCGGCCACTGAAGGAGAGGCTTGGTGGACACACTACTCAACGCTGACCAGGGCCAGGCCCAGTTCCAACACACTCTGCCAAGCACTTGGCATTTCTCCGCAGCTCTTTTGAGCACATGGAACAATGGCTCTCGTGCATGGCGGCAGCGCAACAAACTTCTGAGAACTCACATTTCCCAGGATTGGGGAAGATAATGATTGAGCACATTTTTTTACTGTGGTAACCAAACTGCAGCTGAACCTGATTCACGCTACTCCTGGTTGCCCTTAAGAGAAAGGAGGAACCCTGAACCCAATGAGTAGGCCTGGGAGGGAACAGAGAGGGAGCTGGGTGGATGTAACGCCTACACGAGATAGCACTCAGCATCACTAGCTGTGCATGTTCTTTTAAATGTGTCGCATTTAGTACATCTGTGCGATTAAAGTCCTTTCTTTCTTGCAAATAAAACTAACTAACTTTATCAATTGCTTTATTGTGTCTGTTGGCTGAACTCACACACACCCACACTTCCCTCCTGAGAAGCCCATGAATGCTCACAGTCACTACCCTGACAGGTGCTGTAGGGGGCGTACTTAACCCAGATTGCAGAGCCAAAGTAAAATGGGTTCAGAAAACCAGTGACAAACATTAAACCCAACAGTAAAAGCCCAGTGGCCCCCAAACTGGGTCTGACACAGGAAAAGTAAATTAACAACTCATGCTAAAAGCACTTGCATATGTATTTATTAATAATCTATAATCTGAGATCTTGGAAGGCAGGAAGTGACCGGAGCAGGCAGGCTGCAGTCAGAGCCAAAAGGAGGGATACAGGCCGGTGACCCCTCTAACCGCGGCCGGGCCCCCTACAGCCCCCTCCCTCGGACCCGGACAGCGCTGCAGCCCAACCCAGCGGCAAGGACTCCACTTTAACGGAACAAACAGCGTACCAGCCTCCCAGCGTACCAGCCTCCCAGCCTCCCAGCCTCCCAGCCTCCCAGCCCACCTCTCGCCGCACCCGCTCCGCGGGTGCCGCTTCGTCGGTGGGTGTCGGTAGAGGCACCATCCAGAGGATCAGAGGCGAGGAATCCAGCACAAAGACAGCAAGGCGGTAAGGGGCGCGAGGGACCAGCGGGGCTGCGAGCGTGCGGGGACTTCATTTCCCAGAAGTCCCTGCAAGACCACGGAAGAGCTTCCGGTCCGCTCTCCCTGCTGGGCCCGCCTCCCGCCCTTTACGCCTCCCACATAACAACACCCCTCTCCCGCAGAGCGGGACGCAGCTTGGGCGAAGACAGGGCAAAGACAGGGCAAAGACAGGGCCGTTAGAGGACGGCCACGGCCCTGTCACCCTGAGCCCTACGACGATCCCCCTAGCCCCTCTTGAAGCCAAACGCACATTTTTGGGACTTAAGATGCGTCCCAAAACAAGAAGCGCTACTAAGAAAGTGGCTCTGGTCACACAAGTAACCGGCCCAATAGATCTCTTTATATCCAGGGTCAATGATACCATTGACAAAAGCATCATCTTACTGGAGAAAAGAGTCTCCTTGGACCTCATGCAGGCAAAACGATCATCGCTCGGTTCACTTGCAACTGCAAATTCTCCCGTTCACCCGGTAGCCAACAATTGCTCATTGCCACTACCAACAAATACCGCTCCAACGCTGACTGTTCCAAATTCTGTCGATTTGTCCGTAACCCAATCGGACTCTGATTTATCATACGTCGATCTCGATGCAACCCCAGACCTAGAAGCCTGCCAATCATCGGTCGAGAAATTAGACCAGAGTGACGCTAATAATCCTGTACCACCTGACCCAGAAACGATCCGAGATACAACAAAAATAAGGGAAATCGTCTCCACCAATCTCATGGCAATGCCAACCAGCAAGGAAAAACCAAAGACAAAAGGAAAGAACCATAATTTGACTACACCAACCCCTAATACCTCGGCAGGTATACCCTGCTGGGTGGAAAATATGGTTATGGACTTAAAATCCGACCTTGAGGCAAAAATCACAGCGCAGATTAAACCACTCATTTCAAAATTGGACAGACTCACGTCATTAATCAACACCAAATGTAGTTGTAAATCAAGCAGGAATGGTTTCGCCCCAACGCAGGGCATACAGGAAATACCCCAAAAAAAACCATCCAACACTAAACAAGTAACCAGCACAATAAACAAGACTAACTTATCACTAACCAAAAAAGCGGCAGTACCTCATCCATTAGACAAAAAAGCGACCAATCTGGATGTCCCCAAAAACACCCTGGGCGCGGTAGATCTTTCGACCACTACCCAAACAGGCCCAGAAGCTCAAGCAAAATCAAAAACAAATAACAGGCAAACGAAAGGAAATCTCACCATTACAGCAGAGACCCCCTCCCAAGAAAATCCACCAGATCTGAAGACCAAGCAACCTCGGCCCAAAATAATCAACTTACCCCCGGAAGCTTCTCCCTTCGTGGTGGTGTTAACAGCAGTTCCCCCACTGAAGGAGGGCGTAAAAGAAACCTTCGCAGAGCTGAGGAATAAATGTGCCCAATGGCTCCACATCCACAGACCACTACCCGCCCACATCAGGGGCGACATCTTCTCTGCACGTAGAGGAGATTGGGTTGGTAGAAGCACGAAGACAATCACGGGGGATGTCATCAGTATCAAATTCAGGGAGATAGGGGCAGCAAACTACATTTGTAACTCGTCCAATAGAGGACCTGCCACACAAATAAACCCCTTTCCTCTCTCTTACTTCCTACCTCCATCCACAAGGCAAAATTTCTCCTCGTTCGCACACCCAATAAACCCCAACTTTATAAACCCCTCTGACCACAATATCTACCACCCCCAACACCACTCAGAGAGGTTTAGACCCCTGCATAACTTACAGTATTCAGCCTTTCAGTGGCATCCACCTGCTGCATTTCCCCAAACCACTCCTTTTGTTACCCCACCCCCGGTAAACCCACCTCCATGGTCACATCATAATACCCAACAATGGTGGCAACCTCAGCAATCTACGCACTATAACAACCACTTATGGCAACAGCCGCGGCAAGGATGGCTTCCCCCATTCAAATCACTAGGTCCAAATCGCCAAGATAGAGACATGAATGAATGGAGTGGACAGGACCATCGGTTAAAGAACAACGACCCTACCCGCTGGGACAGTTGGAACGGCCTCCACTTAACAAACAGATATAGTCCCCTGGACGGCGTCGATTGACCACCACAATTACAGGCATATTCCCAAAACCATACAGACCGCACGGAAACCATTGATCTCCCATCAGTCTCTCCAGACCGAGAGATTCCACCTGCCCCCGTGAAACTAAAAAGAACACAAAGCTCAGATGACAGCTCAGCAAACCTGAGCCTGATTTCATGGAACATTGCTGGTTTAAGGACAAAAATAGAGGATGGGACAATCCTGCATCATACGCTCAATCACCAAGCACTATGTATACAGGAGACATGGTCACTACAAGAATATCACCTGCAGGGGTTCAAGACGTACTCATCCCTCGCGCAGTCGGGACACCTAGGTAGACCAAAGGGAGGTCTGTGTATTTACCTAGCTAACACTATTCAAAATGTTAGAATAAAGGTTATTGAATTGACACCAACCCTGCAGATCCTAGGTCTTTTTTTTCAGAAAAGAGAGACGATGATCATTATTAACTTTTATAATAATCCGGGGGAACTGGACTTAGAGAGAGTTTTGGCCAATCTCCACGGAACATTAACCACCCTTATAATGCAGCAAGGAGTAGGAGGCCCGGCATCAATAGTATGGGCAGGCGATTTTAATCTTCACGCCTGTACCCAACCAAGAAGTAAATGCCCAGGCATGGTAACAGAAGATGGCCTCTTACTCACACATTTTTCGCACACCAAAATGGGAAGGCAAATGAATGATCTCCTATCCGATCTGGATCTCCAGATAGTAAACACCTCGGAACATGGGGAAAACTCACTTGCACCTACCTACATAGGACGAGGTCATCAAACCACGGTAGACTTTATAATCATATCAGCCTCTCTGCAAACAAGAGTAAAGAACTTCGAAGTGCTACCGAATTCGCAGAGTGACCACGCAATACTAACTCTGAAAGTCTTATTAATTCATCAAAAATGCTCCCCAGCAATAATAGCAAATGCCCTGACCCAGGAAAACATCAACGTGGACAAACTAAATGGGTATACTATAAAGTGGGTGAGGATCAACCCTGAAGAACTCACTAAAGAATTAATAAGGTCAGTTCACCCACAAATTGAAACCTGTTTGGACCCAGATACTAACGACATGGAGCTTTTAACTAACTTCGCCAAAATCATGGATAAAATAAAATTGTTACTTACAAGAAAACAAAAAACTGACTCATCGCGGACCACAGGATGGTTCAATCAAGAGTGCACCAAGGCACATACAAGACTAAAATTAGCCTTAAATAAAAATGATAGGGACTTCAGTGCAATAGCCATTCTCAGGAGCGAATACCTAAAAATAAGGAAAAAGAGGAAAGAGGAACTGAAGCAAGCGCTGTGGCACGAACTCCATACTAGTGCTCAAGAAAAAAATCCAACAGCCTTCTGGAGAATCATCAGAACCCCCTTCCTGGCGGCCGAATCGGGCCCAAAAATCGAAGTCGCCATAGATGCTGCAACCTGGGTATCACACTTCACTAGCATCTTCCAAAAACCAACTTACGATCTAGAGCTAGAAGTAGGAGAAAAAATACTCCCACCTTACCCAATAGATATTAAATTCGAAATTTCTGAAATTCTTGCGGCATTGAACTCCACCAAAAAAGGCAAGGCTCCAGGGCCGGACGGCGTCCCAGCAGACTTTTTTAAATACCAGATAGACCTCTGGGCACCAATTTTAACAAGGGTTTGTAGCGCCACGGCAAAAGTAGGAATTTTAGAGTCCTGGACCAAATCTATAATGGTCCCGATTTTTAAAAAAGGTAATCGTATGGACCCCGCCTGCTATCGCCCAATCTCCCTGTTGGACTCACTGGGGAAAATAGCAGGAAGAGTGATACTAGAAAGATTACAGGACTGGGCGGAAGAAAAAGGTATCCTATCCGATCTCCAATTCGGATTCAGAAAAGGATTAGGCACGGTCGAGCAAGCCTTAAATCTATCAATAATTGTCGGAAAATATGTGCACGCAAAGAAGGCAAAACTTTATATGACTTACGTAGATCTGTCCGCGGCCTTTGACTGCGTCTCCCACACAAAATTGTGGTCCCTTCTAGCTCAGATTGGGGTAGACCAACCACTTTTGAACTTTTTAAGGGAACTCTACTCCAATCCATCCGCAAGAGTTCGCTTCGGGACAAAGGGAGAACTGACGGAGACTTTCACAGTAGAGCGGGGGGTCAGACAGGGATGCGTCCTGGCACCCTTTCTTTTCTCCCTCTACACCAACAACTTGGAGGTTGAGTTACTAAAGGGTGCCTGTGACCTCCCAAGGGCCAATCATCGCCCGATCCCCGCCCTGCTGTATGCGGATGACGCCGTCCTCCTTGCACAAACTCCCCGTGAACTCCAAAGGTCCCTAAACAGATATTCCCGGTATATGAAAACTCTTGACCTCCACATAAATGTGAAAAAAACTTTCGTAATGAAGGCTGGGGTCGGGAAAAAACAGCAAACATCCATCTACCTCGACAGCCAAAAAATTGCCTCAACAAACGATTATTGTTATCTGGGGGTCACGATAGACAATAAACTTTCCTGGAAACCAGCAATAGAAGCTAGAAAGCATTGTTTTAAAAGAGCTCTAGCACCTCTGATGTCGTTTTCTCAAAAATTAGGAAAACGTCCACCCAGAGAACTGCTAACCATATATAGAGCCAAGTGCCAACCTACAGCCCTATATGGAGCAGGACTATGGGGATACACGGACGTTACTTCTCTGCAAACTGCAGAAAATAAGTTCTTCAGATTTATCCTGTCTGCCCCCAAAACATCTTCCGTTTACGCCTGCCACTTAGAATTAGGGGCATCATATATTGAAGATCTTGCCAAAATCCAACCTCTTCTACTCTGGCGACGAATTTGGGTGGCAGACACAAACGACGTCACAAAAACAATACTGGCGGATGCAATGTCTCTGCACTATGCTTTTAAAATCAAATGGCTGGCCTATATCCGGACCTTTCTTGGCGATCTCGGACTGGAAAAATATTATTGTAATCCCGAAAAACTCGGGGAAATCACAAACGACAATTTAAAGAAGCGAGCGTTGGACCATCTGACAAATATGAGACTTCAGGCAGAAGCTGGAAAACAGTCGGTGCAGCATGCTACGCTGGTCCAAGCTACTCTTTCAATGCAGCCGTATTTAAAACTTGACATTGGCACCTTTGAACGTTTTCTCCTGATAAGATTTAGATTGAACATATTTCATAAACTGGTGGCCTTCCCAACGCCAAATGTGTGGGATCTAAATCCACCCCCATGCCCATGTGATGGGACATCAAGTCAATCTTCTATTCACACAGTCCTATTTTGTAAATTTTATCAGGAACACCGTAAACTCTGGCTACTGACCCTTTTAAAATCCTGGGGTCTCAGACAATGCAGAGCAGCCATGTTAAGTTTGCAGCTTTTGGACACCGAAGCCACATGTTATCATGTCCTTAATTTTCTGAAATGTATTTATAGACATCGGAAAAACCTTTAAACAGTACCGTAATTTATTTTCTGCTTTTTTAACTTTTAAAACTAGATCTCCTTGAAAGACTTTTTAAATTGTAATTGTAATGCTTTTATGGATCGTAAACAATCCGAATAAAGTTTATATTCATTCATTCATTCAATAATCTATAACTCCTCTAAACAAACGTTCTGTACTTAGCATCATATGGCACATGAGGACATTTACAGATGAGCTGGTGAGATAAGGATGGGTTATGATATATAATGATTTTTGCAGTGAGATGCAGACAAGGTAAGTAAGATACGAATAAACACATTACGAAGTACCTTAGGCGTGCATTATTTACATTATATAATTAACTAAGCTTTCTGGGAGGAGTAGGAGGAAGAGTTAGCTTTTATTAGACAGCCTGTCCCCTTTAGGTATGTGGGATTAAGGGTTGCTTTTACACTCATGAACGATGGGTGGTGGACTGCGCGTTGGTACCTTACAGCGCCCATGAAGAAAGGACAAAGTAGTTTTAGTGATCTGAAACTGTAGGAGGTGCATGACGGTATAGGTACAGCAAGAGGGTGACGGTTAGAAGAGCTTAGGGGGTTCGCTAGTGCACAGGGGTGGATACTTGGAAAAAGAGGATTTCACGTAGGGTTGCATCTCTCTAACGATGAACAAACCCAGTCAACGTTTGTAGATTGGTGAAACCTTACTGCGCCTCTTAGAAGGTGGTTGCTTCCTGCAGCTGTGTGCTGGATAAAAGCGCCTTTTATAGGCAATCTCCTGCATCTATTGGCTGCCTTTAAAACTGTGGTGGTTCAATTCACCTTCTGGTGTCCAGCACATTATAGGCTTTGTTCACACGGCCATTGCGCCGCTGGTGGGTCACTGTTTTTGACGCAACGACGGCGCAGTGTGCCTGCCCATATTTACAAGGCCACCTAAAGTCACCCTGTGTGACTTTTCACTGCCTTGTACATATGGGCCTATATGAGTAGTTCTGACCCTTCCTCATTGACAAGGAGCCGGAGATGAGACTGATGTATCTACAGTTGTGGAGATGGTTAGAGGTTCCACAAGAGTGTCCGGTATTCCAGCTTCTTTGAAAATCTATATGACGCATCTCCAGGGAGCCTGGTGCCTCATATATGAAAATGGCTGCATCGCTGTGTGAAAACAGTGATGCTACACTTTTCAGCGTACCCTCCTTAGCGACACCATGGATGCACCATATTTACTGTATGGCGCTCCATGGCGCAAGGATTTACAGATACGTCAGTATTCCTGACGTATCTGTTGGCACAAAATTGACAGCAATGTGTCCTTTCGCATGGGGCAAGCCCCATGTGAAAGGGCCTGCGTCAGTCTTACGCCTGCTGTCAGGCAGGTGTAAGGATTTGGCGCAGTGGCGTCCTAGAAGTGTCGCAGTGAAATCTTATAGATTTCACTGCGTCACTTCTGCGAGGCTTACTTGCGTCAGAACGCCCACCCTGCATACATTATACCTGACACAGGTATAATGTAGCGCAGTGGTTTACAAAGTGACGCATCTGCTTAGATGCGTCACTTTGTAAATATGTCGCAGTGTGATGCATATTTTATGCCGCCGGTGCGTCACAAAAAGTGACGCGCCGGTGGCGTTTCTCCTAAATAACCCCCTTTTTAATGTAAATGAGGCACAGATTGTTCAAAATGTTAGAGTTCCGCAAGACTGGATAACTTTAGTGTGGATGGGAGACAGCGGCCTTCAGCTGAATGGTGTTAAGAATGAAATGATGCTTTAGTACCATATTTTATAATTAAAACCTATAAGTCGTGCAGGGGTGGGCATATTGTCAAAGAAGAATAAATCTAGAGAGTTTTTTTAATACAATATTTTAGCAAGCGATTACTGTAGTTTACAAAAATGGTAACCGCCAAACAGGTTTCCCTGAGGCGCGAGTCCTTTCCTCATCACATGGAATCATGTGCACATAAAAATTGTAAATGTAAATTAACACGTAACATACTCTATTTGCCTACACTTTATGACTGAATGTCAAATAAGGATGTAAAAAAATGCAACTGTTCTGCATGGAGACTCCGGAAATGTGTGTTTGTTCACGGTGATGATGTATTTACATACTTCCATTTAAAAAGATTTCAGATGTAAGTAGACACCATCGAGCTCACGTTCCCTTCAGTTGACAGAATCTGGGCAGTTTCTGGGAGGTGATCAATGGAAAGCAAAAATAAAAAGGCGTTTGACCCTCGACCTGTTCCAAAGAAGGAGCAACAGGGTGCCTTTCTACCCACTCATCACGTGCATGATAAGAGGATGTAGCCTAACAGCTAGAGCTGTCGACCTGAAACCTGGGGAACCGTGTTTGAGTCAGAGATTCCTGTGATTCTGGGAAAATCACTCAATCTGCCCGTGCCTAACAAACATTAATGTGTCCTTATGTAAGGCAACTGGTGCTCATGTAAAGCGCTCTGATGCCCTATATCCAGTGACGGCCCGTGTAGGGCGTTTTACCGGGGCGGTGACGTGGGGCAGAGGAGGGGCAGGGTGGGGGGTTGCAAAGTGTGTCATACGGCCGATTGCAGGTAAATTACAAAAAAAAAAAGAATTTCGTTGCGCGTGCAGCATCGCCAAATGCGATGCAGCGCGCGTAACAAAATGTGTTTTATTTATTTTTTACGGAACTTACCTGCAATCGGCCGTATGCCGCATTTTGCAACCCCCCACCCTGCCCCTCCTCTGCCCCACGTCACCGCCCGGTAAAACGCCCTACACGGGCCGTCGCTGCCTATATCTTTGGCTCAACTTTGCGCTATAAAAAAAAAAAACTCGGACCTCACTGCCAATGTTATGTTATGTTATGTTAATTAATTTGTAAAGCGCAGCGGTTACCCTGGGGTGTCCTGGCTCTAGTTACCTGCCAAGTCTGCCATCCCTTCTCATTATTATGAAATCGAGACGGCAAGAGCACGTGTCCTAGGAGTTTATTCAACAATATGATTGCTCGCACTCTTATAAATCTTTGCCAATTACAGCAGCTGTTCTTCCACTCTTAAACCATCTGCTGAGTGACTGAAATTAAACGAATGGATAAACTTGATATATTGCTAAATGATTTATGGTATGTTGACGCCAAACTGCAAACACCTTAACTTTTACTTAGCAACATCCCATATAATTTGCCTTCTCCTTGTTACATGATTCATTCATACCTGCCCCATAATTTTATACTGCATTTCAATATAATCCCAATGGTACAGCTCACACCCAGGGCTTAATTAAAAAAAAAAAAAGAAATAAGTGCCAGGGCCTTCGTCAGGAGGCCACAGCAGCTTGCGCCACACATTGCTACTGCCATGCTGCCAATGATAGTGACACAACACAACTAACAACCATCACACTCCTAAAAAGTGTGACAATGCGGACTATTCCAGGCCCCCAAAGCTATAAGAATGGCTTGGGTGGCAGGCAATAGTCATTTTTATGTATATTGAATTAATAATTGACTGTTGTTGGTGCCATCTCTAAATTAGCCAGACAGTGCCACCTTGTAGCAGACTGTCACAAGCACTGGTGTTGGCAATTAAGCGCTGGTGCCCAACAACAGAAACCCTGCTCAAATTAAGCACTGCAGTCTCACCCCATTTTAATTCAGTAATAGTAGCTTTTTTCTCAACTGAAAAATATAAGGCAACTTTTTCGTTTCCTCGCATTTTAGACAGTGATGTCATACCATAGCCATCTTTACGCAACTTGAGTACCTGTAAAAGTGATGCAACACAGATTTTGATGGATAAAAGCATCTAATATAAGTTTATTAAAAAATACGGGTTTACGTTAATGTACATGCGAACTGGGGGCAGGTGAACAAGGCGTTGACCTAAACTGAGTAGCCACCCGAATTGATTCCATTCACCAGGTATTACTTGGCTTCTGGTGTTGTCTTTTTCAAGTGTGCCCCCATCCAGACCCCATATTCTAGGAAAGCTGGCTTCCGCCCAAGAAGGCACAACAACATGCTAGCACCTCAGCCGCATGGGCCTTCAACCGTCCAGGGGGAATAGAGGCGCCGTAGCTTTCGTCCCATGGCCTCATCGTACAGACCCCATTCAACACATTTCTGCTCATTCTTGGGGCTCCCTGACCTGCCAAACTACCTACTTTGCTATAACAATAGGAAGTCCAAGGTAGAACAGTGATATTTATCCTACGCGTAAGAACTACAGATTTGTTTATGTATTTATTTATGCATTTTTACATAGCGCAAACTTCACCTGACGGTGTCAGAGCACTTTACAAAAGAACTAGTTACATTACGTAAGGACTTCAGAGTACATGAATAACATAAAAGATACAAACAGATAAACTCTAAACTCACATGAGAATGGTAGTAAGTGCATAAGTCTACTACAGATACTAGTGGTTAGAGTTAAATATATACAAGTTGCAAATTCACTCAAGATTAGATTTTAAGAAGAGATTAGGGTTGGACAATTATATATTACATATTTACAGAGCATGAACTTCTTGCCGTTGTTCAGCCAGGCCTTCAGGGTGCTGTTGCTGTCATGGGCGGTGATCTTGGGCCTGGAGGGATCCCCGAGCTGATGATGGCTGTAGGGGTAGAAGGCCGGGCAGTGGTGGGTGGAGGCAGCATGCTGGATTCCCGGGCAGATCTTGAGCTTGTGCTGGGCTCCAGCTGTGGGAAGGGGTAGGACGCTCAGGGCAGGTGGATCAGTGCCATGAAGTCAGGTCTTCTGCCGGGCTCAAGCACCCACACTGAAACCCCGGCAGATCCAGCGCGCCAACACCGCATTCAGGCCTCAGGGCGGCCGGCCGGACCTGGCAGGCTTGCTCTGCCAAATGTCCAGACAACAGGCAACTGAAATCAAATCACATCGAATCGAAACAAGATCCCCCCGCTGTCCATTACATGCATGTTACATGCATCATGTCAAAGCACTCTGGCTCACACACTGGCAGTGCATGATCTGGGACCCAAACCCAACAGATACGCCCTGAATGCATCCTGTAACCAGCAAATGCAGTTTATCCCTCACCATAGAAAACACGGAGGAGGTTGCTCACCATTCATTAATGGTAAGAAGGTATTTATATATAGCGCTTCAAATCACTCTTCCTGTTGCTTCTTTGCACTACAAATGCGAGATTTTAGGGTAATCAATTTATCGACCTTAGCGAAACAGCTATTCAACAAATTCGATACGAATAATATAAAATATATAGGGCTCTGGGAATGCCTGGGAGGGACCTGAAAAAATGGAAGATGCCGACACCTGAGCAACAGCAAAAAGTGTTGAACAGGTCAATATCACAACAGCGTGGAAGATTTTGAAGCAATGTAATACACGTAGCTACATGAGCTAGTAAAGTTTCCTCGTTGGTTATAATAGGAAAAATGTTGACTGTACTGGTATCATGGCACCCTGCCTGCAAGGTAGAGTCAACTACTTTGGGAGCAGTGCACTGGAAGTGACCTCAATTCGATGCAATATGTTATGAAGAATGCACGCAGCTGTACAATGCACACAGTTCAGCAAAACTTGCTTTATCTGAGACGTCCCCACAATATTAAGATTAAGGCAGCCTTGGAGCCCTTCCTTTTAAAAGACATTAAAGTCCACCACTACCTAAGGTTGCCTCTCCGCTGAGGGAATTCTGTGCGGTTTGATATTTTGTTATGTATTTATTTATTTATTTATTAAGTGGTATATAGCGCTGCATGTCGGCTAGGTTGCTTCAGTGCGCAAAACAGCAGACCCCAGTAAGAACGAGAAAAATTCAGTCGGATTGAATCAGAGTCTAGCCTGTTGTAGACGTTGTCTATTTGTACACTCCTTCAACACTTCACACTTGTGCACACCATGGGGCAGATTTACAAGCCCCATGCGCCACTTTAGCGCCGCCGTTGCGTCACTTTTGTGACGCAGCGGCGGCGCAAAGCTAGCGCCATGCTGTGACAGATTTACAACGTGACGCATCTAGGGAGATGCGTCACGTTGTAAAGCCCTGCGCCACATTAAACCCGCGTCAGGTTTAATGTATGCAGGGTGGACGTTACGTCCGAAAAAGCCTCGGAAAAGTGACGCAGTGAAATCTACAAGATTTCACGCAGTCACTTTTCCGACGCTTGTGCGTCAAATCCTTACGCCTGCTTCAAGCAGGCGTAAGGCGTGACGCACCATGTAAGGGATAGGGCAGCTTGCGACACAACTTCAGCACTGCGCCAACCTTACGCCGGCAGATGCGTCAGGCATCTGCTTGTCCTTGCGCCACGATGCACCGCATTCTAAATGCGGCGCATCTGGGGTGGCGCAAGGGCAAACTTGCGTGACGCATCTTCCCTGGCGCATCCCTGCTGATTTGCAGGGATGCGCCAGGGAACGTAAATCTGCCCCCATGTTGGGGGAGTGTCACTCAACTTTACGCTCTTCGTCAACATCTTGATATGAACCACACAACACTCTTCCAACCACAAACTCCAAAAGGGGACGTGACGCTACTTCACAGGCTTTTCAGGGTGCAAGGCACAGGCCAAAAAGTTGCCCTAAAATCCAGTAGAAAGCCTGAAGGTCCTTTAGAAGTTTCATGGCTTCGGTTAGACATGTATTTGATGAGGAGCCTTAAAAAAATGTGGTTTCCCGAATTAAAAGTACTCAGATTTGCCACAGAGACTAGGGGGCTTATTTACAAGGAGCCTGTGCCGCCGTTGCACCAGCGGCTCTTTCGTTGCTCCATATGTACAAGGTGACGCATCTAGGAAAATGAGTCACGTTTCACCTGCTTTTTTTCAGTTCTTAGCTTCGTCGGAAACAGCTTTGCTTCGCAAGAAGTAACATATGCAAGGTAGGCATTCCCACGTAAAATCCCCAGTAAAACTGTTGCAATAGTATTTATGACTATTTGGAAAAGTGACTCATCGTCGGGAAGTGGGCTACTAGACTTGCAATGCCTCAAAATTCCTTTGCCTCTAAAACCCAGGCGTAGGAATGACGCATTGGCAGAATCTGACCAGCTGAAGTCTCTTCCAACAATGTAATCTGCGAGGGAATCACGTCCCCTCAACAGGTAAATGCACACATAAGGTACCTAACACAGTAAATGTCACATTACACACTTGTATCCACACACATATTAGTCGCACACAACATGTTACACATACATAGGTATGGTACACAGAAGTACACTTTTCCCACTTATATGTGAGACATCAAGGACCAATGTAGTAGAGTCCAAGGTGAGTTGTTCTCCTTTTCACACTCTATTACATTGGTCCCCATATGGTAGGCTACTTGTGTCAGTCAATGCTGTCGCATCACCTCTGTTTTTTGACGCATTGCTGTAGTTGCATCCGTCTTATGACCAACTTCACTTTTGGACCTCAAGCCTTGCGGCATCCTTCCCATATATGCATTAGTATTTCTCACACATCCATGGGTCCTTGCGCTATGGAGCCCCGTAATGTAAATACTGCGCATCCATGGTGTTGTAAGGATTTTTGCCAAAGGCACAAGTAATTTTGGCGCAGAGATGCATTAGCGCTGCGATGCATCATTTCTTGTCAATAAGGCCCTAGGTCTGTGATGTAAGGGAAGGCATTTTCAGCATTAGTCGTAGGCTGGATAATCCACTTGCGAAATGGCTGCACTCTATGTTTGCCTTTTAAAGGTAGAAGAGCTGGTTGATTATTTCCAGCAGGCCCTTGAGGGCTCGGCAGAGCACAGACAGGTACCTACCTGAACAAAAGCATCGGGTGCCTACTTTTGTAAAAAGCATTTTCGGAATTTTCAGTCAATGCATAATGTACTTTTCTAGGCGGATGTTCCATGTGTGGTAAACTGGAGGCATAGGAATTTGCAGACGCTTTACCACAATGTCGTAATGTTTTGTTTTTTTACTTCGCAATTGCTGGGAACTTTACAAACTTTTAAAATAATGTTGGGGGAAAACTTCCACTAGAGGTAGGATCGCAGAAGAAAATTCTGCAAAAGTCTTGGGTCCTCATTTTGAGTGATAAGGAATTACCAATTAAATAATTGTGCACACCGAAATTACAGATACCATGAATATTAGCAGTTTGATCATGTTAAACTACCAAGGGTCAATGTTCTATCAATTTTTATTTCATTTTATAGATGTAGGAAAGTAAGTTTCTATTGCAGTAGCCGCCCACACTTTTTGCCAGATTTCTGATACACTCTGAGTGTGTGCTGGGGTCCTGCTATCCAGGCCCCAGCACCTGTGTTCTTTCCTTAAACTGTACCATTGTTTCCACAATTGGCACACCTCTGGCCCACAAATAAGTCCCTTGTGAAAGGTACTAGTGGTACCAAGGGTCTTGTGCCCAGAGAGGGTGCCTTAGGGTTTCAACATGTATTGTGCCACCCTAAATAACCCCACACCAAACACATACACACTTCCATTGTAGGCTGTGTTGTGGTGTTGCTTAACTAAAAGATTCGACATGGCACACATTCCTGGGTACCATGCCTACACCCCACTGCCTGTGGCATAGGTAAGTCACCCATAAGGCAGGGTGCACTATACCACAGGTGAGGGTATAGCTGACTCAGCAATATGCCCCTACAGGGTGATGAAGCGCGATTGTGCTGTTTCATCTGTAGGGGTGTATTATAATCATGAGTAGTTTGCACCTGCATTTATTCTTCATTGTGTTAACATTTGGGTCATTAGAACGTAAATTGTAATAACATGTGAGGGTGAAATGATATAAATATGTTGGGCAATGTGAAGAGATTAACGTGGCGTTGTGTTTTGAATAATGTAAACCTTAGTACTCGTTTATAGCTGATTAATGAAGGTTACTCACTAAAATGTAATGCATTAATTTAAATGTGCACCATATTAATGTCTGTATTTAGGCGTGTTTGATGGAAGTTTAACGTGTGGGATTTGTGTAGGCTACTTATAATTCTTCATGTATTTGATGTGTTCATGTAACGTGGTGATTTACAATTTTAGTAAAGTGTTCATTTAATTAGGTTTCATGAGGCCTATGCACTATTTTCTTATGTTGGCCGATTTCTGTAGGCTTAAAACACATTTTCCCTGGCTCTCATAGAAGGGCTTTGTTTGTAATGTTCATGTGCATGTAGAATCTTTTCTTTCTCATGTTTCTGTTGAAGGTCGAGAAACTCGTTTTTGTTAGTTAGAATAATGCTTTTGCTTTAGGAGTTAGGCTCAGGGAGGAGAGGATACAATTATACAGGAGTGCTGATAAGCTGGGACAGTGTTCTTTCTCACTGGAGAAGGCCTGGGAATCAAGGTCATCGAGCCAGGAGCTGGGAGCATCAAAACCAAATGGAAAATCACCTATCAGGAGGTGCCCAGCGGGTGGAGGAGATCAGACGATGCCTAGTGGGCGTGTTCTATGATTTGTTTTTTTTAAATTAGGGACAGTGCCCCGGGGGTTGAGTTAGAAGAGAAGGAAAAGAGATCGATGGAGGGAGAAGGGGCATCATAGAATGAGCTCTGTAACCCCGTGCTACTTGACCCATACAACATGAGTGCACTTCTTAGGAAGTCTTCACGCACTGACACCTTTTTCCTAACTTGGTTTGGGATATGCTAAATAGGGATGTCACGTTGGTAGTAGTGTAGGGACAGACTAATGCATTTTACTTATGAACCTCAAATGAAGACTGATCTTGATGTGGGGGCAATCATTGCCTGCATTCTGTTCTTGGAAATAGTCATCCTTTTCATGTTCCATAGAGGGAACATTGTACGCAGGTTTGGATTTGCATTAGTTCCGATGTATTTCTAAAACTTCGTCTTGAGGTGCCTGTATGTCCCATTGTTTTTGGCTTTGTAATACCCCCTAACTTGGAATCTGAAGTCTGTGATTCTTCTGAGCCATAATTCTTTCAATTGTGAGCATAACCGAGGTGAGTGATTTTTCCCCGCTACACTTCCCAGCAGGTACAAACGGTCCATTGACTAGGGGTTCCAGAGTACATTGACGGAGAGGAACCCGGCTCCTTTAGATGGTAGCAATATCGGATGGTTACCTCTGGAGTGAGAGGAGGGATTAGAACATTAAGGAAAGTTTAGCCATAGAGCCCCCAAAGAGCCCAAAGGATGAGAGCCCAAAAGATCGAGAGCGGAGAACGACAGGCATTGGCAGAGAACGAAGAAAAGTGACAGTGTGACAGTGGTTCACAGTGGATTGAGTATGAATAGGGATGTGTGTGTTAGATTGCCGGGATGATCTGATTGTGTGATGTGTTGAAGAGTTCGGATGAGAGTCGAGGGAATGTGGTTATCGGGCAGAACGTACGCGGTCCATGTGATACGATTTGATGATTTTGATGTCAGGTTCAAGGAATAGCCTAAGATCCCCGGATATATTAGAGATGTAGAAGACACAGAGTGATATAATTGTCTGACCAGTGACTGTGGGAGTCATGAAGTGCTATCGACCACCCTTTGAAGATAGGGAACGTGTGTGAGAGAGCTTGTTAGAGTTGTGTGGGAAGCTAGTGCACAAGGGCAGACCACAACGATTCGAGTGGCCAATGCAGGTCGTGGGTCACGGTGTGTGAATGGTGTTGAGAGATTGGATCCTGTCGAATTCATTTATATGACTGTCCGGCGGTTTAGTGGGCAGACAGTCTGAGGTGCAGCTGTCCGGTCATTTCACGGACAGACAGTTGCCAGAGGAGAGTCAGACAATTACTCGAGGCTGTCCAATCGTTTTGTGGACAGACAGTTACTAGATGCAATGAGTGAAGTGAGTGATTGCGTAAAGTGAGATTGTGAAGGAGGGTGAACTGCTGTGTAAGGAGGAGAAGTGATGTCGGGGGTGCTGCGGTGCAATAGGTCGGTTGGTGGAAATCCATGCTGGGATTGGTGGATTGACATCAGGAAGTGGGAACAAGAAAGTCTTCTGGGTAAGAAAGTTTAATTCAATCATGCATTGCTTTAGGGTGTTACAAGATCTTTGTAGAGGAGATAGAGGTGTAATGATTCGAGTGGGTGAGGAAGCACCACTCGAGGATACCCCAGCACATTACATGGCCACAAATGTAGGACTTCATATCATAGTTTCACTTCAAAATTGCATAAGATTACTGAAAAAGAGGGAGAGTTGGCTTTTCCACATTATGGTTCATTTAGATCAGAGGTGCTGTATCAGTTGAGGGGATTGATGGCTACATTACGACCTCCACCTAGACTAACACAGTTTGAGGCATTAGATGCATGGATGAGAGAAGCACAGGCAAAGAGTAGGGAGCGAAGTCAGGGAAACACAGTTGAAGAAGTGAAGGGTAGATACCATTGAGAGAGAGAGAGGCTATTTCCACTGTTAGTGAAAGCAGGAGATGGTTGGAAGAGGATGATAGTGACACCGATGATAGCTTGTTAGATAGGTTGCTAGTAGAGCCTCCGCCTCCATACAATCCAGACTCAGGTGAGGGAAGGCGCGGACCTATGGAGAAAATGGGAGAACCACAGACGAGCCCTAATGCAGGAGTAGTGGGAAAGATTTCAACAGGAATGGAAGGAACAGGGATACCAGCATCGAGAGGTACAGAGATAAATGGAGTTAATGCTACTACGCGGTTACCGTAAGCCCTTACGGTGCCAGTCACCATTGGACCCATAGTGTCAGTGTATGATCCATGTCAGGGAGAAACCAATAGTCAACCACAGTCAGTGGTAGGAGAAAGGAGTAATGCTGGAGGAACTGGTACTGTGAGCGGAAAGGGTCAATTTTTAGTGTCTGTGGAAGTCAGCACTCCGTTGCCAGCTACTGCAGACTCTTCTAGGGGACGTATTGTGTCTAGTGCAGTAAGATCAGTGTCGTTGGTAGGCTCACGTTCGGACTTGAGGATGTGGGGAGCCCCAGTTAGAGGACCCATGGGGAGGACAACAGGAGGAGGATTTGATCAGGGCGCTTCTGCGAGTCAGTATGTCCCAAGGAACATAGCAGAAGGAAATCCCCAAAAGGAATCAGAGCTGAGAAAGCGGGGAGCTGAGTAGTGAATCAAGTCAGGGAGTGATTAAAGCTGCAAAAAAGGTTAAGGTGCTAGATGTAGTGAAGTTGAAGGCAGAAGTGAATGAGATCATAAGTGGAAATTTACCCCTGGAAAGGATGGAACTTTATGAGCAAGAATAATTGTTGCTTGTGGTGAAGGGCGTTACCCGTAAGGCAAGGAAAGCACATGAGAAGCTGACAGAAGTATGATGTGGATTTGTCCAAAACCAAAATGTTACAGGGAGGTCATAGGTTAAATTATAGTGATCAAGAGGAGAAAAGAGTCATAGGATTGAAGACCCAAATTTGAGAATTTAATGTGGGGATACACGCATGGAGCATGCTTGATAAGTGTGAGGAAAGGTGGTCCAAGAAAAAGAGTGTTAAAAAAGGCATAGGAGATACGCCGCCTCCAGGAGGGGGGACAGCAGGAGTGGAAGCTTACCCATTGCGAGAGGTACCAAGCGGAGGGTATGTGCATGTGCCTTAAAGCAGGGGTGATTTGGCCATTTTTACAAATTATTTTCCTTGGCTGAGGAAGAAACCTGTTGAATGGTACAAGCAAGTTGATAGCTTTGTCAAGATTTCAAAAGTACTGTGGATTGATTTGAATACTCTGATATTGTGGTACCGAGTGATTTGTGGTCTGCTTGCAAAATTGCTGTTGGATGTCCATCTGCTGAACCCGACCGAGACCCCATAACACATGGTCCTTCACTTATAGTAATGAAAACATTTGAGCAGGTAATCACATGGATACCGTCCAAGATTCCACCACAAGATATTGATTGGGTTAAAATTGGTCGAACTACCCAAGAGCCCAAGGAATCAGAACATGCTCATTATGAAAGGCTCTTGCAGGACTTTAAGCAGTACAGTGGATTGGACAATTTAGACTCAAAAGACACGGAACAGTTTGTTTCCATATTTCTCCTAGGATTAAGGCCAGAAATTAGCTTTATGATTCGGCAGCTTTTGATCCGTTGGCAGAACAAATCCATGGACAAGATTCTACAATATGCCAGATATTGTAGCGATGAAGTAGATTCAAAGCATAGTAAACTCAAGGATAAGCTAATGTTGGTCCAGATGGGTAATGCAGATAGGGTAGACCAAGTGCAGTCGAGTGGAGGAACTTTCAGACGGAAGCAGGGAAACAATCATGGAGGAGCCCAGAACACGTCAGCTCAGGGAAGAGGGAAACCGATAGATCCCAAGACATGGAAAGACGTTGGTACCCTAAAGAGAACCACCGCATGTCATTATTGTCACAAAATTGGGCATTGGAAGCACGACTGTAGATTAAACCCAGCTGATCAGATCCAAGATGAGGGAGCAGTGCAGGCACCTGAGGTCGTAAATACAGTGACAAGGCCCAGGTCTGTACACAAAGGGGGTCTAAGTCCACAAGTGCAAGTTCCCCAACCTTCGAGAAATCCACAGGGAAATCGGGTGTACCAGCAGATGCGCTTTATCGAAGCTTTTGATGAATTTGATTCTGATCTGTTACAATGACGGTGCCTGAGGGGGGAGGAAGACTGTACCCAGGGAGCAGTCTTAGAGGTAGACCAGAGAGGACCGTATATGGAGGCAGATATTGACGGTCATCCTCTCAATCAATCCATCAATCAATCAATCAGATATTTGTTGAGCGCACTACTCACCCATGAGGGTCTCAAGGCGCTGAGGGGGGGGAGCTGCTACTGTTCGAACAACCAGGTCTTGAGATGTCTCCTGAAGGTCAGCAGGTCCTGGGTCTGTCGCAGGTGGGTTGGGAGGGTGTTCCATGTCTTGGCAGCGAGGTGGAAGAAGGATCTGCCGCCGGTGGTCGTTTGGTGGATGCGTGGAACGGTGGCAAGGGTGAGGTCAGCGGAGTGGAGCTGGCGGTTGGGAGCGTAGAAGGTGAGTCGTTTGCTGAGGTAAGTTGGTCCGGCATCGTGGAGTGCTTTGTGAGCATGGGTAAGGAGTTTGAAGGTGATCCTCTTGTTGGCGGGGAGCCAGTGCAGGTCCCACAGGTGTGCAGTGATGTGACTGTGGCGGGGGATGTCGAGGATGAGGCGTGCCGAGGCGTTCTGTATGCGTTGAAGTCTCTTCTGGAGTTTGGCCGTGGTTCCCGCATAGAGGGTGTTGCCGTAGTCCAACCTGCTGGTGACGAGGGCCTGGGTGACCGTCCTTCTGGTTCCAGTTGGGATCCATCTGTATATCTTGTGAAGCATGCAGAGGGTTTTTAAGCAGGTGGTGGAAACGGCGTTGACTTGCTGGGTCATTGACAGTGATGAGTCCAGGATAAACCCCAGGTTGCGTGCGTGGTCGGTGAGTGTTGGCGCTACTCCCAGCGTGGCCGGCCACCAGGAGTCATCCCAGGCGGAGGGGGTGGAGCCAGGGATGAGGACCTCCGTCTTGTCCAAGTTCAGTTTCAGGTGACTGCTCTTCATCCATTCGGCGACGGCCTTCATTCCTTCGTGGAAGTTGGTTTTGGCGGTGGCGGGTTCTTTGGTGAGGCAGAGGATCAGCTGGGTGTCGTCAGCGTATGAGATGATGTTGAGGTTGTACGATCGGACAATATTGGCGAGCGGTGTCATCTAGATGTTGAAGAGGGACAGGGTGAGGGATGATCCTTGGGGTACGCCGCAGGTGATCTTGGTTCCTTCGGATAGGAATGGAGGGAGGCGGACTCTCTGGGTTCTGTCGGTGAGGAAGGAGGTGATCCAGTCCAGGGCTTTGTCGCAGATCCCTGCATTGTGGGGGCGTGTGCTAGGGTGTGGTGGCAGACGGTGTCAAAGGCAGCCGAGAGATCTAGGAGGATGAGGGCCACGGTTTCGCCGTTGTCCGGTAGGGTCCTGATGTCGTCGGTGGCAGTGATGAGGGTGGTTTCGGTGCTGTGGTTGCTGCGGAATCCGGACTGGGATGAGTCCAAGGTGTTGTTCTCTTTGAGGAAGCGGGTCAGTTGTCTGTTGAAGATCTTCTCGATGACTTTTGCCAGGAACGGGAGCAGAGAGATGGGCCGGAAGATCTTGAGGTCCTTTGGGTCTGCCTTGGGTTTCTTGAGTAGGGCATTGATCTCTACGTGTTTCCAGCTTTCCAGGGAGGTGGCGGTCTCGAAAGAGCTGTTGAAGATCTTTCGGACTTGGGGTGTGATGATGGAGCTCACTTTGTTGAAGATGTGGTGAGGGAAGGGGTCTGACGGTGAACTGGAGTAGATGGTGTTCATGGTTTTGATGGTGTCTTCGTTGTTGACGTGGTTCCAGGAGAGCAGGAGGCCGGTGTGACTGGGGGCGGTGAGTCTAAGGTGTTGGTGGCTGTTGGGGGGGTCTGAGTGTTGAAGCTGTTGTGGATGTCTATGATCTTGTGGTGGAAGAAGGTGGCTAGAGAGCCGCAGAGGTCTTGTGACGGAGGGATGTCGGTGGAGCTGGAGCTGGGGTTGGCGAGTTCCTTCACAATGTTGAAGAGCTCTTTGCTGTTGTGTGCATTGTTGTCGATACGTTCCTTGAATGAGGTCCTTTTGGCGGTCTGAATGAGTTGGTGGTGCCTGCGGCTGGCGTTCTTGAGGGCTGCGTGGTTGTCCAGTGTCTGTTCATGGCAGGTCTGCTTGGATGCCTGGAGGTTGGCGGTGAACCAGATGGCCCTTCTTTCTGTGCGTCTGTTTGAGGTTTTCTTGATCGGACGAGAGTGTTGGTGCAGTCGTCAATCCATTGCCTGAGGTTGCAGGTGGCTGTGTCAGTACCGGTGTGGTCGGTTGGTGGGTTTCGGGCGAGGGTGGTGTTTAGCTGGTCTTCGGTGACCTTGTTCCAGCTGCGGTAGGGGATTCATTGCGAGTGGTTGTGTGTGGTGTTTTTCTCGAAGGAGAAGTGGATGCAGCGGTGGTCGGTCCAGTGGAGTTCGGTGGTGTGGCTGAAGGTGACGTGGCTGCTGGCGGAGAAGATGGGGTTGAGCGTGTGACCAGTGGAGTGTGTGGGTGTCGTGACAAGCTGTTTGAGACCGAGGTTGGCGAGGCTGTCCAGCAGTGTGGTGAAGTTGCTGTCGCTGGCGTCCTCGAGGTGGAAGTTTAGGTCTCCGAGGAGGATGTAGTCTGTGGGGGCCAAGGCGTGCAATCTGACGATGTCTGTGATGGAGTCGCTGGACTGTGGCCTTGGTCCGGGGGGTCTGTAGATGAGGGTTCCTCTGAGGGTGGTGTTGGGATCAATGTGGATCTGGAAGTGCAGGTGTTTGGCGGTGCTGAGGGTATCTTCAGTATTGGTCAAGATTCTGAGGGTATTTCTGTGGATGATGGCGATTCTTCCTCCCGGGCTGTTGGTGCGGACCCGGAGGGTGATCTTGTAGCCATCCGAGATGGCTATGGCAACGTCGGGTGCCAATGAGGGGTTCATCCAGGTCTTCGTCAGGAAGGCGACGTCTGGGCAGGATGAGTCGAGCAGGTCCCAGATGTCGATGGCGTTCCTGTGGACGGAGCTGGTGTTGAGCAGTATGCATCTGAGATGGTTATGACCTGCCCTGGTGGGAGGGGCAGGTCGTGCTGGTGTATGCTGGCTGGTGAAGCTGCAGTTTCGGCAGGTGAAAGCTCCGTGGGTGCGCTTCGGGGTGGCCTGGAGGCAGGTAGATGAGCGGCTGGCGTTGAGTGCGTGGAGGAGGTGGGTGTCGGGTGTCGTGGCTCTCGTGGGATCCAGGGGGTCTGGCACTGGGCATGGTCCAGGTGCAGACGGGCGCAGACTGGCACAGACGGGCGCAGACAGGCGCAGACGGGCTTGCCATAGGTGCGCCTTCGGCACACCAGCTGCGCGCGGCCGCCCAGCGGCCGCGCAGCAGCCAGTATTAAGAAGGGGAGGTGGGAGGGAGGAGCAGCTGGGAGGCGGGTATGGGGGCGAATGGGCGAGCGAGGGGGGCAGGGCCACAGGAGATGGAGTGGCGGGAAGACGAGCGGGAAGAAGAAGCGGGAAAGGCAAGAGGGCAGGAATGAGCAAGGGAAGACGGGCAGAGAAAGGAAATGAGAACAGTTAAAAGTGGTAGTGAAATAAAAGACAGAGGATGACAGAGAAAAACAGCAAACCAGATAAAAAAGGCAGAAAAATAATTTAACTGAGGATGGCAGAGAAGAACAGCAGAAAAGTTGGGAAGAAGGCATAAAATCTAATTAACAGGGACGACAGGGCAGAAGTCCTCTGAGAAGTCCTGGCAGCGCGAACTCACAGCAGCAGCGGGGCGGGAGACATGGCACAGATAGGTGGAGCTACGCGGCGTGGGGAGCGACCTGCCTGAGAACAGGGTCAAGGGTCGCTCCCCACAGTTGCTATCACATTCTTGATTGATACTGTTGCTACCCGTTCTACTGTGAGATCTGCAGTAGTCCCAGACATAACCCTTTTGGGACAATCGTTCCAAGTTATAGGAGTTGCTAATCACCAAATGACCAATCCATTGAAAGATGAGATACCCGTGAGAATAGGAGACTTCCAGGATTGACACCAATTTGTGGTGTGTGACTGAAGTTCAGTCTGTTTGTTGGGTCGAGACCTTTTGTGGAAATTGAATTGTACCATCTATTGCACACTCAAGGGAGTGGAGATGCAGACTAATGATGATGACATTGTATTCAAGCTGGCAAACCAGAATCTCTGCATAGAGATGTACCCCGTGTTGACAATCAAAGACCTGCCATACAACCTGAGGGATTCGGTCTCTCTGGAAGTGTGGGATTTCACAGGAGAAGAGATAGGACTGATTCGAGGGGTTGAGCAAGTTAAGATACAGATTAAGCCGAATGCTGAATTCCTGAGAACGCCTCAGTACTACCTGACCCCGGAAACAGTGGCAGGAATCAAGCCTGTAATTGAGTCCAGGATGGACCACGGCATGTTGAAGGAAATAATGGGGAGCCCATGCAATTCCCCTATGATGGGACTGCAGAAGCCGAGTGGGAATTTCAGAATCATGCAAGACCTGTTAAAGGTCAACACAATTGTAGTTCCATGTTGTCCTGTGGTACCGAATCCATCTGTGATCTTATTTCAGATCCCCTGTGAAGCTGAATGGTTTACAGTGATTGATCTATGTCAGGCGTTCTTCTCGATACCCTTGCATGAGGAAAGCCAATTTTTATTCACTTTCCATCTGGAAAATCGTGTTAACTTGGTGTCGTATCCCACAAGGGTATACAGAGAGTCTGATGATTTTTAATCAGATTTTGAAGAAGAATCTTGAGAGTCTGGTACTGCCACAGAGTTCAGTTCTTGTGCAGTATATTGATGACCTTTTGATTGCCTCTGAAACAGAAGAGGCTTGTAGGATTGATACTGTTGCACTATTAAATCACCCGGCAAAGAATGGACACAAGGTGCCCCCGGGCAAATTACAGTACTGTTTGCCTGAAGTTAATTATTTGGGTCATCGCATTGAGAAAGGCAAGAGGAACGTGTCACCAGACCGCATTGAGGCGATCGTGAAAATGACTGCGCCTACCACACAAAAGGAAGTGTCACGCCTGCCGATTCTAGCCCCCGGATGAATCCGTTCCCTGTCCAAGATGGCCGCTCCCGAGTGCGCAGGCGCAACATGGTCAGGCGAGTTGAAAAGCCTGACTTCCGGTGTACTCGGAGCTTCGCGTTCCAGTGGGGCTCCTCAGGCTGTTGCGATACTTATCCTCATCGTTCTGAGTTTCCTGGACTACCTCGGTAGTTGCTTTGTTCCCGTGTCCTTCGCCCATCCTCTTCTGAGGATTCCGCGGTTGCTCTATTTTTTACCGCAACCCTCTCTGTCAGAGCTCTGACACCCGAGCCTGTTTCCTCCCGCTCGGGGGCTCCTTTTTGTTTCGCGCCGTTTGGCGCCTTGTTCCTTTGCTCTGTCGAGCATAATTCAGCAGGCAGTAGTGTACTCCGCCCACCTTACCGGACCTTGTCTCGTGGGCCGGCCGGATTTAACTGCTCCTGCACCTCTGTCATTCCACGCTTCCTTCCCTGTTTCGTTCCTTATCTGCCCCATCCTCCAGAGACCCGCTTTCCTTCGTTCCCTAACTTGGAGAGCTGGCCATATTCACTACAGCTGGCAGTCGGGACTACATACAAGGCTCCTTTCTTCACATCTCAAGGTACTGTGCCGGGGGAGCATTGAGGGAGGGGGTGTTAGTTCCCATACTATGAGCATTCATCCTTATCCTGTTCCTTTTATGGTTTCATAGATCCTAATCAAAGATGCGTCTCACATAACACCAGGGGCAGTTCCAGTAAACTTCTTAGGATTCCATTCACAACCAGTCCAGTAGGTAGGCGAGCCTCCTGTTGGTAGCCAGGACAGGTGGGAGGGGGCTTTTAGGGATCATCACCTCACTTCTCATTATTATTATATGTTCTTTGTGCCTTTTTCAGACTTCCGCTCTCTAAAGACCGCAGTGACGAGAAAGAAGGCAGTTCTCTGGATGCTACCCTCCTTTCCTTGTTTTGTCTCCCCTCTTTCCCTTCTTACCCGTGTGTTCTAGGGTTTGATAGCCACACGGTGTGAGAAGGGACGGTTGGGAATTAGCCTCTGCACCTCGCAACAGCAGCGTGGGGACTCGGTGGCGCTCCTGCAGAATCCCATCCGGTAAGAACCTGACAGAACGCGAAGCCCTAGTGGTTTGTTCTGCCCGGGCGCCATGGACTTACCTCAGGTTACAATGACGGACTTAGCTAATATGATAGGGAATTTGCAGTTAGAGACACAGGCCTTGACCGCTCGAGTAAATACCCTACAGAGAGAGAGGCCTGGGGAGGGCGGTGCTAGGGGCTCAGCACAGGTTATACACGTAACTACTCCTCCGTCCATTCCTCTTGCACCACCCGAAAGATTTTCAGGAGACTCTACAAAATGTGCCACTTTTATTAGCCAGTGTCAACTACAATTCACATGTAAAACACAATGTTTCCCTACAGACCAGGCAAAGGTGGCTTTTATGATTTCTTATCTAGGTGGTTCAGCGGCAAAATGGGCGATTCCGTTGATAGAACGGGACGACCCTTTATTACAGGACTTTAGGGCATTCCAAAGAGAATTCAAAAAACTTTTTGACAAACACACTTATACGCAGTCTGCAGATACCGAGTTACTAGCTCTCAAACAAGGGACGACAGATTTGATTACCTATATCACCTCATTTCAGAGGTTAGTGGTTGAAGCTGAATGGCCAGAGGAAAAACGCAGTACTTTATTTTATCGGGGCCTTAGAGACGACATCAAAGATTCTCTATCGCAGATTGTAGATCTCCCCAGGGATTGTAAAGAACTTATTGACCTAGTGGTCAAAATAGACCATCGTCTTCAAGAACGAAAGAGAGAAAAAGGAAAGACCGAGAGTAGAACAGTGATTTTTCGGGAGAAAAGAACAGAAGCCGCTTCTGCAGCTGACGAAGTGGAACCTATGCAGATAGGGACATTACGTGGTCCTTTAACCTCTGAAGAAAGACGCAGAAGGCGTGACAATCAGCTGTGTCTTTATTGTGGGAAGGCGGGTCATTTTCTCAGAAACTGTCCTACCAAACTGGTGGTAACCAAGAAGTCGGAAAACTAGAAAACCCGGGGCCTAGTGAGACCAGGACTCCGGGTTATTCTGGTTTAAGCGTCTCTTCAGCTAACCCTAGTATGGCTCATCCCAGTCATTTTTTTGTCTCCGCTGAATTAATCTGGGAACAAGGAAAGACAGAGATTCAAATTATGATAGATTCGGGCGCTTCAGGGAATTTTGTAGACAAAGACTGGGCTCAGGATCATGGCGTTCAGGCTTATGACAAAGGTTACATAGAAAATGTCACCACGATTGATGGAAGCATCTTAAAATCAGGTCCCATCACACATCAGACGGAGGCCATACAAGTCCTCTTAGAGCCTAATCATACAGAAGTGATAGTATTTGACTTGATCCAATCCCCTCAGTTCCCGGTCTTGTTGGGCCTCCCTTGGTTGAGGTTGCATAACCCGTTGATAGATTGGAAAAAGGCAACAATCCAGTTCAATCCTGAATACTGTTTGGCTCATACGGTAATGTCTAGTCAGGTCAGTGAGGTACCAAGGGTGGAGGAAGAGAATTCCTTACCACAGGAATATCAAGATTTGAAAGCCATTTTTAACGAGGAAGAGGCCACTAATCTTCCCCCTCACCGACCATATGATTGTCGGATTGAGCTACAGAATGGAGCTAAAATACCCTGTAGCAGGGTTTACTCCCTCACGGAGAAAGAAAACCTGTATTTAAGAGAATATCTGGATTCCATGCTGGCCATGGGGTTTATACGTCCTTCCCGCTCCCCAGCCTCATCTTCGCTGTTTTTCATACCGAAGTGGGAAGGGGGCTTGCGCTGTTGCATTGACTATAGGTCTCTGAACAAAATTACGATCAAAAATAGGTATCCTCTTCCGCTCATCTCTTCTCTCCTTGATCAAGTGAGAAATGCCCAAATATTTACTAAACTAGATTTACGGGGTGCTTATCACTTGGTTAGGGTAGCTGAGGGAGATGAGTGGAAGACGGCCTTTTGTACAAAATATGGCCTCTATGAGTATCTTGTAATGCCCTTTGGGCTGTGTAATGCCCCCTCAGCATTCCAATTTTTTATAAATGAGGTTCTTAAGGAAATGCTGGAGGTCTACGTCATTGCCTATATTGATGACTTGCTAATCTATTCCTCTTCCCCGCAAGAACACGTACACCACGTCAGAAATGTGTTGCAGCGACTAAGGGACAACCACCTCTATTGCAAACTTGAGAAATGTATGTTTCATGTCCAGGAGGTCCCCTTTTTGGGTTTCATTATAACACCAACAGGGTTAAGCATGGATCCCCAAAAGGTTGAAGCCATCCATCGTTGGTCCACTCCTCAAAAGGTGAAAGACATACAAAGTTTCCTCGGCTTCGCCAATTTTTATAGGCGTTTTATCTCGGGCTTCTCCAAGACGATAGCGCCTATTACCAAACTGTTGAAAAAAGGGGTTCCCTTTTTTTGGACATCAGAAGCCGAGACAGCATTTCAAACACTAAAGACAGCTTTCACCCAAGCACCAGTACTCCAACATCCGGATCCCAGGTATCCGTTCATAGTGGAGGCGGATGCATCGCAGGCCGCGGTGGGTGGGGTACTATCCCAGGCAGACCACATTACAGGCGAATTACATCCAGTGGCATTCTTTTCCCATAAATTCACACCCGCGGAACTAAACTATGCTGTTGGAGACAAGGAACTGTTAGCCATTAAGAAGGCCTTTGAGGAGTGGCGTCAGTACCTGTTAGGAGCCAGACATACCGTTATGGTATTCACAGATCACCGTAACTTGCAATTTCTAAAATCAGCCAAGGCCCTATCCATGAGGCAATTACGGTGGGCCCAATTCTTTAGTGAATATGATTTTACTATTCAATACAGAGCAGGCAGACAGAATGGTAAAGCTGATGCGTTGTCTCGGTTAGGATTTGAGATGCCAGAAGAACCGGTAGATCCACCCCACATCATACCACAACATAGAATAGTGGGAGGACTTTCAGAGGAGGATTTCTGCACTAAAGTAAGGACAGAGCAACAGACAGGGAGCGGACAAGAGATGGTAGATTCAGTTGAACACGTTACAAGGAAGGGGTTCCTGTATGTGCAGGAAGGCCTGGTTCTTCCTACTTTGGATTTGCAAAGACAGGCTCTGGAATGGTGTCATGCTCACCCTCTGGCCGGACACCCTGGAATAAAGAAAACTCTTGCCTCAGTCAGAAGGTGGTTTTGGTGGCCAAATCTAGGAAAGGATGTAGAACTGTTTGTGAAAACCTGTCACGTGTGTGCCCAAAGGAAAACATCCAGACAGAGGCCCATGGGGTTACTCCAACCTCTCCCTACCCCCCCCGATGCCGTGGCACACAGTGTCCATGGACTTCGTAGTGGAATTACCTCTCACGACCAGTGGCCACACTACATTATTGGTGGTAGTAGACCTATTCACTAAGATGGCCCATTTTGTTCCATTACCAGGCCTCCCTACGGCGGCTGAACTAGCTACAGTATTCCTCCATCACGTAGTCAGGTTACACGGGTTTCCCTCCCTGGTCATCTCAGACAGAGGCGCTCAGTTTGTTTCTCGGTTTTGGCGGAAAATGTGCTCCCTGCTACAGATAGAAGTCAGATTGTCCTCAAGTCATCATCCCCAAACCGATGGCCAGACCGAGAGGGTAAACCAGTGCTTCGAACAATACATAAGAAGCCAGTCGCTACACTCTAGAACAGAATGGGACAAGATGGTATGGACAGCAGAGTATGCATACAACAACAATCAACATGCATCCACAAAAAACACACCCTTCTACTGTTCTTACGGTTTCCACCCAAAGACCCTTCCCTCAGTAACCGTCTCGGACTGTGTCATCCCAGCGGTCAGTGACTTCATTCATAACATTCAAGATATACACAAGGTCACGCGGGATAATCTAGACCAGGCTAAGGCACAGTATAAAAGAGGGGCGGATGCTCACAGACAGACAGAACCTTTGTATCAACCCGGGGATGAGGTATGGCTATCATCAAAATATATACCTTTAAAGGGTCCTTGTAAATTCAAACCTAAGTACCTTGGGCCTTATAAGATCAAAAGAGTAATCAACCCAGTAGCTATGGAACTGCACTTGCCAGTGTCATTCAAGGTACACCCTGTCTTTCATGTTTCGTTATTAAAGCCCATGGAACCTGAGACCCGGCTTCCCCCAAAACCTGCTCCGGTGTCCATAGAGGGAGATGACGAATATGAAGTAGAAGCCATTATCGATTCACGAAGAAACAGACGGCGATTACAGTATCTGATACACTGGAAAGGCTACGGTATAGAGGAACGTACATGGGAACCCGCTAGTCAAGTCCACGCCCCTCGATTAATCCGTCTTTTCCATAGACGTCATCCTCACAAGCCTAAACCTGTGGGAGGGGTTCTAGGGGGAGTATACTGTCACGCCTGCCGATTCCAGCCCCCGGATGAATCCGTTCCCTGTCCAAGATGGCCGCTCCCGAGTGCGCAGGCGCAACATGGTCAGGCGAGTTGAAAAGCCTGACTTCCGGTTTACTCGGAGCTTCGCGTTCCAGTGGGGCTCCTCAGGCTGTTGCGATACTTATCCTCATCGTTCTGAGTTTCCTGGACTACCTCGGTAGTTGCTTTGTTCCCGTGTCCTTCGCCCATCCTCTTCTGAGGATTCCGCGGTTGCTCAATTTTTTACCGCAACCCTCTCTGTCAGAGCTCTGACACCCGAGCCTGTTTCCTCCCGCTCGGGGGCTCCTTTTTGTTTCGCGCCGTTTGGCGCCTTGTTCCTTTGCTCTGTCGAGCATAATTCAGCAGGCAGTAGTGTACTCCGCCCACCTTACCGGACCTTGTCTCGTGGGCCGGCCGGGTTTAACTGCTCCTGCACCTCTGTCATTCCACGCTTCCTTCCCTGTTTCGTTCCTTATCTGCCCCATCCTCCAGAGACCCGCTTTCCTTCGTTCCCTAACTTGGAGAGCTGGCCATATTCACTACAGCTGGCAGTCGGGACTACATACAAGGCTCCTTTCTTCACATCTCAAGGTACTGTGCCGGGGGAGCATTGAGGGAGGGGGTGTTAGTTCCCATACTATGAGCATTCATCCTTATCCTGTTCCTTTTATGGTTTCATAGATGCGTCTCACATAACACCAGGGGCAGTTCCAGTAAACTTCTTAGGATTCCCTTCACAACCAGTCCAGTAGGTAGGCGAGCCTCCTGTTGGTAGCCAGGACAGGTGGGAGGGGGCTTTTAGGGATCATCACCTCACTTCTCATTATTATTATATGTTCTTTGTGCCTTTTTCAGACTTCCGCTCTCTAAAGACCGCAGTGACGAGAAAGAAGGCAGTTCTCTGGATGCTACCCTCCTTTCCTTGTTTTGTCTCCCCTCTTTCCCTTCTTACCCGTGTGTTCTAGGGTTTGATAGCCACACGGTGTGAGAAGGGACGGTTGGGAATTAGCCTCTGCACCTCGCAACAGCAGCGTGGGGACTCGGTGGCGCTCCTGCAGAATCCCATCCGGTAAGAACCTGACAGGAAGTCAGGATATTTTTGGGAATGGTTGGGTACTGCCGAAAGTGGATTCCCAAATTCTTGTTGAATGTAAAACCTCTGCAGAGACTGACACACAAGGATGTGAATGATCCGGTACCATGGGATAACAACTGTTTGGTTACCTTTCTGAAGCTGAAAGAAAGCTTGTGTTGCACTCCAGCTCTAGGAATGCCTGATTACAATAAGTGATTCCTGGTATTTTATTGCGAGCGTGAGGGTTGTGCACTGGCAGTCCTAAAAAAACTCATGGAGGTGTCCGTAGACCAATTGCCTATTTTTCAGCTACCCTACATCCAGTAGCTTCAGCGTTGCCCAGATGTCTCATATCCGTTGCTGCAACCGGTGTCAGCATTGAGAGGTGTGAAAGTACTGTGATGGGTCATCCTCTTACTGTATATGTTCCACATTCAGTTGAGCTTTTGATGACGAGAACCAAGACACAGCATTTGACAAATAACAGACTCACACGCTATGAGCAAGTCATACTTGCCTCAGAGAATGTGACTCTGAAAAGATGTTCTGTATTGAATCCTGCTATTTTGATGCTTATTCCGAATGTTGAAGATGAAGATTGTGAAGACCATGACAGTCTCGATGTGACTGAACTTTGCACCAAACCGAGACCTGACAGTGTCAATGAACCTCTGCCTGAATCAGATTAAATCCTTTTTGTAGATGGTTCATTCTTAAGGGACAATGTGGGTTCTTTGAGAGCAGCATTTGCTGTCTGTACTATTTCTGGAGTTGTGGAAGCTGCTTGTTTACAGGGAGCACACTCTGCACAGGTGGCTGAGATCATTGCTTTGACACTTGCACGCCTGGTCTCTGACCAGATCCGAGTCACCATCTACACCGAATAGCCAATAGGGGTTTGGTGTGGTTTATAACTTCGGACAGCTATGGTGACAGAGGGGGTTCCTAACATCATCAGGATCTCCCATCATATATGGAGAATACGTATGACAATTGTTGGGAGCCTTACAACGACCAAAGGAGATAACTGTGGTCAAATATGTTGCCCATGGGAGGGGGGAGGACTTTGTGATCCTAGGTAAGCCGATGAAGTTGCACATTTCAGTGCTGAACAAGGGTGCATTTTCACTGTGGAATATACTGCAGAGAGCAGAGAAAGAACCGAGCTCAGCATGATGTTAGCCATAGCGGACACTTGGGATGAGATCAAGCGCCTGCAGGAAGAAGCTGGATGGATTCAAACAGATTGTGAGAAGAGAGACAATGGTATTCAGGTTTCAACTGATGGTTGAGTGGTGTTGCCACTGCCAGATGATTTATTGAGCTCTATGGTGAGGCAGATTCATGGAGCAGTTCACATTGGAAGGGATGCCATGCTGCGAGTGTTCAGACAGACGTGGTTTAATCCACTGTTTCGTGCGTTTGCTGAAGCAGTGTGTCACAGATGTGTTACATGTCAACAAATGAAAGCTGGAAAGAAAAATGTTGTCGGATTGAGTCACAATAGAAGATCTGGGGGTCCCTTCAATAGGATTCAGCTTGCATTTATTGAGATGCCTAGGTGTAATGGATTGAGGTACATCCTAGTGGTGGTGTGTGTTTTCTCACGGTGGGTGGAAGCATATCCAACCAGAAGGTGTGATAGAGTCACAGTGGCAAAGCTGTTACTTAGAGAGTTGATACTGCGGTTTGGATTTCCAACCTCATTGGAGTCAGATAGAGGAACTCACTTTCATAGTGAGATTATGAAGTTGCTTTGTACTGCCTTACAAGTTGATCAAAGACTGCATTATAGCTACAGACCGGAGGCGTCTGGTATTGTGCAGCAGATCAATGGAACTCTCATGATGCGAATGGCCAAGGTTTGTTCATCCACGTCTCTGAAATGGCTTGATGCGTTGCCCCTGGTGTTGATGAGTGTGCGTAGCATCCTCGATAGGAGGACAGGACTCTAACCCCACGAGATCTTGAAGGGGAGGGCGATGCGCTTGCCAGCAGTTCCACCTACAGCCTTGATAAACATCACAGATGATTTGATCCTTGATTATTGCAAAGGGCTGGCTGACGTGGTACGTTCTGTGTCTCACCAGGTTGAAGCTGTGAATACCCTGACCTCAAAGGACCTCTGCCAAGACCTGTGTCCAGGTGACTGGATACTTTTTCGTAAGCATGTGAGGAAGAACTGTCTGATGCTCACTGGAGAGGTCCATACCAAGTAATTCTGATGAAGAATACAGCTGTGCAGTATGGAGGCTTGCCGAACTGTATTCACGCCTCACACACCCGCAGAGTTTCAGGACCCTTAGAAGAAATAGCTCCTCTCCCAAAATGGAATCCAGCGGCGGCTGCGAGGCCACCAGAGAGGACAAGCAAAGTGGTGAGGGTTACTGAAGAGGATGGTTGCCCACCAGAGCAAGCTGAGGGGGGGGTCATGCTACACAAGGCCCAGGTATTGACTCTGAGGGGGACGGTAACATTGCGAGTGGTACAGAGCCAGACTCAACTGGAGGAACTGGTGTTCAAGGTGATCGGGTACAGACAAGGAAAGCAAGTTTTGCAAGGGAATCGGGGCCTGTGAGACAGAAGAGGCAAAACTTGAGACTGGCATCTGAAAGAGATCTTGCCCCTGTGTCTGAAACATCTGAATCAAAGTTAAGTGAGGCAGAGCAAGCACAAGAGGGCCTGAGGAGATCAAGAAGAGCAAGGGTGCCCTGTCAGAGGTACGCTGCCCCAGAGTGGACCTATCTGATCACAGATGCCAGGAACAGTGGGGACAGGGAGACTGTGGTCTTCATGAGTCGTCAGCAGAATTCCAGAACTGAAGATTGAGATCGAACTAGTAGTCCCTGGACTAGAAATAGAGCGGGTGTTGACGGTGACTGTACTAAGACCTCCGATATTGAGCAGGGTGCAAATTTTGATTCTGTGAGATTTGTCTTTTCCAACTTTCGGATATCAGCCACCGGCTCAGGAGATTGCAGCCCTTCGTCTTGAGATTCTACAGCGTGTCATTGGTGAAATTGGCTTTGAGCTTATAAGGGACTGTTGATTAAGCTGTGAACTGTAAATAAACTTGCTTTAAAGAAGATAACTTAGGTCCAAGTGGAAGAACAAAACATTTTGAAATGTTCCATTGAAGAAGAAAGAGGGCTAAGGAAGTCTTTTGAACTGGGTAAATAAAAGTGCAACAAACTGTGAATTGATTTCCAGAACTTCAATGAATTGTGTGTGAGCTTGTTGAACAATAATCAGAGGCAGAGAAAGAGACTTTGAGTTGATCCTCTTGCTGTGCTAAACTGTACTCAATTGAAAATGGAGTCTAGAAATTCGAACCGTAGAGCAAAGTGTGTGATAGGTACACTCATAGTAGGAGTGATAATAGTGGTAGCAGTAGTTATTATCGTGTCTGTAAAAATTTTAAATGATTCGGAAGTTGAATGGTGGGTGTGCAAGGGACATCCACATCTGTTACTTCAAGCACAAATGAGGGTATCGTAGGAACTGAGAAAGCTATATTAGACCAAACTAGTTGCATGTTGCGTGTAGATCTGTCTAAGGGTAACTATACGTTGAATGCCTATGCGAAGTTGTTGTATGAGTACTCGAGCTACACAGAGAGCGAAGTTTGGGATGAGACTGTCAGACTCACGAGCTGAAGATTTAGGGACAAAATAGTATCCCTCAGATGCATGGACTGCCTTATTGATGTCGCGCAAGATACTGAATCCCTTTGTGGGTTGGAAATATCACCACAAAAGAAAGGTCTTTATCAAAAAGGACATAGCCTTGAGAAAGTCGCAGGACGATTTCCCTTTGTAAGCGACAAAACACGTGTTGGCTGTCTGAAGCAAGACCAAAAGAAGAAAGAAAATAAGAATTGAAATAACTTGTGTATAATTTGTGCTTACATCATGCACGAATTGTTGATACACCTATGACGTGTGCTGAGGATTTATTTGTATATTTTGTTGGCTTTGGCCGCTATTTTGGGGAGCTTGGTGGTTCTCCTCACCTTACAGCACCGTCTTCCAAATAAGTGGTTTTAAGTACAAATACATGTGTTATTCTCCTGAGCGGCGCCAATATACCTAGGCATTATACCACTGTTCATTAGTTGTTGCTGTGTGAGTAGGTGAATATGATGGATGTGAGAGATTGTTATGTGTGTGTGCATTTGCCCGAGTCAGTGGAGGAGTGTATCTGTTATCATCACCTCCCCTTGGCGTATGGTATTACATGTAGTCTGTTGCTTAGTATGATTTATGGTAAGGGTCATTATGAATAATATTTCTCCAACTATTATGCGGTGCTTTCAGAAGTTCCAGCCTATAGGCATCTTAATAAGTATGATTATTACAAGCAGGAGAATAGAATGGGGAAGTATTTCATATCTACCGTTACGCTAGATACAGCTTATGCACATCATCATAATTTGACATGCATACTAACCAATATGGTAAAGAAGTTTTTAGATCAAGTGGAAGATAGACATAGACAATTAGCAGTAAAACGTAGTAATAGAGAAGGAAAATTTGAATGTACCAAGGAGGAGTTAGCGCACAAGGCGAAAGGGAGTTATTGTCCAATAGTTTAAGATTTTGAACAGTGAGGAAAACTTTGCACCAGATAAGTACAGACTTACTATGATAAGATCTTTGTGGGATACAGCGTGTGTGATCACATTTTCACAATTGAAGCCACTGCAAAGAAGTTTTTGCAAGATGCGGTGCAAGTAGTACCAAATGTGTATTTTGTCATGTGTCGGAAAAATGCCTATGTACGATTGCCACTGAATTGGTATGGTACATGTTATGTGGCTGTTGTGTTCCCTAAGATCTACCACGTTGAAGATTTGGGACCATTGGAAGGAGGGTTACATCAGAGGGAGAAGCGAGGTGCGAGTGCAGGAGACATTGTTGGAGATGTATTTGGAGAAATGATAACAAGTCTGGGAGTGGTTCTGAATGATATAAAGATTAGAAGGTTGTCAACTATTGTGGATAAGCTGTCAGCGAATACAGCTCAGTCTTTGTTGCTTGTAGATGGAGAGATGGTGTCGATAAGAGCTATGGTGATGCAGAACCACCTTGCTCTAGACGTCTTGTTAGCAAAAGAGGGCAGAGTCTGTAAAATGTTGAGGGCCCAACAGTGCTGTACTTTTATCCCAGACCATAGCAAGGATCTGAGGAAGTACATAAGTAACATCACTGACATTCACCATGACGTGCATGACTTGGCAACAGAAGGAGTCTGGGACAAGGGAGGAAAGGTTTTGGAAAGATTAGAAGCTGGTTTGCCAACCTTGGTAAGGGAATCTCCTTGGTTACATTTTGAAGCCCATCATCATAGTAGTGGTTTGTGTGATTCTCTTGATTGGAATGGTAAAGGCTTATAAGTGGTATAAGGCGGGAAGGCGGGACAGACTGAGGGATCTCTTAGACAGCAAGAGAGGAGAATAGAGAGATTGCAGTACAGTCACTGTGAGAATCTCAAAAGCTTTGAAAGGTTTTGACATGAAAGACTGGCTACAACTTCTGTTTAGGTCAGTTCTTTCTACAGGGAGTTGTGATTGATTGTGATGATACTTGTCATTAGAGGGGGGGACTGATGGAGCGTGATTGTGCTGTTTCATCTGTAGGGGTGCATCATAATCATGAGTAGTTTGCACCTGCATTTATTCTTCGTTGTGTTAACATTTGGGTCATTAGAACGTAAATTGTAATAACATGTGAGGGTTAAATGATAGAAATATTTTGGGCAATGTGAAGAGATTAATGTGGCAGTTGTGCTTTGAATAATGTAAACCTTAGTACTCATTTATAGCTGATTAAGGAAGGCTACTCACTAAAATGTAGTGCATTGATTTAAACATGCACCATATTAATGTGTGTACTTAGCAGAGGGCGAGAAGCAATGTGGAGCGGGTGAGAGAGAAGCACGCGGCGAGAATGCACCTGGGAGGACAAAAGATCGACACAACATGCAGGGGGGTGGGGAAATGCAGAAGGGTGACGGTGAGCAATGGAGTGTAGGGGGAGAGAAGTACATGAGGGAGAGAGCTGGAAAACACATGCATTCTTGTGGAACACTTAATCAAAAAGATGAAAAGTAGTGATTGAAGAGCAAGCAGTGGTAAAATAGATGCCAACCAATCAAAAAAGATAGGGAAGAGGCTATGCTCCATGGGAAGGACAAGCACAAGATTGACAAGCTGAGACAGGAATAAGAAGCCAGCAAATGAGAGTGATAGGAAAGCCAACCAATAATAATCAATGGACAGGCTCCAAGCCCCAGTATGTTCTAGGCATGCCTAGAGTATGTCTCCTACGATCAGACAGGTTTCTCGTTTGCTCAACCTCAAAACCGCCCAGAGAAAAGAATGTCTATTTGTGTCAGGTCCCGTGTTCTCCATGCCACTGTAATCAAGCTATCCTGGCTGAAGAGGGGTAAAACCCCGAAACCGGTCCTAGGATGCTTGGTTCTAGTCCAGGGAGGACCTGGCTTGGCAGTTCGGGCTGGACTGTTCCCATGAGGCACAGGGTCAAGACTGATTTGCATATAGCTGGGTTCAAAGTGGAATGGCATGGTGAGCAAAAAACGATGGATTTAGGCCCAGATCTCTGTAATGGGGTGAATGTATGACATTGTTTTGCATTCTGTCCATCAACTGTTGTTTTTGCAGTATGTCCCTATGTTGTCATGCAGACTGTGAGCCTGAGCAGTATGTAGAAGTGTCAGCCAGCACCCAGTGTGTGTGATCAAATTATGGGAGATTAGGAAGGAGAGGCTGCAGTACAGAAGCTGTAACAAAAACAAATCTTTAGAAACATGTTCATCTTTACCGCTGCTAATAAGCAGAAATGTGAACACTTTACAATGAAGTGCCACAGAGCAACGGATCACTGAGGTAATATAGAAAACAAAAATTTCATGTGGTCAGCATATTGTGCAAAAAGTATTGAGGACCAAAATATCTAGAAGGTAAAGTGCAAATAGGTAAGTATAGATTTACTATTCTTAACTCCACATCTATGTATCTTGAAGATATTTACATCGTCAAGGTAGATATATGGGAGTTACATATTGTAAAACTTTATTTACCTAGAGAAACTTGCCTTCAAAATATTTTTGTCCTCGATATTCTTTAGACTATATTTTGTCTCATGATATTTTTGGTTCCAATATTCTGTGTAAACACCAAAGCAGCAGGTGACATTTGGGAAGCATACCAACTGGCTCACCTAACACACTATGGGGCATATTATCGAGGGCAGAATCGCTGCTTTAGCGGCACTTTTTGCCGCTAAAGCGGCGATATTCATATCGCCCTATTAACAAGGTGGCGCTAACATGCATTAGCGCATGTTAGCTGCCGTTTTGGTAACGCTTTTCATGTTAGTGATATACATCGCTAATGAGATGCAAAATAGGTGTTCCCAAGAAAAACACCATGTAAAAAGACGCAAATACGACATCGCTGTATCAACAACGCTGCCCCTGAACAGCGAAGCGATAACAAAACACACGCTAAGCCCCCATTATCGCATGATTCTAATGCCTGAAAAAAACCTGACTTAGCAGTATTGCCTATGGGAGGTGGATTGTGTGGTAAGGTACACACTCCCCTATTAACACGCATTTCATTAGCGCTGTGAGATCATCGCAGGATTTCACACGCTAATGATGATTATCGCACTCTATCGCTGGATTGTACATCGCCTGTTAGCAAAGCGTTGCTAATACGCCACTAACACGGCAATGTAATTCAGCGATAGAGGGCGATAATGAAAAACACGCTAAGCGCGATTTGCGATATTTATTGCGTTTTCTTGATAATACGCCCCTATGTTTCACATAGGCTACTGATGTAGAAGCCATATCGCTAATGTAATTCACTTGCACTGACGCAAGAATTAGGTCTGATGTTGGACTTATGAAAGAGGTGCTACTGAATTTGAAATAGTCAATCTCAGATTTCTATTGATTTTTTCTTAGCAACAAGGAATTTCTGAAGTTTGACAATTGTGACAAAAAACCCTCTTTCAAAAAGGAAAACTTAAAGTAATAGTACAACTGCCTAAGAGCTGAGAGTCTGTGCTTGGCAACAAACAAGAACTGATGTCACTATCATTCAAGGTAATTGAGCAGGATCCCGCGTGAAATCTTCCTTTATTTGCTCGTCATGTTGGCCATCACATTTTTTATTTGATGTGAATATGTTTGTGCTACTTTTTAATCTTGAAATAAGAGCAGTTTTACATTGCTATGTATTACACAACCGAAAGAACATAAACCTATTTTGATTTCTACGTTTTGACCATCCGTTTACTTACTTTATTTCTTCCCCTCCTCAAAGGTGTCAAATTAAATTGATGTTTTGCCTAGGATTTTGGTTCTGAATTTTGAGCCTTTGTCCTGAAATTTTAGAGTCACTGCCCAGAATTTGCCTCCATGTAAGGCGGCCACCCAATTAGTCACAAGGCCAAGCAATTGAAGCCACAACCTACCTTCCATGGCTGAACTAACTTGCAACAACTTTGGCTGTTGATCAAACCATAAAAATTCTTCCACTTGTTCAGTCTCTGCTCACTCAAGTCAGTGGGAAAAAAAAACATGACAAGCCTTGCCAGACTAACTATTTTGTGAAGAGACTTTTCCTTCACCATTCTCTTTCACAGGAGAATCCCCCTCAGCTGAGACCCCCCTACAAATGGGCAATGGGCAAACTCATGGCACAGATGTCTGTAGAAAACACATTCAGATCGTAAAAATCAACTTTTTTGCAACATAAGGATATTATCGTGTCAGCCAGAGCAAAAGTACACTGTCCAAAGAAAATGTAACAATATAATCTTGCAAGCGTGATACCTTTCTTGGGCTGAAGTCTATTTTTATATTTTGTAACGTTTAAAACCACATAGATCCTTTCCCCAGGCACTTGAAACAGATATTGCCTTTATTGGGAATTGCAAGCTAATTACATTATACGGTTGCGTGAGAAGAAATGCAACTTTTTTTAGGGGAACGGGAAACGTGTCCATTTTTAAAAGTTCTTTTCAGCTGTGGTTTCGAGCAATTGCCTTTAAGGGAGTGAGAGCAAGATTGGGATTGTCATACTGTGGACACACATTTTAACTGACAAATTCCTCTAAACAAAGCGCAAATAACGCCATGTGCAACTTTCATCTCTGAGTATCGGGTAACTTTGGAATCCTAGGAGAACTGATATCTTACCTAGGAAAAGTGTTAAATATATTAGTGAGGAAACACTAGTTCATGTATTTAGTAGAAAAATCTGGCACATGTGTTGCTTTATATTGGCCATCAGAATGACAATACATATGTGAGGACTTCCAACAACTTTCAGTTAGTTTAGTGGAAATTAAGGGGTACATGCATCAATGTAGGAAATTGCAATTCCATAATTGCAATTATTAATGAATCGCAATTATGGAATCGCAATTGCCTATGCATGTAGGTTTCGCTAAAATATTAGCGATTGCTACATTTTCCTTAATTGTGAGTCGCAATTTGTGATTCCCTAAATCCATTCGCTATTTAGGTAATCGCAAAATTTGCGATTCCCTAAATTGCGGAATTGCATTTGGGTTGATGCATCCCAAATGCAAAAATACCGGTCGCAAGGGGGCAGATGATGCGAATCTGCCCCTTTGCAACCGGTATTGACAATAATGCATGTGCCCCTATGGGGCACATGCATCAATGTAGGCAATTGCGATTCTATAATTGCGCTTATTAAGGAATCGCAATTATGGAATCGCAATTGCCTATGCATGTAGGTTTCGCTAAAATATTAGCGATTCCTACATATTCCTTAATTGCAAATCGCAATTTACGATTCCCTAAATGCATTTGCATTTAGTTAATTGCAAAATTTGCTACTACCTAAATTGCTAAATTTGCGATTACCTAAATTGCAAAATTGCATTTGAGTTAATGCATCCCAAATGCAAAAATACTGGTCGCAAGGGGGCAGATTCTGCAAATATACCCCTTTGCAACCAGTATTTACAATGATGCATGTACCCCTAAATACTTCACTTTTAGTATGTGATGTTTACCTTTATACATTGACAGCAAAAAGTAATCAACATAACGATTGCCCCCTTAGTTCTTCGGTATGGTATGGGACAAACAATGCAGTAAGTTCATCCAGTTACTTAATAGTGCTTGGATGATCTGACTGTGCTTTTGCATGCACTTTCTGCTCTAGGGGTATTGAGTTGAAATATTTCAGCTCTAGTGTGGTGATGAACAGCCGGTGTCTAGTTTGACTTCACCTTGTTGAGTGTGAACTCCAACGATGTCAGGAGCTTTGCCATCGTCTGGAGGTGGTCAACAACTGACTGTGGTGAGCCTGCCTTCAACAGTGAGCCATCGAAATAGGAGAAAATTGGTATCCCTGTCCTCTGGTATATGACGGGTATATGAAAATATGCGTCCTGAGGGTACAGGGATGCCATCCATTCCCCCCAGTGAAGAGCAGACAGGATTTGGGCCAGCGTAAGCATTTCGAATTTGTCCGTCAGCAGGAAAGCATTGAGAGGTTGAAGGGCCCGGTCAGAGACCCCAGTCCTTATTGGAAACTTTGGACACTTGCATCTCTTGTAACAGAATAGACAGAGACTCCTCTGAAAGTAGCTCTGATGTGGGGGAAAGATTTGAAGGGGCAAAAAAAGGGGTCAGGCATAACCATGCTGAATGATTTTTAAGACTCATCTGTCAGATGTGATGGATCACCACAGTGGCATAACACAGGCCCCTGTATCGCCCGTGGTGCGGGGGCCAAGCTCCAGGGGGCCCTCTCAGCACAGTGCTCTGGCAGTGAGCTCCCGATTGAGTCCGGAGAGGGCCCCTCCAACTACCTTGTAGGGGGGCTCCCACAAGTTACATTGCACCTGTGGAACATCACACTGGGAGGAAGTGGTGAGTTGGGCCCCTGACAGAATGTGTGTGTTCTACTAAGGGTAAATTAAAGTGTGACGTTGACTGCAGGAGCTGGGGACTGTTATGACTGTTGTTTCTACTGGCCTGCATGTTGCCTTCCAGACCCACGTACCCAGCCTCGCAATGATTGGTGTGATTACAGCAGTAGATGGGAAGACTGTTGTTGCCTATACGCTAGCACCCTGGAGTAGCCCTTGAATTTTCGTAAATTATGCTGAAACTGCTTGGCTGGGGTTGACAGACCCATGGAGCATGTTTTGGGTCTACTACCTTTAAAACGTTCCTAGAAAGAATCTGATTTTTACCAACCATCAACAGGTATATCTATGACAGAGGCTTGATCATCTCCAGAAAATCCAGTTGAACACATCCATGCATATCAGTGGAGCACAACACAGGTTTTAACTGCTCCAGGCAATCAGTGGCATCTAGGCCAGCACAAACCACATTTGTGGTCATGTTCTGTCCATTATAAAAGGTCTTCCGGTACTGACGGCAAGATTTTGAGGGCCATGTTCCCATGAGCACTTGTGTAGCGACTTGATAAATAAACACCATTGACTGATCTCAATGTCAGGCTCAGAGAAGAAAAGATATGTTTTCCAAACATCTCAATCCTCTTAAAGTCCCTAACCGAAGGAGTCGTGGGGAACGAATTGGTGTTCACCCTCCTGGTTAAAGTCTGAACCACCAGGCTTTCTGCAAAAGGATGTTCAGTCAAAAAATTGGGATCCCCTGGAACTGGTTTGTGATGACTGTCTACCTGCCTATTTACTGGTGGGCAGGAACGAGGCTTTGACCAAGTGCCCCTCAAGGTATTAGTAAGGGCCTTGTTAAAGGGGAGTAGGAGTTCAGGCATGGCTGGCCCTGGCTGCAAAATGTCTGTAAGGACATTTTTTGGTGTGTCATCTTTAGGCAGCTGCAAATCCAGGACCCCACTTCCCAGACCTGGAAAGATAATTGAGCCTCTGCTGGGGTGTGCTGCGGGGTAGAGGCACTGGTTCGGAGTCAAGCTGTATTACAACCGGTTGCACTTTTGTATAATGTGACATCAGTTGAGATCGGGCGGAAGTTGGGTCAGTATCAGACATTAGCGCGGAATCAGCACTATGCAGACAAGGAACGGATTGGCGTAGGTCTTTGAGCTAGAAGCCCCTGAGGTTTGTTGGGGCCCAAACACATGCCACAGGGAGCCAGAAGTGCACCAAAAATCTGCAGCATGGCCTCCTTAAAAGTATCAATCTTCTCCAAAGTACCTGATGGCCCGGTAAACTTGAGGTGCATTGGAATCAGTTGGAGATTTGGCTTTGCAAACAGGGACGTAGAGGTAGACCGACTGACTTTGTGACGCACTCACGCCTTCTCTTTGGATACAGGGTGGTAGAATGGGGCTGAATCCCGCTGGTCAGGTGTGCCGAGCGCGAGCGGCCAGCGAACTACAAAGATGGCCGACTCCCTCGTTTGTACATGCGCGGAAGTCGGCAAAGGAGCTTCAAATCCAGCCGCAGGGACACTTCGCGTTCCGCTTCGGGACTGCTTAGTTGCTTCCAGGTTCTTACCTGTGTTTCCAGGTCGTCGCGTCTCATCGTCGGTTTGCTCCTCATCGCAGCTCCCCGGGCTATGGATTTCCTAGTTCAAGGCACGGCACTCGTCTCTTGATCGTCGTATCCTCATCGCGGTAGGCTCTAAACCCAATGGGAAGCTTCCTAGAATCTGTTCTCCAACCGCGGTAGGCTCCCGAACCCCTCTGGGAGGTTTTACCTATTTTTAAAGAACAAACAAAAGAAAAGCTGCATAAATCCTATGTCGATATGGTGTTTGCTCACAGCTTTATACTAGCATGCTCATTTTCTTTATGACACTTATCTGATTGATGCTTCAAGTTGATGGAGGTTTGATTTTCCATTGTTTCTTGTCGATTCCTGAAGAGATAAATGAATGGATTATTTACCTGCAGTTAAGGTAATTTATGTTTTGGACATTACGGAGAACCAATTTATCTGGAGCAGTTCTTACATGACTTTTAGTGGGTTCCATTACCGCATTCTCCTTATATCAGACATGCAAACATACTGAAGCTGTATAAAATGTCATGATTGTGGCAGGGATGAGGCGGGGTCCAGTTGAGGATACACTAAAAGACGACCTCAGGATATACCGAGTGAATGGGAAGCGTGTGCCTGCCATACTGCAATCCCCAGCATCCTCTAGGGTTGACTCAGGAAGTGGCTAGGTAGGTCAGCTGTGCGGGATCTAGCACCTCCTGGTCAAGGAAACGGTTTGTTGTTCCGTTTACTGCTTGGATTCATGGACTTGCTCTAGCATTTTCTTTCATTTGGGGTATCCCTGACTCGCACTCTTGAGTGTGAGTGCTGCTCTGCCTTCAGCGCTGAAGCCATGCTGGGTTACTGTGCCGTTTTCCTGTCCGGGAACAGCGAAGTGGATTACGGAGTTTCGCTGTTCCACTTGGGGTACCTCTTTCCTGCCGTGGAAGCCGGCTGATACCTGTCGTTGGATCTGTTTTCTTTCATTGTATCGAAAGGCGGCACGAGTCCTGAAGAGTGTGCCTTCAATCTTCCTTCGTATTCGCCTGCTCCTGTGACGTAACAGGGAGCAGCTTCCCTCCTGGACAGATAAGTGATTAGAACACACGGCGTTCTTTATTCCTTGACCATTTTTGTTCTATTTTTGTGGTGGTGACGTTTGCCAATTACCTCAAGACTAATCCTTGTTTAGCCTTGCACGGGAAGAGTGCCCGGGTTGCAGGACTTTCCGATCTCACTATTAGACACTCCCTCACGTGTTTGGCATTCTCTTTGGTTTATGGGCACAATTTTGCAGGACATTGTGGAAAACCATTTGTTTTACTATTATGATGTATGCTGAGATTGTGAGTATGTTTCTATAGGAGGAGGGTATCAGGTTAAGGGGGAAGCTTACTGGTATGCATGTGTTTTGATTCTTGTTCCCTCTCTTACACAAAGGGTCCTTCTGTCCTGGAAAATGTGCACATGTTTCCTGGTGGTCTACCATAATCCAGCGAGGTCCGACCGGCGAATCCGCAGCTCAGCTGTGTTTGTTATTTTGTCCCATTTCCCCTTTTCCCGGGTGCACTGCTTATCAGGGAAGTGTAGTACAGCATACTCCCTGTGTGACAGTGTGCGAGTGAACTGGGGGTCAAGCATCTTTCCATCATCCCCGCTGGGCGTTCTAGAAGGTTAGTGACTAATTGTATACCAGTCCTGACAAAACGACAAGTCCACATTGTTTTACCGGCCTGGATGATGGAACCCAACGAAACACTAACGTCATTACTAGAGACCCTAACCACTTTGCAGATTGAAGTTCAGGCCTTCAGAGCAGAAAATCAGGATTTGCGCAAGGAGCTAGGGACTATGTGCAGGGAAGTAGCAGGGCTGTCAAGGAGAGGAAAAACGGAAAGTACCAGAGGGCCCTACATTAGATAATGGGCTCTGCCACCTCCCTTACATTCAGAGGAAGTCTCTTCTGAATATCTTCCTTCACAGACAATTGAAGGGAGTACCCCTAACCCCAGGTTTTTTGCTGTGAACCATACCTCCCCTCAATACAACGGCACCCATGCTCCTATTAATGTGATACAGCAGCCACAGATACCTCTTGCTCCTCGTGAACGGTTCTTTGGGGACCCAAAGAAGTTTAGCATCTTCTTGAATCAGTGTTGATTACATTTCCTTTGCAAACCAATAGTTTTTCATAATGACCAAGACAAGACAGCCTTCGTGATGTCATACCTGGGGGGGAGTGCAGCAAGCTGGTCTATTACGTTGATCGAAAGAGATGCTCCCGTTCTGTATGACTTTAAAGCCTTCTGTGATGAGATGCGGAAACTATTTGACCGGAGATCTCATCATCTCTCTCTGTATAGAGAATTGATTACCTTGAATAAGGGAACACAGGACTTACTGACCTACATAACCATCTTCAATCGACTTGTGGTTGAAACGGATTGGCCTGTGGACAAGCGTATCTCATTGTTTTACCAAGGTTTATGTGGCGAGTTGGCGATGACATACTAGCCCAAGTGGTACACATGCCCCAGACCTGTGATGAGTTAATCGAACTCACAGTACAGCTAGACCGTCGTCTTCAGGAGCGGAAGGGTGACAAAGGGAAGACAGAATTGCGCTATTACTTCCCTCGATCCAAACCAGTGGTGGAAGAGGCATCTCGCTCTTCCGATGTTTTGGAACCCATGCAGATTATTGGGATACGTGGTCCGCTAACCTTGGAGGAGAGGGAAAAGAGACGCAAAACAAGCCTTTGTCGATATTGTGGTAAAGGAGGGCATTTTCTTAGGAAGTCAAGAGCCCGAACAAGGACTGGGGAAAAGGCACCAGCAGTACAGATGCATGCAGTCCTGCAACAAGGATGGAAACAGTGGGAGAATTTGGAAAACTGCAGAACTCGAACAAGACTGAGATCTCTTGTTCGAGCGGAAACTACCCCGAGATCTCTTCAATTGTGGCAAACTCTGTACAAACATTGGTCGCCCATATCAATGTGGTCGTCGCCTTGTTGTTGGGATATGAACTCCGCCAAAGAGTGCTAGCCCTACTCGATTCCGGTGCCACTGGTAACTTCATTGATCAAACCTATGCCCAACTATTAGGATTACAATGTGAACTAAAGCGCAACCCCGAACCTGTGAAGGCTGTGGACGGGACAGCGTTGACGTCGGGATCAGTGAAGTACCACACCCGGCCTCTGTTGATGCAATATGGAGAAGACCACTACGAATACATTCAATTTGATCAAAAGGATGTCGCTTATTTCCGCCTTATATTGGGTATGCCATGGTTAACCTTGCATGATCCTTTCGTGAGTTGGTCTGCTTGTTCAGTAACCATGAACTCTCCGTTCTGCAAAGAACATTGTAGCAATATGAAAGTCTGTCAGCAGAAGACCTGAATAACACAACCAGGTTACTTTGCAGCAGGTTGTAGCATTCCTCTGTGTTGTTCCGTTGTCTCCGTCCCTCCAGAGTATGTCCAATACCATGCTGTATTTAGCAGACAACAAGCAAGTCAAATGCCCCCACATAGGGAAGGCGACTGCCGCATTGGCCTGTCCCTGGGAGCTACCATTCCATTCAGATGAGTCTATACTCTAACGGAGCCTGAAACACAACACTATAAGGAATACATTGAGGAGAACCTCTGATCGGGATTCATTTGTCCTTCATCCTCACCTCTATCTTCATCTCTGGGAAAGAGGGGGACCTTAGGCATTGTATTGATTACAGGGCAATCAATTGAGTCACTGTCAAGAACCGATATCCCTTACCACTCATTTTGTTCTGCTGGACCAGTTAAAGGGGGCTCGGGTCTTTACCAAATTAGATCTCTGTGGTGCCTATCATTTGGTACGAGTAAAACAAGGCGACGAGTGGAAAACGGCCTTTCGCACGAAGTTTGGGTTCTACGAATATCAAGTGATGCACTTTGGGCTTTGTAATGCCCCCGCAGCTTTTCAGTATTTCATGGATGAGGTGTTACATGGGTACCTCGATGCATTCTGCATAGTTTACATAGATGACATCCTTATCTACTCAACCACCATGGAATAACACGTCGGACATGTGAGGGCCGTGATGGAACGCTTACAGGAGAACTCCCTCTATGCGAAGCTTGAAAAATGCCTGTTCCATGTGCCTGGGACCGAGTTCTTGGGGTAGGTAATAAATGAGAAAGGATTACGAATGGACAAAAAAATAAGTCTAGGCCATCACTGAATGGAAGTCGCCTCAGAATGTGAAAGAACTCCAAAGCTTCCTTGGGTTTGTGAACTTCTAAAGGAGGTTCATTAAGGATTTCTCTTGTATTGTGCAACCCATCACCCGGCTATTGAGAAAAGGAGCACAATTCATCAGGAGTGAGGAAGCAGAAGCAGCATTCTAGGACTTAAAAACAAGATTTACAGAGGTCCCTATCCTACGTCATCCTGACGTTCAGGTGCCCTTTGTGTTGGAAACTGAGGCTTTTCAGTTTGCTTTAGGGAACATCTTATTGCAACGACATCCGGACAATTGACAACTACATCCAGTAGTGTATTTTTCAAAGAAGTTCAACCCCAATGAATGTAACTACAGCATTACAGACAAGGAACAGCTGGCTATAAAAGGAGCATGTGAGGAATGGAGACATTACTTGCTAGGAGCCACCCACACCATAGAAATCTATACCGATCATAGGAATCTGCTTTTCCTAAAGACAGCTTGAGCTCTTACTCCAAGACAAGTGAGGTGGACCCTATTCTTTTCGGAGTATGACTTCATGATCAAATACAGGCCTGGTCCACAAAACGGCAAGGCAGACGCCCTCTCCAGGGAGAATCACACAACCAAACTTGAAAAAGAGGAACAGCCTGTTATCCCCCAAAACGCGGTGTTCCCAAGCCCAGAACAGGCGGTTATCACTACCACCGATTTCTTGGATGAAGTAAAGGCTCACTCAGTGCTCATGGATCAACATGCTTAGATCCAGGAAGAACCAGCCCTTCTGTCTCAAAAAGGGGACTTCCTGTTTCGCCCCCAGGCTCTTTTTCTACCCCCTGAAGCATTGCACAGCCAAGCATTGACCTGGACACACAATTCTATGATAGGGGGCGCATCTGGGTATGCACAAGACCATTGCCTTGATTGCATGTCATTTCTGGTGGCCGAATTTCGTCAGGATGTTCTGCAGCATATTAAGAGTTGTGCTGTCTGTGCACAGGGAAAAACCATACAATGATTAGAAGTTGGTAACCTGCACTCATTGCTAAGTTCAAGTTGATCAAAAATATTGATTTTGGGATGCTATCCTGGTGCGTGCACCATCCCTGTGCACCCAAGTATATGTTCAATGAAGCTGATACAATTCTGTAGCAGTCCCAGGAAGCACTCTCCAAGTAAGATGAAAAATCATTGTGACCCAAGTTCATGCATTTAATAATTTTCTCTTTATTCATTCTTTTTGCGTTATCTGATGTTTGAACAGAAAATCTCAATTTTCAAGTGCTTGTAAAATGTCAATACAGGCCTTTTTACAGCATGTTAAGATGCTCCATCCATTATGTCACATGAAGTAATGAAACCCAATGCATTTTGGCCATTTTTGCCCTTCTTCGCTGGTAACTGTGAATATTTAAAAAACGCACGTCAAGGAACGTCATTCTCAACGCATACAAAATTACATCTTCAAGATGCCTTTTATCTGTAAAACTATATAATGTGAAAAGCATCACTCTAATGCTACACCCTGTCATTCAAACAGTGAAATACAAACGTAGTCATTAAATCATACCTTTAATGAAAACCCCGTAATCCTCACTTTAAAAACCGTGTTATAAAAAGTGAAATACAAACATACTCCTTAAACCATGCTTTCAACAAAAGGCTCATAACCCTCGTGTTCATGACAATGCTACACTTCAAAACCAAAAAGTAAAATGCTTTTTTAAACCCGTAACCCTTACATTCCCAACTGTACATTTAAACCTTTGGTCTCCTCCTACCTCCATAAAGCAAATTAATGAACTGAAAACACCTCCGTGTTAATCCGCCTCACGTTAACAAAAAACTAAAAAATACCTCCCTTTATAACCTGAAAGGTAACCCACAAAAACACGTGATTCCTCCCTGCGTGTAGACATATAAACAACCCAGCTAAAAGCATATGATACAAACAATCTTATGAAAGTACATGAAATATTGCATGAATATTGCAAAATAAACATAAACATGAACATGACACTTCAAGTATCCGTTAGAGATGCGAGCGTTCAATCCCATTGATGTTGAAAGTTCATTTGAATGCAAATAGTCAGTGGGTGCTGGGTCCCGGGTGGGACCGAAAAATGCAATACAATGATCAGGAGTTGGTAACCCGCACTCCTTGCTAAGTTCAAGTTGATCAAAATGATTGATTTCGGGGTGCTATCCTGGTGCGTGCACCATCCCTTTGATAATGCAAAAAGAACGAATAAAGAGAAAATTGGTTAAATGGATAAACTTGGGTCACAATGATTTTTCATCTTACTTGGAGAGTGCTTCCTGGGACTGCTACAGAATTGTATCAGCTTCATTGAACATATACTTGGGGGCACAGGGATGGTGCACGCACCAGGATAGCACCCCGAAATCAATCGTTTTGATCAACTTGAACTTAGCAAGGAGTGCGGGTTACCAACTTCTAATCATTGTATTGTATTATACACTTCTTCATTGTAGAAGAACACTCTGATCAGGCACAATTCTTTAATGCGGTGGCACTGTGCATTTGGTCTCAATTCTTCGGTGAAGTGGTGCAGTATGTTGAGGCACAATTCTGTACTCCAGCAGTACAGTCCCCTCAGCAAAAATATTTGCCACGATTCCCATTTGGAACTGTTTGTATGGAGAGATTGTGCGCACACTCCTAAGGGTATGTAGATTGCTCTCCACAGCCTCCCTGTGTTGGCAGACCTGTACACCACCAAGGGTCAAGTGGCTTCTGGCTCTCCCTCAACAGTCATACCTTCTGCACGGTTGGTAGGTACCTTCCCCCTTCCAACAGGAAGTAGGCTTCTAGTCACTTCAGATCTGAGGATGAATGATGTTTCATCACCTCTGGGTAGTAACCTGTCAGGCTGACACCAGCTATGGTTGATTAGCAATCCTCTCAGCTATGCATAGCACACCCTTCCTTGGTCAAAGGGAACTTGAAACTGGAACAAAAAGTGGGCCAGTAGCTCCCATTTTTTTATAGCCAAAGCAAACCAGTGACGTGGATTTTTGTCTGTATTTCCAAGACCAGTTGGTGGGGGTTCTTCTTTCAATTGTCCTCTCTAGATTGCTCCTCAGACACAGACCTTGTGTAGAATAAAGGCCCTCACAACTGGGTGATCTCCAGTCTGGAGAACCCACAACAGAGGCGAAAGGGGTATTATATTCCTGCACCTGGCTATCAAAATCCACACGAAGCAGTGATCAGAGAAGAAACAAAAGCCTGGTTTCACCCAAAGTGGACCCTTTCCCCTTGAACAAGAAAATGCAGTTTCACTGGTCACCCAAACTATCTGTCAAATGGCAGTGCTTCATGAAGCTAATCAGCAGCTCCTCTGAGCAAAAGCCTTCATTGAATTTCTAAAGGAGCCTTGTCTCCTGTGTCCCCACTTCAGTGTTGAGGTTTCCTCTCTCCAGCTTCAGGTATGTCAGCAATTCGTTTTCAATCTCTGTCAAAACATCATCACTTTCAATTTGTGCACAGAAACATGCCAGGGGCTTCCAAAATTTAACCCAGAGCCCTCCATTACTAAAGGTCTCCCATACACAAAATGCATGTACCACAAAGGCCACGTGCATACACTTGGGATGTTAGCACTAGAATCTGGATTAGCACCTAGAAGCAGAACTTCACACAAATTAGCCAGTAGGCATCGATTCTGGTGACACAAGTAAAAGGTTCTGATCACAAATGTAGATTCACAAAACACAGTTTGTTGTCACCACCATTTTGCGTGCTAAACCTACGAAAGAGACAGTAGTCCACTGCTAGTAAATGAGAGCTCTCTCTGTGCAGCCCTCCAAATCACAGGGCAGGTCTGGGCCTCAGTTATGCCAAAGGACGGGCCTAGACACACACTAATTTAGTATGAGGCTAGTGTAAAAAATCAGTCACCAGGAGACCAGATACTCAAAGTTAGGCACTCAGGGAAGGGGGACATGACTGTACGCTTTGAGGAGCCATTCACATTACAACATATGGTGTTTTACTATTGCAAGTGAAAAGTAATATGTTGCTCCATTTTTTAATGCAGGAACAATTGTGAATCTGCATAAATAGCCGGTTTAGGCCGGGATAGAAATCCCTACATGGAATGACTGGAAGATGAGGTTCACTTATGTCATGGAATGTTTACAAAAACCTACCCAACCAGGAGCTAATAAGCCTAGGAATGGTGGGAATGAAGCCATTGAATCAGCCTGACATTAGAGCTCAACCCCATCTAAAGCTGTCCACTGGACATAAGCAGCTGACAACCGCACAAGCTGTGGATATTTTCTGGTTTTAGGATAGACTGGTTAGTTTGACCACCACTTGATACAAAAGCTTGTAAATGTTCTTCCCTTACCAAAGTAGGGTTCTTTAACCAATACCGAGAATAGAGCAAGAACTCCATAAATGAAGTCCTCTTACACAGTTGACTTATTGCACCACTCACTGCAAATGGCCAAAAAAGAGACCAATTTGAATCAATGTCGTGAAACTATTACAATGTCAGTAAGCAGAACCGCATCTACCCTAATGTATTGTAGCAAGATTCGTGCAAAATGAGAGAGTGTAATCCACATCCTGTTGAGGTTTTTAAATGGGCTCCTTCTGAGAAGGAAGAAAGTCCTACATCAATAGCCTAGTCACTTGAACACACCATGCTTCATCTGGGGCCGCATTATAGAAGTGCCCCCAGGGCACAATGCGTTTTTTCGCACCCTCTGGGCACTTTGGCATTATCGAAGGGGCCGCAGACACTTGTGCATCCCTTTCTGTAATTCTGAAAGTGCTGGCACACATATAGCGCCAGCGCTTCCTCAAGAGGGCGTTCCCTCAATTGCATGGAGGCTTGGCTCCATGCAAATGTGGGAATCCCTTTTCCTCTGCATATGCGCCGTATTACAGACGCAGGCGCAGAGGCAAAGATGATCTCAGGAGCTGCACTGACAGTACGCCCCCTGATTGCAGCCCTCTGGCGGGGGGGAAAGGGGGTCCCATGGACCCCTCAGACATCCTCTTGCAGGTGGGTGCAGTCACTAACTACACCCGCCTGCAAGGGGATCTCTAATCCCCTTTAAAAGTGCAGCGGGGGAGGGCGTGACTTACCGAGCCAAGATGGTGGACGCACCTTGAGAGTGCTCCCGGACCCCTCCGCCATCCGCCCGTAATCCTCACGCTATGAGAGCCATCCTGCCCTGGAATCGGTTGCTCTCTCAGCGCAGCAACTTTGGCTGAGCCCTTGGGAGTGCGGAGCCTCGAGCCTCATCGTCCCACTGTTGCAGACCGGCCGGCCGTATCTCGCGGCCAAGATTGCGGCTCCCTCGCCTTGAATGCGGCACTTGCCGCCCTAGGAGTGCTGTGCCTGGCCCCGTATCCGGGCACCTGGGCGTGCGGAGGTGCTCCTCTGCTGCGGACTCACCCAGAGGAAATTGCCGGCCCTAGGCGGTGCTCGCATCCTTCACCGCGCCTCCTGGTCTCCCTTGCCGGCGCTGGAGGGAGCGGGCCTGGTGTGCGGAGACCCAACTGCCTACTCCTGCTACTACGTTCCCATTTGCGCCCGGCCTCCCCCAGCGGCGTGTCCGCGACACCAGTTGCCGCATCGGGCAGCGGGAGTTGGAAGACAGCGGCTATTGCCTCCTGCACACCACGAGGTGCCTCTGACGGCCCGGGAGCCGAGGCGTGGCGGATCATCAGGCGGGTGAGTCCTGGCGGCGGAGGGGGTCCGGGGACATTTTTTTGGAGGCCCCCCACATGCGGGGGAGGCCGGCTGAGGTGGGGGCCAGCCCCGAATAGCCCCATTCACTATTTGGCCTGGCTGGATCTCCCTCCCCCCCCCGGACCCAAGCGATATCTGGGCCGGCTCCCTGAGCCCTGGGGACATCTCGAGGCAGCGTCTTGCGGCACGCAGCAGTCCCCAGGCTGGCAGTGGCCAGAGGGATGTCATCGGCTGCATAAATCGAGCGGCAGGAAGCCTGTGACTGGGCCCCCTAACCGCCTTCTTGGTCCCCCGGCCTACCGCCACCTGACCTGAAGAGAGCGCCGGAGCTGTTGCGGGGAAGACCCCCCCTGGTCATGCCCCAACATCCTGGTTCCGTCCCGCCATCATTAAAGACGGAGAATCCGGCGACAGGGGCTTTCGGCCACGCATGCCGAGTGGTGCCCAGCTGCGTATGAAGGGCTCCATAAGTGGCCCTCGTCCTGCATCTCCTGGGTCCTGGTTTCATCTTGCTGTGGCCGAGGTTCTGGAGCGGCCCCCTCCCCCGTACCATTGCACACCGGAGTTGTGGCCTAAAGGGGTGCGGCCGACTGCTGGCTTCTCCTCTGCTGCCCTACCTGTGTGCTCTGTGGCCCTGGTGGGCGGGGGCCTCCCTGTGGCCCTGGTCCAGGATTCTCTCCTTCTCTCCCCCCTCCTTCTTTGCTGCTGAAGGTTCATTCTGCCTGGGGAGGTGGAGTCGGCCGCACATATCGGGCTGCGGCGGATTTGAGTGGGCTTCACCTTTGCTCTGGCTGCTCCCCCTAACTAATCTTGGCCCATCTGGGGTGGACCACTAGCCCCATGCTGCAGGATCCACCTGCGGGGACTGTGGGAATCCTCAGCTCTAAGGAGTGCCACCATGGGCAGAACAGACAAACCGGCAAAGTCCCCTGCCACCCAAACAAAAATGGACCGTTTCACCACCTCGGATGTGGGGGCGACCAGGGGTGCCGCTGAACAGGAGCCTCCACCGCCCGCGGATTTGTCCATTATCCTACAAGCCATCCATGCCTCACAAACCTCGGTGGAAGGCAAGATCGCGGAGGTGCGAGTGGACATGACTCTCATCCCGCAGGACCTTCGAAATGCCACAGACCGGATCAAGGAGACTGGAACTCGAATCTCCACCGTGGAAGATGACGTTCAGCAACTTAAGGAACAGATGGCTCGTCTCCAGTAATACACTCGAGAGTTGCATCGCCGGGCGGAGGATGCAGAAAACAGGTCCCGGCGCAACAACCTCTGCCTGGTTGGCTTCCTGGAGGGAGCGGAGCAGGGCCTCACGGCGGACTTCCTGGAAAATTGGTTACGATCCCGGGTCCCTGAGGGCTCTCTCTCTCCATGGTTCGCGATTGAGCGGGCCCACCGATCTCTCGCCCCTAAACCACTGCCAGGTGCGGCCCCCCGACCAGTCATAATGCGGGTTCTCAATTACCAAGACCGCGACGCCATCCAGGCTGAAGCTCGCAAACAACAGCGGCTCCACTACAAAAACCACACAATCATGATCTTCCCGGATTATACCCGTGAGGTCCAGGGTCAGCACTGCTGCTTCGGTGAAGTCAAGCAAAAACAGAGGGCACTCAACATCCAATATCGGCTCCTTTTTCCGGCATGCCTGCGAGTGGTGTTCGCTAACAAGACCTTGTTTTTTTACACTCCTACTGAGGCCTGAGCCTGGGCGACAGAGGAGCGCCCTCTGAGGACTTGTGACTGGAATCCACTCCCAGGGGGGGTGGATGGTGGACCCGTCCATCCCGCGCCTTCTGCCCCCCAGCCTCAACGTAACCGCTCCCGCAGGCGCCGTGGACAGAGACGAGCCCGATCGGACTCCCCACCGGGACCCTCCCGACAACCAATATTATTTTCTGAAGAATCCTTGGCTGGGCGGCGCTCTGGCTCATCCGGCCGCCTGGACCGTGGAGGTGCTTCGCCCCGGCCGTCCTTGCTGAACCTCCCAGACACGGACCATTCCCGTAGCCCAATGCTCCTGATGGATCCTGCTTGAACTCGTCTCTGCCTGCCGGGCTTTGCTCCGCAGCCGGAGACTGTGTTTAGACTCATATAGTTATTTTCTTCCTGATGGACTCGACTATGCATATCCGTCATGAGGGGGGGTCCTCCATACTTCCCCATTCCCAAGCGTTCTAGTTTGGTCTTTGTTTCACTTGTTCATTGTTAGGGTGACAGATACTTCTGTTCCTGAAGTGTAGGGTGGGGGGTGGGAGTTGGGACGGGGGGACCATTGTCCCGAGTTTTTCTTTTAGTTTGTTTCATTTGTTATTTAGTTTTGTCACACCAGCAGTCACATGGCACCCTGATTTGCACCCGGTGGGATGCACGGACTTCTCTCTGGACACCTAACTGGGCCTTCTAGCATCCCATTTCGATGCCGGGCCTCCCTTTGGAATTTTACTGATACAGTGCCACACTCTGCCACTATGCCTGACACACCTCTACTAAGCACTTCCCTGTGCATCATGTCCTGGAATTATATTGGCCTCTTGGACCGTTTTAAGCGCATGGCTGTCTTACGTTATGCGCAATGCCTTGGGGTGAACATTCGACTGTTACAGGAGATGATTTGTTGGGTAATCACTGCCCCTTTTTAACACGCTACGGCTATGACAGGATTTGGCATTCAGGAATCACTCGTGGATCCCGAGGGGTGGCGATCTTGGTAAAACGTTCCCTTCCCCTTGTGCCTGTGCAAGTATTACTTGACGCTCAGGGCACCTTTGTGGCCCTCAGTGGCACACTAAACGGTAGCCCCCTCAATCGTGTGTCGCTCTACTCTCCTCCCTCAATGTTAACGGCAACCCTATCCAAATTTGCTGACCTCTTGGCATCCCTGCCCCTGGGTCCCACTTTCCTCGGGGGCGACTTCAACGCGGTCTCCTCACCTGCCCTTGATGAGACCGATCCCCCTTCCCCTACTAGACTCGCACAGGCGAAACAGTTGACGACTTGGTCCGAATCGTTGGGTCTATGTGATGCATGGCATATATGGCACCCACATTCTGAACAGTTTACACACGCCTAGGCACCACTCGCAGGCGCATATTGATGACATCTTCGTTCCTTTGACGGACTGCCTCATGACTCTGGATGTTGCTATCCTCCCTCGAGGTATCTCTGACCATTCCCCGGTAATGATTCGCACGCCCCCCCCCACCTCTATGTGGCAAACATGGAGGTTAAATGCTTGGTTCCTTCAGGACAGGGAATTTCGGTAGGTGGTTGGACGGGAACTCAGACAACACTTTCTCTCTAATGACGGATCCGTCTCCTCCCCGGGCACCCTGTGGGAGGCGGGTAAGGCCACCATTAGAGGGATCACCAAGGGCCAGCTCAAGCTCCAGCGGCAGGCTCAGCTGGAACAAATTACCTCGCGGGATGCGCAGGCTCTGCGCCTTTAGCGAGCTTCCGTCCAATCCCTGGATGCTTCTGATGCGAGACTTCATACCCAGCTCCGCTCAGAGATCAAGCAGTTGTCGCTGGAAGCTGCCAAACTCCTTTGGTGCTCACCCGTGGCCAGGGTATATGGGTGGGGCGACAAAAATGTCTCACTCCTTCACCGCCTAGCCACATATCCTAGGACAAACCGCATAATTCCTGAAATCATGGCACAGGATGGTTTCAGTGTGCCGCTCCTCAGCAGAGATGGCCCATGCCTTTGCCTCCTATTACCGCCAGCTATATGCAGCTAGAACTCCAACAGTTTCTCTTGCGGGTCTGCTGGTGGTTAGGAGCGGCCGCCTTCCTAGCCTGACCCCGATACTCATGATGATCTAGACCGCCCCATCACCCGTGAGGAGATTGGGGAAGCAATCGCCCTTATTTCCTCTGGCAAGACACCAGGTCCAGACGGTCTCCCTCAAGAATACTATGTTCACTACAGGGATATTCTCATCCCCCATCTTGCTGAACTGTTTCGGGAAGCTGTTGAAAAAGGCTCCTTCCCCCAAGAGACGGACATGGCCACCATTGTGGTTCTTCCTAAGTCCCAGACGCCCTCATCACGATGTGCAGACTACCGTCCTATATCCCTCATCAATACCGAGGTTAAACTGTTTGCCACGATCCTCGCCCATCGGCTCAAACCCCACTTGTCCGCGCTGGTTTATCCGGACCAATGCGGGTTACCCGGCACTGTCTCCGTAGATTGCAATCAGCCTTGGCCCACCGCCATCTCCTCACCCCATACGTTGCGATTCTTCTTGTAGACTTTGAGAAGGCCTTTGATTCAGTGGACAGGGGGTTTCTAGAGGATGTCCTTGATAAGATGGGACTCGGTCCCCGCTTTCGTGCCATGGTCAAGGTTCTCTACGCCCTTCCTCGGGCTTGTGTTCTGGTGAACGGGGTTCTTTCAGGGCCCTTATCGGTTTGCAGGGGAATGAGGCAGGGTTGTCCTCTTTCCCCCCTGCTCTTTGCTTTGGTGATGGAGCCCTTGGCATCCCTGTTGCGGTCATGCGAGCACGTGCGGGGATGGGAATGGCCCAGCACCGAACCAGAACAAATTGCCCTCTATGCAGACGACATTCTCATCTATTTAGCAGATCCCGCCCAGTCAGGCCCTCATTTTCTCTGCATTCTGCATTCTTTCGAACGGGCCTCAGGCCTCCGGCGGAACCCTGACAAATCGGTTCTTGTTCCCCTCCACCTGTCCCGTAAATTCTTCAACTGGCAACCCAACTTCGCCGTCAATCTTTCAAATACCTGGGGATATGGATGACCTTACTCCCTGAGCTTAGCTGGGCCCTCAACGTCACTCCCCTGGTGAAACGGGCCAAGGCGGACCTCCAGAAGTGGCAATCATTGCCCCTGAACCCCATGGGGAGGGTCAACCTCTTTAAAATGATGGTGCTCCCCCGATTCCTCTACGTTCTCCAAAATACCCCCATGTGCTTTCCCAGGGCCTGGTTACGCAAACTGGATAGCATGGCAAATAACTTCCTGTGGGGGAAAGGTAGGACCCGAATGGCGCTAAATGTCTGTAGGATCCCCTCGTTTGACAGGGGTCTGGGGATGACTCACCTTTATCTGTATTACCTTGCCACGCGACTACTCTCATACATGACTGGTTCAACGAGGGATGGTCTGATCCGGCTTACAGGCTCGAATTGGGAGAATTGGGCCTCACCAAGATTCAGTCCATGTTGTACGGGGCCCCTATTCCAACTCGCCTACCAGAGGTGACACGCTCTGTGTTACTGGTCTGGCGGGCTGCACTGCGGCACACCAAATGGACACACACACTGACCCAATGTACACCCTTGTGGCAGGGGACCTGGATCAAAGAGGTTAACGAGCTGCAGGGTTTCAAGGCTTGGGACCTTATAGGCATCTCACAATTAGGCGATATATGGGTGGGGGATCACATGCGTTCCTTCAAAGACCTCCAAAACATATACTCCCTGCACCAATCACACTTTTATAGGCACTTGCAACTGCGACACGCGCTCCGCACGCACCTCACAACAGGTACATGGCTTCCTGATCATAGCCCGCCTGAGGCTCAGATTATGTTTGGGGACCTGGGAAGGGTGGCATCTCCCGCATTTATCGCACACTGAACAACAATACCACTACTTCCCTAGACCGACTGTGGGCTCAGTGGGAGGATTGGGTGGGCACCCTGGAGGAAGAGGATTGGTGCGACGCCCTTATGGCCCCTAGGATGGTCACTGCATCCACCTGGCTACGATTGGTACAGCTCTATTATTTACATGCTGCCTACCTCACCCCGGTGCGCCGTCATCGAGCGGGATTCAGCCCGACTTCTGCCTGCACTAGGTGTGGCCACGACCCAGCTGATTTCCTCCACATGGTATAGGCGTGCCCCCGCTTGACGCGGTTCTGGGGGGAAATCGAGGAAGAGCTCACCAAAGTCTTGGGGTGGGAGGTTCCCCATGACCCAAAACACACGATCTTGGGCATCACTGACAGGTTGGATGGGTCTCGGAACGAGAAGCTGTTCTTCACTACAGCAATGGTAGTTGCTAAAAGCGACATTGCGGCCTCCTGGAAATGCCCTGAACCCCGGAGTGTTGGACGATGGCGGAATGGGGTGGACTGGTGCGCCAAGCAAGAGAAAGCTATGTATGAGGCACGTGGGTGTGCCAAAAAATATTGTAGGGTCTGGGGGAAATGGTTGGTGGGGTATGGTTTAGTCACAAAGGGAACGTCCAAATTCATGTTGTTTTGCATTTATTAGTATTTGTAAACTGGATAGCGCTAACTCTTATATGTGATCCTGGATTCTCATGCTGTCTTGATAACTGGCTGGTGTCTTCTTTCAATTCATCAAAATCAATAAAAATGTGTTTATCAAAAACAAAGTGCAGCGGGTCGCCGCCTGCACAGTGAAACACGGAGCTACTGCTTCAAAGCTGCTCCGCATTTCATTTGAATGTGCTGCCACAGGGCAGCACGAGTTCGCGTCTGCCCTGAGGTCAGCGCATTCTATGTAATAGGGTGCACTTTCCCTGTTTGCGCCCAGCGCACCTGTTTTAATTAGCACCAGGGGATAAACAGGGAAAGTGCCCCATATATATAATAGGGCCCCAGGTGTTTCACTACAGTAATATATACACAGCATGTAAGCACCCTTGAAGTGAAGGAATATTCCCTCCTGAAGAATTGTAAAAACATTAAACAAATGTCAAGAGATTTCTTTGTAAAGTGAGCAACAGCCTGACCGAAAACATGACTGGAATGTGAGTAAACTAAACTACATATACGATAATGCGTTGCAAAAGAATTGGGAGCCCGACTCTGCTCATTGTTGCTGCTGATACCGGTATGCAGGAGTCCGCGGGAGTGCTCTCTGTCATCGCCGCCGCCTCCTTGCTGCCCGAGGTGCACCGGAGCCACCAGCTAGTCCACACAGCCTGGGAGCAGGAACTACAGCTCCCAGGCAGCCACTTTGCAGGACGCCGCCGAGTTCATTTTGCGTCTGGAGGCGCTTTTAGGACGGCCAGGGCTCCCGCAGAGCGGGAACCCGACTCTGCTCATTGTTGCTGTTTATACTGGTCTGCGGGTGTCCGTGGGAGCGGGAATGCTCTCTGTCATCGCCGCCACCTCCTTGCTGCCCGAGGTGCACCGGAGCCACCAGCTAGTCCACACAGCCTGGGAGCAGGAACTACAGCACACAGGCAGCCACGCGGCAGGACGCCACCGAAGAGTTCGTTTTGCGCCTGGAGGCACTTTTAGGATGGCCAGGGCTCCCGCAGCCCGGGACGCACGCGGGTGTGCCTGGACCGCGCCTGGGCCAAGCTCGGGTCAAGGGCGGGCCCGTCCTAGCCTGTCACAGCCCGGAGGAGGCTCCCTAACAACTGTGATCCAGGAAGCTTGGAAGGAAGACTTTGTTGTATTGTATTGGTAACACTCACTGTTTCTATTACTGATATCAGGCCCCCTCTTCACGGAGCCTACCCCTGGCTATCAGACAATTATAGCCCTAGGGGTTGGGTTGTACCTTGACATAGTTTCAAGCATACTCAATTGTCACTTTGCCCTGTGCCCCGTGCTCTTCTTCCCGTTCCCGTTTTTGTATTATCGACCACCATATCCACTATGGGAAAGAGGAAGGCTACTGAAGGGCCTACGGTTCCCATCAAGCAAAAAAAAAAGAAAAGAACAGTTAAATCTTTCGATGGGAACTGCGTAATCGATCGCATTGATAATTTAATCACCGAATGCGAAGATCTGTTACAATCTGAACCATCGGCACCTCGGAACTCCATAACCGCCCCGGACCCTACCCTAGCAGGCATTTCCACACCTAGCTTACAGCCTCACATACCTAGTATGTTTGGAAAGGCAGCTAAACTGCCTATAGACAAGATGGTAACAATGGGGAATTTGTCTAGTCAGGAGGCATCGAGACTATCTCATGCATCAACACCAGCAGTAGTCGTCCAGTGCAAGAACCAATTTTTGCCATTGCTGGACTTGCCCGATGGGACTGTAGAGAGTATTGCAACCCCTGCTTCCCCTGTATCTTCTCCCCTCACACTCTCCCTGGGGACAACACCATCTGATCCCAAATTACAAAAAAACTGGGAATGTACAATTCTAGTCAATGAATTAAGGACTGAAGTGGGGGAATTAAAAACTGCCATATCTAATTTGTTCCTCATTATAAACAGGCTAAAGTGTGTGAATAACATCGATACTTCTATTACATTGAACAGCGGGTGTGCATAGACCACCCAACCTGCCCAGTCTATCCAACAGTTAGGTACGCAACAATCTGTATCCCAACTCTCTGCTCGTGACCATCAGGGGGCCTCGCGCCCAAAAGAGGTGGGAAGACAGACTAGGAGAGGACCGCCCAGCCAGACCAAACCCCAATACCATTTGAATACTCAGTTTAACCAATGTCACTTAAATAATTCCAGGATGCCTAACCTTCATTACTTACAACCTCCCTTTACCCCAGCTGCTACTAATGTAGGGTTGAATCTGATAACTCCATCCTATACCAGAAATAGGCCCAGTACCCAGAGAAATAAAGTAATCATGATAAATGTGCCAAAACTACCGCCACATGCGAAGTTCGAACCCGAAGGCTCCCTTACAAATAAGACCATTCCCTGGATAAGACCTACCAGAGGGTGCCGCTCAATTATTAGAGAAGACATTCTCCACACCCGTAGGACATCCAACATGAACCCTATGTTTGATTCGATTGAAAAGATGCTAGGATGGTGGATGATCTAGTGGCACTAGATTTCAGGACAGATCCCTTAAACAATTCCCATATCAGATTTAAGTGTTGCAGAGCGGGATACGATTTAAGGCAGGGTCATATATCTCAGGTAGGGCTTTCATCTCCAGCACAAGATGTAGATTGACTCAGTAACACCAGTAATCTTACCTCCCTCACACATGTACCCTCATGCACAATACCTCCCGAGGCTGATAATATTAGGGAGTCTCCTGTAGCGATGTTGTACCCTGAGGCAAGTAATGATGTATCCTTTTTTAGTATTTCTGGTGCAGCTGAAGTTGTGTACCCTTTACTAACTCTTCCATTGGATTGCCTAACCCAACCATTGAAAACGGGCATTCGACCATCATAGAATCCTGCAGAAGCCCAATTATATCTAAAAATGAGCCAAATAATGGCTTAAAAATAGTATCCTTGAATTTGGTGGGGATACAGTCTAAACCGCAAGACCCAGAATGGTACCTGTTTGTTAGATCTAATGACATTTGTATCTTCCAAGAAACTTGAGCAGTGGCTAACTTACACATAAATGGCTACAGGACCTATAGTGTGGAAGCAAAACCACCTAGAAAAAATGGGCAGAACGAGTGGGGGACTGATAATCGTTGTGAAGAACACTATAGCTTGTAAATATGAACAGTTGACAATAGAATCTCCAGATATATTAGGGATTCAGCGTACTTTTTCGACAGGCTTTAACCTAACTATAGTTAATATCTATGCTAGGTCCGAAACTTAGAATAATGAATCTGCTGTATTATCAAAGCTAGATGAGCTGCTGGGGGTATACCAACTCAAGTCTAAGATCATAGTTGCAGGTGACTTTAATACCACCTTTGAACCCTCCGCCCTACTGAGTATCCTATTGGAGGAGGAGAATGAGATCTGGGGCATACAGAGTTTGGTACCAGCCAAAAACTGCTATAGAACACCAGCTGTGTCCCTGCAGATTGCATCATTGGTTGCAGGTAGGCGTTTGAGGGCTTGTAACAGGAGGACCCTTTCTGACGTGAACATGAAAACCACCTTTAAGCGTGGCACCAGCACAAGTGTAATTGATTACATCCTTGTTGATGTTAGAATTTGGTCACTATTTGAGGATATGCTAATTGCCCCGAGGTCAGACAGCGACCACAATCCCTTGTTGTTAAAATTGAGGGGCTCCCCACTGGACAGACAGCCATCCTGCTGTCTGTCCAGGGTGGATGAACCTCTTGTTACCAATAATCGCAGAAGAGTTACTTGGCCCAATGTACTCGCTGACCCTTATCTATATATTAGGATCTATGCATTATTTGTATGTTTATATCCGGTACCTCCAGTAGCCTGGACTGCGAACATCTAGGTGGACAAAAAGAATTGGTGATATGGCATCACTGAAACCTTTAATGTACTGGCTGTGCTTGTGGACAACACCGCAGCTCTCTGATTATTGCAACCCCCTAAAGGAGGTCTTGAAGATTAGTGGTGCTAAAAGCCTCCCTTGGTTTAAGCATGTTGCAAGTTGGTTTGCAACACTCTGTATGACAGAATTATGGGAACAACCAGAGAAGGCAAATAGAGAATATTGTCCAAAGGTGAAGATTAGGTACTGGGCGGCTGTGGAAGAACATTATGCCACTAAGTCAGCAAACGGCCAATTAACTTCACAATTTTTATGCGCTAAGCCATGCCCTTCCTTTGAGCCCTTTCTAGACCAAATCACGCCACCAATTGCAAAAAGTTTACATATCAGATTTAGGTATGGAAACCTCTTACTACGGTTCCCCAGCAATCAGGTGGCAGGACTATTTTTAGAACTGTGCCCCCATGTGCCAAAACTTTGGAGACAGAAGAGCATATTCTCTTTTTCTGCACAAAATACCAAAAGATCCGTAGGAGATTGATACGACTGATCTGCTTAAACATTGGAGTCAGGCAACATCAGGTTGCCTACAGAATCCTGAACACTGATACCACAGGACCAACAGTTTACGTGGTCAGTTGTTTCCTATTCTCGTTCTGGATCAAACGAGAAAAGTTTTTGCACATAGCTGGAGCCAATCGTTAAAATCAAAATTAAACCCTTGTGATTTCGAAAATTGATTTATCGGCACAAATTAATTGTACGCTGTAAACAAAAACTTGTTATCATTGCTACCCTAGTGTCGTGGTTTTTAAATACATGTTGATTTACATGACATTAGCTGACAACTACTTTTAAGAATTTTAATCATTCTCCCCAGCGCAGGCACCCTTGCACTATGGTGCAAGGGTGCCTGCGTTGGTGTAAGCAAGCTTAATTTAGTGCCAGCGCTAGGGGAAACGCAGGGGTGCGCAGTATCATTGTAAATACAGCACATCCCTACGTTTATGAAAATGACGGAGAGCGGTGTTAGCAATTTTGGAGCTAAACCACGCTCTGCCAGTTCATTGTTCAGATGCCCCTTAGTTTGGTATTTCATGGTACTAAATATATAAGCAGGACGTGCAAGACCCGGCATTGAAAGGAATGTTTCGCTCTGAAAAACCACATAAAACATGTCAGTAAATGTCCAGGATAAATGCCTTAAACATATATTCAAATATAAAAAAAATATGAGTAAACTGAAGTGCATATGCCATAGTGCATTGCAGGAGGGATACTAGCTAGCACATGTGAGAGTGAAAACCACACCACGTGATCTCACATAGGCAATGAAAATGTTTGTTATGATTTGCGATCATAATCACGTGCAGTGCTGGCCTTTGCTAAAATAGCGCCCTGGGTGAGGGTAGAGAGATATTTGGCACCGGTGCTGATGGCAGCGAATGGAATGAGGCAGCAGGGGGTCCCTTTAGTGTTCACTGGTCAGTTCCTGGATGAGCAGGGACTGGTCCCTAAACTAGGGTGACCAGGCATCCCAGATTTGCCCAGACAGTCCAGGGTTTTCACCAGCTGCCCTGGCAGATTTTGGCAGTTTTGGCTCACGTCCCGGTTTTTAGAGAGGGTCGACTGCCACCAGTGAGCGGCACTTATTGGGTGTTCTAAAGTTGTGCTACTTAACAGCTGTTATAAGTAAGCAATTTAATTAACAGGTGTGGTGCTGGTTTTAGAAATTACATTTTATTTGTTTTCTTAGTGCTTCTTCTGTGTTCCTATGCTGATAAGAGTTGTCATTCTGCACAGTACCGTTGATGTAAAATTGTAGTCCTTCTTCTATTTTTGCAAAATGTCCTGGTTTTTGGTAGGCCGGGGCTAAAATTCCGTTCCGGTCGTGGAAATTGCGATATTTTGACATTTTTGCGTTCCGCAGAAAGCGCGAAAATGTCAAAATTTCCGCATTCCGCAGCTTAGCGATAATCTGTTTCTTGCTCGCGCTGTAAAATAATACATTCTCGCGTGCGCGCAATCGCCTTACCTGAATCCCCGCGTTCGCCGACAAGTTTTCCCGATCCGGTCGCGTTCTCCATGAGATCTTGGATTGTTGGTAGCCATTTGCGCTGTCTCGCGACAGTTCGCGCCCGCAGTGATGTCATTTGTCGCGCGATCACATCTTTCTTCTCGCGATCATGCACCGCGAGACAACTGAAAACAAGATGGCCGCGCCCGCGAGCAACCACATGGGTAAGTTGGCGAGCCGCGACCATGCAGAAAATACCGCGAATGGGCGGGTAAAAAACTTCCGCATCGTCGTGATATTTCCGCGTGTTTGCGGAGATTTTTAACATTTTTGCGATAATTTGCGAAAGTGAATTTCGCAAATTTCGCCTAGTTTTTGGTTTTCAAGATCGGGTCACCCTACCCTAAACACACATATCCCCCTCCCCCAGCTCACCTAAATCAACAATAGCTGAGCTGCCTCATGCAGGTGTTGGGTTTGTTAATGTGTGTCAGCAGGGATCAAAGGGTGAAGGAAGGGAAAGGAAAGGGGATAAAGGGGTGTGAAAAACATCGCCCGCCAAATACCACTTTAAACTGGAAAATCAGACAGGAGCGAACAGGCAGGGACAAGTCTGGAGCACGTGGAGAAGGGCGCTATAACTGTTGGTGGCATAACCTTAATGCACGCAGCTCCATGCGCGCCTCAGAATATTGGCGGCCTGGGCCCAGCTCGCCCAGGCTATGGGCCAGCCCTGATGATTTGCGTGCCTTTACAGCAATGTTAATAAATATTTTGGGAGATGCCATACATTGTGGCAAAATTAGATGGAAGAAGCACTGAGTTGACTGAAACCTTTGAGAAGCAAGAAACTCATGTACTGCTACTCCACGATCACTCGCTCAGTCCCCTCATCAGACTAGCCTCAAAGCCGCAGTCCTACTGTACCTAACTAGAGACCGTGGTCCATTAACAAGTGGGGCATTCGATCCACCAGCAGGTCATTCTGGACAGGTAAGCCACCTCGACTTCAAGCCACCCTACAAAGGAGGCCAGATGACAGACTGTGCCTCAAGGGATGCCTTCCCCCCGCTTGGCCTTCCTGCTCCTTGTTGGACAGTGCCTAATTTGTAAGAGAATGGGTGATACTAATCAAATTATTCGCATAAAGCCGCCAGGCACCGCTGCCAAATGTTGGGTTTGCCAAATGCACAGGCTGCCTAGTCTGGATTTCACTTTAATCCTCTTTCATCGCCAGCATACCCACCCTCCCAGTTCATTTCACTCTTGCTGGTTGTTTCTATCCCTGCTTTCCCATTCTTGGTTGTTGTTGTAGTTTTACATAGCGCGAACTCGGCAGTATCAGAGCGCTTCACAGGAGAACCACTTTCATTTCTGCGCACGGGGAAATCAAGTGAATTGCCCACGCTCACAGGATGCTTGAGCCTCCCGCCAAACTCGAACCTGACTCCTCAGCTTCAAAGTCGGCCGCTCTCGCCGTTAAGCCACATCCTCTGTTTGACTGTTTTTGCATTGGTCTCGTCCTCCTTCTTTTACCATATGCTGCTTAGCCCTCTCTTGTTGTGGAAACCTGAGTCAACGGGTGATATTCAAATATACGTCCCTGCCCCCCACCCCTCCAAAAGACTGCTAGTGTGACCCTACTGCAACTGCCAGACCCAATGAAGCACCGTGGCTCTGTCGAAAGGGCAAAGGCAGGGAGGGGCGCTTTCCCTCGCACACCTCTCACGCTCACTTGCAGCGAAAGCAATCTGCGTAAACACAGGGGAAGAAAGACATAACCCGCCCTGCCGGATCTTCTAAATGTGTCTTTTTATTAGTTTTCTGTTCCTAAGATTACATGCGCATTCATTCCCTTGGCCCGCTTTACCCTTTCGTCAATCCCGTACTCCACCTCGTGCATACCACAAACACCCAGGGCGCAACTCAGGGCGTCGAGGCGGATGTGTCGTGCCGAGCAGGTTTCGCTCCCTCGCCTGTCAGCACCTTTGTTTATTGTGCTGAGCACAAACTCAGTGGCGAAAAGGATAGACAGCTATAGGCTGAGTCGAATGGTTGGCGAATGCACGTAGGTGCAACATATCCCTGTCAAAACTATTCAAGCCAAACCCACATCGCAGGCTGCTAATAGAATGAGATCGATTGTCGTGGTCAGGGCTACTGGAATTATGCGGCAGGGGAGAATCAAATTCAGTGACAAGGTTGAATAAATAATGCGGCAAGGCAAACTATGTGGCACCGTGTGGCACATTTTTTCCTAGTATCACTTCATTATTTAGAAAAAATTTCGCCGCGTTTTACTGTCTGGGCAAAGATTTCACCTCGTTAGTACCAGTTTGACAATCAAATACAGAAATAAGAAACTGAGAGATGATCACTTAGCCTTCGCAAAGGGTCTTCCAATGCGTGCAAACACACGTTGCAACGTCTTTAGTAACCTTTGATCCGTTTGAGTTGAAAGCAATTTTTTGTTAAAATCTGCAGATTATGCAGTAGATGATGGATTATGTGGTAACAGTAGCAAATCTTTAATTATGCGAAAAAAGCCTCAGTCCTAGCGTGCATCACTCCAGTGGCTCTGGTCTTAGCTTATGGCAGCCCACCCAGCTCTGAAGTCAGCCCCATAGCCTGCACCCCACTTGGAAACTGCCAGAGGGACAGAATAGTCCGTGCGGCCATTGAGAGATGGCTGGTCAACAGCCGTGCTCCACACCTATTTGAACCCATTGGTCTGTGGTAAGGTCCTAGGCTGCATTGGTCACTTCACTGAAATGAGGATTGGTTGCCTCTGTGCCTCGATCATGGGGTGTCTAGAAAAGCACACCCAGCATTCAACACTTTGGAATACATCACACTCAAAAGAGATGTAGTCTGCACTCATGGGCCGTCGCTCAGTCTCCAAGCTTGGCTGACTGGGTGGATTAAGGATTGTTTACTGTAGGAAAAGAAAGAAAGAAACTAGACTCAAGATGGGCAAAAAAACTTGGCTTCTATTCATGATCCAGAGCTGACCCAGGTTCGTAAAGCCTAGTATCCCCTGCTATTCAACAAACAAGCATTTGCAATGCAATAGGTCTCGCAATTGCGAGATTTTGAGCTATTGTCATTGTAAATGACAATGCCTTTTATTTTTGTGTTGAAAAAACTTGCAATATTAAAAGGCATTCAGGCACATGCATCAACCTTTTTTTGCAAGCGCAAACAGTGCGATTCACAAAAATCGTCCGTTTGCGCCCGCAAAAAGGACTTCTGCGATGCATCAAACAGTAAGGGTCTTGCAATTTAAGAAATCGCAATTTATTGTGATTTCTTAAATTGCGATTGCATTTAAGGAATCTCAAATTGCGATTCCTTAAATGCAATGCATGATGGAATCGCAAATAGCGATTTCGCTAATAGGGGTCGCAAATTACCATAAATTTGAACTTGATGGTAATTTGCAAAAACGTTGAAAAATGCACTAAAGTGCATTTTTCAAAGTTGTAGGTTACACACACACATGCCCTTGGGGCATGTGTATGCGCAACATGTGTGCACAGATCAATTTCAGGGGTGCAACAGGGTGTCCATTTGACACCCTTGCACCCTTGAAATTGCATGCGCAATTTGCGAGTACCTATTGGGTACTCGCAAATTGCGCATGCAGTTTCCCATTCAAACCTATGGGCCTGTAGGCCCATAGGAATGAATGGGAAGGCAATCCTTAATTGCGACTCGCAATTTGCGAGTCACAATTAAGGAATGTTTGGGAATCGCTCATTTTATAGCGATTCCTACATGCATAGGTTTTTGCAATTATTAATTGCAATTTCTTAATAATCACAATTAAGGAATCGCAGAAGCCTACATTGATGCATGTGCCCCTTAGTAATTTACAATACCAATAGGTCAAAGTTTCTCAAATGCAAGACCTATTGCATTGCAAATGATTGATGTTTACAAGCGCCACATGCTGCGATTTCACGTTAATAGAGGCCACGTCCCTTTCTTTAGACGAGCCGTGGCTAAAGAAAGGTCTGCAGTCGCTATTAAAGTGAAAGCGCGGCATGGGACGCATGGCACGCTGAATGCGCTGAATGTTGCAGGAAAGCATGTAGTGACTGCAGTAGGAGAAACGCATTAAAGAAAATAGTCCTTACAGACTAAATAAAACGTATCATGTAACAACCGAAGTAAAAGGGCCAGTCCTCATGGGAGGTTACAAATGAAGACAAGGCGGTAATAAGGAGGGACTAAAAAGCCAATTAACGAATCAGAAGCCAGCAATTACAAAGGACATTGACACAAGCCAATGACAAATATGGGCGGAGAGTGGGCGGGGCTTCAAGTCCATACTCCAATACAGCATGCGTCGCAGAGCAGCACATGCGCTGCCTAGGCACCGACCTAAAAGATTTTTAGGAGGGCTATTCCAGTCCACCGACTGTGCGACTTGACATTTCATTTATGTTACAAACTCCATCCCCATTAGCCCATTGCAGCATGGTAAATACTTTTTAGGTCTCATCTGAGACAGCGCTTTAGCGCTGCCCTCGCGAGAGCTTTTGTTAAAGGGGGATCTGGAAGTGCAAACCAGTGCTTTTCAGGCCTCCAAATACAGTGCATGTGCGCCAGGCGCGCGCACCATTTGGCAGCCTGAAAAGCACTGCCTGATCACTTTCACGGCCGCTTTGATGTCCTCAGTGAGCCGCGCGGCAACTGAGGACATCAAAACGGCCGCAAACGTCACACCATTTGCCACCCCCTTCCTGCTTGTTTAGATTGCCTCTTTTCGACTTCTTTCAGGTGAACCGGCAGCATGGGATAAAATCATTCCATTTAACTCGCCTCTCACAACTGTCCCTCCCCCACCACACGTATCCCAGACATCAAACTCCAGTCTCAGCTGGACCGCAGACTCTGTAGTCATGGGTCATTGCTGGCCATGCTCTAAGGTTTGCAAACACCGAAACTCCGCTCTCTTACTCTTCTGACGTCACTGACTGCTGTCGGACCGAGTGCCATTTACTGAAAAACAGTTTCACTCTGCCCTCGAGACTCTACCCTATTTGTTAGCTAGACACCACATGATTTGTGCGTAGTAGCATTCCGCTTTACACTTCACAACGATGATAGAGACAAGAAGGCTGCCATTGAGCTTTCGCTGTACTGTTGATTTTTTTTTATTTTTTACAGTCTATTACCCTCCCAGATGCCTTCTGATTGGCCACTCGAACTCCCGATTGGCTTTGTTGTTGACATCTCCTTTACACTTACCATTTGGACGATGGCTAAAGGGAGGAGGGGAAGCTACACGCACCATCAGGATAACGTAGTACGTCAGTGCCTCCCAAAAAAACACAGACAGGGTCACCTAAAAGGCGTAGGTTACTTAAAAGGCAGTATTTATTTTTGGGCACACTTTGTATTTTGCAACAACCTACAAATAAAGTAAGGAGCAAAGAAACAGCAGCGCGCAATCTACGCACTTTATAACCTAGTGTGTGCTTTCGTACATTTTTATTGCAGCTCCATGTTACCGCATATGACGTTCTTTGTATTAGTAAAGACCTTTGCACAACTTTGTGGTGCATTCAGTTTAACAATCTGTGGCGCTTTCTTTAGTTGCGCATGTTTTAGACCCTTCAAATACTTTTGTAATACTTTAAATGTGTATGTGAGTTCAGCACTATTTATGCTTACAGTTTCTGGGACACTAGCAATTACGCATTTTTACGGCGCTTTTGATCACTAAGCCGCGGCGTCCATTATTTGTTTAATAATTGTGATACTTGCATTCTACTTAATCTCCCACAATAGTTTTTTAGTAGCAGGCTGTTACATTTTATGCCGCTTTCACTTCGCCAATCTGCTGGGCTCCGGTTTTAGTTTGTGGTTTCTAAGTGTTTAAAATGCTTTCGTTTTAGCAGCAGCAGCTATTGTAGCAAGTTCACTCATTCTACGGTCCTGGTTGGTATTCTACTTTGTGTTGATCTATACAACATTTTACCAAATATCACTACAAGTAGCATTATCCTGAGGCTTTTAGTTAAAAAAAAGGCCAAACAACAACAAGCATTTGCAATGCAATAGGTCTCGCAGTTACACGAGTTAAAGCTATTGGCATTGTAAATGACAATGCCAATAGGCATTGTTATTTGCAATGTCAATAGCTCAAACTCGCGTAAATGCGAGACCTAATGCATTGCAAATGCTTGTTGAATGTTGGGTGTGTGCACGTGTGTGTGTGTTTAGGTATGAATGTTTGTGTATTTGCACGTGGGTGTGTTCATGTTATTGATTATGATGGGTGCATGTGTTCATGGATGGTTGTGTGAGTGTGTATGTGGATGGGTTGGCATGACTAATCATGGGCACTTGTGAGTGAATGGGTGGTAGTGAGTGTGCACATGCGTGCCCAGCCATTACTGATCCACATTAGGAGCCGCCACCGAAAGTCAGGTTTTTGTCAGAATGAATCTACCATGCGAATGACTGCCCCAGCACTCTCATACTTTGTGAGAGTAATTTTGTTGTCTGAGACTAAATATGGGTGAGACACTGAAGTGTCAAGCCTGACTCAAAACAGACCTCGAGTTCTGGCTCATCTCAATATCTTCTGGGGACCTCGAGCCCAACGCTAACCTTTACGCTCCTTCTGACCACTGTCACCTCAATCAACACCGATTCTCTCTCCCTGCTGCCCACCCCATTCAGACAGGCATGCGCTGACACACTGCTGCTGTCCAGTACTTAATTTGTAAAATAAATTAGTGCCAGGGCCCTCCTCAAGAGGTCACTGCAGCTTGCACTATCCATTGTACCTGCCAGCCCTGCCAATGACAGTTCCAACACAACTACTAGACATCACACTCCTACAAAAGTGAAAGTTCAGACTATTCCAGCCCCCCAAAGCTTTGGGAATGGTTTGGACAGGATGTATTAGTCCTTTAAAATGTTTATGTAATTAAAAAACAACTGTTGTGTGCTCATCCTAGACAAATAGCCCCACCATGTGGCAGACTGTCATATGTACCAGTGTTGGGAATTAAGTGCCGTTGCTGAGCACTGGAAACCACCGGCTCAAATTAAGCACTGCTGCTGTCTACTCTCTCACGAGTAGAAGCTGTGTGGTGAGGTCTCTCATTCCTCCAGCTTACTCAGCTCCTCTCTTCCCCATCTGGCACCCCTTAGATTGGCAGCCCAGCAGCTTCAGGCAGGTCCCCGGGCTGCTGTGAGTGTTGTCTGTGCAGTGTCTTACTGTCCCATCTCGGAGTTTCTGTAAGACTCTTCCAAAATGCTGCCTGTCTGCTGCATATGTTAAAAATAATTTGACCTAAGCCTCTGGCTGCAGAAGCACTTAAACACTTTCAATTAAGTTTAAAGTTAGAATTCACTTGCCTGTACATGTAAGCACCAACAAGGCTCGCGTGGCAGCTGGGAGTTTAGCGTTGCACACGAGTTAGAGGAAAAACAGAATAACGAATGTCTTTTTTTTCTCTCACACTCCTCGAAGGCGAAAATAAACATAGAAAGTCAGTCCATTTTATAATTTGCTTGAACACTGCTCAGTGTTCCCTGGCTCTGCGTGCCCAGTGGGTAAACTCCCTAGGGGCACGCGGAAGGGCGCACCCTCTGCCTCACTGCGCTTAGAGCACTTAAAATACTGTGTTGAAGCTCTGAAGTGATGGTTTTCAAAGGCCTACGGTGCTTGTACTTTACAGTAACTGGATTAAGCCCTACATTCAGATTTTCATGCTGCAGTTTTATTTGCACATTTTACCAAAAGTGAAGTCTACTTCTCTTGTGCCTTTTCAAAATACTCTCCTGTCGTGGCGCCTCGCAGTAGCAGAGAGCAGTAAGTGGCCACTGTAAGGTGCAGGTGCACTGAGTATGTGCACTTCAAAGAGGATAGACTTCAAGGTGCTTTGCATTGCCTTCAAGGCCTTACATGGCGAAGGCTTGGACTACTTTACAAATAAACTGGTCAGATACATTACCGCTAGGCCACTTCGATCCTCCTCAGCTGGCAACCTGAAAGTGCCCAAGGTTCGAAGAACTTGTTTTGGGGGTAAGAGCTTTGGGTATGGTACAACCAAACGGTGGAATGCCTTACCCCTCCACTTAAAGACCAGTTCACCCCGTCAGTTTTTAGAAAGAATCTCAAACCCTGGCATTTTAACTCATAGCTCCATAACTAGGTGTCCTCATATCCCTTCTGTCGTGCTACCAGCGCCAAGACGCCCTAGGGCATTTGAGCGCTTTATAAAACTTATTTTCATTTCACTTTCAAAGTGCAAGGGGGGTTGGAGAAGGAGTAACTCGCTGCAAAGAGAGGAGGAAGACGCAATAATGTTGGTGAGAATGGATGAGAAACAAAAAGGGATGAGGGAGACCACTGAGAGTGAAAAGAGAGAGTCACAAAGAGAGAAGGGTGAGAGATAAACAGGAAGGAGAAGAGTTAAAGCAGAATGAAAGACAAATGGAGAATAGGGAGAGGAAATGAGAGGGAGATAAAGATAGGAGGAGGTGAGGGGGGAAAACAGAGATAAGCTTTCTCTTTACATTTATGAATCCCACCTGGACAGTGCCAGTCTGAACTGACCATGAATTATATTGTATTTTAATTGCATTTATATAGCGCTTGCTACCCCTGATGAGGTGTTGAAGCACTTTTTTGAAGAGTAGCACGCTACTCCAGAGCCCATAAAGGATTAGTGCTGAATTAGAATAGTAAAATATGAAAGTAATTTGAGCGGTAGTCTGTTATGAATGCATCTAAGCCGTCTCAGACCCTCCAGCCCCGTATACTTGCATCTCTTAAATTAGTTCTTAAGGGGCATATTATCAAGCCAGGAGATAAAATTATCGCCACTTTAGCAGCAGAAAACTGCCGCTAAAACGGCGATAATGGGTTTGATAATATGCTTTATGGAATTCCAATTGAAGCCCATGTTAGATGTGAAGGACATCTAACATGGGCTTCAATTGGAATTCCATAGAGCATATTATCAAGCACATTATCGCCACTTTAGCAGCAGTTTTCTGCCGCAAAAGCAGCGATAATTTTATCGCCTGGCTTGATAATATGCCCCTAAGTTTTTTCAACAAACAGTTCTTGTGTGTGCTCGATTTAACGGCTGATACAAGGTATTTTTACTAAATTAGCTCCTCGAAGAGATTAGCACAAAGCACTATCCTTTGGAGTTATAAGGAAGGAGGAATCCACCCTGTGTCTATATTGCACAATAGGGAGTCAGGAAACATGGGATCAATCCCTGCTTCCCTCATAACCAAATTGTGTGATTCTAGCTGGTGATTTTACTTTACTCTGCAGTCTGCCTCCTTTTTATTCATCATCACATTTGAAAGCGCCTTGATATACATCACATGAGGATGTACGCTGTCCAAAAGCTGCCCTGTAGTGACTATATTGTTGTTTCAACACTATACACAATATTGGCCATATAAAGGCCAAAAGACAATTGCCTCACCTCTTCCATCGTCTTCAGAGGAGACAGGGTGACGGTTTACAATTTCTTCTAATTTTAAATCTAATAAACGATTACGTCTTTTTTTATTTTAAAATCTAACATATTTTTTAACAACATTTGTGGTGTAATTTACTCAGTAAGGGGCATATTATCAACGGCCAGCGATAATCATCGCTGGCCGTACATAGCGATAGAAATATTATCGCCGGCTATCGCTGAATATTATCGCCATGATAACGGTATATTTACAATGCATAGCGCTATGGCGATAATATTTCAGCGATAGCGGTGTTTTCAATGGAACATCGCTGGTTTTCCAGCGATGTTCCATTGAAAACAGCGATAACATTGCTGATAGGACCCTGTGGTCCTATCAGCATAATCCATCTCCCATTACAAGTATGCCTTAGTCATGAATTTAACAGACGTTAAATTCCTGAGTTAAGGCTGAGGTAGCGCGATTTTTTTTATCGCTGCACCTCCTTGTTAATATCGCGAAGCTGCCTTCACGATATTAACATGTTGTTTTCACAGCCACGCCTTCTTTGCATCTCATTAGCGATGCGAGACGAGGCTGTGAAAAAACGGGCTCTACATCAAGGAAACACGCGTTAGCGTGTCCTTGATGATATTGCGATATAATTATCGCCACTTTTTCGCCCAAAAACGGACGCTAAAGCGGCGATAGTTATATCCCCAGCCCTTGCTAATATACCCCTAAATATTTTGAGGGCTCGGTTTGTGTTAAGGCTCAGCTCTAGCTCGGTTCTACTCTGGCTCGCCCACCTCTAACCGAGACATAAAACAAATTAACTCAGAAAGGCCAGTGGTAGCCGGTGCTGTGCAAGACAGGGTAAAGCAGGGAGACCACGATGAGGATTTCAGGTCCCTTTGTTACTGTTTTGAAGAGAGCAGAACGGAGGAGGGCTCTGCCGGGCTCCCAGAGCAGGTAAACCCTGCTCGGCTCCCTCCTTGGACACACAGGGACATACCAGACCATACATAGCTATGTACCAACACGTTGCGTAACTGGGAGCTGCGTAGGCCACGCGCGCCATGCCAGGCCCTGGAGCGCGTGCAGCTCTGGGACGCATTTACTCCTGGGCTCTGGGGGTTTTGGCTCGGGAGCTGAATGGGGCCTTTGTGTACCTTCAGCTGGTTAATGGTGTTTGCTCTGCTCTATGTTCTTTCGAGCTGAGGTGATATATCATTTTTAACACAGCTCGCCAGTGTGAAGTGCTGCAGAAATCTGCCTCCGACGCGGTTGTTCATGGTTAGTGGTGACCAGGCGCCTCAGATTTCCTGGGACAGCTCGGGGTTTTCGCCATACGTCCTGGCAAATGTCCGTACTCTTGGCACGTGTCCCGGTTTAAATAGAGGAGCCGGTGAAGGCAGTGTAGGGTGACCAGATCTTGAGAAACAACAACCGGGACATTTTGGAAAAAACAGAAGAAGGACTACAATTTTTCATCCACGAAGTGACAGCTCTCATCAACATAGGATCACACAAGGATGCATTAAAAAAAAATGTAATTTCTACAACCAACTTCATACCAATCAATGAAATTGCTCACTTATACCAGCTCCTAACTAGCATAGCTTTAAAACACTCACAAAAGTGTCTTTCACTGTTTTCAGTGCTGGGACAACTGGTGAAAACCCGGGACTGTCCGGGCAAATCCGGGACGTCTGGTTACCCTAAGCAGCGGGAGGCACATTTTCATGTTTTCAGTGCATCATTACATAGCAGCCCCTAGCAGAAAGATGTTTACTTAACGCAGACGATATACTGTGTGTAAAAGTTGCCTTCAGTGAACCCCAGTGCATTACTGATGAGCGTTTTCTATGCTGCTGAACTGTAAATTCTGTCCTTCTGTGCCACTTGATAAGATTAACAAGCATTGGCATAGCCAATAGGTCTCGCCTTCGAGACCTTATAAGTGTTTAAGTATGCAGCACATTATCCTGGGTGCTGTGCCGCCAGCGATTAAATAGCTATACATTGCTACACAGAGGTTCATGCAGTCTGATACTACTGGGAAGTGTGTGTAAAATGCAACCTTTAAAAAGCACTGTCTCTCTCTTTTGATGTAGACATTGGTCTTTAAAAAGTAGGTCCCTAATACCACTGCAAAATCCCATTTCTGAGCTATAAATTGTTCTTTTTTCCACAAGAGTATGTGCCACTGAGATATGAAAGGAGTGCAGAAATGAAACTTGGTGTGAAAAAGAGAACGTGTATGATTTGAAATTCGATCTTTGTGGGCAGGGCAAATGTGCGTTTTATTAGGGGTGTGCCTGTACGTGTTTATTGTACGATTTTCAATGATGCAGGAATGAGGCTGGGAATCTTTCCAAACTACTATACACGTTCATCACCACAAGCAAGGAAAATCTTGGTGTTTATGTAAGTTTCGTAGGGTGGAGTCTCATAACGTGTTTAGTTGCAATACAGCCCCGCTGTAGTAAATGCACAAGCAGGGATCAGCTGTGTAGTGCAAAGCAGCTCAGAGAGGATGTCTGGAGCGGAATGCTGAAACACCGCCCCTCTTTCCTTAAGCAATGAGTTCCTCAAAACTCAAACAGATACATTTGGTTTTATCGGATTGACGCAATGATAAACAGGAGTAGAAGGGAGTAAGAGGCAAAGAAGGATTAGGAAATTAATAATCTATCCTTGCATGGTGTTGTAAAGTGACCAATATTGGGCTGTTCAAAGAGGATCCAAAAAAGCCCAATCCAAGCCAGATTTGCAGTATCACCACTGACTAGATTAATTTGTTTGTTTTATGTAAGAGTATCTTGAATTGATAGCCTGAAATATGTCACATACGGCATTTGTGGAACAATCTGTGGAGAATTCCCTGCCATGCCTTTATATACAATCACGAGCAACAATTAGGACTACTACAGCCTAAGGAAGTGGTCTTCAAACCTTTTAATGCCCCCTCCCACTGGGGAAAAAAAATTATTCGGGCCCCCCTCAGAATTTTTCACAATTATTCTGCTAAATTGTATCTAATAGAAGTATACAAGTGGCTGGGGGTTTTGAAGAATATTTGGAGTCCCTACTCCTCTGACACATACTCCCAGCTAGCACATAAATGACAAAAGATGTTAGTGATGGCCCATAATGCTTCTTTTGACCAAAGCCTGGAGCCCCCCCTCCGGGATCACCTGAGGCCCCCCTAGGGGGCCCACCCCCAGTTTGAAGACCCATGTCCTACGGTATAGTTACAAATGCAGTTCTATATAAATGATAGATGGTAAGCAATTAAAAACCTCACACACCACATAAACCCAGCAATACGTTGCTAAAAGCAAAAATATTTTTGGGTCTCAAAAAATCAAATGTTCCCACTGTAGTCTCTGACACTGAAAGGAACTACTTTGTGTGGGGATGAGCTGTCCCATTGCCCCACACTGTGTGCTGTAGTGGGAGGAATAAGAATCACTAAAAGGTACCAGGGGACGAAGCACGCTGGCTGAAAAACCTATATGCAAGAATGTTGTATATATAATTTTAGTAAAATCAAAAGGTCTTGGGTAATGTCGGGTCTAAGAAGGAGCAGTCACGTGGTTCTTCTCGAAGGGAGAAACATCTGGTTTCAGGTGGATAGTTTTCAGACTTTAGCACTAAATGTCTGGGACACAGCAAAAGACTGCAATTTACTTTGTCGCCTTGTCAAGATTACTGTGGCAGCACTCAAGCAGACAATGTGAAGTAACACCCTCTGCTCTGGGGGACATCTACAGCATGCCTACTCATCCAGGTGGACATTTAGTTTTGACATATTTTGTGACACCCATCTATCAATAACCACAATCCTCTTCCCTCTGCTTTAATGCCAAAGGCTTTCAGTTCTATTGGAAAACTGTTGATGCTTTGCATGCACCTCTATCGACATAAAAATGTTAAAAGTTTACAACGAGAAATATAAACAGTTGAAATTATGCTCCTTGACGAAATTCTCTTATGACCCACAACTATATTGTAAAACACAGAACATGGACTACGTTATTTAACACAAACTATTCATTGATTGGTTTGACTACTATTGCAATTAGTAAATCAACTGCTGAACACAATTCAAGGTAATGCTTAACTCCTTTTCTGTCTTGCTATTAATAGTAAAAATAAAAAACCATGTAGGCGAATGATAAAATATCCCAGAATGCATAGTCATTGCGAGAGATTCTCAATAAACTATTAAAATAAAATAGAATCAATATTTAGATTACACTTCTAGAAAGAAGGTTTCTGGTCAATATCCTACGACTGCATGAGAACATATACCCATGGTCTTATCTTTTGGTTCCACTGCAAATTCAAATGTTAAATAAAAAGTGCACTACAGTGCAGGTGTTTGCTGACATCGGGTATATGTGGGGCCACCATAATAATATGATTTTTGTGGTTGCGGCATTTTACAGATTATTTTGGATTTGGCATTTAATCTGTCAACTGCTGCATACTTTCAAGATTTTATCAAAAAATTGTGACATGCAGTCATGTTGCTGTGCAGGGGGAAACCCTTCAAAAAGATTGATTAGTCACCTACCTTTTGCATATTGTTTGTTTTGGGTGTTAAACTGGTACTAATGACATAAAAACTTTGCCCACTGTTAAACTGTGTAAAAATGTCAAAATAATTAAGCAATACTATCACAAAACATGACACATAATTTCCCTTTTATTGCCTCATAAGTACAGGAGCCCTGTACATATGTATTACTGATAGTTGCCCGACCTGCAAGTCACAAACTCTCACAACGTGCCACCAGTTTTGCTAAGTCAGTCGTCCTCACTGGGCTCAAAGGTCAAAATCTGCCTACCTTTCCCTTTGCTCGAGTCACAGAAAGTGGAGAAAACACACTTTTCAGGCCTACGGAGTGGCGCCCGAGTGTACCGACGCCCAGAGCAACTGCTCGGAATGAAATTAAGGTATGCACGTTATAATCGGCGCAAAACACATGAGGGGAATGATACAAACACTGGGAGTGTTAATCACTCACTGTTGTAGGTTTGACAACAACATCTGCAAATCCGTGGGAATATATTTAGAAATCTTCACAATGAGATATAAAAGGCAAACCCAATCGTGCAGTGTAGAAATAAAGGCACGTGAGTTGAAGCACAGTACTAGCTCCTTACATTTAAAGTTAAAGCGGCACAGTTCATAAATAAATAAAATCATGAACAATTACCAACAAATCATTCCGAAGCGGCAAGCAGGAGGTTTTGGGGGAAGGCGCGGAGTGATTATAGGAAATGGGTCTGGAGGCAGCGCCCTGCAACGACGATTGGCGAGGAGACGGCAAAAAAGAAAAAGTAGTACACTAAAAGAAAACATGTGGGCACTAGTGAAAGATCCAAGTAGCAAGGACAGTCGCAAGGGCAGTAACGAAACAAACAGAAGGCAGGACAAGTGAACACTGTTCACCAACAAAAGCAATAGACAGACCATGCAACCAATCAAAAAGCGAGGGGGGTGTTCAAACTCTACCGATGGATTACAGCATGCCTCCCAGAGCAGCACATGCGCGCTGACTTTAGGCTCGACCTATAAATGATGAAATAATGAAGTAATACTATTACAAAATGTGCCGTATGGAGCCGCATAATTTGCCTTTTCTTGCTGCGCAATTTACTCAACCCTGCCACATCATTTGGCCCTTTCCTGCCGCATAATTTCTGGGCCCTGACTATGACAAACTCCTAGGGTATATCACCATTTTAGAATTCTGACATTTTCTGAAGAGTGTCTCCGCATACACTAATGAAGATCTTAAAAATATATTACATTTTGATGTGCACAACTTGTCGAGGCCAATTTATTACAGTACACCAAAATGTTGGCTTTTAATGTTGGAGAGCTGTTGTTGTAACATGTGTTTTTTTATGTCAATGAGTGTCTTTCTAGTTAAGTGGCGGAGAGGCTCAAATATTCACATGTTTCAGTCTTGTAACCTTTAACCTATATCCTGCTGTGCCGTCGAAGTTGAAACGTTGTCAACCAAAAGATAATAACGTGAATCACTTTATTCCTGTTAAATAACTCAAAGATATTATCTTGTGCTTGACGATGAAGCAGCACTCATTCACATAGCTCTCGTGAGCGTATTCCTCACCCTCATGCTGGTGTGTGCCGGTTGAATGTCGTTACAACACATTCCATTGCAACGCATGCCTTTACCACGCTTGCGTTACAACGGAATGCTATTTCCACGCATCACCTTTACCACGAATATTCCTTTACCACGCATACCTTTACAACGATTTTCGTTGTAAATTATGCATGGTAAGGGCATACTCTTCGTAAAGGTTATACCCCTCCGCTGTACCCTTACGTGACCCCCCAGCCCCCAATCCTTCTTATAATTACCCCTGCCCGAACCCTCAATCCATTTAAATATATATATATTTTTTTAAACTAAAATTCCCCTTACCTCTTCATGTCGTCTCCTCTCCTTCATCTTCCTTGGTGACGTCATAAAGAGGAAGCGGAAGTTTCTTTCCGTTTCCTCTCAAATGACGCCGATTGCCTCCACTTCGCGACGTGACATCAGGTGCGGTTAACACACATGCCTTTACTACGTATCTCGTAGTAAAGGCATGCGTGGTAAAGGCTTTCGTGGTAACCACGCATGCGTTGTAATGCATGCGTGGTTAAGGTTTGCGTGGAAACAGCCGCATTGTAGTGGGCATTTCCCATGTGCGCCAGGTTCAAAGCTCTCCTTTGCATTCGCAGAATGTTCTGTATTCTGCTCAACTATCTTTTGATATTAGATTAACACCCCTTTCCATTCTATATAGCATGCCTGGCTTGAGAGCCTTACGGCGTTTTGTGGAATAAAAGGAGTGCACCTTTTATTTGTCTCCTGATGTTTAACTGACTCTGCCCCAGCAGAATGACCTTTCAGAGCCACCGGCCTGTTCATTTATGGGCCAGTCCACTTCTGCCTATGTGTTTCATTGATTAATAGTAACACAGACATTTCCAAAGGTGACAGGCACATGGAGAGAAGTGTGCATGCAAGAGCACAATCAGGGTACACGTACACAACTCACCCTGTCCAATGTACATGAAGTGACTCAGACGCTTGCAGCACCCCCGTCCTGCTTACAGGTTTCTTCGCTTGCTCGGCTGGCTCACTATTCCTGCATCTGGAAGGAAGCACAGAGAAACCACATTTTACACTGTGCTTGAAAATAACCACAGAGAGGGATAGCTCGGTGGGTTGGCCAAGCGCAGCAGAGATGCGAAATCGTGCAGGGCAACTCAGTTCCTCATCCTCCCGAGATTAGAAAGGAATACTGGTCTGTCAGCCCCATACTAAATATAACATGTGCTAAAATGCAATTCCATTTGTGGCGTGGCCTGAACAGCTCCTCCGGGCTTTGTAATGGAGTCGAGAAAGGTATTTACCACATCTCAACCAAGTGAAATGAAGATGTTAAAAGGTGGCTCCGCTGGTTCTGGCTTTGCAATAGCCTCCCTTTATCAAATATCGAAAACATCCAAACTGTGGGATAAGGTCATGACAAAGCGTTTCGAAAGGGCCGCGATAAGAGTAACAGGAAAATACAAGCATTTGCAATGCAATAGATCTTGCATTTGCCATGTACAATGCCAATAGCTCAAACTCTTGTAAATGCAAGACATATTCAAAGAAGCGGCCGCCATTGTCCCGGGCTGCTTAGAAAGAGAAAGCGCGCATGGCATGCTGAATGTTGGAGGAAAGCATGTAGTGCCTGCAGTAGGAGAAACTATCTTAAGAAAAAGTGCTTACAGACTAAAAAAAACTCACAGTGTAACAACCAAAGTAAAAAGGCCAGTCCTCATGAGAGGTTATGAATGAAGCAAACAGCATTCTGTCCATCAATTGTTCTTTTTGCATTTGTCACCCCCGAGTGGGACGGGTATGCCCAGACGTGGGTCCCATGCTCTCCATGCCACTGGAGTCAAGTCATCCTGGTTGATAAGAGCTGAAAGCCCGAAACCGGTCCTAGGATGCTTGTTTCCAGTCCAGGGAGGACCTGGCCTGGCAGTTCGGGCTGGACTGTTGCCATTGGGCGCAGGGTCAAGTCTGGTTTGCATATGGCTGGGTCCAAACTGGAATGGCATGGTGAGCAAAAAAAACGATGGATTTAGGCCCAGATCTCTGTACTGGGGTGAATGTATGGCATTGTTCTGCATTCTGTCCATCAATAGTTGTTTTTGTGGTTGTGAAAGGCGGTACTAAGGAGGGACTAACAAGACTACTAATGAATCAGAAGCCAGCATTTACGAAGGACAATGACACAAGCCAATGACAAATATAGGCGGAGAGTGGGCAGGGCATCTATTCCGTACTCCAATACAGCAAGCCACAGAGCAGCGCATGCGCTGCCTTGGCTCGACCTAAAAACTGCAGTCCTATTTCTGTGTTTATGAACTGTTTTGCTTTTTGTTTTACCAAAATGTGGTCACCCTAGCCTACTTTAGGCAGATACTGCAACGAGTAGCCAGCCTCGTATGATTCTCCTGTCGCCATATGAACCCCCATTTTACCCATCACTCCTGCAGGAAAGCCGACTTTTCTGCATCGACTTAAAGAACATTTCACTCATTTCCACATCTCTGGATAACACTAATAAAACTACTGCTAATAATGATTTATAACAATATTAATAAGCCTGCTGTAATAACACTAGTTATTATAATGATGGTCATAATTATTATATTAACATTTCATATTGTGAGCAACAGTATGAAGCCAAGGCAGTTGATACCTGCTTTGGACATGGCCCATCGTCACTTACTCACTGTCTGCACGTCTAGGGGACAGCTGCAACCGTCTGACTGTATCCAAATGGGGTCTGTATTTGAATTTGGTACAATAACTTGTGTTTCAAGTTTGGTGCTGGGCAATTTAATTATTTAGGGCCCGATTCACAAAGGTAAAATGAGACGAAAGTCATTTACTACTCGTAAATGCCCTTTGTGAATACCACAAGTTGAACTTTACGACTTTTGGTATTCACCAAAGGCACTTACGAGTACGAGTTGTATCATTCTTCTGATTACCTGAGAGGCCTCTTTTTTCCCTCTTAGAATTCCATTAGAGCGCTTGTTTCCTTATCCCCCACTTTACTGTTTTTTCTTTCTCTCAACATCTCTCCTTTCACTCACTTCTGTCCTCCATTCCTGCCCGCCCGAGCTCAGATCTATTGGCTTTGTCAATGCTTTATCATCAGATGGTGCTCATTTTATTCAGATACTCCTAAATGAGATTGTGCTAAAACCTTTTCAACTTTAAAGATAATCAGAACTGTCTGAATTGCTAGGTCATTGTGGGTGTCCAGTTTATGAATAATAACCCTGTAATCAGGCACCAATTGAATTATTTTGAATTGTATAGTAATTACATTCAAATAACAGTTTGTAAGTTTGATGTGGGCCTGAAAATGCATTGGAGGATGGGCAGGACAGTTCTGTGTGGTGGAGCACTTGATTAGATGACAATTGAATTGTAGTGTAACCTACATGCAAAGCATTTTTTATGTTGCATCATTTACCATATTGATGCTCTTATCCTGACTCAGGATGCAGGGTCTAAGCCTGCTGTCAGGCAAGAGGAGTGAGGGACAGAACGTATGCACTTTATATGACTTTCATGTGGTGTCTGGTTAAAAGGGCATGAGTTGTAAGTGTGGCTTGTGCGAGGAGCATTTTGTTATCAAACATGAGTAGTGGTGGAATGCTTGGGTCACTGATATCTTACAGCTGCGCTTATAAGTGAAGTGGATAGAAGTAGTGTGGGAGACAACTGCACGTGTAGACTTACCTTCCATCCTTAATGTGACGGATGTTACAATTATTTATTGAGTTTGACCTGTGAGGCAGTATAGGAAACTGGGTTGCTGGTTGAGGGGGGTGAAACCCCACTCAAGCAGCAACTATAATTTCTGTTAGGGTGAAGTCACAAGCAGCCCCAAGTTAACCTGTGCTTAACCCTCTAGTAGCTCGGCATAAAAGCAACCAGGCTTAACTTAGAGGCAACTTGTAAAGTATTTGTGCAGCACGTCAAACAGTAAAAAAGTGAAAACACAACACAAGAAAAATCCCTACCAATTTGGAATAATAGAGTAAAATGTAATAAATTATTTGAAACAAAAATGGAAAAACATCCAATCAGAAGACCGGGAGATATGCAATTTTAAAGATTTAGGTAACTAAAAGCACAAAGCGCCACTTGGGGTTTTCTAGTCGTGCAAGACCAGGTACAAGTCACAAGATCAGGCCTTCCACGATTGAGTACAGCCCAGAAAGAGAGAACAGGTTAGTTCAACTGAATGAGTTACCTTAAAAGATCCAGCGTTCCATTCACAGTGGAGGGAGCACTGAAGAACAGGAAGAGCACTGCGGATGGTCATTACTGGGGTGCAAAAAGCAGGTAGAGCATTGTGAATGGTCATCGCTGTAGTGCGGAGATCCTGTCAGGAATCGTGGACGGTCGTTTCTGGAGATTGGTGGTCACCGCAGTCTGTCAATGTTGTTGCACAAAGTGTAAATCTCGCATTGCCGGTTCTTGCTGCCAGTCCCTGTGACATAAAGAGTTGGGTTCACCTGAGCATTGCATTAGCGGGTGGTGCAGGCAGCAGGATCTTGCCACAAACAGGCCCGTTCACAGTTGTGAAGAGCCCAAAACATCAGAACTTCTCTTTTTTTTAAGAGGAATTCAACTGATGTTACACAAAGTGTCCTGGACCTGAAGGACACCTCTTAAGGTTCAGGAACTCACTCCAGAAGGGCTCAGGTAGGCCCATTTGCAGGTCCAGGCAGCAGGTCAACTGGACAGATGCAAGAGACCTCTACAGTTTGTTTTATCCCTGTGGCTCAGAATAGGAGATCAGTCAGCTGACGAATGGAGCCACTTCAGCCTGTGATGAGTCCAAGCTTTCTTCTCAGCAAGCAGGGCAAGCCTCAAGCAGCTGTGCAGCAGGGCTTCCTTCTTCTGTAGTATCTACAGATCCAGGAGTGTACTGAAGTGTTGTGTCTGAGTGAGGGTCCTATATTTATACTTGGTGCCAGCTTTGAAGTAGGAGAAGCTTCTAGAGGTTTCCACCCCTAGAAGTGCTTGGAATCTCCTGCCTCACTGCCCTGGCTCCAGTTTGTCTGGGGACACAAAAGATTACTGTCAAACCCTTTGTGAGTGTGCTGAGTCAGACGATTTGTGATGTACAGGTATGGCAGGTGATAGCTCTGCCTGCCTATCAAGTCTGAGATGGCCCATTCTGACAACACCTATTCTCCCTTTGTCTCACTGTCTAGGAGCAATACACCAGGACCACCTGCCAGTTACACCCCAGAATGTGACCCAGAATTCAAGCTGCAGCCACCAAAAAGCTGGGACAAGAAAATGTCACTTTTCCAAAAGCGGCCTTTTAGAATTGTGACTAAAAATACTACTTCACGATTAAAGAGGGTTTTAAATTACAATTCTTTGGACACCTTACTCGACATGCCTATCTGCTCCCAAATGAAAGTTATCATTTATTAAATGTAATAAGTTAACCCAATTTTCTCCTATGGGAGAGGTACGCCTTGCAGTAGTGAAAAACTAATTTGAGAACTTTCACTACCACAAAGTGTAAAAGTTAAATGTACATGTCCAACATTTTAGATACCTGATACCCTGTCCTATGGGCTGTTTAGGGCTTACCCTAGGGATGATTTATATATATTAAAAAGGAACATTTAGGCCTGGCAAAAAGTTTATTTTGCCAGGTCGAAATGGTAGTTTAAAATGCACACACAGGATGAAATAGCTTGCTTGAGCCATGTTTAAAAAGGCTACTTAATTGGCTGGTACAATTAGGGCTGCAGGCCCACCCTGGAAACAGGTAGTGTCACTTTACTAGGGACTTACTAGTAAATTAAATGTGCCAAATGGGTGTAAGCCAATTTCTCTGTGTTTAAAGAAGAGAGCACAAGCACTTTAGAACTGGATAGCAGTGGTAAAGTGTGTAGAGTTCTAAAAGTCAACAAAAACTGGTTCAGAAAACAGGAGGGTAAAGGCAAAAAGTTTGGGGATGACCCTGAAGAGAGGGCAAAGTCCAAAAGGAAGCAACCCACAACATCAAAAACAATAGAGAGGTGTGAGGGGAAATTGGGCGACCCAGCACACATTCCCACTACTGTTCCGTTAATTAATCAACACATCACTGGTGTTGGTTAGAACGGGCAGACACTAGAGGCTTGCTTTATAGGATGCACTGGCCCTCACCCACCAAAGTGGGATGCTGCATCATTGGCCCTGCTCTTTGCTGGATGGGGGCTGCAATGCCCAGCGGGCCCCCAAAGTGAGTCAGTTGGCTGAGGATCTTTTAACTGTTAAAGGTTAAGCAGCAGAGTTATGCCCTATATACCTAGCTCTGGAAAGGGTCTTATAAAGGACGCTTCTAGTGACATTCTAACCAACACCAGTGATGTGTTGATTAATTAATGGAACAGCACACCCAAATTGTGAATTAGGCAACCTACAACAATCTATGGCATTACCAGCAGCCATGGTAATAGACCCTAAAGAATAACCGCAGCCTGGCAATATGGGCTGCATGGCCACGCCCCCCCACCTTTACCCATGCAATAAAAGTGTCTGTCAAGCTGAACAAAGGTCAGCCAGACAGACACTCTTCTTGTTCAGGACCAGCAGTCAGGAGCTAGACATGCTCTAAATATGTAGGCTTCTGGCTGCCTGATCAGAACTTTGCCAGGCTGAGGTTTTCACAGCCCTGTGGGCTTGACCTCCTCAGCCTGGCAAAAGTGCCTCAAGGTGCTTCCCTCATGATAAGGGGGAGCATCACTGGTTGCCTCAGACCTGGGCACTTCACTTTTAAGCCTTGAAGTGCCCAGGGCTGAGTCAATCAGTGGCACTTCACCACAGAGTGGGATGTGGTAGTAGTCTCACTGACCCCATCTCACTCTATGACGAATGAGGGACTACTGCCTTCCCTCATTGGCTGACCTTAGGTTAGCCAATCAGGGAAGGCAGCAGTCCCAACCCTCCTGGTACCCCCGAGGCTTCATTCTCTGCAGTGAAGGTACGTTTTATGTGTTTTTTATGTTTGGTGTGTGCATGCGTGTGAATGTATGTGTATTTGTGAGGGAGTTTTCTGAATGTGTGTGTGTGTGTATATGTGTGTGCGTGTGGCTCCCCTCCCTGGTAAAATTACCAGCCGCCATTCCTGAAGAGCCCACTCAGAAAGCTCAATGTATGCTGTTGCTCTAGACTAGTGGTAGTGGCTCAAGAAATCAACTCCTCCAGATCCCAACACATACGTTGGATGATACATCCACATACCAAGCATTGAGAAACGTAAAGGGATTCAGCCTAGCTCCTTTCCACATGCATTTCTTGGTAAGTAAATAACAGATGTGGTTGGTACTATTGATTGTTACCTCTCATGCTTGATGAGAATGCTCACAGCATGAACCTCAGTGTTAGACCTGACAGCCTTAGGGTGTTCTTCTCCTGACTTTTTTGCCAGCTGCTCTCCATTTTCTGACCTTGTTTTTGCTGGTTTTAGGACTCTGCACACTTTACCACTCATGACTAGTGCTAAAGAGCTTGTGCTCCCTCCCCTAAACTTGGTAACATTGGCTTAACCCCAATTGACATATTTAATTTACATATAAGTCCCTAGTAAAGTGCACTACATGTGCCCTGGGCCTGTAAATTAAATGGTACTAGTGGCCCTGCAGCACTCATTCTGCCACCCTCTTAAACAGCCCTCTAAACCATTGATCAAAGCCTGCCATTGCAGAGCCTGTAGGTGCAGTTTTACACTGCTACTTCAACCCGGCAATGTAACCTTCTAGCCAGGCCTAAACCTTCCCTTTTATACATATAAGTCACTCCTAAGGTAGACCCTGTATAACCCATGGGACAGGGTGCAATGTATTTAAACTGTAGGACATGTACTTTTAAGTTTTGCATGTGTTGGTAATTAAACATTTCCAAATTCATTTTTCACTACTGCAAGGCCTATCTCTTCCATAGGATAACATGGGGATTACTTTTTTACATCCATTAAGTATAATTCCTAATTGTGAAGAGATAGACTTTTCAAGTTTGGTGTCACTGGACTCACAATTCAAAATCTCTATTTTTGGTGAAGTTGGATTTTAAATTACAGTTTAGAAAATGCCACTTTTAGAATGTTGCCCTTTACTTACTTTAGGTATTTGGTGCCTGTTGCCTGTCTGGGTTGAGTGACAGCTGAGCTTTTTGTATTTCCTCAAGACAGTCACACAAAAAGGGAGCTTAGGTGTTTTTTGTGGAGCCTTCCTGTGAGATGGAAGGTAGGAGCTGGACATAGCCTAAGAGTTACACCTGAATAGGGTGTGTCCTGCCCACACACAAAGGGATACAAACCCCCTGTAGTGAGTCTGGAGCCAGGGAACGGAGGGAGGACCTCTGTGCACTTCAAAGCTTTCTTTGAAGTCTCTCCCACTTCAAAGGCACAACGGGGTATAAGTACTAGACCTCTGTCACCATGACTTTAATACACTTCTGGACCTGTTATCTCTTTGGCAGGAAGAACAACTGCAGTGCTGCTAAAAGCACTGCCACTCTGCTGGACTGCTGCTTTGCTGGACCCTTGCCCTGCTGTGCGCTTGCCTTGCTGAGCTGCCCTGCTATCTGCGGTTCCCCCTCCTGGGTGAGAAGGACTGGACCTGCATCACTTGAACCCAGAGTGACTGCAAGGGCTTGCTGGCTTGTCTCCTATGCTAGGTCTCAGGGACATCTAAGACTTCAACTCATCCTGCTACAGCACCTGGACTTTGCTTGCTGAAAGTCTTGCCCTGCCAAGTGGTGTCAACCCAGTCCTGGGCCCTTGGAAGTGGGTATAAAGTGCTGTTTCAACCAGAACCCACGCATCCTCATTAGAACCGGGAAACTTTGTCTTTGCATGAGTTAGAACCAGCGCACCCTCTTCGTTGCGTGGAACGGACCCAGCTTATCGCCTTCTGAACCAGTGCATCATCTTCGGAATTGACGCATCGCCTACTGCAGGAGTAGCAACTGCGTATTGCATTCGGACCAGTGCCTCACACTTGGACCCAGCTCATTGCCGCAGTTTGCATGGAGGAAATGGACTCATCTCATCCACTGGGTGGCTTGACACTGATTCATCGCTTCGGCTGCACCTCGCATCCTCGTCGACAACAACCCATCCCAGATCAAGGTACTTTGGTTCAGCAGGCCCTAGTGGGTCCCTGTATCGCACCTGCCCTCTATTGCAGTTGGCCTGAACTTTTGACTTTACCTTGGTCCAGCATGGCCAGATAACCAATTTAAGTGCTTATCGTTTCTGATCGCTATTTAAATTTATTGTGTAAAATGTATATCTCGACTTCTACTTGTTGGACTTTTTGTCATTTTGGTTTTGGTTTATTTAATAAATTATTCTCTATTTTTGTAACCTGGTGTGGTGTCTTTTTGTGTTGTTTTCACTGTGTTACTGTTTGAAGTGTTGCACAAATACTTTACACATTGCCTCTTAAGTTAAAACCTGACTGCTCTGTTCCAAGCTAGCAGAGGGTGAGCACAGGATAATGTAGGGTGTATTTTAACTTACCCTGAAGAGGATTGTGGTTCCGGTTTAGACAAGGTGCATACCTCAGCCAGCCGGGAACCCATTTTCTAACACTCAGCATGTAATTACAGTAGTGACTACAATACTTAATCACAGCATGATCACTTGAGTTGAGTTACCTACTACCCACAGTGGAAATACCAAAACAGGGTTGTGCCAAATTAAAATATGCCCTTCTAACTTTTGCCAGGTTCACAAACTTCACAGTAACCAAAGGCGGCAAGCTTTACAAACTTCACATAACTTCCCATGTTGGTGAAAATGTTTGCTGTAAGTGATTGCTGAGGAATTTCGCTACAAAAACAGCCATTAAAAGAACATTTTCTCAAGTAACTTTTGATGATTTTTTTAAATAGGCGAAACATTTTTGCAACTTTTGATAAGTTTGCAGAAATAAAAACGTTTTGAAATAGACTTCCTAAAGTTTTCAGAAGAAAAGCTTTGCAACTTTGTAAAAAGTATGCACTGCACAGATTGTCTTAATTTAAAGTAACCACCCAAAAAACTAACTAGGTAAAGACATGTAGCAAGGCATAAGAGATGGCTTTCCTTTCAATCAACTTGAAGGCTGTAAACTCTGGATAATCTGGTACCAGAAAAATTGTGTCAGACTATCATCTGCCATAAGTATTGTGTCTTAAATATTATTCACAAAAATATTGCCCCATTGGAGAAACTAATAGAACATCTGCACATAATGGAACAATATTTTTGTAAACAATATTGTTGAGACAGGAAAGTACGCTGCAGAGTGCCGAGCATCTACCACTGCCCTGAGTGCTCCAGCACCATATCTGAACGTTGGTACTGATTTTCGGTCGTGGGCAAACACGGATCATGCATGTGCATCGTGACCTACGCCTGTCTCATGGTAATGCAGCCTATTCAGACGGGGAAGGGCATTCCAACCATGACACTCGTAAAAGAAGGAGGTTGCAGTACATACCTTGAGTTAAGTGACAAGAGCACAGTGGGTCAGCATCCCTGTGTTTGCATTCAGTAGAATATATAATGTAAACAGGCGTTTTTACCTGTGTCACAAGAGGGAGGCCTACTTGCCCACTTATATAAAGTTCCTCGGCTGTGTACTTAAGTTACCCTAGGCCTACATGGATTATGTGAAGCTCGAGACAGCGCCTGATACTTGTGTGTACTTGTTGAGAAAGTGTGTGATTATTGCATGTGTGCGCTTGTTTGCATGTAAGTGTCTGTGGATGATACATAATATGAAGGCCTGTGGTTTCCATTTTGGAAGCACAGGGCCGGCAGGGGCTGTAGAGGTGAGGACTGCAATCCTTAAGCAGAAGATGTGTATTGCCAACACTCCTGAGGCCTGATTGAAGGGAGGGAGCAGAGCATTGTCTGTGCATATCAATGGGTTCTTAGCTCACCCTTGGCCTACATGGGTTATGTCGACACAATTTCCCATCCTAAACTAATCAATACACTGAGGTCTCTGGGCATCCGTGACTCAGCCTTGGATTGGATTATTTCTTTTTTAGCCAACCGCCCTTTTCAAATCTTCTCTGCCACGGCTAGCTCCAACATTCATTCATCACCCTATGGTGCACCCCAGGGCTCCTTCCTTAGTCCTTTGCTTTTTAACTTATATGTCAGGCCTCTAGCGGATATAGCCGAACAGGCCGGCCTGACTCTTTTTACCTACACCGACGACTCCCAGATCATTTTTTTTCTCTCTAACACCGACCCCTGCTCAACATCTCTCCTTCAGCTGGGCCTTGGGAAAATTGCGACATGGATGAATCACAACCACCTCAAGATAAATGGTGAAAAAACCGAGGTCCTGATCCTCGGTAAAAAGAAAGATCTTCGGGGCCCGCTACACTGGCCTGCCGAGATGGGTGCCCTCCCGCGGCCCTCCAGCCATGACCGTAACCTTGGCGTAATTATTGACGACTCCCTGACCATGCACCATCAATCAGTCAAGGTTACAGCTGTATGTTTTACCATCTTGAAATGGCTTAGGAAGATCATCTGGATGTTGCCAGACGCCACCCAGAAAACAGTGGTCCAGGCCCTTATCACCTCACGGCGGGACTATGGAAACGTCCTTTATCTAAGTTCCAACAAGGCGGTGATCCGTAGACAACAGTTGGTGCAGAACACTGCAGCAAGGCTACTTTGCAGGGTTCCCAAAGCCACTCCCATCTCTGGCTACCTCCGTGACTTACACTGGCTCAGGGTAGAGAACCGTATAAAGTTCAAAGCCCTGAGCTATATGTTCAAAATCAAAACGGGTACGGCACCACAGTATCTGCAATCCCTTATCTGCCATTATGCTCCCACTCGCCATCTACGGTCTGCAACTCACGAACACTTCACAGTACCCAGGTTCAATCTCTCCAGGATGGGTGGAGGATCCTTTGCATACCTAGGCCCGTCCCTCTGGAACGCTCTTCCCCTCGCCATCCACAAAGAAACTATTTACACACGCTTCCGCAGATCCCTGAGGACCTGGCTATTTAACCTATAACTTTACCCACTGCCGCTATATCTTGCACCCAGACCGTCCCGGCGCCGGGAAACCCTTTTTGGGTAGCTGTTGCGCCTTACAAATTTAATAAATAAATAAATTATGTGCAGCTCCAGACTGCACATGATACTTGTGTGTGTGTTCTGTGACAGCATATGATACTTGAGTGTGCATGCTGGGTTGCATGTGAGTGCCAATGGATGGTACATAACAGGATTATAAAGGTGGGAACGTGCCCCATACTTGGTTGAACAGCAATGTCTTGTCAGGAGAGGGAAGATCGCTAAGACTTTCTGCTGCTGGAACCAGGACTGGGGACCAATATCTGCCAGTCTCCCATCTAAGTGAGGGGCCATTACCGAGGAGTCAAGGACACTTGCTCTGTGCCTGAAGCACCAGCCTTCTGCCTGCCTGCCAAGACCACTGTGCCCTATGAGCAGGAGGTGGAGAGAGCCTGCAGGGATTGTGGTGAGTGGATCCCAGTGAGCAGAGCATGAGGCACCTGGTCCAGTCAGGACTGGTGTAGCATGAGAATGATCCACTTCCTTGAGGAAGTTGATGACCTCTGGTCCATCCCTGGTTGTAATATCTTAAGAGAACGAGGAACTTTTGACTGCTGTCCTGATTTATTGGTCATAGGGCATGAATGGCATGATTGGCAAAATGCCATAATGCATTAACTATATGAAATGATTTTATCCAGCTTACCAAACTGAGCTTTGACAGAATGAAGGGATTCCACATCACCCCAAACTCCTTGTCTCCAAATGAAGGCCTTTCGGAATTCTCTTAATCACACGGACAAGGACGGCATGAACACAGAAGAACAGCAAAGCATCAGAGAGCTACGTGGTCGGGAGCTTCAGCTAGGCTCCCCTTTGTATACTCCGGAGAGGAGGAAGTGATATAGATGTGCCCATTGGCTCAGTAATTCAAGCAAGTATTTACTCTGCTGCCATGTACAGTCTCTGTGCCTGTGCATGTCTGTGCAAGCACAGGTATGCTAGTCACTGGCAAAACGAAACTGTAAGGCACGTGAAGGGACCCCCTCCAGACTCAATTAGGAGATCTGCGGCCACAGTACTGTGCTAAGGGGGCCCCTTGGAGCTTGGGACCCCCACACACCACAGGGTCTGCAGGGGCCGGTGTTACACCACTAGTGCTAGTCTATGAAGCAGGGCCGGACTGGTCATAGCGGGCATCAGGCGATTTACCAGGGGGCTGGAGCGGTAAGGGCCCATTTTGCAGCAGTGGCGGTGTTCTTTTGTACTGGGGGCCAGTTTTGCAGCTGTAGTGCAATATCGGCCCCCAGTAACAAAAGCAGCAGTTCTTTACACTTGCACCTCTCCCCCACCCTGGGGTGGGTGGGCTGGTCCTACAAAATTACTAGAGCTGCTCTGGGTTCCCAGTCCTGCCCTGCTATGAAGGAGACGTGGCTCGGCCTTGAGATTGATGGAGATGGGAGATGGAGTGATGGAGATGGAGGGCCTGGGGCAAACTCCAGGGCTACACTGATGCTACACCATCAAACCTCATGAAAAAGCAGAGGCCCAGGAAGACAATCTTTCCTGTAGATATGGACTGATACTTAAAAGAGGTTTTCCTTTGTACATACATAAGATACTGGCACACACATTTGTTCTGACACCCCAGAGGTTAAAACAGACTTGCACACAAACAGTCCCAGCTCACTTCTGTCACAGGGTGGCTCCAGAGCACATAACCTTTCCTTGACAAGTAAGAGAATCCTTCATCACCTCCATTTGATTGAACTAAGAAGAGAGGGCAGAGAAGGTAGCTATGGACGGTTTTAATAGATCTGACCTGAGAGGAAAAAAAACATCAGTGTACCTCAGATTCATTGGTCTTTCTCATTACCACGTTCAAAATAACTGCTCATGTCCCCGAAGAAGAACCATAACTCAGTGTTTTATTTGTGTCTCACAACACAATGCAATAGCTTCACCCTGCCCAACTTTGTCCATTCACTCTCTTCTCCCTATCAGGGCCCTGGGCAGGATTGTGAGTAAACCGGACGCTTTTATTGTCGCTTTGAATTTTCGCCAAATCAAAAAAAATGAGTGTGTGCCAATTCGCCCGTGTGCAATTTAAATAAATCGAAGCCAAGATCATCTAACCAATAGACAGTTCTGCTAGTGCCTGTCCCGAGGTTAGAGATCTAATTAGGCAAGAATATTTCCTCTGAGGACAATCACCTTCTGAATCGTTCTGGTTGGCAGCCGCCCCACTGGGAAATGCATCAAAGTACCACTTACTGCGTTCTATCCGGTGCACCTCAGACGCAGGCGGTGTTGGGGCAGCCATTTTGCAAGTCTGAAGATAAATAAGGCCAGGTATTTGCCTGACTGAAACTCAAGGCTGGTGGGGCGGGGAGTTGGAGGTCTGGTCGACAGGCTGTCTCTGTGGCATTTTGTGATTATAAGAACAATCGTCGCCCCAGGCCACTCAGAGCTAGAGCGTTACACACCAACGCTTTAATAAGGAACCTTGAGATGCCTTCTGTAGTGATTACGCCAGCACTCACACATTACCAAATATGGTCACGCAAAAGACAAACGTGGCCGCGTGGGTGAGAGGGAGCCAGAAAAACTCATACTGCCTACAGGCCATGCAAAAATGAGAAAAATACCAAGCGCCCGACTTTTGTTATTTTATGGGCCTGCCAAAAACAGTGTGAAAACACACAGACTGCTCGTGGCATAGAATAATGATGCACTATTGCATGAATGGCAAGCATCTATCATCAGTTTGGTATCACCCTCATTGCAGAGCCTGGACAAAGGTCAACATGCGGGCTTGATTCCCAGGAGTATCATTAGACTGGTAGCAAAAAACAGGTACACATTAAGTGAATCGATCTGCGTACTAATCAGTTGGTTTGCAAAATTGCGAATCTGATTGGTCTACAATCTGACCTCCATAATTGAAGAAATAATGAAGTAAGTAAAACACTCAAAACACGTTTTGGCTAATTTACCAAAACATTTTGACTATTTGATTGTATAAAATTGGGATCCAAGGATTAGATGATGAAAAAAAAATGCTAATCATTAATGACTAACCAATCAAAGTTTTTGCATTCAGTTAATGAAATATTGTAAGACACTATTTATGAGTGAATGAGTGCCTCCCCTAAACCAAAGTGTGATATGAATGTATTTTTCTGTCATGGAGGATTTTAATAGATGAGTGTAGCCCCAAAATACACCGGTACTAAACTTCCTGAGGAAAAAAACTCTCACTTGTGTACCATTTAACAACAGAGTCTGTTACTCAATGAATGGTAACATTCACACACATCCAATGTCACATCCAATGTTTGGTGACCCCACCCTCCAATCTTTTTTCATTTGATTTAGTCTTTTATATCAGCTTTAGCCATCATGAATGACCTTCTCTGGAGGAAATTCTACCACTCAACCAGGTAAGGTAGGGACTTATTTGCAGGGACATCTTAAAGAATTTGGGGGCCCTGTGCCGAATGTACATTGGGGACCTGTTCAGAACAGCTTTGAATTTATGATCCAATTTCAGCTCTTTCATGCCCTCTTTGGCCAGGTCCAAGTTCTGAATGTGTTTACATCTGATTTTCAGAAACAGTGACCTGTGTTTTCAACAATGTAACACAGCTGCATCTCACTAATATTACTGAAAATAATCCCTGTGACCCCTCCCATTTCTCATGTGTCAGGTCCTGTTTTGATCTTGAAGAAACTTTTTTATGCATGTTGCGTGAAACATAAACCCAACATTTCTCTGCAAAAGGCCTATAATCGACTCTCACACATCACCCACATAAAAAAATTAATTAAAGGATAACGGTATTTGAAACAACCTCTTTCAGAATTAGTCTAGGTCATAAGGGCAAGACTCTTCAGAAAAAGCTGTCTCTATCAGGGGGCCCTCTGAAAGGCAGGGGCCCTGTGCCAGAGCCCACTTTGTCCATGCCGTAAACATCTCTGCTTATTTGATGTTTTCTTGTATATGTTTCGAAAATCTCTTTCAGTTAGATACTTGATTTAATATCCATTTTCTTTTCAGTTTATAGATTGACAATGGACATAAGCATTCTTCAACAGATCCTTAGTGCCACTTTATGTAGACCAAAATCATTCAACTTGAATCCACACCATGTCAGCGTATGTCGCAATAACATTTTTTAATGCATATGCGATCACTTCCTCCACCATTTTGCTGCAGCAGCAATTAACCACATTTGTTTAGATCCGGATCATCATATCCCAGGGCTGTTTTCGAAGCTTGCATCTTAACATCTCCTGTGTAGAATCACCTTCAAGAATAGTACTGAGAAGAGTGGGCTGGTAGCACTTGTCTGCAGTATGCTCATACCATGGCTCCTAGTCTTGCACCCACCTCAAGCCTTTTTCTTCTAATAACCTTCATTTCCTGTATCCTTATTTCACTTTGATGGGTTCTTTCTCATCCGTGCTCCCATCCATTGTCTCTGTTTTCCTCTCTTTCCCTCCCTCCCTCCCTCCTTCTTCCTTCTTCTCTCTTTTCTGCCGTTCTCTTTCTAGGGTCGCCCAAAGACTGATGATGTAAATTAAGTCCTGGTCGCCAGTGCTTAATTTGCAAAATAAAAAGTACCCTGGTCGGGAGGACAAGTCCGCTTGCACCACCCATTCCCTCTGTCAGCACTGCTAATTACAGGTACAACACAACTACTAACCATGGCACTACTACAAGTGTGACAATTCTGACTATTACAGGCCCCCAACCTATAAGAATGGCTTTGGCAGCAGGTATTAGTCATTTTTTTATGTATATTGCATTAATAAACAACTGTTGTTGAGCTAATCTCTGAATTAGACAAACAGCGCCACCATGTGGCAACTGCCATGAGTGGCGGTGTTCACAATTGAATGCCGGTGTTGAGCACTGCAAACCACTGGCTCAAATCAAGCACTGCTGGTCACCATAAACGAGTGTCTGTGCCGAGCACCTGCAGCCACCAGCTTAAATCAAGCAATGTTAGCCCTGGGAACAGCACATGGGAAGGGTGAGTGTCTCCAGTCTTTACATGAGAAAGTGGGGGTGCTTAAAGGCAGGACAAAGTCCTATTAGCAAATCTATGCCTGGACGCTAGTACTGGAATAGCAGATCAGTAAGGGGTACTGCAAGTCAGGCTTGAAGCTCATTGGCAGAGCAGTGTCAGAAGTTATGCAATGTAGTACCTTTCTCCAGTTGCTAGGCCCGATTGATATTAGTGTACAGCATCAGTGTTTTCCGTTTCCTTTGTTCCTACCCTACCAGGGTACCTTTGATTGTAAACATTTGTCAGGTCCTTTAGCTTCCTATAGCTTCATTGACTCTCCAAAGGTAACTATGGCAAAAACCCCGGGAAATGCTGGGATTCAAATTTCAGATGTAAGTAATCTGTTTCAAAAGTTGGACATGTAAATGAGCAATTATACTGTGTGGGGGAGATCCAACAAATCACCTCTGTTTTGAAATTGTGCATTTTTTAAAATAGTGTATAGACATTTAACTGATAACACGGATGTAATATTAAGCTTTGTAAAAGTGATTAACTCTCATCTTTTTGGCTTCTATACGTTTTAGCCCAGTAGGTAATATTTTATTCTGGCGTTTTAGATAGATTTATTCTAAAGCATTTCCTTTCAATCGAGGAATCTTGCAGTGTTTATGGTTGCGAATATATTATTCTAGATGTAACTATTCTTTGTTGCCAGAATCACAACTCAATGCTAGTCCATGGGCTAACTAGAGAACACTCTGTAGAGGCCTTGGAGTTTTGGTTTAGTTCTCTGTTGATATTCACATGGGTCAATCAAAGAAAACATACACCATTTTAAAAGATGCTACAGCCAGTCTAGATGTGTTTTTTGGTTCCAGGAATATCAGCAAGATTACTCTATAGCATACCTAGGGAGACATTTGAATGCAGCTTTTAACACCCCCTTATCCTCGGGTTTCCTTGCCTGGTCTGGGGTATCAGAGTCACATTTAAAGTCTCAGAAACAGACTTGATTGCCCCTACAGTGTAAAGAGAACAAAGGTAGTGGTTACATACAGTTAGTACTTGCTGTACTTAGCTTTTTATACAGGCTAAGACGGTCTGAAAACGAAAGATATCCTTAGTCTTAAAACTGTCTTAATCAGGAAAAGAATTGTTAAATTGGGAATTCGGAGCAGCTAGCTGCCCAGTAACAAGACACTGCCGGGATATCTCCCGGAAGGTGTCCCTTCCTGCACATAAGCAATCGCCCCTGCAGCGCAGGCACTTGCAACATTGCGGCAGAGTTCCTGCGCTGGCACTAGGCACCTTTTTTTGCACCAGCGCTAGGGGAAACGCAGAGGTGAGCCGTATTCTTGTGAATATGGTGCATCCCTGCATTAAAAAAATGTCAGATCGAGCGCTGCTGAATTTGGAACAGCTCCACAACACAATATTTTTTTGTTAATATGCCCCCAAGTTCCCCTGTTCCAAAGTCAGCACCTCCGAGGGTAAATGGGCGGCCAGTTGCACAAAACGTTCTTCACATAACAGCAAATGTCTGTTGCCTTTCGAGTTTTGGACCTTTCTCGGATACATCTGTAAACAGGCAGGTTGCAGTCAAGTTATTTTTATGATAAAGGTCAGTTGCAAATGGGACGGTCTACCGGAAAAACATTAAAGTCATGAGCTTCAGGATTCTTTCGTCACTGGGTGGCTTCAAGCTTGGAATTACTTTGGGGATTTAATGATCCAGGGACAAAAGCGTGTGGATCTCCAAATACGATGAAAAAAAAAAGTCTCAAATGAGGCCCTAAAGGGCCACAGAGTGTGTCCTAACATGGCCCTATGCCACACAGGCAGTGCTGTGTGGGCATCAAACCCAGGCCCTTAACTGAGATGGGTAGAGGACCTGTCTAGCTGAGGTTTGGATGGGACCTGTGGACGTTGTAATACTTGTCTTCCTTCTGTAGTACAAGAAACAAAGTTTCTCTCCCTGGCCCCCTGTGAAACAAAGGCCACAAGAGCTACAATGTGAGCCCTGTAGGGTGGAGTGGCTGCAGAGACAACAAACTAGGGTCAGTAAAGACATACATTACCGCGGCCAGGTATTCCAAGCATGCGGAATCTCCATTTTGGACCGCATTCAAAATGTAGGTTTTGAAGATGAATCACACACTAAGACACCAACAGTGTTTTTTCACGGGGTGCAGTTGTACCACCTCAACACAATGATTCCCAACAGGAGGTACAAGTACAATGAAGGGTGCTGGTTTAGTTTATAGACTGAAAAAACAATGATATGTCTTGTGTTGTAGTTACAGCTCGCATAAACACCTAATGCCAAAGTACATTTGCAGACAGGTAGCACGCTACTCTGTGGGAGTGCCTGGGGAGAAGAGGGTGCGTGTCTTCAGGGCCTTCATGAAAAAGAGGGAGGCTATGGCACTTACGCTTTTAGACATTAGTGTTAGGATTGAAAGAAACTGTGTTCAATATGTTGGAAGTTGTGAGGTTTATTATATGGTGTGGTTGTGCGCCCCCATTGTGTGACAAACTCACAAACCTGTCTTGGTTACAGTCAGGCTCATTTGTAAAACCTTAGCTCAGCCCAGGATAGCTGTGGCTTCGAGCAATCAGACATTAACAAAGGAACAAGTGCAAAGCGTTTAGAAGTACCAAAACATTTTAATACAAAAAACGCACAACATAAAGGAAATACCACACCAATATATGAAAAAAGATCTTATTTTTATGAATTTTTAGATACCAAAATGAACTAAATTTACCAGAGAGTTCCAGAGATATAAATGATTAAGCAAATAGTAAATCACTGCTTTTCACTCAAACAAGCATTGGCAACCAGCAAGGTTAGCGATAACTTTGAAAACGTAAAAAAACTTTTAATGAAATTGTGTTCAGGTACTCCGGGCCGCTGTAGTTGACCAACTCTGGCAGGGAACAAATGACAAAGGCCAATAAGACTTAGCAGGGCCGTAACCTTGCAGTCAAGGCAGCCTCCAGTCCAGTTCCAGGCTTTATGGGCAAACTGCCATAGACCTCAATAGAGTGGTCCTGATCGAAAGGATACAGGATGTTGAAGATGCTGAGGATGTTGATCGGGTCAATGGGTTTCTTTCTGGGGTCACCCTTTGGTCCACAAACATGCTGGGGCAGCTTAGGTCACAGAGGATGATATCCCTCGAAGTCCAGCTGAAATCCAGCCAAAAAAACAGTTGCCACAGGTCCACCGATCTCCGGTCACAGCAAAGCCAGCAGTTCCCTTTAACTGCAGCTAGTGTTCATCGTGGGTGATCAAACTGCACTTTAACGACTCTACTGGGTTCAGCAGACTTGGGCGCAACTTTTGTGTGTTGGTACTTGGTCTCCCACGCTGCGCTGCCTCTTATCTCAAGAGCAGCAGGTGCATTTCAGTCTTGGGTTTAACCTCTCTTTACCAGTTCAGGGAACAGCAGGCCAGTCCTTCTTTGGTCCTCTCTCCAGTACAGACGTGATCTGAGGTCTGGGTACCAGGGGCTCTCTCTTTATGCCCAAAACCTACTCCTGGGGGAGGCAGTAAGCCTACTAGACAATGGGCTACCAGATCCCCTCCCACCTGCTGATGACTTCCTGCAATGTATGACCACCAGCTATCCCAGAGCGCACTGATTCCTTTGATACCTTGATGTATCAACTTTAGTAATCCCATTCATAAAGTAGCACAGCTAAGTTGTCAGAATGTAACTCTTTACTTACCAATGGGGTTACTAGTCTTTCTACAGTGAAAAACAACAATTTGGGGTTTTTAATGTTAGGACATATAAAAACACATTCTACTTTTTATTATAGAGTACCCAATCTTGTGGCTCGACAGGCCTACTGCAGGGGTGACATATATATTGGAAGGAAAAGTCAAGCCTTTGTCATTAGTTTAGATGACTAAGTCGAGTTAGCAGTTCCGCTCTCCCAGTCTGCAGTGGCAGGCTGGGAGATATGTTTTACTTTTACAACACCAATGGTGGCACAATACATGCTGCATCCCTTGAGAAACAACTTAGCTTACAGGCCCTGGGTACCCCTGGCAGCATATACTGGGGACATATAAAAAAGTTAACATACGCCGATTGGGCATGAGCCAATTAAGCATATACTTTTAAGGGTCAAAGCCCTGGCACTGAGAGCTGGTTAGCAGGCTGCAGTGCACTCCAAGAGTTAGAAAATCAGCAGTATCAGTCCACAACTTTGGGGGTGATCATGCAAAAAAAGGCATTTTCATACAGAAGTGTTTTGGTACCATCCGTGCATGGCAAGAGCTAACATTTAATACTGTGATGATGAGAATGGTCTCCAAGGGTTCAAGCATGTCTGAGGTGAGTGACCCTGCCACAGCCAGGCAGCCATTCAGAAGAAATTACAAACTTTCAACTCATTGCAACTCATCCCTCCAAGCTTTTCAGAGTGGTTGTGCTAATAAAAAATCCCCTGGTCTCTCTGTATTCCTGCCCCCCTGCAAATGCATAGAATGTGAGACATTTTGGTCATTTGAAACCCTGCACGGCAGATGAGGGCTCCCACTTTACTCATACAGAGACAAATAGTGATAGTTTGTTGAAGAGCAGGACACTCTCATGTCTGCTGCCAACTCACTTGGGGCACTGTCACAGGACTATTTGAGACCGAGGTGAGAAGTCAATTACGACTTTTGCACAGTACACAATGTTTGCCGTGTCATTCAAGCAGTTTGTGTTCTGAGCAAACATGATCATGTGGTGTATGCCAGCTTAGCACTGGATACATGCAAATGCAACTGGTGCGTGTGCAGGGGGGTCACATGTTCATTTCCCTCTAAAAAGTGCACCTGGGACCTTATCATGAAAGACTAACCTGTCTCACTGCAGAGTCAGATGTCTATTTACAGACTCCTGCAGTGTGTACTGTGAATTATTGGAACACATTATTTCTCCAGCTAAGTGCCTTATTTTAGACTTCAAAGCTCCAGTGCTTAATTTGTAAAAGAACAAGTGTTGGTACACAAAGCTGTGCTCCGGCAGCATGGGGATGGATTCACCAAAGTGCCAAGGGTAGTGGAAGGGACATCACATACCCTTTGACCTTAATGACATCACAGGAAGCGATATCATATCACTCTTGACCCCGATTTATTTTCCAGGAAGGCATTTCAATTGACCCTAACATCACAACTATTTACATGGCTGAAGTTCCATATTAAATGCATGATTAGAATAACAGCATAGGACAGACAAATGTTGGTTTTAGATGCCACCAATATTTTGGTACTCACTTGATCCTTGGACGTTCTGGGGCATGATACTTGAACTAAATTGTAGTGAGTGAGTAAGCCAGACCTCTTCTAGGGGGTTTCTCTCCCAAGAAAATATTAAAAGACGGGGGGGGGTTCAAAATTTGCATTTAAAAGCACACTTTTCACATATGTTCGCTAAAATGCCATAGGGGCAGAAGGGGCACTTATTAAATATTCACATCCTTTCATGGTGTGCCAAGCCAATGAAACCTGACATTCTCCGGTAGCTGACCCCATTTTTCTTTAAAAGCTATATGGGTGCCCCATATGTCAAAAACTACCTACATTGTACCAGGGCCGACATTTTGTCATGGGAGGCCCAATATTCCATGGATGTCCCCTAATGGTATGTTATATATTTGTTAAGCGCAAACAGCTGCCCCAGCAACGGAGCGTCCCGGCGCTGACCTAACCAATACCAGAGGGGAGGGGGGAACCAGCAGAGGAGTTAGATGACAGAGAAGAGATGGGTCTTAAGTGCTTTCCGGAAAGCGATCAGATTGGTTTGGGCACGGATGTGTGGCGGCAGTGAGTTCCATAGCTTAGCTCCTAGGACTTTGAAGGAACGTCCACCCTGTCTGCAGAGCTTAGTTCGGGGGACCATCACGAGATGTTGTCCCAGAGAACGCAAGTTGCGCTGGGGCGTGTATGGTGTCAAAAGTGGGCGTAGGAGTTCAGGGCATTCGGATTTGAGAATTTTAAAAGCCGTGGTCAGGGTTTTAAATTGGATCCGAGATTCCACAGGCAGCCAGTGCAAATTGCGAATGGTGGTTCTGGCAGAGCACCTGCGTGGGAGACCAACCACAGCTCTGGCGGCCGAGTTCTGGATACGCTGCAGTCTTGCAAGTTCAGTTTTGTTTGCTCCTAAGAGCAAGACATTGGCATAATCTAGCCGGGCAAGAATCATGGCTTGCATGATGAGTTGACGGGTTTTGGAGTTAAAGAATCCAAGTATGGGGTAGAGGCTCCTCATGAGACCCACACACGTGGCTGCCACTTTCTTTGTGTGGGACTGAAAGTTAAGTGAGGGGTCGAGCCAGACTCCTAGGTTTTTGACGATTTCTTTTGGCACGGGAGTGGGGCCAAGCACAGCGGGCCACCAATGATTGTTCCAAAGGGCGGGGTTTTTTCCCAGGAGGAGGACCTCCGTTTTCCCGGCGTTTAGCTGCAGGCAGTTGAGTGTCATCCACTGTGCGACTGCCGCGAGGCCGTCTCTGAAATTGGTTGCCGAAGGTGAGGGACCTTCAGAGAGTGTGATGACCAGCTGTGTGTCGTCAGCGTACGACACCAGCGTAAGGTCCCACTCTTTTGCTACCACTGCGAGAGGCTGAACGTATAGGTTGAATAAGGATGGGCTAAGTGCCGACCCCTGGGTGACTCCTTGCCCGATGGAGTGGGGTTGAGAGATGTAGGGGGGGGCTGAGACTTGGAAGGATCTGTCCTTTAAGAAGGACTGGAACCAATCAAGGGCTAAATCGCCAATCCCAATGGCCTCAAGTCGTTTCAGCAAGATGTTATGTGAGACCGTGTCAAAGGCCGCGCTGAGATCCAGCAGGATCAGCGCGGCACTTTGACCGGCGTCTAGGATTCCTCGAAGGAGCTCCGTGGTGGTTAACAGAGCCGACTCAGTGCTGTGACCTGGTCTGAAGCCGTTTTGGGAAGGGTCCAGGACATGATTTTGCTGCATGTGGTGGGATAGTATTTTGTTGACGTGAGCTTCAGCTAGTTTTGACGTCCAGGGGAGCAGGGAAATAGGTCGGAAGTTTTCTGGTTTATTGGGATCCAGTGCGGGTTTTTTAATGATGGGTGAAACCCAAGCAGATTTCCAACAAGTGGGAACCACCGCTGAGGAAAAGGAAAGGTTGAGTATTTTGGCAAGCGGGGGGAGAAAGAAGTCAAGCGATTCCAAGAATTTGGACGGTCGCATGGGGTCTGCTGGGGAGCCAGACTTGACCTGTCTACATAGTTTAGCGAGGTCGTCTAGGGATATATCGGGTATTCTTAGCAGTTTAGATGTCTCTGCCGTTGAATGGGGAATGCTATGGTGCGTAGCATCGTCCTGTGGAAAGGACTCGTAGATCTTCCTCACTTTTTCAGTGAAAAAGGTGGCAAGGTCCTCGCATTGTTTCAGGGAGGTGATGCAGGAGCCTGGATTGGGGATGTTCTGCAGGTTTTGGACTAGGTTGAAGATGGTTTTGGTGGGGTTGGAACTGCATTCGATTTCCTTTGCGTAAAAAGAGGCTCGAGTAGTGCGAATCGCCTTGTGGTAGATGCGAAGTTTAGATAGATAGAGGGTTTTGTTAGTATCTAAGTATTCTTTCCTCCACTCGCGTTCGGCTTTTTTGCACTCTTTCCGTAACATTTTAAGTGAATCATTGTACCATGGGTTAGAGGGGGAGCTGCGGGTTTTGGTCAATTTGGGCGGAATTAAGGCATCGAGCCCTGTGACTATCCATTCGTGGAAGGCGGCGTAAACTGTATTAATATCCCTATTCTCCTCGGGGGGGTGGAATTCACCTAGATGGCTGATGAGGTCTCCGGAGATGAGTTTATGCCAAGGTCGTTTGTGGCAGGAGTTGGCCGTGCTTTTGGGGGGTGGTTTTTTTGCCATAATAGTAAGTTTGACAAGAAAGTGGTCAGTCCAGCCCATGGGTTCAGGGGGATCAGCCGTGACTTCCGATAGGTTCGAGAAAACGGGATCCAGTAAGTGCCCAGCGGTGTGGGTGGGGGAGTGAACCAAGGGGTTTAGCTGCAATGCTGTGATGTCGGCTAGCAGGTTTTTGATGGTGGGGTCAGTGGTGGAGTCGAAGTGAAGATTGAGGTCACCCAGGATGGTAAAGTTGGGGGAGGAGACTGTCAAGGTATGAGCAAGTTCCAAGAGTTCCTCAATAAACCTGGCAGAGGGGCCAGGAGGCCGATAGACGTAAAGGCCAGAGAGAGTGAATTGCGGGCAGGTGGCAATCTTGAAGCGTGCGCATTCGCAGCCCCAGATTTCTTCTTTGGTGAAGGAGCAATGGTATATGGTTTTGTACACAACGGCTATTCCTCCGCCTCTAGAGCCTCTATTAACCAGTTTCATGGAGAAACCGTTAGGCAGCGTGAGATTTAAAATGCTGGTTTGATCGTTATGGAGCCAGGTTTCACATATGAACAGAATATCAGGATTTTCGTCCATAATGAGAGTGTTGACTTCTGCATGGTGTTTTACAAGAGATCTAACATTCAGTTGCAGAACCCGGAGGGAGGGTAGTTTGGGTAACGCTGCTGTACCACTTACCAGGCTGGGCAGGGGCGTTGCAAAGTTACAGGATTCACACTGGAGTGTAGTTTGCCCGAGGTGGCCTTCGAGCTTGTTGCATATAGTTTTGGCGTTTAGTGCGTGGAGATGATTTCTGTCATAGCTGACTCGAAGTGAGGGATTTTGTGCAGGGGGACTGGCGAGAGGCGATGTCTTGGCGATGACGGGCGCAGACGGGCTTGCCTTAGGCGCTCCCGCTGCGCTCGTCCGCTGCGCTTCCTATACAGGCACATATCAAGGAAAGGGGGGGGGGTGGCCTAAGGTGGGCGTGGCCTCGTGACCTCGCCGTCAATGGCGGCAGGCAAGTGATTCTGCCAGGAATATGTTGCAGCGAGAAGCGCTGTTTAGGGGGTTTCTGATGCTCGTTCTGGACAAGCCAGGTGAGTGAGTGAGGCTTAAAAGCAATAAATTTGGCGAACAAGGTGACACAGAAAATACAAAGTTTTAAAAATGGTGGACTCCCGGCTTCCGCCTCAGGAGTAGTCAGGTTCTGTTTTCGTGGCGCTGCGAGCGGAGTCTTGTACTCGGCAGAGCGGTGGGCGTGGCCTAAGGTGGGCGTGGCCTCGTGACCTCGCCGTCAATGGCGGCAGGCAAGTGATTCTGCCAGGAATATGTTGCAGCGAGAAGCGCTGTTTAGGGGGTTTCTGATGCTCGTTCTGGACAAGCCAGGTGAGTGAGTGAGGCTTAAAAGCAATAAATTCGGCGAACAAGGTGACACAGAAAATACAAAGTTTTAAAAATGGTGGACTCCCGGCTTCCGCCTCAGGAGTAGTCAGGTTCTGTTTTCGTGGCGCTGCGAGCGGAGTCTTATACTCGGCAGAGCGGTGGGCGTGGCCTAAGGTGGGCGTGGCCTCGTGACCTCGCCGTCAATGGCGGCAGGCAAGTGATTCTGCCAGGAATATGTTGCAGCGAGAAGCGCTGTTTAGGGGGTTTCTGATGCTCGTTCTGGACAAGCCAGGTGAGTGAGTGAGGCTTAAAATGACACAAAAAATGCCAATGCCAGAACTGTGCAGTTTATGCCATCCATATACAATAGATGACCTTTATGTGAAAAAGGACCTCAGTATGTCAGGGCTGGCATTTTGTCATGGCTTCCACGCTTCTATAGGCAATGTTTTCCCCCCTTTATGCTAAGAATTACCTCAGTTGGCATTCTGCCACTTGTGTCCACATTCCAAGAATTTCCTCAAGTATGCCAGTATTTTTCCATAGGTGCCCTGTTTGCCACGAATATCTCCAGTATGCCAGTACCAGTATTCTACCATTGGCACCCTTTAAGCCAAGCATTTGCCGAGTTTGTGCCAGTATTTTGTCACAGGTGCCTGTCATACTAAGAATAGCTGCAAGTATTTCAGCACCAGTATTTTGCCCTGGGTATCCCTATAAGACAGTCATTACCTTCAGTATGCCAGGGCCAACGTCCAACTTGCAAGCATCACATCACATTTACACTCACTCACTCACTCACTCACTCACTCACTCACTCACTCACTCACTCACTCACTGAATCACACTCATTCCCATTCATATTCACTCTCTCATTCATATTCACTCTCATTCATTCTCTCTCACACTCTCCTACATCCCTTACACTCATTCCTATTTATTCTCTCCCAATTAATTGCATTCACTACTAGTCTAACTCATTCTCACTCACTAATACCTAATGACTTTCAGGTCCGGGTTTACTAATGCCTTGCACAAAGTTTGCATCACTCTGTGAGGGTGGGATTTACTATCCAATACAAGTCAGGATTCATATTCTATAGTATCCCAAAGTAACACACAGATGTGCTATGCTCTGCTTTGCATTATTTTAGGGTGGGATTTACTATCCAATACAAGTCAGGATTCATATTCTATAGTGTCCCAAAGTAACACACAGTTGTGCTATGCTCTGCTTTGCATTTTTTTACCTCAAGGGTGCATTCCATGGGTGTTGCATGGGCATTGCCATGCAGCCACCCAAGGATTTTAATGTGAATCTCTATCTACAAACATTGATAAATGGGAATTTACAGCAACATTCAGATCTCCTTGAGGCAGGCTCAACGAGGAGAAATGTTTTTGATTTCTCTTCATTTTTCCAATGCTGCATGTGTGCTGCATTGTACAGCGCACATGCACAGTGGGAAAAGTCTTAAAACATAAATGTTGTACTGGAAGGGACCCCTTTCAATGCAAAACCTATGCTTCAGAGACTGCACACACTCTTGCTGTATAGCACAGGGATGCGTGCATTAGTGCATGGCTGCCAAAAGTGCGCCAGCACATGGAGAGAAAAAAAAGCGCACCATATTATAGTAGATATGGCACATTTGTTCTCTATGCAAAAGACACACAATTGTTCTCTATACCTTTGTTGCAAGGCAGTACAGTCATTATGGTGCAGCATTGCCTTGCGTCAAAGAATATTAAACCTGGGCCTCAATCTCACACAGTCTCCCTCACTAAGTGTTACTGACTCTCACTTACTTTCACTCACACACAGATGCTTTCTTAAGCATACACAATTGCACACACATATATACGTGCTCGCTCACTTTAACAAACTCTAATCTGCAAGCACTGACACAACATACATTTAAAACCATTTTTACTTACTACATTTTCTACCAAAGGTCCTGTTCCAGATAAGTGTGATCCATTTTTTATTACTTTAGTAGTGAATAATATAATATTATTCACTATTAGTATAATAAAAAAAGAGAAGAAAAAAGCAATACAAAGCACTCACTGTGTACTTGGCACTGGTTTTCACACCACCAAGCCCAGGGGGTCGCAAAAGCAGTGCCAGGGGCCCAAGGGGCAGGCCCTGAATGATGTTCATGTCTAGCGGAGGTAATAACAAAAATAGGCGAGTTTAATACCAAGACTGCATAGCCTTGGATTCACCTGATGCCTCTTTAATGCACTGCCAGACAGTGTTGCCTCTTTATTTCACTCTTGCAAGTCCCCGATTTCTCTCTTTGTGCCGGTTATTTCATCTTTCTCTCCTCCTTCTTTCCTGTTTGTGTGTTTTTCTCTCTCTTGCTAGCGGTCAGTATCTGATTAGGAAAAATGAGTGCTGGTGGGCTCGCCGGTAACCACCGACTCAAATTAAGCACTGCACAGCTCAGACAGAGGCAAACCATGAGGTTTTTGAGCTATGCTGTCTGAAAATCAATCTCTAACTCGGAGTAATAATGGGTTAAATGAATTGATGTGACACACTGTAGACTCATAAAAGCAAGCACTCGGCTCTATCCTGATCCACCGCTGCCCATCATGATCCAGCTTTTGCTACCTGTGCATGCTGGGTGCCTTCCCCATGGAAAAATAGAAGTGCAGATATTCTGTACCACAGTACCTGCTTGTTTCTGAGAAGCATGACATCTAGTCTGCTGGATGTGTGAGGGTCTTTTTCCTAAAGGAGGTAACTCCTCCTGACTTTATTGACTCATATATCTCATATATCATTATAGGCCTTTTTTACATCACTCTTTGAGGAACAGCATACCTTTGTATATTTAGATTTGTTTCTGAGAAGTGCCAGTACTCTCCAATTAAAAGTATTATGTCACTCTTGAGAAGTGCTGGTACTGTCCTTCTCAAAATAAAAAAGTGCTGGTACTCCGTACTGGACAGTACCGGTCCATTTAAAGCATTGCCTTCAAGAGCATGCATTCTCCCTGCTAAAAAGGGAAAAGCCCTTTAAATGGCAAAAGCAGACCAGAAAAGAAAACAATAATCGGCAAAATCAATAGCTTTCACTTTTCAGACCTTTTGTCTTTGCCAACACAGTTTGCAGATTCTGTGCAAAAAAAATAATTTACAAAGGTGCAATGATGAAACCACTGTTGCTGATTGCATCATTCGGCAGACTGACATACACATGCCTCTGCCAATTCAAGATGGTGGACAATACTTGCTTTGGTAAATTTAAAACAATGTTAGCGCAAAGGCGCAAAATAGAAAGGGACCACAGTGTTGAGAGAGCAATGGAGAAGTATGTGTGGTTAGCGGGTGGCAGGAGGAGGGGCAGCGCAGCACGCAAGAGCAAAACAGAGGATCATCAGAGAAGCACATGATGGAGAGAACAACAAGTAACGCAGGATTGAGAGAGTTTGTTGGGTAGAAGCACGAGAGAGAGTGTGAGCAGCACATGAAGGTGAGGTAACACTGGGCAGGGTTGTTTGATGGCGAAGCACATGAGATAGAGTGATAAGCACACAATGGATAGAGCAACTCGGAGCAAGAAGGGTGGATATTTGGCGGGATCAAGCACATGAGAAGGAGAGTTGGATAAACACATGCATTCTCATGGATTGCTTAAGCAAAAAGAAAAAAGTAGTTTCCAAAAGTGAGCAATGGAGGGACACAAGTCAGCCTATCAAAAAGATGGTAAAGAGGCTATGCTCCGGAGATGGTCAAACACAATGAAAGTGAGCAGTGGAGGGACACAAGTCAGCCTATCAAAAAGATGGTGAAGAGGCTATGCTCTGGGGACGGGCAAACACAAAAAGAGAAAGGCAAGCATTTGAAAAAGAAGCAAGCAAACAAGAGTGACGATGAGGACAGCTAATTGTAAGCAATAAACAGGCCATAACCCTAACGTTAATTCAAAATATGTCTTTCACAGTAGGTTGTGCTCTCTGATAGGTGAAAGCTAAAAAATGAGTCAGCACCAAAGTGAAAAGTAAGCACAACGTTTTGTATACAAGCCTGGCCCCACAGTTGAATACAATCAATACAAAGGAAACCAATGGTTATTTTAATCATTAGTGATAAAAATCATATATAAAGAACTTTTAGAAAAACAATTTTTGCTCTATGACGGTGTAGTGGGTGTGTAGTGAGAAATGTGCTTGGTGGCCTCATCAAAGTGATGCTCACATGTGAACAAATTCAGAGATCAACGCTGTGGATCTTAAAAAAAGATAGACACGGCTCATTTATATATAATATAATCAATCTAGGGTTGCAGCAGTAGCCGACGGAGTTTCGATCTCTCGAGAAGATGGGGTGACTGTCTCCAAGACTCATAAGATAAAGAGGACCCCGAAACAAGGAGAACGAAGATTGAAAGAAAGAATAATAAACTTAGTTCAGAAAGGACAGTGTTACGGTGTGAGGTGTAAGTCTTTAATGTAGAGTGTACACTCACAGAGCAAATATTTAAAGCTTTTATGAGGGAAAAGGGAGGACGTACCTAAAATAAGATGTTAGAGTTCATGATATAATGGGTAGGCTGCCTAATAAAAACAAAAATTACAGAAGTGAGGAGAACAAGCTCTACCTGAATCCTGGTAGAGCAAATGACCAGGTAACAATATTGTAACTATGATGTCTGTCCCAGTGGAGTATGGCTAAAAAAGACATATAAAACAAGCATTGGCAAAGTCTATAGGTCTTGCCGGTGGAAGAGCTATTGGTTTGCCAATGTGTTTTACCCATGTTGCACACCAGCGTGGCTGATGTTCAGCATGTCTAAAAGTTAATAATGTAGAGGAGAGTGGTGTTTGAGTGCCATAGAGTGGAATGGCAAAGAGTGAAGTAGAGTGCCATAGAGTGAAGTGTCATACAGTATTGTGTAATGGAGTGGCAAAGAGTGTAGTCGCGTAGCGTGATGTACAGTGGAGTGCAGTAGAGTAGAGTGGACTGGTGTAGAGTGCAGTGGCATATAGTGCTGCAGTATAGATTTCAACAGTCTACAATAAAGCGTTGTAGAATGCAGTGGTGTAGAGTGCAGTGGTGTAAAATGGTGCACAGTAGAGTATAGTGCGTTAGAGTGCAGCGACATGCAGTGCAGTGGTGTACAGTGGAGTGCTGCAGAGTGAAGTGGCGTGGTCTGGAGTGATGCAGAGCAGAGATGCATAGAGTAAAGTGGCATAGAGTGCATTGGCAAAGAATGCAATAGTGCAGAGTAGAGTGGTGTAGAGTTCAGTGTCTTAGAGTGCAGTGGTGTGGAGTAGCATATAATGCATTGCCAGAGAACAGAGTGGCATGGAGTGCAGTGACAGAGTAGAGTGGCATAGAGTACAGTGGTGCAAAGTAGAGTGACAGAGTAGAGTGGTGCAGAGTAGAGTGCAATGGCATAGAGTCGATTGGAGTGGGGTGGAATGGAGTAGAGTGGACCGGTGTAGAGTGCATTGGTGTAGAGTGTTGCAGAGTATAGTGGCAAAGAATGCAGCAGCATATAATTCAGTGGCATACAATGTAGCATCGTAGAATGCAATGGTGTAGATTAAAGTGGTGCATAGTAGAGTGCAGTGGTGTAGACTGCAGGGGAGTGGTGCAGAGTAGAGAGGCATAGAGGTCAGTGGTGTAGAGTGCATTGCCATAGAATGCAGTAGTGTGAAGTAGAGTGGCATATAGTTCAGTGGTGTAGAGTGCAGTGTTGCTGAGTAGAGTGTCATGGGGTGCAGTGGCGTAGAGTGGCATTAAGTGCATTGGCATAGCTTAGTGTTAAGTGGCGTAGAGTGCAGTGGCATTGAGTACAGTGGTGAAGAGTTGAGTGCAGTGGTGTAGAGTGCAGTGGAATCAAGTGCATTTGCAAAGAGTAGAGCGCTCCAGAGTAGAGTGCAGTGGCATGGAGTGGCGTAGAGGAGAGTCAATGCATGTAGAGTGGCATGCATTGGTGTAGAGTGTTGCAGGGTGTAGTGACATAGAGTGCAGTGGTGTAGAGCGCAGTGGCATAGAATACAGTGCTGTACAGTGCAGCATCATAGAATGGAGTTGCGTAGATTAGAGTGGTGCATTGTAGAGTACAGTGATGTAGATTGAAGTGGTGCGGGATAGAGTGGTGCAGAGTAGAGTGGGATATGGTGGCATGGAATACAGTGGCACAGAGTGCAGTGGTGCAGAGTAGAATAGCATAGAGTAAAGGGCGTAGAGTGGTGCTGAGTAGAGTTGCGTAGAGTGCAGTGGCGTAGAGTGGTGTAGGGTGGCAAAGAGTGCAGTGGTGTAGAGTGGTGCATAGTAGAGTATAGTGATGTAGAGTGGAGTGCCGTAGAGTGGAGTACTGCAGAGTACAGTGGCATAGAGTGAACTGGCAAAGAATGCAGTAGTGGCATAGAGTGCAGTGTTGCAGAGTCGAGTGTCATAGAGTGCAGTGGTGTAGAATAGAGTGGTCAGAGTAGAGTGCAGTGGCAAAAAATAGAGTGGCATAGAGTAGAGTGGTGTGGAGTAGAGTGGTGTAGAGTAGAGTAGAATGGTGCAGAGTAGAATGCAATGGCATAGAGTGGGTTGGAGTGGCGTGGCATGGCATGGCAGGTGTGGAGTAGAGAGGATTGTTGTGTAGTGCATTGGCATAGAGTGTTGCAGAGTATAGAGGCATAGAGTATAGCGGCATACAATTTTAATTTTGCCAGTAGCTCTCACAACGTTGGGAAGTCATCCAGGGGGAGTGGGGCTGTTGGGCCTCAGTTTGTGTTTTATTGGCCCCTCACTTTCATCGTACACACAGCATAGCCACACCCCCTTTTAGAGACGAGCTATTTAACAATGGCAGTTGCGCAGTCACTGTAGGTTCCTGCTCTTCCAAGGAGCACTTGATTTGTTTTGAGTTGCATAGTGACTAGACCATTCATTTCCCTGTAAGCGCTCTAGCGCACTCGGAGTTGACTGGCTCCGGTCGATTGGCAGCCATCTTAGACTGGCTACCAGATGTTCTTGATTAATTTCTGACTTGCTTTCTCACTTGCTTATTTTCTGTTTTGATTTTAATTTCGCCAGTAGCTCTTACCTGGTTGGGAGGCGGGCTATTTAACGATGGCAGCTGTGCTGCTCCGAGACTTCCGTGCCAAAGTCGCCCTAAGGCAAGCTTGTCTGTGCCCATTCGCACCTGGACGGCACCAGGGGCCAGACCCCCTGTCGATTTGTCATCAGTCATACTCTGCTGTGGAACTGACGACTTTGGCTCCCTCGACATCCCATTGCCATTGCAAGATTTTGAACCCCTCATAATTTAGTTTTTGTTACATTAAGTGCGGCTTCACACCTTATATTCCCACGAGGCATAATGTCGTAGGGAAAGATATGCCCTCTGTCCTCTAATCAGCTCATTTCTATTCTATCAATTGTTGCACGTTAGCCAAGCACAATTTGGAACAGTTTGATTTTATAAATGACAGCTCTCCTGACGCCATCTTCTTTTGATAAACACATTTTATTCAGTTTATAGAAGGGATGCACCAGCCAAATCGCACCATATTTCAATAATCGCAGAATCCCACTACCCAGTGTACAGACACTAATAAAGCAAAGATACGGTGGAAGCAATCAAACCCTTCCTGATTAGACCTCTCCCCCCAACCACTTCCCCCAAATTCTGCGGTATTTCTTGAGGCAATCACGTGCCACGTACATAACTTTCTCATGTGTGGCACACCAGTCCACCCCATTCCGATGACGCCATTTTCTTATCGGAAACCTGGTTGTCAGAGAGTTCAGCACCAGGGCTGCACTGCCTACCGAGCGTTTTGGCATGCTGCCGAGCTGGGGGCTGATGTCACTGTGGTGGGGGCTAATTTAGTTGATGGAGACCTTCGTGTGCTTCGAAATAAACAAATCAAAACGAATTTTGTTCATCACACGCAGGTCCCCATCAACGAAATCAGCCCCCAGCTCGGCAGCATGCCAAAACACCTGGTAGGCAGTCCGGCCCTGTTCAGCACCCAACATTTTCAGAGCCATCCCGTATGGATATGCTATTGTTAGGGTTGACAGGCCTCTGCAGAGAGGAGGCGGGATCGCAATCATTTTTAAAAACGCTCTTCATTGCACTCTTTCAGAGATTGTAATTGCAGGTAGTGAGGCTGTATTCTTCTCCCTCACGCTTGCAGGCAATCTCTCTCTAACAGGGCTTCTGATCTACAGGCCACCCGGTCCAGCTTCAACCTTCTGCTCCTCGTTAGTTAGCATCATCAGGGCCGGCTTTAGCGCTGGTGGTGCCCAGTGCCACAATAATTTTTGGCACCCCCCACACTCCATGACCGCCTCCTCAGATTCTCTCAGTACCACAGGGCAAACGTGCCTCTCATCTCTCCAATAATAAATTATTGCTAAACACAGTGCCCCCCCTGAGGTCAGCACCCCCTCCACAGGTCAGCGATGCCCTGAAGCCACACCGGTCGCACTGCCCTGAAGCCGGCCCTGCCAATGATGTCCTCGGATACTCAAACTTCACCATTATTGGAGACATGAATCTCCATGTTGAATATGCGGACTGCCCGGCGGCCACTACGCTACGAGCTGATTTAGAGGCAGTTCAAATTATTACAATTGGTGCGTGCTCTGACTCACAGATTGGGCCACACCTTAGACCATATTTTTCACTAATTCTGCCAATATTGTGACTGACCCCCCCCACCCCCCCCCCCCATATCACTAACACGGACTGATCATTTTACAGTACCTACGAGTCTGCTCAGTGCATCTAGCCATTCCGGATCAGCCACTTAAACCCTGTAGATGGTAAATTTCGCTTAAAACGATTTTTTTACAACGCAGACTTTGACCCTGCATACATTTTCTCCGCATAGTGCACTTACCCCGCATACCATCACTCCGCATTTTGTTACTCCGCATGTGCATTTAAAACACAGGCCTTTACAACGCACATCGTTGTAAAGGTATGTATGGTAAATGCACATGCGGAGTACAAAAAAAAAAGATTTTGGGCGATCCACGTCATTGTGAGGAAACAGGCTTTTCCGTTTCCTCACATCGACGTGCACCACCCCTCACAGAAAGACGACATGATGCAGGAAGGAGAAGGCGAGAAAAACAACGAGGAGAGAGAGGTAAGGGGGAATGGGAATGGGGTGGGCGTTAAGTTTTTTTAGGGGTTAGGGTAATGTATGTGTAGTGTAGGGTTGTGTTTGTGTAGTGTAGGGTAGTGTTTGAGGGTTTAGGGTAGTGTTAGTGTAGTCTAGGGTAGTGTTTGTGTAGTGTAGGGTAGTGTTTTAGGGTTTAGGGTAGTGTTATGTAGTGTAGTGTAGGGTAGTGTTTGTGTAGTGTAGGGTAGTGTTTTAGGGTTTAGGGTAGTGTTAGTATAGTGTAGTGTAGTGTATATGTAGTGTAGGGTAGTGTTTTAGGGTTTAGGGTAGTGTTTTAGGGTTTAGGGTTGTGGTGTAGGTGTAGTTTATGGTAGTGTTTGTGTAGTGTAGGGTTGTGTTTTAGGGTTTAGGGTAGTGTTAGTGGAGTGTAGGGTAGTGTTTGTGTAGTGTAGGTTAGTGTTAGTGTACTCTCACTTACCTGTAAAACTTTTACTAGGAGTATACCTTTACCACGCATGCCTTTGCATTGTAATGGCATGCGTGGTAAAAGTATAGTCGTGGTAAAAGTTTGCGTTATTATAAAATGTGGGATGATAGAATTCGCGTTATAAAAATTTCGCGATGACGGTATGCGGAGTGATGGTTAGCGGAGTAACGTGATATATTCCCTGTAGATAGGCCAAAGTAACCTCTATTGCTTTTACTAAAGCATTGGAAGGAAATTGCCGGGTTCTGCAGAGCAGCATAGATACAGCTGAATCACTGGTAGTAGAGTGGATTAAGGGTGCACTAGACCAGATTGTGCCTTTTTTACTGAGCATGTGATTGAAAGACTGAAACCTTCAGCTGAATGGTTCAGTCAAGAACTATATATTTTAAAGAAAAGTTGCAAACAGCTAGAGCACATCTGGCATAAAAATTATGTTATGAACGATAAGACTCATTATCTTGAAGCCCTGAAAAAACATCACAATCAAATTAAGATCACACAATGCAGCTTCTATACAGATAAAATAGAGACAGCACAGAATGCTTCCAGCAACCTCTTCTCAATAGTCAAGTCCTTCTCCTCCCTGGAGCGTGTCTCTGCAGCTATTCCTCCATCCGAAGACATGTTTAACATCTTGGCGCAGTTCTTCTTCGATAAAGTGCCCGCCATTTCTGCTCCATTTCCTGAGGCAACCAGAAGTGCCGCCTGCCTTAAAGTCTGGTTCGAGCCTATAGAGGAAAGGGAAGTGCTCTCAGATTTTAAATCAATCACCACTGAGGAAGTTACTTAATTATGGCATCTGTAAAACCAGGAGCTCCCTCTGAGCCAGCCACCCCGCGATCCTGGAACGCAGTGTTTCGTGCATAGTGCCAATGTTGGCAACACTCCCCATTCCACCCACAGCAATATCCTGGATAAATAAACAGACAAGACGCCTTTTCTGTGGAGAAAATTGCTGCAGGTTTATTTGCATAACAAATATGCCAACATGGTGGGTTATCTTACGGGCGATCCCAACGCAGGCAGCTCCTCCCTGCCTGCCCACCTGATGAGCCAAATTACACCGTGGCCATAGCCAATCGGTGTTTGCCAGATTTGGGGGAGGGGAAAACCCCTCCCACCGGTGGATCGCCAGTCCACCCACTTGCTCACGCCCCAGAGGGGGGCGGAGCCTTCCAGGCAACCCCCGGTTGCTCAGGTCCACAACCGCCCGTAGGACTAACGGGGTGCCGTCGCTCCTCCAGGGTCCAACGCGAGGACCTCCCTGTGGATATTTGGCCTTTGCACCCTTGTTGTGCTCCTGCAGAGGGTACCCCTCTGTACCTTACAGCCTCTGGATCACCCTGTAACTCCCCCACAGCTCTGGATGTGGCCACCGTCACCCCAGGGCCCCCCACCAAGATAGAACCCATTACCCACACCCTGCTGATTCCAAGGCCTCCCCCAGATCAAGCAAGAACAGGTCCATTCCCACTCTGGACAGGTGTATCCCATCTTCATCAAACACTCTTTGGACTTAGCGTGCAGTAACCCATGTTGGATTAAGCCAAACCCCCTTTGCTTGGTGAATTTGCACATGGCGCTGTTAACCCTCCTGGGCGAGGTCTCCATGGCTTCCCTGGATTGCCCTCCTACCCAGGAAAGTCAAGTCAATGCCTCCCAGATGTATGGCCAAAATTGTTGGGAGGGGAGACACCCCCTCCAGTCTGTGTCGCAGCCTCTACAGCAAGCTGTTCCAGCGCATGCCTGGGACCCCCACTCACAGAATGCCCGGAAGGCCCTCCCCCCAGATCGATCGTCTTGGCAATTTGAGGAAATGCTAGGTTGCAAACCCCCCTTTGTTGAGCACTGCACACCATTCTAAACAACTGATCCAAAATTCTGGCCCGTACAGGGATCGAACCCGCGACCTTGGCTTTATAAGCACCATGCTCCAACCGACTGAGCTAACTGGCCAAGGCTTGCCCATATTTGCCAATAACACTGCACCCCAACAAACCTCAGGTGCCTCACAGTGGTGCCTAAGGTATATTCACCATTCGTCTGTACATACAACACTTCACCTGTCAACCAGCCACGCCCCTTGGTGGCTGTTGACGGATGTACCTTTTAACACATTGGGATTCACATTGCCCCACCTGCATGATGCACTCCACTGACAAGCCTGCCCAGACCCGGGGCTTTCTGCCCCTTCAAAAGAGTGTTTGCAAAGTTGCCAGCCAGGACCCAGAATCCTGACATTTGATCATGCCTTCCATACATGTTTAACCCCAAATGGTAAGGGGCGTGCTGTCCACATGAACCAGGGTACCCCTCTCCCAAAGGGCCAGGTAAGGGGCACCCAGACCCACTGGGCCATACATCTATCTCCCAGCTGGGTGTAACAGAATACCCTTCATCCAAGTCTGGTCGGAATGTGACCTTCTCCCTACCCCTTGTAAGGGAGCACCACACCGCCTGTCTTCTTAGGCCAAAATTGAGACATTAGTCCCCTTGTTGGACGACCGCTCCCAAGGGTATTTTGCCTAACTGAAGCAACCTGTATCATGCCGCTGTGGATCAGAGTACATGGAGTAAACCTATGGTCAGTGTACCTGTACCCTCTTAATTCTAAAAGCAAAATGTGCTCTGATAGTAGTTAGTCTTAGTGATCCTAACCCTCTAGTGCAACAATATTAGGGTACCCGCAACCAATTGGGAATGGCAAACGCACGGCCAAGCTGACAGGATAGAGCCTATTCGTCCTCGATCTAAAAGCCCCAACCGACACCTCAAACCTTGACCAGAGGAGGCCTGATAACCTGCCCCCACTCGCCAACTTAAGGAACCCCGTTATTCCACACCTCTCTGCTAATGCTCAAGTTATTATACAGAGTGCGTACCTGTCTCTCGAAAATCCAAAAGACCATATATACATTGGTGACAGTCCTCCCTAGGATCAGCGCAAGTGGCCCGGAGTAATGGATGTCTATGGTCATGAAAACATAATAAGCCACACAATGAACTATAGACCTACCTAAATGTCTCTGAGGTGAAGCCATTGGATGACCCCGGAGAGGCAAAATGCCCGAGACATTGGATGCCACAAGCAGCCCTCGAGTTTAAAAAGGTCCATCAGCTCCGAAAACTGCACCATAGAGGCAAACCAAGCTGACCCCAAAATCTGCTTCCACCTGGTCCTGAACTGAAACGGCTGCATCCCCTTCAGGATTACGATATATGTGCTTCATATTTGCTGATTTACTGCTAAGCGTGCCCAGTTTATACATTGCTACTTCTTTACATTTCTTTTCTTTCTCCGACTGCAAAATGTCCAGAGATTGGAAGCACCAATCCCATTGTTAAAACTAAAAAGCATACCAGGGCTCAGTCAGAGGGCGGTGAGAACGGGCGGACAGTCTGAACAGAATCTCATCCCAGTCTAACTCTGGACTATGACTGGATGCTGTGTAGCCATACTGGTGCACCCACCCTGGTGGGATTACCAAGCACCCAGCTTAGAAGTGTTGCTGGGGTGCTGGAGAGGAAAAGGGGTAGCTGCCCTAAACCTTGTCAGCAGAAGTCCTCCCTCCAGTGTACCCCACACCTTGAGGCCCTGCCCCCTATAAGGGCAACCAATCCTACATCCCCTGGCAGGACCAGCATGGGGAAGTCAGTCTCATAACAAAAGTGAAGCGTCCAGTGGGACCCCCTGGTGTGCTGAGGGACCTTCCGGTTACCTGGCCTCTAAGTTTGCACCTCCCCCCAGTTGTTGATACCGCTGTATCAAAACAATGTTGTGGCATAGTCCAGTACCCTTGGGGAATACGCTTTTGTGCCTCACCACATCCGTCAGTCCCATGCTCATGAAGGTCCCCTGCCCCCTCGTAGCACGACTCAACTCCCAGAAATCGCAGGCAGATCCCATGCAAAAAACTTAATAGGGCCACAGAAGATCAGTGCACTCTCCAAATGCCATAGGCGCGATCTCACCTGCCAGCTTATTCTTAGCTTAAACAACAGATTTCTCCCTTAACCCTGTAACAAGTCCAGCTCCTAAATTACAAAGGGGACCCCAACCTTGCAGAAGTGTAACGCTCAACTGGTGGTGCCGCAACCCAGGGCGGGAGTGAAAGTGTGAGAAATGGGCAGCAAGTATATTGAAGGTAACTGACGGATGTATGGATATTGCCGGTCTAGTGCTATGCCGTGCCTCCCTAAAACTCGCCTTAGATCTACACTCAGCATATGACTCGGAGCTCTGCCCATGAAACTGTCCACGTACTTAGAGATCCATGCAGGAAGGCACTCGATCCGCCCCGATCTCTTTAACCTAACATCGGCCCGGCTGTGCGCCAAAGACCTACCAGAACCCGCACGTGAAGTGCTCACTTGTATAAAATATTCTTCCAGGGCTGACGTCAGGCAGTCACATCAGTTGCAACACCTAGCTCCTGCCATGCAGCCAACCATATTGACATCACAACAGCTGACCCTGACCCTTGTGCAACTATCTGTCAGGACTGATGACTGGTGGCCCCTTAAGTTCGCCCTACCCATTGCTACTGCCGTGCTGCCACTCCTAGTCACATCTCAACTACTAACCCCGACACTTGTCCAAGGTGACAATACAGACTATTCCAGACCCCCAAAGCTGGAGAATGGCTTGGGCAGCAGGCAATAGTGATTCCAATGTGATTGACTTACTCAAAGCCTGAAGTAGAGATCCAGTCTAACTAGCCAGACAGCGCCAACTGGTGGCAGACTGTCACAAGTGCCGGTGGACGAGAGTGGCAGTGCCGCGCACCAGGAACCACCCGGTCACATCTAGGCCCGGTACACTTGAAGCTGAAAATTAGCATTGTTAGGTCCTTGCCTTCCACATGTGGCTTTCAGCGAAACAAGGCTGAGCATAAAGCAAGGTTCAAAACTGATGCACTTAATCGACAATCACCCTACCCCTCCCATAGCAAAGGACCAAAAGGGGATGGATAACGCATGGCCACTCAAAAGATCGCCTTTGAAAGGCATAGTACTGTTCCTAAATACCTCATTCTGCTTACACATCATTTATTTGCCAAGCTTCCCCTGCATAACTGGGTGTCATTATGAACAGAAAACAATAACTGGCCACGCAGTGAACCATGGACAGACCCTACCTGTCTCTGCGGTGGAGAGTTTGGGAACACCAGACGGGCCTTATGTGATGCGGGTGGGCAGCCAAGCTGCATGTGACTAAACTATATAATTATTATGTATTTTACTTTCTTGGCGGTGTAAGCGCAAGATCGGCCGAAGATATTGGTGCCTATACATTTAATAAGTTCTGTTAATTATTTAAGGACATATTCATGTATTGTGTCACAGGTTGCTGAGCCCACTGCAGGCTCGACCCGCACTCGCAGGTCGAGGAGATGTGCAGCCCCGGAGCAGGCCTGCTCAAGGCCACCGTCAGCAGTGTCCGCTCTGCCAGCTTGCGATTTCCAAGTATGCGTTATGTACCAGGCTGTGTTTGGTAGGATGAGCAAAGGGGGCGTGGACACTGTGTGTAGGAGAGTAGGATCTGCACTTATGTTGCCCCCACTTTATTTCTGATTTTTACACTGGTTTCTGGCTATAGTCTGGCTGGGACACTGCTAATCAGGGCCCCAGCCTCTCTGTTCTCTCTAAACAACTTGGAGTGCATATTAGATGCACTAGTGATTGGATACTGTGGTACCTTATGAGCCACTAGTATATGGTACCTTAGGTACCAAGGGCATAGGTACTTCACAGGCCTACCAGGAGCTGAAGCATGTATTATGCCACCCCTGGGAAGCAGACTAAATCTGACACCACAGGCCTGCTACTGCAGCCTGGGTGAGGTAGTGTTAGCACTCCTCACTGAGGTATAGGTTCCCTATATCTCACCTTACACACACATATAAGACTATCCGTCACCCCTAAGGCAGGCCCTATCAATCCTGAGGGCAGGGTGCTTGGTTTACATGTGAGGGGGTGCCTCTGCATGAGCAGGGCCCCTCTGCAGCTGGCAGAGTCTATTCTCTGTGGCTGTTTGTGGATGCGGTTAAACCATATACTCTTAAGTGCATTATAACCTAGCGGTAAATGCTAACTTTGGGATGGCTGCATCAAAACATGTCGTGTTTGGTGTCAAACACCTTGGAATCATACCCCCACACCAGTAACTAGTGTAGGAGTATGATCCCACCCTTCTAGAGGGATAGACATGTACCTACTGTGGAAACACGGTAGAAATCTGAAAGAGCCTGGCATCACAAAATGGATGCCACCAGCACAGACACTGGGCTGCCCTCCTGCTGCTGACGGAAACTCACAGTGGAGGAGGCCCAACAATAGGCATCCTGTCACAGGGAGGTGTAACCACCTTCCAGACAGGAATCAGTGTATTGGGGCTGGGTGGGCGCACTCCTAGAGTGCTTTGAAGTCCTGCACTGCGGGAGCAGTAGACTCCTCTGTGCATTTGCCAGCTCAAACCGGTTCAGGGGCTACCAGCCCCTGCTCTGGCACTAAAACTGGACAAAAGGAAGTGGGTGTAACCACCCACTCCCCTGAACCTCCCATAGGAGTGGTCATAGAGCTAGTCCCTCCCTTTCCTTTAGTATAAGTTAGGGAACCCTTGCCATTGCAAACTAGATATCCCTGGACGACGCTCTACAAGAAGAATCCTGGACCTTCGATGTTCCACTACCTTTGGAAGACTGAAGAATCTCCCTTGGAGTCAAGGAGTGACTCCCCTGCTTGGCAGGCACCAAAACTTTGAATCAATGGTCGCAATCTTTCCCGCTCCCGCCGGAGTCCGAAGTCCCTGCAGCCCCGGAAATGGATTTCCTGACTTCTCGACAGCCATTGTGAGTCCCCAGCAAACCTGAAGCGAGTGGACCCCACAAGTGACGAGTAACAGCAATACCCGGGTACCGTGCACTATTGTCGAGTGCAACCCCTTCAAGGCGTTCTACGAACTTGTGCATTGGACCACGTGTAATGGTGAAAGTGTCACTCACGATCATGGAACCGTGACATAATTGAATTAAAATTTGGACCATGTCACCAGGCGCCCAGAGAGGTTTGGAAATACTCCAACCTATGTGTAAGACTTAGGGATATTACTTTGCTTAATTCTCTTTAAAGTGTGTTCTACATAATTTCCTTTGAGCACTAGATGTAGCAGCTTAGCATATCGCGAACCGGACTAGCATGCTACCATGACAAAGACACAGCCCCCTTACACGCCCTCAGCCCTGCAAATCGCGTTGTGCCCGGCCGAAAAGGAGGCCCATCTGCTGCCAGCATGTCAGCACACCACTGTGTGCACTCAGACTGCGAGCGTGGGGCCCAATGCACACTGTGCGAAGCAGCCTCATCAACTGCAGTTCAACCAATCAGTAGTGCGTTACCTACACTATAGAATTAGGTCTCTTCTAAGGGGCTTGCACCAGTCACCCCCTCCAATGCGCCCGACCCAGCGTGCCCTTTGGCAGATTGGCTCCCAACACAACCGCCCCGGCACCGGGCCAGTCACCGCTCCTGTACTAGCATTTGTGCAGGTGTAAAGAGGCTATGTACCATAACAGGTGTGGACCTCTGTTGGGCAAAACACCAGCACCACCGTTACACAACCTTAATGTGGCAGCCCAGAGGGATCCGACCCCGCAAAGCCACAACTGTATAATTATCGAGCCCAAAAACCCTGGCCTATTTCAGCCACCCTTGCAGGCCTGGACGTCATTCTTTCTGCTACAACACTACCGGCGGTAGCTATAATTATGCAACGTGCTTGGTAATATCTTCGGAAAAGGGCATAAACAAAACATGTATGTTCCTCCTGTGACACCTCCCCGCAGAGGGGCTGGGGAAGATCGCTCACCTCACCCCGGGCCCGCCGCCTACTTTGCTGCCAACCTCTTCGCCACCGGACCAAAGAGACCCTCATGTGGCCCGGAAATCCTGCTCTGTCCCACTACAGCCGCGAGCGAGGAACGCGAGGCTCGCTGGCCCCGCCCCCAAGTCACCGTCGCAAACCCCTGGGGTCCGATTTGTTCGCCCTAAGTTGGAAGGGTGTGCCCAGACGTGGGTCCCTTGCTCACTTTGCCACTGGATTCAAGCTAGCCTGGCTGATGATGGCTGTTAGCCCGAAACCGGTCCCAGGATGCTTGTTTCCAGTCCTGGAAGACATGGCTTGGCAATTCGGCCTGGACTGTTCCCACGAGGCACAGGGTCAAGACTGATTTACATATAGCTGTGTCTGAACTGGGGTGGCGAAGTGAGCTCAAGAACGATGGTGGATTCAACCCAGACCTGAGACTGGGATGAGTGTCTGAAAAGTTTCAGCGCTCCGTCCATCATCTCCTTGTGTTTGCTTTGTTCGCCCAAAGTTGGCATGGTGTGCCCAGACGTGTGTCCCTTGCTCACTTTGCTGCTGGATTCAAGCTCGCCTGGCTGAAGAGGGATGTTAGCCCGAACCGGTCACAGGGAAGACCTGGCTTGGCAATTCAGCGTGGACTGTTCCCATGAGGCACATGGCCAAGACTGATTTGCATATAGCTGTGTCTGAACTGGGGTGGCGAAGTGAGTTAAAGAACGATGATGGATTCAACCCAGATCTGTGACCGGGGTGAGAGTCTGAAAAGTTTCAGCGCTCCGTCCATCATCTCCTTGTGTTTGCTTAATACTCAAATATTAGTAAATGGCTCCCAAAACTTAGCCGACTCCGTAGCACTGCTCCGCTCCTGCTTGACAGAGGTAGCAGAATGGGTGAGCCTCAGCTGTCTCAGGCTCAAAGTGGGTAAAACTGAGGTTCTTATCTTCGGTAAACAGCTGTCTATTTGATCTATGGCTTGGTGGCCTGATACGCTTATATCCTCTTTAGTCCTAAGCATTTGGTTTGACTCCACAAACTATCATTTGACAATCACTGCAAAAAATCCTTGTTTTTTGCCTGAGGCTGACAGAAAGACAGTGGTCCAGTCTTTTATCACATCTAGACTGGACTAATGTAATGTATTATATGTAGGAGTCTCTCAGGCACGTATTATGAGACTCAAGCAGGTGCAGAACATGGGCAGCACACCTACTACTGAATCTGCCTAGACGCTCTCCCTCAGCTCTTGAGCTAGCTAAATAGCACTGGCTCCCCTGAAAGAACAAGTCTCTTTCAAAGCTCTATGATACTGCCACAGAATTCTCAATGGCATAGGCCCTAGCTACCTCCATTCTCTGTTCACGACCTATTCCCCTAAAAGAACCCTGAGATCAGCTGATGCCACTCCAGCATCTATTCCTAGAATCAAACAAATGTGCATTGGTGTTTGCTCTTTTAGCTTCTTGAAAGCAAAACTATGCCTCTCCCTGCCTCTTCCACTCAGCCAGGAGAAGTCAGAGATCTCTTCTTGTAAAAATCCATTTAAACTTGGCTTCCCCATATCCTGTGCTCTGTATTGAGGGTAGGAAACCTAAGCGCTGGTACACGTCTGCTGACATAAGTATGCACTCTATAAAACACATTATTATTATTGTAACAATCGACCATCAAATTCTTATTGATGTTGTCATATGAGTTTCACAATTAATATGTCAGAGCTACTCCCTTTACTGCAATCTTTTGTAATAAACAGATCAGACCTAGGGCATCTGACATACATTTTTCCAAAGAACGCATCCTGGCATCTAACTTTTATTGGCGTGTCACCATAAGCAGCTCAGGCCTACTGTATCAAGCTAAATTTCATACAAGGCAACCACTAGGCACACAGCCATAAACTAAAAATATATACAAAATTAGTGACAAAGCGATATATTACTCCAAGCAAAGGGCATTAAAAAGGATTGTCACAGCGCCCATCTTCTACAGTCGGGGTTTGTCAGGGCTCATCAGCGGGGGCTGTCCAACATCAAAACTCCCCTCCTCTACAGATTCAGTGGGATTTCGTTTAACACAAGACTTCTCTCAGACTTTAACACAGTGTAATAAAAACACATGCTTACAGGCATAATGGCTGTAACACATGCTTTTCACAATAACTGTGTCAGGCCTACTACTTTTGTGTAACTTTTCATATTAAACAGATTAGACATATGGCATCTGATATAACTTCTCAAAGAATGAATCAGTTCTATAGTCTTTATAACTAGCTTAACATCTGATTCAATTCAGGCTTGCTTTATTGAGCGTAAGCTTTCCCACAAGGCAATAATGAAATCTACAGTCATAAAATTACACATTTTTAAACAAATACAGTTGGCAAAACAATATACAACATCTCCTAAATGGGGTTAACAAGCATTTACAAAGTGAATATCTTCTACCCCCAGAGTTTGTCAGAGGTAGTGTCTAATCCCGAAATAATTGCCTACTAAAGTTATCTGTGAGATTCCATCTAACACAATACCAATCTACAGTCTTCAACACCGTGTAATATTAATTCACACTTAAATGCCTATTGGCTTTAGCTCCTTAACTGCGGAGTCTTTTCCCCAGCACGGCATTTTCGATGTTTGGGGCTCTTTGTGCTTAAGCCTAATTAACTATTTTCCAAAAGAAGTTATCCAGGCCACATTTGTGTCATTTTTCCCTTATATCCCATATATGGGGGATTCATCCTGGATTCTATGTCAGGACCGGAGGCTCCGATTATGCTTCTCAATCTTTACTAGAATCTCACAGCAGCCAATGAAAAAACAGAAATAAACCATGTGACAACCATAGAGTCTCTTCTACATAAGGTCCCTGTCAGCACATAGAGTCCTCTTTCTTTGCTGCTCCGCTGCCAGTTAAGTGCACTTCAGATTTTCTCTTGATGACTGTATGATTGCAAGTTGCCTTTTTTGCTAAGCGTTTTATTGTTAACATCGCGCTGTCCTTTGCGCGCTACTGTGATCTAGACGTTTGTCAATTCGGCTGGTGAGTGTCACTGTGTTTTCTGCGTGTCGCGCTGCGAGCGCCTGCCGGCTTCTCTCCCTCTTGCTATCGCGTTAAGTATTTACCTTCGCGTGTTCCTCGCGTGTGTGTCAGAGGGGTTTCCCTCGCGTCGCCGGTAGTAGTGGAGCGGGAGGTTGAGGAGCGGGGATGCGCATCGGCTTGACTTGCAGTCCCCTTTCAGCTTTTACGAGCCTCGGCCAGCGCGCATGCGCGGCGGCCATATTTGTCCACGATCGTCTTTGGACTTAAATTGAACGCCGGAGCAGCGTTTTACATGCTTCTGACCCGAGATTAGAGCGTTTGGGCACCAAAAAGGCTCGTTTTTGCTCCTCTGACGGCCCTGATGTGTGTACATTCTCAGGGGCTGTAAAATTGAGCATAGGCTTTGCCTAGAGTGGGGTTTTGTTGCAAGCCCTCCCTCCCTCCACATTCTAAAACTGATACTGAAAGTCACCTGTGGGTGTCTGATTAGGGCTTGCCTGGGGTTATCACTCCCCCTGATCTCATATTGGAATATATTATTATTGGTGGTGGACAAAGTCACTCACGCTCCTCCAGGGTCATTAACTGCACTCGTGCTGAAATCATGTCTGAGTACTATGAGGAGGATTACTATTACTATGACGAGGAACCCTCTGGGTCGATGGAATATGACCTCGTTGAGGCATTAGACGCGGGTGTCCAGCAATCAGTAAACTCGGCTTTGGTGAGGGCGATTGCGCCCCTAAAACGCCACCTTTGCTCTTATGCACAGCAACAAGGTTGGCTGCCGGCGTCTGGCTCCCGAGTTAAATCTGGGGGTAAAGGAAGGGCGAACCCACACGCCGCGGATTTCGCTAAGTTGGCCAAGTCAATGGCGGAGCAAGAACGCTCAACTTCTACTAGGGAAGCTACGATTACTGAAATATCCCAGGAGGATGATGGCCACGATACTTCCCCGGATCCTACTTCTGACGAAGAAGAATCCCCTCGACCGGCCAAGAAGGCACGGAAGGAAAAACATGCCGGTCCGTCCACGTCGCCTAAGGTTCTCAACTTTGAACCGGCGGATATTATCCATCCTAACTCTACAGCCTGGTTACCATCACAGGAAGTGGCGGACTATGTCCAGTCTCATTTACGCCAGGCTTTTGATACAGATGTGCGAACTCGGCTGAGGTCGGAATGCCCTAGGCCAGACCTGGCGGACAAAGTGGCGGCTACCCCGGAGGTGGACCCGTCAATGTTGACATATTTGAAAAAAATATTCTAAAGATCCCAAGAAAGGCCTGGATAGGTCCTGGCGGTCCTGCCAGGATAAGCTACTGGACGTTATTGGTCCCCTGATGAAGATTTTAGAGATGGGCTTTCGGGCCAAAGAGTCGGCCCTCTTAATTAATCCGGACGAGCTGATTGGCTGGGCACAGCGGGCAGTGTGCCAACTAGGCAATGCTAATTGTGCGCTGTCGACGGCGGCGCCGATCCATCCTCCTGAAATTAGATCCCAGGTTAGCTGAATTGGCCACATCCGAATCAGGTCCGCTGGCCCAAGGTCTTTTGTTTGGCCAACCTTTTTTAAAGGAACTAACAAAGTTCGTGGCCACCTTCAGTGGGCTGGACAAGGCCAAAGGTTCTTTGAAGCGGGCTTTCCGCCCGGTTTTCGGCAGGGCCGGACGCTTTCGTGGGCGCTCGTTCGGCCGGGGCTACAATCAAGGCGCCCAGCGTGGTCAGCAGAGAGGAGGTTACCAGGACAATTCTGCCAGTACCTCCAACTTCTACCCTTCCCGCCGTTCAAGGAACAGATTCCGCAAAGGTGGCAGATTTGGAGGGAACTCCAACAACCAGCATGATGCCGCAAACTCAGGTGAGCCTGGTTCCTTTTTCGGAGGTAACTTTGGGGGGCAGAGTGGCATCTTTTCTAGACAAATGGCGCGAAATTTCGCAAGATGCATGGGTGTTGCAGACTGTACAGGGTTACAGGTTAGAGATGTACAACTCCCATTCGCAAGAGTTCCACCCGCTCCCGCTGTCTTTTTCCCAACAAGATCGCACTTTCATCACGGAAGAAATCAACTCCTTGTTACGGAAAGGCGCGATTGCGCCTTCCGTGGTACACCCTCATGGCTTCCTGAGAAATGTCTTTCTAGTAGAAAAGAAAGGGGGCGGTTCCAGGTTAGTGCTGAACCTCAAAGAGTTCAACTCGTGGATTGTTTACAGGCATTTCAAGATGGAAGGCATCCATCTATTACGCGATCTTCTCCAGGAAGGAGATTGGATGGTCCGGTTAGACCTCAAGGACGCGTATCTATCCATTCCCATTTTTCCCCCCCACAGGAGGTTTCTTCAATTTATCTGGGAGACAGTATGTTACGAGTACAAAGTCCTTCCATTCGGCCTCTCGTCAGCACCGTGGTGCTTCACGAAGCTTCCGAGACCGGTAGTGGAGTCTCTCAGGGCTCGAGGAGTCCGCCTCATAATATATCTAGACGACATAATAATTTTGGCGTCCTCCCCTCAGACAGTCCAAACACACCTCAACTGGGCGATACATTTGCTGCAGAGTTTGGGGTTCATCATCAACCCGCAAAAGTCGATGTTGGTTCCCTCGCAATCCATCGAATTTCTAGGGTTCTTAATAGATTCTCTAACGTGCCAGCTCTTGCTGCCAATGACAAAGATCAAGTCAATCAAGAGGGAACTGCGTATTGTCCTTCGCAAGCAAACAACTTCCCTGAGATCGTTGGCCCGCGTGGTGGGACTGCTGTCTTCTTCCATCCAGGCGATCTTCCCGGGCCCCCTTCACTATCGGGCCCTCCAGCGGCTCAAGATCCGAAATCTCTGAAAAGGTCTCAGTTACTCAGAACAGATCCCTCTCTCAGAGGAGGCGAGGCTGGAGATGGAATGGTGGTTAAATCACATGGGGGCCTGGAACGGCCGAGCGCTATTTGGAGCGGCACCGGATGTGATAATCAAATCGGATGCCAGCCGATGGGGTTGGGGAGCCCGTTGCGACACATTGACCACGGGTGGTCGCTGGTCTCCGGAGGAATTGCGCTTACATATCAATTGCCTAGAACTATTGGCCGGTTCCTTTGCGATCAGATGCCTTTCGCCACAGAAGGCAGATTGTTGTATCCTCCTCCGGATGGACAATATATCGGCGGTACGCTACGTCAACAAGTTGGGTGGTACCAAGTCGAAGATGTTGGCGGAGATCGCCAAAGATTTTTGGCATTTCTGTCTACAGAACAGAATTTCGGTGGTTGCAGAATACCTACCCGGCTCCAGCAACCAGGTAGCAGATTGGAATTCCCGCCATCTGCAAGACTCCAGCGATTGGAGGTTGTTACCCACGGTGTTTCGACGCCTGACACAGGTTTGGGCCCCTTGCCGGATAGACTTATTTGCATCTCGACTGAACAAGCAAGTTCCCCAATTCTTCAGTTGGAGGCCGGATCCAGAGGCGATAGCCACGGATGCCTTCCTACAGGAATGGCCGACATCTCTCTGCTATGCGTTCCCTCCGTTTCTCATGATCCCCAGGGTCCTGGCGCGTGTCAGGACTTTTCACGCGGAACTCATATTGATCACCCCTTTGTGGAGGGCTCAAGCATGGTTTCCAGTATTGTTAGCCATGAGTTGTGCGATCCCGATCCTTCTTCCACGGGTGCAGAACCTATTGCTGGACCCTCTTCGGAATCCTCATTCCTTGGTGGCATCGGGCCAGCTCCCACTCGTTGCTTGGCGGGTTTCAGGGACAGATGGAGTGTCCCGGGCCTTTCACGCGAAGCTAGCAACTTCATCAAAGAGGCCTGGTCGGCCAACACCCATAAGAGATATTCCTCATCTTGGAGGAGATGGTGTGATTGGTGCGCTCAACGGGACGTGGATCCCGCTGAGGCACATGTCTCTTTAGTGGTCAACTTCTTAGCCTCCATGGCTTCCTCCGGTTTCGCATACAGAACGGTCAACAACTTCCGGTCCGCGATATCGGCGGGGCATTTACCTTTAGAAGGTAAACCCATAGGAGAACATCCTCTGGTGTGTAAATTGCTTAGAGGAGTCAGGATGGTGAAACCTCCTTGCCCAAAGTATTCTCATCTCTGGGACGTCTCTGTGGTCCTTAGATTTCTTGAAGCCTGGCCTTCCAACAGATTCTTATCTCGGAAGCAACTTTCGGCCAAGTTAACTATGCTCCTATGTCTGGTTTCTTGCAAACGGGTGTCTGACGTACGGGCACTGGATTTGGCGGGGCGTAGATTTACCCCGGAAGGTGTGAATTTCATTCTATCCAGGAGAACCAAGTGCAACACCACTTCCGTCACGTATCCAAGTTTTCCTACTAATCCTAAATTGTGCGTAGTGCAATGTATTAAGGATTACGAGGTAAGTACTGAAGAATTTCGTACTAATATGCAAGGACAGTTGCTTATTGCTCTGCAGAAGCCATTTCGCCCATTGACTCCAGCTACTTTATCTAGATGGATGCGTTGGCTCATGGGCGAAGCGGGAATTGACATCTCCAAATTTGGAGCGCATTCTGCACGCGGAGCCATGGCTACGAAAGCATATTCGTCAGGTGTCAGCCTGGCAGATATCATGAAGTCAGCTGACTGGTCTAATGAGAGTACTTTCAAAACATTCTACTATAAACCTATTGTGAATATTGCGTCAATGGTAATGGATCAGCTTTGAACAAGCATAATCGGAGCCTCCGGTCCTGACATAGAATTAATAATTTGCGAACATTCGTGACAAGAATTTTCAATTCTATTAAGGACTACGAAGGCGAGGATTATCCTACCCGGAGATACATATTGTTTGATGTAATGCTTTTAATTCATCATGCTTTGCACATGGTATGTTATGATGCTTATATTTCATCATGTGATGTTGTTGCTTATGCTATGGATTTGCATTTCTCTGTGTACTGTTTCCCCCCCTTTTTTTTCATGCTGTAATGTTGCTTTACCGGGCAATCTGGAACAGCTTTTATGGGGTGTTTCCTTTCCTTTCTTTCAGGTACAGACAGCAAGTAAACTGGACTATAGTTTATCGGTGACTGGATGACTACTGTTCGGTGTTCCGCTCACGAGCGAGTTTGCCTGAATCGGGATCCAGGGAGAAGTTCGGCCCCGTTGGGCTTACAGTTCCTTGGTTGGAGAAGGCCCTGGCTATCGGTGATCCTCGAGAGCAGGTCGTGCATGGACTTAACTACTGTTCCAAAGAAAGAGGACTCTATGTGCTGACAGGGACCTTATATAGAAGAGACTCTATGGTTGTCACATGGTTTATTTCTGTTTTTTCATTGACTGCTGTGAGCTTCTAGTAAAGATTGAGAAGCATAATCCTCGCCTCCGTAGTCCTTAATAGAATAGAAAATTCTTGTCACGAATGTTCGCAAATTTTTAATTCCGCTGGAGGAAACAGAGACAATACTCAAAATCTTGCAAAACTTTGCGGGTTTTTTTAGAAAAAAATGAGAAGGCATGTCCAAGATGGCGACCGTGTAAGACGTGCTTCACGGTCGCTCCGGCCCGCCGAATTCTTTAGCCTCTACATTGCACTCCATCCTTAGCTATACTTGGTGGAGGACACCGGCGCTGTTTACCTGACATCCCGCAGTGACCCACAGAGAGTCCGGAAGGCCGCTGTGAGCTTGCTGGACGCAGAAGCTAAGCCGTGTGGAGCCGAGCATGGAGCGTTGAGGCCTAACTACGGCAGCTTCTCCGGGAGCAGCCGTAGAGTCCCCGCCCGGACATCGGGGCCTGTCAGCACCCTCCCGAGGGCATTCTTTGCCAAGGCCTAACTGCCACAGAGCGGCCTGAAAGCTGAAGCCGAGCCCCCCCCTTAGGCCGCTGAGACCTACCCGTGACTCTGAAGCAACATTCTTCGCCCCTTGGGGGGGGGGGCCCAGGTACCTGCCAGTGCACTGTGCCCCCCCCCGCTGGGGTGAAGGTTCTGCCCGCGTGGGCCTGCACTCCGGATAACCCTGGGGAGGTGGGCCAAAGCAACCCTACTGCCAGCCGCACTGAGCCCCTGTGGTGCCCCGTCTGCCCTTAGTGGATCACCCGGGGGCGGGCGGGCGGGCAGGGGAATGGACGGCGCAAGGAACAGGACTGGTGCTGCGCCCTCCCTGCTGCCCCTTATCTGCACCTAGGTCTGCCTGCTTCGAGGCGCATATCGGCGCCTGCAGTCCACCACTCCCACAGGGCCTCGCCTGAACTGGGACCTGCCCCTGGGCCCTTTGCCACCTACACCTGCTCATTGGGCCTCCTGGTTGCCCCCCCTCCTTAGTGCCCTGTCTCTTGCTGCGTAGGGTCACTCCCTGGAGGTGGCGCCTTTCTATCGGACTAATCCTCGGTGAAGACCTCACAGCAACAACTACAGGGGGCCTCTACGTCTCTACACAGCTCTGTAGTGACAATTGCCGCTTCTCGCTGTGTGGTAAATCAGCCTTCCTCTGCGCAGTTGTTCACGCGGCGGAGCAGCGGGCCTTAGTGCAGTTCCTACGATCATCCGGTAGCCGCGTCCACGCAGGAGCATTGCGCTTTCTCACAAAGGCACCGACCGGACTGGTTGTGCTCCACCGTTAGCCCACTTGCCCTCCCTGCATCCAGGGCCTAGTACATCCCTTCAGCATCCATACCCCCAGGCACTACTCGGTGGTGGAGATCCATTGCACGGGCTCTGCTGGGAACTGGGCCCCCATGGCATCAGGGCGTCCTAGGAAGGAACGCTCGGTGTAGGACATGCTACAAACCAAGACGGTGAGTCAAAGCTCAGAGACGGTGGCAGGAGCAATGGACGGAGCAGATGCTTCGGCCACGAAGTCCTTCATGACTTCGCCCTTAAGGAGGATCTCCAGGAACTCAAGGATCAACTGGCCGTGGATCTTCGCGAGGTCCGCCGTGATGTTTTGGAGATCGGTGACCGAGTTGCGATGCTGGAGGAGCACGAGAATGGACGCGACGAAGAACTCGAAATGCTACAGCAGGAAGTTCTCCTGCTTAAGGAACAACATGTCGAACTACAAGGGCAAGTGGAGGACCTAGAGAATTGCTCCCGCCGCAACAATGTGCGTATCCGAGGAGTGAAACAGGGAGAGGAGGAAGATGACATAGGGGGATTTGTACAGGCCCTGTTTCAACATATTCTAGGCCCGGATCACTCAACGGAGATCCAAATTGATAGAGTACACCGGTTAGGCCTGCCCCACCAGAATACTGCGCCCCCACCAGATATCCTAGCGTGCGTTCACAACTTTCAGCTGAAAGAACTTATACTACGCAAAGCTAGAGACGCACACCCTCTACAATTCCGTGGGCTCACGCCAACGCTTTATCAAGACCTCTCTGCGGTCACACTGCTCAAACGGCGGGAATTCAGGCCCATTACCCAGCACCTGAGGGAGAAAGGAATCCCCTATGCGTGGGGTCATCCCTTCTGCATTATCTTCAAGTATGAAGAGAAACTACACCTACTGAGATCACTGCACGAACCCTCTGACCTTCTTGGTCTCCCGCCTCCAGTCCCGTTGTGCCCACGGAAGGCGTTCACCCCCTGCAGCATCAGGCCAGACCGTTGGCATACCATGGGCCAATCCTCCTCGCTGTCCCTCGGCCCGGACGCAGCAGCTCAAGCAAAGGAAAGGGAAAATGTCCTGGCGTCACTGGCCGGCAGTCCAGCCAATTCATCCCCAGCCTGATCCTCTCCACTAGCTGTCACATGGAATTCACCACTCGAGCGGGCCGGAGGACCGACAACCTTACCCTTTCGTGGAACTGATCTGTCACCTCCCCCCTGAACTCTGTTTCTATGATGGACTTGTGTCATTCCCGCACTGTTGCGGATCTTCTCTTTTTGTTATAGCGACTGACCGGTATAGACTCGGTCTATGCCTTTACTGTTCATATTGTTTCGTGTTGAAGATTGTTTTTTACTTTTTAGGGCCGGGTGGGTTTCCTCCTCAGTGAGTCCTTTTGCCAGGCGTGTATACAACAGCCGCACACGCTTAGCCATTCTTAGCCACCATGTTCTTCCTACCCTATCTCCGCTTTGGAGTTGCCCGCCTTTTCTAAAGAGCTCAACTGACTCCACCCTTCCCATCTGGATCTTAAAATAATCAGTTTCAACGCTCTGGGCCTTAACAACCCAGTCAAGCGGAGAGCTGTGTTGTCACTACTGGAAAACTCGGAGGGGCCTATGCCTCATCCAAGAAACTCATCTCCTACTAACAGACACCCACCGCATGCGGCACAGACACTTCCCTCATCAGTACTGGTCCTCTATGACCAGCAAGCGGGGAGGAGTGGCCATTCTAGTGGCTAAACACTTTAGGGGTTCAGTAATCGGGCCTGTTGCGGAAATTAAAGGACGCCTTCTAGCTCTGCGCCTCCAGCTAGGGTCCTCCTCCTGCACTATCGCTTTCATCTATTCCCCTAATGAACGCCCAGGGAAATTCTTAACAGAGGCCTGCGCTGAGGTCTTGCATTCTCCCGACCCTGTGGTAGTGGTGGGTGGCAACCTCAATCTAGTGATGAATGGGGAACTGGATCGTTCTGGTTCTTGCACTGGGGGTGCGGGCGCCCTCTCAGCAACAGGGGGGACTGGCTGCGCGATGCCGAGATTAGGGATGCCTGGCGCTATCTGCACCCGAACGAAAGGGACTATTCATACTATTCGGCCGCACACAAGACATATGCACGCCATGACCACATTCTAGTCACCTCAGCTGCTTGGCCCTTGGTCACAGGGTCTACTATTGAGGCGAGGGCTCTCTCTGATCATGCACACATTACCCTGTCCTTACGCTTCCCCTCTGAGCATTTTGCTTCGGCTTTACGATGGCGCCTGCAAGACTCCTTACTTAGGTTCCCGGATGTAGTTGCGGACATTAGGCGTTGCATTACTGACTATATAGCAGCTAACTAGGGGGGGACACACAACTCTCCTCGGTATGGGAGGCGCTTAAATTAGTTGCACGCGGTGCTCTCATAGCTAAAGCTGCCTATGACAACAAGATTAGGCAAACGAAGCGCGCGGACCTGGAGGCTACCGTTAGAGAGTTGGAGGCCATACATAAGCGTACGGGCGCTCCCAGCATATGGGGACAACTAGAGAAAGAACGCCTCCAACTCCGCCGCCTCAACCTTGACCGCGCTGAACAGGCCACGGTTCGTTTGAAACATAAATACTTTGTGGGCTCCAACAAAGGGGGCCGTATGTTGGTACACTGCCTACGCAGCCAGCAGGAAGCACACTTGGTTTCAACGCTCTGTGGTGAATCTGGTCAATCCCTCTCTGGCGACACCTACATAGTGTTGGCCTTTCGCTCCTTTTATAGCTCACTTTATGCGGCGGATCCCTCCCTGCACCCAGATCCTTCGGACTATCTCAGAGAGGCAGCGGTGACACCCTCGCCTGCAGGCAAAGCAGATGCCATGGAGGCACCTATCCACACGGAAGAAGCGATTGCGCGGCTGAAGTTACAGAAGGCTTCGGGGCCCGATGGCTTCTGTGCCCTTTTTTACAAAACGTATTGCGCGGAACTTGCCCCCTTGCTAACCTGTTTATTTAATTCCTTTGCAGACACTGAGTCCCTCATCCGCTCTATGCTGCAGGCCTCTATATCGGTTATCCCCAAACCGAGTAAGGATCCGGAACTTTGCATCTCCTATCGGCCGATCTCTTTACTGAATATAGACACCAATCTATTCTCTAGTATACTTGCACATTGACTAAATCCCCATATGCCGGCTCTCGTTGACCCGGATCAGTCCGGCTTCATTCCGGGTAGGCAATGTGGGGACAATACCAAACGCATTTGTCACCTCATTGACAAGGTGCACCGGTAAAAGGAGGAAGCCCTTCTCCTATCGATAGACGCGGAGAAGGCATTTGACCGTGTACACTGGCCGTACCTCTTTGCGGTTCTCGAACGCTTTGGTCTGGGGCCGCAATTCCGCCGCTGGATTGCGAGCATTTACACCGTGTCTCAGACGGCCGTTCGGGTCAATGGCATCCTCTCTGATCACTTTGCAGTAGGGCGGGAAACGCGGTAGGGCTACCCCCTTTCCCCCCTGCTTTTTGCCCTATATCTGGAACCATTGGCCCAGCGACTCCGAGACAACCCGCTCGCGCATGGTATCCCATTTGGCTTAGACCGGCACCTTATTAGCTTGTATGCGGACAACCTTATTTTTTGGGTGGCACAACCTCTATCCTCTCTGCCAGCTGTTGTGGACGATCTCCAAGTATTTAGCCAGTTTTCAGGCTTCAAAATTAACATGCAGTCATAGGTGCTCAATCTCACTGCCACTCATCGGACAGTGGAGACTCTCTGAAACCGGTTTGCCTTTGACTGGGTATCAGGTGACATTACATATCTTGGGCTGGTACTCCACAGCAGTCTAGTGCAAACTGCAGAGATAAATTACTCGACCTTGCTAAAACAGATCAGCGCAGATATGCACTGGTGGCGCCGCCTTCCTCTGACATGGTTTGGGGGATTCTCCGCGGTTAAGATGAATGTACTACTGGATGCACTTTATTTATTCCAAACCCTACCACTAGAACCCCCACCGCACACCCTCCAACAGATACAATCAGCAAATGAAGGGTTCGTCCAAGGCAAGATTGCGCCTTGATTACGGAAAACACAGCTTCAACGATCTAAGAAATCTGGGGGCCTGGCTTTCCCTGATGTCACTCGATATTTCTACGCTTCCCATCTGCGTTATTTGGTGGAGTGGAATCGTCCTATGTCTGAGAAATACTGGGTATTCATGTATCAGACTGTAGCGGGCCATCACATTTGGCGTGGTGCCTGGATGCCCCGACCGGCTCGGGCCTGGGGCTTATATTCCTCTTCTGTCACGCTTCCCACGATGCTTTCTTGGGATAGGGTCTCCCGGAGAACTAATCTGTCCACCTTTCCCTCTCCTTTGACCCCACTGTTTATGAACCCCGCCTTTCAGCCGGGTATGAATCATGGGGCAGCAGAACGCTGGATCGAAGGAGGTTATAAGCGCCGAGGCCATCTATTCGATCTTCGGGCCTGAACCCTTTTAGGGAACTCCGATCGGACTATAATCTGCCTGCGACCGATTCTTAGCTGCACTCCCAGATGATACATTGGATATCTGGGCCTGAGATGTGACCCCTTGCATACCGCCCGATTTTGCCATTTGAGAAATGGGTCATTAGCAAAAAAGACGACAAATGCCTTATATCGGAAATGTATGCCTTCCTTACCGCGGCCCTTCCTAAGGTGCGCACTGCTGGACAGAAACGCTGGGAGTAAGAATTAGGCCGCACGCTATCTGACAAGGAGTGGGAGGATGTTTTTTATCGGGTACACCACACTACTTACTCCTCAAGTCACACAGAAATGGCCTTCATGATCGCGACATACTGGACTATACTCCTGATAGGGTCTCCAAATGGCAACCCCAGTGCAACGGCCTCTATTGGAGGGGCTGTGGTAGTCCATGGACTCTTCTCCATCTACTTTGGCACTGCCCCAAACTAACCCGCTACTGGGACCAGATACTTGACGACATTGATAGGGCCTTTAACACCTTCATACCCCGGCTCCCTGCGTACACTCTTCTAGGCCTTCCTAATGCAATACCCCTTCCTCTGCGCTCGCTTAGGGGGAGGAAAATGGCGCTTGCATTGAACGCAGCACTCAGAGTTATATTGGCACGGTGGAAATCGGACAGAATTCCGGAGCACATACACTGGATACATCAGCTATGGAACCTTTTAGCGATGGAGAAGCTCTCCATGGCGGCTGCGGGGAGGACTGCAGATTATGCCAAAACCTGGGCTCTTTTCTTGACTATTCTCTCCACAGAATTTCGGGAACTGACTTGCCCACAATACCTCCGCATTCTCAAATTGGTTCCCGACGACACTTCCATTATCCTATAAGTGTTTATGACAGTGGCTCCCTTCCATCTCCCGACACAGTGGCTTTGCCGCAGCCCACAGGATACCTGGGCTAATATCCGCCCTTCTTTTCTTTTCTCTTCCTTTTTTTTTTCTCTTCCCTTTTTGAGTGGCTCACTGAGGAGAAGGGGTGGGGGGAGGGTGAGGGTCTTATTTTGATTTCTTTACAGTTTCACTTCATTTTGGTTCCATTTAATCTTGAAACTCGACATTCCACACAGAGACTACTGCTTCGCGGGTCGCCACATGGCCCCCTTGACCTCCTGATTTTCAATTACCTTGGGCGTTTGCCCACAGCACTGTCTACAAGTTACCATCTTTCTGAAGACGCGGCCAGCCCTGTAGGGTTGTAGGTGGTTTGCTGTGTATAATATCTGAAAGCCCTATTATTCACCGTGATTTACTTGCACAGCTGAAATTTAATTAGCCGGCCTGCTGGGTTGTAGGCGACTCCATTTGTTCTCTGTTTATATACTGTCAATAAAACAGATTTAATACAAAACAAAAAAAAAAAGATCACCCTCTGAAGAAGGTAAGAAGGTTGTAGCCCTTAGTTACACTAGCGTGTGGCCAGATGATGAAGCACGTCACCTCGTTGAGTGATGGGAATCCGTCCTTTTTAAAGGATTTTCCTCAGTAAAGGGTTCCTTTCTGAGCAACATCCTGCCTTCGCCGACAATACCATTGAGTTGCAGCCTCTTCATTTAGTCCTGTTTGATTCAGTAGACCCGCGGATTTGTTAATGGCATTCTTTCAAACTCCGAAACCCCCAGCTGCAGTCCTGCCAGCACTGCTATGCTGCGGTTCCAAGCTAACAGAGGTGAAAGCTCGAAAGGCATCATCCAATTAGGCACTACTGATAATTGCAGGAGGAAAGTAAACCAAGTCCCTCTGGGCCAACGCAGTACCATCATTCCCGTCTCTGATTGGTCTAGCTCAGATCTTCTGCAGAACCTTTGGAATTAGAGGAATCAGTGGAAAGATACATAGAAGCACTGGAGGCCACACTATGGATAAAGCATCAGCTGTCCAAGCTTCCAGAATTGGGATCCGACTGTAAAACCGGGATATCTGAGCACTCTCCTTGGTAGCAAAATGGTCAAACCCTGGGGTCCTGAACCTCTGGGTTATCTGATGAAACGCTCTTGGATGCCAGACTGGATTGTTGAAGGATGGGAATGTAAAACTCAATTGGTCTGGCAGCGTACTCGCCCTCCCTGGCAGATAAACTGCCTGACGGACTGAGGAGATGACCTTTCATCCAGAAACAAATTTTGTGTGTGGACTGTGGTAGAGAGGAAGACCACCACCCCTCCCTGATGATTCAGTTGGTCCTGACTGTCTGACCACACCATAACTGATTGATTAGCCAGAAGGAGGGCAAAGAGCAACATGGCCATTTGGACAGACTTCAATTCCTTATAAATTGAAGGACCATGAGAAGACTTGGATATCCCACTTGCAATGCACCTGTCTGCCATATAATGTTGCCCACCCCCTCTCCAGGCTTCTGTTGTAATCATCTTTGAAGAGTGAAGAAAGAAAACCTCACATCTGTTGAGAGCCCCTGGACAAAGAATCTGTGTGATGCCACCACTGGAGCTTCTGAGTAATCTAGGTTTGCAGAGGCACCACATGATCGCAATCCTGAGATTAAGGAACCCCATGATTTAACAGATGGCGGACTAAGGAGTAAAGATGGACTCAAGCCCATGGACTGATTAGTATGGTCAAAGCCAGTCCCCCTGGAGAAACAACCACTCCCTGGCTGACACCTGAGACTTCACAAGCAGGTGTGTCAGGTTTGTTTGAATTTTCAACTTCCTGTGCTCCAGCAGGAACACTTTCCCCAGCAGAGTATTGAATTTCGCTCTGATTACATGAATGGTTTGTGATATGATGCTGCTGGATTTCTCTGCATTCATTAGAAGCCTAAAGCCCGTCATTACTTTGGAGACAGCTTGAAAATCTTCAGATCCCTTCAGAAAAGAATGAGAAGTAATGATACAATCAGCCAAATAAGGTACAATTCTAATCCCCTCTGAATGACGCCTACCAATGAAGCTAGCAACTTCATTACTGTCATATTGCAGGAGCCAAATCAAATAGGTAAACTGGAAATGAAAGTGTCTGTTCCCCACAAAGAAATGAAGACATCTTTAGGAGTCTCTGTGCATTTCGTGAGTCTGGGAATATTCCTGGAAATATTCCTCCTCCGATCCCTTCTATGGCAAAAATTAAATTGTATGCCGATGATATTATGTTGTTGATTAAGACTGATATTCAATCTCAAACTGCTGTTTTACAGGTTTTTGAAGAATTCGAAGCTTTGGGAGGTTACCGAATTATTTAAAAAAAAAAAAAAACGGAAATATTAGTTTGTGGTGGGGGGGGAGGTGGATTTACATGTTGATTTACTTGGCTGCACTAATTCAAGACCGAAGAGGTATCTGGGAGTTATGTTTTCCACTTGGGTTTCCGATTTAGCTACGCTGAACTTTGATCCTCCTCTACGTAAGGTTCAATCTTTGTTTATTAAATGGGATTCGTTGCCATTCTCCATTTTGGGGCGGGTGGCACTTATAAAAATGTCTATTCTCCCGCTCTTTAATTTTTTATTTTCTGCCATTCCTTGTTTTTTGCCCAGTGGCTTTTTTTCAAAGGTAGAATCGTTATTTTCAGGCTTTATATGGGCAAAAAAAAGTCCCAGGATAGCAATGGGGACTCTTTATTCAGAAACTGACTTGGGTGCTTTATCCGTACCTAATATTAGAGATTATTATAGCGCATATTTTGCCCAATATTTAGAGCGGTTTAAATCTGGAATGCAGAGTCCAACTGTCTTCATTAATTTTTATTTTGACCGAATTTGTTATGAAGCTCAGACCCCATTTCCGTTGCATATTCCTAAATCACCGAAACTTAGTCGATATAAGATGATGCTTTGGTTTTTTAAGCGTCGTGACGTTTTTCTGAAAAGATATTCTCTCCCCCAGTTTAATATCAGAACTCCCTTAAGGAATGCTCTAATTTTTATGGGGATGGAAATTGGAGGGGACACTGTACTGCAATGGGAACGATGTGGGTTTTATACTCTTTCAGATTTTTTAGGGGAGGGGGTATGGTTGTTACCAGGAGAGATGCAGTTACTAATCTTGGGAATTTTTTTGCTATTAGGCTCTTATGTTTCAATCTTTAAAATGCTGGAACAAGTGGAGCCAAGACTTATTGATCCTTCTAGTCAGTTATGGGACGATTTGTTTTTGATTCTGTTCTTCGAGGATCTAACTGGAGAAGAATGTTATTTTTCAGTAAATGGCTCCTGTATCGTACTCCTGCCGCCATCGCTAAAATGTAGGTTAATACTAGTGCCACCTGTTTTAGATGTCAGCAATATACTCCTGCTAATTGGTCTCATATTATAGCTCACTGTTTTAAAATTGTGCCTTTTTGGAATGAGATTTTCGAATATTTACAAAAGTACTGTCGGATCCAGATCACTTATAACGCTAAATTAGTACTGTATGGATATGACTCTGATTTCGGTTGGACAGAACAGATGGTTAAACTATTATTTATTGCAATGGCAGTGGCAAGGTCTCTGGTGCTCCAGAACTGGAAGTCAATTCAAGTTCCTTTGTTTAAAGTTTGGCTTCAAAAAATGCGGAATGTCAGAAAGAGTGAACTGCGATATGCACAGCGAATTGGTGGGACGAAGAAGTTCGACAAAATTTGGAGTTTTTACTTTGAGTAATGTTGGACTCTTGTATTCTGTGAATACATTTTTTTTTTCTTTCTTACTCTGTACTTTTATTTTTGGTTGCCAATTTATGTTATTGTCATATTAAAATTATGATACAAGAACTTCAATAAAAAAAAAATAATAATAAAAAAAAGAGTCTCTGTGCATTGGATCTATCAATGTGAGAAAATATTTCTTAAGTAATGTCAAAGCGGATTGCAATGTTAGCACCTTGATCCTGTGATACGGGATGTACATTTTCACCTCTTTGAGATCAAGCCACAGCCTGAAATCCCATGATATCTTTTTCACCAGGAAGATGATGAAATAGAAGCTCTTGCCCTTCTCGTCCTCCTGTGTGGGAATGATTGTTGCCTTGTTGAGGAATTTTTGGATGTTATCCAACAGAGCTGCTTGCTGAAAAGAGTCTTTTGGAAAATGGGTTCTGTGAAAAAACTCTTATGGGGAACTGGAAAAATCTATTTGATATTCTTGATGTACCACCTCCACCACCCCATCTGTCTGCTATTTGGAACTTTCACGCTGCTGTAAACTTTCCCAAGCGACCCCCCACTTGGACGCGTGCTTGTCCATATTACTCATGATTTCAGTGGCTATGAAGTTGCACCTGGTGAGAATGGTTGAAACCGGGACTTTTGTCATCTCCAGGGATACACTCTCTTGACTGCTACTCCCTTTTTCTCTACGGCATCTGTTGAGGTTGCCTCTTCTGAAATAATGATCCTCTCTGAGGAAAGCCATGTTATCATAATATCTACCTTAACAAATTGAGGACATTCCTCTGCAATGTTGTGGAGAGGGTAAGGTTTGGCCAGAAAGCTCATAAAGGTCAGCTTATGCACTTCCATCTACTCATACATTCGGACTCTCCTAATGCAGAATACAATGGAAGACTTTCAGATTCCTTTTTCTGGTATTAGATGGCAGAATCCTCCCCTTCAGCTGGTTCTGAGGCTGAAAACAAAGACAAGGTGTCCCTAAGGTGCTGCAGGACCTCTGCCAACTCAGGTCTCTGCACAAATCTTCATTGAGAATCCTCCTCTTAGCAGCCCTACCCCATACCACCTTCAGGAGACACTATTATTATTGGGGTCTTCAGTAGAGGGGAAACCTATTTTGGTCCAAAAGAAGCCTCTACTACCCTTTTAATCATGAGCTGCAAAGTATGCAGGGCTATTTTATCCTAAGTGGTAACCGTTTGTGGGGAGCATATAAGGGAGAGTTAGAGAGCTGGAAAACACATGCACTATCATGGGGTGCTTAATCAAAAAGAAACAAGTCATTCCCTAAAAGTGAGGCGTGGAAAGACCCAAGTTGGCCAAATAAAGAAGATGGTAAAGGGGCTATGCTCTAGGGGAAAAACAAGCACAACGTGAAATAAGATGGACAAGGCAAGCCATCAAATAAGAAGGAAATACATGAGAGTGACAATAAAGCCAACCAATAGTAAGCAATGGGGAGGCTTCAAGCCCACTGGAAGTTCTTGGTAAGCCGACAGCAGGTATTTTTCACCCCAAACACTGTACTACCTGGCAGGCTCAATATTAGTATAGTACATCTTATCACTCTCAGTAATACCCATCCATCAACCTTCTTCAACATACAAAAAATAGGTACCAGGTATCTTGTCACACTATGCACTTTCCCTCGACCTTCCAACTTAAAATCGTGCTCTTCACTCTCACATTGAGAGCAAATAGCAATCACTGTGCTGACAGCAATTTGTGAGAAGCACTAGTGAACATGTCATCCATTTCCCCATCAGTGAAGATTTCCACAGCCCAGCACCAAACAGAGAAGGTCTGGTGTCAAGCAGCGAAAATCAAAACTCATGTTTTCACTACTCTGATGTCAGAGCAGTGAATAGCCAGGTTTTTAAACCCCTACTGTACACATTTGCTTCCTGTGGGACTAATATATCTCCAATAAAAACGGTGTCATATGTTCTAATTGTGCCACCGATATTGTCTCCTACTGGTGGGCCTTCTCAAGTCTGGTTTAAGGTATTCAGGACTTACTCATCTTGGTGCCAGTTTTCTGCAGGTTGGAGCAACACTTATGTTCCCCCTGATGTGCACTAGCGTTGTCACTAAATTTACTAATTTTATTTTCTAAGATGCAACTGTGGAAAATAATGAGATGACTATACCTTGGGATAGGACTTTCAATGGAAAGTTACTGGAATATGCTTGAGAGACTACCAGATCATGCCACGGGTCTTCTGAAAGACATTCAGTGTTGATGGCTGTAGCAGGTGCGAAAGAGCTACTTAGATAAATGTGTGAATCAATAAAAGAATGCAAAGAGCAACAGGGAGATAATAATAGATATACAGGGCAATTGAGAGTCAATGAAGAAGGTGAAAGCTAACAGGGAGTAGTTTTGTTTTGTTTTATTATTCATTCAGCCTCAAGTGACTGTGCACAAACGAATCTTAAAGGAAGGATTGGGTGAAAATGGTGGCAATATAGATGAAAAGAAGAATGTACAATCCAACAGGAGTTTATCAAGAACATGTGAAGTAACATACGCTCAATGAAGAATGTATAAGGCATTAATGAGTCAATTAAGAGTGAAAAGAGCAACACAGTCGGTTGATAATTGACAGTTCAACGTTGAGATAATGAAGGAATCTAAATAAACAGAGGGTCAAAGCAAACTTATGGAGATGATGATGGAGCGCTGAAACTTTTCAGACACTCGCCCACAGTCACAGATCTGGGTTGAATCCATCATTGTTCTTTAGCTCACTTCGCAGTTCAGACCCAAACATATGCAAATCAGTCTCGACCCTGTTCCTCATGGAAACAGTCCAGCCCGAACTGCCAAGCCAGGTCTTCCCTGGACCGGAAACAAGCATCCTGGTACCGGTTTCGGGGTAACACTTCTCATCAGTCAGGCTAGCTTGAATCCAGTGGCAAAGTGAGCAAGGGACCCACGTCTGCCCTGCCAACTTAAGGCAAACAAAGCAAACACAAGGAGATGATGGATAAACAGAGGGTCAATGAAGAATGTACTAATCAACCGGGATTCTATTAAAACTGTACTATGCAACATGGAGGTACTGACGTATGTACAAGAGAACAGAATAACAATGAAAAATCACCACAGCATTGTGGAGGCAATGAAGAATAGGCAATGCAACATGGAGGAAATATAAAATGTCAAGACAATGGGGGTCAGTGAAAGATGTTTATGTCAACAGAGTCAATGAAGCAACAATGATGAAATACAGAGTTAGTGATGGATGTCCAAAGCATCTGGGTGCTAATTAAGGATGTATGTGACAATAGAAATTCAATAAAGGAAGTACAAGACAAGAAGGAGTGAATGAACAATGCTCAAGTTCACAGGGAATCAGTGAATCCGTGATGGAGGTAATGAGGAATACTGGGGCAACAGGTGGGCAATGAAGGAAGTACAAGGCAGCAAAGAGCCAATGTAGAATACACAAGGCAATAGAGACACGGTGACGACATACAAGATAACAGGATCAGTGTCAGTGGCGTAGCTAGAGCTTTTGCCGCCCAGGTAGGTCCCTGAGTTTGCCACCCAGTGACGGCTGGTGTAGATAAGAGTGGGGGGGAATCGTCAGATGACGACAAGTGAAAATCAAATTTAAAAAAAAGAAAACCACTTACCTTGCGCTCACCGAAATTGCTCACCTCACATTAAGTGCCACCGCCCCCAAAAAAGTGCAGCCTGGGGCGTACTGCCCCCCCTCCCCTCCCTCCCCTAGCTACGCCACTGATCAGAGTAGAATGTATGGAGCAGCACAGGGTCAATAAAGAACAGAAAGAGAAACTTGGAGGTAACTGCGTGAATCTACAAGTGCAGATTGAATAATGCACAGGGTAACAGTCAGAGAAGAATTAAGTAGCAGTAGAGAAGCAACAAAATGCAACTGTGACTGAATTTATTTCTGTTCTAACTTCAGTCTCGTTCAGTAGCAATGACCCCTCAAATATCAAAGGCCAAAAACCTCAACAAAAGCACATAGCCCCACTCCTGGATAAGAAGGAAGCTATCTATGTTTTCCAAGTTTGTTTACATACAATAAAAAAGAAAATAAATCACATCACACTAGGTATTAGGGAGGGGCGGGCCTAGGACAGGCATGGAAGTCTGTGTGGAAGACAGGAAGTGAGGTGACACCGGTGCACCGACCTGAGCAGTGAACAGCTGGGAGGCTCCCTTAGTGAGACCAGTCTCCCTGGCTCCTGTCAGATGATAGTTAATGATAGGTTAGTGCCTTAGGAACAATTATTTGTTCAAAACAGCTATAAAAAGCACTGGGGAGCCCAATGCAGAGACGTAGGTAAAGGACTGAGATGCCAGGATGTCCATCTCACATGAACTAGGAACAGATGTATTTTCAAGGTCGTGTAATGTAATTCTATGTATGTCCCACACTCGAAGTCCAAGTGACTTAGCTGTGGGGTGTTCGCTGGGGTCAGCGAGCCATCATTGTGACAGACTATATTTTTGTGTCAATCCGTTGACTCCACACAACTGGAGAGATGACAGGCTCCGGATCCCTGTTTGTGTTGGAAGAAGCAGTCCCCTAAATTAAGAAAAAAGCAAAATAGCAAGGAATTTTGTCCTCAGAACAGATTGTTGCTGCAGGTTTTGAAAAATTGTTCCACTTCAAGTAATCCCTTGACATTTCAGGGTTTTGCTATTTTGGGGGAAGTTTTGTAACCGGTTTGGCATTTTGTGGTCTGTTGCATAGTTTACAACATATTTAGCTAGCAACAATTGTTCACAGGGAACTCATTTGGAAGAAAAGTTCATTTTTTGCAAGTTTTGACCTTGCATTGATTTAATCATGAACAGAGAAAAATAAATGGAGTATAGCATATGGTAGAATCCATTTACCTTGATTAATAAAGTAATTACAATATTAATTGATGTTGCAAAGAAGGTAGCCCGAGGAATATAATGATTGTTACTCACTTCAGCCGAACTGAGTTATATATTTAACCATCATTACAAAAATATTTATTAAATAACACACCAATATATATTTACATTGCAAAAGCAGTGATTCGTACGTTTATTAAGAAGAAAAAAACGGTGACATTTGTGACCCCAGTGAAGTGACCATAACCAATGCTCATTCGAACATATAATGACTTAAAAAATTCAGATGACTGGATATTGGAGTTAAAGGATTCACTATTCCAGAACAACTATCAGATTCTTCTCTGCTTTTAAGACTATCCTTAGTAGTTGCCGACAACGTTTCAACCCTTCTGAGGATTGGAGCGGCTCTTCGGGACAGAGATTACCTGGGGGCTGCAAAACCATTGATTAAAATTAGTAGGGTAAAGAGTACGGTGTGTGAGGGATACCTGAAAGAAATTTAAATGGGCTTACCTAGGAGCTCATATGCTGCAGTAGCAAGCATAGAGTCAGGTGTAGCAATATTTCTTCTTAATTCAATTGATCGATACCTGAGAAACAGGAGTTGAGGATTAATACACCAACCACCGTTGTAGTAATAATCTATAGTGACTTAGTGTATCAAAAAGCCCATCCTGTCTTTCAATAAATCAAGGATTTCAGGGTTTAAGTGTTTTCTTCTTTAGTTCAGTACCTAGTGAGGAGGATTGGTGAAGGGGTTTTAATAGACCAGTGCAGTCTGAATAGATATACTTGGCGACTGAGAGGGTTGGTAACTCACCATGTGGAACAATAGATCATCCACATCCACATCATCAAAGATCGCCAGTGGATATAGATATTGTCGTACTAATCAGTTAAACTCAAATCGATCACTGAGACAGAATTGGATGACATCACGTCTGATGTGACTCAATTTAAACAGCCCCTAGGTGCAGAGTGCCGTAACAAGGGACTCAACATTTTCACTGTAGTGCGGCGGCTCCTTAAAGGGTAAATTCTGAGGAGGCATAAATGTAGCAGTTAACAGGATATTACACAGAGGCAGCCTTAAGTACAAGAACAATGATCTTCACTTACTTGAATCAGGAAGCTGTCAGAAAATTCCAATTGGCGTAGCACACAGAGTATCACTGTTCCGTATGGTCTCGCTAGTCAGACTGAGTTCTTCCGTTATAGAAATAGAGGAAGTATGATGAAGCGTCTTGCAGGGCGATCGCAAGAACGCGTATGGGCGTTTCAGAATACGGATAGCCCCCGAATCAAGTGGAGCGGCCATCTTAGAGAGGGAGAATGTGACCCGTTATAAACTTAGTAATGGTGTGAGATCTAAATAATTTGATATTTCGACTCTACCTTAGCATACTTACTTAGCTATATTTGGGAATACTAATAAGATTAATCTTTGGTAAAATTACATATTCATAAGGGAGACTGTTAAAATAGCTGGTCTAAGTGACTCTGTCTAGTATGGCGGCCATCTTAAAGGGGAGTATTCTGTCAACTTTTTGCATGTACATCTTATTAAGCTATTTCGTCAGCTCTTTACTGATCCACAGCTTTTTAGTCGTATAAGCAATACCAGTGACGTTAATCCTGGGCAGATTCAGTCTTCATAAGGGAGAGTGTTAAAAAAGCAGCTCTAAGTGGCTCAGTAAGATATGGCGGCCATCTTAAAGGGGATGATCGATTAAATTGTTATCTGTCAACTATTACATGTACATCTTATGAAAAGTTTCTTAGTAATTCATGTAATACTATATTTTATTGCTCCGCACCAGATGTCGTATTAGCTCAGCAACTTTGTACGACACGTGATACCATCTCAGAACCATTTATGTGCACATTACAGAGTAATTGCCTCAGGGAATATGAGTGAGAAAGAGGTACGTGATACAAGATTTTATTTGTGACAACATTGTCATGGGATCACATTGTTAGATTAAGAGCGATGTGAATACAGAGACAAATTTTGACAATAGATCGTATTTATACGAGTTCATCTAACATGTGCATAATCACTGATTATACATCACTATACAGATTATATGCATTCACCCAGTTTATTTGCAACACATGGATGAGAATCCAGAACCATGTCTTCTGTTTATACCTCAGGGTAGCAACATCCCTTTAATGTAGGGCAGATCATATACCTAATTCAAAGTGATAAACTTGTGCCATTCCTCCAGACAGTTTAACATCTGTCGAATCGAGTTGCATTTGTCTATCCATTTACACTCTAGACTCTGTAAAATCAAGGACAAATCTCAACCTCTCTGACGGATTTTAACTTTTTCAATGATCTGCCAACGCAAGTCGTCGGCTGTGTGGTTCTTTTCTTTATAGTGTTGTACTAGCAGAGCATTTTCTGTTAGACATCGTATTCGACTCCTATGCTGTCCAATAGATGCCTTGACAGGTTCTGATGGTCTTGTAGGGTCATCTTTATATTTCCTTGTACAAATTCCTTAGTGTGTGAGGTGTACTGGCAAGCTAGACGTCCACCACATTTGAAATGACCTTTGATAGACGGTAGTCCACACATGTTTACAATTGTGCCCACCTGTTTGTTAATGCTAGCACCTGAGTATACCAGATGATCTCTAATGTTTCTACCTTTTCTGTATGAAAAAAAGTAGAAGTTCTTTGAATGTATTCATGGTATTAAGTGTGGGCAAGTGATGTTTCATGGTTTGACAATTTTCGTGCTGTGTGGACAGAAGATGGTCATGCAAATGTTTTTGTTACGGGGGTCTTTTGTTTAGGCTCGATGGCTTCTAGTCATGGGCTGTACCAAGCCCATTTCATGGAGGTTTTGACTAATCTTGTTGGATATCCTCTTTCTCTTAGTTTTCCGATTACTATATTTCCTTCTCGGAAAAAGTCTTCTTTTTTGGTGCAATTTCTACGCAACCTCAAAAATTGGACGTACGAAAGTCCATCTTTTAGAGCGCGAAGATGGAAACGTTTGTATTGTAATAGTGTGTTCCATTCCATAGGTTTCCTGTATAGGCTCACAATCAGTTCATCTTCTTTGGTCTTGATCTCCAGATCTAGAAAAGGAATGTTTCTTTATTGATGTTGTAAGTAAAGGTAAAGAAAGATTGATAAATATGTAGATATGATATAAACTGTTGGTATCTGTCTTTCGTATCGTCGATATAGCGCTTCCAACATTTAATCTTTTCATGAAACGGGTTGTCCCTGGTAGTAATGTATTGAAGCACAAGGTTGCCAACATACAAATTAGCTAAATTTGGGGCAAAAATAGCCCCCATCGATGTCCCTGAGCACTGTTGGTAGTATGTAGAGTTGAACATAAAGTAGTTAGTGGTCAGTGCAACTTCCAGGAGATCTCTGGTAAACACCGTGGGGACAAGGCATATCATCTCAATGCTTTCATTTTGGGGAATGTTCGTGTGCAATTATTCTATATCTAGTGTTACTAGAATGTCTTCCACTGGGTTGTATTTTGAACCTTCAATGAGGTTGATCATGTAAGTACTATCTCTCACATACAAGTCTAGAATGGGGACAAATTCCTTGAAAAAAGAGTTTATGTATTTACCAATCGGTTCTAGGATCGAGCCACGACCCGATAAAATAGGTATACCTGGTGAATTATTAGTATCCTTGTGGATTTTGGGGAGGGTGTATTGCTATTTTGGGGGAAGTTTTGTAACCGTTTTGGCATTTTGTGGTCTGTTGCATAGTTTACAACAAGCCACCACAAAAGGCTGAAAAGTTAATTTTCATTGTTTTCCAGAGAGCAGAAGGTCCATGTCTAGACATACATCCCCTGAACAAATTTAACCCTAGAAATGGCGGGCTGTGTATCTATGAGCTTCTCTGCCAACCTTCTGAGCCCACTCAATCCAAGAGATGGCAATCTCTGTATTCCCTGGCTCAATATCCCGAGCCATCAAATCAAGGTAACAAGCTACCTTTCTTTATAAAGGTTTTCATTATATGGAGAAACTCACAGGCAGTGTTGTACATACTTTACCACGTTTTGATAAAACATGGGGCTCCACAATAAAATCTTTAGCGAGCGAATTTGTTGAACTAACCTGTCGAAATACTTGTGGGTACTCCATCTCACTCAGGCCCTACAAAAGGCAGAGTAATAGATACTGGGCGCCTGCTGTGCAGCTGTTGGCCTAACGCATTTCTTCATTGGGGACTTTCATTCTCGGCTGTCGAGTGCTTTCTTCCTAAATTCTCTATGCTCCTTGTTTTTCTTCCCCTGTTTTGGTTTTCACTTTCACATTGCTTGCTTTTCCCCTAAGCCCTATGCATGTAGGTGGCAGCTGTTGTTGATATAATATAATATAAAACTCAATAGAAAGATTTGAATCATAAATGTTTTGTATCAACCCCTTACTTACTCAAATCCTTTCCAGTCCTAGAGGAACACACTGGGCATCACCCTGCCTACTAGTTGAGCTGACCCAGTTACCAGATGGGTTAGGCTCTCTATATTTGTGAGAAACCCCTGAGCCCATTCTGTTCCACAAGTGGCAGTCTCTGGGCACGAGGTTGCTAGTTTTCAAATACTAGACTATGTTGTATTTTAATATTTTGCACAATGGGGTTTTTCTTTTTTCAGCAAGCACATGAGGGGGATGTTTCTCTTATTTTTCGTAAGCATGCTGTGATTTATGATGAACATTTCTCTTTGTCCATGACTTTTTGCTTTGTCTGTCTGGTGGACGTTATGGATTCAATCCTTTACTTCTCAATCTTTTTTAGCCCTTGCTTGGGTCTTTCCTTTATATTAATATTATAGTTTCCCCGGCATTTATATATGTTATCACTTGAATTGCAGATTCTTTGATGGTTGCTATAAAAAATATTTGTCTTGTGTCCTGATGATGACCTTTGAGTGACAAGGTTGAAACGTCGTTGAAGTTTCCTTTGGCAATTAAAAAGGACTCAGTCGCTGCATTATTGATCTTGTAATTTAGTGGGCATTTTGTATATCATTCCTCTGCCATTGTGTTTGTTTGTATACACTGTCATTGTTGTCTTTGTATGTTTATTATGTGTTACCCTATGATCACCATGCTTCATGTTTGTACTATTTGTGATCCTTTTTGTGCTCTGCAATGAGTTATTTAATAACACGAAGTTGCTTTCAAAAACGTTTTGTCGGTGGGTACCTTTATCTGCACCTTAAGTGTATTTTTGCACTTGGTCAAACCGTATTCTTTAATGTAAAGAAATTCTTCCCATAACCACTGTAGCTACTCTATAGATTTACTAACAAATCATGCAATGCACCAAAACAACTTGCTGCGCTGCATGACAGGGAGAGAGCAGGAATGCACCATTCCTACTAAGTTATGATGCATTCTTGCTCTCTTCCTGAGCTGAGTGCAGCCTAGCGCTAAAGCAGGCACCCTTACGCCATGCTGCAAGGGTGCCTGGGTCACATGCAGGATTGTTTTAGTGCAGGAAGGGACACCTTCCTGCAAAAAAAACAATTCTCTGAGGCTTTTTCCTCTTTCTATGTGTGGTGCAGAATGCAGAACTCGTAGAAAGAGGAAAAAACGAGAAGAAATAAACATATACCTCCTCGGTACACCTCACCTGGGAAGGTGTTGCATTTTGACGTATTCCAAGGTTTGCTAGTCTTAATACATCTGGGAATATGCCCAAAAACTTGGGTGGATAAATTGGAATGCCCACGCTCCACCCATGGAATGCCTTCACAACACAGAGAAACACAAGGCAGCGATTTCCAATGCCTTGCGTCACTCCTGATTTACTAAGCAACAAAAAGCCATCTGTCTGGCTTCATAAATCTCATTGAAGCCCTTGTGTTGCCTTGCTTCGACCTGCGTGACACAATGTCAATGCAAGGGCTTCGTAAATCTGGGCTTCTGCATCTAGGTGCAGGTGTCTGTTGTCTGAGTTATCAATTGCAGACAAAACAGGCACTATATTCCTATTCTAATCCAATGTGCTATTCAGGTCCTAATGGTGACAGGCTCTTTGTCTCTGTGGCAATCCTCTGAGCCCATATGTTATTGGAGGTGACAGGCCCGGTATACTGTATCATGCCACTCAGCAACGTGTGACAGGTTCTGCTTGCCTTTTCGAATCCCTTGAACCAATCCAGCTCCAAATGTGACAAGCTCTTAAAAAGTGAGCCACTTCTGGGAGATTAGTGCAGATGTTTGTGATCCCGTATGGGTTCTGGGGGCTGCCAGGTCGTGGAGATCACAGATGCCGGTGGGGGACCTCGCACCATTTGATGAGGAGGAGAGTTGCCGAGAACACTGATCAACAGATGATGTTGCCAAGTTAGAAGCAACAACGATCCTCAGTAATCGGAGCAGAGAGAAAGGAGGAAGCTAATTGGGACGTTTTTGCTGACGCTGAGGGATGCCTGCATAGTGAGGGGCGGCCTACCTTGGCTTCGCTGGGCCCTGAGAACGTAGGTATGCCTGTGTGGTGCATCAGCTTGTGCCCAGAGAACGATATCAGCCACCTGCGGAGCCGCAACAGGAAGCGGCAGGAACGTGGCCACCGAAGGCGGACATCTGCGGACATCTGCTGGACCAACGCCTGCTCTGGTGAGAGTCCCGTGGAGCGGCCGGCGACTGACTCCGGTGAATGGTGGCGCTGACGTGCTGAGATTAGGTGGCTGAGAGAGGGGTGTGCGATCCTGGCTCCCTGTGGTGGCTCCTACATGACACTTTGGAAGTACGGCCGACTCTGCCGGAATGTCATCCCACTGCTGCACAGTGAGGCCCCGCAGCTGCGAGGAAGGGGGAGAGAAGTGTAGTGTGACCGCACCAGTGCAGTAGTGATCCAGCGCCAATCAGGGATCGATAATCAATAACAACACACAGCCCATACAACACTTACCCAAAACACATCCGCTGAAATGACGCTGGGTAACTTTCAAGACCAATGAACACTCAAATCAGTAGTTCATTATACAGACTCGTAACTTACACTCTAAATACATAACTGATTCTGCATATCAACTTCTTTCCTCTGGTCGATGGACCTAAAGTTGAGAAGTTGATGGTAATAATACCTATTTATCTATCTTTATTACTAAATAACCACAAACTCAATGTAAAGTTAATAATTTTATCACCAAATAATGTAGTAAATATGAGCACAACATGTACAGAGTCACAAGGCAAACAATGCATTAATCACAGAGAGAGTGAGAGAGAGAGAGCATTTATCAAATGCAAACAGTGTCCAACTCATATCAAAGGAATAAAATGCAAATGAAGGAGTGGATAGGCGAAGAGACAAAAGCTTCAGAGACAAAATACATTTGCAAATAATTAAGTAAAGTACAGAATCATTAGCTAATACTAACCTAGAGAAATAGTGAAATACCACCCACTGGCCAGGGAGATAGTAGGAGGTCCCCCGAAATAGATTCAGGGAACAAAGATTAACAGGATACTGATGCAGGATAGGAACAGGAAACAGGTAGGCCTCGGCAAACCGACGGACAGCGACGATCTCCCTCTAAGCTTCTCTCAGAACCGCGTTTGCTCCCCACACCCCCTAGAGCACCTCAATTATACCCTAAAACCCTACATGTCCAACCCACAGTAGTTGAAACTTTTACAGTATCTCGGTCTCTCACTGGCTGATTCGGTGCGGATGTTCTATCACACCACCATAGTCATGATCATATTTTCTTAACATTCTTTGTCTTTAATAAAATACACTACACTAACCACGTCTGATGACTTCATATTTCCTTTGACAAATAACATGTTGCTAAATACTACACATTCATTGTTCATTGCTGTCGCTTTCTGCGGAAGAAGTTTATACATTTCCTCCCGTTCTCATGGCCATCTTTTTGTTACTTGGCAGACAAACAAATGCCCCTTCAGGGTTATCACCCATAGCCTCTGCCACTTCTCTCTCAGAGCTCGATTTTCAGCTTATTAAATGATTTTTCCTTTTAACCCATTACAGACATGCAGAAATGTGGGCCCATGCGTTTCTCTACAAATTAATAGAACATAGACATTATTAATTTCACGAAATGTACTTCTCATAGTTTACCACCCACCATTGCACTATACCATGTTATGTCTCTAGCAAGAGCATTAATGTGCAAAAGCAGCATTATTTTAATTTTATTTTGAAGCAGAACGCAAATGCGGCCTATTCTTGCATGCATTAGTTTCCGTATTAGTGCATGCGCAAAGCATTTTTCCCGTTGTTTTTGTGTTTGTGCATGTTAGTTTTCGCAGCACACTGTAAATAAATGTTACTGAAGAATTAATCCGAGCAGGTTTTATTTTCTCAAAACCCTGCTCCATCAGTAGGACGGATTGGTGGAAGAGGGGATCCAGCCGCAAGCAGAGAAGGCTGCTCCCCGGTAGATGAGGGGACCAGGACGCCTTAACCCCTGTAATACAAAGCTGAGAGGGCCAGAGTGAGACGGAACGGCGCACCGGGGCCGGTCTCGGTCCCCATTATATACTGCATGGTTTGCAACTGCATGAACTGAGGGAACCTGATATAAGCTACATTTTGGTGTGCGAGGAGGAGGGGGCAGCTTGATGACAAGCCCCAGGAGTCTCTGCTTTAGCGGTCGCTGCCGCCATCATCAACCTGCACCCGGAGGCGCATAAAGCTCTTGCTCGGGTCCTGCAGCGCCCAACAGAGCCCGGAGGAGGCTGGGCTGGGCCCCCCTTTTAACCTCGACGCCCCCAGCACTGTGACCATCATGGGAAGAAAAAAATCACGAGCAACAGAGGAGGTAACTGTAACTTCCCTAGATACTTTTCTGGCCAAAGCTACATCAGCTTTAGAAAAAGAAATCGCTCTTACGGAAAGGAGACTTTTGCTGGGCCCAGTGGGTGGGCATTCATCTACCTTGGTCACTGCTCTAATACAGGGGGGCAAAACAAAAGTAGATGTGCCTGCTTCTAAAGAACTGCTGGCGGCACCTAACTCACCCGCAGAACACCTACATCCAGTCATTGCACATAGTGAGCATCCAATAGCCCCTTCCACTATCAATGGGAAACGCAAAAGGGGCCACTTGCTTTTGCATTCCAAGTGTCCAGCTAAGAAGATCAGAAAGGTCACCTCCCCAGCGAGCTCAATTTGTGTGAACGGTCAGCAACCTCTAAATTCTATGTCTTCTCCAGATTGGGACAACCTACTGGACAAATTTAAACAACTCTTACAATCAATTTATGCCCGGTTAGACTCTATAGATTGTATTTTAAAAGGCTTAACTCAGTACAAAATGGTAAAACAATCAGTGGTAGTTTCCGGTGCTAGTTTGGCCACCTCTAGCCTTCAGTCAAAACCTATGACCATTCCTGCAGTTTGTGCAGCTACCAAATAAAATAATTGCAAAATACAGAGCCAGTGTAGCAAATGCAAAAAAAGTATTCTGGATGCGCGCTAACCAATTAACCCCCTATTTCCACCACAGTAGGACACCCGGTGCATTCATTCAGCTGGTCTCAAGTAGTGTTCCTAAAGGTAGTGTTCATGAGGGTTTAGATTCCAGGTGCTCTCCTCCACAGGCGACTATACAAGATATAATGGATAAGGGGCATTCTCATAACATAGCAAAACCACCTGCCAACGCAAATTCTCCCTCCATCCAGGCTCAAAATCGATTAAATCAACAGTACATGAACCTCCCCCCTGCAGCTTGTCCTTATGTCCTAATTTTAGTGAACGTGCCCTTACTTCGCGCAGATTTAAAGGAATCCCCACTTCAGTTGATGGACAAGGCTCGTTATTGGCTGAACCAAAATTCAACCATTGGTCACTTGATCCATAATCATTTGTTCATTCCCAGAAGAACGCAGTGGATTGGCTCCGATATAACAGTTAATAATGACTGCGTCATTTTAAACTTTGATAACGACAGATTAGTAAGAGATTACTAGGGAGTTTACCCGCTGCCCCTTCACTCCACTCCCAGATTTATGCAGTATCCTTGTTTTTTTTTTACAGGCCTACATCAGTTTCTAGTCATTTCGAAAAAATCCAGGGCTATCCCCCAGCGCTCTCCTGCCTCAAATCCGTCCAGGGGGTCACTGATACACTTGCTCCATCAAATAGGTATTCAGTGCTGGGTGACATGGAGTCTTGCGATTGACTGACTCCTGATTGTACGGTTACTAAATTGGCATCTGCAGAGAGGGATCGGTTGTCTGGTTTAGTTCCATAAAATAGTGATACTTTGCACCCTATTGAACCTACTATATCTCTTTCCCCAGCACCAATGGTGCATTGCCCACAAGACACCCCTAGTGAAGTAAAGTTTCTCTTGTGGAACATAGCGGGATATGAAAACAAAAAAGATAATCACAGCTGGCACAAAGTGTTTTTGAACACGGACATTATATGTTTCCAGGAAACTTGGTCAGATCTGCCTGTGTATGTTAACGGATATCGCTCCTATGTGACTCCAGCAGTCCCTTCATCAGCAGGTAGATTTAAGGATGGGCTACTTACACTCATTGCAAATACGATCATCCTAGGCAAGATGAACTTCATTAATAGTTTCCCACACTTCCATATCATTATTGCCGAATGCTTTGGGAATATTGATTTGGTATTGATACATTTTTACAATAATAATTTCAGGAACCCGACACAAGTTATAGAGAAGTTGGGGAAACAATGGAAGCCCTATTAATACATAACTCACGATCAGTCTTTTTAATTTGGGCTGGAGATTTTAATGTACACTGTTGCATTAAAACGGATCCGCGCATTTGTGGGGTAACTGACTCTAATGACTTGTTGCTTGCCCATTTTATGCATCACAATTATGGAAACTTGTTGAACAGCTTTTTACTAATCTGGGATTTAGTAATAATTAATCCTAGTGACTGTACGACAGGCCAACTCCTTCCTACTTTTCAACGTACTGGTGTTACCTCTACAATTGTTATGTTATGTTAGATAGTTTGTAAAGCGCGTGAATTACCCCCGAAGGGGTCTCTCAGCGCTAGCAGAACTGTGCGGGGATAATGTAAAGATGTCATTCTGTAAAAAGGGTGGTCTTTAGTATCTTTCTGAACCCCAGGTAGTCAGAGCACTGTCTAAGCGGGAGGGAAAGCTGATTCCAGACCAACGGTGCTTGGTAGGAGAAGGATCTACCTCCCAACCGTGCTCTCTTTATCCTCATAATGAGTAGCAGAGATTTGGAGCCTGATCTCAGGTCGCGGTTGGGAATGTATTGGAAGAGCCTTTCAGCCAGATAAGGAGGGCCGGGGCCCCACAGTGCTTTATGAGTTAAGCAGCAAAGCTTAAACTTGACTCGTTTCCTCACCGGCAACCAGTGTAGTCGCCGAAGCAGCGGGAGAGAGGCTGATCTGCCAGGAGCTTTGGTGACCATTCGTGCTGCAGTGTTTTGCACCACTTGCAGACGGCTAAGGGCGGATTCATTGGCGGCGACCATAAGGGCGTTACAGTAATCCAGTTTATTTAATACCAGAGCCTGAACAAGTGTCTTGCGAAAAGAGTCCGGGAGATAGGGAAGAGCTTTCCTCAGAAGTAGGCCTGGGCGAAAATTTCGTTCCGTTCGCGGAAATTGCGATAATTTGACATTTTCGCGTTCCGCGGAGAGCGCGAAAATGTCAAAATTTCCGCATTCCGCAGCTTGGCGATAATTTGTTTCTTGCTCGCGCTGTGAAATAATACATTCTCGCGCGTGCGTGATCGCCTTACCTGAATCCCTGCGTTTGCCGACAAGTTTTCTTGATCCGGTCGCGTTCTCCATGAGATGTTGTATTGTTTTTAGCCATTTGCGCTGTCTCGCAACAGTTCGCGCCCGCAGTGACGTCATGCGTCGCGCGATCACGTCTTTCTTCTCGCGATCATGCACCGCGAGACAACTGAAAACAAGATGGCCGCGCCCGCGAGCAACCACATGGGTAAGTTGGCGAGCCGCAACCATGCAGAAAATCTCGCGAACATGCGGGAAAAAAACTTTCGCATCTTCGCGATATTTCCGCGTGTTTGCGATAATTTTTAACATTTTCACGATAATTTGCGAAAGTGGATTTCGCAAATTCCGCCCACCCCTACTCAGAAGGTGCAGTGTAAAGAAGCATGCACTGACTGTGTGAGAAACATGATCCTTCATAGACATAGCCTGATCGAAGCGAACACCAAGGTTTTTTACTGTTAGTTTAGGCAAAGGAGCGGGGCCAAGCTCAATTGGCCACCAAGTTGGTGACCACGTGATAGGGGCATCTCCATAGAGGATGATCTCTGTTTTGCTGGCATTCAGCTGCAGGAAGTTATCACTCATACACTCCGAAATGGCCAGCATACCTTGGGAGAAACATGTTTGGGCAGTCAGTGAAGATTTATCAAAAGGGAAGATAAGTTGGGTATCATCCGCATAGGATATGGGGATGAACCCAAGGGATCTTAGGAGAGAAGCAAGGGGGGCCACATAGATGTTAAACAACATTGGGCTCAAACAAGAGCCCTGTGGCACGCCCTTGGTCAGACATTCGGTGGTGGAACGAAAAGGGCCTAGGTTAAGGGTTTGTGTGCGGTTAGTAAGGAAGCTAGTTACCCAATTCAGCGCCATACACCCTAGTCCTGTCTCTCTTAATCTTCCGCGCAAGGTCAGATGGTCAACTGTATCGAAAGCGGCGGAGAGATCTAAAAGGACCAAGATGGCAGATTGTCCCTGATCGAGCGTCCGTCTGATGTAATCGGTAACAGCTACCAAGGCAGTCTCGGTGCTGTAATTTGCGCGGAACCCTGATTGGGACGGGTCCAGGTAGCCAGTCTCTTCGATATGGTTCGTGAGATGTTTGTTCACATACTTCTCGAGGACCTTGCTCAGATAAGGGAGGAGGGAGATAGGGCGAAGGTTTGAGAGGTCATCCATAGGAAGCTTGTTATTTTTACGCAGTGGGATGACCTGTGCAGCTTTCCAAGAAAGGGGAACTAGCCCCTTACTTAGAGAGGAGTTGAAAAGCAGGCTTACAGAGTCAGCAAGTGCATAGGCAAGAGACGTCGCTATCCTTGCAGGCATAACATCTAAGGGAGAACTAGATTTAACATTGCACAATAGTGTGGCGGTCTCGTCTCGTGAGAGGGGGGAAAGGTCAGCAAGGTTGCGTGTTTGATAGTAGGGGATTTCACAGTATCATCGGACAGTAAAGTGTGACAGGTTTTAGAAAATTTATCATAGATGGTATCAATTTTTTGTATGAAAAAAGAACTAATTTTATTGCAGAGACTGGGAATGATTGTTGACCAAATCACAAGCTTTCGGACAAGTGAAATCTTGCAGAATTTGGTGGAGGATTTTAGGTGCATTACCTGCTAGCCTTAGTTGCGAAGCTATGTATGCTCTGCGGGCTTGTTTAATTTCTTTATGATAGAGAGTGAGCACGGCTTTGAAGTTTGCTTTATCGGTGTCTTGGTGGGTGCGCCGCCACTTTCTTTCCAGATTTTTGCAGCGGCGTTTCGTTGTACGTAGTTCGGGGGTAAACCAAACCGCCAAAGTGTTCCTAGGGGCTTTAGTACATATCTTTACAGGGGCAATATAGTTGATGGCCGCTAGAACAGTAGTGTTAAAAAGGGTAAGGTTCTCTTCAATATTATTGGTCGGGGGGTACCTGGGGGGTATGTAAGCTAATGAGAACGACTCCGGATTGACTTTAGACCATTGTCTGTAAGAGAATTGGATGTGTGCTGCCGTTGCAGTGGACGTAAAAGGGCACTGCACTTGGAAGCTGATAAGAGCATGATCCATCCAACACATGGGGCGGGGAGCTTTACAGATTAGCCGGTCAGTGTTAGAAAAGATTATATCTATAGTGTGACCAGCCGTATGTGTGGGGCCATCGTTCATTTTAGTAAGGTGCAGTGTGGATAAGTCGGAGACAAATGCTGATATTTCAGGAAGCGAAAGATTGTCGCTGTGTATATTAAAATCACCCAATAATAAGAAGTTCTTAGAAGCAATCACATGGGGGGCTATTATTTCCATTAATTGAGATGAGAAATCCTTTATAGGGCCAGGGGGGCGATAAACCAATGCCCCTCTCCAAAAATCATGGGTGACCATTTCCATTTTGAAAACCAAAATTTCAATTTGGGCGTTGGTCTAGAATAGTGATTTTTGCGCGATCATTATGGATGATTGCAACCCCCCCCCCCCCCCCCCCAGTTTTCAGCTGCCTGTCGAGCCGCTGAATCCTGTAACCATGCCAATTATAGGAGTTGTATTAAGTCCTCTGGCGTAGATCTGACAGAGTTCAGCGATCGTGCTTTCCTCCTCTTTAGTTTTGTCGAGTTGTTTCCTATTAAGTTAAGATCCACATGTGTCCCAAAACCGATACTGAGTAGTACAAATGGCTTTACTCTTAAGTGGGTGAAAAGGTACCCAATTCTTTTTCTCGCAATGGTTGCAAAGGAGGTACTCCCGGAGATAGAATCATGCTTAGATACTAACACCAATAGCTAGCAGGTAGTAATGGCATTTAATAAAATCTTATAATCAATTGATTCTAAACTTACGCGCCCAGCCAAAAGTAATACTCCTAAGACAAGGTGGTTCGAAACCAATTGCTCGAAAACCTCCAGAGATCTACGTACAGCCCTTAAAATAAACCCCAGAAATAAAGATTTAATAAGGAAGTTATGCGCTGAATATAACACAGCCAGAATGGTGAAAAAGAGCTACGAGAAGAAGCGTGGACAAATCTGCATGAGGCATCGAGGAGTAAAGACAGTAAGGCCTTTTGGAGAGTGGTAAACGCTCCCTTTCTGCAAGATCAGGGGGGTGTCTCTCTTGATACTCACATAGATGAATCCACTTGGCTCTCCCATTTTCAGAGATTTTTTAATGTTGTGAAGGATAATGCTACTAAAAAGGTGGTCGGCTTACTAATAGCCCAACAGGGGATAGAATTCTCATTAGAGGTAATTGAGTTCACACTATCCCAATCGCCTGTATTAAAGGCAGCAGGGCCGGACGGAGTCCCTTTGGATATTTTTTTGAGCTCTAAGGACTTATGGTCTCCACTCCTGTTGCACGTTTTTAATGCTATCCCTAAAGTGGGACCTCCAGTCTCATGGAAACAATCGATGATAATCCCCATATATAAAATAGGGGACCTCATGAATTCAGCAAATTACTGTCCAATTTCTCTGCTGGACAGCACAGCCAAATTAATGGGGGGATTGCTCCTAAACAGACAGGACGAGTGGGCAGTGGTCAATAATGTCTTAGCAGAGACCCAATATGAGTTTAGAAAAGGGAGGGGAACGATAGACCAAAGATTAATCTGGCATTACTTGCAGCAAAGTATGTTAGCGCAAAAAAGTGCCCGTTTTATATTGGCTTTGTGGATTTGTCCATGGCCTTCGGCTGTGTAGACCACACAAAACTGTGGGCTCTCTTGGAGTCGATGGGCATGGACAATCCCATTATTCTTTTTATTAGGGAGCTTTGTAGAGAGGTGGGGGCTGTAGTCAGGTATGGCAAACAAGGGGAATGTACAGAAACCTTTAAAATCAAAAAGGGGGTGCGCCAGGGGTGCGTGCTCGCCCCCTTTTTATTCTCACTGTACACAAATAAATGTAACAAGGTCCTGACCGCACAATGTGTAGATGTTCCATCTGAGGGCGGCTTACCGCTGCTCGCACACTTCTATGCAGATGATGCGGTTTTGATGACGAGGACACCCCTGGTCTTACAGCCCCTGATTGGCTCCTAATCAACCTTTATGGCCGAACTGGGATTGTTAGTTAATAGATCGAAAACCTACATTATGATAGCAGGAACGGGAAAGAAAACGTATTTTTCATTTTATTTAGATGGAGGTCCGCTGGAACAAATAGAGTCCTTTATGTATTTAGGTCTCTTTTTTTACTCCAAACTTAACTGGGCGCACAAACAGAATCAATTTGTTTCAAAGAAGCACTGCTGTCCTGTGGAAATTTGCCTCTAAATTGGGGAAAAAAACAATCAGCGAAATGCTAGAAATATCCTCAGCCAAATCAGTAGCTATAGCTACTTACGGTGCGGAAATATGGGGTACAGCTGACGTGAGTGCCTTGCAGAAAGTGGAGGACAAATTTGTTTAAAAATTTGCTCGCTGTCAGACCGGCCTGCTCGAACCTGATTGGCCACAAAGAACTCGCCCTCCCTTTTATCATCGATGTAATTAAACTGGCCCCATTTCTTTTATGGTTGCGCATGAAAAGCGGGGGCCGCTCGGCCCTCCCGCCCACATGGCGGTGGGGCGCCCCCCCTCCCCCCGCCTCTCGGTGGTGGGGGTGCGTCACGGGTCGATGACGCGCGCGGCGCGCCCCCACCACCGATAGGCTGATGCCTCCCCCGTGACCCGGAAGCAGCTTTACAGTTTCCGGGGCAGGGGGGCGGGCCGGCTGGGCCGGCCACCCCCTGGTGCAGCAGCACCTTAAAAGGCCAGGGGAGCGAGCTAGGCGCCCTCTTGCCCCTGGCTCGCTCCCCGCATACCTCGTGTGCCCCACGCTCGGGGCGTGTAATTTTCTTTTCTTTGTTCCTCCCCAGGTTCGCGTCCTCGTGTTAGCGCTTCAAGGAGATTGCAGCGGCGGTTTCGGTGGGAGCAACCCAGCGACTTGCAGCAGCTGAGGGCGGAGCGGAGTGAGCTTAGAGACCGGCATTGTTTTGATCTGATCGGCACATAGTCCGGTAAGGTGTGGAGGGGTAGAGGGTGCCGGTCGAGCAGCGAGGCAGGGAGATCGACGCCCGCCTGCATCAGGGTTTTGTCTTTTTGCACGCGTTGGGCCAGATTATTGCACGATTGCTTTTCCCTGGTGGGGGGCGAAGCAGGACCCAGCAGGGCAGCCACTGGAGGGGAGACCAATGAGTTAGTGCTTGGTTAAATTGTTTAAAGCCGGTTTTTGAAGCATAATTTTGAGACTGGGCTAATTTTTGGCACTATATAAGGGTTTCTGGTTGCTGAACGTTTTGATTGATTACACAAAGTCTTTTGCAAGCTATTAATATTTTGTTTTTTCTAGGAAGCTTGACTGTGGGGTTTTTTCCAGTGGCAGACAACAGATCACGGGCGCAGAGCACAGCAACGGGCTGAGGACACACGGGTCATCGGTGGTAAGGGGAGTGAGGCAGGCCTGCACTTCATTGCTTCTGGGGGGCCGCAGGGCTTGAGACCTTCCTACGAGGGGTTGGCGCTCGCCCACACACTAAGACTAGCTTGGTGTGTTTTGCGGTCACATTTGCATGGTGCTTACGGCCATCTTCACATCCTCCATCTGAAAGAAGGTACAATTGCCTGGGTTGGCTAGGATTAGATTGCATTGCGTATTGTGGAATATGCCGGGGGCACGAGTTAATAAGAGTGCCCGCATGGAGCAAATGATGCAGACTATGATGCGCAGGATGACGGCGATTGATAGGCGCTTGGGTAAGGTAGATGAGTTGGGTAGGAGTGTGGCAGAAATTAATCAGAGGTTGGATGGGCCTCCTGGTCCACAAGGCAGGCCAAGAAGGTTAATCAACCCACCACAGCCTAGAGGTGATTTTGTCACCCCTCCTAAGAGGGGCAAGTCCAAGAAAACTGCAAGCACAACGCCCAAGAATACAGCTGAGGGGGAGGGAATGCCAGGGGGAGTGCCTAAGGATGCTCCCGTGATGCCCCCAATGGCACCGGCTGGCCCAGCTCCTCTTACGCCAGCATTGCCGGTTGCCCCACTCGGGGTCATTGCCCCCGTCACCCCCGTGAACATTGCCCCCGTCGGGGTCCCAGCTCCCCCGAATAACGTTGTCCCGGTGGAATTGTCATCCCAGATAGCCGCCGTTTTACCCTGGTTACAGTTAGGGGGGGTATTGCCATCCTCTCAAGATCATTCAGCGGAAGCCTTGAAACTTGTTGAGATGATTAAGTTGGCCAGGGCGGGGGAAGGGGCACCATTGGCACCAATTACTCCCCTAACAGGTTCCGACAGCGAGCAGACGGCAAAGAAGGATGGTGCTACGTCACAAGGCATGGACAGTGGTAAGGAGGTGGCTTTGCCATTACTTAAGGATGGTGCTATGCCCTCAAGGAAGGAGAATTTGGGGCCGCATGTGTCTCAGGCTGTGAAAGAGATGATCTGGGCGGGCAAATATATCAACATATTCTCCTTGCTGATTGATAGTAGGGAACTTGAATATGCCAAGTCACAAAAGGAATGGATGTTGCCCAGTGAATGGAGAATAGAGTTGGTTAAGTTCAGAGTTGAGGAGACATTTGTTAACTGGATGAGGGCCTTCTCCGTGTTCAGTGCCATTACAGCTGAAAGGTTGCCCAATTTACAAGCAGAAATGGCCTGCTACCAGAGCAGGATTGCCATGTGGAGCGAGACACAAGTGGGGAACGGGTGGAAGGAATATGACATTTCATTCAGGAAAGCTAAAGAATTTATTCCCTCTTTAGCATGGGATATGGTGGATTCCCTGTCATGGTACAATCAGATAACTGGGGGGGCAGCAGCGATGGGGGCAACTGGGGCACAGAAAATATACCCGGCCAAGCCCCAACAGCCCTTTCGGCATGCGCAAGGAAGTGAGGTACCAGGTAAGGGTAAGGGTTGGGGGGATAAAAAGGGCGTATGTTGGGATTTCAACAAACGGTCCTGCACTAGGGCAGCGGGCACATGTAAGTTCAAACACGCCTGTTCCTTGTGTGGGCACCCCTCACACCCCGAGACCACCTGCAGATTTAAGGGTGGCAACCAGGGCTCCAGGGGGAGATGGAAACCTGAATAGACAAGAGGAGGGTTTAGTATCACACACTCCCATTGATGTCATGGCAATGATTCCCTGGCTGAACAGATACCCAGATCACGCAGCGGCTAAATTACTTCAGGCGGGATTTTCTTGGGGTTTCAGGATACCGGCAGGAGGGTACACAGGTAAGACTGAGTGCAGGAACCAACTGTCTGTAAAGCATAACCCAGGGGTAGTGGCTGCAAAAATTGAAAAAGAATTACGCCTGGGTAGGATAGCAGGACCATTTGATGAGGTGCCGGTGCCTAACTTTGTTTGTTCCCCACTTGGTGTTGTCCCTAAAAAAGAGAAAGGCGAATATAGACTCATTCATTATCTCTCAGCCCCAAGGGGGGCATCCTTGAATGATGCTATAGATGAGAATGTCTGCAGTGTAAAATATGCCTCTTTTGACCAAACGGTGGTGTTGCTTAGGGGCCTGGGTTCAGGGGCATTGATGGCCAAGTCTGACATAGAGTCTGCATTTCGTCTTCTCCCTGTGCATCAGGGGGATCACCACCTTTTGGGGTTCAAGTTTGATGAGAAGTATTACATGGACAAATGCATGCCCATGGGTTGTTCGATCTTGTGTGCCTATTTTGAGACGTTCAGTTCCTTCTTGGAATGGGTAATGAGGCAGGCAACCGGGCACCAGCAGGTCATGCACTACCTGGATGACTTTCTCTTCCTGGGCGCAGCTGGGTCTCAGAAGTGTGCACGGGCATTGCAGGAATTTTGCGTGCTCATGCGGGCTCTTGGGGTTCCGCTGGCGCCGGGGAAGACAGTGGGGCCAGCTACTTGCCTAGAATTTCTGGTCATTGAAATAGACTCTGTGGAGGGTTGTTTCAGGCTCCCAAAGGAGAAGGTGTCTAAATTCAAGGCGGCACTACGCGCGTGCCTGGCCAAAGAGAAGGTCTCGTTACAACAGCTTCAGGAAACAGTGGGCCAGTTGAATTTCGCGTTGAGGGTGATACCAATGGCTTGCCCCTTTTCTCGCTCAATTGCGCAGGCTATGAAGGGTCTGCGAGAAAAACACCACCGCACTAGACTGTCGCTTGAGGTACGCCAGGACATGCAGATATGGATGGCATTCCTGGAGGACTTCAACGGCAAGGTTGTGTGGTCCGGCCCCCCCACTACTTCAGCAGAGTTAGGTCTATGGACTGACTCTGCTGGGAGTGTTGGGTTTGGTGCCACCCTTGGAAACAAGTGGGTCACCCACAGGTGGCCGCACAAATGGGTGTACAGTGAGTTGACAACCAACATTGGTTTTCTGGAGCTGTTCCCCATATGGGTTGCATTAATGGTCTGGCCAGAACTTCTGCGTATTAAATTAGTGATATTCTGGTCCGACAACATGACGGTGGTGGAGTGCATCAATCAGCAAGCGGCACGCTGTAGGTTCATACTCCGCTGAACACAACAATACAGGGAGACACATTGTGGGTGACAATTTTGAGATCAAAAACTGATCAGGAGGCGCGTGGGGAGACTGTGGTACTGCACAGGGCGAGGGCCAATCCTTGATGCCCGGTACACCATGTGGAGACTTTCATCAGGCAGAGAGGTGGATTGTTGGGTGGGTCGCTCTTATTACACGCTGACGGCACCCCTTTAACCAAATACCAGTTCAGAAGAGTCATGGAGTTGACTATTACCAGGGTGGGCCTTGACCCAAAGGAATTTGGCACACACTCCTTTAGGATAGGCGCAGCCACTGAGGCAATCACAAGGGGTCTGCATGTGAACAGTGTTAAAAGAATTGGGAGACGGTCACCCAATTCCAATTGCTACAAACGGTATGTGCGGGTACACATGTTGTAAAGTACCTAGAGTGTTCTGACGTTGGGTTGTTTTTTCTGGTTTTGCAGTTTCTTCGCTCTGTGACGCAGGCGGAGAACTCATTTCGGGTCATCATCAAGATTTATCGGCAACTCATCACGGCGTGAACAGTCAGGAACACAGGACGCGGTCAGGCAGGGTTTGGATTGTTGGTCATTCATATGTTAATCGTGCTAAACATGTCTTTTTTACAGGCAGGGGTAGAAGGGAGTTAGAGCGCAAAGGTTTGTCCATCTCCTTCTTTGGGAGGGGGGGTCGCTGCCTCAGTCAGTTTTGGGGATTCTTTGCAGAGTTGGTCGCCCAACATGCAGCACCACCGGCGGTGGTGATTCTTCATCTGGGGGGGAATGACCTTGCTAGACTGGGAAGGAGGGTCCTCCTGGAAGAGATCATCTCAGCAGCGGGTTGGGTAAGGAGGGTGTGCCCTGACTGCACTGTGGTATGGTCCCAGCTGATACCGCGGCTGCAGTGGCGTGGGGGTGATTCCGTCAGGGCATTGAATCACTCGGTAAAGAGGATCAATACCAAGTTAGAGAAACTTTTCCGAACCACGCACTTACAGACCATCCCACATGGGACTATTTGGGGGGATGAATTGTACTTACAGGATGGGGTCCATTTGACTGAGGCAGGGAATACAATATGGTGTGATAATATCCTACCTTGGTTGAAGGGCTTTGTGAGGTAGGTATGACCTTCAGGCGGGAGTTGTGGGGGGGCCAGATCATCGGGAAACAATGCTGGCCTGTGGCGGTAGGGTCATGATCGGTGAGCAGCAATTTAAGGTCCTAGGGGGGGGCGTCACCATCCACGGAGGGGGCGGCCCAGGGGGAGGGGCCACTGGTCCCTCCTAGAACTTCAGGGGCAGGAATATCCGCTAGCTGCTAAAGATGCGGGGGAGGGAGTCACGCTTTCCTTAGGCTGGTAGCCACCCCGCACATACATCATGACGTCAGCAAATGACGCAGAGTGTAAGGGCCCTCCTTGTTGGTTAAATGGAGTTCACGATGTCGACGGGGTAGGCGGTCCCCTGTCGCGCATGCGCACCTGTGAGTAAGGGCGTGGTTAGTTGGACTTGACACCGGTTAGCGACCTTGCCGTCGGGCCAGAAATGTTAGAATGCAAAATTCAGGCAGGATGTTAGATTCGGATAGGAAACACGCTGTATTAGACTTTTGTTAAGGTTAGCCTTTGATATTTCTCTTCAATACTGTAAATCTAATGTCATGAATTTTGCGTCTCTTAACATAATTGATGTAATGTTGATATTCATCTTTTATTGTTTTGTATAATAAATACGGCCGGGGGGTCCCTGACCCCCCGCCTTCCAAAGACAACTTGCCTATGTCAATCCTTCAAGGTGGTGTGGGAAGCTGGGAGGGGAGGGGAGCCAGTCACAGACCATGTGTAAAGGGGGGGCCGCTCGGCCCTCCCGCCCACATGGCGGTGTGGCGCCCCCCCTCCCCCGGCCTCTCGGTGGTGGAGGTGAATCGCGGGTCGATGACGTGCCCGGCGCGCCCCCACCACCGATAGGCTGAGGCCTCCCCCGTGACCCAGAAGCAGCTTTACAGCTTCCAGGGCAGGGGGGCGGGTCGGGCGGGGGGCGGGCCGGCTGGGCCGGCGACCCCCTGGTGCAGCAGCGCCTTAAAAGGCCCGGGGAGCGAGCTGGGCGCCCTCTTGCCCCTGGCTCGCTCCCCGCATACCTCGTGTGCCCCACGCTCGGGGCGTGTAATTTTCCCCACCCACCAGCCCTAAAACAAGCTACTAAACAATGCTAGTCAGAGGTACTATGTAAGTTTGACCTAGGCCTTTTTGAGCTAGGATTGGTTGTGATCAAATATGGATGTTGTGTGTACTTAGGCCTTTTTCCCGTTAGAGCTGTGATTATGTTGTCATTAAAAGAGTAATATTGTGTGTACTTAGGCCTTTTCTCCCATTAGTACAGCATGATTTGTATTACTATGGTCTGATTTTAGTTTAGTGTAGTTGTCCTTTAGCGAGTTCTTTTCCCCTTTTTTCCCTAGGTTCATCGTCGTATTTATTAGGGTTGGTCAGGCGGTAAGGTCATGATCGGTGAGCAGCAATTTAAGGTCCTAGGGGGGGGCGTCACCATCCACGGAGGGGGCGGCCCAGGGGGAGGGGCCACTGGTCCCTCCGAGAACTTCAGGGGCAGGAATATCCGCTAGCTGCTAAAGATGCGGGGGAGGGAGTCACACTTTCCTTAGGCTGGTAGCCACCCCGCACATACATCATGACGTCAGCAAATGACGCAGAGTGTAAGGGCCCTCCTTGTTGGTTAAATGGAGTTCACGATGCCGACGGGGTAGGCGGTCCCCTGTCGCGCATGCGCACCTGTGAGTAAGGGCGTGGTTAGTAGGACTTGACACCGGTTAGCGACCTTGCCGTCGGGCCAGAAATGTTAGAATGCAAAATTCAGGCAGGATGTTAGATTCGGATAGGAAACACGCTGTATTAGACTTTTGTTAAGGTTAGCCTTTGATATTTGTCTTCAATACTGTAAATCTAATGTCATGAAATTTGCGTTTCTTAACATAATTGATGTAATGTTGATATTCATCTTTTATTGTTTTGTATAATAAATACGGCCGGGGGGTCCCTGACCCCCCGCCTTCCAAAGACAACTTGCCTATGTCAATCCTTCAAGGTGGTGTGGGAAGCTGGGAGGGGAGGGTAGCCAGTCACGGACCATGTCTGGAAAAGGTACACGGTTGGGTTAAATCAAACTATAATAAAAGATGTAATCAATCTAAACAAAGCCAATAGTATCCCCTGGCTAGTATATGTCAGAAAGTCTCTCACAGATCTGCACTTAGCTGATTTGTATTTAACACCATATAAATGTCTGGCTTTTCCCAAGACTAAGCTGAGAGAGGCCTTACTTAATAAATGTCAGCTAGAAAGTTGGCAACGCAACCAAAATAAAGTCACTGTTACTCATTACCATACTCTGCCCATAGTCCCCTTGGGCCATGACTCTTATCTCTCCTTTGTTACCAATAATATGCATCAATACCTTTGAACAAGGATGATGTTACATTTTTTTCCCTTGATGGTAGGATACCCAGCACACGAACACTCATTAAATAATTTGTCGCATTGTCCTTGTGATGGTCTGTCTATCCAAACTATGTCCTATATTTTATTCTTCTGTCATTTTTATAAAACGGAAAGGAAAAAGTATATCCTCCCATTGCTAACAAAACTGAGCTTACATTCTCACTCCTCGGCTTTTGCAGTCATTAACGCCCTGGAAACTCCATATATTTGTTTCATGGTTGCAAAATTTTTATATTCAGTTCTTCGGACTAGGAGAAGCACTACAGAAAGGGGAGTTGTTTTACTTGACCATCTATACTAATTGTCACTTTTTGAAAATGAATTGTTGTGCCGTTTTAATTATGCTAATTGGACTAGTTATGGGGGAGGCGCCATGCCAACTGTATGTTATAACACACTTCTTTTATAATGAACTAATTCTAATTTTTAGCAACGAGGTTACTTGTAAATACCGCTATTTTAAATGGATAAAGGGCCTACGCGCGCTCCTCAGGGGCCTTGCAACGCGCTCCTCGCACGAGCACGCTGGAGCAGGGGTTCTTCTTCTGAGGCGTGACAGCCTCACACTGACACGCGCCAGCTCCGTGGAGACAGCGCTCGACCTGTGGGCTGTACTGCAGTGGAGCCGAGCAGGGCAGCTCGTCAGGGATGCAGGGCAGGTGGGAAAAGTGGTTTGGGCGCCTCTTCAGCGCAGCTGGACATGCGGGGCACCTCGGCGGGCAGCACTCACCCACGGGGTTGCAACGCCACAGCAACGACGGTCCTGATGGCTTCTTAGCGTGGTGGACATTGCGCAAATCAGCAGATAAGGCAGCTGGTTGAGGAGAGGGTCACGGTCCACCTCGTCTCCAATGTGCTGGTCCGGTGGGGCTACGGTGAAGGTAAGGCCTATAATATATAATGGGTTTGGCCTAATAAATGATAGCACACGCACACTATGTTTTTACTGTGCCAGGAGATGACCCCCAAGCGGGCTCTCCCCTTTTATTTTAACCCCGCAAGCCACACCTGCCCTGCGGATGACGTGGACACAATTCCGGCTAGCAGACTGAAACGCCAGACTGCAAACCATTACAACATACTTCAACACTATGGGGAGCGAGGACCCCATAAAGATTTGTGCTCGTCACCAGTGCTGCAACTGCAGGCCCTTCCTGTCTGGGTATCCCGTTCGTTCTCTCCGACACCGGACTTCAGGCAGCTACGTTAGATACGACTGAAGGAACGCCTACACCTCAGGCTTAGCACCAGGATGGCTGCTCCCCTCTTCATCTAGCTGACACAGCTCTCCCATGAGGCCGACACTGACTCTGCGCCACTTCCTATTCATTAAGATCATTGAAAGTCTTATAGAGAAAACATGCTTGAGCTGGCAGTGTTTCTTTCCAAATTTTTCAGACTGCTGTTTATGTTCTGTTGCATTTAGCGCGATTTTTTAATGCAAAATGCATCCTTGAATCGGTTTGGACATGAGGGGACATTTTGGCACTAAGAAAATATTGCTAAATGCAGGATTACTGTTCTTATGTAGGTAATCCTGCTTGATTACGTTACATGGAATTATGAGTGTTAGGCCACCGCTATTATTAATGTAAAAAAATGCTAATGTTAAACAAACACAGTTTATTCATTTTGAAGAAACGTAAGTATATTTTACATGATGTGGGTTACATGATTTACATGGCAAACAATTCCAAGGCTCGGCTTGAGCAAGGACCCTTGCCTCGACTCTGGCTCATCCTTCTCTGTTAATTGGTTGGCTCGCCCACCACTACTGTTTAACAACCAGAAGCAATCATCTCATTTTCACAATACACTCTTCCACCATTCCACATCAACTCATTCCTGATGATCTTGTAATAATTTAACAATACAGACTAAGCCCTTCCCCGTGGCCAGGCTTCACGAAACATTTTTTAATCTCCTTTATCTCTGTAGCTTGAGCCATTCCAGATTTCCAATCGTCTTTGCTAATGGTCCCTTCACAGCTTTCCAACATAGTGGAAACAAGCTATTCATCATGATCTGACAACTCATTGCTGTCCTCCTCCACCTGAACAGGTAAGCGGGATAAGCCATCTGCATGAATGTTTTTGTGTTTCGGTAGCTACTTGATGTCGAATGGAAACTGATGCAAATAATAGACCTATTTGGCTAATCTTGGTGTTACACCACCCATACCCTTAGTCGAGAAAAGCTCTACTTACAAATTATGATTTGTCTTTATTTCAAATGTGTTACCCCAGATAAAAATCTTGATATGTTTAATTGCCCACTAACAGTCCAAGGCATGTTTCTCAATCACACAATAGGTTTATAACAGTTCCCTTAAGAGTACAAAAAGCATATTCAGCAATTCTCTTAACTCCATCAAAACCACAACTAGACCATACAAATGGATGTACAAGAATCGACTGGTCATTAACAATGAACAGTTTCTTCACCACAGTATACACAATGTTTTAACTTAATTTGTTCAAAATCTCTCTTGCAAATCGAAGTCCATTGAAACTTGACATTCTTTCTTAGTAAAATTCTCATTACTGTAGTCATGTCTGAAAAGTGCTCTACAAAATCATCATAGTATTCAGCCATGCCCAGGAATGATCTTAATTTCTCTTTGTCCACCGGACATGTTGCTTGCTCAATGGCCACTACTACTTTTGCTTTAGGACTTACTCCATTTACTTAAGTGGAGTCCCCCAAATTTTCTACTTCTTGTACCACAAACTGACATTTACTTGCTCCCACAGTTAAACCTGTTTCACACAAAATCAAAACCACCCTTCTCATCAAATGATCATACTCAGTTAAATATCTTCCACATACCAAGATATCATCTTGAAAAATTTTCACATTACATTCATTGACAAATAATTACTGCTTCGCTCTCTGAAACACTCCAGAGGTATATCCGAAAATGCAAGCACAAACATCAAAACATCCCCTTTTCGGTAATAGAGCAGGTAAAGCTCTTGCTAATACACTCAAATTCAAGAACATAAGCAACCAAATCATGTACATCAAAGCTCGAGATGGTGCCCACAATGTTAAAACCAAAGAGAAATTGGAGGTGCTTAGGGATTTCTACAAGAATCTTTACACTCCTCAGAACACACTAGATAAAACTGGATGTCTGTAGTTTTTAAAATCCCTCCCTTTGGCCTCCGTTTCAGAACTAGTTAGAGAGGGCCTAAATAAACCGATTACATCTGAGATTGTCAAAGCAATCAAATCTATTTTTTTCTGGAAAAGCTCCAGGACCTGACATTAGTTTTTATAAAACTTTCACACACACTGTCATCAATCACCTTAAAAACGCCTTGGATCACTTTGTACTCACTGGTGAAGTGTCGGGAACAGCCTCAGACGCCACAATTTTTGTTAGCCCCAAAAAGGCAAAGGACCACTCAGATCCAAAGAACTTTTGCCCCCTATCATTGTTCAACATGGAAGCAAAACTCTTTGCTAAAATTCTCGCCAAAAGATTGAAGCCATCCATCCCTACACTAATCTATAACTCTCAAACAGGGTTCGTGGAGGGTAGATTCGCTAGAGATAACATATGCACATTTTGCCATAGAATTGAAAAAGCCCACCTCTCTTCAATGCCCAGGGCTGGACTGGGCGTTTTCCCTGTGGGCCGGAAGGGTGGGGGCCGTTTTTTTACCCGTGGGGGCGGTTTTGTTACTGGGGGCCAGTTTCGCAAATGGGCTGCAAAGTTTTCCTCCTGTAACAGCTTTTCAGTAGTACCCGCCACCCCCCGGGAATAGCTCCTGAGTAGCACCCCCCATAACAGCTTCTAAGGAGCACCATTCTCCCCACCAACCCCCCCCCCCGAGCCGGTAAATTATTCCTCAATATGGTTATGGCCTTGTATGCTAATCTTAAAGCTAATATTAGAATTAACTGCGCACTTCTACATTTTTTAGCCTCCACCAAGGCACGAGACAGGGTTGCCCTCTCTCTCCTTAATTATTTTTACTCACCATTGATCGCTTACTTACACTGCTCAATTCATCACCAGATATAAAAAGTCTCCAATTTGGCTCCAGAGCATATAAAACCACAGCATACGTAGATGTTGTCCTAATTTTTACTGAAGATATTGAGAATGCAATTCATAGCATTATTCAGAGGTTTTCTCATGTATCCGGATATACCTTAAATAAAGATAAGACTGAAGTCTACTCTCTGAATCCTTTCTGCTTCTCCTAACATTTAGGTGACTCTGGTCTTAAGTGGCAACCCAAACGCCTCAAATTTATTGGAATTTGTTTCTGTAAAGAATTGCCTGAAACACTAAAGTACAATGAATCCCAGACCATTTCCAAAGTTAAAGACCTACTTTCTTCCTTGGTCGCCTAAATTCATTACATGGTGGGGTAGACTTCAAACACTCAAAATGACGATAACACCCATTGTGAATTTTGTATCTGCTATGCTGTCATTGAAGCTTTCTTCCACATTCTTTTAGGATATTGACAGATTGACCTCTAACATTTTATGGAGAGATAAAAGAGCGATAATTTCATACAAAGTCCTCAGAAAGAACTTTGATTTAGGGGGCTGAAATCTCCCAAACTGGAGCCTGTATCAATCCGCCTTCCTTGCAACTCAAGGCACCTTATCCATGAACTCTTGTGATGTGTGGAGATAGAATGTGCCCTTTGCACTCCTTTTAAACTACCTACCATTACCACAATGTCTAAGTTTGAAGTCCCACTCTCTCAGATGATATTCCCAGATACTATGACTGCTCTAAATCTACAGGATAAACACATGCCGGTATCCTTACACAATTCTATGCTAGCCTCATTATGGTACAATTGTAAAAGAAGGGCTGATGTTGCAGGATACATTCCCAATCATGGGCTTCCAAGGGCAAAACACAAATTAGGGGCTTATTTGATGATAACAATAGTCCTTTGCCTTTCTCACATTTAGCACAACTGCTCGATCTCTAATTTAGATTTTTATAACTACCTGAAAATAATACTAAAATTGTCTAAGCTCAGACAGACCGAATATCTAACCCTTTCTGCTCGTTTGACCGTTTGGCTTCGTGTAGGCCACATTGCCTCCAAAATTTAAAAAACGCTCTCAAATCCTCTTCAACCTCAGACCACGTTATTGTATACAAAGTGGGCTCAACACTTTAACTCAGAGGTGTTTGAACACATCTCAGAAGGAAACTGGCATGCTATTAGCAAACTATCCGCGACCGATAAAATAACTCCTTCTCTCCTCCAATCAAAATTATTTTCTATGAACTGACTACACTGGACCTCAGAGAGATTACATAAAATGAACCTACGGGAGAGTGATTCTTGCTTCAATTGCAATAAGGGGTCTGGCTCACACCAACATATGTTTTTCCAGTGCCCTCCCCTTACTCAGTAGTGGGACCAAATTCAGACTCACCTATCAGCTATTGTCAATACCACGATCTCATCAGATTTCTCCATGGTGTTTTTAGGTCCTTGGGCTCCTAAGACTACGAAAAGCCTTCGAAGCATAGGCATGGCGCTGCTTGAGCTACTACTGACAATCGCTGCGAAGGTCATCTTGTCTGAGTGGAAATCCTTCAACCATCTTTCTTTCCACACATGGTGGGCTTGGGTCTCTTTCCTGAGAGGAGCTCATTGGTCACAAGCCAACCGAACAATATATCCCCAGATCTCCTCTGCTGTCTGGCAAACTCTTGACAAGTTCAGTGCTCTGGAGAAAAGCAAGCATTTGCACTTATAACCGTAAAGTGGGGGGTCTCAGATAAGGTCCCACGCCTGGACTAGGCTATCCCACTACCCCTCCCCCTTTCTCCCCTCGGCATTGCCCAATCCTTCACCCGGGGTTGCACTCTATCATTTGCCTTGAGTATCTCTCATGCACCTTTGCCTTGAGTATCTCTCATGCACCTTTGCCCTGAGTATCTCTCATGCACCTTTGCCCTGAGTATCTCTCATGCACCTTTGCCTTGAGTATCTCTCATGCACCTTTGCCCTGAGTATCTCTCATACAGTAGATGTAACCTATACTCCAAATGCATAAAATATATTTTTCTCTGTTCTCCTATTTTATGGGCGACTTATTTCTCCAAAGGAGGATTATTACTGGTGTACTCAATGTAATCTCGGTACCAGTAGATCTGTGTTGCTTGATTTAAGAATGTCTGCTGCCTCTCACGTTGATTCTTATATCTACTCCTTCTAATACCTATGTCTTACGCTAAATTATTCATATGCCTGGCAAGGTCTGTGTAATACTTGAATGTTTGTATGTTGTTTTGAAATGCCAATAAAATATTTGGAACTAAAAAAGGAATTTTAATTAATGAATTCAAACAATCTGCACCCGCTCGAGTTTATTACAGTCTCATGTCCGATTGTATATTGTTCTTGACACATTGTTTTGTGAGTGAGGACTTCCCTGTCTGCTCCCTGAAAACAAATAGAACAAGTGAGGGACACGAGACAGCAGGAACAACTGTAACGTAACTTCCTCGTCAGCTCTAGTTGTTGGCAAGGGCGGCCTGTGATAATCTCAAAGGTAACCAGCTGGTTTAGGTAATCGGAAGCGCCACGCGCGCTTCACGTGCTGTTATCTTAATTACACGCATGAAGATGCTGCTGTGAGAGTAGTCGCTGTTTATCACTAGCACAGCACCTGTGTCCTTGGGTAATTGCATGCACCGCGGTCAAGTACCCGACAGTTCATACTCCCGGACTTCCACGTCTTCAGCATTGAGCTGAGGTGCTCAGTTTATGAGGCAAAATGAATAAACTAAATTAAAGTGAAGAAGGAAATTAACACATGCCTACCTATCCTGTGTCTCTGCCGCTTGCGGGTGTTGGCCTATGTGTTTTAAATAAAACATTCACGTCATTAATATTGACAATGTATGAGGAACGCATAATAAATGCATCTGAGGGATAGATCCGCAATCTTTGTGTGGTGTTCCCCCAGAGTTTGTCTTTTGTAGCTGAACCTGTTATTGTTGACAAGTGTGTGTTTTTCCCTTTAAACATTGTAAAATTGGCATATACGATTGACACATTTAATTAATTTATAACTCCCTGGCATATAGTACTACCTCTACCAATGGCAAATTAATTAAATGATTAATTAAATGCTTCTACTGGGCTGCAGCACTCATTGTGTCACCCTCTAACGAAGCCTCCTAAAAAAAATCACAGGCCTGCCATTGCAGCCTGTAGGGCAGCTTTAAACTGTCATTTCGACTCGGCAAAATAGCTCCTTTGTCAACCGTTAGACCTTTCTTTTTAATACGTACAAGTCACCCCTTAGGTAGACCCGGGGCACAAGTCGGGGGTACACACAGGTGGACGGTGTCCACCAGGGCCGGACTGGCCATAGCGGGCACCGGGCAATCCCCTGGTGCGCGCACAGGTGGTGGCCGGTTTTGGGCCCCCGGGGGCCGTTTTTGTTACAGGCCGTTTTTGCAGCATAGCTGCAAAATCGACCCTGTAACAAAATCGGCCGAAAATCGGCCCTCGCAAAGAGCTCAGCGGCACGCCCAAGCCCCCGGGGGCCGGTCGAGCACTTTGCCAGGGCCGGTTTTGGTTCCCAGTCCGGCCCTGGTGTCCACCCACTATTTTCACAGGGTGGACACCGTCCACCCTGCCAAGAAGTTGGGCCCCATTGAAAATATGCTAAATTCGTAATTTTATGGACACATTCTGCAGCGCCTGCATGTTGTTGTCTTCTTCCGATCCGCAACAACGTGCAGGCAGGGAGGGTGCTTTCTCAGTTCAAACTCCTGCTGGCCCCATAACAAAGGCCGAATCTGAGGGGGTCATCAGGCCTCCTTTTGTTGTAGTCTGGCTGGGGGAGGTCAGGAGCCTCACACCTGTTAGCACTTCACACATGCTTGAAAGAGGCAGTTTTTCACTTTGTTCAGTCCCTGTTTACAAAATATGCATTTACTGTAAGACATCCAAAATAAATGTCATTTATATGGGGGAGGTCAGAAGCCTCACACCTAGATGCAAATGAAGCAGGGGGGAAACAAAGGCTCACACCTTGTTAGCACTTAACACATACTTTAAAGAGGCAGCTTTTGACTTTGTTCAGTCCCTGTTTACAAGATATGCATTTACTGTAAGACACCCAAAATAAATGTCATTTATATAGTGCTTACTGCCCCTGAGGAGGCATTGAAATAATTTAAGTACCACTATTTTTTTTTCAAAGCACTATGGGTAGAGGAAGTTTATGCAAACAAAAGGCAACATTGCTTTATGTGTAGCTTACAAAAGTGTGAATCTTGAGGATGCTACCCTTGTCTTTGCTGGGCCTGGCGGCCCTTTTCAAAATGTTGGCTCGTCCGCACTTTCTGTATAACCTTCAGAACTGCCCCTTTAAAGTCCTTGACTCCTACTAACCGCACATAGATAGTGAAATCAGGACATTGTTATGGGATGGGAACACACCTTGTATAGCCATGCATAAACTAACCAGAAGCTGGTATGACGGGGGAATAGCACTTCCTGATATGCGCCTCTACTATTGGGCATCACAGCTTGTGATGGTCAACCATTGGGTGTATAGCCCCCAGACGGTAATCAACGTTTATGACGAAACTTTTTTCCCGCATGGAATCACAACGCGGTCGTTACAACGACCGCGTTGTGATTCCGCATACCATTACTCCGCAAGTCGGAACAACGACTTGCGGGGGGGGGGGAGGTGTTGGATTTAAAATCCAACACCTTCCCTAGTGTCCGCAAAGACTGGAGTTGGAATAGTAAATTATACTATTCCAACATCCAGCGCCCCCCCTCCGAAAGTTGTTGTTCTGACTTGCGGAGTAATGGTATGCGGAATCACAACGCGGTCGTTGTAACGACCGCATTGTGATTCCATGCGGGAAAAAAGACTGCGGGAAAAAGACCTATATTCCCCCCAGACAGAATCCGCTTATCAATCACAGTAGCGGCTCGTGGAGGGAGTGCCGCAGGGAGGTGGGGCAGGGTGGGGGAGGGGCAGGGTGGGGGGTAGTAAACTCCAGCTCACGGCCAACGGGAGAAATGGAAATAAATCAATAAAACGAATTTCATTGCACGCGCTGAAACTCCAAATGCATTTCAGCGCGCGCAATGAAATCCGTTTTATTTATTTATTTACTTAAATTACTCCGGTCGGCCATCAGACGGAGTTTACTACCCCCCGCCCTGACCCACCGCCCTGCAGCACTCCCTCCACAAGCTGCTACTGATCAATTAGACAGATATCAGATGGGAAGGGAGGAGTACAGCGGGACCCTATACTCAAACACAAAGGAAAGTTGCTATTTTGGCTCAACTGCCCTAACTATAGATGTATGGCACCAGGCCAACAAAAAACTTGGCTGGCACAATAAGTTGACTCTCGTCACGCCACTATGGTTCACCCAGAGACTCGAGATGTTGGGCAACCAACAGGGCTTTAATAGATGGGACACCATCGGAATCTCAAGTATTGGAGACCTCCTGAAAAAGGGAAAAATCTTAAGATTTTGTGAGCTCCAAAAAGAGTATGATCTGGACCAGAGGGAAGCATTTCAGTACCTACAAATCCGCCACGCTTTAAATGCGGCACTCCCAGTATCAGGGGAGAAACCCAAGACATCCCCATTGGAGGATAGAGTGCTGTCAGAATCCCTGGGGAAAAAGCCAGATTGCTGATATATAGAAAATTGATCAATAATATTCCTGATCCACTCCTGCATCTCGTAAAAAATGGCAGGTTGATCTGGGGCTACTTGAAGATGACAAATGGCAAAATGCAATAATGTCCCCGTGTGAAGCGGCTATCCCATTAAAGTTCTGTCTTATTCAACTCAAGATTTGACATACAAACCTATCTAACAGGGACCACCCTACACAAAATTGGGCGTAGAGACCATCCGCTCTGTCTCCGGCGCTGTGTGGAAGAAGCCACATTTTATCATATATTGTTGGAGTGCACGGGTATAGTGCCACTTTGGGTGAAAGCCACAAGACACTTACACAAAGCCAGCGACAAAGATATTCAATTAACGCCAAAATTGGGACTCCTTAACATATGGGACGTAACTGACCTTACCACAACAGAGCAACAGCGAGCCACCATGGGGTACACACTGGTCAAATGCTGCATTGCAATGTATTAGGAAAATGCGAGGGGGGCGACCTCGGCAAAATGGGCCAGAGAAATAGACAAGTGTATGACTGCAGAGAAGACAGTGTTCAAAAACAGAGGATGACCCAAAAAATGGGATAAAAAGTGGGGGAATGGAATACTTACCGGGGAGCGCTTTGTGTATCACCAACCGTAGAAATGACATTGAAAGAAAGACAACAAACTTTAACATGTATGATTGTGACTATGTTGCTGGGAGATCCCTGAGAGGAATAGACCTGGTGAAATGGGTAAAGAAAGTGCTATGTGTATTGACATCAATATGACCTGTATTGTTTTATTCAAAATTAATAAAAAAAGAATGTAAAAAAAAGTGTGAATCTTCTGACTAAATCAGGAGGGTTTCCCTATATACTCGAAATATGCTCCAATGTTCTCATGATAGACATGTTAAACATATATGTGAGGGCTTAAGATCTGATGTCACTTCTTATGATGTCACATGCTGTGATGTCACGCGCCGTGATGTTACGGGCCGCGGTGTCACACGCCGTGATGCCACGTGCCGTGATGCCATTTGCATTCTGATTAACTAGGCTGTTCCCCCCAACTTCTTTTTTTAGGACTTGTGCCCTGGGTAGACCCTAAATGCTCATAGGGAAGGGTGCATGGTATGTAAACAGTAAGGTATGTATATTTAATGTTTTACATGTCCTGGCAGAGAAAACCTTCCTAAGTAATTTTTCACTGTGGCAAGGCTGGCTGCCCATAGACTAACACTAGTTTACCTTATTACATTTCAGTTGGGGAACAGCTGGAAAAAAACTTCTTCCACTCATTTTCTTTGTTGTTTACCATCCTCTTTAATGGTAAAGTCAGATTCTGGAAATGTCACTTTTACAAAAATGGCATTTCTCTGCCTAAAGTTTCTGGGACCTATCTGTGATTTGCCAGCTGCCTTCGATTGTTGAAGCTTTACAACAAACAAATGATGGACGGAATGCTGACAATGCAGACATTCTCCCCCAGTCAAGAGTTCTGGGTTAAATCCATCGTTCTTTTGCCCACTACGCCACCCCAGTTCAGACATGGCCATATGCAAATCAGTCTTGACCCTGTGCCTCATGGGAACAGTCCAGCCCGAACTGCCAAGCCATGTCTTCCCTGGACCGGAATCAAGCATCCTAGGACCGGTTTCTGGCTATCAGCCGTCATCAGCCAGGATAGCTTGACTCCAGTGGCGTAGTGAGCACGGGTCCCACGTCTGGGAATACCCATCCCACTTTGGGCGAAAAGCGTTACAACAAACAAATGATGGACGGAATGCTGACAATGCATTTAGGCCCAGATCTCTGTACTGGGGTGAATGTATGACATTGTTCTGCATTCTGTCCATCAATTGTTGTTTTTGCATTTGTCACCCCGAGTGGGACGGGTATGCTCAGACGTGAGTCCCGTGCTCTCCATGCCACTGGAATCAAGCTATCCTGGCTGAAGAGGGGTGAAACCCCGAAACCGGTCCTAGGATGCTTGGTTCCAGTCCAGGGAGGACCTGGCTTGGCAGTTCGGGCTGGACTGTTCCCATGAGGCACAGGGTCAAGACTGATTTGCATATGGCTGGGTTCAACCTGGAATGGCATGGTGAGCAAAAAAACGATGGATTTAGGCCCAGATCTCTGTACTGGGGTGAATGTATGACATTGTTCTGCATTCTGTCCATCAATTGTTGTTTTTACATTTGTCACCCCGAGTGGGACGGGTATGCTCAGACGTGAGTCCCGTGCTCTCCATGCCACTGGAATCAAGCTATCCTGGCTGAAGAGGGGTGAAACCCCGAAACCGGTCCTAGGATGCTTGGTTCCAGTCCAGGGAGGACCTGGCTTGGCAGTTCGGGCTGGACTGTTCCCATGAGGCACAGGGTCAAGACGGATTTGCATATGGCGGGGTTCAAACTGGAATGGCATGGTGAGAAAAAAACCAATGGATTTTGGCCCAGATCTCTGTACTGGGGTGAATGTATGACATTGTTCTGCATTCTGTCCATCAATTGTTGTTTTTGCATTTGTCACCCCGAGTGGGACGGGTATGCTCAGACGTGAGTCCCATGCTCTCCATGCCACTGGAATCAAGCTATCCTGGCTGAAGAGGGGTGAAACCCCGAAACCGGTCCTAGGATGCTTGGTTCCAGTCCAGGGAGGACCTGGCTTGGCAGTTCGGGCTGGACTGTTCCCATGAGGCACAGGGTCAAGACTGATTTGCATATGGCTGGGTTCAAACTGGAATGGCATGGTGAGCAAAAAAACGATTGATTTAGGCCCAGATCTCTGTACTGGGGTGAATGTATGACATTGTTCTGCATTCTGTCCATCAATTGTTGTTTTTGCATTTGTCACCCCGAGTGGGACGGGTATGCTCAGACGTGAGTCCCGTGCTCTCCATGCCACTGGAATCAAGCTATCCTGGCTGAAGAGGGGTGAAACCCCGAAACCTGTCCTAGGATGCTTGGTTCCAGTCCAGGGAGGACCTGGCTTGGCAGTTCGGGCTGGACTGTTCCCATGAGGCACAGGGTCAAGACTGATTTGCATATGGCTGGGTTCAAACTGGAATGGCATGGTGAGCAAAAAAACGATGGATTTAGGCCCAGATCTCTGTACTGGGGTGAATGTATGACATTGTTCTGCATTCTGTCCATCAATTGTTGTTTTTGCATTTGTCACCCCGAGTGGGACGGGTATGCTCAGACGTGAGTCCCGTGCTCTCCATGCCACTGGAATCAAGCTATCCTGGCTGAAGAGGGGTGAAACCCCGAAACCGGTCCTAGGATGCTTGGTTCCAGTCCAGGGAGGACCTGGCTTGGCAGTTCGGGCTGGACTGTTCCCATGAGGCCCAGGGTCAAGACTGATTTGCATATGGCTGGGTTCAAACTGGAATGGCATGGTGAGCAAAATAACGATGGATTTAGGCCCAGATCTCTGTACTGGGGTGAATGTATGACATTGTTCTGCATTCTGTCCATCAATTGTTGTTTTTTCGATTGTTGAAGGCACCTCTACTGGGAAATTGGTATTGGTGCCAGGTAGTAAACAAAGGGTCTGGTTGTAAAGAGGAGTGGGTCTTCCTGACAGCATTCTGGTTTACACTTCTAAGGGACCTGCCCCAGTACACACAAAGAGAACTAACACCAGGTGAGCCCCTGCCTTTTTTTTCACTAGCCAAGTTGGAACCAAACCCAGGGAGGAGGGATGAACTGAGCATAACTTGTTTTGGGAGTAGGCAAAGAATTGTCAGCCACCCATTGGTAAAAACCACAACATGCCTCATCACCCCTGACATGAATCTCATGTCGAGGACGATGTGGCATGCACCCAGGTGACCACGTTATAGGTTGCCCATCTGGTTGCTCCACTTTTTCTATGCTCTGGCTACCAGTCTGCAGCTGCTGCCACCAATACAGGAATCTGACCCACTGCCAGGACGTGTGAACTTTCCCAGGAGTCAGAAAAAATGGAGGTCACACTTCGCTACCTGACAAGATGGCTAGTTAAGTGACACATCATGGCGGTGAGCTTGAAAGGCTGCAACGCCGATGATATGCAACCAGGCTGCCACCCAAAGGAGGAAACACCCTCTCCCCTTCCCCAAGGCACATTTGCACTCTCTAGGATGGGCTACATGGTGTGTACACCTACGGAACGCTTCTGCCATTTTTGAAAGTATTAGAATGGAGGCTTCTGGGTAGAAAAGATTGCACACACCCCTAGATGTGGTCACCTCAAGGGCGGATTAATCGCGGGGGCAGGTAGTTCATTGGCCACTTACATCTACACCAAACACTCCTAAATCTAGGATTTATTGGCTACCCCTGATGCCGGAACTGCAGTTCTGATCTGACTTGCAACAAAAGAAACAAGAGAAGTCCCTAGTCTGCTACAACAGAAGCTGCACTAACCAGGGCCATGATACTCTACACCTGTGGCACCCTTTCTGGAACTGCACGACTGTGACTTGTCCAGAACCAAATCTCAGTTACCCTAGACAGAGGGACTCCTTTGGAAGGAAAAGGCAACTCCTGACTCCCCTGGACAAGTGGCACTACTCCCCTGCAAACCACAGGTAAAAACAGTTTATCGGAAACAAAGAATTGCTAGCCATCCGTTCCTTGGAGGGATCGCCCAGAAGTAGATGGTCCAGTGCATTGTGGGAAATGTAGCCCTTAAGTCCACAAAGTTTTAGGTGGCTGCCATATTCCCCCGACTTCTGGACATCAAAATAACGTTCTGCTGAGCTTACTGCTGCCAAAATCTGTTGGTGGCCAGTCCAGCAACCACCCCCTGTACTCGATGCTGCACCGTGAAGGAACTTCACAAAACCTTCCTCCGACATCAGCAGTGGTATCGTTGTCAACTTTTTAAACTCTTTTTCCCACCATGTAAGCAGTAAAGCCAACTGCCCCCCGTGTCTCGCTTCAGCACCAAGGACAGCCAGGACAACTCTGGAACCTGGGCTTCTCAAGCCAGATGAAATCAAACTGACTTTTGTGTCTTGGTCCTGGGATCTGCATCACCTTATCCTCCTTGGGTTCAACGCAACTCGTCTTGGAATTGACCGAGTGTCACTAGTGATTTTTACCATTGACCGCAGTGATAACGTTTTGCAGTACTGTTTTGCACTGATTTAAAATTGCTTCTAAAATCCATAACTCTGGTTATACTTATCTGCTTTATTTGGTTTGGTGTTGAATTTTACATAAAAATCAGCTACATTTATATAAACTGGTGTCAGATTTCTTTTGCGCCATGTCAATTACTTATCGTCCATGTTGGTACTCTGAAATGCTTAGCACATGTTCCTCTAGTAAAGCCTGACTGCTCTTTGACACTCTACCAGGACTGAGAAATTGATTTACTATTGGGAATCCAAGGACCATCCTTGGGGTATTGTGAGGGTATAGCATGGTGACACCTAACCAGTAGCACCACATAATACTCCACCTTCCTACAAGACCAATACAATTTTTTATAGAGGGTGCGAACCACTCAAATCTCAAGCCAGGCTCGAGCCAGGTGCCAGGCTCTGGCTCAGCTTGAGGACCTCTTGGAAAATCGAGCCCAATATGCCATCTTCTCAGACCTCATGCACAAAGTATAAAAGCAAGGCTTTAACATATGAGGTAAAAAGAAGAGACAAATAGATACCACTTTAGTGGCTGATTTGTACAAAGTAAAACCAGGAAACCTGGGATTAATCCCAGGTTCCCTGCTTAATCAAACTGTTTGATCTTAGGCAAATAGTTTGCTTTACCAAGACTCCTTTTTTTAATTCCCAATGTCAATTGTCAGTGAACCAATAATGTGACTTATTAATTAGCTTGGGAGTAATTTTAAATATGCGGAAGTAATCAGAGCAATTTCAGTAATTCTGCATTACTCCTTGACGCAGAATTACTCATAATAGCACAATTTGTTATTTTATGGAGTTTTATATAGCGCATACTTGACCCGAAAGTATCGGGTATCAGAGCGCTTTACAGGAGCACCAGTTTCCTTACAGACGGACAGATTCATTTTTGTTAGGCACGGGGAGATTAAGTGATTTGCCCACAATCACAGGATGTTGAGCGTTGTTGCTGAGACTCAAACCCGGTTCCCCAGATTTGAGGTCAACCGCCCTAGCTGTTAGGCCACATCCTTGCGCCAATTATGTCCACTTGAGTAATTAAGAGTTATTTAGGGGAGAAATCCTTCAGCAAGAGCACATTTATCTAGGGCAAGCGGCTGCTCGCGATGCTGTTTATGTTCTGTTGCATTTAGAGGCCGATTACGATGTTGGGCGGAAAGCTCCTCAACCGTCTCGGAGCCCTTCCGACCAACTCGGTTGGTTGACAGTCCGACCGCCTGATTACGATGTTCGCAGTCGGATTGTAAACCACGTGGTCATTCTGAATCTGGTCTGAGCGACTCACAGAGAATTTGTGTTGGTCGGAACTGCATCGTACACCCCTATGGACAGCATTTACACAATTGGGATTACGATGTCGATTTCCATCAGCCTTTACGCGTCTGCCCATCTGACATGGAAAGGTTGTTGGAAAGTGACTGTGGGGCCTACTGCAGGGCCCCGCGTCCTATGGTTGATGGCTGAGGGGGTACCTAAAAAACCCTGTAAAACCCTGCCCTGTGTGGCAGGCACCGTGGGGTCCCTGCGACAGGGTGCAGGGTTTTCCGCCAATATCCTTTTTCCCCATAAGGACCTTGTGTTACAGCTACAAGTAGGTTGGTCCCGATTCCGAGTCGGTGTCGGCCGGAGGGTTTCCGCCCGACATCGTGATGAGCCCCAGTGTGCTATTTTCTTAGTGCAAAATGCATTCTCACATCTACTATGGATGTGAGGGTGCATTTTGCACTAAGAAACGGGTGCTAAATGCAGGGTGTGGGTTGGAGGAAAATCAAGCCTCAAGTACATATTTAGCATATTTAGCATGTGCGAACGGCTGCTTGTGCTGCTATTTATGTTCTGTTGCATTTAGCGCTATTTCTTAGCACAAAATACATTCTTGCATCCATTATGGACGCGAGAGGGCTTTTTGTGCTCAGAAAATTTTGATTGCTCTTCTTGCGTAGGTAATTCCACTTGATTCCGCTACACAGAATTATGTGTGTTATGCCCACCCCTGCTATTAATGTCAAAGCATTCTAATGTTAAAGAAGCACAGTTTATTCATTTCTTAGAAACTTTATCATATTTTACATGATGTTTGTTACATGATTTACATGGCAAACATTTCTAGGGTTCGGCTCGATCAAGGGCTCTTAGAACCAATCTAGACCATTGGCTCAACTCTTGCTTGCTCTCCCTGTTAATTTGTTGGTCGCCCAACGCTAATGTTTCACAAACAGAAGAAATCATCTTAGTTTCACTATACACTCTTCCACAATTCCACATCAACTCATTCCTGATGGTCTTTTAATTATTTAACAATACAGACTTAGCCCTTTCCCGTGGCCAGGCTTCACCAATCAATTTTTAATTTCCTTTATCTCTGTAGCTTGAGCTATTCCAGATTTCCAATCATCTTCGCTAATTGTCCCTTCACAGCTTTCCAACACAGTGGACACAAGCCATTCATCATGATCTGACAACTCATTGCTGTCCTCCTCCACCTGAACAGGTAGAAGGGATAAACCATCTGCATGAATGTACTTGGTTTCCTGTAGATACTTGATGTCGAATAAAAACTACTGCAAATAATAGAGCTATTTGGCTAATCTTGATATTACACTACCCACCCACTTGGTCGAGAATACCTCTACTTACAATTTATGATCTGTCCTTAGTTCAAATGTGTTACCCCAGATATAAATCTTGAATGGTTTAATTGCCCACTTACAGGCTAAGGCTTGTTTCTCACCCACACAATAGATTTTTAACAGCTACCTTCAGAGTGCAAATAGTAAATGCTGCAATTCTCTTAGCCCCATCAAAACAACAACTAGACCAAACAAATGGATGTAAGTAACAAGAATCAACTGGTCATTCACATTTAACAGTTCTTCACCACAGTATAGACAATGCTTTACCATAAAGTGTTCAAAATTTCTCTTGCAAACCGAGGTTCATTCAAACTTGACATTATTTCTTGGTAAAATTATCAATACCATGGTCATGTATGAAAAGTGTTCCACAAAGTCAGCATAGTGTTCAGCCATGTCCAGGAATGATCTTAATTGCTCTTTGTTCACCGGACACGTTGCTTGCTCAATGGCCTCTACTACTTTCACTTTAGGACTTACACCATTTCTTGAGATGGAGGGCCCCAAATATTCTACTTCTTGTAACACAAACTGACATGTACTTGCTCCCACAGTCAAACCGGCCTCACACAAAATCAAAACCACCTTTCTCATCAAAATATCATGCTCAGTGAAATATCTTCCCCATACCAAGATATCACCTTGAACAATGTTCACATTACATTCCTTGGCAAATAACTTCATATCACTCTGAAACACTGCAGAGGTAAGTCCAAAAATGCATTCACACAAATATGTGTTATGAATTATGAAAACTGGCATGAAAAAGGGCATAATTTAATCTGATAATACGCCTGTGACATATCCAGAGTTTAAAATTCCCTATCTTTGCCTATGGTGGACAACATCTTATCCATGGTGGGACGTAGATGTTGGTCTACCCAAATGACTTTGTTAAGGTCTTGGTGATCACTGCAAATGTAGATTTTATAATCTGGCTTATTTTAAAAAACAACGGACTCACCTATTCAACTGAATCCGCTTGTTTAAAAATGCCACTAGCCTCCATTCAATTAAATTATTTACGTTATGCAGATTTCCTAGTTAGAGACACACCCCTCACTTTATGCACAATCAGCCTTACAACTTCCTTTAATATGATTTTGTGATAGAAACTCTTTGAACATCCCAAGTCACTGGAAAAGACTTTCAGAACCTCTGCTGGAGTGATAACCAACAAGTGCTGTTCCCAGGCTCAGCAATCCTTGGCTGGTGTCAAAGTGTACTTCTTCTAACAAATACTGAAACCTGGGGCCTAGAGACTTGCTCTGGGAACCTAGAGGGGACTAAGGCCAACCTGCTAAGCATATCTGACTAAGGTGCATGGTCACTGCACCAAAGATTCAGGTTGCTCCCACTACATTCTTCATCACAATAGCAAATCAGATTCAGTGGGACCTCGTGAAAAAGGTATCTAGCCTAGGCCTGGGCGGTGAACTTCGCTCCGTTGGCGAGTTTGCGGAGTTTTCTGCACTCCGCACTCTGCGGAGTGCAGAAAACTCCGCTTCGCGATGTGCAGCAGAGTTTTTTCCCCGCTCGCGATCGCAAACGGTAAGTTTGCGAGCCCTAGCTGCCGCTCAGTTAGAATTTCTACCCGAGCTGCAGGAATACCAGCACAAACAGCAGTTCTCACTGCACTCCGCCTTTGCGGAACTTTGCAGAGTTTTTTTGTAACTTTGCGGTGATCCACATAGCAAACCTCCGCAATCTACGCCCAGGCCATCTAGCCTCGTGGAGCCCTCTTCGACAACAGCCTGCAGCCTTGCCCCTCTGGAAGAATTCGAGCTTGAAAAAGTGACTACGTCCAAAGGAAGAAAACTTCACTGGGTGAATATGCGAAAGGGATCCTGTCAACGATAGACCATCTCTGGATGTGAAATTCAAATTTCCCCCTTTTCAGATCACTCCTGCAAAAAGTCAACATCTTCACAAAGACCACATCCAGTGGCTATCCAACAACATGGAGCCCGGTTCAGCCATAGCCTGCTGCTTTTCCCCACTGAGGATTTTTGACTTCCTTTCCAGGGACTAAGCCCGAAGGTTAAACTCTTCACCGGGACAAACCTGGTCCTTGTATCCAGCCCTTCCTGCATCACTGATGGCCTTAAACCATACCCTTGTCCCAGTCAAGTGAAACCGCATGACTGCGGTTGGTGCTTAACTATTTTGCACTATTTTGAACCTTAAGCTTTAGAAATTCATAAATCTGGTTCCACTTATTGGATTTTTGTTGTTCTGGTTTCATTGTATTTATTTAAATGTACTCTATTTTTCAAAATTGTTGGGATTGATCTTGTGTTGTGTCTTGACTTTATTACTATTTGAAGACTGCAAAATACTTTTCATATTTCATCTAAGTTAATTCTGTCTGCTCTGTGCCACATCAACCAGGGATTCGAGCTTCGGTTAGTGTAATGACTTTATTGGCTCACCCTGATAAGTGTTGTGGTTATTATTTAAGATGGGTTCCTGGTCGTCTCAACTAATACCCCAATGTCTTACATTTTGGTTAATATGCAGCTAACTAACTATATTACTGAAAACTCTATACATCTTGGAACTGAGGTGGCATTGGTTTCAGTTATAAATTAATATAATTCAATCCTGGATCAGGAGGGCGGCTTTGCATTTAGATCTTTCTGTAGCTTTTGACACCGTCTGCTATAAGAAGACTTTTATCCAGGCTTTTAGAAATGGGTATCAATAATCAGGTCTTTTCTTGGTTCCAGCTTTTAGATAGACCAAAGCCAGTCTCGCTTCAAGCCTCTTTCAGCTTCCCCTTTAAATAACTTCTATGTGGAATCCCAAAGGTCTCATTCCTTAACCCACTTTATTCAATCTTAAAGTTGTGCCTTTAGCTGTGTAGTGAGTCTCAATGTCGAGTGTATCTCTCTTGAGACTCAACCACAACAATGTGCTCATCAAGAGCTATAATTTGTTGGGTCTCTGATATAGAGATGACACTCAAATAATTTTAAAGTTGGTACGGCAGAAACCCTGAAGTTGCAGGATTTCTGTTCAGTATTAATAGCAGGTACTGACTGGATGACCAGCAACTGCTTTAAATTAAACTCTGATAAAACAAAGGTACTTATTTTTGGGAAAGTCCTGAACTTGGTCATTCGCATGGTGGCCAGAATCAATGGGTGACTCTCCAGTTCCAAATTTGGCATGCTTTGTACCGCTTAAACTTTAAAGCAAGGTAGCAAGGTTTTACCCTTTCTTCCACAATCCTGCCATTTTCCAGCTATACAAGCCATGATAGAATTATGGCTGAATTATTGCAATGCAATATATCTGGACCTTCCAGCGTATGCTATACCGTGCCTTCTGATTATGTAGAACAGTGCAGCTTGTCTGCTTTTGAATCTTCCTCAACAGTCTCCGATTACCAACCATTTAAAAAAATTGCATTGGTTACTGTTGGAGAACCGAGTACTTTTTAAGAGCCTGTGCATTTGCCACAAAGTGTTAAACAATCTCAATCTTTCATTTATTCACCAAATGTTCTACCTGTACTGCCCATCTAGGCTAAATCATCTCTCTCCTTGGCTTACCTATAAGTGTACAAGATTTGTAAAGCATGCCAGGGGTGGGGGTGGGGGTGGGGGGTTATTTGCCAATCTAATAGCTAAAGGTTGAGACAAACTTCTGCATATATTACAATCTGAAATAAGCTCCATACATTTCAACAACTCCAAACCTGGATATTTAAGCTACAATATGATCCCTATTTATTTTTGCAGCATTTAAATCAATGCTGTTGGTCAGTTTCTTAGCACCAGGATTCCCATAGGCAACCACGTTTTAAAATATCCATTTTAAAACATTGTCATTGGGGAAGACCACTGTTGTAATACAATGATAAAAAAAATGAGTTGTAAGCCTTCCTTCCAGCAACTAGTCTAGCTGTAGCTGTCTGGACAACTTGGAAATTAGGCAATTTATGTTGTGGTTGACCAAATTAGTGTCTTGGCATAGTCAATTTTGGAGGGTTGGTAGAAATTGGTAGAAGTTCCCAACATAACTGGACTGCTCTTAGTAGAAGTATTAGTGGCTTGTGCTGGCCATACTACTGATCTTGGCATCCATATTTTAGGTAGACTCTTAGACTTATGACCTTAGTGATGGTGTATAAGTCATACTCATTGACTAGATGGAAGAATGGTGATGTGTTTGTATTTGTAGAAGATTTGTTTGTGTCAAAAATTGAGTTATTGATTTGGGGGAGGGTGATAACTACCACATTAATAAAATGTGGTTAAGTCAAACACGGTTCTGAGAAAGGTTTCTGCTTAATTCCTAGTAGCTTCGGCACAAGTGGCAGGAAATCCACAGAGAAGTGCATGTGTTAGGTTCATGAAATACCATCAATTTCAAACTGAAGAACACAGCAAAATATAACACTTACAAACCAATTTAGAAAATTAATATGCAAAAAAGATATCAAGATCATCAAAATTGGATAAGAGATATTAATTTTAAAGTTCTATGGCAAAACATGCCTAGAAAAAGTAAAGCAGCACTGACAAACAACAGTTTGCAGTTAACTGGGACATAGCTGCTTTTTCAGGTTGACTGTGATGGACCACAGGTCGGGTATATTACATGCGTCATCCTAGTCAAAGTTTTTACCTTCTGGCTTTGTCTCTGAAATGGAGATCAAAATCCTTCAGGGGGGCCAGGTTCAAAGCCTGTGAGGGTGTCTCAGCATCATCTACATCATCATTGATCTTCCACTAAAGCTGTTGGATTTGGTGGCAAAAGTTCTGAGAAGAACATAGCTGGATTTCATGGCTGCCGGGTTTGCTTTTCCAAATGGGTAGCTTTCCTGCCTCGCACAGTCCAAAGTTCTACCTTCAGACTCAGTCACTTCTGGAAGTCAGTGTCCTGCTGTAGGGCAAAGCTCAAACCAGTGGATGGGCAATGCTTCACAAGCCCTGATACATTTACAGTGTGGTCAACTGAACCTGTTTTCAGTGTGGCAACAAGCTCCAAGGGGGACAAACCTGGTTTCCTTGTCTGTCTTGGGTGCGCCCTGTGAGAAGTTGGCCTGGTATATGCTGTCCACTAATTAAAGTGGGCACCTTGCACCAGTCCAAACGACCCTTATGATGTATGAGGTCAACTATAACCTTTAGAAAGATATCCTAGTGGTAGCTGTGGAGAGCAGCCTTCAGGCTTAATCTTGAAGGAACGTAAAGCAGCTTGTTTTACCAGAATATCACCTTTAGTATTAACTAAATGAAAGGAGAACCACACAGTAGTTCTAAAAATATGTATTTATTTATATAACACTCTCTAGTATCCACTACACGAGGATACAACCCAAAGCACACAATACTTTAGCAAAGAAACAGGTGTGAGTAGCACAATACGCAGTGGACTCCAGGAGAAGACCAAACCATATACTAAAATAGTGGTATAAGAACGACAACTGAAATTGAGACAGTGTCAAGATCATGTAGAATCTTTTGGACCCCAAGGAACCACTAAAGGAGAGTAGAAAGGGACCCCACGGAGGACGGGTGCAGTGTGCTAAAACGACAGCGGGCTCCGTACAATTCTATAGGGAAGTCACAGTGACAATTTTAAAGTTTAAGGGCCCTTCTCGGTGGACTTCGAGGAATCCCTTTGGAACTTAGGAGGTTGGAGAGCCACCCCACCCATGGATACTGTAGTACCCGAGTTACCTATCCCAGAGGAGCCGGTTGCATAGGCCTGGAGTGGTTTCAGAAACCGCAGTCGTTCTCAATGGAGGGTTGCGAAGAACAGCTGCTGCCAGGAAGGAAGAAAGTGTCTGTAGGAATCCACGGGTGGATTCGTGATGGAAGGAACCTGAAAGCTGAGGGTACAGAGTCTGTGTTACTTCAGGGTGACCAGGGGCTTGGTAGGCGAATGACCACCGATGTCAGGTGCTTCAGGTGCAAAGAAGGGATGCTTGAATCTGCAGACACGAGGAACAGAAGACGTCGAGGACAAACAGGAGCCAGATGCGAGCTGTCCCACGAAGGATGTCGAGTGCTGAGGGGTCGGTGTCCGGCTGGAGCACCAACAAGCCTTGGAAAAAGTAACTCAAGCAGGAAGGTCAAGCAGGTTTTGGTGTGGACCAGCAAGGTCCCGAGGACTCACCAAGAAATGGGGAGTCAGGGCACATCTGGAGCAACCAGGAAATCTCAACAGAAATCAAGAGGACCCTCAAGAGGACCCACATGTCGAATGACCAGGATTCGCAAGTGGACCTCGAGCAAGATCACAAAGTACCAGCCCACGGAGCACTTGGTGCGAGGAGGCTGGAGTTCTTTGGTGGAAATACTGCTCAGGGTCAGGACTACACAGAGTTCAATGTACAAGCTCGGGAATCGCCAACAGGCATATGCACTTGCAAAAGTACGCAGTGCACAGGGATTCGGGTTATGCAGTCCCCACAAGGCATACTGGCCTCAAACTCGTGAGAGGGCAGATCAACCTCAAGGACCTTCGGAACCCACCTCCTATGTTGCTGGAGTCTTTGGAGTCCACAGGAGCTCAGGGTCAGCAGACCGGTCAGTTGCGTTATGGTGCCTGCGAATGCAGGGGAGTAACTCCTTCACCCCAAGGGAGATTCTTCAGTTGTCCTTAGTGCTCCAGAATTCCTGCACAAAGCCTGTATCGTTCAAGGACACAGATGATGCTTTGGATGGAGAGGGAGATGAAGTCGGGCCCAGTCGAAGTCCAGAGTGTCAAGATGGTCGAAGGTCAGTGGTTTCTTGTTGCAGAATCTTGTCCACGTAAAATCTAGAGTCTTACAGCCAGGTAACCCCTTATGTACCGACGAGAGAGGGTTGGACAGATTCGGGGGACCCTCCTAGGGGAAGATCAGGACAGAGGGGTGGTTACACCCATGTCCTTTGTCCAGTTTCATGCCGGAGCAGGAACCAATGGCTCCCAGAACTGGTTTGAGCTGGACTATGCACAGGGACACCAAATGTTCCCCAGGTGCAGACTTTCAGGCACTAAGGCAGTGCCCCCACCTAGTCCCAATAAACTAAATCCTGTATGGGAGGTGGTCACACCTCCCTGTGACAGGATGCCTATTGTGCTGCCTTCCTCTGCTCGAGCTTGGCTCAACAGCAGGAGGGCAGAAATGTGTCTCTGGTCGCCAGCATCCATTTTGTGCTGACCGGGTCGAGAAGGCTAGCACTGGAAAGACCAGTGACCCCATGAAGCTCACTTCAGAAGGGTGGAATCATACCTTCCAAACCAGTTACCGGTGTGGAGGTATGATTCCAAGGTGTTTGATACCAAACACGACATGTTTTATTTCAGCCATTTTCGAGATAGCATATACCGTGAGGTTATAATGCACCTACCTATATGCCTGGCTGAGTCACAGACAACCCGGGAGAATGGTCTCCGAAGGCTGCAGAGGGGCTCTGCTCATGCTGGGGTACCCTCTCACATAAAACCCAGCATCCTGCCTTCAGGATTTTTAAGTTCAAGAAAAAACAGGGGAACCCTTCTCACTAAGGAACCAGGGTAATAGTTATATAGGAAAAACAATGGTTCCTGTGGAATAATATACTATGAGGTTATGATACATAAGCACAATCGTGATATAGAGGGTTAGATAATGGCAGAGCGCGAAGGAACCACTAACACACCGATTACAGTGTAGTATATTTTATGAATTTTTTAAACAATAAAGTTAGGAGTAAACATTATACATCAAAACACCATTTGTGCATAGTGTCCCAAGAGACAAAGGGAACCTAAACCTAAGTGACAATGTCAATATTAAATACAAGGTTTCCACAGTTTGTACAAGTCGGCCATTATCATAATAACTCCATGTGAACAGCAGCTATATACAGTGATATGTGCTGGGGAAATGGTTCGCTTCTTCTGTATGTCGACGGCGTTTCGACCCTCAAAACAAGGCGCATTGTAAAATGGGGGATTAAGTCCTCTTCAATCTTGAGGGTCCCTGGGGGCCAACTAGCCCACGAGGTACCTTCAGTAAGCGCCAAAGAGCTGCGTTGCAGAGAGGTGGTCCGAGGCCATGCCCCTTTTTACACTACTCTGCAAACGCGGCTTCTGGTGCACTGCTGGTGGGGCGATGAGGTCTTCTTGTGTCTTGAGGACCTCAGGATACAAGTGGACTTCCTCCTCTGAGCAGCAGTTCACCAGAAGCCGCGTTTGCAGTGTGGTGTAAAAAGGGACGTGGCCTCAGAACACCTCTCTGCACACAGCTCTGTGGCACTTACTGGATGTACCTGGTGGGTTACTTGGCCACCAGGGACCTTCAGGATTCAAGGGGGCTTAATAGGGATGTTATAATTGGAAATTAGCTTTTAAAAAAACATTGAAATTCACTGAAAAAACCATAGGTTCAAGCCACGTTTTAGTTAGAAATTAGCATTTAAAAAAGCATTGAAATTCACTGAAAAAACCATAGGTTTCAGGGACGTTATAGTTAGAAATTAGCATTTAAAAAACCATTGAAATTCACAGAAAAAAACCATAGGTTTCAGGCACGTTATAATTAGAAATTAGCATTTAAAAAACCTTACAAATTCACTGAAAAAAATAGGTTTCAGGGACATTATAGTTAGTTGGACATTTCACTCGTACAAAACCATAGAAATTCCCCCGTTAATGTTAGTTCAGCTAACTATGCCTCGCGCACCCGCAATGCACTGCTGATGACGTCACATATTACATCATTCATGACATGGTCCGTGACATCACTGATGACATCTCAAATGACAACACTGATGACATCATCCATGTGAACATATGATGCACCTCCTCACACTATAATATAACCTTTGATCCACCCACTGTAAAATACAGACTACCATTTTCGAAACCATCGACACACTAATACCAGTTACTACATACACGCTCACTGATTCCTAGGTCTACACACACACCCACTCATTCACTCATACAATCACTCATACATGCAGTCACTCATCAATACAACACTATCATAAGCACTCATACACCTATACAGACACTCACACACCACCACTCATTCAGTTACTCACACACCTAGTCAGTCATGAAAAGAATCAATCAGACTTCAATTTACTGACCTGTACAGTTATACACACACCACATCACTTATTCAAACAGAAGCAAACGCATACTTACTCTCTTATACAATCACTGATACAAGTACACATTCATCCATACAGCCACTCTCACCATCACTGACTCTCACGTATAGTCATTTATATACTTCAACTCTCACATACACTGCCTTTTACCTATGTAGTTACTTGGACATGTGCCATTGAGACATCCATTCACTCACCAACACACCCATACACACACTCACCCACCCATACAGCTGTTTCCACATGCACTCTTGAACCCATACACACAGTGAATCAACCACTCAAACATCTATGCAGAGTCACACACCTCCCACCCACCCACACACACACTCAGGCACCCATACAAATACTCAGGCAACCAATCGATAACCCATATAGACACTCATGTAGCTACTGACCAACCCATGCAGCAGCTTACACAACAACAGACTGACTGATACAGACATTCACACAGTTTAGTCACTAACCCATGCATTCAGTAAGACACATGTAATCACTCACTTAAACAGTCAGTCACGCACCTACTAAATCCTGCATCCAGACACTTATACACCCACTCATTTTTCAATACACCTTGGAATATATATAATACATATTTAAAGTTTAAAGAAAAACACAGTCACTGGATGATGTCATCAGTGATGTCATCAGTGATGTCATTTGAGATGTCATCAGTGATGCCATCAGTGATGTCACTGACCACGTCATGAATGATGTAATATGTGACGTCATCAGCAGTGCATTGCGGGTGCGCGAGTTATTGTTAGCTGAACTAACTATAACGGGGGAATTTCTATGGTTTTGTACGAGAGAAATGTCCAACTAACTATAATGTCCCTGAAACCTATGTTTTTTTCAGTGAATTTGTAAGGTTTTTTAAAATGCTTATTTCTAACTATAACGTGCCTGAAACCTATGTTTTTTTTCAATGAAAAAAATAAATAAATACATATATATATATATATATATATATATATATATAGAGAGAGAGAGAGAGAGAGAGAGAGAGAGAGAGAGAGAGATTGATATATAGATATATATAGATATTTAGATATATAATCTAATGTTAGTGTAATAATATAAGTGACAGAGTACAAAGAGAGTGCTACCCCAACTTACGTCCATAAGGACAAGCTGCCACTGTCTTCCTGGGACTGATTTTACCACCTCCGAGACCAGGGATCTCAGAGCCAGTATATATCACAAGAAATGGAACCCTTGGGTCTAAAAGTTGGAAGAAATGTCCAAATGAGTGATCCAGCGAACCAAGGAATGTCCCTTTACTAGGAGGACTTCCCTCACCCACCAAAGGTGGCATGCGTCATCATTGGGATTCTCCTCATGCCGGGATGCCTAGTCCCGGCATGGGCTACAACCCCCTCTCTGAGAGGGAGGAGCTCAGGGATGTTTTGTTTCTAAATGGAGGTATACTAATTACCACAATTATGAGTCAGAGGTTAGGTTTGATGAGGGACGCAGCGCAACGAAAAATGTGAGTGGATGTGAAGGAAAAACTAGCTCCTGGGTACGTATTGTATCCAGGGCCAGGAATAACAACAGGGCCCTGGCAGGAAAAACATATACCTGCAGTTAGTGGCAATGGTGGTGGTCTACATGTTTCAGCCTTTTAACCCTCAGTAGAGGTGTTGTGGCCTTCGTCAGGACCAACTTGTGCTGCTGCTGAGTAGTTTTTGTGTCCATAAAACGGTGTAACGTGGAGTGACACAAACAAAAACAAAAAAGAAAAATCAAAAGGATTTTTTTAATTTAACAAAATAAAGATACTAAATCAGTGATCATTATTGCATCTTAATTGTGTTTTGGGAGGGATTCACTGGTGATACCTATAGATGTGTATAAATAGAAAAAGAAGCTCCTTAGAATATTCTACAAAGCAAAGCTAGATATCACTCATGGACAATGTCTCTTTTTTCTCAAAAGTATGCAGTACCACCAATATAGCATATTATTAGGGTTGTATGTCAAACATTTCACAACGAAAAACAGGCATTGCCAGGGGAACCAAGGGGCAAGCCAGGGGTTGCAGTTTCCATTCCAGCGTCATTGCTTTTGCTAAATTGAAACAAACTTCTGCTTTGGGTGTTTGTTTCACAAAAATGAAAAGTGTGCAACCGGGGCCAAAAAGGCATTGCCCCTGCCAGTCAGACAGGCATCTCATATTATTTTGGGTCCTCTGCTGGCAGAGTAGAGGCCAGCACAAAAGTCAGCACAGCTCCTATTTAGTTAGAGTTGGAGTTTGCGAATTTCCGAAGTTAGTCACTCATAAATTTCAAGTAATTCTTGCAAAACTACGATCTTTACCCATAATCCACAAAGTATTCTGCATGCAGACTTTCCAGTTACAATTGGAACTATTGCTTTCCTTTTAAGTGATTTCAAGGTAAAAAGACTGTCATCATCCATCCAGGGTCAAAGTCACAAAAATAACAAGCGTTAAACTCAACCTGCAAGAAAACTGCAAATCCGTCTTCAGCACCAACTAGCACTGGCAAGGAAACATTGCCAGTTTGCATGAGGAAAAACTGCACCACAGTGGAAATGCAGAAAAGCATAGAACTATGAATTGCAGGTATGCCAATAATTGAGATCCATGCAAAAATGAATTCACTTAATAAGATCTTTGCAAACTCTTAGTTGGATCTGAAATATCTTGCCTACAGAGGCTTGGTCCGAGGCTGAAAAGTACAAATAACTCTCATGTGGGAGGAAGGGGTGTAACTGTCGATCACCTTAAGCTGTTAGGGACATTCTAGGCCAGTGGTCTTCACATTTTTTAATGCCGCTCCCACCCAGTAAAGAAAAAAATCACCGCCCCCCCCTCAAAAACATTCACACTTATTCTATTAAATTGCCACTATTTAAATATGCCTATGCATATTTAAACATTGCAGTTGAGTTCTGTTGCCGTTTTAAAAATGCAATCAAATACATGATTGCAAAACATACTATTCTGGTCAGGCAGGCCTTACAAACTGTGAAAGTATTCACCGTGTGAATATTAGAAATGGGGGTGGGGGTTTTAAAGAATATTTGGAGTCTTTTCCCTTTTGACACCTTCTCCCAGTCAGTATATACATGACCAAAGATGCTAATGATGGCCCATTACAGAGTGTCTTACTGCTGCGCATCTTTTTCTGCTGAAAACAAAGCACTGTTATCAGCATAATGCACTTTTGGCCAGAGCATGGCTCTCCCCCTCCCCGGATCATTTAAGGCCCCCCTAAGAGAACCGCCCCCCAGTTTGAAGACCCCTGTTCTAGACCTATAAGAACCGCACAAGAGGAATCAGCTAAATTTAGGATGGCCAGATCCACTATGTTAAGCTTATGCCAGTTCAGTACTGCCCGGAAGCGTGGGTATAAACAAGTAAATGGACCACAGGCCCACCTACCTTCCCACATTTTAATGTGTAATCTTTTTCATTAAATTAATTGAAAGGAACATTGCAAGGCTGGTCCTGATTGAAGCCATGCCAGATTTTTAGGATAGCTGTACGAGTTTCATTTACTTATATTTAGTTGAAATAGTAATCAATTACATGGTTGGTATTTTTTTAATCCAGCAGGGCTCTAAAAGTGTTTTCGTTTGCATGCTTGCTCTGTATCATTCATTTCACTCAGTCACTCATGCACTCCATCACTCCCCCTATTAGGCGCTCACTCACTCTAGACCTACCCTACTTGGGCAGAGATCAAGCAAGCGTTGCACACCTTCCTCTTACAACAAAACTCCAGTGTTCTAGCAGTCCAAGTCTTATCCACGAGCCGTGGCTGCCAGCACATATATCAGTGCCAACTACACCATCAGTTCCTACATCCGGTGCACGGTGTGATCAAGACCACGTGCCAGCAGAGCCAGCGTCACAATCACGTACTTGTACGTACGTTTCCCAATCCCTCTTCACAATCGACGGTATTCAACAAGGTGACAGAAACTGCTCTTCTTCCAGGGGGCACGCGCGCGCGCGCCTCCTGTTCCGGTGTCTCTGTGGGGTTATTGTCCGGTAGCGAAGACAACAACTTTAATACGGGTTTTACTCGTTTATTCGTTCTTTCAGTGACTGCTCAAAAGACAAACACTCTACACATTGAGAGCCAACAACTCGTGCCTCCTCCTTTAACTGCAGGCAGCAATTTCAGCCAAAAACACCGGCCCTAGGCCATTTTATGATTTGCGCATCACATTAATTCTGCGGTCCAAGCTGCAGTCGCGGCTATTATCAAAAATCTCTCCTACATGAAGCGGAGAGGCCTCTATAAAGATTGGGTGATTTTTTTTTATATTTTTGCATTTTTTTATAGCACGAACTTGACTTCAAGATGAGCACATGGGCAAATTCATTTTTGGAAGCAGGGAGAGATTAAGTGATTTGCCCAGAATCACAGGATGTTGAGCTGACGTCGAGGCTCGTACCTGGTTCCCCAGCTGCAAAATCAGGAGCTCTGGCGTTAGGCCACATTCTCTATTTTTTTGTCCTATTTTTAGATAGGCTATTGGATACCTATAAATATACACAAATACGTAAATCGGTCTTGAATGCCCTCCATTTACTCAATAGTGACAAACATTACATATTAAACTGGTCACTGGTGTCTTTATAGTTTATACAACTGTGCACGTTCAGCATTGTTATTTAGAAGTTTAACTTGAATAAGAAACAAACTAATGGGTTCTTATGCAAGTGGATTGTGGTAAAGCCTGTAGGTAACCCGTAAACACCAGTGAAATAGCAAGCACACTAATTAGGTGATTAGGTATTGATTAGTGTCTCAAATAAGAAGGATAACTCTAAATGGTACTGATCAACAGTAGCATGGGATAGAAAAAAGACAGATGGACAATGGTAGGTCAAAAAATGACATGTGGCATTGACAGTTAGTAATAGTGCATGGAGGTGGTGGGCAATAACACGGCACACTCCTGGACAATATAGGGTAGTCAGAGTTACATGCCACTTATGTTGACTGTTGTAAAAGTGTGCTGGGCTGGCCTGAAGAAGAATAGCATGTTGAACTAATGGCCTTGTATGAGGAAACCACACAAAGTCTCTGATTATAAATCTTTGTGACATATTGAATAGGAAATAATACTGATTAGGGTCACATTCAATAAGTTTTAGATTTGGTGACTTTCCTCTGTCAATAGGACTATTTTTGTCCTTTTTACTGTGTCCCTAACCTCACATTTTTTGATGTATTTTTTGTATAGTCATTGTTAATGATTATTTTTAATGTGTATTGATATACTAATACTGTCACCGCTTCCTAAATAGCCATACGACAATATACAGTATTGTGTTTGAAGTTTTTATGTATGAAATTGATAATAAATTGTCTTGACGTAACTATTTTTTCTCTTAATCATTGTGACTACATCTGTGCTGTCCACTCTCACCCTTGCAGTGTGAAAGGTACGTTGAATGTGATGTATTGACTGTTAAATATTGACGACAAGGAGGCTCTGTTTTTTGACGAACTAATGGCCCATACAGATGTTAATTTTGGACAGTTTATGTAGCACTGATAAACAATCGATTGTGCTAGGAAATGGAAACATTATATACAGATGCCTTATGTAGAATTTGCCATGGAAAGCATGGAGAACAGATTTATGGGACACTGATGAAAAATAATGTGACATTGGTGAGTAGCCTTATGTAGAATTAATGGGCAAGATTGTGTAATGGTGAAGAGTCGTGTGCAGTGCAGGTGATATATCGCTTTTGCAGTTCAAGGTACAGTAGATTTAGGCGGTGATTGGCAGCCAGCGTGTGTCACTTAAGGACACAGACGTTTGCCCCAATCTTCAGGACTTCCCAGATTTCTCCTGATTCGTTTTTTAGGTCTCGGCTGGCGTTAGCAGCGCGCATGCGCTGCCTCACCATGCAAGGCTTTCGGAATCGATACGATTTGCGAAGTTCACTTTCGATTCTGGACGTAATTTTCATTGGTGTGCGTCATTTGACGTCACCAATTATGCTAAACGGGGTGTACTGATTGTTCAGGAGGCTTTTTAGTCCCTCCTGGTTGCCACCCTGTCTGCATTTGGCCCCGCCCACCGGGATTGGATCTTTTACAGGCGGATTTACACTCTTTCCTTTAAAGCCTTTTTTTTTCATTTGCAGCGCCGTCCACACGCTTGTTATCTCTGTCTGTCTCTTGCTTTCTCTTTATTTCATCTAGTCCATCTTGCCTCCATTCTCTCTCCCTTTCCGCAGTGTGTAATTTAATTTTGCTGTCTCCATTCCCATTCTTATTTACTGCATAGTGGATAGCCGCATAAAACATGTCGATAAGTGACACATGCGTTGTGTGCACCTATTGGAGCGATCTGCATATTGTAAACACATCATTAAAGAAAACAAATGTTTGCGTCCCTCGGTGCGGGCCCCTCACAATGTTTCCTCTCTGAAGAAACGCGCAGAGAGCTCCGTGTGGTGACTTTGCCGAGAAAGTTGCAAAGGGTGCACCCCAAGAGAGATGTACTTATTGTGTATACAGTGCAATAAGCTTTATACGATACATTCCAGGCGAGCCACACCTTTTGTTTAGCTCAGAATCTGTAGAGTGTGTGTGGGGGGGCTCAAAAATATGTCTCTTGTAAATTTTGCACTTCCACACACACAGTTTACCCACCAGGAGAGGCATGCATATGATGCGGCCAAGGAGAGCTGTACTTCCATCACACACACCCACGTGTCATGTACCCTCGTGGCACACGTGTATATATTACATGTGAGATGTGCGCCTCTGGTAGAGAGCAGCAGGTTGTGTGCCCCCGGTCGATTTCTGTTTTTGCGCATAATCTACGGACGTGTATTTGCGTGCCACAGGGGAGTCAGGTATGTATTTCTCGCCCCACCTCCCCCGGAGCGAGATGCACCCCCTGCTGAAGCTGCCAATTTGTAAGGCTGGGCCGGGGTACAGCTTGCCCTGACACAAGATGGCTTCTGGAGTGGGACTGGCATGTGGGACTCATTCACAATAAGAGGCTGGCAGTGCCCGCTGATCTCAGAGAACAGGAATGAGACGGAGCATCAGGGAGGGGCGGCCCCCAGGGGCTGTGTTAGGGATGCCACTGCACAGCGCTAGACTGGAATTGCACTGCATTTCAGGGAAAGTTGGCGGGTTTAGGTTATAGTCTGGGAGCGGGGGGAGTAGAACACTTGGGATGGTGGGGTTCTTTACTCCACCCTGTGGTGTAAGAACTGCAGAGATCCCCGAGCACCCTATGATGCTTGCACAAAAAAAGTACACTGCACTTTAGTGACTACACAGCACTCCCAGTGCATTTGTAGATTTAGAGCTTTCCATGCAATGCATTGGGGTAAATGGTGGGGTGGGGGCTATTAAGGTTCATGGGAGCTGAGCGTTATCCCTAATGCTGGGTGTGTTTCTCACTAGTAGGGACCTGACACTGGACGTGGCCTCATGGACGTGGCCTCACTATGAGATAGATTTGATCCTGTATAATTATATTTATATAGCGCTTACTTTCCTGACGAGTCGTTGATGCGCTTTAATGTGGTACCGGATGTTATCTTTACAGTAGACTGCCGAGGATGAGACCCTTGACCTGGGTCTCGCTCGGACTAAGAGAGACGGCGTGACCTGACGCCTAACACTGGTGAAGCCAGTGTCCTATTGTGAAGCGCTCTCTGACACCTTCGGGTAAAGTCCGCGCTATATAAAAATGCATAAAAAAAAAAACTGGTCTCACTGACAACCTGTGAGATATACTTTGTTTCCAAGAGACTGTTCGTGTATCTCTCTGGACGAGCCTCGCTTTGAGACAGCCAGCGAGTCTGTGTGGCCGCTCTCACCGGGGGGAGGTCAGGTGGGGGCACTTAGCTATGTCTCAAAGTCGAAGCTGCAGTCAGTGTCCTGCTCTGCACACACGGCTGCGCCTGGACCCCTTGGGAAAGCTGTTTTTGGCCTGCTGTGCCGCCCCCGTGCAGAGGTGTGCGGGGCTTTGAGGAGGGCATCATCGAGCAGCTGGTCTGTCAGCGCCGGGGCATCTGCGGTGGGCTACGGGGCAGGGGTTCTTTCAGTGCGGTGTGAGCAGAACCCAGCTGTACCTACGGCCTTTAGAATGCACAGTTGCTGCCCGGCTGCTTGTGACGCCTTCCACACGAGGACCGGCCTTACTCAGCTGCGCGAGCCTTTCACACTGCGGTGGCGAGCTTCTGGGGCTGAAAAAACTAAAAAAGTTGTTAATGTGTTGTTTTAATACTACTTATTTTATAAACGCCGTGAGGGGGATTGCAAAGTGGTTTGGGGTTGTCTGTCTTCATAGGGGGAACAAGAACCCTGGGCGTGGTTTGCCTTTTTTGGACCTCACCAATGAAGACAGCTTGAGTTCTCATAGCACAGCGAGCTACAGTGCTCACTTCCTGGCACATGGCTCAGGCTGGCTCACTGAGAGAGAGAGAATGCTCAAATTATATTGAATCACTGGTAGCTTCAGCGTAGCATTTCACTCCATCATTCTTTTGCTCATCTGTGCCATTGTAGAACAGGAGAAGCCATTCTTAAAGCAGCCATTCCCCCTGTAGGGTGACCACCTGCATGGGTGCAGATTCAGGACGGTGAGTGTAAAATTCAGGACAAAGGGTCAACATTCAGGACAAGAGGTCAAAATTCAGGACAAAAGATTGGCATTAAAAATGCAATAGGTCTCGCCTTTCATTAAGTTAAAGCCATTTGCTTTGCTATACAATACCATTAGCAAAGCAGATGGCTTTAACTTAATCAAAGGCGAGACCTATTGCATTTTCAATGCTTGTTTAGAGTTCCAAGTAAATCTGGTAATCGTGACAAAAAGAGTAGTGTGTCACTATCTGCCCCGGCCAATAGGTATGAATTTGAAACCTTTATAACTTCATTACTCAGTCAACAAATGTAGCAACGTGCTCTTTAAGATGCTAGGATTTGTCCTCACCTTCCCTGAGTACAAACCGAGCACTTTTATCGGTAGCAATCTCGGAGGTTTTCAAAGAGGTAACCTCTGCTTCTTATCTGCGGTTGTTTCAATCTGTCTGTAAAGCCCTCGTGTAACAAAATGTCCGAAGTGTGTTTCGTCAAAAGGCATTAATGGGTAGAGTGAGAAGGCTTCCGGCGGCGCCCATGCTTTTTAAAACATTTATTTATTTTCAGTCGGTTGGACGAAATGAGGGAGATGGTGTATGTGAAAATAAATCACCAACGCTGTATGTTAAAAATGAGTGCGAATGCAAAAATCCGAACGCCAGCATTACTAGAAAGAGCACTTTATGGGTTTGGCCTGAAACCTGTTTTGTTTTTTTCCTCGAAGGCGGAGTGGCCATAGGGAAAGCAAGGTAAATAAATGAGACGTGATGCACGGCGTTTGCGCCTCTCGTTACCAGCCATCGTGGGAGCCAGAGTCTGTAGATGAATCCTTCTTATCTTACGCCCCTACCCCACCCTGGCAAGCCGCGGCCACAGTTTGCTGAGTTAAAGAGACATTATATGGCTGTTAATGTTTCAGTTCTCTTCCTTCTCTGACCCAGAAAAGTCCAGGGAGCCCGGGCTAGCTGGGGACGTCATCCAAAGCTCTGAGGCAGACTCGAGCTGGCGCGTGCACTGGGCCGTGTGCCACACTGGCCTCACCTCGCGAGACATGACACCTGCAGAGCACTTAGCAGCCCTGTACCTGCTCGGGGGTGGGGGCGGGGGGGGGGGGGGGGGGGGGGGGCGCACGGATGCTCCATTAGCTTCCCGCAGTGAAAATCGCTCTCTGGTAATTCGGAGGCCACGGCCTGCTCCTCGACAGGAAGGCGACCCCAGAACGTCAAACCTAGCAGCTGGTGACAGGGCAACACGACTCCAGCGGCCAAGGGTAATATGGGAAACAAATGGAGACCTCGAGCTAAGAGGAAGGGAGGGACTAGAGACGGATGTGCACAAGGAACTGACCGATTCACAGGTGAAACAAGCATTGGCAATGTCAATAGGTCTGGCTTTACAAGAATGTGGTAAAGCAATGTAAAGCTTGACAAGGAAATAGCATGGGAATTAATATGTATTTGTATGGAAGCAGAGAACTGTAGAATAATATTGGTGTCGGTTAAAAGGTCAGGTGGCATTTGCACTGTCCAGCCAGACCTAACAATCCATATAGGTTAATGATCTGTGCGAGGTTTATTTATCCTGAGCCTGTCACCTCTCGTCTCCATGGGCCTGCCTAAAAAATACGAATGTGACCTTGTGTGATGTTACTGGTGCTCGTGTAAAGCGCTGCTATACCTCTGAGTCAAGTTTCCACCATTTAAAACTGAAGGGAACACACACATGGACTGAGCCTGTCTCCTCTATTCATATTTTTATTTATAGTGTCTTTAAAGTGTCCATACTGCATGTTGAAGTGGATATGTGGAGAAACGTGGAAGAAATAATGACTGCTGCCTCAACAGATCTGCCATAGAAATGGGGACTTAAATCAAGAAAGAGTAATTTACTAATACTTATACGTCATCTATTCGAAACAACTATTGGGATAACTTCTCTGCTTCTCCACTCTAAGTCTCCTTGGTGTTGCCGATTGGCACAGAAGATGGGTCAGCGGACCAGCAGGCTGATGTACAGTCTGTCATCACTAAGATTGGTTGGGATTTTTAATTGGACACAGAGCCATCAGCTGTGGCCATAGCCAGTTTGTTAAATTGCATGCACATGCATAATAATTTAGAATTGTAAACGTGCCTTGCCCGGAACATTGATGGAGTGTATAGTTTGGGTGCACACATTTGAAATGCCAGTTACACCGCTCTGTGCCTCCTTTAGGTTTCACGGGCCAGGGAGTCAGCTCTGGATCCCTACTTGTCACTTCTAAGACTTGATGGGTTAAGCAGACTGGTGCAATGTTACACACATCTACCTTACTTAGGGCCTCTTCCAATTTACTGGTAACAGGAGTTATTAAATGAATCATGATTACAAGATCTGCGGTAATTCTACAGATCTGTGGTATTTCACCTAGAGACTTCATCCGCTGAAATCTGTCTGTGTCCCTGGGCGCAATACTAGTAAAATGCCTGCTCCACCGCTCTGTGCCTCCTTTAAGTTTCACGGGCCAGGGAGTCCGCTCTGGATACCTACTTGTCAGTTCTAAGACTTGATGGGCTAAGCGGACTGGTGCAATGTTATTCAGATCTTTATTACTTAGGGCCTCATCCAATTTGCTGCTAACAGGAGTTATTAATTGAATCATGATTACAAGATCTGTGGTAATTCTACAGATCTGTGGTATTTCACCATGAGACTTCATCCGCTGAAATCTGTCTGAGCCCCTGGGCGCAATACTAGGAAAAATTTTAAAATTACCAAGCGAGACTGGACTGGAATTAATGATTCCCAAACCAATTCCACATTTATAAGGTGACCCTCAGGACCACAGATGTAATCCCTAGCAAATTTAGCCTCCCCTAACCCCTAGGGTTTACTAATGCCCTTGTTATCAGTATCTCTGGGAATGATAGAGTTACTGAGAGGGATAAGGAGGTTTTTGTAATTAGACCATCGTACTGTATCCCAGCAATGATCTTCTTGCAATCTCATTTCATGGGAATCACTTTGGCGTCTTATAAGATGAGTGAACATTTTCAACACATCCCAGGGAACATTTGAAGTGTCAGATTCAGGGTGCATGTCCAAAACATCACACCAGTTGCTATTTTATATGAGGCAATTGCACTAGCTAAAGGCACCAAGCATGGGAGCACAGTCCCACTCTTGCTAGGTAATATGGCAAAAGAGACATTCTACATCAAAATAAGAGAGACAAGTGTCCTTTCAGGAATCAAAGTGGGAAGCACGAGACCAAAATGGCAATAAGGTGGATTATTGTATTACACTTTCACTTACTGTATTTGATTGGCAGGTCACGAGTTTGAATTTCATCCTGATCCATCGTTTGGAGTTTAGTAAATGTAATATCATTACATAGGTGATTTTTTGCACATGTTATAACAGTGTGTAGAATGACCAAAATAAGCTATGAAGCACTAAATAAAAAAACACATTTTTATTATAAAGCGAGTATATATGTTGTTGCTATTGTGCTGATTTTATCATAGTTTGTCAGGACAATGCAGATGCTACTGGAAGCCATTAATACATTTGGAACGCTTTCTAGAAACAATATTGAGGAAGAAGCCAAGCTTTTCCCACTTTGGTTCTATCATTATGGAACTAAATCCACAGAACTGAAAATCATTTCCAGTTTTTCGTTATTTCGTAAATAACTTTAAAGGGTTTCTGCTGTGTGGTTTGGATTCATACATTCGACCAAGATAGTATATTTATCTTTGTCTGCTTCCCAAGGGCAGAAAGACTTTATGGGGTAATGTTGTGCTCTTTATAAAAGTTACCAAACATAACAAAACAGTCAAAATAGAAAATGTCTCAAGGTTTCATGAACACATTTGAAAACTTATGCCAAGCCTGAGTTTTAAAGTGGCAGGATTAGTGTGCAACATTTTTAGTAATGAATATTCCAGGAGACATCTTTAAAATGTGCACCATAAACCTAGAACCCATCATGTCTCAAAAAAGGCAAATTTCAAAATCATGGAACTAGATATTTTAGGCCTGTGAGATAAAGTTAAATGGAAAAAAAGCAGCCTAAGACGGTCCCCTGTACCACAGGATGCCAAAATGCCTTTGACACCCTGAAAGAGGATATGTGCTCAGTACCTGTCCTGAAGGCACCACACTATGAAAAGGAGTACACTGCCTAAACTGATGCTTCGGAACATGGGATTGGGGCAGTGTTGTCACAAACAAATGATGAGGGCCAGTATCAACCAGCTGCCGATATCAGCAGACAACTCCTCCCTAGAGAGCAGCGCAAGAGTGCCACGGAGATGTAAGTCTTTGCTGTGGTTTGGTCCCTGAAGAAGCTGAGACCATGCTTCACACCTGCCAACATACAACACATTTTTACAGTGTGAGGAGGGGATGGGGCCTTGGAGGGGCGGCCCTGTTGCCAAGAGCTGAGAGGCACTCTGATCCTCATTAAACCCTCATCCACTCCCCCCCCCCAAAAAAAACAAAAATAAAGGGTTATCGAGGCTGTCGCCGATGTCCTGGGGTGTTTTCACACTTTTTATGGACATTGGTTGCTTATTGCCCTCAGAAAACGAGCTGGAAATACACTGTTTACAGTGGTTTGCAGCTTGTTTTCCCTGCCACCATGGGGATTCATTTCCTCACAGGAGGACCGTGGGAAGGGAGCCAAAATCGTGTGACCGTTGGTGGCTTCATGTGAGTTGGCAGGTCTGATACTTCTTTGGGACTGACTTCAAAGTAGAAACTGACCACTGGCCCCTTAGATGGCTGATGAAGATGAGAGGAGAAAACCCCAAGTTGTTGAGGTGGTCCATTTCCCTGCAGGGTGTGGATTTTTAAGTGGAACACAGACCAGGGACTGACCATACCAATGTAAATGGCCTTTCCAGGTTTTTCCACTTAGATGATGAGAACTACCAGGGAATAGGTTAGTTGCTCATCACCTTTCATCTGGGGGGGTGGGGTCATGTATGAAAGAGCCCTTTTTTGTGGTCACCCTCCACGTTTTGCCCCAGTGTTGATGGTTATGACTCTGAAAGTGCACTGGATCCTACTAACCAGACCACAGTGCCAGTGCTCAGGCCCTAAAACTGATACTTGTGAACTGGTAACCCCAATTTGCAAGGACGTTGACCCGATTATAAGCCCCTGGTAAATGATACCAGTGGTACCCACGGCATGGGAGTTAAAGGGGTCACCAGGGCCTGAAGCACTGTTTGTGCCATCCTGAGTGACCCAGGTAAACAGAAGACAGCTGCCCTGCCATTAAAGAAAGCATGAGCAGTGCAAACTGCTCGAACTCAACTTTGCCCTCACCATGTGTGGCAAGGCTAAAGCACTATTTTTTAAATATATGTCATTCACTCCTAAGGAAGGCCTCCTGAGCCCAGGAGGCAGGGTGCATTATAGTAAAGATTTGAGCATATAAGTGCAAACGTATATGTCCCTATAATAGCCTCTTTCCACTAAAGTCTACTATAAGTGATCAGCGGGCCATAGGATAACATGGGCTGGCACCCAGAGGTTGCCAGCTCCATTGTGGTACCACAGAAATATGTCATGTTTGGTATCAAACAACTTGCCTCATCACACCTGACATAATTCCCATGTTGGAGTCGATGTGGCATGCACCCAGGTGGCTACCCTAGAGGTTGCCTACCTGGTTGCCCCAGCCTTTTCTGTGCCCTGGCTGACTGCCCCAGCTGCTTTTGCCAAGGCAGGAATCGGACCCCCTTCCAGGTGGTGTGAACTCTCCCAGGAGTCAAAAACAAAGGCATGGCCGAAAAGGAGGTGACACCTACCTCCCTGACAGAATGGCTAGTGAAGTGGCACATCAAGTCAGTGAGCTTCAAAGTTTAACCCGCCTGATACGCACCCAGGCTGCTTCCAAAGGAGGAAACAGCCATCCCCATGCCCCCAGGCACATTTGCACCTGAGCAGGTGGGAAATTATGTTGTCAGGAGGTGTACAACCCCAGAAGGCTAGCCACCCCCCTAGAGTGGACTACCTGGTCTGTACAGCCAAAGAAGGTTTCTGTCATTTTTAAAATTGGCAGAATAGACGGTTCTGGGTAGCAAAATTGGCAGAATAGAGGGTTCTGGGTAGCAAAATTGGCACTCTCCCTGGGATGTAGTCACCTCAGGGGTGGATTAGCCGCTTGGGCTACTAGCCCATTGGCTACTTGCACCCACACCCCTAACATGCCTAAGTCTAAGCTTTAAGGGGCACACCAGGCACCAGAGCATCAGTTCTGATTCAAATTGCAGCAGAGTACAAAAAAGAAACCTGTGTCTATGACTGCATGGCTTGCACAAACCAAAGGCACCCCAATCTACGCCTGTGGCAACCACCCTGCACCAGCACGGCTGCAACCCATCCTGGACCAAAGAACGGTTCCCCCAGACAGAGGGACCCCTTTGAGAGCCAAAAGCAACTCCAGACTCCCTTGGATTAGCCTGCAGGTAAAAAAATGCTCCCGGAATCAAAGAATTGCCGGCTATCAAGCTGTCCGAGGTATCACCCAAAAGTAAATGGCCCAGTAGGAAACATAGTCCTGACCTTCCGCAAGTTTCAGTTGACCTCTGAACATTGAAATATCTTCACACTGACCATACCTCTGCCAAGGCTTGTTGGTGGTCAGTTCGGCTACCACTACCTTCACTCGACGTTGCAAAAAGAGGGAACTCCACAGCACCTTCAACTGATCACCTCAGTGGTCCAGTTGCCGACTTTTTGCATCCATTTCCTCACCAGCACCGTCTAAGCGGTAAAACCAGCTCCCCTTTGGCTCCATCTTCCGCACCAGAGACAGACAGAGCAAGTCTGCACCCAGGCCTTATGAGCCTGGTGAAATTCAACTGGCTGTCATTGCCTGGTCCTGGGACTCGCAACATCTTACCCCTCAGTGTGTTCCATGCAACTCGACCTGCAAGTGATCGATTCTCACTAGTGCTTTTTACCATTAACCACAATGCTATAGATTTGTAGTATTGATCTGCGTTGATTTATATTTTCTTCTAAAATTTGTAACTTCGGTTCTACTTATCCAATTGTCTTTGTTTTGGTGTCTCAATTTATATAAAAATCTGATTTATTTTTATAATTTGATATTGAATTTCTTTCTTTCTTTTACCATCCATGTTGGTTCTCTAAAATGCTTATTCCTCTAGTAAAGCCTGACTGTTTTGTGCCACACTACTGAGCTGCGTATTTATTAGTGTAAATCCAAAGGACCTATTTTGGGGCATAGTGAGAGTGTTGCATAGTGAAGCCTAACCAACCTCACTGCATAATACGCCACTTTCCGACAAGCAATCATATTGTTGCAAAAGAAGAACGCAAGATGCCACGTTCAAAGTTTTGTGTTTTTTTAAAATACACACAAACATGGAATTAGGATTGAAAGCTATGCGTGAGGACCTTCTGCACGGAAACAGAGATGGAGCCTGAGATTTCTTCTGAAGCAAACTGCGCATAATGAGTGATCTTCTCCAACGTCACTGCACCAAGTGACATGCATTGTTTGTACAGACACAAACACTGAGCGACCTGGTCCAGTTATCCATTGACAAGCATTGTAGCAAAATACACGAGGCCCTAACCAACTCCCATTCAAATTGATTAGGGAGAAGTCAGGGTCTGTTGCAGCTGGCACTGAAATGCACTGGTCGTCAGTTACAAATAGTGAGAAATCTGCTGTAAATCTTTTTAAATCATAGTGGCACTACATGAGGCATTCATCAATTACCATACAAATGCTTTCAGGTACTGGTCCAACTCCCGCAGAAGTGCACTGGACATATAGCAAACTAAAACAGGGAGGAACCTTCTAGCGATCCCAAATGCGGACTTTCTTCCTTTGGAGCAGTGCTTGAAATGGAAAAATAGAAGTGCAGGTACTCTGTACCAGAGTACCTGCTTGTTTCTGAGAAGTGCCGGTACTTTCCTATTAAAGGTATGGCATTTCCCTTGACAAGTGCCGGTACTCTCCCTCTCAAAATAAAAAAGTGCCGGTACTCCGTACCTGACAGTACCGGCCCATTTAAAGCACTGCTTTGGAGTTTATTGGGAGCAGTCTAGGTCTGTTCCATCTCCCACTAAAAGACGTGGAGCCGGTCTACCTCAATATTGAAATGCTGCACAGCAGCGAAGCACCATCTCTGTGCTACTTGCAACCTCTGTGTTTTCAGTAATGGCTTTTTCTCTCATAAAAGAATCATGGGTGTTGGAATATGAATGATTCATCTGGTTAAACACGCATACATAGAGAGAGCTTCCACCAGCTCTTACTTTCGGTAAAGTGGGCTTGGAGGCTGCCTGAAGCGATGATCAGTCCGTGTGATGAAGAGTGGAATGGAAGCAAGACACTTTCCGAGGCCTCCCTCGCACCGCCCTCCCGGCCTGGCAATGTCTGGAATATACAGACACAATCTGCGGGTGGCACAACAACTGGCGACGAGAGAGGCAGAACTGGGAGGCAGACGCTGCGCAGACGGGGCTAGTCCAATCAGGACACGCACGAGCTCACACCTGTCTGAAATGATCTGGTGCGCCCAGCTCGCTTCCCTAGTGTGCCAGTGTTCACATTAAAAAGGAACAGATCTTCTCAGGGCGACATACTGGCGGGAATCCCGGGGATTGCGCCACATTCAAGCTGGGCGATTGCTGTCTGTGGCATGAGAGGAAGTTGTGGATACCTAGGAAACTTTACACAATATGAGATTAAGTTGTAAAGATGATTTTACCATATTATTCTACGTCACAGCAAGCACACACTGTTTCAGTCCCGTACTTTCTTTTTACAAAGAGTTGCATTCGTATACTTTATTCTGAATTGTTTAATTCAATTGAGCCAAGACTATAACGACCAGAATGCAAAAGACCGAGAAATGAAAAAAGGACTGTCACGTGGGACTGCCAGTGAACAGGTGTCATTTGCTGGCCTTCTTTAAAAAGTCCTCAAAGAAGTTTAGACAGGTTTTAGGAATCGGGGCTTAGAATGTCTGCTCACCGTTAGGAAATCAACTGTTTGAATTATATGATTACAATCCATATTTCTTTACAATATTCGCTGGCTCAGTGCCAAACTTGCAGTACCTCCATTTCCTGTCTCACTTTGATATTTTCATGGCCTCCACTCCTTTTCCCTGTTTAAAATTCATGGACCCTCAAATTGTGTTTCTACTGTATTTCTTTTGGGTCCCTATCTGGATTTAATGTTGACACTCTAATGGCTTCCTATTTCTGGTTAATGTTTACAGAGAACCCGTGTGTTATTAAGTGCTTGTCTTTTTGTTTCTATTTTCTATTTAATAATCTATGTTTCCTGTTTCTGTTAGTTTACAGCGCTTTCTTTATTTGTATGTCTTATTTCGTTTGTTGGGTACTTTTCCTGTCTCAGGGCACAACGATTTCTTACTCTATCACATGGTGATGCTACATCTTCTTCCTGTCTAATGTTTACAGCACTTATTTTGTATGCAATATGTTGATTAACCCCCCCAGTTCCTGAATCCTTTTAATATTTAATGTGCCTCTATTTCATGTATTTATTATATTGTTTTTTGGCCTCCATCTCCATGCTCTGTTTAATATAGCTAGAATTGCAATTCCTATTTATGCTACATATGTTTTGACCCTACACAGTTTGTTTAATGTTAACAGGAGTACTACTTCCTGTTCTAATTTGAATGTGTCCTTATCCTGTATTTTCTGGTTTTCTATTTCTACTGTATCCTTATTCAGCCTCCACTCTTCCATTTCTCTTTTATCTCACATCTTTAGTCAGTTTCGATTTCTGTTACTGCATATTAAGGCCTCCATTTTCTTCTTGCATTGACCTTCTCAGTCCTACTGGGGCTCACCGTGATTAGCTTACCTCAGGTTTCAATTTCTTTAACTCTATTGCAGTAGAGAAGGTATTGTGGGCCATTTGAGTGAGATTTTGGGCAATTGTGATTTTTTACAGACACATTTTAGTTGTAGGTCTAAACATTTCATAACGGTTTATCAGCAGCATCACCAGAAAAGAGACTGCCACAAAAAAGATGTCTAATTAAATATAATTCAAGTGGGTTGATAGACCTGGCTGTTCTGCATATCTCTAGCTCGAGAGGTTTATAGCTACATCAACTGCTGTGGTCGTTTTTAGTCCGAATTTCAATTTTACTATTACTTGGTTGTGGGAAACACCACAGGATAATTTATATTTAAGAACCAGCATTGGCAAAGACAATAGGTCTCCCCTACGCAAGAGCATTTGGCTTTGCCAATGTGTTTTCACCATGTTGTACACCAGAGTGCCAGATGTTCAGCATGAATAAAACTTTGTTACACAGAGGAGAATGGCAAGCTGTGTCTGAGTGGGCTGATGAAGAATGGAGTAGTGTGGCAATGAGTGGAGTAGAGTGTCGTAAAGTGGAGTGCATCGAGTGGAGTCGAGTGGAGTAGAGTGGAGGGGTGGAGAGTTGAGTAAAGTGTTGTGAAGTGGAATGGAGTAGAGTGGAGTAGAGTCATAGAGTGGAGTACAATCATATAGTGGAGGTCAATCATATAGTGGAGTGGTGTAGAGTGGAGTAGAGTGAATTGGCATATAGTGAAGTGGCATAGAATGGAATGGAGTAGGGTGGAGTAGAGTGTCATAGAGTGGAGTGAAGTAGAGTGACATAGAATGGAGGGGCATAGAGCGAAGTCGAGTTGAATAAAGTAGAGTGTCAGAGTGGAAGGGCATATATTTAAGGGGCATACAGTTGAGTTAAGTGTTGTAGAGTGGAGTGCCATAGAGAGGAGTGCCATAGAGTGAGTGAAGTGGTGTAGAGTGGAGTGGCGTAGTGTAGAGTGCAGTAAAATGCCATAGAGTTGAGTGGCGTAGCGTGGAGTGATGTAGAGTGGGTTAAAGTGACATGGATTGTCGTAGAATGGAATAGAGTGACATAGAGTGTTGTGGAGTGTCATAAAGTGAAGTGGTGTAGAGTGGCATAGAGTGGAGTGAAGTGTCACGGAAAAGAGAGTGGTGGAGTGGAGTGCTGTGTCATAGAGTGGAAAAGAGTGTCGTACTGGGCAGTAGAGTGGAGTAGAGTGTCATAGAGTAGAGTGTCATAGAGTGAAGTGTCATAGAGTGGAATGGAATAGAGTGGAGTGGAATAGGGTGGAGTGGGGTAGAGTGGGTTAGAGTGTATTGGCCTAGAGTGTAGTATGCATGGTGTGTTAGCGCACTGCCATTATAGACAGCACGTTTTCAATTGAAATGAGACCATTACATTTGCACAAACAGTTTTATTGATAAAACTATACAGCACACAAATGATAATGTTTAGAAATGGAATCCCATAGTGTACTTATTTGTTTTGATCGTATTAAAATATTTGCTTCCACCACACTTCCAAATTACAAAAAATTGCTTCATTTGTACTTTGCTAATTCTGATATATTCTGAAATATTTGCACAAGTCTTTTACAGACAATTACATTTGTTGTGTGCCCATCAAGATCGTCACATAAATCCTCTCACTATGAATTCAGAGAAAGAAAATTAAACACCAAGCTCCCTTAGAAGACAGAGCCTGTCATTTGAACATTGTGTTTGAACGCACTGCTAATGTGACATTTTATAGGCCTGTTTACAGAAAAAGAGGACTCATGGAAGAATTCAAGGAGCAATGGTGAACAAGCTTAGATGCAAGAGAGGGATGAAGACATGCTGGACAGTCTAAAACAAATAAAGCAAGCAAATAGATAGTTAGAAAAGGTGTCTTCCAAACCACAAAGCCAATGGTAAGCAATGGAATTTATTCCCAGGGAAGCTTTCAGAATACCCACAAGAAGTTTTTTACAAAATGGGACATTTTCTACCAGGCACAGGGCTGAGGTAGAGCTAGTCACATGTCATACTTTTTTAGCCATAGTCCTATGTCCTGATTCTTAAGAGAAAAGTTTGCCTTTGGTCAGCTCAAACTGGCCATTCTGCAACTCTAGCATTTCCCCAGTAGGCTGCAGGCCTGGGGACTGCTTTCACAGAAAGATGGGCTGCTAAAACCAAAACATGCCACCCGTTCTAGTTGTGACCTACATTTCTATCTAGGTTGATTTTGGGTTGCTCTCGGGCCCTGCCTTTATCATTAGAAAAGATTTGTAGACGTTTGGATTGTGGAAATGTTTACTGCTTTCCCATGACTTGCAACTGCTTTCTAAGCTGGCCTTGTCTCTGGTTGGAGGACATCTATACCCTTTCACACTTTGACGTTCATCTTATTTGGCATAAGTCTGGGACTTAAACATCTGGGCATCCGGGGGGAGGGTTTGGTAACTAGATTAAAAGGGGAAGTGGTCAATTATTAATTATTTTCGTCCACGAAAAGAAAGAAAAAATGGGCCGCTAAATGATTCATAAGAGCAGAGGACGCTGTAGCCCCTCCCCAACCCCAAGAGGTATTTCTGGAAATAGTTTGCACATAACATGATGAGCCTTGGAGCTTGAGCAGTGAATCGGAAGACATCTTCTGTTTGAGAAGTGACGTGCTTTGCCTGAGTTGCTGTTTCTCCAGCAGGTCTTTTCTATACCAGTGACTCAGCCATCGTCCTGTTTTGTTTAACTTAAACATGCTCCCGCTAGCAAAACATTTACACCAGCATGGAAGGCATTTTTTGACATTTGTGAGCAACACGTAAAGCATGTTCGACAGGAGCGACATGGAAGGCATCGTCCTTAACTCTCAATTCATGCATTTCTGCGAACAGGAGAATGTCTACCAGGTTCTTGAAGTTCAATCCAAGTAAGAGTAAGGTACTGATAACCCATCCTGCATGGGCGTCAACTAGGGGTCACCATGGGACGCAGCTGCGACCTCTGGCTATCCCATGCGACCCCTGGCACTGTCATTGCGACTGCTGGCCTACGAGATGGCAAAGCCAGTGCCAGGGACAACGGTTGAGCTCGTACTTATGGACGTCAGTTGGGGCTCCACTTGTCTAGTTTTCTGTCCATTTAGTGTTATACTAATATTGAATAATATCATAACATTCTCTATCACTGTAATAAAAAATGGAGTCAAATTAGCTGGAATATGACCCTAACTGGCAGCTGAGGCAAGTAAGAAATGCTTTTAAATGTGTATTGTGTGCATGCTTGTAGTGAGAGTGTGTTTATGTGAGAGAAAGTGGGTGTATGAGTAAATGTGTGTGTATGTGTGTGTGTGTGTGAGTGAAAATGAAGGTCAAAGGCATATGATGTCACTTCCGCTACCCTTGGCATCTTGGGGAATTGACATCCCTGTTCTGACTAATACTCAGTACCACAGTCAGCAAAAAACAAAGGATTAAACTCAGATCTGTTGACTGGGGGTGAATGTTTGCGTTGTTTGCCATTCCGTCCACCATCTGTCCTTTTGGCAGTGCAGTCGATGTCACCTGTCCTCAGCACAATGGAAAGGCTGGTACCTGCGGTCACTTGGTAGACGTTCAGGGTTGAGCATTCTTCACAGCTGCTTCTACCAGCTATGACAGCGTAACGCGTATCTTCTTTTGCTTCTTCTGTCTCTTGAATTACTTTAGCAAAAGTTTTTGACTGATTGAGGCAAAAAAAGTTCAATAGCATTTATGTTTGGCCTGGAGTCAGAGGTCGACTGGCCCTAGGCAGCACTCTTTTTGGAGTAGGTGGAGGTGAGCAAGTCGACTACCACCACCTGCCCGCCCTGAGAAAAAGTCCTCCTTCGGCCACCAACCCCCCCCCCGAACAAATAGTCCAACAGCCGCCACCCCGCGCTCTTACCAGCACTGGGGGGGGGGGGGGGAGTTAGGGGCTGCCCCGGGTGCGAGTAGGTCGAGCTTTCCCACTGAATGACCAAATCACATGAACCTGAATATCCATTCAATGGCTACCATAAGGAAAAGAATGCTCTTCAAGTGTGTGACACAATTGAAATCAATTCTTCAATTATTAGGTTTAAACAATTTCAAACCAAGTACAGTGTGTGAAACATATAATGTTCTGTACATTTTCTCTAGTTTCCGGCAGCCATTATATATAGCTACTCTCAGGTCATCCAACAATTGGAAATTCCACCTTCATAAGCACTATTTCACCAAGCTAGGATGGAGGTTGCTGATATTCTCTGTTTTGATGTGCTGGACCACAATTCTTTTGGTTCTGAAGGAAGGCATCCAACTAGCACAAATAAAGAAAATTTGTCCGAATTCACCACTTGGTTGATAACTTGCACTTTTGTTATCTTCCTAGCTTTATACTTTTTTTCTCAATAACACCACACACAACTTTGTCTTAGGAATCTCTTTTAAATCCAGTTGTACAAAACATAGGATAACACAAGAGCAGTTCAAGCTGCCAATGCATCTCTTGGATAGGTCAGATGTAGACGGTGCAAGTTAATGGGATCTCGTCGTTCCAGAATCTCTGATAGGCCACATACGTTAAGGCTTGGCTTGAATCAGTGGCATGTTGGACATGTCCATCTAAGTGAATGACTTGCAGCTGAATCTTTCGGATGTTATCTCTGTTTCATTTCCCAGGTGGATTTAAGATTTTCCTGGTGGTTCCTCTCCTGCAATAAGTGCGGCCACCCGAATTCCTGACGGAAGTCCTTAGCTTAAATCGCATATTACCTATAAGACCATGGGACAGCTGTGGCTCACCAGTCCAGTGAAGTGTTAGCCAAATTGTGCCTATATACTGAAAGAGATGTTGGACTGCAAACTATGATGCAATTTCGGGTAGGTAGCAAAAGTGCATGCCTTGATATCTAGTGGCGGGTCAGTGCTCAACGACTGTGGTACTTCTGATACTATGCTTTCTGCTTCAAGACTTTAATAGATATATATCGGAGCAGAATGGAAAAATAGCCCTTTGCCACCAAAATGGAAACTGTTGATTTGAAGCTGACAGTCTCCTAGTCAACTGATCTTTAGGATCTAGGAACAGGGCCGGCTCAAGGGCGGTGCAACCAGTCAACTGATCAGTAGGATCTAGGAACAGGGCCGGCTCAAGTGCGGTGCAACCAGTCAACTGATCAGTAGGATCTAGGAACAGGGCCGGCTCAAGTGCGGTGCAACCAGTCAACTGATCTTTAGGATCTAGGAACAGGGCCGGCTCAAGGGCGGTGCAACCAGTCAACTGATCAGTAGGATCTAGGAACAGGGCCGGCTCAAGGGCGGTGCAACCAGTCAACTGATCAGTAGGATCTAGGAACAGGGCTGGCTCAAGGGCGGTGCAACCAGTCAACTGATCAGTAGGATCTAGGAACAGGGCCGCCTCAAGTGCAGTGCAACCAGTCAACTGATCTTTAGGATCTAGGAACAGGGCCGGCTCAAGGGCGGTGCAACCAGTCAATTGATCTTTAGGATCTAGGAACAGGGCCGGCTCAAGGGCGGTGCAACCAGTGCAGCCGCACCTGGAGCTGAGCTGTGGGGATGCTGTGTTCCGAAATAATTTATGGTTTCAAAAGCACCTGCTGCATAGTTCCTTTTGTATGTCCAGCAGTTTTCAAGGCAACAATAAAAATGTTAAGATAACTCTGCAGATTAATGTTACTGCTGAAGAGAGATCAGAGTATTGTCTAGTCTCTAGTGGCAGTTTCAGACTCATCATAAAGTAGTACTGAGGGTTTATATGCGTGATGCAAAAAATGTGTACCTGGCAGCTCGCAGAACTGTATTTTGTGTGGATAGATCAGTGGGTTACTTTTGTCTCAGACCTCCTTATATTACTTGCAGTTCACAAATTACAATCCCAATATAGCACAGTGACCTATGAACTATCACCAAAGAGCTGCATGCAAACTGCACGGTATAGGTTAGAATGTTCTATTTCCTCCCAGTCTTTCATTGTTTTTCTAATGTTGCTAAAAAGGGTTTTTTGGTAAAACTACATTATTAGTAAAGCCAACGCCAACTACTGAGGTACGTTTTTAATCTTGAGTTTGTGATTCTCCAGACCAAACATTCTTAAAATATACTGCCTACTAGTATGGATAACATACGATTCCTACACCTTGTAATCCTCATTGCCTTATGTAACATTTCCTATAGACTGATTTCCACGTATAATTTATTATCCCCCTCTATGTGTGTGTGATGTAAAGTTCTCTGACACCGTACATACATGGGTATGAGTAGCGCTCTTAAGCAAATTTGGATCATGTGAGAGAGGAGCTATGGAGAAATGAGGGGCACAGTTGGAGGGTGGTAGTGAGGGAATCTGTGGGGGATATCACTGAGAGGGGGTGGCGTAAAAAAAGATTGTCTCACTGGGCGCCAACAGCCATAAGGCTGGCCCTGCCTAGGAAGGCAGAAATAAACAATTCAAGATAATTGTAATAGCACTTATATAGCGCTTACTATCCCTGACGAGGTGTCAAAGCGCTTTTCGGCGAGTTGCACACTACTCCGGAACCCAAAAAGGATTAATGGTGAATTCGTATAACACCCAATCAGCGAGTACATGCATTTTAGTAGCTTGTCCTCCATGACTCCAGGTTGCACGACAGAGAGACGGTTGGGGCAAGTGGATGCGAGAATCTTCTAGAACCGATGAGATAGATCAGTACAACACCTGCTCTCAAACTCAACTCAACCTCAGCTCCGTGACAGCGGGCTAGTACAATAAGGAGAACAATGTACTAGATGCTAGAAAGATGAAACTGGGCAGAAAAGAGCCACTAAGCCGGACAGGGCCAAAAAGCTCCTAGCAAACAGCACGTCAATGCGAGCATAATAAGCTAGACGCTAAAAATTCAAAACGGGAGTACAAAATCAGTCATGGCGGTATGGCCCAAAAACTACTAGCAAACAGCTAGTCAAAGGGCAAAACAACAGCTTAAAATGCGCTTGCTAATACAAATCTGAAGCACATGAAATCTAAAAGCAAACCCAATGTTATGTTATACATCGAATTCAATCATGAGAATAATAGGTGACGTAAAAGCGTGTGCCGTCGTTATAAAGTGGGATGATATGCACTTGCACAGTGTTTTTCTTTAGAATATGTGCATGTGGGGTGTCCTATTTTATGAGTGACGTCATGGCACTGACTGTAGTTGACAACGAACGACATCCCTTGATACGTATGAAAATATGAAAGGAGAGTCAACCACTATGATGTGTTAGTTCTTTCAAATAAAAATATACTATTTTGATAAAATTAACGTAGGATGCTGGCAACCCAAGTACAATACGGAGCTCCCCCTAGACCCGAGATATGAGGAAGCCAATATACCCTTTCTGCATCTTTGCTTTTCCCCCCAATTGTAAGCCACCAGGCACTACAGCAGACTGGAGTCTAAGGTACTTCTTGAGGATTTGATATCTCTCTAGAGACCATGGCCTGCCTGATAACTGATGCTGAGCGAGTTCGTTCTGCGTGCCCATTCAGTACTTGGCCCCTTCGGTTCAAGGGATAAAGAGATCAATTATATGACACAAACCGAATGTGCCTCATCAAATTAAAAATGACAATGCAACAAAGCACAATGTGAAAGCATAGGCTTTGATAATGTTACAGTAAAATTGGAAATCTATACACATCTTTAAAAAAGGTATGGGTTTGATTACACATGCTTCATGTTTGTAGAGATTTATATAGGTTCATGAAACAGTCAGTATCAGAATATACAATACAATAAAATGTGATAACGCCCAGGAATCCCCCCAACCGGGGTATCTTGTCGCAAGGTCAACCCAAAAACGTAAAGTAAGTATTAGAACAGTGCAGGGGCATATTCACGAGGAAGTGGCGGTGAGAGGCGTTAGCCTCCTTGGCTTAACGCCTCTCACCGCCACTTCGGAAACGCCAGGCTACATCCAATTCTCAAGAATGTGGTGCAGCCTGGCGTTTCCCCCTGCGACGGCGCTAAGTCTCACGACTCAATGCCAACGCAGGCACCCTTGCACGGTAGTGCAAGGGTGTCTGCGAAGAGGGAGGTTTATTTATGCACAGGAAGGTGTCCCTTCCTGCACATAAACAAACCTAAAATGCAGTTTAGTAACTTACATGTGTGCTGCTTCATGCAGCACACATGTAAGTTACAAAACAGCATTTTTTAAAAGGTTTGTTTATGTACAGGAAGGGACACCTTCCTGTACATAAACAAACCATTTTGCTATTTCCATGTGTGCTGCACAAGGCAGCACACATGGAAATAGCAAAAACGAGGAGAAAGTAAGCATTTCTCCTCGTTTCGCCACTTTAAGACTAGGATTTTCCTGGTCTTAAGTTCGGCGCTGCCACTTATTATTGTCGCCCTTGATAATAGGTGGCAGTGTCGAATTCAATGGGTGCTGCGGTGGTACGCCCACCGCAACACCCACTGCACGCCCCCTTTCACGCTAAGTTTAGCGTGAAAGGCGCCCTATTCTCAAGGCAGCATTAAGGGCCATATGTAGGTGGGCTAATACCGGTCGGTAACAGCCGAAAATCGGTAAATTTCCCGTTACCGACCGGTATTTAGCCCTTTGCGATGTAGGAGGCTGGATTTAAGGATTCGGTAATTTACCGATTCGTTATTTTAAGGAAACGGTAAATCACCGAATCCTTAATCCTATGTAGGGAGCACTCAAGTGAGTGCATTTTTGGTTTAAGGATTCGTTATTTTCCACCAACTACAAGTTGGTGGTAAATACCGAATACCTTTCCAAAAGCAATTTTGTGCTTTGTTAAAAGTGCCATGTGGCAGACATACATGCCCTTAGGGCATGTATGTGTGCCAAATGTGCACACATGCACGATTCAGGGGTGCAACAGGGTGTCAATGTGACACCCTGCCACCCTTGAATATGCTCCCCCTATTACCGATTCGGTATTTACCGAATCGGTAATAGTGAATGGCTTCCCATTCATACCTACTGGCCTCCAGGCCCATAGGAATGAATGGGAAGGTATTCCTTATTACCGATTCGGTAAATACCGAATCGGTAATAACTAATATTACCGAATCGGTAACATTTACCGATTGTTTACCTACTTTCTATTTACCGATTCTTAAATACCGAATCAGTAAAATTCGGTATTTAGGAATCGGTAAATAGAAATTACCTACATATGGCCCTAAGCCTCTTAACGTGGCTTTAAGCCACGTTAAGTGGGTTAACGCTGCCATGAGAATAGGGCGCTGGCCCTCTCGCCACGGGAACGTCCTTAAAAGTGACGTTCCCGTGGCGATAGGGGCTTGAGAATATGCCCCACAGTTTTTAATGCTTTCCTGAACTTGCTGTAGTCAGGACAAGTTCGGACGAAAAAGGCAGTTTATTTCAGAAAGTGGGAGCCAAATAGGAGAAGGCTCTACCACCACCTCTAGGTCGGCAATTGCGTGGGACCACTAGAAGCTCCTTATCACTGTAACACAAATTCCTTGTGGACTGATAGCGTTTAAACTTATGACAGACGTACTGGGACCCTTACCCCCGCAGAGCTTCGTAGGTTACGCAGCATATTTGAAAAACAATTCTTTTCTTTACTGGCAGTCAGTGTGAAGATTGTAGAAGAGGAGTAGAGGGTGTTCTAGGAGGCCAGTTGCAGATCAGCCGCGTGGCCATATTTTGCACTATTTGACGTTTAGACAGAAGTGACTCTTTGACGGAAGCCAGTTATGCGTTTCCGTAATCCAGCTGACTTACAACAAGGGTCTGTACCAAGGTATTTCTGGCTGTCAAAAGAAGAAATTGCAGGCTTTCTTTAGTAGATGTGACATGGAAAAATATGTACTAGTGGTGGATAGAACTTGTTCCTTCATATTGAGTTCCTGATCTACCTTGACTCCAAGGTTTGTTGCTACCTTACTAGGCGTGGTGGCCTTGCCTAACTCTTTCGGCCACTAATCCGGAGTCGACAGATCTTGGCCTTTCCCAAACAGAGGAATCTCTGTTTTCCCTGGATTTAGCTGGAGAAAGTTATCTAACAAAGAAGAACATCCTTTGTATTGATAATTATAGTAAAACAGAGCCAATCACATAAGTAGTGTAGCAAGGGTTTCTCCAGGGCTAATTTTTAGCACAGGTTTAAATTCAGGGTGTGGGAAATTAGAGTAATTTGCTTTCAGGGAATTACGTGAAATGTTTGGAGAAATAGGCAAAATTAGGCATAATTAAACATAATGTAAATCTGGCATTTAGCTCTATATTTTAGAACAAACCATGTCCTTGCATTCATTTTTGATGCGAGGACAAATTCAGTGCCTAAAAGAAGTGTGCAAAACACAAGTGCCGCGAACAACATCCATTTGTGTTCTAATTGTTTACATTGCTCCAAGGTTAGAATTTTGCCATGGACGGCGGAATAACCATGTAACATGGCATACTGGCATAATATAAGGAATTTCACATAACAACCTGTACATGAAATTCAGAAAATTAAACTGGCATAATTTAAATTTCACATGGGCCTACTTTAAACATAGGGTCATTTAAGCACTTTAAATTCAAAAGCTGATTTTCAGCATTGAAATGGTTGGAGTATTTTTTCGGACTTTGTAGACGAGATCTCAACATTGAAAATCCTAATTGTCTTTTTCATATCTTTCACTGCTTTTTTTGTTTTTGTTTAGCACAGGACCATAAACCGTTTTAAAACACAAGGAGGTCTGATGGTGCAAAAAGCTGATATTAGCTAAATATCGTTAGTTAGTGTGTCAGAGGAGCAGTCTGACAGTAACATTAATGTTCTGACTGCATACATCGGCAAAAAATAATACAAGCCTTGTTACAGCCCCAAGTGAAGTGACCCCGTCCGGCTTAGAGCACAGATGTAAATGTGGCCTAACAGCCACAGCTGCCAAATGTGGAATTTGGGAACCAGGTACAAGTCCCGGTCTTGGCTCAACATACTGTGAATCTGATCCATAACATGACTCCTTGTGCCTAAAACAAAATGTGTAATTCAATCTGGTTCTCATGTAAAGTGTTCTAATGCCCTTGGCCCAAGGTTGCCCTCTAAAACTGCAATAAAAAAATAAATTCCTTTTAGGAGCAGTCCTAATGGGCTCCAAATTTCTTGCTATTGGATGTCAGCATGTCTTGGAGAGACAAGCTGTTGATTTGCTGAATTTGCGAAACAAGTCTGATGTGAACAACGGCTCCCTCTATCAGTATGTAACAGTAGACCCTGATGACTTCATCAACTATTGTCTGATCACTCATCTACCATTCATCGACAAGATCATTGAAAAAGCAGCCTATGCTCAACTCCAAGATCATATCGGTGATAAATAACCATCTCCTGCATGACTACCAGTTTGGATTTCTGATCACTCTGCAGCATGGAGACTTCTACCATACACATATGAGAGGATATCCACACGTGAAGATGAACCCTGTCTTCTGGTACCGGTAGACCTGTCAGCTGCTTCAACACTGTTGCACGTTCCACCCTCTAATGCATCCTGGAGTCTTGAATGGCATTCATCTGCAATGTCCTTAACTGGTTCTCCTCCTACCTTACCAACCAACACCAGTTTGTTCCCTTGAGCCTCCAGCTTACAAAAGATTCCTGCACCCTGTGGCGTCCCTCAGGGTCCCATACTGTCTTCTGTCATACTTTTACATGGAGTCGCTGCATCAAGATTCACTGATATGCCAATGATACACAACTCTAATTGAAAGTGTCCCCTGCTTCAGACACCAAATGCTTCAAACACTGCTTGCACATCATCCAGACCTGGCTGTCCAGCACCTACTTGATGCTTATCCCAACCAAGACAGAATTTTTGTTCTTCACAAATACAACAAACAACATAGAGTATAAGCCAAGCTCTTTTTTTTTCTTTTCTATTGAGCGTAAAAACCATAGCAGACATGTTAACCATGATACATAATGCAAACAAATTTACAAACTCTCCAATCACATTTTATAAAATAGATAATCAGTGAAACAAATTACATACTCCACCTGTACATGATGAATATGATACACAAGATATGGAGAAGACAAAAGATATAGCCAATAGAATATTGAATCACATATTTAAAATGTACACTGATAAAAATGCACAAATTCATAATTCATGTCCCATTTTACATGGTATTCAATTTCAACATTCTAAATAGCGGCTCCGTAATAGCACGTGGCTCCTACCTTAATGACCTATATGAATACAGTCTTTCCTTTGAGAATTGTTACTTCATAATTAGCTTGATTCTACATCCTAAGCTCCATCCTGGGGACTGCCCTCCTTTTAACTGTTACAGTACCATACAGAGGTTCACAACCACTGATGTTAAATGTATACAAAAAGATCGCATAGATAAATTACATAATATCATTTGCATGCGTGGTTGCAGCATAGCCCTCCCATGTCATCCCAAATCTCCGCACCGCCCCATCCTCTTTGCGTAAGCCTCTTCAAATGTGTAGGTCCTCGCCAGCTTAAGTAGACATTGAGCCAGTGTAGGTATTTTCTGAGATCTCCAATTCTGTAATATTAAAGATCTGGCTACTGCCATGGCTAGGGAAACAAAGGATTGCCTATATAATGAAAGCTGGCCAACTACATAGGAGAAACCAAATAACGCCAACGATGTACATGGAAGGATATCTATTGACAGACATTTACTAATAAACCTAAACACCTACTCCCAAAAGTATTGTAGTCTCGGACAAGTAAAAAATATATGTGTCCAATCCCCCACCTCTGTCAAATTACATCTAAAACAGTCATTTGGTGTAGTAGGAAACCATTTATGGAGTCTGGAGCGAGTGTAATAGGCCACCCATCTAGAAAGGAAGGACATTCTTTGAAAATTGACTGCCCTCAATGCCCTGTGGCCAAGCTCATCGCCATTCCTTGCTAGTGAACCAACAGTTGGTTTCCTGAGCAATTTTTGAGAGCATTGTTTCAATGAGGTTCTTATTTGTCTCCTGGCGTAATATCCTATACCAATTGCCAATACCAGTTATGTTTACCTCAAAGGCTGCTTTTAAAATTGATCTAACTCTCTCACTGATTCCTCTATAGTCGGTCAGGAGGAAGCATGTAATCTACCTGAAGCTTAGCCAAAGATCGCGGCTCTGAGCTTCAAATTTCCTTGCAAAAGCATCCCACGTCATCAGATTGGGACCGTTGTAAAAATCGCCTTGCTTAAAAAAACCTAGGATAGTATAGGGCTGTACCCCCTTTTGCGAGATCTTAAAGCCCCATACCTCACAGTCATAAAGAGAGGAATATGCATAACATGATGGAATATTATAGTTTTTAATAAACCGCTGCATGCGGCTTAAGAATGTATTCACAACCTTGTATCTTGTCTTTTTTAGTACATTTGCAGTACGCAGGAATGCTGGTAGCTTAATTGCAATGTCCGTTAACATAAGATCAAGTAGAAAAGTATCAAAATTCGAAATAGGGGCCAAAAGCTGCGTTATTAAGCTAAGTAACACCGCTTGATAATAAGTAGCTAAATGGGGTCATGAAAGCCTCCCCAGTTCTACATCAAAGTGTAAAATAGATAACTTAAACCAAGGTTTTTTCTTTGCTCCCATTTAAACTCCTGATTCACCTTGTCCACTTCATTAAAATATGAGATTAGAATCTTTAAAGGAAGATTTAAAAATAAAAGTAACAACAAGGGGAGGATCGACATCTTTATCAAAGAGACTTGTCCTATTATTGACAAGGATAAAAGTGCCTATCCTTCTAGCAGACTTTTTATTTTATCCAGTGTTCTACCATAATTCAGATGGAAAAGTTGAAGGAAGTCCATTGTCACGTATAGGCCCAGATATCTAATAGGTTTAAGAGGCAGAATTGTTAACCCTTTCGGCAGATCTATTCCTGGTGTATTAAATAGGAGAAGCTCTGTTTTAGACTGATTAACCCTGTAACCCTCCAGTTCTGTAAACGCCTGGATTTCTTCCAGCGCTCTCTGGATGTTCGATTTCTCTGGGTTCAGATACAGGATCAAATTGTCGGCAAACAGCTTGATTTTTGCCATTCCTACTAGGGGAGCTTGGATTAATACATTAGAACAAATTTTTATCGCTAGTGGCTCGATAAAAAGTGAAAATAAAAGGGGCCTAGTACCCCATCTTATCACCACTTCTCCCGCCTCCTCAGAATTTATAATTATTTTTGCTGAGGCGACCTTATAAATTCTCTCTAGCATCTCGATCAGATGGCGTGGAAAGCCAAACTCACCCAAGATAAAGAAGAAAGCCTGCCAATCCACCAGATCGAATGCCTTTTCTTCGTCCATCATTGAAATGGCCGCATTATCCTTTCTAGCAGAAAAGTAGTCAATAGCCTGGCCTGGATCAGATAAAAAGTATTCGCAGCCATGGATCTCCCAGGCTGAAAACCTGTTTGATCTGCATGTATCAGATATTGCGCATAGCCCGCGATTCTATTTGCCCAGATTTTCATAAAAAGCTTATAGTCTACATTTAGTAGGCTTATTGGGCGATAAGAACTTGGGTCTTTAGGGTCCTTATCTTTCTTTAAAATTGAGATCACGACTGACTCCTTAAATCTATCTGAAACCACTGTTCCGTCCATAATTTGATTGTATTGTGATACCAAGAACGGGGAGAGTTCGTCTAAAACCAATTTATATACTTCAGCAGGGATACCATCGTTGCCACTTACCTTTGCATTTGCCATATTTTTTATGATTTTGCTTAATTCTGCAATTGTAATTGGTTCACTCAAAAGTATACAGTCCTCCTCGCAGATCGTAGGTAGTTGGCGTGTCATAAAATAATCCTCAAGAGCTTGAGTGTTAAATATCTGTACTTCCGCGTATATCTTACTAAAATGAGACACACAAATCTCGGCAATTTTGTCTCTATCATTCACCAGGCATCTAGTACTGGGATTTCTAATTTCTGGAATAGACTGCTTGCTCTGATGCGTGTTTGTGGACCAGGCTAAAAATGTGCCTGCTCTCTTCGTAAACCTTTTGTCGAGAAGCTTTGCTTCCAACAATTTCCTCGAGCAAGAAAAAACTTTTCAGCTCCTCCTCCGCCCTTGATAATTCCTGCTGAAGTGCCTCTTCCTCTGATTCCCCAGTTGGCCTATCCGAGAGTTCTCTCCTAGCCCGCTCTACTGCTTCCTGTAATCCAGAAATCTTAAATTCTTAATTTGTGAAGATTGGCCCTGTATACCACCACCCGTCCCCTAAACGTGGCCTTGAAAGCTTCCCACACCATAAAACCTGTTGCCGTGTTCACATTTTCCTTAAAAAACCACATTATAAAATTCCGGGTTTCATCAATCCATTTTTGATCCGATAGCAATGTTTTATCAAAGTGCCACCTGTTATATTTTCTCTTGGGAACGGGCAAGTATAGTATCAAGTAGACCAGAGAGTGATCTGAGGTTGAGTTAGAAAGAATCATGGATTCCCCCCTTACAAGATGATTGCTTATCAAAACAAAATCCAGGCGGGATGCTGTTTTAAATCTCACTGAGTAGCACGTGAATTCGGTGTTGCCTGGGTGACCTACCCTCCATAGGTCTTGTAAGGCAAAATCCTCTTTTATAATTTTTAAAAATCTATCTGTTTTGGGTTTTAATTGCTTTTTTCCCTTGTTAGAGGTATCCAAGCCTAGATCTTCTATTAAGTTAAAATTTCCTCCCATGATTATAGACCCGTGTGCATTCACCAACAGATCATACACCTGTTTCAAGGTGTAGCGATCACCCATCAGGTAACAGGCAGACAGGCTGATTATCGCCGTGTGTATCTTCCAGCTCCCGGGCTCAGGCTGAGAAAAAGCCTGGTGAACTACATTTCCCAGCAGGCAGTGGGGTGCGACAACAGGAAGGCTAAAACAGTTCCACATTTAAGCACCTCCTCCTCATGAGGAAGGTGCTTGACAATCTTCTATGTTCGAGACTCAGGATGGCGGATGGTGCTCCCCGCCGGATTTTCAGCTAGAAGCATTTACAAAGTCGTTCCGGTAACATTCGAAGGACTCCCACAACTCTGAGGAGGCTCGTCGAAGGTTCAGGTATTCCAAAGGAACGCCGGTGCGCTTCCTTAACTCTGCCCTCCCTTTTGTTTCCGTTGGTTCGAGCCGCGGTCAGTTATGAAAGAAACGCAAGAGCGTTTCCTTCGTTGCCGCAACTCGGGGTTCATTTTACAGACCCTGCAAGAGCGGAAGATGCGCCGGAGCGTTTTACTTCCCCTCGCGACATTTGGCCATTTACATTTGTTTTGTCGAGACATTAGTCTACGAGCTAACTTTCCTACATTTTTGAATTCAGAGTTCTAATTATATTTCTGCTGGTTTTTCTCGGGTGAATTGGTTCGTTTTCACCCCACCTTGGTTGCTTATGACAATACCTTGAAGCACAGGCGTTAGCACTGGTGAAAGAAGTTGTTTCTGTATTGTACGTATTACGCATTCATTAGCCAGTACTAAGGAATGCAGGAGTGGTATTTTGATTGCACCAGTTTGAGTGGCACAAACTTCTATCTGGGCATTGTGAAATACTGAACTGTTTATATATTACTGTGGAGCAACAGTAGCATATTGTTTTTCTATGCACATTTTTGATGTCGCTTACCTGTTCTTGGGTGCATTCTGGTAGAGAACATTTTAAGCCTTAACGAAGCATACCTTATAAGTCTAACGTTAGCTGCAGTACTTCTGGTGAGTGGGTTCAGAGATCAACGTTAGGGATTGTCGGAACACCAGAGTGAGCTTCTCATGTATGTTGTGTTTTCTCCTGTCCTGTAGAGTCCTATTCCAGAAGAGCGCTATACAGTCCCCTAGAACAGACCAAGAAGGGACAAGAGAGCGTGCAGCTAGTTTATTATTTTATCCCCTTCCCTTTTTCCCACGGGTACGACCTCACGCAGTAGGGTTCTTTTCCTCTGTTGGGGGTTGCGTTCCAGGGAGTTGAGGAGAATATCACCTTCCATCGTCTCTGCTGGACATCAGGGACAGGTTAGTGGCGTGGTTTATTTCTTGTGCTACTGACAACCTGACACAAGGCGCACAGTCATCCACAATTTGTCCATAATAGTTAAGCAGGACAACAGCTACCCCATTAACTAAAACTTCTATCCAAATCCACCTAGCTCCCTAATCCCGGATCACCTTACCCACCTCCCAATCTAGCTCTGTAGATAGAAGAATACCTACTACACGCACTGCGCTCGGGCCGCAGCAAAATATGCTTGGGCAAATTTCTTTGGGACCGTAAAGTTGGGGGAGTTAGATTTAAGATGCGTCACCTGCAAAAAAATCACCTAAGGGGGGAAAGATCATTGAGGACCTTGATGGCTTTGACTCCAAACTTTTACTGAATGCCAAGTCACTTGGATTCACCCTGGTCATGAGCTTCATCCTCAAGTAACTAATTTCCCAAAAAACGAAGACGGCTTGGTGCCAGCTCACTCACATGAAGAAAGTCAAATTGTTTCTTCCAGAAAACAAATTCAGAACTTCTGTTCAAGCCCTGGTTTCTCACATCTGGATGGTGATACTGGCCTCCCAGATTCACTCCTGGCACCCCTCTAGGGCATCCTATGCACTGCAGTGTGTCTCAACTAGGGCTTGAAGACATCTGATCATCACATCACCCCCATCATGATGGCAATCCATTGGCTCTGCTTACTGCCCACACCATCTTCATAACCAACTGCATGATTTACAAAGCCATCACAACCAGCACCCCCAGTTATCTTGCAGGCAAAATCACCATATCTTATGGTATTCGGCACACCCAAAGCCAGAGTAATAAACTAAGAAGTGTAAAAACAAACATCAAACCTTTACATCTGTGCACCCAGGATCTGGAAAAACATCCCCGTACCTATCAGGATCACATAAAGTGGCTGCAATTAATAAGAGAGTTGAAGACTCTCCTCTGTCATGTTATTTAGATTTGTAAAGCGCAGCTTATTACCCAAAGGGTATCCAGGTGCCAGAGCAGGTGTATAGGTCATCTGCTGGGTGTTAGTTGAAGACTCAGCTTTTTGTGGAATTCCGGAAGAGGGGAGGAGGCTTTTATGTGTAGAGGGAGGTCGTTCCAAGTTTTGGTTGTGGGGTAGAAAAAGGCTAGGGCTCCTGTTCTGCTTTTGCAGATGCAAGGGTTTATGTTATGTTATATTGATTTGTATAGCGCACTATCATCCGAGAGAGCATTCAGGTGCTTGGGCATGTGTGTAGGTGTGTGGTCCTTAGGGTGCTTATAAGAAGAGCCATGTCTTCAGCTTCTTGCAGAACTCAAGAATTGCGGATGAGGCTCTGATGTGTTGAGGGATGCCATTCTAAGTCTTGGGTACAGTGTAGGGGAAATTGCGACCTCTAGTTTCGCTTTTGCTGATGAGGGGAATGTATGCAAGTGAGAATGAGGCAGAGCATATGTGTGATGGGTTAGTGAAAGTGTATGCGGCTGTTCAGGTATTCTGGTCCTGTGTTGTGTAGGGCTTTGCATGTGTGCGTGAGAAGTTTGAATTAGCTGCGGTTGTGAATGAAGAGCCAGAGAAGCTTTTTGAGGTGCGGTGTTATGTGGGAGCGGTGTGGGAGGTCAAGTATGAGCCTTGCAGCAGTGTTCTGGATGTGCTGTGTATCAGTTATTTGGAGATTGCGGCATAGAGAGTGTTGTCATAGTCCAGCCTGCTGGTGATGAGTACTTGTGTGAAGGTCGGTCTAGTGTTCTGAGGCAACCACTTGAAAATCTTTCATAGCATGCATAGCATGTGAAAAGAGGGGATGCACCTTGCATTGACTTGAGCCATCATGTTGAGCTTGTCTTCTAGGATGATACATAGATTTCTCACATAGTCTGTGGGTGTTGGTCCTAGCTCTGACGACCACCACGTCCCATGGGGAGGCCTTGATGCTGAAGACCAGTACTTCCATCTTCTTGGAGTTGAGCTGCAGTCAGTTGGTTCGCATCTGTGCTGCTACCATGGTCATGCAGTTGGTGAAGTTGGTTCTGGTGGTGGATGTCTTGTCTGTCAGGGAGAGGATGAGTTGGGTGTCACTGGCGTAATCGATGAATCGAAGATGTTGGCAAGCGGTGTCATGGATATGTTGAAAAGGGTGGGACTGCGGGATGATATCTGTGGGATTCCGTATATCAGTTTCTTGGCCTCTGATGTGAAAGGTGGCAGCCTGACCCTTTGGGTTATTCCCGTGAGGAAGTAACAGATCCATTTGAGAGTGGATCTTTGTATGCTAATCTCGTGGAATCTTTTGATGAGGGTGTTATGAGAGATAGTATCGAAGGCGCATAGAAGTCGAGCAGAATGCAGGAACTGCTGTTTTTCCTCAGTCCAGGATGATCCAAATATCTTTGATGGTCTCCGGTGGTCGAAGAGTGCTGATTCGGTGCAGTGGTTCTTTCTGAATCCCGATTGAGTGATACCTAGAAGATGGTAAAGGTTGAGGTGAGTTCTGAGTTGCTTGTTGATACCCTTCACAATCACTTTGGTTTAGGTAGGGGAGCAGGGAGATGGGTTGGAAGTTGCTCAGTTCATTTGGGTCGACTCTGGCCTTCTTCAGGAGCGCAGTGATTTCTGAAAGTTTCATTCATCCGGGAAAGTGGTGATGAGATAGAGGTGTTGCTGATGTGGGTCAGGGTGGTGTTGTTCCAAAGTTGTAGATGTAGTCGCAACATGGGTCCTTTGGGGCCCCTGAGCGGATGGTTCAGTTTGATTGCTACATGTCATTTCTTGTGAGGGTTGTCTATTAGGTCTGATAACCATCTTGGTTGATGGTGAGTAGGTTTGCAACAAGTTCTCTAGGGTTGGGTTGGTTTGTGAAGTTGCTGTAGATGTTTTCAATTTTGTTGTGGAAAAAGTTGAATAGATTGTCGCTGAGAGGCAGCAATGTTGTTGACAGTAGCTGAGGGCAAGATGAAATCCTTAATAATCAAGAAGATCTCATTGAAACTTTTGGAGAGTCCTTTGATGCAGTCCACTAGTGCTTTTTTCTTGGTGTCTCTTACTTGCTGGTGATAGCGTCTGAGTGCAGCCTTGTAGGTAGGTCTGTTGAATTGCGTCATGCCTAGCTCTTCATTTCCTTTGTAGCTGTTTACAGTGTTGGTTGGTGTCTCAGAGGTCTTTTGTGTACCAGCTGGCCTGCTTTTTTTATCTACTATGCTTGTTTGGCTTTATGAGTGCGGTAGAGTCCCCACAGTTGTTGATCCAGTTGTTGAAGTTGTTGATGTCCTTATCGAGGTTTTCTGTGGGGCTAGGTTGATACATGCTGAGGGTGCTGAGCCAGTCTGCTTCTGTGATTTTTCCCCACTGCAACTTGGAATGCTGAACCTTGTAGGGTTGTTAAGACTTAAGGTGTGTTGATTTGAAAGTACGGGATAGAGTGGTTGGTCCATGCGAGTGGTGCGGTGGAGATGTATTTGATGCTGTCACTTATGGTGAAAATGATGTTCTGTGTGTGTCCTGCAGAGTATTTTTTGTTCTTGGACAAACTGAGTGAGTCCAATGTTGCTCAAGATTTTGAGAAGTATTGTGGAGCAGGGTTTTTTTTGGTCTTCCAAGTGAAAGTTGAGTTAACAGCCTTGCCAGTTGCTGTTAGTACTCGTTACATTGTTGCAAGCGGTGTAGCTCTTGAAGGCCACCCAGCTCCCGCGATTGGATTTTTACCAGCGCTTCGACGGAATACGAAAGGGAGGAACAAGGAGGCGAACTACTTCTCCTAGGCGCCCTCTGCTGTCTCCACCTGTGCTCAGGGCCGCCCATTTGCCCTCCCGCCTACAGGACCTTCAAGAGTGCTCGCGGAACCCGCTGGCGCGGGTCCCGCTTCGCCTTGCCAGTTGCTGTGAGTACTCGTTACATTGTTGCAAGCGGTGTAGCTCTTGAAGGCCACCCAGCTCCCGCGATTGGATTTTTACCGGCGCTTCGATGGAATACGAAAGGGAGGAACAAGGAGGCGAACTACTTCTCCCAGGCGCCCTCTGCTGTCTCCACCTGTGCTCAGGGCCGCCCATTTGCCCTCCCGCCTACAGGACCTTCAAGAGTGCTCGCGGAACCCGCTGGCGCGGGTCCCGCTTCGCCTTGCCAGTTGCTGTTAGTACTCGTTACATTGTTGCAAGCGGTGTAGCTCTTGAAGGCCACCCAGCTCCCGCGATTGGATTTTTACCGGCGCTTCGACGGAATACAAAAGGGAGGAACAAGGAGGCGAACTACTTCTCCCAGGCGCCCTCTGCTGTCTCCACCTGTGCTCAGGGCCGCCCATTTGCCCTCCCGCCCATTGCCTCTTTAAATTGCAGCCTCAGTTTCCGCAGCGCGGAACGCGCGCGGGAACGAGCCCTGGGCGAAGCCCGGGACAAGGGCGGGACCGTCTGAGGCCGTCCGAGGTCGGACTAGGTTGGGTTGGGCCAGGGACCCTGCCTGAAAATTTACTTTCACTATTCTTGGACATATGAGCAGCTAATTAGGGTAATTATAACATCTATTTGAATCTTGTGTTTCAAGTGTATTGTTTACCTTAGCCACCTTACTCATGCCCGGAAAAAAACAAACCCCAGCTAATAATACTATAGATAATTATCTTATCCAAGTTGTGGCTAAAATTAACAGCGACAGGAGATCCTCACTGGGATTAGATTCATCCAACCAATTCCCTATGGCTGATAAAGAGTATGGGGATTCCTTGGCTTTACATAATAGTAGTACATCTTGTGTGGCTCATGACCCTCTTTACGATACAAACCCCATTTTGCCTAGTGGCATAGTTGTTCTTACTGAAGACAACAGTGATAGTGAAGGGGTGTCAGTGACATCCACTAATATTGAGTCCCCTTTTTCTACTACCCCTGTTCCAGCTCCGAGGGTTACTAGGGGTAAAAGCAAGGCTATCCCAAAACGAGGGGGTCTAAGATCTGGCAGAAATAAAATTGCAACCCCTCCGAGGAAAATATCTGAGGACGAGGAGGAGGAGGATGATCTGTTCAGTGAAGCTCACGTAACCCTTTCTAATGCTCAATTTACTAAACTATGGAGCATGATGGACACAAAAATTAAAGGTATAGTTAAACCTCTGGTTAGTAAAATTGACAAATTAACCGCTGAGGTTAATAGATTGGGTGGTTTACTAGAGAAAACGTTGGTGAAGACAGGAAATATTACTGAAGTTGCTGCATCTAGGGTAGAGCCAGTAACGAGTAAAACATCACTTGTTGAGAATAGTGGATCTGACTCTAATCCTGTACCACTGTCTAATGTACCCAGTGGTGCCCTTGTAGATATACCCCCTATCTCTGCCACTAATAATTCTAACATGGGGAAAGGGTCTTTTGAGCTTGTAGTTGAAGCCTCTCCATTAGTTCTTGTCCTTGCAAATGTCCCCCCTTTGGTTTCTGGGGAGGTCGAATCTGCCCCTTCTTTATTAAATAAATCTTTATCGTGGCTTACAAACAACATGGTAATATCCCCCTGGGGGAAGCAACAATTATCTGTAGAACTTGTTAATGCCAGAAGGGTTGAGTGGATTGGTAACAGCGTTAAGAGGTTCAGAGGGGATTGTGTTGTCCTTAACTTCACTGACCCAGAGGTTCTATCAAACATCTTGCCTAACATCTTGCCTCCACAACGAAGGTCAACTTCAATTGTACCATTGACCCTGGACTTTTTTTTTTTTATCCTCGGAAAGGAAGAGGTCCGAATCCTAGTATTCTAAGAACTAAATGGAATGTTGTGACCAATAGGGGTAGTAATGATGCTGGATTTCGCGAATGGGGTCTATGTGTGGAAAATAGATTTTCTGCCCTGTCAAACCTGGATGCTTGTGATTGACAACCATCTCACCATTCATTTGATTTACGCTCTACTGATGAGCTAGGTCAACGAGTAGGTACTCGACTTGAGATTGTTAATATGGAGGCCATAGCTGGTTTAATTATTGAAAACGTAAAATACAATGGTATAAACGATATTGTGACGAATGGGCTTGTCTCCAGCCCCAAACCTGTAATGGCACAGGATATTGGGAATTTATTATCTTGGAATGTGGCTGGGCTATGTTCCAAGTTGGATTGTGGTGATTGGTTTAGGTTTGTTAGCAAGTTCGATGTTTGTTTTTTCCAGGAAACATGGGCCTGTGACCCCGTTTTTGCTTTGGGGTACCTAAATTTTAATGTACCGGCCTCTAAGGGCCCTAAAGGGCGTCCGATGGGGGGCCTTACTATATGGGTCAAACAATCATTAAAGGTTGTTGTAAAAAGTGTGGAGATTGGTCAAAAAGATATTCAGCTCATTAGACTTATGAGTAATTTATCCTTATCCATCGATATTTATAATATATATGCCAGAGGTGGAAATGTAGGAAAATCTGAGGTTCTTCTTACCCTGTATAATCTCCTTGAGACACATTCTAGCAGGAAAAACATAATAATTGCAGGGGATTTAAACCGTACGTTTGAACCTCTAGATACAGGCGAAGCCTTCTTAGGTGCAGAGGAAGACAAACAATGGGACATCCCCTCACTAGATACTATTCCAGTAACTCGTTGGACAGAGGATATTCTGGGTTTGAATGCAATGTGCCTCGAACAAGGGTTAAGAGCTTTGAATGGAAGGACAAAGTCAGATAGAGTACCAGCTATGACCTTTAATAATGGGAGAAGCAAAAGTCGTATCGACTATATTATTTGTAGCCTTTCCCTTTGGTCAACTGTTAGTGATATGGTTGTAACAGAAATGTTAGAGAGTGACCATAATCCGCTATGTGTTACCTACAAATGGTGGTCGTCTGAATCCAATGCTTCTATTCCTCTGGATGATCCCCTACCCCCGATAATTGTACCAACAAATGATATGCGTAGGTTAAGATGGACAAGTGTTAGGACGGACCAGCAAGCTATAGAAAAAATTGGAGTTGCGACCGATAAGGCTATTACGGCCCTAGAATGTGAAGCAGGGATCATTACAGGTCAAGTCAATACTATTAAAGTACATGAGTCTCTTTTCCAAGAAATTAAAAGCTACTTTCTGAAACCAGTGAATTCTAAGATGACACGTGTTCATAGAGCAGCTAAATGGTATAACCATGCTTGCAAGGTGGCACGAATTTCTTTGGGAGTAGCAATCAAGAGCAAAGACCTGGGGGCCATCCGCTCTGCCAGAAAGTTTTATAAAAATTTGTATTGCCAAGGCGAGAAGAAATTAGGCTATGGAGTTGATGGTGAGTAGAGCGACGAATTTGGTGATGAGGTTAGTAAAGGTGACATGTGGTCCAAGTGGTTGGCGTAGGAAGGTGGAATCTGACTGCATGGTTACCCCACTTTTTTCCTGGTGTTTTGCTGGTTTTCGACTTAGTTTGACTGGGATCCTGCTAATCAGGAGCCCAGTCTATATGCTTTCTCCCTAAATTGATTGCATGTACCTTAAGTACACTCCAGATCGGATTCTGGAGTACCATTATGAGTCCCTAGTATATGGTATACTATGTACCCAGGGCATAGGTACCCCAGAAGCCTCTCAGGGGCTGCAGCATGTATTATGCCACCCCTGGGAGACCATTCAAAATGACAAAACAGGTCTGCTACAGCAGCCTGTGTAAGGTGGTGCATGCACCCCTTACTTAGATATAGGTTCACTATATCTACTCCATATCACTGTACATATAAACCTATCAGTCACCACTAAGGCAGGTCTTATCAATCCTGAAGGCAGGGTGCTGGTTTTTATGTGAGAGGGTGCACCTGCATGAGCACAGCCCCTCTGCAGCCTTTGGAACCTCTATGTCGGGGTTGGTTGTGATGCAGCCAACCATATACTCTTAAGTGCATTCTAACCTCACGATACATGCTAACTTCAAAACGGCTGCATGAAAACATGTCGTGTTTGGTGTCAAACATCTTGGAATTATACCTCCACACCAGTAACTGGTGAGGGAGCTATGATTCCATCCTCCTAGAGGGAGAAATATGACAACACCGGTAAACCCGGTACCAGCTTTCTCGACCCTGGCATCACAAGATGGATGCTGCCAGCCACAGAAACGAGTCTGCCCTCCTGCTGCTGGACGAAACTCCGGCATGGGAAGGTTGGACAATAGGTTTCCTGTCACAGGGTGGTGTGACCACCTCCCAGACAGGCTTTAGTGTATTGGGGCTGGGTGGGTGCATTCCAAGAGTGCTTTGATGTCTGCACTGGGGGCACATTTGGTGTCCCTGTGCATAGTCCAACTCAAACCGGTTGCAGGAGCCATTTGCTCCTGCTCTGGCGCAAAACTGGACAAAGGACATGAGTGTAGCCACCCCTCTGTCCTGACCCTCCCATAGGTGGGTCCCCAGAGTTTGTCCCACCCCTTCCTTGGGTAGAAAGTAGGAACCCATGACTACAGGACTTTAGATTTACCTGGATGAAACTCTGCTACAGAAACCAAGTACTTTAGGATAGGATAGGATAGCCATTTATTAAGTGCGAACGAATGCACTACGCTGGATGACCGAAGAATCTCCCTTGGAGTAAACGAGTTACTCCCCTGCAAGGCAGGCACCTTAAACGCATCTGACCAGTTTGCATCTCCCAAGCTCCTGAGGACTCCGAAGATTTCTGCAACACAGGAGGTGGGTTTCCAAGTGTCCCCAAGGTCGACTAGTGCTCTCAGCAAACCTGAGACCCGCAGCCCTCGTGGGGAGCGTGCAACCCGAACCCCTGTGCACTGTGTAGTTTTGCAGAAGTATATGCTTTACCGCAGCCCCCTGAGGCTGTGCTTTGGGCTACTTGTAGTCCTGACCCTGAGCAGTGTTTCCACTGAAGATTTCTGGCCTACGCTCCACAAGTATTCCGTGGGCTGATATTTTGTGATTCCTCTCGAGGTCCTTTCGCGATCCCTGGTCCGTCGACTTGTGGGTCTCTGAGAAGGGAACTTTAACTTTCAGTGGGCTTTCCTGGTTGCTCCAGATGTGCCCTGACTCTCCATCTCTTGGGGAATCCCCAGGACCTTGCTGGTCCTCACCGAAGCATCTTTTCTCTGGCCGTGTGGGTTGCAGTTGCCAAGGCTTGTTGGTGTTCAATCCGGACACTGACCCCCCAGCACTTGAAATCCTTTGTGGGACAGCTCACCTGCAGACTTTGGTCATCATTGACGTCTCCTGGTCCCCGTGGCTGCAGAGTCAAGCTTCACCTCTTCTCACCTGAAACACCCGACATCGGTGAGCATTCGTCTATTGTGCCCCTGGTCACTGTGAAGTGACCCAGACTCTGTCCCCTCTGTTTTCAGGTTCTTCCCAGCTCTGATCCAGGCTTGGATCACACCGGACACTTCTCATCTTCCCGGCAGCACCACTTCTTCGCATCACGCCATTGAAATCAACGAGCATTTCCGACACCACTTGACCCCTATGCACCCGGCTATCCTGGGATAGGTAACACGGGTACCTCGGTACTCTCAAGTGTGCTGTCCTTAGAACCTTCTATGTTCCAAAGGGTTTGCTTGAAGTCCTCTCCTAAGTGTCCTTAAACATTAAAATTCCAACCACGACTTTCCCATAGAGTTGTACGGAGCTCGCGGCTGTGTTCTCACACTGCACACGTCCTCCGTGGGTCCCCTGTGTCACTACCTTGGGTGGTTCCTTGGGGTCCCAAAGATTCTACGTGCTCTAGGCACTGTGTCTAGTCAAGTCATGGTTGTTATACCACTTTCTTAGTATATGGTTCGGTCTTCCCTGGAGCCCGCTGTGTATTGTGCTATTTACTGTCGTTCTAGTGCTTTAATATTGTTTACCTTGTTCTCTGATCTCATAAAGAGGTTAGTAGAGAGTGTTTAGTAATAAATACATATATTGTATATATTCCTTGTGTGGTTCTCCTTTCATTTGGTCATTCAGGAGGTTATAATCTGGTAAACCAAGCTGCTTTACATTCGAGACTTAGCCTGAAGGCTGCTCTCCATAGCTACTACTAGGATAGCTTTCAATAAAGTGGACAGCATATACTAGGCCAACTTGTCCCAGTTGGTAGATGAGGGTTCCTTTCAGAGTGAAGTTTTCGGAGGTTTGCAGCTTGAAGTGCAGGTGTTCCATGAATGGGGTGGCGTTCTCTGTGGATGTTGGGCATTTGATGGATTCCTTGTAGATGATAGTGAGTCCTCCTAGCTTGTGAAGGTGGTCCCATCTAACGATTTTGTAGCCCTCTGTTACTGCTATGGCAATGTCGGGAGCCGATGAGGGGTCGAACAAAGTCTCTGTTATTGACGTGTGTTAGAAATGGGGTCTCTAGATGGCAGTGGTTTGCACCATGTGCAAGTAGGCACCCTCATGCTAGTCTGGGTAAAGGAGTCACAGAACTATGATAACCCCTGCTCACCCCCTTGGTAGCTTGCCACGCCCAGTCAGGCTTATCTCAGAGTTTCAGAGGCAATGTGTAAAGTATTTATATAGGCACAAACACACACATGCACGCACACACACATAGTAACACAATGAGAACACTACAGGAGTCCACATCAGTTTAGAAATACAGCTAAAATGTATTTGAATGAAACAAGACCAAAACGACAAAAATACAACATAGAGAAGTCAACATATACTTTTAAAAGTTTAAGCAAGTTTAGTCTATAGAAATAAATGGATGAGTTAGTTTTAGCACAAAGTACCTTAAATGCATAAAAAAATGTAAGACGGTGCAAGGCGCAGGGGAGGTGAGGCACCGGAAAAACAAAGCGATGCAGTTGTTCCTTACTACACAGGAGAGGTGATGCCTCGGTTCCTTACTGGCAGGGAGGTGATGCTTTGGTTCATTACTGCTAGGTAGGGGAGGTGATGCGTCGGTTCTTTACTGGCAAGGGAGGTGATGGGTCAGTTCCTTACTGGCAGGGGAGGTGATGCGTCGGTGTCCAGACACACTGCCTCGGTTCCTTACTGCGTTGCAGTGTCAATGAAGAATGCACACCCAGTGATGTTGCGGTAAAAATCCAGATGCGCTGTGTTGATGCGACAGCAGCGATGCAGTCGCTGTGTCGATTTCTCAGCTGCGATGCAGGCACTGTGTCAGAGTCGGAGCAAGTGTCATGGACATCAGTGGCACGGGACTTGAGACTCATGCTGCGGTGATTCTTCTGATGTGCTACAACGGCCAGTTTGCACCTGCGATGAAAGTCATGGTTGATGCTTCTAGCGGGAACCACACTTGTGGGCAGGCAGCAGCAATGCGTCAACATTTGCAGCAATGATAAAACAGGCACTGGTAGTCGATGTGTGGATTTTCTCCTTAAGATCACCAGGTTGCACTTCCAAGGGTCCAGGAACTGGATTTGGCACCACTTGGCAAGTCATGACACTCAGCAGAAAAGCCCACGCACTGGCAGATGAAAGATTTAATGGGTCTGATACTTCATAACAGGGGGCAAGCTCAACGCAAGCCCTTGGAGAACCTTGAAAGCAGGATACAGAAATCAAAGTACAGTTCCTTCACTCCCAGGAACAAAAGCAGCAAGCAGCAGGCCAGCACAACAAAGCAACAGGCAGAGTGGCAGTCCCTCCTACAGCATCCAGCTCTCCTTCCTGGCAGAATGTCCTCAGTCCAGATATGTTCTGATTTTGGGGTGTCAGAGGTCCAATACTTATACCCCTTTCTGCCTATGAAGTAGGCAAACTTCAAAGGGAAGTCTTTGTAGTGCACAAGAAAAACCTCGCCTTTCCCTGACCTGGCTCCAGACACACTACAGAGGGTGGAGACAACTTTGTGTAAGGACAGGCACATCGATAGTCAGGTGTCAGTGACAACTCCTCCCACCACTCTAGCACAGGCAGGCTGATCAACCTGGTGCTTGTCCATCGGATATGTAAGGCACACCTCAGCTCCGTTTGTCTGACTGTCTAGAGTGAAAGCACAAGAGCCAAAATGTCAGCCAACTCAGACATGTCTACAGACAGGCAGAGGCACAGAATGGTTAAGCAAGAAAATGCCCACTTTCTAAAAGTGGCATTTTCAAGCATGCAGTTTAAAAACCAACTTCACCAAAAGAAGTATTTTTAAATTGTGAGTTAAGAGACCCCCCAAACTCCAAATCTCTATCTGCTCCCAGTGGGAAATTACACTTAAAAGATATTTCAAGGCAATCCCATGTTATCCTATGGGAGAGACAGATCTTACACTAGTGAAAAACAAAATTAGCAGCATTTCACTAGTCACACCAGTACATGTCCTACCTTTTAGATGCACAGCACCATTTCCATGGGGCTGCCTTGGGCCTACCTTACCAGTGACTTACTTGTAGTAAAAGGGCAGGTTTGGGCCTGGCAAGTGGTTGCTCTTGTTAGGTCAAAATGACAGTTTACAACTGCACACACAGACAGTGCAGTGGCAGGTCTGAGATATGTTTGCAGGGCTACTCATGTGAGCTGCACAAACAGTGCTGCAGGCCCACTGGTAGCATTTGATTTACAGGCCCTGGGCACACCTGGTGCACTTTGCTAGGGACTTACTAGTGAATCAAATTTGCCTGTCATAGATAAACCAATCACCAATACAGAAAGCATAGGCACTTTAAGCCTGGTTAGCAGTGGTAAAGTGCCCAGAGTCCCAAAACCAACAACAGGTCAGAAAAATAAGAGGAAGCAGGCAAACAGTTTGAGGATAACCCTGCAAAAAAAGCCAGATACAATGAAGAGGAGTGTGTGCGTGTGTTGCTATTCAACAGGTCCTAAATTTCTGTTGTGTGTTTGCTGTGTGATGAAAAGCATGCATGCAAGCATGCAAGTGAGTTTTGATGTGCGGGTCTGCTGTGGCATATGTTGTAGGCTGGGAATGTAGATGCTGTTGGTGCTTGTGTGACGTGTGTGTTAGGAGGGGGTGTCAACGCCGTTGTTATTATTTGTGCGTGTGTGCGGGAGGGTGGCTGCTGGAGAACCAGCAGTGGATGCACGTAAAAGCTCCTACCATGGTGTGAGGCGCCGCAGCAGTTGGGGGAATGGCATCTGGGGACTAGAAGCCTAAAGAGTGCTGCAGATAATCGTTCAGGTGTGATCAGACCAGGTTCCCTGACGCTGGGTGAAGTCCAGACTCAGATGTGCGCAGACAAGCTTGCCTTTAGTGCACCAAGGGGTGTGTGAGAGAGAGAAAGAGGCAGAGCGTAGGTGTCTGGTGGGATGGTTGAAGTAGAAGTGGCAGTTGAGATAAGCTGGTCCTATTTTGTGCAATGCCTTGTATGCATGTGTGGGGAGTTTTAATTGGCAGCGTTTGTGTATTTGGCAGCCAGTGGAGTTCTCCAAGGTAAGGTGTGATGTGGGTGCTCCGTGAGAGGTCCATAACCTAGCTTCCTCTCCTATTGTTGACTTTCTGCTTGTCTGTGACCATGTACAGCATTCCGCTGCATTTTGATTAGGTTTGCATTATATAAATTCCATAAGCATACATATATATCTGCATACAGTATGTATTCTTTACAGGTCAGGAGGGGCCTTGATTCCCTTGTGGCTGTATGGCTCACATCAGGGCCGGACTGGCTACCGGGCGTTTTGGTGTGCTGCAAGCTGGGGGCTGATTTTGTTGATGGGGACCTGCGTGTGCTTAAAACCATTCAAGTGCTTAAAACCATTCCTTTTGCTTTGTTGATTTAGAAGCACACGCAGGTCCCCATCAACAAAATCAGCCCCCACCTCTGTGAAATCAGCCCCCAGCTTGGCAGCACACCAAAACGCCCGGTAGCCAGTCCGATCCTTTCATGGATCATCTTATTGGACTCTTTGTCTCTGTATCCATAGGAGAGTAGAATGGCTGAAGTCCCGGTGTCTGTAGGCTGTATGCCCTTGAGAGTAAGGCTGTTTCTGTATGAGAGCTTCATGTAGAGAAACATGCTGATTGACTTCATGTGATCATATCTCAGGCAGCTTGTTAAATTTCCTGCATCCGTAAGGCTACATGTCTCAGAGGGCCAACCTGGTTAGATTCCTGGAATATTTATGGCTCTATACCTGTCAGGTGAAGGCTAGATAGATTCCCTACCCTGGATAGGTATAGCCAGATAGCCATGAGGGAAAAGGTAAATTAGATTCATTGTACCAGTATGGTGGCCAGTGTTGGCAGCTCCCGGGAGGCAGCAGTGGAGCGGGGAGGAGTTGGGGGGTTAAAAAATCACTTACCTGCCGGCTGGCCGGCCGCTGCCTCTCGTCTGTCCTCTTCCTTGCTTCTTCTGTGCAAACATGAAGCAGGAAGCATCCGGGCTCCCAGGCTCTCCATAGCCAATCACAACGCTGCAGTGTAGCGTTGTGATTGGTCTGAGCGGCGTAGTTCATTGCTCAGCCAGGGAATTGGAGCATGGGCATGTTCTCCACCCATCACTCCTCCTGCCTGCTCTGAGAGCAGAGCAGATCCGCCTCGCCCCTACAGGACGCCGCAGCAGGAACAAATAAAATGATCATAACGTCAAGTTATGATCATTTTCTTATTTCTTTTTTTGTACTGTGAAAAGCAGTGAGGCACGCTCCTCCGCCTTAGAGGAGGTACCGCCACTGATGGTAGCGTTCCCTGGAGGAGCAGGCTGGTAGGTTTCCCTGTGCATGCATGACCATTTGCCTGGAAAGGCGGGCTTTCAGGGCTTTGGGTTCCTGTATCTGTATGGTTGCATCGCTAGGGGCAGTATGGTTGAGACCTTTAGTTCCTGTAGCTATATGCTTGTTTGGTGGCAGCCTAGTTAGAGTCCCTGTATAAGTGCGGTGGCATAGCTGGGAGGGGCAGGATAGCTGGAGTCCTTTTTATTCTTTGTATATCCGCCTGCCAGGGACGTGCAAGTCGGTTTGGGCTTGGTGTCCCAGTATCTGTAAGTCTTTGAGTCTCTATATTTGTACAGCCGCTTGCCTGGAAGAGACAAGCTGGTGTGTTTCCTGGTATCTGTGTGGACACTTCCCTTCTACGGGGAGACAGGCTGGGAACTGCAGTCCTTTTCTCTGTATTCCTCGTGCCTGGGAGCGGAGGCTGCTTGTTGCCTTAAGCCCTTGTTTCTGTGAGGCCGCGTGCCACGCACAGACAGGTTGTTACTAATCCTTATATCGGTATGGCCTCGCGCCTGGGAGGAACAGGCTGGTTAGGTTCTCCGTATGGATACGGCTGCATGCGACAGGCTGTTTATATTTCCTGTATCCTTAATAACTTTCTGTCTGGAGCTGCGGTCTCCTGTGCGCATTTTAGACGGCACGCTGGCCGAGTCCTCGGCTCCTCGTTTACTACCAGAACGCAGAAGAGGGAGGACTTTTCACAGGCGCCTTCTGGGTGGGATGGGTTGACGTTTACAGCCCTGCTTTTCTTGTACACTTGAGGCCTTACTCTAACCTTACCTGTGCGCAATACTTCCTAATTCGGGGGCAGATTTACAAGCCCCTTGCGCCTCTTTTACGCTTCCGTTGCATCACTTTTGTGACGCACCGGCGGCACAAAACCAGCCCTATGCTACGGGGTATTTACAAAGTGACGCATCTGGGAGATGCGTCACGTTGTAAAGCCCTGCGCTAGAAGTAGACGTTCCTGCGCAGGGGGGGAGTTCTGTCGCAGGAACACCTCCTAAAAGTGGCTTAGGGAAATCTACAAGATTTCACTCAGTCACTTTTGAGCCCATGCTGCTTCAAAACGCTGCGCCTGCTTGAAGCAGGCGTAAGGATTGACGCAGCATAGTGAATATAGGGCACCCCAGAACCTTGCTGGAGCTGCGGCGCGCTTGCGACACAACTCCAGCAATGTGCTGCCTTTACGGCACAGATGCGTTACGCATCTGTCCGTTTTTTGCCCCATGGTGCGCCGTATTGAAAATGCGGCGCATCCATGGTGGAGGAGCCCTGACGCACAATAACTGGCGCATCCATGCTGATATGCAGAGATGCGTCAGTTATTGTAAATCTTCCCCTCCATATTTAAAATATAAATGGCGGCGCACCAATGTTTCTTTAGTGATGACGGTTTCATCGATTTAAATATTGAGGTCAAACGACCACAATTGAATTATTGAGTGCCGATTATATGAGGACATTGCTTGCAACTAAGACTCTGTTATTTCTTGTTTTTCTTTATATTTTGTACTTTTATCTGTATTGTTCATTCACCTTTTCTGTGCACCTTGATGTCACGTGTGGCCTGCACTGTAAGTATCCGTTACCATATTAACCTGTATATTTCCTATGTATAATTACAAATACATTGGGCCCGATTCACAAAGATGAGACGAAAGCTAACTTTACGTCTTTCGCTATTCAGAAAGGGCATTTACTACTCGTAAATGCCCTTTGTGAATACCAAAAGTCAAAAAGTGTAACTTTTGGTATGAACAAAGGGCATTCACGAGTAGTAAATGCCCTTTCTGAAAAGTGAAAGACGTAACGTTAGACTTTTAGGTCTTTTGGTATTCACAGAGGGCATTTACTACTCGTAAATGCTCTTTGTTAATACCAAAAGTTGAACTTTTCGACTTTTGGTATTCGCAAAGGGCATTTACGAGTAGTAAATGCCCTTTGTGAATACGGAAAGTCGTAAAGTTAGACTTTCATCCCATTTCGCGCTTGTGAATGGGGCCCATTGCCTTTTGTGTTATCTATTTATATGTGACCGTAGTGTGTGAATTTCTATATCCTACGAACACTACACATGAATCGAGTCATGTTAAAATTGTCCACAATGCTATTCAGATCACTTTTTTGTGTGAAAACAGGCCTGAGGGAATATTTTTCCTTATTTCACATGTGGGCGGAAGCAGCAGGCTGGTCGTTGCCTTGAGGCGTCTTTATTTCTAGGGCTCCATGCCTGGAGTGGCAGCTGGCTGGATTCCAAGCATCTGCATGGCCGCTTGCCAGAGATGGACAGACGGGTTCAATAGTCTCTGTATTTGTGGGTTGCATGCCTAGGAAGGACACTCTGGTAAGATGAATTGTAACAGTATCTCAACATGCATGGGAAGGACAAGCTGGTAAGATTTTCTGTATCTGTATGTCCACATTTATGGAAGGTGCACGGTGGTTTGATGGTCTACATTTGATTGGCCGCATAACTGGGAGGGATAGGCTGAAAAGAGTCACTGTATTTGTAAACCCACATGTTTTGAAAGGTGCGGGCTGGTTAGTGTTTTCGGGACCTGCACCTGTAGAGCTACATGTCTAGAAGGATCAGGCCGGTTAGATTCCCTGTATAGGTATGGCTGAGGCTCTATGCCGTGCGTTTAATTGGGCCGGTGCTCACTGGTACGGAGTACTGGCACTTTTCAATTTTCTCTCCAGGAGTACCAGAGCTTCTCCCTAGACAGGGTGAGTATTGGCACTCACAAGGGCCCAGCATCAGTGTAGATGTTAGGTACTCCCGGGCTCTGGATCAGCAGTAGGTCACCAGTTAGCAAACAGAGAGCTAGCTCTGCTGCGTGCGCTCGACTGCAGCCAGTCAATCGGTTCATTGATTGCGTGCGGCCTGCCAGTTCCATGTTCAAGTGCAAAACAGATTGGGAAATGTGTAACCTGATATCCCATACAAGAGGGAGAGAAGACACTGAAAATAGTATTGCAAATGGAACAGAAACAAGATTTTGTTCATTGTATTCATGAAAAAACAGAATCAGATAGTTAAAGAATTCCGAGCTCCCAATCTGGCATGAGGAAGAGAGGAGGGAAGATAGAGTGGTGCAGAAACAGGAGGTAGTAAGAGCTAACGACGGGGAAAAGAGATGAAAAAACCTCTAGAAACACAAGAGGAAGTGAAGGAAGAAGAGCAACTGAGTAAAGGAGAGAGACACATAGGAGAAGAAGAGACAGGACAGGGGACAGTAAGACGGACAAGGCAAAGGAGAGAAAGGGGGACAAGTATATGGAGGGACCAAAACAGGTGCAAGATGTGAGGGACAGAAAAGAGGAATTGTATTGTTGTAATAACATTTATATAGCGCCTACTACCCCTGACGAAGCGTCAAAGCGCTTTTTCGGAAAGTAGCACGCTACTCCGGAACCCATAAAGTTATAGTGGTGAATTAGTATAGTGAAATATGACAGTAATTTGAGCGGTGGATATGTTAGTCAGTTATTTGGATTGAGAAGGATAGTTGAGGGACAGAAATGGGAAAAAGGTTTGCATTTGCATAGCGCTTGCTACTCCTAATTGGCACGGGAAAGGTTTAGACATGTTGAATTGATAAAAGGCAAGGGGTGACATTATTTGGGCACAGAAAAGAGGTGTTTCGTGGGTAGAAGGAGGGGAGACAGCAGGGCAGTGGTGAGAGGCCAGGGCAAAAGCAAGGGAAAATGGCCATGGAAACCATGTAGTATCGCATCCCAACGGGAGTCTCTAGGAAAGATCTTTTTTAGCTTAGTCTTCTGGCTGCTCTGACATAACATCTAAATGGTTCAGTGTTTGAATATGAGTCCTGTAAGAATATTGTAAGGGTGCAATCAATCTTTTCTGATATAGCTACCTCTCTGCTGCACCCAATCAAATGCGGCTCTATGAAGAAGTATTCAAAGCTAGGTATAAAATCTAATTCAAATTATTCACATACTTTTTTTCGGTACGTTTTATTCTCTCAATAACTGTGCCATAGCTTCAGCCTTCAAAGCAGCTGGTCCTGTACCATGCTCCTTTCAATGAACCATTGCCCTGCACTATCAGCATACACATGCCGACCTGTAGGGATGGGTCTATGTCACCATGCTCGTGGCTGTGCGTGACTGACTATGCCAGTGAGCAGGACGTCGGCTTGGGACCAGAGCCAAAGCAGTAACTAAGGAAGGTAAAAGCAATTGAACATCCTAAACAGTTCTGAACTCCTGGGTCTCACAGGGCCTGCTTTGCCTGACTCACTTAGGCAGAATTACTTGATCTCATTCAGAATGTCATTGAAGAATTCTCCAACCTGCCAACTCATTTGTGATGCCTCTTTCCCGCCTCTGAACTATCATTCCTCATACTAACTTGCACTGAGGCAAATTTTCAGTTGCTTGTAAGATCTGCCAATCTCCTAGTTAGAAAGGGATCAAACTTAATCAATATGCAGATATTTTTTCACAAATTGAACACAGCATCAATAATTGTGCATAATGTGAATATGCAGATATCTTACTTGCGTCTTGTGTAAACTGAACACATGAAAGTTACCCATTTGTACATGCATTGATAAAAAGAATACTCTACAGATAGCAGAACTATTTCTGTATTATTGGCAGAGTTCCATACCAAGAAAACCACAAAAAATGCTTGTCTCCTAATCAGGCGTTTAGCCCCGCCCCAATCCCTATCCGGTCTCTTAAATTTGGTAAGTACTTGCACTTATTAGTTTCCATTTAAAGCATGGGCTGTATGCCAAAGAGGGACTAGCTGTTTAAATTCCGTTTATCAGTAGGGTTGCATGCCTTAGAGCAGTAACGTCGTTATTGTGTCATGGGTCCTAGGGAAAGGAAAGACATGGCCGCACTGGCAGCTGTTTGTACGGTGAAATACAGCGATATTCAGGATTCAATGAGCCTCTCAGGTTTCTGGGCCCTGCTGCCACTAAACCTCCCGCACAAATGGGAGATACACCTCTACCTAAGAGGGTAAGCTGATTAGATTCCCTGTATATGCACGGCCATATATCTGGGGGGGAAAAACTAGTTAGAATGTTCGTATCGATATGGCAGCATGCTTGGGAGAGACAAGCTGGTTAGATGTTCTTCATCAGTATAGACAAGCTGGTCAGATGTTCTTCAACATTATAGGCAAGCTGGTTAGATGTTCTTCATCAGTATATGCAAGCTGGTTTGATGGTCTTCATCAGTATAGGCAAGCTAGTATAGGCAAGCTGGTTAGATGTTCTTCTTCTGTATAGACAAGCTGGTCAGATGTTCTTCAACAGTATAGACAAGCTGGTCAGATGTTCTTCAACATTATAGGCAAGCTGGTTAGATGTTCTTCAACAGTATAGACAAGCAGGTCAGATGTTCTTCAACATTGTAGGCAAGCTGGTCAGATGTTCTTCAACATTATAGGCAAGCTGGTTAGGTGTTCTTCATCAGTATAGACAAGCTGGTCAGATGTTCCAGACCGAGACCAGGAAGACGGTCACCCAGGCCCTCGTCACCAGCCGACTGGACTACGGCAACTCCCTCTATGCCGGAACCACTATCAGACTCCAGAAGAGACTCCAGCGAATCCAGAACGCCTCAGCAAGACTCATCCTGGACATCCCCCGACACGGCCACATCTCCGGACACCTGAGAGACCTGCACTGGCTCCCGGTCAACAAGAGAATCACGTTCCGACTCCTCACCCACACACACAAAGTCCTACACAACCAAGGCACAAGATACCTCAACAACCGGGTCAATTTCTACACTCCCACACGCCAGCTTCGATCAACCAACCACGCCCTCGCCGCCGTCCCCCGCATCCGAAGAGCCACCACAGGAGGAAGATCCTTCTCCTACCTCGCCGCCAAGACGTGGAACTCCCTCCCGACCCACCTCCGCCTGACCCAAGACCACCTCGCCTTCAGGAAGCAGCTCAAGACCTGGCTGTTCGAGCAGTAGCGGACCCCCCCTCCCCAAGCGCCTTGAGACCCTCCGGGTGAGTAGCGCGCTATATAAATGCTGTGATTGATTGATTGATTGAACAGTATAGACAAGCTGGTCAAATGTTCTTCAACATTATAGGCAAGCTGGTTAGATGTTCTTCAACAGTATAGACACGCAGGTCAGATATTCTTCAACATTATAGGCAAGCTGGTCAGATGTTCTTTAACATTATAGGCAAGCTGGTCAGATGTTCTTTAACATTATGGGCAAGCTAGTTAGATGTTCTTCATCAGTATAGACAAGCTTGTCAGATGTTCTTCAACATTATAGGCAAGCTGGTTTGATGGTATTCATCAGTATAGGCAAGCTAGTATAGGCAAGCTGGTTTGATGTTCTTCCTCAGTATAGACAAGCTGGTTTGATGTTCTTCATCCGTATAGACACGTGTTTTGAATTTCTTCTTCACTTTAGATAAGCTGATTTGAATTTCTTCATCAGTATAGACAACTGTGTTTGATGTTCTTCAGCAGTATAGACATGCTGGTTTGATGTTCTTCATCAGTATAGAAAAGCTGTGTTCTTCATCGGTATAGACAACTTTGCTTGATGTTCTTCATCAGAATAGACAAGCTGGTTTGATGTTCTTCAGCAGTATATCTCTATATTTCCGACAGGAAGACAAGTTGGTTGGAATCTCTTTACCTGTCCTGTGCCTTGGAATGACAAGCTAATAAGGTTCCCTGTTATAGTATGGCTGCATCGCTAGGAGGGACAAGCTCACTAAATTCCCTGAATCAGTGCGACCACATACCTGGTAGGGACAAGGAGTTTAGAAACACTGTATCGGTATGGCCGCATACCTTGGAGCAGAGGTTTTTGAACTGGGGGGCGGGCTCCCCTGGGGGTGCCTTAATTTATCCCAGGGAGGGCGCCAGGCTCGGAACAAGAGAAGCATCTTGCTGATAAAAGTGCTTTGTTTTAAGTGGGAAAAAAAGAGTATCAGTAAGACACTCTGTAATGTGCAATGGCTGACACCTTTTGTCATTTACATACTGGCTGGGAGTAGATGTCAAAAGAGGAGAGACTCCAAATATTCCTTAAACTTCCCCCTCCCACTATTACTGATAATGAACTGTGGATACTTTTACACTTTAGTAAGACCTGGCTGACCAGAATAATATGTTTGGCAATCGTGTATTTGATCGCATTTTTAAAAAGTGTTATAGAACTTGACTGCAATATTTAAAGTGTAGACATATTTAAACATTGCAAATTTATTAAAATAATTGTTATAAATTCAAGGGGTGCCTGATGATTTAAAACATTTTTTTTTTATGGGGGGCCAGGCTTTAAAATGTTTGAAGACCATTGGCTTGGAGGAACAAGCTAGTTAGGTTTTCTTTCCATTATGGCCGCATGCCTGAGAGGGACGTGCTGGTTAGATTTCTTGTATATGTGTTGTGGCATCCGAGGAGGGTGCAAGCAGACCAAATTCCCTGTATCTGTATGGGCGAATGCTCCGGACGACCTGGTGGAGGTTCCCATACATGGGCTGGGTGTGCCAGGGAGCAGCAGCGGGCTTGGTGTTCAGGGATGGCCTGAGCTTTGCAGTGTAATGTAGATATGTATAGATCAATTTGGCACCAAAATCCAACACAAAGTACACACTTGAGCATATGGGTAACCACAGCTTAGCACACACTGTCTGTTTGGCGTGATTACCTTTGGAGATCTGCAAATATACTCGTATCACGTGCACTCATGACACATCTGAGAAAATATCCTTTCACACCCTGGAAGAGGAACTTTATAGGGACCAGGGCTTGACTCAACTTGCAGCTAGGCCCTGGCTCCATAATAAAAAAAAAAGGAGTGGGAGAACTTTGCGACCAGTCCTGTTGTGAAATGACGTTGTCCATTTCGCCTCATGCGGAATCACCCTGCCTGGAACAGCACAAGTTTACAAAGACACCCCGTCCACCCCTCTTCGTTAGTTCGACGCCCCCTCTGCCCCTCGGTACTCTTCACTACTGACTCTGGGGACTCTTACACAAAGCTTTACCATTCCCGCCTGCTGCCTGGCATTATTCTGAACTGGGTCCATACCCCCTCTTCCACGTATCTGATCCAAAGTGCAAATGAGGCTACAAGCTAGCTTGCAAATCTTCACCAAAAGCCCAAAATATAATTCAAATAAAAATAAGTAAAAACCTACACACAGTAAAGCAGTTCAACATTTACCTTAGTTAATGCCTCCTAACTGCAAGCCAGCAAACAGGGAGGCGTGCTAAAATCCCACCCCAACAAATCCTTGTTGTGTAAACATCATGGTGGGGAGTTTGTAATTCTCAATATTTCTCACGCACCGGGCGCGGCCTCTGCAAAGCCGAGGTATAGGTTCTGGGACCTGGGAGTGACCTTGTGTTGCCAAAGGAACATTTTGACAACAAACTAGGGAGCAAACAAGCCGTGAAGGTGAAAGTCAAACAGTGGCCTGCTCCAGAGTGTATGCCTGTCCGTCGGCGCTGCTCTTCCCAGGCTTCTGTTGCACCAGACTGTGGTGCAGGGACATCCACCCAGCTCACAATCCGTCCACTCACTAAGATCCACCCATTCCACTCAACCACCCGTTAGTCAATCCATCAGTCTGTCTGCCCATCCGTCCATCCCATTTACGCAAGCACCCATGTCCCTCCATTCACCCATCTGCCCATTCACTCTCCAAGGTCATCCATCTATCCTTGTGGCCAATGCCACCATCTATTCAGCCATCTTCTCACGCACACCCCATCCGGTCAATCCTACACTCTTCACCCATCCATTAATCCATTGCCCTGCCCATCCACCCCCTTCCATCCATCCACCCATTCATTCATCAATCTGTACACCTATCCACCTCAAACAGCAATGATAGAAACATCAACATCCTCAAGTTAAATGAAAACCTGCTGTGTAAATACAAACCTTAATCTCAAATTATATGTGAGGAAAATAAAAAGGAAGGAAAATAAATTGGAAAACCAGAATAAAACCCCCAAAAAGCAGGATAAGCAACAGGCCAGAGCTTTTCAAAAGTTCTACAACGTTATTGTGTTCTGTTAAACATGTCTCTTTGTTCCATTCAGGACTCGATGGCATTGGATAACTGCAGTGAAATCCAGTTTTGATACCTGTTCCGAATCAAGTTAAAATTGCATCGCGCACCTGTCAACGGATTAATATACCATTAGGCTGTAACACGTAACAGTGCTGAAATCACAGACACCTGCTGCTCTTGCTTAGCTCAATAAAGGACAGCGGGCATCACGCTGAAATCGCGGCTGCATGGGTGCTGCTGTGGGTGTTCCCAGAAACACCCATGGAATCTGAAACATTCCCAGATTTACAAGGTTTCGTAAACCACAAAACCCTGCAACGCTGGCATCCTTGCACTATGGCGAAAGGGAGCCTGCGATGGCGCATGGCAGCCCAGTGTGCTCCAGCGCAGGGGAAAGGGACACGAATGTGCTGTATCTCATAGATACGCGAAACAGCACCATTGAGCCCTTTTCTTTTGATGCAGGGCAGCGCCGCAAGATTCCTTGCGACGCTGCCCTGCGCCAAAACCTTGTAAATGCGGCCCTGTGTATTATACGAATAGGTCATCCCCACACCATCATCTGATAGTCGATGCCCGGTCCAATGCATATCATCATGTGCTTGCGGACCCCGACTAAGGCATGGAGCAAACCACAAAAATGCACCAGGGCGTTTACCCCTTCAGTCATCATTACCACACTGCATGTAGTGTTCTGCCTACATCATAATTTGTGTCCTGCCTACATTATTGTCCTAATATGTAAAGCCTGCATACATCTGCATGGTTTTATCTGTATCCTTCTTACATTAATATGACTCTGTGTGTGTCCTGTGTAAAATAATCACGGCAGAAGTTGTGTCCTTTGTATATCCTCCAAGTTCTAATTATATCCTGTTTAAATCACTACAGCTTTATTTGAACCCTGTTTATACCATCACGGTTGTAGTTGTGTTTTGTTGACATCCCCATAGGTGAATTTGTGCGCTGCTTACACCCTAATGGACATATTTACAGCCTGTATGTGTGGTCTGCTTTCATTAATATGCTTGCATTTGCTGCAGCGGCTGCCATAAGCAAAGGGTGGTGGGGCGGGGGGTCACACGGAGGCGTCGCGCAGACGGGGGTTGGGAAAACAATATAAAATTGAAAATAAAACACCTTCTCCTCCTCTTCCTGGGTGAGGTCCAAAACAGTCCATGGGACGGACTCCCATAGTAGCCAGGTGCTTCAGAGCAGCATGGGGATTGGTCTGAGCAGGCAGGAAAGACACTGTGCCCAGACCAGGGAGTCTGTGGGGTTTCTCCAGCCTGGCTGCCTAATGCAGCTGGGCTGGAGAAAACTTAGTGCGCTTGTGTGTTTTGGTCAGCCTGAGATGGCCGGCCAAAACACATATGCCCACTGTGGGAGTGGAGTGAACGTTGCACTCCTCCTCCCCCCTCCCATGCCTCAGCCCCGCCCCTCGCAACACCGCTGTCTAAGAGCCGGCAAATGTAAAATAAAATGATGCAAGAACATCGTTCTATTTTACATTTGCTGGCTCCGAGCCAGGCAGTGGGGCGATGCTCCTCCGCTATTGCGGAGGAACACCCACTGTGTATTTGTAACATTCTTAAAACATCATTCAAATAGTTGTTTTCAGCTTTTCCCGGTTTCATTCATGCATTGCGGGTTGGATCAAGGCTGGAAAATCTTGGAATAGAAAGGCTGGGCCGGCATCGGACACGCCGCATGTATGGCGGTCCTGCCGCCCCCGATGACCACACAGGGGCGGGCCTGTCGCGCGCATGGGTGACGCGACAGGTGCGTCCCGCCAATCGTTGGTCTCTACGTTGTTGGGGCGTGACCCGGAAGTGATTGTAATCACTTCCGGGGCACGCATCGCAGCATGGCTAGGCCGGTTAGAACCGGCCTGGCGCGAATAGATTTTTGGAATAAAAGGCTGTGGAGCGGCGTAGTCTACCTCTTTGCTCGCCGCTCCCACAGCCTGCCCCTTAAGGACAACAGCCTCGCTAGGAGGCTGTATTTTTATTTTCTTTTTGTTTGTGTTCAGGTGCCGGCGTCGGGCGGCGTTTTCCAGGCTTTCGGAGCAGCGAAGGAATTCCGGAGGTCAGAGCGGGTCTGGAGCAGCGAAGGAATTCCAGAGGGCAGAGCGACGTTGGTGCTCCATTTCCCGTCGGGAGCAGCGAAAATAATCACAGGGACAGAGCAGCATAGGTGCGCGCGGGACACAGCGCAATTGGTATGTTGTATGTGCGTTTGAGTGGAAGGTATTTGCTTAAAAGCAGACCTGGCCGCGTAGTCGTTAATGCTGGTACACTGAGATTTCTCCTTGAACCCAGTGAACAACAGTAACGCGCTTGCTTAGCTTAAAGGAGGTCGTTGTTTGTTTTTAGAACAGCTGTGTGAGGTGCGCGACCTGGTGCAATCAGCTGAACAAAGCGCGCGCTATATTAAATTCGGTGGAGGCACTGTAAACGAGTGCAGGGAGATTGTGGAGGGCGCGTGTATAGCGCCAATTTGTAGAGAAACAAGCGCGTTGAAAGCGTGGTTGGGGGGGCTTAAGTATAGCTCTCAGTGTCGTTAATAATTCTGCAGCTGACATTCAGTAGTCATCTCGATTAGAGACGCAATCTTGGAAACAATTTCAGTCGCGAGGCTCCGGGGCAATGTAAAGTACAAAGCTCTCGGGACCTATACAGTTGGCAGAAGAAGGTGCATGTGGCTAACAGCCTCTTTAGTTGTGCATTGCAGCAGTTTAGCGCGGCGCGTCACTGTGGCCTAATGGTTAAGGTCTTACACTCTTACTCTCAAGGTCAGTTGTTCAATTCCTGGTGTTAAGGTATCTGTTTCTTCAATTAAAGGTGTAGGAAAAGTAATTTATTTTGCCTCGATTAGAGGCTTCACTCGATTTGTTTGGATTTTATCTTGTAATTTTGTCGCGCAAGGGTTCAAGGGCTGCGTCTGCCGCCCATCTGTCTTTCTGCTTCTGCTAGTGCTTCGACTGCTCCAGACACAGTGGTGAACATGTGCAAGCTATTTGAGCCCTGTGGAGGCCTTTAACAGAGGCACTCCTTGACAAAGAAGTCTGGCAGGACCATTTGTGCAATAAGATCCTGTATTTAAAGGTTGGTGAAGGCGCGTGTTTAGCGCGAGGGTGCCAGAGCCAATTTTAGCAGGACAAAAAAGCATTAAAAGCACGGGGGCAAGCATAATTTGGAACATTCTGTGTGGATGGCGGGATTGGAGCGAGTTAGGCACAAATCGGAGGGGGTTAGCCATGGGGCCTGTACAGTCAATGCCTGCACCGTGGGATTTTGAGCACAGCATCAATCACCATAACGGTGCATCTGGCTAGCGTTGGAGGTGGGATATCTGAGCAGCCATGTTGGGGTGGGGTATTCCCCATTGGGTTAGCATCACATTTAGACGGTTGTGGGGTCAGGGCTGGGCAGATTATGTTATGAAAGCTCTGGTGACTTTTGAAAGGTATTTGGTAACAAACCTAGGGGAGTGCTATTGGGCAATGTGCTACCCACTGTTTTAGCACCATGTTTTGGGCTCACGTGGGAATCAAGGGCTGTTCATGGAACGTTTACTTTATCATGCCAGTTTTCCTGGATCATGGGAGGCACAGCTTCTCCCAGCCTCTCCGGAGGCATCACCCGACCTTGTTCTTGCTGTAATCTAGATTACAAGCAACTGGGTTCAACGCGGGGTGCGCAGCAGTTGGAATGTTAAAACTACAAGTGTCAAGACACCTTAAAACGAATTAGCTATTGTCAACAATGTACTTGCAACATCGGAAGCGGTTATTGGGTCTGTAGCTCGTTGGTGCGTGTTATTATGGCACCGTATTACATGTGCATTGATACTGGGTTGTTCCTAATGGGTTTAACATTTTAAGGTATCTCCAGCTACACTGTGAACTTACTTTTGGTTATGTTGGGCATGGCTGGCTTTCCCTGCATGATTTTAGCAACAACTTGTCTTTTAACTATGACTTCAAAGTGAACTTTGGAGCACCTCGAACAATAGGTGATATTTCCACCGATATCTCACGCATTTGGTGCACAAGTTATGTACATTTTATCCCCTGTGCGAACCTACTGACTTTCGCCATAACATGTGAAAAATATAAGGAGGTTACTCTCAGGCCTGGTTTTTATTCAGGCCTTTTTTCTGGTTACTAGTGCCTTTTTTGTCATAAATGGCAGGGCCTCATCATCTTCCCAGAATATATATAGTCTATAAGCTATCTATACAGGGAGGCTATTGTTCAGCTGACTGGTGTTAGGCAGGTACCATATGAGAGGGTCCATATATGCCTTATATGATCTACAGTGAGTGAGTGGCTAGGGTAGGGTTTAGCACAGGATCATATGGACTGCTCAAGTTAGGCAGCCACAATTGAAACTCACGCCGCCTGGTCCTAAAAGCCCACATTCAGCCAGCGATCACTGAGAAATTCTTTGGTCTGTGCCTTAGCTGATGGCATGGGATCGCAAAAAACAGTGATAGGTTTAGATCCATCACGTTATCATGCCTGTTTTTAAACCCAGAGAGAATGCAACTGGTGCTATGCTAAGCGCTCTCAGCGGACAGTTTGATGTTAATGCACGTGGTGCTATGCCAGTCCTCATTGAAAAGTCTGAAGTCAATGGTCGGCACAGTACTTGAATTTTTGAATAGAAAACTAAGAGCGAAGGTTTGCGCGCCCATGATGGTTTGTAACACCATGCATGGATAAGTGGGCTTTGGCCGCTTCACAAGGAATGCAAGTATGGCTTCGACATTTGTAGGATTACATTGAGTTTGGGCCGCTTCACGAAAAATGCAAGTTATAGATGCCGCTTTTGTCAGTTACGCATTCTTTTCACACTTAGCCCAATCTTGGGGGTTTACCGATTGGGGTAGTTACCTTTAGCGTGATGAGGGGGGCTGGTGCATCAGAATGCAAAGAGCTCAAGGTTACAGGCCCATGCGTGTTAATGGTCACATTGGAAGTGTGGCAGCGGCAGGTTTTTGGCACTTATGGCCTGGCCGGGGCAATTTGTTGCCATCAGGATGGCCGAATCATTGGCGTTTGTAGTACGAAACGTGATTTGCTCTTCAGTGGCCATTCACATCCAGATATTCCAAGCTGTCATGTGACAGCAACCCATTCCACAGTTGTGAGGTCGGTCCTGCGAGGCGCTGGCCCAGGTAAGGTCACTCAAGCGCATTCTCGCCACGAATGATGTCACATCAGTGCGTCCCATGCCTTGCTGTCACGCCTTCATGAGTACTTAAGCACACGTGTGCAGTTACACATACAAAGTAGGGTACTGCCGAACAGTATCTAGACACCCATTGCACCGACACCTATACATTAGAAACCCATTAGGTCACAAGGAGGGTGCAGCAATATATGCCGGTGGTTGTCACATGGTACCGGTGCACCCATGTGCTCTATTGATATGTATGCATATTACTAATTCATTGTGTCACACTTTATCTCTGCACCCAGGTGCCAGAACACTGGTTCATTGGATGTCCGTGTTGTAGCATACGCTACCCGTCCGCCCTATATACCTGATCAAGCATTAGAGGCATATGGTTTGTCACGCGGTATCTCTGCACTCGATTTCTGCGATACACTGTACCTACAGTTCATGGCTTGTGCACTTATAGTGTGTTTGGATGCCTATTAGATCTTGCATTCGTTTTGTGTCACACATTGTATCACGCTGTATCTTTTACCCAAAGTCAAAAACACTAATCATCTGTGTTTGATTCTCATTTATGTATGGCTGGATCCATGACTGTTACATGAGAGGCGCTCCACACCACAATGACTGCAAGATGTGGACAGACAGGGGGACCGGAAGATCCGGGACGGGAGTGGCAAGCAGCGGAATCAAGGCTGATGGGCGATCAATGGAAAAGCTCAGGAGGTGCCGGCGTGCAGGGGTGAGATGGTGCTGCGCATGCACTGGATTGGTTGAATAGATGTGTGTCAACCATTTGTTGTTGCCAGCCAGGGTATTTAGCAGTACGCTACTTTGCAGGTGTAGGTGTCAACCATTTGTTATTGCCAGATGTGGTATTTTAGCTGTACGCTATTTCACAGGCCTAGGCCTGGCCAGCTCGACTGAACCCAGGTTTTAATAGGCGGATCCAGCACCCCTGGTTGGGAAAAGGTATTCTGCCATTACGGCACCCGTGCTCGCAGGTGCCATCGTAGGCGAGCTGTTGGGATGCTCCGCAGTAGGGGTAGAAGCTTGCGCAGACCCTATCCCAGAACATAGTGGTCCAGTGTAGGTTGTGTTCCAATATATTTTCATGGGGGATCTTGGGGGGCCCGTAGGGGCCCTCCTGGTGTAGCCTTCCAATGGGGCACTTCCACGGCAATGGGTGTCTGTCTGGGGCATTGTGTCTATTGGGGCACATCGCGCTGCTATCAAGTGGGGCTGTTTAGGTGGCTCCCAGAAGATGTCATTTAAAAGTCAACCCTCGCATTATTATCCTACACTCAGGGTGGGGATGACCGGGTACGCTTGGGTAATAAGGGGGGCTGGGCAAAACACTAGTCACAGAAGTAGGCGGGTAGGCACGTCTATGCCCGGGGTACATCCGGGCACGAGGACTGCAAAGATCCCATAAGGGGAGGCTATCTAGGGCTCCACACCCCCGGACTATAGAGTCGCGCTTCTTAAAAGACGGCATCCATCTGTCAAAGTTAGGGATTTGTAATTTTTATGGAGGATCTTCTAGCCGAGTTAGTTGGGTATAGGGGCTGGGCATGACCTTTCGGTGAGTTTTTTGGGGGGGGCCTGATAGTCGGTCAACTATGCAGGCCTGTGGCGGTAAGGTCATGATTGGTGAGCAGTAAATTTAAGGTCCTTAGAGGGCGGCGCCATTCTTGAATGGCGTCGCCCAAGGGGGAGGGACAAGTGGTCTCTCATAGAACTCCAGGGGCAGTTACAGCCGGTTGGCTGGATGGGTGCGGGGGAGGGGGAGTCACGCTTTTCCAGTAGGATGCTTGGCCACCCCGCACGTGCACAAGGGCGCAAGTAAATGGCGCATAACTGCAAGGGCCCCTTATGGAGAGAAATTACAGGACGTACGGGGGTGACCTGGGGGGGAAGTACCCTCACGGGAAATGGGCTCTCTGTGCATGCGCACTCCGGTTGGAGGGCGGGCATAAGGGCGTACGGGGGCGACCTGGGGGGTAAGTACCCACACGGTAAACGGGCCCCCTGCGCATTCGCACTCCGTTTGGAGTGCGGGCATAATTTGATAAGGATCTGGCACCTGTTAATGACCTTGCCGTAGGCTCAAAATAGGGATACGCAGAAAATGAAATGTTATTGTTATGATTATTGATTATGTAATGTTTAGATTCGGATAGGAATATCTTTGTATTAGAGATATGTTAAGGTTAGGAAAATTACACCTGTACCTATCCAAGTAATCAATGTAATGGTTTTCTGCGAATTGTTTAAATATTATAATTAAAATTGTTGATTTAATTTTATGTTAATAAATACGGCCGGGGGTTTACGACTCCCTAATCCAAAAATATAAATCCCTTGTGTGAGGCGTGTTACTGTCTTAGTATTGATAAGGGAGGAGGGGGTCTCGGCTGTACCTGCCCATATAGAAAGGCGGGGCCGGCATCGGACACGCCGCATGTATGGCGGTCCTGCCGGCCCCCGATGACCACACAGGGGCGGGCCTGTCGCGCGCATGGGTGATGCGACAGGCGCGTCCCGCCAATCGTTGGTCTCTACGTTGTTGGGGCGTGACCCGGAAGTGATTGTAATCACTTCCGGGGCACGCATCGCAGCATGGCTAGGCCGGTTAGAACCTGCCTGGCGCAAATAGATTTTTGGAATAAAAGGCTGGGGAGCGGCAGAGTCTACCTCTTTGCTCGCCGCTCCCACAGCCTGCCCCTTAAGGACAACAGCCTCGCTAGGAGGCTGTATTTTTATTTCCCCACCCACCGTCCCCTAAAAGCAGGTATTACAGGGTGTATTGTGAAGAAGTTAATTTTCAGGTTCACATGGTCACATTTATCAGATGTGTGATGATTTTCTTTCCCATTGTTTTAGGAGATGGTTTTATTGAACAGGTCATGTTTATTGTTGTATTTTACTTCCTTCAAGTTAACATGATAATGTCTATTCATAGGTGTGACAGTTTATTTCCCATTATTATGGGAGTTTGTTTTTTCTTGAATAAATTGTTTATTGTCGTATTTTAGTGCTATTCCTTGGTCAGGCGGTAAGGTCATGATTGGTGAGCAGAATTTAAGGTCCTTAGAGGACGGCGCCATTCTTGAATGGCGTCGCCCAAGGGGGAGGGACAAGTGGTCTCTCATAGAACTCCAGGGGCAGTTACAGCCGGTTGGCTGGATGGGTGCGGGGGAGGGGAAGAACACGCTTTTCCAGTAGGATGCTTGGCCACCCCGCACGTGCACAAGGGCGCAAGTAAATGGCGCATAACTGCAAGGGCCCCTTATGGAGAGAATTTACAGGACGTACGGGGGTGACCTGGGAGGGGAAGTACCCTCACTGGAATTGGGCCCTCTGCGCATGCGCACTCCGGTTGGAGGGCGAGCATAAGGGCGTACGGGGGCGACCTGGGGGGAAGTACCCACACGGTAAACGGGCCCCCTGCGCATTCGCACTCCGTTTGGAGTGCGGGCATAATTTGATAAGGATCTGGCACCTGTTAATGACCTTGCCATAGGCTCAAAATAGGGATACGCAGAAAATGAAATGTTATTGTTATGATTATTGATTATGTAATGTTTAGATTCGGATAGGAATATCTTTGTATTAGAGATATGTTAAGGTTAGGAAAATTACACCTGTACCTATCCAAGTAATCAATGTAATGGTTTTCTACGTATTGTTTAAATATTATAATTAAAATTGTTGATTTAATTTTATGCTAATAAATACGGCCGGGGGTTTACGACTTTCTAATCCAAAAATTTAAATCCCTTGTGTGAGGCGTGTTACTGTCTTAGTATTGATAAGGGAGGAGGGGGTCTCGGCTGTACCTGCCCATATCACTGTTCGCATCAGACATATTCCATAAATGCTTAATCCCAGGCCTCACATCCATAACCAACCACTATTGGAAATTAGAATCAGATAAAAGATTAGGGCTCATATCAATGTGGTTCATGCAAAGGAGTGCTGCATGGACATTTCAGCCTACATTGATCGAACAAGGAAAAATTGTGCAAAGCCAAATCTACAAAGTCATTTGATGATGATGTCATTAGTGGTGTTCGTGCAAAAAATGACAGATCTTTGCATTGCTAAGTCTTGTTATACGATGCAAGGTGAGGGAGTGGTGTATTGTATGAAACTTGCAACCTGAAGTACACCCTTGTGTATAACCCAGGAAAGGGTAAGCTGTGTAAAATGAGTCTTTCACTTAATTGACGTGTGAGAATGTAACACAATAGTCCACTTGTTAATTTTTTGCACCTCGTTTCATTTGGTGGTACGCTTTCATGTAAAAATTTTGAAGCAATGCTAAACTAAAAAAGTATTGGCAAAGTCAGTCAATAAAATTAAACTTGTTCGGTTAATTAAAACCATAAAAGCATGCTACATTGTATTGGCAAAGTCAATTGATCTCGCCTATGTTATATCTATTAGCATTGTTAATGATTTTGTTTAGCCATGTTGTCATGGGAGTCGATTCACCAAAATGTCCTGGGGTAGCAGAAGTGACATCACATACCCTTTGACCCTAATTACATCACAGGAACTGACATCATATGAACCTTGACCATGATTTTGTCCAGGAAGGCATCTCTCATCACCCTAACATCACAATATTTGGCATAGCTAAAGTTCCACAATAACTGTATGATTAACACCCTCAGCTGTCCACATTTAGAGCAGTATCTTTGAACAAAGTAGTCTCTACACTGGCCAAGATGAAAAGCGGCTCTCCCCTTGACCCTGCCCCTGTAAGATCCTTAAAAACAGTGTCCCCTAGCATAGCTCTCACTATCATGGAACTAATCAACATCTCTCTTTTGCAAGGCTCTGTTCCTCCGAACTGGAAGAGCGCTGTTGTCAAGGCTTTTCTCAAAAAACCTCAACTGGACCCTGATGACATGGCCAACTACAGACCAATCTCGCTTCTCCCATGCATCAGCAAGATGGCTGAGAAATTGGTTAATGTGCAACTTTCCCAGTACCTCGAGGCCAACAAACTCCTGCGTCAGTCTCAAACTGGATTCCGCCCCGGCCATGGCACGGACACCGCACTCCTCGCTGTCATCGAGGAGGCAAGGTGCATTCTGGATTCAGGAGGATCAGTGGCAGTGATCCTCCTGGACCTCAGTGCAGCCTTTGATACGGTGGACCACCGTGTCCTTCTCCATCGTCTGGCCAGGGCAGGAATCGCGGGCGCTGCGCTCGCTTGGATAGACTCTTTTCTATCAGGCCGCTCATTCCAGGTTTGGGACGGCAACTCACACTCTGCCCCTCTACCACTCTCAAGCGGAGTCCCCCAGGGGTCTTCGCTTAGTCCCACCCTGTTTAATGTTTACATGGCCCCCCTTGAGGATGTCGTTACCCCTTACGGGATAAAAATAGTGAGCTATGCGGACGACACGCAACTGGTCGTCTCATTATCTCACCTTGACAACCACCCAGACAACCTATTGAACTGCCTCCAGGACGTTCACGGCTGGATGAGCGAGTCCTCTCTGAAGCTCAACGGAGTGAAAACTGAAATCATGCTCATGGGCAAGAAATGGACAACCATTCCCCCGTCGGTCTGGCCAGACGTTTTCGGTGAGGTGCCAACCCCGAAAAAGGAAATTAAGACACTGGGAGTCTGGCTGGAACCTGAGCTGACCATGAACACCCAGGCAGCCAAAACAGCAGGAATCTGTTTTGGACTCATGCGATCCATCCGCAAGATCCTTCCACTTCTTCCTCCCCTATCCAGAAAACTACTGGTTCAGGGTCTCATTCTTGCCCGGCTAGACTACAGCAACGCCGTCTACCTCGGTGCCCCCGAATCCACCTTGGCGAAACTCCAACGCACTCAAAATGCGGCGGCGCGGCTCATTATGAGTCTCCCCCCCAGAGCTTCGGCCAGGCCTGCCCTCAAGGCCCTACATTGGCTTCCTGTGCGCCAGAGGGTAGAATTCAAGGCTCTGTGCACTGCCCACAAACTCATCAACGGTGTAGGCCCAGCTGCCCTGAAAGACATGGTCACCCCCTACAAAGCTCCCAGACTCCTGCGCTCGGACAACGAACGCCTGGCCACTGTCCCTAGATTCAGGAAGGTACGCACCGGTGGGCGACGCTTTGCGGTCAAAGCGTCCTCAGGATGGAACTCACTTCCTCGCAGCCTGCGTCTGGAATCCTGTCACCTCCTCTTTCGTAAAAGACTGAAAACTTTCCTTTTTCCCAAATAGTATCCCTCCCCCTCCCCTCAGATCTCCACTGATCTCATAGCGCGGGGATGCCTCCGGGTCACCAGGCGCTCTATAAATCGCTAAATAAATAAATAATATAACAGCATAGCACAGATAAATGTCTATTTTAGATGCCACCTATTTTATGGTGTGGACTTGAAATGTGAAAGTTCTGGTGCATAATTCTTGCCCTGAATTGCTGAGAGTGATCAAAGTAAATAAGGTAGACCTTTTCTAGGCGGGGGTTCTCCCCCTGAGAAAAATTTGAAAAGGATGGGGTGAAATCGTGCATTTTAAAGCAAAATTGTGCGCGTGTGAACGTGTGTATATTTATATATATATATATATATATATATATATATATATATCATCCCCAGAATTCCACTTCGCAGTGAAACAAGTAGCACGCACTCACAGTCTGTTGAGTTTTACCCAATTATTTTATTTTCCTTTTTAGTTCTCCAGTCTCCAAATTAACCAACGCGTTTCGCCATCCACCGATGGCTTGATCACGCCATCGGTGGATGACGAAACGCGTTGGTTAATTTGGAGACTGGAGAACTAAAAAGGAAAATAAAATAATTGGGTAAAACTCAACAGACTGTGAGTGCGTGCTACTTGTTTCACTGCGAAGTGGAATTCTGGGGATGATACAATACGGCATGGCTCTGCCTTAGCACAGCACCGGATTAAGACGCGCCAGGGGTCCTACGAACGGAGCCGATTTGGGTGGATATATATATATATATATATATATATATATATATATATATATATATATATCATGTGAGCAAGGGCCGAGTGGCTCGAAACGCGTCATGGACTAGGCACGTAACCTTTTTTGAATAAACACCATTTTCAAGCACTGGCGATTGAAGTTGTCCGTTCCTATCGTTGTGCGAGACTGCACATTTGGGAAGTTTCTTTGATATATATATATATATATATATATATATATATATATATATATATATATATATATATATATATATATATATATATATATATATATATATATATATATATATTGGGACCCGCAGTGGAAAACTATATAAAAATCACCTGGTTTGTCCAGCAATGTGTGACAGAGCTCTTCAGTTATTCCATGTTTGTTCATTTCGTGATGTTCGTGTTTTTTGGCTGTGCAGTGCTGGTGACCACCTACCCTCATAGCAGATATGTCTTCTGTAAATTTAAGAGGTATGAGTTACAATTTGCTGCTGGCCGCTAAATCAGGCCCTTAGTATTTTTTGTGGCCCATAATTAATGTATACGCAAATACATAACTATATTATGCGACGGTGAGCCATAGGTCAGCTCTTCTTACCATATCTGCAAAGCGTAAGCAAGTTACTAATTGAGCTGTTTACAATTCGTAGGTTGTAAGCTGAGAATTGCGCTTGAGTGTGCGACTGGTTTCTGGGCTCTATTGCTGGGCTGTGAATGGTGCAATTATCTAGGAGATAGAAATGTTTTCAGCTGTCTTTGGAAGGGCCTATCCTTCTGGGTGCTTCTAAAGTTGGCCAGTATTGAGTCCCAGAGCTTGGCGGCTTGTACTAAGAAAGCAGTGCCTCCTACAGATGTCTTATGGTAAGCTATTATGAGAATCAGTGGTGCAAGCCTGGAGCACATTGTTCCGTTTGATTTGTATTGCTTGAATTTAACTTGCAGGTAGAGAGATCCTTTTCCTTGGGAGGCTCCTTGGACAATGCAGAGTACCTTGAACATTGCCCTTCTAGCTATGGGTGTAGGCTATATAGTGGATTAACTGCAAGACTGGAACCATGCTTTCTCTTGGATGATGGCAGGGAAGAAGCCTTACAGCAGCACTTTAGATGAGTTGTATTCTGGGTATGCTGAATGTGGGTCCACCAAGTGGTGGGCTATTGACATAGTCAAGTTTAGAGATTACGAATGTGAGGAAGGATCACAGTTTATGCTGGTATGCAAGGAATGGGAGGATACAACATAGTGTTTTCATTGTGTAGAAGGCACTCTTTGTAACATTGTTAAAATGTAGTATCAGGAATAGGTCTGAATCCACGATTACCCCTAGGTTTCTAACTTCTCTTGATTTTGTTGGTGGGGCTTAAAGTTCCTTAGGCCATATTGCAGTAGGCTGGTATTTTTGCCATTGTCCACAGGTCATGATCTCTGTCTTTATGGCAGCTTTAGATGGTTATTCATCATCCATGTGTTTATGGCACACAAGCAGTCATCAAGTAGTGAATTATAAAGGTCTTCAGGACTATCTGTAGGAAGCTGCCTCTGTATATGATATTGCCACCAGGTGGTAATACTGTGAACAGAGTTCAGGGGTTCCCCAGAAGTGCACAGGGCTCAATGTAAAGCCCAAAGTACTCTATTTGTGGTAGTGTGGTCGAGTAGCCTAACACAGAGAAGTGGAAGACATTTCTTGCACAACAGTGATCAATAATAGACACACAAATCTAGAAGGAGATCCAGACTAATTTAAGAAAATTATACTTTGTTTATATCTTATTTTTAAGATAAAGGTCTTCACCTTATGGTAAGGAAGGTTCTCATAAAAAATACTTTTCATGTTTCAGAAGCTTGACAGTGCAAATTTCATAGCAGTTCGATATTAACCAGTTGAGAAAAACAATTGTACAGTGTAACTGGTACGTATACCACTTACAGTTCCAGTTCAGTCCGCGGGTGTCTCAGGCCAACACTGTGGGCAATTTCGGTCGTGGGGGACTGGGGGCACCCAGAGGTGCGAGTTTCAGTATCTATGCCGTGGCGGCCGATACCTGCTATGATATATTACACTCACGATCTGACTAATGTAGTGGGGTGGTTTTCAGCAGACTACCAACACGGTTACAGTCACAGTCGCCGGTTGCTGACTGCTGTCGATAGAATGGAGAAGTTCCGCCATCGTCGGACCATCACGGGGAGGTCACGGTCAGACAGGCGGTTCTAGAGCGCCAGGAGGAGGCAAGTAGGTCCACATGCAGGAGGGTTCAGGCTCTCGGGCACCGGGCTGGGCACAACTCAGGTCAAGGGCCGGGAGGATCCCTCGAGGTCGTGGAGGCTGTCCTGCTGCGAGGTGTTCTTCTGACCGGGTAGTCACGTCGACACGAGTGTGGTCAATGGGCACCTTACCTGGAGTGTTCGTGAGAGGGGGCATAGACCTCGCCCTGACTGGAGGGGTCCCCCATCTTCAAGATGGGGGGGACTGAAAGTTGTGCTTCACCTCGCTTCCCCTACCTCCTATCATTTTGAATTTTCCCACCACATTTCCAGTCCAAAGTGGGGCTGTAAACCAGGGGCTGCCATCTGCTGCTAGCAGCAGAGGCTGGGGGTTGCATTACAGAGGCAGCAGGCCTTTGAAGCTCCCCTCTTTGAGTACTGGCCTATCCTGGGGAAGGAGGCAGGACACCTCGGCCCAGGATGTGCATTGTCTCTGGTCCCAGAGAACAGGGGCTCTCTACGCAGGGGTCCAGAAACATGTCGGGTGATGGCAGGCTGCCTACAGTCAGAGACCACACCTGGGTTGTTAGGGATTCAGGAGGCACCTCTGAGGTGCCCTCTCGATACATGGTACAATAAATCCTACACTGGCATTAGTGTAGATTTATTGAAAGGCGTAGTTTGGTACCAAACACTTCTGTATTCAGTGAAGGCATCATGGTGCTGTGGAACTCAAGTTGTTGAGTTCCCAGCCCATACACGCTCAATGTCTTCACTGGCACTTACAATATTAGGAAATGGTGCCCAATATTGTAGGGGCATATCTGCTTGTGTAGTTATGCACTCACCTGTAAGTATAGTGCTCCCTGCCTTAGGGCTGTGAGGCTTGCTAGAAGGGTGACTTACCTATGCCGTCAGGCCGTGCTAGCTGACATGGCACCCAGGTAGGGTGCCATGTCGACTTTGTAATTTTCTCCCTCACAGGGGTATGCAGGCGGCATGGGCAGTGGCATGGTCCCGGTGAGGAGGTACCTAGGGACCCTCCTCAGCTCCCAGGCCCTAGGTACCCAAGGTACCATTTACTAGGCTAAATGTCAACACAATGGATGGTAACTGTTCCTAAAAAGGGAACATTTCTGCAACTTATTCTAGATGAGACATGGTGTGTCCAGAGTTAGAGAAGGTGGGATAGAAATAGAAATGGGGGAATTCCTCCTTTAGAAATTAGTGCCCTCACACACCCTTGCGGGCGTTGTGCTTCATCATTGGGCTTAGTTCCTCGTGGGGTTGGTGCTGCAGTCCCCCACGGGCCCCGCGAGAGGGCTCTTTGTCGGAGATCTTTTGTAGGAGGTGCCGCAGTTGTGCATGCGGGTGTGTGGGTCTAGTGAAAACGTGAGTGTGTGTGAAGATACAATGACCTCGCCGGAACCCTAACACAATTTTATTCAAGGGTCTGGAGGATAAATTAAAATCATGGGGACTGGAGCCTATCCTAAAAACAAATATGTAGGAGGGACAGGTATGCTGCCGCTGCTCTCAGTCCGTGAAAGGGATGTGAAAGTGCAATAGGGTCAGCATGTTTCGCGCATCCGGTGGGTCCCTAATGGATCCTCAGTGCGCTTCGCCAGGCCCGTGAAAATTGATATTAAACTGTGGGAGTCAGAGAAAGACACCCTGTACTCTCACAATACCCAAAGGTAAGGTCAAATGCGTCTAAGGCGCTTGGAGACACGTATTGTCCGTAGTCTCGTTAGCCCAACCCCTCTGGAAGTAAGGATGGGATTCGCTGGCGAGTGCTTCGGTTGAGAGGAGATAAAAGTTCCCCTCTCTTGATAGCCTATTTACCTGCCCTTCCGATCAGGATCGCTGGCGATGGGTATGGTGACACCCGCAAGGGTGTGTGAGGGCACTAATTTCTAAAGGAGGAATTCCCCCAATTTCTATTTCTATCCCACCTACTCGACCTCTGCACACACCATATCTCAACTAGAATAAGTTGCAGAGTTTTTCCCTTTTTAGGAAGAGTTACCATCCATTGCCTTGACATTTACTCTTGGGAGCACTGGTACTGGACCTTTTCTTTTGTCCACAATTGCTCCCTGTCCCTCCCTTTTGTAATATGTTACCATTTACTAGGGACTTACAAGGGGCAGAAGTACCAATTGGGGAGTTGTTTTAGGGAAGGAGCACTGGCACAGGGAACCTGGTTGGCAGGGACCCTGTGCACTATGTTTGAAACCACATCAAAACCGTGGTGGGGGGGCTAACCATGTAAAAGAAGCACTTTCTCATACTATCCATTTTTAAACAATTCAAGTGTGATCTGCATAGTTCTACCAGATAAGTTGTATGATTTAATCATATGTGGTAAAGGGGTTAGACAGATCTTGAACAAGAAAAGGGAACATGGTGGATCCCTGAAGAAAACCATAGTGTTGTAGGTGAGTGGGTGATATGAAAGGTTGTAGGTAGACTATTGGGTTTCTTTCAAGGTAAATATTGAGTTTGTGGAAGTCTAGTTTTTTCCATTGTCTGTATGAGTGTTTGTTGTTTTTGATGTCTTTGAGGTGTTTTTATTGATAGGTCTGTTGATTTTGAAAGTGATGATGTGTTCACTCCAGCTCATGAGGCAGTTGTCTGTAACAATGACTTGTCCCAATGGTGCAAATATGACAGCTAGAGTGTATCCTACGCAGTGAGTTTGGACACAAACAATTTGTTGGAACTTGAAGTCTTCAAGGTTGGTTGTGATAGCTGTGTTTAAAAAAAAGAAAAAATAGTTTTATTCATAATCCTCATTTCACCATGGCTACTGCATTCTGAACCGTTTACGTGCACCCTCGATCCATCCATGGTCCATGCAGATTCAGACTCTTGGCCTCCATGGCACTAGTCTTATACGGAGCGAACGGGGTCCTCCTCCACTAAGTCCATGGCTTGATGTAATCATTGGACCATGTATCCAAATTCGTAACCAACCAACAAACTTTAAATTAAAACCCTATGCTGACCACTTCAATTAGTCCTTCCAAAACTCTTTTGGCATGTGTGGATTGCATTTAATATCTAATTTACATGTCAAATTTACTGTATTTTACCAGGCTACCGGGTGGGGAGGCAAGGGGTCTAGCCACCTTATACAGATCTCTCTTCTTGCCAAAAGCAGCAAATAGAATAATAGGCCCCTCTGCTTGCTGTTCAAAACCTGTTGGAAAACACTATCTACCCCATAAAACACCAGTGTTTCTGTCAGGACAATGTTCTTGGTTAAAATATCCCTTAAAGTGATTTCAACATTCTTCCAGAATTCTCGGATACCTGGGCAAGTAAAGAAAACATGGACATCACTGGCCCTTAAGGGATTACACCTCTTACAGCTGGGGACTGGTTGCGATACGAACTTAGATAATCTTTGTGGAGTCCAATATATCCTATGGATGACAAAAAATGATGATGTTTAAAATTGGGTTACAGCAAACAAATGATGGATGGAATGCTGACAATGCAAACATTCTCCCCCAGTCAAAAGATCTGGGTTAAATCCATCGTTCTTTTGCTCACTACGCCACCCCAGTTTGGACCCTGCCATATGCAAATCAGTCTTGATCCTGTGCTCCATGGGAACAGTCCAGACCAAACTGCCAGGCCAGATCCTCCCTGGACCGGAAACAAGCATCCTGGGACCGGTTTCAGGGTATGTCACCATTCTTCAGCCAGGCTAGCTTGAATCCTGTGGCACAGTGAGCAAGGGGCCCACGTCTGGGCATACCCATCCCACTTAGGGCAAAAAGGGTTACAGCAAACAAATGATGGACGGAATGCTGAGAATGCAAACATTCTCCCCCAGTCAAAAGATCTGGGTTAAAACCATCGTTCTTTTGCTCACTACGCCACCCCAGTTGGGACCCAGCCATATGCAAATCAGTCTTGATCCTGTGCCCCATGGGAACAGTCCAGACCGAACTGCCAGGCCAGATCCTCCCTGGACCGGAAACAAGCATCCTGGGACCGGTTTCAGGGTATGTCACCATTCTTCAGCCAGGCTAGCTTGAATCCAGTGGCACAGTGAGCAAGGGACCCACACCTGGGCATACCCATCCCACTTAGGACGAAAAGTGCTACAATTGGCCGGCGATACAGAGACATATAATGTTTTCAAAGATTCCATCCACAAAGATTGTATACAGTCTTCCTGTAGTGTACTTGTCCAGATGTCCGAGGGGGCCTTCACTTTATCTTCTTCTGCCTCCAAAAACTGCCACTTCTTTAGTGCCTAGGTTAATATCCTGTTGAGAGGCTTCAAAATCGAAACTGCCCCGCACCTCCTCTGCACTAGTGGAGGACTATAAGGTAAGCTGTAAGTATTTAAACCTGGGTAGCTTATTGCCTGTCCTATTGTTTAATGCCTCCCACGGAATCATTCCATCTGCTGATAGGAGATGCCCCCAGTTTGTTATTCCTGCCTGTGTTAGTGGCAAACTCAAAGCGTCTTTCATACACTCCGGTGTACCAGGGTATTCCCAAATTGGCGAAAAATCCGAAAAGTAGCCGATCTTTAGTAGTCGTCTAACTGTGAGCCATAGTTTCAATGCAGATTTTAGGACTTTTAGCCTCACTTTAAAAAAAAAATGTTGGGCTCTGAATTTATATAAGAATGCTTTAGGGCTTAAGTCATTAACCATTTCACTCAGTATTAACCCCCATGTGCTGCTCGAAGGCTCCCCTACCAGCATGCGGATGTTTTTAAATTGGAAGGCCATGCAGTAAAGTTTGAGGTCAGGCAGTGCTAACCCACCCTTTTTAAGGCCGCTCCGTAATCTTTTCCATGACAGGCTCACACCCCGGGATGCCCAGATGAAACTTGATATTTTACCTTGGATTTTGTTTATTTCTTCTTTAGAAAAGCTGAGATGCACTATCTCATCTGCTAACAATTTGTAGACTTCAATTGGTATAGAATCAGGTCCCGCTGCTTTTCCGTTTTTCATACGTTTGAGCTGCGTTCTGATATCCCCTTCTGTAATGGGAGCATCAAGTTTATCCCTCCCCTCAGTTGTTAAGACTGGGAGACACACATTATTTAACTAGTATTTCAATGCCTCTTCCTCTGGCCGCACTGAGTCCGTATATAACTCAGAGAAGAGGGAGACCAAGTTCTCCTGTATTTCCTCTTCTTTGTTTGTGATGGTTCCCTCCTGATTAATTATCAACTCCCTGATGTAGTTTCTCGTTCTCTCAGCCTTGGACTTCCAAGCTAAAAGTGCTCCAGCTTTTTCTCCGTACTCAAAATGTTGCATGCGCCCAGTGGCCCACCTTTCCCTACATTTAAGATCTAGTTTGATTTTATAATTAATCCTAACTTCCTCGAGATTTTTCAGAGTCTCCTCCCTCTGCTGTATATTATATGTTCCCTGCTGCGCTCTTCTTTCTAATATCCCGATCTCCTCTTTCAATTTTTTTAAATCAGCCCTTTCCGCCTTATTCTTAAAGGAGACCAAACTTTGTAGTACCCCCCTGAGATAGGCGTTAAAGGTGTCCCAAATAACTCCTATTGGGGCTGATTGGGTATTAATCTGAAAAAACTCAAGAGAGGCTGCCTTCAGGCGAGCGGTCGCATCTTAAATCTAATAGTATGGACCTTTTTAATGTCCCGCCGGGGAGGTAAGGCCTTGCTTCAAAACAACTATAATAACTGTGAAGATCCCACCCCCCCTCCCTCCCACTCCGCCATCTTTTTTTCCCCCCAAAAGTATTATATATATATATGTATATGTTTTCCTATTTATATTTATTTGTGCTCATCTTAATTGTATACATTTTCTTTTCCAGATCTGAGTTTTTGGGGAACATGGTGGCCGCGTGGTAAACGGTCACGGACCGCCGGGTGACGAAGGTGCATGTAATGGGTTTCGACCTCCCTCTTACCCCTCACTTCACCCATTCCACCCATCTTTATTAAAAATTGAGTTGTTTGTAGTCAAGCTAATGCAAAATTGGCCGTAACTTTCTAGAGAATGAATGAAAATAAAATACTGGAGTGCACACATGCCGATCTGTAGCATTCTGGCCAGGAGATCAATGGTCTTGGATTCGGCGCCAGGGGAGAGAGAGTGTCTATGTGGTTGCAGGCACCATGGCTCCTACGGCACGTTAGAGCAGCACGTATGCTGTGGGGCAGCGCTGGTGGTGTCAGCACCAGTCGGAGTGCGGCGTGCACGGTGTGGAGGAGCGTCCGCAGTGAGTGTATTGCAGAGGGGAGCCCCAGTGCAATGGAGAAGTTCTATAAGAACTCACACAGCGTTCATCTCGGAAGTGGTTGCCCCCTATGGAGAAGGTCAATGTCACGGCAGCTAAAGTTGGTGAGAATGTCGGTGTAATTCAGACAAAATATCAAGATACGCCCTGCGTACGAGAACCTTTGGCACTTTGGGAAGCCTCAACGGGGTAAGTGACGATTTTACTTTTTCTGCCAAAAGGGAGACAGTACTGCCAGCACCATCCCCTCAAGAGTGGTAAGGGCAAAACACCCATCAAAACTGAAAACTGCAAGGGAAGAGCCCACGGGGGTGAGGGGAAAAAATCTCCCCTACGCAAATTAGAGTCACCTCGTCCTTAAAAACTTATTATAAAGTCTTAACTTACGGCATGGCTTCCAGAGAAAAAGGGGTCGCAGGGAACAGAAGCATAGGGGAGCCGTCAATGTTACCCATTGAGACATCTGAGATGAGTGGAGCTAACCCCAGTTTGCTAGAAAGCAGCATTAGTAAAGGGGGGCAAATGGGGAGTGAAACAGGGAGCAAACATGGCGCTGAGATTCTTTTTCAGGACACCACTCAAAACATGTTTAGCGCTCTGTCCACTCATGAGGTAGATGACCGACCCGAAACGGAACAAGAGAACTTGTCAGGCCTGTTAAGTTGCCCCTCACAAGCTGAGCCTTCAGTAACAACTCGACCCAACCCAGAAAACTTAGATACGCCATTGGCATCCATTCTTATGGGCCTCCGGGAGGAATTTAAAACGCGATTTGAAACTTCAGAGGCAAATCAAGCTGATTTCAGGCCTCGTGCTCCGTGCTTGCGCAAAAATTAGATGATGTGGTCGCTCGGACAGGGCAATTGGAGGTGGAAGTCAGCTCAATGCAAAATTATATAACAAAAAACTCCAAAGGAGTAGAGGCTCTGGTTAAAGAAAATGCCAACCTTAGAGATGACATGGAGCGAACAGAAAATCATTCTTGTAGGAATAATCTGCGGATTATTAATATACCTGAAACAAAGGAAGGGTCAAATATAAAGGCTTTTGTGATAAAATTGTTAATGGAGACGGCTTTAAAGGACAGACTGGACATTAACCTTGATTTGGAGATTCAGCGGGTCCATAGGGATCCATTCAAGAGAAACCTGCAGCGGCAAAAGCCAAGAAAAATGTTGGTAAATTTCCTATCATACTCTGTCAAAGAGACTATTCTGCTTGCTGACTTTAAAAATGGCCCCAAAACACTTCAGAAACTGACGTTCAATATTAGATCAGACGTTTGCCATGCAACAGACCAAAAGCAATGGGAGCTGGGGAAAAGAATGGGGGAGCTAAATAGCCTAGGAGCTAAGGCTAAACTAAAATTTCCAGCCACGCACCGTGTTATGTGGAACAATCAAATGCGCAACATACGGTCTATAGACGAGGCAGATAGCCTGATAGAAGATATGAAAAATAGGTGGGCGGCTTTGATTAAATTATTGTCAGCTTAAGGATAGCTGTGGTTGTGGTTAGATTCTTCGTGTCAATATTTGAGGTCTCCTAGATTGTATAGGTTTGGGTGGGACAGATGGGTGTTCATTTCCGTAACAAGAAAGACATCTTTAAAGTTGGCATTGCTGGTTGGTGGTTTATATATTAAGAGGCAGGAATAAGTAATAGTTGGATTGGGGTTACATCTTACCATCAAGGAATCACAGCAGTCCATGTTGACGATTTAAATTGTTGCTATTAGTAGCATTTTCTTTTATGAATAACAGCCAAGCCTCTTTCAATTTTATAATACGATGTTTGTTATGATGAGAAAATCAAGTGGGATGATTTCATGGCATGAAAGTGCAGAATCTTCGCTGATCCATGTTTCTGTAATGAGGTCTAGTGTTGTTTCTGAGAATAGGTCAAAGATGTCAAAGTGATTTTCCTTAATGGATCATACAATTGAAGAGTAGGCATTTTAGTTGTTGCATTTCTTTATTCTTCAGTCCTGGTTCTTTGAAAAGGGATGTGTAGTGTCAAATGGGTGGAGGTAGGAGGGCATATTGGAGTTTGATGTGGCTGGTTTGGGGATGTATTGAGGTTGTGGCTTTTGGTGGAGGTGGAAGGGAGATTGTTTGATTAGAGAAATGAGAATTTTGAGATATGTTGATGTGTGTGGGCATTTGTGGTGGGTATTGGTGTTGTAACTGTTATGTTTGGTAATTTGGGTAGAGTGTGGGGGTTTGCAGTGGAAAGGTGCAATTTGGGTAGCTCCTGATCATGCATTTGCGTCTTCCTTATATTTATAGTTTCCTTCTGGCAACTGACATTTTATTTGTGAGTTATTTGGGTTCTGGATATTGAATTGTTATATTTTCTATGATAGGTTGTGTGGTGTTACTGTTCTGGCTGTTTTTGTTTTCCTAACGTTAGATGGCTGATGTCCCCATTAGTAGTGAAAGTCACTCAGTGATTGTATACAAGGGGTTTGCATTTAGTATGGGAGGAGTTTAGGGAGTATGAACAGATAACGTTTTTGTAATTGAGGGGTTTCTTACCTGAATATCTTATGGTGGAGATGCAGAGCTTCTGTTCCTGGACCCTTTCCAGCCCTAAAAGGCTCAAACATGCAACACCCTTAACCTACAGCCCTTTACATGGGTGCCTGGGCTGGACGCCCAGAGCCCTAGGGTTAAACAGTTTTAATGATGAGGTGATCTTGGGCCATGAGACACCTAGCCCTAACCCTGATGAATCAGAACCTTAGCCCTATATCCTAGAGCTCATAAGAACCCTAGGTCTAGCAAACAATCAGAACCCTATCCCTAGCAACCAATCAGTAGCCAAGCCCAAAGCCCTAGGTTCATTAGGAACCCTATCCCTAGCAACCAATCAGTAGCCAAGCCCCACGCCCTAATTACACTACGACCCTAGCAACCAACCAGAATCCTATCTCTATTACCCTATCAATAGCCAAGCCCTAAGCCCTAGATCTGCCAGGAAACCTAACCCTGGCAACTAATCAGATACCTATCTCTAGCAACCAATCAGTAGTCAAGCCCCAATCCTTAGGTCTACTAAGGACCATAGCAACCAATCAATAGCCAAACCTGAATCCCTACAAGCAGTGAGAAGCTTGGCCCAGGTGAAAATCCGAAACCAGGTACAGAAGCCATTAAAGCTCTTGGTTTACTAATCATGTGACCACAAACTTAAAGGCTGTGCAAGGTGGCTGGGAGGCCTGGGAGACCTATCATTAGGCCTGAATGGGATTTGAGGTGCATGAAGTGGCTACTTCTTCAACTCACACTCTCTTTGGTTATAGAATGGCAACATACCCACTTTCCAGTTCCTTTTCAACACCTGCAGGTAAGGCCTCTTTTATCCACTAAACAATGCTTTCATAGACTTCCAAAACTAGCTCTTGTACCCCGAAAACTAGTTGCTCCACTGCCAAAGACAATTTTACCCACAAAAAGCAGATTAATGCACCCTCTATACACGTAAGCAGGTGCGTGCATTCAGTTAATTTGCCCTTTTTGCTTGCTTTGAAGGGTTGGGGAAAGAGGGTCAAATGTGCTCTTTAGTAATGTAATACAGTGTGAGGAAAAAGGAAAGCAAGTTGAACAGTGGCACACTGCCAAAAACAGCTGGCTTAAAGTGAAGCTTTCTACTCTTATCACCTTTCACTCTGGCCTTTATCTCCGGGTTGGGCAGGGCTTCCAGTAGATGGGGGTGGCCCAAATGCAGATGGCTACATTGTGGTTCCTTCTCTAAACATAAGGAGCTGTGGAGGGTGAGGTGGGAGGCCTGCTTGTGTGATTCTGCACCCAGGCCCACACCTGTCAATAAATAGTATGCAGGGGTGGCTGGTGACATTTGAAAGTGGTGGGCGTAAAATGATTGGTATACTGCACCGTCGCGAGCGAGTGTAGCGAGTGAGCCCGAACCCCCATAAGGAGGGTTCGGGGGGGTTCTCCCCGTGAATATTTTGAAAAAAGAGAAGAAAAATGGTGCATTTTCAAGCAAATTTGAGAAAGCAGGAAGGTTAATAAAGCAATTGTGAAAGTGCAGTTATAACATTAATAAAGAGATGTCATATAACATAGGTAGCTGCTTATTCAGTATAACCACAGAGCTTCATAACAGACTTCGAGATACAATGCATTTCTGAGTACCTCACTCACAGATGTTTTTTATTTAGCAAACTAAACTGGTTGCAAAGTAGCAGCATTCAACATTGTTTACTTTTTGTAAATTTAATCAGCACGTCTCTCTTTAAGAGCAGCAAACTTCTCAATAACTTTAATGTTAAAGTCCGGGATTCAGTTTCCTTACCTTTAACTCTGGTGTTTGCTGGGTCGTAGCCGGGGTGAAAGAGCAGCAAAGGAGGTCTTGTTCTTCGCCGGAAAAATGACCAAAAATTTGGTAATGGTTGTCAAGCTTTAGAAGGTGCTGAAAATAAAAATAGAAACAATTTATTAATATATGTGATGGATGTGTTAAGCTTCTTCCTGGTACTTGTCAATTTCTTTCTTTGAGTTACAGAGTACGTTGATGTGGGATTTAGAGCAGAGAACTGAACAGACTAAAGGAAGAAAAGCCAAGTGGCTTTAACGTGGTGGACGTGCATCTATATTTGAAACAGCAGCTACAAAAACATGAGCATTATACCTTAAAAATGTTTTTCAACCCACACAGTTCTTGAAATCAACAGGAATGTTAATGGAGAAAACTGCAGAAGCTTTCTGAGTTCCAACGGATAGGACAAACTCCCTCTAAATCTAAAAGACACAACTTAAAAAACTGACAAATCCTTAAAAAACATCTATGGTACATTTGCTGTAATCACAGCCCAGCCTGTTGGCAAGTACTTGAAAATCTTGGAGTTATAAATGAATAAATGCATACGTTAATGCTAATATGAATAGATATCATTGTGGAATTTCTATTTTTTTTGGGTGTGCCATTATTTAGTAAAAAAAAGTCGTTATTATGAAAGCAAACAGTCGTGGGCTTTGCTTAGGGGTGTTATGGAGTTTGGCGGGGGCAGGGTGTATCGCCCCAGCTTCGTCTTTTTTTGGGTGCCTTCTTTAATCTGGAAGATGATGGTTGCCTCCACTGTACGTAATAGTTTTTCCAATTTAAAAAAAAAAGAGTTTAATAATTTCCCTGCACCGCTTTTTTATTGCTTCCTGTAAGAAATCACTTCATTAGGCGGGAGGCAGGCTTCAAGCACCATCGTTTCTAAACAGGACTCATGCTGTGTAGCATGAGTGTTTATCGACAACACAGTGCACTCTGATTACACATGACATGACCAGTACTTTTTTTAAATTGAGTTTTATATAACTTGACCCGAATCGGGTATCAGAGCGCTTTACGTAGCACCAGTTGTGTTACATGAGGACACATTCATTTTTGTTCGGCACGGGGAGGTTCAGCGTCATTGCCGAACGCCGAGAGCCCGAGAGTGAGACTCGAACCCGGTTCTCTAGATTCGAGGTCCACCACCACCCTAGCCGTTAGGCCGACTCCTCTACTACTTGCAATTGCAATTTCAAATACAATCTTACTGCCTCCTTCTAGAAGCCAGCCACTATGCGTGAAACTTTTAACTTAAAAGTTTCACGCATACTGGCTCAATAGTCAAAGAGACTATTCTGCTTGCTGACTTTAAAAATGGCCCCAAAACACTTCAGAAACTGACGTTCAATATTAGATCAGACGTTTGCCATGCAACAGACCAAAAGCAATGGGAGCTGGGGAAAAGAATGGGGGAGCTAAATAGCCTAGGAGCTAAGGCTAAACTAAAATTTCCAGCCACGCACCGTGTTATGTGGAACAATCAAATGCGCAACATACGGTCTATAGACGAGGCAGATAGCCTGATAGAAGATATGAAAAATAGGTGGGCGGCTTTGATTAAATTATTGTCAGCTTAAGGATAGCTGTGGTTGTGGTTAGATTCTTCGTGTCAATATTTGAGGTCTCCTAGATTGTATAGGTTTGGGTGGGACAGATGGGTGTTCATTTCCGTAACAAGAAAGACATCTTTAAAGTTGGCATTGCTGGTTGGTGGTTTATATATTAAGAGGCAGGAATAAGTAATAGTTGGATTGGGGTTACATCTTACCATCAAGGAATCACAGCAGTCCATGTTGACGATTTAAATTGTTGCTATTAGTAGCATTTTCTTTTATGAATAACAGCCAAGCCTCTTTCAATTTTATAATACGATGTTTGTTATGATGAGAAAATCAAGTGGGATGATTTCATGGCATGAAAGTGCAGAATCTTCGCTGATCCATGTTTCTGTAATGAGGTCTAGTGTTGTTTCTGAGAATAGGTCAAAGATGTCAAAGTGATTTTCCTTAATGGATCATACAATTGAAGAGTAGGCATTTTAGTTGTTGCATTTCTTTATTCTTCAGTCCTGGTTCTTTGAAAAGGGATGTGTAGTGTCAAATGGGTGGAGGTAGGAGGGCATATTGGAGTTTGATGTGGCTGGTTTGGGGATGTATTGAGGTTGTGGCTTTTGGTGGAGGTGGAAGGGAGATTGTTTGATTAGAGAAATGAGAATTTTGAGATATGTTGATGTGTGTGGGCATTTGTGGTGGGTATTGGTGTTGTAACTGTTATGTTTGGTAATTTGGGTAGAGTGTGGGGGTTTGCAGTGGAAAGGTGCAATTTGGGTAGCTCCTGATCATGCATTTGCGTCTTCCTTATATTTATAGTTTCCTTCTGGCAACTGACATTTTATTTGTGAGTTATTTGGGTTCTGGATATTGAATTGTTATATTTTCTATGATAGGTTGTGTGGTGTTACTGTTCTGGCTGTTTTTGTTTTCCTAACGTTAGATGGCTGATGTCCCCATTAGTAGTGAAAGTCACTCAGTGATTGTATACAAGGGGTTTGCATTTAGTATGGGAGGAGTTTAGGGAGTATGAACAGATAACGTTTTTGTAATTGAGGGGTTTCTTACCTGAATATCTTATGGTGGAGATGCAGAGCTTCTGTTCCTGGACCCTTTCCAGCCCTAAAAGGCTCAAACATGCAACACCCTTAACCTACAGCCCTTTACATGGGTGCCTGGGCTGGACGCCCAGAGCCCTAGGGTTAAACAGTTTTAATGATGAGGTGATCTTGGGCCATGAGACACCTAGCCCTAACCCTGATGAATCAGAACCTTAGCCCTATATCCTAGAGCTCATAAGAACCCTAGGTCTAGCAAACAATCAGAACCCTATCCCTAGCAACCAATCAGTAGCCAAGCCCAAAGCCCTAGGTTCATTAGGAACCCTATCCCTAGCAACCAATCAGTAGCCAAGCCCCACGCCCTAATTACACTACGACCCTAGCAACCAACCAGAATCCTATCTCTATTACCCTATCAATAGCCAAGCCCTAAGCCCTAGATCTGCCAGGAAACCTAACCCTGGCAACTAATCAGATACCTATCTCTAGCAACCAATCAGTAGTCAAGCCCCAATCCTTAGGTCTACTAAGGACCATAGCAACCAATCAATAGCCAAACCTGAATCCCTACAAGCAGTGAGAAGCTTGGCCCAGGTGAAAATCCGAAACCAGGTACAGAAGCCATTAAAGCTCTTGGTTTACTAATCATGTGACCACAAACTTAAAGGCTGTGCAAGGTGGCTGGGAGGCCTGGGAGACCTATCATTAGGCCTGAATGGGATTTGAGGTGCATGAAGTGGCTACTTCTTCAACTCACACTCTCTTTGGTTATAGAATGGCAACATACCCACTTTCCAGTTCCTTTTCAACACCTGCAGGTAAGGCCTCTTTTATCCACTAAACAATGCTTTCATAGACTTCCAAAACTAGCTCTTGTACCCCGAAAACTAGTTGCTCCACTGCCAAAGACAATTTTACCCACAAAAAGCAGATTAATGCACCCTCTATACACGTAAGCAGGTGCGTGCATTCAGTTAATTTGCCCTTTTTGCTTGCTTTGAAGGGTTGGGGAAAGAGGGTCAAATGTGCTCTTTAGTAATGTAATACAGTGTGAGGAAAAAGGAAAGCAAGTTGAACAGTGGCACACTGCCAAAAACAGCTGGCTTAAAGTGAAGCTTTCTACTCTTATCACCTTTCACTCTGGCCTTTATCTCCGGGTTGGGCAGGGCTTCCAGTAGATGGGGGTGGCCCAAATGCAGATGGCTACATTGTGGTTCCTTCTCTAAACATAAGGAGCTGTGGAGGGTGAGGTGGGAGGCCTGCTTGTGTGATTCTGCACCCAGGCCCACACCTGTCAATAAATAGTATGCAGGGGTGGCTGGTGACATTTGAAAGTGGTGGGCGTAAAATGATTGGTATACTGCACCGTCGCGAGCGAGTGTAGCGAGTGAGCCCGAACCCCCATAAGGAGGGTTCGGGGGGGTTCTCCCCGTGAATATTTTGAAAAAAGAGAAGAAAAATGGTGCATTTTCAAGCAAATTTGAGAAAGCAGGAAGGTTAATAAAGCAATTGTGAAAGTGCAGTTATAACATTAATAAAGAGATGTCATATAACATAGGTAGCTGCTTATTCAGTATAACCACAGAGCTTCATAACAGACTTCGAGATACAATGCATTTCTGAGTACCTCACTCACAGATGTTTTTTATTTAGCAAACTAAACTGGTTGCAAAGTAGCAGCATTCAACATTGTTTACTTTTTGTAAATTTAATCAGCACGTCTCTCTTTAAGAGCAGCAAACTTCTCAATAACTTTAATGTTAAAGTCCGGGATTCAGTTTCCTTACCTTTAACTCTGGTGTTTGCTGTCAAGCTTTAGAAGGTGCTGAAAATAAAAATAGAAACAATTTATTAATATATGTGATGGATGTGTTAAGCTTCTTCCTGGTACTTGTCAATTTCTTTCTTTGAGTTACAGAGTACGTTGATGTGGGATTTAGAGCAGAGAACTGAACAGACTAAAGGAAGAAAAGCCAAGTGGCTTTAACGTGGTGGACGTGCATCTATATTTGAAACAGCAGCTACAAAAACATGAGCATTATACCTTAAAAATGTTTTTCAACCCACACAGTTCTTGAAATCAACAGGAATGTTAATGGAGAAAACTGCAGAAGCTTTCTGAGTTCCAACGGATAGGACAAACTCCCTCTAAATCTAAAAGACACAACTTAAAAAACTGACAAATCCTTAAAAAACATCTATGGTACATTTGCTGTAATCACAGCCCAGCCTGTTGGCAAGTACTTGAAAATCTTGGAGTTATAAATGAATAAATGCATACGTTAATGCTAATATGAATAGATATCATTGTGGAATTTCTATTTTTTTTGGGTGTGCCATTATTTAGTAAAAAAAAGTCGTTATTATGAAAGCAAACAGTCGTGGGCTTTGCTTAGGGGTGTTATGGAGTTTGGCGGGGGCAGGGTGTATCGCCCCAGCTTCGTCTTTTTTTGGGTGCCTTCTTTAATCTGGAAGATGATGGTTGCCTCCACTGTACGTAATAGTTTTTCCAATTTAAAAAAAAAAGAGTTTAATAATTTCCCTGCACCGCTTTTTTATTGCTTCCTGTAAGAAATCACTTCATTAGGCGGGAGGCAGGCTTCAAGCACCATCGTTTCTAAACAGGACTCATGCTGTGTAGCATGAGTGTTTATCGACAACACAGTGCACTCTGATTACACATGACATGACCAGTACTTTTTTTAAATTGAGTTTTATATAACTTGACCCGAATCGGGTATCAGAGCGCTTTACGTAGCACCAGTTGTGTTACATGAGGACACATTCATTTTTGTTCGGCACGGGGAGGTTCAGCGTCATTGCCGAACGCCGAGAGCCCGAGAGTGAGACTCGAACCCGGTTCTCTAGATTCGAGGTCCACCACCACCCTAGCCGTTAGGCCGACTCCTCTACTACTTGCAATTGCAATTTCAAATACAATCTTACTGCCTCCTTCTAGAAGCCAGCCACTATGCGTGAAACTTTTAACTTAAAAGTTTCACGCATACTGGCTCAATAGTCAAAGAGACTATTCTGCTTGCTGACTTTAAAAATGGCCCCAAAACACTTCAGAAACTGACGTTCAATATTAGATCAGACGTTTGCCATGCAACAGACCAAAAGCAATGGGAGCTGGGGAAAAGAATGGGGGAGCTAAATAGCCTAGGAGCTAAGGCTAAACTAAAATTTCCAGCCACGCACCGTGTTATGTGGAACAATCAAATGCGCAACATACGGTCTATAGACGAGGCAGATAGCCTGATAGAAGATATGAAAAATAGGTGGGCGGCTTTGATTAAATTATTGTCAGCTTAAGGATAGCTGTGGTTGTGGTTAGATTCTTCGTGTCAATATTTGAGGTCTCCTAGATTGTATAGGTTTGGGTGGGACAGATGGGTGTTCATTTCCGTAACAAGAAAGACATCTTTAAAGTTGGCATTGCTGGTTGGTGGTTTATATATTAAGAGGCAGGAATAAGTAATAGTTGGATTGGGGTTACATCTTACCATCAAGGAATCACAGCAGTCCATGTTGACGATTTAAATTGTTGCTATTAGTAGCATTTTCTTTTATGAATAACAGCCAAGCCTCTTTCAATTTTATAATACGATGTTTGTTATGATGAGAAAATCAAGTGGGATGATTTCATGGCATGAAAGTGCAGAATCTTCGCTGATCCATGTTTCTGTAATGAGGTCTAGTGTTGTTTCTGAGAATAGGTCAAAGATGTCAAAGTGATTTTCCTTAATGGATCATACAATTGAAGAGTAGGCATTTTAGTTGTTGCATTTCTTTATTCTTCAGTCCTGGTTCTTTGAAAAGGGATGTGTAGTGTCAAATGGGTGGAGGTAGGAGGGCATATTGGAGTTTGATGTGGCTGGTTTGGGGATGTATTGAGGTTGTGGCTTTTGGTGGAGGTGGAAGGGAGATTGTTTGATTAGAGAAATGAGAATTTTGAGATATGTTGATGTGTGTGGGCATTTGTGGTGGGTATTGGTGTTGTAACTGTTATGTTTGGTAATTTGGGTAGAGTGTGGGGGTTTGCAGTGGAAAGGTGCAATTTGGGTAGCTCCTGATCATGCATTTGCGTCTTCCTTATATTTATAGTTTCCTTCTGGCAACTGACATTTTATTTGTGAGTTATTTGGGTTCTGGATATTGAATTGTTATATTTTCTATGATAGGTTGTGTGGTGTTACTGTTCTGGCTGTTTTTGTTTTCCTAACGTTAGATGGCTGATGTCCCCATTAGTAGTGAAAGTCACTCAGTGATTGTATACAAGGGGTTTGCATTTAGTATGGGAGGAGTTTAGGGAGTATGAACAGATAACGTTTTTGTAATTGAGGGGTTTCTTACCTGAATATCTTATGGTGGAGATGCAGAGCTTCTGTTCCTGGACCCTTTCCAGCCCTAAAAGGCTCAAACATGCAACACCCTTAACCTACAGCCCTTTACATGGGTGCCTGGGCTGGACGCCCAGAGCCCTAGGGTTAAACAGTTTTAATGATGAGGTGATCTTGGGCCATGAGACACCTAGCCCTAACCCTGATGAATCAGAACCTTAGCCCTATATCCTAGAGCTCATAAGAACCCTAGGTCTAGCAAACAATCAGAACCCTATCCCTAGCAACCAATCAGTAGCCAAGCCCAAAGCCCTAGGTTCATTAGGAACCCTATCCCTAGCAACCAATCAGTAGCCAAGCCCCACGCCCTAATTACACTACGACCCTAGCAACCAACCAGAATCCTATCTCTATTACCCTATCAATAGCCAAGCCCTAAGCCCTAGATCTGCCAGGAAACCTAACCCTGGCAACTAATCAGATACCTATCTCTAGCAACCAATCAGTAGTCAAGCCCCAATCCTTAGGTCTACTAAGGACCATAGCAACCAATCAATAGCCAAACCTGAATCCCTACAAGCAGTGAGAAGCTTGGCCCAGGTGAAAATCCGAAACCAGGTACAGAAGCCATTAAAGCTCTTGGTTTACTAATCATGTGACCACAAACTTAAAGGCTGTGCAAGGTGGCTGGGAGGCCTGGGAGACCTATCATTAGGCCTGAATGGGATTTGAGGTGCATGAAGTGGCTACTTCTTCAACTCACACTCTCTTTGGTTATAGAATGGCAACATACCCACTTTCCAGTTCCTTTTCAACACCTGCAGGTAAGGCCTCTTTTATCCACTAAACAATGCTTTCATAGACTTCCAAAACTAGCTCTTGTACCCCGAAAACTAGTTGCTCCACTGCCAAAGACAATTTTACCCACAAAAAGCAGATTAATGCACCCTCTATACACGTAAGCAGGTGCGTGCATTCAGTTAATTTGCCCTTTTTGCTTGCTTTGAAGGGTTGGGGAAAGAGGGTCAAATGTGCTCTTTAGTAATGTAATACAGTGTGAGGAAAAAGGAAAGCAAGTTGAACAGTGGCACACTGCCAAAAACAGCTGGCTTAAAGTGAAGCTTTCTACTCTTATCACCTTTCACTCTGGCCTTTATCTCCGGGTTGGGCAGGGCTTCCAGTAGATGGGGGTGGCCCAAATGCAGATGGCTACATTGTGGTTCCTTCTCTAAACATAAGGAGCTGTGGAGGGTGAGGTGGGAGGCCTGCTTGTGTGATTCTGCACCCAGGCCCACACCTGTCAATAAATAGTATGCAGGGGTGGCTGGTGACATTTGAAAGTGGTGGGCGTAAAATGATTGGTATACTGCACCGTCGCGAGCGAGTGTAGCGAGTGAGCCCGAACCCCCATAAGGAGGGTTCGGGGGGGTTCTCCCCGTGAATATTTTGAAAAAAGAGAAGAAAAATGGTGCATTTTCAAGCAAATTTGAGAAAGCAGGAAGGTTAATAAAGCAATTGTGAAAGTGCAGTTATAACATTAATAAAGAGATGTCATATAACATAGGTAGCTGCTTATTCAGTATAACCACAGAGCTTCATAACAGACTTCGAGATACAATGCATTTCTGAGTACCTCACTCACAGATGTTTTTTATTTAGCAAACTAAACTGGTTGCAAAGTAGCAGCATTCAACATTGTTTACTTTTTGTAAATTTAATCAGCACGTCTCTCTTTAAGAGCAGCAAACTTCTCAATAACTTTAATGTTAAAGTCCGGGATTCAGTTTCCTTACCTTTAACTCTGGTGTTTGCTGGGTCGTAGCCGGGGTGAAAGAGCAGCAAAGGAGGTCTTGTTCTTCGCCGGAAAAATGACCAAAAATTTGGTAATGGTTGTCAAGCTTTAGAAGGTGCTGAAAATAAAAATAGAAACAATTTATTAATATATGTGATGGATGTGTTAAGCTTCTTCCTGGTACTTGTCAATTTCTTTCTTTGAGTTACAGAGTACGTTGATGTGGGATTTAGAGCAGAGAACTGAACAGACTAAAGGAAGAAAAGCCAAGTGGCTTTAACGTGGTGGACGTGCATCTATATTTGAAACAGCAGCTACAAAAACATGAGCATTATACCTTAAAAATGTTTTTCAACCCACACAGTTCTTGAAATCAACAGGAATGTTAATGGAGAAAACTGCAGAAGCTTTCTGAGTTCCAACGGATAGGACAAACTCCCTCTAAATCTAAAAGACACAACTTAAAAAACTGACAAATCCTTAAAAAACATCTATGGTACATTTGCTGTAATCACAGCCCAGCCTGTTGGCAAGTACTTGAAAATCTTGGAGTTATAAATGAATAAATGCATACGTTAATGCTAATATGAATAGATATCATTGTGGAATTTCTATTTTTTTTGGGTGTGCCATTATTTAGTAAAAAAAAGTCGTTATTATGAAAGCAAACAGTCGTGGGCTTTGCTTAGGGGTGTTATGGAGTTTGGCGGGGGCAGGGTGTATCGCCCCAGCTTCGTCTTTTTTTGGGTGCCTTCTTTAATCTGGAAGATGATGGTTGCCTCCACTGTACGTAATAGTTTTTCCAATTTAAAAAAAAAAGAGTTTAATAATTTCCCTGCACCGCTTTTTTATTGCTTCCTGTAAGAAATCACTTCATTAGGCGGGAGGCAGGCTTCAAGCACCATCGTTTCTAAACAGGACTCATGCTGTGTAGCATGAGTGTTTATCGACAACACAGTGCACTCTGATTACACATGACATGACCAGTACTTTTTTTAAATTGAGTTTTATATAACTTGACCCGAATCGGGTATCAGAGCGCTTTACGTAGCACCAGTTGTGTTACATGAGGACACATTCATTTTTGTTCGGCACGGGGAGGTTCAGCGTCATTGCCGAACGCCGAGAGCCCGAGAGTGAGACTCGAACCCGGTTCTCTAGATTCGAGGTCCACCACCACCCTAGCCGTTAGGCCGACTCCTCTACTACTTGCAATTGCAATTTCAAATACAATCTTACTGCCTCCTTCTAGAAGCCAGCCACTATGCGTGAAACTTTTAACTTAAAAGTTTCACGCATACTGGCTTAACTACTAATGGCGGGTTCCAGAGTAGGGGGTGGCCTACACCCCAAAAAGGCTCTTCAGTGGTGTTATAGGAGAGCTCCTGTGAGGGCAGACAGCAGCCTAGCGCGTGCAGGCTGAAGGGGCCTCCTCCCCAGCCCTGCCGAGGCAATGCACTCCGAGGCATCAGTATGTCCTGCTAAAGCGGCTTGGATCTCGCATTCCAGCGTGTTGCTGTCGTGAAGCCCGGAGAAAACATTTTACCACCCTTCTTTAACCTCTGAACCCTCACCTCGGGCCGGAAGAAGGGGGCTGGCGTAGGGAGCAGTTCTGTTCTAAATAAAGGTCTCCATGTGCCCCGTGAAGAACTGTGTGAGAGAACTGACATCTCTCTTGTTCTTTCAATCCATCTATCGCCCTTGAAACTCTCACATGCACATATTCTGTCTCTCTCTGTCACCAGAGAGCGGGGCTGGGCATGTTGAGCAAAGAATAATGCATGTGTCCGTACGCATGTTTGTAAAATGACGGTGGCTGTCTGTGTGTTGTGTATTCGTGCGCGAGGGCGCCTGGCTGCAGATGTGTATAATGGTATGGATGGATGGTGTGCAATAGAGGGTATCTATGTATGTTGCTATGCATCGCGTTGTGCTTCTCTTTAAGGTGTTTATGTGATTGTGAGCATGGGCGTTTATGGGCACTTTGTTTAAATCAGTGTGTGCATGATTGTGTGCAACGTGTATGTGTATACGTGTGAATGAGAGAGAGCACGTGTCAGTGAACGTCTGTGTTCTTTAAAGTGTGTTTCAGTCTTCTTGGTATAAGAGTAGGTTTTCAGCTCCTTCCAAACTCTCTGCTAAGGGGATAACGTGCACCCCCTACCGTGGCCTCCTAACAGAAGGCTGCTCGGAGCTCCTTCCAGAAAGTAGTTCAATCTATAAACCCAGCGTAGGAAGAACTCCTGCTTAGCAACCTTTTTGTGCCGTCTCCCTCCTACCTTCCACGAGTTCCCTCTCTCACCTCAGAGGAACACACCTGGGTTTAACTGTCTCCCTCAACGACACCGGTCTGCCTATTGCCCTGTCGCAAATGTGCCCTTTTTCAAGCTAAGAACCTCCCAAACTCCCTTCTAAGGGGAAATACTCCTCTCTCTTAAAATGGACTCTTTTCTACTTCCCTTCAAATGTGAGCTCCCTCCGAGCTCTGTCGTTCCCATGTCTTCTTCCTAAGCATCGTTCCCGTCATACAAGGTCTCTCCCCAGCTTCCCCCTGGGTGAATCTAGGGATCAAGTGATCTTCCTGGCTGCCTCACTACAGCGTTCTCCTTTCTAGGTCCCGCCAAAAACGAGCTCCCTTCAAGGGCCATTTTGAGATGAACTCCCACAGGCCAGTCCAAGTCCACGTCTCCCAGTGCCTCGCTTTTCTTTCATATTGTAAACTCAACTGCAATATAGTAAATAGATTTATATCGCGGTTACGAATACGACCCCTAGCGACTCGCTAGGGGTCGTAACCGCGATATAAATCTATTTACTATTTGCAGTTGAGTTTACAATATGGAAGAAAAACAGATGAATATTAAAGATACATACTAGATTGTTCCTCTGATGAATGATGTGGTGACATTTTGCGACAGGGCAGCGAGATGTTTCAGGGCCTGTACTACTCACCAATGGACAACCGTAGACCGACGTAGTCACGGGAGTCAGGGACAACACAACAACAATTGCTGTGGACAACGATAGTAGTCACGTCAGTCACCACCACACGAGTCAACACGACGGGTCCGGGAGAGCTGACACACTGTATGTACAGTACACGTAGAGCAGTACACTGTTGTCACCGCCGCCACGAGGTGTGTATGGCAGACAGTGGCACCGTGCGTGATGACGCGACGGACTGCAGAGTACGCTGCGCACCTCATGGCCAATCACTGTTCACTGTGTTCAGACATAAGCCACAGTGATTGGCCATAGTTGCGCGGCACCCAATGCAGTTTCTTCGTAGGCTGCCGCGCGGTGTCTGAGACTGTCTCAGGCTCTCAGCCAATCCAGAGACGCTGCATTAGCAGCGCCTGCCCTGGATTGGCTAAAGAGCACGGATAGGGTTCGGCCATACCGAGAGACGGGGGCTGCTGCATGAGGCAACCCTCGGCCTCTCGGCCCCCTCCCTCTCAGTACAAGTGGTGCCTAGCTGGCTGACAGACAGTGTGGCGAATGCGCATGCGCTTGCTGGTCATGAGCCAAACTCGAGCATGCGCAAATTGCGAGCCGCTGTCAGTCAGTCAGTGCATGGGTGAAACAACTGAACTGTCACTCAACTTTCTTAGTGCTCGCCCCCCGGCCCCACCCCCTTCATGTCCCGACTCCCGCCCGGGGCCCGAAACACTAAGCTACCAATTCAAATATTCATTGCTGCTGCAAGCACGCACCGCGTGCGTAGTGGGGCAACGCCCCTACGCCTCAATGGACGCACCGCTGCTGATAGTATGATATGGTATAGTAAGGTATGGCCTGTCATTGTATAGTATGGAATGGTATGACCTGTCATTCTACAGTATCTTTTTTGTTGTATGGAATGTGTGAGAGACTGGCTTGGTATATGATGCACACTTATGTAAGTGGGCGCCCTGCACCAATTAAGACAACCCGTATAGTGGTTTTAAAGGTCTTAGAAATCCCCAGAAAGCTCTCTAAGTGGTAGCTGTGGAGAGCAGCCTTCAGGCTTAGTCCAGAAGGAGAGTAAAGCAACTTGTTTTACCAGAACACAATCTAATAGGTATAGATTAAAGGAAAAAGAACCACACATTGTATTTATAAAAATATGTATTTATTATAAGACACTCACTAACATATACAGATATATCCTACCCGGAGATATACACAATACACCCAATACTTTGCAATAGAAACAGGTAAGTAGCACAGACTGCACAGTGGTCACCAGGGGAGACCAAAACATATACTATAATAGTGGTATGCGAACCACGACTTGAGTCAAGACTATACCTAGAGGACTTAGAAGTGTTAGGGACCCAAGGAACCACCCAAGGTGAGTATCTAGAAACCCCACGAGGTTGTGTGCAGTGTGGGAACATGACCATGTTCTCTGTACAAAACAACATGTAAGTCACAGTTGCAATTTTAAAGAAAGAGGACCCTTCCCAGTGGACCATAATGAAACTTTGTGGGAGAGAAGAGGTTGGAGAGCCACCTCACCCCTAGATACCATTGGAACCAGGTTGCCTGCAACAGGGAATCCGGGTGCTTAGGTGTGAAGTGGCGTCGGAAACCTTTGTCAAACTCAATGGGAGACTTCAGGAAGATGCCGCTGCTGGAGAAGGTGAAAGTGTCCGGTGGAACCCATAGATGGATTCAAGGTGAAGAGTACCTGCAAGCAGAGGGGACAGAGTCTAGATCACTTGGGTGTGACCAAGGGGCACGGAAGACGAGTACCCACCGATGTCGGGTGCTGCAGGAAAGATGACGGTGACCTTGGAGCTGCAGCTGTGAGGACCAGGCGATGCTGTGGAAGGCCAGGAGACATTCACCAGCTGTCCCACGTCAGATGTCGAGAAATGAGGGGTCGGTGTCCGTCGGGAGCACCAACAAGCCTTGGCAACTGCAAATAACATGGAAAGCGAAGAAGGTGCAGTGTGGGGACCAGCAAGGTCAAGGGGACTCACAACAAGCAGGGGAGTCAGGGCAGGCCAGAGCAATCAGCGGAGCCCAAAGAATTCAAAGGTGACCCTTAACAGGACCTACAGGCCGGAGGCACTGGAGTCGCAGGAGGACCTCGAGCAGATCACCAAAGAAGCAAGCCCACGGTGCAAGTGATGCCCGTGAGGTTGAAGATCTTGGTCACTGGTGATGCTTGAGGTGGGGGCTATTCGGGGCCCGAAGATCTTGATGGAAGGAAGCCAACAAGCCTTTGCAACTGCAAATCGACGTGCTACACAGGAGTTGGGTTCCTGAGACTTTGATGAGGGATACTGGCCTCAAACTTGGTGAGAGGATAGGGCAGGCCTCGATGGATGTGTAGAACCACCACCTGTGTTGCTGAGCCTTTCGCATCCATGGGAGCCCAGGATCAGTAGACCAGCCAGCTTAGTTGCGGTGCTTGCAGATGCAGGGAATTGACTCCTTCACTTCAAGGGAGATTCCTTCAGGTGTCTTGGATGCCCATAGGCCTTGGAAGGTTTCCTGTATGGAGCACAGGCACAGACGTTGCAGCAGACGAGCAGGGTGAAGTGATCAGGAGCAGCGGGAGTCTTCCTGGTTGCAGCCTTGATGCCCAGAGCGAAGTCCAGAGAACTCCAGAGTGCCCAGACAGTCGAAGACAAAATGGTGTCTGAAATTAATCATGTCACACGGTGAATCTAGGATCCCACCCTCAGGTGAGCCCTTAAGTACCCTAAGGAAAGGGTTGAGATGATTCAGGGTTCCCTCCCAGGGGAGGGGTTGGACAGTGGGGAGCATACTCCCATGTCCTTTGTACAGTTTAGCGCCAGAGCGGGAACCAACGGCTCCCTCAGCTGGTTTGAACTAGACTATGCAAGGAGGGCACCAAATGTGCCCTTCAAGCAGACTAAGTGGCGCTGCAAGCGCTCCTACCAGGCCCCAATACACTAAACCCTGTCTGGGAGGTGGTCACACCTCCCTGTGACAGGATACCTATTGTTCTGCCTTCTCCTGCTCGAGCTTGGCTCAGCAGCAGGAAGGCAGAATTGGGTCTCTGGTCGGCAGGAGCCATGATGTGCTGTCCGGGTCTAGAAGACTGGTACCGGGAGCACTGAGGGCCTAACAGAGGGCCTTTACATTGCTTGGAAGCATACCTCCCACACCGGAGGTGTGATTTCAACATGTTTGATACCAAACATGACAGAGTTCGTTACAGCCAGTTTCGAGATGGTCATCGCGTAATGATGCGGTACCCCTCTATATGTTATATGGCTGTCTCACTTACAACCCGGGAGAATGGACACAAAAGTGTGCAGGAGTATCCTGCTGATGCAGGTGCACCCTCACACTTAGAACAGAGCACCCTGCCTTCAGGATTGAAAAGGTCTACTGCAGGAGTGACTTATAGGTTTTAAGTGCAGTGACCCTAGATATAGGGATCCTATATCTTTTGTAAGTGGTGTTAGCACCAGCTTACACAGGTTGCAATGGCAGGCCTGTAGTGACAGTTTGAATGGTCTCAATGGGTGGCATAAATTATTGCTTTAACACATGGGGACTCCTGGGGTACCCATGTCCTGGGTCCCTAAGTACCATATACTAGGGACTTAGAAGGGTACTCCAGTATCCAATCGGAAATGTCCCTAAGTACTTACCATAACAATTTAGGGGGGAAAGCAGAGAGATGGGGTCCTGATTAGCAGGATCCCAGTCAGACTAGTCAGAAACAGCATAGCACTAGGCAAAAAGTGGGGGTAACCATGCAGAAGGATCCTACCTTCCTACAGTATGGTATGGCCTGCCATTGTATATCTCTGCAATGTATGGTGGCCTGTCATTGCACAGTATGGTATGGCCAGTCATTGTGTGGTATGGTATGGTATACAGTATAGTACGACATGTCATTGTATAGTATATTATGGTTTGAGCGGCCATTTTATTCTATGGCATGGCCTGCCATTGTATGATGAGGTATATCCTTTTATAGTATGGTATGACTATGGTATGGCCTGTTACTGTATAGTATGATATGGTATGGTATTGCCTGTCATTGTATAGTATGGGATGGTATGGCCTGTCCTTGTCTAAGATGCTATTGTATGATATAACCTGCCATTGTATGGTATGATCTGGCATGTCATTGTATAGTATGGTATGGTATGGTATAGTATAGTATGGTATAGTATGGTATGGCATGGCCTTTCATTATAAAGCATGGTATGGTATGGCCTATAATTGTAAAGTATGGTATAGTATGATATGGTCTGTCATTGTATGGTATGGTATAGCTTGTCATTGTATAATATGGTACGGTATGGCCTATCATTGCATAGTATGGTAAGGTATGGCCTGTTTACTACAATTGACGCTTGAGTAAATGAGTTTTGGGCCGGGTTACTTGGGTTAGATTAACATCTTATATAAATACCCGACAGCATGAGTTTGGAATGGGACCAGTAATATTGTACAGCTTCATGATCCAAAGGGGGACCCGGCAGTGGTGCCCATTTTCATCATTGGTCTTTGCTCTGGCAATGGAGCCCCTGGTATGACAGTTGCGCCAACAGGTTGCCAACTGGGGGATCCTGGAACCGAACACATATCACATTGTATCACAACATGCAGATGATGCATTGGTATACCTACGCGATGTGGATGCCTCCCTCCCAGAGCTGATGCTCTAGCTGGAAGACTTTGGGGGCGCATCTGGCCTTAAAATGAATTGGACGAAATCCTGTTTCTTTCCCATGACCCTGACTCCTATACCGCTGAGCGTTACACCGGTGAGTGCACGTCTTCGCTGGTCTTATGGCACCTTTTGGAACGTGGGTGTCCAGATTTTCATTCAGAGAAAGATATCAAGGAGAGCAACGTACAAAGGTGATGCGCTCCATCCGACAGCTGCCACCATTATGGCTGTCACTGCCTTTGTCCCCGCTGGAGAGTGTAGTGATATCTAAGATGCTGGTGGTGTCTAGATTGCTCTACTTCTTCGCTGCACTCCCGATCATATTGCCCCAGTATTTTTTTCATGAGCTTCATGGGCTAGTTTTGGATTTGATATTGGATAATGTCAGACAGCGGGGTGGCTCTGACCACAGGGAGTGCCCCTTTCTGAAGGGTGGTCTTGGAGCACCCAACTTCGAACTGTACTATGCTGCGGCTCAGCTTCAGTGGCCGATGGGATAGCTTCCGAGTGCCCTGAACGGGCACCTATTTGCAACCTGCTTGGATATCTACACTTAGTTGTCTACTCCTGGGAAACGCCTTCCACACGAGACCCACCGGATGACTGTGGCTAGGCTGTATTGCCACCATTTTTGTACATGGCAGAGATCTCTGCCTCCCTTACTCTCCTGCCATAGAGCTGTGGAACTTGCTGACATCACTGCAGCAAGGTAAAGACTCAACGTAGACATTTGGACGGAAGCAGGAGAGTCCCAATTTGGAAAGCTGTTCCAAGATGGAAAATGTATGGCATTCCAGGATATTATGGGCTTCTATGGCCGCGCTTTACAGGCCACTTGGGATACTGGCCATATGGAACCTGCTCCGTCCCCCACATTGCACACAATCCTTTCCCATGGATTCATGTGACACAGCATTACTAATCTTTACACTTACCTTAACACTGTACACACGGGCTACTGTATATGGGCAAAAGACAAATAGAACAAAGTCTTCACGAAGCCAGACTCCGACAAAACCTGGACCAAACCTGGACAACAGCTGAAAGAAGTATCTTGCAACCCGTGTTTTTGATTCACGCAATTTAACTACATACCCCAGGCTTACTTATCCCCACAATGCATACAATTATGTTCCCGACCCTGACCTCTAAGTGCCCTGGATGCAGACAAGCAACAGCTTGGTTTTACCACATGGTATGGGACTGCCCGGTAATTCACGGGGTCTGGCAGGAGATTACTGCCACTGTGGGTGACCTTACAGATCCCACCCATGCCTCAACCATACTTACAAGGGATATGCTCCAAAGCCAAAGGGGACTAACACCTACATAGGTTCATTGACCTTGCCTTTGTACTGTTCAAAAGACAGATAGCGATGGCATGGAAGACACCTGCAGCTCCCGACCCCCAGCACTGGCTGACCACATTGCTGATCTTGGTGCTTGCGGAAGAAAACACCCTGCGGCTCCTTAGAATGAGAGGGAATACCAGAACAGGGGGCGACTGCGTGGAAACATACCTTACTAATGCGCAGGCAAAGAACGACAAAGAACGACACCCACCCACCTTGAAGGTACTTCTGTCCTCTCATAATTGACATTATACCTGTAGTGGGCTACATACATGGTACCGTTAGGGCTGCGACTGGCACAGCTGCCTAGATAGCCCATGGTGGTCATCCCGTCTGCTTCCTCACCCCCAGAACTCCCCTTGCCCTTCGAGAGTATGGTCTACCCACGCAACAGATGCTTTATTTTTGCTTCTTCAGGGGATGGTCTGAGAATATTGCCAGGGTTGCTTTGGGTTCCGAGTCAGGCCCTGTCAGGCCCTGCCCCCCCCCCACATGCTACAAGTCATAGCTAGCAGTGTACTGCTTACCTTCTAACACACAAACCTGCCCTGTCGCTTAACACATTGACGCCCTTACACGATTGACAGTATTTCCCATTATTCTTCTCTTTTACGTATAGGCTCCACAGATTAAGCTTTTATAGTTGGTGTTTATTACATGTTGATTCTAATTCTGCCCTTCCCTTTGTAGCCGAAGTTGGTTGCTTCATTGTATGCTCAGGACAATCGCAATGATGATTGGTACATGCCTTAATTGATGATGTCATGTTACAACATTGTTCCTTTCCTACACAAAAATGTCAATAAAATATGTTTGAAGGTATGGCCTGTCATTGTACAGTATGGCATGGTGTGGTATGATAAGATATGGTATGGTGTGGCCTCTAATTGTACAATATGGTATGGTATGGTATGGTATGGCATGGTATGTTATGTCCTTTCATTGTATAGTATGGTATGGTGTGGTACCACCTCTCATTGTATAATACGGTTTGGTATGACCTGTCATTGCTTAGTAGTATATGATATGATACAGTATGGTATGGTATGGGATGGGATGTATGGAATGGTATGGCATGTCTTTGTATATTATGGTATGGAGTTCTGTCATTGTGTGCTGTGCTGTGGTGAGATATGGGCTGTCACTGCATAGCATGCTATTGTGTGGCATGCTCTGTCATTATATTGTATGGTATGGAATGGTACAATGTGGTCTGCCATTATATAATATGGTATGGTATGGCCTGTCACTTTATCGAATTGTATAGTATGGTATGGCATGGTGTGGTATGCTATGGTATAGTACACCATACTATGCTATGGTATAGTACAATATAGTATGATATGGCCTTTTCTTGTATTGCATAGTAAGATATGGTATGGTATTAGCGTTGTACAGAATAGTATGGTATGGTACGTTATGGCTTGTCATTGTATAGTATGGTCTGTTATTGTATAGTGCGGCATGGTATGGTATGGCCTCTCATTGCATTGTATTTTATTGTATGGTATGATATGTGTTGTCATTATACAGTATGATATTGCCGGTCATTGTGTATGGTATGGTAGGGCCTGTCATTGTATGGTTTGGTATGATATGGTATGGTATGGTATGGTACGATGAGGTATGGTAAGGCATGGTATAGTGTGTCATTATATGGTTTGGGATAGTCTTTCAATGTGTGGTATGGTATGCTATTACATGGTATGGAATGTTATAGACTTTTATTGTATGTATGTTATGTTATTGTATGGTATGGCATGGTATGGCTTTACATTGTATGCTATGGTATGGCATGTTATGGCCTATCGCATGGTATGGTATGGCCTGTTATTGCATAGTATGTTAATATTTGGTATGGTATGGGATGTCTTTGTAAATTATGTATAGCATGGTATGTTTTGGTACAGTATGGCCTCTCATTGTATGGTAGGGTATGGTATTGTTTGGTATGGCCTGTCATTATTTTATATAATAAGGCCTATCACTGTATAGCATAGCCTACCATTGTTTAATATGGCAGGTTATGATATGGCCTGTCATTGTATAGTATGGTATGATATGGTATACAATGGTATGATATTGACTATCATTGTGTAGTCTGGTATCGTATGGTATGGCCTGTTATTGTATAGTATGGTATGGTATGGTACAGTATGGTCTATCATTGTAAAGTATGGTATGGTATGGCATGGTATGGCATTTCAATGGATGGTATGACCTTTCATGGTATGTTATGGTAGGGCATGGCATGGTATAGTATGGTATGGTACGGTATGGCCTTTCATGGTATGGTATGATATGGTGTGGCATGGCCTATCATTTAATGGTATTTTATGGAATAGTTTAGTATGGCCTGTCATTGTATATTATGGTACGAAATGGTATGTTATTGTGTAGTATGGTATGGTACAGTATCGTATGCCATGGAATGTCATGGTGTGGCTTGTCTTTGTATATAATGGTATGTATGGTCAGTCACGGTATGGTATAGTACGGTACAGAATGGTACGGAATGATATGATATTTTATGAAATGGCATCTTATTGTATGGCATGGCCTGCCATTGTACAGTATCATATGGTATGGTATGGTAGGGCATTGTATGGTATGGAATGTTCTGTCATTGTATGCAATGGTATGGTGTGTTATAGAATGGCCTGTCTTTGTACAGTATGGAATGGTATGCTCTGTCATGGTATGGTTTGCTATAGTATGGTATTGTATGGTACGGAATGGCATGGTATTGTATGGTATATTAAGGACTGTAGTTGGTTAGTATAGTATTGCCGTTCATTTATAGCATGACATAGCATGGCCTGTCATTCTATAGTATTTTATGGTAGGATATGGCCTTTCATTGTACAGTACAGAATGGTAGGGAATGCTAGCATATTGCCTATCATTGTACAGTATGGTATCATATGGTATGACCTGTCATTGCATGGCATGGTATGGCATTGTACACTATAGCCTGTTCTTGTATTGTATGGTATGGCCTCTTATTGCATTGCATGGCATCGTATGGTTTGATATGGTATTGTACCTGCATTGTACAGTATAGTATGGTATGATACATTATAGCTTGTCATTGTATAGTGTGGTATGATCTGTCATTGCTTAGTATGGCATGGTATGGTATTGCCTATCATTGTATTGTATTGTATGGTATGATATGTCTTGTCATTGTACAGTATAATATTTCTGGCCATTGTGTATGGTATGGTATGGCCTTTCATTGTATGGTTTGGATTGGCTTGGTATGGTATGGTGCAGTACGCTACGGAATGGTACGGTACAGTATGGTATGCTATGGTACGGTATGGTGATGTACAGTATGGCATGCCATTGTGTGGTATGGTATGGTATGATAGGGTGTTGCCTGTCACTCTTCTGTTTGGTATGCTATGGTATGTTCTGTCATTGTATAATATGGTATGGTATGGTATGGTATATGGCATGGTAATGTATGGTATGTTATGGTACGGTATGGTATGGTAGTGCATGGTATGGTATGGAATGGTATGGTATGGTGTGGCCGGTCATGTGATTATGGCCTATCATTGTTTAACATGGTATGGTCTGTCCTGCCATTCAATAGTATGGTATGTTATGATATGATATGGCCTATCATTGTATAGCAATGTATGGTATGGTATTGTATGGTATGAAATGCTATGATATTATCTATCTTTGTATATTATGGTATTCTGTGGTTTGGCCTGTCATTGCCTAGCATGGTACAGTGTGGTCTATCATTGTACAGTATGGTATGGCCTTTAATTAGATGGTATGGTCTTTCACTGAATGGGCTTGTATGGAATAGTTGGGTATGACCTGTCATTGTATAGTATTATATGGTATGGTCTGGTATTGCATAGTGTGGTGTGGTATATCTGTGTGTATTATGGCATTGTATGGTATGTTATGATATGGTATAGTATGCAATGATATTTTATGATATGGTATGTTATGGTATTACCTGCCATTATTCAGTATGGTAAGTCAATGAATGGTGTGGTATGGTATGATATGGGTTGTCATAATACAATATTGTATGGTATTATCTGTCATGGTATTGTATGGTATGGTGAAGTACTGGGTTTTTCAGAACCAACCCAGCGGTGCCAGGGAACACACCCGAAGACTTCGATTTCTTCCTGTCTCAGACCACAGAAACACAGAGTCTTCTAGGTGAAGTCAAAGATCGTATTTATTGGCTGCAGACCAATCACAGGTATCCGAGAAGTACAACACGATGTATGTTCTCAGGAGACTGCCCCCAACCAAAAACCAGTCTTTTCTAATATACAAAATATTACGCTCTGGGCAACACCGCCCCTATTTTACAAGTGGTCGTTCACATATTTTCGCTTCAAAGGAACAGAAAAGTCATGATGATAATCCCACATTTCAGCTCGGTCAGCACATAATTATTTACCCAGCGAGGTTCAGAACCTTCATCAGATTTCAGCGGACCCCAATAAAACGGGCACCTCCTCCTCGTAAAGCAAGCCATAAAGTAGGAAACAGAGTCAGGTGTGAAAGAGATTAGTCAGGGTTCGTGTGGAAAGAACCACTTTATGGTGTGTCAAGCCCTGGTGCTAATCCCATTTGGCCGCAGTAAAAGGAACCGGCCGAACAGGACTGACCTCGGGCAGTGGAGTCAGGTTGCACAGGTCACCAAGAAGGCACAGAAGGTGTGCGTGTCCTTTAGGCCTAGAAATGGCCTTAATTCGCTGCCTATGTGAGGGCAACCACAGAATGGTTACCGTTCTAAAATGGAACCCGAGGGTTCGATATGTAGTATCGTATACACGGTGAATTCATCGGTGAAACATGACGAAAACACTCATACATACCGCATTAGTCATTTGCATTTTGCGGATACCAAAATCGGCATGGTGGGACCATGCCTCCAACATGGTTCCGAAATTTACAGTACCACAGACCCTCCTTTTGCCCTTACATAGGCAATAACTATACTCATACTAATCTGAGTCCAGGTCTATATTCATAAGGCCATGGAGGTGTTGCTGTAGCATCATCCTATTGCTCAGCTCGTCCCTTGATACAGGTCTCCTTACACATGATGTAACACAGAGGCTACACATTACAGGAGCACACTGTACACATAGACAGAACAGGAAAAGAATGGCTAAGATCGTCCCAGTGACTATTAGAATCTTCCATCCCCAAGCTGATATCAGTCCCCAGAACCACCCCATCATCGACCAATCTCCTTTATCCACGTGAATGGATTCGGAAATTTTATGCAGTTTGGAGATGGCTTGATAGACTGTCGGAGCGTTATCTGGTATGAAAATACAGCAGCTTGATTGGATAACCTTACATACCCCACCACGGTCTGCAAGTATGACATCTAGAACCATACGGTTCTGCAACGTCATGAGGCGATCCGCTTGGAGCTCCGCTGTCAAGTTACCAAGGGCACCAGCCGTTACATTAACAGTGGTTTCAACTACACGAGTCAGTTGTCTCAGGTTCCTACTATTGACCATTGGTCCCCAAGACGGCAGGAAACCCAGGAAAAAGTCTCCAGCTTCCTGACCGGCAGTATCCTCCTTACTAACAATGCCTCTCACAACTCTGGTCTTGTGATAATCAGAGGCGGCAGTAAATGTCGGCGGTAGCAAATTTGCAACATAACACGTGCCCGAGAAATCAGGGGGCAACCATGTATATGCTCGATCATTACAAACAAAGTATGTACCCTTGGCAGCCAAAAACGCAGGGGAAAACTGTGATGGAAAAATGTACGTTTCAGCACAGTCACTCTTCCCTAATTGAGCTCTTGGATTCTGACCATTACCTTGTAAACAGAACCGACCTATGTGAGGTACGACCCAAATCGGAGATTAACTTTTACGCTGTTTCTCGCCCAGACTAATGCTATACCCCGTCGCGTTCCAACCCACATAAGCTCGCAACTCATCCTTGGGAATAGATGAATATGCATCGATATCTCTGCTCATATCAGCAACTCCTTTCATCAAGGCCTTATTGTTCGTGCTAGGTCTAGTGGAACGCGGTGGTCGCGGGGAGTAGGTTTCAAGCGCAAAAAGAAACATAGTCTGGAATGCCCATGATGACCCATTATAGCTAAACGGCAGCACTAGATATGGGATACCCTTATTAATGGTATGCGGCATCAAACCACACACCCAGCAATTTGTCGTATTCATAACTAGTTGGTGCTGGTGCAGAAGTTGACTAAACGAATTGTTTACGAACTCAGAACGTCTAGCTTGTTCGTGTTCAGGCAGAGGGTGGAAAGAGTGTGAGGAAACAGAAGGAGGAGGTATGGGCTGTATAGTGGGTGCAAACGGCACTTGAAAAGACAATAATACATAACCTACAGAAAACATCATCATGCTAAATAGGACAAACAGACATAATATTACAAAACGTTTGCCATTCATTACTTTACATATTCTGCTCTTAAAATGTATTTCCTCAGCGGGTCTCTTCATCTCGAAAAACTCCATCCTCTAATCGTGCTGTTCGCGGTGGATGAGTGTCTTCTGCTAAGGAGTACACCTGTCAGTCCAGGGAACGCCCTAGACCAACCAGACCGTTGACCTAATGTCTCCGGCTTGTACCCCAAAGTCTTGGCACCGCGACCCTGCAGCTGAATCCGGATGGCGGTTCGAAAAAGCAAAAATAAGAAAGTTTCTCAGATGGAAGAGAGAGCTGCACTTCTCAAAAAATAAAAAATAAAAAGAATTTTTATTTGTCCATAGTTCTCGGCCTCAATTTGTAACGACTTCTTGTAGGTACTGTTTGGTCTTGAAACAAGAGTTCAGGCTCTGTAGTGTCCAATTGAATTGACGGTGGCACAGTTTCTTGCAAGATGTCATCGCTTTCCTTCTGAGAAAGCGTTCCTCTCACTCGTGCATCGCTAAACGGCAGAAAACGAGGCACAATCTCAGTCTCTGAATCAGCGATCCCTTTCTGGACCCACTGGTCGTAAGGCAAAGGCAAAGGGACCCTTTTGCAGTGAACGCCGTGTATCCAGTTCTTTTTCCCTTTTACTCGAACAGCCGATCACGTTGAAAGAAGGACGAGATGGGGGCCGGTCCAACGGGGCTCATCATTCTTTGTCCTCTTGAAGTTTTTGACCAGCACCCATGATCCAGGATTGATAGGATGTCCTGGAGCTTCAGAGACCTGAGGCAGAGTATCATGCACCTGTTGGTGTAAAACACGCAATTTAGCCGTCAATTCATACAAATAATCAAGCAGTACTGGATGTTCGATCTCACTGAATTTTGTAGGCCTTGGCACTCCCCATATATTGGCCGGGCGGCCAAACACGATTTCGTAGGGACTAAGTCCCACTCGTGAATGCACAGTCATTCTTGTTGATAGGAGTGCTAAGGGCAGAGCATCAGGCCATTTAAGACCAGAACTTGCTTGAATCTTAGCCAACTTAAGTTTCAAAGTGCCATTGTAACACTCTACTAGTCCAGCTGATTGGGGGTGATTTGCAGCGTGGAATTTCTGCTTTATACCTAGTCCCTCACATACATTCTTCATCACTCGTCCCACAAATTCACTCCCATTATCACTCCATACCATTCTTGGCATTCCAAACCTAGGGAAAAATTCCTTGACAAGGGCTTTAGCTGTGGATAAGGCAGTATTGTCTTTTAGGGGATATGCTTCTATCCACCTTGAAAAGGCGCAGACAACAACAAGTACATATTTCAAATTGTTGCACCTTTCCATGTGGATGAAATCTAGCTGCAAAACCTCGAACGGATACGTTGGAGGCGCAAAATGACCAGCTGGAGTTGGGGTTCCCCTACCAGGATTGTATTTCAAACATACCATGCAATTTTTGACCACATTCTCTGCACACTTGGGAATTCCAGCATTCTGCCATACTGGAGCAAACAACTTACAAATCCCTTTCACACTGATATGCGCCATTCCATGTGCCATCGTGACCACTGGAAGCACATATGCATCAGGTAACAACCATCGCCGGTGCTCTGACAAATCAATCCAACAACCATTTTCATCCAATTTACCCTTACTTTCTTTCCACATGCTCAATTCTTTCTCTGTGGCTTCAGCTTGAAGGGACTTCACACTCTCTATCGTGTCTTCACACATTCCAACATCACCAACCCATCTTGCAGGACCTGCAACATACATTCGATTCGTCACATCTTTTGCTGTTTCTATCGCGATTTCGTCAGCAAACGCATTACCACGACCAACATCATCAATAATCTTCTTGTGTGCACTGCATTTCACAATCGCGACTTGTAACGGTAAGGTCAGTGATTCAAGGAGATCATTCACCAACTGACCATTCTGAATCTTAGTTCCATGCAAAGTCAGGAACCCACGTTCTTTCCACAAGCGCCCAAAACTATGGGCCACACCAAAGGCATACTGACTGTCAGTATATATGTTCACTTTCATTCCTTTCGACAACACGCATGCTCTTGTAAGTGCAATTAATTCTGCTGCTTGAGCCGAATTATGTGGTATACGTGCAGTTTCAACAATCGTGTGCAAAGTCGTGACAGCATATGCAGCAGTCGTATCACGATTCGGAAGCTTGAAGCACGAGCCATCCACCCATAAGGTACCATCACACTCAACCAGGGGAGTATCTTTAAGATCCACTCTCCCTTTTGTTTCTTCTTCTGTTCTGAACAGACAATCATGTTGTTCAATCTCATCTGTGTCTGCTGAAATCGGTAATAATGTAGCTGGATTCAACGTATTGCACCTCTTTATGTGCACATGACTCGCTAGCAGTGTCGACTCGTACCCTGACAATCGAGCACTAGTTAAGTGCTGTGTCTTGGTCCTGTTTAACAATGTGTCCACTGCATGTGGAACCATTACAATCAACGTGTTATTCATTACTAACCCAGCAGACTGTCGAATAGACACAGCTGCTGCCGCTGTGGCTCTCAAGCAACTTGGCAATGCCTTAGCTACTGGATCCAAAGTCGACGAAAAATACGCGCATGGACGCTGTCTGTCTCCAAAAGACTGTGTCAACACTGACAATGCACAACCTTCTTTCTCGTGAACATACAATGTAAAAGGTTTACTGTAGTCGGGGGTACCCAACACAGGAGCCGAACATAATGCCTTACGTAATTCCGAAAAACTCTTCTGACACTCTTCAGACCATGGGACGGGATTCGGTGTATCTTTGCATGTTAATGCTATCAAAGGTTTTGCCAGCAAAGAAAAACTCGGGATCCACTGCCTACAGTATGAAGTAATACCCAAGAAAGCACGCACTTCTCTCTGTGTTCTTGGCACACTCAATTGTGCAATGGCCTGAATTCTTTCTGGGGTCAGTTTCCTTCCCTCCTTCGACAAGAGATGACCTAAGTAGGTCACTTCTTGTCGACAATATTGCAGTTTTGAGAGAGACACTTTGTGATGAAAGCCAGACAAATGACGCAACAATGACAATGTAGCTTCTTTACAAATCTCCTCAGTATCCGCGGAGATTAGTAAATCGTCAACATACTGAATAAGGGTAGCACCACTAGGTAAAACAATTGCATCAAGCTGCCCTTTTAAAGCCTGACTGTATATTGATGGACTTTCACAGTAGCCCTGTGGAGCGCGTTTAAAGCGGAAGCTGCGACCTCCTAAACTAAAACCAAAAATATCCCTGCTTTCCTCTGCAATCGGAATGCTAAAGAAAGCATTCTTTAAATCAATCACTGAGAACCAAGCAGCGGAAGCTGGGATCATAGTTAACAAGGCAGTTATATAAGGGACAACTGGAAACTGTGGCACAACTATCTTATTGACCTCTCTAAGATCGATCACAAATCTGTAAACAGGTGGCTGAGAAGGGTCAGTACGTTTTAAAACAGGCAGAACCGGACTATTGCAAACGTTGCCTCTTGTCTCTTCAATTACATCCTTTTCAATCAAGTCATAGATGATCGCTAACAACGCTTTCTCACCTACATTAGAGATCTTGTACTGGGGAATGCATGGCAATTTAACATTGGCTTTCAAAGTGACCACGTATGGCGGTATTTCTAAGAGACCCACATCATTAGGACCAGAAGCCCAAAGGCCATCCGGAAGAGACGACAATTCAGCTGGCAGTTTATTCTTCGACAAATACATTGGAGAAATCACTTCCCTACCCAGTGTAAGTTGTACTCCCGAGGGGGAACAATATAATGTCGCATGTAATCTCTTTAACAAATCCAATCCTAACAGGTTTTCACCACATCCTGTCGTTAGGATAAGGGGTGCTTTCAGCTCACAAGGTCCAACAGAAAGGGGCATAGGACTAGAGATCGGGTTCCTAACCGGGGCGCCAGAAAAACCTACCGAAACATTCATTTCGCCAGACAAAGGCGCGCCAGGGAGTTTTGAGTGCATAATTGAACTCTTTGCAGCACCAGTATCCAACAAAAAAGGCTCTGACACACCCGCTGTAGTCACCTTAACATACGGTCCACTCTGATCCACTGGTACTGAAACAACTCCCTCTCTTTGTCTACGGCTGTCCTAGTAATCATTACCTTCCGCATTTCCATCTTCTGCATAATAGTCGTTATTATAGTACTGAGCTGTCCCACCAGTTACATTGGCCTGCTGATCAAAACTGTTCATCGTATTTTGATGCGGAAGAGGACTCGCGTTCTGGGGAACATTCCCACGCCCTCTACCTCTAGGAGCTTGCTGACCACCTCTACCTCTCGCGCCATAAGCATTATTCGTGCGCTGCAACAATATAGGACAACTATGCTTAAAATGATCTTCTTGTTTGCAATACGAACACTGATTGGGACCCACAGGAACACGCGGTTGGGAATACCCGAACCTTTGCGAGTTACTCTGAAACTGTTGGGGTTGTTGATAGTTACTCTGACCTTGCTTATAGTTATTCTGATCTCCACGTGGCGGGTAAGCCTGCTGTAAAAGAACCTTCGTCTTTAATTCTTTTGTTTTCTTGTCTGCTCTATCCTTCTCATCTTTATCCCTATTTTCGTAATACTGTGCAGTAGCCAGTATTTGCGCTGATGAGGAAACAGCCCAAGAACTCTCTGAATCTTTTAATTTCTTACACAACTCGGGAAGCAAATTATGCACAAATTTATCAACAAATAACCGTTGACCACCTTCCGTACTCATGTCTTGACCACTGTGGTCGATAAATGTTTCTTCAAACCTGGTGAAGAAATCAGACACTGTTTCGTCTTTCTTTTGTTTGCATGCGGATAATTTATCCCAATTCACACGCATCGCCGGCATTAAAGTCTTCATGTAGGTAATAATTCTACCAGGGAGTTCTGTTACTAAGGGCTCAGGTTTCACACCACCAACTTGTCTAGTGTCTGTAGCAATGATATTAGCCCATGTGCCACCTAGTTCTGCAGCATGATCTGTATTATGAATCAATCCCCATAAAGGCTGCGGAACGACATTCCCGAACAACATATCTATGTCAGCTAAATTCATGACACACGATTCTGCGGTTTGTGATAACTCCTTATAATATCCTGCAGGGTTTTTACGGGGGTCAGGCAATGTCTGCTTAAGCGCTATTACTTCAGCTCGCTTCCATGGCACGTGTACCAAAACACGCTGAAAATGTGGCTGAACAGGTGGATTAGCATTTAAATCACCAGGTCTCCAAACTGGAGGAACCTCACGCATCGGATATTGGCGCGCTTTTACCTTTTTCCCTACAGGGAACTCCTGTTCGAACAACGACTGATGACAATCCCCATTCCTGAAGGACAACAATGTCGTAACTGCTCTATCAACATTGCGTCCCACAATCGTGCCTTTCTCAAAATCGACCGTACATGACACAACTCCTGCGGGCTTGAATCTAGACCATGATCTTTCAATTCCTCACAGAGGAATTCACACATTTTCTCGAAAACGTATCTCTGTTTTGGTGCTTCCCATTGATGAAAAACATTTACAACAGATTCCACATCATATCTTGAAGGAAAAACAATCCATTTATGTGCCATGCGGTCTAATACTTCTTTCTCTTCAGAACCTGGCAGCTGACTACGCAACTGCGTACGTTGTGAACCAGGGGTCGCACTAGATGACCCGAAGAGAGGTGACATAAGACTAGTGACCGCACTAGCTATTCGTTGTCGTGTAGAAGGAGAAGTTGAGGCAAGAACAGGGGGAAAGACAGAGGGAAGAAAAACGGGTGCCGATACAGGTACAGGGGTCGTATCAGGAAGAGCGCCGAGGGAGGCAGCTGATGTACTAGGTAAAGTCGCAGGAAGCGCAGAAGAGATAGGCAGCGAAACCGGCGGCCCTTGAGAGGGCTGCGCCGTAGGGATAGGAGCCGGCTGAGGGGGAGCTGGCGGCTGCGGGAAGGCTTGCGGCAAATTAACTAGAGGCTGTACATTTAAGGGTTGCGGAGGTGCTGTAGCACTCTGCGCATACGGGGGTGGTGAACTCAGCAAATGTGACATTAGGGGATCTTTCTCCTTTTCTTTTGACGCATCTTGCTGAAGGGGCGGCAAAACTGGGTAGCATTTATCAATCACTAGTTTACGTTGCCTGTGCAGCTGCTCATTCATTTGTTCTTCTTCATTATCTTTAAACTGTAAGGCTGCTTGCATTATCGACATACCTTTCTCTCTTTTATTTTTCTTCACTAATTTAATTTCTTTCTGTTTGGCTTCCTTTCGCCATAGGCGGAAAGAATCAAACATCGCCGGCCGGGCTTTCTTTTTAAATAATTTAACTTCTAAGTTATCTAGGATTTCTGTGCCGAAACTACCATTTTGGGGCCATTTTAAAACACCATCCTTCCTGGTGTATCGGATCCATACTTCATTATACGCAATGGGGCCCACGCCATGTTTCACATAAAGCTCATACGTTGGAGTTCCAATTGGAGGAACCGGACACGAATCCTCTAATCGGGAGTCCCTATTACAACCTAAACAAAGCAAATTTCCAAATATACTAGAACCAGGCATCGTCGCTCACTAGTCTAGTTTCAAACTTCAAAGGATTATCGAATACGATAGTTTCGTGAATACACGAGTCCTTCGGCTTTGGCACTTGCAAGTTCCAAATCAAAGCGATCCCGAAGGGATACCAAACTAAGAACCAAACTAAGAACTGGGAGACGCTCCACTTATACTTAACTGAGGTATCGATGACGTCACCAGAAGATTCGTTAGATTGTTTCGCTCCACCAAATCATCAAGGGTCCAAAACAGGGCGATAGTCAGGGCAGCAGTCCTTTGTAGCCGTCGGGACGCGGAAAACCTCGCAGTAAAGACTTTCGGACCAAGTCAACATGCAGGGGTCGATGAAGTGGTGGCCTTCCTCCAGAATTTTCACACGATGCTCCTCACGAACCTCTGGCTTGGACCGGTACCGCTGAAATGGCCCACGTTGGGCGCCAACTGAAGTACTGGGTGTTTCAGAACCAACCCAGCGGTGCCAGGGAACACTTTGAGTTCTTCCTGTCTCAGACCACAGAAACACAGAGTCTTCTAGGTGAAGTCAAAGATCGTATTTATTGGCTGCAGACCAATCACAGGTATCCGAGAAGTACAACACGATGTATGTTCTCAGGAGACTGCCCCCAACCAAAAACCAGTCTTTTCTTATATACAAAATATTACGCTCTGGGCAACACCGCCCCTATTTTACAAGTGGTCGTTCACATATTTTCGCTTCAAAGAAACAGCAAAGTCATGATGATAATCCCACATTTCAGCTCGGTCAGCACATAAATATTTACCCAGCGAGGCTCAGAACCTTCATCAGATTTCAGCGGACCCCAATAAAACGGGCACCTCCTCCTCGTAAAGCAAGCCATAAAGTAGGAAACAGAGTCAGGTGTGAAAGAGATTAGTCAGGGTTCGTGTGGGAAGAACGACTTTATGGTGTGTCAAGCCCTGGTGCTAATCCCATTTGGCCGCAGTAAAAGGAACCGGCCGAACAGGACTGACCTCGGGCAGTGGAGTCAGGTTGCACAGGTCACCAAGAAGGCACAGAAGGTGTGCGTGTCCTTTAGGCCTAGGCATGGCCTTAATTTGCTGCCTATGTGAGGGCAACCACAGAATGGTTACCGTTCTAAAATGGAACCCGAGGGTTCGATATGTAGTATCGTATACACGGTGAATTCATCGGTGAAACATGACGAAAGCACTCATACATACCGCATTAGTCATTTGCGGTTCGCTGATACCAAAATCGGCATGGTGGGACCATGCCTCCAACATGGTTCCAAAATGTACAGTACCACAATGGTACAGCATGGTATGATATGTATGGCCTGTTATTGTTTAGTATAGTATGGTCTTTTATTGTATAACATGGTATGGTATAGTATGGTTTGGTATGGCCTGTCATTGTATAGTATTTTTTTATATGATATGGCCTTTCATTGTATAGTAAGGTAGGCTTTGGTATGGAATGCTAGAATGTTGCATATTGTTGAATAGTATGGTATCAGATGGTTTGGTCTGTCATTGTATGGTATGGTATGGTATTGTACACTATATAGCCTGTCCTTGAATAGTATGATATGGCCTCTTTGTATTGCATGGTATGGTACTAGCATTGTACAGTATAGTTCGGTGTGGCAGGTTATGGCTTGTCATGGTGTGATCTGTCATTGCATAGTACGCCATGGTATGGTGTGGCCTGTCATTGTATTGTATTGTATGGTATGATATGTCTTTTCATTGTACAGTATGATATGGCCAGTCATTGTATATGGTATGGTATATATGGTATGGCCTGTCAAGGCATGGTTTGGTATGCTATGGTATGGTACGGTAAAGTATGATATGGTGTGCCATCGTATGGTATGGTATGGCCTGTCACTCTACTGTTTGGTATGCTATGTTCTGTCATTGTATTATATGGCATGGCATGGTATGGTATGGTTTGGGCATGGTATGGAATAGTATGGTATGTTGTATAGCATGGTTTGGTATGGTCTGTAATGACTTATTATGGTATGGTGTGGTATGGTCCTTGTTTATTATTGTATGGTCTGCCATGTTATGGTATGTTCTTTCATTGTATGGTATGGTAAGTTTGGTACGGTATAGTATGGTATGGTAATATAAGACTTTTCATTGGATGGTATGGCATGGCATAGCATGGTATGGTGTGGTTGGTATGGTATGGTATGGCATGGAATTTTTGACCTGTTATTGTGTAGCATGGTGTGGGGTGGTCTGTCATTGTATAGTACAGCATGATATGTTATGGTCTATCATTATATAGTATGGTATGATCTGTCATTGTATGGCATAGTATGGCCTGGCATTCTATAAGGTATGGTCTGTTATGGTATGGCCTATCATTGTATAGTATGGTATGGTATCATTCATCATTATATGATATGGTATGGCCTGCATTGTATGGTATGGTATGTCATGATATGGCATTTCATTGTATAGTATTGTATGGCCTGTCATGGTATACTACAGAATGGTATGGTAATCTTTGTTACAATGTACACATTAAGTTAAGGCAGAGGTCTTCCAACTTTTTAATGCCGAGACCCCCGTCAAGATTTTTTAGGCGTAAGGACCCCCTCTTGACAAAAATTACTAAAACTTGGCACTCCTCATCATTGACAACTATCAACAACCATAAACGCCCCCAATTCCCATAGCAAGTCATTTTTACAGTGGGGAAAATATATTAAACAGTGTTTATCAAACAAAGGTCAGTGAGAGTGGAAGTCTGGTCAAAGGTGTGGCTAAAAACAAAGGGTCTCATTAATGAGGCATTGGCGTAGGGTAGCGCCGCATTGCCACGGTGGCCTACGCCAACGTGGAAGGGCAAGAATGCACCTTATTTATTAAATATGGTGCATTCCTGTCCTTTCCCCTGGCATTGTCACACAAATTGCTGTCAAGTGCCAATGTAGGCAGGATTGTTTTTATGCAGGAAGGGGCACCTTCCTGCACAAGAACTATGCCCAGAGGGGTTTCCTCTTTATATGTGAGCTGCAGAATGCAACACACATGAGGAGAGGCAAAAACAAGGAGAAATGAACTATTTCTCCTTGTTACACCTGCTGTGGAGAGGTGTAAGGTTTTGGCACTGCCCCAGGATTACATGGTTTTGTAAATCTGGGGCAGCATCAAAATCAATGGGTGTTGCGTGGGAACCCCCACCGCAATGCCCATGGAATGCCTACTTGACAGACTAAGGCAAGGCAGGGACTTGCGCTGCTTTGTCTTACTCCATATCTATGACGCAATGTAAAGCCACGCAGGGTGACTTTGCCTCACCTCATAGATATGATTTAGACGCTTGTGCTATCGGAGCATCAAAAAAGTGACGCTCCAGCGGCGCAAGCCTCTCAAAAATAAGTCCCAAAATATTCTGTACGTTTTTTTAGGTCTTTCACCATCAGGTAGCTACATATAAAATAATTGGTAGCTTAAATGAAAAATACATTTTAAAAAGTTGCTACTCAGTGGGAAATGCACTGTAGTAAATTATGAAACTTCTATTAGTTAATGCACTGAAGAGGTCTATGTGTAACCAGAGAGCCACAGAATTTTATTTGTTTGGTGCAGTGGAGAATGGTAACTTGTTTATTTTTAGTGCTACTTGGTAACAGCCTGTGACAAAAAGCACTGTAAATGTGTAAGTCATTATTTTATTCTTGCATTACACACTTTATAAGATGGACTGCTACAAACTGTGCAAATAGTTTTAGGATGAAATGGAGCTTCCAAAATGTAGACTTTAGTAATACCGGACCATAAGTAATGCATTTAATTGTTTTGCATAACGGTCCCTTCAACATCTCATCTTCTCAGGGGTACAAAGCGCTGTGTAAATTACAATTAAAAGCATGCACTTTACAGCCCAGTTGTTAACTCTTCCTACTACCTCTCAAAATAAAAGCAAATCTTTGCCATCACAAAGCAATTAAAGCTTGAACTGCTCCCAAGCACCCTTTACATTTGCAGATTAACTCATAACACACAATTGCATTTCATTTAGGCGCCCTGGCACGAAGGATTATTTTACCTGTCTGCCCAGCCTCTTCATTTCAAAACACAGGAGACTCAATTAACTTCAGCTGAAGCATTTTAACGACCGGAAGCGTCATGGTTTCCAAAAGGAAGAGCACATGTTTTAGATTCCAGGCAGAAGGGAGGCCTGGAAATGGGTGGTCCCCTTCCCAGGGCTCCATGGCCCTCCTCAGGGGTCGCACCCCACAGATTGAAGACCTCTGAGTTAAGGAATTAAGTGCAATAGAAGCAGCCTAAAAGACAAAAAAGAGCTACAAAATATAATGTTATTTTCATACTAGAATATTCTATCTAACCTGCAATCATTCAAACATAAACCAATTTAAAACACACCCTGTTTTTTGCATTAAACATTTTAATCATGCTAAAGAAATTCTATAAATCATGAAACACATACCAAAAAAGCACTTTGTTACAAACTGAACTAGTGATTACTTAATAACAATAGTGTGAAGCCATTAATGTGTGTTTTTAAATAATTTTGAAGAGTGGCCCGGTGAAAGCAAAAGTGTGGCGCAAAACCAGAGACAAGACAACATGAAAACACACACACTCTTACAAAAGACAGAAAGCAGAAGCAGCAAAAGGCTGCTCCCAAAACAGGAAGTAGTACTTAGTCTATAATCCAGGGATGGGGTAAACACACAATCAGAAAGTCAAAACTCGCCAACAAAACAGGATCCAGCAAATGAGACTGACAATGAAGCCAACACGTGGTAAGCAATGGGTGGGCTCTAAGTATTTTGTAAGTAAATTAAATATCAAACGCGCATGTGCGTTCAGAAGAGACCTAAAGATGAAGTAACTGAGCCTACAATTACCTTAAAAAAAAAAAAAACATAGGTATGCTACATGAAACTCACCCCACATTTGTGCTCATAATATCTGGGAAACCCTAGTAGTAGGAAGAAACACCTGCACAAACAGACAAGCATATTTTCTTTCAGTGACTGTATCACCTATGGTAGCAGGCCAGGGCAGCAGATGACACTGTACAAGCAATAAGACCCTCCAACACATGCACCCCTCAACACGAACTTCATCAATTGTCTCTCTGTCACAAAAGCACAGTTATCAGCAAAATCCAAGTGGCATGGAAGAGAATCTAGGGCAGCCAAAAAAGAGAAGTTCCACACTTCTACAAACAAGACATACCATAAGACAACCACCTCCACATAGCATACTCTACACAGGTAGGGATTCAATAGTTTTGAAGTTTGGCTTTCTATCCATTCAAATAATCTTTATTCAATCATTTCCCAGATGATCATAAAAGACGTACATGATTTAAAACACACATGGATTAATATAAAAACAATCAAATATTTAAGAATTTTAAAATGCAGCAATAAAAATAGAATACATACCAGGCACAAATGCGATAAAAAAAACTATTCTAAAAACGTGAAATAATGTAATACAATATCAAACATCATTAAAATGAGACTTATCTTCACAGAATACCAAGAGCCTCTAATTGGTGACATTTCCTCCAACATTATGTTGGGACATATCAGAACCTCTGCAAAGTCTTTAAAGCACAATTCAGTAACAAAGTAAAAACAAATCATCGGACCAAAAAATAGGTTTTAGAAGAACATCCCTAAGCTCAGTGCACCACAGTATCAACGGCTATGGCAATGGCACATCATGATCCATGTAAATCGCAAGAATCTTGGGAAGGTTTGAGACCTCATCCCCCTCCCACAGATCTATAAAATCAGTCAGAGAAGTTTACACAAACCATACCAAGCCACCAGTCTTCCCCTTCCAAGCAAGCAGATTGCCCTTGTTTGTCAATAATGAGGTACAGTTGGACTTAGTGGCACAATAACGTGAAAGGATGCCGAGCAATCATCAATACATGGGAACCTCACACGATTTTTTTGCATGAAGCAAAGGTCCTGCTTCCCAGATGCTGGTAATGTTCTAGTTTTACCAGAACACAGGCACGTTGTCAAAGGCTACTCGTTTGGAAACCCACTAGTAGGATTAACACCAGTGATCAATTAACCAACAGAGCCTAATACTCTATGAAAAAACACTTTTGTGCCACTGAGCAGATTTCTGCTGAACCTCTCAAAATGAACCTCTATCAGGACCAATAATTTAAATTGATGATACCACAGAGAGCAATTTTAAAAGTTGCTCTGGAGAATTGTGCCACAGCTCTCAACTGCCCAATGTGTGAAAATCTTCTGGGCACTGATGCTGTCTGGATTACACTACTCCAACGAGGTCTACTCAGAAACCTGCAAAAAATGCATTAAAAAGCTGCAAGGAATTCATAATCAAGCTCACAGACTCCACATAACCATGATTAAAATGGGTCAAATAATCACAAACCCCCTTTGGCGTCACACTGTTAAATCCCAGTGGGCCAGAGAAGCAAATATAATTTTCTGAGTTTATTGCATGACGTAAAGGTGTACAAGCGTGGAGCTCTTCAACAAACCGCACCCCAACTACATTATCTACCTTCCACGCAGGTAAAGCGGGTCCAAAACAACCTCTCGCATTATCTGATATCACGTCGTTCCATGCTGACTTTCAAGAGCTTTCCCTTCTGGCACGAATCCAAAAGGGGTCCCACACTCCCAAACCTTCCCCTTCTGCCTCTCTGCCATTCAACACAGGAACGCACCTTAACAGTCCATGAAGTCCAGAGAGATCAATCCCACCTATTGCTTAATTTGAGCCAGCTGATTCTGGTGCTCGGCACCGGCACCTAACTGCCGGCACCAGAGCTTACGACAGTCTGTCGCATGGTGGCACTGTCTGACTAATTTAGATATGAACATAACAGCTGCGTATTAGTTCAATTTAAATTTACAATGATTAATACCTGCCTCTCAAACCATTCTTATAGCTTTGGGGGCCTGGAATAGTATGAATTGTCACACATGTCAGAGTGTGATGGTTAGCAGCTGTATCTGTACTGTCATTGGCAGCTGGCAGGGGCAATGTGTGGTGCAAGCTGCAGTGGCTTCCCGACGTGAGCCCCGGCACTTATTCTTTTACAAATTAAGCATTGGTCCCACCTCAACACTTTTTAGAATGGAAGGTCACCCATTTCCAAGGTACCCTGCAATTTATCTTTTCCAAACTTGGTTCACCTTCAAACTGTTCACAAGCTACTTAGATTCTATGGGCCTTCATGCATTCCACCAGAAAGACCTCCCTACACACCATGCAGTGGACTCAGTACTGTGAAGTGACCATAATGAAAAGCAAAGCACTTAAACACGGTCAAAAACGAATTGTGGTAATAATAGTATCTAAAAATATCTTCAGCATGTGGAGGACGCATTATTGCCTGCCTTTAGTGTTCTACCCTAAAAAACGCAGGGTGACATTTTGCCACGAGCAACTGCAGAGTATTTTCTACAATTACATGTATCAGCACATACAAAATAACCCATGTTATACATGACACAGTATGTGTGTGATATGAACTGCATAGCTATTTAGCGGATAATTATGCACCTTGCATTTTCAGTATTTTAAAATACTTTTTACAATTACTTATTTTTAAATCAGTTTAGTTTGTTCAAATACTATTTATTTTTCAACATTAATTATGAATTGTGCTGTAATTGCTCTGCAAACTTAAAATATAATCATCCTCTGAGTTTAAATTCATTAATTTTAAATCTTATCTGAAATCTCAATGCATTTTGCAATTCAGAGAATAACTTTTATCTAGGAGACAAGTAAAACAAAAACCGATCAGGATATAAACCATCCCAATTTTATCATAGTTAGTGAAACAGCCTGATAGTAGTTATAGGCCACTCAGAAAACCTCATTTAGTCACTGGATCACTTGAGCCAACAGTCCAAGACCTTTCCTCCTTCTCCTTAGTTATGATAAATAAGTCACGTTGGGCCATATGTATCAAAATAGCATTTTGCGATTACCAAATTGCGATTTTTCACCGAATCGCTATTTGGTCATCGCAAAATGCTATGTTTGTAAGGAATCGCAAAAGATTTAGCGATTCCTTAATATTGTTAAATAGATTCAGTAAATAGGTAATCGCTATTAGGTAATACTACTTCATTTGTTCCTATGGGCCTAAAAGCCAGTAGGTGCAAATGGTTTTGCATTAGCTAATTTGCGATTACCTAATTGGTAATCGCAAATTAGGTCATTTATTTATTTGAAAGTTTTATATAGCACTGGCTAGACCGGAGGGCATCAGAGGGCTTTACAAGACAAAGCATTGATAGAAGGATTCACAGATTGCCATAGTATGACAAGAGGGGATAAAAGCAGTGTAACATAAAATACGTATTTTATGTAACCTAAAATCCTGCTTGCAGTTTTTGGAACCAAGAGACCACCTCCAAATTTACAAACGTTGTACTACAAATTGTGTGGTTTTAGGAAAGTCATTTCATTTGCTTATATTTCAGTTCATTACCTGCTAAAAACAAGCTAGGAGCGCCTATAGACTTTTCAGTTTAGTAAGCATAAACTACAATGACAGTGAACCACAGAGGGTATTCTTTTAAAAAGTAGTGGAAAGACATCCAACTGAAGAGCATGCAAAAGAAATATACACATGGGATTTCTGGTAGAAAAGAGAAGGATCTGTGAAAGAATTTAATTTGAAGTAATTGCCAATGTTAAGCAGAAGCCAAACAAATGTTAAACACATTGCATCAATACCCACAAATTGTGTTTAAAACAAGGTTCCACGCAATATGCACATACAATCGATGCAAAGCCAAGGGTGCCCGGGGGCCTGAGCCCCCCCGAAGTATCCCCCAAATATATGTGCACCTGTAAAGCGCACACATGCCCTAGGGCATGTGTGCGTTACATGGCCCTTTGAAAAATGCATTTTTGTGCATTTTTCAGAATTTGCACATGATTACCATCGACTTGGAGTCAATGGTAATAGCATTTTTCTAATTGCAATCATTTGGCAAATGCTTGTGAATTGTGTTAAGGGAATCTCAAACTGATTTCCTATTTGTAGTCGCAATTTTAGGTAATCACAATTTTTGCGATTACCTAAAATTACGACTACAAAGCCCTTCATACATCTTGAAAGGCTATTTTGCATTAGTTTGTGCATGCAAAATCGTGTCCCGTTGTTCTTTGTTTCCAAATAAATACTCGTTCCATCATGTCTCTGATAATGTCCTCCAGTCTGTAACATATTCCTTATTCTCACGTCCGCTCACTATAGAGGCGAGGTTGCTGGACCATTTTAGGCAGAACCCCATAGTGATAGACAATCTAAACAACAACAAACACATACATGAAAAAACTAAAAGAGTGCCAAATAGTGAACAAACGCCTTAGAGTGTTTTCAACAATTATATAGAATGGCTAACAGTCAAGAGCATATATTACCAGTTTTCACTGTCAAGTTTGAGGTAAGAGTTGGGTAAAGGATGTATAAGCCTTGAGATTATAACATCTATGCAACCCTGTTAGGATAAGGACAGACAGAAAGTAAAAATGCAAATATCTGGTGAAAATCATGATGAAATTACTTTTTTCGAGCTTTTGCATACATAAAGTTTCTTTGCAGTAGTGGAAGCTTTAAAAAGAGCAAATTAACTAACACTGGAGGGAGGGCAAGCTGCTGGTGAGAAGCTGGAGCTTCTACATCAGACGAAAGGGCAGAAGTCTGTTCCAGGGTGGAAGAGCCAGAACAAAGAAGGAGCAACCTTCCGACACCTAGTAAAAGTGGGGAACACAGATCTTACACTGGGTCGCAGAGCACTAAGGGTGCAGCAAATAATGGATGATCATGGCTTTCAAGACTTGTAAGTAAACATGTTAAACAACATGGAGAACCATACGGTGATATATTTGTAAGAAAATAAGTGCCAGGGCTCTCGTCAGGAGGCCACACAGGCTTGCATGACCCATTGCCCCAGCAAGTGCTGCCAATGCTATAGTCAACACAACTATTAACCATCACACCCTACAACTATGACAATTCAGACTTTTCCAGGCCCCCAAAGCTATAAGAAGGGCTTGTGCAGCAGGAGTTTGTAATTTCCGAATGTATATTGCATTATTAGAATATTGGAATGTTGGAAGCTCCATTAAAACAATGGAGTGCTCCGGGCTCTCCGGGCTTATAATGGCTGGTATAAGCCCGGAGCTCCAACATTCCAATGTGTCTTTGTTCACAGCTGTGGCTGTGAACAAAGGCTTCAGGGAGCCTGAGGGGATTTGAATCCCCTCGCGCTCCCTGAAGGCTTTGTTTTATTTGTTAGAACATTCTGCCCTCTAGTGGCAGAATGTTCTAATAGCTTTATAGCCCTTTGTAGCAGGGCTATACCGGCTATTAAAGTCCCGCTGCTTTGTTAAAGTCCCGCGCCTTCAGCTCGGGCCTTTAACGCTGCAGCGGGCCTTTAATAGCCGGTATAGCCCGCTACGGCAGGCTATAACGCTATAATAAAGAACTGTTATGTTCATCTCCAATTTAGTCAGTGACAACATATGGCAGTCGTTCATTAGTGCCAATGTTGAGAGTTAAGTGTCGGTGCCAAGCACTGGAAAGCACCGCTCAAAATAAGCACTACTGTTGGAGGGGCAGGTAGTACTTGGTGAACCCATACAGCGCAAACGTTTTCACATACATCATTTTCTTGTTACACAGATCCATGACGCCTTCCCTCAACTTCGCTCAGTTTGGGCCCAAGATCTTGGTCATCTGATAGACGATTATTGGCTGGAAGCTTTGGTATCCCAGCGAGAGGACACCATTGTGGCCCAGTTCAAAGATTTATACAGTTAAATACCTTCTTCAAGCTCATGTCACAAAGTCCAAGTTGATCAAGAGATCTGTAGAGACTGGGCTCAATATCAAGGAATTATGCTTAAGCCTTGTTTCACATGGTCCTCGATTTTGGACAATGAGGTGCGCACCTTTGGTACCTGATGGGTTTGAAGGGCAATGGTGGCTACACGAGGTGATTGAAAGAGTGGGCGCTGTATAGTACCTATGGCTCTCCAGACAGTTTTGTGCGTTAGAGGACAGATTTTTCTTTATTTGGATCTGCTATCTTGGGATGATAACTCTCCATTTCCTCCTTGTTTTAAATGCCAATAAAAAGTTTTACTAAAATATTGTGAAAAAAGCAGATGGAGCTTGAAGATGTCGAATGAAGGTGAAACTTTTGAATGTTGAAGTAAAAAATTGAGAAATAAGTGGGTTACTAACCCCTGAAGTGTCCTGACATAAACTCAGCACAAGCCAGAAAAAAGAACTGGAGCAGTGAGGCACATGCCAGTACAGTGCCTGCTGGGACAAAGAAGCTACTGGCTTTTTAAAGAAAACACTACTCTTATCCGGTATTTTACCCTGTGACCTGACAGGCACTCTTTCCCAGCATTTTCCCTAACACAGAGTGAAGATTAACAGGTTGTTGAGGATACTTTACACAGGTCTTCACTTAGGTGTTTCAATGTGGTCTTAAGACTTAAAACATAGACAAATGCTGGTAAAGATGTGCTATCTATATACTGGAGGAGGCTCTACTAGACTGTTTCACAGTTAAGTGTCTACCTCCAACTAAAGATTGACTTTCATACATAAAAGAAGCGTTTCGGGTTCTGGGTGCATAGGAAAGAATATTCTACATTTAAGGGCCTCATTAAGATGTCAGTCAGAGTTGCCTCCGACCGACATCTCTGCGGTTGCAGAACCGACCGACCTCCGTTCCGCAGTCCCAAACCCGCAATTACGATGCAACCACACATGGTGCGGTCGCAAGCTCCCATTTTCCTGTGGGAGCTTGTGTGGCGGTCGAAAACCATAGAGAAATGGGAGTTTCTGTAAATCCCTGCACCATGTGGCAGGTACCTCATGGTGCCTGCCACATGGTGCAGGGATTTACAGGGGGTACCATAGGTGCGTCTAAGACACACAACGATAGGCTGTGGAGGGAAGGAAGCCCTGCTAGAGACCCTCAAAGTCACTTTTCGATAGGCTTTCTGTGTCGGAAAGCCCCCCATGGAAAGCCTGTCGGAATCTGACATCATAGTTCCAATGGCGGAAATGCCTTCCGTTAGGGATTATGTGTGGCTTCCTTGAGCCCGTATGAAGCCAATCGGTTTGACCAGCAAGTTTACATTCCGACCACTGACATTATAATTCGGCGGTCGGAATGTAAACCAACTATGTCGGTCGGTAAGCCTCCGACGAGCGGTCAGAGGCTTAACGAACAGCATTGTAATAGGGCCCTAAGACTTTATTGAGGATCCTACAACACAGAAAAACAAGCTACACGAGTTTGGCCAAATAATTTTAAAACAGAAAATTTAATAAAGTTACATTTTTAAACAAAAATAATGAAAACAAATTCTGCTCCCTGAGGTGTCTTTGTTGAATTTGAGCCCGTAGTTTTCCATCTAGGCCCTGATCTCCACCATTCCGGTAAGACTGGCATTTGACAAGGGAGGCAGCGGGCTCCTAAGAAATTCTTTGAACCCTACATTTGCATGACAAATAAAACACTTATTACAGTGTAAGAATTATGATGGTAATTAGAGTTAGGGGTGTTTTAAGGGTTAGGGTGTGGAATTGGTTACCTTCACATTTTCCATTTGAGGTTGAGGGTAAACAGCAAATACTACGACCACCGAACAACGCGTTGCCTTTGCAATGTGGACGGAACAACGAATAAGTCTGAACTATGCATTCCATTTACAATGCAAGTCGTTACAACAGCATGCATTAGGTAAAGCGGTGTTGGAGGGGCAGGTAGTACTTGGGTACAGGAGTTGTAATAGTAAATAATACTATTCCAAAGTCCAGCGCCCCCCCAAGGCAAGTCGTTGTAAATGACTTGCGTTGTAAATAGAATGCGTGATTCCAACGCATTTGTTGTTCCGCCTTGTTAAGCAACACGTGGGAAAGGAAAGTGGGGTTGTGTCATACAACCGAGGTTGAGGTTGGGAGCATAGTTAGGGTGATGGGTTTACGTTTAAGGTTAGGATTGTTGTTATTCCTCAAGGCTCTGGTTTATATGAGGGCCATGACTGGGTTTAGGATTAGGATATCGATTAGTAATCAGGGATTTTGCATATTCTGGTGTTCATAATTGTTTCATTATCAGCAAACAAACATTTTTTTTCATTATGGGATTGATTCATAATCGCTTCTTCATAAACATATTCCTTAATTTTTGCATAATTCATCCCTACATGCATGATGGTTGATCTTTGCATCTCTACGTGTAATTGACGAACTTCCCTTCTGTATCAAAATCCGTTTTAATGTTGGACAGGGCAGGTCCTTGCAGTGCACTCTGCGCTCTTAAAAGGGACTGGCGCCTCACACGTTGTGCGCAATGATATACAATGGAGATTTGACGGATGTACTTCAAAATATCCTTCATTTGAAGTTTCAAATGAGGGGAGTAAAGGGCAGGGCGAGAGCTTTGTGGAATAAAACTAAATGTTTTTCTCATCCAGCCCTCTCCATCAGAGAGGAAGGAAGCTAAGTCTCACTTACAAGTTACATGCAATATACACAAAACATCCGTTCCCTTCTTGAGTTTATAAACAAACAGGGCCTCCAGAAAACATTTGCAAGGCTTTCAATTTTTCAAGTATTTAAGGAACACAAAGATCCCAGTGCTTTGGTCAAAGTGGCTATCTTCAGAAAATATACATATCACTGAAAAAACACAATTATAAGCTGAGTTATGGTTCTTGCTCACACCTTCACAACCACTGAAATTAGCAATTCACTGTATGGAACGCGCACTACCCACACCAGAACTCCAGTCATCCACCAGGTTTAACTCTTTTGTGATTACCTTTTTCCAGTGTCACTTGCAAATAGGTTTCTTTTGTACATTGGGAACGACTGTATTTATGGCGCGCATTGGCATTGTGTACATTGCATAGCAGAATTGCCGAATTACAGTGGTTTTGGAGTCTGAGCAAGAACCATGACTCAGTTTCTAACTGTGGTTTTTTCCCAAATAATTTCTATTGATTTCTTTCTCCCAATCCCCACACCCAGTCTTCAGCTATAAGAAGTGGGGAGTTGCCCACAACCCAACCAAATGTGGATCCTGGACCCCATTTACCGTCCCTCTCTCTGGAGTTGGGTATTAAATGTTTTACAGACATCACCGCCCTTTATCCAGTATTACAATGGATACAACCGAATAGTAACCACCTTTGTATTGTAAGATCTTCATTAGAAGTGATTGTCTTAAAAGGAGCTGGAGTTATGGCCTGTTTACCGATATATATCTTAGTCATTTATGAGATGATGCTGCTCTTATTGGGCCTGATACTATTATGTTTGTGAAGGTGTCATATTTATGTTTATGTTTATGGATTTATAAAGCGCATGGCTGCCCGAGGGCTTCCCAGCCTATCGGGCTTATAGAAATTTAATACAGTAAAGGACTCAAATAGGTCAGGCACTACAACATCTTGCCATATGGCTATTGAGACTCCTGTGTGCATAACACATTCAGACCGGTTGCATCCATAATCGCATTGTTCCCTATATATACAATTTAGATTAGGGACCTTACCAAGCAAAGTAGGACATGCAACTCTCGGGCAATGTATTTTGTGACTGTAGCCGGGGCAGAGAAGACAACATACAGTGAGAGTTTTTACCCGAATCTCATGAATTAAGACAAATATGGCTCCTCCATTGATTTCAGAGCTACTGTATTAGGTTTTACCTTAAAGTACTACAACTCTGCCATTGCACAGTTGTAGCTCTGACTTTGTCTCAGTCGCCTCTTGATTATGGTATCCACGGTTATTGGTGAATAAGAAGGCATAGAGAAATCGGAAGGAATGCTGTTTTACACACTAAATATTATGTATGATTTCAATAGGATTTCCTTTACATGTGTAAATGTGGGTATTTTATTATTTTTTGTGTATTTTACTCTCTTGATCTTTATGTTTTTGGTTTCTATTTTTTATCATACATTTTGTCACTGTTTTATGCTTTATCTGTCGCTGAAACAATAAACTATTTTAATACGTTTGTAAAGCTCTTCAGCGTTTTGCCCTGTTGCTTTTTTATCTCAGGGTAATTACTTTTTCAAACCCTTCTTTCTATTCAATGGTGCCTAATTGCTGTCTAATTCTTTCCGAAGACTGGCATTAAGTGAACGGTCATGTGGTGTCCTTTTGCTGAAGTGTGCATGGTGCGGTCACTATTGGCTTTAATTTTTTATTTACTGATTCAAGATGGTAAACATCGGTAAACATAAAAATAACAATTTTTTCTGCAAAAGTGGCAATTAAAAATAAAAAAAAGGACTGCAGGAGTTGGGGTTTCTATGAGGTAACAAAGGTGTGAGGGTAGGAAGGGGAAAAGCAGAACACAGATGGTGGGGGAGAAAAGCACACTAGGGAGAGAACACCACAGAAGTATACATGAGAGAAAGAGCAACACAGAGTATGGGGTGAAGGAGAGAAGCACGGGTATGAAAGAGACCGTGTGTGGTAGAGAGAGCAACATGAAGAGGGAGGGTGGACAGAAGCACATAAGAGAGAGAGCTGGAAAACATATGAACACTAGTGGAGGTCTTAATAAAAAAGAAAAAAAATAGTATCTTAAAAGTGAACTGTGGAAGAATACAAGTAAAGAGGATATCCTGTAGGTGAGGGGCAACCACAAGATAGACAAGGCAAGCCATCAATTAAGATGCAAGGAAGTGAGAGTGACAATAAAGCCAACCAATAATAAACAATGGGGGGAGAAGGCTTAAAGCCCACTCTAAGATTTTGGTAAGCTGACAATAAGCCTTTTGCGGTCATAATGTTGAAGCTATCTGTTTGGCTTGACCTAAAAAACAGCAGTGGACAGTATGCGTGGGGGGAGAGAAGGGGCATTTCTATGAATACTGAAAACATTATTCTGATGGGTAATTTTTATTCCAAATTCCTCATCTTTGAAATGTCCTCAACTGCTGGGGTGAGACCGAAGAACATTTTATGGTTCAAAAGTAGTATTGTCTAACCATAAGATGCTACCTAGAAATTGCAATTCAGAGGAAGAATCTTGCACTGCCGCACTTGTGGCATCAGATCCATTTCCACTCGGGCTCAAAAACAATGTTATCCTCATTTTGTTCCACAGAAAGAATCTTAATTGATATATTTTTGCCCAGTGGATCTTTAACTATATATCTAAGGAGCTTCCTGACTATAAATTTTGTCTGGTACCGATGTGTGATGCCATTGATGGGCACCCCCGGTCATTTGATCACAAGAGCTGTTTTAGATGTTCTTCTTAGTAGAAGAATGTCGCTCTTGGACCGAAAAATCTTTATTGCTTGATACAAGATGCCTAGTGTTCACTCAGTATCAGAGCACCCAACTGTATCTTTCCAGAGACACGGGTGCCAATTTGAAGTCATTTACCTAAGCCGCATTGGAAACTGCAAAAGAAGTGCTTTCAATTTGTAGCGAGGTCCTATCTTCAAAGGCGGGTACTGCAAGGAGGAGAAGGAACCTCCTCTCTGAAAGGGGACTCTGGGGGGGCGGTCCTTGTGGAGAAAAAGTGCAGATGACGTTGGGGGTCGTACAGCTGCTGAGTCTCTGTAATTACAGTGCATGCACAGAGGGAATTAGCATTCCCTCTGCGCAACAGAATGGATCTGGTGATGGATGGGAAGCTCCATGTTGGGATCACGTGCAGTCCACCATTGCAGTTGAGAGCTGCTCGAGCGGTGCTGGCACCTCAAGGGAAGAGTGGCCTGAGGGAGGTCTAGGAATTCCGATTTGGCGGTATTAGCTGGAAGAGATGAGACCCCCGCAAACGGCAAGGGGCCAGGAAGATGAACGCACGCTCACAGCACAGTGACGGATGTGTTGACAGACTGGACAGGCGTGAGGCAGGAAGGGTACAGTACTGGATGTGGGAAACGACAGATGGCCCTTCATAAGCAGTGTTAGGGCCTTGGCCAAAGTTCATGAAGGAGAGGAACAGAGGGAGAGCAGGGACAACAGTCCTTCATCAGGATGGGCAAGACCGGAAGTGAGGAAAGGTTATATGGCCCGCAGGAAGAAAACCTTGAGGGGCTGTCAGGGTCATCTTTAGTTGACAGCAGCAGGGGACAGATTCCGGAGGTGCTGGTCATGACGTTCACAGAAGAGGGAATGAAAATGAATATGGCAATGATGGCGGCGAGCATTTCTGAGCAGAGAAAGATGAGTGATTGAGGGGACCTGGAAGAGGTCTGGGGTGCCGGGAGAGAGGCTGGTTGAACTGCAGCCCCTGGCGCCATGGGAAAGGGCCTGGAGGGGTGAAGTTGCAGCTTTCAAAGGGGTGGTGCAAAGAAGAGAGCGCTGCCAAGAACAAGTCAGTCTCCCCGCGAGCAGAGGTGCAAGACTCAGCAAGTGAGTATGAGTAGGGGATGGTTGATGGGTGGCCTGGGAAGGGGAGGAAGACTACAGCAGGGAAGAAGAGGTTAATGAGTACCTGGACCTTTTCAAATTGCTACATAGGGAAACGTGTAGTGAGGAGCAGTCAAAAGTTGAAGAAAGGAATTTGACAAAAAATGCCCATGGTGACTGCCAATATTGACATATATAGATGGCAGTGTTCACAATTGACGCTAGTATAATGTGTAGAAAAAGCGTAAATGCAGCGTGGCACTATTTAAGTAAATGCACTTAATAAGGACAGCACATTTTAGGTTGGGGGTGGTATGGCTTTGTTACAACAAAGAGTTTTCAGCAAGGAGGGGATTGGACCCCCTGAAAGCATGGGGGAAGCTGGACAACAAGTTTTGCTTTGAATACATGACCCCAACAAGGCATATACCATCAGCACACAGAGCGAGATGTGTGCCATTGGCACACACTTCCTTTCAGGTGAGACCCACCCATGGGAGAGGGTGTGGGCTTAGGCAAAGCCCGCATCGAAGGAGCATGTTGGGACTATAACAAAGGTGCCCGTTACAGCGCCTCACGCAGGTTCCGGACCGTGTACTCCAGTGGAAGCAGGAGACATCTTTTCCTCTCGCTTCACAGGGCAAGAACCAAAGTGTGAGCAGAGGAAGTCAAAACGTGGTTATGGGAGAGGGTCAATACACCAATTGAGATGGAGGTAATGGCCCTCTGGCTGGAGAAATACCCGAACAGGGCAACTGTGGAAGGTGGGTTGACTGGGGGTTATCAGATCCCATACAGTGGGCAACGGGCATGGAGATGGGCCGCCAATTTGCGATCAATGAAAGGGTTGATGGGGGTAGTGCTTGTAAAGGAGATTGAGAAAGGCAGATTGGTGGGCCCTTCAAAGACCTGTCAATACCTAATTGAACATTTCCGTGCAAGGGATAGTGCCAAAGAGACTGCTGGGGAAATCCATATTTATACACCATTTGTCCTGGCTGGAGGGAAAATCAGTAAATTATTACATTGACAGAGAATACTGCATAATTAAGTATGAGGGTATGGATGAGGCAGTAACCTGGAATGAAGCTGTGGCAAGGGAGCGGAGATGGGAAAGACTGACATCCAGTTAGGTTTTTCCCTGTTGCCGGTACACCTAGCGGACTTTACACCATTGGACAGACAGTTCGGCAGAAATCTTTATGTTGACAAGGCAATGCCTATGGGGTGCTCAGTGCAGCATTTGAATGCTTTAGCATATTATTGAAATTAGGGGTGAATTTGGTGGCTGTCTCTGAGCCGATAATATATTATCAATATGATTTTCTTTTTGTGGCAAGGACAGAAGGACACAGGAATGTTCCAGATTGACGGCAGTGATGCAGCAGGTGGCCAGAGAGTTGGGGATACCGTTCGCCGTGGAGAAAGCTGCAGAAGCTGCCACCAACTCTTACCTCTCAAGGGAGTGAGCTAGACTCAGTGGCAGAGGTATCATGAATATTGCTTGTAGGGTTGTAACTCGGAGGGGAGCCTTTTTTTTGGGGGGGGGAGTTTTATATAGTGCCAACTCAACCCGAAGGTATCAAAGCGATTTACATGAGCATCAGTTGCGTTACGGATGGACACATTCATTTTTCTAGGCACGGGGAGATTAAGGGCCATATGTCGAAAGCAAAATTGCGATTGCAAACGCCGAAATTCGCCGAATTTCGGCGTTTGCGATCGCAATTTTGCTAAGTGGTATGTAGGAAGGCAAATCTGGGTGCAAAATAAGGAATCGCTAAATTTGCGATTCCTTATTTTGCTATTGCATTTAAGGAATCGCAAATTTTGCGATTCCTTAAATGCAATGTAAGAAGCACCAAAAAAGTGCAATTTGGCCTTAAGGAATCGCAAATTACCACCAACTACAGGTTGGTGGTAATTTGCGATTTCTTTCACAAATGCATATTTTTGCATTTTTCAAAGGGGCATATGGTGCACACACATGTCCTTAGGGCATGTATGTGTGCCACATGTGCACCCATGCTCGTTTCAGGGGTGCAACAGGGTGTCCTTTTGACACCCTGGCACACTTGAAATTGCATTCTCAATTTGCGATTCTCTAATTGAGAATCGCAAATTCAGAATGTCTTCCCATTCATTCCTATGGGCCTCTAGGCCCATAGGAATGAATGGGGAGGTATTCCTTAATTGCGAATTGCAATTTGCAATTCGCAATTAAGGAATATGTAGGATTCGCAAAAATATTTGCTAATCCTACCTACATTCCGTTTTGCAATTCTCTAATTGCGATTCCCTAAAAATTGCAATTAGAGAATCGCAAAACACGTTCTACCTACATATGGCCCCTAAGTGATTTGCCCAGAATCACAGGATGTTGAGCGTCCCTGCCGAGACTCGAACCCCCTGTTCCCCAGCTTCGAGGCCAACCGCTCTAACCATTAGGCCACTTCTGCAGGTACATGACACTGTTAATGAAAGGTGCATCCAAACTGCACCACAGGATTCAGATCACAGAAGCAGTGAGGCAGGACCTGGGAATTTGGATGAGATTTTTAGAGGATGACAATGGATTGTCAATGTGGATGGCCTGTAGACAATATGAATAGGGCATCAAGACATTTTCCTACTGTTCTGGGGCGGGAGGATTTGGTGTGTTCTGGAATGGCAAATGGTGCGCAGAGAGATGGACAATGACCAGACGAGATGGAAGGACAGAATAGCCTTTTTGGAATTCTTTCCATTATTGTTGGCAAGAGTGCTGGTAAACAGGAGGGTGGTTTTTTTCGGTATTGACAGTGAGGCAGTGGTGAACGTGACCAACAAATTATCAGCATCAGACTGGTGGGTATTGGGATTGTTGAGAGAGCTGGTGCTGAGATGCATGCATTTGAATGTGGTGTTCGGAGCGCAGTACATACATGGATGGTAAATTGAGATCATGGATATTTTGTCAAGGTTCCCGTGGTCGAGGTGCTGTGGTTTGGTGAGAGAAGGAGATCAGAGACTGGAGCAAGTTCTGGGGGTGCTGTGGGAGCTGAGAATAAGGCAGTTATTGGAGGGGTCCCTAGAGTCATCACAGAGCACCGCTTATAGATGGGCGTGTATGGAATGTGTTCTGAGGGTTGCCAGGACGAGAAAGAATGACAGGGAGGGGACTGAGTGTCTGAAGGAGGATGTAGTGAAATTCATGATGTTATTGGTGGGAAAAGGGTTGTCACAATATCTTGAAAACTAGCAGGAGTGGCCTTCAATGGGAAGTGCTTTTGTGGCTATGAGCCTCGTGGGGGAGAACGGGTGAGGAGAATACTCAAAGGATGGGTTCGGAAGAGGAGAGCAAAGAGGGAGAGTTGGAGGGCCATTTCATTGATGATGCTGGAAGATAAATTGACCCAGGCAAGAACTGTGAGTGCGTCCGCCTGGGAAGCAGTTATTTGGGGCTATTTTTTCGATGACATTTGTTTCAGAGTTTCTGAAGTGGTGGGAGCAAAGAATGGGGGATTGGAAGTGATGGATGTGGGCACGTATGACACATCAAGTTGCCCAGAAGCAAGAAGGATCAGAAGGTGAAAGGGTTGTGGGTGAGACTGAAGAGGTCGGGTAATGCAACAATTTGTCCAGCAAGGTCTTATGAAGCTTACCTAGAGGTGCGAGGAGATGAATCATGGAGGATGTTTAAGCAAGAAGGATAAAAAAATAGGTGACGGACAGGAAGGTGCTGGGAGTTCTGAGAAAGGGCTGCCATGCATTGTCCTCTGTGCAGAAGGACACATCTAACTCTGTGGCACTGCGGTTTTAATAGAGACGGGCTCCCTCCCTGTACGCTTTGCCTCTGGGTACCTGCAGCCATGAAAGCCTGTCCCTCATGAGGCATCACCTTATTTGGGTTCCATCACTCCACGGTATTGGAAGGGGCCTTGGTCAATGGATGGCCTCGGAATGGCAGAGGATAAAGGTCATCAGGTAGTCTTTGAACTACTTCACCTGTGCACTCCTTTTGATACAGTCAACCACATCTTACTTGCAAGGCTGGCCAAAGTAGGTGTCAGATGAAGAGCTATGTAGTGGCTGGCATCGTTCCTGTAGGGAAGAATGCAAGCAGTTCATCTTCCCCTTTCCGCTCTTCTTTCAGAGCATTCGGGCACAAATTATTCAGGGTTCTTCCCTTAGCCCAACATTATTTAATGTGTATTTAAAACCTTTTGCCAAGTTTATCAGATCCCATGGCATAAAGTTTGTAAATTATGAAAGCGATACACAACTAATCCGTATGTTAGATTACACTTCGCAGTCCCTCCAGTTTTTTTTTTCTTGCATACATGGGTAACATTTCGCACTGGTTGAAGGCCAAGTCAATTAACTTCTAAAGGGACAAAAGCAGGTTTATGTCTGTTTTTCAGGGACATTTTAGCATCCTCTGCCAGTGTGTTTTTGGACACTTGAGAATAATTCACTTCTGCGTACTGCAAAATGTGTTCAGAACTTGGAAGTCTACATGGGCAGTCTTCTATCTCTCTTCAGTCATGTCAATAGGCTTTCCTCTATCTGATTTGGCCTAATGAGTGCACATAGCAACATATTACCTTTGATGCCAACCCTCTTTTGCCCTCTAGTGGTGCAAAAAACATAATTCTGAGCAGACTGGACTTTGGCAACGCCCAGTTTCTAGGTGCACCGGGTTATCTTGTTCAATGCCTGCACCATATACAGGCTGCAGAAGCAAAACTTGCACTTTCTCTGCCACGTCACTCCTCTACTGCAGCTGCTCTGGAGTCTCTTCATTGGCTCCAGGTAGCCGAGAAAGTCCAGTTTAAATCACGTTGCATAGTGCATAGAGCTTTCCATCTCACTGACCTCCTCCATTTTGATACAAATTACAATGCTGCATTCCACTTAGATCTTTACACTCAGTTAATGCTAACATCCTGAAGGTTTCCAAATTTAAGAAAGCTTGAATGGCCGGTAGGGCATTCTCTGTGCAGGCAGCCAATCTCTGGAATAGTTTGCTGATCATGCTCCGTACCATCAGTCACTTTTACACTTTGAGGAAAGCACAGAAAATTTGGCTTTATAAACTCTAGGTTTCTGCATGTGGCTGGATTTTGGTTCTGATAGCCACGTATGCACAACATAATAATAATAATAATAATAATAATAATAATAATAATAATAATAATAATCACCCACGGACCTGATTTATTACAGTATTGCATCACCCTTGTGCCACACAAGGTGACGCAAAATCTAGATTCAGATTTACCAAGTTACGCAAGCCTGGGGGACCCTGTGTGGCTTGGTAAATCTGGTGTAACACCGCTGCCTTGCGTTACACTGAGTGGGGGGACTTTATGTGGGTGGAGCGTGGGTGTTCCTACACATCAACCCTTGCTTTCTGATGCATTCCCAGATTTAGCAACACTGGGAGACCTGGGAATGCATCAGAAGTGTGCGCCTCCCTACAGAGGCGCAATGAGGAGAAGTATGTTTAGTTCTCCTCACTGTTTCCTCAGCACACTTAGAAAGAGAAAAATGCCTTTGAGGATTGTTTTCGTGCAGGAAGGTGCCCCTTTCTACACAAAAGCAATTCTGGCTACAATGCAGGCACCCTTGCACTACTGTGCAAGGATGTCCGCATTGGCATTGCATTAGCGCAAGACAGCACATTCTGCGCCAGTGCAGGAAGAGAGCAGGAATATTGTCGCCTCCCTTTCACGGAGCGCAGCACCAAATCAGCATCATCACCGCCTCAACATCATCACAGCACCACCTCAGCACAGCACCACCTCAGCACAAATACAGCACCACCTCAGCATCACACAGCACCATCACAGCATCAGCACAGCACCACCTCCTCATCAGTGCACCATCACCTTAGAACCAGCGCAGCACCATCTCAGCATCAGCGCAGCACCACCTCAGCATCAGAACCACCTCAACATCGTCACCACCTCAACATTATCACAGCACCAACTCAGCATTAGCACAGCACCACTTGAGCACCACCACAGCACCTCCTCAGCACAATCTCAGCATTAGAACAGCACCACTTGAGCATCACCACAGCACCATCTCAGCATCAGCACAGCACCACCTCCTCATCAGTGGACCACTACCAGTGCAACACCACCTCAGAACCAGCGCAGCACCATCTCAGCATCAGCGCAGCACCACCTCAGCATCAGCACCACCTCAGCATCAGCACCACCTCAACATCATCACAGCACCACCTGAGCACTACCACAACACCACCTGAGCATCAGCACAGCACCCTCTGGCCTCAGCAGAGCATCACCTCCTCATCAGTGTACCACCACCAGTGCAGCTTCACCTCAGCACTAGCACAGCATCACTTCAACACCAGTGCAGCACCACATCATCACAGCACCATCTCAGCATCCTCACGGTACCACCACTGCAACAGCAGCAGAGTATCCCCACCATAGCACCAGCGCAAGCCCACCTCAGCAGGAATTAAGCACCAATGCAGCACCACTTCTGCATCAGTGCAGCACCACCTCAGGATCAGTGCAGCATCTCCTCAGCACGGCACCAACTCACCACCATTTAAGCATCACTCAACATCAACTGAGCACCACAGCAAAAGCACACCACCATCAGTATCACTAAGAACTACCTTAGCACCACCTCTGCACAAGCACACCACCACCTCAGTATCACTCAGCACCACTTCAACACCAGCACCGCATCAGTGCAGCACTACCTCAGCTTCAGCACAGCACCATCTCAGCATCAGAGCAGCACCAGCTCAGCATCAGCACCACCTCAACGTCATCACCACCTCAATATCATCACAGCACCACCTCAGCATCAGCACAGCACCACCTGAGCACCACCACAGCACCCCCTCAGTATCAGTACAGCACCAACTCAGCATCAGAACAGCACCACCTACTCATCAGTACACCACCACCAGTGCAGCACCACCTTAGATCCAGCGCAGCACCATCTCAGCATTAGCGCAGCACCACCTCATCATCAGCACACCTCGAAATCATCACAGCACCACCTCAGCATCAGCATAGCACCACCTGAGCACCACCATAGCACCATCTAAACATCAGCACAGCACCACCCACTCATCAGTGCACCACCACCAGTGCAACACCACCTCAGTAACAGCGCAGCACCATCTCGGCATCAGCGCAGCACCACCTCAGCATCAGCACCACCTCAACATCATCACCACCTCAACATCATCACAGCAACAGCTCAGCATCAGCACAGCACCACCTGAGCACCACCATAGCACCATCTCAGCATCAGCATAGCACCACCTACTCATCAGTGCACCACCACCTGTGCAGCATCACCTCAGTACCAGTGCAGCACCATCTCCGCATCAGTGCAGCACCACCGCAGCACCAAAGCAGCATCACTGCAGCACCAGCACTACCTCAGCACCAGGGCAGCACTACCTCATCATCACAGCACCACCTCAGCATGAGCACAGCAACACCTGAGCACCACCACAGCCCTACCTCAGCATCAACACAGCAGCATCTCAGTATCAGCAGAGCACCACCTCCTCTTCAGTGCATCACCACCAGTGCAGCACCACCTCAGTAGCAGCGCAGCACCATCTCACATCAGTGCAGCACCACGTCAGCATGAGCAGCACCTCAACATCATCACCACCTCCTCATCAGTGCACCACGACCAGTGCACCACCACCTTAGAACCAGTGCAGCATCACTTCAGCACCAGTGCAGCACCACCTCAGGACCAGCGCAGCAACACCTCAACATTAACACTGCACCATATCAGCATCAGCACAGTACTACCTCTGCACCAGCAGCAGAGTAGCCCCACCTCAGCACCACAGGAGCCCCACCTTAGCACCAGTGTAAGCCCAACTCAGCATCAATTCAGCACCAATGCAGCACCACTTCAGCATCAGTGTAGCATCTCCTCAGCACAGCACCAACTCAGCATCACTACTCACCACCAGAGCATCACCTCAGCACCACCTGAGCACCATCCCGTCAACAACACCTTAGCATCACTCATCACCACTCAGCATCACCTGAGCACCAGCACACCACCAGCTCATCATCAGTACAGCACCACCTCCTCATTAGTGCACCACCAACAGTGCAACACCAACTCAGCATCAGCGCGGCATCTCCTCAGCACAACACCGACTCAGCATCACTCAGCACCATGTGAGCACCAACTTAGCACCACCTGAGCACTATCGCATCACCAACACCTCAGCATTACTCAGCATCAGCACACCACCATCTTAGCATGAGCACAGCACCAACTTATCATTAGTACACCACCACCAGCGCAGCACCACTTCAGCATCATCGTGTGGAAACATGTAATATTTTACATTAGCATAAGCAACAGCCATTTTGGCTGTGGCTTCCATTTCGTTTCCTTCTTAATTCTTTTGTCCTCTGCTGTTCGCCTTTTCACCCTGCTTTTGTCATCAACTTTAGTTGACCTCTTTCGACATGGCTCAACAATGTACGTGCTGGGGGAGTTTGTAGCTGCCGGTGCACCTGGTCTTAGAGGCTATCTATTGATCGTTTACTGCTGCCATAAGCATTCCTGCTCCCCCTCCCTATTTGATGACCAAGTGGTCATCCATCGGCCCTTGTTTGCGATAGTTATTTCTGTGTTCAAACTTGTTCTTTCCATTTCTGTCCATATGCTTACATTGCAACAAAACTGTATATAAGGACGATGGTTTGTGAGTTCAGTGTACCTCCTCCTACAATACTTGAGTGTTGTGTGGACGTGGTCCCGCTCATGAGTGATTAATAAACTTGTTGTTTTACTTCAGCTCCAGTACCGATCTCTCTTTTGTTAGTCTTTGGACCCGTGGACGAGAGGGTGACCCTGCACCAGTGTGCTCACTTTTGGGTACATTTCCACAGTTGGCGCCCAGCACGTAGGGCCCCATCGGAGACGCGGCCGTCCAAACGGGTGGTTTCGAGGGAGGATCGAAATATTACTGAGGATGCGCACTGCATGAGGAGACCCTTGTCTTTGCAGGCCGACGTGACTTTTCCAGTTTTCCCGACTTGACCCTTCAGGTGGTGGCCGGTCTTGACTGGGGCTTTCTTTGGTGTATTCTGCAGTGACCATTAGGTCGACCAGAGATCAGCAGGTGGGAGTTGGAGACTTCTGGTTGGTAAGGTCGCTGAAGCGGCACTCTTGATTTGCTTGGTTTGGTTTTGGTATTCATTCTTTGCAAAGACTGAAGGCAGGTAATGTGGAGATTTTTCTCCTTTTGGAATATTTGTTTGGAGTAGTAATATTTTACATATACTTGTGAAAACATGCCTGTTCTCAGCACACTCTGTAAGTGGTGTTGCTGCTCTTGTGGTACCAAGAATGCTTCAGAACAAAGTCAGCCGGCTCCTCCAGAAGGGACGCCAAATAGAGAGATGTATATTAAATATGGTATTTGTCCCATAATGTATGGTTCATTGTGGACCAAATACACAAAGAAAGAGTCCGATTTACAATGGCCAGTTAATGAGTCATTCGATTTTAAGAAAGTTCAGTATGTAGAACAGTGTTTATTTAAAAGAAAGAGTAGACAGGATATGTTTGATTGTGTACGTATGTGGGATAAAGAAATTCGAGAAAGAGCAAAGAGAGCAGAAGCTATAGCAGACAAAGAGCAGTGAAAGATGATATATCAGAAAGGGGTGGAATTAAAAGACAAAGAAATGAAAGAAAGAATAGAAAAGGAAGATAGAGAACGTTGATTAGCGATAAATGGCCAGTATCCTATTAGGCGCCCTATCTATCCACTACTTAATACGCCTCAGGATGATTGACTCCTATTAGAACGACCCCCACCCCATATAAATTTCCCGCTCCAAGTGCCCCTGAGGATGAGGCTTTTGATGAGGAGCTCTCTTCCTAGGAGGATAAAGATAAAGACAAGCAAGTTGGGCGACAGACTCGCTCTACTTTGACTAAAGCAGAAAAAGATACATTAAAAAGCACTGCTAAAGAGGAAGCTCGTCGGACTACTACAGCGACGATCCTCATAAATATGGTTGAACCTTAGAATGATATAGACCAGTTATATTTCGTAGAAAAATTCTGTTGGGCGGTAATATATGGTTGGCGGCATATTTCTGACAAAACAGAACCAGCTGATCTGAACGTTGATTATAAGCGGTTAGTAGATGGGACTTACCTGTTTTCAGATATACCTGATACGATTAGACGAATAGTTAAATTACGAAATGAAACATTACATTTAGGTAAAGGAGCAAGAATTAGCTAGAAAGAGTAAAGTAGTAAAAGCAGTTCTATCCCAGGCAGAGAAAACAGATGTTCCGGTGAAAGAAGGCAATTCCGGCAGTATTAAAGTTACTATGAAACCAATGCGTGAAGCTGCACCCCTGTATGTTCCCCCCGAAGGGTGCGGGAACAAATGATGATAAAACTTCCGATGATGCAAAGGGATATTTTATATATAATTGGGTTTATACTCCTTGGAGCAGAGCAGATGTTATGGCTCTTAAGGCTGCTTTGCGCGACCCTCGGAAAAATCCCGCCAACTTCTATGAGGAGGTGGAAGGCACCATCAGCTCCTGCACTATGACCTTGCCAGATATTGATATGTTCTTCGGGCTCATTTTGCCCCCTGGTATGTGCAGAACAATAAGCAAGATAGATGACAATGTGGCTTTTGGTGATCCCTGGTAACATTTAGAAGAAATAGATGCAGACAGGGAGCCTGCGCAGAAACCTCAGAAGGAGATATTAGATCTTCCTAAAGCTATTGTGACTAAGTTACAGACTCTCACACCCCATAAGAAAATAGATTGGACTACGTTAGCATCTTGTAAACAGAAAAAGGATGAGTCCGTTTGTGATTTCTTTTCAAGATTTGAGGAGACATTCCATGATTTTAGTGGCCAGTCTTTTGCCGATGATACGGGTAAGCATTTGTTTGTCGACAAATTTATCTCTAATATGTTACCGGTAATAGTTAGTCACTTAAAGGCTAGTGAGAGTTCTTGGACCACGTCTTCCCCAGTTTCCCTTTTGACCATGGCCCAATATTATGAGCGACAGGAACAGGAAGTGAAAGGCAGGGAGGATAAGAAGGTTAAAGACTTAAAGACAAAAGTTATGATGGCCCAAGTATATGGTTCACCATTTAGGGGAGGTGGAAGAGGTGGACGTGCAATGTATACAACCGAAGCGCTCCCTCTTCCTCAGACAAATTTGTCTCCTGATCAGTGTGCCTATTGTAAAGAGACTGGGCATTGGCGTTCTGAGTGCCATCTTTTGCGAGGTCAGCAGTACCAGCGGGGAAGGGGAAGTATGAGAGGACGCCCAGGAAATTCAAGAAACAGAGGAGGTGCAGGAGCTCGTCCCAGGTTTGAGGTAGTTGAACAAGGGCCAAATTACTCTAATACTTTTGATAGACGAAATCAATGCCAAATGTCTGATTAGTCTGCTGATGCACTTGCAGATTCCGATTACTCATAGGGATGCCTAGGATGGGGTAAGGGACCGGTTGAGGTGCCAATAGATCAAATGGGTCCTTATGTTGACGCAAATGTCTTGGGATCTACTGATCGGTTTCTGGTTGTCACAGGGGCTACTCATAGTGCTCTGTCTAAAAGATTGGTTCCTAGGGCTCCCCTGTCCGGCACAATGATAACATTGATAGGATTCGATGGAACACCTACACCTAGTCCGCTATCACAGCCACTTGAATTCGGACTTGACAAATTCACTGCGGCATGTCCATTTTTGCTTTCCCCTAACACGCCGGACAACATTGTGGGTATCGATATGCTTAGATATTTTTGTGTTACAATACGTTGTTCTCCGGAAGGTGTGCGTGTTATTTTGAATGACAATCATCCAATGGTTGAGAGGTCCTGTCTTATCAATCAGGATGCCGCTCTGGCATCCCTACCTTGTACTCTGTGGGCCACATCAGATACTGACGTGGGTCAAATGGTTATTCCACCTGTGCATATTCAAGTAAGGGAAGGTGTCACACTGCCTCATTTGGCGCAATACAAAATATCCCGAGAAGGTGAAGAAGCATTTGCACACATTGTTCAGGATTTGATAAAAGTGGGGGTAGTGGAAGAAGTCTCCTATAATACTTGCAATAGCCCTATCCTTCATATTTTGAAAAAAGACACTGACACTAAAATTTACAGATTCATTATTGATTTGCGGGAGGTTAATAAAATTGTAGTGCCTCAATAGCTGGTAGTTTCCAATATCACAACCCTTCTCACTATGGTCCCTCCCACTGCCACTACATTTTCAGTGATCGATTTAAAAAACGCATTTTTCTCAATACTCATTCACCCTGAAAGGCGTTATCTGTTTGGATCCACATTGAAAAATAGATCCTTCTGGTTCTGCAGAGCTCCACAGAGCTATACAGAGAGTCCTAGCATTTACAGTCATGCATTAAAAAGACAGCTTGATTTCTTTCCTCTACCAAAAGGGGTGGCCCTTATCCAATACGTCGACGACATCTTGTTACTGCAGATACCCCTGAGCAGTGCGAAGAAGGAACACTGTTATTGTTATAATTTCTTGCCTCTCATATTTCACAAAGTCTCGCGAAAGAAATTGCAATATTGTAGACAGCAGGTTACCTATTTAGGTCACCTCCTGTCTAAGGAGGGACGTGCACTCACACCAGATCGCATTCAGACCATTTTAGATACTCCTGTGCCCCGTACTCAGAAGGATGTCCGTACACTGATTGGCCTTACTTCTTTTTGTAGGCAGTGGATCCCCAGTTTTTCCCTCATTATTAAACCTTTGTTGACTAAAGACACTCCGATGCCCCTCCCATGGACTACTGAATGTCAGAATGCCTTCCAACAGTTACGCCAAGCTCTTTGCCCTGCACCAGTATTAGGAACTCCAGACTACACTAAGACTTTCATACTCTATGTACACGAGAGGGAAGGTTGTGCCCTCTCAGTTTTAACACAGATACATGGTGATAAACAACCTCCTTGTGCATATTTCTCAGCTGTCCTTGATCCAGTCTCTCGCACTTTGCCTGGATGTTTCCGAGCAGTGTCAGCAACGGCTGTATCTATACATCAGAGTGAAGGAATAGTTTTGTCACACAAACTGCTTGTGTTAGTACCCCATTCAGTTGATGCTTTACTAAATCAAACGAAAACACAGCATTTGACTAGTGCTCGCTTGACAGGATATGAATTGACACTTTTGGCCCCTCCAGCACCACCTTAGCATCAGCGCAGCATCAATTCAGCACAACACCAACTAGACAGGTTCTTTAAATTAGCGAAGGACAAAAAAAATCTACCCATAAAGAGTAACTGGGATGAATTGTATAATCCTCACCAAGACTGCATATTAAAAGTTTTTGCTGGATCAATATATGTAACAGAACTACACGGACTGTGCATTAGGGTTTTCCCGTGTGTTTAGAAAATTGTATCGATTATTTTATGGTGTTTTTATGTATATCTTTTATTGTAGATTGTTAATGTAACGGCCATTGTTTGACAACAAATGTATTCATAGATTATTTTTATGTAGAAAGGAAATACAGTGAGATATTTTTAATTAATTAAAATCCTTTGATGTGGAATTTCGTCTTTAGTGGCATTTGTATTTCTAGAATTGGATCTGAGGAAAGTATGATTGAGTTGGGCGAATTCAGTAACTGGTTTACTTATTAAGTTATAGTTATGGCTCCAAGGGAAAGCCTCTTTTTTCTACCTCTTCCAGCTTAGCCACACACAATTCCACAAATACCTGCAGATTTGCCGTGCACTGAACACTTGCTGTTTCGACCTTACAGGCCTCCCTAAGTACAACCTGTTGGAGGCCCACCGGCTGATGGACAGCATCAGCAGCAACAGTGTTTCACAAATATATTGCTCATTAGTTCATAACTCCCCAGATGAAGTTGAACCCCTGAAGCTGAAATGGATGGTTTGGGTTGGGGAGCTTGATGGAGCAGACTGGTGCAATGCACTTATGGCCCCCAAGGAAACTGTTATATCGCCCAGACTGCAACTTATCCAACCGAACTTTCTACGTGTGAATTAGGGGTGATTGGGAGTTTGTTGGCATTGCGCGATATAGCACAGTAATGGAGCTCCATTACCCTGCCTTCAATTGTGGAATGGAGGAGGGCAATCTATTGGTGGTCCAAAATGGAGAAGACTTTGTTTAGAGCACGAGGATGCCCACTGAAGCAAATGGGGACAATGGTGGAACTACTATGGACTGGGAGGCATTACAGCACTGGGAACTGATGTGGGAACTTGTTGGGGTTGAGGTGGGGAGGTGGGTGGCGAGCAGGGTGATGAAGGTCGGTGTGCACTGACATGTTGTTAAAGAAATGTCAATACAATTTGGTTTATAAAAAAAAAGAGTCTAAAATGTAATGAAGATGTTACTATTTCTTACCAGAAGGTTTCTGTCTCATCCATTTTAAGGCCTACCCTGCACTTACAACACTTGTACTGAGATGTCCAGTACTGCCCTCAATGCATTGCTCCTCACCCTCTCAGCACCTGCCTCCCTAAACCATCTCTCATTAGCCCAATACAACTAGGGGCCTATTTTGGAAGGTATGTCACTCCTGCATTCATCATCTGGCCCCTTACTCAGTGTTGTTGGGTTTTACAGTATTTAACCAGCCCTGCGTGAAACTGTGAATTTATACTTGTAGACTTTTGTAAATATTTTGTCAAAATTGTTTAAAATTATGCAACATTTCTCAAAACAAAGCTTTACAGTATCTCACATGAAAATTGAACATGAGAGTATAACTCTATGCCAGAAGTAGGCTTATTACTTCCATATCGCAAAGGGCTAAAGTTAAAATCCCTTCAGCCCCTCACCAGACCCAAGAAAGACTCTCTGACAGTCCAGATCTCCTATATACAACAAATTAGCCTTTGAAATATCTCTCTGTGGCAAAACGTATTACATGTAAGTTCCATCCATCAATCAGAGGTTTGCGTGGCTACTCACCCGTGAGGGTCTCAAGGCAATGGGGTGGGGGGTGCTGATCCATCTGGGTGTGGAGGCTCAGTCGAAGAGCAAGGTCTTGTAAGATATCCGTTTACAGAAGAAAGGTGGCTTCGATTTTAGACGTTCTGCAGCCGGTAAACGGAGTCCATTGCGATGGGTTCTAGCAACCCCTATCAAGTGCCAGAAGATCATTGAGTTTGTCATATATGCAATTTAGCCTCACACTGCACAGGTTTTTTTAATATGACTATGCACCACAGTCAAAAACTGCACACTAAAATTCTGGCCTGTGTTAAAACGTTCTGTACAGAGGTTTACAACTTTTAACTATTATTAGTAAGAAAATGCATAAAACACTGCATTGAGCACTATTCAATTTCTAAATGGATCAAAACGGCACGGTCTGCTGAAATCTAACCTATATAGCGTATTTTCAGTAGATGATTTTGTTAAAGAAATCCCTGGGTTAAGGGTTCTCCTGAAAAGAGACTCTTTTGATGTAGCATGGTATACAGCCTTCGAATTCACAAAGCCCTTTTTTTAATGTAAGTCACAATTCAAAATGTGTGGAATGATTCTGGTAGAAATTGGGTTTTTGGTTGGGGGATATGAACTCTAAGCAACAACCACAATGTCAGTCCCTGAAATAACCTGTGCTTAACCCTCTGGTAGCTTGGCCCAAAAGCAGTCAAGCTTAACTTAGAGGCAGTGTGCAAATTATTTATGCCAAACCAAATTGGTAATAAAGTGAAAACAACACTGAAGAGAAATCCTACATCAATTTAGAAAAATAGAATAAAATCTAATCAATCATTTGACACCAAAATAGCAAAAATCCAATCAGTAGAACCGAAGTTATGATTTTTTTTTAAAGTTTTTAGTAAAAAATAGCTCCTAAAAGTTCAAAGCACCAAGCACTGACATCTAATTGTGGTAGACTGGGGCAAAGTTGAAAGTTATGTCCACCGCGATGAATAGGGGTTTGGGTATATGAGGTGGTGTAAATCTGGATGTTTTAACACAAAACATATTGGTGGCCAGATTCCCTTAACCGTGCAATGATCAAAATGCTGCAAATGCTCCTTTGCAACATGTTTGCTGCTTGGGAATAAGAAATTAAGTAAACGGTTTTGTTGCCAGTCGATATCATAAAAGGTTGTGTTGCCAGTCGATATCATAGAAAGATTTCAGTGACAACCCAAAAATGGCGGAAGCATTCTGAAAAAAATATATATATATATATTCACTATTAATTTCACTTATCTATATATCTGCATGTGTAATACAGCGTGACGAAGAGAGATGTTTATGCTTCAACGGTATTTGTTTAAAAAAGCAGACTGACATTGTATGATTTCTCATGCTTTCTTACTGAAAAATAAGGCAAACTGATATTGTATCACTCTGTATCATTTGTCACGTCTTAAAAGTGTAAACAATGTTTCATTCATTACATATTTTTTAACAAGAAAAATAGAACAAATTCAGTGTGCTCTCTTTTTTTCCCCATGCCAAAATATGTATGTAACATGTACTGGAGCAGTTTGCTCCATTCCTCCTTGTTTCAAAGACAAATCAGTGCAAATGTTTAATCCAATCTATTGATGGACATCCTCGTCAACATCTCAGTTCCTGACCAGAGCTATTGTCAGCCCCTCCTTGTAAGTCGGCCGATTCCTGGAAAAATAAGCTGCCTATATCAACTCATTTCTTAAAAAAGGGGACCCACCCAATATCCCCATATATGACAGAACTTTCAATGGTTGTCGCCGAAGCAAGCTGATTGCAAGAGGTGCCTTTGTGTCCAAGCAGGATCCTGCCAGAAAGAAGCAAAAGATAGGCACAAATCGCCATATAGGAAAGCATCGAGCTCACCGTGGACTCTAATGGAGTAGTGACATGCCTGACGCCTTTGATATGGTCCAACATCCCACTCTGTACCAGAGACTCGAACTGAATGAGATTCAAGGCGCCGTCCTACACTGGACTGAGTTCTCGTTCTCTCTCCCTCCTTTCTGCTTCGACCCTTTTGCCCTCTGATGCAGGAGTCCTTCAAGAATCCACCACTGCCTCCCTCCTCTTTAACGAACACCTCAGAAAGCATTCAGAGCAGTTCTTCATCTGCAGTTCTCACTGGTACAACTAGGTTGACACATAAATTTCAATAAAACTCCCAGCAATAAGTCATTTGGTGGAAATGAATTATCATAACCAAATCACAGCAATAATAGAGATACAATCAGGCCTGTGGCAAATGGACCACCTACAACCGGTCCACTATTTGACTAAAAGAGCTTGGCACACTTCCTTACCCATTGCTCCAAATAGGGATTTAAGATGTGGTCAGGGGCTTGAACTCCTCCCTGACCTATCAACTTAACCAAGTAACAAATGGAGCCTTTTATTTGATGAGATGGCTACATCAATGTTTTCCTTACTTGAGATTCCATCAAAAGGTACGAACTACTTAAATCTAGTACTCCACCTGCTAGACTACACCAACGGTAGACGCCTTGGAACTTCACTTTAAGTGAACACACATTAAAATAGCCAATAAGTCTGGCATTGGCAGTCAGCCTTTTGGCTTATTTAATGCCTGTTTTTTGTCAAAGGTTTTGAGAAATGTTACTGTTGGGAGTGCTGCTAAAAGTAAAAGTACTTTTTTTTAACTCCGAAAGTACACATTGCTATAGAAGCCCCTGGCATTTAAACGAACTACTTTTGTGTGCCCATGTTTTACTTGTGAAAGACAAAAATACCATTATTTACATTGAAGTTAGCAAATGACTTGAGTGGACTGGCCGGTTCCCATGCTGTAGTAGGTGGAAGAAAAATGTAAATTGCACATCAACGGAACAAAGTATTAAGAAGCCTGGCTGAAAGCCCCAATACCTATTTGACTTATACATTTTTGAAAAACACAAGGTCTTTGGATAACACCAGATTATTAAAAGAGCTATAGAGAATCCAGAATGCAGCGAGATAACTTCTTAACCTTAATATCAGGTCTCATGTTTCTCCAGCACTTCAATTTCTAAATTGGCTGCTCTGGGGGTACACCTATCAGTTTCAAATTAATGTGCAAAGATCATTGTCCAATTGCCCACTTAGGATCCGCACTTCCGCCAGCAAACACTGTGAGACAACCAAGGCGGATCACTTTGATTAAAGCTCACTCTGCTACCATATCCCGTTTTCTTAAATAACTTTTAGGGGGGGGGGGCGGGGGTAGAAATCCTTCTGGCTCCTAATGTCTAAAATAGAGAAAAAAACTTTTGCAGCAAGAATAGGAGTCAATTATAACCGTCCTAAATTCTAGATAGCACTTAAAAATTGGCTCTAACAGTGCTATGTTATTATAATTAACCCAGGAATTAGAATCTTATCCCCATCCGCAGACGTGTCTGCTCTCACATTATTCATCAACCCCTCATGAGCAGGTCAGTACAGCAACGCTTCCGCGCCATGTTTAGAGTCCATCTCAAAAAAACAGGCCCCTCCCCCAAACCCCCATACAGCTCAATGTATAACTTAACTGGCAGTCCAGAAAGGATGCCCGGGATCCTGGTGCGCGTTGGCGTGCTTTGTAAGCCCCTAATTGGTAAAAAACGCTTTATAAATGCTGTGCAGCGTGTGACTCTTGAATCCACTGAGTAGAAGGTTGTGCTTCAAATGTGAGACTCGCACTGAGAGAGACGGTGTAGCAGGAGTGATGCTTGCATTCAGTGAATGAGACAGGGTTCCAGGAGTGAGACTTTCATCCAACGAGAGACGACGCACTCCTGCGAGTGACGCGCGCACCCGCTGACTGACACTGCCCTCCTGCGGCTCTTGAGGGTGAGGCACGCATCTACTGAATGACGATGCCGCACAGTGTGTGACACTGCGCCAGTGAGACACGCGGGTGAGACGCACAAGCATTGAGTGAGGTTTCAGGCACCGTTTGGGAATGAGCGCTGAAGGCGGACAAATGAGCTCCTTTGTAATTCTTCCGCAAATCCCCGCGCTCCGGGCAAATTTATTGCACTGATTCAGAGGAAGTAACGGAGAAACCTGTGCCTGATTTATCTGCCAAGTTTTTTCTTCCAAAGAAGGCAGACAGAAGCATTCCACCTCAACTCCTGACACCAGGGCCGGAGCAGCCGCGGCTTAAGCTCTTTTACTACAATGTGTAGCACACACTGAGCAGCTGGCATCGCAGCGTTCGCCCGAGAAACCCCCTGAACTGTCCGCACTGAAAAGATGCTGCTGAGACAGCCTGCCCGATAGGACCTTTTTCAAGTTTCACCGGCGTACCAGGAGCTAGAGGTCGCGAATTCAGATGGGAAGATAGCGCCGCGTCGCCACACAGTCCCCGCTGCCACCTGACGCAAAGCGAGGATCCCTCCCTCCCCCTCTCTGCCCCGTTCCCGACTCCACACACCTTCCCTGTGCAGAAACTTTCTCTAGCGCTGGGCGACGCCTCCTCGCGCGCCACGCCGGCTGCGCTCTCCTTAGGATGACTTGTCGGCTGCTCGAGGCAGGTGCGGAGAGCTCCGCCGACACGGCCTTCTTCGAAGGCGCGCGGCCACAGGGAGCGGCGAGGCAGCGCGTGCAGGACGACCTCCAGGGTGCCATGCGGGCTCCTCCGCCGTCCCCTCAGACTCCGGCGCGCGAGGCCTGAGCGCCGAGAGACCTCTACACTCCCAGCGCTAGCCAGTCGGGAGCCTGGGACAGAAGTATGTGCCTGCGCCACATGCCATTTTGGATACCGAGGTCGCCATCTGGACTCTGGAGTTTGCCCAAGAGTGAGAAGGACAGGCTTTACCCGGCAGGTAAAATTGTGTGTGTGTTCTTTTATGTGTGTATTTTTTCATGTGTGCAAGTATACGTGATTGTATGTATGTATGTCTGTGTGCGTGTCTCTATAGAGGTGTCTGTCTCTTTGTGTGTATTTATGGGTGTATCTTTTTTTAGGCGCAAATCTGTGTTCCTCCCTGTGCGTTTGTCCCTGTGTGCGTCTTTGTGTCCGAGTGTATGTGTGTATGTGTGTTTGGGTGAGCGCGTGTCACCGTATACGTGTCTGTGGGAATATGCAGGGACGTAACGCAGGCCCCTGGTCCGCCGCCCCCCCCCCCCACCCCCCACCACCACACACACACACACACACCCTTCTGGGCCCGAAGACCTCAGGGGTTCTCATTTCAGCTACCAATGAATATTTGCGATAAATGGGAGATTTGGTGGCCCCTCGTCACATTCCGCAAGGTAGGCATCTTTTTGCGATATGACACTGGGAGTGTGTATATGTGTCTGCGTGTGTGTATGAATCTGTGTGTCTTTGTTTGTCCCTTTATTTGCGTATGTTTGTGTCCTAGTGTGTGGGTTTGCTACATGTGTTTGTTTATCTGTGTGTATGTAGGTTTGTCCCTGTGTGTGAGTGTGTAGATCTGTGAGTCGGTACAATTGTCTGTGTGTGTTTGTGTGTCTGCTTGCGTGAGTGGCTGGCTGTTGGTGCCTGTATGTCCCCAATGTTTGTCTTTCGGTGTGTTGTGCCATTTTCTGTACCAGAATGTTATATTCCATTCCTCCACTGTTAAAATAATGTCATTGTTGCGAGGATCGCTACAGCACCCAGGCATAGGTTGTAATGTGAAGAGGGCTTGAAAGAAGTACATCAGAAATACAGCAGACTCGGGTCTGTGTCGACTGTACCCCTCGTACAGGAGTAGCATAGTTTGCTGAATAATTTAGAGAAACCCCATCCCTCCTCTGACTATGTGCAACTTTAATGCAGACACGAAACCGTGACCCTTACTATGAAGATACGAATTACCATCCGCCCTAATGTGGGTACACGCCCTCCGTGATAATTGGGGTACAAAGCATCACTCGCTGTCACAATATGGGCACCAAATGAATCTACGGTTTGCATACTACACCCCTGGCAGTGTGGGCAGGGAACACCCCATATAGATGTGGGTATGCAGTGCTTTAAATGGGCCGGTACTGTTCGGTGCGGAGTACCGGCACTTTTTTTATTTTGAGAGGGAGAGTACCGGCACTTCTCAAGAGAGACGTAATACTTTTTAATTGGAGAGTACCGGCACTTCTCAGAAACAAGCAGGTACTCTGGTACTGAGTACCTGCGCTTCTATTGTTACGTTATAAGAACTGGGTATGTGAATGAAATGTCTGATAACCGAGGGAAAAAACGGGACCCGTGAACATAACACGTCAGTTCCACCACGCGTTCCGTTGTAACTCACGTACGACTGTCTCTGCTGTTCCCTCGCCGTGATGTGGGTCCGAGACGCTCCAGGGCTATAATTGGTAAGTAAACACCTCACTAGTAGTGTGGATATGAAACTTCGCCTGTAGTAATTCGGATTTGAATCGTCCCATGTAATGCGATAAAACAACCCATCGCCTTACGAATTAGGCCTTGGCGATCACGCGACTATAAAAGAGTTGTTTATCGTATAGTCGGAACGAAATAGGTGCGGAAGTGAGAAGCAGCCCCTGATACGCGAGTGTAAACCATCACCTGCCACTGTAAGGGGTGTTCACACGCAGTGGCAAAAACTGGCATCTCACAACTTAAAGTAACTTTTTAAAAACTTTGTAAACTATTCGTAGCGCAGCACTTGAAAATAAAAGTAGACAACTGTATCGGCCATTCAGAGCAGTCAGGGGGGCTGGAACTGAACTTCGGGAGGGGGCTAACACGTTAATAAGGTGGGAAGGGGCTAACAATTCAAGCAGTGGGGTGGAGCCAAATATTTAGCGCCAGTATGAGAAAATGTAATGCCAAATTGTGCATTTTAATTGTATATGACAACCCAATAGGATTGGAACAAACATGTTTTATGGATTTGATACTTTACAGGCAATTGACAGCGATCTTTAGATAGGGTTTTGGTGCAGACAACCCGAATGCATCTTCTACAGATCTCAGTACAAAGCACACTAGATTTGATTTTTCGCAACTTTTTAAAAAAGACAACTCTTTTTGCCAAGTCCTTCTGTGGCAGGTCGAGGTTCTCATGAAATATTTACCATTGCGTGTCCAAGAAGCGATCCTGTCCAATTGCTGACTAAATGTATTACTGTCCAGTGGGGCGTTGTAATATTTGCATGTGTGCAGCCGCATGAATGGGTGCATGTATCCAAATATGGAGCTCAGTGGGACACCACCACCTGATGTTGTGCTGCGAAGAAATCATTATAGGGGCTAAACGTCTCCACTGATGTTTTTAAGCAATGGACCCGCAAGAGCAATACCACCTCTTTACAGCATAATTTAAAGAAAAAACCAATAATCACTGTTTCACAATATATCGTAACTACCCGATGTCGAATCAAGGGTTTCCATCCACTATACATTTTTTGTGACATACAAAGAGAGAAAAAAATACATAGTTTTCAGTTTCCAAACAGTACTAAGTTGCTATATGGATTCAAATGAACAGTGGGTTATAGTAAGTGCTTCTGCTATGATATACTGATATGGGCAACTATTAAAATAATGACTGATCCGATCACAGGCTCCATAAAAACATATGCAGCTTGAATTTGTCTGACTCAACATTCCCACTGTAAGTGTTCTAGGAATTGCGTTTGTGATGTGTGTGCAGGTCTCTCGGTTTGTGGTTTGATGTTTTCTTAATCATGACTAACATCTCAGTGACTCCTAGCGGACTGCTTGCATAGTTATTTTACTGCCACAGACTTGCCACAGACTAAAAAGGGTTAATTCCTACCAGAAATACATTAGCATAAGCCCTAGTGTCTAAGAAGAGTACACCCAACACTAGCATTCAGAGGCATGTTTGAAAACATAGCTGTAATTGGAAGAAAAAAGGAGGGACTTTTATTGTGTGAAGTTATACATGTTATCCACATTTGCGTAGTACAGTTCCACCATTTTATGGGCCCGTAGTAGTTTTAAAAGAGGATGTGTTTGTACATACAAGTTTGGCTTTTGCTGAGCCCATCTTTATATAGGTTTTACAGACTAAGGAAGAGAGGCTTTTGCCCTGTTCTCTCTCACTAAACTCTAGCCTTGCATACTATCTAAAGAACTCTGCTCTGTTGTTCATCAGATCATTTGCTGGTGTTTTCCTCAAGTGCTATAAACTACACGGTGGCTGCTTCAAGCACCTGAAGTAAAGACACAGGTGGAGACTAAGATGGGTCTACAAAGGTATAGGTGGCAGCAGAGAAATTGGCATATTAAGCAAGGTCTGGTCTTCCTTGTGTGCCATCAATATCTATCTATATTCGATCTTGAGAATCCAGGGATGTGTTAGACATTTGTATTGAGCTCTATTGCTATTAGTATGATCTCGCATTGTTCTCAGGCTCAGGTATATTGTACTATGTTACAGGTGCATTTTTGTCAACCTTGATATCTCTTATTGTGGACAGGTTGCATGCTACTCCGTGAGAATGTTATGAATGCAAGATCCTGTGTTTGTCCTGTGACTTTCATGGGCAGTGTTTTGATATTACGAGTCAGACTAGAATTGAGCTCCTATTCCATTTTTTGCTGTGCCTATGCATGAATATGAAGTGAAAAGGAGTGAGAGACAGGTGGTTTAGACATTACATTCCAGTGTATGGATGGATACATGAAAGCAGTATGGCCTATGTGGAAAGTGCTTTGATGTATGTGTGTGTTAGAGATTACTTAAACCTCGTCATAAAAAGTGTGAAGCTGCACATGCACATATTGGTGTAGAAGAAAAGCGTGAGGACAGGTGCGTTTACCTATACGTGCCATTTTTTGCAGAGGTCTGTATTTCCAGTTCAAATCATTCTAGAATATGGTCCAGGATGAATCATTTACAGCCTTTCATGCTGTATTCCACAGAATACAATCATTAGCAGTATGGGGCAGGACCCTTATACCGTGTGCTATTCTAAATGGACAGTGAGGTCCACGGTGAGTGCTGATAGCCCAACCTATAATGGCATCAAGGAAACAAATGAGTGAGGGTCAACTGAGTGATTCTGAGGAAGGGATGTGTTTAAGTTACTTAACAAGAGAGGAGAGTAAGTAGGTTTAGTTAGAGAAAGGGCATGATGAGAAGGGAATGGCAAGTGGCCAGCCCTTACCTTACCCGTACAGATGGAAGACAGCCATAACCTCTCCACTCTTCATCTGGAGCTCACACCCTTTATAGGAAAAGGTGCATTGCTACTGTTCATGTCCCCAACTTCCATTTCTGCCCATTCATCATCATTTTACTCATTTGACAGAATGTATGCATTGTGCATGTATCCCTGTTACGTTTCTCAGTCGTGTGACTAGCTTCTTCAGTCCAGGTTCTTTCTTTGCTTTCTCATAGTTTGAGTGCTGTTTATCCCATTATGAAATGAGAACTACAAATCCAAGACTGCAAAGGAAAAACATGGGCTTGACTATCTAATTATACATGGCCCTACTGCACAATCTCTGTTTACCCACTTTTTAGTGTAAACAGACAAAGAGTAGCCCAATGCCCTTCTAACTACCCAAATGCCTAATTGCTCCCTATATGTTGTAGTCGAAGAGACTAGGTGCTGCTTCCCAAGGCAAGATACTGAAGTATGAAAAAAGTGATGGATTGAATGCTTGAATTAATCTCAACCACAGAAAATGACTCAGGCCCGCATCCCAGTCCATTGTTATTTTGCACACCATGCCACCCCAGTTGATATCCAGCTGTATGCAAATCAGTCTTCACCCTGCTCCAATGGGAACAGTCCAGCCCGAAATGCCAAGCCAGGTCCTCCCTTAACCAGAACACAGGCAACCCAGGACCAGTTTTGTCTGCTATGGGCTCATCAGACGGATTTAGCTTGGTCCCAGTGAAAAGGTAAATGCATCACTCTGGTCATTCATGTATGACAACCAAACACTCTCCCCATAGGATTACAACAAATACAGTACTCTTTCAACAGCTATTTTCCTGCAATGTAGCTGCTACCCAACTAAAAATGCACTTCCCCACTGCACCACACATAGGAGTATGAAGCGCTATATAAATGCTAAACTACAATGCAGCTCTTAGCCCTATGCCCCTATCCCTGTACTCTTAGCCCAGCATTCATATTTCTTTGTTCATAACTTTGTACCCATAGAGGTACACCCATAGACCTCTAGCTAAAATCATACATCCTATCGCCATAGTCGTGTATCTCCAACACTTAGTCTTGAGTCCATAACTCTTTACCCTTAACCCTGCATCTTTAACCCTGGAATTATGTCCTCTCATAGTTTACATCTAAACTAATACATGCTGTTGATATATATTTTTAGATATTGTATGCTCTGATTATTTAGGGGAGACAGAACTATCCATATTGTCCTGCACATGATGGCTACAAATTGCCAAATCAACCGAAACGCATCAACGTTTTATGTGTACAGAATCTGCTTAAAATTCTGATACCATAGATGTGAAATCGTTTGACTCATTAGGAATCTTGATCAATGATTATAGTGGATCAGCATCAACTAAATAGACTTATTTTTACTGTCTTATTGACTTCTCCCTTGCTCTTTTAGTTATTTTTGAGGGTTCATTTTGCGCCGCATTGGGGTGTTTTTATAAGCTATTGTATGATACTCTGTGATGTAATTTTTAATGTGGAACTTTTTATATATTAAGTGCTGATATTTATTGCATGTAAATTACACGCCAACTGTCATTGTGTTGAAGAACACGTCATTAAAACTTTGTGCATTTTTATATCCTTGTGGTACTTGCTTTGGCAATAGAGAATGATTCTAAAATAGCTTGTTTGATGACTGATTGTTTTGGTATGGTTTGTTGTAAAAACTTGTGGATGATACACAAGTTTTCCAAGGGGAGATTGCAACTTTACTGTTTTAAACGGTGCTCTGTCCCCTTGTTCGTGGGGCCCCTCTCGTTTTTTGATAGACTAGAAAACCTCTACTGAGCGAGACCGCAGGACTGGCTTTAGCGCTGGCCGCTCCCGGTGCGACAATCACCGTTGGCGCCCCCACACCCCATTACCGCCTCCTCGGATTCTCTTACTACCACCGGGCAAAAGTGCCCCTCATCTCTCCAATCATAAATTATTGCCAAACACAGTGACCCCCTGAGGTCAGCGCCCCCTCCACAGGTCGGCACCCAGTGCGGCCGCACCAGTCGCACTGCCCTAAAGCCGGCCCTGCGAGACAGGCAGAGGAAGGGAGTTGTAAGTTTGCATTTGTCGAGCCGTAGCTTTTTACAGGCTGCCGTTCAAGGCCTACGATAGTTCTTAGTAGTAATTGGTAAATTGTCCTCTAGGAACACAGATATGGTATATATTGCAATTGGAAACTCCACCTCTCCTGGGTGAGACATTTCGTTACAGTAAATCATTTGGTGTGTGTCTTTTGCGGCACACAAGATGGGCCTGAGGAGGGATTTGGGTTGCATGCCAGAATGCGGAGGGAAATTATTTTGTGATGAAAATATATTGTAGCCTATGTATCAAAATAAAAAATATTGTGAAGGTAAGTATGTTGTAGAGAAGTACAGATTTACTACTCTAAACTCCACCTCTGCATACCTTAAGAAAAAATATATATTTATGTGTATACATATGTATATTTTTTCAAAGAAAGAAAAACCAATGGTTGAAGTGAAATTATAATTAAGTGTTGGAATAAGTGGAGCTAATGTTAAACAAAACACAATAGCCACTGAAATACACTTATTGACCTGAGTGCAAGATGGCGGCTGAGTGATTAAGCCGTAGGTGGCTTCCGAGGTGACGGTGATATTCTTAAAAAAAGTATAAGATGAAATACTAAAATGTTGAACCCCCAAGTGGGAAGCATAAGAGCAAGCGGTTGAGCCGAGACTGGTCGAGCCTTACCTGGTTTGAAGAGCTGGGTTGCGGTGCTGGTGGAGATCGCAGAACAGCTGATTGCTGGGGTTGTAGAGGTTTCGAGCAGGAACTGGCCCATACCTCAAAGTGGAGCAGGGGGGACGGGTCCCCAACTTGCATGAGTATTATGGGACCAAAGACCGGCGCAAAAGGCAGAGACGCGGCCCTCCATGCCAGCCCACAGGAATCCCCACAGAGAAGCGTGGCAGAACTCGAGACGGCTCCAGTTACGGCTCCAGCTACGGCCCACGAAGCTCAACTTACGGACATCCAGTGGAAACTGGAAAAGTGTGAAAATTTTCCGGAATTGGAAGGCTGGAACTGGCCTCAGGAAATACAAAGGGCACCCCGAGTTCCGTATACTATGCGACAGCCAGCTCGCCCAGACGCTAAACCAAGGGCATTTCTGGGTTACTTCGGAAATTACAGACTGAGACAAAATGTGTTTGAAAAGGCGAGACCGGAAGCGCAGCGAGCTGCGGAAGGGTTTGCGTTTTTCACTTGACCAGATTTTTGCCACATCACCGTGGAACGTCTGCGCCAAATGATCAATCACTTTCAGGTGAAAGGAGCACAGGCTTTTCTCCTAAATCCGGCACGACTGAAAGTAATCTGGAACGATCAGACTAGTTTCTTCAAGTCGGAGATCAACGTGAAGGAGTTTTTAGATGCAGGGGGGAGATGACTTTTTCCTCTTTTTGGTTTCCTTCAACTTTGTCTTTGGCGCAGAAACTTCCCGACTACGTCCAGGAGGGATCTTGATTAATTAGGGCTCCAAGTGTATAGTGATAAGCAGCTTGTCTTTTTTTGGGTGTTTTGATTGTTTGCTTTCTTTTTTTCTCTTCTCCTCACAGCTCTTAGTAAAGTGGGGTAGGTAACAATAGATAAAAAGTGTGATGAGATATTAAAGGCACAGGGGGGACTATAAAGACACACATATTTATCACACAAGTCACCATCGGGAGGGCACCACCGTTCATCAACCACAGACCTAGGTAGGTCTATTGCTTCACAAGGCAGGAAGGGGGAGAGGGGTGAGGATGGGGTAGGGGGAGGTGGGGTGGAAAAGGGGGTAAAAAAAACTCAGAAAAGCAGAGCATTGTCGTAACCTGAATAGGAGGATTGAATTTAATTTGAAGGAATGGTTCAAGGGGCAACCCAGGTGTCAAGCAAATTTTAGGGATGGGTATGCTGACTAGTTGTTCTGTAAATATTGGGGGCTTGAATGATACGGGTAAGAGAGGTAGGACAGGTGAGGTGCTACGAACATTGGGTGCTGATATCATATGCCAACAAGAAACCTATATTCCTTGGCAAAAGAGAGGGCTCAATGATATCCCTGGGTATATTCAGGTAAACAGCTCATCACAGTCTACCACGACTAGAGGCGTTGCAATCCATGTCTCTAATCGGATGCCAGCCATCAATCGAACTCTGTCAGATAAACGGGGCAGGTAAGCGATTGCCTTAATACCTAGTGGATTAACATTATGTACGATCTACGGGTCGAATTTCGATGATCCAGATTTGCTGTTAGAACTCGAACTGGCATCCTGGCCATCCCCCTTATTATCTGTGGTGACTTTAATATCCATTTAGATACACATGGTTTCGTTAGGGGAGGGTATCAGGGAAGGAAGCCACAAGTTTTTAAAGCATTAAAAGCTCTAGTGGACAGTAATGGGCTAGTGAATATGTGGTCTCATAAAAAATCCGGGGACTCAGGGTACACCTATTTTTCGTGCCCACATAGGAAGTATGTCAAGCTTGATTACTTTTTTGTCTCCGCCTCTCTTAGAGGGGGCTAACATCAGGAATTTACCTAAGGTCCTGTCGATTCACAACCCTCTGTTGCTGGAATTTGAGGCTCAGGGACATGAAAGATCTTTTACAAAATGGTTCTTTGATCGGAAACTCTTGGCCACTGAAGGATTTATGGAACATGTGAGGGGGTGGACCAGGCAGTTCTATGACATGAATAGGTTCAGCACCTCGAGGGAAATTGTGTGGGACGCGTTCAAAGCAGGGCTTAGTGGGGAGATAATCAGCTATGTGGGGTTTCATAGGAGAAAACAGAGAGAGGCATTACAACAACTTACGGAGGAACTCTCTAAATATGAGGAAGAACATATGGTGGCTATAGTTCAAAAGCAGGAGGAGCTACAAAATCGCCTAGAATTAAAAGTCATAAGCACCAAGGCTAAAAATTAATGGATTTTACAATAAAACAGTTGCTGAAATGTTCCAAACCCGTGTTAGGGATCACTATGAATATGGAGAGATGACAGGAAAACATTTGGCACTCCAGTTAAAACAAAGGGCAGCAGTAACAATATCTCAAGGCTAAAAAGGAAGGATGGTAAAATGGCTACTGAGCCCCAGGATATATTAAAAATATTCGCTGAATTCTATGAGGATTTGTATAGCTCCAGGGGTAGTACACTAACAACAGTAGGCACAGGAACCAATGTAACTGCTCCAATTATTCAAGAACTAGAAGAAGATATCGCAATAAACGAGGTTATTGAGGAACTCCAGGCAATGGTTTCGGGTAAGGCGGCCGGCCCAGATGGGATTCCGATGGAGTTCTACAAAGTTTTACAGATAGATCTAGCACCCCTGTTGTTAGACCTGTTCCTGGCGGTTCAGCAGAATGGGATTCTGCCGCAATCTTGGCAGGAGACTAACATAGTCATCTTTCTGAAAAACGGCAAAGGCTGCAGAGGATCCAGCCTCATATAGACCCATCTCTCTGATAAATGCTGACGAGAAGCTATACTCCAAGATTATTGCGCTTAGATTAGCAAAAATAATCGCCTCCCTGGTGAGTCCATGGCAGCATGGCTTCATTCCAGGTAGAGGAACAACGGACCATGTCCGTCGCGTAATATGATTATTTTATATAGCGGAAGCTTCAGGAGAGCAGATGTCGCTGATACTACTGGACGCACAAAAAGCCTCTGATCAGGTCGAGTGGGCATACCTGTGGAACAATCTAAGAACTAATGACTTTGGCCCACATGTATTAACAGCCCTAAGAGCAATGTATGTACAATCAAACGTGAAGATACAGCTGATGGGGAGGGAATCGGAAAGAGTCAAGATCACTCGTGGCACAAGACAGTGCTGCCCCTGCTCCCCTATCCTTTTTGCGCTCTATATTGACCCCTTAATCGGATCAATGCTAAACGATCGGGCCATCAAACCAGTAGTGGTCAGGGGATATAACACCAAAGTGTTAGCTTATGCTGACGATATAGCAGTTGTTACCCCTGACCCATTAGAAGCTATAGGAAGAATTGAAGACCTTGCTTTGGAATTTGGCAGGCAGTCAGGCTACGGTTTAAATACCGATAAAACAAAGATTGTCTGCTCTAAATCCACTCTATGTCAGGATCCACGGAGGCAGCTATATATTTAGGGATAAACATAGCTGCGGAGGTTGGGACTATATGGGATATCAATTCGGCGCCTCTCCTAAAGAAGATAGATGAGGATTTAAAAAGAATGGATAATCTACATCTTTCCATAATAGGTAGAGGTAATGTCTTAAAGATGACAATGTTTCCTAAGATTTTTTATCTACTCCGATGTATACCGTTAGAACCATCAAATATATATATATTTTTTTTAAATAGATGGGATGTTCTCACAATTTATATGGGGCTATAAAAAGATCAGGAGATCACTGAAATTAATTACTCTACCACAAGATCGTGGGGGATTGGCCATTCCCAATTTATTATATTATCATTGGGCTATAACGTTGCAGCAAATGACCATCTTATTGAAACCTAAAACATGGTCGAAGCCACGTTGGGAGGTCAGGATAGGGAAGTCCCCCCTTCCATTTATGAGTTAGCCATAGGTGATGCAGCACCAGGAATTGTATTGAGGCAGCTGGAGGGTAGCTATTATAAGAGAACACGCTTCAAGCCCCTAAGAGCAACCTGGAATGTTTGGTGGAAGGCCAGTAAGATCTTGAAAATCCCAAAGGTGCAGAGATATTTATTGCTATGGCGATCATCAATATTCCCGGCTCCACTCTACAACAAAATAGGTAGAACCTGGGGACACGCTGGAATTAATAATCTAGGATATATTTCTAACCTGAATGGGATTATGTCATTTGAAGAACTCCAGGAACAATTTGGTGTCGATCCTAGGACATTCTTTAAGTATGTACAAATCAGGGAGACAACTAAACCGGTTGTTTCGCAGCTTACTAGTTTAGCTTGAATCCCGTTGTTAGAATGCCTATTGTACAGGCAGCCACGTGTTAATGATTTGTATTCAATACTGATGAGTGCTAACTCAGACGACATAGTCAGGTCAGAAAGTGCGTAGGCGGATAAACTTGAGAATCAGGATGTTGATCTGTGTAGATCTTTAAAGCTGTCTAAAATGATATTTCTATCTGCTAATCTCAAAGCCCAACACATTAAAACAGTATTCAGATTATATTTCACGCCAGCAAAATTGTTCGCTTGGGGGAAAAGGGAAAACAACTATTGCCCAAGATGTGGACAGGGTCCTGCAGATGTGGCTCACATGTTTGCCGATTGTGGCAAATTGCATGTTTTGAAACAGAGGATTGAAACTTTCTTGTATCAAACCACAGGGCGGGCGGTCCCATTAACTCCAACGATGATATCATTTGTCTTTGATGAGAGCTTACAGATTGAACCGACTCAAATATATTTATGTTTTATGGTAACAGCAATTTTCTGTATAATGATTGCCTCAAAATGGAAAGATGTATGCCCTCCAACATATCAGGAGTGGTATGCTAGACTTTTTCATGTGTACAACTTGGAGATGGTGTTGTATATAAATGTAAAGGTAGGAAAGCGAAGAAAAGGGGTCGTCAAGTATGGGGGCCTTTGATGGAGTAAGAGGAGATATAGGAATATTGAATTAATTAGTCTGGCTGAAAGGTGTTTCCTTCTACGACTTAGTCTCATTCATCTCCTCCTCTTTAAAATATTCTCTACCTCTTTTAAAATGTTCTTTTTGTTATCCCTCTGTTTCTTTGTTTCTTCTTTTCTTTATGCCTCCGTGTTCACTAAAGAAATAGATCGGGTAAATTAAAAGGAAGTTAATTATGGTCAGTGTGGGAGCTGGCCTCATGGCGTGGTCCTGTTTCCCCGCGCTAAGCCGCACGAGGTCCCATGCCCATCGGGGCCCCTCCATCTTGGATTGCACGTCACTCCACGTGACCACCTGTATGACCCTGCTCTACCCGGCCTCGGTCCCAGCGAGGTCCGACATCGAGACGCCAACCCCTGGCTCGGGGGATACCACGTGAGCCCTTCCCACTCTCGGCGGAGGGCAGTATCGATGGGACCCCCTACCGTCTCTCCACACCTGGGTGTGATCACCCCACAGCTCTCTGGGGCCTGGCGCCTCTCCTGCTGGGCGGCTGGCCGCCCCCTACCCGTCCTCTCCGCCCCCTCCGGGCGCACGGGTCCGGACATCAAAGGGCCCTCGTCCTATATCTGGGGCGACCCGACAACAGGGCAGTAGTTGTATCCTGGAGTCGAGAGCCCTGCTGATCGGATCGCGGCTGACCCTACGAAGACGACTCACCCTGAACCACCCCCTTGAGCCCTGCTGACGACGTCGCGGCTCCACCGTGCTTAAAGACCTTCACGAACCTTTGGGGCCCTGCCGACGCTGTCGCGGCCCGACCTTGTTGAACCTTACCACCAGAGCCCAGCTGACCTCGTCGCGGCTCGACCTAAGCGGAACTACCATCCGAGCCCTGCAGACGACGTCGCGGCTCTCCACATCCGAGCTGCTCTGAGACCCGCATCCAAGGTCTGGCGCAGAGCCCTCCCGTGCCTGGCTGGCACTAAGACTGTCCCGCTACCCTATCCTCTTGAACGAACCCTGAGACTCTGACCGGATCCCTCGATCCCTCTGTAAATATTGCACGTATTACTGCCGATAAAGAATCTAATCTCGCAACTACTATTGAGTCCTGTGTGGTGGTGTTACTGGGCCTAGTACGATCAAGAGAAAGACCTCCCCGAGGAGGCTTCTCAGCGGCGCTCGGCTATACCTTTGCGGTAGGAAGGTGCCGGAATAGTCTCCCCGACTACCCGGCGGGCCTCCCTTCAACATTTGGTGGCCAGCGGCGGGATCCGAGCAAACGCAATCGTACAAGCAAGTAACGCAACCACTACCTGACCAGACGAGAAGAGAAAAAGGGAACCATGGATGGCCAAGAAGCAACCATGGCCGCAACCCTCCAGTTGGAGAAACTGGAGGAATACACCCACAAGGAACTCAAACTATTCTGCAAAGACAAAGGGATCCCAACCACAGGATTGGGCACCAAGGAGAAAATGCAGAAAGCCCTGAAAGCCTGGGCAGAACCCGAGACCCCTCCACCCCGAGCCGAAGGGACCTCGGCCCGGGACGGAAACCTGCCGACCACGGCCCCGACAAACGGGGAGCGAACCATCCCAGACACCAGCCTTTCCCCCGAAGAGATACGAGAACGGGAAAGGGCCCGGACACACGAAATGGATCTTGCCCGACTCCGGCTGGACGGTGAGCTCCTACTGGCAGAGAAAAAGATAGCCCTGGAGCAACTACGACTACAAGAAGAAATCGAGGAGAAGAAAAGGCATCGGGAGCTAGAGGAGAAACGGCTAACCCTCGAGCACGAGAGGAGCCTTAAAGAACTTGAACTAAAAGCTAAAGCTGGGGAGACCAGCAACCCCGGAGCCCGGGACGCCCTGCCCTCGACCGAGCCAAAGGTGCACATCCCCAAGGATGTCGTCAAGGAGTACTATAAAAATGACGACATCCAGCAATGGTTCTGAGCGTACGAGGTAGCCATGACCTCCCATCGGGTACCCCGGAAGGATTGGGGTGCCGGCCTATGGGGGAGGTTCCTCAGCGAGGGCCGGGATACCCTGCTACAACTCCCCGACGCAGTGATGACCTCGTACGACCACATGAAGGAGGCCCTACTCACACGCTACGGACTATCGGCCGAGATGTACCGGCAACGCTTCCGGGACTGCAAGAAGATCCCCGGTACCACATAGGTCGAATACGTGGACTTCTTCAGCCGAGCGTTGGAGGGATGGATCAAAGGGAGCAAGGTCACCTCATATAACGAACTATTCGACCTCATTGTCTGGGAGCACCTCGCCAACAACTGCTTTGTGGAACTAAGGCAACACCTCCTGGACAGTAAACTGACCGAGCCCCGGAAGCTCGCCGCCGAAGCGGACCAATGGGTCAACACCCGGGTCCCCAGGAACCCCGTGGGGGACTACCAGCGGAGCACCACGGGACCTCCCCGCCAGCGCGGCGGAGGAGGGGGGTCCCACCGCAGTCGAGACTTCCCAGCTGAACCGCCCAGAAGTCCGCCACGAGGGCAACCAACCAACCCCGCTTCCCCGACCCAGGGCCGAAGAGGGACCGCCCGGTCTGGACCATGACCGACAGTAACCTGCTTCGGATGCCAACAGACCGGCCATTATGCAAGTGACCCGGCTTGCCCCGTGAACCGACGGAACGGGACCACGGGGCCACCTCCCCGACAAATTGCCGCCGCAGCCTTGGGGGAGGGAGAGGATGAGGAGGAGAACCACGACGACGGGTCCCCCGAGTGGGAACCAGCCGCCATGTCGCTTGTATGCCTAGGCTCCCGAGAAATGGTGCCCCGCGCCACCATCCCAAGCAACACCCAGAAGTACCAACAGTGGGTCACCATCAATGGGCGACGGGCCAAGGCCCTCCGGGACACTGGGGCCAGTGTGACCGCTGTCCGCTGCCATCTGGTGACCCCCGAACAGATCCTACCACATGTCCTCTGCCCTGTCCGGACCGCCGACAACACCGAGAGCATGTGCCGGATGGCCCGAATCCCCTTCGAGTGGGGAGGGGTGTCCGGCACCCTAAAAGTGACTGTCCGCGACGACGCCCCGGTGGACTGCCTCCTGGGGAACGACCTAGAGAGCTCCCCCTGGGCCCAGGTGGAGCGCCAAGAGCATCTGGGGATGCTAGGACTACCCGAGTGGGCCTGCGCCACCACTCGGTCCATGACCGTCCAGCCAGCTGCGGCCCCGGCCCCCGACAAACCGGCGGGCCCCGAACCATCCACCTCCTCCAGCCCGGAGGAACCTGACGAGGAGGCCGGGCCCTCCGAACTTTCTTCCAACGAGGCCGCTCCCCTCAGCGAGATCCCCGAGCTGGCCCAGTGGCGCCACGACGGGGGCCCCACCCGTGAACAATTCCAGCAAGAACAGAAGGGCTGCCCGTCCCTCGAGGGGGCCCGACAGCAGGCGGCCGCCCAGGCTGCGGGGGACCCCTCGGGAACCCACTGGGTCTATTGGGACAATGACTTATTGTATAGCGAGCAGAAAGTCGCCGAACTAGGGGCCAGCCGGGTGCTGGTGGTCCCCCTCCGATTTCGAGAATTCCTCTTGAACCTGGCACATGACGTGCCCCTCGCCGGACATCTCGGGCGGGACAAGACGTAGAGCCGCCTCGTGACCCATTTCTATTGGCCCCGAATGAGACGAGACGTGGACCAGCACTGCCGGTCCTACCCGACCTGCCAAGCTAGCGGGAAGACTGGGGGACGCGTGAAAGCCCCCCTGCAACCATTTCCAGCCGTCCACACCCCGTTCGAACGAGTGGGGATAGACATCGTGGGGCCCCTCGACCCCCGGACCGCCCTGGGCCACCGCTTCATCCTGGTACTGGTCGACCACGCCACCCGGTACCCAGAAGCTGTGCCCCTCCGAACTGTGACCGCTCCAGTGGTGGGCCGGGCCCTGATGGGCATCTTCTCCAGGGTGGGGTTCCCCCGAGAAGTGGTGAGCGACAGGGGGACGAACTTTATCTCGAAGTACATGAGATCCCTCTGGCAACAATGTGGGGTCACCTATAAATTCACCACCCCTTACCACCCCCAGGGGAACGGACTGGTCGAGCGGTTCAACCGAACCCTGAAGGGGATGATCAAGGGCCTGGAAGAGCCCCTCAGGAGGAGATGGGATGTCCTGTTGCCCTGCCTCCTGTTCGCCTACCGGGAGGTACCACAGAAGTCCCTGGGCTTCAGCCCCTTCGAACTGTTGTATGGGCACCCCGTCCGAAGGCCCCTCAGCCTGGTCAAGGAGGGTTGGGAGGCGAACGTCCAGAGTGCCCCGCCCGACGTCTACCGGTACCTCCTGACCTTGCGGAACCAGACTCGAAAGTTCCGTGCCCTGGCAGAAGCCAACCTTGAAGCCAGCCAAGAAGATATGAAACGCTGGTATGACGAGAATGCCTCAGCCGTCGAGTTTGAGCCGGGCCAGCAAGTCTGGGTCATGTCACCCGTGGACCCCTGCGCCCTGCAGGACAAGTGGACCGGGCCCTTCAAGATAGTTGAAAGGAAGAGCCCCGTCACGTACCTGGTCGATATGGAGTCTCCGAGGAACCCCCTCAGGGTCCTGCACGCCAACCGGCTCAAGCCCCATTTTGCCCGAACTGAACTAAGCCTACTACTGGCTACCGACGATGGGGGTGAAAGTGACTCCGAGCCCCTACCAGACCTCCTGGGGTCCTCGAGCCAAGACGGCTCTTTGGAGGGCATCCACCTCTCCGCCACCCTGACACCAGAACAGCGCCATGATTGCCAGAAGCTACTGCAACCCTTCGCTGCCCTCTTTTCTCTCACGCTCGGGGTAACCCCCTGGTGTGTCCACGACGTGGACACGGGGGATAGCCCCCCTGTACGACACCGCACTTATAGAGTGCCTGACCGAGTCCGGGCCTGCATAAAGACCGAGGTCGCCAAGATGCTCGCCCTCGGAGTCATCGAGCCTTCCGACAGCCCGTGGGCCAGCCCGGTAGTCTTGGTGCCGAAGGCTGCCGCCCCCGGCACGGCCCCCGAACTTAGATTCTGTGTCGACTACCGGGGCCTGAACGCAGTTACCAAGACCGATGCCCACCCTTTGCCACGAGCCGATGAGCTGATTGATCGCTTAGGGGCCGCCCGCTACCTAAGCACCTTCGATCTCACTGCCGGGTACTGGCAGATCAAGCTCACTCCCGGCGCCCAAGAACGATCAGCTTTCTCTACCCCCGACGGCCACTACCACTTCCGGGTGATGCCCTTCGGCATGAAGAACGCCCCAGCGACCTTTCAGAGGCTGGTAAATAAGGTCCTGGCCAGTCTCGAAGCCTTCAGCGTGGCCTACCTCGATGACATTGCTGTCTTCAGCGACCACTGGGCCGCGCACCTAGGACACCTTGGGGAAGTCCTGGCCGCTCTCCAAAGAGCCGGCCTCACAATTAAGGCCAGCAAGTGCCAGATCGGTCAAGGATCTGTGACCTATCTGGGCCATCAGGTGGGGAGTGGCCAGGTGGCCCCCCTCCGGTTAAAAGTGGATGCCATCCAGGCGTGGGAGCCCCCCGCCACCCAAACCGCTGTCCGGGCATTCCTGGGCCTCACAGGCTACTACCGATGCTTCATAAAGGATTACGGCAGCATTGTGGGCCCCCTTACGGAACTCGCGTCAAAGAAACAACCCAAGGCGGTGCACTGGACGCCCCGCTGCCAGACCGCGTTTGATACTCTCAAAGCAGCCATGTGCGCTGCCCCTGTGCTACAGGCACCCGACTACAGCAAGGAATTTGTAGTCCAGACCAATGCCTCGGAGTACGGGGTCGGGCGGTCCTCTCCCAGCTGGACGCCAAGGGCCTCGACCGACCTGTGGCCTTTATCAGCCGCCGACTGCTGCCGCGAGAACAGAGGTGGAGCACCATCGAGCGGGAGGCCTTCGCAGTGGTATGGGCTCTCAAGAAGCTCCGGCCCTACCTTTTCGGTACCCACTTCAGGGTCCAGACTGACCACCGGCCCTTGCGGTGGCTCATGCAAATGCAGGGCGAGAACCCCAAGCTGTTACGCTGGTCCATCTCGCTACAAGGGATGGACTTCACTGTTGAACACCGGCCCGGCAACGACCACGCCAATGCTGACGGCCTGTCCCGATTCTTCCGCCTCGGCGAGGAGAACCCCCAAGAAGATGGGTGACTCTCCCTGCCTTCAGCTGGGGGGGACGCGTGTGGGAGCCGGCCTCGTGGCGTGGTCCTGTTTCCCCGCGCTAAGCCGCACGAGGTCCCATGCCCATCGGGGCCCCTCCATCTTGGATTGCACGTCACTCCACGTGACCACCTGTATGACCCTGCTCTACCCGGCCTCGGTCCCAGCGAGGCCTGACATCGAGACGCCAACCCCTGGCTCGGGGGATACCACGTGAGCCCTTCCCACTCTCGGCGGAGGGCAGTATCGATGGGACCCCCTACCGTCTCACCACACCTGGGTGTGATCACCCCACAGCTCTCTGGGGCCTGGCGCCTCTCCTGCTGGGCGGCTGGCCGCCCCCTACCCGTCCTCTCCGCCCCCTCCGGGCGCACGGGTCCGGACATCAAAGGGCCCTCGTCCTATATCTGGGGCGACCCGACAACAGGGCAGTAGTTGTATCCTGGAGTCGAGAGCCCTGCTGATCGGATCGCGGCTGACCCTACGAAGACGACTCACCCTGAACCACCCCCTTGAGCCCTGCTGACGACGTCGCGGCTCCACCGTGCTTAAAGACCTTCACGAACCTTTGGGGCCCTGCTGACGCTGTCGCGGCCCGACCTTGTTGAACCTTACCACCAGAGCCCAGCTGACCTCGTCGCGGCTCGACCTAAGCGGAACTACCATCCGAGCCCTGCAGACGACGTCGCGGCTCTCCACATCCGAGCCGCTCTGAGACCCGCATCTAAGGTCTGGCGCAGAGCCCTCCCGTGCCTGGCTGGCACTAAGACTGTCCCGCTACCCTATCCTCTTGAACGAACCCTGAGACTCTGACCGGATCCCTCGATCCCTCTGTAAATATTGCACGTATTACTGCCGATAAAGAATCTAATCTCGCAACTACTATTGAGTCCTGTGTGGTGGTGTTACTGGGCCTAGTACGATCAAGAGAAAGACCTCCCCGAGGAGGCTTCTCAGCGGCGCTCGGCTATACCTTTGCGGTAGGAAGGTGCCGGAATAGTCTCCCCGACTACCCGGCGGGCCTCCCTCCAACAGTCAGAATAATTTATATATGTATAATGTATAGATGGAAAAATTATGAACTGTACTTGGTCATTATGTTTTGATGTCTGGATTAATTGAAATTACTGCTTCTCTGAATAATAAAATAAAAAACAAAATGGAAAAAAAAAAGAAATACACTAATTGTAGTTTAGTGAACTAACTATAACTTGCACCCCATTATGTAATGTTTATGACCTCGCATATATCACTCATGACATGTTCAATTACATCATTGGTGGCATCAGTCATGACAGTTCTTTCATAGCCTCGGGGCAGAACATGGTTCTAATCTGCCTCAAGACTTGGACTCAGTGCCTAGGCTCTGACAAAGCCCTACATCAAACCTTCTCAAAGCATCAAACCTCCAGTGCACATGGGAGTGAATCCACTCATTTTCCATATAAAAAAGAAAAATCTGTGGGACATTGCACCAGTATTTCACCTCTCTTAATCGGAGAATCCCGTAGGATTTTAAAAGGACTCTCAACACTAGAATTCACTAGTGGCATGCTTCATCATTGAATCCTTACCCACAGCACCAAGTGTGTCTGTGTGGGATTAACCTTCCGAAGGAGGGAGCACTTACTAAGCATGTTGCCAGTGGGTTCTGTGTTATATATATATGAAATTACCCCAAGTACTGAGTACACTTTATTCAGTATATGGGTACTTGGGTAAGGTTTAAAAAAAAGAAGTATGGCAGTGAGGATAAATGAATAGTGCCCTGCATCTCAATCAAGAAAGGTCTACATGTTTCAGCCACCTAAGCCCGAGACGGGTCTCGTGGCTTTCCTCAGGACCTATATCTGGCAGATCTCTATTCTCCTAAGCGTGAGGAAAAAAAACTATTCTCAGCATACATACATCCACTACTAATGGTATACAAATGTATCATAGTATGATGAGGATTACATTCATACATGCATGTCACAAACACTACACACTCCTTTGGTTCACTGGCCTTTGATATACCTATAAATATAAAGAGAAACACATAGAAAAAATGGAGGAAAGGTAACAGTCCTAGTTACGGGATACACTGTCCTGGAAGTAGGTGCCATATCACCAATAGTGAGCACTGCAGTCTCTACAGTATCAGGGGTTGTGTAATGACCTAACAACACACAGAAAACATGCATGAAAATACAGTGCCTTGGTGTAAGCCGTAGAGGCTGTGCTATCTAATACAGCTATCGTTGTATTTGTCAATTCCGCACTCATGCAAGATGATATGCAATGTAGTAGTAGGCAGAAGAAATACCTCAGTATGGAACACATTAAGGTCCATAGGGTATAATAAAGGTGGACAGCCCCTGTAGTCACACACTGTGAAGATGGCACAAAGTGAGATTATCAAAAATAACTTCTCAGTCCTCTTCTAGGTATGCGTCCACCCCCGCGTGGTCTGTAACTTACTTCATCAAGGGGACCAGTCTGGCTGTTGTACCTATTGAAACTTCTAAACCCTGCATCTTGCATCAACCGCGCACTGCAGAGGCTTAAAAACCAAACTGGTGAGGTGCGTTGTGACTCCAATAGATCCAGAGTTGATCCTTTTCAAAAAGAATGCTTTCTGTCTTTCTGGTTGGATTAACTGGAGTTTAAAGAATGACCCAGATCGGGTATTTTACAGTGTGATTCTCTGAAATATAATTGTTGCTTATTTTAGTCATGATATTTATGCCTCTTATGTTGCTTCTGTGTTCGTCTATCCAGATCTTCCTGCAGGTCATTTTAATTTACTTCATGTTACATGAACTGGTGATCATATTTGTAACATATGATGTGTTGCAGTTAATGTGTTTCCTCAATACCCAGGTTTTTTTCCAAACCCAGATCTGTTGTTTTGGTTGGGGTTGCAAAGTGACACACTGCATGAGCTTATGGGAAATGCCTGTGACAGGTTAGAGACCTCCACAATTGTGACTCAGTAGTAGTTCTGTTGATGGGGATGCATGGTCCAGTATTGACCAAATGGTCTTGCAGATTTACACCACTCTTGTGGGCAAACCTTGGTCTTTCAAAATACAGTTGACCGGAATTGATTAGGTGCCAGTTTTTATAATTGATCCTCTAGATGTGATTGGAGGTTATATTGTATGTGGCAACACAGGTTAGGATGTCCTCAGTATGAGGTGGAGAGTCAAGGAATACTTCTCTGTTCTGAATCCAATCTCTCTTCAAGCTTCTCGAGATAATAGAATCTGGATAGCTCCTAATCTTCAATTTATTGGATAGCTCCTCTGATAGTTCTTTGAAGTTGATGATATTGCTACTTACCTTATAGGCAATTTTTATGGCTCTCCTGAGCCATAAAAATTGGCTATAAGGTATGTTCTCACATAGCGACGAGGATAAAAACTTCTGAACTCAAATAGACTCTTCTTTCCCGTGGGTTTTCTGTAGATATTGGTCTTGAGTCCCCCATGTTTAGGAATGATGTTAATATATAAGAGTGGGAGAGTTAATCTGCTCATTCTATGGGTAAATTTCAAATGCCGATCACAGGTGTTCATCCAGGATTCGAAGTTGTGGACTGTGCCCTTGTCCCCTTTCCAGATAATCAAGATATCCTTGTTGCATTGTTTCCACAATGAAATGTGAGATCTGATGGCGCTGTGGTTGCTCAGGACAAACATATCCTCAAAGTGGTGTGCATACAGGCCCCTCACACTTGCGGCAAAAGTGCTTCCCATGTAAGACTTGTCAATCAATCAGGAGTTATAAAGAGTGGCTAATCGCCCAATAGGGTATCCAGGCGCTTTCCGGTCCCAGAGGCTTATTCAAACAGCCAGGTCTTGAGGGCCAATCGGAATTCTGGAGGTGAGGTGATGGTCTAGAGTTGCGTAGGGAGACTGTTCCAGGTCTTTGCTGCGATGTGGGAGAAGGAGCATCCTTCACTTCTGCTTAGGTAGATGCGGGGAGTATGAGCAAGTGAGAGGGCGGTGGAGCATAGTCTTCTCAATGGTTATTGGAAGTTCAGATGGCAGTTAATGTAGGTGGATCCTTGGTTGTGTAGAGCTTTATATGCGTGGGTCAGTAGCTTGAATTGGCATCTCTTCTGTACGCGGAGCCAGTGGAGTTGCCTGAGGTATGGATAGATGTGGGTTTGTCTGGGGAGGCAGAGGATGAGTCTGGATGTGGTGTTCTGTATAGTCTGAAGTCTCTGTAGGAGGTATTTGGCGATTCCTACATAGAGGGCGTTGCTGTAGTCCGGTTGGCTGGTGATAAGGGTCTGTGTCATGGTGCGTTTTGTGTGTAGAGGTAGCCACTTGAAGATCTAACGTAGCATGCACAGAGTAAGGAATCAGGCGGAGGAGACTTTGTTGATCTGTGATCCATGATGAGCTTGTTATCTATGATGATTCCGAGGTTTCTCGCGTGGTCGGAGGGAGTGGGTGTGGGTCCTAGGTCTGATGACCACCAGGAGGCATTCCATGTGTTTCTGCTTTTGCCAAAGATTAGTACTTCTGTCTTACCTGTGTTCAGCTGCAGTTAGTTGTTCTTCATCCAGTCAGCAACACTAGTCATGTAGTCATGCATCTATGGAAGTTGGTTCTGGTGGTGGGGTCGTCAGTGAGTGAGATGATGAATTGGGTTTTGTCTGCATGGGAAATTATGTTGAGATCGTGGAATCTGACGATGTTCACCTGCAAGGCCAGATATGCATTGAAGAGCATGGGGCTGAGGAATGACGCCTCAGGGACACCTCAGGTGATCTCCTTGGGTTTGGAGATGATAGGTGTGAGATGGATCCTCTGGGTTCTTCTGGTGCAGAAGGAGGTGATCCAGCTGAGAGCAGCTCTTTGGATGCCGATGTGGTGGAGTCTTCCAATCAGCATGTTGTGGGATATGGTGTCGAAGTCTGCCGTGAGGTTGAGGAGGACCAGAGAAATGTTTCTCCTCAGTCAAGGAGGGTTAGGATGTCATCAGTGGCTATGATCAGAGCGGTTTTGGTGCTGTGATTCCTGCGGAAGCTGGATTGGGAGGTGTTGAGTGGCTAGTTCTACTCCAGTTGTGTCATGAATTGCTTGTTGATGATCTTTTCCAGTACCTTCACTGGAAATAGGCGCAGGGAGATTGGCTGGTATTTTTTTGAGTTTGCTCGGGTTGGCGGAGGGTATTTTGAGCAGTGGTCTGACTTTAGCGTGTTTACATGCATTGGGAAATATTGCGGTGGTGAGAGAGGTGTTGAGCAGGGTGGTGAGTTCCTGCCGGGAAACAACCTTTACAACGCAGTTATTACATCGCACTACATTCACAACGCAGTCATTACATCGCAACATCCTTTACAACACATGTCACTACAACGCAGCCATTACATTGCATGTCACTACAACGCATGACACTACAACGCATGTCACTACAATGCAGGCATTACATCGCATGTCATTACAACACATACCATTACAACGCATAGTACCCCTACACTATCCAACACTTACCCTACTGTTGCACCCCCTGGAGTTAGAATAGTAATTTTTACCGCTACACTATCCAACACTTACCCTACTGTTGCACCCCCCGGAGTTAGAATAATAATTTTTACCCCTACACTATCCAACACTTACCTTAAATGCAATATGCGTTGTAATGGTATGCGTTGTAAAGGTATGATGCGATATAATGAAATGTGTTGTTAGTGTAGTTTTAAAAAATTTGTTGTAGTGGCATGCAATGTAAATGTTTGCGTTGTAAAGGATGTTGCGATGTAAAAACTGTGTTGTAAAGGCATGTGTTGTAAATGTATGCGTTGTAACGTCATACATTCGTTCCTGGCTGATCCTTTGGTTTCCGAGCTTGAAAATGTGGTACAGGCATGGGTCTGTGGTAGCCCCAGAGTGGATGGATTTCAAGGTGAAAATGGTGTCCTGGGTTGATTGTGGTGGTGGCGCATCGGCCGGGGAAGTCCATAGGTGTGGGTTGGGGTGTAGTTTCTAGATATAGTTGCAATGTTGTCGTGAAAGAAGTCAACAAAGTTGTCGCACAGCTCCTGTGAGATGTGATGTTGTTTTCCCTGACCGCCAGGTTGGGAAATTCCTTAACGATGTTGGTTTTGTTGGCGCTGGTTTCAATAGGTGCGGCTAGGGCTGCCTTTTTTGTTGCCCTCAACAGGTGATGGTAGAGGTTGAGGGAGGTGTTGGAGGCTGCCCTGTCGGAGATGCCCTTACTAGGGTGCCATCTCCTCTCCAGCTGTTTGCTGTCTCATTTTGCTGTTCTGAGTTCTTGTTTGTACCAGCTGGCCTTTTATTGATGATTTTCTCTAGATGTTTACGGGTTTGGAGGTAAAGTGTGCCTTGAAACTCACAGAAGTTTTCAGTAAAAGCCAGCCTCACGTATCCCAGTACAACGTATTGTGGGGTAATATCTTGAGGGAGGCCAGTGTAAAGGCTTTTAGGGGCATATAGGCAAGACCGGCGATAAAATTATCGCTGTTTTAGCGGCAGGAAACTGCCGCTAAAACGGCGATAATGGGCTTGCTAATATGCGTTATAGAATTCCAATAGAAGCCCAGGTTAGATGTGCAGGACATCTAACATGGGCTTCTATTGGAATTCTATAACGCATATTAGCCAGTCCATTATCGCCGTTTTAGCAGCAGTTTCCTGCCGCTAAAACGGTGATAATTTTATCGCCGGTCTTGCTAATATGCCCCTTTGTTTCTAGGCCTACCAACAAACTGAATGAAGGATTAAAGAATGCATTGTGTAGGAGCAGTAAGAGATCCTTTGTAACATTGAGATAAATAGGTGTACGTTGTACGTTTGGTTGAAGGAGGAAAAAGTCAGCAAAATGTTTTAAAGATACCAAAATCCAGTTCCTGATCCCTGCCTCCTCCACCATATTGTGTATGGTCAGCATCAAGCATGTGGGGATCTTCTGTGATCATCCTATAGCGTCTATTATCTGCTAATAAGCACTTGCATTCAGTCACGTAGTCATTGAAGGTCAGGATAACAATGCTGCCCCCTTTGTCTGCTGGTTTAAAAATGATAATTGGGTCACTGCCCAATTACTTTAGTGCCAACCTTTCTTCCCGGGTGATATTGTGGAAGGTTTTTATTTTTATAATGTGTATGGATTCTAGCTCCTTGAAGATTGCCTTCTCATAGGCTTACATCTCAATAGGATTTGCTGCCGTGGGAGGAAAGAAGGTTGATTTGATTCCAAGGTCTGTATCATCTTTCTTGTTAGAAACTTGTTGTTTATTGAAAAAAGTGCTGCACTTGATCATTCTGCAAAATTCCACTAGATCAAATTGTAAAATTCATCTAAAGGAGGTGTGGTGACAAAACCCAATCTCATGTTTAAAACCTTGGTTTGGCTTGGTGTCAGTTCTTTCTTAGTGAGACTGAACACTAAGAAGCACACACGCTTGTTCCCGATGTCTGGTCCTTGGTCTAGCTCCTGGTTTTGACACCCTGTTTTGTGCCGTCGTCTTGTACCTCCTTTTTTCCTCCCCATTGTTGACCTTGGCTTCTCCTAAAAAAATGTGTTCTAAACCTTGGAGGCTATCTCAGGGGGTTGGCCAAGTATAAAAGTGTCCATCCAAGCCCTAAAATGTGTTTGGGGTGGTTGAGAAAATGGGGTTGCCCAAACCTGGCCCTTGCCAGGGCTGGTTCCATCCTTCTTAGTCAGTGAATCTGCTATCTGAAGTTTCATTGTCTGTTCTTTTGGTAACTTGATCCTTAGACAGAATGTAATGTGATGTAAAGTAGGGGATGCACCTTCTCATGAGAAATTAATTTATGGATTTTTGACTGGGTAAGTAATTTCTACATTTCGGTCATGTCCTTGTTAATCTGGGCACCAACAATACACATAGACCTCAGTTTTGAATCTCTTCATACACAACCGAGCCCCCCCTTTAAATGCATTTTAGTCAAAAACGGCTGAATGGATTTACACCAAAATTAAAAAACATGCTTGATAAGTAAGGTTCTAACCTTTTACCAAATTTGGTTTAATTCTGTTCAGCTATTTTTTCTAAATTGGAGAGCAATATTTCCCATGGGAAATCACACTTTTCAAACCCACCTTTCTCTTGGTCCCCACTTGACGACAGATCAGTGCTAAAATTTCCAAGAAAGACCTTAAGTGGAAGTACATTTTTTTTGGAAAACTTTTCATGCAGATTCTCAAATTGCACCAAAGGTATTAGCAAAACAAAAATCGTTCTTCCTTTGAAAACACTGAGCTAATTATAAGTACACAGTGCCAACTGCCACTGTGTAATATATGTGTGTATGTGTGTGTATAGATATATATTTATATTTACCTTGAAGATATACATATGTCAGGGTACATACATGTGGAGTTACATACATTGTGTAAAGTCTACAAACATTGTCTACCTTAACCAGAAGAGAAGTTTCTCAACTTTCGCCCAACTTTGAGCCAAAGTACAAAGCTTTGCTCATCCATTGTCATAAAATAGAACTCTGGATACAAAACGTTGAGACTATTACATTATCATCAACCGATTAGACGTCCAAAATGAACTACAGATCCCATTGTCCTAGGTGAACATTGGTTTTGGCTCTCTTTTAAGGTTTTCTCAACCTTCGGCAACCTAGGTTTAGCTGTTCTGTCAGCTGCTTATACATCACTTTGTCTGATCGATGGTCTGGATCTACATCCAGAAATGCAGCCTTATGAACATTGTTATATTTGTATTTGATGATCCCATGTGCTTTTCGTCTATGCATATGACACCTAAGTGCCCTGAGGCTGCCACAAGGTGGTTCGTAGCGTTTTATAAAAATCCCACATAATATTTAAAACATTATGAAATATCAACATCTTTAGGCAAGCTATGAAACATTGGTTATGCCAACAGTCACTGAGTATTTACCGAGCCAGAGTTTTAACCACATGCTTTAGACACAAATGCCAGGCCCCATAAAAATACCCTCACTGCCTCACAAGACAAACATTGCACAAACTACATTAACCTAACTCCTACAACACAAGGTGGATCAAGGAAAGTTGATGTGGAGGTAAGAATAATATTTATATCCTTATCTTAATGATGTAATGCTAGGTAATGTGATGGCTGACTATTAAGGGTTGATTTTACTGACAACAAGATTTCTGCCTCCCCCCCCCCGCCCCCAGGATGATTGGGGGTTAGCCACAATTCTGTCCAGGTGGGGAGGGAGCAAAAAGAGCACTAGAAAACAGGGATATATATTTTTTTTTAGTTACAAAAAATGTGTTGTTTGTGAGTCGTCCAGGCATTTGGTCTATCCCCTTCCCTAATGCCCCAACAGTATTTCTGCCCCTCTGAGGCGCAGAACATCCCCATGGCAAACAAGAGGACATTTGGATTCTTTTGGGCTTGTTTTGACAGATGGACTGGTGGATTGGGGATAGATTAACATTTCTGCTCATTTGCCAGCTGATCGCTGTGCTAACTGGGCCATGTGTGGCTTCCACCCAGGGAAACCTACTTAATCCAAAAGTTTCTGAAAGCTGGACACTCAGGGGAGTCCATGGTGGTGTGCCTTGTGTGGATCACACAACATTCTCTTATCCACAATGCCCTTCAAATGTATAACTTTGACAAAAAAACATGCATTTCCCCATTTTTCTGTGAGAAAAATTACAGAATCTGTAGAGATCTACAAATGTCCTACCATCCAGCAATTCCACGCTTCTCCTGATAAAAACACTACCCACCTATGTGGCTCACCCAAGCGCCCACAACAGGAACAGCTCAAACCAGGGACCATGCCAAGACCATATTGACTTGGCATGGCCCCTGGTTTGATCCATTCCTTTCGCAGGCACTAGGCTCAGCCACACAAGAAAGAGGGAGAGATGGATAACAGAGAGAACTAGAAAAGTGAAGCGCCAACTGGTAGGCTGATGGATGGGCAGGGAGATAAGAAGGGGGAAACGCAGGAGGGCAATTAAGAAGAGAAGGATAGCGCGTTGGGGAAGGTAAAATGGGGACAAGGGCAAATGAAGAGGTGTCTACAGAAGAAGTAGTGGTGGAAGGAAAAGAGACACATGAGAAGTAGTAATGAAGAAGGAAGAAAGTCATAAAAGAGTGAGGGCACAGAAAAGGGAATGGGGAGACATAAAGAGGGCAAAGCGAGGGGAGAGAAAAGTGACAGTGGATGGAGAGAGGAAGGTAAAAGACATGGGTAAGAAGTGAGCTCTTAGAAAGAGATTTAAGAAGAAGTAGTAGAGATGGAGAAAGAGTTAAGGTGAAAATCAACGAGATCGAGTAAAAAGTGGAAGTGAAAAAAGAGAAAATAGAAAATAGAAGTGTAGGGAATGAGGAGAGAAGTGGAAGAGAGAAAAAGACAACAACATGACAAAAGGAGAGGTAGAAGGAGTTGGAGGAGAGAAAGGGGACGAGAAAGGTAAGCCTCTAAGTCAATTTAAAATCGCTCAAATTTGAACCAAAGTCATCGGCCGATGAGCCTTAGACTGGCCCATTTACACCAAAGTTCTAAAATATGTATTTGGTGGGAATTCCCAACAAGCACCTGTGTCAAGAGGTCATTAAATCCTGTAACTTCTGACCAATGTTGCTGTAACGTATGCTTTAGAATGTATCATTTGCACTGTTTTTCTGAAAACTATGGGGCATATTATCAAGAAACGGCGTTAAAATTATCGCCGCTTTAGCGGCAGAAAACTGCCGCTAAAACGGCGTTAATGGGCTTGATAATATGCCCTTGAGAGTTCCCATAGAAGCCCATGTTCTGGTGTCAACATGGGCTTCTATTGGAATTCTCTGCGGCATATTATCAAGCCCATTATCGCCGCTTTAGGTACAGTTTCCTGCCGCTAAAGCGGCGATAATTTTAACGCTGTGTTTGATAATATGCCCCTAACTATGGTCGGGGTGAAGGGGAAGTGTAGAGGGTGGAAGGTGGGGAGCCCATACCTGACCAAATACATGAGCCCGAGGCGCTTACGTCCCCCTATACCCCCTGTAAAATTAATTTAAATACTATTTAGCTTAAACCAAATGGTGCACCCGCCCTGCCTTTCGCTTTATGCCTTCGCTCCACAGCCACCTACTCCCAATAATATTCCTGAGGCAGATGCACGGTTAGAATTGGCGTTTTCTCGTCTTATCTCTCTCATCCATAGTAATACCTCATAAAATTATTTTCGATCTCTCCTGTGAGACGTGCGCTGGGGTGGTGCTTTGTGATATCTCAACAGCACTCTCTGGACAGCAGCATAAATCACATCGATGCGGGCCTGGGGTTGGTTTACAATAAGGGACACTCAGAGGGCACCGATATGCACAGTAGTTGTTGAAAGTAGGTGACGCAAGAAAGAGCTGACTGCCAAAAACACTATGGCATCCACTCAGGGCCCGACTGGGCGTAGGGGGCGACGGGCGTTTTCCCGGCGGGCCGGAAGGGTGTTTGGTACAGGGGGCCGGTTTTGCAGGAGTGCTGCAATATCGCCCCTTGTACCAAAAGCAGCACAGTGTTTCACACCAGCATCCCCTCCTCCCCCCGCCCAGATTTACTTGCCAGGGCCGGGTTCCGTTCCCATCCGGCCCTGCATCCACTCATTCGAGCAGAAGAAACACAGGCATAGTATTAACTGGTGCAGGGGTACAAGAACCCACTGCACGCAAATGTCGATGGTCTATTACCATCTAACCGCATTTTCCGTGATTGCATTAGGCACTAGCAGACGTGGTATGCCATTGAAAATACATGTTATGTCGGAGTGGTTGAAATCTTAAAATTCGAACACGATTTTGTAGTTTCAAGCCGTAAAACCCCGGGACCTTGGGTGTTGGAACTACATCCAAAAAAAATATGTTTATTCAAGTGAAATCTTGTCGACTTCGTCAATTTGTTTTGATAGTAATAGACACCCCTGCGGCGTACGTGCCCCCAACCTTTCTGGGGGCACCCATGGAGGCCAAGACCAATGATATCTGTGTGATCTTGGAGACACCAGGGCCCGAAATCACATTCTACAGGGTGTCCCATCATTTTGCGTTACTCCCCTGGATTTGCTAAACTGTATATGTGACTCTCACAAATATCCCTGGGGAATTCCTTTTGGGCCTTGTCTACCCAAGCACCCTGAAAGACCAGCTCCTCTGAAATCACGATAGGATCCATTTCTGTGCCATACAGAAAATTACCCAGATCAATGGGGTTATAGAGTTTGCCCAATTTTTCTCTCTCCCTCTAAACGGAGAAGACGAGCAGGAGAACAGACGGGACATCTTCTGTTTTATTTTTTGCTGATGACTTGTTACTTCCTTTTGGGCATAAGAATCTATGTTGAACTGTTGAAAACTAATGCTGATGTCTTGTTGCTACCTATCTCCAAGTCAGGCGTAAGAATTCTGCACGTGAATCTGTGTCAACATATCAAAACTAATAATGTGATAACATTTAACTTGCCAGTATTGATCTTTTGTGCTCTAGGATGGCTTTAGTTGTGAACAACACAATGTATAGAGTGGGCTTTTGGTCAGCCTTTTGCTTATGATTTGATGGCTTTATTGCCCGTCTCACTTCCCTGCTGCTGATTCAATAGCTTTCCTCCCTATCCTTGCCCCACACAAGGTGCATTTCGGTCTCACTGTATTTTTATTGGATGGCACACATCTTTCAACTGCTGAAGTTAGACATTGCACTGCAGCTCATTCGGGGGACTATTCTTTCTCTACCTCTCCCTGAAATGCGTAAACATTTCCCATTGTGATATTTGGGTCCTGAGAGAGGGATGTAGTGCTGTTTGAAGAGGCAGCATTCAGTCCTGAATTGAAGGATGGTTATGGCTAATCTTATAGGCACAGGGAGGTTATTCTAGATCCTGCGTATTTGGAGAAGACCTTTTAACTCTTTTTACATTTCTTCATCTCCAGGCTGATATTGTCCTGGGTGGAAGCATGATAAGAGACACATAAACAAGGCTAAGAGACACAGAAAGTGTGTACTTGCAAGCCAGATAGGCAGGGTACAAAGCATAATGACTTTGTAGACACTACACCTCCAAAAGAAGGTCCCAGACTTTGAAGACCGCTCTGGTGAAACAATATATGCATTCAGGGGGAGCACAAGGAGGCAGAGTGGAGCAACATGTCAGTCTTCTAATAGGTACAAAAGGGGGGTGGTGATGGACGGAGCATCAGAACCAATCAAACACTCACATTGTTGGCAGGGTATGCTCAGACGTGAGTCCCTTGCTCACTTTGACACTGGATTCAAGCAAGCCTGGCTGAAGACGGCTGAAATGCCAGAAACCGGTCCTAGGAACCTTGTTTCCGGTCCAGGGAAGGCATGGCTTGGCAGTTCGGGCTGGACTGTTCCCATGAGGCGCAGGGTCAGACTGATTTGCATATGGCCATGTCTGAACTGGGGTGGCAGAGTGGGCTAAAGAACGGTGATGGATCAAACCCAGATCTGTTGATTGGGTGTGAGTGTTTGATTGGTTCTGATGCTCCGTCCATCACCACCCCCTTTTGTAAGTCTTCTAATAGAGCATGTTGAAACAGCTCTTAGACATCCACTTCGCCGAACCACTGGAATTTCAGAGAGCACACAGGTTTCACTCACACCAGTCTCATACTTCCTCCCAACCTCAAGCAATCACTGATATCTCCTCTGACACACCCAGGTACACATTATCTTACAGGCGGCAAAAAAGCACGAGCGACCCTCCAAGCTGGGCAGCCAACAGATCCATATTAACGTGGACGTCTTATCATGATACATAGGTAAAATGCAAGAAATTCCTAGCCGTGCAACCAGCACCTCACCAGCATGATATCAAATATGGTCTTCTTGACACTGCAATGATGCTCATCACCCTCATTGGTCAAATGTCGGAGTTCTCTGACCCAGATACTCTAGCAGACATTTTAAGCATAGCAGGGCGCACAAAGATGGAGACGGAGCATCGGGTAACTGCAACAGGAAAATAGACTGCACACAAGCAGCCAAGATCAACGATCCAATAGGACGGATCCCATACTAAACATTGCACTCTGCACCATAGAAAAACAAGCAGCGTAGAACTCATCGGATGGTTGAAATTTTATCCCAAGACAGGGATAAATCATGCTCGCCATTAAAAGACAGGAAAAGTGAGGATACTGGGGCTTTTAAAAAAATATCCTTAATCATCACCTGTTACTCTTTGGGTCTTTGGCAAGTGAAATGTGGTAGTAACTATACTAGTTATTGCTGTCCCTATTGGGGTGTCCCTTTAATTACTACTGTGAAAGCCAACACTGGAAGTATGCCAATATCTGACTAAGATGCAGTAAGCTCTTTTCCCCCAGATATATCCAGGGGCTTCATCTACACTGATATCAGACCCCCTGAAGCAATAGACATATTTCGCTCAGAACGGCGGGGTGAATTGCCCGTGCCTTCCATGTTCCCATGAGGCACAGGGTCAAGACTGATTTGCATATGGCCATGTCTGAACTGGAGTGGCGTGGTGAGCAAAATAACGATGGATTAAACCCAGATCTGTGACTGTGGGTGAATGTTTTGCCAATGTGCAACATTCCGTCCATCATCCTGTGTGTTTTACTGTTCACCCTATGTGGGAAGGGTATGCCCAGACGTGGGTCCCGTGCTCACTACGCCACTGGAGTCAAGCTATCCTGGCTGAAGAGGGGTGTAGGCATGGAGCCCACCGCGGGACAGCCATGTTGCGCTGTTGCGCTCCAGCCCACTCGAGGGCATCGCTACACTGTTGTACTCTCTGCAACGATGCCCAACAGCCTGGAATCCTGGGCAAATTACTTAACATCCCTGTGCCTTACAATATGTAGGGTCCCCAGGTTACGGAATTGGTGCTCATGTAAAGGGCTCGGTGACCCGACGGCTCGGGTCGCAGCTCGCGCCATATAAAAACTCTATAAAGAATTTAAATAAACAAATAGTCGTAGTCCAGCTCTGCGGGCATACTAAGATCCAGTGACCCAGCTGCCCACAGAAAAGGCAGTGCCAGCACACAGTGGATACATGCTACCGATAAAATGCAGGGGCTTTTATGGTCCTTGTCAGGGACCCTAACGCATGCTGCAATTTTGCACTGGCCAGTCGCAAAGGGGGTCTAAAAGCAGCTACTTTGGCTCAGGTGCGCTTACCATGGCATTTTAAGGTTAGAGGAGGAATGTCTACTTGCGTACTACAGCACAGGCTGTAGTATTAGCAGCTGCCCTTGGTAAACACTTAATTGAGGGCCCCTGTTTGGGAGCAGCGTTGGTTTTGATAAAGCCCAGCACCCCCTTTATGCCCACTCAAGGGAAGGTACTGCCAGTACACGGGGACACCCTTCCAATTGCTAAAAATGAGTTTGCATACAACATTCAGGGTGGTGGCGCGTTCTCAACATGGTTACACAGCAGCAGCTCACTATTAGTACAGAAATAACAGGTACCCTCCCACTTAGCATACAGGAGGTTCTGTTTTACCGGTGAAACCGGCTAGTGATGGTAAGTGTGGAACATATGGCCTAAGCAGCGCAGGGGAAGCTGTGCAGGTAGGCATGCCAGGGTCGTTAAGTGAAGCGCTGTGGGTCGGTATTGTGACAATTGACGTTCGTTTGCTCCCACAGGTGAGAGGATCGAACTGAAACCAGTTCTTGGTTGGCACCAGCGGATTAAGGACGGCGTCCTTTGCGAGCAATAGGAGTTGGCTAACCAGCGGGTTGCTACATACAATTAGGGGGCCATCAACGAGGGGGGTCATTCAAAGGGTGGTCCAAGCAGACCCAGGCATCATAGGTTTAAGGCATTCAAGAAGGATATTAAGGGACCAATTTGAACAGCCCCGATTCCCTAAAGGCGTCGCTGTTCCCAGGACCCAGCTTTGCGAGTACGAACTCCCGGAGCTGCCCCGGTCCACTGGTCTTCGGTTAATAAGCTTTCATGGCTGCAGCTCCAGGGTTTTCAATTTCTGTTAGGTTCAGAGATAGCTCTCCACCAGCCAGGTCACATGACCGCAGATTATGCGTAGGCAGGTAAAGAAAGCACCTTATGTTAGTCAGCTCCAGATACCACAGGGGAAAGGTATTCAATTAGTTAGAAGTGGAAAGGTGAAGGTTTTGTTCCCACTAGCACAGGAGCTTTTATGCATGGGTGCTGTCATTCGCCAGGCTAGGAGGTTAGCTTCTCTATTTCAGAACAAGTGCCGAGTATGTTACTCCCTGTCCTCTCATCCAAGTACGGGCTAACTTCTTGGCATGTTGGGATACTGTAGCAAAAGGGTTATGGGACACATAGGCTGGGTAAGGGACGTACTCAAGATCAGTTCTCATGCCCATGGCCGGCCTGCCTTGCCACTGGTTAACAGCCCTTCAGTGGGAAGTATAATTGCACTCTCACCCTGGTAGTTATAACCCAAAGAGAGGCGCTGCGAAACGCTGAGCGGCAGCCGGCCCGAGGGCCTTATTCTTACATCGGCTGGCACCAAATGGACGAATACCATGCACTTGGGTGGGGCATCCCTCTGCAACCATGGGTAGGTTTGGGTCGCCCCCGTAAGACATAATTACCCGCGCTTTAGCCAGGACAGCAGGTGGGTGGTGGTCGTGGAATCTAACAGGGGTGCTGCGGTGTATAAAAGTCAGTATACACTGCGTTAGAGTCGAGTGGCAACGGGGTACGAATGTCCTGGCATTACCTTTATTCCGGAAAAAGGGCAAGTAGTTGCACAGAAGGTTCCCCGTATGTCTCCCACAGGCTCGCCTGCCCCCCCTGGGTTCTCCTACTATCCTACTAGGGGCTGAAGATTGGAAGGGGCCCCTCCTGTCACCGTATCATTAACACGGGGATAGTCAACGCAGGGGTAGATATACCATGAAGTGCATGTTTACTACTTTGGTTTTCCTAAGTTTTGGGGGTCAAACTAGGTTGGAGCTTTAAATACACAGTCATTAGGAAGCACCTAGCATTCCGCCAATCCAAGTAAGGGCAGTTGGCGATAGATAAGTAACAGCAAGGCGGTTAGCAGACACCGGCTGGTCAGTGACAGCGGGCCCCGGGGGCACTCGCGCTTCACCACCACAGAGAGGCAACCAGTCGGGTACCAGGGTGTACGCACAGGTGAGTGCGGTGTGCTTGTGCTACTCGAGGTTTTCATGACCAAGACGGTTTGTGGTAGCACACTAAGCTTATGGTTTAAGGTCATCCTGGGCCGCAATTACACAGCCCAGTAGGAGCACTTCATCTGGGGGGGAGCCTGGCCCATGTAGAGGTCACGCCTAAGGAACCCATGACCCAGGCGTTGCGTGGCATCGCCTGCAGCAAATGTTAGGCACCATAGTACAGACAGTGCGCCCTGTATTGAATCAGACAGTCTCCATGCGGGTATGCCTAGGGGGCTCCACCAGAGGGAGCTGAGCGGGCGAAATTCCCTGCAGGGAGAAGGGTTGCAGGGCAAGTGCTGGGGGCAGCCTGGCTCATTGTCGCAGGACGCCTAGTCATGGACATTCCTGTGCGCCTTCATTTGGCATGCACAGGGACCGTTCAAAGTTAAGTATAATCCTTCTTGCCTTAATAGCCAGAGTAGGCAGGCGGGTCGGGGAGTAGTCACCTAGCGAGTGGGTGCTGTTCCTTAGATGGGCACGCTGGTGTTCAGACACACTTGGCGCTAGTAGGACGGCAGCTAGGTGAGAGCAGCAAATAGATGGGGCTTTGTGAGCCTGGGAGTCGGCATCGCCCCCGCCCAGACTTGGCTCGGGGCTGAGGCAACTCAAGCAGTGGAACTTTCCCTCATGGGGGTGGATAATTCTTGGCACAACTTCCCAAGCCTAACTGGTCTTTTGTTTCATCAGACACTATCTGACCCAGGCTAGCGTCAAGGGCTTCGGGATATAGATGGGGCCATCTAAAACCATAGGGATGGTTCTTTTTCATCTAGATTGCAGGAAGCTCCAGACAGGAGAGGGGCAGGTAAGACTATAGCTGCTTTGGTGGGGGGCTCTGGTGGCGACGGTGGCCGCTTCCAGAGCTGTGGCGGAGTTACAGGGTGATCTGGAAGCAGGCCGGTACCAAGGGTACCTCTGCGCGGCACCATAGGGGGTGCCAGTGCCAAATCCGAGGAGCTTCAGGGTAGGGTCCCGGAAGCCGTGTCGGCGCCCCGCTAGTCCTTCGGGCGGTTGTGGGCCTGAACAACTGGGGGTTTGCCATGCTACGCTCCGCCCCAGGAAGGGGCGTGAGTAGAAGGTACCAACGGTCACGTGATCCTGGAAGAGAATCACTTGGACGGCAGCAAGGCGGGGTTCGCCCCAGTGCTGCCCGACTCATCAGTAGGGGTGGGCGGAATTTGCGAAATCCACTTTCGCAAATTATCGCGAAAATGTTAAAAATTATCGCAAACACGCGGAAATATCGCGAAGATGCGGAAGTTTTTTTCCCGCATGTTCGCGAGATTTTCTGCATGGTTGCGGCTCGCCAACTTACCCATGTGGTTGCTCGCGGGCACGGCCATCTTGTTTTCAGTTGTCTCGCGGTGCATGATCGCAAGAAGAAAGACGTGATCGCGCGACGCATGACGTCACTGCGGGCGCGAACTGTCGCGAGACAGCGCAAATGGCTAAAAACAATACAACATCTCATGGAGAATGCGACTGGATCAAGAAAACTTGTCGGCGAACGCAGGGATTCAGGTAAGGCGATCGCGCGCGCGAGAATGTATTATTTTACAGCGCGAGCAAGAAACAAATTATCGCCAAGCTGCGGAATGCGGAAATTTTGACATTTTCGCGCTTTCCGCGGAACGCGAAAATGTCAAATTATCGCAATTTCCAAGAACGGAACGAAATTTTAGCCCAGGCCTACTCATCAGGCAGGCAGGCGGCCCAGTTGGTTGCCTGCCCTTGGATCGCCCGTAAGATAACCCACCTATTACATAACGTGTATGTAATAAACCTGCAGCCTTTTGTACCCAATCAAACAGTCTGAGTGTGTGTTATTATTGGGTAACGTATTTTGTTGGAGGGGGGACTGAGGGGTGCCAATGGCGATACTATGAATATATCATACTTTAAACACTTACTCACTAAGTTCACAGTAGACACTGTGGGCGGCGAGTAATGTCACCTGGTGGGACCCTCTTAAAGAGGGAGACTGCCATTACAACAAATAGATGCCTGGCCAAGACATCTAGACGAGGTCATAACGAAAACCACAGTGACATACAATGCAGCTCACTCTACCCAGAAATGGCGCCAACTGGAAAGCAGATAAATTTGCCCTTAACCAATACTACACATCCATGGCAAAGAAGGCCTTCATGAAACGTGAGTGCCAATATTACGAGCTGAGTGAGAAAGCAGGCAGAATGTTTTCCCTCCAACTTCATCAAAGGGATGCCTAGTTGACGATCCCTGTTATCCGGAAACCAAGAGGAAGGCTTCTTACTCACCCAGGGGACATTTTGGGGGACTTTGCCTTGTGTTACAAGTGCCTCTACTCGGTTTCAACCTCGATCAATCATGAGGAGGAGGAGGACAGTTTCCTTGATTCACTCTCCTCCTGCCCTCTTTCTCCGATGAAGGTCGGGCACTCTTAGAAGCAGAGCCTGAGCCAGAGGAAATGCCAGCTATCTCTAACCTCCCCACTTGCATATCCACAGGGGAAGAGGGCTCACCAAGGGAATTTTAGAAGACTTGCAAACCCCCAAAGACTGACAAGGAAGCAGAAACGTCAAACTCCCTTGGTGCAATTTCCAACAATGCCATTATTACCTTGCTACTGCAAGGTGTTAAGGATCCATAGGACTGTGGGATCCACAGGGCCATCTGCCTTTTCAATTTGGATGTCAAAATCTTTGACAAAATACTGGGAAGGGTACTAGGTGGCTAGGGCATTTTTAGGGTTTAGGGTGGGTGAGGGTATTTGGGTGGCAAAGGTATTTTCAGGGTTTAGGGCAGGTAAGGGTAAATAGGTGGCAAGGGCATTTTTAGAGTTTAGGATAGATAGGGTTTTTTGGGTGGCAACAGTATTTTTAGGGTTGAGGTAGGGTAAGGGTATATGGGTTGCAAGAGTATTTTTAGGGTTTATGGTGGATAAGAGTATTTGGGTGGCAAGGGTATTTTAGGGTGGGTAGGGGTATTTGGATGAGAATGGTACTTTTAGGGTTTAGGACGGTTAAGAATATTGAGGTAGCAAGGGTATTTTTAGGGTTTATGGTGGGTAAGGGTTTTTGCGTGGCAAGAGTATTTTTTAGAGTAGGTAGGGTTTAGGGGTTGGGGGGCCAATAAGGTTATACATATAAATTTCTCGCCAATTTCGAAATATAACGCAGCACTCTCCTTGGGGTTTAAGCCCTCTACTCCTTCACCTACGCGTTTCACCCACACAGGTCTTGGTCACGGTGTATAGCGTTAGTCCATCTAAGCTTTCCCCTAATTATACCAACCTCCCACACGGCCATTTATGAGGCATTGTGGGATTGTTAGTTTTGTAAAATTAAACAAAAACAGAACATAATTAAAGACAACATTTTGCAATTATTTAAGTGGAATTATCGTTGCACAACTTATTAGCATAGCATGTAGTATGACCAGTTTCTAGTATGGATGTGAATACTGCTCACAAAGTACCACAGTTGTTTCAGTTAGCAAAGGAGCGTGTCTTAGTGACCAATGTGTCTTTATCAATTCCACTTCAAGTGAGTTTGTTACCATTGTTGGTTTTTAAATCCATCAGCCACTCTCATTGGTTGATTGTCCTGTAGTAGGTGTATTCCATACAAGTCCCACAATGCACTTCACTGGTTGAAGTACATCCTGATGTTAGTTGGTGCTTGTTTACACAGGGAACAATGCCACTCTATTTGTGTTCCTTTTCCCTCGCTCAACCATTATTGCCACATCAGGAACAGGCACACATGCAGGCGTTCGTTTTGTAACTTGCGCTCTTCGTTTTTGTAAACGACGATTTGTATCGGCTTTTGTGTTGCTCCTTCTCGGCTCATGACAGTTCTAGCTGCGTTCCTTAAATGATCCACCAAATGTCACTAGCTGGCAGCTGAACTCTTTTCAGAGTGGGTGCATCCATGCGTGCTAGTGACTGCCCGCCATAATATTTCTCACCAAAGTTCAAAAAAACAAGGCGCACTCACGGGTTGACACAAATCCAATTTATTGGTCCCAAGTTTGCGGGCAGGCAGATGCGTTTTCGACACCCATATGTCTTTATCAATGCCACTTCAAGTGAATTTTTTACCATCGTTGTTTTTTATATCCATCAGCCACTCTCATTTGTTGATTGTCCTGTAGTAGGTGTATTCTATACAAGTTCCACAATGCACTGCACTTGGTTGAAGTACATCCTGATTTTAGTTGGTACTTGTTTACACAGGGAACAATGCCACTCTATTTGTGTTCTTTTCCCCCACATGCAGGCGTTCGTTTTGTAACTTGCGCTCTTAGTTTTTTTTGTAAATGACGATTTGTATATATATATATATATATCCAGAAACAAAAGGCTCAGCCTGCAAGGACGCACTCGGGAGGTCACAATCATCCAAGGGCGCTGCCAGCACCACGACCACAGAGTACGCCTGACGCGTTTCGAGTTTCGAGTTTCCCCTTAATCATAGGCAAAAGTACTCGTTTTTACTCAGCTGCAAACAATTTATTCAAAAATGGTGGCCCGCCAATGGGCTTCTAGATAGAAAGTCCTGGAGATTTATGGGACTTGTAGTGTTGCAGCCTGAATCCTGACCCCAATGGGTATGGTATGCAATCATATTACACATCAGCCTTGAAAAGGCTGCGAGGTAGTGGCAGTGTCCAAAATCCATGGGCGGCCTCCCCACAACAGCGCAACAACATCTATTGCGCCCGTGGCCCCCTACATGTCCTGGGGTGGTGCATCCTCCGCGCCCGGAGCCGGCGCGTTTAACATCCAGAAACAAAAGATTAAGGGGAAACTCGAAACGCGTCAGGCGTACTCTGTGGTCGTGGTGCTGGCAGCGCCCTTGGATGATTGTGACCTCCCGAGTGCGTCCTTGCAGGCTGAGCCTTTTGTTTCTGGATATATATATATATATATATATATATATATATATATATATATATATATATATATATATATATATATATATATATATATATATATATATATATATATATATATATATGTATATATATATTCGCTGAAAAAACCATAGGTTTCAGGGGTGTTATAGTTAGCTGGACTTTTCACTTGTACAAAACCATTGAAATTCCCCCGTTATAGTTAGTTCAGCTAACTATAACTCGCGCGCCCGCAATGCACTGCTGATGACGTCACATATTACATCACTCATTACATGGTCAGTGAATTTCTGAGGTTTTTTAAATGCTAATTCCTAACTATAACGTGCCTGAAACCTATGGTTTTTTCTGTGAATTTCAAAGGTTTTTTAAATGCTAATTTCTAACTATGCCTACAGAGATAGGACATGTGAAGAAAGGTGAAAAAATGCACAGAAAGAAAAAAAAGAAGTGCAGAAAGAAGCAACAGAAGTCCTCAAAGACGAAGAAAAGTGCAGGAAGAAGGATAACGTGCAGAAAGAACAAAAAGAAGAGCAGAAAGAAGCCTTGTTGCAAAATCATCCTGTACCCTCAACTTTTTCAGACGGATACTGGTGGTAACTGAGACTGACTAACCAGTCCTAGAGCCAGTGCTATGTTAAAAGACACTTAAAATACAATGAAAACACCTACATACACTAGGGAACATTATGCGTTGGGGTCCCCCTGTGATTAGCATGACCTCCTCTGTAAGCCCCTAGTATATAATAGGGCAGGGGGATTAAAACTACCTCTTAAAACAGGCCACAGGGCGTTTTTGCACACATTAACTCGGGCCACGTGCCCTCCCTTCACCACTGTGTAAACACGCCCTGTGTCCGTTTTTAGTTGGGAGATTAAGTTCATTTGAATCCTGAGGGTCCCTAGGGTCCAACTAGCCCACTAGGTACCTCCAGTAAGTGCCACAGAGCTGCGTTGCAGAGAGGTGTAAAAAGTGGCACGGCCTGGACCACCTCTCTGCAATGCAGCTCAGTGGCGCTTACTGAAAGCACTTGGTGGGCTAGTTAGCCCCCAGGGGCCCTCAGTATTGAAGGGAAATTATATCCCCAATTTAAAACGTGCCATAGTGCGTTTTTGCACACATCACCTCAGACCCCGTCCCCTCCCTTCCCCACTGTGTAAACGCGCCCTGTGGCTGTTCTAAGTTGAGAGATTAAGTCCCCTTGAATCCTAAGGGTCCCTAGGGTCAAACTAGACCACTAGGTACCTCCAGTAAGCGCCACAGAGCTGCGTTGCAGAGAGGTGTAAAAAGGGGCTTGGCCTCAGAACACCTGTCTGCAGCGCAGCTCCCTGGCGCATACTGGAGATGCCTGTTGGGCTAGTTGGCCCTCAGGGACCCTCAGTATTGAAGAGGAATTAATTCCCCAACTCACAATTCGCCAGGGGGCGCGTTTGCAAGGGCTGCAAGGAGGGGGCGTGGCCTCCGGCACGATGCCAGTCTTTTATTTATTTTAATTTTTTAAGAAGGGGGGCTGTGTGGTTCCCCTTCTTATTCTAATTTAGTGGCCATGATGACCACCTCCCCCAGGGCCTGTCTCCTCATTATATTTTTTTGACCTCAATCCCCAGGGCCGGCCACTGTTTTTTATTATTTTTTAAAAATATATATTTATAGACACACCTAGGACATGCTGGACAAACCGTACGTACCTATCACCATGACGATTTGCGTGATATTCATTAAAAGGCGACTATGCATACAATGAATCCACGTGGAATGTATTTACACCACTAGTGAAGCTCTGACATGTCTGATGCCCTACCGTGCCTAATCCCGGTAGACACCCTTGTCGCTTATTTATACAAACATGGGTAGCTATTGACGGGCACATTTAATACACATGCACACCAAGCCATTCAAAGGGGATTCGACAAAAATTCGACAAACTATGCAAGAAACCCCCCTCACGGTTAATAAAACACACATCCACTGCCGGATGTATAATACTTTTTATTTTGCTCTCTGGAAAGGGGACGAACATCACTTGAGAGTCACAGCGCGCTCCTGGCAGAGCCCAATGCTGTGTTACACCCACCATTGCCTGCTGAGTGCCACACACCTCTGTGTTGTATTCCACTAGCTAGTGCATATGCTATGACACTCTCTAGCCCATGTGCACTGTAACACCACCCCGTGAATATGTCATGCCACACTTGTCTTCGCACGGGTTATATTGCCCCATCTAACGTGCCTTCCTCGATCCCTATGTTATAACGCACAGTGCTATGCCATACATATTACAATCTGGGATCCATATCTTTGTCACAGTGCATATGCAACGTTACACTCCCCAGCACATATTTTATATTACAACTTTAGAGACTAGTTAGGTTACACAACACTGCCCTGTGCATATTACACTCCAAGGCGCATATCGCATAGCACGCGCTAGTGCCTGTGCTATCTCGCGCTCTCCAATGAATCTGTCATTGCGCACAATGTATTGCATATTATATTTCACGCCCGGTTCATCTTATATCACACTTTTTGGTGCATAGTTTATACCATACACTATATCTAGTTTTCATTTTCAATCGTGCTCTCAGGACTATGTTCTATATAACACTGTGTGCACCTACCCTTTTCACGGGCATTACATTTTGCGATAGGGGGTGGAGGGTCAGGGGGTGTTTCTGCTAAGTGAGCCCGGAGTCACAGTCACAAACGTCCTCTTCTTCCTGAATAAAAGTGAGATTATGCTGCATACTTGTTCATATTTTAAGTAGTTCGCACAGACACACGTTTTAAAAACAATAAAGTTCCTAATACCCGCCTTCTCTGAACAGTTAGCTTGCTGCCCCATCCCCCTCCTCCCTATCCTCTGTTGTGTGAATCCATGGACTAGCCTCCTCCCTCCTGCCATGCATGGTCTGATGTGCTGCCACTGCCCTCAAATTAGTATGATGTACCAGTCCACTCCTCCTGCCCTCCATTGCCCAATTCTATGCCCCATCATTGAGCTCCTGCTTAAACTCTGTGCTTAGCTTGCTGCCTCTATTCTCCTTCCCCCTGCCCTCCGATGTCTTTGTGCATGCCCCTGCTCCATCCTTTTTGCCCACCATGTTCCATGGACCTGCCGCTCCTATCTACTCTGAGTGTTCTGTTGAGCTGCCACTCCCCTCCCACCTGCCTAGCATTGTCAGATGACTGTAACCTGTCCCTGCCACCTCCACCCTGCCTGTCCACATGCCATGCCCCTATCCTCTTCCTCCTGGCCTACATGGTCCATTGTACTGCCACACCCTTCTGCCCTCCCTGGTCTGTTGTGCTGCAACTGCTCCTCCTGCCTGCCCGTGTGGTCTGTTGTGAGGCCCCTTCCCCTGAACTTTCTTGTCTGTGCACAGGTCCTGACCCTCCCTTCTATCCTCCATTGTCCTTTGTGCATGCCCCTGCACCCTCCTTCTTGCCCATCATAGCCATTGTGCTGCCACTAACCCTCCCACTTGCCATGCATGGTCTTCTGTGCTGCCATGGCCCCTCCCACCTTCCCTGTGTGGTCAGTTAGCTGCCCCTGACCCCCTCCCACCTTCCCTCCATGGTCTGTGTGTATGCCATCACAGTCTCAGTGTTGCTCTTCATGGTGTGTCTTGCTTCTAGTGCCCATCCTGCCTGACCTCCATGGCTATCTTGCTGCTCCTGCCCTGCCCCCTTGCCCCCAGCCCTCTGTTTACATGTGCAGACCCCTACTCCCTCCCTCCTGGCTTGTCTGTTCCATTGTAATGCCCCTGATCCGTCCCTCCTGCCCTTTATGGTCTGTTATGCTGCAGCTTTCTCTCCTGTCTGTCCATTATGGTCAGCTAGCTACCATTGCCTCTTGCCCCTCTGTTCTCTGTTGTCCATGTGCATGGTCCTGTCCCCTCCCTCTTGCTTTCTATGGATTGTTGTGCTGCACTCCCGTCCCGCATGCCCTGTGTGGTGTATTGTGCTGCTGTAAACCCTGATGCCTGCCCTGCAGGGTCAGTTTGGTGCACCTCTCCATGTCCCTCCTGTCCTCTGTTATCCAAGTCCATGTCCCTACCCCATTTCCTTCCATGATCCAATGTACCATACTTGCGAACATTTTGAACTTGGTAAGAGGGAGATTTTGAAAAAAAACTGGGGTATTGATTTTCGCCTTTGAGTTACATTGAAAAAGAGGAGATTGTAGACAGGAGACAGATCAAATAAAGCCCATTTGTGCTTAAAAACATTGGACGTTTCCTGGCTGAATCGGGTCTGTTACTACCATTGCCTCTTCCTTCTGCCCACAATGGTCTATTACATTGCCACAGCCTCTCTTGCAAGTCCTGTATTGTTGGTTTGTTGCCCCTGCCCCCCTTTTCACTGCCCTCCATAGTCTGTTGTGCTGCCACGGCACTTCCTGCCTGCTCAGTGTGGTTAAATTGTTGCCTTTGCACCCTCCTACCTGCCTTCAATTTTCAGAGTCCGTGCCCCTGGCCTCTGCCTCTCAACAGTATCCTAATGAACAACTAGATTGCTAACATTCTATATTTATTACAAAAGTGTGGAACGCCTGACCTCATCTTGATGTAATCAAAACTGTAATACCTAGAGCATTTCCTTTAGAAATTACATATATGAGAGGGTCTTATTGGCATCAAAATTATGGTTAGTGCTCTAAAAGACTAAAATAAGGACATATTTTCTGAGTTTTCAAATAGCGACAAAGCACTTTTAAATTATTTGTTATCTTTATGTTTTTTTATCCAGTTGACCACTTGATTAAATGTTGCACTTAGGGGAGAGGATGTGGTGTTACTTCCAGAACTGCAGACTTTGCAACTGGGGAACCAGGTTGGAGTTTCTGCTTCAGCTCGACATTCTGTGATTCTGGTCAAATCACTTAGTCTCCCCATGTCTACAACCAAAATGAATTTGTTCTTGTGTGATGTAACCAATGCTCATGTAAAGCACTCCAATACCTGACAAGTCTGCACTATATAACACTGCAAAAACACAAAATAATAAGTGTTTTGCACACTTCTGTCATTGGGCTATATTTGGGCTACATCTGGGTGATTTTGGGCTACATTTGGGCTCTTTTGTCTCTGGTGGCCATCTTGGGAGACTTATTTGTTATGAAGTTTCCTAATTTCCTCATTTACTGCAGTCTCCTCAGTAGGAAATACTTTCAGTTTTTTATTTTGATTCCATCAAGAAGGCATTCAGATGTGTCACAGATTTGCCATAAATTCAGAATGTTAGCACTCTTTTTGCTCATTAGGGGCCTCATGTAGGTCGCCAAATACCGGTCGGTAACGGCCGATTTTCGGTAATTATACCGTTACCGACCGGTATTTTGGCTTTTGGTATGTAGGGGGATCATTTTTGAATTCGGTAATTTACCGAATCGGTAAAATTACCGAATCGGTAATTTTACCGATTCGGTAAATTCCGAATACAAAAATGAGATGTAGGGGGAGTGTGTGGGTGATGTTTTGAGTCGGTATTTACCACCAACTAATAGTTGGTGGTAAATAATGTATGGTTGTGTAAACGCATGTGATAGCGCTTAGGAGTGTGCAATGTGGCAGACATACATGCCCTTAGGGCATCTATGTGTGCCACATGTGCGGACATGGCCGAATCAGGGGTGCAACAGGGTGTCAATGTGACACCCTGCCACCCTTGCAAGTGTTCCCCCCTGTTGGAAACAGCCCACTCCCACTCCGCAGGGTGGTGGTGGACTCCCCGAACACACTGTGGTAGCTTGGCTCGAGTGGTCAGGAAACAGGCACAGTGCTAAGCATACAATATACCCATACAATAACCATGCGTGCATCCGTTCCAAAAACGACTCTACACCGTAAAAATTATGAAAATTTTCCTCTTTATCTTTTTCTCTTAGTTGCTGATTGGAAAAATAAATAGGTCAATCACAATATACAAGTTTCAATTAGTGCAGGTCAAATAAATATTGGCTGTTTGATGAAATAAATAGGGGTGATCATAAATAACAGGGCATAAATACAAGTGCAATATATACAGACAATTAAATACTTTGAGGCAATAAATACTGTACCCATAAATATTGTACACCATCAAGTCCTGTGGACCTATAAATATAGTGAAGCAATAAATAGGTAAAAATTCAATAAATACAGTACCCCCAATAAATAATTAAAAGTATACAGCAACCCTCATATAATCAGATGACACTACAATTCTTAAGGGCTGATTTGGCCCAGGCACAGCTTGTAGGGTTGTGGAAGGCTTGAGGGGGGGCTACTCCCTGGCTGGGACAAGGCTGAGGCCTAAACTGAGGTAGACCAAAGGGGGGAATACCAGTGCCCTGGCTTTCTCTCTCCACACAACCTCTCTAGGTTAGTCCCAGTTCACCCCAGGCACAGTCAGGTTGGTTTCAGCACCTCCCTAGCCCCTTAGAGCAGTCTCTCAGGTCTCCACAGGGCCTTAGGCGCCCTCTACTCCACTTACTGCCCTTTTTCTGATGTTCCGACGCCGCTGGAGTCGTGTCGATGCCGTGAGGCGGTTCCGGTTCGGTCTCGGCGGCCTCGGCACAATGTCAGTTCTTTGACGACGCCGGTAGGCGGTTCCGGTCCGATGTCGGTGGCCTCGGTTCGATCTCGACCTCCAATTCGACGGCGTCGGGCAGTCTCTTCACGATGTCGACTTCGGGCGGCTCCGGTCCGATGGCGCTCTCGGCTCCGATGACGTCAGCCGGCCTGGCCTCGATGTCGACTTCCGGCGACTCCGGGGTGCGATCCTCACCCCCGACCTCCGGTGCTCCTCCACACAGGATCCGGGCGACTCCGGAGTGCGATCCTCACTCCCGACCTCCGGTGCTCCTCTACCTCGGTCTCCGTCGACTCCGGAGGGCGGACTTCACTCCTCCGATGACGCCGCTCGCTCGACCTCGGTTCACTTCCTCCTCGACCTCTGGTATTCCTCACGACCTCCGTCGGCGCCCTCTCACGACCTCAGGCGGCTCCGGGTACGACGTCTGCTACTTCAGTCAGCGCCGCTTCTCCACCTCGGGCTCCAGGTCTCAGGCTACTCGACGCCGGACTCCAGGGAAACCAGTTTCCAGGTCAGGATCTTGCTGCTTTCTGCTTCTAAGGCCTGTTCCTGCTGTTCAGGTCCTTAGGATGAGTTTTTCTGTCCTCTTCCCACACAGGGCTATAGGCTGGGATCCATCAGTAGGGACAAGTATCAAGGGTGGGTTTATGGACCCCACTCCAGGCACAAGTTTCCACCCCTGCTGCTTCACTCCTTCCTCCTTCACTGTTGTGCTCCTCTCTCTTCACCAGTCAGGTGCCAACTGCCAGCTCCAACTGCCAACTGCCTCTCTTATCCTCCCAACATTCTAAACCGCCTCCAACTGTCACAGAGTTCTGGAATCTCCTGGAATGTTCTGGAAGGTGCTGGTAGGTTCCAGTGGATGCTGGTGATGTCACAGGTGGCCACCATCTTGTGCTCCAGGCCCTCAGACAGAAGTTTTAGGGGTAGCTAAAATGGCTCCCTGAATCTGCAGCAACACGAAAAAGTCTGGTGGTTCCCAAAAAGGAAAAATTCAAACAGGGTTTGAGGCAAAAGTGGGACAAAATAAATAATGATGAGGAGGGACCACCCAAAGGGCTGACAGGTCTAACACCCCCATTACCGAATCGGTATTTACCGAATCGGTAATGAGGCATACCTTCCCATCAATGGGAAGGTATGCCTCATTACCGAATCGGTAAATACCGATTCGGTAATTACCGAATTTTACCGATTCAGTAATATTTTCCGAAGGATTACCTACATACAAGTTACCACTTCTTAAATACTTATTCGGTAACGTTCGGTATTTAAGAAGTGGTAACTTGTATGCTACCTACATGAGGCCCTAGATCACTGTAGTAAAGCTACTGCTCACCAGGGAAAACTGCTTCTGGTATTGAAAGAGCATGCTTCAGTCTGCATGTCATAATTTTTTAATGAAATAGAAGAGGATTTGAGAAGTCACTCAAAATGTGCCCTAATTTTTCTTTCTGCAGCACTTATCATACTTTTTATGGGAAAATGAACCCCCTCATTTTGTTCCTTTTTAAATTAAATGTTTTAAGAGTTACCACTTTAATCCAAGCAAGATGGCTTCAGGTGTGCCATATGTTTATCATAAGTAGGACTGTTAGCGCTCTAGTTGTTCTTAGGAACACTCTGGGAAGCTGCAGTAGAACACAAAGGAATCAACTGACAGTCTCTGCCCTTGTTGGATGTACATGTTTTACTGAGAATGTCAGACTTCATTCTCACATGAATGAGAAAAATAATGTGAATTTACAGAAAATAAGCTCTCAGTTTAGCTTATAGATCACCTTCCAAACCTCTGTGGGAAAAGCATGAGAAAATATTTTTATATTTATAAATATTTCAATCATGATATCCCAGCAGAAGGCTTCTTCACATGGTGAAATCACCTTAGAACATACCACAATTCCTAAAATGAGTATGGTACCATCAACAAATGATTTATAATGTAACTAAAGTCTTAAAACCTTCTATTAACTGCAATGATTTTTAATGAGGTGCTATCATGTATATTGGTCCCAAGATGGCTGCCAACACTTCTTGGATGAAGTGCTGACAGCCAATCAGATCTCAGGATGAGATGTGTGGTTAGGCTCCGCCCACATATGTATATGATTTTACTTTTTATTTTCTCAGGAACTACTGAACAGATTGACACCAGTGCAAAAGGCACTTCCCTGACCTGAGGACTACCTCTCTGCCAAATTTCAAGTAATTCTGTTGAGCCGTTCGGGCTGTAGCTGTGTCTAAAGGTCCTATGGAAAAATGCATGGGGAAAACGCGTTTTGGGACCCCCCTTTTTTCTCGGCCCCCGCTTGACGAATCACCCCGAGACTTTCAGGGTAGGAGCTGAGCAGAGCGCCCCATTAGTTTTGAAAATGTCGCGAGGATTCGTCAACCAGCGCCAAAGTTATTCAAAATAGAATTTTGAGATTTCCTATGGAAACTAGGTTGTAACTATAACTATCTACTGGCGACCGCCAGTACATAATATATATAGATATCAATATTTCACTGTATATCGCTTGAGTCTTTCAAACAATGGATCCGGACCACGGTATGGTGCAATTATAATACTTTATTCAGTGCAGGACGGCATAACCCGTTTCAGCTCTCACGGGAGCCTTGATCACATGACAAAGTTCAGCGTTATCATTGGTGTAATCAAAGTGATTTGTGCAAGCGTGACAACATTCACCTGTGCAAATTGCGCTATAGACATAGAAAAGTTACTGTTACAAATTCGATAATGGATTGGTATCGGCATCTATATACACAAAGGTAAAATTGATAAGATTTGATAAAAGTAAAGCCTTATTAATTCACAATTTAATAGTAACAAAACTCTAATTTGATTTTGGTTAATACCCTTTTTGGTTTTGTTTACAATATAATCCTATAACTTTATTGATCACATTGTGTCCCTTGGTGTATTACTGCTTAATCATGCCCTTGCGTATATCCGCACATATTTTTAACTAAAGTGCTTGGTGTGTTTAAAGTGCTTTGTGCTACATCACCCAATTCCCTGAGTGTAAAATTAATATACAGGTTGACACATTGATTCTTGGTTTCATGATTCTATTTAGTTTTTCTTGAGGGCGAGCTTTCGTGGCTTTATTTCCGTCTAAATACTGGAGCCCCAGTATAAGTCCAGTAATGTGTGTGCTATCGGTGGCAAAATTGTTTGTTAGCAAATGGCAGATTCTGACCCAAATGGGGCATATGATTTAGCTTAGCTTAATTGTGTAAGTCAAACTACTTTATGACGGTGTAAATACCCATAAAGCCTTTTGTCTGTCTGGTGTATGCGGGTCAAGTCACTGTTCTTTATGTGTGCTATCATTTAATTTACGTGCTAATGCGTGACAATTAAAGTGCAAGTGCTATTTGTCCATTTATGTCACATGCATGACTTGTGCAAATTGGCATCAATGTATTGTTAATAAGATATTTTTGACAGTACTCAATGTATATAGATAAAATTATAAAAATCACAGTAAAATACCTTGATTGCATTATCCTTATAAATGGAAAAACGTCAATAGAGCATATAAAATACATATAAAAATCACCAGCTAAAAACCCTTGCATTTAAAATTTCCAGATAAATAACAATTTGATGTTCAATTAAATTAAGATAAAAAGGATTCAAATGTTAAGAATTGTCATTCAGTATTTTACAAACACCTATATAGATCTTCTGTAACATTCAGCCCCATAGGATGTTTAGAATTTAGCTCCAAAATGTATCTGGTCTCTAATTGGCGCAGACGTTGTTCCCTGTCCCCACCTCTTTTACTTGGTGGGACTGAATCAATCACAAAGTATTCGAGGTCCTGACTCCTTGATCCATGAACACTTTTAAAATGGCGTGCCACCGGGTAGGTGTTGTCTTGGTTATTTATCGCCCTGAGGTGCTGTAAAATTAGTTTGTGCACCTGTAACTTGGTGCTACCTACATACTGTAGGTTGCACGGGCAAATTAAAATATATACAGCATCTTCAGTTTTACATGTCAGAAATTTGGATATTTTAATACTTCTGGCACTGAATGGTGTTGTATACACTGTCCGATGTTCCCCTTGTTGGCATGCCTTACAGGTTTTACATCTGTAAAAAACCGTATGTGTCTGTAACCAATTGGTATTGTCTATGACCTCAGGGCTGGTTTTCACCAGTTCATCCCGCATTGAGGGGCCCCTACTAAATGTAATGGAGGGTTGAGTCGGCAACCTCCTACCAATAACCGGGTCACTCAGTACCATAGGCCAATTCTTTGTGATGATTGATTGGAGCTGTCTGTGCTGTTGGCTGTACTGTACAATGAATCTAAATTCCTCTACTGTTTCGGTGTTTGCCTTTCTATTTTCTTGTTGTGAGGCAGGGGTTTCTGAGGCCTCATTTTTGGATAATAGCAATTGATATCTATTGTAGCGCATAGATTTTAAGATAGCGTTGTCTATTACCTTTCTTGAGTAACCCCTCTCAAGGAACCTAACTTTGCTTTTTGTCTGCGCTTCTCTTAGATATACACACACACACACACACATATATATATATATATATATATATATATATATATATATATATATATATATATATATATATATATATATATATATATGTATGTATTATATATATATATATATATATATATATATATATATATATATCGAAACACACCTGGTCCTCAGTTAGTGAGCAGCGTTCATAACACCAACCTTTGCACCAAGGAGCCACGAACCACCGATTTGAAGCAACAAGATGTTTTATTGAAGCTGTTTAGTCCTCTTGAAGACACATTTCGGGCGTCACTCGCCCTTGTTCACATCAACGAGGCAAGGTAATTAAGCCATTTTTAAATAGGGATGCCTAACCCATGTGACCACACACCAAGTATAAACATAGACAAAATACTATGTACATACAATTATTTCAAGTGTATACAAAACTACAAAAACTTCCGTCTTAACGCTAAATTATTGCTTTCATCCATTTCATTGCAAGGAGTGCCTTTAGATATACATAATTGCTGTTTAGAATACATCTCAGTTGTAGAGCAAAGCAGAGAAACATATGTGAAATACATATGTTGTCCTTATAGAATCCAATTCGATATATTCTTGGAGTCAAAACAAAACAGGTCCAGAGTTAAATCTCATAACACAACAAAGTTATGCAGACGGCAAATTGATACAGTCCATGAATCCAATTTCATCTGTAACAAGGTGAGAAATAAAACAAATATAAATATGTATAAATACTCTAAAAGCATTAAAAGAGCTATTCAATAATATTGATAATGATATGATTACAGATAATGCAGCCAAGCCTATCTTCAACATATGTTAATCAACCCGACAGTGTTAACATATCTGCTCAGATGTTGTATGGACTCTTTGTTTGATGTTTATGAATTTTACTCTACAAATAAGACTAAAACATGGGCCACTATACTGTCCTAGTTATAGGACTGTGTTCTCAGCGTGAAGGAACCACCTAGAGCATTTGTAGTATGTGCAAATTACTCAAGAGTGTGATTGTGCAAATAGTAAAAAATGTATTTAGCTCATTATAGTGCCTGTATATCTAAAAACAACAAACATCAATTTTTCACATTAAACTGGAATATGCTATATACATAGAATGTCATAGCATAAATAATCCACATGTGACAATTACAAATATACAAACACTATATAAAAAATCTAAAATAAAGGGGAATAGAATACATATACGAAGTATAAATATAAATATAAAAAACACCGGACTTAAAACGGATATCAAAAAAATACATGAATGTGACAGGGCGTTCGATACTGTAGGACCGCCCTCCTATAATCCGAAATGTTGTACACCAGATGCCTCGTTGACCCCTTCTCTCCCCCTGCAGCAACCCGAAGTGACAGGACCACTGGAGGAGACATATCCCTATTATACGCAGGACTGGCCCGTGGAAAGCGGACAGGGCTCCTTTAACTTCGCCTTTCAGACTGACGAGACCACTCCCACCGATGACGTCACGTTGCTAGGATACACAAAAGCGGTGGGATTCCGGAAGACGACGGACGGCGTTTCCCAGGAGGCGGAAGGAGATTCAGTGCAGAGAAGGAGGACGATTCGAGAGGGGAGAAGCGGAGGTAGCAGTACGGACGAAGGGAGACCGGACGAAGACGACACCGACAAGCCAGGAGGCCAACGTTACCACGAAGCGCCCGGCCACGTTCCCAGGGGAGGAGCGTGGCTCGAGCAGGTACGTGGAAGGGTAGCGGGTTGGTTGGGGAGAGCCACCTCACCACCATTGATAAACCCAGACCCGTAACACCGAGACCGAATCCAGTACCCTGCCCTAGTATCCCCCCTCACACGTGCACCTCCCCTCACAGTCACGAGAGAGTGAGAGCACTACAAGCACTTGGTTTCCCTCACTCCCGGCCCTACTTGTGTCCCGGCGCACGAGATCCCCGACCTAACCAGTACTTTCGTCTCTTTTGTCCTATACGACGGAGGGAAGACACGGAGGGAACCAGACCGGGGAGTCAACAGCAGCGGACCTGAAGAGCGAATAGGAGCGTGTCGTCCTGAGTGTCAATCCGACAGTCCAAAGACTGAGGAAGCCGGAGACAGACCAACCTTGTACCGAACATTATTGGGAGAAGCCCTGTACCCGGTTGAGAATAAAGTGCTCGACCACCCTGCATTCTCTTGTTTGTCGTCTCTGCCGCCCCTGCCCCGTCACAATGAAATTCTAAAGTGCTGGTTCATAGGAAATTATGTAAATCCTCAGTATTGTTTAAACCGGATGGGAACTTAGTATCAAGTTCAAGAATAAGTTTAGATTCCAACTGTCTCAGGGCTTTTTCACGGTCACCGCCTCGACGTAATTTGGGGATTGCGGCTGCCACAAAGTAATTTAGACAACGAAGATCATTGTTATGCGTTGATTTAAAATGGCGAGCCACAGGATACGTGGTGTCGTTATTGACAATGGCACGTAGGTGCTGTAATATCCTGACATGCACCTGCAACTTCGTACTACCCACATACCTAAGTCCACAGGTGCATGTCAGGACATACACCGCAAACTCAGTTTTGCAAGTAAAATTACCCCTAATGGCTATTTTAGCTGGACTAAAAGGGGAAAGATAATGTGTGGTATTAATACCGAACTTACAAGCCCTACAAGTAGTACACTTGGTAAAGCCATTTTTGGGCTGTAGCCACGTTTTGGCTGTAGTTAGTTCCGGGCAAGCCTTTCCTATTTGTGTGCGCATAGAAATGCCCTTTCTATATGTGACAGTTGGTTGAGATGGTAATCTAGTAGATAATACTCCATCCGTGAGAATAATCGGCCAATGACGTTTAATAATGGCACAAATTTTCCTCTCTTGTTTGTTAAAAGCTGTGATCAACCTAGGGGCAGAATTGTCATCAGGTATGGAGTCCACTTTATTATTGAGAAGAGATTCACTGGATCTTTCCTTAGTTTTATTTAAGGCTGTTTTTAAAATCTTCTCATTGTATCCTCTATCTATGAATCTCCTGTACGCTTCCTCTGTACCTCTATTGAAGTCTTCATAGTTGTTACAAATTCTTTTTAGACGCAAAAATTCTCCATATGGGATGTTGTCAACCATATGTTTAGGATGCGAGCTGCTGGCATGCAAAGTCAAATTGCCAGCTGTTTCTTTTCTATATAATGTTGTTCCTAATGCTCCATCTCTTTCATATACTTTTACATCTAAAAAATCAATACTTTTACTACTTATGTTGGACGTGAATTTGAGATTGGCAGAATTGATATTCATTTCCTCAATAAATTGTGAAGCTTCAGTTTCGCTGCCCTTCCAAATTACAAAGACATCATGTATGTATCTCATCCAGTACAAAACATTTTCATTAAACACATTTGCATGGGTGATTTTGAGGACCTGCTCCTCCCACCAGCCTACATGCAAGCATGCATAACTGGGGGAGAAGCAAGCCCCCATCGCCACGCCTCTTTTTTGAAGGTACAAATCATTACCAAACATGAAATAATTATTATGTAAACACCAGGAAATCAAATTTAAAAGCATCTTATTGTGGTGATAAAACTCAATTGGTCTTTGGTCCAGAAAGTGTTTTATTGCTGCCAAGCCTGTGGAGTGTTCAATACTGGTGTATAGGGATTCTATATCCAATGTGATGAAAAGCAAGTCATCTGACCATGTGATATTTCTATTTTCTATTTTTGATAGAAAATCACCAGTATCCTTAATGTAGCTCGGTAGTGCTTTAACAAAATCTTGTAAAAAGAAATCAACATACTGGGTTACTGTTTCCCCTATACTGTTAATAGCTGATATATATATATATATATATATGCTCTATAAAGGCATACATGGTAAAGCGATATGCATGGTAAAATGTTTCCTGGTAAAGTGGTAAAGACTAATGAATTGTAAAGACCACGTTGTTGAGGCATGCATGTTAATGGCATTCATTGTTCCATCATACAACCCTTTTGGAGATGTGGAGTAAGGGGCTGCCTCCAACTACATGTTCTCTGGCATTGAACCACTCTCCATCCATACTAGGCCGCTATGTAGGCAGCTTTGGATGTACAAGGACTGCAGGTCCATTCATTGATACATCTGCCCTCCTTCATGACATGACTGGCTGTGTGATACCAAATAAACACAACCAGTGATGGCTTGCAACAGCTCTTGCGGCTGCAACGGTGTGTATTTTGAGGCATTGGAGGCAGCCTCCTCTCCCTACCACCACGGAATAGCTGACAGAACTGTTCAGAATCACAGGGTGTGAGCAGATAATATATGAAATAAATGACCAATTTGGACTTTTGAGGCTATAGTGGAACATTCTTTAAACCCACGCTGCACTTGGACTGAGACTACTAGACTAGTAACAGGGTCCAGTGGATTTTCCTTTGTTCTTCAGACCTGGGTGTAGGACAGGCTGAACTGTAAATATAGAGATTCAGCAGTCGTTCGGACAGAAAAATGTAAAAAGGGGTCTCAGCAGAAAATAACAAAGCCCCTCCTTCAAGCCATTTTTTGTTGGAATAACCGCAGATAGTCCTCAATCCCCACCTAACAGTCCCTTGCACTAGGTGGTGGAGTGTAGGGCAATAATTAGACGCAATAGGGTTTCAGACATGCCAAGTTTAGACAATTTTCTAGGTTTGGATGATAAACTTTATCAAAGGCTGTGGGAAAGTCGATGAAGGTGGAATATACTGGGGCATAAACTGGGGAGCCCCTGATAGACATATTTTTTAGTATCAAGTTGCAAAGCTGCAATATTATCTAAAATACCATGCTTTTTCTGAAGCCCAGTTGTTCTAGTGGAATGTTGCTTCAGTAAGCACTTAACAAAAACTTGCCCAATGGGACAATTACACTTCCGGTCCAAGATGGATGCACTGTAGACTTGGCATAACAAAATTCAAAGACTGGGAGAATATCATTGCCCAAAGTTTATCTTCCCTTTTATGACTGAGATTGGAACTTCATCTGGTCCATCGTGCAGATCGAAGCCTCAATCTTGTATATAGGGGGTGGTTCATAACTAGCTGTTAACAGCTCAGAACCTGCGGGGAGACCTCCAGTACAGAATGCAACTCCTGGATTATCATCATATAATTCCATTATAAAACTGCCCCATATATCCTCATTGATGGAAGAGGGGCGCGATCTGACTCTTGACCCCAAACAGTCTGCAATAATTTCCCAAAATGTTCTTACATCCTTCCTAAATGCGGCTTCTCTTAAATCAATACATTCATATTCTAAATTTAGTTTTTTAAACTTCTTTTCTCCTCTTTAGTAAGGTTATCAGTCTATCCCTTTTCTTTGAGAAAGAGATACATTGAATTCTAATCAATTTTTTCATTTATTTGTTCATAGAGAGGTGAGGAAAGCACAAAGGTTTATGAGAAGACTTAGCATGGATCTGGAAATCTTTACTAATAATATGCTTCATAAATTGACAAACAAAGTGACATACATCAGCTTTCCAGAGGCCTATCTCATTAACTGCCTTTCCAATAGCCCTTTTAGGTTAGAAATCCTGACAGGGATCGATTGCGTTCTGCCAGCGTTCTTATTAAACTTGGAATTAGCACCATCAAATTTCCACAACCCTACTGATGACATCATTACCTCAAGAGAAAAAACTAAAGATCTATGATCACTAATTTTCAAATCAAATCTAAGATTAAAGGCAGAATAAGAGGCAATGAGATAATTATGGAATAGCCCACAGAGATTTATGAGTATATTGGGCAAGAGAGTTATGGACAAATCTACGATTTATAATCACACCATCATTCTTTCTTTCTAGTAGGCCAAGTAGTAATTGTTCCCTCTTATCTGTTGTTACTTTTCACGGGAAGTGGATTGGGGGGGATAAGTAATGCTTCTTATTTTTCAACATCAGCAAACAAGCTGATACAGTGGTTAGAGACCTTACAATTTAAATCTTCAACTAAGATAACCTGGAGTTCGGCCCCCGATCTGTAACCTCCCTTATATAGGTGAAAATGTCAGGCAGCAAATTATTACGATGTGAATCTGGGGAAATATAAACATTTACAACTAAAATGGAATCTCTCATGATCTTGCCCAAGATTGGGTTACTCTTTATAGTCTGGAAAAGATTGAAAGAATACAGGAAGCTATTCCTGTTGCATGCCCTTACCTAGATGAAGCGGCATTACAGCTTAATACAAAATATCCCTCTAGAAACAGGGTCAGATGGGCACCAGGTTTCCTGAATGCGGATTACATCAGACTTCAAGCTATTTAAAAAATCCAATTTCTCATGTTTATTCATTAAACCAGCTGCTTTCCAGGAAACCACTGTTAAGCTATTATTAACTACAAGATTTAAACAATGGGTCCAATGTACCAGCACCATTAAGTGTACCGGCCAACTAATTCCATTTAAACCGATCATCCTCAATTATGAAAAGAGCACACCTGGACCCCATAGGACCACGCTTAACCACATATCTCCCTCCCTTCACTACCGAGACCTGTGGAGGCTTTGAGTTTTCACCAGAAATCTTGTTTGAAGTCAATAGATAGCACTCCAGGAGAGAGCGACTCAAATTTTCATACTATTGTTTATAGTTTTTATTTTACCAGGGCGCAGGAATTATATCAATAGCTCTACATTGAAGGGAGTCAATATTTTGCAGGACCAGACATGCAACTACTGCAGACTGAAACAAAACCCTTGCTTTACTCACTGAAGGAGAATGCAATAGTGTAACAAGGGAAATACCACTAATTTGAATTATCTTCAAGTTGTCAATATCCACAAAGCATGAGAATAAAAAGGAGGGGTTCAAAATTAGATCATGATCAAATAAGGGTACAAAATCCAACACAGAAGTAACTGCAGTCAAAGAGGAGAGAGAAGCATCTTTTCAACCTGCCCATGCAATATTTGTACTCTCTATCGGATCAGCACAAAAAAGGTTCAGCAGCTGGATTAAAATGAGTTAACAAAGAAATATGGGGGAGGGGGATGAGAGCAGCCGCAAGTACATCATCTACTCTTCTAGCCAGGGGCTCAATGGTAGACAGATCATTCTTTGAGAGGTGAACATCTTTAACCCTTAAGCCATTTCTATTGTCATTAACATTTGTATTCGCCATAACCCCCTCAGAGGCAATCTTACAGTTCTCTTGAAAATAAAAGATTTTGTGGCCTTTTTGAAATTCTTTGTCATTGGCATGGCTCGCAGGGTCAATAAGTGGTGCAAGCAGCAGTGGCCTCCTGACGAGGGTCCTGGCACTTATCTTTTACAAATCAAATGCTGAATAGGTAATCGCTACCAGAATTGAAGTCTTTCACGTAATTATCTTCATATTTGCACACAGTATAGGCTCAAGGGCCCAGGCATTCTAAGGCTACATTTCTATCTCATAATGGATAGGGCTTTGCAATCAGAGTGTTGGAAAGACCACAAATGAACACTTTGCTGAGTTTATTCAGCTAGGCATATATTCAACTTCTGTAATTTTGTAACTCCTAATAGTGGTTAGATGATCTCTCTAGAATGTTACCTATATGTCTGAATTGGCCAGAGGGAAAAGAAAGGAGAGGATAAAACCTATAGTGCATGTCAATTTATAAGAGATTTTGCCCTAGCCCAGAGACAAACTTTAAGTCATGTTCATTTGTACTTCTTCCGTGTTTAGGGCTTACTGGTTGCTGGGATGTTTGCCATTATTTTTTCATGAAGATTAATGTAAGGCTAGGGCAAGCTTTCAGGAACCATGGGCTAAGACTGGGTGATTGAGGGGAGGGATGAGATATTATGCCTTCTCTCTGAAAAATAACTTCACTGAAAGTAAGAATTTTCAGCCATGGATAGGTGGGGCCAGCATGCACTGTTTATATTCCCTCTGGTCTACCTTTCTCCTTCCTAGACTCACAAGATTCACCGAGTGAATGGCCTTATTGGAATACAAAGCTCAGGAGGAGGATTTAAAATTATATTCAGCATGAACATATCATGGGAACTGCAGAGAAATGTTTAACTGCAAGCTGACTATAACCTGGAGCACCCTGTCTCTAACTTACCCTTCCTCCATCACAGTGCTAAGCTCCATGACCTAGGCCATGACAAGAACACCACACTGGTCACACACACACACACCAAACCAAATCACTTCCCACGTAGGCTGTCAGCAAGTACAACACCCATTTAACCATGCACTCTGCCAAAGTAGAGCATTCACTGACACACAGACTCCCCTTTCCTCTGAAGAACAGCATTTCTTTAGGGAGACTGACTCATCCCACCCAAGAGGACTCTTTGAAACTGGGGAGCAAAGAGGTTTATTGAGTGAGCACTGTCTTCAGTCTTAATCAGGGCCACTGAAATTATGCTATTCTATTGTAATTACATTTATATAGTGCTTACTACCTCTAACAAGACATTGCAGCGCTTTACCCTGAGCAGCACACTGCTCTCGAACCCAGTTAGTTCAGTGGTTATCGTTGGTTATTGGGATTGCTTTTGTGCTCTGTAGGAGTCAATTCCATGCATTTACTCCAGTGTGTTTGTGCTGGTTTAAATTAGTAAGAGTTAAGTGTGATCATTAGTGGTGAATATGTAAGGTCATGCAGATGGCTGGTGAGATTTGTAGAGGAGCTAGATGAGATTACATATTTCTAGGTTGCAGGATATGACTTTCAAGGAGTGATAGGTTGTCATTCTTAAGATGGGGTGCAGGCAATTTACTGAAGCACAATAGTGGCGATTAAAGAAAGCATGCAAATAACTTAGAGTAGTCTGTACTCAGAGAGAGGAGGTATGCAGCGGATGGGAAGTAAGGAGAGGGTCATTCAAAGAAAAAAGAGAGGCGACAATGAGAGTCCTCATGTAACGCACTGGTGCTATGTAAAGCGCTCTGATACCCGATACCGGGTCAAGTTCGCGCTACACAAAACTACGTTAAAAAAAAAAAAAGATAGTGCAACATTAGGTTCTTTTTGATAAGCCCTATAACCAGGGGACCAAACTATCAGCTGTGAGGCTACTGGTAGACCACTGCTTCAGCAAAACCAGCTGAGTTGGAAGCTTAAAGTAAAGGCTCAGCGCATATATAGGAAATAATCCGGAGCTTTAGGCTGTGCTTGAATGAAGCAGTAACCTCATGATAAAAGCAAACGTGAGATAGTTTACAGGGTAAATAATGCAACATTTCTGTGGCTGTTGTATTTTCTTCATAATTCTGTGTTTAGCACACTTGTGAAATAATGCCCATCGGGGGCAAAAATATCCAATTTCGACATTAAAGGATAAGCAGTCATTTTACAGATGGTGATCGCTGTATAATCTGGGGCTAAAATGGTGCTCACCAGTGATGTAGCAAAATGTGAGGGGGCCCCTTGCAAAGTACATGGAGGGGGATTCCCCCATGCGCCAGACCCAGTAAGGAATTCTCAGGCCCACCCGTGCACAGTGCCGGAGGGGACCCTGGAGCTTGGCCCCCCGCAATGTGGGGACTATTGTTACGCCGCTGGTGCTCCCGACAGTATTAGCCTGTGTTGCATCAATGTAACATAATGTAGCATTGTCCTTTGTTCAAATGAGGCCTCTCCGTGCTTTCACTGGGGGCAGGAAGGCTGTGAGACCTGAGGATAGTGATGTCCTAAGACTCATGGTTGGGCATCTCTAGAGCTGAGCTAGTAAGGTATTACCCCATGCGTACGTTGAGGAGTCCAATGTATCAGGACAACTCTGGGCCCCAGATCCAAAGAAAGCGCCTCGAAGCAGGTTGGACTGCGCACCACACCATGACAGACTTTGCTCCTGGGGGCTCGGTTTTTATACTTTTCAGAACTGATCTCAACCAGATCCCAGAAACATGTCTTTCTTCTACAAAGTCTGACCATATACCTGCCAAGACGAGCCCAACTATTACACTGATTGAACAACCTTGATTCGCAAGAAGGCCAGGTTTACGGAAAGAGATCTGCACACCCTGTAACACATCACAAAGTTGACTCCTTGACCCACACTAGCCCCACCAGGACACAAGTCGGGGGTACATGCAGGTAGACAGCGTCCACCCACTTATTTCTCAGAGTGGATGCCGTCCACCCTGCCAAGGAGTTGGGCCCCAGTGAATTATGCTGAATTTGTCCCAGTGTGATTTTGCAATACCTGGACACATTCAGCAGTGCCGCCTGTGCGTTGTCTGCTTTCCTTTTCCAGCAGCAACGAGCAGGCCGGGAGTGGCCTTTGTTATTTTAAATTCGGGTTGAGGCCAAAACAAAGGCCGAGGTTAAGGGGCCATCAGGCCTCCTTTTGTTCTATCCTGGCTGGCAGCTATCTGGAGCCTCACACCTAGATGGAACTGCAATGGAGGGGAACAAAAGGCACGCAGCTTATCACTTCACAGGTACTTAAGAAAGGCAAGGTTTTTATTTTTTTCAGTCCTTGCGTAAAAGATATATGCACGCACTGTAAGAATGTCAAATGTATTGGTCTGTCCTAGTGTTTTCACAAATATCAATTTAAATATCACTATTCTGTTTTATTTCTTTTATAGCTCTACTCATCCCAATGCAGGGCATCAGTGTGCTTTACATCCCATATACACATTATATGATAACAAATCATTTGTTTGTAAATCAGTGTACAGGATGTGTCATATGAGACAGTGAGGGTTACAAGGTGTAGGAGTCACATCTTTCATAGCTCACTGTGCTATATTAGAGGGATTACAAGTTATGAACTGCAAGTAACAAAAGGATCTCTCTGTTTAAAGCAGTAACCAGTTTACCTAGCTACATGAAATAAAAATCTGTCATCTGCATGTTAGATGATGTGCTTTGAAGGAGACAAATTAACCCTCTATACTACTTTGATTCAAAACTGAGACTAGACAAAACACAGATCTATCAAGTAAATGTGTCAACCTCCAGAGTTATCCATAAGATATTTTAAAACGCACATTTTGCAATCAATTAAGCACAACAGATGTACTGCCACGTGTCTCCTTGTTGCCAATTTCTTGTGGCAGAGTTAAAAGAAAAAAATCTATAAAATGAGGCCCAAATTTTGCATCAGGATTGCGTCACTTTTTGGCACAACCCTGAAGCAAAATCTCATTTGTTAAATCTCGTAATGTACTTAAACGCACTCATACTAGACCTTCTAAACATGCGTGAGGTGTTAAGATCTGATGTCACTTCTTGTGATGTCACTTTCTGTGATGCAGTGCCCTGATGTCATGTGCCATGATGTCACTTGCATACTGTCTATCTTGGTTAATCCCTCCACTCCTTTTTTTAGGACTTGTACCTTGAGACCAACAAACACCTCCAGTTTCCTGCTCAGGAAGGGGGAAACATTGAAAACCAAAGTAAACAACCCCAGATCTTAGATGCCTGGTTAACGGTCCCTAAGAACAGGAGTTGCAAGGGGAATGCCAGGACTAGCAAAAAGCAAAAGAAACTGGATAACCACAGCTCTACTTGGTGCCCTAAATTGAGGGTCTTGCCAGCAGGTTTTGAAATCAGCACAATGGGGTGGAATACCTATTCTGGAAACGAGATATTGCCTGTTTTAAGACGAGACTGTGTTCTTAGGAAGAAAGGGATTGGCAGCCTACAAAGAATAGTGCTTCCTAAGTCATTTCTAAGGTGAAACATTCTTGTCTTTAGAGAAACCAAGATGGTTAAGATTCTCTAGAACCTCAAACATGTGGTTAAGTATGTGCTCTCTACCGGCCTATAAATCATCAATACAGGAGCTATTGCTTCTTTGGCTCACCTAAGATAGTTGGGTTGCACAGTTCAAGCGTAATCACAGTAAGCCATGGGTTTAGTGTTGGTGCCACATTCAGTATAAACTAAAAACTCAAACTCATAAAGATAAATGAGTAGAGGTCTTTACCGTGTAAAGAAAATATCGATTTTAACTCCACAATGCAAATAATATAGAGTAAAATTAGGCCATACACAAGAAAACTCTCTTGCTTTTACCATGCTTGAGTTCAGGTCTTTAAGTGGGATAAAAATCTGGGGGAAGGGGGGTCTCTCAAAGCGGCATGGCCAATGTAATTATGGGCGCAGCTTAAAGCACATAAGGTATAAATATGTGCTCAGCATAGTGTGCCGCCTGACTTCTACTTTGCTGTTTCTGTCATTGCATCCAGATATATGACACAACAAGTAACATCATACCTACAACAAGTCAGGACTATTGGCTTTGTCAATGGTTGTTAGTTGCATAAGATAAATTAGCAGCAACTATGGCTTGTATATAATATTGAAAAAGCTTCCACTTAAAGCCCTGGTGATACCACGACAATGTTGCTGCTCCTGAGTTTCAAAAAGAGAAGGGAAATCCAGAGAGAAAATGACTCTCTATTAAAGGATTTCCCTTTCCCTACAACTCTCACCTGGCATGACGTCATTCCGTAACTTCACTAGTGAGAAGTGAGCAATGTGAGTATGCACACATCCATGTGCCTGCTGTTACTGAGGTCTGGAAAAAAACGGACCGCCTGTGCCAGGGCACAAAACAGAGCCCGATAGAGACTCGTTTCGAGGCCCCTTTTAAAAAATGCCAGTGCTCAGCACTGGTGAGACCCAGCCTACTTAAAGTCCTGCTTGAGTTGCAACGCCAAATAAGCTGGTTAAAGCTGGAGCCTAGTTACCATGGGCACAATGCAGTCCTTATTTTGAGCCGGTGATTTCTTTCCCACCCTCAGCACCGGAGCTTGTTAACACCGACTCTAATGACAGTTCATCACATGGTGGCGCTGTCTGTGTAATTTTGAGATGAGCACAACAAGTGAGTTTTATAAGTCAATATACATTAAAAAGGAATAATACCTGCCACTCATGACATTAACCCCTTCAGTGCCCATGACGAGCTGGACTCGTCATGGGCTGCGGTGGCGCTGTGCCCATGACGAGTCCAGCTCGTCATGAACTCCGCCCGCTAATACAAAGCGCGGCACTGGGCGGGGAAAGGGGCGGGCATGCAAGGGGTTAATATTGCTTTGGCTGCCCTGGAATAGACTGAATCGTCACACTGGTAGGAGTGTGATGGTTAGTAGTTGTGTTGGTACTGTCATTGGCAATGCTAGTAGGGGCAATGGGTGGTGCAGGCTGAAGTGGACTCCCAAGACGGGCCCAGACACTTACTTTTTTACAAATTAAGCTCTGCCAGTGTTTAATGCGTGTCAGTGGATGCAGTTGGTGGGCACCAGCACTCACGTTTAGGGGCTGGCATTTATTTTTCATCATTATTAATTATTGACAAAAGCTTTAATTAATTATTGACGGACGGTTCAAAGCCTATAAGGTCATGTCATAATCCTGATAGTGAGATTACTTTTAAACTATAAGATAAACTTTATGAAGTTGTTTTCCACAGATATATATTATCCCTGGGGAATATATGGCTCTTCCATTTGTCTTGGCAAATATAGTGAGTGTGTGAGTTTGTTCATTGGCCTGTCAGAAGTGAGCATTTTGCGTAAAGGAGCTAAGTATGGAGTAGCACACTGGACCCCTCTCCAGCCCCCATCAAATTAAGTGAACTGCGAGTAGATACGAAACCTTCCATGTTTGCCCAACCGCCTTGATGAGCCACAAACGGTGAGCAGCCACAAATGGGGACCCAGCAGTGTTGAAGACGTCCACTCTTGGCTGAATGAAAATGCACACTGCTGGGGGGAGGGGGGGGGGGGTGGCCCTAAAGCACAAAAGTCCTACCCACCCGCCAAAGGGACTTGTGACTACTGCCCTATTTTAGACTCATATTGCCCTTGTGCCTCAGACATTGTATGGCCCAGTGTTGTACTTACATGAGTACTTCCTGGCGCTGTTTACATGCTGATTGGCTATTTCTACTTATAATAACACTGACTCTATTGCCATTCGAGACAGCAAGTGAGTTTTGTTTTTTGATGTCTCGATGCTTGTGCATTGGTAGGAGGTGGACTTTCCCCTGTGAGCATGAAAGGAGCACGCTTTACCGGCTTCATCCTTAAATATGGCGGCCATTTTGTACTCATTTTTACCTTCTGAACTCAATGGAAGCCGAGGAAAATGTGTGCTAATGTCATGAAAAAAATTATAATGAGACTCAAGAGTAGCAATGTTTTTCTTAAACTGGTTAAGTGCCTCATCAGTTGTACAGTGGAAAAATACAGGCAAAAGGTCAGTCAAGAGCTCTGTACTTAGACTCTTGTGTCCGACTGGACATTTCCATCCATGCATGACGTCTTCTGATTGGCACTTTAACCATTCTCTATGATACTTTCTCTTTCTCGTTACAGGTAAAACTTGCATCCCGCTAGGTACTAATTATTACGCCGTTGACCCAGTCTGCACAATATGGCCAGTTTGAGGCAATTGTAATGTTGCAGGTTACGGAAACAAAATATGGTTAGCCCTGTAAAAGCGCAAGGAAGGAACTGCTGTACACTCAGTCAGTGGGGCCAGCAGTAAGGTATCAGTGTTCAGTGTTCTCAGCATGGGGTGTTTATCACTCAAATCTACAATCAGCTCCAGTGCTGAATCATTCATTGTCTTATAGTTTATGTGCTTAAAGGATTTGAAAATCGCAGTGTGCCACGCTGCAGAAGTTGGCACCTGGTTACTAGCTAAGTGCGCGCACCACTCCTCCCTTAAGGCCTTTAAGCTCATGTGTGCCTGCGGCCTTTAGTCACATCACGGGTGTTTACCTTATGAAACCCTGTTTGGACAGGTGTACTGCGTTGATATTGAGAGATAGAAAAAGGACAGAGAACTAGACGTTGCTATTGGTACAGCTCGAGCGGTGGCAGAGGCAGCTGGCATCCTTACTAGAAAGGGCCCATGAAGTTCAACACTGACTCCACAAAATGCCCGTGCAGCACTGCAGCCCTCCTCCCCCTTAGCGGGAGTATTGACCAGCACATGCCCAAAGACCATGCATAGCTAATTGACTGACAAGACAGTCAATTCGAGGGCTCCGAATCAAGACTAAAATTCCATTCTGCATTTCCTTCTTGTGATGAAACTTTTGCTTCATTCATGGCGCGATTTGATCCATTGGGAGATTAAGGGGGGAGGAGGGGCAAGCCGACACCAGACCACTTACTGTGTGTGAAAAAGGCCGCTTTATTGAAACAGGTGCATATCACAATTTTAACTCCTTGGCCACTGCCTTACAAAACTAACGCCTCGCTATACAATAACTTCCTGACCCCTTGGTCTTTCCCCCCACCCCTACGATCCCCACATCAGTTCCCCCGTCCCCCAAAATACAACATAACATTCCATAACCAACATATAACCCAATCCTACACCATGTAGCCTTTCCAACTCCCAAACTCCCCTGACCGTAACCCCTACCTGCCTTCTGTGCAACTGTAACTATCCAACCTCTAATCTAAACTTATCCAAACTGGTTACCCTTTCCCTGTTCCTGGACCCAAACTACCAAACCTATAACAACAAACTCTAGCCAATCCCGGCCAACTGTCAACCACCCCGCCACCCAGACAGAAGGGGGAAGTGTCGGCGGATACGCCCCTTCCTCCCTTTTGTCTGCCCCCCCCACCCCCCAAAAACCCTGCGGAACTGCCTGCTAGGCTTAACGCCGGTAAACCCCTAGCAACCGCGCCAGGACCTCCCTCAGCTCCAACAAATAAAGATCCATCCCCATCCGGGACAAGTGTACCCCATCATCCCGAAAGAGCTCCCGCGCATCATACCGGAGGTCCTTATGAGCCACCCGTCCTACCCCTACCTGTCGACAAAATTGCACCATCTCCGTGTTGAGCTTCCTCCTCGCTTTATCCACCGCCCCAGGGTTTACCGCCCCCCTCCAACTCCTCCGCGGAACAAATTGAGGTCCATACAATGGAACACCCTGCCCATTTTTCCTTGATCAAGACCAAATCCTTTTTCATCGCCCGCATCAGCGCCAAACCTGTCTCCCTGACCATGTCATTCTCCCCCAAATGTAAAACCAACACATCCGGGCACCGCCCCCCCCTCAAAATCCCGTTCAATACTGTTACCAATTCCTTCCATCGCATACCACCCCTTCCCCGCCATGCCACCGAGAATAAATCTTTATTGAACCCCAGGCCCTATCCAAAGTAACTCTCCCGTGCCTGGACCTGTGCCCGCCTCACAAACGAGTGCCCCACAATCCAAATGGCCATCTCCCTGGCGAGGGGTCCCATAACCGAACCTGAAAAGAAAAACAAGAATGAAAACCAGGAAAACACCCGTTAAAACCCTACCTCTCTCTTCATTTTTACAGCAACCCACCCCCAGTTTCGCTGCGCACATACCGCTGATAACAATTCGATGACCACCTACCCAAGTGCATTATGTCCCCACTCTCCCAACCCCTCGCATGCGCCTCAGATGCCGCCCCAATTCGGAAGGAATGAGTGCCAAAACCCTTCTCCTCTACCCCCAGTCTCCTCAGCGCCTTACGCAGCACGGCCAGTAACTGTGAAGCCTTAACGCCGCACCCCTGCCGATGTACAAAGACCAAGTCCCCCCGCCCCCCCGAGCATGCCTGCCACCGCAAACCCCACCGAAACGGACAAACCGACGGCGAGCTCCCCTTCTTCAAAGCAACCCACTTCCCCCGGCTCTTTTGGTCCGTTTTAGCCTTCCTGAGCCAAATACTAACCACCTCCGCCCCGAAAGAGACCTCGCCCCAGGCCAGACCCCGATTCCCTTTGGAGCCCAACAATTCCGACACCCGAAAGGCCCCGAAAAACATCCATGACATGATTGTGGAAAAAAGCATGGCCTCCCCGTCATCCAGACAAACCCCCGACAGAGCCCCCATCACCCCCTCCAAGAGCTCCCAGGATAGAGGTTTCCTCACCCAAGCCGTGCTCCCACATTCCCGCGCCCAACCTTCCAGAACCGGAGGGGGCGTAGCCCCACAACAGCTTCCCGACAAAACCGATCCCCGCTAGCTTGCCCCCAATTGTCACCTTCGTCAGGCCTCTTTCCACTAAATCCAATATGAACTGCACCACATCCTCCTGTCTGGCTGCCCCGGAAGCCCGCCACCTCGCCCCTGAACGGACAAAATCCTCCCATGCCGCCCGATATGCCAACCGTGTAGACTGTGCTAATGAGCCTAAAACCAATTGTAGCATCCTGTGTTGCCTACTTCCCATAGTTGGTGGGGTATTCTGTCTGGATTCACGTCCGCGTCCTTGGCGAGCAAACGGAATCTCCCCCACTGCGAACGAGACAAAGCATCTGCAATGTCATTGTCCACACCAGGCACATGCACCGCGCGAAACGCCATATCATGTCTCAAGCACCCCAACACAAAAACCCTCAACAACTTGAGCACCTGCTCATCCCTTGCCGACTGCCTGTTGACCACCTGCACCACAGCCATGTTGTCAATCCTGAACGTGACCCTCTTGTTGGCCAACAAAGCTCCCCACAATGTGACCGCCACTACCAAGGGAAAGAATTCCAAGAAGGCAATACTTCTGCCGCCCGCCATCCAGTCTGAGGGCCAGGGTTCTGCGCACCACCTCCCCTGCCAGTACAGCCCAAAACCCTTGCTCCCCGCAGCATCTGAGAATATCTGCACGTCCCACACCATGTCCATCTCTTTCATCAACGGCACCCCATTATACTGTTGCAGGAAAAACTACCACATCCGCAAGTCTTCCCTCACCCCAGCGGACAGCCGCACATGGTGGTGCGGGGGCCTCTGCCCCTCCAATGCTCTCCCCAGTCGCCTACAGAACGTCCGCCCTACTCTGACTACCCTACAGGCGAAATTGAGATGTCCCAGCAACACTTGTATGTCCCTGACCGTCACTTTTTGTCGTGCCAACACACTTGCCAGCAGCTCCAACATGTTTTGTTTCTTATCCGCCGTAAGGCGCGCCTGCATCAAAACGGAATCCAGCTCAATGCCTAGGAAAGCTAGTGCCGTGCTAGGCCCTTGTGTTTTCTCTGGGGCCAGCGGCACGCCAATGTCCCTCGTGATCTCTTTGAAGCTGTCCAGAGCCTTCTGGCAGTCCGCGGAGCCCGAGGTGCCGACAAAAAAGAAGTCATCCAAGTAATGCGTCACGCCTTGGTGACCCGTCCGTTCCGTAAACAACCATTGTAGGAACGTGCTGAAACATTCAAAAAGTGCGCAAGACATGGAGCAGCCCATCGGCAATGCTTTGTCCACGTACCAGTGGCCGCCGAATTGTATGCCTAACAGATCCCAGTCATCTGGGTGAACTGGCAGCAGCCGGAAAGCTGACTTTATGTCGCACTTTGCAATCTGCGCTGTTGCGCCCGCGGTCACCACCAGTGACATAGCCACGTCAACAGAGGAGTAAGATACAGTGGCCGCACTTTCCTCAATAAAGTCATTGACCGACCCACCTTCCGGCCATGACAGATGCTGTATCAGGCGGAACTGACCCTGCTCCTTTTTGGGCACCACTCCAATGGGTGACACAATCAAATTATGCGGTGGCCAATCCTGAAAGGGTCCCGCCATGCGGCCCTCCTGTACCTCCTTATCCAGTTTTGCTTGCACCACCTGTGGGTGCTCCCGTGCCGATCTTAAGTTGTCTGCCCATCTACGTCCCCTTGGACCCTCATACCCCAGCCTGAAACCGTCCAGAAATCCCAATCGTAGTCGTTCCGCCGCTGTCCTGTCCGGATACCCCCCCAAGGCGCCTGACTGCCACTGCTGACCCCCTGTCCCCTGTCCCTGGGCCCCCCAGCACTTGACCAATGCATGCCGCTTTCCGCAGCCGGAGCATTTGTGCCGAAAACGGCAATATTCCCGCGTGCACGTTCCTTTATTATAGTCCCAGCACGCACCTTTCTCTCCTGTCGCACCTCTGCCCGCTCTTCCCACCCCCCCTCGGGTGGGACCCCCTCGAAAGGGCTGGTACGCGAGCGGTAGCCCACTGGCCGTAAAAATGGTCTTCCCCGACCCCGCGAGCCCCATCGTGTGCTGCCACAGATCTGTGTCCAGCTCTCCCCACTTTGCCTCCGTATCCCACGCCATGCGTGCCCTGAACTCTTCGTCGTATTGTGCCCATGCGTATCCACCCCCTGTAATTTGTGCCTTCCGAATTACGTCCATATATTTAAACATGGCCACCGACCTCTCTGGGAATTTCTCACAATACACACTAGCGTAAATGAGAAAAGCCGCCGTCCAATTTTCGATCGCCAACGGCACCTTAGGCCTCTTTGCCAACTCAAACTCTTCCTCTTTCGAGCCCTCCTTCGCCCTGACCTCCCTGTGCAGAAGTTTGAGCATCTCCACATATTCCCCTTTCCAGATCCTCTCTTTAGTCGTCACCATCAGATGCGCCCCCAAGGGCTTTGTGACCCCCATATACGGCAACCGCTTGATCTTGAGCTCCTTACTTTCCAACTTCGTCTCCCCCCCCTGTCTTGCCGTCGCCTGTCCCCTTCTTGTCCGTCACCCCCGTGTCCCTCTTCCCTTCGTCCCCCTTACCTGCACCGTCCGTGCCCACCGACACATCCACCACATATGCTCCCCTTCTCAACCTCCCCCCAACCCCCCCTCCCCCACAGGCTCACCCACTCCTCTGGATACCATCAATGGGCGCCCGAGCAAATGTTTATTACCTGGCGCCAGTGTCTCTGTTCGCCGCTCCTGGCGTCCTGTCCTGAGGGCCGAATCGGTCTCCCACCTCGAAGTCCGACCCGTGGGCCGCGCCTGGCGTTGTGACACCTGCAAAAGACTAGTCACAGTATTACTCGGCCCCCCCGCCCTGTCGTCCACATCACGCAACTCCCCCTCTTCCATGCTCTCCTCCTCGTAGTCTAGCTCCTCCTGTCCTACACCCCCAGCACTCCCCGCTGGAGGCGCCAACTACCTGTTCAGTAAACCAACATCCTCCGTTGCGTTGCTTTTCTGCCGCTGTCCCCCGGGGCGCTGTGACCCCATGGGTGTTGGGGCTGGCGAGCCCGTACCGGGCCTACTTATGCCAGCCGCGCCGTGATCCCGCGCCGGTACAGGATACGCCGCCCAAGGCTCCACCCTCCCTTCTCCTTGGTGCCGTCGAGCCGCTCCCAGCCCTACCAAGTCCGGCACCCCGCGACGGTCCAGCTGTCGTTCCCCCACCTGCAAAGAAAAGGAATGGTCTGGTGTGCTGGGCCTAGCTCCTTTCCGCCTACCATCCCATCCCCGCTTACCGGTCCCCCACTTACCCGCTACCCACTCCTTCCCCACTGCACTCCGATTCACCGCCTCCCCCCCGCACTGTCCCCGTCCTCCCCGTCGCTCCCCTCCCACGCCCCCGACCCCCCCACCCCTTGCTCGCTCGGCCCAGCTCCTTCCGCGTCCCCGTCCAGCCCCCGTACTCCTGCCCCTCCGTCGCCCCCCCTCTCCCCGCCCCACCCCATTCCGAACACCCCCCCACCCCATCAACTTCCCCCCCCGCCCCAAACGCCCCCCCTAAACCCTCCGCCCAGGACTCAAAAATGTCCAAGCCTTACCAATCCCGCTCGCTTCCCTCCGACTCGAAAAGCACCGGGGATTCCCCCCCTGCTGCACACCCCACCCCCCCGTCGTCCGCCTGCTCCCCCACCTTCCCCCAGCGTATGCCGTCAATCCCGCGCCCCCGCGCCCCCCTTCGAACCCCCCCGTGCCATGTGCTCCCCCACTCGCCCCCCCCCACCCGTGGGCCAGCCTCTCTGCCAGCCACTTTGGTATACTGACGCAAACCCCCTCTGGGGCCAGGCCCGTCCCCCTGCCAGTGCTCCCCGTCTCCCGCCCGCCCCACCTGAGAGCCCATCCGCGCGCCCCCCCCGCCTCGCCGTCCTCCCCGGCCTGTCGCGGCTGTCCCCCGCCCCCCCCCACCCTCTCCCAGTCTCACCAGGGACGGGGCGTGCTCCTCCGCCCTGCGCCGTCCACCGCTGCCCTCTGCCCCCGCACCGCCGCCCCGCCCCCCCGAACCCTCCCACTAATCTAACACAAACGGGGCAGCGCTCCTCTGCTCTGCGCTGCCCCAGGATATTGCCAACCGGCTCGTCCTCTCCTGCCCGTCTCCATGAAGCCTCCCACGCTCTGCCCCCTCCCACCGAACCGGCGCCTCCAGGGTCGCTCCCCTGGCAGAAGAGCGGCCCTGCCACGAATGTCCCCGCGCCCCCTCTACCGCTCTTGTTACGGCCGCTCCCCGTGTCCGGGAGCGGCCTTCTGATACAAACGTCGCCCGCGGCGGGAGAGCCCCAGACGCGCTCCCCCGCCGGGGCGCTCGACCCCGCCCCCGCACCAGCGACGCCCCAGTCGGGCCCACACCCTCAAATCCCGGGGCGGCGCTCCTCGCATACGCGCCGCCCCTGCCACTCACCGCTCTTCCGGGGGGCGAACATGCTGCGGCCGCCGCCGCCACACCCGCAGATGCGCGCCTCACGGGGCGCGTCGATACCGCCAACGGCGCCTTCGGTATCAGGAGATCCATCGTCCCCGCCTCGCTTAGCAGGCGAATCGCCTCCAACACCCGATAGTCGCCGCCAGCCGCCATTATCCCCCAACTACTCTAACAAACCTGACAAAAAATTTTAAACTTTACTGCCAGCGCTCCCAGCCACCAGGTCACCAAACCTAAAATGGTGGCTGGGAAAGCGCGTAACTGGCATATATACCTTTTGGGCTATTTTTACTAGAATTGGGCTACATTTGGGCTACTCCCAAATGTAGCCCAAAAATTACAAAATGGCCGCTTCGGCCACGCCCCCTCCTCCCCCCTCCCAATCTGCCCGGGGAGCGGACCTCGCTGTGCTCGTCCGCCCCCCAAGCTCCCATTGCTACCCTGGGATCTAAATTAATCAACATAGAAGAAATAATCTTTAACTAGTAGTGTATGAAGTTGCAAAGACTTTCTGCCTGTAATTCCTACAAATATAACAATTCCAACCGGCAGGTCACAAAGTTCTCTTTAAGTGGGGTTATCGCACCTTTCTAAGTTGTGAGAAAAAATCAGTAACAGCCAACCAGTTTTGAATATGGGCAGGTATTTTGCCGAATCCCCACCACCCCCAGACCTACCCTTTACCTGTTTACTTGTTGACATTTAGGGGACCACATACCCCCCTTCCCCCAAGGCATCCGCAAAGGAAAGTCAACACACAATAGCTTGGGTTAGGGGTCAAAAAACCCCGGCCATATTTTATTACAACATAACAAAACATTAATTTATATATTTGCATTATTTACAAATACGCAGAAAAGTCCAATCCCTTACTTTGCAATATACAGTACTCCATTGATGTGTACAGTATTCCAGTTGGCTATCCTTAACATGTTTCTGATACATAGCCATTCCTGTCTCAGCTAAATGTTCAACAATCAAACCTTTTCTGCGTATCCCTGTTTGAGCCTACGGCAAGGTCAATGACTGTTCCAAAGATCATGCTAGGGTCCACCCTCCTGCCGGAGTGTCTTGCACAGGGGGCGCAGTTTGCCAGAGGTTACCTTCCCTAGGCACCCCCTACACCCTTAAATATTATCTCTAAGGGGCTGCGCTGTCATTGCCAAGTTTCCTGTGCCACTGCACATGTGCAGGGGTTGGCCCAAAATGCCTACCGGAACCGGAACTTCCCCTCCCCCTGCACCCTTCCAGCCTACCGGTTGTAACTGCCCCCTGGAGTTCCAAGAAAGACAAAATCTCCTCTCCCCCAGGCGTCCTCATTTACCAATGGTGATGCCTACTAAAGACCAACAAAAGTATGCCCACCAATCATGACCTTACCGCCTGAAAAGGATACTTCATAAAATACAAAAACATTGCCCTGAAAAGAAAAACAGGTTAATAAAATTCAACTATTGCAACAACAGAAAACAGCATACTTATTAATTACAAAACAATTTTACGAATTTCTAGGGAACAAAACTTAGCAAACAATCACTTTAGCAAACACTAGAAACTTCTGCCTTAGGGGATGGTGGGTGGGGAAAGAAAAATGATGCGGCCTCCGTCATCCTGGAGACTGATCCAGCGTTGCGCAGCAGCTGTGGAGCGGTGATGCTAGAAAATACCCACCGCTCCACAGCCCCCTTTTATCCCCGACAGTGGGAACCGGCTAAATCCGGCTTTCGGTGTGTTGTTTGCCTCACTCGTGACCCGGAAGTACTTAACTACTTCCGGGTCACCTGCACCATTGACCAGTCGTGCGGGGGGGGGAGAGTCAGGGAGGCGAAACACGTCACGCATGTGCGACGCCCGCCCCTTGCCCCCCCCAAACGTAGGGACCGGCACAAACTGCCATAACCTGTGGCGTGCCCGAGTCCGGTTGTCTCCTCCACATATGGCCAGGTATTTTGCCTAGTCCCCACCACCCCCAGACCTACCCTTTACCTGTTTACTTGTTGACATTTAGGGTACCACATACCCCCCTTCCCCCAAGGCATCCGCAACGGAAAGGCAACACACAATAGCTTGGGTTAGGGGTCGAAAAACCCAGGCCGTATTTTATTACAACATAACAAAACATACATTTATATATTTACATTATTTACAAATATGCAGAAAAGTCCAATCCATTACATTGCAATATACAGTACTCCATTGATATGTACAGTATTCCAGTTGGCTATCCTTAACATGTTTCTAATATATAGCCATTACTGTCTCAGCTAAATGTTCAACAATCAAACCTTTTCTGCGTATCCCTGTTTGAGTCTACGACAAGGTCAATGACTGGTCCAAAGATCATGCTAGGGTCCACCCTCCTACCGGAATGTCTTGCGCATGGGGCCCAGTTTGCCAGAGGTTACCTCCCCAGGCACCCCCTACGCCCTTAAATATTATCTCCAAGGGGCTGCGCTGTCATTGCCAAATTTACTGCGCATGTGCAGGGGTTGGCACAAAATGCCTACCGGAAGCGGAACTTTCCCTCCCCCGCACCCTTCCAGTCTACCGACTGTAACTGCCCCCTGGAGTTCCAAGAAAGACAAAATATCCTCTCCCGCAGTCGTCCTCATTTACCAATGTGATGCCTACTAAGGAACGACAAAATTATGCCCACCAATCATGACCTCCCCGCCACAGGCCAGCATAGTTGACTGACTATCTGTCCCCCCCTGCATCTAGGAGTTCATGCCCTGTTCCATGCCCCCTCCAACCAAGCTAACAGGTTTTCTAGATACATTTTGTTTCCAAGCCTGGCGAGATGCACCCCATCCTGCAGAAAAACCTTTCCCCCTTGATGCACCCATGTGCAATCGTCTGCAACCGTGGGGAGCGAAACAATTTAACTATACGTTTATTGATTCCCTTCACCGAGTTGTTCAAGGCCCAAACAGACTCGCCCCGCCGCCACTGGAATCTGGGGATGATGTGCGACCATGCTATTACTGTCTGTGGGAACCTTTTCTCCAGCCAACCCACCTCGGTGACCAGTGTTCCTACCACACCTTTCCTGACCGGGTGAACCAGATCATTGCCCCTTAGGTGCAGAATTACTGCTGCCGGTAGCCTATGCACTCTGTCTAGTGCACTTCCTAACATGTCCCTCAGCTGGTCAAGACGCAAACCCCCCCGGCCATAGAAAGAAACATTGACCCCTGCCTGGCGTGCCCGGTGTGCATAGTTGCCTGAAAAGAAAACATGTTTTAACCTGCTTACATAGGAGTGACCAACTATCCACACTTCCGCTTCCTTGCGCCCCCAGGCGGGTACCTGGGATGCAATGGGATCCAGCGACTAATGAGCCTCTGCAAGCTTCCTCCCTGTGGGACAGGTCATGGAAACTGCAAACAAAGCCAAAAGATAGAAAACACCATCAGTAACACCTAGCGAAAAGCTTTTACATCATATGTCAACACGCACAGAGCACTAGACACCAGCCGCAAGCTTCCTTCCTGCGGGACAGGACAATGGAAACTGCTAAACAATCCAAAAGATTCCAATGATACTGTCAAGAAACACCACCAGTCATTCGAATTTATGCCACATTGTTTTTAATCGGACCTTTTGTTAAAATTATTCTGTGTCATTCCATTATTGCATAAATTGTCAAATTTTTTCATCATTTATGCTTGAATGAGAGTGAGATTGATGGATATGAATGTGAGAGATTGATTTTTTAAGTCATTGTTTGTTAAAAACATTTAAATAAATTATTTTTCTGTGCCTTTGATAAATATTTTGGTTACCTATGTTCTTTCCGTCCATTTTTGCCTTATTATCATCCACATATTCTAAGTTGGTTGCCTTAAATTTGTACATTGACTGATTATTGTCCCTACCTTAAGGAACCTTTATCTTAATAGTAGGGGGCCTCTTCTTTTACATTATAATGATACTGTCAAGAACATAACCACAACATAGCTTCCTTACAGCATATGCAACCACACATGGCGCCTGTAACAGTCTGAGGACCACCTACCACTCCTCTGAATCGCGCTCCCCGGTAATCCCCTGGCCGTGGCTTCAGTAGTGATCCCTATTCGAAAAGAGTGGGTACCAAACCTTGATGGGTCCAAACCGACCGCCGTGAGGGCCATACTCATTACCCTACTGAATTGGAATTTAGTTAATGGGGTTCCGTCACCGTGTATTAATAGCGGGCCCTCTGAACTTTGCGACCGCTGCGTGATGGAATCTTCCATATTGGTAATGGGAAGCAAGCACTACCCTGTGCTTTTTGAAGGATAATCTGGTCTCCTCTCCCACTTTGATCGGTCTTTGACCTAGGGATGGTTACCAGCAGTGATCCCCCATGCAATTTAACGTGTCTGCATTGCAGCCCCCATGCCAGTTCTGTTTGTTTTTTGCTACTAGTTCCCCCACCCTGAAAGCACCGTAAAAATCTAATGAAAAAGCCGCCCAAACAGAAACAAGAAATGGCAAAGCCAATATGTTTGGCTTTTTCATAAGTGTAAGTGCTTCTTCGTTGAAGGGCATTTTTGTGTGTGTGTGTTTGGGAACAGGTGAGTAGGTGAAAGTGTGAATGAGACAATAAGTAGATAAATGCATAACAAGTGAGTGCAGGATGGTGGAATGCATGGCACAATGAATGTGGGAATGGATGAGTATGTGATTGAAAGGTTGGATTAATGGATGAGCGACTGTATGAACAGGAGAGTAAAGAATAAATGAGACTTCATGAATGGACGAGTGAGTACTGAATGAATGAGTGGATGATTGACTGAATGATCCATACATGATTGAGTCAAAACATGGATGAATAGGTAGAGATGAGTATTTGCTTTACCTTATTACTCAGCAAACATTGGTGCAAGTTCAGATTTATACCATTACTCAGTAATCCTAAATGCATTCGGATTTGCACTATCACTGTGAGATCTTGAGTCTCTTAATAATGCATGCTGTCAGTGCTCCAAACTGCCCCCAAATTTTGCTCAATTTAGCGAGCTGGCATCCGATCGGGAGCGTTGTAGTCCCTGTTGGACGTTGCTGTTTCCCACTGGACCCGTTTCTCTTTGTGACAACGCGTGAAAGTACAGAAGACACCATTTAAGCATTTCTGAAAAGAACGACATCAAGCATCTTAGTTTAAAGGGCTGTTGGACTTGGTCCTTTTTGCAGGGTCCCTGAACTTTTTGCCTTCCTCCTGTATTTTGTCTGACCTGTTGGCTGTTTTATGACTCTGGCACTTTACCACTGCTGATCAGTGCTAAAGTGCATATGCTCTCCCTATTATATAAATTGATGTATGGATTAGTGATTCCTTGATTGGTTGGTTTGGTTTACCTGTCAGACCCTAGTACAGTGTACCAGGAGTGCCCAGGGATTGTAAATCCAAACACTGCTGGTAGGCTTGCAGCACTGGTTGTGCCACCCACAGAAGCAGCCTGTAAAAGTGCGTCTAAGGCCTGCCATTGCAGAGCCTGCGTGCAGTCTGGTACTGTCATGCTGACTGGGCAAGTGCACCCACTTGCCATTCCCTAAACCTTCCCTTTTCTTCATATCAGACACCCCTATGGTAGGCCCAAGGGCAGGGTGCATTGTAAGTATAAGGTAGGACATGCCCTGGTGTTTGTGGCATGTCCTAATAGTCAATTACAGCCATTTTTGTTTTTCACTATTGCAAGGCTACCTGTTCTCCGTAGGCCAGAATGGGCAGTTTGATTATTACATCTTATAATCCTAACTGACTCAGGGAACATGGTAGAAATTCGGATTTAGTATGCCTGAACTCAGAATGATAAAATACATCTTTTAGTGAAGTTGGTTTTGACATTCTGTGCTTGAAAATACCACTTTTAGAAAGTAGGTATTTTCTTGTCTAACCATTCAAACCTGCCTCTGCTAGGCTGTGTATTCCTTGTCTAGAGTTTGAGTGACAGGGCTGGGGATTCCAGGAGACGGTGAGTCAGCCCAGTGGTGAATAGAGAGATCTGCATCTAGATGGGAGGGAGGAGTTGCACCTGGGACGTCAAAAGGACTGTGCCTTCCCTCCACAATGCTGGCTCCACCTCCTGTGGTGCGTCTGATATCTCTGCCCTGCACTCTGAAAGGAAAGAAGGAGTCATGTAAACAAAGTGCTCCAGGACTGACCAGAACTGGTTTGGACTAGGCAAAGGCCTCTCTGCCTTCAGAGAACAAAGAGAAACTTGGTATAAATATTGGGACCCAAACCCAAGAACTTTAGATCACTTTGGGAAAGAAGAAGAAACCTTTGCTGAGGAGTGGAACCAGAAGAAACTGAGGAGAGACTATCCCTAAGCTGAAGTACTGCTTGGGGGATTGGCCTGCAGTGGTTGCCTGACTGCCAAAGAAAGGAGAAAGGACTTTGTGTGCATTTTCATTCAACTTGTGTAAGGATCTCCAAGGGCTTGAAACAGAGCTTGCCTCCTGCTGAAGTCTCAGGAACAACAGACTTCAACCACCAGCTCCCCAGAGTTCTTTGGAAGTGCCTGCGGCTGTTTTGGGCCTTCTAAGGGACTGCGTGTCTCACGGAGAAGAAGCATATCGCCGTCGCTGCCGTCGCATCACTGAACAAGGGTGTCGCCGCTGTAGCTGTCGCATTGCACTGCATCACGAGAAGCGTCCCGCAACACCGAAGAAGCGTGTCGCTGTCGCAGCAGCTGCCGTCGCATCACTGAATAAGGGTGTCACCGCTATCGCATTGCACCGCATCACGAGAAGAGTCTCGCATCGAGGAAGAAGCGTGTCGCAGCCGCTGCCATTGCATCGTGGATGTCGCCGCTGTAGCTGTCGCATTGCACCGCATCAAGAAAACAGCCTCGCATCCACAGAGAAGCATGCCGCCGTCAGAGCAGCTGCCGTCGCATCACTGAACAAGGGTGTCGCTGCTGCAGCTGTCGCATCGAGCAGAAGCATCTCACATCGTCGGAGAAGAGTGTCGCCACCAAAGCTGCTGTTGTCGCATCACCGGACAAGGGTGTCGCCGCTGCAGCTGACGCATCGAGTCGAGTCTTCTCGCAACATCGGAGAAGCGTGCCGCATCAGGAAGATCTTCATGTCTTTATTTCTTTGCACCAAACTTTCATCGCATCACCATCGTTGCAACACTTTCGTTGCCCTGTGTGTCGCATCTAAAGGTACATTTAAGATCTAAAAGAGAACTAAGCTAAAGTCTACAATTTTTAAAGTAACAGTATTGTGGATTTTTGTCGTTTATGGTCTTGTGTTAAATCTATATAAAGAATACTTATTTTTTATATAAAACCTGTGTGGTGTCCATCTGTAGTGTTGGCACTTGATTACTGTATGTTTTCACAAATGCTTTACACACTGCCTCTGAGATAAGCCTGTCTGCTCGTGCCAAGCTACCAAGGGGGTGAGCAGGGGTTATTTTAGGAGTGTACCCCCTTACCCTGACTAGAGGCAAGGGTCCCTATTTGTCACAAGTACCTACCTGTACCAACTAGAGACCCCCAAATCTAACAAGGGCCATTAAGTAAGAAAGTCTATAAGCATTTACATCATTAGGGATACAGCAAAAACTCAGTAAAGTTCTAATGAAAATCCAGCATTAACTTGCCTCCTGTTGCAGATCCAGCCAGGTCCAGTGCAGCAGATGAACTGGACAGACCTCTGGAGCTTGTTGTGTCTATGTAGGTCAGAACAGGAGGTCAGTCAGCTGACTCTTGGATTCACTTTAGCCTGTGGGCCTATACTCACACAGCCTTGTGGTCTTTGTAGTTATTCTCGCAGAGTTTCACAGTGGAAAACAGCAAAGCCCCTCGATTTGTTTAGAAGTCCTCTAGTGGGATGTTGAAAGAAGTAACACTGGGTCCCTGCAAGTAGACCAAACCAAAAGCGGTCACGTCGTTGCGTGCACGTTGCAGTCATATATATGATTTGATTTTGAAACTAATGGTTACAGGGACGTTATAGTTAGGAATTAAAATAATTAGAATTAAACTCACATACCCATTCACAGACCAATACAGGTTCTCACACACCCACTCACTGATTCATAGTGCCACTTACACATCCGCTCACTTATAAAGCCAGTCACACTATCACTAACTCATCCAAACACCTACTTTTGCACCCACTCGCTCACCAATACAGCCACTCACTCATCCAGTCATACAGACATTGAGACACTAACACACCCACTCATACACCCATATAGCTACTCACACACTGAGTCAATCACCATACAGCTACTCGCACTCCTACTCACTCACCCATACAGTCCCTCATCCAGCCACTCACTCACCTATACAGGTACTCACACACCCACTCACTTACTCATACAGATACTAACACATGTACTCACTCATCTATACAGTCGCTGGCACAAGCACACACTCACACATACAGCCACTCTCACATTAACTCACTCACCCATACAGTTGTTAACACACCCACTCACTCACCCATATACCACTTATGCACCCACTCATTCATGGATATAGCCACTCACACCCCATCACTTACCTATATAGCTTCTCACATACCCAGTTATTCACCCATTCACCACTGGCACGCCCACTCACTCACACAGCCACACACAGTCACTCACACAGCCATACAAACATTCACACAGCCACTTACCCACCCATACAACCACTCACACACCCATAGAGCCACTCAGTAACCTACTCACACATGGATACACACAGCCACTCACATGATATGTATTACAAATAATATCACTCATTAGTAGTACACAAACTATACTCATTTAACTTTTGTAGTATCTTAGTATATTTCTTAAACACTCAGAAACCTTTAGAAAACACTCTCAATCACTAGATGATGTCATGAATTACTGAGTGGGTGTGTGAGTACTTGCATGGGTCTGTGAATGGGTATGTGAGTGGTTGTGCGGGAGTGGGTGTATGAAAGATTGTATATGGGTGTGAGTGGGTGTGTGGGTGGTTCTGTGGATGATGTCATTTGAGATGTCATCAGTGGTGTCATGATTGATGTCACTGACCTTGTCATGAGTGATGTAATATGTGAGATCATAAGCAGTGCATTGCAGGGGTGTAAGTTATAATTAGCTCAGGTAACTATAACTTCTGAATTTCTATGGCTTTTTACAAGTGAAATCTGAGCCAAACTGTAACATCCTTGTGACCTTTGGATTTTCCAGTAAATTTTGAAGTTTCAAAAAAGTTTTGTTTTCCTAACTGTAATCTGTAGCCTTTGAGAGTGAGTGTGTGAGTGAGTGCATGAGTGTCCCAGGGGGTGTGTGAAGGAGTGCATGAGTGTCTCAATGGGTGTGTGCGTAGTATACTGGGGGCTTGGCTGGTGTAATTAAGGGTGTGGCTTAAAAACACGCAAGCTGAAAATCTAGCTTAGCATAGTGTGCCCTCCGACTGGTATTTTGCTGCGTTTGTCATTGCATCCAGATATATAATACAACAAGTAACATGACACCCCAAATAGATGTTCTACTGTAATATCCACCTTGTTCATGACAGCCCAGTCCCGTAGCATCTGCACCTCAACTGAGACACCGCACTATCTTGTACCTTGCTTTTTGCCAATGTAGTACATAAAGGTTATATTGTCTACTCTGATCAACACTATAGGTTTAGCCTTATAACCTAAAACCCCAAGATGTATATATAGAGTAACCTTAACTGTTCCAACCATAGGCCTCCTGTAAATGGTTCCTACATCTGAACTCCCCAACCTTTCCTCAATGCATGCACTGAAGACCTGCATTGAGATTCTCTCCACCAGAGTAGAAGCTGTTTTGGCCTTCAGGATACCAGAACCGCACATGTTCCAAGAGTATGCCATTGCTGATCCAGATTTTGCTGTATTGGATTTATCTGCAACCTGCAGTAGAGACTGCCTCTTGGGAACAGAAGGTCTCCACCAATGCTTGAAGTTTTACAACTCACTCTGCTGAGGGAAATGCTTTCCCATGCTGTGTCTAGGATAGAAATTGAATTACATAGTTTTTGTACATTCAGTTTTTGACCAAATTGATGGTTAAGGTTGAAATTAGTGGCCTCTTCCTCCAATAAAGCCTTGATGAGCCAGTTGTCGAAGTATGGATACACCATGTGTCCTTGTCTCCTTAGGAAGGTGGCCATGGCCACTAGGCAGTAGGCACTTTCTGAATATTGACGGAGCTGATTTTAACCCAAAAGAAGTGCTTTGACTTGTCAATATTGTCCCGCTACAGAGAAATGGCGATATTGTATGTCATTCTAGTGTATTGGGATATGAAAGTAAGTGTCCCAAAGATCCAGGGAGACAAGGAACTCCTCTACCTAAAGCACAATAAGGGCTTTATACAGGCTGTCCATCCAAAAGGATTGCTTCTTCAGAAATGATTTCCGTTCTTGAATGCCTCAACTGCCTAGTTTTCCAGATTACCTGGGAATTTTTGCACCTTCTTGATCACTCCTTTAATAAGTAGAAGTATTTATTTTTTCTGTTCTCGTAAGTGCAGATAGTGCTGCTTCTTGGGTGGATGACTGAAAGGCTTTTCTAGACATTTCAGGGTGTGCCCAGATTGTGCTATTTGGAGTACACAGCAATAGATAGGTTATCTGTCCCCATACTGCAGTCAGAGGGAGGAGACAATGATGAGAAGTCAGGGTCATTGTTAATCATCCTGGGCGCCTCAATGAGCAGTGCCCCGCTTTTTCCTTCTTGATTTTTGATTGCCCTGATGTTGGCCTAAGTTCAAGTAGTAACCTTGATCATATATGACTTGTCTGGTGGGGTAATATTGTTGTCCTTGACTTCCTTACTGGTTGTAGCCTCCAATGTAGACCTGAGAGCATCTGCAGCCACAAAAGAATGTGGAAGTGGTGCACCTGTATTGCAAGATATCTAGCGAGCATGCTGAATCAGTATGTTTTTTATATTGTGCATTATGACGTCCACATGCTTGCCAATCAGGGTTTATCCATCAAAAGGCATGTTGGGGAGAGGGCCTAGCTTGTCTGGCCTAAATATGGCCACGTCCTAGGCGAGCTCCCGATGCCGTCTCTAATACCCGGAACGATCCTTTGGCATCGCAGCTGGTATGCTATCCTGACCAGAAGCGAAATGTAAGATAAGTGCTGTGCCTCCGAGTGAGCCTACTCTGACCTTCGGTGGCCACCCCTTAGCTCCACTACGCCCGTGGTGGGAGCCGGCCGGCCGGCGTGGCCTACCTGCTCCCTGGGGTGCACACCACACATTGGGTATGCGTTCCCCTCCCATTTGCGGTATGCGATGCCCTTGGTTCCCGGGAGCGTATCAACCGCTAGAGGCACCTGGCTCGATTTGAAGCCTGGAACCTGCCAGCATCTGGGAGACGATCGCAGCAGGCCTCACTCCTGCTGCACCTATCCTAATCGCTGGAGCTCGTAGGTGTGAGTCTACAGCGGTACAAGCATGGTGCTCTGATCCGCCCCCCCCACCCCGCTGGGGCCCTCTTCTACTATCAAGATTCCTGCTTACCTGTTCAGCAGCCATTAGGTGAGGCGCAAGGGAGGCGGCAGACCTAGGATAGACTTGCCTGCATCCTCCCGTCTGTGGCCGGACCTGGGGTGCGTGGGACTGCAGCTCAAAAGGAGACAATACAAGCTGAGCTGCTGTGCAACCTGAGAGACAACGGGGGAGCGAACACAACATCTTCCCGGGCCCCTAGCTCACAATAGCTGTCACTAGCACCTGGATTCCCGCACCCCCATGATTAAGTGCACTGACTGGGATCTGGTACACGCAGGGGTGCACAGCCGGCGATCAACAATATTCAGCAATACCTAATTTTGATGACCCGCAAGTTTTCTACTCACTACACAACAAAATTGCACACTATGGACACATTCCACAGATCTGGGGGAGTATTTTCACTGTGCACTCTTTCCCGAACTGGATTGATCTAGGGGACCCCCAGGGAAACCTGCAGTATCCGCCCGAGCTATAAGTACGATAGCCGAAGCCAGCTGAATGGTAGATGCTTGGCAATATAAATTTCCTTAGGGTAGGTTCTACACACATTATTCCTCCGTACACGACATTCATACACGTATTGATTATTGTCTGGTATCACGTAGCTTGTTGTCTTGCATAGATCATTGTGAACACCTGCCCCAAACTTATTCTGATCACTCACCAGTGAAGCTAACCCTAAAAATTGGAGACATACAGCAAAGGCCTGTATCTGGCGCTTTCCACAATACTCACTTATAAACACAGTGTTCCAAGAGGAGCTAGCTCAGGTGATCGATGAATATTTCCATATTAACCTGGGTAGTCTAACCAGCATGGCCCCAATCTGGGAGAATTTAAAGCCTATATTCGGGGTATCACAATTGCAAAACACGGAGGGGTGCTCTGCTGTATTCGAAACCGATTATATAAGCTGGAAGACGAACTGAAAGAATTGGAGCACGTGGTGCAAGCTGGGTCCAGCCCACAGATACTAGCACAGACTAAGGCTAAGCTAAGGGGATATAATAAATTAGCACAAAACGAGTTGACGCACCTAGAAAAGTATGACTCAGCTAGGTTATAAGGCGAAGGTAAGTGACCAAGCGCCACTCTGGCGGCCCTACTTCGTCCTAATCGAGCAGAATATGAGGTCCCCATGGTGCACGATGCACAGGACGTGACAATACGTGGAGCAACACAAGTAGTGGATAGATTTCGCAATTATTATGCCGGCTTGTATACTTTGTGACAAACACAGGATGAGGATACCACGTCTGAGTATTTATCCTGCATTGCAATGAAGTGGCTCTCCAACGCTCACAGGGAGAGGCTGATGGCCTCTCTCTGCACAAGTGAGATTGGGGCTGCGCTTAAAGACAAGCCCAGTGAGAAGGCACCGGGATCGGATGGCCTCACTGTAGCCTTTTATAAGGCATGCCAGGACAAACTTATTTCACTCCTGGTCAACCTTTTTGAAGAGATGCCCCGAGAGGGCATTATGCCTCCAACAATGTGGGTAACACTGCTGAAAGCGTTATTAAAGCCAGGCAAACCCCCAGAGCAGTGTTCATCCTATAGGCCTTTATCATTGCTAAATACTGACACACAATTGCTTGCCAAAATATTAGCGTTCAGGTTAGCTCCTCTATTTAGCAGTATTATAGGCCCTGTATTATAGGCCCTGAACAATCTGGGGTTTTCCCCGGGCGGTCACTAACCAGTAATCTCTGCACTCTCTTTGGTGCAATATCACACATAGTCCCCAGTGTCCGAGTCCCAAAAATAATCCTCGATGCTAAAAAAGCATTTGACTCAGTTGAGTGGTCCTTTATGATGGCGGTGCTGCGATGGGTGGGCGTTGGCGATGTATTTCTAGAGCAAATTCAGGTTCTGTACACTAAACACGTGGCGTGTGTGCACATGAATGGAATACTATCCTCTCCAATATCAATTACAATGGGAACAAGACAAGGATGCCCGATCGTGCTGCTGCTATATGCCCTAGTTGCGGATCCGCTGGCGTACGCTTTTCGTGAATACCATGCTCATCGGAACATCAGAATCCCCAATTATAACCTGATAATCTATGCAGATGATACACTATTGTATGTATGTGACCCCAAACAAAATCTAACTCCAGTACTGCGCGAGGTAGTAACGTTTGGGGGGATTCGGATTTATCCATAAACTGGAAAAAATTCACTTACCACACCTACTCAGCTGGAATTCCCACTAGTGTGGACCAACAAACCAGTGCGCTTTCTAGGGATTCAGATACATACCGATCCAGAAGTGATAGTGGGAGAAAACTATGGGCGTGCAGTGCAGCAACCAACAGAGGTCATGGAAAAATGGATTTGACTCCCCCTATCATTGATAGGCTGTATAGCTATTATGAAAATGATTATTCTCCAGTGCTTTTTTGTTTGTTTGTTAATATACCAATACTATTGCCTAAGACTATGTTCCGCAATATACATACATTGCTGATCCGCCTGGCCTGGGCAGGAAAACAGGTGTGTCAAATGGTCCACACTGGTTCTACCCTACGCATCGGGTGGTCTTGACGCACCTGACCTTGAGGCATACTATAGAGCAGCGCCAATCAAGCACAAGTGTCATTAGCTACACGAGCCGCCAGAACTCCCTCATCTGTATTTAGAGAGAGAGGAAGCTGACCCACTGACACTCCCACAATACTTACTTAGTACTACTCGCCGCAAATTTCATACAACAGACCCCATAGGCGTCACAAGATATCTGCTGCGGAAAACAGCACACGAACTGTAGATTAAATTGCTGTACTCACCGAAACCCTCAATTGAATGGTGCGTATGGTTCCCTTTGAGGGCAGCCAGGGCAGCAATTCAGACGTTACATACCCTGAAGATACGCTGTATGGGTGACTTCTTTGTAGACGGGGTCCTCAACACCTGACATGACGCCGCTTGCTCGATACCTCTAACATAGGGCATGTCAATCACTGCGCACATTTTTAGGGCCAGACACATCAGAACCACAGGAAATGGCTCCACTGACCTAACTATAACAGACAAATTCCTCCCGCCGGGGTATTTTATCACTATATAAGCTCATGCGATCAAATGCTGCCCTGATAAACCCAGAGGTCCAACAGGACTGGCAGGATAACCTGGGAATAGGAATAACAGACAAAAAATGGCTACACTGCTGCACAATAACTAAAACTATGTCACAAAGTGGGCAGCATCGATTGGTATATTTTAAATACCTCAATCGGACATATTATATCCCAGGACACTTATACAAATATGGGTTGAGTAATGACGATAGATGTACGAGATGCAGAGCTGAGGGGCAGAATTTGGGCACCTAGCTTGGTTTTTCCCTGGGATCTGCAGATTCTGGGCTCCAGGAGGGGGTAGGGCTGTCACTACCAGAGTCGCCACTTATATGACCCTACTGGCCTTCGATTACGACGTACCTAAAATGTATGGGCGCTTGGTGGCTCTAGGTATTTTAATGGCACAGAGAAGGATAGCTATGCGCTGGATGAGGGGCCCCTTTCCAATAATATGGCACAATGACATGACCCACTGTAATACTCAAGCAGACACCTATAATGCTCTCAAACCGCGCGACATATGAGGGCCATATCAAGCACACTTGAACAAAATGACAAATATGGAAGATGTAGACAATAATCAGAAAGCAACAAAATCAGAGCAAGGGGTAGTTACTACAAGTGTTGAATGAACTGCGCAAGTAATGCCACTTAATAAAGGAATTGTCGCTGCTTGTCAAAGAATGCTGACGCATTTGCCCTCAAGGGTGGAAAGGAATGAGGAGTAAAATAAAATTCCCCTGGCATGACGACTGGTTAAAAACAAGGTGCGTGCTGTTTAGGCTCCATGTATAATTCAGTCTTAATTTTCTCTCCAGGCTTTATCTAAATGGATATGTACTTCCTCGCAATATGGAAATGGTTACTACTTGTTAAATGTTGTAATTGATGCTATTAGATGACACAAAGTATGACTGTGTGCAAAATGATAAATAAAGATTTTTAAAAAAATTTAAAAGGCATGTTGGGAAACCGAGTCTGCACCTGAGGATGGTACGACATGGACATAAACCAACCTTGTCTTTTCAGTACCACTGCTCCTACAAGCTGACAGAATCAAGCATTCGAAAAATTTATTGCTGCATCTATAATGGAAGCTGCTGCATTTTCACCTTTCTTCACAGTGGTCTTAGCCTCTTATCTCCTGTTCTCAGGGATTAAGTCTACGAGAGTTAAAATGCCATGCACCGTTTGGTGGTCAAAGAGGCCTAGCATGAGCATAGCATCTGCTGCTTGAGGGAACTCGCTGCCATGGAGATGACTTTACTGCCTAAGTTGTCAAAACATCTTTCATCTCTATCTGTAAGCTTAAGGTATCGGATTTATGAACTTTTTTGCAACCAAGTCATGCCATCACAACGCCTAAACTTCTCAACAACACTTGGCGTTCAACCAGTCCATGATATTTTCTTCAGGCCTCACCCTCTTTCCGTCCATCGTGGAGAATTCTGTACTACTCCTCTTAACTGTTATCTTTTCCCCTCTTTACATGTTTTAAAAGTGTAAAAATATCAATGAATTCCCTTTTCCTTAGGGAAGTGCCATGCTATTGATTGTCTTGGAGCTCCCCTGAGATTGAGGTTGTTTTTTCTACCTCTGACAAAGAGTCTACTGTAAGTACAGACTGGCCCATGTGATTAAACGACTGTGCCGTGTTGTTACTGCGGGTACCTGTTAATCTGGTCTGTAGTTGCTGCCTCCGTCTGATCCCATACATTTGTGACTAAAACGTTCATTTTTTTTTTTTTATTGAAAACCAAATGTAATACAATACAATAAATCCAGCTGTACGTCATATAAAATTTCATCAAAAATAATTGCACACATATTAATGAATAATAAATAGCGTATATTGATCAATACTTGGTATTTTCGTTCACTATTCTTTACATGAGCCATTTTCCGAATCCATTCGATTTTAGAAGGAATTAAATCTGATCGCCATTTTTGAAGTAAGAGAGATCTGGCGACGGCCATACCAATATAAAGTATTTTACTCCACTTCTGTGCTGCCTGCAAATCTGGATCATAGCCCCACAATATCAATTGATCATTCCAGTTAATTGAAATTCCGCATTCTATTGTGAAAAATTCAAAAATATCACTCCAAAACTTCTGAATCAGTGGGCACTGTAATATTATGTGAGTCCAATTTGCGGCTGGGTGGATATGGCAACGGAAACAATGACCCGATTGACTAGGATAGACCTTAGCAATAAAGGCAGGAGTTCTATACCATAGCCATTTACTGAAATAAAGCATCCTTCTCCAGTTAGCGCCTCTAATTGAACTGAAGTTTAAGCTATTGATTGTAGTCCAGATATTAACTGTAAGTTCTTGATTTTCATATTTACCCCACTTTGTAATTGCCTTAGTCTCCAAATCTGACCCTTTGATTCTAGTGTTAGAATCCGGGGTCTCTGGTTGGCGCAGGTACACACTTGTGACAAGCAGGGCCCCTTTCCTCTAAGTCAGGGCGTAGGATTATCTCTTTAAAAATAATCCCTGCTCACCCTCTAGGTAACGTGGCGCGAGCAGTCAGGCTAGATTCCAGAGGGCATTAGGTTAAGCGTTCAAGATATCCCACAGAATAATCACCACCCCACCACACAGAGACACAAGGCTGTATTTATGAAAATATAGTTCTTTATATAAATCTCTTATGCAGGCTTCAAATACAGTCTTCTCTCTTTAAATAAGATTCCAGTTACTTTCAAGGCTTTTAGGCAGTCCACAGATGTAAAAATGGCAATGTTCTACTGAAAACAAGCTTCTTTGGGGTATTGTGCGCTTCCTAGCGCCTCCGGTACGCTTCGTACCGCTGTTTTGTCGTGTCGTGCCGTTCCTCATGCTTCTCGCGTGAGCACGCGTACTCGGGACGTGAACCGTACGGACCGTACCCTCGTAGGTACGTGTCGTACATGTTCGGTACGCCTCTCTCCAAACCTCACGCTTCCCGCGTGAGCACGACAATGTATTTGATACTGGATGGGCCGCACAGAGACATGGACGTGCCGTACACGGACGACAGTGCAGGTACGGCTCGTACGGAGTGAAGTACGTGTCGCACCAAGGCGGGCAGTTCTCAATACCTTTGGTCTTGGGCAAGAGGGTTGCAGCAGCCTCAGGGGTCCTTAGAGGGGCGTCCCACGTCGCGTTGTTGTCCCTCCTGATCAGCGGGCGGCGATGGTTCGTGGGGCGCTTCGGATGGTCCCAGGCACACGACCCAGTTCAAAAGCAGGAGGGGCAGCTCGGGGGCAATTTCTTCAGCGCGTCGCGCTGTCGGCTTCACTCAGGGGACGAACGGTGCACGGGTCCTTGCAGTGATCTCGGCGGCGCAGGGTCGCAGAGGCTCGGCGCTTGGAGCCTTCTCAGTCTCTTCTTTGCGGTGCAAGCTACGGCTCGGGGGCAGTTGCTTGCGGTGCTTGGGCCAGGCAGGCAGGCCCTTGCGGTGCTTACAGTAGCCCCGGTGGCAGACGTCGCGGTGCTCAGATGAGGGGCACACAGGTCCTCTGGGGTCAGCGTTACAGGATCGCCTCCAGCAGCTTCTTTCTTCTTGGGGAAAGGTAGCGCCCACTGTTCCTGGGGCGCAGGTCAGGGGGCAAGTTCACCAGCAAGCCCTTGGAGATTGTTTAAAGCACAAGTTGATTAAAAGTCTTTTCTTCTCAAGTCCTTTCTTCCTCTCCTTCTTGCAGCAAGGCACCCACCACAGGCCAGTCTCACAGGTCAGAGACAGTAGTCCTCCATGCAGCTTTCCCAGGTCCTTCTCTTCGGGCAGAGTTTCTTCTTGGCACAAACAGGATCTGATTTCTACGGAGCAGAGCTCCTTTTTTTATAGCACAATTCTTTTGTTCTTTGTCGCCAGGGGGCCTGGCTCAGTCCAGTTTTGGAGCACTTTGTTGTGGTGACTCTGCTCTTTCCTTTCAGCAGCAGGGCAGAGACATCAGCCGCTCCACAGGGGGCGGAGCCGGCATTGTGGTGGCAGAGCACAGGTCTATTCAGAGTCAAAGGTGTACTCCTCCCAGCCATCCTGGTGTAATCTCTCTACCCACCACCTGGCAGCCAGCCTGTCTCCTGGAATTCCCCAGCCCTGCTCCTTTACTGTTACTAGGCAGAACACACACACACAGCAGAGGCGGACTGAAATGGCCAGGTCAGTAAATACTAACTTTCTAAAAGTAGTATTTACAAACACAGGATATTAAAATAAACTTTACTAAAATAAGTATTTTATAATTCTGAGTTCAGGCATACTAAACTTGACTTTCTACCATGCTCTATGAGTCCACTGGGATTACAGCGTGTAGTAATTCCAGCAGCCCATTCTGGCCTATGGAGAGCAGGTAGCCTTCAATAGTGAAAAACGAAAATGGCTGTAATTCACTATTAGGACAAGCCACACACATCAGGGCATGTCCTACCTTATACCTACAATGCACCCTGCCCTTGGGCCTACCAGAGGGGTGACTAATATGTAGTTAAGTGAACGTTTGGGGACTGGCAAGTAGGTGCACTTGCGCAATCAGCGCGACAGTACCAGACCGCGTGCAGGTTCTGCAGTGGCAGACCTGAGACACATTTTACGAGGCCGCTTCTGTGGGTGGCACAACCAGTGCTGCAAGCCCACCAGCAGCATTTGTATTTACAAGCCCTGGCACTCCTGGTGCACTTTACTAGGGGCTGATAGTAAACCAAATAAGCCAAACATGGACACCAATCAATGTATACACTTTTCCAAAGGGAGAACTTGCACTGTGGCACTGATTAGCAGTGGCACAGTGCCCTGAGCAGCTAACACCAACAAAACACAATGAGGCACATCAGCAAAAAGTGGAAGGGAAACTCACGCCAAGGTGCCAGGTCTAACATCTAGCTAGTATTTATTTCCACTCCCCAGGTTTTTTTATTAGTTTATCTCCCAGCAGATCATAAACTAGCTGTTTCTGAGTCAGAATATGAAACAAATCGAGATTTTTGAGAAATTTACTAAGGGTAATATATGAACCTTAGAGGAGAAAATCTCCAGGGATTAATTGAGACTTTTCTCTGACGCTAATCCATTTATTGTTCCGAACAAAAACCCAGCTTTCGACCAGATTTGAGAGAGAATAGCTGAGTTTTAGATACCTGCTTAGATAAAAAGTTCAGCAGTGGGAGTTATATCATTAATAAGTGGGATAGAATAACGTCTAAAAAAGGCCTGATATTTATAAAAAAAAAACAGTGCAGACACTTATATCTGACTAATTTTGGAGAACGAAATATTGCTAATGGGTGATGGATCTGGTTGTCTTTAAACATTAAGTTCATGAAAAAGTTAATAAAAGAACCCGACTGTAAACCCTGCTTAAATCTAGACATGTATTGTGCAAAATAGTATTCTTTGAGATTGGGGAGGGCTAAACCGCCATCTTCCACATTTTCATATAAAGTGCTGAGTGCAATTCTGGGAATTTTCTTATGCCATAGAAACGCTGTAAACATTGACTCTATTTTTGTAAAAAAGGAATTTAATAATACGCAGGGAATTGTAGAAAATAGGAAACTAAACAGTGGAAGCACTGACATTTTGATCAGGGCAACCCTTCCTAAAATGGAAAGCGGAAGAGAATCCCAGCAGAAAAATAAGTCCTGAACTTTTCGTAATAACGGAACGAAATTCAGATCATACAGATCTGAAACAAATGGTGAGAAGTAGACCCTTAAATACCGCTTAGGATTCGGATTAAAACAGGAAAGAATATAGGGCTGTAAGATCTCCGGTGTACATCCACTCAAAATGATCTCCGTTTTTCTTTTAATAATTTTATAGCCGCCAAATGACTTATATAAGTCAAACATCCGAAAAACTTTGGCCTGCGATTCCTCTTCAGGTTTTATTAAAAGCATAATGTCGTCGGCATATAATTTAATATTAGCCATAGACGGAAACGGAGGACTAATATGCCAATTCTTTCTGATCGCAATCGCAAGAGGCTCAATAAAAAAAGTGAATAGCACCGGAGATAGCGGGCAGCCTTGTCTAGTTCCCCTTTTTACTTTTACCTGACCGACCTGTGTAGAATTAATAATGATGTTAGCCGCAGCATTCTTATATAAATTTGCCACCAAATCTATAATTTTGGAAGGGATTCCAAATTTTGTTAAAATACAAAATAAAGTCTCCCATATAACCAAGTCAAAGGCCTTTTCAGCGTCCAAAAGCAAAACTAATGCTGGAATCTTTCGAGTTTCAAAATAATCCAGTGCTTCCACTAAAAAATGCATATTAGTTCCCAATTGCCTTCCTGCAATAAAACCATTTTGATCAGAGTGTATTAAATGCGACGCATACCCATTAAAACGATTAGCTAAAAGTTTCGTAATTAGTTTATAGTCTGTATTTAAAAGAGTTATCGGGCGGTAAGAATTAGGGTCCTCACCACTTTTCTCTTTTTAAAAAAAACTAACTACATTCCCTTCTCTAAAAGTTTGTGGTATGGGTCCTCCTTCCAAAATTGAATTAGCCAGAGTAAGGAAAAAATCCAAAATCTCGCTAGCAAATGTTTAAAAAAACTCTGAAGGGAGGCCGTCTGGACCACAGGCTTTACCATGCGGAAGGTTCTTAATAGCTTCCCCTAGCTCTTCTCTTTCCTTTTCCTGAAGAAACGCTTCCAACAATGGCTTATTAATGGGTTGTTCATAACCATATATCTTCTCAAAATGTTTGAGTATAATGTCTCCTATTACTTCCCTATCCTCAATGCGGTGGCCTGAAATAAGGCAGTTTAATGCCCGTTCCCTTGCTTGCCAAGCTAGGAATCTTCCGGTGTAATTACTCTCCTCATAGATTTTTTGCCTATGCTGCTGATAAGAGAGCTCACTTTTTACATAATAATTTTCTGCAAGATTCCGTTTGGCCTGCTCCCATTGTCTATGGTTTGCCGGGGTAGGGTTGGCAAGAAAATTATTTAGAAATCTTTGCAAATTTTGTTCAAGCATTTGTTTTTCCTCTTTCCTTCCCTTTGAGATCTCTGCATCTTTAGCCACTACAAGCCCGCGAATAAAGGCCGGAAAAGTGTCCCAAATCATATGTTAGGGGCTGAGCCATAATTTCGGTCGAAAAACTCTCTAATTTCAATTTTAATTAAGGAAATCCAGGTATCCTCTGATAGGTACTGATAATTTAATTGCCATCTTCTTAAGGCTTTCTTACCTTCCCCTAGTTATAACTCTAAACTAACCAGTGCATGGTCCGAAAACCCGCTCTGAAGATTTTTTTGTGATTTAAAACACAAACTCTGGGAGATAAGAAAAAAATCAATCCGTGAGAACGACTGGAATCTCCCTGAAAAACAAGTGTAGGCCGTTTCAGTAGGAAATGCAGCACACCAAGGGTCGACAATATCAAGTACTGGGCTGTAACTTTGAACCACTTTGAGGGATTGATGCTTTAGGTGTTTTTTCTCTTTTGTTGAAGAATCAATCTTTGGATTCATCAACAAATTAAAGTCACCTCCCACAATTATCTCCCCTGACACTAATAATAAAGATTGAAAGAATGCCTCATAAACGGTGAGATTATACTCCACTGGAGCATAAATACTTGCAAATGTCAGGGGTCTATTTCTTACCTTGCAAGTGATCCAGCACCATCTTCCCGCCTGATCACTTGCTGAGTTCACCACCTCTACCTGGATTTTCTTACTTAAAAAAATAGCTGTTCCTCTATGGGCAGCAGAAGAGGAGGAGAAAACCTTATGCACAGCCCATAATTTAAACATTGGGAACTCTGCTACTTTACCCGCTGGATATGTGTTTCTTGCATCAGGATTTCCCCTGGATATTCTGTCTTAATCCAGGCTTCTATAGCCCTCATCTTTCTCTCATTATTGAGGCCGTTAACGTTGAAGGAAATTACTTTCAACAATTCCCTACCCCCCTCCAATCTCCCTTTCATTAGATCTATCAAAACATCTCAAGCAAAATTCCCAATTGTTTTTAAATACTTGTGTAACAGTACCCAGCTCCCGTATTCCCAGGGCACCTAGCAGTGAGGAAAATAACAGTCCCCCCTTCAATTTATCTAATTCATGCTGGACATATGGATTAAGCTCATAGAAATGTTTTTCATTTTTCTCGATATGCTCCCTCTTCACCCCTGTGAACCCTCCCTTATAACCCCCCCACCCCCAAGGAAGTGTGGTAACTTCTCCTGACCACGCTGGCCACCTTCACACCCTCCCTCGACATTTGTTGGGTGTCATGACCTTACACCCTAGGTGGCCGTGAGTGACCCCTCTACCCTCCCCTTAGAAAAAAGACTAAAGTTAATAATATTACCCATTTGGCATTGGCAACTCTTTTTTTTCCCCTCTCCTTCCTTCCTTCCCTCTCCTCTCTTCCTTCCCTTCAATCTGCGCAGTGTAGCAAAAGAGTAAGATAAGTTATATGAGTGTTAAACAGAGCCAATAGATATAAGTCAACTACAACCCTAATAGATCTAATGCAGCCACTGATAGATAAATAAATAAATAAATAAAGTGCAATGTGCAATATATACGATGGGCCAAAAAAAACCAAAAAAAACAAAAAAGCCTTTCATGCAACAAAAGAGCTATCAACCACCTCCCTTCATAAGAAATTGAGGTAGACCATATATCAACTCCATATCAGGCAAGGAAAGGCATGATAAAGAGCATACTAAAGTGCAAAATATCCTAAATATTAATCTGTAATGCATCAATAAGCCTGCATATCACCTCTTCCACGCACATCGTGGAAAAAAGGTGCGGGCCTATAAAATGCCATAAAAAAAATAAAGAGATATCAGTAGATGCTCCATATAATAGCCATATAGAAGAGAAAGGATAAAGTGCGATATGTAATATGCAAAATGTGCAGAAAAGTGCAAGTTGTACATCCAATCTATGGGCTTACTATAGCATATAACTATATAAAGAGTTTGGCAAAACGGACTACAATTGCTGCATCCCCCTTGGAAAAAATACCCTGCACAATGCGTTACACAATGCGTTAAAGAACGACCCCGAGGGACAGCAAAAAAAAAAAAGTGGAGAGAATACAATGCAGAATAACAAAGAGAGAGAGAAAAAAAAAACCTGAGTTTAACCATTCACTTAATGAGAGACTATCACAGACTATGAAAAACTAAACTTAAGACTATTAAAATAAGTCTGTTAATCACTCATTTTTCATTGTCTTGGGCCATCTTCAAAAGTAGTTCTTGAGCTTCTTCAAGAGAAGACCATAGATGGAACCTTCCTTTCCATAGGACCTTTAATTTGGACTGCTGGGCAATCGAAGCCTAGTCTCCTGCATTCTTGAATTGACTCAGCAATCGTACAAAGTCCTTCCGTCTCTGTGCTGCTGCCGCCGACATATCAGGGAATGCTCGCACTCTGCCTCCACCGGGTAGGGCAATTTCTCTCTTCTGGATTGCTTTGGTTAATACTGTCTCTCTATGCGGTAATCCGAAAAGTTCACAATCATTGTCCTAGGGTACTTTGCTCCAGGAGATTTGTGAAAAGGAACTCTATGGGCCCTCATTATTGTAAGATCTTCCGGGGCGTTATCCAGCAGATGGTTTCTAATTAATGATTCGATATAAGCCACCGGGTTAGGTTGACCATCTATGCGTTCACTGTCCTCCGGAATCCTGGTGAAACGCAAATTTGAACGCCGTGCATAGTTCTCCATCTCGTCTATCTTATTCTGAGAGACCTGGACTTTCTTCTGGAGAGACGCAATGTCCGAATCACATAATGCAGAGTGGTCCTCGATATCAGATACTCGATGTTCCAATTCTTTAAGTCTTTCAGGTATTTGCTGAACCATAGTTTCAATCTTATCTAGACGTTGATGCAATAATGAGAGTTCCTGTGCTTGTGCGGTTTTACACTCTCGGATTTCTCCCAGAATAGTTTCAAAGAGCAGCTGCATCTGTGTTAATGGGACAACCATAGAGTGGGCCGAGTTTGCCGGGTCTACAGGGTTTACAGGGTCTAAAACAATATCAGTAGTATCCTGCTCATTATTAGTATTGTCCTTTCCCTGCTGGAACTCTGGATTCCTTACTTCTGGCCCTGCGTCTAATCCAGGTTCGAGTTCGAGTTCGAATTCGGGTTCTGGTCCCATTGATAGCTCGTGCTCATGCTGTACTGGGGGAAGTGGAGACCCCAGGGCTTCACCTCCCCTGGAATTATTTTGTAACATTCCCATCATTACCCCCTGATTCGCCTGAGCGGCCGCTAGCAGCTACCTAGGTTGAATCTGATCTACCAGGCTTTTTTCAGGGAGAGTCTCTGCTTCCTTCCCCGGCGGGAGCCTAGTATATATAGCAATGGCTGTGCCTTTCTCCTGATTTTCAGAGGGCCTTTCTAGAGGAAAAGTCTTGTCCGCTGAATTGACCAGTGTAGTCATCTGATTGATCTTACGATTCATAGAGAAAACCGGGTATTCCTTAGAGGGATTGGTCCCAGCACCCAAAGTTAACAACTCTACTACTGCTCCTTCCACGACCTTGCCTTCCACTCCAGTTCCTAGATCTGGTGAAAATTCCAATGAAGTAGAGGTAGGGGTAGGGATAGGGGTAGGAGGAGTTCCAGGAGAATCTGATAGTGTTGAGGAGAATTTCTGGGACAGAAGGGCCACTTGAGAGGTTGTAACGTTTCTATCCCTCTGAATATTCTGAGCAGTTTTACCTCTTCTCACAGCCAGGATATGAGCCTGGGCTGTCTGACGCCTGGCTTTCTGAGCTGATGAAGGGGAGGTAGGGGGGACTGTGACTGGGGCTCAAGCGCGTGCTGTTGCGCCTCTCAAAACCATCTGGCGCATAACTCTTAATTAAGTCCCCAGATCACTCCATTGAGCAGAGTAGGACAGAGTATTAGTTCACCAAGGGAATTTTCAAATCACAGCAGACTCTTCGTCAGAACTGGCCAAGCACTTTCCTTACTTTCTCAGCTTTTAATTGGGCTCTATGAGTGCAATCAGTCTCAGTTCGTTGCTCACTAACTTCTGCTGTTCAGCTCCTCGTTTCCTTTTCGCCTTCTTTTTTCTCCTTACCCCTCCTTTCCTTTCCTTTTTTCCTTTTTTTTTTGTTTATGCCTCTTTCGTGTCTTATTTCCACCCCCTCAAGCTGTATTGCTGTATTGCTCCACCCAGTCCCGGATATCTCCTCTGGATCCTCCGTACCTGGATTATTTCTTCTTCCAAGAGGCTCCTCGTCCTGTTTCTGTCCCAGTGATCTGTACAGCCGCCGTCTCTCTCCAGCCCCGGACAACACTCTGGCTGCCTCCTGAAGAGCGGCCGCCGAAGCACCAGCGAACACCGGGCAAGACAAGCTGCTGTCAAAATGCCCGGCAAAGTCGTGACACAGAGCCCCACCAAACTGGGAGCGCGAAGACCTCTTTACCGCTCAAAATCCAATGGGCGTCTCCAGCTCACTTCTTCCAGCGATGGCGTCCAGCTCTCAACAACCTCCAATTTCCGAATCCACGGCACCCCTCACAGCCTGCGCAAAAGAAGAGAGAATCCCTGCCTCGTCTCGTGTCCTGCCGCAGGCCACAAAGAGCTTCACTCGGCAAAATCCCGGCGAAATTCTCCCGAAAATCACCCGCATCACTAACACGCTGAAAACGCCAGCCAGGTACGAGTCGCCATTACTGTGGGTGGGGCAGCGGGTCACCTGTGGCTACTCGGAGGCGTGGTTCTCCGTAGCCATCCCACTGATGACTGAAACTTTCTTGATAGAGGTGTTGGGCTTGTTTTGATCAGCCCACATACAACTAGCTGCCTTTTTCCCCTTACCCAAAACAGTACCCAGAGCAACATCGTCCGAATGTATCGCTTAACTTAGTAAAGCCAGTAACTCACCCCAAAATTTCATTCTGGCCCACTATGGGCCTGTCTGAGATCGTAACCTTTGCCTCTGCTAAGTTTGTGGTTTCCTAAGTGGTTGGAGGGCAAAATGGGTCAACCCCGCTAGAGGCAAATTTGTGTGGGGGCTTCACTTCTGAGACAAGAAAGCTGCCTGTTCTACCTCCAGATCTGTCTTCTGTTTGTTTTTATTTAGAGGCCCCAACTCTTTTGGTAAGTCTTTTCCAGGCCCCAAATTGTTCTCCTTGTTGTGGGTTAATGTTCTGCCCCTCCCATATTGGGGGTTCAGGCCGGGGCTGCAGCCCACTTGTTGCTGTCTTGATTGTGTCTGACTCATTGCTTTCTCCTACCCATGAGCCTGTGCCAATGCTGCAAAACGCGCTCAAAATTCCGAAGCCAATGCACCATTGCCCGGGGCCAAGGAGCTCTCAGTGCATAATATCGACTTCACTATTCATGGAATTCATCCCGTCTCCCATCATTCTCCCAGACCTCCCTCAATGAGTGCTTGCCAGCGGTGTGGCTTTAGCTAGCTTGTCCATGGCATAACCAGTGGCTCACCAGCTTGTACTACTCGGAATCTGTATGCTCAGCACTGGAGAAGGCCTCACACTCTCCTTCCAGTATGTCAGACGTCAGCATCCAGTTTTGCGCTGCCTCGCTGGATTCCATTTTAAAAAAATTGTTTTTTGGACCGGTTTCGGGGTTTCACCCCTCTTCAGCCAGTATAGCTTGCCTCGCTGGATTCCAAAAGTGAGTTCCAGTAAGGTGGAGCAGGTTTACATACCCTCACGATCCCCATCCCTCCTGCCCATGGTGCAGCAAATGGCCTTTGAAGTGGCCAGTCCTGGCCCAGAGAGGTGAGAATCTTTCCTGGGGATGGGTGCAGTCTTTCCTCCTGGCTGGTGTAAGTTCCTTTCTTGGGGCAGCCTTGACCATTCCGGCTAATGTGTGAGGTGTCCCCCCCCCCCCAGGGGACCCTGGCTAGTACCCTGACCCCTTGATCTCCCCTGTGGGTATGGGCCAGGGGCACTCTTGCCAAGAACATGCAGGCTTCAAGTCTGCAGAGCAGAAACTAAATACAGTGTGTCTACATGTGAGTACAAATACTAATATGATGAATCTTACACTTTCTCTTCGTGATTTAAAGGAAACGTGCCCTGAGAAACCAGGTATGGGTTTTTCAATGAGCAGAGTCCAAATACAAACTGTTGAGTCTAAAGAAACAAGCAGGGAAACATGCCAAAAGAGGTGCAATTTTTCACGCTACAGACCCACTGAAACAAACACATAAACACAATTAAAATTAAAAGCCCCCACACCGCATATCTCACCCCGGTGCGCCTTCATCGGGCGGGGTTCAGTCCGACCACAGTTTGTACCAGGTGTGGCCACGATCCAGCTGACTTCCTTCACATGGTATGGACCTGCCCCCACCTGGCGCGGTTGTGGAGGGACATCGAGGAGGAACTCACCGAAATCTTAGGGTGGGAGGTCCCCCATGACCCAAAGCACATGATCCTGGGCATCACTGATGGACTGGATGGGTCTCGTAATGAGAAATTGTTTTTTACTACAGCTATGGTGGTTGCCAAGAGAGACATTGCGGCGTCCTGGAAATGCCCTGAACCCCCGAGTGTGGGGCGATGGCGGACTGGGGTGGACTGGTGCGCCACACAGGAGAAAGTCATGTATGTGGCACGGGGTGCCCTAAAAAGTATCAAAGAGTCTGGGGGACATGGTTGGGGGGAGGTCTAGACTTAAGGGGATCATCCTAATTCATTCTGCTTTGTGTTTATTAGTGTCTGTGTACTGGGTAGTGCAATTTTGTGTATGTTGTCCTAAATCATTATGGTATGGTGCTGAATGGTTGGTGCTTTCTTTTTGCAAATCAATAAAAATGTGTTTATCAAAAAAAATTGAAAAGCCCCTGAGGCTAGCCACTTATGGGTAGATACGCAAGCCATAATGACTCACGAGCACACAATTATCATGATCTCGCACATGATAACACTGGCAGCAACTTAAATGACATGTAATCAGTACAAACCCTATATCCCCTGTGATGTACTGCACACAAAACCACACGTAGCATTATAAATGACATCACCAATTATATTCCAATTGACATCACCAATGACATCATTGATGCCATCTCTCACAATTGAGTTAGTTAGAAAATGATCATGTGGAGTCATAAGTGCCAGGATCAAAGACCAATGCTGAAAAAATCCTATTCGAAAGAGAACAAAGATGGGTACACCGCCTCTGCACAGACACCAATGGATTGAATGATAACATACCCTGGTTAAGTTTCAAATAACTTCGTGCAAGGTCTTGACCCTGAACACCCAAAACGTGAGAAGTCCTTCCAAAACTATGCCAGATGCAATCTCATGTTGTACCTATGATGCGATGGACAATATCATGTTTAACACGAGATAATCATAATCCAGACCCCAACTTGCTCTCGACAAAACTTCCCGTTGTTTAGCCTTAAAGAGAATGACATTCACAAAACATCACAAGGCTCTTGCCGTGAAAAACAAAATCTAAAATAGATGTACTAACCAATCACCAACACATATCAAACGTTGAAACTTCTAAAAGTAAAGCCTTTTGCATGTATAGCCTCTTTTTCCATTTTAAATTTTAATTACAGCTCATAAATTATTTACAACTTTAAAAACAAGCCTTTTGCGAATACTACTTCTTTTTTAATCAAAACTACACTTCATAGTGCATATCACGTCATACACATAACGAGTCTTTCTTCGATTCATACCAACGATGACAGATAGAGTCCTTCCTCGATCTCTATGAAGAAAGCACAAAACGGCAAGAATACGGGATCTCGTTCAGTACGAGCCCTGCAAGCCAGCGTCAGCACAAGCTGTGCAAAGCCCGCAAAGGAGGTACGAAGGAGGAATCCTGTGAACGGCTAGCAGCTCTACAGCCCTCAACAACCACACGGTATTTAAAACCACCCTACCCCCACCCATCCCAGCCCTATCCCGTTTCTATTTACAGGCTACGCGCTTACGGTGGCAGGCAGCAGCCGCAACACGGATGCGCCCAAAAGGAAAAGAATAACCTTAAGATACTGGTAGAGTGATTGTTTATGAAAATCATCATAAACCCCATTCTTTGAACTGGAGAATACCGATTCACACATTCACTAGGTCCTGAGGAATGCCCAACGACCCCCTCCAGGGGCGCTAGAGGGGCAGAAACATGTCGACCATTTTTGATTTGGACACTTTAAAGTGCTGGGGTTACATAATCTGACCTACTGCACCACCATTTTTTAGAAGTCTACCAATACACCTGACAGAATAAATTTTGCTTTTTGAAGGTAGTACTGGTAAGACATTTTTAACGTTAACTTCTCACGTTATTTTGCACCTTTTTTGCACCAATATTTCTGATCACTACTGCGAATTAGCGGTTCCCTCCAGGTGGAGGAAGCATAACACACAAGAGACCCGATGATAATGCTTACACGTATTTAAAAGGCGGAGAACCAAGATACACCGCCAATACCATCAAAAATACGTGATTGAGGGTTCTCATAATACCTATTTAGGTATTAGTGGTTCAGAAAACGACCCGAAAGACCCCTATTTCCAGTTACAAGTGATCCATTCCCTTATGATTCATGATATATAACTAGGAAGAAGAATGGATGACTGCTCCTTCTAGCTCCCTTCTCTTGATCACAAGATAAGTGCCAGCAACAGTAATGCCATAAAGGATGCCTTATCTTAACATTGATGTAATAAAATGTGTTATTTGGGATGTCATTAGAGAAGTGTCATAAATGATATAATTTATGAATGCCATAAATGATGTCACACGAGCTCATGAGGAGTGAATGGCAGACGTTTGAGTTGTGGTTTGCATAGCCAAATACTACTGGCCAGCTTCAGGGGACACAAGGGTTTTGTTTCGCACCTTTAACTATACGTTTCTTTTACCGAAAGGTTTTTATATTATTTAAAACATATATTAATGTTTTATGAGCCAAACAAACCGTAATTATGCCTAACACATTTGTTTATGTGAATGTTATTTTGTTTTGTATATTATATTACATCCAACTCCCTTTTTTCGGATACCACTAATCCCAGCAGTCTGAATGGCCAACAACTATGTGCACAGCCTCCAGTCCTGTGTAATGGGGAAGGATGGAGTTTGCCCAATTTCTGCACCCAACACCATGCAGCATAACCCTCACTGTGCAGAGGATTGCATGCAACCCACTGTGCAGCTTATCAATTGCCTGCAAACCTGAGTTGGCCATAGGTCCTGGCTTGTGGCTAACACCTGCAGATATTGTGCAGCTAACTCATTTTGTACATGGCCTTTAGATGTGCATAATGCAGTTTGGTTCCAGTTCTTTCTCCTGTGACCAGGCCTGGCTCCCATTGCACTGTATAGTGAACCCCTACAACTCATAGCCTTCAGCATGTGCAGCAGGGATTGGCCATGCTCTGTGCCCAGGCCCTTCACCCAACCTTCCATGCAGCCAATCTACATTATGCATCACTGTTAGCCTTACCAGGCAGGGCTAGACCACACATAAAGTCTGCATACAACTTCCAGTGTAGAAATCCCCTGCTGTGTACAGCCTTTGGCCATGCAAAGTCCTTGTTTCCAAACCCTCTGTCCAATCGTCTCTGCTGACAATTCCCATTGCCTGGTGACTGGATGCAGGGCCTAGACTGTGCCAAACCACTATGGAGAAGAAGTACTATGACTTTTACGCCATGTTTGCGCCACAAAAGTGATGCAGATTGGCGAAAATTCTTCCTTTTCCTATTTAGGGTCTTATTTACTAGCCCCTTGCACCGCCAGTACATCACTTTTTCTAAAATTAGAAGTGAAGCACCAGCGGCGCAAGGACCTTGTAAATAAGCCCTTTACTTTCCAGTGCTAAACTTGTTTAATGCTGTAAATAACGTAAAAGTAAAGCAAAGCAGCGCTATTGCATTACTTAGCGCCTTGGGGGTGTTCCATGGGTGGACCATGGGCATTCCCATGCAACCACCCAAGGTTTGTGACGCTAAACCCAATTTACTAAGAAAAGTAGACACGGTTTAGCATTAAAAAAACTGTGCCCTTTTGAAGTAGGTGCAAGGAAGGAGAAATGCTTTCATTTTGCCTTCCTTTTCTGACTTTGGACGTGTGCTGCACTGTACAGCACACAAACAAAGAGGGAAAATGATTTAAGTCAATCTATGCATAATATTTTGTACTGGAAGGCTACCCTTCCAGTACAACACCTATAGTAGACTACCGGAGACACCCTTGCACTATGGTGCACCGCAGCTGATTTCAGCGCCAGCGCTAGGGAAAGGGGAGGAGAGTGCCATATTTCAGTAAATGTGGCGCTCTCCTGCTCTCTCCTTTTCACGCAGTGCAGCATTTGCTGCTGCTGCACTGCGCTGCATGAATAAGTGGTAAATCTGCCCATATGTGTTCAAACACCGCTGCACACTGTATTAAGCTGTTGGTCTGCAGCCAAGTCCTACATCCAATAGAATCTGCAACGAACTCCCCCTGAGCACACCCTCAGTCTTGTGTGGTTGCTTCATTTGCAATTCACGTATAAAGCAATGTTCAAAATGCCTCCCTAACTCTTCAGCAGTTATTTTCCAAACGTGATTCATAAATTGGGAGAGCAAATGTGTGAAACATTTACCAGAAGTCCGAGGAAGAATTATTAGCTTTGTTTCAGCCACTTCACTAACATTTTTTTAATGTGAATTTTGACTTTTTTGTGGGACATTTCAATTTCCACTCCTCGCTGATGCCTGCCCTAGGCCCTCAGGGGTTGTTCACCAAACATATCTGAACTGGACATGCCAATTCTTTATACGCACTTGATGAAAAAAATATCTAAGCTAATCTGATATGACATTTTATTCAAAGGTCAGCTTGTGAACCGGTTCATAAACAAAACTGTCAGTATAAATTGTAACAACATTGCACTGTTAATATTTACAAAAACACAGGACAAATTTACACCAGGCATAAACGGGTTACCGTTTAGAACACGCAGTACCTTCGAGACACGATGCGTGATAATCCATCTAGCTAGCAGCTTTTTAAATGTGCGCTTGACCAAATATTCCGTTAAAACTTTAAAGAGTAACTACACATTATAGGGCGAAAACTATGACTCCAACCCAAATAAACTTTATGCAGACTCGAGAAACTGTGCCAAAATTAAAAGCGATCAAAAGATTGCTTTTGGGATGTGCCACTAGACCTAACCATAACTACGGTCGCTATATTCAACTTTATATTTTGTGGGTATTTGTCGATGTATGTGTGTCACTATGCGTATCTTTGTGTGGTGTGTGTGTGTGAGAGAGAGAGAGAGAGAGAGAGAAAGAGGAAGCGCTTTGAGTTATTAGAGACATCAGTCGGATGCACGCGCAGATGAACGATAAGAGATTAATCAAACATCCTTTTCAGTTATCGATGGCTGTGCAGACCTGTAATATTTTGTGCGTGTGCGGTGACTTCTGAGTCCAACACTTTACAGTAGAATGTTTGTACCTATAAACACATTTTTATATTTGTATACACATAGTTAGATAGACAGGCACACAGGCGTTTACACTGAGAGAAAAGACTAGCTAGGCAAAAAGAAAGCCATTGGTAAAAAGCCAGCCACTATATATACAATAGGCATATTGGCAGGCAGGTGGGTGGGTGGTCACGTAGATGGGTAGTATATAGACAGATGGGCGGGCTGACACAGTGACGGATGGGCTAGACAGCTCAGTCGACTGACCGGTGTGGAGACAAAAAGACAAACAGCCACGCAGGCCTACACGAGCATACAGCTGTGTGTGTGCGTGTGTGTGTGTGTTTGTGATAGCAACACTCTATTAAACTATACCAGAGTGAAAACACAATGGAGTGCTGGTCCCATCTCTTGAATTAGAAAAAGAGGTGTTCTTAATGTGAGATATATATATATATATATATATAAAGGTATCATAATGTGCTGCTGTGACTTTTGATGAAATGTCACGGCTCCGGAATTGGGCCTCATTGTTTTTTGCTACACGATATATATATATATATGAGTTATTCCGTAGAACAGATGCAATTGTAACTCCACACCGTCACAGCATATACGGACACGGACCATGAGTAAGTGCTGAATTATTTTATTCTGTGCCTTTTTGCCGCCATAACGTTTCGGCTCCTCCGAGCCTTGATCACATGACATATATATATATATATATATATATATATATATATATATATATATATATATATATATAGAGAGAGAGAGAGAGAGAGAGAGAGAGAGAGAGAGAGAGAGAGAGAGAGAGAGAGAGAGAGAGAGACATCCGGAATAATGAACCCTTCACGAGATCGGAAACACACTTCAGGAATAACACTGCTTCTCTTTCATAGCCAAGTATTGGATGCAATTATGACTAAAAATAGTATGCTTGCTCCCTCACAAACATATGCACGTACGCTGCCAATCGGTTTATTGGATAATATATCTCCCTGCAGTGGAATTAGCTGTGACATGACGTGACAGGCATTCCCAAGCAGGAGACGCTGCCAGCACACTTGCCTACTTGTGCGCTCGCTGCCTCCAGCCATTTCTTCTGACATCAGCCATGGAGTCTGTCTGTGCCCTTAAAAAGCAGCGAAGCGTACCCACGACGCAGAGCAGGGCAAACAAGGCAAGGTGGTCGCGCCAAATGTGCAAGGGAGACTGACGCAATCAGGCTCCTGGCTGGCAGCAGACACCTGTGCCAAGCAGGGCCAGAGCCTCAAGCCTGAAAGTCTTGTGCTCCAATTCTTCATCAAATAAGACGAATTCCAGCTGTACACGAGGCTGGGGGAGCTCATCGCACCGGTTCATACCGCCTGGGTGTGGGAGGGCTGCTGGCGCGTTGCTCCTTATGGTAAAAAACATAGCCACCGAAAGGATGCAACACAAGTACTATACTTGAGGGTATTATTATGTCTTAGATGTAGGTCATCAAAAGATTTTTGAGAAGTCATCTCTCAGAGAAGTCGTCACATGAGGAAGCATGCCTCGATAAGTTGAGGTTGAGACAACTTCTCAAAAATCTTTTGATGACCCACATCTAAGAGTAGTCAGTAAACCAAATAAGATATAGCTGACATAATAATACCCGCAAGTATAATTCTTGTGTTGCAGAGATATACCTTACCCAAGGGTTTTCAATTAGGTACTTAAGAATTACAAGGGTATTATGAGTTTGGCTGGCAGTCCTCCAAAACACGGCGTTGGTGAAAGACCCACCTATGCCATTCTCACTGCAGTCCTACTGCTGTATTATAAGAGCCACGCGACTTTGGTGGGGCATTTTGTGCCAAAGGTGCATCTACACACACACCAGGAGCAACTTAAGCAAGGGAACGATGAGAGGCATTCTTTGTTTTACCTGTTTGCAGCTGTCATGCCTGTCTTGCTGGGAGCAAAAAGAACAAGCACTGGTAAATGGAATAGGTTTCACCTACGTAATTAATATACATTTAATATAATTTTGTTGTTGTTGTAAGTTTTAGCTTGGTTAGCAGTTGTGTGATATAAGTTACTGAAACTCCACAAAAGTGTCATGACTTGTTTATTGAGAAAGCCAATATATTGTGTAGTAACTAGTGGTAATATAATGCAGGGAGATTAGCCAAAATGTGAAGGACAAAGAAAATAAACATGCAGCAGCCAAGCACGTTTGAAATGTGTGCAGCCACGGGGAGATTAGGTAAAGGGTGGAGGACAAACCAAAGAAGCACACTGCAAGCACTGTGCTGGCAAAACGTAACACAAATGTCATAGGTTTGTCTGAATGTTGAGAACATTTTTTTGTTGCAACCTTTCAACCCTTGCAGGAGTGGTATAAGAAAATGTATCAGTTTTGATACAGATCCCGGCTGTAGGTGTTAAAAAAAGGTTCACAACACATTATGGTATTAATTGTTTATAGTGTATGTGTTTGCGTATGTGTGCATGTGAGTGACCAAGTGCAAGGAAGAAGAACGGAGTGTATGCTTGATGAGTGGCTGCCTGCTTTGGATCCTTAGCACTATTGCACTATATCCTTGAAATGCGTGCTAACACAAAAAGAGGAAATCAAAGACATCAGACAAACAAAAAAAACATGCAGACGACAAGCATGCTTCAAATGTGTGCAGGTTTACAACACAAAATGGTATCGTCTATACATGTGAGTGTGTGTGCATGTGTGTGTGTGTGTCTGTGTGTGTGTTTGTGTGTGAGACGTAGTACAAGAAGAAGACAGAGTGTAGGTTTGATGAGTGGCTGACTTCTTTGGATCCTTCGCACTATTGCACTATTTAATTTACTGTAGGGGAGGAGGCAGATTACACACAGTGGAAGTGCATGCTTGAAACTAAACCTTCAACAGCACAGGGTGGGTGAATGTATGACATTGTTCTGCATTCTGTCCATCAATCGTTCATTTTGCATTTGTCACTCCGAGTGGAACGGGTATGCCCAGACGTGGGTCCCGTGCTCTTCATGCCACTGGAGTCAAGCTATCCTGGCTGATGAGGGCTGAAAGCCTGAAACCGGTCCTAGAATGCTTATTTCCAGTCCAGGGAGGACCTGGCCTGGCAGTTTGGGCTGGACTGTTCCCATTGGGCGCAGGGTCAGGACTGATTTGAATATAGCTGGGTCCAAACTGGAATGGCATGGTGAGCAAAATAACGATGGATTTAGGCCCAGATCTCTGTACTGGGGTGAATGTATGACATTATTCTGCATTCTGTCCATCAATTGTTCTTTTTTCATTTGTCACCCAGAGTGAGACGGGTATGCCCAGACGTGGGCCCCGTGCTCTCCATGCCACTGGAGTCAAGCTATTCTGGCTGATGCGGGTTGAAAGCCCGAAACCCATCCTAGGAGGCTTGTTTCCAGTCCAGGGAGGACCTGGTCTGGCAGTTTGGGCTGGACTGTTCCCATTGTGTGCAGGGTCAAGACTGATTTGCATACGGCTGGGTCCGAACTGGAGTGGCATTGTGAGTAAAAAACAATGGACTTAGGCCCAGACCTCTGGACTGGGGTGAATGTATGACATTGTTCTGCATTCCATCCATCAATTGTTCTTTTTGCATTTGTCACTACAAGTCAATCTATACAGCTCATTCCAAATCCTCTAAGCTATCTTCTAAGCCGAGCCGTCCTGACGCAGGAGAGAGGAAACAAGTGGGGGTTGAAGCTCTGCCTTGAGCCACCTCTCTTTAAAACAAGTGCAGTTGGAGGTGGCTATGAGGGAGGAAAGAGAGAAGGGAGGAACATTACTGAGCTACGTTGCAAGAAGTTTATATGGTGTCAGTAACAGGAGCAGGGAAGCTGCCAGAAAAAAATCTCCTCAATTCAATCTAATCCGGTACACTCAGTATCCTCGTAAAGCTCAATGGCTGAGATGACAATGTGAGGCTCTGAACTTTTTGACCCACCTGTCACAAAATTGTCAGCAGTAAGTGCTTAACCCACTGATGTTTTATTTAAATGGCTTCTGTGCTAAGATCTAACACTTGAAACCCTGGAGGAAAATAGATGTTTACCCATACCCATTCGTGCTACGTGACCGGGCATGGTTTTTTTAATTGGAAAACAGAGGCGTGCCGTCAGTTCCTGTTTCCTTCGTCCAGCGACATCATGGGAATTATAATGTAGGGCTATTTCTTGACTCAGGCAGACACTCGATTGTAGGGAGTCGTTCTGTACTCGTATCTGCAATCAGTGAAAATGCATTTAAAACAAGCACTGGCATAGCCAATAGGTCTCGCTTTTGGGACCTTCTAAGTAATCAGTTATGCAGCACAATATCCTTGGTGCAACCACATCAACTGTTGTGTGGCTAAACACTTATAAGGTCCCAAAGGCGAGACCTATTGGCTATGCCAATGCCTGGTGTGGTTGTGTGTGTGGTTGTGTGTGTGTTTGTGGTTGTGTGTTTGTGTGTGTGTGTGGTTGTGTATGTGTGTGGTTGTGTGTGTGGTTGTGGGTGCGGTTGTGGGTGTGGTTGTGGGCGTGTGTGTGGTTGTGTGGTTGTGTGTGGTTGTGTGTGTGGTTATATATGTGTGGTTATGTGTGCGTGGTTGTGTGGTGTGTGTGGTTGTGTGTGTGGTTGTGTGGGTGGTTGTGTGTGTGTGGTTGTGTGTGTGGTTGTGTGTGTGGTTAGGTGTGTGTGGTTGTGTGTGTGTGGTTGTGTGTGGGTAGTTGTGTGTGGGTAGTTGTGTGTGTGTGGTTGTGTGTGTGGTTATGTGTGTGTGGTTGTGTGTGTGTGGTTCTCTGTGTGGTTGTGTGTGTGTGGTTGTGTGTGTGGTTGTGGTTGTGGTTGTGTGTGTGGTTGTGTGTGTGGTTGTGGTTGTGTGTGTGTGTGGTTGTGTGTGTGTGGTTGTGGGTGTGGTTGTGGTTGTGGGTGTGGTTGTGGGTATGTGTGTGGATGTGTGGTTGTGAGGATGTGTGGTTGTGTGTGTGGTTGTGTGTGTGTGGTTGTGTGTTTAGTTGGGTGTGTGGTTGCATGTGTGGTTGTGTGTGTGTGGCCGCTGGTGTGTGTGGTTGTGTGTGTGGTTGTGTGTGTGGTTTTGTGGTTGGTTGTGTGGGTGGTTGTGTGTGTGGTTGTGTGTGTGTGTGGTTGTGTGTGGTTGTGTGTGTGGTTGTGTGTGGTTGTGTGTGTGGTTGTGTGTGTGGTTGTGTGTGTGGTTGTGTGTGTGTGGTTGTGTGTGGTTGTGTGTGTGTGGTTGTGTGTGTGGTTGTGTGTGTGGTTGTGTGTGCAGTTGTGTGTGTGGTTGTGAGTGGGATTGTTTGTGGGGTTGTGAGTGTAGTTGTGTGTGGTTGTGTGTGTGTTTGTGTGTGTGTGGTTGTGTGTGGGTGTGTGGTTGTGTGTGTGGTTGTGTGTGTGTGGTTGTGTGTGTGTGTGTGGTTGTGTGTGTGTGTGGTTGTATGTGTGTGTGGTTGTGTGTGTGTGGTTGTGTGTGTGTGGTTGTGTGTGTGTGGTTGTATGTGTGGTTGTGTGTGTGGTTGTGTGTGGTGTGTGTGATTGTGTGTGTGTGGTTGTGTGTGTGTGGTTGTGTGTGTGTGTGGTTGTGTGTGTGTGGTTGTTTGTGGGGTTGTGTGTGTGTAGTTGTGTGTGGTTGTGTGTGTGTGGTTGTGTGTGTGGTTGTGTGTGTGGTTGTGTGTGTGGTTGTGTGTGTGGTTGTGTGTGTGTGGTTGTTTGTGGGGTTGTGTGTGTGTAGTTGTGTGTGGTTGTGTGTGTGTGGTTGTGTGTGGGTGTGTGTGGTTGTGTGTGTGTTTGTGTGTGTGTGGTTGTGTGTGTGGTTGTGTGTGTGTGTGGTTGTGTGTGTGTGGTTGTCTGTGTGGTTGTGTGTGTGGTTGTGTGTGTGGTGTGTGTGATTGTGTGTGTGTGGTTGTGTGTGTGTGGTTGTGTGTGTGTGTGGTTGTGTGTGTGGTTGTGTGTGTGTGTGGTTGTGTGTGGTTGTGTGTGTGTGTGTGGTTGTGTGTGTGTGGTTTGTGTGTGGTTGTGGCAGTGTGTGTGTGGGTGTGGTTGTGTGGTTGTTTGTGTGGTTGTGTGTGTGGTTGTGTGTGTGGCAGATGTTTGAAAGCCACCCTTGGCAGTGAACCAGCAGAGAGTGATAGATGTAATGTTTGCTTTCCTCTCACTATGCCCAGCCTGCGCCCTGTCACATGAGAAAGGCTCCTGCGAGCGACCTCCATCGAGAGAAGCGCTCTCGCCTCAATCCGCGGAACGATATTACCAGAAGCAAAAGCATGTGGCTTCAAAAACAGGAACAGGCCTGGGACCCAGAGCGCGCTTCCAGGAAAGTCTAACAGAAGCAAACAATCCAAGCAGACACATTGGATCTGTCAAAATCTCGGATAGCCCAAGGCAAGAAGCAGAACAGGAAACGAAGAGATAGGATGAAAATGAGAGGGCGCTGTGGGAATGTTTCTTTCCTAACCGCCTTCCAACATACACTTATTTCATAATAAGAGCAAGGGTGTCGGGCACGTCAAGAGTGTATTTATTGCCCAGGTAACAAGGGCATAAGGTCCACAAAGGCAAAAGGGGCTGCATGCCATTTTATACATCTTAGACAGGCAACACCAGATTACATGCTGTGCCTCTTAAAGCAAAGGCCCAAGCTTGTAAAATATAAACTACAAGTCCCAGAATGCAAAGTGCTGTTCACTAAATAGTCATGGCTGGATGAAAGCGGCACACATGACAAGCAGCCACTTGAGCAGCTGTGCATCTACATCAAGTACCCACGTTAAGTCCCACAATCTTGATATGAGAGTTGCCAAAAACCTAACCCATTGTGGCAATCTTGATAATGGAACGTGTACATGCCACCAGAAAAGAATGAGACATTTTAACTGCAGGTAATGCAAAAAACAACACCCGGGATACCATGTTCCACGTAAGTCTTCATTTAACACCTGAATGAATTTTGGGAGTTGTAGTGACTAACCACCCCTCTGAGTACGAATTGAGCTATATAATTTAGATTCTCCACAACAAATAAGTTAGCGAAAACCGCGTCACCACGAGAGTAGCGAGCAGCAGCTGTGTGGGAAGAGAGTGCGGTGTATTGTATTAGCTTAGAATTTAGGTAACGCTTTCTGCCCTTGGTGAGACGCAGGAGCGCTCTGCCGACATACAGCGTGAAGAAGAAAAGCCATAAGTGATCTTGGTGAAAGGGAGCTGGAACCGGTGAAAATACTCGAATGAGAGAACAGCTCTAAAACTTCGAAAGGCTCGTTGAAATAAACTGTATGCCACCCCTACCGAAAATGAACCGGAAGGGACTATTAAAAGGGACATATGTTTGAAATCAAGCACAATCGAGTGGTCTCGTCAGTGAAAAGCCAGCGTCTGTATAACTGTCTAAACAAACAAGGAAGACAAAAGTAGCGTGTGTCTTCCCGTGGGCTCGAGCTCCCCGTGCGCTGCTGTACGTCAGTCTCGTGCCCAGATTGAAGTGTCACTTTAATCTCGCTAAACGCGGGCTTTGAAGCGGCAAGGGGCGGGGGAGCGCATTCCAGGCGGGGGAGCGGACCCTTTGAAGTAGGTGCACGCGCCAGTGGGCTGAAGCGCTTCTCAAAAGTGGATTGCATGGCGGCACGATGCACGTGATTGTGCGCGTGCTCGCCATGAAATCCACTTTTGGGAGCACTTTTGGGAGCCCCTTACTAGAGTCTCGCATTGCGATTGCGACGCAATAGCTAGGCGAGACCTAAAAATGCATTACTAAGAAGACCGTATAAAACTCACGCTAGGAGCTACAGGGGAGGGGGCAGATTACACACAGTGGAAGTGCATGCTTGAAACTAAACCTTGAGCAGCAAAGCGTGGGTGTGGGAATTCTAGGAATAAGCGTGACATCACGCGGGAAGAGAGGAGGAGGGGGAAGTGAAATGAACAGGGAGGTGTACATGTGTGAAGGACAGTGTGGAGTATTGCTGCATACGGGGCAACTCACCAGCATCCATGAACAACAATGTGGCAGGGCAAGACTACCACAGGAAACCCACTGCTTACCTGGGCACAGTCGGCAGCCAGAAACCGCGCTGACACAGCCAGTATACAGAGAGTAGTCATTGCCAAGCCAAACCTCAACCTTGACAGAGCACACTTACCAAGCCTACACCCCATCAGGAATCAGATAAGCTTTCGTACAATGGCAAGATACAACATGATTCGAGTGATATGCGGAATGGTGCTTCCAGCTAGATGAGTGATGAGAGGATCTGACTGACTTCCATATGGTTCACCCCATGTGTAATTTAGGCAAACTACACTAATGATGGAATGCGGCCACAGTAAGCGCTGGTCATGAGCAATTACTCCAGCATTTCCATCCATTACATTGTTATGTTGTCTAAGTGAGGCTTTGTAAGTGACGTGTGGTACCTAGGCACGGGTCCTAAGCTCAATGCACCACAGGGCCATAAGTCTGATCTCACCAAGAACCCACCTAGGCCAAACTTCCTGTACAGCATCGAGTGGGTATTAGAGGACTCTGCCCACGATTGCTTCCTGCCTTTGGCTCAGGCAAGCAATGGATAGCGCCTACAGTATTGCTCAGTACTTCAGACAGATCAGAGCTTTTCATCCATGACTTTTGTGGTGCGAGAGTCATCCTTCAAAGGTGTTCAACAATGACAGATTATTTTGGACTTTCTGTGTTATATAGCTGATATGCTTTGAAGCTAACGAGGGTGTAGATGTAGCCAACATCAAGCACATCACAAGAACTCAGAGGGGAAACAATATGTCATAATTTGTCATACAAATACATATTCTCCCACAAGAAAATCTACACATAGTATGGCCACAAGTGCCTTAATGCATCATGCCATAGTATTTATGTGACGATTACTGTCACAGATTGGCACGTTCAAAGTGCCATAAGACAGATGTTCCATTACCACCAATATACACAGATAGATAGATGTATGGATGGATAGATGGATGGATGGATGGATGGATGGATAGATAGATGGATGGAACTTCACATTCAACCTTGCTTCTAGATTTCCAGCTGGTCGGTTGTGTCGTGTGTTTCCTTTAGTGACATTGTAATTTTCCCTATGTTGGCCTAATTATGAACGCTGTAGGCGTCTTTTGCTTTACACACGTTACCATAGCATACGCTTGTTTTTGTGCCACATCATATTTTCACATATAGTTACCACACATTTTGGTCCTTTTCTTGGGATTAAGTCTGCACAGCCTACGCAAGGTCAAATAACACTGCCTTTTATTATTCTCTCTGGTTGAGCACTAGCACCGAGACATAATGGATACACCCAGCTGCTGTTTTTGAAAACTCGAGTTTTGTCATATAACTCAGGAGATGTTGTTCTAACACACACAGAGAATGGAGACTGGCAGACAGCGCAAAGTTCCTGAGACACGAGCTGCATTAGCTGGGATGTAGAATAACTATCTAAGAATGCTAAGGTATGGGGTCCGCTGCTAAACCCAGAGATCTATAATCTATAACCATTTAGCTTTCGTAGTGAGGGTGGGTTTAGGCAAATTTGTCAGATAATATGACAGGACTTTTTATTGTTTATGATCTAATAGCTATGCTAATTGCATTACTGTCCTGTATTTGTTTGCTAATTGTGGTACAACTATTGCACATTAGAGCACAATAGTTTAAATAAACATTATCAACTTTCATCGTGTATCTTCTCTATTTATTGTGGACAAGAACGAGTGAGAGAGGAACAAGGGGTGACTTGCTTCCGCGATCCATGAGAGGGTTAGGAGTGTTGTGTTTTGGGGTGCCAAATCACTTGCCTCTCTGGAAAGGTTTGGAGGGCAAATGAGGCACTATAAACTAGTCGGGTTAAGGCCCATAGATAATGATGGGGTTTGGTGACTCAGTTCCTACATGCTGATGTTCTATGGTCCCAAGCATACGTCTGTTCTAGAGCAGAATCCCTGCAGCAGTTGTTAGCTATAAACAGGCAGAGGGATCACATCTTCCTCCTCGACTGTCAATAGGCCAAAATGTGTGCTTCCTTGAGGTTTTCGTCCCTCATGAAGAACAATGAAAGCAAACGTTTAGTGCCTGTTTTCCTACACTAATCAAATGAACTCCAGGGTGAAGTGAAAAAAGGTTTTGATTGATTGAAAACTGTATTTCATATTTGAGATAAAAAATAAATTCAGATAAAAACATTACTTTTAAAATAGGTATTTTTTTGAGTAAAGTTGCGCCACACTATAAATTCTGTGTAGGAGAAAATACTCTTCCAAGATGGCCGGTGTTTCCAGGCAGTGTCACTGTCTAGGACACTGCCTGTCCTTCAAAGAAGATTTGGACGGACGGAAAGTGTTGCTACTCTTACACTTCCATTTTTCTCTGGTAACCAAAAGGACTGCTATGGTCGCCCCGGCACCAACAATTGATCAAACCGAATCCTTCAGCTCGCAGTGTTGGTACTGGAGCGAGCAGTGTGTACAGAACTACCATGGTCATCCACTGGGCCCCACTTCCACCACCAAGAGCTGCGCCATGCTTGCTGAGTTTGTCTGAGATGACTGCTTCACCATCTCTGTGGCCAACATAGAAAATAAAGCACTGGAGGATTAATTAAGTGACAGCAACTGAGTGCCGGTTTGTTTAGAGATGCATATCAATACACTGAAAATATTACCACTCACTCTTAAACATGGTTACACAACAAGAAGGCATCCTTTTATTAAAATGCACTAACTATAAATGCATTTTGTTTAGTGTGAAAATGTAGGGGCTTCACATACCGTAGCAGTGAAAAACATGCAGACGACAAGCATGCTTCAAATACATGAAGGCAGGAAGAGATTATAAGCACTCTTCAAATCAGTGCAGGCAGGGAGAGATTAGTTAAACCTAAACAAAAACGAGATACAGTCGAAAAGGGAAAAAAAGAAGTTCCACCCACCAACGCTGATTGTAGGAAGCTGGCCCTGTATATGGTATTACCACTGGGTGGTGATACCGTGCACAGAGTCCAGTGGTTCCCCAAAAGTGTATAGGTCTCAATGTAAAACCCAAAGTGCTCTATTAGTGGTAGTATGGGCGAGCAGCCTTAGGCCTAACACAGAGGAGTGTAAGACATTTATTGCATTACAGTGATCAATAATGGATACATGACTCAAAAAGGAGATCCAGACCAATTTTAGAGAATTATACTTTGTTTGTACTTTATTTTAAGACCAAAGTCTTTGCAATAAGGTAAGAACGTTCTGAATTAAAAATACTTTTCACTTTGAAAAATCAACGCTTACAAACTTTTCAATGTTATCCTATAGGGAAAACAATATTGCGGTTAAACAGGTAAGTAAGGCACTTACAATCCCAGTCTTTGGAACCAATAGTCAGCAAGGGGCAAGAGTCAGGTGACTCCCAAACTGCACCACCCGCGGCACAGGGGCAGCCATGTGCAGAGGTCAAAATTTGAGTTTGGCTTAATGCTTTTCAATAGAGCCTGCAGTCACACTGCTTGCCGGTAGGTATATCTGTTGCAGGGGCCAGGCTTTGGGGGTAAACACCAGCACAGGGAGTGCCACAAAGCAGCACCAAACATACACCATAAGCAGGACAAGGGCGGCCGGGTGCCGGGTGCAAAATCAGCGTCCGGTACCCAATGCTTTTCTATAGAGATTCTTCTTTTAGCCGAAAGGCTGCAGGCGTAGCACCGGAGGCTGCAGGAGGGAGACCAACAACAGCAGAGATAAGGAGACATGTAGGGGGTTGTAGGGGCACCGTCAGTTAAGCTCACCAAGGTACAAGAACTTCGAGTACAGGGATGCCTTTCAACAGGGGGAGCCTCTGGATTCACACTGCAGGTGTCACCATAGAGATCAGGAGAGGTGAGCCAACAATGGACACAAGGTCAGGATTGCTAGACTGACTTCATTGTACAGGTGAGCCACTTAGACATGGGCTGCGGATGTTGGGTACAGAGTGGGTAGGAGACACGGATCCACCTGGATTCGAGGTAATTGGAGCTTGTTTCTTCTTGGACAGGTCCACTGTCCACAGGAGACTGGAGACTTTTTCAAATGCACCAGTCCTCCCGGGGTTTTCAGAGGTCGCTGGCTGCAAGACTGGTCACAGGTACGCAGAAGTTGGAGACAGGCCGGTTGGGCTAGGGAAAAGGCAGTCGTCGTCTTCAGTCTTCTCTGCAGGGTCATCTTCTTACTTCTTAGGTCAACACAGATCTAGTTTCTAGGTTTGGGCGAAGCACCTAAATACTAGATTTAGGGGTGTTTTAGATTTATGTCCGTTTTAGGGGAGTGCCATGTAGGGCCAATGGGCACCTTAGCTGGGGTGACTACACCCTCTATTATGCCACCCTTCTGTGGGAGGGGGCATAGACCTAGCCCTGATTGAAGGGGTCTCTCCATCATCAAGTTAAATGGGACTGAAAGATGGGCTTTACCTCGCCTCCCCCACCTTAGAGGTGGAGTTGGCAGACCTCCTATTCCTCTAAGTTTTCTCAATGGTTTTCCCACCCAGAGTCGCAGTGATAACCAGGGGCAGTCATCTGCTGCAGCAGTAGAGACTGAGGGTTGCATTACGAAGGCGGCAGGCCTTTGAAGCATCCCTCTTTCAGCACTGGCCTATCCTGGGGGAGGAGGTGTGACACCTGTGCCCAGAATGCGCATTGTTTCTGGTCACAGAGAGCATGGGCTCTTCACCCAGGGGTCCAGAAACATTTCTTGTGGTGGCTGGCTGCCAACAGCTGGTCAAAGACAGGGGTTGGTAGGTTTTCAGAGGGCACCTCTGAGGTATCCTCTGGGTACATGGTACAATAAATCCCACACTGGCATCATTGTGGATTTATTAAGAGGAGTAGTTTGGTGCCAAACTCTCCTGTGCTCAGTGAAGCCATCATGGTGCTGTAGAACTTCAGTTGTTGAGTTTCCAGCCTATGTACTCTCTATGGCTTCCTTAGCATTTACAATATTAAGGAATGGACCCCAATATTGTAGGGGCATATCTGCTTCTGCAGATATGCCCTCGCCTGTCGTATAGTGCGCCCCGTGTTAGGGCTGTGAGGCCTTCTAGAGGGGTGACATACCTATGCCCTCAGGCAGTGCTGGTTGGTATGGCACCCAGGGAGGGCGCCATGTCGACTTTGTCATTTTCTCCCTAACAGGGGCATGCAAGCTGAAAGAGCAGTGGCATGGTCTCAGTGAGGGGGGTCCCAGGGGATCCTCTTCAGCTACCAGGCCCTAGGTCCTCAGGGTACCATTTACTAGGGACTTGAAGTGGCAGAAGTACCAATTGGAGATTTGTTTTTAGGGAAGAAGCCCTGGCACAGGGGACCTGGTTGGCAGGGATCCTGTGCACTACAATTGAAATCACATCAAAATCAGGCAAAAAGCGGGGGCTAACCATGCAGAAAGAGGAACTTTCTCACACGGATGAAAATAAATAATTGGGCCTTGGGAGACTGATAAGAGTAGCACAAGTGGAAAACAACAGGAAATAGTATGCTACAGCCAATAGAAACAGAGGAAAAGTAAGTGGCAAGCAAGGGAACCAATGAAAAGTGAGGCTGGGATGTAAGCTCCTTTTAAGATTTATATTAAATGTAATAGATTTTTCTCAAGCATATCGCAAGCGCTGTGCAGGTGAAACCTAAATAATTAATGTAGGAAAGCCAGTTCTAAATTGGCAAGCCTTCTGATACTGAAATGCGAGCAGCTCTAAGGTGGATGGGCCACCGTCTATAGGTTTATGATGGCAGAGTCACCTAATGCTCAGCAGTAGGCAAACCAAGCTGTCCCACTCCTTTACATAAAGCTGAGGAACCATAGTTTTGTCAGACAGGGCATCTGCTGTGTGCGAATATGTGATGTTACAACGCGATCATTTACATCGCGGTTATTACAATGCAAGTCGTTACAACGACTTGCGCTAGAGGTCCTGGACTTAGGAATAATATGATTTACTATTCCAACTCCAGTATGTGTAACAGTAGGGAAGGTGTTGGAATAGGTTGGAATAGTAAATCATACTATTCCTTAGTGTAAAGCGCCATCCAGCGCAAGTCATTGTAACGACTTGTGTTGTAATGACCGCGATGTAAATGTATCGCGGTGTAACGACTGTGTTGTAAAGGTCGTTCGCCGCTGTATGCGGACTTTGTGCCACATCATTCTTGTGGACAAGCCTTTCGCCCCCAGGACTGTGGTGCCTAATTAAACTGCTCTGCAGTTGTAAGTGGCAAAATACTCATGGGAAAGGTGAGAAGGGTAGCATGGGCACCTCCTATAAAAAAAGGAAATCACCTCGGGGCAAACACCGGTATCGAGAGTGAGTCATGTGTGCCCCAAGGTGAAATTTCTGCAAATCGGACATCCCCTGACCTTTGACAGATGCCCAGCATCTGCCAAACCCTAAACTAACCCATTTGTTCTTTCTCAGCTGGATCCAGGGAATACAGTTCTGTTGAGAGTTTACAAAATCCTTAGTAGTGCTGTCCACTGAAACTAACTTGTGGAGTTTGTGCTCAGTTAGTCTCGTAGAATATGTTAGTCAGACATTCTACTGTTGACATAGTAGCCAGACCTTCGATTTGGTGCCAGTCTACCACTGCCATTCATTTTCAACAGTCTGCCACTCTAAGAGCCATACCTCATACCGTCCTGCCGATAGAGATACTACTTTGAAGGATTCATTGGCCAAGTCACCCCTTTAAAACACATTAGTCAACCTTTTGTCTTTCCCAATGCTTTTTTGTGGATGCTGAATAGCATTGACCTTTATTAAAAACAATGGTGTTGCCAATGCGGAAGAGCCAGCATCACGTCAGTGAGGTATACACTCATGCGTCACCAAGCATGATCACGTATGTTTTGTTATGCTGCAGTGGTCCTGGCCTCATGATCTAGGCCTGTTCATGCATCACCACACAACTGCAGGTATGTATCTGGATGCTGCAGTGCCAGTGTCCATTACTGTTTTATTTTACTGTACCGTTCCAAGACAGTGGTGTTAAACTGCAAATATAAAAAATAAAAATAAATTGTGCAAAAGCGCATTAAAAAAAAAGAAAAACCTACTAGCGAATTGCAGATTTAAGGCCCTCCCAAAAAGTAAAAATAAATAAAGAACTAGATGGAGAGGGGCAGTGGATCAATGTAGGAGTCGGTGTATGGGGTTGACGCCACCGACACCCTAGAAGTAACACTGAGTAAGGAGTGGCATCCGAGCACTGGAAGAGCTGGAAAGGGTATATAAAAAAATATAAGTGTGATGAGGAGGTCGAAAGGTGGATTCAAGGTGTGTGACTGCGGATTTAGCTTTATCCAGTGTTTAGGTAGGAAGGGGTTTGAAGGACTTGGTCGAGTAGCTTTGAGTTAAGAGCGTCCTTGTGGGACAATTTTGTGTAGGTGAGGAGGAATGAGTTCCAATTGATCACCCCGTCCTAGATACAGTTGTTGTGTCTCTGGTACTGAGCAAAGAACATTAGAGGCAATGGTGAGCTGGAATGTGACCGGAGTGGTATGCATTATATAAAGACTGGCAGAGGATATGTGCGCTCTCTGAAAGGGCAAGAATTATAATGCAGAACAATACGGCAACTGCCTAATTTTCGAGTGATATACTAAACGAATATCACTCTTCAAAACAAGGAAAAGGGATTTCACGTGCCAACTCTTCCCCTTTCAAGCCCCTCCCTCAAGATATCTATCTAAGTTTTTACTACGGTCAAAAACTAAGGCGTAATATAAATTAAATGACCGTAATAAATAGAATCATGAATGTTAAAAGGAAATGTTTCTTTAATCAAGAAACTTTGCAACATCTTTATTCTATTTACTACATAGCATCAAGCCCCGCTAGTTACTACAGCCATTAATTCAAGGCCGATTACGGTGATGCCTTATAGACAGAGCTTCCTGTAGATCTATTGTATAGGCCACCGGTAACCCAGAAAAATGTCGTAGGACTCATTTACAGTTTGGAATGTAGGAAAAATTTCTCTGAAAGCAAGAAAGCATTCCCTTGGTTACTTTTCAAAGAGGGCATTGAATTCAATTGTTGCTGTTTAGCGGACAGATACGTCAAAAACGTTGCTTTTAGTTACATACAGACAGAACCCCCTTCCACCCTATTTTTGTGCTTTGTTTTTTAGGAGTAATTGAGAGAACCTTCTGGGGCAGATTTACAAGCCCCGTGTGACACTTTAACGCCGCCGTTGTGTCACTTTTGTGACACAGCGGTGGCATAAACAATGCGCCACGTTGCGACACATTTACAGCGTGGCGCATCTAGGGAAATGCCTCAAGTTGTAAAGCCCTGCGTCACATAATACCTGCGTCAGGTATGATGTTTGCAGGGTGGTCGTTACCACGCAAAAAAGCCTCGGAAAAGTGACAGTGAAATCTACAAGATTTCACTGAGTCAGTTCTACGATGCCACTGTGTCAAAACCTTACGCCTGCTTGAAGCAGTCTTAAGGAGTAACGCAGCACATTAGAAATAGGCATTCCTGAAAATTGCCGGAGTTGCGTCGTGCTTGCGACACGACTCCAGCAATGCGTTACCGGTACACCAACAGTTGCGTGACGCATCTGTCGATCCTTGTGCCACGGTGCACCGCCTTGTAAATGCGACCCATCCATGGTGGCACAAGGGTTTTTTTGCGTCACGCAATTGAACTGATGCATCTCTGTTAATATGCAGAGATGCATCAGTACTTGTAAATCTACCCCATGGTTTTTAGATTCTGTGGTGTTACGGCTTTATGACTCTAGCTACGTAGTAGATAATAAAAGTAAACTTTAGTGCTAGTTTTTCATCATAATGCCAGCAATGCCGGATGTGATACCATGGGTTGAAAAAGGCACAGATGAGCACGGTGGTATGCTCTCTAGTGATTGTGGGTGGTCTGTGAACGAGCTGGGTGGTTATGTGGTTGTCTGGGGCATAAGATTGATGGATGTATTGGGTGTAAGCGTGTTCCTCATAGAGCTCACTCTGAATGCATGTGAAGTTGTGTGGGAAACAGCTAATGATGTGCATACAAACTTGTTTTTAGGGAAGTTTAATGTATGTTAGGCTTTCTCACACACCACATATCCACACCGGCATGCAACATTTCTTATCCAGTGTTCCCCTATCATACCGGGCCTTACACTCTTTCTGATGATTAGTAACTTTCTGCACTACCTCATCCAAACCCACCTTTTCTACTCCTTTACCTCTCATCAACCATCCTAGAGTTATCTTCGCATTACCTGTTCTTTCTCTCCAGCATTCAAAAGGATATATGCCACTGGCCTTGTTGGGAGCTCTATAGTGGTCCCACATTATTTGAATTTAACACTCTTCACGGTTTCCTTTCTACCCCCATCCGTCTAACACATGGCTTCATTACCCTATTTAACCTCTTGACTTTTGTGTTCGCTAGAGAATTATTTATAGCCATCCTTAATGTTTCACACCCCTTCCCCCCCCTTCAGGAAATCCTACATCTCCTTTGAGATAAGTTGTATTCCATTAGCAGAATGGTTTCCTCCACACTATCCAAGACAAAATGCTGTTTTACAAAATTCAACCTTAGTGGCAGTGTTTCACTATACCTTCGCACTTTGCACTCAACCATTTGGAACTATAGCTTGCAAGGTTCAAAATAAACCTTTCTGTCTGAAACAAAGCCTCAAATGGTCGAACAGGTAAACTTAGTTTAATCCACAGTTTTGAGGGGTTCTACTTGTGACGATGGTGAATTTCTTATATGTTTCCCTTCAATTGTATCTGCTTATTGGAAACCTGTTCTAACTAGCTCCTCTATCATTGTCCATTGTAGGCTACTAAAAAATGTCCCTGGCCTTATCCTTGGTCACTCTCCTGACCAAATGGCCTCTGTTGGCTAGATAAATACTTTTTCTCTAACTTCAGCTTTATAAACTAACTCAAACTATCTTTGGAGTCACCCTTCTTCAATGCATAACTTTTCTTTCGCATGCCAGTAATATCCAATTGTTGTTCCAGCCACCCTCCTGTCTGCCCACCCATGAGCCACTTGCCTAACATTTATCAGTCACCACCTACACCTCTTTACTCAGAGTGTCTTCTTCAATCAACTTGATGTTCCTTGAATAAACAGGTTTTGTAGAGCTCACTCTTACCTGTAAAGGCATCCTGCCACTTAAGGTAACTGACATTAGCGTAACCATTTACAAGGAAGTGAAGAGAACTGTTTTCACTTTTTTATGAAAAAGATAGTGAAACAAACAAACCTCAGTGAAAAAGGAAGTAAACAGGTTTTTGAGGGTGTAAAGCATAAAGTCCAATACAAAGAAGCTATAGGTAGCCAATGAGGAATCTTGAGATGGAGGATAATCGAGGTACATACTGAAAGGCATTTAATAAGCTTGGCAGACTAATTTTATTAAATTCCAGACAGCGGATGAGGTAACCAATAGTGCCAGGGTAAAGATAACTAAGTGGGACAAAACAGTTGTCTGACGACAGTCTTCCAACAGTTCATAGTCAAGAGTGGAATAATCTCATGAAGCATTCTGATGCAGAAAAAAAATAGTGAAGAAACTCTGCATATTTTGCCTGCAGATTTCGTTGCTGCTGGCAGACCAAGAACAGTGTCCAGGACAAGGCGAGTCTCGCACAGCTCTGAGTGTTACTAATGCAGCATTCACCAGTGCTACTGGCCTAACCCGTCAGCTAACAGGCGTGTGCAGCCCATGATTAGTTTCCTCATGAGGTCACTGGTCCCACCTACCTTCCTTCCGAACTTGTGCACAACAAAGGTTGGACATTACGAAGAGCATGAGACCTGGTAGCAAAGTCTATACAGATGTGCTCATCAATGAGTAAGTGCCTTCTGTGAATACCAAAATGGTAGTAAGTTTAGGATTTTGTCTTAAATTAGTTCTGCGCACGCCGTTTTGTAACTTACATGTGTGCTGCATGAAACAGCACACATGTAAGTTACAAACTGGCATTTTAGGTGCACTTACTCATTTTGGTATTCACAGAAGGCACTTACTCATCAATGAGTAAGTGCCTGCTGTGAATACCAAAATGAGTAAATGGTAGTAAGTTTAGGATTTTGTCTTAAGCTGGTTCTGTGAATCAGGCCCGCTATTTTTTTTTAAAGGTTTGTTTATGTACAGGAAGGGACACCTTCCTGTACATAAACAAACCATGGCATTGTGCATTTTCCATGTGTGCTGCACAAGGCAGCACACATGGAAACTGCAAAAACGAGGAGAAATAAAGCATTTCTCCTCGTATCGCCAACTTAAGACCAGGGTTTTCCTGGTCTCAAGTTTGGCGTTAGCTCCTATTTACGCTGTCCTTGTGAATAGGGGGCAGCGTAAATATCAATGGGTGTTGCGGTGGAAGGCCCACCACAACACCCACTGCACGCCCCTTTGACGCTAAACACAGCGTGAAAGGGGGCCTATTCACAAGGCAGCGTTAAGCCACGTTAAGTGGCTTAACACTGACTTGCGAATAAGGCGAGGCCCCTATTGTCACCACAACATCACTGAAAGTGACGTTGTGGTGGCGATAGGGGCTTGTGAATATACCCCATGTGTAAACTGTATAATTTCTTCAGCGATTATGGGTACCCTTAACTAGCTGCCCTTACTGAAAGAAAGTTTTATATTGGATATATTCCATTGCCTTAGTATATGTTCGTTTAGACAGCTGTGACAACAAATGTTACAAAACTGTGCTTCATCCAATCCAGTGTTGGCTATGACGTTCAATACATCTGTTTCTCATAAATATGGCGTTAATTTACAACAAAGTGCGAAAATTATCAGTCATATGCCTTTTTTTTTACTTTGCATGGAACAGAATACTAGAGTTCAGGCTTATTACGGCCAGATTGCTCAAACTGCCTACACTTTCAAGCACCTATGTGTGTGCCAGTCATTTTTGTGGTGGTTACTCAATCTATTGTTTGCTGTGCATGGACACATACTTTTGGGAGACATACACTAGGAAAACTAGACTTTTACAGATATTGACGTCACTCATACTTGAGCATCTTGCCTGAAGAGTCTGTTACTTGATACAGTATTTCAGCCTTGAAAAAGTATAGTGGCGAAACACGTGTCGGCTGCCCTTTCTTTTGATACTGTACCAAGTAAAGAAGACTTTGAAAGAATTAGAAGAATAACAAACAACTTTTAATAACCTGTACATCGGATATCATCATTGGGCTTACAGACCATTTACACTGAACTTTTGTGTGCTTCGGTACTTTTTTCCTATTGCTTCTTGGTGTAGCAGGTTCTACTGTGGGGAGTTCCTATCCTGCTACCGGGAACATGAAGGAAGAACACAAGGGCTTGCATGCTATTGCTTATCATTTTGACAGACACTACGGAGCATATGTAAAAGGGGATTGCACCACCGAAATGTCACTTTTACGGGTGTTCCAGTGGTGCAATGCCCTGCTCCATATTTACAAAGTGGCGTTAAGCCACTTTTTGTGGCTTAACGCCGCTTGTAAATATGGTACCCTTCCATGCAGGTATCTGCAGGAATGGGGCGTGCAATGGGTGTTGCTGTGGGTGTTCCACCGCAGCACCGATGCTTTTTGATGCTGCCCCTGATTTACAAGTATCTGTAAATCTGAGGCAGCGCCAAAAACTAACACCATGCAAAAGCAGGCGCTAGATTGCCGCAACAAAGAAAAAATACTTTTATTTCTCCTCATTTTTGCTTTTTCTATGTCTGCTGCCTTCTGCAGTACACATAGAAAGAGTAAAGTGCAATTAATGGTTGTTTTGTGCAGGAAGGTATTCTTTCATGCACCAAAACAATCAATAAATGATAGCGATTTGATTCTGCAGCACACATAGAAGTAGCAAATCGCCATTATTGATTGTTTATGTGCAGGAAGGGACACCTTCCTGCAAATAATCAATCATCCCTGCAACACAGGCACTCTTGCACTATGGCGCAAGGGTGTCTGTGTTGGCACTAGGCAGCTTTTTTTAGCGCGGGCGCTAGGGAAAACACAGGGGTGCGCCGTATTCTTGAAATACTGTGCATCCATGCATTTTGGGAATGGTGCAGCACGGCACTGCTAAATTTGCAGCTGTGCTGTGCCATTTCCTTTGCACATATGCCCCTAAGGGCATGAGTAACAAATATAAACTCAGAATGTAAACTTACTACAAAAGTGTAAGTTACGTCTTCACTCCCTGAGTATCGCAATTGGCTTACTCTTGTGTGGGTGGCAGTGCTTTAAATGGGCCGGTACTCACCGGTACGGAGTACCTGCACTTTTTAATTTTCGCCTCTTGAGTACCGGAACTTCTCCTAGGACAAGGAGAGTACCGGTACTCATGGCGGGGGCCTTGACACAGGTGGTGCGCTTCATTTTCTCGTGACTCGGCAGCACTTTTCACAGGACCCCTCTGCTCCTGCAATCCTGAGCTGAGTTGCACAGGAGCACGAGAACAGCAGCTCTTCTCACCTTGACACAGCAATCTTGTGCTTCTCTGGAACTCTTCCAGTATCGTAGGGTGGCTGGTGGGTGTTTGTTTACCCGTTGATCCTGCACAGTAGGAGTTGAGAGTCCATCCTAAAATTAATGGAGAGGGCGTGGGGCGCATTCGTCAGGGCAGTACAGCTTTTTAGCATACCATGGTTTGAAATGACTGAAAATGCTAGTTCATCAGCAATTTAAATTAAGCATTTTTACTTGAATGTAAATCCCTGCCCTTGCCGCCAATTTTACGATTACCCTCAAACAAAAAAACACTTTACAGGCAACACAATTTTTTTTTTGCTTTGGTGCATTTAAACCACTTGTTTCGTATGGGAAACCATGTTTAACCCAAATGCGACAGACAGCTCCATGGAATGCTTTAGACTTTTAGACAGTTATGGATTTTAGCTGGTAATGCTTTTGCATGCTGGGACTCTTAGTTCTCCTTTCTCATTCTAAGTAAGGGTTTCTAAAAATTCCAGCATGCAAAGCTTTCATGGCAAAATTCAGAGACGTTTTTGAACATACCCTTAATATTATTATTAGGGCCATAATCATAGGAGAGAAACTTCCGATATTTTAACTTTGCACTTGGATTTCTTGCATATGAAGCTTGGAAAGGTTGAAAACCTAGCCCCACCCCTGGCTCCGCCCCTAGTCCCGCCCCACACTCCACCCCCTAGTCCACCACTCTTTTTGGTGAGTACCTGCATTTATTTTTTCCATTTAAAGCACTGGTGGGTGGGTGACGCCCCTCCCTAAACCTTCCTAACTCCTCCCTTACACCCCCACCTATTGCAGTAAATCTGCCCCTTCTTTAAGCCACTCTCCTGTGTCCTTCCCACATTTACTACAAAAACGAATACTGACGTGTGAGGAGACTGCAATCAAGTGGAGAACTCTGCACAAATAAGTATAAGTAATGCAGAGGTGTAAAACTCTGCACATACTTTGTGAATTGCAAACTGTAGTACGTTTTTTGTAATACTACAAAACGTACTACTAATTGCAGTTTGTGAATCAGGGCCTATATTTAGTAGTTGGACTTCTTGTTCTGTACTCTGGGTGACAATGCGAGCACTTAAGCATTTTCGCGGGCCGATGCCTTGGATTTCACAGGTACGATAAATTGAGTAGGCAAGAGGAGAGTATCTCCGCCTGGATAGAAGGAAATAAGTAAGTGTTTATCTGAGAACAGTGACACTTTATAGCCATCTATACATATACTTTGACGTTTTAAAATTTGTATAGGGTTTTTCACAATTGACTTCTGGGCTGACTGATCTTGGCATCCAGGCTGTCAACATTTACAATGTCCCTCCACATCCCGGCTTCCGGCATCTGGAGAAGCAGCCAGACCAGGTATAAAGAAAAGGGTATTTTCATGGTCTATCAGGCAGCAGCAGGAAGCGAGGGATTTCTTGAGCAGCGGAAACAAGCCACGCATCCGCCTTACCTGGTGGCAGAGGAGCTGAATTTTTTTGGCATCACCTTGAATGCTAATTTGAAAGGAGAGCAAATACCGTGTGGCAGCGCAGCTCTGTGGAGGCGCAGATCCTGCTCCAGGGCGCAGGGTGGCCATGAAATTGCTTTACACATTTTTATGTGTGTGTGTCCCTGACCGATCGATGATGTGGACGTCTAATGTAGAATTTAAGAAAGAAAGACAGTGGTTAGCAAATAATTCTGTAATGGCGGCGGCTGTGACGCGATCCCGCAGTGCGTACAGTCTCAGACAAATGCAGGGGAGCTCGATGAACATGAGGAGAGCATAGGTTAGATAAGCAGTAAAAGAAGGCCTGAACTACTTCTGGTAAGGAGAATAATAAATACGTTAGTGCAGAGCGGATCGCGTGTGCGTATTTCAGATGCGGCAGTGGTGCTCACATGTAGTGTGCGAGGGAACGAATGTCCGCTGTTCGGTGTGAGTGCGACTGCAAGCAGCAGCAGCAGCAAGCAGGGGTTCCCAGTAAGGACTTGTTCTTACAGTAGTCCTGGCTTACTACTGAATTGTAGGAGGGGGTAAGTAGACCTTTACATTTCAGACTGGTTAGTGGTCGTTGTAAGAACGTTTTTTGTTTTTGGGTCGTATTTATTACGTAACTCTGAAAGGCCATTCCGAGTTCTTGATGATCATGTTTTTGTGAAGTTACCTAACCACATATTTGGAAAATAATCGGATGAAACGCCGAAAGTGCTTCGTGCAACCGACATTACCAAAAGGGCTTCTGGATTTGCTCCTATTTTTTTTTTTTCGAATGCCTAAATCTGTGCTGCAGGAAAGTGGGTATCAGAGATTGTTGAAGACAGTCTGGAAACCGGGAATGGAACAGAGCTCTTCATTTTCAAGAGCCTTCAATGGCTTTGCATCTAATTGCGTTTTGTAGTGTTGAGGCTGAAGTAGGTAAGTTGAGAGCATGTTGCCAAAAATGTATTGAATAGAGAGGGGCGCAGTAGTCAGTGCACAAGGTGTGCAAGGGCTGAACTAGCTCACTTGTTTGAGGGTCCAGTCTGTATACTTTACGTGTTGGAATGGCTTGCATGCAAAGTAGATATTACATGTGTTTGTGTGTCTATCTGTCTGGCTGTGCGTGACATTACAGGTGTTTATGTGTGTGTGTCTATCTGTGCGTGACATTACAGGTGTTCATGTGTGTGTGTGCGTGAATTTACAGGTGTTTATGTGTGTGTGTCTGTGCGTGACATTACATGTGTTTATGTGTGTGTGACTGTGTGTGTCTGTCTGTGCGTGACATTACAGGTGTTTATGTGTGTCTGAGTGTGTGTTTGTCTATGCATGACATTACAGGTGTTATATGTGTGTGTGATTGTGTGTCTCTTTGCGGGACATTACAGGTGTTTATGTGTGTTTGTTTCTGTCTGTCTGTGCGTGACATTACAGTGTTTATGTGTGTGTGTGTGTGTGTGTGTGTGTCTATCTGTGCGTGACATTACAGGTGTTTATGTGCGTGTCTGTGCGTGACATTACAGGTGTTTATGTGTGTAGGTGCATGAAATTACAGGTGTTTATGTGTGTGTGAGTGTGTGTGTTTGTGCGTGGCATTACAGGTGTTTATGTGTGTGTGTCTGTGCGTGACATTACAGGTGTTTATGTGTGTGTGCGTGTGTCTATCTGTGCGTGACATTACAGGTGTTTATGTGTGTGTGTTCGTGAAATTACAGGTGTTTATGTGTGTGTCTGTGCGTGACATTACATGTGTTTATGTATGTGTGACTGTGTGTGTCTGTCTGTGCTTGACATTACAGGTGTTTATGTGTGTGTGAGTGTGTGTGTTTGTGCATGACATTACAGGTGTTATATGTGTGTGTGATTGTGTGTCTCTTTGCGGGACATTACAGGTGTTTATGTGTGTTTGTGTCTGTCTGTGCGTGACATTACAGTGTTTATGTGTGTGTGTGTGTCTATCTGTGCGTGACATTACAGGTGTTTATGTGTGTTTGTGTCTGTCTGTGCGTGACATTATAGTGTTTATGTGTGTGTGATTGTGTGTCTCTCTGTGCGTGACATTACATGTGTTTGTGTGTGATTGTGTGTGTCTCTCTGTGCGTGACATTACAGGTGTTTAATGTGTTTATGTGTGTTTGAGTGTGCGTGTGTGTGTCTGTCTGTGCGTGACATGCTGTCGTGAGATCAAAATCCGTTAGTTAATAGTAGCAACGTTTTGACTCAGTTAAATAGTATTTAATAGTTAATAATTCCTAGTGAGTCATCTAGACCCTGGCAGCCGATCCGACAAGCCACATGGTGTGGTATGCCACGCCAATCAGTGGTCAACCACCTGCCATTATTACAGGTCTGGATTTTTTTGAAACACGACAGTAGCGCTGCAAGCCAAAATGAGCAACGTCAAGTGGTCGGCCATGTCATTGCAGCAATGCACCCCGACCACATTTTTTTGTTGTTGACACATCTCCAAGTGCAGGTTTGTTTCGGAAAAACAAATAATGAATGTCCCTGGTGTCTTGGGCGTGTGCCTCTCCCCTCTTAAATTGGGCATGCCTGTTACCCACCTCAAATTGGGCTGGAGCAGCGTGAGGAGGATGCACAGAGCATACCCGAGGACACCTCAATGCCTCGGACTTCTAAATGATGGCCCTAATCAATCCTCGTCCATCATAAAGTTGATGTGAAGCCAGATCGGCGCCGTATGGTGGCATTTCCTAAAGCTTTACGGTGCTCTGTTTTAAGATGCTGCCATTTGGACTCAACCATCCTCATGTGCATATGCAATGGATACATTATTTAAAGGGGTTAAAGGAGGGTTCCAGGGCTCCTCTCCAAAGATAACGAAGTTAAATGAGACAATACTTTACTAAAAACGTCAAGAATGTTGAAGATGCATGCGGATTACCAATAAGAAGTCTATGTGGAAAATAATGGAAAGGTGTTTTCCAAATCTGGCCTATTTCCATGAAGAATGTTTGCCCCAGAACCGTGACTCATTAAATATACTTTTAGGTTTCATCAACTATTGTGTGTGTTTTCCTAATAATTTTGTACAAAAAAAGTTGAAAAAAGAAAACATTCAAATTAGCTCATTGATAACAAATACTTATTTATTTATTGAACGCTCTAACTCTGTTGAGTGCAAACTAATTACACTTCAAAAGACAGACATTTTTACGTCAGATTAAAAAGTAACATAAACAAGGCACTAATGTTGCATGGTTTCCAAAGTAGATATAATCATATTGACTGTCTTTACCTGAGCCCATGATCTCCAGCTGTTCTACCGCAGATTCCTTTTTAGGAGACTGCTAATTCGAGTGCATTCAAAGCTCTGCATAAAGCTGAAACAAAGCATTCAGTCACTGAACAGAAGACGCTTATTCATGGACGCTGAAAAACCTTTATTTGTATAGAATTTTGATAATTTGTTTGTATCTAGCTCAAATAGGTCAAAAGTTATTAAAATCGACACAAACAGGGTTTAATACTTTACCTAAACTTTGCAGAAGTTCATTGGGCAACTTTCAGCTGTGGTTGCAGTGCTCAAGCCTTTGAAAATGTGTCAGTTTGGGTCAGACACAATAACCATCGCCCGGTTATATACTGGGCCAAACGTATTATCTGCAGCAGGAATCAAACATTTTGACTACCTAAACTGAATTTAAACAGGGTGGAAAGAATGATTACTTTCTTGCCTTAAAATGTTTTGTTTCATTATAAACTCATGCCCTGAGAAATGAAGCATGGGAATCTCTACATAAGGCCTCTTTAATGGGAGATAGCTCGGCTTATTGGAAAGCTGTAAAAGCACCCTTTTTAACTCCTGGAGGTGGTCCGACAATTGAAATTGTTATAACTGAGGACCAATGGATTGATCACTTTACAAGAGCATATAATGGTGAGGGTTACCCTGACTTGCAAGCAAATAACAATCAAGGGGAAATCTCCCTGGACTCTCCGGCCCAATACTCCTATCTCCAGTTTACACTGGAGGGAGTGAATAGGGCTATCTCTGCAAGCCTGGACGGTAAGGCCCCTGGGCCTGATGGGGTCCCTGTGGACTTGTTCAAGTCAAACATGACTCTATGGGGGCCAATTATCACCCAGGTAATCACTGCTAGTTGTTTTGCCCCTTTTTTGACAACTTGGGTTGAATCAACTATTGTGCCAATCTTCAAAAAGGGGAACCGCCAGGATCCTGGATGCTATAGGCCCATTTCATTATTGGACTCCCTGACCAAAGTAGTTGGTCGAATAATTTTAGAACGGCTATACGTATGGGCAGAAGTTAACAAAGTGCTATCTGATATTCAGTATGGATTCCGTGAGGGCCTAGGGACAAATGAACAGAGCTTAAATTTACCTATCTTTGTCAGGAAATACACACGGGTGAAGGAGGGTAGGTTGTTTTTAGCTTTTGTGGATCTTACCGCAGCTTTTGATTCTGTGATACATGGTAAGCTTTGGGAGAGCCTCGAAGAGATGGGGGTAGATGCCCAAATTATCCATTTTCTTAGGCGCTTATATAGCGATGCGAAGGCGCGAGTTCGATTTCGCCTGAGTGGTGATCGCACTGCCCCATTTCCAATAAGGAGGGGGGTTAGGCAGGGATGTGTCCTAGCCCCCTTTCTTTTTAGTCTTTACATTAATGGCTTGTGGGAGGCGCTGACTAAAGATAATCAAGATTTCCCCCAAATAGCCGGACATCCTGTACAGCCCTTCTTTACGCTGAAGACGCGGTTTTAATGTCACAAACGCAAGTAGGTCTGCAGAGGGTGCAAGATAGTTTTTCTAATTTTATGAGTAATCTTGGTCTCAGGGTGAACACCTCAAAGACCTTTATAATGAGGTGTGGCCGGGGTAGTCGGAGGTGTAGGGATATGTTTGTGGAAGGACAGAAGATAAAGCCCACAAAGAGAAGTTCATATTTTGGAATACTCTTTGATCAAAATGACTCATGTGTCCAAGCCGTACTAGTAAAAAAAACTAGCGTTTTTAAGGACTACTGCCGCACTTGTTAACTTTTCGAGAAAGTTGGGCAGGAGACCGCCAGTAGAGCTTATTCAGATTTACAAAGCGAAAAGTGCCTCCACAGCTATGTATGGGGCAGGGATATGGGGATTTGTTGACACATATACGTTACAAACGGTGGAAAATACCTTCCTGAGATATATTCTGTCTGTTCCGAGTAGTACATCTTCGTATGTGTGTCATGCCGAGTTGGGCTTACCATACATTTCTGATCTTATCAAAATGGAGCCTATTTTACTATGGTACAGGATATGCACAAAAGCAGAGAAACAGTTAAATAGGGATATTTTAATGGACAGCTTGAAATTGGAAGAGGTTCTAACTATCTCCAGGGTAAGGTATGTCTGAAATTCTATGCGTGACTTAGGTCAAATAGAATATTTTACTGACCCGACTACCATGCAGACTGTAACGAGAAAGGACCTAAAAAAAGAGGGTCTTCTGTTACTAGACACGTTAAGAACGTCGGCTGGAATTATAAAGCCTAGTGTCCAGTATAACCAACTGATTTTAAATACTTTTAATATTCAACCATATTTAACATTTGTACCTGGTGGCCATGACAGGTTCTTATTGACTACAGTTTGGTTTGGGATCTTTCTTCCATAGACTAGTAAGCTTCCCAGAAATGAATGACGGAGCTCGAGAATTGCAATTGTGTCCTTGTGATAATCACTCAGATCGATCCACTATACAGGAGGTCCTATTTTGTAGATTCTATAGTGAATACATAAAAGCTTGGAGTATTCCAATCTTAAAATCCCTGGGGATTAGACCATGTCGCCTGGCCCTCATTGTATTACAGCTTCTTGATAATGTACATAGAGTGTGGAGGACAGGAATGTTTTTAAAGAAAGTATTTAGCCACAGGAAAAGCATTGCAATCTAAGTGCTGAGGCCGTAAAGACATACAGGGATATTGTTATTAACTCTGAATTTTATAATTATTTATATATAATACACTCTTTTATTGCTATCCTGTGTAACAAATTGATTATTTTTATGTGCTTTTATGATTGTATGATACAGCGATCGAATAAAGCTACTCTTGACTTGACTTGAACTCATGTTTACATGTGTTTTTGTTTGGAGCCTTAGGGCCATATGTAGGTAGCTAAATACCGGTGGGTAACGTCCGAAAATCGGTAATTTTCCCGTTACCGACCTGTATTTAGCCCATTCTAATGTAGGAGGCAGGTTTTAAGGATTCGGTAATTTACCGATTCCTTATTTTAAGGAATCGGTAAAATACAGAATCCTTAAAGGCTGTGTAGGAGGCACTCTAGTGAGTGCATTTGTGCATTCAGGATTCGTTATTTACCACCAATTACAAGTTGATGGTAAATACCGAATACCTTTAAAAAAAGCAATAATTTGCTTTTTTCAAGGTGCCATGTGGTAGACATACATGCCCTTAGGGCATGTATGTGCGCCATATGTGCACACATGCATGATTCAGAGGTGCAACAGGGTGTCAATGTGACACCCTGCCACCTTTGAATATGCTCCCCCTATTACCGATTCGGTATTTACTGAATCAGTAATAGTGAATGGCTTCCAATTCATTCCTATGGGCCTCAGGGATGAAGGGGAAGGTGATTCCTTATTACCGAATCAGTATTACCGATTCTGTATCTTTTACCGAATTTTTAGCTACATATGAAATATCGATTCCTAAATACCGAATCGGTAAAATTCGGTATTTAGGAATCGGTATTTCAGTTTTACCTACATCGGGCCCTTTATTCCTAATATATTGTGTGTTTAACATGGAGACAAGAAGCATGAAGAGACAGGAACGCGTTCACTGTCACTTTAGTAAAGGATCAAAAATCAGAGTGGCTATATGAAAAAAGAGTACAACTAACACTAAGCAGAGTCAACTTACAGTGTCACTATTTTCCTATTGTGGGTGAGCCTCCAGTCTGAGGCCTGTGCGATGCTATTGGTTGACAAACCAGACTCTCTCTCTCTCTCTCTCTCTCTCTCTCTCTCTCCCTCTCTCTCTCTCTCTTGTGTATCAGGATCAGCTTTAATCAGTTGTTTTCCGTGACGTACAAACAGTCACACATGTTATAAAGGAGGGCTTCCCCCCCTCACTTCGGCGGGTAGAACAAGAAGTCGTAAATTTCAATCTAAGGACCAGTGTCCTACTGCTTTTTAGTGTCCTTTTCAGTGTGCTGTGGACCATCGGCAAAACATCTCCTGTACTTATGTTTGAACAAGTTCAAAAGGCTCTAAAAAAAAATTCTATCATGGTCGTTCAGAAACCACCATGTCCAAATTTCGGTTTCCTTTGCACTGAAAACGTTGGTTTAAAAAAAGTACAACAATCTATATTTTTAAACAATAAATACTATCATTTGTTTGCAGCGTTCAGTTTTCTAGACTATGTCCTGAATCAAATGGGCACTACTCACAATTATCCCATCTAATTCGGAACCTTCTGTCTTAGAGATGGTGACAGAATGAATTGCATTGTGAAAAGTTACTAAGCTGGGGGAAGATGAATTGTGGTTTATTGAGTTATTAGTGTCATCAACAATTTTTGACTAACTCTCCTTTTATCTCCTCCTTCTTTTCCAGGTGACATCGTCTGGCTGTGGAACTCATCTTTTTTCTGGACCCTAATTCCAGCCCAAAGAAGGCCTGTGAAACGGAGCTCCATGTGGCTTCTACATCAGGATGGCTTCCTAGAGCACGATCTCAAGAGCACCTGGCCTCCCACCATGAATGTGTCAGTTGCCCCAAATGCCACAGACTCACCAGATCCAATTGGAGGCCACGCCATCTGGGAGGTGGTACTGATTGTTTTGACGACTGGTATCCTCTCCTTGGTCACCATCATTGGCAACCTGATGGTGATGGTGGCCTTTAAGGTCAACAGCGATTTGAAGACTGTCAACAACTACTTCCTGCTGAGCCTGGCCTGCGCTGATCTGATCATTGGAGCCCTTTCCATGAACCTCTACACTATGTATATTATCATGGGGTACTGGCCTTTAGGGAGTGTGTTCTGTGACCTCTATCTTGCTTTGGACTATGTGGCCAGTAATGCCTCCGTCATGAACCTCTTGGTCATCAGTTTTGATCGTTACTTCTCTATAACGCGGCCTTTAACTTACAGAGCAAAAAGGACTCCAAAGAGGGCAGCCATAATGATCGGTATGGCGTGGACCATCTCTTTCGTCTTGTGGGCACCCGCCATCTTGTTCTGGCAGTACATAGTTGGAGAGAGAACAGTTGGCCCAGGAAAGTGTTACATTCAGTTCTTGTCAGAGCCGATCATTACATTTGGCACTGCCATTGCTGCATTCTACCTGCCAGTCACTATAATGTCGATACTTTACTGGAGGATCTACAGGGAAACAGAAAATCGCACCAAGGAGCTTGCAGCTCTACAGGGCTCGGAGAGTGCCAGCATTGTTCAGCCAGCCATGAACAGCTTTAGAAGTACAAGCAGCTCTGACCAATCTCAGGCAGTGGAGACACCAGCCGCCACAATACAAAGGCCGAGGGTTTGCTGCTTTCCAAACTGGAAACAAAGCCGGTTGGCTGAGAAAACTCAACAGGAGAACAGCAGCAATGGGAGCTGGAATAACACTGAAGAAGGCGGTTCTGCTGACTCCTTGACTTCTTCAGAGGGAGAGGACCAGCCATTTGAAATGAAGAGCATTTGCTCTGTTGTGATCAAGTTGCCCATGATCAATTCTGTGGTTCGCTCGCCCAATACAGCTAGTTCTGACGGGTCGAGTGAAACTTTAGATAAAGACAGCCCTCGGCAGGCCAGGGCCATGCTGATGAATTCCTCTAACAACACAAGCAGGAATAATACCTGTGATGTCCCAACGGGGACCCCACAAAAAGTTAGCAGTGCTAGGGCCAACAAGCGCCCAATGAAACAAAAGCCACTCACCTTGAACTCTACTGCTATAAAAGATAGGGGGACCCCCAAAGCACAGGCACCAATCACCAAAAACCAGATCAATAAGCGAAAGAGCATCTCCCTGATCAAGGAGAAGAAGGCTGCCAAAACCCTCAGTGCAATCCTGCTGGCATTCATCGTTACCTGGACCCCCTACAACATCATGGTGCTTGTGTCCACTTTTTGTGGAGAAGAGTGTGTGCCGAATACCCTCTGGGAGTTGGGCTACTGGCTCTGCTATGTTAACAGCACTGTCAACCCCATGTGTTATGCCCTTTGCAACACCTCCTTTCGCAACACCTTCAAGATGTTGCTCCTCTGCCACTGGGACAAGCGGAAATGGAAGACACACAAGCGGCCGGCCTCCTGCTATAGGACCCCGGCACACTGAGTCTCAAGATGGAGCTGCAAGTGAATCCTTTTATGGTAAGCTATGGTTCTCTGGCCTATATTTCACTTCTGGATCAGGCTTACTGCTGCCTGTAATTTCTATGCTTGGGGATTAGCAGGAGAGAAGTAAATGAAATAAAAGTGAAGACAAGGGGCTACAGTTGTGTTCATCCCAGCATTATTGTGTGTCATACCAGTAGATCCCTTACACCTACAAGGAAATTTGATCTTTTTGTTGAAAAGAGGAAATGGCAGGTCTCTCTCTCTCTCTCTCTCTCTCTCTCTCTCTCTCTCTCTCTCTCTCTCTCTCTCTCTCTCTCTCTCTCTCTCTCTCTCTCTCTCTCTCTCTCTCTCGCTCTCTCTCTCTCTTTATTCTCCATTAGAGAGGGAGTGTTAGGAGTCAGAAAAAATTCTCAGAGAACCTCTTATCTGCAAGCAATGATAAAGTGGAGTCCTGCCAGAGTAGCCGCAAATCAGAACGCGCACACACAATAAATGGTATTTTACAATTATATGATTATTTATAAATCATATTAATTATAATTATCATGGTTATTATAAACAACTCAGCAGATAACATGTAAATCCAGGAAAATGTTAGTTAAACCCAATTATATTTAATCACACATCCCTGTCCCATTATTCCATTCTGTACTTATTACGTATGAATGTTGTCAGCTGTTTAACTTGTATTACTTCACTAAAGTTTTATTATTTCAAGCCAGGTATAGATTCCCTGTACACCGTATGCTGTCATCGGGTCAGCAGTTTGAATTCATCACACTATCATTTCCCTCAAAAACCAATTTTTGTGTGTAACCCCATCCATGCACTGGTACTTTATATACTTTTATCAATAATGGGGTAATTGTGGAGTGAGCAGGGAGGCATTCATGCTTGGATCCTGTGTAAAAATGTAGTCGTAGGATCACAATTACAGAATTCTACAATAAAAATTCCACACATTTCCCCTTTACACAAACTTAAACACCAGCAATAAAAAAAGAGAAATACCAATAAAATAGTTTATTAAATGCAAATCTTAAACAAGAAATTTGTAAAGAATATCCACATAATTGCAGGATGAGAATATATACGCTAAATTGAGGAAAAAGCTGTGACATCGGATGATCTTCCTACCATAAGTTAGAAAACATTGACCTGGTTTAGACTTTGCCAAACAGTACTCAACCCATCAGGATGGTGAAGGACATTACATGCGTCAACCTGATGGACTACCATCCACCAAATTCTTATATTACTGCTGGTCATTCCTATACATTGAAAGTAACCATTGTCATAGCAGCTCCTTTCAAGATACAAAGGTTTTGTGGATGGCCACACTGGTTTTGATGACAGTCCACAGAACATTTCACATATTTTGTTTTTGAAAAACAAATTCCTAAAATGGGAGTTTAAACAACCTGAGAGAGTTTCTCCCTTGACAGAAAGCAGAAAGCATATGGTACTTCCATCTCTAAATGAGGCAAGCAGGCCGAGAGTTTGGGGAACAAGGTACATTACCCATTACCACACTGATGAGCATCTCCCAGACCCTTGTTTTCTCAGCAACCCCCTTAACTCCACCACACTTTCTCTGGGTGAAACCTTTATCATCCTGTTCAAATTCCACATTCTGTGATCTTCCATTTATATTGCATTGCAGAAGAGTTTGATTAATTTGAGAGTCTCTGAGAACTTAGATGTTTTCATCCCTAACCTGCAATTTCTTATTTTCACCAAATTGCCTACGAGTATTTCATGGGTTACACTGGCATTTTCTCCTCAAACTTCACTTTAATTTCCTGTATCTTACCTTCTTCTTTCTTCCTCAACAACATTCTATTCATACATCTCTAAATATCTGTTTCTCTTCCCATTGACCCACGATAGGCACATCACCAAGTTTGCCTTCCTATTTCCAAACAACTCAAAAAGTATTTTGTCCATGGTGGAGTGAGGTGTGAACATTATCCTCCTTCTTTAACTCTTCTTGCCAACATTGTCCTCTGGCACTTGCCCTTTGTATGGTTTCCTTGAACACTATGTTAAATCTTTCCATCATCCCATTTGCCTTGGAATGAGAGATCTTCTTGTGCATCATGCCTCTCCTCCCTGAGTACTCCTACATTTCTTTCAAAATCATTTACACACCATCATCTGTTATTTTGAAAACGTTTTCTCTGGAATACTTCTACCTTTCAAATTTCATTGGTGTTCATCACAGCAATCTCCGGCCACCTAGAATACAAGTATAGCACCACAATTTTATATTTGTCAGAGCTAAATAACATGATAGGACAAACTACGTCCTCCCAAGGACCTGTTGAAAGTGCTATCATCATCATGGGCTGAACTCTACCTTTCCAGATCGATCTTATCACTACATAGACATACTTTTTGTTACCGTTCTTCCCACATAAAAGATCCATCTCTTGCCATTGAAACACATCACTTAATCTCCCTTTCGTTTTTTACATCCCCAGTTGGTTCTCGTATGCACAACAACTAGCTGTTTTCTCAAACTTTCTGCCAGAATCAATCTCATACTACGCCAGACCATCTCTGCATGACAAGTCTTTGTTCTTCTATCCTTCGTTTATTTTACCCCAAAAGACCTGTAGAGACTGATGTTTTTTTCATCTCTCTTCTCCTGTCCTCTCCACTTCCTGTCCAATGCCATCAGTAATGACACATAACTTGGACTCACTATCTTCCTCCTCCGCCATTCATTTCTACATCATCAACAGATATTTGCTTGACTAGCCAAGAAAAGCAACCAGAAGGCAATCCTTTGCCCCTTAAATGAATGTTACCTAAAGTTTATTCTCTTGGAGTGAAAATACTAATTTCCTAACTTTGCTGGGATTGCACAATCTTCTTTGTTCAAAAATACTTCCCTTATTGGCTTATGGTCTACTTTTATGTCAAATTTATTGCGCCATTCAAATGTTTTCATTTCCTCACTGCCTGAATAATGCTAAAGCCTCTTTCTCGATTACAGATTACATGCATCCTTCCCCTTTCATTCCACTAGATAAAAATATAATGTCTTTTTATGTGCTACCTAACCCTTGCAGAAGCACCGTCCTGAAACCTTTTGCACTGGCATCAGTCATGATGAATGATTTATCTCCTGGCTCAAAACTTTGCAAATAAGGTTCCTTTTCAAGACTGTAGTTTATTGAATTAAATTCCTCTTCACACTCCCTGTACCACTGAAAAACTATACCCTTCTTTAGTAGTGCCCTCATGTTCTTGGTCCTCTCTACAAATTTGTTATACTTCTCTGTCATTCCCAAGAACTAAACTAAACCTTTATTCACATAGTTTGCCAACGTATAGCACTAACCACTTCCTTTTTTGCTTCAATGCTTCCTGTTATTTTATGCCCAATATGTTGTATCTCCTTGGGGTTAAACCTACATTTCTCCGCCTTAAGGGTAACACCACTTTCCTTCAGTCTTTGTAAGACCTCGAATAATCTTTGATCATGCTCTATGTCACTTTCCTCATAAACCAACACATCATCATAATGGCGTTTTAATCCAGCAGTTTCCTTTAATTCTCTCTCAATAATCCTTTGAAGGACTAAAGAAGCCGAAATGAGACAAACAACATTTTTTAAAATGTGTACTTTCTAAACGGGGTAATAAATGCCATCGAAACTTCTCATTTGGGATGCAACCTAGTGGTAGGTGAAGGTCATATCTACAGATCAAAAACCTTTAACATCTTTTTTCATGGACAACATTTCTGTGATATTGGAACGTGGGCAATGATCAATTACACACACTTATTTAGCTTCTAGGTTTGGGCACAGCCTGGCATCCCCAATGGCCTTGCATGCTACAACATCTAGTGCCAACTCTATCCTTTCAACCTCCTCTACATTACCATTCTCCTTCAGTTTCTCTAAGTCTGTAAATATCAATTACCTGACCCTTAACCTATTTCATAATCTGGTTCTCGAACAATATTCTCACCTATTCTAGATTGGACCCTTTGTTTTATTGCTGGGACTGAGTTAGGATCAGGAACTCACCGAGGTCCCTTTGGTGTAACTAACTGATTATAGAATTTCCTCTTATTGAAACAAATACTTTCCCTACAGCATGCACCCTCTAAACTATATTTTATCGACAAATTAGCCTCAAAACGTTATGGGTTCCCAATCAGGTTTAAAGAGTTTCACCTTGCCGCTCAGCTGTTTCTCTCAAAAACATTTCTGGGTATCAGTGTAATGCTAACTCCTGAATCAAATCACATTTTTACTTGCATGGATTCAGTCTACATCTCATCTATAAGTCCATTCTCACTCTTATCTTGAATTTGCAAAACAACCTCAACACTGGTATCTTCACTTTCATAGTTAACCTCTCTCAGCTTTTAGTCTGCTGTATGACACTATCTCCTTAATTCTGAGTTTGGCCGTCCAAGGACCGCCAGACTTGCGGGGCGCAGCGGTAGTGGTCCAGCCATCGCTGCACCGGCTGTTTGATCGCCCAATTACAACTTGGGCAGTCGGACCACCATTGCACTGCCACAACCGCCGTTCCCTGGTGACTGCGCAGCAGATAGGGCCTCAGCAATATACTGGCGTTCCTGAAACAAAGGGGGCCTTACAGGGCCTCCTATTGCCCATGTGCATGGGGATGCATTCAAAGGTGCATAACATGTACCCCAATGTGTGCATGCACCCCAGTTTCTGCATGGCATGGACTTAACAGTCCATGCCGTGCAGAAACTGTTTTTGACATTCCCACTGCGGTGCCCATTTTCAGAGGCACCGCTGTGGGACTGCCAAAATAGCCCGCCAGACACGAGAAAACTCGTAATCTGGAGGGTGGTGTGCACACGGGTTTGGCGGTGCGGGCAACCAGCTTGGCAGTCCACTTTTGCACTGCCAAATTCGTAATGAGGCCTATATCATTTAAAACAATGTCAGCATACACAAATATCAGAAAATTAAAAATATCCCAACCCTATCCTTAAACAGTAAACGCACAAATTTTGATGTCAAAAATATTATGGAAAAAATGTATAGAAGACAACATTGTAAACAAAGTTAAGAAATAACAAATATTGCCTACACTTTAAAACTACGGAAATATAACAATCATGATAACCAAAATATCAAAGAATGATATAAAAATAGGTCACTATAAAATTAATATACAACAAATAAATAAAGAAAACACTAATTAGCATTTACCATAAATAATGCAATAAAGTTCAAACTTGTCTCCAACCAACCTAACAAACTGAATATAAAAACAGTTAGAAAATCACAGTATGTTATAAAAAATATGCATAACTACAAATAAAAACATATGTACAATTCAACTAGATCATCATGTGTAATGGTAATTATTTAACAATAAAAATAGTTTTTTCTTCGAATTAAAAAACATTCCAAAAGCCTGTTGTAGTTATTGAAAAATATTGCACAGCAATACATGGTGTATATTAAATGAGATGCTTAGAAAATATATTAGTAATAAAATGTAAAAATGATACTGTATAAAAATGATATTAATAAGTAGGCTAACAATTAATTCTATAAATGACTGCACGTTTTTAATGTGCAAAATAAATAAAAAAGCTAACAGTTCATGGCTATCACATTTAGTATTCCCACCCCAAATATGACCACAATTTTGAAAATGTTGGGCTTTGGAGGTGTGATCAGATTTACTATTTCAGAACCAACTCTAACCATATTGGGAAAGTGTTGGGCTTCGAGGGGGATTCAGATTTACTATTCCCATTCCAAACTTAACCACATTGAGGAAAGTGATGGACTTGGGGCAGGGTTATATTCCTATTTACCATCCACACTTAGGGAAAGTGTTGAATCTTGATGGGGCCCAATTTACTATTCCCTCTCCAAACTTAACCACTTCGGGGAAAGTTTTGGACTTTGAGGAATTTAAGATTTACTATTCCAAAACCATACTTGACCACATTGGGTAAAGTGTTGGACTTTAAGGGATTCAGATTTACTATTTCAACTCCAATCTTAACCACGTGTGCAAGGTGTTGGACTTTGAGGATTTCAGATTTATTATTGCAACGCCAAACCTAACCCCACTTGGGAAAGTATTGGAATTTGCAGGGGTGGGGAGATCACATTTACTATTCCCACTCAAACCTTGACCACATTGGGAATATGCTCGACTTGTGAGGGCTGGGTTCAGATTTACTATTCCAACTCCAAACTCAACCACAATATTGAAAATGTAGGACTGTGGTGTGGGGGTCAAATTTTTCAATTCCCACTCAAAACTTAACAACATGAGGGATCCAAATGCAAAAGAAATAAACAAATTACAAAATCACCTTTTTTAAAATAAATAAATATATTAAAAGCAATTGAATCCAATTATTTTAATAAAACAAATACAATGCTAAATTTCTTTATCAAGGAACAAAAGCCTTAAATTAAATTATATTTTAAAAGCGTACTTATTAGAAATACATTTTTATAAATTACATATATAAGATTCATATTAAATAGTTAAAACTTAACAAAAAAAATGTAAATGTTTCATTTATTTAAAAAAATATATTGTATAAATCTTAAAATGAAAAACAATAATGAACACAGCAATTTTACCATAACAAGCTTAAACAAATAAAAAAAATACCCTCCACCCTATTCGCCATTTAACCAAAACATACTGCACCTAAAAGTATTATACAAAAAAGTAAAAAAATATACAATTTATTAAATTACATAAAATACACTTTAAAAATGATTTCAGTTACAAATATATTAAACAATGATATTTTAATATTATTCCTAAATATCAAATAAATGATAATCTTGAATGCAATATTGTGACCACAATATTTTTGACATGTAAGTGTTAAAAAAACCAATTTGTTAAAAGTGTGTTAAAAATACTTTATGTAGACAATCTCGTCCATCAAAGTGGCAAGTATAAGAAACAAAGAATTGTGCAAGCATAAATAGGTTCATACGTCATTTGTGCATATAAGCAGCGTCTCGTGCGATTCAGTCGATTCATATAGAGCATAATACAGATAAAATACGACGAGCTGATGCCGTAGAAATGTAAGTGATAATATTTGTGTCTAACGATATTCTTTTTAGTAGCACCCTTTTTGTCTATGTCAGATGAAAAACATTTACCAAAATTACCTTTTCTATCCACATAACTTGCAAGTGTGTGTCCATCCAGAAAATTCTATTTTATTGGCCACATGACCATACGCTCCAACAGTAACATTAGCCCTAGAATTGTTTCTCCTGTTTGACTTTGCTTTCATCCGATTATTGTGTCTTGATAACATAAGTTTCCACGCTACTCCCATTTTCTTTCTTAATTTCATCCTCACACTCTGGACTACGTTCACATCCTTTAGTAATTAATAAAATTATTTTAAGGGTGGGGTCGTCTATCAGCTATAACTGTTCTCTTGTCTCTTCCACACTGCATCCTGATATTAACTGATTTCTTAGGCTTTCTTCCAAGCTATTTCCAAAATTACATGTGAAACCAAGTTTACATAATTCTGTGACATATTCTTCTATTGATTCCCCCATTTCTTTGGACCCTCTTCCTAAAGTGAGAGCGTTCCTCGCGTTTGAAAAGTAATATAAGTCTACATTTTTAATACAGGTTTTATATTCATTAAGGCCTGAAGTTTGCTCACCAGTCAATTCAGGAAGATGTTCAAATACGTTTTAGCCTCTAGGCCCCAAAAATCCATTCATGCCAGTGTTATATGTTCTTTACTTAATGGTATGCTGTAGAAATGAGCCTAGTAGATATGAGCCTAGTCATTGAACAGTTTTTTCTCCATTTGCCCTATTCTATAACTGGATCGCCAGAACTAATTAAAAAATGTAAAAAAAAATTAAAAAACGGTGGATCATTTACATTTTGCATACTAACTAAATAATATTATGGATAGCAAGCTTAAATGTAGTTCTGAATAACTGAAAATATAAATGGAAAAAAGTTACTTAAAAACATACATGTGTGTGAGTGTTTATATATATATATACATATATGTATATGTTAGATCTGGGGTCTCTAGTTGGCAGGGTAGGTACCTCTGTCCAAGTAGGGACCCTTGCTTCTAGTCAGGGAAAGGGGGATACACTGTTAAGATAACCCCTGCTCACCCTCTAGGTAGCTTGGCCTGAGCAGTCTAGGCTATCAAAGGCAATGTGTAAAGTATTTGTACCAACACTCACAGTAACACAGTGAAAACACCACAGATTTACTCCACACCAGTTTTAGAAAATTAATGTATCTTTACTAAAAACTTCACAAGACCAAATACTACAGACAAACCAACATATAATTCAAAAGGTTACTTTAAAGATAGTTCAAGGGTTTGCAGAAAGTACTCCAGGATGTAAAAGTCAGTGTCCTGCACAATGCGACTCTCAATGCACAAAATGCGACACTCTCGTGCCCAACAGTCCCTGTAGTTGCGATAAGGTTCCCAAAAGCTATCACAAGGAAGATGGCAAAGGCGATGCGATACTCCTGAGATCCTGGGGAGGCTTTGCAGCAGCCCTGCTTCACGCAGCAGAGGTGGATGCGCCGGCTCCGATCTGTAGGGGGAGGATGCGATGACTTTGGCTTTCGTTGCGTAGGTTTCTTAGGGGGAAGCTTCACGCACAGGTTCGATGCGACACTCTTCGATGTGGCACAATGCGCGGCGCAGCGTTGACTTCCGGCGCCGCAACTCTCGATGCGCCACGGAACGGGACTCTGCGTCGACGCACGCAGCGACTGGATACTTTCACGCACCGGCAGTGGTGCGGCCCGCAAACTGGTTCTGCGACGACCCTCGCAGCGTCAGGAATCTTCTCGCACCGGGACGATACTCGACGCACTCGGCGATGCGGGGACTCCGGGAGCTGCGATGACGCCTCGATGAAATTCTCCTCGCACTCTCGTTCTTGCGACACGCAATCGGATGATGCGTTGGGTACCAGTTACTCTTTTTCACGCTTCTGCTTCCCAGCTCCCAAAACACAGCAAAACGACCTCCTGAGGCCCCAAGACTGGGCAAGCACTCCAAGGCAGGTCAGAACTCCTTCAGCAGAGTTCCAGGGGAGCTGGTGGTGAAGTCCTTTTGTTCCTGGGACTTCTTAACAGGGAGCCAGCTCTTCTCAGGCCCTTGGAGATCAGAATCAAAAGAAGGGGACACAGCAAAGTCCTTCCCCTCTCCTTGGCAGCAAAGCAAAACAGCAAGCAGGCAGTCTTCTCCTCTTCAGTTCTTTTCAGCTTTCTCCTTGGCAGAGGTTTCTTCTTAGTTCCAAAGTGATCTAAAGTTTAGGTGTCTGGGGTCCTCTTCTTATACCCCTCCAAGTCTTTGTCTCTCTTTGTTCCAGTGGGGGGATTCCCCTGCTCCAACCGGTTCCTGGGTGTGCTCTGCTCTGGAGCACCTGGTTCCTTTCAGAGTGAGGGGCAGGGTCGTTAGACGCTCAGCAGGAGGTGGAGCCTTCCTTGTGCCAGCAGAGGCAGAGTCCTCAGCCTGGCCAGCAGGGGGTGGAGCCAGCATTGTGTTGGCAGGGGCAGCCCTATTCAAACCCAGGGACTACTCCTCCCACCCATCTAAAGCAGATCTCCCTATTCACCCTGCTGCTGACTCATCCAGGCTCCTGGAGCCACCTAGCCCATCACATGACACCAGTCAGCCAACCAGCACACAGGCACACAGGAAGGTGAAACAGGAGAATAGCTACTTTCTAAAAAGTGCTATTCTCACAGAGTGAATTTAAAAAAACATCTTGCTAAAAAGATGTATAATTCAATTCTGAACACAAAGATACCAAACTTGGATTTTCTATCTTGCCCTTATGGGAAGATAGGCATGTAAACAGCCTTCCCCATTCTATCCGATGGGCAAGATAGCCTCTCAGCAGTGAAAAACGAAAACACACCTCAGTACATGCCCTACCTTTCAGATACACTGCACCCAGCCCAGGGGGGTACCTAGGGTCACCATAGGGATGCCTGACATGTACAGAAAGGGAAGGATAAGGCCTGGTCAGTGGGTGCACTGGCCAGGTCGACATGGCAGTCCTGGACTGCACATAGGCACTGCAAGCAGGCCTAAGACATTATTTTAGCGCTACTCCTGTGGGTGGCACAATCAGTGCTGCAGCCCACTAGTAGCATTTGAATCACCAGCCCTGGCACACGCAGTGCACTTTACTAGGGGCTAACAGGTGAAACAAATATACCAATCATGGATAACCAATCAATATAACAATTTATACAGAGAGCATATGCACTTTAGCACTGATCAGCAGTGGTAAAGTGCCCAGAGTCCTATTGCCAACAACCACGGGTTAGAAAAAATAAAGGAGGAAGAAGCAAAAAGTTTGGGGATAACCCTGCAAAAAGGGCCGTTTCCAACACAACCCCCTTCCAGCCGAAAGCCAGGGTAGACCAAGCGATACCTCGATGGGATTCCCTGCTTAGGGCGATAGAACACGGAAACTGGCCCAAACAGCAGGGCACTATTCCTGTTCTATGCCTTCCTGAACCCGGTTGGATCTCTCCATCCACACTCTCAGGGTCCATTACGCCAACCCATGTGGAACCCTTCTCTTCACCTGTGGACACCACCTGTACAGCACCCAGCCTTAACTTGCTCACAGGTGTGTCCCAAGAGACAGACAGCAAGCCGCAGTGACCAGTGGCAGTGGTCAGGGATGAGACCCAGGCCTTATGCCTCTCAGGGCCCTCAAACCCCTGTGGCATCAGAAGGTGGGGGGCAGTAGCCCCAGGTGCTGGGCACCCTTTGTCCACTTCCTTTCCTGTCAGGTCGGGTCTGACAACCTGGCACTGACCCACCAGCCCCGGGCCTGTATCCGGTGGCTGGACAGGAGGCTGGAATAGGCTTTTCCATACCCAGTCCTCCTCTTCCTTGGGGCTCTGTACCCTCCCACCTGGAGCGGTACCCCCTTCTAGAATAGTCAGGGCACCTGTGGCAGGCGTCCTGCACCATTCGCCCACAAGTTCAGGGGTTCTATCCTGCAACTGGGATCCCAGGTCAGGGGGGACACCCCAGACCTGGCCCTCCAACCTAGGGTCTACACCCTCCAGTCTCTCCGGAGGCGTGGGTTCGAATCCCACCGCTGCCACCAATGTTAGATCTGGGGGTCTCTAGTTGGCAGGGTAGGTACCTCTGTCCAAGTAGGGACCCTTGCTTCTAGTCAGGGAAAGGGGGATACACTGTTAAGATAACCCCTGCTCACCCTCTAGGTAGCTTGGCCTGAGCAGTCTAGGCTATCAAAGGCAATGTGTAAAGTATTTGTACCAACACTCACAGTAACACAGTGAAAACACCACAGATTTACTCCACACCAGTTTTAGAAAAATAATGTATCTTTACTAAAAACCTCACAAGACCAAATACTACAGACAAACCAACATATAATTCAAAAGGTTACTTTAAAGATAGTTCAAGGGTTTGCAGAAAGTACTCCAGGATGTAAAAGTCAGTGTCCTGCACAATGCGACTCTCAATGCACAAAATGCGACACTCTCTTGCCCAACAGCTCCTGTAGTTGCGATAAGGTTCCCAAAAGCTATCACAAGGAAGATGGCAAAGGCGATGCGATACTCCTGAGATCCTGGGGAGGCTTTGCAGCAGCCCTGCTTCACGCAGCAGAGGTGGATGCGCCGGCTCCGATCTGTAGGGGGAGGATGCGATGACTTTGGCTTTCGTTGCGTAGGTTTCTTAGGGGGAAGCTTCACGCACAGGTTCGATGCGACACTCTTCGATGTGGCACAATGCGCGGCGCAGCGTTGACTTCCGGCGCCGCAACTCTCGATGCGCCACGGAACGGGACTCTGCGTCGACGCACGCAGCGACTGGATACTTTCACGCACCGGCAGTGGTGCGGCCCGCAAACTGGTTCTGCGACGACCCTCGCAGCGTCAGGAATCTTCTCGCACGGGACGATGCTCGACGCACTCGGCGATGCGGGGACTCTGGGAGCTGCGATGACGCCTCGATGAAATTCTCCTCGCACTCTCGTTCTTGCGACACGCAATCGGATGATGCGTTGGGTACCAGTTACTCTTTTTCACGCTTCTGCTTCCCAGCTCCCAAAACACAGCAAAACGACCTCCTGAGGCCCCAAGACTGGGCAAGCACTCCAAGGCAGGTCAGAACTCCTTCAGCAGAGTTCCAGGGGAGCTGGTGGTGAAGTCCTTTTGTTCCTGGGACTTCTTAACAGGGAGCCAGCTCTTCTCAGGCCCTTGGAGATCAGAATCAAAAGAAGGGGACACAGCAAAGTCCTTCCCCTCTCCTTGGCAGCAAAGCAAAACAGCAAGCAGGCAGTCTTCTCCTCTTCAGTTCTTTTCAGCTTTCTCCTTGGCAGAGGTTTCTTCTTAGTTCCAAAGTGATCTAAAGTTTAGGTGTCTGGGGTCCTCTTCTTATACCCCTCCAAGTCTTTGTCTCTCTTTGTTCCAGTGGGGGGATTCCCCTGCTCCAACCGGTTCCTGGGTGTGCTCTGCTCTGGAGCACCTGGTTCCTTTCAGAGTGAGGGGCAGGGTCGTTAGACGCTCAGCAGGAGGTGGAGCCTTCTTTGTGCCAGCAGAGGCAGAGTCCTCAGCCTGGCCAGCAGGGGGTGGAGCCAGCATTGTGTTGGCAGGGGCAGCCCTATTCAAACCCAGGGACTACTCCTCCCACCCATCTAAAGCAGATCTCCCTATTCACTCTGCTGCTGACTCATCCAGGCTCCTGGAGCCACCTAGCCCATCACATGACACCAGTCAGCCAACCAGCACACAGGCACACAGGAAGGTGAAACAGGAGAATAGCTACTTTCTAAAAAGTGCTATTCTCACAGAGTGAATTTAAAAAAACATCTTGCTAAAAAGATGTATAATTAAATTCTGAACACAAAGATACCAAACTTGGATTTTCTATCTTGCCCTTATGGGAAGATAGGCATGTAAACAGCCTTCCCCATTCTATCCGATGGGCAAGATAGCCTCTCAGCAGTGAAAAACGAAAACACACCTCAGTACATGCCCTACCTTTCAGATACACTGCACCCAGCCCAGGGGGGTACCTAGGGCCACCATAGGGATGCCTGACATGTACAGAAAGGGAAGGATAAGGCCTGGTCAGTGGGTGCACTGGCCAGGTCGACATGGCAGTCCTGGACTGCACATAGGCACTGCAAGCAGGCCTAAGACATTATTTTAGCGCTACTCCTGTGGGTGGCACAATCAGTGCTGCAGCCCACTAGTAGCATTTGAATCACCAGCCCTGGCACACGCAGTGCACTTTACTAGGGGCTAACAGGTGAAACAAATATACCAATCATGGATAACCAATCAATATAACAATTTATACAGAGAGCATATGCACTTTAGCACTGATCAGCAGTGGTAAAGTGCCCAGAGTCCTATTGCCAACATCCACGGGTTAGAAAAAATAAAGGAGGAAGAAGCAAAAAGTTTGGGGATAACCCTGCAAAAAGGGCCGTTTCCAACACAACCCCCTTCCAGCCGAAAGCCAGGGTAGACCAAGCGATACCTCGATGGGATTCCCTGCTTAGGGCGATAGAACACGGAAACTGGCCCAAACAGCAGGGCACTATTCCTGTTCTATGCCTTCCTGAACCCGGTTGGATCTCTCCATCCACACTCTCAGGGTCCATTACGCCAACCCATGTGGAACCCTTCTCTTCACCTGTGGACACCACCTGTACAGCACCCAGCCTTAACTTGCTTACAGGTGTGTCCCAAGAGACAGACAGCAAGCCGCAGTGACCAGTGGCAGTGGTCAGGGATGAGACCCAGGCCTTATGCCTCTCAGGGCCCTCAAACCCCTGTGGCATCAGAAGGTGGGGGGCAGTAGCCCCAGGTGCTGGGCACCCTTTGTCCACTTCCTTTCCTGTCAGGTCGGGTCTGACAACCTGGCACTGACCCACCAGCCCCGGGCCTGTATCCGGTGGCTGGACAGGAGGCTGGGATAGGCTTTTCCATACCCAGTGCTCCTCTTCCTTGGGGCTCTGTACCCTCCCACCTGGAGCGGTACCCCCTTCTAGAATAGTCAGGGCACCTGTGGCAGGCGTCCTGCACCATTCGCCCACAAGTTCAGGGGTTCTATCCTGCAACTGGGATCCCAGGTCAGGGGGGACACCCCGGACCTGGCCCTCCAACCTAGGGTCTACACCCTCCAGTCTCTCCGGAGGCGTGGGTTCGAATCCCACCGCTGCCACCAATGTTAGATCTGGGGGTCTCTAGTTGGCAGGGTAGGTACCTCTGTCCAAGTAGGGACCCTTGCTTCTAGTCAGGGAAAGGGGGATACACTGTTAAGATAACCCCTGCTCACCCTCTAGGTAGCTTGGCCTGAGCAGTCTAGGCTATCAAAGGCAATGTGTAAAGTATTTGTACCAACACTCACAGTAACACAGTGAAAACACCACAGATTTACTCCACACCAGTTTTAGAAAAATAATGTATCTTTACTAAAAACTTCACAAGACCAAATACTACAGACAAACCAACATATAATTCAAAAGGTTACTTTAAAGATAGTTCAAGGGTTTGCAGAAAGTACTCCAGGATGTAAAAGTCAGTGTCCTGCACAATGCGACTCTCAATGCACAAAATGCGACACTCTCTTGCCCAACAGTACCTGTAGTTGCGATAAGGTTCCCAAAAGCTATCACAAGGAAGATGGCAAAGGCGATGCGATACTCTTGAGATCCTGGGGAGGCTTTGCAGCAGCCCTGCTTCACGCAGCAGAGGTGGATGCGCCGGCTCCGATCTGTAGGGGGAGGATGCGATGACTTTGGCTTTCGTTGCGTAGGTTTCTTAGGGGGAAGCTTCACGCACAGGTTCGATGCGACACTCTTCGATGTGGCACAATGCGCGGCACAGCGTTGACTTCCGGCGCCGCAACTCTCGATGCGCCACGGAACGGGACTCTGCGTCGACGCACGCAGCGACTGGATACTTTCACGCACCGGCAGTGGTGCGGCCCACAAACTGGTTCTGCAACAACCCTCGCAGCGTCAGGAATCTTTTCGCACCGGGACGATGCTCGACGCACTCGGCGATGCGGGGACTCCGGGAGCTGCGATGACGCCGCGATGAAATTCTCCTCGCACTCTTGTTCTTGCGACACGCAATCGGATGATGCGTTGGGTACCAGTTACTCTTTTTCACGCTTCTGCTTCCCAGCTCCCAAAACACAGCAAAACGACCTCCTGAGGCCCCAAGACTGGGCAAGCACTCCAAGGCAGGTCAGAACTCCTTCAGCAGAGTTCCAGGGGAGCTGGTGGTGAAGTCCTTTTGTTCCTGGGACTTCTTAACAGGGAGCCAGCTCTTCTCAGGCCCTTGGAGATCAGAATCAAAAGAAGGGGACACAGCAAAGTCCTTCCCCTCTCCTTGGCAGCAAAGCAAAACAGCAAGCAGGCAGTCTTCTCCTCTTCAGTTCTTTTCAGCTTTCTCCTTGGCAGAGGTTTCTTCTTAGTTCCAAAGTGATCTAAAGTTTAGGTGTCTGGGGTCCTCTTCTTATACCCCTCCAAGTTTTTGTCTCTCTTTGTTCCAGTGGGGGGATTCCCCTGCTCCAACCGGTTCCTGGGTGTGCTCTGCTCTGGAGCACCTGGTTCCTTTCAGAGTGAGGGGCAGGGTCGTTAGACGCTCAGCAGGAGGTGGAGCCTTCTTTGTGCCAGCAGAGGCAGAGTCCTCAGCCTGGCCAGCAGGGGGTGGAGCCAGCATTGTGTTGGCAGGGGCAGCCCTATTCAAAAGCAGGGACTACTCTTCCCACCCATCTAAAGCAGATCTCCATATTCACCCTGCTGCTGACTCATCCAGGCTCCTGGAGCCACCTAGCCCATCACATGACACCAGTCAGCCAACCAGCACACAGGCACACAGGAAGGTAAAACAGGAGAATAGCTACTTTCTAAAAAGTGCTATTCTCACACAGTGAATTTAAAAAAACATCTTGCTAAAAAGATGTATAATTAAATTCTGAACACAAAGATACCAAACTTGGATTTTCTATCTTGCCCTTATGGGAAGATAGGCATGTAAACAGCCTTCCCCATTCTATCCGATGGGCAAGATAGCCTCTCAGCAGTGAAAAACGAAAATGGCTGTAATTCACTACCAGGGCATGCTACACACCTCAGTACATGCCCTACCTTTCAGATACACTGCACCCAGCCCAGGGGGGTACCTAGGGCCACCATAGGGATGCCTGACATGTACAGAAAGGGAAGGATAAGGCCTGGTCAGTGGGTGCACTGGCCAGGTCGACATGGCAGTCCTGGACTGCACATAGGCACTGCAAGCAGGCCTAAGACATTATTTTAGCGCTACTCCTGTGGGTGGCACAATCAGTGCTGCAGCCCACTAGTAGCATTTGAATCACCAGCCCTGGCACACGCAGTGCACTTTACTAGGGGCTAACAGGTGAAACAAATATACCAATCATGGATAACCAATCAATATAACAATTTATACAGAGAGCATATGCACTTTAGCACTGATCAGCAGTGGTAAAGTGCCCAGAGTCCTATTGCCAACAACCACGGGTTAGAAAAATAAAGGAGGAAGAAGCAAAAAGGTTTGGGGATAACCCTGCAAAAAGGGCCGTTTCCAACAATATATATATATATATTAATCGAAATAAAGACTTAATGAAAAAAAAAAATAAAGAAAAAAATATATATTTATATATCAAATAAGGCATACTTTCTGATTAGAATTCTATGTTTGTGTATCAAAAAATTCTTACAGGATAAATAAGAGATTATATACTTTTTCATCCCTCCCCTAACTCTTTTTCCAATGAACAGATCTTAATGTTTGTTAATACTCAGAAGTGAATCCAGTCAAGCCAGTGTTTAGAATTATTTATATAATGTAATTGACTGTTTAGGGCTGAAGTTATTTTTTAAGGCAACCCTTAAGCTTGGAAGTGAGTGCTGACTTGATGTCTTGCGATGTTAAACCATTTATACAGCAGTGGGTGGCAACCTCAAAGGTGACCAACCACAGGGGTAGCTACACAGCTAATAATATAAGGCATGCATGAGAAAAAACACCTTATTCAGCAAGCGATTCTCGGAAGGTGGAGCACAGTGGGGGCAGGCACTGCTGAAAATATGTAAACACAGGTACCAGATTGGATATCGGTGCACCCACCATTAAAGAAAATGTAGACTTTTTTTATATATAAATATATATCTATATATATATATATTAATATAATATATATCTCTATCTATCTATCTATCTATCTATCTATCTATCTATCTATCTATCTATCTATCTATCTATCTATCTATCTATCTATCTATCTATCTATCTATCTATCTATCTATCTATCTATCTATCTATCTATTCACTGAAAAAACCATAGGTTTCACACATGTTATAGTTAGCGGAAATTTTACTGATAAAAAACCAATGAAATTGCCCCGTTATAGTTAGTGCTGGCAACTATAACTCACGCGACCGCAATCCTCTGCTGATGCTAATACTGTATTTAGACACTTATTTGCCCATGTCTTCTTCCATACATTTTTAGCTATACATATATTACAAATATTTTTTTTTATAAAGACACATATGTCATCAGCAGAAGATTGCGGTCGCGTGAGTTATAGTTGCCAGCACTAACTATAACGGGGCAATTTCATTGGTTTTTTATCAGTAAAATTTCCGCTAACTATAACATGTGTGAAACCTATGGTTTTTTCAGTGAATTTGCAAGGTTTTTTAAATGCTAATTCCTAACTATAACGTGTGTGAAACCTATGGTTTTTTCAGTGAATTTGTACGGTTTTTTAAATGCTAAGTTACTTTACGCCATTCGAGGCGTGCGCGCCCACTTAACGCAGTGCGTTCCGTGCACGGTTTTTATCAACTTTAATAAGCCCTGTACATTTGGTGGCCTTCGGCCACCAAAAGCACAGGGGGTGGGGTCAATGTGGATAGTGTTTTTTTTATTTCGATTTTATAATTTCATGTTGCCAAAATATAGTTTTTTTACTGATGTAATAAGCCCTGTACATTTGGTGGCCTACGGCCACCAAAAGCACAGGGGGTGGGGTAAGTGTGGATAGTGTTTTTTTTATTTCTATTTTTTACCGTACGCTTACGGTAAGCGTACGGTAAGCGTACTCGGCGAAATTGCCGAAAAAAAAATAAAACCGTTTTTGCTCTTGGGGGATGTTTGGGGACTCCCTCAACATGACTATGTGGGAGGGAGTTGTCAAAACAGCCCCGTAACATGTTTTTGGGCATCATGTTTGATAAATAACACTCAGTGCGAGAGACAAAATGGCGGACGCCGCTTCCTGGTTTCGGCCGATTCGAATGTTTACTAAGATCTAAGAGCCAATCAGAATCGCGCTCGCGCACGCCACCGTACGCGTACGGTAAGCGTACGGTAAGCGTACCGTAAGCGGGCTCAGATATATATATTGATTTAAAGGCTATTTTCTCAGAATCTACTGAACAGATTTACACCAAACCTACAAAAGGCACTTCCTTGACATAGGGACTACCTCTCTGCCAAATTTCTAGTAATTCTGTTCAGCCGTTCGGGCTGTAGCTCTGTCTAAAGGTCCTATGGAAAAATGCATGGGAAAAACGCGTTTTGGGACCCCCCTTTTATCTCAGCCCCCGCTTGACGAATCCCCCCGAGACTTTCAGGGTAGGAGCGGAGCGTAGCGCCCCACCTATTTTGAGAAATTCGCGAGGATTCATCGACCGGCGCCAAAGTTATTCAAAATAGAATGTTGCGGATTTCCTATGGAAAAGGGGTCCTAACTATAACTACCTACTGGCGACCGCAAGTGTCTCATTGTATGTATATATATATATATATATATATATATATATATATATATATGTGTATAATATATATGTGTATGTCTATATATAAACATATATATATAAATATATGTGTCAGTGTATACATAAATATATATATAATTATATATGAATTTGTGTGTGTGTGTGTGTGTATGACTGCAATCTTTGTGCACTTTCGGTGAAATAAAGAATAAAAGTTGATTTACAGTTGTTGTGCCGCTTCTTTCCTTCTCTGTCGAACTGTGGAAGAGGGGTTGCATTAGTCTGTTGAAATATATATATATGTGTATGTGTGTGTATATATATATATATATATATCTGTCCAAACTATTGATGGCTGATGCCAACAGGTATTTAAACCTGAACTTTAGCGTGTATCATGAATAATGAAATTGCAAGTTTGCACAATGCCATGATAGCGCTACAACAACTTTTTAGTTACAAATTTTAATACTGCATGTCATTTGTATTTTACTCATCATTTTAAGGGGACAGATTGAAAGTTTTTTCTTTAAAATAAATATATTTAAACATGTACTTCTTTTTAAACTTGATGTTGAAGGTCCCCTTGCAACATTGATGAATATGTTGTCTATGTCTATGGTCGAAAAACATGTGATGTTCAAATGCACTGGTCACTTTAAAAAAAAAATAATGTAACAAATGTATTTAAGCAATCACGCACCGAATAGCGCGTCATGTGATCAAGATCCCTTGAGGATCGAAAAGCGTCATGCGAGTGATGTGGTGCAAGGGAGCGGAATAAAACTTTATTGCACTTATCTGTGGTGCGTCCTCCGCTGTTTGAAAACGCCGGGTGAAGAAACGGCGTATGGAGTGTTCTACATATATATATATATATATATATATAATTCTCTGATTTCTTTAAAAAAAATCAAAATTAGCCAAAGCAGTCCTTTCTTGATGTTTATGTTAAATGATCACGTGATTTCTGATGTAAAACTGTAATGATGCAAAAATCTACATCGTGATCATCGTGCATCCGCACCGAAACGTGTAGATTCTTCTAACGATTTAATACATTCATTGGACTAAAACAGCACTGGAGTGCAGTCGTTTTTTTCTACTGTAAAAATAAATCAGAGAATTTTATCATTCACAGTGCTCGACGGAGCGCTGCGGCAGCTCGCCAAAAGAAGAATTATATATATAAATCAGCCGCGGTCGGTAGTAGGAGTACCTGCAGGGCGGTGACGTGGGGAGGGGGAGGGGCAGGGTGGGGGGCAGTAAACTATGGATTACGGAGGTTTACAGGTAAGTTAACATATGAATTTCATTGCGTGCACAGCATCGCATTTGGGGATGCAGTGCACGCAACGAAATTCGTTTTATTAATTTATATGTTAACTTACCTGTAAACCTCCATAATACATAGTTTACTAACCCCCACCCTGCCCTCCCTCTCCCCACGTCACCACCCTGCAGGTACTCCTACTACCGACCGCGGCTGATATATATATATCATCAAACGATTCGAGAGGCAGCGCGCACAGCGGCCGGTGCGCACAGCGGCACAGCGAAGCGGAATACAGCATCGAGATTAATTCACCACCAAAAAGTATTTTGTCGCACTCCAAGGATTCATATTTAAGCAAATTTTATTTTCTTGCAACCATCAAACCAACGCGTTTCGACCTACTTGGTCTTGATCACGATGATCAAGACCGAGTAGATCGCAACACGTTGGTTTGATGGTTGCCATAAAATAAAATTTAAAAAAATCTGCCGAAATATGAATCCTTGGAGTGTGACAAAATTATTTTTGGTGGTGTATATACTGAGAGAGAACAAAAATACAATCATCCAAAACTCCGACAAAGGGGGCTGGGGGTACGCTCCGTACATACGGGGGGCTGGGGGGTACGGGGGTACGCTCCGTACATATGGGGGGCTGGGGGGGGTACGGCGTGAACATACGGGGGCGGGGGGGGGTACGGCGCGTACCGGGCACTTGTTTGGACATCTCCATGGTTGCTATGGGAGTTCGCTCCGGACGGTCTTTTTTCCATACAGTTGTACAATCGGATGGATGGGACGGATCGTAATTGCGCATTTGGACTTCAGTTTTCCCATTTGTACGTAAAAATGTCCGGGGACGTGTCGGAGACTTTTCCCAACCCGAGGACGTGTGGGGGAATTTTCCCAATACGATTTGTATGGACTTTTTCCCATACGAATCGTACTTGGCAGTTTGTACGGCGCTTTTACCATTTGTACGGAAAAAAGTCCAGATTCAATTCGGTTGGGGACATTTTTTCCAGGATCCTAATCGGCACCACGGTGTTTTATCGTATATTAGTCAAACAGTATGTTTTTTACTTTTTTTAACACAAGCACTTTGCACTAAAAGATTTTTGCACTATTTGAACATTTCAGGCGATCGGTTTACATATGAATGGTTTACATTGAACAGTACTGTAATTATAGCTCTGATATTTGACCAAGTGATTGACGGCTTATGCCAATAGGTATTTAAACCTGGACGCCAGTAATTATCATGAGGAGTGAGGTTGCAAATTTGCACTATGCCATGGCACATTTATAACAGCTTTTAGTTATTTTTCAATACTGTATGTCATTTGTATTTTACATGTTATTTTAAAGGGACAAATTGGAAGTTTTTAAAATGTATTTAAATGTATACTCTTTTAAAACTTGGCTTTTAAGGTCCCCTTGTAACATATATGCAAATGTTTTCTATGTCTATGAGGTCGAAAGCAATGTGATGTTCAAATGCACAGGTCACTTTAAAAAGCAAAAAAATGTAAAGAATGTATTTAAGCAATCACGCACTGTGTAGTGCGTCATGTGATCAAGATCCCTGTGGGATCGAAACGCGTCATGCTGGTGATGTGGTGTAATGGAGCGGAATAAACTCGATTGCACGTACTTGTGGTCCGTCCTCCGTTCTTGAAAATGCCGGGAGAAGGTACGGCGTATGGAGTTTGCTTCATACATATACATATATACATATATATATATATATTCACTGAAAAAACCATAGGTTTCACACACGTTATAGTTAGGAATTAGCATTTAAAAAAACCTTGCAAATTCACTTAAAAAACCATAGGTTTCACACATGTTATAGTTAGCTGGACATTTCACTCGTGAAAAACCTTTGAAATTCCCCCGTTATAGTTAGTGCAGGCAACTATAACTCACGCGACCGCAATCCTCTGCTGATGACGTCAGATATTACATCACTGTATTTAGACACTTATTTACCCATGTCTTCTTCCATTAATTTTTAGCTATACATATATTACAAATATTTTTTTTTCAGAAAAACACATATGTCATCAGTGATGTAATATCTGACGTCATCAGCAGAGGATTGCGGTCGCGTGAGTTATAGTTGCCTGCACTAACTATAACGGGGAAATTTCAATGGTTTTTCATGAGTGAAATGTCCAGCTAACTATAACATGTGTGAAACCTATGGTTTTTTAAGTGAATTTGCAAGGTAGGTTTTTTAAATGCTAATTCCTAACTATAACGTGTGTGAAACCTATGGTTTTTTCAGTGAATTTGTACGGTTTTTTAAATGCTAACTTATGTATTTTTTTTTTTTTTTAAGGTTTTTCACCGTGCGAGTACCGTACGCCCACGTTACGCAGTTCGCAGAATTTTTCCGTTTCAACCGTACGCGCACGCTACGCGAACTCCGCGATTTTTCGCGAAACAATGAAAGGAAATTTTGGCCCTTGGGGGTCCTTCTGGGACCCCCTGACAAAGGCTAGGGGGTCAGGAACTGTCCACCCTGCCCCCTTTTCACGTTCTCCACCTTTGTTTTTCACCCCCTCAGACTGCGAGAGACAAAATGGCGGCCGACACTTCCTGGTTTCGACCGATTCAAATGTTTACTAAGATCTAACAACCAATCAGAATCGCGCTCGCGCACAGCAGCGTGCGCGTACGGTAAGTTTTACCGTACGCGCACGGTGCGCGCTTATAGATATATATATGCTTTTAAATGCTATTTTCTCAGGAAATACTGAACAGATTTACACCAGACCTGCAAAAGGCACATCCCTGACCTGAGGACTACCTCTCTGCCAAATTTCAAGTAATTCTGTTCAGCCGTTCGGGCTGTAGCTTGGACTAAAGGTCCTATGGAAAAATGCATGGGGAAAACGAGTTTTGGGACCCCACCTTTTTCTCAGCCCCCGCTTCACGAATCCCCCCGAGACATTCAGGGAAGGAGCGGAGCGCCCCACCTATTTTGAAAATTTCGCGAGGATTCGTTAATCGGCGCCAAAGTTATTCCAAATAGAATGTTGCGGATTTCCTATGGAAACACGATCCTAACTATAACTATCTACTGGCGACCGCCATTAGATAATATATATATATATATATATATATATATATATATATATATATATATATCTATATATATATATATATATATATATATATATATATATATAGATATATATATATATATATATATATATATATATATATATATGTATATATATACCTACTGTCAGTCACAGTAGGTAGTTATAATTAGGGCCTAGTTTCCATAGACAAAGTGTATTTTGTTTTGCTAATAACTTTGGAGCCATTTGACTGATCTTCACATGATTTTCAAATTATTACACCAATCGCTTCAGCAGCCATTTAGAAAGTTTTGGGGGTCAAGAAAAAGAGGGGGTCTCAAAACGCGTTTTAATATGTAGCCAAATCCCCCATTAAACTTAAAATAAAGACAAGGGGGCAGGGTAGAACCATTTTGACCCCTAGGCCTGGTGGTGGAGCCCCACAGAGACCCCGTCAGGTGCCAATAACATTCTTTTAAATTAAAAATCCTGCACATTCACAGAGGACTCGTGGGAAGATTAAAAAAATCACAAGCATGGTTTTCCACACTTGTGTTTTACTAACACGCCGCGTGCTCTCCCTCCTGGAGCCATTAATGGCCCGGGGGAAGCCATCCCCCAGGGCTTGCTCCAGCTATGTCCTGGTGTGCCCACCCCGGAACATAGGTGTTGCCCTTCCCACAGTGGTGTAGGCAGGGAAACCTGTGGTTCCTCTTGCTTGATGTGAGGAATTTCAAAGCTCCCACCAAGCGAGAGCAAATACTAATTCCACTTCCAGCGGGTGGGAGCATGAAAAATGCTGCTGCCCACTGGGAGCAGGCTTTTCATTTGTTTCCCTGCCAACACTGAAGTGGGCATAGAAGCAGGTGAAAATATTGCTCCCACCCGCAGGACCTCAACCCCTCTTTAAAAAAGCATGCCTCTGGGGATGGGGTCTCAAGGGCCTAACAAGGCTCGCAGAGGGGGGCCACATGGCCCCCTTCACTTTAAAAAAGATATGGCCCTTGAGAATGGGTCCCCAGGACTTTTTAAATGCTCAAGGAGGGGGGCACTTGGCCCCACTCCGTTTAAAAAACATAAGGCCCTAGGGTAGCCAGGTCCTTAATGGGCTTAATGAAGCTCAGGAAAGGGGGGGGGGCACTTGGCCCTCTCCCCTTTAAAAAAAGTTAGGTCCTATTGGGGGTTTGCTGTAGGACTTCGGCCATGTGCATGAGGGGTTCGGCTTTACGTATGGTATTAAAATACTAATGTATGTTTAAAAAAACCTAGAAATTCACTGAAAAAAACAAAGATTAAAGTAACGTTATAGTTTACTATGTTAAAAAGATGTCTTTTTGTTTACAAAAATACCCCATAGAAATGTACTGAAGAAAACAAAGTGTAAAGTAACATGATGGTTGGGTGAATATGTCAGTGACAACATAAACGTTTTGAATAAAAAAAAAAAGAAATTCACCAGTTATAGACTTACACCCCAGCCATGCACTGCATATGACCTCACATATTACATCACTCATGACATGCTCTATGACATTTATGACATCACTGATGACATCTCAAATGACATCATTGATTACATCACTGATGACATCATTCAATGAGTGTTCTAGTTTGTTTTACAGTTTACATAGTGGCAGGTAACTACCATAATACTTTTCTACCTAATTTTGTTTAGCCTGGGTCCAGGTAATGGGTGTAACTGTTTATAAAACACATGTGCTCCTAATGCACCATAGCTGTGCTCCTCACAATCTTTTGTTTCTGCAGAAAAAGGGGTATATTTATAAAGGTATTACGCCACAAGAGCATCACTTTTAACGATATTCCAGTGGCGCAATGCCCTGCTCCCCTTTTACAAAGTGCTGTTAAGCTACCTTTTGGGGCTTAATGCAGCTTTGTAAATATGGTACCCTTTCACGCAGGTATCTGAGTGAAAAGGGCGTGAAATGGGTGTTGCTGTGGGCATTCCACCACAACACCCATTGCTTTTTTAAGCTGCCACAGATTTACAAGGATCTGTAAATCTGAGGCAGCGCCAAAAACTAACGCCATGCAAGAGCAGGGATTAGAATGGCAATATGAGGAGAAATACTTTTATTTCTGCTTGTTTTTGCTTTTTCTATGTGTTCTGAATGCTGCAGCACACATAGGAAAAGCAGAATGCAATGAATAATTGTTTATGTGCAGGAGGGTGTCCCTTCCTGTACATAAACAATCATTAAATAATGAAGAATTGCTACTTCTATGTGTGCTGCATTCATCAGCACACATAGAAGTAACAAATCACCAATATTTAATGCAGGCACCCTTGCACTATGGTGCAAGAAGGCCTGCGTTGGCACTTGGCAGCTATATTTAGCACCAGCAGTAGGGAAGACACAGGGGTGAGCCATATTGCTGTAAATACAGCGCTTCCCAGTGTTTTGGAAATGTCGGAGCGCGGCGCTGCCAAATTTGGTGCAGCTCCGCGCTCCGACATTTCCTTTTACATATGCCCCCCAAGTTTCCAACAGGAGAAAGATTCTATGTAGTAAATATTAACTTTTCTAACCAGCTTTGAGTTATTAGAGTGAATTGTGTCAGCATGATAATTTATACTTAACATAGAAAAGGGTGTGCATCAGGCACTAACTCACATATGTGTGCTTGTTTTGCTTCAGAAGATGGGCTATCTGTAAAGTTTTCTCCACAGTATTAAGGGTGCAGATAGTATGATCTTGGCAGACTTCAGGTCTTGGTTATTTTTAGCAAATAGTGTATTTTTGACAACTGTTGCATGGAATGTGCACTGTTCTAAGTAGATTCTTTTGAATACTGTTGTTTGCAAACAGTGTGCTTAAAATGAACTCTCTTCATAGAGTGAAAACTGTTTACAGTACTCAGTTCTCCACAATATCAATTTCATTTCTTTATGTAGTTTTGGTGTGTTTCAGCAGTTTAAAGCAGATAAAAGATGTCTGTATTAGTGCTATTGTTTTGGAATTGGCATTCATCATTTTGGATTTCTCTGAACAGTTGTATACAGATTCAACACCGTACTCAACCGGGGCTTTCCATGTATCTGTGGTGGATTGTTAATGTGAACTAAGCTAGCTGTAAAGTGCATGGTATAGCGTCATCGTTGCAAAAAATGCATGCTTGCTATACCCACGGGAGTTGTATCTGTGATAGTGGTAATAATGGCTGATATTCTCCTGAGTTATTTTGTACTTACTGTCAGGACACTAATACCATATTAATTTTGAACCAATATGTGGGAAAGCTAAGTTTGGATGATGTCATCAGTGATGTCATAAATTATGTCATAAATCATGTCATGAGGGATTTCGAATGTGAGGTCATAAGCAGTGCATGTTAAAAGGCAAACTTATGATTAGTGCTAAAGTAAATTATTTTTTAGGGGTTTGCATATTAGAATAACTGAATAATATACCCTGTGTGCGGACATTATTCTGAAAGAGAATTGCTTTTGTATTTTAACTCAACAGGAAAGAGTGCATACGTTTCAAAATGTTTCAAAAGTGATGCTTGAGTAATACAACAATATCTGTGTAGAGATTGTCTATCGCCTCAGTTCTTCTGGCTCTCATATTGACAGGTTTTCCCAGCAGGTTCATTAATATTGTAATAGCATACTTTCCATAGCCTATGTATGTGTTTCTGCATTAAAGTTGCAACTATAATACAGAATGAAAGTAATCGGTTAAAAAAAATATTATATAGTATTAACTTTCATCATATAAGCTGATTTTTTGAGTGTGTGACTACTCTCACAAGACGCTTGCCGCATACGAATACACAATCCCCTGTGTGGACTCCAAGGGGTATGTACTTCCTGGTCGGCTCTCGTAACCATCTCGCAAGATCGTACATTTGGGATTAAGTTAAAAACAGTGTCTTCCTGTAATTCTGAGCAATGTAACAAATTATAGATGTTGATTGTGTTAGTAAAATTGATTATGATTTGTTCCATTGAATATATAATGCAATAATATGTTTACAATCTTGTGAGACGGTCATGGGAGTCGAACACACAATCCCCTGCAAAGACTCTGGGTATGCTGTGCTTCCTGTTCGGCTCTCGATAGCTACCCGAGATATTGTGCATTTGCAATTTGGTCGATAACACTATTTTCTTGTCATTCTGATCAAATTAAGATATTAGAGATTTTCCTTAGCTTAGAAAAATTGATTATGAATTGTTCCATGAAATGTATGAAGTAATAATATTTTTACGATCTCGCAAGATGCTCACAGGAGTCTCTCAAGTGGTCTGGGAAAGGAGCCACACCCTAAGGAAGGATTGCGATTGGTTCATATGGATGTCTTTATTTAGAAAAAGAAGATTCCATCCTTTTTACTTTATTTCCCTGTTGGATTTTGGTGATCTGGCTTGGTCTCCTTTCTTGTTTTCCTTCCAACACAAAGATGTCTTTATTAGACTCTGATGAGCATACAGGGGCACCAGTTCAGCCACCTCAGCATCCCAAATAATCCTTGCTGTAGCAGTTCTTTGAAATATGGCCTGGTGGTAAGAAAGTTTCTGCATAGTACGTCACCTTTGATCTTTGCAAGAAGGAGTTCAGCTGGGGAACCAGAAATAAACAGTATAGTATGAGTACCAGAAGCATGTGGAGGTATCTCAGATCTAAGTACCCGCAAAGGCTTGCTTGGGTAGAGTTGGGTCAGGCTGCGGGGCTAGACAACTCTTGAGGTGCTTCCACATCATTTGCTCTGGAAGATACTGTGCCTGCTCAGGTAGTAAGTGCAGAAGCAGGCAATAACCCTGCTTTTCTGAATAAAGCACTATTTGCTGCTTGTGTAAGCAGATCAGTTTTTCAGCAGAGACAAGCAGGTCTGCCCAGAAGAAGCTTGTCCAAGATCTCAAATGACCCCCAGGCAGTAGTTTTTGTTTTTAACAGTCTGTTTTCAAATGTTTCTCTTTTTTCTTTTTAAGGAGATGTTGGTGTTTGCTTCACACCTCAAGCTGTGTGTTTTTCTCCTAGCCCATTAACAACATTAAAAATAAATAAAAAAATGTTAGAAAACACAATTTTTTTAATACTCATTGAAACCTGTAAAAAAAAAGTCTCTTTTCTGAGCTACCCTATAGTTTCATGATTTCTGTTGTTTGTACTATGTTTTTCCTATCCTCCCCTCCGCAAAGCTATCGCGAGAGCCAGGGAGGCAATCCCTCGCGTCCAGTCCATGGGGCTAGTGATTCCTGGTTTGCTCTTGTGAACCTCTCGGGAGACCATACTTTTTATAATGGAGTTTGCATTTACACTGTATATATCCTGATATACTATGCATAGTTTATATACACCAGACTACTAACAGTGTGTTTCGTTTAATGAAATGCAATCCATTATATAATGGTGGGAAAAAATAAATCACTTAGATTTATGAAGAAAAAAAACACTTGTGTTATGTGCATGAGACCAACATTGGTACATAGTACAAACTGATACTCTTTTATTTGTTTTAAGTCCATTCATCATTATTAGAAAAAGTTCAATCAATATATATTCGTTATCCTAGGTAGACCACATAACAACAATGAATATGAACTTTAAAGCTTTTTCTCTGTTATATCTACATAGAAGTTTGTAAACATTTCTTCTATATTAGGGTGAGGGAAAAGACTAGCCTCTCCACTGACACCTCTCTCTGGGCTGACAGATGTGCGTAGAATGATGTGAGGAAAGACTGCCTTTCCTCTGAGACCTCTGTCTCGAATGACGAGTAACCAGTTTAAGGAGGGTCTGGCCTCTCCACTGCGTCCTCTCTCGTAAATAACTAATTTTGCAGTAGGGTGTGGAGAGTGACTAAGCTCTACACTGACATCTGTGCTCATATCTCACACAGTGATGAGTATGCATAGTAGGGTGTGAGAAGTAACAGTCCTCTCTGCTGAAACCCCTGTCATGGATGATGTTTACGCATAGTATGATGTGTGGAGGAACTAGACCCTATGCTGACACCTCTCTCTTGAATGAGGGATTTGCGTAGTTATGTGTAAGAAGGGTTTTACCTGTCTGGTTGCACTTCTCCCCAGGCTGACAGATGTACAACTAGCACGTGGTGAGGCAGAGACATCAATGCTGAGAAGTCTCTCTTGGATGACAAGCATAGAGACTAGGGGCTGGAGAGAGACTTTTCTGTCACGTCAGACCTCTCTCCAGAGTAACACGTGTGTAGTAGACTGTGACTAGAGACTGGTCTCCTTGCTCCTACCTCTCTTTTGTTGATGAATGTGCATAGCAAGGTATAGAAATGGAGTATCCTCTTTGCTGAGAACTGTGTCTTGGTTGATTGGTGAGGATAGTTGAATGTGGGGATGCACTCACCTCTCCCTCAGATCTTTCCCCATGGGGACAATGAGGAGTAGTAGGGTGTGCACAGGAACAGATTTCTCAGCTGAAAGTTCTCTCCAGAGTCACAAGCATATATAGTAACATGTCCAAAAGAACTGCCCTTTCCACTATCACATCTCCACCAGCTGATAGCTGTGAGTAGTAGAATATGAGGATGCACCACAGGCCTCTGTGGCAAAACCTCTCTTTTATATGAGAGGTCTGTATATTACAGTGAGGACAAGGACTGATCTCTCCAGTGAGACCTCACTATTGCATGACAAGTCACCATAGTTGGGTATTCAAATAATTGTCTTCACCATTAACAATTCTCTTTAACATAAAAGATGTGCTTTGTAACGTATAACTATATATGCATGCAAGAGCACTTCTGCACTCCCTGAAGATGCAACTTGCAGTTTTAGTCAACATTACAATACTGTAATAATATTAAAATCTATAACAACTATAAGCAAACAAATCAGTAGTAACTTTAAACTTGATTACAAAAAGCTATTTAACAACATTACAAAACTACAACAGCAACAACTACATTAACAAATTCTATCAATAACTAAGAAACAAAGCAATCAAAATTAGAATGTCTTCATCACATTATGATGAGCAGCTTGGGGTAGTTGCAGCATGTATGGCATATTTCTGTATTACGGCCAGCTAGCAAAAAAGTCGCAGTAACAATACACAGGAGTAGAGCCCGTTAACCCAGCTGAGACCGGGCATAATATGCAACAAAAAACAATGTCTCAACTGGAGGGTATTTTTGAGGAGAAAACAATATAGCGAGGTGAGGTCAATCACAAGAGAACGGAGAACAGGGAGGGAGACCACAGCATGAGCCAAGGGTAGAGAAATTGAGGTTTATATACAATTCTGCAAGTGGTTAAGAAGCACTACAGTACATATACTTGTACAATGACCATAACACACAGGGTGAGAACTGAACGTGCTGGTGAATTGTGAACGACGCAGTGACACAAAGGTGTGAGAAACAGCATGAACTGCGCAATGGACAAGAAATACAGAGGTCAAAAAACAATGTAAATATATACAATTAAGTACAAAAAATTATTTTGATGGTTTAGCTGACCACAGAAGGGCCTAAGTTCTAGGCTGTGTAGTCGACGGCGTTTCAACCTGGATAATTTCAGGTCATCATCAGGACAGGGGTCATAGGTTAGAGGGTAAGGCTTCTGGTGGAAATAAGGCGTCGCGTAAATAATTGGCTAAATGGGTGGACGCTGTATGATTCAAGGATTCCAGCCCGGGATCCAGGGAGAGAAGGACGCGAGCTGGCCAGCCGGCCAGAGCGTGAGGATGGAGGAGAGGATCCGAGAGGGGGGCCGGTACTGGGCGCAAGGGCAGTATTTATATTGTGTGGTCCCAAGTTATGGATTAATACGAATGGGATACTAGAGTTATGGATTGATACGAATGACATGGCTTGGATAATTAAGACTGGACTCACCCACCTAGTAAGAGACCTGTATTAACTTAGACCCAATACTATATCTATACCCTATCATAGGTGAGGGGTTGTTGACAGACACCTTATTCTTGCAGGTGTTTTCCGCTCTTATCCACTTGGAGCTGCTGAGCCCAATCGGTCTCACCTCTAATTCTTGTGAGGTCCCTCTTCATTCAGTCAAGGTAACTATAGGGATTGGTACACTTATTGATGCCTACTTTCCTTGTATAGCGTTTAGAAGTGGTAAACTCTTTTGTATTCTACTCTTCGGTGCCCCACCCCACCTTTCCTGGCCTACACCCACTATAGTCCTGAGGAAGACCCCGTTAGTAAGGATTACAAGGACCTATACCCATTGTTGCCAGTATTATCGACAGTACTTGCTTTACTGTGATTTGTTGTTTTCCGTACATGGCTATGTGATACACTGTATTAATCATTGGAATTATGAAATCTTTTGGCTAAATGACATGCCAAGTGAATTTTAAAATTGTGACATGCACTATACTCTAAACTTCATGTACCCCACTACTCTCACCCAAATCACCAAATTTTCCTTATTCTTTTTCCCTTTTTGAGCTGGCCACTCAATTTTTTAAAAATGTTTCCTCAATTGAAATATGTGTTCAGTGTGGTTAAATAACACTGTTGCAAAAATACGCTTATTTTTTATTTTGTTTGTACATGATTATATATCCTTTTGACACTGTTAGATGTACTACTACTGGGACCACTCCTTATTATACTGTCTTATACCCAGGTCCCAGTGATTTTGGGTTTACCCATTTATATAACCATAAAAACAAAGGGGCACTAGCTATACAATCCTCTACAAACTCTAGTCCCAATTCCTAGTGACATAGCAGGTTGGGGACACTATTCGGAGTCATCAATAACCTTTTGGTGAATTTGTTTTTCAATGTTTGTAGCTGATAGCTTTTATGATGTCGCCACACCCCTGCCCCATATGTTGCGATAGAAAGACAGTTTGCTTTATATAGGATAATTAATTCTCTCACAGGCTTATGTCCCAATTTACGTGCAAAAAAAAATAGCCATCTACAACCCTATTTGTATGAAGGGCTCTTACTGGGACAAGTGGTGCCGAATTCAACCGGATGTTATATAAATTCCCCAGGTCGTAAAGTTGTCTACCTTTTGTATTCTCTTATCTCGCACAGTAAAATTCTTGGTTTTCGTGGTCTTAGGGCAGCATACCATAATAAATGATTTAGTCAAATTAATTTTTAGGTTGAGTGAAGACATAAACTCGTTAAAAAGTATCAAGGGATTTCTGCAGGCTATTAGCTGTTGTTGCCATTAACACAGTGTGGTCTGCGTAAGCTAATAAGGGAACGGGTTTGCTACCAATTTTAGGAAAATTCAAATCCTTACTTAATAAAAGGGCCTACAGACCATTTGTGTATATTAAAAACAAGAAGGGGGCTAAAATGCACCCTTGTCTGACACCCTCTGTTGAGGCTATCAAATCGTCTTTTTCCCCTTGGGTGCCATATCTCATGGCCACTGTGGTATTCAAGTGTAACCTGTGGAAGAGGAATACCAATGCTTCTTCTAGGCCCATGCCTTCCATCATAGCCCACAGTTTGTCCCGATTAACAGTGTTAAAGGCACTGGACAAATCCATGAAGGCCAGGTGGATAGCGCCTTTCCTGGCCTTCACGTATTTGTTAATAATTAAGGACAAGTTAAGCCATACATCTATCATGCCTAATTCCCTCCTGAAGCCATATTGTGTTTTAGACATGACCGCTACAGTGGTTGCCCAGGCCTCCAAGCGGGCAAGGAGAACTCTACCTAGCACCTTGGCTGTGGCATCAGTGAGTGAGATTGGCCTGTAGCATGCCGGATCGCTTCTGTTACCCTTTTTGAAAACAGGGACCACTAATGCCTCCTTCCAGGATATTGGCATGAGGCCAATGATAACTGCCTGAAAGACGTTTGTCAACAGTGGTGCCCACAACTTGGGATTGCTTTTAAAAATATCAAGGGGCACCCCATCTGGGCCCAGCGCTTTCAAGCGGATCCTCTGAGCTAACTCCTCCTCAATCTCAGATACTGTGATGGATAAACTAAGTTGAGTGGCTGCAGATAGTTCTACGGGCAGATCCCTTTGAAACTCTTCTACCCTCTTGTGCTGGGGTTAAAAATACCAGTAAAATGAGCTACCCAGGCATCTTCCAAAATCAATGAGTCCATCTATCCCATTTCTTTAGTAAAAAAAGGGCGGTTGATAATTGTATAAAAATGTTCTTTGTAGCTTTTAGGGCTCTCTCTCCTGGTCTTCCCATGATGAGCTTCTCAATTCTGCTTTTATTTCCTCAATCACAAGTTAAAATATTTGTACTTTGCGGATTTGACTAAATCTATGTTGTGCGGAGTAGCGTGGTGTGCCCTTTTTAATTCCTTATGGGCTCTAACACACTCACAGTTCAACCATCAGGCCTCCTGGGGTTCCCTGAGTTGGACGCTCCTATTCAGCCATTTGGCGACATCAGAGCACAGTAACCCAAACTCCAGAACAATGTCCCTTGGTGAAGAGTATAACTGCAAACACCCCATTATTGTGTGATCGTAGTGAATAAATGATAACAGTCATTCTTCACTATAGTCTGTAAACATTTATACATCTTTCACCCACAATCACAAATTTACGTCTAGTGTGCAGCTAATTGTTATTCCTTTCCCCTGAAAAATTCCACATCCTCTCCCAGCGCATTTTTTTCACTAATAAATTATAACATGCCATCAAACCTGATTCCATAAAAGTTTATAAAGTAACATATTCCTCTTGAGACATCTTTGCTAACACTGAGCATAATGTTTCACTTTGAAAATAGCAGTATGACCACTCAAACACCTTATAGGTTTAAAATGTATATACAGTGAGGTGCATAAAAACACTAGGGTGTGTATTAACACATTCCACAATTTCTTTTAAATTTGAGAAACGATGCATAGTAAACAAGTGGAAGAAGAAATCAGGAAATGTGAGTGTTCCCAGGGTCCGTCAGAGCCTCACTGGTACAGGCTCCAATCTTCCATCAATCAGTTGGCGCTCTTGAGCACCGGCGGTGGAGCTTGCTTTGTCCTAAACTCGTTCCTAATCTGCACAATGTGTCGATAAAGGTGGTACACTTTCAAAGTATACTTTCTCTAACTAATATCCAAACAACAAGAGCAAAACGGATGCAATGTTTTTGTGTACTCCACTCCCTCTTTGGTACTGCTACTAAGTACTTTCCTACCTTATGCAGTCCATCCCTAATCTTTCTTGTTTTCAGACTTGGCGGTCCTCGTCCGAGGACGTAAATTGTACCTGGCCCCTCCAGGCATGGTGTGATCACTGAACAGAGGCTCCTGGATAGCTCATATTTCTGACGGAACAGCCTTATTCAAAACATCATCATTCTCTTTGTCACTTTGCGTCCAAATCAGTTTAACGTCACTAAAAGGCACGAATCTAGGCACTTGTTCACATTCAACGTCTCCTTTACCCTCCTTGACACCTGAGCATAAGGCAACCTCAAAGGTATTCTTTTACAATAGGTTGCATGGACCCAATTCTTTCGACCAGCAACCTTTACATCCGTTTGTGTAACCAGAAGGACTTGCTCCAGACCTTTCCACCTAGGTTCCAGATATTTCTTCATCTGAATTTTTTTTATGAGAGTGTAGTCTCCAGGCTGGATGTTGTGGCCAGGTACCTCTGGTCTTGGAGGTAAGGAATCTCGCACCTGTTGGTGAATAGAATGCAAACTTTCTGTGAATTGTCCAAGATAATCAAGCAACACAGGGTGTTCAATATCAGAGACTCCCCAGACATTGGCCGGGCGCCCAAAAACAACCTCGTACGATGATAAGACAGTTCTAGAATGTGCCGTAGTCCTAGTTGAAAAAAGAGCCAAAGGAAGGGCATCTGGCCAGCTCAACCCTGTAGTCTCCTGAATTTTTACCAATTTTCAGTTTTAGTGTACCATTGTACTTCTCAACCAGACCTGCTGACTACGGGTGATTGGCAGCATTATATTTCTGCTTAATGTGCAAGCCATCACATATTAGCCTTATCACTTTCCCATTGAAATGAGACCCGTTGTCACTCCAGATAATTCTGGACATTCCGAAACGAGAAAAGTACTCTTTAATGAGGACCTTCGCCTTTATGGTAGCCGTATTATTTTTTTTTGTTTTAAAAAAATATAAATATTTGAGTTTTATATAGCGCTGGCTAGACCCAGAGGTATCAGAGCGCTTTACATAAGGTTCCACAAAGTTACAAAATTACATCAGTTACAAGTTACATTAGTTACTAGAAAAACATTTCAAGAGCATAGAAGACGAGATAAATGGAGCTTAGAAGGGAAAGGGGGTAGGGTAAAGGGGTAGGAGGGAAATAGGATGGAGAGACGAAGGAGAGTCTGCCCAAAGTCCGGCTGTGTATTGTCTTTAGGAGGGTGAGCCATAACCCATTTACTGAACGTACATATAACCACTATGGCATACTTGAGATTGTTACAACGTTCTAGCTCAATGAAGTCCATCTGAAGGACTTCAAAGGGAAATGTAGGTGGTGCAAAGTTACCGGATGGTGTGGGGTACCCTTTCCTAGAGTGTGTCTCATGCAAATCACATAACATTTCACCAAATGTGCAGCAGTCTTGGAAATATTATCATTACACCAAACTGGGGCCAACAATTTACAAATACCTTTTGCACTGAACTGAGTTGGACCATGAGCCATAGTAACCACAGGGAGTACATATGCATCGGGTAACATCCATTTCTGTTCTCCAGACAAATCAATCCAACACCCTTCTTCATCTAAACTGGCTGTACTCTCTTGCCACCCCACTAATTCTTCTATTTTGGCCTCACTTTGTATCTCTTTCACACTCTCAAATGGGTTTTCAAACATGGCATTCTCTGGAACCCATCTAGCTGGGCCTGCAACAAACATTCTCTTCATCTTACTCCGAGCCGTTTCCTTGGCTGTCTGATCTGCAAACACATTTCCTCTACCTACATCATTTGTCACTTTTCTATGGGCACTACACTTCACAATAGCCATTTTCTTAGGAAGTGTTAGTGTTGATAACAATCACAATATCAGGTTTCTATGTTGTATCTTAGTACCATGGGAGTTAAGGAACCCTCGCTCTGCGAACAGGTGCCCAAAATTGTGCGCCACCCCGAATAAATACTGTCTGTCTGTGTAGATATTGACAACCAACCTTTCGCTCAATTCACAAGCTCATATAAGGGCAACAAGTTCTACTGCCTGGGCAGACTGATAGGGGACCCGTGATGTCTTAACTACTGTGCACAATGTATTGATGGCATAAGCTGCAGTGGTGGTGCCATCTGGTAACTTAAAACAAGAGCCATCAACATATAGTTCTCCTTGGGGATCAGATAAGAGAACATCAGTCAAGTCTACCCGTCATTTTGGCTCTTCCTCTGTTCAGAAAATACAGTCATGTTTGTCAACAGCATCATTTTCGGAAGGGAGGGATAGTAACGTGGCTGGATTCATAGTGGCACATCTAATCGTGATATGCTTAGCAAACAATGTCACTTCATAGCCGGTAAGACATGCACTGGTGAGGTGCTGTGTCCTTTTTTTATTCAAAAGTGTGTCCACAGCATGGGGTACCATAACTGTAAGGTCAGTATCGAGTACAAGTCCTGACGATTGTCTGACTGAAGTGGCCACAGCCGCGACCGCTCGCAGACAGTTCGGGAGCGCCCTTGCGACAGGATCAAGCACAGCAGAAAAATAAGCGTAAGGTCTCTGTCTATCACCAAATCTTTGAGTCAAGACAGAAAGAGCACAACCAGCCATCTCATGAACGTAGAGCACAAAAGGTTTCCAATAATCAGGTGTGCCTAGCACTGGAGCAGAGCAAAGCGCAGATTGTTGACATTCAGGCATCAAAGGCAAAGGCTTATACACTTCTTTTGTTGTTATTGCAAGCAGCGGTTTGATTAGTAAGGAATAATTTGGGATCCACTGCCGACAGTAGGGAGTGATGCCTATAAAGGCATGCACATCCTTTTGAGTTTGTTGACATGGCATTTTATTAATGGTACTGATGCATTCTGGCGTTAACCTTCTACCCTCTTTCGACAGAAGGTGACCTAAATAGGTGACCCCCTGTCGACAATATTGAAGCTTCAAAAGGGAAACCTTATGACCATGATGTCCCAGGTGTAACAATAATTGCACCGTACTATCCTTGCAACCTTGCTCCATATCAGAAGCAATTAACAAGTCATCTACATACTGTACCAATACATTACCTGGAGAAAGTGAGAGGGAATCCAACTGTCTTTTTAACTCTTGTCTATAAATGCTAGTACTTTCAGTATAGCCTTGAGTAGCACAACAGAATCATAAACCTTTACCAGCCAGCAAAAATCCGAACAAATACCTACTATCTGGGTGGATTGGAATACTAAAGAAAGCATTCTTTAATCAATCAATCAATCAATATGAACTTTATTCGGATAAAAACAACATATCCATAAAAGTACAAGTTTAAAAGAGACACAATTCATTATAATTAAAAGGTTATTCAGAATTAATAAATAGGTCATAATTATACAGAACCATTAGATGAAAGGTTTGAGGCAAAAAACCATTTGAATTAACCGGGGTGCATAGAGTTAAGGGTATGCACCGCCGTTTTCAAAAAGGATCCCACCCGAAAACATAATTCATCATCGCTTATAGCTAGCACCATCCCAAAGGCTGCCTTATAATCAGTTACATGTCTAGCTTTAAAATATGGGATCAGGAATCTTTTAGTGAAAAGTAGATAATAAGAGCAAAAAATAGGAAGTGTAACATTGATTGCTTGTGTGTATTATTACAAGGGCAGTATAAAAGATCAAGGTTGGCGGTAAAACCAATAGGAAATGACAGCAGATATTTAATTGTGTCTGTCCTTAGCCTAATAAGTAAGCCCCTTTCCCAGTGGCCAATAGGTTTTGAGAGATATCTAGGCATCGCTGGGATCATATTCTCGATTTGCATATATCTGGCAACTGAGGTCTTTTTACATTCAGTTGCTAATCTTGTTTCTTTATATGATGCATAAAGAGATTTTTTGAGAGTTTTAATACTAATGGAGCTATAATCTAAAGGATTTAGAAAGAGACATTCCATATTCACGCTACTTAGACTTTTGTGAACTGCTGCCAACCACGGTATGTCCATCCCTTTATCACATTTCAAACAATCTAAGATTATCTACCTTGTCAATTGTGCAGCGGGTTTTTCCAAATTCTCAGCCAGAACAAAGTCGGGCGAGCCTTAATATAATCCTCTATGTACGGTAGATTGAGTTCACTATGACCAGCATACGTAGAGGAGAAAAATGGCGCGCCCAGGACTTTGCGACAAAATCTATTCTCTTCACGCTGGATGGGGGTGCTAATCGTATTCCCCCAAACCTCCGCCCCATATGTAGCAGCTGGTGTACATTGCAATCTGTAGATTTTAACAATAGAAGCCACTACCTCTATGTTTCTTGGCTTAGGTAACCTAAGTATGGTATTGATAGAGTTAATAAACTTCCTTTTGCAATGGACCACGTGATCATTCCATAATCCATTAGATGCGAATACCAACCCAAGATACGGGAAAGTGCAAGTGCTTAATAGTTGATTAGAATTTATAACAATTGAGAGATTAGAATATTTCTTAGACCCACATGACATCAGAAACGATTTTTTAAAATTAGTGCATAAATCTAGAGTTACCATAAACTTCACAAAACCCTGAACCAGGGCGCGTAGGGCTTTAGGGGTACGCCCCATTAAAACTGCATCGTCAGCATATAACAATGCAGGGATTTTGTTTCCACTAATAATTGGGACGTCACGAGTTAAGATCACCAGGGATTTGGTTAGATCGTTAATATGGTAATATACAGAATGAATAAGAGGGGGGGCCAGGGCACAACCCTGTCTGACCCCCCTGCCAACTTCAATGGCTTTAGAGATCTCACCGTCCCTACTAATACGCACCCTGGCTTTTAGATCTCTGTGCAAATATACCAGGAAGGAGACTAATGAATCGTCTAGCCCAAGATTTAAAAGAGTTGACCACAGCCGAGATCTATTTACAAAGTTGATCTATCACAGAGAAAAGTTTTGCAGTAGATAGAATCATAGTTAGAAGCGTGGTGATATCAGGAACCACTGGGAATTGCAGGACCACAATTTTATTAACCTTGCGCAAATCAATTACAAAATGACATACATCACCAGCACCATTAGGAGAATCTTGAGTTGCCCTTTTTAAGACCGGAAGAATGGGACTATTGCATACGTTACCTGTAGTCTCTTTGACAACTCCCTTGCATATTAAGTCCTGAACAATATCAAGAAGAGCTTGTGCTCCTGCCTTTGGTATTTTATACTGAGGAATGCTGGGCAATACAGCATTATCCTTAACTTGTATAAAAACTGGGGGTATATGCAATAAGCCTACATCAGTGTCTCCAGTGGCCCATAACGTGGGTGAAACTTGTTCAAATTCAGGTAGAAGGGGAGCATCCTTAGATAAACATTGTCTAGTACCTACGTCCGGCCCATGGTAATTTAGACACCATCTGGTGAACAATATATGGTAGCATGCAACTTCTTTAGTAGGTCCAAACCCATCAAATTAAAACCACAATTGGATGTTAGAAGGAATGGAGAATCCACAGTAAAAGCCAACAGTAAGGCAAGAGGGCATGATATGGGGGTTACAACCGGTACGCCTGAAAAACCCACCAAAACATTATTATGGCCAGACAGGGGCACCCCAGGGACCAGGTGTCAGGCAATAGAGCTTTTTGCGGCACCTGTATCAGTTTTTGAACTGGTCCCGTACACTGTCCCTGGCAGTCCTAGCTGAAAAACTTCCCTGTCACAGCATCAATGTCATAGTCATCATTGTAGTACTGCCTATCCCTAGTATCGTCAGAATAATTGTCAGTACGATCTACAGGGGCAGTAGTGTGTTGCTGCCTATTGGTTCCGCGGCCCTGATTTCCGAACCTCTTCCGCTAGTGGACGAAGCATTGCGCAAAAGTACAGGGCACTGGTTACGCCAGTGACCTTCCTTGCAATAAGCACACTGATTCTGTCCCAAAGGTGTCATGGGTGGCTGTCTAGTGCGTGGAAGTTGATGTTGGGGTCCCCGTCCCGTGGTGTTACCTCAATATGCCTGGTGTAGTAATACCTTTGTCTTCAGCTCTTTATGATTTTTATCGCTTTTGTCTTTCTCTTCATCATCCCTATATTCGTAAAATTGCACATATTTAAGATCACAGAGGGGGAAGATGTAGACCAAGTGCTCTCAGCTGCTTGAAGTTTAGACATTATTTCGGGAAGGAGATTAGTGACAAACCGATCAACAAATAAGCAGACTCCTCCCTCCGTAGACATATCTTGCCCACTGTAATCTAAAAACGTTTCTTCACACCTAATGAAAAAATATGAAACACTTTTGTCTTTCTTCTGCCAGCAGGCAGTCAATCTGTCCCAACTAACTTTCCTGGGGGGAATGAGTGTAAGCATATATGTTATTATGGGACAGGGCAGGGCAAGCAACTCAGCACATGGTTAGTCTCCTGGCTTCCTATCTTGGTCCCAACCCCTAATTACATCCCACGTTCCACCCAACTCGGCGACATGATCTAGGGTATGCACCTGTGGCCAAATATCAACTGGAACTTGTAGGCCAAAAAACATATCAATATCAGCAAGGGTCATCACAGTGGAAGAGGCAGCTTCTGTCAATTCTTTATAGTGATCAGTAGGATTTTTCCTAGGGCCGGGCAACGTACCCTTAAGGGCCAGAACCTTACCTCTTTTCCATGAAGTATAGACCCATTGTTCCTGAAAACGGGCAGCCACAGCTGGTCTGGTAACCACCCCATGCTGATCTGTTAATTCAGTAATTTCCGCATGGTAAATGGGGTGAACTTCTCACATTGGTAATTGAGTTATGTGAGTAGGACTCTTATCATGTAGTCTGCCTCTATACGTAACGAATATGGAAATATTCCCGAACACTTGGCCCGGCTCCATGTTTATTACATAAGCGCCTTCATTAATATCAAATAGTATTTGGGGTGCTTCCGTTCCAATATGTGTGGGCCAGAGGTCAATTAAGGTGGAGGACAAGTACTTAAGGGCATGTTGCTGCAGAAAGGGGTCAAAGTCTTGCATTACCTGCCAGATATCCTCAAAATTATAAATTGGGTTGCGAGTCCACCTTATTGCCTTCTCCGCTATTTCTTTTCATTTCAGAAGATTTTTATTGATTGTTTCCAAAGCAAAGACTTACTTACAGTACAATACATGGGGGTTCTAACAGAATAGACATAGACATATCAAAATAAACAATAGGAATAGAGCAATAATTACACGACCAATCATCGTCACAAGTTCACAGAATGATATGCTGTATCTTGCAGAATAGCGCATGTAGTATCCCTGTAATAAGGTTATAACACTCTTTGTTCGGCTGAATCTGTCGTCGCTCACATGGGTAAAATCGAAGGGACATCGGAGAGAGTTAGTAGAGAGCCCTGGCATAAGAGGTCTTGTAGGGGGATATAGCTATAAGTGGGGAGATTCATGGAGGCTTGTGAGAGGTAAAGTAGTGGTCAAGGGTGTCCCACATGTGTCTGGAGGAAGGCCTCCATGGAGAGATCTGCTATTTCTTTCTTCTCTCTATCCCCCACTCCGGATCGCAGTAACGGACCTGACCATTCTCTGAATCCAGTCAGATCCCTATCTTCCAGGCCGCGCACTGGTGTGTCAGTAATTAATGACAATGGAGGATGAATGACTGGGACGGGCGTAACAGGTACTGCTGCAGTCAGGGATTGTAATAAGAGGGAAGGAGTAGGAGGCACGTTAACAGGGGCAGTAGGTATGACAGCAGTAGAGACTGATGCACCTTGTGCAGGCTGTTGTGGTTGATGGGGACAACAGGGTATATCCATTCTGGAACATATGGTGGCGGGGGTCGAGCATCTAGTAGGGTCTCCACAAAAGTATCACCATCTTCCTGAGCCATATAGGACCTATCAATTTACAACCAAAATCTCTTATCTTCACGTTCTATTTATTTCCTGCTTCTCCTTATCGTAAGCAACAGCCTTCTGTGTAAAGGTCTGCATACCTTGCTTTCTAGCATCCTTTTCCTTTTTCAATCGCCTCTGTTTGGCCTCCTTCTGCCAAGTACGAAGGGATCCGAACATGGACTGTCGACTGCTTCTTTTAAACAGTTGTTCATTTATAAATCCCACCTTTTGTTCATCAAAAGAGCCAGTCAAAGGCCACTGTAACTCTGCATTGTCCCTTGTATATTTGTGCCATAACGTACTAAACATAAAAGGGCGAAACCATGTTTCACATACATTTCTTTCAACCGTGCATCTTTAATAACAGCACAAACTCCAAAGCTTACTGAAACCAGGCATTGCAAGGCAAAGAAAAAACTAAATTGTTATTTTACCTGGCAAAGTATTTGCAAATTCTTTTCACCAAAACAGTCTTAGTGCTGAAACAAAAACGATTTACAGTGGTATCACATTCACAAAAACTGAAACAGACTCACCTGGTATCAGGATCTCAGACAGACCAGTTCTCCCCTGCCAACTCTTCCGACCAAAAAGTCAGATCACGAGTTTGCCGTTCAGGACTGCAGTCGGGATGATCTCTGGGCGAGGCACCTTCGGGTGGGACAGAGGCAGCAGCTGCGAGAAACGTATCTCTTCAGGCAGGGATCCCTGAGCCTTCGGTCAAAACTGATGGTGTTCTCGTCCTTCCTTCCTTCTGTGGAAAAGGGATGGGTCATGCCACGATGGAGTCCCTGTTTGGGCGCCAAATGAAGGAAGTGACCCGCTTAGGGCCACCCGGGTCACCGCAGACCACCTCTCAGCCTCCCATGCCAAATGAAGAATCAGAGGAACAGTGGAGAATACAAACCAATATTGTTTATTTGTATATGCTCAGAGCGGGGCTCCATCTGCACAGTCCCGCAAGAGTACTATAGAGGCAACTGACTTACGGCAAGCATAAAGATACATTAGGTACATTGTATGATTAACTAAGAACACGCCCACAGTGGAATTTTCCCAACAGATGCGGCCGGACAGGGTAAAAAGAAAAAAACTTCTAATCTCGTATCTTGCACAACTCGGAACATTTTCAAGGCCGTATCACCCTGCGCTGCGATCAAACTGCGAGGCAGGTGGGAGAGGGCCTTGCCCGAGAGGGAAAACTATGTGCTGACACAAGCAGGTCTTCATTACAGAAACAAAACTCAGCAAGGGGGATTTCGCGCAATAGGGAAGGATTCGTTTCGAACACCACACAAAATGGATATCACAATAGAATAACGGTTATGGTCCAAATTTTGCCTGCACACCGTTCGTCCCAAATGTTTTTAGATGTGCTCACTCTTTTGGGCCAACCGAAAAACCCAATTCTATGCATATAACTCCACAGTTTTGAGGAGCAAAACAGAACTTTTTTGTGAGAGTCTAAAGAGATCCTTTATAAATCACAAAGCTTATTCACCGTTTGAACTGTTTGGCTGTTTTCATCTTGGATATGTCATCCTTTTTTATTGTTGGGTGTGTGGAGGTACTGGCCTCTCTGGTAAGACCTTTCTCTGTAATAATGGTGTGCATAGTAGGGTGTCGAGAGGGACTGGGCTCTTCTTTCAGCCCTCTCTCTCAGATGATGGGTGTGCGTAGTAGGATGTGGTGAGGGACTGGCCTCTCCTTTCAGACCTCTCTGTGAGGTGACGGGTGTGCATAGTAGGGTACAGAGAGGGACTGGCCTATCCACTCAGACCTCTACCTTGGATTAGGGATGTGTGTAGGGGTGTGTGAGGAGGGACTAGCATCTCCTTTCAGACCCCTCTCTCAGGCGATAGGTGTACATATTAGGGTGCAAGGAGGGACTAGCCTCTCCTTTCAAACCCCTCTCTCAGATGACAGGTGTGCATAGTTGGTTATATGGAGGGACTGGCATCTCTGCTGAGGCCTCTCTCTGTAATGATGGGCGTGCGTAGTAAGGTTTGGAGAGGGACTCTGCTTCCTTTCAGACCTCTCTCACAGAAGGCAGGTGTGCGTAGGAGGGTGTGGGAAAGAACTACCCCCTCCTTTCAGACCTCTATCTCCGATGATAGGTGTGAGTAGTAGGATGTGCTAATTAGTCTTAACTCACTCACGCTACCCAAACCAATGAGCATAAATAGAACCTGATAAACACCATCTCCAGTAAGACTCCTTTCTACAGTAACAAGTGTGGAAAACAGAGGGGCATATTATCAAGAACATGTGATAACCATTGCAAAAGTTACTTAACGCAACCTCCAACATTGCAGTCTATCGCGGGAAACTTACGCTGTGTTAACCAAGTATTAACAACACGGCAGTACCATGCGATAGTCACCATATAACGCGTCAAATGGGCGTGTTAAAACAGCCACGCCGCAAAAATGAAAAACACGAATGCAAAAAAAGCTGCGATGAGGCCAAGCACAAAACAAAAAGCTGTGAAAACCAGCGGCAGGCCTGCAAATCCCACGCGTCTGGCGGGAAAATGCACCAGAAAAACAGAACAAGAAAAACACACCAGAAACAATCCAAAGTGCGCAGCAACATGGATGCACCCTGACCGAGCGCAGCGGGCAACGCGAACCCCAAAAGCCCCACAGACCACCAGCAAGGTACAACGCGTCGGGGAAGGCCAGGGAGAAGAGGGAGAGGAGGACGGGGTACAGTCCACATTAAAACAAGACCAGCGTCACAGAAGTGACAGAACACTACCATCAACTGACCCACAATCAGACTACCTGGAATGCAGCCGGAGTGTCGAGGAGGCCAATGGAGGAGGCCAAGAGGCGCTGGCATGACGTGAAAACCTAAACCAGGCACCAAGACGCCACGATTAGGAAGGCAGCAACGGCGAAGGGGTGTGAGCCCTGCGCCATAGGAGGAGCCAGAGGAAATGGAGGCCAGTCATCAGTGTGGAGACGGTGCAAAGAGGTGGGAGTACGGACACAGCTCCATAGGACCTTACATAACAACAACAACAGGGTGAGGAACGACGGGGGGCGTGGCCTGATGCCGATGTAGAAGGAAGCGGACCTCGGAGCTCCTCCGTGGCCTCACTCCGTTGTAATCGATCCTGCTGTATTAAGGAGGCCCCTAATCACTCATCCCGAACGAGAATATCTGGTGCCCTGGTGGGAGCTTCCTCGACAGCGTAGGTGGCTGGATTGCGGAAAAAGGAACGATTCTTTGTCCCGACTGTGCACTGGCCACGGCGACCTATGATGGCGGCCGCAACCTAACGGAGAGATCGCCGTGGACTACAATGTCCTGTGTGTTACGAACTGCACCTGAGGAGCGGCGGGGGGTCCTGAGTCTGACCCTGGCACAGAGGCTGGTGGCAGTTCTGGCGAGGGAGTGGAGTGCGGGAAGAGTGGAGCGCCGCGACCTGGCGCCGCATCCTGACCCCAAAATGGTGGCTCTGAATTGGAGTGGAGGAGCGGACTGGCTGTGAGCGTGGTAGGAGAGTGCTGAGTCCTGGGGGGCGGCGGAGCGGCCCCGGTGTCATTGCCGACGTGCAATGCTCGACTTCTGCTGGGGACCGGCAAGTTTGTAGGCCTCCTGCGGGGTGGTGCATGACTGGCAGGCGGCCTCCGCAATACGTCTGGGGCATTGGCAGCGGCGAGTGGGCAGCTGAGAATACAACCCTCCTCGCTGTGTTGGGAGTGGGCTGTGACAGCACTGGTGGGCAGTAGAGTCTTGCTGAGATATACCCTGCTCTACCTAAGGGTGGGACGGCACCCTGCCTCTCTCCCGGCCTGCCCCGATTGGATGGCCCTTGGTTTCTGCGGCGTGACTTGTATAGAGCGTGGGGGTCGTGTGGAGGAGCTGACCGCTCTGGTAGCGGCGGTGGAATTTGGGCATGCTTCTGGAGGCCCAGCAAGAACTGTCGCCGCGACGACACTCGGCCCATGTCGACTGCTTGGAACCAGGTGGAGTTTTTCCGGGGTGGCGGTCTTATAATGGTCGAGCCCTGAAGAGTGCCTGGGTAACCGAGTCCTACGTGTGAGCCGCTGGACTTCTGAGACATACTGCTGCATTGAGGGTGAATTGTGGCAGTGTTGGTGGGCCGGAGGACCTTAACGATATGCTGGCTGCCCCCTGAGTTGCATTGTCTGAACAGCGCTTCTTCCTTCCGCCCTTCTAGCTGAGGCCGGGGTGGAACGTGGATCTGCTCCTGGGATCACCTGGCCTACTTGCCCCCAATTATTAAATTAAAATGAGAGGAACCCTTGTGCCAGACCAGGAGATTAGGGTACTACTGACAACTAGAAAAGGAATTCCCTTGGTGGAAATTTTATGTAAAGATAAAATCTTTAAACTAGCAACAAAAATTATTGTAGCCCATGTGTTAGAACTTACACAAAATACGATTGGACAATACAATAATAGGATTTTAAAAATTGTTTTATTAAAATACTAGTTAATCATCTTAAATAAAAATAGACATATGACTGTCTATACTTATACAGCAAATTTGTGGGCCATGTACGCCTGTGTTATACATACATTAAAAGTAAACATATTTCATTTAAATCAATATTTCCCTAAAAAAAAAATTTGTAATGAAATCAACAAAGAAAGGAAAAGAGAGAAAGGAAAGATATTTCTCAAACAGATTCAATACATCGGCAAAACAATCAACAGAGAGACAAGAGAAGACAGTACATTTTGTCATTAATTATCACATCCAAATTAAACACTTGCTAGCTAGTCCTTGATACACTTTACTCGGTTTGTATCTATAGGATAAGCTGTTCCACGGATTGTGCAAAGTACAGCGTCGACGCGTTTCGATGTTTCTATTTAATATCCCATCTTTATCAAGACACACACATATACGTCTCTCATTATATGGGCACTGATTGGTTGCCGTTTATGTTTCAATCCTGTAAGTAGATATAGTATATTAGTTTACATACAATTTGGTAATAAAATCATTTTCATATTTTTTATACATCCAACCATTATACTTATCTCTTTTAATAGTAATGTACGCTACATCAAATGATTTGGCCATGTTGGTAAAATATTTCCTTTAACCTTGTACTTTTTCATTTTGCACATTTGCTCTGTTATGTTCTAGCAAATGGGCTAGTCTAGGTAAGTATCTCATGTATAGAAGAGAGGGTTAAGTCAGAAGATAAATAAACCCCCAAACCCTTTACTAAATGGGTAGATCACCATTGTGAACATATGTGGGCAAAAAAGGGGGAAGAAATTACCTTATTTCATCTCATTATATCCTGGGGTCTGTTTTTGTACTTGCCCCCAAGGCTGGGTGCAGCTACACCGCACGCCAGCTCTTGCTTGGGACTTACTCTGCTTCAACTGATTTGCTGGACGAGAATGCTCCAACAATTAGGCGCAGTTGTGATTTGCAGTATCCTGATTCTGGTGGATTCTTGCGTGGTCCCAGGTGAGCAACTGAGCTGGGCCGTGTGTTCAAGAAAAAGGGGCTCGTAGCCCTCCAAGATGAGGACGGGGGCACCAATCTGGAGATGAGGACGTTGAGACGTGGAGCTCAGGTGTGGAGGCTCCTGGAGGCCCTACTTTGGCGTATATAATGCAGGCCACCACTGCGTCACGGTAGGCCCTTGAAACAAAGATGGACACTATTGGTGTGGATCTCGCTTTGCTCAAGGATGACCATAAGAAGCTAAAGGAGCGGGTAAAGGCGACTGAGAAGACATTGGAGGAGGTACCAGACAAAATGACCAACTTGCAGCACTCCTTGAGGCAGATGGAGCTTCGAATTTTGGAGCTGAGGGTGGAGGACAGTGAAGGGCGCTCTCGCAGGAATAACCTCCGCATAGTGGGTATTCCGGAACGTACGGAAGGGGATGATGCTGTCTGGTACTTGGAAGGCTGGCTGAGGTTGGAGGTTGCCCCGGAGGGGCTGTCCCTGTTTTTTGCCCTTGAGAGAGCCCACAGAGTCACGGGTAGACCCCCAAGGCCGATGGTGGCAAAGTTACTACACTACCGTGACAGAGACCATCTCCTGCAACAGGCCCGAGAGAAGCAACATCTACAAATAGAAAACTCCAAGGTGATGCTCTTTCCGGACTACACCAAAGAGGTACAGAGACAATGCGCCTCCTTCGTTGTTCTTAAGCGGAAATTGCGTCAACTCCACATTCCTTATGCAATGCTCTTCCCGGCGCGGCTGCAAGTGGTGGACAGCACCGGCACGCTTTTTTTCACCACCCCGCAAGACGCGTGGCAATGGCTGGAGACACGTCAGACGAGGTCGAGGCAGAGTTTGACAGCGAGCAATGCGGAAAGACGATCCCCTGAAGCTACGAGCCTGTCGAGGGCTCTCACGCTGCCGGACCGTCGCCTTGAACGAGACAGAGCTGTGCAAGCAGTGGCTGCGATCAGCCAGAGTGAGACCAGCCCGGCTTCTGCTTCCTCTAACCGAGTGCTGGGGGACACTGGCTCCTCTCCAGCTGGCAGCACGAATGGTGACTCTAAGGCTGAGCTACCAGAGGTCACTCCGAAGACGGTGGACTTGTTTGGCTGATCTGGACACTGACAGTGGGGTGAGATAAATTTGCAATGCAGTTCAGGATTGACTGTTGAAGGGTGCATGTCGTGTGGGAAGAGGGGAGATGGCACCAATTGATCACTATTATCGGGGCTCCCAGGATGATGTTACTGTTCATATCAACACTGGGCGGGGGGAGAGCCGGGGGGGCCTTTGGGACCCATAGGGATGGCGGACGTCTCACTACCCATTTTGAGCAAGGTTGATGGTTCTTTCAGTTTGGATGGGAGCTAGTTTAAGGGAACCTATCCTGGAGAGGGGGAGTTGGGGGAGTTGGGGTGCAAGGGAAGAGGGGGAGGGTGGGAGCAAGCATGCCGCTACGGGAGGTAGGGAGGCCAGCATTTATTCCATCACGCCATGGGTACCGCTGTAGGTATTAAGTGTCTATCTTGGAACATTAGGGGGATGCACACTATCACTCATCGTCACAAGATTCATTCTTATCTAAGAAGACGTGGGGTGCAGATAGCACTATTACAGGAAAGGCACTTAAATAAACAGGAGGGACTGGCTTTGCAACGGAGGTGGCGAGGGCAGGTGTTCTGTACCACATACTCGGCTTATGCACGAGGTGCATTTGTCTGGGTTAGGGCGGGGGTACCGTTTCAGAGTACTGGGCAGGTGATTGACTCTGAAGGTAGAGATGTTGTGGTGACGGGGTGCTTAGATGGCAGAGACATTGTCCTGGGGAGCATATATGCGCCCAACATGGATCAGGCTTTCTTTTTCGTACACCTCTCCGGGGGGAAATTGGCACCTTTGTTGACTGGTTCGGTGCTCCTGGGTGGTGACTTCAACTGCATCACTGACGTTTCCCTAGATCATTCCCATCATCCCCTTGCAGACTCCCCGGTCCACAGGTTGGCTGCAGTGAGGCGGGATTTGCAACAACAATGGGTGTTGACTGACACCGTGAGGGCGCGCCACCCGTCTGGCTGGGACTGTTCTTACTTCTCATCGATACATGACCTGCATGTTCGGTTGGACTCGGCCCTCAGCTCCCCAGATGTCCACGTGGGGATGGTACACAGTGAATACTTGGCTAGGACATCGTCTGATCATAACCCACTGTTGACAATACTACATTGGCTGCGGGATCGCCTGCCATCCCCACTTGGCGGCTCCGGCCTGATACATTAGAGGGTCCAGTGTTCCGAGCTAATATTGGATCGGCCATTGAAGAATATTTTAGGGTTAACGCTAACACAGCATCTTCTTTGATGGTTGAATGGGATGCTTTTAAGTCGGTAGTTGGGGGCGCTGCATAGGAGAGGTAGTAGGAGTACGCAAAGTGTTGCTGCAAGACGTACTTAAGGCAGAACAGAAGGTACGCGATTCGGAGAAGGAGCGCCCGGAACGTCCGGACAGGCAGGCAGGGTTACTTGAAGCTCGAGAGGAACTAGCAGTTCAAATCGAGAGATTGCGCTGCTTCGATTATAAGGCCTACACGGATAAGGCGCACGCGGAGAGCGATAAGGCTGGGGCACTGCTAGCCTGGCTGGCCAATCCGGCGCCTAGAGGGACAATGATACTGGAATTGAGAGGCCAGGAAGACGAGGTGTTTTACACCCAAAGGGTATTAATGCTCATTTCTTACAGTATTATACCGAGTTATACCGGAGTAGGCTGGGTCCTGGGCTCCCGGGTGATGAGGAATTTCTGCCAAGGGCAGAGCTACGACAACATGAGGCCGAGGACGCCGAAGCTCTTGGTCGGGACATCAAAGTAGGCAAAGTGCGTAGCGCCATAAAACACATGGCCTGAAACAAGACACCAGGTACCGATGGGCTTCCCGTAGAATTTTACGTCGCCTACACGGACGTTCTGGTGTCCTGTTTGGTGGCGCTCTATAACAGGGCGTGGCGGGAGGGTGCCCTCCCTGCCTTTACGCACGAAGCCCTCATAGTTCCCCTCCTCAAGCCGGGCAAACCTGCTTGGCATCGCTCCTCGTACAGGCCCCTCGCAATGCTTAACCTTGATTATCAATCAATCAGTGACACTTGTAAAGCGCGCTACATACCCGTAGGGTCTCAAGGCGCTGGGGGGGGGGGGGGTGCCGCTACTGCTCGAACAGCCAGGTCTTCAGCTTCTTCCTGAAGGAGAGGTGGTCTTGGGTCAGGCGCAGGTCGGACGGGAGGGAGTTCCAGGTCTTGGCGGCCAGGTAGGAGAAGGACCTTCCTCCTGTAGTTGCTCTGCGGATGCGGGGGACGGCGGCGAGGGCGTGGTTGGCTGATCGGAGGTGGCGTTTGGGAGCGTAGAAGTTGACTCGGTTGTTGAGGTAGCTCGGGCCTTGGTCGTGTAGGGCTTTGTGTGCGTGGGTGAGGAGGCGGAAGGTGATTCTCTTGTTGATGGGGAGCCAGTGAAGGTCTCTCAGATGTCCGGAGATGTGGCTGGATCGTGGGATGTCGAGGATGAGTCTGGCTGAGGCGTTTTGGATCCGCTGGAGTCTCTTCTGGAGCTTGGCGGTGGTCCCGGCGTAGAGGGCGTTGCCGTAGTCCAGTCGGCTGGTGACGAGGGCCTGGGTGACGGTCTTCCTGGTCTCTGTGGGGATCCACCAGAAGATCTTCCGTAGCATGCGTAGGCTGTTGAAGCACGCCGAGGAGACGCTGTTGACTTGCCTGGTCATGGAGAGGGAGGAGTCCAGGATGAAGCCCAGGTTACGTGCATGGTCTGTCGGTGTGGGTGCAGTGCCCAGGGCGGGAGGCCACCAGGAGTCGTCCCAGGCGGAGGGAGAGGAGCCCAGGATGAGGACCTCCGTCTTGTCCGAGTTCAGTTTCAGGCGGCTGGTCGTCATCCATTCGGCTACCTCTTTCATCCCTTCGTGTAGGTTGGCTCTGGCGGCGGCGGGGTTGTTGGTCAGGGAGAGGATCAGCTGGGTGTCGTCGGCGTAGGAGATGATGCTGAGGTGCTGTTTGCGTACGATGGCCGCGAGGGGGCTCATGTAGACGTTGAAGAGGGTGGGGCTCAGGGATGATCCTTGGGGGACGCCGCAGATGACTTCGGAGGCCTCTGACTTGTAAGGTGGTAGGCGGACTCGCTGTGTTCTTCCGTCGAGGAAGGAGATGATCCATTCCAGCGCCTTGTCCTGGATTCCGATGTTGCTGAGGCGCCGTATTAGGGTGCGGTGGCAGACCGTGTCGAATGCCGCGGAGAGGTCTAGGAGGATGAGGGCCGCTGTTTCTCCATTGTCCATCAGGGCTCGGATGTCATCGGTGGCGGCGATGAGGGCGGTCTCGGTGCTGTGTTTGGCTCGGAAGCCGGACTGTGAGGGGTCGAGGGATCCGTTCGTCTCGAGGAAGGCGGCCATCTGCTTGTTGACGGTCTTCTCGATGACTTTGGCTGGAAACGGGAGAAGCGAGATGGGGCGGTAATTCTTGAGGTCGGTGGGGTCCGCTGTTGGTTTCTTGAGTAGAGCGCTGAGTTCGGCGTGTTTCCAGCTCTCGGGGAAGATGGCGGTGTCGAAGGATGTGTTGATGATGTCTCGCAGGTGGGGTGCGATGACAGCGTCGGCCTTGTTGAAGATGTGGTGGGGGCAGGGGTCGGTTGGTGATCCGGAGTGGATGGAGTTCATCGTGCGGATGGTGTCTTCTGTGCTGATCGGGGTCCAGGCGTGGAGGGTGGTGGTGGGGGGGGCTGGCTGGTCGGTCGTGGTGTGCGTTGGTTGGTTGTTGAGACTGCTGTGTATGTCCGCGATCTTGTTGTGGAAGTATGAAGCCAGGGAGTTGCAGAGGTCTTGCGAAGGGGTGATGTCGTTGTTTCCCGCGTTGGGGTTGGAAAGCTCTTTCACGATGTTGAAGAGTTCCTTGCTGTTGTGTGCGTTGTTGCCCAACCGGTCCTTGAATGCTGTTCTCTTGGCGGCGCGGATCAGCTGGTGGTGTTTCCGGGTGGCAAGTTTGTAGGAGGTCCTGTTGTCCGGTGTCGGATCCCTTTTCCAGACTTTCTCGAGGGCTCGGCAGTTCTTCTTGGAGCTCTTGAGTTCGTCGGTGAACCATGGGGCCTTCTTGCTGCCGGGTCTGCTAGGCGGGGTCCTCAGCGGGGCGAGTTCGTCCGCGCAGTTGCTGATCCACTTCGTGATGTTATCGGCGGCCTGGCTGGGGTTCGCTGAGCTGGCAGGAGGGTGTTGGCTCAGGGAGGTGGCGAGCTGGTCTGCTGTGATCTTGTTCCAGCTTCTGCGGGCGGTGTGTTGCTGGTGTTGGTGGGTCGTTGTTCTCTTGAAGGTGAAGTGGACGCAGCTGTGGTCCGTCCATTGAAGCTCTGTGGCGTGGCTGAAGTCGATGTCTGTGCTGGATGAGAAGACGGCGTCGAGTGTGTGTCCGGCGAGGTGGGTGGGGGTGGACACCAGTTGCTTGAGTCCCAGGTTGGCGAGGTTGTCGAGCAGGGTGCTGGTGTTGTGGTCGTTGTTGTTCTCCAGATGGAAGTTGAGGTCTCCCAGGAGGATGTAGTCAGCGGAGGGGAGGGCGTGCGGGCTGACGAAGTCGGCGATGTCGTCGCTGAATTGCGTGCGTGGTCCAGGGGGTCGGTAGATCAGGGTGCCTCTGAGGGTGGTGTTCGGGTTGGTGTGGATCTGGAAATGCAGGTGTTCGGCGCTGGTCAGGGTGTTGTCGGTGCTGGTCGTGAGGCGGATGGTGTTCCTGTGGATGATGGCGATGCCTCCTCCCATCTGGTTGGCGTTTCGGTCCCTCCGGACGATCTTGTAGCCCTCTGGGATGGCGATGGCGATGTCGGGAGCTGAGGAGGCGTTCATCCAGGTCTCCGTGAGGAAGGCAACGTCTGGGGCTGTGGTGTCGAGGAGGTTCCAGAGTTCGATGGCGTGTCTGTGGACGGAGCGGGTGTTGAGGAGGATGCACTTGAGGTGGGTGCTGCTGGAGTTCGACTTGGCGGGTGCTGGTGCGGGGCTGGTCCGGCTGCAGGAGAACTTGCAGGCGTGGCAGCTGAATGGTCCGTGGGTGCGTCTTGGAGTGGCTTGGTGGCATTCTGGGTGTCTGCCGGTGTTGAGAGCGGTGAGGGTGGCGGCTGAGTACGTCAGGCGGGTCGGTCGGGCTCTACGGGGGCCAGGGGTCCTGGCACTGGGCGCGGTCCAGGCGCGGACGGGCGCAGACGGGCTTACCTTTGGCGCGCCTTCGGCGCACAATCGGCGCGCCCGCTGCGCGTGACCGCTGCGCGTTCGCACGGTCGCCATTTAAGGCGAAGTGCGCGGGTGGGCGGGGCAGCTGGGAGGCGGGAGCGGGGAGGGTTACAGAAGAAAAAGGGGCGGGGACAAGCGGCGGTGGCGGGAAGGGAGGGCGGGGGGCGGAGCGGTAGGCGGACAACCAGGAAGGAGGGTACACACGATACAATACTGAACAGGCACAAAATAGCGACAAAAACGGGGAAAAGCAGAGAAAACAACAGATCAGTGAGACAAGCACAAATACCTGACAAAACAACCAGCCGAATTCTGGCCAGTCGTTTGATGCCCCATATGACGAAACTAATCCATATGGATCAAGCCGGATTTATACCATCTCAAAATACCGTGATGAATGTGTGCAGACTTATGCGCATTATGGGGTCCGACACCCATGACAAGGCAAAGGCCTGCATTTTTGCGGTTGATATCGAAAAGGCCTTTGATAGCCTAGAATGGCCCTATCTTTTTAATGTTTTGCGGGAATTTGGCTTGGGAGTATGCTTTATACGGTGGACGGCGTTGCTGTACGGTGCTTCTACTGTGAGGGTGAGGACTGGGGTCTTGATCTCTGCTGCTTGTGCAGTAGCTCGGGGGACGAGGCAGGGGTGCCCTTTATTGTTTGCCCTGGCGATGGAGCCCATGGCTGCACAGGCCAGGTCAGGGCAGAATTTCTCTGGGCTCTTGGTGGAGGGACAAATGCAGCATATAGCATTGTATGTGGACGATCTCCTCATGTTCCTGCCGAACGCTGGGGATGCCCTTCGCGGTGCAAGGGCCTTGCTGGAGACCTTGGGGAGGGTGGCAGGACTCCGGGTGAACTGGACCAAGTTGTGTCTGTTTCCTACTAGATCAGACAGGTTAGACCATCGGAGGGCGGGGGATGTTCCGTGGGAAGGCCGGTGCTTGCCATACTTGGGGACTCAGATTTATCATGTTCATGACGACCTCTTGGAGGGCAATGTGGGGCGAGCGGTGCGCGGAGCGAAAACCTGTTTTGATTTCTGGAGGACTCTTCCTCTATCTGTTGCAGGCAGGGTTGCCTTGGTGAAGATGGTCATCCTGCCCAGGTTTCTCTATTACTTTGGGACGCTCCCCGTTTGGATCCCAGGTAAGCTCTTTGCCCAGCTTAATACTTTGATTACAGGGTTTATATGGGGAGCTGGGAGACGGAGGGTTGCTCTGACCATCCTGCAGCAGCCCAGGGCAGAGGGAGGCCTTCCGCTGCCGGACCTAGAGGCCTATTATCATGCCAGGCAGCTCCAATGGTTTACGAAATGGGTGGTGGGCCATATTAGGCGCCCGGGGGACCAGGGGGGGTTGGATCCGAGTTGGCGTCTTTTGTCCTGTGTGCTGCTACAGATACCATTGGGAGGTGACTTGCTGTCACCAGACTTATGCACGGTGCAGCAGTGTTGGGCACGCCTGACCAGGAGGGCACACGTCAAGACTCCCTATGCGCCCAAGATCCCGCTGAGGATGTGTGAGGCGTTACCTCACGGGGGGATTGGAGCCAATTGCTGACCTGGGAGGAGGCGGGAGTTACCGCAATAGGTGACCTATATAAAGATGGCAATCTCCTCCCTTTTAATGATCTCAGGGAGCGACATAATCTCCCGCTATCAGGAAGCGCTGGCGAAAGGGATTGTTGGAACCTAACACGTCTCTCGCCTGTCAATATATAGTAGTGGCGGCGGGAACTTTTAAAGCGGTAACCTGCCTCTATAGGCATATCACCCGGGACATGAGTCAACCCTTGACAGCGTTGCAGCTCAAGTGGGAGGCGGATCTAGGGGAGCCCATTGCAGAAAAACCCTGGGTGGCGATTGTTGAGCGGCCATGGAAAAGTTCTCGGAATGCGCGCTTTCAGCTCATCCAATTCTATGTCTTACAGAGGACCTACCTCACGCCCGGCAAAATTAATGAATATTTTGGGGTGTCAGCCACTTGTCCCCATTTTAATCAGGAAGGGGCGAGTTTTTTCCATATCTTCTGGGACTGTCCACAGGTGGGAGGGGTGACGACTGCTTTGACGACTGTGACGGAGAGGGAGGTAGCCATGACACCAGGGGTTTGCTTGTTACATTGGTTTCCACACACTGCCAAGACTAATATTACCAGCAAGTTAATTGATTTGGGGTTGGTCTTGGCTAAGAGAGAACTTACTTCCCACTGAAAGGCGAGACAGGGACCTAGTCTAGCGCGCTGGGATAGGGAGCGGGTGAAATGGGCAGAAAGCGAAGGGAACTATAGATTATGTATGGCTCAGCGTAGTGGGAGCGAGAAGTCATTGGAAATGGCTCGAGCATGGGTGGCACTCCTGGAACTGGCCAAGCACCCGATTGTAGAAGACGAGAAAACACTCGATGAGGGGGAAGGTGCAAGGGCCCCCTGAGCAGCCCTCCCCCCACCTGCGGGAGTAAAGAGCAAGATGGGACCAATGAGACCCTGATAGGGAACCTCCCCCTGTGTTCCTTATCCGCTACAGACTGCGACCTGCGAGGTAGGGATTCTGATAGGTGGTGTGGGAATTTTGTTTGACTTCCTGAATATTTTAGAGACCGGCGGCATGCTTGGGTGGGTGGTTGGGGTGGGGGGTCTCTGTTGGGGTGTTTCGGAAGTGTGAGGGTAGGGAGGGGGGCGGGAGTTCTTGTTGCTTCACAACACCGGACTGGATCAAGCATGCAGACAAACTGAACTGTATCCCGGGTTCCTTGTGGGGGGATGGCTGATACTCAGTAATGTGCTCCTGAGATCCCTGGTAAGCTCTTTCGCTTGCAGTCACCCGTGGGAGATTGTTCAGTTTGTTATTGTAACCATTGTACTGCATACTGAGTTCCCAACTTGATCATCACGATGCCCACTGGGTTGAATGTATGTTTTCTGAAAATCAATAAAAGTCTGTTAAAAAAAAAAACAGGGTGAGTAACGACCAGGGACTGGGGTACGGGGGCAGATGGGCACAATGGCACACATGCACAAGTAAGTAGAGCACACTGCACACCCACAATGACCCAGGATCTTGTCCCCCATTCCTGTGGCACACTGCAGCACACACACATAGCAATAACAGCGCATCCCATGACAATGTGGCACAAAGTGCAACACCAACACTTCAAAACAGGGGACACAACTGGGTCCGCACATGTGCAGAAACAGGCCACTCACATTGAACAGAGCAGGAAACTGTGAGATGCATACGTACGTGTACTACCTCACATCCGTCACGTAGTCCAAATGTCCACTGTCCCCCCTCAAATTGCCAGCACCGCCCAAACAGTCACAATGTACATTGTCACACAGTCTGCATGTCAACAAGAACAATGCGCCCACATACATGTCAACATGCATCTCCCCTTCACATTGTAGAGGGACAAAAAACATCTCCAGCAGGCTAGACCAGACAACCCAGCAGTGATGCCAGAGACGACCACCACACCTTCGACACCGACGCCCTATAACAGCTCATGGACATCACAGGCAAACCATCCCGAGGAATATGGCAGCCAAGCTACATAGATGAGACCACAGCCCCAGCACAGACCACACAGCAGGAAGCACCCCCCACCACGGCTGGCTCCCAACACTTCCCCGAGGCACACATCACATTCCAATGCCAGGTGTCAGAATGCCAAAAGGAGGTGGCCGAACAGGTGCGGGTGGGCTCAGAGCTCATGGAAGCCGAACTGGACCACATATGTGGGTGTCAAAGTCCCATCAGGGACCACCTACACCCCACAAAGGAGACCCACACTGCGACAGAGACACATGCAGATGGACATTCACAGTACCGAACCACGCCCAGGGGCACGCACATATTAGTCACACACCCACATTGGCTGTGCATACGACGGCCCAGTCCACTCCCCTTACGTATTGAGTGACTGACGACAAATCTACATGTCCAAGCTCCAACCCGCTGCCTGCGGTGACATGTCTACTTCTGCTGTACACAGCACAATCTAATGTCATAGGCCCCCCAGGCCCTCATGCATACAACAAGACCACAGGGACACAAACATATATCATGTTGAACTGGCTACGGGCACGTGCGCCCGGCCCCTTTATTGGCAGGGCCCCAGGTACAGTGATGCCTGTGCTGGGTGTTTGTGGGGTGAGGATAAGCCAGCCCGCATGGAGTGCCTGGTGCTGGCAACAACTTAAACAGTGGACACCAGTGCAATAAAAACAGAAAACACCTGCATAACAGAGTCAACTGCTGAGCAACATGGAGGGAGCCGAAGCAAGTACAGAGGTCACCCAACATGCAAACAGAAGTGTTCGTGAGTTGCAGTGCACTGAGGTTGGGGCACTAGACATGAGCGCGCTCATGTGAAGAAATTGCTAGGATTGTGACCCTTCGGGTTAGTCCAGATGCAGCTGCAGTGGGAGGGTGTCACACCTGCATCATCTTCCTCATCAACGTCCCAGGTCTCCCAAACTGCCTAAGTTGACATTGCTGCGTGAGCTTCCCACAGCACATAACCAAAACAATAATGTACGAAGATTCATGGTGCACTGAGTTAGTGGCACCTGGAGTGCTGAGCAGGGGAACAGGCAGAAGATGGCATCCACGACAGGTGCGAGCAACTCCCTCAGTCTGCCAGTACGACTGTTTCGGCACTGGCAGTTGGAGTTGGTCATGATGGTGGTGGCGTGTGTCTCCTGCGGTGATGCGACGTCCGGGCCGGTCAGGACTCGATTTGATGTGTGAGCCCTGGTGGACCGCATTTGAGGCCGGAGGCAGCGGACAGCGCAGGGCCACATGCACATGGCGTCGATGTCCCCAAGACCACCGTCACAGAGGTCATCCAATATTCATTCAGACAGGGTCCCTGACATGAGCTGCACAGAATTAGTGGCCCCGGATGCACAGCGGCCGGCACAGGCACCCCACCACGGAACGGTGACTTGCGGTACAGTCAGATGGGCCACGCGAGCTGAGTGGGTCCTCATCAATGTCCGAGGTGTATGTGGCAGAGGGTTGCAGGGGTCAGTGGAAGGTGTCCTGCAGGGCATGATGCAGAAGTTTGATGTTATCCGGAAGCAGCAAATGGAGGAGTGGAAAGCGACAGCCTCGTTGCCAACACCAATTAGGTATCAGCCACATGTGGATGAAAACTACCCCCTAGTCCATAGACTCAGACGCCACCAATGTACGACCAGAAAGTGTCCATGAATGTCGGGGAACAGACTTAATGGCACCGGGGCTGGGAGGGGATGGAGTCTGCGATGATGCCCGTACACTGATATGAACTCTGCCATTGCTAAATCAAGGCTCTGTGACCTACTGGACCGCAGTGTAGGCCGGAGGCAGCGGTCGGCAGTGGCCCACAGCCACGTGTCGTAGGCTCGCGATGCACAGGGTTAGGAACACCAGGGCAGTTGTCGGTAGTGTTCGATCACCTCCGTAACAATGATCCTATTCCCTCAGGACTGCAACGCGTCATCCTCTTACGCCTCTCCTTGCTTGCAATATGTATCCTGCCTTTGAATAATCGATGTTCAGTTCCAATTCTGTGACCTACTCATGCGCAGCGTAGGCCGAGGGCAGTAGTCCGCGTGGGCCCATAGACACGTGTGATTGTAATGCTATGCACAGACTCGGTGGCACCACATCGAAGGGAGTATAGTGACATAAACACTGCCTTAAATAATGTTCACTGCCATGGTGTAATAAAGACTCAGTTCCAAATGTGTGACCTACTGTGTCCGCTGTGTAGACCGAAGGCAGTAGTCAGCAGGGGACAACAGACATGTCGTAAGAATGCCATTGACAGAGTTGGTGGCACCACATCGAAGGGAGTACACTGATATAAAATCTGCCATGAATATATGTACTCTGCCATCATGTAATCAAGGCTCAGTTCCAAATGTGTGACCTACTTGACCATTGTGTAGGCCGGGTGCAGCAGTAGAGTACGTCAGCGAGAAAGCGGGCCTGTGCCGTAGAGGCCGTGATGGTCTTAGGAGGCTGCCCGGGTCGCAGGCTTCGGGCTTGGAGCTTGCACCGGCACGTGGTGGGCCCTCCTTGACACACGCCGGTGTCGGCAGGTGATCAGTGTGGCCTGGCTGTGCAGACACGGGCCTGACGGGTTCGGGGTCCAGCAGGCCGGGGTACGGCAGGCGCACAGGATCGCAGGCAACTCCGCTCATGAGGACGGTGTCGGCCTCGTGGCGGGGTGAGAGGCACCGCCCTGGCAGAGACTTGGGTATTCCGGAAGAGGACCACACCCAGGGCTACGTACTTTTTATTCACACCCCTACGCTGGCCTGGTGTATGCTGGGCCATCCCACTCCGCTCACGCTTACGGGGGGGATGCAACAGGCAACATTTCTGTGTACTCCCCCACTGGCTGGGGTGACATGGTTGCATCCACTGTCCACTACACTCCACACACCAGCGGTGTATGTCACCATTGATATGGGTGTGTTCTGATTACTGCGGTCTGTCCAGCACATCGCCGCCACTCTTGGCATTGTGTACTTTCCCAATCATGGTTCTTCTGCCTCCTTCACACCTGCCTGGTTCCCACCTCTCCCCATATTCCGCTATTGTGTGGCTGAGGTGCCATGCCGTTGATGGCTCATGTTCACAGCTTGCCCAGGTTACCATTGTAAGTTGTTCTGTTGTGTCTGGTGGGTGGGCATATTGTTTTGCATGTTGTGTGTGATTTTGTGACGTGTGCATTGCCAGAATTGTGAGTTGCATGATTGTAGAGTTGAGGTGTGTGGGGTATTCATTTGGAACTTGCCAAGGGGCTGTGCATTTCCCTTGGTGCCATCCTGGTAGCGCTGGTTGATGATGGACTGTCGGAGGATGAAGGAATCATGCACATTGGCTGGGTATTTGGCGACGACGTTGGTGGAGATTCCACGGTGTTCGGATGTTGCTTGATGTGTGACGTGTGCTTTCTGTTGCGGTGATTGTGTGCTGTGTCACTAGGAGACACAGGTAGGACATGTGTGCTGTGGATTACCCCAACACGTGTGTGCATCCAGCTATGGCGTATGGTCCTTGCTTGGTCTCCAGCGGATCCTGTGCATTGTGGTGGACGTATAGATACTGGGGTCCCAGGCTGATGGTGGCATCCAGGACAGGCGTGAGGGACTTGGATGCGGCTGGCTGTGAGACTCCTCCGACTCTGGCGGGTGTTGGTTGGGGGGTACCAGAGGCCAACAGGTGCATCACAGCCAGCAGCTTTGGGTGGGGTGGGATTTTGGTTATCCGCTGTGTTGGTGCCGTCGGCCTGTTGGGCGATGATGGTCAGGATGCGTAGGACGGTTGTCCTTTTGAGCCTGTAGCGGGTAATGGCATCCTCTGGTGTTGAATCTGTGACGCTGGTGTGTTTCCTGTGTGTCTGCTGTCTTTGTCCGTGCTGCATCTGTGGTGGTCTGGGGAGGGGTTTCTGGGTGGGGGTTGTGGTCCTGGGTGTGGTGGCGGTGGGTGTTGTTGCCCTATTGGGGCTCCGGGCTGCATGTTCAGTTGCTCTGGGGCATCTGTTGTTCTTCATGTTTGGCTTTGGGCTGTGCTCCCTTGGCTGCTGCCAGTTGTCATCAGACTTTACACCAGGTCAGAGTAGGTGTTAGTTTCCTGGTGCTAACGCGCCTTATCGCATGTTTTGTGATCTTATCGCCAATCTGGCTGGTCGTTGAGAATGTTGAGGAGTGGTGTTATCGCAGCTTTTTGCATGGGAACGCCTACTCTGCATCTCATTAGCATTAGTTGCCGGGGTCATCTGTGGCGATGTTGTTTGTGGCTGCTATCATGGATATTCTGGTGTTATAGGCTGTTTACACCAGCTTGTGAATGGTGTGATAAATGTATCGCAACTTTGGCTGGAATAAAGTGGCGTTAGCTCGGCGATAGCTCCTTGAGAATATGGTCCAGAGTGTATTCAAACATCACTTACTCCTTCCTACTTTTCACAATCCCACGAGAGATACGCAAGAGAAACATCTACAGTTCTCAGTACGTATCTGTTGCGCAATTCTTCTAAAAAACGAGAACCACAATATGCATTCCAACTAGTATAGTGTACTGAGACCTCCTCTACTCCTTTTTACTATGCACGATCCCATGAGAGCCCTGCATGATCGTAAAATTTAGTTTAAAAAAATATACATTTATTTTCTTTACAGTAGTTATCCCTTATACACCCCCTTTCTAATCATAGGGGGCAGCATAGCTTTCTGCTGCCCCCTTATATAGCTTCTTTACTTCTTTTCCACTACACCTCCAATTTTTCACAGTAAATAGGAATGGCAGCAATTTCATTTCTAAAATTCCAACAGCCAGCCAATCAGAGTGTTCACCTTCACAGGACTCACACGAGCCTCTCGCTTCCACGAGGGTGTGAAGGCTCACGGGCCAAAATATACAACTAGAGTTAACCCTTAATATCTCAAAAACTACCTAACAGATTTACACCAAATCATAAAAAGCATAATCTGTAGACCAAGATCTAGCTTCCTGTCGGATTTGTGGCCTCATTACGATGTCGGTCGGGGAGTCTGACCCACCGATTATGATGGTTCTGAACACCGTTCGGTCGGACTTCCATTGACTTCAATGGTAGCCTGTGTTCCGACCGACAACACACGCTCCCATTGCAAAAAGGGGTGACAGCAGAAAACCCTGCACCCTGTGGCGGGCACGCCAAGCTGCCTGCCACACTGTGCATGGTTTGAAAGAGGGGCGCCATGGGTACCCCAACGGGCCCCAACTGGAGGCCTCTGAAGAAGGGGGGCCTGTTACAGGCCCCCAAATACAGTTACTGACAGCCTTTTCGTGTGGCACTGACCGAGTTGGAAACGCTGTCAGAATCCAACTTCGTAATCGGTCGGTCGCAAACACTGTCCATTGAGCTGTACAATTCGGCTCTGACCGACTCGGAGTCTCCGAATGCCGGTCAGAACCAAGTCTGAATGACGAACAGATTCCTTTTATTGTAATCGGTCGGTCAGAAATGTATCCGAGTCGGTCAGAAACATGGGTTATGACACGGGTTAGGAAAATCCGAATGCCATTCAGAGCCTTTCCGACCGACATCATAATGAGGCCCTTGGTATAATCCTGTTCAGCAGTTTTTGCTATAACCTCTCTTCAAGAAGTCTATGGAAAATGCATGGGGATTTTACATTTTGGGAGCCCTCCTTTGTCGTGCCTCCTGCTTGACTGTGTTTTTTCTCATGCATGCCTTATATTTTCAAGTGTGTAGCTACCCCTGTGGTTGGTCACCTTTGGGGTAGCCACCCATTGCTGTGGAAATGTTTTCACTGCGCAAGACTTCAAGTCAACACTCATTTATGAGGCTAAGGATCGGCCCAAAAAAAAAAAATTCAGCCCTAACCAGTCAATTACATTATGTAAATAATTCGAAAAACTGGATTGACAGGATTCACGTATGAGTGTTAATGAACATAAAGATCTGTTTACGGGAAAAAGAGTTAGAGGGAGGGATGAAAAACTATACCATTTCCCATTTTAGTTCCTAAAGGAATTTTTTGATTCACAAAAATAGAATCCTTATGAGAAAGAATGCCTTAGTTGATTTGGAGTAAATCCATTCAGTAGTTTTTGCATTTAAAAAAAGTTGCTCAATGCTATTTAAAGGATTGAACATTTCCTATATCCCTGCTGTTTTAACTTGTGAATCATTACTCACATATCCTGTCAATCACATTTTGACTTTTTTTATGAGATATGATTGGCTGGAGTAATGCTAAAAAAATATTCTGCCATTTTGAAACTGTTGTGAGTGTGCTCCAACTTGCAAGTTCCGCACTGGGAAAAAACATGCCATGGTGACAACCAGGACTATGGTTGTGGGTCCCAAGACATGTTAAAAATATTCAGTAGACAAGAAAAAAATCATCAAAAGCGGCATGCAACTTGCGAGCTCCTGTGCATTCACTTTAGATCTCGTATTCAACTGAAGAATAGGGTTTGGATGATGGCAGGTGGGTTGGCGCAGGGCCTTGCTTCGCTGTGCACGGCCTCTGCACTCAAATTGGGAAATAAGCGATTCATAAACAAGCACTTGCAATGCAATAGGTCTCGCATTACTGAAAGTTTGAGCTATTAGAGTTGCAAATAATAATGCAACGGCAATAGCGCAAACTTTCAGTAATGCGAGACCTAGTGCTCCAATACCTTTGGGTCGAGTAAGCGCTATAGGCGCGAGACCTGAAAAACTTCTTAAAGTAAGCACTGCTGACAGGCACATTATCTCTCTGAGGTGCCTGAGGTGGATTTTGAATCTGCGACTTGCTGGCTACACACAAAAAATTGTGACAGGCACGTTAACCCACTGATCTGACGTGCCAGGTGCACATGGAACTCTAAACAGGCACGTCAACCCACTGAGCTGTCTTAGTGGATCTGGACCCGATGATTACACACACATCTCCATGGCAGGCACATTAATCCACTGAGCTGTCTTGCTGGCATTCGAAAAATACGACACACGCACCGGGCGTCTCTGAGCCAGGCACATTAACCCACCGGGATTTCTTGTCCGCTATAATCACTAGCAGCTGTTTGTGGCCAGCATCTGGCCCGGCCTCTATGGTGGGAATGTTCAAGTAGCCGAGTTTATCGGTGAGAACTTCCCATGACAGCACCTCTGCCTGCAAGATGTTTTAGCGTCTCCAGCTCTGCGCCGTACTCCCACACTCCCCCCCACACACAGCCCAGCGCCTCGTCTAACAGCGGAAAGCCATTAATACTGGGAAGTTTTCACTTGAAGTGAGCGGAAATATAACATGTGTCCTTTTCACACGCAGGCTTCAATCCACCACCCGCTGTGACCTATTTACAGATGTCTGAGATCCGTTAGTTCATGTGTGTGTGTGTGTGGTGTGTGAAGGGGGGGGCGGGGCACGTCATGAATGGTATCTTGGGGACATCGTTATGGGGAATGTGGTGTAAGAGAGAGTCACCATTTGTCTGACAGATCCCGTGTGTATCGATTCACCTCACCCCTGCCCCCACGTGACCGCTGGCCCGCGCGCGGTCTCTGGCTTTGCCCTGCCTCCTTCATTACACTAGTCATCCATTATTTCCGCCCCAGGCCTGTTTGGGCCCATTTACCGCCTGGGCCTCCCGCGCTTATAAAGGCAGGTTATTCATTCCCCTTACCGCCTTTCCACCTGGAAATGTTGTCTAATGCACCCGTCCACCCTCCCGCCAGACCACCCGCTGGCATTTTGGGACCAAGGGCTTCTCCAAGTGCTTTTCGGGAAAACTGCAGGCTCGTGGTGTATGTATGCCATCGAGGGGTCACAGAGCCTTTCATGTGGAGGCAGAAAATGTCCAGTAGCAAAATGAACCTACACTGAAATCCAGGCATCTCTGTGTGACCGCGCCGTGTGATCCTGGTCAAATGACTTCACAGCTGCGTAGTTCGATTTCTGCCAAGTCTGGGCGCACGTACCCAAGAAGGGGTTAAATGCTGGCAGAAAGCCACTCCCTCCTCAGCATTGTGACTATATTTAAATATATATACATTCCTCACTCGCCTCTCATAGGAATTGTGCTAGTGTGAGTTGCACAGTGCGTGGTACGAACCGACGAGTGTGAGCTGTGAGTAGTACAGGGAGTGGTGTGAACTGGCGAGTGTGAGTTGAGTAGTATAGTGCGAGGTGCGAACCGGCGAGTGTGAGTAGTACAGTGGGTGGTGTGAACTGCTGAGTGTGAATTGTGCATGGGACGAGTACTAGGCTGGATTCTGACCCCTAGGCGCGTCTGTGATATGGTTAGTGGGGGGTGTATAGCAGCAGTGTGCCCAGGTCCCTACCCCTAAGAATGTTAGCGGATAGTGAGAGGCGCACCAGTAGACTAGCTGCCACTCTCAGAGGTCTGTCGGTGTTACTGGGTGGGCGGCATAGACGGATTCTGGAGTGTGGCTACCACATCTCGACCTCACGGTGTGTGTTACTGAGTGTGATGCACAGCAGTGAAGGGCGTCTCTTCCCACCCTCCGATCCCTACGGGTATTAGTTACTGCTAGTGAGATGCCCAGCAGTGCCGGGTGTTCTCGGGTCGGGCTCCTCGCCCATAGGCAGCGGCGGGCAGTGCTAGCATTGGCCCCCCACGCCCCGAGGTGCATCAGTCCGTGTTTCTGATTTGGACAGCAGTGCAGGGGTGGAAGATGCGCTCCCACGCCTATGAGCGCAAGCCTCTGTCCGGGTATGAACAGGGGGAGTGAACGAGCAGCCAACCTCTCTTTCCTTCTTTCATTTAGTTGCTTCCCCGTGAAATGGATCCAAAAAGAGAACAATCCCGCGAGTGGTGTGCGCGCGCACCACAGCGAGACATGTGCTTTCAATTATCGCGCCCGTGTCTGGGCATGATAATTGAAACCACATGGGCTTTGGTGCGCGTAACCAATAGGCCATGGGCGGAGCAATGCGCCCGCCTTTGGCCTATTGCGTGCTCTGTTTTAAAAAAAACAGGCAATCAAAGCCCAATCGTGGAACCCAAAAGGAAAAGCACACCCACGAGCGTGTGCGATTCCAGGGTCCGTTTTCAAACCCCAGACAAAAGGGCTCTCGCCTGCGCGAGCAGTGCTGCGCCCTGCAACGCAGGGCGCGAGGCCTAAAAAAAAACCCAATGAAAGTCACTGGAAAAAAAGCAAAGTTTAAAAGCCAATTACTGTTTAGGCTCAAAACGTGACAAACCATTGAAATTCGCCAGTTTATGGTTACCACATGTCATAAATCATGCCGCACGCCATGAGGCTTTCTTGATGGTTCTTATTTTGATTCTGTACTTCTTTCAAATTGGTGTTTTGTTCATGGCTGACGCAAGGAGTTATGGTGTGCATTTGTAACCATGATTGCCTAATTTTTTAGCTTTGTTATGTTTGTGCTTTTCCACATAAAAAGCACAGTTAAAGTGCAGTTATGGTCATGAATTGAAACCGAAAATTCATAAGTTATGGTTAAGAGCACAAGCCATAGTTTGCACTTTTTCATTGCATTCCCAACTATAACGTGCAATTTCCTTTGTTTTTTTCCCGTTATAATTCACAACCATATCTGCACTTCAACTGTTTTTAAGGGGATATCTTTTTTTGTTTTAACAAGGGTGAGGTGATATAGCCAATGCAAGCCATAATTTCACTTGAACCTTTTGTTGTTCTAGTAAATTCTTGTGTTTTTGATCATATACAACATCCAAGAGTTCACTGCACCCAGATCTCTATAGGTGGCCATCAGCCACTTTGCATGCCCTTTGGCAGTGTGCAGGGGATTTGGTTAGTGGCGGCTGGTGCTTTTATAAAGTGGCGGACAGAAAGTTAAATATAAAGTTCAAGCAAACTTGAATCAAGCGTAGGGGCGTGAGGGGGTGCAAAGCTCTTTTCTCTCGCAAGAATATTTGAGAAAAGAAAGTTGGCTATAATGTGTTTTTTAAAGAAAAGCGAACATTTACTCACAAAGACTCAGCACTCTCCTTGAAGTCACGCAGACACATCACTCACACTGCACTCACACAGACCCAACACTCACTATCTACTCTGCATGTACACACAGACCCCAGGCTGCAGCAGCTCTAAATACTCTCTGCCCACTCAAGCAGAGCCCTGCAATGTGTTGAGGAGGGACGGCAGGAGTGCCTAAGGCCGGAGCTGATGGTGAACCCTTGGTAAGTGCCAATTGGGGGCAGAGCAGACATGTTCTGTACTTTATCTTTACAGCCTGTTCTGGACCCAAGAGACCAAGAGTCAGAACAACAACTGCTGCTATGATCAGTATATCTTCAGATGTGGCCACACTTAAATATGTATTGTGCCAAGAATGGACTGTAAAGACAGAGGACAGAAAACTGATGACCTAAAATTGGAATTTGGAAATATATGTGGAGTTCCTGCATACCCTTTTAAAAATGAAGAAACTAAACAATAGGAGAGACGCAGAGAGCACAGGAGGATAAAGTGAGCTTCTTGTAGAGAAGCCTATTGCCACAACCAGACTTGCATAGCTTTTCTGCTATGAGTGTTGTAATGAGGGCTCTCTGACATGGACCCTGGGGGCCAGTGTCCCTTCCTTTAATACCAGAAATAAACATTGGTACACACTCAAAGCTAGGGGAGGCTCAGGGCCAGTCAACCTCGACTCCTGGCTGTTGCCCTATGTTCCTTTTGCACCTCACACTCAAGGAAACAGAAGAATTAAGACAGAGAACTTCCGGTATCTGAAATGTACAACCGCTTAGCAGCACAATCAATCAATCAATCATGAATTTATAGAGCGCACTACTCATCTTTAAGGGTCTCAAGAGCCAGGTATTGACGTCTTTTCTGAAGACTTGCAGTGTAAGGCTTCATCTGATGCTGAGGGGGATCGTTCCAGGTCTTGGCCACGATGTAGGAGAAGGATCTGCCCCTCATTCTGGATGAGAGGGACTTTGGCAAGAGTTAGGTCGGTGAAGTGGAGGTTTCTCTTGGGGGCGTGGAAGGAGATTCTTTCACTGAGGTATTGGGGTCCAGTGTTATGGAGAGCTTTGTAGGCGTGTGTCAGCAGTTTGAAGGTTACTCTATTTTTGACAGGGAGCCAGTGGAGGTCACGGAGGTGCTGGGTGATGTGGTCATGTCATGGGATGCTGAGGACAAGTCTGGCTGCGGCGTTCTAGACGATCTGGAGTTTGCGAAGGAGAGTTTTGTTGATTCTGATGTAGAGCGTGTTTCTGTAGTCCAGCCTGCTGGTGATGGGCGACGGTCTTCCTGGAGAAGGAGGGATCCATTTGAAGGTCTTGCGGAGTTGCGGAGGGTGTTGAAGCATATGGAGGACACGGCATTGATCTGGCGGTTCATGGTGAGTGAGTAGTAGAGTATGATGCCGAGGTTGCGGCTGTGGTCTGTGTGGGTGGGTGGGTTTCGAAGGGTGGGGGGGCCACCAGGTATCTTCCGATGCGGATGGGGTGGATCCGAGGATGAGGACTTCCGTTTTCTCAGAGTTGAGCTTCAGGCGGCTGCTGCTCATCCAGAATGCGAGGTACCTTATTCCTTCCTGGAAACTGCCTGATGATGTCGGGTCCTTGGTGAAGGAGAGGATGAGCTGGGTGTCGTCAGCGTAAGATACAATGTTAAGTCTGTGTTTTCTAACAATGGTTGCAAAGGGGGCCATCTAGATGTCGAAGAGCGTGCGGCTGAGGGAGGATCCTTGGGGTACCCCGCATCTGATCTCTGTGGGCCTCGGAGAGAGAGGGCGGGAGTCTTATTCTTTGTGTTCTGCCAGAGAGAAAAGAGCTAATCCAGTCTAAGGGAGTTCCCTGTATGCCGGCGTCATGGAGTCTGGCAGCTAGTGTGCTGTGGGAGACGGTTTCAAAGGCTAATGAGAGGTCTAGTAGTTTGAGGGCTGCAGTGTGGCCTTGATCGAGGAGGGTGCGGATGTCGTCAGTGACGGCTATGAGGGTGGTCTCAGTGCTGTGGTTGCTGTGGAATCCGGATTGAGATGAGTCAAGGATGTTGTTTGTTTCTATGAAGTGCGTTAGCTGAGTGTTGACAATTTTCTTAATTATTTTGGCAGCGAAGGGGACGAGAGAAATGGGTAGTTCTTGAAGTCATTCGGATCTGCAGAGGGCTTCTTGACGAGGGGTTTGACTTCTGTGGGTTTCCAGTTGTCAGCGATCATTTCTGTTTCGAGGGAGCAGTTGATTGTCTGTCGTAGTTCTGGTTCGATGGGGGAGGTGGCACTGTGGAAGATGTGCGGAGGGCAGGGGTCAGTGGGTGCTCCGGAGTGGATGCTTTTCATAGTCTTTGCAGTGTCTTCTGTGGTGACAGGGGTCCAGGTGTGGAGGGTCGGCTGGGTGGCCTCACTGATGGAGGGTGTTGGGTCGGTGCCTTGGTCTTGGCCCTCGAAGTTGTAGTAGAGCGTCCTGATCTTGTGGTGGAAGGAACTGAGTTTGTTGCAGAGGACCTGGGATGGAGGGACATCGGAGGTTTTGCTGTGGGGTCTGGTGAATTCTTATATGACGGTGAAGAGTTCCTTGGAGTTGTGGGAGTTGGAAAGGATTCTGTCCTGAATTAAGTTTCTTCTTCGTTGATCTAATGAGTTTGTGGTGTGCCGTGGTGGCGGCCCTGTAGGCGGTGCGTGCTTCTGGGGTTTTGCTGTTTTTCCATGCTTTCTCCAGTCGATGGCATGAGAGCTTGGATTCTTGGAGGTTCGTGGTGAACCAGGTGGCTTTTGTGTTATGTTGGCTGTCGGAGTTCTGGAGGGGGCGAGAGTGTTGGCGAAGTTGGTTATCCATTGGTGAAGGTCTTTGGCTGCAGTGTTGGCATCTTCTGTGGTAGGTGGAGGAGTATATGGAGGTGAGGTGTTTTTTGGTAATCTTGATCCATTTTCTGCATGGGAGGCGTGGCGTCGGCTTGTGTGTGGTGGGTTTTTTGAAGGAGAAATGGACGCAGTGGTGGTTCACGATGCACACACCCAGAGTTTGAGCTGGCAGTGTAGTCCAGCACACGTATCTGCCAGAGGCGAGCATGTTTACTTTTTGTTAGTTTTAGTTTGAGTTGGACAGCCAGAGTAGCCACATCACATCTGGTTGATGTAGGGGCCATCTTAGAGATATAGTTTATATTATGAATTTGCATACTACATCATTACCAGTGCTAAAAGCGTCACTTTGAAATGGTGCAACTCTAAGAGGAAGCAATAGAGGAAAAGTGGAGGGCTGCAATGCATCCATAGTTGGATTACAATAACAGTTATAATCTAACAGTGCAAATAGATTTGCAATGCTGTTCAGAGCTGTTCTACGCCTTGCACCGGTATATCAGTACTGAGGACAAGATATCGGGCACATCCTCTGCCCAGTAAATTCTGCTATGGATGAAGCTCGTACCCTGCCGGCCCTGGTGGTGGGAAGAGTGCACACAGAGGCCTCTGGTCACAGAGGCAAAGGGAATGGCTGAAAGCTGCACCCTGCCAGCCTCCACCCACCATGCATGTATGTAGGTGGGCTCTAGGGAGTGGTCTAGTATGTTGTGTGTTGGCTATGCTCTGCCGGCTCCGGGGCAGAGGTAGCGAGCACAGGGCTGTAACATTTGGCCACACTGCTTCACCAAGAGCCTGCTGTGCTTAGCTAAAGACTAAACACAACAGTGCTCATGACCTCACATGTGATGTCACTGATCATGAATTACATCACCAGTGATCACACTGATGATATAATGATGATCAGTTAAAATTACTAGCCATGCGGGGTTAAACTGCCATTCCTTAAGGTGCAAATTTAAACTAATAATTGTTCAGTGAGTGGACATGTGACTGACAGAACACAATCTCTATCTGTCTCATGTAGAGTGACATTCAACCAGCTGGGTAGAGGATGGGGCCAGGACTGAGTCTTGACTTCAGCTCAACATATTGTGATACTAGGCAAATCCCTTAATCTCCCCGTGTCTACAAAAAATGCTCTTGTGTAATGTAACTGGTGCTCATGTAAAACACTCTCATACCTTCAGGTCGACTTCGCACTCCATAAAATTTGAAACAGAGTATGATGCAGAAAGGCGATGACGAATGCCTTCTTTCTCAAACCTGAGAGCAATATCTTCTCGAGTTAGGGCTCTTACAACACCTACACCAACTTGCAGCAAGATGGCAAAATTATATGAGAAAATTAAATCATCTACTCATCCTGTGGCAGCCAGCATGGCTCCTGGGTGGCAGGGCAGGCATGGGGGGGAGATGTGCGGGGGAGTTTGTGCACAATGTAAAAAAAAAAAAAAAAAAACACTTACCTTGCCACCACGTCCAGCGTCTTTGCTCCTGCTCTCCTCATCTTGACTCGAGGAACAGGAAAACAGGAAGCACAGCCAGACTCCCCTGATTTGTCTGAGAGTCCTGGTTCGACGCTCAGCCAGGGAATGGGTGCCTGTGCATGTTCTCCATGCAGCCTGTAATGTAGCCTGCATGGAGAACAGGGAAAGTGTGCATGACTGTTTTGGCCAGCTCAAGAGGGTGGGCCAAACAGTCATGTGGACTTAGGAGTGGGCAAACCACTCCTCCCCTTCCCTGCTCCGAAAGCAGAACAGCCCCACCCACCCGCTCTCAAAGCAGCACAGAAACATAAAATAATAATAAATCAAAGTTATTATCATTTTATATCTCTTTTACGTTGCACTGCTTAAAAGGAGTGGGGCGACACTCCGCTGTGATAGCGGAGGAGCCGCCACTGTACTCATCACTGGTCTGGGTAATGGAGACAACACGAAAAAAAATTTGCTATTCTGCTCTCTACACAATCCCACATGGGGAAATGAAATGCACAACTCTGAAAGAAACAGATGCATGACCAATCACTGTAAGGCTTCAAAAATAGTCATACAGTGATTGGCCATGTTCTGTAGTAATCCCACCCCACAATTCTTTTGATCCCTCGTAAGTGTGGAGACAGATTATCCTGAATTTGCACACTGCTTTAGAAAACAACCAGTCCGTGCCTTGCTCTCATGCTTTTTTTACAAGTAAACAGAAAGAGAACAAAGCAAGGATTGGTGTGAGCAGGTGAACCCGGTGCTCCAAAGGAGACTGAGACTGCTGTGCTGTGTTTCCCCCTGGCTCTTTAGCAGGGCTAGTTTAAGAAGCCTAAAGAATGCATGTCTGGTTGGCCACTGTAAAAGACCTGTCTAACCCAACATGCACATTAGGCTTTACCTGCTGACTGCCAATCAGCAGGATTGGCACCCCCTACCTAACCCAGACAGACACATGGAAATCAGAATGGCACACTGCAGTAAAAATGACAATTTGGCACTATCGGTAATTGGCAATGTGTGAGGGGGCAAAAGGCATAGCGGGTTAATGTCCCCACGCCCAAATGAAGAAATTGCTGCTGGAATTGGCCACAGTGCCTGGCCTCCATTAGGCCCCTGTACTGAACTCATTGTGTGTGGCAAACACTTGCTGTGCACAGCCTTTGGTATTTTGTCTCTGGGCTGATCAAATAGCCTGACCTGTAAACAGGCCCTGCGCCCCACCCTTTGTGGGCATACAGTATCCGCTGCACATGGCCTTTGGCAGTGCTCAACTGGGGATGGCAGTAGAGTCTGCCCTCTGTCTGTGCCATGTGCCCAACTATCCTTGGGTGACCAATGCCCCAGTGCATAGCCTTTATCTGTATGCAGCTGGGCTTGACCTTGGGAAGGGTCTTCTGTTTAGGCCCTCTTTCCAACACTCCATGGGTGGCCAGTCTGTCTCTGAATGGTTATGCAGTGGGTTTGCCTGCAGGGCCTGGCCTCCAGTCCTTCCGCCATGTTCAGTGCGGATGGCCACTGGGCAAGGTATGGCCCTGCACCCGACAGTCTATGGGCAACTCTCCCTATTTGCATGTGACCTTCAGCTATGTGCAGAGGGGGTTGATAGAAGTGCATGGCCTCCAGCCATGCCCTTCACCAACCCTCCACAGGGTGCCAACACCTGCAGTGCATAGCCTCAAGTCCTGGATTGAGAGACCTTCTGCATGATCTGACCTACAGCCAGACCCTTCACCAAATATTTCGCAGGTGGTAAACCTCTGATGCACATGGTCTGTGACATTACTTTGTGAGGTGTTGGCTATAGGGTCTGGATTGATCCCACCCGCAGCATCGGACCAATTCTCACATCAGACTATTGGCAAAGCACAGCATCAGTGCTCCAGAGACGTCATTTTTTTAGAGGGAGGGTGTGGGATCCGCAAATACTTTTGCTATCTGCAGTGGGGTTGACCACAGAGCTTTGCCTCTGGCCAGTCCCAGCACCCAACTCTCTACGTGTAGCCAGCTCTTGATGTGCCTACCATTTGGTGGGTAATAACCAGTCTTGATAACCCTAAAATTAAATCTCTTCATTGCTAACCTGAACCATTTATTTAAACATTCATTTTTTGAAAACTACTGAACAGATTAACAACAAAAGCACCATGCTTAATGTTTTTTCCCTGTATCAAACAACAAATAATCCTATAGGAATTAAAATGGGAAATGACACTTTAAGGATCCATCTTCATCATGGTCCGTGCTTGACAGGTAAACACGAAACTTGCCATGTGGAACCCACAATGTAAGAACTTATTTTGAAGATTTTCATGCAAATTCGTCAATTTCCAAAGTTATTAAGAAAATTAAAAATGCCTTTCTCGTGAAAACTCTGACATAACCATAACTACACTGGGGCTATTGCAGCTGGTGAAAATATATCTATATGAATAAGTCTCAAAATTGGGCTTTGTATTAAATGGATGCTCCCTTTTTCCTGACATGGTTCTGCTGTGATGCCTCGCACTCCCCTGATTTGGGGGACCTTCCTGAAATCATATGCGTATGCTAGTCTGCAAAGCCCTGTTACTGTCTATTCACTAACACTTCTGAAAAATAAATGTTCTTCTGGCCTCGAAATAGGATGAAATTTATGACTCATCAAATTTGTTCATGCCCTCTTTTGCTTCCTTGTTTGCGAGTCCTATACATCCATACATGCATGTCTGTGTGTGTGGGTGTGTGTAATGACAGAGGAATATATATATATATGTATATATATTTTACCCAGTGGTGGTCGCCACTGTGTAGTTCTAGTTCGGACTGCGATTCCATTGGAAAAGCACTTTTTGGTTTCCTTATAACTTTGGCGTTGTTTGACAAATCTTTGGAAAAAGTTCCCCAAAACTTTTCTTCCACCTCAGCTCCTACCTGGAAAGTTTCCGAGTGAGCTGTCAAGTTGGGGCTGAGAAAAAGGGGATCCCAAAACACGTTTTCCCCATTCATTTTTCCATAGGAAAATTAGGCACAGCTACAGCCAAAACAGCGGAACAGATTACACCAAATTTGTCAGAAAGCTAGATATTGGTCCAGAAAGTGTGCTTTTTATGATTTGGTGGGAATCTGTTCAGTAGCTTTGGAGAAATCAAGGTTAAAAATTGTGTATATTTCATGCCGCAGAGGATCCTCAGAGCTGACAGATCTCAAGATGAGATCTGATTGGTTGCAACCCCATCAACAAAGATGTGGTGGCAACCATTTTAGGACTTGAGGACTGAGTCCCTAGTCCTCAAATAAAAAGTAAAAAAAGACATAAAAAGGCAAGGTATGGATTTCCTGTCCCCTATGGCCTGGTTGGGGTGGTGGTACAGAGGGACCTCCTAGTGGCTTAAATGTTTAAAAAATGAATTACCATAAATCTGCATTGAATCCGCAAATCAGCAGTATTTTTAAAAAAATGTATACTCATGCACTTATAAAAAAAAAGATGCCCTACATGGAGGCCAGGGCCCGGGGGCGGCGCAATCTACTTTAAAGTGGAGCAGGCAGGTGGCCCTCCCCCTGAGCTTTTATGAGGCCCTGGGCCGAATTAATTATTAAGGGCAGTGGGGCGTGTGGCCCCCATGCCTCAAGAGAAAGGCCCAAGACACTCCTTCTCCAAGGTCAGATTGTTTTATTACAGGAAGGGGGGTGCGCGGCCCACCTACCCATGCCACAAGGAGGTCCTGGGAACCAATCTTCGGGGGCTGATTTGTTTTAATTACGGGGCGATCCAAAGATCAGCTCTGGGAAAACCTACCCCTGAGCACGATCTCAGTATCCCAGGGACCCCATTCCCCGGTACCCTGCGGTTTCCTGCCTGGGAGAGTGCAGCATACCCTGCCTGCCTCCTCCCTGGCAGGGAACATAACTTTGCCCCCACCCATCGGAATCAGTAAAAAAAGCTGCTCCCTACCAGGGCAGGAGTAAAGGAATAATGCTGCCTCCTGCCAGCACCCAGTACGGTGCTGGCTGTAGAGCCAGCAGGGATTGCGGGTGCCTCAGGGTTCCCCCTGCTGCCCCAATGAAAGATTGTTTGTGAGTACCCCGGGTGGGCACTGGGACACCCACCTAAAAATTCTAAATGGTTGGCTCCCAACATGTGGGTCAACTGGTGCCCCCCTCCCCCACCACCACGACTTTCAACCAAAATTAAAGATGTGGGTATCCTGGGTATTCATAGGTACTCCCAAAAAGTAGAAAAAAATAATAAATGTATTCACCAATTATAGGTATCTCAAGGAACTATTACTTGTGCTCTAAAGTAACTATACCTCACGCACTAGCCATGCGCTGCTATTTACCTCCAGTATTACATCACTCATTACATGTTCGATGTCACCATTGATACCATCAATGCAACATTTGAAAATAAATCTTTGATGACAACACGGTGAATGGATGGGGAGCAACTTATAGTAACTTTAGAAAATGAGTTATATTTAATTTAAATAACTATAACTGGTGAATTTCAATGTTTTGTTTGTTTAAAATAGTTTGTTTTAACTGACATTTTCAATTCTCACCTAACTGTAACTTATATATATATATATCTCACTGAAAAAAACACAGGTTTCAGGGATGTTATAGTTAGTTGGACATTTCACACGTACAAAACCAGAGAAATTTGGCTGTTATAGTTAGTTCAGCTAACTATAACTCGCGCCCCCGCAATAATAATAATAATAATCCACATTTGTAAAGCGCGAACAATCACCCGTAAGGGTCTCTAGGCGCTGGGGGCCGTCGGGAAGATTAAGCAAGCTATTGCCCAGAGTCACATGGTACTGGGCTAAGCTGCCTCCGGCGGGGAACCGTGATCCCCAGATTCCGGAGTCAGTCGCCGTGGCCGCTGCGCCACACAGTGGTGATGGGAGGGGGTGGGGCCAGATATGACAAGTGTGCAAACACGCCATGTGGCTCATTTTAAGTTGGGGTATTAAGTCCCCTTAAATCCTGAAGGTCCCTGGGGTCCAACTAGCCCACCAGGTACTTCCAGTAAGCGCCACAGAGCTGCATTGCAGAGAGGTGTAAAAAGGGGCTTGGCCTCGAACCACCTCTCTACAACGCAGCCCTGTGGCGCCTACTGGATGTACCTGGTAGGCTAGTTGGCTCCCACGAACCCACAGGATTGAAGGGGAATTAATCCCCCAACTTAAAATGTGCCAAGGGGCGTGTTTGCACACATGTCACATCAGGCCCCGCCCCCTCCCTTCACCACTGTGAAAACGCGCCCCGTGGGGCTAGTTGGCCCCCAGGGACCCTCAGGATTGAAGGGGAATTAATTCCCCAACTTAAAACGCGCCACAGGGCGCATTTGCAGAGTGTTGCTGGGAGGGGGCAGGGCCTCTGGTGTGGTGTCGGCTTTTTTAAATTTATTTTTTAGAAGGGGGCTGTGTGGCCCCCCTTCCTTTCCTATTTTTTGGGCCCTGGGGACCCCATCCCCCAGGCCTGACCCGTATTTTGTTCATTTTATTTAAAAAAACTGAAGGGCTGGCCTTTCCTTTAAAAACATTTTTTTTAGGGGAGAGGGGCCGTGTGGCCCCCCTCCCAGGTTTCTTCTGGCCCCGGGGACCCCATCCCCCGAGGCCTGGCCATCCTTTTTTAAGTTTATTTTTGGGCCCCCCTCCTCTGGCCAATTATGGCCCCGGGGAACCCCATGGGCCAGCCTGCCTTTTTTAAAAATTATTTTTGAGAGGGGGGCCGCGATGCCCCCCTCCTCAGGCCATTTCTGGCCCTGGGGAACCCATCCCCCGGGGCCGGCCTGCCTTTTTTAAAAATTATTTTTGAGAGGGGGGCCGTCGAGGCCCCCCTCCTCAGGCCACTTCTGGCCCTGGGGGCCCCATCATCCGGGGCCTGGCCACTTTGTTGGGGACCGTGGGGAGACCCCAATACCCACATGGTCCTTGCCGGCTCCCCGCCTCCTGCAGGAGCCGGCATTGCTTATCCACATGGGGAGCTGCTGACATGCAGCTCCCCTTGTGGAAAAGCAATCTGCTTTGGATTTTGGAAGAGAGACTCTCGCTTCCAAAATCCAAAGCAGAGTTTGCTATGACAAGGCAGGAGCCACATGGCTCCCGCGCTGTCATAGCAAACAGCAGTGTCCTGGGGTGCCCACCCCGGGACACTGCAGGAGCTGGCCCTGGGGTTGGGCGGTCCCCAGGGCCATCAAGGGCTCCAGGAGGGGGGCGCACGGCCCCCCTCGCAATGTGAGTGAAGCCCCGGGGAGGTGGTGGTACCCGGGGCTCGGGGGTCCATATCGGACCCCTGCATTAGCATTTTTAGCCCCAGGGAGTGGCAGTCCCCGGGGCTGCAGGGGGGCCCTGTGCCCCCCGCAAATATTTTAGACAAGACCCAGGGGTGGTGGTCCACGGGTTGTGTGGGGTGCTCAAGCCCCCCACACAGGTTTATTTTATTTAAAAAATAACAAACCCCAGGTGGTGGTGGTCCCCGGGGCTGTGCCCCCCGCAAATATTTTAGAAAAGCCACGGGGTGGCAGTCCACGGGTTGTGTCGGGGGGCTCGAGCCCCCCACACAGGTTTATGTAAAAAAAAAACAAGCCCCGGGTGGTGGCAGTCCCCGGGGCTGCAGGGGGGGCTTGTGCCCCCGTGAATATTTTAGAAAAGCCCCATGGGTGGTGGTCCCCGGGGCTTGGGGGGGCCTTGGAGGCCCCCCACACATTAACATAAAGGAAGCCCCGGGGGTGGCGGTCCCCGGGGCTGCGGGAGGGCCGCGTGCCCTCCCGCATAGTATTTACATAGCCCCGGGGAGGTGGCGGTCCCCAGGGCTGCGGGTGCCCCCACGGGCCCCTGCATTTATAAATTATAACTTGGGCAATGCCCCCGGGACCTGGCACACCCGGGGGCCTCATTTAAATGAAGCGCGGAAGCCCGCGCTTCATTTTGTTTCAATAATTTCGGCAGGATTCACAACCCCAGTGTGAATTCCGCCGAAATTATTTTAAAAAATCCTTTTTTTTGCCCCTGGGATCCTTGTAGGACCCCCTGAGCAGGCCTAGGGGGTCAGGGTGTTTCTACCCTGCACCCTTTTCTTTTTTTTCACCTTTGTTTCACTAATTTCTTGCAACTCGGTTCTACCGAGTCACAAGATGGCTGCCAACACTGCCTGGTTTCGAGTCTTGGCAGCCAATCACAGTGAAGCTCGAGGTCGGGAGGATTCGTGAACCCACCGCATCCCTAGATATCGAAACTTTTATTTTTTGAACTTCTTAGCAACTACTGAACGGATTTACACCATTTAAAAAAAAGGTCGCTTTCTAAACCAAGCACTACCTTTTTGCCAAATTTGGTGTAATTCTGTTCAGAAGTTCGGGTTGTAGCCTTGGCTAAAGTTTCCTTTGGGAAATCATTTTCCAACTTTTATTTTTTGAACTTCTCAGGAACTACTGAATGGATTTACACCATTTAACAAAAAGGACTCTTTCTGAACCAAGGGCTACCCTTTTGCCAAATTTGGTGTAATTCCGTTCAGCAGTTCGGGTGTACCCGTGTCTAAAGTTTACCATGGGGAAAACACGTTTTGGGACCCCCCCTTTTTTCTCGGCCCCTGCTTGGTGAATCACCCTGAAAATTTCAGGACAGGAGCTGACCTGAGCTGATCACAAGTTTTGAAAATTTTGAGAAGATTCGTCAACCGGCACTAAAGGTATTAGAAAAACGTTTTTCTTATGAAAACTAGGTCCTAACCACAACTATCTACTGGCAACCGTCAGTAGATAATATATATATATATATATAAATATACATTATCTACTGGCGGTCGCCAGTAGATAGTTATAGTTAGGACCGTGTTTCCATAGGAAATCCGCAACATTCTATTTGGAATAACTTTGGCGCCGGTTGACGAATCCTCGCGAAATTTTCAAAATAGGTGGGGCGCTCCGCTCCGCTCCTACCCTGAAAGTCTCGGGGGGATTCGTCAAGCGGGGGCTGAGAAAAAAGGGAGGTCCCAAAACGCATTTTCCCCATGCAATTTTCCATAGGGACCTTTAGTCCAAGGTACAGCCCGAACGGCTGAACAGAATTACTTGAAATTTGGCAGAGAGGTAGTCCTCAGCTCAGGGATGTGCCTTTTGCATATATGGAGTCAATCTGTTCACTAGTTTCTGAGAATATTGCAGTTAAAAGCACATACATATCTATAGTCGTGCACCGTGCGAGCACCTTAACGTGCGCCAGCGTAATTCTGATTGGTGGTTACATGTTAGTCAACGTTCGAATCGGTCGAAATCAGGAAGTGTCGGCCGCCATTTTGTTTGTTTTCAGTGCGAGAGTGAAAAAGGAAGGTGGCGAACGTGAAAAGGGGGCAGGGTGGAGAGTTCCTGACCCCCTAGCCTTTGTCAGGGGCCGAAGGCATAAAAAAACATTTTAATTATTTTTTTTTAAATCGCGGGGGAAAAACCCCCAAAAAAAAAGATATTTTTTTTTTTAATATGTAGTTTATTGTAAAATACATATATAAAAAAAATAATAATACATATATAACTTAGCATTTTAAAAACCGTACAAATTCACTGAAAAAACCATAGGTTTCACACACGTTATAGTTAGGAATTAGCATTTAAAAAACCTTGCAAATTCACTTAAAAAACCATAGGTTTCACACATGTTATAGTTAGGTGGATATTTCACTCGTAAAAAACCAAAGAAATTCCCCCGTTATAGTTAGTTCAGATAACTATAACTCGCGCGGCCGCCACTCTATCACAAGGATGATGTCATCAGTGATGTCATGAGTGATGCCACTGACCATGTCATGAGTGATGTAATATGTGACGTCATCAGCAGCGGATTGCTGTCGCGCGAGATATAGTTATCTGAACTAACTATAACGGGGGAATTTCATTGATAACATGGTTTTTTAAGTGAATATATATAAATATATATATATATATATAGATATAGATATAAACATATATATATAGATATAGATAGAGATAGAGATATAGATATATATAGTATAAATATATATATTCAATGAAAAAACCAAAGGTTTCAGGGACGTTATAGTTAGAAGATTAGCATTTAAAAAAACGTTAGAAATTCACTGAAAAAACCATAGGTTTTACAGACGTTATAGTTAGAAATTAGCGTTTAAAAAACCTTTGAAATTCACTGAAAAAACATAGGTTTCAGGGACGTTATAATTAGTTGGACATTTTATTCATACAAAACCAGAGAAATTCCACCGTTATAGTTAGTTCAGCTAACTATAACTTGCGCCCCCGCAATGCACTGCTGATGACGTGACATATTACATCATTCATGACATGGTCAGTGACATCACTGATGACATCACTGATAACATCTCAAATGACATCACTGATAACATCATCCATGTAAAAATCTGCTGCACCTCCTCACACCTGAATATAACCTTTGATACACCCACTCTAAAATACAGACTACCATTTTCGAAATAAAAGACACATCAATACCAGTTACTAAATACGCACTGACTGGTTCATAGGTCTATACACACATCCACTCATTCACCCATACAATCACTCATACATGCAGTCACTCATCAATGCAACACTATCATATACACCTATACAGACACTCACACACTGCCACATATCCTGAGTTACTCACACAGCTAGACAGTCATGCAAAGAATCAATCACACTTCCATTTACTCACCTATAGAGTTCTACAGACACCAGCTCACTTATTCATACTGATACTAACACATAAGTACACTGTTATAGAATCATTGATACAAATAGACACTCATCCATGCAGCCCCTCCCACAATTACTGACTCTCACATATAGTTATTTATATACACTGTCACTCACATATACTGCCTTTTACATATGTAGTTACTTGCACATGGACCACTGAAACATCCATTCACTCACCAACACACCCATACACACACTCATCCACCCATACAGCTGTTTCCACATGTACTCTTGAACTCATACACCCAGTGAATCAACCACTCACACAACTATGCACAGAGTCACACACCTCCCACCCCCACATACACACACTCAGGCAGCCATACAAATTCTCAGGCAAGCAATCAATAAGTCTTATACACACTCATGCAGCTACTCACCAACCCATGCAGCAGCTTACACAACAACAAACAAACTGATACAGACTTTCACACAGTTTAGTCACTAACCCATGCATTCAGTAAGACACGATTAATCCCACACTTATACAGTCAGTCACATACCTAGTAAAGCCTCCATACAGACATTTATACAACCACTCATTCTTCAATGCAGCCTGGCATATATATATATATATATAAAACAAATTTAAACTTTACTGAAACACACAGTCACTGGATGAGGTCATCAGTGATGTCATCAGTGATTTCATTTGAGATGTCATCAGTGATGTCACTGACCATGTCATGAATGATGTAATATGTCACGTCATCAGCAGTGCATTGCGGGGGCGCGAGTTATAGTTAGCTGAACTACCTATAACGGTGGAATTTTTCCGGTTTTGTATGAGTGAAATGTCCAACTAAATATAACATCCATGAAACCTATGGTTTATTCAGTGAATTTCAAAGGTTTTTTAAATGCTAATTTTTAAACTATAATGTCTGGAAAACGTATGTTTTTTTCAATGAATACATATATATGTGTATATATATATATGTATATAATATATATCCAAGCTCAATTCCGCCGTTGATGCTCCTCAGCACTCTGGAATGGGTGCGGCGTTGCCGTGGTGGCGGGTCCATGAATTAATCACAGCTCGTACTCCCTTTGTTAAAAAAGAAGGTGCCGCACTCTTGGATGATTTGATATTAATTTATTTCATCAAAAGCAAAAAGCGGGACGCGTTTCAGCTTGCGCCTTTTTCGACTGCTATAAACTTTGTGGATTTAGCTCTGCCATTTTATTTTGCAGTCACATTTGCGTTATGACGCCTGTTTCATAAACATTAAAAATGGACATCTATTCACTGACAAAAATACAATGTCCAAAATGCATTGCAACTGACAATGTTTTTTCCACTTTGTCCCTCCGATTACCAACACTATGGAACATTGGTACGTGATTTGGGACTACACAGACTATATGATAAGCCCCAAATAGAATTGGTTTCTTTGAGGCTGGAGGATAATGTCTAAAGTAACGTAGCCCCAAAGAATATAGGAAATGTTCCTTTTATAATTCTTGGTAAACGGAGGGACTAAGTGGAAAAAACATTGTCAGTTGCAATACATTTTGGACATTGTAGTCTTTCAACAATACAATATGAAAAACCACACAAAGTCCTTCTCCGCTGTTCATGATTAGTGTTTAAATAACTGAAAAAAACAACTGTTCCAAAATTTGCATATGATTAAGACCTGCTTCTAGGTTGAAACGCGTCATGCTGTGCTATGGGGACCTGTTGCTGAATAAAAGCTTTTCTGAAAGCAAACTGGATGGAGGGCCTGACTGCACACTGAAGGCAGTGTGTGTGTCTTATGGATATATATATATAGATAGATAGATATATATATTCACTTAAAAAACCATAGGTTTCACACATGTTATAGTTAGCTGGACATTTCACTCGTGAAAAACCATTGAAATTCCCCCGTTATAGTTAGTGCAGGCAACTATAACTCACGCGACCGCAATCCTCTGCTGATGACGTCAGATATTACATCACTGTATTTAGACACTTATTTACCCATGTCTTCTTCCATTAATTTTTAGCTATACATATATTACAAATATTTTTTTTTCAGAAAGACACATATGTCATCAGTGATGTAATATCTGACGTCATCAGCAGAGGATTGCGGTCGCGTGAGTTATAGTTGCCTGCACTAACTATAACGGGGGAATTTCAATGGTTTTTCACGAGTGAAATGTCCAGCTAACTATAACATGTGTGAAACCTATGGTTTTTTAAGTGAATTTGCAAGGTTTTTTAAATGCTAATTCCTAACTATAACGTGTGTGAAACCTATGGTTTTTTCAGTGAATTTGTACGGTTTTTTAAATGCTAAGTTATGTATTTTTTTTTTTTTAAGGTTTTTCACCGTGCGCGTACCGTGCGCGTACCGTACGCGCATGGTGCCGCGCGCCCACGTTTCGCAGTTGGCGGAATTTTTCCGTTTCTACCGTACGCGCACGCTATGCGTACCCTGCGAATTTTCGCAAAAAAATTAAAGGAAATTTTGGCCCTAGGGGGTCAGGAACTGTCCACTCTGCCCCCTTTTCACGTTCTCCACCTTTGTTTTTCACCCCCTCAGACTGCGAGAGACAAAATGGCGGCCGACACTTCCTGGTTTCGACCGATTCGAATGTTTACTAAGATCTAACAATGAATCAGAATCGCGCTCGCGCACGGCGGCGTGCGCGTACGGTAAGTTTTACCGTACGCGCACGGTGCGCGCTTATAGATATATATATGCTTTTAAATGCTATTTTCTCAGGAAATAATTAACAGATTTACACCAGACCTGCAAAAGGCACATCCCTGACCTGAGGACTACCTCTCTGCCAAATTTCAAGTAATTCTGTGCAGCCGTTCGGGCTGTAGCTTGGACTAAAGGTCCTATGGAAAAATGCATGGGGAAAACGCGTTTTGGGACCCCCCCTTTTTCTCAGCCCCCACTTGACGAATCCCCCCGAGACTTTCAGGGAAGGAGCGGAGCGCCCCACCTATTTTGAAAAGTTCGCGAGGATTCGTCAATCGGCGCCAAAGTTATTCCAAATAGAATGTTGCGGATTTCCTTTGGAAACACGATCCTAACTATAACTATCTACTGGCGACCGCCAGTAGATAATATATATATATATATATATGCGTGTGTTTGTGTTTCTTCAACAAGTCAAGTTTGACCTACAGAAACTTTCAAAATTCTAAAGTTATAGTTATAACTTTCATTTGCAATTTATCCACCTCCATCAAATTATTATAATTAGCAGACCTCGTTACACACTCAATTCAATTGAATTCAAAATACCGTTATTCAATTTGATATAGCAAATTATTATTATTAACAGTACAATAAAAACAATTCAATATCATTTCATTATTAAAATGCAGTTTCATGAATAACAATGAATCATCCCCGCTAAAAACCATGATAAATACAAAAAGATTTCAATCATCAAAGAAATTAAGATACAGTAAGGCTAGCTTTGCTTGCTTAAAATCCAAAGGTAAATAAAGGGGACGGTTATATAAATCTATCGTAAGCTGGCCCATAAAAATAATGTGTAAAAGGTCTAGTGCAACAGCCATTTAAAATTAGCAAGACGTACGATCCAAGGGTTTATGCCACCCCACTAGTAGTTGTGAAAACAAATTCAGATGAAAATAGGTTAAAAGTACTCTGTGCAAAACCAGTACATCAAAAGTTAAATACTATTCAGTTTTACTCAAAGATTTCACCATAGCATAATGAGTGCACAGACTTTTGGACAATGAACATGTAGCCCTTTTGTTTTGCATATGTGCCAAGAAATTCCCCTTTGCCTAGACAATATATGATTTAGAAATCAACCCTGGATTACTAAAAGGTTTGGTTTACCCAGTTCTCCCAAAGTGATTTTTATATAATTCAACCATGGTATACGATGACAATGATCCAGGCCCAGACAGTCCCTTAAAATCTTCTTGTTAAACTATAGGTCGCTTTTTAGCCATCCTAAAAAACACAAGAGTATGGGGCAAATTGGTATGTAGTCCGAAATAAAGCTAGCACCCAATTCGTCTTGTACACTCTCTGAGGATAAAGTCTGGGGGGCCCGCAGTATTCTCCTAACAAATGTGTTTTCTGCTACTTGTAACAAAAGGCATGGCATTTATCATCAGATCTCAGCCCCAAACGACACTGTTGATACACATTTCGCTTTATAAAGATGTGATATAGACTTAATGTGGGTATATGTCCTAAGCGCCTATAGAAAGCATCAATACTGTATGCTATGCTGTTGAAAGATTGGACATGTCATCTCATCAGAGGATCCTAATTCATTTTACAGTCCAACAAAATACCAAGGTAGCAAAATGTATACACTCTGCAAATATGATGATCCTTAATTGAGCATGTTTTAGTTTTAACGTTTATCGGGCCTAGTGCCATGGTATATGATTTAGATTGATTATCAGTCCTAGATTTTCCATACAATCATAAAATGTGTCTAATAAAAGTTGCAAGCCATTTGTTGTACGTGCTATAAAGACGGTATTGTCCACGTACAGTAACTCTGGGACCAGCCTGGTTCCAACTTTCAGAATGACTTTACAATGATTTCCTAAAAACTGCTCTAGCTGGTTTATATAAAAAATAAAAAGCATAGGAGCCAATATGCGGCCTTAACGGAACAGAAAGTGCGCAGTGGATTCTCCATTTGGCCCAAATCTTACAGATACTTCAAGCTCCATGTGAAAATCAAGCAGAAAAGCTATGAGAGCATCATACACCGCCATGTACCTCAGCACAGCCCAACGTTTCGATCTATTCACTGTATCGAACGCTGTGCTGAGGACCATGAAGGCTAAATTAATACTTTCCTTTCCTGCAACCATTTATTTGGTGATTAATAGAGGTTCAGATTCTGTTCCACTGTTTCTTGTCCTGGTCTGAAACCATATTGAATTTCACACATAATTTCCTTGCTATCTGCCCATTCAATTAACTAATTGAGTAGAACCCTACTAAGAACTTTCACTGCAGTGTCTGTTAAATAAAAAAATTGGTCAGTAGCACCCTGGGTCCACTCGGTTACCTTTTTTTAAATTGGGAGAATAGCTGATTGCTTTCAAAATGTTGGAAAATGGCCTTTACTGCATTTAAATGTTGAGTAATTGATGGGACCCAGAGGTCAACACATGATTTAAAAAGGTCCCCAGGACCGTCCAGGCCAGGTAATTTACCTGATGTGAGGGCCACTATTCCTTCCCTCACCTCAGCCAAATCAAATTGTAATTTTAACTCTCTAACAAAAGATGCTGTGGGGTGGGGTGGCTGTCGTTCGCATGAATATGTTCGAAGTGGACAACCCATTTCTGAGCTGGGATAGTTTGGCCCATGTCTGGTGCTGCTAACTCATTAAAGAGGGGCTGGTTCACAGATTTCCAAAAGGCCAACCTATCTCCTGAGATACAGGCCTCTGTTAGCTCTTCTCAAGCTTCTCTTCTAAGAGCACTCTGCTGATTCCTACACGCCAGCGCATATAGCCTTCTGGCCTCCTTTACTGCTTCATTCGATCTTGGCTTATGTTTGCGGGCCATCTTCAAATCTTTATGAGCCTATGTACAGCACTTCTCGAACCATTTTAGTCCATGTCTGTCTAACCTTTTGCTTTTCCTAGTTAGGGCAATCTGAATCTCCTTACAGATATTTGAAAATGTATCCAACATAGCTTGATCATGGGAATCCAATAGCAGTCACACTTCAAATTCAGAACTACACATTTGTACCAAATTCCTCATAAAAATTCCCGGGATAATCTTGACCCATTCAGTTCCATGATCTTGCTCCTTAAATAAAATAGGTTATTTATATGGGTTGGTAGTCTCATCCCTAACATCATACAAACCAAACTCTGCTGTGAGTGGGTTATGGTTGTTGTTAGCGCTCCACTTTGTCTTTGTCTAAGAAAAGGAATAAGGCATGCAGTCACAAAGATAAATTCAATAGTGGAATTGGTAACTCTACCCTTAAATGAAGGGACTAAACCAGAAGATTCCTACTCATCTTTAGTCAAAAGATTATTAAGATTGAATTCAGAGAACATAAGATTTAAAATCTCTCTGACAGGAGTGACTAAAATGGACCTGCTCTAGATCATTATGTTGGCCCTGTTTCCACCTATTAGTACTACATGAGTAACATGGATGGATGGTAAAATCCCTGAATAGCTAAATTATAGTCGAGAAAGACCAAAGAAGTAAAGTTTTTTCCCAGAATGTTCTTAGCTCTACCAGCAATACCTCTGATGAAGGTGAGTTATAGATGTTAATTGTCAAAATCTTTACCTTGTGCAGGAAATATAAAAGGGCACCCAAAATGATTACTGAGTCGAAGGATAGTAGCCCTGTGCTGTAACCTAACCCTAAACTCACAAATGTTGCCAAACCCCCCTGTGCTCTACCATGTAGCGAGGCTTAGGCATTAACCTGAAATGCTGTGAACCCATCGAAGAAGTAAGTCCCCTCCTCATCCCAGGTCTCTTGGAAACACATGACATCAAAAGACTTACATAAATCAAACCCCTGTTCATCTTCCAGTAAAGATCTTATCCTTGCTACATTCCCACAAAGTACTGCCAAATTGTAATGAGTCTCTTTGTGAACCTCTTTTGTGCTGGCTTCCTTACCAATTAGGCGTGGGGAACCCAAATGAACTAGCACTGCAAATGTTTGACGCTATTGGGGCTATTGACAACCCTCTCCCTAACTGATTAGGGACCCGGGCAGATCGGATTATGCTTGATAGAAAAATCTCAGGGGCAGTAAAGCAATATTACTGGGTTCAAACTGAGTACTCTAATGTCTAAAAAGCAGACTTTTAGCCAAATATGGTGATCTGAAGTTGGCAATAATGCAATCTCCTTGCCGATCTACTAGCCAAGTTCCAATCCAACCCACCATCCTTGCCAACAAAATATTTTTGGCCAGTGTGAATGTGAAATGTTTGTGATGTCCCAGCCAATTCACAGTCTTATTGAGCAACTCTTCATGAGTCTCCTTTTGGTCCTGCCGCAAACAGGTAACTCCCAAAAGGATTATCACATATGGGCACGATGCGGGCGGAAGGCCTATTACCGGCTGTTTTACCAATTGGACGCCCCTCCTCCAAAATTTTCTCCAATCTATTTACCTGTGTCATATTAGTGGGGTGCCCCCTAGGCTGAATGCAACTGTTTCCTTTTGCAACGCCCCCTTGACTAATTGAATTGACACGGTATTTGAGCCAACACATGGGGGGGTCGAATCACTGACAGAATATCGAAGGTCAAGATATCGACCTACAGAAATATCGAAGTCAAGAATATCGACATCCTATCTACATTATGGTAAGTACAAAAATATCGAAAAATAAATATTGATGGAAAAAATATCGTTAAAAATATCGTTTTTTATTTAAGTTAAAAAAATAATGGAAAATAAAGTAAATAATACATATAATTAAAATAAACATAGTTAAAAATATTTTAAAATGTTTAATTGATAAGTAATATATATATAATGTAAAAATAAATTAAACATATACATATAATATATAATATATATACTTATAATTGTTTATAATTATTTTAATAACTTATAAATTGTTAAAAAATATCATATACATTATAAATACATCTATACACATAAAACAATAATATAAATAAAAATTAACTAAATATATATAACAAATTAAAACAATCACATTATTTTAATCTTTTTAAAATGTATTATATACTACATTAACTAAAATATTACAAAAAATATTAGAAAGCGGAGGGAATAAAATTACTATTCCAACTCCAAACAGTGCAACAGTAGGGAAAATGTTGGATAGCGTAGGGTTAAAAATTACTATTCCCAACCCAGTGAGTGCAACAGTAGGGAAAGTGTTGGATAGCGTAGGGGTAAAAATTACTATTCCCTCTCCAGTGAGTGCAACAGTAGGAAAAGTGTTGGATAGCGTAGGGTAAAAATTACTATTCCCACTCCAGTGAGTGCAACAGTAGAAAAAGTGTTGGATAGCGTAGGGTAGAAATTACTATTCCCACTCCAGTGAGTGCAACAGTAGGGAAAGTGGTGGATAGTGTAGGGGTAACAATTACTATTCCCACTCCAGTGAGTGCAACAGAGGGGCAAGTGTTGGATAGCGTAGGGGTTAAAATTACTATTCCCACTCCAGGGAGTACAACAGTAGGGAAAGTGTTGGATAGCGTAGGGGTAAAAATGACTATTCCTACTCCAGTGAGTGCAACAGTAGAGAAAGTGTTGGAAAGCGTAGTGTTAAAAATTACTATTCCCACTCCAGTGAGTGAAACAGTAGGGAAAGTGTTGGACAGCGTAGGGGTTAAAATTACTATTCCAACTCCAGTGAGTGTAACAGTGTTGAAAATGTAGGATAGCGTAGGGGTTACATTAACATACTTATTAATTAAATAATTTTAGTGAAATAAATAACATATTAATAATTAATTAACAAACAAATTAATAATAAATACCAATAAAATTAAATTAATATTTACTTAAATAACATTAAATTACTTCCCACCCTATTCCCCCATAAACACACAACCCGCTAAGCATAAATAATAACACAATTAAATTAACTATCAATTAATACAAATTAATTACCAATTAATAATAAATTAACAATAAATTAATTAACAATAGCGATAAAAAAGTATAATTAATATAATTATAAATTAATAATCTAATAAAAATAATTCGAAATTAATAATTGATTAACAATAAATTAATAATCAATAACAATAAATAAAAACAGATTAATTAATTAATTAATTAATTACAATTACATTACTTCCCATGCTGTTCCCCTATAAACCCACAACCCGCTACACATAAAAAAGAACACAAGTAATTTACTTGTCAATTAATAAAAATTAATTACCAATTAATAATAAATTAAAAATAAATTAAATAACAATACATCAAAAATTATAATAAATGAATTATAATTAATATAACGATAAATTACTCAATCAATAAAAATGAATTACCAATTAATAATTAGTTAACAATAAATTAATAATCAATGACTATAAATTAAAACAGATTAATTAATTAATTATAATTAAATTACTTCCCACCCTATTCTCCTATAAACCCACCACCCGCTCTGATACATGGGGGCCGATTCCGATCCTGTATTTTTTTTTCCCGTACGACTCCTATCCGTATTTTTTTCTGTACGAATCGTACAAGTCACGTCCGACCTGTGAAGTACGATTCGTACGGGAAAAAGTACATACGGATCGACCCGATCTGTACGAATCGGAGCGGGAAAAGTTTTACGAGACGGACCCGGACACTTTTCCGTACGAATCATAAAAACACAGTCCAAGCGTACAAGTACGATCCGGACCGGCTTACCGATTTACGATTTGTACGGAAAACGTCCGTCCCGTACACGGGTAATGACTTGTACAAATGCAATGTCTGTGTATGCACCGTACAGTAGCAATGTCGCTGTACGCACCGTACATAAGCGATGGCAGTGTACGCACCGTACATAGCGATGGCGGTGTACACACCGTACATAGCGATGACGGTGTACGCACCGTACATAAGCGATGGCGGTGTACGCACCGTACATAGCAATGTCGGTGTATGCACCTAACATAAGCGATGTCGGTGTACGCACTGTACATAGCGATGGCGGTGTACGCACCGTACATAGCAATGTCGGTGTACGCACCGTACATAAGCGATGTCGGTGTACGCACCGTACATAGCAATGTCGGTGTACGCACCGTACATAAGCGATGTCGGTGTACGCACCGTACATAGCGATGGCGGTGTACGCACCGTACATCAGCGATGGCGGTGTACGCACCGTACATAGCGATGGCGGTGTACGTACCGTACATCAGCGATGGCGGTGTACGCACCGTACATAGCAATGGCAGCGTACGCCCCGTACATACACAGGGCATGGGGCCGTGTGTCTGTACGACGCGTACCCCTGTACCGTACTGAACCACGGACACTGGAAAACAGCACAAGGAGGGTCTATTCGACTCGCACAACACCACAAAACACGTCTACACTGCACAAAAAATGTAAAGGACTCACCTGGACACATCCAAATAGGCAAACAGAGGGGCAAACTCACAACCACCTCTTATGACACACCCACCAAAAATTCAAACTGAGCCACACCCACAAATGGACCAATAAAAAGGGCCCACACACACAAACCATGAGCCTTTGCAACAGACGCACTGCAGCTACAGAGCACACACCAACAACTGCACCCATCCACCTTACCATATACACCTTCACACAACCTCCTTCACACATACCCCTCTACACATTCACACCCACACCGTCACATTCAGACCCACACACCCACAACCATCCACACCCTCACCCCACACCATGCCCACAGACAAGAATCCAAAGTTCACAAGGGAGGAGCTGGAGATCCTTGTCAATGAAGTCATCAGAGTCGAGCCACAGCTGTTTGGAACATTGGTCAGACAGACCAGCATAGCTGAAAAATCACGCCTGTGGCAGAGGATCGTCTATAGGGTGAATGCTGTTGCACCCATCAGAAGGACCAGGAATGAATGCCAAGCCAGGTGGTACTATCTGCGGAGGGCGGTCAAGCGCAAAATGAATGAGGACTACGCCCAGAACAACATCACTGGAGGTGGTGTGCCCCGCAGACCAGTACATTACCATCCCTGGGAGGAGGAGGTGATGGCCATGCTTCCGCCGGTGGGAGTACATGGACTCCAAGGAGTTGCAGAGCCTGGTGAGTACACAAACAACTTACGTAACATGGGGGTAATACCATCCACTCCCCAACTACACCAAATGCACGCAACTACCCCCAAGCCATCACCGGTCAGAACCACAGTCAAAAACTATTCTAATGCCAATAACATGTGTATGCCCCATTGAGAAAGCAAGGCCATGCTACGTCCCATGCTACAGAAAGCACCAACCCAAGAATGGATGTCTGGTATGCTGGGAGGGTGGGTGGCACAAAACGCATGTTTGAATCATAAATCAGACACAATTGCCCTCATCCCATATGGCCCAGCTACATACCCATACACCATGTGCAATGCACAGGGATTGGGAAAGTACTGACAAGATAGCTCACACTCGGCCTGGGTGTAGGCAGCACAAGGCCCTCCTGTGACCAGTGCAAACACAAACACCAAGACAACAAGGTCAGCTATCTAGGACAGGAACTCACACTCACTGTCATGGCAGCATGCTCCATGGGGGGACAGGTACATCACCTGGGAGCCCCACTGCCAAATCACACTACACCCACCAGCAGGCCCTGTCACACACACCCCTTACACCAGCAGACACCACCAGGACAGGCAATGGATTTACCCACTGTCACAATGGACATGCAACACAACAAGACCAATACATAGCCGAAGAAGCATCCAAGCCACAAATCAACATGTCAAAGACTCAGGAGAAAATATCAATCTGTCCCCCGCAACATACCCATCCACAAGTGAACATTGAGGAGATTGCTAGGCACATACAACTACCTGGAGGAACAGTGCCAACTTGAATGTGTATGAAACATGCAAGTTGCATGAAACAGCATTAACATTGTCTGTCTCTCACACACAGGGCAACATGATGAATATCCCCCCAACAATGGGGGGGAAGAATCACAGTCACAGGCTCGGGAGGAACCTGATCCCACCGGCAGCGACGCCTCTCAACACTCCGCGGATGACCCTGACTGACCTGGACCCTCTGGTGTCCAAGCCTCTGCAGAACCTGGTTCAGGACCATCTGTGCCAACCACCACCCCCATTCCTGCCACATCCCAGGAGACACCGAGGAGCCCTGCCCGCAGTGAACAACTAAGCCAGTCTGACCAGGACGGACAAGGTGCACCGGGCACCCAGGAGGAGGCAGACAACACCGACACTGCCATCCCTCAGGAGTCCCGTAGACCCGATGTGCCCACAACGGCAGGCCAGGCTCGTGTGGGCAGGGGTGGTGGGAGTGGAGGACGGCGGAGGCGAGAACCTGACCAGCCAGCTGAAGGGACCGGTATGTCACACATCCACAACATCATGGAGGCATACCGGCGTGACACCAGGGAGTTCAGCCAGGTAGTGCTGACCCTCACCGAGATCAAGAACCAGCAGGCCGAGCAACACGCCAGTCAACAAGAACACCAAGGACGGATGGAGGCAAGACTGGCTGAGTTCCTGGCGGTGCAAAGGGACATAAGCCATTCACTCCGTCGGATCGCTGACAACAAGGACAACCCTCCCTGTGCCACCAGGCAAAGACCACCACCAGCCACAGGGAGGGAGGAGGAGGATTTGTCCGACGGAGCGTCCCAAGCATCGTCAAGGCCTGCATCTGAGGGTCCCGCGAGGAAGGTGGGTCGTCCACGGAAAAGACCATGAGAGGCAGCGGCCCATCCACATCTCCCAGGTCACCTGGCCTGGCACCTGGCCTTCATGTGCGACAGCATCACCTCATTTACTGACATCATCTGCCACATGGACTTGCTGGTCACAGTCTGACCAATGATGCCAAACACTGTGGTCTGGACTCTGATGACTTCAAATGCCAAGGATCCCATCTTCCCCTGTGAACTTTGGATTCTATGGTCCCTGCATAGCACCTTTTTCTGTGCACAAATCATGCCCCAGAGCTATAAATAAAAAATTTAGACATGAGATTTTATGTTGCAGTCATTTAGCATGATTACACAACATACGTGTGGGGATATGTCGAAGTATGCCTGAGTGTGGAACAAATTCTAGCCATCCCTACACTTGGATCTGAGTCCGCTCGAGGACACACATGGGTCACAATGTATCAAAATACAGACATGGAGCCCAATACTCACACGTGATGGCCTCAAGATGCTGAGGGGGGGCTTGCAATACTGATCAGACAGACCAATTTGGAAGAGTATCATGAAGGTGTAGAGGTCATGGGTCATGTTGATGTGCCCGGGGAGGAAGTCCCAGGTCTGTTTTGCGAGGTGGGAGAACTATCTCCTGCATGCAGTTTTTATGTGGATGTGATGAATGGTGGCCAGGGCAAGGTGGGCTGCATGGAGTTGGGGCAACAGGGTGTTGGATGACAGACATCCAAGGTCGGTGTTGGGTCTGGGGTTGTGGACTGCCTCCTGAGTGTGGTTGAGGTGTCTGAAGGTGATCCTGCAGCACACAGTGAGCCATTGTACCTATCTCGGGTGGACGGTGATGGGGCTGGGGTGGGGGATGTTGCAGAAGAGGTTGGCGGATGCACCCAGGATGTGGACAACTTCTCCTGCAGTTTTGCTGTTGTTCTCCGTAGAGGTGCTGTAGTTGAGCCGGCTGGTGTCGTGGACCAGGGGGACGGTCTGTCTTGCCTTGGAGTGGATCCATCTGTGGGTCATTTGCAGCATGTGGGGGGTGTTGCAGCATGAGGTACAGATGGTGGTGAGTTGCATGGTAATTGTCAGCGATGGGTCCATGATGAACACCAGCTTGCGTGCGTGGCCACTGGGTGCTGGTGCGGTGCACAGACCAGTGGGACACAAGGAGTTGAGCCAGCTGTAAGGAGACAATGCTCAGATGATGACTACTGTCCTGTCCATGTCCAGCCTCAGGTGGCTGATGTTCAGCCATTCCTCAATGGATCTCATGCCTTCTTGAAGTTTGGATCCGGCAATGGCTGGGTCTTTGGTGAGTTGGAGGAGCATCTGGGTTTTAATGGCATACGAGATGAGGATGAGGTCGTGTGCGCATGTGATGGTGGAGAGGGGGGTCATGGAGACATTGAAGATCGTCACGCTGAGAGAAGAGCCCTGTGGCATGGGCCAGATGACCCCAGTGTACTACATGTTGCAGGGTGGAGGCAGACTCCCTGGGCCTTGCTGGTGAGCGATTTTCTGATTTAACCCTGGGCCCTCCTCTGGATACCAGTGTTGGAGATGTGTGAGCTGACAGTGAGGTAGCACATGGTGTAGAATGCCATTGAGAGGTCAAGGGTGGTGGCCTCACCATTGTTGAGCATGGCAAAGTTGTCGTTGGTGGTGGCAATGCTGATGGTTGCAGGGGTTTGATTACTGTGGAAGATGGTCTGGTGCCGGTTGCCTGGAGAAGGTTGCATGGAGGAAAATTGTCATTTGCTTGTTGAGTGTCTTCCTGATGACATTTCCTGGGTAGGGAAGCAGGGTGATGTACCAGGTGATCCTGCGGTACTGCCGTCCATTGTCTAAGAAGGGCCTGGGTCTCTGCATGCCTCCTGCACCCATGGAATGTGGCAAACTCAAAGGAGACATTCAGGACGCGCTGGACGTGGGCTTCAAGGATGTGGAATGATGTGGTTCAGATGTTGTGTGGGATGGGGCCTGATGGAGAGCCAGAGTGTAGGTTGCAATGAGCCAGGTTGTGTCATTGCTGCTGATGGGAGTCCATAACCTGATGGGGGTTTGTCCTGCGGATAATAGTGCTGTCTGCGTCTGTGTGCCAAGGCTGTCATGTTTGCCCATGAGCTTGCAGTGGTACAAAGTTGCAAGGGATGTGATCTGCCTTACAAGGCTGGGGTGTCTTGGATGGAGATCTGCTGTCAGTTCACTCACAATGCTGATGAGCTCCTTGATGTCATGTGTTTGGGTGTCTCGGCACTATCTGAAGGATCTCCACTTGTCCTTGCTGATGATATGGTGATGGCTGTGTGTGGTGTTTTCCAGGGCTGTAAGGTAAATGATGGCTCTTTGTGTTGTAAGGAGTGCACAAGAGTGCGGCTAAGTCTGTAGGAGTCCTGTAGGTCTGCCTTGTCCCAGGTGCCTGACTGTTGTTGTGCTTCACAGGAAAGTCCGTCAATGTGGTAAGATTGTTGGATCAGTTGCTGATCCAGTGCGTGAGATTTCAGGGTGTGGCGGGGGTGTTGTTTTGAGTGTCCCACACAGCTTGTCGGTGGTGACTTACATCAAGCATCTTTGGGGGATCGGTAGCGGGGTGTGGGGCAGTGTGTTGCTTGTCGGAGACTTGTAATCAAATGTTGATGGACCAATGATGGATGGTGGTGTGGTTCCCCACCAGCAAGAAGTTACTGGCACACAGCCACATGTAGCCCGTGGAGGTTAGGGCGTGCGTGCAGATGTACGTGTTGATGGCTTAGCAGAATAGTGGATGTAGTCCTGCAGTTCTGTAGAGGAGTGTTACACTGAGGGTTGCCATGGAGTTGCTGCAAACCCGGATTTGTGACTCTGAGGGTGTACTTGTGAATAAATAGCAATTCATCCCCCGGAACTGGTGTTGCCGTCCCTGCAGGTGGTCTTGTATCCGTGTGAGATGGCAATGAAGACGTCATGTGCTGAGGATGTTTTTGTCCAGGTTACTGTCTTGAGGGTGATGTGTGGGGCTGTCGTGTTGAGGAGGTAACAGAGTCCAATGGCGTGCTGGTGTACGGAGCGAGTGTGGAGTAGGAGGCACATTACCTGCTTGTTCTGACAGGGTCTTGTAGGCTGGGCAGCGCTGTGTAGGCAGTTGGAGTAGCACACTCAGCATGCAAAGGTGTTGTGTGTGTGCTTCGGGGTTGCCTGATAGCAGGAGGATGATTGTCACGATGACATTGCTTGGAGAGTGGCTGCAGCATGAGCCTGTTGTGTGACGTGGGTCATGCAAAGACTAGAGGGTCGTGCACTGTGCATGTTGCAGGCGCATACGTACCTGCCTTTGGCATGGCGCTGGGGCTACAGTGGCACAGAAAAGCTGCTGCCTGCATTTCGAATGGGTGGAGGGGGAAGGGCAGAGCATTTCGGAGGCGTGGGGGTTGTAGAATCAGGGCACTCGGTGGGGCGGTGCCGCAGGTGAGGCAGCAGCAGGCGGAAGGGGTTGGAAATTAGGCAAAAAGTAGCACACACAGACAAGGTCTGAAAGGCACAGTGCAACAGGTGTATGTAAAGGAAGGAGTGTCAGGTCACTCATGGGTCCTTACGAGAAAATGTATGAACAATAACCATAAATTACAGCCACTGGATCAGGCAACAAAATGCGGAGATGCGCAAAGGAGACACATCATCAGCAGGCGTTCACGTCCCGTTGTGGGGAGCAAGCTGCACAAATACATACCCAACAAGGTACTTCATGCACAATAGAGATCATTAGCCATAAAGCACTGCATGCATGTTGCCAAAGTACACATACACACAGATGCTCACTCTTTGACAATTATGCCATAGATGACGCATGCAAACTGTCAAGAGAGCTGCAGTGACAGAGATGAGGCACTTTGGATTGTGCTGAACACCTTTATTCCACATACACACACAAAGGGATATGCATCCATATTAACAGACTCACAGGTCAGTTGACACAACATGTGGGACATACGCTGGACACCCCCTTCACAACACGGATGATGTAAATCCCAATGAACTGGCACACAAGTTAAGGAGATGAGCCAAACACATCCTGCTGCACACGGAGAGGCTGCAATTCCCCATGGAGCCTGTTGTTGTGATGTCCCCCACTATGTCCACCCGTAGCATCTGCAATGTTTCAGAGGCAAGGTTTACACACATTGATGCCTTCATCAGACGGCACACTCCACTACAGATGACTATCAAGAAGGGTGACTATCATGTCATGGGAGTGATGCTACATGTTATATGCTCCATGGTGAGAAGACATGTATGCATGGTACTACAACATGCATAGAAACAGTCCCCACACATTCCAAACCCGAACCACCACAAAAAATCCTTGCTGCAAACCTTACCAAGACTGACCTTTCCACATGTCAGTGCATGGAACGCTGATTCAGCACACGTTGCAATCCTCATGAGGAATAGCAGGAGGACAACGATGACAAGAGCAGACAACAGGCGCTAAATACCTGGGAATGACAGACACACAAGAAGACACCTAAAACAATTCTCACCGCACACATGGACATTTACCAAACATGAACAATGTTTGACACATGCAAATTTCAATGAATGTCTCTCCGCAAAACTGTGTGGCATGACATCATCACTCTAGTGACACATCAGAACACACATCCAAGTGACTTTGCATTCAGTGAGCTGGACACACACATTGCAACACATGCCACTCAATGCTACAAGCTTGCACACTCATACCCAGTGACTCACCATTATGAGAAGAAGTTGCGTATGAGCTGATTCCGGATATCCTCCTCCTCCTCCTCACTAGCCTCGTGAGCAAGCCCTTGAACCTCCGGTTGGATGTTCCTGCTCATCCGGATCCAGGATGAGTGGCACTGCCTTCTCAACTGCCATGTTGTGCAGCATGCAGCACACGAGGAAGATTCAGCAGACCTTTTCCGGGGCATAAGGGAGGGACCCGCCTGTCTTGTCCAGGCACCGGAATCGGCTCTTCAGGAGGCCAAACGTCCTCTCAATCACTCGCCTGGTCTGCCCGTGTGCATCGTTGTACCTGTGATCTGCAGCTGTTCTTGGGTTGCAGAGAGGTGTCATTAGCCATGGCATGTTGGGATATCCAGAGTCCCCTACATGGAAACAACAAGTAAAAAACAGGGTCAGGAGATGCCGTAAGAGCCAAAGATACCGCAACACACAGGACAAACAGAGTATACCCACCAACAAGACATGCTTGTTCGTTGTGCAGCTGCAGCATCATTTGTGGCACCCTGCTACGCCTCATGATGTAGGCATCGTGTGCTGATCCTGGAAAACGTGCACAGACATGGGAAATCAGCATGTTAGCAAGACACACCACAAGGGCATTTATTGAGTGGTAATGTTTTCTATAGAAATCACCCTTGACATCTGTCAACTCCTCAGGAGTAGGAAATGTGATGAATTCATCAATGTGCTCCAACATGGCTGCTAAAACATCACGCAGGACACGGCTGAACATTGTCTGTGACATGCCACCACCATCAGCTATGGTGAATTGAAACGTACCTGTGGCAAAAAAATGTAGGGCTGCCATCACCTTCATCTTTGGGGTCAGTGCAGTAGGATACCTGTGTTGCGGTTGGAGGTTTGGTGCCAGCCTGTCGGTCAAGTCCTCAATCAACTGTTGAGTGAATCTGTAACGTCGGATGCAGGCACGTTCCCTCATTTCACCCAAGTCTGGCATTAGTCTTGGGACAGGTGGTGCCCTGCAAGAGATTGTTTGGATGAATGAAGATTGAGAGTCGGCCAACATCAATGTCAATGAACATAGCACATGCTACACTGCTAATACACATCAGGTAACTATGGAGTCGGGTGTGTGCAATACATCCAGGACACATATGCAAGCTTGCTGGCACTCCTACAAAAAGCCAGATACACCTGTTGATTGTCAAGTCTACATGGCATGCCCTGAAATGAGCTGGGGGCCAGTTTGAGTGAACAGCCAGAGATATCACCAGAGTGACACACATCCACATAGCTGCATTGGAAGGATGTCATCTCATCCACACAGCTGACTGCAAGGCACACGCACAGGTCACATGGAATGTCAAATGTACATATCAAACACATTGCGATGAAGGGGTACACGTGACAAGTAAAAAACACAGCCATTGAGACAACGCACACATGTCTGACTGGGAAAATATTATGCACAATGCACACAGACCGTACAGCCGTGGGAATCCACGTGTGGCATGGTGGGCGTAGATGTGTCCCATCTCCACACAGACCCCTGTTGGATGCACCAACAGCAGATGCAGTTGACGGGACACTGACATCAAGCTCATGGGAACACATGACACACACCTGACATAGTCCCAAAGGGGCACGGTGATCGAGACCTGTCAGTTGATAGAGTGTCCCTGTCCCTGGCATCAGGAGACAGGTGCGGGTGTTGATTACTGTGCCATCCCACTGCTGCTGTGCATGACACAGTTGGACTACAGACACACATGTGGCAAGTGGCAAGGTGATGTGTGCCACATAGTGCCCCATCACACATGACATGTGTCCACAGGTCATCACACATCAATTGTGCAACTAGATGAGATGACCTGTGCAATATCACTGGCTAACACACCTAGGGCCTGCACATGTAAGTATGCAATGACAAGTACTTGATGGACATCCACGTGCGACTCGTAGCCCTCCATTCATGGTATGTGTACGCCTGTATTACCATTGAAATGAGTACACGTACATGTACGCACTGTACTACTAGTGCATGCACCGTACGTGTACTACTAGTGCGTACCCATACGTGTACTACCTTAGTACACGTACGGGTACGCACTAGTAGTACACGTACCCGTATGTGTACTAAGGTAGTACACGTACGGGTATGCACTGTACTACTAGTGCATGCACTGTACGTGTACTACTAGTGCGTACCCGTACGTGTACTACCTTAGTACACATACGGGTACGCACTAGTAGTACACGTACCCGTACGTGTACTACTAATGCGTACACGTACCCGTACGTGTACTACTAATGCGTACGTGTACGCACTAGTAGTACACGTATGTGTACTACCTTAGTACACGTACCTGTACGCACTAGTAGTACACGTACGGGTACGTGTACTACTAGTGCGTAAACGTACATGTACGTACTAGTAGTACACGTACTCGTACGTGTACTTCCTTAGTACACGTACCTGTACGCACCTGTACGGGTACGTGTACTACTAGTGCGTACACGTACGTGTACGCACTAGTAGTACACGTACCTGTCAAACGCACTGTACAACTGGTGCCGTAGGGGTACGTGTGAAACGCACCGTACACCCGCAAACAGTCCGTGTGTACGCTTCGTTTCACCATTGTACTTGTGCCATAGGGGTACGTGTGAAACGCACCGTACATCCGCAATCATTGCGTGTGTACGCTTCATTTCACCATTGTACTTGTGCCGTAGGGGTACGTGTGAAACGCACCGTACCTGTGTGTGGATTTAAAAATTACATAGGGGACACATAAGAGACAAGTATTAGGCCCTAAATGCATGCTGGTTGTCATGGAGACAGAGTTTTCAGTTGGAAAGTGTCGATCATGTGTCCTGGAACAGTCAGTTGGCCACAAAATACAATGTTGCAAAGTGATTGTTGACTTGACATGATGCTCAAAATGTGAACGATGCGAATGCTGTCATTGGTGTATGTTTAAAGTCATTGGTGTATGTTTAAAGGGATTGGAGTAAACGTAGGATGCTAATGAGTCTGACCAATCACTATGTACTCCTCTAAATGAGTGCCCCTCAGCAAGACAGATATAAGGCAGCCAGAACCCATGAGAGGGCACTTGCCTGCACAACTTTCCAGTCGACAACATTGCTGCTGTCTCTGCTTCCTCTGGACCATGTCGCGTACTGTGGAGAGGGCCCAGCCATTCACCCAGGAGGAGAATCAGGCCTTGGTGGACGCCCTCCTCCCAGAGTATCCCAAGCTGTATGGGAGACCAGGGGAGCAGGTGAGTGCTGAGTCCACTACCTTTGTCTAGGCACCTGTTGTGTGACTGTCAATATTATGTCCAGGTGGGACAGACATGCTATGTTGTTTAGAGTGGGTCCCAGGGTGGGGGACATGCTGATGTCTCTCATGCAGAGCCTGATGTAGTTCCTGTGTGCACTCCTCACTTGCATTGTGCTTACTGTGACTTTCACTGCATAGTGCATGACACATTCAGCCTGTGAAATCCTTGGTGGCTTTTTTTCCTATTGTCCTGAGGTGATTCAGTGCTCCCCCCGGTGTGACAGGTGACTGTACCCACAGATGTGTATGAGTTGAGTAGACCTGTGGTGAGAGTGTCCAAATGATGTGTACGACCTCATGGACATTGATGTGTGTGAATCTTCCTTTACATGTGGGTGAGTGTCTATGTGAAGTGCTGTGGCACACCTGAATGGAGGTGGCAACATATCTACCCATCTGATGTGACAAGTAAGCCGTGCTGTGTGTCTGACTTGCATAGCTAGCATGACACCTGTGACACCCCACTGGCAAGTGGCACATGTGCAGTGTGAGGGTTGTATCTGCTGTTGTCAATGACAGGCGAGTGATCTGTGCTTGGGTGTGTCTGTCTAGTATGCTGAGGGTGCGTCAGTGGAGTGGGACATGTGACTGCTTGGCACGTGCTGGCCATCAGCCTGCTGTTGCATGTGCTGCACAGTGTGTGGCATGATTAGTGAGTGTGTCACAACCCTCATGCCAACAGGTTGACTTTCAATGCCATGTAGTGCATTGGGGCTTGCACACAGGCCAATTTCTTATTGTGTATGATGTAATTCCTGTCTGCATCCTATGCCCTGTTCAACATTTCTAAGAGGTTCAAATGTGTGTCTCTGGAACATGGAGCAGGTATATTGATGGTGTGTCACTTTGTCATCCTGACAGGTAACTACCTACGAGAAGGGGGTGATTTGGAACCACATCGTCAGGGCCGTGAGATCTGAGGTGGAGCGTCGTCGCCAGCTGCCACAGGTCCGCAAGAGGTGGCAGGACATCCGGAGCTGGACCCGGCGGATCGCCCATGTCCAGCTGGGGCTCGACAGTCCTCGCCCCCACGGCGGACGCCGACGGCTGACCCCCCAAATGAGACGTGTCCTGCCGGTGGTCTTCCCAGACCTCGATAGGCAGTTACAGGAGAGACTGCAGCAAGGAGGGGGTAGGTACATGGCTGTTTGTCGTGTTATGTGTCGCAGGCTTTTGTAAGTGCTCTGTAGCCTGGATACACTTCCAGAGTTGATATGTGCAGTGCATTTTCTGTTCCCGAATGTCACCTGTTGCTCTTTTTCATCCCTTCCCCTCCTTGACATATGTCCCCTGGTCTGTGTGTAATCACATTTGCACATGGTCATCTAGGGTGCCAGTAAAAGTGCACGTTGCTGTCTGCATCATGTGGGAGGGTGGTCTGTGACTTGTGTTGGTACCTTGCCTGTGCCATGAACTGTTCACTATGTTGGGGGTCCATAGTTGTTGTCACTGATGCTGATTCTCCACATAGGAGTGTGAGCTTTCAACTGGACACCCTTGCAGCATGCATGACCAATGTTGTGGCCTCAGACATGATGTGCATGAGTGTGAGATATGAATAGTGCCATGATGGTTGAACATGGTACAGTCAGCTCATTCCAGGACCACGGAGCAGTGTGCCCACTTCAGTCCCCTGAGACACCCTGGCCTCCTAATCATGTGTGTCATCCAACACTGTGCACTTTCTCTGTGTGTTCTGCATAGGTCTGCCTCTGTGGCATTGTTCTCTGGCCTAGTTTGTATTTTGCTAATGTGTGCTACCTGTGTCCACTGGACAGGGATACACCGTTTTGCTAGTGCGTACTCACACTGGGCAGTGCCTGTGTGGCTATTCACAACAATCTGTTGATGGTTTTTTGTCACAAATATGTGTTTGCAGCCTCACGATGTGATGTTGTGTAAATGAAGCTATTTTTCAAGCACAGTTGACATAAGAGGAGTCAGTTCTTGATCTGTATCAATCACATTGACTCAGGTATTGGGGGGGGGTGCGGGAGAGGCATACATGTGCAACCCTGATTTTTCATTGCCAGGTCTGATTTGTGTGTGAGAATTGCCTGTACAAAAATACACTGTGCAGTGCCCCTGTGATGGTGGCCAGTGCTCAATGTTCGTGCTTTGCAGCCTGTGTCATTTTTTTACAAACATGAATCCTGATCATACATTTTTTGCACCTGTGTGTGGTTCTGATGCAACGCATTTTGGACTTTGTGTGCTGACATCTGTGTGTACATTCTGGCTTGCCATGAGGGTGTCCCCACAGTACAGCTGGGCTTTTTTACCACCCAATTGCAGGCCCATTAGCTTATGCATTGTCCTGGGTGTGGACATGCGTGCCACTCCAGATGATAGGCAGTAGGTCATATATGTAGCCAACTGTGTAATCAGGTGACGGATGGCCTGGTGACAACTGACATAATTAAAGTTGTTACTCTTTCAAAATCGTACCTTGGCACTCACAGCACTTGTCAACAGTTGTTCATGTTTTAAATGTGGAAATTGGATGATTTGTGTTAAGTACACTGATGTGCCTGCATGAAAAAAGTCTACCAAGGAAGCGCACACCAAACAACATTTCAACTTTCATGGAACACACTGGCACCTATTCAAAGAAGCCACTGTTCACATTAAATGGTGTTGCAGATTCTCCATATACATGTTCCCACAGTGGTCTTGATTTTGTGAGATTCCTTTGTTGTTGGTGATACAAACTAACGAGTCTCAAGACATCAAGACCTCCGTGGGCCCATGTATATGTACTTTCTGCAACACCATTTATTTCTAACGGTGGCTTCTCAGAAAAGGTGCCAGCTTCTTCAATGACAGTGTACATGTACTTTTGTGTGCACTGCCTTGTGCGACATATTGCATGCAGCCACATGAGTGTTCTTTTCACAAAATGGCCAATTGGCACATTCAAAACATGTAGATTGTGTAAAGTATTGTGAGTCAAGCCTACCCATCTCACCGGGTCCGCCCGGTGAGATGGGTAGGCTTGACTGGCCCTGACACGAGCAGTAGAAACCTGTAACTTTATGGCTTCTCCCTTGATGTCAGATCCACCGGGTACTGTTGACACCCTATAACTCTAACCCTTAGGTAAGAGCAGTGTCATACAGGTAGTACAACTTATGTGCTGTATTTAAACTGATACAAACCATTAGGTCATGTTTTGTAGATTGTCGTTTTTTACTAGGTCCTGAAGAATCGCAGTCAATGTACTAGAAGCGAGAAACATGTTGACCACACCATTTGCACTCTAGCCCTGGTTCACTCCGGGAAACCATAGTCCCCATGAGCACCGGCTATTCTTGATTTTACTTGTGGCAGTGGACCACCAGAATAAAAATTGCTTTCCGGTACCTTAGGCCACATTTTATCCTCACCCACACTATCTACTCTGTCCTGGCCCCTCACCCCCACTTCACCCATAGGCAGTTGGACAAAAGATCTCGGATAAAGAGCCCCTCTTTGAGGTGAGCCCGTTGGGCATTGCACCGCCTGCCCAACGAGGAGCATTGCCGATGATGAAGCATGACACTCGCAAAGGTGTGTGAGGCCATTATATCCAACAAATTGGATACTCAGGGGTTGTTCTCCATTGAGCACTAACCCTGTTTCCCTAGTGATCCTTTCCTCCTTCCTTCCTCAAGGAACAGCCCAGTCATCTCCTTTTGTTGCCTCCATGTCATCAATGATGTCTGAGCAACGCAGGATTCTGCGGTCCATGGACTCTTCACTGACGGAAGCAGTTTCTCTCCTGCGGCGCCCTGTCCCCCCCTACCCCAGACCCATCCACACTACCCTCTCCCATGCCTGCCAAACGCACACACAGACAGTCACGGGCACGCACCCCAACAGACACATCCAGCACACCCCCAAGTAAGGCACAGCGCACACCTCCTGGCACGCACACTCAGGGGGATGTAGGCACACCCACAGGGTCTGGGGGCAAACGACAGACATGCAGCCTCACAACCCAGTCCCTCCAAAACCACTCCCCTTAGCTCCCCTGCCAAACTGTCACCCAAAGAGCTCTACATGGGTGAGCTGGCCCTCACCCCCACTGTGACACCACCCCGCAAGCGGGCGAGGAAGTCCCCAGGCAGGGGAGTTGAGTCCACCCCCATGTCCACCCCCTCCCCCAAGAGTGCTGCACCCCATCCCTCGGGTATGGTCCATACCTGAGTTGGCATGGTGCCATTGGGGTACGTGTCGTACGCACCGTACCCACGCATTCATGCGTGGGAACGGTCCGTACCTGAGTTGGCATGGTGCCGTTGGGGTACGTGTGGTACGCACCGTACCCACGCATTTATGCGTGGGTATGGTCCGTACCTGAGTTGGCATGGTGCCGTTGGGGTACGTGTGGTACGCACCGTACCCACGCATTTATGCGTGGGTACGGTCCGTACCTGAGTTGTAATGGTGCCCTAGGGGTACGTGTGGTACGCACCGTACCCAGGGTACGGTCCGTACCTGAGTTGTCATGGTGCCGTAGGGGTACATGTGGTACGCACCATACCCACGCATTCATGCGTGGGTACGGTCTGTACCTGAGTTGTCATGGTGCCATAGGGGTACGTGTGGTATGCACCGCACCCATGCATTCATGCATGGGTACGGTCCGTGCCACTGTTTTAATACGCATCCTATCCCAAATTTACTGCTGCCGTAACGGGGTACGTGTGGTACACACCGTACCCATGCATTCATGCATGGGTACAGTCTGTACCTGAGTTGTCATGGTGCCGTAGGGGTACCTGTGGTATGCACCGTACCCAGGGTACGGTCCGTACCTGAGTTGTCATGGTGCTGTAGGGGTATGTGTGGTACGCACCGTACCCACGCATTCATGCGTGGGTACGGTCCATACCTGAGTTGGCATGGTGCCGTTGGGATACATGTGGTACGCACCGTACCCACGCATTCATGCGTGGGTACCGTCCGTACCTGAGTTGGCATGGTGCCGTTGGGGTACGTGTGGTACGCATCGTACCCACGCATTTATGCGTGGGTACGGTCCGTACCTGAGTTGGCATGGTGCCGTTGGGGTACGTGTGGTATGCACCGCACACACGCATTCATGCATGGGTACGGTCCGTGCCACTGTTGTAATGGTGCCGTAGGGGTACGTGTGGTACGCACCGTACACGTCCACTTCCATTGTTGCGGTGCGCAGGGGTTGCTGGACACGCCCCTCCAAGTGACCAGACCCTGGTGGTAATGTATGGCCTCCATTTTATAGGTTTGGGTTTGAGTATGCGGTATGTTTCGTGCCCCTCACCCCCCCGGCCCCTCGGTGTTGTTCTCACCTTCTGCGGCGTGTGCGTCGGGTGCGGTGCACCAGGTCGTCGGCCAAGAGGACCGGGATGACACATACGATGGGGTTCATGGCGTGTACGTCGCATACCGGGGCTCTGTTGCGTAGCGGTTCGCGTCGAACTCTGCTTTTCCGGCTGTGTTTGACTTCCGTAAAAAAAGAGCCGTACGGAGTGACGTAGGGACGAATCGTACTTGCTGGTCCGGAAACCGCTGCCTGAATACGTCCGGACGTCGCGTACAAGCTGTTCCGGATCAGAATCGTAGGTATTTTTTCCACGTACGGTCTTTTGTACGATTCGTACGGAAATAGGCTTTCTGTGCGTATCGTACTTCCTAGGTTGTAAGGACAGTTAAGCGGGTGCGAGTCGTACGGAGAAAACGCTCCGTACGACGATTCGTAGGGCCTTTTTACAGGATCGGAATCGGCCCCTAAATCGCTAAATTTACTCTAAAAAGAATTACTAATTTCTAAACATTTAATATATGTATTTAAAAATAATAAAAAATATATTACAAAAATGTTTAAACATACATATAAAATACATACTAAAATACATAACACTAATATAAATATCGATATTATTAACAACAATATTTTTCCTAACGATATTACTTACCTTAAGGTCGATATTCTGTTCACCGATATTCTTGACATTGATATTCTGTCCCTACGATATTAAAAACTCGATATTAGAGTAGGTCGATACAAAAAAATCGATATTTTGACTGCGCACCGGGGTGGTCAAACATAGGTCTTGAAGTGGGAATGGGCAATCGGCTAGAGGGGTGCCCAGGTAAGTTAGTTTCTTCTGAGCTTTGAGACTCATCATTTCTGTGACCTCCATGGCTGAAGTACAAGAGTACCGTTCTGGAACATCCCGTAGCTTTTTAAGGTACAATAATGCACAGTCTATGGTGTCCCGTCATTAAAATATCGGGAGCAATTCCACCCGCAGAAGCTCGAACATTTTGGCCCAAGCCATCCTCAGTCAAGCTCCTTGACCCACTGATGTCCTAACCCTCATCATACTCTCCTTTTCCCGTTGATAATAAAGTTGGGTGGGTTTCTGCTTTGTCTAAGGCAGCAGTAGGGCACGGCGGGAGCTGAATACTCTGGGAAACCTTTTTGATTGCTTTGGGTCTAGTTAAACGCTTTGTGCATTTAGCCTCACCCTGAGTGTGTGGGCTATCAAGAGAACAAGAGGTCATCACTGGAAGTGTAACATCTTCAATAGGAACAGGGGAAACCAAAGACAATTGATTTGAAGTGTTCACTGGTAGAGCAGTAGAGCAAGGGGAGGTAAGTGGGTTGTTTTTAGGTCCCAGCCGAGCCACCACAGTAACAGACAGCATCTTTTCTGTATGATCTATTTCATTCCTAATAGCGGTCATTGCACACTGAATCATTCTGTCGAGTGAAAAGGGTGCCAGAGAGGGCATTGCAGTACTTGGGCCACCTCCCAAATTCTTCTTTCCTATTGTGCCTGTGCACTCCTATTCTCTCTTCTCACACTAAGTCAAAAATCATTCCTCATCCTAGGAAAGCCAAAAACCAAGAGGGTTGGCCCAGCCTAGCCTCCTCCAGGCTCTGATGTGCACCGACGGGCCCGCCCTTGACCCAGGCACATCCTGGACATGCCAGCATGTGTCCTGCACTGCGAGATTCCCTTGGTGCTTTTAAAGCATCAGCACCAGGCCCCTCTTACAATGACGGGGTGACTGCCGGGAGGCCGAGTCGCACTGCACTAGGGCCGCACCAGGAACCAACAAACAGGTGAGCATTGTGGGCCTAGAAGGGCCAGTTAGAAGTATCCCACGCTGCAGGAGTCCCTTGGCACTTTTAAAGTGTCAGCGCCAGCCCCTCCGACAATGGCAGGGTGAATGCGGGTGGACCATGTCCCACCACAGCAGGGCTGCAACAGGAGCCAACAAGCAGGTAAGAGTTGCAGGCCTCGAACGGCACGTTAAAAGTATCCCCTTATCCAGTATTAGGGGTGTCTTTCATAGATTCACATGCCTGAATCATTCCCCGTCGTCGAGACGGGAGCCTCCGGTACATAAAAAAGTAATGTCCTATAGACATACATAGAGAAAAATAGGCCTAAGGGCCTCCCCTTAGCCGCCTATCATAGTCCTTATGTAAAAAGGACCAAACTCCTAGAGCCAGCCAATCAGCTATCACCTCCCTCTAGAACCTTCCTGGCAGGAGCCTCAGTCCCTCAGATTTTCTACCGCACGTTGTGCTAGGGAGTCTCCAGCCTGAGTTCTCCTCAGGATTCCTTTCAAACCAGATTATTCACGATTTTTGGTGACTTTCTTCTTCAGGATTTCAACACTGACTACTTCAGGCCTCTTTTTGCTGCAGTGAGTTTTTATTTTATCTACAACTCCTGGCATGTCTGACTCCCAGAGGAAAGCCCTTTTCAGGGCTTGCTCTTCATGTGGGAAGAAGAGGCTTCATGTGGACGACAAGCATGAGCTATGCTTGTATTGCCTTTACCCGGACCACGTCCCTAAGGACTGCAAGATATGTAGGTCTTTTCCACATAAGACCTTGAGAGACAGGGAGGGCCGCCTGCTTATCTGGCTGGACAGGCTTAAGGACAAAGACAGTGTGGTGTCCTCAGAGGCGAGCTTTTCCGGAGCTTCTGAAATCTCCCTGAAGAGGCCGAGAGTGAAATCTCCTGGCCCCTCAGACGCTCCTCCTAAGAAGACGCACAAAAAGTCTTCAGAGGCAAGATCTTCGAAATCCTCAGCGTCTGGTAAAGTCTCTCCTACTTTCAAGAAGCCTTCTCTGTCGGCCTCAAAAATTGCGACACCATCCTCTGCGCAAAAAAGGCCATCAGGACACGTCTCCACAGCAACAACGACGGTGTCCACGTCCACAGCGGCGTCGACCCGCTCGTCGACGACGACGACTCCATCATCATCGTCTGCAGGTACCCCTATCTCGTCTATTATACTTTTGAAACCGTCGTCTAAATCATCGTCGACGACGAGGATGGTCCCGTCGAGGACCTCGTCGACGAGGAGCCCTCCGTCGACGGAAGAGTCGACGACGAGGATATTGATGACGAGCGCGTCGACGACGAAGGCATCGTCGACGAAGATGTTGACGAAGATGTCGACGACCAAGGCATCGTCGACGAAAGCGACGACGAAAGCGTCGACGACGGAAGCGTCGACGACGGAAGCGTCGACGACGGACGCGTCGACGACGGACGCGTCGACGACGGAAGCGTCGACGACGAAGGCGTCGACGACGAAGGCATCGACGACAAAGGCATCGACGACGACTGAATCGTCTACGACCACATCGTCGACGAGGACTTCGTCGACGAGGAAAATATCGTCGATGGGGACGCCGTTGGTGACACCCGAGCCGTCGACGGGAACGTCGTCGTCGTCCGTGGGACGGAAAAACACGGCGATTTCTGGGCAAGGATCTGCTTCCAGACCACAGATTACCCCGGAAACAACATCTCCAAGTAAGGTCCAAACCAATTTACCTCTGGAGATCCTGCAGAGTGAAGAGTCCGAAGAAGAGTTCTTCCAACAGGCTACTTCCCCTTCCGAGCTGTTTGTCAAATGCCAAAGCACGGACGAGGAGCAGGAAGATTCAGGCGCGCAGGAGCGCCCCGTCCAGGAACAAGTCCGCACGGAGGTCACCCCAATGGTCTGCCTCCCTCTGGCAATAGTTAAGGACCTCAAGTTCCTTATCAGGGATTACAAACAACGTTTCCCGGAACCACCAAGACAGGATACAGGGGTCCCAGTGCCAGCTACAAACACCCCAGCGACAGCCCCAAGGCAATCACGGCCGGAAACGCAGGTCTGCCACGAGCCGCCACCTCAGGTGATAGACTCAACGGATGAGGAGGCTGAGGAGATGGAGGAAGGCGAGGTCCAGGGAGACCTGACGGACCAGGATGACGATGAGCAGGAGGACTATGTAGCATCTTCACCACCTTCCCCACAACCGCGCCAGGCGGATTCACCACCTGTGGATATCGGGGGTTTTCATAGGTTAGTGGAACGGGCTGCGACGCGGTTCCATATGGCCATGGAGTCGACGGAAACCGAATGCTTCCTCCATGACTTTAAGGAGCAGACGAAGAAGACGGCCAAATCCATCCCTATCATTGACTTCCTCTGGGACCAGGGGAAGAAGTTGATGCTGACGCCAGCTTCAGTTCCTGCGGTCGTTCCGCGCCTGGACAAGAAGTATAAAGCACCGTCCACGGCGCCAGCTTGCCTGACTGGCCACCCGAAGCCAGATTCGGTCGTGACCCAAGCGGCCCAGAAAAATTCTCGAAACCCATCCTCTCCTCTGTCAGCACCACCAGACAAGGAGGGCAGAAAGTTAGACACAATAGGCAAAAGGTTTTCAACCACTTCGGCAATGACCATCAAGGTGGCCAATTCCATAGCCCTTTTAGGGCGTTATAACCGCCAACTTTGGGAGGATATTGCCCCATACTTAGCAGAACTTCCGAGTGCCGTACAGGATGAGGTGAAGGCACTCCTTTCGGAAGGCCAGTCTTCTGCGGCAGAGATCATCGATTGCGCCATAGATGTAGCCATGACAGGCTTCCGTCAACTGGCTGGGGCTGCAGTCCTGCGCCGCCAAGGATGGCTCAAAGCAACATCGTTCAGGCAGGAAGTGCAAACGAAGGTGCTAGATATGCCCTTCGATGGACAGCATCTATTCGGAGATAAAATTGATGAGGCGCTCCAGGCCATTAAAAAGGACACGGACACGGCTAGAGCGCTTGGAACCTTACAGGCGCGGAACCAGTCCTTTCGGGGCAACAAGTCTAGAGGTCAGTCTTCCTACAGAGGATCATTCCAGAATAAGTCCTCATATTCGTTCCAGAATAAGACCCAGTACCAGCAAAAGCAACAGCAGGGCCGACAATCATCTTACGGAAGATCCAATTTCAGGGGTAAGAACCAGAAAAGGGGCACCGGAGGACGCCAGTGACCACTTACTCCAGCCAGTCCAGCTACCATCTTCTTCTTCACAAATTGGAGGAAAATTGACCCATTTCCTAAAAAATTGGCGCATCATCACCTCAGATCGTTGGGTGCTCCAACTTCTCAGATTCGGCCATTCCCTAGAATTTACTGCCATCCCGCCTGCAACCCCTCCCCGCAAGTCTCCACACAGACATCTGCGGCTGCTGCTCCGGGAGATATCGGAGATGTTAAGGAAGGGAGCAATAGAGCGAGTTCCATCAGCTCAGAGGGAGAAGGGTTTCTACTCCCGTTTCTTTCTGATACGCAAGAAAGAAAAGAAGTGGAGGCCCATCCTGGACCTCAGAGCACTCAACTCCTTCCTAAAGAGTCAGTCGTTCAGGATGGTGACGCTCCAAGAAATCCTAGGCATTCTGGAGGAAGGAGACTTCATGACATCCTTGGATCTTCAGGATGCTTACTATCACATCCCGATACTCAAGGGGCACAGAAAGTTTCTACGTTTCGAAGTGGCAGGACAACACTACCAGTTCAAGGTCCTTCCGTTTGGCCTCAAATCCGCTCCGCGGATTTTCACCAAGTGCCTTTCTCCTGTGGCAGCTTTCCTACGTCAAATGGGTCACCAAGTTTTCCCCTACCTAGACGACTGGCTGGTCAAGGCGCCTACGGCCGTAGGCGCAACCAAATCCTTCAACGCTTGTACCAATCTTTTCCAACATCTAGGATTGACGCTCAATCTTCAGAAATCACATATGTCCCCAACGAAAAGCATTACCTTCCTCGGGGCTACCTTGAATACGGAATGCGCAAGAGCATTTCCCTCAGACGAGAGAAAACACAGGATCATATCCCTGGCCAAAACGGTGCAATCAAGGAAATCCCTGAGAGTTCGCACCTTCAAGTCACTCCTGGGGATGATGTCTTCCTGTATACTACTCATCCCTCACTGCAGGCTGCGGATGCGCCCTCTGCAGGAGGCTCTCTCGAGCCAGTGGACTCAGAGTGCAGGTTCGTTCGAGGACATCATAAGCATAACACCGCAAATATCCAGGAGTCTCGAGTGGTGGAAGGATACCAGAAACCTCTCGAGAGGACTACCGTTCCTGCTGCCAGCAGCACCACTGGTGATCACCACAGATGCATCTCTAGCGGGTTGGGGAGCTGTCCTTCAGGACCTCAGAGTCAGCGGCAAATGGTCGGATCAGGAGCAACGCCTCCATATAAATCTGCTGGAGTTGAGGGCTGTGTATCTAGCTCTGCAGGCCTTTTTACCACGCATCCAGAACTCTCAGGTGCTCGTCAGGACGGACAACACCACGACGATGCATTACCTGAACAAACAGGGAGGAACGCGTTCGCTCACGCTATCGCGCGAATCGCAGAAGATCTGGAACTGGCTTGTTCTCCAGGGGATTACGCTCAGGGCGGACTACGTCCCGGGAAAGGACAACACCATTGCGGACGCCCTAAGCAGGCAGAAATCTCTCTCCCACGAATGGGAGCTCGACGACAGTGCAATAACACACGTATTCTCGGAATGGGGAGCCCCAAGAATCGACCTGTTTGCCACCAGGGAGAACGCCAAATGCCCAAGCTACGCAAGCTGGCATCCCCAACCGGAGTCGCTCGGAAATGCCTTTTCCATAGGCTGGTTCAGCGTATTTGCGTACGCTTTTCCACCGTTCCCGATGATTCCCAGGGTCCTCAGGAAAATGAAGGCGGAGCCCTGTACACTAATTCTGATCGCCCCGTGCTGGCCGAGGCAGCACTGGTTCTCGGACCTTCATCGCCTCTCCATCAGGACGCCGATTCGTCTTACACAGCTCCCGAACCTACTGACGATGTCCAACGGGCAGGTGCGATACCCGAACCTCCAATCGCTCAGGTTATCGGCCTGGCTCCTGAGCACAGAGAGTTCTGCCATTTGAACATCCCGCAGGACTGCAGGGATGTGCTAGCAAAAGCGAGGGCTGACAGTACCAACAAAACCTACTCCCTCAAATGGAAGCGCTTCTGCGTCTGGTGCTCGGAGAAGGGCCTGAGACCACTTCATATCACACCGGAGCAGATATTGCCATATCTCCTGCACTTGGCACAGTCCGGATTAGCGCATGCATCCATAAAGGTGCATCTAGCGGCGATTTCACGTTTTACCAGGACTTTTCAAGGCCCGTCTCTGTGGTCCAGCAGACTTGTTAAACAGTTCCTTAAGGGTCTTTATAGGTCCTTTCCAAGGCCCCGACGGGTCCCACCGACATGGCACCTCAACTTGGTCCTTAACCAACTCATGAAGCACCCCTTTGAGCCCATTCACCGAGCCTCCATCAAGTACATCTCATGGAAAACGGCTCTATTACTGGCGCTCACATCTGCCAGGAGAGTCAGCGAGTTGCAAGCTCTCTCCATTCAGGAGCCCTTCATGCAGTTCAAACAGGACAGGGTGGTGCTGAGGACAAATCCCAAGTTCATACCGAAAGTGCCTTCAGACTTTCACCTCAACGAGCCGGTGGTCCTACGCTCCTTCTTTGCCAACCCTACCACGGCAGCAGAGAGGACGCTCCATTCTCTGGATCTCAAACGGTGTCTTAAGTTTTATATAGACAAGACAAAAACCTTCAGAAAGTCTTCGCAGCTATTTGTGGCCTACAGCAGACCAAGGCTGGGTATGCCTCTCACAAAACAGAGCATTTCAAGGTGGATTTCTTCTGCAATAGCGTTCTGCCATGAAGGGGCAGGACGGCCGTTGCGAGACAGGGTGGAAGCACACTCCACCAGAGCGATGTCCACATCAGCAGCGCTGTTCGCTGGAGTGCCGATTTTGGACATCTGTAGAGCGGCGACGTGGAAGTCACCGCATACCTTCTCCAGACACTACTGCCTGGATGCCGAGCTTACGAGGGATGCGGCAGTGGGCCAGGCGGTGCTTCGCCATCTATTCCAGTGAGGTGAGCCTTCCAACATCCCGCCATCCTGGTATGCACATTCTTTACTGTTTTACTATTTTGATGTATGCCAATGTTTCGAACTGTTATGATAATGCTGTATTATCTCAAATACCTTTATGGCATGTTACATCAGAAATGTGCATAATGTATTGCTAACTACTCTGATTCAGGCATGTGAATCTATGAAAGACACCCCTAATACTGGATAAGAAACGCGTTACTTACCTGTAACAGCAGTTATCCAGTATTGGTGTCTTTCATAGATTCACATGCAACCCTCCCGCCTCCCCTGGAAGGACTCACACCTCTCTCTAACTATATTACGCCTACCTAGCTTGGTGCGTACGAAAATCTGAGGGACTGAGGCTCCTGCCAGGAAGGTTCTAGAGGGAGGTGATAGCTGATTGGCTGGCTCTAGGAGTTTGGTCCTTTTTACATAAGGACTATGATAGGCGGCTAAGGGGAGGCCCTTAGGCCTATTTTTCTCTATGTATGTCTATAGGACATTACTTTTTTATGTACCGGAGGCTCCCGTCTCGACGACGGGGAATGATTCAGGCATGTGAATCTATGAAAGACACCAATACTGGATAACTGCTGTTACAGGTAAGTAACGCGTTTCTTTTCGGCTAGCTAACCAGACAACACTAACTATAACTCACCACTCAACATTGCACTGTGTTGTAACAAATAATGTCATGTGAGAAGTTATAAGTGTTATGAATGTTATGATTTCGTATGCTATATGTGATGTAGTATGCAAGGTATAAACAGTGCATGGAAAAGTCATGAGTTCTAGTTAATGTAGTGTAGCCAGTGAGGTGACAAGGCCGTGTTCGGAGGTGGGCAACTCATAGCAATTTGCAGGTGGTACATAAATTATAAATTAAAGTTAGAATTATAACTTTAACACATTTTTATGTTTGTACATTTTAGGTTGGGTTTCTATAGAACGAATACATGAGGTATTTCTAACTATAAATTATCTTAACCTTTGTCTTTTTTCATTTTATGTTAATGGTTATTATTGTTTAATGAAAATATGTTTCAAATTGCAGTGTGGAGTGTGATTGATTGGGGTGTCATAAAGTGGAGTTTAGTAGAGTGCAGAGAAGGAGAGTGTTGTAGAGTCTAGTGTCGTAGAGTGGAGTATTGTAGTGTCGAATAGAGTGGAGCTGATTAGAGTGGAGTGACGTAGGATGAAGGAGTAAAGTGTTGTATAATGGAGGGGTGTGGTCTGTTGTATCATGGAGTGGAGTATTGTAGAAGGAGTGGCATGTTGTACAGTGTAGGGGCATGTCGACCAGTATAGCTAAGTGTTGTACAGTGGAATGTCGTTGACTACTGTATCATGAAATGGAGTGTGGTGTAGGGGAGTGTCATCGAGTAGGGTGGCATAGAGTGTAGCAGAGTGTCATAGAGTTTAGTGGCATAGAGTAGAGTTCAGTGGTGTAGAGTGTGGTATAGTTCAGTGTTGAGTGTAGTGTCATATAGTAGAGTGGCGGAGAGTCTCGTAGTGTAGTGTTGTACAGTGGAGTATCATTATTTGTGAGAAAACATTTCATGGCAGAGTAGCGAGTTACAGTTAGTGTTGTCTGGTTAGCAAGATGAAATGAGTGTGTAACGAGGTCTGCTACTTATAATAATTCGACGGCAGTGGATAAATTGTTTAGTAAAATGCATTATAATAATTTGACAGCAGTGGATGAATTGTTTAGTAAAAGTTATAATTATAACTTCAGAATTTCTTTTATTTTTGTAGGTTAAACTTGGTATGTATAGGGAAAATACGTTTCCTAATTATAAGTCTCTTTAGTCTTTGTTTTTTTAATTGAATTTCAAGTGTTTTGAATTTAAAAAAAATAAAAATCTGTTTCAAATTGTAGAGTCCAGTGTCGCAAGTGGAAAGTTGTTATGTGGAGTGTTGTACAGTAAAGTGGAGGAGAGTGTTGTAATGTCTTTTGTCATAGACTGAAGTATGATAGATTTGAATCGAGTGGAGTAGTGTATCATACAGTAATGTAGTGTAGTGCACAGTAGTGTAGTATAGTGTACAGTTGTATAGTGGCATGGTGTTTCATATAGTGGAGTTGAGCATCGTAGACTGGAGCAGCAAGTTGTTCAGTGGAATGGCAGGTCAATCAGTAGAGTATGATGTCATAGGCTGTAATAGAGTGTTTTAGAGTGGAGCAGGGTGAAGTAGATAGAGTGTCATAGAGTGGAGTATTGTCAAGTGGAGTGTTGTGGAGTTCAGTGGAGGGGAGTGTTTAGAGTGGAGTGTTGTGTCATCAAGTCGAATGGCGTATCGTAGACCGAAGTTGAGTAGCATGTCGTCGTGTGTCATACAGTGTAGGACAGTGGTGTAGAGTGGATAGGCATAGAGTGTAGTAAATTTTTGTAGAGTGGAGTTGCATACAGTGGAGTAGAGTGTCGGACCAGTCAAACGGAATATAGTACAGTGGCAAAGAGTAACATGAAATGTAGTACAGTGGAGTGGAGTATACTGGAGTGTGGTAGTGTAGAGTGGAGTAAAGTGTCATACAGTGGCGTGACGAGTCATAGACTATAGTGGCATGGAGTGCAGTTGAGTGGAGTGGCGTAGCATACAGTCGAGTAAAGTGTCATAAATTGGAGTACTGTGTTGTTTTGTAGAGCACAGTAGGGTGTTGTACAATGTTGGAAAGTGATGTAGACTACAGTAGAGTAGAGTAGCATACAGTCTAGTTGATTTTTGTAGAGTGGAGTGGTGTACAGTACAGTGTTGGCATACAGTTTCATAGAGTACAATGGCATTGAGTGGCATAGAGTGGAGTGGCGTACAATGGAGTAGTGGAGTAGAGTGGAGTACTGTGTCAGAGTAGAGTGAAGAAAAGTAGGGTGCAGTGGCATACAAAGAGTTGCGTACCGTGTCCTATAGTGGACTAGAGCATCGTAGAGTAGAGTGGAGTACAGTGTTGTGCAGCGGCATACAGTAAAGGACAGTGTTTTGCAGTGGAGTAAAGGGGTATAGACAGGAGTAAAGTGCCGGTGAGTGGCATACAGTGTAGTAGAGTGTTGTAGAGTGGAGTTGCATAGGGTACAGTAATGTGTGAAACAGTGGTGCTGCATAGAGTGGATTGTTGTATAGTAGCGCAGGGTGAGGTAGTTTCTCGTACAGCAGAGTAGAGTCAAGTCGAGTGGTGTAACTTAGTGTGGAGTAAAGGACAATACAGTGTATTGTTGTGTTGTAGAGTAGAGTGGCATGGAGTGGAGTATATAGTGGGTGGTAAACTGTTATAATTTGGATTGGGGTCTCTAACAGTAGAGTGGAGTGCTGTGTCGTATGGAAAAGTGTTATATAGTGGAATGGAGTGTATGGGCTTTGAGTGGAGTATCGAGTTGGGCAGTGAAGTGTACAGAAATAGAGTGGAGTAAAATGTCATACATTGCCATGAAGTGTGGCAAACTTGTATAGAGTAAAGTTATATAGAGTGCAGGAGAGCATCATACAATGGAGCAGAGTAGAGTGTAGTATCGTAAATTGTAGAGTAGAGTGGATTACCGTATAATGGAGTAGCATGCAGTGAAATAGCGTACTGTGTATTATAGTACAGTGGAAGGTAGAAGACTGGAGTGGCACAGAGTGGAGTGGTATGCAATGGAGCGGTGTAGAGTGGACTAGGGTACAGTGGATAAGCACAGTGTGGGGTGGCATACATTGAAGTGGTGTAGCGTACAGTCAAGGAAACTGTTATAAACTGGAGTGGCATCTCATACAGTAGAGTGGAGTGCTGTGTCGTACAGTTTTGGAAATTGTCGTGGGGTGGAGTAGAGTGTTGTACAATATGGGCATAGAGCTGAGAGCAAATTTGGACATTGGAGTGTACCTGTATAGCGTTGAATAGAGTCTAGTAGACTGGCATAGAGTGTAGTAGAGTGGATGAGAGTACACTGGAGTGATGTAGATTGGAATAGTGTAGAGTGGAGTAGTATAGTCTGGAGTGACATGCAGTGAAATAGTGTAGACTGGAGTGGCATACACTGGAATGGGGTTGGGTATAATAGTAGACAGTGGAGTGGCGTCCAAGGGAATAGTGCAGAAGTGAGTGGGGTAGAGTGGAGTGGCATACTCTGGAGTGGCGTAAAGTGGAGTAGTATACAGTGGAGTGGCATACAGTGGAATTGCATAGAGCCGAGTAGCATATAGTGGAATGGCGCAGGGCGGAATAGCATACACTAGAGTAGCATATAGCAGAGTGGCATACACTGAAGAGGCAAAGAGTAGAGTTGCATAGAGTGTAATAGCAACGTAGAGTGGAATTGTATAGAATGTAATAGCATAAAGTGGAGTGGCAAAGAGCGGAGTGATGTACATTGAAGTAGCATAGAGTGTAATAGGTTTTCCTCCATCGTGGGCGGAGGCTATTATTATTCTAATTTTTAAAAAGGGCTCAAGGAACGATCCTGCCTGTAATAGACCTATTTCGCTCTTGGACTCTGCTGCCAAAATCATGGGCAAGGTGATTTTAAACCGTTTATCATTGTGGCTAGAACATTTTAATGTTGTTAGTGATCTACAGTATGGTTTTATGCAAGTTAGAGAGGCACTTGATGAATGTATTAATCTGAGCCTGGTGATTGAGAAGTATACCATGGCAAACAGGGGTACCCTGCATATGAGATTTATGGATTTAACGTAGGCCTTTGATCGAGTCAATTGATCTAAATTGTGGCAGATCTTGGGGGAATTGGGTATGGAGCCGAGTCTCATATCCTTCCTGAATTATGCCCATAATAACACCACTGCGGCGGTAAGGTTCAAGGAAGGTGGTAGTTTGACGGATTCCTGGAAGGTTAAGCGAAGGGTACGTCAGGGGTGTATTTTGGCCCCTGTGCTGTTTACACTCTATATAAACAAACTTGGAGACCTCCTCATAGTCAGTACTAAAGACATCCCAAGAGCAGGGGCCAAATGGGTCCCTGCGTTATTGTATGCAGATGATGCAGTGTTGTTTGCAAGGACCGCCATAGTCCTTCAAAATCTTTTAACTGTTTTAATTGATTTTATGCAGTCACTTGACTTAACAACCAATTTTACCAAATCACATACAATGACGATGGGCAGTAAAATGGCTGCCAAGACCAAGTTTTTTTGCAGAGGGGTGGAACTTTCGAAAGTGTCAACCTTCCCTATTCGGGGTGTTGTTCGACGATCATGGGACCTGGGCGGCACAAAGGCAACTAAAAAAGAACACATTGGAAAGAGCAGTTGGGGTCTATGGGATTTTGCATAAAGGTTGGGATCTAATCCAAAACCTTCCCTACTCAAGGTCTATAAAGAAAAGTGTATCCCTATGGCGACATATGGGTGTGATGTATGGGGCTATAAGGATGTGAGGGACATTCAGGGGGTCGAGAACATATTTATGCATGGCCTCCGTGCTCTTCCCTCAAGTACCCCTGCCTTTATTTTGCATGAAGAGCTTGGCTTGGGGTACATTTCCGATTACATTGCTATTGCACCTCTGATGCGTTGGCTGAGGATCTGGTTGAGTACCTCCACCAGCCTGAACCAGATGATTATAGTGGACTGTGTGGCCCTTGATGGGGCCCTTCGTATTCCATGGCTAAAATAAATCAGGGAGCAAATGAGGTGGCTGGGTTCCTCTGACATGTACAGCAAACCCAGACCCTTAGGCCCGGCAGCCATTAAGGATGTTAAATTGAAGTTTTTGGCCAGGCAGCAGGTGACCAGGGAGGGCTTGGAATTAGCCAAGCCCTCAATGAGAAGGTATGTTACCATATGTCTGACCCCACAGTCACAGCCCTATTTGTCATTAGTCCCTAAGTTGCAACATCACTTTGTTTTAACTAGAGTTCGGCTGAACCAGGTACCTTGGATTTTAGCCTTCCTCAAGGTGTATTCTTTGCCAGGTACCCTTCCGTAAGAAATTTATACTGTCATTATTGAGAGAGGCTAACTTTGTTCAAGTAAGGCCTGCATTACTAATTTTGCAAATGTTATCTTCCCCTGTGGTGTGTTTGGGGGTTGCGCGCTTTCTGTTCGGACCCATGAGATTCAGGAAGAAGATACCCCTGCAGTAGCTACGTAACATCTCTTTAAGCATGCTTATGGCATCATATGCTCTTTTTATGATCTTTCAAACGTCTAATTAAGGTATTTTTTTATAAAAACGTATCTCTTTATGGTATCCTAATCGCTGTATTTCAATTTATGTATTGACATTTGCTAATTGACTTTTTATAATGTGTTTTAACTTGATTAAGTGATTAATTGTAGTATATGCACAATGTTTATGATGGGGCATTCTTTTTGTAATGGCCATGTGCACTTTCCCTCTCTTAATGTATTGATTATTTTTTAACGTTTTTAATATGTTTTAATTGTCTGCTTTTATGGCTTTTAGTAGCCGAATAAAGTATGTTTGACTTGAGTGTAATAGTGTATAGTGGAGAAGCGAGGAGTGGCGTATAATGGAGTGGTGTAGACTGGAGTGGCTTACAATTGTGTGGGGTAGAGTGTAATAGCATACAGTGTCGCACATTGGAGAGGAGTCCGATTGAATAGCGTAGAATTAAAAAGTGGCATAGAGTGGAATGTCATACACTGGAGCAGTGTGAAGCGGAGTAGCGTACAGTGGAGTGTCATACAATGGAATGGCATAGAGTGGAATAGCATATACAGGAGTAGCGTATAGCGGAGTGGCATACAGTGGAGTGGAATACAGTGTAATAGTGTATAGTGGAGTAGCATACAGTGGAGTGATGTATAATGGAGTGGTGTAGACTGGAGCAACATACAGTGGTGTGGGGTAGAGTGTAAAAGCATACAGGGGAGTGGCGTAAATTGGAGTGGGTTCCAATCAAATAGCGTAGAATAAAGTGGCGTACAGTGAAGTGCCATACAATGAAGTGGTGTTCAGTGGAGTAGCCTAGAGCGAAGTGGCATAAAGTGAAATAGCGTACAGGGGAGTGTTGTAGACTGTGGTGGCATACAGTGAAACAGAATAGAGTGGAGTGGCGTACAGTAGAATGGTGTAGAGTGGAATAGCGTAAAGTGGAGTAGCGTCCAGTGGAATGACATACATAGAGGGACGTAGACTGGAGTGGTGTACAGTGGCGTTGCGTACAGTGTAAAAGCGTAGAATGGAGTGGTTTAGAATGGAATATCGTCAAGTGGATAGGTGTAGAGTAACTAGCATAGAGTGGAATAGCGTATAGTGGAGTGGCTACAGTGGCATGGCATGAAGATGTATGTCAAATTTGGCAGCAATGTAGATTATGGTGTGCAGAGTAACATGAAACAGCGAGTTGCGCTGCCTTGAGTTTCTCCAGATTTGCCAGCCAATGCAGGGCCACCATGGTGGCCTTGCGTTCCTTTGGAAATCTTACTTAAGTATTGCATTGCCCATGTGGCACCATGAATGACGCAAGTGAACCGCAATCGAATAATACAGCTAGGACTCAGTTATATTTTGAGCCATGGGATACCATGATAACTTTGCTGCATACCGTTGTACATGACAATGACAAGCCAGTGTATATTAATTGAATAATGACTGCTTTTAGAGAATGAAAAAGCAGCCATACTGTTTTTACTACACTTTGGCTGTGGTTATGTTATGTTATGTTAATCAATTTGTAAAGCGCAACGGTTACCCTGGGGTGTCCTGGTGCTAGTTACCTATCCTACTTGCCTTTACCAAGAAGAGTCAGACTAATTAGTGGCAGTGGGGCGATTTTAATGACTAAACAACCAACTCTTAAGTGCCCTTCTAAAAGGAAAGCAGATCCGGTGCATTTCTGAGCTGAGCCGGAAGATCATTCCACGCCTTAGCTGCGCCGAATACAAATCTTCGGCCTCCCCAGGAGACCTTATTTATCTTCGGAACCGTCACCATTTTAGCACCTGAGGAGCGTAGATTTCTTGTGGGTGTGTACCACTTGAATTGATTCTGTAGGTATTTTGGACCAATCCCATGAAGTGCTTTGAAAACGGTGCTCAAAGCTTTAAAAAGTACCCTCTTCCTGACTGGGAGCCAGTGCAACTTCTGAATTTCCTTGGAAATAGCCGCAAACTTAGGGACCCCGGTAAGTAATCTAGTGGCTGCATTTTGCAGCCTTTGTAATTTATTCAGGAACCGTTCCTGAACATTTAAGTAAAGGCTGTTACAGTAGTCAAGTTTTGACAATACCAGGGCAGAGACCACTGTTTTCTGACTCCCTGCTGGCAGGAAAGGCAGAATTTTTTTCACCGTCCGCAAGACAAAAACTGTAGAGGAGGATACTGAATTAATTTGGGCCCCCAAATTCAACTTGTCATCTACAATTACTCTCAAATTTTTTACTTTTTGAACCGGGGCCGGGAGTTTCCCCGTACTAACAAGCCACAAATTTGCATTCCAAAAATTGGGGATATTTCCAAAAATGATCAACTCTGTTTTAGCAGAGTTTAGCTTCAAGCAGTTATGTGCCATCCAACGACTCACTGCCATCATGCATTCATGCATTCATGAAAGCAGAGTTCTATGCCCCCCTCCAATCCTGGCCGTAAAGTTACCACGATTTGGGTATCATAGGCATAGGAAGTCAGATCATAACCCAAGGTCTTGATAATGGGGGCCAGAGCTGAAACATAAACATTAAACAGGGTCGGGCTCAAAGAAGATCCCTGAGGAACCCCACAGGGCAACACAAACGGCCTTGAACAGTGCTCACCCATGGCGACCACTTGGGATCTATCAGCAAGGAAGGATTTTATAAGATTCCAGGCCTTACCCTGAAGTCCGCAAGCCCTTAACCCGTCCAACAAAAGCTCATGGTGGACGGTGTCAGTGGCAGCGGACAGATCTAATAATATCAGGTCGGCCCTTCCACCCAAATCCACCACCTTTCTGATTTCATCCGTGGTCTTCAAAAGGGCTGACTCCGTGCTATGACCACTCCTGAAGCCATATTGTGTTTCATCCAACGCCTGGGTTCTATGAATGAAAGCTCCCAATTGTATATTCAGTGCCTTTTCAACCATTTTAGCTAGTTGAGGGAGCCTGGATATTGGGCGAAAATTTGAGGGGTCAGCCGGGTCTAAATTGGGGTTTTTTAGAAGGGGTAAAATTGACGCCTTTTTCCAAAGCCCCGGAAAGCACCCGGTATCAATCATAGAATTAAAAACTGGGGTAAGTGCCTTACTAAGTGGTTCTGCTACCAGTTTAGCAATGGCCACCGGACAGGGGTCATAAGGTGATCCAGAGCTAGCCGTTTCCAGAAGACTACGTACTTGCTCTAAAGGCAAATACTCAAATTTCTTGAGGACAGCACTAGAGGCGTTTCTCCGCACCAAATCATCCTTATCACGGTCACATCCCAATGCCATAGGTCCATTTAAAGCCGAAAAACTCACCTCAACTTTATTCAGAAAAAAAGTGGTGATCTTTTCACAGAGTTCCTGGCTGGGCTGTAATGGAACCGGACGCGGGGTGGAGAGATCAAGAACAGTTTTGAATAAAACTTTAGCTGATTCTTTTGCGAGCTCGATTTTATTCACAAAGAATTTTTGTTAAGTAGCAAACAAAAGTTGTTTATAGTTTGCTAATTCCATCCTATAAGCCAGCTTGTCTGCTTCCTTGTATTCTCTCCTCCAAGAACGTTCTAGATGTTTACACCTAAGTTTACCCTGTTTCAGTTCCTCTGAAAACCAGGGGGCAGACGGAGTCAATCTCTTGGGTACAATGCTCTTAGGTGGGGCTAACTTATTACAGGCATTTTCTACCCACTTTGTATACGTGATCGCCCCCTCCTCTGCTCCTAGATTTAAGTGAGCAGATGAGGCTGTAAGGAGTTCCATAAGCACTCCATTATCCATTTTATTCCAGGGTTGGATCTCAATCTGTTTCTCGACCTTTGCCGCCCCTGGGAGATGTCCCTTACTGGATAAATCAAACAAGATGGCTGAGTGATCTGTCCAGACCAGGGGCATAACGCCTATAACCTGGAGGCCGGGCTGATTTTTAAAAATGCCATCTAGCGTATGTCCTGCCAGGTGAGTAGGACCAGTGACCTGTTGAGTGAGGTCGACACTGTTCATGATATCTAAAAGAGTGGCTGTGTCTGGATTCGAAAGCGCCTCCAGATGATAATTAAAATCTCCCAAAATAGTATAAAACTTCTGACATATGCTGTCCTCCAGCAAATGACCAATAGCGGCAATAAAAGCCTGTTTGTTATTCGGGGGTCTATATATTAAGATACCTTTAAAGGTATGATGACTGGATGTATTAAAATTGAAAGCCAGCGCCTCGCATCCTACATTAACTAAAGGGTGGAATACTGCTTTAAATGAGCTGGGATATATTATTGCCAGCCCACCCCCTTTTTTTCCGCCACCCCTGTTCAGAGACTGGCAGATAAAACCTGGCGGAGTTGCTTTAAGCGAATCGGGCCCTGAGGAGTCATCAGTCCATGACTCTGTAATAAAAGTCAATTGGATGTCATTATCCTCAATTAATTGTGCACATTCCGTGCTATGTTTAACCAAAGATCTAGCATTTATCAACATGCATTTACAAGTCGAAGCATTATGGCGCCCGGGCTCAGACTCCCTCAGTTTATAGGGTGCTAAGTATAATATTTCAGGTTGTTACGTTTTACAAAAGGAACATTTCACCGTCAGGAGAGGTTTCCCTGAGTTAAAAGACAGCCAGTCACATTTAGAGTCTCTTCCCTTCCCATTAAGTCCCCGTTAAACTGAGCTTGAATAAGCAATCCGGGAAGGGATACCTACGAATGGTGGAGCAGGGGTCGTGGCACTCGGCACGGGCCCGGCGCGGGCTGGCGCGGGCTGGCGCAGACGGGCTAGCCTTTGGCGCGCCTTCAACGCGCCACCGGCGCGCCCGCTGCGCGCGCGCGCCATTCAGCTCAAAATATAGCGTGGGGAAGCCAGTCACTAGACCGCTCGCTACTCCCAAGATGGCGGTCGCGCAAGGTTCGTGTCCCCAGATAAGGTAAGACTCCAAAAGTCAGGGGTTTTAATGGCTAAAAAGAGATAAAAAAGACCAATACGTCCTACAAGTAAATCAGGCTTTTAAAATAGTTCCCTAATAGGTCACAACATAATTAATACAAAACGAGGCCAAAATCAGTGCAAAAGAGCTTTTAAAATAATTAAAATATACCGTATCTCAAAGGACCACTTCAATCTCCCGGCTCAAGCCTCAGTGTTAGGGCCTTAGATATAGGTAAATAGTAGATCCCCACCTATTACCAATGTATTAAAGTGGTCATAGTTAGGGGGATTTATTTATATTTTTCATATATATGTAAATACGTTTACAGCCATGTACACCAGTAGTTTCACAAAATGTTTTGAAATTCCATAAAGTACAGTAGTGACATATCTCACTAAGGTTAAATGCCTTACAACTTAAAAAATACTTACCCTTCTTATCTACAGTACCCAAAAAGCATCATCTATGCACCATCATGTGTTATCCTGCCAAATTCCATGTAAATTCATTCAGCCTTTTTCGCGCTATATCAAATACAATTGTCCTTGGAAAATGTATTGGTGTTAAACGCGTTTTGGGACCCAGTTTTATCTTTGCACCCTTCTTAATGGTTCACCATAAAAATGTACATCATCACAAAATGTAGAAAATACTACAGGTCTGGAAAGTTTTGTGATAATTCGTCAGACAGGTGGAAAGTTATTATGAAGCTATTATTCAAGGAATTCCTATCTTTGGAAATACTAACTATAACTACAGAGTGGCAATCAGATTTAATGTGATTTCGTTCTCTTTATCGATTTTGTTTGTTATATATTTGTTTATTGGTTTACATGATTATGTGACCATAAATGTGTCTTTAGTTGTTCATGTAGTAATTATGAAACTTTACATATGCAGTCTAGTTTATTTCTTGGACTTCTTTGCTACTTTCAGTAGACTTGTGCTACATATGAAGCCCAATGTGAATGAATGCAAATCATTGTTATATAAAAGTTGAGGTTAATATTTTTATTATTTTTTCCTGGTGGTCAATTATCATGATCTGCAAATAGTAGGTTGTGTGACTCACTGCTACGTGAATTTCTCATTTCGTATTATATATATATATAGTGAGCAAGGCGGTCCGCCGCCGAAACGCGTCTGGGTCATTTTGGAATAAATCTATCTTGCTTTGGTAACTAATCCACGGAGTCGGCGCCTTCTTTATCTGCAAGTTTGGACTGGTTTTGAGATATATATATATATATATATATATATATATATATATATATATATATATATATATATATATATATATATATATATTATCTACTGGCGGTCGCCAGTAGATAGTTATAGTTAGGACCACATTTCCATAGGAAATCCGCAACATTCTATTTGGAATAACTTTGGCGCCGGTCGACGAATCCTCGCAAAATAGGTGGGGCGCTACGCTCCGCTCCTACCCTGAAAGTCTCGGGCAGATTCGTCAAGCGGGGGCTGAGAAAAAAGGGGGGTCCCAAAACGCGTTTTTCCCATGCATTTTTCATAGGACCTTTAGACACAGCTACAGCCCGAACGGCGAACAGTCCTCAGGTCAAGGAAGTGCCTTTTGTAGGTCTGGTGTAAATCTGTTCAGTAGTTCCTGAGAAAATAGCATTTAAATCAATATATATATCTGAGCCAGCTTACGGTGCGCTTACCGTGCGCTTACGGTAAGCTTACCGTACGCGTACGGTGACGTGCGCGAGCGCGATTCTGATTGGCTGTTAGATCTTAGTAAACATTCGAATCGGTCGAAACCAGGAAGTGTCGGCCGCCATTTTCTCTCTCGCACTCTTAGGGGAGTGGAGGAAAAACAAAGTCCGAAAACAGTAAAAGCGGCTTGATAGACAGCTCCCAACCACCCAGTCATTGTTATGGTGTCCCCAAAGAACCCAAAAGGCAAAAAATGTTATTTTCGAAAAATCGCCGATTACGCTTACCGTACGCGTAAAGACAATCTGTAGATAACCATTAACAACGATGTGCCTAATACGGCCTCCGTGTGCGGACGGTGCGCGAAGCGCATCGTGCGTACATGGCCCATTTAGCGTAACGTGGGCACGCGGTGCGCGTAGCGCACCGCGTGCCCACCGTGCGTGCACGGCACTAACTGCGTAAAGTGGGCGCGGGGACGGTGCGCGAAGCGCACCGTGCGCGCACGGAACGAACTGCGTAAAGTGGGCGCGCACGCCACGAACGGCGTAAAGTAACTTAGCATTTAAAAAACCGTACAAATTCACTGAAAAAACCATAGGTTTCACACACGTTATAGTTAGGAATTAGCATTTAAAAAACCTTGCAAATTCACTGAAAAAACCATAGGTTTCACACAAGTTATAGTTAGCGGACATTTTACTGATAAAAAACCATTGAAATTCCACGTTATAGTTAGTGCAGGCAACTATAACTCACGCGACCGTAATCCTCTGCTGATGACATATGTGTCTTTATGAAAAAAAAATATTTGTAATATATGTATAGCTAATATTTAATGGAAGAAGACATGGGCAAATAAGTGTCTAAATCCAGTATTAGCATCAGCAGAGGATTGCGGTCGCGTGAGTTATAGTTGCCTGCACTAACTATAACGTGGAATTGTGGAATTTCAATGGTTTTTTATCAGTAAAATGTCCGCTAACTATAACTTGTGTGAAACCTATGGTTTTTTCAGTGAATATATATATATATATATATATATATATACATATATATATATATATATATATATACATATATATATATATATATATATATATATATATATATGCAAGCACCTAGCGCATTCTTCCACTTCCTGGCAGGCGAGGAGGAAAGCACACGGACACCAATCGTGCTTCACAGAGATTTATTTGGAAGTCAGCACCGGCATGACATGTCATTACGCGTTTCGGCCACCAGGTGGCCTTGATCACATAAGGTAACCGCCATACTAAACATCCTTATATACACAGCACTTTGTAATCACGTGATCATTAGTGATGAACGACATAGAAGAAATATATGTAGTCATGGCCAATCTATAACGGAAATCCTTATTGTGGGCTGAAATATTTCTTTTTCTTATCATGGTAAATTCTTTTGAAGGTGCACAAAAGCATGAACAGTAATGTTGCAATGTGCAAATGCTTGTTGTGCAAAATACGCAAATTGCAGTAACATTGTTGTGCAAAATACGCAATGATGGTGCAAAATACAAATATTCGCACGGGGTATATATACAGGGTGGCCATGTAGAGTCAATTCAAAATGTTTCATGAATAATTCAAAAATACATTGTGTAAAACATTGACATGGTTGCCTAAAAAACAATTTAAGATGTAAACTATAAAAGTTTTGTTGTGCAAAATACGCAATGATAATACAAAGAGCTGTTCTACATGGCAACAATGTTAACCTGGTTCAAAAACTGTTCATGAATGGAATGAAAAGCATCCTTCTAGTATTTAGCAAGAAATGAAAATAAAGAACTAGTGAACAAGCCCTAGGATTTAAAAAATTGATAACAAATATGTCGATCATGTAAATATTGTTCCAAAAATGTGAAAAGGGTGCAAAATGTGGGAGGATATAAAGGATGGGGAGAGAAGGGGAAGAGAAAGGAAAATGAATTTTTGAAAAATGCTGGAGTACATAGAAACAAACAGCATGTATACATAAATTCAGAGGCTGGTTCGACATACATATATGGAAAAACAGAAATTTGTATGGCTTCAGTAGAGATGGTCCCATATACAGTACGGCTGGCAGACACTGGAAGGGCCAGATTGTGTGGAACGTCAACTGGAAATACCGAAAACACCGGAACCGGGAAAAATACATATGACAACCCAAAAAAATTTTGGGGGGAAAAGGGGAGAGAGAAGGAAAGGAAAAAAGAAAAAAGACAAGAAAAGGAGGAAGAAAAAGCAAAAAGAAATGTGTAAGCAAATTTTCGCCATTCATGAACCAATGTTTCAATTTTCTAAACAGTCATGAAATAAAACATGTATTGTTGTACAATATCTTTCTAGATGTGTATACTTTAAAATTGGTAAGGATAAAAGGACTAAAAACAAGGAGCAGTAAACATACAAGCGAAATGTCGATGGATCATCTTCTTAAGCCAGATAAGGCGCTAACAAATCTCACATATAATATAATGCCTGTTTTCAAATACAATTATGTTGGTCTTCAGTGTTGTTGAGTCCTATTGGGGCCTGTCTGTCGAACTCAAGGATATACCTTGTTTCGAGCTGTCTTAAAAACTTTTCTCTGTTGCCCCCTCTGCGTTGTACAGGAATACTATCAACAACAAAGTATTTGAGGCAGCTGAGATCATTGTTATGACATCTCTTAAAGTGTCGCGCTACAGGGTAGCTAGAATCGTTATTAACGATAGCTCTTAAATCTTGAAGAATTCTAACATGGGCTTGGAGTTTGGTGCTACCTATGTAGTTTAATCCTCACGTGCAGTATATATTACACCTCCTGACCATGTGTGGTGCCGTACGATGTGTTTTAGCAAACTCTTGTCCTTTGTCACCAACATACTTGCCATTGAAAGGGTCAAAAAGCGGCAGTACGATGCATGCTCTCAAGCATCAGTGTAAACTGTAATCAGTGTTATAATACATCGTATAATACATAATTGTGCAAACTCTCACTCTTTCATTAACTTCATACCTTCATAGACTGGTGTCGCTGCGCTAACAGGGTGCGCTGTCAAAGTTTCCTCAAATCACACAACGATGTTTATGTGTGTACAATTTGCCAATGCACATCACATCGCTGCTGTTTATATATAGACAAAACCACTTGCAAAATACAGTACTTGTTAAATTCATAACATATCGAGTTATTAGTAATGTAAGTTTTTGCTTACAATACTGTCCGCAAAGAAACTTAAATACAAATATTGCATGATGCAGTTGTCAACAGAACGAAATCTCTAACTAGGGTGCACTACATGTGTTGGTACTCAATGCATCCCTCACATTTTTTCTTCAAGAATGCCTACTTAGGATTTCCTGACTACAGGTATAATAACCAGAATGGAATCTAGAGCACAACAATTGTACACCCTAATACACAGTGTATAAAATAATTCAACCTTGTGTTCGTGAGTGGCTTTCCTATTAGAGGGTGTGGTAATATGCCTGGTGCATATCCAGCATCTCAGGATGTTACTCCATCTATGCAGCCCAAGTGGGCAGTGCATATCCAGCCTATCAGGATGTTAATCTATATATATATATATAGAGAGAGCCCAAGTGGGCAAGAGAGTGTGTGGCATTCCATTATCCTCAACATCCTACCCCTGTTCCCAACTCTCTCATCTTTGTGTATTCTGTCTATTAAACTGTATTTGAGATTCTTCTCATCTCCCCCCATGTATTTGATGGTAATGCCTGCTACTGGGTAAGAAGTGTTGAAGTTCTTGATCGCCCTTAAGAGTTAAATGATCCTCTATTGTACTTGTAGAGTGGTGCTCCCAACATATATTTTGGGTTTACGTCATTTGATATATTCACTCTTTCATGCAAAGTGGCCTTTGAATATATATACCCTTTACCAAACATGAGAGTTTCAGTTAGATTCTCTCTGTTTCTGCATGCCTTGTACTTGCTACATGTGGAATAATGCCTCCCGTTTTGATGTAGATTGTTGATGCCATAAGCAAACAAATTGGAATGTACATGCTACCGGAGTATCTACATTCCTTTGGGGACATAGGAGTTATATATATATATATATATATATATATATATTCACTGAAAAACCATAGGTTTAAGGCACGTTATAGTTAGGAATTAGCATGTAAAAAACCTTAGAAATTCACTGAAAAAACCATAGGTTTCAGGGGCGTTATAGTTAGCTGGACTTTTCCATTGAAATTCCCCCGTTATGGTTAGTTCAGCTAACCATAACTCGCGCGCCCGCAATGCACTGCTGATGACGTTACATATTACATCACTCATGACATGGTCAGTGACATCACTCATGCTAATTTCTAACTATGCCTACAAAGATAGGGCATGTGAAGAAAGAAGAAAAAACGCACAGAAAGAAAAAAAAGAAATGCAGAAAGAAGCAACAGAAGTCCTGAAAGACGAAGAAAAGTGCAGGAAGAAGGATAACGTGCAGAAAGAACAAACAGAAAAGCAGAAAGAAGCCTTGTTGCAAAATCATCCCGTACCCTCAACTTTTTCAGACGGATACTGGTGGTAACTGAGTCTGACTAACCAGTCCTAGAGCCAGTGCTATGTTAAAAAAACACTTAGAATACAGTGAAAACACCTACATACACTAGGGACATTATGCGTTGGGGTCTCCCTGTGATTAGCATGACCTCCTCTGTAAGCCCCTAGTATATAATAGAGCAGGGGGATTAAAACTACCTCTTAAAACGCGCCACAGGGCGTGTTTGCACACGTCACCTCAGGTCCCGTCCCCCCCCTTCCCCACTGTGTAAACACGCCCTGTGGCCATTTTAAGTTGGGAGATTAAGTCCCCTTGAATCCTGAGGGTCCCTAGGGTCCAACTAGCCCACTAGGTACCTCCAGTAAGCACCACAGAGCTGTGTTGCAGAGAGATGTAAAAAGGAACACGGCCTAGACCACCTCTCTGCAACACGGCGCAGTGGCGTACTGGAAGCACCTAGTGCGCTAGTTGGCCCCCAGGGTCCCTCAGGATTGAAGGTGAATTATTTCCCCAACTTAAAACGCGCCACAGGGCGTGTTTTCACACGTCACCTCAGGTCCCGTCCCCTCCCTTCCCCACTGTGTAAACATGCCCTGTGGCCGTTTTTAGTTGGGAGATTAAGTTAATTTGAATCCTGAGGGTCCCTAGGGTCCAACTAGCCCACTAGGTACCTCCAGTAAGTGCCACAGAGCTGCATTGCAGAGAGGTGTAAAAAGTGGCACGGCCTGGACCACTTCTCTGCAATGCAGCTCAGTGGCGTTTACTGGAAGCACTTGGTGGGCTAGTTAGCCCCCAGGAGCCCTCAGTTTTGAAGGGAAATTGTATCCCCAATTTAAAACGTGCCATAGTGCGTGTTTGCACACGTCACCTCAGGCCCCGTCCCCTCCCTTCACCACTGTGTAAACGCGCCCTGTGGCTGTTCTAAGTTGAGAGATTAAGTCCCCTTGAATCCTAAGGGTCCCTAGGGTCCAACTAGACCACTAGGTACCTCCAGTAAGCGCCACAGAGCTGCGTTGCAGAGAGGTGTAAAAAGGGGCGTGGCCTTAGAACACCTGTCTGCAACGCAGCTTCCTGGCGCATACTGGAGATACCTGTTGGGCTAGTTGGCCCTCAGGGACCCTCAGTATTGAAGGGGAAATAATTCCCCACCTTACAACTCACCAGGGGGCGCGTTTGCAGAGTGTTGCAAGGAGGGGGTGTGGTCTCCGGCGCGATGCCAGTCTTTTATTTTTTATTTTTTTTAAGAAGGGGTGCTGTGTGGCCACCCTTCTTTTTCTAATTTATTGGCCCTGGGGACCCCATCCCCCAGGCCCTGCCCCCTAATTTTTTTTTTGAAAAAAAAAAAGTTTGGAAGCGGGCCGCGTGGCCCCCCTCCCGAGGCCTTAATCGCCAGGGGACCCCAACCTCCGGGGCATGGCCTTTTTTTTTTTTTATTGTTTAGGAGGGGGGCTGCGCTGCCCCCCCTCCTCAGGCCACTGAGGGACCCCATCCCCCGGGGCCGGGCTTTTTTTTTTTGGGATATATTTATAGAAAAGCCTAGGACATGCTGGACAAACCGTACGTACCTATCACCATGACGATTTGCGTGATATTCATTAAAAGACGACTATGCATACAATGAATCCACGTGGAAAGTATTTACACCGCTAGTGAAGCTCTGACGTGTCTGACGCCCTACCGTGCCTAATCCCGGCGCCCCCGCCGGTGGGTACTCTCCAAGTAGACACCCTTGTCGTTTATTTATACAAACATGGGTAGCTATTGACGGGCACATTTAAAACACACGCACACCAAGCCGTTTAAAGGGGTTTCGACAAAAATTAGACCAAACTATGCAAGAAACCCCCCTCACGGTTAATAAAACACACATCCCCCACCGGATGTGTAATACTTTTTATTTTACTCTCTGGAAAGGAGACGAACCTTACTTGAGAGTCACAGCGCGCTCCTGGCTGAGCCCAATGCTGTGTTACACCCACCATTGCCTGCTGAGTGCCACAGACCTCTGTGTTGTATTCCACCAGCTAGTGCGTATGATATGACACTCTCTAGCCCATGTGCACTGTAACACCACCCCATGAATATGTCATGCCACACTTGCCTTCGCACGGTTTATATTGCCCCATCTAACATGCCTTCCTCGATGCCTATGTTATGACGCACAGCGCTATGCCATACATATTACAATCTGGGATCCATATCTTTGTCACAATGCATATGCAACGTTACACTCCCCAGCACATATTTTATATTACAACTTTAGAGACTAGTTAGGTTACACAACACTGCCATGTGCATATTACACTCCAAGGTGCATATTGCATAGCACGCGCTAGTGCCTGTGCTATCTCGCGCTCTCCAATGAATCTGTCATTGCGCACAATGTATTGCATATTATATTTCACGTCCCGGTTCATCTTATATCACACTTTTTGGTGCATAGTTTATACCATACACTATATCTAGTTTTCGTTTTCAATCGTGCTCTCAGGAATATATTCTATATAACAATGCGTTCACCTACCCTGTTCACAGGTATTACATTGTGCGATGGGGGGTGGAGGGTCAGGGGGTGTTTCTGCCAAGTGAGCCCGGAGTCACAGTCACAAACGTCCTCTTCTTTCTGAATAAAAGTGAGATTATGCTGCATGCTTGTTCACATTTTAAGTAGTTCACACAGACATTTTAAAAACAATAAAGTTCCTAATACCCGCCTTCTCTGAACAGTTAGCTTGATGCCCCATCCACCTCCTCCCTATCCTCTGTTGTCTGAATCCATGGACTAGCCTCCTCCCTCCTGCCATGCAGGGTCTGATGTGCTGCCACTGCCCTCCATTTAGCATGATGTTTCAGTCCACTCCTCCTGCCCTCCATTGCCCACTTCTATGCCCCATCATTGACCTCCTGCATAGCCCCTGTGCTTAGCTTGCTGCCCCTATTCTCATTTCCCCTGCCCTCCGATGTCTTTGTGCATGCCCCTGCTCCATCCTTTTTGCCCACCATGTTCCATGGACCTGCCACTCCTATCTACTCTGAGTGTTCTGTTGAGCTGCCACTCCCCTCCCACCTGCTTAGCATTGTCAGATGCCTGTAACCTGTCCCTGCCACCTCCACTCTGCCAGTCCACATTCCATACCCCTATCCCCTTCCTCCTGTCCTCCATGGTCCATTTTACTGCCACACCCTTCTGCCCTCCCTGGTCTGTTGTGCTGCAACTGCTCCTCCTGCCTGCCCGCGTGGTCTGTTGTAAGACCCCTTCCCCTGAACTCTCTTGTCTGTGCCCAGGTCCTGACCCTCCCTTCTAACCTCCATGGTCCTTTGTGCATGCCCCTGCACCCTCCTTCTTGCCCATCATAGCCATTGTGCTGCCACCAACCCTCCCGCTTGCCATGCATGGTCTTCTGTGCTGCCACGGCCCCTCCCACCTTCCCTGTGTGGTCAGCTAGCTGCCCCTGACCCCCTCCCACCTTCCCTCCATGGTCTGTGTGTATGCCATCATAGTCTCACTGTTGCTCTACATGGTGTGTCTTGCTTCTACTGCCCATCCTGCATGACCCCCATGGTCATCTTGCTGCTCCTGCCCTGCCCCTTGCCCCCAGCCCTCTGTTTCCATGTGCAGACCCCATTGTAATGCCCCTGATCCATCCCGCCTGCCTTTTATGGTCTGTTATGCTGCAGCTTTCTCTCCTGTCTGTCCATTATGGTCAGCTAGCTACCATTGCCTCTTTCCCCTCTGTTCTCTGTTGTCCATGTGCATGGTCCTGTTCCCTCCCTATTGCTTTCTATGGATTGTTGTGCTGCACTCCCGTCCCGCATGCCCTGTGTTGTATTGTGCTGCTGCAAACCCGGATGCCTGCCCTGTAGGGTCAGTTTGGTGCACCTCTCCATGTCCCTCCTGTCCTCTGTTATCTGAGTCCATGTCCCTACCCCAATTCTTCCTGCCTTCCATGATCCAATGTACCATACTTGCAAACATTTTGAACTTGGTAAGAGGGAGATTTTGAAAAAAAACTGGGGTATTGATTTTCCCCTTTGAGTTACATTGAAAAAGGGGAGATTGTAGACAGGAGACAGATCAAATAAATCCCATTTGAGCTTAAAAACATTGGACGTTTCTTAGCTGAATCTGGTCTGTTGGCATGCATGTTTGTACTACCACTGCCTCTTCCTTCTGCCCACAATGGTCTATTATATTGCCACAGCCTCTCTTGCCAGTCCTGTATTGTTGGTTTGTTGCCCCTGCCCCCCTTTCCACTGCCCTAAATAGTCTGTTGTGCTGCCACTGCCCTTCCTGCCTACCCAGTGTGGTCAAATTGTTGCCTCTGCACCCTCCTACCTGCCTTAAATTTTCAGAGTCCGTGCCCCTGGCCTCTGTCTCTCAACAGTATCCTAATGAACAACTAGATTGCTAACATTCTATATTTATTACAAAAGTGTGGAACGCCTGACGTCATCTTGATGTAATCAAAACTGTAATACCTAGAGCATTTCCTTTAGAAATTACATATATGAGAGGGTCTTATTTGCATCAAAACTATGGTTAGTGCTCTAAAAAACTAAAATGAGGACATATTTTCTAAATTTTCAAATAGCAACAAAGCACTTTTAAATTATTTGTTATCTTTATGTTTTTTATCCAGTTGACCACTTGATTAAATGTTGCACTTAGGGGAGAGGATGTGGTGTTACTTCCAGAGCTGCAGACTTTGCAACTGGGGAAACAGGTTGGAGTTTCTGCTTCACCTCGACATTCTGTGATTCTGGTCAAATCACTTTATCTCCCCATGTCTACAACCAAAATGAATTTGTTCTTGTGTGATGTAACCAATGCTCATGTAAAGCACTCCAATACCTGACAAGTCTGCACTATATAAAACTGCAAAAACACAAAAAATAAAAAGTGTTTTGCACACTTCTCTCATTGGGCTACATGTGGGCTACATCTGGGTGATATTGTGCTGCATTTGGGCTTTTTTGTCTCTGGTGGCCATCTTCGGAGACTTATTTGTTATGAAGTTTCCTAATTTCCTAATTTACTGCAGTATCCTCAGTAGGAAATGCTTTCAGTTTTTTACTTTGTTCCATCAAGAAGGTATTCAGATATGTCACACACTTGCCATAAACTCTGAATGTTAGCACTCTAGTTACTCATTAGATCACTGTAGTAAAGCTACTGCTCACCACGGAAGTAGGCTGCTGGTATTAAACGTGCATGTTTCAGTCTGCATGTCAGAATATTTTAATGAAATAGAAGAGGATTTGAGAAGTCACTCAAAATGTGCCCTAATATTTCTTTCTTCAGCACTAATCATAATTTCTATGGCAAAATGAACCCCCTTGTTGTGTTCCTTTTTAAATTAAATGTTTTAAGTGTTACCAGTTTATTCCAATCAAGATAGCTTCAGGTGTGCCATACTTTTGTCATAAGTAAGACATTCTGTCATTGGGCTATACTTGGGCTACATCTGGGTGATATTTGTGCTACATTTGGGCTCTTTTGTCTCTGGTGGCCATCTTGGGAGACTTATTTGTTATGAAGTTTCCTCATTTCCTCATTTACTACAGTCTCCTCAGTAGGAAATACTTTCATTTTTTTACTTTGATTCCATTAAGAAGGCATTCAGATGTGTCACACATTTGCCATAAATTCTGAATGTTAGCACTCTAGTTGCTCATTAGATCACTGTAGTAAAGCTACTGCTCACCAGGGAAGTCTGCTGCTGGTATTCAAAGTGCATGTTTCAGTCTGCATGTCAGAATTTTTTAATGAAATAGAAGAGGATTTGAGAAGTCACTCAAAATGTGACCTAATTTTTCTTTCTGTAGCACTAATCATACTTTCTATGGCAAAATGAACCCCCTCATTTTGTTCCTTTTTAAATTAAATGTTTTAACAGTTACCACTTTATTCCAATCAAGATGGCTTCAGGTGTGCAATACGTTTGTCATAAGTAGGACTGTTAGCGCTCTAGTTGTTCTTTAGAACACTCTGGGAAGCTGCAGTAGAACACAAAGGAATCAACTGACAGTCTCTGCCCTTGTTAGATGTACATGTTTTACTGAGAATGTCAGACTTTATTCTCACATGACTGAGAAAGATAATGTGAATTTACAGAAAATATGCTCTCAGTTTAGCTAATAGATCACCTTCCAAACCTGTGTGGGAAAAGCATGAGAAAATAGTTTTCTCTCATACATGATTCATGATATCCCAGCAGAAGGCTTTTTCACATGGTAAAATCACCTTAGAACACACCACAATTCCTAAAATGAGTATGGTACCATCAACAAATGATTTATAATGTAACTAAAGTCTTAAAACCTTCTATTAACTGCAATGCTTTTTAATGAGGTACTATCATGTATATTGGTCCTTAGATGGCCGCCAACACTTCTTGGATGAAGTGCTGACAGCCAATCAGATCTCACGATGAGATGTGTGGTTAGGCTCTGCCCAGAAATATATGTGATTTTACTTTTGATTTTCTCAGGAACTACTGAACGGATTTACACCATTTAACCAAAAGGCACGACTGTGAACCAAGGGCTACCTCTTTGCCAACTATGGTGTAATTCCATTCAGCAGTTCGGGATGTAACTGCGATTAATGGTTCCTATGGACAATTGCATGGGGAAAAAACGTTTTGGGAGCCCCCTCTTTTCTCGGCACCCGCTTGCCGAATCACCCCGAGACTTTCAGGATAGGAGCGGACCGGAGCGCCCCACCAGTTTTGAGAATTTCACGAAGATTCGTCAACCGGTGCCAAAGTTATTCCAAATAGAATGTTGCGAATTTCCTATGGATAATAGGTCTTAACTATAACTACCTACTGGCGACTGCCAGTAGGTAATATATATATGTGTATATATATGTGTGTGTATTTTCCCGGAAAAAAAACCAAAGTCTTAGTGACCTTACAGTTAGGTGAAAATGTCAGTTAGAAAATAACATTTTAAACTCAAAAACTACTGAAATTCACTACTTATAGTTGACTGAGGTAATTGTAACTTGTGCACCCGCCATGCACAGTGTTGTGTTTCAAATGTCATCAGTGATGTTATTAATGATATCACATAAGATATTATGGTTAAGGTAATCTGTGAGGTCATAAGCAGTCCATGGCGAATGCGCAAGTTATTGTTACTTGAGTTAACTATAACTGGTAAATTTTCAGTCTTATTTGGAATTTAAAATGGTATTTTTTAATTGACATTTTCACCTAACTATAAAGTCATTTTATTTTTGTTTTTTTCCAGTGAATCTCTATGTTTTTCTTAACATAAAGTAAGATTTTATTACCATACCAACTTCCTACGTGGTTTCCCAACCCCCTGCTATGCTGCATGAGTTTGGGTGCAAAGCCTGGCGTCCAACTCTCTTGCAGGTGCACAACTCCCCTGTGGCCTTTGGCCATGTGTGGCATGGGTTTGGGGTCAAGGGCTGCCACAAGCCAAGCTCTGCACCCAACACCCATGGGTGCCCAGCAATCCACAGTGCACACCCTTCAGTTGTGCGTGCATTTTGTTGGACATAGAGCCTACCCCAACAGATACCCACCCCACTAGTCTTTTATTGTTTTCTTATCTAGCTGGACTCTTCCAGAAGTAAGGATTTGTTCTGGCTCCAGCAAGAGTTGCACAAAATCATGGCGCCACAAAAAGAAAAATAATCATTTGGCCCCAGGGGTTGTTCCTCAGAGACCATAGCACAAGCTCCACAGTCAAGGTACCCCTACTCTGCCCCCTTATACTTTATTGTGCTTTCATTTTCAGGACACAGGGACCAAGTCTTGTCCTGGAATTGGGGCTGCACCATTTCTCTTCATGCTACAGCCAACGAATCAGAGTACGAACCTCTGCATCAGTGGGAGTGAGGTGGTCAAATGGAAAAAGCCAACTCGGCCAAATAGATTATTCTATTATTTGAAGTTGCATGCCCTTTATGCCTACCCATCCCTTAAGCCTAATAAAAACCATTGCTACCCTTTACACCCCTATCCATCCCTGAACAATAAAAACACTGAGTGAGTGGCTGTATGGGTGTGTGAGTGGGTGTATGAGTGACTCTGTGGGTGAGTAAGTGGGTGTCTGAATGGCTGTATGAGTGGGTGACTGGGTTTGTAAGTGGCTGTATGGGTGAGTGAGTGGCTGTTTGAGTGGGTCTTTGGTTAAGCGAGTTGGTGTGTGGGTGGCGGTATTGGAGAGTGGATGTGTGAGTGGGTGTATGAGAGGTTTTATAGTGGTGTGAGGGGTTCTGTGGGTGAAGTCATCAGTGATGTCATTTGAAATGTCATCAGTGATGTTATCAGTGATGTCACTGATCATGTCATGAATGATGTAATATGTGAGGTCATAAGCATTGCATTGCAGGGGCATAAGTTATACTTAGCTCAGGTAACTATAACTGCTGAATTTAATGGTTTTGTATGAGTGAAATCTGAGCTTAACTATATCGTCCCTGTAACCTTTTTTTTCAGTGAATTAAAAAAAATAATGTTATTTTCTAATTATGATGTACCTGTAAACTTTGTTTTTTAGTGAATTTCTAAAGTTTAAAAAAAATATATATTTACTAACTGTAACCTTTGAGAGTGAGTGTGTGAGTGGCTGCATGAGTGTTTCAGTGGGTGAGTGAGTGAGTGTCTCAGTGGATGTGTGAGAGTCTGAGTGGGTCTGGGAGTGGCTGAATAAGTGTCTCAATGGGTGTGTGTGTGAGTGACTGAGTGGATCTGTGAGTGGGTTTGTGAGTGCCTGAGTGGGTGCATGAGTGTCTGAGTGAGTGTCTAAGTTGGTATGGGAGAGGGTGTGAGAGTGTCTGAGTGGGTTTGTGAGTGCTTCTATGCATATGTGAGCCTGTCTGTGAGTGGGTGCATGAGTCTCTGAGTGGGTCTGTGAGTGGGTGTGTGAGTCTGAGTGGGTATGTGAGTGGGTGTGCGAGTCTCTGAGTAGGTCTGTGAGTCAGTGTGTGAGTCTCTGTGTAGATGTGTGAGTGAGTGTGAGGGAGTATGAGTGGTTCTGTAAGTGGTTGTGTGAGTGTCTCATTGGGTCTATGAGTGGGTGTACATCTCTTAGTGAGTCTGTGAGTGGGTGCATGAATGTCTGAATGGATCTGCATGTGGCTGTGAGGTTGTTTGAGTGGTTCTGTGAGTGAGTGCATGAGTGGGTTCATGAGTGGGCGTGAGAGTGTCTGAGCAGGTCTGTGAGTGGGTGTCTAAGTGGGTCTGTGAGTGGGTGTATCATTGCCTGAGTGGGTCTGTCAGTCAGTGGGTGAGTGACTGAGTGTGTGAGTGGGTGTTAAAGTATCTGTGTGGGTGTGCCATTAGCTATGTCAGTGACTGAGCCACAATGGAACCGCACCTGCCCCTTTATCCAAAATGAGTCCACAGTTTTGCACAAAATATCTACCCAAGTGGAGTACTTTCTACTATTTAGTTACTAAGTGCTACCTCCTTGAATAAATGTCCAGTACGTATTCTACACTGAAGCCACATAATGGAGCACGTGGAAATATCACCAGTGACTTTGTGTGTGTTTTGGCAATGTGATTGTTCCAGAAATTTGTGATTACATGAATTTTCCTATAGAGAAGACGTCGCGAGTACAAAGCGGTAAATCTCCACCAAACAAAGGTCCTTCTTCTTAACTATATGAAGTGAGTGCTTCTTTGTTTGGTGGAGAAGTCCTCAAATTCCTCAGCCTCAAGAATGCATCACCATAATCGGTGCAAAAAGTGCTGGGGGCCTTTTGCTAAGCTGCTGATCATCCTGGCGAAAAGCAGGAAGACCATTGCAGACTAATAAGGTGTACGGGGCAGGGCCAAACTGACAGCACTTCAGGTGATTTTGCACATTTGTATACTGGTAGTCATTTAAAGGTATCCACTTGTCACAGTTGCTACATATTGCTCTCCAATAGATCAACAATGCATCCGCCTTCACAAAGCATTGCAGATCATTTTTCAATGTCGAACTGCAGAGAAAACACACTTGCCTTTGTCAAGCTCAGGCGATCAGGACCATTTGTCCTTTACAGAAGTGGAGCTTCAATTGGGGCACCTGCTATGTTTATCTATATAAGTGTTTCCTGTTGAGGTTTCATTTCTGTAAAAGTTTATCAGGTCCTCACGCCAGCCCCCCCTGTGACAGTTCTCCTGTCCAGCTTGCCTGCAGTCCACTATCATATGCTGCCTGTCTACCCCCTGCCCACTGTTTGTGCCTCCACTGCTTCTTTCTTGCTCTGTTGTGCTTTTTCTGCCATTTTTTATGCCTCTCCTGCTCGTTTTTCTGCCCTTTCTTTTGCCTTTTCTGCAGTCGTATGACAGAGGCACGCATGGCTAAATCACGTGTGCCTTTACCACACAGCCCTAAAAGCGACCCCAGCCATAAAAACTAACCCCACCAAACCAGGCCCCATCTCCCTTACCTGTCCATGTCCGGATCTTCCTGTTCCAACGCTTCCACCTCTTCTCGCTGCCCATCCTGAACACTAGCACGCTATCCGCACTAACCACCCATATGCGTGGTTAAGGCAGATGCGTTGTTCAGGTCAGCATGGTTGCGTTTGCGGTGTTCCGCCATGCGTGACTCTGCCCACGTTGCTCCAAACGTTCACCCATTATGCTTATATTTCGGCCCTCAGTTTTGCCTCCTTTTCAGCTTGTTTTCTGCCCTCTGTTTTACCCTCATCTAATCTGGTTTACCTTTTCTGCTCCTTTCTGCTCTCTGTTTTGCCTTCTGCTAATTTTTCTACCCTCTATTTTGCATTTCATCTTTGTTTTCTGTAAACTGTGAAGAAATCAGGTGCCCCAGCGGTGCAGACTCACTACACGCGGGGATGGTTCAATCTACGAGTAGGGATTTTATCTGATCTGGTGCCAGAAAACCTCTAGCTCAGGACAAGTAGCAAACACGTGCACTATATTAGCAACATTCAGGCTGCATTTTGGGGTATTTGTCCCGGTCTCTACCCCAGCTTCCCCTTTTTATGGGCCAGCTAACGATCCTCTCTGGAGTATTGATCTGTCTAAAGTTTCCAATGCATGATTAACTACTGTGGGAACAATGTCTGACTCCAGGATCTTGCTCTATTTTATAGCCAGCGTTTCACAATCATCCATCCTCAACTTACACAGGCATTGGTATATAGTGCTAATTACTGATTTCGGAATTTTGCCATACAGGCATGTCCACACCACAGAATTCGCCACTGTTTTTAGAGCCTGACATCTAAAAAAATAATCCCTAATCTGTAGATATTTAAAAAACATCTGAGGTGGGAGTTCAAACGAAAGTTGTACGTTTTCAAATGACCGGATCCCATTATGATCATATAAGTGCCCCTGACAATTAATACCAGAGCTGGCTCATTGTCTACCAATTGGATCCTGGAAAACCTCCGGGAACAACAGGTTGCCCCATAGTGGAAGCTTGTCATGCATGAGAGACAAAGAGCATTTAGTTAGAATTTAACGCCATATGCATACAATATCCCTGATAGTCTTAAAACAAACTTGTTTAAAATAATTAGGATCGCTAGTTCTGTATAGGAAATTCTACTATCATTGCCTAAAACAAGGCGATGACAGAACTCTTTTTTGTGTGAGGACAAGAGACTGTGAATGCAGCTGGCAAATGCTGCCCAATATAAAACTACTTAACACCCTCTCTAACTTCCTAAAAAAAATTAGGAACACATAGGTGAATAGATTGAAATAAATACAAGCATTTGCAATGCAATAGGTCTCGCATTTATAAGAGTTTGAGCTATTGGCATTGTAAATTTACAATGCCTTTTATTTATGTTTTGGTTTTAAAACAAATATAAGGCATTGTCATTTACAATGTCAGTAGCATAAACTCGCATAAAAGCAGTGTGTGGAGTGCAGCAGTGTGCGGCGTGCAGCAGTGTGCGGCGTGCAGCAGTGTGCGGCGTGCAGCAGTGTGCGGCGTGCACCAGTGTGCACTGCGGCGTGCAGCAGTGTGCGGCGTGCAGAAGTGTGCGGCGTGCAGGAGTGTGCACTGCGGCGTGCAGCAGTGTGCGGCGTGCAGAAGTGTGCGGCGTGCAGGAGTGTGCGGCGTGCAGCAGTGTGTTTCGCGTAGCAGTGTTTCGTGTAGCAGTGTGAGGCATGCAGCACTGTGTGGCGTGCAGCGGCGTGCAGCAGTGTGCAGCGTGCAGCAGTGTGTGGCGTGCAGCAGTGTGCTGCGTGCAGTGTGCTGTTTGCAGCAGTGTGCTGCGTGCAGCAGTGTCATGCAGCATGCAGCAGTGAGTAATGCAGCAGTGTGCAGCAGTGTGTGGCGTGCAGCAGTGTGTATGGCTGGGCATGCTACCTTTATTTTTAAAACCCTGGATGTTGGAATTTGAGATGTTCAAGAGACCACTATCTACATACATTTCTGATTATTAAAGCCGAAGTACAATGCTCAAAATTAGCATAGCAAACATGCAAAATCTATCACACTCTTCTTAGATCTAGGGAGAAAACTTCAGTCTTTTAGTGGAACTTTCTTTTTATTTCGAGCTATCAACATGAGGACGGCAGGTAAGATATATCCGCTTCTCATCTTTACTGAAGTTCAGATATACAAAGAGAGCAACAACTCTTGGTGGTTAGAGTAGTGAAAGCGTAAGCTGCACGTGATAAAAATTAATGTAAAGAATGTGGAGGAGACACGGCCCTAAAACAGTTAAATAAAGCAGCAAGAAGCACAGGGGGGATTACTGCAACCATTGAACTTTAAGATAGATATGGAATTACGCTGCACTTACTAAGAAAGATGAACAACTGGACAAGCAAGATTCGAAGGCAGAACCTCCAAAAAACAGTACTTAAGGTCACAAGTTTCCTGTTCTCACCAAGGTGTCAATGAAAAGTCAGAATTATCGGTGAGTCCTGGGAAACAGTGCAACAAAACAAGTTTATGCAAAGCGAAGAAAGGGGGACACGATGAGATTGAGGGATGCTCCCATATGATTAAAAATAGGGCATTATCTGTTTAACTCTTAGCTGGCCGCTGTGTACAGGAGCTATCTATATCTGTGAGCCTGAAGTCAGAACCTGTTTGTGATTAGCTTGAGTATAGTACATCTTAAAAGTTTATGCTCCAGGGGAAGCAGCTAATAACAAGACAAGCCCGGCGGAGTGTGGCGCGCACGCTTGGCGGGGGAGCGCATTCCAGGCGGGGGAGCGGACCCTTTGAAGTGCGATGCCAAACGGATTGCATGGCGGCACGATGTGCGTGATTGTGCGCGTGCTCGCCATGCAATCCGCTTTTCGGAGCACTTTTAAATGCCCCTTACTATAGTCTCGCTTTGCGATCGCTTACGCGATAGCAAGGCGAGACCTAATAAAAACTTTGGAAGTACTTTCATTTTTATGATGTTGCATTTTTCCCATTATGCCAATTGAAAATGTATGCCAACGACCCAGTTTTTTGGTTATGGATTGCAGCAATGAATCATAATTTAATGTTAATATACGTTCAATCTGTCGAGAGATATAAACCCCCAGATAAGTGGCTGTAGGACAAGCGCCCAGGACCATTGTCTCAGGCTGAAAATTAAGAAGCACTTGTGTCTTATTGACATTTAGCTTATATTCAGAGAACAAGCCAAACGTACTGGCTTCAAGTTCAATAGAATCTATTGCAGATATCGGGTCGGAAGGAAAAACCGTTATGTCGTTGGCATAGGAGTTAACTTTCAGCTGACACCTTCTTGAAATCAAGATTAATATCTGAGTATTATTATGCATCACACAGATGAATGGCTCGATGTATAAGGCAAAAAGTAAAGGGGTAAGAGGACATCCCTGTCTAGTTCTGCAGCGTATTGGAAAAGGAGATGAATGTAAAGTGTCATACTGCAGTTTGGCCTATGGGTTATTATACAAAACTTGTATTCATTTTATATATTTTTCACCTAGGCCAAATGATAAAAGAGTTGCCCACAGGTTGCCCCAGGCCACCTGGTCAAATGCCTTTTCGGCATCCGGCAAGACCATCCCACTATGCCTTGTTGACTTCCTAGCTAAATCGAACACCATGACTGTGGTGTTGAAATGGGCTGTAGTATCCCTACCCTGAATAAAGCCATGTTGCTGTTGAGATACTAATCCAGTCATCATGGGTGCAAGTCTGGTAGCTAAGATTTTAGCAACAATCTTGGCATCTGTATTTAAAAGCGATATTGGCCGATAAGAGCTACATTGCTCTGATGGCTTATCTTTTTTTTTTTTTTAAGAAATCAATGTTCGTCATATTACATGATTCAGGGGCCATACCATGAGCCCCAATATCCTGCATAACCTCCCTCATAAGTGGGACTATAATACTCTTAAAGGTCTTATAGCTTCTGGTAAGGCAGCTGGTAATGAATCCTCCCCAGCTGCCTTACCAGAAGGTAACATAGACAAAGCTTCAGAGATTTCATCATCTGAGATTTCTAGATCAAGTAAAGCTGAGTCTGCTTTACTCAGGATTAGAATATTACTATTATTTAAGTAATTCTGGAGCCCGTCCTGATCTAACGAATGAGTTTGTATAGAGAGTTTCTGGTAAAACAAAGTTCAACTATAGCCTGCGAGTTAGTATATGATATACAGTTCTCCCCTTTGATAGCCTTTATTTGTTTGTTAGCTCTATTTTCTGCCTGCTAATAAGCCAGCGCCCGCCCAATAATTTTGCTATATTCATATTGAAGGGAACGCTGCTTATTGTAGCTCACAGCTATTTTTTCCTTTATAGTCCTGCTCAAAGAAAGATGTTTATCTATTAATAAGATATACAACTGCTCCTAATTTTGAGGCCTTCATCGAATTGCATCTGCAAGAAGGAGTTCTATTGTTGAAAGAGCTTGAAAAGCAGCTCCAGCCATACGTTCGCATCTTGGTTAGTAGAGTCATTACCATAGTTAAGAACACAGTTAAATTCCCCATGATTGGACATTCATTCCCCTGCCATTCTAAAAACTCTAGATTTAAAAAGTCAAAATCCTTGGGATCATCAACATTAGGTCCGTAAATTGCACAGACCACGTACTTAGTACTATTGATCTCTCGCTGCGCAATTGCCCGTGTTCCTCGACAGTCATTTTTTACTCAAATGTCTTGATCCCTAATATTGTAACCCCTCTTATAGAGGCTCTCTGGGATGTGCAAACAATTGTTTGGTAACCAAGCTGCTTAAAAAGCCCATGATCTTTATAGGCTAAGTGAGTTTCTGTCAGAAGCACAATATGGGGCCAATACATTTTCAGTTCCTCCCGCACTAATTGACGTTTGCTTCCATTATTTAGGCCTGATACATTCCAGGCCATACATCTAATTAGCCCCATAAAGATTCGTAGTTAATAGCATTGCCAAGATCATTAAATGCCAGCCCATACTTCCTCAACAAAATATATTCACTAAAGTACCTGTCAACCTTATAACCCCTCATGTATTCGCCAATACAGCTCCCTGCCACCCTGTTTGGCCCCTTATTAGCACCCCTTTTGACATTTTTTCCTGCACCATCTCCCCTCTCTACCCTGAATCTCCTCACCACGACCCCGTATTGTGAAAAAGGAATCACCTCCCTTAAATGCTGCCAGTAAAAAGGGCAGCTATCAGGAGGCAGAACACCCAAAGTGCCCCCCACCTTGCCTCAACCACAAGAAAGAAAAGTAAAGCTGTGAGCATGTAGCAAAATGTATAAGAAACGTAATCTCATATTGTGGGCCCATATATTTAATCTAGGTTGTTAAGTCTTCTTGGCAGCCACTAATTGCCATTGACTTAAGGCTTGCTTAGCCTCCTGTTCAATATATAAGAACTGAAAGTGTCCATCTTTTATAGCCTTTAATCGGGTGAGCTCCTGTAGAAAGACTAGTACACCTGCTGCTTTGAGCGGGTCGATGAGCTGTCGCAGCTTCCAGCATCTGTCCATAGTAGCTTTGCACAAGTCTGATCTGACAAAGATGGAGTAAGAGTCCACCAGTATAGGGGTGCCCGGGCGGGCTTTAATGGGTATAGGCTATCTCAATAAAAAATTACCAGAAAAGATTAGCAGCGGTATAAGATAGCGAGAGCTCGCCTTATATGACAAAAGTTGCAATCTGTGAGCCCACTGTATTTGGCAGTCCCAATCCCAATCTGCAATGTTCCTTTTGGAATAACTGGACTACAAAGGCTCGGGGATCAGAGCCTTCCTTTCCTTCAGGAACCCCGAACAGCCTTAAATTATTGCGGTGTTGCTGGTTTTCTAGATCTTCCACTTTTGTCTGCAGAAAGGGTAGTTGATCATCATGTATTTGTACTAATCTTGTAGTAGAAGTAGTGGCCTCCTCTGTCTCTGCAACCTGTTGTTGTATTTCAGCTCTGTTTCTTATGAGTGTGGTGACCTTGCTTATCACTTCTCCCAGAGACTGCTGAGTTAAAAGGTTGTCTGCCCTGGCCTGCGCATAAAACTCATGGGCCTTCAATCTTTGGTCCTGCAGTACCTGGAGGATTAGAGAAAGTGAAGGCTCTTTAGCACTCTGTGTACACTTCGAAGGCAGCATTTACATGGCTGCCCCCCCCCGCTACAGGACAACCAGATGTTGACCCAGTGCCCGGGCAATCGGGGCTTGGAAGCGATAGGTGGATTGGTCATGAAGGCCCTGGCTAGGACCTGAACTGCACCAAATACCTGAACTTGATATCCATGATATGATGGCTTTCACATCACCCTTAGCTTTACCCCATTTTCGCAGGGGACTGCCATCTGGGGAAGCCTTTGTTCAAGTAGCAGGGCTGTGATGTTGCTGACTACCATAGCATTCAATGTCTCTTTTCACAATCTTGGTTATTTTAGATTTGCCCTTTTTCCCGGGGGAGAGACTTAGCATCCTCTAAAGATTTTACAGCTCCTGGCAAGACACCTAGCTCAGTCTGAGGCAGAACAGTTAATGTTGGGCTGTTGTTTGTATCCTGCTGCTCATGCGCCACCCCCAGAGACCTGTTGCCTTTCTGCTGTCTGAGCTGAATAATGATCCCTGAAAGCCGATGTACCCATGTCATTATAATCCTCTTTATAGTCCAAAGCTTCCGGACCAGATGGTCTTAGCCCCGAGGAATCTTCTGTAGAAGGGCAATCAGGTTTAATATTACCTCCTTTCAGCAAGCTTGCTGTTACATGATGTAGCGAAGCCACCGCTGTGAACTGCATCTCAGAGGGATCGCCATTGAGTGTAGCTTTGTTGCCTTCAATTGCAACATTATCGCCCTGGAAAGACCTGGCCTGTGGTGTCCCTCTGTGGATTCATCTGTCATGCAACCACGGCTGGGTGGACGGCCAGCTGAACCCATTAGGTGCCAGACAAAACCTCAAATGAGTTCTCTAATTTACACATAGTTAAAGTGTTGACATTTGCTAAGGCCACAAAAATGTAGATAGGGGCTTGAAAAATCGGAAGCCACACCAACCTCTCTACACACCTGATAGTACCCCAACCCTAAAACGTCCTACAAAACAATGCTGAAAGAGGCTTTTTTTATTTCAAATAATAATGTATTTGCTGAGGAGGGATGTCACCAGTGTCAGCTACCCTACAATTGAGGAAGGAGCACAAGTAAGGCCCTCTTCTCTCCACAAAACGTCAAGGACCTTCTTGGTTTTATCTTTCTTTTCGACATGCCCCAGTACTCCAGATTTTCTTTCTTTAGTTTTCAATATATGTTTTTTGGATTGTGTGTGTGTGTGTACTTTTCTATTTTTGTCTTTTAATTATTTTTGATGCTTTTCCTAGCATTTTTCACTCATGTGTTACATTTCCAACATGTGTTATAAATCAGTGTGACAGCACAAATTACCTTACTGTGCCAATAACAGCCCTTCCAACTTTTGGTGTCGCTTGTGAAAGGTTAAGCATTTAATTTCTGGATCACACATGCGCTTACATTTGTGCATGCAGTGACAACAATTGCCTTAATTTGTATGTTCATTATTTTTCATTTTCTCACGATCAGCTCTGTATATACACGTCGTACATCCGAACATGTAAATGTTATGCAAGAGGTAAAATTGATGTTTTATGCGTGGGCAGATTAAGTGATTTGCCCAGAATCACAGGATGCTGAGTCAACAACAGGACTCGAGCATGGTTCCATCGCCTCAAAGTCGCCAGATTTGTTTGTAACGATACACACAGCAAAACCTTTCTTTCTCGGAAAACATACACTGCGACTGCGAGTGCCTGCTTTGTCTTACAGCCACATGCGCACTGTGGATTATATTCATTAAGAACGTTGCCCTTTTATATCACAGTGACAATATACTTCATTTCGTTTTTCAACATACTTTTCTTAAAGTTCTTGCACAAACCTTTGGTGTCGCTTGGGAAATGTGTGCATACAATGACAATTGCTTTGTCGATTAAATTTGTGCATTCAATGACAATAGCCTTCATGCTTGAGTTCTTAATGCTTACATTGTTTACGATTAGTCCCCTTTATGTACAAGGCGTACATGCTTACATTTAATTGTTATGCGAGAGGTCAAATTGATGTTAGGCACGGGCAGATTAAGTGGCTTGCCCAGAATCACAGGGTGTTGAGCAGGGGCTTGAACGTGGTTCCCCAGCTCTAAAGTGGGCAGCCCCGCTCGTAACTATACCCATAACAATGCTGAGGACGGCATGCAATTTTCATACTAAATTACCGATAACGAAGGACGTTGCCTTCTTCCAACATTTCACTGTGAATGCTTGAAAGAAGACTCACACATACATTTTTGATACTTAAACTGCTACGATTCAACTTCATGTCCTGGTGGGCACCTCTGCGTTTAAAACATCTCTTTATACCATTAAAACAGCAAGCTATAAACAAAACAACATCCTACTATCTTAATCCCTTCACTTTCTTTACCTTGTGGGTGTCCAACATGGGCCCAGAGGCCAATCGTCAAAAGCATAATCATAATCACCTAAATCACATGCCCATTGAGCATCTGCCACTTCAATTAAAAATAAACATATTCTGATTCTTTCAATTGTTTATTTGACTACATGTTTTTTGGGATGAAATCTGTTTATTGAAGTTTGTTTTACAAGTTTCATACATGGTTAGCACTTTTGGAGCAACATTTTCCTAAGTATACATGGTAGTAATGGGACGGAGTACAATAGTGGGATTTACCTTGCATTACATTCATCTGTCTGAAGTGTCATCAAAATACTTGCAAGTCATATCACTTATCCCTTTAGTAATGTGAGCTTTACGAATTCGGACAGGGTGTGTTCTGTAAACAATGCTTCGCTTCAATGGGACCAGTCCTTTAGCTAGCAATAAACAGGTGAACTGAGTAAAAAGAAAAGTTAACATCAACAAAAATCTCCTGTATTCCCCTCACCTGCCCCCCTCCTCCCCACAGCAAAGCAGTTTCACACATATTAAGCAGTGAATTGGTATTAACATAGGGATGCTATGACCAGATGGTGGCTTGGAACCATGTGTAGAGCATGTGGTGTGTAGCACCTACAGCTCCAATAGCCAGCGCTATGTTAGTGTGCCATATCGTCTGATAGGTGCAGTGGTGAGTTTGTATCCCGTGTGGGGGCCAACTGAGCAATATTCCGTAGGTCTTCTAATATAGTATCCCAATTGGATGCCATAGGGTGTTTGCGAAGCCCTAGATTGTCCTCTGTGCAGTGTGACTCTTTCCACTTGAGCCCAAGCCAAAAGGGACTGCGTCCAAGTCGTGAATGATGGGGGCTCCTCTGTCTTCCATTTACGAGTGATGAGGCATTTGGCTGTTATCAGCACCAGGTTAAGGAAGAGTAAAGTGACCCTGTTTTTTAGGTCTCGCCTGGCGAAAGCAGCGCATGCGCTGCGTTCGCATGCGGAGCACCTTTTGGAATCAATTCTGCGAGGGCTGTAATGCACGCGTCTGCAATGGACAAAGATGGCTGCTCTCGCCATTTGTCCATTTCAAACAGCATGCGCTTGTCCGTAGGGACTGTGGACAGTCCCACGCCATCTTGCGTAGCTTTCATTGTCATAGCAACGAAAATGCCGCTTCGCGTGTGCTCTTAATTAGGTTGGCCTTCACGCGATCGCTTTCGCGATCGCTTTCACTTTCACAGCCAGCTTGTTTTCTTTTTGTTAATAAACATTTTCAAAATACCGATTCAGTGTGTGCAGATTTCTCTCACGTCATTACCCTAACTGACCTTAGTAACGTTTACATTTGATTTCCACCAGAAGTATGCTAACACAGAGCAAAGTTCATATCATGAATTCAATTTTATGTTTAAAATTCTCTTTCACTTCTTTAGCATATTAACAAGGCAACATGTCATATCGGCATAATTGCTTCTATAATTATTTATGTTTGCAGCGTACCTTTGTTGTCAATGTAATGACAGGCCTCTTGACACTGGTGGAGATCTCATTTACAGCAGCAGTTGCAAGGGGTGGGTAGGACCATTGGAGTGCACTCCATGAGCATTGTCCTTTAGCCCTGTGCATAGCCTCTGTTAGTGCGGTGGGCCTGTGTGTGTTGTGCACGATCCCAATGAAGGCTGATCTGAAAATGGGATCACTTTCTGCTGAGCATGTGCATGAAAGGTGACCGTGTAAGTCCTACTGTCTACCATGTTTGTGTGTGCTCCTTGAGTTCAGTCTCAACAGGGGCTGCTCTGAAGGGAAAAAGGGGCCTTGCAGACAAATCATTTACTATCTAATGTGTGAGTGTGGGGGGGTGTCTGCATGTGTCTGTCCGCTGGCGCTAGGGAGGAGGGAAGGAGGAGGAAACATGATGCCATGTCACTCTGGAATTGGTTTGAGGAGCTGAGGAGTCATCGCGCTCTGTTGACTATCTATGTGGCGAATGCGCCTAAATGAGCTGTCTCATGCCACTCACAATATTTGTACATTTGTTTACAAGTTCAAAGGGGTTGATTTCAGCAACATGTGAAGGACAAAAGACTTAGTAGACCCTGTCTGGGGTTGAACCTTGCCCAGGCTGAAAGCTTTCTTACCAATTGAAAGGATAACAATTAAGCTAAATATAGAGGTCTTTGGGCGTATGCACCCAGACAAGCCCTGGATAGGGCCACGGAGCAGTATATGACCACACTCCTTGACACTGGAACTCCCTGAACTCCCTTGCAAGAGTCTCCAACTGAGTGCCACCTCTGGTGTGGCACAGTTGCAGACTGACTGACAGCGCTTGTGTAGCACACACTGCCTGGGTCACCATGGGCCTTTGTGCCAATGTGCTTGCTTCAGGAATGTGGAACAGACATTCACATTACAGCAAATCCTCATTTGAGTGGGAGCCACTCTCATGTATGTAGGTATGCATTCTGCCACAGACGGCTGGGAGATTAATGAATTATGTAAAGATTTTGTTTCATTTCCTGGACCATATTTGGCACACTGACAGTTGCATCCTGCCAGAGTAACATACTGCAGCGCACTGATCCCAGCCTGAGGGTGACTACAGATGGCTGTGAGAAATGCAAACCAGTGATCTTGTTTTATTTCAATCAAATAAAGTACGGGATGCGCTGGCAGGTGATATACTACCAACCAAGAGAGACAAGCATTGGCATAGCCAATAGGTCTCGCTTTTGGGACCTTATAAGTATTTAGTTATGCAGCACAATATCCTTGGTGCAACAACATCAACTGTTGCATGGCTAAACACTTATAAGGTCCCAAAGGCGAGACCTATTGGCTATGCCAATGCTTGTCTTAGTCCTGCAATAGAAACCGAGAATGCACACCTCCCAGGCCTGCAGCTCCAAGCATCCTGTGCAGGCAGATAATTGTGTAGTGACTCCCTGCCAATAGTTTTGTAGATTCTGACATCCCCAGAGCATGTGTAAGAGGTCAGTATCTATGAGAGAACAGCGAATGGAGTCGGCACCTGCACGCCAGAAGTATCCGTTTATTTTTGCCGTGGTGAGGTACGCTCTCTGTATTATGTAGTATAGTATTAAACAAAATCTGGCATTGCGGGGGATATATGTTGGGACCCGCAGCAGCAGGCTTCCATTCCTTGTGGTGCAGGGATGGGCCAGTGCCTCGTCCCGCTTTAGACGAACGGGGTGAGCGTGGGACCAGTATGTGAGTGCAGCAAGTCCGCATAACCAGCGAATCTGATGTCTGCCTGGTTCCATTAAATACAGGTATTGCACAGTGACATGCGTTGGCTGCTCCAGCACCATATTGCCCTATCGATTTCCTAGGACAATCACTAGGGAGGTATATAAGGGGAAGTGACCTGGTGGGAGGACGTCCTCCGCCATTAGGGACTGGTAGGTTGGAGATTATTGTCACTGTAAAGGTCCCCGATTGTGTGGTTACCTGTTTCGTGCCAGGCGGTCAATTCCGCAGATAATGTAGTGGCATTTCGTCTGGGTATACCAAGCAAGGTTATCACTGGAGCATAAAGGGCCACTGCTCCTTTGAAAAAGAAAGTACGGATTAAACAATGATGCGCTACCCCCAACAGCAGGGATTTAGGTTTGGGCGCTAGTGTGCAGGGGTGGAACATGTGCAGTACATCCTGTAGACCACGGGCTGGTGCCATTATCGCTGTGCCCGTAAGTTGTAAGCCTGACATCCATTTAGCAACCCATTGGAGTTGGGAGGCAAAATAGTAGTGCTCAAAGTGGGGCACTGCAAGTCTGCTACAATCTGTGGGTAAAAAGTTTTGACAGGGCTACCCTTCAGCGGGAGTGGTTCCATATGAAATCCTGTGACAGCTTTTCCAGAGACTGGAAATCGGTAGCAGGAATGTAGAGAGGGAGATTAGCAAAATAATAAAGGAGGCGAGGAAGAGCGACCATTTTAACGAGTGCTATGCATCCTGCCACTGACAGCTGCAATGTACACCAGAAAGCGTTCTGTGCTCTCAGCGAGGCAACAGCCAATTGCAGAGTGCCATCATATAAATCCTCTTCCGCGTGGTACACCATGATGCCTAGGTAGCGGAATGAGGAGGGTTGTCAGGGCACGTGGGTCTCATCAAAAAACAGCTGTGGGTCTGCCAATCAGCAGGTGAAGGAGAACAAACAAGATTTGGTCCTATTGACCTCGAAGTCAGATAGATGGGCAAAGCAGTCTTACCTGAGGGCTAATTGTCCGGGATGGAATGAAGGTTGCAAAGATAGATGAGCAAGTCGTCAGCTTAGAGAGAGACGGAATGCAAGCAATTGTCCAGTAGAATTCCCCATTATGCGCTGTCGGCGCAGAGGGCAAGAGCCAGGGGTTCTATAGCTAGTGAGAAAAGTAGGGGTGAAAGTGGGCAGCCTTGGTGGGTTCCCCTGTGAATCTGGAATGAATCTGATATCAGGGGCCCAGTTTTGACCTTCATCGACAGGGCAAGTGTATAATAGTTAGCCAGTTTTAGATAGTGACATTTAATGCCTTAGTGTTTAGTGTTTCAAATAGAAAAGCTCATTCCAGTGACTCAAAGGCTGGCCAAACCCAGTATCAGACAGCCCACTCAGGCCACATTTCCGGGGCATATTTTAGGACTCGGAAGAAGCGTCTTAGGTTTAAGGACTGTGCAATGGCACCAATCCATTCTGGTCAATGTGTACCAACATGGGTACCATGGGTGTCAGCCATGTCACTAGGATCTTGGCGAGCAATTTATCATCTGTGTTAAGCAGCGCTAGAGGCTGGTAAGATCCCAGTTCAGTGGGGTCTTTGTGTGGCTTATGGACTGAGGTCAGCAGTTCTTTGCATATAGAGAGAGGAAGGCAGGAGGCTTCCAAAGCCTCATCGTATAGGGTGAGCAATTTAGGGGAAAGGATAGGTGTGTATGCCTTGTAAAATTCGACAGGCAAGCCGTCTGGGCCTGAGGTTTTGCCTGTGGCCAGGGCCTTGATCGCCTCTTTTACTTCGAATAGCGTGACTGGAGCATTTAGCTACGCTTTTTGATTGGGGTAAGACAGGGCAGGCGAATCACATTAAAGAAGGCGCCTATGTATGGGGGAAGAGCGGTGAGTCTGGATTAGTATATTAAGGAGTAGTGTTGGGTCCGTTCTAGGTATATGTCTCGCTGCGTGTAAGTTGTCAGTAGTGAATTTCAGTGCCACAATGGAGTGTCGGAGATGGTCCTATCTTATTAGCCATGCCAGTGCTATCCTAGACATATCAATAGTAGTATGTGTGCTTGCAGAGTCAGCAGCATAGTTCAAACAATGCAGCCGCTCCTGAAGGGAGACATGTTTGCGTTGTGCAGCCAGCAGGGGGCGAGAGCTATCGGGGTTACGTGCTGCGTCCGCCTCATGTTGCAAGAGGCTGTGTTCTATGTGAGATATATCAGCGTCCAGTTCCCGAAACAGACATTCCAAGCCACCCCTAAGCAGTGGCCTCTGGCTGCCACTTTGAGTGCATCCCACTCAACTAGTCTGGATGCTTCTGACCCATGATTGTATTAGAAATATTCTTTGATAGTGGCATGTAAAGAGGAGTGAAATGGGGGGGTCTTCTAGCGCCGCTGGTTGTAAGCGTCAAGGAGGAGGGCCATTATCCCATGTTAGCTGAAGGCATCGTCAACAGTGATCTGAATGGGTATGACCCAGGTAGTCAGTATATGTTACAAAGGGCAGTTGGGACTCTGTGCAAATGAATTGGTCGGACCTGACATGGAGATAATGTGATGAGGAATAAAAAGAGCACACTTTTGTGTTAGCATGGCACTGCCTCCAGATGTCTACCATGTGCCAGTGCTGAAGCCAATCACTTAACGCATTGGAGGTGCCAGGGTGCTGGGTAAAGGAGGGAAGGATCTGTCAAAGTCTGTGTTAACAATACAGGTAAAATCCTCACCTAGTAACCAGGGTATTTCACTCCAGCAAGAGAGAATCATTGACAGCCGTCAGAGACACAGAGTCTGCCCCGTGTTAGGAGCATATATGCTACCAATAGGAATGTGTCAGCCATCAAGGTGGCCCTTGACAAGGACGTAGCGGCCTTCACTGTCGGTCACTACCTCTTCAGTGGAAAAGGGGTCCCCAGGTCTGATCCATAGCCAGACCCCTTGTGTACAGTAGACGTTAGTAGCATAGACCTGTCCCCACAACAGTGTTGGAGTGTGTTCACTTCAGCTAATGTTTAGTGAGTTTCTTCAATAATGGCTACTTGTGTGGAGGGGCACTTGAGGTAAGCATAGACGGTGTATCAGCGGGAGGAGGTGTACATGCCATGCATGTTCCAGGTTATAAAAGTTGTGTGTGTCATGTCAGTGATGTGAGTACAGGAAGAGGACTGGGTGACATTAGTGACCAGGCTTGTGGCTATAGTGGAAAGGTATAGCGGTGAGTATCGGGTTAAATCATGACAGGGCATAGAGGCAACACCAATTGGGGAAGGGAGAACATGGGATGTAACCATTTAACATCGGTGGGCGGTCAAACAGTGGGTCTACCTGTCCTAACTTGTTGAAAAATGTATACAAAATACAGCAGTAAAACTAGAGAATGAGGGTCTTGTTGGTGGGAGGTGCAGTGGCCAAGGACGGTGTACCCCATACAATGTTGATGTGTGCGTTCCAGCCGATGTAAGAGTTCTCTAGGGGTGATCATGTGCCTCATGTGTGTGTGGTGTGTGAGCTAGCATTATGATGGGGGCTGAGTATCTATAATTGGAATGACAGCCAGTAACAACAACAACAGCATGCAACGTCACGTTAGCACACATAGCTGGTTGCCATTAATGCGTCATGTGCCAGTAAGGGCAGTTCAGATAATGTCATTGGCTGTCTGCGGGGTGACCTCTGATGGTGCCAAAGCATCAGTAGCCACAGGCCAAGTAGTAAGGGAATTGTCCTCACTTGAAGACCGCACAGATCTTTCATCTGGGTTGGTGTCAGGTCAAGTGTCGCTGATTGCCACTGCAGACTAGAGAGCCCATCTTCTTTCCTGTATGACCTGCTCCAGGTCTGGGACTGCCGTAGGCCTGAGAGGTTGTCTTGCCATTCTGCATCCTCAACAGTGTTGTCTGCCACCAGACCTGACGGCGGCTGGTTCTTCTTCCCCAGCGCAATGGGGTGAAGTGAGTCCGAAGTCTCCAGCCATTTCTAAGCGTCTTCTGGTGAATTGAAGAAACAAGTCTTTCCATAAGTCACAACCCATAGTCTTGCTGGAAAGAGCACTAAATATTTCAGGCTCAGGTCACGCAGGCGAAGTTTGACAGCTAGGAAGGAGGCCCTATGACATTGCACTGTTACTGTGTAATCTGGGAACAACATAATGCGTGCATTGCCCACCACAATTTCATTAAGTTTCCTGGCTTCACACAGAATGATGTCTCTGTCATGGTAATGGAGTTGGCTGATTAACATCAGTCTGGGGCTAGAGCCAGGTGGGGGCCTCCACGTCGAGAAGAACTGTGTAAGGGAATCAGGTGGCAGCAGGTTTCGCAACCAGTTATCCAGATAGGAGACAGGGTTATGTCCTTCTGAAAAGCCCACCACACACATGTTAAATCTGCATGAGCGGCCTTCAGCATCTTCAGCTCTGGCTTCAAGGGTGTGAATTCAGTCCATTAACAGCTGGATTGATGATGTAATTTCCCTGGATGCCAGTTGGAGCAATAGTTCGCTCAGTGGTGCACACTTTGTGTACTCTACTAGTGTACGATGATCAGTGTGGAGCAGGTTAAGGTCTGTTGCTATGCTGTCAATCTTACTTTCCAATGAGACGCAAGTGCTCTCCAGTGAGTCTTCTCCACCGCATCCAGTACCATGACCATCTTGTCTTCCAGAGATGTGGGGTGATCGCAGGTGTCTACAGGTTCAGTGGGGCAGACCAAGGTATAATCTCCACCAGTCATATTTGCGGGTGGCGCGGCGGTGCCAGAGCGGAAGCGGCTCATAATGAGGGGGGACACCCTCCCCGGGTCAAGCGCAGACTGAATTGGCTGGGAGCACGTGGTGTAATTATAATTGCATTTATATAGCGCTTACCACCCCTGATGAGGCATTGAATCACTTTTCGACGAGTAACACGCTACTCTAGAGCCCAAAAAGGTTTAGTGATAATTTAGTATAGGGAAATATGAAAATAATTTGAGCTGTGGACATGTGAATCTGTTAGTTGTATTGAAAAGGATAGTGGATGGATAGAAGAGGGAAGGGTCTAGAATGTGTTTATTTAGACATAATAGCAGTAGGAGGAGGTTTGGGATGAGTAAAGGAGAGATGGGGGGGGGGGGGAAGAGTTCCTAGAAGGGGATTAGGGAGAAAGATGAGGTATCGAATGAGTCTAGGAGGGATACACAAGAGAAGGGTATAGAAAGGCTTGTTTGGGAGACCTCAATATTAAAAGAGGTTTGAGAGGATGCAAGGAGGGGTAGAGGTGGGAAAAGTCTGGAAAGGGTTATTTTGGGGATCATAGTAGTAGAATGGGGTTTGGTATTAATCAGAGAGTAGAGGTAGAGAATATATTGAGAGAGGTATATGGTGAGATATAGGGCAGTGTATTGGAGATGCTGAATTAGGAGTAAAGTAATAAATATAAGATACATAAGTACATGGAAGGTAAATATGTATAAGGAAGGTAATATATCTGGATTTAAGTTGTATTTAATAAACTCAGACTTTCAAGTGTTTCTGTACTTTAAGCTAAATTATCTGTTTTTATATTTTGTTCCTTCTAATAATTTAACAGTTAAGCAATTGTAGCTAAATAGTTATGATAAAAATGTACTTATTTATTCAGTGACCTATATACATGTTATACCTAAAATAATATGACCTTAAGTAATATGTACATTTGCTAAGCAGACCTAACGCATATCTATATATTTATAAGCATAATCATTATACACATTTATACAAAGTAATACACATATCTAGATACATACATATAATCCAAATACATGTTTATATACACAGGGATATGCTGTATATTTATGTTTGAGTATGGTGGTTATGTGGGGAAGTGCAAACTCTTGAGAAGTCTTCTGAAGATAGGATAGTTATCCATGGCTCTTATGTTTGGGGGTAACAAGTTCTATAGTTTGGCTGCTTGAACAGAGAAGGATGTGCCACTTATGTTTTTTCTTGTATGATGGGATTTTGACGCAAGGTGCCAATCCAGAGCGAAGGTTCCTTTGTTGAATGCAATTAGTGATTTTATTACTGAAGAAGAGAGGTCCTGTTCCATGTATCGCTTTATAGATGATACAAAGCAGCTTTAATGTGGATCTTCTGGCAACCGGTAACCAATGTAGGGCATTCAAGGCACAGGAGATGTGGGCTTGTGGCTTTACATGTAGGATTAGTCTGGCAGCAGATTTCTGAATCCGTTGTAGTCTTTTCATAGTTGGTAAAGATGATCCGTGGTAGAGTCAATTGGCATAATTAGGTTTAGACGGTACAAGAAAGATAGTTGCCTGGACCTTGTGTAGAAATCCCAGGTGGTGCAGTTACGTTACAGAGTTGTTATAGTAATGAAGCTTGATCTTGCTAGTTTGTCCACTTGGGCATTCATTGATAGCTAGGAGGCCATTGTAATACTGAGGTTTAATACTTCTTTTGATACTTTATGTGGTGTTCCCAGATTGTCAGGCTAGGCGGCGAGTGGGTTATAATTTTCCAATCACCACATGTGAGTATTTCGAAGCATTCAGTTTGAGATGGCTACATGTCATCCACTGATTAGCAGCTCTGAGGCAACTGATGATTTGCGAGTTTCCAATGTCTTTGGGGATTTTCAGTTTTAGGAGTATTTGTGTGCCATCTGTATAGGTGAAATTCATTGATCAGTGCTGGTAATGATTTTGTGTAGATGTTGAAAAGCATGGGTGAGATGATAGAGCCTTGAGGGACCCCTGCTTTTGTTAAGTACAGTTTGGATAAGAAAGGGGGGGCATGGATTACATTTGTTCTGTTTAAAAGGTAGGCTGTGATCCAGTCTAGAGCAGTTCCCTCATGCCTGCTTTGTAGAGTTTTTGTATTAGAGTGTCATGGTCAACTGTGTCAGAGGTAGCTGAGAGGTCCAAGAGAAGGCCGAATCTCAACAACGAGAATTCTCATTGCGGAGATTCCGCCCCAGTGTGAAGTCTCCCCCATGACTGGGGGCCTCTGTCATGAGTGTGGAGGTCCTTTGTGAATCAGGTCTGGAGTGATTTATTGCATGGCATAATTGACAGCTAACATCTGACTACAGTGATTTGAGCTGTTTTCAAATTTTGAAGGCAGTGGCCATCCTTGCATTTCCCTTGTTTTCTGCTTCAGTATCGCTGCCACTTTATTTCAGCTTTGGCCACCTTATTTTTCTTTGATCCCTCCCACTATATAACCACCCATTAACATTTCCAAAACTGTGAAATTATAAAAAATAAGACTTATGGGGAATATTAGCTGAAGATACTAACTGCAATTAGCTGTCTCATATACTTTCTAACCATCTTTACAGTCTCTTTTGTTTACATTTCTATGCATCTTATATCTCATGCAAGCACCATCGCCCACTGTGCTTTACTCTCTCCAATTGTTGATAGAGTGGGTGAATATTGTTTTATTTTCACATCCTTTGTTACCTTTCTATTGCACTTGAACATATTAACTATAATTACTGTAATGTTTTTCATTATAGTTATTTTCCTATAAGCAATTAGAGGCAGGTGCTTGATCTCTAAATTCTATTAAGTCACTCCATTCCTGTACCTAAGCCTTAGAGAGCGTATAGCGTTTCCCCTTCAAACATCAACTGAGTCAAAAAGATCCAGATACATATTGAAAAAAAAGCAGAAATGATTTTGAGCCCATTTTTGCACCTGTGCCTACTTGCAGATGGGCAAAAGCTGCACTTGCTCGGTTTTCACACTCGGCGCTACCACCAGGTTTTTTGCTGGTTGTAACTCTGAGTGCAAAATATGTTAAATTCAGCATTAGCATGCACAAACATGCAAAAGGTTTTGTGCAAGTGTCATCCCTCCTTATTATTGTCAATTAGTAGATTGGGGCAAAAATACTGAGCAACTGGTGCAACAGTAATTTGCTCCAGGGTGTTTCGGGCCTGACATCATCAGTGAGATGTAAATGAGGTCACAATATTAGTTAATAGCTTCTGACAATATAGACATGTATGTCCTAAAATTGCTATCTCTAGAAGTTTTCACCACCCCTGCCTAAAGGATATACTGGAAGAACAGAACAAATAGTTCAAGCTAAGACTGACTCAACCAAATGCTTTTGTGACTCCTAAAATGAAGTGAAACATAAAAGGAGGGTTTTTTGAATTTCCTTTATAATCAATCGAAATGTTTTAAATTAATTTCACATTTCAAAATTATTTTGCGCTATAACATTGCTTAATTGCGCATTTATATCATGGACAAATCCCTATCTGACAAAACATATAATACATCAACAAAATAATCATGATCCCCTAAATTGAATCAAACAAACATACATACACTCATCAAACATTCATGGCCACTATACTCATACAAACTCCACACTGTACATACACTCTAAAAGACTTGGTCCTTGTAGCAACCTGTCTTCTCTTAAAGATTGATTACAACACCATTTAAATAACAAGAAACGTTTTGTGTTTTTGGTAGAAACAATAAAGTTCCAGTATTATTTTTGAAACTAACAGAGAAAGAATTTTTATGGGTGGTGCAACACAAGGACCGATCTGGTCGACGCGTTTCGAACCGTTATACTTTGGGTTCTCCTCAGGACCAACCAATTTCTGCAATGAACAATAAAAAATGCATTTTAGGAAGAAAACTACAGCTCAGAATTTCTACAAAGCACCACCAAGACAAAACCTCACCCACCTTAGAAATTGAAATCTATCTGCCTGAAATACCTTCAACTCGTTCCAAATGACGAGGAACCTAAACAGAAAACCATTTGTGTTATCGTTACTTACTTAACTGAATCCAGCTATACATACAACACAGGACAGACAACCAACTTTTGGACAACAATGGGATGCTATAACGACTTACCGGATCAGGGGAACGTGCCCTCTTTTCCGGCTAGCAATGTTTGTTTGGCTGTCGCTTTACTAAAAACAAACAAATCAATGAACTCCGATTACTACACACGTCGAATGACGTACATTTGCCGATATTCAACCTGCTTCGAGAGTAGAAACACTTACCCAGGTGAGTTAGTGCTTTCGTCTCAAAATGAGTTCCCGCGCCGGATTCTAAAACCAAAATGAAGCAATATGAGTCGTCACCAAAGCTCCTTAACAGTCCATACTATAGTCCTCTGAGCTTACTAACTCCTAGTGTTCTTACTATTGTCGCCAGAACACTTACCGGGAGTTCACCTCTCATAACTCGATGTCTGTGTCAATCCATCCGTGAGATTCACTTAGCATTGTGGGAAAATTATGACGATTTAAACCGAGCCGACTGCCGGAAGTCTGAAGATTGCTGGTAAATGTAGTTTTATCTGGCGACCAGCGAATAATGTGTAGAAAGATAGTAGGAAGGGCGACGTGGGCTTGTGGACAAATCCTTAAAAATGTTTAGAAAAAATAAAGAGTGAAGACGCTTTAACCTGAATAAGTTGAAATCACGTAATTTGTCCAAAGCAACCAAGTGGCTGCTGGGAAATGTGGTTTGAATCCCTTTGGTACAAGTGAGGAATTCTAATGGCGGTTTTTTGTATTGTAATGTAAGCTAAAACAATTCTTGATGTTTACCAAAAAGCGGAAGGGATTCCAAAAGGACCAGCGGTGGTGTGGCTATATATCAGCTGGCACTATCAGCAATCTTTCATAAAAGCAAATCCATGCATTGTTTGTTAAATCAGAAAAACAAAACACACAGGGACGTCAGTGGGTGCATCTGGACAATATCATTCTCTGATTAAACCAATGGTCTGAATATCTCTGCTACTTCATTCAGGCCGTTGATTGCCGTATTGAATTTCATAATGAGTAATGCCTCACGTTGGTTTAATCTGCCTTCCAAATCGCCTCCACGCGGGTCTCGATCAATCTTGGACAACACTGTCCATTTCAAATCCACCTCACTGTGTGACATTGTGACCCAGTGGCTGACTAATGGGGCATTTTCCACTCGTCGTCTAATCCTTGATTTATGCTGGATGATACGTTGTCGGACCTCCTGGGTTGTCTTCCCAATGTACAGCTTTGGGCAAGGACAAGTTATTGCATATACAACATTCTTCGTTTTACAATTGCTAAACGTGTTGTGTTTCCAGTGGGTAGTATTAAATGAAAAAACATCACCCTCAATGGTTTGTTCGCAACATATACATGTTCCACATTTGTGGTGACCAACAACTGGCGGTAATTCCAGCATGCTCCTTAAAGTCCGATGTTCCTGTTTTGGTAGAGCCGCCCGGACTATATAGTTGGCTACACTTTTCTCCTTCTTGTATGCAAACATGGGAGGGGTAGAAAATTCCTCATGGAGGTCCTTAATCAAATACCAATTGCCTAAGATGAGTTTCCGGAGTTGGTGGCTATTCGGGCAGAATGTTGTTACACAAACAGATCTACTGTCCTTATTCCTAGGTTTCTGCTCCAACAATGTCTCTCTTGGTGTCCACCAAGCTCTCTTTAAAGAGTGTTTGAGTAGTTTTCTGGGGTATCCCCTCTCCAGAAGGCGATCTCTCAATTTGTTGGCATGCATGAAGTATTCCTCTTTTCTTGAGCAGTTCCTACGAATTCGCAAGAACTGCCCATACGGTAAATTTTGTCTCAGACTCCGAGGATGGTTGCTAGAAAAATGTAATGCCTTGTTCCTGTCTGTCTGTTTCCTGAAAAGTGTGGTTTCAAGCTCTCCATCAGAAGCCACTACCTTAACATCCAAAAATGTAATAGATTCGTTTGATGATACGCTGCTGAATTTAATATCAATAGATCTTTCGTTGAGCCAACAGACGAACTCATCCAATGATTCCTTTGTGCCAGTCCAAATTAGGAAAATATCATCGATGTAGCGCATATAGTTAGAAATGTTTGCAGCAAATGGATTGTTGTTATATATGAAATTCTTTTCATATAACCCCATAAATAACACAGCCAGCTCCGGGGCAAAAGGACATCCCATAGCCACGCCCCTTGTTTGATAAAAAAACTGCGAATCAAATGAGAAATAATTTTTGGATAGTGCAAACTTTGCCAAAGACAGAAGAAATTCGGTTGGAACTTGAACTGGTCGCTCTCTTTGACCTAAAAACCACTCCAGTTCAAGTTCCAACCGAATTTCTTCTGTCTTTGGCAAAGTTTGCACTATCCAAAAATTATTTCTCATTTGATTCGCAGTTTTTTTATCAAACAAGGGGCGTGGCTATGGGATGTCCTTTTGACCCGGAGCTGGCTGTGTTATTTATGGGGTTATATGAAAAGAATTTCATATATAACAACAATCCATTTGCTGCAAACATTTCTAACTATATGCGCTACATCGATGATATTTTCCTAATTTGGACTGGCACAAAGGAATCATTGGATGAGTTCGTCTGCTGGCTCAACGAAAGATCTATTGATATTAAATTCAGCAGCGTATCATCAAACAAATCTATTACATTTTTGGATGTTAAGGTAGTGGCTTCTGATGGAGAGCTTGAAACCACACTTTTCAGGAAACAGACAGACAGGAACAAGGCATTACATTTTTCTAGCAACCATCCTCGGAGTCTGAGACAAAATTTACCGTATGGGCAGTTCTTGCGAATTCGTAGGAACTGCTCAAGAAAAGAGGAATACTTCATGCATGCCAACAAATTGAGAGATCGCCTTCTGGAGAGGGGATACCCCAGAAAACTACTCAAACACTCTTTAAAGAGAGCTTGGTGGACACCAAGAGAGACATTGTTGGAGCAGAAACCTAGGAATAAGGACAGTAGATCTGTTTGTGTAACAACATTCTGCCCGAATAGCCACCAACTCCGGAAACTCATCTTAGGCAATTGGTATTTGATTAAGGACCTCCATGAGGAATTTTCTACCCCTCCCATGTTTGCACACAAGAAGGAGAAAAGTGTAGCCAACTATATAGTCCGGGCGGCTCTACCAAAACAGGAACATCGGACTTTAAGGAGCATGCTGGAATTACCGCCAGTTGTTGGTCACCACAAATGTGGAACATGTATATGTTGCGAACAAACCATTGAGGGTGATGTTTTTTCATTTAATACTACCCACTGGAAACACAACACGTTTAGCAATTGTAAAACGAAGAATGTTGTATATGCAATAACTTGTCCTTGCCCAAAGCTGTACATTGGGAAGACAACCCAGGAGGTCCGACAACGTATCATCCAGCATAAATCAAGGATTAGACGACGAGTGGAAAATGCCCCATTAGTCAGCCACTGGGTCACAATGTCACACAGTGAGGTGGATTTGAAATGGACAGTGTTGTCCAAGATTGATCGAGACCCGCGTGGAGGCGATTTGGAAGGCAGATTAAACCAACGTGAGGCATTACTCATTATGAAATTCAATACGGCAATCAACGGCCTGAATGAAGTAGCAGAGATATTCAGACCATTGGTTTAATCAGAGAATGATATTGTCCAGATGCACCCACTGACGTCCCTGTGTGTTTTGTTTTTCTGATTTAACAAACAATGCATGGATTTGCTTTTATGAAAGATTGCTGATAGTGCCAGCTGATATATAGCCACACCACCGCTGGTCCTTTTGGAATCCCTTCCGCTTTTTGGTAAACATCAAGAATTGTTTTAGCTTACATTACAATACAAAAAACCGCCATTAGAATTCCTCACTTGTACCAAAGGGATTCAAACCACATTTCCCAGCAGCCACTTGGTTGCTTTGGACAAATTACGTGATTTCAACTTATTCAGGTTAAAGCGTCTTCACTCTTTATTTTTTCTAAACATTTTTAAGGATTTGTCCACAAGCCCACGTCGCCCTTCCTACTATCTTTCTACACATTATTCGCTGGTCGCCAGATAAAACTACATTTACCAGCAATCTTCAGACTTCCGGCAGTCGGCTCGGTTTAAATCGTCATAATTTTCCCACAATGCTAAGTGAATCTCACGGATGGATTGACACAGACATCGAGTTATGAGAGGTGAACTCCCGGTAAGTGTTCTGGCGACAATAGTAAGAACACTAGGAGTTAGTAAGCTCAGAGGACTATAGTATGGACTGTTAAGGAGCTTTGGCGACGACTCATATTGCTTCATTTTGGTTTTAGAATCCGGCGCGGGAACTCATTTTGAGACGAAAGCACTAACTCACCTGGGTAAGTGTTTCTACTCTCGAAGCAGGTTGAATATCGGCAAATGTACGTCATTTGACGTGTGTAGTAATCGGAGTTCATTGATTTGTTTGTTTTTAGTAAAGCGACAGCCAAACAAACATTGCTAGCCGGAAAAGAGGGCACGTTCCCCTGATCCGGTAAGTCGTTATAGCATCCCATTGTTGTCCAAAAGTTGGTTGTCTGTCCTGTGTTGTATGTATAGCTGGATTCAGTTAAGTAAGTAACGATAACACAAATGGTTTTCTGTTTAGGTTCCTCGTCATTTGGAACGAGTTGAAGGTATTTCAGGCAGATAGATTTCAATTTCTAAGGTGGGTGAGGTTTTGTCTTGGTGGTGCTTTGTAGAAATTCTGAGCTGTAGTTTTCTTCCTAAAATGCATTTTTTATTGTTCATTGCAGAAATTGGTTGGTCCTGAGGAGAACCCAAAGTATAACGGTTCGAAACGCGTTGACCAGATCGGTCCTTGTGTTGCACCACCCATAAAAATTCTTTCTCTGTTAGTTTCAAAAATAATACTGGAACTTTATTGTTTCTACCAAAAACACAAAACGTTTCTTGTTATTTAAATGGTGTTGTAATCAATCTTTAAGAGAAGACAGGTTGCTACAAGGACCAAGTCTTTTAGAGTGTATGTACAGTGTGGAGTTTGTATGAGTATAGTGGCCATGAATGTTTGATGAGTGTATGTATGTTTGTTTGATTCAATTTAGGGGATCATGATTATTTTGTTGATGTATTATATGTTTTGTCAGATAGGGATTTGTCCATGATATAAATGCGCAATTAAGCAATGTTATAGCGCAAAATAATTTTGAAATGTGAAATTAATTTAAAACATTTCGATTGATTATAAAGGAAATTCAAAAAACCCTCCTTTTATGTTTCACTTCATTTTAGGAGTCACAAAAGCATTTGGTTGAGTCAGTCTTTGCTTGAACTATTTGTTCTGTTCTTCTAGTTAACTGGGCTCAGTTCAGCTGAGTTTTTTGAGCCAAAACCCGGTTTTGTTTTTTTGTTAAAGGATATACTGATCAGTTTATTTGTTGAGGCTAAAAAACTGCTTGAAGCCAGCATATTTTGGAAACCAAAAAGCCTAGTTATTGCGTCCACAAAACAACCAGGAAAGTTTGCTGCTTGTTAAGATGGTGACCACTGTGATGTTTCATGATGAATGAACCTTTAAATATAATATTCTGTTGCACAATAGATTTTTTAGTACATGGTCCAAAGAAAACAGCTAGACATATGTGGTAGTGTGGGCTGCAAATACATGAAAGTACACACAGTTAATGACGGCTGACAATCCTATTAGCAGCACACACAGGGATGCCAAGTGTGTTAACATTTAGGCAGAGACTTTCTCAGGGTTGCTTGGGCACCCATGTAGTGCGGCGCAATTTAGCCCTGTGCCCACGGGCTTTTATAATGGTAAATCAACACAATGCTTTCTGTCGCTTTGCAACAAATAAGTGGCCATTACATTATTTTCACAGAGCAAAGGAGCATATTATCAAGCACTGCGTTAAAATTATCGCCGCTTTAGCGGCAGAAAACTCCCGCTAAAGCGGCAATAATGGGCTTGATAATATGCCGCAGAGAATTCCCATAGAAGCCCATGTTGACACCAGAACCTGGGCTTCTATAGGAATTCTCCAGGGCATATTATCAAGCCCATTATCGCCGCTTTAGCTGCAGTTTTCTGCCGCTAAAGCGGTGATAATTTTAACGCCGTTTGTTGATAATATGCCCCAAAATGCATCTGTGCCATACAAGACCCTAGCTCCACATGCTCCTGGTTCTACTTTCCTACTATTTACGACTTCACTGAAAAGACATTTATCCACATGGAACCCTCTATCCATCGAGGACACAACTGCAAAAGTGATGACAGGCCCCTGCCTCCACCATATCTACAACCTGGGAAGAGCCAAAATCAGCACTGCAGTCACCTTCCATAATCAACACCTACCTGAAGATAGCCACCTTCCCAGATAGTTGGACACATGCTGAAGTCAATGTCCTCCTCAAAAACCCTGACCCAGCCCCGAAGCACTCTGCAACTACTGACTCACCTCGCTGCTCCCCTTCTCAGCCAAAGCAATCGAGAAGATCATCCATAGACTACTCTCTGACCAACTAGAACACCACAAACTCCTGGACGACTTGCAATCTGGATTCCAAAACAACTACAGCAGGGAAACAGACCTTCTTGCTGTCACAGACAAAATCTGCACGATCCTCAACCGTGTACAGGACACCATCCTCATTCTCCTTAACCTCTCCGCTACCTTCTACACTGTCTCCCACCACATGCTCATCACCAGACTACACACAGCAGGAATACAAGGACCAGCTCTCAAGTGAGTAGCCTCCTTTCTATCCATAAGAACTCGATGAATGAGGCTCATGCCGTTCACATCAGAATCCTTTGGACCTCGTCTGCGGAGTCCCACAGGGATCATCGCTCAGCCCCGCAGTTTTCAACATGTACGTGACTCCTCTGGCTAACATCATCAGATCCCATGGAATAAACATCATTTCCTACACTGACAACACCCAGCAAATCTTTTCCCTTTCCGATGACACCATCACCAACAAGACAAACTTCAAACAGTGGATGACCAGCGTGGCCATTCGGATGAAAGAAAACTGCCTCATGCTCAAGACTGACACATTTGAAATGCTTACCTAAAGGAACAAGAGCTCACCTTGGGACTCCACCTGGTGGCCCACTGAACTGGGACCCACGCCCACTCCAACTGACCAAGCTAGGAACATAGACCTCATCCTGGGCACCAACCTCACCATGAAGTTCCAGATCACCGACGTCACATCCTCATGCTTCCATATCCTCCACATGCTATGTAAAAACTTCAAGTGGCTCCCACAGGACAGCAGACGTACCACAATCACAAACACAATACACTCTACGCCAGCATCCCAACCCATCTTCTTCACAGACTTCACACACAATTGGTCCAGTTAAAGTGTGCACTTACTTGCATTTTTTTTCTAATCCATGGCCGAAGGTAGCAAATTAGGTCCTCAATGGATGTAATCTGACAATGTTGTTAAGAAAGTTTCATATTTCAGAAGTTTGGGTGTTCTTTAGTTATCTGGTAGTGTGTTTTATACGCCTCAAAACCCAGTAACTAAATGCAAAGCCTAATTGGTAGTTCATATCTCTTGTTTTAGAGTAAGTTTGGCAGGCTGACATTTGCCTTTTACCTTCCTGGCCTTCACATGTCCTTGCATCCAAGCTTTGTGTCAACATGTGATCTATTGATCCGATGGAAAGCCGGGAAACCATTCATGCAAAACGTTCACATGCACGCATCATTTAAAAAAAGCAGTCCCGGGGCTATTAGACTGGAAAAGACCGTATTGATGTATCCATAAGCAATGTACACTTCGACGCAAATGTTTGTTCAATATTCTTTCGAACAGGGTCGCTGGTGTTTGAGGAACACACAGATAAGTGCTGTAGGCCTGTGCGTTCTGCTCAAACATCACTACAACTCATCCACTCCACACCGTGTGTGATTCAACCAAGTACACCCGACTGTCTCCATCAATCACCGAAAAGGTCACGATGTGGGCAGTCAGATAAATTATAGACATTCATCAGAAGAACGTGGGCTTCGGTGCGTGCGCCACGGGCACGAGCTCGATCGGTTTCTACCGGTGTTTTTGCCTCTCCCCTGAAGCTCCACTAGGTTCTTGCTCGAGAATTATCTATAACAATCATAATAACTTACTGAAAAGGGAGTTATGGATCAATAATACGCCTACTATACACAGCAAGTGGATTTGTGATCGAGAAAACAATTATTAATTCAATTACTTTTACACATAGAACTGTGAGTAAAAAGTACTTGTCTCAGCAATTTATTTCCAAGCTTGGGAAATCAGAGGCACCGCTTGCTATAGTCTGTGAGAAAAGTGAAAGGTGTGATTTTAATATTTAGCAGTAAAGAGTGCAGTCCAAGGGAAAGGGGTCTGAGCCAGGTTAGTGTGGAGATAGGTAAGTGGGAGAGGCGTCTTAGATATTTACTTGAATATGGTACCTGAATCAACTTAAAAGAATCCTACAAAGGCGCCTTGAGACCCTTAGGAGTGAGTACCCGCGCTTTGCAAGACACGTGATTGATTGACACCAGTTGTTCAGTCTGCATTATCAATATAGGTGGATATCAATCCCCTACGCTGCGTGGCAGCGAGTGCAGACATAGAGTTCATAGTAGTTTAATAGGTAAGCATTTTATGGGTCTGGCTTTACCATACACAATAACTCCACTGCAATGCGGGTGAAAACATATTGGAATATTCTTGATCTTAAGCCACACACTGACCATTCTGCCTGACTCTAATATGGTCGGATATCGCAAAAGCCAAAGGCGACTTGTCATTTTGTCATCTTAGAAACGGAGCAGTTTAGTGTGTTGCTTGAAGATGTGTAGATAGGTCATATACTACTCCTGAAAAATGGAGCCTTGCAAGGGTTTTCGTAAGAGGCATTAAGTTGAAGGACAGGCAGTAGAAAAGCCTTTTCCCCCAGACAAAACTCCCTCTCTTGCAGTTATACTGCACATGATTAAAAAAGGTGTAGTAGCAGCTCAAAAAACAAAAGACCCACCTTCAAATAAAGACTACAGGGTGGTTTACACAGAGAAGGGGGTTGGTGAGCACAATTGAAAAGACTGCAAAGATAGATGTGTACAAGGAGAAAAATTGACTGAAGTGTTGTAGCATTTGCAAAATTATTTGTCCTTTCTGTAACCAGTTTCTCTGAAAACAGAGGAAAATTGTTTCAACATTACAGGAGGAAGGATCCAGAGTCCCTATCAAGACATAAATAAGGCTGTACATAACGTGATAATCCAAAGGTGGAAGGAAGTTGAAAGGGACAGTTTCCCTAGAGTCCTCTTAAAGAGTCATCGTCTGGATCACCGTCTGGAGGAAATCTCGCCAGTTGTTGAAGGGGATTCACTGATGGCAGGCTTATCTTCCCAAGTAAGAAATATTTATGAAGAGTCTCCACCATCATACCTGGTGGATAAAAAGGTGGAGCTGGCAATCCAATGTTCTTTTTCAGTGTCTAACTTCCCCCATTAGAGCGGATACCTGTGCAACGTACATGGTGCATTCATTACTTAAAAGACTTTCAGACCCTTGCAGAATAATTGCCGAAAGGAACTGAACCGTTCTGACATGCTATCAGTGCTAGAATAGCATATGCGTTCTTAACCTGACATCTCTTTTGACAGTTTATGTGCCATGACCCAGCATGTAGTGCTTCAATTACAACTACGAAGAATATCTGGAGGAGGGCTTAGAAAGCAGATCCATCTAAAAAGACCTTTTTGATGCACCTTCCCTTTTTCCAGGTCAAAATTATGAGAATCTCAATTAGAGGAACTGGTTAAAGTATAAATGAAGGACTCCAAGACATCCTGCTGCCAAAGGCATGGTTATTAGGTTTAAAAGACTTGTGCAATGTTCTCCAAATGAATGGTTTCCAGCTGCATTATCGGGGTAAGGGCAGCTTGGGCGAAGACGGCTTGGAGATCCCACCCAGGGGTGACCATTATGAGGGAGCAAAACCTTTTCCACTCTAGTACTTATTGACTGTAAAGTAGATGGCTGCCCCTGTATCAGCTAGAATACCCTTGCATACAACAAAGCATCCTGAAGGGTGAAGTGACTTCCGACAGCAATGGGAGCAATCACATTATAGGGGCGGCGGACACATTTGTTTCTGCAGCAGTCATGAAGGAGGGAGCTGTTGACACTCACCTTTGTTGAGAATTAAGTAATGAGACAGGGGCCTTCCCTCATCTAGGGTTCTGCCCTTGCCATCACCTCGGTGCCCAGAGGGTCGAAGGAACTACTGAGGGTCTTGCAGTTTGCTGACTCTGTTGCCCCTCTGATTCTTGGCTCAACCCACCTTGCACTTGCGTCTCTGGGTCATGTAGCTGGGTGCTACAGGGGGACTGAAAGAGCAGATGGGCCGCCAACCAAACTATCCAGTCATGCAAGAGTTGGACTTTACAGTGACCCAACACACTCATGCTTTCTATGCTTGCCTCTCCTTATGCTTCTATAGGGGTAGCTGCTGCTTCTTTGATGAGGTGTGGGGGCAATAAAGTCCAGTTTACGTGGCGAGTTGGAGATATGAAGATCATCCAGCTGGAATAATCAACTGCGGGCCTGAACTGATTCACCATTTCGCTACAGCATTCAAGCCTCTCCTAGTCTGCCTTTCTACATTTACTGCCACAGACTACGGAGCTGTGAGGGCCGTTCCCGCAGACAGCTGCTCGTGCCAGCACCACTCCATGAGCACTATCATGGGATCCTCTTGGGAGTGTTTGGAGGTCTGTCTTAGGCCACAACAAGAACTCGTCATGCACAGAGACAAGGATCTGAGTATTTAAGTGGTCGCTTCCAATTGTGAACCCAACTCCATTGGGCAGACAAAGGGCCATAAAGTCAACTACACAGTCAGACGTTTCAATGCGGGGAGTGATGACCACTGATGAGTGCCCTCCAGCTCTCCAAATCTCTCGCTCTTGCAGTAGCACAGACGTAATCACCAGACAAGCTTGATCAATTCTTAGTGGCAATAGGAGACACAAAAGCAGGATAAGAGACAAAGAATGATGCAGTGGTAGTAGACCTCAATCTACTACAAGAGGATCACCATTATAGGAGATGATCCCGCACACCAGTGTCATGGTGAAGCAAATACTGGATCTTACAGACAGAATACGATTCCTGGGGGGCCTGGCCGAGGACGAAGAAAGTTAGGTTAAATGCAATATTCTGGGGCTTAAGGGGCATGTCTGAGAATATGGAGGGCTCTGATGCTACTCTATACATTGAGGTCTGTCTCTAGAAAGAAACAGCCCCTCAGACTTGTCGCCTTTTGTTCATATTAGAATGCACCCACCTAGAACCAGCCAGTAGACTGCCCCCTATAGCGTCACCTAGGCCAGTGGTAGTAAAGATCCTGTACTATCGCCATCACGACTTCAACAGATTCAAGTGACAGCTCAAACAAGCCCCCAGTGGTGACTCCACTGACAGCAGAAGAGATCATCTGAAACTGAAAACACAAGGGTTCTGATACAATCTACCCTATCTACCTCTGTATTATTCTGATGTAGGCGAAAGCCGTGAATAATGGGCTTACATGTGATGAATCTGAGTGCCAAGAAATGCTCACTCCTTCCAAGAGTGGCATGAATATTGTGGTGTTTTATAAGTTATGCAGTTGATGGGTAAAGTTGAATTGACTTTCTTTGATCTTCTGCCCACCTTTTTAAGCCAATTATACGTACAAGCAATAGATTCTTTCCCATGGGCCCTCACATGGGCTCCCAGCACCACAACAAATATACTTATCTGTCCAATTTTGGGATGGGTTTGGAGTTTGTTCCTTGCGTGCACCTTGGTTCTGGCTTCTTACCCCTCTAGCCAGAGCTATACTTAATCAATTGCGAGCATTCATCAGTTTTTAGGTTTTCAGAGTTATGTAGTTTTTAATTGTTTTGTCAGTTGACAATTGCATCACTAGCCAGGAGTTACATGGGAGGGTTGTGACAGCCTGTGTTGGGTCAAGCTGTGATGCCTGGCTAGCTTGTGTTTCCCTCTGTGAGAAAACAAGTTCCATGACATACGCATACATACATAGCCATATCTTGGGGACATAGGGCAAGTTCACAATCATTACCTAGAATAGCAGACATATGGGGTCAGCAAATAAACGGTACAAAATTCAGGCGCCACTAATAAGCACAGGTGTGTTTATTGTGGTCCTCCTGAAAACTCGCTTGAAAGACAAAGAGGGAGCTAGGCTTAAAAACATATGGAGAGATCAATTGTTTTTCACAGGATACTCCACATATGCCAGGGGTTGGCTATTTGGGTGCCGCCAGGAGTGCCATTTGAAAGTGAAGTGATTCACTCAGACTTAGAAGGGTGATATATATTAGTCAAGTGTCACCTAGATGTATGCTCTATAGTTTTGGGCCATTTATATGCCCCAAAAATGGATCAATCTGGTATTTTGGAGACAATTGCAGTCCATAATATTAATGCGTTGGCATTATGGTTGAAGGAACGGACACTAATTGACACTTGGCACTTCAATAATGGGCAGCTAAAAGAATACTCCTTCTAGTCACTCCCATATGGACAGCATGCCAGATTAGACAGGGTGCTCTGTTCCAAAAGGCAGCCACATGTTTATCATGTATCTTACCTGGGCAACACACACTCTGATCATAATCCCTTTGAGCTGAGTCTAGCTTGAGGACCACATGGAAATTTGAGCCTTCATGGTCTGAGGATGCCATGTTCAAGGATAGATTGAAGGAGACAACCACACACTATTTGGCATAAAATAGAGGTATCACCTCCTTGCCCCTACTGGATTGGGAGTCATTTAAGGTGGTAATCAAAGGAACCATCTTACGTTCCAAAGCTAACCTTAAAAAAATAGAAATCTCAATTCAGGGACTAGAAAGGAAAATAGTTGGGCACCCCAATCAGATGGAACATCTAAAGATACCTAAGGAACATCATGAGAAGTTACCTGAACAATTGCAGTGTACCGACTCAGTGACATAAATAGCTAAACAACTCTGAATATGATGGGGCCAGCAGATTGCTTCTTTTGCTGATAAAACGGAGCCACCAACACACCCCAATACTCTCTAGTATGGAGGGCTCTGGCAATCTGGCTCAGACACAAGGGGAGATTGATGCAGTTTTTAAGCACTACTATGCAGAATCATACTCTGTGAAAACTGACCTCAGTGCCGAAGCTCTGGATGAGCTACTGTTTGGTGTGATATTGCCTTAAGTGTCACTGGATCATGTTTAAGGTTAAAAGCTTCTATTTCTGAGCAGGAGATCCACAATACACTCCGTATGGTCTGAAGGGCAAAGCACCAGGATACAAAGGCCTTCCCATTGAAGTCTCTGCTGCTTAAGAGACTCAACTGGTTCCCATGCTGCTTAAATTCTTTGAGGAGGCCAAAGCCTTAGATCATGTTCCAGCTATTACAAACAAAGTGATTATCACTCTATACTGAAACTGGGACGGTATCCTCTAAACATGGCTTCATATTGGCCAATGTCACTTCTCAATGCAGAATACAAAATTCTGAGCAAAATACTTGAGGAAAGCTTTCTTCTGAAGTTCCTGGAACATGATGAACAAAGTGGTTTTATTCTGCGACAAAATACCTCTTTAATTAACCAAAGATTTTATCATGTTCTGGAGAGTGCCCCGCAGTTACGGTAGGATCTGACAGCCTGACACTAGATGTAGAGCAGGCATTCAACATGTTAAGCTGGAATTACATGTTGAGGATATTGTGATACTTCATGTAGGCCGCCTACGTGATTCTTTGTACTAGACCAATATCTAGTGGTAAAGCAGGTTGGCACAAATCAGATTCGTACAAGGTAGCCAGGTGAACTATACAGGGGTGCCCACTCTACCCACTATTGTTTGACTTGGCTAGTGATCCCCTATTGGTAAAAAGACTAATGGTGCCACCAGGGGAAATTCGAATATCTGGTGTCCTGCAAGCAACTTCCCTTTATGCCGAAGAAATGTCACTTTATGTACTTGATATTTGTGTAAATTTAACATCCATATCAGTTACCCTGCATGCATTTATTGGTGCATTGTGTCTGAAAGTTAATCCTAGCAAGTCATGTATATTCCCTTTCAGAAAATCTACACCCCCCAACGAGACATCAGTTTGTTGATTGAACAGCATCTTGAAATGGGCATTTCAAACATTCTGCTACTTGGGTATTAATACGCATCATGAAAGCCAGATATATTGGAAGGCAGCCTGGGAAGAGATGCACGCTCCCTCAGATCACGGATCTCTTTCTGGGTTGCCTTATCGTTGTCCGTCATGGGTTGTATTACAATTGCTAAAATGATAATGCTCCCCAACCGCCTGTATTACTTTGACAACTGCCCGATGCTGCTTCCCAATATAATCTTTCACAAAGCAGAACTTTCATTGAGTGACTATATATGGGGTTCGGACAGAAGGCAAATGGCGCTGGCCAAATTTAAACTCCCACTGCGAAGGGCCGTTTGGAAGCCCCGGACTTTCTGGGATACTACTAGTCAGCTCAGCTCCACTCGATCACTTACTGGCTTGTCAGTTATTACACCAGAGACACTGGGCTCACATAAGGTACACATTCAAGAGAGGATGATGCTGAACATTTTTTTACCAGGAGATCAATACCCTAAGAAAGCCCCACTGCCTAGTCTAAACATCACTGGGGTGCCTCAGACATAGCATTGTTTACATGGATACATGAAATCAATCTCCGCCCGAGTGCAGACCTAACTATAGTACTCTTAAATGCCCTTTGTGAATTCCTAAAGTTGTAAACTTAGACGTATGGTCTACGTTTAGACCAATCGTCTAAGTTTACCTTTGTGAATCGGGCCATCAGTTTAAAGTGACTTTATATTTAGATATGGTAATAAGAGCGGGTTAAAATCTCTTAATATGTGATAAAAAAAGCTAAAATACTAAAAAAATCTAAGATTACAGTGATATTATAGTTAGGCGGCATGGTAACGAGATTTTAATTTAGGTTAAAACAAATAGCACAAATAACCAGAGTTTAAAAAACAAAAAATCATTGGTGAATTTCAGTTGGTTTTTTGGTTCTTCGATGTTAGATCTTGAGTTATTCCAACACATAACTTTAACATCACTTTAACCTTTGATTTTCCAGTAACAAAGTTACTTTCTTACATCAGAAGAAAAAGGTTCTTACCTACAGTAACTATCATTCTGGTTGATACTCTATCTACCAGCAGATTCCTCTCCAGCAAAATAATCCGAGACGCCTGACTGGACCATGAAACTTCAATGCCCTCAAGTTGCCAGTAGGCAGCGCTGGCTTCATGATGTTGTGGAGAGGTTGTGGCCTAACGGCTAGGGAAGTCGACCTTGAATCTGGAGAAGCGGGTAAGAGTCTCTGCAACAACGCTCAACATCCTGTGATTCTGAGCAAATCACTTAATCTCCCTGTGCCTAACAAAAATAAATGTGTCCATCTGTAAAGCAACTGGTGCTCATGTAAAGCACTCTCATACTTGATACCTTCAGGTCGAGTGCACGCTATATAAAATTCCAAGGAAAAAAATTATCCTGGAAGTGGCATCAGATGACATCACCAAAGCGATATATAGCACCCAGCCTGGTGTTTTGGTGTCAATTTCCATCCATTTTTTTTGCCCACCTTCAAGGCGAGCAAACAAAAAGAGACATCAGTAAAGCTGTGGAGTACCGAAAGCAATTTGGGATCTTGTCAATTACTGGGAGGGGGACGGGTCTGTGAGGAAGCCACAAGTAGATAGAGTATCCACCAGAAAAATTGTAACCGCAGGAAAGTAACTTTTTCTTCTGATGGCGGCGCCTACCTGCAGATTTTTCACCTGTAGTATAGATTCCAAAGTAAAACCCTGCCCTGGAGGAGGTTTGATGGATGGTTAGGATAGAATATCTTGCAGTACGGAACCAGCAATGCGGCCGTCCCCGCGCACTTAAGAATCCAAATAGTAATGTTTGGCAAAGGTGTGCAGAGATGCTCTCATCACTTCTATGCAAATCTCTGCTATTGGCACTCACCTGACATGAGCAGAAGTGGTTGATTTGGCTCTAATCCCTTCTGGAGGGTCTATATTGGCCAAAACATAGCAGGTCTTAATTCAGAGGATTATCCATTGGTTATAGAGTCCTCTTCTGAACAGCTTTCCCTAATGCACCCTCGCCATGCACAGCTAAATAACCCCCATATTACATCACTCACGACACATTCTATGACATCATTGATTTGCCTTGTTGCCCTTTTGTGTATGGATCATTGGTAATAACACTGGAACATTTATAATGACATCATTGATGACAAAACTGTGCATGGCGGGATCGCAAGGTATAATTACCTTACGTTGTCACTTAAATGTTCATCTATTATGTCACTTCAACCTGTTTTTTCAGTGAGTATATATATATAGATATAGGAATCCCCAATAGGTAGTCATAGTTAGGACCATGTTTCCATCCGTTTTTTGACTTGCCTATATCTTTGGTGCCATTTGACCAATCTTCATGAAAGGTTCCCAAAAAAAAGTGCCCTGCAAATTCCAGTTGTGCTTGGAAATTTTCAGGGTGATCCATCAAGTGGGGGCCAATAAAAGGGGGTGGTCAAAAAAGTGTGTTTTCTATTTTAATTCCAATTGAGATTTTAGACATGATTACAGCCCGAACGGCTGGATGGAATTACACCAAATGTGGCAGAAAGGTAGCACTTGGACCAGAAAGTGTGCTTTTTGTTTTTTGGTGTAAATCCGGTCAGTAGATTTAGAGATATTAAAGGAAATTCAAATTTGTATATCTGGGCAGAGCCTAAGCACAGAGCTCACAGTGGGATCTGATTGGCTGCCAACACTTCATCCAGGAAGTGATGGCAACCATCTTGGAACCAATATGCATGATAGCACCCCATCCCGATTGAAATGCATTGTAGTGAATGGCAGGTTTTGAGGATCACGAAAAGGAAAACGTACAAAGGGTGATAACAGACTTTAGTTATGATATAAATCATTTGTTAATGGTACCCTACCAATTTTAGGAATTGTGGTGTGTTCTAAGGTGTTTTTAACCTTTGAAAAAAGACTTCTGCTGGGATTTTATCAATCATTTTTGAGAGAAAGCTTTTTTCTCATAATTTTCTCATTGAGGTTACAGAATGTGCTCCAGAATCTAAAATGAGAGCATATTTTCTGTAAATTTATCCTACCTTTTTCATATGAGAATGAAGTATGAAATTATCAGTAAATCATGTACTTCCAACAGGAGCAGCCTGTCAATTGATTTCCTTGTGTTTTACTGAAGCGTCCGAGAGTGTTCCAACGAACAACTAGAGGGCTGATTGTCTTACTTATGACATACGTGTGGCACACCTGGAGCCATCTTGACAGAATCAAACTGGTAAAACTTAAAAGATGTGATTTATGTAATGATGTAAAGAAACAAAATGAGGATAGTCAGTTTCATTTCATTTTAGATTCATGCCCCGGCACACATTCAGAATCATTGTAACAAGTAAATAACTTGAATATCAGTATGAATACAAGCAAACATGGGTAATTTTAATGCATTTCTTGTTGAGACTCCAGCCAACACGTGTATCGTTGCCCGGGACAAGACACCCGCGACTTCCTCAGGGCTGGAAAACATATCAAAACATAATGTAAGCACACCATCTTCGGAGCTTCAATAATAAATTACAACTCATGTAAATTATTGGTGATCCCAACTCTTTTCCTCTATACCCATCATAAGTCTTATATCAGTGTCAAAAGGTACCAGACAGGGGACAGTGACCAATTAACATTTCTAAAAAATCATCTTGATATATCCATTGATGACGTTTAATCGAAAACACCAACCAATGAGAAAAACACCATGAGGATAGTGCGAAAAGGTCAATACAATTGTGAGGAGTGCCAGATAGAAAAGCGTGCAGCTCGCGATCTATCACAAGTGACACAACCCGTGCCGGTTATCTACTAAAATATATACTGGGAAAGCCCAGGCCTACCTTCCAAAAGGTGAATAAATCCATGCGCCTGAAATTAGTAGAATCCAAGAAAGCGATTTATTACTCTAAGATTACAAAATAATAAGGTCCACATCCACTATAAGTCACATTCATGGGGTATAAACATACCTTCTGACTGGTTATAATTCCGTCCCAGCCTAATTGTGGCCGGGCATAGCAAGAAATCTCACAGAAGATGAGAATTATTTCACATATATCTGCAAGGATATAATGGGATCCTAATTAGAAAACCAAAGGCAGGAGATTCTGTTCACAAATACTATAATACAATATCATAAGTACATTTAAAGGAACATGGGCTTGTGAGAAAAGATAAAACTGCATCACATTCGTGATGTACACTCTATCAAAATTCAAAACTATAATCTGCCACTGTAAAGATAAAGTACCCGGTTGTGACGGTGAGGTCATCATCATTACAGAAATCAGATGATGCCAAAGTTTGATATCGTCTGCAATGCAGAGTCCCATATATACAATGTGATCAAAAGCAAAATAAAGTTTAGCGCCCCGTAAACCAACACCGTGCGCAAACCACAAAGGCCATCGCTGTGAAATTTATAAAAGAGGATAGGTGAATAAATTCCTTGTATCCGCTTACCAAGGTTGCATGAGATGAAATTAGCTCATGCCAAAAGAGGGTTACTATATTTGAATAGCCCACGACAAGCTAAAAAGACAAAGATAAAAATCTATTCAAGTCACTTATATCAGTCAGCAATAAAAATTCAATAAAAAACGAACGATCACCAAATCTACGCAATCCATACCTGTAAGTTACAGCAACACAGCCTCAATCAGACTCTCGGCTCCTCCGTACGGCCATCATGAAATGCCGAAAACCGGAAGTATTATTTGTAGCGTAAGAAGGCTGGGCAGAGCTCGTGCGCAAATATGGCAAACAAAAACCCAGAACGCGGCCGCCATATTTAAATGGCATGTCCTATTAAGGCGAACTATCTCAAAGGGTCCGAATGTACCTATAACGCTGAAAAGTCAGCGTGATCCGCTTAATCAATGGTAATATAAGGAAAATCCACCTTTATGTTTAATAATATTATCAACCAAGAACGTTCGATCAATATTTGATACAGAAGGGGAATTAGCCCATCAGAATGAACGAAAATTGGTGCATAGACCACAATATAAAGAAAGTAGTTCAGTATTGATAATTGGTCCCAAAATTCGGTGTTGTCGTCCTCAGCATTTGAAAAAATGGCCGCCATCATGAGTAAATTATCTCAAAATTGAAAGAAAGCTCAATACGCTTTATTATACTCAACAAACAAGAACATTTAAAGGCACTAACAGCGTTGCTTATAGAAATCCGTAATTGTCAATAGTTACTTAGGTACACCATAGAATGGTGAACCAGTCCATGACGTAACCCTATTTAGGAGGCAATCAATTCTGTTGCAACATGGTCATCATATAGCAATTAGGTCAATTCGGAAGCAGAATAAATTCAAGATAGAAAATATCTTCCTAAATCAGCACAAACCCCAAAGTTAAGTATTAGCAAACATGTGTCCCTATGTAAGAGGGGTGAAAGAAGAAAGGTCTGAAGAATATCTCCACTGAATATAGAAGAGCCCTGAATATAACATGCAAGGGAATAAAGTTATTTAGTAAGTCTCCAATGAGCCCAAAGGAGATCCCTTCATACGTGAAGTCATCTAAACTAATCTCTTCAAGCTTCACTAGGGGGTAAGAGAAAGAAACATGTAGAGCGTGAATTCCTCATTGATTGGTCAACGTCTCAATGTGTATACCGTACAATATAATTTGCAGATAGATCAACACATTTATAAGGTTGCAGTACGTAATTTTTCTCATAGCAGCAACACAAATTCTACAAATGCGGGGGATGCAAAATCTGCCCTTTTGCTATGAATAATAACAAGACATTTGACAGTCATCTGGGTAAAAAATATGATATCAGAATGATGATAAACTGCAATAGCCGTTATGTGGTATATATGATCAAATGTGTATGTGGGTGCATTACTTCTTAGGAGACTGAGACTTTTCCGCTCTAGGATCAGGGAAATATGCCCCTTGGCATTAATTTGCATATATATGAATATACGGGGACTGTTTATTGGGATATTAGTGACATATTTGAATCTGTCACTACGACTATACATTAATCAGGATGTCATACTATGTATGTAAAAAAAACCAAAAAAAATAAATACATTTTTGTTGCTGCTATGAGAAAAATTACGTACTGCAACCTTATAAATGTGTTGATCTATCTGCAAATTATATTGTACGGTATACACATTGAGACGTTGACCAATCAATGAGGAATTCACGCTCTACAGGTTTCTTTCTCTTACCCCCTAGTGAAGCTTGAAGAGATTAGTTTAGATGACTTCACATATGAAGGGATCTCCTTTGGGTTCATTGGAGACTTACTAAATAACTTAATTCCCTTGCATGTTACATTCAGGGCTCTTCTATATTCAGTGGAGATATTCTTCAGACCTTTCTTCTTTCACCCCTCCTACATAGGGACACATGTCTGCTAATACTTAACTTTGGGGTTTGTGCTGATTTAGGAAGATATTTTCTATCTTGAATTTATTCTGCTTCCGAATTGACCTAATTGCTATATGATGACCATGTTGCAACAGAATTGATTGCCTCCTAAATAGGGTTACGTCATGGACTGGTTCACCATTCTATGGTGTACCTAAGTAACTATTGACAATTACGGATTTCTATAACCAACGCTGTTAGTGCCTTTAAATGTTCTTGTTTGTTGAGTATAATAAAGCGTATTGAGCTTTCTTTAAATTTTGAGATAATTTACTCATGATGGCGGCCATTTTTTCAAATGCTGAGGACGACAACGCTGAATTTTGGGACCAATTATCAATACTGAACTACTTTCTTTATATTGTGGTCTATGCACTAATTTTCGTTCATTCTGATGGGCTAATTCCCCTTCTGTATCAAATATTGATCGAACGTTTTTGGTTGATAATATTATTAAACATAAAGGTGGATTTTCCTTATATTACCATTGATTAAGCGGATCACGCTGACTTTTCAGCGTTATAGGTACATTCGGACCCTTTGAGATAATTCACCTTAATATGACAAGCCATTTAAATATGGCGGCCGCGTTCTGGGTTTTTGTTTGCCGTATTTGCGCGCAAGCTCTGCCCAGCTTTCTTACGCTGCAAATAATACTTCCGGTTTTCGGCATTTCATGATGGCCGTACGGAGGAGCCGAGAGTTTGATTGAGGCTCTGTTGCTGTAACTTACAGGTATGGATTGCGTAGATTTGGTGATCGTTCATTTTTTATTGAATTTTTATTGCTGACTGATATAAGTGACTTGAATAGATTTTTATCTTTGTCTTTTTAGCTCGTCGTGGGTTATTTAAATATAGTAACCCTCTTTTGGCATGAGCTAATTTCATCTCATTCGCCCTTGGTAAGCGGATACAAGGAATTTATTCACCTATCCTCTTTATAAATTTCACAGCGATGGCCTTTGTGGTTTGCGCACGGTGTTGGTTTACGGGGCGCTAAACTTTATTTTGCTTTTGATCACATTGTATATATGGGACTCTGCATTGCAGACGATATCAAACTTTGGCATCATCTCATTTCTGTAATGATGATGACCTCACCGTCACAACCGGGTACTTTATCTTTACAGTGGCAGATTATAGTTTTGAATTTTGATAGAGTGTACATCACGGGTGTGTTGCAGTTTTATCTTTTCTCACAAGCCCATGTTCCTTTAAATGTACTTATGATATTGTATTATAGTATTTGTGAACAGAAGCTCCTGCCTTTGGTTTTCTAATTAGGATCCCATTATATCCTTGCAAATATATGTGAAATAATTTTGATCTTCTGTGAGATTTCTTGCTATGCCCGGCCACAATTAGGCTGGGACGGAATTATAACCAGTCAGAAGGTATTTTATACCCCATGAATGTGACTTATAGTGGATGTGGACCTTATTAGTTTGTAATCTTAGAGTAATAAATCGCTTTCTTGGATTCTACTAATTTCAGGCGCATGGATTTATTCACCTTTTGGAAGGTAGGCCTGGGCTTTCCCAGTATATATTTTAGTAGATAACCGGCACGGGTTGTGTCACTTGTTATAGATCGCGAGCTGCACGCTTTTCTATCTGGCACTCCTAACAATTGTATTGACCTTTTCGCACTATCCTCATGGTGTTTTTCTCATTGGTTGGTGTTTTCGATTAAACGTCATCAATGGATATATCAAGATGATTTTTTAGAAATGTTAATTGGTCACTGTCCCCTATCTGGTACCTTTTGACACTGATATAAGACTTATGATGGGTATAGAGGAAAAGAGTTGGGATCAACAATAATTTACATGAGTTGTAATTTATTATTGAAGCTCCGAAGATGGTGTGCTTACATTATGTTTTGATATGTTTTCCAGCCCTGAGGAGGTCGCGAGTGCCTTGTCCCGGGCGACGATACACGTGTTGGCTGGAGTCTCACCAAGAAATGCATTAAAATTACCCATGTTTGCTTGTATTCATACTGATATTCAAGCTATTTACTTGTTACAATGATTCTGAATGTGTGCCGGGGCATGAATCTAAACTGTTTATAGATCTGTTGATCTTATTTGTGAGGCGTTGGATGATTGCCTCTTCCCTGAGCACCATATTGTGATTTAAACCACCAAATATTTACCGTATTTAGTGAGCGCCATTTCCATCCAGGATATAATCATCCCAACATTTTTTATCAGTTTCATTTCATGTTAAAAGTTTTAAGAAAATCCCTTGCGTGTTGCCAAGACCCACATAGGTATACTGAAAGCCCTGCAATTAGATAAGATAGAAAAATCTAGAGACTCTGGAATTGACATGGAATTCAGTTATGGTCCAATACAATGACAACCAAATTGTGGAGTCAATAATACACAAAGCTTCCAAGCAAAATACAATTGCTTTGCTGAATCATCTCGCAGAGAACGGACACAAGGAGTCCCCTACTAAATTGCAGTAGGAGCTATGATAGTGTCTGAGGAACACATCCTGTAATCCAGAGATTGAAGCTTCCTTTGACACAGTCAGGATGTTTCTGGGACTAGTGGGATAATATTGTCAGTGGATTCCCAACTTTTCCCTAGTGGCTAAGCCTCTACAGAGACTTACACAAATAAGTTTCTGGTCTGCTACCCAGGGACATCAAATGCAGGAGTGTCTTCTTAGAGCTCAGAGCGAAGCAACTTCTGCAGTGCATCAGCACTAGGATTACAAGACATTTATCCTCTATTGTCACGTGTGAGAAGGCTGCGCACTATGTGTGTTGACGCAGACCCACAGGGAAGCAAAATAGCTAGTGGCTTACTTCTCCGCCATACTTGGTCTACTGGCCATGGCACTTCCTGGAAGCCTTAAACAATAGCTGCAATGGGTGTTAGTATCCAACAATGTGAGGGAATAGTTATGGGCTATTCTCTTATTGTGATGGTTCCATATTTAGTTGAGATCTTACTGGCCTGCACTCAAACTCAGCACATGATGAACAGCAGGCTCCCTGTGTATGAACAGGTCATTTTGGAAACAGAAAATGTATCTCTGAGGAAGTGTAATGTCTTGAACTCTGCTACTATTTTGCCAATTCGAGAGAATTACTCAGATGATGATGAGGTTGACCACAACTGTCTTGATGTTACCGAGTTGTGCACCAAGCCAAAGTCTGGCATTCAAGATGTTCCCTTGGAAGAACCTGATTTTACTTTGTGGATATCTGTTGTTTAAGACATGGATGAGGACTTCTGAGAGCAGCATATGCCTTGTGCACCCTATTTGGTGCTATAGAAACCTCCTCGTTGTGCAATGTAACATCTGCACAGGTATTTGAACTGAATGTATTGACTAGAGCATATAGTGTTTCCAACAGTCTTTTACTTCAACAATCAATATGGTCTTGGCATGATCCACAACTTCGCACAGTTGTAGCCTCAGAGGGATTTCTTGACCCCCTTTGGTTCCCCAATGAGGAATGGAAAATATGTCATGGATTTACCAGAAGCGCAGCCTCTGCCTAGAGAGGTACGGTTGTAAAATGTGCAGCACACAAGAGCAGATGGGATTTTGTTACTGCTGGAAACCACTACACAGATGAAATGGCATCGTATTTCGCTATTGGGTCCTGTATATTTAATCAAGAGAACCCATGTGCATCTGGCAACGACACTGTTACAAACATGATGTTGAGAACTATAAACACTTATATATTAGAATTAGGGGATGAAGCTCCAAAGACAGAGAAGGAAAGGTGGGAGAGGTCTGGATGTATAAAGAATCAGAATAAGATTTGGGTTTTTGGGGATAGGAGCCCTGTTTTACCTGATGCTATGCTTTCCCCAATGGCCAGGCATTTCCACGGTTCTATCCATTTAGGAAGAGATACCATGATCCACACCTTTAAGAACTATTGGTATCATTTCCTTTCCATGTCACTGCTGAGAATATGTGTCACAGATACATTACTTGTCAGCAGTTAAATTCAGGCAGGAGGACAGTTGTGACCAGAAGTCGCATAGGAAGGGCTGATGATTCTTTCAATCACATGCAGTTGTAGTTCAAAGAGACACCCATCTGAAATGGACTGCATTACATGTTGGTAATGGTCTGCCCCTACTCCCATTGGGTTGAAGCCAACCAAGAGGTGTGATAGCCTAAAGTTAGCCAAATTATTATTTGGGGAGCTGATCCGTCATTTTGAACTTGCGGTTTCTCTGTAGTAAGTTCACTGTATACACATCAAGAATGAAGTGATTACATTTTTGTATGTAGCACTGAAGGTTGACCAAAGATTGCAATGCTGCTACAAGCCAGAGGCTTCAGGCATTGTGGAGCAGATTAACGAATTCTGAAATCTAAGATGACCAAGGCGCGTCTACCTCTTTGAAATGGCCTAAAGCTCTTCTCTTTGTTTTGATGAATCTTCGCAGCACTTCAGTTTGAACGACTGAACTCTCCCCGCACAAAGTGTTGATGGGGAGATCCATGAGAATGTCCACAGTACCTGCAGGTGAACTTGTGAATATAACAGGTGATATGGTTCTTGACTACTGCAATAGATTGGCTGATGTAGTGCATTCTGTTTCTCTTCAAGCTGACTTGGTGACCCCCATCCCCAAGACAAGAGCTGTGGCATGACCGTAGTCTAGGCAATTGAATACTCTTGAAGAAACACATCTGGAACAATGTTGAAAGCGCCCTTTCAAATCATCCTTTTGATGAACACTGCTGTTAAGTGTGGCGGAGTGGATTCATGCTTCCCACACCAAGAGAGTGAGACAAGCCGGTGAAGAAGTGGGGACTAGAACTTCTGATTCGCAGAGTCAAACTCAAGCATAGAACAAATGCTCAGAGGGTGGAGAAGACAGCATGCAGGGGTCACAATTTCAAGTAGTAACAAGTGCCCAATCTGTGGGGTATGAACTGAGAATAATCCCAATAAACCAAGCAGCTAAAAGTCAGTTTGTTCACCATGAACTGGAAGAAAGTACAAGCACTTTTAGATGGTAAAGTACAGAGGGAAGAGAAGTAGCTGGAAAGTGGTGAGAGATTGAGAACCATTGTATCAGAAGAATGCATTACAGAGACAGTCAGGAAAGAACAAGAGTTAATTGAACAGACTGCTTGTGACAGTGAACAACTAGAAGTATGGAGACCAAAGAGACCAAGAGTGCTGAACCAAAGGTATTCAGCTCCTAAGGGGACCTACTTCGCTAGAAGCAATCCTGATCTGAAAGCCAATAAAATTCAGAATTATTATAGTGTTTTTGGAAATCACCCATGAAAGATGCTACCACAGCTAAAGATTGAATAATATTTTTGATTGAAGAACCCAATTGATATATGTCCAGATGTTGTACTGTCATGTTTTGCAACTTAGGTATCCAGACAAATATATTAGGCTTCCATAGGTATCAAGTAGAAGAGTATAATTCCCCCTTAGGTACCCAGTTGAAAATTGTAGGTTCCTAATCATAAAGTTAACCCGAACTAACAGATTTACAGTCAAAAGAACTGAAAGATTTGCTGATTTGCATAGTAGTGTCAATGAGTAAATTTTGTATTCCTTTTTCTGTTTGATCTGACTTGAGAGAAACTATGTAGTAAATCACCCCAAAAAGCTGTCAAATTTAAATAGTAATTGTGGTATTTGCCATTGTCATGTTAATGATTAACTTACTATTGGGCCTTAACTCACCTATCCAGCGTGCTTCAACTGAAACTAGATCTAACCAGGTCTATTCATATGAGCAACGTAGATTTAATATGAAAATATTACACAAAGATGGTTCTGAGGGAAATTATTTAGGCAGTGTTTAATTGAGACTGCTACATGAGTATTCCAAAGTTATAAATGTAAAAATGTATCACATCTGTGTGTATCTTCCTGTGGTCACTGCAGCTGGCGCAACTTACTACTACCTGCCCCTCATGTATTTTTTAACCTGTAGTCTAAATATCAATCAATTATACACAAACTGGCAGTGAGAGTGGCAAGCAAAGTGCGCACAGGTGTCTGTTCTGGGATACTTATTCTCAAAGTTCTGATCACGCTCTACTTTATGTTGTCCCACCGCTACTGGGCCCCCATCAATAACTACAATCTATACAAATGGAGCGTGTGATTCATCCAAATAATGATAGCGTTTCAAGCAGTGCGCTCATATATAGTCCATTCTCTGTGTATCCAGCAAAGAAAATCCCAAGGGAGTCTTGTTTAATTAGAAAGCCAATTCCGAATTCATTATTCAATCCAATTTTTCAACACAAAGGTGCATTATCCAATTTATCCAGCCAACGCTTTTCCTCCGACGTGGACATCATCAGGACTTCTAATATCATGATAATCATATGACTTTAAATTACATGTTGTGCGCCCATCCTTCTTCTAGTATCAATCTTTGTTTATTGCAAACGGCAATTACGTTCCCCCGCTTCCTTCTAGTGCATCTCTAAAAATGTCCTTCTTTCGTACACCATGTACAAAAGGACCATAGCACTACAGGGCATTAAAGGATTGAAATAAAACATGTAACTCCAACCACCAGTTCACTAACAGTAAGTGAAATTTAACCAGGCTGGAGTCATGTGGTCATTGCACTGTATTCTGCAAATGGTTTAATTCAGTACCCACTTAAGAGACAACGCTAGGAGGGCCACATAAACTGCATTGGAACAATCCACCCTAGATCAAACCCAATCTTCAGACCTTATTGCAATAATGAGGTGCTAGCTTATAAGGTTGAAGAGCCATTGCAACAAGAGACACCCGTGTTCATTCACGCGACTGCAAGACAAAAGTAAATACTTTTATTCATAAGAACTGAGGCCTCAGCACCAGAGTATGGGGGAACTTTAGCACACTGAAAGATGTTGGACCAAAGTGAAAGATTCTCAGGGAAATAAGACCACATTTCATTGTAAATTGCTTTCCAATTGTCTAAATGTATCAGCCATATTGTTTAGTGTTATCCTCTGAGATTATCTAGCGCAATTTAGCATATACACTTCAATTTTGGATAGTGCCACATCACACAGGGTCAAGCTCCCTCCCTTCCATTTTCTTGTAGCCAACTGTAGGCTGCTATTGCTGTATCACTTTCTTAATTAGTTTGTCAAAATGTGACTTTTTAGGTCTTGCCTAACAGCCTGCATGTGCTGTTGCTGTGAGGGGTACTGTATACAGTAAAGAACTTGGAACCTGCCTGTTACTTACCATTTGCCGACTTGATTGCAATTCTTTTGAGCTGCCTCCTAATTGGCCATCATATGCCGCACGTCACTTCCTTTTCGTTCTCTGGAGCATGGACCAAGTACTAATTGATTTCATTCGATCAACGCACGAGGCTATGTGTAAAGCACACCCCCACACTGACACAGTAAAACACACACAATGAGGAGACACCACTCCAGTTTCATTTAGGAGAACAAGTATCTTTATCTACCTCTTGTCGGGGTTAAAAATGCAAGGTTCTCAGAGTATGCAGGGTAAACGGTTTTTGTACCCTCAGGTCAATTCGGGCAACAATTCTTATGCAGTAATATATTCAATTCAGGCAACAATTCTTATGCAGTAATATATTCAATTCAGGCAACAATTCTGATGCGGATAAATACTCAATTCAGGCAACAACTCTTATGCAGATGTTCACTGCAGTTCCAAAGAAGACATCTCAGCCTGGGGGCATTTCCCAGACGTTTTTGCTCACATCTGGCTAACATCCCCAGGTATTCAGGCCCCAGGAGCCTCTGGGGCTATCTCTGCTGTAAATAGGTCGGGCCTCCGTGTTGGCATAGGCCCCAGGTCTTCCCGACTCACCAGTCCAGTCCCTGCGGGGAAATTCGGCCTCAACGCAGCGCCGGCTCTGGATTGTGCAGGACGCTCCTCCGTCCCCAGTCGGCCCGCTCCTCACGTCACTCGGGGAGTTGACTGGGGAAGGCGGGTTGACTCACGGGCATGCTCAGGGCTATCACTGCTGCTCAGAAGCCGGCCTCTGGAATTTAGGGACTCCCGCACTCCTCGGAGCCTCTCTCGCGTGGGTTTACAGTGAGCCCAGGACCTCCTGGACGGTTCCTTGTCCGGGAACCAATCAGAGTGCTGCTTCCCAGGGGCGCGGCCGATGACACGGCTGGCGTCCCGGTTGCCAGGCGACGCTCTTCTCTTCGCACCTTCTCCAGCAGCGCAGGGGCCTCAGCGGTGATCTTGGCCACAGCGTTTCTTCTCCCAGCAGCACAGGTAATGGGTTTCAGATGTCAGGCACACAGCGCGTCCCAGTCACAGCGCTGGTAATGGGTTTCAGGTGTCGGTTGTAGGGGAAGGGAATATGGCAGTCCTTGGGAAGGCACCCTGAAGATGGTATTCCTGGTTCCCCTCTCACAGGGCAAGGTCAGCAGGCAGGCAGGCAGGGTAACTCATTTAACTTCGGGCAGCAGCTCCTAGGATCAGTCAGCCTCAGTAGTGTAGCAATCCCCCTAGCTCAGCACCCTTCACTCCAGCGGAGGGTCCCCAGGTCCAGTGGTGTAACTAACTTATCAGGTTCCCTCATTTTCTTTTATACCCCTAGGTCAGGTGACCTGCCAAAAAGGCGGCAAGTTCTGGCGGCAACCTGGGGGGGTTGGAAGGTTCTAGAAGAATCTGGGGACTCTGTGGTGTCTGTCTATGGTAACAAGAGGTGGGACGGTCAAGGTTACAGTAGCATTAAGTCCCAGCTCTATCCCAACTACTGGTGCGCAGATAGGACAGTGGCCTCACCGCAGTAGCAGGGGCCTGTGGCAACCATGTTGTTAGGAGAGAGCACCTGCACCTCAGCACTGTTTAGCAGCGATAAGGCGCCCAGAGTTCTATGTCCATCCAAAAAATGGCGGTCAATAACGAGGCAAAAAAGGGGGGAAAATGTAGGGGAAGACCACCCTAGGGATGACCCCCCCCCCTCAGCCGAAAGTGGGGAGAGCTACCCAACCTCTAGGGAGTTCTCGTCAATAAGACGGAAGAACCTAGAGAGACCGTCAGCGTTGGCGTGGTCTACTCCGGGTTGGTGTTCCACCCTGAAGTCCATACCCTGGAGGGAAATGGACCATCTCAACAATTTAGGGTTTTCGCCCCTCATTTGCATGAGCCAACGAAGGGGCCGGTGGTCGGTCTGAATCAGGAAGTGAGAGCCAAAGAGGTATGGCCTCAAGGCCCAGACCACAGCAAAAGCTTCTCGCTTGATAGTACTCCACTGTTGTTCCCGGGGAAGTAGCCTCCTGGATACGAAGGCCACGGGCTGGTCAAGGCCCTCCTCATTGAGTTGTGCGAGTACTGCCCCAATGCCATGCTCAGAGGCGTCCGTTTGAACAATAAATTCCTTACTGAAGTCCGGAGCCCTAAGCACCGGAGCAGTGCACACAGCTTGCTTGAGGGAATCAAAAGCTTTCTGGCAAGCTTCGGTCCAAATCACTTTCCTCGGTTGCTTCTTGGAAGTTAGTTTGGTTAAGGGGGCCACAATGGTGCCATAGCCCTTAACAAACCGGCGGTAGTAACCCGGGAGGCCCAGGAAAGCCCTGACCTCTGTCTGGGATTGGGGGGCTCCCAGGCTAGGATGGTCTCGATCTTGGCCTGGAGTGCACCTTACCCCCGCCCACCACGTGCCCCAGGTAGACGACTGATCCCTGTCCGATCTGGTATTTGCTGGCCTTGAGGGTCAGGCCGGCCCACCGCAGGAACTGAAACACCTCCTGGAGATGCTCCAGATGGTCCTCCCAGCTGCTGCTGAAGACAGCGATGTCATCCAGGTAGGCAGCAGAGAAGGTCTTTAGGCCAGAGAGCAACTGGTTTACCAACCGCTGAAAGGTGGCAGGAGCATTTTTCCATCCAAAGGGCATCACTCTAAACTGGAAGTGGCCCTCTGGGATGGAGAACGCAGTCTTCTCCTTGGTGCCGTCCGTCAGGGCGATCTGCCAGTATCCTGACATGAGGTCAAAGGTACTTAGGTATCGGGCGGCCCCCAGCCGGTCAATGAGCTCATCTGCCCTGGGGAACGGATGAGCATCCATCTTGGTCATGGAGTTAAGTCCTCGTTAGTCCACACAGAACCGAAGCTCAGATGTGGTGCCCGGTGAGGCCGCTTTAGGTACCAAAACCACCAGACTGGCCCAGGGGCTGCTGGACGGCTCGATCACTCCCAGCTCCAGCATCTTAGTGACCTCACGCTGGATGCTGGCCTTCACTTTATCCGACAGCCTATAAGACTTGGTCTTGACAGGGGTGCTGTCCCCTGTGTGCACATCATGGGAAAACAGGTGGGTAATCCCAGGGATGAGGGAGAACAAGGAGGAGTATTGCTCCAATACCTGGCATGATAAGTAGGCTAAGCTCTCCGGGCTCCATGACCTACACCTTCTGTCCAGTATCCAACTCCACAGGCTGGGCATTCTGGTCATACCACTCCTTCATGACCACCTGGCTGGCCTCCAAGTTGTCAGATGCCTCTTTCCACAGCTTAGCTATCTGGCTGCGGAACGCCAACATGTAGCTCATTACATCTTGGGGAAGCCTCCTAGGATTCTTCTCCCACCCCTCCTTCACCAGACTGAGGGGTCCCCTAACAGGGTGTCTGTACAGAAGCTCGAAGGGGCTGAAGCCTACCCCCTTCTGCAGCACCTCCCTGTAGGAAAACAACAGACAGGGCAAGAGGATGTCCCACTTCTTCCTCAGGTCCTCAGGCAGACTCCTGATCATTCCTTTCAGGTTCTTGTTGAAACGCTCGACAAGCCTGTTGGTCTGGGGGTGGTAGGGAGTGGAGAACTTGTACGTCACCCCACACTCCTTCCACATGGCCTGCATATAGGCAGACATAAAGTTGGTGCCCGTGTCCGACACCACGACCTTGGGGAAACCCACTCGGGTAAAAATCCCCATCAGGGCCCGCGCCACCGCAGGTGCAGTGATGGTCCTCAGAGGGATAGCCTCCGGGTACCGGGTGGCGTGATCCACCAGAACTAGGATGAACCGGTGTCCAGAAGAGGTCGGTGGATCCATAGGCCCGACGATGTCGATTCCCGCCCACTCAAAGGGGGTACCAACAACCGGTAGTAGTTCCAGGGGAACCTTCAAGTTGGTCCCTGTCTTCCCACTTGCTTGGCAGGTCACGCAAGTCTTGCAAAAGGCATCAGAGGCAATCCTCATCCTGGGCCAATAGAAGTGTGGGACCAGACGAGCAAAAGTCTTATCTTGGCCCAAGTGTCCCGCCAGGGGGATCTCATGCGCTAATTCCAACAAAAAGGCCCGATAGTATTGGGGGACTACTAAGGCCCTTGATGACCCATGCACCGGAGCCTTGGGCTCACTGTAGAGGAGGCCATCCTCCCGGTAAATGTGGTAATTTCCAGTAGCATTTCTGGCTGCTTGGGCTGCGGCCTGTCGCCGCATGCCCTTAAGGGTGGGGCACTCCTTGTGTGCCCGACAGAAGTCCTCCCGGGTAGGCCCTCCTTCCACCTGCCACGCTGCAGGGGTTGGCAAGTCCCCCACGGGAACAACGTCAGCCTCCGTGGACTCTGGTGCGACCGCGGCGGGTGCCCCATCCATCTCATGGGGTGCATTCTCCAGGGAGTTTTCCTGGTTAGCAGGGGGCTGGGCCATTGTCCCAGGCTGCAGCCCTGGTTGACTCCCTCGCCGGGCATCCCTGGACCGGGTGATCGCACAGGTCCATTATGGTAATCCCAGCATCTCTGCGTGTGCTTTGAACTCTACCTCCTTCCAGGCAGTATGCTCAAGATCATTTCCCAACAGACAGTCAACTGGCATGGCAGGGCTCACTGCAACTCTCAAAAGGCCTGAAACCCCTCCCCACTCAAAGGGAACTTGGGCCACAGGGTAGTGACCCACACCGTTGTCAGCCATCACAACCGGGTGGAATACATCAGGAATCACTTGCTCCAGGGACACCAGCTGTCTCCTTACCATCGTCATGCTGGCACCTGTGTCCCTCAGAGCCTCCCCCCCCTGCCCGTTGACAAGGACCCTCTGCCTGTACTTGGCGGTATTTGAGGGCACCTGGGTCTGTGGGACCATCTCACTGTATCCCAGGGATACTAGGGTCAATCCTGCACACTCACCCCCTTATCTAGGGACAGCTCCTCCCCCAGCGCTACACTAGCCACCCCGGGGTTCTTACCTCCAGTAGGGGCTGGGGTCCTTTTACGACACTGGGGATCCCCCTTGTAGTGTTCAACCTCCCCGCACTCATAGCACCGGACAGTTCTGGGCTGCTGACCTTTGTCAGGATAAGTAGGCTTCTGGTAGCCAGATTAGGGCTGGGATCCAAACCCGCTCCCTTGCGATCTGTTTTGGGGGCCTTTGGAGAACTACTTCTTTTTATCTCCCCCACTCTCTTCTGGGGGAAACCCAGTCCACCCTTTTGAGGGTTCCCCCTGATCCCTTGTTGGACACCCTGGTACTGACCCAGGTGTCCGCCTCCTCCGCAAGCTCCCTCGGGTCGGTCAACTTGCGGTCAACCAGGTGTTGGCGCAGCTCTGGAAAACATTTTTCTGGAAGGTGCTCTCTTAAGAACAAATCATACAGCTCTTTTTAATCAGTTACCTTGCTGCCCCGCACCCAACCCTCCAATGCTTTGCGGGCGTAATCCAGGAAATCTACCCAGTTCTGTGTGGGAAGTTTGTGGCTATTTCTAAACTTCTGCCTATACTTCTCAGGGGTAAGACCAAACTTCTTAAGTAACACTTCCCTCATAACGGAATAGTTGGTCAGATCTGCCTTGTCTAGTGTCAGGAGTGTGTCCCTCCCCACCGGAGGCATGTACCTGTACAGGCTACCCCCCAATAACTCTCGGGGACCCCATGGGCTGTTAAAGACACCTCATAGGCCGCTAGCCACTTGTCGATATCGTCCCCCACATTAAAACTGGCCACAACATCTTTGGGCATGTAGAACCTAGACTTCCGTGGAGCTTCAGTAGGTACGCTGCCACCATTTGCGTTGTTGTTAGCCCCTACTTGTAGGGCTTTGATTTCCAGCTCCTTCAGGCTGAGCTCATGGACAAGTTTTCTTTCCTCCATAGCCAACCTCTTCTCTTTACGCTCCTTCTCTAACCTGGCAAGTTCTAGATTAAGCTGTCTCTCCTCCCCTCTGTCCTCGAACTCCTCTGCAGACAAGCTCCTTACTGAGACACTACTGCCTGCCCTGGAACGTCTTCCTGGCAATACATTATCGCTAGTATCTATGTGCAATAGGACCAGTTCTCCTGGAGCGTCATGCTCTCCCTGCCCCTTGTCACTACTCCCTTCCGGGTGGGCCAATGCCCATGCTCTCAAGGTTTTTTGAAGCTCCTCTCGCTTGGTGCCTCGCTTGAAGAACACCCCTTTCCCCTGGCAGAACTCCTTAAGCTGCTCCACTGTGTACGTTTCCAGGTTGGCCATCTCGAATTCCATCTTGCTAGGTAGGGCCTCGGATGTTTCCAGGGAAAACCACTAGGACTTAGGCAACAGGCTTTGAACAAGATCACTTGCAATCAGGCAGTCAGGGAGAATTGCGAGCTTGCATTACATCAGGTGTAGAATTGTGGCGCACACTGAGTCACCGTAGGGTGCTGCACAAGCACAAGCCCTAATCCCACTGCTGCCACCAATGTTAGAACCGGGGTCTCCAGTTGGCCAGAGCCTGCACCCTAGTCCAAGTAGGGACCACCGATTCCGACAAGGTAGCTTGGCGCAAGGGAGGTAGGCTTGCACGAGGCTATGTGTAAAGTAGTCGCGCAGCACACCCCCACACTGACACAGTAAAGCACATACAATGAGGAGACACCACTCCAGTTTCATTTAGGAGAACAAGTATCTTTATCTACCTCTTGTCGGGGTTGAAAATGCAAGGTTCGCACAGTATGCAGGGTAAACGGTTGTTGTACCCTCAGGTCAATACAGGCAAGAGTTCTTCTGCAGATATATATTCAATTCAGGCAACAGAGGAGCCTAGCGCGCAACCAAGATGGCCGCGTAGGTGCGAGGCTCCCGAGGACCTCCGCGACCTCCTGAATTAATCCTGGCGATATCCTGTCCTTGTTGAGGGGACTGTGTCGGGGAACCCGAGCTGAGGCGCCACCCGTTTTTCGGGCTCGAATTGGACCCCGGACACCGGTGGGAGCACCGATCGAAGGTTGCGGCCTTCTCCTCGCCGGCCCCCCGGATTGGAGTAGTAGGGCGATCCGGGGACAAAGTGAACAACAGCGGCGGGCAAGGCTGGGCGACTCGCGTACCCCGCACTTTCACTTTCGCTTTTGCGCCCTCCTTGCCCTCAAGCGAGGTAGGGTTGCGGAGCGGGGTGCGGTGGTGTGGTCTTGTCTAAGTGCCCGGCTGACCCGCCGGCTGTGGGTTGACCTGCGGTTCGGTGGTCGCCCCCGCCTCCCCCCGGCGCCCGTGAATTGGTATAGCGGCCCGTTCGAGGAGATTGGCACGACGGTGGGAGAGCAAGCATGTCCACCAAACAAGATGGCGACCGGGCGAAGGTGAAGACGACCCGCCGTGGCACGGCGCACCAAGCTAACAGTATGGACCGCTACACTCTCCAGAAGGGTTCTCCGGAGACATCGCGCACATCCCCGGCGGGCCCGACGGAGGCATCTGCTCAGCCTGTGGATCTGACCCTCCGGGACGTCATGGGCGCCATCGCAGAGATGAAGGCCTCGGTGGACCAGCGTTTCGACACCCTAGCGCAAAAAATAGACTCGGTCCTGGTGGATGTGAGCCTTGTTAGGGCAGACTTGTCCAAAACGAACGACCGGGTTGATTCCCTGGCCCACACCGCAACGAGCCTCACGACGGATGTGGTGGCCCTCCAGAAGGAGGTGCGCCGGCTTGGCCAGGCGAGCGCCCTGATGGACCGGCGACTGGAGGATTCCGAGGGTCGGGCCCGGAGGAATAATGTCCGTATTGTGGGGGTGCCGGAGGGACGAGAGGCGGAGGCGGCGGATCTTTTTGTGGAAGAATTGATCCTTACCCATCTCCAGCCCCGGGGGCTGAGTAAGCTTTTTGCGGTGGAGCGTGCTCACCGGGTCCCTGGGGGCAGACCTAAGACCGGTGCCCCGCCGCGGCCTCTCATTGCCCGGATTTTTAACTTTCGGGACAGAGATGCTATCCTCCAGACCTCCAGACAACAGGGACCGGTCAAGCTTGACAACATGGATGTGCATTTCTACCCAGACTTTACTCCGGCGGTTCAGAAGCAGAGACAGAGCTTTCTTGGTGTTAAACGTCGCCTACGGGACCTGAACCTTAAGTACTCAATGCTTTTTCCAGCTAAGCTGAGGGTGGAGGTGGATGGTCGCACGCACTTCTTTGACCGGCCCGAGGCGGCTGGGGACTGGTTGGACACTCTGCCTGGAGATCGGGGCCGGGGGGGCGGGGGGGGGCGCGGCTGGCGAGGAGGGCCCGCCGGATCAGAATTGAGGGGTGACTGAATAGGCCTTGCTCTGGACGATGTTCCTTCCCCATTTATTGATTGCATATGTTCCCCTCCTATGGAGGTCGTGCGGGGTCTGTTGGGGGCTTCCCTCCTCCTCTGGGGGACTAGTTAGTTTTTAGCTATGGGGCGACAGGCACACTGCACTTTGGGGGGGCTGTCTGGGCTCATGCAGGGGTGCAGGGAGGGGGGAGTTCTGTTGGGATGGGGGGGTGGGGGGGGTGTGTTGTTTGTTTGCACCGCAAGGCAAACCCGCTACTATATTGTTGTTTTTAAGATGCTCTGTGGGGGACGACCGATTGTTTCGACGTATGATGGGGGGTAGGGATTTGACTGTGTTGTCATGGAATGTTAACGGCCTGGGGGATAGGATTAAGCGTGGTGTGGTCCTGCAGTACTTGAAACGTATTTCACCAGATGTTGTCTTCCTGCAGGAGACACACCTTATAGGTAACTCCTTTCAGGCAATGAATCGGCGGGGCTATCGTTTGGCGGCCCATTCTGGCTTCACTTCGGGCTCGCGGGGGTGGGTATTATGATCAAGAACTCGCTCCCGTTGGAGATCGATGAGGTGCGCCATGATGAGAGGGGACGCTACACTGTCCTGGTGGGAAGAATGGAGGGTAGAGTGTTTATTTTGATATCAGTGTACGTCCCGCCTGGGTTACAAGCCACCACATTTGCGGACCTGGGGCACCTCCTCCTGGACCTTCCGAGTGGCCTGCTGGTGGTTGGAGGGGACTTTAATGCGGTAGCTTCTGGGTCTATGGATCGCCATCCCCCCAGGGACCTCCCCCGGGCACAGGCGTGGCTGCCCGGCCTTTTAGACACGTTGGGCCTGGTGGATTGCTGGCGACTAAAGCATCCCGCACAGCGGCAATACACCTTCCACTCGGGTGCCCATGGTAGCCTCTCGCGGCTTGATTACATCCTTGTCCCGGCGGCCCATGCAGGGAGGGTGGGGGAGGTGCGCCATCTGGCGCGGGGTATCTCAGACCACTCCCCATTGCTGTTACATTTCGATGTCTTCCCGAGGGGGGATGGCAGGGTGGCTCCAATCAATGCATGGTATTTGCGCGACCCCACCATTCGTGCCGATTTGATCAAATCCTTACAGCGTTATTTCGACGAGAATGTGGGGTCGGTCCCTTCGGCCATCTCCCTGTGGGAGGCTTTTAAGGTAGTTCTTAGAGGGGAGGCCCTCTCCTTTATCTCCCATGCCCGGCGGCGCGAGCGGGAGGAGGTGACCCGGGTAGAGGCCGAGATTGCAGAACTGGAGGGTGACCTGGGGAGCGGGGTAACAGATGCCAAGCTGCATGTTCTACACCTAAAGCAGGCGGCCTATCGGGCCCTCGTCACGGAGGCGGCCAGGGGCCTCAGTCGAGAGCAGCAGGGGCGATTGTATGATGTGGGTGATAAGGCTGGCAAATTGATTGCGTGGTTGGACAAGAGGGAGAGAGCGAGTCGCGTGGTTCCTTTGATTGAGAGTGCGGATGGTGCGTGTGTCACCGAGCCGGAAGCCATTGTCTCCTGCTTTGCGGATTATTTCCGCGAAGTCTACTCCCCGGTTTCCCCCTGCTCGGAGGAAGATTCCCATGCCCTGCTTCGGGACATCGCACTGCCCTCCCTTACGGTGGAGGACAGGGATTCGCTGGACGCTCCTCCCACCTCGGACGAAATTGCCTTGGCTATTCGCTCGGTTGCATCCGGCAAGGCCATGGGCCCCAATGGTATCCCCATCGAACTATACAAGCTACGCCCGGATGTGTTGGCGCCCCACCTGCGTGCGATGTTCCTGGCGGCACACTCGCAGGGTTCCCTCCCGCCGGACCAGCGTCTGGCTACAATCGTGGTGATCCACAAGGAGGGGAAGCCCCGTGAACGGGTCGCATCCTATAGGCCGATCTCGCTCTTGAACGCGGAGCCCAAAATCCTCGCCAAGGTGTTGGCCAACCGGTTGGTTGGCGTGGTGGGCGACTTGGTCCACCAAGACCAATCTGGCTTTATACCACACCGCAACACAGCGCTCAATCTACGGCGCTTGCACGGTGTGCTCGCGCGTGTCCCATTTGTGCGGGAGCCGGCCATCTTGGCGTCCTTGGACGCCACCATGGCGTTTGACACGCTTGAGTGGCCATACATCTGGGCGATGCTGGCGAAATTTGGATTTGGACCGGGCTTTATTAGCTGGGTCAAATTGTTGTACTCGGGCCCCTTGGCGCAGGTGGCGGTGAATGGGCGAGTCTCGGCCCCGTTCGCGCTGGGGCGGGGCACGCGACAGGGTTGCCCCTTGTCACCTCTCCTGTTTGCACTGGCCCTGGAGCCCCTGGCGGAGTGGCTGCGGTGGCACCCTTCCATCCGTGGTCTCCGCTGGACCCCCGAGCATGAGGACCGTGTGTCCCTCTATGCTGATGATATCCTCCTCTATCTCGCCTCCCCGCGTAAATCACTGATCGTCCTGGTTGATGTTTTGCGCTCATTCGGTCGCAACTCAGGCCTTGTCATCAACTGGGCGAAATCCTGTGTATATGTGCTTTCCGGGGAGGCTCCGGTCCTACCACGGGACTGTCCGATCCAGATTGCATCCCAGGGGTTTCGGTACCTGGGGATATATATCACTCTTGACCCGGAGGCCCGTTATGAGCGGAATTTGCTGCCCCCCCTCCAGCGCTTGAAGGAGGACGTGGTGCGCTGGCGGGGTCTGCCGCTTTCGCCGCTCGGCCGAGCGGCCTTGTTTAAAATGATGTCCTTGCCGCGCTTCCTCTACGCCCTCCAGAATACTATGGACTTGGTTCCGGCACGCTACTTCCGTGAGGTGGAGGGCCTCCAGCGGCGCCTGTTCTGGGACGGGAGGCCGCGCATTGCTCTGGCTAAATTGACGCTCCCGTGGTACGATGGGGGGGTCGCCCTCCCGGACATTAAACGGTATTACTGGGCCACCCAACTGGCTGCAATTAATCATGGCCTTTACGGGCCCGCCTTGAACCCGGCGTTTGAGATGGACAAGATGCTCCTGCCCGGTGGCGACTACAATCGAGCGCTTTACTCTGCCGCGCCCAACCCCCGTCTGACGGGACCGACGCGTGTCATGGTGCGTGTCTGGCACGCGGCTAATGCAGCTATGGGGTGGAAGGACCGTTTGACCCGGGCGTCACCGCTATATGCGTCAGAGAGGTTGGGCTCCCTGTGGACATCGAAGGGCTTTGAGAAGTGGGACACGATCGGAATCAGCACTGTGGGAGATCTCTGGACGAGGGGGGGATTCAAGACTTTTGCGACGCTGCAGACGGAGTTTCAGCTGCAGGGCAGTGAGTACTTTCGGTACCTACAAGTCCGCCATGCGCTGGGCTCCGTCTTCCCGGATGTCGCGTCCATTCCGGAGTCTTCCCCCCTGGAGGACAGAGTGCTGGATGGCCATGTCCCAGACAGCACGATCTCCCTCATATATAAAAAACTGATCAACGACAGATCGTGCCTGCTGACTAGTCTCCGCGAGGCCTGGGTTGCCGACGGGCTAGAGCTGGACGACGAGGATTGGATTTCCGCGGTGGCCTCTCCAAAAGAAGTGGCCATCCCGGCTCGCCTTCGTTTCGTCCAGCTTAAGATCCTTCACCGGGTTTACGTGACGGGGCCAAGGCTTCTACGTATGGGCTTTGCTGGTGACGGAATGTGTAAGCGTGGCTGTGGCGCGTTGGCAACTTTCATGCATATACTGTGGGAGTGCCCAAAGGTGGAGCGATTCTGGCGTGGTGTGCATGAGGTCCTGCGTGTGGTTACGCGTGTCGCGCTGTTGCCTGAAGCGAGGAGATGCTTGCTGAATGTGTGGGAACCAAATGACTATTCGGTCCCGCAGACGCGGTGGGTGACTCTGGGATACATGATAGCTAAGCGTGACATTGCTCAATTGTGGGGATCCCAGAGGCCCCCTGCGGTGTTGGCCTGGAAAGAACATATGGATTGGTGTATGTTTCGTGAAAAGGTGGTGTATGTGGCGAGGGGTAAGCCTGGGGCGTGGGTGAAAATCTGGGGCCCCTGGAACGCCTACCGCGGGGGTATTTGTGAGCCGCCACAGCTACCGGCTGCCTCGCCTGCTCCGTCTCCCTAGATGGCCCCCCTCCCTTGGCCCTGGGCACGCGGTCCCCCAGTCCCTGATCTATTCCCATTCCCCTCTCCAGAGTTCTGCTGCTGGTTGGGATCCCCCACTTATGGAGCACGTGCTGTCACTTTGGATCGCGGGTTGCCTTGCGGGTTTGGTTTTTTGTGTTGTTTTGTTTTGATAAAAGGGAACCGTACTGTGGGCATGGAGCTATGCGGCCTGCAACATTGATTTCTCCTGTTTTGCTAATCTGCACTGCCAACAGACTCTTACTGTATGTATGCAATATGCTTTTGTCACTCTAGCGGCCGGCCGAGTGGTTGTAGGCCCATACCTGTAACTTTTTCAAACTGCAATAAACGGTTTCAAAAAAAAAAAAAAAAAAAAAATTCAGGCAACAATTCTTATGCAGTAATATATTCAATTCAGGCAACAATTCTTATGCAGTAATATATTCAATTCAGGCAACAATTCTGATGCGGATATATACTCAATTCAGGCAACAATTCTTATGCAGATATTCACTGCAGTTCCAAAGAAGACATTTCAGCAGGGGGGGGAGGGCATTTCCCAGACGGTCTTGCTCACATCTAGCTAACTTCCCCAGGTATTCAGGTCCCAGGAGCCCCTGGGGCTAGCTCTGCTGTAAATAGGACGGGGCCTCCATGTTGGCGTAGGCCCCAGGTCTCCCCGACTCACCATTTCAGTCCCTGCTGGGGAATTCGGCCTCAACGCAGCGCCGGCTCCGGCCTGTGCAGGACGCTCCCCTCTCCCCAGTCGGCCCGCTCCTCACGTTACTCTGGGCGTTGACTGGGGAAGGCGGGTTGACTCAAGGCCATGCTCGGGGCTATCTCTGCTGCTCAGAAGCCGGCCTCCAGAATTCAGAGACTCCCGCACTCCTCGGAGCCCCTCTCGCATGGGTTTACAGTTAGCCCCGGACCTCCTGGATGGTTCCTTGTCCGGGAACCAATCAGAGCACGGCTTTCCGGGGGCGCAGCCGATGACACGGCTGGCGTCCCGGTTGCCAGGCGACGCTCTTCTCTTCGCGCCTGATCTCAGCGCGGCCTCGGCAGTGAACGCGGTGGCTCTTACTTTGACTCAGGGGCCGCGGCGGCGATCTGGGACACAGCGTGACTCCTCCCAGAGACGCAGGGGCCGCGGCGGTGATCTTGGCCACAGCGTTTCTTCTCCCAGCAGTGTAGGGGCCGCAGCGGTGATCTTGGCCACAGCGTTTCTTCTCCAGCAGCGCAGGGTCCGCGACGGTGAGGGGTGACAGGTCTAACACATATGTATTCTACCGAAAATGCTTTCATGCACCCCATATTCATATGCACTTAGGTGAAAGTGATGTAACCTAACGGCCACAGCTACTCACCACTCCACTGCAATCTGCCCCACTCCACTCCAATATACTGTACTCCACTCCAATATATCCCGCTCCACTCCAATATACCCAAATCTACCCCGCTCCACTTTACTCAACTTCACTTTCACTCCAATCTACCCCACCCTATTCTAATCTTCCACACTCCATTCAAATCTACCCCATTCCACCCCACACCAATCTACCCTACTCTCTACTCCACTCCACTCTACCCATTGTACCTCACTCCAATCTACCACAATCTACACCACTCCGGTCCACCCCAATCTACCCAACTCCATTCTAAGCCAATCTACCCAACTCCAATCCACCCCAACCTACCCTGCTACAGTCCATTCTACCCCACTCCTATCCACTCTACTTAACTCCACTCTACTCTACCCAATCTACCCCACTCCACTCCATTTCAATCCACCACTTCCTACTCTAACCAACTCCACTTCACTCCATTCTACCCCACCCCACTCCCATCTACCCCACTGCACTCTGATGTGCTCCACCACAATCTACCTCACTCCACTTTACCCCAATCTACCCCACACCACTCGAATATAGCCCATTCCACTTCCCTTCAATCCACCCAAACCCTCCCCATCTATCCCACTCCAATCTACCCCACTCCACTCCAATGTACCACAATCTACCCTACTCCACTCTACTCCACACCACTCCAATATGCCGCACTCCACTTCACTACAATCTAACCCAATCTATCTGAATCCACCCACTCAATCTACCCCACCCGACTCTACGCAACTCCAGTCTACCCCACCACACCCCACCACACTCTACCCCACTTCAATCTACCCCAATCTACCCTACTCCACTATACCCCGATCTAACCCACTGCACTCCAGCCTACCCCACACCACTTCAATCTGCCCCACTCCACTCCAATCTACTCCACCACAGTCTATCCCAATCTATTCCACTGCAATCTAGCCCACTCCACTACAATCAACCCCACTCCAATCTGCCTCACTCATTCCAATCTACCCCACTCACCCAATCTTCTTCACCCTGACTCTACCCCACTCCAGTCTACCCCACCTCACTCTACCGCACTCCAATCTACCCCACTCCATTCTACTTCAATCTGCCCTACTCCAATCTAGCACACTTCAATCTACCCTACTCCACTCCAATCTACCCCACTACATCCCAATCCACTGTACTCAATCTACCCCAATCCACTTCAGTCTACCCTGCTCCTCTCCAATCTCCTTATTCTACTCCACTCCACTCTATCTACCCCACTCCACTCCAGTCCTCCAGCTTCTACACCCGCACACCCTTACACTCCAATCTATCCCAATCTTCTCCACTCCAATGCACCCCATTGCACTCACATTTACCCCAATCCACTCCAATGTACCCAACTCTGCTCCACTCAACCCACTCCAATCTGCTCTGCTCCACTCCTATCTATCCCACTCCAATCTATCCCAGTCTACTCCACTCCACTCCATTGTACCTACTTCACTCCAACCTATCCCCACTCCACTCCAATCTACCCCAATCTACCACACTTCAATCTACACTGCTCCTCTTAAAACTCCACTTCACTCTTCCCCAGTACATTCCACTTCCATCTACCCAACTCCACTCCAATCTACCCCACTCCAATCTACCACAGGCTGCCCTTCTCCACACAACCCCAATCTACCCCACTCCAGTCTACCCAATCTACCCCACTCCAATTCATTTCAATCTAACACACCCCACTCTATCCCACTCCACTCCAATCTACCCCACTCCACTCCACTCTACTCCAACCTACTCCCCCACTCCAATCTACCCCATCTATCTCAATCCATCCCACTCCAATCTACCCCACAACACTCCAGTCTCCCCACTCCACTCTGCCCCACACCACTCCAATATACCCCACTTCAATCCAATCTACCCCGCCCAACTCTACGCCACTCCAATCTACCCCACCCCACTCTACCCCACCCATTCTACCTCACTCCAATCTGCCCTACTCCACTCTACCCCAATCTACCCCACTCTACTCAAGTCTACCCCACTCAAATCTACCCACCTCCTCTCTAAACTCTTCTTCGCTCATATCTACCCCACTCCAATCTACCCAACTCTATTCCAATCTACCCAGTCTACGCCACTCCACTCAACTCTACCACAATCTACCCAACATCCTCACCAATATACCCAAATCCACTCCACTCAATCCCACCCCACTTCAATCTAGCCCACCCCACTTCAACTCAGTCTTCCCTAATCTACCCCACTCCACTCAACCCCATACCACCTCAATCTACCCCAATCAGTCCCACTCAGTCTTTTTCACTCAAGTCTACCTAACCCACTCTAATCTACCATACTCCAATCTTTCACAATCTACCACAGTTCAATCTACCCAACTCCACTCCACCCCAATCTACCCTACTCCACCCCAATCTACCCCACTCCACCTCAATCTACCCCACTCCATCCCAATCCACCCCATTCTAATTTACCCTACTCCACTCCACTCTAATCCACCACTTTCCACCCCACTCCAATCTACCCCACTCCACTCCAATCTACTCCACTCCAATCTTTCCAATCTACCCCACTCTACTCCAGTAACATAACATAACGTGTATTTGTAAAGCACGCGTATCACCCAAGGGTATCAAGTAGCCGAATAACAGATGTTTATTGTTACCTAACTCAATGGTATTCATTTTATTGACTTTAGAAAGATGTAAGGCTGAATGGACTCAAAGGGATTTTAACCTATTACCATTAGGTCAAACACAGGCCCCTACAGTGGACACATTAGTCCACTAAGCCACCAGACCCTGCCCCAATGCCCACCCCAATTTGCCTCATTCTACTCCAAACTACATGACTTTACTCCAAACTATCCCACTCCAATCTACCCCTCTCCACTCCAAAGTACCCCACTTCACCCCAATCTACTCCACTCCAATCTACCCCACGTCAATCTACCCCAATCTACCACACTCCAATCTACCCCACTCCACTCTGCCCCACTCCATTTCACTCCAGTCTACCGAACTCCACTCCAGTGAACCCTACTCCACTCAAATCTATTACACTCCAATCTACTCTACTCCACCTCATTCTACCCCACTTGACTCCACTCCAATCAACCCCACCCCATTCCATTCTACCCATTCCACTCCACCCCACTCAACTCCACCCCAATCTATCCTACTGCAATATACCCTACTCCAATCTACCCCACTCCACTCTACTCCAATCTCCACTCCAATCTACCCACTCCAATCTACCCTAATATACCACTACTCCACTCTACTAAGATATAACCCAATCTACCCCACTCCCATCTACCTCTCTCCAATCTACCCCACCTCAATGTACCCCAATTTACCCCACTCCACCTTAACCCAAACTACACCAGCCTACCCCACTCCAATGTACCCCACTCTGCTACAATCTACCCCACTCTATCCCATCTTCCCCAGACCACCATACCCCACTACTATCTACCCTTGTCTACCCCATTCCAATCTATCCCACTCTACCACAGTCCACCCCACTCCACTCTACCTCAATTTACCCCACTCCACTCTACCCCACTCCTCCCCACTCCATTCTACCCAATCTACTCCACTTTATTAGGCTCCAATCTATCCCACTCTACTCTATCCAAATCTAGACCACTCCAATCTACCTCAATCTACCTCACTCCACCTACTCTACCCCAATCTAACCCACTCTAGTCTACCTCAATCTGCCCCACTCCACTCTACCCTAATCTACCTCACTCCAGTCACCCCGATCTACCCCACTTCAATCTATCACACTCTACTGCACTCCACTCCACCCCACTCTACCTCTCTCCATTCTACCCTCATCTACCCCACTTCTATCTACCTCAGTCTACTCCATTCCACTCCATGCCACTAACTTGTAGCCATGCTGAACAGCAGTCACACTGATGTACATTATGGCAAGAATACATTGCCAAAGTCAATATCTTTCACGTAGGCGAGACCATTGGCTTTGCCAATGCCTGCATCAAGTAGTGATCTTAAAGTTGAGCTAGATGGATGAAGAGCGGGTTGTAATTTAGTAAAACTGGGGTGTTTAGGGACTGGAGTAGATTTATTGTTACGGGTTTTGTATTTAAATCACTTTTCATACCATATTTGAAAGATGGTTCACGTGACTATGTTTTTGTAAAAGGTAATTCATCTAGAATGGTTTACGATGCATTTTTGGAAAGATCTTACTTCATTGCCTCTGAAAGTTCTCTGATCACTGTTATCCTATCTTTCGATAGGACATTTAAGCAATTCTGTGTAAGTAGGGATCTTGTTTACCCCGCTGATTTTACTTTAACTTTAAAACGAGGGTGATGGTTTTCGGTAATATAAATAAAACCCATCTCTTGTGATATCTGGGTTACATGTGTATTTGCCTACCCTCCATGAAGCGACATGGACAGAGAAGGTTCCAGCACCATAGCAGGGGATTGCACTCGGGGACCCGGGAGGCATTTTAAACCCTTTATTTACACTGCCTGCCAGGAAAGCTCTGGGAACACCGGTTCCTTGTAGATGTGGCTCTTGTTTGCGGATTGTTTGCTTTGTCTGTTTTCAGCTCCTCTAGCCCTCGGCGTGTTTTTTGTCATAGCTAAGTACACAGGTACACTAGCACGCGGCTGCACTGCAGTAGGTTTCTCTTCGCAGGCCTGCACTGATTTCTCTTTTCTTTTCCCATTTCCCCTCTCCCAGGTGGAGGCCCGTCTCTGATTACACATGGAGAACATCCGGCTCACCCTAAGACGACGAGGATGCTGGCTTGGGAAGGGAACAGTGTGGGGTGATGGGTGCCGTCCACACCACCCCCTCCTTTGGCAGGACAGCAGTGGGTTTCAGCAACAGAAGTGCGAAACCCCAAGAGGATCCGAGGCAAAAAATCTCCTGCGCGGGATACACGCTGAAGTCCGGAACACTGTACTGCGATATTCAAGTGTGATCTTCGGCTCTTTTTAAGTGGTGCCCCGATGAATGTTGCGGCACTACGAAAAACTGCAAAACAATTGTAAATGAAGTGGAAAACCCGTAATCAAACCGTGTGATGTGGTGAACACAGTCTTCTTTAGGAATCCCAGCACCAGTTGTCGCCAGTTACCAGTCTGGGTGCATTGCAATGCGCGCTTGGAACAGCACCTGCCTCGATGGAGAACAGTCGCCATCCCTGGAGTGGCTGCACGGGTCTTCGGGACTCTGGTGTCGGCTGCTAACTCAGCCTATGTATATGCGGTGTACATTTGCTATTTCCTAGATGTGTATGAAGTGTTTGCACAGTTATGGGTGTGGGGTTGTCCTCCAAGGCGTATGCCACGTACCTGCCTTCAGAGAAGCAGGTGGAGCCATTACGTTTTTTTTTTCGACATCTTTTATTTATGTATGCCAAAAAAATCTATTCTTTTGAAAACCGTTCCCAAATCGCCCTAGGGATTTTGATGTTTGCATTACGTAGTTGTTCAGAAAGTCTAGAGGCATTGCCAGTTTTCTGAAAAGCCAAGCCTGAGAAGTTACTTTGGGAAACCGGTTCAGACAAAAATGTCCGAAATCATAGTTTAATGAGGATGATTTCAAGAAATATGTAAAGGAGAAATGGTCTCAGTGTCATGCAAATGAGACATGTATAACAGCACTTTTTTAAGGGGTCACATTTATTTCTATTCTGTCATCGAAGGGAAGGTGGGGGAGGGGGCGAGGCTTGGAAACTGAAGGTCGAGTCTGACTCGAAGGTAGAATGGGCATTTCATCTAAGATGAGACCACTTTCTCTCTCAACAGTTTGTCACAGGCTTGCACCCAGAAAATTAGGTAATGGTGTTGCTGCAGTACTGGGCCTTGGTAGAGATAAGGCTAGTAATATGTAACCCTTCAAAACGAAATGGTAATGGCATTTTTTCCGGAGCATCATATACAATCACAACACCTGGATCAGCCCTTAGCCTTGCAGGCTGGGGGGACGCACTGCCATGGCAGCTGCACTACTGCAGAGATAAACAATACTCGTCATTGTCCACAGCCAGCGAATAATACCTCACCCAAGTCTCCTCAGTTGTGTCGTCATCAGGATCCGACATGGCACGCTCTGATCATGTAACACCAAGAAGAACAAAGCCCTAGATGATTGGTCATCCCTTTCATGAGAAAGGCCAAAGGGTCGAATAGTCCTGTGATTTGTGTGCTTATGAAACCAACATAGACGTTCAAAAGGCTTCGAACTGGCCTTTCCAAAGGATCAAGAGGTGACTATCTGCAGGCAAACATCACCATACACCCACAGGCGTTACCCAAATTCTTACAGGTTGGATTCAGGGCAGGGAGCATCAGTCGGGGGCTTGATTCGTAGAAGTTGAGATTAAGCCTGTGGAATGTCCTGGGTCCAATTATGCAGCGGGACGTACAGGACATTTGATTCATATAAATGGGATTGAGGCTGCAGAATATCCAGGCATCCCAGTTTTGACTGATAATTTGTAAGCTCACCGGCTCTAGCCAGTAGGGTATAGGCGCTTGGATATTCAGTGTAGATGAGACTGAATTGTAATTTCCAGGGGTCCCAATTCTTATAAGACAGACAGAGGCTTTGGTTGTTCTGGGGGCTTAGTGTCTAAGGATGAGATTAAGGCAGTGGGATGTTAAGGGGCAGGTGCGGATGAGGTTATGGAATGTCCAAAAGCTTCTCGTCTTGCAAATGGTGAAAAGTAGTCTGTATGATTAAAAAATGGCTGAAATCGAAGCTGGAACAAGACATTCAATGGAAGGGCATGGGACCTTTTGGCTTGTGGGAGCACACTATACCAAACAATTGGCCTCTGTTCATTGTTTTATACCCTAGAATAACATGGAAAAAAATCCTTCCTGGAAGCTCGTTCAGATATCCTCTACTTCAAATTCAGGGGAGATTTTGCAAAGGACTTTGCTCAGTGCACATCTGGACGTTGCTTTCACGCCTCTACCACTGCAATCTGAAACCACGGAAAATACTGTACAATTAAATAGGCACACAGTAGAAGTGACTTTGGGGAGATGGTTATTAAACACCAGCTAGAAGAGTAAATCTTGTTTAAACCATGAGTGGTCTCCTTCCTTTAATACATTAGAAGTGTTTCTTCTGCAATATGTACAGTCATGGTTTGCCTCCATCTTAGACAGGGAGATGGGGCATCATTACGCACAGTGTTTCATTAAAATTGTTTAAACTTGATTAATCTCTAGTGAGATTGGAATGTCCTATTACTTACCGGTAATCTTCATTACTCCGGGTCCCGTAGTCCTCGACACCGTCATGGACAAGTGAGATCTACTATCTCACTGACAGAAAAAAGAACGAAGGAATGCTGGACCTACCCTCCCCCTCCCACTGGGAGTACTTAAGGAGTACCGTCCCAGCATTCCTCCTGAAATACCAAGCACCAATGAAGGCCGGCAGACAGGGAGGGAGGGAGGGAAGTCATGACGGTGTCGAGGACTACGGGACCCGGAGTAATGAAGATTACCGGTAAGTAATAGGACATTACCCCCAGGTCTCTCCGTCCTCGACACCGTCATGGACAAGTGAGAAATACCAAAGCAAACACCGGCATTCATACCAGAAAACACAACAAACCACCAGGATAGCAAACAAACCCAGAGATTTATTGGAAATAAGCAGAAAAAAACATTTAGGAGCGAACAGAGCTCAACACCCCCAATGCAAAACCTCCATCATCCCCCAAAAGATTGAGGAGACGATAATGCCTGATGAAGGTATTAGAAGAGGCCCACGTGGCAGCCCTGCAAATCTCAGAGAGAGGAACACCCCGAACCTCCGCCCAAGAAGCAGCCACCCCTCTCGTAGAACGACCCTGAACCCCCAAAGGAGGAGGAGAACCAGACAGAGAGTAGGCCAAGGAAATGGCTTGCTTCAGCCAACGGCCGATGGACACAGAAGAAGCCTTACACCCCAGAGAAGCCGCACCAAAGGAGACAAAAAGGGAGTCCGACTTGCGGAATTCCGCAGTTCGGTCAAGATAAACGCGCAGAGCCCTGCACACATCCAACAAAGACCACCGGGGACCACCCGGAGAATCCAAGACAGAGCCCAGGGAGGGCAACACCAACTCCTGGCACCTGTGAAATTGCGAAGAAACCTTCGGCACAAAGGAAGAATCCAGGCGGAGGACAACCCCACCCTCCGTGAAAGACAGAAAGGGAGCACGAGCCATCAAGGCCCCCAACTCCCCAAGACGTCGAGCAGAGGTGACAGCCACCAGGAAAACCACCTTGAGGGTGAGAAACTTTAAATCCACCGTCTCCAAGGGCTCAAAAGGAGGACCGACCAAAACCCGCAGGACCAAAGGCAAGTCCCACAGGGGAAAGGAAGGGCGAGGCACAGGCCGGGAAACAGTAAAACTGCGAAGAAGACGAGAAACCAATTCTTCAACATCCGAAAGATTCCCCCACGGGGAACGAAAAGCCCGAACAGCGGCCCACTGGGCACGCAGCGTAGAAACAGCCAAACCCTTCTCGAAACCTTCCCACAAGAATTGAAGGACAACCGGCACGGAACAGAACAAAGGGGAGACACCCAACGCAGAACACCAGCGATTAAAATTACCCCAATGACGATCATAAGCCTTAAGGGTAGAAGGTCGTCGGGAACGCTGAAGAGCCATCGCTAAATGTTCCGGAAAACCGCGCCGTCGCCAACCCTGCCTTTCAACCTCCACACCGACAACCGCAACCGGAGAAGAGACAGGCACGGGGAAGACCGCAGAGGAGACGGAGACAGGGGAAGAAACCAAGGACCCTGCACCGCCAAAAGCCGCACCGTCGGAAACCAAGACCTCCGAGGCCAAAACGGTAGCACCGCCACCACCTCCCGATCCTCCTGACACAACCGGGCCAGAAACCTGGGAACCAGCGCCAGGGGGGGGAAGGCATAGAGGAGACGCGACGGCCACGGGAGAGACAGAGCGTCCACCCCCCAGCAACCCTCCTGCAGAAACCGGGAGCAAAAACGAGGGAGCTGAGCATTGTGCCGGGAGGCAAAGAGGTCCAGAAAGGGACGCCCAAACTTCCCGCACACAAGCCGAAACGCAACCGGGGTGAGAGACAACTCCAGAGAATCCGGAAAGCACCGACTCAGGGCATCCGCCACAAAGTTGTCCACTCCCCGAAGATGAACCGCCGTCAGAGACAGCAGATGGCCCTCCGCCCAACAAAATAGGGGCACCACCACCGCATTCAAAGACGCCGAACGAATCCCCCCTTGATGATTCAGATAGGCCACCGTCACCATATTGTCGGACCGCACCAACACGTTCCGATCGAGCAACAGAGCGCGGAAACCCATCACAGCCCGGGACACCGCCGTGAGCTCTCTCCAGTTGGATGACCGGCGGCTCTCCAGGAGGGACCAACGACCTTGAAGGGAGCGAGACCCCAAGGTCGCCCCCCAACCCAAGGCTCTGGCATCCGAAGTCAAGACCAGAGAAGGAGAAGACTGCAGGGGCAGACCTAAAGACAGATGATCCCTCACAGACCACCAAAGAAGAACCAGGAGGACCACTGGAGACACAGGAATGAGAATCTCCAAAGCGAGGGACCGGGGATCCCAAAGAGACAGAAGGTACACCCAAAGGGGGCGCAGATGAAACCGTGCCCAAGCCACTGTAAAAACAGTCGCCGCCATCAGACCCATAAGACGCAACCAAAGGCGCACCGGAAAGGCTCCCCCCAACCAGAAACGATGAGCAAGGGACACCAACGTCGTCACCCGAGGTTCGGGGAGGAACACACGGTTCAGATCCGAACGGAATCGGGCCCCAATAAAAACCATGTCCTGAGACGGAGTCAGTTGACACTTGGGCAAGTTGATCAGGAAACCATGGGCCCGCAACGCCGAGCACACCACCTCCCTGGCCTCCAGTAACATGACCCGAGATGGAGCATGGATCAACCAGTCGTCTAAATAGGGGTATACCATCACCCCTTGGAGATGAAGCCATGCGACCAAAGGCGCCACCACCTTCGTAAACACCCGTGGCGCCGACCGGAGACCGAACGGCAAGACCATGAACTGGAAATGACGTCCCTGAACACAAAACCTCAGAAACCTGCGGGACCGAGGATGGATCGGTACATGGTAGTACGCATCCTGAAGGTCGAGGGTACACATGAAGTGCCCCGGCAGTACCAACGGAATTATCCTTTGTAAAGTCTCCATGCGGAAAGGAATTCTGGCCACCCATTTGTTCATAACCCGCAGATCCAAAATTAAGCGGAAACCCCCCGTGTTCTTTGGAACCAGAAAGACCAGGGAATAGAAACCCAACCCCGTCTCCAGCGGGGGAACCTCCTGAATGGCACCTTTTCGAAGAAGGTCCAGAAGCCCGAGAGAAAGATGAGACCGCTTTACGCGACTCGAAGGCCAAGGAGTCGGCCGAACACCCGAGTCCGGAGGCGGAGTCGTAAACTCCAGAACATAACCCTGGCGAATGATGTCCAACACCCAGACGTCGGAACAAGACTGAACCCAGGCAGCCAGGAAGAAGCGCAGCCGCCCTCCAACCAACAACCCGGGAACCACCGCCAAAGAGTCAGGAACGTGGCTTGGCAGGAGGAGGGGATTTAGCCTTACGGTCCCGACCACGGCCAGAAGCAAACCTACCCTGGCCTCTCACAAACTGTCTACGAGAAGCAGGGCGAAAGAAAGATTTGGGTTTAGAAGGGACAGGAGCAGTAGTAGAGATTTTAAAGGAAGAGGAATGCTTCTTTTCCTTAAACAATTTGTGTAACTTCGCCTCCAACTCCCCCCCAAACAACATAGTACCCTGAAAGGGCAACCTCAAAGCGCATGCTTTCTGCGCAGAGTCAGTCTTCCAGTCCTTAAGGACAAGACTGCGCCGAGCAGCCACACAAGCTCCCCCGGAAAGAGCCGAAGCCCGCACAACGTCAAAGGAGACATCAGATAGGAGTTCCACCTGACGCTCAATCTGCTCCAGCAAACCAGAACAGTCCGTGGCATTATCCATAGACTGATAGAGGGACTTCAGGTCAGACAACAGTGACTGCGACACATAAGTCCCGTAGATGCCTGCTCGTAAGGCCAGGTGGGAACCAGAATACACTTTACGGAGCGCCACATCCGCCTTCTTGTCAACCGGATCCTTCAGTACAGCATCCTCAGCAAGGGAAGTACCCCCCACCAAACTAGCCACAAACGAGTCAATAGGAATCGAATCAGGTAGTTCAGTAGCCATATCCTGCAGAGGATAGAGTTTAGTCATGAAGCGCAGAATCAGGATGCGATCCGGATCAGCCCACTCGCGCTTCAAAACATCTCGGATGAAGGGATGGACAGGGACATCGACAGTGGCAGCACTCTGAAATTGTCGCAACAAAGGGCCCCTAGAGGTACTAGGCGCGTCTCCGTCAGGGAACCCCATGTTCTCTTTAACATGCTGCACAATTGCGGACATAGTCTCCTTGTCCACATATTTGCCTTTCAACTCCTCCTCTCCCAAACCCGCAGACTCATCGCCACTAGAGTCCGAAGAAACAGGAGCAGGACACCTGCGACGGGATCCAGCATCACCCATCTCAGACAAAGTCTCCCTGATCAAGCGCTTAATATGCGCATCAGCACCAGTATCACGGCGCCTGGATCTGGCAGGAGAGGGAGACCTGGAAGCACTAGAGGAAGAGGACGACCTCTCCCGGTGATGACGTTTCCTGGAATGTTTTCCCATCACAAAAACACACCAACAACAGCAATATTACCAGAGATAACAACCGCTATGCGGTACTCACCCCAAACGCTCGTTTTTAAACGAGTTTCCCCAAAGCCGGCAATCACGAGGCGCCTGACTTCCGTCCCCACGCTCAAAAACCGGAAGTCAGGCATGACCACATCCGGCCGGGGAATCAGCGCCATCCAATCAGAGGAGCAGCGCGGCCGCGCCCCCCAGCAAGCCCAGCAGGCCGGGAGAGGCGGCCATCGGGCCAGGAGAGAACCAACGCGGTATTACACCGCCGCGAGGTCCGGAAATGAAGAGGCCCGCGCCACTCCCCCCAAGCCCAGCAGGGAGGGAGAGGCAAACAGCGAAGGGCCGCCGGCATCCAGGTAAGACCCAGCAGCCACAACGCCCCATCCAGAAAGAAGGCAGGAGCGCCCACGCTCCTGCCGCGTCCTCACACTGTCAGGATGACAGAAAAAAGAACAGGAGGAATGCTGGGACGGTACTCCTTAAGTACTCCCAGTGGGAGGGGGAGGGTAGGTCCAGCATTCCTTCGTTCTTTTTTCTGTCAGTGAGATAGTAGATCTCACTTGTCCATGACGGTGTCGAGGACGGAGGGACCTGGGGGTAATGGCAGCCTTCAGCCCTAGTACACAATGTGAACGTTCTGAAAATGTTGGACAGAAATACTTTCCAGTCAATAACCATCGTTTTTTCTCAGAGGGGAGAAAGTAATGTTCAACAAATTTTACGAACAGTTGGAAGAACGCAGCAGTTTGAGCTTTTTCTCCAATTGTGCGAAACCTGTCAGTGCAAATATGAGCATTGGTTAAGAGAGCTGGCCAGAACTGGGACGTCATATTGAAACAAGGGGGCATTTCTAAATAGCCCTTTGCCCCAGAAAGGTAACTTGGGTTTCGGTCAGGAGCCCATGAAATGTGGTTGACTCTATCCGAGCCCGGTGTTTTTTTTCCGAGAGGTGAAAAGCTGTAAAAGTTTCACAATTTCCACAAGAACTCTCACAGCCATAGACAACTAGATCTTACTAAAACAGAGCCAATATGCTCAAACTTGTACACTAACCAGAAAATAAGATGACCAAAACACAAAAATAGAAAACATGTTTCTATCCCTCCGCTATCTTAGCTTACCAGCATCGAATCATCTCAGAGTTGAGAGGTTGTGCAAATCTTGTTTCCACTTTAGTAAATGCTTCATAACAGTCATTTAAGCAATTAAAGTGGGTACTTTTTTAAAGAAAGTATCTTAAAGGTATTGCGTGGCTGGCAAACGCTCTCACAAATTTGTAATAATAACTGGCATCGTCAAGGCAAGATTTGAGTTGGTCCTTGTCAGCCTGGGAGAGTGAATTCCCTGACTATCTTTCAGACTAAATGTAGGTCTTATTCCATTCTTGGATAGGGTATGCCATAGGTAGATCACCAAACCTACCTGTTTTGGCACTTGCTTCTTTTCAATGTCAGACCGGCTTCATTCAACATGTGTGACATCTTACACACCACATATTTGTACTGTTCCATACCACTCACCAACACTTGAATGCATTTTGGAAGCATAGGATGTTATGACGGACTCCCAGTATTTTTTGCATGACACATTAGAACACACCTCTGCCCATCCAAGCACAAATGGCATCATCCAAACCCAGTATGCCCGTATTGGAGTGATAAATGAAGTAAGGAGTCAGGAAACAGTAGTCAGAAAAGAATCACTAAAACAACTAGCATCACCAATTACATTTAACATTTCTGCGATGATGGCCAGAAGTTGGTGTATACAAGATTGAAGGTCCCTCAGGTCCACACCTATATGCAATCTTTTCTCGAGAACTGTTGATGCTAGGACAATTGGGGCTAGCTACTCAAAATGCTCAGTGCTTTCAATTACACATTGATCTAGGAGTTTTCTTGAAATTCACTAGGAGTTATGTTGACAAATGGGGAATCAGGTGTACTTTTCGGACAATCTCAGTGGCACACCTCTTTTAGCTTTATGTGGCGTTTAGAATTCATCAGTTACCTTAGCATTGAAGTGCCCCAACCCCACCCACCCAGTTAATCCACACAGAGGGGCTCATGAAAAATGCTACAATACATTTGGGTCGAGTTTGCGCTATATAAAACTGGAAAGAGGATATTGCCTTATGGCTAGAGCAGTCGCCCTTGAAACTGGGAAACCGGGTTCGAGTCTCGGCAGGGATGCTCAACATCCTGTGATTCTGGGCAAATCACTTAATATCCCTGTGCCTAACATAACATTAATGTGTCCTTCTGTAATGCAACTGGTGCTCATGTACAGTGCTCTGATAACTTTGGGTCAAGTTTGCAATATATAAATCAAAAACAAAAAAAGTCACTCTCATGAAGTGTTCTTCCTAACACACTAATAGGGTCAGATTTGTTAGGGTAAATCTGATGTCCTTCTCCATTTGATGTCTTCATCCCAGCAGATTCAAACCCTTTTTCATGTCTCCCACTCCTATAGCATAAATCCACCCTTTAACAAAATTTGCATTGTAACCAACTCTTCTAATTAAATGGAGTCTTCATTATATCCTGCAGCTTTGATATCAGGTTGTTCAACAATGTAATCCCGTTCTTAGAATGTGCATATACAAATTTTGCTACTCAACAGGGCGTGGTGAGTGCTAACATTAGTCATCACACAAAGTATCAGTCATCAGACATCAGGCTGGCCATGTAACTGTATTTTACAGGTGGATGAGGCTACAGCTGTGTCCTCACTATTAACCTGGGCCACCTCTTATTAATTCTTTCTTCCAGAGGTACAACCTCAAACATTTTCTTTGAGTTCATCTCCTTGCACGCTCAGGAAAAATGTCTAGTTTGATACACTTCCTGCACAACACTAATCTTCCATTGCACACTGGCCAATTAGCAAGTTGCTCAGGGATACTACAGTGATAACAGTTCATTCTTGCTAAGTCAGTTGACACTTTCTTTAAAAAAAAAAAAAAGCATGGAACTTGTACTTTGCCCTCTAATTTTGCCTCATCTTTAACAACTGTTGTTCGTTGGGTATTTTAATGTATTCAACACAAACCTTGGTCTGTTCAATTCCTTCTGATATAGCTATGGCTTCCTTTAGATGTGGATTTTTCGTTAACATCTGACAAGTTGGTCTCTGATAAGAGAATCACAGAGTTCTCAAAAACGGCAAGTATTAGATACTTTTCTCCAAAGAGCTACATATCTCAAACTTTAGTATATTTTGCTTGAGTTGTAAAGTTTGCCTTTCTAGAACTATATTAACCCTTCCCTCCAAAAGTCCCTGAAAGGAAACTGGAAAACATCTAGTGCTTCCCCTCCACCATCCTCTTGTATTGGTTCAGGAAAAACTCATTGGTTCAGGTATACTTTCCTTACACCCGACACCAAGATTAGGTAAAAGCGTGTATTGCTTCCTTAACAATGAGAATGCCCCTCCCCACCTTCAAATGAAATCAGGGCTGGTCTTAGCACTGGTGGCACCCTGTGCGACAATGTTTGTTGGCACCCCTAGTGACCACCTCCACCACAAATTCCCTCACTACCACACTTTAACAATGGCCCTCAAGTCTCCATAACCACTGTCTCTCAGATGCATTCAATTTGTTTTATAGTGCTACTCATGCCAGTGTAGGGTGTTAGAGCACTTTAAATCACACACACATTGCACAGAGACAAATAATCATAAGTGCGTAAATCAGTGCATAGGAAATGTTACGCAAGACAGAGGACTACAAGGTGTAGGAACAAGTCGCCCATACTGGTTCTATTTAATAACCATAATAGATTTCTGCCCAAATGAACCATTTTTGCAACATTATGATAAGGAAAGACTGGGCAATAAATCATAACGCTCTAATCTAAACCTTGTAGTTTGCATGCAGCTCTTTGATGACAGTTATTAGCTCACTGTTCTACATTTGGATTTTAACCTATAAACTGCAAGTAACAAAAAGGATCTCTGTGCCAAAAACAGTGACCCACTGACCTATTTACATTGTATGCACTCTGTGATCTGCATGGTACACGTTTTTTGCAGTGGGCATATTAACACACTGCACTACCTATTTCCACTAAACAAAACTCTGATCTCTCTCCAGGAAGAACATTAATCACCGGCGTTATTTTGACATTTTTATTGTTGCCTAAAAATTGTTGGAAGCCAGGAAGGTGGCAGCAGGTGCTTTTAAAATTATATAATGCTTGCAAAAAAGGTGCCTCCACCCGAAGTCAGGGCCTAGTGCCATGGCACCAGTCACACCGCCCTAGAGCCGGCCCTGAATGAAATGAAGTATTTGAAAAGTATAAGTCCAAAGGGCTTATTGATAAGCCACTTGCGCCACTGGTGAGTCACTTTTTGCGACGCTCGAGGGGTCTGCTCCATATTTACCAGGCAGCACTAAGCCACTTTTTTGGGCTTAATGCTGCCTTGTAAATACCGTTCCCTTTAACGCAGTTTGTTGTGTTAAAGGGGCATGCAATGGGTGTTGCTGAGGACGTTCCCAGCTAGAACCATTGCTTTTTGACACTGCCCCAGATTTAAGAGAAATGAGAACTCTGAGGCAGTGCCATAAACGTACACCTTCCCTAGGAAGGCATAAGGGAGGCACAAGGAGAAATACCTTTATTTCTCCTTGTGTTTCCTATTTCTAAGTGAGATGCGTTCTGCAGCACACGTAGAAAGTGGAAAACGCCTCTTGTTATTGTTTTAGTAGAGGAAGGTTTCCCTTCCTCCACAAAAACAATCATCACCGCAATGCAGGCACCCTTGCACCATAGTGCAAAGATGCCTGCATTGGCACACAGCAGCCCATTGTGCGCTGGCGCAGTGGGAAAGGACAGGAATGCACCGTATCTGATAGATAGGGTGCATTCTTGCCCTTTACTTTTGCCCTAGGGCAACTCTGCAGGTAGGCACTGCTCTACAGCAAAAACTCATAAATGAGGCCCCAAGTACCCATGGTAAGTTGGGTTCTCCTGCCTCAATGAGACTAGGTGGGTAGCTAGGACATTCCAGCATCAGCTATGCTGAGAACGGGACCACTGCACATAAAGAAATTAAATTGCATCTCAAAAAAGTATCACTGTATTGGACCACGAAGGATAATAGGTGTGCAAAATGTACAATATTCTAAACTCCCATAAACCATGAAAATGAGTATAGTGAGTTTTCCCAAACTTATTTACTGCATATAGTTTTCTTTACCACACTAATGTATCGCCTAAGATGAATACAGAAGGGAAGAGACATTCCAGGGTAGTATGAGAGACAGTGATAGCAGTCACACAAGATCTGGAGAAAAGATTCAATGAAAGGAGAGTTAAAGGATGCATGTGGTGGAACCTGATGAAAAGCCAGCATCTTGAGATGATCCTGTCAGATGCGCACTGAAGAGATCTTGCACTCCAATTATGAAGGAATAGTTTCTTACTTGTTATTCCAGTTCTCTCTCGAAGGGGGAACTCCATTGAAGTCATAAGCACTGAATAGTCTCAGCCACATGAGGGGACTCCGGAGCACTTTTTCACAAAATACATTCTTAAGTATAGATGCTAGCCTATCTTCAGGAAGGCCTGCAAAGTCACTTACGAAAGAAAACGATTATGCAGCCTATAGGAGCAAACTACAATGGCCAAATTCTTCATCTTGTAATTAAAAAGTACCAAGAGAATTATATATATATAATTTCATGATGTTTTTGTAAAACAACATAAATGTCTTTCACAACCCCTTTTTTGATAGAGTATAGAGATGAAGGAAATCAGGATAGTGTAGCCCTATAGGCTGTCATTGTATGAGTTAAAAATGGAGACTGTGCTTTTAAGAACCTAGAGACCACCAGTATCCCATCATGCTCCACAGGTGGCAGTTGCTTCAGTTCTTTGTGAGGTGATGCATGTTTAATGATATGTAGGTACCATGGTTACCTCTGCTCACTCTATCAGGGAGGAGGGAGGGTTGTTTATGGCTTCAACGGAAATTCCTCTACCAGAGAACTGAAGTTAAAGGTAAGAAACTATTTCTTCTCTCATAGAGGATCTCCAAGGATAGTCATAAGCACTGAAGAGAGTTGCAATCCCATCTCTACTAAGTGCAGTGGAGAAGGCAGAGGAATTAGTACGGTAGCCATATAATTAAATAGATTTCTAAACAAAGCCTGTTCTACTTGAGCATCTACTCTAGCATCAGAGTCTAGGCAACAGTGCTTGGTGAATGTGTGAACATATCTCCACGTGGCTGCTTTGCAAATTTCTGGTATAGGGAATATTCTTCCTTAAAGCGGCAGTAGCAGCTTTACCCCTAGTGGAGTGCACTTTAGGTCTAGCTGATAGTGTCTTGTTAGCTTTTTGATAGCAAAGTAGGATACAGGAAACTATCCATCGGGGAATGGATTTCTTGGAAGTGGCTAACCCTTTACGAACCGGACTATAGTTGGTAAACAATTGGTTTGATCTGTGGATGTCAAGTGCCTTATCAAAATAAAACTTCAAGACTCTCCTCACATCTAGAGAAAGACGTGTTCTTTCAACTGGAGTAGAGGGATTCCAATAGAATGTTGTTAATAAGATGGTTTGATTAATGTGGAAATCCAAAATAACCTTAGGGAGGAATTTCGGGTGAGTCCTCATGACCTCTTTGTTAGAGTAAAAGGCTGTGCATGGTTCTTGAGAACATAATGCTTGGATCTCGCTTTGCAGCTCCCCTCACCAATACTTGCTCGAACGTGGTAATATCATCCACTGGTTAAATGCGTGGTGATGGGGAATCTGAAAGTGTTGGAAAGTATTGTCCAATAGAAGTGAAGGATGTATTGATGGAACGATGGTGAGATCTTGAACGAGACAGTAGTGAATAGTGACGATGATGGGAGCGCCTGGTAAATGGAGATGAGCATCTGAAGCTGTGACGGTGACAACTTGAATGATGGCGCATTCTGGACCAAGATCTGAATCTCGGTATGGAAGTGTCTACTGGTCACAGGATTGGTACCGGTATGGTAGGCACAGGAGGCATTGGTGGAGTAAGCAATGGAAGTAGCAGAGGTGGAGGAGGGCATGACGCTGGTGGTGGAGAACTTGGTTCGACCTTTGAAGAAGGGGAGTATGTCTTGGAATACTCCAAGTCTTGGGATGAATAAATATGTCTCCTCTTTTTCCTTGCCTCCTGTTGTCTTGTCGACGTTGAAAGACTTCTCGACGCTGACCGCCTTCGATGCCCCGACGTCAATCTACTTCTCGACAGTAATCTTCGGCGGTGCCTCGATGTGATCCTTAACAGGGAACTTCTACGGCTCCTCGACGCTGATCTGGACCTTGACGGCAACCGCTGTCAGTGCCTCGTAGTCGATAGACTCCTCAACGTCAAACGAGGTCTGTGTGTTGACGTGGTTTGTGTCTTCGACGTCGATCAACTTTGCCTCGCCGATAATCTTCTGCACTTCCTCGATGTAAACCCGGCTGTTGACCGCAAGCAGGTCGGTATCTTCGACGGCAAGCAGGTAGGCATCTTCGGCTCTTCCTCAATGTCAACCAGGCTGTGGACCGCAAGCAGGTAGGCACCGTACTTCACCACGACGATGATCCTCTCGACGTTAACTGATACCAATGGGGTTTTTCTGCAGTTATCTTCCTTGCACGCCTCCAGAGACAGATGACAGAGCCCTTGTAGAGGACTGACCTTCTCCTCACTCTGAAGTCTCATCTTCAGGCTCCGTCTGTTGTCTTTGTCGCTCCTCGGTGTCATGGAAGTGGATTTTCTCCCTGTCTCTCAATGTACATCTTAAAAAGTTCCTTCAGTGGTGACAAGACTCAGGAATATGACTTTCTGGGAGACAGATGATACAAACTTCATGAGGGTCTGTTTTAACCTTCTTTCTCTCACAGGCTTGGCATTTGTGAAACAAAGAAGATATATTTATCTGACTAAATACCTTAATTTTCTGTCGGGAAAAAACTGAAAAAACCAAGGAGCGATCAAAATTGTCGAGTGGAATGGTTGTCTACAAAAATTCTGAGAATTTTGTGGAAAAAAGTCAAAATTGGCCGAGCTCAATGCTCTAGGATCCTGTCAGCAGGAGCAGGAAAAAAGAACTGACGCAACTGCCAACTGCTGAGCATGATGTGATACTGGTGGTCTTTAGGTTCTTAAAGGCACAGTCTCTATTTTTAACTAATATAATGACAGCCTATAGGGCTACACTTTCCTATTTCCCTTTTTCTCTATACTCTATAAAAATGGGATTGTGAGACATTTACACTGTTTTGCAAAAATATCCTGAAATTATATATATATATATATATATATGTATGTGTATATATATATATATATATATATATATATATATATTTATGTATATTCACTGAAATAACCATAGGTTTCAGGGGTATTATAGTTGGCTGGACATTTCCCTCATACAAAACCCTACAAATTCCCCCGTTTTATAGTTAGTTCAGCTAACTATAACTCGTGCCCCCGCAATGCACTGCTGATGACGTCACATATCACATCAGTCATGACATGGTCAGTGACATCACTGATGACATCATTGATGACATCTCAAATGACATCACTGATGACATCACTGATGATGTCATTCATGTGATCATTTGATGCTTCTTGTCACACCCTAATATAGTGAATTTCAAAGGTTTTTTAAATGCTAATTCCTATCTATAACTTATCTCTAAAGCTATGATGTTTAATGATTTTCATTGGATTTCTAAATTTTTCTATTTCAGTGAGTCAATTCCTTGAATTATGTTTTTTAAAAATATTTTTTATCACCATTTTTTAAACTTATTTTACAATTAATTCTTTAAAAAATATATATATATTATTTGTTTTTAATGGTTTTTAAAAAAAATTTAAATTTTAAAACAATATTTAAATATTTTTTTAAAATATTTTTAAACTATATTTTCAATACTTTATTATTATTTTTTTCCATTTTTGGGGGGTTCGCGCACCCTATGTGCACCTTTCTCGATCCCTGCGTGAAAGCATTCGCATACGGTATGCATTGGGTACGTGTTTTGGTGCGCAATTGTAATGCGACCGGTACGCGACTCCAAGCCTATACGCTTGGAGTCGCTATACGTCATGTATGACGCGGTGGGTGCGCGAATCCCGCGAAATATTTTACATTTATAAAAACATATATATATGTATTTCATGTGAATATTAATTGAAGACAAACTCTAAGCTACTCATAAAATTTGTACTTCTAATCCTATATTCCTTTTAAATTCAATTTCGCGGATGCGCGCTCGGTGCGTGCTGCCTATGCGCACGGTGCGCGGATCCCATGTGACCTGAAAAAAAGAGATTTGATTGGTTCATTACACTTCCTATTCTAACTATTGAAAGACCTCACCCATTTCAATCATTCTTCTTTGACCTTCAAAACTGCATCTTAGCCACCATTTTAGAAAAATCTTACTTTTCAGACTGCCATTTAATTTACAGAGACCATCTGAGTGTATCCAGACCTCCCTTCAAGATGCTTAGAGTGTGGATTGTGGGACACAGCTATATTTTCTGGAGCCAAAGGTATGCAGAAAACAAAGGCATTCACAAAGACCTAGGTTTGTCAAATGTAGACATTAAATAGATTGGACAGAGAGGGTTGATGCCATTGGTAAAATCTTTTATGCATCCAACACCCTGACCTCATAATAATGCACTGTGGTGGAAATGACCTAGGCACTTTGACTGGGGTAGGTCTGGAAATGCTTATGAAGGACACCTTTGCAGAATTGATTTCATTTTTTCCCAAAACTGCCTTTTTGTATTCTAAAATTTGCAAAAGGCAGAAATGGAACTGGTCCAATCATTTTTGTCCACAGATTGAGAAAGCTAGGAAACATGTGAATAAATCTGTTTCTGCTTTTCTCCGAGACTATAGAATGGGGTCCATTTACAATAACAATCTGTGCTTTCATATGCAAGAGATGTATAGGAGAGATGGAGTACACTTTACTGATGAAGGAAACAGAGTCTTCCTCAACAACTTTAGACTCTGTATAGGTAGTTACTTATAAGTACCAAAAACTCTCAATGTACACAAAGGCTCTTTTTAGAGCCATTCAAGAACGAAACACTTAAGCTTCATGTTTATTTTCCAAAAATGTCAGTTTTTTCCCTTGGATCCGCGCACCCAACGCGCTAGGAACCGCGCACCCAACGCGAGAGAAATCGTGCACCCAACGCGTTAGGATGCGCGACTCCTAATTTTACCGTAAAAAAAAAAATAGCCCCTATCACTAATTTAATTTTCCCCGGGGACCCCATCCCCTGGGGTTTATTAAAAAATGTTGAGCCCCAATGCCCCCACGGTCCCAGCCAGCTTCCCGCGTCCTTCAGGAGCCGGCATTGCTTTTCCACACGGGGAGCTGCTAACATGCAGCTCCCCGTGTGGAAAAGCAATATCGTTTGGATTTTGAAAGAGAGAGCGGGTTTCCCTGCTTTCTCTTTCAAAATCGTAACGAAGTTTGCTTTGGGAGGGCAGGAGACTCCCGCCCTCTCATAGCAAACAACAGTGTCCTGGGGGTGAGCACCCCGGGACACTGTAGGAGCCGACCCTGGGGGCTGGTGGTCCTCAGGGCCCTCAAGAGCCCCAGGAGGGGGGCCACACAGCCCCCCTCCCTCAAACAATAAAGCCCCGGGGGTGGTGGTCCCCGGGGCTTGGGGGAGCCGTTCAGCCCCCCCACCCTGTCTATATTCTAGCCCCGGGGATAGCGGTCCCCGGGGCTCGGGGACTCCCCTGGGCTCCCCATTCATTTTTACAGATTTTGCTCCCGGGATTTGGCCCCCCCAGGGGCTAATTATTAACGAAGCGCGGAAGCCCGTGCTTCGGTTTTTTTAATTTTTATCGGCCGGATCTGCGCACACTGCGCGCATTTCGCCGTTTTTAAAACATGTTATATTTAGGAATTAGCATTTAAAAAAACCTTAGAAATTCACTGAAAAAACCATAGGTTTTAGGGGTGTTATAGTTAGCTGGACATTTCACTTGTACAAAACCATTGAAATTCCTCCGTTATAGTTAGTTCAGGTAACTATAACTCGCGCGCCCGCAATCCACTGCTGATGATGTCACATATTAAATCATTCATGACATGCTCAGTGACATCACTGATGACATCACTGATGACATCTCAAATTACATCACTGATGAAATCACTGATGACATCATCTAGTAGATGTAATATGTGACGTCATCAGCAGTGGATTGCGGGTGTGCGAGTTATAGTTAGCTGAACTAACTATAACGGAGGAATTTCAATGGTTTTGTACAAGTGAAATGTCCAGCTAACTATAACACCCCTAAAACCTATGTTTTTTTCAGTGAATTTCTAAGGTTTTTTAAATGCCAATTTCTAACTATAACGTGCCTGAAACCTATGGTTTTTTCAGTGAATATATATATATATATATTTATATATATATATATTCACTGAAAAAACCATAGGTTTCAGGGACGTTATAGTTACTTGGATATTTCACTCGTACAAAGCAATAGAAATTCCCCCGTTATAGTTAGTTCAGCTAACTATAAATCACGCCCCCGCAATGCACTGCTGATGACGTCACATATCACATCATTCATGACACGGTCAGTGACATCACTGATGACATCACTGATGACATCTCAAATGACATCACTGATGAAATCATCCAGTGACTGTGTGTTTCTCTAAAGTTTAAATATGTTTTATATATCTGCCAAGGTGTATTGAAGAATGAGTGGGTGTATAAGTGTCTGGATGGAGGATTTAGTAGGTGCGTGACTGACTGTATAAGTGAGTGATTAAATGTGTCTTACTGAATGTGTGTATCAGTATGTCTGTTGTAGTGTAAGTTGCTGCATTTGTTGGTCATTAACTACATAAGTGTCTATATAGGTTATTGATTGGTTGCCTGAGTATTTGTATAGGGGACTGAGTGTGTGTGTGGGTGGGTGGGAGGTGTGTGACTCTGTACATAGATGTGTGAGTGGTTGATTCACTGGGTGTATAGGTTCAAGAGTGCATGTGGAAAGAGCTGTATGGGCGGGTGAGCGTGTGAATGGGTGTGTTGGTGAGAGATTGGATGTCTCAGTGATACATGTCCAAGTAACTACATATGTAAAATGCAGTGTATGTGAGACTAGGAGTATATAAATGACTATACGTGAGAGTCAGTGATTGTGAGAGTGGCTGTATGGATGAGTGTGTACTTGTATCAGTGATTGTATAAGAGAGTAAGTATGTGTTAGTATATGTTTGAATAAGTGAGGTGGTGTGTGTACAACTGTATATGTGAGGAAATGGGAGTGTGATTGATTCTTTGCATGACTGACTAGGTGTGTGAGTCACTCCGTGGATGAGTGGCGGTGTAAGAGTGTCTGTATAGGTGTATGAGTGCATATGATAGTGTTGTATTGATGAGTGACTGTATGTATGAGTGATTGTATGGGTGAATGAGTAGATGTGTGTAGACCTAGGAATCAGTGAGTGCATATGTAATAACTGGTATTGGTGTGTCGATGGTTTCGAAAATGGTAGTCTGTATTTTACAGTGGGTGTATAAAAAATTATATTAGAGTGTGAGGAGGTGCATCAGATTTTGACGTGGATGATGTCATCAGTGATGTCATTTGAGATGTCATCAGTGATGTCACTGACCATGTCATGAATGATGTAATATGTGACGTCATCAGCAGTGCATTGCGGGGGCGCGAGTTATAGTTAGCTGAACTAACTATAACGGGAGAATTTCTATGGTTTTGTATGAGTGAAATGTCCAAGTAACTATAATGTCCCTGAAACCTATGGTTTTTTCAGTGAATTTCTAAGGTTTTTTTAAATGCTAATTTCTAACTATAACGTGCCTGAAACCTATGCTTTTTCAGTGAATTTCAATGGTTTTTTAAATGCTAATTTCTAACTATAACGTGCCTGAAACCTATGGTTTTTCCAGTGAATGTCAATGGTTTTTTAATTGTTAATTTCTAACTATGCCTACAAAGTTAGGACATGTGAAGAAAGAGGAAGAAAAGCGCAGAAAGAAGCAAGACAAATGCAGAAAGAGGCAACAGAAGTCCAGAAAGACGAAGAAAAGGGCAGGAAGAAGCAAGAGATGTGCAGAAAGAACCAACAGAGGAGCAGAAAGTCCTCCTGTGCCCCCAACTTTTTAGTGACGGGTACTGGTGGTAACTGACTCTGACTAACCAGGACGGGAGCCAGGGCTATGCTAAAAGACACTTAGAATACAGTGAAAACACCTACATACACTAAGGAACACTTTGCGTTGAGGTACCCCTGTAATTAGCATGACCTCCTCTGTATTTGCCATGAGTTAGTGCCTGGGTCATTGCATGAGTACATGGGTAGTGACTGGATGATTAGAGTGCTGGAAGGACAGCGCATGGTGATTTTATAACTGCTTCGGTTTTGGCAGAGTGATTGGATAAGTACATGATGCTGGATGGCTGATTTGAGGAGTGCATGGGTAGTGACAGAGGGATTTCTGAAGTGCATGGGTACAACCTGGGTAATTGGAAGAGTGAATCAGTACTGTGTAGGTGGTTAGAGATCTGCATGGGTAGTGCACAGGGGATTGTAGCAGTGCATGTGTTAGTGTCTGGGTCATTCCATGAGTACATGGGTACTGACTGGAAGATTAGAGTACTGCAAGGAGAATGCATGGTGAATTTATAAGTGCTTGGGTTTTGGTGGAGTGATTGGATAAGTACATGGTGCTGGCTGGGTGATTGGAGGAGTGCATGGGTAGTGACAGGGCGATGGCTGAACTGCATGGGTACTGCTCAGGGTATTATAGCAGTGCACAAGTTAGTGCATGGGCATTGCATGAGTGCATGGGTAGTGACTGGATGATTAGAGTGCTGCAAGGAGAGTGCATGGTGAATTTATAAGTGCTTGGCTTTTGGCGGAGTGATTGCATAAGTACATACATGTCACATCAGGCACCGCCCTTCACCACTGGGCAAACGCGCCCCCTGGCCAGTTTTAATTTGGGGGATTCATTCCCTTTGAATCCTGAGGGTCCCTGGGGGCCAACTAGCCCACCACGTATCTCCAGTAAGCGCCACAGAGCTGCGCTGCAGAGATGTGGTCCGAGGCCACGCTCCTTTCTACACCTCTCTGCAATGCAACTCTGTGGCGTTTACTGGACGTACCTGGTGGGCTAGTTGGTCCCCAGGGACCCTCAGGATTCAAGGGGACTTAATTCCTCAACTTAAAAAGCGCCACAGGGCGTATTTGCACAATTATCACATCAGGCCACGCCCCCTCCCTGCACCACTGTGCAAACGCGCCCCCTGGAGCATTGTAAATTGGGGTATTTAATCCCCTTGAGTCCAGAGGGTCCCTGGGGGCCAACAGCCCACTAGCTACCTCCAGTAAGTGCCACAGAGCTGCATTGCAGAGATGTGTAAAAAGGGGCATGGCCTCTGAACACCTCACTGCAACGCAGCTCCCTGACACATACTGGAGTTACCTGGTGGGCTAGTTCGCCCCCAGGGACCCTCAGGATTGAAGGGGACTTAATTCCTCAATTTACAATGTGCCAGGGGGTGCGTTTGCACCCTTGCTATGTCAGGCCCCACCCCCTCCCTGCACCACAGTGCAAACGCGCCCCCTGGCGCATTGTAAATTGGGGGATTAATTCCCCTTGAGTCCTGAGGGCCAACTAGCCCACCACGTACCTCCAGTAAGCGCCACAGAGCTGCGTTGCAGAGAGGTGTAAAAAGGGGCGTGGCCTCAGAACACCTCTCTGCAACGCAGCTCCCTGGTGCATACTGGAGATACCTGGTGGGCTAGTTGGCCCCCAGGGACCCTCAGTATTCAGGGGAAATTAATTCCCCAAGTTACAACGTGCCAGGGGGCGCGTTTGCTGAGTGCTGCAGGCAGGGGGCGGGGCCAAGCAGCGGTGCCGGCTTTTTAAAAAAAAAAAAATAATTAAGAAGGGGGCTGTGTGGCCCCCCTTCTCTTTCCTGTTTTTTGGGCCCTGGGGACCCTATCCCCCAGGGTCTGAACCCTTTAAAAAAAAAAAATGTAAACGGGAAGGGGGCTGCGTGGCCCCCCTCCCGAGGCCAATTTTGGCCCCGGGGACCCCATCCCCAGGGCACGGCCATACATTTTTTTAAATAAAATGTAGGAGGGGGCTGCGTGGCCCCCCTCCTGAGCCCTCTATTTGCCCCGGGGACCCCATACCCGGGGCTGTGCTTCTTTTTTTTTTTCTTCTTTTTTTTTCTATTTGATGGAGGGGGGCCGCGTGGCCCCCCTCCTAGGCCACTCATGGCCCCGGGGACCCCATCCCCCGGGGCCTGGCCTCATCGTTGGGGACCGTGGGTGGTCCCCAATTCTCCCACGGTCCCGCCAGCTCCCCGCCTCCTGAGGGACCCGGCATTGCTTTTTCACACGGGGAGCTGCTGACATGCAGCTCCCCTTGTGGAAAAGCAATCTGGTTTGGATTTTGTAAGTGAGAGCAGGAAACCTGCACTAGCTTACAAAATCCAAACCAGAGTTTGCTATGACAGGGAGGGAGCCGCACGGCTCCCGCCCTGTCATAGCAAACAGCAGTGTCCTGGCGGAGGGCACCCCGGGACACTGCAGGAGCCGGCCCTGGGGGGTGGTGGTCCCCAGGGCCATGGAGGGCTCCACCTAGTGCACAGCCCCGGGGAGGTGGTGAATATTAGTGCCACGGGGCAGTGGCGGTCTCCGGGGCGTGTGGAGGGGCTCGAGCCCCCCATGCAGATGTCTTTCTTTTTTTTTTAAAACCCCGGGGGTGGCGGTCCCCGGGGCTTGGGGGGGCCTTGGAGGCCCCCCCCCACATTAAAAAAGAAGCCCCGGGGGGTGTCGGGCCCCGGGCTGCGGGGGGCTATGTGCCCCCCGCACCTCATAAATCTTGCCCTGGGGAGGTGGTGGTCCCGGGGCAGTGTGGGGGAGATTGGGTACCCCCACACCTTTTTTTCAGTGCCCCCGGGACCTGACCCACCCGGGGGCTTAAATACAACAAAGCGCAGGAGCCCGTGCTTCTTTTTTTTCATTTTCTCTGCCAGATTCACGCACCCGGCACGAATTTGGCCGATTACAAAAAATCATGTGACTCGGTTCTACTGAGTCACAAGATGGCTGCCAACACTTCCTGGTTTGGAGTGTTGACAGACAATTAGAATAAAGCTCTAGATCCACCTCGCCTCTAGATATCAATATTTTAATTTTTTACATTTCTCAGCAACTACCAAACGGATTTACACCATTCTTAAAAAGGTCGCTTTCTGAGCCAAGCAGTACCTTTTTGCCAAATTTGGTGTAATTCCGTTCAGCAGTTCGGGCTGTAGCCTTGGCTAAAGCTTCCTATGGGAAATTGATTTTTTGACTCTTATTCTTTGAATTTCTCAGCAACTACTGAACGGATTTACACCATTTAAAAAAAAGGTCGCTTTCTGAACCAAGCGCTACCTTTTTGCAAAACTTGGTGTAATTTCGTTCAGCAGTTCGGGCTGTAGCCTTGGCTAAAATTTCCTATGGAAATTAACATGGAGAAAACACTTTTTGGGACCCCCCTTTTTTTGCAGCCCCCACTTGACAAATCACCCCCAAACATTCAGGATAGGAGCTGACTTGGATGAAACATTGTTTGGGAGAATTTTGCGAAGATTCGTCGAACGGTGTCAAAGTTATTGGCAAAACAAAAAACGCATTTCCTACGGAAACTAGGTTCTAACTATAACCACCTACTGGCGACCGCCAGTAGGTAATAATTCTCCTGGACCTTTTTTTATGGTTTTAAGTACATAATGAAGAATTGGTCCATTGTAGCCTGCTTCTATAGGCTGCATAATCTTTTTCTTTTTTAAGTGACTCTGCAGGCCTTCCTGAAGAAAGGTGAGCAATTACACTTAAGAAGATACATTGTGAAAAAGTGCTCCGGGGTCCCTGTACATGAATGGGACTATTCAGTACTTTTGACTATTAATAGAGATCCCCTATGAGAGAAATGCTACCTAGGCATGTTCTGAAATGCTACCTAAGCATGTTCCAGCCCAAGGTCTGCAGGGTGCAACCACACTGAATGATGTTTAAATAGGCATGAAGTAAGATAACTGAATGGAAAGGTTTGAGATAAGATACCAGGAAATGACCCACCTCAGCTACAGAGCAGCACACAGCATGTAGTCCCTCAGAGAAAAGATGAACATCTAAATGAGTTCAGCCACGAAGCAAAACGCAGTCAAGAAGCACTGGTGACCATGGTCAATTCACACACACACAGCACTGTGCACCTCAAGGACAGAAGCATGGGCAATCCCTGGAATATGGTGCACATCAAGGACTCCTCAGCACAGCATGAGGATAGTGCTGAGACACAACAGAACAGCAGGACATTCAAACAACAGAATAACGACACATATACATTGCAGCAATTTCTTAGTAAGCACAGGCCACGGAATCATGAGGGCTGAAGGTGCAGTCAGTTACACAGCGCTGCCCCAGAGTACCACTAAATACCTTTCCACTTAAGAGAGTTTTAACGCTTTATGGAAGAAAAAGTTGAAGCACTACTAAAAACTTTCTCCACATGGAGTGTTGATGTGTGAAGTAAGCGAAAGTTCTTAGAGGGGAAAGGGACATAAGGGTTTGGAAGAGCACAGCAAGCGATTTGAGAAGACAACAAGGGCAAGAGGCATCACAGATTTAGATTCTAAATGACGCAGCACAATTATTTCGAAATTAATTAATGTATCCAACTAAATCACCTGACGGAAGATAATTGCAAAACAATCAATTCCAAATATGTTATAGAGTCTTGAAAGTTGCCACTCCTTGAAGGGTATGCCACTTGTGGCATGATTCTCGAGATACAATGTGCGAAAGCACAAAGTGCAAATGATTTGCCAATGGTGACCAAATGAACGAGAAAACCTTGAAAATACACTAACTGTATATGGTGTAGAAAATGTGCCTTTTCTGAGCTGTCATCCCAGGTTTTTCACCTTTTTCTGGAACCTATTTTTACTGGACTTAAAACTCTGTTCATGGTTACTCCTGCTAAACAGAGTAAGGTGCCTGTGCTCCCCTTTTAAACATGGTTAAATTGACTTACCCCAGATTTAAATGTTTAATTTGCTTATAAGTCCCTAATATACGGTGTAGGAAATACACTAAGGGCCTGGAAGTTAAATGCCACCTGTAGGTGTAGCACCTACTGTGCAATTCACAGAGTGAACCTACAAAACATGGCTACAGTGTAGCCTGACTGCTGAAGTGTGAAACCTGCACCGCGACCTGTCGAAAAACCCTTTCTACCAGGTAAAGACCTTTCAAATATTAATAAGTCACCCCTATCTAGGCCTTATAGTCCACACGGTGGGGTGCATGGTATTTAAAAGTGGGTCATGTAGAAAATTAATGTCACTATGTCCCTACAGTGACAAGGCCCTAAAAGATATTTACACTGTGGCAGGCCTGGCTGTCCTATACAGAAAACAGAGTAAAAGAGCACAGAGTAAAATATTAATATTGCTATGTCAGGTTTGGGACCTGCTAGAAAAAATAACTAAACCACTTTTTTTATTAGTTATTAAAAGTCAGATTCAATAGTGAAGTCAGATTTTTTAAATAAGTATTAAGCAAAAGTTAACCTTTAGAAAGTTATGTCTTCTCTGCCTGAAGCTCCTGGGGTGTAATTTGCATTACCTCTCCAGTAGCTGCCAGCCTTTCCTTATCTTTATGAGGTGTGATTCCTTTCAGAAGCCACACAACAGACACATTAGGCCCCTTTGATTGACAGGTCTACCTGAATGGGAAGGGCTTGCTGCTCGACATTCAGGGTGGGGGGGCTGCTGTTATTGGTGTTAGCACAACAGTGTCAAATCCTCCTGAAATGCCTCTCTGAGGCAAATGTAAATCTTTTGCAACCTTGAACGGGATCAAACAGGACCAGAATGCAATTCTTATGCATCCCATGACTTGTTGCTGAAGGACACTGCTTTGTCTTACCAAACCTCTGTGTCATTTTTTATTGTGGGTACAGGGCCAGCTTTTACTGGATTTTAGTGTTAGATGTGGCAGGACCCTAAAAAGTACAATAGCACACTCTCCTATACACCTCTCTCAGCCAACTTGGGTAAGCTCTCCAGCCAACTCAGTTCAACTACAGTGCTGGAAAACACCTGACTTGCTGCTCAGAATTTCCTTGTGGGATTTGAAATATTGCCTTCAGAGACTGCAGTATTACACTGGGTCTCACCTACAAGCAGCTTTAAGCGGACTGTAGTCAAAGAACTACTGTGAACAATACAAATACTTACAGTGGGCTTTGGGTCTCTCTCTCTCTAATTAGACCACAACAGAGATGTGAGCTGTGTATCTCTAATTGCACCATGGGAGAGCAGGAGTCTCTTTCTAATTACGATTAGAGCTGGTGCCATGAGAGTGTGTTAGCAGAACCTGAACAGTATGCAGAGACCATGAAGGAGCTCGAGACTGGGTAATGCTTACAGTGTGTTACAGGCCATAAAGGAAAAGACAGAGGGCCTTACCAGAGGCTCATGGCACGAAGGGGAGGCATCTGAATACTTTTACTTGTGGAAATTGGTTCTGGTCTATAAGTGTGTCTTGGAGTTGAGCTACAGATAGTGATGTTGCTGGTGTGCTGACGACGCTGGCCACCTTCGTGGAAGTGCCGCCACTCCATCAGAGGGTGCCACTGTCTTGTCCAGCATTGTCTGTCAAGAAGCGCCGTCCCTTGACTGAAGGATGAGGTGAGTTGCTGATATGTCTCTGACTTTACAAAACCAGAACGGGATTGAAAAGGAGACCAATCGTGCTCCCATGTAACTCCTCAGCCAAAATCAAACAAATACTGAGCAGGAGAACAACCACCAGGGCCACCTTGAGAATCGGGAGAAAATACCAGAGAATTAAAAGCGGCAAAGTTTTGGAGCCTGTACAAAAATGACTCTGTTGCATGTTCACCCCCAAAATTTTGGACTGATCCTCCTGGATTTTCGACTTTGAGACTGATCTGAGGCCTGCTAACCAGACGTCAGTGCCAGTGTTCTAACCTATTACAAAGTATATGTTGAAATGACTATCCCCAATTGGCATGGACTGACTTACTTATAAGTCCCTAGTATATGGTACCCAGAGCTTGTAAGGCATAGCGTCTACCCAGGTCTACAGCACTTATAGTGCCACCCTGTGTGTAAGACAAAGTACAGAATGGCTCCCAGCCTGCCATTGCAGACCGGAAGAACTGTTTTAAAACTGTAGTTCGACTTTTCCATTTAAACCAATATCAAAGCACCCACTTCCCTTAACAATGTGTGTATCTCCCTTAAGGAAGGCCACCCAAGCCCTAAGGCAGGGAGCTGTATATTATTAAGTAGGACATGTATTTCTTATATGCCCTAATGGCAAGACTTCCAAATTGTTGTGGTTCTTGTTAAAGAATGAGTAGCCCCATTGACTAACGCAGAGTTACCAGATGACCCCTCGGCCCAGCTAACTTCTCAATGACACTTCTAAAATGGATAAGTCAAGGTATCAAATTAAACATGGCATGAAACCCGACCTGATGCCAAAGTCGAATTAATGTAATTTCAATGGAAAAGCAACTTTTAGAAAGTTGCCACTCTGGAGCCCAATTTATCCAGTGGCTTCACACATTCACTGGCCACCAGAAAGCTTTCCGCCCTCCTAGGGAGTAATGTGAACGACTCCCAGCCTCAGGAACACTAGCAGCCTGCTATAGGGAGAGGTATTAACTCCCCCTTGCAGGAAGCCACTCAGGGTGTTGACCCAAAAGGAGAGCTTTAAAGGCGAAGCGGTCCATCGTGGGCAAATGGTGATCACACTCCTGAAGGGTTGCCCCTTTGTTCAGGTAGGCAAGCTGGAGGAGGAAACAGAGAAGGGAGACCAGTTGCCAAAAACGATTTTCCTGCGGCGTGTAGCGTGCAGAGAGCCACACCTCTAGAGTGGGCTACCAAGCTCCTAACATCCAAGGAAAAGTTCAGACATCTTGAAAGTGGACAGAATAGTGCACTCTGGGAATGCTAGATGTCTCACATAGCCGGACATTGTCGCAGGGCTGGAGAGTTCCTGGTAGCCCATTGGCTAGTGACCATGTCATCCCCCCAGGTCACTTTCTGGGAATAAATATGACACAGTTTGTACGATGAACCTCAGATCACTACAGAACTAGAGAAAGGACTGAAGAAGGACTGCCCTGGTGACCCCTGGACTTGGTAAAGAGAGGCACCACAGTCTGCTGAAATGCATTCGCCGCAACTTGGGCTAGCGAAGAGAGGACTGTGTCCATGGCTTCTGACTCGAGGATAGGATGCTCCTGAGCCCCAAACCAAACAAGTGACTCCAACATACCAGACACCTCTGCTCCACCTCACTCGCACACATTTCCCACATATGCAAAAGCAAAACTAGAATTTGCTCAGTCTCTTACCTAGCACCGAGACATGGAACGACCTCCCTCAATACATAAGAGCCTCCTCCTCACTTCTTGAGTTCACAAGAAGCTGATCACCTGGCTCCTCATTTAGACACCTTGGAGACTACACACCTACTCAAGCCCCTGGATACCCTCTCGGTGATTAGTATGCTATACAAATCAATATAACATTACAAAACAAGGATCATTCGGCTTACCCCCTGGAACCAGCAGCAGGGACATTAAAGTTGAAGGAGCCCAACTCAGTAAGTCAGTAGCCACCTCTGCAGACTCATCGCTGAGCACTACTGGTCTTCTCAAGAGACTAATCCTCCATGGGCAAAAGCTGCACCCAAACCTGCTGGATACAGGAATGTCATCTAAGTCCATATTGGTCTCCCAAGAGTTACACCATCCTCCACCAAAGGATTCCTCTGGGACTGCTGTGGAGGGAGGCTGGTATCACTGCATCAATTGGCAATCTACTGCCTCAAAGAGCACTTCGAGGGACCCCCAACCTCTGTGGTCAAAGTCACCCCATCTAACCCATGGACTGAGGAAAAAGGAAAAACCACAAGGACATCCCGTCGACCGCACAGCACTCAGATCATCCTAGTGTATCCTCCATCTCCTGTATCCTCAGCATCAGGATCACTCCATTAAAGTCTATGGTGGTTGTTATGTGAAGTTCAGAACTGGAATAGAGAACACTTTGGTGACCAGGTAACTGTCCAATCACTCCTTATTGCCCCCCCCTGACCTCTTCCCAGCCAGATTTTGTCTACTATTTCGGGCTGGAGTACTTGAACACAATGCTTACGGACTTTTCAAAAGTTTCCAAACATTACTGTTACCAATGCTTGTTTGTGGTTGCGCTTAAAAGTGCTGAGATTTACATTTCCTTTGAAAATCTATATTTCTGGAACCCTCTGGTGTACATCTTTGACTCTAACAATTCATAAAAATAGAATCTATTTTTATAAAATTGGTTTTGGATTTCTTTCGTGTTGTGTGACATTTTTATCCGGGTTTTTGGTGCTGTTAAATCAATGCTTTACACTAGTTCCTTCTTTTTAACCCATGTTGCTCAAAGCCACAGCTACCCAGGGCTGACCTAAAGGCTTTACAAATTAGCCTGACTGGACCCAAAACAAGTTTTGTGAGTGCATCACATAGTAAGGCCACACAGCCATACCATATAATACACCCAAATCCTCACATTGGTGCCTAGCGGTGGGATCTAGAACTTGTGTTTAGCTGTACCAGACCATTAATAAGGTGGTAACCATGGAAGAATCCACCAAGTCGATACTCAGAAGAAAGCTTTAAAGGTTTTGTCAAGCCATGTATATCCAATGTACCGTTTTCCAGGAACTGTCATATGGAGACAAAAAGTCCCCAAAAAGTTGGTCAATGTTATTGCAAAGTACCCAAAGATGGAAAACATAAAAATTGATTTGGCCACTCTGTCTCAGTGAGGATCAATGATATAAGGGCGCTGTGCAGGAATAGGAAAAACATCCCAGGGAGCACTGGAGGATGCCTTCAGACCTTAGGAGGAAGCCAGAAGAGCCCAGGCCCAAGTGGCACAAGAGATCACCCCTGACAGTGGGAATGAGGAAGATGGTAGAGATCTCTTCAACATGGAGGGGGACTGAGAAGACCCTCATGAGAGGAGTTGAGCCAGGGACAAAAGACTTGACGGCCTGAGACAGTTGGCTGTCAAACAGGAGGAGGTGATGTCACTAGAACTAGAACCAATAAGGTATACCGGGAGAAGGGAATCCTGTACGTGAGGCAAGGGACCCTGACCAGGGGCTACCAAGAGAGAGGTGGTCCCCCAACAGTACAGAGATTTCCTCCTTAATCTAGCCCATGATATCCCCTTAGCAAGATATCTGTGGCAGACCAAGGCCTGGGAAAGGCTGGTCAATCACTTCTACTGGCTCCAAATGTCATAAAAGTGGAAGAAGTTTTGCTGCTCCTGTGTCCCCTGTCAAGCCAGTTGCAAGGCATATGACAAACCAAAGGCTCCCCTTATACCACTGCCTGTGGTGGAGACTCCCTCTGAGAGGGTGGGGATCATATTGTTGGTCCCCTATTCCCTCTACTGCTTCTGGCAATAGGTTCATCTTGGTTGTAGTGGACCATGCCCCCAGATACCCTGAAACTATTCCCCTTAGGATTAGGGCTGGGCAGTAAACTACATTGCGCTGGTGGAGTTTGCAGAATTTTGCCATTCCATGCTCTGCTTGGAGTGTGGAGTTTGGCAAAAACTCCACCCGATACAGCATAACAGAGTTTACCAGCGCCGGCTCACCCTTAATGAGATACCGAGCCTTTACTGTGTGAAAGGGTCCGCTTGCCACACCCATAAGATTCAGTCACCCGCGGCCACCGTACTTGCATTGTGTGTGTGTAGAGTGGCGTGCAGAGATGCAGGATCATTCTGGCTGAAAATGTGAACCTCCCTGGTTTGAGTGCCGTAATTCGACATCTGGAGCCTCCTGGTCTGTACTTGCATCATAAGCTCATCACCTCCGCTTCACCCTCCCTCCTGCTGCTCTGGATTACTACACTTGGGTCTAGCGCCTCATTCTGTGTAACAATTGCAGGGTGCACTGCACGGTGTGTATGTAGGGCTCCCACACTCTGAAGCCCAGTTTGTGAGCTCAGCAGCTGGGAGCACAGAGTCTCAGACCCCTTTTGACCACTGCCTTCCCTCACTTTCACTTTGCAGTAGTGGGAGTTTCCATCCTGCAGTGGGGGGGCATCCTGACTTCGGTGGTGAGAGAAGGTGAGCTCTTACCTCAGGCAGTGTCGTGCAGGTATCAGCTTTTCTGAACCCCCTCCTGCAGAGTGGCCTTGCCTCCTACAGCAGCTTGCTGCTTCCCATGCCTCCCCAAGCCTCACTCCCTCCCTGGTCTAGCCAGCGACGGAAGGATCCCGCCGGGGAGAGGAGTTGTAGAATGGGCTATCAGTCACACCAAAGCCCTGGAGCAGAACAGCAGGCACACGGGGAGAGAGGACACGGACCCGCCAGAGAAGGAACAGGTACAGGGATGGAGGGTGCAGGAGCCACCCAGGATGGTGAGATGAACAGGATTCATCCAGTTTGTGGTGGGACATGAGCCAGATCATGGAAAGGCATTTTTTATACAGCTAATCTCCTTTTAAAGCTAATTTCATTCTCAAAGTAATTGTCTTCATTATTTATAAAAACTGTCCCTATGCCAATGGGAGGTGAGCTCCAGCACCACACGCACACTTGTAGGTGGATATTGGGGTGGCCGAGAAATCCTCTGCTCGCATGTGGAAGTCCATTGAATTTGGTGGCGTTTTTGGGACACTCTACGGAATTCCATGAACTGAAACTCCGCATGGTCTGCCCACCCCTACTTAGGGTAGTTACTATTTCTACAGCAGCTAGAGCCCTGCTTTGTATGTTCACCAGAGTTGGGTTCCCTAAGGAGTTCATTTCAGATAGGGGAACAAATTTCATGTCAGCTTATCTAAAAGCTATTCGGGATGAGTGTGGTGTGACTTATAAGTTCATTAGTAATGGTCTTGTGGAGGCTTTCAATAAGACCATGAAAGGCATGATTATGGGTTTGGCTGAGAAACTAAGAAGGAGATGGGATGTTCTCCTATAGTGACTACTGATTACATAGAGGAAAGTTCCGCGGGTTTCAGTCTATTTGAACAACTTTTTGGACACCCTGTAAGAGGTCCTTTGAGCTTGGTGAGAGAAGGTTGGGAGAGACCTCTCATGGAACCCAAACAAGACATTTTGGACTATGTGCTTGACCTTCGCTCCGGAATAGCTGAGTACATCAAGAAAGCAAACATAAACTTGGAGGCACGCCAGGAGCTTGTCAAGCACTGGTATGACCAGAAGCCCTCCATGGTGGACTGTCAATCTGAACAACTGGTGTGAGTCTTAGAGCCTCTGGCTCTCAAGGCCCTCCATGACAAATGGACTGGGCCTTACCCTATTTTAGAAAAGAAGGGTGACGTCACAATTCAGGTGGACCTGGGAACTACCTGACACCCCATAGAGTGATACTTGTGAATAATCTCAAGCTCCATCATGACAGAGCAGACATTACAATGCTCATGGTGACCGATGTGGGAGAAGAAGAGGAGAGTGAACCTCTTTCTGACCTACTATCTACCAATGTCAAAGATGGCTCAGCAGAGTGAGTAGTTCTCTATTCCACTTTGACGGAACAGCAGCATGAGGACTGTTACAACCTGCTCAGTCAGTTTACTGATCTCTTTCCTTGACCCCAGGTTTGACAACATGGTGTGCCCCTTATGTGGACACCGGTGACAGCTTGTCCATCAAAAATAAGATATACATGTTATAAGACCAGGTCAAAGCTGAAGTTGCAAAAAGGCTAGAGTTGGAGGTGATTGAGGCCTCTAATAGTCCATGGGCTAGCCCAGTAGTTTTGGTGCGTAAGCCACACTCCATAAGAGGAAAATCAGAACTGAGATTTTGTGTGGACTACAGAGGCTTCAATGCAGTAACCAAGACTGATGTTCACCCCATTCCAAAAGTAGATGAGCTTATTGATACGTTAGGCTTCAATGCAGTAACCAAGACTGATGTTCACCCCATTCCAAAAGTAGATGAGCTTATTGATACGTTGGGTTCTGCAAAATATCTGAGCACCTTTGACATCACTCCTGCAGATAGCTCTCACACCAAGTGCCAAAAAAGAGGTCTGCTATTTCAACTCCTGAAGGCCACTTTCAATTCAGAGTGATGCCCTTTGAACTGCAAAATGCACCTGCCACCTTCCAGAGGTTGGTGAATAGAGTATACTCAGGTTGGAAGACTTTAGTGCCGCTTATCTGGGTGATATTGCTGTCTTTAGTTCCACCTGGGAGGATCAACCGGTCCACCTCAGAGAAGCGCTTCAAGTCCTTCAGCAGGCAGGTCTGACTATCAAGGCAAGCAAGTGCCAGATAGGTCAAGGAACTGTGGGGCATATCAACAACAGCCGGCGATAATTATCGCTAAGCGCACTTAGCGCTAGGATAATTATCGCCGGCTAGCGTTGATTTTTATCGCTGAGATAGCGTGCTATTAGCAACGCTTATCTCAATAGCGATAAAAATCCTCACGCTAAATGGCTAACGTGAGATTATCGCTGGAAACCCAGCGATAATCTCACGTTAGCTTGTTGATAGGGACAGACAAACTTAGCCATGATATCCTCCTTTCATAGGATATCATGGCTAAGTCAGAAAAATACCAGACGTAAAAAAGCAGTGTTAACCGCGGTTAGCGCTGCTTTTTTTGTCTCTAACAGCGTTAGTGATATTCTTGATAATAGGAGAAATGTCACTTAGCGACATTTCTCCTATTATTTTACTCTGGAACGCCCCCTTTGCATCTCATTAGAGATGCAAGGGGAAGCGTAGAGTAAAAGGGTGCTAACATGCAAATTTGCATGTTAGCACCCTGTTGTTGATAGGGTGCTAGTTTTATCTCTGCTTTTTTGGCTTTTAAAGCCAAAAAAGCAGAGATAAAGCCCTTGTTGATATGCCCCTGTGTTTACCCAGGTCACCAAGTAGGTGGAAGCCATGTACAACCTTTCAATCACAACATTCAGACAATTCTGGCCAGGGACACTCCGAAGAAACAAACCCAAGTCAAAGCCATTCTTGGCCTGACTGGTACTGCAGAAGATTTGTCAAAGAATATAGCACCTTAGGGCAGCCTTTGACATAACTAACCCTCAAAAAGCAGCCGGAAATGTCATCTGAACTGACCAATGTCAAAGGCTTTTGATACCTTTAAGAAAGCTTTGTGTGCAGCACCTATCCCAAAGTCACCTGATTTTAGCAAGGAGTTTATTGTCCATACTGATGCTTCGTACCATGGGTTTAATGCAGTACTGTAACAGCTGAATGACCAGAGTCATGATCAACCAGTTGCCTTTATCAGCACACAACTCCCCCCAGAGAGCAGCATTTGTGTGCCATTCAGAGGGAAACTGTTGGAAAATGACCCTCTCTGAAGGGTCACCCAAAACGTTTTGCCTTCCTCCTTCTCTTTTTTTGACTTCTTTTTGTTGGCTTTAGGACTCTAAGCATGCTGCCACTGCTGACCAGTGCTAAAGTGCATGTGTTTCTTCCCTAAACATTGTAACATTGGTGTATTCACAATTGACATATTTAGTTTACTTGTATGTCCCTTGTAAAGTGGCATACCATATACCCAGGGCTTGTAGAAGTCTTTCAAAGCTATTTAAGGCCTGTCATTGCTAGGTGTGTGTGTGCAGTTTACTGCCAGTTCAACTTGCCATTTACAACCACTTGTTAAGCCTTAAACTACCCTTTTATTACACATAAGTCTCCCCTAGGTTAGGACCTAGGTATCCGTAAGGGTAGGGTGCTGGGTAAGTAAAAGGTAGAACATGTACTCTTATGTCTTGGATGTCCTGGTAGTAACAAACAGCTACATTAATTTTTCACTGCTGTGAGGCCTACTCCTCTCATAGGCTAGCAATGTAAATACTTAATATACTTTTAATCTGCAATTCCTGATTAGAAAGGAGTAGCTGAATCATGTTTTATATCTTTGGAACGGTAATGAAAAACCCTTTTCAATGGTACAGTTGGATTTAATATTACTATTTTAGAAATTGCACTTTTAGAAAGTGGGCGTTTCTCTGCTCTTACTGCTGTGTGTGACTTGCAGCCTGTCTCCAATTCACGTCTGGGGTGGGTGACAGCTACACTTTCTGCATTCTCTCTAGACAGCCACAAACACAGGAAGTGTGGGTGTGACAGATAACTCATCTGCATTCATCTGCATTATGATAGCTCTTCCTGGGCAGGGAGAGAAAGGGACCTGACACTTACACCTGCTTAGGAAGGTCCTGTATTCCACACAAAGGGCTGATTACCCCCTACTAATAGTTTGAAGCCAGGACTAGGATAAAAGGAGGACATGTGCATTTCAGGGGCCTGTTTTGAAATCACCTCCACTTCAAAGGCACTACTGAGTAGAAGTACTGGGGTTCTGGCCCTACGAAGACAGTACACTACTGGGCCTGCTAAGAACTCTGCCAGGAGTTAAGACTGCTGTGCTGCAAGGATTGCAACTGTGCTTGACTGCTGCTCTGGAAGAACTGTTATTCTGCTTTGCTGTGCTGCCTGCTGATCTCTGCCGTGCCGAGGACAAGGACTGGACCCATCTCCCTTGAACCCAGAGTGACTACAAGAGCTTGCTGGCTTGCACCCCTGTTCTGAAGTGTCCAGGCCATCAGAGACTTCCTTCAACCCCGCAACAGCACCTGGACTCAGCCATCCGTGAGTTCTGCCCTGTCAAGTGGTGCTAATCCAGTCCTGGGCCCTTGAAAGAGATTTCTGCTGTACAGAACCATCAAAATTGATGCAGTGAAGACTGCGCCGATCGTAACCGATGCGTTGCATTTCAATGTCAACACAGGAGCAGATCGACGACATTGATTCGACAAACTGCGCAACTCGATGACAATGGATAGCATGGCTCAATGATGTAGCGCCTGCATCATAAAGGGGTTCGTTGACGAAGCCTTTATCATCTGCGCGGATCAGAACCGACGCATTGAATCTTCAATGTCAATGCTTGCTCCATCCAAGCTGCTTTTTCAGCAGGACCTGCATTAGTCCTATAGCCGGCCTGCCCTCCATCGCGGTTGGCCTGAACTTTGGATATACCCCAGTCCAGCGCTACCTCAAGTAACCCCTAATCGCTATTTGCTACTATGCACTAATGTTTAAATTATTCTTTAAAAATTCATAACTTCGGTTCTACTTATTGGATTTTTGCTGTTTTGGTCTTATTTTGCTCATAAAAAATATCTGTGTTGAGTATTTTTGTGGTGTTTTCATTGTGTTACTATGTGTGTTGCACAAACACTTTACACATAGCCTCATAAATAAGGTTATTTTTTAGTGTGTATCTAGCTTACCCTGATGACTAGAGTGGTGGTTGTTGCTTGGACTGGGTGTATACCACTGCCAATTAGAAACCCCATTTCTAACAGAAACCTTTGCTGTGGTTTGCTCCCTGAAGAAGCTGAGACCCTTCCTGTTTGGGACTCACTTCAGAGTTCAAACTGACCACATGCCTCTCAGATAGCTGATGCAGATGAGAGGAGAAAATCACGAACTGTTGAGGTGGTCCATTTCCCTACCGGGGATTTACTTTACAGTGGAACACAGACCTGGGACTGACTATGCAAATGCAGATGGCCTTTCCAGGTTCTTCCACTTAGATGATGAGAACCACCAGGACAAATGTTAGTTACTCATTAGCTTCCGTCTTCAGGGGGCCATGTAAGGAAATGCATCTTTTTGCATGTCACCCTCCACGATTTTGGATTGATGCTGCTGGTTTTTTGACTCTGTGAGGGCACTGTGGCCTGCTAACCAGACCCTAGTGCTAGTGTTCGAACCTATTACAAAGTATATGTTGGATTGGCCATCCCCAATTAGCATAGACTGACTTACTTATAAGTCACTAGTATATGGTACCCCGGGTGCCCAGGTCATGTAAGGCAGAGTGTCCACCCATGGCTGCAGCACTGATTGTGCTACCTTGTGTGTGACAAAGTACAAAATGGCTCCTAGCATGCTGCTGCAGACTGGAGGACGAGTTATAAAACTGCTATTTCGACTTAGCCATTTAAAGCAAAGGCCAAGCACCCACTTCCTTAACAATCTATGTAAGTCTCCCCTAAGGAAGGGCTACCGACCCTAAGGCAAGGCGCTGTATATTATCAAGTAGGACAATATTTTGTATATGCCCTAACAACAAAACTTTCAAATTGTTGCTTTGCTGGGGAATATTTAGTAGCCCCATTGACTTAGGCAGAGTCACCGGCTGACCCCTCAGCTCAACTAACTTCTGAATGGGACTGTCAAAATGGGAGGTATCAGTTTAAAGCGTTGCATTAAAACCCATTTTGATGCACAAGTCAAATTTAATGTCACTTTGTTGGAAAAAAAACTTTTAGAAAGTTGCCACACTGTAGGCCTGTGTTTCCAGTGGTCTCATGCGGTCGTTGGCCACCAGACAGCCTTCTGACCTCCTGGGGAGTTGTGGGAACAAGCCCAATGCTCATGAACCATAGAAGCCTGGTACAGGGAGAAGTTTCATCTCCCGCTTCTAGTAAGTCACTCAGAGTGTTGGTCCAAAAGGCGGGCTTCAAAGATGAAGCTGCCTTTGGTGCCCCTGTGTTAAGGTAGGAAGGCTGGTGGCTGGAACAAAAAGAGGACACGCAGTATCCAAACCAATTTTCCCGTAGGCATGTAGTCCACAGGTAGTCACACCTCTAGGGTGGGCTAACAAGCTCCTAATATCCAAGGAAGGGATAAGACATCATGGAAGTGGGCAGAATAGTGCACTCTGGGATGCCACACATAGCCAGAAGTTGTCACAAGGCGGGAGGGTTCCTTTTAGCCCATTGGCTAGTGACCTCATCATCCTCCAGGGCACTTTCCGGACATAAAATGGCACTCCTGGCAACCTTCACCTCAGATCACTATGGAACTGGAGAAAGGACTGAAGAGGGACTGCAGTGCAGACCCCTGGACGTGGCAAAGAGAGGCTGCACCATCTGCTGGACTATACCTTGGGCTAGCGAAGAGGGGACTATAACTGTGGCTCCTGGCTCGAGGAAAGGATGCACCTGGGCCGCAGCTCAAAGAAGTGACTGACCCCCTGGAACTACCACCAGAGGCATCAAAGCTGATGTAGCCTAACTCAGCACGTCAGTAGCCACCTCTGGAGACTTGTCGCTAACCACTGATGAGCTTCCGAAGAGACCAATCCTCAATGGTCAAAAGATGCACCCAAGTCTGCCTCACCCGGGAGTGTCATCTGAGTCTAGATTGGTCTCCATCAAAGGATACCACTTGGACTGCGATGGATAGAGACCAGTAGCACAGCAGCAGCAGGCCTTCTACTGGCTCAAAGAGGAATTTGACTTTGAGCAACCCCGACCTCTGTGGCCAAAGTCACTCCACCTAACCCGTGGCCCAAGGAATAACCACAAGGATATTCCCATGACCGCCCAGCACCCGAAGCATTCCTTGAACATCCACCTTGTATCCTCAGCATCAGGACCATTCAGTTAAAGGCTATGGTTGTGATGTAAAGTTCAGAACTGGACCTGGAGTATGCTTTATTGACCGGATAACTGTCCAAATACTCCCTAGTGGCCCCCTGACCTTCTTCCTGCCTGATTTGGTCACCCTTGTCAGACCGGATTAGGCAAACACAACTCTTACAAATTTTCAAAAAGTTACCAACCTTTATAGTTACCATGCTTGTTTGTGGTTGTGCTCAAAAGTACTGAGATTTATATTTCCTTTGAAAATCTATTTCGCTGGAACCATCTGGTGTATTTTGTTCATCTTGTACTCTAAAAATTCATAAGAATACAATCTATTTTTGTAAAATTGGTGTTGGATTTCTTTTGTGTTGTGTGACTTTCTTGTGTGGGTCTTTGGTGCTGTTAAATGCTTTACACTAGTGTCCTTCTTTTAAGTCTTGCTGCACAAAGCCACATCTACCCTGGGTTGAGCTAAAGGTTTTGCAGATGAGTCTGACTGGACCCAAGACAGTTTTTGTGAGTGTATTACACAGTAAGGCCACACAGCCGTGCCATAAAATACACCCAAATCCTCACACAGCCAACCGTCCAATCTTGCCTAAGAGACTCAAGAGACCTCGTGATTGAGGCAGAGGTCCACCGAAACTCACAGGAGCTAGTTGGTTGCACAAGAAAAAAACACTGCTGATATGCCATATGTGAACAATGTGAAAAAGCACGCACAGTGACAGAAAAGCCGCTGATAAGAATGGGGAAGAGATTTTAATCCCACTCCCATGGAAGAGTGAACAAATATGTGGATCCAGAAATAGCGGAAAACAAAGTGTTGCATGTCCCCTGCTTAAGTATCAGAGGAAGCAGAGAGCTTCAGTAAAAAAGTCATCATATTTTTTACCTAGACAAATCACCATCAAGAACTACAACCTCTCCTTTGTGACACCAAGGTATCATTCTTAGCAGTGAGGAGATATCTACCTCATCCTTCTTAGTGTCCCAAAGGGCATCACCACTATGAGGTAGGGGCAAAGTCAGTACCCTTTTACTCCCTCAAGAGAGGTCCCTCATGGAAAAGACAGAAACTGAAGCTGAAGCTTTAGCCATAACTGAGGTCGAAAAAGGATAGGAAAATGGGAAAACTTCAAGGGCCTCAAATTCAGTCCAGAGCCCAGACACGAACAAACCATCACTAGAATCCAAAGTTTTGGATTAACAAACCGACAAACTATCACCTAGTAAGTTCAGTTAACTTAGCGAATTGCTTAGCACGACAGCACAACTCCCCCTCCAAAAGCTGAAAATCTTAAATGGTACTCCAGTAGGAAAATTCAGCTTTGTAAACAGCACACAAGAGAGAGACCTGGTAATGAACTGTGCAGAGGCAGTAACCAAATTGGATTTTGCAAATCCCTTAAATAACCACTGCAAGGAGAACTATGGTGGAACACTCCACAAAAACAAATTACCACTGAAAGAGATTTTTTCAACTAAAACCATAATCCCAGCCATTTTCCTGTATTTAAAAAACAAAATTTCCATGAATACTCAAAAGAATATAAAAGAGAATCTTACCTTAAATTCCCCATCAATAAAAGAGAACCAAACACCATTACATCAGAACAGCGCACATGGCAGAGCTATGGCAGTCAGCAATGGAAGGAAAGAAAGACTAAACTGGGTGAACAAGAGTAATACACAAAATAATGGAAGCAAAAAATCAAAACCAGCACAACAAAACCAGGAGGCAGGGCTTCAAAGAACCATCTTAGGGGTGGCAACCGTTTAAGTTCCCCACCTGAGACATGACGATGATAGGTCGAACGATTATGGCACCAAGCCAGCAGGCAGCCATGTAAGACACCACATTCTCAACCCGAGCACACTAAGTCCACATATAGGTTTACCTTAGGGCCCGTAACTAGGAAACAGCAAGGCATACACACAAGCAACTTTGCCAGATCATGAAACAAAATATGTTCATGAAAGATCCTCACAACTGGCCATACGAGCTGAGGCTGTTACAGAAGCAGTAAAATCCAGTCCCGGATTGGATCATTGGATGAACAAAGGCATTCTATGTCACGCCACGCAATCGAATAACACCAGCAAATGGAACATGCATCACTGATACACAAGTTATACATGGAAATAACAGAACTGAGGAGGAAAATTCAAGAGCTCAGGCAAGTAACCTAAGTGGAAAGGCAAGAAATGTATGTCAGCAAGAAGACACAAATGAAGGACGTTGGGAAATGGGGCTTACAATCGGTACGCCAGAAAATCCTACCGAAACATTATTTTGGACTGACAGAGCTGCCCCAGGGACCAGCAAACGAGAAACAGAGCTATTCATTGCACCTGTGTCCACTAAGAATTTCTCAACTGAGCCTTGCAAATCTGCGGTAACATAAGGACTGCGTTGATCTACACATATCTGGACTGGTCCCTCACCTGTCCCTGGCTTTCCTAGCTGTGAGACATCCCTGTCACCTCATCCAAGTCAAAATCATCGTGATAATACTGTCTCCCTCGAGGGTCATAAAAATAGTGCTGGTCAGAGTGATGCAATGTCCCATCGTCCCATGGGGGCTCACAAAACCCAGACCCAGTCCTGGATTGACTTCGTAGACTTCTCAGTAAAGACACTGGATGGTTGGTTAGCTGGACATGAAGTGCATGATTTTACTGGACTTTACAATTTGTTCATGAAGGAACATATATTAAGTAATTGCACAAATGAAAAGTTGCATCAGCATTTGGTAGACCTAGGTCTAATTTCTCCCCAAGAATTGGGAAAGAAGGCAGACCACTGGATCCAGACAAGGGTGACAAGGACAGCCACTGGGGGTGACCAGAAGAAGGTGGTCACAAAACCTCCCCAGGGGAAAGGTGGTGAGAATCCCCAAGATAAAAAGTCTGAGTCTTCCAAAGGGCCCCAAAAACCTGTTCAGGGAGGTGGGTCCCAAACTACTCCCTATGTGCCTCAACCCTATAGGGGGAAGAACTTTGATCCCTTAAAGGCCTGGTGTAATAACTGTAAGAAATCAGGACACCTAACTGTAGATAAATCTTGCCCCCACAACAAAGCACCTAAGGTACCCAGTACAGCTACTCCTGGGACAGCAAGTCTACAGATGGGATCAGAAGTGTGCCCTGAGCAAATCTGGGCACACACTGAAGCAAGTCTAGTTTCAATGGGGGAAGTGGAGTTTGCCACTGTAGCTGTGTGGCCACTCAACTTAAAGAAATATTTGTAATACCCCTGGGTGAATGGAACTAGGGTAGAAGCTCTGAGGGATACAGATGCCAGTGTCACTATGGTGAGAGACACACTGGTTTCCCCTGAGCAATATTTTATTGGGAAAACGTACCCAGTCACCAATGCTGACAGTGTCACCACTAGTCATCCCATGGCCATGGTGACATTAGGCTGGGGGGTGGAGGGAGGGGGGGTTACTGGCCTGAAACAGGTAGTGGTCTCTCCAAAGTTACCAGCTGCATGTCTGCTAGGAAATTATCTGGAAACCTCAGCCTAGGCTGAGGTTGAGCTAAAGGTCCAATACAGTCATGCTGGGCATCCCTGAATTGGTGTGCGTGCAAACCAGAGCACAGAGCAAGAGGAAGGGTGAAAAAGTAGGTCTGGAGCCTGAAATAATGGCCCAACTAACCAAGAGAAAAGGTAAGAAGACTGGGGAACCAGATTCTGTACAGCAGACCACTCAGGACCCCTCAGGACTTGGATACCTCTGAGGGAACTAAGTTCATGGAGCTTGACCCTTACCAGGTTGAACTCTTGGGCCCAGGGGGACCCTCTAGGGAAGAGCTGTGCCAGGGTCCCCAAGATAAAAAGTCTGAGTCTTCCAAAGGGCCCCAAAAACCTGTTCAGGGAGGTGGGTCCCAAACTACTCCCTATGTGCCTCAACCCTATAGGGGGAAGAACTTTGATCCCTTAAAGGCCTGGTGTAATAACTGTAAGAAATCAGGACACCTAACTGTAGATAAATCTTGCCCCCACAACAAAGCACCTAAGGTACCCAGTACAGCTACTCCTGGGACAGCAAGTCTACAGATGGGATCAGAAGTGTGCCCTGAGCAAATCTGGGCACACACTGAAGCAAGTCTAGTTTCAATGGGGGAAGTGGATTTTGCCACTGTAGCTGTGTGGCCACTCAACTTAAAGAAATATTTGTAATACCCCTGGGTGAATGGAACTAGGGTAGAAGCTCTGAGGGATACAGATGCAAGTGTCACTATGGTGAGAGACACACTGGTTTCCCCTGAGCAATATTTGATTGGGAAAACGTACCCAGTCACCAATGCTGACAGTGTCACCACTAGTCATCCCATGGCCATGGTGACATTAGGCTGGGGGGTGGGGGGAGGGGGGGTTACTGGCCTGAAACAGGTAGTGGTCTCTCCAAAGTTACCAGCTGCATGTCTGCTAGGAAATTATCTGGAAACCTCAGCCTAGGCTGAGGTTGAGCTAAAGGTCCAATACAGTCATGCTGGGCATCCCTGAGTTGGTGTGCGTGCAAACCAGAGCACAGAGCAAGAGGAAGGGTGAAAAAGTAGGTCTGGAGCCTGAAATAATGGCCCAACTAACCAAGAGAAAAGGTAAGAAGACTGGGGAACCAGATTCTGTACAGCAGACCACTCAGGACCCCTCAGGACTTGGATACCTCTGAGGGAACTAAGTTCATGGAGCTTGACCCTTACCAGGTTGAACTCTTGGGCCCAGGAGGACCCTCTAGGGAAGAGCTGTGCCAGGGTCAGCAAGACTGTCCCACTCTTAAAAGCCTGAGGCAGCAAATTGTTTCAAAAGCAAAGGGAGATGTCAGTGGTACCCACAGAGCTTATTGGGAAGAGGGATTACTGTATGCTGAGGCAAGAAACCCCACTCCTGGAACCACCAGGAGGGTGGTAGTGCCACAGAAGTACAGGGAGTTCCTCACAACTTTGGCTCATGACATCCCCCTAGCTGGACATCTGGGGCAAACCAAAACTTGGGAAGGGCTAGTTAGTCACTTTTACTGGCCCCAGATGCACCAAAAGGTGAAGGAGTTTGTCAGCTCCTGTGTTACCTGTCAAGCCAGTGGCATGACAGGTGGCCACCAAAAGGCCCCCCTAATCCCACTACCAGTGGTGGGGGTGCCCTTTGAAAGGGTAGGTGTGGACATTGAGGGTCCACTTGAACCTCCCACAGCCTCAGGGAACAAATTCATACTAGTAGTAGTGGATCAGGCTACTAGGTACCCTGAAGCAATTCCACTTAGGACTACTACAGCTCCTGCAATAGCCAAGGCCCTCCTGGGTGTCTTCACCAGGGTAGGGCTTCCTAAGGAGATGGTTTCAGACAGAGGTTCCAACTTCATGTCTGCTTACCTGAAACACATGTGGAAGGAGTGTGGAGTGCAGTAGAAGTTTACTACACCCTACCATCCACAAACCAATGGCCTTGTTGAGAGATTCAACAAGACATTGAAAGGCATGAACATGGGGCTCACTGAAAAACTCAAAAGGAGATGGGATGTCCTGTTGTCATGCCTGCTTTTCGCTTACAGAGAAGTGCCATAGAAGGGAGTAGGTTTCTCACCCTTTGAACTTCTGTTTGGTCATCCTGTGAGGGGACCACTTTGTTTTGTAAAGGAGGGCTGGGAGAGGCCTCTCCAAGAGCCCAAACAAGACATAGTTTACTATGTGCTTGGCCTAAGGTCCAGCATGGCTGAGTACATGGAAAAGGCATCCAAGAATCTTGAGGCCAGCCAGGAGCTTCAGAAGCACTGCTATGACCAAAAAGCTGCACTGGTTGAATTTCAACCTGGGCAACAGGTGTGGGGTTTGGAGCCAGTGGCACTCCAAGATAGATGGAGTGGCCCTTACCCTATCCTAGAAAAAAAGAGTGAGGTCACCTACTTAGTTGACCTGGGCACTAGCAGGACACCCAAAAGGGTTATCCATGTGAACCGCCTTAAACTCTACAATAACAGGGCTGACATCACCATGCTGATGGTGACTGATGAGGAACAGGAAGCAGAGAGTGAACCTCTCCCTGATCTCCTCTACTACAGCCCACAAGATGGGTCAGTAGAAAGTGTAGTCTTTTCAGACACCCTCTCTGCCCAACAGCAGACTGACTGCAAGCAAATCTTGCAACAGTATGCTAGCCTCTTTTCCCTGACCCCTGGTCTGACAACCTGGTGTACCCATGATGTGGACACTGGTGACAGTGCACCTGTCAAAAACAAAATCTATCGTCAGTCAGACCAAGTCAAGGAAAGCATCAAAGCTGAAGTCAGCAATATGCTGGAGTTAGGGGTTATTGAATCCTCTGAGAGCCCCTGGGCTAGCCCAGTGGTTCTGGTCCCCAAACCTCATCAACAGGATGGAAAGAAAGAGATGAGGTTCTGTGTGGACTATAGAGGGCTCAACTCTGTCACCAAGACAGATGCTCACCCTATTCCAAGAGCAGATGAACTGATAGATAAATTGGGAGCAGCCAAATTCCTCAGTACCTTTGACTTAACTGCAGGGTACTGGCAGATTGGCATGGGCCCAGGAGCAAAAGAGAGAACAGCATTCTCCACACCTGATGGGCATTATCAGTTCACTGTGATGCCTTTTGGGTTAAAGAATGCCCCTGTCACCTTCCAGAGGTTGGTGAACCATGTCCTGGCTGGGTTGGAGTCCTTTAGTGCAGCGTATCTTGATGATATTGCTGTCTTTAGCTCCACCTGGCAGGATCACCTGATCCACCTTGGGAAGGCTTTAGAGGCTCTGCAAAATGCAGGCCTCACTATCAAGGCATCCAAATGCCAGACAGGGCAGGGCACTGTGGTATACTTGGGCCACCTTGTTGGTGGAGGCCAGGTACAACCCTTACAATCCAAGATCCAGGCCATCCTGGACTGGGTAGCTCCAACAACCCAGACCCAAGTCAGGGCATTCCTTGGCTTGACTGGGTACTACAGGAGGTTTGTGAAGGGATATGGGTCCATTGTGACTCCCCTCACAGAACTCACCTCCAAGAAGATGCCCAAGAAGGTTAACTGGACAGTTAGTTGCCAAAAGGCTTTTGACACCCTGAAAGAAGCAATGTGCTCAGCACCAATTCTAAAAGCTCCAGCTCATGCCAAGCAGTTCATAGTGCAGACTGATGCCTCTGACCTAGGGATAGGAGCGGTCCTATCCCAGACCAATGATGAAGGCCAAGACTAACCTGTTGCTTTTGTAAGCAGGAGGCTACTCCCCAGAGAGCAGCGTTGGAGTGCCATTGAGAGGGAGGCCTTTGCTGTGGTTTGGTCCCTGAAGAAGTTGAGGCCATACTTGTTTGGTACTCACTTCCTGGTTCAAACTGACCACAGACCTATCAGATGGCTAATGCAGATGAAAGGGGAAAATACAAAACTACTAAGGTGGTCCATCTCCCTACAGGGAATGGACTTTGAAGTAGAACACAGACCAGGGACTGCCCATGCCAATGCAGATGGACTTTCCAGGTTCTTCCACTTAGACAATGAAGACTCCATAGGGCAAGGTTAGTCTCATCGCCTTTCATTTGGGGGAGGTTGTGTGAGAACGTGCTATCTTTCTTGCATGGTATGCCCCCACTTTTTGCTGAATTGCTGAATGTACTTTGACTGAGTGTGCCCTGTGCTCCTACCAATCAGGTGCCCAGGGCCTATGTTCCTTCCCTAAAAACTGTGCTGAAACCTAAAATCCAAATTGGCAAACCCTGGCCACATGTCAGCCCCTGGTAAATGGTACACTAGGTACCCAGGGCCTTGTGACCAGGAAAGGCCCCTAAGGGCTGCAGCACGTATAGTGCCACCCTTAGAGGCCCTGTACCCTGACACAAACACACTGCCCTTGCAGGCCGAGTGTCTGGGTATAGAACAAAACAGAGAGTCGACATGACACACATCCCTGTGTGCCATGCCCACAACACACACTGCCCTGGCATACATCTGCCACCCCTCTAGTTGGGTGTCCTATGCCGGTGGTGTGGGTACAGGAGCATGAGCCCTGTGCCCCTACAGTACCCAGGTCCGTTCCTGGGCACTGTAAGTGCAGTGCTGCCATTTAAAAGTATATGGTGCTGGGAGATCGTCAACATGAACTCCACAGCACCATGATGGCTCCACTGAAGACTGAGAAGTTTGGTATCAAACTTCTCAGCACATTAAACCCGCACTGATGCCAGTGCAGGATTTAATTTACAATGCACGACAGAGGGCATCTTAGAGATGCCCCCTGAACCTAACCTACAATCCACGTCTTGTCTGAGGGCTGCCTAGGCTGCCACACAGCAGACATGTTGCTGGACCCCTGGGTAGAGAGCCATCCGCTCTCCTGGGCCTGCAACAATGCACATCCTGGGCGAGGTGCTAGGTCTCCTCCCCCCAGGATGGGCAGACGAAGCTTCAAAGGCATACCGCCTTTGTGAGCTTCTCCAGGCCCCTTGCTGTACTCAGCAACTGTCCCCTACCGGTTCTAAACCCCCACTCTGGTGGGAAGACTGGCCGGAAACCCCAAGGAAGGACAGGGGGTGTGCCAGCCTCTGCCAACCCCACCCCTCAGGTGGGGGAGGCGAGGTGAAGCACATCTCTGGGCTCTCGCCATCTTGAAGATGGGGAGCCCTGCTCAATCAGGACTAGGCCACTGCCCCCTCCCACAGGAGAGTGGCAGGATAGGGGCTGTACCCACCCCAGGGCAAGGACCCAGTGGTCCCTGCCCTTTATCTACCTGTAACGCCCCTAAATTTAGTATTTAGGGGCACCCTGAACCTTCCTTCCTTAGATCCAGATTCTGAAACAGCAAGAAGCAAGAAGACCTGCCGTGCAGCTGCTAACAAGAGGAAGACACCAACTGCTTTGGCCCCAGCCCTACCTGCCCGTCGACCCTCGAACCTGCTCCTGCTAAATCCCTACAAAAAGGGGGTGGTGATGGACGGAGCATCAGTACCAATTAAACACTCACACCCAGTCAACAGATCTGGGTTTGATCCATCACCGTTCTTTAGCCCACTCTGCCACCCCAGTTCAGACATGGCCATATGCAAATCAGTCTGACCCTGTGCCTCATGGGAACAGTCCAGCCCGAACTGCCAAGCCATGCCTTCCCTGGACCGGAAACAAGTTTCCTAGGACCGGTTTCTGGCATTTCAGCCGTCTTCAGCCAGGCTTGCTTGAATCCAGTGGCAAAGTGAGCAAGGGACTCACGTCTGAGCATACCCTGCCAACTTATGGCGAACAAAGCGGTACAAAAAGGAGGTGGTGATGGACGGAGCATCAGTACCAATTAAACACTCATACCAAGCCATGCCTTCCCTGGACCGGAAACAGGGCAGGGTATGCTCAGACGTGAGTCCCTTGCTCACTTTGCCACTGGATTCAAGCAAGCCTGGCTGAAGACGGCTGAAATGCCAGAAACCGGTCTTAGGAAGCTTGTTTCCGGTCCAGGGAAGACATGGCTTGGCAGTTCAGGCTGGACTGTTCCCATGAGGCACAGGGTCAGACTGATTTGCATATGGCCATGTCTGAACTGGGGTGGCAGAGTGGGCTAAAGAACGGTGATGGATTAAACCCAGATCAGTTGACTGGGGGTGAGTGCTTGCAATGTTCAATACTCCGTCCATCATTTCCTTTGGTTTTTGCTTTGTTTGCCATAAGTTGGCAGGGTATGCTCAGACGTGAGTCCCTTGCTCACTTTGCCACTGGATTCAAGCAAGCCTGGCTGAAGACGGCTGAAATGCCAGAAACCGGTCCTAGGAAGCTTGTTTCCGGTCCAGGGAAGACATGGCTTGGCAGTTCGGGCTGGACTGTTCCCATGAGGCACAGGGTCAGACTGATTTGCATATGGCCATGTCTGAACTGGGGTGGCAGAGTGGGCTAAAGAACGGTGATGGATTAAACCCAGATCAGTTGACTGGGGGTGAGTGCTTGCAATGTTCAACACTCCGTCCATCATTTCCTTTGGTTTTTGCCCTGCTAAATCCCGGCATCTCCCGTGGCCAGCAACCTCACAAACTCTGGAGGACCTGGCTACCTTGTGACTTTAAGCATCTGGGACTCCCACGAGCAGTGGTGCTGCTCAAAGCAAGTAACTGACCCTGGCATCAGCCAGGAACCGCAAACCCTGCACACTCTGCACCCCCCAAGCCTGGCCTGTGCTGGAGTGGACAAAGACCATGAGGACGTCCCCCCAGCGACTGTGACCCCGAATCCAGCACCCATGGACCCACCTCAACGCTCCTGACGACGCCTGCAGCCTCAGAACCAGGGACCCCCGCAACAGCGATCAACAGAGGGTAAGATTTCCCGACACCAAAAGGCACCCCTGCACCCAGTGTCCTGCGGCCCCCTGTGCCCAACTCCTGGGTACCTACCTGTCCTCCAACTACCCAACTTACCTCTCGAAGTGGTGGTCGCACCTGAAGAATCTTCGTCCACGAGCTTGCAGCCTTTGTTCATTCTTGAGCTTCTCCATTGCAATCCATTGAGCGCCCAACGGCTCAAAAGCACCCTGCACCCAGCCGCCCAAGTGGCCCTGGCAGTGCAACTTCTACCCTAACCTACTTCCCCATTTTCCCTGAGGAAGAGACCAGGATACCAGCTCCCAAAGCCGCGTGGCCTGCTAGCCAGCAGCCACCAACCACGGGCCCCCTGCCTCCCATAGGATAACCTCACTCTGCACCCAGCTGCCCCTGTGCCCCTGAGGGTGTAACAACAGTACTTACCTGACCCTGGGAGACCCCTGAGTCTATGCCCAGAACCTTAACTCTGCCAGTCGAGTATTTACCCAAAAGCCGATAACTCACTTTTCTTCCATAGGGTAACATTGACTGGTTTCACTTGAAAATTCTTCTAAGTGTGGAGTTTCTGAACTTTAAAATATTCACCTAAAATCAATCGAGTAACAAAATCGAAAATACTCACTTGCTATTAGGAGAGATCCCAGGGCTGGATCTTGGTGCCCAGCACTGACCCCGAAAAGTAATTAAAACCATATTTACCGCTAACTCAATTTTCTTCCATAGGAAACCATTGACTGTTTTTCTGTGAAATTTCTTCTGTGTCGATTTTTGCAAACTACAAATATTCTTTAAAAATCGTACCAAATGTGAAAACGTAATTACTTACCTGTTTTAGATAGATGCCCCAGTACAGTAGTGTCAACTTTTAAAATACCAAAATATTGCTTAAAAATCGCAACAGTAACTAAAACGTATTTACTCACCTGTTTTGAGGAACTGTCCCAGGACTGAATCTAGGATCCAGTCCTGGAGTTAGAAAAGTAATCCTAAAAGTAATCAATTGCATTTACTTAGTATTTCCCATTGAGCTCAAAGTATAATTGTGTTTGAATTTTGTTGCCAATTGCAACAAACTGTAACTATTGCATTCAAAAGGCTATTGCCTATTGAAAAGTATTTAACTAAAGCATCTCATTCTGAGAAAGTATATTTTGATACCTATTGTTGGTTCTAAAATAAAACAACCATATATTTTTATATACAAACCATTGGCCTAGAGTTCAGTTCTTGAGTGTGTGAGACCATTTGCTGACTGTGTGTACAACAAATGCTTTACACTGATACTGCCTTACTGTTCGACCAAGCTACCACTTTAGAGAGTAAAGTTATATCTAACTTTAGCCTCTGCCAAACCTCTGGGGACTGTGGACTATGTACACACGGTACCTATTTGGGAACAGTATATACAGAGCCACTTTCCTACAACCAGACACCCCCTTCTACTGACAAATCCTGTCCACAAAAATCCCAAAACACACCCTCAAACCGTGTGAAAAAATCAGACACACTTTCATCTTTCTTCTGACGACATGCCGCTAGCTTGTCCCAATCGACCCTTCTTGGAGGAATAAGAGAGTGCATATATGTAATAATTCGGCCAGGCAAGGCTAGTATCTTGGCCTTAGGCTTTTCCCCAGGTTTCCTTTCCTTATCCCATGCTTATAATCTGGTCCCATGTACCACCCAATTCCACAGCGTGATCATGCGTGTGCACCTGCCTCCAAATGTCGACGGGCACCAGCAGACCCAAGAACATTTCAATATCTGCAATCGTCATTACCGTCGATGAAGCAGCTTCCGTCAATTCCTTATAGTATGCAGTAGGATTTTTCCTAGGGTCAGGTAACTGAGTCTTAAGGGATAACACCTCACTCCTCTTCCATGGGGTATAAACCCACTTTTCTTGAAACCGTGCCTCTACCCTTGATCTAAGAACAGCATCATGCTGATCTCGAAGCACTGGCAACTCAGGGTGATATATGGGATGGACTTACCTCATCGGAAACTGGGACACTGTCTTCGGACTCTTCTCAAATAGCCTATCTCGGTAAGCTACCAATGTCGCAACATTTCCAAAACACTCCACAGGCGCCATACCAGCTATGTATACATTGTCTCTGATATCATAAATAATCTGGGGCGCTATAGAATTGAAGGACTGTTCCCACAATCCAATCAGTGTAGCCGACATGTGCTTAAGGGCATTCTGCTGCACAAACGGCTCATAATCCCTCATCACACTCCACACATCTTCAGCACTATAAATGGGATGACAGGCCCACTGAGCGGCCTGATTTGCTACCACCCTTTTTTCTTCCTCCCCCACATCAGATCATACTAAGATCCGTCCCAACCGCTCCCTAGCAGTTGCCCAGTCCCCGTCCCCTGATCCATGTACAGGCGTTCCACTAGCCAGTACTACCGGGGAATGAGGGAAGAGCGAAGGAGTAGTAACAGAAAGAGTAGGCACCAATGTTGTTAATGGCTGTGTTGTGGGCGTAAGGTCTGGAGAAAAAGAAGACATTGACACGATAGGCATAGCAGGGAGACTAGCAGTTATCGCAGGCGTGGAAGGCGAAACCACAGAATTGACAGGAGGCGCAGCGGCTAAAGCAACTGAGTCAATAACAGAAGAAACAGAAACAGTAGGGGCAGAAGAGACAGAAGAAATTGACAACTGGGGTTGTGGCACAGCAGGGTATATTCTCTGTGGGTCGTATGAGGGCGGAGGTCCGATGTCTAACATTTCCTCCACAAATGTATCATTGTCTTCCCGAACCACATAAGACTTTTCACATTGCAATCAAAACTTCCTATCGGCACACTCTATTCCCTTCTCAGTCTTCTCCTTATCATATGCAACGACTTTCTGAGTCACCGTCTGCATCCTTCCCTTTCGGGCCTCCCTTTCTGATTTCATTTGTCTCTGTTTAGCTTCCTTTTGCCACGTTCGAAGGGAATCAAACATTGACTGCCTACTCCTTTTCGCAAACAATTTTTCCTGCAGGAAATTATGCTTTTGCTCATCAAAAGTGCCTGTCAACGGCCACTGCAACTTGGTGCTGTCCCTCGTATATTTGTGCCATAATGTACTAAACATAATAGGGCCAAGGCCAAGTTTAACATACATGTCAAAGCTTGGGGTACCTTCTGGAGGCTCAGGCTGACTCTCTCCCAATAGAGTATCAGTAGAACAACAACGACAACTCACTCAACATAGTTTACTAAGACAGGGCATCTTAAAACAAAAACGTTTCCACTATCCATGCCAAGCAAATATTTGCAAATATCTTACCAAAATTGGTCCGCAGACCTCACCAAATCCAGATCAAAACAATACCATTTTCACAAAGAACTCAAACAAATTCAAGCGCTTGTCCAAAACGATCCTCAGAACGTACTGAACACAAACCAAAGTGGCGCCAAAGCCACAGAACAAAACTCACCTGGTGCACACAGGTCAAACAAAGTCATTCTCCACTGCTGGCTCTTTGGACCAAACGGTCTGATCCAAGGGTTTCGCCGTTCAGGACCCCACCTGGGATGACCACTGGCCGAGGCACCGCCCGGTCAGACAGAGGGGCAGCTGCGAGTACTGGACTCTCTCGTGCAGGGATCCCCGGTCCGCCCGTCTGAACCGACGTGGCCCAGTGCCCCTCACCCATCCGTGGGCAAGAAAGGGTCACTCACCCAATGGGGTCCTTGTTCAGGCACCAACTGAAGGAAGTGACCCGATTAGGGCCACCTGGGTCACTCGCGACCACCTCTCAGCCTTCCATACAAATGAAGAGTTGGTCAGACATTAGAGAATACAGACCAAAGTTATTTATTAGTATGCGCCCAAGCGGAGTCTGGTCTGACCAGCCTCCTTAGATAGCTGCCGAGAGACTGACCCCCGTCCACAAGGTAAAGTCAGATATACATTTCCTACACCCCTAAGACCCGCCCAGACTGGAATTTTCCAGCCTGAGCGCTAATAAACAAAGGTGGTACAGAAAGATGGGCTACCATCCTGAGACGGGGTACACGCTATCTTAGTTTCAAGGTTACTCTGTCCGTGCTTGTCTTTCTGAGAGTGGGAGCAGACCTACCTACGGGGAAAGGCATGTAGTTACAGAATTACCTATTCATTAGTGCAGCGAAGCTCAACCTTGAATAATAAAGAGAAACAATTGAGGCTGTTTTCTGCTGAGGTAGACAGTATGAGACAGAAGCTTCATTTCGATCATGGCACAAAATGGCGGCTGAATACAAAATGGTGCCGCAAATGCTAACTTAACTTGCACAATGCTACAAGGAGTCAGCTAGACACCTTTTGCAGTCCAACACAAACCACACCTATGTCTTGCCCATCTGCTAACAAGACACACATACAAATAACAAACCCTGTAAGTCATGATGAAATCAAATCAGACTGGGAGAATAAAACAAAAGTGGTTAAATGTAGAAAAATCACACAATCTAAAAATAGACCCTTAAAAGATCAACCTACAGATACATTGAAGAAATAGTAACACCTTCTAAAGGATGAACTTGGTCAAATAGAATATCCAGGCTATAAAACTACTGTTGCCATGGAAGAGCACCTACTGCTACAAGATATGAGGTGCCATACCTTAGACTTCTGAAGAGAAGAATTGGATAAAATACAAAAGGAACTTCATTAACTGCAACCTGCCACCGACAACCAGGAAAGAAAGGAAAGACTCCCTCAGAAACAAAGTGCACAAAATGGTTAGCCAACAAACTGGGCGGCAGTATTATAAAAATAAAAGATCTGCGGATCATAAGATGCCATTACAATTGTGCCACAAGCAACATCAGCTGCATCCTAGTCAGCACAGGAACTAAAAATGTAGCTGATTATATGTTGAAGACTATACCGCTAGTGAATCCGTTCTCAGCCACCAGAATCTTGCTCAACCAGAATTTAAGGTAAGAAAAAAGTAAATAATATTTTCCATGTGCAGAGATATTGCTCATCATGAAACTGCTTTTAACAACATGCAAGGTAAGAAATTACAATCCTGTAATAATAAACAACAGCCAATTAAGAACATTGAGTCAAACAATAAACCAGACCCCGGAAAAAAACAGAGCATAATACGATATCTGGCACAGGGTCAGTAGGAACCTCAGATGTCTGTGGTGAAAAGAATCCCACAGCACAGGAGAATGTATCTTACATACAACAGGGTTATTAAACTATGTCAGATCAGACTGACTACGTACAAGTCACATTAACCAGGAATACTTAACCTGTGGATGGAAATCAAAAAGTTCAATAATTTCCTGGAACATTGTAGGTATCCCCCAAAAAATGGATAACAGTGGCTTTCTAATTTATCTAACACCTTGTGATGTGCTAATACTTCAAGAAACATGCATCTCAACACCATGGATCTCACACAGATATATCAATAATTCAAAGTGTGCAATAGAGCTGGAGAAAACAAGAAACAGTGGTAGCATACAACTATTATGAGGAGCTGACAAATGATTCTCAACTAAAGAATGGGACAACATTCGGAAAACCTACAAAATATTGATATTCATCTATTGGACAATACAATCCTAAGAGTAATAAACATCTTCGGCCAACAGAAAAAGATGGATGGTTTCAAATGTCTTACAAGCTGCATTAAGGAAGAAATATTAAAGACCTTCCAGTCAAGAGTATACACTCTAATCTGCGGCAATTTCAACTGTACGATGGGAGAATGGGGTCATGATGACGATTCATTAATGAGCTCAAAACCGCATGCAGCACCCTAACAAGAAGACTTGAATTCACAAAGATAGATGCTAGAGGCAAATGCTTGGGCTGCTTCTGTTCAAATGAAACTCTGATTTCAGTTCATAAATCTGTGACAAGAAAGTCTCTCCTTGCCAACCTATAATGCCCGCAGAGCCCAATCCGTAATCAGATATATTCTGATCAAGAACGTTGATTGGCTCAGGTTTGAAAATGCAAGGATCTAATGGAAGCTGGAAAGTGAACATAATCCCCTAGTTTTGGATATAAAATATAACGTATCGTCAGAGCCCAGAGAAATCCAAATCCTAAAGAACATTTTACTCATTGCCCTATGTTAAGCCTGTGTGATCTGAGCCACAGCCACCAGGGTTTTCAGCTCAGGTTAATGTAGTGACTTTGAGGGTTCACCCTGACAAGGGTTGTAATTATTCCTTGTGGTGGGTAGGCACTAACCCAAATAATTATTCAATTTCTTACATTGGTGTTCAGCAGTGGATCTCAGACTTGTGTTTTGCAGTATCTTACTCACAGCTGAAATTAAAAATCCTTCCCTAAATTGACAGCAAAAATTCGTTCTTTGGATTTTTTAATTGTCTTTTTGTTCCTAATGGGTAATTTTTGTTTTTTTCTCCCCTAAATGTATTCTTCTACTCAATTTTTGCATATTTAGTTTTTGGGGACATGGTAGTGGATCTGGCTAACGTGGAGAGTTTGAGCATGGCAGATCTGAGTAGCATGTGCAAGCAACAAGTACTACTTTGAATAAACTGTCCAAGATGAAGGGGTACTGCATTGCTTTAGGAGCTTGGGAGGTAGTCTATCATATCCAATGCACCTCAGAAGAGAATGAGGATGAGGTTGAAGAAGGAAATGAGGAGAACATTGCAGAAAGATTGTTCTCTCAAAGGAGCAGCATATATGCATTGTCCATAGACCAAGCCAGGGAGCAGTGTGTTGGCCCACGCTTTGTTCCCACTAGAGCTAGAGAACAGGCAGGTGGAGAGGGCTCTAAATTGGCCCATGAGAGGAGTCAGCGCAAGATGGACTTGAGGTCTCGAAGGGCATCTGAGACCAGTGAAATTGGTGGGAGCAATACTGAAGTGCCTAGACGAGGTAAATGCAGGGTCCATATTCCAAAAGCCTAGTTATGTGCTGAGGGGTGACTAAAAATGGTTTGCAGCTTATTTAGTGGATTTGCAGATGCATAGAGTCCCAGAGGAGGACTGGGGGAGACACTCTGTGGAAGCACATGCCAATTTCTCCGAGGGATACCGCACAGACCTTAGATGCAGCTAACCGGGTAACATTAGGGCTCATGAAAGAGGCCTTCATAGCCAAATTTGGTATAAACCCAAAGAAGTATCACCTGAAGATCAGGGATAGCCAGAAGTTTGTACACAACTCTTGGGTGGACTTTGCACACTCCTCTAGAAAAGCACTGGAAGGTTGGGCGAAGGGCAGTAAAGTAAATGATGGTCTGTACCATTTGTTTCTGAAGGAGCACATCTTGAGTAATTGCTTTGCAGAATTACATCAACACCTGGTAGATTCCAAGCTCACTGTGGACAGAAAGCTTGAGAAAAAAAGCAGACCTCTGGCTCAGTACTACAGTGACCAAGAAGGTACCTACCCAGTACCACAAGAAAGGCCGTTCAAGTTCCCATCACCAAAAAAAGGGCAAGCATGGGATAGTTCCATGGAGTTCTCAAAAGGGCTCCAAAAGAGTTTTAAGAAGAGGGATTTCAATTTCAATCCTGAAAACAAGTAGTAGTCAGTAGTAGTAAAAGTTATGGTTTATTTAGACCATGGTCTGTAAAACCAAATAAAGGCATAGAAAATACATTAAAACAATCTAAAAATGACTATACAATTAACAGAAAACTTTACATGAAAATCTACCCAATGCACGCTACATCAAAATTTCCATATTAAACAAGAGTCGAATCGCTTCTTTTCTACTGTGAATTATATAATTGTTGTAAATGGGTCTTAAAAATAAGTGTCTAACTGATAAAAAAAAAACAGGCAATCCAACAAAACATGCACATTTAAATTCTCAGTATGCAATCCACAAGTTCAATGACCAGCTGCATCTAATAATTCATAAAACTTTCCAGAATTTATATATAATAGATTAAAACCCAAGCAAAGTTTCAATATAAGCATACACATCTGAGGGTTTATTACCATTGTCTGGTGAGGATAAGTTGTGTTTGCCTGCCATGATTCCAATAGATAACCAGCTGTTTTTATTTGGGCTACAAGAGCTGAGATTCCCTCACAAATATATCACTAAGCTCTGTTTTTTCAAATGTGTTTGGGGTTCGTCTACTTTATAGTTAGCCAAGTTTAAATTTACTGCTGTTTCTCACAGTTGGGCTCTTACTCTTTCAGCCCATTACCATTCCCTATTAGTAATTTCCCTAGAAAACGCTGAAAAGTAGAGGGATTCATTTCTTACCTGTCAAGTCAAGTCAAGGGCATTTATATCGTGCACAAATCACTCTTACAAGTCTCATGGCGCTTGCAGACAGCTCTGAAAGTGAAACGGAACCAAAAACTAGTTTCCAAAAAGCCAGGTCTTAAGTATTTTGCGAAAACAGCTGTGGTCTGGCATGTTGCGGAGGTAGTAAGGCATTTTGTTCCAAGATGATGGGGCCAGGAAAGAAAACGCACGGCCCCCCTGCCTGGCAGTGTGAATTTTAAGGGGGGTAAGCAGAGCAGAATCACTAGAGCGCAGTGCCCTGGAGGGTTGATACCATTGTAGCTTTGGCAGACAGTGTTTTGGGCCACTTCCGTACATATGTTTATGAATTAAGCATAAAGTTTTAAAGAGGGTTTGTTTTTTCACCGGGAGCCAGTGAAGAGTGTTTAAACAGGTTGCCGACGGGGATCTGTATGGGCGGTCAAGGACTAATCTGGCGGCCGTGTTCTGAAGAGTCTGGAGTCTGTTTATAAGGTCTGCATTTATTGATAGCAATAGAGCATTGCCATAGTCCATTCTGTTAATGATCAGACCTTGTATTAAGGGTCTGCGAGCCTCGAAGGGAAGCCATTTAAAAACCTTACGAAGGCTCCGCATGACACCGAAACAGGTGCCAATAACATGATTCACATGCCCCCTCATGGATAAACAGTTGTCCATGTAGAATCCTAAGTTTCGGACCACGTTCTTATGGGGAGGACACGGGCCAAGCCTGGACGACCACCAGTCCTGTGTCCAATGGTCAGTCGCTTTGCCGAAGAGCATAATCTCAGACTTGGCCCCATTTAACTAGAGATGGTTAGATATCATCCATTTATCCACATGGATCAGACAGTCTTTAAGACGTTGCTTAGTTTCGCTGGGATCAGGACCTAAAGTGACCAGAATCTGCGTATCGTCTGCATAGGATATGACATCGAAGCCATATAGTCTGATCACTGCATTTAAGGGGGTCATGTAAAGATTAAAAAGGGTGGGACTCAAGATGGAGCCCTGAGGGACACCCATCTTTACTGGTCGTTCACTAGAGATGATTTTTCCCATCTGAACGATGGTGCTACGATCCCTCGGGTAGCTGCTGAAACATTTCAGAGCCTTCCCCCTGACACCAACCTCCCAAAGTCGTTGTACGAGAATATGATGGGAGATGGTGTCAAAAGCCGCCGACAGGTCGAGCAGATTGAGTATAACTGACTGATGTTTATCTAGAGCTAGTCTGATATTGTCAGTAACCTCGATCAGCGCAGTTTCCGTGCTGTGTGCTGCTCTGAAGCCGGATTGAGAAGGATCTAAAAGTCCATGGCTTTTGAGATGTTTCACCAGCTGTTTGTTTACCAGGGACTCCAGTATTTTCCCAAAATAGGGTAGTAAAGAGATTGGTCGGTAATTCAGGAGTACCTCAGGATTAGCCGATGGCTTCTTTAAAATTGGTCTGATTCTGGCTATCTTCCAACATGAGGGAAAGTCGGATTCTGCCAAGGACTTATTGAATAGGCTGATCAGTCCATTTAGGACTGCAGGAGCCATAATAGGAAAAAATTTAGAAGGGAAAAGGGTCAGCAGGAGAGCCAGATTTTATTTTTATCATGGCCTCGGTGACAGACTTAAGGTCACATTCCTTGAATTCATTTAAAAAATCAAGAGGGTCAAGTGAAGAGCAAGAAAGTTCTTCAATGTAGTTACGGTCTGGAGAGGAGGGGAAGGTCCGATGAATGTTCATAATTTTTTCCTCAAAAATTCGGATAAGGAGTCCGTCCACTTTTGAGAGACGGATACAGTAGATTCATTTATAGGAGTAGTGAACTCTTTGAGGATACGATATAATACCCTTGAGGAATTTTCTGCCTTATTTATCCGATTAACTAAATAGGATTTTTTGGCTAATTTTATTTCGTTCATATAGCCATGATGCCGCTTCTTATAGTTTTCGCAGTCTACGGGATTTTTTGTTTTCCGCCATAGTTTTTCGGAGGTACGACATAGACTTTTGGTAGTTTTTAGTTGGTCGGTGAAACAGGGAGTGGTTCTGCTCTTGGACTTAATATTCTGTACAGGAGCAATTAGGTCCAGTGTAGTTAAAATAGCTTTATTTAATTGTAGAGCACCATGATTGACATTTGCTGCTGGGTCTATAGAGTCAAGGCAGAAATTATCTTTAAGTAAAGGTGAGGTTACTTTGCGCCAAGGCCTACGCGACACAAATTCGCTATCAGAGTTGGGCTTCTTTTTAGGGATGGTCGGAATGATAAATTTCAATAAAAAATGATCGGTCCATAATAGCGGTTCAGGGGTTTTAACGATCATTTCCGATACATTTGTAAAAAGAAGATCAAGTGTATGGCCAGCGCAGTGGGTAGGCCCGACCACCATTTGGGCAAGACCAAGGGTGCTCATATTTGAAAGTAATTTGTCAGTGTCGGGATTTGAAAGCATTTCCGCATGATGATTAAAATCTCCGATAAGGAGAAAATTATGAGGCTAAAACATGCGGAGCAATAATTTCAAGTAGCTGGTCAGAGAAATCACCCTTTATACCAGGGGTTGATAGATCAGACCTCCTCTCCAAGGCCCATTTAAAAGGCCAGTGATCTTGAAAGTACATATTTCTATCTGACTACATGACACATTTTCCAAGGCACTAATTGTTAAAGCACATTTATAAGCAATTAATAGGCCGCCCCCTCTTTTGTCATTTCTGTCAATACAAATAGTTTTATATTCGGGGGGGAGGGCCATATGTAAGTCTGGACAGGCATGTTCCTGTAGCCCGGTTTCCGTAATGAAACATAAATCTGGGTCAGTTTGATCCAATAAGCCCCATATCTCTAGCGGATGTTTAGAGATGGAGCGGGCATTAAAATAGATGGCTTTCAGTGAAGTATAGGAGGCTATGTGTTTCTTCAAATCCCCAGGACTGACTGGTGCACTGGGGTTGATTAAGACAGATAGGCGCCTAATTTCTGGGAACCGAAGCAGGTCCATTTCACATATGCCGGAGCATTTCGTAAAAGAGACGTTTAAGTCTTTTAGTTGGGTACTTGAATATTGGATAAGACCCATTTTCCAGACAAACAAAAGGAAAATGACCCCAGAATGCGATATGAGACAGGAGGGCACTTGTGTCAAAGGCACAACCATGAACTATCAGGGTTTCTGGCTGCTGGCTGCGGCCAGGCGCGGATGGGCGCAGACGGGCTTGCCTTTGGTGCGCCTTTGGCGTGCCGTTGCGCGCATCTGCGCCCTCGCCCTGCTAAAGTAGGTAAAGTCGCAGAAAAGACTAGAGAGCGAACCTGAACTTCTGCCTGAGACCGGAAGTTGTGCTGACCCCAAAGCGACCCTCAGTACAATTGGCACACGCCGTGACGGCCCGGGGTCAGGGGCAGTTATCTGTTTGGTGGATTGTAGCTGGAGACGAGGTAAGGGCTTGGAATATTTATAAAAACGATTGAGACAAGTTATTTAAAACAGTTAACACATGTTAAAAATGAGTGCAAAATACACTATAGTGCAGGTCATAGGCAATATCAGAATCAAAGATGAAGGAGTAAAAGCAGCAGCCGTTACCGTTATCAAACAGAGCAGCGCTGCGCGCGTCGCGCCCTCGCCCTGCTAAAGTAGGTAAAGTCGCGGAAAAGACTAGAGAGCGAACCTGAACTTCCGCCTGGGACCGGAAGTTGTGCTGACCCCAAAGCGACCCTCCGTACAATCGGCACATGCCGTGACGGACCGGGGTCAGGGGCAGTTATCTGTTTGGTGGATTGTAGCCGGAGACGAGGTAAGGGCTTGCAATATTTATAAAAACGATTGAGACAAGTTATTTAAAACAATTAACACATGTTAAAAATGAGTGCAAAATACGCTATAGTGCAGGTCATAGGCAATATCAGAATCAAAGATGCAGGAGTAAAAGCAGCAGCCGTTACCGTTATCAAACAGAGCAGCGCTCTGTAACTCCAGCTCTCTCGTAGGGAAACCTCCATTGATAGTCATAAGCGTTTGAATAGTTCCACCCGCATGCAGGAATCCCAGAGCACTTTTTCATAGAATATCTTCTTAAGTGTAGACGTTCGCAGTTCTTCAGGAAGGCCTGCAGAAACACTTAAGAAGGAACAGAATGCGCAGCCTAGAAAACAGGCTACATTGGAGAAATACTTCAGATTGTACTTACAAAAAGGTTAAAATATCCCTGAATACGTATATTTTGAAAGGACATTTTTATAAAACAGCTTAAGTCTCTTTTACAAACCCTTTTTGATAAAGGTAGAAGATAAAGGATAGCAGGACAGTGTAGCCCCATAGGCTGCCATTATGTGAGTTTTAAACAGTGACTGCGCCTTTAAAGACTCAGGGACCACCAGTATCCCATCATGCCTAGCAGGTGGCAGTTGGCTCAGTTCTTATTGAAGGAATGTGGTAGTGATAGGTAATCCCAATAATATCCTCTGTTTTAGCCACATGGGAAGTGGGAGAGTCGCTCATGACCTCAATGGAGATTCCCCTATGAGAGAACTGGAGCTACAGGTAATAAACAAATCCTTCTCTTGTAGGGGATCCCCATTGATAGCAATAAGCGTTTGAATAGCAAGCCCATCCCCATCAAGGGCGGTGAAAAGCAACAGAGGAATGAAAATAGGCTTGAATTAAGCAAATACATTTCTGAGGGAAGCTTGTCCCACTTGAGCAGAATGCTTGTTGAATGTGTGATCAGACCTCCATGTAGCCGCTTTACAGATCTCCACTATAGGGACATTTCTCATCAAAGTGGCAGTAGCTGCTTTGCCTCTAGTAGAATGGGCCTTAGGTTTAGTTGATAAGGTTTTATTGGCTTTGTGATAGCATAAGAGAATGCAAGACATTATTCACTGTGAGATAGATTATTTGAAAATGGCTAAACCTGTATGGACCAGGCCATAATTCAGGACATCATTTATAAACAATTGCTCTGATTTACGTATGTCACGAGTCTTGTCTAGATAAAACTTCAAGACCCGCCTCACATCCAGGGAATGAAGATTTCTTTTAGCAGGAGTTGAAGGGTGCTGAAAGAAAGTTGGCAATAAAATTGTCTAATTGACATGAAAGTCTGAAACTACCTTGGGTAGGAATTTAGGATGAGTCCTCATAACTACCTTGTTAGAGTGGAAGACAGTGTAGGGCTCATGAGAACATAACCCCTGAATTTCGCTGACCCTACGAGCTGATGTAACACCTACAAGGAAAGCTGCTGTCCAAGAGAGATGCTGTAGGGAAGCCTTGTGGATAGGTTCAATAGGGGTCTGCGTGAGACATGAAAGGACTAAATTAAGCTCCTAGGGATGAGCAGGATGCCTAATAGGAGGGAAAACCTTATTTAGCCCTTGAAGAAAGTCCTTAATCACTGGGATTTTGAAAAAAGAGATTGTAAAGGACATTTTCTGTCGGCAGTGAGTGCAACCAAGTGGACTCGTATGGAAAAGAATTGCAAGCCAGATTTCACCACATGGAGAAGATAGGGAAAAATTGCATCTTCCTGGCAAGTAGTAGGATCTACGTTCTTGGAGGAACACCGAATGCAAAATCTCTTCCACTTGAAGGCATATGATGAACAGGTCGACAGCCGTTTAACCTCCTTGAGGATGTCCGTGCAGTCTTGTGGCAGCTATAAGTGTCCATACTGAACTAACTCAGGAGCCATTCTGCCAAATTAAAAGTGGAGAGATTGGGGTGAACCATCTGGCCTTCCAACTTCGTAAGAAGGTCTGGCCGACATGTCAGCTTGAGATGTGGACACTGTAACTGGTGAAGGAGGTCCGTGAACTACCATTAACGTGGTCACTCTGAGGGTATCAGGATGAGTCTGGCTCTCGAGTGGGACAGTTTGAGGAGGACGTCTGAGATCAGAGGGATTGGTGGAAAGGCGTAATGAAATTTGCCTGACCATCGATGTGTTCCCCTGAGTCCCTGGTTGGAAGTACCTCGAGGCGAAGTTTCGGAATATTTTGTTTTCTGTGATGGCTAACAGTTGTTGTGCATAGAGCCCCACAGCGGGAAGATATCTTGCACAAAGTCGTTGTGAAGGACCCATACGTGATTTTCTAGCAGAATCCTCCTGAGGGTGCCTGCCTGCATATTTTGCACACCTAGGAGGTGATTTGCTGTGATCTGCAGGTTTCTGGCGATGAGCCAATTCCAAAATACTTCACAGGATAAGGGTCAGGACCGTGTCACTCCCCCCACTTGTTGAGGTAATACTTGGTGGTCATATTGTCTGTCTGAATAGTCAGGGACTGGGTCTTGAATGATGGGTAAAACGCTTTCAGCGCAAGGTGGCCTGCCCGGAGCTTGACGAGATTGATGTGATATGTCATCTCCTTCAGGGAACATGTGCCTTGAATTTGGAAAGGATCTATGTGGGCTTCCCACCCCAGTAACAATACATCTGTCACTATGGTTTGAGAGGGAGCCAGTTGGTGGGCTGGCATCCTGTGAAGGATATTTGTCAAAGAGCACCACCATGTCAGAGATTGCTTCACAAGAATTATCTTGTCTTCCCAGTTGCCTGTTGCCTGGTCCCACTGGTCCTTGAGACATTCCTGCTGGGGACACATGGGGAGGCATACATTTGGAGTGAGGTAAAATACACAAGGCCTTGGAGCCGAGGAGGGATGACACTGGCCTCACTGTGGGGACAGGCTTTTATTAGAGAGTGACATTTGTAATGGATCGATGATAGTCTCCGAAGGACACACTTTTGCCTGCTGTGTGTTGATGGTGGCCCCTAGGTATTGCAGAGTCTGAACCGGGGTGGAGATTGACTTGTTGTGGTTAATTCAACCGTTGAAGGACATTGCATGTCCAGTTGAAATGTCTCTGGGCTTCTGGGGAAGTTGACGCCTTAATTAACCAATCGTCCGTATAGGGATAGATGAAGATTCAGTGCCTCCTGAGATGAGCAGCATATACTGCCATGCACTTCGTGAAGGTTCTGGGAGCTGACTTGAGGGCGAATAAAAGGACATGATATTGATAGTGGTCCTGCCCTACTATAAATCCTTAAGAACTTCCAATGTTTCTTGGTGAAGGGCACATGAAAATATGCGTATTGGAGGTCTATGGAACAGAGCCTATCCCCATGGTGAAGTTGGGGATAGATCAGATGTTGTGCCTGGGTCCAAAACTTTTCTCGTTGAATCCATTTGTTGGCTACTTTTAAGTCAAAAATGGGTCTGAATTCTTCCTTTTTCTTCACCAGAAAGCATCTGGAGAAGATGCCTGTACCCCGTTGTTTGTGGGGGACGACTTCCGCCTCGCACTTCCGTAGAAAGATGTTGACTTTTTCCTGAAGCACATGCAGATGATGGCTGGATGGTTTTGGTGGTATGGTCGGAGGAGGACTACCAAATCTGAGAGCATAGCCATTTTGAACAATATTCAGAACCCAGGTGTCTTTTGTGTTTTTTTGCCACTCTGTTAGAAAGTGTGTGATGCATCCCCCTACCAGAGTGGGAAACGGAAGAGGGGGAAGGAAGGTTCAAGGTTTGTCACCAGTGGTGGGTTTACCCTCTTTGGTGGGCTGTTGGGAAGAGAGCCTTCTAGATTGTCATCACTGCTGTTGCTGCTATGGCTGCTGTTGTTGTGACTGTTAGTGACCCTGGTACCAATGAGGGGTTTGGACCCTATGAGGGTAAAACCAGCGCTGGTAAGGCCTGAAGGAACGCCTTTGCTCTTTCGGTCTTTTTAGGCCGACAGACTTAAGAGTCTCCATTTCAGACTTCATGCGAGCCATTTCTTCGTCATTGTGGCTGCCAAAGATGGAAGATTAAAATCCTTTGCTGCGACATTTTAAAGACGTGAGGTGGATCCACGAATGCCGTCTTAAAGGCACTGCCATGACAATATTCATGTGCTGCTAACAGGGAGTAGTCTGCTGTGGCGCTGATTACTTGGTTGCACACCATGAGGCCATCATTAACAATCTCTAGGAAGTCTTCCCTTTTGTCTCTGGGAAGGTCATCTGCACATTACTGAACAGAGTCCCAGAGCATTCTATCATATCTGCCCAGGAGGGTAGTAGCACTCGTCGCTTTCGTGGTAGTTGTGGCCGTGTTAAAAACTCTGTGCAACATAAAGTCTGATTTTTTGCTCTCCTTATTCAGTGGGATTGTAGAAGCGGGGCTGGAGCCACTCTGCTTTTGGCCGCCAGAATGACCACTAAGTCAAGAGGTGGATCCGATCAGAGAAAAAGATGATTTTGCTCAAGAGGTCCATATTGTTTCTGAAGCCTGGAAGGAGCTGTTTTGGTACAGGCTGGGGACAGAAACAGTTCCATCGCTAGCTCCAAAAGACCTGGAAACCAATGGAAGCAGAGGTCTTGAAGCGGTCTTGAAGCTGACCACTGGTATAGAGTCTCAAATATAACAGATGTGGTAGGTGTGGGGACCGACATCTGAATATTACGTTTTGCAGCACCTCTCACCAGAACCTCCTGGAACGTGGTGATGTCATCCACCGGAGAGATGCGAGGAGGTGGGGAATCTGATAGTGTCGGCGAATATTGTCCAGTTGATATAGAAGAGGACTTTGTGTGTCTTGATCGACATCTGGATGATGTACGTCTATCTATGACTGCGATGGCGAGAGCGCCTAGAGGAGGATGAATGCCTTGATTGACGCCTGTGATGGTGTGACCAAAGGCGCATTCTGGAGCGTGATCTAGGCCTTGGCAGTGCTATAGGCAGAGGCATTGGCGCTGGAGGAGTAGGCACCGGAGGTGGAGAAGATGGACGCTTTGGTGGTGGAGGAGAAGGCAGAGGAGGAGATGAAGAATCTGGTAGTACTATTGGAGAAGAGGGAAAGTAGGCCCTCGAGTACTCTGAATCAGGTGACAAATAGGTTTGAATCCGTTTTCTCCTCTTTTCTTGCGTCCTCGATGTCAAGATGAATTTTGGCATCGATGACTCGACGATGACCTTTTCCTCGATTGTGATCTCATCTGATGCCTCAATGTCGAACCCATCCTCGGCATCAATATATCACTTTGCCTCGACATTAATATATACTCCTCGACATCGATTTTGCAAGGCGCATCGATGGGGCATGGGGCCTATTTTGCCTTAACGTCTATCTGCGTCTTTTTGTCAATGGTGATCTAGTCCTGGATGGTAAGCAAGCCAGTGCCATACCTGGTCTCAACATCAGGACAGGGAAACACTCAGTTTTCTGTCTGGCACCTTCTTTTTGGACCTTCCCAGTTCCTCAGAGGCAGATGTAAGAGCCCTGGTTGAGACTAACCCTCTCCTCGCTCTGAGGTCTTACCTTGAGACTGGACTTGCTGCCTGCGCCTTTCTTCCATGCCGTGAAGGCGAATTTCCTCTCTCTCCTTCATGGTGCGATGTGAAAACCTCTTTCAAAGTTGGCACAACTCTGGAAAATGTTTAGATGGAAGGCAAAGTATGCAGAATTCATGAGGGTCTGATGTTGCCGTCTTCCTCCCACAAGCAGGGCACTTATCAAACAGAGAAGGCATAATAATTGACATAATGCCTCAAAATTCTATCAGAAAAGAGTAAAACATTGAGAGGATGATGAGAGACGTCAAGTGAATCAAAGAAAACAAAATTCCACCGGTGAATTTTGAAGAAAAAAAACCTAAAAAGCCGAGCTTAATGCTCCAGGATCCTGTCACCATGTTCCGGAAAAAAGAACTGAGGCAACTGCCACCTACTAGGCATGATGGGATACTGGTGGTCTCCGAGTCCTTGAACGCGCAGACACTGTTTAAAACTCACATAATGGCAGCCTATGGGGTTACACTGTCCTGCTATTCTTCATCCTCTACCTTTACATTAAAGGGCTTTTGAAAGAGATTTAAGCGGTTTTATACATTTTTCACTTCAAAATTATACGTATTCAGGGGTATTTTAGCCATTTTGAAAATACAATCTGAATTATTTCTCCAATGTAGCCTGTTTTCTAGGCTGTGCATTATGTTATTTCATAGTGTCTCTGCAGGCCTTCTATAAGTGTCAGCTGTTGTTTGCAAAGCAAGTTATCTCAGATGTACTCCACAAAGCAGTGACTGCTGACAACAAGATCAGCAACTATCTTGTGGTGATAATTGCCTGGAGTGGGTTAGGTCACCAATTATCTGACGGTAGCTGTGAATCAAGCTATGCCTGTTGACTGTCAGCAGAGAAAGGACTGGAAGAACACTATCTTGAATGAGGTAGAGCTCATGCTGAGACGTTGGGAATGCATGACTGGATGCTCATGACCATGCGGTCCACAGCAGCCCCTAGGGGGAATCAGAAGGACCCGAACCCTGAAACAGTGGCCCAGGTTCCCTCCAAAAAGAGCGGAGGCATGGGGCATGGGAAACAAGCCCCTAAGATTTTCTGGTTCTGAGCGAAGTCCAACCCTGAAGAGCGGGACCCTCCTTATAGAGGAGGATGTATCTGCCTTGCAAGAACTGCTTGAGTTGGCTAGGAGGCAAGCTGTCCCACTTTGAGGCCCTTTAGCAGCAGGCTGAGGCCCAGACGGACAGATACACCTCTGGTGATCAATTCATTTACTGAGAGATGTATATCTACTGTATAATGAGCCTAAGGTCCCTTTGCTTGGATCAATCCGAGTGTTGGTGGTCCTCAGTGCAATCAGGCCTTTGTATTGGAGCTGACTCATGATACCTCCTTAGCAGGACATCATGGGCTGGCCAAAACTTTTGATCTCCTGGTCACCCACTTTTATTGGCCTCAGATGAGGACCAAGGTAGTTGTGTTCTGCTGGTCCTGTGTGACTTGTCAAGCCAGTGGCTAATCGAAAGGAAACTGCAAGGCATCCCACCAGAACTTCCCCATAATAGGGACACCCTTTGAGAGGGTAAGAGTGAACATTGTTGCCCTTTGGATCCAAAGACATCCTGACGGATAAAGTTTATCCTGGTGTTGATAAACCATGCCACCCAGCACTCTGAGGCTCTACATCTGAGGACAGTGACTGCACCCATGGTGGCCAGGACCCTGATGGGGATATTTACCCGAGTAGGGTTTCCCAAGGAGACAGTGTCTTGCTGAGATACCAACTTCATGCCAGCAACATGAAGCCCATGTGGGATATGTGTGGGATTACCTACAGGTTCTCCACACCTACCATCCTCCAGACTAAAGCGCTTTTTGAAAGGTTTAACAAAGCGCAGAAAGGCATGATCAAGGGCCTCTCTGAGCTCTTAAGGTGTAAATCGGATGCCTTACTGCCATCACTCGTTTGCTTACCAAGAAGTGCCACAGAAAGGAATGGGCTTCAGCCCTTCTAGATCATGTTTGGCCACTCTGTGAGAGGACCACTCAGTCTTGTAAAAGTGAGGTGGGAAAAAGAGACACTCACAAGATGTGAGCTCCTTGGTAGCAAACAGATCTAAAATGGGCCAGTACATGATTGAGGCCATCCTTAATTTGAATGCCAGCCAGCAAATGATTAAGCATGGTTTGAAAACAAGTCCCCTATGGCTGCCAAGAACGTGTGCATGGTTGAGCCCATTGAGCCCAGATCCCTTCAGGACCGGTAGACCGGGCCCCATGAGGTGGTCCTGCATGTCTGTGGACTGAAACCACACTTTGAGAGTTCTGAGTTGACAGTGCTCATGGTGGCAGATAGAGAATAGGAGGGGGAAAGTGAGCCCCTCCCAGATCTCCTATCATACAAAGAGTAAGATGGCTCAGTGGAAATAATAGTCCTCTCTCCAAACCAACCAGCGGGGCAACACAAGGACTGCCGCCCGTTCCTGGGACAGTTCACCTCTCCGTTCTCACTTACCCCAGAGCTCACCAACTTGTGCACCCAGGACATTGACAAAGGGAACAATATGCCTGTCAAGAACAAAATTGTCAGACTTCCTGACAAGGTGAGGGCTAGCATTAAGGATGAGGTATCCAACATGCTGAGCTTGGGGGTGATTAAGCCCTCCAGTAGTCCCTGCTCCAGCCCAGTGGTTTTGGTATCAGAAGATGTGCCACCGGGTAACACCATTGAACTGTGATTCTGTGTGGACTACAGGGTACTCAAGACTGGTGCAGACCCCATACACCGAACTGATGAACTCATTGATAGCTTAGGAGCTGCCAAGTTCTTTTGAGTTGATTTTAGAGTACTGGCAGATTACCCTGAGGGTGCCAAGGATACGACACCATTGTCCACTCCAGAGGGACATTTCCAATTCCAAACAATGCCCTTTGGATTAAAGAATGCCCCTGACACCTTCCAGAAGTTGCTCGATGGGTCCTGGATGGGTTGGAGGAATTCATTGCCACCTAACTAGACATCATTGCAGTCTTCAGCTCCAGCTGGGAAGACCACCTGACCAACCTCAAAGAAGGATGCCAACCCCTGCAACAAGCAGACATAGCTATCAAGGCAAGCCCTTTCCTGATAGGGCATGGTTCTGTGCTATAACAAGGTCAGCAAGATGGTGGAGATCATGTACAGACTGTCAAATAAAAGACTCAGACTATAATGACCTGAGAACCTCATAAGACCCAGACCTAGGTAAGAGCCTTCTTGGCCTCATAGGTTACTACAGCTTTGTTAAGGGGTTTGGGAGCATTGTTCCCCCCTGAATGAACATACGTCCAAGAAACAACCCAGAAAGTTTATATGGACAGAGGCGTGCCAAAAGGTGTTTGACACCCTGAAGGTAGACATGTGCTCTGCACCGGTCCTCAAGGTGCCAGCTTTAATCAAGAAATATGTGGTGCAGACAGATACTTCAGAGCATAACACTGGGGCATGTTCTCTCACATCTTAATGAAGAGGGCCTACACCAACTTGTAGCATTCATCAGCAGACATCCATAGCAGACTTTTCAACAACTTCACCAACTTCTTTAATGACAAGATCACTAAGATCGAACTCTCACTAGACAACAACATCACCCCCCTCACAAAGAACAGCACATCGGAGGTTGATGACATTGCCCCCTTTCTCTCTACCATACCCTGGCTAATCGTACACCCCATGCAGGAAACAGAGATAATCAATCTCATCTCCACCGCCAAACCCTCATCTCATATCCTGGACCCCATTCCGCCCCAACTGACCAAAAAGCTGAAGCTCTCCCTTGCACTGCTCTGGTGCATGATCATAAACAGCTCCATGAAAAATGGAGTAGTTCCAGATTGCCTTAAAGTTGGACAAGCCAAGCCTTTGTTGAAAAAACCCGGCCTTGACACAGAGGATCTAAACAACTTTAGACCGGTCTCTAACCTCCCTCTTCTGTCCAAAACCCTAGAAAGATGTGTACTTCAACAACTAACCCAACACTTGGACAATATCAAACTCCTCGACTCCCATCAGTCTGGCTTCAGAAAAGGCTGCAGCACGGAAACCGCGATCCTTAACATCATCGATGACATCCACATTTCACTCGACTCAGACCAATGCTGCCTCCTCATTCTCCTTGACCTATCGGCAGCATTCGACACGGTAGACCACAAACTTCTCATTAGGGCTCTCCAAGAAAGAGCCGGCCTTGGCGAGGTGGTCCTCCAATGGTTCTCTTCTTTCCTGCACAACCGCACCCAAAAAATCAAAATCTTTACGTCCGACCTTCATCCAGTCAACAAGGGAGTCCCACAAGGCTCAGTGCTCTCTCCGCAACTTTTCAACATCTACATGGAACCTCTCACCAAACTACTAAAAAAAGTCAACATCCGCTTCCATCTCTAAGCAGACGATACTCAGATCTACTTGGAAATTGCCTCCATAAGGGACATTCAACGACTCAATGATGTACTGAGAGATGTCCAACAGTGGCTGTCAAGTAACCACCTTAAACTAAATCCCGACAAAACCGAAATACTCCTCATCTCGAACAAAGAGGAGAACCCCCAAATTGCTGAATGGCTACAAGCTATTGATGCACTTAACGGTAACCTCACCCTGGTAACCTCTGTCAAAACACTAAGCATCACGCTAGACCCGAAACTCGACATGTCCATACACATCAAGAACATAGCTAAGAGCGCCTTCCTTAACCTAAAGCTACTGAACAAAATAAAACCTTTCATCCCGCCCAATGATCTCAAACAGGCCACCCAAGCATTGGTACTGTCAAATCTGGACTACGGGAATGAAGTCCTCTCAGGAATAGCAAAATCACATCTTGCTCCCCTCAAAACAACGCTCAACACGGCAGCCAGAATGGTCACCGAAATCAAGAAATTCGACCACATTTCTCCTGCACTCAGAGAACTCAAGTGGCTCCCAGTGGAAATGAAGGCTAGTTTCAGAACAGCCTGTCTCACTCACAAAACCTTGCACACAGGCAAAGCCGAATATTTGGCGGCTAAACTCAAAAAAGACGGTCAGGCCAGGAACCTCAGAAGCTCGAACTCTCTTCTACTCATCCCGCTGAAAACTCGAAAACAAAAAACTGCGGCTCGATCCTTCGCCGGGAGTGCGCCCAAAATCTGGAACTCCATTCCCCCTCACATCAGAACCATCCCCTCCTTTGTAAAATTCAAGAGTCAACTCAAAACCTTGTTCCTCGACCGCTCCCTAGGGAACCAAAAGGAGCAGTTGGAGCCCGGAAACAGGCTCTATGTCAGCAAGACCGCGAAGCAGAACTCTTCGCCGCCGACCTTCCATATTATTGTTTTATGTGATTATCTGCATTGTATCTGATGTAAAATGCTCCGAGACCCTCGGGTCAGGCCAGTACTATATAAAACTTCTTAAATAAAAAAAATAAATAAATAAAACATCCATGGAGCAGCGGTGGAGTGTAAAAGAGAAGCATTTACAGTTATCCTGGATCTGAAGAAACTAATTTCATACTCCTTCCCAGGTACTGTTTGATACTCCTTCCCAGGTTCAGAAAGGCTACAGGCCTCTCAGATGGCTCTACCAAAAGCAGCTAGAGAATCCGAAACTGTTGAGGTGGTCCATCTCCCTACAGTGTATGGACTTCACAGTGGAACATAGCCATGGAACTGACAATGCTAATGCATATGGTCTTTCCACGTTTTTCTGCCTTAGCGATGAGCATTCCGAAGCAACTGGACAGTTCTCCCTGCTATCTGCTGGGATGGACCCATGAAGGGAATTAACAACTTTTGTGTGATGTCTGCCAGATTTTGTCCCTCATCTGTTTTGTTGGCTTTAGAACTCTGTGCACTTTACCCCTGCTACCCAGTCCTCATGAACCTGTGCTTCCCCTTCAAATATGATTGAATGGCATATTCCTAATTGGCATATTTATCTTGCCTACAAGTCCCTAGTATATGGTACAAAGTGTACCTAGGTCCTGGAAGTTAAATGCCGCTAATGGACTGCTACACCTATTGAGCCATCCACTTCAGTGGAAGTGCAAACACGGCCCTCAGGCATTCCATTGTAGCCTCACTATAGCCATGTAAAAACTGCAATTCAACCTGACAAAATAAACCTTTTGACAGGACAAACCCTCCCTTTTAAGTAATAATATGTCACCCCTAAGTTGGCCATGTAGCCCACAAGGCAATGTGCATAGCATTTAAAAGACTGACATGTAGAAATGTAATGTTAACATGTCCTTACAGTGAATAGAACCCAAAAGCTATTTTCAAAGTGGCAGGTCTAGCTGCTTTACTAGGTAGAAAACCAGAGTGCATATTAAAATACTAATTCTATATCTCTGGAATGGCACCAGCTAGAACGATCATTAAACAAATATCTTTAATAGTTATTAAAATCCATTTCACTGGTGAAGATGGATTTTTAATACATTAAGGGAAAGTGACTTTTAGAAAGTTACCTCTTCCCTGCCTGATGTTCCTGGAGGATAATTTGCATTGGCACTACAGCCTCTCACAGCCAGTGATTAGCCTTCAATAGGTTAGAAAAAGGTATGAAATACCTCCCCGGAGCAAACAATAAGCTGTCCTGACTGGGCAGTGATGACTCCTCTGAACTCTACAGAATGTGCAGGGTGGGGGCTGTGGGCAATCCTTTTTGACACTACAGTGTTAAATCCTGCTTGAGTGCCAAAACTGATATAGCAGGCCTGCTGGCCTAAAAATTGGCGGGTACTTGAAAGGGGGAGAACAGGGTGCCAAGACAATTATTGTGTATCCAATCTGATTGCTGAAGGATACTACTTGTTTCCTGCCAGATGACTGTCTCTGGTTTTGTTGTGGGAACAGTGCCTTCTCCAAATTGGATTCTAGTGTTAGAGGTGGGAGAACACTAGGATTACCATAGTACACAGCACACACACACACACACACACACACACACACACACACACACACACGTAAACACACACATACAGACATACATACATACATACATACATACATACATACATACATACATACATACATACATACATCCCTGAGACCCCACGTTTAGTGTGGCTGAAGATTTTTGCCACCTTGAAAATTATGTGACACATTGCATTTTAGACCTGTCTGCAGTACGGTAAACAGCAACTACAGAAAAAATGGGTAGGGTTGGTCCTATTAAATCCCTTGGTTAAGGAGGGGCTAGGTGTCACCCCGTCACTATCTCATGCCAGGCATACATGTGGCATCTCCTGCACCCACTTTGGAATACTTTCTGGACCTGCGGAAGATCAGAAGTCTAGACCCGCTGTCTGTGACCTGAGAGGAGCCCAGAAGTAGAGGACCTGTCCGCTCTTCTACCCAGGACAAATAAGTGGACTCCAAAGGTCAGTTGGCTGACCTCTAGTGTTGCTACAGGAAGAATACAAGCTGCAGGAGGCTTTTGCCTGTAAGTACCCAGCTGACTAGTGGCAACTGGATCTGCACTGGGCCCTGCTGCTGGCCCTGCGTCACAACCTGTGAGCCTCTAAGTTCATCCACTGAAGTCCTGAGGTGCTTTAGAAGTGTACTCCTATTGTGAATTGGGACTTAAAAGACTATGGGGCTAATTTAGAATTCTGAGGATGGGTTACTCCATCACAAACCTGATAGACAGCTTGTTTGCCATATTACAAGTGCTATTGGATATAATGCAATATGGCAAAGGGGACATCCATCACATTTGTGACGGAGGGAGTATCCCATCCGCCAAACTCTTAATTTCCTACAGTCCTCTCTCTCCTCTTTTGTCTTTCCTCTCTCTTGTTCCTGTGTCTCTTCTAAAGCACATACTGATCCTGCTGCAATTAACCTGGGAAAGTTCAAGAAAATAGCAGAGGGTCCAGCAGCAGCCGCTGCCTTCAGAAACCAGACTGCATAAGCTCCAGCCCACTGGGGAATTGTCAATGGAATAAATGGGCATTCTGATGCTCCCTCAAATACTGACAACATTTCCGGGTTCTAGCCCTTAAAGGTCAAAATCTAAAATACACGAGTAGCCATATGAAGGAAAGAATTCAAGCCAGCTCCCTACCAGCCTCCTTAGCTTCCACTCAGGTTACAGTGGAGATCAAGAAAGAATGTGGAGAAGGCCTCCAAGACATGGTACCATACCTCCCAACCAAATGGATATAGTGCTCTAGTAAACACAAACTGGTGTGCAAGCAGATGGTGCAGTGCATGGAGGGCAGCGCAAGTAGAGCACAAGCCGGTAAAATAAATAAACTGCTTCACTCATTACACTCATTACATTACTTAACTCAGACTGCTTAACTCATTACACTCACTCATGCCTGTATCTTAGCTAGGAAAAAGATTGTAACCGTATTGACAAACTCAAACTATACTTTTGGATTCCTGCATGACTTTGGGTTTCTCTGCATGGAGAGGGATTTTTTTACTTTTACTGGTACCCCCATAAATAATTGCTTGTACATACAAATGTTTCTGGACACTGCTGTTGACACAGAAAATAGCGGCTGTTAATTGTGTTGCAAACCAACACCCACATAATGAAGTATGCGGGGTACTTGGGGTACACCCTTGCCTAGTCCGCTGCTAGAGAAGGTGCCTGTTAAAACCAATGATGCTGCTATGAATGCTGTCAAAATGGATTTGTTTCTTGTACCCTCCTTAAAAGATCTGTCTCTATTCCAGGAGCACGCCTCTGAAAGCAAGAGTAGTACTGGACCAAAAAGAGTTGTACAAGGAACCCGGAATAATGTGGAGAGACAGCTCAAGGCGCACCAAAGAACAAGTTACTTACCTTTGATGACATCTTATCTGATAGAGACTCTATCTAGCCGCAGATTCCTTACCTTAGCACTTTTTTCCAGGTGTCAGACCACACGCCTTGAGCTATCTCTCCACACTCCTTACAGGTTCCTTGTACAACTCTTTTTGGTCCAGTACTGCTTTGGCTTTCAGAGGAGTGCTCCTTTAATAGAAACAGATAAGACGTTACCAACGGTAAGTAATTTATTCATTGATAGAGACTTCTAGCCGCAGATTCCGTACCTTAGAATAGATAGCCAAGCAATACCTTCCCATGAGGTCAGCGAAACAATTTTACACCCTGAGTGAGTGGGCAAAGAGCCCATCCCAACATACCTGACTGTCCAGACAGTAGTGTTTTGTGAATGTGTGCAGCGAAGTCCACATTGCTGCCTGGCAGACGTACAGGACCGGGACTCCGCATGCTAATGCATTGGTTGCAGCCTTGGGTTGGTAGAATGAGCATGCAGCCCTAAGGGGGTTGTTTGTTGGCCAATGTTTATCAGGTTTTGATGCACTGTACGATCCATTGGGAAATGGTCACTTTCTGCACAGCCTTTCCCTTCTTCGCTCCAACATACCTCATGAATAGTTGGTCGGCCACCCGGAACACTTTTGTGCGGTCAAGGTAGAAAGACAATGCTCTTTTTGGGTCCAGACAATGAAGTCACTTCTCTTCATTGGTGGGATGTGGCAGAGCATAAAATGTAGGCAGGTTGACAGACTGGCCTATATGAAAGGGAACAGCAACTTTCGGCAGAAAGGAAGCTTTATTGCAAAGAACCAGCTTGTCTATGTAGATGATCAGGTACGAAGGCTTGGAAAAGCCTGAAGCTCACTGACCCTCTGGGCAGATGTTATGGCCACCAGGAAGGCAGTGTTGATAGTAAGGAGCCTGAGAGGACAACTGTGTAATGGCTCAAAGGGAGCACAGATCAGAAAAGTTAAGAGAAGATTAGGGTCTCATGAAGGCATGATGAAAGACAAAGGTGGGAAAATGTGTTGCCAACCTTTTAAGAACCTATTTACAACAGGGGGTTTGAAGATGTATGGCTGATGTAGCAATCACAGAAAGGCTGAGTTGGCAGAAAGATAGCCCTTCAGGGTGCCCAGAGCAGAGCCCTACTGGGCAAGAGAAAGGATAAAAAGAAGGACCTGAGAGAGGGGAACAGAAAGAGAGTCTACCTGACTCTCTGCACACCATGCCTCGAACTTGCCCCAAGGGCAGGTGTATACACACTTGGTGGAGGGACAACTGGCATCCAAATAACAGTGCACACTTCAGGCAAAAAGTCGAAAGATGTCAACTGTCGCCGTTCAATCTCTGTACATGAAGGCAGAGCGTTGATAGGTTTAGGTAGAGAACCCTCACCTGCTAGTGCAACAGAAGATCCTCCCATAGAGGCAGCCTGATCGGAGGACTGATAGCAATGCTCAACAGCTTAGGATACCAAAACCTTCAAGCCCAGTCTGGAGCCACTTGGGCATGGTAGTCCCCAATCTTTTTGAGATCTTTGGGCTGGAGTTGTATGGGCAGAAAGGTGTACATGAGGCCTGAGCTCCACTCGAAATGAAAAGCGTCTCTGAGTGAGAGCTGCCTTGGAAACTCCAACACGCAGAACTGCTGACATTGCATGTTCGCTGGGGTGGTGAATAGATCTAACCAAGGCTCTCCCCACTGCTGAAAGAGACCTTTCACCATCTCCAGATGGAGATGCCATTCATGATCCGCTAGGCATCTTCGGTTGAGTCAGTCTGCCCTGGCATTCAGAGAGCCCACAAGGTGTTGAAGCACGAGTGAAACACTCTGACGTTCCCGCCATGTCCAGAGACCCAGGGCCTCCTGACAGAGGATCCACGATACCACCCCGCCCTGTTTGTTATAGTTCTACATGTCTGTGGAGTTGGCCATAAACACCTGCTCTCTTCCCTTGATGGTGGGCAGAAAGGATTTTAATGCCACCCAATTTGCTCGGAGCTCCAGTAGGTTGATATGGAGTCTGCCGGAGACCAGATGCCCCTGATCTCCACCTCTTCCAGATGCCTGTGATCTCTACTTCTCTTAGATGACCGCCCCATCCCAGGAGTGATGCATCTGTCACCACTGTCAGATCTGGTTGGAGAAGGAAGAGGGGTCAGCTGCTGACCCAATCGCGGTTTGTTAACCACCACTACAGATCTTTTGCAGTTCCTTCTGAGATCTGGACCATGTTACAGAGATTTCTCTGACGCTGCACCCACTAGAACTTCAGGTCCCACTGCAGAGCCCGCATATGTCAGCGGGCATGTGTCACAAGTAGGATGCAGGAGGCCCAGCAGCCTCAGAATCAGTCTCACCGAAATCCAGGATAGAGACTGAAACAACACTACCATAGCCTGAATATCCTGGACTCGCAGTTCGAAAGGATAAGCCCAAAACTGCACTGTGTCCAGTACAGCTCAGATTAAATGGATCATCTGAAAGGGAGTAAGGTTTGACTTTGGCACATCGATAGTGAACCCCAGCAAGTACAGGAGTTCTACCATAGTCAGGAGGTGGGAGACGACTGCCTATGGTGAGGCCACCTTCAACAGCCAGTCATCGAGATAGGTAGAGAATGGCATCCCTGATCTCTGCAGATGAGTTGCAACCACTGCTATCACCTTGGTGAATATCTCAGGGGTGCTGGCAAGGCCAAAGGGAAGCATGGCGAACTAAAAGCACTGAAAGTACACGTGGCATTCCGTGAACTGAAGGTAACACCTGTAGGCAGGCAGGATGGGAATGTAGAAGTATGCATTCTACAAGTCCAACGCTACCATCCAGTTTCCCGGGTCCAGGGCAGACAGGACTTGATCAAGCGTGAGCATTTAGAACTTCTCCTTCTTGAGGAAGAAATTATGAGGGTGCAGGACTAGGATAGGACAAATGCCTCCCTCCTTTTTGGGAACCAGAACGTAGTGGTAATAACAACCACTACCTACTTATGGCATCAACACTCTCTCTATGGCTTCCTTGGCCAAGAGAGCCATCACTCACTGGGGAAGTAAGGACAGATGGTCCTCCATCAGCCTGTCACTAGTGGGTTACATGGGTGAAGGGGGTAGTCACAAAGGGGCGGGAGTAGCCCCTACAGACAATCTGAAGAACCCAGCAGTCTGATGTTATAGATCCCAGCAGGGCAGGTGGTCGACTGGCCTGACCGCTGGCCTCCCAACTCTCAGGTTCTGTGGGTACTGAGTCCTCAACCACGCAGAGGCTGGGAAGCTTGCACACCAAAGTGGCTGGGCTGGAAAAGACTCGGCTGGAAGGCCCTACCGTGGCCAGGAAAGGGGTGAAAGGCAGACTGGGGTCATCGAGAGGCAATGGAAGGGCCCCAGGGCCTGGCCGTAGCTTGGCTATGCTTGAAGCTCTCTAGCACTGAGTTTGCCTTGTCTTCGAAGAGATGGGAGCCATCAAAGTGCAGGCCAGTGGTTTTCAGCCAGGCATGACACTGTAAGGCCACCGATGAAGAAAATGCTCTGCCCGGCGTGTCGGTCGTGACCAGCCCACAATGAATTGCATACTTAGCTGCATCTCTCCCATTAGGAATAGCTTGAGAGAGTATGGCTATTCCTCCAAGACCATGGGCAGCACCTGCACAACTGTATCCCACAAGGAATGGTAGCAATGGCCCAAAAGGTCAGCGGTGTTTATGGACCGCAGTGTTAGGCTGGTGGAAGAAAAACATTTTCTTCCCTAGTATGTCCAGCCTCTTGTTGAAGTGGTAGAGAATGCACCAGGATTTACATGAAAGGAGGAGGAGGCTTGGACAACAAAGCTCTCTGGGGTGGGGTGGAGGGGGGTGTTGCATGTGGAAGTTGGGGTCTCTTGGGGAAGGGCAGTGGGGGCAGAAAATCATCCTGTGCACAGGATCCCCTGTGTAGGATTTTGACTAAGTCTGCAGCAGGACGTCCATGAGGGTTTTATTAAATGGGAGAAGCGGTTCTGAGGGGCGTCATTCCGGGCTGAAGCACCTCCATCAAGACATTAGACGAGACTGCCACCGAGGAAAAGAAGCCCCCTCCTCCATAACCATGGTAGGGGGGAGAGAGCATGCCAGTATTTGAAGAGCTGTCTAGTCCGCTGATATCTGCCGATTCCTCAACCATGTTGGCTAGGGGCTGGTATTCTTCAGGGTCCAGTGACCCTTCCCAATCCTCCCTGAGTCACAGCCTATAAGAATAGGGCTCAGACTCCAGCCTGGACGGCATGGCACCAGTCAGCGCTGGATGACGCACGTCCGAATCAGTGTCAGCATCTGGAGCGGTGCCAGGGAAGTTCGAAGTGGTACGACGGGCACCGGACCGGATCCATCCATGGATCCAAGTGCCCAAATGGAGCTTAGGGTGTTCTACGGGGTTCACTCCAGAAACTTAGGGAGGCGCAGAGCCAGTCCAGATGCATTCTCAACCATGGAGCCTAGCCTCGAATGACGCTACTCTCTCATCTCGATGGATGACGTCGATGGACGGGGCAAAGTCAAAGACTTCTTCGACTTTTTACTCTTCTTGAACTTGTGGGACTTACCTGACAACTTGGACTGCGACAAGGATCTTGGGCTCCATGGCCAATCCCTGGACCTTCCTCTCGCCCGGGATCGAGTTTGTCGCGGCCTCGCAATTTGGGCAGCAAGAAGCTTGAGGAGGTGCTCCTTCAAGGCCTTGGGATGCATGCAGTGGCAGTCGATGCAGGTCATCACATCGTGGATGTGTTCGAGGCACCAGAGGCAAACAAGATGCGGGTCCATCACCGACATCTTACGATGACACATGCGGTAGGGCTTGAAGCTGGCCATTCTAGTGGACATCCTGCCAACCAAGAGAAAAATCTCAAAAAGACTTCAAAAAAAAGGTTGAAACAGGTCAGTTAAAAAGTGACTGGGTGTAGCTCTCTCTGGATCTGCATTGACTGACATGGAAAGACAACAACTAATGTCAGGTGCTGAGGTGGCGCCTACATAGGCATTGCACTCGTCACTTCCAACGTGGACAACGCCGACAATGTCAAGCGGAGCTGAATGATGCAACCTACTGGCATGCAGGGGTTCTGCTCATGAAAAAGTTTCCAGATCCAGTCTGACACCTGGAGATAATTCTAAGGTAAGGTATCTGCAACTAGAAGTCTCTATTATATATTTCTACTCTCCCACCTTGCATGGTTGTAAAATGGAGATGCCCATGTCAGTAGGGACGGCATGATTTGCCCCTCTGCAACGCATTGGTATGTTCCCTTCTTTTACTCTACTGACCAGTATTTTTGCCACTCTTATGTCACCTGCCAGTCCTATAATGCTGCGAAAGGAATCAACACCACTGTTGCTGCTCATCCTTTTCCTCGGGTCCCCTCTGTGAACCACCAGATGGCCTTCATTCAGATACCTAAATGTGCAGTTTATTCTTATGTACTCCTAATTGTTTGCATGTTTTCAGGGTAGGCGAAGGCTTATCCTTGTTCCTTGTCATTACTTTAGCTAAATGCTTAGGGACCCGATTCCTATTTTGGGATCCTGAGTCGCCTTTTAAGCGACCAAGAGACAAACTACATTTCAACAGTTGTGCAGTCTCTTTGCAGGCTTTAGGGATACATCAACACTTCCATTGTGCCCATCTCCCAGAGTCAGCGGTTAAAGTAGAACAGAGCACCACTGCAGAAAAAGACAGTGAGGATCTGTACAGAAACCCAACTGTAGTGACCTATTGTGTTGCCACTAAATCAGAATAGTGTGGTACAGGCTTTTTCTACTACCCATGCCTTGCACCAGTGAGCCAAAGGCCAATTTATTACATTCATGACAATACAGAATGAAGGGTTTGGTATAGTTTGTGTTAGTTCTTCAGGGTCAATCAAACTCAGAGAACCAGATTGAACCCATATAAGATAGTTATGGTGTAAGAAATTGGGTTATTGGTAGAGGGAAGTGAAAATCCTACTCAAGCAACTACCACAATTCTTGCAAGGGTGAACCACAAAAGTCACTAAATTAACCTGTGTATAACCCTCAGGTAACTTGGCCCAAAAACAGTCAGGCTTAATTTAAATGCAATGGGGCAGATTTACAAGCCCCTTGCGCCACTTTTGCGTCATTTTTAACATGGGGAAAGTAACGCAAAAGTGGCTCAAGGGGCTTACAAATCTGCCCCAAAGTTTACAATTTCTTTTCAGCCCACAAACAGTAATAAAGTTAAAACACAACACAAGACACCCCCCAAACAATTTCAGTACACAATTGTACATTTTAATGAACAACATGACTCCAATTCAAATTAAACTCAATCAGTATAACTAGAGTTATGAATTTTGAAAGTTTTTTGCAAAATTGCACCCAAAAAACCAACTGTGGGTATCTGGTCTTGCGTGACTGGGGCACAGTCAAAGGTTAAGGTCGACCACGATGGAGTGTGGGTCAGATACACAAAATGGATTGGGCCTGGTCGTGACTTAGGAGAAATTTGGAGGAACAGTTTCTGAGAAGGTAGAGTTCTGCGGGGCAAGGTAGCAGATGGTGTCAGAGGAGGAGGCGTAGACATAAAGGAGCCAATGGAGGGGAGTCGCATTGAAGATTGTAACCTTTGAACGTTGTCACTTTTTTTAGAAGTCGAAAATCTCCAGTGGACAAAGCTGCAGGCTGTAGCCAATGAGGGCACCACGAGGCTGGATACCTTCACTGAGAGGTCCCACTTAATAGGATTTACAGCTGCGTAGAATAATGTATCATGAGCTACCACAAAGTTTGTTGACCAGAGATGCACATTAGGTGGGTCGGCTGATAGGTAGGTTCCAGTCTTCCATCAATTCTTGGGAATGGTTGAATACTGTGGAAAATTGATTTTGGGTTTTGTTGCCATGGTACGACCCAACCAAAATTATGTCAAAAAGGACACCCCGGAAACCTTGCATTGGGCTTAAGGAGCAGAGCAAGCCTTTGTGTGAGAAACGCATCATTAACCTCTGCACCAGTACTGGGACTTCCAGATTACAGAAAGCCTTTTACATAGTATTGTCATGAACGCAAAGGTATTAATCTTGGTGTACTTGTGCAAGTTGTTGGGGACCTTATAATACCTATGCCTGTTACTCTTCAGCCATCATCCTTGTGGCTCCAGGGCTCCTATCTTGCTAGCACTGTGTCACTACTGCTGTCCACCTTGTGTAGTCATCAGAGAATATTGTGTAAGGCTCCACATTTACTGTTGTAGTTACTTAGGCTGTGGTTGAACTTCTGCTTACCACAAAAACTCAACATCTTTTCACTGCAGATTGTCCCCATACGAGATTTTATTGTTGTCTGCTTCCCATATAATTTTAATCCGCTAGCCTGCTTTGAATCCTGCCTCCTTTATGCCTACCTCCCAATGAGTTGAACCTCATGATTGTCTTCTTGACCAAACCCCATATTGACTTGCACCAATACCCATTAGTGAACTTGTCTATTTTGTTGATGATGTTTTTTTTCTCAGAAAACATATTGAAGAACTCCATCTGAATATGCTGAATGTACCTTAAATGAAGTTGTTGATAATTAACGTTGCCCCAGGTCCACTAGGCTCACGTGGCTAAGCTTGTCGCCTTGACCGTTGCCTTTATCCATGTCACAAAAAAATCTGTTACCATATTTACTGTCTCCAAACACGTATTTGGAGTTACTCATCACTTTAGGTTGTTGTGGATGCAACAAGAGCTCCTAACTTCTGCGGGCCCCCCTATCAAATTGCTATGTATGTACAAAATCTGTTGAACGTTATTTTACTACCATTTCAAGTTGCCGTTGTGAAAATTAAAGTTCACCAATTCACAATGAAGTGTCCCTAGGGAACACACTGACAGTTGAGGTAGCCATAAAGGCTGCTCTAACCACTAATGGCAAAGCCACCATGCATGTTTTACAAACTGATGTGCTTCTTTAGCATACTCTGAAGGATGTATCTGTATTAAGGGGGCAGGGACCCAGAGCTGAGAAACAAGCATTCCTCCCACAGACCCTTATGAAGGACCCCGAAGGACTGTGGAGGCATTGGCATTGGAAGAATGCTGGCCCTGAAGTTCTTGCTCCCCAACGTTGCCCGTTTGGATAATGGGATTGGCCATGTTGGAAGGGACATTGATTCCGTAGCAACTTAGTGGTATGCACCCTTCTTTCATTTTGTTGCTCAGAATGATTGCCATTCCTGTGACATCTACCAAACTCATAACATTGGGAAATGGATCAAGACCACCTCGCTTCCCAGCTCCCCTTGTGGGCCCTTTGTATTTGCAAATGGACTTTTTTCAGATGCCTAAGTGTGTGCTCCTATTTTTAAGTTCTCATAATTGTGTGCATGTTTTAGGGGTGGGCTACCCCTGTGCACACACGGATGCAATTACTAGCCATAAAACCTTTGAAGGACTTCATCCCTCAGTTCAAGGTAAGGTTCCTCCCTGCCTTTTCAGTGATCAGGGTACCCACTTTATTGCCTTTGCATTCAGTAAGTATGCAAAGCTCTAGGAATCAAACAGTATTTTGACTGTGCATATCGCCCAGAATCAGCTGGTGAGATAGAAAGGAGTCACTCCTCTCTAAAGAATAAGATAGCACAGATGTGTTCAGAGACCCAACTGAAATGATCCAATGCTCTACACTTGGGAGTTTGGTCGATCTGAGCCATTTACTCACAGAGAATTAAACCAAGTCCCTATGAGGAGACCCTAGTCGGACCCATGATGCTCACTTCAAACCATCCAGTTTCACCATCTGTTCTAGACCTACAACTTAATGATGATATAGTTTTGCAGCATGGCAGGCAATTGATGTGCTGTCTCTGAAGTTCTCAGGTACAAAGTATAATGCCTAACTGCCCTACAGAAGCCTGTCATCACCTGCCGTCCTGACATTGGGTCTTTTTGACGCTGCATCAACAAAATTCCGCTCTGAAGCCACATTGGAAAGGAGCCTTTCAAGTGCTGCTCTCCATCGACATCGCTGTGAAGCACTGATGGCTCCCTGTCTGGATCAATTCATCCCAGTCCAAGAGAGCACCTGGAATTCCAGAATTCGCATGCACCGAGTGACTTGAGACTCCAACTTCCATTCAACCTCCAGCTGCCGGACCTGCTTTGCTGAATCAGTCGGGTCCAGATCACAGAGCTAGGCTCCAGCATCTGCACTTCTGCAGCTTTGAGCATCACAGGATGTAGCCCCTCTGTTTCACCATTACCAACGTAATCCATTGTCACTTGCTGGTCACCCGCTACTGAATCCCATTGTTGACATGCTTTGAACCCGTCATAATTTTGCATCTTGTAACAGAATGTGATCTCTCCCCCACTAACCTGACAGAAAGGTTTAGATTCTATTGAAGACAAAGATTAATTAGGATTTGTTTTATTTCAGTGTACTCAGCAACTTAGTGACATGTGTAACCTGCCTCATGCCCACTTCTTCAAATATAGGTCAATAGTTTCTTCAGACTCCTGTATCTTCAAGTTGATCCTTCGTAATTGCATGACCCATCGAGATGTTGCAGGATTTCGTTTTTGCTACAGGTTTAGCTTAGGGAAGGCCCGGTACAGTAGGTGCACACAGTCATGGCAGTATTTCTGAGATTTATGATGAAGTCAGTGGACTACAATGAGAGGTGATCAGAAGCTAGATGCATATGGTGTTCTTGTTAGCCTTGTTCTGAGAATTAAGGGATCTATGTTAAATTTTTATTGTGTATGTTTTTTACTTTCTGTTTCAGTTCAGTGAGGACGTTTAAGTCATAAATGAGCCTGTGGTCTTGTAGTAGAATTCAGGAGGTCATGACTAGAATGGACTCAAGGAAGCATCTGTGGGCATAAATGCTCACTGAGCAATGAAAGCAGTCCAAAAATGGCTGTGAGGCAGAATGACCATTCAGCCCTGCCAAGCCCACCTTTTAATCCATAGGGCCAAGTTCTGAAATGTGTGTCTGATTGTCAATTTGATGTTACAGATGTCCAGCAGACATGCTGTGCCACCCAACATTCAATTGCAGATTTTTCATGTTCACTTCAAGCACCGGTTGTTCTTCACTCCTCCCATGTCTTGATGCAAGTCGCATATAAATCTTGTAATCTACCAATGCACCTATGGATATTGTCCACCTGCAGTGTGAGCATCAATCTGAGCAGACACTAACATATGGTTTGCAATCCTCTTTTCCAGGGCAATGAGGAGCTTGGCTCCTTACACAGCCAATATTTGACCCGGTGACAGTGGAGTTTGTGTCACCTTTGTCCAAGGCAATCAATTGATGCTTTGTGTCCTTTTGTCGTTTGTATCATAACCAAGTTACCCAGAATCACTTTGAGTCCCAAGTTCCCTCCCGTATGTTAGGCAAAACAGGTCAAGCTCAAGTCAGTTGTAGGACCTAGGCATACAAGTAGGGATTATTTTTTTTTTTTTATAAATATTTTTATTGTCATTTTCTAAAACAAACATAACATAAATAACATTGACTGCAGTTATCCAGCATTCAGTGCAATTAGTCATTATAGAAAACAATAGATCTTCGTATGTCTTACATATCCTTTTGCAGCGCAAAACATGCAGTGATTATTGATTGAAAACTATTTCCTGGAGCCATTCCCCCTCCTAGGTCCCCGGGGTTTCTTGGGCTTTTAAGGTATTTGGGGGTCTGCCCAATAGGATCCGATTGGGGATCGTCCCCTATTACATTGAGACCTTAGTACCTTCTCCATTTGCCGAATACCTTCCAAAATCTTTGGGGGCAGCCCCTCGCCTTGTAGGTGACCCTTTCCGCTGCCATATACATGTCCATCCCTACCCTCGATTCTCGCCGCTGTGGTGTGTCTACAGCTCCCCATTTCCTTGCCATGTCTCTTTTAGCTACTACCAGTGCTAATGCAAGGAAAATTAACTGAGGTCTGCCTAGGTCAACATCATATGAAATTTCTAGGGTCCTCCGCTCACCCCATCCTGTGCAATCGGACTCGGTCATAGTGTATTCTATGCAATATTTTATATTGTATAAGGCGAAGTCGTGATTTGATCACCATCTCCCTGGGGAACATTAGGGCTGCCTCGCAGTCTACATTCTCGAGCGCGCCTAGGTTACCCTCCCAGGTCAACCTCAACTTGCCCAGTCTATCTGGAGCATTGTTATTCAGGGTTTTATATGTGAACGAAACAGCTTTAATCGTGATACATTCTTGGAGCATTCTCCCCTCTAATGGTGCATATTCTGGTAACAGGTTATTGTCTTTTTTCTCGACCAGCCAGGCGTGTCTAAGCTGTGGGTACTTCAGGAACTGAGATGGGTGTAACGAGTACTCAGCCTTGAGAGCGTCAAAGCTTTTCATCGTCCCCTTACAAAGGATGTCCCCTAACTTGGAGAAACCTATAGCATCCCAGCCTCCGAAGCCCTTCAATTTATGCAGTTCCTTAAGCCAGATACAAGTAGAGAGTTGATATTCAGAGGGAATTCCTAACTCACAACAAATCAGTTGAGGCCCAAGTGCCCAAATACTCTATGCAGACTAACCTCCGGTGGGCTTCCACAAATAACTTAGCAGCTCCTAAAGTGGTTGAACAACAATCAAGTTGACTCCCTATACATAAAAGGATCAGGTAAAAACAAATATGTGCACCACTCCACCACACCAGCATTGTGATGGTTGAACTACCATGAGCCGTATAGCTCCTATTTTCTGGGGGGTGCTCAACCACCAATGCATGGACCAGGCTTGTCACAGTGTCAGATTTTGCCAAGTATATCAGGTGGACACGCTGGTACTCTGAAATGTGTCTACAAGGGATAGAAAGTTTAAATCTCAGTCCATTGTCTCTCTTACTATGCCCAGTTCCACATGTAGGCCCTGCGCCCACACAGAATGTCATTAAACCCAAACTCTATCCTTGAGAAGCCCCTTATCATCACTAATGAAACCAAACAACCTGAAGTCTGGCCCCATCTTGAATTATAATAACATTTGGATTTTCCTAGGTCTCGTTGAGGCCCCAGCTTCACTTGCCAGCCTTTAAGTCATTACAAAGTACCTTAAGATGGAGTATTTGCTGGTGAATAGGGGCCTTGCAGAAGAAACCTGAACACAATCATAACAGCATACATGCTTCCTAAATTGCTAGTCCAAGGGGCAAAAAAAACAGTCCACAACACTCCTGTCTTCGGAGACTTCCATTGTCTACAATTGGAGTCCGGATTCCAGCTCAAGATACCCTCCTTAACACAAAAAGCCATTTACCTTGGATGCCCTAGCTACTTAAAAGGCAAACTACTTATATTCTGATGGGAAAGAAACGCCAAGAACAAATCTCATATAATACTGAAGACCCCAAAAGAAGACATACTAAACCAAGCCTTCTCATGTATGGCACCTATAATTTGAAATAGTCTTCCAGAAGATTGAAGTTAGAAGAAATCCCTACTCTCTTTCAGGAAAAGCCTGAAGTCCTAAATATTCAAACAACATTAGTAAGTCTGCATGTATTTTTGTAAACCTATGTTTATATCTTCTCAGACATATCTCTTAGCTTCCTCTTCTTACCTATCCCTCTTTGTTTCTTTAATATCAACATAGTCAGTTTAATGAAATGCCTCTTTCTAGATGATCACCGCCAAACCTTTGGATTGATGCTGCTTGTTTTTCAGCTCTGACAGTGCACTGAGGCCTGCTAACCAAACCTCATTGCCAGTGTTCCGAAACTTAAAAGTGAATATTTATGTGGCTTACACTCAACTGGCATATGCTAATTTACTTATAAGTCCTTCATATATGGTACCAGGGGTTTCCAAGGCCTGTAAGTTAAAGTGCCCCTTGTGGACTGCAGCACTTATTGTACCCCCATCAGTGTGACAAAGTAAGACATGTCTCTCAGCCTGCAATTGCAGACTGGTAGAGCAGTGTAGAGACATTTAAACTAATGACAAAGTCCAGACCTTCCTTTTTAATATATAAGTCACCCCTAAGATAGGCCTGTCGAGCCCTAAGGCATGATGCTGTATATTAAAAATTAGGACAGTGTTTTTGTATGTCCTAACAGCAAAAACCACGAAATGTTGTTTTTACTTTACAAAGGCTAGTTGCCCTATTGGTAGGTACAGGGTTATACACAGACAACTCAGCTGTGCAAACTTCCAAATGAAACTACTAAAGTTAGTCAAGTCAAGAGAGTTAGTACTTCAAGGTATCAAAAGAATTGTTGCATTAAACCTGACCTAATGTCCAAGTCGAATTTAATGTACTTTTTGATTATAAGGCAACTTTAGAAAGTTGCCAATCTGATGCCCAAGTGGCCCTTGGCCATTTACAGTTGCTGGCCATGAAAACAGCCATGTGTCCTCCTAGGGAGACATGTGAACGATTCCCAGGAAAAGACAGAACAGAGACCGACTGATGGAAGATTGTTATCTCTCTCTGGCAGGAAGCCACACGGTGTGTGAGCCCAAAAGGCAAGCTTCAAATGGGAAGCCGCATTTGAAGGGCAAATGGTGGACACACATGAAAGGGCTGCCCTTTTGTTCTGGTAGACCGGTTGGTGTCAGGGACAGAGAGTGGGAAACAGTTGCCAAACCAGTTTTCCTATGGGCATGTAGCTCCCATGTAGGCACGCCTCTAGGTTGGGCTACCAAGCTCCACAAACCGAGAAATGGTTATATCATCTTGGGAGTGGGCAGAATATTGCACTTTTATAAAAGGTAGCTGCTACACTTTACAGGAAGTCATCATCAGGCAGAAGGGGACCTGGTACCCCATTGGCTAGGTGTCACTGCATCCTGAAGGGCAAGTTGTGGGCATAAAAGTGTGAATGTAGAAAATCAAAAGGAACTAGCTCCACAGTCGAGGGGGATATGTGTATGTAGATATGAAGAAACAGAATAGTCTCTTTAGGCAAGGGAAACCATTTAGGTTTATAAGAAAGGCCTCACCCACCAACCTAGTTGGTGGCATGCTTCATCATCGGCCCCCACACGGGGTACTGAATGTACCCCAAGTGTGCTACGACGCCTGCAATTGCAGCGGAGCTGGTTGATTGTCAAGGTGAGTGTGCAGTGATGGTGTAGTGCGTGTATATTTAAAAGCTGTCCCTCTGGTCCCAAAAACAAATTCGAATTATTTAATAATGGGCCGTGGGCAGCATTAAAAGGAGGCAGGGGATGGCTAAGGAGGTATCAATGGCCACCACCATCCAGTGGGGTCAACATGTTTCAGCCAGTGCCTGGAAACAGGGGCTGGCTTTCATCAGGACCAAGAAAGTGGAAGGTGAGAGGACAGGTCTAACAGAGTGTGTATAGCCGTCTATGTGAGGCGCACGCTTAGGCGCCTTAACTGGCAGAGGGGGTATTCCTCTTATTTCCAATCCTGTGGGAGGGAAAAGACAAACATACACAAAACATACCACATATAATGTTAGCCTCAAGCAATATCAAGTAACATGAGTACCATGGTATACCGCGGTGGAGGTGCAGAGCGGTACGGCACGTGAGGCAGCGTCAAAAGCGTGCTATAAGGGGCGGTGCACGCTAAAAATATGCGGTAATGTGTCAAGTGGCTCATGGACACAGTAAAAACATGGTGAACAAAAAAACTAGAATGAACCCATGAATGCTCACACCAACGATTAAAGGGACAGGCTCCATGAGTCAGGAGTAGGGGTATTCTGCCACAGCTACGATCTGGACAGGGTAAAAAAGAGAGAGAAAGGGACCAAAAGAGGGGGAAGTAAATAAACTTAACCGGCAAAGAAATCAAAGCCGGTCAGAGATTAGATCCTATTTACTTGTAGCTGACAGAGCTCATACCGCAAACCCGTGTGGCCTCTCTCCGACTCCGTGGTTGGAAATGAGCAGAGAAAGCTGAGGCTTAAATAGCACACCCGCCAAGATAGCGCTCAGGTGTGGGGAGCAGCTGCAGGCAATTAACAGGCAGGTGTCTGTAAAAAAAGAAGGAAACAGAAGACAGACACACAGAGACCAGTAAAATACCGGGCAAAAAGAAAAGAAAGACTAAAAGGACTAATAAGACCAGCGCGTCACACAGAAGGTGTGTAACCGTGCATCGGCAGTGAAGTGCAGCTCGCACATGCCAAGCAATGTGGCGAGTGTATTATGCGCATAAGCAGAGAGGCCAATAGCCGCGGGTAAATCGCGCATGTGACCGACAAAGGGGCATGTATGTGTGGTTCATGGGCAGTGCCTCCAGAGTGGGTAAGGAGTAGCGCGAAGTTACTTATGTCAACTGTAAATCACAGAAGAAGTCAAAAGTGAAACCAAATATAAAAATAAAAATAAAATAAATTAAATAAAGCAGAAGAAGCGCATGTGTGGAGGGACGATCTCAATTATTCAGGGTATTCCAAGGTATCTGGTCATTGAGACCTTCCACATGGGTGGACAGGCGGTATACCCAGCGTTGCTCCTTGTCAAGAAGAAACTTCGCCATGTTATCATGGGTCGGATTAAATTGTTCAATCACAGTCCAGTACATGTCATTGGGGGTATGACCCCATTCAACGTAGTGGCTGGTCAATTTGCTCATTGTTTTTTTGCAACAAATTGTGCTGCGGTGTTCCACAATCCTTAGCCTCACTTTTCGAGTAGACATGCCAATGTACCTGAGGTTGCAGGGACATTGAATCAGGTATACCACATGTGTGGAGTTGCAGTTAGTGTGTTTTTGTTGGTACCACACCTTGCCTGGTTCCAAGTCCAGGTTTTTGGATGGTCTAGTCAGATGACAGATGCTGCAATCCCCACAAGGGTAGTGGCCAGTGACTTTGGGGAGGCCCGAACTGTCGCAGATAGTGTTGCGGATAGGTTCTTTGAGTTTAGGCCGTGTAGAGACCAGGCGATCTTTTAAGCTGGTAGCTCGTTTGTGTGCAAATAGAGGTGGATCACAGTTTCTAGTACCAGTATTTAGGATACGCCAGTTTTTTCTAATGATCTTCATCACTTGATTGCTGGCAGTAGTAAAGGTGGTAACACAGGTGAGGGGGCAGTGGAATCCACCTTGGTATGGTCTTCCAACAGGGCATCGCGGTTCTGGTTGCGAGCCCTTTTATTTGTTGTTTCAACAACCTTGCGTTTGTAGCCCCTCTGTTGTAGCTTCACTGACAGGTCAGCCGCTTGGTGTTTGTAATCGGTAGTAGAGCTACAGTTTCTGCGGAGGTGGAGAAACTGGCCAAATGGTAGGTTTTCCCGCAGCGGTCTGGGGTGAAAGCTGTTGAAGTGTAGCAAGGAGTTCTTGGCAGTGGGTTTATGGAAAGTGGTGGTGGTGAGAACGCTGTTCTCGCTCCTAATAGTCAGGTCAAGGAAGTCCACAGAGTCAGGACTGGCTGTATGGGTGAACCTTAAGAAGGTGTCCCGGGCATTGAGCCAGGTGGTAAAGGCAAGCAACATCTCTGTGGAGCCCCTCCATATGAGGAGGATGTCATCGATGTAGCGACGCCACAGTCTAATATTAGAACTGAATGGATTGGTGTTGCCCAGGATGTGCGTAAGTTCAAAGTGATATACGTATAAACCCGCCACGCTAGGAGCGAAAACACTACCCATGCTGGTACCGTTGGTTTGTAAGTATATCTTGCCTTCGTACTCAAAAAAGTTTTCTTTCAGCGCTAGGGTTGCACACTGAATGATAAAGTGTCTGGGAGTAGCATAGCTCCAGGGGTTTGCAAAGAGCATCTCCTCAAGAACTTGGATGGTGGCGTCTTGGGGAATGCTCGTGTAGAGGCTCTCAATATCGAGACCCACCAGGAGTTCCATCGTGGGGTCAAAGGTGATGTCTTTGAGAATGCCCAGGAGATGCTTTGTATCCCGGATATAAGTAGAGGCCTTTTGCACCATGGGTTTCAGAAAGAAGTTGCAGTACCTCGATAGAGGTTCTAGTAGGGAGTTAATACCGGAGACAATGGGTCTCCCGGGAGGGGGTCTGGGAGGTTTATGCACTTTAGGGAGGGTGTAAAAATACGGGACCTTCGCCTGTGTATTGCATAGGTAATCGGCTTCCTGTTTGGATATATGCCCGTGGCTTTCAGCGTGGTCAACCAGGCACTGTATAGTCAGTTTTAGGCGATCAGATGGGTCCTCGCAAAGGAGTCTGTAGTTAGTGGTATCATTAAGAAGTCTGTGGCATTCGTTAGAGTAATCCAATTTATCCTGTATCACAATGCCCCCACCTTTATCGGCTTGTTTAATAACAATGTTGTTGTTTTCTTGGAGAGACAAGAGGGCATCTCTCTCGACTTTGGAGAAGTTATTAAAAGAGTTAGGATTTTGTAAGCTGATAATATCATTAATAACAGCCTGTTCAAAGGTGGAGATTTCCACAGGGATGGCACATGGAGGTGGAACGAAAGTTGATTTAGGTCTTAGGCCTGTCTCATTGCTCTTCACTGGGGCAGTGGGCTCCGAAGTGTTTTCAAAGAAGGCCTTGAATTTGAGTTTGCGAAAAAAAACTGACATTTCTTTATGTAACTGGAATTTATCCAGTCTGCTGGTTGGAACAAAGGAGAGCCCTTTGTTAAGAACCTGTTCTTCAACCGGTGTGAGGGGAATGGAAGACAGATTGAAAACAAGGGAGGTTTTCTGTGTAATGTCCTGATTCAATGGGATGAGCTTGTCCCCGGTTGGGGTTCCCTCATCCGGTTCCTTGTGTTGGCGCTCACCGGTTCGTTCTCATCGACCCAGTGGACTTGGGGGTTTCTTCTGCGGCCCCTTGATCAGCGGCCTTGTCCTAAAAAAGGAGGGGGCCTAGGGTTGTTGTGAAAAAAAGGTTGCGGCCCCGGGTGATATTGTGGGGGCCAGCCAAAGAATGGTTGTGGTGCCATAAAGTGGGGTGGGGGGTAATGTTGCTGCTGTGGCATACTCCACGGTTGTTGCCAGCGTTGAAACCGGCCTTTGCCATTGGATTTGTTAGAGCTAGTGCTGGAGTCGCTTGATGCCGAACTGGAATCTCCTGACAAGTCAGAAGATTTATCAGTCTTGGAAGGAGCCGTGTAGTTGTCATCAGCATACGGATAAGTCTTAGAGTAACTAAATTTCTTGAGATCTTTCTGGAATTTAGAAATTTTGGCCTGGGTCAGATATTCCTTGTATTCTGCCATTTCCTTATTGGTCTCATCAAGCTTTTTTTTAAAGGAGGTCACTGTGGTCTTAAAGTGACTCTCGGTAAGTTGAATATCAATAATCATGGCATCAGAAAGACATTTGGCTGTTTTGATAATTAAGACTAGCCAGTCCCTGGTACACCGCCAAGCAATCTGGGCCCAGTCTTTTCTGAAGACGGGGTCATCAAGAAAGATCCTTGGTGCGTTGGTAACCAGCAGGCCTCGTGGTGCAGTATTTGAACGGAGATACTCAGTGAGGATGGCTCCGTGTAGGATCGTCCTAATCCTATTGCGCTTCTTTTCGGTAAGTGTGTCCCAATCAGATGTTTGTGCTATGGTTTGAGAGATGTTGATGTCAGCTAAGAAAGCGGGGTCAGAGAGGATCTCACTTACATCACTCTAAGTGAACGCAAGACCTGAGTTCTCAGCCATTATGTGTTACTCTCACAGCTGTGCGCTGCTCAAATATTATATAAATCAAAGAGAGAGAGAGGAAAAAAGGAAGCTCGTTCAATTCCCCTGAGTACAAATGTAGAAAATCAAAAGGAACTAGCCCTACAGTCGAGGGGGATATTTGTATGTAGATATGATGAAACAGAATAGTCTCTTTAGTCAAGGGAAACCATTTAGGTTTTTAAGAAAGGCCACATCCACCAACCTAGTTGGTGGCATGCTTCATCATCGGCCCCCACTCGGGGTACCGAATGTACCCCAAGTCTGCTGCGACGCCTGCAATTGCAGCAGAGCTGGTTTATTGTCAAGGTGAGTGTGCAGTGATGGTGTAGTGCGTGTATATTTAAAAGCTGTCCCTCTGGTCCCAAAAACCAATTAGAATGATTTAATAATGGGCCATGGGCATCATTAAAAGGAGGCAGGGGATGGCTAAGGAGGGATCAATGGCCGCCACCATCCAGTGGGGTCAACATGTTTCAGCCAGTGCCTGGAAACTGGGGCTGGCTTTCATCAGGGCCAAGAAAGTGGAAGGTGAGAGGACAGGTCTAACAGAGTGTGTTTAGCCGTCTATGTGTGGCGCACGCTAAGACTTAATGCAGGAAAAAATATTTTTTAGGGGCAGGCAGAGGTCCCAGGGACCACTACCTGCCCTTAAAAAATGAAACAAAAACGTTTCATTTTTTTTTTTTAATGCATCCTGTTTAAGGAAAATGGGCTGCATTAAAAAAATACAAAGACTCCTTTATTTAAAAGCAGTCCCAGACATAGAGGTCTGCTGAGCCCAGCAGGCCACCATCCCTGTGAGGGCCAGCCATTACCAATGGGTGCGCAAATTGTGAGTGCCTCAATAATATTCATGAGGCTCGCATTTTGCGACCCCATTGGGAATCTCAATCAATTTCAAATGGTCGCACATCTGGCCCTTTGTTTTCCAATTCCCCCTTCAAGCAGGTATTTCAGTACTTCCAGGAATAGTGTACTTTCCAGCCCAGGGAAAACAATGTTGTTCAGAGAGAGGAGAAAACAAAAGTAGTGCTTCACTGGCAAACACTGTAAAGTGGTGCGAATGTGTTTAGGTTTGAATAAATCAATCTGGTCACCTTGCAACCACTCTGACTTGCTTTAGTTAGTTAGTTAGTCTTTTTTCATATGTTGAATGTTTTATTTCTCTCCAACCCGAGGCTGCACTTAGAAATTGAAAAATGTCAGAAAAAGACGACGTTTCAAGCATGGTGTTTTTCTTTTTTGGATCCATTTCACAGAAGAGCAAATAAAGGAAAGGAGGAAAGAGAAGGTAATACCCATTTCTTGAAGTGTCAGTTTTCACTAAATGAGGAGGAGCGAGACAGAAAGAAAGGGAAGAGGGGGAACAAAGAGAGAGGGGGGGCAGCTGCCAGTGGCAGGAGAACTGGACACGGTCCTTGTCTTCTCTGGGCAGGAAGGAATAGACAGTCTTTTTCCTTCTCTGCCCGTTCCGCCCGTCCCCAAAAGCCAAGCCTTAACCAAGCCGTGCGGGAGGCATGTTTCAAATAAGAAAGTAGGGGAACGGACTCTATGAAATTGAAGAAGTTGGGGCACGCCGTGCCCTGCCGATCCCGCCCACTTCGAACACTGGTTGCAATGTATATATGATGCTGATCCGGTCGATGGGGGTCCGTCAGGCGCCACACCTCTGTCCACAAACACAATGGGGTGACATTGGCCAGAGAGGTCAATGTCTTTTGAAGTCTAGGTGAAGTCTAGCCAAAAAACAGTCTCCACTGGTCTACTTGTCTCTGGTTATGGTGAAACCAGCGGTTCCCTTCAACTGAGGCTAGTATCCATCTTGGGCAACCAAACTGCACTCCGACAAGTCTTGAGGGACCAGCAGACTCTGTTGCAACTATTGAGCTTAAGGACTCAGTCTCCCAGGTTGTGCTTCAGCAATCAGTGTTGGTCAAGCGATTCTGGTTACCACCTGCCAAGGCCGGCTTCTTCAGCTTTTGTGGCTCGGGAGCTGTAACAGGAAGTCAGCCATTTGACTTGTGGAGTTCACCTCTTCTGACTAGGGCTTGGAGACAACTTTCTCAAGCAGGGCACCACAGGCACAGTCATCTCTTTGTTAACCCAAGGATCATCAGGTGCTGTCCAGTCTCTGGTGCAGCATCGCTTTGCCAGGTCCAGGAAACAGCAAGGCAGTTTTTCTTTGCTCCACTCTCCAGAGCAGACGTGATCTGAGGTTTGAGTGCCAGGGTTATTTCAGGTTATATGCAGGAAAAATATTTTTTCCTGCATTTGCAAAGGGGAAGGGGTCCCTAGGACCCCTTCCCTTTTGCGATTGCATTACCATCCTCTTGAACAGGTCGGTAAATTGCGAGTGTTAAGCAACCGCAATTGCGGTCGCAAAACATTCGTACATGGCTTGTGAGTCGCTATTAGGAAGGGAACTCCCCTTCCTAATAGCGAGTCACAAAAAACTATTTTGCGAGTTGCAAATTATTTGCGACTCGCAAAATAGCGTTAGTACATGGCCCAGAGGAAAATTGCATGTGCAAACGGGTCGCAAACCTGTTTGCGCATAGAATTTTCCATCGTATATCTGGCCCAAAATCTGATCAGCGGCTGTGTGTTCATTAATGTGGTCTTTTTTAAACCAGACTGCTTATGTTTGTAAGGATATAAGCAATGGGCATTGACACAGGTCCCCTCTGGGCCCTGCAGTCATGGCCTTAACTTTTCAGGCAAAAGCACTCACTAATTTCTGACTAATGGGTGTTGTTCCTGCTTATATTTCACATGCTTAATTTAATCTTGCATTCGCTATAAGTGTTTGCTTTTTATAGGATGTTGTTCATTTTTTTTAGGTAGCATTTTGCTCTTGTCTAGTGCGTAATTTGAATTGAGTCACATCCAGGTGTTTATAGCGGGTCAGGGCAGTGCAAGTTTCTCTCAGTGGGACAGTATGGTGTTCAGTTTACCTCCAGTCTTGCAGGCAGGTCTATGAAGCAGCACACCATAAAGTGACAGTGGCTCTGACACTGAGGTCACAGGACCCTTGAGCAAGGTGGCTCAAGGGCAGTGCGACCGCACCAGGTGCTGACCAGCCGCGGTCCGTGCAGGTAACAACGGTGAGGCAGAGGGGCCGGGTGAGGGGGGATTTCGAGAGACAATGCAGAGGGAAAATTAAATAAATAGTTGATTTTATCTCTGCATCATTCCTTGAGATCCCCCCTTACTGCCCCACTGCTCCAACGCTGTTACCTGCACGAACCGTGACGGGTGTTGACTTCAGGTGGGGGCGTTGTGTTTGCAAGTATAATATGGTTTTAAAAGCACCTACTGCCTCCTTCCTGGCCTCCAACAATTTTCGGCAACAATAAAAATGTAATGATAACGCCAGTGATTAATGTTCTTAGTAGAGAGAGATGGTGTTTCGTCTAGTGGACGTTTTGACTCATGGAAAGGAAGCACAGAGGGTTAATGTGCCTGATGCTAAGAACATGTACCATGCAGATCACAAAGTTCACATAATGTAAATAGGTCAGTGGGTTACTGCTTTTGTCAGAGAGACCCTATTGTTACTTGCAGTTAATAAGTTAAAATCCTAACATAGAATAGTGAGCTATTAACTGTTATATAAGAGCAGCATGCAAACTGCAAGGTATACATTAGAGTGTTATGGTTTTTCAAACAGTCTTTGACTATTCTAATGTTGCAAAAAAAGGGTTCATTAGGGTAGAAATCAATTCTGATTATTAAAGAGAACCCCCAACCATGGTATTATGTTTTAAATTCTGAGTTAGTGTTTCTTCAGATCAATCACTATTAAACTATGCTGCCTACTAGTATGGTGGTCATGTGACTCCTACACCTTGTAGTCCTTTGTCTTATGAAAACATTTCCTATACAGTGATTTATACACGTATGATTGATTGTCTCTGTTCAATATGTGTGATGTAAAGTGCTCTGACACCCTACACTGGTATTAGTGGTGCTGTAAATTTTCTGATACTTTAGTTTGACATTTTTACACATGCTAACAGTCTATGCAAAGATTTTGTCTCATTGGTACCAGTGGAACATATAACTGCAGCAGTGAGAAAGGTGACCAGTCAACCTTTGCAAAGGGCCCTCCACTTCACAGCAGCACAAGTCACATTTTTTTGTAACTTTTGATCCGTTTGAGCTATAAACAATTTATTAGTTAAAATCGTCAGATTATGCAGCAGAGGATGTATTATGTGGCAAATATGGCAGAGCCATAAATATGTGGAAAACATTTGCAAACTAGGATATTTTACCATTCATGTTTGAACTGCTCTTGTGGAGAAGTGCTGATGACAGAAACTCCATGGCTGGGAGACAAATGGCTTGGGATTCCACTTTGAAGGATATTTGGGACATTCTGGGGCCGGTCCGATCCGGGTCGGAAACCACTCCGACCGAGTCGGATCTGGAGTGTTTTCCGACTGAGCCGGACCCCTACAGTCCGTCCGAGCAAGTACGATGCCCACGTATGCTGTCGGACTCGGTTCGGACGGACTCCCATAGAAGTCAATGGGAGCCAGTTGTACGACGCGTACATGCGCTCCTATTGACTGAATGGGTACGTCTCGAACAAGTGCGCCCCCTACAGTGGGTACGCGTCGGTGCCATCCGCGCCGTACATGCCAGTGTGGGGAAGTCCCATGTGTCTCCCCCTGTGCGCGAGTCGTATGGCTGCGGGTGTCCGGGGGTCCAACGCGGACCCCCGAAGTCCGACTCCGGAAGCTTTTGCTAACTGGACACAACGGCTCGCACAGGCTGTCCGACGCGTGCATCGTACTGGCTCGGTCGTGAATCGCATCCATTGCATGCCACGGTTAGCTTATGACCGAGACGTACGGAGCGGCTCGGACCTGGAAACGACTCGTCGGTGAATTTCATGTAGCTCGCATCGTACTGGCTTGCACATACAGCTGTACGAGTCGGACGGAAAACATGCGTACGGCTCATAGTTTTTCCGGCCGGATCGCGTTCGGTGCCCTTCCGACCCAGATCGGAATCGGCCCCTCTGCGATTGAAAACGTATCCCACTTTGTGAATGTATTTTAATGTCAATAAATCATATTAAACCTTAAATAAACATGTGTATCCATTGGTTAAATTAAATAACGTAATAAGCTGTAACCGGTTAGTGAAATGAGAAACAAATACAAAAAATTGGGATGTTGTGCTCTTTCTGCCACACCTCTGACTCAGCCCACTGACCCAATCCACGGGTTATTCCCGCCCTCCGATTCTCTGCCCACAGTTCCCCAACTTTTTTTCTCCCACTTCGACCACTGCTTGCAACAGGACCACTCCATTGATGTCTATGGCAGTTTGCCCATAGAGCCTGGAAACGGACTGTAGACTGCTTTGATTGCAAGGTATCTGTCCTGCTAAACCTGATAGGCTCCTGCTACTTGCTCCCTGTTGGAGTTGGTCGCCCAAAGTTAGCCAGAATAATCAAACACAACTTTTAAATAGTTTTTTTAAGTTTTCAAAGTAACAGCTAACTGTTGTAGCTGCCAATGCTGGTTTGTGATTACAGTGAAAAGCAATAATTTAAGATTTGCTTAATAATTTATATCTCCAGAACCCTCTGGTTGATTTTGTTCATTTTGGTGTTTAAAAATTCATAAGAGTAAGATCTATTTTTATAAATTGGTGTTGGGTTTCCTTTGTGTTGTGTTTCTTACTCAATTGTTTTTGAACTTCTAAATGGTTTGCACGTGTTCCTTTGTTAAAGCCTGACTGCTCAAAGTCACAGCTACCCAAGGTTGAGCTAAGGGTTTGCAAACGAGCATGACTAGACCCAAGACAGATTAGTTTATTACACGGTGAGGTCACAGAACCACACCATATAATAAATCACTTTCCTCACTGTCACTTATCACATAATGTTCTCTATTGTACTTCCTGTTATATGTAAACTGCACCATCACCTGTGTGACTAAACCCACACAATGTAAATATATCTAATAAAATAAATAAACTATGTGAGAATCACTGCACCAAGGAGCCAACCAAAACAAAGAAATGCCAAGGGTGACGTCCATTGAGCTACCTAAAGGATCAGCTGTGAGGGAAGTCATTCTGGCCAAGTAAAAGTCAGAATAAGCTTCCTACGTCTCCTCAGACACACACAGGGCACGAGTCGGGGGTACATGTGGGTGGAAGGCGTCCATCCACTTTTTTCACAGGGTTGTTGCCGTCCTCCCTCCCAAGAAGTTGGGCCCCACTGAAAAAGATGCTGAATTCGTCCCTGTGTAATTTCTAAACACCGGGACACATTCAGCAGTGCCTGCACGTTGGTATCAGCAGGAGAGGATGGGGCTCTCTTATTTCTGACTGCTGTTGAGCGCATAAGAAAGGGGTCATCAGGCCTCCTTTTGTTCAGTCTCTTGGCTGGGAGCAGTCAGGAGCCTCACTCCTGATGCAAATGCAGCAGCGGGGAAACAAAGGCTCACACCTTGTTAGCACTTCACACATACTTTAAAGAGGCAGCTTTTCACTTTGTTCAGTCCCTGTTTACAAGATATGCATGTGCTGTAAGAATGCCAGCTGTGTTGGCCTTACATAGTATTTACACAAAATAAATAGCATTTACATAGTGCCTACAACTCCAGAGGAGGCGTTGTAATAATTTAAATCACTTTTTTTTTTATTTTAAAGCACTATGGCTAGAGGAAGCTTTACGCTGACAAGAGGCAACATTGTTTTATGCGTAATCTAAAAAAGTGTGAATCTGCTGCCTAAATCAGGAGGGTTTGCAAGTATATTCGAAATGTACTCATGATACACCTGCTAAACATATATGTGAGGGCTTAAGATCTGATGTCACTTCTTGTGATGCCACTTCCTGTGATGTCACGTGCGTGATGACATGCGCCTCACGCGCCACAATGTCATGCGCTATGATGTCACTTGCATACTGATTAAGTAGGTGAGTCCCCCCCCTTTTTTTTTTAGGACTTGTGCCCTGGACACACACAACTTACAGCAACACCTGCTGAGGGGCACGTTCTAAAACCATAGCCAGAAGGGACCATCCAAGAGCAAAATGAGGCCCACTAGTATTGCTACTGGTTGTGCATTGTTTATTTGGCGCAGCAGTGAACGCAAACCCCCCTGCGCTGCACGCACACGTCGACATTACGTCATGGTTGTAACGTAAAAAGGGCACTATGTTGGCCCCCTCAGTTACCATAACCAATGACCAGCATACAGCTTGCCCTTTGGTGGACTCCTCGCCCTTGGTTTTTCAACACTAATGCTCTCCCTTTTAGCTCGCCTAAATGTATTTAGTAAATATACACTTACCTTTCAGCTCGAACTGAGGAGATTTATGTTTTTCCCCAGAGAGTCTAATTTTGCTCGATCTAAGTTTAGACTAGATGGAGCCTCGAGACGGATCCAATGTCCCCTCTTTGCTTTCAAGAAGCATTTGCCCATTGATTTCGTGTTTTCTTCCCTTATTTAGTGGGAATACAAGGCTCACGGACGAGCCCGCCTGTTCGGTAACCAGAACCCTTTCGACACACTCGGCACAGGACACAGAATGCAATAGTGCCGAGAAATGGGATTTTCTCCAGGGAGAAGCGAAATTTCACAGATCCAGTGTCCTCTGCGTTTTGGTGGAGAAAGCAATGGTCGAAGCGCAGATGAAAAATTACACATTTGGTTCCACTGCTGAACACCCGTGACCAGAGAACAACAGAGCACGCGGCGACTGGCGCTGAGAGCAGAGGGACAGCTGGAGTTTCTTAAACTAGGTTACTGTGTTGAGGTGGGCCTGGCCAACTAAAGGGGTCAGTAGACATTCACGATAATAATTCAAACAACAACCACACTCCCCCTTCTGGGGCAGTGAAGTACGGTTGTTAATTAGGGGTACAGAGGTGCCAACTCACACGGTGCCATCATGTGTCACACGATTTCGGCTCCCTTCACACGGCCAACAGGTGAGGAGGCGAACTCCAAACGATGAGGGAGAGGATGTGGGCTCACGGCCAGAACTGCCGACTTTGGAGCTGGGGAACCAGGTTCGAGCCTTGACTTCGGCTCAGCATCCTCTGATTCTGGGCAAATCACTTAATCTCACTGTCCCGAGCCTACCAAAAGAAAAATAAATGTGTCCCTGTGTAACGTAACTGGTGCTCATGTAAAGCGCTCCTATAACTTGGGGTCGAGTTCGCGCTACATAAATCGACAAACAAAAAAATCAAACGGAGGCAGGATAAAACGAAGTGAAAACCACGGCAAGCAGTAGGTTTCAGCTCGTTTTCGAAGGTTGTAAGGAGCTGATATTCTTAAAAGGTGTGAAAACACCCCAGGACATCGGTGACCGCCTCGACGACCCTTTGCTTTTGTATTTTTTAGGAGGGTTGGAGGACTTGGTGAGAGGCAGAGCGCTTATTAGTAAACTCTGGGAACCGGCCCTGCCCTTCAAAGGCCCCGCCCTCTCCAAACACTGTAAATATTTTGTAAATTAGCAGGTATGGCTAGGCCTTTTGGTACGCTGACACTTCCCATGCTACCTTTAGTCACAAAAGTTAGAAAGGCAGCAGCAGGAAGAGAATGGTAAGTGGCCTAAAAAAAAGTATTTTTATATATATATATGTATGTGGCATTTAAATAGTGCAGGGCTGATTTATAAGTCCCTTGCGCCACAAGGGTGTCACTTTTAATATGGGAAAAAGTGACATAGTAGCGGCGCAAGAGGCTTGTCAATAAGCCCGCGCATGTAGCCAAAAGTCAGACAGATCCAGGATCCAGGGCAGCGTTTGTAGATCCTTAATGAATACCGAGATGTCCTCAACGTGGCATAGGGTAACCCTTTTAATGTAATTGGTCGTGGAACAGCATGGAAGGCCACTTTTATTAACCTTGGCATTTCTGTAAGTTATTGTCCATTTGGAGGGCTAGGAGACCTGACTTTAACCCAAAGCGAGCAAATGAAAGAGAGAAAGAAGGAGGAAGAGAAATGTAGGAAAAACAGTGACAAAGGGTGAAAGCAGTGGCGTAGCAAGGGGGGGTGGGGGTGCTGTCTGCCCCGAGCGGGACAAGTTTTAGGGGCTGCGGCCTCCCGTCGACACCAGGGCCGGACTGGGAACCAAAACCGGCCCTGGCAAAGTGCTCGGCCGGCCCCCGGGGCTTGGGGGTGCCGCCGAGCTCTTTGCCAGGGCCGGTTTTCATCCGATTTTGTTACAGGGCCAATTTTGCAGCTATGCTGCAAAAACGGCCCCGTAACAAAATCGGCCCCCAGAGGCCCAAAACTGGCCCCCACCCGTGCGGCGCACCGGGGGATTGCCCGGTGCCCGCTACGGCCAGTCCGGCCCTGGTCGACACACCGTTCTTACCTGCGGCTGCCGCGGGGCGTCCACCGCAGGAATCGCCAGCACACCCCCTCCACCTTTTCATATGGCCGCGCGGGGCGGCAAAAGCAGGGGCCGCCATAGGCGGCGAAAGTCTAGCTACGCCTCTGGGTAAAAGAAGAGATTAAAAGAACCCGCAAGAGTGTGATACAAACAACTGAGATTTTAGGGTGGTGAAGAAAGGGGGGAATCAAAACTGGGCACCTTTGAAATTCAGCAACCCAAGCCTTTGGCAGTGCTGGTAGCTGGCTCCTAAGACACATTTTGTGCCCATTGCAAATATTTATTTACATTTTTTTTCCAACTAAGCAAACTTGAAGCCATATCAATAAAATATGCCGCAGATAATTCCAATAGAAGCCCATGTTGACACCAGAACATGGCCTTCTATGGGAATTCTCAAGCGCATATTATCAAGCCCATTACTGCCGCTTTAGCAGCAGTTTTCTGCCGCTAAAGCGACGGTAATTTTAACGCCGTTTCTTGATAATATGCCCCTCTGTTCGGTGGGATGGCCTGTCTCTGCAATCAGTGGGCAGCAGATGAAATTCTAACCTCACATCTGGTCTTGCTTCTGCAGCAGCACTAAAGGGCGAACTGTAAAATAAGAAGCAACTATCACTGTCAGGCTATGCGCATTATAAAAGGCCATTAACACACAATCATAGGAAAAAGTTACTTACCTTCAATAACGATCTTTCTGGTGGTTACTTTATCCACCTAAAGAAGAAATCCCAGGTGTCAGGCTGGATCAGGAGATTCAAAGCAGTGAGGTCGGCGGTAGAGGGTACTGGACTCGGTCAGCCCAGAAGTGACGTCAGGTGACACCACCGAAGCCATAAAGCACTTGCCCCAGCACATCAACATCAGTTTCCCCAGCCTTCAAGGCGAGATATGGACTTATTGACATCTATGAAGGATAGCAGTACCAATAACACAGGATGGAATCTTATTAACTTGTCCTATAATTCACCCATCAAACAGAGAGGTGGGCATGTCAGTTAGGAATCTGCAGGTAGAAAGAGTATCCACCAGAAAGATCATTATAAAAGGGAAGAAACTTTTCCTTCTGATGGATACTTCTATATGAAGATTACTTACATGTAGAACAGATTTCACAGCAATACCCTGCCCAGGAGGAGGTTTGATAAATGATTAAACAAGGAAATCTTGCAAGATTCACCTGGCAAAGTATTCATCCCTGCGCACCTCCGCATCCAGGCAGTAATGCTTCGCAAAAGTGTACAAGGAAGCCTGCATTGCCGTCTTACAGATCTCTGCAATGGGGATACATTGTGAGAGTGCAGAAGTGGTTGTCTTAGCTCTAGTGGAAGTGGCTAAGGTGTAGCAGATCTTCCTGCAGAAAATTATCCAAGGAGATAAAGTCCTCTTCTGTACCGCCTTACCCTTTTTGGAACCACAGAGGTCAATAAAGAGCTGGTCGTCCAACCGAAAGTCCTTGGTGCGGTCCAGGTAGTAGTTAACCGCCCAACGATGTTCCAACCAGTGCAACCGTTCCTCCTCTTTCAAGAGATGAGGTGAAGGGAAGAAGGTCGGAAGAGTAATAGATTGGGCAAAATGGAAAAAAGAGTGACCACCTCAGGGAGGAAAGCAGCACTGGTGCGCAACACCAATTTGTCTGGAAAGAAGGCAGTGAAAGGGGACCGACAGCTAAGGGCTTGTTATTCACTGACCTGTCTAGCAGTTGTGAGTGAAACCAAAAACACAGTTTAAAGGGTCAAACAGAGTCCCCCCCAAAAAAGTTACAACCAGATATAAGTCCCATCGAGGATCCACAAATAGAATGGGAGGAAAAAGATTGGTCAGGGCCTTATGAAAACACATGAAAACCGGGGACATAAATAGGAATGGCTAATCGGGCAGACAGAGGAAAAGCAGACAAGGCTGCTAAATATCGCTTCACAGTGCCAATAGCACATTACACCAAGCAAAGGAAAGCGCAAATTGCAACACTTGAGACAGTCTGGTCTGAAGCGGATCAACACCATTATCTGCCAGCATAAGCTGACTTAGTGGAGTGACAATGCACAGGAACCAACCACCTCCTGTGATAACTGAAAGGAGCTCAGTTGTCCCTGTTAAAGCTCCATGTATGCAGGTGGAGGTCTCAGAGATTGAGGTGCAGAACCAATCATCCCCTACTGCAATAAAAGGTCCGGTATGAGTGAAAGGCAAAGTGGGGACATGTGGAAAAGCACAGAAGGTCCTCATATTACACCCTTCTTGACCAATCGAGGGCAATGAGAATGGCTTTGGTCCAGTCTCTTGCAAATCTTCCTAAGAGCTTGAGGAGTCACGGGTATGGGGTAAACAAGTAATGCAGGTGAATGTCCCATCTCAACTGATACACATCCCCCAAGGTTCCTCTCAACAGATACTGGAGGGCGCAGAACTGCTGGCACTGACCATTTTCTGAGGAGGGGAATAAGTACACCCGAGGAGTGCTCCACTGGACGAAGATGTCCTGAACTACCTCCAGCCAGAAACACCACTCTTGATATGCAAGATAACACCAGTTATCTCTCACATTTACAGACCCCAAAAGGTGATTGTGGTGAGCCAGATCCCCTGGGGGTGTGCCCAGGACCACAATCTCAACACTTCCAGGCAAAGGAGGTAGGACCCTACTCCACCTTGCTTGTGCATGGACCACAGTTCAGTCATGTTTTCTGTCAAAATCTGGACAGATCATTCCACAATGGAGAGGAAGGACTTGAGTGCCAGCCAAATTGTCTTCAGTTCCAGCAAGTTGATGTGAAGCACTTGCTCCTCTGGAAACCAGAGGCCCCTGTTCTCCAGATTCTCCAGATGAGCTTCCCGCAATACAGTGAAAGCATCCGTCACTACTATAGAACCGGTCGGAGGAGAACTGAAGGCCATCCCGTGAGTTAGGCTCACTTCGTTCCCCCACCAAGCCACTTCCGCTGTAGCACTGAGGGAGCTCACGATGAAGTCTGAGAGGTCTCCCACATACTAGAGCCACTGCCTGCAGAGGCACCACTGCAGGCCCCCATGTGCCAATGTGCATGCAGCACAAGGAGAATGCAAGAAGCTAGGAGAGCTAAGAATCAATCACAGGACTCTTAGGACTGTGACTCTAATGCCTTGGTGGAAAGATTAAACCATCTTCTGGATGTCTTGCATTCTCTGTGGAGGAGGCAAGGCGTGGAGAAGGGTGGTATCCAGTACCAACCCTATGAACTGGAGTTGTTAGAAGACCCAGGTAAGATTTGGGGTAATTGATCGAAAAGCCCAGGCTGAACAGCAGAGATGGTGTTGCCCACAGGTGGCTCAACATCATCCCTGGTGAGTTGGCTTTGAGAAGCCAGTCATCCAGGTACTGGATAATGGGGTGCCCGACCTTCTGAGATGGACGCAACCACTGCCATCACCTTCATGAAGACTCCAGGTGCCGAAGTTAAGCCAAAGGTTAATACCGCAAATTGCTAGTGCATAGAACCCACCACAAATCGCAACTAATTCTGATCTGACAGCAGAATAGGGATGTGGAAATACAAATCCTGCTGATCGAGTGACACCTTCCAATCTCCAAACTCCAATGCCAGTAGAACTTGATCTAGGATCAGCATCTTGAATTCTTTCTTTCTGAGAAAGAAGTTAAGGCTTTTGAGGCTTCTTAGAATCAGACGCAGATCACCATCCTTCCTGTGCACCAGGAAGTAACAAGCAGAATAACCCTGGCCCTGTTCCACGTCTGGTGCTAACTCCACTGCTCCTTCGATGAGGAGAGCCATCAATTCCGGATGCAGACTAGCCAAATGGTCGAGAGGGGGAAAGGAAGTGGGTGCTTGGGGGGCCAGAGCCTCAATGAAGGGAATGGTGTAGCACTATTGCACAATTTAAAGGAACCACTGGTCCCAAGTATTGGCCTCCCAAGCAGGAAGAAAACAGGACACTCTCCCTCCCACAGTATGACGCAGTAGAGAATACAAACATTCTAGTTTATTCACTGCAGTGGAGTCCAATCAGACCAGCCTCCTATGATGGCTGACGAGGGGACTGACTGTTACAAGCTTGATGTTACATTATGTATGTTACGAAGCCTACAAAAGGCCCGCCTACCATGGAAAAATACTGGTAGGTGTTGTAATACAATGGGGATACAAAACATAAGTCTCGATTCTGCAGCCTGGTACAAGCTATCTACATTTCAAGGTTGTCTGGCCTATCCTCCCCTCTAGATAAGTGGGAGAAGGCCTGGATCTCAGAAGAAAGGCATGCTCTAACAAGCTAACATGGGCATTGAAGAAACAAAACTTACCAAGAACCATTTCTCGTAAATGAGCAAAACACAGTTTAGAATACGCGAGGAACAGTTTTGATTGCATCTGAACATGGCGTACACCTAACTAAAATGGCGGCGCTGATGTCAACCTAACTGGCGGGACATCTGTATCAACTCATTATATCTTACACACAATACGTAAATATATTGTATTGTATTTAGCTATATAAATGCTAACATATTATGGAGTAAAAGCTAAAGGTAAGAGATAAAACTACGTTTCAATTCTATCAGACCCTCCTTTTAGCACGTTTAGCTAAATCATCTTTATTTGCGCTATCGGGTAAGGGTCTTTAAAATTCTAATAGCCAAGAATAAACTATATTGGATAAACAATAATGTGGCTAAATATTTTTACATCTAGTAATAAAGTTAATTGAAAAGGAATTGCGGTATTAATCATCAGCTACAAAAGAAACATTAGAAACAGAATCGACAAGGGTGGTATTTGATCCAAAAACTCCCTCATCCAACTGCATGACAGTGTCGAACTCTTGTTGAAGCATTATTTTATCATTTGTATCATGAATCAAACTTCTTTTGGGTGTAAGATGAGTGGCACAATATGAACACAAAGGAAGACACTGTATCAGGACACAGCAACAGATTAGAATAACAACTAAATATATCACTTTCTCTAAGATCCAGCCCCAACCACCAAACAGGGACCAACTTCAATTTCCTCTCTCCTTGCCCTTAACGTTCAACAAAATGTCTAAAATGTATTGGGTAATATTTTTTTCCATATTAGTGATGCCCACCACGCACTGATCTCCTATTACAGCGCATGCTCCGTCATTCTTAGCTAGAATAAAATCTACTGCATACCTTGTTGGTTCGGAGTATATGCGCATACTTTCTGATTGAGTGGTGATGTCTCGTAAAGCTGCCACTGTCGAACTGGATAAAATTTGTAATTTACATCCAAAATACTCTCTAGCACGTTCACCTCTGGCCATAGCAGTACCACCGAATGTGATAATAGAAGAAAGGATGTACCTGAAAGTAATACCATTGCTATAATTATTAACTTCCAAATCTGTAACTCCTTCACAGAATTCCTTAGTCAAAGTTCTTTTTACCCATCTTATATTTGGTTTACTATGCCTGCAAGGGACCCCAAGAAGCAGTATCATTCCCAAAGCTACATCCTCTGTACCATTGTACATATTGGAATATGTGCCATTGGATAGAAAATAGAAACCGGGGTGTGCATAGAGTTTACCTTGGTAATCCAATGGAGTATATCTAGTGCTCATTCCTTTCATACTAGGGTCGTCCTTTTTCCCTAAACGTAGAATATTTTTGTATACTATTTCTCCAGAACAGTTAAGATACAAATAAGTATTAGTACTATTTAATTCAGGGGCGTGGCTTGGACGGCAACGGGTTTAGACGCCTGAATCCGGCGCTCCGCTGAACCTGGAGGCGAGCAACAAAAAGAACACGCAAGAGCTAATCAGATTAAAGAAAGGAGCAAACCAAAAGATAGCGGAACTACCAAAGAAGAAAACGACTCGAATTGCAAGTTTCAGCCACAACTGCTAAATCGAGAAATTTAAGGAGAAGAGGATCTCCCGGAGCTAACGGCAGAAAACCAAGATGGTGCCCGCGAGGGAGCCCCTCCGCCGTTGCGTGATCTGCTGCTGCTGAAGGCGCCCAAAATTTACAATTGAAAACCGGTGGTCCGACTTCAGAGCCAACGTAAGGTCAGTGCTGTAGACCACCCATGGCGAACATCGACGCATCGTGGATAATAGCAAAGAAACTATAGTTGAGGAGGATACACGCTCATTTATAACAAAAACGAAACCACCGATGGGGTAAACAACTCAGGACCTAACGATTTTGCTGAACGCTTTAAAGAGAGTGATAGGAGGAGCGCACCAGAGGTGGCACACCTGAGTAACTCCTGTAATAGTCGCGCCGACACCACAAACTCGGTAGCTACCGACAATCAAGCTCCTACAAGTGAACACCGGAGGTCCGAATACCGGAGGTCCGATTGATAGCCAACGTAAGGTCTGCTGCTCAAGGTGCCCAAAAAACCTACAAGAGAGCACCGGAGGTCCAATTGAGAGCCAACGTAAGGTCAGTGCTGTAGACCACCCATGGCGAGCATCAAGACATCGAGCTTAATAGCAGGGAAACTCTAGTGAGGAGGATACACGCTCACCTATAATGAGAACAAAACCACCGATGGGGGCCGCCATCTTAGTTTTGAATATCGGGTAAACAACTCAGGATCTAGCGATTTTGCTGAACGTTTTAAAGAGAGTGGAAGAGACGCGCCAACACCACAAGCACAGTAGCTACCGTCAATCAAAAGCTCCTACAAGTGAACACCGGAGATCCGAACACCGGAGGTCCGATGCAGAGCCAACGTAAGGTCTGCTGCTGAACGTGCCCAAAAACCTACAATTTGAACACCGGAGTTCCGATTGAGAGCCAACGTAAAGTCAGTGCTGTAGACCACCCATGGCGAGCATCGAGACATCGAGGATAATTGCAGGGAAACTCTAGTGAGGAGGATACACGCTCATCCATAACGAGAACGAAACCACCGATGGGGGCCGCCATCTTAGTTTTGAATATCGGGTAAACAACTCAGGGTCTAACGACCTTGCTGAACGTTTAAAGAGAGTGGATAGGAGGAGCGCATCAGAGGTGGCACACCGGGGTAACTCCTGGAATAGACGCGTCGACAACACAAGTACTGTAGCTACCGACATTCGTAAGCTCCTACAAATAAACACCGGAGGTCCAATTGAGAGCCAATCGTAAGGTCCGCTGCTGTAGGTGCCCAAAAAACCTACATTTGAACACCGGAGGTCCGATTGAGAGCCAACGCAAGGTCAGTGCTGTAGACTACCCAAGGCTATCATTGAGACATCGATAATAAGAGCAGGGAAACTCTAGTGAGGACACTCGCCCATCTATAACGAAAACGAAACCACCAATGGGGGCCGCCATTTTAGTTTTGTATATTGGGTAAACAACTCAGGGCCTTACAATCTTGCTGAACTGTTAAAGAGGGTGGATAGGAAGAACGCATTAGAGGTGGCACACCGGGGTAACTCCTGGAATAGGCGCGCCGTCAACACAAGCACTGTAGCTACCGACAATTGCAAGCTCCGTGATTTCGCCGCGCTCTCAAAGCGAAAGTAAAGAGGAGTGCGAGCTGCCACTGCAGTCACCACAGGCAGTTAAAAGCGGCATACCCAGTAAACAAAGGGGGTAATAATCAAAATACAGTCTCACTAAGACTGGAGAATAAGAGGCAACAAAAACACCAAAATTTAACGCCAAGCTTGGGAGTCAAGAAACTAACCATAGAGCTGTATACGAGAGGAAAGATCAGCCAGCAGCAAAAGAGAGGAAGGATACTGGAAATGGCTGGCGCCGAGGGTAGAATCACGCAGCAGACAAAAAAGAACAAGAGTGACCCTCTGGACTCCCCTATCAAACAAAAGAATGACATCAATACTACGCTGGACATGATCCTGAAAAAACTGGCTGATGTACACGATCTAGCAAAGTCGACTAAACTAACGACGGATGCTATACAGCTGGAACTGGCTGCAGTCAGAGCCGGAATCCACTCGGCGAATAACAGACTAACGGAAGTAGAGCAGAGGGTGAGCGATATAGAAGATGGTGACCAAAAAGCAAACAAAACTCTGCTAGAGTTATCCAAAACAACAGCAGTACTTCTCAGACAAACAGCAGAATTAGATGACCGGAACAGACGAGGGAACATTAGAATACTAGGGGTCGCATAGGGAGAGGAGGAGAAAAGCGGGTCGTGCATCACTTTTTTACAAGACATGATCCCAAAAATAACAAACTTAAAGTTTGACCTTCCTTTCGAGCTTGATAAGGCATACAGAGTATCAGCCTTCAAATCCTCAAATAAAACGACCCCGCGGCCCATTATATGCAAACCTCTCCGCTTACAACACACAGAAGCCATTTTCGCAGTGGCCAGGAAGAACCATATCATACAGTGGAACGGACAGAAAATAATTCTCACCCACGACTACTCCAAGCACACAGTGGACTTAAGGAAAGGTTTTCTGGCGCAGCGTGACAAGCTAAGAAAAGAGAACATTATTTTCTCTTTCACGGGCCCCTCAAAATTCAGAATCACCGACAAAGGAAGAACACACGTATTCGAAGACCCCAAAGATCTGGCTAGATACCTTCAAGGTCCAACTCAGGAAGAAATGGAACTCTCTCAGGCAAACACTATCAAGAGAAGAGCCTCGCCTGATTTAAGAGTGGAATGAAGGAGTGTACGAAACCCCAAAGAAGGACTAGGGGATCAGCCTAATCAACTTTGGACTTACCGCTACCTTTAGAGACGCGACACACGATCTACCTCATACAAGACTCTATCCTAACAGGGGGGCGCTAGGTGACGCTGGAGCAAGATGGCCGCGCAGTGGTGAGGCTCCCGTAGGTCAGCCCATCATACTGCCGATTTCTCCTGATCGGCGGATGTGACCCCCTCCCAATTGCCGCTGTGGGGTCCTGGCGACTTCTGGCACCCTCGCAGAACTTTTGGGCGGTGAGCACTGAGGCGTGCCGGAGTAGTGCCCTTGGCGGACTTTGGCCGGAGCGCTGCCCATCCCACCGGGAGCTGTGGGGCGGAGCGCGAGACTACGCGAGCTCGCTGCTCCCACGTGGTGTGCGGGCCGCAGTTTGAGAGGAAGTGCGGAAAGAGCTGAATTCGGAGGAGAGGGGTGCCTGACCCGGCGGAGCTGCCCCAGAGCGGACTGAGGAGGCTATCCCTGACTTCCTTGCTGCCACGGTGAGCGGGAGCCCTGATTGTGGCCTGGGGCGGGTCCTGCTATCGGCGGATGAGACGGAGGTCGGTGCGCTCGGCGCTGAGCTGCGGTGGCCAGCCTGCGAGGAACGTCGAGGGACCGATGGCTGTAGGGGCCTGCTTTCCTGGGGAGGTGATTGCTGTAGGTGTCCCGGCGGAACGCGGCCCTGGAGATAACAGTGAAAGAGGGGCAGTGAATAGACTTCCAGCGACATACTTTGGGCTGCCGCCGTTGCTGCGGGAAGGGTCCTGGCCGGGGGCCCCTGGATACGGCACCACCGAGTGGCCGTGGCGCTGGGAGAGGTGCCGGGTCGTTGGCTGTGCTGCGGGGACTTTCCTCCAGGTGGACCTGCTGGAGGAGTGGGGCGGTGCTGCCGGGGCACCGGGCACTGCTGCGCCGGTCACTATGCAGCGAGGAGTGCTGAGTATGCTTGCTGCCCTGTCCAGTAATATCTGAGGCGGATAGCTGTGTGGAGCCTGGCCTGGTGGGGCTCGTCGCTGCTGAGCGGAGAGTGGGTGAGTCTTGCCCAAGTGCTGGAGGGCTGAGCCCGGACGTCCCTGCGGGGGGGTGTTGTCGTTGGGGCCCCCCGGGTGTCCCGGCGGAGAAGCCTACTGTCTGGCGGGGATCGTGGCGCCCTGAAGACCATTGGGGGACTAGTTGGATGGCTGGAGCTGGGGCTGTTGTGCCGCTGGGGCTGCCCGTGCCCTGATGCCACTTGCCCCTGGCCGGCATCATTCGAGATGCCACAAATTGTTGTCCCTACCTGTGGATTGCGGCTTGGTGTGGCTTGCCTGTGGCCGGTGACTGTTGTGGAGACTCCGTCCCCAGGGTCGGGTGGCGATGGAGTGGGCGCCGTGTGCCCAAGCGGCGGTCTGTGGCCAATATTAGCTGGGATCCCTTGCTGAAGGTGTGTGGGACGTGACGAGAGAAGCAGTGGGTCCCCCCGCTCGGGGAGCTCTTGGCCTGTGCATAGGGGACATCACGGCGGGAGACCGGCTCGCTGGGTCGGCGCCATGGGTAAGCCTAGGCCCAGGACTGCTGACTCGGGTCGTGAGTCGGCGGAGGCGCCCTCCAGCTCATCGCAGGGGACTGCCGGAGACCCTGTACAGCGGCAGTTCCAGGAAATTTTGGCAGCCATAACGGGCATGAAATCTACCCTCCACCAGGATATTACTACGCTGTCGGTTGGGCTGGGACTGCTGCGCGATGAGCACAAGAAGCTGGCGGGAAGGGTCAAAGACACTGAAACTAATCTAGCGGAGTTATTACCGGCTAAAGCGGACGCGGCCCAACAGTTACACGCGCTCTCGGCGAGGGCGCACACCCTGGAACGTCGAGCGGACGATGCGGAAGGAAGAAGTAGGAGGAACAACGTTCGGGTGGTAGGTCTGCCAGAAGGCGCGAAGGAGAACGACATGGTGGGGTATCTGGAGCCATGGCTTAAAACTGTAGTGGCCCCGGAGGGTTTGTCTGGATTCTACGCTCCTTGAGCGGGCCCATAGGGTCCCGGCTCGTCCCCTTGCACCGGGAAGGCCGCCGAGGCCAGTGATTGCCCGACTCCTCCACTACCGTGATCGGGACCTGTTGCTACAAAGGGCGAGAACTGTGGGTCCTTTCGTGGTGGGTAACAGCAGGGTGACGCTGTTTCCTGATTATACGCTGGAGGTCCAACGCCGGAGGGCCTCTTACTTGGAGGTCAAGAAAGCTTTGAGAAAGGAGAACTTGCAATATACCCTCTTGTTCCCAGCGCGCCTCCGTGTGGCCCTTGATGGCACATCCCATTTTTTTGACTCTCCTGCGGACGCCTGGGAGTGGTTGGAAAAGTATACAGGCGGGCTATCAGCTGAGGACCGCCGCGGGAGGTCGGCGCCCCGAGGCGGGTTAACTTGCGGAACTGGTCTACGGCGGCGGAGACGGTGTGCCCGGGCGGGGCCCTCGACTGTGCAGGCGGGGCTGGAAAGGGCGGTGGCCTTGAGGGCGGTGGAGTCTGTGTCGGGCTTGCCCAGCCCACCGGCGCGGGATGAGGAGGGGGCCTCCGCTGAGGAGTCGGCGGAGAGTGGAACAGATAACTCTTCGACCAGCAGTACGAGACTCCCGGTGATCACACCTCAGAGTGTAGATGAAATAGTCTGACATTGTGCTGGGAAGAGTTGGGAATGCATTGGGTGCCTCGCTGAAGTAAATTGTTTATGTGCGGGATGGGAGGCTCTTGGGAGGGGGGTCTTTCCCTAGGCGGTTGATGCTGGCTTGCTGGCTAGAGGGCCAACCCTGGGCCAGCTATGTTCACCCCTACCTCTGAAGTAGTCGGAGGAATGCCTGTTAAGTTACATAATGTTTGGATGGGTACTAGTTTTGAGGTAACTGTCCTTGGGAGGGGGGCGAGGGAGTTGTGGGATGTTTTTCGGGGTCTCCGGCATGGCCATAGTGGGTTGACCTTAAGGCACTGGATATATTACGTACCATGGGGACACTGAGCGACCTAAAGTGCATCACATGGAATGTACGGGGTTTGCATACCATGAGCAAGATACATGCATATCTGGTGCGGAGGGGGTCCAAGTGGCGTTTCTCCAAGAGACGCATATTGCGGGTGGCAAGGGGTTAGCGCTCCACCGTAGATGGAGGGGGCAAGTGTACCATACCTCTTTTTCTGCGTTTGCGCGAGGAGCATTGGTGTGGATTAGGGCTGGAGTCCCCTTCCAAATGGTGCAGTAGGTTGTTGACCCGGAGGGGCGCTATGTACTAGTGCAGGGCAGGATAGATGGGAGGGACATTACACTGGGTAGTATTTACGCCCCAAACACTGAGCAACAGGCCTTTTTCGCTTCACTGTCCCATAAGCTTTCATCATTCTTATCTGGCCCAATCATGCTTGGGGGTGACTTTATCTCAGTTACAGATGTCACTCTTGACAGGTCCCATCCGCCGCTCCTGACGGCGCCATCTGCTGTGGCTGCCAGGGCCCGTGGTGCGTGGCAGGCAAACTGGGGGTTGTTGGACACCTGGAGGAAGCGTCACCCAGATGAGAGGGACTACTCCTTTTTCTCTCCGATTTACGACTTGCACGTGCGGTTAGACGCAGTGCTTTGCTCCTCTGATATTCACATGGCAGTTTAGCACAGTGAGTATTTGTCCAGAATGCTGTCGGATCATAATCCCCTGCTGTTGCGGCTCTGCTGGGTCCCGCGGTGCCCGATGATTCCTGCATGGCGGCTTAACCCGGAGCTGTTGGAGGACCCGGTCTTCCACGACGTAATTGGTAAAGGGGTAACCCAGTACTTCCAGGAGAACGTGGGCACTGCCTCCACGTTGGCGGCAGAGTGGGACGCCTTCAAAGTGGTGGTAAGGGGGCTATGTATTGCGCAGAAGATAGGGGTGCGGAGGGTCCTCCTTCAGGACACAGATGCTGCGGAGCAGCGCCTGCACACCATGGAGCGTACTCGCCCGGAGCACCCAGAGGGGCAGGGTGATCTGTTGGAGGCCCGCGAGGCGGTGGCAGCGGGGGTTGAGAGGTTACGATGTTACGACCATAAGCGGTATCTGACTAGAGCTCATGCGGAGCGCGACAAATCTGGTGCATTGTTGGCGTGGCTTGCGAATCCCTTGAGGCAGTCGGGCCCTATATTGGCGCTAACGGACCCTGCGGGGGAGATGTGTTATACCCAGCAGGGTATAAACTCTATCTTTGCTGGTTACTACGAGAAACTGTATGCCAGTAAAGTCGACTTGGATGAAGACTGGTTGGTGAGTTTCTTGGCTGGAGGGGACTTACCAGCTCTCGCCAAGGGGGAGGCGGACTTGCTAGGTCAGGACGTTACGCTTGGGGAAGTCCAGAGTGCAATCAAGCACTTGGTACGGAAGAAGCCTCTTGGAGTGGATGGGCTCCCTATCGAATTTTACACAGCTTTTGTCGACGTCTTGGCGCCTAGGCTGGTGTCCCTCTATAATCATTCGAGGGTGGTGGGTAGGCTCCCTACTGCGATGCGGGAGGCGCTGATTGTGCCGTTGCTGAAGCCCGGGAAGTCCCCCTCTGATGTGACTGCTTACCGCCCACTGGCTATGCTCTCCACCGATCATAAGATCTTAAGTCGGATATTGGCCTCTCGGCTCCTGCCCTGTATAACTCGGCTGGTTCATGGAGACCAGGCGGGGTTTATCCCCAAGCGAAATACGGCCGGCAACGTCAGACGCCTCCTCCGGGTGTTGGAGGCTGAGTCGCATAACTCGGTCTATTCTCGGTCGACATAGAAAAGGCCTTTGACAGCCTGGAATGGCCGTATTTATTTTAGGTCCTGCATGCCTTTGGCCTGGGAGATCGTTTTGTGGCCTGGACGGAGCTGTTGTACAGGGATTCCACAGCCCGCACTAGAACAGGGGGGCTGATATCCTCCCCTTGCGCGGTGGGCAGGGGGACGTGCCAGGGGTGCCCTTTATCGCCGCTGCTGTTCGCACTGGCCATAGAGCCACTAGCGGCTCAGGCCCGAACGGGGAGTTGGTTCGGGGGTCTCCGGGTGGATGATGATACTCACTATATAGCGCTATACGCAGATGACCTCCTCCTGTTTTTAAATAACACCCGGGGGGCCCTGGTGGGAGCCAAGAGGTTGCTTAGTTGTATCGAGCACTTAGCAGGTCTGAAGGTGAATTGGTCTAAGTCGTGTCTCTTTCCCGCTTCCAGGGTGGCGGGGGGCCCCCGTTCTACAGAGGAGGTACAGTGGGAATATACCTGCATAACATACTTGGGGACGCGCATTTACCATGACCGCACAGACTTAGTGGAGGGTAATGTTGGCAGGGCGGTGCGTGGTCTTCGAGGTAGTATGGATTTCTGGCAGTCACTGCCATTGTCCCTGATGGGAAGGGTGGCTCTTCTCAAGATGGTGGCACTCCCCAGGCTGTTGTATTATTTCAGGACACTACCAGTCTGGGTCCCGGCGTCGATGTTTAAACAACTCCAGCAGATGATCACGGGGTTCCTGTGGAATACTGGCCGACGTCGGGTAGCTTTAAATAAGCTGACGAGGCCGCGGGGTGAGGACGGGTTGGCGGTTCCAGATCTAGAGACCTATTATTTAGCCGCTCAATTGCAGTGGTTGACCCAGGCGGTGGCTCGAGAGTTCCGAGGAATTGGTGAGGGTGCGGGGGGGCGGATTCCTGCCTCTCTCTTAGCCAGGATTATTTTACAACAACCGCTCCGTATTGGGGAACTATCTGCTGAGGTGCAGACCTTTCGGCTCTGTTGGATTAGGAGTCAGCAGAGGGCGCAGATTGCCTGTCCATATGCGCCAGAGATACCTCTTTTAATGTGCCAACAGCTGCCTCATGGGGGCAACTGGTCGGCGTTGACGGGGTGGAGCGATGCAGGTTTGACAACAGTGGGGGATCTGTACGAAGATAGTGTACTGTTGCCTTATGAATCTATTTGTGAGCGTTATGGTCTGCCGCGGGGGGACTACCTGCTTCACTCGACCTTGGTATCGGCTATTCAGCGTCGGTGGAAGAGTGGATTATCGGAGCCGCAGACATCTATGGCTTGCCAGTATGTGGTGTTGATGGCAGGCACCATTAAAGCGGTCACATGCTTATATCGGCGCATGACTACTGAAAGGCTGGCCCCCATCGACAGGTTAGAGCAGCGCTGGGAGGAGGATATTGGAAGGGACATACCTGATAAAGTGTGGGCTGAATTGCTTGAGCGCCCTTGGAACTGTTCTAGGAATGCTCGCTTCCAGCAGATCCAATTTTTTATTTTACACCGGGCTTATCTTACCCCAGCCAAGGTTCAATGCTACTTCCATACACTCACGGCGTCCTGTCCCCGCTGTCGAGCGGAGGGTGCTGACCTCTGCCATATGCTATGGGGTTGCCCTCAGATTAGGGCTTACTGGTGGGAGGTGTGGACGTTACTCTGCACTATCACGGACAGGGAGATCGAATTCGGCATGAGCCCGTGCTTGTTGCACTGGTTCCCCCACACTTCCAAGAATAAAATAACCAGTAAATTTATAGATATAGGGCTGGTACTAGCCAAGCGGGAAATCACTGCTAACTGGAAGTTGCAGCGGGGGCCAAGATTGCAGAAGTGGAGGGCGGAATTTACTCGGTGGGCAGATTGTGAAGCGGTTCTTCGGGTGCAGTCGGCTACCCGTGCTCATAGTGATAAGGCGTTGGAATCAGCCCGTGCTTGGGGTGTACTGGCGGAACTCTTAAAAGCTGCTGACACTGATACGGACGTGGCCTCTGAAACGGAGGTGGCGCGGGTCCCGCCCTCCCCTGAGTCTGGTTAGAAGAGAGCTGAGGGATCAGACAATAGCACACTTGGGTTGTTGGTGGTCCTGTGTTGGGAAAGTCTATGGAGTAGAGTAAAAGACTTGAGTGCCTTGATATGTATCCAGTCAATAAGTCATGCCGGAGGGGGGTGTGGGTAGGGGGTGGTGGTTGTGGGGAGGGAAGTACCACGGGGTAGTTGTTAGGTTTTAGATTAGTTGTATCAATTGCACCGTGGAGCCTTCTGAGTGGAGTCTCCACGATCTATACGTGTACTATCTGCCAGCATGTGGACACTGGATGGCGGACTTACAAGGGATTACTCCGCAAGGTTTGCTGGGGGGGGCACCGAAACAGTTAGTATACCATTGACTTACAATAGGGATGATAGTATAAAGGAAGCTGTACCTTAGTATGCCTCATGTAAGCACTGGATCTTGATTGTACTGTTTTCTTGAGTGATTAAAATGCAAATAAACATATTTAAAAAAAAAAAAAGACTCTATCCTAACATTATCTACCTCGAGTGCTCATATGGCCGAACCAACATCAACAAAGAATCCGGACACAACTGCGGAGACAAGGAAGAATTATAAAAGAACTTTGTTAACACTAATATCCTTTTTATAACTTTTTTATCAGGAAATTATAAGTGTGAATGTAGTAACCTTGCGCATATGCCTACATGGATCATTAGGAAACTCCGAGATGTTAGACAAGATATGCAGTAATAACAAGGATGGGAAATAGAACTATAAGAAGCTTTGGCATACAAAAACGTAGGTTTCCAGGAGACGGCGGAGCAGGATCTTTGCTGTCGCACGTTCAAAATTCTATGTGCAGGAACGGGGGGATGGAGGGGAGGGGTATTTGGGGGTTTTAAAATGTTTTTTATGTAATGTTAGTAATGTTAGTATCGTACGGGAGGCACTCATGTTTCTTTTTCTACCCGCTGCAACCTCTTCTTTTTAAACATTCCCATCTACACACTTTCACTCAAGGCAGAGAACGACACCAGTCATTGGTAGGGTACATGGAGGAGGGACCAATGGAGGATGGCAAAGGTATCTCACACCCGAGGTTTCGAAGGGAGGGGGACTATACTGAGCGAAAAACGGGAAAGGACATGATCATACAACCGGTACCTAGCAGAACAAAATGGCAATAGACAACACGAAATCACTAATGTCCAACCTAAAGATAGTATCCTTAAATGTTAAAGGGCTCAACCACCCAGTGAAAAGGAAATTTATTTTAGACTACCTAGCTAAAACTAAAGCAGATATCTTCCTCCTGCAGGAGACCAGATTATCCCTTGACGATGCAGAACGGATTAGAGCGAGATGGGTTGGACAGATGGCATGCTCTCCAGCCGTAGGAGAGAAACGGGGTGTGATCACTCTGTTAAATAGGAACTCCAAAATAGATATAGAAGACCAATATAGCGACGATGAGGGGAGAATACTGTTGACACATCTGAAAAGGGGGGAAGAAAACATCCATGTACTCAACATCTACGGTCCAAACGCTGATGACTCTGAATTCTGGGTGGGCATCTCTAAAAGGTTGGAGGCAATCCCACAAAACGACCTAACAGTGATGGCAGGTGACTTCAATTTGGCGCTAGACTACACTTTAGACAGACAGTCTCAGTGCCACTCACTCCCCCCAAGCGCACACAACATACTACGAAACTTATGTACCAGATTTAATCTTAAAGACACATGGCGGCTACAACACCCGGACACAAGAGACTACACGTTTTACTCCAACCCACACAACTCATACAGCAGAATAGACCACATTCTGATCACAGGAACACACACCCACTTAATAGACCACACGGACATAGCCACGAGAAATGTTTCAGACCATTCCTGCATCAGTCTACTGTTGTGTGGGTGGCACAACAAGGACCACCCATGTAGATGGAGATTTAACACCGATGTCTTGTCAGACCAAACCAACAGATTCAAAATAGAGGAGGCCATTAGGGAATATATTAACTTTAATGACACTGTAGGCACCGATCCTAAAACCTTGTGGGACGCACTAAAAGCCACAATTAGGGGGACAATTATGGACATTAAAGCCAAGATGAACAGAAATGCGAAGGCACAGCTGCGCTAACTAGAGAAGGATATACAGAGATTAGAGGCAATCCATATCTCAGACCCAAAGAATGTAGGTGCACTCACAGAACTCACAAAGAAGAAATATGAATTCAACAGAATTTTGAGCGAAAGAGCTGGTATGTGGATAAACAAATTTAAAGCATTAAACCTATGCGAAGCTAACAAAGCGGGGATGCTCCTGGCCTCTTATCTAAAACACAAACAGAGACAACATACCATCTCATCAATCACAGGCTCACAAAATATCTCACACACAAGACACACAGAAATACTACGGACATTTAGTGATTTTTATCAAGACCTCTATAAAAAAGATCTAACGCTAGAAGAAAATGGCTGTACTGAGTACCTAAACAAACTAAAACTCCCAAAGTTAACACCAGAAGAAACACACACCCTAGGGTGGGAGATAAGCGCCACTGAAATTGAGATGGCAGTCAAGTCCCTTAAAGCTAACAAGGCACCCAGGCCAGATGGATACACAGCCGCCTTTTATAAGACATTCTTGACTCAATTACAACCCACTATGAAAAAAGTTTTTAACTACTGCGAAGGGGCGAGGATGGTCTCACAGACCATGTCTGAAGCTATATTATAGTTATCCCCAAAGAAGGCAAAAACGCTCAGCTGTCCCAAAATTACAGGCCTATCTCTCTGATTAACGTTGATTGCAAGATATACGCAAAAATCCTGGCAACAAGACTTAATAAGGTACTGCCTCAATTGATAGGTAACTCACAAGTTGGCTTCCTCAAGACACGCATGTCACACGATAACACCAGACTCCTATGCCATATACTAGATAATGCCGCCAAGTCCGACAAACCAGCTGTGACCATCACACTAGACGCAGAGAAGGCATTTGATAGGGTATCGTGGCATTTCCTAGAACAGTGCATGCGAGCCTTTAACCTGGGGAACTCCTTCATGCGGAAAGTAATGGCACTATACGTAAAGCCTGTTGCCCGTATCGTAGTCAATGGGGCGGTATCAGAGCCCTTCAGCCTACAGCGTGGTACAAGGCAAGGCTGCCCCCTATCCCCCTCACTGTTCCTGATAGCTCTTGAGGGGTCACCATCAACGAGGCCACAATCAAACTAGCCGCATATGCGGATGACATTCTCATTGTCACAGAGAGCCCTAAATCCTCTATCACGGCACTCATGGACTCCATAGACAGGTACTCAGTCCTCTCAGGCTACAAACTCAATAAAAACAAGTCAGAATGCAAACCACTCAACATACACACCACAAAATACATACTGGGGGACTCAGGGCTTGCCTGGCAAACCAATTTCATAAAATACCTGGGTATATACTTTGGGACTGATCTTAAAAGCACACTAGAACAAAATGAAAAACTAATGTTGGACAAGATAAAGGTGCTACTGGAGGGCTGGTCACCCAAATTCATTACTTGGTGGGGAAGGATAGAGACAGTAAAGATAATGGTCACCCCTACGGTCAACTACCTGGCAAACATGCTCCCTCTAGTACTCACAGACTATTTCCATCGCAAAATAGACAAGCTGCTGAATAACTTCATCTGGCGAGACAAAAAAGCAAGGATGAGCCTTAAAAAAACTAAGACTGGGGAAAACTCTAGGGGGGTTAAACCTAGCGGACTTTAAAACCTTTCAAACAGCCTTCTTAGCAAAACAGGGGAGCTACTGGATCCTGCCCGAACAGGAATACACTCCAGTATGGCTGAAATTGGAGAGAGACATACTAAATAACCTTGCGCCCTTAGCCCTATTAACTACCAACAAACAGTCACTAACAACAAACCCAATACTCAAAAATACCAAAAACGCTCTACTGAAAGTGGACCAGAAGATGGAACACAGCATAAAAAACTCGAGATGGGAATCTCTGTGGGCAAACGCTAGAATAAAATACAGGGGCAAGCCACTCTCGATCAACTTGTGGGGGAAAACAGGGATCTCCCACCCTATACAACTTGAAGAGGGAGGGAATCCCATCACTTTCAATATGCTAAAAAACAAACATAATCTACCAGACATAGAACTATATACTTTTCTAAAAATCAAAACAGCACTGACCAAAGCGAAACTTTACACTACCAAGCCATCAATCTTCCAGTATATGTCTAACCTTAATAAATTAGGCCACCAGGTATCGCATCTCTACAGACTCCTAAGATCCAGCCCGACCAAAATCAATGAAAAAACACGCAAATACTGGGAGTCCCAGCTTGGGGACTCACTTAGCGAAAAGGAGATCCAGACGCTATGGTCATCCCCCACACAAAGCAAAATATCTCCGGTTCTAGCACAGACAAAGTTTTGGACACTACACAAAATCTACTGGACCCCTGCGCGTTTGGCGTCCTTGGAACTGAACCTCAATGACCAGTGCTGGAACTGCAAAAATGGAAAAGGGGACCTGGCCCATCTCATATAGTACTGCCCAAAAGTCAAGGATTTCTGGAGAAAGATCTTTGCCTTCTTAAACAATATGCTAGGTTGTAACCTTAAAACTGAGTTTGCCACCCTAGTAATTGCTTTCATTAGGACAGATGCAGACACCCAAGACAGAGATCTACTCGACCTCCTTCTAACAGCAGGAATAAAAATGGTACTCAATAATTGGAAAGACACCTCCAAGGCAAAGTTTAAAGGATGGCTCAACTGGGTGACATACCTTAGGGGTGCGGATTCATTGGCCCTACGAGATTCACCATAGAGACAGCCCGACAGGAAAATGTGGGCAACCCTGGACAAATACCTAGACCCGTATGATCCGCCCTGAATAGGACCAGTAGAACTAGTCAGACAGCAACCCACATTAGACAATAGCGAATACGCTAACTCTCTTTCTGTGCCATCCTCTCTCTCTCTTCCTCTGGTCCCCTGTCCCAGTCCCTCTCTGTGCTTTCCATGAACCATAAGAGTGCAGTGGGTTGAAGATAGCCGAAACAGGCTAATTGTAACTTAACCTTTACAACCAAAGGGGGAGACCCTGTAACAACAAGCGATGCAGAGTGCATATTAATTGTTTTATGTATGTGTTACGTTATATGTTTATATGTCATGGCTTTTGGGGAGAAAAAACAAAATCTTAATAAAAATGTACTGAAATTTTTAAAAAAGTACTATTTAATTCAGGTCAAGACACAGGATATATTCCCGCCTCTCGAGTGACAGTAAGATCTCCATGATGCTGTCCTGTCAGTGTGATATTCCTTTTGCTGAAATATATAGATCACCACAATACATTTCAGGCCTGCATCACAGAAACCCTGTACCACTTGGTTTTTTATAATATAGACATGGTCCAGGGTGTCCCAGACCAAATTCACCTTTTACCTCCACAAAGGTAGAGGGACGAACAGATGTGTAATTTACCAGTGAGAGGGGATAGGCTGTCCATAAACTGGTAACAGAATCAGTAGGATAACAAGCTGTGTTATCCCCAAAGAATTTCTGATGAGTATCCAGGAAAACATTATTATGCATAGTGCACTTCTGATGATCCAAGGGAACCGCTTGATACAATGATACAAGACACATGACAATGTAACCCCAGAGCATTCCATTACCCAGAACAGCCCCCCTCCCCCCAATAGGAGCAGTAACATAACTGTAACCCAAAAGATCTTTTTCTTGAGCAACCGTTCATAACCAACCCGCTCTGGGTGCATAGCAATAAGACCTTGTTCATCTACTGCAAGGGGGCAAACAAAAAGATACATCTTCTCTACATTTATATTCATAAATCGAAGCATCAAAAGAAAGAACAACTTAAAATGGAGTGTATGATGGAAATACACAAAAGAATAAAAAAGAAAAATAAATCAAAAGGAATTGTGAATCAGGGTCTGTTCCAAGCCTCCCTGGCAGGCTTCTATTGTGCACTCCTCATTGGTGCTATCAAGAACTCTCGCGTTGGAGCAACACCGTTGCAGCTCATCGGCAAATGTTTACTATTCTCAGGATAGGGCACTGTCCCTCCTTAGAAGATACCCTCAACTTATCCTGTCCTGCGCCACGGGCAGTGCACCAATCTTCTGATCCCTAATCTAACAGGAAGATGCAAAAACAGGGGACTTTTATTACTTGTCTTATGCAATAAAGTCCATCCCTAACTACGCTCACTTTTCTTTTGGCGCACCACCTCTCCGTCGGGGACGCAAATTATACCTGTCTTTTCCAGACACGGTCTCATCCTGAAGTAGAATCTGAAATTCAGGGGACGTTGAGGACTGACACTCAGGTTCCAGGGGGTCAGATAAGGTGGAACCCTGAGCACCCCTTATTTCCGGGGAGACTGCTTAGTTTAGCACATAATCATTTTCTGCTTCTGTTTGCGTCCAAACCAATTGAGCATCCGAGAACAGAAGGAATTTCAGGATCTTGTCAGTTTCGGGAACTCCAATGCCTTCTCTCACCCACGCATTGTAGGGCACGGTCAGAGACACTATCTTACAGTAAGAGGTATGCACCTAGTTCTTCCGACCTTCCACTCTCACCGTCGTCCTTGTGCGATAAGGACCAAATAAGGCCCCTTCCATCTTGGCTCCAAGCCGTCCTTTCTTTGAAAGCTTCTAATCAGTGTGTAGTCACCCTGCTGAATCATGTGCCCTGGCCCCTCAGGTGCTGGAGACAGCGCCTTGTGTATCTGTTGTTGAATAAGACGTAAGCTTTTAGTAAGTTCATACAAATAGTCAACCAACAAAGGGTATTCTATGTCCGAGAATCTCTTTGGTCTAAGGACACCCCACACATTTGCTGGACGACCGAAAACTACCTCATAAGGAGATAAATCCGGTCCTGGAATGGGCAGTCATTCTAGTGGACAGCAAAGCAAGAGGTAATGCATCTGCTCATTGCAACCCAATACTGTCTTTCACCTTTGCCAACTATGTAACCATCGCATATCAGCTGGATCAATTTGGCATTGAAGTGACTTCCATTGTCACTCCAGATCAAGTGGAGCACATCGAAACGGGGGGAAAATTGTTTAATAAGGGCCTTTGCCGTTGCCATGGCGGTGTTTTCTTTTGTGGGGTAAGCCTCAATCCACTTCCTAAAATCACAAACTACCACTAGCACGTATTTCAAATTGCTAACCCATGGCAATTCTATATAATCGATTTGGAGTACTTCAAAAGAGAAAGAGAGAGGTGCAAAATTACCAGAAGGTGCAGGGGTACCCTCCCCAGGATTGTGTCTAAGACAGATCATACAATATTTCACCAAGTGTGTAGCAACCTTTGGGATATTGTCATTGTTCCACACATGATCTAACAGTTTACAAATGCCCTTAGCACTAATATGAGCTGGACCATGTGCCATAGTAACCACGGAGAGCACATATGCATTTGGTAACATCCACCTCTGTTTCTCAAACAAATCAGTCCAACATCCCTCGTCATCTAGACGCCCTGTCTTCTGCCAAATTGCCAACTTCTCCACTGTCGCTTCACTCTGAATCTCTTTTACATTGGCTAGTGTGTCCTCAAACATCCCATTCTCAGGCATCCACCTAGCTGGGCCCACCACAAAAAAATGTCATCTTTGATCTTGCTGTCTCCTTAGCTGTCTGATCTGCAAAGGTGTTTCCTTTTCCAACATCATCAATAATTGCTTTATGGGCACTACATTTTATTATTGCCAATCATTTGGAAAGAGTCAAAGCTGTCAAAAGCCTTTCTATCAATGGACCGTGTTGAATTCTGGTCCCGTGCAATGTCAAGAACCCTCTCTCTGCCCAGAGGCGCCCAAAATTATGGGCTACCCCGAAGGCATACTGGCTGTCAGTATAAATATTGACAGTCAGTCCTTTGCTTAACTCACAGGCACACAACAGCCAATAGCTCCGCAGCCTGTGCTGATTGATAAGGAACACGTGACGTCTCCACTGCAGTGCGCAGCGTGGTAATAGCATACACCACTGTAGTGGTGCCATCTGACAATTTAAAACAAGAGCCATCAATATATAGTTCCCCTTGTGGGTTAGATAAGGGAACATCAGTCAGGTCTACCCATCCGTTCGTCTCCACTTCTGTTCGAAACAAACAATCATGGACATCCTTGTCCTCTTCTTCCGAAGGGAGGGGTAGTAACATGGCTGGATTCAGTGTGGCACATCTTTTGACAGTAATATGAGGTGCAAACAGAGTCAATTCATATCCAGTCAGACGGGCACTGGTAAGGTGCTGCGTCTCTGTTTTGTTCAAAAGTACATCCATAGCATGCGGTACCATTACTGTGAGATCATGATTGAGAACGAGCCCTGACGATTGTCGGATAGAGACCGCAGCAGCGGCCACGGTTCATAAACAGCTAGGGAGCGCTCTAGCGGCAGGGTCAAGCGTGGCAGAAAAATAAGCACACGGCCTCTGCTTACCTTCAAAGGTTTGTGTTAACACAGAGTGCGCACCCAGCCACTTCGTGGACTTACAGCACAAAGGGCTTCTTGTAATCCGGTGTGCCGAACACAGGTGCAGAGCAATGCGCAACCTTTAATTGTTCAAAAGCATGCTGACATTCATGCATCCAGGGTAAGGGTTCATACACATCTTTAGTGGTTAGGTAAGGCAAAGGCTGCATTAGTAAAGAATAAGCAGGAATCCAATGCAGACAATAAGAGGTGATGCCTATGAACGCACGCACATCCCTTTGAGTCTCAGGGACGGGCATCTTAACAATGGCATCAACTCGTTCAGGTGTTAGCCTCCGACCCGCCTTCGAGAGCAGGTGACCTAAATAGGTGACCCGCTGTCGACAATATTGGAATTCAGAAAGGGACACTTTCTGCCCATTTTCCGCCAAATGCATTAACAATTTCAGTGTGGCATCCAGACAACCCTCTTTGGTGTCAGAGGCTATCAAAATGTCATCCACATATTGCAATAATACATTACCTCTGGGTAGAGAGAGAGTCCAACTGACCTTTCAAAGCTTGACTATAAATACTAGGACGTTCTGTATACCCCTGAAGAACCGTACAGAATTGGAAGCTTTTTCCAGCTAAAGCAAGACCAAATAGATAGCGGCTCTCAGGGTGGACAGGAATGCTAAAGAAAGCATTCTTCAAATCGATCACAGAGAAATATTGTGCTGAGGAAGGAATCATCGTGAGGAGGACTGTTATATCAGGAACCACTGGGAACTGGGGAACAACTATTTTATTAACCTCCCTTAAATCAATTACAAAACAGTAAACATCAGAGTGTGCATCAGAGGAATCCACAGGAGCCTTTTTAAGAATAGGAAGAATGGGGCTATTACACACATTCACTACTGTCTCCTCCACTACCCCAACTTAATCAAATCCTGTATAATTCACATCAAAGCCTGGCCCCCAGCTTGCGATATTTTGTATTGGGGAATACGAGGAAGCACAGCATTATCCTTGATCTTGATAGAAACGGGTGGTATCTATAACAACCCAACATCAGTGTCCCCTGTCACCCACAGAGAAGATGAGACATCCTGAAGCTCCACAGGAAGTGGGGCATCCTTTGCAAAACTCTGTCTCAAGCCCTCCACATTAGGTCCAAATGTCACATAAACACCGTCTGGGGAACAATAAATAATAGCACATAGCTTCTTTAAAAAATCTAATCCCAATACATTTTCACCAAAATTTGATGTCAACAGGTGCGGGGAATCTACCGTAAAAGGACCAACAGTCAAAGCCAAGGGTTTAGAAATGGGGATCACTACCGGAATGCCTGAAAAATCTACAGAGACATTATTACGGCCAGACAGGGTGGCCCCAGGGATCAGTGTATGAGAAACAGAGCTACTCATCGCACCTGTATCCACCAAACATTTCTGCGTCAAACCATGTAGGTCTGCCGTGACATAAAGACCACGCTGACCTGCAGGAATGTGGACTGGTCCCTTACCCTGACCCTCGCTGTCCTAGCGATAGGACATCCCTGTAACATCATCGATATCATAATCACCATGGTAATACTGTTTCCCTCGGGGATCGTCAAAATAATTCTGATCAGGCCGACCCCCTGAGGATGCCTTTCCTTGAGCCTCATCTCGGCTTCCAGCACCATGACCCCCTCAATTTCAACCCCTTCCTTTCGGTGCTGCAACCTTGTGTAACAATTCTGGGCACTCACTCCGCCAATGCCCCTCCTTTTTACAATATACACACTGATTCAGCCCTAAAGGCACACCACTTCTACCGGCACCTCGTAACCTCTGTGCCAGACCAATACATCGACCCCTTCCAGATCCCCTTGCAACTTGTTGTAACAACACCTTTGTCTTCAAATCCTTACTCTTTTTCTCCACTTTATCCTTTTCCTCGTTTTCTCAATGTTCATAGTATTGGGCCATACTTATTATCACTGAAGGGGAGGAATGGGTCCATGTGCTCTCAGAGGCTTGCAGCCGAGCTGCAATCTCAGGAAGTGAATTTGTAACAAACCTGTTCACAAACAAACGAACCCCACCTTCCACTGACAAATCTTGTCCACTAAAGTCCAAAAACACCCCTTCAAACCGAGTAGAAAAATCAGACACACTCTCTTCTTTTTTCTGGCAACATGCCGTCAACTTATCCCAATCTACTCGCCTGGGTGGAATAAGAGAATGCATGTAAGTAATGATACGATTTGGTAAAGCCAAAATCTCAGCCCTAGGTTTGTCGCCAGGCTTCCGTTCCTTATTCCATGCCTTAATCACGTCCCATGTACCACCCAATTCCACTCTGTGATCCTGTGTATGCACCTGTCTCCATATATCCACTGGTACCAGCAACCCAAAATATATCTCATTATCTGCTAACGTCATAACTGACAAAGAGGCAGTCTCTGTTAATTCTTTATAGTATGCAGTGGGATTTTTCTTGGGATCCTGTAACTGACTTTTAAGACCAAGTACCTCACTTAATTTCCAAGGGGTATAAACCCACTGGTCCCGGAAGCGACATTTGCTGCATTACACTGCTCTGGAATTTCATGGTGGTAAATGGGATGTACTTCCCTCATTGGGAACTGGGATACTGAAATTGGAGTGCTATGATAAAACTTTGCCCGATAACTAAGTAATGTCCCAACGTTACTATCACCCTCCGCAGGAACCATACCAGCAGAATATACACGATCCCGAATATCAAACAATTTGCGGCGCTTTACCTCCGATACACTGTTCCCACAATCCAATCAATGTATTTGACATATGCTGAAGAGCATGTTGTTGCATAAATGGATCAAAATCCTTCATCACACTCCATATATCCTACAAACCATAAGTCACATTCCGAGCCCACTGTGCTACCCGAATTGCAACCATCCTTTTCTCTTCTTCCCCCCACATCAGATCAAATCATTGCCTGATCTAATCGTTCTCAGGCCTCTGCCCGATTCCCTCCATCCAACCCTCGCACTGGCATCCTAAACACTACTCAATACCATGGGGGCATAGTCGGGGGACGCAACAGATGCCTATGCAGGTGAGAGTGTGAACAATGACTGTGTAGTAGGTGTAAGAGAAGGAGGAGAAATGGCAACAGAAGCAACTGACACTATGGGGGTGCCCGCAGTCACTGTACTTGTAATTTGTGAAACCGGGGAAAAAACAGATACACCGTAGCCAAGGCTGTTGAGGCTGCGGAGGGATCAGGGTAAGATGAGGGAACAGCGGCAGCCTAAGACGACGGAACGACAGGATATATTCTTTGCGGGGCATAGGGAGGTGGGGGGCGAGTTTCCAACAAATTTTCCGCAAAAAGATCCTCTTCCTCTCAAACAAAATAGGACCTTTCACACTGTAATTGAAACCTCCTATCTGCACACTCAATACCCTTCTCTGTTCTCTCCTTATCATAAGCTACCGCTTTCTGCACCACTGTTTGCATTGTCTTCTTCCTAGACTCCTTTTCAGCACGTATACACCTCTGTTTAGCTTCCTTCTGCCATACCTGTAATGTATCAAACATCGACTAACGACTTCTTCTAGCAAATAATTTATCCTGTAAGTAATTCAATTTTTGTTCATCAAAGGTACCATCCCGTGGCCACTGAAGCTCAGCATTGTCCCTCGTATACTTGTGCCACAATGTACAAAACATAATAGGGCCAATACCATGCTTCACATACATATCAAAACTCAGAGTCCCTTCTAAGGGTGCAGGCTGCCGCTCCTCCAAGCGGTGTTCCGCAGAGCAGCATCGGCACCCCAAACACCACACTTTACTCCAGCAAGGCATCCTGACATCGGACACATCCATGTATTTACTCAATCAACACACACACAATGAAACACACATAAACAAAGAGCTCTCAAAACAGTCCGCAGACTGTCAAAACAAGTCAGTCCTCAGACAGCACCAGGACAACCTGGCTCGCCACGGCTACCACTCTTCTTAGCTTTTCAGCTGACATTCTTTGGCACTGCATAGTTGGATCCAGAGCTGGTTCCATGCTGTTTTGACCCAGCATCAGCTTTGCAGCGCCAAAGCTACCTCTGCTTCCACTGCCACCTCTAGCTCCAGACATGACACCACTGCCTGATGTCAATCCTCTGATTCACTTTCGTATGGAGGCCCAAAGACTACTTGAAGAGGAGGCTTACTTTGTATGCCGCCATGAGATTTTCAGGACAGATTCTGACCCTGGGATTTCACTGGTGATGACCTGGTGCAGGATCCTTTGGAGTTTCAGGGCCTATCTTTGGCCAGTGGCTGGACACATCACTTGAGCTGACTATGGACATTCCAACACCAAAGGTTGTGTCGTTACATAAGTTCATACTTAAAGCTTCAGAGGTGTTGGACTTGCAGTTGCTAACAACAGAGATGAAGACAAACATGCTCACTGAGGTTCTCCTGTCATCCTTGACCTTTTTACAATCCCTCCTTCCATGTATGCTTTACTGGAATCCGTCATGGCGGCTTGAGAGAAACTATCTCCTGCTCTGGCGGTTAATTTCCTTGATAGAATTGAAACATAGTTTTACCTCTTACTCGTATTTTACTCCATATTATGTTCGCATTTATAGAGCTAAATACATTATATTTACGTATTGTGTGCAAGATATAATGAGTTAATACAGATGTCGCGCCAGTTAGGTTGACATCTGTGTCGCCATTCTAGTTAGATGTACTCCATGTTCTGATGCAATTGAAACTGTTCCTTGCGTATTCAAAACTGTATTTTTCTCATTTACGAGAAATGGTTCTTGGTAAGTTTAGTTTCTTCAATGCCCATGTTAGCTCATTAGCGCATGCATTTCTACTGAGATCGAGGCCTTCTCCCACTTATCTAGCGGGGACGATAGGCCAGACAACTTTGAAATGTAGATAGCTTGTACCAGGCTACAGAATCGAGACTTATGTTCTATACCCCCATTGAATTATGACACCTACCAATACTTTTCCATGGTAGGTGGGTCCTTTGGAGGCTTTCTAACATATATAATGTAACCTTATGCTTGTAACAGTCAGTCCCCTCATCAGCCATCATAGGAGGCTGGAATTATTGGACTCCACTGCAGTGAATAAACTAGATTGCTTGTATTCTCTACTGTGTCATCGACTCTTCATTCTTGGAAGGCTAGAGGAGGTCAAACTTGGCCTGAGTGATCCTAATTGGGTCACTTCCTTCAGTTGGCACCCGAACAGGGACCCCACACAGGTGACCCGTCTCACTCGTAGTCAGGTTATAGAGGTCCGTTGTTGTGTCCGGTAGGAGGGGCGGATCGGGGATCCCCACATGATCGAGCCTGGTTCTCGCAGCTGCCCCGTCTGTCTGATCGGTGGCTCCTCGTCTGGTGGTCGCCTTGGCTGGGGTCCTGAAAAGGCGAAACCCTTGGATCTGACCGTTTAGTCCAAAGTGTCGGCAGTGGAGAATAGTTTTATTTGACCTGTGTGCAATGGGTGAGTTCATTTTGAATTCTTTGTAAGTGCGGTGCCGTTTTGGTTAATCTGGAAGGTCTGCGGACCCTTGCGATACAGAGAGTTGTTGAACGTTCTCCCAGACCACTTGTTGAATTTGGCTGATTTTTGAAAAGGACTGGGGCTAGAGCCTATCGGGCCGGAAGGGTCACCAGATGGCACTGAGGCCTTTGAAGTGTATACAGCATTTAAAAGGGCTGCTGGATCCGATTCTGGAGCGAGAAACTTGGGGATATTCAGGGCTGGCGTCGGAGGTGGAATTGATGGCGCTGAGGGCTTTGTGAATGGAGGTAAGTCTAGAGCCGGTTCCATAGAAGCAGCAGGGCTGTGGGGAGGATCCATCAGTGTCAAGTTGACAAGCTCTGGCTCCGAGGATGAAGGTCCTGTGGGAGACAGAGAGTGACAGGCAGAATTACCTTTTGATCTCTTCTTTTCTCCTATGCTTCCACTTCTTCTCAGCTGACCATGAAGACGGGGACTGGGAACAGTGTCAGGCGCACTTTTGGCACCAGTGGTCATCTTTGGCTCGAGCCATGAAGAGTTTAGCCTCCTGTTCCTTCATGGCCTTGGGGTACAGCCTAAGGAATGAGGAAAAGGTCTTTGAATTGCGGTCGGAACCCAAGTACCAAAGACAGATTAAATGAGGTCCCGGAGTGGACATATGTCCCTCGCAGTCCCTGCAGGGTTTAAACCCAGATTTTTTTGGGGAGGCTATTTTGGTACTTCGTTTGTTAAATTTGTATGGTAAATACCACTCAGGGATTGGAGCTCTGGATCCGTGGCGAAGATGCCGAAAAAAGGGAACGGGCATTGATGATCTGGGGTGGGCCCTTTATGGCCTCGGTGGTGTCGGCTGATGTCACTTAAGGTGCTGACTGAGTTCAGCGCCCTCTACAGACAACCTTGTTGCTTCAAAGTTTACTGATCAAGTCTGGCGCCTGGGGTTTAATCTACAGGTGAGGAATCTGCAGGTAAAAGTATTCATCAGCAAGCTCGTTCACAGGTTGATGTTGATATAAGATCTGATTTCTCTATTCTCTGGCATAACTCAAACCTCTGGGGCCCCTATGGTCTTCCAACCCCTCAGGATTGATATGTTATTTCATGTCATCAAAACCCCACATGTCCAATGCTGGACTTTTCTATTGCACACAAATATTAATTATCACGTGTGGCTATCCAGTTGTTTCAATGGAAGGATTCATGACAACAGGTCCAAGAGCACACTAAGGTGCCGAATGAAAGCTCAAAACCAGAAAACGGGTGCACTGAGGACACAGTGCTTGGTGGTGGCCTTTCCTGAATATGCTTCACTTCACATTCCTCCCCCATTCACCAGATACTGGCAGAAGATCAGAACCCACTCTCCATTCAAACTGAGGGTTTGTGGGGGTCGCACACACATGGTTAGATGGGTATGCAAAGGATGGAAGGTATATCTTGGGGTTATTACCATCTTGAAAGGGAGGACCCAACCATTTTGCATTATGCGCTTATTCAAATGCAGCAATTCTTTCTACTTCTTCATCATAAATGTGCCTATCTGTGTCTAAGCACTTTGACAAAAGGTGACATAGATACAATGCAGACACTGAAAATATAGGAACATATATTTACTTTGAATTCTCCTCCTCCTATATTCTCCATTTGTCCTTTCAATCTCAACCCTGTTGACTTCTAGATGACTTCTGATTTTAGCACCAACCCCTTTCCTTATCCTTCTCTCCTAAACCCTCTATGTTTCCCCCTCTTTAGAGATAGCTTGGAAGAGCTCTCCAAATAAAACAGCATTAATGAAAGAAGTACAGCTATTTTCAGGGCAAGTGCCTATGTTTCTATTGTCTGGAACAACTGTCGCTTGATTTTGTTTTACTGCTTATGGAAGTGATCACTTAATAGTCAGTCAAAGCTGCACTTACGTTATGCTATACAAATTTGCAGAGTGCACATGTCACCCTGAGGGTATCCTTATTGCCTGAGAAGGAGAAAGATCTGGACCTGCCTTAAGTAGGCCAATTGGAAACGCCAGGTTTTCAGTTTTTTTTATTTTTAGATTCGAGGATGAAGCCCGCGGCTCTGATGTGGTAGGAGAGTATGTTCCTTGTTTTGGAGGTGGCGAAGGCCCAAACTCCAGCTTTGGGTTACTGTGTGTGAGGGATTTGGTCATGTGGAAGAAGCGTGGGCTAGCAAAGCAGAGGTGTCTGAGTGGGTGTGAAACACAATGTGTTTGTGTAGAGGTTTGTAGGTGTGTATAAGGTGTTTGAATAGAGAGTGCTTGTGGATTGGTGTCAGTAGAGGTCTTTGAGCTGTCTGCACATAGAAGTGTGGTTGTATAAGTTGAATGTGAGCCTGGAAGCTGTGCTGTTTATTACTTGAAGTCTTTTGGAAGTCTTTCGGTGAGTTGGCCCACGATGCCTATAAAGTGCATTGCCGTAGTCAAGCATGATGGTGCTGAGGGCTTGCATCACATTCCTGCAGGTGGCAAATGGAACCATTTGAAGACTTTTCATAGTAGTCTGAGGGTGCAGGTAGATGCAACAGAGTTGACCTGGTTGGCCACAGATGTCATGATGCCCAAGTTCCTTGCGACATTAGAGGTGTGGGCAGTTGGTCCTAGCTCAGAGGGCCACAGGCTAAGAACCAGAGAGATGTGTCTTTGATGAATAGATAGCGACGGCCAGTCTAACATTCACACTATAAACCTTTCAACCCAGCTTTCTTAGACAGCCAGGTTGAGAGCCTACACAAGCTTTCATTTTCCTCTGGAGCCGCTTCCTCCAATTCTGCCACTGCTCTCAACAGCACGAGAGCCTTGCCATGATTGGTAAAGCCTCGCTGGACGTGACATTGGGAGAAGACGACCAGAACGAGGAGGACATGTCTCTGAAAGCATGGCAAGTACCTTTTTTTTTTTTTTATATATGTTTCATTTTATTTATGTATTTTTTTTAAATATAGTAAACCATTTTCCCACCTCTCCAATAGCCGTACTTTCCAGCCGCCACTGAGTAATCCTGAGCATTTCCAATGCTACCATGTGCCCCCATGTGTGGATAACTTTATAAGCCAAAGGAACTTTGCTGGAAGCAGTTTCAACTGTGGGAATTGCATGCATTTTGCAGGTAAGATGGTGCTAAGGTGACTCTTGACAGATACATTTGTTCAGATTTAATGGAATATTATAAAAAAATAATAAAGGTATAGAACTCTGCCTAGAGTTATTTTCGAATGGCTCCCATTGTTTGCTTACTTTACCCTATGCAAAAGCAATATATGTACAATGTTCCTCATGAGTAAAATGTGCCTTCCTGCTACCTGCTCTGTACTCGTTCTGTGTTTCACTGTTGTTGCCTATAATGTACTAATTGTGTTGCCTGAAGCTTGATGGCGCTGTACCTGCACAGTGTGTTGAGTGAAATTTGTTTTGCTGCTCTCTTGTTGTATATTGTGGTTTCTTTCTCACTTTGTGGTTTTGAGTGACTACAACCTGGGGATGTATTAGAACATTGTATATGTCATTTGTAGTTGGAAACTGTGAAGAAGAAAGTAAAACCGGAAGTTGCTTGTGACCTGCCTCACTGACTGGTCATTTAGTGGGGTGAATAAAGCTCCCCCTTGAAAATATCTAAAGAGTGTGCCTCATACCTGGGGGGCAGACAGAATTTAACATATGGTGTTGAGTGGTCTGTACCGGGTGCAGCCTTAAATATTCCACCATTCGCTGTTGAATACCACCAGACTGTTGTGAGCAAGCTGTGGAAACTAACGTGAAAGTTAAGGTACTGTGACCACTTGTGGAAACTTTTGGAATTTATGTTTCAGCGTGAAAACATTTTAGGGCACAATAGGGCATATTTACAAGGAGTTAACGCCACCAGAACTTCCTTTCTTCCAAGGTGCCGGTGACGTTAACTCCGCCTTATTTACAAGGTGGCATTAAGCCACTTAACATGGCTTAACGCCCCATTGTAAATAATACCCCAATTTACACAGCAATTAGCATGAAAAGGGTGCGCAATAGGTGTTGCAGTGGGCGTTCCGCCACAGCACCCATTGCTTTTTGATGCTGCCCCATATTGACAAGGTATGGGACAACGCCAAAAATTCCGCCAGGGAATACCTGCTCTTCAGCATGCGATATGAGGAGAAATGTAAACATTTCTCCTCATTTTTTGCTCCTTCCACGAGATAGAGCAAATTGCCAGTAAAGATTGTTTATGTGCAGGAATGTCAGGAAGGTCGCTAATGAGATGCAAGGTAGGCGTGCCAGGTAATACTGCATTGTAAAATATCGCTAACGGGCCTTCGTGATATTTACAAGGTGGCCCTCAGGATTTTAGCAGACGTTACTAACGTCTGCTAAAATCCTGACTTAGCTATACTTACCATTGGGGGTTTATTATGCTGATACAACCACAGGGTTGTATCAGCAAGGTTATCACCGTTTTCCATGGAACATCGCTGGAAAACCAGCGATGTTCCATGGAAAACACCGCTATCGCTAGGAAATTATCTTCATTGCGCTATGCGTTGTTAATACAGCGCTAGCATGGCGATTATTTCCAGCGATAGCCGGCGATAATAAATCTCACGCTAAGAGCAGCCAGCGATAATTATCGCTGCCGCTTGATAATATGCCTGATAATATGCCCCTTCTTGCTTCTAGATGTGTGTAACTTGGGTGAAATGCATGCAGGCTGAAACAAATACCTTTATGGACAGCGGGATCAGAATTCGATTTATACCATTTGAACCCTTCTAACATCTCGCGGGGGAGGGGGGGTCTGAGATAAATGGAGGTGAACAAATATCACTAAACACCTAGTTCTAGAATGTTCTCTCTGCAGACATAACCGTGACTAACTCTGTCCGGACCCCTGTTGACTGGTGGATGGCCGACTCTGCCACAACCCCCAACAGACATGTCACTAGCTCCAACCAAGCCCTTGCTGCCTTTCAGATGTACCCAGCCCTCTCTGCTGGAAGCCATGATTTGACAGGAACTCTACCTATTTTCAGTTTGTGTATTACAAGGTTTCCCATTCGCTCACAGATGGCAAAAACGTGTTTCCTTCTAATAAAACCAACTGCTGATTTACAGCCTTTTGGGTTATTTGCAAATTACTTGCTTAAACTGAGAGCCTGGTGTCTGCCCTGAACACAAGCTTGAAGCCTCCAGCATTCAGAATGTCTAGCTGTCATTCTAAGCCTTCAATCCTTTTCTTTCATTTGGGCACAGTAGCAATTAACAGCTTGCAGAACCTCTAATGTGATGGTCTGCACAGTACTGCATTTTAGTCATAAGTGTGCACATCTACTGTATTAACGGGCAAAAGTGTGAAGTGGCTGTCACAACATTTTCTTCATAGCCGTGGGAAGCAGAAATGAAAACGAGCCCACACACGTGGAAATAACAAATGCAACACGGTTCAAATATACACACGTGTGTGTGTATGTGTCTGTGAGGCTGATACTAAGGTTTGCCTGCATTTATCACAGAATGTGTGAGTAAGCGAGAGGAAAGCGTTGCAGATTTTTTAGGAAGGTATTTGAGCAGTGTGTGCATCTGTGTGTGAAGTTGTGAATGTGTATGAGTATGCATGATAGCAAGAAAGTATGTTTATGTGGGGTTTTACTCCCGGCTATCCCCTGACAGGTTTTGTTCCCTTGGTATCCTTGCCCCTCCTTGTGAGTCCAGCAGTAAAGTATGTTCTTCTGGGCACGTGCCTATCGGCTACAAAATATGGATGCATGTATATGTATTTGTGTGTGTGTGCCATGCCTACGTTTGCTTTTTACAAATCTGTTTATGCCAGAACATGTCAGCAATTATTGTTTTATCTGCACCCACCTGATTTCAAGGGAGAAAGATTGAGAATGGGTGTACGAATGGGTGTAATTATGTCAGTCTCAGTGACTAAATATGTGTGCACACTTAGCCAATAGTTTGTTAATAGTGTTCAACGAACAGAACACTAGGTGAGGTTTTCAAAGGGTATGTAGAAAGAGTCTCACAAAGTGCGGTTTCTGACATCAGTATCAATCAATCAATCAATCAGCTTTATTCAATTAAAAGAAATAATCATAAAAGCACAATACAATTAGGGGCACAATAAATACTAGTATTAGCTTATAAATTCATAACATAGCAATGCGAATCAATTCCAGAAAAGATCAGAAAAGGAATGAATTACATCATGATTGAATTAATACATTTTAAAACTAATTTTAAAAACATTAAAATTTATGCAGACAGTTGTTCTTCTCCTAATATTTGTAGAAACAGAAAAGCAGGACGACATTGTCTTAGTCCCTTATTTTTTAAAACTGGCAAAATCCACCTGTGCCTATTATAAGAGTAAAATTTACAAAAGAATAGAACATGAATAGTTGATTGAAAAGACACATCATCACATGGACATTTACATAACTCCTTTGACCAGTTGTTTTCAGTGGGAAAAGAGACAAGTCTGTGAAAAATGTTCAATCTCAAACGGGTCAACAAAAATCTGTCATGCTCTCTTGTAAACTTGCTTAAGTAGGGCTGGAGTTTATCGGCGACCATTATTAACTGATGCGCCTGTACAGAGACTTTTTGGGATCCTATATCTCTTCTCTTATTATCCAAGTAGGATAGACAGCTAATTTTGAATTCTTTCGTGTTTACAGCTAAAAGAGTAAGGGGGTTCGAAAAATATTCAGAGTGGCCAAGGTAACCAACAAAATTTTTAATGTACTCTAGCCAACTAATCTTCCGTGCCCCATCCAGTTTACCACAGTCTGTAAGTAGCTGTTTATTGAGCTCCAGCGAATCGGAGGTCCATATTCTATGCCACTGGAGTACAGGTTGAATTTTACAAATGTGCATAATATATGGCAAGCCTAATTCAGCATGACAAACATAGGTAGAAGTGCTGTCCGAGACAATCAATAAAAATCTTAAAAACCTATTCTCAATACATTGAAGTGAATTAACATTCTCATAACCCCAGATGCCTGCCCCATTGGTGGCTATTGTGATGCATTTCGCCTTATATATCTCTAATAGGACCTCTGGAGCCCGTTTCCCAGCTTCTTACTGAAATTAAAGAGTGCAGCTACCGCTTTAGAAAACAGTAGCCTCCTAATCCTAATGGCCTGGGTCCATCTCCCCCTCTTATCAAAGAGTATACCCAGATAAGAGAAGGTTTTGCAGCACTCAATCGGTTTCTTACCTATTAAAATGTGTCTGAAATGTGTATTCCCTGCCCCACATTTCATCACAAAGGTTTTAGAAATATTCACTTCTAATCCCAGTTTAGCCATAAAATCAGCGAAACAATCAACTAACCTCTGCATCCCTACAGGGGTGCGTGACATCAAAACCACATCATCGGCATACATTAATGTGGGAATAGGTCTCTTCCCCACTTGTGGGAGGTCCTGGCACTCTTTCCCCAGCTTATTTCCCAAGTCATTAATATATAATATAAATAGGAAGGGTGCCAGGACGCATCCCTGTCTCACACCCCTTCGTACCCTAAAGTGCTTAGTGCATTCCCCTTCCATCCCATAATGAATCCTAGCATTTGCTCCCGCATATAATTGTCTTAAAAATAAAACTATCGAACTTTCCACCCCCATATTAGTTAAGATTCTCCAGAGTTCCTCATGGATTATGGAATCAAACGCAGCAGTCAAATCTACGAACGTTAAATACAACTTACCCCTTTTGGCTTTAGTGTATTTGCCGATCATCATTTTCAAATTTAACCCCTGGTCAATTGTACCCATGCCTTTGCGGAAACCATACTGAAGGTCACTAAGTATCGAATGGTCTTCCACCCAATCTTGTAACCTTAAAAACAAAACTTTGCCGATAATCTTAATTGTTGAATCAAGTAGTGATATTGGCCCATAGCAGGCAGGGTCCGGCATGTTACCTTTTTTGAAAATGGGGACCACGGTCGATTCATACCAGGAAGAAAGAGGACCGATTGTGCTACAAGCGTTTAAAACTTGAGTTAAAAGAGGACCCCACAATAAAATATTATGTTTAAAAAGATCTACCGGGATGCCATCTGGTCCTGGTGCCTTACCTCCCAGGCTCGATTCAATGGCTAAATTAACCTCACTCAGCTCAAATTTCAGATTCATGTCCACTGTACCTTGACAAAGAACCAAATTGGCTACAGGCTCCATCTCTACCCTTATAGTATGAGCTGTATTGCTATATAATTTTTCAAAATGCTCCAGCCACTCAACCTCGCTAATAGCTATCTCAATCCTGTCCCTGTCCTTCTCCAACAAAAAGGGCTCATTGACCGCCTTCCAAAATGCAGAGTGGTCTTTTAGCTTTGAAGCTATCTGCAAGTCCCGCCACGCTTCATTTTTAAAAGTGGTTTTCCTTAACTTTAAGGCCGCATTATATTCCCTGCGTGCCAGCCCGACATCGTCCATAACTCTAGTCTCTGTATGCAGTGCTCTCTTTAACTTGGCATGGGCCTTAGAACATGTTGCATCAAACCAACCATGTTTAGGTTTATTAGATTTATTGAGTTTCACAGACATTTCCTGTTTGATGTATTTTGAAATTGTCTGGAACCCACTTATAATGTCTTTGGTCATAGTATTTACATCTAAACAGGCCTTGACATCCTCTTTGCAATTGGTAATAACCTTCCTTATGAAAGTATCAGGGTTCAGCTTATCCCATTTTAGGGCATATCCATTTTGCCTAGATATATTGAGATTCCCCATGAATGTAGATGAATGATCTATTATATTTCTCTTAGACCTAATGGAGATGCTCAAAGAAAAGTGGTCACTCACCGATATGTCATGTGTGACAAAATCGTTGATTCTAGTAGCGTACTTGCTTGACATCAAAATAAAATCTATTGTTGATGACTTCCCTTACCCATTATAGGTGGGATTAAAAGGTACGGGGTTGGGACATATATTGGCAAAGCCCAAATCTGTGGCAAACATAATTTCATTTAGAATATCCCCGGATTTATTATGTGCAAAGTGATGAAAGGTATGGTCCTTATCCCACGATAAACCACAGCACCAGTTATCTACATAACCACAAATATTACAATTAAAATCACCCCCCCCACAAACGATGCACACTTCTCTGGTCGATGCAGCCTGAATTTTCTGTACAATGGTGTTAATAGATCTCACTACCTCCTCAAATCTACTGGTAGGAATATTGTTGTAAAAGTTAACCACCAGCAGACAAAATATCCTGTCTATGTGAAGCGACATGACCTGAAAGTAAACATCGCTACCAATTAGAACAGATTTTTCCAAATTCAGGAGATTCGACGCATAAAGACATAATCCCCCCTTAGCTCTCCCATAAACCGATGGAGTAGCAGAGCTATGAAAAGTTTTAAAACCATTTAAATGTATAGGTTCGCAAATCCAGGTCTCTTGGACAGCTAATACATCGAACTCCTTAACAAAATCAATCCAGGTATGATCTATCACCTTAGTATTAAGCCCGTCCACATTCCAAAAACATAGCTTCTGACAATTAATCATCTCTTTCTGAGATCATAGGCACTCCAGCAGTGGGATGTGGGGACTGTTCATGGGATGGATTAACAAATATTTCTTTGTTGATGGGGCTAAAAGTTCCCACTCCCTCCACCGCATCCTCCTTATTACATGAATCAGTCCAGTGCTAGTCCTATTTAAGTGTTCTCTGTTGCTAACAAACTGGGGTTCAAAAGACCTTTCAGGCATAAAACTGATGGAAATAGGCAGAGATGCGTGGTTCCTAGGTATATGAGTGGTTAGTCAATCTACCTCTTCTAAATTATGAAGAGCCTCAAATCTATTATGAACCTGAACGTTAAACTGTTGTTTGTGGTTTGCTAGATAGGGGACTGAATATACCATTGGGTGGGGATCACATGTTGGTTGATAAAAAATAGCCCAAGGGGAGGATGTTTATGCTGGTTTGTGTTATAGCCTGCTCGCTACCTCTAGACAGAATCATTTGCACAAACCGAGGATTAGCAAATGTAAGAACCACACAGTCACCACTTAACCTTTTTTGTCCATGTCCTACCCAGCTTATTCTTCTCACCGTCTTAAATTCTGTAAATAATTTCTCGGAGTGGCCTAGCTTTGTGCCTAGCCAACCTAAACTTTTATTTCTCAATGTCACCCAGGATTCTTCAGTCCCCTGTGGAAGTGTTGGTACATTAGCTAAAATCACAGTATAGGGGGTAGCTGCCGGTGGGAGGTCCAATATGCTAGCTTTATGGGGAATTGCCTGGTTAGCCCAATTAAGATGCACTCCAGAGTTGCCCTTGTCCGCAGCTACCAGAGGTTGTGGACCATGGCCAAATCTTTTAATGATGAATACCTTTGATAGGGATTTGGCACGCCAGAGCTCTGACAATTAAAACAGGGTGGTGATGCAAGCGTATGCGGTGTTGGCAAGGGATCGGACTGTGCGGGGCTATCGCTTGTCATACCATTACCTACAGAGGCTCTCTTAGCCATAGTCCCCCCTGGTACGGCAGACCTCTTTAAGGGGCCCGCATCATCAGGGGACTCCGTTCGCTTAGACATTGAAGATACTAAAACGTCTAGCTTAGTGGCAATGGTAGACATGAATTCTCTAATAAACTTATCTAGAGACTCCAGTATGAGTTTCACAGATTCTAATTCCCGGTTCAAGGAATTTCCACTTTCCACTTCCGAAATACCCCTGGTCTCAAGATTAGTTTTTGATTGAATCTCTACTTTCTTAGCTGATTTTTTAGAAGATTTACGACTAGGATTTGATGCCCCAGGGACAGAATTCTTAGAAGGGACAACAGTAGCTTTTGCATTCCTTGGACGTTTATCTGGGGGCTGAGTCGCACTATCCTGCTCACAACCCGAGATATGATCAGAAATATCCAGAATGCACCCATTTACTTTACCTTCATTTTTTATTGGGCTTGTAGGAGGAGATGGTACAGTGGGTAGACATAATAGCGGGCCTACTACTGTGGCTTCCGCCTCTTTCTCACCCTCTGTACTTAGTTTTTATATATTAATACCTACCTCCACTGTGCTGATTTGCTTTTCTATAGCCCCCATCGCTCCAGTCAAATAATTTAACAGGGTCTGCCTGGGGCCTTCCACCCTACTAGTTTTAGATATACCCTGAGCGTTCCTTTTCCCCATATCAAGGAAATTAAATGGGGCACAGCACAAATAAAATTCGAGGTGCAAAAGTCAATAAAACGCAAATATACACGTCACGCCTCCCTCCCAGACAAAGCAGCTCAGTGCTTACAGTGCATACAACTTCCAAACTTTGCTACTGCTGGGATTCACCGGGCTAATGTCCATGAAAACAGTCTTGGCCGCCCCACAGGCATAAACCAAATATACGTAAAGTTTTGGTAGTTTCTTACTGCACCGAAAGGCCAAGAAATGTGTCCCGGCCCGGCCTCATCCGGTCTATGACGGGCCCGTCTTGGCCCGGTCGCCGTCCGCGCGCATCCCGGGTTGCGTGACTGGGTTCGTCTAAAATAAAGTACTGCAGGGACCAGGCAGAAAGTGCGGCATGCCGGTAGCCCAGGCAAGGGCTCTCAGTAAAGTGCAGGGTGCAAAGCAGCAAAATAGGTCCGTTATAGAGCAGTCTCCCACCATCCTTGACCGGCTCCGCCTCAAGTAGAATACTGCAGGGACCGGGCAGAAAGTGCGGCGTGCAGGTAGCCCAGGCAAGGGCTCTCAGTAAAGTGCAGGGTGCAAAGCAGCAAAATAGGTCAGTTATGGAGCAGTCTCCCACCTTCCTTGACCGGCTCCGCCTCAAGTAGAATACTGCAGGGACCGGGCAGAAAGTGCGGCATGCCGGTAGCCCAGGCAGGGGCTCTCAGTAAAGTGCAGGGTGCAAAGCAGCAAAATAGGTCCGTTATGGAGCAGTCTCAAACCTTCCTTGACTGGCTCCGCCTCAAGTAGAATACTGCAGGGACCGGGCAGAAAGTGCGGCGTGCCGGTAGCCCAGTCAGGTGCTCTCAGTAAAGTGCAGGGTGCAAAGCAGCAAAATAGGTCAGTTATGGAGCAGTCTCCCATCTTCCTTGACCGGCTCCGCCTCAAGTAGAATACTGCAGGGACCGGGCAGAAAGTGCGGCATGCCGGTAGCCCAGGCAGGGGCTCTCAGTAAAGTGCAGGGTGCAAAGCAGCAAAATAGGTCAGTTATGGAGCAGTCTCACACCTTCCTTGACTGGCTCCGCCTCAAGTAGAATACTGCAGGGACCGGGCAGAAAGTGCAGCGTGCCGGGAGCCCAGGCAGGGGCTCTCAGTAAAGTGCAGGGTGCAAAGCAGCAAAATAGGTCCGTTATGGAGCAGTCTCCCACCTTCCTTGATGGGCTCCGCCTCAAGTAGAATACTGCAGGGACCAGGCAGAAAGTGCGGCGTGCCGGTAGCCCAGGCAGGGTCTCTCAGTAAAGTTCAGGGTGCAAAGCAGCAAAATAGGTCCGTTATGGAGCAGTCTCCCGCCTTCCTTGACCGGCTCCGCCTCAAGTAGAATACTGCAGGGACCGGGCAGAAAGTGCGGCGTGCCGGTAGCCCAGGCAGGGGCTCTCAGTAAAGTGCAGGGTGCAAAGCAGCAAAATAGGTCCGTTATGGAGACATCAGTAACGGTTTCATTGTTTTCTTTCTTCAGTTATTCTCCAATCTGGGTTAATATTTTGCATTTTTCTTGGGTGCAGGTGAATCTAATCCAAGTCGCCCCCACCCCCCCGCGCCCGCCCCCAGACTCCCACTCCTAAGTGTTCGGTACTCTTTAATCCAACACCAATTCAGAGCGAGCCTTTAGTCTGGTGTCTTCTAGCCAGTGATAGTGGGTGGTCATAGTTTCAAAATCAAGTATAGTGTGGGTAAGGGTTGGGGTTGTGGCGGGATTAGGAGGCGCACTTTGAAAGTAAAATGCCTGCATGTGTTGGCAGCTGGGGTACCTGCCTTACTTGTCTAGACCTAAAATACTGGGCAATGATCTGTCTGGGTCTTTGTGACAGACCTTTTTTAACACTCATTTTCGAAAACCTGGACAAGTAATTACTTTAACAAAGTCACCTCCTATGGTATTTGCAAGGCACTGGACTTATGTGAGCGTGTCGGTTTTCGCAAATTTATAGATTTGCAGCATTTGCCACATACTCCATCATCTGCCGCATAATCTGCAGATTTTAACAAAAATAAATTTGTTTCTAGCTCACACGGTTCAAAAGTGACTTAAATTGATGCAACGTACTGCCGTGCCGTGTTTTCACCCTAGTATTCACGAAAAAAGGAGAAAATTGTAGTTTTTAAAATATTCTCAATTGAGTTTAAATCTCGTATTTTCCTGGATATATAGGCAAGATTAATAATTAGTCAGCCGTTTAAGTGAAAGTATTATCACTCTGTTTTAATTTGTGATGTGTAGATTTTAATATTGATAATGATTTTAACACACCTTTTTCTTTTTTAAATGTTTGTTTTAAAATGACTTATGGGTCATGAACACACAAACTTTCTTTGAATGAATTACTTAGTGAATAATTAACAGAATGACTGATAAATAAGCAAGTGAGTGAATGAATTGGAGAGTGTGTGAGAGCGATTGAACGACCAAGCAAGGGAGTGAGCGACTTGGGGCTGCCATTGAGTTGATCATGTCAATCATTAGTGATACAAAAACTAAGTAACTGCCAAATCCAGACGATTTCAAGAAACCAGGTGAGGGTGCGAGTGGACCAATAACTAAAGTAAACAGTGTATGAGTGTTTAAAAAGGGGCTACAGCAAAAGCGCAAACAACAAGATATTAGACAAAATGACGGAGTTTGACTACGATAGTGATCATATCTGACAGAGTACATGAGTGAGTAAATTTGCTTGAAAAGGCACTATATGCCCATGCTTTTTTCGAAATTTTCTCGGGGGGAGAACCCCCTGAACCCTCCCTTTAGCAGTCGGGCTTGCTCACTACGCTCACTCGCCACATGTCACCCATCCCAAACTTTTACGCCCACCACTTTCAAATGACACCAGCCACCACTGCCTCAGCTTATCATCAGCTGCAACTACAGGAGGAATAAAGGTCTTTGAACTCTTTTGTGACGTCGTTTGGGGCATATAGTTTTGTCAAAATGTTTTTTAGGTTGGCCTTACCTTATTTTCAGCAATGCTATACTGGTACATGAAAAGAACAGGGAGAAGTATGAAAAGGTATTGATGGATGTTCTGTAGAGAGTGGACAGAAGTGGTTTGACAATCAAGAGAGAAAAATGTGAGTCACAAATGGGTACAGGGAGGTATCTAGGTCACAGAATTTATGGTAAAAGTAAAAGTCCCATGGTTGACTTAGCAGAAGCTGTAGTTAAAACTCCAGTTCCTATTGGCAAACATCAGTTGTAGTCACTTCTCAGGCTAGAAGATTATTGTTCAGAATTCATTTTTCAGTACTGTACAATTTTAAGGCTTTTAATGAAGAAGGGTGCTAGGTGTGTGGTCAGACTACTGCCAGGCAGTGTTTCATACATACCATCAAGGAAGGTGAAGAACATGTCTATGTTCGAATATTTATGTCTACAAGAAAACGATTTTAACAAAGGATGCCGGCCTGCAGAGATTAGGCGCAGTGCTCACCCAGGTGGAGAACGATGAAGAAAAGCTTGTTGCACTTCCCTTTCACTCACTGGAAGGAGCAGAAATCAACTACTAAGTGATGGAACAATAGGAATTGCCATGTGTAGAGGCTAAACAGCACTTCAAGTTATTATTGGGAATTACCTTTATGGTTGGGGCCTTGAGTGGCCGTGTTTTAATGTAAGAGTTGTGAGAGAGAAACATTCAGGACTGACAGGTGAATGGAATGGGGGAGAGAGTTTAACTACAGTGTGGAATTTTTGCAAGATTTATGGAATAAGGCAACTGACTGTCTCTTTTGGTTTCCAATGGATTACTAGAAGTACTGGACTGTGCTTCAGTTACTTGGGTAAGTTTGAGACTGTGAAACAAATAGTGTTGAAAGTGGCAAAGCAAATTGAACCTGTATTGCCCAGTGTGACAGACAAGGTTATAACAGATTAACCCACATTTGGTAACTTATCACATTTGGAATCTGGGAGGAGAGTTGTTTATAATTAAGAACTGGAGATATATGGATTCCACCAATTGGTGTTTGAGATAAGTTTATTAATTTTGCCCATGAATGTAATTTAGGTGGCATATGACAAAGGCCAGAGTTAGGGAGAAATATTGGTAGCCCATGAATGATCTAATAGTTGAGAATATTGTTAAGGAATGCATAAATCGTGCTTTTTCTGGTGAGGTGTGCACCACTGCCATCAGTGGACTTCTCACTGAGACCCAGGACCGAGGCTGAATCTTTGGGAATGATGCTTGAATGTCCTGGACTCCTTGTGGCAGAGGGAAGGCCCAAAACTGCACTGTATTCAGGATGGCTCCAATGAAAGGGAGCCTTTGTGGAGGAGTAAGGTGTGACTTTGGCAAGTTGATAGTGAATTCCAACAATGGAGGTTCGCCGTAATATGGTGATGGTCTATCATTGCCTGAGGCGACCCTCCTTTCAACAGCCAATCATTGAGATAGGGGAAAACTGGTTTCCCTGGCCTCCGAAGGTATGCAGCTACCAATACCATCACTTTTGTGCACGTCCAAAGGACACTGGTGAGGTCAAAAGGGAGTACAGTAAATTGAAAATGCTCCCTGTCTACTTTGAACCGTAGTGTCTGTGGGACTGCAAAACAGGCACATGAAAGTAGGCATCTTGCAGATCCAAAGTCACCATTGAGTCGCCTTGATACAAGGAGACCGAACCTGGGCCAACATGAGCATCTTAAATTTGTTCTTTTGCAAGATGACATTCAGAGGGCAGAAATATAAAATAGGATGAATGTATCTGTCCTTCTTCAGCACGAGGAAATAATGGTAGTAACAGTCAGTCCCTAGTTTTTGAGCATGAATCCTCTCTATGGCTCCTTTGTCCAAAAGTGCCTGGACATCTTGGAGCACGATGGAGAGCTGCTTCTCTGAAAACCACTCTGATGTGGGCAGAAAAATGCAGCGGTTTAGAAGGAATGGCAAGTCATAGCCCCTCTGAACGATTTGAAGGACCCACCTGTCCTATGTTATATTTTGCCACCCTTGGAGAAAATGCTTGATCTCGTCTCACACAGGAAAGGCACACTTAATCAGTCTGCCAACTGTCGCTGCAGCGGTGGGACTGGGATGTTTGCTACCCCTCGTTGCCTGCTTGATCCCCAACCCTGACCTTGAAAGGGCTGGTGTGCCAGTTATGGAGGTGCAGAACCTTGCCATGGTCAGTACACCAAACCTTTAGAGTAGACTTTGAAATGGGTGAAATTACTGAGAGTACTGCCTTATTCAGAACACGGAGGACTAAGAAACATGCCATGACCCAGTTCTCTTTCAAGCGTTCTAACACGGAATCGGCCTTCTCACCAAACAGGCGGAATTTATCAAATGGCATATCTATTAAGGAGGTCTGCATATCACCAAAGAAGCCTGGGGATCTCATCCAAGCATGACACCGAAGCACCACCCTGGTGCAGGCTGCTTTGCACAAACAATGAGTAGTGTATAGTCCAAATAACATATTTTGTGACACCCTGATCATACCACTTGGTTTGAGCCAGGTTCACTTAAAATTCCTCAGGGATTGCAGGCAAGATCGTGCTGAACATGTCCCATGAAGTGTGGGAATATTTCCTAAGCAAACAGCCGGCACTGATTGACTGGAAGACTAGGACGGCCGATGAAAACATCAGTTTTTGTATGCTGCAGTTTTCTTTGACTTTTTGTCGGGGGGTCATGTGGAATGAACAGGCTTCCAGAGGCAATCACAAAAAGAAGTAGCCCTTAACAGTGCCCAGAGCAGATCCCTGCTGGGTGAAAGAAAATCCAAATAGAAAAACTTAGGAAAGAGGTGCAGACAGAGAGTCAATATGTCTGGAGGAACATCTTGCCTCAAATTTCAAATTTATCAGCCGGCATATATCGTTTTAGTGGTGGGCTGCCAGAATAACATCATAGACTTCAGGATGAAGGTCGAAAGCTGTCAAATGCCGCTGCTCAATATCTACGCATGTAGGTGGAGGGTACACAGATTCAGGGGCAGGACCCTCCCCTGTTGCTGCAAATGAAGATCCTCCCAAAGAGCCAGCCTGACCGGAGGTACTATGCTCGTGTTCAACAGCTCAGGATACCAGACTCTACTTGCCCAATACGGAGCCACAAGAATGACTTGGGCCTGGTCGTTCCTGATATTCTTGGGCACTCTGGGCATGAGTGGTATAGTCAGGAATGCATACAAAATGCTGAAGCCCCACTGGAGATGAAAAGTGTCTCAGAGCGAGAGCCACCTTGAAAACTCCAGTGCGTATCCTCAGCAGTGGTAAACAGATCTAACCAAGGTTCTCCCCATCTCCTGAAAAGAGACCTTGCACCACCTCTGGATGGAGATGCCATTCATGATCCGTTAGGCATGGGCAGCTGAGTATGTCCACCCTGGCATTCAGAGAGCCCACAAGGTTTTGAACCATCAGAGAAATCCCCTGACATGCCAGCCATGTCCAGAGATGCAGGGCCTCTTGACAAAGTGTTCGTGACACCACCCGCCCTGTTTATTGCCTTAACACATGGCAGTGGTGTTGTCTGTGAACACCTGCACCAGCCTTCCACTTATCAAAGGAAGTAAGGATTTCAGTGCCAATCGGATCACCCGAAGCTCCAACAGGTTCATGTGAAGCCCCTACTCCACCAGAGGCCAGAGCCCTCGGATCTTCACCTCTCCCAGATGGCCACCCCAGCCCAGGAGAGATGCGTCTGTCAATACAGTCAATTTCGGCTGGGGAAGGGAGAGGGGTCTGACACTGACCCAATAGCAGTTTGTCCGCCACCACTGCAGTACTTTTGCAGTTCCCTCAGAGATCAGGACAACATCGGAGAGATTTCCTTGATGCTGTGCCCACTGGAATTTCAAATCCCACTGCAGAGTCCACATATGCCACCAGCAGGAAGCCACGAGGCCATGCAGCCTCAGAGTCAGTCTCATCAACATCCAGGATAGAGGCTGAAACATCAGCATCATAGCCTAAATATCATTGATCACCCGCTCAGGAAAATATGCCCATACCTGAACTGTGTCCAGAACAGCTCCGATGAAAGGGAGCGTCTTAGAGGGAGTCAGGTATGACTTCGGCTCATTGATAGTAAACCCCAGCAGACGCAGGATGTCCGCTAGAGTCTGTAGATGGTAGACGACTGCCTAGGGTGAGCCTGCCTTCAGCAGCCTATCATCGAGGTAGGGGAAGACTGGAACCCCTGAGCTCCACAGATGAGCTGCAATCGTCATAACCTTGGTGAACATCCGAGGGGGAATGGGAAGGGGGAAGGGAAGCATTGCAAACTGAAAGGGCTCATGGCCAAACGTGAACCACAGGTAATGTCTGTGGACAGTCAGGATGGGGATGTGGAAGTATGTGTCCTGCAAGACCAACAAAACCATTCAGTCTCCTGAGCCCTGGGCAGACAGGGCTTGAGCAAGCATGAACATTTACATGTTCCCTTTTTTAGGAAGAGATTGAGAAGGACAAAATCCTCCATCCTTTTTGGCACCAGAAAGTAGAGGGAATAGCAACTATAACCTACTTCTGATGCCGGCACCCTCTCAATGGATCCCTTGGCCTATTGAGCCAATGCTTCCTGACAGAGAAAGGAGAGGTGGTCCTCCCTCACCCAATCATAAGTGGGTGGCATGAGTGGAGGGTGGCCACAAAGGGAATCCCCTTAGGATAATCTGTTAAACCCAATGGTTAGAAGAAATCGACCTCCAGTGGTGCAGGTGGTAGCTTAACCTGCCCCCCGTTAATGCCCATGAAGGTAGGTGGGCAAACTAAAGGGGACTGGATGCTGTAGATGTTTGGGGGTGATAGACTGGCCCGACCTCTTGCTACCTGTCACATGTGGTCTGTGGGAACCGTGTCCTCAGCCAGGAAAAGTCTGGGAAGACTGTTGGCCGTGATGGCTGGGAGGGTATGAACCTGGCCAGAAATCTCTTTGATGGGCATGAAATGGGCAGAGGGTGGACTGGGTTTGCTGAGGGGCCAAGGAGAGACCCAAGGACCTGGCTGTGGCTCTGCTATCCTTAAATTACCCAAGCACCTAGTCCGCCTTCTCACCAAAAAGGTGAGAGCCATCAAAGGGCATGTCCATGAGCGAGACTTGAACATGCCCTGAAAATCCAGTGTTTTCCAGTCAGGCATGGCCCCCTAAGGGTTACCAACAATGAAATTGATCTACGCAGTGAGTCGATCATGTCCAGTCCACATCGTATGGTGAACTATACTGCATCTCTCCCGTCAGCAATAGCTTAGGAGAGTATGGCTTTGGCATCCTCGGAGCCCATAGTCAGCACTTGTGCACCTGAGTCCCAGATCGTATAGGAGTATCTGCCCAAGAGGCACATGGTGTTCATCACTTGCAGGGCTAGGCAGGCAGAAGAGAACATCCTCTTCACAAAGGTATCCAGTCTCTTGATTTACTATCCAGTGGAGTGGTAGAGAATGCCCCAGTATTGACCCTAGAGGTGAAGGCTTAGACCACCAAGCTCTAACAAGTGGGATTCTGGGTAAGGAAACTGGGGCCCCCAGGAGTGGCAGCAGGCAATTATCCTGTGCACATGAGCCCCTGTAGTGCAGGGCTTGGACAAGGCTATAGTAGGACATCGGTAAGGGCTGCATTAAAGGGTATAAGGATTCAGATGGGGCAGCTCCTGGCTGAAGCACCTCTGTCAAGACATTCGTCTTGACTGCCATTGAGGGCTACTGATGGTCCAAAAAGTCAGCCCCCCTGCACACCGCCATAGTATCCTCCATAGTCAAGGTCAAGGGAGAGACCAAGCCAGTGTACCGTGAGATGTTTTACCCAGTGGCATCTACCAGTTCCTCATACCAGTTGTCCACAGTATCATTTGGGGATGCTGGTATCCATAGGGCCCTCGGACCCCTCCCATCCATCCCCCTCTCCAGGACTGTCAAATGCAAAAGGCCCTGGGACGGCATGGTCCTGGTCTGCACTGAAACCGGCATCGAACGACACCCGGCAGCCAGCATGTTGGAGTCAGGAATGACGATGGGGATGACACCACTGTGGAGCATTGGCAACGCAGGGAGCATTGGTACAGGAGCGGGTGCCAAGGAAGGTTATAGTCTCACAGGAGACGCTGGTCCACATCCAACACCATATCTATTGGAAATGGCCTTTCCTAGGGTGCTTTCATTCGACTTTTCACTTTTGTCCCTCATGGTTTTCTGCTGATCTATGTGCTAAAACAACAATTGATGGACTGAATGCAGAACAATGTCATACATTCACCCCAGTACAGAGATCTGGGCCTAAATCCATCGTTTTTTTGCTCACCATGCCGTTCCAGTTTGAACCCAGCCATATGCAAATCAGTCTTGACCCTGTGCCTCATGGGAACAGTCCAGCCCGAACTGCCAAGCCAGGTCCTCCCTGGACTGGAAACAAGCATCCTAGGACCGGTTTCAGGGTTTCACCCCTCTTCAGCCAGGATAGCTTGATTCCAGTGGCATGGAGAGCAAGGGACCCACGTCTGGGCATACCCTTCCCACTCGGGGTGACAAATGCAAAAACAACAATTGATGGACTGAATGCAGAACAATGTCATACATTCACCCCAGTACAGAGATCTGGGCCTAAATCCATCGTTTTTTTGCTCACCATGCCGTTCCAGTTTGAACCCAGCCATATGCAAATCAGTCTTGACCCTGTGCCTCATGGGAACAGTCCAGCCCGAACTGCCAAGCCAGGTCCTCCCTGGACTGGAAACAAGCATCCTAGGACCGGTTTCAGGGTTTCACCCCTCTTCAGCCAGGATAGCTTGATTCCAGTGGCATGGAGAGCAAGGGACCCACGTCTGGGCATACCCTTCCCACTCGGGGTGACAAATGCAAAAACAACAATTGATGGACTGAATGCAGAACAATGTCATACATTCACCCCAGTACAGAGATCTGGGCCTAAATCCATCGTTTTTTTGCTCACCATGCCGTTCCAGTTTGAACCCAGCCATATGCAAATCAGTCTTGACCCTGTGCCTCATGGGAACAGTCCAGCCCGAACTGCCAAGCCAGGTCCTCCCTGGACTGGAAACAAGCATCCTAGGACCGGTTTCAGGGTTTCACCCCTCTTCAGCCAGGATAGCTTGATTCCAGTGGCATGGAGAGCAAGGGACCCACGTCTGGGCATACCCTTCCCACTCGGGGTGACAAATGCAAAAACAACAATTGATGGACTGAATGCAGAACAATGTCATACATTCACCCCAGTACAGAGATCTGGGCCTAAATCCATCGTTTTTTTGCTCACCATGCCGTTCCAGTTTGAACCCAGCCATATGCAAATCAGTCTTGACCCTGTGCCTCATGGGAACAGTCCAGCCCGAACTGCCAAGCCAGGTCCTCCCTGGACTGGAAACAAGCATCCTAGGACCGGTTTCAGGGTTTCACCCCTCTTCAGCCAGGATAGCTTGATTCCAGTGGCATGGAGAGCAAGGGACCCACGTCTGGGCATACCCTTCCCACTCGGGGTGACAAATGCAAAAACAACAATTGATGGACTGAATGCAGAACAATGTCATACATTCACCCCAGTACAGAGATCTGGGCCTAAATCCATCGTTTTTTTGCTCACCATGCCGTTCCAGTTTGAACCCAGCCATATGCAAATCAGTCTTGACCCTGTGCCTCATGGGAACAGTCCAGCCCGAACTGCCAAGCCAGGTCCTCCCTGGACTGGAAACAAGCATCCTAGGACCGGTTTCAGGGTTTCACCCCTCTTCAGCCAGGATAGCTTGATTCCAGTGGCATGGAGAGCAAGGGACCCACGTCTGGGCATACCCTTCCCACTCGGGGTGACAAATGCAAAAACAACAATTGATGGACTGAATGCAGAACAATGTCATACATTCACCCCAGTACAGAGATCTGGGCCTAAATCCATCGTTTTTTTGCTCACCATGCCGTTCCAGTTTGAACCCAGCCATATGCAAATCAGTCTTGACCCTGTGCCTCATGGGAACAGTCCAGCCCGAACTGCCAAGCCAGGTCCTCCCTGGACTGGAAACAAGCATCCTAGGACCGGTTTCAGGGTTTCACCCCTCTTCAGCCAGGATAGCTTGATTCCAGTGGCATGGAGAGCAAGGGACCCACGTCTGGGCATACCCTTCCCACTCGGGGTGACAAATGCAAAAACAACAATTGATGGACTGAATGCAGAACAATGTCATACATTCACCCCAGTACAGAGATCTGGGCCTAAATCCATCGTTTTTTTGCTCACCATGCCGTTCCAGTTTGAACCCAGCCATATGCAAATCAGTCTTGACCCTGTGCCTCATGGGAACAGTCCAGCCCGAACTGCCAAGCCAGGTCCTCCCTGGACTGGAAACAAGCATCCTAGGACCGGTTTCAGGGTTTCACCCCTCTTCAGCCAGGATAGCTTGATTCCAGTGGCATGGAGAGCAAGGGACCCACGTCTGGGCATACCCTTCCCACTCGGGGTGACAAATGCAAAAACAACAATTGATGGACTGAATGCAGAACAATGTCATACATTCACCCCAGTACAGAGATCTGGGCCTAAATCCATCGTTTTTTTGCTCACCATGCCGTTCCAGTTTGAACCCAGCCATATGCAAATCAGTCTTGACCCTGTGCCTCATGGGAACAGTCCAGCCCGAACTGCCAAGCCAGGTCCTCCCTGGACTGGAAACAAGCATCCTAGGACCGGTTTCAGGGTTTCACCCCTCTTCAGCCAGGATAGCTTGATTCCAGTGGCATGGAGAGCAAGGGACCCACGTCTGGGCATACCCTTCCCACTCGGGGTGACAAATGCAAAAACAACAATTGATGGACTGAATGCAGAACAATGTCATACATTCACCCCAGTACAGAGATCTGGGCCTAAATCCATCGTTTTTTTGCTCACCATGCCGTTCCAGTTTGAACCCAGCCATATGCAAATCAGTCTTGACCCTGTGCCTCATGGGAACAGTCCAGCCCGAACTGCCAAGCCAGGTCCTCCCTGGACTGGAAACAAGCATCCTAGGACCGGTTTCAGGGTTTCACCCCTCTTCAGCCAGGATAGCTTGATTCCAGTGGCATGGAGAGCAAGGGACCCACGTCTGGGCATACCCTTCCCACTCGGGGTGACAAATGCAAAAACAACAATTGATGGACTGAATGCAGAACAATGTCATACATTCACCCCAGTACAGAGATCTGGGCCTAAATCCATCGTTTTTTTGCTCACCATGCCGTTCCAGTTTGAACCCAGCCATATGCAAATCAGTCTTGACCCTGTGCCTCATGGGAACAGTCCAGCCCGAACTGCCAAGCCAGGTCCTCCCTGGACTGGAAACAAGCATCCTAGGACCGGTTTCAGGGTTTCACCCCTCTTCAGCCAGGATAGCTTGATTCCAGTGGCATGGAGAGCAAGGGACCCACGTCTGGGCATACCCTTCCCACTCGGGGTGACAAATGCAAAAACAACAATTGATGGACTGAATGCAGAACAATGTCATACATTCACCCCAGTACAGAGATCTGGGCCTAAATCCATCGTTTTTTTGCTCACCATGCCGTTCCAGTTTGAACCCAGCCATATGCAAATCAGTCTTGACCCTGTGCCTCATGGGAACAGTCCAGCCCGAACTGCCAAGCCAGGTCCTCCCTGGACTGGAAACAAGCATCCTAGGACCGGTTTCAGGGTTTCACCCCTCTTCAGCCAGGATAGCTTGATTCCAGTGGCATGGAGAGCAAGGGACCCACGTCTGGGCATACCCTTCCCACTCGGGGTGACAAATGCAAAAACAACAATTGATGGACTGAATGCAGAACAATGTCATACATTCACCCCAGTACAGAGATCTGGGCCTAAATCCATCGTTTTTTTGCTCACCATGCCGTTCCAGTTTGAACCCAGCCATATGCAAATCAGTCTTGACCCTGTGCCTCATGGGAACAGTCCAGCCCGAACTGCCAAGCCAGGTCCTCCCTGGACTGGAAACAAGCATCCTAGGACCGGTTTCAGGGTTTCACCCCTCTTCAGCCAGGATAGCTTGATTCCAGTGGCATGGAGAGCAAGGGACCCACGTCTGGGCATACCCTTCCCACTCGGGGTGACAAATGCAAAAACAACAATTGATGGACTGAATGCAGAACAATGTCATACATTCACCCCAGTACAGAGATCTGGGCCTAAATCCATCGTTTTTTTGCTCACCATGCCGTTCCAGTTTGAACCCAGCCATATGCAAATCAGTCTTGACCCTGTGCCTCATGGGAACAGTCCAGCCCGAACTGCCAAGCCAGGTCCTCCCTGGACTGGAAACAAGCATCCTAGGACCGGTTTCAGGGTTTCACCCCTCTTCAGCCAGGATAGCTTGATTCCAGTGGCATGGAGAGCAAGGGACCCACGTCTGGGCATACCCTTCCCACTCGGGGTGACAAATGCAAAAACAACAATTGATGGACTGAATGCAGAACAATGTCATACATTCACCCCAGTACAGAGATCTGGGCCTAAATCCATCGTTTTTTTGCTCACCATGCCGTTCCAGTTTGAACCCAGCCATATGCAAATCAGTCTTGACCCTGTGCCTCATGGGAACAGTCCAGCCCGAACTGCCAAGCCAGGTCCTCCCTGGACTGGAAACAAGCATCCTAGGACCGGTTTCAGGGTTTCACCCCTCTTCAGCCAGGATAGCTTGATTCCAGTGGCATGGAGAGCAAGGGACCCACGTCTGGGCATACCCTTCCCACTCGGGGTGACAAATGCAAAAACAACAATTGATGGACTGAATGCAGAACAATGTCATACATTCACCCCAGTACAGAGATCTGGGCCTAAATCCATCGTTTTTTTGCTCACCATGCCGTTCCAGTTTGAACCCAGCCATATGCAAATCAGTCTTGACCCTGTGCCTCATGGGAACAGTCCAGCCCGAACTGCCAAGCCAGGTCCTCCCTGGACTGGAAACAAGCATCCTAGGACCGGTTTCAGGGTTTCACCCCTCTTCAGCCAGGATAGCTTGATTCCAGTGGCATGGAGAGCAAGGGACCCACGTCTGGGCATACCCTTCCCACTCGGGGTGACAAATGCAAAAACAACAATTGATGGACTGAATGCAGAACAATGTCATACATTCACCCCAGTACAGAGATCTGGGCCTAAATCCATCGTTTTTTTTGCTCACCATGCCGTTCCAGTTTGAACCCAGCCATATGCAAATCAGTCTTGACCCTGTGCCTCATGGGAACAGTCCAGCCCGAACTGCCAAGCCAGGTCCTCCCTGGACTGGAAACAAGCATCCTAGGACCGGTTTCAGGGTTTCACCCCTCTTCAGCCAGGATAGCTTGATTCCAGTGGCATGGAGAGCAAGGGACCCACGTCTGGGCATACCCTTCCCACTCGGGGTGACAAATGCAAAAACAACAATTGATGGACTGAATGCAGAACAATGTCATACATTCACCCCAGTACAGAGATCTGGGCCTAAATCCATCGTTTTTTTGCTCACCATGCCGTTCCAGTTTGAACCCAGCCATATGCAAATCAGTCTTGACCCTGTGCCTCATGGGAACAGTCCAGCCCGAACTGCCAAGCCAGGTCCTCCCTGGACTGGAAACAAGCATCCTAGGACCGGTTTCAGGGTTTCACCCCTCTTCAGCCAGGATAGCTTGATTCCAGTGGCATGGAGAGCAAGGGACCCACGTCTGGGCATACCCTTCCCACTCGGGGTGACAAATGCAAAAACAACAATTGATGGACTGAATGCAGAACAATGTCATACATTCACCCCAGTACAGAGATCTGGGCCTAAATCCATCGTTTTTTTGCTCACCATGCCGTTCCAGTTTGAACCCAGCCATATGCAAATCAGTCTTGACCCTGTGCCTCATGGGAACAGTCCAGCCCGAACTGCCAAGCCAGGTCCTCCCTGGACTGGAAACAAGCATCCTAGGACCGGTTTCAGGGTTTCACCCCTCTTCAACCAGGATAGCTTGATTCCAGTGGCATGGAGAGCAAGGGACCCACGTCTGGGCATACCCTTCCCACTCGGGGTGACAAATGCAAAAACAACAATTGATGGACTGAATGCAGAACAATGTCATACATTCACCCCAGTACAGAGATCTGGGCCTAAATCCATCGTTTTTTTGCTCACCATGCCGTTCCAGTTTGAACCCAGCCATATGCAAATCAGTCTTGACCCTGTGCCTCATGGGAACAGTCCAGCCCGAACTGCCAAGCCAGGTCCTCCCTGGACTGGAAACAAGCATCCTAGGACCGGTTTCAGGGTTTCACCCCTCTTCAGCCAGGATAGCTTGATTCCAGTGGCATGGAGAGCAAGGGACCCACGTCTGAGCATACCCTTCCCACTCGGGGTGACAAATGCAAAAACAACAATTGATGGACTGAATGCAGAACAATGTCATACATTCACCCCAGTACAGAGATCTGGGCCTAAATCCATCGTTTTTTTGCTCACCATGCCGTTCCAGTTTGAACCCAGCCATATGCAAATCAGTCTTGACCCTGTGCCTCATGGGAACAGTCCAGCCCGAACTGCCAAGCCAGGTCCTCCCTGGACTGGAAACAAGCATCCTAGGACCGGTTTCAGGGTTTCACCCCTCTTCAGCCAGGATAGCTTGATTCCAGTGGCATGGAGAGCAAGGGACCCACGTCTGGGCATACCCTTCCCACTCGGGGTGACAAATGCAAAAACAACAATTGATGGACTGAATGCAGAACAATGTCATACATTCACCCCAGTACAGAGATCTGGGCCTAAATCCATCGTTTTTTTGCTCACCATGCCGTTCCAGTTTGAACCCAGCCATATGCAAATCAGTCTTGACCCTGTGCCTCATGGGAACAGTCCAGCCCGAACTGCCAAGCCAGGTCCTCCCTGGACTGGAAACAAGCATCCTAGGACCGGTTTCAGGGTTTCACCCCTCTTCAGCCAGGATAGCTTGATTCCAGTGGCATGGAGAGCAAGGGACCCACGTCTGGGCATACCCTTCCCACTCGGGGTGACAAATGCAAAAACAACAATTGATGGACTGAATGCAGAACAATGTCATACATTCACCCCAGTACAGAGATCTGGGCCTAAATCCATCGCTTTTTTTTTTTTTTTTTTTTTTTTGCTCACCATGCCGTTCCAGTTTGAACCCAGCCATATGCAAATCAGTCTTGACCCTGTGCCTCATGGGAACAGTCCAGCCCGAACTGCCAAGCCAGGTCCTCCCTGGACTGGAAACAAGCATCCTAGGACCATCTAAACTGGGGTGGTGTAGTGGGCAAAAGAACGATGGATTTAACCCAGATCTCTTGACTGGGGGAGAATGTATGCATTGTCAGCATTCCGTCCATCATTTGTTTGTTGTAACGCTTTTCACCCTAAGTGGGATGGGTATTCCCAGACGTGGGACCCGTGCTCACTACGCCACTGGAGTCAAGCTATCCTGGCTGATGACGGCTGATAGCCAGAAACCGGTCCTAGGATGCTTGATTCCGGTCCAGGGAAGACATGGCTTGGCAGTTCGGGCTGGACTGTTCCCATGAGGCACAGGGTCAAGACTGATTTGCATATGGCCATGTCTAAACTGGGGTGGTGTAGTGGGCAAAAGAACGATGGATTTAACCCAGATCTCTTGACTGGGGGAGAATGTATGCATTGTCAGCATTCCGTCCATCATTTGTTTGTTGTAACGCTTTTCACCCTAAGTGGGATGGGTATTCCCAGACGTGGGACCCGTGCTCACTACGCCACTGGAGTCAAGCTATCCTGGCTGATGACGGCTGATAGCCAGAAACCGGTCCTAGGATGCTTGATTCCGGTCCAGGGAAGACATGGCTTGGCAGTTCGGGCTGGACTGTTCCCATGAGGCACAGGGTCAAGACTGATTTGCATATGGCCATGTCTAAACTGGGGTGGTGTAGTGGGCAAAAGAACGATGGATTTAACCCAGATCTCTTGACTGGGGGAGAATGTATGCATTGTCAGCATTCCGTCCATCATTTGTTTGTTGTAACGCTTTTCACCCTAAGTGGGATGGGTATTCCCAGACGTGGGACCCGTGCTCACTACGCCACTGGAGTCAAGCTATCCTGGCTGATGACGGCTGATAGCCAGAAACCGGTCCTAGGATGCTTGATTCCGGTCCAGGGAAGACATGGCTTGGCAGTTCGGGCTGGACTGTTCCCATGAGGCACAGGGTCAAGACTGATTTGCATATGGCCATGTCTAAACTGGGGTGGTGTAGTGGGCAAAAGAACGATGGATTTAACCCAGATCTCTTGACTGGGGGAGAATGTATGCATTGTCAGCATTCCGTCCATCATTTGTTTGTTGTAACGCTTTTCACCCTAAGTGGGATGGGTATTCCCAGACGTGGGACCCGTGCTCACTACGCCACTGGAGTCAAGCTATCCTGGCTGATGACGGCTGATAGCCAGAAACCGGTCCTAGGATGCTTGATTCCGGTCCAGGGAAGACATGGCTTGGCAGTTCGGGCTGGACTGTTCCCATGAGGCACAGGGTCAAGACTGATTTGCATATGGCCATGTCTAAACTGGGGTGGTGTAGTGGGCAAAAGAACGATGGATTTAACCCAGATCTCTTGACTGGGGGAGAATGTATGCATTGTCAGCATTCCGTCCATCATTTGTTTGTTGTAACGATCTATGTGCTAGCCTTGGAAATTGGAGTGCTTTGATACTGCCATTCAGTGCCAAGACCCTGTGTTTGCCATATACATACTGGTGATTGGTGTATACGTGATTGGCTGATTTGAGTTAGCTGCAGGTCCCTTGTCCAGTGGTAAGACATATACCTAGGGCATGTCACTCAAATGCTACTCTGTGGGCCTGCAGCACTGGTTGTGCCACCCATGGAGGTAACTCTTGAATTGTACCACATGTTTGCCATGGCGGGGCCTGTGTGTGCAGGGTACTGTTACTCAGCTTGGCGTTTAAAAGTTATTTGCTAAGGTTCTGCATGTCTCTCGCTATATCTGAGTACTCCCTGGGGGCAGGGTGCGATGTAGGGAAGAGGGAGGGCATATGCACGTGTGCGCTACATGCCCTAGCAGTGATTAACATTAGATGGTGTGTTCAGTACTGTGAGGCCTGCTTCTCGCATTGATTGACATGGGCGATCTATGGAAAGGCGATTGAGAGTATTTCCTATGCACAGAAGAGTAGCATTATAGTGTTTGGTATTGATGGATTAGTAATGGCAAATCCTCCCCAGTAATGAGAGTGGATTTGACACTACTAATGTGAAAATGCCATTTTGGGGATATTGGGCATTTCTATGCTCCTGACTATCTGTGTGCCTGCCCACATGCTTCAGTCTACATCTGGGTGCTGGGGGGACAGCTACATCTGTGCATTTCTGATCTATGGCCATAAACTAGGGGCACTTACTGCAGACCTCTGACTCTGAGTGGCATTTCTGGGACAGATATGAAAGGGTTGAATTGGCACCTGCATTCCAAGGGGAAGGGTCATGGCCCACTAAAGATATTGATAAAGCCTCTCAGGGTGGAATGGCAGACAGGACTAGATTTAGAGGGGGGCCTTTGCATTTAAAAAGTGGCCTTTTGAACTGATCTCATCTTCAAAGGGCATTGTGGGTATAACTACTGGGGCTCTGTCCTCGGGAGTTGAGAGACGCTTGCGGGATTGGAACCATGATACGCTGGTTCAAAGCTGGGACACTGACAAGAGGAACCATTGGGCCAGGAAAGACTGCAACTAGATTATCCGCAGACTTGTGGTGGTCTGGGGCTTGTTGAGCTCCAGGAAGGAGATTATCATTTGGTGGATTTTGCTTAGATGTTGCTGACCTGCAGCTAATTGGCAACTGTCTGGCCCGGGCCCTAAGCACTCTTCAAGGGCCAGTTGACTGGCCTCCTGTCCACGAGATACCAGGGATAGAAAGGATCTACCCATTTCCACGAGATGGGAAGAACCGTTGAGGGTGCAGCAGAGAAGGGTGGAAGTTACCATCGGTTGGGACAAGGACTGGCCCTATGTTTGCAGTAATGCATCGGAGTGTGCTTGTAAATATTAGAGGCCCAACTGGGGTCCTGTAATGTGAGTTGCTCGGGGGGTGCTGGGGAAGTTTGCAGACTCCAAGGGACCCAAGCTTGCAACTGGAAACCTGTGCTAGCTCACACTTCGTATCATGTGGTGTCCGAGGGGTGTTGGGGACGTTTGCCAAGTCCACGGGACCAGAGCTGGAATCCTGAACTGTCTCCGACCTCCAGATTGGGAGGACAAAAGTGTCTGACATCACAGTCTCAGTGCGAGGTAACCGGCTCCCTCTCCCCTGACCCACACCACAAGATACTCTGTTGTTAGTAACATCGTAACCGGACCCGAGGGGTCATGTTGTGCCTTGTGTGCACCCACAGCTGGCTGCCAGGAGCAACTGCAGATCACACGTTCACCTGGGGGAACCATTTTTCCAAATTGGAAGCACGCCAGCATCTGGTGTCACAGTCTGTTGCCCTCAGGGGGGTAGTAGAAAGTACCTCCTTGAAGAAACCCCAAAGCCTCAATAGTGTTCCTCATACCTTTAACAGAATAGACAGAATCTAACATTGTACCAATTGAGAAAAGGTTCTCCTCATGCTGCACCTGTTCTGTGTTGAACAAAGCTGGTGTTGCCACCACCTTTACTGTGACCATTGTTTGCTGAGTGACATTTGCATTACTGTGTTGAATGAAGCTTGCATTGCTGTTGTCCGTGCCGTACCTCATCTGGGTGTTGTGTGATGCTTGCGACACAGTCATGCTGTACCTATTCTGCTGTCTTGTGTGCATCTCTCGGCATGGTGTTTGTTGTCTTGAACTGCTGATGCCTGTTTCTATGTTGTGCCTGCTTTGATGGTCTTTGATGTTAAAATGGCTGCTAACGTGTTGCCCAGCACCTGGTGGGTGGCGAGGTCTGTAATTATGCTGATCAGCATGCACTGCTGTATAAAACTGGGATAGGCAAGCACTGCCCGCAATTTTACTGTTCACTGTGGGTGTATCTATGTGGGGATATATAGTCTTGCCTGCTGCTGCCTGGTCTGTACTTACACTGTTTGTGTATGGGACCTTTTAACTTTGCTGTCTATGTGCAGCAGCTCTTATGATCAGGGGGAATCTTGCATATCTGCAGACTGCTAAGCTACCATTATTTTCCTGTGCAAGGTAGGCTGCTATTTGTGCAGTCTATTTCTACCTCTTTTGTGTAACCAAAGCATGCACTGCTGCTGCCTGTGCTGCATCTGATCTCTGTGAGCAGGAAATGAGCATTGCTTCTGCCTCTTCTCGGTGTGTGGGAAGCTTGCATTGGTGCAGCCCATATTGTGGCTGTACGAGAAGCCTGTACTGCTCCATTCCCAATTTGGTTGGTTTGTTGTGCTCTTTAAGTTGAATCAGCTCTTTGGGCCACATGTATGTACCTTTCTTAAGGTCACAAATGGCTGATTCGCAGAATTCAGGCCTGTTGCACAGGAAAAAATGCTTTTTCTATGTACTAAACCCTATTTGCGATTTGCTAACCTATTACTGAATCGCAAATAGGGTTTGCAATTCAGTGTTAGAAAGGAGCAGGTTTAGGACGTCCCTTCCAATTAACAAATCGCACCGGTAGCTAAGACTGTTTTGCGACAGAGATGCGGTCGCAGAACATTCGTATTTTACCAGCAACTGTTATGTTTCATATAGGTAACCCAATATAGACTCAGGTAGTCACCTAATCTTTCACCTATATTCTCCCTTACCATTACACTACATAGCAGTTCTTGGGACTGACCTTTTACCTAGCTATGGTACTGCTTACAGGACGAGGGTTTTCCCTGAAAACTTGCCTCATCCATTATGTATGAGGATTCTTGGAAACTCATCAGGACTACCATCTCCTGCATAATAACTATGTATAAGGGTCGTTCCTTCCGTCATCCTAAGTCTGACATGACACAGCAAGGTAGAACCCCTGAGGGTACCACTTTGGGTATATAAACACCATCTTTTGCTGAGGTAGACAGAGGAGAAAAGGACTTCCATGCTGACACACTGATGCGAAACGCTGAAGTTCCTGCAGACAGACACGCCAGCTCGCAGTGGTCTGACATCCCTTCTGGGGTATCCATCTCGAGACCAAGACAGGGTCCCACAGTCTCTCACTTTAGTGTATGGGGTTGACTTTATCCTAGAGGGATTCTAGGCTCTACACCCACATACATGCTAGGTACATTTAGGTATATCTAGTTAGGGTCGCATCGTAGGAGTGCACATTTTTACTGTCATGTATTTTATATACCTGCCTGTATTCATTGTTTTAGCACTATGGTGGGAATCTAACATCCTTTTACTCTGTTGGTGCTTATACTCATTTATATCCGTTTCTATCTTATGGTTGTTTCAGCACACCTATTTTACACTAGGATGACGCTGGTTCAATAAATGCTTATTGGAAAAACATCCCCACGGTTTATTCGGTGTATCTCTCTGAGACAAAGTGAGCACGAGTGACTGAGCGAAAGTGCTGTACTGTTTCCACAATCCCTATTGGGACAAACTTGTCATGTTCAATAGTTGCCAAGAACTATTCTCTCCTTGGTAAGAGGGGTTTCTAGTGGCACCTTGAGCTAGCTGGTATACAGGCTAACATACCCGGTTGGGGGGTCCAGAATCAGTCTGGACACCAATCCTAAAGTCTATGTTGTCTAAACCCGCAGATCCTAAACAGGTTAATAGGAACTACAGGACACAACTTCAAGTTGGTGGTAACCCTTCGCAAATGGGAAGAGTTCCCCAAGGGACCCCTTTCCCTTTGTGAATGGTAGTACAAACTTTTTTCAGAGCAGGCAGTGGTCCCACTGACTACTGCCTGCTCTTACAAAATGAAAAGAAAACTTTTCTTTTTCACGCAACCCGTTTTCCTTTAACAAAAAAACGGGCTGCATTTGGGAAAAAAATTATTATTTAAAAGCAATCACGGACATGGTGGTATGCTGAACCCAGCATGCCGCCTTCCCGTTGATTTTAGTGATTCCTAATGGGTCGCAAAGAGCGACCGACCTACCTCATTAAGGGCCATATGTAGGAAGCCAAATACCGGTCGGGAACGGCCGATTTTCGGTAAATATCCCATTACCGACCGGTATTTAGGCTTTTGCTATGTAGGGGGCATATTTCAGGATTCTGTAATTTACCGAATCGGTAAAATTACCGATTCGGTAATTTTACCGATTCGGTAAATACCGAATCCTGAAATGATATGTAGGTAACACTCAAATGAGTGATGTCTAGGAAAAAGAATTCGGTATTTACCACCAAATATAGGTTGGTGATAAATACCGAATACATTGCAAAAAGCAATATTTTGCTGAAAGAAGAGTGCCATGTGGCAGACATACATGCCCTTAGGGCATGTATGTCCGCCACATGTGCACACATGCAGGAATCAGGGGTGCAACAGGGTGTCAATGTGACACCCTGCCACCCTTGAATGTGCTCCCCCCATTACCAAATCGGTATTTACCGATTCGGTAATGGTAACTGGCTTCCCATTGATTCCTATGGGCCTCCTGGCCCATAGGAATCAATGGGAAGCTATGCATCATTACCGAATCGGTAAATACCGATTCTAAATTACCGACCCTTTCTGAATTGGTAAATATTACCGATTGATTACCTACATCACATTTACAGATTCATAAATACCGAATCGGTAAAATTCGGTATTTATGAGTCGGTAAATGTGACCCTACCTACACATGGCCCTAAGATTCATGAGGCAGGTCGATTTGTTGCCCATTAGGAAACTCATGGAGTTTCATACATTAGGAGTAGCGATTACCTAGTATTGATTTGTGCGATAGAAAATTGTTATTTTTCTACCTTCATTGCATGGACCAACACATTCTAATTTCCAGTGCCTCAAGTGTCCTGCAAACCGAAACCGAACAGCGACCAGGTTCTGCTGCTGTCTGTGCACTGAGAGCAGGGACACCCATCAGATTCTTTAAATTGCGCATGTCATTGCCGCCCTCTAGTGGCCCCAGGAGGTTTTATTTCGACATCTCTGAGAAAGAGGAAAAACAAAGCGTTGACGTTCTAATAATGTCCTGCATGTGCTGGGGGTGCACAGTGTACAGTGACGTTGGGAAAGGGGTGCAGGAGGTGCAGGACGTGGAGCAGCACAATCCGAAAACCGGAAGAAGCAAAATTAGCAATAAGAAGCAATTTTATGTATTTTTTCATGGGGAATTTACTGGATGTTGAAAACAGACTTAGCCCAAGAGTTCGAACCATTTATTAGAAGAAACTGTTACAATTTTTTTTTTTTTTTTAAACACGGTGACCTATGTTTACTTTTCTTTCTCTGAATGGAATTTTGTAGCTTCAAAGTAGCGAAACTCCCCTGTGGTGCATGGAAGTTTGAAAGCAGGTAGCTACAGTATATTAACGGCTTTGTAACACACACAGGCAAAGTGAAACATTCTTGCTTTCCAAATTGAGCGGTACAAGTATTTCAACCATAGCGATAGTACAAACGAGGCATGTTTCTCTTAATTCTTAATTAGTATGATGGGAATACATTAATTAGAAGAATAAAAAAAAAACTCTGATGTTTTAGCTATCCATTTTAAATTTACTTTTTCATTTAAAATGGATGCTACAATTACCAACCCAAAAATCACCGAGATCTTAGATAGTATGTGCAGAAATCAAATTTCACCACAATACTTTGCACGATAACATTGGTTTTGTGGTAACGTGTTTAAGTGAGGCTGTGTTACAGAATCAGAGACATGCGCCATACTACCAGCAAAACATTGGTCATAGTTAAAAAGACTCAATGGAGCGCATTGGACACACTTCGATTGCTGGAATAGTTATTGTAACCTCATGTATGTCCAGTGGTCGAAGTGGGGAAAAAAAAGTAGGGGAACTGTGGGCGGAGCATCAGGGGGCGGGAATATTCCGAGGATCGGGTCAGTGGGCGGAGTCAGAGGTGTGGCTAGAAAGAGCAAAACATCCCAATTTTTAGTATGTTTGGCATTTCACTGACGAGTTACAGCTTATAATGTTATTTAATGCAACCAATAGATACACGTTTATTTGAGGTTTAATAGATGAGTTATTGACATTAAAATACATTTACAATTTGGGTTACGTATTCAATCACAGAATGTCCCAAATACGCATATAGGTGGAATCATAAGCCATTTGTGTCCGAGTCATGCAGTTTCTTTCATTAGCACTTCTCCTCCCTTTTTCTAACCAATTCTGAACATAACATTTGGCTTTAGATACGATGACAGGAAGCCCCACGTGTTGGGGAGCACTGTTGATGACATCATTCTGTGCCCCACAGTCAATGCAAAATTGTATTCATTTGTTTTTACATGCTTCAAGCAACATGTCATGAAGCCAGCATTAGATGCCTCTTAGTTTCCTGCTATTGTATCTAGACCTAGCACTCTAAAACAACCCAGACCTGTTGGTTTTGCAGATGCTTTTAGCAGTATCAGATGAATGAGATACATCTATTTTATGAGTAGTTTGTGTAATTACCACTCAAGTTAGATAGCAATCAGAATTGCAAATGCATCAATTCTGAAATGATGAGACTCAAACATTGGTAGAGTCAAAAATAGGTAGTGGTCCTCAGATTATTTCAATCAGTTATTTTCTCCCCTACAGGCTACTATCCTCTGCAATCACTATTAGACACCTTCCTCCTTTGTCTCTCCATTAGCACTGTAGGTGTCTAGGAATACCACCCACCAGAGACTGCATGAGAGAAGTTCAAACATGTATGGCAAAATATCCTAGTTTGCAAATGTTTTCCACATAATTATAACTCTGCCGTGTTTGCCACATAAAGCACCATCTGCTTCATAAGCTGATGGTTTTACCTAAAAATTTGTTTGTATCTCAAATGGATCAAAACAACGTGACTTGTGTTGCTGTGAAGTGGAGGGCCCTTTACAAAGGTTGACTGGTCACGTTCTCAGGGCTGCTATTAATGAGGCGAAAGCTTTGCAGAGACTGTTAGTATGTGTAAAAATTTCAAAATAACAGAGTATCAGAAAATGTACCACATTAAGCTGCAGTCTTTCATTGCTGCATAATTTAGTCAACACTGCAACATAATTTTGCCCTCCATTACTGCGTAATTGCAGCGGCCCAAAAGCAGGCAGCACATGTTAAAAGTGCTGGCTGCTTGAAGCAAAGAGACACCGTGAAGTTTGAGAACTTAGGGACATATTTACGGGAATGGTGGTGCAACGCATCAAGTTACTTTGCTGTGCTGCCCTGCGTCACAGGGAAAGGGCAGAATTGCACCGTCTTTATCCAATACGGTGCATTCCTGCCCTTTCCAAGTGTGCTGCTGCCGTTTCGTCAGCCTAGCGCCAACGCAGGCACCCTTGCGCCATGGTGCAAGGGTGCCTCCATTGCATGCAGCATTGTTTTTGTGCACAAAAGCAAACCGAGAGGCTTTTTCTTCTTTGTATGAGTGCTGCACATATAGAAAGAGGAAAACGTGAGAGTTGAGTGGGAACACCCACTGCAACGCCTCCCTTGTGCAGAGTAAGTCAAAGCAGCAATTTCGCTGTGTTGCATTACTCCATATTTATGAAACCATTCAAAGCCAGGCAAAGTGACTTTGCGTGGCTTCATAAATATGACTTGCAGATTTGTGACGTGCATTTACCACGTTCCGTGGTGCAAGCATGACGCAAGGCCCTTGTAAACATGCCCCTTAGTCTGGTGTGCATGCAAATCCTGCATGGCCAATCCCTGGTGAGTTGCATTAATACCACTGGAACAAGGCCAATGGAGGCACCTATGTGTGAGGTGGACTGGCCTCAAGGGTCCTGTGACCTCAGTGACAAAGTCACTGCTGTTCTTGGGTGTGCTGCTTCGTAGGCCTACTCGCAAGACTGTAGGTGAACTTCAGTATGGATTGTGATGGACAGGCCTTCAAGGTTAACCCACACTGGCCACCGGTAGGGTCGACTTGCTGGTGCTTAGAGACCAGGGCTTCTATGGTCTAGTATGGCCTTCTAAGGTCTAGTAGGGGAATGTGCTCCCTCAGGAGAGTGGTCTGGTGGACTGGTCATGAAGCCCGATTCCCCAGTTCCAGATTTGGTAGCTCTGGCCGTAGTGCCACATCCTATCCTCCCTGAGCACCCTTCTGTCCCACTGAGAGACCCTTGCACTGCACTGCCTTCAGCTACAACCCAATTCTGCCCCATTATAAACACCTGGCTGTGACTCAATTCAAATTACGCACTGTCTGAAAAAAGTAACAACATCCTGGAAAAAGCAAATACTCATAGGCACAGGAAGATTATGTAAAGCGTGCGAAATAAGCAGGAACGACATGGCTACTTTAGTTTTTACACTCCTTGTTTAGAAATCAATGAGTGTTTTTTGCCTCAAACGTTGAGGACATGAAAACTGTGCTCTTAGTGTACACAGGTGTGCCTTTGGTGTACTCGTGGACAGCAAGGAAGGGCATATGCAGGGCTCAGAAGATTAAGTGATTCTTGGGGAAAATCTGATCTGACTCATAGAAACCCACAGGGCTCCTCCACATTCATGTCAGCCAGCAAGCTGCTCAAACATCGACATTATGTATTCAAGTGTCCTGCTAACTATACCTTTTGAACTGTCTGGCTTGCTAACTCTCCTACCCACAAAATACTTGAAAGAGCTCTTGAGGGTAAAAGGCAAAATTATATTTTCATTCGGGAAGTGAAGGATACATCCAACTTTATTTTTTGTGGTGACACAATCGTACATTAGTTAGGCTGTAATGCATTGCTAAAACAAAATCACAAACCTAAGAGGTCCCAAGGGCAAGACCTATTGGCTTTGCCAATGCTTGTTTAGATATCTCATTTACTAAATGGGGCACTTTTACTTTGGTGCCAGACAGGGCCAAACTGGGAACCCAAAGCAGCCCTGGGAAATTTGTGTCCATCCCCTGCACAGTGTGATGCATGCGAACGCAGCAAGGAAGCCTGATGACTGCACAAGGGACACGGGGAGAGGGTGTTCTCTCCCCTAGAAAATTTTGGAAAAAATTACATAAATGGTGCATTCTACAACACATTGTATTATGTATTCCATTGTATTAGCTTTTAGAGAACAGTAAATGATGACCTTACGGTGCACCAGGATACGACAATCTTGTTGGGGCCCTTCAAGGATACCCTCACTATCACCCTCCAACAGCGCCCCTCATCTCTCCACTGCCCCTCTCTCACATGTATTTAAATTGTTTGATAGTGCCTCTCATACCAGTGAGGGACTTGGAGCACTTTACATCATGCACACATACAGAGACAATTAATCATACGTGTGTAAATCAATGTTTAGAAAATGTTTACAACACAAAAAGGGCTACAAGGTGTTAGGATTCACATGCCATCAATTCTGGTTGGCATTTTTTTAAGATCTGGAACACAACCCGAGGTTTCAAAATGTAACACAGTGGTTGGATTTTCTAAAAAGAATGTATTTCTTCCCAAACAAACCAATTTTAGCAGTATTAGGATAATGAATGACTGGGGAAAAAACATAACTTCCAAACCCTCACCATGCAGTTTGCATGCAGCTCTCTGTGACAAAATCAGCAACCCACTGAGCTTTGCCCCTTAAATACAGTTCTGTGATTTGTATGGTACAGGTTCTTTGCAGTAGGCATTTTAACCCTCTTTGCTACAATGGATGGGTCAAAACTAGCAATAGACAATACTCCAATCTCTCCCCAACAGGAAGATCAACCACCAGAGATATAAATCTTGACTCTTTTATTGTTGCCTGAAATCTGCTGGGCTTACAAGGAATCCTGCAGTGATTTTTACATTTTTGAGAGTGAGAAGTGAGTCTTTGTGCTGGACAGCCCTGCGGGTTTTGTTACTGGGGGTCGATTTTGCAGCCTCCAATAATAAAACCAGATGCCCAGTACACCAGCCCGGCCTTGGAGCCAGGGCTTATTTGTTTTCACAGGCAGACCCTGGATGGGGCTCACAAGGGGCTCTGGTGCTCGGGTGTCACAGAAATGGACACCTCGGGCTGCTTTTATGCTATATCCTTGGAAAAGGGTAAACAGTATTTTCAAAAAGACCACATCCCTGAACATAGACAGAGAAGCAGTACACATTTTATAAAATATAATACGGAAAACAGCAGATAAGACATTAAACATTTTCCACATTTATTTTTAAAACGCGCCAAGGTTTGAGCACAGTCTGCCACGAATTCCAGTCCTCTTCCTTTCCGTGTGGTATTGTCAGTCTGGGTGCAGGGCCGGCTTTAGAGCTGGTGGCGCCCTGTGCGACAATGTTTGTTGGCGCCCCCCCAATGACCACCTCCACCACGGATTCTCTCACTAGCACCCTTTAACAGTGACCAAGTCTCCATAACCACAGTCTCTCAGATGCATTGAATTAGTTATATAGCGCCACTCATACCAGTGTAGGGTGTCCAAGCACTTTGCATCACACACACATTACAGAGAGACAATCAATCATACGTGTGTAAATCAGTGTATAGGAAATGTTACATAACCCAAAGGACTAAAAGTGTAGGAGTCACATGTCATCCATACTAGTATAGTTTAAGAGTTCTTGGTGTGGAGAAGCACAAACTCGGAGTCGAACAAGAAACAGCATAGTTGGGAGTTTTCTTTAATAACAAGAATCGATTTCTAGCCAAATTAAATCTTTTTGCAACATTAATCAATGTTCTAATAATGTATACTTTGCAGTGTGTATGCAGTTCTAGGATGAAAGTTAGTAGCTCACTATTCTATATTAGGACTTTAAGTTATAAATTGCAAGTAACAAAAAAGATGTCTCTTTTGAAAGCAGTAACCTCCTCATCTATTTACATCATACGCACTCTGCAAGCTACTTGGTACACGTTCTTTGCAGCAGGCATATTAACCCTCTGCACTAACTTCACCGAAGTCAAAACCTCAACTATACAAAATGCTCATCTCTCTCCAGGAAGATAATTAATCACACGAGTTTTATTGACATTTATGTGAGGCCTGGTAATTGTGGAGGAAAGAAACGCTGCAGCAGGTGCTTCAAAAGCACAATAAACTTTCAAACACGGCGCCCCCAGGAAGCCAGCACCCAGTGAGTGGGTCGCACCGCCCTAAAACCGGCCCTGTCAGGGTGAGCTCGAAAATAAAGGGCAGATGAGGTCAAGGGCGGGGCCGCCAATGCGTCCTAATGTGTCCATTGTATTCGTCACAGTGGGGGCAGGTGGGTGGCCTCCTCACTAAATGAGGTGTAAATCACTGCACAGCCGGGCCCATCAGAGGTAGCCGGGTTTTTGTGCCGATTGATTGCTCCTCCAGTGCACCACGGCTCCTACAGTGTTGCTGGGCAGGTCCCTGCCCGCAGATACAGTGGGGAAGCGGGAAGGGGTCCTGGCAACTGCAGAGGCCTTCCTCGCTATGCAGCACACCAGCCTGGATGATGCTGTAGTATTTCTTTTAAGCTCAGAGCATTACTGCCGTCCCGGGACGCATTTTTGAAACGAAGAAGTAGGGGAACGGACTTTGTTAAATTAAATAAGTAGGGGCACGCCGTGCCCCTCCGTTCCCGCCCACTTCGACCACTGTGTATGTCTGACTTGCTTGAAGAATTACTTTGTATGCTCCTTTTCAGGCAAGCGAGATACATGATGTCTTTAACAAGCAATGACATTGTTTCAGAGAGCTTAGTAAATTGATAGGTTTTCACGTGTGATATAAACAGAGAAAAGGCCATAGCTCAAAATCAGCAATGTAAAAGCATGTCAGTGAATCTTCAGACTTCATATACCAGCAGAAATGCAAAAACTTTACATAAATTGCATTCATGAAGCACCACTAAAACCAATTTATACTCTCAGTTTTTAATACCTGTGTTTTGCACAATGGAAGTTAGATCAGGTTAGGCCTAGCGTGTGTGTATAAATTCGTTGAACTGTGACACTTTTGCAAACATGCAGTCAGACACATTCCAATATTAAGCACAGCACAAGGCATAAAATGAAGCGAGGTGCTTGTATTTGCAACACACATTGGGATTGCTTACAAACTGAGAAGACAAATCACCAATATTGTGAGAAAGTCATCCTTTTTGCCCTGATTACCCCCACTTTTTTGACTGATACTGGTGGTAACTGACTCGGACTGTGCCCTGGGCTCTGCTAACCAGGCCAAGGACCAGTGCTCTGATGAATAGGGTATATGATAACTAGGTATAATTACAATTGGTAATGACAGACCCCTGTAAGTCCCTAGTATATAATAAGGCAATAGAGGTTTAGAGGCCCAGTAGATTTCCTGCACTGGAGAGTGCACTGCTGTGTTGCCTGCTGTCATTTTTAAAGGCAGCCCTGCTTTGCAGACTGTCTTTAAAAGTAATCTATATTAAAATTTGATTGTGGAATTAAAGATACTTCCAAAGGGTTAAGCTTCCTTATTTTTACATCAAAGTCACCCATAAGGTCTCACCTAGATGCCCCAGGGGTGGGTTGCCATGTAAATATGAGCAGGGACTCTTTCTGGTAGAGACTCTATCTAACTGCAGATTTCGTACAGACCCTTCCATCTCCTCCATTCTGTGAATTGGACTCTGCCACAAAAAAGATTCCAAGTTTAGGAATGTACACACTGGTTGGTGTCAGTTTGCTGCTGGGGCTCTGCGTCTGGGAGTACAGACAGCCTCAAAACCAACTGAGGTCAGCACGCAGAAGTGGTGCCTGTATTGGCTCTGCCCATCATTTTCGGAGCAGAAGGTGACAGTAGAGCTCAGTGCCATCTACCAGCGTTCAAAGGTACTGCTCAAACGTTTCCAGATCCAGTTTGACACCTGTGGAACCATTCAAAAGGTGAGGAATCTACAGTTAGAAGTTTCTATCAGAAGGTAAGTAACTTTCTCTCCTGATGGATACTTCTACTTGCAAGTTCCTCACATCTGAATTGACTCCCAAGCAATACTGGGATGGTGGGAATAGAGAACTAAAGCAGAAAGTCATGTAGAGCAGACTGGGCAAAATGACCATCTATCTTTACTTCCAAATCCAAGCAATAGTGCTTGGTGAAAGTACGGAGAGATGACAGTGTAGCCGACTTACACACATCAGTCACTAAAACCCCTTGTGGAATGAGCACTGATTTCTTCAGATGCGTCTTTCTTGGCTATAGCATAGCAGATCTTGATGCATAAAATAATTCAGCAAGATAGAGTTTGCTTCAGCACTATTTCTATTTCTCCTTTTTTTACAGACAGTGTGGCCAGCAAAGAGCTCGTCTTTTAATCAAAATGTTTTTGTGCTGCGGATGTAGAAACTTACTTCACACTTCGGGTCGAGTCTGTAAAACCCTTCCTCCTCCTGGTGGATTGTGGTGGATGGGGAAAAGATGGTAGGGTGCAGGACTGTTCCACATAGAAAGGAGGCACCACGTTTGGGAAGAAAGCAGCTTTAATTTGCAATACTAGTTTGTTTGGGCAGAAATACACAAATGACCAAGACTGTTTCTCACTGACTCGCCTTGGCGAAGTGATGACAACTAGGAAAAAAGCCCCAACTGTGCATGAGCTCAAATGGAATCTCCTTGAGAAATCGCAGAACCAAATTAAGGTGCCACTGAGGCTTTATGAAAGTGATTGATGGATATATGATTGCCAAGGTGTTACGAAATCTCCTCACCACCAGAGACAAAAATAGATAGAATTGATCTGGCAAACAGAAAAGCATATCATGGCGAGAGGTATCCCTTGACTGCATCCACTGGACAGCCTTTGTGCACCAAGAACAGTACAAACTGTAGTACATGGCAAGGGGTGCTTTAAAAAGATCAATCCTCTCCTCAGCAAACCAGAAAACAAACGTGTTCCATAATCCCCGAGTAAAAGTATTTTGTGGTAGGGCAACGGGCCGAAATAACTGCATCCAACACTTCCTGCGGTAGCTAAAAGACAATATTTTTCCCTGCTCTATCTCCATGTGTGAAGGTGTAGGCTGTGAAGACTGGGGTGCATTTCTTGTTTCCTCTAATTGGGGCAAAAGATCCACTCTGAGGGGAAGACAAAGAGTGATCAGGGTTTACAGGTGCCAAATGTCTGTGTACCATACTCTTTTTAGCAAGCTCGGAACTATAATAGTGACTTGGGCGCAGTCATGATGAATGTTCCTCAAAAACCAAGGAATCAAGGGTATAGGGCAAATGCATAGAGGAGGGCTTCACACCACTGAAATGCATCCTCCATGCCTCCCTGTGATGGGTGTTGGAGGGCTCCTAACTTTGAGTAGTAGGGGCTGGCTCATGTGGCAAAGAGGTCCATGTATGGTGCACCCAAAGGGCAAAGATGTCTTGTACGACCTCAAGATGGAGACGTCACTTATGGTTGGCAAGATGATGCCAACCGAGACTGTCTGACATGGTGTTCAGCGAACCAGCCAAATGGTTGGCTACCAGCCACAGGTGCACCCAGGTCCAGAGCCTCAGAGCTTCTCAACAGAGAGTTTAAAACTCTACTCCTCCCTGCTTGTTCAGGTACAAAACATCAGAGTCATATTGTCGGTCATGATCTAGAAAGACTGACCATAAATTATTGCCATGAGGAGAGCCTTGAGCCCCAATCAAATTTCCTTCAGTTCCAATAGACTGATGTGACCGCTCTGCTTTTCAGGAGACGAAAGGTCTCTGAGCTTCTAGGTCCTCCAAATGCGTTCCCCACTCTATGATGAAAGCATCCGTTCTAACTGTGGCAGAGGGGAGCACAGGGGTCTTCCTTGCAAGAGGTTCTCATCTCTTCCCCAACAACTCAACTTCGCAGCAGCATCCTTGTAAAACACATTGGATTCCTCCAAATCCACTTGATGTTGGAACCACTACCTGCAACCGCAGAGCCATTAGATGCCAGCGTGTTTGAGTGACCAAGAGAATGCATGAAAACAACAGACTAAGCAAAAGAAGGACTTTCAGGACCGAGACTCAAGCTCTGATACAAAACATCAGAAACATATCCAAATTTTCCTGTATCCTCTGTGGAGGAGGGAAACTTCTGAGTGTATCCAGTACTTACCAAGTGAACAAGAGGCACTGTAAGGGCTCAAGGTGAGATTTAGATTAATTGATTCAAAACCACAAACTGAACAACCAGGAAGCAGTTGACTGCAAATGATTGAACACCAGCTTGGGCGACCTGGTTTTCAGAAGTCAGTCTTCCAGGTGCTCGAATACCAAAGTCCCTGACAGTCTAAAAGGAGGTGGCTCCATGTCAGTTCAAATGGAAGCACTGTGATTTGGTAATGAGTAATACCCAACACAAACAGCAAGTACTTCTTGCGATTCTGCAGGATCGGAAGAAAATGTATGCACTGTACAAATCTAAAGACACATTCGAGGCTTCCAGCTCCAACACCAATCAAACCTGCCTCAAGACAGCACCTTCAACTTCTCCTTTCTGAAGAACTAAATCAGAAGATGGTCCACAGACTGCCACCCATTTTGGGACCTAGGAAATACAAAGAGCAACGACCAGGTCTCCGTTCTTGCTCTGGTACCAGTTCTACTGCCCCTTTCTGCAGCAGTATCTCTACTTCCTGCTGCAAGATCTGCAGGTATTCTTAAGAAACTTGAGAGGGGTGGGAGAACAGGAGGGGGGGAGGCGGCAGAAGGGTAGGGTGTACTCCTTTTCTGCAATTTGGAAGGCCCAGCAGTCCAAAAGAATGACCTTCCAGGGATGTGAAAAAATGGACGCTCTTCCTCACACTGCATGTTGTGCTCGTTCCCAGGTAAACTACTGGTGCCTCCCTGGTGGTGATGGGGAAAAGGTGTAGGAGAAGGAGGAAGAGGAAGGAAGCTGGCTAACACAGCCTTTACCTTTTCCTTTGTCCTGGTGTACAAGGGGGTTTCTCTGCCGTTGACCTGGCATAGGAGGCTGTGATTTCCTTTGGCAACCCCTACAGACGGAGGTTGATTTCTTAGAAGGAAGAAATGAATCGCTCTAGCACCGCACCTGCCTTTTGCACGAATAGATTCTTTCCGTCCAAGGGCATGTCCAAGAGGGTGTTATGGACATTGTCTGAGAACCCTGCAGTCTGTAACCGTGGATGGTATTTTAAGGTGAAAGTAGTGTCCATTGATCTTGCTGTGCTGTCTGCAGTGTTTAGGCCAGCCTGGACTATGTGCTTAGAGGAATCTTGACCATTGCTTACTACTTCTGAGAATTGATCTTACAGATGGTCTGAGAGATTTGAAAACTTCGTAGCACAGACAGCATGTGCTTTTGAACCCAAAGGACGGAGCTGCTGGTTGATAAAGTTGTGACAAAGCACATATAGAATGTCATGAGGTCAGCGATGAAATGAACTGACTGGCAGTTACGAGGAGATGGCTGTTGGATGAGGTGCTTATTAATAAAGATCAACATACTCGCACTTACCTGTGGTTGAGTCATCGATCAAGGACATCACATTTACTGGCAACAGGATTGGGATGAACTGTGATTACAGCTGGGCACCTCAACAAGGCAGAAAGTTGTCAGATCACTGTGATCTCAGTCCGACCATTTTCAGTTGACGTTTGAATGGATTCCGCATTTTGGTGTGCGGTGTCGTGAGGCGTGCCTACGTAGGTAGTCCATAGAGGTGCAGAGCAGTGGGCGAGACGCACAGATTTAGCACATTTTCGGCTAGCCGCAGTGTCACATTGTTGGCAGTGCTCTCACCCTACGCTCACATATTATTTTAGCCAGTTCAGTGCTATAAGCATAGAGGGTGAGTGATGCGCATATTGTTGCTGCAGCCGAGTGATCGCATACTTGTAGTGATTGGCATTGCACGCTTCTCTCAAAGCATGTGTGGGCGGAGCCTGAAGTCATTTTGTGGAGTTGAGTGCAGGACTCAACAAGAGAGTCCTGGTTTGGACAAAGTCGACTGACATATTGGAAGTGGAGGATCGGATTTCTTCTCCTAACGACGAAACAGTGATATGCACACCTTTGAGATTAGTTGTGCATATATTTATGATATCGGAAATATGCATACCTTTTAAGGTAGATTTTTTTAATGCCTATATTTATTATATAACTATGATCTGCACATCTTTATTGACCGTGATTTAGTGGTGTGTCAACGGTGATGTGCAGAACTGTGAATACATTTTGTTAAACTGTGTCGGTAATATCATTGGGTTATATGGTTAGATAATGCACACATTTTTAGTAGTAGAAAATGTTGCAGTGGTCTAAAATAATCGGGTTGTGGTTTAACATTTGTGTTTTATAAATAGTTAGCAGGTAGTGTGTCAGAGGGAACCATGCAGAATGTCACAGCTCCTATGTTTATTCCTGCCTTCGCCTGGGGAACCATAAATCAAATGGTTAAAGTGGAAAAGGGTATTCAGCAAATATGCATGTGTATGTGGCACAAATTCAAGTGCAGAACGGAAGCATGCACTTTTCCTGCATTGTCTGGGGGCAGAAGGACAAGATGTGTTGGAAAACCTACCAGAATTGGGTCATGCTGAAATGCATGATTTGAATGAATTTGAGATAGTGATGACCAGGTTAGACCTTCATTACTTATCAAGAGTTAGCACAATTCTATAGAGGTATTATTTTGGGCTGAGGAGTCAAGGATTGGAAGAGTCCGTGGAGGATGTTTTCATGATTTTGAGGAAACTCGCCTTTACCATAGGTTTGTTAGGTTTCCTTAGGCGTTGGCAGAGACAGGGTCTAAAATCCACAGCTAGGCACATTGCAAAAAAGGGTCCGTTTTCAATGGAAAAATGTGATGTGTCCACGTTGCGTTTTGGGCCGTTTCCTGTCACGGGTACTAGGCCTACCCACACAAGTGTGGTCCCATTTTTATTGGGAGACTTTGGGGAATGCTGGGTGGGTGGAAGTTTATGACTCCCCACAGACCCCAGAACTTTCCATCACAGAAATGTGAGGAATTCTTTTGGGGGGGGTCAAAGTTTGAGGTTTGCAAGGGATTCTGGGAAGCAGAACCTGGTGAGAGCCACACAAGTAACCCTATCCTGGATTCCCCTGGGTGTCTAGCTTTAAAAAATGTATATGTTTGCTAGGTTGCCCTAGGTGCCGGCTGAGCAAGGGTCCAAAATACACAGCTAGGCACATTGCAAAAAAGGGTGAGTTTTCACTGGAAAAATGTGATGTGTCCATGTTGCGTGTTGGGCCATTTCCTGTCGTAGGCACTAGGCCTACCTACACAAGTAAGGTACCGTTTTAATCAGAAGACTTGGGGAACACAGAATAGTAGGACATGTGTAATTACCAATAGACTTTCTTTGCATTTCTGCCTTCCAAATGTAAGACAATGTGTATAAAAGAAGTCATTTTGAAAAATGTTCTTTAATTCACATGCTTGTATGGGTACCCCCAATTTCGGAGATGTGCAAATAATCAACGCTTCTAAACTCTATATTTTGATCCCATTCTAGAAATATATAGGTTTCTTTGGTGCCTATTTTTCTCTCTTTATGTTTCACCAAATGAAGTGCTATATGCCCGGTACACAAAGAAAAAACATTGCAAGACACAGCTCAGTCATTGGCTCGGGTATGTTGGTTTCTTGGTGAACCTACAAGTCCTACATATCCCCGCAACAAAAGGGGCCATCGGACGTAACGGTATATTGCTTTTAAAAATCTGATATACTTAGAAGAAGTTACAGGTGAAAATATTGGCACAAATGGCAGTTTTTTCCAACTCAATTTCAATATTTTTTTTTCAATTGTTAATTTCTATAGAAAAGCCTTTAAGGATCTACACAAATGAACCCTTGCTGAATTCAAAATGTTGTTTTCTATTCAGAAATGTATAGTTCTCCAGGATCCATTACTGCTTTCATTCCCATATCTACCACTAACTGGAAGGAGGTTGAAAGCACAAAAAATAGGACAAATAGGCTATGTCCCAGTAAAATGCCAAAGCTGTGTAGAAAAGTTTGGTTTGTGACAACATTCTGTCTGTTCCTGAAAGCTGGGAAGCTGGAGATTTTAGCACCACAAACCCTTTGTTGATACCTTTTGCAAGAAAAAATCATATGCTTTCTTCTGCAGCACTGTATTTTGGCTAATTTCTCCATCCTCTCCAGGCAATTCACAAACCCTGAATACCTTTAGAATCCTCAGGATGTTGAAAGAAAAGGAAGCACATTTGGCGTGGATACCTTATGTCGACAAAAGGTTACAGGGTCGAAAGCACAAACTAGCCCAAAAAAAGGCTTAGCACAGGGGGCTAGCAGCAATGCTGTTAATTGTTGCAAAACTTATGGAACATATGTTGAAATGCTTGGGTGAACTCAGGGTAGAAAAAGAAGTGAAATTTTCAGAAAGGGAAACCGTGTCAGAGGGATATGTGCAATGATAACGCTAAAGAATTTTCCTAAGAATTTGGAGATGGAAATGAAAGAACATAAGAAGCCTGAACCAGATTTCAAGGGCACCTGTTTTAGGTGTGGGTTTGAGAGGCACAGGGCTTATGATAAGTCTTGTCCAGCCTGGTCACAGACGTGCAATGACTGTGGCGTTGAGGGTCATTTTACCAAATGTTGTAGGAATAAGGGAAGGAAAACATTTAAGAGTAAATGATTGCTTTATTTAAAAGCAATCATGGACATGGTGGTCTGCTGACCCCAGCAGGCCACCATCCTGTGATTTTAGCGATTCCTTATGGGTTGCAAATTGCGACCTTCCTCATTAATATTCATGAGGTAGGTTGATTTGCGACCCACTAGGAATCACTAAATTAAACTCATGGACTTTCATACATTAGGAATATGGATTACATAACTGCAATTCACAGAGAATCGGAATTAGGTTAAAACTATTTCCAATAATGATACATATGGCCCCTAGTTCCCAGTAGCTGCTATGAAATGAATTTGGCTCAATCATGCACTGAGTGGTAAAGAGTGGATATGCTGCACGAGGGAATGTGAATATCAGATGTGTGTGTCTCACCAGATTTCCTGTGGCTTGAAAAAGGATGCCTTTTGACAGGTCACCAGGAGTAGCCTGGTAGGACAACTTCTGTCATCCGTGTGGTTGACATGTTTTTCCAGAAAAGGTGGCAACCTATTCTAAGCTATATGAAAATGACAGCGTAGACCCTGGCATCACACCAGAGACATTTTAAGGCATAGGCACAGTGGGTTCTGGCCCAGGGCTACAGACCTTTTGGGGGGCCACTGATAGAGCCAGCTCTGTTCTGCAGAGACTAATGTATTTTTAATGTGGGTGATGTGTGAGAGTCTATTACAGACACTTTGCAGAGAAATGTAGTGTTTAGTTTTCATGCAAGATACATAAACAAGGGAGGAGCCTAGCGCGCAACCAAGATGGCCGCGTAGGCTTACGGCTCTCGAGGGCCTCCGCAACCTCCCACGTCTATCCTGACTAAATCCTGCTTAATTTGACGGGCTTTTGCTGATGAACTTGCGCTGAGGTGCCACAAGTTTTCCAAATTCAGATCGGACGCTGGGAACCCGAATGGTTGTGCTCCGAAGTTTGCGGCCTGCTATCGACTTGGTCCCGCTCTCGAGTTGGTGAGGTGCCCGGGTACGAAGTGAACAACAGCGGCATGCTGGGCTTGACCTGCCACGTACCCCGCACTTTCACTTTCGTTTTCCAGGTTGTTTCCTGATACTGGCTGAGGGACTTTGGTGTTTCAGAGGAGCGCGGATGGCGGAGTGTCTGGCCTGACTTTCGGACTATACACGGGCTTCCTGTCTGCGACTGCTGTGTTCCATTGAATTAGCTACCTGGTCCTTGTCCCTGGTGCTGGCGGGTGTCAACCTTGGTGGCCTCCGGACGATGGCGGCGAGACTAGACGGAGACAAGTCGAAATCCAAGTCAACCCGGAGGGGAGCCTATACTCAGGTCAACAACATGGATCGTTATGCGCAGACAAAGGGATCCCCTAGTGGCTCGCATAAATCGCCTGAGAGGTCCAAAGAGGTCTCGGGCCCATCGTCAGAATTGACCTTGCAGGACGTCATGGGCGCCATTGAGGAGATTAAGGCTGCTGTGGGTCAGCGGTTTGATACCCTGGCTCATAAATTGGACGCGGTCCTGATCGATGTGAATTTGGTCAGGGCAGACCTGTCCAAAACTAACGAGCGGGTCGACTCCTTGACTCAAGCGGCGTCGAGCCTAACTGTGGATGTGGCCGCCCTGCAGACGGAGGTCCGTCGGTTGCGGCTAGCCAGTGACCTGACGGATCGTCGACTTGAGGACTCCGAAAGCAGGGCTAGACGGAACAATGTTCGTATCATTGGAGTGCCGGAAAGATCGGAGGAATCTGCTGCTGATCTTTTTGTGGAGGATCTGGTGATCAATCGTCTCGCGCCCAAGGGACTGAGCAAGTTCTTTGCGGTGTAGCGGGCCCACAGGATTCCGGGTGGTGCGCCCAAAGTGGGTGCTCCCCCGCGGCCTATAATCGCCCAACTCTTTAACTTTCGGGATAGGGATGCTATCCTTCAGGCGTCGAGGGTGGCTGGGCCGCTGAAGTTTGAGAACTCTAATGTCAGCTTTTACACGGACTTCACGCAAGCGGTCCAAAAACAACGGCTGGGATTTTTGGGCGTCAAACGGCGCTTGAGGGACATGGAGCTGAAATACGCAATGTTATTCCCGGCTAGGCTGCGGGTTGAGTTCCGGGGTCGCTCACACTTCTTCGACCGGCCGGAGGCGGTTGGAGACTGGTTGGATGCCCTGCCTCGGGGACAGGATCGAGACACTCGGATGGCGGAGAGCGGAGAGGATTTGGTGGAGCAGGACTAGAACTTGGTTCCTGGTGATGGACTAGACTGGTGACGTTTTGTACCTTGGCTCAACTGGACACTAGTTTGACACAATATGCCCTTCAAATGCCTGGAGGTTGTGGGGAGCTTATTGAGGCCCTTTCCTCCTTCTGGGGTTCTTTTCGTGGTATATGTTAGGGCGACAGGCACACTGCGAGTTGGGGGGGCTGTTTGGGCTCAAGCAGGGGTGCAGGGAGGGGGTAGTTGTGGTTTGGGGATTGTGGGGGAGGGGGGTTGTTGGGGACTGTTTGTTTGTTTCGCAAGGCAATGTGAAGTTCTCTGCTGACTTGTCCGGGTTGTGCTTTCCGGGATGTGGGTATCATGCACGGGAGTGGGGTGGGGGGTAAGGGATTGAGAATCCTTTCGTGGAATGTGAATGGATCGGGGGACAGGATCAAGCGCGGGGTGGTGTTGCAGTTTTTGAAACGGATTTCGCCCGACATTGTTTTCCTGCAGGAGATACATTTGATTGGGAACTCCTTCCATGCCCTAAATAGGAGGGGCTATCGCCTTGCTGCTCACTCTGGTTTCACTTCTGGCTCGAGGGGAGTGGGCATTTTGGTCAGGGCCTCTCTCCCACTGGAGGTGGACGAGGTGCTTCACGATGATAGGGGGCGCTATGTGGCACTGGTGGGGAGATGGGAGGGTAGGACTGTTTCGCTCGTTGCTGTTTATGTGCCGCCGGGGTTACAGACGGCTACATTTGCTGATTTGGGGCGTCTGGTCCTGGGACTCCCTGGGGGGGTTCTGGTGTTGGGGGGTGACTTTAACGCTGTTGTATCCAGGTTGGAGGACCGTCGCCCTCCCAGGGATCTCCCTAGGGCTCAGGCCTGGTTGGGTGGCTTTCTGGACACTCTGGGGCTTGTAGATTGCTGGAGATTGATGCACCCGGGACAGGCGCAGTACACCTTTCACTCGGGGGCCCATGGGAGTCTCTCGAGACTCGATTACATGCTTATGCCGGCGATCCAAGCTGGGATGATTGGGGAGGTGCGTCATCTGGCCCGAGGTATTTCTGACCATTCCCCTATATGGTTGCAACTGAAGGTTGTCCCTGAGGCAGAGGGGAGAGTAGTGCCCATTAACCCCTGGTATTTACGTAACCCTAAGATCCGCGCGGAGATGGTCAAGTCCACCGATCACTACTTCAACGATAATGTGGGGTCGGTGTCGTCGGCTGTCTTCCTATGGGAGGGTTATAAAGTGGTGGTCAGGGGGCAGGCCTTGTCACTTATCTCCCATGTTAAGAGGTGCGGGAGAGCAGAGGTGGTTCGCCTGGAAACTGAAATAGCTGAAATGGAGGAGGACTTGGCGCGGGGGGTCACTGACGAGAAATTGCACGTTCTCAGCCTCAAACAATCAGATTATAGAGCGTTCGTCACGGATGCCGCTAAAGGGATGAGTAGAGAACAGCAAGGACGACTGTATGATGTGGGGGATAAGGCCGGAAAGTTGATTGCTTGGTTGGATAGGAAGGAGAGAGCGAGCAGGGTGGTGCCCATGGTGGAGAGAATGGATGGAGTGCGTGTGACTGACCCTGTGGAGATTGTTGACTGCTTCGCGGAGTATTTCCGCGGGGTATACTCTCCGGTTTCTGTGCGTTCGGAGGAGGATTCTCATCTGTTGCTTAGAGACATCGCACTGCCAACCCTCTCGGAGGCTGATGCAATACTGATGGAGGCGAAGTTGTCGTCAGATGAGATCGCTTTGGCCACTCGCTCGATCGCGTCTGGTAAGGCTGTGGGTCCTAATGGTCTTCCCATTGAACTATATAAGTTGCGTCCCGATAAGATAGCGCCGTATCTTCGGGACATGTTTTTCGCGGCACGTGCAGCGGGTTTCCTTCCCCCTGACCAACGTCTCGCCACCATAGTTGTGGTACACAAAGAGGGGAAGCCGCGAGATCGCTGCGCCTCCTATAGGCCCATTTCGCTGTTGAACGCAGAACCCAAAATCCTGGCTAAGGTATTGGCTAATCGGCTGGTTCGGGTCGTGGGCGACCGGATTCATCAGGATCAGTCCGGTTTTATACCCCATCGGAATACCGCCCTGAATTTGAGGCGGTTGCACGGCGTGCTTGCTAGAGCGGAGTTTATACGTGAGCCGGCCATCTTGGCATCTTTAGATGCTACTATGGCGTTCGACACTTTGGGCCGTGTTGGCGAAATTCGGGTTCGGCCCTGAGTTTATTGGTTGGGTAAAATTACTGTATGCTGACCCATTGGCTCAGGTTGTGGTGAACGGTAGGGTGTCGGCTCCCTTCGCACTGGGGAGAGGTACGCGGCAGGGTTGTCCATATCACCCCTTCTTTTTGCACTTTCTTTGGAGCCTCTCGCCGCTTGGTTGCATTGGGAGCCGTCGCTGCGGGGTATTAGATGGACGCCGGAGTTTGAGGACCGTGTCTCCCTTTACGCGGATGACATCCTTCTGTATCTTACCTCTCCCCGACAGTCGCTAATTGTATTGGTGGATGTATTGAATTCCTTTGGTCGCAACTCTGGCCTGGTTATCAACTGGGCCAAGTCATGTGTTTACGTCCTCTCGGGCGAGGCCCCCCTCCTACCGCGGGATTGCCCTATCCAGATTGCTACATTGGGGTTCAAATATTTGGGAATCTTTATCTCTCTGGATCCCGCGGTCCGCTATGAGCGAAACCTTCTCCCTCCCCTCCAGCGATTGAAGGCCGATGTCGCGAGGTGGCGACGACTTCCGCTCTCGCCGCTCGGACGTGCGGCATTGTTTAAAATGATGTCGCTACCTCGCTTCTTGTACGCTTTGCAAAACACTCTAGATGTCGTGCCAGCCCGTTATTTTCGTGAGGTGGAGGGTCTTCAGCGCCAACTGTTTTGGGACGGGCGGCCGCGGATCGCTCTCGCCAAGTTGACGCTCCCTTGGTACGATGGGGGGGTCGCCCTCCCCGATATTAAAAGATACTATTGGGCGTCTCAATTGGCGGCGGTGAACCACGGGATATACGGTCCTGCCTTAAATCCGGCCTTTGAGATGGATAAATTACTGCTCCCGGGTGGGGATTATGATAGGGCGCTGTATTCGGTGACCCCGGATGCGCGGTTGACAGGACCCACGCAGGTCGCGGTACGTGTGTGGCATGTGGCGAGTGCTGCGATGGGGTGGAGGGATCGCTTGACTCGGGCGACGCCGTTGTATGCCTCCGGGCGGCTGGGTTGTTTGTGGAAAACGAAAGGCTTTGAGAAATGGGATATGATTGGTATATGTAAGGTGGGTGATCTTTGGGCAAAGGGGTCTTTCAAAACGTTTGAAATGCTTAAAACCGAATACAAATTAAATGATAGAGAGTACTTCCGGTATGCACAAGTCTACCATGCGCTGTGTTCCGTCTTCCCGGACGCCACTGCTATCCCCGAAGATTCCCCGCTGGAGGATAGAGTGTTGGATGGCTATGTGCCAGACAGCACTATCTCTCTGATCTACAAAAAACTTATTAACGATCGCGCGGACTTGCTGATCCGTCTCCGGGAGGCATGGACGGGCGACGGCTTGGAACTGGACGATGAGGACTGGGTATCGGCGGTGGCCTCCCCGAAAGAGGTGGCGATCCCGGCCCGCTTACGATTTGTACAGCTGAAGATCCTCCATAGAGTGTATGTCACGGGGCCCGGTTTGCTACGTATGGGTTACTCGAGGGATGGAATGTGTAAGCGTGGATGTGGTCTGTCGGGCACCTTCCTTCATATCCTATGGGAATGTTTGGAGGTTGTGCGATTTTGGAACGGTATCCACGCCGTAATGGAGGAGGTCACGCACGTTGCTCTGTTGCCAGAGGCTAGGAGGTGTTTGTTGAATGTCTGGGAACCGAATGACTATAATGTGGCACAGACGCAGTGGGTGACTCTGGGGTACATGGTGGCTAAGCGCAACATAGCACAGCTGTGGGGCTCCCCGAGGCCGCCCACGATCGCGGTATGGAAGGAGAATATGGACTGGTGTATGTTTAGGGAAAAGACGGTATATGTGGCGAGAGGCAAGCCTGGGAAGTGGACGAAGGTATGGGGTCCATGGAATTCATATCGTGGACATATCTGCACCCCGCCTCTGCCATTAGAGATCGATATTGCTTTGTCCCCCTAGCCACGCATTCTGCGGGATTGTGTGAAGTGTGTTCCATGTTTTGTCTTCCCATTGCCCCCCGCTGCCACTTCCTGTCAAGAACTGCTTCGGGTACTGTACGTTCTCCCCCGTCCTGGGAAGCGCACGCTGCTATTTCGGACTCTCATTGCCTTGAGTGTGTTTTGCATTTAATAGAAAATGAAACTGTTTTTTCCGATTGCTCTTGGCCTATGGCCACGGCCTGTTGCATGTGCTCACGAACTGCCGGGAGCTTCGCTTCTGGTTCATTTGAATGTGTGGCGTTGCATTGCGGGCCCTCGGGCTCTGTAGCGGCCGGCCTCGGTGGTTGTAGGCCCTTGTATGTATTTTATTGTGTAATAAAGGTTTCTTTAAGAAAAAAAAAAAAAAGATACATAAACAAATATTTTAGATCAAAACAGGACCTCACATATGAGAAATGAGAGGGTGTCACAAAGATTTTTTGCTGTAATATTAGTGTGCTGCTGCTGTGTTGCAATATTACAAACACACATCACTAATCCGGAGTATTAGGTGTGAACACTTTTGAGAGTTTGGATAAGTGTATCTTCTGACTGCCAGTGACCTGGTCAAAAAGGACATGAAAGAGCTGAAATTGAATTATAAATTCAAAACTGTTCCACACATATGCCCACAAAATCCTTTTGACCAGGGCCCACAAATTCCTTAAGATGTCACTGCCAACCACATCCAAGAATAGGAGCCGAGACGCGGGGTGTCAAGGACTGGCAATACCCACCTGTCCCATCTCATGTCAGAAAAGGGTTTGATTCCCAGACACTGCCTCTTAACAATTAATCAACCCACCCACCCCAGTGCGGCACAGGATCAGGTCTGGATCGGCCTATAGGGCAATAGGATGGTGCTCGATAAGCTGGTCTGACAGGTCAGTTTGTATGCTGGCTTTATGGCTGGGTGGGCCGGAGTCTTTTCCTGGTGATTTCCCTGATATTACCACGTTTTTAGCTAACTGCTTCGCTAATGGGGTCCACTTTTTTTTTTTGGTGCCCTGGCCATTTATGTGTCTCAGTCCGACCCTGCACAGCATCACAACACCCCTGATGCCCCTTACTCCATGAAAAGGGAAGGAAGCAGGGCAGGGATCATCAGCAGCTGTTCCAGGAGGCGAAGAGGTACACGACAAAAGGAAAGACTAGCAGCAAGCCAGAGATAAAGAATATGAACTCATGGAAGACAGGCGTCCAAGCGGCGCCCGTACATCACCCTTAAAAGCAGCTCGTTTGCATATAGAAGTTGAAGCCAAGTTGGAGCGCGTCAAACACAGACAAGAAAAGACGGACGGTCTTGGAGGATCTATGGCTCCTCTCAGGCGCGCAACACCCATTGGGCTCACCGGGCTTCAGCCCCCCCCCCGTCATGTGCGTCAGCCCGGCTGAGACAGCCTCGCGGGCTGGCGTCCGTCTAATTGCAGCCGGACCCGAGTACTTAACAGGTCTTTAAAAGACCATTTACTCGTTAATGAGGCTTTTGTTGTATTTTCACCCCTTTTTACAGCCGCTCTGCCTATGGCTGGAAGACTTAGCCCCCCCCCCGAAATTTTTTCAGCCCCCCCCGAAATTTGTCTCTAGTTGCCCGCCTGGCTCCTCTGTGCCCAGCCGTGGCCCGTGCAGGTAAGAGCAGTGGGGCGGGTGGGGCTGGGTAGTGGCGAGATTCGACAGACGACCAAGAGGGAAAATTAAATAAATAATGTTCCCTCGTGTTGTCTGTCAAAATGCCCCCCTTCCCTCCCCACTCCCGGCCACACCGCTCTTACCGCGTGGCTGTCTATGCCCCAGGATTAGGCGGGGTTGAGATGGATGGAATAAAATTAGAGATTTCCCCCAAAAGAGTTGAAAATGGGATCCAATAAGAGGAGAACGGGCCTCCTCTCGTCAAGTGCGTAATGTGAGGAGGCTCGGGGTGGTCAGATAACCTGTGCGCAGCGTCATAGTCATACTTTGAAACTTTTGAACTGGGTTGGAGGAAAAAGGAGAGAGGAAACGAGACAGCAAATCCATACCCTTTGGGGGGTGGGGGGAGGCGTGTGCATAAAAAGCACTGAATGTACCTAAATGGTTTTTGCCTTGTTCAGAAACAGTTTTAATCTCTTATATTACATATAGCCTACCTTTTTGGAGGAAGGCGGAATGAGTACTAGTAGTATAGGTTGTATACTACTCGTCACCATGTATTTTTTGACAGGTGGCCACGCCCCTTTGACCACGCCCCTTTGGTCCGTGTGTCTATATTGGACGCGTTCCAAGTCTGCTTTTAATCGGGGTTTTAATCGGTCCTTATAACGTATTGATAAGATTATAGCATTTTATTGTTATATAGGTCGTTATTTTGTGAATCATGGCTTATAAAATGATACGGCGATGAAATAAAAAAAAAAAAAAAAAAAAAAAAAAAAAAAAAAAGCGTATAAAACGATAAGTTAGGATTTGTGAATCAAGGCTTATAAAATGATACGGCGATGAAATCATAAAGCGTATAAAACGATAAGTTAGGAATTGTGAATCAAGGCTTATAAAATGATACTGCGATGAAATCAAAAACGTATGAATCAACCACGCATGCAGGAGGGTTGCTAAGAAGTGGGGGTAGTGTGAAATACGAGTCTACAAACATACCGCGGGGCGTGTCTAGTATGTTCACAGAGGATATAAGCCAGCATTCCGAGGACCGTGTGTTAAGAAACCCCCGCTTTTTTCCGACAAAGAAAAGCTCGAGCTTTAAGACAACTTTGAGAATGTCTTGCTCTAGCGTGGAAGCGGGACCCCTTGGAGAAACTATAACAGCGATGCTGAAGGAAGCGGCAAATGCTGCAGACGACGCTGCAGAACTCGACGATAGTGATAAGGAAAATTGCGCGCCAACAACGCCTGCGGGTACTACGTCGGAGATGTCGTCGGCGATGCTGAATAAAAAGCCCGAGACAGACGTCGAGGCATCGGCTATGCCGAATATAAAGCCCGAGACCGGAGCCTGCGAAGAGGCGGTTGGTGGCGTTGCTAAAATGGCGAGCAATACCTCCGATGCTACAGACGGCGGTGGAAGAGCGGAACCAAGTGAAGATGACGAGGGTATTGACCTGCAAGAGCCTGAACCCGAGGACTCCAGCGACTGTACAGAGATGGATTCCGGAGAAGAATCTGTAAACGAAACAGAAAAGTGCGAAGTTGGAAAACGAAAAGTAAGTACGAACCGCAATTTTTCGGCAAATCCTCTGGGGTGTTTAAGAGTGTGATGATGAGGCGTGTAGTTGTGAGGAAGGCTGAGGTCGAAAAACCCCTTTTTTCTTTTTATCAGCAAAAGAGAGGAGGAGGAGCCCCAGGCGACAAAACCGCTAGCACGACTATGGAAGTCACACAGCCATCGCTACGTTTTTCATGTCTCTGCTGCTCAAGACAGAAAAAACTTGCCGTAACGCATAAAAACTGCAGCTGTAAGCGCTTAGACGCAATTGTACAATTTTGTCGTGGTGAAAGTTGGAGCACGGATCGATATCGCGGACTTTTGACAGCGATAGCCGCGATCATAAAATTGTGCTTAAAGGCGGGGTGGTACGACGAATGCGAAGGTTGTAAAATTGACGACCCGAGTCAGTTGCATCACGACTGTCTCACGACGGGTGATGAATATGAAGACAGTTTGATACGGAAACTATGTTACAAGCTGGACCCCTATAAGATTATGGCGACGTTGGGGGCGGTCTATGGCTTGAAAGAAATGTCAGTACCCGAAGATTGTAGTAAGATGATTGCGAATGTTTTAAAGTATATTAAGAGAGTACAGTCCCCATCAGAGCATGTGAAAAGTATGTATGAAGCGGGTGATGAAGACATACGCTTGATAATGAAACAGCATTTGAGAAGGAAGAATTACCGTAGATATTTTAAGATCAAGTATCTTTACAGGAGTTTAAAACCGAGGAACATGACATTTCTTAATGTAGAGTAAATGAAAACATGATGATCTTCGCGATTGCTACTATTATGTATGTGTGTTTTTCCGTTGCAGGAAAGTGTGTTTCGACACATGGTTGAGATCGGCGTGCGACCGAGCGTTAGATGCCTGGAAGACGCTTTTTATTTTCTGATCAGAGCAAAGATGGCGTACCCCAAACCAGTGTTTCGCCCGACCGCGCTATGTCGTAACAAGCGATGTGAAATCATCGAAGAGCTTGAAAAAGAACTGGGTCAGAAACCTAGAGGCTTTTACGACGTTGAAAAGAGCAAAATCTTCTTGGGCGCTGACGACGTGCTCGAAGATTGCATCGACAATTATATCAGGCGGACATTTTGCACCCTAGGAACTACTCTGAATAAGAAACAGTTTTTCAATTTCATGAATACAATATCTGATTTGTTTTGTCGAGCCTTCTTGAAGGGGCGTGGGGAGGATGTAAGAAGACTGGTACCGTTCATAGCTAGCAAAATCCAAATATTGATTCTACGTCACGAGTTTTTGAGAGCATTGTGTTAAATATCTATGTTTTTATCGTTATTATCGTTTATAGCGCTGTACATTCCTATATTACCAGTTTAAATCATACACTGTTTAATTCGTGTGTTATTAAATAATCTACTATTGTAAAATAAACCGGCTTCTAGTTCTGATTATTTGATAAAGAAAAATAATAAAACAAAAGTGAATTAATAGAATAGGGGGGCGGGAGTAGGGGTTGCGGTATTTTAGTTCAAGAAGCGCTACGATGCAGAAGCTTTTCAAAAGAGTTTATTACAACCCCTCGAAAGTTGGTAGTTTTGGCGGTGTAGAAGCCTTGTACAAGGAGAGCAAAATCCACAACGACGGTGTTAAAAGAACACAGGTACGCGACTGGTTATCGGGCGAAGATGCCTACACGCTACATAAGGGGTCGAGAAAGCGCTTTCAAAGACGGCGTGTGATAGTCAGCGGCTTAAATCATCAATGGCAAGCGGACCTTCTAGACGTCCGTGAACATGCCGCGGTTAATGATGGTGTAAAATTTATATTAACGGTGATAGACGTACTGTCAAAGTATGCATTCGCCGTTGGCCTGAAGGAAAAATCGGGGAGCTCGGTCACAAAAGCCTTTGATTACATTTTCAGCAGCGGGAGAATTCCTAAAAAGTTACAAACAGATAGAGGAAAAGAGTTTGAAAACAAGACGCTAAAAGCTCTGCTGAACAAGTATGGTGTAAAACATTTTGTTACAAACAACGAAGTGAAGGCGGCGATTGTAGAAAGATTCAACAGAACTCTCAAGGCACGAATTTGGCGGTATTTTACAGCGTACAACACATTTCGTTATATAGATCGTTTACAAGATTTTATTGAAAGTTACAATCATAGCTATCATAGAACCATTAAGACGTCCCCTGTAGAAGTATCCCCGCAAAATGAGTTGAAAATTTGGAGAACTGTGTACGGGTCCGTGTTCACCAACAACCCTGTTTCAAAAAACACGCTCAAAAAAGGTGATCATGTTAGGGTATCTAGATGCAAGGGGGTATTTCAAAAGGGGTATGAGCAGACTTTTACAGATGAGATCTTTGTGATAGACAAGATTTCCAAGCATTCAGGCGTTACAGTTTTTAACTTAAAAGACTATGCTGGGGAGGAGGTCGAAGGGTGTTTTTACAAAGAAGAGCTGCAAAAAATAAAACAGGATCAAGATCGTGTGTACCGTATTGAGAACGTTTTGGCAAAGAAGGGGCACGGGGCACAAAGACAGTGCCTAGTTAAATGGCGGGGATGGCCTGATAAATTTAATAGTTGGGTCTCTGAGAGTGAATTAAAGGATATACAAAGTCTACAACAGCGGATATAGGCATTTAGGTACCGCGGAAGCGCCATGGAGGTCGGACCTTTTTATCTGACGCTCCCGAGTAACGCGTCTTTGGACACTTTCCCTAATAACAAAATTTCAAATTTTACGGTGAAACTAGCAAAACCTATTCATCTACAAGGAGATTGGGAGGTGGCCCTAACAGAAATTCAGTACCCGCACACGTGGGACACTTTTGAAACAGAGGATGTTAGATTTACGGTGGTACGCAAGAAGGAAAGCGCCCACGAACTTTCTTTCCCGCCGGGGCACTATGACAACATACGAGACATTGTAGAAGTAATGAATAAATCCATTGGTAACATATCGGAACTTGTTGACCTTAGATTAACGTATGAACCACGACTTCGAAAAGTGCAGTTGAGGAATGCTCAAGACTACGGTATTTTGGTGCGTGAAAAACTGGGGAGAGTGTTGGGGCTGACGCCTAACGTTCACCACTCTTCATCAGCGGGGAAAGCCTACACGGATGTACACGGCGGATTTTATATGATGTTTGTATACTGCGACGTGATAGAGCATCAGAGAGTGGGGGATAGCTACGTGCCTCTCCTCCGGTGCGTGGAAATCACAGGCAAGAATAATAGCATGATAAACATCATTTACACCAAAAGAGATTATGTACCGATCAGCAAAAAACATTTTCACACAATAACTTTGGAACTGAAGGACGATTTGAACACTAATATAAGATTTAAAGTGGGTAAAGTCATAGCGAAGCTTCATTTCAGGCCGCGACGTGGTGAAGTGTACTAGAATAATGATTTTACCTGAAAATTACGGCGACGCGTCGCTCTATAGGGATTACTATAGAGCACAAGCCGGCTCAGGCCTCCCGGGGTTCCACGGGGCACCTATTATGTACGGGGCGGGTGTTGGCGGTATATTCAGAAGCCTTTTCAGAAAAGCAGTACCGCTTTTAAGAAGAGGGTTCCAGTTGGTAAAACCGCACGTGAAAACCGCTGCAGCAAATATTGCCCGAGACGTCGCAGGGCACGTTTCGGGGGCGGTGATGAAAAAGTTTACCAAAACGGGTCAAGAAGGCTCAGGTTTAATCTATCTCGAAAGAGGAAGGAAGAGAAAAAGGGGTGTATCACTAAGGGGGCCGCCCGCGTTCCTTCAAAGCGTTGTGAAGCGCCGGCGACCGGCTCAAAAGAGTTCGCTTAAGACCCGGAGAAGACACGGAAAAAAACGAGTCTCTAAGGGCAACATATTTTAAATCGGACCATGGCCTCCGTCCCTTGCGGTTCCCAGGAATGCACAAAGTCAGAGTTGGACCTATTCCAAGTACCACCAACGCAAACCAGCATTGAAAGTTCTCTATATGTCGAAGTACCGCCACTTTCAGCCCTGTCAGACACAGCCCCCTTAGAGTTCTTCATAGCTCGGTCGGATGACTACCTGGACCTTTCAGCTACCCTGATTTATCTGTCGTGCAAAATTACTAACGCAGACGGATCCGATTTGGACGCCGCAGCCCGAGTGGCGTTTTCTCCATACCCCATAGCCTCACTTTTTAACCAACTGGATGTGAGCCTCGGCGACCGGCTCATCAGCCAGTCAAACAACACGTATCCATACAGGGCTTATCTCGAAACGGTACTTAATTATGGGGACCCCACTTTAAAACGCCAACTTTCTGCAGGTCTCTTCTACAGAGACACCGCTGGAGAGCACGAGGACACGACTTTAAACGGTGCTAACGCGGGATTTAAGAGCAGAGCTAGCTTTACAGCCCGAAGTCGTAAAGTGGAACTGATTGGGCAATTACACTGCGATTTATTTTTCCAAGACAAATTAATGCTTAACGGTCTAGATGTGAAGATTAAACTGATTCGAAATAAAGACACTTTTTGCTTAATGAGCGGCGACGCAGAAAATTACAAAGTGCATATCTTAGCGGCGTCACTATTTGTGAAACGTGTCAAAGTGAGCCCAGTGGTGCGTTTAGCTCACGCCGAGACTCTGTTAACCAGTAATGCCAAGTACCCCATCGAAAGAGTGGAGCTCAAAGTGTTCAGCATCCCAGCCGGTGCGCTACTATCGAATACTGAGAATATTTTTTTCGGATTTTTGCCAAGAACTGTAATAGTAGCGCTGGTCGATAACGCAGCATTTAGCGGTGAATATGGCAGAAACCCCTTTAATTTCAAGCATTATAATATATCTCACAGCAGCCTCTCCGTAGACGGCCAAGCTATACCGGCAAAACCATACACGCCGTCATTTGGAACTGGGGGTGTGGCTAGAGAATATTTGGGTGTGCTGCAAGTTGCTGGGAAGTACGCATCAGACCGACCCTTCTTTGTGGATCGTGTAGAGTATTCGAAAGGCTATTCTATGCTGGCTTTCGATCTATGCCCTGACAACGACGTGGGTGGCGGCCATTTTTCGATACAAAAATCAGGCAATGTACGTCTGGAGCTCCGTTTTAGCGCCGCTCTACCGTCTACTATAAACCTTCTGATTTACGCTGTCTTTCAGAATGTTATACAGATTAACCATAGGCGAGAGGTGCTAATCGACTATATGTGATGAATACGTGGCAACTGGAACGTTTTCTCGCCAAAGACGAGATGGCAAAACATTCATTTTTAGGTGTATTCGCAGCTGACACTCTACCAATGTATCTGGGTAATCGCCAGCGACCGCTTCATTTAATAGTCAATACAGACGGTAAAGATCAAAGGGGTCGACACTGGTTAGCAATATTTCTAACAGAAAAGGACTCTGAGTTTTTTGACTCCTATGGCGTGCCACCAAACAGTTATCTGTACCCCAATACCATATGGCAATTTTTAAAAAGAAACACTTCAGGCCTAATAACATTTCATGAAAACCAGATTCAGGATGATGTATCATTTACCTGCGGGGCACATTGTTTGTTTTATTTATTTCATAGATGCCGTGGTGTAGACTTTGAAAGCATTTTAAAAATGTATTCAGCTGATTTGAAGGCAAATGATGCTCTAGTAACAAGGTTTGTGTTGAGGCAATTACGCAGATTGAAAAGAGGCCGTGTAAATAACAGACCGATGCAAAATTGTATTTCATTCACTGATAATATACATGTTTACAGTGTTTATGATAACTAGCAGACATCCACAAGGTCTATTTTACGCTCTCATTGGACTTTTAAAATCATATTTGTACCGAACATTTTTACTCTGTGATATAAAATGTATCTAAATAAATTGCATGAAAAAAGCCCTTAACTTTACGTGTCGGTCTGACTTTTTTCAGCACCTAGATGCCACGTTAATGCACCGTGGTTTATATTCATCCTGAAATGCTTAGACAGGCTATTGTCCGCATATGGTGCCTGGTGTGCTGTCGAGGTTTGCAAAAAATCTGAATAAAAAAAGGGGGGCCTAACTTTACGTGTCGGTCTGACTTTTTTCAGCACCTAGCTGCCACGTTAATGCACAGCTGTTTATATTCAACCTGAAATGCTTAGTGGATTATACCGTTTAATTCTCGACACACGAAGACATACGTGGTATTGTGAGTTGTGGCGGGAAACTGTCGGGTTTTGGGTATAAAAACGTGAGGTCTGCAAGAACATTCAGGCTGGAGCTCTCAGGAAAGCTACGACGCTCCAACCAACGGCGCTGGTGACACCTTCATTCTCCCACCACATCGGGCGCTTGAAAAGCTGAAGCCCCTGAAAGATTTCACCACCTGATGACTGAGCACCGTTTCCATTTATGAACATGTCTGAGGACCAAGAATTGTTGGTAAGAAGATTGTTTTATGTTTTTTATATAATCCTCTAGCTCTTTTTGAAGTTGCGCTTCTATTAGCGTCATCTCTCAAAGGTTAAATGCTTTTTTATCAGGGATGTAAGCTTTTTTTCCGGCTCAGACTGTCACACTAAGACGAATTAGACCGAAGTCCCGGGCAATGTTCTAACATGTGGTTCTAATTAAGTCTTTCGCTCCTCTGTCAAAAGGTTTTAAGCAATAGATAAAATTAGGTGAAACTCGGGGTGTTTTGAATTAACTGTAACTGCTAGTCAGGAACCGTGAAAGATGCATAAAAAAAAAAGTGTGTGTGTGTGTGTGTGTGTTTGCGTTTTGTTTTTTTTTTGTTTTGCCGGACCCCGTCTGAAATGCTCTAGCATGTGGTTCTAATTCAGTTTTTCACGTCGTCGTCAAAAGACTTTTAGTACTGTTACAGCAGCTGGCATTTTAAGCAATAGGAAATATGACATGACTCTCGGTGTGTTTAGATTTTGCACATGCTCTTACCTCAAAGACTATCTGCTCATTGATCCGTGTTTTTAAGTCAAGGACTAGTCCGCCTCCTTGCTTTACAGATCATGATTTAATAACGCTCGAGGTCTTAAATAATGTCACTATATAGCCTGGGGCCAGCGAGCCGGGGTTGAGCTGCGGCTTGAAAAGCAGCTAATTTGACAACTAAGGTCTGGGTCTATTTCTGCGGTCGTGTGTGTGTGTGTGTGTGTGTGTGTGTGTACTTTTGTTTGCATGAGCTTGTAAATACGTATAGCGGTGCTTTCAAGTAATTTAATTTAAACCAATATAGGAAATGTGTTACAGCTGTTTGCATTTTTGTCTTCGCAGGAAGTGGCCGAGGCGGCAGACGCACTTTTATTCGACACTGCGCTTGAAGGCCCTAATCCTATCGCAGCCAGTCAAATTTGCGGCTTCAGCGCGCATGCTGGTAAGAATTAATTCTCTTTTCTACTGGTAGTATGTTCTACCATAGACCATGCTGATGTGCGCGTGCTTGTGCGTGTGTGTGTGTGTGTGTGTGCTTGTGTGTGCGTGTGTGTGTGTGTGTGTGTGTGTGTGTGTGTGTGTGTGTGCGTGCTTGCGCTGCCACTCTCAGTCTAGTTGTAGCACTGATGACTATTGAGGACTCTTCCGACTGTTCATTGCTTGAATTAAAATTGTGTTTTTTGCTCTTACTTAGATAAAACTGATGATGCAATCTCCATCCAACACGTGCAGCAATCAAATACACAACAACCGGTTGTACAAAGGAGTTCAAGGTTGCCGCCTGACGATCTGAAAAGCAAAGGTCAGAAGCGTAAAGAAGCGAGGCGGCGAGAGCCACCACAAACATTGCAGGGTGGTTTTGGGGGGAGTACTGTTGGGGGGCCTGCATTGCATGAGTTTCCACCGGTGTCTGTAAATGGTGGCGGTTTGAGAAAGAGACACTCTGGCGGTAAAGAAAAGGGTGATCAAAAGCGCAATAGGAAAGCGAATGCTAATGATAACAATTCTGCTACTCTACAGACCTTCCAGGTTTCGAATTCAAACACGCCTACCCCTGGTTGCGTTCTCCCCAGCCGAAATTCAGAACAGATTCTAGGTGTCACAACGCACCCTTGCAGCGATACTCCGGTATTAGTGCACCCCCCACCTACTCCTACCCCCAAGTCTCACTCTCAACCATCAAAGAACTTGCATGCGCAACCAGCAAACGCCATTATTCCCCCCGATGAACAAGAAATAATTTCGCTGCTTGACGATGATGACTGTTGGGGGGAAAACGCGAATGTACCCGTTCAACAAAACAGATCAAAAGCAGGGCCAGCTGTACACAGCGAATGCTCCAAGAACCCACGCTCACAAGGGGGGTGTCACACAGATGTTACAATAGGAGGAGGACCCGCCATCACCAGTCCCCCAGTAAGGTTCGCACCAGGTGCTATTCACCATAATTTAAAGACTGAAATTGCCCACAGTGCTGCAGCAAACGGGGCGTCCGCAGCGGCGCTACAAGCTCCTAGACATAACCCCACACCACCCCTAAACATTACCGCAGTAACATCAGCATGCCACGATATTTTACCTTTAATAACAAACCTATGGGGAAGCACTCTTAACACAGCATCTATCTGCGAAGCTATTATTTTTGCTTTAAGTAATCGTGATACAGTAGCTCAGATACAAGCCATTGAACGCATCAAAGCTGGCATCGTACGTATACAGCAAAATTTAGAGAAATCACTTTCAGCTGCTTTAGTAACTGCTCAAAATCAGCTCGAGTCCTCTGTCTCCTCGCGCGCCATAGATGATGTCCTAAGTGTCAAAAAATCACTTAACGTTGAGATAAAGACACCACTTGACCCCCGCAGTGGGGCTGCTGCTGCTGCTGTTAAAGCTTCACTTCCCAGCGACGCGGCTGTACTTCAGGCAATTTACGCAATTTTTCCCCTAATAAATACCCTAGAAGGATTAGGCTTGAACTCTGCACCCGTCAGTTCATCCGTTTTTAATGTTCTACGTGTACAGGAAGCTTCCGGACATATCGGCGGCATAACAGATGTCAAACTAGCAGTAGAGGACGTGATCCAAAATACTCAGACTTCGCTCGCATCTATTTTAGCAGATGCCCAAGCCAACCTTGATTCCTTGAGTCTCGACTCGGGAAACTGATAATGACCCCCAAAGAGCATAGGTCGCCGAGAAGGTCTGAAACTACAGTCGCCAAACGTAAAGAGAAATGGTTAGCCGCTAAAGTAGTCAGAAATCGGTTAGCCAAAAACCTAAAAAGAGCCAAAAACCATTTGAGAAATATACGCCGTAATATTCAAAGCAACAATGGGTATTTACCACCGAGCCCCACGCAGTTAGAGCAAACACCTCAGAGAACAGCTGTCGCTTGCGATAATTCTAGCATCAGTAACAACCCTGCGCCGGTGTTTTTAGAAAGCGTGCGACAATATCAAAGAGTTATCAAAAAATTTAGAGCTATAGAATTTTATGAAGAATTTCGTTTTGTCAATCTTCATCTCATAGATTCTATTAGACTGGCCCTAGAAGCGGTTATTAACTCTATCCAACTGCTGCTGGACCAAATGGCCCCAGACATAGGCCCCAACGATTATGTACAAATTCGCCTGAGCGGCGGTGGTCTGGCTAACTCTTTTTACACTCGCAGGCTACCGCATCACGACCTAGATGCCTCAGATTTCTTAAACAAAATTGTTGACATGATGAATAGCAATGCAGAGATTCTGGGGTCACAAAGTTTAACACTTGTTGTGACTGTGATAAAAAGTAGGGGCGGCGGTGCCAGACGGGCTCTAAATTCTGTATTGTTTACTAAGATCATTCAAAAGAAACGTCGATGGTTGATTGATTTGAACAACACAGCTGGAAATTTGTGCCTGGCGGGGTGTTTGGCAGGGTTATTGGCTCACGGTCAATCTACGGATAGAACGTTGACAGAGCAGGCACAGTTAATGCACGATGCCCTAAACATCCCCCCAGATACGGACGTCTCTTTGCAAGACATAGAAGCATTTGAAAATTACTTGGGTGTGACGATTAAAGTATTATATCACGAAGGCGGCTGGCGTTATTTCACCAGCGGTACCGCCAACAAATCTAAAATTCTGTTTGTTCTTTTACATGAAAGCCATTTTTACGGTGTGAAAGATATAAAAAAATTCCTCGGCGCTAGGTATTACTGCGAATATTGCCATTCGGCCTATACCCACAAATACAATCACTCGTGCGCAGACTTCTGCAAAGCGTGCGTTACGAACGATTGCCATGACATTGCCAACGATCTCCAAAGGTGTCCGCGGTGTCGACTGTTTTGTCGTTCTTCGGAGTGTTTAGAGCGTCATCGTGCTTTAGCCGTGGCGGGGGAGGTGAGCTGTCTCAGCAAAAAGTTGTGTGATTCGTGCGGTCTCTACGGCCCCGAAAGTCATGAATGCGAAGGCCTTGAATGCGGTGTCTGTAAAGCCCGGGTGTTTTCATTTGATTCACATCTCTGCTTTATGAGCAGACTCAAACCGCCGACCAAAACAAATGATTATATATTCTACGATATGGAGTGCCGTCAGGAAAATATCATTCACGAGCCAAATTATATTTTTGCCAGACATATTAATGGTGAGCCTACTTGGGAGTTTTCAGGTCCTACATGCGTCAATGATTTTATCAACACATTCATTACACCCCGATTTCAAAACTATAGTTTTCTCGCACATTTCTCTAAAGGATATGACTGTTATTTTGTAGTGAAAGCTCTAGTGCTTGAAAAGGTGGCAATGTCACTGATCACTCAGGGAGGAAAGCTCATGTGCGTTACAACCAAAGTACTCAATATCAGGTTTATAGACTCTATAAACTTTTTGCCCATGAAACTCAGTAAACTTCCACAGGCAATGGGTTTCCAAGAGTCTAAAGGGTATTTCCCGCATTACTTTAACACTTTGCAGAACCAAAAATACGTTGGTGCTATGCCCTCAGCAGAATTTTACGGTGTAAACTATATGTCACCCTCTGAGAAAACAGAATTTGTGTCCTGGTATGAATCGAACAAAGATCGGGAGTTTGATTTCCAGAAGGAGCTGTCTCATTACTGCCAACAAGATGTGAACATTTTAAGAGAGGCGTGTATCCGCTTTAGAGAAGGCGTCATTGCCATGTCTAGCAAGCAAATCTTGGTGAACCCGGGTCAGGCCAATGAGTATGCCTATGTTGACTTCATCGACCCCTTTCAGTACATCACTTTAGCTTCAGTCTGCTTGGCGATGTTCAGATTTTGTTTTTTAAAACCTTACACATTAGCGTTGCTACCTCGTGATAATTATCACAGACAGCAAAAGAGATTCTCAACACCCGCTATTCAATGGTTGATGTATTTGGAATACAGTGAAAAAATCACCATCCGTCACGCTTTGAGGGGCGGGGAGCTTAAAATTGGGTCCTATTTTTTAGATGGTTATGCCAATATTGACGGGGTCCCTACTGCCTTTGAATTTAATGGTTGCTTTTTTCACGGCTGTCCAATTTGTTACGCCGGAAACGATTTTAATAAGATGACCGGTTGTACATATGGTCAGTTGCTTAACCGCACAACTATTAAACAGGAGTTTTTAAAAAGACGCGGCTTCAACGTCAGAAGTATTTGGGAACACGCGTGGCGTGAGCAGTTAACATGTAATCTAGATCTGCAGACTTTTATCAAGGATCGTGACTTACCCGAGCCCTTGAAACCGCGTGATTCTCTCTACGGAGGACGAACCAACGCCGTTACTCTTTATCGAAAGGCCTCTGGTGATGAAAAGATTTTTTACTATGATTTTACCAGCTTATACCCCTTTGTTAACAAGACAAAAGTCTACCCTGTGGGACATCCTAAGATCCTTTATAAAGATTTTGGAGCCCCTCAAATGTATTTCGGTCTAATCAGATGTAGAATTCGTCCGCCTAGAGGACTTTTTTTCCCGGTGCTTCCTTACAGATTCGAGGGAAAACTATTATTTACCCTGTGCCGCTCCTGCACAGAAGCCAGACAGACCTTCCGGTGTGATCACTCTGATGACGAACGTGCTCTGACCGGCACCTGGTGCACCGTAGAAGTGAATGTAGCTCTGAAAAAAGGCTATGTGATAGATCGCATTTATGAGATATGGCATTTTGAAAATGTTTCTAGTGATCTGTTTACCGACTACATCAACTTGCACCTTAGAGACAAGCAAGAAGCTTCGGGTTACCCCCAGTGGTGTAGTGATAATGCCGAGAAACAGAAGTACCGGAGGGAATATTTTCAGAAAGAGGGTATTCGATTGCGCTCTAATAAAATCCATGTGAACCCCACTAAAAGACAGATTGCTAAACTGTTTCTCAACTCTCTATGGGGAAAACTGGGGCAGAGAGAAGACCGCTCAGAAACTACTCTAGTGACAGAGCCGGATGAATTTGATCAGTACTTTTTTACTTCCTACTGCGAGGTGTCATCTTGCGAGTTCATAGATGATGATACCGCTTGTGTGTGTTGGCGGTATACCAAAGAACATTACCCGCCTTCATGCAACGCTAACATATTTATTGCCAGTTTCACCACCGCTTATGCTAGATTGGAGTTGTACAAGCTCCTGGAGTTGCTTCAAGACCGCTGTCTTTACCACGACACAGACTCTGTGATTTTTGTGAGCAAAAAGGGCGATGTTAACCCTCCGGTGGGTGACTATCTGGGGGAACTCACTAGCGAAACACCTCCCGATGAACACATCACAGAGTTTGTTTCAGCCGGCCCCAAAACCTACGGTTACCGCTTATCAGGCGGTAAAATCTGCTTGAAGGTGAAGGGGATCACCCTCAATGTTCAGAACCGCGAAAAAGTAAATTTTCAAAACTTAAAAGAGCTGGTCACTCAATATGCCAAGCACGCCGAAAGAGGTGAATGTGTTCCAGAAGATGAAAGCTTAGTAGTGCAGCACCCCTGCATTGTGAGAATTAAAAAACGTTGGGATATTGAGACACGCCCGCTTCGCAAAACGTTGAGGGTTGTATATGATAAGCGCGTTCTTAAAGAGGACTATAAAACCCTGCCCTACGGCTTTTAAGAGTTATGCAGCCTCTGTGTAAACACGGGGCTAGCGAGAAAAAGGACTTTCCGCTTTTGGTGTGTATAGTTTATTAGAGGTTGTTTAAAGTATGGATATTAGATTGCAACATCCGTTCTCATGCATCCTCGCAGGTCCTTCCAATTCTGGTAAAAGTTACTTTGTAAAAAAACTTTTGGAAAATGCGCATCAAATGCTGACCCAGCCACCCACCAACGTAGTGTGGGCCTATTCCTGTTGGCAGCGGCTCTATCAAGAACTCGCGCTAAAGCTTCCACACCTCAAATTTGTCGAGGGGCTCCCCGCCGCCTTAAATGATGACATTTTATTTCCACCCTCTAGTGTTAATATGTTAATTGTAGATGATCTAATGGCCTCTGCTTGTGACAGCGGTGAAATTGAAAAAGCTTTTACTCAGTATGTTCACCATCGTAATCTTAGCATTTTATACATTGTGCAAAACGTCTTCTGCCAAGGTAAGAGCTCACGAACCATCGCTCTGAACACCAAGTACATGGTGCTTTTCAAAAACCCCCGAGACAAGCTTCAAATAACGACTCTAGCCAGACAGATGTACCCGGGTCGCTCTAGTTTCTTTCTAGAAGCCTTTGAGGACGCCACTCAGAGCCCCTATGGGTATCTTTTTGTAGATTTAAACGCCGGCACGCCGGAGGATTACAGATTAAGGACCGGGCTTTTCCCACCGGATCTTCCTGTTGCTTATACTCTAAAAAAGTCCTACCCGGCTATAAAAAGAAGATAAATAAAAAGCAGCGCTCCAGTTTAGAGCTCCAACACACTCATGACCATGTCCAGCCGGATAGCGCGCAATCTAGCTCTTTTAAGACTGTTGGTTTCATCATCCCCACAACAAAGGAAAGCTCTTCTATGCTCCGCGTCTGACGATTTAGTAGCAGCGATATCGGAGATAGCCCTAAATACCTTGAAGGGCAATGTCCCTTTGAGTCCTCAACAGATCCGAGTGCTTAAAAAGAAAAGTAATCTTGTTAAAAAACTGAGCAATAAGAGGATCTCTATTAAAACAAAAAAAAGTCTTGTCAAGCAGTCTGGGGGCTTCATAGGATCGCTGCTAGGCATTGCTATCCCGCTTCTCTCGGGCCTGCTGCGCCGCCGGTGATGGCTCACATTGAAAAAATGTATCTCGTTCCTAAACATCAGCTAGACAGAATGCGGAGTCCCCCAAGCGCTGATACCGACATTAGAAAATCAGCCACGGATCTGTTGGACGCTGAGATGCGCAAAATTCTTCATCGTAGTGATTTACCGGTGCACGAGAAAGCTAAGCTTTATACCGCTATCCTTCAAAAGTATCTGAACTTTGTCCATCATGGTAAAATGGAAAAAGAGGGCCTGACTTTATTCATGCCTGAAAGTCAAGAGCCACCCGTTTCACCGGTCAGAGAGCCAGAATCACACGCCTTTAATCTAGTTAATGAAATCCTTGACAACGTTAACCCCCGGCACAAAAAGAAAGCAGAATTACTTCTTAATAAAATTCATCAAAATAAAGACATCGCTTTCTGGAATGATAAGGGGGAACTTCTTTATAAAGGTAATGTTATACGTGGTTCAAACCTGCATGATTTGATCAGAGGCGCCACCCAAACACACTCTTTTGCAAATAATAAAGCGCCTGTCGGTTGGGATGCCTTCATGCAGAGCCTAGCAGAACTGAACATTCCGACATCGGTGCTAGGAAATGGTGGTCATCGTATCCACTTAGAAGATTTAAAGAACAACGCCGTTGCACCATTTGTTATCCCTTCTCCCCCCGCATCACCATTTTCACTGACCCCTCGAAGAGCACCGACGCTTGCCCTCCGTGATACCGCTGACAATGCTCACGAACCCGTAACAACACACGGCCAAGCACTCCCGCCAAAAAAAAGAAAACACTTCGCGAGATTGCCATGGTTGTCTGTTTAGCACCCGTGACTTATAATAGAGACCTATGCTTTTTACTGGGTAACTAAATATTTTTTTATGTAAATACCTCATCTGTATCACAACATATAGTTTTTGTATAATTTTATGCCCGGTGGCCATACTGCGTATTACTGGTTGATGTTAATACGCTATGGTTTCTTGATTTTTATGTACATCATTTTGTTTTCAGTGTTGATACTGTGATTTATATGCCAAGGTGCATAATGTATTTGCTAACTACGGCTACCTCATTATTCAACTATAAGCTTAAATATGTGAATTCTATATTTATATATGTATTATCGCTATCCGTGATTATTATAAGTTAACAACGATAAGCTGTGATTCTTCTTTTAAAAAATGTATGTAACTTCCGCATATTTGATGTCTGCTGTTGATACTGTGATTCATATGTCTTGGTTTATAATGTATTTGAGAACTACCGCTACCTCACTATTCAACTATAAGCTTGACTATGTGTTTTCTATACTTTACAAATGTTTTATAGCTATCTGTGATTATTACCGGGTACCAAAAATATGCTGTGATTCCTTTTTTAATGTAACTTCCGCAGATTTTATGTGTGCTGTTGATACTGTGATTTATATGCAATGGTGCATATTATATTTGATAACTACCTCTACCTCATTATTCAACTATAAGCTTGATTTTCTTTTTTTTTTCTATTGTCACTAAATGCTGTCAGTATATGTAATTCCATATAATGAAACTGTAATTACATAAAATGTGATTTTCTGTTATGTAAAAAATGGTTTCAATTAAATTGTAAATATTGACCCAAAATAAAACTTCTCCGAGCTTTCATTTTACATTTAATAAAAGCAATTTGTTCTAAAACGCGTTATTATTCTTTTCAATAATGTGATGATGGGAAATGTATAAAATATCATTTTAATTCGTAGCTGCACCCCATATATCCGATTACTGAGCCCCCATAAACACGCCTAAAGCAAGACATGCCCGGGCATGCCTGGTCGATTTATACGTACTGAGTCCCCCATAAACATGCCTAAAGCAAGACATGCCCGGGCATGCCTGGTTGTTTTACACGCTTTATGATTTCATCGCCGTATCATTTTATAAGCCTTGATTCACAATTCCTAACTTATCGTTTTATACGCTTTATGATTTCATCGCCGTATCATTTTATAAGCCTTGATTCACAAAATAACGACCTATAAAACAATAAAATGCTATAATCTTATCAATACGTTATAAGGACGATTAAAACCCCGATTAAAAGCAGACTTGGAACGCGTCCAATATAGACACACGGACCAAAGGGGCGTGGTCAAAGGGGCGTGGCCACCTGTCAAAAAATACATGGTGACGAGTAGTATACAACCTATACTACTAGTACTTCTTTATACAAACCTGCATATATTGTACGAAAGCAATACTGCCATCTTGTGGTTGCATTAAAAAACATAGATGTATTATTAGAATTCCCTTCCAAAGTCACTGGATGAAAATAAGTTACCTACCTGTAACTGTAGTTCTCCAGTACTGGAATCTTTCATAGATTCACATGCTTGAATCATTCCTAGTCATCAAGATGGGAGTCCCACGGTACCTTAGAAAAGCAATGCAATGATAGGTGTAGACTATAAAGGCCCTGTGCCCTTCAGTTTAGTAAAATATCAGTCATTTTTTTACTCAAATTCTGTTTTTTTAATATTCCCCAAAACATTACAGTATGAATGCAATTGAAAAGAAAAAGACCTTCATTAGACAGTTACATAGCATTAGTAGTACACTGAGGACCTTATGCAAGCATTTCAACCCAATTGTCCGAGTCTTCTGGAAAGAAGAGAGTTCAAGGTCTACAAACGGACTCCTATTAAGGAGCTTAGTGGAGCCTGAGCAGAGGCCTATGTCCCGCTGACTTTTGATGATGTGCGCCCATTTGAAGGGTGAGACTAGTCAACAAATAAGAACTGGGGAGGAGGAAAGAGGGGAAAGGAGAACAAAGGATGCATAGTCGGTCTTTTGTGTTCTGGAAATTGGGAGTTATTAAGGGTGGGGAACGCACCGCTTATGCGTCACACAGGTGAAGAGCGCATATTCTGGGAGTTTGGAAGCACAAATATTCCATGCAAGACATATATTCTATAAGAGTTGTCCAGAGGCACAGACATTTCATGTCTTCCAAGATGGCCTTGGGGTGGCGTGACCAGTTTGCCCGCATCCAAGTAGTTAAGGAGTTTGTGATTGTGAGAACTGGATACTGTATTGAGTTGGAGGTACTTTGAAAGGGGGGAAAGCAATGCATCTGTAAGTGGAGGAGATGCTGTGGTGGAAGGGTGAGGTTGAGTGCCTATGATTTCTCTAGGTTGATCTTATATCCTGATAACCACTCATATGCCTGCAGGGTTTGGACTACTACAGAGAGGGGGATGTCTGGCTCTGTAAGGGTCAGGAGGAGGACATCAGCATATAATAGAACCTTGTGGTCTTGACACCTTGAAGGAGAATCCCATGATTTCAGCCGAGTGTCATAAGTAAATAGCAAGAGGTTCCAGTACAAGTGCAAATATGGGGGGAGATAAAGGGCAACCCTGTCAGGTACCCCAGGTTAGAGGGAAAGAGTGAATAGTCTGGTCATTGATGCGGATGGAGGTGGTGGGCACTGTTGGACTTGGCCCTTTTTGGCAGGTTCACCCCTGAACTCTTTGCCTTAAGCTCTGACATGGTGATAGTGGTTTTAGGCCTCTGAGCACTTTAGCACTGTGGTCCAGTGTAAAGTGTGTGCGCTCCCTGAGTGTGTGTGGTGAGATTGGCCTGCCCTCCCATAGGAATGCATGGGGGATAAGTGTGTCCATGGTAATTCCTAGTATGAGAGGAGTGCAGGGTCGTGTTTAGTATGTATGAACTCGTTAGGATAAATGCTGCGCAATGGTGTGCGCAGATTTATGGTGACTGGTGGAGAAATGCCACTTTTAGAAGTTGGCATTTCTGTGTGCTGTGTGTCTGCCTGCCTGATGTGAATTTAATGTCTGGCTTATGATTGACAGGAGCGGAGAGGTGTGGGTAGCTCCAGGAAGGGCAGGGTGAGTCAACTAGGCTGAATGGAACACCTGGGCTAAGAGTAGTGGGAGGGGAAATCCCCTGGCTCTGAATAGGACTGTGTCCAGGCTGTACAATGCTAGTTCCGCCCCCTGTGGTGTGTCTCATCACTGCGCCCCCACCGGACAAAGGGGAAGAGGAGCTTTGAAAACAAAGTGCTCCAAATCCTCCCTAAACCAGTTCTGACTGGTATCCCCAAGCCCTGTGCTGTGACACAAAGGGAAATGCTGATATAAATATAGGGGCTGTGACCCCATGAAAAGGTTCAGTTCTGTACTTTGGTGCTAAACCTGCTGGGGCGTGCTGCTGCTGGGGCCCTGGCGGGGCTGCCAGGAGGACTTGCCTCCCTGGGCCCTGCATTGCCTCTTTATCCCTAAGGACGTCTAACGCCTTGTGAGCGCTTTATTTTATTTCCTAAAAGCGCTGTCTCCCTGCAGTTGAGCAGCACATCTATTTTCTGCTTTGCAGCACGGAGTTGCGATCCTCTTAGAGGGAATCCCCAGAGCAGGGATTCCCCCACATTGTGGCCTGTTGCTGGTGCCCACCCCGCATTTGACTTTATTATACCCGCGGGAGCCTACCCCGCATTATTGCCGCCAGGAATCAACTTTTCTTTATCAAGTGCGGGTGCCCACCCTGCCTTGCCGCAAAGGAGATCACTGCCACGGCCCAAGGAGAAGAAGCGCCAGACCCGACCCAGAAGTCAGGCGAGGTTGCCTAGCGTTGGGCGGGACTTCCGGTCCAGCAGAAGGAGTTCCCTGGTGCCAGCGAGCAGTGAGGGAGCCTTGCAGGCTCCACATCAAAGTCCCGGGTCCCAGGATGGAGCCCGGGTGAAGTCCGCAGAGGTCTGTGTCGGCCGTCTACATCGAGGGGGTAGTGGCGGTGCTGCACGCGTGCAGCCTGGACTGCCTGGAGCCTCGCAGGCTCCATGTTGAAGTCCCGGTCCCAGGAAAGGGACCGGGCGAAGAGCAGAGCATCGCTGGAGAAGCTGCAGAGGTCTCCAAGCAGCCCGGTGAGTGGGACTGAATTGTGCGATGGTTGGGGGATGTCGGGGCACATTGTCAGTGCCCGCTCCCAGTGCCGTGCTCATCTTCACAGCGGCGCCACAGTTGCTGGCCGCTGCAACCGCTTGGGCATTATTTTCAATGTCAGAGTCCCCGAGCGGGACTCCAACGTGCACCTTGTTGGTGCTTGTCGGTGCCCACATTTCTTTCCCAGCTGCCCCACCTGACAGTGGGCAGCTGCAACATAGGGGTCCACTTGTGAGGGAAGTCCCAGAGGGGCTTCCACGGCACGCAGAATGCCATTGCTTATTCGATTTCTCCAGCTGCCCCGATTTGGCCTAACTATTTCAGAGTCCCTGAATGGGACAGGAGGGCACAGTGAGTGCCAGTGAATTTCACAGCTGCCCAGCAAGTAGTGGGCCGCTGCTACGTTTAGGCCACAGTTCTTTGGGGGCATATTTTGAGAGAGGAGTGAGATGCACTCCTATGCCCTAGCGTGTTAGTATAATACCATGGTTTTAATTTAATTGATGAGTAGATGTTTTACATTACAATACTTTTGGGGATGAATTTGTGGACAGAGGGGTTTCCCATCTGGAATACATAGTCTCTACTTAACATACTAGCACACGCTTTCCCGGTATACACCAGTATATGTATACTGGGTTATGGCTTATTCCACAGTCCTTGGCTGCCATGACAACGAGCCGCCTCCGGCACGTTTATGCATCGGGGAGTAGTTCTCCCCGCTTCACTCATGCGCATTACGGGCTATTTTGCACGCAGGTGCATTTTCCACCGGGAATGTGATGTGCTCCGGGAGGAGGGACCCTTTAGTGCATTATCGGCTGGCGGTGGACGTGAAAGGTGATAGGGCTTAGGCACCGGATACAACTGAGTGTACACAATGGGGAATGGGGATAAGGTAATGGAGTAACTGGCCCGTTAGGTGACGACTATATCCTTTAGATGATGACTATAACTTGGTATGTGTCTACTTCTGCCTTCCTCTGTTTTGTCTTCTCTACTAGCCCAGCAAGGTGTGGGCATCCACCGCTCATAGCTATGGGAGCGACTCTCGTTTTATCGGGAGGTAAGAACACCTTGTGACACATGTACGCTTATTCGCACCGTTTTTGGGGAACGATTGTTTTCTTTGGGGATTGGTGTGTTCAGGGGTACCCTGTGTGGGGCAGTGCAGTGCACTGCACTGCGGCTATGGATGTATTACATCCTCTCTACAGATCGGGCGCCCTGAGGATTTGGCCTGCCGGTATTCGGGCTTGGGCTGCCCCACTTGTCATGAATGTAATTAGGAGAGTATTTATCTCCCTCTGGCCTCGAGACTTTTTCCCTTTATTGATATGTTGTGCACACAATTGTGGCACACTATGTGGCATTAAGCTAGTCTATTGGACAGCTTTTGTATTTACACTTTTTGTATTTTCTTTTCCTTTCTGTCCTAGGTTTTGATCAGGAGCAGTACAACGGCACGCCCTGACATTTATAAGGGGTATCTATTTAAGTATAAGTATAAAGAAATTTCTAAAGCGCTCTAATACCGGAGTTGTCTTGGCGCTGTGGTGTATGTAGTGAGGCAGGAAAACAAATCAGATTATGGTTGGGTCTTAAATAGGTGATGCTTTAGCTTTTTCCTAAAGAGGGCATGATCGGATTGAAGTCGTAGCTCCAGAGGCTGGAGGTTCCACAATCTTGCTGCACGCCTGCCAAAAGAGCAACCACCTCATCTAGCCAATTTAAATCTCGAAGTACAGAAAACGCCTTGATTAGCAGACCGCAGGGCACGGGGCGGGAGATAGGGTTTAAATCTCTCTCTTCCATCATTGGCGCCACCCCCAAAACAGGCCCGGTGAACCAAACAGAGAGCCTTAAACTCAATCCTCCGCTGGACCGGAAGCCAATGCAGGGATTTCCTCCCTTCAGAGGTAGGGCAGCCCCTGGGTAGGTTCAGGATAACACGAACTGCAGCATTCTGTAGGGACTGGATTTTTCCCACCTGAAACTTGTCCATCCCCAAAAACATGGCGTTGCAGTAATCCAGTCTAGACATAAACAAAGCGGCCATCAAAGTCTTCTGAGCGCCTAAGGGAGAATTTTCCGGAGAGTTTTTAAGAGATAAAAACTCGATGACGTTAAGCTATTGATCTGGGCAGACATATCCAGTTTGTCGTCCAAAATCACACCCAGATTCCTTACCTTCGTGACCGGGAGGGGGCATTGCCCAGCCGCCGCTGGCCACCAAAGGGAGTTCCAGATAGAAGGACCCTTTCCAAATTCCATCACTTCCGTCTTCTCGGTGTTAATTTTTAAAAAGCTCAGGCGCGTCCAGTCCATCACGTCAATCAAGCAGGCACTAACTGCGAATCATCCGCATTGGAGACCAGCGTGAAACCATGACGTCGTACCAAACTAGCCAGAGGTCTAACACAGATATTAAAAAGGGTCGGGGACAACGCTGACCCCTGCGGAACTCCGCACGGGAGGGAGAAATTAGTCGAACGTAACCCGGACCATTGTAGGCTTTGTGTGCGATTATCTAGGAAGGACGCCAATAGAGCCCACACACGATCTACAATCCCAACTCCCTTCAGACGCTGAAGCAATACCTCATGGTTGACGGTATCGAATGCAGCGGACAGGTCCAGGAGGGCAAGGACCGCTCGCCCCCCTCCGTCCACTGCATCCCTAATCCCCTCGGCTGTGGTAATAAGAGCCGATTCCGTGGAATGTCTAGGCCGGAAACCGTGCTGGGACCTATCCAGTATATCATTCCTATCAAGATATTCCATCAGACTCTGATTTATGGCCTTCTCGGCGATTTTAGCTACTAGAGGAAGGCCGGAAATAGGACGATAACTGGAAAATTCCGCAGGGTCAAGTGAAGATTTTTTTAAAAGGGGTTTTACACTCGCCGTTTTCCACCTGCTAGGATAGTGTCCAGCGGCTAGTACTTGGTTGATCAGAGCCGTAAGAGTAGGTATAGTCTTGTCAGCGGCCTGGAGTAAAATATAAGGCGGACAGGGGTCTGATGCGGCTCCCGATTTTATGGAGCCCAATAGAGTCCCTACCTGATCGCAAGACAAGGGAGGGATAGTTGACAGACTGCAACTGGATATCTCATGAGGGGGAGACGGGGAACCTACAGTGTTAAGGAGATCAGCATAGATGGTAGTAACCTTGTTTTTGAAGAAATCGGCTAGCTGATCGCAGAACAACTGATCCGGTCTAAACTGGCTCTTCTGTTGGGAATTCACCAAGAAAGATACTGTTTTAAACAGTTCCCTGGACGAATTGCCAGCCTCCATGATTTTCCGAGAGAAGTAATACCTCTTAGCATTTTGAATGGCGAGTTTGTAGTTAGTCAATGCCAGACCATAAGCTTGCTTACAGATCCTGTCATAGTTTACTCTCCACAACCGTTCCTGCCGCCTACATTCCACCTTGAGTCGTTTCAGCTCTGGGCCATACCAAGGGGCACCAGACGGACGTCTGTTCTGAGTAGCTACCTGAAGAGGGGCGACCTGATTAATGGCATTCGTGATCCAATCAGTAAACTGTGCAGCAGCTATGTCATTGTCAGAGTCCAGGGAAGGGGGGGGGTGGGGGGTACCCAGTGTCTCAAGAAGGGAAGAATGAGTGATTCTACTCCATCTCCTAAACATAATTCTGGCAGGTCTCTGCGGACCTCCTCCAGGTCTAGCCCTAACTCCAACACTAAAAAGCACAGCCCGATGGTCGGTCCACGGAAGAACTTCAGTCCCAAGATATAGAAGGTCAGGGTGGCTGGAAAAAAGACCATCCAGCGTATGTCCCCCAACATGGGTCGGGTCAGAGACCAACTGCCTGAGACCATATCCCTCCATACTGTCCAACAATCTGGCAGTGTCCGAGAGATTCTTAACCTCCAAAAGTCCCCAAGAATGATACAAGGCTCGAACTTAGTACAGGACTCCAGATGTTTTTGGAGGGCCCCCCAAAAGACGGCCCGTGGTCCAGGTGGTCTGTAGATTAATAGCCCATGGGAGACAATTATATCTTTAGAAAAAATACTAAATTGTAGTGCTTCCGCATCCAAGTTTTCAACCACCTCAACCTGTAGCTTCAGGTGGTCTCTATAGATAATGGCTAAACCGCCTCCTCTGCATTTGTTATACTTTATTCACGTGCACTTCACCATTTCTGAATCCTGGTCCTGAAGAAGCACCAAAGAACCTTGCGGCAACAGAGGCGCGAAACATGTTGACCGTTTTATAATATCCAGGCATTATGTGCCTTTTGGGATTAGACTTAATTTATGAGTTTTTATTCTGTCAGGGGTGCCATTACATTGATAACCTTTTTCAAAGGCCACCCTGTGTCAGTTTTTATCACTATGCTCGTACTTGTTACCCCCAGATAGGACCCACACACCCTCATGCACCATACGTCATGCATTAAAAGATCTCCGATAAAGTGACCCTTCGGGGGACCCGTTGGGAATTGCAGCGCCGGTCCAACGAGGAGCATTTGCCCGATGATGAAGCATGACACCTCTCGGGGTGTGTGAGGGCAACAGGAGGCAAGACGTGTTCTTTACCCCCTGATTAGTGGGCTCTGTTCCCCTCTAGGACTCTTTTTCTTTCTTCTCTGCTTGAAAGTGTATGGGTGACTATATGCACCCTAGATCTGGAACAGTGTCCTTTTTTGGTTTCGACGTAATATGTTTATGCCAATGATATTATTTCCTAATGTGAGTATGCTTAGGAGGTTAGGGTCTAATGCGTTTAGACTTATGAGATGATTGCATAATGTGTTTATGCTTGTGAGGTTGGCGTACAATGTGTTTGGCGCCTAATGTGATACTGTGCATAATGTGGTTTATGTTACAGGCTGATGCGGAGTACAGGGGTTACCATTGATTACTGGTTGTACGTTTATGATATGGCTTATTTATACTAAGTTCGCTTTGTGATTGTTCTGACAGTGGTCCAGTGGGATCGGTCAGGTGTAAATAATCCCTTGTAAATCTAACCTAGTGCCCGGTGGCACCATGTATATTATGTGAGTACTATTCTAATGTGTTCATTTTGTGGTGTGCCTGGGATGTTGTTGCTGTGTGCGTGCGCAAATGCTTTACACATGGCCTCCGGGATAAGCCTGACTGCTCGTGCCAAGCTACCAAGGGGGTGAGCAGGGGTTATCTTTGGCGTGTAACTCCCTTGCCCTGACTAGAGTGGTGGCCTCTGCCTGGATTTGGTGCAAGGCTTAGCCAACCTGAGATCCCATTTCTAACAGGCACCAAGTAGGAGGCCATGATTTTGCTAATCATGACAGGGCCTAATCCTATTTTCCGGATGACTTCTTGCAAGAAAACCCAGCATACCTAGTCAAAAGCCTTTTTGGCATTTAGGGAAAGGAGAAGAGCAGGGATGGAGTGCCACTGAGCCTTTTCAACCAGGTGTGCAAAGCATCTAATATTGTAAGATCCCTGTTGATGCCATATATAGCCCACCTGAACTGGGTCTTTTAGGTCAGGTAGAAGGTTTTCTAGACAGTTGGCGAACATCTTAGTGTAGAGCTTCACATCTGTATTCAACAGGGTGATTGGGTGGTAAGACGAACAAAGCATATGGTAATTGCCCGGTTTGGGGACCAGTGTGATTTCAGAATTGGCCATTGTCGGTGTAAGGCCCGTGATATGGGTGAAGGAAGTGTGAGCAAGTGTGTTTACTGCTGGGGCAGAAAGACCATATAGAAAGCTGAGGTGAGGCCAATCAGGGAATTCCTGGAGGGCTCTCTGGAGCTCAGCAGTCATGAACGGCTCCTCCAGGTCACAGGCCAAAGAGGGGACTAGAGGCTGCCAGGGACAGTTCTGAAGGAACGTAGTGATCCCAGTAGGGGCCTCACCTCTGGGTCATAGAGGTTCTGGTTTTAACCTCAAAAGGCCACCTGTTTGTCTAACTCCCCGACCGCCCAACCAGAGTCGCCTACCCAAATTTTACAATGTGTGACCTAGCGTGTTGATGTTGCAGCCTATGCGCGAGTAGTGAGCCTACCTTATCCACTCCTCATAGTATTTTTGTTTCAGAGCGAGTAGAGAGCGCTCAGCTTTGTTGACCATGATGTGCCCAAAGCTGGCCCCACAGAATTGCCAGTTAATAGTGGGGTACTGCTTATCAATGCGCTCTAGTGTGAGAATTTCTTCCATAAGTTTCACTTCAATTAGGCGTGCTTCCAGAGTCCTGGCTATGGAAAAAAAGTGGTGGGCACTCCGCGTATGGCAGTGTAAAACCCTTCGCAGAGGACGTGTGGGGGGTATCTGGTGAGGAGTTCAATGCAAAGTATACAGTGATCGCTTATTCTATAGCGGCATTGTCGACAAGGTCCCTCAAGAGCTGGGGTAGAGGGGTAAACTTTGGGGGCACCTGTCGATAAGCAGAGAGCCGTCCCTGGAGCAGGGGTTGGTAGGGAGGGGCTACCCTGTGACCCTAAAGCCTAGTAGTGGACATAGAGATAGTGGAGAGACCTAGCTGGGAAGGTGGGGTCGTAGTACTGTGTAGGGAGGAACTAGGAAGGCCAACGGGGCACACCCATTTGAACCACACCATAAAGGGTCAGGAAGAAAGTATTAGACCCGAACGAGGTGTCACCCTCAATGGAGGAGAACTCATGTTGGAGGACAGGAGATCAAGAGTAATTCTAGAGAATTTGGAAAAGGGACCTGTGTAACAGACAGATTATCAACCATCAGAGTTTGTGCTCCTAACCCCAGGCCCTACATGGTGAGCAGCAGTTCGGAGGGTCAGAGAGTAATAGTAGCAGTTCAAAAGGGGGTCCAGATGTGTAAGGCATAGTTTAGTTGTCTTTGGCAAAGGAGTGTGTTTGCGGTCTTCATCTTTTGGAGGTGCACAATAATGTCCGCTTTCATTGTGTCCGAGTCTTCAGCAGCCTTGTTGTTGCGGGTACGACTTCTACCCTGGACCATTTGCCACTTGGGTTGCCAGGAGTACAGACGCATGAAGGGGGAGTAATGTATCTCTGCTAGCAGAGTCACCCAGAAGGCAGAGGATCGGTCGGGACTCCACAAGAGAATGGACCATACGTTGTTTCCCATTCCAGGCGAAGAGCAGGTCAAAGGGGTGGACCCATTGATATTGGATTCCCTCAGCACGCAGATGTTCAGTCATAGGTTTGAAGTTGTGCCACTTCTTCAGTGTCAGTAGGGAGAGATCTTAATAAATCTGCACAGTGTGGCCCACAATACTATTTTCGCTTTACCTCTCGCCGCACGGGAAATGTACCCATGTAAAAATGTCCAGAGGTGCATCTGGGCGGCCCAGAGCAACGACATGGTGCACCCTATGGAGAACCATGGGGACCCCTTCTGGGATGTCCCAGATTGCCATCAGGAGGCCCCTGGTAAAAGACAATGTCCACCTCCCTCCACTCCACGGGGGATGCTTCTGATATGTAGATTGTTGTGCCAAACTCGATTTTCCAGGTCCTTCATTTGGCCTGGAGTTCAATGTGCTGCTCTTCCAGTGCATTGACCCTCCTCCACAGGGACTCCTAATCTTCTGCTCGGGAGTCGGCGGTGTGTTCCAGGTCGTCTACCCAGTCTCCCAACATGGTGAGGTCCTTATGTAAGTCATTGAGGCAATCTTTAAAATCAGTTCTCAAGGAGTATCTCTTGGCGAATGTCTGCCAACATTGTTTCCAGGTAGTCCTGTGTTATGGAGAGGGTGCGAGAAACCACTGAAGGCTGCGGAGCAGGATCCTTTTTGCTGCTCATATCAGAAGCAGTTGATTTAGCCCAAAGGGAGACCTCTGAGCCATCTCTGGTAGACTTGCCTCTGGACATGGTAGGCAAGACTGCTGTTCGGTGCACTGTTCTGTGAGTAGAGTGAGAGTCGCAAGCTGTTTCCCCCACAAGATGCGAGAGCAGATAGGTGGAGGAGAGTACGATCCTGCTGTTTGGGTATCAATGTCACTGATTAAGCCCAGTAATGTGGGGGCAGTCTAACCCAAGGAGTGTTATATTATAAGCCAGGGTCCACTAATCTGGTGTTGTGGAAGGTAGCTACACTTGTCTTGGGCTGAATCATATGGGCAGTCAGAGCCAGTAAGCAGTGACTTCCGCATTTAGAGTGGCCCCGGGGAGCAAGTTACAGCAACATAGCAGAGCTGCAAGAGCCCCAGATCACTCCCCCTACACTCTACCACCAAGGTGTTTAGCGACGTTGGAGGCCCACACCGGCTCTCCGAGGGGCCAGAGATGTCCATGGGGCAATGGTTCTCAGAGACAGGATTCTCTGGGTACACTGGCCCCCACCAAGGATACCTAGAAGCAAGGCAGGACCCTGGGCGGTGGCACCGTGTGGCAGGTGCAGGCCACACAGGGATATTGCTCAGGCAATGTAGGGGGCCCCGGCCCCCACAGGACGCGAGTGGACCACTGCACTTGGGTCGCAGTGGGTGCCCATCTGCACTGTCCCCCCGCAGCAGAAGGTGTTTTGGGGTGCTGTAAAGTGCTGGGCCGAGTTGTCACTCACAGGTACTGCAACGGCTCACTAGATGCTGCAGGGGGAGCACCGATCTAGTAAGAGAGCTCTGCCCGGTATGTGGGTAGGCAGCAGTATAGCTCCAAAATAGAAGAGGTAGGGGAGGGCTTAGGAGGACCCCCGCATGCAACCAATCACTGCACTTCAGTCCAGACCAGATGCACACCAGGCCACCCTGGGCCCAAAAACAGGCAGTCCCCATTGCCATCCACACCTCAGGTGCTCGAAAGGAATGGATCATCGGCCAGGTTGAAAGCTCCCGTGACACTTGGGGGAGGGCACTCCAACCAACTCTGCAATTATCACTCATCAGTCCCCTTGGCCAACCAGGGGTGGGGTCTTAAAAGGTAGGGTGGTGAGGTGGCCCACAGGCTGCACTGTGGCCGTCCCGATGGCAGGAAGAAGTACACCCCTGCTTAGGTTTTACCCATGATCTCCCACCAGAAAGCACCGTTTGAAACCAAATATGGCGTCTGTCTATTCTGCTCACTTCTGGCCCAATCTTAGTAAAACCATGGTGCACCCATCCACAAAGGACATTAATTCCGTAGACTATCCCTAGTATTTCATATTCTTTCAGGCTTAGTAATGGTAAAACGGTGCTGCAGTGCTACACGGTGGCCTACATTGAGTGAGGCACCAATGCTGTGCTCGACCCTTGGGGGAAGGAGAACAAACTCCTGAGTTCTTACTCGCCCAAGTTGATATACTACTGAAGGACGAATAACGTGGAAAGTGGTGAATCCTCCAGCTTGAGGTCTTTTTCCCAACAATTAAATGCCCCCGAACCGGCTCCAATCTGTCGACGTGTCGAGGAACGTATAACGCGCTGGGACAGTTTTATCTGCCCGACACTCAGCTTCCCCTCCCTAACATTTAAAAGTACTTCTACCTGCCCCTGACCTGCCCCAAAAAACAACTCAGGCCCATGTTTTATTTTTTATTAATCAGTCCCTGCATAGTGCCAATTGCAAAAAGAACAATTGATGGACAAAATGCAGAACAATGTCATACATTCACCCCAGTACAGAGATCTGGGACTAAATCCATCGCTTTTTGCATCAATTCTGTCTCTTTTGCTTTCTCGCCCTAAGTGCACCACGTATGCCCAGACGTGAGTCCTGGGCTTACTGTGCCACTGGAATCATGCTATCCTGGCTGAAGAGGGGTGAAACCCCGAAACCGGTACTAGGATGCTTGTTTCCGGTCCAGGGAGGACCTAACTTGGCAGTTTGGGCTGGACTGTTCCCATGAGGCACAGGGTCAAGACTGATTTGCATATGGCCAGGTCTAAACTGGTGTGGCATGGTGAGCAAAAGAATGATGGATTTAACCCAGATCTCTTTGATTTGTTCTGCATTCCGTCCATCAATTAGGTGTCTTTTGCATAGTGCCAATGACCCTATCCACGGGCTGTAATTGGGACAGAAAAAAAATGGAGGGCGGGAAGACTTTCTCAAAGGGGCATGGTCGATATAGTTATGGTGTGGCTTAAAAAATGTAAGCTGGAAAGTTGACTGGCAGTTGAGGGGAATTGAACACGATTACTCCCAGCAGGGTGACCCATGAGCACATGTGAGGTCATATTTAAACCACATTAATCAAAGGCCAACCGCAATGAAGAAGAACCTGATATATCAGATACATTAAGCAAACGTGTAGGGACCTGTTGCCTGTGCCCGCCCGCACAAGCATCCGCCTTTTCACTCAAAAGTACTCCAACCAGGCACCTCCAGTTGTTTGGATAATAACCAGCTGGAAAGGACTCTGTCCTGTCTGGAGGATTTGTCTGCCCGACCCGAAATGGAGCCCAGGAAATGGAAGATATATAGCGTGACAGAGCCCGAAAGGAGCCCTGGTGCATCGATGAGCCTCAGCGCTGCCAGCACAGATCTGTGCCCAGGGGTCTGTGACTGCAGGCTCATCTTGCCTGTGTAGTATTACCCCGAAAACACTGGCAGTGATTCGACATATTCACAACAAATGGAGGTGCACTAAACATAGAATAGAGAGTCCAAAGTATTTCTCTTTTTCTTTGTTTGACTTTTATTTCATAGCTGATAAATACACAACAACAGCCAACGCGTTTCGTTCCTTTAAAGACAATTTTAACGGAACTTCTTCAGGGCTGAAACAGAATAGAAAAAACATTTTTATAACACTCATTAAAAATGACGGACGTACATATATTTACAAACGTTTAAAAAATTGTTTTAGATTATACAATTGTACAGAAAATAGAGTCATTGTATACATAAGATACCGTAAAATATTCGGCGTTCTTTGACATATTCTTTTACACCTTATTTATAGGGTTTTTTTTCCAAAAGACACAAAGAAAGAGCCTTAATGTACATCAATCACTGTACTTTGTTCAATGATCATAACGACTGTTTCTTTAAAAGCTCGAAAGAATGTTTTATTTTTCAAATTTATATTTTCTAAAGCTAAAACTCAAAAATAAAAACTACTGTCTCACCTCGAAGTGATAGCAAGTCAAGTTCAAACTTTATATTTGATGATTGGGGAGTATGAAATAGACAGCGAGTCCCACTTGATGTGTAGGACATCCAAAATATCTATATATATATATATATATATATATATCAGTGATTCGACATATGTGTGGGCTGGCAATACTCCCAGTTACAGCAGGGCCCCCTGCGTGATGTTCGGTTCCCCAGAATGCCAAGGGTAGTGGAAGCGCGTTGTCTACTTTTTGACCGATCCCTCAGTACGGTCACTCAGAGCCCCTCAGCGTTCTCTGGATTGCTACTGTGAGGTCGGGCAGGACACTGCAGAGAATAACCACTTCTGCTACGGCTCTGCTTACTTTCTGGACTTGTTGCTACCTTCATGAGAAGGGTACCAACGGCCAGCCCTGACTGGCCATTGGCATGATCCAGGCTACTAGCCCTGTGGGTACAGGGGAGGGTGGTAAGGGGCACATCATACTTGAATATGAGGCCCTTAGATATTGGATGAAGACAGTAAACATTGATAATTACACTGTCGTCGAGGTGGCAATCGAGTGGCTCAGTCAGGGCATGCCCAGGCTGCGGGCCTGCTGTGCTTTGCTCTTGTTCCCCCCGTGGTCGAGAGGGCCGTGGGCCGTTGCCGCACTCGGCCACGCAGTCCTTTAGGGCACACTGTCCGGCCTGAGGCCCAGGCAGATAGAACAACCCCAGGACCAGAGGAGACAAGTACTCACTTACTGTAAACACCCACCTTCCGCAGTGCCTCACACCGGTGAATAGACCCCGATGGCAGTGTCTCTAAACCAGCAACTGGACAGCGTGTCCAGCGGGGGACAAAGAGGGTGGCCAGTGCGTGGGGGCAGGTATTAGTACCTGGCCCCAACCCGCTGAGCACAGAAATTATGCCACAGAGGCAGGCGCCGGACGTAGGAGGGACTCCCAGAGTAGGGGGTCGCTGCAACAGAGCACCGGGAAGTGCCTAATGCGGCACTAAGTGGACCGCCCTCTTACAGGGCCCACAGCGTGCGCCGCGTGCAGCTGCAGTAGCTCCTGGGGTAGAGCCGTCGCCCATGGTTGATGAGGCCAAGATGACGCCAAGAATGTGTGCAGCCACAGGGTTGGCAGCCAGTGCCGTGCTCCACAGGTTCAGGGGAACCCCAAGCACGTCCCAGCAATGGCTGATGTAGTTAGCAATGACTCCGACACCGCCGAGGGTGAAATCAGGGCCTTAACAAAGCTTTATCAGGCTTTAGGGCCCGCCGGCTGTAGGAGCTCCGCGCTTCCAAATCTTACGCCATCACCAGCCGGTCCACCCCACCCGAAAGTCATTTTTAGGTCTCGCCTTGCTATCGCGTAAGCGATCGCGTAAGCGAGACTATTGTAAGGGGCTTTTAAAAGTGCTCCCAAAAAGCGGATTGCATGGCTAGCACGCGCACAATCACGCGCATCGTGCCGCCATGCAATCCGTTCCAAAGGATCCGCTCCCCCGCCCCCGCCAAGCGCGCGCGCCACGCTCTGCCGGGCTTGTCTTGTTTTTCAATGCCTTCCATACGCTGTCCCGAAGTTTCCTTTTGATCTGGTCTTCATTGAGACCTCTCTGGTCGGCAGGCTTCTCACTGCTTAATGAAGCAGATAGTGTAAACAGCTTGTTAACTGCCTCCCTTCGTTTAACTTCTCTTGATGTTGCCATACTATCGATCCCTTTATAATCATTCGGGGATCCTGCAGTAAATGCCAGCACTCACGCTGTTAATGACCAACTCTCTTCGGGTGAATTATACTCCCATTTAGCACCCCGCACCTTGGAATAACCAGCCCGAAACCACAAAGTTAGTGTTGCCGCTCACCTGTGTAGTACCGGTACCAGGGAGGGGGGTCCTCCGACTCAGACTCCTCACTACTCACGCACCTCTCGATGTGAGCAACTGCTACAGTTAGTTTCCGGTTAACACTGCTTGGAGATAATTCGAGTGGTTTTAACAATAATGATTTGTTCGAATTAATGTGGGAGAATACATAATAATGCCACATCTATTCCCTCAAGGAAATTCTTTCACTATAGGAAATACTGTACCCTATGCCTATAGAAGTGCCTTTCCAGTGTGTTTTTGTGTTTGGAGTGACTGCCACTTACTGCAGTAGTATACCTCTATTTGTATCCAGTATGCTTATGTAACAAGCACATTTGTCAATCTTTCCTCTTGTAACGTATCGTTTGCTACCTCATCTTGTATCTTGTTTACTGTTGTTAATTGCACAATTGTCACTTTTTTCTCATGTAACGTAACATTTGTTCTTGTACTATGCATACTTTTTTCCTCATGTAATGTTACTGTTCCTATTGTGGAGCGCTCTAACACCTTCGGGTAAAGTCCGGGCTATATAAAAACGCATAAATAAATAATAATAAAACAGGTAACTGCATGTGATAGCGTTCCACCAATAATGAATGTGGAACGCTATCACATGGAGTTACCTGTTTTATGGATTCTCCCACATTAATTCGAACAAATCATTATTGTTAAAACCACTTGCATTATCTCAAATGCAACTTTATTCAAAAAGAAAATTGCAGAAACTGACAACAATCTGTTTTCTGTTTTTGACTTGCACGACCGCACTTGTGATGGTCTCTTTAAAAGAGAAATGAAAGAAAGTAAAACCTAACCCGTGACCAAGGAGCGAAGGCTCCGAAACGCGTTGGGATGTTTGTTGCCAATTTGTAAAATAATCACGCTGATTTATTGAAGCCTCCGCACTGTGGTTCTTCTGGTAGGAGTTAAAAGGACCTGGCCATACCAACAGACTGTTGTATGGTATTTATATATATATATATATATTCATTCATTCACAGAAAAAACCATAGGTTTCAGGCACGTTATAGTTAGGAATTAGCATTTAAAAAACCTCAGAAATTCACTGTAAAAACCATAGGTTTCAGGGGTGTTATAGTTAGCTGGACTTTTCACTTGTACAAAACCATTGAAATTCCCCCATTATAGTTAGTTCAGCTAACTATAACTCGCGCGCCCGCAATGCACTGCTGATGACGTCACATATTACATCACTCATGACATGGTCAGTGACATCACTCATGACATCACTGATGACATCTCAAATGACATCACTGATGACATCATCCAGTGAATGTGTGTTTTTCTGAAAATTAAATATGTTTTATATATGTATATCTCAAGGTCGATGGAAGAATAAATGGGTATATAAGTGTCTAAATGGATGATTTGTTTTTGAAAAATTGATTGTGTAACTGACTGATTAAGTGTATCATAGTGAATACATGGCTTAGTGAGTAATGTTTAAATATGTAAATATCTCTATCAGTCTCTCACTTTGTGTATAAGTGGCTGCATGGGTTGGTGAGTAGCTACATGGGTGTCTATATAGGTTATTAGTTGGTTTTTTGAGTATCAGTCTGAGTGTCTGCATGGTTCGGTGGGGGGGTATTCGGTAGTGCATAGGTGCATGAATGAGTGACTCACTGTTTGTATGTGTTGAACACAGCATGTGTGCAGGACTGTATGGGTGGATGAGTGTGTGTATGGGTGTGTTAGTGGGTGAATGACTGTCTCAATAGTGTCTTTATGAGTAATTACATATGTTTTAAATTAGTATATGTGACTATTGGTGTACATAAGTGAGTATATGTGAAAGTGAGAGATTGAAAGAGTTCCTGTATGAATAAGTATGTGTTTCTATAAGTGATTGTTTAAAAGACTAAGTATGTGTAAGTTTCCGTAGAAGTAAGTGTGGTGGTGTGTGTATAACTGTATATGCAAGTAAATGTATGTTTGATTCTTTATTAGCATGAGTGACTATGTGTCTGAGTAACTCTATGGATGAGTGGCATTGTGTAACAGAATGTATAGGTGTATGAGTACATATGATGAGTGAGTACATGTATGAGTGACTGTATAGGACTGTTGGTGAATGAGTGGATGTGTATGTGGATCTTAGAATTACTGAAGAGGTTGTTGTAACTGGTATTGGTATGTCCATTGTTTTGAAAATTTTAGTCTCTACTTTTGAATGTGTGTATCAAAGGTTATATTAGGGTGAGAGGAGGTCTGCCACTCTATCACAAGGATGATGTCATCAGTGATGTCATCAGTGATGTCATTTGAGATGTCATCAGTGAGGTCACTGACCATGTCATGAGTGATGTAATATGTGACGTCATCAGCAGTGCATTGCGGGCGCGCGAGTTATAGTTAGCTGAACTAACTATAACGGGGGAATTTCAATGGTTTTGTACAAGTGAAAAGTCCAGCTAACTATAACACCCCTGAAACCTATGGTTTTTTCAGTGAATTTCTGAGGTTTTTTAAATGCTAATTCCTAACTATAACGTGCCTGAAACCTATGGTTTTTTCTGTGAATTTCAAAGGTTTTTTAAATGCTAATTTCTAACTATGCCTACAGAGATAGGACATGTGAAGAAAGAAGAAAAAATGCACAGAAAGAAACAAAAGAAGTGCAGAAAGAAGCAACAGAAGTCCTCAAATACGAAGATAAGTGCTGGAAGAAGGATAACGTGCAGAAAGAACAAAAAGAAGAGCAGAAAGAAGCCTTGTTGCAAAATCATCCTGTACCCTCAACTTTTTCAGACGGATACTGGTGGTAACTGAGTCTGACTAACCAGTCCTAGAGCCGGTGCTATGTTAAAAGACACTTAGAATACAGTGAAAACACCTACATACACTAGGGAACATTATGCGTTGGGGTCCCCCTGTGATTAGCATGACCTCCTCTGTAAGCCCCTAGTATATAATAGGGCATGGGGATTAAAACTACCTCTTAAAACAGGCCACAGGGCGTTTTTGCACACGTTAACTCAGGCCCCGTCCCCTCCCTTCACCACTGTGTAAACCCGCCCTGTGTCCGTTTTTAGTTGGGAGATTAAGTTCATTTGAATCCTGAGGGTCCCTAGGGTCCAACTAGCCCACCAAGTGCTTCCAGTAAGTGCCACAGAGCTGCGTTGCAGTGAGGTGTAAAAAGTGGCACGGCCTGGACCACTTCTCTGCAATGCAGCTCAGTGGCGCTTACTGGAAGCACTTGGTGGGCTAGTTAGCCCCCAGGAGGCCTCAGTATTGAAGGGAAATTGTATCCCCAATTTAAAACGTGCCATAGTGCGTGTTTGCACACGTCACCTCAGGCCCCGTCCCCTCCCTTCACCACTGTGTAAACGCGCCCTGTGGCTGTTCTAAGTTGAGAGATTAAGTCCCCTTGAATCCTAAGGGTCCCTAGGGTCAAACTAGACCACTAGGTACCTCCAGTAAGCGCCACAGAGCTGCGTTGCAGAGAGGTGTAAAAAGGTGCTTGGCCTCAGAACACGTGTCTGCAGCGCAGCTCCCTGGCGCATACTGGAGATGCCTGTTGGGGCGCGTTTGCAGAGTGCTGCACGGAGGGGGCATGGCCTCCGGCACGATGCCAGTCTTTTATTTATTTTAAGTTTTTTAAGAAGGGGGGCTGTGTGGTTCCCCTTCTTATTCTAATTTATTGGACCTGATGACCCCATCCCCCAGGGCCTGTCTCCTAATTATATTTTTTTGACCCCAATACCCAGGGCCGGCCACTGTTTTTTATTATTTTAAAAAAAGATATATTTATAGACACACCTAGGACATGCTGGACAAACCGTACGTACCTATCACCAGGACGATTTGCGTGATATTCATTAAAAGGCGACTATGCATGCAATGAATGCACGTGGAATGTATTTACACCACTAGTGAAGCACTGACATGTCTGATGCCCTACCGTGCCTATTCCCGGTAGACACCCTTGTCGTTTATTTATACAAACATGGGTAGCTATTGACGGGCACATTTAATACACATGCACAAAAAGCCATTCAAAGGGGATTCGACAAAAATTCGACCAAAACTATGCAAGAAACCCCCCTCACGGTTAATAAAACACACATCCACTGCCGGATGTGTAATACTTTTTATTTTACTCTCAGGAAAGGGGACGAACATCACTTGAGAGTCACAGCGCGCTCCTGACAGAGCCCAATGCTGTGTTACACCCACCATTGCCTGCCGAGTGCCACACACCTCTGTGTTGTATTCCACTAGCTAGTGCATATGCTATGACACTCTCTAGCCCATGTGCACTGTAACACCACCCCGTGAATATGTCATGCCACACTTGTCTTCGCACGGGTTATATTGCCCCATCTAACGTGCCTTCCTCGATGCCTATGTTATAACGCACAGTGCTATGCCATACATATTACAATCTGGGATCCATATCTTTGTCACAGTGCATCTGCAACGTTACACTCCCCAGCACATATTTTATATTACAACTTTAGAGACTAGTTAGGTTACACAACACTGCCCTGTGCATATTACATTCCAAGGCGCATTTCGCATAGCACACGCTAGTGCCTGTGCTATCTCGCGCTCTCCAATGAATCTGTCATTGCGCACAATGTATTGCATATTATATTTCACGCCCGGTTCATCTTATATCACACTTTTTGGTGCATAGTTTATACCATACACTATATCTAGTTTTCATTTTCAATCGTGCTCTCAGGACTATGTTCTATATAACACTGTGTTCACCTACCCTTTTCAAGGGCATTACATTTTGCGATAGGGGGTGGAGGGTCAGGGGGTGTTATTGCCAAGTGAGCCCGGAGTCACAGTCACAAACGTCCTCTTCTTCCTGAATAAAAGTGAGATTATGCTGCATACTTGTTCATATTTTAAGTAGTTCGCACAGACACAATGTTTTAAAAACAATAAAGTTCCTAATACCCGCCTTCTCTGAACAGTTAGCTTGCTGCCCCATCCCCCTCCTCCCTATCCTCTGTTGTGTGAATCCATGGACTAGCCTCCTCCCTCCTGCCATGCATGGTCTGATGTGCTGCCACTGCCCTCAATTTAGTATGATGTACCAGTCCACTCCTCCTGCCCTCCATTGCAAAATTCTATGCCCCATCATTGACCTCCTGCTTAAACTCTGTGCTTAGCTTGCTGCCCCTATTCTCCTTCCCCCTGCCCTCCGATGTCTTTGTGCATGCCCCTGCTCCATCCTTTTTGCCCATGGTGGCCCACTCCTATCTACTCTGAGTGTTCTGTTGAGCTGCCACTCCCCTCCCACCTGCCTAGCATTGTCAGATGACTGTAACCAGTCCCTGCCACCTCCACCCTGCCTGTCCACATGCCATGCCCCTATCCTCTTCCTCCTGTCCTACATGGTCCATTGTACTGCCACACCCTTCTGCCCTCCCTGGTCTGTTGTGCTGCAACTGCTCCTCCTGCCTGCCCCGTGTGGTCTGTTGTGAGGCCCCTTCCCCTGAACTTTCTTGTCTGTGCACAGGTCCTGACCCTCCCTTCTATCCTCCATCGTCCTTTGTGCATGCCCCTGAACCCTCCTTCTTGCCCATCATAGCCATTGTGCTGCCACTAACCCTCCCACTTGCCATGCATGGTCTTCTGTGCTGCCGTGGCCCCTCCCACCTTCCCTCCATGGTCTGTGTGTATGCCATCACAGTCTCACTGTTGCTCTTCATGGTGTGTCTTGCTTCTAGTGCCCATCCTGCCTGACCTCCATGGCTATCTTGCTGCTCCTGCCCTGCTCCCTTGCCCCTAGCCCTCTGTTTACATGTGCAGACCCCTACTCCCTCCCTCCTGGCTTGTCTGTTCCATTGTAATGCCCCTGATCCGTCCCTCCTGCCCTTTATGGTCTGTTATGCTGCAGCTTTCTCTCCTGTCTGTCCATTATGGTCAGCTAGCTACCATTGCCTCTTGCCCCTCTGTTCTCTGTTGTCCATGTGCATGGTCCTGTCCCCCCCCCCCCTCTTGCTTTCTATGGATTGTTGTGCTGCACTCCCGTCCTGCATGCCCTGTGTGGTGTATTGTGCTGCTGCAAACCCTGATGCCTGCCCTGCAGGGTCAGTTTGGTGCACCTCTCCATGTCCCTCCTGTCCTCTGTTATCCAAGTCCATGTCCCTATCCCATTTCCTTCCATGATCCAATGTACCATACTTGCGAACATTTTGAACTTGGTAAGAGGGAGATTTTGGAAAAAAACTGGGGTATTGATTTTCCCCTTTGAGTTACATTGAAAAAGGGGAGATTGTAGACAGGAGACTGATCAAATAAAGCCCATTTGAGCTTAAAAACATTGGACGTTTCCTGGCTGAATCGGGTCTGTTGGCATGTATGGCTGTACTACCATTGCCTCTTCCTTCTGCCCACAATGGTCTATTACATTGCCACAGCCTCTCTTTCAAGTCCTGTATTGTTGGTTTGTTGCCCCTGCCCCCCTTTCCACTGCCCTCCATAGTCTGTTGTGCTTCCACGGCCCTTCCTGCCTGCTCAGTGTGGTTAAATTGTTGCCTTTGCACCCTCCTACCTGCCTTCAATTTTCAGAGTCCGTGCCCCTGGCCTCTGCCTCTCAACAGTATCCTAATGAACAACTAGATTGCTAACATTCTATATTTATTACAAAAGTGTGGAACGCCTGACATCATCTTGATGTAATCAAAACTGTAATACCTAGAGCATTTCCTTTAGAAATTACATATATGAGAGGGTCTTATTGGCATCAAAATTATGGTTAGTGCTCTAAAAGACTAAAATAAGGACATATTTTCTGAGTTTTCAAATAGCGACAAAGCACTTTTAAATTATTTGTTATCTTTATGTTTTTTTATCCAGTTGACCACTTGATTAAATGTTGCACTTAGGGGAGAGGATGTGGTGTTACTTCCAGAACTGCAGACTTTGCAACTGGGGAACCAGGTTGAAGTTTCTGCTTCAGCTCGACATTCTGTGATTCTGGTCAAATCACTTAGTCTCCCCATGTCTACAACCAAAATGAATTTGTTCTTGTGTGATGTAACCAATGCTCATGTAAAGCACTCCAATACCTGACAAGTCTGTACTATATAACACTGCAAAAACACAAAATAATAAGTGTTTTGCACACTTCTGTCATTGGGCTATATTTGGGCTACATCTGGGTGATTTTGGGCTACATTTGGGCTCTTTTGTCTCCGGTGGCCATCTTGGGAGATTTATTTGTTATGAAGTTTCCTAATTTCCTCATGTACTGCAGTCTCCTCAGTAGGAAATGCTTTCAGTTTTTTACTTTGATTCCATCATGAAGGTATTCAGATATGTCACACATTTGCCATAAATTCTGAATGTTAGCACTCTAGTTGCTCATTAGATCACTGTAGTAAAACTACTGTTCACCATGGAAGTCTGCTCCTGGTATTAAAAGTGCATGTTTCAGTCTGTATGTCAGAATTTTTTAATGAAATAGAAGAGGATTTGAGAAGTCACTAAAAATGTGCCCTCATTTTCTTTCTTCAGCATTAATCATAATTTCTATGGCAAAATGAACCCCCTCATTGTGTTCCTTTTTAAATTAAATGTTTTAAGTGTTACCAGTTTATTCCAATCAAGATGGCTTCAGGTGTGCCATACGATTGTCATAATGAAGACAGTAAGCGCTCTAGTTGTTTTTAAGAACACTCTGGGACATTCTGTCATTGGGCTATACTTGGGCTACATCTGGGTGATATTTGGGCTACATTTGGGCTCTTTTGTCTCTGGTGGCCATCTTGGGAGACTTATTTATGAAGTTTCCTGATTTCCTCATTTACTGCAGTCTCCTCAGTAGGAAATACTTTGTTTTTTACTTTGATTCCATCAAGAAGGCATTCAGATGTGTCACACATTTGCCATAAATTCAGAATGTTAGCACTCTTTTTGCTCATTAGATCACTCTAGTAAAGCTACTGCTCACCAGGGAAAACTGCTGCTGGTATTGAAAGTGCATGTTTCAGTCTGCATGTCAGAACTTTTTAATGAAATAGAAGAGGATTTGAGAAGTCACTCAAAATGTGCCCTAATTTTTCTTTCTGCAGCACTAATCATAATTTTTATGGAAAAATGAACCCCCTCATTTTGTTCCTTTTTAAATTAAATGTTTTAAGAGTTACCACTTTAATCCAAGCAAGATGGCTTCAGGTGTGCCATACGTTTATCATAAGTAGGACTGTTAGCGCTCTAGTAGTTCTTTGGAACACTCTGGGAAGCTGCAGTAGAACACAAAGGAATCAACTGACAGTCTCTGCCCTTGTTGGATGTACATGTTTTACTGAGAATGTCAGACTTCATTCTCACATGACTGAGAAAGATAATGTGAATTTACAGAAAATAAGCTCTCAGTTTAGCTTATAGATCACCTTCCAAAACTCTGTGGTAAAAGCATGAGAAAATATTTTTCTCTCAATCATGATATCCCAGCAGAAGGCTTTTTCACATGGTGAAATCACCTTAGAACATACCACAATTCCTAAAATGAGTATGGTACCATCAACAAATGATTTATAATGTAACTAAAGTCTTAAAACCTTCTATTAACTGCAATGCTTTTTAATGAGGTGCTATCATGTATATTGGTCCCAAGATGGCTGCCAACACTTCTTGGATGAAGTGCTGACAGCCAATCAGATCTCAGGATGAGATGTGTGGTTAGGCTCCGCCCACATATATATATGCTTTTAAAGGCTATTTTCTCAGGAAATACTGAACAGATTTACACCAGACCTGCAAAAGGCAATTCCTTGACCTTATGGCTACCTCTCTGCCAAATTTCAAGTAATTCTGTTCAGCCGTTCGGAACAGAAGGACCTCAGAAAGAGGGGCAGACAGGGTATCCACAGACTTTGCTGTGCACCACGCCACAAACTTGTTCCACCGGCAGGCGTATACCGTCTTAGTAGAGGGATGCCTGGCTGCCAGAATGACATCACAGACTTCGGGAGGAAGATCGTAAGCTGTCAACTGTCGCCGCTCAATCTCCACGCATGGAGGTGGAGGCTGGACAGGTTCGGGTGGAGGACCGTCCCCTGCTGCTGCGACAGAAGATCCACTCGAAGAGGCAGATGGATCGGGGGATCGATTGCCATGCTGAGTAGCTCGGGAAACCAGTATCTTCGTGCCCAATCCGGAGCCACAAGGATGACTTGGGCCTGGTCGCGCCGAATCTTCTTCAGCACTCTGGGCATAAGTGATATAGGCGGAAAGGTGTACAACAGACCGCAACTCCACTCACGATGAAATGCGTCGCCGAGCGAGTGCCGCCTTGGAAATTCCAACGCGCAGAACTGATGACCTTGCGCGTTCTCTTCGGTGGCGAATAGATCTAACCAAGGCTCGCCACACTGTAGAAAGAGACTTTGCGCCACGTCCGAGTGCAGACGCCATTCATGATTCATCAAGCACCGGCGGCTGAGTTAGTCTGCCCTGGCATTCAGAGAACCTGCAAGGTGTTGAACCACGAAGGTAATGCCTTGATGTTCCAGCCATGTCCAGAGGCACAGAGTCTCCTGACATAGGGTCCACGACCCCACTCCGCCCTGTTTGTTGCAATACCACATGGCGGTGGTGTTGTCCGTGAACACCTGCAGCACATTTCCCCGGACAAAGGGAAGGAATGCCTACAGTGCAAGTCGGATCGCCCGCAGCTCCAAAAGGTTGATATGGAGCCGGGACTCCGCCGGAGACCAGAGTCCCCTGATCTCCGTCTATGCCAAGTAGCCTCCCCATCCCAGGAGGAATGCATCCGTCACCATTGTGTGCTCCGGTTGGGGAAGGGAGAGGGATCTGCCATTGACCCAATTGCGATTCGTGAGCCACCACTGCAATTGTCGTGCAGTGTGCTCCGAGATCTGGACATGATCGGACAGGTTGCCCTGATGCTGCGCCCACTGGAACTTCAGAGCCCGCATATGCCATCTAGCATGTTGCACCAGCAGGTCGTAGGAGGCCATCAGACCCAGGAGCCAGAGGGTCATCCTGACTGAAACCCGGGATAGAGGCTGAAAGATCGGAATCATAGCCTAAATATCCCGGACTCGCTGCTCAGGAGGATAAACCTGAAACCGCGTCGAATCCAGAACCGTTCCTATGAAGGGGAGCTGCTGAGAGGGACTCCGGTGCGACTTTGGCACGTTGATGGAGAACCCCAGCAAATGCAGGAGGCTGTAGTCTGAAGGTGAGAGACGACTGCCTCGGGTGAGCCCTGCCTTCAACAACCAGTCGTCAAGGTAGGGGGGAAGACTGACACCCCTGACCGGCGCAGATGAGCTGCGACCACCGCCATCACTTTCTTTTTTTTTTTTTTTTTGAAAAACCTTTATTACAGTTTCACAGATCTACAAATATGGGCCTACAACCAACAGGCCGGCCGCTAATGCACAGTGTAAACCTAGGCACAGCTTAACATTCACATCGATGAAGCAACAAAAGAGCTACTGGAGTGCTAATCAACTCAGCCGGCCGCAGCCGCAATCCATAAACAAGCAAAGAAAGGTTTCATATTTTGAAAAAAAGAAAAACATCACACACACAAGGCAGAGGGGATTAATGGCAATAACATGTGCTCCCCGCATCGAAGGAGTAAACAAACCCAAGGAGACAGAGGGGGGGGGGGGGCAGGGGGCAGGCAGAAGAAACCAAATTCGCATGTCGCAGGAGCATATAGGAATGCGCGGGCTAGGGAGACAGAGCAGCATCCATCTCGCGCGTCTGGGGCGGGGTGCAAATACCTCCACGATAGGAGTTCCAGGGACCCCACACCTTAATCCACTTCCCAGGCTTGCCTCTTGCCACATACACCGTTTTCTCTCTGAACATACACCAGTCCATGTGTTCCTTCCACGCTGAGACCGTTGGTGGCCTCTGGGAGCCCCACAATTGCGCAATGTCACGCTTCGCTACCATATAGCCCAGAGTCACCCACTGCGTCTGCATCACATTGTAATCAGTCGGCTCCCAGACATTCAGCAAACATCTCCGTGCCTCCGGCAACAAGGCAACATGCGTGATGACTTCTAACACCGCATGCACTCTACACCAAAACCGAGTCACCTCCGGACACTCCCACAGGATATGGAGGAAAGTCCCCAGTAGTCCACAGCCTCGCTTACACAGACCATCCACCGAATACCCCATACGCATCAAACCAGGCCCCGTGACGTACACTCTATGAAGTATCTTAAGCTGGACGAAACGCAAGCGGGCCGGGATAGCCACCTCTTTCGGGGAGGCCACCGCTGACACCCAATCCTCGTCGTCAAGTTCCAAACCGTCGGCAATCCATGTCTCCCGCAATGAGGTCAGCAAACCCATTCGATCATTGAAAAGCTTCTTATAAATCAGCGAAATGGTGCTATCCGGCACATAGCCGTCCAATACTCTGTCTTCCAACAGGGAATACTCTGTGATAGCCGCCACGTCCGGGAACACGGAACACAAGGCATGATGAACCTGAGCATACCGAAAGTATTCCCTATCGTTCAACTGATATTCAGTTTTCAGCATGTCGAACGTCTTAAATTTCCCTTTCGTCCAGAGATCCCCTACCTTGCTGATACCAATCATATCCCATTTCTCAAAGCATTTCGTAGTACACAGATAACCCAAACGCTGGGAAGCGTACAATGGCGTTGCCCGAGTCAAGCGATCCCTCCACCCCATCGCCGCATTTGCTGCATGCCACACCTGCACCGCGACCCGCGTCGGGCCAGTCAACCACGCATCAAGGGACTCCGAGTATAGTGCTCGATTATAATCCCCGCTTGGCAATAACAATTTGTCCATCTCAAAAGCCGGGTTCAAAGCAGGCCCATACATCCCGTGATTGATAGCAGCCAACTGGGAGGACCAATAATATCGTTTAATGTCAGGGAGAGCGACCCCCCCATCATACCACGGTAGGGTTAGTTTAGCAAGAGCAATCCGCGGCCGCCCATCCCAAAACAATTGACGCTGAAGACACTCCACCTCCCGAAAATAGCGGGCCGGCACTACGTCCATAGTGTTCTGCAGGGCGTACAAAAAGCGCAGCAGCGACATCATTTTGAACAACGCCGCCCGGCCGAGCGGCGAGAGCGGCAGCCGCCGCCAACCTGCCACATCCGCCCTGAGGCGCTGAAGGGGGGGGGGGAGAAGATTTCGTTCATACCGGGCCACCGGGTCCAGGGTTATAAAGATTCCCAAATACTTGAACCCCGACTGCGCAACCTGGATAGGCCACCCCCGTGAAAGGGGGGGGGGCCTCCCCGGAGAGAACGTACACACAAGACTTAGCCCAGTTAATGACCAATCCGGAGTTGCGACCAAAGGAGCTCAACACATCCACCAATACAATAAGCGATTTGCGCGGAGATGCAAGATACAAGAGGATATCGTCCGCATATAGGGAGACACGATCCTCGTATTCCGGCATCCATCTAAGGCCACGCATCGAGGGGTGCCACCGCAGCCACTCCGCAAGGGGCTCCAAACAAAGCCCAAAGAGAAGAGGCGACAGCGGACATCCCTGTCGGGTGCCCCTACCCAAAACAAAGGGAGCCGACACCCGTCCGTTGACCACCACCTGTGCCAGTGGGTTATCATAAAGCAATTTCACCCAACCGATAAACCCCGGGCCAAACCCAAACTTCGCCAATGCTGCCCAAATATACGGCCATTCCAAGGTGTCAAACGCCATGGTGGCGTCCAGGGACGCCAAAATGGCCGGCTCACGGATGAATGGCGCTCTAGCGAGAACGCCATGCAGTCGCCGCAGGTTCAAAGCGGTATTGCGATGGGGTATAAAACCGGATTGATCTTGATGAATCAGGTCGCCCACAACCTGGATCAGGCGATTGGCCAGTACCTTGGCAAGGATTTTGGGCTCCGCGTTTAACAAAGAGATACGCCTGTAAGAAGTACACCGATCCCGCGGCTTCCCTTCCTTATGGATAACAACAATAGTAGCAAGACGTTGGTCAGGGGGGAGGGAACCCGCCGCCTGAGCCTCAAGGAACATGTCCCGGAGATACGGCGCAATCTTATCTGGGCGCAACTTATATAATTCGATGGGAAGGCCATTAGGACCCATGGCCTTACCCGAGGCAATAGAGCGAATGGCCAAAGCAATCTCATCCGGCAACGGGGCCGCATCCATCAATAATTTATCCTCATCAGATAAAGATGGCAGAGCAATGTCTCGAAGCAGTAGTCGAGAGTCTTCCTCCGATCGCTCTGAGACCGGAGAGTAAACCCCGTGAAAATACTCCGCAAAGCAATCAACAATATCACCGGGGTCTGTGACACGCACACCATCCACCCTCTCAACATCCGGCACCACTCGACTCGCTCTCTCCTTCTTATCCAACCAGGCAATCAACTTCCCGGCCTTATCACCCATATCGTACAAACGCCCCTGTTGCTCCCTGCTCATACTCCTAGCAGATTTGGTAACCAGCGCCTTGTAGTCGGCCTGCTTAAGCGCCAGCACATGCAGTCTGTCATCCGTAACACCTTGCTCCAAATCAATCTCCAACTCGGTGATCTCATTTTCTAGCCGAACAACCTCCTGCGCCTCGCATTTTTTGGTATGGGAAATGAGAGACAGAGCCTGGCCCCGGAGCACCGTCTTAAAGGCCTCCCAAAGGGAGATGGCGGAAGACACCGACCCCACGTTGTCACTAAAATAGTGTTCCAGGGACTTAACCAGGTCTGCACGGATCGCCCCCAAGGCGATATCTAGGTGTAGCAAAAGAGGGGAGTGATCAGATATACCGCGTGCCAAGTGTCGCACTTCCCCGATCATCCCAGCTTGGGCCGCAGGCACTAGCATATAGTCAAGCCTCGAAAGACTACCGTGGGCCCCAGAGTGGAAGGTATATTGCGCTTGTCCAGGGTGTGTCAACCGCCAGCAGTCTATCAGTCCCAGGGTATCCAGAAAGCCCCCCAGCCAGTTCTGGGCCCGAGGGAGGTCCCTAGGGGGGTGTCGATCCTCAACTCCGGAAACCACCGCGTTAAAATCCCCCCCCCCCCCCCCAAGACCAAACCCCCCCCCCCCCCCCCCCCCGGAAGCCCAAGTAGCAGGCGCCCCAAATCAGCAAAGGTGGCCGTCTGCAGGCCCGGCGGCACGTAAACCGTGACCAGCGAAATCAGCTTACCCTCCCACCTCCCCACCAGCGCAGTGTACCGCCCTCTGTCGTCATGGAGCACCTCATCCACCCCCAACGGGAGAGAGGTCCTAACTAAAATGCCCACTCCCCTCGAGCCAGAGGTGAAACCAGAATGGGCCAGAAGGCGATATCCTCGTCTGTTCATGGCATGGAAAGAGTTCCCTATGAGGTGCGTTTCCTGCAGAAACACAATGTCAGGCGAAATACGTTTCAAGAACTGCAGGACTACCCCCCGCTTTATACTGTCCCCCAGTCCGTTCACATTCCATGAAAGAAGTCTCAACCCCTTACCCCCCATCCCTCCCAGCACAAACTATCCCCCTCCCGGAGAGCACAATCATAATAGCACAACAAAAAACATTACCCCGCCTTGTGAAACAAACAAACAAACCCCAACCCCACCCCATCAACCCCAACAGAACTCCCCCCTCCCTGCACCCCTGCGTGAGCCCGAACAGCCCCCCCAACATGCAGTGTGCCTGTCGCCCCAATATGAAACTCACTACAGAAAAGACAAGAAAAACCCCAGAAGGAGGAAAGGGCCCCAGCAAGCCCCCCGCAACCTCCAAATACCACGGGGCAAAGAGTTACAAACTGGAGTCCAGTGCAGCCACAGGTGCAAAACGCTACCAGTCCAGTCCATCTAGAGGATCACAGTTCCATTCCTACTCCGTCAAACCCTCTCCGCTCTCCGCCATCCGACCTTCCCGACCTAGACTCCTGGGTAGGGCATCCTGCCACTCTCCCACCGCCTCCGGCCGGTCGAAGAAGTGTGAGCGACCATCTAACTCGACCCGCAGCTTAGCCGGGAATAGCATCGCATACTTCAACTCCATGTCTCTCAAGCGCCGTTTGATGGCCGAGAATCCCATCCGTTGCTTTTGAACCGCTTGCGTGAAGTCTGGGTAAAAGCTAACATTAGAGTTCTCAAATTTTACTGGCCCAGCCACCCTCGATGCCTGAAGGATAGCGTCTCTATCCCGAAAATTAAAAAGTCGGGCAATGATAGGCCGCGGGGGGGGGCACCCACCTTCGGCGCACCCCCTGGAATCCTGTGGGCCCGTTCCACAGCGAAGAACTTGCTCAGCCCTTTGGGTGCTAGATGAGTCACCACTAGATCCTCCACAAAAAGATCCACAGCAGACTCCTCCGATTGTTCGGGCACCCCGATGATACGGACGTTATTCCGCCTGGCCCTGCTTTCGGAGTCCTCAAGGCGACGATCAGTCAGGTCACTGGCGAGCTGCAACCTCCGCACCGTCGTTTGCAAAGCAGCCACATCTACCGTTAGGCTCGACGCCGCTTGAGTCAATGAGTCGACCCGGTCATTAGTTTTGGACAGGTCCGCTCTGACCAAAGTGACATCAATCAACACCGAGTCCAATTTATTAGCCAAGGTATCAAATTGCTGGTTCACAGTCGCCTTCATCTCCTCAATGGCCCCCATGACATCCAGCAGAGTCAATTCGGATGATGCGCCCGAGGCCTCCTTGGGCGGCTCAGGCGATTTACGTGATCCACTAGGGGATCCCTTGGGCTGCGCATAGCGGTCCATATTGTTGGCCTGGGAATAGGCTCCCCTCCGGGTAGACTTGGGTTTCAGCTTATCGCCGTCCACTCTCGTCGTCATCGTCGGCGACCACCAAGGTCAGCACCCTCCAGCACCCGGAGGAAGGCCAGGAGATCAGGGCCACCAACTGAAATAGGCCCGTTTACAGTTCAAGAGTCAGGCTATGCACTCCGTCCTCAGCGCTGCTCACCCAATGTCCCGACGTCAGTTTCCGCAGATCAACTCGAAACCGAAAGTGAAAGCACGGGGTCCGGGGCTGGCCCAGCCTGGCATGCCGCTGTTGTTCACTTCGCACCCGGGCACCTCACCAACTCGAGTTCGGGACCAAGGCCGAAGAAGGCCGCAAACTTCAGATCGCCACAAAACCGGTTCCCGGAGTCCAATTTCGATTTGGAAAACGAGTGGCACCTTAGCGCAAGATCATAAACAGAAGCCCATCGAGAAAACCAGGATTATGACAGGATAGACGTGGGAGGTTGCGGAGGCCCTCGGGAGCCACAAGCCTACGCGGCCATCTTGGTTGCGCGCTATGCTCCTCCACCCGCCATCACTTTCTTGAACAACCGAGGGGCGCTGGTAAGGCCGAAGGGGAGCACGGCAAATTGAAAATGCTCGTAGTCTACCGTGAACCGCAGCTAACGCCCATGGGACGGCAGGACGGGGATGTGAAAATATGTGTCCTGCAAGTCCAATGCTACTATCCAGTCTCCAGGGTCAAGGGTAGCCAAGACCTGAGCCAGAGTCAGCATTTTGAACTTCTCCTTCTGGAAGAAGCGGTTGACGTTCCGGAGGTCCAAGATGGGACGCAGACCCCCTTTGTCCTTCTTGGGGACCAGAAAGTAGTGGGAATAGCAACCATTCCCTACTTCCGGCCCCGGAACGCACTCGATGGCCCCCTTGGCCAAGAGGGTCGTAACTTCCTGCTGGAGAGTCGCCAAGTGTTCCCCCGACATGCGGTGGTACTGAGGTGGCATGGCTGGAGGGGTGGACTGAAAGGGAAGGGAGTAACCCTCGCGGATGATCTGCAGCACCCCCGTGTCCAATATGATAGCGTGCCAGTGGAGGAGGTGATGGCGGATCCTGCCACCCACTGGCGTGGGGTGCTCCTCAAAGCTTGGATTAGGAAGGTTTGGAGGCAGAAGCAGCTGGGGCAGAGGTGGACTGACCCCCAAGCTGATTCCCAGACACGCCCCTGCGGAAGCCGCGGCCGCGCTCCGGTTGGTTCTGCACAGGCTTGCTGAAGGAACGTGCCTGGGCACCCCTGCCGTTGCCACGAAAGGAATGAAAACCAGGAGTGGCTGGGCTTTTCGTTGAAAAACCTAAGGACTTGGCCGTAGCCCTCGAGTCCTTAAAACGCTCCAGCGCACTGTCGGCCTTATCGCCAAACAGGCGGGTACCATCAAAGGGCATGTCCATGAGAAAGTTTTGTACATCTGGCGAGAACCCGGTAGACCTCAATCAGGCGTGGCGACGAAGCGCTACAGTCGTAGAAATGGCTCTACCTAGTGAGTCAGCAGTGTCCAAACCACACAGAATGGCAAACCTAGCAGCGTCCTTACCCTCGGCAACCGCTTGAGACAGCACAGCCTGGGTCTCTTCAGGACACTGAGGCAACACCTGTGCAACGGCATCCCACCCCGCGTGGGAATAGCGGCCCAAGAGGCAGGCGGTGTTAACTGACCTCAGCCCTAAGCTGGCCGAAGAGAACAACCGTTTACCGAACTGCTCCAGCTTCTTAGAGTCCTTATCCGGCGGAGCCGTGGGAAAGGCACTCTGGGACGTCGAAGCTTGGATGACCAAACTCTTGGGCGTAGGATGAGAGGTCAGAAAGGCAGGGTCACCCGGCGCCGGGCGATGACGCCTGGTGACATTATTATCCACAGGGGCCCCCGTGGCTGGCCACGACCAAGTGCCCAGCAAGACGTCAGTGAGGGCGTCGTTAAATGGCAGCAGGGGCTCCGACGAAGTGGATGCCGTCTGGAGCACCTCAGTGAGGAGATTAGTTTTCAGGGCCACCGTAAGTAGATCAAGGTGGAGGACCTCAGCGGCCCGACGAAGCACCATCGTGTACGAGGCGCCCTCCTCCATGGTAGGCGGAGGAGAGGCAAACACCAGGTCAGAGGAGATTTCGAGGCCACCAGCCTCCTCTAACTCGGACCCCTCCTAGTCATCCTCCACCGCATGCGGGACAGGCTGCGGGGTCAGGGCAGGGACCGGGGACGGAACAAACGGCGCCGGACAGGGCCGAACCAGCGCCGTGTCCCAGGGCAGATCCCAGGTAGGGACAAAACTGTCCGAGAACCAGGGCGGGACGGGACAAATGGTACCCACTGCGGCTCCGGAGGCGGAGCCGAGGGCGGTGCTGGGGCCAGAGCCAGCAGCGCAGGACCTTGTGGCGCAGTGGCCGGAGCCAGTGGCTCAGGATCCTGCGGCGCCGGGGCCGGAGCCGCCGGCCTGACAGGATCCTGACACGGGACCGCAGGCGCGCCGGCGGGAGCCCGAGACCTAAACAGGCGGTCCAAGTTTGCAAGAAATTCTTGCACCAGAGCGGGAGTCGCCGACGGACCGGGGTAAGGTGGGTAGGCCGCGGGACTCCCGGGCTCCGAAGGAGACGCAGGGGCAGAACCCCTGTCCCCCTCGTCCTCATCCAGAGATCGACGGGGGGACGTTGAAGAGCGACAACGCTTCTTCGACTTCTTTTTGTGTCGTCTCTTACCCGAATCCGAGGGTGAAGACTTGGAGCCCCTGGACCGCGAACAGCACGGGGAGGAGTGCCGAACCTCAAACAGCTTCCGGTATCGCTCCCGCAAGGCTTTCGGGGCCATGGCCCAACAGTCCATGCAGGCCCGGGAGTCGTGGTCGCTCTCCAGGCAGTAGAGACAGACGTCGTGAGGGTCCGCCACCGACATATTGCGACGGCAGGCCCACAAGACTTAAAACCAGGCGTGTACCAGAGTAGACAACTGACAGGAGACAAAAGTCTCAAAAAGATAGTCAAAAAGTGACTGAGGTACGTGCTCTAACCGGATCTGCGCTTACTGGCGCAGAAAAAGGAAGAACTGATGTCAGCACGCATGGGTGGCGCCTAAGTAGTTTCCTTGACGTCATCTCGGCGCATACGACGCCAGCGAATGACGCGGAGCCGCACAACACCACCTACTGACTCGCAGTTGTACTGCTAGCGAAAAAACTTTCCGGATCCAGTCTGACGCCTGGGGATTATTCTAAGGTAAGGAATCTATCACTAACGTGTCTCTTTCAGATTCTCTTTTTGAATTCCCAAGTTGTTCCTATTAGTTCAAACTGCTATGTGCCATGATTTGTTATGCAAATCAGTGGTGTGAGGGACAAGCTCAGCAAAGGTACTGCACATATATTTTATTAATTGATCCCCAACATTATCCTTGTTTAACAGACAGAGTTGTAAATTTAGCAGAGCTTGTTCTACCTTTCCAAAAAGTACCAAAATCCACAGACAAGTGAAGAAGACTGGGAATGACAGAGACTGGTTAAGCTGGAGGAACTTTAAACATTTTGTCTCATTCTTGATAATAAACAACTTTTCCCCAAAATGAATTTGCCAATAACACAATCCCATTCTGTGCCAGCGTGCAAGTCAAGTACATTCACGGAGAAGGTAATACTGGTGCAAATGTCCTAGCTTGTTAGGACAGAGTCTGACTATTAAGACGCAAGTGATATTTTAACAGAGGGATCTCCAAAGTTGGTCCTGGAGGGCCGGATTCATGCCAGACTTAAGATAGCTACATTTATCTAATTGGGGATATTCTACACATCTGGCATGGATCCGGCCCTCCCGGACCGACTTTGGAGAACCCTGAAATGTCTTACACTTTATGAAACATTCGAGATTTATCAGGGGCAAGAATCTTTGGAACAGGAACCAGCAGGGCCACTGGATTTGTTGCAAAGGGATCTGAATAAATAATCATCCGAGGGTCCAAGTGAGCATTAGAGCTAGGGCCAGCATTACATGCTTCTGCAGCAGCCAGCAGCATCGTTAAAGGAACAGGAGCTCTGGAAGTGATAGGAGGTTACTGGAGGAGTCGGGCTATAAAAAATAAATTAAATCTAAAATCCCACACAGATCTAGCTTTTTATGTGGGGGGCTTGATTTTCACATTCTTTCAGTTACGAAGCTTACTGCGCATTGAAGTGGTCATATGCAAAACGGTGCAATGGGCTGACTGCTGCTATCATGGAAAAGCCATGAATGTCTCAACTAGTCTGATGTTTCAAGAAGGCATCAGATTCTCTTTTTGCAGAATTCACAAGCAGGGCCAATGGAATTTTCCAGCAGTAGGGTTGACTAAATTATGTGGCAAGAAACTGCAAATTATGCAGCATAGTGTGACATATTTAGTAGTAGTATTACTTCATTATTTTGTAATTTTTAAACATAATACATTCTGTGCAAAAATTTAACCTTATTAGCATCAGTTGAACACCTAAATACAGCAATAAGAAAATTAAAGAATACCAGTCAACCTTTGTGATGGGCCTTCATTGCATGGGAATGTGTGTCACCATGTTTTTAGTAACTTTTCATCTGTTTAAACTAGAAACACATTCTTATGTTAAAATATGAAGATTATGCAGCAGATTATGAATTATGTGGCAAACGCAGCAAATTATTTATAATCATGCAGAAAACGCAGAAGCCACAGAATAACAATTTCAGTGGTTTTGGTAATTAGTGAGAACAAGTTACCTACCTTCGGTTGCACTCTTCTTGGTAGAGACTATCTCGCTAGTGGCAAAAGGCTACTAGGCATCAAAAGAAAATTTAACTATATTGCAATCGCGATTATGTGGCACATCATACCACTAAGATAGGGTGATCAGAAGTACCGGATTTTCCCCGGACAGTCCCGGTTTTCAGTGGACTGCCACAGTGTCACCACAGTTAGGCCAGCCTGCAAAGCAGAACTGAAAGGTATGCTCTCGTGTCACAAGGCGTCTCTGAATTCTGAAAAAATTTAAGTAAGTTATCTGTTTTTGCCAGGCAGCACAGGAGGTGGTCACTGCTTGCTTACAGAAGAGAGAGAGAGCAAGTAGGGAGGCACAATGTGGAGGTCCTGCTATGACTAATGTGATGTACGGGTGTGTGGTCCCGCTTGTAGGTAGTTATAGTTAGGAAAATGTTTCCATAGAAAAAGTGTTTTTTGACTTGCCTATACCTTTGGTGCCATTTGAGGAATCTTCACCAAAACCTTCCCCCAAAAAAGTGCACCGGTAAGGTTTTGGGGTGATTGTCAAGCAGTGGCCAAAAAGTGTGTTTCCCATGTTATTTCACATAGTCTTTAGACATGGGTGCAGTCCAAACTGATGGATGAAAGTACACCAAATATGGCAGAAAGTTAGATTTTGTTCTGCAGATCATGCTTTTTGTTATTTGGTGTAAATCAGTTCAATACTTTGACAGATTAAAGTCAATCCAAATTTGTATATCTGGGTGGAGCCTAAGCACAGATCTCATGGGGAGATCTGATTGAGTCAGCACTTCAACCTGAAAGTGATAGCAGTCACCTTGGGACCAACATACGTGATAGTACCCCACTGAAAGGTGTTTTAATGAACGGCACATTTTGAGGCTCACAAAAAGGAGAACATATAAAGAGTGATAGCAGATTTTAGTTACAATATAAATCATTTGTTGAAGAGGTGATTTTACCCTGTGAAAAAGCCTTCTGCTGAGGTTTCAAGAATAATGTTTGAGAGAAACATCTTTCTCATGATTTTCCTATGGTGGTTATAAAAGGTGCTCCAGAAGCTAAAATGAGAGCATATATTCTGTAAATTCACACTATGTTTCTCAGTCATATGCGAATGAAGTCTGACATTCTCAGTAATACATGTACTTCCAACAGGAGCAGCCCATCGGTTGATACCCCTGTGTTCTACTACAGCCTCCCAGAGTGTTCTAAAGAACATCTACAGCACTGACAGTCTTACTTAAGACAAAGGTGTGACACACCTGAAACCATCTTGATTGAATCAAACGGGGGCAGCTTTCCTGTCCATAACTGTTTCAGTAGAGGAGCAGAGTTTCATTGCCCCACATCCATTTTCTAAGGACACTGTTATCGCATCATCAGCCTCGGGGGAAGGGGCAACATAACAACCATACAGGACAAGAAAGAGAGACTGTGAGAATATAACAGACCATTGAGGGCAGAAGGAAGAGGCAGTGGCAAAACGACCACACGTCAACAGACCTGATTCAGATGTTTTTAAGCCCAAAAGGGATTTATTGTATCGGTCTTCTGCCTAAAATCTTCTCTTTTTCAATGTAAGCCAATGGGGAAAATCAATTCCCCAAGGTTTTTTTCAAAATCTCTCTTGTACGGAGTTCAAAATGTTGGCTAGTATGGTGCACTGGATTGCTGAGGGCAGGAGGAATGGGGTAGGGACATGGACTCGGATAACAGAGGGTAGGAGGAAGATGGGCAGGGGCACCAAACTGACCTTACAGGGCAGGTGTCAGGGTTTGCAGCAGCACAATATACCACACAGGGAAGGCAGGGCGGCAGTGCACCACAACAAACCACGGAAACAAATAGGGAGGGGACAGGACCATGCACAAACAACAGATGGCAGAGGGGAGAGAGGCAAGGGAAGCAATCAGACCATGCCGGACAGACACGAGGGGCAGTTATAGCATTACGGACCATGAAGGACAGGGCAAGTCAAAGGACTAGACAAGGCAGGAGGGAGGGGCTAGGGGCTGAACATGGAAAACGGAGGGAAGGGGGCAAGGAGGTAGGGCTGGAGTATCAAGCTGACCATGGAGGGCAGGTGGGATGGGTACTGGAAGCACAAAACATCATGGGGGGCAACAGTGAGACTATAATGGCATACACACACAAACAACAGAGTGAAGGTAGAAGGGTGGAAAGGGGGTCAGGAGCAGCAAGCTTACCACACAGGGCAGGTGGGAGTGGCTGTGGAAGCACAGAAGGCCTTGCATGGCAAGCGGGAGAGTTAGTGGCAGCACAATGGCCACGGTGGGCAGGAAGAAGGGGGCAGGTTTATGCACAAAGGATCATGGAGGACTGAAAGGATGGGTAGGGGCTGGACACAGCCAAGAGAAGGCAGAGGAAGGGGCTTCACAACAGTCCATGCGGGGTAGGCAGGAGGGGAAGTTGCAGCACAACTGAGCATGGAGGGCAGAAGGGAGTGCCAGCAAAAGGAACACATTAAGGAGTGACTACTTTTGAAATATTTTGTTTTGAGCCTAAGAGGTGCGCAGCAAACAATTTAGTTGTCTTTTTATTGTATAGAGGGGATTTAAAAAGTCTGATGTGGAAGTTGCATACTCTGTCCTGTATTATGGCTAAGGCTCCCGGTTTTCCGTTTAAACGGATTTTTACATATAAATACAGACGGAAAGCTTTTTAGCTTTTGTCTGTATTTATATAAACATGGGAAAATACTAACAAAACCAATGCTCCTCCTGCCTCTGTGCTCCTCTGTAAAATCCGAGTAAGAGGTGCACAGGGGCGTCCAAAAGAAAGGGGAAACTGCTGCCCTGAAACTGCTCCAGAGATGGGGTGGGGGGGACTGGGAGCTCCGTGTCTGCAGAGACACTCCAGCACCCCCTCAAAGCGGTAGTTCACGCAAGATAATTGTTGGAGCAGTGGCAGCAGCAGATGTCCATTAAGAGGTGTGAAAACACCCCAGGACATCGGCTGCAGCTCCAGCAACCTTTTGTTTTTTAGGTCTCACGTGTGGGGGATATAGGGCACAACTGGAATTGGGAGTATTTTGCCACAAATCGGAGTGGGCCGGTGAGAGGGGTGGGTTGCTTAATGAAAGGCAAGACGTTTTTTGAAAGAGGTGGCCGTGGGTGTAGTCGATGTGATCTAAACTGTAGCTAGGGAGGGGCACTGCATTTAAACATAAGAAAGGAGGCTCACGTGTAAACGGAGGCCTGGGGACATTAGTGAAGTGTCGCGGCACATAGGAACTAGAGGCAGGGAAGAGCAAAGTTAGGTCATCGCCGTTTGACGCAGAGATTGGGAGCTAGAGCTGCAAGGGGTGATGTGCCAAGGGAGAAAAATCCACAGGGGTTTACATATGCCGTAGGAAAGAGATTCTTAGGAACTGCGATGTGCACTGGGAGCAATTTGCAAAACATGTCTTGGGAAATATGCACTGTTGTGCTAAATAGTTGGAGAGAGTTGTACAAGGTGAATATGACACGAGAGCGAGCGCTAACAGCAGTGATAGGTTTGAGGGGGTCGTTCAGAGACAGCAATTTGCTCCTTGAGGGAGGGTGGAGGGGCTGGTATGGGAGAAAGCTGCAGGCGGTGTTGTGCTCAGTGGAGGAGTGAGACATGCTTGCTGGTATTTGGGCAGAGATAGAGAACTGCAAGTATGAGGTGACTTGGTAGAGACATCTGCTGGCTAGAATGTCCCCGGAGGCTGGGTTTGTTGCAAGCAATGATGTGTTTTGGGAGAGAGAGGTGCAGTGGGTGTAGTGCAATGGGAGAGAAAGCTTCAGGGAGTGTTGTTCCAAAAGTGAAACAGCTGCAGAGGAAGTGCGGTGCAATGGAGAGAGAGAGAGGCCCGAAGAGATGTGGACGCATCCATGAGATACAATTCTGCAAGGTTGATGTGCTTTGCGTGAGAGCTCCAGGGGTGAGACAACCTGGGAGCGAGATCTGAATGGTGCGAGCTGCGCGTGCGCTAGAAAAGAAAGACGCAGGAGGCAAGGCGTGACCTGGGAGAGAGAGCTGCAGGGGTTGGTGCTCTCTAAGAAAACTCTGAGCCTGGAGATGCATCCTTAGTGGGAGAATCATATCTGTAGGCTGTGACATACCCTAGATAGATACCCAAAAGTAGTGGGATGTGGCTTAAGAGAGACGCCTGCAGAAAATGAGTGATGCCCTTAGAAAATGTTGTGAATCAGATCTGTGCCTGGAAAGATAGCTAAATGGCTGGTGATCCTTAAGAGAGGTGCATGGCTGATGTGCCTCGTTACAGGTGCAGTGTTAATGTATCTTGGGAAACAGTTTTGTTGTATTATGTACACAGAGGAAGAGAATTGCCCGATATAAAATTGGAACTGCAAAAGGAAGTTGTAACAGGTCGAATATGCTTTGAAAAAGACATCTGCACGGAGTGGAGCATACGCAGTGTTTGAAATGGAAAAATGGAAGTGCAGGTACTCTGCAACAGAGTACCTGCTTGTTTCTGAGAAGTGCTGGTACTCTTCAATTATAAGTATTACTTTTTTTTTTTTTGAAGTGCAGGTACCGGACAGTACCGGCCCATTTAAAGCACTGTAAAAAACAGAATGGGCTGCCTTTGGTGACCGCTCAGTGAATACTGTTTTACAGTAGTGGCATCAAAAGTGGATGTGTCTTTACTTCCACTGTGAATGCTCCCTTGTGTCCGGCTATTAGCCACAGTGAGGCAGTCTAGTGTGATGTATGGGGGGTGTTGGTGGTGTAAAAAACATTAATAAAAGATAGTACCATTTACAATACAAACTCACACTAGTACAAATGCAATAGATTTCACAATTACAACAAAGTGAGCTATTGCCATTTTGCATTACACCATTTGATTAATGCTTCACGAAGGGAAAAAAACCAATGACATTTACAATGCCAATAGCTCAAAACAATGTCATTGCGAGACCTATTGCATTGTAAATGCTTGTTGTTGTATGGGAGGGTGAAGGAGGTTGATGTGGCAGGGCACAGGGGCAGAAATGCCTCCAACAACTATTAGCTGCATCTCTCAGTGACTATGCACGCTATTGGGCAATGAGGCTGAGTGAGTGGTGAGAAAGTCAGTTAGCATGACTTCATTTTTCCATTTAATGTTTATTTAAGTGCTACTTAAATAAAAATTAAAACAAGAACAGAAATGACTGTTGCACCACCTATGCTCTACATTTTCTCCATAGTGTCCATATCAAAGCACTATTCTGTACAGATGAAGATGCAGGATTCTTTAGATATTTGGGCGATTTACAATACCTTGTGGGGTAGGTCGTCCTCTAATGCACACTAAGAATGATCTGATATTCTTCGAGCAGACACTCTCAGTGATGGCTGATTAAATGTGAGTAAAAGAGGTAGTAATGCGTTGACATTTTGCAAGACAGCTGCGCAAATGAGACCTACTCACAATCACTAATTCACACAGCTTTTCTTAGAGGACAGGGAAGAAATTTGCTCCCAATATGTAAAGTGCACTTAGCATAGGCTCCATTTAAAAAAAACAGCTATAACAACCTAGTGCAAGTGTGCATGCCAACTTAAATAAATGTGGAAAAATACTAGATCTAGCGTTTTTTTTCTTGCGTCAAAAATAAATGTGGATAAATACAGATAAAATGACCAAAAAATAAATATGGATAAATACAGATGGAAATGTGAAAAAAATAAATACCATAAAACCGGGAGCCCTAATTATGGCACACCAAGCCGCCGTTTAGTCTTTTCTGCTATATACTGAGCTTCGTTACATTCCAATGTCTATGTATGGCTTGGTGTGAAAATAAATAGATTATCTTTAAAAGCATGGGAAACAATGCTGTGTGAAAGCCAGAGGCAAAGACTTTTGGCAATGGTACTGATTTCAAGTGGGCCAGGAAAGGGTGAGGTTTTTACTGCAAAAAAGTAATTACACCTACGGCAGTGATATATTTCCTCGGTGCAGCAAATACCTCAAGTACTATTCAGAATTTTACTCTGTAAATGAGAATTTTGTGTTATCTGCGTCATATTCCACATGTGCCGACTCATTACGGCACATATTTTTAGTACATTTTGCCAGATTTAACATGACAACTTCACAAGGGGAAAACTGCAGGGGTGCGGCTTTACCCCAAACCTCACAATTCCAATCCTTGCGGAAGCAAGGGTTTGTGACAAATTCAAATTTGGCACCCCACTTGGAATTTTGCCATAAGTGTGACCTACAGCGTTGGAGAACATATGGAAACAGGCACATTAGAAAAGACAGTGGTTTTTAGCTGCTGTCGAACAATTTCAATTTGTTTACCTTATGTGACAGCACGGAGTATATATAGATGCAGAAATACTCTTAGCGATTTGCATTGGAAAAAACGAAGAAAAATACGTAGAAAATATTCACTTAATGTTGAGACTAAATGACATCGAGAACTGGGTAACAAAGAGCGCTTTATTCAATCAAGACATTTGGTTTTGAAAAACATGTCGTTTTTGTACAAATCTTCCCTAACACAATAATGGTTTAAAAATGCTTAACAGCTTGACCCTAGCACGTGGTTTCCAAGAGTCAGGGAGTATTTTGGAAAGTGGAGTATAGTTCATTTAAAATATCCGTTCAAGCAAAGATTTTGCAGAGCAGAGGAACATATAGTAGACTGTTCTTGTTCTGTAAAGGTCAGTTAGAAGTATAAAACACACAGTGAACAAAGCATTGCACTTAGGGTGATACAGCAGCAAAAAAATAACGTTGTTCCCAATAATAAGTCCTGACTCTTGCATGGTAACATGATTTTCAATGCGATTACTACACGCAGCTCATAATCGCAAGAAGCGGATTGCAATGGTCTTTGTATTTCCTTAGTCCGAAGGATGACAGAATTTTCAAGTGTTAGACCTAACCAAATGATGGTCAGCAAGATACCTACAGACTTCAGTGTTTGGCCCTCACGAGTACACATGCAAGTTTGGTCCACTTCAGACAACCGATGCATCTTTCTAAGTACACATCGGACAAGGTCTGCTCTCAGACACAGGTACCACTATACAGACTCAACAACAGTGCCCTTCCTCAGGGACAGAAACTTACAAGCTCCGCTCTAAGACATGCAAACTATCCCTAAGACCACACATAGCTTTACAGGCTCAATCTAAAGGCAAAGCCATCCATCAGACCACAGAATGCTTACAGGCTCAGATGTCAAAGCAGAGCTATCGCTCAGTCCACAGACAGCTTACAGGGTTATGCTTCAAAGCAAAGCCATTGCACAGAGCACACACCCTGAGGGTTCTGATATCCAAGTAGAGTCATCCATCAGACCACACACAGCTTACAGGCACAGGCCTCAAAGCAGAGCAATCAACAGGCTGCACAACACTTACGATCCAGGCCTGAAAGGACAGCTAGCCCTCATGACACAGTTTTTACAGGTGCATCCCTGAAAGAAGATGTATTCTAAACATAGTAGTCTCAAGTGTAACAGACTTTGACCTTGGAGTACAGACATCCATTGTGGTTTAAGGACTTGGTTACCAGGACTTTAGAGCTACTCGAGTCTTGGTGGTTCTAGACAAAAACAATTCTCTGGCAGCCAAACATCTAATGTTTGCAAGTTGGAGGTTTGTAAAATGAAACTATTAAAATTGTGGCAACGAGTAAATGACTGTGTACGATCCAACAATGAACTCTCTCATCTCCTGACAGATGCCAAGGTCTATCACAGAATGTAGAATATACTCTCCTCTTACCTATGTAAAGGCTTCACAGGAGAAGTAAAGGAATGCAGATACCAAACTAGTTCCTCATTCCTAAATAAGGCCTTACTGAAACAAAGCCAGGTCTGAATGGCAACAAGGTCTAACTCCCTTTCAGACGTTAGCCGTCAGAGCCTACAAATTGGCTTGGCGAGGAGCTTGCACACCACGCTGAGGTCCTGAAAATTCTTCAAGAGAATGGTTTGGAAATGGACTTCTATCTACACTAGAAGGGAAGTTCTTCAAAGAGGGGCAAACAAAGGAATGGATGTAGAGGGTGAAGATCCTCTGTTGCTCCCAGAGCTGGGCCAACAGATACCTTCTGCAGGAGGCAAATAGGATTTGTGGAAACAAAGCTGTACTAATATGCGGCACGGAATATCGCTTAAGACAAATAGTTCATGTTTCACCAGGCCAAATCGCAGCTATTAAAACAGCAAACATACAATATCCTTATTAAAAAAATGACCTAGAAATTGAGAATGTTTTTTTCAGGTTAGGCAGTCCCTGTGAGGGGTCGTACAGTGATCTCACTTTAAAAACAGGCGTCATATAAATCTGAAGAGACAGTGTGTCATCAATAATGACAGGCAGGCACCATTTGGTGAATAAGAGACTCCAAGGCCAATTTAGAGCTCTAAAGTTCAAGACAACATGGAAGGCAGTGGAAATGACACTTTAGAAGCCTCACACATTGCCTCAATGTACCTCAATATGAAAATGACGCAGACATCAAACCGTTGAGAGGCGGTGTCAAGAGGCGGGGTACATGTATTCAAAAGCATTGACTCATCACCTTACAAAAGGCAGAACTACGTGCCTAGATTATAGAGAATGGCGTTCAGGCCCCATCCTCTTCTCTACGTCACACACATAAGTAGGTAACGTTGGTGTCATAAAAAGGAGCTGCATGTGCCAAAAAGCAAATGTGACCCTTCTGACAATGCAGGAATGTTAGAAGCACTTGGCAAGTTACCTTCTCCTTAGACCCCCCCTCACCCTCCAATACACAAATTACAGATAGTCCCCAGTAAGTCCTTATTTGGTCCACTCACTGCACACGCAAAAATGACAAGGCTCCCACATTTACCAGAGACCGCTTATGCCATCAGGAAAAGAGGAGGTTCTTAGTGGGGAGGTATGGTTGAGTAGGGGCAACCCCTGGTGGTAATAATTACCTACATTTCGCCTGTACCACATGCTATAGTAGGCACTTTTGGTTTTTCCCACACAGTGATTGCACTGGGACAGGCCATGCAATAGCAGAGGCAGAGTCAAAGGTGGTGTGGAAATGCCAACAGGGCTAAACGTCAATTAAGGTCACTGTATTCCCTCTGCACACCTCACTCCACTCAAAGTCTTGTGTAAACCAGCAACGTGAGACATCTCGAAGAATAAATCTTATTTCCATAAACTGCAGCAGTTCTTGTAAAAGGCACCTTCTGGTAGTGTACAAGATTATAACAGGTAATATTTTTTCTTTTATATGCAGATACCTTTTTTCTTTTTATAGGGTTTAAAGTGCAAGAGAAGAAAGGCTGAAGTGGACTAAATTGGGCGAAGCAGGCACAAGCACCAACGAAAACTAGCACTATGAGGAATGTCACCGAATGCTATGTGGATAAGAAGTGAGCGGCATCTCGTGATTCCAAAGCAGTATCCACAGGCTGTGTTGTAGGTTCGGATCAGTACTCTTCTGGACTTGCCCTTCCATTCCACTGACTTCTCACTTGTGCTTCTTGCCCTCAGATGCTGCTCCCATAGCTGTGTTGTCACCTGCTCTTGGTCCTCGGGTAGAGTTATTAAAGCGGGTTTGAGCCTGTAACATTCAAGGAACAGAGAAATAAATGTGGTCACTTGGTGCGAATGAGGGCAACCATTGTTAGAGTAATCATACTATTATACTACTATATATATATATATATATATCTCACATGATTGGATCAATACTGTCTGATACGTAGTTCTCATCATCAGCCCCACTTGGTATCTTACCAACACCCCATCCATGAAATGCAACTGTGCATTCCTTGAAGTTGATGGTTTAGAGCGTTGAGAGCTCTCAACAGAGACTTATGAACAGAGACTGCAGCTGAAACGAAATAAAGACTTCATCCCTTCAGGTGAAGTCTCCTGGTTTATTTACCGAGTACTGTGATGCATACAATTTCCATGGACCCAAACCAGCTCTCTAAACCTCCGCATTATAAAAATAAAGCATACATTACTCACCATAATACTTTTACGCTGGTTGAGTCAGATCCTCTTCCAAAAGGGCCCCAATATGCCCTGGGTGCAACACTGCTGATTGAACATTCTATAAACAGCTAAAGAAAAGTGTGGGCAATATACCATGTCTGCAGGTTCCGCCCCTATTGTCCCCACAGCTCACCATGCTTGTTTTTCCATACAACAAAAATGGACAGTTGGATCGCAGGTGAGATCATCTATACTATAGCAAGTGGACTATGGCAACCAGTACAAAATTAACCATAGGGAGAATCTAGTACTCATAAGCCCAGCCTACTTCCTCCATACTCAAGGGAAGAATTTAAATCATAAATGACCATTTGCTGAGATGTACACATCATCCCTCAGGTTAAGAAAACCTTTAAAACATTAATAATTTGAAGGAAGGGTTATAGTGGAAAGGACTGAGCATGATTCAGGTTAGAATAATGCAATGAGGTATATTGATGAAGGGACTGTGAATGAAGTAAAAAGTGTGGTGACAAGAAGGAAGATTATAGAAGCAACAAGGAAGAAATGCAGAACACAATAAAGAGAGTAATAGTAGTGGTTCAAGTTAAGTTGAAAGGTTTTCACTGTGGCAAAAAAAAGGTCACTCGTTTTATAGCGTATTATGTTATGCAAAGAATATTTCCCGTATGAGTTGTGGGGAAATGGGACTACTTTGCCCCAGTGTGCAAAGGGGAGAAAATTCACTATCTTGATAATGTTGAAACAAGTGTGAAGAACAAAATATTGGAAGTAAATGAAAAAGGCATGCATGAGAAAGCAGTTATGTCAGATTGGGCTAAATGGGAAGAAAGTGATTGAGCTGGTGGATTTTAGATCACCATACATCTTGATTGGTGGAGCATCGAAAATTGTATTTGACGGTGAAGAAATAACCTTTGAGAAACCAGATATCAATCAGAGAGGCTGTGGGAAATTCATGACAGATTTTCTTTGATTAACTCTTAAGAAGAAAAATTTCAAGTGAAGGGAAACTATAGGTAAGATTTAAGTGGTAAAAAGAAGGGATAATTTGTTAACCTGATGGCAACAAAAATAAATCTTGATCCAAATTCTCCCAAATAGGCGATGCTAGTCTCACACTAAGTAAGATGAAGATATAACTGAAAAGCTTCCCAGTGACTTCAAGGATAGATTCAGCCTACTAAAAGGTTTTGAGCACAAGATTACACAGACAAAAAGCGCAAAAGTATGGAAAGATACCAATCTTATGCATGACCAATTAAAAAAAAAACCTGTAACTAAAGCAAGAGGGGGTTCATTGAGGACATGGAGGCTTCAAAATGGCTTGTGACAGTGGTCATGATAGCTAAAGCTGGGAAAGTTTAAGGCTGTGTGTTGACGTCCTACTCCTCCAGAGGAACATAAGGACTGATAAAGAACCACTTCCCAACACTTTAAAGGCTTTGCCAGTTTTGGGAGAGGAGCAATTTGTTTAGTGTTATGGCTTTATCGTCCGTTTTTATAAGACTACTTCAGGCATTTGAATATTTGTAGCTTCTTTTGGGGAATTACAATTTAGGAGATTGTCTTTTGGTGCAGCTTTGGTCCGTGAAGGGGTCATGGAGAAGGTGCAATAAGTTGTGGAACAGGTTATATTCTCCCTGGACAATATTTTGGTGCACAAGAAGAACAGAAAAGATCACAACAAGGTATCCTTGATGGTTTTGAGCAGGTTGTTCAATTCTGGGTTGACAATCAGCAAGAATATGTGCTAGCTCAAAGTGGGAACAGTTTGCTATTGCCATACCATTTCAGGTGAGTGTTTTCAGCCTAAGTTGAACTTAGTCAAATCAAGGTGGAAGCACCTATTCCCAAAGACAAATAACAGGTCAGATCATTTTTAGCCCTCGCCTACTCAAAGTTTATTCAGAATTTCAATTAAGTAGTTTATCCACTCTCTAGATGGGGAAGAAACCTCCATGCAGACAAATCTCTTCAATCACTGGATGTTTGAAGAGTTTTGAAATTTTATTTAGACAGAACAAATTATGTACGAAGACTTATCTTCTTTGTCAACTACAGACTGCTCCATATTGGGTTGACTACCATTAAGCACACCATAGTTAGATGGGCAGGCTCATGAAAATACTATTTTACCAACACACAAACAAGCTACTACCTGGTAGATGAAGACAAAGTTCACACAAGGAAAGATAGCTATTGATGCTTGGTTGAGAAATGTCCCTCTGGTGGATATTTGTAAAGCAACCTCGTAGAAATCTGCTCATACATTCACTTAACATTGCTGTTCGAATGAGTATGCCAGGGCAACACTGTAGTGGAAGAAGCAGCGCTGAATAATGTGTTTGCTTGACCATGCTTTGGCATTCACATGATGTTTCTTTAAGATTTGCTTGTGATTACTGACATCCACTTCAAGGGATAAGAGTGCTATTCCATCCTAAGTTTATGACTATCAGTGAGGATCCTATGATGTAGAATGAAATTCCACTCTTGTTCTGCATCATAGGAATCCTCACTGAAGTCAAACAATCCTTTCATCTCCCCGGTTGTCTATAATCCTATCAGTAATGGCCCGTTACGAATGCATACATAGCCCTCCAAAAGAATTGAAGCTGTCAGGCAAACTGCCACTACAGTGCATGCTGGGATATATTACAGCTGCTGCCTCGCTTAAAGGAGCAGTGCATCTATTTTGCCCTAATGAAGTCTACGCCTAGGAGGAACCCTTTCTTTAACTTTTCCCTCGTGTAATAAAAAGGTTTAAAGTTCCCAAAGCTAAGATTTTACCGTTTTAAGCTAGGTGCTGCAATATAGTCTTTTCCCACTGTTTAAGTTGACTAAATAGAGAGGTGGAAAAAAAAAATCAGCAAATGCAAACCTGCTTTGTACTATGACGTATTTTTCTGAAACAAGAGGACCCAAATGTCCATGTGAACATGGCTATCTAACACCAACTTTAAACAGGCATTCACATAGGACTCATACACAAAGAAAATATAATATGACCGAAAATAACTGTTGAGATTTTAATCTGAAGAACTATTAAGTAACAACCAGTATTAAGTTGTTGCAATCAGTTCATCCGAATTGAGTTTATTTTAAGTAAGAAATGCAAATTGCATAAGCAAAGTTACACTATTTTGTGACAGGTGTAAAAAGGTTATACAAAGCCCCAAATGAAGACGACAGATTATAGATTGGTGTAATACAGCAGCTATTCATATGCTCAAACTCAGTGCCACATTTTACTCTATATTCCATAATATTTTAATTAAGTGTTTATGAAGCAGTGGCATTAGTGGCAATGCACTGCTGTGTCCGATCTCCTTTCCGTAGGAACGTACTTTTCACGTGACACAAAAGCCATTTCAGTCATCGATTAGCTCATTGCAGCAAGGAGTACTTCAGGGAACATCAGGGAGTCTCCCGTTTTTAATGTTTACATCAGCTCTCTGGCCGAGGTCATTAAGCAGCATGGTTTTAGCATCATTTCATATGCTGATGACACTCAGCTTGTCATCACCGTATCTCACAGCAGTGAACAGGTGGCTTCCTCACTACATGCGTGTCAATCAAACCTTGCTTCGTGGATGGACCATAGTTGTCTAAAGATGAATATTGGAAAAACCGAGGTTCTGTATTAGGGAAGCACCTCAACGTATGGTCCTATGCCTGGTGGCTAGATCATTTTGGCCATTTACCATCTGCCAAGCCCATGGGGCAGAACCTGGGCTTCTGGTTTGATGAGGACCTCTCTTTCGAGTTCCAAATTACTGCCCTTGCAGTAAAGTGCTTCGTGATTTTGAGATCCTTGAAAAAAGTTCTCCATCGTCACCCAGAGTCTGCCCAGAAAACTGTAATCCAGGCTCTGGTTATATCCTGTTCGTACTACTGCAATATTCTTTACTTTGGTGTCACCCTAACGTGATTTATTAGCCTTCAACGGGTGCAGAATGCAGCTGCTCGGGCAATGATTGGCCTTCCAAAACTCTATTCTATTAGCACTGCACTAAAGAAGCTTCACTGGCTGCCGGTGAAACAGAGAATAACTTTCAAGGCACTCTGTTATTGCTATAAGGCATTGTCCAGTCACGGCCCGTCCTATTTACAGGCTATGATTACCTCCTACAGTCCAAAGTGAAATCTTAGGTCGGTCGCTGCCAAATAGGCCATGGTTCCAAGATTTAAGTTGTTTCAGTTATTTGGCCCCTAAAATCTGGAACTCACTACTGTTAGAACTCCAGCTTGTCCCCTCTTAGGGGATCTTTAGGAAAAAATAGAAAACCTGGTTGTTTGGATCCAGTAAGAACCTTCTCTATATGCAATTCTGGTAGCTGCAACTAACATCCTTGTGCTGGGACACTTCATTAGAAACAGACATGCATCTTATAAGTGGCTTTATTATTTAGGTCTCGGTTATGCACAACCCTATATTCGTCATGCAAAGAAACTGAAATAAGAACCTGAATTTACATTGCCCAAGAAACTGGATCTCGGCTTCAGCAGCTCTTCGATCTCTACAAATAAATATGTATAATAAATAATAATAGGTCAAAATAAATAAATAATTTTGCTATGGACAGTGTGTTCGCTACTGTGGGGTGTACGTTTACTACTGAGACATTAGCGCCATGACCCCTTCAGGCATTTGCTGCACTCTACAAATACCCTTCATATCATATCAGGAGAACCAACAGGAGTATAACGAAGGGAAGGGAGAAGGAAAGGGAAGCCTGAAGGCAGATCTCTCATCAGTCATAGGGTAGCAGGTGATAGCACTGCATTGTATAGCAGCATTCCATGGTGCTTTCTACCTTTTCTTGAGATCCACAAAGTACGCTACAACTAGAGGTCAATAGTTTTCATTCTGAAATGGATGGATGAGATTGGGGTGGTAATGCTCTCGGCCACACAACTATCCAAAGCCACTATCTGAAGGACATATCCTGGACTACCAAGGAAGAGTAGTCAGACCTGCTACCATTGCTGTTCAGAAGCTACAGAAGACAGTACATTCTTTGAAGGGCTCATACCTTTCTGGTCTGCCTGCCGTTAGGCACTTGTTTCCATAAAAGGACATTGAAAGGCGGTTACAAAAGGGAGATACAGAGGCTTTCATATAATTACAAAGAAGCCCACTAAGGAATATGGAGAGGATAGAAGACTTGTCAGCAAACATTCACTTCCAAATTCATGCATCAAGCAGGGGCACAATTCGGTAATGGGGCAGAGAATCATTTTTGTTTGCCACATGGACCCAAGAATTAATTGCCTTGTCCAAGGAGAAGCGTCACAAGACACCTATTCTTGTATGAGCTGCTGATGCCACTACTGACCGTGTGGAATCCAAACGGTATTAAAGCAGTCAAATAGCAATTTAGATTTGCGGTCAATATTTCAACAAACAAAAGGTAGAGAAAAATAACTCCGTTTTCACGACCATCGCTTACTGACAACGAACATCAATAGAATACGTGTTCTTTTAGAAGTTAAATATTGTGATTCTGGCACCAGAACCATAGTTGCAGCAGGAAGGAGAAGAAGCTGAGATCCTCCAGCTCATCAAGACCATCTTGTCATAATATATGAAGAGTAAGAACCCAGCTGTGATGGTGTCATTGAACATGGGACAACACGTTGGCATGAAACTAGTAGATGTAGAAAGACGAGTGGGTTGAACCTGTACCAAGAATGAACTGTGTAGACTAAAGACTGGAGGCAGGGTTTACCTAAGGGCTGTCCAGGAGTAAGTGGATGAAGAAAATATTCTACAAAGCAGATTGCAGATCCCAGAGCTCCTCTCCAGTTGCTAGAACAAAGTGTCTTGAAAGAACAAATGACACTGTCAAGCGAACCAAAACATAGGCATACATCCTATGCCCTAAACAACCCAGAAAACTCACCCTCCAGCTTAGACCCCTGTCTGGAGAAGGTAGCTAAATGGATGGAGCTCTCCTGTATGAAATTGAACGTATATAAGACGGAGTTTATGCTCCTAGGCAACTCTCCAATCCTCAATATTGGGCTACAATGGCCAAATTGTCTTGGCCATGTTCCCGCAACGAAGAACCAGATCAAAAATCTGGGCATATGGTTTGAACGCTCCCTGTCATTTGACTATCAGGCGGTGAAACTTTCATCCACATGCTACAGCATTTTGAGGATGCTCCGGAAAATCCTTCCCCTTCTCCCATTCCCCGCAAGAAGGATAATGGTCCAGGCTTTGATCCTCTCACGCCTGGACTACACAAATGCGCTCTATCTGGGAGTCCCCCCAAGCCACCACATCTAAGCTACAGGTCATTCACAATTGTGCAGACCGTCTGCTCCTTAAGATCCCTTATCGTCAATCTGCCAAGCCTGCACTGAAGGCTCTTGATTGGTTGCCTATAGTGAAGAGAATTAAATTCAAGGCTCTCTGAAACATCCATAAGTCATTCTGGGGAAAAGGAACTCTAATTAATTGATCGTTTGCTACCCCTTACTGTCCTAACAGAAGCCTCCGTTCGGCCAACCTCTTGCTCACCGTAGTCTAAAAAATAAAGAAGCGGCGGATGCTGTTTCTCACAACGCTGCTAGTCTATGGAATGCCCTCCCACCCCACATACGCCAGGAGTCCAACCATTTGCCTTTCCGCAAACTCATTAAAACCTGGCTTTTCCAAATCACTGCCTAGTAATGCGGTCTTCTTGGTCCGCTACCGCTGATAGCGCTGGGATGCCTTAGGGTAGCTACGCGCACAATTAAAGTTTTTTTCATTCAATTTAATTCATCTAATGTTTCTGCTCTTTTTCCCATTCCGAGCAACAATTCCGGATAACTGAGGGACAGCAAATCCAAAGATGGAGCACCAGTGAAGCAGTATTTAAAGGGAAAATTTGACAAGCAAACCATAGAGAACACAGTCAAACTAGGAAATGGTATGGCAACAGACACTCCAGACAATCTGGCCATTTAGCTTCAGAAAGCTACAACCACTACTGTCTGAAATCAGTATTTAATCACATATCTAATGACATAGGTGGAGGACAGGAATAGAGCATGGAAATCCTGGTCAACACAAAAACTGAAAGCCAAACCAACGTGAAAAATAACATCTATGGAAAGAATTTTCAATTTTGAGCAGCTAAAGAGAAGGGCTGTGGTGCAGAAAACTTAAGGGCACATATAGATAGATACCAGGCAGCGCGACCTGTGGGCCTGTGCCTAGTATCCATTTAAAGACATTTTTATTTTCCTGTGCTATGAATGCTTTAGTAGGTTAGTCTTTAGCCAGGTCCTCCCATGTCTCAGGAGAAAAAGAGAACCAGACATATGAGTAGAGAGATGCCAAAAATTACTAAAAGCAGATTTACCTTTCATACCAACTGCACACACATACAGAGCAAATTTGTTAAACGAGAAAACCATGCAAATACACTCAATGTGGCATCCTTCAAAACAAGAAGCAGCGAGCATACTAAGCAGCTTATCAAGTAGCAGGCACATCCTTTTTAGTTATCAGCCCAAATTTATCTGGCAAAGCACAGGGTGCAAATACTCTCAAATAATGCCCTATGTTGCTCATAGTTAGTTGTATGAATCGCAGCAAGTGCATTTTTAGAACATCAAGCCGGAGACTACATCACAAGAAAAAAGATTATGACATTAAGTCTGTTTACCTGCAGCTATGCTGTTGGTACTCTCTTCACATTTGCTGCATTCACCGTGTCCCTTTGTGCTTTAGCTACATGCCCCCCGGATAATGCCCTAGTGAAACCATCATTATTACCCTTTTTTCCAAAAGTCAGTCTTTGCCATAGCTCTGGGAACTGACTAATCTTTCCTGCCACTAGTTTACCTAAGAAAAGGCAAGTGAAGGTCAGCTAATTTCTCGCACTCCTTATTCCTTGTGAGCTCTACAGCAGAATGTGCCTCTTTACCTACTTGTAAGTATAAGAATGATTGCAAGTCAATTGGAAATTAGCGCACAATGTCTTGTGCTCAGTGTGTACATCAAAGCATCTTCTCTAGGACAGTGCACTCTTACTATAGCGGAATACTATTTAAGGTATTGCTTCATTAAGCTGAATTCTAAGAAACTCTGCCCTACTTAAGGCACGTCCAATATAACCCGCGAATCTGGACTCTGAACCTAATCAACCTCAACCACGTAGGATTGGTCCCCTGAGTCAAAACTAAAAAGTAACATCTGCCAGGTACACGGATGCTTCTAAAGAGTGATTACAGGACAAGCAAGTCAAAGAGGGAATTGAAATGTTGCATGTTCTCCCACAACTCCTGACATATAGAAGAAAGCATGTTGAATTTGCAGCTATCAAGCTGGAGAAGACCAATGTTAACATTTTCTTCCTCAACCCATTAATCCTTATGTGATGGAAACAATGACAGCACATTGTATTGTTAGTTCTCCTGGCCACAATCTTTAGGATAGATGCTGTTTAGGATGCAGTCTGAAACAAAGGGGAGCTACTTCCGACACTTGTGCCTAATTCTGAGAGAATTGTTATCAGTACGAAAAGCACAGGATAGCTCAAAATGATGGTCTAGAGATGGGACAACAACAGCTTTAACCCTCAATGCCACAAATACTGGTCACTTATCTGAAGAAGCATCCGCAGACTATGCTTCTCTTTCACCAATAGCAAAGTCTTCAGAGGCATCATTGCCTTCTCTTCTTGCTTTGTATTCATTATTAGATTATCCATAATTGTAATATTTGTCCTCACTTTTAAAGAAATCTGGTGCCAGGGGGTATAGTGCGGGTTGAGGAGGTGGGTCTGGAGGCAGGGACTACAGTAATACTTCTTTTAGAGACTCCAAACGTTCTTAGGAAATATCTTCCACATAAAGTAGTGACATTTTCTTTGGTGTACTGTGTTTATAGTCAGTGGCTTTTTCCTAGTTATTTCTCCTTCCAATGCATTTTTGTTAGAGGAGTATTAGAGGTGGCTTTTTTCCCTTAAGTCTCCACATTTCTGCTTTTATTCATTTGATGACAACAAGCCTACTATGAAGGACGAAATAGACAAAGACATGAAACATGCTATGGTGGTCTATCACCAAACTGACTAAGAAGAAGAGCTACTCAGTAACGAGAGAGATCTCTGCCAAGCCCAGGGAGGTGAAAGATGGAGGCGGTAGAGTTGGGGAGGGGGAGAATGTTGACAACACAAAAATGAAAAGAATGGGGGGTCCAAATCCAAAAGACTAGCCAACTGTTAATACGCCACAGGCAAATCAGAGGGCATTAACCCTGCATTTGACCCCAAACCTGCTGTTGGGAATGGATTTCCTTGTACTTTCTTTAAAACTTGTCCCAAGAGCAGAGGGCTTAGTTAACAGGATTAAACGGACTTTCAAAAGAGGACCCAATTTGATTCATACTGGGAAAAGCCCCAGATGCCCATATCTCACACGGTCATTCACAGTTCAGAAAGTAAGGGAGGACTGAGCACACCACGGTCTTTTTATGAACAATCCTTGCACTGGGCATCTATCCTCCATAGACAGCTGTGAATGTGTATCATTTCCGACTTGTAAAATGTTCAATGGAGGTTTCTAACTAGCACTGATGGAAGTACATGTCCACTGAGTAAACCTTTAATGCCTGTAAGTACTGGACATCCCTACAGACCTAGCAGAAAATGAAGAAGCAACAGTTTCACTAATGTGACTGATGCAGTCAAGGCTTAAACTCCCATCACCGGTGACTAAAATAAAACACCCATAAAAAAAAGAGGATGGGATACAAAAATAAACTCTTTTTAAGTCACAAAGAAATATCAATTCAATGACAGGGAATTTAAAAAGTATGTGAATTTATGATCAATAATAAATACGGAGAACAATTTCCTGCTTGGACTTGGACATGAACTTGGACTGTATTTCTCAGCAGATGTACAGTGAGACTGTTTGTAGACTTAACACCACTTGAATATAGCGAAACGTTAGAAGGATTTTAATACATCAAAAACATCAACATTGGTGGGTGCATTTCTTCAGGTTACTGTATGAAACATGTCTTAGCTGTTAAACCCTATGGTACAGTGCTCACGTAGGTAATGCAGGCTTTTCGGTGTGAAAATGTCACCGGTATTACTCTAAGGGACTACTCTACTGAGAGCTGATACACAGCAGGAGATTTTTTGTTAAGCTGCATACTGGTAGAAAAATAGGTAAAGGTGATAAGGGATGAGGCGATAAGGGATGCACAGCTTGTATTTTTGAGTGAACCCATCAGTCCCTTGGAATAGCACTGCAGGAGATGACAGCTTCAGAGTACATGGTAAGAAGGAGCAATTTACTATATAAAAAAAAGAACACAAACATTCAAACGAAAACAGGAGTCAATGTGCGTTAGTAAAGTCAATTCTTTAAGAATAAATTAAAGCATCAATTGTCCTCAAGTGGCCATTGTTCAGACAATGACTAAAACATATGTAAAAGAGTTTGCACGCTCAAATGATAAACAAAAAGGACAGAAGACCATGCATCCACATGGTAAAACTGTAAAGAAAAGGGAGACTCTCACCTGGTCCAGGACATATCCAGCACCGGTGTCGATGGCGCTTCCCAGATCCCGGTACTGCCCAGAGTACTTAATATAGCCCCAGGTCAGGAGGGCAATAAGCAGGAGTCCCACAGCACAGTTGCAGAGCTGTGCCCCAATGCCCAGGCCCACGAAACCCATGATGCCAGACAAGATGTAGAGGACGGCGATGACTGCGAAGAGCACGGCTGGGGTGCGAAAGGTGCTGAAGATATTCTTGCTCTCGTTGTGCTTGCTCAAGTTGGCATACTGCTCGTCAATCTCCTGTTCCAGCTCGTCCTGGTAGCGCTGGCTGAAGTCCTTGCCACCCATTTTCTTGATCTTCTGGAAGTGTTCGATGGCATCGTCGCGGAGCTCGTTGTGCTTCTCCTCTAGTTTATCAGGAGACATGTAGGGCTTGTCACCGCCACAGGTCTATATGTAGATCACACAGAAGGGAAAAGAACAGAGATGACAGACCTTTCACAATGTGCCTTCAGTTGCAAGTAATAAACATAAATTTAGGATAAACAAACAAGGGCAAAGCTAATAGTTCTTGCCTTGGCAAGCTGGAGTGATGGTTACATTATCAATTCATTCCTGCAATCATATCGCAAAAACTAAATGCCATCCCCTAAACGTGATGGCCACATGCAATACAAATTTTAAATAAAGAAAATAAATTAACAAATATAATTAATAGTACAGTAAGGTTGCTTTCTACAAGATCGGTATACTAGGAACAATTATATAAACCTTTTTTAGTTTTAATACCCATCGCATTAAAAGTGGATTCTTACTGGCATAAAGGAAATGTACTTTTGGTTTTAAATGACTGTAAACTGAAAGCTTAGGTTAAACACAAAAGGACAAAAAAAGATATAGAAAAAACCTCGGCAAAGTGACGTATTGGCTCATCAGCCATGGGAACGAAGTTCATTTCTTTTCAGGCAGATGTGCACAAGCGATTACACAAAATGCCACTAATCTCAGAGCAAGAATACTATTGGCTGAAGCGAGCAGCTCCACGGCCGCATACTATGTGCTGTGACAAGCGTAAGCAAAAGCACAATTAAGATTGAACAACCCAATGGAGGAACAGGGCTGACCCAAAGCCCTTCTGTGTTCTTTTGTGTTGACGATTTTTCTTTGGTTTGCTTCAGGCTAGCAAAACCGCCAAAGAGGTCTGTACACCAGAAATAAAGAACAGAGGAAATAAAAAAAATCCCTGCACCAAAGTAATTTCCTCTATCACACAAATAAACTAAGAAAAGGAGATTAGGAAACACTACAACCAGCTGTTCCACAAAGGCTCTGGTGGTAAAACTCGGGCATAAGGAAAAGGTACAGAAAAATGTATTCTCCAGCATATAATGCCATGGACGGAAAAGTATCCATGCCCATAATGCAATGCCCACATAAAACAGCCACAGGCAAAGCCTAGGTGATGATATTTATTGTCTTTGATAATGTTTTTTTTTTTAGCCAATTTGCAAATGGTTGAAAGTAAAGTAAAAAGGCTGTACGACACACATAGTCCGGGTTATGGTGTTTTTGATTTATTCCCAGTTATGCTGCACTAAAGCTAGCGTTGGTGTATAATATGGCTAAAAAAACATTGACAAAGCCCCGCATTGGCGAGACGTATCGGTTTTGCCCCAGCTTTGTATGGAATGTCATATGGTAAGTTATAAGTATTCACACAGTGTTTACAACAACTGAAGTGCTAATGTTATAGAACGGAGAATGCCCTTGCTGAGGTGTTAGTGTGTCCAGATTCAGAAGCACTTTAGGACCATACAAAAACAGTGAAAATGTGCCATATAGATGCGCAGAATGTAACAATTTGTAGGTAGACAGAAAAGACCAATAGGTTGCAGCTTTTATTGCAGTGATGCTTAAAGTTATGTTACTTTGAGACTGAGTGCAGTGGTTACAAAAGAACCAAAAAAGCACTCCTGATTGCTTGTTTAGTAGTAACATTGAGCAATAATCTGTATTCAGTGAGTTGTCTAGAGCTTTCGGCCCCAGTGCTACTGCACCTGCTGCACCGTCCAAATCATGGCCCTAGAGCCTGCAAGGTAACTGCACTTGTGACTGTTTGTTTAGTTGTAACATATAGCAATAATCGGTGTTCAGTGGTTTTCCTAGAGCTTTCGGCCCCTGTGCCATTGAACCATCCAAATCATGGCCCTAGTGCCTGCAAGCTAACTGCACTTATGACTGCTTGTTTAGTACTAACATATAGCAACAATCGGTGCTCAGTGGGTTTCCTAGAGCTTTCGATCACTGCACCTGCTGCAGCATCTAAATCATAGCCATAGTGCCTACTTGGTAACTGCACTTGTGACTGCTTGTTTAGTAGCAATATATGACAATAATCAGTGTTCAGTGAGTGTCCTACTACAGCTTTTGGGTGCTGTGCCACTGCACCTGCTGCACCATCCAAATCATGGCCCTAGTGCCTGCAAGGTAACTGCACTTCCGACTGATTGTTTAGTAGTAACATATAGCAATAACTGGTGTTCCGTGGGTTTCCTGGAGCTTTTGGCCCCTGTGCCGCTGCACCATTCAAATCATGGCCCCAGTGCCGGCAAGATAACTGTACTTGTGACTGCTTGCTTAGTAGTCAAATATAGCAATAATCTGTGTTCGGTGGTTTTCCTAGAGCTTTTGGCACCTGTGCCAGTGCACCAGCAGCACCATTCAAAGTATGGTGCTAGTGCCTGCAAGTTAACTGCACTTCTGACTGCTTGTTTAGTAGTAACATATAGCACTAATCAGTGTTCAGTGGGTTTCCTAGAGCTTTTGGCCCCTGTGCCACTACATCTACTGCAGCATTCAAATCATGGCCCCATTTCATACAAGGTAACTACACTTGTGACTGCTTGTTTAGTAGTAACATATAGCAGTAGACGGTAGCCAGGTCTGGTGGCTTAGTGGACTAAGGCCTCCACTCCAGAGGCCTGTGTTCGACTCCAGGGGCCAGTGTTCGACCCCATGGTCACAGGTACAAATCCTGGCGGCTCCACTCAGCCTTTCATCCATCAGAGGTCGATCAAATGATTACCATTGAGTTGGGTAACAATAAACATCTGTTATTTAGCGCCTTAAGACCCACGGGTGATGAGTGCGCTTTACAAATACACATGTTATGTTATGGCCCTTCGTGCCTGCACAGTAACTGCACTTGTGACTGCTTGCTTAGTAGTAACATATAGCAGTTATCAGTGTTTAGTGGGTTTCCTAGAGCTTTTGGCCCGTTTGCCACTGCTCCTGCTGCACCATTAAAATCATGACTCTAGGTCCAAGAACAAATGAGGACATTGTTTATAACCAGTAATGTATGTGTTCCGAAAAAGACGCAGTTGCCGATGTAATACATAATTATTGTGTAGGTAAACCTAAATACAAAAGCTTTCATAAAAAGTGCCTTCAAACGTATCCAGCTTTTCAAAACGAGTTGCCACAGATTTCATAAATAAAGCATATGCTTAACACATCAAACTGAAAACCAAGCATTGTTAAATTGTGTTACAATGTGGCTGGCTCTTTCCTGTGAAAAGATCTTATCCTGTGCTTGACAGTGAATGGGCCATAAACTGTGTAAATCACCAAGATCACCATTTGTTAGGCTGACACAGACTAAAATGCCTTTTTTTTTTTTTACTTTGTTCCTAAAAAGACAGTATCACAAATTAAATGGAATCTCCAAAGAAGAGGACTTTAGCAAAAAACTTGCAAATGTTTTGTCCAGACGAAGAACTAGATTCCTTTTGAGATGCTGTCTAAATCAAATTTTAAAAAATGGTTCATGTAGGCTCCATGGTGAAAACATGCTGCATTCCTCTTTCCTATAAATGCTCTCACTTTGAAGTCAGCCAAAAGCAAAATAAACAGGTTCCCACGAAAACACAGCTTGACATTTGACCTCGGTCTTTGACTGCCCAGCAAACATAACAAGAGAAGAACAAGATTTAAAGGCCTGTTGACGGAAAACGAATTCGTGGAAGAATACAGTGAACATGGCTTTCTCATCTGGCAGGACGAACTGAAGCTGCACAACAGCAAATAAAACAAGCAAATGGGAAGCAAGAAAACGTGAGTTACAAACTACAAAGCCAATGCCAAGCGATGGGCAGAATGCATTCTCAGGTCAACTTTCTGAAGCTCCTCAAGATGCCTTTCGCATACCACACAGCTGCGCTGTATGGTAGGCTGCGACTGAAAAAGACTAAGTATATACTCCACCGTTATCAATGTAGGTTGCTTTGGCACTGAAATATACTGTCACTGAACAGACGTCAAAGGCACTTTAGAGTCGATATTTGTTAACAGGCATTGACGTCTACATTGTTGATTACAAACTTTGGACAGCATCCGTAACACAAAAACTACTACAGCAAACGCTTTAAAAATAAATAACATGCTGGTTTGCCTATCTGTATGAGCAGAAAGTAATACAGAAATAGCTGGAGAATGTGGAATGGTGCGTAATTGGTAAAAGAAAGAGTGCCATGGCCCAACTTTTTTCACCACTCCACTCAGGGCATCAGAATAAAAAGGCTGTCTGATCTTAATTTCACCTCATACCTCTTTCATCCACGGATATACTGTACCTGTGCTTCACTCTAGTAGCTTGCTAGTCATCCCTACTTTCTCCCTGTCATTGTTTTTCCATCTGCCCGCTACTTTCCCGAATTGTTGCTTTTCTTTGTCTTGTTGTGGGACAAATGTTGATGATTAAAACCAAGTTCATCCCCCTCCCACCAAAAAAAAAGTGCTGGATGGCCGCACCAGTAACCACCAGCTCAAATTAAGCACTGTGGAAAGTAAGGATCTTCTAGTACACACTGCCAAAAGCAACAAACATTTGGCCAAAAGGAGATCAATAACAATGCTGTGGATAAAGCAAGGTATCAATGCGCCTCCTTTCCTCGCACTCTTGCAAGCATCTGCATGCCTTGGAGCAGCATCAATACACACTGTTTAAAGCACTGCTCAAAACTTCATGTGCAACACCAAACTTTGCCATTGTAAGCTATGCTGCATCCGCACAGATGCAGGGGTGAGGGGTCAGTAAAAGTAACAACACATACTCAACGCCACCCGATGAGAATTAAAAAACTAACAGCCCAAATGCCACACAAGGCGCTCTGGACAAAACAGAATGCCTGGTTTAAAGCCAAATATAGAAGAAAGTTGAGCAGATTGGATATTAAACAACTGTGCAATGCAATGGATAAGGAAATAAATTAAAAATATGTTAAAAAGAAAATGTTTATGGGCGAGAATAATAGGGGAGAACTTTTATACAAATGGTAGACTTACTGTTTCAAATGAAATCAGCATTTCTCTGTTGTGGGCAATTTATGCACCATTCTGTTGTAGCTTACCCTTGTCTGTAAGACGCTTCTATTTGGAAGGAGACCTTTGCTGAAAATTGGAGGAGGCCTGGGACTCAAAACAGACCTGTACAGCACAGTTTACAGTGGAGCAGGCCTCAAGGGCTGGACGATGTTCTTCTTAACATTCATTCAGATTAAGAAGTGCCATTCTTTCAGATTAAGAAGTAAACCAGTTGGGGATCGTTCAGGGTTTTGCTAGTGATGGGATGGTTTCTTTCACATATAAACAGACCATGGGTTCAAAATGGTTATTCAAGTGAATCACAGGCTTCAAGTTGTCTCGACCTAAACCAGTCACAAGAAGCAATCTTTGGCTTGACCTTGGTGCGGTTTGCCTTGACTAAGTCCCTTTTATCCTAAAGGACACCTACAGTATGCCCTACGACCAGTACCTGGAGTAGGTGGCTGCCACTCTACACGTGCAGTTGTCATCCATAAGGAGGTTTGAGGAACCACAGGAAGCTTGGTTTCAATGCAGGCCCTTCTTTGGAGATCACTGCAGAGCTTCTTACTGGCTCCGTGGGTCGCAAACAAAATCTTAACCACACTAGATTCTTATCTAGTCCCGGCAGCATTTATGGATGCTGTTCGAGTCTCTTCCAGGTGGCAGTGATGTGCTTGCAATTAAAGGATATTTTCCTTGTTGGCATACTGATGGCTACACAGCTAGTTTCTGTCTTACCTAGACACCATTGCCAAAATCTTTTTCCAATAGGCCGGTTCTTAGAACAGGTCCAGGATTTATTTCCAAAATAGTTAGAGTAAGAGATATTTATTATTTGTATCACCTAATCCCACTACAACTGTCAGAAGGGGAGACTGCTTCACTACCTGGACAACTAATCTGCACTTTTATGACAGTTTATCATATGGGCTGGGATGAATACACTTAATCTCTGCATGGCTAAGGAGGACCGATGATCTAACTTAACTCTTTGGCCTCTACCATACATGTTAAGTACCTTGTCAGATGGAAGGAAGCTCCACAATGGGAATGGTTACCTCTTGGGCTGATGGGAAAGAGGCACATTTGAAAGACATCTGTGTGAAAGTAGTGGGGGGGGGGGGGGGGGCAACTATAGCTACTTCTGATTCCCATTACAGGTTTGAAATAGGGACAGGATGTGGTCCGACTTGCATGTATTCTCCATTTTAGATTCAACTCCTTAAGCTGCCATTTTTCTTGTGGTGCCCTTTGCCACAATTCTCTACGCGTCTCCTAAAGTGTGAATGTGCTGTATGTGTATTTGCGATAGGCACCGACACCCTGTAGTCTGTACAGTTGGTTCTAGGGTCGTACATGAAAAACACAATGCCACTTTTTACTTTCATTCTGTGCTTGCTAGGAGAAACTTCATTTCAGCTAGACTAAACCAAATGAGCTGCTCTGCACATTTGATAAAAACAGCATTTTAATATGCAAATAGCTGCTGTGCCAAGCCTCTTTGAGAGTAGCATTCACATGCTGGGAATTATCACAGAACAGCTGCAGACTGTGACCGAGATGCAGCGCTGCAGACTCTGACCTCTATCCAGCTAAGGAAGATAACTTGTGCACTGCCAAGGGGTTCCTGACACCCAAGACCAAGGTATGGGGTTAGGCTATACCAATTGATCTGGCAAAATAATGGTATCACTATGCCCTCTTAGTATAGTGTAGGTACAGATAGGAGTAGACAAACATAAGAAACAATTAACATGGTTGATTTGTTCATACTGTTTACTATTCTAACAATGCTGATTACAGTAAAATCTCATCGTTCTAATTATCACAGCTCATGCTTTTATACAAGAATACGATCATTTCAATACATGTTTGAAAATGCATGGTCGTATCTTTCTTGTGTTTACTTGGGGCATGCAATGGTGACAAACTAAAGGGTTAGATCTGTTTCCATGGATTCCTTGGAAATCAGAGTGTTATGTTTTAGGTTGCCAACATCATCTGTTAAACATGTTGGTTTAGGGCGGTGGTACTGTCAGCCAGCCGAAATACACCCACTACTGATATATGTGTACTGAGTCCTATATTCTGAAGTTCATGTTGATCTAATACACAGTCCTGCTATGTGTGTAGGTACCATATAACCTGGCGCCACCAACATTTTTGGTAAGGTACGTATTTAATGGGTCTAATGAGTAGTTTTCTTACATAAGCCCAAGCCTCCTTTTCAACTCTACTCAGACAGCCATGATGAAAGAAATCTATCCCTCTCAGCTTAATAATAAGCACCTATTTATGTCTGTAGGCTGTACAAGATTAAACCTTTAGAATGATCTCCCCACTGTAGTGTCAACTCTCTAAATTCCAATAATTAAAAATGGTGCTAGCCGTCAACATTCCTGTAAATTGTAGACAGGCAGTAACGGTACATTTAACTTTACACAGGCTCGTTAATACGGGTGGAGATGTTGCCTTCATGTTTGAGGCACACAAAGCTTACAAATGTGAAGTACATTATTCCTGGGTAAACTTCCCTGTAGTCGATGCTAACATACGCCCATTTCATATATACACTGAAGCATCATCTCTGGCTTCATATAGACCGTAGGGATATCTAGAAATATCACTAACATAATAAGAACATCAAAATTGGTTCCAATGTGCCCTCCCACACATACCACAAAATGTAAGACTAGGTCCTCTCAGTAATGACGGGGCAACCTGGCCAGTCTTAGCCGGCTACACACCATTTTCAAATACAGCAGCACTGAGTATGGCGAAGTACCGGCTTTATATAATCACTTAGTAAGACTATATTGACGTCTAGTGTTACATGTTACACATACATTAACCCTGTGACGGGTTACTTAGTGAATGTGAACTTTTTAATATCCAATGTAGTAAGGACGAGTAGTAATTTCAAATGCTTTGTAATCATTCTGAGTTTTTTAATCCATAATACACATTTTTTAATCCACACATAATCTTGGTATTTGATTATTACACGACTGTCCCATTGGTGTTCCAATGCATTTCTGGTTTCTTGATGACATTACAGCAAATTACGTTTAACACAGATGAACCCATTCTATTGTGCACCATGGACGTAAAAGCATTTTATACTTCTATACCACATCATATGGGGATTGAAGCCATAGAACACACTATTACACACTGATCTCGATCGTGACATGCAGATATTCCTGATGGAGTTACTACATTTCACCCTTTTCCAAAGCTATTTTAAATGGAAAGAACAATGGTTTCTCCAATTATCGGGGACTTCCATGGGCAATTGCGCCGCATCGGCGTACGCCAATCTTTTTATGGAAAGATTTGAAGAAGAAAATATCTTAACCAAATTCCCATGGAATGTACACAGCAAATTATTTCTGAGATACATTGATGACATTTTTATTTTTGTGGAATGGCTCGAAAACAGATTTTCTGAAAGCACTTAACCACCTCAACATTATCAATGAGATAATTCCAATTTACTTTTGAAGTACAAGAGCAACGCATTACGTTTTTGGATGTACAAATCACCAAGACTGAACATGGATTTGAGACAGATATTTACAGGAAGACCACAGATCGAAATAACACATTGCATTACAGCAGGTTTCACCAAGAAACATTAAAAAGACACTTACCATATTCTCAAATGCTCAGAGTGAAGAGAATAGTATCTAACCTAACAACAATCACTCAACGTATTGAAGAAATGGAACAAAGATTTGCATCAAGAGGTTACCTTACACCAGTATTGGAACAAGCTAAGCTTCGGCGTCACCAAAAAACCCGAAATTAATTACTGTTGAAAACCAATTGAGAAGAAAGTAACAGAATAGTTATAGTCTCTAAATTTTCCACGATGAGTAAAGCGTATCAACGTATCATTAAACATTGGCGAATCTTAACACAAGAACTTGAGTTCAACAATTTAAGTAACCTCCGATATTTGCTTATAAAAGAAGTAAAAACCTGGGAGAAATATTAAAACAACCCAACAAAGATGACCAAACTATTTATAAAGGTACAGTCCTGTGTCATAATTGCAACAATTGTAATAACATTATCCCTGGACCAATCATTACACATCCACGAAAAGGTAAAAACATCAAGTTGCGAGTCACAGCCACATGTGACACTATGAACGTCATTTACCTTCTAAAATGTCCATGTGGACAAGCATATGTCGGAAAGACTGAACGAAAAATAAAAAACTGAATTAATTAACACAAATCCAATATACGCACCAAGAACATGAAATCAGTTGTGGCAAGCCATTCCCTTGAACATCACCACAATACTAGTCAACTGAAATTCCTAATCCTGGAAGTCATCACAAAGGCGGAGGGTCGCGATAACAACAAATACTTATTACAAAGAGAAAATGCTTGGATTAAGCAATTGGAAACTCTGAAACCATTCGGAATGAATGAACGGATGGAATATCTAGGTTATCTTTAATCTTAGACTGACTGAACTTTCGATTCACAGCAGCCTATTGACCTAAGAACTCTGAAGACTGCAAACTTATTTGCTTTTGTTTACTCTTTGTACGCTCTTGTATTACCTCACTTGATACCATGTTCTTTTCACTCACTTCAGGAATACTGTATTTTTTGCCCCTTAGTAATTCACAGTCCAAGTTAGGTAGTTTTTTTTTTATATTCATGCCACTCGTTTAACATGGTACTGTAGGCTCAATCCCCTTTATAATATGGCCGCCATATTCTTTCATAAGAAAGCAGTCCTACTCTTATGTCAGTTACCTTCGCACAGCGATTTAACCTACACACACACTGCCGGCGTCTTACACCACTGGACCTGGTAAAATCGTATAGAGCTACTGCACTCGTAAGTGAACCGCGCATGTTTGGCCATTATCTGTCCGTGCATGCTATTACTCTGGCAACCTAGCAGCTAGACATTTTGAATTGCACGTGAGGGCGTTCGTATTAACGATTAACGCATCACGATGCGCTGGTCTAGTTTATGGCTAATAACACACCATTGAATGATACAGTTCTGGTAAGCATGATATTATCTAAACCAAGACATCATCTGCCGTTATGCACTGGCACTAAATTTATAATATCACCTGCAATCTTGTTTATCAACGGTTAGTGCATCACGTTGCGCTGGTCTAGTTCAAGGCTAACAGCTCACCTTGTATTGATACAGTTCTTTTAGGCACGACAGTATAAAAACTTTGGCATCATCGGCCGTTATGCGCTAAACTTATATTATCACCTGCAATTTAGTTTTCAACACGACCGAATATAACTATTAATATCACGGGTCCATTATATAACACAAGCTCATTTTTTTTTAACAGAGCATGATTTCATCAGTACTCTAGTGTTAACTACACGACATTACCATTTAACACGAGCACAATTCCATGTTCATGTTAGCATGAACTGCACATGAAGCAATGTACAGATCATCCTAGATTTTGATTTAGAGAAGTCTCCTCATAGTATTTTAGCTTTGTTTCCCGATGAAGGGTATATCACCCGAAATGCATTGGAACACCAATGGGGCAGTCGTGTAATAATTCAAATACTAAGATTATGTGTGGATTAAAAAATACGTGTATTATGGATTAAAAACCTCAGAATGATTACAAAGCATTTGGAATGACTACTCGTCCTTACTACAATGGATATTAAAAAGATCACATTCACTAAGTAACAAATCACAGGGCTCATTAGTGCCCAGGGGGACGCATCCCATTTCAGGATACGCAGCTAATACGTATGATACACCGTACTGGACCGGAGCACATTACCCCAGGAGCACATCCGAAACATTGAACATTCCTTTAATTATCAAATGATACTTTGGTTGTGCGCGTACTAAAATCAATTACACATACATTAACAACTGCTCCAGCAAGGGCTGTTCAAACTGGGCGGCCACAGGTGGCTGTGCCTGCCATTAGTCCAGTTACTATAAATGCCATATTGGGTATGGTTCCCACCAACCGGGAGGAATTTTGAATTGCACATAAAATAAACCAGCTTGAAGCAGTGTTTCCCCATATGGGACCCCAAGACAAATTTGGAATTCTCACTATGTGTCTTCCACTTGGTATGGTTGCACCAATTGAAGACTGCACAACATGGGGGTTCTGTTTTTGCTGCTATATATACCACAACACACAGCACCCCATCAATTGCTGTTTTGCCTAAAGTGCTAAAGCAAATTCAAAATGAATATGGGGCAGCCCCTGCCCTGGACTTGTGGATGAAATTATTTGGCAACGTTGCTAAAGTATACTCAATGATTTTAAGTAACATTAAAGGGAAAACAGCAGTGTTGGTGATACGCCTACAGCTCACGACGAGATCTGCTGGAAATTAGGAACGCGAGTTACTAAAAATTGTTTGAGTCCTATGCTTCTATAGGTTGTGATAACTTGGCAAACAGGCATGGTAAGCCACAACTTAAAACTAAATTTGACTCTGATACCACCAAGCAGACAACCGAGTCTTCAAACAAAATACGCTGGGATAAAAAAAGAGGAAAAAAAAGAAAAACAGAAAACAGAGTGGATATCCACAACAGGAGTCAGCTGAAAAACGCTCTAATTTATGCAACCTAAATACAATTGAACAGCCTGATAGGTATCAGTATTCTGATACACATCCCTCTCGTTGCTTTCAGGACTCTTCCGACAGACAGACACAGAGAGGGGGATGCGGCGAACAAAGACCGGAGGAGTACGTGAAACAGAAAAAGGATTCACACCTCTCCTCTGATGTCATCATAAAAAAAAGAAGAGAAACTTCCACATCAAAAACCACACTTGAAAAAGAAGGTAGCAGGGATTTCCGCTAATATGCCAAAAATTCTCAGGATGCTTCTCCAGAACAAGATGTGGGCGAAAACCCTGCTTGACAGTGCAGCATATGTCACAATAGTTCGTTAGACTCTTCAAGAGTTTCGGGTGGTGAGATGAAATAATTACTATATTCAAGTTCAAGAGCCAGACCAGTGGCTGAGCTCACCAGACAGACTTTATGATTTGGATATCCAAATTGAGGGTGACATACCATGCACTATTAAAGCAATATTCTGGCAGAATTTGGCAAATGCTTATGACATTCTCTTGGCTGAGGTAGATTGCCCACCTGCATTTCCCACAGGGGAAAAAGGTAACCGTACCATCCTTTTCTGTTTTTGTTCTCAAGGCAGTTAAAGAAGCGTATGCAACAGAATAGGCTCTTGCGCTATAACTTAATTAAGCAGCCTGGGATAAAGACTCACCTTATCATATTATACCAATAAGGCCCAGCCACAAGTGCAACCACAATACCCTATTAAACATGAAGCTAGAGAACCAATAAGGAAAATTCTATCACAATTAGAATATCAACACATAATTGCTTATTGCATCTCTCCTTTGAATAATACTCTATTTCCTGTATCCAAACCTGATCATTCCTACTGTATAGTCTTAATATCTAGACATTCAAAGTCCCACACACTTTTGCAATACAAGATTCACACAGCACAGCTTTGATGAACAACATTGTGCATAAGAAATACAAAACTACATTGGACATTTCCAATGGGTTTTTTTCTGTCAAGATATAGTGCCTGTTAGACCTGTCAGCCCTTTTGGCTGGTCCCTCCTCTTTTTATCCTTTTTCCCTTTCCCTTCTCATTTTTTTTCCTGTCCACTAACTACTTTTTGGGTGTTGATGTAGAGGCTCTGGGCGCCTCATCCTTACTACCTGAGGGAGAGGCGCAAGGTGCTTCACTGAAGAAACAGGGAGAAGGAGGTTAGACTCACAAAATGGTGGCTCCAACTGTCACCTCAGCACCTGGGCAATAGGCTGCCATGAGAGGTTCCGGAACCTTCTGGGCCACTCTGGCCAGTCAGGCCCCAGGTGATAAATAGAGGTGGGGGCAGGGCGGCCATTTTAGGAGTGAGAAGAGCTGTGAGGCAGTCAGGAGTAAGGCACCTGAGTGGGGAGGTGGCTGCGCTGGATAGGGAAGTGAGAGGTCTTCGGGTCTGCGCGTCTTCCATAATCAGCTGATACCACCCCCAACCTTCTGACCGGTCCCTGAACACAACCAAAGACTTTGGGGGTCATCGTTTCCCTGGGAGCCTCCAAGCAGTCAGAATCCCGGAAGATTGGGACCCAGGAGGGAATCGCCATCAGGAACTACCTGTCCCTCATCCCTATCGTTGCCTGGGATCTCTAGTCAATCTGGCCCTAGCGACTGTCCACTGTCCCTGGTTATTGGGGAGGTGCCAGGGCCCTAGTACGGAGTTTGGCCGGCTTACTCATCAGCTTTGAGGTGGGACCTACACCCTTAATTTCAGCCCCCGTCCCGATTCCTTGCCTGGAGTACTCACCGCTGCACCCCCGGGGTCGATAGACTGCCTGAGGATCAGGGAGTGACTTGTGGTCATCAGGAGATCTGGGGGAAGAGACGGAATCTCTCGAAGATAGCTGGCAGGCATCGCGTAAGCCCGCTGAGGAGAGTCTCGCATCAAAGAAGTGCGGGCGGGTCTGGCCTTGAGGTCGCCGCCTAGAGTCACGTGAGCGGGGCAGACGCCGTAGCGCCGCCCCGCTGCTGCCAATTGTGTGAGGAGGCCGCGCCCCCGCAAGCCGCGCTGCTACTGGCGGCTGCGGAAGCCCGGAACTGAGGACGCGGAAGCGACTTGGGCCAACCCCTGATCTGAGGAAACCGCTAAGGAGCGAATCCAGTGGGCTGTGGGAGCGAGGCCCCCCACCAGCGAGGCTCCCACCAGGAGAGGAGCCCCACTCGCAGGGTAGCTCTTGGGGGAGGCGGTTGGCGGTGGTGCTCTGTTCTTCACCTTCCCCCTTTGAGGGTCTCTTATCAGCGCAGCGAGCTCCGTCTACCCCGAAGAGGTGGACACTCGTCTCCCGTGTCGAAGGAACTTCGTGTGAGGAGGACACCAAAGTAACAGTAAGCTGGGTATAGACAAAGTGGGGGGAAAGAGCCAAAAGAGCACAACAGAGCCCACGAGAGCCCGCATTTTCAGGCAGAAGATGTCCGTGTAGCCCAGATTATTGGACTTTGGGGAAACCAGGGCCCAGGTTATAAATAACTATTCATGGTCCTAATACCACGTGTGACTGAAGTCAAAGAAGTAGTAATTATACGCACAGTGAGAGTTTGTGTGCTGCCTATCTGGAGGGGAATAATCTTGGTGATAAAGAACCTAAAACGAAACTGTCTAGATGTCACTAAGCAACGGCCAGCAGCCTGGTCATTGTCTCGCTAGTATCTGAGAGTAATAAGTTAATTGTTAGGGACAAGATAGGAGTCAGAGCGTGTTGCCGTTAGAGAATCCAACTGTCGGACGAACACTGTGTAGACTAAATGATTTCTTGAAATGGTGTAAAATATTATTGTTGTGCGTAAGTAAGGCAAGGAATAGTATTGTCTATTTAAATATAATGAAATGTTCTTACCCTGAAATGTGATCCTGAATAACCCCGTTTGAGAAGACAAGATAAAGACTTTTAGTAAACTTTAATCGGTGTAGTGTCCTTTTTAAGTGGTGTTGCGTTGAGTTGTGAGCTGGGTGTGATGCAAGCACGAGATGCTATGTTGGGATAAAAGCCTGTTGGCCTGAGCCAAGCTACCTCTAGGACGTTAGGTCCAACAAGTTGGTGTTCAGCGGTGGGATCCGGAGTCTGTGCTTGCATCCACTCATTAGCAGTTTGGCGCGCGCCACACCCTACATCTGATTGTTTTTACTGGAGTTTTCTCCAAGTTGTCTCCCTGATTGGAGTTTTTCAAAATTGTCTTGTCCTGTGGTGTACTTCCTCTTAAAGGAAAGGTCTCCTATTGTGAAGTTCTTTTCTGCAGTGTTGGGTCCCACCTGGTAGGATGGAGTTTGAGTTGGGTAAGCTGGAAGAATATACTGTGACCCAACTGAAGGAATTCTGCCAGGAGAGGGAGGTATTTTTCAAGCAGGGGGCGAAGAAAATAGAACTCCAAACCAGCTTGAGAGCCTGGGTTATGGCCCACCCTAGCGGGAAACAGGAGGAGGGACCAGGACCGGACATTACGGAAGAGTCAGAATTACTTTTTCCCCCTGGGGGCGGCAACATGGACGTAGGACCTAGTGCCCCTTCAAGAGCGGGTAGTAGCGCTTCGGGGGGGAGCCTGTCCTCAACTGATTTAGTTGACAGGAGGGAGGAGAGGCAGTTCAAAATGGATCTAGCCCGCTTGGAGAAAGAAAGGGAGGAGAGGAGGTTCCTCCATGAGCTCCATTTAAAGGAATTGGAACTCAAGGCCCTACAGTTTGGAACCCCCAGCAGTCCCGTTGGTGGCAGCGTACCTAGAGAGATCCCCAGGGAGCCCAGGCCCTACCTGCCAAAAGATGTAGTCGCCAGCTATGGTGTCGGGGATGACATTGCTAAATGGTTGGCTGCCTATGAGGTCTCCTTACGAGCCCATGGGATCCCCGAAGCTCAGTGGGGGGGTGGTCTATACAGGTATATGCCTCCGGTAGGGAGGGATGCCCTGTTAGCTTTGGAACAGCGAGAACAGACCAATTACCCCACCATGAAGGTCGCCCTAGTTAGGAAGTTTGGGTTGACCCCTGAGAAATACAGGCAGAGGTTCCGGGGTAGTCAAAAGCTGGCCACCCAAAATTGGGTAGACTTCCTGGACTACGCCAAGAAGGCCTTGGAGGGCTGGGTACAGGGCAGTGAGGTGAAAGACTACGAGAGATTGTATAACCTGATTTTAAGGGAGCATCTCCTCGAGAAAAGTTTTCCGGAGCTGCGTCAACACCTGGTGGACAGCAAGCTAACTAATCCTAGGAAGCTTGCAGAGGAGGCGGATATCTGGGCAAGTACCCGGGTATCCTCAAAAGGGACTGGAGGGAATTTCCAAGGGGCTGGTCAGGGCGCCCCCCAGAAGAAAGAGGGGGGAGACAAAAAGAAGGAGTTCTCTAAAGGCCCCCAAAAGAGTTCGCAAGGAAAGGGATTAGGATTCCCTCCCAAGGTTGGCCCCCACAAACCCCCTTATCCTGACCGTGGTCAGCAGCCTAGGGTTGTCCGTTGTTATGAGTGTGGTGAGATTGGGCACTACAAAGGGGATGCCAAGTGTGCCAAGAGACCACACCCTCCCATTGGAGGAAAGACCCCTGGGGTTGCGAGCGTAGTGCTCGGGGAGGAGTTGCCCCTAGATAAGGGAGGTGAGTGGGCAGGGCTAACCTTAGTGTCCTTAGGGGATTGCGAGATGGTTCCTAAGACCCAGGTGCCCTCGAATACTACTAAGTACAGGCAATGGGTCACCATCAATGCCCAGAGGGTGGAAGCTCTGAGGGACACAGGGGCCAGCATGACTATGGTAAGGAGTCAGCTGGTGTCCCCAGAGCAGGTGGTTCCCAATGTAGTCCACCCGGTTGTGATGGCTGACAACCGAGAGGGTCACTATCCGGTGGCCCAGATTCCCTTTGAGTGGGGAGGGGTTGCGGGTCCTCTATGAGTTGCGATAAGCCCTGCCATGCCGGTCGACTGTCTGTTGGGAAATGACCTTGAACATTTGGCGTGGAAGGAGGTCGAGTTGAGGGCCCACATGGAGATGTTGGGGACACCTGAGTGGACGTGTGCCAGCACACGGTCCGTGACTGCCCGAAGAGGGAGCTCACAGAGGTTGGAGCCTGGGACAAAGGCCCAACCAGCTGCCAGAAAGGGTAAACGGGGACAGGGGAAGCCTGCCCCGGCATCTGAACCTCAGAAGGTGGATGGGGCGACTGAAGTGGTCCCGGAGTCTACGGAGGGGGATGTGACTTCCCTGGAGGGCTTACCGACCCATGCAGAATGGCAGGTGGAGGGAGGACCTACTAGGGAGGAGCTTTGTCGGGCCCAGAAGGAGTGCCCTACCCTTGAGGGTTTGCGGCGACAGGCCGAAGCCCAGGCAGCGGGTAACGATTCGGGGAACTTCCACATATACTGGGAAGATGGTCTCCTTTATAGCGAACCCAAGGCTCCGGTGCATGGATCATCCCGGGCCTTGGTAGTTCCCCAGCGTTACCGAGCCTTCCTTTTGGGATTGGCTCACGACATACCCTTGGCAGGACACTTGGGACAGGACAAGACCTTTGCTCGGCTTGTCCCTCATTTCTACTGGCCTCAGATGAGGATTACGTCCGACACTTTCTGTAGGACGTGTGTAACCTGCCAAGCTAGTGGGAAAACAGGGGTGAAGCTGAAGGCTCCCCTGGAACCACTGCCTGTCATTGGCATCCCCTTTGAAAGGGTGGGCATCGACATTGTTGGGCCATTGGATCCACCAACGTCTGCCGGTCACAGGTTTATCCTGGTTCTGGTGGATCATGCCACCCGGTACCCAGAGGCTATCCCTCTGAGGACCATCACTGCACCTGCGGTGGCACGGGCTCTGATGGGGATTTTCACCCGGATGGGGTTCCCCAAGGAAGTTGTGTCTGACAGAGGTACCAACTTCATGTCGGCATACATGCGGGCTATGTGGAAAGAGTGTGGAGTCACTTACCGGTTCTCCACCCCTTATCACCGCCAGACCAATGGTCTGGTGGAAAGGTTTAACAAAACCTTAAAGGGCATGATCAGGAGTCTGCCCGAGAGCCTGCGGAGAAAATGGGACGACCTCCTACCTTGTTTGCTATTTTCCTACAGGGAGGTACCACAGAAGGGAGTGGGCTTCAGCCCCTTCGAGCTGTTGTACGGACACCCTGTTCGTGGACCCCTCAGCCTGGTGAAGGATGGATGGGAAAGGACTCCCAGAAAACTTCCCCAAGATGTGGTGAGCTATATGCTGGCCTTTTGTAGCCAAATGGCTCGGTTGTGGAAACAGGTTTCCGAGAATCTAGAAGCCAGCCAGACGGTCATGAAGGAATGGTATGACCAAAATGCTCACCTGGTGGAGCTGGAGCCTGGCCAGAAGGTGTGGGTGATGGAACCTGGAGAGCTTAGCGCCTTCCAGGATCGCTGGTCAGGCCCCTTTGAGGTGATTGAGAAGAAGGGCAAGGTCACCTATGTGGTGGATCTTAAGACCCCTAGGCAGCCCCATCGGGTGCTCCATGTCAACCGCCTCAAGCCTCACCAAGAGAGACCCGAGGTCACTTTAATGATGGTGACTGATGGGTCAGAGGAAGAGGAAAGTGAACCTCTTCCTGATCCTGCGTCCCAAGAGAAGGATGGGTCGGTGGAGGGAGTGATCCTCTCACCATCCCTAACTCCCGAACAGCGGAGAAACTGCCGCCAAGTTTTGGAGCAGTTTGCTTCCTTGTTCTCACTTATCCCAGGAAGGACTCATCTGTGTACCCATGACGTGGACACAGGGGAGAGCCCACCTGTGAAGTCCAAGTCCTACCGGTTATCGGATAAGGTGAAGGCTAGCATCCATGGAGAAGTAACCAAGATGTTAGAGCTGGGAGTGATTGAACCTTCCAGTAGTCCCTGGTCCAGTCCGGTGGTACTGGTACCCAAAGCTGCCCCGCCGGGCACTACCGCAGAACTCCGGTTCTGTGTGGATTACAGGGGACTGAACTCTGTGACAAAGACCGATGCTCATCCTATCCCGAGGGCGGATGAGCTCATTGACCGGTTGGGAGCTGCCCAATATCGGAGTACCTTTGACCTTACATCCGGGCACTGGCAGATCTCCCTGACAGATGGAGCAAAGGAAAGGTCAGCCTTCTCCACACCTGAGGGTCACTACCAGTTCTGTGTGATGCCCTTTGGGCTCAAGAACGCCCCTGCCACTTTCCAGCGGCTGGTGAACCAGGTCCTCTGCGGGATGGAGGCCTTTTCGGTTGCATACCTGGATGACATCGCTGTCTTCAGCAGCAGCTGGGAGGACCATTTGTGTCACCTTCAGGCTGTCCTTCAGGCTTTGCAGCAGGCGGGTCTGACGATCAAGGCCAGTAAGTGCCAGATCGGGCAGGGGTCGGTAGTGTACCTCGGTCACTTGGTGGGTCGGGGCAAGGTGCAACCCCTCCAGGCCAAGATTGAAACCATCATGGCCTGGGAACCCCCCAAGACTCAGACGGAGGTCCGAGCCTTTCTGGGCCTCACTGGCTACTACCAATGCTTCGTCAAGGGATACGGTACTATCGTGGCTCCCTTGACTGAGCTCACTTCTAAAAAGCACCCTCGACGGGTAGTCTGGACCGAGGGGTGTCAACAAGCCTTTGACACCTTGAAAAAGGCAATGTGTGCGGCACCTGTCCTCAGGGCCCCTGATTTCTCCAAGGAGTTCATCGTCCAAACGGATGCGTCGGAGCATGGCATCGGGGCAGTGCTGTCGCAGCTCAACGAAGAGGGTCTGGACCAACCGGTGGTTTTCCTGTCTAGGAGACTACTCCCCCGGGAACAGAGGTGGAGTGCGATTGAGAGGGAGGCTTTTGCGGTGGTGTGGGCTCTGTAATTATACGCATAGTGTGCAAGACAGCAGCTCGAGTCTTGGTAACAGTGAGAGTTTATGTGTGCTGCCTATCTGGAGGGGAATAATCTTGGTGATAAAGAACCTACAACGAAACTTCTAGATGTCACTAAGCAACGGCCAGCCTCCTGGTCATTGTCTCGCTAGTATCTGAGAGTAATAAGTTCATTGTTAGGGACAAGATAGGAGTCAGAGCGTGTTGCCGTTAGAGAATCCAACTGTCAGACGAACACTGTGTAGACTAAATGATTTCTTGAAATGGTGTAAAATATTATTGTTGTGCGTAAGTAAAGTAAGGAATAGTATTGTCTATTTAAATATAATGAAATGTTCTTACCCTGAAATGTGATCCTGAATAACACCGTTTGAGAAGACAAGATAAAGACTTTTAGTAAACTTTAACTTTAATCGGTGTAGTGTCCTTTTTAAGTGGTGTTGCGTTGAGTTGTGAGCTGGGTGTGATGCAAGCACGAGATGCTATGTTGGGATAAAAGCCTGTTGGCCTGAGCCAAACTACCTCTAGGACGTTAGGTCCAACAGTGCCTGAAAGGAAAATGCTACTTAACAGTATGCATCTATTCTTGGCATGTAGAGATTCAGTATATCATACTTTTGCATAGATCGCTATCTGGTGTTGAGCTCGGATGATTGCACCTTGTTGTGGTCTTGGAAGAAGTCTTTTGTAGTCACTCGAGAGGGGACTCCTCCCTTGGATTATAATGCGCATGGGCATCGACTCCATCCTCAGATTGTTTTTCGCCATGACGGGAAATGAAGGAGTGTGTAAGAAACAGATAAGATGTCCATGTGAATGTATCTAAGCAGGATAACACTGGAACAGATACAGGATCCAGGGAGGCGGGCGGGAGTATATTCTGCAGCTCTACATGCCAAGAACAGATGCATACTGGTAAGTAGCATTTTCCGTTCGAGGCATATGAGGTGCAGAATTCACACTTTTGCATAGACTGTACAGCAGTGTCTCCCCTAGTAGTGGTCACCCGTATCTGTTGCAGTGGTTTGGAAAAGTGTCTTAAGAACAGCCTGGTCTACAGAAGCTTGTTGCATCGCCTGAACGTCTACACAATAGTGTTTGGTGAAGGTGTGTGTAGTAGACCATGTCGCTGCTTTACAAATGTCTTCTTGGGGAATGTTCCCTAAGAATGCCATGGAAGCCACTAGTTTGTGTGTTCAGTGCACTCTAGGGGGAATTGTTAATATGCGTTTTGCCTTCTGGTAGCATATTTGAATGCATTTGACTATCCACCTGGCAATTCCAGCTGTGGAGATGAGGTTTCCTTTATGAGGTGGAGAGAAAGCTACAAACAGTTGGTTTGTTTTTCTGCAATGTTTAATCCTGTCAATGTAATAAAGTATAGCCCTTTTGACATCAAGTGCGTGAAGAGCTCTCTCTGCTATGGAATATGGGTTTTGGAAAAAGACTGGTAACTCTACAGATTGATTGAGATGAAAAGCAGAGATTACTTTAGGAAGGAATTTTGGATTTGTCCTAAGAACCACCTTGTTACGATGTATTTGTAAGAATGCTTCTTGTATGGTTAAAGCCTGGATCTCACTTACTCTCCTGAGAGAGGTGATTGCGAAAAGAAAAGCTACTTTCCAAGTAAGGAACTGTAGTTTGCCTTTGTGTAGAGGTTCAAATGGTGGACCCATGAGCCTAGTAAGGACAATGTTTAGATTCCACACCGGAGAGGGTGGCAGTGTGGGAGGAATTATCCTTTTAAGACCTTCCATAAAGGCTTTGATAGCTGGTACTCTGAACAATGACAAATGCGGTCTGTTTTGAAGGTAGGCGGCAAGGGCAGCCAGATGTAATCTTAAGGATAGGTATGCTAGATTACATCTTTGTAGATGTAGCAAATAGCAAATGATGTTCTGAATGGAAGCATCTAGCGGGTCAATTTAGTTGTTATTGCAGTACAAGACGAATCGTTTCCATTTGGCTGCGTAGCAAGCTCTAGTAGTAGGACGTCTGGCTTCTTTGATAATGTTCATACAGTCCGGTGGGAGGTTAAGGTAACCAAACTCTAGGACTTCAGGAGCCAGATTGCTAGATTCAGTTGTGCTGGGTCTGGGTGCCTTAGCTCTCCATGGTTCTGCGTCAGCAGCTTTGGGTAGAGATGTAGTTTTTGGTGTGGAACAACTGATAGTTCGGGGAGTGTTGTGAACCATGGTTGCTGTGCCCATGTGGGAGCAACTAGGATCATCTTCAGAGACTGTTGCTTGAGCTTGCGTACTACTAAGGGAATGAGTGGGAGCGGCGGAAAAGCGTACGCAAATCTGCCTGACCAGCTCATACATATCGCATTGCCCTTGGACAACGAGTGTGGAAACCTGGCAGAAAAGTTTAGGCATTTTGTGTTTGCGGCGAACAGATCTATGTCTGGGTGGCCCCACATCTGGAAAAATGGTTGGAGAACTTGAGGATGAAGTTCACATTCGTGTATCTGCTGTGTCTGACGACTTAGCAGATCCGCAATCTGATTGTGCACTCCTGGGAGATGTTCTGCCAGAAGATATATATTTTGCGGGATGGTCCATCTCCATATGCTTTGCGCTAGATGAGACAGCTGCAAAGAATGTGTTCCTCCTTGTTTCTGTATGTAATACATTGCTGTCATATTGTCCATCCGGACCAGGACAGTCTTGTTGAGGAGATGTCCCTGGAAAGACTAAGGCTAGAAATATTGCTAGTAATTCTAGGTTATTGATGTGGAGCACTTTCTGTTGAGTGTTCCACCTGCCCTGAATTGTGTGGTTTAGGAGATGGGCATCTGCTGTTAGCACTATCTGTGGAACTGGCTTTAGGAACGGCGGCCCTCTGGAAAGGCTTGGTGTGTTCCACCACTGCAGAGAGCGATGTGTGCGACTGTCCACCAACACCAGATCTGTAAGTTGACCTTGAACCTGGTTCCACTGACGTGCTAAGCATTCCTGTAAAGGGCGCCTCTGAAGTCTTGCGTCCGGTACAATGAAAATGCAAGAGGCCATCATTCCTATGAGCTGCATAAACACTCGAACTGGGAGGGAGTGTCGGGGTTGAAAGTTTTTGATTAGGGTTTGCATACTGGCTATCCTGGCTGGATTGGGGTATGCTAGAGCTTTGGAAGGGTCTATTGTGGCCCCTAGATACTGATGTAGGTAGGAGGGCTGTAGATGCGACTTAAGTGTGGTTTATTGTGAACCCCAGGTCGTGTAGCAGCTGAATTGTTTGGTAAGTGTGGTGAACACACTGGTTGTATGACTTGGCTTTTATCAGCCAGTCGTCCAGGTATGGAAAAACATGAATCTGCTGTCTTCCCAAGTGTGTGGCTACTACCGCAAGACACTTTGTGAAGACCATGGGTGTTGTGGTTACTCCGAATGGGAGAACTTTGAACTGATAGTGTAGGCCGTCCACTGTAAACCTTAGGTATTTTCTGTGAGCAGGGTGTATAGGAATATGGAAGTTGGCTTCCTTGCGATCTAATGTGGCAAGGAAGTCGCCTTGTTGAAGCAGTGGAAGGACTTGTTGAAGAGTGATCATGTGAAAGTGATCTGACTGTATGTAGAAATTGAGAGGTCTGAGCTCCAGTATTCGTCTGAGAGTACCATCCTTTTTGGGGATTAGAAATTACAGGGAGTAAACCCCTGTCCCTTGATGCTCTAGGGGAACTAGTTCTATTGCATGCTTTTGAAGCAGTGAGAGAACTTCCTGTTTGAGGAGCGTTAGATGTTCCATGGACAGGGAACGCTGTTTGGGCGGTATGTTGTGGAGTTGCACTAAGTTCCAGGCAGTAACCATACTGGATAATTTGTCTTACCCACCTGTCTGTAGTACAAAACACAAAGCGAGGTAGTGGTGGATATACGGTCACGCTTCAAAACCACTCAGATAAACGGGCTAGTGTGAACAATTTAGCTTTGTAACAATAAGTACATTTGGTGCCTCTCAGGGTAAAATACCCCACTACCCAGGGTATCAAATAACACAAGATTCAAGAGTAACTTGTCTAGCGTGATCAGCACACAGGAAACCCCGGCACTCGTAATATTTTACATCAATTCAATTATGATACATTATTTGTCTCACCAAAAACCCAAAAGATGAGGAGAGATCCCTCCTTTTTCAGGAAACCACGAAAACTGTCCAATTGGAGTAGTCTTGGTAAATTTATTAAGAATAACAAGACAATAATGGCACATTACAATTTGTCACTTTATTTGTACAACAGATGTTGGCGTTAAATGCACAGTGGTCCAGTCTTCGTTGTGAAGAACACCGATCACAGCCAACGCGCGTTTCGTCACCACCGTGACTTTCTCAAGGCTCTTAGACTGCTCGAATAGTAGATGGAAATACTAGCGGCTCTTTGGTCACGAATAGAAAAGTCCTCCTAGGAGTCCGAACAAACTCCGGACAGCCACGCAGCACACAAGGACGCCATTCGCAACCACCACCACCACCTCATCATGGCGGCCAAGAGGACCTCCTTCAAAGACCGCCTCAACAACAGCGCACACAATAGCAAGGAGCTCTTCAACATCGTGAAGGAACTCTCCAACCCCAGCTCCAACACCAACGACATCCCGTCGCAAGCCCTGTGCGACTCCCTCGCCACCTTCTTCCACTGCAAGATAGCAGACATCCACGACAGCTTCAACACCCAGAGAGCCCCAACAGACAGCAACACAACAGACCCTCTGCACACCATCGACCATGACCCCCTGCTAGCCTGGGCCAGCGTGAGCGTCGATGACACCATCAAGACCATGAGCACAATCCACTCCGGCTCTCCGTCAGACCCATTCCCGCACCACGTCTTCAACAAAGCAAGCAGCTCCATCGCACCCCACCTGCGCAACGTCATCAAGCTCTCCCTCGAGACAGCGACCTGGAAACAAGCCGAGATAAACACCCTACTCAAAAAACCTAAGGCAGACCCAAGAGACCTCAAGAACTTCCGGCACATTTCTCTGCTCCCCTTCCCGGCCAAGGTCATCAAGAAAATCGTCAACAGACAGCTAACCCGATACCTCGAAGAAAACAGAATCCTGGACCCTTCCCAGTCAGGGTTCCGCAGCAACCACAGCACCGAGACTGCCCTCATCGCTGCCACCGACGACAACAGGACCCTGCTAGACAACGGTGAGACCGCAGCACTCCTCCTCCTAGACCTCTACGCCGCCTTCGACACAGTCTGCCACCGCACACTACGCGCACGCCTCCACGCCTCAGGGATCCAAGACAAGGCTCTGGAATGGACCACCTCCTTCCACTCCAGCAGAACCCAGAGCGTCCGCCTCCCCCCATTCCGTTCCAAAGCCTCCGAGATAATCTGCGGCGTACCCCAGGGATCCTCCCTCAGCCCGACACTGTTCATTATTTACATGGCCCCGCTCGCACACGTCGCCAGACAGCACGACCTCAACATAAACTCCTACGCCGACGACACTCAACTGATCCTCTCCCTCACCAAGGACCCCATCACCGCCAAAGCCAACCTCCACAAAGGAATGAAGGCCGTCGCCGACTGGCTGAAGATCAGCCGTCTGCAGCTGAACTCGGACAAGACGGAGGTCCTCATCCTCGGCTCCAACCCTTCAGCCTGGGACGACTCCTGGTGGCCGACGGCACTGGGGGCAGCCCAGACACCCACCGACCACGCACGCAACCTTGGAATCATCCTCGACTCAAAGCTCTCAATGACCAAGAAAGTCAACGCCGTCTCCTCCTGCTTAAACACCCTTCGCATGCTCCGCAAGATCTACAGATGGATCCCGATAGATACAAGAAAGACAGTCACCCAGGCCCTCGTCAGCAGCAGACTCGGCTATGGAAACGCCCTCTACGCGGGAGCCCCGACCAAGCTCATCAAACGACTACAACGCATCCAAAACGCCTCGGCACGACTGATCCTCGACGTACCACGACACGGCCACATCACCCCCCCACTTAAGAAACCTGCACTGGCTCCGCGTCAACAAGAGGATATCCTTCAAGCTCCTCATCCACGCACACAAAGCACTCCACAAGACCGGCCCAGCCTACCTCAACAGACGGCTCTCCTCCTACATCCCCAACCGCCAGCTACGCTCCGCCGACCTCTCACTCACCACCGTCCCGCACATCCGAAGTACAACCACCGGCGGGAGATCCTTCTCCCACCTCGCCGTCAAGACATGGAACACCCTCCCACTGAGCCTACGACAGACCCAAGACCTGCTGACCTTCAGGAGGATACTCAAGACCTGGCTGTTCGATCAGTAGCGCCACCCTCCCAGCGCCTTGAGACCCTTGCGGTTATGAGGTGCGCTTTACAAATGATTGATTGATTGACTGATTGAAGAACAGGAGAAGAGGGTCTTAAAGGTGATGTTGCACAGTCTCTTTCCTTCACAGGCACCTCAGGAGTGTGTGGGGTGTCCAATTTCCTCTTGCTCTTCGGGATACTGACAATGTGGCCTGTCTTAGGGTCCACATGCAGTGTTTTCTGTTTCGGATCGATGGGATCTGGTCGAAACAATTCTTCCTCGTTGGAGTCTGCTTTCGGCACCGATTTTTTCAGTTCCAAACGCCATTTAGATTTCTGTTCTGGCGCCTTAGAAGGTGTTTTTGGGTTCTTCGGCGTCTAGTTCGAAATCTTTTTCGGATCCGAAGGTTTTCGAGGGGTCTTCGGATCCGAGGCCTTTTGTTCTTTGGGTGCTGAAGTGCTCAGTGCCGAGGCCTTTTTGGAGACAGCGGGAGTATAATGTGTTCCCGCTTTCGGCACCGACGGTGTTGTTGGGGCACCGACGTGCGGCTTGCTCGGTCCCGGCTTCTCCTTTGTCTTCGGCGCCGGGGGCAGGGCGTCTGAAGTTTTCTTTCGGTCGCGACTAAGGCCTTCAGGCGAAGTCTTGACTGGAGCCTTCTTTTTTTCTGGTGGGGTTGGGGCAGGGGCAGTTGTACGCACTCGTTGACCTGGAGTGATGTGGTCGTCAGAGTCATCTGCTTCGGATGCGGTGTTGAGATCTTCCGAATCCTCTGCCTCTGGAACGTCGGGGCTTTCCTCGAAGATGTCTTCTGGCACCGGAGCAGCCTGTTGCGCCATAACGGGTCGTCGAGCCCGGCGATCACGGATACTCTTCTTGGACCGGAAGGAGGCGCAAGCTTAGCAATTTTTCTCTTCGTGCTCGGGCGAGAGACAAAGGTTGCAGACCTTGTGTTGGTCGCTGTGTGGGAATTTAGCTCCACACTGGGGGCATTTTTTGAATGGAGTCCTTTCCATTAGCCGTAGGTCCGAATGGCGTAGATAGGCCCAGCGTCCCGCGCCTACGACCGGAATAGAATATTTGAGTTAGTGCGTCGAAAGGCACGCAAACGAGAACAATACCGTTGAGTTTGCAATGGTTTGCGCATCGAAAAGGTTTGGAAAACACGGTACCGAACCAGAGCGCTGAAGTTACATCCAAACCCGATGGCGGAAAAAAACAATCTGAGGATGGAGTCAATGCCCATGCCCACTATCATCCAAGGAAGGAGTCAACTATCTTGTGACTACAAAAGACTTCCTCCAAGATAACAACAAGGTGCAATCATTCGAGCCCAACACCAGATGGCGATCTATACAAAGTATGAATTCTGCAGCTCATATGCCTCGAATACATAGGTTTGATGGTGTTTACCACTTCAGGCGCCCAAAGAACTTTTGTAGGCTCCCACAAGGGTATAAGAACAGTCCAGGTCTGTTTGCTGCCTGTGTAACATCAATTTTACAAGAAATTGACCCGGAAGCGGAGTCATACTTTGATGACATTTACCTCACGGATGATTATTTAAACTCACACTTGGCCAGAGTAGATCTCAGTTTTTGAATTTGCTGAGCATTGCTATAAATTCAATTTAAAAAAAAAATCTAAAACTGCTTTTTTTTTTGTATCCAATTTTTAAAATATGAATTATAAAATGAAGGCAGGAGCCTTGCCCCACACTTCTCAGAAAAGTGTGCTCTTCTCCAAACATCTAACACATTAAAAAAGCTACAATCACTTTTAGGTTTTCTAAACTTTGGAAGAACATACATACCAGGCTATGCACACAGAGTTAAACCATTGTACGATTTAATTTGACCTGATTTTTGAGACAGAAATGCCACTTTAGAACATACTACTGTTTTGAGATTATTGCTGACGGACATGCATGCATCCAAAAACTTGCACACTCGTCTAAACAAAACTAATTTAGTCAGCTCTATCATTGCGGGTACTACTGGCTATCAATACGTCACCTTTAATGAAGGTGAAACAGTACTGATTGCATATTAATCGCATTGATATTCTAATGCAGAAATGCGTTTTAGATCCATTGAAAACATTCCGACTGCAATTTAAAGAGATGTCCTTAAAGAGCATCCACTGGCTCAGGGGAAACGTATAATTGTGGTTTCTTCCATTCCAGTCTTACTGGCTGTCACATAAGCCAGCATTCCAAGATGGATCCGGTAAGACACTTCCTTGACAGCTACTGATGTAGATTAGGTCTTTGACCCTACATTAAGAACACAGGACTTTCTCCAGAATGGACAAGAATAACCCATGTCAAATGAAATTTTGCCTCTAGATCAGTATGATTTTACAATCTATAAGGAGGATTCAGCGCAGCCCACGGTTGGTACTAAACAAAGACTCAGCAGCATGCGCTGTCATGAAGAGTGTCATGAATGATGGGGATTTTCAGGCACAAAAAACTTTCTGAAACTTTAGGTGACTGTGTCCGTCAATTGGCTGAACTGAAAGCTTTAGTTCTGGCACTGTAGAATACAGATCCTGAATTCTCGACACTTAAAGTGTGTGATTCCTATTACTGCGCTCAGTCCTATAATGATAACATACACTATTGGCACTTGAATGGATTCAGAGACTCTAAAGGTAACACTATCAGGCATAAGTTGTGTTGGGGAAAGGTGGCAGCTCTTAAAGATGCTTTGCCACAGCCTCATGTTATTCACATATTGGGTCATCAATATCTTGGTGTACATATTGTAGATAATTAATTGGCTGACGAAGCAGCCAAAGCGGTAGTTCAGAGAGTTTTAGTGCTGCGATTACTCATTCACATACCAGAATAGATGATGTTAAGGCTTCAATCACTGTTTCAACTAGTGGCACACCCCTTCCTATACATTTTCCTAACAAATACTCCTATCTGTTGAGTGCCCAAAACATTCCATTTGCCCGCATTCCTGGGGTGGGTGATCAAGTGATACCCAACCAGGACCGCAGGTTACAGCTAATTATTGCTGCACACAGAAACACTACTTGTGACAAGGTCTTTATAAACAGACTAAACAATATGTCATTTAATTTGCCATTTGCCAACAAATTAAAACTTCCACTGTGGCCCGCCCACTGCAGACACCCCTTTGAGTTTCTAATGGATAACTAAATTGTGTGCATTTGGATCATTGCGGACCACTGTTTAAATGTATTTTATTGGTTGTCGATTCAGGTTCTCGATTTCTATGGGTATTGCCACAGCGATTGGGTAATGCTCAAATGGTTATTAAAGACTTGCAAGTCTTTATCAAAACATATGCAGTGGCAGCATTTCACTCGGACAAGGGATCGGCTTTTGCCTTGATGGTTAATGGGATACCCTGTGTGTTGCTGTGCATTATTCCTCTCCCGATCACCCGGAGGCAAATTTTACAGCTAGAGTATTAGGTTCAGGTGTAGTTGGCTCCATCACCTGTATGGAGTCCAGAGAGCTTTAAATAATCTGCCTAAAGATCTTTGGGTGGTCGGACCCCCTATGAGGTCCCATTCGGGGACCAGATCTTGACCCTGGCACAGTCGCAGCTGATGCACACTTTGACATCAATGAATGTTCTGCTGTCTTACAGGAATTAGAAGACTTCCAAGATGAGCGTTTGAATGTGAAAACTAAACGTACTGCCACTGATGAAGTGAAGGAGCAACCAGCGACTTCTGGCTGGATTCCTAAAGTTGGAGATCTACTACGGAAGAGGATTACAGAAAAGGGGAATTCGGAACATCACACCATACCCTAGTGCATGTTCTTGCTGTTCAAGGTACTCGAACTGTGATTTTGCCACAGCTTGCTGGTTGCAAATAGAAACAACAAGTTTCCATTGCCTTAATTAAGCTCCATCATGTGGCCAGTCAAACAGTTGGTTACAAGGGTATCTGGGTAGTTCCTTATGTCCTGTCCTTACCCTGTAAGAGATCCCTCCACATGCCCTAAGAGTCCTATTTTTTTCTTCAGTCTCTTCTTTGCATGGTGCACGTGCACTATTCTCTATGGTACTATCCATTTATTTTCATTTTCTTGGTTTTCCTTGTAATCTGGATTGGATTTGTTACAGTATGTGTTCTACTGTTAAATGGACACTATCTCCCAGAATGTTCTTCCCCAGAACCGAGTAGCTGAAGTACTAACACCCCGATCTTTTTCATATAAGGTCCGAAGAGACTTCTACCTTGTGAACATTACTGCATTTCTCGTCCGTGATGGTATAGTTTGGGAGAAGGTCCCAGATCACATTTTTGGTCCCATAAAAACTTCACCAATTCTATAGGTTTTTAAAATTGCTATGGACGATATAATAACCACAGGCTCAATCTCTGATGAATGGGATGTTGTGACTGTATCAAACATGTTATCTGAATTAGAATCCTATTCAGTATTCAAAACTATGGTGAAATATTTTGATACCATCATTACCCTCATCACTACTTACACAGAGCTAGTTCACAACATGCAGTTGTTAACTGTAAACAATGGGAAAACTATCTAAAAACGCCTGTAGGGAGTAACCAACAGTATTTAAAAAAAGATTCTTTATTTTACTAGTCATGTCTTCAAAGACCCAGTTTTATTTTAAACTTACCCCTTCTCAAGTAATGATAAACATGCTGACAAAAGCGAAATGGATTTATTCAGACTTTCATTTCCAAATTGACTGTCCAAGGTTATGATTATTGGAAAAACAATATTGATTTAAAATCAATTTAGGGTACAAGACGCTGGCAGATCCAGGACATTGATGCCTTATTTAGGGCTTGTTTGATTCCACGACAGATAATATTTTTAAACAAAGAGTACAACAGACTACATGTCTTGGACTAGCAAGTGCTAAGTATTTAAACACATACAGCATTCCCCAGGTGTCAAATTTTGATAACTGGCAACAATATGTTAATATTACAGAAGAACAAAGAACACTTAAAGAGATGGTGCAGAATGTTACATAAACTCTTCACTTTACGGTTCAGATGGATGGCAAGTGTGGCCCCTTGACACTAATGGCTGGTAGTGCACATTTTTTAAACTCTAACAATTTTAAAGCTAGCAGACCAGATCCCAGATACAGTTGGGTGTAGAAAGTACCTATAGAGTAGGCAAGTTATACCAGTAATTGCAAGAACACTCCACATTGTCTGCTGTTAAGCAACATCTATCCCTTCTTTCAGACAACATGGACTTGCAAGATTTGTTTTATCACGTCCTAGACCTCCCTGTTCTAAATGTTTCATATATGCTACATATAATGGGTTTTGGAAGATTGCACAACAAAAAACTGCCAATCTTTTGCAACAAACCGATCAAGAAAATTTAGAAAAAGCATTACCTGTTGTCGATAATGGCATGGCCACATTGTCTACTTGTATTTATTCATTGAATATTATCTTATCTGCATTTGATATTATACAAAATGACATGTCTGCTCTTTTACATAGGCAAAGTCAATTAAGATCAATTTTGCAATGGACTTGGACATTGCAGGTTTTACAATCAAACTGTGTGCCATTGAAATATCTAAATTAAACAGAATTGTTTTTGCCTTATACTTTGTCACACATGCAATGGGTCATGGCAGAGAAAGGCCCAGCTTATACAATGCTTAACAAGTGCATGGTTTAATTTCTTTGCGAATCTCTACCTTTCATTTCTTGTTTTGTCTGGAACACTTTCAAGTAGGTAGATATGAACAGATGGGCAGTAACTTTCTGCATGGTTTCTTCCTTTCGATTTCAAAGGAGAGACTGATGACAGAGAGGTTTTTGTCAGTGGGAACGAATGCAGAGTTTCCTTGACCCATTCATTATTTCTAAAGAGAACACTGCATGCAGCATACAATGTATCCATGGCCAATTTGGCGCTTTATTTGAAGAGGGTTCCCGTTATCAAGCCAGTTTTCTCGTCACTTTCTAATGGAAGTTATTTAGATTCTGACCGACCAAGGTTGTTGTAGAATGAAGCCAGGTGTCCCTTACATTGTATCAGTTTCCAAGGTTGTGAATTGCTGTTTTAATGTGCTCTATCCACCCACAAACATGGCTGGGGAACTTGTTTTGTGGCCAACAGTCCCTATTTCCGATATGAACTTGGATTGGTTAAGCCGACTCAAAGTCTTATTATTTCAAAAGGACACAGCACTAATATCTGACTGAGAAGCTATTGATCTCCAAGTAGCAAGGTCTTCCTCAGAAATACAATCGTTGTTGCGCACTAATTTGAAGCTACATTTTGGAGAACTTGTACACCACATTTTTATCACTACAAACTCTGCTGGCATTGTACACTTTTTGTAAAAAATTGGATCAGATTTGTTTTGGCATTTCAAACTGTACTTGGAATGGATTCCGCCCTTTATACACTCACGCTTTTCAAGCGTTTTCGGAGGCATTCAGTTGGTACAATTCCTTTTGATTGCTATTTTGGTCCTATGTTTGTTGCTCTGCAATGGATGTTCCACAACAAGCGCAAATGGTAATGGAATGGACACACGTCTGCCTGTGCCGTCCTATGTTGGTATAGTTGCGGTGCCTGCAATAGACTGAATGGATGCTTCAGCTCCAGGATCTATAGCATCTGGCTCCACGGCTGAGACTACCCTTCTGGCACCCTCGCCTTCGGTCTTTGCTGAAGGCACTGACCAAGTTGGAACTTACTTTTCAGGCTAAAGTGGATCTCTCGTCTGCAGGTGTGGGTACCTACCAGGACCCAAATGACTTTCTGGGCATGATGGACCTTTCTGGGCTACCGCCCTGTAGCATGGATATCTCAAAAGACACCTTTTCATTGGGCCTTTGAATAGGTTTTATTGATTTTTATTTTAGTAGTTTGCATGAAATTTTAATTACCATTTTTAAAGGCTTTTAATTGTACTTGCGTTATTATTAAGGTTTTACATTTAATAATCCATGGACTTTTGAATGCTTTTAGACTGGCTAGCTTTTAGTGAATAAGTCTCCTTCATGACCAAGGCGAGGGTGTGGCGTGGCTTGCATGTTTTCTCCATTTTTGCTCTTCGCTACATGTGGTAAAATGAGCAGGAATGGAATTAGGTAGTTACAAATATTTGTGGAGTTTGGAGACCAGAAAATATGGGTCTGAGGTTTTCAGTGAATTGTCAATGAGAAGTCATATAGCAATCCATTGCCTGACTGAGGTGCAACAGTTTGTGATTTTAGTACGGCTTTGAAGTGTACCAGAAGGGAAGGACAATCGGCTCAGGGCAGATTCGGTAAGGAGGAGTCTAGAAAAGCTGGAGTTGTACAACAAGAGAAGAAACGTAAGACTGTCATATGAGAAACCTACTAGAAAAGGGTGAGCAAGGACTGTGCCAACTATTACAAGACAAGGAAGGATTGAAGTTGGAAGAAGAACCATCTGACAGCGGTGTTAGCAAATACTCTAAAGCAAAACTGTTGAGTCTGATGGAGTGATCAACTGCACCAGAGGTGATCAACAGGTTTACGAGCACGGCGAATAAGAATAAGCCAAACATTAGTAAAGACCGTTCATAACATTTTTTAAACATTAACAGAGGTGCAAGGCAGACAACAATCATACCTTAAACCTATGTAAGCCGCTCAGCGGGTAACAGTCTGATTTCACAGTGTGCTCTACATTGCTTTTTAAATAGAATGAAAACACCTAAACGGTACTGGGCCGGTTGCCAAGAATTCCACAAGAGCCCTTAAATAAAACAGTACGTTCGAAAGGATTCAACTGTTACTGTAAATCTTTAATATTTAGACAATAACCATGTACAATCTCTGTACCCACCTGTTCCATTCCGTTATAGTACAAGTCTCTGGCAGCAGCTACTGCAGCAAGATTATTGGCCTCAGCTGTTGCCTGTACATAAAATATAACAGCATATTAAGGGCAAACATGTCTACTACAAAGCTGCAAATCATTTGTAGACCAAAAAGGAGTATGGGGCTACTCTGTGAGACTTCGGAGAAAAGTAACATTCGGAGGAAGAGGCCTACATGCAGACACCCCTTGTAAAGAAATCAGGGGAGCCTTTTCTTAAGCACTAGGAGTCAACTTCACAAACCAAAAGACTACACATCACTGCTGCAGACATTCGCATTAAAATTACATAGGCAAACAAACAGGAAGAAAGGTTCAGAAAAAAACAATACACGTGGGAATTGAGGTCACTGAGAGACGTGGCTAGTCTTTGCAAGGTTGGGGACCTATCAATAGGGGAAAGCAGTTTGCGAGATTTCGCTGGTGCAAAAGTTTGCATAATTTTCTCCAGCAGGCCACTGATTCAAGTGGAAAATGTCTTGTGGAAACAGGTAAATTACAGCCACAAGATACCAATGCTTCGAATCAGGCTGTTGCTGATACCTCAGGTGAATCTTAAATGAAAGGTATGCTTTCAATTTCAAATGTCATGCGAGATGCATGCAAGCATGTTTCACAACATTTTGCAATTGTTTATAATTTTATATACCCCCAATACCATTTCAAGTATACATATTGCATCAAAGCTATTACATCAGTATATGATACACACAGCTTACCTGGAGCATTGATTTAGGGTGTGGCAAATCTTCTCCTTGGTAAATTTTAATATACGCCTAAAAAAAATAGATTATTTTTACTCAAAGTAGTATGTTATGCTATACTGGTTGCTAACGACAGAGAAAATGTCAGTCTGGAAGTTACATCATTAACTTTTCTGAGGACTGCATATTTCCCTCCAAGAGGTTCTTAGAGTAAACCTGATCGAGCACATTACATTTCTAGTCTAAGTGGGTGTTCTACATTGGTCCAGAAAGATGGCTCTCGGAATATTAACAGAAGATACATTTTCATACAATTAACCCAAACGTAACTCTTCTATATTGGGATCATTCTGAAAACGTAGAGTCTATCTGGCCCTCTGAACCTCAGCTGGACTACTTGGGTCTTTTATGGAGCAAGACAACCAATATACATCCCAACCCTGCCCATCTGCTATAGCCAGTAATAGTGTAAATAGGCAGCATATGTTGCTGTAGTTTTGTGGATAGAGTCCTGTATTTCAGAAACGAGTCGCTCAAGAATAATTCGATTTCTGAAGGTACTCACCGTCACGCACTGCTAGCCTAAAACAACATGTCTGTTTAGGGGCATACAACCATTTAGGACATCTACTTAGTATGACCCAAGTCACTCCACACTTTCTGCAGACATTATGCTGAAGGGCTAGCACTTCCTTAATTTGGACAGGCTGAGGCATGTTTAACTAAATTGTGTGTGAGACTTCATCCAGCTACCCAATGTTTTGAGGGAATATTCCCACACGCAGTTGCTAAGAGTATGGTAGGAATGAATACGTTAAATATATTCTCTATAATAACTCAGCTATGTTAAAAAATGTCTGCTGTTTAGAAATGTCCCAAATCAGGGAATAGAAATCAAATCTCAGAGTTGTGTTTTATCAATTTTATCCTGATGTGACTCTTTAGCAGTCTGCAGTGATTCCACTTCCTACTTATGGCATGTTAAAAATCTTTACTGCCTTCAGCCTTCTACTAGGAGGAAAGTGCAGTTTTAGAGTTTCACCCCTATAATCTCGGTGCCTCTTCTTGAATGTTTGCAGTTCCAGTCAATACTTGCCTCCAGCTACTGAAAACCACGGCTTTGATATCCATGAACGTGCAATTTTCACTCAGAAACCAATTGTAAAAAAAAAAAAGAAGAAGAAAAAAGGCTGTAAGGTCAATCTGATCTTTCATAACTCAAAAAGGTTTACGTGGTGCTGTTTTATTCTTCAAATCAGCCCACCACCCTGACCATTATGCACCAATGACCAGGGTTACAACAGGGTTGTGCCTGGCATATCCAGGACAGAAACTCTGTGGGCTAATGCAGTGATGGCCGCCTTAGCTCTCATGGAATGAGCACACAAACCTTCAGGGAGTTGCTTCTTGGGCAATGTGTAAGCAGATCTTGATGCAGAGCCCCCAACCCATCTTGAGATGGTCAGTTTCAACACAGCCTTCACCTCCCTTAGCCCTTACGTACCCCACAAAGATTTGATCATCAATCCAGATGTCTTTTATATGGTCTAGTTAGAGCGACAATGCTCTTTTTGATTACAGACAGTGAAATCTCTCGTCTTCTTTAGAAGGATGAGGCAGAGCAAAGAAGGTAGGCAGGATGATTTTTGGACTACATGGAAGGGAGTAACAACTTCCGAAGAAAGGACACACATGTCCGGAGCACAAACTTGTCTGGGTAGAAGGTGGTGTATGGAAGGAGTGTCGAGAGCACCTGTAATTCGCTGACCCTTCTGGGCGATTTTACTGCAACTAGAAAGACAGTTTTGATGGTCAAGAGCCTAAGAGGGCAACTGTACAGAGGCTCAAATGATGCACACATCAAGAAGGTGAGAACCAGATTCATATGGCACTGGGGAATAATGAATGTCCCGGGGGGGGGGGGGGGGGAGGAAGAAACAGGTGCTGCAAGCCTTTAAGAAACCTAGCCACAACAGGTCACTTAAATAACGAAGGTTGGTCAGGCTACCGCCAAAATGTCAAAATGGCTGTAAGATAACCTTTAACTGTGCACAGAGCAGAGCCCTGATGGACCAAAGAGAACACATAGAAGAACCTGGGTGAGAGGTGCAGAAAGGGGGTCGATGTCGTAGGAATCACACCATGTCACAAACTTAACCCAACGGAAGGTAGACAGACTTGGTGGAAGGATGACTGACGGAGCTCCACTCGAGACTAAGAGTCTCTGAGTGAGTCGCCTTGGAAACTCCAGCGTGCAAAACTGCTGACATTGTGCATTCTCGGCAGTGGCGGTCAGATCTAACCAAGACTCTCCCCACTACTGAAAGACTCCTTGCACCACCTGCAGATGGAGACGCCATTGGTGATCAGCAATGAATCCTCTGCTGAGTTCTTCCATTTAGAGGGTGCGTCAGATGAACCACCAGGTAAATGCACTGGCACTCCTGCCATTTCCAGCAACGCAGAGCTTCATGGCAAAATGGTCCATGACCCTACTCACCATCTTTGTTGCAGTACCACATGGTGGTGGTACTGCACCAGACTTTGATTAAGGGAAGAAAGCCCGTTAATGCCACGTGAATCGTCCGAAGCTCCAACAGGTTGATATGGAGCTCAGACTCCGCCGGAGACCAGAGGCCTCTGATCTCCACTTCTCCAGATGGCTGCCCCAAACCAGAAGTGACACATCTGTCACAACAGTCAACTCAGTATGGAGAAGAGAGAGGGTTTTGTTTGTGACCTAAATGTGGTTCGTCAGCCACCACAGCAGAGCTTTCCCAGTTCCCTCTGAGATCTGGACTATGTCAGAGAGATTCCGTTGATGTTGTGCCCACTGAGACTTCACGTCCCACTGCAGAGCCTGCATATGTCAATAAGCATAAATCACAAGCAGGATGCAGGAGGCCATGAGGCCCAAAAACCTCAGAGTGTTTCTCATCGAAATTCAAGATAGAGGCTGAAACATGAGTATCATAGACTGAATAACCTGGAATCACCGGTCGGAAGGATAGGCCTGAAACTTCACCTTGTCCAGAACAGTTTTGATAAAAGGGAGCATCTGAGAGCGGGTCAGGTGCTATTTTGGCATGTTTATAGTGAACCCCAGTAAGTGCAGAAGGTTTGCCATGGTCTAGAGTTGGGAGACGACTGACTGTGGTAAGTCAGCCCTCAACAGCCAATCATGGAGGTAGGGAAAGACTGGAGCCCACAAACTCCACAGATGAAATGCAACCACCACAATTGCTTTTGTGAACACCAGATGGGCACTGGAAAGGCGAAAGGATAGCCTGGCAAACAAAGTATTCTTAGCTCACCGTGAATCACAGGTAATGTCTGTGAGCAGGCACGAGGATGTGATGCGTCCTGCAAATCCAACGCTCCTGGGTCCAGGTCAGACAGGACTTGCGCAAACATCTTGAATTACTCCTTTTTCAGGAGGAAATTGAGATGGCGCAGGTCTAGGATAGCAAAAGCCTCGGTCCTGCTTAGGCACCAGTAGAAGGAATAGCAACCACAACCTCCGATGACAGAACCTACTCGATGGCTCTCTGGGCCAAGAGAACCAGCACTTCTTGATGGAGCAGGGAGAGGTGGTCCTCCATCAGCTGGTCGTACGTGGGAGAGGGGTAGTCACAAAGGGGAGGGGGTAGTCCCTATGGACTATTTGCAAAACCCAATGTTCCGATGTTATTGACCGCCAGTGTTGCAGGCGTATCCTACCTCCCAATGGATGTCCATGATGGTAGGAGGGCAAACCCAAGAGGTTTGGTGGCTTCAGCTGCTGGGGGAAGTGGGAGGGTTCACTACTCCGATCTCTGGCGCCTGTCCCATGTGGTTTATGGGGCTTGCGCCCTTGGCCACGAAAAGGCTGAGAAGCCTGTTGACCTTAGAGGTTGGGAGAGTATGGACGCGATTAGAGAACCCTTCCGCGGCCACGAAAGAGGCGGAAGGCGGACAGGGGGAAACGAGGAGCCATAGGCAAGCCCAAGAAATTGGCCCTAGCTCTGCTTTCCTTTAAGTGCGTCAGCGATGAGTACGGCTTTTCTCCAAAAAGGCAAGAGCCACCAAAGGACATGTACATAAGTGTGGCTCGGGCATCTCTTGAAAAAACAGGAATTCTCAGCCAGGTGTGGTGCCGCAGGCCCACCAAGGATGAAATTGCTTTACCTAGCGAGTCGACTGTGACGAGTCCACAACGCATGGTGAACCTTACTGCGGCTCTACTGTCCGCAATAGCTTGGGAGAGTATGGTTCGGGTCTCCTCCAAGGTCATGGGTAACACTTGCCAACTGAATCCCAGATCGTATGGGAATATGGTGTGCAAGGCTGGCAGAAGAGAACATTCACTTTCCAAAAGTACCCATCCTTTTGGATTTCCTAGCCAGGGGAGAGGTAGGGAATGCGCCAAAATTGATCCCAAAAGTGGGGTCTTGGACCACCAAGCTCTGCGGGAAGGGTGCTGGGTGAGGAAACTGGTGTCCCCCAAAGCAGGGCGATGGCGGCGGGCAATTGTCCTGTGCACAGGAATCCCTGTGTAGGGTTTGGACCAGGCCCCAAGAAGGACATCAGTAAGGGCTTCACTAAATGGGAGTAAAGTTTCAGAAGAGCAAACTCCAGGTTGAAGCAACTCTGTCAAGATGTTTGCCTTGATTCCCACTGTGGGCAGCGAAAGGTCCAGGACATCAGCCGCCCTCCGCACCACCACTGCGAATGAGGCACCTGCCTCCATAGCCATGTTTGCGGAGAGATCAGGCCAGTGTCTGGTGAGCTATCCAAATCACTGCAAACTGCCAGATCCTCATCGTTGTCCTGTGCCTCTTCAAGGGGATCCTGGTAACCATAAGCGTCCCTTTCAATCATCACCCTCTCCAGGACTGTCAAACGAAAAAGGCACCCGCTCAGACTCAAACGGCATGGTACAGGTCGGTGTCAGGCAACACCCATACCGGTCCGTGTTGAGAAGGCATAATGAAGGGGCCGGTGATGAAGCCGTGGCACTGGAGCGGGCGCTAGGAAGGTTGCGGTCTTTTGGCCGGCACCGCTCCAGATCCATCATTGAATCCAAGGGACCCGACAGGCACCAAGGGTGAACCCACAGGCAGAGAACCAGTAGGGGCCCCTACGCATCCGGGGGGCTTGAAGGCTCTCCAAAGACGTCACACTGCCCAAATAGGAGGGGCATAGCCTCAAAAATCACTTTGAGTTGAGCGGGTTTAACTCCGGGAAACTCTGGGAGTTGTGTAGTGGACCCTGGCACAGACTCCGGGGCGAGGCCAGAAGTGCCGATGCTCCTGCACCAAGTCCGATGACTAGGTCCATGTGAAGAAGTCAAAGAGCACTTTGACGTCTTGGACTTCCTTTTCTTATGGGATTTAACTCCCAATCTTGATCGAGACGACGGCCGGGAGGAGCGACTCCGCAAGTGGTTTCGGGACCTTCTCCGCAATTGCGATTAAGAGCGTCATCAGACGGCGAGGAGCTTGAGAGACCTTCCCCTCAGTGCCTTAGGATTCATGGCGCAGCAGTCTTTGTAGGTCTTAGAGTCATGTTCCCATTCCAAGCACCTGAGAAAAAAACAGATAAGGGTATCTCACAGACATCTGTCTGTTACAGGCACCACATAGTTTGAAGTCTGTAGGCTTCTCAGAAGACATCCCTAGCACACCAGGAGATACAATCTTGAAAAACAAAGCCTAGCAAAAAAGTTGAGAAACAACTGAGCAAAAAAGACTGGGGGTAGCTCTCTCCGAATTTGTGCTGACTGGAGCAGAAAGAAAACAATGGATGTCAGCGTGCTGCAGTGGCACTTATATAGGCACTGCACATGTCATTTATGGTGAAGATGACACCAACGAGGAAACGAACAACGCCACTAATCAGTATACAGGGGTACTGCCTGAAAATTTCCATATCCAGTCTGATGCCTGGGGAATATTCTAAGGTAAGGAATCTGTGGCTAAAAAGCTCTATCTGATAAAAAAGAGCAGAGCAAACACCCTAGTGCTTCGCCACCTGTCCGCAAACCATCCACTTTGTGTGCTCCCGATTACGAGTACACAAATATAAACATGAATTCCAGAATATCACTTCTATTAAAAGAGAGCAACACTGCAAACGCTACATCAGAGCTTCAGGAGGCACCAATCAATAGTGGCTTAAAACTATACTAAATAAGAGATTACAGCGATATTCTACAAGAGCCTTCAAAAATGACGTGTCCATGAAGCGGTTTCACAAATGTCTTTACACCTTCTATTTCACTACAAGATTTTGGAAGCCTCTTCCCTGTAACAAAGATAATCTGGGAGAACAGAAGGTTCAGAGATATTTTATGATATATTCAGGTAGACTGTTCTTAATTCACAAGGCAGGAGTATTTTTTGATTTTCTAACTACGCCACAAAAGTAGGGGTCCTGTGCAACGCCTATATGGATAAGCCAGTACTACATAAATATTGGTTACGCACACAAAACTAAATTCCATACTGAAATGCTGCAAAATCCTGTTATCACTTTTTCTTAAAAATATAAGCACTGTGGGCAATGGCAGTCTGCACCCATTTTAAGAGCCCTTAACAAGATGTGGATGAGGAGCAACATTCCCGACTGCATGGGATGCCAATATAGTTGTCAGAGAGATGTATATGATGTTGTTTGGGTAACAAGTCTGACTACAAGCAAGTCATACGGTCCAGCAACAAAACCATTCTGCTTAGTATTTCAATTTCAAATCAATTCAGATTTGTACAGAAGGAAAGTCAACGTTATGCGGCATGCTTGAATGCGCTATTGTGAGATCTTCCATGAAACAGAGATAAACACAGGTCTAACTTGGTAGGTCATTTCAAAATCTCAAACTTCCAAGATCAACAAAACAAATATCACCAACAGCAGTTAATGGTGCCACCATGCAACTTATATTGAAGAGTGCATTATGTAACTGTGATTTTCATTAATTTTACAGTATTGCATCGCGACATTAAATAAAGGGAGGTTAATGAAGAGACGACAATGCATGGAATTTTAACACAACCTTATAACTCATCATCTCATCGCTCAGGTTTTCCCAAAAATAACACTGACTCATAAAACTTTCGAAGACTCAAAAAAAAAAAAAAAAAAAAAAAGGAACACCACACACCTTAAAGTACTCCAGCAGTCCTCTGCAGGTTACCTTCGACCCATTGATCTCCTTCTCCATCAAGCTGCTAGAGTCGAGCACAAATGGGATGAGCTGCTCGAGTTGTTCCTTAAATTCGTCTGCAATGTCTGCACACAAGAAAGACACGAGACAGAATGACACCAGACCCTTTACTACAACAGAAAATGGCTGGATGCACATGAGCATTTGTGTGTACCAGTGCCGGGATAACATTGGGCCTGCAATGGTGCATTAGAAGAGTTGTGTATTAGGTCAAATACTTGCATAGAAGGTTCCATATGTATTTGGTGAAACCCCAACTTGAAGAAATCAGTTCTGACAATTTTCGTTTGACACACTGGTTCTGACATTTCTTCCACTTTGAAAGGCTTTCACCAGACTATTGAAACCAATCTGGTGAAAGCCTTTCTTTACGTAAAGAAAAATGTTACTTACCCTCTAAGCATCTGTTCGTAGCGTATGGTGCTGTGAATTCACATGCTCTGCCTGATACTGCCAACTTGTTTTGGGCTTGGACATTTGTAGCTTGCTCTTCTTTGAATAAGTGTTTTGAGTCACAAGGTACATAGTGACTCCTTCTTATGCTGTCATTTACATGAGCACCGACTCCATGTTAGACAGTTTTTTGCTCAGCGGATGAAAGCAATATGAAGTAGTAGGAACAAGGTGTGCACAGGTATATTGCTAGAGAACTAGGCATTTAAAGGAAAAGAAAAGGAGAAAGATCTGCACTAAAGCCACACATTTCCGGGGAGGAGAGTTTGATGCATGTTAATCTACACAGTACATGCAAAGAACAGATGCTTATAGAGTACACAACATTTTCTGTTCGCAGCACGTGCTGCTACAGATACACATACTCTGCCTAGACTGTGAAGCAGACCCTCTGTATATACGGTGGGTAGTGGGTGGACGGATTAGATGTTTGAAGAAAGATCCTTAGGGCAGTCTGGCCAACTAGAGCTTGCAGTCTAGCAAGACCATGTACAGACTAGTGCTTTGTAAACGTGTGTGGGGTTGACCAAGTAGATGCCTTACAGATGTGAGCTAGTGAATTGTTTCAAAGGAAGGCCATCATGGCATCCTTCTTTTGTGTAGAGGTTGCCCAGGGGTGTACACGGGACATTCTCTTGTCTTTAAGGTGACACTTCTGGATACACCAGATTAGTCATCTGGCAATGGCTGCTTTTGAAATATCCTAACCTTTCTGGGGATTACTAAATGCCACAAACAGCTGGTCTGCCTTATGAAAGGACTTGGTCCTATCATTGTAGTACATGAGCATCCGGTCGATGTCTGAAGTGTGAACGGCTCTCTCCTCACTGATTCTGGCTGTTGAACAGAGTTCTATGGTTTGTAGAGATGAAAAGCTGGAATAATCTTAGACATACATTTTGGGTTGGTCAGTAGGACTGTCCTGTGGTAGTGGACCTGGATAAGGGGGTTCCTGCATTTTAAGTGATTGCAATTCACCAATAAGCTCGGGTGAAGTTTTAGCCACTAGGATTGCAACTTTCTAGGAGAAGTAATGGGAGGTGCAGGAATGCATTGGCTCAAATGGGACCCAAGAGTTTAGTGAGGAATATATTGATATTCCATTGAAGGGCTGGAGGCAAGCTTGTGGGAATTACCCTTTCAAGACTCTCCATGAAAGCCTTGATGATTGGTATAAGGAATAGGCTAGAGTGTTTCCTATTCTGCATGTAAGCAGTATGGCTGCTAAATGAATTCTAAGGAAATATATGCTTACCCAGACTGTTACAGATGAAGGAGACAGCATTTAATGTCCTGCATAGCAGGTTTTATTGGATCTATGCACATCGGGATACAGTATTGCACCAACCTCTTCCATTTTGCCACATAGCAAGTTCAAGCAGTCGGACTGCGTGCTTCCACGAAGCTGTCCATGAACTTATGTGGGAGACGTAAATAGCTGAACTGTTGGATTTCAGGTGCCAAATTGCTTGGCTAAGCTGTTTGAGGTCTGGACGTCTGATCTGACCCTGGTTCATGATGAGATGATCTAGTCTAGTGAGGAGCTTCTCGTGGGGGCTGAGGATGGTTATCTGGGATCTTTGCCCCATCTTACACACCATTAGCGGAGGGAGAGGTGGGAAAGTATAAACATATACCCCTGACCAATTCATCCACAGTGTGTTTCCCATTGACTGTGGGAGCCTGAAGGCAAAACCTGGGCATTTAGGTGTTCTCTGGGGTGGCAAACAGGTCTAGCTGTAGGGTTCCCTAGATTTTAAAGTAGCTGTTCAGAACTAAATGATTGAGTGTACATGTGTGAACTTGTTGGTGGGACTAGCAGAGCAGGTCTGCTAGGACGTTGTCCATCCCCAGGAAGTACTTTGCCATCATGTGGCTTCAGATGGCGCAGGGCTCAAGGCCAAATTGTTTGGGCTAAAAGGGAGAGGTGTTGAGAGTGGGTGCGGTCTTGCTTCTGCAGACAGTACATCGGTGTTACGATATCCAGTCAGACTAAAACTGCCTTGTCTCTTTTTCTATGGAGAAAAGGCTCTGAAGACTAGTTGGATTACTGGATGACTAGTTATGGGTATTTGATGTGGTAACTCTGCTGATGCAGGGTCCACGACACTTGTACTACTGTGAGGATGAGATGTCTCCTCATCTTGCTTGTGATGCATCCATGGTGATGGTGACCTGCGGTAAAGGGTCTTTGAAAGGCTGGTTTTTTTGCTGCTGTTTCACCAATACAGAGAGCAATGAAGACTGGACTTTATCAACACTAGATCCTTTATGTGACCCTACACTTGGAACCGTTGTGCTGCAAGGCACTGTTTCAGCAGGCGTTTATGCAGTCTGGCATGGGGCACTATGGTGACGCAGGAGGCCTTCATGCAGAGAAGGTGCCTCACTGTTCTGAGCAGGTGACAATTCGGCACAAATAAAAACAGAGGGACAAGCTGTTGGAAAGCCATACAAAAGGGGGTGGTGATGGACGGAGCATCAGAACCAATCAAACACTCACACCCAGTCAACAGATCTGGGTTTGATCCATCACCATTCTTTAGCCCACTCTGCCACCCCAGTTCTGACATAGCCATATGCAAATCAGTCTGACCCTGTGCCTCTTGGGAACAGTCCAGCCCGAACTGCCAAGCCATGCCTTCCCTGGACCGGAAACAAGCTTCCTAGGACCGGTTTCTGGCATTTCAGCCGTCTTCAGCCAGGCTTGCTTGAATCCAGTGGCAAAGTGAGCAAGGGACTCACGTCGGAGCATACCCTGCCAACTTATGGCGAACAAAGCGGTACAAAAGGGGGTGGTGATGGACGGAGCATCAGAACCAATCAAACACTCACACCCAGTCAACAGATCTGGGTTTGATCCATCACCATTCTTTAGCCCACTCTGCCACCCCAGTTCTGACATAGCCATATGCAAATCAGTCTGACCCTGTGCCTCTTGGGAACAGTCCAGCCCGAACTGCCAAGCCATGCCTTCCCTGGACCGGAAACAAGCTTCCTAGGACCGGTTTCTGGCATTTCAGCCGTCTTCAGACAGGCTTGCTTGAATCCAGTGGCAAAGTGAGCAAGGGACTCACGTCTGAGCATACCCTGCCAACTTATGGCGAACAAAGCGGTACAAAAGGGGGTGGTGATGGACGGAGCATCAGAACCAATCAAACACTCACACCCAGTCAACAGATCTGGGTTTGATCCATCACCATTCTTTAGCCCACTCTGCCACCCCAGTTCTGACATAGCCATATGCAAATCAGTCTGACCCTGTGCCTCTTGGGAACAGTCCAGCCCGAACTGCCAAGCCATGCCTTCCCTGGACCGGAAACAAGCTTCCTAGGACCGGTTCCTCAGCCATGGCACACTGATGGCTGAGGTAGGCTTTGCCTGTTACTGAGTTCAGGGCTGACCCTAAGAAGAACTGTATTTGGAGAGGGATCAGGTGTAACTTGGTGACTCTGATGGTAAAGCCTAAGGCCTCAACTTTATTCGCTTTGCAGCAAAGCGCCATGTAAATCTTGATGCGGAAAAGGCCTTTGGTAGAGCAGACTGCCGCTTCCTCACCAAAACCTTGTCCAAAATGTCTTTAGGTTTGTTAGAGACATCTTTTGTCTTAAGTAGCCAACTGCACGAAATAAGATGAATGGCAACTTTATGGTTCAAATATTTTTATTATTCACATGTCTCAAGAGCATAGAAGTACATACTGTATGCGGCTTACTCACCGCTTCTTATATGCCATAGATCTCAACAGTGAGCGTCACAGCACTCATCACATGATTTTAATATACAGAACAAAATGAAATAGTTAAGAACACTCCCAACCCCCCTCCCTCCCCCCTGTACTCCTTCAACAGACCTCGTGCATGCCAGCTGTTTAGAAGCGAGTCTGCTCTACGTGTCTTCTATCTGCAGTGGAATCTACTCCACTTCGATTAAACGAAGGATGCGGAGGCACTTAGGACAAGTGATTTTCCTAAATACCGTGGACAAGAGAGAAAGGAATGGACTCCAAATTTCCCTAAAAGTGGACTTAGTGGTTGTGAGGGTGGCAGTCAACCGTTCCATCCCTGGAATAAACCATAATCTGTGGAGCCAACCTAGGTGTGTGGGTGTTGTATTGGTGGTGTAATATTCTCGCCCAGTGGGCGAGAATATTCTTGAGCACAGGACCAAGTGCTAGTCCCATTTGTCTCCCTTTGCGGGATTTGAGGAGATAGGTTAAGGGGTTAGGGTGTCCCAAAACCACATATGCTGAGAATCGTGAAATCTGTGTGTCGAAATGTGTATCAACCTCGCTCAATATCCGGGCCCAATAGGATGTCAAGCTTGGACAGTCCCAGAGCATGAATGGCAACTTTACGCAACAGATTCCATAGGCGAGGGGCACAAGACAGCAGTGTCCATATGTCACTCCTGATCTGTGCCGTTAGAAATGAAGCCAGTGAATCATAGAATCAATGGGAACCAGGCTATGAAAAGATTTACCACAAATTGCATATTGCAAATGCATATGATAGTGTGCGTTTCTTAATGGAACAAGTAATACTAGCTTTGGTTGTGGAGACAGAGTTCTTTTCTGAAGAGTCCTGTTTCAAAATCAACAACTCCGAATCACTGGTAAAGGGGGTGTCAAATCATGGTCACACATGGCAAATGCACCACCTGCGTGGTTGCTTGGAGTTTTCGGAGAGCCTCCTTCAATACCTGAGACTTAGAATTCCGGGGGATTGTTCTGCTCTCTATACCTGTAATGTCCTACCCTTACTGGATACAATTCAACACTACTTTAGGAACGATACCACTGGGAAAGACTGACCTATCTTGATTGAGCTATATCAATAGTGTCAAAATAAATTTCTTCCTCAGTTTCCTTTATCTGGTTCAGACACTTGTGCTATGATTTACCAAGGCTATACTCAAATACATCCAGTCCCGCCTGCTGAAGTTTACATGGGGGTAACAAAGAACCAAAGACAGCTAAGCTCACATTAAAAAGAAGTTTTGGAAAAAAACACCGGAGGGTGGCCTAGAATTCCCCAGAAGCGTCACATTATATTTTGTCAGCACAAATCCATCCGGAATTGGAATGGATGAGACTCTCGAGGCTAAAGCTATGGTTGGGGGTGAAAGAGGCTCACACCTCAGTTCTGTTTCAATGTATTCAATGGCAGCCTTCGCTTTACAGAACTAAACTGGATACCCTCCTGTACTGTACGAGACCTCTTTCAACACACTAGGGATGGTCTGGTCAAACAGAACTAGGCAACTACACCCCTGTCCCCACTGACTTCCCCTCAGCTGTAACACAGATTACCAGCAAGTTTGAACGACCCTCAGTTCCTGAATAGAAGCGACAAAGTCCTCAAAGGTCGAGGGACTTTTTTTTAACAAACTGGAACACCCGACAAGTGTTGAATGTACAGACCTTTACTGCCTCCAATACAGATACTACTTCAGACACAGGCACTACCCTGGGCAGGAACATGTGCAAGATGCACAAAGTGTGCCGGGAATCGACTCAAAACCGAGAACATAGGTCTAACGGCTTCCCCTAGAAAAGGCATTTTACACAATACTCGACCCATGGCTTAAATCACACAAAGGTCTGGAATAATTATATGCACCAATTGGAGGAGGACATAGAACACACTTTATTAAAAGAGGGGTAATGGGACACTGGGGCAAGTGCTACAAATGTCTAGATTTAAACCCAACAAAAAGAAAATGCATACAAGATCTTGACCTGTTGATGACTAACCCTGTTCAGTCGAGGGAGATGTTGGGGTGCTCGCTCTTGTGCTGATGGAGTCCCCAGATAGGGGGTGGGGTACGTTGCTTCATGTCTAGTACACATGCCCACAGGTCAGACCATACAAGGCAGAACTAAAGACTCTCAAAATCTGTGACATGTGTGATACTACCACTAAACATGGCAGTTATTCTCCCGGGCCATCCAGGAGAGGATAGTGTGCACCCCATGTATGGGCATATTAATACAACACTTTGTTGGCAGAAGGGTAACGCTTGAACATTTTTATAAACATTAATTTACCCCTCCCCTAGAGTCATGATGTCTGGTGTATGTGCGTTAGTGTAGCAGTAAGTGATTGCAGGTCACAGTGAAACCCAGAGTCAGGGTGTCCAATGTAGAATTTATAATGCAGAATGTGTGAAGTGAGTTGGCCGTGGTGAGGGAGATGGGCAAAAGTCAGTGGTAGAAGACCTGTAGGGTGGTTCCTTGTGCCTCTCCTGCTGTTGTGTATTCTGGATCTCAATAAAGAACAAGCACAAGATTACATCATCTTCGATCATCTTGAACACATCTCAACATTGGTGACAAGCAAACGTCTTTTGATGGAGCAGCATGTGTGATTTCAGTAGTCCTTGAATTTCGCAGCAGGTGTCCTGGATTATAGATTGACCTTGTTTGTCCAGATCTTGTATTTCTGCGTGCAGGTTGTACATGTTTCTGAAGTCTGAATTGCTAAACTTGTTCAATGTACTTGTTTGTTGAACGTACTGTCCATGCGCCTGTCTTAGTTTCAGCTGTGACTACGCTACAATGTGATGTACTTTGTGAGGTGTCACCTCTAGTTCATGCCACACGCTACACTACATTAGCGAGGTTGAAGCTTAAATCTATGCCAGTTTAATGGATGTGATGCACTGGGTGCAGCATCATATTGCTATTCTACTTTATTTCATGCAATATCCAGTGCGTCACGCGGTGATACGCACACCATACAGAAATATTTAAGGAGCACCTAACAGGTCAATCTATTCTTGGTGACTATGTTCAGCAAGCTCTTGATTGCACTCATTTGTATGAATTGTGCTTTAGATGGGAAGAATTTCTTCAGAGAAGTACTGTCTGTACTAGGAGGTACTGGGTCCTGAAGGTACTGGGTCCTGAATATTCTAAGTAACTTTCACAGTGACAAAGGTGACGATTTTCTTTATTTTATTAATCAGCCTCCCCTATTTTTTTTAGCTGAGCCAGAGGATCCTCCTGGCTACATTTATTCCAGGCTTATGTAGATGTTTTTGAGGAGTTTGGTAGTACCCCACAAAGACAACTATCATTGTTGAAGTATCACTTGGGGGATGTAGGGTTCAAAGAATTAAAAAAACGATCCAACATTTGAAAACTAGGAGGATGCAGATATTTATCAAGTTGCGGCAAAGCAACTGCAAGAGAAGTAAGGTAGAAAAATTAAAGCAGCACTGTAAAGATGTGCATTTTACTCAAGAAGTCATAAAGAAGGCGAAACAATCAGTGTGTAGCTGCCTTAAGGCCACTGGCAGTCACTTGTGATTGCGAGCACAACTCAAATGACCAGGTTTTATGGGACTAAATCTTAATGAGAATTAAGTCAAAAGAAATTCAAGAGAGATTATGGTCTAGTGTTTAAACTAATCTTAAGGCAGCACTAGAGGCAGAAAGGAAAATAAAACCATTTAAAAAGTGTGAGGAAGCATAGCGGAATGTATGCTGCTCTAAGTGTAGTTTCAAAATCTGAAGGAAAATAAGTAGAAAGTTAGATGGATTGCATTTAAAACAAGCATTGGCATAGCCAATAGGTCTCGCCTTTGGGACCTTATAAGTGTTTAGCCATGCAACAGTTGCATAACTAAATACTTATAAGGTCCCAAAAGCGAGACCTATTGGCTATGCCAAGCGGGCCGTGAAGAAAGTGAAAGTGATCGTCATCACGATCAAACATCAAGGCCGTGCGGCCGCGAAAGTGAGGCGCGCACGCCCGCGCACATGCACTGTAGCTCTAGGCTGGCCTGGTAGCACTTTTTGGAGCCCTCTCAATAAGTCTTGCCAGACCAGCGCATGCGCTGGGTCAGGCGAGACCTAAACAGTGGTGCATATAGAAGGTATGGCAATTGCTCCAGATGTGGTCAAGTGGTTGTAAAAACAAAAAAGGGGGTCATTTTAGTTGTGTGTGCAGGAATGTGGGTAGGAGGATGTACTATGTTTCAGAAGGTGATGAATGTGAAGTGCTGGTTGTGGAAGGCATAGCTCTTAGTGTGAGTGCCGATTGATGTAAAACTAGAGAAGCAGAAAGGATTGCCATGATATGAAATTTTGACAGACTGTAAGAAAGTAGTAGCAATGGTAGACGCTTATGCATAGTATATTATTTTGAACAAGGAGTTGTTTGATAACCTGTTGACAAATAGAAAATTGTTACAATTGGACAAATGTCCAGGGAGTTATACTTGTAACAGAATGCCCATGGAAGGACTTGTGAGGGTGGATCTGGAATTTAAGGGGCACAGGACACCTGGCAAGTTGTATGTGGCAGCAAATGGTGTAATGATCCTATGTTGGCCACATCTAGAGGAGTTGGGAATGCCGTGGGACCCCAGAACTTATCCACCTGTGGACGTGGTCCTTGAGGTACTAGTGGATGTGGAAGTGATGATTATGAGGAGTGTGAGGATTAATTTTCTAGCGTAATTAGTTCAGACTTTGGGAAACTGAGTGGATTCAAACATAAAATTAGGTTAAAGGACAACGCTGCTCCTTTATGAGGCGACGCAGAATGAAGGCATGAGTTACAAAAATTCCATTGAAGGGAATTCTGATGGACTTATGCAACAATGATATTATTGAACCAACTCAGAGTTCTGATTGGTTGTCTCCGGTTGTAATTTCTGTAAAACGCAAATGTGACCTTGGACTGGGCATTGACTTATGAAGTTCGAACAACTCGATTTGGGCGGATACCATTCCTTTACTAAATCCGCAAGAGTTACTGTCTTCAGCATCTGGATCTTAAGCATTTACAACAATCGATCTTAGGAGCATGCACCATCAAACAGAGTAGGAGGATGGTTTTAACTCTGTTTATAACACCTGAAGGAGTCTTCCAATATAGAGGATGCCTTTTGCTTTGTAAATGCTTCTGCCATTTTTCAAACAATAACGACACCATTGGATGGGCTACGAGGAGCAAGAGAATTCGAAGATGACATTTTAGTATTCAGGAAGGACAAAATTGACATGATAAAAGTTTGAAGAATGCTCTATTAGCTTTGAGAGAAAAGGGCCTGACAGTTAAAAGTGATAAACGTAAAATGGGACAACATTAGATAGAATATTAGTGTCATGAGTCATGGAGGTACCTCCAGTACCAACAGAAAGGCCAAGGACATTTGGTGGCCTGGTATTTTATGTAGGATCGGCTAGCGGGTGAAAAAGTGCAGTATATGTTGCCAAAAGGTAAGACGGCTAAGCTGTGCAGGGTACTGTTGGGAGACAGTGGACTTACCGAACAGGCCATGGTGCAAAGTGGGCACCAATTTTATGGGCCCTTTTTCTAGACTGACTTCTAGAGAAGCTTCCAGAGGTATTAGTACCTGGTATCGAGGTGCAGTTGACATCTGAGAAAATGCAAAAGATTTTGAAGACTTTGGGTCTTAGACTCATGAAGGTGGCGCTGCCTCATCATGACGTTAAGCAAATGGCCATGTGGAACATTTATTTATTTATGGTTGTGGCTCTTACATCAGGTATTTCTTGGAAAAAAGTTGTTGCAAGCCAAGTTGTTATCGCACATATTACCCCAAATTATGCAATAGGAAAAATGCAGGTAGAATTATTTAGAGGAAGGAAGCTTACTACAATGTTCGTACTGTGATGGTTGGTTAATAGACATAAAGAGACATTTGGAGCCATTGAGGATGCTGAGATGAGTAGGAAAGCTGAGGTATGTCAAGCCAAATGAGGAAGAATAAAGTGGTTATGGAATCTCACAATCTTCAGCTGTTTAAGTGGAGCAGTATGGTAGGGTTAGAAATGCTGGTGTGGTGAAGGTAATAATGCCTTGATGGTCTGATCCACAAAACAAATCAAGGTGCTGTTGTAAGGTCCTGTTAAAACGGACAATAGAAAAGTGTGAAATCTACATAGTGCAGTGGTGTGCCGCAACAGAGGATAGTGATTAGGAGGAGAGTAGTGATCCCTTCTGTAGCGAGTGAGTTGGTAGGAGCATTGAAAAAGAGGGTGGTGGCTTGGGGAATGCGGCATTGAGAAAGGTGGCATAGTGGATAGAAAAATGCCAATTGGTAATCCACAGGCAATGTCAAGTGTTGTGGGAGAGACTGAGTCAGGGATTGATGTGTGTCATAGTTTGCAGTTAAAAGAGCATCAGTTTGTAGCAGGTTAGTACTCTGAATGCTACTAGTTGCAATTGCTAACGTCCTGTTGCGTATTATTTGTATGAGGGAACATTAAATGGTGTCTTGATTATATGTATTCGTGTGGCATAGAGAGATAGATGGTTACAGTGCAATTGGAAGCCACAGGATAAAAAGTAGAATCCTGAATGTGTGGGTGAGTTGGAAAGAATTAAGGGAGATTGAAACAGACAGTGTGAAAGGGGTTGTATGTTGGTTCCTTCCACAGCACCTACTATCATGTATTCAGGATTTCAATAAAGAACAGAATAATAATACCTCATTTGCTTTCTTCTAGATCACATATAGAGTATATCAACAAGGAGGAGATCAACAATAGAGTATATCCCCTGTGTACATCATGAACATATGAATATCACACATTTTGTTGGCAGGAAAGGTATCACTTACGCATTTTGGAAATAAGAACCTCCCACTCCCCCGGGGCTGGGCTGGCCAAATATTTGGCACATATACACAATGGAAAACCTGGTGGTAAACCTTGCAGACAAGATGCACTTATTTGAGGACATATGGAAACGTTTTAAATCCTATGTGAAGGGCCTATTGAAGTGTATGGAGGATGGCCAGACATATGCTTGAATTGATTAGGAGAGGTGGGTTCCATAGGATTTCCTACTCGTCTGGAGTAAATAATTCAGAGAAGGGGTCGTCTTCACTGCATCTACTGTGTCCGTTCTCCATGACTAGTAATCACTTTACGCTGGGTGGGCACCATGAGCAGGTAATAGATGAACAACTATCAATATTTAGGCCAGTCCAAGAATGCAGATAAGCAACAGGTACTCCCTGAGTTTCTCGAGTGTGAAATGGGTAGCGAGTGACCTTCCAGATCCTCTTGCCCTATATAGGGTTCCCAGGGTGAAGTTCCACATTGTTCCCCAAAGACTATAAGGAGTGTAACTGTCAGATTTCACTTTCTTCCCTCACCCTTCACCACTGCCCCCTCCTGCACTAAGATCTAGATGACTTATTTTCTTTTTCTTTCATATTCTTATTCATATTTCATATCCTACTGTGCTCGTATACATTTGCTGAAGAATCGCACTATATCACTTTTCACAACTCAGATATGCTTCTTCAATTAGATTGTTATTCTGTTTTTTTGTTACAAATTAGGTATTCAAAATGTTGTTGGCACAATGAGGCAAAACTACATAAAAAGGAAAACAGTAGGACGTTTTGCAGATTTACATGAAGGGCCTAGTACTGGAAATGAAGAGAAGTGCCCCAGGTCTTTACTGAGGTAGTTTTACAAAGACGCAATGGCCAACGATTTAGCAAGTCACCCTACAGCTACTAACAGATATTGAACATTATATCAGTGTGGAGTAAATACAGCACCTATCGCTGTACACATATAAGTAGGCATCCCGTATTTTAGCAAACACCAGCAACGTTATCTCTTCTAAACAAGATCTTGATAACTGGTTATCCCCTCCCAACCTCTGTATATTTTTAGCCTAAGACTGACATAATTGTACTGCAATCCAAGCATTTGTGCCCCAGTGCATGTACGCTTGTACAGCACATCCTACCCCTGAGTCCCACCAAATCAATACCATCTTCTACACAGCTACAATCTATAATCAAGCTACAATGGTGATCACCACTGACTCACAGCATTAATGCATCAGTGAACAAAATTAAAAAGCAACTAAACAAAGAACAGGATCACTACAAGGACAGGCACACCTACCTTTCAGTCTCCCATCGAAATTGGGACTGGTAGCCACTTTGAGGCCAGGATGCGGCAAGAGAAAGCAGTTGACGTTTGTGAAACAGGAGTGGATGTGCTTGCGGACATTCTGTATTTCCTCATGTTGATGTTCGCTGACCTGCAAACAGGGACCAAATCTTTAAAACTTAGAAAAGCATGTTTTCCTCTGTGTCACCCATCAACACCCCCCACCCCCACCAGCCTAAAATGGAAAGACGTGAAAAAGAGCAACCTTTCCATGTGACGGGTTCTCAGCCACTACAACAGACCGGTGTCAATGATGGATAATATGAAATTCCTGAATGAATTTAAGTCAGTTGATCGTTCAGTACCGCATACAGAGGAGCTACAGATGAGCACTTCAAGTTGTTCTTGTATAGTGATTTAGCTCCCCAGCTCTTGCCAGGGTTTAACTGCAGACGTGGGGCCCCATAGTAGACCAAAGCATTCTCACCACTCAGTCACAGGCTCTCGTTAGCACAAAACATAATCCTTGAACAAACAAAAGGTCTTGATGAAATCAAATGGAGGAGGGTTTTTATGCTCATTCCAGAGGCGCCCTAAATCATTCTTTGGGCACAGCTGGATGTAGTACTAAAACCTTGATCACAATGTCTCACTTGGAATCGATTGTATTTTTATGGATTGGGGTTGAAATCTATCATGTGCAGTTTTTGAGTGGGGTTCAAACGCCCGAGTAAGACCTTCTTGTTGGTCATTAAACCTGACCACTTCATTGCTATATATTTGAAAGTCAGATAAATAATAGAGGCTGTTGAAGGAGGAACCAAGATATGCTGAGTGCAGACAGTTGACCCAGTTACTAGTTTAAAAACATGTGGAGGAGGTGTTTTAGAAGATTCGAATTGGACACAGATATTTACTGATTTTATACTGATCAACTTCCACTCTGCTTGTCTTTTTTGAGCAACAAATTCAGGACGCTGAAACAATTCAGAACAGTAATTGTACTGAAAACCCTACAGACTAATGCACCATTATCTTTGGTGTGCATTCTTTTCCAAGAAAACCAGCACAGATGCTAGAAAAATATATTAGAATCAAAAGTTTAACAGAAGATTCACTGGACCCTTTTTCTTTACATGAGGTTTCTGACAACTTCATATTCAGCTTCAAAGCCGTAACTCGGGAGAAAATTCTGGGAATTTTATAAAACTACAAAGATGACACTTGTCTAACCTGCCTATCCATCATGATTAAAGTCCTTTAGGAACAGATCACTATTATTATGGGTTTTTTCAACAGAATGTTTAGTTTGGAAATTATTCCAGAAACTCTTAATAGCCGGGGTGTCTCCCCTGATAAAAGAAGTCTCACTGACTCCTAAGAATTTCACAAACTATGCAGACCGGCAGACAGACAACATTCTAATACAGTTAAAATGCAAGACAAACGCTAGCAACGGTATCAACTATACAGGAACTTCCGCTTTACTTCATCAATCTGGATTTCAACCTATTAAATGAAAAGAAATGTTGGGTTCCCCCAAAGATTGTGTTTATCAACATTTTTCCTGAAAGTCTAAGGGCATCCACTCCAATTGGTAATGTGCATGTGAGTTCCATTCCACACCAATGTGAAGAGCACGCAGGTGCTGCTCAACTTGATGAACAAGACAAAGAGATTGCAAGTTAAGGGTTGTAAGATGGAGGTCTATCAATAAGCAGTAAGTTGCGGGTAGACTTAAAGATAAAACTTCTAACCTTTGGTTCATGCTCTGACAAAAGAAGTCATACAACGAAACCTGAACTGAAAAACCCAACCCCGTAGTAAACCCAATGCCCTGAATCACAATAGGGTGTCTTCTTGAAATGAACCACACAAAAGAACACAAAACACCATACAATAATCAATCCAAAGGCCTAAGCTTGCCACCTATTCCCCTTACCATCCCTATACAACAATGCTTTCACACTAATGCAAGTAACTTGGAGCACATCCATCACAACGGTTTCTTACCCATCTCTCCACAGCTTGTACACATCCTATTCAACACAAACACCCACATTCCTTTAAAAGTCTCCTCTAACTGCCCAGACAACACATTCCAAACAAACCAACAACTCTGTTACCCAGTACTGCACCCCACAACACACCCCAGGTCTAAACATCAAACTTCATTCAAATGGTTTGTACCAAGAAAACACTGCAACAAATGTCACTATAAAACTGATTTACCACCATCCAATGCAGACACTAATCAAACTTCAACTCGCCCACACACACAGGACAAGACCACACCTCTCCTGCACTGCAAAAACGATACATGCATCACCCGAATATAACCATTATAACACATGTAAATGAACATAAAGCAGAACCTAATGACCACATCAGACCAATCTGCCAAAAACTACAGTTCACACCTCTGAAAAAGAGGGTACACCAAACCAGTCTGCCCACTGCAATAATACTCTCCTGCATACATCAGCACACCAGTCCCATCAACTCAAACCACACAGTATACACCACCTCCTTTCTTCCAAAAGATTATCACCACACACATGCACCAGTACATCTAAATAGAAAGCACCAGAAATCCAACTACACTCCACACCATTAACTCTATAAAGTATTTACACATCTCCTAGAACAGCTTGTGGAGCTAGCTCAAAAAGCTTAAAAAAAAGAAGCAAGATTGACATTAGATACATTAAGTGCTGAGGAAAGGAACCCAAACAAAAACCTCACAGGACCAACCAGAGCTGAAGAAATAGATATCTGAAACTGGGACCTGGAGGAGACACAAATAACACTAGGAAAAGAAACTTGGGAACTGGGAATAAGTGGGTTGAGTGCTCTGCTAAGGCAGCAGGATGGTAATTTCCAGTCACTATGTCAAAAAGCCTAGACCACAGTGCTGGAAACTAAACATATTAGACCATGCATCAGGTGCACAGAGCAATCCACTGGCAGACCCACGGTCCCAGAACTAAATCGTGGGTGCAACCAACAGACTGGTGCACTGTTCAACGAAACATCACACTATACCTTCTGAAAGGTATCTTGATTACCCCATAGAGAAATATCAACTGTATCCCTATCACACAGATAAGGGTGGAAGGTTACAAAAACCAACCTGGTATACTTCTCACATCCCAAATCCTGACCCATCCGCCCCATACATACAAGACACATAACTGTGTGTACAACAGCGTCAGCCAGCCCTAACAATGTTCATTTGAAAAGAGGTAATGGGAAATAAAAAACATAATCGGGGAAAGAACCTCGGTTACAAAAGATTACCTCACCAAAAACTGGTCAATCTGATCAATGAAAATTGAAAGGGAAATGAAAATGAAAGATGGAAGGACTGCTTCTACGATAATGCTATGAAGCCTTCTTGAAATCAGCCTTACTTAAGGCAAGCACCTGTGAAATGTTTTGTGCTGCTCCATTTGAGCACTACCACAACAGCACTACCACAACCTTTGTTTTTGAACGTGCAGTTTCTGAGGCAATGGTGTTTGAGTGGTTGCTACCTTACTGGAAGAAATAGCAGGGTATTATTACCATTTGAGCTGTTCTACAGCACAGAAAGTCTGCACCACTTAACAAGGTTGAGTTCCTCTAAAGTGCTTGAGTGGCATCGAAATATCATGATGTAAAGAAAGTAATGCAGTGAATATTTATCAATTTTAATGGAAGATTATGTGAATGAAAACTTGTCTATATCTTACTGTAAACATAGACTGAAAATTAAAAGAACTGTGATGAGGCCTTATTGAATGCAAACCTTACTGGTGGGAAACTCCTGTGATTGTTATTTGCTGCTATTTTGTGAGCTTCTAAAAAGGTAGCGCTTGAAATGATTGGGTATCAGCATCCTACAGAAACCTGGCAAGTTTGTCAAACGTTTTAACATTTTTCCATGTTCCTGTCCTATATTGGCAATCCAATGACTATCTTGACCTTCTTGCTCTTTTAGCTATTAACTTCCCTGTGCAATCCCACAACTTGTGCCCCATTATACTTCCTTGTCTTGTACTCCCAGTGTTACTCCACACCCCTCAACTCTTTCTAAATGCCTGACTCAATCTGGCTGAAACTTCTTCAGAATTCTCTATCAAGTTAACCTCATAATGGCAATATTAACAAACCTTTTTTGCGGATGGAAATGGCTCAATCAGGCCATTTCGGACCGCAAAAATGCCCTTATACATGTACAAATGCCAAATTATGATTCTGTAACTTGTTATCCAATCGCAATTTGGTTTAGCGATTTAGTATTGGGAAGGGGCATGTTTAGGTTGTCCCTCCCAATTACTGAATTGCAGTGCTATGTATGAATGTGCTATGAGTGCTATGTATGAATGTTTTGCAACCGAATTGCCGTTGCAAAACATTAATTTTTTACCAACTACTAAAAGATATTGGTAACCATTTGCAAAGGGAGCCCTTCTCCTTTGAGAATGTAAAAAAAAAAAAAACTTCAAAGTTTCATTTTTCCTTTTTAAATGCAACCCGTTTTCCTTTATTAAAAAGAAAATCACAGACACGGTGGTCTGCTGACCCCAGCAGGTCACCATCCCTCTGATGGCTATTAGTCCTAATGGGTCACAAATTGCGACCTACCTCCTTAATATTTCTGAGGTAGGTCGATTTGCGACCCAAATGGAATCGCTATTGAAAACTTGTATGTTTCATTACATTAGGAACTGCAATTTCTTAATTGAGTTCGCAATAAGGAAATCGCAAATTCCTAAAGTTTGCATATGTGGCCCTAAATCTGCAATAAAAATCTTTAAACAGGAGCAGTTTAAAAGAATATCTGGAAACACTGTTTGCAGGTCAAAACCACATGGTTGCAAGGATAAACTCAAGATGAACCTCGTTTTCTTCTCACACAACATAGATTTGTGGCTTGAAATGTTTAGTAATCAGGTCAATGTTTCATACGACTAGAGTTTCTCTATGGGCGTACACTGTATCTCCCTCTCCATGTTTTAGTGGAGTTCTACCTATCTCCACTTACAACGATGGAAATATTATGATCCAGTCCTCTTACAAATGTCTTTCTCTCACTGACCTTCACTACCCCTTACTCCTTCAAAAGTAAAATATAATCACATTCCACCACCTCATACTCTTCAACTATCAATACATACGGGCAAACTAATTTGACTTCTCAATCCCAATTCCCAACTCATCCTTCTCCAAAAACCTTGCTATAATACTCCCACTAGTAATTAAACTTACATCACTAGTATAGTGCTCTTTCCTCAATACCATTTGACCTCCCCCCTTTCTCTAACTTAGCTGCTCTTATCTTGCCCCCAGAATTCTTCCAAGCATTCCCCCAAAAGAAGTTGTAGAACTCCCCACTTCCTATACCTTCTCTCCCTGGGCCCACCACTTCCTCTAAGGCATAATCCACCACTTTTCTATACAATGAATAAAACGCCTCCTACAACATCCACCACTCGAGGAAGGAAATCTTTCTCTCCAGCTCCTAGCTTGGTTACTCTTCAAACTCCCAAGGAGCCTAGAACAACTGCCCTGACCTAATCAAAAAGATCCAATCCATATGACTTTCACTTTTGGAAATCAGCGCTGATGCGGTTATTAATTCCGGATGTTAAATAGGATTTTCGGAGAGGAGAAACTTGCTCTACAAAATCCAGCCTGCTCCACCCCAGTCCGCCCTATAGAATATAGAAAGTGTACTATAGCCTAATAAGCAAGTTTCAGTCAAACGCCTAATGCTGCCATATGGCACGGAAGCTAGATTTGTCCCTGCGTCTCCTTATAAGCTCAGAGAATGGGCTCCATCTCGTTTATATTGTCTTCGGAAATGCATCAAAACACCTTTTAGTTGAAAACCATTTCTCACAGAAAACAAAAACATCCCAACCAGGCAGCAGCTTATGATACATGGTCTCCACCACCTCTGCTTAACATGGCTCATTAGGATATTGTGGCGTTGAGAACTGAAGAGGATCAGTTACACATGACCGGTCAACTCCAACTGTCTCCCTTTAGTAGGAAAGTATATTAAACGGATCACCGGCAGTGCTTGGACCCATGTGTATTGCCACACAGCATGTCCATAAAGAGAGGATTCAGAACGATTGCTGAAAGTCTCAGCAGAGGTGGCAGTCTGTGATAGTGCCCGGCTGAAAGCAGCTAAACAGATATTTGGCGAGTCGGAGGATATTGGAAGCCCGAGCAATGCGACGGGAGCGGAGTCACTACTTACAAGTACTGTGAAGGCATCGCAGTCATTTACAAGAATTTCATTTCATGCAGACGCATTATTCCCGACTCTTATCTACCCTTCCAGTGTCCAATTATGGAGATAGATTTTATTCCACTGTGCTTCACTGCCACACACCTTGGCTCTAATCAGCATATCTTAGAATAAATGGATGACTTTTCACACACTCTAAAAGTGACCAAGAACCATCATGAAAAAAAATAAACCGTCTAACCATTTCCTCGACCTTATTCCAAGGGCCATTGCCAAATATTTGTCTTAGCACTTTTTACCTTATTGAACAGACTTTAGGAAATTCACTCTTGCACAAGGCGTGTTCCCGGACTTCCTCAAAATAAGCCATGTCACTCGTCTTTTGAAGAAACCCTCAACTGACCAAGAGGATTTAAGCAACTTTAGCCATACATCAGGCTTCCTTTTCTGCCCAAAGTCACGCAACATATCACCGATATTCTTCTTGGACGAATGGTAGTCAGGTTTCAGTAAAGGAAGTAGCACAGAAACAACCTTACTAAAAGCAATCAACAATGCACTCTGGAGACTTGTTTTCTTAACATAACTGCTGCATTCAACATGGTGAACGATACTATGCTCATTTTTATCCTTCAAGTGTGGATGGGATTCAATACCCTAGTTATAAGATGGTCATCTTTTAGCTGCCCAACTGGGCCCAGCAGATGAAAATTAAACATTGCTTCTACAAGGGGGTCTAAAAAAGCTCAATTGCAGCCTAATAGCTCTTCAACCTTTCTACTAGACACACCAGCACCCTGCTGAAGAACTCTAGAATCTTAGATCATCAATATGCTGATGATACTGCAATTTATTTTATGATTTTCAGCCTTACAGACTTCACTGCTTGGGAGAGCCATGCAAACGGTCAAAACTAGATGACTTTATACCATCTGAAACTCCAGCCTCCATAGACTACATTTCTCCCTTTTTCCTCATCACAATCAACGCTTGGAGTCCAAACATGTATTGACTCACGTGGAGTATTAGATTTCAAGCCAGGCCTGTTTTACAGTCCTTAGCACCAGCTTTACAAAATATTTTTTCTGTTATGAACCACCCGATTTGCAGAAGGAGGCAATTCACAACTGCCAAAAAGGCCTGCAGCTGTGTAGAAAACCACACATTGTGATTGGGTAACAAGTTACTGAATAGTAGTCTGGATTTGTGACCAAAAACAGATTGATTATTTTAATGGGGCTATTATGGGGGTTTGTCAATACATACCAGGACAATATCTTAAGACGCCAATTCAATCTTGGTGCTCTCCAGACCACGCTATAGTAACCCCCTTCTGACCTTTCTTGCTATAGTAGACCTTGTTCCCCTGAAAGCATATACCGGATTTGCTACAGAACAAAAAATCCTACTGTACTACTCAAGTGCTATGCTGGCTTTCCACTGATGCTAGAGCAATTAACAAGGCTGCATGCACTGTTCCCAATATACTTCATGTCTACATCTCCAAATACTTGAAATTCAAGCAGAAAAGTTTAGGTGGTCTCAGATCCCTCTCCTTTCTGGAGTAACTGACTTTCACGCAAGAACCACCAATGGCACTCTTTCTCGGAGACTGCGACTAGTGTCAGGAATTCTCTGACCTCCCCCAGCTAACCTCGCCCATCATTTTACTCACATCCACCCCTTTTGCTACCTGAAAGACCTGAACCTTCTACTCCTTCAAAGATACTTTTAATTTACTGGAATTTGGTAATGCCTCTCACTCATTTCTCCCTATCCCTCTGTCTGGTTGTTGTGTTCCCAAATGACCCTTATCGCCCTTTGTCAGTTATCTGCTTCTCCCCCTATAACTGTAGAAATTATTCCATATTGGCACTCAATTGATTGCTTTGTTGATCAACCAGAATGTTATTGTTTTCTTTTTTGGTAACTTTTCACATTTTATTTGTGACCTCTTAACTTTGTCAGTATAAAGCACTTCTAGCGCCTCTGGGTAATGTTCGCATTACATAAAACTGTATAAATAAATACACCTGGTGGATTTGGACTAACAATCTAGATCCTAGTAGCAGAGCAAGAGAAGGCTTGTCATATCAACTTCTCCGAGAACAGAATTTAAAAGAAAGGGGCACAAATTCTACAAAAACTGAGTGCATCTTAATTTCTTAGGTTTGATGCAGAGACAGTCTGAACTTTACCCGTAGTCTCTTTTCCAAGAAGGGCTGTCCTCCGGACAATCCGTAGCCATATTCATATGGAAAGCTCCAATCTCGAACCAGGAACATCAGGGTCTGCAGTGGAAAACAAAAACACAAACATATGTGAAAGATGAAGAAAAATTAATAAGGATGGCAGTTCAAGGGGACCCTGAAGTGTGAGATATATTGGATGAGTACGAGAAAATAGAGCCCTGAAAGCTGCAGGCCTTCCAGTGAGAAAAGGATCATGGACCACATCTGTTGGTACAGCCAACAGACAGAAAGCAATCATGGATTAAGTTATTTGTTCTCCTAGAAAAATGAAACACTAATGTTCAAGTTACCTGTAACAAAATCTTCCGCATGTGCATCTTTCTAAGATGATTATAACAGATTGTCAGACTTATCTGGGGCAGGTAAGAGCAATAATGGGAGAAGATGGATCTGTAATCACTCAAATGTTCACTACTTTTGTTTTAAAATGTCTAACATAAGAATGGCATGACCTGCAAATTTTGAGCGTAAATATTTTATTCAAGTTTTGGACTATGTATCCAAGACACTGGAGAAAATATACTCAGGAAGAAACCCATGATAGATACTTATTCTTGGAAGTAGGTTTTGTTTATTTCTATGCATGGGAGCGTAAAGGATACTGTTTAGTATCTCAGATTTGCCTTGCGCCCTCTTTCGGCCTGTCTACAGACCAATGTCAAAGCGCTGTTTCAATGAGGCTTTTGTGCAGATTTAGGACACCCTGGAATTGGGATCAGACTACCGGTATTTGTTACTAATACTGACTATCTTAGATTTGTGATCAAGTCCATAGTTCTGCCTAACTGTGCACAATAATTATGATAATTATGATAATCTACCTGAAAAAATCCAGCTCATGAAAAGAGGGATCATTTGCCAATATTCTGATTGTTTATTGTAACATGCTTAAATTCTCACATCGATCTCACAGTGTTATGTCATTCTATTGAATAATTACTATATTGAAAAAGGTTCTCTGGGCCCGATTTCACCTCATCATAGATTACAACAGGTCTGGAGTTCTCTTATAATTTATCTCCAAGACAATGGTTAGTCTGTATTTTTACAAACATTGGATTATAGCACAACTGCTAATACATTTTGTATATAATTGTATTTTTCTTTTTTTTGTCGGTTTGTTGAAGATAGATAGGCCTGCATGATATTTACACTTTTATACAAGTGAAAAAATAAATAAATAAAGTGAAGTAAATGTTATGTAATTGCAATCCAAATGCACTGCCATGGCTATCTTCCTTAAATTCATAGATACTGAATATTGAGGCCCCTTGATGGGATCCTGAAATCACTTTTGTAAGAGATATACATCTTCTTCAAAATGTCTATCCAACTGCCCCCTTAAACACCCGTCATTGCTCTTTTTGTCTGGATAACAGCAAACTACAAGAGATTTTGATTTTTATTCTCTAGCATATAGAAAAAGGAAGAAACTGAAGTAAGAATATGGGCCGATCAAGCAACACATTTCCATGCCAAAATTAAATTTGTACTTCACTCTCAAAGTACCTCAACGGGAGCCTCCATCATAGCAGAATTACATTAAGAGATGACCAGAGGTTTGGTCATTGACAGTTGAAAGAGAAAGGACTGGCCTCAAATTCTGATCCCACCTCTAGTGAAAGAAGTGGTTTTGATGAATTTAAACAAGCTACCACAAGACCTTCAAGTGGATCCCCCCCAAACGCAGAAAGACCATCACCCACGCACTCATAACCAGCAGACTGGACTACAGTAACGCCCTCTACACCGGAATCAATAAAACCCTGCTACACAAGCTCCAAGCCATCCAGAACACCGCAGCCAGACTCGTCCTCGGAATCCAACGACATGAGCACATGACCCAGCACCTACGGGACCTCCACTGGCTCCCCATTGAGAAGAGAGTAACCTTCAACCTACTCACCCACGCCTACAAATCCCTCCACAGCATCGGACCCAAATACCTCAACGAAAGAGTCTCCTTCCAAGTACCCAAAAGTAACCTCCGCTCCGCCGACCTCGCCATGGCAGAGACCCCACGCATCCGCAGAACCAGAGCAGGTGGAAGAGCCTTCTCCTACATCGCAGCAAAGGCCTGGAACAAGCTCCCAGTCAACACCAGATGCTCCCCCCCCCCACTGCACACCTTCAGGAAGAGCCTCAAGACCTGGCTCTTCAACTGATCCGGAGCTGCACCCCCCCCCCCCCCCGTGTCTTGAGACCCTCAAGGGTGAGTAGCGCACCTTTAAAAAACCCTGCTTGATTGATAAGAGGCAAGTAAGTTTTACTTTATAGTATCTCCTTTGATAGTCATACACACTGAAGAGAATAGCAAGCATTCCCCACTGCAGAGGTGGGAAGCCTTTAATACAGTAATCAGAGCCAACAAAAGACAAGCTTTCCAGTAAGGAAGCTTAGTCTATTGTTCAAAGGTACTGAAGACCAATCCGTAAATAAAGGCTAGAAAAAAATACAAGTTATGAACAAGAACATGGATTTATATGTGCATTTTCATCTCATGCAAAAAAAAAAAAAAAAAAGGGACATGAAAAATTGTAGAGCATGGACTATTCAAAACATGGTTTATTTTCAACCTCATTAAATGCTGAACAGCCTGAATGGCAAATGTCACTGTGAAAGAGTTTTAATTCATTCGAAAATAATAATTAATTAATTCAAGTGCCTTAGTTAGAATGACTAGGCAGCAGTCTATTCAAATTTACTGAAAAAAAAAGTGTTTGTTTATATATTATATACAAGATTTCTATATGCATAAGACTTTCTCACTTTCAAAAAAGTCAAAGTTTAATAAAGCCACAGCAATGGATTTTGTGCTTAAATCTCACTTCTGGAAGGAAGGGTAAAGGATGGCTTAAAGAAACAATGTCAAGGCCGCTTAGCAGAAACCCTGCACTGTAGTTAAAGCAAACTATTGTTCATAATGCGTGATGTAGTTTGTAGGAAATTTTAGTTTGTGTATTTACTACCATATTATGCTGTACTCTGTACCCTTCATTATAATAATTAGATTCAATGTTACCATGTACACAGTCCGCCTTATTGTGAAATACCAGCACTCACTCAGACATGGCTAATCATAAAATAAGCTGCTGCATCATGTAGGTCAAGAGGATTAGCATTAAAAGCCACTGTTCCCTTTTTTTTGCAAGAAATTACGTTTTTGGAGCAAAATAGTTGTCTGACAAGAGAGGAAAAAAAACTTTGATAGACTCTGGGACAGGAGTATTGCTTTGTAACCAAAGCTATAGCCATTGATTCACCTTTTTTTCCCCTCTGTTTTCTAAAAAGAATCATTACTTTTCCACAGGGAGGACTCCCATTTTAAAAACCTTTTGTAACTGAGTATCTACATCTTTCACTACTGGCAAAGAAGTAAGCACTGAGGGGCCGATTACGAGCTTGGCGGTCCGCTAGACCTTCAGTGGCAGTGTGACGGTGCTCTGACTGCCATATTAAGAGTTGGGCGGTCTGAACGTCATAGGACCACTGCTACCGCCAGGGATCCGCATTGCCTCAGGGCCAGGGAATGCATGTAGGAGGGATGGAAATAACTTGGACCCCCAGTTCCTGCACGGCATGGAATTACCAGTATATGCTGTGCAGAAATGTGCTGTGGCGCTCCCATTGCGGTGCCTTTCCAAGGCTCAGATATGAGTCTTTGAAAGGCAACACCATGGGACCGCTGCTGCAGAACCGCCCTATCTGTACGTCAATCGGAATACAGCAGGCACGAAGACTACGGGTTAGGGGGTCTTGGAGTGGGGCCAAACTCTTAATTGGGCCCTTAGTACTAGCAACACTATAAGAAAAGTATGGTGACATTCTAAGGCTGGAATATCACTCATAATATTCCTAGGCCTTAAAATGTGTTTTCATCTGGCACAGGAAGACGATGTGTTGAGAATGGTACTGCAAAATCCGAAAAACTTTGTTTCACATCCATTGATGTTTATCCATTATCATATTCCTGGCATGTCTGTAAAGAGTCAAAGGGAATGAAAACAAAAATGTTCATTTCCGCTGAGATCCAACTGAAGACTACTGCTTCAGTCTAGCTAAGGAAATAGGCATACAAGAAAGAATTAAAATGAATACCCACCGCTTTTTCAAAAAGTTATTCCCACATGCCCTAGGTATTATCTTACACATCAGATTATCTTTTTTTTTTTCCTTCTCAGAATAAAATTCTTGAAACTGTCATTTATCTAGTCAAGTCTGTGAAACTGGACCTTTTTTTTTTTCCATTTGAGGCAACACTTGTGCGTGTTTAACTTATGAATGTTTCATGTCAGGGGTACAGCAAGAAGCACCTTAACAACTGCAGTATTGAAGTCCATTTGACTTTGTAATTCAGTAGGTTGTCATGAAGATCCAGTATTGAAAATATCTTCAAGATAATGTATCTTCTCTTTTGTACCGGCATTACAAATATGTTTAGGAATATATGCATACCACAAATTCATAAAATAAATGTATAGATATATACATACACATATACATATACACACACACACACACACACACACACATATATATATATATGCTGGCAAACAACTGGTCATGCTCATTCCAGCAATGGGGAGTGGACTGGCAAGATGGCCGACAGCATTCATTAAGAGCAAACTCCATGAAACATTAATGAAAATCCTTCAACATCCTGTGACAAACATCAAAGACGCTTGTACACAGCTATATTAACTGGGAGACCGATGGCTGCTACTGATTACTGCTTTTAACATGGTCATTTGTCTCCAAAGACTGTTATCCTGCGATAGGTGAGCTGTGTTGTACAGGAACGTGGTGGTCTGCAGTCTGTGGAGAGTGTGCTGAGGGATGCAAGGAGACTGTGGAGCCCCTGGAGGCGGGAGCTGACTACCTTTTTCCTGCTGTGGTACTGTTGGGACAGGAGAGGGAGCAGTAACTTAGATATAAGAGTGCCGTGGTTGCTGGGGCTGGGCAGGAGAGGAGGAGCTGGTTCGCTACCTCCAGCGGCCTGGCCTCCCCACTCCCTGTCGGAGGTCGAGTGGGCACCCTAAACTACAGAGGACCACCTGGAAGCACAGCAGATGGACCTTGGAAGTGAAGGAAGAGAACTGAGCGGCTGACACACAAGGGTACAGTCTGAACCTCCAGATGAAGAGGCGGGTGACAGTACAAAGGGACGCAGCCGGTCCCATCGTGTACACCGTGACGCTAGACTGGACAGCGGTGATGTGTGTAGGGGTGAACAATGCCCCAGGGGCCTGAACTCCGCCAGTCCACTGGATGCTAAGACCTAGAACCAGCAATACTCAGGGCTGAGACAGTGTAGTAAGCACCAAGGGAGCAGCATACCTCTCACTGGGGTGATGCACCCAGTCTTGCCTCGGACAACACTTGGAAACAGTAATACTAAGAGGGTGCAGATGGTGAGAGGAGCGCAGCGAAGTGGTATATCTCTCACTAGTGTTACAAATACAGTCCTGCCTTGGGGCCAAACTACCATACATCTCCATGATGGGCCAGGCAAGGGCCCTGTAATCCTCTTAACAAGCCATGATGGACAGATATATTGACTATACTAGAGACACACAGACACCTATAGAGAGAGAGATAGGCAGCAAAGTTCCCCTTAGGCATCTACGGTGCCAAGATTTTAGCAGCAATTGAAACAAGAATTGGCATAGCCAATAGGTCTCGCTTTTGGGACCATATAAGCATTTAGTTATGCAGCAGAATATCTTTTGTGCAACAATATCAACTGTTGCCTGGCTGAACACGTATAAGGTCCCAAAGGCAAGACCTATTGGCTATGCCAATGATTGTGTGCGCGCGCAAAGGGCATGGATGGGAGAGGGAGTGGTGTGTTAAAGGGCCCTAGAAGAGTGATAGTGTGTTGTTTCAGAAGGACATGTTCCCATCATTTCTAGGTCACAACGCAGCACCCATCGAATGTTTTACAAAGTGCCAGTGCTAGTCACACGATCCTCCCTCTCAAGCCTGGCAGGGCTTGGGTGGACCCACCCTAAAGACACATTGGTAGAGAATGAAGGAACACATAGTTTCTGCTGATATGGCTGAGTGGCGTGTGGTGAATTTCGGAATAGGGGTGGAATACTAAAGAATCAAAGATGAAACAAATAACAAGGCCCGATGCTCACTGCAAAGTTTAAGGGCACAATCTAATGAACTCATGTGAGTCAGGTGTGCCTGATAACACATCAACTCCACTGAAAAATCTCCCACTCTCTGGTCATAAAAGCCACAATAAGACCAGCGCTGCATGTTTGGAGTGTGTCGTCACAGCGCCTGGAGTACTGGTGGTTTCACGGCAGACGCTTTTAGGTCGATCTTATTTTGAAGGTGGAGTGGTGCATGTGGTTTTCAGTATATATAGTTCAGTTTGCAATTTTGTTCGCATAATGCAATTGAGCCTCTGCTTAACTGCCATGCAGCCGTCTAACGAACATGGGATGGTTTAAGAACAATGCCGGCTTGTGTGCTCGAATTATCACGTAACTTTTTTTTTCTTGAAAATGTGAGCGAGTGGCTGTCTCTCCGTGTCAGCTGTCGGTAATGCACTAGTGTGATGGGGAGGGGCTGACCCCTACTAAACTGTGAAATCACAAGGATCGGCGTGAAGCAGGTTATGTGCTGCCTCCTCCGAAGATCTGGCCGCAGAGGTATAAAGGGATTATGGGGTGACCCAGAGCTCGCATTACTTTAGAAGCCCCAAAAGAAACAGAGTGTCTCAACCCTCATGTTTACGATGCGGAGTAGAAGAGGGAAAGGATCGGGTTCGAGTCTTGCTGAGTCTTTAACGTGTGAACTAAAAATATTGATTGGAACAAATAAAATTGCAATGATTTTAATAAACAATGCATGCAGATTTAAATTAATGAAATTGGGGATGGGTTGACCCCTACTTAACCGTTAAATCACAAGGATCGGAGTGAAGCAGGTTATGCGCTGCCTTCTCTGAAGATCTGGCGGCAGAGGTATAAAGGAATTATGGGGTGACGGGCACCAAGGGAGATTGTGAAGCTTTGAAGTGGAAAAGGAAGACAAAGAGAGGCGGGTATTGAGAAAGGCAACGATCTGCATTTGTGAAAACACAGTGCATCTACAAACAGAACAGTGGTGCGCGCTCTAAAAGGAATTTTTTTTTAAAAAAGCATGGCAAAGGTGCATGTGTGCACGCTCAAGTGGAAGGGGTGGGGGGGATTGCTCGCGCTAAGCAGCAGTTTGCCCTTTTTCAAAGTACTCACTTGTGCTTGTGGCGCACCGCTGCACACTCCCGCAAGCTGTATGCGGCCACAAGCACGAGTATGTGCTTGGAAAAAGAGCTGCACGACGGCTAAAGGTCTCCGATGCGGTGCATGTGCACTGCGTAGGCGAGACCTAAAAATGAGGAAAGATCTTGCACAAACAACCTCGGTTTTGTTGGCTTCCCAGAGAGAGTGGAAGGCAATATGCCAGAAGGATACACAGAACGCTGGATCACAGACACACTATGCCCTTTAGGATTATTTGAGGTGTTTATTGTGGAACGTACACACAGAACACTGGCCTCGGCGCCCCTTCCCAGCCCCCAAATAAGAGTAATTATAGCCAGAATTGTAAATTACAAAGACAGAGAAGTCATATTGCAACATGCACAAAAAACTAGAGACAAACAAGGTGAGGGTCGTCCAGTTGGCATTTTCCTAGATTACATCGGAGTGCAGAAACAGCACAAATCCTTTGATTCTGTCAAGCTAAATCTTGGAACGATGGGGATGAAGTACATGCTGATGTTTACAATCAAACTACTTTTTCACAACACCAGAGAATGTATGGGAGTGGCTGGAGCTCTGAGACAGAACAAAGGGAGGACTGGATGCTACAACTGCTGCGGAGCGACAGGGGTATTTGACAGGCATAGCCGCCAATATAGAGCCGGGGAACCTGAATGTGCCCACCCAGCGCACACAGATTACGGTGGGTGAGGAAGATACCCTGGTGACTGAGACACTTAGCGCTGAAGTGCTATTGGTGAACAATGGTGAGGAGGATCGCACTTAGAAATCTGAGAACGCCATGACAGAGATGAGGTCCCCATGAGGATTTCTGTTCTCTACTGGACTCCTGAAGGGGTCAAATAGGTGTTATTAACAAACTATATTCGCTGCAACATACGTTTTAACTGAATTGTCTATAAATCTACTGCTGCAGATAGTTGATGCTAGCTTTTGCCGTTGATCGCATAGTCGATCAGAGGCCTCTCTTCCTCCAATGTACATGGTCTAATGGCAAGCACTAACGGGAGGCTTTTTTAATGACCTCCTACAATGTGCGATGCTTCAATGAACATGTTAAGTGATATAAAGTGATTACATACTTTAGGAGGCAGACAAATAAATTGGCATTTCTACAGGAACACGCCTAATAGGCACAGAGGCGGATAAGCTTCACAGGAAATTGAGGGGTCATATGTACTCCTCTACCTGATTGCCCCACTGGATAGCCCCTGTGGCCCCCCTTCAGCACTTAGGCATGGAGGCAGGAATACAGGCTAGATCTATATTAGTATATGCATTCACAACAGGATGATCAGCACACACTAAAGCCAGAAATTCGAGTTGAGTATTAAAATTCGCCACAAATAGTTTAATGGAGACATATTTAAATTTTCAAATCCTTTATTCTTTTTAAATCTTCAAGACGTAGCCAACACGTTTCGTCCCGTCTCGAGACCTCTTCAGGGCTTGATCATGTAAAGATTTTCTAAATGTGAAGTATCGTCTCTGGTGTGTAAAAGGATAAAAACTCCTTACTCTTCCCAACAGGTTGAGAACTGTCAATTCCAAAATTCCTAAGCGTTTCGTCAGAGTGTTTCAGGCCAATGTCGGCCACCGCATCTGATGCCAGCGGTATTTGGCGGAGACGGGCTGTCTCCACGAGTGATCTCCCTGTAAGGTATCCGTATGTCGAAGGGATCCTTGTAAATCTTTTGCTATATTATTTGATTGAAAGGAGATCTGCTTTGTTAATGTGTATGCTCTAAACATAGATGACAGACAGTCCTTCATGAGCCTTATGGAGCCACTTGTACCATATGTAACAATACCAATAATATGGGTTGGGGACTTTAACTGCGTGTTGAATGGAGATACAGATCAGCACCCCCTCTCAGTTTCATGAATAATGCAACATGACACAAAGTCTAATTGAGATGATGGACGGACTCGACTGTTGATGTATGGTGTTAGCTCCACTTGGAGAATACTCATGGCACTCCTAATCTCATAACACGTGTAGTAGACTAGACCGCTTCCTGATAACAAAAGAAACTCCATCTATCCTGTGAGAGAACACAGGATAGATGGAGCACAGTACCACTATAGGTTTTGGTCTGACCACTCCTCCCTGATCATTGATTACTTGGGTGCGCCAAGCAGACTCCAACCAGTGCCAGTATGGAGGCTATGACCGGAGACGCTACAGAACGCTGTGTTGCAGGAAGAATTGGAGGGGGGCCCTAAAAGGTTATTTTGAAATGAACTGGGGCGCATCTGACACTGGAACCATTAAATGGTAAGCACTAAAATGTGATGTCAGGGGTGAATGCATTCGTAAGGTGGTGGGACTCACAGATACTCTCCCTTACAAAGCGTGACAGCACACGGTTACCGGAGCCAATATCTTGCACACACACAAGAACCCACGGGGATAGGATCACGGTACGGAGGAGTATCTGACTGGATGCCCACTCCCCCAGCCTTCTGAAGAACAATGGGAGAGCTTGGATAGACAGCTTACAAAAGAGGAGCAACCAAAGTCACTCAAGGAGATGCCACATAAGACACCAGGCCTCAATGGTCTATCCCCTGAATTCTACAAAAGCTATGCACACCTGGTAATCGAAAAATGATAGAAGTGTATCTAGAAGCCAAAAGGGGGATAAACTGCCAGCAATGATGAGGGAAACATTCATAGTGATGGTCCCTAAACCAGATAGAGACATCACTCAAATGGGAATATATAGACCATTCTCCATGATCAATATCAATGACAAATTATTAGCTAAGGTTCTGTCTGACAGACTTTGGCAAGTCGTTGGCACACTAGTACATGAGGATTAGTGTGGCTTTAATTCTGAGAGGAGTACTGTGCATAATAGTCGTAGGCTAATATATGCACTCCATTCTATGGCAACTATAGATTTTGAATGGTACCTAAGTGGCCCTAGACATAGAAAAGGCGTTCGATACTGTGGAGTAGGATCACGTTTAAGGTGTTGTCAAACATGTGCCTTGGATCAACTTCTAGAAAATGGGTGTGCTTGTTGTACACATTGCCTACGGGCAGGATGAGATTGGGAGGCATGGTGTCAGCAGCCTGGAATGTAGAATAAGGGACCAGGCACGAATGCCCCCTGTTGCCCATGTTCACACTAGCTCTAGAACGGCTGGCAATAATACAGTGGAGAGTATTGTACAGCTGGGGAACAGAAACTGAACATGCAGCGCATGTCGTTTCTATGTACGCAGATGATATGCGGATTTATTTATGGAAAACACACTCGTTGAAGCCCTTGCTGATGGCTGAATTAGAGAGGTTGTAATACAACAGTGCTGAGCAGTAGTTATGCCAAGTCAGTTTTGGAACAAACTCCCATTGTCAATAGTCGGCGGTGTTGCATTGGCAAAGATGGTGTTATTACCATGTTGCCTTTATCATCTCCTGAATGAGCTTTGCATAATCACAAGAGCTAAATTATGCAGCAGGGTTGACTTAACTATGTGGCAAAAAAGGCAAACCACGTGGCATAACCCGGCACAATTTCCGATAATATTTTTCAAGTTTCACTCTTGTTAGCACTGTTTGGGAATAGTTTGCACCTCATTAGTACCCGTTTAACGCCCAAATATAGTAATAAGGTAAGGAAAGGTGACCAGTCAATCTTTGCAAAGAGCTTTCCACAGTGCAACACCACGTGTTGCTACATTCTTAGTAACTTTTGAACTGTTTGAGCAAGAAACATTTTTTTGTTGTTAAAATCTGCAGTTTATGGACAACGTGGCAAATACAGAAAATGTATAATAATGCGAAAAATGCTGTGGATGCACAATCGCATAATTCTAGTGGTTCTGTTTCTAGGGCACTGAAGGCTGAATGGCAGAAACCAGAGTAATCAGGCCATCAAAAATGGGATGGTAATGTTACCCTACCGCTAACAGACACAAAGTGGAAGCAGGCATGTGAGCACGTACAAACAATCTCAAGTAATGATACGTTTCAATAACAATACACAAGAGAAACGGGGTAAAAGGCAGAGAATGATTGCACTTATCATCAAATCAGGTCAAAAATATACCTTTTTTGGGTGCCAAGGATCAGAAGGTTAAATACCCCTAAACCCCCCTTAGGATCAGAGATCCTACAAATTGTAAACACATCACTGTGATCCAGCACTCCACATAGTCATTTCAGATTATAATCATAAAATATGTCTGTCCATGTTACGTTTCAGTTCACAAATTTTAACTTCTTGCACTAAACTTATTACACTTCCTTAAAATAAGTCAGAATTTTTCCAATCAGAGCATCTGACTACCCCTGGTATGAGCAGGAACGGGCCCATTTTATGAACAGGAAGTGGATCTGTGAAGAGCTACATAGTTACTGGCAGACTGTTAATGAATTACGCAAAGGTACTAGTTTGCCTATTGCCGAGTCTGTCCGACAAGATTTGCACAATGAAGCGAAACCACCAAATAGGATGAAATACAATACAAATTTGTTTTATTGGGATTGGTACTGGCACAGAGAAGAATAGTCATCCGATAGCTCAGGTCACAGGGGCCAGAGACAATAGTTTGGGATAAAGATATTATGGAATGAGCCACTGCAGAGGAAATACGAACGAAAATAGTGTGCACAGACGAGAACTTGCATTATGATGACGAGAGAACGGATGGTTGGAATTGAGGAGAACTCCGTATTTTGTACCATGCCACCATGTAAGTGATAATGGTAATTTTATTTCTTCTAATGTGTAAGTGTAACGGATAAATACAATTTTATAATGTTACTTGGCCTAGTGCCCCCCCACTAGCACAAATCAAACCAAGGTCAATGAAAATCACTGAGCGAGTTTCCCATTGGCCTTGGTTTGATGCTTGCTTGTCACATGCGCTAGGCCCACCCACACAAGTAAGGTAGCATTTTTATAAGGACAAGTGGGAAAACGCTGGATGGTAGGAATGTTGTGGATTCCTGCTGGTTCTGGAAGTTTAAGTCTCAGAAATGCAAGAACAATGTGCAACAGTATGCAAAGTTTGAGGTTTGTGGGCATTGTGGGTAAGAAATCTTTGTGGGATCTATGCAAGGCATACTACCCTAGACTCCCCTGGGTGTCTAGTTTTCAGAAATTTCTGGGTTTGGCAGGTTTCCCTGGGTGGCTATCTATTCCAAGCCAAAAAACACGCCGTTACCAAATCAGATTACTTTTCTGACCGGAAATGTCGAAGTCGCCACATTGTATTTTGGGGACTTTCCTGTTGTAGGTACTAGACCTATCCACGCAAGTAATGTACCATTTTTATCAGAAGACCTAGGGGAATGCTGGGTGCAAGGAAGTTTGTGGCTCCCCACAGATTCCAGAACTTTCCATCACAGAAATTGGAGGATAAAGTGTTTTTTCAGCCAAAGTTTGAGGTTAGAAAGGGATTCTGGGTGAAACAACATGGTGAGAGTCACACAAGTCACCCCATCCTGGATTCCCCTAGGTGTCTAGTTTTCAGACATGTACAGGTTTGCTAAGTTTCCCTAGTTGCTGGGTGAGCTATGGCCCAAAATACACAGCTACTCCCATCTTTGCAAAAAAATAAGTTCAGTTTTGAGTGGAAAAATGTGATGTATCCATGTTGAATTTTAGGCCGTTTCCTGTTGCAGGCACTAGGTCTACCCGCACAAGTGAAGTAACATTTTGAAGCATAGAATAGCAGGATATCTATTACCAATAATATTTTGTTGCATTTGTGCCTTCCACATGTATGCCAGTGTGTAAGAAAAGGAAATTTTGAAAAATACCCTCAATCATATGCTTTTACGGGTGCCCAAAAAAATCAAGACATACAAATAACCACTGGTCCTAAACTCCATATCTTGTGCACATTTCAGAAACACAGATTACCTTGATACCTAGTTTTCACTTTACATATTTCACCATATGAACATGTCTATACTTGCTACACTATTAAAAACCATTGTACAGTGCAGATCAGTTGTTGGTTCTAGGTACCGCAGGTTCTTGGAGAACCTACAAACCCTATATATCTTTACAATCAAAAGGGTCTAATGAATGTAATGGTACACTGTTTTTGTAAATCAGCCATAGTTACAAAAAGGTACAGATGAAAACATTGTCACACATGGCTGTTTTCTCCTACTCATATTCAATATTTCTTTATTTCAACTGTTAGTTTCATTGAGAAGACTATGAGGTATCTACACATATGACCTCTTTCTGAATTTGGAATGTTGCCTACTTTGCAGAAATATATAGCTGTCCTGGATCACCCATGGGTTTCACACTGCTTTCCACCATTAACGGGAAGTAGGTTGAAAGCACAAAATTGGAAAAATGGGCTCTCTTTTTGAAGAATGAGCCAACAGTGGTAGTGTTTTTTGATCCAGCTCTGCATTTACCTGAAAGCTGGAAAGATGCGGACTTTAGCACATCAAACCATTCGTGGATGTCATTTTTATGAAAAATAACCAGACACTTTTATACAGAGCACTTTCTTCCTATTTTCCCACAAAAACTCAAAATGTAGCTATATTTGAGCCAGTTTCATAGTCTCCTCCAGGGGAATACACAAACACTGGATATCTTTGGAATCTCCAGGAAGCTGGAAAACAGGACACAAATTTGGTATGGATATCTTATGTGGAGTTATGGAGGCCTAAGCATGAACTATCCCAAATAGCAAAAATGGGCTCAGCGCTGGGTGGGAAAAGGCCTAGCAACAAAAGGGTTAAGGCAATGCTGTATTTCAGAGTCCATTGGTGAAGCCTGGGGCATTATTTGGCTGGTAGGGTGCCAGGCCCACTGAAAGCTGCACTACAGACTTCACTATGCAGCTTTCCCTTGAGAAGTTCTGAGATCCTGTTGACACCTTAGCTGTTAGCGTAATGAATCTGGACACCTAGTAAGCAATGGAGTAACAGGTAAATCAGCATGCAGTTTATAAGCCACCCCCTTTACTCTGAATCGCTTTGCATTGAGTGCTTGCTTATTGGATGTCATACAACTACATTTTTTGTCTGCCTGCGGCCCAAATAAAATTATCGCCAGTAAAAAAAAAAAATAGAAAACAAAACATTCTGAAGCTTTTACTATGCTTCCTGCCTCAAACATGTCAGTTTCATTGATGATAATTTTCTTATTGATACCACGTGACAAAATCCACGTGCAGCGAGAATTTACAAATCTTAAGTCAAACTTACCATTTGGTTAGAGAATAAAAGCCTTTTACTGACCACCTTCGTGAAAGCTCTATATACTGGTGGTTTTCAATAGAGAACCTTCTGATCTTCCTATGATACCAGAAGAGCTTGCTGCCGTCACAGATGTAGCAGACATCTGGCAGACCTTTTTTACTGAAGGCATTAAGGGTAGATTCAGCCTTTTTCTCTGAAGGATTAATGAAGATGAGGGTACTACTGAATGCCTTTTAGGCAACTGTGTGACCACAATGGAATCTGGTAGTTTCAGTCCTTCAGAATGAGTGTGATAAGGAATCTATTAAAATGCTAAAGATAATGCTGAATCCTCCACAATTGTAGGCGTAGGCTGCCTTAGGATAAAAATCCAAAGAATTTTGCATGATGCCGAAGAACACAGTTGTGTTCCTTATGGAATAGACGAGTGGACGCTTACAGACACCCAGCTCTAATGTTCCGTGAAGAGATGGGTCACAAAGGGTCCAGATTTTAGCGGCCCAAGGGTAAAGGTGCTACAGAAGTGCTCAGGTAATAATGGTTTGAAAGAAAAGGGAACACAAATACACTGGGCCTCATTATTGTGTAATCTCAGAGAGGGAGAACGCTGATGGAGCACAGTTGCTAATGTTTCCTAGAGAATGCAGTTATATATGGCCTTAGATGTTAATTCATCCGAGGTTAGACAGCAAACATCAACACCAAGAAGCCGTTCACAAGGGCCCAGATGCTAATGCTCAGAAAGGAGAGCAGACACAAAACTAGATAGAATGTGGACAGTGAAAGCAGCAGAAACAGACAATGTACTACGATCAATATTACACAGCTTATACCTGGAAAGGCTTCAGGAAAATCTCATCCATGGCCAAACGCCCATATTCTGTAAAGAGCTGAAAAAGAGAAATCCAGAAAACCAACAAATCATATTAGATAAAAAGACCAAGCTCTAAGCAATACATTTAGAAATACAGCCTGTACCAGGCAGTGTAGCACTGACCCAATAGCCAAATACAGAAGGGACAAGGGAAGCCAGAGTAGAGCGCGAACGACAATGTTCAAGATTTACAGCATGTTGGTAAACATTGTGCAAAAGAAGCAACACTCAATATATTTAATCACTATTTGATTACTGGAATGTTTCACAGCTATTGAAAGGTAAAACGGATAAGTTACTTAACTTTGGTAACATTCTTTCAGTGGATACGGATTCTAACCAAGGATTCCTCACCTTGTGAATTTGCCCAGATGCCAGACTGCATCTGGAAGCTCTTACAATAGCTCCAAGATTATAACAGGTAGTGCCTGTGGCCTCCATCACGTCTACAGACATGAGGACAGAAAGCTGCCCAAAGGCTCCACCCGTGAGCATGGACATCAGTGAAATCAACAGGCTGTTTCACGCCCAAGGACATGAAGCATAGGTGATACTGAATTTCACTGGCAGGTTGCAGAAGCTAGCTTGAAACTATATTATTTCCAGAAAATGCCACAAAACGCGGAGATGGTCAGTCTGTGAGGCATCTGCGGATGGATGCAGTATTCACCAGAAAGAGCGGTACCAAAGGTAATGAACATATTCTTATCATGAATATTTCTAACACAGATTCCTCACCTTGGAATTCGATATCGTAGCAATGACCACTCCAAGGAGGTAGGACTGAGAAGCAGCCTCTAGACCATGAAGTTCATAGACATGAACAGGTGGCCCTCTCTGCAGACATGTAAATCAACGCGGTAATGGCTGGTGAAATGATTAACAGATGCCTACCATATGTTTAAAAACTGAACGCACTTACCCAGAAGTAGACGCAGAGTTTTCTCTGATGGAATGGGCCATAAAGCTTTCAGGAGGTTTCTCTTCTTGCCAAGGCACACCATAGTTTGAGACACAGGTCAACATAGGGGTAGGTTCTGTTTATGAACTACCTTTCCATTCTTTGCACAAGTGAATCCAACTAACAGCTGATGCTCCGCCTGGTAGTTGTTAGTTCAATCAGTGTAGAAACTTGAAACACATCGACAGTCCAACCGATGGGGCCTCTTCCTCTTTAGATGGCTGCAGCAGAAAAAGGGAATCTCAGAACATGGACCACCCCACATGGGAAGGTGGCACTCCTTTAGGAGAAAGCATGCCCAAGTCCTAAATACTAAGTTGTCAGGAATATAAGACAGGCTACCAAGGCTCAACTGACAAGGCCTTCATCTCGCCTGCACCGTATGCCGAAGTAATAGCAATGAGAAACCGTTTCAAATGTCAAGATGCTCAGATCACAGCTGTCAAGACACTCAAAAGAAGCACATACCAGACTGGTTAGGACCAAACTAAGGTTATAGTGCGGCATAATGAAGGGGGCCAGAGGAACATATTGACCTCGACCTTGTTAGGTAGGTCGCTTCCCCTCTACACAGCACCGCCTGTGCGTCCTGTCCGTGCCCCAGCTGCCGCTGCTGAGGAAAGTTGAGGCCCTCCTCCACCCGCAGGCTATCACCTGCGCCTCATCCCTGGCGGCCAGTTGTAGGCCTTAGGTCTGTACTATTGTTCATTGTACTGCCCGTATCGTTTTCTTTTTTGCTGTCTGTGACTGCTGTTGTCTGTCTTCCCCCTGTGCCTGTATTTTCCCCTGTACACTTCTCTCCTTCTGTTCCCATCGTTACCCCGTGATTCTGTGCCCGTTTTTCCTTCTGTGCCCCCATGATTCTGTGCCCATTTTTCCTTCTGTGCCCCGTTTTCCTTCTTTGCCCCCGTGATATGTGCCCATTTTTCCTTCTGTGCCCTTGTGATTCTGTGCCCGTTTTTCCTTCTGTGACCCCTGTGATTCTGTGCCCGGTTTTCCTTCTGTGCCCCACGTGATTATGTGCCCTTGCCTTCCGTGCCGTTCACCGCTCCCGTTCCTGCCGCTGCGTCCCCTGTGGCCCGCCCCCCTGACTGCCCATTCGCTGCCCCTACCTCCCACCTCCCAGCTGCTCCTCCCTCCCACCTCCCCATATATGGCGGCCGCTGTGGCGCGCCTAAGACAAGCCCGTCCGCGCCTGGACCAATCCCTGGCCCAGCGAACGCCACAACGCCCGCCTCTGCTACGACTCCAGCACCCTCCACGCACTTAATGCCGGACGATCACGCACCTGCTGCCTGGCCGCCCAGAAGCGCACCCAAGGACCCTTCTCCTGACAGGACTGCAGCTTCACCAGCATCCGGCCCACCTACCAAAGAACCCAACCACCTCAGATGCATTCTTCTCAACACCCACTCCGCACGCAAACACGCCGTGGAACTCTGGGACCTACTGGACTCCAACACCCCAGACGTCGCCTTCCTGACGGAGACCTGGCTGAACCCCTCCTCGGCACCCGACATTGCCATAGCCATTCCGGAAGGCTATAAGATCACCCACAGGGACTGCACCAATGGAGCAGGAGGAGGAGGAATCGCCATCGTCCACAGGAACACTCTCAAAGTCTCAACCAACACCGACAACACTCTCAGCACCGCCAAACACCTGCACTTCCAGATCCACACCGATCCCAACACCACCCTCAGAGGAACCCTCATCTACAGACCCCCCCGGACCATGAGCACAGTTCAGCAACTCCATCACCGACCTCGTCAGCACACACGCCCTCACTCAAGAAGCCCTCCAACACCTACACTAGCAAGAAAGCTAGCTGGTTCACCGAGGACCTCCAGGCCTCCAAGCAAAACTGCCAAAAACTCGAAAAAAAAACTGGATCCGTGAACGAACACCGGAAAGCTACACAGCCCACAAGAACGCCACCCGCAGACACCAACACCTCACTAGATGCACCAAAAGGACCTCCTTCAAAGACCGCCTAGACAACAACGAACACAACAGCAAAGAGCTCTTCAACATCGTGAAGGAACTCTCCAACCCCAGCTCCAACACCAACGACTTCTCACCTTCGCAAGACCTGTGCGACTCGCTTGCCACCTTCTTCCATCGCAAGACATCCACAACAGCTTCAACGCCGTCACCAACCCGGCAACCACTGAGACCCCTGCTCCCACGACCACCACCCGCACCAAACGCCTGATCGCCTGGACCAACATCAACGACACCATCAAGATTATGACACCGTCCTCTCCGGAAGACCCCCTGCCCACACCACATCTTCAACAAAGTCAGCAGCACCATTGCACTCCATCTTCGGAAAACCATCAACATCTCCTTCGAGACAGCGACCTTCCCGGAGAGCTGGAAGCACGCAAAGATCAACGCCTTACTCAAGAAACCCAAGGCGGACCCCAAGGACCTCAAGAACCTCCGACCCATCTCCCTGCTCCCGTTACCGGTGAAGATCATCGAAAAGGCAGTCAACAAACAACTGACCAGCTTCCTCGAGGAGAAGAGCATCCTGGACCCGTCCCAGTCCAGGTTCCGCAGCAACCACAGCACCGAAACTGCCCTCATCGCCGCCACTGATGACATCAGGACCCTGCTAGATAACGGAGAAACCGCGGCCCTCATCGTCCTGGACCTGTCAGCCGCCTTCGGCATGGTCTGCCACCGCACACTACGGACACGCCTCTACGACGCCGGAATCCAAGAGAAGGCCCTGGACTGGACCTCCTCCTTCCTCTCCGGCAGAACACAGAGCGTCCGCCTGCCCCCCTTCCGCTCCAAAGCCACCAAGATCATCTGCGGCGTACCCCAAGGCTCATCCCTCAGCCCAACGTTGTTCAACGTCTACATGGCACCACTCGCCCACATCGCACGATGGCACGACCTCAACATCATCTCCTACGCCAAAGACACCCAGCTGATCCTCTCCCTCACCAAGGACCCCCACACTGCCAAAACCAACCTCCACGAAGGAATGAAGGCTGTCGCCGACTGGATGAGGAACAGCCAACTGAAGCTGAACTCGGACAAGACGGAGGTCCTCATTCTCGGATCCACCCCCTCGGCCTGGGATAACTCCTCATGGCCGACTGCACTAGGAACACCCCCAACACCCGCGGCCCACGCACGCAACCTAGGGGTCATCCTCGACTCTACCCTCTCTATGACGAAGCAGGTCAACGCCGTCTCCTCCTCCTGCTTCAACACCCTCCGCATGCTTCGCAGGATCTTCAAGTGGATCCCCACCGAAACAAGAAGGACGGTCACCCAGGCCCTCGTCAGCAGTAGACTGGACTACGGAAACGCACTCTACACAGGAGCCCCGGCCAAACTCCTGAAACAGCTTCAACGCATCCAGAACGCCTTCGCACGCCTGATCCTCAACGTCCCTCGCCGCAGCCACATCACACCCCACCTGAGAGACCTGCACTGGCTGCCTGTCAACAAGAGGATAACCTTCAAACTCCTCACCCACGCACACAAGGCAATCTACAACACCAGACCAACGTACCTCAACAGCCGACTCAGCCTCTACACCCCCACCCGCCAGCTTCGCTCTGCAGACCGCGCCCTCGCCACCGTCCCCCGCATCCGAAGAGTGACCGCCGGCGGAAGATCATTCTCCCACTTCGCCGCCAAGACATGGAACACTCTTCCCCATCCGCCTGCGGCAGACCAAAGACCTTCTGACCTTCAGAAGACTTCTCAAGACCTGGCTCTTCGAACAGTAGCAGCTCCCCCCCCCCCCCCCCCCCCCCCCCAATGCGCCTTGAGACCCTCTTTACTAATGCCATGATTGATTGATTGAACATATGCATATAAAAGGTGACTAGAATAAGGCTGATCAGGCAAACAAAGAAAGGCTCATAGGACTGATAAAAAACCCTAAACTGTGTTCAGAGACAAGCCATGAAAGCCAAAAGCAAGAGAAACAACACATAGTTCTGTTTGTACAGGGTGGACTTGTTTCTCTGCTTATGAGGTGACAAACTGAGATCATCAGCCGGAATATACGGACTTGTTGGAGGAGCGGGTTAGCAGTCAAAATTACATTTCCAGTCGAAGATCGAAACCTCTCAGGTACTTCTGCTCAGACTCTGCGATTGGAGGTGTAGACCCTGGAAATTTGAGTGTAACTCTGTACAACTGCTGGGGTAGCAGACCCTCCTGAAGACGCAGTCCAAGTGCAGGTCATACGTTCAGTGGTAGGAGTTCCGAGTATCAAACCCTCCAAGCTCTGCCTGGGGCTGTTCTCGAGTGCCACCCTTCATCCGTTAGGACCCACAAGTCACTGGCAGAGGTGGAAACTTTTACAGGAGCCTGGAGACACATCAAGGGTAGAACATGTTTCTTAGGTACCCTCAAAGAAAAAACACTGAGCGTTGAAGACCAGACTGAGTGTTTTTCAGAGGTAGCAAACAGATTTCCAAAACACATAAAAGGTGATGGGAGGATGCTTGCACAAAGTCTAATCATTGGCAGTCTCTGGGGATAGCATTCCAACCCATCGTTCTTTTGCTCACCATGCCACCTCAGATTAGACCCAGTCATATGCAAATCAGCTTTGACCCAGCGCAAAAGGGACCAATCCAGCCTGGACTACCAAGCCAGGTCCTCTCTAAACCGAAACACAAGCAACCCAGTGTGTCACCCTAAATGGAACAGGTATGCCCAGACGTGGGTCCCGTGCACATTGTGCCACTGAGACCAAGCTATACCTGCTTGAGGAGCCCTAACTAGGCTAGACTGTTCCCAATAGAGCAGAGTCAAGACTGATTTGCATATAGCTGGGTCCACCCTTAAGTGGCATGGTGTGCAAAATAACAATGGGCTGGGATGCGGCCCAAGTAATTTCCAGTGGTTGAAAACAATTCAAGCATGTAATCCATCACTTTTTTATATACTTTTGCAAACAGATTTACAGGACAAGCATGCTGAGTGTGCTCTCCAGAAATAGATTCCACTGGTGGTCAGCAGTATAATACCGTCAAGTTTGTCTGGCCCAAATTTTGAGTGATGCTGCCAGGTGATCGACAGAAATCTCATTAAGTGCTAGCCATCGCCAAAGACTGTAAGCATCCAAACAGAGGAAAAGATTCACCACTCTACGCTGCTTTTTCCATGTTGTCTGTCAGCACTTCAACCATCTTGCCCTTGAAATAAGGTATAAAGGCCTTTAAGGTGAGCCAAATGGCTTACAAATTCAGAATATTTATATGACAGTAAGGCTCCATTTGACAGCAGGGACCTCTTTCCTTCATCTCGTCCAGATGGCTTCCCAATATCAGAGAGCAGGATGGTAATTTGGTAGTGGCCCGACCCCACTACAGAGCAGAGATGCCACAAGAGGGACTGCAGGGCCAGCGCATGCAAGTAAGTACCCTGGAGGTTCTGGCACACAATCCAGTGCCTGGAGTCCAAGACCAGCCCAACCTGAGCAAGTGCCAACATTTGTAACTTCTGTTTTCTGAGGAGACCTTAAATTGGTCTACGGCCGCAGTCCTTTTGGGGGATCAGGAAGGAGAAAGTGTAACATCCTACTTCTCTCTCAAACTCCACTACCAATTCTATTACCCTTTTGGCGAGTATAATCGCCTCTTTTGACAAGATACTGGTGTAATCTGCCAAAATCATAGATGAAACAGGAAGGAAGTGAAGAGGACCAACCAGAAAAGGAAGGGCATAACCAACATGGATAATTTAGAGAACACCTTGGAATATCAATAAGCAGGCAATCCTATAGTCTGAATCCACTGATCTCAAGAGGAGGTCCGAAGGTAAATTATCGATCTCGAGGAGCAGTGCCGAGTGAAAAAGAGGACAAAGAGTGCTGCTACTTATGCTGACCACAACCTTTGGCATTGCCCCTACCCCTGCCACCACTAAAAATCTGCATGGATTGCTCTGTGGCTTGCAAGGGTAGTCACTGGTGATTTAAGAGACCCTTTGAGTATCCTCTGAGCTTCTTGTACTGCTGATGGAGCTGCTAAGCAGGGGAAAGTAACTCCAATATGCAGCCATAGCCTTGCTCCCCTTACATTTTTACTAAGGCTGCATCAACCATCTCACAAAAGAGCAGAGATCCATCAAAGGGCAGGTCCATCAAGGAGGCCTGAATGCCCCTTTAGAATCCAGGGGACCGCATCTAGGCATACCATCTATTGAGGACGCCTACACCACGGGTAATAAAATCCATAGTGTCCTGTCTAGAGAGTAAACCATACTTTGAGGCATCCAGACCATTGTCTAAGTGTTGGCTTTAGAAATGTCCGCGCAAGCCATGTCCCAAAGGGAGTATAAAGGCCCAGAAGGCAAACTGCATTCAGAGAGCCAAATGCCAAACTGGCAGAAAAAAACCTTTGTCAATTAGCCTCAATTAGTTATCACTCCCTGTCAGAAGGAGTGGAAGCAAAACAATTTTACTCGCAGAAGCATGCACTACAAGTCTTTCTGAAGTTGGATGTTGTGTCAAACATTTTGTATCATTAAGAGTTGGCCTTGGAGGAATTGCAATGGGGCAGCACAGAGGCAGAGCTGAAACTTGAATGGCCAAGCTGCCAGAAAGGAGTCAGTCAGGGCACTGCTCAAAAGCAACAAGAGCTCAGAAGTTGACAGCCCAGGTTCAAAAATTGCTGTGAGGAGGTTAGCCTTAGTCTCTTCCTTGAGCAGTAGTCATGTTATGTTGGTGTATAATGCGCATAGCTACCCTAAGACTTCCCAGCGCTGAACGAGTAGTGACCTGCACCTTGGATGTCTCAACTATACTGGACTGACTTGGCTGGGAAATAGCCCAGTTTTTAGCAGCTTTCTAAATTTATTCTTCTTAGATTCAGTAATCAGATCAATTGACATTGATAGAAAGTTCATGTTAGTTCAAGACATCCAACGTCTAGCAAACAACCACAACAAAGGAGGCACTCCTCTCTGTAAAAGACCATATAAACAAATCCAGGGTGGATTCTGAGAGGAAACCAAGCCACAGGCATTTGCGTATTCTTGTAGGACATGTTGGAGGCCTCGAACCGCATCTGAATTCAACCCAAAATTATCCTGCAACTTCCTAAAGTAATGCAGCCAAATTAGAGGAGAGTCCTCTTCAGTTAGAGCATTTCTTTTGGTAATTGTGTATCTAAACAGGTCAGGCTTTGGCTGAAGATGGCTGCGTATCCAAGGCCAGAACCAGTGACAGATTCAAAGTAATTAGAATCATAGCAGGTGTAGATGTAGGCCCAGGTGGAGAGGCCTGTGGCAGACTGGTGGAGGCACGAATTGGCAATTTAAAAGAGGTGGGCTTGCTTCATCAAGGGGCAGACTGTACCAGGGAAGGTCCAGCCAACACAAGCCTGACTGTAGGCAGGGACAGATTCATTTGGCCAGGAAGTACAGCAGTAACAGAAGGAATATACTTGAAAATCTGCAGCTTGGCATAATTCAAGGCGGTAACTTGATGCTAGGTCGATAATGGCCAATGGAACTCTGGGTGCATCAGCTACAAATTCAGCATTGGTTCAGTCAGACATTGAAAGAGTAGGGTGACATGACTAGCCACTGTGTGATCTCCCCCATCCCACGAGCAACTTAGCTTTGATGAGGTCTAGTAACACTTCATGTGTTTCTTCCCCAACTTGTCCTTGCCTTTCAGTTTCACTTTAGAAAAACTGGATAAGCAGAGAAAATAAAGCTAGGCTTGTTTCTTGTGTTCCACGACATATAGCTTGGCCCCTCTGTCCCTGATGGCCTTTGCGTGCATCAAGATACACTTCTAACATGCCGTGGAGTCGCGTTTGGGGTAGAGGCACCATAATTAGTTATTATGTGGGTCCGCCGCCAAAATCGGATTCCAAGAGGAAATCCATGGCTTGAAATCGGTCATCTTTGGGGGCGACATCCCTGCACTGCCAAAGTTTACGAATTTGAGAATTTGGTGAAAAAATTAAATCGATAACAGCAGGACTCTGGATTTATGTGTTCCGGTATGGGAAAAGATTGACGTGAGGGCAAAGGAATATATCTTTAGGAATCTCTATGTTGTCATGTCCGAAGGCAGGATGGAGCAGTGATGGAGGCCGATGGTACTACCTGCCGACATGTAAGAACTACAGCAACAGTTTCCATATCCAGGCTGGAGAGTGAGGGGATTCACAAGATGAGGAATCTGCAACCAGAAATATCAGTTGAAGCAAGGGTACAAAACAAGAGAGATGCGGGCACTTTGGGGCAAATAGGGTAAAAATCCAACTGAAAGACAACGTGAAAGATGACAAAAAATACATACTGTGCAAGACTGGAACATAGAACAGAACAAAAGATTTGAAAACTGGGAGGAAATTAAGGAATACAAGCCAGGAGGTATAGTAGAACAGGAGACTGAAGAAAAGCAATGTAGGGTACAGAACGCAGTAAAAAAAAAAAAAAAAAGAAAAAAAAACCCAAAGATGAGCTAGGTAGTGGCACACAGGTTAGTATGAACATACACTGTGCTGAGGAAAAAAAAATTGTCGAAAGCTACAGACCATAAAAGGCGTAAGTGCACAGTCATAACATCATATGGGTAAGGAACAAGGACAAGGAGCCGAGAGAAGCAGATTCACAAGAAGTGCACAGTTCTTAGAGATACTGGGAACAGGTTCCTGAGGCTCCTTACCTGTAGCTGCTGCAGATCATCCTCTTGAATATTCTGGGACAAGTTATAGATCTAAACCAATTAAAAAAAATAATTTAAACCTCAATCATATCAATAATTATATGAATCTACACAGCAATCCACTCTCTCCACTCCATGCAGATGCAGACAACACTGAATAGAACATATAGGATCTAAAGCACTTGAGTCAATGAAGAGGAAAACAAAACAAAAAACAACTGCCTTGCAGGAGTTCAGAGACCACAAAAAGGGCACACAAAAAGGATTGTGCATCAAGCTAAAAAGAGTTTATCCATTCTGGATGTATCTTATTATTACCCAACATATAATTCCAGGTTTTAATGGACAAACTGTCACATAGGTGCTATCATTTGAAAAGGAAGATATTGAGTATACACCAAAAGCATGTTTTCCCCATCCCCAAAGTTCTATTGGCAGATGGGCGTAAAAGACTCTGCATAACACTTTCAAGTAAAATTAATCTACATTAAGGAATGACTGTCTTTCATGTGCAATTACCCCACACAATTCCTTAGGCTGTTCACGTCACAAAAAAGTATATGTACCCTCGTCGTAAGCAGGTACAGAGAAACAAGCCTGACATTTTTCACCTAAGGTGAAAACAAGCCACAAATGATTGCTTGAACTTTTCTCGTGTGCGTATCTAACTTCTTTATTTTAACCCATACAAGGAAATAATGTTACTTACCTTTAGTAACAATGTTTTTGGTGGATACTCTAGCTACCTGCAGATTCCTCAGCTCTTTAATCTCCAGACACAATACTTAGTTCCAAGCTCACACTGTGCTACCAGTTGGAATCCAAATGCAAAAAGAACAATTGATGGCCAGAATGCAGAACAATGTCATACATTCACCCCAGTACAGAGATCTGGGCCTATATCCATCGTTTTTTTGCTCACCATGCCATTCCAGTTTGGACCCAGCCATATGCAACTCAGTCTTGACCCTGCGCCCAATGGGAACAGTCCAGCCCGAACTGCCAGGCCAGGTCCTCCCTGGACTGGAAACAAGCATCCTAGGAGCGATTTTGGGCTTTCAGCCCTCATCAGCCAGGATAGATGGACTCCAGTGGCATGGAGAGCACGGGACCCACGTCTGGGCATACCCGTCCCACTCAGGGTGACAAATGCAAAAAGAACAATTTATGGACAGAATGCAGAACAATGTCATACATTCACCCCAGTACAAAGATCTGGGCCTAAATCCATCGTTTCTTTGCTCACCATGCCATTCCAGTTTGGAAACAGCCATATGCAAATCACTCTTGACCCTGTTCCCATGAGGCACAGGGTCAGACTGATTTGCATATGGCCATGTCTGAACTGGGGTGGCGGAGTGACCTAAAGAAGGATGATGGATTAAACCCAGATCAGTTGACTGGGGGTGATGCTTGCAATGTTCAACACTCCGTCCATCATCCCCTTTGATTTTGCTTTGTTCGCCCTAAGTTGGCAGGGTATGCCCAGACGTGGGTCCCTTGCTCACTTTGCCACTGGATTCAAGCTAGCCTGGCTGATGACGGCCGATTAGCCAGAATCCGGTTCCAGGATGCTTGTTTCCGGTCCAGGGAAGACATGGCTTTGCAGTTCGGGCTGGACTGCTCCCATGAGGCACAGAGTCAGACTGATTTGCATATGTCCATGTCTGAACTGGGGTGGCGGAGTGAGCTAAAGAATGATGATGGATTAAACCCGGATCAGTTAACTGGGGGTGAGTGCTTGCAATGTTCAACACTCCGTCCATCATCCGCTTTGGTTTTACCAGTTGGAATCCAGCAGACGATGTGGGCACTTGAAAGGGCACAGCTCGCCAGGTGTCACCGGTATATGGTGTGGGTCCCTTGTAGGAGATCTTTGATGTCCCGGAGATCGCCAAAAGAATAGGGGGCAAGCGCAACAGGCCCTTGGTGAGCACACTTCAGGGTGCCACACAGCAGCAGGTAGTTGGCCCAGGCAAGCCACCATCAGGAAGGGTACGCGGTCCCTTTCAATGGCAGTAATCCTCCTTGTGGACAACAGTCCTCTGGCAATGTGCACAGCGTAGTCAGGTCCCCACAAGCGTATCTCACCCTTTGGTCAAGTGTGGCACCAGTAGTTATACTAGAGTGTGCCTTTGAAGACGGGCTGGATCAAAGGGTCTCCCTTTGAACCACAGCTGTCTCCCCTAAATTTCAGTCCTGTCTGTCATGAGGCCGTGGAATGCAGATCCTAATGTTTAGTGGGGCCATGATCTGGCTCAAGACGCCAAGAGTCAAAACCTTTTTCTCCAATCTCTCCATCTAGGCCTGCAAATGGCAGAGGTCTGTTGTTCCAGTTGCATGCCCAGTGTTTTATAGCTGTCGCTGGGGAATGCTATAACCCCTAACCTGCAGTGTGAACTGGAGCTGGCACAAAGGCACACAAAAGAGTGTTAGAGCAGAGAAATGCCCATGTTCTAGTAGTGGTACAAAAGGGGGTGGTGATGGACGGGGTGAGTGTTTGATTGGTTCTGATGCTCCGTCCATCACCACCCCCTTTTGTACCGCTTTGTTCGCCATAAGTTGGCAGGGTATGCTCAGACGTGAGTCCCTTGCTCACTTTGCCACTGGATTCAAGCAAGCCTGGCTGAAGACGGCTGAAATGCCAGAAACCGGTCCCAGGAAGCTTGTTTGCGGTCCGGGGAAGGCATGGCTTGGCAGTTCGGGCTGGACTGTTCCCATGAGGCACAGGGTCAGACTGATTTGCATATGGCCATGTCTGAACTGGGGTGGCAGAGTGGGCTAAATAACGGTGATGGATCAAACCCAGATCTGTTGACTGGGTGTGAGTGTTTGATTGGTTCTGATGCTCCGTCCATCACCACCCCCTTTTGTACCGCTATGTTCTAGTAGTGGCATTTCTGCACGAATCATGACAAAGCCACCTTCACTACTGGAAAGGGGTTATCACAGCAAATCAAATAATAGGAAACATGATAAAGCTGTGCCACAGCAATCCATTGTTGCAGACCAATGTACCAGTCTGCAGTGGCAGGCTGGACACCTATTCGGAGACACCATTGGTGCCAGTGCACCAACCAGTCCACAATGGCAAGTTGGTAACCGGTTTAGGAACACAATTGGGGCAGCATGCATACCAGTCTGCACTGGCAGGCTGGCCGCATAGTTAGAAATACTAGCGGTGCAATACACACCCACGTCTGCTATCGCAGCCAGCAGTGCAACACACATTCCAGTCTGCAATGGGAGGTTGACATGTATTCGGAAATACCAGTGGTGCAACACGCACACATGTCTGCAATGGCAGACTAATCACATACGCAGAGGCACCAGCGGTGCAAAGCAAACCCCAGCCTGCAATGGCAGGCTTGACCCATGTTTTCTTTTTTTATATAGCAGGAACTAGACCCGAAGATATCGGGTATCAGAGCGCTTTACATAGCACCAGTTTAATTACATGAGGACACATTCATTTTTGTTAGGCATGGGGAGATTAAGTGATTGACCCAGAATCACAGGATGTTGAGCGTCGTTGGCGAGACTCGAACCCGGATCCCCAGCTTCGACGTCGATCGCTCTAGCCGTAAGGCTACATCCTCTCCCCGTTAAGAAATACGGGGCTAAACGCACACCAGCCTGCAATGGCAGGCTGGCCACGCATGTAGAAAGCACCATCGGTACCAATGGGCACATAAGCTGCACATATGTTTGGCATACCATTGGTGCCACCGTGCACCCCAGCCTGCAATGGCAGGCTGCCCACAAAACCGGGGCACCATCAGTGCAAATACAGCCCCTCCAGTCTGCAATGACAGGCTGGACACAGGTTCTACAACATCACATGTGACAGTGCACACATCGGCCCGCAATGGCTTATTGGGCACCGGGTTACCACCACCCTAGGAGCGAGTGCGTGCACACAGACACACTGGCAGACCTGACCTATGTTTAGAAGCCTGGGATACGCACCCTTCCTAACATGTGTAGGAAGGGCACATGCACTTTCATGCTGCCTTGACAGTGGGAAAGGTCCTACAGCCATAATGAGGCTGCAGCCTGGAGGTTTTCCCCATGGAAAGAGCCAACCCCCTAGTTAGGGACAACCCACAAGGGGGTTTGTCCCAACTCGGGCAATGCACATGCAGATGTGCCTACCCTGCCCCTCACCTTCCCCGGTGTGGTGGTAGGGAACAGCATCCTAAGGGTTGGCCACAGAGAGATCTATGCCAACCTGTGCATGAGACATTTTTGATAGGCTCTTTTGGGGGGGGCGGCACCATCAGTGCTGCGTCCCCCCATTAGCCCGTGTCGCCCCCTCCTGGGGTATGTGGTGTACCCTTTCACCGGGCCCTTACAGGTACGACACCTAAACCAATCAGTACCCTGTCCTGGCATGTGTAGGACGAGCGTGCACACTTTCCCACTGTAGTACAGTGGGAAAGAGCCCAGAGTTCTATGGTCAGGGAAAAGAGAGAAGAGTGTGTCAAAAACTAGGAGGATAAAGGCAAAAAAAGTTTTGGGGAAATCCCCCTAAGGGAGCCATGTCCAACAACAGTTGAGATAGTAATGCCTGCTGAGTGTGGACCAAAGCCCCTGTCACAGCACACCAAATATCTAAGACAGGAATGACACAGAACAGTGATGAAGTGGCCTTTGCCCTGGTGCCTTCAAGGCCTCCTCCTTGGCAAAGGCATAGCAGGTCCTGATACAAAGGACAAGACAGTGGGAAACTGCCTGCTTCTGAATCGCCTTACCCTTCTTAAAGCCAGTGTAACCCAGGAAAAGTTGCTCTTCGTCTTGAAACTCAGGGGTCCAGTCAATATAAAAGTTCTAAGCCCTATGAGGGTTCACATGATGCAGCCTCTCCTTCTCCTTGGTCGGATCAGATGGAGAGTAGGATTTTGGCAAGGTGATCAATTGGCCACGTGAAATGAAGTGACCACTTTAGGAAGGAAGACTAGGTTGCAAGGGTCTGCTGTTCTGAAAAAAATACACCGAAGGGAGGCTGAATAGCAAATACATGCAGCTTGCTAAAATATTCTTAGAGTCAGAAACTGCAATCGACAATTGCGCATGGGTTCAAAGGATGAACACATCTGGAAGGAAAACACCAAATTAATGTCCCACTGAGACACAACAAAAAACAAAAGGATCAATCCCTTCAGAAAGTAAACACCTACAAGGAAATTATACAGCGATGGCTGATCAGGCAAACAAAGAAATCCTGAAAGAGCTGATCATCTTTAACGGCACCCAAAGCAAAGCTTTGCAGGCAAGAAATAGAGAAAATAGTAATACATCAGAAAACTGCACCTTTAGGAGATCAACTTCCTCCTCAAAGCACAAAGTAACGATAATGGACCAGTGTCCAAAACAAACAGACTTATTAGAAAGGTGACAAACTGAAAAAACAATGCTGACCACCTCGGCAAGTAGATCATTCTCCAGGTATGAAGGTGGAGTCTCTGACGGTTCAGATGCAGAACCCATTGCGAGAGGAGATCCACTGTGAGCAGTAGTGCAAAAGGAGACACACTGACAGGTGAAGCAGATCTGAACAAAACACCTTCTGCTGCCAGTCCAGCACGATCAAGATCACCTACGCCTGGTCTTAACCAAACTTCCTGAGAACCAGAGCAATCAGAGTGGTGGGAAGACACATGTAACAATGATGAAGTCTCATCTCAAGAAGAATGCATCTCCCAGGGATCTCTGCAACAGAAACTGCAGGCAGCCCCTGTTGTCTTGACAGTTTAGAAGGTTCACCAGATGACTGTTTAAGAGGACAAAGACATATTCAATTAACTCCAGATGAAACCACCACTTATGATCAGCAAGATTACCATGACTAAGATAATCAGCCCGCATATTCAGAGACTGCCAGATGGTTCACTACCAGAGAGATCGTAAGTCTGAGCCCAAGTCGATAGCCTCAGTGCCTCCAGATACAGCGGGAGCCCACACCACCCTGTTTGCAATCGTGTTGCCTATCAGGATCACCACCAACTGATGGAAGGTAGGAACTATTTGAGGACAAGGTGGATCGTTTGAACCTGGAGTCCATTAAAAGAAGCTTGCTGTTCTGTGGAAAACCAGAGGTCTCGCTCTGCAGCACACTGAGGTGACCATGCTAACCAAGGAAGGATGCATCAGGCACCACCATGGCCAACACCGGTGGAGAACAGCAAGGTCTCCTGCATCTTAAGTGATCCATCAACAGCCACAAATGCATGTCTTAAGGTCCCCTTGGTTTTCCAAATGTTGTCCAGGAGCTCTCCCAGGCACAAGAACCACTAGTGTATGCAAGTGCAACTGAGCGCGAGGCACCAACAAGATGCAGGAGGGGAACAGGCCCACAAGATGCACAGCCATCAGTGACCGAATAAGAGCTCTCCCCCAAAATATCAGGATCACAGACAAAATGTCCAAAACTCGCTGGCGAGGTGATGCTGGAAAGGCTGAGGCGAGACTCTATGAGGTTGGCGGAAAACCCAACGTCAAGGGATAAGAAGCTCATGGACTGCAGGTGGCCCAACACTAGCTTAGACAAGCCAGTCTTCAGCAGCCAGTCATCGACTTATGAGAGTACAGAGCTCTCCAATCTACAAAGATTTGCCACAACCACACCATTACCTTTTCTGATGACTTAAGGCGCAGACGTTAATATAAATGGTAAGAGATCACTACCTTTCTTGGGAATAACAAAATAATAATAGCATCCCTGCCCTATTTCGATTTCTGGAACCAACATCATGGCACCTTTGCTAAATAGAGTTATATCCTCCTGCTGCAAAATGCGAACATGGTAATTTGAGGTGATAGATGGAATGCGGGGGGGGGGGGGAATCAGAGGGGGCAAGTCCTGGATGGGAGAACATAGCCTTGCCTCACAATCTGAAGAACCTAACTGTATTTTGTGATGAACTACTAGTGTCTCAAAAGGTCGAACACCTCCCTCCCTGTCCAATACAGGCTAAATGTGTTTAGCCTCTGCTGAAATTGTGGCTATGTTGGTAGTAATAGTGTGCAGGAGAAGGCAATCCCAACATCATCCCTTGGTCCGTACTGCGGAGATGAACTGGTTGTCTTGATGAAAAGAAAAACGGTCAAAGTGCATGTCCATAAGATTCTCTTGAACACAGTCCGAAAACCGAATGGGGCATATGCAAGAATAGCGGGAGATGTACAGGCGAGTCCACGCACTGAGCCAGAGTCTATTGTGTCCACACCAAAGTGGAAGATTTGTTTCACAGCTTCCTGTGCTGCACACAACTTCCAAAACCAGTCACAAAAGTGGTCAGGATTGTTCAGAATGACCATTTTCACCATCTCCCTCAATGAGTGGTAATAACAGATCAGAAAACAAGCTGTGTTCATGGAGCTAAGGGGAAGCTCCCTAAAGAGAAGACTTAATTCCCACAGTCTTTTTAACTCACTATCTGGAAGAGTACAAGGGAAATAGTCAGGGTTATGCTTGAAGAAGAGGAAGCCTGAACCATAAGTGCCCAGGGGAGGGAAGAGTCATCATGAAAATTTGGTCCCTGCATAGTAAGAAATAGCAGAAGGGCTCACTGGAGTAAAAATAGCCTAACTTGAAAGATCAATGGTTTCATGTCTGAAGAAGCATACTGAAAAATCACTGAGAATGTTAGGAAGGTTCTTCTCCACAGTCAATGACAGTTCAAATATGTCTGCAGCCTTGAACAAGACCAGCTTAAAATTAGGCTACGTGTTCTGTGGAAGGCCCTAAATGTCACTCCAGACCCACCGCTAATGTGGTATTCAGGGCTCTGGTGTACTGCAGGGCAAGACAGTTGCTACTATCCATACCAGTGGGGTGCAGGAGACTGCCCATTTCACTGCTATAGACATTGTTATGATGCCTGATGTGAGGCACCTGAACAGGGGTGGCAGAGTGGGCTAAAGAATGGTGATGGATTAAACCCAGATCAGTTGACTGGGGGTGAGTGCTTGCAATGTTCAACACTCCGTCCATCATTTCCTTTGGTTTTTGCTTTGTTCGCCATAAGTTGGCAGGGTATGCTCAGACGTGAGTCCCTTGCTCACTTTGCCACTGGATTCAAGCAAGCCTGGCTGAAGACGGCTGAAATGCCAGAAACCGGTCCTAGGAAGCTTGTTTCCGGTCCAGGGAAGACATGGCTTGGCAGTTCGGGCTGGACTGTTCCCATGAGGCACAGGGTCAGACTGATTTGCATATGGCCATGTCTGAACTGGGGTGGCAGAGTGGGCTAAAGAATGGTGATGGATTAAACCCAGATCAGTTGACTGGGGGTGAGTGCTTGCAATGTTCAACACTCCGTCCATCATTTCCTTTGGTTTTTGCTTAGGCACCTGAACAGTGTCTGAATCTGAGCCAAACAGCCAGGCCAGTATTGCAGGGTAAAGTAGCAATGTGAGCAAGGTCAGCACCAAGGGCCAGGAATTCAATACGTAGAGTAGGACGCTTCGGGTCTGGAGAGGACATCAGGCCGCATCTGGTCCTAAATCTATCTCCACTAAATGCAAATCTGAAGTCAACTTCGAGGCTAGGGTCAAGGAACTTGGCTGCCAACTGAAAAACATACCTCTAGAGTGGATGTGAGGTCTAGAAGCCAAAGAATTCCTCCTGTGAGATTTCTTGTGCTTCTTCTTGGAGGGTTTCTATGTTCTGTTCGAGGAGGACCACTTCAAGGACTAACCGAGTGAAGGAGGGACAGAGCAGGACTTGGCTCGACAATGCTTCTTCTGCGCTCATTTAAACCTGCACTATGAAGAGTTTGGCGTCCTGCTCCTTGATGGTTCTGGCATGTATAAGACTGCACATCTCACACAACTTCGAGTTGTGTTTTAGTCCAGGCACCAGAGATGTTTGATTTCGAGATCAAAATCTGCCTTTTGCAGGAATGGTATCATTTAAAGCCTGAAGGTTTTGAATGAGACTTTCCTGCAGAGAAAGATTTTGTTCTTAAAATATTCAGAAGAAAGCAACTCCGGAACGGCGTGGAAATGAGGAATGGAGGTCAGTGTGCCACGGTGGCATCTAATAGAATTCTGTGAATTCCTATCCAGGGTGGATCCTGGAGCTGAGGTGCCACCTGTTGGTGCAGAAGTGCTATTACAACATTCCAGATTCAGGCGGACACCTGCAGGAGATTCAAGACGTGAGGAATCTGCAAGAAGAAGTATCCATCAGAAATTTGTATGAACAAGATGCATGCTGCATTATAGGAAGGTATTACATGGTATATATATCAGGGACAAAAGAGAAACTAAACACGATGGAAAATGTGACCACAACAGATTGCAGTTTATATACACTATCAGTATACACACCTTGTAATAACGATATGTTTGACGCCCATGATTAATAGTTTAATTATTTTTTTTTTTTTAGAAATGTCTAGTGTAACTATTTGTTCATGGCACATAGTTGCCTGGTGCATAAATCTATAAGCTTACCACTTCAGGAGTTTAAGTGGAAATTTCATTAAAAACAATAAAAAAACATGTGATCTATGTGCAGTTTTGCCCTAGTCAAGTACTGCAACTCTCGGAACTCCAAAGACGTGATACAGCTGTGGTTAAGAACATAGAATTGCACAACAATCTCTAGGATCCATGAACTTTTGCAGACTTTCAAACAAGTTTTCATGAGTGCAGAATTCCACTAAACAAGTATCTGAAAGCGTGAAACCATAACCAAATAATTAATCACCTGGCTTAGTTTTCCAGACATGGAATGATGTGTGTGCGAGTCAGTTCTATTTCTAACGAATTTCATCAGAACAGGTATGGAAAGAAAGACTAGAAATATATTAGTGTAGAGTGAACACATCCCAACAGGTAGCCCATCATAGATGGAAAAACAATATTCAGTAGTGCGGCATTCGATAATGTTGAGAGGGGGAAAATCTGGGGGAAGCTGGCACGCTGGGGAATTCCTCAGCACATCTTGAACATCTTGTCACTCCTGCACACCAATACGTGGGTCCAGGTGAAACCGGGAGGGGGAACCCACCTCTCTAGTAAAGTCCCCACAACCAAAGGCCTGAAGCAAGTTTGTGTGCTGGCACCCACCCTGTTTAATCTCTATATGGCCGACCTCCCTCAAGCTCTCAACTTCAGTAACGCACATGCTCCCAGGCTTGGAGACAAATCACTGACCAACCTTCTGTATGCGGACGACGAGGTGCTGCTTAGCCACACATACATCAGACTTCAACATCTAATCAACGAAATGCAGAAATATGCCGTAGAAAATAACTAAAAAAATCAACTAAAAAAAACCTCAGACTATGACGGTGAATAACAAAAGAAGACGGCAGAAGATGTGGCAGCTGGGAGGTATCCAATTCAAATCCAATACTGATTACAATTATCTAGGTGTAATCATCGACAATGAAGGGTCCTTCGCTGGCCAGAAAAAAGAAATCAGAAGGAGAGGCTTGGTAGTAGCAATAACGCTGAAAAACCCTGGCATCAAAACTGATGGGGCCTTCATTATGCCCTCTCCTGAAGTTAGCACAGGCCAAGCTACTACACACGATAACCTATGGCAGCGAAGTATTGCGGGGGAGAGATGCTAAACAACTAGACAGCTCCCCGATTATGGCGTATAGAACCATGTTCAGCCTCCCGAACTACACTTCACCAGCTCAAATAAGGCTGGAGTTTGGCTTATTGAAACAATCTTTGGCTAGGCATGGCACTTATATCATCTGCTGGAATAAGATCAGATCCTCTGCCCCAAACACTCTAAATCAGCTGCTATGGCAAGAACTCCAGCATAGGGAAACCTCTCTTGGCAGACACTACCTACAACAATCTCTTGAAATCACAAAGTTCACCAATCTCTAGAATACTCAGCTCAAACATAAAACCTTTAAAAAACTGGTCTGGAAGTCTGTAAAACAAATCTCGTTGCTGGAGGACAAGGCTCTGTTTTCGGCTAGATCCCATGCCTGGATGACCCTCAATTCTTACAAATCATCTGCACCTCAAAAATATTTCAATCAGGGTTACCCTAAAACTCTCAAATTCAAGTTTGTAAAGCACCATCTGGGCATTCTTCCGTGTGCCAAGAACCTTCCACCTTGGCAGAGGGCATCTTCACTAAGCATTTGTAGTTTGTGTGACACGGGCCCAGGAGACATTTTACATCTAATTTGTACATGCATGGCGCTGCAGCAAGAGAGGAAACAGCTGCTAAAGACGCCCCTCAAGCAGATAGGAACCCGCACTAGGAGGCAAGCAGTGCTTGCATGTTTTGGTCCAGGGGCCATACAACTGAATTTCAGAGTGGTCAAATTCTTCACACTGGCGGAACAAAAAATTAACAAAAACCATAAGAGTGCATTAACAACTCTAGCAATAGGCGGCTAAAGAAGAACTTGACATCCCAACCGGATGCTATCTCTTTAAATGTAATTGCTATAACATAAAAAAGAGCCCCCTAAGATGGGAAAATTCCTACTTTGCCTTATATCCATTAGGAGCCTCCTCCTGATATTTATGTACCTTTTGCACTTTCCCATGTGGTTGCCTGGCTCTATTGGCATTTACAAATGATGTACACTGTAGGCCACATTAACTAATATAATTATAGCCACATAGTACTGTATTGCACAGTTTTAGGTCTCTTGATGTTACTGGGGAAACAGCCATCACATTGCATGCGTTACAACGCGGTTGTTACAACGACTGCGTTGTTACATCGCAGTACCATTACAACGCAAGTCGTTACAACGACTTGCTGTAGGGGGCGCTCTAAACGAAGGAATAGTTTAATTTACTATTCCAACACCTTCCCTACTGTTGCACACTGTGGAGTTGGAATAGTAAATTATATTATTCCTAAGTCCAGCGCGCCCCCTAGAGCAAGTCATTGTAACGACTTACGTTGTAATGGCACTGCGATGTAACAACGCGGTCATTGTAACGACCGCGTTAACGCATGTGATGTAAATGCCTATATTCATGTTACTGTCATATATCAATGGTACATATTGAATGATTTTATCAGTTTCTTTTATATTACTATGTAAGCACCGCACCGCATTTTTATCAAGTATATCAATGGTTGTACTGGTGAATAACAATGATTTTTTTATCTTGATGGTTTACAACAGTGCAATGGTTTTCAGTAACTTTGCGTAGTAAAAAATAAAGAATAATAATAATAATATTCATTAGGCACTTCTCGTAAGCCTTCTGAACAGTTCCTCTTGTAGGAGTCCTGAGTTTCTGATTTGCATTAAATTGTTTATGTTGTCTAGATTAAACGCAGTCCTTCCATTCGCCATACCCATTTAAACATTAGGCGCCTGATATAGATGCTGGTGGATCAGGTCCCGCCATCGCTTCTTTGACGGTATTCCCGCCCGCCAACTTGGTGGTCCACTGCAGTATTTAGATGTTGGTGGGTCTATGGAGCGAAGTCCGGTTGTCTCTGCTGGAATCTTCCTCCAGCGTCGACGGCGACAGAGGCAAAAGCGGCTATTGGAGGGAGCCCAGCCAAGATTCCCGCTGTCCCGATTACGATGTGCATTTCCATCGAAGCAACTGTGGCAGGAATATATTCTACTTTGAGTTGGCAGAATCGAAGGAAATGAGGTAGGAACTTACCATTTTACAGTTTTCCACATCCGTTTCTGTCTTGAACCCCATCGTACAGGTCCCCCCTTTGCTGCTTCGACTGCACCACAATGGCAAACGACTCAGTTGTCACCGGGATCCAAGGTAAGCTACTCTTGCAATTGTATTACTATGAATCGTATGAATGTGTTGTGAATTGCTGTGGCCTTGTGTATTTTTGCATTACTCTTACATGCAATTTATTATTATTATTATATAAAATTTGTAACGCGCGCAGTTACCCAGGGGCATCCCGGCGCTGTGAACACAGACGCGAAAGGCTCTTACTCAGTCCTACACTGGGAATAAGTGTGTTTTAAGTAGTTTCCTGAAGTGCAGGATATTGGGCTCAGCGCGAATCTTAAGGGGCAAGGAATTCCAGTGTGACGCTACTTGAACCGAGAAGCGTCGGCCCCCGGTGCGAGCTCTTTTTACTCTTGTAGTCTGCATCAGATGTCTTTGATCCGAGCGCAGTGGGCGTGTGGACTTGTAGGGGCGTGCCATAGAAGACAGAATAGAAGGGCCCCTGCCGTACAAGATTTTATGGGCCGTACATAGCGCCTTGAATTTCACCCGCTCCTTAACAGGGAGCCAGTGGAGCGCTTTCAGGGCGGGGGCAGCTGATTGTCTACGTGGCACTTCCATTAACACCCTCGCTGCTGCATTCTGCACCTGCTGAAGGGTTTTGAAAGTTGCTTCTGGGGCGCCCAAAAATAGTGCGTTCCCGAAGTCAAGCCGCGACAAGATTAGGCCGCGAATCAAAAGCTTCCTGGAAGAGTTAGGGAGCAGAGGTAGCACTTTGCGAGCAGAACGCAGCAAGCCAAAGCATACCCCCGCGGTTTTCCTAGCATGGGTCCTGAAGGATAGATCTTCCTCCAACCAAACCCCCAAGCTCTTGATTTCCTTCTTGGGGGATGGAGGATCACCCAGGGACCGCGGCCAGCAACTGGTAATGAGAGAGGGACAGGCCTTGCCCAGCACCATCAGCTCAGTCTTGTCACCGTTGAGCTTCAACGCGGACTGAGACATCCAGCGATGGACATTGGAGAGACAGTCATGAAGGACTTCGGGATGTTCTTCCAGCTGGGTGAGGCCCACAACCAGCTGCGTATCATCAGCATAGCTGATGATCTTCACTCCTGAGGGGGAGACCACTCTTTCAAGGGGAGCCATATAGGTGTTAAATAAGGTAGGGCTCAAAGATGAGCCCTGCGGGACTCCACATTGAAGAGGGAACAAGGTGGACTGTTCTCCCCCTTCCCAGACTTGATAGGACCGGTCTGAGAGGAAGGATTTCAACCATTCAAGGGCCATCCCTTTAACACCCACCTCTGCCAGCCGTTGGAGGAGCACCTGATGGTTAACGGTGTCAAAGGCCGCGCTCAAGTCCAGGAGGATCACTGCCACTGACCCCCCTGAGTCGAGAATGCTCCTTGCTTCCTCCACCACTGCCAGTAAGGCTGTATCTGTCCCCTGACCAGGGCGAAAACCCGTCTGGGAATCCCCGAGCAAATGGTGGTCTTCAAGATGGCAAGAAAGTTGGTAATTGACCAGCTTTTCTGCAACTTTAGAAAAACCGGGCAAGAGTGAAATGGGCCTAAAATTGGCCAGATTAGACGGATCTAGTCCCGGTTTCTTCAAAAGTGCTTTGACAACAGCGGCTTTCCACCTTTGAGGCACTATTCCTTGTGCAAGCGAAAGATTAATAAGATCCGCAAGCGGAGTGGAAAGAACATTTGCCACCTGTTTAAGGGATTTCATAGGCGCCGGGTCACTTGGAGACCCACTCTTCATCTTGTTCAGGACCTTTTCGACCTCCTCCTCTGAGAAGGGGCCGAACGATAGCAGCTCAGCGGGACTTATTGTTGAACTGATGTCCATTTCCACGCTCTGCACCATCGCTGGCAGTGAGGACAGAATCTTTTCGATTTTCAAGTGAAAAAACTTGGCGAGCTCCTCACATTTCTCCTGCGGGTCGTCATAGACAACTGGGGGAGCCGGGGCCTTCAGCAGCTCTTTAAAGATCTTGAAAGATTCCCCTGGGGAATTGCTAGCCTTCTCGATCCGAACACTAAAAAAGTTCTTTTTAGCCTCCTTCAAAGCCACCTTGTACTTCCTCATCCCTACCTTGTAATCATTCCGATTTTCGTCGGTCCGCTCTCTTCTCCAAGCGCGTTCTAATCTTTTGCATGAAGTTCTGAGAACCCTAAGTTCGGGCGTATACCAAGGGGCAGAGCCAACTCTTCTTTCTCTGAGAGGCCTCCTCTTTTTCGGGATCAAGGAGTCCAAGGTGTTAGTGATCCAATTACCCACCTGCTGGTCCGCCATAGTGGGGTCGGTAGCAGGGGGAGGACAAGTTCTTGCTAACTCGGCTGCCCATCTTCCCACAGGCAGCCTCGACCAGATACGTTCCACAGTATGCCGTTGAGGTACCGGGTCTCTCCCTTTCACTCACTGCCAATTAAAGGGAACCATATGGTGGTCAGTCCAGGGAAGAGCCAAGGGATGTAGGGCAAGCAGATTTATTGAATTCGCAAAAATAACATCTAGCTGATGGCCTCTCTCATGGGTGGCGCCGACGTTAACAAGGTGAAGGTCCAGTGCACCCAGCATGCCTTGTAAGTCTCTCGCCCATCTATCATGAGGGTCATCAAAATGCACGTTCAGGTCTCCGATAACTAAAAAATTGGATGATGCCGCGGCTAAAGGTATGACTGCTTCAATAAAAGAGTCTACAAAGTTACCCATAGTATCAGGGGGCCGGTAAAGAAGGAGGCCTGATATAGAGAAAGTGGGGGATAGTCGCAACACGAATTGGCAGCTTTCTGAATTATTAATGCCGCAATCCACAGCCTTGCACATGAAATTGTCTCTGTATAGGATGGCTACCCCTCCTCCCCTTCCATCAGGCCTGTCCTGATGAAATATGAGGTATCCTGATGGAAGGGCTTTTACAATATCCGGACCAGAGCTAGAGGTTAACCAAGTTTCAGTAAGAAACAACACATCCAGCTTATGGTCAATGATCAAAGAGTGGATTTCAGTGGCATGACAGGGTATGGACCTACAGTTAAGCAGCGCCATGGATAACAGTGTTTGGTCCCTGGTTACACGGGCCGCACCACAGAGGGCACAGTTCAAATAGGGGGTACCCTCTACCCATCGATAGCTACAACCCAAACATCTAGGGGCATGTAGTGACATCAGATCATTCCTCGTGTACCTGATCCTAGGACCCGTGCGTTGTACAGGAATGAGCAGATTACCACGCCCTGAGCCCGGCTGAGCGCGGACGGGCGCAGACGGGCTGGACTCAGGCGCGACTCCGGCGCAGGTCCGGCGCGTCCGCTGCCCGCGTCCGCTGCGCGGAAGCATGCCTAACCGTTTAAGTAGAGCGACTAGAGCGCTCGTCCAATCGCGCCCAACCCAAGATGGCCGCCAACTGCAGCAACCCGGGACCCGGTAAGCTTAGCCTCGAGGACGGCCAAGCACCCCTGGGAAGCGAGGAGGAATAATAAAGGTGCTAGTGTAACTTTTAAATAATATCAGCCCAAAAGGGGTGCTAATCTGGCTCGAGGGGGGGGGGGGGACGGACACAAAGGGAAAATCTATATAGCAGTAGTAATATTGAAATGTTTAAAAGTTTTAAGATTTAAAAAAGGAGCGACCGCTCGGGAGCAGCCTTAAGCGTCTGTGAAGATAATCGCCTGCTATGAAAAATAGCCCCTCCTTAAGTAGAGCGACTAGAGCGCTCGTCCAATCGCGCCCAACCCAAGATGGCCGCCAACTGCAGCAACCCGGGACCCGGTAAGCTTAGCCTAGAGGACGGCCAAGCACCCCTGGGAAGCGAGGAGGAATAATAAAGGTGCTAGTGTAACTTTTAAATAATATCAGCCCAAAAGGGGTGCTAATCTGGCTCGAGGGGGGGGGGGGACGGACACAAAGGGAAAATCTATATAGCAGTAGTAATATTGAAATGTTTAAAAGTTTTAAGATTTAAAAAAGGAGCGACCGCTCGGGAGCAGCCTTAAGCGTCTGTGAAGATAATCGCATTATTCTCATGTGCAATGCAAAAGAGTTCATTTTACAACTTATCACGGTAAAATGAACACACCTGTATTGATACTTAAAAAAATATTGTTGTTGTGGTGCATGTGGGTGAACATTCAGTGTACGTTGTTGTAGTGCAATGCTATATGTGATAAAAGGGCATTACACAATACCTACATATACATTAGGACACATTCACAACATATATGTGTAGTAAGATAATGATGAGTATTACTTGCCTGTCTCCACACCACCATGGCCTCACTCCGTCAGGACTCGGCTGCCAAAACTTCGCTAGCACCACGGGAACATCAAAACAGACGCAAACCCGCCGGCATGATGGTCACGGAGTAATGTTAGTCAGCAGAGAAGACCGCTGCGGTCAACTGTCTAGTGCCGCAACATCTAAATACAGCGGATGGACCACCGTCAGCTTGACAGAGTACTTGGATCCACGGGACGGCGGTAGCCTCGCCAAGATCTAAATCAGCCCCTACGTTTTTAAATTTTGGGGACTAATATTTAATAATAAACGTACAGTTAATGTTCTATTTTTCCATTACTACCACCTCCTTGTACAGTGCTGCAATTCCCTGTATCAAAAAAAAAAAAATACAATTTATTTTTGTGTTTTACAAATGGATGTGGGTATAGTCTATTATTAAGCGGCAAATTACCTCTTTTGCCTTTATAAATACGAACGTTTCAAATCGTTTTATGTCCTTTACTTAGGGTTGATATTTGGTGTATAGAGAAATAGAGATTTCTAAAATTGTCTAAGCAGGAGCCAACTAGTTGAGCCTCCTTTAGTAATTCGACTTTTTGGAAAGCTTGTTTAGTTTTTTTTATATTATTTTGCATGATATGTTTTGTTTAACAAGAACGAGAAATGAAGATTACCTACACATACATTCAAAAAGGACTAGCAGCCAGATATACTACATACTGATGGCTAAAATATGGTCGCCATTTGAGACCAGTATTTTTGCAACCTGTATTTAATTTTAGAAATGTATCTATGTAGTGATAGGTTTGTTTAGAAAATTTCGATTCGAAGGTAGGCCCTGATCCGACCTAGCTCATGAATATTAATGTATGCATGCACGTAAATGGTATTTCTACAGCACAAACCTATACAAAATTCAGTGGAGCGCTGTACATGGTCAAACACAACCATAAAGTCAACAAGTAATAGGAAAGGAAGCTGGTTAGTAGGCAGTTAATGCTTTGTGATCTAGTGTTCTTTAAAGAGGTGAGACTTGAGCTTTTTCTACAGTGGGGCAGAGTTGGGCAGTCCTGGTGAATACAGGGATGTTGCTCCAAGTCCTGCGTGCATACATGGATAGGGATTGCTGTCTTTTTTTTATTCTGTTTGGTTTTTCTTTTACACTTAGTCCGTTTTGAAGATGGTGCAGGCCAGAAAGGGAAGCCAATGAAGTTTCATCAGGATGGGGGTGATGTGATCATGTTTCTTCAGACCATGGATAAGACTAGCTGCACATGTAGGGGAGTCTGGGAGGCCACTGAGTAGGGCACTACCACCAACCAGATGCACAAGTATGAATGCTTGAACAGCAGTTCTTAAGCTGCTTTCTGAAAGACAATCTTTAGAAGAGAGAGCTTGTAGCAGCCCGTCTTTGTGTTTTTTGGCAATGTGTTCCTTGAGGGCAAGGTTGACGTCCAGGGTGAATGTAAGTGACTTGCATTCAGTGAAAGTTGGGGTTCAAAGTCAGCAAGGTTCAGAACTTTGAACCAGTTCTGCACTGTATCTTGTTTGCTGTTCATGGCAAGAAACAGGAATTCTGTCTAGGTTTGGTTGAGCATCAGGTAGTCATTGGACATCCATGACTGGATTATGTGTAAGCAGTGTTTGATGCATTGGAGGTCTAAAGCACAGGAGACTTTTCAATTTGAGTTGTGTCTCATCTGCATATTGGGAAGCCTTGATGCTGCAATCTGTGAGCAGAGCACCAAGCCGCTCCATGTGAAGGTGACAGTATGGAAGGATTAGTTACTTACCTGTAATCCTAGTTCTCTTCCAGGGGTATCCTCATCAAAGTCATAAGCACTAGACTATTCCCGTCTTTGCGCGGGACCCCGGGAACACAATCATATATGTGATAAACATATATGCATCTCCATATATATCCACAGAGAGGCTTTTTGGGATAATTATCCGGCTTGGTCCTGCCGTCGAGCTACGCACCGCCGCAAGAAGGGCACCAAGACTGCCCGAAATCGGACCTTGTTTGTTGTATGCGAAAGCAATCATGGGCAGTAGGTAGCCGCCAAGGATTGTGCTTTGGTTTGGTCTGCAGCAGCTTAAAAGTGGCATGCAAAGGAGTTCCGATGAACTTTTCCAAACAGCAAAAACATTCGGCATCACCCATTGAAGGGAAGTAATTATGGGTTTGAAAGCACACCACAAGTACCAGCATGCGTGAGAAGTCAACCCATCAGGGCGCCCACCAGGGTGCGAAAACATTTGAAATAGAGCAATTGTTTGTTGGTCTGTGTTCCAACCTCCAGATGCCATGGCAGCCCTTTGAGAAAGGTCTAGGTAGACCAAAATGCATAAGGATCGCCAGCGCTGCAAAATAAAGTCAAATTAATCACCGTAAGTGTGCGGCTCACTCCTTTCTTCAAAGAGAGGCTTTTTGGGATAATATATATATATATATATATATATATATATATATATATATATATATATATATATATATATATATATATATAATAAAAAGCAAATGCAGCCTTTCATAAGTAGAGCTGAATAATGCTGCAAGGACTCCCCTGTATATAATCAATAATATAACCCATATACATAATATATCATCAAAAAACAGGGAAGAAACAAAAGCAAATCATGTTTGAACACTGTTTTAATGCTTTGCATTAGCACAAACACCTCAGATAGGACTGAAAGCATTGTCAGCTCACAGGCTGCATCGCAGAAAACCACGGCCTAGAAAGGCTAGAAAGCTAACTCATAGCAACATAGAAAAACTGGCACCGTGCCTTTAAGGCAGCCATGACCCCTAGCTTCCCATCATGCCTCAGGGGTGACAGTTAGGTCAGTTGTTCTTTGCGGTGACACAAAGCCATAACACAAAGAGTTGACAATTCCTTTAAAAATAAGGATCCTTTGCCCGGGGAGGCAGGAGGGTTGCTTATGACTTTGATGAGGATTCCCCTGGAAGAGAACTAGGATTACAGGTAAGTAACTAATCCTTCTCTTCCAGGGAATCCTCATCAATAGTCATAAGCACTAGAATAGAATAGCGAGCCTCACCTCATCCGCTGCGGGCAAAGGAAAAATAATAAATAACAATCAAGCTAGACAACTAAACTTGACAATTCAGACATTTCTCTTATCTGAACAGATTTCTCAAGGAGGCCTGGCCTACTTGAGTATCCGCCCTGGAGTCAGATTCAAGACAATAATGCCTTGTGAACGTACGCACAGATCTCCAGGTTGCTGCCTTGCAAATTTCTGCCATCGGATCATCATGTAAGAAAGCTACTGTAGCTGCTTTTCCCCTAGTGGAGTGTGCTTTAGGCGACAACAATAGGGGCTTATTTGCCAGCTGGTAGGCCAATTTTATACAAGACACTATCCCTCTGGAAAAGGATCTCTTGGTAGCTGGAAAACCTGTCCTCATGGAACCATAATTTAAAAACAATTGGTCTGATTTTCTGATGACCTTAGTTCCCTCTAGGTAGAATTTAAGCACTCTCTTAAGGTCTAAGTAATGGAGTGGCCTTTCCGCAGGAGTTGCGGGATTGGGAAAAAAGGACGGCAAAGAAATTGTCTGATTAATGTGAAAATCAGATACAACTTTCGGCAGAAAAGCAGGGTGAGTCCTTAATACTACTCTGTTGTGGTGAAAGATAGTATATGGCTCTTTAGAAGAAAATGCTTGGATCTCGCTTACTCTTCGCGCTGAGGTAATCGCAACTAAGAAAGCGGTCTTCCATGTCAAATGCTGCAGCGTGGCTTTATGGATGGGCTCAAAAGGAAGACCCATCAACTTAGAGAGGACCAGATTCAACTCCCAAGGAGGAGAAGGAGGCCGAACAGGGGGATACACTTTCTTCAACCCCTGTAGGAAATCCTTGACCACCTGCAGCTGAAAAAAGGAAGGCTGGCTTGGAGACTTTCTATAGGCCGGAATAGCCGCTAAATGCACTCTGATCGATGAATACTTCAACCCTGATTTAGCCAAGTACAGGAGGTAAGGAAGAATAACCTCCTCCGGACCTGTGGTTGGATTAAAGTTATTACGAGAGCACCACAGGTAGAACCGCTTCCACTTAAAGGAATACGAAGCCCTTGTGGAAGGTCTCTTTGCTTCCTTTAGAATATGCATACAGTCCTGCGGCAAGTTCAAATGTCCATATTGCAGGACCTCAGGTGCCATGGTGCCAAATTCAGTGAGGGAAGGTTGGGATGTAGGATCTTCCCGTCCATCTTGGTTAGTAGATCCGACCTGCAAGGGAGCCTCTTGTGGGGGTGCACCGACAGCTTTAACAGGTCCGGGTACCACCATTGTCGAGGCCAGTCCGGGGCTATCAGGATCATTGACATATTGGACCGGATGAGCTTGGACACCACCTTCGGAATCAGAGGCAGGGGAGGAAAGGCGTATGCAAATATTCCGGACCAATCCATCAAAAGAGCATTCCCCTTCGTCCCTGGACGGTGGAACCTGGAGGTGAAGGCGTGGCATTTTTTGTTTAGATCGTCCGCGAACAGATCTATGGAAGGCTGACCCCACTGATGGAAAATTTCTGCCACTACTTCGTCGTTTAGCACCCAGTCTGGCTGATCTTCGAAGTGCCGGCTGAGTGCGTCAGCTCGCACATTTCGCTCTCCTGGAAGGTGCACAGCGGTGACGGAGAGGCCTCGGGCTAGAAGCCAATGCCATATCCTCTGAGCTTCCAGGGAGAGAGGGCGAGAACGCGTACCACCCTGTTTGTTGAGGTAATACATGGTGGTCGTGTTGTCTGTTTGAATGCGGACTGAATTGGACATGATCGAAGGCCGAAAAGCTTTCAGGGCTAGATGGACTGCCCGCAGCTCTAACATGTTTATGTGGTAGTATTGCTCCTTGACGGACCACCGCCCCTGCATTTGTAGGCAATCCATGTGCGCCCCCCATCCTTGAAGCAATGCATCCGTTACCAAGGACTGGGTGGGAACAGGTTGATGGAAGGGGACTCCCAGTAGGAGGTTCCGTGGACGAGTCCACCACAGAACAGACGCTTTTGCTGCTTGTGAAAGTACAATCCGGTCTTCCCAGACACCAGTTGCCTGGTCCCACTTGTCCTCCAGATCCTGCTGCAGAGGTCCCATCCTCAGCCTGGCGTTGGGAATGAGGAATATGCAAGATGCCATTGATCCCAATAGGGACGCTACTTGCCGAACCGTCGTGCGATTGGTCTGGAGAAGAACTTCGCACTTCTGCTGAATTGATAAAAGTCTCTGCTCCGAAGGAAACGTTTTTCCTAGGTTTGTATCTAGGACGGAGCCTAGGTAATGGATCACCTGTGTAGGCTGGCGAACTGACTTTTCCATATTCACATGCAGGCCTAGCCTGCGGAGTAGAGCTAGGCACACTTGGAAGTCGATCATTACCTCCTGAGGAGATGGCCCTTTCAAGAGCCAATCGTCCAAGTATGGATATACAAACAGTCCTCTTCTGTGTAGAGCCGCCGCTACCACCGCCATGCACTTGGTAAAGACTCTTAGGGCAGATTTTAGTCCAAAGGGCAACACCCTGAACTGGTAGCGACTGTTGCCGACCACGAATCGCAGGAATTTGCATTGACGGGGAGTTACAGGAATGTGGAAATACGCATCCTGGAGATCGACTGAACACATCCAGTCTTCTGCTTGCAGATGTGGACATATTTGATGAAGCACCAGCATGCGAAATTTTTCTTTCAAGATTAGCTTGTTCAGCGACCACAGGTCCAGGATTGGTCTGAACGTGAGCTCCTGATCTCTTTTTGGCACAAGGAAGTACCTGGAGTACACTCCCTTTTCTCGCTGCGAGATGGGAACCTTCTCTATGGCCTTTTTTTGTAGCAGCGCCACCACTTCCTGACGTAGTAATTTTAGCTGGTGAGGACGAGATCTTTTCGGAGGAATGTCCTTTGGAGACACACGGAAACGTAGTGCGTATCCATTGCACAGTATACTGAGCACCCAACGATCCTTTGTTATGTTGCACCACTCTCTCAGATGTTGTGAAATACTTCCTCCCACTGGAGTGGGCAACGGCATCAGAGGAAGCTTCGGCTCATTGTTTTCCTGTTGGTCGAGGAGGATTGTTGTTGGTTACCCCCTCTACCTCTGGTGGACTTTCGACCCTGAAATTGCGATCGCCCTTGGTTCTTGCTTTGGGACCACTGAGGGGTTTGAACCCTCTTTTGGTATCCATTGCGCTGGTTGGGCCTGTACCTTTGTCGGACCTACTTTTTCTTTTCTGGCCCCACCGCCTTCAAAGTGTCCAACTCGGCTTTCATTCGAGCCATCTCTTCATATGTGTGGGAGCCAAACAATGATATAAGCGAAAAAGGTAGGTTAAGGATCCTCTGCTGATCATCCGGTTTAAGAGCTGTAAGCCTTAGCCAGGCAGATCTTCTTGCGCAAATTCCATGCGCATATGAATGTGCAGATAGTATGGCACCATCCGCTACAGTGCTATTCACTTGATTAGCTACCAAGGAACCCTCCGTAATAATTTCTTCAAAGTCTTTCTGATCCTCCTTTGGTAACTTCTCTTTGAACCGATCCAAAGATTCCCATAAGGATCGGTCGTACCGACCTAATAAGGCTGCTGCACTAGGAACTTTGAGTAAAAAAGCTGCTGAGACATTTCGCCCCCAAGAATCCTGGGACTTACTGTCCTTGTCCGGAGGGACCAACGCATGAGCAGAGACTGCGTGAGTCTTACGTGCCGCTGCGACTATGACAGAATCCGCAGGTAGATCAGTTTTCAAAAACACCGGGTCTACATCAGCAGGCTTGTACTTTTTCTGAATTCTGGCTGGTGTAGCTTTAATCATTGAGGGGGTGAGAAAAATGTCCATTACTGATTCCAGAAGTCCAGGAACCAGAGGCAGCAATGGACACGAAGCAGATCTTTGGTGCAGCGTCTCGAAGATCACTGTTGTTGCGACCTGGGGGGTGGACATAGCGATGTTCAGCTTCTGAGCCCCTCTCTGCAGCACATCATGATAGGTGTTAATGTCATCTATCGGGGACACTCTCGACTGAGGGCTGTCCGATAGAGTAGGCGAATAATCCCTCTTAGAAGAGTGGGTGGAGGAATATGACCATGAGGGAGACCTCCTTCTGTGGAGATGTGACGTAGAAGGCCTGCGTTCCTTAGATCTTCCTGCACGGTGGTGGCGTACCGGCGAAGGCGAGCTATCCACCACCTGTACTAACCTTTGGAGAGGGGATCTGTGGACAGGGCTCGTGTATTCCTCCTCCCTTCTCGATGCTCCCGCCGGAGTCTTACTCCAGTGATGTACTGGTAAATGCCATCTTGGAGACAGATGTATAGAAGAAGAGGGCCTCTGATGCGACAGGGATCTCTGTCGCGATCTCCTCTGATGTTCTGGAGACGCAGATGGAGAATGTGGGCGTGTCGAGGAGTGAGAAGAAGAGTGTCTCGATGCTGATTCCATCACTAAGACTACTGAACCTTCGAGCGTATATCCTGCTGCGACGGAGCCCTCCTCGACGTCGATCGAGATCTTCTTCTAGCCGTCGAGGCTCTACCAGGTTCTGGGAGTGGTCTCGGCGTTGACTGTAGTTTCTTCGGCGTCGAATGTGTCAACGGCGAATGGCGCCTTGATGACGGTAGAATACTTCCTCGTCTCGACGTCGAGCGATGTGGACTCGACGGCGACGAAGGACTTCCTCTCCTCGACGCCGATCGTCAGTGGGATGACGACGGCGGAGGGCTGCTAGCTCTCGACGCCGAGCGACGTTGAAAAGACTTCGGCGGAGGACTTCTGGTCTTCGACGTCGAACGTCACCGGGATGACGGCGGAGGACTTCTCGTTCGACGCCGATCGCCGCCTGGTCTGCGACAGCGGAGAATTCACTCCCCTCGACGTCGAACGTAGTCTATGTGACGTCGACGGAGGTCTGCTGGCTCTCTACGCCGATCGTCGACGACGGCAGAGGGCTTTGGCTCTTCGAAGCTAATCGACGCCTTGATGTGGGCGGTGGACTGGAACTCCTCGACGTCGATGACTTACCTTCATGCCTGCATTCTCTCGACGGCGAGCCCGCCGTCAACGGTCTTTTCTTCGATGTATGCCCCTCTGGTGGCTGTTTTCTCAGCGCCGAGCCCGACACCGAGGGTCTAGAAGAGGATCTGGGCCTCCTGGAGCCTTTTCTTACTGGAGACCTAGCTCTGGAAGCCTTTTCTGCCAAACCATAAAGACGTATCCTCTCTCTGTCCTTTAAAGTTCTTTTAGAGAGAGACTGGCAATGAGGGCAAGTCTTGGGGACATGATCTTTAGGCAGGCAAAGACTACAGACCGAGTGAGAGCCTGACCTGGCCTTCTTTTTTCCACAAGAAGGGCAGGGATCAAAAAGGGATGGCATTTTGAGAGGTAAAACATGCCAAATTTAGTCAGAAAAAGCAAACACCTTACTTGAGATAACATTTTTCTGAATAAAACCAGAAAAGAGTGGATCTGTGTAAACAGGGTCCTGACTGAAGGAGCCGGAAAGAACAACTGACCTAACTGTCACCCCTGAGGCATGATGGGAAGCTAGGGGTCATGGCTGCCTTAAAAGGCACAGTGCCAGTTTTCCTATGTTGCTATGAGTTAGCTTTCTAGGCTGTGGTTTTCTGCAATGCAGCCTGTGAGCTGACAATGCTTTCAGTCCTATCTGAGGTGCTTGTGCTAATGGAAAGCATTAAAACAGTGTTCAAACATGATTTGCTTTTGTTTCTTCCCTGTTTTTTGATGATATATTATTTATATGGGGTATATTATTGATTATATACAGGGGAGTGCTTACAGCATTATTCAGCTCTACTTATGAAAGGCTGCATTTGCTTTTTTAATATATATATATATATATATATATATATATATATATATATATATATATATATATATATATATATATATATATATATTTTTTTTTTTTTTTTTTGACAAAGGCGGCTTGCCGTCGAAACGCGTCTTGGTCTTCGTAACGAAAATAAAATTCCTTCATGCTTAATTTCTCACGGAGTCTACGCCTGTTTTTGAACCTTGACAGCAGGACTGGTTGCATATATATATAAAAACTTTTTGGAAACGCCGAACCACCACTGTATCCCGCAAACCAGCACTGTTATTGTACAAAGGGAATCCACTTACTGAGGCGGGATCCCTGAGCCAGAAGTGGGGTGCAAGCGGTGGGGTGAGGGTCCCGGGGAGCTGTTCGCCACCCGCAAAGAGATCCAGGCAAAACGTGGAGAAGGAGCAGAGACCGCCCACTGGGGAAGCACTGACGCCGATGCCTCTGCTCCACACGGACTCGGAGTTCCGAATTCGGGACACTCCCCTCGCTAGCCTGTCATCATGTCCCAACCAATCGCAGCGGGGCATGGTGTTTTAAATGTGGGCTTGAAAAGTACTGACTAGTTTGGCGGCATCTGAGGAAGTCAGTTTCATGACGAAACGCGTCATGCCGTGTGCCAAAATAAAGGAGCATTCTTTCTTGGTGACCCATGTGTGCTCGAGCTTCTTTGTGCAAAGAGAGCCTGGTCTTGGTATTTTGGTGCAGCCACGAGCACCATTGAGCGCCCACCCCAGAAGCTGTTCGGCGTACTAGTGGCAAACTTTTTGGGAATCTAAAAACTTTTTGGAAACGCCGAACCACCACTGTATCCCGCAAACCAGCACTGTTATTGTACAAAGGGAATCCACTTACTGAGGCGGGATCCCTAAGCCAGAAGTGGGGTGCAAGCGGTGGGGTGAGGGTCCCGGGGAGCTTTTCGCCACCCGCAAAGAGATCCAGGCAAAACGTGGAGAAGGAGCAGAGACCGCCCACTGGGGAAGCACTGACGCCGATGCCTCTGCTCCACACGGACTCGGAGTTCCGAGTTCGGGACACTCCCCTCGCTAGCCTGTCATCATGTCCCAACCAATCGCAGCGGGGCATGGTGTTTTAAATGTGGGCTTGGAAAGTACTGACTAGTTTGGCGGCATCTGAGGAAGTCAGTTTCATGACGAAACGCGTCATGCCGTGTGCCAAAATAAAGGAGCATTCTTTCTTGGTGACCCGTGTGTGCTCGAGCTTCTTTGTGCAAAGGGAGCCTGGTCTTGATATTGATTATATATATATATATATCCATATCCTTTGCCACGCTGCTTAGAACAGCCGCCGCAAACTCCAAATCAGCGGGTGCGTCGTCAGGCGGACCTCCAAGCTCGGTCCGCTAAATATAAACCGCACTCCTCTCGTAACAAAAGGACACGACGCTGTGTCTTTGACAATTCCAACCAGGGTTTATTCAGTGGCTCTGTCGGACGCGTTTCGCCTGAACCAGCAGGCTTGTTCACCAACAAAGTTTTGCCAAACAACTTCCACCATTTATGCTGTGCACGTGATACGATCATGTGAGGACTACAAATTGAGTGTAACAGAAAAAAGACTCGTAGTTTTTACCTATTACAATTGATAAAGCGATAACAGGATGCAACTTTAAGTAAAGTATAACGCATTCACAATTGGTCCACGTTAACAGATCTTAATTTCCAAATATATTATAACATATTTATACACTTTTTTATAAACCACGGTCCATTTTCTAAAAAAGCGCCCTGCAATCAGTGGCAATTGCCGTGAAGAGACCATTCACCCATGTGGGTTTGCCCCATTATTTTGACGCTTTACTACAAATCAGCCCCAGTGGGCATACCTGATTTTTCTGGCTTATCTTGTCTAATTCAGCCCCAGTGGGCATACCTGATTTTTCTGGCTTATCTGGTTCCTAGAAACCTCACATGAATCAAAATTAAAGTGATGTAACACAATTCATTAATTCCTACTTAACAAAACTAATAATTCATACATTTATAAATACTCCAATGTGCTATTCATAAATAAATAAAAACGGAAAATCCAGAAAGTGTATAGCAAGCTCTACAAAGGCCCTATAAATGTGTATACAAATCTTCTTCAATGTTCAGGCCCATTGGTGCTTTACTATTCAGTTCCACAATATAACGTGATTCTAATTTTCTTAAAGCTCTCTGTCTGTCACCACCTCTCACATTGGGTGGGATCGCATCAATGACAAAGTACGATAAGCCTGTCACATTGCTATCATGGTAAATCGCGAAGTGGCGTGCTACCGGATATGTTTTATCCACGTTTTTGATGGCCCTTAGATGCTGCAATATTCTTTTGTGAACAGGGAGAATTGTGCTGCCCACGTACCAAAGATGGCATGGGCAACTCAGTACGTAGACAGCAAACTCCGTTTTACAATCGAACTGCCCTCTGATGTTTTTTTCAATTTGTGAGCAGCCTGTTGTGAACTTCTTGGTGTTCACACCATGCTGGCATGCCTTGCACTTCACGCATCTCAGGAAACCATCTTGTCGTTTTAACCATGAAGTTTTGAGGGGTTGTTTGCAAGATTTTGGTGCCATATTGCTGACCAGCAATTGTTTAAATGATTTGGCTCTTCTAAACGTTATGAGGGGTTTGTTTGACACAATTTTTCCTAAAATGGGGTCATTGCGTATCAGATGCCAATGTTTCGACAGAATGTTACGTACTTGCCCATGTTGCTTGTTATATGAAGTCACCAATCTACATTCATTAGAATCTAGTGATTGTTTCTGTTTGCGTTTATTTGTTTCAGAGGGCTCAAATAAAACTTCTTCTCTTGTTTTGCATTTGACCTTATGGATTGCACTCTGAATGCATTCAGTTCCATACCCTCTAGATTTAAAACGGGAACGTAAGGTCTGAAGTTCTTTTTCCCTCGTGTCCACTTCACTACAATTACGCATTGTTCTTAGACACTCCCCGTAGGGGATACTCTTAATAAGATTCCTGGGGTGGAAACTTGTTGCATGTAGCAACGTGTTTCCTGCCGTTGGTTTCCGAAATATTCGTGTCTGTAAATGGCCATTCTTCACATAGACTGTGAGGTCTAGAAAATTCACTTCATTTTTACTTATGGTGCTGGTAAACTTTAGATTAAGATTGTTTGTCTGAAGTTTCTTAACAAAATCATTGGCTGATGTTTCTGTTCCCCTCCAAATAATAAACAAATCATCAATAAAACGACTCCAATGGAGAATATTATTGTCCCATTCAACATGACACTGCTGACGGACCACCTGCTCCTCCCACCAGCCCATGTGTAGATTGGCATAACTGGGGGCGAAGCAGGTGCCCATCGCAGTGCCACAGAGTTGATGGAACAGATCCCCATTGAAGAGGAAGAAATTGTTCTTCAGGCAATATTCTACCATAGAGCATAACATTTGACTATGAGCCCATAGTGAAATAGGTCTTGTTCCTAGATAGTATTTTATGGCATTTAAGCCATCTTGATGTTTTATACTCGTATAGAGTGTGGTGACATCAATCGTCATTAGCAACATGTCATTTTCCCATGGTACATCATAAATGCTTTTTAGGAAATCACCTGTGTCTTGAATAAATGACGGGAGTAGTTTCACCATGGGACATAAAAATGAATCAACAAATCTAGACGTGTTCTCCAAACTACTGCCAATGGCCGAAATAATCGGTCTTCCTGGGGGATTATTGAGATCTTTATGTACTTTTGGTATGAGATAAAAGACTGGGGTCACTGGATTTTTAATCTCTAAATATCGGAATTCGTCATGTGACAACAGACCTTGATCATACCATTGCTGTAATTTGGTATTAAACACTGAATTGCTATTCTGCATCATATTAGGTGAAATTCTTGCATAGTTATTTCTATTGTTTAGTTGTTTATACGCTTCATCAAGGTATTTCTGCCTACCCCACAAGACTACATTGCCGCCCTTATCAGCATTCTGAACAATACAATCGTTATTTAAAGATAGTTTCTTAATAAGATCCATGCAATTTTTTTGTTGCTGTGACCATTTTTTGTGCACGGAACCTGTACATTTCTCCAAATTCTTTAAATCCTTTAATTGGTGACTAATGATTTAAAGAATTTGGAGAAATGTACAGGTTCCGTGCACAAAAAATGGTCACAGCAACAAAAAAATTGCATGGATCTTATAAGGGCGGCAATGTAGTCTTGTGGGGTAGGCAGAAATACCTTGATGAAGCGTATAAACAACTAAACAATAGAAATAACTATGCAAGAATTTCACCGAATATGATGCAGAATAGCAATTCAGTGTTTAATACCAAATTACAGCAATGGTATGATCAAGGTCTGTTGTCACATGATGAATTCCGATATTTAGAGATTAAAAATCCAGTGACCCCAGTCTTTTATCTCATACCAAAAGTACATAAAGATCTCAATAATCCCCCAGGAAGACCGATTATTTCGGCCATTGGCAGTAGTTTGGAGAACACGTCTAGATTTGTTGATTCATTTTTATGTCCCATGGTGAAACTACTCCCGTCATTTATTCAAGACACAGGTGATTTCCTAAAAAGCATTTATGATGTACCATGGGAAAATTACATGTTGCTAATGACGATTGATGTCACCACACTCTATACGAGTATAAAACATCAAGATGGCTTAAATGCCATAAAATACTATCTAGGAACAAGACCTATTTCACTATGGGCTCATAGTCAAATGTTATGCTCTATGGTAGAATATTGTCTGAAGAACAATTTCTTCCTCTTCAATGGGGATCTGTTCCATCAACTCTGTGGCACTGCGATGGGCACCTGCTTCGCCCCCAGTTATGCCAATCTACACATGGGCTGGTGGGAGGAGCAGGTGGTCCGTCAGCAGTGTCATGTTGAATGGGACAATAATATTCTCCATTGGAGTCGTTTTATTGATGATTTGTTTATTATTTGGAGGGGAACAGAAACATCAGCCAATGATTTTGTTAAGAAACTTCAGACAAACAATCTTAATCTAAAGTTTACCAGCACCATAAGTAAAAATGAAGTGAATTTTCTAGACCTCACAGTCTATGTGAAGAATGGCCATTTACAGACACGAATATTTCGGAAACCAACGGCAGGAAACACGTTGCTACATGCAACAAGTTTCCACCCCAGGAATCTTATTAAGAGTATCCCCTACGGGGAGTGTCTAAGAACAATGCGTAATTGTAGTGAAGTGGACACGAGGGAAAAAGAACTTCAGACCTTACGTTCCCGTTTTAAATCTAGAGGGTATGGAACTGAATGCATTCAGAGTGCAATCCATAAGGTCAAATGCAAAACAAGAGAAGAAGTTTTATTTGAGCCCTCTGAAACAAATAAACGCAAACAGAAACAATCACTAGATTCTAATGAATGTAGATTGGTGACTTCATATAACAAGCAACATGGGCAAGTACGTAACATTCTGTCGAAACATTGGCATCTGATACGCAATGACCCCATTTTAGGAAAAATTGTGTCAAACAAACCCCTCATAACGTTTAGAAGAGCCAAAACATTTAAACAATTGCTGGTCAGCAATATGGCACCAAAATCTTGCAAACAACCCCTCAAAACTTCATGGTTAAAACGACAAGATGGTTTCCTGAGATGCGTGAAGTGCAAGGCATGCCAGCATGGTGTGAACACCAAGAAGTTCACAACAGGCTGCTCACAAATTGAAAAAAACATCAGAGGGCAGTTCGATTGTAAAACGGAGTTTGCTGTCTACGTACTGAGTGGCCCATGCCATCTTTGGTACGTGGGCAGCACAATTCTCCCTGTTCACAAAAGAATATTGCAGCATCTAAGGGCCATCAAAAACGTGGATAAAACATATCCGGTAGCACGCCACTTCGCGATTTACCATGATAGCAATGTGACAGGCTTATCGTACTTTGTCATTGATGCGATCCCACCCAATGTGAGAGGTGGTGACAGACAGAGAGCTTTAAGAAAATTAGAATCACGTTATATTGTGGAACTGAATAGTAAAGCACCAATGGGCCTGAACATTGAAGAAGATTTGTATACACATTTATAGGGCCTTTGTAGAGCTTGCTATACCCTTTCTGGATTTTCCGTTTTTATTTATTTATGAATAGCACATTGGAGTATTTATAAATGTATGAATTATTAGTTTTGTTAAGTAGGAATTAATGAATTGTGTTACATCACTTTAATTTTGATTCATGTGAGGTTTCTAGGAACCAGATAAGCCAGAAAAATCAGGTATGCCCACTGGGGCTGAATTAGACAAGATAAGCCAGAAAAATCAGGTATGCCCACTGGGGCTGATTTGTAGTAAAGCGTCAAAATAATGGGGCAAACCCACATGGGTGAATGGTCTCTTCACGGCAATTGCCACTGATTGCAGGGCGCTTTTTTAGAAAATGGACCGTGGTTTATAAAAAAGTGTATAAATATGTTATAATATATTTGGAAATTAAGATCTGTTAACGTGGACCAATTGTGAATGCGTTATACTTTACTTAAAGTTGCATCCTGTTATCGCTTTATCAATTGTAATAGGTAAAAACTACGAGTCTTTTTTCTGTTACACTCAATTTGTAGTCCTCACATGATCGTATCACGTGCACAGCATAAATGGTGGAAGTTGTTTGGCAAAACTTTGTTGGTGAACAAGCCTGCTGGTTCAGGCGAAACGCGTCCGACAGAGCCACTGAATAAACCCTGGTTGGAATTGTCAAAGACACAGCGTCGTGTCCTTTTGTTACGAGAGGAGTGCGGTATATATATATATATATATATATATATATATATATATATATATATATATATATATATATATATATATATATGTATATATGTATATATGTATATATGTATATATATATATATATATATGTATATATATATATATATATATATATATATATATATATATATATATATATATATATATATATATGTATATATATATATATATATATATATATATATATATATATATATATTTTTTCGCTGTAAAGGTGAGCAGATTTTGAAGCCTTTTCCCGCATAGGTCAGTTATTAAAAGCAAGGGAGTGATACGGAGCACAGCGTCACTAGGATTTTGTAGTCGCTGAGCACAATACAGACGGTAGCAAGAAAAAAGATCGCTACAATTAATTTGAATACACATTATGGCAACGGAAAGGAACATTAAAAGACGTGAAGCAGCAAATAAGTGGTTTACTAAAGCGACAACTTCAGGGACAAATATTCCAAGTGTTCAACCTGCCGCAAAGAGTGGTGATAAGCGAAGATTATGGGACACGTTATGGAAGGTGTTAAAAAAAAAAAAAAGGAACAGTCTAAATGGTGGGAAGCCACGGCTTTACAACAATATGTAGATGTGGGAAGAATACCTCGTGGGCTCCGCATTTACATTATTCCAACTTTTCAAAATCCTGATCCTGAAATGATTAATGAATGGATGAATAATAATCATGAATGCTCGTCAAATATGCTAAAGATACTGATTAAATATGCTGAAAAGGCATGCATTCGATTAAATGATGAAAGTGAAGAGATTATGAACAAGTTAAAAGAATTGTATAATTCAGAGGAATTTGAACAAGAAATGGCAAAAATGAACAAAAGGCTTGAGAAAATAGAGGAAGAGAGAAAAACGAAGAAATTGATTAAGTTTGAAAGAGATGAAATGGACTATAATAAAGGACAAATTCTGACGTTCAGTAAGAAATTTGATCATTTAAGAAAAGAAACTACGGAAATAATAGACCAACAACAGGCATCTACCTCTAAAACAACAACTGCAATGGTGATAGAAAAAGAGACAAATATCCCTGTTACTACAGACAGTGATGACAGTGACCCTCCTGAATTAAATGTGGCAAAAGATCGAATTTTAATGGAATTCACGTTAATGGCAAAAGGAAGAGCACAAAATATACAAGCCAACAACGAAAGCCCGGGCAGAGGTCGTGGGTGCGGAGGAAGAGGAGGAAATACAGTAAGGCTTGTCAACAACAGCTTGCAAGACAACCCTGTGGGAATGCTAACAAGGGGAAGAAAGGCCAAGAAATGAAAGAAAATGACTGTGGTAAATCTTTCTAATTATATTTTTACTAAAACTGAACTTGAAGTATTATCAATGGGGTTGTCCTTTTGTTCATCATCTAAGTTCAATTATACGGAAACACGAATAGACTTATTCAATTTCATAAGGAAGTTGAAATTGAAGAAATGGTTTGCAAACAGTAAAGTATCAAGTGTGGCGAGTGGTAGGGTTGATCCCACAATGCTGACAACAAATGATATTGATACATTACATACGGTTCATGAGCTTGGAAATGTAGAATCTTTTATTAATGATCCATTTTTAAACTTAATCAATACTGACATTGACATTGGGATGAGTGGTGGGACTCACTTCAAACCAAAATCTGTCTTTATCCCCTATATCAATAATGATGCAATCAATTGCTTTGAGAAAGGGATGATAAATTAATTGAAGAAAATTGAAAAGAAAGATTTGAATAGTGTACAAAATATGAAAAAAAACACAGGGATGCTCTACAGAGTTTAGAAGATAGGAGAGACCTTGTATTAAAAAAATCCGATAAGGGAGGAAATGTGGTCATCTGGCCTCTCCAGATGTATTTAGAGGAAGGTCAAACACAATTGGCAGATAAAGAAAAATATTGTCTCACATCTAAAAGTGTTTATGAAAACGCAAACAAAGAGGGGATTGATAAATTAATTGACTGGCGTGATCAAGGCATACTTGAATGGAACGAATACTTGTTTTTGTTATGTAAAGATCCTAAAATCCCAGTATTATACTTATAACCTAAAATACATAAAAATGCCATTATTCCGCCAGGGAGACCGATTGTGTCCTCAAGAGGAAGTTCCATTGAGAACATATCAAAATATGTTGACCATTTTCTGCAGCCTCTTGTGCAAGGTTTACCATCTTACATTAACCATACAGGGGATTTTTTTTAAATCATTAAAGATATCACCTGGGAGGATGGATACCTATTAATGAGCATGGAGGTATGTAGTTTATACACGAGTATTCCCCAAAACAAAGGAATTGATGCATGTAGACACTTCCTTAAGGGAAGATCTTTGTCATTTTTGTTGCATACAGAAATGATTATAGAAATGATTTCAAATCTGTCTTAAAAACAATTTTTTCTTGTTTAATAAACTGATGTACAGACAGACCCAGGGGACGGCGATGGGAAGCTGTTTCGCCCCCAGCTTTGCAGGTCTCTACCTCGGCTGGTGGGAGGAGCAGATTGTCAGAAACACCAGACAATACAATGACCACGTCGTCCTCTGGGCAAGATACATTGACGATATCATTTGCATTTGGAAGGGCACTGAAACTCAGGCACGAGATTTTTGTTTCTGATCTGAATAAAAATACATTTAATTTACAATTTACTAGTGAAACCAACAGTAGCTCCTTTGAGTTTTTGGATTTACGATTGGAAATTCACAATAATAAGATATGTAGTAAATTATTCAGAAAAACTACAGCTGGCAACAGTCTGTTGCATGCCCAGAGTTGCCATCCAAAACATTTGATACACAGCATTCCATTTGGTGAGCTATTACGTGCCAAATGAAATTGTAGTACAGAAGAGAATTATTTTCTTGAAGAAAAGATCATGAGTCAGAGATTTTTAGAACAGGGCTATAGCAAAGCTACAATTAATTCAGCTATTGAAAAAGTAGCTAAAATTGAAAGAGAAGACATGTTTCTTAGAAAGGAAAGGGTACAAACCAATGATCAGATACGGTTTATCACAACATATCGCAATCAAGCATGGGATGTAAGAAAAAGCCTTAATACATTTTGGGAAATATTAAGGACTGATTATGATCTTAAACAAAACATAGGTAACTATCCTTCAATTACCTTTAGGAAACCCAAATCTCTTAAAGATGTACCAATGACAAGTACGATAAAAGAAGCCAAGAAACCTAATGCTATACAAGGTTTCTTTACTTGTAACAAATGCAAAGCGTGTAAATTCAGCCAAAGTTGTAAATCTGTGAAATTATGTAATGAAAAACCGGCATATAAAATCTTGAAGCATTTGACTTGTGATACAGAATATGCAATTAATGCACTTAAATGTCCATGTAACCAATTTTATATTGGAAGTACCATCCATAAAGCAAAAAAGAGGATCTTAGAACATTTGGGAGCTATAAATAAAAATGACAAATAATTTCAGTTCTAAACACAATCAAAATGCAAACCTTTTCAAGTTCTGTGTGTTGGATTGTGTCCCCCAAAGGGAAAGGGGGGGGCAATCGAACATTAGAATTGAGGAAGATGGAATCAAAAATGATTATTAAGTATAACACCATGTGCCCGATAGGTTTGAACCAGGATGAGGAAATGTCTGTACATCTAAGATAAAAAAAATTGTCCACAACTGCAGTTGTTTTTAAAGTGTTTTTAAGGTTTTATTTATTATTTTTCACGCAGCAGTTCGTCTAGTTAACATGAATATTTTGGTTTGTTGCAGGATTGAAGCTGATTACAGACAAGCAGATGTATTATGTTTAAAAAGTATAGAAGAAGAAGACATTGCACTATGAGAATCATATGCTCACATGAGTTGAATATATTGTATGTTTTGAAAGTCGAAACGATACTAGATTAGAATGATTAATACCCACTGGGGTAAAATTATTCAAAAATACAACACCGTCGGTAAATGGTTTCGTTTTTTTATAATGAATCAGACATGTTGATAAAATATGTACAATGTTTGAAACAAATACTTGAATTGAAAAATAATATCTGCTTTGCTTGTATAATTTTGAACAAAAACTTTATGTTGCAACAATGAGGTTGATAGTATGTTTAGTATGTTTATTAAAGTTAACAGGAAATGGACGCTGTAACTTTAAAAGAATCAATTGCACTTTGAATCCCTGCCCATGAACAAGGAGTGATTAAAACTCCGAAACGCGTAGGGACTTCCGATTAATAAAATACGTCTTTGTACAGAGGCCACGGCACCAGTGAGTTTTCTTTCACGAACGGAACACTGGATTGTGTTGGATATGTTGGGAGTGGCGTTCCGGCCGTGTTGCCCGACGTTTAAGAGGCCTGGGTAAATGCCGAGTGTTACGTTGGGATATATATAGAGATGCATATAGGTTTATCACATATATGATTGTGTTTCCGGGGTCCCGCGCAAAGGCTGGAATATTCTAGTGCTTATGACTATTGATGAGGATCCCCAGGAAGAGAACCCTGGAGGACTCCACAGGCGATATGAATCTTTGTTAACCAGGGGAGCCAAAGGGGAAAACAAACTGGTGGTGGTTGCAAAGGTAGGAGGAGAATCAGTGAAGACATTGCCAGTAAATCCCATTCCAAACTTCAGGGTGCATATAGTCGACTCTGCTGAAGGCAGTGGAGTGGTCTAGCAATATCAGGAGGCAGGGGTCATCTTCATCTGTGGTCAAGAAGGCATTGTCTCCAATGTGCAAGGTAGCAATGAAGGTGCTGCAGTGTGATCTGAAGCTAGATTGGTAGTCGTGCAGGAGATGGTGATCAGTGATGTGATCTTGGAGTTGAATGTAGTCTGCTTTTTCAATTATCTTACTGATGAATGGTAGGCGAGTGACCCCCTAGAGGGTCTAGGGTAGGATCTGGCCACTCATGAGATGCTTCGGAGAAGATGCTTTGATTGAGCGAGGCATTGATAATGGTAAGTAGGGATAGAAAGTGCCCCTAAAGAGATGAAAGATGATGGTAAGACACTATCTTTATAAGAAATGGCTTTGAGGGAGTTCAATACATCAGTGAGATGTGGGAGGGATAGAGCTTCGAAGGCATACCATTGCAGATCATATGGGATGGGGTGGGTATAAGAATTGAAGCAGGATTGGTGTTGTCAATGTGCTGTTGCACCTTCTGTATTTTTCCACAGAAGGAGAGGTTGATGACATTGCACTTTTCTGTGGAATGAGAAATGGGTTGGCCTAGCAGCAGGTTGATGCAGTTCTTTACTGTCTTGAAACTGCATTTCACTTCCGTTGGTGACTTCATCTATGATGATCACATAGTACTTTGCTTTGGCCGATGTGATGAGCTGCCTCCATGTTGCGCAGCAGGACTTCAGTATCAAGAGCTCCTCTGGAGTTAGGTTGCAAATTGAGACTCACTCTGATTGGTGGCCATCACATGGATGGTTTCACATGGATGGTGTCACATGGATGGTGTTGTGCTAGGGTCAGCAGACTACCATGTCTGTGATTACCTTTCATTAACCCCTTCGCTGCAGCGGGAATTCCGCCGCAGCGCTGGGGGGTGCGGGGGGGGGGCAGCGCGGTGGCGCTGTGCTCATGACGGAGCCACTCCATCATGAGCCACGGTTGAGCTGTGCTCATGACGGAGTGGTTCCGTCATGACTCCGCCCAGTTGCGTTGTCCCCCTGCACAGGCGGGGAAACAGCGCCGCGTGGGCGGAGCGGCCGCCAACGGTCGTGGCATGACGGAACCGCTCCGTCATGAGCACACGGCAACCGTGGCTCATGACGGAGCGGTTCCGTCATGAGCGGGGAAGGGGTTAAAGTAGATTTTAAAAAACAAGCAGCGTGCTTTCCCTTAAAGAAACGGTGCTATGTTAAAAAAAATAATAATAAAGTTTGAGAGGGGTCCGTGGTCCCCGACCCACTCCCCCAACATTTATTTTTACATTGACAAAGGTAAAGAGGTCCCAAGTGGACACCTTCCCTTTTGCCAATGCCTTACCACCCCAACTCGGGAGTTGGTAATTTTTCAATGTTTTGCCACTGGATTTCAGTAGCAAAACACAGACATGTCATTCCAATTCGGAATTTGGAAGGGACGCATACTTACCCCTCACAAATACCGAATCTGTATGAATTGCAATCCCATTTTCAGAGTTGGGAAAGGCTTACCAACTCCTAAAAAGTGATTAACATATAAATAAATTAAAAAAAGATTTTTTCGTGATCGCAAACTCCAAACTGGAGTGTTTGAGACCGTAAAAATTTAGAATGCTCCCTTGGACGGAATGACAAGTCTGCAGTTGGTACATTTCAATTTCCCGTTCATAATGATATGTGAATTCATTATTTTCTTTAATTATTTCAAAATCATGTTTGGGTTATCAATACTTTATCTAGTCTGAAGCACAGAATAGCATTTTAGTAATCAAGAAAAGCCACAACAAGGTTTCACTCTGAAAACTAATGTTTCAGATGTGATTTTCTGTACTTATCTTGACAATTGGCTAAATTAAAAGCACAATGAACTTGAACACACTAACAAACGTGTTGAACAGACTTACCTTTTGGGTTTTTTGGGTGAAGGTGACAGATATAGTTAATGTAATAGGGCTAAGGTATATTTTGGCCAAGGTGAGAACAGGTTAAAATAAAAACAATTTTAAAATGTTTCTTGAACTTTACTTGTTAATGTGATCAATTCTAAACATTAAGAGACAAACTCCATTTAACGTTTGTCTGATTACTAAAAATTATGCAATGAAGTGATTTTTAAACATGATTAAAAAAAATGGACATCGGAGGTGCGAGGCTCCCGAGGACCTCCGCAACCTCCTACGTTTATCCTATCTTCATCCTGCCTCGGTTGAGGGGACTGTGTCGGTGAGCCTGAACTGAGGAGGTACCCGTTTCCCGTTCTCGAATCGGACTTCGGGTACCGGAGTGAGCACCGATTGAAGTTTGCGGCCTACTTCTCGCCGGACCCCGGATTTGCGCTGGGGGGTGACCCAGTGGCAAAGTGAACAACAGCGGCGGGCTGGGCCTGGCGAGTCGCGTACCCCGCACTTTCGCTTTCACTTTCGCACCCCCTTGCCGTCTCTGCAAGTGAGATCGCGGAGCTCTTTGTGTTGGTGTGGCCTCGCTGGGAGACCCGGCCTGCCTGCCGGCTGTGACCCACCCCGTCGACCTGGGTGGCCCCCCGGAGCTCGTGGCCTTGATTGCTTGCCCTCGACGGCGTAGCTGGTGCGGGTGTGAGACCCGTGGCGATGGCCGCGAAACAAGATGGAGATCGGTCGAAGACCAAGTCGACCCGGCGTGGCGCCGTACATCAGGCCAACATCATGGACCGCTATACCCTCCAGAAGGGATCTCCCGGCGGACCGCACAAGTCCTCTGAGGGCCCCCCTGATGCCCCGGATTTGCCCACGGATCTGACTCTGCAAGACGTCATGGGCGCCATTGCTGAGATGAAGGCCTCGGTGGGCCAGCGGTTCGACACCTTGGCGCATAAGATCGACGCGGTCCTCGTGGATGCCGGCCTGGTGAGGGCTGATCTCTCCAAGACCAACGACCGGGTTGATTCTTTGGCCCAAACCGCGTCGGGCCTCACGACTGAGGTGGCGGCCCTCCAAACGGAGGTGCACCGACTTCGTCAGGCGAGTGCGCTTATGGATCGGCGCCTGGAGGATTCCGAGAGTCGGGCCCGGAGGAATAACATCCGCATCATCGGAGTACCCGAGGGACGGGAGGAGGCGGCGGCGGATCTTTTTGTAGAGGACCTGATCGCTACCCATCTCCAGCCTCGGGGACTGAGTAAATTCTTTGCCGTGGAGAGGGCCCACAGAGTTCCCGGGGGAAGGCCGAAGGTCGGAGCCCCTCCGCGGCCTCTCATTGCCCGGATTTTTAACTTTCGGGACAGGGACGCGATCCTGCAAGCCTCCAGACTGCAAGGGCCGATTAAGCTGGAAAATATGGAGGTGAACTTTTTTCCTGATTTTACCCAAGCGGTCCAGAAGCAGAGACTGAGTTTCCTGGGCGTCAAGCGCCGGCTCCGGGACATGAACTTAAAATACGCCATGCTCTTCCCGGCTAAGCTGCGGGTAGAGGTGGATGGTCGCACGCACTTTTTTGATCGTCCCGAAGCAGCCGGGGACTGGCTGGACACTCTGTCTGGGGGTAGTGATTGAGATGGTGGGGGGGGGCGGCGGGAGGAGACGGCCCACTGGATCGGGGCTGAGGGGTTGAAGTTGGGCCTCACTCTGGACATCTATGATGCCACTTTCGACCAAGCTTCTGTCTTTGTTCTTTCCTCTCCCTTGGAGGTTGTGTGGGGTCTAGAAGGGGTACTCTTTCCTCCTCTAGGGGGTCTAGCTAGTTTCATTATATAGGGGCGACAGGCACACTGCAAGTTGGGGGGGGCTGTCTGGGCTCATGCAGGGGTGCAGGGAGGGGGGAGTTTTGTTGGGGCGGGTGGGTTGGGGTGGGGTGTTGTTCGTTTACACCACAAGGCAAAAGTATCGTTGTGTTATTTCTAAAGTGCTCTCTGGGGGACGAGTGATGGCTTCTGTTTCTGATGGGGGGTAGAGGACTGAGTCTGTTGTCCTGGAATGTCAATGGATTGGGGGACAGGATAAAACGAGGTGTGGTCCTGCAGTTCTTGAAGCGAATTTCGCCCGATATAGTTTTTCTGCAGGAGACACACCTCATTGGCAACTCCTTTTGTGCTATGAATCGACGGGGCTACCGCCTTGTGGCCCATTCGGGCTTCACGTCTGGTTCAAGGGGTGTGGGCATTATGGTTAGGAACTCGCTCCCGTTGGAGATTGATGAGGTGCTCCATGACGACAGGGGACGTTACACGGTTTTGGTGGGTAGAATGGAGGGCAGAGTGGTCGTTTTCGTGTCTATGTCCCGCCGGGGCTGCAGACGACCACCTTTGCGGATCTGGGGCGCCTCCTCCTTGGCCTTCCGGAGGGGATTCTAGTGGTGGGGGGTGATTTTAATGCTGTGGTTTCCGGAACTGTGGATCGTTACCCCCCCTAGGGATCTCCCCCGTGCCCAGGCGTGGTTGTCTGGCCTCTTGGATACCTTGGGGCAGGTGGATTGTTGGCGTCTGAAACATCCCGCGCAGTTACAGTACACCTTCCATTCAGGGGCTCATGGTAGTCTCTTATGTCCTGGTTCCGGCGGCGCATGTGGGGAGGATAGGGGAGGTGCGTCATTTGGCACGGGGTATTTCGGACCACTCCCCGCTCTTGTTGCACTTTGATATTCTTCCGAGGGGAGAGGGTAGAGTGGTCCCGATTAATCCCTGGTACCTGCGTGACCCCACCATTCGCGCAGAGCTGGTTAAATCCCTTAAGCGCTACTTTGACGAGAATGTGGGGTCTGTGTCATCGGCGGTCTCACTGTGGGAGGCGTTTAAAACGGTACTCCGGGGAGAGGCCCTGTCCCTTATTTCCCACTCCCGGAGGCGCGAGCGGGAGGAGGTGACCCGTGTTGAAGCTGAGATAACCGAGTTGGAGGGTGATCTAGAATGTGGGGTGACGGATGACAAATTACATGTTCTCCGACTCAAGCAAGCGGCCTATAAGGCCCTCGTTACGGAGGCGGCCAGGGGCCTCCGTAGAGAGCAACAGGGGAGACTGTATGATGTGGGTGATAAGGCTGGTAAATTGATTGCGTGGCTGGACAAAAAGGAGAGAGCGAGTCGAGTTGTCCCGTTGATTGAGAAACAGAATGGTGTGTGTGTCACTGAACCAGAAGAAATTGTCTCCTGCTTTGCAGATTATTTCCGTGGGGTGTATTCCCCGGTGTCCTCCCGCTCTGAAGAGGATTCCCATGCCCTGCTCAGGGATATCGCGCTGCCTTCCCTTTCGGAGGAGGACAGAGTGTCGTTGGACGCCGCTCCAACTTCCGAAGAAATTGCCCTCGCCATACGCTCGGTCGCTTCCGGCAAGGCCATAGGTCCTAATGGCCTTCCCATCGAGTTGTATAAACTGCGACCGGATACGCTGGCGCCGCATCTCCGTGCTATGTTCCTCGCGGCCCACTCGGCGGGTTCCCTCCCACTAGACCAGCGTCTAGCTACTATCGTGGTTATCCATAAGGAGGGGAGGCCACGGGACCGGGTCACATCCTATCGGCCTATTTCGCTATTGAATGCGGAGCCCAAAATTCTCGCCAAAGTGTTGGCCAATCGGCTGGTCGGCGTAGTGTGTGACTTGATTCACCAGGATCAGTCCGGCTTTATCCCTCATCGCAACACAGCGCTTAACCTGCGGCGTTTGCATGGGGTGCTCGCACGTGTCCCGTTTATACGGGAGCCGGCCATTTTGGCGTCCTTGGACGCCACTATGGCGTTTGACACACTTGAATGGCCATATATTTGGGCGACGCTCGCGAAGTTTGGGTTTGGCCCCGGATTCATCGGTTGGGTAAAATTGTTGTACTCTGGCCCGCTGGCGCAGGTGGTTGTGAACGGTAGAGTGTCGGCTCCGTTTGGGCTGGGCAGGGGCACGCGACAGGGCTGCCCATTATCACCGCTCCTCTTCGCGCTTGCCCTGGAGCCCCTGGCGGAGTGGCTGCGGTGGGAACCTTCTATTCGTGGTCTCCGCTGGTCCCCCGAGTATGAGGACTGCGTATCTCTATACGCTGATGATATTCTCCTGTACCTGGCTTCCCCACGTACATCACTGATAGTACTGGTCGACGTATTGCATTCATTTGGCCTTAACTCCGGCCTTGTCATCAACTGGGCTAAATCGTGCGTCTATGTTCTCTCTGGGGAGGATCCTATCCTTCCGCGGGGCTGTCCTATCCAGATCGCCCCGCGGGGATTTAGGTACCTGGGTGTCTTCATTACCCTGGACGCGGAGGCCCGATATAGTCAGAACTTGCTTCCCCCCCTCCAGCGCCTGAAGGAGGATGTCGCGCGTTGGAGGCGCTTGCCGCTCTCGCCGCTCGGCCGGGCGGCATTGTTTAAGATGATGTCGCTGCCGCGTTTCCTGTATGCTCTGCAGAACACAATGGACGTCGTCCCGGCGCGCTACTTTCGCGAGGTGGAGAGTTTGCAGCGCCGACTGTTCTGGGAAGGTAGACCGCGTATCGCCCTGACGAAGCTGACGCTCCCGTGGTAGGACGGGGGGGATTGCCCTCCCGGATATCAAACGGTATTATTGGGCCTCCCAGCTGGCTGCGATTAATCACGGCCTGTACGGGCCCGCTCTCAACCCGGCCTTTGAAATGGATAAGATGTTACTGCCGGGTGGCAATTATAACCGAGCGCTTAACTCCAGCTCGCTTGACGCACGTCTGACGGGCCCCACGCGTGTCATGGTACGAGTGTGGCACGCGGCTAACGTGGCGATGGGGTGGAAAGATCGTTTGACCCGGGCGTCGCCACTATACGCATCGGAGCAGTTGGGCTCCTTGTGGACCTCGAAGGGCTTTGAGAAGTGGGACATGATAGGCATCAGCAGGGTGGGTGATCTCTGGACGAGGGGGGGATTTAAAACGTTCGAGATGCTGCAGACAGAATTCCAATTGCAGGACAGGGAGTACTTTCGGTATATGCAGATCCGTCATGCGCTATGCTCCGTATTCCCGGACGTTGCCTCCATCCCGGAGTATTCCCCTCTGGAGGATAGAGTACTAGATGGACATGTACCGGACAGCACGATTTCATTAATCTACAAAAAACTTATCAATGACCGCTCAGAACTGCTGACTAACCTTCGTGAGGCATGGGTTGCCGATGGATTGGAGCTGGATGACGAGGACTGGGTATCTGCGGTGGCCTCCCCGAAAGAGGTGGCCATACCGGCCCGCCTTCGTTTCGTCCAGCTCAAGATACTCCATAGGGTCTATGTTACGGGGCCAAGGTTACTGCGTATGGGCTATGCTGTGGACGGGTTGTGCAAACGTGGGTGTGGTTCTTTGGGGACCTTTCTCCATATTTTGTGGGAATGCCCGGAGGTGGAGCGATTCTGGCGTGGTGTGCATGAGGTCCTGCGGGTGGTTACGCGTGTGTCGCTGCTGCCCGAAGCGAGGAGATGCCTTCTGAATGTGTGGGAGCCAACCGACTACTCGGTGCCGCAGACGTGGTGGGTGACTCTGGGATATATGGTGGCCAAACGCGACATCGCTCAACTGTGACTGTGGGGCTCCCAGAGGTCGCCGACTGTCTCGGCATGGAAGGATAACATGGATTGGTGCATGTTTCGGGAAAAGGTAGTGTATGTTGCAAGAGGTAAGCCTGGGGCATGGGTGAAAGTATGGGGCCCCTGGAACGCCTACCGCGGGGGAATCTGTACCCCGCCGTTATTGCCCGATCCGTCACCGGCCTCGTCCCCTTAACCAGTTTATCTACCCGGTGCCGGGCACTGAGTCCCCCTAGTCCCCGTTCTGACCTTTTCCCCCCCTTGATACTCCTATGGATTGGTAGGGTCCCCCCTCTAGGGGAGCACATGCTGCTGTTTCCGATTGTGGGTTGCCTTGTGGATTTGTTTTTTGTTGTTATTTATATTAAAATGAAACCGTTATGTGGGGTCCGGAGGGTGTGGCTACCACCGCTTCTAACTCCTGTGCATTTCCCTTTGCCGCGGCATGCACGCTATTGTTTGTATCACGTACTCCTCTTGCCTGCTAGCGGCTGGCCTGAAGGTTGTAGGCCCATCTTTGTATATTTTTTTAATTTTGTAATAAACGGTTTAAAAAAAATAAAAAAAAAATGGACATCACCATGGAGAAATAAAACTATAGAATACAATAAATTAATTTGAACTACATTCTTAGGTAGGTGGATTATCACCACCATATCTGACCCTGATTTTCAGTGATGGGACTTTTTCTTCCCTTTAGGTTTACACAAACTGAATTGTTTAAATCTTTAAAGAATGCTTGAAAAAAAAGAACAGCAGGTATAGGAATATAAAAAATTAAACACATTTCCGAATAGGCCATGCCGAGGAGTATTATTCACTATTAGAAGAAACTTCAACATCATGAAACAACTGATGTTTACTTATGTGTGGTACCTCTTTTGTTTGGGTTCAACAATAACTAATTATTGGAAACTTTAACGTGGATAATTTTAAGAAAAATTAAATAGCCAATTACCTTATCTTTGCATCTGAAAAGCTTTGATCCAAGAGATATTTGGAAAAAATTGTGTGCGTGTCCACGTGTACACAAAGGAAAGCTTTTGCTAAATACCTGCTCATTAAAATACATAGAAATGTACTTCGCACTTTATTTCTGTACAAAAGCAATAAATTAATAAGTATACTCCATTCTCGATAGAATCTAGAACATTTTTGTCAACTTTTTCACCTCAATAAGAGCCACAAAAGATTGTTAGAGATGGCATTTTTTAAATGAACTTTCAGGGTTATCTGCTAATTACTAAATTGTGTGGATTCTGAAAAACCTAACTTAAACTTGAGTGTGGGCTATACAGACTAAGCACCAACTATTTCTATTACTCACTTGGATGGAGCTGGTCATTGTGCTGAGAGCGAAGATGGTAGCACAGTCTTTTACTGTTGATTGGCTGTCAAAAGCTCCCTGGGTGTCCATCAGAACCACTGCAACCTATAGAAGAAAGAGAACGGTAGACACATTTAAAAGAATGTTTAGCTTCGATCTAAACCTACATAAAAGCTGTGACAAATCTTTCACAAATTTTCGGTTTGCTCAAAAGGAGCAGCATGAATATTAATGCAGGGACAAGTTATTGTGGGGTGGCAATGAAGCCCAAACAGACAGAAGAAGGTGAGCAGAAAATGTATTCCATTTTAATAAGGTGCAGTAAATGAATTTATATGGCGAGCAGCCACGGCGGCCATCAACTGTCAATCTTAACGTTCTCACAAAAAAGAAATGCCACTTCCCATGACCAACATATGCAAACACACCACATTCTACATTCATCCACAAACATCCTAATATTTAAGCCTGGGCGGAGTTGGCAGAGTTTTACTCTGAGAAGTGCCAAAAAAACTCCACTGCGCTGTCTGTAATGTCACAATGCTCGCACTAATTTCTAGCGCTGGGAGTTTGCCCCACACTGTAAAATCAGCACGAACTTCACTACACGTCGCGCCAGAGGGCGCTGCTTCTTTCTACCACTCGAGTAGATATTCTATTCGAGCAGCAGCTTTCTCAACATGAATAGGAGATTTCTCAACGCAAACGGTCGTGATCTGCTGCAACTGCCCGCGATGAGAAATCTCGCTGGGAGGTGGTCCAGTGCATGATTTTTTCCCGCGAGTGCTCCCAAACTTACTGTTGGGGAGCCTCTCGAGAGAAAAAACACTCCACTCCGCGTCACTTCTCGGAGTCTTTCTGAACGCCACACGGAGCGGGCAAAACTCCGCAGGTGGAGCCGAAGTCTTCACCCATCCCCACTAATATCCCACAACCATGCTACACACACACACACACACACACACACCTTTTTTTTTTTTTAAAAACAAATTTTATTGCATTTTATGAACGTTAGAAAACTATGGTGTACAGCCGAAGTTAGATTATGCCAGTAAACTGTACAAATGTATAACAAAGCAATGGATACCACATTTCGATTGGATTGAATATCACATTGTGGTTAGCCTTGTAATATCGTTATTGACTGCAGTATAGGATCAATGAAAAACTATAGTTACAAAGAAAGAGTTTGTGAACAATTAACAGTACTTCACACCCGAACCAAACTTGTCTTCTGTCCCATATAAAGTCTGTGCAGCAGACTTATTATTGGCAATATGTTTACATCATCTGCCCCAGGAGCATAAACGAAAAGGGATATTTCATCTAATAGCACCCACTATCTTAAGTCATGAAGTAAAGAAGAAGAATGAGTAAGGAAATGATCTTTCACATGAGGTATCTAAACTACCGCCAAGCACTAAGTAACTTAGCGGCAAGAGGTGAAGCAGAAGCATTGGAGGCACTGGGTCTTTGCGTGATTTTCATCACAAACTTGAGCAGCGTCCAGGCCACTGTGTCGGCAAAACATGAGGGTGCGTCTAACAACTACTAGAAACTTTCACAGAAAAGTGTAATAGAAAAGAGGCTTGCAAGAACACCAGCACCTCAGTGGAACGCACCACTGTGAGGTCATGCGTCTGCAGCATGTTGACGACCGGCATCTTTGGAAAAGAGAAGCTTGGAACGCCACTGATGTAGCAGAAATAAGCGCCATTGTGAGCACATCTGTGCATTCCTACAGCAGGTGTGTTCAGAACAAGGAGTCATGGAACACCACTGTGGACGCTGATAAAAGGAGGTTTAGAATAGGCCTGGGCGGTGAATTCCGTTCCACTCGCGGAATTTGGGTAATTTCGTGTTCCGCGGAGAACGCGGAATTGCCAAACATTCTGAGATCCGCGGCTTCGCAGAATTAATTTGTTCGCGATTTCAAATTGCGTGTTCATTAGATATTTCCACCTGAGCACGCAAACATCGTTCGTGAACATGAAAAAAGCATCGCGAACTGGCGGAACAAGCAATAACGCGTGTTCGCGGAATTTCTGCGTGCTCGCGGAGATTTTTTTACCACTTTGCGGAGCTTTGTGTAGCGCACCTACGCAAATTCCACCCACCCCTAGTTTAGAATGCCTTCGGAGCTGCAGTACAATAGACCATTGTGAATGCGTCCCAGCATTTGACAGTTGGGTGTTATCTGAAACACCATTGCGCAGCACAGCAGAGAATTTTAATTGAACCAGTAGCAAATAAAACAGAGGCATCGCGTATGAGAATGGTGACCAAATTATTTATGATAGTTTCCTATTTTACATTTATAATAAGTGTGTATATCAATTGAATACTATATTGCATACTTTTGTATCTAGTAAAAATCGGAAATCAGTGACACCTCCTCCTAAAGCTTTTCTTCCAGCACCGGGTGAAAATACAATGTGCTGAGAAGCCTGGAGGGGTGCTTTCAAAACATATTTGGAGGCACTAGCAGCATCATTTAGGTGCAGATGGTGTGAAGTCTTAAAGCAACTAGCGTTCTAGAAAGATAAAATGAAGGAGATGGTGATATGGACTTTTGGAGGAGGATTTTACTGCAGCAATCAGGGCTTTAGATGAGAATTATAATGGCACTAATTCTTTTCACGATAACCACAACCTGGGGAAACAATATAACCATATTCAAATGTATTACGGATGTTGGCTTCCTCGTGCAATTTTAAAGAACTGCATAAGGAAAGAATTATGTGATCAGTTAATGAATAGATCAATTGACATGAAGATTTTTAAAAAATTGCAGATTGTGAACGAGCCAATTATACACAGTGGGATTCAAGTAGCAAAAGAAAAGACACTTCAAAATGTGAACATTTCCGAAAAAAGGAATAAAGGGAACAGAAATACGATCAATGTGGTTCACAGTACAAAGAATAAGGTGAATGAAAAGAGTACGTAGTCTAAAATTTTAAAGTTGAATTCAAGCATTTAACGACAAAAACAGATGAAACAGGAAAAAAAGACTAAAATGCTAATGTTATGGAAGCACCAGGCATGTTGTCATAACTGGTAATTGTCCAGCTTGAATGTGAAATGCTGCACATGCACCCTAAAAAACAAAAGAGAGGACAGATACAGGTATTCAAGCTCTGTATGGAAGGAGGAGTTTTACTAACATATTTTCAGACAAACTTGCTTTTTACAAGGGTTTTACAATAATAATGTAGTCAGGGAAGGGATATAGTCAAGTGTGTAAAGGTCAGGAACGTGCCACTGGCTACGAGGGCTGCTCTTTGGTCGGAATTAAACTAATTGTGCGATTGAGGGATCACTGAACCGACTGAGAAAGCTGAATGGGTGAGTTCCACTATTTTGGCAAGGAAACCTGATGGGAGAATTCGTATGTGTTTGGCTCTCCATGACTTGAATAGAGTGGAATAGGTGGATCAACTTCCATTAGCAAACATCAATGAGATGCTGGCCATGATTGGAGATGGGACAATGCTAGATCTCTCGAATGCGTACCATCAAAACCAAACAGCATTCTGCATCTCCACACCCCATTTATTAGTTTTGATGAGCTATATGACGTTTAAAGAATGCCATTTGGTCTTGCATCTGCTTCTGCAGTATTTCAAACACTTTAGCCGCCCTAGGCATTACCATGGCAAAGACACAGACTCCTTTGGTCCAGCGGGTGAGGAAATTTCACATTCAGGGAAGTACTGAGGCCACTATCCTCTTGCTCTTCGTCAAACCAATTGTCATCTTGAGAGGGATGAGCGACCTCATGGTCCAGAAAGATGACCTTACAACATGGTGCTGTCAGTGGTGGGATTTGAACCCTTGAATTAGTGGGGCTTGTGACACCTAATCCAAAATAACTTGCCTCTGAGCTGTAAGATAAAGTGTCTGTGAGAGACGAGGAGAAGCTCCGGATCTACATTTAGAGTATCAGAAAACAAGGAACTGACATCTGCACATTGGAGTGATGCATATATAGACTCCATATGCCCTTTCTGTAGCAGAATGGCGTTGGTGTGGAGCTGAACAGCGCCACCTACCAGTGCACAGACGTACTGCTGAAATATTTTCAGATCCAGTCTAATGCCTTGTAAAAATTGCGATTCTCATATTAACATGACTAGAGAATCTGGATTTCATTAAAGACACAGAGGCTGACATTATGCATTTTCCTTTAATGCAGTCCAAGCAGCCGCATACATCATAATAGTAAAATTCCAAAGAAGAATAAAGGCAACACATAAATGCCATGAGACACTAACAATCAGCCTCTTTTAAATGAAAGATAAGTAAGAAAGTCCATAAAACTTGAGGCGTTGAACATCAGGATAATCTTCAGAAGATCTAGTAGAACGAAGGAAGGAGGAATCCATAGATGAAAAGGAAAGACGAAATAGAAGGCTCCATCGATAACAAGGTGGTAAAATCAGTAATCAAGGAGTACCTGTAAGGAGAAAGCAGTCAGTACAAGAGAAATGAAAGTAGTAAAATCAACATAGTCAAACGGACAACATAAAAATAACAAGCATTTCAATAAAATGTGACAAAGAATAATATTAATGAAATACCACCAAAGGGTGGGAAGGGAGGGATAATGTCAGCCTCCGTGTCTTTAATGAAGTCCATATTCTCTAGTCACGTTAATATGAGAATCACAATTTCATTACAAGACCAGAGGCTACATTATGCATGTTGGTAGCTTTCTAAGACAACATTCGACATATGTTCAATAGGTTTATAATAGGGACGTGCAAAGGTACTGGCATTAGACCAGACAGCAGCTTTAAGGATGTCATCCAACTTACCTCCAGACCAAAGGGATTTACTTGCCATAGCACCTCTGAGGGAATGAACTTGAAATTTGTTTAGGTCAATACCAGCTAAGACTCATAGCAGATTTAACACATCTATCAATAGAAGGAGAGCTTATCCCTTTGTGGGGTTTAACAAAGGAAATAAGTAACTGATTAACGCCTTGTGGACGAAGCTGAAGCATTCTGCGATCGTATTCTTTCATGCATTCCACGACACAGAGGTTGGGACAAAGCTCAAAACGAGGATAGTTCTCATTTTAGTTCTCTTATGAATGTCGAATTTGACACCAAACATATTATAAGAACGGTTAGTAATTTCCAGAGCTCTAATATCTGAAGCTCTTCTACAAGAGATTAAGCATTAAAGTGTAGCTAATTTAATAGAAATGTTTTTTCTGTTAAGAGAATTGGAAGGCCAATTATTGAAGAGATCGAGAATCAGTTTAACGTCCCACAGTGTTTCATATCTGGCTTTAGGAGGTCTCCTTAAGCAAATACTTTTCATAATTCTACAGATAATGACATTTTTACCGATAGTCTTGCCGTTGATGAGGGCATGACCAGGGGAAATAGCAGATCTATAACAATTGATAGATCTGTAACTGAGCCCTCTTTCGAATTGTTCAACAAGGAAGTTGACTATGTCAACATTAGGGGCCTCCAAGGGGTCCAGGTTCCTTTCCAAGCACCAACGTACCCATAATTTCCAGATATTGTTATATCTGTAATGTGTGCCTGGTGCCCAAGATTCTCAGAGGAGAGCTGCAGCCATCTCCGAAAGGCCTGAGATTTCATTGGATCTCCTGACACTTTTCAGGCAAGAAGGGATAAACTCCCGTTCTGAATTGGGGGGATGAACTCGACCATCTACGTCTGTAAAAAGATTTTCTAGGGAAGGAATTAAAAATGGAAGATTGCAGGTCAGTTCTAGAATGGTCGGGAACCAAGCTTGAGAAGGCCAGAAAGGGGTTATCAAGAGAAGGTAACACTGTTCTGGTCTCACTTTCTGTAAGACTCACTGAAGCATGGTGAAAGGAGGGAATGCATACCCTTGTATTTCCTTCCAAGATTGAAGGAAGGGGTTTGCTGCCAGAGCACCTGGGTCGGGCATCCAGCTGAAGTAATTCTCGAGATGAAATGCCAGTCTGCTTGCGAACAAGTCTATCTCTAAGGGGCCCCAGATCTTGTTCAGGGTATTGAAAACGGAAATATTCAGTTTCCAATCGCTGTCATCTATGAGGAACCTTGAGTTCCAATCTGCAGACAAGTTCGCTTTTCCCGGAAGGTATTCCGCTTTGACAGAGATTTTGTGTTCCAAACAAAACATCCAAAGTTTCTTGGCTAGATTGGACAGGTCCGCAGATTTCGTGCCGCCCAAGTGATTGATATAAGCTACAGCTGACATGTTGTCCATCTTTAGAATGACGGACCTCCCCTGAAGAGAATGTTTGAAACTCATATGGGCGTAGAGACCAGCAGTCAATTCCAGGTAGTTTATGTGGTGAAGAGATTCCTCTCGAGAACACAGGCCACCAGCGTTTCAATTGAGTAGGCAGGCTCCCCAGCCATGAAGGCTCGCATCTGATTCCAAAATGAATTCTGGTTTTGAAGCAAAGATTGCCTTCCCATTCCACGCATCTAGGTTGTTCAGCCACAAAGTTAATTCTGAATGTGCTTCTTGGTCTAAGCAAATCCGATCTCCGTACCATAGTCCAGATCTTAGGACTCTTGCTTTGATCCTCTGAAGGGCCCAATTATTGAGGGGTCCTGGAAAAATGGCTTGGATGGAAGACAAGAGAAGGCCTAGGAGTCTGGCAAGTTCTCTCAGGGATAGGTCTTGACGTTTCAAAACATACCTTATTTCTTTTCTGAGATTTCTTTGGGGAAGTAGAAGATGGCAACATATTGTATCTACCGTGAATCCCAGAAATTCCATGGACCTGGAGGGAGTCAGACATGATTTTTCTTTGTTTATGATGAATCCTAGACTATCTAGGAGATTAATCGCGAAGTTCAGATCCTGGACTAGTTGAGAGGCATCTTGGGACATAATAAGGATGTCATCCAGATAAATGATTAGACGAACGCCTCTTGATCTTAGATAAGATACGACGGCTCTCATAACTTTGGTGAAGCACCAAGGGGCGGAAGAGAGTCCGAAGAGGAGTGCTTGAAATTGGTATAGGCGATTTTTCCGTAAAAATTGGAGAAGGGGTTGATAAATCTTTGCCATAGGAATAGTGAAGTAGGCATCTTTCAGATCTAGTTTGACTAGCCAGTGTTTCTCTAGAAGTAAATCTCTGAGAAGATGAATGCCCTCCATCTTGAAATGTCTGTACGTCAGAAACTTGTTCAGATCTCTCAGGTTTATGGTGGGTCTCCAACCTTTGTCCTTTTTTTCTACCAAAAAAAGGTTGCTTATGAAGCCTAGTTGTTCGATTGGGACTTCTAATATTGCACCCTTTTGAATCATGGAGGAAATCACCTCCTCTATAATGTTTTGTTGGTCCGGAGTCAAGGGAGTTTCCTTCGGGAAAGATGTCTGAATAGGTGTATGTGAGAAATCTATCATAAAACCTTTTACAGTATTTAGGACCCAAGAATCTTGAGTAATCAACTTCCAATTGTTTAAAAAATGTCCGAGTCTGCCGCCCACCTTTAAGGGGGAAGAAGGAGAAGGTAGAACACTCACCTGAGGATGTATTGCAATTATTTGTTCCACGAGATCTGAATCCTCTGCCTCGTCGGCCTCTACCCCTTTGAGGGTAGAACTGAGGAGTATTGAATTGTTGTTGGTATCCTCTGCCGTAGCCACGGCCTCTTGAATAGGGCCTTTGATTGAAGCGGCCGGAAGAGAGGCCCTGTCTTCCGGCCCGTCCAAAAAGGTTGTTATTAAACACTTTTAGCATATTCTGTTGCACTTTATCAAGGGCAGTGAAGGTGGAAACATATTTCCCCAGTGACTTGATGAGGTCCTCTCAAAAGTGCAGCCCTTTAGGGCTCTGTGAGGGTTCTTAGTCGGCTAGATCACTTAATTTGGGGTTTACCTGCTGGAGCAGGATTTTCTAATGAAAATCTATAGGGTTTTGAAGCTCTGGTTTGTCTATTTGTCATGATTAAAATTAATAATCATTAATTAATAATTATTTGTTTTGTGTAAGTGTGTGTTTAAACTTACCAACATACTAATGAGAAGAAAACCGACAAGTGGGAACGCTTTTGTATTGTTATTTAACAATGTGCATGTTTTATTAAATAAACGTTGCTGAGTGCGGTTTATTTTAGCACGAAACGCTTTTGAATTAATGCTTTTCTGTGTTGCTAAAGCTAGATAATTACATACACATAAGGGTATTAGTGGGGTTAACACTGTTCAATCACTATGCTGTGGTAACGTTGTTTTTGTCTCTTTTAATTAAGATGGTCCATTTTGGCCTAACCAAAAATGTCCGCCGTTTGCAGCCTGGCCTCGAGTGAGAATTTGTGATGAGAAGGCCTTGCTGAACACATTTGATCACAGTCCTTGCCTGGTTAAAACTTTCCGTGAGGACAGCAGCAGTTCTGGGCAGGTTTCCAGCTGTATTGGACAGCCTTGGAGGACAAAGGAACTGTTAAGAAAGAACTCTGAGCATTGTGTCATACTTTTTTTGTTGCTTTCTTTTGTCTAAAATATTATAAAAATTGTTAGCCTAGAGAGGGTTTTTGCCACTTTGCCATTTTCTTCCCAAACCTGCGTTGGTGAGGATCGATGCTGTGAGGACGGTGACTTGGGAGATTTCTACTGAGAGACTTGTCCTGATGACCCATTCTGACATTTAGCTAGAATAGGTAATTATGAGAAAATGATTTATTCTGATTAATTTCTTTTGACTAATTTTAGATAAAGAATCATAATTTTAAATACGGTGTTGGTGATTATTTCTTGTCAATTATTGAGTACTCTATTTGATTATTGATGTATAGATTGTTTAGATTATGACAATTGCAATAGCTAGGTCTTATCGACCTCGGTGTAGATGTGGGGTTTAGGAGTTTTAGAAGGTTTCTTTCCACAGGTTCAATGCTGGTAGAGTATTTGAGTGTATGTAAGTGAAATGGGCCCTAGTGTATGGTGAGTGTATGTGCGTATAACTGTGAAATTACTCTATCCGTGGAAGTAGGGAGATTTTGTACACCCCAATCTGCATCAAGTTCCTGGTAGCAGAGTGATGATGGTTATTGATGATTGTCTTGATCTGATTAGATTGCTTGTACATTAGCTTATTGATTATTGATTATTGGTGATGTTGGTATATGTACTAATACTATATGTTGGAGTCGTCATGTTGAGTTATATGTAGTGCTTCTGGAACTTGGGAGCTAGTAGCAGTTCCGTAGTAGGGCAGAGGGAAGTATATGCTGCTCTCGGGAAAGACGGGATTGTTGGTCCTGTACATATGCAGGAAAATTCACATTGTCTGGATTCGGAATCAGTGACATTGTTATATGTTACGATTAGAGATATTTCTGGTATATAAGGAGTGCGTATGGTAGTGAAGGTTATCTGTGAAACTCTGGTTTTAAGTCCCAGGGATCCGTAAGGTTCGCCGTTAAAGCTTATCGCGGGAGAAGTAATAGGTATTCTCTGAGCTTGTTTGAGAAACTGAGTAGAAGTAAGCTGCTTGGTTGATGTGTGTTATAATTCTGTAGTGGAGCAGATTGTTCGCTGTTCTCGGGAAAAGCAGGATTCTGTGTGTATGTATTATATTTTCTTGTATGAATGTGCGTGAATGTTCGTATATTTAGTTGATTGTAAGACTCTTTGGACAAGTCCTAGAGGAAACAGTTAATGAATGTATGTTAGAAGGGCAGAGTAGAGGGATGTGCTACTGTGTCAATGAGAGGTTTCTTGTGAAATAGATTTTCTTTACTATTCTTTGGTTAGCGAAGCAGACAATGGAGATGTTTATATGTTGTAACTAATAGATTTTGTAGAAATTTGACACAGAGTCTACTGAGAAATTTTGTAAAGGAGGGGTAGACGAGTGACAAGAGACAGGAGACAGAAGTGACTGCAGCGACTGCTGACGTCAAACAGACCGCGCTCTGATTGGATATTAGATCAGAATAGTGCTCGCGCTGAGATTGGTGCGTTGGTGTGAGCCGCGCAAGGATTGGTGGAGCTATTCTAGTGACGTAACGTTCCAGGATTGGTGCGTTAGTGTGAGTCGCGCTGTTATTGGTTGAAAAATCATATTGTGTAGTTGTATTACGGAAGGGATTCGAAAGTTTTGGTAAGCGTTAAAATGTATTACCAAGAGGAGAAAAAGAAAAAATCTTTGCTCAGAAAGATTAAAAATTGGTTCGACAAGGATAAAGATGTTAAAACGAGAGAGGGTGAATTGTTACCTCCATCGAAAACGACTGCATCCTTCATGGCTGCGAGATATGGGTATCATACCTGTATATGGTTGGAGAATTGGGTTAGGTATACCAAAGAAGATGGAGTTTTAGCATTTCCAGAACATGGTTCATTTAATCTGGCCGTGTTGAAAAATTTACGGGAAAAGAGGTTATGTCTTGACCCAAGACCAAGGCCGACGCAGTTCGAGGCTTTAGTGGAATGGGAAGAGGAAGTACATGAGCGAGAGAAACAGAGGTCTGGAGGCAACTATAGGTATATGTTCGGGAGGAGACATGGTCGTGAAACTCATCATGATCGAATGACGAGATGGCGAGATGCTAGTATGTCAGAGGGATTATATCCTGTGAGAACAGTTGAAGAGGGAGCAGAAAGGGTTCCTGAGGCAGAAGTGAGAAGATATGGAGTTAATGAATATGAGGATGAGGTTTTAAATGACATGATTTACAAAAGACCACCTCCATATAGACCGGAACCAGAAGAGAGTACACCAGTTGTTTCTCCGATACGAGATACAGTGCGTATCATTGAGACAGAAAATGTGACACCAGAGTTAAGAAATGGTAATCCTTTCAGGGAGAGAGAGAATAGAAGCAGTGGCGAAAATACGAGAGAATTAGCCAGAACTACATCGGAGCTGACTGAACGGATCAAGGAGCTGACAAAAAATCTAGATGCTGTTACGGTACCCGTAACCATAGGTCCGGTTATGCCTGTTTTTGATAAGCAGAGGAAGGGTGAGAATGGTTTGGTGATTCCATATGTTGGGAATAGATTGACAAGTTTGGCTGGTCCTTTAGGAGATTCAGGAAAAAGGGCAGGAAAATTTAGACATGACACATGTAGTGAAGGATTAGAGGAGTCTAATTCAGGACTGGATGCTGGTGAAGCTAGTTGTTCAGGGATGCCGATTTTAGAACCGCAGAAGAAAGTGGTTCCAGTGAGAAAATCTACTGAAATAACAGCTGAAGATTTGAATGAATGGATGAAAGTTCTTCAAAAGAGGGATAAAGATTCACAAGCAATTGATGTTGCTAGGTTACGTGTAGAATTAGAAGAGCTTGTTGCAGGGACAGTTCCAACAGAAAGTCTAAAAAATCATCATGATGGTGAATTATTGTTTATGTGTAAGAATATCACCTGGAGAGCGAGAAATACACATGACAGATTAAGAGCAATAGCAAATGACTATGGAGTTGACATTGATAAAGTGAAAGTTTTGCAAAAGTCTTACAGGATGGATTTCACAGACAAAGACATAGAGAATTTGAATGGTACTGGTAGAACAGGACAGATTAAAGAGATGATCGCTTTATTGCGAAAATGGGGTGATGTTGAAAAGTGGAAGGATAGATGGTACAAAAAGAGAGAAGAATCAGGGGATAGGACTTATTCAGCATTTCCTGTGAGAGAAAAAGAAAAACCAGTGGATACTTATCCTATGAGAGAAATACCTGGAGGAGGATATGTACATGTTCCATGGACCAGACAGGATATTTTATCATTTACGAATGATTTCCCTCGATTGAGAGAAAAGCCCGTCGAGTGGTATAGGCAGGTAGACAGGTTTGTGAAATTGTCAAAAGTGCTGTGGATTGACCTGAATAGTCTGTTTGATATAATTGTTCCAGCAGACTTGTGGGCTGAGTGTAAAATAGTTGTGAGTTGGCCTACTGAGGAATATCCAAGAGATCAGAGAACAGGAGCACCAGATCCAGAAGTAATGAGAAAATATGAGCAGGTGATTGTATACCTGAAAAATAAAGTACCTCCAAAAGAAACAGACTGGGTTAAAATAGATCGAACACATCAGGAAGCAAAATAATCAGTTCATGCTTTTTACGAGAGGCTGATACTGGCATTTAAACAATTCAGTGGAGATGAACACCTGGGTGACAAGGATTTGAGTCATTTTGTATACAGATTTGTATATGGCCTGAGACCTGAGATTAGTGAAAGAATTCGTGAGCATACTGTGGATTGGCAGAGTAAGAAAATAGATGAGATTCTGAGACATGCAAAATACTTCAGTGATGAGATTGAAGCAAAACAGAGAAAGCTGAAAGAGAAAGCAATGTGGGCACAAGTGAAAGTTGCGGAAAGACAGGAAGCACAGTTGGTGGAACAGGCGAATAATGCAGGAAATAATGCAGGGAATAGACCTAGGTATGCAGGGAAAGGAAAGGGGAATCTTGAGGAAGCTAAGAAAAAGTTCCCATGTCACAACTGTGGCCAATTGGGACATTGGAGATCAGAATGTACCAATCCACCATTAGTGAATAATGAGGGAAAATCCTTAAATCAACAGGTGCAGAACGAGGGGAATGATCAACAGCAGCAACAGCAGAAAGTTGTGAGACAGCAGAGTCAAGAGCCAAAACCGCCCTTGCCGCAGAATAGAGGAGCACAAAAGTATAATCCGGATTCGGGATTCTACAATGATGAGCAGGTAAACAAACCAAGGCGTTCTAACCAGGTACAACAGTACTTGTTAAAGAATGAAGGGAGTGAGTCTGAGGGTGATTATTGACGGTGCCGAAGAGAGGAGGAAGAGTGCATACTTGGTGCAACTCTAGAAATAGACCAGGCAGGACCATTTGTGGATGGAAAAATAAATGAAGAAGGTGTTACTTTTTTGGTAGACACAGGTGCGACAAGATCAACTGTCAGGTCAACAGATATTAGAAATCTTCCTCTCTCGGATGAAGCAATCCAAGTAGTTGGTGTAGCCAATACACAAATCAGAACACGTCTTACTGAACCAGTAAGAGTACAAATAGGGAAATTTTCAGACATGCACAGATTTATCGCCTGTGACACAAGTCCAGTGAACCTGTTAGGTAGGGATTTGTTATGTAAAATGAATTGTACAATTTTTTGTACACCAGATGGAATAGCTTTTGAAACACCAGATGAGGATGTTTTGTACCGAGTGACTCTAGAAAATAGAGAAAGTGAGTTAATTGGTGCATATGCTGTGTTTGATCCGGAGGATTTGCCTCAAGAGCTGAGAGACACAGTGAAAAGGACAGTTTGGGATTTTACTGGAGAGGATGTGGGATTGATGAATAATGTAGATCCTGTGAAAATTTCAGTGAAAGAGGGAATTACTTATCCTAACATTCCTCAGTACAAAATGACACCAGAAATAATTGAGGGAATAACTCCTATAATTGAGAAAATGATTCAGCAGGGAGTTCTGAGAGAACTACTGAGTAGTCCGTGTAATTCACCGATAATGGGGCTAAAGAAGCCTAATGGGAAATTCAGGATCGTACAGGATTTGAGAAAAGTTAATCAAATTGTGGTGGCATGTTGTCCTATTGTGCCAAATCCATCAGTGATTTTGTATCAGATTCCACATGATGCTGAGTGGTATACAGTGATTGATTTGTGTCATGCTTTCTTTTCAATTCCATTGCATCATGACAGCCAGCCGATTTTTGCATTTAGATTTGGCCAGCGTATTTTAGCATGGTGTCGTATCCCACAGGGGTATACAGAGAGTCCTTCAATATTCAATCAGTTATTGAAAAAGTCATTGGAGAGTTTGATCATGCCTGAAAACTCAGTATTAGTGCAGTATATTGATGACCTACTTGTGGCATCAAAGACACGTGAAGCTTGTGAAGTAGATACTATAGCTTTACTGAATCATCTGGCAGATGGAGGGTTAAAAGTATCTCCAGCTAAATTGCAATTCTGCAAGAAAGAGGTGCATTATCTTGGACACAATATTGAGAAAGGTCTGAGAAAAGTGACTGATGACAGGATCAAAATTATCAGGGAAATGAAAGCCCCAAAGACCCAGAGGGAAGTGAGAATGTTCCTGGGAATGGTGGGTTGTTGTCGTCAGTGGATAATTAATTTTTCGCTGATAGCAAAGCCACTGATTAAGCTGACTAAAAGTGAGATGACAGACCCATTGGAACTAGATGGGGAACAAATGGCAGCATTTGAAGAGCTGAAAAGCAGAATGTGTGAAGCCCCTGCTTTGGGTATGCCAGATTATGAAAAAGAATTTGAATTGTACTGCAGTGAGAAAAATGGATGTGCACTTTCAGTGTTAATTCAGAAGCATGGATTACTGAGAAGGCCTATTGCGTACTTCTCATCGACACTTGACCCTGTAGCTGTAGGTTTACCAGGTTGTCTGAAATCTGTGGCTGCAACATGCAGAAGCCTAGAACAGAGTGAGGGAATCATAATGGGATATCCTGTAAGGGTATTCGTACCTCATAATGTGGCAATTCTTTTGACGAGAAGCAGAACTCAGTACATGTCACATAGTCGGTTGACTAAATATGAAAAAGTCATTCTGGGAGCATCAAATGTGACTCTTGAGAGATGTGTGAATGTGAATCCAGCGACATTGTTGCCGGATATTGAAAATGTAGGTGTGAAAACAGAAGATGATCACAATTGTTTGGATGTGCTTGATTACTGTACAAAACCGAGACCAGACATAAGGGATCTTCCCTTGCATGAGAGTGATCATGTGTTGTTTGTGGGTGGATCATGCCTGAGGAATGATGAGGGTGTGCTATGTGCAGCATATGCAGTGTGTAAGGTTTCAGAAGTAATGGAAGCATCATCATTGAAAGGAGTGAAATCTGCGCAAGTTGCTGAATTAATTGCATTGACAAAAGCTTGTGAAATTGGGAAAGATTTGAGAACGACTGTGATGACTGATAGTCAGTATGGATTTGGAGTTGTGCATGATTTTGGCCAACTTTGGCTACAAAGAGGTTTCTTGACGTCGAGTGGGACTCCAATAAAGAATGCTGAAGTGATTGGGAAATTGCTTGAGGCGATACAGCTGCCTAAAGAATTAGCAGTTGTGAAATGTGCTGCTCATGGACAAGGAGATGATTTTGTGACAGTTGGCAATAGATATGCTAACGACATTGCTCAATATTGTGCAAAGAATAACCAGTCTATTAATCGGGAACGAGAGGGTGAAATGTCTTTTTGTTCCGTGATGTTTACTAATGTCTTAGAGACATGGGATGAAGTGAAACAGTTGCAGGATGAGGCAGAGGAGGAAGAAAAGAAAGATTGGATTAAGGCAGGTTGTGCCCCGAGAGAGACAGACCATGTTTGGGTCTATAGAGATGGCAGACCAGTAATGCCGAACTCCATGCTGTCAGCAATGGCAAGGATGTATCATGGCCAGGGACATTTGGGAAGGGATTCAATGATTAGGTCTTTTAAGCAGACCTGGTACAATGCAAAGTTCAGGACAATTGCAGAAAGTATCTGTCAAAGATGTTTGATTTGCCAGCAATTTAACCCCTTCAGTGCCCGCCCCTTTCCCCGCCCAGTGCCGGCCGTTGCATTAGCGGGCGGGGTCTATGACGAGCTGGACTCGTCATGGGCACAGCGCCACCGCGGCCCATGACGAGTCCAGCTCGTCATGGGCACTGAAGGGGTTAACACTGGGAAGAAGACAGTGGTGAGTCTGGGAACAATAGGCAGAGAAGGAGGTCCTTTTACAAGAATGCAGATTGATTTCATTGAAATGCCCCAAGTGAACAGACTGAGATATGTACTAGTGGTAGTCTGTTTGTTTTCAAGATGGGTTGAGGCCTATCCGACTAGGAGAAATGATGGAGTAACAGTGGCAAAGTTACTGTTAAGAGAGTTGATTCCTAGGTACGGATTTCCGGTAACGATTGAGTCTGATAGAGGTGGACACTTCTATAATGAACTCATGAGTTTGATTTGTGAAGCATTAAGCATACAGCAGAAGCTACATTGTGCATACAGACCAGAGGCTTCTGGTGTGGTTGAGCAGATAAATGGCACAATCAAGAACAGGATTGGTAAGATGTGCTTAGCCACTGGCATGAAATGGCCAGATGTCTTGCCTCTAGTGCTAATGACTATTAGATCTACTCCAGATAGAACTACTGGTTTAAGTCCGCACGAAATCATAATGGGACGTGCAATGCGACATGCATATGTACCTGTCAATAAGTTGATGACAATAACTGATGACATGATTTTGGATTACTGTAAAGGCCTGGCTGACGCAGTTCATTCTGTGTTTCACCAGATTGGAGAAGAAGCTACTACACTTGAGAAGAAGCAAGCTCATGATCTGAGTCCAGGAGACTGGGTGAGGATTAAAGTTCACAGAAGAAGAAATTGCTTGGTTCCAAGGTGGGGAAGACCAAGACAAGTAATTCTAACTACGACGACTGCAGTGAAGTGTGCTGGTGTGAAAAACTGGGTGCATGCGAGTCATACTCTGAGAGTTCCAAACCCAAAGGTTAGGACTGGTAGAGAGTATTTTGAAGAGTCAGATTCCAGTGATGATGAAGACCCAGAACCAGTGAGAAAGAATCAAAATTCAGGAAAAGAAGCAGAAAAGGCTTCAAGTTCAAGAGAACCATTGAGAATTTCAGAAAGGAGATCTGATTCTGAGAGAGAGAGCCTGAAGTTCCAAAAAGCAGTGGAGGAAAAAGAAAAGAAAAAAACAGTTCCACAGAAATTACTCCTGAATCAGAAGAGGAGGAGATTGAAGAACCACTTGAGATTATATCTGAAGAAGTAGGGTCAGAAGAAGATAGAGAGGGACAGATTGCGGAAGACCCCCGAGGAGGTGTAGGGAACACTTCTAATAAGCTAGGTGAAGGGACAAGAAGACAGCAAGAAGATTGCGTGTCGGAGACCCGAGGAGGGAGAGAAGTAGGGAAGTCTCAAATAGTGGTGAAAAAGACTGTGGAGCGAAAGAAAACTGCTGAAGAACAAGAGCGAAAGAAAACTGCTGAAGAACAAGAGGCATTTGAAACAGAATCGGATGAAAGTGAAAGTGAAAGTGGAAAATCAGAGGGTCGAGTTCTGAGAAAGAGAACTTGGATTGGAGAAAGGAATAATACAGAAATAAGACCGAAAAAGTTCGTAAGAGGAGATTTTTGGCCTAACAACAGAGTAAAGAGGCTGAAATACAGACTGATAAGAGGAAATACATCGAAAGCTGAACAAGTGAATGAAGTATCGAGTCAAAACGAAGTAAAAAGGAAGGAGCAAAAGGAGTCAAGAGAACCTGAGGAAATAAAGAGAATTAGAAGACCCAACCAAAAGTACAGATCACCGGAATGGTCTTATGTGGCACTGTCTGAAGAAGGAGAAGAAGAAACAGTGATTCGAGATAATCCGGAGGGGATCTTGAGAAAAGTGGTTGAGGAAAAGGAAGAATCTGTTGGAATCTTAAAAGTTATTCTGACTGACATTGGAGAAGAGTCAGATGCACAGGATGTTGTTGATGATCTGATACAATTTGATGTTGCTGAAGAAGAAGGAGTGAAAAGTGATGAATATCCAAATTGAGTGAACTGAAGAAATCACTTGGAAAAAGTGAAAAGGAGAAAGTCTGAAACTCAGCTGTCTGAAGTAATCCAAAGTTTGAGAAATTACAGTAGTGGAGTAGTAGAGGCTAAGTCAAAAGACAAGGTCAAAGTAGTAAAATGGCTAACATAGAGAATAATCAAAGTAGATGTGCCTTCTTAAGAAGATGGTGTAGAATGTGCTGCTGCTGTACTGGATTATTAATGCTACTATGGGGTATTTTAGCTTTATTAGTTACATTTAGAGTTTCAATAGGTACATTTGAAATACATACTGAGAATGAGACTAATGTAGAGAAGAATTTGCAAAACGTAGTTCCAACTAGAATTAGTAATACTTACATGCATAAAGATAGGTCAATTAATGATTTTTCTAGTAATGTTTTTTCAAAGTTGTTATACGAATATGTGAAAACAATGGAAGTAAGGGATTGCTACGTTTGTATGCAATTACCTGCATCCGTTTCAGAGGGTGTTACTTATCACCATCTACCAGCTACGTATGGAATTTCTTGTAGTGTATTAAGTAGTGTTTATTTGTTAGGGAAAATAGATTATAAGATGTCTAACAAAGATAGTATTTTTGGGCACTTGCCAATGAACAAAGAGCTGAATCCAGCTAAAGAAGCTAACATTTTTGGTGAACTTTTTATTGAGAAAGAAGAATTAACATTAGATTACATTTTTAAGAATAATTTAACTTGTAGTTTGGAAGAAGAGGAGAAAGCTTTCCTGAACATGGTGGAGGAAAGGAGATTGAGTTTGCATGAAAAGGCAGGGAAATATAAAGTGAGTGAGACAATTTGGGACATTGAGATGGGAAAAGAATTGAGAAATGGAGCTAGTCCAACTTTAGCTTTAGATGCACCACAGAAGGGTAAGCTGTGCATTACAAGAGGGAAATCCCAATATGATACATATTTTGTTGGGACTAGTGAATGTCATGATACATACTTCATTGCAACAGGATGGGGTTTCAGAGGTGGAGAAGATACAATTTTTCCAGGAGTGTATTATGTTTGTGGGAACAAGGCTTATTACAAGTTGCCTGACCATTGGTATGGCACGTGTTATGTGGGCCTGGTTTTTCCAAAGATTTTTCATATAGATAGAATAGAAGATGTAGAACATATTAATTTACTAATGCGCTTCAAGAGGGAAACTTGGTCTGAAATTGTGGGTGACATTTTTGGAGCTTTAATTCCAGCAGTGGGAATTTCTTTAAATGCTAATGGGATTCGGAAACTGTCAACAGTGGTGGATCGCTTATCGACAAATACCGCTGGAGGGTTTCTTTTGGTGAATACGGAACTAATTGCCGTACGTGCTATGTCTATGCAAAATAGACTTGCTCTTGATATTCTATTGGCTAAGGAGGGTGGAGTTTGTGGAATGCTGAAAGTTCAACATTGTTGCACTTACATTCCAGATGAAAGCAAAGACCTGAAGGTCTATATCAAAAATATTACTGATTTGCATGAAGAATTAGTACCACTTGAAGCTGAAAGTATCTGGACTAAAATAGCTAATAAGGTGATAGCTGTTAAGAGTTTTATTGCAAAAATAGGTAGTACTATTATAGGTAAGATATTGTTTCCTTTAACTTGTATAATTGTTGCTTTATTGATATTGAGATTGGTGTGTTTGTGTTGTAAAAACAGGGGAGGGAAAAAGAAATTAATTAAAAGAAATAATGAAAAGAGAAATAAAAGGTTGAAAAGAGAATCACAAGAAATTGAATTAGAAGAATTAAGGGAGAGTGTCTACTTGGAAACAAAGAGGGATGATGAAAGAGTGTCTGGTGTGTAGTGTTGTGTAAGGAGGAAAAAGACATTTCAAATTTCTCCTAAAATGGGACTAAATTTCACTAATTTTTTTTTTTTGGGTTATTTGGTGATAAAATCACCAAAGGGGGGATTGCTGGAGCAGGATTTTCTAATGAAAATCTATAGGGTTTTGAAGCTCTGGTTTGTCTATTTGTCATGATTAAAATTAATAATCATTAATTAATAATTATTTGTTTTGTGTAAGTGGGTGTTTAAACTTACCAACATACTAATGAGAAGAAAACCGACACGTGGGAACGCTTTTGTATTGCTATTTAACAATGTGCATGTTTTATTAAATAAACGTTGCTGAGTGCTGTTTATTTTAGCACGAAACGCTTTTGAATTAATGCTTTTCTGTGTTGCTAAAGCTAGATAATTACATACACATAAGGGTATTAGTGGGGTTAACACTGTTCAATCACTATGCTGTGGTAACGTTGTTTTTGTCTCTTTTAATTAAGATGGTCCATTTTGGCCTAACCAAAAATGTCCGCCGTTTGCAGCCTGGCCTCGAGTGAGAATTTGTGATGAGAAGGCCTTGCTGAACACATTTGATCACAGTCCTTGCCTGGTTAAAACTTTCCGTGAGGACAGCAGCAGTTCTGGGCAGGTTTCCAGCTGTATTGGACAGCCTTGGAGGACAAAGGAACTGTTAAGAAAGAACTCTGAGCATTGTGTCATACTTTTTTTGTTGCTTTCTTTTGTCTAAAATATTATAAAAATTGTTAGCCTAGAGAGGGTTTTTGCCACTTTGCCATTTTCTTCCCAAACCTGCGTTGGTGAGGATCGATGCTGTGAGGACGGTGACTTGGGAGATTTCTACTGAGAGACTTGGCCTGATGACCCATTCTGACATTTAGCTAGAATAGGTAATTATGAGAAAATGATTTATTCAGATTAATTTCTTTTGACTAATTTTAGATAAAGAATCATAATTTTAAATACGGTGTTGGTGATTATTTCTTGTCAATTATTGAGTACTCTATTTGATTATTGATGTATAGATTGTTTAGATTATGACAATTGCAATAGCTAGGTCTTATCGACCTCGGTGTAGATGTGGGGTTTAGGAGTTTTAGAAGGTTTCTTTCCACAGGTTCAATGCTGGTAGAGTATTTGAGTGTATGTAAGTGAAATGAGCCCTAGTGTATGGTGAGTGTATGTGCGTATAACTGTGAAATTACTCTATCCGTGGAAGTAGGGAGATTTTGTACACCCCAATCTGCATCATACCCTCATAAGGACTATCCTACGTCTTTCAGAATTTATGCTGGCATTAGCATTACCCAGGAGGATAATAGCTCTCTGGCTCCAGCCTCTAATCATCTCATTATCCAGCTGAGTATCGTTAATTTGGCACTCTTTTGCCGAATCTAGAATTCTGGCTAGCGGGCCCAGAACATCCAGGAGACGATCCTGACAACCTTTGAGTGACTTTTCCATTCCCTTTCTTGGTTCGCGCCCAAGTTTAAAGAGAAATTTGATAAGTTCTGGGTCCAGGTTGGGGGTATAACATGTTTTATCTTCACAGGAAGATCTTGAGCACTCCGCTCTAAGCACGTTCTGAGTTTCTCTCTCTAAGAGGTATCTAATCCACTTATTAATAAACTTGGTAACATGCTCTTGCGGGAGCCATTCAGAGCTTCTAGGGTGTTTTAAATTCAATGGAGAGAACATTTCTTCTCCTAGTGGGTTAAGGATGGTACTCTTAGAGGAAGAAGGGAGATCTTCTGTCAGTTCATCGAATCCCTCTTCATCATCGTTAAGATCGAGGACGTATTCGCCCATGAATTCAGAGGAATTATTTGAATCGTCGATCTCCCATGTTGTAAGGAGCTCTTTGAAACTTTGTGCCGCCATGGGCACCTGAATTTTTGTGCCACCAGGGACACCTTGGGGATTTAAGGTGCGAAGACCTCCATTGTTCGTTGAGGTGCCAAGACCTCCATTGTTCGTTGAGGTGCCAAGACCTCCATTGTTCGTTGAGGTGCCAAGACCTCCATTGTTCGTTGAGGTGCCAAGACCTCCATTGTTCGTTGAGGTGCCAAGACCTCCATTGTTCGTTGAGGTGCCAAGACCTCCATTGTTCGTTGAGGTGCCAAGACCTCCATTGTTCGTTGAGGTGCCAAGACCTCCATTGTTCGTTGAGGTGCCAAGACCTCCATTGTTCGTTGAGGTGCCAAGACCTCCATTGTTCGTTGAGGTGCCAAGACCTCCATTGTTCGTTGAGGTGTCAAGACCTCCCAGATTGCTCCTTTCAAGGTTTTTGTTCTTTCTTAGTCTCTTGGCCCTTGATTCTGGGTCAATCTGAAAATGGGTTACTGTAGACTCAGTGACGTCTTCTAGTGGAAATGAACATTTAGATGCCATTATTTGGGACAAGCTTTCCATCATGCAGGATTTTACTTCCATGTGGAGCATTGTCTTAAATGCTTCATTGTCCAGATTGGGGGGGGAGGGGAAGGGGGCGGAAGCCCCATCTGATTCTGAATCAGACATAATAATGATATGTCAGGTATGAAAAAACTCAGATGAAGAGTTAAATTAGAAAGTGAACAAAGTAAAGATTTATAAGTATATTAAATTGGATTATAAAAATATATCAAGGTAAATACTTGTTCAATATAATAATAAGGATAATATCCTTAATAAGGGAGGTAAACGTGGCAATCCCGTCCCGTCTCCAGCTTGTGCAATAAAAAATACTGCATTGAACGTACTATACAAGAACAATGCTTCACAGGATTGGGAGGGCAGAGACGCCTCTCGGCTTACGGGGATGTGGACAACCAGGCACGTTTCTACACACAATATGGGACGTTCCCATTATAGCACAATTCTGGGAGGCAGTCATGGCTACTATCACCCGAATCAGTAGAGTAGAGGTCCCCAGGGAGCCCCGGTGCTGCCTTCTTAACATATGGGAGCCTACAGACCTTAATCATGCGGCACGGGCTTGGCAGACACTGGTGATTACACTTGCTAAACGCAACATTGCACAGCGCTGGGGAGCGCTTGCGGCCCCCCTGCACCAGCACTGGTGCCACGAATTAGATAAGGCCATGGTGGCGGAGAGGGAAGTATTTATCCACAGAGGTTGCCCTTGAAAGTGGACACAGGTGTGGGGCAGATGGAAAGCTTTGAGGCAGTATTTGCTCCCCCCCCCCCACCGAAAGACTCCGACACAGATCTGAGTGACTAATCCACAACAGCCCACACGAGACCGTGGAGACGCCCAGGGGGAAGAAACTGAGCTATCAGAGATGTGGGTGGTGAGACAATGTACCAAATTTGTACTATGTATTGCTTAGTGCGCTGCCTGATGAATGTACAAAACAAGATTTGTAAATGTCTGATGAAATCAGCAATGTTTCTTAATAAAATCAATAAAAATGTTTTTTTTTTTAATAAATAAGGGTGGTAAACACTCAACAGGGTTGAAGAGTAATAAACAAATGCCAAGTCTTAATATAAGCAATGTCACCGAGTTAGGCCCCCCCCCCTTTTTTTTTTTTTTTTTTAATGAGGTTAAATGAGACTTGCGGTTATCTTGCGGAGAAAACGGCTCTTGAAAACGATAAAAATGCACTTGAGCGCTGTGTTGCCATGGGAACCCCCCGGCCTCGAGCTCGATCAGCTTTGCGATTAGCTGGAGGCCGGAGGGGAAGAGGAATTACTCTAGGCAACTGGAGGACGAAGCGCTCCCGTTGCCAAGGTACCTTCCTCGCTTCCCCTGTTCTCCGTAATGAAGACGAAGGAATCAGGCCGTAGATTGAGACGGCGAGCAGATGCGGGGATATACGCTCGAAGGTGCGGTGGGAGTGAGGATAAGTTCGAAGGAACGGTGTGGGGAAAAGAGGTCAGTGGAAATATTTTTTTAGTTATTTCAAGGTTAAAACACTGTAAAGGAAGGATTAATTAATAATATAAGACAAAGAACCAAAATACCACAAATCTCTTAAAGTATGATGAGTATACAAAAAAAAAAAAACTTGTGCTCGGGAAAGGGAAAGAAATTTCAGAAATCTCCATAAATTGGAGATTGGTAGGGAGGAGGGTGTGGGAAGGGTGGGGGAAAGCCACGCCAGAGGCACACCCTGAAAATAAAGCTTAAGACAAGTTAAATACAATAGAATAAGTAAGAAGTAAGGTCGACTTATCTGCTTGGAGCCGCATTTAAAAGAGGCTGATTGTTAGTGTCTCATGGCATTTATGTGTTGCCTTTATTCTTCTTTGGAATTTTACTATTATGATGTATGCGGCTGCTTGGACTGCATTAAAGGAAAATGCATAATGTAGTCTCCGGTCTTGTAATGAAATTCAAAAGGTGAGGATACTACAGCTAGATGTCTATCAGAAAACACAACACAGCTGATTTCTTTTTGATTATTTCCTTGACATCCATACCATCAGGCCATTTTTATTTTTTGTCACTCTCAAGTTGCTTATTGACATAATTCGCACAAAAATTTCCATAACCTCTAAGCGACTGAGCAAAACACTAAAGACTGTTCAAATCCTATGTCTATCTCAATAGCAACGTTTAATGTTATGACATACCCACAACCGCTCCTGAGCTTTGTTAATATTGCAATGCATGAGAATATGATCGCTGCTAGGAATCTGAGTGAAGCAATAAAATCTTTGTTACTTTCACGCTCACCCTGATTTCTGGACTAAAATTCAAACCTCTTCATCTCCGTATTCACTTACTTCCCATACACAATTTCAATTTGTTTACCAGCATAAGTGAAAACAACCATATTCCCTGGATTAACTAATAAGGGTAGTCTTCAATAATTTCACACCATGTCCCACAGACAGCGTTTCAATAAGGGCAATGTCCACCCAGGAATATTTTGTTCTCCTTCCAACACTTCAACATTTGCTAGCAAACACATGTAATCACATGTCCCAAACAATGGGTGGCTGGCTTGGTACTTGGAAAAAGACAGTAGTGGGACTATACTACACAGAGTTAGAGGAGGAGGAGTACAGAGCCTTTATTAAAATAGAGTTAAACCAATGCACTTGCCACTCATATCACAAATACAATTACAAAGAAAATATTGTTCCTAAACATAATTCTAAAGTGCAACTGTCCTGAAAGTAAAGCACATGTTCAAGCAAGAAGACACAGTAAAAATGTACTTCAGATCTGAAAGAGGAGTCATGCGATGACATGCACACTATCGCAGGTAGTAAAACACTGGCAGAACCTACCACATAATGTCAATGGTGTGTGTGTCACCAATAGTGCAACAGACAGTAGAATTAAAGGAATAAGCTGCAAATCTTACACTGCAACTGTTGTACCCATCACCAATACCCTGAAAGGCTTGTATAGGTTAAAAAGATGGGTTCACGGTTAAACCTAGTGTGCCTGTTATTGAAGCAGTATAGTGCTGGATACAAGCAGTCAGGTGGGGCATGGCTTTCCAAAATGGCCACCAATGTCCTACTGTTGTGTGGTGAGGTTGCACACGTATGTCTACAGGCAATGGGAACTACCGGATGAATGCCGATGATGTTGTACCAGGTCCCCAATACAATTAAGGGATTGATTGAGACAAAGATTTTGATATTCTACTAGGTTTGTTGGCGGATATGTAGAGACACACTATTACACAGGCTGCAAATCCAATGCCCTTCCGGTCAGTTTGGGAGTCTCAACAATACTGCTACATTCCAAGTTCGAATGATGCCTCTGAGGCCTCCACAACTCATCGCCAGTGCATTGCGACAAATAGGACCACAATTAGCCGGCAGGTGGTAAACAGAAAAGATTTATTCCATAACTTATCAGATGGAGTAAAGGAGTGCTAAGGGCGTGTTGTTCGCTCAGCCATCCAGCGACTGTCATTCCTAACATTCAAACATCCACTCACAACACATTCCATGAAAAAACAGGAGCACACAAACCAACTACATCTGCATTCCTCAACACACATCCTAATGTCCCACAACCATACTATCAGTTCTCCCTTGCAAACAAATAATTCCACAACCACACTATCAGTTATCCTTGCAAACGAATAATTCTCAAACTTAACATCAGCAGCTATTTCCCAAGTGATAACTCAAATGGATGTGTAAAGTAATCATTAAGCTTCTTTCCAAATTTACATTCAAAGGACTACAAAACAACGAGAAAAAGGTTCCTCCCCAACAATCACAGACAGCACACATAAAAATGCTTGGCCCAGCTTTGAAAACACTGCACTTCAAGAATGGATCCAGCCTATATGCCTATCAGTTCTCAGTAATGACTGTATGAAACACCAACAAGTGAAGAAACCAGGAGATCATGAGAAATTTACAGTAGATCCAATCATATCCTAAGCGGAAGCATCTGCAGATCTCTTACACCAAGGCACTGAGAGATGAATTAAGAATAAGCAATAAGGAAAGGTTACCGAGATATATGAAGTCAAGTCTTACCAGCGAAGGAGGAGGAGGGTAGGGAGGGAGGGACATTTAGTACAAAAAATTGGGGGTGAGCAAAGGCGAATCTGTGGTATTGTCATTTGAAGAGAAGACCTGCAGGAGGGGTGGTGGTTGGTGCAGTACAACAAAATGGGGAAAGGAAGTGAGAAGAGAATTCAGAATTGTGGGGAGGCTGTAAACAAAAGGACAGATATCCTATCAAAAACACAAACGTTTTCCACACCCACAATTTGTCTGCAACTATTTTGATGTCAATGCCTTTTTAGGTAAGAAATATTTGTAGCACCAATGAGATGATACTTCTGTGGCTTGTGGTACTGCTCATTAACACTAATCTTGAGTGCCATAAAAATCCAATTCACTTCACTCCTTTTACGTGGCGACCCAAAACAAGCATTGCCATCTCATGTGGCAAACCAACCCCACTCACAAGTTACCTACAGTCACCGCCAAGTTCCCTGTGGCTTCTTTTTGTGATACAAAGAAGGAGCATTGCATATGCTTGATGAGGGAATGACATGGTGGGAAGTTACGAACGAAGGCGAGTAATAATTACTACACCAGAATCTTCAGGACGGTACCACCAGAATCTTCAGGATGGTAATTTTAAGGGCGTTTTCCCCAACTACTTAGGGCCATGATTCCACTGCTCCAAAAATACTATGGCTTGGCCAATCTCATGCGTCAGACCAGGACTAAAGAAACTAGATTAGATTATACACAATTTCCTGTCAAAGGCTCCAGCTTTGAAGGAGGGTGCTTATGAAAAGGCTTGAGAGTAGGATAAAATTATTAGCAACATGCAAAATGCTTTTTAAAAGGCATCAATACCATATTTGCCCGAGAGGAGTACCATGTATGCAGGAGTTCATGCCACAGGCGTTGGATATGCACAAGAATGTCCACTTGCCAAGAGCAGCCCCCTATTACCTGGTGTGAGCCTACTGTACGCCGAAAAAGGATGATCGAATCAAAGGAGTGCAATCTTTCAAAGTAGAACCTAAGAGCCTTTTAAAACTAAAGATTGATAACATTGTCAGAGTCTCTAAAATTTGTAACGGTTTGTTTAACAACCAGTATAATTATTTTCCATTTAAAATGACATTGTGTCAAAATACAGTCATTATGAAAACTGAATCTGGATCGTGGCAAAACATGTATGAAGCTCACTGATCTTTCAGGTCACGAATAAGGGAGTGAAGTTCACTCAGGGATTTGCTTCTGGGACTGGTTTGCTGCCATTGCAATAAAATATGATGGAGAAAGCCAGGAAGGTTGCGGATGATTGGTCAATGGCAGCGGAGGTATAAGGATCCTTACTGTTGCAAGTCAAGTCGACGGACTTACAGGTTGAGTGGTAGCAGAACATTATGACCAGCTCACTACCCTTGGGAAGGCGCCTGGCAACTTATTTTTGTTGTTTGGCTCCTTCACTTTAGTTCAGTTCGTTCACTGCGGTTGTATCCCCCCATTTATGTTTTTTTCTCACCTCCATTACCCCAGTTTCCCCCACCTTCTGGTCTGAATACTAACCAGCTCTCTTTATAACGATTTGGATGTGTTTGCTAACCAGTTGCCTGAACTCAGTCTTGCCTCTGGATTACTCATTGGTTGCTGTGCTAGCTCTCCCTCTAGCTCCTCGAATACCAATTTTACTATTTACCTGGGAATTCCACCATTGCGGTTTTCAGCTTTCTTCGTTTATGGCTTTGGTTCCCCCTGTACACTATTATAAAGCTTGTGAGCATGTTCGCCAATAGCTCTCTTCCTCAGAGAATTTCAATGTTTATGCAACATAGAGCAACCTTTTGTTTTATTCACCTTCAGTATACGTTTGGCATTCACCTTTCAAAATGCTACAGTGAATTCCCCACATTAAAAAGGATGTGTGGTTGAGGAGACTGCACCATTCCAGCTGTCTCCTCTCTCTCGCTCACTGACATTCCTCTTTCACTCCAGGGTTTAGTTCTGCTGTTTGAGCTTGCTCACGCACGGGTGGAGCTACATTCAGGGGGGTGGGGCAGATCGTCTTCAGACCTATGAATCCAGACACTTTCTTGCTGAGGAAAGAGCAATTAAGAGGTTTCTGTCTGACAATGTCAGAGAATCACAAATGTTCAAGCATTAAAGTGGCCATCCAATGAAGAGAAAAGAACTGTTCTTTTTAACTAGTCCTGCATCACTAATATTCACCAACAATAAGCAACCTGGACTGTTGCCGGGTGCGTCATTGGAAGTTATCCACAGGGACTTTGAGGCTCTGCGGCAAAGGCAGCCTTTTGAGCTTTGAGAGTGCAGTGTACCTCTATGCTATGGAATGTCGGTGGACCCTGTGATGTGTTGAGCCATACCGTATCCATTTGGATTACCTTTGTGAGGCTAGTGTTTTTATTGTATTTGCAGAGAGACTTCCTCTTCTGGGTCCTGACGAATGCCTTTGAACCCTTTACCGGGTCAGTTGTAGGCAGAAACAAATTGACTATATAGAGGGGGTATCTTTTCCAAACCCCCTGGCGTCTCTTGTTTTTAATCCTATCCTGTGAGGGCACCAGAATAAAGTCAATTCAGCCCATCAGGAGATAGTTTTACTCTGTCCCTCACTCAGAACCATCTTTTGCTCATCTTTTTGAAAAACATCTCTGCTCCTCTCCATTGGGGAGTTGTAGCCCACACCTGGTACCTTGCAGCCCTGGTGTGAGGAGAGATCCCTATGATGAAGCAGGTCACCCTTGGGTGAGTGAGGGTTCTTGTCCTTAAAGAGGCATTCTCCTTCAGACACAAAGCTCCTGCTTCCTTTCTTTGCGTTTATGAAGAGACCAGGCGTACTTTGTGTGTGTTTTTGTAAGGCTAGGTAGTAGTACATTTTGGGCTGGCTTTTCTCTCTCCCATTGGAATCCTTGTGTGTATTCACTTCATTTTGTTTGATAATGCCAGCTTGGGCTTTGAGACATATTGCAACAAATTCAGGGTACAGCCCTTTTAAAGAGGCAGGTATCAGAAATGTAAATAGAGAAGGGCATTAAAAGTTCTCCTACCCAAGTGTTTGATAGTGAAAGGTTTCCAGGCACTTCAATACAGTCAGTAAAAGTCAAAATATATTCTCAAAAACAAAAACCTACAATGAGACTGACTGCATGCAACAGAGCAGTTATCAAACCAGCATCCCCTACTCCAGCAATACTGTGCTGTCTGCAATATCGGTTTGGGAAAGACTATAGGACCAGAGGTTGCAGGACATGTGGGTTGCAGAGTTTGAGTCTAGAAATATGATGGGGATCCGTGAGATGCTGTAAACAGCATTTGAAATTAGTGAAGTGGTACGTGCATGGGCACAAGAGGAGTCACGTAATACTAGATAAAGTCTCACAATGGGACATCAGGTGTGAAAAGGTTCACAATAAGAACACCTCTAGAGACTGAGAGGAGGCCGTCGTTTCGTTAAGGAAGAAAATAGATTCCTGATGAAAAGCTGGCTGTCCAGGAAAATTAGGTTGAGCACCAAGATCAGGCTGCAAAGGACTGGGTAAGTCAAAACAACTACGGCAAGCAGTCCCTAAAGAGTAAGCAAGAAACAAGCCCGGTAAATTGCAGCAGATTATCAAATTGGAATTAGTAGAGGTGGGAAGCTTTATGTACAAGGCACTGTGACCATTTAGAAGCATGCTTCTAAAAACATGCTTAATGGGGCGTTTCCCATTTAAAACAATTCCAGTTGATTGCCGATTAATTTCAGAAGGAATATTCTTCTTCTTTATAATTTACCCAGATTACCTCACCACTAGAATATGATGGGTTGCCCTTTAGGTTGTTTAGGAAAGTTCAGAAATCATCTAAAAAGGCATATAAAGATTTAAAGTGATTTTCAAAAGACCAGAGGAAATACGAAAAGCCATTTATTCACATTATTATGCCTAATGGAGTCTTTCCAGACAACACACATGAAGAAATTGTACGAGTCTGAGAAAACCAGGTGTGCTAGTTTCCAGGAACCATGTTGTCCAGCTCAACAAAGAGTAAAGAAGATTCGATCTTTACAACTGAATCAGGAGACCGGAAACCTACAGAAGATCCATGAAGAGGTTGCCAGAGAGCAAAACCAAGTAAAATAAAATAAAGCAGTCTCTATTTAAATGGGGATATCGGCAGTTTCCCGGGTTGTTGTAATTTTTTACTTTGACAGTCCTATGAATGAAAGCAACACAGTGAGGTTCATCTGCCATTTGTGCCACTTACGGTACAACCGTCTCAGATCAAATTAACCAACATTCTACTCACCCTCCAGCTGGAAAGCACAGGGGCACGTTTTGAAACACACTGTACAGCTAACTGCTACAAAGAGTAAGATCAAACCACTCTGTATTCCTTCACACAAAGCATATCCGTTAATTTGTCTGAAGGATATGCATCATGTTCACTCAAGACGCCAATCCCAAGAAAACTACTTTTAACCTAATATTCTTTGTGAGAAGCATCCTTTCTTCTGCTGACCATAATTTTAGAGTGTGAAAATCTTGGCATTGTGTCTCACTAGCTGTACTAAGAGGCAATGATCATCGTGAAAACTGGTAGCTGAAAGGATTGACCCTTGAGGTTGGATTAATGAAGGATGAAATAAATATTCCAGAATTTCCTCTGAAATCAGTATTTTCTTTGACTGTAGCAATTACAGTCGGTGCCAATGAGGATACAAATGGCATTGTTAGGCTTTCAATTTCACACTGGCAATAGAAATATACAGGTGCAACAGGCGAGTCTATGAAACTCCAATACCCTTTTTGGATGTCTCAGTTCAAAGCAGGCAATCATTTGTTTCACTGCTGCTTCTCTCTCTGATGGAGGGCAGGTCATTCTGAGAGCAGTGTCCAGCTGAGGCTCTTATAACTTGAAGTCGCTGTCAAGGAGCTAGCTAAAGCTTCTTGATATGTGAGAAACCTAATCTGTAGTTCCCCCGCATGTATTCTATGCGTACCCTGGCACTTCAGTGCCCATCTCAGTTCCTTGCCTTCCTAATTCTACCCCATGCATCACAATGCCCATTTGCTGTGGCATAAATTGACATTCATCCAAGCTGGAGGAGACGTCTTAGGTTTCCTGAAGCAATTACTCAATTTCAACCTTTAATTACAGTACAATTTGCATTGCTGCCTCTCATGTATTGTTCTGGGAGCTGTTTACGCATGATGCTGCAGTGGGCATGCAAGTTGGGCTAAGAAGGATAAAGAAAATATTCTAGTTCATTAACTAAATAAGGAAAAGTTAATTCCCTGTAATGTGTGTTCTCTACAATGAGTACTCTCGCCAAATCTTCTAGTTCATTAACTAAATAAGGAAAAGTTAATTCCCTGTAATGTGTGTTCTCTACAATGAGTACTCTCACCAAATCCATAAATCGTTTACAGTTTAATACTTCAGGACACGTGCAGGATCACCGGAACACTTTTTTTTTTGTAGTAGTAGTAGTAGTAGTATAAGCTACTTTTTGTATGCAATCTACATTTATTTTTAGGTTTCGAAAATGCATTAAAAAACAAAATAGGCATCTAAAAGGGAAAATAGCATTACCTTTTTGCCCAGTAGCCGAACCAGCCAATTCACATGACACTATGATGTTGATATATACTTTTCTAAAACTGAATAAAACAAATGCCAATGTGCGATCCGTAATAAAAGCTTTAAACTGAATATAAATTGATGCTGCCTTGAAGAAATCCAGGAGATGCACCTCCCATCTTGTTCGCAGTGCCAGTCAGGCACTTCATTTTTTAAGATAAAGCAGTAGGTGGTTCACAGGAAAGCAGGTGGAATGCTCATGGTTTCATAAAAAATACAAATGAGTGAGAACTAGAATTACAGGTTAAGAAACTTTCTTTCTCCTTCATGGTCTCTTTCAGATATCTATAAGCCGTAGAATGGAGCAGCAAGTTGAAAATGAACAGTTTTTCTGATGGGCGACCCAAAAAACACAGAATGAAAAAGGGGACAAGCTAATTTAAAATGGTTAAGAATTTAGGCTTGACCTTCTAGGATACCGCCTTCAAGTGAGAATGAATGCAATAGAGTTTAGGAAAGCTATGAACAGACATCCAAATAAATGCCCTACAAATGTCTAGAATATGGGCATTACTCATGAGAACATTAAAAGCAGCTTTGCCTTAGGCTTACTATGTAATGACATGTTTGATTGTTAATAGTGTATTATGATTTTTTGTTTCCCAGGTTTTGAAGGCATCTGACAGAACATTTTCATTCACCATCCATTTACGTTCTAACGTGAGATGCATACTGCGTTCATTTGTCCCCCAGTTTTGATGGGATACCATAAGCACCACTATGAAGGGGATGTCCCTTGCCAGAGACCAAAGGCAAATCGATTGTGCTTTCATTGTAAGGAGTCTGGATCTGGTTCCTTCTTGCTAGTTTAAGTCATGCTTTGTGGTTCTGTAGCTATCAGAAGATGGATAGATGTTAGAGACTGATGGACAAATGATTTGAGGAATAGGTGGGAAGCCATTAGCTACTGCACCGTGCTGTGGAATTACTATTTGAAAAGTGACATTTCCTCTCATCAGAAAGGTTGCCCATATGGGTTTTGTGTTTCCAGTAATGCATTCATCATAATGGTTTGTGTTAAAGGAGGCTTTCCAAAAGGAACTCCCTGAAGCAGGTTCTACTTCTTGCACTATAATGCCCTGAAATGAAGGTAGTTGATAGTCACGAGACCTTTTTTCCCCTCATCTTTTATGAACAATGATCTTCAAGGCAATTTCGAAGGTGATCGCATGTCCATCTTGGTATGGGATAAAATGAAGATTCAAGACATAGACGTCAGTCTCTCCTCTCAAAAAATCTTTTTTGCAATTCCTGCACTCAGTGTTGCCCAGGAGTATTGGGTTAGTTCAAGAGGCTGAAGAGATAATTAGAGAAGTTGTTATGGAGCCACATATGCAGTACTGTGAGGGTTGACTGTATTTGTAATTGCATTTATGTAGCCCTTCATACCCCGGACGACGCATAAAAGCAAATTTTCAGATGAGACGCATGCTTCTCTGTTACAGCCACACAAGAGACCCTTTGATGAAAGGCAAAACCTTTTAGTTTTGATTTCTAGTAGCAGTCTGCATCCACGGAAAGCTCTAATTTCAAGGAAATAAATCCCTAGCTCTCCCATTTAGAACGATTTCTCAGGTGGAGGAGGGAAATGCAAAACAGTAGGGAAAAAGGTAGGAGAACATTTCCAACCATTGTCCCTCCTGACAGAAGATGAGTAAAGATGACCGAGAGCTTGATAGTGTAAGCAACAGATTTTAAAGCTGCTTCCCTTCCAATCATTCTACCAAACATATCAAGACCTATTTTCTAGAACCAGCTGAGCAAGAGGATTAATCTTTTACAAAATAACGTGGTATAATTGCCTCTAAAACATGAAGAGCCATACACGACTATTCCTACTATTTCTTAGTTGAAAAGGAACTCACCGTTGAATGTGTTGCGTCAGCTAGAAATTGAGCGATCAGAAAAGTTCAGCATGGTAACCTTTCTTCAGATATTCTTACATCCTTAGCCGAGACATTGGGTGGAGGCATAAAGCCACATAGGGCATGCTTTAACATCCTTATATGTATAGAAAATTCTGGAGACTCTAAAAAGGGAGCTTTCATTAGCAATACAAAATTCTCCCATTTAGACTGAAGCCTGCTTCCTGAATTCTTTCCAAGCACATTTGATGGTAACAGGTGCACTCTGTCAAAAATATGTCTTTACACAAATCTAGATGATTTGCTGTCCAAGACCAACTCAGCACAAAAGCTGAAGCAAGATCTTCTCTCTGCCTTTCTCCCAACCTCTAACTCTGCTTTCATCTCTACCCTACTGGACGTTCGTCCACTAACGCCCTTCCTCTACTCCTCACCCTCACCTCTCCGCAACTTCTCGGCAGCTCTGCACCCCCTTTCCACCTAACTGTCCAATCCTTCCTCCACCTCTCAGCCTCTAACAATCCAAGTCTCCTCGCTACCCCTCTTTGTTTGCCTCCTTCTAAATGTTCATCTTCTAACACACTCCCTCCTCTCCCTGTCCCTCCTCTCCCTGTCCCTCGTCACCGGACCCCTGCCCACGTCTCGTGCTCAAAAATCCCTCCCCTCAGAGGGTGTCCCCAAAAGTGGCACGGGTATGGGGTAGATGGAACTCATTCCGTGGTAACATTTGTGCCCCTCCAACACCAGACTCGGACCTTGAACTGAGCTTTTAACCCAAGGAGTCCAACAAGGAGGCGAAGCAATGGCCGGGATCGGCGCTCTGAAAGTTTTCTTTTGCTACATCTTAGTATGTAACTTACAACACTTTGTGATATTATTATACCTGTGTAACTGACCCGCACTGGACTCATGACGTAGGCAATGCCTAATGTACCAAGCTATTTCTTTTGTATTATTTTATTTTTGTTACTGATAATAAAATGTTTCAACAAAAAAAAAAAATCCCTCCCCTTTCCCCTAGCATTATCTTGGACCTCTCAGCCTTTAACATCCGCTCTACCTCCCCTTCTATTATCCTGTAATGGTGTTTATCTTCTCCTGAATCCCTCTATCCTGCATCTGTCCTGCATCTTAGCCCCCAGTGTCTCATCTTTCCACAAACCCTACCTCACCCGTCCGGCTGCCTCCCTTCCTCTCAAGTTCTGGATCCCTACACTTAACACAACCAACTCGAATCATTTTGTAACTCTTCATCTACACCATACCATTTTATTTTGCCTGTGTCTCTAACTAATTCTACCACCTTAACACCAGACCTACTGCTGTTTTCCACTTCTCATGAAGCTCCATCTGCTCCCTTTGAGACACCTATAAACAGCACAGTGCTCAGCATTTAGCATAAAAGAAAATTGTGCCACTTTACCTCCCACTCTTTTGTGTCTCACTTCAGGCAACCAGCCCAAGACAGTCTATGCCTTTTATACCTGAAAATCCACATCTTCCCTCCTCATAGGCTAAGTGTCTCCACACAATCTCTTTATTTCCACCTACTAACACAGTTAGGACCTTACTCAACATCTTAGGGGAGGAAGAAGTAACTTACCTAAATCTTTTTCTTCAATTTCCATTTTTCTTTTGCCTAACTCCTCAGCCATGTCATGCTCCTGTTTCCCTTAGGGTTCACACCCTTTAGTAATACACCTTCAACTCCATCTTCTGCCTCCTAATGCCATTTTAGAAAGGGCCCCCTCGCTGTGACTGAAAACGGCAGTGTTTTCAGAGAATGATAGTTTTCTATTTAAACATTTTATGTATCAGCCTATGATTCAATCCCAGCATGCAAATCCTGTTGGCCAAAATACCAGAAATGGGAAACATATGTCATCGGCCCAATTTACCTTCTTTCCATTTGGCTTTTCGACAGTGAACACTTCACTCCAGATCTGGATGCCAGTGGTTTCTGGGTCAGAACCTCCTCGCCAAGAGAAACCAGTCAACGGTTCATCCTTTTCACCCATCCAGTTGGACTGTCCGCCATCCTTCTGCAGGGCAGAAAACAGAAGAGACGGATCATGGAACACAAACAAAAACTTGTCGGTCAAGAGGTTTCATAAAAAAGGCACCCCTCTTTTCAGTCTTCTCATAATGCAGAACAATCATATGTGTTAAGTTCTTATGACCTCTTTGCCTCAAGCAGTACCTTTCAGGAAATGTCTAGTTTACTGCTGAGGGTAGAGGAAAAAATCCTTGGAATGTGCAGACACACTGCCCCCTCTTCCTCACCACTTTAAAAATTAACCTGTGTTACCTGGCTGTAGACGTAACGCAGCATGAAGTCCAAGAGGAAGGATTTGCCCTTCCTGAATGCTCCGGCAACAGATACTACCACAACGTCCAAATCCCGTACATGGTCCTGCAGCAGCACACTCTCCAGCGCCTTCTCATCCAGCTCGAATGAATGTTCCTCCTTGTGGACCTGAACAATCTGCACAGGCCCTGGCTTTGTGCTCTCCATGTCAGCACCTGCTGTATGCAAGACACAAAAACACAGGCACAGTGGGTTAGAGATTGCCATGTTACTAAATTTAGGGTAAAGACATTCTCATACTGGGAATGCAGCCATAAAAGCCTCACCACTGGGACCTGCTTGTGAGGGTGGCATCATTTTAACAGTACCTAGGGTTCAGGGTGCTCCAAGGTAAAAACAGCATCTTAATACTGTGATCAGAGACCATCTTCAGGCTCCTTGGAGGTCCCTGGGTAGTTTAATGAAGCATTCTAGTTATGAGATGTCATGTTGCAGTCATTCTTAGACCCAAGAAAAGATAAACAGATATATGCATGTGGTTTATGTATACCATGAACCTTGACAAAAGGCATCACTGTACAGGGGCGAAGGTACGGTCAAGGAGTGAATGGAGGAAAAGCTGAATTATGAGCGCAGGACTGGACTATTACTTCGGGCAGAACATAGTATACTTTGAAGGGGTATGTCTTCAGAGGGTACGAAGGAGAGAAATAAATTAAAGAGAGAAAAGGGAAGCAAATTAAAAGAAGGAGAGACAGAAGTAATAGTAGAGAAAAAGAGTACTCTCTCAAGCCATGAAGTGTATGCAAGTCACTTACAAGTTGCCCTTCCTTACCAGCAGTCAGGAGAGCTTGCAAGGTCTGAATAATCTGGATGTACGATGTCAATGCAAACCAACCCCATCTGCTGCACCACAGGTCAGGCAGCCCAGAAAACCAATTTACTTTAGTCTAATTAGGGATCTGTACTACTTTGCTCTTGGACCCCTCAGCACAGAGGCCGGCACAGGATTTTGTTGTGGCCAATGGAGCAACATTGTAATGTACTTCCTTATAGGGATTAAGATTGCAATGGCAAAGCAGAGTCACAGGGAAAAGAGAATAAGGACTTTAGTGTTGTTGACATTGTTAAGCAGAGCAAAGGGCCACTTACAACTCCCATCTCTGGTTTAGCCTCCCACAACAAAACAATAATTAGAGGAATATTCTGCAGTAATCTATCACTTGTATTCAAAATTCATTTTATATGGTTACTGCAACAATGCAATGCAATACATCTAATACACTTTGTAAGATTGCTGGGCAAAATTCAAAAGTACTAATTCGTCATAAAGATCCAAGCCGTGGCAGAAACGAATTTACGTTCCACAACACCCTGGAAAGTGATCAAATTAGATAGAAAATACTAAAGATGCTAAAATACAGCCTTGTTTCAATACAGTTTTGGTCGAAACGAACCCCAAATCGACTTGGTCCTGCATCCAAATATTAGAATGTAGAAAGTTAAATGACCTCATGTTCATTTTAACCACAGTGCAGTATGTCAAATGCATGATCAACGAGCCTAGTACAGAATTGTATTTTCTTAGGACAGTATGCATTTTAATCAGATGCTGAAGAAGGAGCAGGCTGTAGACTACTTAAATAAAAATCCCTTTTGTTGCATGGTAATAAAGTTGTGCTGATCAACCCAGTCCCCGTAGCCGTGAAAAGAGGCATCTAGCAACAAAGTTCCCACTGAATCTAGGTGCACAATTGGATAACTCTCCGGAGTTGAACATCCCTTCTCTTTTTAGGTCTTGCCTAGGCAGCACATGAGCTGTCTCTTCCAGACATGCTGTATCTACTCTGTGGATCTCGAGCAAGCCCAATGCTTTTTATTTGTTCCTTTTTTGTGCTGCTCGTAAAATCATTCTGTTCATAGGTGAATCGGTTGTATTTGTCCCTCCTTGTGGTGGTTTGCTCCCTCCCATGGAGCCTGGCCCCATTACATGTCTTCGTCCCATTCTCTGCATTTATGTTATTTGCGGCGCACTATTTATGTCCATTTCCACAGCTTGTGTTTGGAAAATTGTTTTTTTTGGCTATTCTCAAAAAATGCGCTTAAATGAAGGTACTTTCAGTTTCGAAACACACATGGCATTCGCACACAGATGTTGCCATTTTTAGTTCAAAAGCACAAACGGCATTTGATTACCACGGCTCATGTTTTCAGAATGTTCTTTTGATTGTCTTTCATAAAAAACGCGATCAGATGAAAGTACTTTCAGTTTCCAAACACACACAGCATTTGCGCACAGGTGTTGGCATTTTTAGTTAGAAACACACACGGCATTATCTTCAGATCATGAAGCAGATGAATTGGTTGGCAAATTCTGCAAATCCATAATTAAGTGGAAAACACGGTGGCCACAAAATAGTATAATTCCAGTGTTCCTGCCTACAGGTGAGCTCTTTTGTTAATCTTCGGAATGGAAATATAAAATCTGGCTCTCATTGAAAAGTGAATATATATGAAACAGTCTCTGGCGCCATCTACTGACAACACAATTGTTTGGTGGTTGATACAAAGACAAAGCCAATGTGATTTATGGTATCTACACAAGTGAGTGTTGACACAATACAAGAAAGTACCTTGAAGTGGCACTGGTGGCATAAACCACTATGTAAAACAACAGCAGTAATACACAAACATTTACATAACCCTCAAGTTCCCTTTAACGTGATGAGGCAGGCACAGCACTTCAGTAAACAAGCCTCCGGGTGTCTTTCTGAATAGTCCCAGGTCTCAAAAGCAGGCGTGACGTGTTTTTACACAAGACACTTTGATGAGACAGGTATACTTTCCAACATATTGTAAACTATTAACGCAAATGCTGTACATCGGGCTATTTTATCCAGATTGTAAATATAGCCAGTTGGTAAGTTAAGCAGAGGTGCTGATAAAATATATTTATCACATAAACCCAAAATGTACCTACAACATAATGCTGTATTACAGAATATCACCAAATTGTAATTGTGAAAATTCTCTAAGGAGACCTTTGTCCATTTTAGCATATATATAGTGTAAATTAATATCGACCATATAGTTGGCATTGACATACATGCATTCCTGGCTGTATATACACTATTTGATAGCAGGACCGTACTGTGACGTAGTCAGAAGTACACATCTAAGAGAACATTTTAACATTATATACAGGCATCACTAGATTTAGTGGTGTCTGTAATGAATGCTCTTAGGTTAAGTTAAGTAGCTGTATGGTTTGCGCATATATATCCCTGTCCTTCCTACTATCAAATCATTCCCCATCTTCCCAACCTCTCGACACCCAACTGCTCTCTCCCTCCCCTCCTTTCCTCCACCCCGGAGACGTCCCAACTGCTAATGCTATCTCCCATATCCTGACCTCCAACCAACCCCTCTCTCCCACGCTCCTCCCTCCTCCTGACATCTCAATGACACATTCCGTCCATCAAACCCAAACCCTCCAATGACCGCCTCCCCCTTGCACCCCTTGCCACACTCCTAATGCCTGGCCTCGCCCCCTGGAACCTGTTAATACTCCCCTCCTGGCCTAAATATCTCCCCCACCCCCCTGAAGGGCACTCACCTCCCGCAAGCCGCTGTCGTCTTTCCCCACTCCACTCACGCCCTCCTACCATCCCAAGCCTCATGTTCTAACTCTAGGAAGTTCCTGTCCCCGGTCCACCCTCCATCCCACAGCCCATACACCCCCTATATTCCCCCCGGCCACTCCCCCCCCCCCCCTCCCCACATCAGCTCTCCTCCCCCATCCAACACTGAACATATCCTATCTCCCACCCCTCTCTCCACCGCATCACCCCTCACTCTCTGTATCCAGACTCTGTCCAACATTGAGAGCAATCTCTCAACACGGACGACTGAACTCACACCACTGAGAAGACTTTAACTCCCGACTCCTCATTAACCGTGCCAACCACCGCGCCCATGGCACGCAACACATCTCTAATCCTCAACTGGGGAGCACTACGCCCCTCGACTGTCGTACCCACAGACCCCTCCACGCTTCGAACAATCTCTCATCCTCCGACCTCCTCGACCTTTGCAACACCTACCTTCCTAACTCATTGATTAACGATCCTCCCTCCTCCTATCACAACATTCCAGTTATCGTGTTGACTTGCAGAATCCCCACCTGTCCCACATCACCTAGACCCCCACGCCACCTTACCACCATCCGTTTGTGCTCGGCCCCAAAAAACAACTCAAAACCGCTCTCCTGCATGCTAGTGAACTGCCGCTCGGTTGTCCGACATGTGATCAAAATTTCGGAGACTATCCTTAGTGAAGCCATTGACATAGCCTTCCTCACAGAAACCTGGCTCAATGACCACTCAACCGCCAGCCTAGACTTACTCGCTCCCCCGGTTACTCGATCATCAGAAAAGACAGATCTAAGAGAATAGAGGGTGGACGAGCTATAATCTTTAAAAATGAACCCCAACTCTCCCTTGTCAAGTACTCTGACCGTGCTACCTTTGAATACCTTGAAGCTGAACTTAAGCTTCAGGGGTCCCCAGTAATTCGACTTCATAATATCTACCATTTTCCTGGCGATCCCCTTTCCTTCACTGAGGAACTATCTGAACTTCTTACCACCTCCTCACTTTCCAACTCAAAAAATCTCTTCTTCTGTGATTTTAACCTTCACTGGAATGAGCCCAATGACCCCACAATCAACCTACTCACCAATCTCCTTGAGATCAGTGACCTCCAACAACTTTGCCACTCTCCAACCCCACACTAAGGGGGCCCACTCGATGTCATCATTGCTAACAATGACTTGGCATTCCTTTCTAACATCATCCCCATTGACTAGTCCAACCACCACCCCATTCTGTTCTCAATCACCATCTCAGCTCCTCTCTCCCTCACCAAAATCACCAAAAGTAAGAAATGGACTAGAAATCTCAACTGTATCCTTCCTGGTGAACTGGAGTCTAAACTCCAAGCAAAACTTCTTCACTCCCCTCTCCCACAAAATACCAATGAACTTACCGAATATTATAATACATCAGTCACTGATATCTTAGACAAAATTGATCCATCCAAACTAAAAACCATAAGAAACATGCCATCCAAATATTGGTACAATTCCAATCTCAATAACGAAAGACGTGCACTTAGATTTGCGGAAAGAACATGGAGACAACTCACAACACCTGCCCATCTTGCCCTCCTCAGATCTGCTAGATCAACATACAAAAAACACATTTTCACTGAAAAGGCCTCCTTCTTCCGTACTCAACTTGATCGGGCCAAAAATAGACCCAGAGAGCTATTCAACATTGTTCGAACCCAAACATCCTCTGCCCCACCCATGTAAACAGCCACTACCGTCAGATGTGAAGAAAGTGCAAACTTTTTCTCTGAAAAAAATAAGAAAAAAGAAAAAACGCCAAATTAGATCAATCCTTCCCAGCATTTCAAATCCCTCCCAACCCCTTGCTTAACGCTGACTCCACTACCAACTCTCCCTCCTCGTCAACTCCCCCCCCCCCCCCATTCCCCTCCCACCTTCATCCCACTTTACCCCCTGATAACTGCCTGCCCTATCTACAACTTAAAAACAATGCCTCCTGACATAACTTACACCCCGTAACGGAGCTTGAGGTCTAGAACATCATTTCTAATCTCAAACCGTCCTCACACACTAATGACCCTCTTCCTTCTAACCTTGTCCTCGAACTTAAGCACATCATCACGCCTTTTTGGGCTACTATCATCAACTCTTCCCTTTCCACGGGTTGTATCCCTGCCTCCCTCCAACTTGGACAAATCAATCCTATTCTCAAAAACCCCAATGCCGACCCTAACGACCCTAACAATCTCCGCCCACTCTCCAACCTCCCCCAACTCTCTAAAGCCCTGGAAAAGTGTGCCCTGCTCCAACTAGATAAACACATAGACACTTTTAACCTACTGGATCCCTTACAATCTGGCTTCCGAAAAGGCTGCAGTACTGAAACGGCCATGCTTAAAATTGTGGATGACATCCATCACTCCCTTGACAATGGTGAGACTTGCCTACTTATTCTCCTTGACCTCTCTTCCGCGTTTGATACAGTTAACCACCCTGCCTTACTCAACGTGCTCAAAGTTCATTTTGGCACTAATGGTCCTGTTCTCAAATGGTTCTCCGCCTACCTCCAACACAGAACACAACTAATCAAAATCCTTAACTGCCTTACAAACCCTACACCTGTCTCCTTGGGTGTCCCTCAGGGATCTATTCTCTCCCTCGCTCTCTTTAACCTCTTTATGGAACCCCTTATCCTCATCCTAAACCAAGCTGGAATCAACTACCACCTCTATGTCGATGACACCCAACTCTACTATAAGATTAAATCCCACTCTGATATTCTGCACCTCAACAACACCCTGCCGAAAATCCAATCCTGGTTCCACACCAATCATCTCAAACTTAACCCCAAAAAACGTAAATCATTCTATTCTCTCCTAAAAACAACCCTCTGCCTATCCAAACTTGGATCTCCGACCTAAATGCACTCAACTGTCCGCTCTCCTTAACTAACTCAGTAAAATCCCTCGGTATCTCAATTGACAACAACCTAACCCTTCAGACCCACATAAAAAATGTGGCGAAAGGAGCGCTCTTCACGCTCTGTCACCTCAAGAAAATTAAACCCTTCATTCCAGCCGAAGACTTCAAATAGGTTAGTCAATTCTTGAAAGGACTAGGGATTGGACATGGTAGCGCTATCCTCTCCGGAACCCTCGGTGCTCAACCTAGCAGCCAGACTAATCACAGACTGCAAACGCTTCGATCACATCTCCCCTGCCCTTAAGATCCTTAAATGGCTACACATAGAAGGCCGATCTACCTACAAGATTGCACGCATTACGCACAAAGCCCTTCATCAAGAGACTCTGCTGTACCTCACTTGTAAACTCAACAAAGCGGGCTGCTCTCGATCATTGAGAAGCACAAACTCTCTCCTCCATATCCCACCCCTGACCAAAAAGAAAACTACGCAATCCTGCTCCTTCTCCGGAAATGCCCCCACCATCTGGAACGCCCTCCTTAAAGACCTGCGCTGCAACCCCTCATACATCAGCTTCAAAAAAGCCCTCAAACTGCACCCGCTTAACATATACTGGGGTCCTTAATGTTTTCCTCTCCCTAACTTCGCCTTGCTCACCTCCTCCGCCTTTCTTACCCCTATGCATATTCCCTCCTCTCAGTCTTTAACTCCCTCCCTTTGCCTACTTTCACTCACCCTACCCACACCTCCCCGCCTGCCACCCTTTACCACTTACTCCGCCTGCCACCCCTTACCACTTATCCCCCCTCCATCTACATGTTACTGTATATAATCCTGACTACTTGCATTCATTGTATTTTTTGTTACTATTTCTCACCGACTACACTCTTGTTAATTGTATCATATTAACTGTAACTTGTAACTCAACCTGCTTCAAATCCACATTTTTGTACTACTGTGTTTTACATGTACTTCACTCAATTTGTAAAGCGCTCTGATACCTCCGGGTCCAGCCAGTGCTATATAAATCCTTAAAAATAAATAAATAAATAGACCAGTAAATAATTATGGGGTTATCAATAATGCAACGGTCATACTGAGGGCCGGGGTGGCTGATGGGAGTTACATACCCGGCATGTACATTTAAACGACATTTCAGAGAGTTAAAGAGCCGGAGACAAAGGTGACGTTGTGAACTCTCCTCTGCACCCAAATCGTCACGAAATAAACACTTTATTGAACGTTTATATTGAATTATCAGGTAGGTGATTGTTGTGTCTGGGTTTGCGAGAGTTATATTGTAACAGAGCGTCATTTCATTCCATTAGAATATAGGACTCATTTGTTTCTGCAGATTTCAGAACTTCATGTAGTCCTAGGATGCTCTACTGAAAAGAGCTCAACTTTATGTTTACTCAGGGCTTTATTTGTTTAAAGAATAGTGCAGGGGCCCAAAGTTGGTCATAGGAGCCCACTGCCAGTACTGTGGAATGCCCGGGTTGCCGTATGCAACAGCTGTCTAGGTTTGATTCCACCCAAGCTTTTTAGGTCTTGTTTATACAGCGCATGCACTAGGCTTGTGAGGGATATTGTTTACAATAAAGGGCTTGGAGCCCTTCTTTGCTTCCCACGCGTTGGCTCCATTGTCGTTCTTCTTTAGTGCCTCCTGATTGACCACGGCATCTTTCCTGGTCTTTTTCCGTTCTCCTCTTTCATGGTCTTTTTATGTCCCACCTAGCAGACATCTCAAGCAGCCTGGTTTGCAAAAATACCAATTGTTTTCTTACAGTGGGCTTATAGAACATCATAGGCTTGTTCTTAAAAATTCCCCTTAAGCCTCATTACACAGCACTGGGGGTGAAGTACAATATCTCTCAAATCTATTGACAACGCCGATAAATACCAAAGGCGAGCCCTATTGGCTTTGTCAATTCTTGTTAACAATTCTTCCACAAGTGACCAAATGTACAACTGTGCTTCTATGTACAGCATACATTCATAAATACAATAAAATACTGAACAGTTCCGACTATGGAATGGGCATAGAGTGCAGTCAATTGCCAGGTAATTGTTCCAAAGAGGGCAGTGATTGAATGAGAGTTAACACACCCATCCACTCTATCTCAAACTTAATATCCTCAGCTGAGGGGCTTTAGATGGACATCAGGCCTACATCAGCCCAACACCTGATAGGTGCCGGTCTGGCCTTTGTCATGTGAGCCATTGCTCACATGACAAATGTGCTATCTGTACATGTGCTATCTGTCACTGTAAGCCTTCCTTCCTGCCCATGCCCCTTCGATCTGGTGAGAGGATGTGGCCTTACGGCGAGAACTACCGACTTTGGAGCTGGAGAACCAGGTTTCGAGCCTCCGCGTCGGCTCAACATCCTGTGATTCTGGGCAAATCACTTCATCTCGACGTGCCTACTAAAAATGAATGTGTCCTTGTGTAACGTAACTGGTGCTCATGTAAAGCGCTCCAATACCTACGGGTCGAGTTTGCACTATATAAATCTGCAACAACAACAAAAGATTCCCTTTGTCTCTTCCCTTCGCGGGTGCCATCTTGGGTCAGTCACTAGACTTTACTGGTGAACTGACCCTTCTTAAATCCTGCTTATAGGGCATTCTAGTAAACGGCTGAGAGTTTAAGATTGTCTTCCAGTGTCACCTTTTCCTGTTTGGGACCCTTAGGGTTCGTCAGGCCTAGAGGCAATATCCATGCCCTTGAGATCTTCATCTGTAAACTGATTCACTCTGGATCCAACTGATCAGCTATGCCACAACCATTTTTGCGGTGGAGGGGACCCAGGATTTGCAAGGGTTTCTGAGTCACCACTGCTGGTTGGAGCAATTTAATACTGTTGTCGATGAGTCTAACCTACTCTGGTTCTGCAAACCGGGGACTTGAGGACCAAGTATACCCTTTCGGGCTTGACTCTAGGTGTAGTGGTTCTCATGGATGAAATGTGGGGTAGAAAATCCTAAAGGTTATGTTACAATAATGAATTACTGATGCACAACTGTTACACCAAAGAGCGTCCTTGCGTTAATGGATAAATATCTCATGTCCTGTAGATGCAACTGCAGTTAAGAAAAGAGTTGTCGCCATAGATTTTCTGAAGTTCAAGCCGTTTAGGAAACGTGTGAGTGAGTTGGAGAGACCGTTGAACAGCTATGCATCCAATACTGAGAAAGATCGACCTCGCTGATATTCCTTAGTTAAAGAGATGAATTATCAGTTTAAAGAGTAGTTCTTAGCATGAGTAAGAACGATGTACAGTATCTTGAAAAACATCTCATTGAGGAGCAAATGTAGATAAACTCTAAAATAGGAGACAGGAGATTACCTTGGCTGATTGAAGACAGCATGCAGTTGGACATGGCCCTCTCTGCAGGGTCATCAGCAAACTTGTTGCCTTTTTCCCTTTATTTGTTTGCTGAAATTCGTTTTTGTTGGCCTTAGGACTCCGAGGACGTTACCACTGCTAACTAGTGCTACACTGGTTGTGCTAACTACCCTAAACATGGTAAGATTGATTTACACCTAACTGGCATATAAATGTACTTTTCAGTCCCTTGTAGACTGGTATACCATATACCAAAGGCATGTAAATTAAATGCTACTAGTGGGTCAGCAGCATCTATTGTGCCACTCATTTAAGTAGCCCCTAAAAACTTGTCCCAGGCCTTCCATTGCAGCTTGAATGCAGTTTTAAACTGCTAATTCGACTTGGCAATATAACCACCTTGCTAGGTCTCCTTTTATTGCACATAAATAACCCCTAATGTAGGCTCTAGGTAGCCCATAGGGCAGGGTGCATGGTAATTAAAAGTTTGGACATGTACTTTTTTAAGTTCACATGTCCTGATAGTGAAAAACTCAAATTTGTTTTTCACTGTTGTGAGTCCTACCTGTCCCATCAGGATGCCTTATTAAATTTAATAAGTGCTAGCTTTTAATTAGGAAAGATAATTATTTCATGTTTGGTATCTATGAAATTGTAATTAAAAATCCTCTTTAATTGAAGTCGGATTTCAAATTACAATTTTGAAAATGCCACTTTTAGAAGGTTGGCATTTTTATGCCCTCTGCCAATTTATACCTGCAGTCTGTCCTAGCTCACGTTACTAGGTGTAGCTGGCAGTTAGGCTATGTTAATTCCTCCCAGACAGTCTCACAATAGAGGGATTAACTGTGTCTGAAGGGGCAATCTGCTGGCAAGTTGTTTGTGTGTGGGGGGGGGGGGGGGGGGGGGTTTCACCACTATATTGTTCCTGCAGCCAGTTTTGAGCCAAGGTAGGAGAGTCAGAAAATTCCAAGCACTTCAAAGAGAAACCTCTGGAATCTTCTCCTACTTCAAAGATGGCACACCAGGTATAAAAACAGGGCCCTCAGAGCTACTCTTCCGCTATCCCTGAAAGTGAACTGAATGACTGCTTGCTGCTGTGTACTCCACAAGACTGCTTTGGTGCACCTGGAAGGACTGCTTTGCTGCCAGGAGCCTGCCTTGAACCCTCCGAGCCCTACCTGCTTATTCATAATCACACATGTGTGAGCTAGACAAGATCATAATACCAAACACTATATACCCATTGCATATTAAACACGCATGCATTAGGATGTCAGCAAATTGCATTTGGGAAAACAAGGTTATCAGATGCGTCCAATGTTTACAAATTTTTGTTTATAACAAAATCTGTCCAACTCTACACAGTCGCAGAATCACTGCTAACCCAATGCGGTCATTCAGCAACTGTGCTAACCTATTCTGATCTACCAATGTTCCTCACACAACCTTATAAAAATCACCTCCAACTAAATACAAACATCTGCATACTGAGAGATTCCTAACAAAATGGGCCCAAGCCCATCTTGATGGAGCACTGCCCTTAACTCTGCCTTTTCCTCCTTGCTTCAAAAAGCCCTGGGGTTTCCCATGAAACCTTATTCCACCTCCCTCGCCCTCCATTCAACCCTTTTTGCAGTGCGTTCAAGCAAAGAGCCAACCAACCTAACAGTGACTGCGACAGTGTTTGATTCAATTAGGGCCCTGCAGCACCCCATCTAGTCTATCACCTGCCCCTGAAACCTGCACACTGTTCCAAGCTGAAGCTCCCACAAACCAGAAAAGGGAAGCATTACTGTGTCTCAAATATCAAAAAACACTGCTACTGTTTCCCTTTACAGTGATGCCAACACATATACTCAATGACAGCCCATTCCAACAACTGTAACAACAATTTAACAAGTTGGCCTGCTGAGCAGTCACCGGACTCTGAACACGAGGGAACACTTGCACTATTGTCCAGTTATCCAGCCGCGTGTTCGATTACCATGAAACACTGCGCAACTTGAACATAAATGCCCTTAAAGTCAAACCACACTGGGGTTTGCTTAACCTCAATTAGTATAAATACAATAGAAGAACTAAATAATTAACTTCAACAACACTCATGACACACCACTGGTCACCACTGAGCAGCACCTACTACACATCACTATTCCTTGGACTCACTCACAATACATTGGACATGGAACCGTAAACGCTGGGCCAGGAAATATGGTGGCACAGGGAATAAAAGGAGAAATATAGAAAGAGGAAATACACCGGGGCAGGTAATGAATGAACATTGAGACACTAACACAGGGGCAGAGAATACATGGACACAAAGATAGACTAGTATAGGGTATCGCCATCATAAGAACAGGAGACAAGAGGAAAATACACTGCGACTGGAAGACATGCACACAGGATGAGGAAATAAATTGACATTAGCCGCACATAGAAACTTAGATTAAGACAGGAGATACGGGCCTAGAAGATTCAGTTGCACTCCAACAGGAATTAATTTACATTACAACAGCAGAAACATAGACAAACTAGGACATGTACTACCCTACGATACGTAAACCACTGCACTTGGTCGAGGGTGACCAACACAGGTACATATACACAGGGTTGGGAAATACATTGCCAGTCGGAGGAGACAACTACATGTGGTTAGGGAAAAGGGACCTAAAGACAGAAAGTCACACAAGGGATTACACATACACCATGACGTGGAAAACACATACCAATCACATGGAGCCGGCTGACAGTGGATACACTGTCACACACTGGAACTGGCAAGACCAACAATGGGACAGGAAGTTGTGGACACTGCAATGTCAACAATATCCATATTCTACAACAAACAAGGATATGGTGGCAAATGTGAAAGGATGACATTAAGATGGCTAATGGGGACTAAAACAGTGTTTGATGCAGGCTACTCCTAGGCACTGGCGGCCCTCGCGGGGCCACATATGCTGAACTTGTTCAACATATGGCGAATCACAGGGGTGGTTTCAGCGCGCACCCTAAATCTCACAAATCCCCGAGGATTGACTCTAGAAGAGGAGGACACAGGCAATTATTGTTTCTTTCTCTGAGCTTAGACACATTCAACTGCTGCTGCTCGCATTGTTCTGGTGAAGTCTTTTGCTGTTTTTTAAAAAGTGTAAATATTTGCCCATTTTGCAGAGAGAGATGCAGGCATTCTTTGCCCTCTCACCCACTGGGCTGTTTAACCTGTTTTTGCCAACGAGAAAAAAGGCAGAAAGCCAGGAACTACGTTTTATTTTCCAATTCACAAGTCTGCACTTTGGCACTATGACATAGGATAACAGCATCTATTTTTATTTTTCCAACTAACCATCTGTTACATTGTGGGGTTTGTAGTTTTGCTTTTAATACTTTCATATTGTAAACAAAATTCAAACATGTAAAGTGCTAATGGCTCAAATTTCTAAATTGTCTCCATCTGTTATAGGTGACATGAAACCACTTGTAAGCTAGGTTTTCAAATTTTACAAATTTCCCAACTACATTTAAAAAACTGCTTGTTTCAGATGAACGACCAAAAGTAAACTCTGCTCACATATCTTGTGAGAGTTTACTCTTTCATTCACATAATGCATTTAAACAAGCATTGACAATGCAAATCATACATGCGCAGTGAAATGTTTTATATTGAGCTCCACAACACAATAAAGGTACAACATGAACAGGTGCAACACAACTTCCCCTAATACAAAGAATACGTAAAGTACAGATGTCTGGAGCAGGAGGGATACCACATGATTCTCTCTCACATACAGAACAGGTACCATACAGATGGATAAAAAGACTAAAGAGGGAGCGAGCAGCGTTAAAGGACTGTTTTACACTCTTCATAAACAGACAAACATACAATAAGTACAAAACTCCTGAAAGAAACAGCCAAAGCTTTTGAAATCATCATGCATTCATGTACCCAAAAGGAAGATGAACCCTCATCTAGCTAGCGTGAAATACTTAATCAGTGGGTTTTACGTCAAGTACGGAAAGTATCCGAGAGCACTATTCTTCCCTGGTAGTACTGTCCTCCAGTTACGAGCGCCCTACTTTGTGTGATGTTATATCGCTTATGTCGACATTTATATTCTTTGCATGTTAAACTGCCAGACCTATATTAAAATTGCATGTGGGTAAGCTAAAAATCTTTTTACAAGTATCTTCCTCCCACAAAATTAAAAATATCAGGGTCAAGCAATGGACCCTGCTTCGCTTTTCGATCAATGTGTTTGGTGCTTGACAATTACCTCCATGGCATCAGACCTCTTCCGACAGACTATAGGTATCTCAAATCAAATGTTGTGAAAAAGTCCCTCTCTGATTCCTAGAGCATTTTAATCGGCCTTGGAATGAGGGAGGGAATGGGAAAATTTCCTCAGGCAGCACTCTTTGAAGAGATCTCACAACTTACTATTGGCGAGGCTGTTCGCACATGCAGCATGATTCACAGAGTGAGCCAGTGTAATTGTAGCAGGTGCTATGCAACAGGGCAAGCCACTCTCAGCTGACTGGGTGTTGGCAGCAGGAGTGAATATTCCTTGAGACAAAACTATGCGCCCAACATTGAAACATCTCCTGCCTTTCTACCAGCCGCAGTGGTAGTGAGGTGGTGATGGCCGGGTCCCATGATTATCTGTGGCCCCTCCTGCATACGGTCTGGAAAAGCAGCACCACAGAGGCTGAGAACAGCTCTTAGCTCAGCCTGGACTCCTGTACTGCTTCAGCCATCGTCAACTGTCACTTTAATGATAGCGGAGGTTCGGACTTTTACAATAAAAAAAAGTGTTATTTGGGGGGGGGCGTGGCTTGGACGGCAATGGGTTTAGACACCTGAATCCGGCGTTCCGCTGAACCTGGAGGCGAGCAACAAAAAGAACATGCAAGAGCTAATTAGAGTTAAGAAAGGAGCACACCAAAAGATAGCGGAACTACCAAAGGAGAAAACGACTCGAATTGCAAGTTTCAGCCACAACTGCGAAAACGAGAAAGTTACGGAGAAGAGGATCTCCCGGAGCTAGCGGCAGAAAACCAAGATGGTGCCCGCTAGGGAGACCCTCCGCCGTTGCGTGATCTGCTGCTGCTGAAGGTGCCCAAAAAACCTACAACTGACCACCGGAGGTCCGATTGAGAGCCAACGTAAGGTCAGTGCAGTAGACCACTCATGGCGAACATCGAGACATCGAGGATAATTGCAATGAAACTCTAGTGAGGAGGATACGCGCTCATCTATAACTAAAACGAAACCATCGATGGGGGCCGTCATCTTAGTTTTGAATATCGGGTAAACAACTCGGGGTCTAACGATCTTGCTGAACGTTTAAAGAGAGTGGATAGGAGGAGCGCATCAGAGGTGGCACACCTGGGTAACTCCTGGAAGAGACGCGCCGACACCACAAGTACTGTAGCTACCGACAATCGCAAGCTCCTACAAATATACACCGGAGGTCCGATTGAGAGCCAATGTAAGGTCTGCTGCTGAAGGTGCCCAAAAATCTTACAATTGAACACCGGAGGTCCGATTGAGAGCCAACGTAAGGTCAGTGCTGTAGACCACCCATGGCGAACATCGAGAAATCGATAATAATAGCATGGAAAAAGTGTTATTTGGATTGTTTCACTTTAGCATCTTAGATTATATTGTTGCAGTGAGTGGACTTTATTACATTTTGTGAACCACACCCTATCGTGAAAATTACATGAATGACAGAAGAGGCAAGTCAGTTGCCTTGCTTCACTAATATAAGCAGTTATTTTTATAGCTGGAGCAAGATTAAGATCTATTGAACTATATGGAAGGAAGGTTGTTTTACGGTGTGTAACCTGAGCTATTTCAAAGTGCTCACTAATTTGATAATCATGGAAAAGGAGGCACAGTAAAGAACATTAGTTGTCTAGGGTCACAATGTTAAACCAGGTTTCCAGATTAGACATTGTGCAATTTAGATCTGCGATAGGTATCACACTCTTCCCCTTTTGTCCGGATGACAAATTTATTAGTTACCCAAGAGGCAAATCCGTTGTATTGTGACTACTACACATCAACTATTTTGCTGTTATAGATGGATCAACATTATGGTCTATCAAACCACATATGAAAGATGGTTTTGTACAGTGTACTTCTAGTACTGAATTATTTCACGGTGGTCCCAAATGTGATTATCACTGCAAAATAGGCAGGGAGACAATGTGGTCAAGCTCAAAGCTGTCATCTGTGGGTCAGAGTCCCACAATTAGTCGTGCCCTAATTCTAGCAAAAGCTTCTAATTGGCCTGGGCATGTTAAGCAAGTGTATTCAACATATCGTTTGTTTTTTATAAGATAGGGCAACAGCAACAAAAACACCCTCTTCACAGAACAGCTACATCTTCTGCAGAAATAGTACAAGTTTAACTCCATCAGAGGACATGCAAGAATAGGGTAGCATCAGTCCAAGCTTTTCCCATCACAGGACAGGTACTAATAATTTGACAACAGCAGTGAAAGGTTTATTTCCTCGCATGTCAGCCGCAAATCAAGCTTTCCTCTCTCACAGGAGGCAATAAGTGTGATCTTCCATTCCCTACAGAATAGATCCAGTAGGGCAGTTGTAAAAGATTTCATAGTTCACAGAACATGAACAGTTAAGGGCATGTAGGTTACAGACAGGTCTCTGAACCCGGTGCTTAACTCACTGAGAGGATATTCCACGTTAGGACCCTGAAAATCTTGCTACGGTCACTCAAAGATCTACGGTTTGTGTTGATTCTTTGGTGTTCCTGTATTGAAAAATTGCAGTAGCCCAGTAGGTCGTTGTTATTTGGAGAAATCTCACCTCAGCCAAGGTAACTATGCTCCAGACCGGTACACAGGTGTCAACCTCTTTGAAATATTTCCAAAGCGCACAGATCAGACTCTATGCAATCTCTGCCTCAGTGCGGAACCTGCTCGAAATGTTGAGGGCCGCCAGTGGTCCTAGGGCACTGCTGCACCCCTATGTAGTCCATCATCTGTCCACCGAAACCTGACACCATCCCACTTTCAAGCTCCCGACAAACCACAAAAAAGAAACCTTTAATTTGGCTGAAATATCAGAAAACATTGTTATTGTTTCCCTTTCCAATTACACCAATAAATGTCCTAAATGGCACCCAATGCCAATAACCGTAACAACAATTCAACAATCTGCTGAAGGACATGGCTGAATGGATAAGTGCTGAAGAATGCCATATGAAGGCAACCCGTAGGGACGAAAAAGTGAGTGACGACTTGAGAGCGTGGGCAGCAATGCTTGCGGAGCTACTAACGCCACCAGATGAGTTGCCCCCATACAGTGTGGGGGGGGCAGGTACAACTCTGGGCCAAACCGCAGGGTTACATCATACCGAGAGTACCTGGGCGGACAGAAAGCACGTGTTCAGAATTCGCATAGGTGGGCACATGACTGGCAAATGTGGATACTGGAGTATTCCCCTTCATAACAAGTATTCTGGAGTTATCTGCATAGCGTTAGTTTACTGAGCCTGGGATGGCGGTGAAATGGGGGGGGGGGGGGTAGTTAAATGGTGTATACATCCGTGATTGAAATAATAGTTATACGTTTTGAATGTAACACATATGTCAACATTTCTTTAAAATATTTTATGAAAATATATTTTAAAAAAACAATTCAACAATCTGGCCTGCTGAGCAATAACCTGACTCTTTACGCTGGCACAAAAGAAACACCTTTGCTGGGACAGCAAACACACCGACATTGGCCAAGGAGACGTGCAAACTTGGGTAGAAAATGAACTGATAAGTGCATAAAATTCACCGACACTGGACATAGAATACAATGGATGGCAGGTTGACAATGAAACACGCATTACACATCGACACTTGAGACTATGGGTCGCCAGCAGAGTGGTGCGATGCAGGTCAGGGACATATTAGGAATTCCTGTTTTGGAAGACCTGAATTTGTAAACTATTTGATACTGACATTCCACAGTACTTGCCGGTAGCTAGTGTAATATCCCGACACTATAGAAGCAATAAAACTTCAGTGTTACGCAAGGAGACACTGGGCTAAATTAAAGTATGCCTGCACTGGTTTCTTCGTCTCTTTTCCAGCAACCTCCCGCCCACCTTCGATACATTTTTTTGTGTCTTCAGTGAACGTGAATCTGCGTTTAACGCTCTGCAGATCCTAGAGCTCAAAAACACCAGGAGACCCGCCAAGAAGCAAGAAGTTCACAGGGTGTGTTTACCGAGCCCGAGTACGGCTCCTTGGAAACGGGCACACCCAATACACGATGCATTTCTGAGCTATAGAGCAGCCTTAAAAAAAAAAAAATTTAACTCGGAGAGCCAGAATTACCAGACTTGACAAAAAGCCCCTTGTCGCCAACGGATTTGAATCAGATTCCAGAAGGTCAGAAGGTTTGCTTGTTTTTCATGCTATCCTCCCCCCCCCCCCCCCCGAAATTCCAGATACATTATACAAGTAATCTACCCACCTCCGTTTTGAAAAAGCCTGTATAATGGGTAATAAATACATCACCCACAACGCAGTCCTGCCACGGTCTTAATAAGGAATGGGAGGGGAATGCGTCTGCGTTTGTTATAAATTTCATGAACGAATCTTTGTGAAGTTTGTAGGAAGTGATTTACTAAAAACAAATTCAATGTTTTGCATCAATTAGGCAATCAATCGTGTAACTTCGTAATCAGCTGGTGGAATTCCTCTGCTGTATTAGAAGGAAGACTATAGATGGCCCTGTCTGTAGTTACTCGGACTATAAAGTTCAGCATCCTGTTCTGCACCTTTACAGAGGCCCAGACTGCCAGAGTACAATGTACAAATTCCAAAGAGTTCTACTAGAGCTTAAACTTTTGACTTCTGTGGACCTCCCATTTAACCATTACTGGAACCCAGGGACCCCCACTGAATCATTTTTTAAATCTGGGGACCCTTCACTAAGTCATTACCTAAAGCCGAACCATAAGCATTTTAGATCATTTGATCTGTAAAAAATACAGACAAAGCATTAATCAAACAAATACACAAATGATGAAATAGTTTATATAATTCACAACCCCCCAAAAAATCATTTTTTTGTTGTTGATGGGAACAATGAAGCTTTTCTAAAATCAAATGAGGCCACTCATCATCTATACTATATCTTGTTTGATAAACTTGCTCTGCTAGCATAATATCTAAATTTAATCTAAATATGCACTGTAGTTAAAAGTCTGCTCTCGCTCTTAGAAAACAGTTACCTGATGGCACTAGAGAGAATGAAAGCAAGATGGGTGAGTTTGAAAGGTTTCTGACGGCCCAGCAAAAATCCATTATAAATAATCCACTTTAAAGTGGATTTCCCTGATACTTTTGGGGGCAGCACCAGATGAATCAAATAGGGTTCTAATCACAGCTCTCCTGATCACTTGCACCAACATGCTGGTGGAGACTGGATCAGAAGAACTGTGGAGCTTGTGAGAACATGGCCTGGCCTGCTGTGTGCTGGAAGGCTTGGTCTTCGACCTGCAGGGCACGACATAGGCTTAGTGGCTGAATGAGGATAAAACATTTCCTGAGGCAGTTGGCGACTCCAGTGGGGTTATAACCAAAAGGGGGTGTCACTGTTCCATCCGTGTGTGTGCTAAATAGTCACGCTCACAGTTGAGAGCGAGAGAGTAGAATACGAAATCCTATAGGGGAAGAATAACTAGACTAGGTCTGGGATCCTCTACGTGTGGGAAGGGGAAGGACACTTATTGTCTCTTGTTGCCCTCACACACCCCAAGGGATGTCATGCTTCATCATTGGGCGGTTGCTCCTCGCTGGTCCGGCTCTACAATGCCCTACGGGTCCCCCGAAGGGTCACTTTGGCGGAGATCTTTTAACAGAACAGCCGTCGGATGAGTGCGGGTATGTGGAGAGGGTCCTCTTTGTATACTGAGTGCGTAGGTGGGAAGTGAGTTAAAAATGGCTAAGGGATACCAAGGAAAAAATAATTTAATAGTGGTATATAGGTACCCTGGTCATACTAAAATAAACAGAGGTTGTGTGTTACAACGTGGGTAGTAATGTACCCTAGGTAACAGAAAGAGTGGTCAGGTCAACATGTTTCGCGCTTGGGCGGTCATAATGATCCAACGCGCTTCATCAGGACCAGTGAAAACAAGTAAAAGTGCAGTGAGTGTAAGTGTAGGGGGGTATACTCACCCCCAATGCTAGAGGAGCACGCGGTGCTGTGCAAATTACAGTGCCGCTTTGACCAGATAGTTGATCTGCTCCCCAATAAGACCCAAGGTAGATTGGAGAATTTCTCCATGGGTGGCGGCATAGGTATCACCATAGATTCACGGTGGTTTTGTCGGTTAACAGATGCTTTTTAGCACCTACCCCACCATACGCCGTCCCGGATCTTGACTCCAGTGGGGTGTCACTGAATGAGTCGGGGAAGGAAGGCCCTGGTGAACCTACTTGGGTCGCTACCCCCACATCGAGGGGCTGTGTCTGGAGCTGATACTATGAGGAGAAGGTGGGACCAGAGGGCAATGAACTGAAACCGGTCCATCCTGATAATTCTAGGGTGCAGAATGTTGCATGTTGCCATGAGAAGCAGTGCCTAGGGAATATAGAGGATGCCTGGCAGCCGGACTCCTGGAGACCAGCGACTGAAGGTCCTGCACAGATAATGGACCAAGAACCTCGAAACAAAAGTGGTTGGGAACAATTTGATGAGGAGGCGAAGCCACCAGACAATCCAGAGGCACAGAAGCCCTTGAAGACAGACAGATGAGACCAGCAAAAGCATGGTGTAATATAGAGACAGGGAGGGGGCTTTTGAAGGGCTAATAAGAGAAGGGCCCTCTGGAGTACCATAGATTGCAGACTCGATTTGGCAAATGGAGCAGCTTGTATGTACAGACTAAATATTAGGGGGGGGGAGGGGAGCGGGGGACCAGACATACCCGTACGGGCTTAGTCAGTGATGAGACACCCACTCTATGGAACCGGGCAGGAGACAGCTGAAACAATTGAGCAGTACACTGGGAAGGAAGTGGGGCAGTACGAATCTCCTGCGGGTCCGGGAACGTATTAGTGTGAGGCCCCGTTCATGAGGCCATGAGCAGACAGGGGCTACCAGATCACAATCAAGGAGGTTGAGGACTTTAGCCACTTCAGACCTGGAGACTATTTATGTGTTTTTATATAGCGTGAACTTTGCCTGAAGGTATCAGAGCGCTATACAATAAATTCACTCAAGATGACATTTTAAGAAAAGTTGAAGCGATTACATATTTACAAAGCATAATATTCTCGCCATTGCTGTGGTTCTTGTGGTGCTCGTTTAGCTAGGCCTTCAAGGTGTTGTACCACTGACGGGCGATGATCTTGGGCCTGGAGGGATCCCAAAAGCTGGTGATGGCTAGATGTCTTCCACACTGGTTGTCCCGGTTGCCTCAACATCTCCAAGGCAGCAGCAGAGATCCCCAGGAGCTGTACGGTGCCAATGGGGGGGACAGGAGTTCTCTTTTGTGTTGCTCAACCCAGTGCACAGACTGGGGATCGAGATGGGGGGAGGGGGGCTGAGTGAGACGATCCGCGAGGATGTCCAAGTCAGAGGGGGGACGTGGGCTCACCCTTGGCACAGAGTTGGTGCTTCCTTGTCGGTTGCAGTAGTCCCCCTGCTACCAGTCAGCTAGGCACAGTGGGGCACCGGCAATTAACCCGAGCCCACACGGCAGAAGATCAGTGGCAGTCTCCCAAACACTAGGCAGCTATGCAAAGCTGAGCAGTACCCACAACGGACCCAGGACCAACATGTCGGATGAGACTGGGTCAGGCCGCAGAGTGCAAATCCCCTTACCCGAGAGCACGCCATGTCGGCAAAATGGTGTTCTCCGGCATCAACCCGTAACCCCTGACACCCCAGCCATCCACCTGGACAGCCCAACACAGATGGTGCACGGCAGTCTCCCGAAAACAGTCACTGGGCATGGCGGAGCACATCAGCGGACCAGGGACCACTCGTCGGGCGTACCAGGGCATGGTCACAAAGCATACCACCCTCCTGCTGGAGTGGGCTTCACCCCCAAGATTGTGGTCTCCCGCGTTTCCCTTCTTAGTTGTTGCGCGGTCTTCGTTGTGTCACCCTGGTCTCAATTGACCACTATGGGAGATCGAGCAATCTTTTCTCTCGATTCCCGATTTGCAGTGGCTAGATGGAGGGGCTTTGCTGGGATTTACGACGAAACGACGATCCTGAGCCCGGTGCTCCCAACAGGAGCTCTTTAGCAGTCGGCCATCTTGCTAGGTGTTTCTCTCTGTAAATGAGGAGAAGCACAACGCCTTCCACACTTGACTCTCTGTGATGGCGGAGTGGTAGTAGAGGTAGGCAGTCTAAGACCTCTTAAGGAGGTTACTGTAAGAGTACTAAGGTTGAGGAATCAATATCCCCCACCCCTCCACCAGTGCAGTAAGATCAATGTCTAGCCCAGTAGTTCTCTTCAGGGAAAACATAAGTACTTTATTACACAGAAACATAGAATTCCGCAACACATTCAGTAATGCATGAATACCCGATTCACGGATGAGAGTCTCTGTACTTTCATTGTCCTCCTTCTCTGACATCTAATCTAAATATCCTTCCACCTGTCCCTTTGTGGGTCCTCCCACTTCTCTTGGTTACCCTATACTCAGTTTCAGAGTTCGAAATAAGGTTTATAGGTGCCCTCTCATCAGACAATCCTAGCGTAGCTAAAACTTTCTAGTCAACAAAACCTATAATAGGTATTACAAATATAACGAGTATGACGAATGAGGTGTTTTTGTTATTAATTAATCCCATGTGCTCCCATTCCCCCCACCCTACACCCCCCTTGGAGAACACACAGTATCTTCCCTTTCATGTATTCTGGCCAAGCCACCTTTCAGACCTGGCCTTTGTCTGTGATGATGCGCTGCCCAGCAGGACAGTCTCCTGGTGTAGTGCCTACCATGGAATACAAAGAGATTTGAGCAGCCTCCAACCAGCTTTGTATGCCCCTCCTCACAGAGATCAAGATGAGAGATTAGTATCTGTGACCCTTCAAAGGACTCCTTTTTCCTAACAGGTACTGCAGGCCTCACCTTGAACCCCCTCCAATCTACCCAACAGTAGCTGCAGTCAGAGTATCGGGAAGGGCCCTGGCACTTCTATATAAAAAAAAGCCTGCTGCTTTCCTCACTATAGCATCTAGTGTTCCATCCCTGCACACTAGAAGTTTCCAGCAATAAACATTTTTTTCTGTGGTGTATAGAAATGGAACCCCCCAGGCCTGTAGCATCTGTGCTTGGCAGTATGAATCTTAGCACGCACATGTACAGTGCATGGGATGTCAGCGTTCACCACTCCAGGTTGATCAAGAGCAGCAGAACTTTATATGAATGGGTCTGTAAGTGAGCATACACATCTCATAGGTAAAAAAGTCCTCTCACTATAATTCACCTACTGTGGTATGCTGCCTCCACTGCATTCCACTCATGAAACCAGCAACATGGATGGTAGTCCTCTGTCTCTATAAGGGTGCACTTGACGAGCCCCTCCTGCTTCAGGACAAGATCCAGAACCTACATCCTCAACGGCCAACCTAGATCAATGTACACACACACACACACACGATTAGTGTGTGGCATAACCGAAAATCAGGATCACAAGTATAAGCAGTTTGAGCACGAGGGCAGGCGATAAGACTGTACATTATGCAGAGGACATTCCTGTCCCAAAAAACAGCAAGTGCAACACGTGAACATCTGCTTGTTATGTCACGTATTGTGCATATATCCTTGCTATCAAAGGAATCGGAGAAGATCACAAGCATGAATGAGTTGGATGGATCGACAATATCCGGCTTGGAGATTTCCGACATAAGGAACTGTGCATCAAGAGAAATAAATCAGCGGCAATCCAAGATATCTTTTAAGTGAAGGAAAGTGACTAGGTCAACAGATGGGGACGCAGACTAACTTGCTGAAATTAAGATCTGGTAAAGCTGACAACTAGGCAGATGTAAAAGCTGGACATGCTAAAGAGCCAGCCCAATATTGACAGCAAGCAAGATAAACTGTAAGACCAGATGGACCAGTTCAAGGAAAGATCGGTAACGTGTTCAACTCAGTACAATTGGGGGTCACATCTGGTAGATTCCTTAAGCCCCAAAAGAATAAGGGCACTTTTGGAGAAATGGGGAACTGGCTGGTGACACACCTCCACTCTAGAAAGCTATAGTCTGTTAGTAAGGTATTGTTGGTAGTCAAACAAACCTGCCGAGGACCACTTATTTGCAGATGATGAAAAAGCGGAGGCCCGTCCTTGTACCATGAAATCAGTATCAGCCACCAAATTCTAAGGTTTTTATATAAAATGATCTGAGCGCTGGACTCAATGTTGGCACAAAGTTGAAGAACTGCTGGTCTTGGTTGTTGATCTTTCGATTAAGCACTTCACAGGAGAGGTGGTGTTTTTTTCTTTACACTGACTTCATATTTTTTTTTCAGTGCGTTTTAATTAATTAAACAACAAATAAGCCCAAAACTGCCAACCAAAATGTGAGAGGAAGGCAATAAGGCGTACCACATGACTAGGTGTTTATACGCAAATAAGGTTGACAAGTTTTTGTTATGGAAAAAAAGGTTGAGCAGTCATAGATTCACATCAAAATAACTTAGCAAACCTTACCTCACCAGTTGAAATCTACAACAAACTATGATAGTGTCACGTGCCCTGCGGCAAAAAAAATAATTGGGAAGTACTCAGACTGTGAACTTGAAAGACCGTGGGAGAAAGTTTTCTACCAATTAGAAAGAAAACACATTTTTACCTGAAAAATATACGTTTCATCCTGTTTTCCAAAACCTTAACCCATAGAGCCAATGATGTAATGTATCATTACGATAAGTTAAAACCTTGAATTGATGTGGTCTATTTGTGATGATCCTGTAACCTTGAAAAGTCAATTTAAAAACAAAATATGAATTTGTTATATGGACTTTAATTTTATATTAATTCTACACAGTGCATCTTCAACACATTTTCTCATGGTGTAGAAGGGATGTATGGAACATACAAGTGTTTCCTCTGAAAATATGAGCTCCAATCCCTACCACAAATGATGTAAAGCTCCATCAAACAGATTTCAAAAGAAGACACGTCCTTTTGTTAATATCCTTGATCAGTAAAGCAACAAAAAACAAAAGCATGTCCAAATAGTGGCAAGTCCACTGAAAAAGACTGCATGCAGCATGCAGATGGCATACGTCCGTACGTGAGAGAACCCCAAGATAGAAGGAAAGACTTGAGGTGATCTTCAATTTAAAGATTACGTGTGATAATGCTTGCTTGCTTGCCCAATGATAAATAGTGCAAATGTGAAGAAGTCCCCCCCCCCCCCCCTTTGATATAGGTTAAAGACAAGTTTAAATACTTAAAGATAGAGGATTACTTCAGAGACCAAGTTACAATAACTTAAAACATTGATAGCCTTCTGGAACTCAATCAAGTACCAGCTAAAATTACCCAAGTAGGTGAAGGGCAGGATTGCCCTAATGATACTTCCAAGACATCTAAACAACTTATGAAAGACAATCTACCTACATAATGTGTGAAGGCCCCAGTCATAAGTACTCTCTTGTGGGAGCAAGGAAAGGAACACCACCAGCTACACCAAGCTTTAACCACCTTAGTGGAGAGGAGACTTGAGGTCAAGTTAGAATTCTACTCCTTGCTACGCAACTCTAATTTCCTGGCCAGTGATTGGTTTATTCAATCGCCCAGACTCTTTCTACTGTTCTCATTGTATTGTACTGTAATGTAGTTATATAGCACTTCATGCCACTGCAAATACTCTGAAGTACATTTGCAAACAGGTAACACTGTATTTCATGAGTGTGCTTTCATTGAAGTGGGTTTCTGCTGTGGCCTAGGTCTTGGGTTTACCATTTTCAGGGTTCAGATCTGTAGAATTACAGTGGGCATTTATCAGTGTTTTTGCAAAATCCTAAACACATAAATACACCAGTGGGTAACAGGGTTTATACACTTCAGCACCACAACAATTTGACACTGTTTTTGCTGCGTTTATAAACAAATGTTGCATTTCAAAACAGTTTTTGGCTTGTAGATCCACCCAACCGGAGCTCCTTTCCGTCTCCCTGGGCCTTATTCACAAAGGTAAACTTAAACGTTTTGTGCAAAGTTACTTTTTTGTGCTGATATTCACAAATTACGAGTGTAGATTTTATCTGTATAATCTTTAAGATTGTGGAGAACACCGCACATTAAAAAACAGACAGGACAGTCACTGCTCGTAAAAAATGCTACACGTAAAACTACACTTGTAGTTTCTGAAAAGCAAAAATATAGTAAACTCACACCAACAGTATAAGTTTACCTTTGTGAATAAGTCCCTCTATGAGGTCCCTTTTCTACAGACCCTCTTTACTGAAGCTCTTCTTTCAGTGATTTAGCCCAGATGTTACACACAGTTCTCTCGGGAACAGGGGTGATGGCCAAAGCAACGGTTTCAGAAAAGGGGGCAAAGAGGAAAGGCAAAGGAGGTTTCTACAGTTAGGAAGTCTCCAGCGATCCACAACCATTATTCGGACTAGATTTGAATATGTTGCCTTGTTATTATAGAACAGCATTTCCAGCAAAACCATTTGAAAAATTGGGCCCGATTCACAAGCGGAGATTTGGTGGTAAACTGGGTTTAAAACCAAATTTACCTTACTTACACTTGCCATTAATTCACAAAGGCATTTGTGGAAGGTGTACACTCGTTTAAGTGTTCTCAGTGCCTGTTAAGCTCACTCAGGCGGTGACAAGGGTGTAATACAAGAAGCAGTTAGCCTTGGAAGTTTATGAATGCTCTCAAAAAAGATTTTGTCTACCTTCGAAAACTCCTCTCTTTCCCCTTTGCACCCTGGAAAGCGCTTGGGATGGATTCTAGGCACAGGTGACATAACTGCTCTTCCATGGTGGGAAGGCAAACAGCTCACCCAATAGTTGCTGGGACATGGGGGGGGGGGGGGGGGGGGGAGTACTTTCTTCACAGTGAAAACTATTTTCACTGTGTAGAAAAAAAGATGTGCATTTGCAAAGGGGATCCTATTCACCCTGTGGGAAGTTCTCTGCTAGGGCGAATTCTGCACAGTAGGAATACCATCAAGATGGGAACGTGAGACGATCTTCGTAGCAGCATACATGGAACTTGTGTCTGGCACAGTTCTCCATGCATATTCCTGCAAATGTTGTTGATTTTCATAAAGTTTGAAATCTGAATATGTGGATCTATGCCTTTCTTTTATAGTTTGTCGGTTTTACCAGCACAGTAGGACTGCTCTCACATACACCTGTGCTAAGAATGGTGTATCTCCTGGTATTCGTTTAGTGAAGCGCTTACTCTGAAACTTGGAGACACATGCTCTATTGGGTCACATTTTTACTTGACTCTACTACTGTAGTTCAACAGGCCAGCAGTCATGTTTCTCGGCCTCTGAAAGATATTCAGATTTGAAACTAACATGCAACATGTGATTTTAAACTTAGTCAGAAGAGATATTCTAGACTGCATATTGCTATTTTATTGCCTTAACTCTGGCTGTACATATATTATACAAATCTGCATCTGAAAAATGCTCACCTCAGCGAGAGAAAGATAATTAATCACTGGTGCTTTGCTGGCCATATGCCCCTCGCATGGCACCAGGGATCATTAGGGCTTTTTTTGTAGCACTGTGACCAGTAAAGGCGACGTGGGGCATTAATGATGTGAAAATGCAGCAGTACCTACACTTAGGCTTACTTTTAGATGATACATCTTACAATTATACATCCACTGAGATGTGATTTTATTCCACTTATCAGTTGTGCAAATGTAGCATGGCTGGACGGTGTGCTTTGTTTAACCTCAAATACCTGTCCGCGGATAACCTGAATACTGATCATCTACCCCCCAGCTGTGCATGAAACTCATGGGCCCTCCAGCCATTCCTACTTTCCCGATTAATTATGTACACCAAGACCTTTTTGTGGTGTTAGAAAGGCAGCAGTTTATTCACATCATAGGTTGGTGTACTGGTCATGATGGCATTGGTCATCAATATGCTAATTTCTGGCTTATCTTAGACTACAACATAAGGTATTTTCATAAAGGGTTATATGGTGTGCATCCTATAATTTATTGCATATTAATAACCATAACTTGCCTAAACCTACCATGCATCCTCATACGAGTCATAAGTTCTCTTCAAGGTTGTCATAAATCGCTCTCAAGCTGTCGTGACAACTCAACTTTTGTCACTTACTGGGTACAGCGGGTCATGGCTTCAACTTGCTACAGAATATCTGGCGTTAATAGCCCCGTGGCCATGCCTGGGCTGCAAGTGCCGTGTCCGCCCAGTACTGACCATTTCTCACCCCTTTGTCTGCACTCCGGTATCCCTGCTGCAAGGCATCCCAAGCACCATGTTCGGGCAATTGCACTGGTCTCAGGAGCCCCAGCCATAAGGCATCCCAAGGACCTTGTTCAGGCAATTGCCCTATTACGTCCTTAAGTGAAGATTATTTCTTGTTAAACCTGGCGAATCCCCGCCCCTTGTCACACTACGGCTGCGACGCCTGCCTTCTCTGGCGTGGGTGGGTTTGATCAATTTCCTCCGGCGACAAAGCTGGGGACTGCTTATCTCGGTCGCCTTTTAGGCCGTGCTTGCGACCACGCCCCTCTATCTTGATTGGGCCATTTGAACCCAAACATCCTGGCTCACGCACTGGCCTTTTCCTAGGCGCACTCTTGTGCCCTGTTGCTGCTGTGCCCTTTGTCTGCTGCCCAAGGAGAGGGGGGGTGGGTGGTTCGCCGCCCTCCCTCTAGTGTCAGCTGCGCCTCTCTGTCAGCGGCAATGAAGGAAGCCATTTAATGGTGTCCTGCCTGTGAAGGATAATAAGGGCCATCCGACGTCCCTTTGGAGAGCAGCTCCACATGGAGAAAATCTGAGCAATTTGCCAGTCCCTAGTTCTGTGGTGTCTTTTGTGTGTAATAGATGGGAGCTCTGCCGGTGATCCTTTGGCTAACCAGTCGACAGAAAGAAACAAAAAAAATCCAACAAAAAAACAATACATACATACACACACACACACACACACACACACACACACAGTAGGGAGGTTTCTAGACGCTCCTCGACTCAAAAATGGTTTGCTCGGAGGCCAAAAAAAGTACATAATTGTATCATGCATTTCCTTTCCTAGAACAAATTGGACCAGTTTAAAAAATACACCAACGTTAATTTCAGAAAACAAAACCAGACACAATGGACTGCCCACCATAAATGTACTTTCTACTCAGCGTAGCTCTCCGAGATTTAGAATGGAGTCAGAAAGGATTCTTCCTGTCTTGACACCTGAGCTAGAAGAGATACAGCATCCCCTCACACCAATAAACAGCCCCATACCCGATACAGTGTTCTTGTCCCTCGCACACTAAAATCGGTTACTGGAGCCAGAGAGGCTGCAAAGAATTACCCTTTGGCTACGAGGTACCCTTCTTGGCCCTCTCAATTTCCTTTTAGGCATGGTCGGAGACTGAGTCATACATTCACACGTTTTGTTTACTGGACACTCACTTAACCATAGCTCCCACTGGTCATAATCCTCCCCAGTTATACACCACGCACGCTGTTGACAGCATAGCAAGGTGACTGCCCTCAGGCAGGGTACTCTGGAGTTATGCGGTCCTTAAAAGTATCTGTTCTTGAGGCATATTTATTGCGCTTTCGAAACCTCATCTCTAAATGGGACTGAGCGGACATATTACATTCTAAACAAGGGAGCACTGACATTTTCTATCCAGGCAGCTCTAAAAAAGGAAAGCAAAGGCCTACTTAAAATGTAAAATTGCATAAAAATATAAAAAGCTTTTATTTACAAACACATTGTCACAGGAGTCACAAGTGCAACTTTTAAGTGGCTGCCTGCACATTGACTCCATCATGTGGCAAAACACAGTAACAGCAGGCATTAGAATGTGGAAAAAACTGTTCATTTAGATTTAAACGGAATCGGAAAATGTTTAAACTGTGGGTACCTAACTGTCTTTCTCAGTTGAAACAGAGATCCAGATATCCTACCCATGTCACAAATGTTACGATACTGTGCGTTGACCACAACTGTGCCCTTGTCGCGATTGGTCACTATGCCTTTTGTGAGTATTAAGGCACAAAGAGTTGGAGATGAGTCACATACCTGAAAGGCTGTAGCGCATGGATGGTGAGGTAATAATAATAATACTAATAATAATAATAATAATAAGCAAGCTTATAAAGCGCATTGGCTACACTCACTTGTGTGTCCCCGCGCTGCAGCCCACAAACTCGTCTGGCGCAGTAACGTGATATAGCTTAGAGATGAACCTATATGTGAAAGAGCAAGTTTTTAATTTTTTCCGAAAGAGCCTTTCCGATGGTTCTTTCCGGAGAGTGAGAAAGAGGATATTCCAATGCTTAGCGGCCAAGTAGCGGAAAGATCGACCACCCATTGTCGCTCTTTTGATAATCGGAATCTTGACATGTCCAGTCCCCAAAGACCTCAAGTCCTGGGTTGGAGTGTAGGGGGACAGCAGACTGTGTAGATAGCTAGGCCCGTTTCCCTGCAGAATGCGGTGACTGACACACAAGGCTTTAAAAAGTATTCTCTCCTTTACCGGGAGCCAATGTAGGGCAGCGAGGGCATTCCTAGAGGAAGCTCTCCTGGGAAGCATCATAACAAGGTGAGCCGCCGCGTTCTGAATGCATTGAAGTCTCTGCAGACACTTGCCACTAGCTCCTAGATATAAAACATTCCTGTAGTCCAGGCGGGAAGTTACCAGCGCATGGACTAGGGTTTTCCTGGCTACCACGGGAAGCATATCTAAGGTCTTCCGAAGCCCTTTCATTATTCCAAAGCACTTACCGGCCACAATTCTAGTGTGGTTATCAAAGGAGAGCTTGGAGTCCAGCCACATCCCCAAGTTCTTAACCTGATTACTGGGGGAGGGGGTAGGGCCCAGGGTCTGCGGCCACCAAGAAGAGGACCACATCGAGGGAGCTTTACCCAAGATTGGAACCTCCGTTTTGCTGCCATTTAGCTTTAAGCAGTTACTTGACATCCAGGATGCCAACTCCTGTAGACAAGTGGAAAAATTGGTGGCTGCCTCTTCATGAGATTGTGACAGTGGAAACACCAATTGCGTGTCGTCCGTATATGACATGACACTAATGCCATATTTTACAACAATCTCCGCCAGAGGGACGATATATAGGTTAAAAAGAGTAGGGCTTAGTATAGAGCCTTGGGGGACCACTTGAGCCGGTGCAATACTTTTAGAATTAGAAGGTTGTTGGGACACTTGAAAGCTTCGATCATGTAAAAAGGATCCCAGCCACTCCAGGGACAGTCTATCCAGCCCGCCTTTCCTGAGGCGCTGTAGGAGTAGTGGGTGGGCTACGGTGTTGAATGCGGCACGGAGGTCCAGAAGGACCAGAGCCACCATCTGGCCTTCATCTACTTGTCTTCGTATGGTTTCTGTTGACAGAAGCAGTGCTGACTCAGTAGAGTAAGTTGCTCGGAAACCCGATTGTGTAGGGTGCAATAAACTGTGATGGTTAATGTGGGCCGTCAGTTGAGAATTGACCACTTTTTCAGCTATTTTAGCAAAATATGTCAGGAGTGAGACCGGTCGAAGGTTCTCCAACTGACTCGCACACACACACGGCTTTTTCTTAATGGGAACAACAACCGCTTCTTTCCACCTTTTTGAGACCACACCTGATTCAAAAGAGAATTTAAGGAGATGCCTAATATAGGGGACTAGGATCTCCATGCCTTCCCTCAAAACTTAAGGAATAGTAGGGTCCCTAGGTGAGCCGGATTTAATGCTTAAGGCAATGGCTTTGAGGTCGTTACAGGAGGGGAGGTCAAATCTGGAGAGGCAGTGTGCCTCCTCCACGTTGATCCGCCCCTCCCTCTCCGAACTCCCATTACGTGCCTCATCCGGTAAGGTAGTATAAATCCTTGCTACCTTCTCTGCGAAGAAGTCTGCTATGAAATTGCAAGAATCCACAGAGCTGCTGTTGGAAGCCGTAGTTCTGGCTAGTGACGATATGCCCTTAAAAATTGTAAAAAGTTCTCTGGAAGAGTTTTCAGCTTGCTCTATCCTTGCATTGTAGTAGGCGGCACGAGTTTTTCTTATGAGTGAGTGATAGTGTTTTAGACTAGTTTTGTAATCTGCCTTCCTGTGCTCTGAAAAATCTTTTCTCCATATTCGTTCCAAACGTTTGCAGGAAGTCTTAGCTCTCCTGAGTTCTTCATTGAACCATGGGACAGATTGCAACTGTATCCTCGGCGCACTAGAGGACCATGGGGCTACTCTGTCTAGAGCCTCAGTAATCTGTTCCTCTAGTGCGCTACAGGATGTCTCAACATCATTGCCTCACGGTGGCCCGCCCTGTTGAAGGGCGCGAATAAAGTTGCCTGCTGAGAACCTAGCCCATTTCCTATGCAGTCTCCCTGCGCCTGGCATTTTAGGCATTGGGGTATCAGGGCGCTAAAGGGGACCAAATAGTGATCACTGCGTTAGGGTGTTTAATTATTAGATCCCCCCCAATTGGCAAAAATTTGATCTAGTAGGTGGCCCAGATGGTGAGTCAGGAAAGAAGATTGCAATACCAGCTGTAAAGCGGCCAGTTCCTGACAGAGCTCTTGCGCTCCAGAATTAGCCTGATCATCAAAATGTAGGTTCATGTCTCCCAACACAAGCACTTTAGTGTACCGAAGTGCCGGTTGTATCACCTGTTCCCTTAGGCTAGATGCAAACTGGGAGATGGGACCTGGTGGTCTGTAAATTAAAAGGCCTTTTATGACATAATTTGCGGCAGCTGTGATTATAAAAAAGCCTGCTTCGCTGGCATCGATGTTCGCCAGTTCGAAGGTGCAATGTACCGATAGCTTATGAATAATGGCTATCCCACCCCCCCCTGTTTTTTTGACGATCCAGTCTGGCAATCCCATAGTTCAGAGGGAGAGCCTCAAGGATCTCGGGTGCAGAATCCTCGTTCAGTCAGGTTTTGGTGAGAAACATGACATCTGGCTGACTGTCAACAAGATAGTCGTGGATTTCATACTTGTGCTTGTTGAGGGATCTGCAATTGACCAGTATTAGCTTAAACTTCTGCTCTATCCCGGTCTGCTTCAAGTTTGCCTCCAATGTATAAGGGCAGTGACTGCAATTCTGAAGTGTGGATCCCATCGGTATACTGTGCTTACATTGTTCTGGGATGAGGGGGGACATAGCGTATGTAGCTGCTCCGAGGTGTATTTGTGAGTTGCTACTAAATGGGCAGGGGTTCTGGCCCCAGGCCCCGGAAGGGGGCAGATGGGCTTGTCTTCGGCGCGCCAGCTGCGCGCCCGCCGCACGTCTGCTCAGGCATGCGCATTAAGTAGGGGTCTCCCGTCTCCATGCTAGACCGCTAACTGCAGCTCGGACCGGGAATCGGAAATGCTTCACCCCCCTTCCATGCCCTCTGTTCAATCGACACTAATAGCCGCGACAGACCGGGGCAGGAAGAATACTCTGCACCAGGCAATTAGCAGAGATCTAAAACAGTGAGTTAGAACACTTTTAAAAGCTGTACCTTTAATACCACTTAAAATCAAAAATCAGTGCAAAGTCAGTGAAAGAGAGATTGTTATTATTATTTTTTTTTTTTTAAGCGCTTACAAAGCATTCGCGTTACCGCCACAAACGGGTCTCAGCAGATACTGCCACTAGCTGCCTTTCGCCTCACATCTTCGCCGCAGGTTTAAGATTGACTATGTAGAAAGAGTTTAGTGTCATGCTTGTATGAAAAAAATTCTCATGTTGTGCCGGGGCTACCATGTGGTAGTTGTATTTATGACTGTAGCGAAGCAAAGACGAACAAGTGATGTATGAGATGGTGGTCATGCCCACATTTATTGATTGACTTGACGATTACTAGGTCTATATTATGGTTTGTATGATCCTGAGCTCTGTTGTCATGGAATCAACTGTTTTAATCACATGGTTGTGGCCTGAAATTCCACAGGAAACCAGAATAGGCTAATGTTACAGAAAAATATATTCTATACAATGATAAAAACTCATTATGGCCAAACACAATTCAATAAGGCATCTTAGTGTGACGGAGACATGAAATTGCTAAAAAAAAAATCAGAGCTCTATGCAAAAGTACATAAACACACATTTCAGAAAATCCGAGCAGCCAACTGGATAAGTAGCATATTGGCCTGTATTATTTACCATAAAAGACACGTTTTAAACACAATTACAAAAAGAGAAAATGATACACAGAACTCCAAAGCATCCACTAGCACTGCCTCAGTAACAGGTCCATTTAAGTAGCAACATAATTGGACATTTCCCCAAGAACGATTGCTTCCATTGTCGCTGCCTGGATAGGAAAAAGGTACCCTTCTCACAAAGTTGAGACATTCCCAAACCCACCCGATTGAAGATAACAATCATTTCAAGAGAATAGACCAGACTATGAACCGGAGCCCATAAGAATATGTAAGAATGATAGCAAGAATCAGAAAAATGTGCACGATAGTGTTCTTTAGGTTAACTGTCTTGTCACATTAAAAACGCTTACCGTTTCTAAAGCAGCCAACTAGTGCTAACGAAGCTACAGCCTCTAAAGCAGCCAACCAGCACCGTAGTGTCCAATGAAATAAATGGCCAAATTACTAAAAAAAAATAAACAGTACGAAAACATTTACATAAGTGTAATTTGTCAGGTTTTTTTTAATGGAGTATGATGAAATCAAAAATTCAATTAAAAGTTACATTTTTAAGAAATTATAAGTTTGAAAAATATAGTAAAGCTAGTTAATCATTAGAACTCGGTGTCACTTGGCTTTGTGGCAACTCTAAACTCGCCAAAGAAACCCTTGGTAAGCCACCTTGCATAGGAACACTGCATGCACACAATAATTAGCAAAGAGATATGTGGTATGAGTAAAGGAAGAAAATGAGGAGCTTCTCCCATCCACCAACACAAGTTCAAATGAGGGAATGCGTAGGCACTATGGGATATATTGCAACAGCTAAGAGAAATCTAAGATGGAGGTCAACAAAGAATGAATTAATGGCAAGAGGACAACTCCCTGCACAAAAGGTACATAAAGGTTTGGGGCTATTGTGCTGGAGGGCTTTTAAGAGACAGACTGGATGAGCAAAACTGTGAATAATCGCAAAATAGCAGATATTTTTAAATGAGAATAAAAACTGGCCGAACTTAAGGAACTGTCAATCAAAATGTACGTCTGCTAGATACCTAAATAGTAGAAGCTATAGGACAATTTATGAGTGGTTGGCCCCGGACAGTCACTAAGGAAGCATATTATGGTCGAAGGGAGCCATTTCTTCCGATTTGAGTAATAGTACCTACTTTTAATAGGTACACGAATGTCACCTGTGCTGCTATAAGAAATATTTCATTTAATTCCATACATTTCAAATGTTGTGAAGCATGTTAACACTTTCCACTTTGCTTTAAAAAAGGTGCCCATCCAGGTCAGAGGGAAACGATGTGAAAACTGCTTAGGATCGAAAATACAGCAAGGCAAGCGGCCTTTAACTCTTGCTGAGAATTACGAATCCACTAACCATTGTTCACTATGCCAAAACAGTAATTATCCATATGCCAACTTTACAAAGCTGCTACATGAGTCGTTTCTCCATTAGTGCTCATTATATGAAAACTCTGAAAAAGAGAGGCAATTAACAGCAGAACAGTGGGCCTGTATCGTGCACTAAATAAGGCAATAAACTTCTATTTTTTTTTTTAATAGGAATATTTGCATAAATTGGGCACAGGGCCATTAAAATGTGAGTCTACAGACAACTACGCAAACAAGTCTAAATGGAAAATAACTCAAAGCAGCTTTGAAATATTTGGACTGATAATCTAGTAACACTATGTGTGTGAGAAAACAATGCTGTTAAAATTCCACAAGTAAATAATGTAATTTTCCCAGGGGCCACAAAGTTTGGTCTGGATGTGACCGAGACCTGCATTGATGCCAGCGGTCATAGCACAAGCTCCCAAGGAGGAATGGTAGATTCTCTTAATCCCTGTACTGTGTGGCAGTCACCTCATGTGCCACACGGTGCAGGGATTAACCTATGGTGGAGGCCTTGGAGGAACGGTGGACCTGCTAGAGGCCCTCAAAGACGCTTTCCGACAGGCTTTCCATCAGGGCCGGACTGGCCACAGTGGGCACCAGGCATTTTACCAGTGGTCCTGAAGGATGGGGGCCGTTTTAGATACAGGGAGGCAGTTTTGCAGCAGTGCTGTAATAATGGCCCCCTGTACCAAAAGCAGTGTTTTCCACGTGCAGCGCCACTACCCCCCCAGCAGCCCCTCCCCCTTCCACATCCGGTCCGACTCAATGCTAGGGCCGGTTTGCATTCTCAGTACGGCCCTGCTTTCCATGTCGGAAAGCCCAACATGTAAAGCCTGTCGGAAAACGACATCGTAATCCCAATTGCGGAAACACCATCTTTAGGAATTACGGTGGGGCCTCCGACTGGCCGGCAGGTTTAAGTAATCCAACCTCGACGCCGGCATTGTAATGCAGCGGTCGAAAGTGAAATCAAACATGTCGGTCGGAAAGCATCCGACTGACCTCAAAATAGGGCCCCTATTGTCTGAATTGCACAATGTTAAACCAAAAACTTGGGTTTAATCCTGGCTTCTCCACTTAACCAAACTGCGAGCCTAGGCAATTATTTTATTTCACTTTCCCTCCTGTTGCATATGAGGACCTTGAAATACATGACTTCAGGATGTGTGCTGTACAAAACCTTCTCTTGTGTTTGATTTAATAAATGATAACGCTGTTCATATACAATAGGAACATTAGCCATCCAAAGAGTGCACATAACAACTGACTTGCCTCTTAGTTCACCATTGGCATTGTTGTCAGGGTGGAGGGAAGAATGACGGTTTCTGAATTCATGTTTGAAAACTATCACTATTAAAAATATGCTTCTCTATGCTTTGCAATAATATAATGTACTAAGGTGAAATGATTCTGAGTGTTAATAAAATACACTCTGAATTTTGAACAGACTTTACTATGGTTTTACACTTTTGCTGCAAGTTGTCTTTAAAAATGAAGGGGTTTCTAAAGCTAAGTGGTGAAGGACTCCCTAATTTTTTCCTTTCCTTAACTTCAATTAGCCGTTAAATATACCCTTTTCTGTTCATTTAGCATATTTTTTATGTCATTGAGACCAGGGGAGGGGGGCGCGCAGGTAAAGATCAGGGCTGCATGTTGTCCCGGGGTCGTACTTTGAGTATCAAGGCTCTACATGTCTACACAGATTTGTAGGACAAACATACGTGTAGTAATCCAAATAATCACAAATGTGTTAAGGATTCGTCTAAAGATCAATGCAAGGAAAGAACTTTCCTCAAGCCCTCCGTTTCCGATTTGTAGTTATGTATTTCAAATTACATGGTCTAGGTGTAAAAATACAATGATAGTGCAGAAGGCTCAGTGCAAAAGAAAGCGGAAATAAGTATATACAAAGTAATAAAAACCCTATACCAATTCCTTGGTTGAATTCAGAATTCACAATGATACGGAGCCCCTTATGCATTGCACAGGTTATCCCAATATGAAGACTTTGGAATATTATTTCCCACCTCCCTTATTTATAACCGAGGGTGCAGGTAGTTAGTTTTCCCTCCAGACTTTATTTTTATATTCTTACATAACTATTTGCCACTGCTGGCTTCACCCGACTCAATTTTTGAACTATTTCCTTACTGTTTGCCCACGTTTGTGTTGAATGGGCAAGCAAAACCCTGTGATGGTTTTCTCCCACTGAACGATGGCTAGTTTTGCAGTGTTGAAAATAGATATTGAAAACAGTTAATGTAATTGTATCAAATTAATCATACTCAAATCTCGAAGTTCCTACTATAAAAAGTGGCTACCGCTTTCTCATAATCGCCACACAGTTGCTTCTTTTTGCATCATGTTTGACATTTTAGTTTTTAGCAGCACCCAGCAAAATGTCCACAAGTTGCTGCACAGTAAAGGTAACACAAATCGACGTTCTGCAAAGACATTGGCCACTTACTGAGCAATTTTAATGGTTTGTTTGCGATATAGTGACACTGATAACCGTTGATAATATGCCTTTGCATAACCCATGGTCAGTCAACAGAATGGCACCACGTGGTTTTCAGCAGTACAATGTTTTTACTTGTCATCACAGACCGGTGACATTTCAGATAGGCTTATTTTAAAATGTCAATTTTCGAAAGAAATTTATTTTGAAAGCCGGAATTCATTCCGTGTGCCAAAATGTGAATCCCCAAAACACAGACATGTACATTTGTCCCACAAAATTCATTCTGTAGTAAAAGTACACATTGTGTGCATCTCTCCAAATGTCAGCATGTTATTTTCTGCAAGAATCTTTGTGTCATATTTTCAGGCAATTTGGTAAAGTTTTAGGAACACCTTCAATGGGTCTCTTAAAATTCCACTACTTCCTTCTCAAAAAATTATTTTTAGTTTTTCCAATCTCATTTAGCTTTTTAGGAAATCTTACTGCTGTCCACCAGGTTTAATCTCTTCAAACTGCTGTAACGATTATCCTTGAAAATATAAGCGTATATGTAACCATACAAAGAAAGCGCTTATAAATTGCTCTTGGGCTGGTATCTTACCTCGGCTCGCCTGTCCCACATGATGAGGGATGAGTGACAGTTGTTGGCGGGATGTGGGGCTCGAGGCACATATATCCATATGTGGTAGGAATGCCCTGTGGTAACCAATTTGTGGAAGCAGGTGTTCCACCAAATCTCTGAGATCCTGCAGGGAGTGAGCGAGGTGGGGGGGGGGAGAGGAAGGTGTTGCTGGACTGATCACTCATGTTGAGAATATGCTTGTACGGAATCATTTTTATCCATTTCTTTTGCGTGGTTCACCCTGGGTTCATCACCCGTACTCAATAGATGTAATAATATTCCTGTGTCAAATTATGTATCACATTGCTCACTTCTGGTGGAGAAACATTATTTTTGTATGTGTATTTCTGTTTACCTTTTATTTTGAAGAAGAAAAACAAAACTTATTGTACATTTTACCTCTGCGCGGTACTTTAAGTAGGGCAGAAAATGTAATTGGGGAGGTGGAGGGGCTTTTGATGGAGATTCCCCACAAAGCACAACATGGAACTTTACTTACATATGTGGCCTAGTATGGACATTTTTCTTCGGGCTACTGAAAGCACTGCAGTGTCATACTAATGGCAGGTTGTGCAGTATGAGCATGCCAATAATAGAACTAGGGACACGGACCTTTCAAAGAGGACCATCATTTTGTGCTTGTATTCTTATCTTTCCTTTACAGAAAGATTAAACTAATTAACAAAATAGAAGCCTTGATGGTATCGTAGCTTACATATTATTGTACTGTGCTTGGCGTACGCTGTTTTGTAGTCATCTTGCCGACAGAGAAATCCAGAAGTCTTGTATATATAAATGGGAAAGTGTATTAATTTCTGTTAATTGCAATAATAATAATAATAATAATAATGAGCTCCAATTATTTCGGGCATTATTTTGCGTGTTTAAGAAAACAAATGATTAACCAGTAGCCAAATCAAAGATATTCCCTTTAACGACTTGAGCAAAATAGAAACTTTTTGGAGTCCTGCAGGGATTCAGCCATGCCTTGCAGGGTACAAGCAGGTGCATGTAAAGGGCAAATAACCTCTTAAATTAGTATATCAGGATTAGAACATATGGACTGCAGGCTATTCAAGGATCTCTCCAACAAAAACCCATACCCACAAAGATCTCTTGGTTTGAAAGCTAGGACCTGCGGGCTACACAGAGCTCTGAGACAGATGTATCAATAAACCACAAGAAACAATTTAGACAGTGTTCTGTTCGGAACAGAGTGGTAATTGTTAATCTAAACGTAACTCTAGAATTAAACACAATCTTACACATAATGTCCATTCTCACGTTCATCCAATTTTTCTTGCCTGGCTTAAAGGCAAGACACAGCATATCTTGGAGAACTTTCTAATTGTTTCATTTTGTTACGTTTTCTTTTAGAAACAGGTTGCATTTTTAAAACAGCTTGAGAAAATATACTGGTTCAATACCTCTGCCCATCTCCGAGTTGACTCGAGAAATGGGCCAGAGCATGTATGTTATTATGTTGCAGCAGTACTACAAGAAATCAAGATAGAAACAGATCTAGTGCAAAAGATTGTTGCTCTGCTAAGGACAGGATCCGCTGTTTTTTCAGGTTGTTGAAATTCATTAGTGCAGCAATGGCGCAGTGATTGTTGTTTTCCGCAAATCAGTGATTCCCTTTCTTGCAACATGAACCACACTATTTCCAGTGCGACAGCTCAATGAATAAAACACTGGCACTGAGATATGAAGCATATGATGATTTTCAATCACAGGAATGCTGACTCAGCCCTCCATCTTTAGGGGAACTATTAAATTAGTAACAACATGTTTTTTATAAAGTGCTTTAGATGTGAGAAGTACTATATGAAGTGCTATATAAAAGTCCCCCCCCCCCCCTGATAACCAGAGGTGAAGCAGGCATTCCCATTGCAGTCCCCTTCCATGCCTGGGAGTGTCTCAGTGTAGAATCAGAGGCGCCGCTTTGAGCTTCATGTCTACGGTGTAGAGGATGCTGTGCTAGTGTAAACTGTACTTCTGATAACCAGAGATAAATCATGCAAGGAAGCAGGATTCTTGGGGTATTCAATACATATCCAAAAGGACGGGTTGCAAGCCAGATTTTTATGGTGTCCACAGAAGAAACATCAATGAACAATGAATCTAAATGGAAATAGTTTCTATCAGTGGAGTTCAAATATGTCCAGGTCTAGTACTATTTTCATGGCTAACCAGTAACATAAAAGATTAAATCTGAATAGCTATTTCCTCTTGGACCTTTATCTGGACAACATGATTTACATTGTCAGTGGTTAGGCTGCATACCACTGGAGCACAGTCGCGGCCGGCATGGTTAACGGGTGGGGCTCAAAGGGATGGGAGGTGGGGGGGGGAGAAATCTCCATCGTGGAGGGAAGGGAGAAAAAAAATAATTTACCTTGCTGCATCTAATCTCTGCTCCTGGTCTCCTGCTTCAGACACAGGAAACAGGCAGCCAGGCTCCCTCCCGTAAGCAAATCACAACGCTGCAGCTTGTGATTGGTCTGGGCGCCATGACACGGTGCTCAGCCAGGGGCTGGAGGGGTGGGCATGTTCTCCATGCAGGCTTTAATGCAAAATGCATGGAGAAGGGGAAAGTGTGCATGACTTATTTGGGCTGCCCGAGAGGGCCGACCAAACAGTCATTGCGCTCTTAGGAGTGGGCAAACTGCTCCTCCACTGCCCTGCTCACAGAGCAGCCCCGAGCAAAGCTGCACTAAAGTTATAAAATGATAATAACTGAAAGTTATTATCATTTTATGTTTTTGCATCTCACACTGCTTGAAAGCAGTGGGGCGACGCCACTGCTGGAGCAGCTAACTACTTCAGAAAGCACATCCATTGCTGCACTTTTTCGATGGCAAGCTCATCATATTCATCCGCACCTTTCCTTATACCTGCAAACTCACACTCTCTCTCACCAACCTGCGTCCAAAACTATTCAACTTTATGGATTCAGGGTCATGTGTGTCAGAAGGTCATTGCTGCCTCTTCCACTTTTCTAATGTTAAATATATTCTATGCAGCTCCAGGAGCTAATCGCAACATTTCATAACATCATCTTCACAGGCTGTGATTTCTTGCAGCATCAGGATCAACATTTGCAGTTAGAGAATGTTATTTTACCTTGTAAAGGCAGAATAAACTGTTGGTAATTTGGAGAGTATGATGCTGCACTGAGAAGGTTGAAAGAAATGAAAAAAAAAAATAAAGCAGCAGATCAATGCTTTCAATAAATGGCTATACTGCGGTTGCTGTAGACCTACAACAATTGTTTGCAATCCCTGCCTTTCCATGTCAGCATCTCCTTGCCCGACCCACTTTTTACTTAGGAATACCTGGGCTGCAGCATGTCTCTCCAGAATTGCACAAAACACTAAATGTGAGCGTTCTGAAACTGGTCACGGTACGGCAGAGGTGTAACCACACCATTCTATAAGTAGCCTTCACAACGCTCCAGATATGATTACAACCTTGGATAAAAAAATCCTGTAGCGGGACTCCAGTAAAGGAGAGCACTCCATATGGGACCTACAGAGCTGGACATATTGCCTCAGAGGCGGTCTCCAAAACTTGACAAATTATTCTAAATGTGGGCTCCAATACTGAAAACAACACACCAGAAGAGGACCTCCAGACTGGAACACAAAATGTTGGAGGTAGCCTTTAAAACTGTAGATATTTTCCAGAACATGCATGGAAAATTGGACATCTAACTTACGTTGATGCTTATAACTTGTGACAGTTCCCAAAAAGAACCTTCCAAAACTTGACACAACATTCCAAATGTGGCCTCCACAACTGGACACAGTGCTTAAAATGTGTACGCTGACAGCACCCATTACTAAAATGATGCACTGACAACTATTCATAATATTTCAGACGAGTTTCAAAAGGAGTGACTGGAAATATCCATACGGTACACAGGTAGCACAATGTATCTCTCCCTCTGCTCTGACAGGCATCAAAAACTATACACAACCAATCGCTATAAGGAGTCAAATTTCATTAGGGCAAGCTATTTTTAGGGCCAACTGGCCCGTTCTGGCAAGAGAGCTTGAGCTGGCAAAGTACAGGTGTTCTGTTCATTCAGAAAGTGAATGAGCAATAAAGATGCCTTTAAATCTTGTTTTTATCTTGTCACATTTGCTGTGTGTTCATAGACAGACGTCAAATGTCAGCTTATGCCTTCTTACAAAATGCTGTTTATTTTATCCTAAAGATTGGAGATTTCTTTCTATAACTGCAAAGTTAGAAGATTTTGTAAAGTGCAATTGTGCTGAGGTACAGAAGGTGTGAACCCAACCATTTTAGGATGTCTGTTTTTTTTCTAACACAAATTATACAGATTATGAATGAACAGTACAAATGTTTCAAAATATATCAGCAAAGCACATTTTTTGTAGCTCAGAAGTGTGATGCAAATGAGATTTTAAGAGGATCAAAACAAATCAGAACACTTGACTTGGTGATGTGCAGATGATAAATATTTGCAGAAACCCAATTTGTAAACATTATTTGTATGCTACATTGTTTTGTCAGTAAAACTGCATGTCAGTGGTACATTTTGTGGCGATTTCAATGGAAATTATGCATACTGTAAATGACAGTGCGCTACCACATTGTGGCTTAATAATATACTTATTATATGTGAGAGTTTTTAAACATGAACTAAGAAACCTTTCTGACCTTGCCCTAATAACAATGCTGTTAGTGAACTAAAAGGCAAGTCAGGGGTCATGTAAACTCTATGCATGGATTATTATACATGGAAGAAAAGTTTGGTTTATTAAATTAAACAAGAGTTTTTTGTATGGGATAATGAAGAAAAAGATAGGTAGGTGAAATATATATTTGCCCAGGATCACACAATTTGAAGCCAGTTTATGGGACGAGAGCATTACAGTTAGGCTGAATAAATTATTCAAGCTACTAGACATGCAGGTCTGGTAAACAATTTCAGATTTTTTCCAAGACCCGCTGAGACAATTTTTCTCTCCAGATAGCCCATTTGTGTTGTCAAATATTTCTACAGTAAGTAAAGTTCACACTGCTGCTGCCTGTACTATAACGGTCCTGTTTCTCGAAGGTAAATTTGAACTGCTTCTGCACCTGTTCTTTTTATGTGGTGAAGGAAGTTGTAAATGCTTATCTGCATGCTGTATCAGCGATGGAACTGCAGGGCCACTTGAATTATGTAATTGTGCTGCAAAGGCATTTTCTCCACTATCTAATGTATAAATTGCAGAAAGTGCAACATGGGGTGCAGAGCAGTGGCAGAACATCTGTGTTCACCTTTCAATTAATGATCGCTATATGCAGCTGTTAAATTGGTACCAAAAAGGCGAATTTATTTTCCAGGCAGTCCAGCATGGCAAGGTGACTCAACAATAAAATAATATGACAACTGTATAGGACGACCACCTCACTCCAGATCATTGTAGGCACTGTCTCCAGACCTGAACTGTTCAGATGTGTTAGTCTAACTACACCCATGCAAAGTGCCACTCATCAAGGGTTAGACTAAAGCATTCTGGGAATTTCAGCACATTACCGCAAGATTCCAGAATGCTAATGCAAATCAGCTGATCGAGCTGACTAAGTGTTTACTTTCTAACTGTTTGATTGCAGCCTCTTCCACTTGTTGTTTTCCATCTGGTGAAGTGTAGTGATGGGACAGCCTTCGAGTGTGCCCGAGGCCCTGATTTGATCTCTACTGTGTTTTATCTTCCTTGAAAGCACTGCGATTGGTGCTGTCTAATCCCATGCTACGTGTTGGTGCAGCCACTTCCTCCCCCAAGAACATCAGTAGCTTATGCTGAATACCGTTGCTGTCTTCGAGTCATTATAATATAAAACATAACATGTGTATTTGTAAAAGCGCATGTTCACCACGAAAGGCATCTTGGCGCTGAATAACATGCTTGTTACCCAACTCAATTTTACTAATTTTATTGACCTTAGGAGGATGATTGGTGAGAGAACCCGCCAGGATTTGAACCTGTGACCATGAGGTCAAACACAGGCCCCTACAGTGAATACATTAGATCTTGATTCACCCGCATTTAAAAAAAATCAGAACCTCTGTATTGGCATTCATACTGTCCTTGCCCTCTTCCCGAGTCTGTCCGAGACACGTTTTTCAGAGGGAAAGGACACACTGCTTTGAATTGTTGAGAGAATTCATCCGTGAAAAAGCCGGTGGGTTGCAAACATTGCCCTCCAATATGGACCTCTTTCTCATCTACTGAGTTGCCTATTGTGCACGACAGGCCAGTAGTATTATCTCATGTGTCCTGCTGTTTTGTGAAAAGTCGATATGCTGTCGAAAACTTGACACGGGTAAACAATTCCGTGACTAAATTCTTATCAGTCCCCCCAAAAAAAATCAGATCTCCTACGTTCAAAAGTAACTCGGAATTATCATTGTATTCATTTACCATGTTTTATAAAGTCCTTCAATATACTCTTTAGTCCGAGGTTTGACATCTGACGTATTGTTTAGCTAGGACGGCTCTAAAACTATATAATTGTAATCAACATTAAAGTTACCTCACATAGATTTGCAAAATGTGCACCACTAACCTACAAGATTGTAGACACACTCTAACAAAATGTATCAAGTCTGAACAATTTACAAAACTGTTGATTTTCAAGCACGAACCTCAAACCATTTAAGACTATTCAAATAACTTGAGTGTTCGCATAATTTCAGTTTCAGCTCATTTTCCACGTTTCTCAAGAGACTATTCTAAACCTGGACCATTCTATATTAAATATACACTATTATTTATCAAACAAAAAATATGAATATTTATCTTCACCAGGATTTTCCTTCATGGTTTTCATCAGAAATATGTTTTACACATAGTGGCCCACACAAAGCATGGAATGTCACACATAAGTGCATTTAAACTATGGTAATGTCACACATAAGCAACTTGAAACTTGGCAGATATTTAATTTGTCAATGAAAGCACAGTAGATCTATGGCACTAAGAATGCATTACGTGATCACACAAAAGTTCAGGGCTGGAAACGATATCGGAATGATATGGGATGATTTGCTCACCAGACGCGCTGGAAGTAGGGGGTGCTGTAGCACCCATAACAACCATGCTTGAGTTCAGAAGATGAATTAGCAATAAAGATTCCTGTAATTTTGTTTTTTGTCCTGGCACAGTTTAAGTGTGTTCAAAGACAGAATTCAAATGTCAGGCTATGTCTTCTGACAAATTGCTACTTATTTTTTTTATAAAAAGGAGATTGGTTTTTACTTTTCTCAAAGCGCAAAGCTAGAGCATTTCGTAAGGTGCACTATCCGAAAATCCTGCTGGAGTGGAGACACCAACACAGCTCTTAAGTTTACCAGTTGAATGTGTGACTACTAACTCAGTACAGTTTTCATTGTATGCTAGGTTTTGTAGTTCTGGGATGCACATTCATTTATAAATTATGAATACAGATGCAAGGATGCAAAAAACAGGACAGAATTACCTACTCTTGAAAGGACCTGTGACATTTGAGAGCTCTGCTGACAACAGTGAGCTATCCTCCCAGTAAGGACATTTTAACTGCCAAATACATAAACTAAAAATGCCCTTTAGTCAAACTGAAAAAAGCCACCGCTCACATAGTACTTCGAATATATAGATAAGAGAAGCTGCGGCTGTTTTTTCATTTACTGATGATGCACCGTTTCACTGCCCAAACTCGGAGCTCCCATCCTTCCCAGGTCAAAGAGGGACTATTTTGTTTATTGTATTTCCTTGGTTCCAGGGGCTTGCAGTCGTCTGCGTGCACCATTACATAATTTCAAGTCTCAGAAGGCAAGGAAAGGCGTAAACAGGGCTAATAACAACGTAAAACACTAAAAACCTATTTTATCTTTATCCGTGATCTTCAAAGAAACAAAACCGGACGAGCCGAGACCAAAATCAGGGCCCATTTTGGTTCTCTGCCAGTATTGCAAACTCCAGTTCCGATCCAAATTAAGTCTTCTTCCGACACCATGCGTGCTCTCCAATCCTCTACAGTCCGAGGTGGAGTTACCGACCGCGGAACTTACCTCCTGTCTTGAAAAGAAAGGTCTGAAAACTTCGGTTACGGTTGCCTCTTCCTTGCCTTCGACTTTAAAACTACTTCAAAAGGAGAAGGCACGCCGATCCTATGGGAAAGCTACTTTGCACAAACTGACAGGCTAAGAGGCGGTACTTGGAGAAGCTGTTGAGTGTGAGCCGCCATAGAGCTTTCAATTGGTTATGAAAGTGAGTGACGTACCCAGTCAGAATACACGCTCCGCAGCCACCACGGAAGTGTCAGTCTGCGCAACCCCGGAAGAATTGTAGCGAGCGACCGCCAATGTAGTTACGAACTTCAGGTAGTACCATAGAGTTCATTAAAGCACTAGAATGTTGCCTTTGCTCCATCTTCAGCGTGGTACCTACGGCTCGAGGAAACTAGCTGTAAATCTTATATGTGTTTTTTCCCAGACCGAATTTAGAGAATAAATGGTGTTTCTTTTGCTGCTAACTACCTAAGCAGGGTAAATCCAAATCTTAATATTTTGCTCTCTTAGGTTAGCAAAGACCAATAGAATATTTTTCTAGTTTGAAAAAATAACAGATTGAATCCATTGGAGTTGCGACTCGTTTTACACGAATTTACACATATTTCCGATTAACGCTAGTGTGATTGCAGCTTTTTTATTCTTTTATTTCAAAGTATTTTATTCATTTTTACAGACAAGTACATTAGCATTTCCGTTACGAGGTACCAGCCAAGCATGGTTGGTGTTGCTGTAGCTACAGGTAGTTGGTATACGTGTTTAGCTGCACCCCTTTACATTGACTTGCTAGGAGATTAAGGTCAGGGTGATAGAAAGAGAGAGAATAGGAAAGAAAGGGTGGAGATAGGTTACAAGAAGTGTTCTATAGCAATGGGCCTAGTCTGGGTTTGTAGTGTTTTGTGAAAAGCCGACTCCCCCAAGTGGTCTCACGGGGGTTCATAGGAATCCAGATACGCGTCGAGCGATTTTCACATCCCCCAGTCGCTGGCCTCCAGGGTGAGTTTTGCAGTGCAGTGCTATCTGCGCCTCTGAGGTACGTTAACCAGTTGATCCAGCTTTTGTATGACGTCTTAGCTGTATCCTTCAAGTTGGACAGGACCAGTTTCACTGCCGCAGTCAGCAGAAGGTCTAGCAGATCCCTGTCATGCTGTGAAGCAAGTCCTATGGTCATAAATGCGGTGGTGAGGGAAGAAAATTCTGGGTTTAGTGTGCATCCCAGCGCCTTTTTAAGGAAATCAAAGATTTTTTCCCAGAACGCTTTGATTTTTGGGCAGTAGAAGATGAGACTTCATAAAAACGAACAGTCCTTAAACCTGGAGGCCTGTACAAAATACCTTGATAGACTCGGCCTACCCAAACTATCGAATGTAGAAGCACAGAGACTAGGGCAAGAAATCAGTATGGTCGAGATTGAAATGGCGTTCAAGTCTATGAAGGACAACAAAGCACCAGGCCCAGACGGGTACACAGCCACTTTTTACAAATCCTTTCTTGACCACCTCAAACCCACCATGAAAAGGGTGTTGAACCACTGTGTGGAGAATGGGCTATTATCACAATCCATGTCTGAGGCCAACATAATTGTAATCCCAAAGGAAGGCAAGGATGTACTGCTACCCAAGAACTGCAGGCCCATATCCTTAATTAATGTGGTCTTCAAAATATACGCAAAAATCCTGGCTGCAAGGCTAAACCCCGTCCTACCCAGTCTAATAAGCAATTCACAGGTAGGCTTCCTAAAGACCCGTGTGTCAAACGACAATACCAGATCCCTAGGCCACATTCTAGAACACACCGCTAAATTGGTAGACCCAGCGGTGGCTATCACCCTAGATGCCGAGAAGGCCTTCGACAGAGTCTCATGGGCCTTCCTGGAGCAATGCATGCACTCATTCAACCTTGGGGAAGCTTACATACGGAAGGTGTTGGCACTGTACGGGGACCCAAGAGCACGCATTGTCATTAATGGATCACTCTCCGAACCTTTCACATTATAACGCGGAACTAGACAAGGCTGCCCTCTGTCCCTCTCACTCTTCCTGCTGGCCTTGGAACCCCTGATCAGGGACATCAAGACTAACGCGGAAGTAAAGGGGATCAATATCAACGACGTGGAAATAAAACTAGCTGCCTACGCAGACGACATTCTCATTGTGACTGAGCAACCTAAGACCTCTATTGAGGCCCTGATAGAAACCATAGAGACAAACTCAGGACACTCAGGATATAAACTCAATAGGGACAAATCAGAATGCAAACCCCTCAACATCCACACCACTAGGGACACTCTGGGGGGATCGGGTCTGGCCTGGCAAACAGGATTCATCAAATACCTAGGGATCCACTTCGGTAAAGACCTCAGGACCACACTAGACCAAAATGAGAAGCTATTGATAGAAAAAACAAAGAAACTCTTGGAGTCCTGGTCTCCCAAATTTATAACCTAGTGGGGCAGAATAGAAACGATCAAGATGATGATCACCCCAATGATCAATTACCTGCTGAGCATGCTACCACTTCTTCTTACTGTGATTGCAGCTTTTGAGATGATTTTTTAAAACTATTATTTCAAAACAAACATAATCCAACTCTCTAATATCTTGTGTGGTCGATGTGTGTCTGAGCTGGTGTTTGGAATTCAGTTCTGACTGAGTTAATTCTGTAATAGTTGTTGATGTGTGGTGTGGAGTGGTAGCCAGGAGAGAGAAATATAAAGGAGCTACCTACCTGCTGTAATTGTCTCATAAGGATAGGGTGCTACCTGGCTGGATTTTTACCAGCAGTGCTAGTAATTTCATGTCCCAGTTGTTATAAAAATTGTGAAAGTCACCTAAAGCCGATATGTTTTAGCTTTATGAATATATATTTAAAACAGTAATTGAAAGCAGGCCTCCTGAACTTATGCGATTCTGCAACTTTTTACTCATAATTATGGATTTTGCCATAGCTCATCATCCGTTGCATAATCTGCAAATTTTAACATAATTTTTTTTTTTGTATCTTAAGCGGATCAAAAGTTACTAAAAACTTGGCAATGTGTTCATGTGCAGTGGAAAGCCCTTCTTAAAGGTTAACTGGTCATCTTTCAGTTGCTTATTTCTGTATTTGGTTGTTAATCAGTACTAATGAGAGGAAATAATTGAGCAAACATTATTGCCAACGGAAAAAAATTACAAAATAAAGAAGTAATACTATAAAAAAAATATGCAGCATAATTTGCCTTTTCTTCCTGCGTAATTTAGTAAACCCTGCCACTTAATTGCAGTGGCCCTGATTATAAGTAATGTAATGTAGTAATCTTGTGTAATGTAACTGGTGCTCACATAAAGCTCTCCAATACCTTTGGGTAAAGTGCAAGCCATATAAAAACTGCAAAAAAAGAGATAGAACTTTAAAACGTGTCCTACAGCTGCTTTAATGCCCCCTGATAGATAATTAGAGGACACACAGACAGATGGCCATGTTAAAAATAAAAGCAAGACCATTTTATTTAAAGTTCTATTCAAATATGTTGTCCATGTCTTTGCAAAAACTAAAAATGTGAACACATGGCCAGTATTTTTCTCTGGAAAACGTGGCAACTCTACCTAAGGACATACAATGAAATAAATAGCCTACCTCCTATTTGAATGGCTCCAGACTCTTGTATGGTGACTCTGCCCTCCAGCTACAATAAAGTCTTTGGCAGCAACAGTCTAAGCAAGTACATTGCAGACTGTAGAGTTGTCGACTTGCTCTCCACAGTGTGAACACCCATCAGCTCACTGACCAGGCAAGTCATGAGACAATGATCTTCAGACACCTTTCATTCTCATTTTTTCCAACTCACCTTACATTGCAAATACAAGTTGTACCACATAGAGTAATTTGAGTATATCTCAATGTTGGTTTGGTAAGAGCAAATGGGGAGCACAGGAGTGCTGCATCCTGCTTCCGAGCAGTTCTTGCTCTTTCTGTCCAGGGTCCGCCTGACCTGAGTGAACGTCACCTTCCCAGTGCAGAACAGGTTGTGCGCCCCATGCTGTGAGACGCGACCAGTAGTCAGGTAGAAAAAGAATATACAAGCTCCTGTTAACACCAGTATAAGCCACAAAAACAAATAAATCCATTACTCAAGCCACAAATATTTAGATGTGGTAGTTTGAGAAACTGATGATTTATTAACACTTATAAAATATTTACCAATACAAGTCTTTCAAAAACGCATGTAGTAGTAAATACATTGAACACTGGGATATTTGTAATGTGATCAAACCAGAAATATCTTTGCCATAGGATATGTAAAACCTGCCAGCTATGGTACGTATTCTGTAACTCCTGCAACTGAGGGTGCATTAAAGAGTAATAGAGTGAGTACAGGGGTAGGGATATGGGGGTTAAAATCGTACTTCAATATAATGACTGTCTTCTAATGGTAGGATTGCCATCGCACTCCATGCTGTCACCATGTTTCCAGTTACAAGCTTTAATTTGACAACCTTATGCCTTTTGTGTACTGTAGTGTTGCTTTAATTCCAGCAAAACAACTGGACATATGCCACTTAGAACAATGATTTATGACCAGAGCCCATGGAATGATGCCATTATAAGCCACATCACTTTCTGCATAAAGATTAATTTACCACAGTTGTAACATATTCCATCATCTAGTGCATAATTTTCAGGTATCACCCACAAAAAAAGTTTCTACACAAATAGATCAAAGGTTACTAAAACATATTCGCCACATGTTTGCGGCATAGTGGCAGGTGACTGAAAAAGTTCGATTTATCACCTTTCAGTTGTAGATTTCTATATTTAGCTGTTAAATTAGTACCAATGAGGTGAAACTTTTACCGGAAAGTTATATTGCCCCAAACTTATGGACAGGAAGATGGTCTTTGTCAACTGCATGACAAGAAATCCTGATCTAAAAACAGAGTAGAAATTATGACTCCTTTGTCAAGAAATTGTTTTATTTCACTATTCATGTATATGAATGTAGCACTGTTGGCCCAGCCTTCAAAGTACAATTATTTTAAAAAGTCACTCAGTACAGAAAAAAACATTTTTTACTTTTTTTAACGTTTGTCATGAATGTTACAGTACTTCTCAAGAGCAATTTACATCATACAAAAATAATATAAAAATACTCTTCATCAAATTAGTTTATTTTGGAACCACAGATCCATAAAACAAACTTGCATAGTTGAAAATCATCATGATCAACACTGTACATAATATTAGAGAAGAGAATAAAATATACAATTCAGCGACATAATCCGATCAGTAAAAACAGCTTGGTGGATCATAAAAACCACAGTAAATCGCAGAAGTACACATCAGCAAACCAGTCAGTAATATTGCTAAATATTTGTAAATACCGATCTTAGCCTCACATAAAAATTGAGTGAAACAGATACATGTCAGTCCTTTGGAGAGCATCATGGAACAACAATATTGCACATGAATAATAAAATGCTGTAAAATACTCACAGTAAAGTGCAAGGTGCAGTTAAGAGACACAACTAGGTGTCAGGTAGCTGACTAGCATTATATCCTAAACTTTTGTTACATATGGTCCAAGCAGCACATAAATATTTAGCAACACAAATAAAAATAATTTCATTCGTATCAGTCCTCAGGATCCTGAATGCAATTTCATACTGTCTAATTCCCAAGGAAAGACAAAACGGTTTAATCCACCTCTGACGAGGTGTTGTGTAAGCCTTACAAAAGAAGAGAAAAGGGTGCAAAGGTTCAGACTCCTGGTGACATGACAGACATAAAGTGCTTGTGCAGAACTTATCACCCCAGCAAATACAGAAACTGTTAATCGTTAAAATTCCATGTCTGAACTTTATATACTGCTGTTTAGCCCAGGGACATAGAATAATATCAAGAAAGGGTTCAATTGATGGAATAGCTTAATGATCTAAAAAACTAGTCATCAACCTGCCCAGCTTGCAGTTACGTAATTAATCCTATAAGGCAGTCTTTGCTCTTTTTCTGATCACTGACCTTGATACAAGGGTAGCATCAGCAGGAGATTCCCAAAGAGCTGCAAGGTCCAGCTTAAATAGCAATCCCTTGGCATACACTAACCAGGGAATTTTCTAGTAGCAATTAAAGTGCATCATTTCCTTAAGGGACAACCTATAAGGGACTAATTCCTCATTGGACCACAATCTGTGCCAATACAGTAATGGTCTGAGTTTATACACTGAGGAAATCGGGTACACACCTGCATCAATTAATTGGGGTAAGCGAGGGGCACTCTGTGGGAGATCTAGTAGACCTAACAAATTTTTTTCTTCCACTACAAGTCTCATGTCCTTTGCGTAGCCTCAAAGCTCTGAACCATAGAGAGCAGACCCTTTAACATTATAAATTTCCATTGCAGGGGCGAGAGATCTTGACTTAGTACTCTTTACTAGCTTTAGAATGGCCCTAGATTCCTTCTGGAGCTTTAGTGCACTCTTGCTATTCTGTAAGGACCATACTAACTTGTTAGTCAACTCTAACCTAAGTAATCAAAATCTTGGATTTGCTCGAGCACTTCATCATGTGCCCTGATGCAGCTCTTCACAGATCTATAAACATTAAAACCCATAAATGTTGTCTTCTTAATATTCAATTCCAACTCCCTCTCAGTACAAAAATGTAAAAAATGATCCACTAAGGCTTGTAAACTAGCAGGAGATTTAGAAATAAGAAACGTGTCACCCACAAACAAGTGTTGACATTTTAAAAGCCCCTACTTTTGGTGCATCATTACCATATTATACTGTAAAGAGAGTAAGGACCAACACACAAACCTGGCGAACACCCCTCTCAATCTTAGAACAATTGGACAACTCAAATCTTTTCCCACACCTGACACAAGCATAGTTAAACTCACATAGTCTAATCAGAATTGATAGTATATTGTACGGGACACCCATTTTTTTCTAAAACTTCCCAAAGTTTCTGTTGAGGAATTAAATCAAAAGCAGATTTTAAATCTACAAATACCACATATAAATGGCTATTCTCTAAAATCACTGTTTTTACAGTATATACTACAGAAGCGGAAGATGTGATCTATTGTACTAATCTCCTTGTGGAAGCCTGCTTGGAGGTCAGATAAAATATTATTCCCTGTAAACCAATCTGTGAGTCTCCCCAAAAGTCACAGGAAAACAGCTTTAGTAGCCTGTCAACCAGACTAATGGAGCTGTAGTTACATGGATCATCTCGACAACCCTTCCTATAGATGGAGAAAATCCCTGCGAAGTGCCAGGAATTAGGGAGAGCACCACTCCTCAGAATTGAATTAGTGAGCAAATTCAGGTAGGGGCCACATACCGCAGATTCAGCAGCAAACTAGTTGCACTGAATTCTATCGGTCCCAGAGCCTTCCCAGAATCAATAGCAGATAAGGCATTAGTAGAATCTCTCAGTGACATTTCCAAAGTGGTGGGTAGGAGTTTGGTAGGACTACCTAAACCTAGCTCTTTAGTCTCTCTTCAGGTTATTTCATGAATCGGAGTATAACCCTTCAAAATGCTTACCCGTGTCTGAGGCTGAAGATGGAAATCCACCTAACGGGAAATCGACTTCCAAGGGCAAGTATGCTTCAGAAGGATTTGTTATCACCTATTCTTACCTCAGATAGCAAATCACCTCACATTTCTCCTCCCACTTAGATCTTGCTTTTTTCCGCTCAGGCTTATAATTCAGTCTGGCCAATGTAATTTGCTCATATATGAAATACTATTCTGCAGGGCAGTTTTGGAAAGGAAATCAATGCTTCTAATGGTCTATATTGTGACACAGTCAAGCAAAACTGAAAATCAGCTATACACTGTAACTGGGATTCTGAGGATAAAAGCGGCACACTTTTTATAATAAGAGATCTACCAACGGTGTCTAATTCTCTGATGTGTGCAACATTGTATATTTTACACAAACTATTTTACTCTAGGCATTATATAGAAGACGTAAATAAGATGGTGTTTTTGTGCACAAAAATATGTTGATTAATAATATTTCGAATAGGATCTAGGGAATATGTACGCTTTTTTTATTTCTTAGAAACCTTTTTATTTTGCATCAATCAATCAAGGTTTGATGAAGCGCGCTACTCACCCGTGAGGGTCCCAAGGCGCCGTACAGCGCTTTATGGACAAGTTGTTATGAGTGCATAGGTGATGATTTTTCTGGCTTCAGGGGGATCCACTTGAATGTCTTGCGGAGGGAGTTGAAGCAAGTGGAGGCAACGGCGTTGATCTGGTGGGTCATGGTGAGGGAGAAGTCTAGGATGATGCCGAGGATCAAGGCGTGGTCAGTCGGGGTGGGTTTCCAAGGGCAGAGGGCCACCAGGTATTGTTGTCCCAAGCGGATGGGTGGGTCAGAGGACTAGGACCTCTGTCTTCTCTGAGTTGAGTTTTACGCAGCTGCTGGTCATCCATGCTCGGACGTCCTTCATTCCTTCCCGGAAGCTGAGTCTGGTATCTTCAGGGTTCTTAGCGAGGGAGAGGGTGAGCTGGGTGTCGTCGGTGTAGGATACTATACTGAGCCCATGTAGTCTGACGATGGCGGCAAGGGGGGCCATGTAAATGTTGAAGAGCGTGGGACTGAGGGATGATTCTTGGGGTACTCCACAGTTGATCTCTGTAGGTACAGAGAGGAAGGGTGGGAGTCTGATCCTTTGGGATCTGCTGGCGAGAAAGGAGCGGATCCAGTCGAGGGTGGTGCCATAGATGCCGGGGTCGTGTAGTCTGGTTGCAAGAGGGCGGTGGGAGACAGTGTTGAAGGCTGCGGAGAGCTCTAGCTTGACCACAACCCGTTTCCAGTTGTCAGGAAAGATGCTGGATTCAAAGGAGGCGTTGATGGTGCGACATAGTTTGGGTGCTATGGTGGTGGCGGATCTGTGGTAGATGTGCGGCGGGCAGGGGTCCCTGGGGGCTCCTCAGTGAGTGGCACTGGGATCCCATTTGTACTCATGTGTGTTTCTTTGAATAACAAGCTAATACCACCACAGAACGCACCATAAAGTGCTTCATAATTGACCTTTTCTTGCTTAATTATTTAGTCAAACCTTCTGCATAATTTGGTCCTCCATGGTCGCACAACTAAAACCCCCAGGTATGAAAACAGGGGGGCCTGGTAATACGAGCAAGGTGGCAATCTCATTGGTTGGTGACAGAACACATTGAAGCCAAGGCACAAAAATGGTTGTGGTCTGTGGCCAAGCCTAGAGAAGAAACAGGGGTGGACGATGACAGAAGGAGATTGAACTGAACTTATGAACAGAGTGCAGGGATTGAGAGCATGGTGGCTGCACACCAGGGGGCCAGTGATGTCACATGGCTTGGCAGTTTGGGCTGGACTGTTCCCATGAGGCACAGGGTCAGACTGATTTGCATATGGCCATGTCTGAACTGGGGTGGCAGAGTGGGCTAAAGAACGGTGATGGATCAAACCCAGATCTGTTGACTGGGTGTGAGTGTTTGATTCGTTCTGAAGCTGCGTCCATCACCACCCCCTTTTGTACCGCTTTGTTCGCCATAAGTTGGCAGGGTATGCTCAGACGTGAGTCCCTTGCTCACTTTGCCACTGGATTCAAGCAAGCCTGGCTGAAGACGGCTGAAATGCCAGAAACCGGTCCTAGGAAGCTTGTTTCCGGTCCAGGGAAGGCATGGCTTGGCAGTTCGGGCTGGACTGTTCCCATGAGGCACAGGGTCAGACTGATTTGCATATGGCCATGTCTGAACTGGGGTGGCAGAGTGGGCTAAAGAACGGTGATGGATCAAACCCAGATCTGTTGACTGGGTGTGAGTGTTTGATTGGTTCTGATGCTCCGTCCATCACCACCCCCTTTTGTACTGTCACATAGACTAGAGCAGCATTGCAGGAAACTGCTTCTGAGATGATGTTCTAGAATGGCTAGTATGCACAGAATTTAGGCACTTACAGGGAATTTAGGGAGCTGGACATAGTCTATTTTCTCAGGTTTATTTCAAGGTTATATCGATTTCTGCAGTGGAATAATTTTTTCCTGAGATGGTACAGGTGGATTCTTTTTGAGTTGCCACCAAGGCCCTCATCCTGTCTCGTAGAGGTCAAACCCCAGGAGTGTATTTTGTAGCCACGATGTAGGTGGCTGCAGATATTGGGATTAAAATGTGACTCAAAAGGCAGCAGCTGCGAAGATCCCCTTCAAAAAGTTGAAGCTGTTTTGGTATGCCACTTGGAATATGTTCCATTTACGAGCCACTTGGAGATCATGGTTCACAAGATGTTTAAGGAGCTATAATATGACTAATTCAGAAAAGTCTAAAGGCATTACTTTCTTCTTCCAAGATAGCATGTATGTGGGCATTGAAGGTCAATGCAAAGCACAATCTTAGCTAGGAATCCAGCCTTTATGAGAAAGTTCTTCAAACTCTAGGTTTCAACAATTTAAATCACACACCATTTAGACTACACATCCTTTTGAATCAATGAGACAATCTCTTGTGCATCATACCATGAACCAGCGGTCCTGACTATGCAAAGCTTAGTACTGAATACTGGTTGGTAGATGCCTGTGCATCTTCAAGGAGGTCTTAGAAGTATCTTTTTCAGAGCATAGGACTTTATCCTGCAGGAACACACTATGAAATGTCTTTCCCTTTGTCAGCCATGAGGCAAGTATGAGCTTGCCAGGGGGCACTGAAGTGCCTGTCTACAAAATGGCTGCACTGATGTGAGGCTCCTTGCACTGGGCACAACAATCCTGCTAAATCTACCAACTGCAGATGGCATCTTGGCGAAAAAACCACACCCATAAGCTGTGCTAGTGGTAAACAGTATCTGACAAGGGCTGGACCTTTCTGTGGGCTTCATGAGTGGCTGTGCTGCCTCTGGTCAAGTTTCAATATTGCCTGATGGGCCCGGACTGGGCCAGCCAGATGGTGAAGCATTAGGTAGGTGCTGGCCTATACCGAGGCGGCACCGTGCTGGGCTGGTGAAGAAAGCTGAAGAAGGCACAGTGGCCCGACAGGTATTTGCGGGCCATGCTGAGCTGTGGAGGGCCCAGTAGGATTGCTTGCTGTGGCCTGCTCGTAATGCTCGGTACGATCACTGGCCGGTGGAGGCGCACACCCAGGGGCTAACTCCTGCTATCCCCCCTTGCTTGGAATGATGCCCCTGCCTTTGAGTCTGGGATTGATGCAGGACTGTCCCTGAATTTGGCTGTGACATTGCCATATTGGCCTGCCTGGTGGGCTTAGGTGACGGTGCCATCAGTGGCCGAGCGAGGCAGGGGTTATGAGTGACTGGGGGATGCAATTGAGACTGTGATGAAACTCCTTCCTCTGTAAATTCTAGCATGGACTGGTCTAGGGAAGGTAACCTGTAGCATGTGAGCACTGAAACACTTGGCCTGCTCAGTGTGAGTCCCCAATTGGCCCTTGGGACACCTGCTGGAGACTGATGATTGACGAGTGGCAGGACGGTCTGCTCTTTCTCTGATGGCAAAGTTTAATTGCGCTAACGTGACACCTGCAATGAGGAGAACTGAACATAAGCAGGCAAAGTTGAGCTATGAAGCTAAGAAAGTGGACACGACGATGTGTGCTGATCAGGCAGATGCACCTCCCAAGATTGTCAAGCCTGACATCCAATCTCTCCTGCTCCAAATACAGCAGACCATGACCTCCATAGACAGCAAAATTGATACCTTGACACAAAGAGTCCACACAATGGTCTCTGCACTGGCGAAACAAGACATGCATCACTGTCCCCGAAACACGCATTTCTGCCATAGAGAATAACACAAATGGCGCCACAGATGAACTACTGAACATACAAAAGATCCTTGATGTTATCCAGGCAAAGAATGAAGATCTCAAGGGCCGATCCAGGTGTAATAACCTGCAGTTGGTGGGACTCCCTTATTATATGAACACCAGGAACATGGCTGACTTCATTGAAGACCTCCTCAAATGTCTATTCAGTGCTGATGCTTTCTCCTCTCTCTTTGCTGTGGATCGGGCTCACCACTCGCCGGGGCCTCGACAACCTTCTTGTGCTCCCCCTAGACATATTATGCCCGCCTGTTCAACTACCTTAATTGCGATATGGTCCTGCGCCTGGCCCGGGTGAGACAGCCCCCTATCCATTAGGGCATCACAATATCCATCAATACAGATTTCCCCAGAGAGTACAAGAAGCCAGACTAGTCTACTTGCTGATCAATTATAAATTATGTCAGAAAGGCATCCCTTATGTAATGCTATACCTGACATGGTTCAAGATCACCTATGGTAACAAATCATACATCTTCTCCCATCCACAACCTGCTTCGCGTTTCTTGGGTAAAATTAAAAGGGAGGCCCACTCCTTCCAGCCGTCTGATGGACCCCTCGGTTGCAGAACTGAGAGATGTGGAATGAAGGTAGCAGCTGGAGGTGCTCATGAGCTGCAAATCCCTACCATCCTGAATACATGACCTTTATATGGCATCTACACCTCCATGATACTATATACCCCTATGGCCGAGGCGGCCCCCGTTGCTTCTGGCCAAGGCTCCCCCACCAGTGTCATGCATTACACTTAACAAAGCTAAAATGCGACATCCCCTGTTGGTTTTGTTTCTTTATATAGTTTGTGAATGCCATCCGGTGAAATTTCTGGCTTTAACTGGCTTAGATGCCCCTCTGTATGCCAGGCGAGTGCCCCCTGTTCCCATTAGGCGCTAATGGCCGTTACTCTGGTTGCCTCCACAGGGAACCCACCTGATACCTTTATCCCATGGATATCCATGGCTGTACAGCGCTTTATGGACAAGTTGTTATGAGGAAAGTTTGTGGTGGAAATATTTTACTGGCAGTTTGGGGTAGCTGGTGTAAGTGGGGGGTGGACAAATGCAAATACTAATTACAGCATAATGGTTTTCATCTCTTTTTTATTCAGGATAATGGTCAGTTAGGGTAGATGCTCAAAAGAGATAGACCACCACCAGGAGGATGGCTTCAATGCGTAAGCCTATTACCTCTATGAACCAAATATCATGGAATATATGGGGTATTGGTAAGCCCCGCAAAGTCAGACCAATACTGGATTATTTGAACCACCCCAGGGTCAACAAAGTGCTCCTCCAGGAGACTCATTTTGGGACACAGAAACCCCACACATTTGCACCGCGATGGTGCTGCAGTAGGTCTTTCTCCTGCTACTAATCATATACAATAACTACATGCAAGGCATTGATTTGAGGATAAATACCTCAAAAACCTTTGTGATGAATTGTGGTAAAGGTAACAAAAAGGGAAAGGACATTTATTTAAATGGGAGTAAATTGGCTACCACCCCTACCTATTCATATTTGGGGATTCTTATAGACGATAAGGGCTCTTGGGGCCAAGCAATCACGTCAAGAAAACTCCTTTTTATAAGAGCACCACTGCTCTTGTTAATTTCTCCCAAAAATTAGGAAAAAGTCCCCCTTTGGAACTGATCAAAATATATAATGCAAAATGTATGAGTGTAGCAACTTATGGGGCAGGGATTTGGGGACATTGTAATGTTTCCGAACTGCAGAAAGTGGAAAATGCTTTTTTTAGATATCTATTGGCGGTTCCGGCTTCTACATCTACATATGTTTGCCATGCGGAGTTGGGAGTCCCCTACATAACGGATCTTATAAAAATTCAACCCGTAATATTATGGCATCGTATTTGGAAGTCAGACACAAACCGTTTTAACCAGCTAGTGCTTCAGGACGCTCTCAAATTGGACTATTGCCTTGACATAAAATGGATCAAATATGTGAGAGACTTTATGATAGACATTGGTAATCCTGAATATTTTAACAACCCTTTTTCTATGTCAGCCATCACAAGAAAAGACTTTAAGAAACGCTGTATGGAGAGACTGAGATTTACGAGTGAAGCTACCAAACTGTCCGTGAGTCACAACCTTATGATATTAACTTCATTGGGCATGCAATCATACCTACAAAAAACGGACAAAAGATATGACAGATTTGTTCTCACCCGTTTTCGATTGAATATTTTCCATAGGCTGGTGACATTTCCAACCGTTAACAATTGGTCAAACAAATTACCAAACTGCCCATGTGATTCTGTTTCCGAACAATCAACTATTCACGTTATAGTTTTTTGTAAATTTTACAAAGAATTGAGAAGGAAATGGATCTTACCAATTCTTAAAATTTGGGGCATTCGCCAATGTCGCCCAGCATTCTTGGCTCTCCAATGTCTTGACAATGACTGTATAAAATATAACGTTGCTGCTTTTCTAAAAAATTTGATCAAATGCCGCAATAGTATTGATCCAGGTTCATTGTGAATAGAGCAAAAAAACAAACAAAAAAAATATATATATAGAGCTACTGAAATGAAGAAATGTAATTAATAGATACCAAACGATGTTTTGGATTTATCCTCCAATGCATCCTAATAACGCAGTAGGGGGCTATTATTCCTTCTTTCTTGCACTAAAGACGTTATCTAATTTTATTACTCTCGACACATTAACAATTTGATAGTCTAACCTGGAATCAACGTCTAGTATACTTGCTAACCGTAGCACTGGCACCGTCTACACATTATTTTTAACCGTTTAATTTTTAAGTTGTACGCCAAATCTATGAATTTGTTAAAATGAAATGCTGTCTTTCCACGCCCACATTCTGCTACTTTTGCACATATATCAATTGGAACTATCTAAATGAGATTCTCTTGTTACACATTTTCTATACACATTTTAAAACTTTACTTTTAATTGTATAAAATGAATTGTAATATTGTATATGCTTTTATGGATTGAAATGAACTTTCCGAATAAAGCTTATTTTGATTTGATTTGGTTTGATACTAATCATATGCAACGGGAATGGCCACTCATACGCAAGGGGAATAGCCATTTTGGTCTACAGAGGACTGCCCTTCACCATCACTGCGGAAGAGAATGGTCCGCAGGGCAGATATAATATTGTCTAGGCCCGCATTGCTACACAACATATAACAATAGTAAACATGTATGGGGCATATACGGATGACCCTGTTTTTTTTTTTACAGGTATGGGAGCGTTGCCAAATGCTGTTACCTGGGACGGTGCTGGGGGGGAATTTTAATCTAGCACTGGACAAACACCTAGATAGCTCCTACACTTTTACCTGCATGTATCATACTGCAGCTAAAGCAATACTAGACCTCTGGCATATGATGCACCTGGGTCTGCGGGAGGGCACACACGTCTCGACGGAGCATAGCTCCTGGACTCGGATCGACTATTGGCTGGGCACCCATGATATTAGAGGGTGAGTCACACATATCAAACATCTCCCACGGACATATTCCGACCATTCACCAGTTAAACTTACCATAACAATACCGGACTACAGATAATGCTCCTTCATGCTGCGCCTTCCTCCACTGGCATTAACTGATACAGCGTTTGTGGAGAAAATAAGAGAGGGGATCTTAGCGTATTTCTCACTTAACAATGGCTCTGGTCATCAGCTGGGCCTTTGTGGGAAATATTTAAAGCCTACATAAAGAGAATTTGTGTTTCAAAACAACACGGAGAGTGGATAGCTATCCACAACTGGTTAAATGCTCTAGGAAAGGAATCAAGCACCCTAGAGCATCAATATAGTCACAATTCCTCTACAGATAAATTAGTAGACGTCTGCGCCAAGGTTGATGAATTCAGAGAAGAAGCGATAGGGAAGTGTTAGAAATGGGGGTCTCTAGTTGGCAGAGGTAGGTACCTTTGTCCAAATAGGGACCCTTCTTCCTAGTCAGGATAAGGGAGTTACATTCCTAAAATAACCCCTGCTCACCCCCTTGGTAGCTTGGCACGGGAAGTCAGACTTATCTTAGAGTCAGTGTGTAAAGCATTTGCACATAACCAACAGTAATACAGTGTAAGCACTACAAAAGGACACCACACCAGTTTAGAAAAATATCCAATATTTTTATATACTTAAGACAAAACCAAAAGCGATAAAAATCCACAATACAGTACTTAAAAATCTTCAGTTATCAAAATAGGCTTGAAAAACAGTTCCTTGATGGTGATAGCTCCGTCCGGGGCTATCATGGCGTCGTGAGCAAACAAATCCAAACAGTTCTGTCTCACCGCGGCATCGGCCAGCTACGGTGTCGGGAAGCCCCACAAACAGTACCTTTTAGAAATGCAGGGCGTCGGTGACCTCTCGTTGAGCTTCCGAAAGCACGGCGTCCACAGACATCAGTTCCGGAGGTCGGTGCAGGAGCCGTCTGGGCCCTCAAAGTCACACGCGTTGCAGATCGATCTCCTCTCTGTTGAAGTCAGGAGCGCTGGTCTCGGGAGGCGTCGGGTGCTGCGGTGTGAAGTGCAGTCGTGCGGCGTGCAGTGCCCTCAGGTCACGGTGCGAGCAGTGGCTTGGTGGCGGCGTCAGACGGTGTCGTCGGTGAGACCAGGGTCGCGGTCCCGAAGTGAATGCGGTGCTCGTCGCAGTGGTGGTAGGTTGCGGTGCAAGTAGCGGCGGCGTCGTTGCTGAAGCACTGTCGTCGGTTGACGAACTGGATTCAATGGCGCCGGCAGGCCAAGGCTGCGGTGCGGGATGAGGGCGGTACGTCACGTAACTTTACGAGCGGTGCCCTCGAACCACGGTGCAAGCAGCAGCATAAATTTTGTCGTGGAGCAGCGTCGGGAATACCAAGGTGTCGTGGTGAAGCGAGGCGGTGCGGAGTGCGGTGCTCACAGGTCGCGGTGCAAGCAGCGTCTCAGTGGCGGCATCAGCAAGTGGCGTCGGTGAGACCAGGGTCGCGGTGCGGCGTTGTGGCAGTGTCCTCTGCAGTGCCTTCAGGACACTAAGTCAGCAGCGGCATCGTAGACCTCGTCGGGTTGCTTTTTCTTCTGTTGCAGCACAAAACACACAGTTTCCAGGGCTGAGGCCAGAAGAGCTTGAAGTCTTTGTTGTTCCTGAGACTTCTTGAACGGGGGGCAAGCTCTACCTCAAGCCCTTGGAGAAACTCACAAAAGTAGATTGCAGAAAGTTCAGTCCAGTCCTTTCACTGCCCAAGACAGAAGCAGCCACTGCAGGCCAACACAGCAAAGCACACAGCAAAATCCTTTGATCTCTTAGGCAGAGACTGTCTGTGCCCAGTCAAAACCAGTTCTGCCTTCTCTGGTTTGGCTTCCTGGCAGGAGGTGGAGACGGCATTGTCAGAGGCAGACCAGGCCCATTCAGGTGCAAGGAAATCTCCTCCCCCTTCTATGAATACAGCGCAGGTCTATTCAGCCCTTTCCTGACCCACCTAGACTATCCGGAGCCACTCCTGCTCCCCAGCCCCTGTCATCCAAAACCCAGACAGTCAATCCACAAATCCAGCAGAGGCACACTGGATAGTTAGGCAAGAAAATACCTACTTTCTAAAAGGGGTATTTTCAAACACAGAATGTAACAAACATTGGCATAGCCAATAGGTCTCGCTTTTGGGACCTTATAAGTATTTAGTTATGCAGCACAATATCCTTGGTGCAACAACATCAACTGTTGCATGGCTAAACACTTATAAGTTCCCAAAGGCGAGACCTATTGGCTATGTCAATGCTTGTTTTTTATCTTCTCACAAATGAGCTTTCCTCTTATTCAAAGGCGTGACCCCTAGCTTAAATGCATCCTCCCCTTCTTTGCTCACCTATAATCTGTCATCTATTTTCTCTCTAAAACCGGATAATGCGTGGCTGTGTACTGTCCATACCCCATCAAAACTATGGCATGAATTCAGAAATCCCTTTTTAATTAGCCATGTTTAAATGCAATGCACCGTACAAAGAGCTTGGCCTGCACACATGGAGAACTCATGTCTAAAACCAATATCCAGTGAATGAACCAACAAAGCCAGGTGCCAGAGTAGAGTGCAACTCAGCAGTAAGCCCCTCTATGCTTTGCCTGGGGCAGAAGGTGCTATACAAACGGCAATTCAATACTGTGCAGTTTCAACCCACAGCATCAGCTGTTTGCGTTTTTTTTTTTGGCGCGGTTTGTAAACTGCTAGATTAAAGCGATTTATGTTTTTGTGCTGCACTGACCTGACCCCGCCCCTCTTGAGTGCCTGGAGAGCTTGGGGTGATCACGGGAGATCTGTCTCTGGTTGGCCCGTAGCCTCCCTGTGTGGGGCGAGGTAGGGTGGCCTACTCTGCCCCTGCAGGCCTCTAAGTTATCCTTTAACTGTGGCTCTGCTGCCAGGCGATGCCAAGGAAGCTCGTTCCGCTCCCTTCACTGAGGTTGATGCTTGGTCTGTGGCAGGAGCCGAGGGGTTGGTTGGTGGTCTGCAGCAGGAGTTTAGAGGGGTTAATGTTTGGTCTGCGCCAGGGAAGGCCTGGCGGTCTGTGACAGGGGTTTAAAGGGCTTGATAGCTGGTGTGTGGCAGGCGCTGAGGGGTGGGTGGGTGGTCTGCAGCATGGTTTTAGAGTGGTTGTTGTTTGGTCCAAGGCAGGGGTTGGTTGGTGGTCTTCAGCAGGGGTTTAGAGAGGTTTGTTGGTGGTCTGCAGCAGGGGTTTAGAGAGGTTGGTGAGCACACAGGGACACAGATGTTATAGACCGGAATGAAACGAAGCCTTTAGCCCCCACTAATCCCCAAGCCCGTCTCCTGACCACTCGAAAAGAGCAATGAAAAACCCTCTGCCCCACCGAGGGGAGAGCAGAGGGGGGGTGAGGGGTACATGTATCTGTATGGATGTGGTATGTACCCACACACCCCGGAAGGGATCGTCTCACAGGGCCGTTTAAATGGTCACTCAGTGTGTGTGAGGGAGGTGGAGCGAGCGCAGCACCACGGGCGATCAGTCCATGATTCACTCATGGGCTGCAGAGACGGCTCGGATATACTGGACTTAAAACCCCGCATGTTATAAACCATCTTGAGGAACGAAGAATCTGCCTTGGAAAGTAACTTGCCCAGGATCACAGAACTTAGGCTAAATGAAGGTGCCAGGATTACACATAGATATGACCTGTTTCCCAATTTCCAAGCGAGTGCAGAGACGGGTGATCGTTAGACACACTGCAAGAGCTGCTGGGTGAAGGGACGTATCCTCCTAGTGCCTGGAAGCTGCTGGGGGGGCGCCTAAGCGCTATGCGGGGTGGATGAGTGCCTTTGAGGCCTGTTAGTACACGGCACATGTGGGAGGTCGTGGCCTTGAGGGTGCAGGTAAGAGGGGCTGCTCGCCCCGGACCACAGTCCCTGGGGCACATGACAGGCTCAGTCACGCAGCTCGGGGCCTCAGAACCTATAACACCACCCCAAGAGCCAGAACAAAGGAAAGCAAAACTGTCAGAAGGAATCAAACATAACTCGAATCAGCAGAAAAAGCAAGAGCGAAACATGACAGGAGGCCTTGGCCAGGAGCCCGTAAGCCAAGATTGGGGTTTATGACAGAAGGGTCGAGGGGTCATGAAGGACTGGACCCCACACAGCACCAAAGAGAAACAACAGAGAGGACGGTACCTGGTCTCTGCGGGTCTGAGGGATGCAACAAGCCGCCACAAGAAAACACCTGTAGACGAACAGGACCCCAGGGGTAACCATGTTGAGGTAACTCCTCTGGTGACAGATCGGCAGGTTTCAGTCAGGCGCCGAGTCCAGCGCCAAGAAGTCCAGAGAAGCACTTTGTAGGACGTTCTTAACAATGCTTGTCATACAACCCCCTGCCCAGAAGCATCCGAAGCTCCTTCTCAGCAGCGCTATACAAAAAAATAAGCATGCAAGTGGTGCGCGCGCGCCACAGCGAGTCATCTGTTTTGAATTATCACGCACATGTCTGGGCATGATGATTCAAAACAGATGGTGTCTGTGTGGGTAACCGCAAGCAATAGACAACACACGCACAAGCGTGTGGTGAGCTTTTTGAAGCCCCCTTACAATAAGTCTCACAGAGCAGCGCATGCGCGCTGCTAGGCGAGACCTAAAAATCAGCATCACTAAAAGATGCATCTTTAGATTCTGAGTTCAGGCATACTAAACTTCATTTTCCTACCTAGTTCCCAGGGCAAGTTATGTTAATAAGATGTTATAAACAAACTCCCCATTCTGTTCTATGGGGAACAGGTAGCTTTGCAATAGTGAAAAACGAAATTGGCATTAATTCACTATCAGGACATGCCACACACAATAGGGCATGTCCTACCTTTCACATACACTGCACCCTGCCCACAGGGGTACCTTGGGCCTACCTTAGGGGTGACTGACATATAAGAAAAGGGAAGGTTAGGGCCTGGCAAGTGGGTGCACTTGCCAAGTTGACATGGCAGTACCAGACTGCACACAGACTCTGCAATGGCAAGCCGGAGTTACATTTACGGCCTGTTTGGGTGGGTGGCACAATCCAGTGCTGCAGCCCACCAACAGCATATGAATTTTCAGGCCCTGGCACACACAGTGCACTTTACTAGGGACTGACACATAAATCAAACAGGCCAATCATGGAAACCCCAATCCATAACACATTTTACCAACGGAGCACTTGCACTTTACCACTTCTCAGCTGTGAGAAAAGTGCGCAGAAACACTAAGCCAGCACAAACAGAGTCAAAACCCGGAGGTCAGAAAGCAAAAATTCAGGGGAAACACGCCAAAAGATGCCAAGTCTAACAGGAAGTTAAACATATTTTCCGATTTGCCACTGCCTGAGCATATGGGGAGGCCGACCGTTCGGGCAGAACCCATGACAGACTAGTGCAGCAGAACAGGGGATCCCCTATGGTGTCACAATCACAAGGCGATGCTTGAAGGATAAGGCAAGAATTAGAGGCAATTTTACATAAATTTGTAGAGCACTACTCCAACTTATATGCGTCACATCACTTTACCATATCAGCAGACTGTATAGCCTACTTTGATAGAGTTGCATTGGCCTGGCAAGCGGTCCCGCCACCTTTTCTTAGAGGAGTCAATTACACTAGACAAAATTACTGAAGTCACATCTGGCCTGCACACCGGTAAGTCGCTGAGAGGTGACAGGTCTACGGCTTAATTTTATAAACTTTACATGCATATTCTAGCACCATGACTCCAACGTCTATTTGTAAATGCATGGAAAAGTAGTTATTTCCCCCTCCTTTCAGGAGGCTATCCTAATTAAGTTGGTAATACCGGGAAAGCATCCAGCAATACCCAAATTCCTAGTATACATTGTCGCTTATTATTACTGATTTTAAGATTTTTGCCCAAATCCTTGCTAACAGAATCCTACTCCTACTACCAGCCTGGAGTGGTCCTCCTGGACCAGGCTGGATTTATACCTGGAAAATCCACTTTCCATAATCTACGAATGCTATTTGCACAACTCTACCAAATTGATCGAATGCAGGTAGCTGTGGTGGTAATATCAGACGCCACCTGAGAGTTTGAGTGGGGATATCTCTTTGCTGTACTAAGCCACATGTGCTTTTCAATGTGTTTCATTCACTTAATACAACCGATTTCAACTATCCCTAGGGCCAGAGTTCGAGTGAATGGTCTGACATCTGACCAGTTTAAGATTAGGTGCCTTTAAAAGTTCCTGGTCCTTTTAAAGAAAAGAAAGGAGAATTCAGAGGTCATCTTATTGCGCCAGTCCTGTACGTATTCATGTAGGTACCTGATATTTCTATAACACGAGCCTAGCTAAAAGGAAACAAAGCTTTTTACGAGGTAAAATAGGAACATAAAGTCAACGAGTAATAGGAGCGGAAGCTGGGTTGTGGATGGTTAATTCATTCTGAAGTATTGTTCTTTAAAGAAGTGAGACTTCAACTCATTCCTGAATTTAAGCAGTGTTGGAGCTGACCTCGTGCATACGGGGATGTTGTTCCAGACCATGGGTGCATAGATCGAAAAGGCCTGCTCTCTTGTTTTTTTACACTTTTTAGTCTGAAGCATGATGGTGCTCGAACTGCGAGTGTGTTGCGAACCACCACAGATGGTGAGCTAGTCTGCAAGATATGCAGGGGTGCTAGTCGTGATGACTTTGAAAATAATACAATTGGTTTTAAAGATGGTACAGGAAACCAAGAGGGGCCAATAGAGTTATAACAGGCTGGGGGTGATGTGATCGCATCTTAGCAGATCCTGGATGAAATACGTCGCAGCATGTCGAACGCCCTAAAGGGGTGCCAGTGTGGAGTCTAGGAGGCCATAGCCTAGGCCGTTACCACCATCCATATGCTACGGTACGAGCACTTGAACATCAGTTCTGAAGTTTCTTTCTGAAAGAAACGGTTTTACTTTCTTTTAAAGAGAGTTTGTACAAGCCCATCTTTGTTTGTTTTATGGGTTTTTTTGCAACGTGAACCTTGAGGGTGAGGTTGCTGTCCACGATGAATCCAAGTGATTTCTCATTCGATGAAAGTTGGGATTTGAACCTGCTCTGGAAGTTCCCTCTCATCCTTCCCTGTGTATCCACAGAAGTTGGGCACTGAGAGGCATTACATAGACAAACAACCTCCTGTCAGGAATTTGGCTAGTTGTTGCATCAACTAAGGAGGGAGTCCATTAATGATGCATATCGGTGGTATATGAAGAATTTTCAGGGTTTTATTTGACAAAAGGACTACACCCTGCATCATGCAAGGTTCCTTTTTACTGCAATTCTTAGAGGGTAGGCAGTTGGTTGTATCTCCTCATCTCCAGTGGATGGAAATCCAAAAAGGTAGTACCCCCTTTAGTGATTGGCCAAATGGGGAAGATCCTTTGTCAAGATCGTTGTGCAACTTTTCATCTCTATGACCATGCTCAGAGCGTCCATTTGAACCACTGCATTTAGTACACCTGGAGCATGGTTTGCTATTAGGACAAAATGGCCACTAATTCAGAGCTCCAGGCAGTCTGGGTTCAATCCTGGGAAAATTGCTTGTAAATGCAACTACCTACAGTAAATGGTGGAATTAGAAAGTGGAAGACAGTCCAGCAATCATCCCAGGCAAGGCACCTGGTTGTTGCATTGAAGCAGTCAGCCGATAGGGAATCCAGATTATAGGAGCACTCCCCCCCCCTCCGGGCGTGGCCTGATGAGTGGTGTTGGGTGACTGACTTCCACTAGAACTGTGACTCATTGCAGGGCTAGGCTAGACAAAAAAAGTCAGTGAAGGGTTGGATCAGCCTTTGATTGCTGGATAGTGAGGGCGGTAGCACCCCATGGTTATCACACTATCTGGAAGGCTAACTCTGGCTGTGTATATTGTGACGGGGTCAGTGGGGTTCAGGGGCTCTTCTTCTCCCACATGCACGACGTAATCCCAAAACCCTGAGAATTTCAGCCAATTTGAAGAAGCATTGAACAGTGAAACCTTCCAGGTCTCTAGGGACAGTATATGATTGATTTCGAGAAGTCTCACTGAAGGGGGTTCCTTCACTTTAATTTGATACAAGGGTGGGATATTGAGCTTGCCTATGTGGGTGGTTCACAGGCCACAGGGCACGCCATGGGACAATGGACAAGGGAGGTCAAAGTGAAGTAAAGCCCCCATTTTAAGAAAGCCGAGGCTCCATCTTAGTTAATGAAGATCACCATCTTTCCTATCTTAGACAATGGAAGTTACCATATTCCCTGATTTATGCAAAATCATTGTCATGTCTGCCCTTAGACGCATATGTCGCCAGACTGTATCTTTCTGTGAAAGTGTCAAACCATTTATCTACTCTTCATCAGGTCAAGGTTCAATAAGAAAATATACAGACATTTAGCCAAAATAGTGTAGTCTGAATTGACATCCATTTAACTTGTAGGTATGTAAGGAAACGTCTGGGACGCACACCATAATGACACATTATCTATGGCAGACATTCCGAAACTTATGTCAGATAGTCCAATTTCTGATAAGATTTAGTATATAAGGACTACCACTTGACCGCTTGTGAGGAGAGTTCCTTCGCCCAGATTATTGCACAAGATTCTGCTAGAGACTCTCACCTCCTTCCAGCACACTTCACACTTAGTAGATGCTACATCTCGCCTGAAGCTGTAGAAGCTGAATCCTGGAGGTAGACCAACTGCTACATCAGTGTGTTTTATGCCCTTTGTGGGGAACACTGTATTTTGCGCCTCCGCTGATAAAGACAGCCTTTCCTGTCCCCAAGGTATGTAGTGAGCCTCTTCTCCCTAAGAAACTCTAGACTGCAAGGAGCTCTGCCTTCAATGCCCTCTTAGTGTAGTGCATAGAAGTAGGCACTACGGTGTTAGGTTTTAGGACACCTTTGAAACACGCTAGAAATGTTCATTTTATTCTCGTAAATTTATAACATACCTTCATGCTATTTTTATAAATTTCTTTCAGATGTACTGTGAAACAGATTGTTCCTGTAGTATAAATATTTGTACTTAAAAGTTTTCATTCTTCTTAGTGCAGTGTGCGTGAAATTGTGAGTAACGAAATTGGTCTGTTTCTGTTACCACAGTGTCCGTAATCCCTTCATAGGGATTATTAGCAACCCAAAGGCCAAAAACTCTGTTTCAATAACACATTGATTAGTGTTCTATGGGGCAACAATAAACTGTCTTTCACATTCATCAGTGGAGCTTTGAACCTAGTCTATCTGTGTCACCCTTAGGTGGGAAAGCACACTTTGTAGAGCTACGCCAAAGTCGTATCTTAAGTGACAAAAGCGGTGCCTTAGCAGATGGCAGTATGCTTGTACAACCAACACAAACAACAGAACAATAAGATGCTCAGTAGAGAAAGTCGGCATGGGCAATTACCCCCGGTAAGGATTCTAGGGTGGAACCAATCGGAAGGTTCCTGAATATTGGTGCAGAGGTTCACCAACATGACACTGGGCACCGGATGTGATCATCTGTTATCCCAGTGCTATGCTGCACTAGACCACACAAGCTGCTGCTCCTCTGAAGATTTAGACAGGACATGGTGCATGACAGATCCACGAGGTCTGTTCCCAGAAGAGACTTTCAAAGCTAGCCTACCTGAGAGAGTCCACCCAGGAAACTACAGATAAATCCTCCATAGAGGGACAAGCGATAAAGCAAACAGATGGATGAAACTGAACCATTGCTCGCAAAGGTGTTGACAGCAGTCTGCAAGGAGCAGGACCATATTAGAAGACAAGGTAGACACCGTGACCTTAGATATCACTCTGACAGAGGCAGACCTCAGAGACTTCTCAAAGAGGGTGGACACAGTTGAGAAGACAACAGAACACTCTACAGATATAAATGTTTTAAAAGAAGAAGTCAAGCAACTGAGATGTCCAGTGGCTTTTGGTGAGAGCAAGGATTTGGAGGGCTGCATTTAAAGAATATTTTTGGGGGAGAGTACTAGATTAAGATGAGGGATCATCAGTTGAGCTATTTGTCAAATCACTTTTTTTAATACTTCTCAACTCATAGGACTGTTTAAGATATTCTCCGTTGGGTGAGTATATAGTGCACTCTATGCCTATATGCCTGAAGATCAGGAGGTAGAATTAGGGCAGTTATAGCCTGCATCTTAAACTACAGAGAAAGGGATGCCATTGTACAAGCTACAAGGCCCAAAGGCCCTCGACAAGATGAGAACATGCGTGTGTTGTTTTTCTAGACTTCAGGTAGGCGTTGCAGCTTTCGTGCAAGACATCCTCTGTCATAAAGAAGGATTTGAGAAAAAAACTGAAATATATTATGAATGGTCTCAGCCAAGTTGTAGATCCTGGCGGAAGGAATAATGTAAAACTTCAACACCAAGATGAAGTCTGTTAGTGGTTTAGGGGTGACGCTCAGTTGGTTATAGAAGAGCTGCTGAAGATACCTGAAAAAATAACGGGCTGGGTCCCATTCAGCTGCCAGTGCTACTGCTGCTTCAGAGATTTCGGGAGCAAAGGAAACATCAGATAAAGACAGATGAGACCTGGCGATGGAGAGCAGGTCATTGCCAGGATGAACATTGCTGGTGGCCGCACGCACGGATGAATGTCTGTTGATAGCTGCAGTTATGCTAGTTTGATTTTTTCATTATGCTTCCAAATACTTCTGAATGGGAGGGGGTAGAACAGAGGTAATATGTCCAGCATATGTTGTGACACTGCAAAGGAGTGCAGAGTAAATTAACAGGGACCCCAAGCCAAGATGAGAGGGGGAGTCCAATAAGTGAGACAAGCCAAATCCTGGAACCTACTTGCTGCGAGTCATAACACATTTCGTTCATTAATTTGTACACTTTATTTCAGTCAAGGGCCATAAAAGTGATGAATCAAAGTTCAGTACAAATATATTACTTCATATCAAAATGTAAAAGAATTAACAACAAAACAATACTTGCACTAATTTAAAAACTATAAAATCATACAATTTAAAGTTCTAAAAAACAAAGGGGCCGATTACGATGGCGGGCGGATCGCCACCGCCGGCCCGGCGGTGAGGACCGCCAGCCCGACGGTGGCGATCCGCCCGCCATCAACCTGAATATTCCCAACGCCAAATTAGGATGGCGGTGGGAATGGGAATGGTACAGCGGCGGACGGAAAGACCGTCCGCCGTGGTCCCGCAAGGCGGCCCTTTTCCGCCCGCCTTGCGGGACACGGTACAATGGGGCAATGACAGCGGTGCCGTGCAGGCACCGCCGCGGGCATTACGATGCCTGTCTTTTTCAGCGGAGATCCTGCTGCAAAAAGACAAGCGGAGAATGCCTTCGGGGGCCCGTTGCGGACCCCGTGAGGGTGGGGGGCTGCACGTGGGGGTACCCCCCTGCATTTGCATGTACAACGTGGCAGGCACCGCAGGGTGCCTGTCACGTTGTACATTCAAATGCACAACATGTATTTTTACATTGCGGCGGGTGCTGCTTGCAGCACCGCCCGCCGCAATGTAAAAATATGGGATGCGCCCGCCAGTGTGGTGGGCGCGTCGTAATTGGTATTGCGGGACCGCCGCACCTATTGTGGGCAGTCCCTTTTGCCAATGCGATGGCAGGCGGACTTTGTCCGCCCGGCATCGTAATCGACCCCAAAGTTAGGTATCCACAATCACTGAGCTGGCTGACGCCAAATTTGATGCTGAGAGAGATAAACTTTTGCACTTGATGGGCCAAATGTTCTCTCAGTACTTCGTAATTGAAAAGACAATAAGGGGAGGCGTATCGACTGTGCAAATTCATAATGCTACCCTGTAATATCGTACACCTAGGGGACGGCATATGGGGACTATTGAACGCCTTGGTTATTTATGGTATTTCAGGCAAAAAACATAATAGATGATATATCATTTCCTCAGCCCTTCCGCATGCAGGACTAGATTTGCTATCCCCATGATTGTTTTTCCATTGAGAAATAACTGTAGCTTGAGGCAGAATACCCAGCCTAAACCTAATGTTTAGTGCTTTTGTAAACAGGGGATCTATTTCATCCATGTAGTTCCCAAAAAAAAAGGAACTGGCTTAAACACAATAAATAATTTGGTCAACTTCCCTAAAACTGCCTAATGAGTCAATCTAGACTTTTTATTGCAGATGAGGAAAGAGTCTTTGGATCTAACTAGTACTCTTGCAATCCTAGGGAATAGCAGGACTATTTTACAAAGTCCAACCACAGAAACCTCCCCGCACCCTGCATCCTATCCAAAATGTTCTTTAGTCCCTCTCTATAATAGACCAACTCAGGAGCCGACCAAACTAGAAACCAATATAAAATCGGTCTCAGGCGAATTAATTGGAGTATGGGTCAAATTCCTAGGTAATATTTAAAAACTAGAGGGAAGCTTTGGGAATGTTAAGCACCATTCTTAAAAAGTGGTTTTCTGTCACTTCCAAAGCATCTAATTTGGTGCGGTCCCACAATTCAGCACCATAAGTAACAGCGTCTACAGCCTGGGCCCTCCAGACTTCAAAAATAGGGGAAACTTGGTGAATGGAGGATTTGTTTGCGAATTTTAGTAGGGCTGCCTCTCTATGTTTTAAAATGAGAGTACTTTTGGTGACTTGGTTTGCCCAGGAATTGGTACTGGACAAACAAATACCAAGATAATCGAATTTGTGCACTCTCTCTAGTTGCTCTCCTTCAAAGGATTTGGGCCATCTAAAACCTCTATGGGGATGGATAGCCATGAGTTTGGTTTTGCTTCCATATATTTTAAGACCATGGTCCAAACAAAAAAGATATAACTTTTTCAAGAGGTTCTCAAGGCCTTTAGACGTCTTAGCTATTAGCAGCGTATGATCTCCGAACAGCAGTGCTGGTATTTTGGTTTCCCCAAGAACCGAGGAATTATTGTCGCATGTTTACAGGTAATCAATACACCCATTGATAAACAACAAGAACAGCATAGGGGCAAGTACGCAACCTTGCCGTACTCCCTCGTCAACCCCAAAGGGGTCAGTAGATTCCCCATTGATTCCCCACCGGACTTGGGCAAAATTAGCATCATGGAGCTCTGTAATATTGGTAAGAAGGGGGTCAGACAGCCCGATGTCCCAAAGGATGCAACACAATCTATCTCTAGGTACCAGATCAAATGTCGTTTTGAGGTCTAAAAAAGCAACGTAGAGACTGCTCCTACCCAAATCCACCTCTTTCCACCTTACTAGTTGAAACCTAAGGACCTGGTCAACCGTATTGGTCTTGGGGCGAAATCTGGCCAGAAATTGAGTCAAGATTGTCTTTTTTTCGATCCGGGAGAGCAACCGGTCTAATATTACTTCACAAAAGTTTTTGTGACTGGAATCAATAAGGCTAATAGGCCGGTAATTCGCCTAGTCAAATTTAGATCCTTTCCAATAGATAGGGTTAATCTCCGCCCCCTTCCATAACTTAGGTATATCCACACCTGCCCTGATGGCATTAGCATTGCGAGTAAGATACAGTACCCAGATGTCTGGTTCAGAAAAAAGAGGTCTGCGGAGATTCGATCCAACCCGAGGGCCTTCCCTAGTTTCTGGGTGGCTATGGCGGATTCAATTTCAGAGGGGGAGAAATACCCATCAGGATTAGAGATAGACAAGCAAAGGGTTGTAGCAAGAATGGGACCAGGCTTATCTACTGCCTAACTCATTAGGCATTGCTTCTCCTTTCAGTGAGGAGTGTTGTTTCTTGAAAAGTTAGATGATGTTAGGCCACAGTTGCACCACAAACTGGGGTAAATCTGTAGTTCCAGGCCCATGGGGCATGTGTGAAAGTGGTGGGTGATGGGATGGAGTTCTTTTCAAGACTACAGCACACAAGAGCTTGATGAACTTGATCCTAGGAAGAACACATGATGTTTCATTGGCACGGCTGTGATGTGGCGTACTTCAGACACACACCAGAGAGGCACAAACTGTGTTCTCTGAGTAGGGGCTAGTACACATAACTTGTGCATGCATGGTATACAACTGGGTCCAGAGGAGTTACCATGTTTTTGAAAAAGGTAATTTTGTTTTTGATGGCAATCACCCTGGTAAACACAGGGATGCATAGCCGTGGTGTGCAGGAAGTTGGATAAAGAGCAAGTGGCTCTATTTTCAATGTATCTCCCCTCCTGGCTACAGAACATCACTTTGGATTGACTTAGTTCAAGTGTGCTACATATGTCCAAAGTAACAGTGGTTATTGCTGGAGACGTTAATGGTGATGTGAGTAGTGCTGGCCCCGACAGGACAGCAAAGAGCAAATAACTGAGTTCAGGCGGCACACAACTAAATCATTTTGCAAATGTTGTGGGGTTATTGGACGTATAGGGGTTAACTCCCACCGTAACAGTAATATGCTATATGCTTGGAAACTGAGGGACAAGAAATTATTGGAAAAGCTTAGAGACGCCATAGACCATTATTTCTAAGAAAATGTGGAATCAGTGCGGACTGACATATTATTATGGGAAGCAAATAAGATATTGCTGTGAGGCCAGGCAATTACTAGTGTGACAGAGAAAATGTGTGAGGGCACATCATCTTAGAATCGATAGAAGAGGACCTGGTAGATCTAAAAAGCCTCTTTGTAAAGATACATATCAAACAACTAAAGCAGGGCTATCAATCATTAGCTACACATTTCGCCCAGAAACTATATGAAGTTCCCACAAAAGAATATATGAAGTTGGGAACAAAGTCAGAAAACTGCTGGCATTGCTTTGCAAGAGAGCGGAGTCTCACAGAGTGGTGGGGATTGTTTTCGATGAGAAGGGGTTGGCCCAAAGGTGCAATACAGAGATAGCGTGGGCCTTTGTGGCTCATCTTACAGGCTTCTATACTTCCAAGCTGAATTTGGGAAGAACTGAAATTATGGAGTTCATTTGAAACCTGCCAACTCCAACATTGTGTCAGACAAGGAGGTATTGAACACATATCTGAAAGTGGAGGAGAGCATGGGGGCCATAACACAGAGAGCAGGGAGATCCAATACTCAATGGTTTCCCAATGGACCTAACTAAGCATCTCTTGGAAAGAATAGTGCATTGCCTTCTCTTCATGGTTGAAGGGGTGAGGAGAGAGTGGAGATTACCCTACAATTTACTGCTGGCTACTATAGCTTTGCTACTCAAGGAAAAAAATCCTAGGGTGGAGTAAGATTCTTTTATTTATATATATTTCTTTATTTGCACGTATAAACTTGTAGATACAAAAAATCTCTCGATGAACATTCCTTTTTAAAAAACATTTTTGGTCCCTTTAAACCCCCCCCCCCCAACCCCCCCCCCTCCCATCCTCCCACAGTGCAGTTACATGCATATGAAAAAAAGAAGAAAAGCCCGGGTTCCACTAATGACACAGTCTATGACACAGTTATATACAGAGCGCAAAAAGAAATAAATACCTGTTTATATCATACAATATATCAGATTCAGTGCATTCTATAAAGTGCATGTGCAAGTTGAAAAGAAAAAAAAAAACATCAGAAATCGTCTGCATGGTCGAGTGAGCCACAGGACGTAAAAGAGGAAGATAATAAATCCCAAGTTATTGCTTATTATGTGCGATCGATCCTATAAAGTGCTTGTGAAATTATCCCTTATTTAATCAACCCATTTGGACAAATGCTCCCATATTTTAAGGCCCTTTTTCCGTGCCCCGACACCTTTCCGAGCATTGATGGATTTTTCCGGATTATAGATGGACAGCAATCTGGCCAGCCACTGTTGAAACACAGGAGGATCTGGATCCAGGTAAGCAGTAGAAACGCAAAGCCTAAAAATAAGCCATCGAAATACATAACAATTCTCTTCCCTCATTAATACTAACCCTGGGCGTAGTTTGCGAAGTAGCACTTCGCAAAGCTACGCAAAGTGCACTTCGCACTACGCGAGCTACGCGTTGCACTTCGCGAACTGCGTAGTACCATGTTCGCACTGTGCCAGATGTCGTTTTCAATGATTGCACAGTGTGGACAAGCAGCCGGCACTGTGCAATCATTGAAAATGGCATCTTGCATAGTGCGAGCTGTAGTTTTCTGCTGCTCGAGTAGATTTTTACTCGAGCGGCAGCTTTCTCAACGCGAACTGGTAGTTTCTCATCGCGAGCGGTCGCAATGAGAAACCTGACCTCCTCGCGTTGGGAATCTCGCCGGGAGGTTTATTTTCCATGCTCGCGATCGCCAACTTGATGTTGCTGATCGCGAACAAGGAAAAAGTCTCGCCGGGATGTCATTTTGCTTGCTCGCGGTCGCCAACTTGACGTTGAGGACCGCGAGCAAGCAAAAAATGACCGCAGCACTACGCAACACTACGCTACGCGTGTTCGCACTGTGCTACGTGCAATTCGCGTAGCGCGAAGTAGCGCGAACTACGCGAGCGTAGCGTAGTGCTTTGCCCAGGCTTAATTAATACTCCATTCCTCTTGGATGCCCAATAAGATTAAGTTTGGTGTCATTACTACATTCAGTCCTAGTTTATCGCTAAAGAATTCCCCCATCTGATTAATAATCGTTGAAAGAGTCTCCCAGGTTGCAAACATATGAACTATGTCTGCTTTGTGAAGGGCACAACGTGGACAATGAGTTCCTTTCCCCCTACCCAGCTTTGATATGCGGTATGGAGTATAGTATAAGAACGAATCGCTTTTTTATAAAATTGGACCTGTAATTTTGATGACATCAATGCTATCTGTGAGGTGGAAAAAGCTTGATGGAACAGAATACCTGTAATTCCTAGTTTAGCTTGCCACCTTTCTGAGTATTTCTCTATGTCGTCCTTCATCATCTCATTTAATAGACAGTATAAGGTCCCGATACGAGGGGGTGCTCTATTTCTTAACTTCTCCACCAATTTATTTTTTAACCATTGTCCCTGTCCCACCTCCTTTCTTCTGTAAAAAATCCCTTATCTGGAGGAATTTAAAAAGTTCTGCATGTGTGAGATTAAATTTTGTCTTAAGTTCATCGTACCCGACAAAGCCTAAGACTGAATAAAAGCACCCTATTTTTGTGATCCCAGACCTCCACCATCTAACCATGTATGTATCTGAAAATATCACTGGCAGGTGTGGGTTATTCTGAAGGGGAGTATAAAAATTGAGTCTACCTAGTCCCAGAAGTTGACGAATTGGTACCCGTATTTTGTAGGCTGTGATGAGGGTCTTAAATCTAACCCTTTTATAGTATCCCATTCTTAGCTGACGCCATAGGCATCCCCAAGCCTCAACGCCGATCAACAATTAATACGGTGAGGGATACAGTGGTGAATCATCACTGGGGGAATCTTTCAGCAAGATCAAAAAATGTGCTAGCGCCGTGGCCCAATAATATAGCTTTAGATTAGGTAAAGCCAACCCTCTGCGTTCTATGGGGAGTGTCAACCATTTGGCCGATCTTCTGAGTCTCGAGTAGGCCCATATAAATTGAGAGAATATATTTTTTTTAAATTTAAACCAGTGGTTAGGAAGTAGAAGGGGGATGGCTCTCATCAAATACAGCAATTTGGGGAAATAAACCATTTTAATTAAGTTGCACCTGCCTACCAACGTTGAATGCAGGTTATCCAGCTTCCTCAGATTAAGCTTAGTTTTTGCCACGACAGGTGTTAAGTTCTCAACAACGATAGTGTCAAAGTCCGTCTTAATTATTAACCCCAGATAGTTAGCCCTCTCGACCACCCTACTGTCCATTGTTAAGATATGTTCGTTAATAACTATCTGCGATTTCCCCCTGTTCAGTGTGTACCCTAACAGTTCCCCAATGATTGCTGCTTCTTCCTCTATGGTTTTTATGGCTAGATCAGGAGCCGGGATGACTACCGACACGTCATCGGCATATGCCAGAACAGAAGTATTGTGACCCTGTGTTACAACGGGGGGTATATTTGGGTTATCTTCCAGTTTTTGTAGGAAGGGGTCTATATACAGTGCTAAAAGCAGTGGAGAGCAGGGGCAGCCATGCCGCATCCCTCTTGTAATGCTCAGGAGTCCAGATGATTCCCCGTTTATACTGACTCTGGCTACAGAATTTGTATACAAAGACCTGACTGCCCTGATGAAATTTGGGCCGATGCCCTTCCTCTGCATAGTGAGCCATTAAAAGTGCCAGGAGACCCTATCGAAAGCTTTCTCTGCGTAAAGCAAGATTGCTGCCATAGGGTCTCCTGTCACCTGTCCCACGTCAAATAAGGATATTATCCTTCTGATGTGGTCTATAGTCCCCATTCCGGGAATAAATCTGTGTTGGTAATTAACCACTATTTTGTCGATTACTCTGCACAAACGGGATGCCAGTATTTTCGAATAAGCTTTTACATCGCAGTTAATCAAAGTTATAGGGCGGTAGGAGCCTAACTCTTGTACAGGTTTATTCTTCTTGGGAAAAACAACTATTTTAGCTTCTGCCCATGACTGTGGTGGAATAGCCCTGTCAAAAGTTTGAGTAAAGAGTTCCATCAGTACATCTTTTAACTGGTCTGCAAAAACCTTATAGAACTCAGAGGGTATTAGGTCTGGCCCTGCTGCTTTCCCATCAGATAAGCTTGAGAGTGCCAGAAGTATCTCGCCCATACCCAGAGGCTCTTCTAAGTCATCTTTATCTTCCTCAGTCAATACAGTTGTGGGCATTAGACTTAAATAGTTATTAATTGAGTCAAGTTGCTGAGGGTCCAGCCTCTTGGGTTCCTCGGTATAGAGATATTGGTAATATTTCTGAAAGGCTGCTTGAATCTTTTTAGGGTCAGTGACAATACCGACGTCAGGATCCCTGATGTTAGTAATCTCCCTACATACATACTCCTGTCGGGTTCGTACCGCCAATTGATGACCTATCTTCTCACTATTTTCATAAACCCTTTCTTGATGAAGTGTGGCCCTATCAATTGATTTTTTCATGATGACATCACTAATCGCTGCTTTAGCTATCGCGACCTCCATTTGGGCCTCCCATACCCCATCCCCTATCTGTACAGCAGCTACGAGTTTTAATTCTGTTTGAACAAGTCTTAGGTGGAGTTTCCTGTAGCTTTCGTTTATTGTCTTTCCCTTTGTTTAAAGAAAATTGGACGGTCTCCCCACGAATGCCAGCTTTAAGAGAATCCTAGACGTTGACTAGGGAGGCTGTACCTGAATTTACCCTCAGGAATCCCGGAATCCAATCCCTCATGTGTTTCTTGTAATTTTCATCAAGAAGCAATGCCCTCTCAAAGGTCTAAGTTGGGGGGCTTGAACCTGTCCCCATCCTTGTCAGTTCCAGTGCGAGCGGATTATGATCAGATAAGGGTCTGGGGTATCTATCTAACTTGCATTTTGACTGAATCACAGAAGATACAAAAAAATAGTCCGATCGTGCATGTTTGTGATGGGGAGCAGAAAAAAAACTAAACCCATCTTCTAATGGCCTCCCAGTTGCCCAGACATCCCTCAAGCCATGTGTACTACATAAAAGGGAGAGTCCTTGAAACACTCTGGGTTTTCTCCCTGCGTACTTGAAAGTGGACTCATAGTTATTCGGTAGATTGACAATAAAATCTCCACAGAGGATTATAGGTAGGGGCCAGTGTGCCAGCTCATTCGTTAGCCAATTAAAAACCCCAGGCTCATCCACTATTGACCCGTAAACCGAACATAGAGTAAAGATGTTTGTTCCTGCCAAGTTACACTTAGTGATCACCCACCTCCCCATTGAGTCCACCCGTGTCTGAGAAAACTGCATTTTATTGTGTCTGGCAGGGATACCAACACCAGTAAGATTCTTAAAGAGCCATATCACTATTAAATGCCGAAGTTAATATTGTCAAGTTCATGGCCAGTACTGAACGTACTATTATAGATACGTTGCTGCATCCAAACCAGAATGAATTTATGCAGAGCAGGCATAATAGACACAATCTTAAACAACCTTAAATCTGCTTGGAGTACTCATTGAGGATTTCAGAGTCGACGATGCTCTTGTATCTGTAGGTGGCCAAGGTTCTTGACTTAGTAGAATTGCAAAATATGGAATCAGTGCTCAGGAAGAGGGTTAATCGTGTACTGTTGGGAATGTTTCTGTTGGGAAGATACATGGAACAGGGCTGTCCCCCTCTCAATTATGCTTTTTACCCTGGCTCTGGAGCCACTGGACTGCTGGATTTGGAATGATGCCTTTTTGAAGGGACTGGACTGGGAACCTAAGCTGGAAAAATGGATATCACTCTACACAGATGATATTTTACTGAATGTCACAAATCCTGAGGCATCAATGCAAAGGGTCTTGAAAATATTCCATCTTTAGGCAAATACTCTTGGTTCACCATTGACTGACACAAGCCATGTGTTTATCAAGTCATCTTTTCAAGTGAGCTCTCAGGGATTCAGATACTTGAGCATATACTTTACATGGTAAATAAAGTTTTAACTTGTTCAGGATTCTGAATAAATTTCAGAATGACAAAAAACACTGGAGAAGGCTGCTCCTCCTGCTGCTCAGTAGAACAGCACTATATAAGATGATCTTTCTCTCATTGGTTCTATATTTCTTTCAGAACACAGCTTATTTTTTGTCAGAGTTCTTATTTCTATGAGTGAATCATTTGGTGGACACCTTGCTGTAGAATAGGGGTCCCCTGCGGAGAGTATTAGGTACTTCGACCCAGGAAGTAAATGGCTAGCCCATTGCACTTCCTGACCTGCGGAAATATTATTGGGTGACTCATGCAGTGTTTAAAATTAATGGGCATTTGCGTCCCATCTGGACCCTTCCATCAGCGTGGACAGGCATGTACTGGTAGATGTCAGTTACTAGCAGCATTATAGGATGGTGTATGCATAGGGTGGTTACCAAACAGACACAGTGATTAAGGCCTGGAACATTGCCACCAAGAGTTCAGGTTGGGAATTATACTTTGACTCAATTCAATAATTACTTTGTTCGATTGTATTTGACAATTATAAAAGTACAATAAAACAATCATACAAAAATAGTAAAAGCAGCAAATAATGTCATTAAGTAAATACACTCCATTTTAATGTCAAGCATGAGCATAATACACTGCTATTAAAAATCTCGCCACATACCAGCAGGCAGTAGAATTTTCTAAAAATTGTAAATATAAAAGGGCAGGTCTCGCTTGTTTAAAATTAAAATGTGCAAATAAAAGGAGTATATACTTTTGACGCGAATTGGCCCATTTAGGGCAAATTAGTACAATGTGTAAAGTGTCTAGTGCAGAAGACTCATCACAAGAACATACAGGAAGATCTTGTTGCCTACACCATCCTACCACAAGCTGCAGAAACATATTCAGTCTAAAGGATGTTAAAAGTCTTCTATGGTTCACCGGCATGTCCAGTGTTAGATAAAGTTCCATTCTTTCACTACTTTTGACCATTGTATGATGTATGCAACAGCGTTTACGCTGTGAGTCTTGCACTCTAAATTCTTGAGGATGCTCTAAAAATACCTTCTTAACTTCTGCAGTAACTGATTTACTCATTTCACCTCTCCTGTGGAATAGTTGTAACTTGCGGAAGTTGAGGCTCCCAGGCTACAGCAGACGAAATAGAATAGAGATCTCCAGCCGAGTGATTTTGTGGAGACAACAAGGATTGACAACTTTGTCAAATTACAGGATGATTAGTGTAGCTCACTGGTTAGAGGAGGCATACCCTGAAGCAGAGGTCAGACCCGGGACCAGGGTTCAATTCCCGACGCGGCAGGGTCCGGAGCCCAATTGTCCACGGACTCGATAATTCTCGCTTCGGTGCCCACTCTAAGCACGAGTTCACACTATGCAGCTCTGGGCAACAAGCTTGCTTAATCTCCACAACGGCCCCCCCGCGGCGGGATGCCTGGCTTTCACCTTGGGGATGCCCAGTACGGGTTATCTCACAGGGAAAAAAACAGGACGGGTTCCCAATGCAAGTGCCAAGATGCCCAAGGGTAAGTTGAGCGCTATATAAGAACACATAATAATAATAATAATAATAATTATAAGCTAGCCCACGCTGCGGCTTATAGATATCTGCAGTTCAGACATGCCCTGTGTGTTCATATTTCTAAAGATACCCCTGTACCAGACTGGGCACCTTTGGGGCACAGAGTGCTGGTGGAATGCTTACCCCAAAAAGACAGTGTCTCTAATATACCAAACCCTGATCAATAATACTCTGGGCTCTTAAAATAAATTGAACTACTGATAGGAGGTTAATATGGGAGAACTGGAAGACTCGGAATGAGAGGAGCCTTACAATACCCATGAGAGATGGCATTCTGAGTAGGCTTCAGGTTTATACAACTTACACTATTACAAAGAAACTGCTACCTAAGATTAGATGTACAAATTGGGAAAGGTAGACACATATCAATGTCTGAGAGGTTGTGGTCAGGGGGAGTTTCTATCATATGTTTTGTAAATACCCCAGGTTGGAGAGAATCTGAAATGGGATGCTGGAGTGCCTGAACACAGCTTTAGAACTGGGCAATTGGAAGAGCCAAAAATGATGGTCCTGGGAATTTGGGAGCTACGGGGCGTATGTATCAAAAAAGCTATTTGCGATTCCCAAATTGCAATTTTTAGCGAATAAAAATTTGAGAATCGCAAACCGCGATGTAAATAAATATTCGCAATAAATTAGCGATTCCTTAATATTCGCAGAATACTATTGCGAACTCCATATTAGCGAATCCTTATTTGCGAATTCACAAATAAGAAATCGCGATTTTGCGAATCTGCAATTCAGGTGCAGCTTGGTGACATCCCACCCAGGAAGTGTGACTGCCCATGCTGTTCCTGTTTGCCTGAGGCTGTGTGAGAGGCTAGGAGGAGGAGCAAACCACTTTGGACTGCAACCCCACCAAAACCAAATGGAGCCACAGGAGAAAGACAAGGAAGAGGCTGGGAGGAAAAGGAAGTACAAATTCAGTGAGAGGGAGCAGGAGGTACTGATTGAAGAGATGGTCCAAAGCCATGAGTTGCTGTTTGGGAAAAAATCCCTTCACGTCCCAGAATCTCAGAAAAGAAAAATATGGCTGGACATACAGGCAAAGATGAATGCCATCGGTGTGACCCAGCGCTCCATTGGTGACCTACGCAAGCGTTGGTATGACATGCATTCCAGGTCCAAGGACAAGGTGGCAACCAGGCTTGCGGAGGCGAAGAAGACTGACGGGGGACATTCACTGAGACCGAAGCCACGCCCCTTGAGGAGTTGGTGTCCAAAGATTGGCGGTGTTCCCAAAAAGGATAACCTCAGTTTTGTCTGCATTGAGCTTAAGACAATTTGAGGCCATCCAGGCGGCAATTGCTTGCATGCAATTGTGACACATCGAGGCGGTTTCGGCTTCTGACCCCTTTTTAACAGACAACACAATTTGTGTGTCGTCAGTGTAAGAAGAAAAATCAAATCCAAAGGATTTGATCAGAGTTGACAACGGGGTGACATATGTGTTAAACAGTGTTGGGCTAAGCGAGGACCCCTGAGGAACTCCACACGGAAGAGAGAAGGGTTTAGAGCTATCTCTACCGAGGGCCACTGTTTGAGTTCTGTTGGTTAAGAACGATTTGAGGAGAGCCCAGGGCTTGCCTCTGACCCCGATCGCTGATAAACGGTCCATCAATACTTTGTGATGAACCGTATCAAATGCGGCCGAGAGATCCAACATGATCAATATAGCAGAGCCACCTTGGTCTAGAGCTTCCCTAATCTCATCAGTAGATTTTATAAGTGCCAATTCGGTGCTGTGTTCAGCACGAAATCCAAACTGCGTGGTGTCTAAGGAGGAGTTAGACTGCAGAAAGAGACTAAGTTGACCGTTCATGGCTCTTTCTAACATCTTACCCGGAAAAGGGAGACGAGAAATAGGCCTATAATTGCTCGGAAGTTTAGGATCTAAATTGGGTTTTTTAAGCAATGGAAGTATAGAGGCGATTTTCCAAGAAGCTGGAAACTGACCAGACTTAAAGATGGTATGGAACAAAGGGGTGAGGGCTTCCCCAATGATGTCTCAAACCGTTTTTAATACTGAAGCTTGACATGGGTCTAACGGGGAGCCTGAACGAATATCAGAGAGAAGCTTGATAACGCTAGGCTGATCTAAAGATGTAAAATGATCAAATACGGAAGAGGGGCCAGTGGACACTGGGCCCTCTGTTAACACTGACTCATTAGTTGCCTTAGGCGAAAAAGTAAAAGAAGAAAAAATATTTTCGACCTTTTGCAGAAATAAAGCAGCCAGTGATTCGCAGAGTTCTGCATTACTTTCAGTCTGGGGCTTAGTGGCGGAGGTTAACAGGTTAATGGTTTTGAATAGCTCTTTGGAAGAAGAGCCAGCTTTCCTGATTTGTTCACCAAAAAAAGTCTTTTTTGTTTCAGTGAGCAGTTTTTTATAGCTAGCCAGGCCTCTCTTAAAAGCCTCCCTATCGGTGTGACTATATTTGCTCCTCCATAGTCTTTCCAGTTTTTTGCACGCTAGTTTTTGATTTTTTAAAGTCTCGGAGTACCAAGGGGCAGTTGGTAGTGTCCGCTTGGTAATGGACCGTTTACCCGGCACTAATATTTTACAAGCTTGATCAACCCAATCAGTGTATTTATCCGTGGCTTCATTTACCTCAATCACCGTGGCCAGCATTGAGTTTTGTAAAAGATTGCGTAGTGCTGCATTGTCTAATTTTTTCCAGCACCTAGTGATTATAGTTGCTCTTGCCGTCGGTTTGGGATGATTACGTGGGATTAGTTTAAGTTCGAATAAAACTGCATTGTGGTCGGTCCAAGTAAGGGGGATGGTTTGAAGGTAAACCAGATTAGGATTATTAAAAAAAATTCCGTCCAGTGTGTGACCAGCGAATGGGTTGGATCTAATATTAATTGCTTCATGTCTCCCCCATCAAGCAATTCCTGTAATTTTATATTATCCGCATCACAGGTGTCTTCGAGATGAAAGTTAAAATCACCCATGATTGTAAAATACTTATTGCACATTCCATCTTCTAAAAGTGGTCCCAGCGCGTCTAAGAATGCGCCCCTGGGACCAGGAGGTCGATACAGAAGAACATTGTTAAAAGTATCATAATTTGATATTTGAGTACTGATTAACAGTGCTTCACATGTTGAATTAGACGCTTTGGTAAAGGAGGGCTTAAGGGAGTCATGGTAAATGACTGCCAGCCCGCCACCTCTCTTCAGAGGTCTGTCTTGAGTATAGCAGACGAAGCCAGGGGGTGGGTCGCCTTCAACAGGTCAGGCCCAGAGGCTTCATCAGACCAAGATTCCGTTATGAAACCAAGTTTAATGTTATGGTCTTCCATAAGAAGAGCACATTCCACACTATGTTTAATAAGTGATCTGGCATTTAATAGGAGGCATTTAATGGGAGCCTGAGGGGCTTGAGTGGGCTTATCAGGGGAAAGACTATCATGAGTACTACAAAGCCCCATGGTGCTAAACAGTGAAAATGAGCAATTGGGACATTGGACAACCTGTGCGTCATTAGTAAGGTTATAACTAATCCTTGGGCAGCAGGCCGTTGACCGTTGACCAATATCCCAGCCCAAGAGCTGCTCCCTAGAGTAGGAGCGCAGGTGTTTTGGAAACGGAACAGGGGGTATTGCCCCAAGCACGGTCTGAGCGCGGACGGGCGCACACGGGCTTGCCTTTGGCGCGCCCGCTGCACGCGCCCGCTGCACGGTCGCGGTAGCATGATAATTTATGGGGCGAGAAAGCTGGATAATGGAAACAACTAGAATGTCAACGGCCAAAATGGCGGTGCCCAATTCCCCCCTGGAGCAGCAGTGCAAACAGAACACGAGCAAATTAAAGTGCAGAGTGCAGTGCAGTAAGCAGGTAGGAGTCAGAGTCCAATTTACAATATAAAATCACAATATTAAAAAGGATAGAAAAGTTTAAAAAGTTACCAGCCTGGCGAGCATTACACACAGCTTCGTCTCAGACGGTAGCGCTGCGCGGTCGCGGTAGCATGATAATTTATGGGGCGAGAAAGCTGGATAATGGAAACAACTAGAATGTCAACGGCCAAAATGGCGGTGCCCAATTACCCCCCGGAGCAGCAGTGCAAACAGAACACGAGCAAATTAAAGTGCAGAGTGCAGTGCAGTAAGCAGGTAGGAGTCAGAGTCCAATTTACCATATAAAATCACAATATTAAAAAGGATAGAAAAGTTAAAAAAGTTACCAGCCTGGCGAGCATTAAACACAGCTTTGTCTCAGGCGGTAGCGCTGCGCGGACGCGTAAGCGCGATGATTTATGGGGCGAGAAAGCTGGATAATGGAAACAACTAGAATGTTAACGGGCAAAATGGCGGTGCCCAATTCCCCCCCGGAGCAGCAGTGCAAACAGAACACGAGCAAATTAAAGTGCAGAGTGCAGATGTAGTCACACACATAACACAGTGGACCAATGAGACACAGCAATGTATAAGCAGTTAAAGCAAATCAGTACAGGACAAAATGCTAAACAGAACTTAGCTAACCCAAATTCAAAAAACTTTATTCAGTGAACAATGTGAAGCTGAACACGAACCAAAAGGTGCTTTTACATTTACAGTTGAACCTGAAGCACAGGCTGACAATACTGAAGTCGAGGAGGCAGCACACACAGAGGACCAGGCAGGGCAAGAGAATACAGAGCAGACGACACTGCCAACACCTGTCCCACGGAGACACCGTCAGATTGTGCCTCCACTACCACTGTTGGAGGGAGAACCAGAGTCCATAGGGAAAGAGGCCCAGCCAGAGCAGGAACAGCGTGCACAACAGGTCCATGTTCAGCCCCCTGTGCACCGTAGGGAAGAAACTTGCAGGAGACGCAGGCCAAGGGCACACACCAGCGCAGACGCTGTAGAGGATCCTACGGTGTTTTCCAGCCTGGAAGGCACCATGTTGAAGGTACAGCGCCTGCAAACAAGAAGCATGAAGTCAATATACAGACAGCTGGTGTCTGTGAACCATAACCTGACTGACATGAAGGAGGGCATCAGGGAGCTAAATGTTAAATTAGATGAGGGACATAAGGCCTGTGCGGACAGCATCAGGGAAATGACGGGGGCAATAAAAGAACTCTGTGCCACCATGAAAAGAGATCAGGCATCCAGATGCAGGGGGAAACAACGTCTCTACACCCGTCTGGACACTTATAGCAAGGCAGTCAACCGCTTGTCCAATGCCACTTCCGTGCTATCACGCAGCACAGTAACCATGCAGGTCGAAATGGCACACTGCAGCCAGGATGTGGCCAAAAGGTTGATGCAGGTGACGAATGCAGTAGACCAGCTGCAGACAGCTACCATAGGTGGCACAGGTCTCCTGGGCTCAGGGGACAGTGAGGAGCTCTCAAGCCGAAGCAGCATTACCCCACCAATTGCCGAACCCAGACGGCGTAGTGTGAGGCAGGGAACACCATCAGATGACTCAAGGGAGAGCAGTCAGCACCCTGAGCGTGCAACAGCAGGACGTCAATGCAAAAATAAACTGTCACCACATCACAAAGCCAATGGGTGAAGTAACCCATAGCATATGGACTTTTTTTACCCTTCATCCATGCGCTGTGGACATGACATGTCCAACCGTTTGTGCCACACATAAAATGTGTATGTAGACTGTGTGCCTGATATTTACCTGAAGCTAAAGGAAAAATAAAACACAGTCATTCACAATTCATATTATGCATTGTGTCATCATTACTCACCTAGAAATAGTTTTGTGTTATCTCATCACGTCTCAGTCGGCCCGCAGCTGCCCCGACACCACCTGCTGGTCTGCGACGTGAACCTGGTACCTCATCCTCTTCTGAATCTGTATCGCTGAGTTCCACAGGTATGCCTTTTTTCATAGCAATGTTGTGCAGTATGGTACATGTAGCCACAATCTTGCAGCAGGTTTCGTGGCTATATTGTAGTGCTCCTCCACTTTTATGCAGGCAGCGGAACCTGCTCTTCAAGATCCTAAATGTCCACTCAATTACACAGCACGTGGACTTATGTGCGTGATTGTACCTTTGCTCTCTTGGATTAGCTGGATTGAGGGACGGTGTCAGGGTGAATTCACGCACTGCATATGCACTGTCATCTGTGGGATGAAAGACATACAGTGACTCACTGTCCTCTCACCTCAGGCCTTAACTGTATGTAGGAGTGCTTGACATGCATTCACCTAGCAGGTAGCCCTCGCCAAATTCGCCCCCAGTGAGACGGGTGCACTGGTCCCTAGAACGTGCGCGGGTGCGCGCACTGAAGTCTCCACGAGTGCCCAGTGTCCCAATTGTAGCGCGCACACACATAACACAGCCTGTAAGTCTATTCGCGCTGCCGCTTTTAAAACGGTAATTTCCTGTTTGCAGGAGACAGACCTGGAGACGACGGTGGAGAGGACACAGCCGAGCGTCTCCCTTATGTCCTGTATGGTTAGGGAGGTTTCGGGTTTACGAACAAGTGTGCCCTGACCTTGCTGTATTTTGTTTCTTAATAGTGCACGCCAGCGGGGCAGTTTGTGGGCCTTTGTGAAAGTATTCATGTTAATTGCAGCGCCGTCATGTGCTGCAATTAACATGAATACTTTTACAAAGTCCCACAAACTGCCTCGCAGCCGTGCGCTATTAGGAAAAGGAATGTGGTAATCTAAAGCACGAAGTGTTCTTTCAGATGATTCTGAAAGAACATCTCTCGCTTTAGATTACCACATTCCTTTGCTTATAGTGGGCATCTGCGGGGCTGAATGTGGGCCTTTGAAATAGTTTTCATGCTAATTGCAGTGCACATGGGCGCTGCAATTAACAAGAATACTATCTCAATGGCCCACATTCAGCCCCGCACTATCAGCAAAAGGAATGCAGAGTCATAAACAACGTGTGCTTTCAGAATCATCTGAAAGCAAACATTGTATTTGACCCTACAGTTCTTTAGCTAATAGTGGGCAGCTGCGGGGCTGAATGTGGGTCTTTGTGATAGTATTCTTGTTAATTGCAGCGCTGGTGTACACTGCAATTAACAAGAATACTATCTCAAAGGCCCACATTCAGCCACGCACTATTAGCAAAACGAATGCAGGGTCAATCAAACACAACTTGTGCTATCAGAATCACATGTCGTGTTTGACCCTGTATTGCTTTTGTTAAAAGTGAGTGGCTGAATGTGGGCCTTTGAAATAGTATTCTTGGTAATTGCAGTGCACACCGGCGCTGCAATTAACAAGAATACTATCTGAAAGGCCCACATTCAGCCCTGCAGCTGCCCACTATTAGCAAAAGAAATGTAGCAAATGTAAAGCAGGACGTGTGTGCTTCATAGCTGCCAAGGTTTCAGATTGCCATGTGGGACATTTTCATATGTTTCAGTGTAATATGAGTGACATTTTAAGGATTATGAGTACATAGTTGCCAGTGTTTCAGATTGCCATGTGGGACATTTTCATATGTTTCAGTGTAAAATGAGTGACATTTTAAGGATCATGAGTACATAGCTGCCAGTGTTTCAGATTGCCATGTGTGACATTTTCATATGTTTCAGTGTAAAATGAGTGACATTTTAAGGATCATGAGTACATAGCTGCCAGGGTTTCAGATTGCCATGTGTGGCATTTTCATATGTTTCAGTTTAATATGAGTGACATTTTCTCACAAGCAAAATCAACACACTAAAATTCACGTAATGCTGCACGCAGCCATGAGGATTACTTCCTATTTTAACTAATACATTGTAGCCAGCAGCCCGCAAAGCCTACCAGGAGCAGCGCTCTCGCACAGGCCTGCTGCCACTCCAGTTTCAGCATAGCAGAGTTATGGCTTGACAGCCAAGGCAGGTGCTATGCCTATTGTACGAGAGTTTGCATTTCAGTGCAGACCACCACACTGAAATGCGTTAGTCTAACACCTGATGTGTGGTCCTTGGCAGGGCTGTGAGTAACACTTTCTCGCCAGCAAAATCAAGCCATAAAGAGGAGGGAAACGTATATAGAAATTACATGCATAGCTGTCAAGGTTTCACATTGCTCTGTGTGACCTTTTCATGATTTCAGTGTAATTATTAGTGACATTTCAACAACTATGAGTGACGCTTTCTTTCTATCAAAAGATAGCTGGCAAGTTTCATTTTCCTTATGTGACATTTTTATATTTTCCTCGTGTTTGTGTGACATTTCTATTCTTATGTCTGATGCATCTCAATATTTTGCTTCCCACCAACATTTTGATCCATAACCAATATAACAGTGAATTACTTAACATAGTCTTTAATCCCGATTAGCACTGCACCTTAAACTGTAGGAACTTGTGATTTCACATCTGATTTTAGTGTATGTTGCCTTTGTATACTTTATTGTATGCTTGTATTGCATTTCATGATGTTTCCTTTTTACATATAAAATTGTTCTAAAATAAAAAAGGCATCTACATAACACTTCAAGCATACGGAATAGTGACCGATTCCTTTGCAATACAAGGTGTTGCAGGATTTTCTTTGAAAAAGACGTCTTCACATCTACCTTCAATAACCACTGTTTGACTACTAACACTTGAACATGAGTGATCACTGGTACTAGGCAGCAATTGAAAGGTGTTAACCTTTTATCGCTCACAAATGTATAGATTCAAGAAGAATCAAAATTAAGCAAAACAGACAAATATGAGCAGAGAACGACATTAAATCACAATAGACTCTTTCCTTTCTGAAATCCGCCAATCTTTCAACCTTTTCCATTTTAATGGGATAAAGCACAACAAATACACTTTCCTGATAGTGACTCGGGACAGAATTGTGTCAAAGGTAATTTACTGTATTATTGCATGAAAGGGTGTTCTAACTTTAACCAAACACTGTGTAAGGCACCTCAATGACAAGCTAGGTGATTCTGGGTCAGTCTCCTTGTAATTACTACACACTCCTTTGGCATTGCAAGCCAATGCGTGGGGCAGTATTGGGACACGGTTTTAAGCAAATCTGTGGTTAAGCTCAGTAGTTTCAGGAGCCGGAAAATAAGATAAGGCGCCGGGGTCATTGTGAGGCTAGTCCCAGTGCTTGCACTTTGTGTATTTAAAGGCTTCTCCAAGCCGCCCACAGCCAGATTCATCTAGTGCCATATCCATGTGTACTGTATATATGTGATCTTGTATAGGCTTCCAACATTTTCCCACCCTATGAACAGTGCTCGAGTTGAGGCTCTTTAGTAAAATCTTAAGGTACCATCGTTGGAGTCCTTTGCTTTTCTAAACCCGAAGTGTACTTGCCTGTGTAACCAATTCATGTCATGGCGTGTGTATCAATCAATCAATCAATCAATCAATTTTATTTTAGTGATCGGTCTTTAAAAACAAAAACCATTACATCAAATTACATTTTTAAAATGGTACTACTACATACTTGTATAAACAGATACAATTATTAGTGAAATTTTTGCCCTGTTATCTACAAACTACTTCTGTACAACAATTTATTTAAAATTCATTTAAAATAGAGATTTGGGAAGTCTACGTCTTTGTAACAGCCCATATATAGAACAGCATTTAGCTTTTTCTGAGATTTGTTTGGTTGTCCAATAATTTTTGGTTTCAACCAATTTCCTTTAAATACAAATTTAAAAGTTGTACCCCCTGCATACTAGGGGGATTGAGGACCCGCCGAGCCAGGTGATTACTGCTTCTCTACACATTCTTATGTTCATACTGTTCAGTAATGCTTTTAGTAGTGAATTCCGTTCTTTTGATAACTTTGGACACACACAAAAAATATGTTGAATAGATTCATATTTGTATCCACATAATCTACAGTCTCGGTTTTCCCTTTGATCCTTCCATGGGGGGATTAGGTCTTTTCTTTCCCACATGCCAAGACGCAGTCTCATAAATTAATGTTTTAGGGTAAGTGAGAAATAAGCTGATAAATATTCCTGAGGCTTCCTTATCTCATATGAGCTGATCACCGTCCAGGCATGCTGTCTTTGAAGTAAGGTGTTCTCATCCGTTGAGTGAGAGAGAAGTTTTATTGTAGAGTTGATTAGTTTATTAAATGCCTTCTTCCCTATGTTGAGGTTCCAAATATCTTGGGCAGACAGGTCCTCTATCACCTGGTTTAAATAACTACCCCAGGATCCTTGCATTTTCTTTTCTTTTTGTCTATCTATTTCTTTCCAGCATAGTTGGTCTATGGTCCCGCTTTCAGAAGCACGCAATCTCCAGCATAGTTTAATGAAGGTGCCTTTGCTCCGAAACACCTGATTTAGCAGGCCAAACTCTAGCCGCACCTGAGCTGGCGATGCGCTTTGTTGGATGTGGAAAACTTTTTTATAGACTTTTGTTTGTATTTTGTTTAAGGCAGGGATTTCACGACCTTTCATTATTTCTGTGCCATAGGTTACTGTTGGCATTAACTGAACTTGCATGACTGTTAATAGGTTACCGTATGATGGACAGCTTAATTTATTTTTTAATACGTTAAAACTGTATAGAAGGTTTTGGGCTTTTAGCCTCATTGTGGTGAGATGCGATTTATAGCTCAGTTTTTGTTCTACCTTGAATCCAAGATATTTATATGATGCAACTGCCTCGACTTTTGTTCCCTCAATATGCCATGTGTATTTCTTGTATTTGGCATCCACTAGCCGCACAACATTTGTTTTTTATAAATTCAATTCTAGCCCTTGGCCTGTCAAATATTTAGCTAATTCACTCATTCCTCGTTGTAAGCCGATTGGAGTTTGACTTAGTAGCACTAGATCGTCAGCGTACTGAAGGCACCTGATTTCCTCATTAACTATCGATGGGGGGTGACTGTTGATTTCCAGGAGAGCCTCATCAAGGTTAGATATATACAGATTAAAAAGAGTTGGAGGTAGCACGCACCCCTGTTTCAGACCATTTTGGGTGTATATTTTCTTTGTTATCCACCGTCCATCTCCTAATTTTACTCGACTCCATGTGCACAAGTATAATTCCCTGATGGCATTTAAAAACTTTGTAGGGATGCCCCAGCTGTCCAATTTTTCCCATAGTCGTTTACGGGGCACCCTATCAAAAGCTTGCTTGAGGTCCACAAAACAGGCGAACAAGCGGGTGTTCTGAAATTTGGCATTTTCGGCTAACAATGTTAATGCCGTTAGGTTTGTTAAGGTGCCTGCTTCGACCCGGAACCCTGTTTGCGACCTTGGGATGCAGTTGTAGTCATCTGACCATTTTTTAATTGGGTTAGCAAACAGCTCGCATATAGCTTAGCTTCAACATCAATTAAGGTGATTCATCTTTAGTTTTTCGGCTTTATTGAATTTCCCCCTTTAAAAATTGGCTGGATGATGCTTTCCCTCCATGATTCTGGAATTCCGTTTGTCATGAACAGCTCGTTAAAAAGTGGAGTAAAATAATGGGCCCAATATGAAACTTCTCCCTTGAAAAGTGCATTGGGGATACCGTTTGGGCCTGGTGCAACCTCTGGGTTTAGTTTCTTTATAATCTTTGTTAATTTATTTACTTCCGTTAATTTGTCGGAGTTTTTACATTGTGAGATGATATATTTGTTATTCGAATTGATGACCCCGTAGGGAGTCTGCATTTTTTGTGCTGCGCTCCTCCTGCTGTCCTTTTTTGCTATTTTACTAACTAATGTTGATTTGAGCTTTGGTCCACTATACATACTCATTATGTGAGCTACCCATGTATCCTCATTTATCCCTGTGTTTTGATGTCTTTTATTCCCGAGTGTCAGTGAATTTATGTGATACCAGAAATGTTTTCCATTCCGTTGTTTACTTGCCAGGAGAAGTTTATTCCATATTGTAACACGGTGTCTAGTTTTGGCTGCTTGACAGTTTTTCTTATATTGAGTTCTTAGTTTTTTAAGCTCACTTCTGTCAGGTTTTCCCCCCATTTGTAATAGGTTTGAGACTGATCTTATTTTGAGCACTATTAGGCTTTCCTGCTTGCGCAGGTCATTACTGAACCAGGGATGGTTACTGCTTGTCATGTTCGGCTTCCTATAATACATTGAAGGATATTGCCTCTTGTTGTCTGCGAAGCTTTCCATTAGGGCTTCTGTTAGATTTTCCCAAGCTCTTAATCTCTCGCCCTTCCTGGCTTGAGGTGACTCTAAACTTCCGGTTTCATCTGAACGTCCTTCGCTCGGTCCCGCTAGGAGATATACTTTAGCCATTACCTTCTCAATCCCTGTTCCTCGCCATTTCAATCTTTTTAAATTATAAGCACGTGGCGCGGAGATTAGATCTTTAGTTGCTGCCGCCTGGCTGTATTTTGCTCCAATTGCAATGATTGAGGCATGTGATCGCTCTCTATGCGTGACATGATTTGGAATTTTTGCATCTGACGCGCTACAGTTTCACTCAATAAGGTATGGTCGATGATTGAACTTTTGGTCCTGCTTAAAAAGGTCATTGCTGCTGGTGAATCCTCTTTTGTGTTTCAGTTGAGATGTATCAGTCCTAGTGTTTCAAATTGTCGTCTGAAGTTATTTCCCTTTTTGTGCAGGTTCCCAGGGATAGTACATAAATTAATGTTGAAGTCACCTGAGATGATGAATTGTGCCTGACAATAAAGCCTTTGCAATGATTTTATTATTCCAAACAACATGTTCATATGCTCGTCTTTTGTCTCCTCACTTGGGTGAATGTAGACATTGAGTAGTATTAGTATTGTTTAAGTCCCATCATTCTTATGCTGTTCCAACTTGGATGCAAGAACCCAATTCGTCCCAATTGGGAGTTTTTCTATTGACCAATCTAGTTTGGTTGAAAAATCCGAGGACAAACCGCCCTTTGGGTGACCAAATTTTGCTGATTTTATTGCTGGTTCGTGATGACCAGTAAAGCCTATAATATGGTTGGGCATTGTGCTCCAAGTTTCTTGGGCTAAGATGATGTCATAAGCTTGCAAGAATTCCAAGACACCAGGGTTTCCTATGAGATTTTCTAGTCCGTGAGTGTTCCAAGAGCAAATGTTAGAAAAATTTTAAATTTCTTGTGAGCCTTTGGCTCGTCAGGAGTGCGAGTTGGCGTGTTGTTGTGAATCCCCGTCCTATTTTCTTTAGACACCAATTTAGTCCTGTTAAATTCCTCTATGCTCTCTCCAAGTGGGGCGATTGTCAGAGGCCTTGTGATTATTAGGTTCTCAAAAGCGTTCTGATTTATTGCAGCACTGATAGCACCTCTCAGTAGGGATCCCTCTCTTTCCTTTTTTGGCAGAAGCGGACCAGGGTAACGTGGGGACTCAATCCTTTGTAATTCAATGCCCCAAGCCTTAAACTGTTGCTGATGAATCATTATATAAGTGCAAACAACAGGGGTATACCCAATTGACCCTTTATAAACCTGGGTAAGTTACGTAATATCATACAAAGCAAAATGGTCTAAAGGAATTAATACTCAGAGAAAATTTTTGAGTAGAGCACGTTTAATTACTCTCTCTTAGGTAATTACTCTAAAAAGATTCTATCAAAATATTTTTCAAACTACATAGAAAATGACATCTGCTCATGAAGAAGAACATGTATACACAAAAAAATGTACATACACAATGACATGACATAAATCAAAACATACAGTAAGACATCAATACTAACCCTAAAACCAACTGTTTTCTACTAGTGTCCTCCTTACAATTTCTGAGAGGGCCACTAGGAGGTAGTCTAGATAATACACTGAGGTCTCTTAACTAGTATAGACCATCCTAGTGTACCATTAAACAAAATCAACACAATATTATATTTCCGCGACTCCTCCTTTTGAAGTGTCTACGCAATCGCGTTTCGGCCTTACTCCTTCTTCGGCCTCCTCAGGACAGGGTTAACACATAACTGCTGACATACTAAAAAAGATGATAAAATGGCATTACTCCGACCATCCATAGCGCAAGAGTAAGGTGGTAGGGGGTGGTGACTGCCCAAAAATACATCTTGTTACACAGTGCAATCAAAGCACTAAAGAGCCGGTGAACAATATCTAATATAAAAACCAAGTGGAAGAAAAGACGGGAATCCAAACACCAAAGCACCAATGCTAAATATGAAAGCACCCCTCGAGTGGAATAGAGGCAACAGAAAGGAGCACTAACCCTATTCACCGATGGCACCCACATGCCCTAGTGTATCAAAAATGCCAGGAAGAAGCATGCTGGAACCCTAAGGCTACCTAATACTCACTTCAAATAAAGAAATCCCACCGCCACAATTTGAAAATAAGGCGCTAAATCGAATTGACAGGGTCCTAGGCAGTCTGTAGTACCTACAACAATATAACATCAACACTTCATATATAGTAAACAGTCAAACAAAACCAACTTACAAAACTAAACATTCATTCAAAAGGGCTTACCTCCCTAACTCAAATGACGGCTCACTGCCAGCCCACAGCGCAAAGGGTCGCTATCAGTATTCGTTTCCTTCGCTGGAAGAGAACGTCACAATCACCTGAATGAAGGCAATAATTGTTATAATGAGGTCAACTGGCCTTCTATCCGTCCTGCTCACACGCGCTTAGAAATGTATCCGTGTGAAGTAGACATCTACTTACTTGGTAAAGCACGGGTTGGTTCACAATTCCAAACTCCGATGTCCGCCCACCATCCGGAAACGAACAGAGGAGGTGAACGCGTCTATTCTTAACCGGCATGCCGTGGCTCAGCAGAGGTGCATAGGCATAGAAAGGAGACTAAGAGGCCTACAAATAACAAATAGAGAACGGGGGCCATGTTGACAAGGGAAAGAATCCTCAAAATAAATCGAGGTTCTGCACTGCATAAGGGGAATTAAAGGAGAGAGGCTAATGCAGGAAGGCAAGGAGGATATATTATATCGCCCAAAACAAGAACAACACAAATCTCTAAAAAAGAGAAAAGAATACCTATATCGATAAAAATATATTAACAACTTCGATATATCCAAATGAACCACCAAGAAAAACATCAAAATTGTAAATTACACTCTCCATGGACAAAAAGTTATCCCAGTCCCTAGGACCCTGTTAAAAATGAAAAGGGCGCCACCAAACCACCCGACCATCTCACAGTCACTGCATGGGGGGCCGCACAATAAAGCCACACATTAACACATTATGTACAAAAAATATATATAAAAAAAAAAATTCTCACAAATTCTATTACATTCCGCATTAACACATTATGTACAACATACATGAATTCTCACAAATTCTATTATATTCCAAAAATATATGTAACGAACAAATAATAGAGAAAAGTCTGAATGTTAATTGGCCATGGGATCCCATAGCATCAAAATACACAGTCCATAATTAAAGGTTGAATACCCTAGCCTTGTGCTACGCACTGCTTCATATTAGGGCCCAAATTTCGTCACGCTCATTAAGTCCCTGTATAGCTGTATGGTACCGTTCTATCATACGCGCCTCCAAGCGGTTCAACTTGCTTTGTAAGGTTATTTTATTGGGTGCTTTTACTACTGCTAGCACAGTCCAATCAAGTTCATTCTCTCCATGGTTCATTTCAATAAAGTGTTGGACCATAGGGGCCCCTATGATCCCACAACGTATGCGGGATTTGTGCTGTAAAATCCGCATCTTAATGGCTTGGGTAGTCTGTCCAATATATGTTTTTCCACAGGGACACGTGACTGAATACACTACATTTTTAGTGTTACAGTTAGAAAAATTCAACTGTAAATGTAGCATTTTATTGATTTCTACAGACTTAGAGTCTTTTGTTTGTGGGCACGCAGCGCACCCATTGCACCTATAGTGCCCTATAAGTGCAGGCAAACCCATCATTCCTCGCAGGTCTACAGGGCCAGATGACAAACGGGTGGCTTGGACCAAATAGTTTCTCAAGTTCTTTCCTCTGCGGAAGGCAAACAAAGGTTTGGGAATATTCAAATGTTCTAATAACCTAAGGTTTCTTAGAATTATTTGCTTCACCTTATTAGCCTTTGGATTAAAGGTCAATACACATACCATTTGATCAGTTTCTTGTTTAGGTTTAGGGATGAGTAGTGTTTCCCTGGGGGTATACCATGCTCTCTTTAAGGCACCCCTCACCAATTTCCTTGGGTATCCTCTTGTGGTCAACTTTTTTTGTAAAATCTTGGCATTCCTGAAGTAATCATTTTTATCAGTACAATTACGTCGTACTCTCAGGAACTGCCCGTAGGGCAAGTTGTCCCTGAGGTTACGAGGATGCCCTGATGTATATTTCAGCAGTGTGTTCCGGTCGGTGGGTTTGGTGTATAGGTCCACCTCCAATCTGCCACCCTTGTCCACAATCCATACGTCTAAGAAGTTGATACGCGTATTACTGGATGCCATCGTAAATTTTAAGTCTGGTGTCCGGGCATTAAGCCAAGAATAAAAATGATCTAGTTGTTCATATGAGCCTTTCCAAATCATGAACACATCGTCGATGAAGCGTACCCACCCAAGGGTCTGCTCCTTGAAGGGGGACGCTTCATGGAAGATGTGTCTCATTTCAAACTGATCCATAACTAAATTGGCAATTTCAGGGGCGAAACAACAACCCATCCCGACGCCTTTAATCTGTAAAAACAGATCCTTTTTAAAGGCAAAAAAATTGTTCTTCAGGCAAATCCTGGCTAGAGAAAGTAAGAAATCTGTTGGTACATAATGAGGTCTTGGTCTCTGGTCAAATATCAACTTCATCACCAACAGGGCTTCATCCTGAGGTATGTTGGTATATAGACTCTCGATGTCGAGAGTAACCAGCGATTGCTGGGTTCCGTCAAACATCGAGAGTTCTATCTTAGAGATAAAGTCCATAGTGTCTCTAATATAGGCTTTTGTAAAAGGTACAAAAGGTTTTAGAAATACATCAATGTATTTAGCCAGTGGCTCTAACACGGACCCACAAGAAGCAATAATTGGTCTCCCAGGTGGTTGAGTTGCATTTTTATGTATTTTCGGGAGTACATATATATTTGGTACCTTTTGCTCAGTGAAATTCAAGTATTCGTATTCTTTCTTGCAAAGGTATCCTACTTCCATTGCTTCAGTAGTAAGATGCAGTATCTGTGCTTTTAATCTCGCTGTAGGGTTCTCTGTAATAGGGCGATAATGATCTCTATTACTTAATTGCCGCATAATTTCTGCGTCGTATTTTTCATTGTCACATAGAACTATCCCCCCTCCCTTATCAGCTGGTTTAATAATCGTAAGGGGATTGCGGGAGAGCTCCTTTAGAGCCAACTGTTCCTCTTTAGAAAAATTCGATTTGTATGCAAGTCGTTTGGTGTTAAGTAAGTCTATTTCACGTAAGATTTGATCTTCAAAGATCAACACTTCCTCTGGCATAGACATACGTTGGGGACAAAAAGAAGATTTTTTCTTTAGACCACTAATGTTCATCTCATTGGTATCATTATATTCAGAGAAAAAGACCTTAAGTCTAATTTTCCTCAGGAATTGTAAAACTTCGGTCTTAGTGTCAACAGGATCCTGCAGTACCGTGGGGACAAAGGATAAACCTTTTTGGAGTACTTTTGTCTCCGTTTCTGTTAAAGGATGTTTCGATAAATTGTAAATCGGCATGGTGGCTGCTTCCATCTGGTTGCCTTCCAGACTTACTAGCTCTACCGCCTGTACACCCTCTGTCGTGTCCTGAAAAATCCCTGTTCTTGATTTTGTTGCATCGGTGTTCGCCATCCTCTTCTGAATCCCCGCCCCCTGTTCCCACCTCTGTCTAAAAAAGGGGTTGGCTGCGCTCTTGGATACTGGTAGTATGGTTGGTATGGCGGATATGGTTGGAAGAAGGCTCCTGGGCCTTGTTCTGAGTCTGAAGAGGAGGAGGAATCAGAGAACGTCACAAATTTGGTACGGGACCTGCCTCTATTTTGTAAATTTAGACTACTTGGGTTATTGTTCTTAAAGAAATCTTCTTTCAGATATGGATATACCACCTCCAATTTAAAGTTTTTTATATCTTTCACCAATTTAGATGTCTTCAAGTTTACTGTGTGTGTTTTGAAATCAGCTAAGGTTTTCTCTATAGTTTCTAATAATGACTTTGCGTCTAATATAGAGGTGTCCCCCCCAATTTCGTCTTCTAACTTCTTGATTTCTTTTAATTCCTCCTCACTTATCCAATCACGGGAGCATTTAGTACCCACACCACTGAAGTCCACCAGGTACCCTTTATCATTTATGAAAATCACTGGGATGTTTTTGACCTGCAGGCCTGCAGGTATCGTGTTAGTCTTAAGGTATTCTAATAATACCTGCGCATGAAGCTGAGTTCGGGTGTTCTTTTTCCTAAGTTGGATTAGGCGGTCGCCTTTATCTGAATTAAGGTTACTAGTTCCAGGTGTATCGCCGCCTAATAATGATGGAATCTGTTTTAATCTATTAATATCCTCCTCTGAATAACTCACCATATAAGGTTCAGACATTTCTCTAAACACAATACACTGTACATACAGTCCACATGGGACACCTAACAATTACAATCCTTCAGTAGCAAAATGCCACAATCTGTAGAGATAATTTCTAATTTTTATCTATACACACTGTAGGAATTCTTTCAAATGCGACACCTCACACTTAACGAAGTGTAAAGAACAAAAGTGCAAACAACAGGGGTATACCCAATTGACCCTTTATAAACCTGGGTAAGTTACGTAATATCATACAAAGCAAAATGGTCTAAAGGAATTAATACTCAGAGAAAATTTTTGAGTAGAGCACGTTTAATTACTCTCTCTTAGGTAATTACTCTAAAAAGATTCTATCAAAATATTTTTCAAACTACATAGAAAATGACATCTGCTCATGAAGAAGAACATGTATACACAAAAAAATGTACATACACAATGACATGACATAAATCAAAACATACAGTAAGACATCAATACTAACCCTAAAACCAACTGTTTTCTACTAGTGTCCTCCTTACAATTTCTGAGAGGGCCACTAGGAGGTAGTCTAGATAATACACTGAGGTCTCTTAACTAGTATAGACCATCCTAGTGTACCATTAAACAAAATCAACACAATATTATATTTCCGCGACTCCTCCTTTTGAAGTGTCTACGCAATCGCGTTTCGGCCTTACTCCTTCTTCGGCCTCCTCAGGACAGGGTTAACACATAACTGCTGACATACTAAAAAAGATGATAAAATGGCATTACTCCGACCATCCATAGCGCAAGAGTAAGGTGGTAGGGGGTGGTGACTGCCCAAAAATACATCTTGTTACACAGTGCAATCAAAGCACTAAAGAGCCGGTGAACAATATCTAATATAAAAACCAAGTGGAAGAAAAGACGGGAATCCAAACACCAAAGCACCAATGCTAAATATGAAAGCACCCCTCGAGTGGAATAGAGGCAACAGAAAGGAGCACTAACCCTATTCACCGATGGCACCCACATGCCCTAGTGTATCAAAAATGCCAGGAAGAAGCATGCTGGAACCCTAAGGCTACCTAATACTCACTTCAAATAAAGAAATCCCACCGCCACAATTTGAAAATAAGGCGCTAAATCGAATTGACAGGGTCCTAGGCAGTCTGTAGTACCTACAACAATATAACATCAACACTTCATATATAGTAAACAGTCAAACAAAACCAACTTACAAAACTAAACATTCATTCAAAAGGGCTTACCTCCCTAACCAAATGACGGCTCACTGCCAGCCCACAGCGCAAAGGGTCGCTATCAGTATTCGTTTCCTTCGCTGGAAGAGAACGTCACAATCACCTGAATGAAGGCAATAATTGTTATAATGAGGTCAACTGGCCTTCTATCCGTCCTGCTCACACGCGCTTAGAAATGTATCCGTGTGAAGTAGACATCTACTTACTTGGTAAAGCACGGGTTGGTTCACAATTCCAAACTCCGATGTCCGCCCACCATCCGGAAACGAACAGAGGAGGTGAACGCGTCTATTCTTAACCGGCATGCCGTGGCTCAGCAGAGGTGCATAGGCATAGAAAGGAGACTAAGAGGCCTACAAATAACAAATAGAGAACGGGGGCCATGTTGACAAGGGAAAGAATCCTCAAAATAAATCGAGGTTCTGCACTGCATAAGGGGAATTAAAGGAGAGAGGCTAATGCAGGAAGGCAAGGAGGATATATTATATCGCCCAAAACAAGAACAACACAAATCTCTAAAAAAGAGAAAAGAATACCTATATCGATAAAAATATATTAACAACTTCGATATATCCAAATGAACCACCAAGAAAAACATCAAAATTGTAAATTACACTATCCATGGACAAAAAGTTATCCCAGTCCCAAGGACCCTGTTAAAAATGAAAAGGGCGCCACCAAACCACCCGACCATCTCACAGTCACTGCATGGGGGGCCGCACAATAAAGCCACACATTAACACATTATGTACAAAAAATATATATAAAAAAAATTTTCTCACAAATTCTATTACATTCCGCATTAACACATTATGTACAACATACATGAATTCTCACAAATTCTATTATATTCCAAAAATATATGTAACGAACAAATAATAGAGAAAAGTCTGACTGTTAATTGGCCATGGGATCCCATAGCATCAAAATACACAGTCCATAATTAAAGGTTGAATACCCTAGCCTTGTGCTACGCACTGCTTCATATTAGGGCCCAAATTTCGTCACGCTCATTAAGTCCCTGTATAGCTGTATGGTACCGTTCTATCATACGCGCCTCCAAGCGGTTCAACTTGCTTTGTAAGGTTATTTTATTGGGTGCTTTTACTACTGCTAGCACAGTCCAATCAAGTTCATTCTCTCCATGGTTCATTTCAATAAAGTGTTGGACCATAGTATGTCAGCAGTTATGTGTTAACCCTGTCCTGAGGAGGCCGAAGAAGGAGTAAGGCCGAAACGCGATTGCGTAGACACTTCAAAAGGAGGAGTCGCGGAAATATAATATTGTGTTGATTTTGTTTAATGGTACACTAGGATGGTCTATACTAGTTAAGAGACCTCAGTGTATTATCTAGACTACCTCCTAGTGGCCCTCTCAGAAATTGTAAGGAGGACACTAGTAGAAAACAGTTGGTTTTAGGGTTAGTATTGATGTCTTACTGTATGTTTTGATTTATGTCATGTCATTGTGTATGTACATTTTTTTGTGTATACATGTTCTTCTTCATGAGCAGATGTCATTTTCTATGTAGTTTGAAAAATATTTTGATAGAATCTTTTTAGAGTAATTACCTAAGAGAGAGTAATTAAACGTGCTCTACTCAAAAATTTTCTCTGAGTATTAATTCCTTTAGACCATTTTGCTTTGTATGATGAATCATTATATGATCTGCAATTTCCGGTGAAGACCAAGTTGTTACTGTTACCTCTCTCTTATTCATAAATGGATGCGGTTTGAATTCTATTGATCTAAATTGAACACCTGCATTTAGACCCTTCATGTAGTGCTACAGGTGTGGAACTGCACCGTCCTTTCACTTTTTTAAGCAATAATTTGGAGTGATATTTGGTGCTGCACCCACACGCGCAGTCTGGTTCCCAGCACACATAGCCTGGGCTGCAGTGCACAGAGACCTTACACTGCCGCACACAGAGGAAAAAAATTAGAGGGAACATTGGCCGTGTGTATATCCCACTGTCCCTAAAAATGAAGGAATCGTGTGTACTGCCAGGGTATTTAGCCACAATATCACTTATGATATGTTTTGCATTGCAGGTGACCTGTATGTTTAGGGAATGGTATGATTTCCGGTTTCTGGATACGTACTCATTGTTTGAGGGGGGTGAGAGGGATACATGGGTACCATCTATGCAACCAATGACATGGGGAAATTGCGCAATCTGGTAGAAGTTCAGTTTGGTTTGCTGCAATGCCTGTTGTGTGGCGGCGAATGTGATGTGATGATGTAGCTTCTGTATCATTGCATCCAAAAATGCATGGAAGAAGCGTGACAGGCAACTCTGGGAGACTCCTCCTGCAGTCGTTATCACCCCCTGGAAGCTCCCTGATGCCAGTAAGTGCAGTGAACACAGGACCTGCACATGTGGTGGGATGGTTTGGGTCCTGCAGGTTGGGTGTTCTAGCATTGGTTTTAGCTCAGCAATCAAGTCTAGTATGGATGCTGCGTCCAGCCTTTACTTCTCTTCCTCAGTCTGCTGGAACAGAGTGATGCATACTCTGAAGATCCGTTCCAGTCTCCTCCTTCTCTGTCCTGCTGCTTGTATCCGCATCCTCCTGAATATCACATACAGGGCTGCCTTTGTGGAACGGCCCTATGGCATTCTGGGCCTGTTTAAATAGTTTGCACCTGGTTACCACCTGCTTTGAGTTGGTGTTAAAAATCATGTGCAAAATAGCGATTTTTAAGGATTCGCTATTTGCGATTCTTTGATACATTGGATTGCAAATTTGCAATTTGCAATATCGCTTTTTGTGATTTTCGCAATTTGCGTCACTCATTTTGCGAATTCGCAAACATTTTTTCGCAGATTGTGTGAGTTGCAATTTAGGTAACCGCAATTTTGCAATCACCAATTTTGCATTGCCACTAATAAAATTGGGAATGGGTATTTTGCAATCGCAAACGCAGTTTTTTTGTGATTCACAGCATTTGCGACCTCAAAATACCTTGATCCATATGGCCTAGACTACTACCCAGAACTGATAAGATGGTCTAGAATCTGAGGTTCACGGTTTCCCCTGGAGAACTGGCGAGCCTCTGTGGAGAAACCATGTGTTGCCTGTTTTGGAAACTGGTATTCAGAAAAAAGACTGACATATGTCAGCTGAAAATTATGTGTACGAAGGTAAGGGCTGCCTCAAGAAATATGAGAAAATCTGGAGACCATGGAAAATCTATAGAGGTGTGGCTTGAGCATGAGAGTCAAAAAGAACTCGCTGGCAGTGCGACATATTATGCAAACTATAAACAACCTAATGTAATTTTAAGTATGAGTTACCTTCTGGAATTGATGTACCTTGTGCCTTGTATGGATGTAAATGTATGGAACTGATGTATTTAGGGGCCTACCCGTGAGATTTTCTTTATATGGAAAGCGTACATGCATGGGTGGTTTTCTATACTTTTGTTATCACAAAAAAGAAATAAAAACATTTGGAAAAGGAAAAGAAATTGTACATCTGGTGGGATGGGAATGCCTCTTGCATGGTTGTGTCCCCAGACCTGAGTGCCCAACTGCGAGTTTCTGGTATCCGAATGTATGCATTTTTGGACTCACACTTATGCTAATCCAGCATGAGTGCAAAGGCCTAGGTCTGTTGTTTGATGCGAGAACAGTGAGAACCTAGTGGAGTGATCAGGGGCGCTCATAGTGTCAGTAATTTACTTTCCCTGTCACTGGTTCTAGCATGTAGAGTGACAATGGCAGCCTACTGTGTTTTAGTAATTTTATAGTGTGACCAAGTCTTTTTACCTGGGTCAAGGGAGTTGTGGGTTACCAGTCCACTTGTGTAAAGTTCCTCTGCTACCAGCTAACCTGGATCCCTGCTCTGAAATTCCAGCGGATGTGTGGCTGTATGTGTGCGTGTGGTCTGCGTGTTACACACATAGTGGTTGTCTGAGTGAACCAGAGTGAAGAATGCCTGGGGGTACCATTTTCAAAGAGCCTTGTCTGTTCATGCACACAATATAGAGACGGGGTTACTTTCCCATACAGTGGAAATGTATTGTTGCCATTCCTGAGGCTGGAGGGAGGGGACCTTGGCATTGAAGTGGGAAAAGAGGAGGCAGATGTTTCCTTAGTAATTGATTAAGGTCCCTTTGCTGCAGGTGGCTGCTGAGTAGTCTTCCTGAATACGGTTGTTAAGAGTGTGATAGGTTCTTTAGAAGAGGCCAGCCTTTTGTCTCTCTTCCGGATCACTATTTGTATGGCTGTTGATAGCCATGCGCAGTCTGTTCACACATCTTCCTGTTGTGGGTGCTCTAATATGGAGACAACCCTGCAGTAAGGAGCCTCACTCAAGACAAAGGTGGAATCTGGAAGACAACCTGAGAAGGACACATAAAAGACCAACAGACTCAAACCAGTTCTGAATGTGCAGACAGAGAATACACATCCCCTCTCTCCTATATCTGTATAACAGTGGGATGTGTTGACCCACTCGTTCCAGTTACAGCACCAAGTTCTCGCTGACCAAGAAAAGGGTGCTCTACAGAGTACTCAGAGGACTACTGCACAACCAGAGCTGGTTGCTGCCTGACAGCCAGTTTCTCAGAGGCGAGGGGACTTTACTTGGAACCTGATCTGGAAAAAAACCTGTCTTCCTGTCCTGCAATGTCTGCAAGTACCCTGTCTGGATGAAGAGGAAAGAAGTAAGCCAACCCTACAGGAGGAACTGACTACCAGTGAGGACAAGAGCAGTTGAGCCCAATGAAGTGGGTCTGTCTAACTCCTGAGAGCATGCGTGGTATGCTCCTGATTTGGAGCAGGTAGCCCTTGCTGCAGCGAAGGATCCATCATACTGCCGAAGTGGGCCTGAGCGGATTGCCCCATCTAAATCTGCAGTCGCAGCCGTGGCACTTCCTCCAAGTGTGTCAGAGTGGTCTGCTCCGCTGAGGAAGTGACTACTGACAAACATGCAGTACTCGCTTAGTGCACCCTAAACAGACTGTGGCATTTGCGCAAAATGTGCCAGAGCTGCCAGCACCTCTGAGAAGAGACTTTTGCTAAGAACATGGCACTGCCCAAATATGCCTGAACGGACCTTGCATTAGCTAACACCACTTGCAGAAGGGGTGCCCAAGCAGACTACGCCACTGTATGTGAAGCTGCCTTAAGGCACTTGACCACCATGTGCCACAAGTGATGGTGCAGCTGCACGTGGCCATGACCCGACATGCGCCTGATTGTACTATGCTGCCGCCACCGCTCAACTGTGGCATGGACTGAACCACACAGAGGTCTAGTCAAGGCCTACCACACGCTCACAATTGGTGAGATAACAGAGACTGACTGCACGGTACTGCTTGAAAGAGGGAGCATTGCACCTGTCCCTGAGCCGCCCACCAGGGTACCATAACACTATGAGAGAGTGTGTGTTGTGGGGTGGGGGGTGGCAGGGTGGAGGGAGAAGCAGCGGGGCATCCTGGCCCATAGGACTGTGGCTCTTCATCAGAAGCTGTGAGTATCTGAATGTTTGTAATGTAGAGTATTGTGCTTTACAGTATATTAAAGTACTTACCTTTTACAAAGCTATGCAGTGGGCCAGACAATCAAGTTATTGTGCTGTTGGGTGTCTTGAGGGCTGAGCATGTTGTGCTCACACACTAACCTCTCTGAAAAGCCTACTACCGTTCATCATGGCTATCATTGACAGCCAAATGCTGAAAGGGCTGTACTTGGCACAGTTTGCAGAGTAATAGCATGATGGACTCCAGGACATCAGAGGCAAACAATAGCAGCTCCCATGGATAAGGCCAGGCGCCCTTGCTTGCCCTGTGCCCCGCCCCCGAACTGGATCTGACATTGGTAACAACGAAAGCTGTACTTCTAGTGGCAATCACCTCTGCAGGAAGGTTGGGTAAATTGGGAGTATATTTGTCAGAGAAATCGTTTTTGGTAGTTTGCCAAAACTTCCTCAATACTTTCATCATTTCGCCCAAAAATTCTATCCATGTTCCATAGGCCCCAAGAATTTGTCTTACCTTCTCTCTATTCGTCATCATCTTCGATTAAGGAGACTAGATGCATTTTATCAGCAAATAGCCATTTTTTTCAGATTTGCAGAGATATGCAGCATTCAGACAATCAGAGTTTTTAATTTACCTTTGGGATTTCCGGAAGTGAAAGAAAAACTTCCCAGATACTAGAGGGCAGACATGTTTGACAATTGTCTTAGCATACTCTCTTGCATATGGTCCCCTCATTGCTGAAATTCGAGGTCGATTGACAAGAGGATTTACTGCATTTGTTGCTGTAGCAAGGGGTGCTTCTTCACAAACTGTAGAGGAGCAATCTTGGCAATGCCCCGTTACTTACCACTACTACTTCCTGTATTCGGAAGCAATATAGGAAATGTTTACAATTCCACCCATGGCAATTTGTGGTGCATTTGCTATATTCTGTGTGTTGGACTTGAGCATGCTGGAAAATGGTAACCTACTGTTTTCTGTTCCCACGGAACTAAAAATAAAATTGATTATAACGGTCCCATTTCCCACATCTCAACCTACCTTCCAGTTTACCTTAGTGCAGCTTGTAACATATTGCAAGGGCATTCTGCGTCAGAGGGTCGTAACTTTCCTCCAGAGTGGTAAGTCTTAATTGTACTTAGAGAGGGCTATTCGGTGTCTGATAGGAACTTCATCTCTCGAAATGAAAGCGTTACAAATAGCACCACAACTATGGAAGTTGACGAGAGCTCAATTAAAACCCTGCTCTTCAAGCAACAACATGTAGCTCCAGCTGAATCTAATCTAAAAGATGACCCATTATATCTCCATATGTACACAGCATCGGATCATTAAAAGTAATCACATTACAGCTTTCATATGAAAGAAATTTACAGAAATCCGTAAAATGCATAAATATACATACTTTGCCAATTAATAATAATGGGGATGAGAACCCCAGTGCTTTAAATAAAAATCCTGCCTCCACATATACTAGGTGATGTAGTAGTAAGTGAGTACCTATGCAGGGCCGGCTTTAGGGCAGTGCGACTGGTGCGGCCGCACTGGGCGCTGACCTATGGAGGGGGCGCAGACCTCAGGGGGGGGCGCTCTGTTTAGCAGTAGCTTAGGATTGGAGAGAGGAGGGACACTTTTGATCAGTGGTAATGAGAGAATCCGAGGAGGCGGTGATTGGGTGTGGGCGAGGGTCAAAAACTATTGTCGCACCTGGCGCCACCAGCGCTAAAGCCGGCCCTGTACCTATGACTTCAACAGATCCTGGACTGTGTTTTTTCGATTGTAGCAGGGTCAGACTGGTCTACAGGGCAATCTGGCAGTACCAGCAAGGCTGGTCTAACAGGTCCGAGTGTGGGCTGGTTTTTCGGCTGTCTGTGAGCCTGGTTTATGGTCCGATAGGCCGGTTTGTACTGTTGATTTCCTTGATACGACCACAAACATTACCTGTAGCACAGCAAATGCACGCTGTCTGTCATACCTTGCAAAACATCCAGATAGCATGCCTTCACCAGTTCAGAACTGCCCCAATTTGCAAACGTGGGACACTTTTTTAGCTATTTAGTTCAGCAATGAGTGGTCGTTTTATGTTTGTGCCTGGGCTTACTTGATGTCTCATTGCCACCTGAATAGTAGTGAACTTATAAATTGCTTAAAATCAAAAATAACACCTTATCTGCTTTTCCAGTTGATTCTACCCTCCACTGAATCACCTTTATTCTGGACCCATTGCCAGGAAAAGAGGTGACGTCATCATCTTCTCTGAATTTTCGCGTCTTTTTTGATAGCACTGGTGTCGCTTGATCTTATGTGATCAACTGCAAAAGAGCTTTAAGAAACATTAATGAGAGAAGGTTCTTTGACATATTATTGAGTGCTGTACTTGATTGGGCAGAGGTTGCCTCTTTCTACGGAAAAAGAGCTCTTATTTTGCACGTTTTGCTTGTGGGAACATTTGTATTCCACACAACAGGACAGAGGTGACTAATGGCCTGAGTTGTTTATTATTATTTAAATTTACGAAAAAGGCAGTAGACCTGATTGAACTATTTTGAAAATTATTTGTTAAAGCCAAAAGGCCTTTAGGTGTGGATTGGTATTACACGGTGTTAAAAGTTATTGAATGTCATCTTGTAACATCTAATCTAACAGATTACCATAATAGGCTAGGCTGTTGATGGTGGTACTCCCTGAGATCATTCCTTAGAGAAGAAGATCTGCAATGTGATACTCCTTGTTAAGCTCTTTTTGGAGGAGTTGTGTATTGTTTTTCCCATGGTAATTCTGTACATATTGATAATTATATGACTGTGTGCTTGATTGTTGACTTTTTGGAAGTTTATGCTCTGTTCAGTTTAAATCTTTATTCGACTATCAAAAAAAAGAAATAGCAATAAAAGTGCAATCACAATACATTTAAAACAAATTTAAGACAAGCAGGTACAATCACAATTATTAAAATCAATTCATTTTTTTACACTAGAGCTGAATGCTTTTCCTCACATTGATCGATTTTAAGATAAACAGGGCAACATTATTGCACATTAGAGGATCACCTGGTGTCACCAAGAAAGAAAGGAAGCTTATGCTTCGTACAGTAGGCCTGAGATGGCTATGGTGACAAGCAGCGATATCGGCTGTAGGTGTGATTTGCTTACTGGCAAAGATTATGTCAGATGCCATTGCTCTGATCAATTTATTATAAAACAAATACACGAAAAACAGTAGGCCTAATTTATTTATTGTGAAAAGCATATGTTAAAGCCAGTAGGCGTTTATGGGTGGATTGTTATTACCCAGTATTAAATCCTATAGATTGGGGTGACCCCCTTGCTCCAAGACATTATGGGCATTGTCTCCATTCCTGAACTCTTCTCCAACAAAACACTGTTTTCAGGGTTCTTAGTCTAAGTTTTCTTGTTTAAATCTTTTTTATTGGCATTTTCAAATTTTCATACAACATGAACAGTGCATCCGCACCATGTGTGGCAACGACAAAGTTATGCAGTTCAAAATACAAACCATCTTATAAACAGGTTAGCTAGTCGAACGAATCACTGGTAATAGTTCCTGGAAGATTGTCCTTGCAATGACTGTGGCAGTACCATGCTAGGCATTGCGGTATAATACATCTTAGCCATATTAGACATGGTGCGTTACTTAATCAAACTGTGGGCGTGTGGTACAACAAAATGACGACAAAGTAAGTAAAGGAAGGATAGGGTAGTCGCCTGAGACCCGTTGCCGCATGGGCTAGAAAGGAACGGCCTTGTTAGAGCTGAATGGCAGCAGCTCCGTAGTGTGGAATCATATCTTATGTGAGTGAGGCCAGCTCTGTGTGCGTGTACTTCCGAGTGCTATTCAGGGTTCTTTGCAAAGCACGACCAGAAGGCATTAGATCATCACACAAAAGTTTGGGACAGGAAGCAGTGTCCGTAATGGCGCTTGTAAGATTCCATCACCCTAAAAAAAAATAGTTTGTTTGTTACATGTGGTCACAGATTACCAATGTAGGCAAGGTTTTTGTTGTTGTTCACCCCTCCAACAAACACTGAGTGTAGAAGATTTTTTTTAAACAGAAACACCCGAGCGAAAGCCTATCAATCAATATTGTACCCAAGGTCAGACTACTTGACAATGAAAAGGGTACAGCATCAGTATTTGTCCCATGTTCAAAGTGGTGTTAACATACCAAAAAAATGTTTGGTAAGCTCTCACACACCAACCCAGGTGCCATGCTTCATCCTTGGACTTATTCATTCGCAAAGAATGGTTCTAGTGGCGAATGGGCTTTCTTAATTCTAGTAAGCACTTTAGAGCTCTCCCACCACAGTGGTAAAAATGTTTTCTGCCAAATGGCCCTGAATGGGGTGAGAGGTATTTATCAGGACCTGGGTTCCTACCAAGTACATACACTGTCCATACATTCAATCATACAACATTCAGCCCAATCTTAGAGTATACTTGCTGAGAATATGTAGTAATGCTTTTGCTTTGATCTGGAATCAGAAACATTTGGCGGACACGCTTCACAGTAGGTACATGGAGAGGATCACCCTTTCAATCTACTCTATGATTTAGGGTTCCACATTTTGACAAAACAAGTTATATGGTAGCCAACTTTCCATTACCACTTTGCATGTGCTGAGGCATCAGAAGATACTACTGGAGTAAGCCTTGACTGCTCACTATTGCCACCTTTGGAGAGACAAAATTACAAAATTAATAACTCTGTTATACAAATGGAATTAAATAGTTTTCTTCCATGAAACACAAATGGTGAGCAGCAACATCCACCACTAACATTGGCCAGTAGCCACCACTACCTTAGAACTCAATTAAAATAATTAAAATATTGTTTGCACTGCATCACTGACACACACACAGATACGATTTATACATTGGTCCATCGCTGTCCCACATGTTGATACCCAGAAACCCTTTGATGGCAGTCCTTACGGATAGGGAGCCAGCCCTGGCTGGGGACCTTCGAATAGTGAGCTGGAACGTCAGGGGAGCAATAGATAAAATTAAACGAGGGGCCCTACTCCAACAGGCCAAAAAGTACCGAGCGGACGTCCTGGTGCTTCAAGAGAACCATTTAATGGGTACTAAAGCCTTGGGTCTCCTCCGCTATGGTTATGTTCAAGTGTTCAACTCAGGCTTCACTAGGGGATCTCGAGGGGTAGCGATTCTACTTCATCGCAGGGTCCCATACAAACATATCAAAACATGGACAGACATTCAGGGGAGATATGTCTTCATTAGGGGCACCATTTATGAGGAACAGGTGGTTTTGGGGTGTGTGTATGCTCGACCGCCACTGCAATGGACATTAGTAGAGAGCCTTACGTCCTTGTGGGCCGATATACTGGAGGGGCTGGCAATAGTAGAGGGGGGGATTGGAAAGATGCAATGAACCTGACCATGGATAGATGGAGAGTGGGAGGATATCCCACTGTTTCACATGGTACCAGACTGAACGCCTTGACGGCGGGATTGGGCTGGGTATATACATGGAGGCGACTGCATCGCGAGGAGCTGGGATATACGTACCTCTCGGCAACACGTGATTCTTATTCCCGTCTTGACTATATATTTGTACCGATGGGTGCTGTAGGACGGGTGAGGGCTGTATAGCTTCTTCCCAGGGGTTTGTCCGACCACTCCCTGGTGCTTTTAACGGTGCAACTGGGTCCCCAGAAGCAGCCTTTTAGTTGACGCTTATCCCCCTGGCATCTGCAGGATGAAAAGTATCGGGAGCACATGGGGTAGGCGATTGAGCAGTATTTGGATACAAATGTAGGAACCGTAGCCAAGGCAGCAACATTACGGGAGGCCATGAATTTCATTTTAGCAGCCGCACGTCGAGTCCGGCGAGAAGCGCTTCTACGGTCGGAGGCCCGCTTATTAGAATTAGAGCAGAATAGTAGAGTGAAGGGAGGGTGTTTGGTGCGCCGACAGCAGGCGCTAGAGTGACAATCCCATGCTGATACCCTGCTGGACGAGGCCCGACTCGCATGGTTAGCATCCCACCGCAGAATTTATTAATGGGGCAACAAGTCCGGTACATTACTGCATAGACTCTGTCAAGGGGCTTTGCAGCCTCAGGTCCTCCCAAACATACCAGGTCCTGATGGACAGATCATGAGTGACCCATCCCTTATTGCAAAGAGTTTTGCACATTACTTTGCAGAGCTATACACCCCTAGGAAACTCCTGCAGGAAAATGTGATACATCGCTTTCTAGCTGACTTACCACCCTGCGCTCTCTCAGACGAGGCACGTGCAGACCTTGAACTTCCATTCACCGATGAGGAGATTAGTGCTGCACTAGGAGACCTAAACTCTGGGAAGGTGCCGGGTCCAAATGGGTTCCCATGTGAATTCTTTAAGAAATACTCTTCCAAATTAGGGCCTCACTATCTCCAAGTTTTCAAGGAAGCTAGGGACCTGGGGTGCCTACCACAGGACTGGAGACTTGCAGAAGTGGTGGTGTTTCATAAACCAGGCCAACCCCTCGACCAGCACACCTGGTATCGTCCCATCTCATTACTAAATGTTGAGGCCAAAATTCTGGCCAAGGTGTTGGCCAATCACCTCCAATCTCATATGACTAACTTGATCCATCCCGATCAGGTGGGATTCATGCCCCAGAGGGCTACACGCCATAATGTCCAACGAGCGCACACCACCATAGCAGCTGTTCAGGGAAGGGGAGAGTAGGTCGCTCTTCTGCTGGCAGACATTGATAGGGCGTTTGACTCCCTTAGTTGGGTCTACTTGTTCGCCCTATTGGACCGACTAAATATCGGTCTGCACTTCCTGTCTTATCTTAAACTGCTGTATACGGAGCTTACAGCATCAATGCATGTTGCCGGATCCACCTCATTTAGATTCCCGATTGGTAGGGGTACCGGTAAGGGGTGTCCACTGTCACAGTATCTATTTGCTCTATCTATGGAGCCTTTAGCGGCGTGGGTGCATATGGATGCGCAAATGGCGGGCTTTGAGTGGGATCAGGGGCTTTCTGACCACAGTGCTTTGTACGTGGATGATGTCCTCTTCTTTTTAACAGACATCAATAGGACGGGACCGAGGCTGGTGTGCATTATGCAAATCTTTGGTGAAATTTCCGTTCTGTTCATGAACCCGTGTAAATTCACCTTGTGGGTGCTGGGGGGTGCTGCAGGATTGGGGCCTTGGGGCTCGATAGTCAAGGTGATGACCGAGGGTGTGAAATACCTGGGTGTTTCCTATCGGACTCACCAAAAGTGGCATGGGATTGAAATGTAATACCAGTATGGCTACGGGTACGCTAGGAGATGAAAACCTGGTTGCACATGCCCCTCTTCATATATGGCAGATCGACTATCTTTAAAATTGTATCACTGCCGCGTCTGCTTTACCAATTGCAGAACCATCCATATCCAGTATCTCCCACGTGGTTTCTCCAGGTTAATGCGGCATTAAGGCAATTTCTGTGAGCAGGGGAGGGTCCCGGGTGGCGCTGCGGACTTGCTTCCAGTCAACATATTGCGGGGGGCTGGCCACGTCGGATGTCCAATCATACTATATGGCTTCCCATCTCCTGGTGCTGAATGAATGGTGGTATGGAGACAGGAAGGACCCGGCTTATGCAGTGGAGCAACAGTGCATGGGGGAATCCACTCTGCATACCATGTTGTACTCTGCGACATTGCACAATTCTCTTCCGCCGGCTACACAGGTGGTCTTCCAGGTATGGAAACAATCTCTCCGCAGGATGGGGTGGTGGAACAAATTAACCAGGGAAACCCCACTGTGGCATAATGGTCGTTTTCCGCAGCTGACTGCGTTATCCGGGTTTCGAGGGGGGTGTCAAGAATTCCTGTCATACAAGGGAAACACGCCCTTATGTAAACAGGAGAGCTGTTACATAACTCAAGGGAAACACGCCCTTATGTAAACAGGAGAGCTGTTACATAACTCAAGGGAAACACGCCCTTATGTAAACAGGAGAGCTGTTACATAACTCAAGGGAAACACGCCCTTATGTAAACAGGAGAGCTGTTACATAACTCAAGGAAAACACGCCCTATAAAGGGAGGAACCGGGAGGTACAAGGCTGTCGGATATTGTGTTTACACCGACGTACCTGCTTCGTGAAGAGCAGTGTTCAGGAGTGGTGCTCCAGTAAGGCAAGAAGGGAGGTAGGTCGAGTCGTTACTCCCTGGGCCGTGTCTTGCCCCATCGTCACCTGTGAAGGACCCGGAAGCTCTACCGGTCAACCATTGAGCTTCGCTTTTTGACTCGGCTGAGTCCAAGCGCAGTGGCGCTTTTGCTGGTTGGAGTCGTAACTCCCAGCCCGACCAGAGACACAGGGACTGCCAGCTGTAACGCACACCAGGAGGTGTTTGCCGCGTTACAGACTCGGAAGTCCACAGGATCGATCGAGCGGCTGCTCTCGGTTCAGTCTTCTTGCTTGTGATTGGGGTATCGGTGACGCATCACCAGGAGGTGACTCCGCGTCCCGGTGCAGTCTGAGGAAGAGGTTGAGCGGCTGCTCCCTTCAGGTAGAGACCCCGGCTGGGTGTTTCCCTGACTCCTCGATTCTCCCCAACACTCTTCGTGCCCCTCACAGCCTACCGATTGGCATTGTCGGCCATTTCATTTCTGCCCTCTGTTGGCATACGCCGGGATCGGCGTATATGCAGAGGACGGTTAGGACCATCCGTGCTGTGGGCTGGTAACGTACTTAGCCTGGAGGATTCCAGTGACTATAACTTTTGTTTGTTCTTTGTATTTTATTTGCCTTCATTAAAAGAACTAACCCTTCACAAGTGGTTGCGTCCTCATTGTCGTGTCTGTTAAACGATCCTGAGACGTTCAGGGCGTTACAAAATATCCGACCTTAATAACACTAACTGTCTCCCAGTCGATAACAGACATGGCAACACTTGATGATGTGCTGGCTGCTTTAGCGGCCATGCAAGTTGAAGTGGCTGCCTCTAGGCAAGAAACAGCCGATGTAAAAGCCAGACTGGATGCTATCCAATTGGACCCGCTCACGCCCATCACCTCCCTCACGAACCAGACCCCTGCGGTAGTAGTGGAAATGTCGGTAGCCATCCCCTTGGCAACACCAGAGAGGTACAGTGGGGATCCTAACACAGTGCAGGTATTCCTCACACAAGTGGCGCTACATTTATCGTGCAAACCAAAGGCGTTCCCCACGAGTCAGGCTCGTGTGGCTTTCCTTATATCCTATTTGGCTGGAAACGCGGCACAATGGGCCGTACCTCTGGTGAGCAGGGACGACCCCCTCTTATGTGATCGGGGTGCTTTTCGCGAGGAATTCCTGAAGGTATTCGACAGAAGGGCTGACTCGTACACGGCGGACCGTGAAATGCTTGAGTTGAGACAGGGATCCAACGACCTGGTGCAGTATCTCAACGCGTTCCGAAGGCTGGTTGCGGAAACCAAGTGGCCTGTTGCTAAACAGACGGCGCTCTTCCATCAAGGGCTGTGCGATGAGCTCAAGGACGCCGTGGCTCATATTGACCCTCAACCCAAGACATGTGAGGGCCTTATCAACCTGGTATTACGGCTGGAACATAGGCTAAGTGAAAGAAAGGGGGATCATGGGAGAAAAGGAAAATCCCTTCCATCCTATGTGACGGTGGGAAGTCCTGAAACTTCCACCGCATCCAAGGGAGAAACCATGGACATCAGCGCAATACGAGCGAGCCTCACAGCCACGGAGAAAGAGTCACGCCGTAAACAAGGATTGTGCCTATATTGTGGCAAAAAAGGCCACTACGTACGTGAATGCCCTGCCAAACCGAAGACGTCACGTTATCGGGCCAACCGGTCGGTAACAGCCGTGGTGGACATACCGGCGGAAAACTAGAGGACTCCAAGACCAGAGAAGGGGCATCTCGGAGTCACTCATCCATCCCTTCACTTTCCAACTCGGTCACTAAGGGACAACGACACCTGTTTATCACGGTGCACGTGGGAGTGCATGACCAGTGGATACCCGTTGTGGCCATGGTGGATTCAGGGGCCACTGGCATGTTTATGGACCACAACGAGGCATGCAGGCTAGGGCTAGTGCTTCTTCCCAAAGCAGTACCCGAAGACGTCTATGCGGTAGACGGAAGGCGATTGGTGACGGGGCCCATCGGACAGCACACGGGGGTCCTTCCGATGAGATATGGGAGGAACCATTTGGAACAAATCGATTTTAACATCATCCGAGCGCCCCAATATGGCGTCATATTGGGATTGCCGTGGCTACAGAAACACAACCCCTTTGTGGATTGGCCAACACATCGCATCGAAATGACGTCACCGTATTGCATCCTGCATTGTGGAATAAGAACGGAATCCCTTGACGCAGATGAGAGCGGGAGTCAGACGGTGGCTACAGCGGCAGAAAAAGATGTGGCTCTCCCCCAGGCTTATCACAGTTTTGAGGATGTATTTGATGAGGTGAAGGCGGAAGTGCTACCACCACATAGACAGTTTGACTGCCAGATCGACTTGGTGCCAGGGGCCAGCGTTCCCAGCGGCAGGCTATATGCCCTGACGGAGCCTGAAAACGTGCATCTCCGGGGGTACCTGGATAAACTCCTCAGGCTAGGATTCATCCGCCCGTCCAAGTCTCCGGCCGCCTCGCCACTCTTCTTCATCCCGAAGGCTAATGGGGAGCTGAGAGCCTGTGTGGACTTTAGGGCATTGAATGCGATAACCATAAAAAATCGGTACCCCTTGCCTCTCATCAGTGTACTTCTGGAACAGGTCAAGAAAGCTCGTATCTACACCAAGTTGGATTTGAAAGGGGCATACCATCTGGTGCGCATGAGGGACGGAGACGAGTGGAAGACCGCCTTTAAGACCAGGTTCGGCCTTTTTGAGTACCTCGTCATGCCGTTCGGTCTGTGCAACGCCCCGGCAGCCTTTCAGTACTTTTTGAATGAGGTATTCAGAGAGGAGTTGGATATCTACGTGGTCGTATATATCGACGACATCCTCATCTATTCGTCCAGTGTGGAGGAGCACGTACACCACGTCAAAGCTGTGCTCCAAAAGCTGAGGGAAAACATGCTGTTTTGTAAACTCAGCAAGTGTGACTTCCACGTCACATCCGTGGAATTCCTCGGAGTGATGCTGAGTCCAGAGGGACAGGAGATGGCAGAACGAAAGATCAAGGTGGTGAAAGAATGGCCGGTGCCCGAAAGCGTGAAGGACGTCCAAAGTTTCATTGGCTTCGCCAACTTTTACAGGCGGTTTATAGATGGATTTTCAGGAGTGGTGGCCCCAATCACACAGCTACTGAGGAAGTCCAAGGAGTTTGTCTGGTCCCCTGAAGCGAACAAAGCCTTTGAGGCCCTGAAAAGCGCCTTTGGTAAGGCGCCGGTGTTGGCTCACCCCGATCCGGATCTCCCCTACGTGGTGGAAGCGGACGCGTCGGATGTGGCGCTGGGGGCTATCTTGTCCCAACGCAACCACGACACAGGGGTGCTTCATCCCGTTGCGTACATGTCCCGCAAACTCAACGACGCCGAACGCAACTACCATATTGCGGAGAAGGAGCTTCTCGCAATCAAGGACGCCTTCACCGAATGGAGGCATTGGTTGATGGGGGCAAGACATGTGGTATCGGTGTACACGGACCATCGGAACCTACAGTTCATGACGGCCACTAGACACCTTTCTCCCAGGCAGCTGCGGTGGATGATCTTCTTTGCGGGGTTCAACTTCCGCATCACATATCGGCCGGGGACGGAAAACCGGAAGGCGGACGCCCTGTCCCGTCAATCTGCAGTTAAGGAACCATTGCCTGCAACCGAGCGTTCCATCATTTCCCCGAGGATGGTATTGGGGGTTATCCAACCGGATACTTTCCTGAGGGGAATAAAGAGAGGGATCAGGTCATTCGCATGGCGGAGGTGGCTCCTCAGTCACAGAGAATGGCAGCTGAAGGACGGGATACCCCTGAAGGGCAGGTGCCTATTGATACCCACGCCTAGGCTAAGGAAACAAGCATTCATCTGGTGCCATGACTCTCCATGCGCAGGTCATTTGGGCTTTGAAAAAACGGTGGCTAGCATGGGACGGCATTTCTGGTGGCCAACCATGAGAGTGGATGTCAGGAGGTGGGGACAGGAGTGTCCTACGTGTGCTACCATGAAGGCCGACCATGGCCGAACCCAAGGGCTCTTACATCCACTTCCGACCCCGGATAGACCATGGGATAGCATATCACTGGACTTCGTGGTGGGCCTACCGGTAGACCAGGGGATGACGGCAATACTGGTGGTGGTGGATTACTTGACGAAAATGGGGCACTTCATCCCCTGCAAGAGAGTCCCTACGGCCGGGGAATTGGCGTCACTACTCCTAAAGAATGTGGTACGACTGCATGGATTACCTGGGGTGATCGTGTCGGACCGGGGGTCGCAGTTTACTGCGCAATTCTGGAAGACTTGGTGCACTGCGCTGCATGTTAAGACCGCCCTGTCCACCAGCTACCACCCTCAAACGGACGGCCAAACCGAGCGCCTGAACCAAACGCTCAAACAGTATCTGCGATGTTTTGTGGACCAGGGCAGGGAAGAATGGGTCGACTTGCTATGGGTTGCAGAGATCGCCTATAACAACGCCACTCACAGCTCCACACAGTCATCTCCGTTCTATAGCAACTATGGCCAACATCCCAGGTTCTTGCCATTTCTACATCCGTTCAGAGAGGACAGAATTCCCGCCACAGCGGACAGGGTGGCACACATAAAAGACACGTTGACGCGCTCAAGGGCTGTCCTAATAGAGGCCAAGAGAAGATACAAGGCTGCGGCAGACAGGAAGAGAAGGCCCGGGCCACTGTACCGCACTGGAGACTACGTCTGGATATCCACAAGAAACATGAGGTTTCGAAAGAACAGTGTGTTCCATCCCAAGTACATGGGCCCCTATCGAATTACCAAGTGTATGGGTCCCGTGAACGTGAAGGTGTGCTTGCCCCAGTCATTGCGGATACACCCTGTCTTTCATGTATCATTGCTCAAACCAGCACCCTCCAAGCCGTCTGGGACACCTAGGCCGGTATGCGTGGAGTCGGAGGTGGAGTATGAAGTGTCGGGCACACGGGCGTCCAAATGGCGCAGGGGGAAGCTGTGGTACCTGGTTGCGTGGAAAGGCTATGGCCCGGAGGAGCATTCATGGGAACCGGCTGAAGGGGTTCATGCTCCGCGCTTGGTCTCCTTGTTCCATCGGCGTTTTCCTGCCAGCGCTGGACCCGTGGGGAGCCGCTGAGAGGGAGGATGTACTGTCAAGAATTCCTGTCATACAAGGGAAACACGCCCTTATGTAAACAGGAGAGCTGTTACATAACTCAAGGGAAACACGCCCTTATGTAAACAGGAGAGCTGTTACATAACTCAAGGGAAACACGCCCTTATGTAAACAGGAGAGCTGTTACATAACTCAAGGGAAACACGCCCTTATGTAAACAGGAGAGCTGTTACATAACTCAAGGAAAACACGCCCTATAAAGGGAGGAACCGGGAGGTACAAGGCTGTCGGATATTGTGTTTACACCGACGTACCTGCTTTGTGAAGAGCAGTGTTCAGGAGTGGTGCTCCAGTAAGGCAAGAAGGGAGGTAGGTCGAGTCGTTACTCCCTGGGCCGTGTCTTGCCCCATCGTCACCTGTGAAGGACCCGGAAGCTCTACCGGTCAACCATTGAGCTTCGCTTTTTGACTCGGCTGAGTCCAAGCGCAGTGGCGCTTTTGCTGGTTGGAGTCGTAACTCCCAGCCCGACCAGAGACACAGGGACTGCCAGCTGTAACGCACACCAGGAGGTGTTTGCCGCGTTACAGACTCGGAAGTCCACAGGATCGATCGAGCGGCTGCTCTCGGTTCAGTCTTCTTGCTTGTGATTGGGGTATCGGTGACGCATCACCAGGAGGTGACTCCGCGTCCCGGTGCAGTCTGAGGAAGAGGTTGAGCGGCTGCTCCCTTCAGGTAGAGACCCCGGCTGGGTGTTTCCCTGACTCCTCGATTCTCCCCAACACTCTTCGTGCCCCTCACAGCCTACCGATTGGCATTGTCGGCCATTTCATTTCTGCCCTCTGTTGGCATACGCCGGGATCGGCGTATATGCAGAGGACGGTTAGGACCATCCGTGCTGTGGGCTGGTAACGTACTTAGCCTGGAGGATTCCAGTGACTATAACTTTTGTTTGTTCTTTGTATTTTATTTGCCTTCATTAAAAGAACTAACCCTTCACAAGTGGTTGCGTCCTCATTGTCGTGTCTGTTAAACGATCCTGAGACGTTCAGGGCGTTACAGGGGGATAATATAGGAATATCGATGTTAGGAGATGTAATGCGTGGCCTGACATTGAAGTCGTTTCAAGATCTGCAACAAGAGTACCAGATGCCAAGATCCCAGTTTTATAAATACCTCCAATTTCGGCATGCCATCTACCCTAGCGTGTCGGGGTTGGAAGCGCTCCCCGAATTCAGTCCAATAGAAGCCGAAGTCTTCATGGGCGATTTACAGGACCATAAAATATCAAAGATATATCAGTCCCTGGTGACTCATAGCACCAACACTTTGGATAAACTCAGAGAAGCATGGGCTGGGGACGCTGGCCAAATAGATGGCGACGATTGGACGGACGCACTGGCTTCTCCTAGGGAAGCAGCCATAGCAATGCGATTGCGCCTCATTCAATTTAAGTACCTTTACCAGGTTTACTATACCCGGCTCCGGCTATGGAGGGTGGGTCTTCTCATATCCCCGGTATGCCTGCGCTGTGGCCGGGAGGAGGGGTCCCTGATACATACCATATGGCAATGTACAGCACTCACAAAATTTGGGAGGGGAGTAATGGCCTGTCTAGCAGAGGTATAGGGATGGGAGCTCCCTTTCTCTTCCAGATTGGTAATCTTATACATTATGGAGGGTGTAGGAGGTAATATTTACAAGCGGCACTTGTTGATGCTGGGGCTGACATTGGCCAAAAGGGATATCGCAAGGATGTGGAATTGTTGCCTTCTCTCTCGGCCTGGAAGAATGGGCTAGACTTCTGCATGGGGTTAGAGATCCCAATCTTCAAGGCCAGGGGTTACCCAGAAAAGCATCCCAAAATTTGGAAGAGATGGGCAGATTATCGAGGCCTAGATCTGAACCCGGTAACCCCAGTGGATTCATTGGCATCCGTGGTGCTCTGCGGGCCCTTGGGATAGGAGATCTGAGGGGCGGTAAGGGACTCGATTTGTGGGGCTGGAGAATGCAGTGGCAAAAGAGACGCAGTGGTGAGTTAGTGCAATGGGGGGTTCAATGTGTTTATGTTCTATTGTTTTTCAATATTGATGACAAAGAAAATGTATACCTCAATCGTCAATGATAATGATTTGCAATGTTTACTATGGCAGATGCTTCCTGGATCAAGGAGCTCTGCAATGTATATGACTTTTGACATGATAAAAAATGTGTTAAAAAAAAAATATATATATATATATATATATATATTCACTTAAAAAGCCATAGGTTTCATGCACGTTATAGTTAGGAATTGGCATTTAAAAAATCTTAGAAATTCACTGAAAAAATGTGCGACTCTGTGCATAGATGTGTGAGTGGGTGATTCTATGGGTGCACGGTTTTAAGAGTGCATCTGTGATGGACTGTATGGTTGGGTGAGTGTATGTATCAGTGTGTTAGTGATTGAATGTATATCTTAGTAGTACATGTGTGAGTAACTACATATGTGAAAGGCAGGGTATATGTGTGTAAGAGTATATAACTGGGTATATGTAAGAGTGTGATTGTGAGAGTGGCTGTATGGATGAGTGTGTGCTTGTATCAGTAATTGTATAAGAGCGTAAGAATGTGGTAGTATTTTTATGAGTAAATAAACTTGTGTGTGTATAACTGTATAGGTGAGTAAATTGGAGTGTGCTTAATTATTTTCATGATTGACTAGGTGTGTGAGTATGTCTATGGATGATTGGTGGTGTCTGAGTGTCTATATAGGTGCATAAATGCATATGATAGTCCTGTACTGAGTGACTGTAAGTATGAGTGACTCTACAGATGAGTGAGTGGAGGTGTGTGTAGACCTAAGAGTCAATGAGTGGGTATGTAGTTATTGGTATTGTAGAATCTATGGTTTTGAGAATGGCCGTCTGAAATTTTGAGTCGGTGTATCAAAGATTATATTAGGGTGTGAGAAGATGCACTAATTTATTACATGGATTACGTCATCAGTGATGTCATCAGTGATGTCATTTGAGATGTCATCAGTGATGTCACTGACCATGTCATGAGTGATGTAATATGTGACCTCATCAGCAGTGCATTGCGGGGGCGCGCGAGTTATAGTTAGCTGAACTAACTATAACGGGGAATCTCTAGGGTTTTGTACGAGGGAACTGTCCAGCTAACTATAACACCCCTGAAACTTATGGTTTTTTCAGTGCATTTTAAAGGTTTTTTAAATGCTAATTCCAATCTATAATTTATCTCTAAAGCTATGATGTTTAATGATTTTCATTGAATTTCTAAATTTTTCAATTTCAGTGTGTCAATTCCTTTAATTATGTTTTTTTTAAATACTTTTTTATCACCTTTTTTTAACTTATTTTTTCAATTAATTCTTTTAAAAATTAAAAAATATTTTTTGTTTTTATTGGGGTATTTTTTTAAAATTGTTAATGTTTTAAAATATATTTTTATATTTTTTAAAATAATTTTTAAACTATATTTTCCAAACTTTATTTATTTATTTATTTTTTTCATTTTTTGGGGATCCGTGCACCCAACGCGTTAGGAACTGCGCACAATGCGCGCATTTCGCCGTTTTTTTTTTTAAAAGAAGGAGGCCCCAGGGGCTCCATCTGGGACCCCCTAAGCAACACTAGAGGGTCAGAGTATTTCTACCCTGCCCCCTTTACATCTTTCACACACTTATTTCCCTTACTTAATCAGCCTCGCTTCTACCGAGGCACAAAATGGCTGCCAACAGTTCCTGGTTTCGAATGTAGACAGACACTTGACAGCCAATTAGCATTCAGCGCATGATCGGGAGGGTGCGCGCTTGGTTCGGGGAGGGTGCGCTTAGGGTGCGCAAATCCTCCGAGGCCATAGATATATCTATCTTTTTTAGTCTAATTTTCTCAGGAACTACAGAACGGATTCACACCATTTATGCAAAAGGCACGAGTCTGAACTGAGGACTACCTCTTTGCCAAATTTGGTGTAATTCCGTTCAGCGGTTCGGGCTGTAGCTGTGTCAACAGGTCCTAAGGGAAATTGCATGGGGAAAACGTGTTCTTGGACCCCCCTTTTTTCTCGGCCCCCGCTTGACGAATCACCACGAAACTTTCAGGATAGGAGCAGACCAAAGCTGGCCAAAAGTTTGGAAAATTTTGCGAAGATTCGTCAACCGGCGCCAGACTTATTGGGAATAGAATGTTGCGGTTTTCCTATGGAAAATAGGTCCTAACTATAACTACCTACTGGCGACCGTTACCTACTGTCATGTTGTCAAGTTTTAGTAGCATTATAAGCCAGTCTTTGCTTATGCATTGATAAAATGAGTCATGCTTTGACACTAATGTGCTGTACTTTAATATGTAGATTGTGTGTGGTCTCCTTACCCCTTGCACAGTAGTGAATGAGTTTTGGTAAGCTGCTAGGGATAGTGTTGCTTGTCTAGAATCACACTGTGAGTCTGTGTGCATTTGGGAACCACTGTGAGAGAAGCATTTGGTAACATCGTGTATTTGCTGACAGATAACTGTTTTTAATCTGTCTTGTTGTCAAGTTTTAGTAGCATTAGAGGGCAGTTTTTGCTTATGCGTTGATTAAATGAGTTAGGCTTTGCCACAAAAGTGCAGTCCTGAAATATGTAGATTGTGTGCAGTTCCCTTACCACTTCCACAGTAGTGAATGAGTTTTGGTAAACTCCTAGGGATAGTGGTTGTTGTCTAGAATCATACTGTGAGTCTGTGTGCATTTGGGAACCACTGTGAGAGAAGCATTTGGTAACATCGTGTATTTTCTGACAGATAAGTCATCAGACTACTGCTAGGACAGTGCCTGGGTAAAACTTTTAAATTTTCAGTTCTGGTGCAGTGAAGAGAATAGTACATGGTACTGCACTTTAGTGTCAAACCCTGACTCATTTTATCAATGCATAAGCAAAGACTAGCTTCTACTGCTACTAAAACTTGACAACAGGACCTGTTTTAAAACAGTTATCTGTCAGCAAATACACGATGTTACCAAATGCTTCTCTCACAATCCTTACCCGAATGCACACAGACTCACAGTGTGATTTTAGACAAGCAACACTATCCTAGGAGTTTACCAAAACTCATTCACTAGCCTAGAAGAGGTAAGGGTACTGCACACAATCTACATATTTAAGTACTGCACTTTAGTGTCAAAGCCTGACTCATTTTATCAATGCATAAGCAAAGACTGGCTTCTAATGCTACTAAAACTTGACAACATGACAGGTTTTAAAACAGTTATCTGTCAGCAAATACACAATGTTACCAAATGCTTCTCTCACAGTGGTTATTATTCACTTTCAAATTCTACAGAGCAAATACAGCGCAGCTATGTCTATTTTACACTTACTTCGTTAACCTTCTGCTCATATCATTATCACGACATGCTTTTCTAAGAAAAAGGGATAACACAGATACAAAACTTTCTTACAACCAAATCAGTTTTCTAAGAGGACTTAAACAAAATTGTTCGAAAGTTTTCTGTAGCACTTAACATTCTGGAATGCTATAATTCCCAAAAGTCTTAGTTCCTTTCTTACTCTGTAAACAAAGGTTTGTCCAAAAATTGTTTGTATGCTCTTAAAATCTTTCGTGCAGTGGGCGCCTTTAGGAATAAGAGTTTCCACTTAACTCAGTTTTCCTTGTTCTCTTTCAGGTCTCATTTCGCCGGAAAAAACGAAGATTCAGGAAGCCTGGGCGCTGAAAAGGTAAGTGAAGAGTCCAAAAGCTTTGATGATTCCTAGCGTGATGTTTCTCTGAGGAGATCCGGAAGGCTAAGCCCCTTCTAGAGCCTGGGTGTGGCTTTAAATACCTCAGCCACACCCAAGGACGTCCGTTAGAGCAAGCGCGTTTAAACGTGCTCACGCTGTGTTCTGGAATTTACACAGCGCGAGCCAGCCAAAAGATACAAGCGTCTTTCTGCAATGCCATCCTTTCACTGTGAGACACGACCATGGGAAGCACTTGAAAGCGAGTGCCTCTCTGAATTCTCCGCATCTCCAGCAGTGCGCTGCTTGATCGCATCCAATTACACACTGGAGACCGGAGCCTTAGAACATTAGTCATTTTCACAACAACCATTGGCAAAATCAAATACACATTATTTATTCCTTGAATAACATCATAACATTACCCATTTAGGTAAATACGAATACATGATTATCATATACACACATGTTTTTTTGGATGCACGGGATAGGGGTGGGTTTTTAAATGGGAGGTTAATCGTGAATCGTTTGTTTAAAGAACGTGGGTTTATGACACTCTCCTTGCAGTACTCTAATCATGCAGTCAGTACCCAAGTACTCATCCAGCGACTCAGGTCTTAGCACATGGACTGCTTCAAACCCCTATCCACTATGCATGCAGTCTTCTAACCACCTACACACTTGTCTTTCACACCTTCAATTCCCTAGTCATTATCCATACAGTCCATCAAACATCCTGTCACTCCCTTTGCACTCCTCTAGTGACCCATTCAGTACCAAGTACTAATCCATTCACTGCGCCAAAAGCCAACCACTTATAAATTCACCCAGGCACTCTCCTTGCTGTACTCTAATCATTCAGTCAGTACCCAAGTACTCATGCAGTGAGCCAGGCCTTAGCACATGGACTGGTTCAAATGCCTATCCAGTATGCATGCAGTCCTCTAACCACCTACACAGTTGTCTTTCACACCTTCAATTCCCCAGTCAGTATTCATACACTTCTAGCAAACACCCTGTTACTCACCCAGTGTGTCTCCTTATAGTACTGTAATCATTCAGTCAGTTAGCATGTAGTCTTTTAGTGAGGTAGGCTTTAGGGCATGAACTGCTTCAAAGTAGTATGCACTATGCATGTAGTGTTTTAACCATCATCACACTTGTGGTTCAGGGCTATAGTTTCTTAGTCAGTTTTTATATAAAATGTGTTTGTACAGTAATGGAATAGTATAAATTTGAAAGTTATTAATATACATTTATTTGTGATTCTTTTTTACAGATACTGTTTCTCAACGTTAAAATAGAGAAATCATGCCAGAAAAAAAAGAAAAAGAAAAGAACAGAGACAGGAGGATTATTTGAAGAAACATCAACCACAAGTATTGAACGTACAAGATAATTTGGCTAAAAGGAAAAAATCTTCTGGTAAGATCACAAAGCAATTTATTAAAAATGTTTGTAGGAGCAAACAGAATGTAGATAATGTTGGAACTACTGAGAATTCTTCAAGTAAGAGAAAAATAAATTCAAAATAAGAGGAAAAGTAAAAAAGCAAATGGTCAGTCAAAGGAGATAAAGTATGGTAAAAGAAGGCAAAATCAGTATAAGGAATTACTCAAAAAAATATTTTACAAGAGAGTAGTGCATAATTTGCTGAATGACGTGAAGAAATATAAAAAGAGAGCTTTATTTTATAGTAGTAGTAGTAGTAAAGCTTTATTTCGATATAAAAACATATCATAAAAGCAAAACATGACAGCATAAAAACAATGGTCGAAACAAAGCAATTTACAATTCATATTACCATTAAAAACATTTCATATTTACACGGGATAATCTTAAAATTTATGAGAAATGAGAAAGGGACACTTTACTGTATCGTCAGTTGTTTAGCAGATCTTATGCGCCAAGCCCAGCCTAGGAATTTAGCCAAACAAATGGCAAAAAAGGGTCTTGTATCTGAGAGCAGTATTCTTATAGCTTCCAGATGTGAGCGAGTTCCCAGGCTCCTACAAAGAGGCTTCAACCACCTCCGTCTAGGGGCCATATAGACTCGACACTCAAATAGAAAGTGTGCGACAGATTCGATTTTTAGCTCGCAGAATGGGCAATAGGGTACAGTTTGCAGTGGTGGTTTCCAGGTAGAGGTAAAGTGACATAAAGGTAAGACCCCAACCCTGAATTTAAAATATAATGCCCTATCATGTGAACTGTGAATCAAGTCCAAATATGGTTCTCTGGAGGGGATATCTTTAACCATCAAGAAGTTGGCAACAGATCTTGGGTGATTTGATTTACCAAGTCTCTCGTTATCCACCCAAGACCAGTAAGCCTTCTTCAGTTCTTGTTTAGGAGGTGCTGTTTTATTTTCCCACGCAGCTCCCAGACCGAGCTTGTATAATGCCCTCTTGACCTCTCTGAGCCAGGCGATCTTATGCCAGCCAGGTAAGGACAGTACATCTTTTAGGGCGTCTGCATAGCTGTGGAGTTCGGGGACGTTCCAAATTCTAGACCATAGTAGTAAGGGGCGTAATTTAGCTTGCTCGCAGATTGGACGGGTACCTGCGTCCAGCAAGAGGGGGATTGTGGGGGTGCTCTGGGGTAGCCTCATCAGATCTTTGTGAAATTTATTTTCTAGGTGGGCCAAAGTATCCACTCTCTGGGTACCCCAGAGTTCTGCGCCATACAGTGCTGCACTCACAACCCTACCCCTATAAATATCAAGAAGTGCCCCAATAGGTTTTATGAAGGAAGCACGCTGCTCTTTAAGTAAAGCACCAACAACCCTCTTATGGGTTAGAAACACTTTTTGGTGATGGGCCTTCCAGCTCATACTATCACAAAGACGTATGCCTAGATAGTCAAATTCTTTGACCCGTTCTAATGTGACAGAGTCTAGAGTGGGGGGTTTAACAGATTTCTTAGGGGGGTTGAGGACAAGAAATTTGGTCTTGCCAATATTTATGGCCAGTCCCTTGGTGTCACAGAAGGCCTTGAAGCTGGAAAGTAGTGACTGTATGCCTGCAGGTGATTTCGAAATCAGGAGGGTGTCGTCCGCAAACAGGAGCGTCGGGATTTTCCGCATCTGCAGGATGTTGAAGAAGGTGCTCCACCACTCCATTGACGTAAAGCGAAAACAGAGTGGGGGCAAGCACACACCCCTGGCGGACGCCCCTGTCTACTGGAATACACGGGGTTTTTTCTCCCTGGGCACCCCATCTGATTTGGGCAAAGTTGTTTTCATGGAATTTTATCAGCAAGGCCAAAAAATAGGGAGGTAGACCTAAATCGTCAAGGACCTTCCACAATAATGCTCTTGGAACCAGGTCGAAGGCTGTTTTTAAGTCTATGAAGACTAAGTATAAACTGCCCCCTCCTAGCACCACTACCTTCCAATAGAGCATTAAAAGGCGGAATGTCTGCTCGACGGTGCCTGTCCCTGATCTAAAACCCGCTTGGAAATCAGACAATATCTGATTTTCATCCACCCACTCCAGAATCCTGCCCAATACCACTTTCCCCGCTACCTTTTGCGTCGAATCCAGCAAACTGATGGGGCGGTAATTGGCTGGGTCTTCCCTGCTACCCTTCTTGAAAATGGGGACTACTTCAGCGCCCCTCCAAGAGTCAGGGAAAGACCCCCCCAACATAACCTCATTAAGAAGAGCAGCAATTAATCTGCTCCAAAATGGGGGATTATTTTTTATCAAGTCGCCCGGGATCCCATCAGGTCCTGCCGCTTTGTTAGAAACAATACACCTGATTGCCTTCTCTACTTCCAAGGTGGTAAATAGGACTTCAATTGGTGGGAGATCTGTGGAACTGAGCCTTGGGAGCGGGTCTGGTTGCGGAGGCCTTGTCTGAGCCGAATACAAGTTCGAAAAGTGGGCAAACCAGGCAACACCAGGGATATTACAAGTCAGTTGTTGATCAATGGGCTTGTCTCTTGATCTTAGCAAGTCCCAGAACCCCTTAGCATCTTTCCTTGCGCTCGCCTCCGTTAGGTCACGCCAAAAGTTGAAATCATATGTCCGCTTGGCCTCAGTCACAGTTTTCCTATAAAGTTTCCTTGCAGACCTGATGGTAGCTTGGTCTTTTCCTTTTACTGCAGCAACAAGATCACCCTTAGCAAGTCGACACTTGGCTGTGAACCACTTTTCACTTGTTCTCAGGGCCCCCTTTGAAGCAGTTCTGGAGCTGGGTTTGGGAATGATGAACAGCCCACTTAGTGCCGTTACAGTCTCCGTAAATAACGATAAAAACTTCTTGCTATCGCTATTCGTGCTATCAAGCCTAGATTCAGCCTCTAGTAAGATAGTTTCAGCTTGTGACATCCTAGCCTCATCCGCTGAGACTCTTGCCCATTTAAGACGTCTGCCACAGTTTGAGGGAAGAATCTCATGTGAAGCTTTCCATAACTGATTAGTAGCTTCTTGAGACCCAGTTTGCCAGGGGACAGAAATGGTTAAAGCGAGAGGGTTGTGGTCGCTGTCACAGGTCTCTATAACCTCCATGTCTTGATGATATGGCCAGAGGTTATAGTTGAGCATAACAAAGTCAATTCTGGATGAGTGGCCCGTCCTATTGTATGTATGGGCACCCATGGGATCTGATTTAGAACGCCCATTCGTTGCTCTCAAGTTATGCTCCATGCAAAGAGCATTTATATCGATCGCCTTTTGTGTCCATTTAGGGATCGGTTCGAGGTTCAAAATAGGGATGCCCCTCCTGTTATCCTCCTCGTTGGTATCCAGAATATCTTCTTTGGCTAAAGGCTCAAAACAGCAATTAAAATCGCCTGCCAGCAGGACGAGAGAGTCGGCGTCACAGGCAGACAGGTAGTTACTTAAGCCTAAAGAGTTTAGAGATCCTCCGTTCCTATTGCCCCTTAAGTAGAGATTAAATAGTTCTAGTTTCCTTCCCCCTTTGTAGTGCACTGTTAGCCATTGAAGGTCAGGTGTTTCGGTGGTCCTTTGAGAAACACTGAGGTCTAGTGCTATGTTGATCCAGATGAGAAGACCACCGGATGGGCGTCCTTTAGAACCTTGGTGACATACAGCCGGAACATAGAAGGTCGAAAACCCCACTCTATGTCTAGGTTCCTGGCACCATGTTTCCTGTAGCAAGCAAATGTCATAGGGTGCCAGGAAGGTGTTCCATTCCGGGTTATCAAAGTTACGTGCAAGGCCAGCCACATTCCAGCTTAAGACCCTCAGTGAAGAATCGCCTGGGGAGGCAACTCTATCAGGCAGGTCGATCTCCATTGGATTAGATTGTACTGGAGGAGGGGGGATCGAACAGGGGCTGTCTGGCCTCGTTTCCACTCTTTTGCAATCTAAAATGGCCATTTTGATCGGTTCCATGGCCCGGGGCAAGAGAGTCAGAAGCCCGGCTTGGCTACTTGGAGGTCCGTTGGTTGGATTTCCAATTATGTCTATAACATGTGGAGACAATGCTTTTTCTAGTTGTGGGCATGCTGGGAACATAAAAAGTCAATCGACCTCCTCCAGGCCTCCAAATCTATTGTAGGTTGAAAGGCCATTCCAGTGTAAAAGAGTATTCTTTTCCCTCATGGGATGGGTGTTCCATGGGTGGTGCTGCACCAAGGACCAGTTATCCGCTTGGGTATGCAATTGGCGTGGGGGGTAAAAATAGGATAGCAGCCTTGGTATGACTAAAGAATCTTCACTAGTTGGCCAGGAACAGATATGGTGCGCCGTATGTGGGTCTTCAAAAGTTACAACTACACAGTCCCCTTGCTTAGATTTCTTGGTTGGGCCCACCCAGGGTATTCTACGGACCATCATTACTCGGCTTCTTTTGCCATTGGGAATCGGTCTGTTGACGTTAAGCCAGTGCATAGTTTTATTTTTCAATGACCAGTGGTTTTCGTGTTGGTCAGTGCCAATCACAGGGACGCCTGTCAACACGACCACATAGTCATTGGCCTCTGGTGGAAGGTCTATATAGCCTCCTCTAAAATTTTCTTTTGGGCGAGGACCCTGGGTTTCGGCAGGCTGGGGTCTGGCGGATGCTACCAGGTTTGGATTTACTTTTCCAGACTTAGAGTTCCGTGTGGGAATCTGCGGTTTGGTAGCCTGAGGTTTAGCGGTTATGGAAACTTGATCCACAGCCACAATCCTCGACTTAGGAACAGGCCTTACAGCAACAGGTACTGGTGGGGGGTGCTGCTCAGCTTGCAAAACAGGGGCTGGCGAAAGTGGGTCAGATAAGGACACGCCCTGGTTTTCGAGACTTCTTAGGCCAAGAGTGGCCAGAGCAATAATGCTCTTCTCCATCTCGAGTAGATTGTTTTCTATCCTAGACAACCTTAAGTCGAGTGGTGAGAGAAGTTTTTTTAATGTTTCCCAGACTTGATCTATAAATTCCTTATCATTCCTTCCCTGGTCTTGTACCTGCGCCCCCTCGTCTACTGGGGTGGTGTTGGCTGGACCCTCTCCCATACTTTGGCATACTGACTGTGTGCTCACGGAACCCTCTGGTAAAGCATTACGTGCCTGAGTGTTGGTCATTGTGAGCTGGTGGGAGACTGCGACCTTTGCCTTTTTACGAGAGTAGGCTGAGCGTAATTGGCGTTTTCTTTTGGGTTGTGCACCACTAACACGGGAAGTAGTTGGGAATGCTTGGGAAAGGGGATTAAGGGTGGGGGTCTGGGCGTGAGAAGGTGCAGCGAAACTTAGCTCTTCTGTAATGCGTGATTGTTCTAAGGGCGGAGTGAGGGTGGAAGTAATCGGAGGCTGGTGTAAATCAACCTGGGTGGTAATACTATTTGGGCGGGCAGGGCGTGCTGGAGTGACAGCAGAGGCTATATGTCCTAGGGATGATTTTTTCGAGAGGGCAATTACCTCGGACAGCCTACGTGCAGCTACCAATTCTAGGGATACCCGGGTTTGAAGTTTAGATATTTCTTCATCGATGGCTATATTTGTGCGGGTGATGAAGTCGTCCATAGGGCCACAGATTTGTGAACCACCTTTGGAGGCTTTGCTACGTGTCATCCTAGTACTCATGGTGCTTACAATGAGATCAGGGTCGTCATTCGGCTTACTAATTAGGGAGCTTCAGTTTAAGCTAACCTGTCTCAGCACGATGAAACAATAACAAGCAGGTTAGGAGCAATAAGGGGGGTGGGCCTGGGCCGTCCTCTGCCGTCCTCGAACGGCCTCAAACGGCCCGCTCTTAGCCCGGTCTTCGCCCCGGCCGTTGCCCCGCGCGCGTCCCGCGTGCGCGTTGTCCACACAAGCTATGAAGGAAAAACAAGAGGAAGGGGCGGGAAGAGGACCAGCTGCGGCCGATCCACGCCGCTAGGAATGCTGGTCCTCGCAGTCCCGCCTCTACCCCTGTTGACCAGATGACAGCTTGCAAGGGGCGCGTTGGTGCTCAAAGCACGTGAAGGGAGGCAGAAAGGATGTTCCCCAGAGAGAGTCTAAGCCTACGAGCGGCTCCCGCGAAGCGGGGGCCGCGAGGCGTGGCAAAGTGGCCAGACAGCAACAACACAGGAGCAGCGCTTCTTTGCAGGAAGGGTCCCCAAAAAGAAGAAGCATATTGAAAACATTGTGGAAAAGGCTTTTGAAGTAAAAAGGAAACTGTTTATTTTAGTATTAAACAGAATTCGATCACTAGATAAACCAATCCATGTAATGAAGGCCAAAAGTAGGAGGAAAAGAGTTATTAATAAAAAAAAAATTGTGATTTTTTTTTTGGGAGAATGGAAACACAGTTCCAGTTCAGAGCCTTTTTTTAACGAAGACAGTTATTCACTGAGCAAAAAATTATTGTATGCAGTTGACACCAGTGCTAGAAGTTATGAGGTTAGCGACGGTTGTCCAATTGAGAAAGAGGAAATGGGTGAAAGAAATGCAGAAGAAGTGATAGCTGATGAAGTTTTAGGGAGACGTGCTAAAAACCCTGTGTACACTTGGGATTGCAGCAGTATTTGCAGTGTACGACAGGAATCTATTGAAAAATTATGTAGTTTCTTGAGAGCCTATACTAAAAAAAGTGTAAAACAAAAGATTAAGCTGTTGCAAGGACTAGACCCTTGCAGAGTGAGAAAACATACTGGTTTGCAAGGTCATTCTCTGGCTTGTCTTTCTAGGAAAGTTTGTCAAAGTGTTTTTCACCATTTCAGAATGCTGGCAGTACATCATACTCAAATGCGGAAGTTAGTGAGAAGGTTGTATTAGGCAAAAAGTCCAGCACTAAAGTTAAGTGAGTTGAACAGTGCTCTTTTGCGTGGGTCAGTATCAGATGTGAAGCAGGTCTGTGATGATATTGAGTTTTGATACTTTGGTCCTCAGCAAGAGAGTGAAGAAACTGACACATTAGTAGAACAAAATGCTAAAGACAATGTACAACCCGTAATTACAGAAAAATTTGAGGATGAAATCACAAAGTTTAAGGTAATTTCAGGTGAAAGACCAAATGTTTCTTGTATTTGTTGTCGGCGAAGTCACTATAAAAATCAGACTAGGGCTGTCAAGCTGTATTTAAAAAGTGAAATAGAAGATAATGATAAGTGGATGGAATTTGCAACTTATTTGCTGGTAGAAGATTGTTTTGATTTGGGATGTGAGCAGCGTATTTGCAAATATTGTTATAACAAATTAGATGAGAATAAAATGCCTGCTAGAGCTGTTCATAATAATCTAGAGTTGGTTGCTATTCCTCCAGAGCTGATTTAAATACGTATGAGTCTATTCTTATACAATGTGTTCACCCGTTTCAGGCTATTGTTCGTATGGAGCCCAAAACAGGTAAATTACTTCCATCAGAGTTGCAAAGAGGATTGAAAGGGAGAGTTGTGTATTTACCGTTAGATTTAAGGAAAAATATTGAAACTATTGGTGTAGACCATGCAGAAAATGAGCCACTAGTCATTCTAGTTAATGGTGTTCCTAGTAAGAATAAGAACATTTGGCAAGAGTTAGTGGATGTTAGAAAAGTGCAAAAGGCATCATTGTATCTGTTAAAAAATAATGAGTACTATAGAAATGTGTTTGTAGGAGAAGAAGAAATAGATTTAGCAGAAGATACTGAAACATTAAGTGGACAAATAGAAAAAGTGGACATGTCCAGATGTGAAGAAATCTATGAACATTACAGTGTACATCCACTTCATTCCAAAGAGGTGATGGGGAATACAATTGAGTTGTTTCAAATGAAAAAAGCAACAGGAAGTCCCATGAGTGTATGGGAAGAGAGCTTGGATGCTGGTTGTTTCCCGCAGTTGTTTCCAACAGGAAAAGGTGGACGATATGATGAACGTCCTGTGCAGATTCCTGCATCTGAATATCGGACAACAAGATTATATGCAGAAGATCCAAGATTTCGACAATGTATCCCTTATATGTTTCATCTTCTGTTTGCAGTAAATCACATTTTAAAAACTGGAATGCATCTTCAAAATGTAACTGCAAAGGATTGTATGGATAAAGTGCATCAGAGAGATGATCATTTAGAATCTCAGTTGATTAATCTGATGGCATGTCAGCGTGGGACTAATGAATATTGGTACCGTCGATATGGAGAACTGAAATGTATGCTACGGAACTTGGGAACTCCTACATGGTTTGTTACACTAAGCTGTGCTGAGTATGCTTGGGATGATTTACCTGAATTTCTTCGAGAGGCAAATTCCAATATAAAAAATATTGAATACAAGACACCTGGAGAATTGTGCACTTTGGATCCTGTCAATGTATGCAGATATTTCAATCATAGATTTGAAGCTATGATGTCTTTCATCTGCAATAAAAAAGAATCCTCCTCTTGGAGAAGTTGTGGATTTCTTTTGGAGAAAAAAGTATCAAGCAAGAGGTGCTCCTCACATACATATGTTGTTATGGATCAAGGACGCCCCCAAATTTGGAACAGATTCAGATGAAAGTGTTTTGTCTTTCATTGAAGATTATGCTACATGTGCTCTTCCCAATAGCAGAGAAGATAAAAACTTAAAACAACAAGTCTTACGATTTCAAAGCCACAGGTGTGGAAAATACTGTCGACGAAAGTACAAGTCAAAGGATAAGTTCCTTACCAAATGTCGTTTTGGATTTCCACGTCCTGTATTATCCAAAGGAAGAGTGAACAGTTTTAGATCAGCTATGCGACATACCATCACAAGAAAGTCTCAGAAAAACACATACAACTTAAGAAGAAGCAAAGAATCGAAATACATAAATGACTACAATCCAGTTATTTTATCCATGTGGAACGCTAACATGGATATTCAGTATGTTGCGGACAATTCCATTGCTGTTGCTCGATATGTAACGTCTTACATTACTAAATCAGAAAAGACTGAATTGAAAGACATGTGGGAAGAGATTTCTCACGAGAAGACTCTAAGTAAGAAATTATGCAGTTTCAGTTTGAAGATGTTATCGCATCGTGAAATTGGAGCATATGAATGTTCAGATCGATTATCATCTGCAAGTCTATATTCCAAAAGTAGAAGAATCATTTGGGTGAGTCTAGGTCTTGCAGGAATGCGAAATCGGGTACTGAAATCTGTTCAAGAAATTGAATATTTAGCAGAAAATGAACCAGAAAGTACAGATATTTTGAAAACGAATATGTTGGACACATACTACCCAAATAGAAGTCATCATCTTGAGAACATGTGTCTCTATGAAGTGCTGCAAAACTACACTTTTAAAAGGAATACTACAGAGAACATCAACGATGGAAAATATGGAGTGATTGGTTCCGAAGGATGTCTGGTGAAACAAAGGAAAGGAAATTTAATTAATCACAGGAAACTGAGTTGCGACACTGCTGACAAAAGGGAATTTTACTATTTAGCCCTTTTGCAAATGTTCAAACCATGGCGTTCAGAACTGGAATTACTTGGAGATTTTCCCAGCTATGAAGATTCATTTAATGCTTCTAAAGATAGCATACAATGCAGTGCTTTCGCAAATTATGTCAAAATGTTGAATGATGAAATTGATCAAGAAGCTACAATTGCAGCTGAGATTGCTAGAGACAGTTTTGTAAGGATCGCGGATGTTCTGCAGGAGCGTCTGGAGTCGTGAAGAGACGTCCACAGTCGTCCCCCGTGTTCCTCCGACTCTATCAAACTCTAGAGTGCGGAGAACCCACCGGGGAAAACAGGGAAACAAAACAAGGATAGGTGGGGGGATCCGGTAGGTCTTGATGGGTGATTCTGGCAGGAGGAACAGCAGGAGCGTGATGGATCGTGACAGGACAAACAAGAGGGTCTCCCAGCTGTAATATAAAGATGGTTAGTGGAATATCTCTGTACCGCCACCTATGCTCCTTCAATTCTGTACTTCCCCAACACCTACCAGGAATATCGTCAGCTGCTTATGTATGAGTCTGTGGGAACAAGCAGGTGTATTCTAAGTAGTAGTTCCTGTGCGGGCAGCTGCGGGGAGTAGGTATAAAGAGATGGTAAACTCAGGGGGTAGAGTATGCCTCTATTTCATAGGAGAGGAGTGGGAAGATCAAATACCTTGCTTTCTGTGAAGAAGAGCGGGAAACCTAACCCCCTACTCAATGGTCCTCGCAGTTATCACCACCGGATACCTGATAGAAGCTCAGGATGACGTAGGGGATGGATATATACCGGGTGAAGGTGAAGGTGAAGGTGAAGGGGAGTAAATGATACTGGGGGCGTGGTACAAACACAAAGGAAAAGACTTCAAATATGCACAACCTTGGAGTTACCTTAACCGCAGGTAATAATACAACTATACACACGCCTGATAAGGCTTCAAATAGGACTCTTTAAGAAGTGAGGCGTTGGTCTGAAGACACCCAGACAGGAAGCGCTGGCAAGGGAGATCACGCTCCGCCAATCTCCTTCTAATTCCCAGGTAAGGAGCGACGCGAGACAGGAAACCCCTGTACATCAAAACACCCAGCAGACCTTACTTGAATGTTGATACTACAACCAGAGGAAGCGGGTGTAACCCTCGCCAAATATCCTGGAGAGAGAGGACCCCGTCAGCGCCACGCATCACCAGGATCCACAACGCAACAACCACCGGAGCCGGGAATGGTCCGCGACTCACAACAGGAAACCGGAACTACAGCTACAGGAAGTCAGGCAACACACTCGGGACGGAAAAGGGGCTCAATGCTAGAACGCGAAGCGGCGTTTACACGCTCTTCGCCCCTTATATACTCACTGCCTGAAAGTACAAGTCAAAGGATAAGTTCTATACCAAATGTCGTTTTGGATTTCCACACCTACAACTTAAGAAGAAGCGAAGAATCAAAATACATAAATGACTACAATCCAGTTATTTTATCCATGTGGAACGCTAACATGGATATTCAGTATGTTGTGGACAATTCCATTGCTGTTGCTCGATATGTAACGTCTTACATTACTAAATCAGAAAAGACTGAATTGAAAGAAATGTGGGAAGAGATTTCTCACGAGAAGACTCTAAGTAAGAAATTATACAGTTTCAGTTTGAAGATGTTATCGCCTCGTGAAATTGGAGCATATGAATGTTCAGATCGGTTATCATCTGCAAGTCTATATTCCAAAAGTAGAAAAATCATTTGGGTGAGTCTAGGTCTTGCAGGAATGTGAAATCGGGTACTGAAATCTGTTCAAGAAATTGAATATTTAGCAGAAAATGACCCTGAAAGTACAGATATTTTGAAAACCAATATGTTGGACACATACTATCCAAATAGAAGTCATCATCTTGAGAACATGTGTCTCTATGAAATGCTGCAAAACTACACTTTTAAACGGAATATTACAGAGAACATCAACGATGGAAAATATGGAGTGATTGGTTCTGAAGGATGTCTGGTGAAACAAAGGAAAGGAAATTTAATTAATCACAGAAAACTGAGTTGCGACACTGCTGACAAAAGGGAATTTTACTATTTAGCCCTTTTGCAAATGTTCAAACCATGGCGTTCTGAACTGGAATTACTTGGAGATTTTCCCAGCTATGAAGATTAATTTAATGCTTGTAAAGATAGCATACAATGCAGTGCTTTCGCAAATTATGTCAAAATGTTGAATGATGAAATTGATCAAGAAGCTATAATTGCAGCTGATATTGCTAGAGACAGTTCTCAAGACAGTCAAAGTTCTGCTGCACTGAGTCAAGATCCACTAGGACAACCAATTGTTGAAAATGAAGCAGCGATTGCAATTAATGAGGTGGAAACAGCAATGTATCAAGCTCAAGAAGATGCAATACAGTTAGGAAACTTGGTAACAACTAAATGTTGAACAGAAACAAATATATCTGCAAGTGAAAGAGCAGATTGACCATGGATTACTTCATGAAAAGAGAGGGTGCTCATGTACATCATTTCAACCTATCCGAATGTATGTGAGTGGTCAAGCTGGAACAGGAAAAAGTTTCTTAATTAAAGTAACTACAAGTTATCTGCAGAAAACAACTGATTCGCATTTGTCTTGTGTTGTCACTGCTCCAACTGGGTTGGCAGCACATAACATTAAAGGAATTACTTTACATCGTTTACTAATGCTGCCAGTAGAGCATGAGAACAAATTGGAATACCACAAACTATCTGGAGAAGCTTGTTGTGATGTTTCAAGAGTTCTGAAGAAAATGAAACTTCTCATTATTGATGAGGTGAGCATGGTCTCAAACTTGATGCTTGCCTTTGTGCATTTAAGAATGCAGCAAATTCTTAAAACCGAGTATGACGTGTTATTTGGAGGAAAACACGTCATAGTTTTTGGTGATCTACTGCAACTGACTTGCCCATGAAGATACCAGAAAGTCTCTTGGCAGTGTTGGTAATGGGAACATTTGGAGTAATTTTGAATACAAAGAACTGACAACAAATATGCGACAGGCAAATGATGCTGAATATGGAAGAATTCTTCAAGATATAAGAATTGGAATTCTTTCAAAACAAGGCAAACAAGCTTTGGAGAGTCGATTACTTTGCTATGTCTTTCCAAATGAAAATGCAGTTCCTGCAAAAGTGTAAGTGGAAATTGCTAAAAATAAGTCCGTGATTTGCTTAATGCCAACACTGCGCGAGTGTTCCATATTCAACGAAGAATTATTAAAACTGGAAAATGAAGAAATTGTAAAAATGGAAGCCATTGATAAAATACTGCATGAAGGAATCACTATTATTTTGACGGGAAAGTTGAGATCAAAACTGGATTGTTTAGAAAAAAAAAATATCTAAAACTGCTGGTTTAGAAAAGACACTATATGCGTGTGTAAACTGTCGCGTAATTTTAAGGCGTAATTTGGATGTAGAGAAAGGTTTAGTTAATGGTGCAATGGGTAAAGTGGTGGATTTTGTGAATTATCAGAAAAAAGAAGGAATTGAATTTTTGAAAATTAAATTTGATCAGATTGATGAAGTTAAAGAAATTGGTCATTGTTCAGTTCGTTTTTTGCTTGTTAAAGATTTATATGTCCGTAGGAAACAATTTCCATTTTCTCTGGCATATGCAGTGACTACTCATAAATCTCAAGGATTAAGTGTAGACAGTGCATTGGTGAACATTGGATCTACTGTATTTAAAGAGGGTATGGCATATGTAGCTTTGTCGCGAGTCAGAACATTATCTGGTTTGTTTTTGATTGATTTTGATGAGACAAAGGTTACTGCAGATGCAAACTGTGTAAAAGAGTATAATAGGTTAAGAAGGGTGTATGCTCCAAATTTAGGTCAATATCCTGTATTTGAAAAGCGTGTGGTTGGTCGAAAAAGAAGGTTAGAGAATATCTGTTCTGAAGGTGTCAAGAAGGGAAATGAACAAGATAATGTTGTAATTGCAGGTAAAAAGTAATTGGACACTGAGATTGTTGGTTGTCAGTTTGAAAATAGTTCTGGTGTCAACTGCTATGCTAATGTAGTGGTCAATGTTGTTTTTTATCTGGAAGGTTTGCAAGAACAAATTATGCAGAATCGGGAAAAAAGATTTTGTTCTCTGTTGCATTCTGTTTATGAAAAATTGACAACAGATAGAAGTAAAATACAATCTGTTTCAGATGTTCGTAGTCTTTTGGATGTGTGTTCTGGTTCTACTCAATTGACACAAAATATCCAACAAGATGCTCAGGAATTTTTAATGTATATGCTTACCATTTTTGAAAGTGAAGGTGTAGAAATAGAAAATATTTTTGGCCTTTCTTACAAATGGGAACATTATTGTGAAAATTGCATGTATACATGTAGCACCAATGTAGACACTGAGAGATTTCTGTATTTAACATTACCAGACTGTAAATCAGTGTCTTTCAATAAATTAGTTAAAGGTGCAATTCAAAACATGGACTGTAGACAATGTAAATCAGAAATGTTATCCACATTATTCTTAACAAAATATGGAAAATACATAATTTTAATGATGCAACGTTATACAGCTGACGGAAGAAAATTGGATACTTTAATAAAGCAATTTGTAGCAGCACAACTATCAATATCAGGAAGGACTTTTGTAGCAATTGCAATAATTTTCCATGATGGTCCTTCCACCACATCTGGACATTACACTGCCTATCTAAAATGTGAGAAAGGCTGGGCACTTTGTAATGATTCCCAGTTGGTTTTTAAACAACGTTTGCCTAGGGAATTACAAAATTCCTACCTAATATTTTTAAAGTCAAAGTTTTAGGAAGATAATTCCCTCTCTGAGGCAGTTATTATTATAATTTAATAGGACTACCATTGGACAATTTACATAAAGAAGGAGTGCAAAAATACCACTTGGCCTCAAGGAAAGGTATATTTTTGAATTATGGACTTTTTGGTGGTCATTGATTCGGTGAATATTTTAATGTGGCAATATTTACAGTTTTTATAAGTTAAAGTTATAAAATTTTGTAAGCTGTAAGCATTTCATATATGTGTGATTTGTATTTTCTGGTATTTTACTGAGAATAGCATGATGGGTTTTTTGGTTTTTTTTAACAATCTTTCTGATTGGTTTTTTTTTGCCCAATGTTGGTGATGAGTGCGATTGAAATCACTATTTCTAGTGAAATTCAATATATTCTGAGAACAGCAAAAATGGCAAACAAATTACTTTGTAGAAATTATGCTGTGTTGTAAAAAATGTATTATTACATGTTATAATTTTTTTTTTCTTTCACAGATCCAAATTTTAAAATAAGCAATTTATATGAATTTAGATTGCAATGAAAATCTGAAAAAAATGTATACCATTTTTTATTCCTGTTACTGTGAAGGTAAGTTTAACTAAGTCTCAATATGCAGAATGAGAATGTCTGCAAGAAGCTACAAAGTTGAAACACGTTTCTAAAAACACTCTGTTTATACCTATGTAGTTTTGAAATCTGACCATAATCAGATATCAGGTGACCTGCAAAAAAAGAGATTTTGAGGGGTTCACAATATTTCCCATTGTACCTATTGAAGGACCGCAATCATTTCAATCATTCTTCTTTGAACATCTTTGCAGACAAAACTCTGTGCTTACCTTCTATCATTCGCAAGGAATTTTAAATCCTGAAATATGTCACTTTTTGTAACATAGTTATTGCGCAAGACACTCTTTCATATTTACAAAGAGAGGAAAAGGCACTCTGTGCACTTTTTATACTCCATGTTAATACAACCTCATTATGCACACCACTTTGCGTTGAAAGGGTGTTCTATAAGTGTTGTTGTGCATGATTGCACTGAATACTCATAGAACAAGACACATGTCTAGATTTATCAGAAATCATAAATCTCGATATGTGTGTGAATGCTGCACCATTCTAAAATTGGTGTAGGAAAGCACAACAAGGAGAATTGTTTTCATTTCTCCACATTTTTATATCTTCAATGCATGCTGAAATGTTCAGCATACATTGAAGGAATAAAATGCATTTTCTCATTGTTTTTGTGCAGGAAGGTGTGTCTTCCTGCAGAAAAACAAACAGCACATGACACAGATATCCTTGCACTATGGTGCAAGGGTGCCTGTGTCACCACATGGCTGCAGTTTAAGCAGCCGTGCAGAGAGAAGCATAGATTTGCAACATATTTATGTACATATGTTGCATCCCTGTGCTTCGGAAGTACTACAGCACACTGCAGTTAAAGAGGTTTCTGTGTGATGCTGCAGCACTTCCTCATAGTTCTGCACTTATACATTCACCATACGCTACTAATGCATTCATTCAGTCAATTACGTACTACACATACATTCATCTAAACTTTCACACACTAACAAAGAAATTTAGCTCTTTTTTTAAACCAGGAAAGTTAGTTCTTAGAAGAACTTTTTTTTTTCTTCTTTCTTCTTTTATATTTTTTGGGGGGGTTTCTGAACAATTTTACATTTTTTGGGGGTTTTCTGCAAAAAAAAACCACAAAAGAAAACAGGAGGAACCGAACAATGAACTTCAGGGAACAAACAAAAAAACTAGCAACTGTGACTTTCTTGGCGGCGGCAGATCAGATCGATCGACTGCTCACCGTAGCACAAAGTCGCATTGCACTTAGTGCAGAGCACTTTTAAAAATTTAAATTGAGGACGGATGTCCAAATTTTGGGCTGATGGATGCACTCTTGAAGTGCTCGGCTGCGATGAGGTGGAAGACGCAGGAGCAGGAGTGTCTCTCATCCATCGGCATTCTTCTCATGCAAGATTGTTCGGATGAAGGGTCCTCAGGTGCTTCATCATACTTGCTGTGCCGCACGAGTATGTCTTGTTAGGATCCCCTCGCGACAGCACTCTTTTGCAAATCTTGCACGTGACCAAGGTGGCATTGGTCTTCGTTTGCCCCTCGGGAAAAGTAAAACATTTCCACACCACAGATGAAAAACGTGGTGTGCGTGGTGTCTCCTCCAAAAATTCATCCTCAGATGTATGAGGAGATGCAGGTGATGCCTGCTGCCCTGAAGCCATTTTTGGTTGAAAAAAGTTAGAGCTAAGTGAAATCTTAGTCCCAAAAATCTTCTTCTCTGCAAAGAGATGCTCCTCCAAAGAAGGTGAAAGAAGAATGATTGAATTGGGTGGGGTCTTTCAATAGTTAGAACAGGAAGTGTAATGAACCAATCAAATCTCTTTTTTTGCAGGTCACATGGGATCCGCGCACCCTGCGCTTAGGCAGCACGCACCCAGCGCGCATCCGCGAAATTGAATTAAAAAAGAATATAGGATTATATGTCAAAATATATTACTTTTAAGACTAGTTTAGAGTTTGTCTTCAATTAATATTTACATGAAATACATATATATGTTTTTTTAAATGTTAAATATTTTGCGGGATCCGCACACCTACCGCATCATAGACACAGATGACGCATCGCGGAAGCGCGTAATCGTCGCGTTACGTACATCGAATGTGTCACGTATAGGCTGGGAGTCGTGTACCGGTCGCATTGCGATCGTGCACTAAACACGTACCCAACGCATACCATGCGCGGATGCAATCGATAGGGATCGAGAACGGTGCGCATAGGGTGCGCGGATCCAAAAAACATGGAAAAAAATATATAAAATAAAGTTTTGAACATAGAGTTAAAAAATATTTTAAAAAATATAAAAAGATATGTTTGAAAAACCCAATAAAAACAAATAATATTTTTTAATTTTTAAAAGAATTGAAAAAATAAGTTTAAAAAATGGTGATAAAAAACATAATTAATGAAATTGACACACTGAATTTGAAAAATTTAGAAATCCAATGAAAATCATTAAACATGATATCTTTAGAGATAAGTTATAGATAGGAATTAGCATTTAAAACACCTTTGAAATTCACTGAAAAAAACAAAAGTTTCAGGGGCGTTATAGTTAGGAATTAGCATTTAAAAAACCTTAGAAATTCACTGAAAAAACCATAGGTTTCAGGGGCGTTATAGTTAGCTGGACATTTCCCTCGTACAAAACCCTAGAAATTCCCCTGTTATAGTTAGTTCAGCTAACTATAACTCGCGCCCCCGCAATGCACTACTGATGACGTCACGTATTACATCACTCATGACATGGTCAGTGACATCACTGATGACATCTCAAATGACATCACTGATGACATCACTGATGACATCATCCATGTGATAAATTAGTGCATCTTCTCACACCCTAATATAACCTTTGATACACCGGCTCAAAATTTCAGATGGCCATTTTGAAAACCATAGATACTCCAATACCAATAACTACATACCCACTCATTGACTCTTAGGTCTACATATATCTCCACTCACTCACCTGTACAGTCACTCATACTTACAGTCACTCCGTACAAGACTATCATATGCATTTATACACCTATATAGACACTCACACACCGCCAATCCTCCATTGAGGTACTGACACACCTAGTCAGTCATGCAAATAATTAAACACAGTCCAATTTACTCACCTATACAGTTAAACACAAGTTCACTTACTCATAAAAATACTAACACATTCTGACGCTCTTATACCATTACTAATACAAGCACACACTCATCCATACAGCCACTCCCGCACTCACACACTCTCACATATAGATAGTTATATTACACACATATACACTGCGTTTCACATATGTAGTTACTGACACATGTACAACTGAGATATACATTAAATCACTAACACACCCATACATACACTCACCAGACCATACAGTCCATCACAGTTGCACTCTTAAAACCATGCACCCATAGAATCACCCACTCACACATCTATGCACAGAGTCACACACACCCTACCCACACACACACTCAGGCACCCATACAGATACTCAGACAACCAATCAATACCCATATAGACACTCATATAGCTATTCACAAAACCATGCAGCCACTTATACACCAACACACAGACACATACAGACATTCACACAGTTTAGTCACTAGTCTGCAGTAAGATATGTTTAATGACTCACTTATAAAGTCAGTCAGACACCTAGAAAATCATCCATTCACACACTTATACACCCACTCATTCTTCCATAGGTCTTTCCCTATATATATTAAACATATTAAAACTCTACAGAAACACAGACTCGCTGGATGACGTCTTCAGTGATGTCATCAGTGATGTCATTTGAGATGTCATCAGTGATGTCATCAGTGATGTCACTGACCATGTCATGAGTGATGTAATATGTGACGTCACCAGCAGTGCATTGCGGGGGCGCGAGTTATAGTTAGCTGAACTAACTATAACAGGGGAATTTCTAGGGTTTTGTACGAGGGAAATGTCCAGCTAACTATAACGCCCCTGAAACCTATGTTTTTTTCAGTGAATTTCTAAGGTTTTTTAAATGCTAATTCTTAACTATAACGCCCCTGAAACCTTTGTTTTTTTCAGTGAATATATATATATATATATATATATATATATTACCTACTGGCAGTCGCCAGTAGGTAGTTATAGTTAGGACCTATTTTCCATAGGAAATCCGCAACATTCTATTTGGAATAACGTTGGCGTCGATTGATGAATCTTCGTGAAATTTTCCAAACTTTTGGCCAGCTCCGGTCCGCTCCTATCCTGAAAATTTCACAGTGATTCATCAAGCGGGGGCCGAGAAAAAAGGGGGGTCCCAAAACACGTTTTCCCCATGCATTTTCCCATAGGACCTGTTGACGCAGCTACAGCCCGAAGTGCTGAACGGAATTACACCAAATTTGGCAAAGAGGTAGTCCTCAGTTCAGACTTGTGCCTTTTGCTTAAATGGTGTAAATCCGTTCAGTAGTTCCTGAGAAAATCAAAAGTAAAATCACATATATATCTGGGCGGAGCCTAACCACACATCTCATCGTGAGATCTGATTGGCTGTCAGCACTTCATCCAAGAAGTGTTGGCAGCCATCTTGGGACCAATATACATGATAGCCCCTCATTAAAAAGCATTGCAGTTAATAGAAGGTTTTAAGACTTTAGTTACATTATAAATCATTTGTTGATGGTACCATACTCATTTTAGGAATTGTGGTGTGTTCTAAGGTGATTTTACCATGTGAAAAAGCCTTCTGCTGTGATATCATGAATCATGTTTGAGAGAAAACTATTTTCTCATGCTTTTCCCACAGAGGTTTGGAAGGTGATCTATAAGCTAAACTGAGAGCGTATTTTCTGTAAATTCACATTATCTTTCTCAGTCATGTGAGAATGAAGTCTGACATTCTCAGTAAAACATGTACATCCAACAAGGGCAGAGACTGTCAGTTGATTCCTTTGTGTTCTACTGCAGCTTCCCAGAGTGTTCTAAAGAACAACTTGAGCGCTAACAGTCCTACTTATGACAAACGTATGGCACACCTGAAGCCATCTTGGTTGGAATAAAGTGGTAACTCTTAAAACATTTAATTTAAAAAGGAACAGAATGAGGGGGTTCATTTTGCCCCAGAAAGTATGATTAGTGCTGCAGAAAGAAAAATTAGGGCACATTTTGAGTGACTTCTCAAATCCTCTTCTATTTCATTAAAACATTCTGACATGCAGACTGAAACATGCACTTTCAATACCAGCAGCAGACTTCCTGGTGAGCAGAAGCTTTACTACAGTGATCTAATAAGCAACTGGAGTGCTAACATTCTGAATTTATAGCAAAGGTGTGACATATCTGAATGCCTTCTTGATGGAATCAAAGTAAAAAACTGAAAGTATTTCCTACTGAGGAGACTGTAGTAAATGAGGAAATTAGAAAACATCATAACAAATAAGTCTCCCAAAATGGCCACCAGAGACAAAAGAGCCCAGACGTAGCGCAAGTATAGCCCAATGACAGAATGTCCCAGAGTGTTCTAACGAACAACTAGAGCGCTAACAGTCTTACTTTTGACAAAAGTATGGCACACCTGAAGCCATCTTGAATGGAATAAAGTGGTAACACTTAAAACATTTAATTTACAAAGGAACAAAATGAGGGGGTTCATTTTGCCATAGAAATTATGATTAGTGCTGCAGAAAGAAAAATTAGGGAACATTTTAACTTTTCAAATCCTCTTCTATTTCCTAAAACAATTCTGACATGCAGACTGAAACATGCACTTTGAATACCAGCAGCAGACTTCCCTGGTGAGCAGTAGCTTTACTACAGTGATCTAATGAGCAACTAGAGTGCTAACATTCAGAATTTATGGCAAATGTGTGACAAATCTGAATGCCTTCTTGATGGAACCAAAGTAAAAAACTGAAAGTATTTCCTACCGAGGAGACTGCAGTAAATGAGGAAATTAGGAAACTTCATAACAAATAAATCTCCCAAGATGGCCACCAGAGACAAAAGAGCCCGAATGTAGCCCAAATATCACCCAGATGTAGCCCAAGTATAGCCCAATGACAGAATGTCCCAGAGTGTTCTAACGAACAACTAGAGCACTAACAGTCTTACTTATGACAAAAGTATGGCACACCTGAAGCCATCTTGATTGGAATAAAGTGGTAACACTTAAAACATTTAATTTACAAAGGAACAAAATGAGGGGGTTCATTTTGCCATAGAAATTATGATTAGTTCTGCAGAAAGAAAAATTAGGGCACATTTTGACTTCTCAAATCCTCTTCTATTTCATAAAAAAATTCTGACATGCAGACTGAAACATGCACTTTGAATACCAGCAGCAGACTTCCCTGGTGAGCAGTAGTTTTACTACAGTGATCTAATGAGCAACTAGAGTGCTAACATTCAGAATTTATGGCAAATGTGTGACACATCTGAATGCCTTCTTGATGGAACCAAAATAAAAAACTGAAAGTATTCCCACTGAGGAGACTGCAGTAAATGAGGAAATTAGGAAACTTCATAACAAATAAATCTCCCAAGATGGCCACCAGAGACAAAAGAGCCCAAATGCAGCACAAATATCACCCACATTGTAGCCCAATGACAGAAGTGTGCAAAACACTTATTTTTTGTGTATTTGCAGTTTTATATAGTGCAGACTTGTCAGGTATTGGAGTGCTTTACATGAGCATTGGTTACATCACACAAGATCAAATTCATTTTGGTTGTAGACATGGGGAGATTAAGTGATTTGACCAGAATCACAGACTGTTGAGCTGAAGCAGAAACTCCAACCTGGTTTCCCAGTTGCAAAGTCTGCAGCTCTGGAAGTAACACCACATCCTCTCCCCTAGGTGCAACATTTAATGAAGTGGTCAACTGGATAAAAAAACATAAAGATTACAAATAATTTAAAAGTTCTTTGTCGCTATTTGAAAACTCAGAAAATATGTCCTCATTTTAGTTTTTTAGAGCACTAACCATAATTTTGATGCAAATAAGACCCTCTCATATATGTAATTTCTAAAGGAAATACTCTAGGTATTACAGTTTTGATTACATCAAGATGACGTCAGGCGTTCCACACTTTTGTAATAAATATAGAATGTTAGCAATCTAGTTGTTCATTGGGATACTGTTGAGAGGCAGAGGCCAGGGGCACGGACTCTGAAAATTGAAGGCAGGTAGGAGAGTGCAGAGGCAACAATTTGACCACACTGGGCAGGCAGGAAGGGCAGTGGCAGCACAACAGACTATGGAGGGCAGTGGAAAGGGGGGCAGGGGCAACAAACCAACAATACAGGACTGGCAAGAGAGGCTGTGGCAATATAATAGACCATTGTGGGCAGAAGGAAGAGGCAGTGGTAGCACAACCATACATGCCAACAGACCCGTTTCCGCCAGGAAACGTCCAATGTTTTTAAGCTCAAATGGGCTTTATTTGATCTGTCTCCTGTCTACAATCTCCTCTTTTTCAATGTAACTCAAAGGGGAAAATCAATACCACCGTTTTTTTTTTTTAAATCTCCCTCTTACCAAGTTCCAAATGTTCGCAAGTATGGTATATTGGATCATGGTAGGCAGGAGGAATTGGGGTAGGGACATGGACTCGGATAACAGAGGACAGGAGGGACATGGAGAGGTGCACCAAACTGACCCTACAGGGCAGGCATCAGGGTTTGCAGCAGCACAATACGCCACACAGTGCATGCGGGACAGGAGTGCAGCACAACAATCCATAGAAAGCAATAGGGAGGGGACAGGACCATGCACATGGACAACAGAGAACAGAGGGGAAAGAGGCAATGGTAGCTAGCTGACCATAATGGACAGACAGGAGAGAAAGCTGCAGCATAACAGACCATAAAGGGCAGGAGGGACGGATCAGGGGCATTACAATGGAACAGACAAGCCAGGAGGGAGGGAATAGGGGTCTGCACATGGAAACAGAGGGCTGGGGGCAAGGGGGCAGGGCAGGAGCAGCAAGATGACCATGGAGGTCAGGCAGGATGGGCACTAGAAACAAGGCACACCATGGAGAGCAACAATGAGACTATGATGGCATACACACAGAACATGGAGGGAAGGTGGAGGGGGTCAGGGGCAGCTAGCTGACCACACAGGGAAGTTGGGAGGGGCCATGGCAGCACAGAAGACCATGCATGGCAAGTGGGAGGGTTAGTGGCAGCACAATGGCTATGCTGGGCAAGAAGGAGGGTGCAGGGACATGCACAAAGGACCATGGAGGATAGAGGGAGGGTCAGGACCTGGGCACAGACAAGAGAGTTCAGGGGAAGGGGCCTCACAACAGACCGTGCGGGGCAGGCAGGAGGAGCAGTTGCAGCACAACAACCAGGGAGGGCAGAAGGGTGAGGCAGTAAAATGGACCATGGAGGACAGGATGAAGGGGACAGGGGCATGGCATGTGGACAGGCAGGGTGGAGGTGTCAGGGACAGGTTACAGTCATCTGACAATGCTAGGCAGGTGGGAGGGGAGTGGCAGCTCAACAGAACACTCAGAGTAGATAGGAGTGGCAGGTCCATGGAACATGGTGGGCAAAAAGGATGGAGCAGGGGCATGCAAAAAGACATCGGAGGGCAGGGGGAAGGAGAATAGGGGCAGCAAGCTAAGCACAGAGGCTAAGCAGGAGGTCAATGATGGGCCATAGAATTGGGCAATGGAGGGCAGGAGGAGTGGACTGGTACATCATGCTAAATGGAGGGCAGTGGCAGCACATCAGACCATGCATGGCAGGAGGGAGGAGGCTAGCCCATGGATTCAGACAACAGAGGATAGGGAGGAGGTGGATGGGGCAGCAAGCTAACTGTTCAGAGAAGGTGGGTATTAGGAACTTTATTGTTTTTAAAATGTGTGTCTGTGCGAACTACTTAAAATATGAACAAGTATGCAGCATAATCTCACTTTTATTCAGGAAGAAGAGGACGTTTGTGACTGTGACTCAGGGCTCACTTGGCAGAAACACCCCCTGACCCTCCACCCCCATCGCAAAATGTAATGCCCGTGAAAAGGGTAGGTGGTCGCAGTGTTATATAGAACGTAGTATTAAGAGTACGATTGAAAATTAAAACTAGATATAGTATATGGTATAAACTATGCACCAAAAAGTGTGATATAAGATGAACCGGGGCGTGAAATATAATATGCAATACATTGTGACTCTAAAGTGAGGTTCGTCTCCTTTCCAGAGAGTAAAATAAAAAGTATTACACATCCGGCGGTGGATGTGTGTTTTATTAACCGTGAGGGGTGTTTCTTGCATAGTTTGGTCGAATTTTTGTCGAATCCACTTTGAATGGCTTGGTGTGCGTGTATATTAAATGTGCCCGTCAATAGCTACCCATGTTTGTATAAATAAACGACAAGGGTGTCTACTTGGAGAGTACCCACCAGCGGGGGCGCCGGGATTAGGCACGGTAGGGCGTCAGACACATCAGAGCTTCACTAGCAGTGTAAATACATTCCATGTGGATTCATTCTATGCATAGTCGCCTTTTAATGAATATCATGCAAATCGGCATGGTGATAGGTACATACGGTTTGTCCAGCATGTCCTAGGTGTTTCTATAAATATATATTTTTTTGTAAAATAATAAAAAATAAAGGCCGGCCCCGGGGGATGGGGTCCCCGGGGCCATAAGTGGCCTGAGGAGGGGGGCAACGCAGCCCCCTCCTAAAGAATAAAAAAAAAAAATAGGCCATGACCCGGGGGTTGGGGTCCCCGTGGGCCAATTAAGGCCTTGGGAGGGCCAAATTGATTTTTTTCAACAAAAAAACATTAGGGTGCAGTGCAGGCCCTGTGGGATGGGGTCCCCAGGGCCAGTAAATTAGAAAATGAAGGGGGGCCACACAGCCCTCCGTCTTAAAAAAATAAAAGAAATAAAAGACCGGCATCGCGCCGGAGGCCACGCCCCCTCCTTGCAGCACTCTGCAAACGCGCCCCCTGGCCAGTTGTAAGTTGGGGAATTAATTCCTCTTCAATACTGAGGGTCCCTGAGGGCCACCTAGCTCAACAGGTATCTCCAGTATGCGCCAGGGAGCTGTGTTGCAGACAGGTGTTCTGAGGCCACGCCCCTTTTTACACCTCTATGCAACGCAGCTCTGTGGCGCTTACTGGAGGTACCTAGTGGGCTAGTTTGACCCTAGGGACCCTTAGGATTCAAGGGGACTTAATCTCTCAACTTAGAACGGCCACAGGGCGCGTTGACACAGTGGTGAAGGGAGGGGACGGGGCCTGAGGTGACGTATGCAAACACGCCCTGTGGCACGTTTTAAGTTGGCAAAATAATTCCCTTTCAATCCTGAGGGACCCTGGGGGCCAACTAGCCCACCAGGTGCTTCCAGTAAGCGCCACTGCTCTGCGTTGCAGAGAGGTGGTGCAGGCCGTGCCCCTTTTTACACCTCTCTGCAATGGTGCTTACTGGACGTACCTAGTGGGCTATTTTGCCCCTAGGGATCCTCAGGATTCAAGGGGACTTAATATCCCAACTTAAAAAACGGCCACAGGGCGTGTTTACACAGTGGGGAAGGGAGGGGACGGCGGCCTGAGGTGACGTGTGTAAACACGCCCTATGGCGCGTTTTAAGTTGGGGAAATAATTCCCCTTCAATCCTGAGGGACCCTGGGGGTCAACTAGCCCACCAGGTGCTTCCAGTAAGCGCCACTGCGCTGCGTTGCAGAGAGGTGGTCTAGGCCGTGTCCCTTTTTACATCTCTCTACAACGCAGCTCTGTGGTGCTTACTGGAGGTACCTAGTGGTCTAGTTGGACCCTCAGGATTCAAGGGGACTTAATCTCCCAACGTAAAACGCCACAGGGCGTGTTTACACAGTGGGGAAGTGAGGGGACGGGGCATGAGGTGACGTGTGCAAACACGCCCTGTGGCGCGTTTTAAGAGGTAGTTTTAATACCCTGCCCTATTATATACTAGGGGCTTACAGAGGAGGCCATGCTGATCACAGGGGGACCCCAACGCATAGTGTTCCCTAGTGTATGTAGGTGTTTCCACTGTATTCTGAGTGTTTTTTAACATAGCACTGGCTCTAGGACTGGTTAGTCAGACTCAGTTACCACCAGTATCCGTCTGAAAATGTTGAGGGTACAGGATAATTTTGCAACAAGGCTTCTTTCTGCTCTTCTGTTTGTTCTTTCTGCACGTTATCCTTCTTCCTGCACTTTTCTTCGTCTTTTAGGACTTCTGTTGCTTCTTTCTGCATTTCTTTTTTTTCTTTCTGTGTGTTTTTTCTTCTTTCTTCACATGTCCTATCTCTGTAGGCATAGTTAGAAATTAGCATTTAAAAAACCTTTGAACATAGGCAAAAGTCCAGCTAATATAACGCCCCTGAAACCTATGGTTTTTTCAGTGAATTTCTAAGGTTTTTTACATGCTAATTCCTAACTATAACGTGCCTCATACCTATGGTTTTTTCAGTGAATATATATATATTCACTGAAAAAACCATAGGTTTCAGGCACGTTATAGTTAGGAATTAGCATTTAAAAAACCTTGGAAATTCACAGAAAAAACCATAGGTTTCAGGGGCGTTATAGTTAGCTGGACTTTTCACTCGTACAAACCATTAAAATTCCCCCGTTATAGTTAGTATATATATATATATATATATATATATATATATATTCACTTAAAAAACCATAGGTTTCACACATGTTATAGTTAGGTGGATATTTCACTCGTAAAAAACCAATGAAATTCCTCCGTTATAGTTAGTTCAGATAACTATAACTCGCGCGCCCGCAATCCTGCTCATGGCATCACTCATGACATCACTGATGACATCATCCTTGAGATAGAGTGGCGGTCGCGCGAGTTATAGTTATCTGAACTAACTATAACGGGGGAATTTCATTGGTTTTTTACGAGTGAAATATCCACCTAACTATAACATGTGTGAAACCTATGGTTTTTAAGTGAATTTGCAAGGTTGTTTAAATGCTAATTCCTAACTATAACGTGTGTGAAACCTATGGTTTTTTCAGTGAATTTGTATGGTTTTTTAAATGCTAATTTATTTATGTATTATTATTTTTTTATATATTTATTTTACAATAAACTACGTATTAAAAATTATTATTATTTTTTTTTGGTTTTCACCGTGCGCGCGATTTAAAAAAAACAAAAAACGTTTTTTTTTGTTTTTCACGGTGCGCGCACCCCCGCGATTTAAAAAAAAAAAATTCTGCCTTCGGGGTCCTTCAGGGACCCCCTGACAAAGGCTAGGGGGTCAGGAACTCTCTACCCTGCCCCCTTTTCACGTTCGCCACCTTCCTTTTTCACTCTCGCACTGAAAACAAACAAAATGGCGGCCGACACTTCCTGATTTCGACCGATTCGAACGTTGACTAACATGTAACCACCAATCAGAATTACGCTCGCGCACGTTATGGTGCTCGCACGGTGCGCGCACCCTGCGCGTGTATAGATATTGATATGCTTTTAAATGCTATTTTCTCAGGAAATACTGAACAGATTTACACCAGACCTGCAAAAGGCACTTCCTTGACCTTATGGCTACCTCTCTGCCAAATTTCAAGTAATTCTGTTCAGCCGTTCGGGCTGTAGCTGTGTCTAAAGGTCCTATGGGAAAATGCATGGGGAAAACGCGTTGTGGGACCCCCCTTTTTTCTCGGCCCCTACTTGTCGAATCAGCCCGAGACTTTCAGGGTAGGAGCTGAACGGAGCGCCCCATTAGTTTTGAAAATTTCGCGAGGATTCGTCAACCGGCGCAAAAGTTATTCAAAATAGAATTTTCAGATTTCCTATGGAAACACGATCCTAACTATAACTATCTACTGGCGACCGCCAGTAGATAATATATATATATATATATATATGTATATATATATATATATATATATATATATATATATATATTAAGAAAGGTTAGAAGTAGGATCAGTACATATACTGAGTGCCAAAAAGACTTTCACACGAACCATAACAAGGTGGACAATTCACTCCAGCGTGTAGACACCACCACCAGTGGAGTGGGTATGTTTTAGCCATGGAATTAAGGGAGATGAATGACATCTTATCTTAGCTTTACCTAATATACTGGGAATAATGATTGCACTATAAATCTGGATAGGGTCACTTTTGTATGTTGACTTAGCATACATAGAATAAAAGATTTTGCTGCGATTTATTAGCAGACAACTAGAGCCCACAGCATGAGTGACCGACATGGTCACAGCAAACCACTCCACTAAGCCTGGGCTGAAATTCTGTCCTCGAGCTTCACACTCCAGAATGGAGGGAACTCATATTCTGGTAAGGAACAACCAAAGGCAGACAATGAGATACAAGAAATGCATTTTAATAGAAATGTATAAAACAGAAATAATGGGATTATATTAGCCAAAAATACAGGGACATTCTCCTGGCAAGGGTAATCTTCTGGCTGTGTCATCAGAATTGCTGCCGCCTCTGTTGTGGTCTAGTGAGCCGATTGGAAACAGTGGAACCAGGAGATAATTTTTTATTGTTGTCAATAATCTTTTTATTTAAATTTTCAAGAGTACATCATTACATAGTGCCATTCAAATCCCTTCTCTTGTTACATACCATATAAGGCTATAGAGGTACGGTTGCTTCATGTCAGAGAAGGTGAATGTAGTCCAATGTATAATAAACAGCGAAAAAGCACTATAAGTAATCCTTATACATTAGTCAGCTAAAGCCAAAATCCCTCTGAACTCCCCCTCCCTCTCCTTCCCCCAAAACATTAAGGGTGCACAGAGTTTCCATGAGATGCATTTGCATGTATGGGTTGCCTGTTCTGTTCGGAGGGTCCCCAGAAATGTCTTCCCTGTGTCATCATCCCGAGCCTCCCTAGTGCCCCACCATTTTCTAGAATTGGAAGAGGTGATGTGCCCCGGTACATGTAGGGCACGCAAACAGGGAGTTTCATGTATTCCTCACGGACGAAACTTTTATGTACCCCAATACTGAGCAGAAATTCGATCATATGATCACATAATTGTACTGTTCAAAGGGATTTGTTCCGTGTTTTCTAACATGGGGTAATTACTTCATATGTTTTTTTTAACACTGTCCACCTAGTAACAATTATTACAATACCGGATTACATTGTTCATGTATATTATCTATGGATGACTTTTGCTAATTATGAATTGTAGCATGTGACACAAGTCACTTCTTTAGATGCGTCATTGCAATAACAATATAAATATTGTTTCACTAAAACTGTATTAAGCAGGCTTAGACATGTCACCTACCAACTGATTAGGTAGATATATTCTGTTTGTCTGTCTACTATTATGTCACTTTTGTTCCAAACATGGCATTTACTCCTTCTGTTTCCAATCTGATTTATCTAGCCAACCAGCTTTCTTTTCAAAATGGCTGTGCCATTCTCTGTCTAAACATATGGGAACCAAGTATATGTGCTATTACACAGTTTATTTTGTGACAATTGATATGTCACAATCACAAATTACGGAGTATTTATTTTATGTATAACATCTACGCTTTGACTTCTTGTAATACGTGTCTGTATTATCTGTTTAGACACAATTTACGACGTCGGACGGACGACAACGTTGCAGATACTGGTCAGTGGTCCCGACAGTCTAATTACGATGCGACCGCACATGGTGTGGTCGCATACTCACATTTCCCTATGGTAGCATGTGCTATGGCTGTAAACCGGCCGTAGCACAAGCTCCCATAGGGAAATGGGTGGTTATGTTCATTCCTGAACAGCGTAGCGGGCACCTCAGGGTGTCTGCCTCACGGTGCAGGGTTGAACCGAGGCTGCAACAGCAAACTGAAAGGGACTCTGCTAGCGGCCCCCAAACTCGATTTCCAACAGGCTTTCCATGTCAGAAAGCGTGGCATGGAAAGCCTGCCAGAAACTGAGCCTTGTAATTCGGATGGCATAAAACGCCGTCCATATGGATTATGAGCCGGTCTCCGACTGGTCAACGGGCTCCTTAAGCATGTTGTAATTCAGTCAGGATGACCCGCCGGTTTTACTTCTGACCGCCTAAATTGTAATTAGGCAGTCGGAAGTGAAACCGACGATCTCGGTTGGAAAGCCTCCGACCTAAGGTGGGAGGTTTTTTGACCAAGATTGTAATCTGCTCCAAAGTGATGATAAACAGCAGTAGTAGATATGTCACATACTAACAGACTATGTGGTTACACTAGTTTGAACTCTCTCTTGTACACAATTACCTTCAAGTCTAAACTTGACACTTATTTCATCCCCCTTCAAGTTTCATTTACTCAGTCTTTATGGTTATGTGTAAAAAAAGCATGTCTCAAACCTTTTCACCAACCGATAATGGCCACGCTGTTTCCCCTCCTTTGTATCACTATTTTAGTCCACTTTCTATAACTACACACGCCGGCACACATCAACATGCAGTGCACAACATTTCGCTTCCACAATCAGGACGCTACAGTTAAGGTCGGTTCTGCGCTGGTGCAAGGTGAGCTCCCAAACTCAAACTGCATTTATATATTCTTGACTTGAAAAGATATTATGATACGTATTGGCCACCCACTTTAATTTTTAATACTTTGGTTTTAGGAGTTTATCAGATCTCCAACTTAAATAGGCATGTTACCTGGTTCTTTTTCACTTTAGGACTTGTGGTGGCATACACCTTGCGGGAGCGCGCACGGGCGTGCCACAACCACGAGTATGTGCTTCGAAAAAGAGCAGACTGCGCGTGCACTCCCTCTCTGACGTCCCCTCATTGCTTTTACCGGGCATTCATCCAAGAGCAGACTGCGCGCTCACTCCCTCTCTGACGTCCCTTCATTGCTTTCACCGGGCATTCATCCCAGAGCAGACTGCGCGCGCACTCCCTCTCTGACGTCCCCTCATTGCTTTTACCGGGCATTCATCCCAGAGCAGACTGCGCGCGCACTCCCTCTCTGACGTCCCTTCACTGCTTTTTTTTTTTTACTAGAAACGAATTGCCTTTGCTAATGCCGGACCTAAAAACACAAATTTACTAGGAAGAGCAACAAAATACTGACGAGCATGCCCTGAAAGGGCTATAATATCTGGTTTCTTTAACTGTCATCTTTTCAGCAAGTCTCCTGCTCAGAGGCGTGAATGCAGTTCACGTGCGCCCCTACTGAGATAAACTAAACAATTTGAATTCCCAGCAATTTGATACAGTATTTCTCGTTCACTGTCGCCTATTGTCCAGAATTGCCCCCAGAAGACAAAGTGCCCTAAAACTCGATGGCTCGCATTCTGACAAGAGGCACCCAATTGTGGAGAAAATGATCCAGGAAGCAAACATTTGTGAGATTTAAAAACGTAAGAAGGCTTTCCAGAATACAGATGGGCCAGGATTGGTAAGCTAACATAATATAACATAGCATGCAATATAATATAAAACTGTCCGGAGCGGTTACACTCGCGGTTAAAAGTGTCTAGTCAGTTTACAGCAGCAAACTCCAGAATCGCATTCCCCTTCTTATGCAGCAAGGAAATGTCTCTTTCCAAAGTGTTAGGAATTGGTGTCAGCCAGCACAAAGCAAAACGCAAAAGACATTTTCCAGAAATATCAAAATAAGTATTTATAATAGAAGTGTGCCAAGCCTTTTACATCCCTTTTTTACTGCCTCTTTTCAATTTTGCAAGTAGAAATGTAGCCACCACACAACCGGCCTTCCTATCAAATCCCTCTGCCCTATTTGAGTCTATATTTTCCCTGCTACACCTTTGCCTACCTTCAGCACCATGCAGAGTCCCTATAACCTATCTCAAAGTCCACCAAATCTAGTTCCATTGCCAAAGTGACTAGCATTGTACTTGTAGTCCCGGACACTTCTAATCAACGAGTGTGTGCCGTGCCATTCCATACACATGGGGCCCCATTTACTGAGTCCTAGGTAGACTAGTACTTCTCCAGTACCTCGCCTAACATTGTGATGTTTGGCCCACCTTGAACAAACAAACGTTTTCTGGTACATCAATAAGATTAATTGCTTTATTGTAGGTCTTACCTAAAGGCCTATTGTGCACAACACCAAAAGCTCTAGTCTGCTTTGGGTCAGGTTGTTGCTCATGATTCGTCAGCTTTCTTATCTACGTCATCTGCTTGTTTCTAATTCAATGGCTGTCCTTGCTCTTGTGTTTGTTCCTCCCCTGAAACACATCTTTTTAACAGTGTTTTTGATTGCATGAGATGTATTCTTCAACTTCTTACTATCAGGGAGCTACTTTTGTCTTGCAGTAGTGCTTGTGCTTTCTTGCTCTCTCCACCAAGTGCTGCTTGCCTCTAAAATCCCTGTGCTCTAATTGATACCTCCTCAAGCTCACCAGGGCCTGCCCACCACACGTCGTTATTTTGGTTTGCAGCTTGACCAAGATGGCTGCACTGTCTATCCCTGCTCTGTGTCAAAGCACATCCTGGAGTCTGCTGAGGCAGGATGTGGTAGGAAAACATTGTTGGGTCCTCCTTGTAGTCTTCTTCTGGCCCGTTATGTTAGGGAGACTATATGCAGCTGAATCCCATCTCCCACCTCAATGTAGGCTGAAAGGCATGCATGCAGAAAAACCTTGAGGTAGTAGCAATTCCCTGCTCTCAAGCCTGAGGTCACTCCCAGGCGCATCAGACAGGGGTGATTATCTACACAATGAAAGCTTAATATTTGAAGCCAGGCAGAGTAACCTTTACAATGTGGTTGAAGCAGCATCACATGCTGTGTAAACTGTTTTCCACTCTATTTTGCTTTCGTATGAAAGTTGCCCTTTGTACTTCTTTACTCAACAAATTTAAATTTAAACAAGCATTGGCAAAGCCAATAGGTCTCGCCTTTGGGACCTTATAAGTGTTTAGTTATCCAGCACAATATCCTTGGAGCAACAACATCAAGGGTTGCATGGCTAAACACTTATAAGGTCCCAAAGGCGAAACCTATTGGCTATGCCAATGCTTGTTTCACTTTATTCCCAGGATCTTACCAGACCTCCCCCATTGATGCAAAGTCAATGTACTTACTAAGCATCTCACGTTTGTTCGAGGTTGGATACAATTCAGCAGAGGGCACCTATACACTTACCAGGAGATGCATGTGGGACAGGTTGCACGAATGGGAATGTCACACGATTTATTCACTATCAGCCACTGATGTATTTTTGGATCACTTGCCTTTTCGCACATGGGAAATGATGGGCTATGTTAGTGCATGAAGGAGCATTTTCTCTGACTTTCACACACAGTATGGACTTTCTTACACTAATGACAGACATTATGATAACGTCCTGAACCCACCAGTGCAATGGTACAGTTATGTTCTTTAGATGCACTGCCGCTTCCATTACTATGTTGTTTTCTGTATTCTTTAAGGTACTTCCGACCCCCACCTTTTTTCTCCATCTTTGATTATGCAAGCCTGTTGAAGGCAAATCACATTCTTAATTCAAACAACTAAGACCTTACGTGACAACATTTAGGTGAGCTTTGTTTCAGTGGGACAATTAGGGTAAGGCCTGTTTTACCTCTATACCATTTGTGATTTAGGATAAACTTATTACAATCAAACATATTAATGGTTGTTCCCAACCACTAACCTTACGGGACCACGGAGACACTTGGAGCACCTTCTACTTGTTCCTTATGAGTAGTACTTTTGTCTCAGAGGTAGGTAGATAAATCTGGGGATAACTTTTATCAGGACTATATGTATGTACAGAATTCTAACGGACAAAACCGTCGCATCAGCTGAACAAATTAGGAAGTTGGGATGACAAACCAGTTGCTCATTCATGTGACACATTACCAACCGGAGAGCTTGGTGTCCTCTCTTATAGAGAACGTTAGGAGTGTATATATTACACCCATTAAAGCACAGTTATTGATTATATATGTTCCTCTTCCCAAACAATACAACAACTTTGGAGATAAGATCATGGAATTGCCTCAAATAGCTATTCATATATACTTTCTGAATTTGGTGTTATCTACTATAATAGGAGGTTTGTGCTCTTCCATTAATTTGACTCAGTTTGTTATCTTTGGGTGACGGGTGCCTGACACACTGACATGCTCACAATATACTGTGTCTCAACAGGCTTAGACGGGTCTGTCCTTTTGGTCTCTCTGCACACAGGAGTGCTTGATCAAATCCTTTTTCTTTCCAATATATATTACTTTCTCTCTCAAACACAATCACATACTAGGGGGCCTTGCCTACAGGTATACTACAAGGATATTTGAGCCTTTTCTTTCCTTACTTCATCTTTTACATTTAATAAGTTTGTCAGTCCCTGCCAATTGACACAGATGTTATATACAAAAATATGAAGGTTCTGACTGCCTTTTATTGTAGTGTACAATTTTGCAGCCTTGAAGAAGTCGCACAGGTGACGAAACACATGTTGGCTGTGCCTTTTGATGTTACTGAAGATCTCAAGTTGCATACAATAAACAGAACTTGGATTTAACTTATCGTGATCCTGACTCATTGGACTGAATTGACTTACTGGACTACATCCAGAGTGCTGCGATATCTCTTGTATATATGTTATGAGAGGTGGCCTCCTGGTCCATTACACTTTTTGGCACCATTGGTAGTAGGGTGTCTAATATCAAATAGCAAGAAACACTGAGAGTACTCCCTCATGGCCTACCCATTCATTATATTTAGAGACTTAATCTCTCCAGGGCCATATAATACAACGGTGACACTCAACAATATAATTCTCATTTCTTTTTTATTATTCCATTTCTTACTGTCATTTATAAAATGTCATGTTATTATTTCTTTTTCTTTTTTTCATTTCATGTTTTTTTATTTTTTTATATACACAAAAAAACTTTATTGTCCATCTCAAGGGACAAAATCAGTTCTGTAATTACAATAGATGCATATAATACACATTTACATACAAGAATTCACTTAAAGGAAAAAGTAACCCCTGGACAAACTCATAAATACTTCCATATCACCAAACCATTCAAACACATCCATACTCACACAATCTTCATACAACTGCATCTGAACAAAGGGGAGGTTGTAAATAACAGGAAACCTCCACGGCCAGATTGAGTTCTATGCTCAAAGCACAGGGCTGAACACAGGGTCTACGCGCGTTTTGGTGGTTTATGTGGAGTAGTTAGACCACCTTCATCAGGATCTATCCAGATACCCATATAAAGATCACAGCACCCAGGGGACCTAAAATAACAATAAAAGAAACGTCACTGTTTTATGCCCATACTTTACTTTAATCATTTAATTGATTGGAAAAAACATCAAGACATAGAAACCAAACCCCCAGTTCTTCTCGTTCCCACAGATCCAATGGGAGCAACGAAGTCATAAGTACCAACATTCACTGAGAAGTCCAAGATAATGTGACAAAGTAATATAAAAAAACATGAAAACAAAGTAAAGAGAAAAAAAGGGAAGAAAAACATGTTACTCATCACCCACCAATGTGAACTTATTTAAAAAACCTTCACACTTTAGAGCCGAACCCCTAAAAACATATAAGAAAAAGTGTGTGTCAAAAACCTTCTCCTTCATAAAGTGCTCAGAGGCATGCATGGTCAAACCAGTTATTATAAACCATATCCTCTCAATTACTTACGAGAGTACTAAAATTCATGATTCAAGACCAATGGCATCTATCCATATGTTCCGCTTAGCAGTCTGAGTGCCTTTCTGTTTTTCTAATAAAATACCGGCGCTCTTATCTGCACAGACAATAGATTTTATGCAAAAATCAATTAATTAATTGAAAAAGACTTTTAGATGATATTTCTTAATAACTCCGCATATACCCTTACCCAAAACGGTGTTTCTTGTTCAGGATGTGATATTCACTTCACTATGTTTATTCATAGGAACCCATGCGTAGTAAAAACAAGTAGTTCTAAACAGGGAAAGATGTTAAAATGAAATTAGGGGCATTGATAAGCTAGGTATAAAGGGCCCAAGTACTACAACCAAGTGACTCCAAAAACTTACACACCATAAGGATGTATTAAATCAAGTCCGGGACATTTCTCTCGTTATTCCTCTTAGACCATCAAGCAAGGTTTTAATTTTATGACTTTTCAACTTGTGTCAATATAGTGCACAGCAAACGTGCTTGCTGAAATAATAGAGAGAGAAAAAATATGCACTTAGTAGTTTTGAAATGGTTACGCCGTATAATCCTATAATAGCTCAGTATCCATAATTACAATACATAGACGAGTGACACCATGTAAAATTACTCGCCTAACTGACCCTCCCCCCTAGATATATCCACCCTCAGTCAAAGATACCCTAGCCCATGTATGTGTCAGTCCCAAACCAGGACTCCCAAGATGTATATACATGATAAGTCCTTGTCTTAGTTGTAAATCCTATACTCAAAATTGTAGGAAATGTAAGGGCCACAAAGAAAACACGCCTACAACCTACACAAATATCAATACGGGCGTTCACGGAGCTTCTACCCCAATTGTTTCCAACTTAGAAATTTAGACCAAGACTTTCTTTGGCATAAATAACGTCAGTTAAACCAACCAACGCATACAATGACCATTATTAATGCAGCCTAACACCACATCCACGCTCTGTACTCACCCGTTATAGTGAATTAAATCTTCTTTTCACGGGAAGCCCCACGTTCCACAATCCAGTACGTGCCTTTCAAGCCATGACGCAAAGTTTAAATAGCTAATACCTAATTGGATAAACGCGCGAAAACTGACGCTGTGTATAAACGACATTGTGTCGCAGTCATAACCAAAGAAATGGGACTGCAATAATACTGAAAGGCAGACGCCAATTTAATTTACATATTTGACAGTAATAACGGTGATAGTACACTATTTCACACTCCAGTGCGTGCCTTTCAAGGCAAGACGCAAAATTTAAATAGCTCATGCCTGGTTGAATAAATCGCGCGAAAACTGGCGCTGTGTACGGGCAACATAGCATCGCAGTCATAACCATATAAATGGGACTGCAATAATACTGAGAGGCAAACGCCATCACAATTTGCATTTTTTCCAAAAATAATGGCGATAATACAAAATTTCATGGACGGGTACGCAGGAGTTCATAGCATAGATATGAAAGGACAAAACAATATTGCGTATTGTAGGTGCCGGAAAAAAGGCCATGGGCGGGTCAGGTAAATACATGAACTCCCTGAAGTTCTATTTGTCTAATATGCATGAGAAGTTCAATATATGTGTCTTTTCCTCAAGTATCAACAACCTCAAAAATTAGTGACCAGCATGTCTAAAAATACCAGATGTCTCACCCTAGTATTAAATTGACCTCATTAACAACAAATTTCCTTTTCGTGTATTTTTTAATTCCATATAAAGGTATGTATTCAACATCTACAATGGGATACCAGTCTAGTATTGTCAACTCAATCACAATCCTGACACCTCCTTATCCAGGTACGGAATAGTCACTCAGAGCCCTGAGTGACACCTATATCGCTGGTCAAAAGAAGGTTCAGATGAACATACACTTGTTGTCATTGCAACAACTCTCAGTAAAAAGAACCACAAGCATACAGCTATGAACAAAATCCAAATTACGTAACATGCCACACTATATATTCGTTCAGGCCCTTCTTAACACTATTCAAATGAAAAATCCAAAAGGTTTCTCGGTTCTTCCGTGTTAACTTCTTTTGGTAGACCTACTTTATTCTGCACCTTCTCTATAATACAACATCTCACATCTTTTTCTGAATGTTGTCTATTCAAAAAATGCTGTACTAACGGAGCATTTGTTCTTCCTGTTCTTATCGCTGATTTATGTTCACTGAATCTGAGACGGAATTTGCGTCCGGTCTCGCCGATATAGGCCAAACACCAAGGGCAGAATAGTATGTACACAATATTGCTACTCCTGCAATTCGTAAGATGCCTAAGTTTAACATTTTTATCATTAAAACTAAACGATTCAGTTACTAATGCTGCATCACAGGCATGGCATGCCCCATATTTATGGTTTCCTAATATCAGCGGTAGTCCAGTGATAGTAGTTTGATGCTGAGAAGTAGGGGCTTTATTTCTCGTGTGGACCAAAAGATCTCTTAGGTTTCGATTTCTTCTGTATGTCACAAATGGTTGCTGTAGTTGGATCCCGTTCTCATCCGTAGTAAGGATTCTCCAGCTCCTACTAATAAATTTTTTTATTTTATAATTCAAAGAAGAGTGATTAATTACAAATGTGATCTGATCTCGTTGTGCGCGTCTACTACCTTGTAATAGAGCGTATCGGTCATAATATTTCGCACTCTTATATGCATGTCTAACAAGGCGATGTGGATAGCCACGAGCTAGTAGTCGCGTCTTGAGGGCATCTCGATGTTTGTGGAAGTCCTCCATAGTCGTACAGTTACGATGAACACAAAGGAATTCCCCAAAGGGATTGAATCCTTCTGGCAGGTGGGATGAAAACTCCTATACTGTAGTATCGTATTTTTGGCTGTCAATTTCCTAAATAAGCTTACCTTCAAAGTACCATCTGATCCGGAGATTAAAATATCCAAGAATTCAACCTGCTCAGAGCTAAATTTGGCAGTAAATTTTATGTTCTTGTCGCTGGCATTAAGCCAGAGAATATATTCATGTAGAGTCTCAACATTACCTCTCCAGATAAAAAACAATATCATCAATAAAGCGTTTCCAAACAAAAACATTCTCAAAAAATGGTGCCGCTTCATTGAAAACATTTTTCAGCTCCCACTCACCCATATAGATGTTCGCTACGCTCGGCGCGCAGGAAGCACCCATACTGGTGCCCTTGATCTGTTGGTATAAGGACCCATTAAAATCAAAGAAGTTATTCAGAAGCACTATTTCTAAGCATTGTAGTATGAAACCATCCGGTCTCTCTCCTGGGACTCTCTGGAGTAGGGATGCAACTGCCTGTAACGCTTGACATTGAGGAATATTGGTGTATAACGCCTCAATGTCAAGCGTCACCAAAATATCTGTGTTTGGATTGAATGGTAGACCCTCTATCTTCCTGATGATGTCCCCTGTGTCACGAATAAAAGAGGCATAGCTTTATGTTAACGGACACAAAAAGGAGTCCACTTGCTTTGATAAAGGCTCTGTACTTGAGCCAATAGATGAAATAATAGGGCGCAATGGTGGATTCTCCTCATTCTTATGTGTCTTAGGCAAACCGTACAAGGCTGGAGTTGTAGGACATGACTTATTCAAAAAGCTACACTCTTCTTCACAGATGAGTCCTTCATCCAATGCTGCATGAGTTACCTCTCGAATACGTGTGTTGAGTCCTGTGAGTTCTCGCAAATGCGACTTCTTATAGTGCTCCGCAACTGCTAGCATTTCTAAAATCTTGTTGTCATAGTCAATTTTATTCATGATGGTAATCCCTCCACCCTTATCACAGGGTTTAACAACAAGATCATTATTGAGTTTGATTTTATCAAGAGCTGTGTTATCCTTCTGTGACAGAGTATGTTGTGGATTGTGCAGATATTTACCAATACGTGCAATGTCTTTCAAGACATTCTGCTCAAAGATATTCACTTCCGGTCCTACCATATCCAAAGTTGGAGTGAATGTCGAAGGAGGTTTGCACTGGGATAAGTTTACTTCCTGTTGAGTGACCGGTCTCTCCATGAAGAATTTTCTCAATCTAACCTTTCTAAAAAAGGCATATAAATCCTCATGGAGTTTGAACGTATCCAGACGAGTACTAGGGACAAATGACAAGCCATGACTGAGTATAGACGTTTCTTCAGGGCTGAGATCAACTGCAGAAAGATTGTAAATCGGCAGTGTATCTGTAGTCTTAGACTCACAGTTGATATCAGAGTCATTTACCACCAGTACTGTTGGTTTCGGGTCTCCATGTACATTTGTTGAGGTTGAGGGCTCATCTGTTGGTGTGCCCCTCCTGTCCTCTGGCCATCGATTCCTCCCCCTGTACTGGCCACTCGGTAAAAAAGGACACTGACCGTGAAAGGAGCGCTGAGTTTGTCTACCCCTATAAGGCCTGGGGTTGAATTGGGCTCCACCTGTCTCTTGGATGTTATCATTATCCGAGTCAGAAGACCCAGTATCAGAAAAATTAACAACTCTTCTCCTATAGTTGTTACTTGGACCAGGGGTATAATTGCCTTGATTCCAATCCTGATAGTAAGATGGATTAAGGTAGAGATATGCCTTTTCCTGTGTATACCACCTGATATCCTTCCTCAATTTCTCAGATTTCTTATTAGTCAGCTATATTTCAAAATCTTTCATATCAGTATGGATCTTGTCTAGTCTGGTCTTCGCCTCTTCCAGGTAGTAGACGTGCACAACAAGATCAGATCACATGTGTAATTAATCACTCTTCTTTGAATTATAAAATAGAAAATGTGATTAATAAGAACTGGAGAATCCTTAATACGGATGAGAACGGGATCCAACTCCAGCAACCATTAGTTACATACAGAAGAAATCTAAACCTAAGAGCTCTTTTGGTCCACACGAGAAATAAAACCCCTACTACTCAGCATCAAACTACTATCACTGGACTACCGCTGATATTAGGAAACCATAAATGTGGGGCATGCCATGCCTGTGATGCAGCATTAGTAACTGAATCTTTTAGTTATAATGATAAAAAATTTAAACTTAGGCATCTTACGAATTGCAGGAGAAGCAATATTGTGTACATACTATTCTACCCTTGTGGTTTAGCCTGTATCGGCGAGACCGGACGTGAATTTCGTCTCAGATTCAGTGAACATAAATCAGCGATAAGAACAGGAAGAACAAATGCTCCATTAGTACAGCATTTTTTGGATAGACAACATTCAGAAAAAGATGTGAGATGGTGTATTATAGAGAAGGTGCAGAGTAAAGTAGGTCTGCCAACAGAGTTAACACTAGGGGTGGGCGGAATTTGCGGAATTAACCTCCGCAAATTATCGCGAGAATGCAGAAAATCTCCGCAAACACGCCGGAAATATCGCGAAGATGCGGAAGTTTTTTGCCGCCAGTTCGCGGTATTTTTTGCGTGTTCGCGGGTCGCCAACTTACCCATGCGGTCGCTCACGGGCGCGGCCATCTTGTTTTCACTTGTCCCGCCCTCTGGCGTTGTTTACTTCCTGTTCCGGGTCGCGCAATGCATGTTCGCGGTCGATATTTCCTGTTCGCGATCGCTTTTACTTGATCGCGTTGCTTTTTGCTTGCTCAGGGAGAAAATATCGCGCGAACTTGCGCACGTGGTCGCAACGGGCGCGGCCATCTTGTTTTCCACTCTATTGCATGGTTCTGGGGCCTGATTTTCAATCCTCCCTAAATCTTTTCAATCCTTTGTTTATAGCCACTTTTTTCGGATCTTTATTACTTATTATTTCTCTAACTATTTTCCTGCCTCTATATTTTTGGTTTTTGTGTACCTTTTTTTTTGTTTTTTAGCTACTTTTTCTCTTTGTATTGCCTGCTATTTATTTCCTTTACTCCTTTATTTATTTTACCTTTTCTTTCCCGCCCCGTCCCCAGAACCATGTCCAAGGGCAGGGCTGTTCGCCGGCGCAGCCAGAGCCGCGACCGCCTTCCTTGCGGAAGGCGGCGCCCACAAGGGGTGCATGCACGGGCCTTATTTGGGGAGGCGGAGTTGGCTGCACTAATTTTCTTTGTGCAGCGCCACCTCCCCTCAACCCTGGCAGCAGGTGGCAGGCCTGGGTCCGGGTACGGCCTCCGGGAGCGTCGGCAGCGGTGGGGGAAGGTGCGCCGGGCAGTGTCTCGCATCTCTGGGGTCCGGCGCACCCAGGCACAGCTGACGCACCGGTGGTCCGACATCCTGGACCGTGAGCAGGACCTGCTGGACCTGCTAGGAGTGGAGGTCCCGGGGCTTGCTGAGTACCTATTTAATTATTACAACTTTGTGTCTGTTCTTCTGCTCTATGTTATATATTGCGAATATCTTTTTTTCCTTCCAACCAGATAGAATGTTGCTGCTTGCAATACATTCCAGGTTAATAATGTTTAAAAGTCCTCTGTGATTATGACACAGGTGCTCTTCTGCGCTACTACTAATCTTACTTGTTTGCAGCTTTGCGTTTGCGCTTGCTTAGCGTGATTCTTTACGAGTTTATTTTAGAGAAATTAAGTTACGTAATGCTACAGTGACTCATGTCCACTCCTTACTTTGTCCTGTCACTAATAGATAGGGGTGGATTGATACATAGGTTTAGGTACTTTGTATGAGCTTCTAATTGGTTAGTGGTATGCGTGATGCCCCCTCACTCAGTTACGTGACGTGCTGCTAGTACGCCAGTCTTTAGAACCTTTCTAGTTTGTTCAATGAGTGGAGGTAGGCTTTGCAGTTACTTAGCAGTAGCAGATGAGCATCAATCAAACCAAAATTGTGTATATACAAAAAATGTAGTCATGTTAATGTGTCCTCCATGATTGGATCATACACATTGTTGAGGAATACAGTCGAAATGCATACTTAAACTTAATGTACAATTGGCATGCCTGGAATAGGTGGGCTAGGTTGGGTGGTAGGTTGTACTAATACTTAGGCTTACTTGTAACTTAGTTTTCTGGAATCAGAATGGAAGAATGGATTACTGTTGATAAATAGTAACTTAAGTAGTCGAACTGCGAATCCCCCGATATTACATGTTGACCAGATGAGATCGGTCAATGTAGTTATTGCAATTGTTTACATAAGTGTTTTTTGACCGTTGTTGAAAAAAATTGTATTTGCTTAAGTTGACACCATCCATCAATGTTTGTCTTTCTTATATCTTTCCTGTTCATCAGCACCCAGGGGCAGACGGGCAGGGACTGGGCAGTCGGCGGGACAGGAACACCACGAGGAGGACACCGCTGAGGGCTCCTCTGCTGGCCCCAGTAAGTCTTCTTGTTTTTAATAATATTTCTTATTCCATAACTTTTACTGCCCCATTTCTCCCGAACTATAGTGTGTTTCCAAATGCTATTTTTTTACCACCAATTATCCTTCGATCTGTACGGTTTCAAAAAGCTTATCCCTGCCTCCGCTATGATGACTGAGTACTACTACATACTATCAGTCTGTCTGTCTGTACTGTAGTAGCTAGTCTTGCCCAGTGCCACTCTTTGTGAAAGGTTGTAATATAAAACTCATATTCACCAGTAGCTCGTACAATCCGTTGGGTCGTTGTCTTGTACTACTTTTTACTCTTGTTGATGTTTAGGCTTTGAAAATTCACAGCAACAGCCCTACCAGATTTCTTAATATTTTGATATGATACCCTATAGGACATACAACTGTTGTAGGGATCTTGCACATACATTTGCACCAGAAAATAGGATGTTGGTGATGGTAGGTTGGACCTTCCTTGCACACCTCAATCAGAAATTCCGCACCCACCACAATTCCACTGCTTGACTATAGTACTGTCTTGTCATACCTATTAGGTCTCGGAACCCTCCCCCCAAGACAACCAACAAGTAGACAACCCAGAACATTAACACACCCAACCTCTGTCATGGAAGCAATTCACATGCACACCCTTACTTTAATTTGCTCAATCGTGTAAGTTAGTCCACTCCACACCAAATACCACAAAGTCTATGTAAGTTTAAAATTTTTATTTCAATTTGAGAAGGTCTGTACACTGTTATCTTAGCAGCACCAACCGGCAAATCAATAACATTAAAACAAAATACATTGTTACACTAATACAGTTGGGAATTAAATCATGATAACTGAAGTGGTGGAAGGCAGCACCACCATCCCATAGCAATTTAGTTTATATACATTTATAAATGAAGATGTGAGTGAAGGGACCCCTCACCTCAGAAGAACCTAGTACTGGTAGTTGGTGCATCGTTCAGAAGCTCTGGTTCGTAGAAGCGAATCTTGCGTCTGTAATGCGAAAAAAGGAAATGGTGTGCGTTAGTATATTGCAACTTGCAAGCATTTCTCAGCCGTGCCAAAAAGTGTAGCATCTATGGATAAGCAATATGGACTAACAGTAACAGTAGTACACCAGTTCTTCCTAAAAAAGTGGCTTGTTAATGTTTGTTGACCGCCTGTACGCAGCGCGTAGACTAGACAGTAGCAGTGTGAGGCAGGTCATGTGGGCTCAAAGGTGTCTTAAGAAGCTGCAAGGTAAAGGTAACGTCACATGTGCATGGCTAGGGCTAATCAAGCAAATGCTACAATGATCATATAACTTAGTGTCTACTCTACTACTACCTGATTTGTACTAGTGATTTATGTTAGTATTAACTCATTTTTCAACCTTGCTACTGATCAATAGGGGGGAGGTGTATATGTTGCCTAATAAATGTGTAATGTTTTCTAGGCGCACTACCGACCACCATTGCTGGGGCCAGCGAAGGCGACGCAGAGGGCGAGGATGCGGCAGTTGCAGATAGCAACGGAGGGGGAGTGGCAGCACCAGTGGCAGGCGGTGGTAAGTTAGATTCATAATCTTTAACTATTGTTGAACTTGACAGCACACTCACTGCAAAGGTGTACTGTATGTATATGTATACTGTAAAGTTGTGAATTAGGGCCCCATTAGGATGGTGGGCATATTGCCCCCGCCGGGCTGGCTGGAATTCACTGCCGTCACAGCAGGGGCAAACCTCCCGCCATCCCTGTAGAAAATATTCAGACATGTCTAGGCGGAAAAGGGTTCAATATGGCGGTGGTGTCTCTCTCACCACACCGGCAGCCATATAATCTGCATTTTGGAATGCCTTTGCGTGGCGGCATTACCGTCCGCCACGGAAAGGCATGCACACATTGCAGAGTATGCTTGGGGGCCCCCATGGAGGGTACCTACCGATGCTATGGTACCCCCCGACTTTCAAAGCAAAACGTGACAGGCTCCGTGCGAGGCCCGTCATGTTGTGCTTGGAAAAGCAGCACAACATTTTAGCATTGCTTTCAGCAAAGCCAACCAGAATTTAAATTTAAAATAACAGGGTGCGCCCGCCACTGTGCCGGGCGCATCATCCTAATTAATTGTCCCCACGGGACCCCCACCCTTTTTAGCAGTCGGATGGCGGGCGGACAAAGTCCGCCCGCTATCCGATGTCGTAAGTAAGTATGAGTTCTTGGGGACGTTTGAAGAGTGAACTAGAAGACTAGAATTCCCTTTAATTGGTATAGGACTAGGAGCCAGAGTATTGAGTAACCAATGGCCTCATCTATCTGATTTCAACTCCGCTTTGAAAGTTTTATGGAGAAGAGCACCTGGTGCACTGTTCAACTAAAAAGTGTAAGACAGGTGGAAGGAAGAAGGACGGGCGACATTTAAAATGTTATGTACTACTGTGCTTTATTTTATAGTGCTACTCTACCATGCCACTATGTGTATAAATAATTACCTTGTCCTACTGTTTTATTAAGACTATATTTTACAATTGTCTTGTTTTTTTCTTTTTGATACACAGCTACTCCGAAAATCAACCGGAAGGAGTTGGCCGCCAAGGCACGGCGCCGGAAGCTGGAGGCAATCCAGCAGGAATACCGGCGGCTGGTGGTCCTAGCCGAGGAGGAGGAGGAGAGTGCAGCAGCAATTGAAGCCTCCTCCAGTGCCCCGGGCCCCAGCCACCGCCCTCCAGCGGTACGGCGCCACCGTCTGGCGGCTGCCCGCCGCCACCGTGCCATCTCCGGTGCCCCCCCCCACTGTGGTTGCAACTGCCGCGGCCTTAGACGCCGCGTCGCCCATTTAGAGGACCAGATTCGTGTCCTCCTCCAGTCCCGCCCCACCAGTTAGTCCCTGTCACTGCCCCTTTTTTAATTCCTGTTTGTTTCCTCACTCGTTTGGGCGTTCTCTATTTCTATGGACAGTCGTTGGGGTTAGGGAGGGGGGTGGGTCAGCTTTTGTGGGTTTAGTTTATTTGTTAGGGTCAATTAAATATATTTTTCTATGTTACATGCAATGTTGTTAATGTTTTGTAGGTGGGGTAACTGTTTTACATCACACTGTTTCTTTGCTGGTGCATGGCCGCCCATAGCGTGTGTTTGATTTCAATAATTTGCTGACTGTATAAGACACAAACAGATAGATGCGACACACCTCACTCATTGACTGGTCCTACTATGCATTCTTTGGAGTGGTGTTTGAAACTGACATCATTGACAACATGTCCATTATTGATTCTGCCTCCCCCAAACTTCTCTCTTACCGGTGCTTGATGTTTATGTCCAACTGTGGCACAGCACTGGCTGCATGGTGAAGATGGTTTCCTTTTTCATACATGCCATGATTGGGGTGGTGGTGGTAGTATAGTAGTAGTATACACTGGCAGGGTAGCAGCATTTCCAAAAAAAGAAAAGGAGATAGTCAATCGCCTTTGAGAGACTGTTAGAGGAGTAGTTGAATGAAGTACATCACAGAATTTACCGAGCAACAATTATATGCTCAAATATTTGACAAAAAAAATGAATGCTGGATATTATGAGGATAGCCTACTAGACAGAGTTACAAACTATAGTTTTGTCGACTTGGCTATGCCTACAGTCTAACAGTTAGTGCTGTATATGAGGAATGACAACAAACAAATCAAATCAATGCCGGCAATTCATGCTGAGGTATATGTTCCTTTGTTAAATAAAATAACCTGTGAAATATCCTACTCATGGGTGGGCAAGCAGAAGAAGATCATCGCTCTGCATTGAAATTGAAGTAGTGTTGCTTTCACCACATCCGCCCCAGCAAGTGTGTGATTAAGTATTGGTGTACATTTAATTTAGTTACACCTCGACAATAAGTCACACAGCCCGGGGGAAGAGGGTTAGGGTCCGTTGATTGGATGGGAAGGGGGATTTTGGGAAAGGTTTGACATAGAAAAACAGTATGCATACATAGACAAACAAACGACAATCATTGAAGACTACCATACCATATCCATTCCATATGTTAAGGTATAAAAAAGGAAATGCATGCATGATGAGACCCGGATTACATACACTTCTATTTCTTGTTCTGTTCCGGCCTTAAAACTTTAACAGATAGCAAATAGAAATTTTAAATATTGGTAGTGAAGAATCGTAAACACAGAGCAAACGTAATGATGATTGATAATAACAACTCCAAGAACACACTGTTGTAAAGAATGTATACAAGATATTAATCAAATTATTTAAAAGAAGTGAAAAGTGGATACTGTTACTGTCTTATCCTGGTCAAAAATGTGGACTGGTTTTTTGCATCTCGGCATTCCTCTTGCTCCTCTCGTCCATCAATCTTGGGTGTGTCGCCTCACCACTCGCCACTGCCCGGCTGGAATAAAAAGGTGATTGATTGGTAAGGTAATTAATATGCATTGTAATGTTTTACAAAGTTTTGGACAAGGCCCGGCCTGTAATTTTAGATTGAAAACCAAAGGGGATATTCAGAAAGAAAGTGAAAACAAATGCACAAGTGATGGTGTAGTGCAACAAGAACACTTTCCGAGGTGGCATGTATGCATATGCATCATCTCTACTGTAGTCTGTTTCCAGCATAGACCTTCAACAGTAACAGGAGAGATCAGGCCCACAGTGCTTACCATTAGCACATCCTACGTTAACACTTTAGAGTCCAAAGCACATTATCCATTCCAGACATAGCATTTTACAGTTAAAGTTAGTAAAATCAATGCACTGCAGTCATCCCACCGCTACACTCTATTCAACTTCTACACAGACATTTGGGTGTGCTGTGGTTGTGGTTCACGTGTTTACCTTTAGGCTTTTCCGTTTTATGCCACTCATGAAACATCCTCCTGACTTCATCATCAGCTCTGATACTTCTACTGACTGAAGATCGGCCTGCAGTACAAGTGTAATTTTTAGAACACAACAAGAGTAGAAATATAAATATTACTGACTTGAGTCATTCTTTATTGTGTACAGAAAGATAGATTAACACTAGTACACTTTGACATCATTCACTTTGTGCACAACAAACAACGCAAACACAAAGATCAATAGCTCAGAGTCAGGTGTCCAATGCATGCCATTAATTATCATCATTTATTACCTGTTACTTCTCATCTTAAGTTAACGGGCCGTCTCTTTCGCCATCATCATGACGGACGGTGCTGTTTAAGTCACAGTCATTTGCATTGTGCAGCAGATTGAGTGAGTCCCCTTCCTGTATTGAATTAAAAGCAATGTATCACCAAGATGCAGGAGAAGTACACATTTCTTGTTTGCCAGAAGAGGAAAATTAGTAATTACTAGTGTGTTCTGTAGAAAGTTGATTAGTGGCAGTGCACAATTACATCAATTCATGCGAAACACACTGTTACATTCTGCCTATTCCTTTTGCTTTATTGTTATCTCGTGCTGTCTCGTGCTGTTCCCTGTTGGAGCATGGAACACAGCATGCCTGCGTGCTATGTCTTGTGTTCTATGTTCCAGAGGAGACAGTTGATGAGAATACTTCACCTGTTAGGATGCACTGTGTCTCTGCTCAAGGAATCTAAATAAATCCTTTAAAATCATCCTCCTGCTTCAGCATCAGTACATTACAAATTTGGCGACGATCTGAAAGGAATCCACCAGCTGCTTCTACTTACTGAGACACAGGTGCGGTTGGATTTCTTCGAATTCACCTCTACGTCTCTCTCGGTCTACCGGCAACGTCCTGGTTCTAAGGATCATTGATTCCGGCGATCCCGAAACTTCCACGGCGAGTGGCGGTAAAGTTATTGAATTTCGTCTTGTTTCACGAAGTGTTTACCAACGAACGGCTTCACCATCTTGTACGCATGCGTGTGCGCGTCTCCGAACGTGAAGTGCTAGTAAACAACGTCATTGGCTACGCGTGACGACATCACGCTGGCGGCCATCTTGTGTAAGTAAATACTACACAAGTCTACGGTACTTTCTTTGACTGATTGTTTCAACTGTTTGAAGAACGGAGCATCTGGGATAACGCGTTTGTGCTGCGACTAACTTTTCCTGTGGTTTGAAGAGCGGAGGTTCTGGATAATCCTCATTCTGGTATTTGTACATTCTGGGCAAGATATTTTTTTTTTAACACAGCATGCCTATTTAACTTCAGTTCCTACTCGTGTGAGAGATAATACATACTTTCTTCATCTGTTAACATTTATATGATGGGTTTGTGTTACAAGCACCTCATCTGGTAAAACAACTATATTTACTGTGTTTCTGTTGACCTTGGTGCTGTGTTTGGGTCACATATTTTGTGTTTGATACCAGCTTTTGGTTTATTAAAATTAAAAATGCAGTTTGATCCACCCTCCAAATTCTTACAAGACAAAGGAGAGCCGCCTATTCCCTGGTCAAGGTGGAAAGAGGAGTTTTTCACTTTTTTGAAGGCCATCGATGGGGAACGCATGTCAGCGGAGAGGAAAAAGAATATTTTTTTACACTCTCTTGGTTCTGAAGGACAGCTGGTTTATAGAACACTTCCTCCTGTAAGGTCTGGTGGGGATTACAATGTTTATGACGAGGCTATTCTACGCATAGAGGGAAGGTTTAAGCCTACTACTAGTGTTGCACTCAATAGATTTAAGTTCTATACGAGAGCCCAAGATGAAAGTGAAAGTTTCGACGAATTCCTTACTGCTTTGCGTGCTTTATCGCTACACTGTAATTTTGGTCTTATGACTGATGAAATGATCAGAGATCAAATCATAGTTCATGTAAAGAGCAAAAAAGTTCAAGAACAACTATGGATTTTGGGAGATCCTAATTTGGAGGTAGCGATTAGCACAGCAAAAGCATTGGAACAATCGGATAAGTGGATCAAAGCTCTTGACAAGGACTCTAAACCCACTAGTTCAGGAGAGGTAAATGTGGTCAACCCCAGCGCTTCAAAGGGATACTCCGGCACGTCAAAGGGATATGCTACTGCGAAAGGAGATGTCAAGTCAAAACAATTTTACTGTTATAGATGTGGTTGTCCTGATCACATAGCTTCATTTCCTCATTGTCCAGCAGTGGGCAAAGAGTGTAATAAGTGTGGACGTTCTGGTCATTTTTCTAAAATGTGTAGGAATGTGGTCAAATTCAAACCTGATACTGGGAAAAATCTTTCAATTTCTTCTAATGGTGGAAAGGGGAAGATTTCTTATGTTGCAGGTGATGATTCTGCTAATGATCATTCCTTTGGTTGTACAGAGTCTGGTGTTGTAGTTTCCATTCAAGAATACTTTGATATTTCAGAGATTGACAAGATTGGTTCGCCCAAATGTGTGGTTAATGTGATGGGAAGAGAATTGGAACTTATGGCAGACTCTGGATCTCCTTGGACGATCATTACCAAGGAGTATTGTTCACAATGTTTGGGAGAACTTGTTAATTTCACCTCATTATGTAAGCCAGATATTGTTGCTTTTAATTTTGATGGTTCCAAAATTGATTTTATTGGTTTCAGAGAGGTAAGTATTGAGTTTAAAGGTAATTCGGCTACTATTAAATTGTATGTAGCGATTAAAGGAGTCAATGTTTTGGGCTGGCGTGACCAAGCTAAGCTTGGCATTATGTTGAATCCTAGGTCCAAGGAACCTGTTTCTGTACTTGCGTTGTCTTTGTCTGGTTTAGATGTCTCACATCAATTCCCTCATGTATTTTCGGATAACTTGGGAAAACTTAAAGGGTTCAGCCACAGAATAAAGGTTAAGGTTGGTTCGGTACCTGTAAAACAAAAGTTAAGAGGGGTTCCTATTAGCATCAGAACAGAACTAAGGGACATGTTGGACACCATGGTTAAAGATGGTGTGATTGAAGAGATTGAGTCGTCAGAGTGGGTTTCTCCCATTGTTTTAGCTCTTAAGGCTGATAAGAGTATTAGGCTATGTGTGGATTTGAGGGCACTTAATTCAAATTTGGTTGTTGATTGTCATCCCCTCCCGAACATCAATGAAATGTTGTGTATGTTGGATGGTGCTTCTGTGTTTTCCACTCTTGATCTTCGATCGGCCTACCATCAAATTGAACTGACTGATGATTCAAAACATTACACAGCTTTTATAACACCTCATGGTCTTTTTCAGTTTAAGAGAATGCCTTTTGGTCTGGCTTCGGCTGCATCTGTGTTCCAAAGAGCCATGTATCATATTTTTAGAGATTTGGGCTCATTTGTCAAATGTTTCCAAGATGATATTCTTGTGTTTTCCAAAAATAAGGATGAACATTCTCATCATCTTAGGAAAGTATGTGTTAAATTAAGTGATTTTGGTCTAACACTGAAAGCTAGCAAATGCAAGTTTTTTTGTGACTCTGTGGAATACTTAGGACACACACTTTCCGGGAAGGGTGTGGTTCCTAAGAAGACCTTGGTGGATGCTATTGTCAATGCACCAGCTCCGGATAATAGGGAAAAACTATTTTCTTTTAATGGGTTATGTGAGTATTACAGTAAGTTTATACAAAATTTTGCCACTAAAATGGAACCTCTCAGGGAGCTTATGAGGAAGTCCTCTGAATTTGTCTGGACTGGTAAACAGGAAGCGGCTTTTAGGCAAATTAAGGAGGAAATTGTGAATGCTCCTACCTTGAGGTCGTTTTGTCTTAATAAAAAGTGTATTATCACTGTTGATGCTAGCCTGTACGGTTTAGGTGGTGTCCTTAGTCAAACTGCTGGCAAGGATGAGTGGTGTGTTGCGTTTGCGTCACGGACACTCTCAGAAACGGAAAGAAGATATGCTGTCATTGAAAAGGAGCTATTGGCCTGTATTTGGGCAGTTGAGCATTTTCGTAATTATGTTTGGGGGAGTAGGTTTACACTTAGGACTGATCATAAACCTCTTGTTGGGATTTTATCTCCTGGGGGTGGTTGGAATTCTACAGCTCGTATTGCTCGTCTTACTTCTCGTCTCCAAGAGTATGATTTTGAAGTGATATATGTACCTGGTAAAAGCAATGTTACTGCTGATTTTCTGTCTAGGTTACCATGCCAGGACGTGAAAGTATCTTGTGTTGAACAAGATATGGATGTTGTTGCTTCTATCAAAGATTTTGTTTCTGATGAATTTTTGAAATTATCTGAGGATGATTGGATGGTGGAGATGAGTAATGATCCATTATGCCAAAAGATACTTGATTGTGTCAAAAATGGTTGGCCTAAAGAGAAATTCGCTTCTGCTGATCTTGCCCCGTTTTGTCGCATATCTTCTGATATAGAGGAAAGTGATGGTTTGCTTTTCAAGGGGGGCAAGATTATTCCTCCTGGGTCTATGCAGAAGAAAATTTTGCTTCTTAGTCATCAGACTCATTTAGGTATGTCATCTATGAAGCGTCTTATCAGGGGGAATTTTTGGTGGCCTAGTCTTGATAAAATGGTGGATAAGTCTGTCAGGGAGTGTCAGGAATGCATCAACAGTGATCGTATGCTTCATACTTCGTCTGCTCCACTCAAACCTGTTTCATGGCCGGATTTTCCTTGGCAAAAAGTGGCGTTTGACATCTCTGGGCCTTTTAGAGATTTACCTTCAAGTGCTCGTTTTGCATTGGTCATGATTGACTATCATTCTAAGTGGCCAGAAGTCAAGTTTGTGGCTAATGCCTCTTCCCAAGTAATTATCACTTTCTTTAAGGAAATTTTTGCACATGAAGGTTATCCTGAAGAAATTGTGACTGATAATGGAGTACAACTTACATCGCATGAAATGGAATTGTTTTTTAAAATGTGTAATGTCAAACACTTGACTACTTCTTTATATGAGCCTAGAGAAAATGGTCAGGTGGAACGGTTTAATCGGGTTCTTAAGGAGGCTGTTCATTTGGCTCTCAGTTCTACTGAGCCTTGGTTAGAGGTTGTTAGGAAGAGTTTGTGGATGTATCGGATTACACCACATTCAGTTACCGGTGTGAGTCCTTTCAGATTGTTGAAAGGGAGAGAACCTTCATCTGACATTTGTCCATGGTGGATAAAGAAAATCAATAGAACCAATGACACCACTGATGTTAAGGTAGTTGCCAAACGGGTTGAGGTTAAACAACTGGCTATGAAAAAGAGGTTTGACTCTGGTATGAAGGTCAGAGTTCCTGATTTTGTGGTGGGGGAGTGGGTCAGAATCAGAAAACCTGGTTTCTTGGTTAAAGGCTATTCCAAATTTTATCATCCTGTCAAGGTAGTAAAGGTTTGCAAGAATAGTGTCATTACCCAGGATGGTAGAGTCTGGAATGTTAGAAGAGTTGCTAAGTGTAATAATGTACATAGTGATAAGTCTTCCGTTTCTCAGAGGTCCTGTGATGTTTTAAATGATGTTTCTTTTCCTCCACAATCTGATGTTTCTTTTCCTCCACAATCTGATGTTTCTCTTCCTCCGCAATCTGTAGCATCCAGAGTTAAGAGCAATGTCAGGGAAAGAAAGTTACCTTTGAGGTTGCTGTCTTAATTTTTTCCTTTTGTTTGTGTAAGAGGGGAAATGTGTTACATTCTGCCTATTCCTTTTGCTTTATTGTTATCTCGTGCTGTCTCGTGCTGTTCCCTGTTGGAGCATGGAACACAGCATGCCTGCGTGCTATGTCTTGTGTTCTATGTTCCAGAGGAGACAGTTGATGAGAATACTTCACCTGTTAGGATGCACTGTGTCTCTGCTCAAGGAATCTAAATAAATCCTTTAAAATCATCCTCCTGCTTCAGCATCAGTACATTACACACACCACAAAATCTACATCATTCAGTCTGCTATTCTGCGGCCAATGCATGGCATCAATCATTACCTGTTGCATCTCATCTCGTTAACGCTGCAGGCCGTCTCTTTCGCCATCATCATGATGGACGGTGCTGTTAAGTCACAGTCATTTGCATTGCGCAGATTGAGTGAGTGCCCTTCCTGTATTGAATTAAAAGCAATGTATCACCAAGATGCAGGAGAGAAGTACACATTTCTTGTTTGCCAGAAGAGGAAAATTAGTAATTACTAGTGTGTTCTGTAGAAAGTTGATTAGTGGCAGTGCACAATTACATCAATTCATTCATGCGCAACACACACAACAAAATCTACATCACTCAGTCTGCTTTTCTGCGGACAATGCATGGCATCAATCATTACCTGTTGCATCTTATTTTCAGTTAATGGCCAGTCTCTCTCGGCTCTGAAGGAGGATAGCTATAGAAGTCATCAGATTCATGGTCCACTTGTTTTGGAAGGACGAGGAAAGTTTGAATTTGTTGTTACCATCATCCAATCATCATTCATGAGGGAAATGGAATTGACCAGGAGATGCAGTATGATCGAGCGGAGGAGCTGGATTCTGAGGACTGTAGTGTCAAATGGCAGACACCTGAAACTTGTATCTTAAATTAGAAGATTAGAAGACGGTGATAATGCATTGGTTGCGATTCACAAGTTTATAACCGGAACAACAGACACAAACAAAGGGGGAAAAAAGGGAGGAAGACAGTAAGTGCGAGCCTAATTGTCAGGGAAGTATAGCTCGTCCTCAAACTCTGGGGGATCGTCCAGTAGTAGGTAATCATCTGACACAATACTTCCGTCACCTGAGCCGCTGTCCTCATCTTCCTCTGTTGATTCATGCATTGTGTAATTCGGTGGTATGAAGTGCTGATTCATTTTGATCATTGTTAACCTCTCCACGTTTTTGGGAGATAGACTGGTCCTTCTCAAGGTTACAATGGAACCAGCAGCACTGAAAACACGTTCGGAAGAGACACTTGCGACAGGGCAAGCCAGATAGCTTATCGCCAGCCTGCTGAGCTGTGGCCATTCAGACCTTTTCCTATACCAATACTGCACTGGGTTTTGATCAACGTACACCTCTGTTTGGTCGTCCAGATAGGCCTGGACCATCCGCTCAATGTTCAGGGTTGCTGCTGGTAAGCTTTTGTGCTGTTTTTTCTGTGCATCAGCACTGTGCTTAAAGCCCATCTTTACATACCAATCTGATAATGATTGTACTCGGCAGAATGATCCAGTTATTGTTTTTGTAGTCGATGGTGATGGTGAGTGTTGCGATTGTGAGCCAACCGCACTGCCCTCAGCCGACGAAGTTGCACTTGATTCTGCATGGCCTGCTTCAGTATCAGTACTTGTTGTGGGTTGATGTGGCGGGCTTTTAATTAGCAGCCCTTCGTTTTCAAACTTGATGGCTGCTTCAGCTATACAACTTTTGTAGCGGGCAACATCAGTGTCGGAAAAAGAACGGAATAGTCCTAATTTTGCACGTGGATCCAGAATTGTGGCACAAATGTAATGGTCTTGTGACAAAATTTTATTTTGTATCCTTACATTTTCTGATAAGCGCCTGGATAAGCTCTCCACCAAGTCATGGGCTTGCCTTCTGTCCTCTACACCTTTGTAGGATTCAGACACATTATTCAGCTCATGCTCTAGCATTTGCAACAATGGGATCGCTTGGCCCATTGTACAGTCCTCCTTGCTGACTTCACGTGTGAAGACCTCAAAAGGAGACAGCATCTCAGTCAGGCATTGAATTAGGGTCCATTGCTCCCTCTGAAGGGTCATGCCTTTAACACTAGCATCACTGCTTCTGTACCAGACATAATCATTGAGTGACCTGTGCTGTTCGTACAGACGATCAAGCATGTAATACGTTGAGTTCCAACGTGTTGCCACCTCCTGGATGAGTGCCTTGACTGGCACCCTACGGTCACGTTGGATGATCCTCAGCTGCTTCCGAGCTTTAAAAGAATGGCTGAAATGAGTGCATATTCTTCGGCAGATGGACAGTAAATTGCTTACTATGGGTTCTTTTTTCAGAAAGTCTTGCACTATAATGTTTATGCAGTGTGCCAAACACGGAACCCTGAAATAGGAACCAAGTTCCATGGCCTTAAGTACATTACTGCCATTGTCTGTGGCAACAAAACCAATACCAAGCCCTCTGGGCTGCAGCCATTCCAAAACCTTGGTGCGAAACTCTTCTAAAATGTTTTCAGCCGTATGAGATTTCTCCATGGCGAACATGGCTACAGTTGCATGTTTCCGAGTACCTTCAAAAATCGCAGCTGTGTCAACAACACCTCGTGCAGATAGTTGATCTTTAACCCCCACAAAAGAGATCCAGTGTGCAGTGATACACATGTAATCTGTGGCTTGGCAACTGGTCCACATGTCTGTTGTCAGGTGGATATTGTGCACAGCACTCTTCTGCAAAGCTTGTCCAACCAATTCCAGCACATCATGATGTAGTGCCGGAACAGCAATTCTTGCGAAATAGGACCGGCTTGGAACTTTCCATTTCGGGCAGATGGCAGACACAAATTCAAGGAAACCCACCCCTTCCACAAATGAAAAAGGAAGAAGGTCCAGCGCTAACATTTTAGCCAGCTTCGCATTGTACAATCGTGCCGTTGGGTGGTTGCGTTGGAACTGCCCCTCCAACCTAAACATGCTGTCAATGGTAGGCTGGCTTACTTTCCTTAGTGGTGCCATTAACCCACTAAGGCTCAACGACACAGATTGTCTCATTGAGGTACTCGCCGCCGGTCGCCTTGGTGTCTCACCCACACTCTGAGTATGGCTCTTACTGCGGTGCCACTCTGATGTTACTGAGGAGGATGTGGGCGTTACCACTGCAGTGACTGCACTACTGGAGACAGGGCTAGAAATGCCTCCCTGTTCTTCACCTGCCACCACAATAATATCGCTCCCCGATTCCTGACCAACTTCAAAGGGTTTAGTTTTCCTACTTTCTTTTAACTTAAGTAGGTGATCCTCCCACACAATAGTGTGGTGTATTCTGAGATGACTTGCTTGTCCTCCGGTACCATAGTTTGTACCAAGCTTACCACGCCGAACACCTTGCCGACAAATTGCGCATATAGCAATGTTCTCCTCCTTGGCGCTAACAGAAAAGAAGTCCCAAACTGGGGAGGAGAACTTTCTGGCACTGCTGGATGTGCCACTTTCAACACCAGATGAACTTGAGGGGGTCCTTGAAAATATGTGACCCTGTCCACCTACACTGTGACTTTTACTACCACTTCCTACTGAGGTGGTTGAGCTGGATGTAGGTCCCTGCCGGGCCTTGGAAAATATGGCAGCTGGAGGTAGTGGTGGTGTAACCTGTGTTGGTGAGATCCGTGCTGCATCCCACTCAGTAGCAGCCTTTCTGGATAGGGTTAGAATGTCGGTCTCCAATCCCTTTGGGGCGGGAGTAATGTGCGTGATGACTGGCTCGTCTTCATCAACATCATCACCCCCCTCTTCTACATCTACCTCCATAACTCTAAGTTTTTCTGGGACCTTCCTTTTCAGAAGCAATGTCTTGTGGCGTACTTCACTCTCAGACCGAGCTGGTGGGACCCAAGTGTCATCACGATCATCAGAAGCGGGGCTTGAAGAAGAAGATGATGGACTAAGCCTCCTTTTCCTTGCTGGTGGTCTGGAAGACAATAGATGTTCTGAAACAGTGGTTTGACTTCGCTCCGCTTTGTCTGCAGGAAGCTCGATTTCCTGAAATGCCCCTACGTCAGGAGCAACAACTACTATGGTGGGCTGTTGTGGCGGCTGCTGCTGTTCTGGTTGCGGTGGCTGCTGCTGCTGGTCTGGTTGCGGCGGCTGCTGCTGCTGGTCTGGTTGCGGCGGCTGCTGCTGTTCTGGTTGCGGCGGCTGCTGCTGCTGTTCTGGTTGCGCCGGCTGCTGCTGCTGTTCTGGTTGCGCCGGCTGCTGCTGCTGTTCTGGTTGCGCCGGCTGCTGCTGCTGTTCTGGTTGCGCCGGCTGCTGCTGCTGTTCTGGTTGCGCCGGCTGCTGCTGCTGTTCTGGTTGCGCCGGCTGCTGCTGCTGTTCTTGTTGCGGCGGCTGCACACTGATCTGCTGAGTTTGCGCCTGCGTTGAACTTGATTGTGTACTACTTTGCGGTAATGACATTTCTTCAACATCGCTGCCCGTTAGTAGACTGGCTACCTCTGCGACAGTAAAGCCCTTGGGCCTAGGTTGGTGGGGTTGCTGGACCGCTGTGCTGCTCCCAGCTTGGTTCCCGGACAACGCTTTGGTGCCAAAAAAAACCTTGGCCGGCACACCACCAGTCGTGGTTAATGGCACTTCCTTTTTCTGTTCCTTCTTCTCACCAGCAACTTTCTTGGTACTGGACCTGGTACCTTTCTTTGGGGCCATCTTATTCCGACGTCAGGCAGGAGGCAGATGCACAACAAGTTCTGGTCACACGTGGGCGTGATGCGCAGCAGGACTTCTGTCTGGCTGGCAGTACAACGGGTAGCCAGGTGATGCCGATGACACCTCCTACTCTGTCTTTTGTGCACCTAAAAGCAAAGAAGACAGGAGAAGAACATCAGTGAAATGTTGCATTTGTTTTTGTGGTTCAGTTACTTAGTACTGTACTAGTGCAAACAAAAGATAGTCTAGCCATTTATGAATTTTTTTTAACTAGAGCTATGTTATACTACTAGTACTGTGTACAGCCACACTACACTCTCAGGAAGGTGATGTCTAAAAATTCAACAGATCACATAGAAAACACTTGATCAATAAAGCTGTGGCTACCTGCTCTGGTAGCAGTGGATGAAAGCAGGCCTGCTGGCAGACAAGGCCAGGCAAGCTTGCAGGCCTAGGCCTCAAAATGGCCACCAGCCACATGGCGAGCCCCAACAACATCAGCAAGGCCACCCCAAAATACACACTTCCCCAACTCAATCCAATGCCATCCATGCCCAAAATGATGTCTAAAATCAACAGAACACACAGAAAACAGTAGATTACTAAAGCTGTGGCTACCTGCTCTGGTAGCAGTGGATGAAAGCAGGCCTGTTGGCAGACAAGGCCAGGCAAGCTTGCAGGCCTAGGCCTCAAAATGGCCACCAGCCACATGGCGAGCCCCAACAACATCAGCAAGGCCACCCCAAAATACACACTTCCCCAACTCAATCCAATGCCATCCATGCCCAAAATGATGTCTAAAATCAACAGAACACACAGAAAACAGTAGATTACTAAAGCTGTGGCTACCTGCTCTGGTAGCAGTGGATGAAAGCAGGCCTGCTGGCAGACAAGGCCAGGCAAGCTTGCAGGCCTAGGCCTCAAAATGGCCACCAGCCACATGGCGAGCCCAAACAACATCAGCAAGGCCACCCCAAAATACACACTTCCCCAACTCAATCCAATGCCATCCATGCCCAAAATGATGTCTAAAATCAACAGAACACACAGAAAACAGTAGATTACTAAAGCTGTGGCTACCTGCTCTGGTAGCAGTGGATGAAAGCAGGCCTGCTGGCAGACAAGGCCAGGCAAGCTTGCAGGCCTAGGCCTCAAAATGGCCACCAGCCACATGGCGAGCCCCAACAACATCAGCAAGGCCACCCCAAAATACACACTTCCCCAACTCAATCCAATGCCATCCATGCCCAAAATGATGTCTAAAATCAACAGAACACACAGAAAACAGTAGATTACTAAAGCTGTGGCTACCTGCTCTGGTAGCAGTGGATGAAAGCAGGCCTGCTGGCAGACAAGGCCAGGCAAGCTTGCAGGCCTAGGCCTCAAAATGGCCACCAGCCACATGGCGAGCCCCAACAACATCAGCAAGGCCACCCCAAAATACACACTTCCCCAACTCAATCCAATGCCATCCATGCCCAAAATGATGTCTAAAATCAACAGAACACACAGAAAACAGTAGATTACTAAAGCTGTGGCTACCTGCTCTGGTAGCAGTGGATGAAAGCAGGCCTGTTGGCAGACAAGGCCAGGCAAGCTTGCAGGCCTAGGCCTCAAAATGGCCACCAGCCACATGGAGAGCCCCAACAACATCAGCAAGGCCACCCCAAAATACACACTTCCCCAACTCAATCCAATGCCATCCATGCCCAAAATGATGTCTAAAATCAACAGAACACACAGAAAACAGTAGATTACTAAAGCTGTGGCTACCTGCTCTGGTAGCAGTGGATGAAAGCAGGCCTGTTGGCAGACAAGGCCAGGCAAGCTTGCAGGCCTAGGCCTCAAAATGGCCACCAGCCACATGGAGAGCCCCAACAACATCAGCAAGGCCACCCCAAAATACACACTTCCCCAACTCAATCCAATGCCATCCATGCCCAAAATGATGTCTAAAATCAACAGAACACACAGAAAACAGTAGATTACTAAAGCTGTGGCTACCTGCTCTGGTAGCAGTGGATGAAAGCAGGCCTGTTGGCAGACAAGGCCAGGCAAGCTTGCAGGCCTAGACCTCAAAATGGCCACCAGCCACATGGAGAGCCCCAACAACATCAGCAAGGCCACCCCAAAATACACACTTCCCCAACTCAATCCAATGGCATCCATGCCCAAAATGATGTCTAAATTCAACAGAGCACACAGAAAACAGTAGATTACTAAAGCTGTGGCTACCTGCTCTGGTAGCAGTGGATGAAAGCAGGCCTGCTGGCAGACAAGGCCAGGCAAGCTTGCAGGCCTAGGCCTCAAAATGGCCACCAGCCACATGTCCAGGCCCAACAACATCAGCAAGGCCACCCCAAAAAACACACTTCCCCAACTCAATCCAATGCCATCCATGCCCTAAATGTGATTGAAAATGAAATATATTCAAAAAACAAAAGGAACAGTTGCTTCATCATGCACACACACACCCATGAGGCCATGCCCATGGCTAGCTCGGGCCTACTACTACAACCCACAAAATTAAAATAAATTAAAAAAAAAAAAAAGGAATGATGATAATTAATTATCAAAAATAAATTGTAGTTACACAACAACTGCAATGCCCACAATCAAACACAACAACCACTTACTTGTAAAATATCCTATTCCAAAAATCCTGAAATCCAATTGCAATGATGCAGCAGACAAAAAGAGAGATCTTTCCAGCTCCAAATCCAAAGGCAGAATGAGCAGGAGATGGACAAAGCACTGGGAGGAGCCTGCTGGACAGGAACAGGAAGTTGGAGAATCTGTGTCACTTCCTCCCTCTCTCCACTTTGTAAAAAAAAAATGACTCCTGGAGTCCTTGCACAAAAAAGGAAAGCCAAATGTGAATGTAAGGAGTTCTTTTCATCCAAAATCAGTATTTGCAGATGGTTTCATGCTGCTAGAGCCGATATTCCTCTCCAAATTGTAAATTTTACGTTGTTGAGTTCTCCAGCTTCACATTACTTCCGCCGGCGTGTCGAAAACGATATGATCGCGTTCTCTTCTTTGTCCCTGTCGCGTTGGATATGACGTGTTCGCGGTCTCTTTCTCCTGTTCGCGTTCGATTTCATGTGCCCGCGTCCTCATTCTCTGGCTCGCGATGTAGAATGACATGTTCGAGATCTCAATCTTCTCATACTCGCGCGGTGCATGATCGCGAGAAGAAAGACCTGATCGCGCGACAAATGACGTGATCGCGTGAAAAATGACTTGAATGCGGCCGCGAACTCTCGCGAGACAGCGCAAAATGGCTACCAAAATCCAACATCTCGTGGAGAACGCGACCGGGTCAAGAAAACTTGTCGGAGAACGCAGGGATTCAGGTAAGGCGATCGCGCGCGCGCGAGAATGTATTGTTTTACAGCGCGAGCAAATAAAAAATTATCGCTAAGCTGCGGAATGCGGAAATTTTGACATTTTCGCGCTTTCCGCGGAACGCGAGAATGCCAAAATATCGCAACTTCCGCGAACGGAACGGAATTTTGGCCCAGGCCTAGTTAACACTGAAGAAACGAGAAACCTTTTGGATTTTTCATTTGAATAGTGTTAAGAAGGGCCTGAACGAATATATAGTGTGGCATGTTACATAATTTGGATTTTGTTCATAGCTGTATGCTTGTGGTTCTTTTTACTGAGAGTTGTTGCAATGACAACAAGTGTATGTTCATCTGAACCTTCATTTGCCCAGCGATATAGGTGTCACTCAGGGCTCTGAGTGACTATTCCGTACCTGGATAAGGAGGTGTCAAGATTGTGATTGATTTGACAATACTAGACTGGTATCCCATTGTAGAGGTTGAATACATACCTTTATATGCAATTAAAAAATACACGAAAAGGACATTTGTTGTTAATGAGGTAAATTTAATACTAGGGTGAGACATCTGGTATTTTTAGACATGCTGGTCACTAATTTTTGAGGTTGTTGATACTTGAGGAAAAGACACATATATTGAACTTCTCATGCATAGTAGACAAATAGAACTTCAAGGAGTTAATGTATTTACCTGACCCGCCCATGGCCTTTTTTCCGTAACCTACAATACGCAATATTGTTTTATCCTTGCATAACTTTGCTATGAACTCCTGCGTACCCGTCCATGAAATTTTGTATTATCGCCGTTATTATTGGAAAAAATGCTAATTAAGATGGCGTTTGCCTCTCAGTATTATTGCAGTCCCATTTCTATGAGTATGACTGCGACGTTATGTTGCCCGTACACAGCACCAGTTTTCGCGTGATTTATTCAACCAGGCATGAGCTATTTAAATTTCGCGTCTTGACTTGAAAGGCACGCACTGGAGTGTGAAATATTGTACTTTCAAACGTGGGGCGTCCCGTGAAAGAAGATTGAATTCACTATAACGGGTGAGTACATAGCGTGGATGTGGTGTTAGGCTGCATTAATAATGGTCATTGTATGCGTTGGTTGGTTTAACCAACGTTATTTATGCCAAAGAAAGTCTTGGTCTAAATTTCTAAGTTGGAAACAATTGGGGTAGAAGCTCCGTGAACGCCTGTATTGATATTTGTGTAGGTTGGAGGCGTGTTTTCTTTGTGGCCCTTACATTTCCTACAGTTTTGAGTATAGGATTTACAACTAAGACAAGGACTTATCATGTATATACATCTTGGGAGTCCTGGTTTGGGACTGACACATACATGGGCTAGGGTATCTTTGACTGAGGGTGGATATATCTAGGGGAGAGGATCAGTTAGGCGAGTAATTTTACATGGTGTTACTTGTCTATGTATTGTAATTATTGATACTGAGCTATTATAGGATTATATGGCGTAACCATTTCAAAACTACTAAGTGCATATTTTTTCTCTCTCTATTATTTCAGCAAGCATGTTTGCTGTGCACTATATTGATACAAGTTGAAAAGTCATAAAATTAAAACCTGGCTTGATGGTCTAAGACGAATAACGAGAGAAATGTACCGGACTTGATTTAATACATCGTTATGGTGTGTACGTTTTTGGAGTCACTTGGTTGTAGTACTTGGGCCCTTTATACTTAGCTTATCAATGCCCCTAATTTCATTTTCACATCTTTCCCTGTTTAGAACTACTTGTTTTTACTACGCATGGGTTCCTATGAATAAACATAGTGAAGTGAATTTCACATCCCGAACAAGAAACACCATTTTGGGTAAGGGTATATGCAGAGTTATTAAGAAATATCATCTAAAAGTCTTTTTCAATTAATGAATTGATTATGGCATAAAATCTATTGTCTGTGCAGATAAGAGCGCCGGTATTTTATTAGAAAAACAGAAAGGCACTCCGACTGCTAAGTGGAACATATGGATAGATGCCATTGGTCTTGAATCATGAATTTTAGTACTCTCGTAAGTAATTGAGAGGATATCGTTTATAATAACTGGTTTGACCATGCATGTCTCTGAGCACTTTATGAAGGAGAAGGTTTTTGACACACACTCTTTCTTATATGTGTTTAGGGGTTCGGCACTAAAGGTGTGGAGGTTTTTTAAATAAGTTCACATTGGTGGGTGATGAGTAACATGTTTTTCTTCCCCCTTTTTTTTTTCTTCTTTACTTTGTTTTCGTGTTTTTTTCATATTTCTTTGTCACATTATCTTGGACTTCTCAGTGAATGTTGGTACTTATGACTTTGTTGCTCCCATTGGATCTGTGGGAACGAGAAGAACTGGTGGTTTGGTTTCTATGTCTTGATGTTTTTTCCAATCAATTAAATGATTAAAGTAAAGTATGGGCATAAAACAGTGACGTTTCTTTTATTGTTGTTTTAGGTCCCCTGGATGCTGTGATCTTTATATGGGTATCTGGATAGGTCCTGATGAAGGTGGTCTAACTACTCCACATAAACCACCGAAACGCGCGTAGACCCTGTGTTCAGCCCTGTGCTTTGAGCATAGAACTCAATCTGGTCGTGGAGGTTTCCTGTTATTTACAACCTCCCCTTTGTTCAGATGCAGTTGTATGAAGATTGTGTGAGTGTGGATGTGTTTGAATGGTTTGGTGATAGGGAAGTATTTATGAGTTTGTCCAGGGGTTGCTTTTTCGTTTCAGTTAATTCGTGTATGTAAATGTGTATTATATGCATCTATTGTAATTACAGAACTGATTTTGTCTTTTGAGATGGACAATAAAGTTTTTTGTGTATATAAAAAAAAAACAATTTTTTAAACATGAAATGAAAAAAAGAAATAACATGACATTTTATAAAACACATTAAGAAATGAAATAATAAAAAAGAAATGAGAATTGTATTGTTGAGTGTCACTGTTGTATTATATGGCCCAGGAGAGATTAAGTCTCCGAATATAATGAATGGGTAGGCCATGAGGGAGTACTCTCAGTGTTTCTTGGTTTCCTTTCCCCTCTTCTCCCTGGCCTGAAAGTATAATTCTTAGAGGAGGTCCCCTTTCATGCAGTAATATCAAATAGCACCCTCCTTCTCATCCGTTACTAATTCCAATTGTTACAACCCACTTAAATTTACTCTCATGGAAGGAAGTGCGATCTTGTTAATCACTAATACCGCTTAGTATACTCTAATGACTGTAAAATTCACTTCCAGTGGACCCTGGTTTTGGTTGCAATTACCATGCTTATTGGTGCTTGTGTGTTGCATTACAAAAAAGGCAATAAACAGGCCTTTAAAAAAAAGAAGAGATGTATGCCATTCAAGAGGTTCAAACAAACTTGGGGGACTTTTAGTGTAAAAGGTTTGGTCCCTGTGAAACAGGAATGACGGATCTACTTTTCATGAAACCGTTGAAAATGGTAGCTAACACAATCCAGATTCCTTTTAAATATGTCATTTCAAGTCTATCTTCACATGTCCTCTGCTTGCATTTGATCTCATGCTGCCCCAATAAAAAGGTTTAAAAGAAGGATATTGTAAAAGAGTTGAAGCTTACTTAACAATGAGTTGAGTGACCGTATCACAAATAAGAAGGAATGGACAACAGAAGAGTTGCCAGTCTTTGGATGCATACTGTTCTGGGAACTAAAGTAGGAAATTGTCAGTGCCAGGTTTGCATGACCAGTAACAAAGAGCCTGCCCTAACTTCTTTTTGCTAAACTCTTGAAAATGTAGTGATATATAAATCATTTTCATGATTTTAGTGACATTTACATATTAACTTAATACATAAAAATTGCCCTCATGGTCCCCATAGCGGCGTTGAGGTGACACTTGTCTATCACATCAAGTACTGGTGATTTGTTTTTACATGAGTCATTGTTGTGTCTCTAATTAAGTTTATTGGTCATGCCTTGAGTTTATTGTGAAGAAAGGTTTAATAGTGCATCGTCAAAATGAAATATGTCAGTCCATTCCAGTTTTTCAATCTTCGCTTGGTGAACCTATGTTAAAATGGGGTAGTAGAAGAAGGTATTTGAAATTTATGCCAGGGTGTGCAGGACATATTTAAGTACTGAGAGAAAAGGATAATTACTCATATACTGTTTGTTCACAGAAAGGCAAGAGATTTTTGACAACTTACCTAGTTTATTGAAGAAGAGGATGAGGCGCTGAGTGAATCTGAAATCTAAATAAAAAAGCTAGACTTATCATATTGTACCCTGCCTGTGCAAAATTTGGGAACGGTTTCACTTTGGGAAAGAATGGAGAAAATGGGTATTTCACTTTGGGAAGAGGGTACAGACAAATTGGTTAACTATAAAGTATGTCACAGAATTGATATAAATGGCCACGAGATGCTACATTTATTTATTCATTTATGGGTTTTGTATAGCGCTTGAATCACCCCCTGAGGGGTATCTCTGCGCTTTGGACTGTGCTGCTCAACGGGCTGACGAGCAATGTTAGGAATGTCCACATTCCTTGGAGAAAGCACAAGGAACAAGTTTAGGATGTTCTATTAAAAAAAGTGATGGATGTATTGCTGTTGAAAGATGGCCCCAATCTCAAAGAAGTGTTACAGATAGAAATGAAAATAGAACAAAGTTTGGAATGTCGAAGAGATAAGTAAGGATAATGGACAGAGAGGAAGTGTACAAACAAATTAAAGGATAAATTATGTTCTGCAAACTAGACATCAGACCAAGAGGGTATGGTGGAAAACCAATTAAACCTCAAATATTTTTGGGATGCACAGAATACAAATACTGGTATAGCCAATCAGTCTCGCCTTTCAACATCAGTGCAGACTTATTAACTTTATTAATGCTTTTTGACTATGCTGTTCCCCATCAGAAAAAAGATTCACAAAATGCTTGTTTGTCAGTGCTGAACAACATCTATAAATTTTGGGTGGAAAAATTGGTTTGTGATCAAAACCTACCATAAACCTTTAAAGGAGGCTTTCACAAAAAAAGGAATTGATTCATTCTCAGGTTGGATTTTCAAATGGGTGAAATAAAGAAATATGACTTAGATACGGAGTACATCTCTCGTATGAGAAATCAAATTACTGATAGTGTATCTCGGCTAGTGTAGACAGAAGAATTGAAGGCAACTGAGAGAGTTATGACTGAGGGTGAATAGAAAAGAGAAGTATGTGATGCTGCACTGCAACAAGTGTGTCTGGAAATGGATTAGTATCCCAAGGCTTAAGGTTAGTTACAGCAGGAACTATACAAGACATTTCGGTCAAATTAGCACATGATAAGACACAGGACACGGGAATCTGAGAAATCAAAGTAAGGTTTCTTTGTAATTATTGGTGTAATTATTGGTGGCTAGTGTTAGATAAACAAGTGGAAACAATGATAAAGCATGTATAGCATGTGTAAATAGAGGGAACACTGTAGATGTGTCAAAAAAGGGTAAATAGAAAGAAAGGAAGTGAAAGTGAAAAACAGGAAGGAGATATTTGACAGGAGAAAAATGATGAATGTTAGTGAACCATTAAAGTAATAAAATTGCTCCTCAATGCAATTAAAATTGAGGACAATCGCATATGGAATATAAAGTGTTCAGGTTTGCACACATAAGTGGATAAGGAGAAGGAGGAGAATATAAAAAAGATACAGAAAACTTAAATGAGCGAACATATGAGCAGACGCTAGAGAAAAAAAAAGGTTGCTCTCAACCTGTGCCTTTAACAGTTTACTTAGAGGTCTTTGATGAATGAAGGCAACTATTGAGACCTGTATTAAAAGAAGATTGATTGAATAATAATAGATCAACTTCCTTAGTCAATTTTCTCCTCCTGCATTTTTATACATGTTTTTAATCTTAATTCCATGTTTGGACTGCCACAAGGCTTTATACATACTCCCTTATAAAATATGGTGTTTATTACAACAAATGTAACAATTATAACAAATATGCTTTGTTTATTATTTTCCACATGCTCCCTCTACTGCAACAAAATTGTACACTTTTGAGGTCTCACTATGTGCAGAACCAACCTGGAATAAAGCTCTTGATTTGGTAAAAGAGGAAGATGTGGGTTATACTTAAGGACTGCTTTTATTATCATCCAAGGTTAAATAATTTTCTGGTGTCATGTAGTTCCTAGACTGCCATTGGGAGATGAACTGAACGATGCAGCAATCTGTGGATGAGGTGATTGTATTGATTAAAGTTTACTGTATTGTCTATATTCTTTGCGTCTGAAGACTCATCTTTTCACAAAATGATGGGCTCCTGCCATTAATATATATCAGATTTTGTACAAACAACCTGCTCCTGGGCCAGCAGTGATGTCTCCATTACCACCAAAGCATTAGAGAAGACGTATCTTGTGTGTTCTTTGGATCAACGGAGATCAACTGAGATTAGGTCAAATTGCTACACTTGATCATTGAGGAGTACTTGAGATTTCCAGAGACAATGGCATTTTCCAGCACATTAGTGGATGAAGTGAGTCTTCCTCTCACCAAGAATATTTACACATGTTGCATACTAGAGACTGATATATAGAATGTTGCATGTTATATGGGTTTCCATATATGTGGCTGTTAAGTAACAAAGTTGTGGAGTATTTCATGGACAGACTACAAATGGTCATGCAAATTGTGCAGCCGAAGTGACAGTCAGTTTCTCTGAAAAGCCGTAAAACACTGCAGAATTATCAGTACACTTCTTACAGCACCACTGGCAAATCCAACAACCCCTCCACCACTCTGCTCCACCCCTGAACTGTTTTTTTTAGAAGAAAATAATAAAAACTAGATTCCACAAGGAACAATGCTGGCATCATAGGAGGAAAAATACTGTGTAATTACAAGCAAAATACACAGCAAATGAAAGAATATTCTTGCACAGTAAAACCAAGACAATCCTGGCAGTTTCATGAAGCCATAGTCCTAAACAAGTCATAAATCTCCTGCAATTTTTTTTTTTTTTTTTTAACCACAGCCATGGAGAGATGGACACATAATGACAAGGAACGCAATTGCTAATTGGAGAACAATGTGAAGACCAGTCAACTGAAGACTGAGTCAAGATCTCCTAGAAGAGATTTCTCACACTGCTTTTACACCCTCCTATGCCACATTCAGTTATGTCCACCTCCTAATTTCAATTCCACATCCCGGACACTAACCCTTCCAATCTCCAGCCCCCAATGTATCACCCACTTGATACCATCAGACTTGCTGAAAGAATGGTCTGAACACTGCAAGCTGTGAGATAAGCAGAGGTCTGATGCAAGTGTCACCATTTATCAGTGCATCTCCCCGCACACAAAAACTGACACTTTCTATTGCACACATTCTCTCACTCCATGAACCAGAGACTGAGGAGACAGAGACAGGCAGATCCGCACAGCATGATCAAGTCTGCAGATGCACAATGAAAGCTGAGGCTGTGCGCAGATCAGATATTATTTTAGGTCTGTTTTATGCACTGTGCTGAGGCTGTTACTTTACTGATCTTGGATAAAAGTGTCAGTTGGAACCAGTAATTTTCAGTATTCAATGAGAAAATAAGTCAGGTGATTTTGATCCGGATTAAAAACGTACCAGTGAAGGATCTAAATCCGGGATGCTCACTGTACAACCTGAGGGCAACTTACAGTCCCCCTGATCTTTTGATATGGCACCTGGTGAACCGCAGCATTGGTTTACTGTTTACTTGACTGTGCACTAACATTCAGAAAGATGGTAAACAAATATCACACATTTATTTACACATTAATTGAAGTAAAGGAAAACAAGCACAGAAAGGTGTCCAATATCGCTTTCATTTAGGAATACCTACACGTTTAAAGACATCCTGCAGCATACATTTATAAATAAGATAATGTCTCATCAAAATTCGAAAAGTGTATTTGTCTAACATGTGGAAGTGTTTCATCATAGTAGATCATATAATATCACTGCATTGTGTGGCAATTATTAGAAGTGATAGTTTTCAAACATGAACTTAGAAGCATTCATGCCCTACTCCCATCTCTGAAGACAATGTCATTATTAAAACACAAGGAAAGTCAGTTGTCAGTTGCTGTGTCCAGCTGGCCTCCCATTGACTCCGAAAAGTCCAAGGCAACCGGCACCTCAAGCAGACCTCCTGGAGCAGGCACGCTTGAGGATGTGACACCAGTTACAGACCTCAAACGACCCATACTGTCAGACATGCGTAAGGGGGCAGATACCTTCAGGCACACCAGGTAGCTCGTGTTGTACAATGGGGGGGCCACATGCATGAACAAGGCACAGGTACACAGTGTAAGGGTTGGGCGAGACTGGCCTCGAGCGACCACTCCCCTTTTAATTACTCGCCTCGGGCCATGCCTGGCCCGAGCTCGTGAATGCAATACATCCGGCTCACGCCGTGATTCAATTGAAACGTTAACTTATTACATCCCATCTTAACCCAGTTTCTTGTCCTTCTTTTCACTAACTGGGTGGTGACTTGCCACCCAGCATACAAAGTCTTTGAGGCGGGAGCTTGGGCAAGGGTTTCTTCCCAGCCCATACCGGGGGTGTTGACTGCGATCCTCAGGTTGACCCTCTGGTCTTGAGGATGTTGGGCAGGTTGCTTGATGGGTCTCCTCCGACCCTGCGGGGCAGCTACCCCGTGGGGTGCTTGGATGATCCATCTTGTTATATCCTTGCTCGTTTGGCTCTGGTAAGGGCCTATTCTCTTCATTCGTGGTGGGGGGAGTCTCTTCTACTTCCTTGAACCATACGATGTCCCTGGTTACAGTCTCTCCTCCCTTCATAAGGGGTCTCGAATTTCCCTCCCAGTCTCCGGTCCTTTATTATTACTAGGTCACCTGGCTGTAGATCACAGAGCCTGCTCGTCTCCTGTGGCTGGCAGCTAGATTTTGTCTCTCCCTTCGTTCCAGGGCGTCGCCCTCATTAAAGTGCGGTGGGGCCCACCGGGGCAGACATGGATGGTATCTCGGCGTGGGCCGTTGAACATTATCGCCCAAGGAGCTTGGTGAGTGGTGCTGTGTGGTGTACTACTGTACTCCCTGAGAAATAGTTGTAAGTGACGCTCAGGGTCCGCATTCTCGGCCACGGCAGGGTGTAAGACCTTGTTGAGAGTCCGCATGAATCTTTCGATTTCTCTCTTGGCTTGTGGCCATTGGGGGGTGATGTGGCGGTGCAGCACCCCGTGGAGTTGCATTAAAACGTGGAATTCTCTTACCTGGAATGGGGGCCGTTGTCGCTCTTGATCTCTCCTGGGCACCCAAACATCGCAAATGTTTCTCCAGCACTGGGGCGACTCGGGAGAATGAGGTGGAGCTGATGACTTCTACTACTGGGCATTTGGAGTAACTATCGATCAAAACTACGGTTACCCGGCCGTCAGGAAAGCTCCCAAAGTCGATGCTCACTCTCTCCCATGGGACCTTCCTATGCTCTTCCGTCTGAACTGGCGCTGGCTGCTCTGGTGCGCTGGTCAGTTGGCATGCCTTCTTCGTTTCTTCAGCTCTTGTGTGAATGAAACCAGGTACATCTCAACTTCGTCGTCTTCTGTGGAGGTGTCTTCCAACCGGTACGGAGCTTGCTCATTTCCTTTTGTACAGCGCGCTGACACCAGGGAGGCGCTCGACAGTTGGCGCACTATCTTTTGTGTAGGGTTCCCTCCTCTGCTGTCTTTACGTTGGTTACTCTTCCGGAAAACTGACGCAAAATGGTTTGGAATTCCACAGTGAGAGCACATGCTAGCCTGGGTAGGGCACGCCTGGATGGGTGCTCCTCACGTCCACAGTACCCACATTGGCCTTTTCGGGTGGCCTGCTCCGCTGCCCGCTCCCTCTGTCTTGTGTCCTTACAGCGTCTGCTCGTTCGATCTTGACAGCTACGTTTTTCTCTGTCGTCCATGTCAGGGCTAGGTCCATCTCATCGGCCCTGGCTGCTGAGAGGTGATGCGTCCTGGCTAGGAGCAATATATCCTTGAGGGGTATGTTCGGCTGCCTCAGGATCAGCCCGAGTACTACCTTGCTGTGGACACCTTGGATTATTTGTGCTCGGATCTCTTCTGTTCCCCTGTCATCCGTTATGTAAGTGCTTGTCAGCTCTCTAAGCCTTGCATAGAATGGATCAATTGATTCTCCTTCCCTCTGCCAGGCCTAGTGTAATTTGAATCGCTCTAAATCCGGGTTCATTTGCCGATCGAAGTGTGCGTTAAGCGCCGTTGTGGCAGCATCGTAGTCGGTGGGCACTCCTGTATTTGGGAGGTGTTTGAATAGAAGGTATACCTCTTCTCCTGAGTAGTGGAGTAGTAATGAACGTTTCACTTCTCCGTCCATCTCTCTCATTGCTACGAAGTAGTTCTCTAACCGTCCAAGCCACGTTTTCCATTGTGGGGACACAGTAGTTGGGTCAGCTGCATCACTGAACAGAGGTCACGCGAATGGGAGGCTGATGTGCATCAGGGTTGTCTCCCATCTCGTCTCTTTGGGTCCCTCCTCCTACGATGCCATGGGTACTCCGCTGTGTCTTCCCCCACTCTTCCTCTGTGCTGTGTAAGTGACAGGGGTTTTGTACCCTGTGTTCTCCCCTCCTTTTCCTTGTCCTTTTCACAGTGTCTCTGGCTGTCAGTGTGGGCACACCAACTCTTGTCTTGTCCTTTCCCCAGTGTCTCTGCCTGCCTGTGTGGGCACAGCAGTAGAGTGGAGATCCTCTCTGCCATCTGGGCCAATTCAGATGAGGAAGTTTTATTATGTTGTCTGTTGTTTTTTTTTCTCTCATTTACACCCAAACAGGGGAGTTTCCGCTTGCCAATGCTCCTTCGATGAGGTGTATCTCTCTTCTGCACATGGGCTCCACCACCGCGTGGGCCTAGGCCACATGTGCTTGGCTGAGGCCGTGTGCAGCGTCCTGTGTGTGAGGCGAGACAGACAGTGTTGGAGCCGCAGGGGTTTCGCCCTTACAGTCAGCTTCAGTTGCGTGTAGGCCTCTACCCCGCAGGATGGACACACTGACGGGGGTCAGAGGACACGGATGTCATGTCCACCTCCGGGCTGACAGGTGACTTGTGAGGCGCTGGAATCGGGTCACCGGCTCCTCGATCGCGGCAACTGAAACGTTAACTTATTACATCATTGTTCTGCTCGATTTTCCCGGCCTTCTTGTGAGGAACAATGATGGAATGTGACTTCAGTCTCTTATCATTCAAGTCTAAGGGTTAGAGTAGTGAATGGAGCCTATTTACTAGGCACTTCGACATGATTCTGTGCTCTTCCCCATAGATCAGGGCTTGCACACATAGCCTAGGGGATAGATTTGTTAGTATTAGGGATAACCTGTCCTGTAGTGAGGGTATTTCATGGAGCCGTGCTGAATTCAGGCCTGGTAGGCCTCAAACGGGAGAGACTCCATCTTTCTTTCTGCTCCGGCAGCTTGGGATGCTTCTAGGTCAAATGTAATGTTTTAGTTATGAGGTGTTATTCGCTTGGAGAGAACCGGTTCAGGCCGGCCCTTATCGAAGGATTGTATTTTTCTTCATGCCGAAGACACTACATCAGGCCGGCCGGCTGGGAACGTGTCCTTGGTACGGGGAGGTACAAGAATTTGGTGGGCGGCAGGTTACAGGCCGGAATTTTCCATGAGGAAACGCACCTCTATATTAGTGAAAGTCTGAGGCAGTTACATGTTCAGTCCGTAGGCGGCATCTAGCCGTTAGCAGTAAAGCTACTACTTATTCCAGGGAAGACAGACGCCATCTTGAAGGTGGAGAAGAACCGAGAGACAGATACTCTCCTAGCAGAATAGCCAGAGAGGAGAGAGTAGCCGAGAAGGAAGAGGCCCAGTGACTCGGAGAAGGGTGAAGAGAACAGCGCATAGTGGTGCAGACATGTATCCGTGACTGCGGAGGTGTGACTTCCAGGCGAGCCGAGGCACAGACGAGAAGGGAACCTAGATGACCACTGAGTGCAGGCTACATACTACTAAGGTGATGTCGACCCTTTCTTATTAGAGTGTACAACTTAATCTTTCACTTTTCTTTGCAGGTTATGTGTTATATTGTAATGTTATGTGATTGCGTATGTAATGAGTAATAAAGTACCCAGTTTGTAGTGAACCAACATGTGCTGCGTGTTCTTGTATGAGAGGGTAGCCTATTCTTCTAGTCAGCTGCGGCTACATGAACAGATGTTAACCCTGATCAGGTAAGTGGTAACTGAATAAGGGAAAGAGGAGCCCCTCGAACCAGAGAACAGGCTATGCTCGAACTGGCAGTCCTTGTGTGATCGGATGAATAGTGAGACTGATTCCCTTTTTGTATGTTATGGTGATCATAGGATGAACTGTTGTATGAGACTGCCGTCTGGGTAGAGAGGTCTGGATTCGTATGGGATCGCGAGGCCGCCACTTGTGATACTGTCGTATGGGCAGAGAGGTCTGGATTCGTATGGGATCGCGAGGCCGCCGATTGTGCTGAGACTGCCGTCTGGGTAGAGAGGTCTGGATTCGTATGGGATCGCGAGGCCGCCACTTGTGATACTGTCGTATGGGCAGAGAGGTCTGGATTCGTATGGGATCGCGAGGCCGCCGATTGTGCTGAGACTGCCGTCTGGGTAGAGAGGTCTGGATTCGTATGGGATCGCGAGGCCGCCACTTGTGATACTGTCGTATGGGCAGAGAGGTCTGGATTCGTATGGGATCGCGAGGCCGCCGATTGTGCTGAGACTGCCGTCTGGGTAGAGAGGTCTGGATTCGTATGGGATCGCGAGGCCGCCACTTGTGATACTGTCGTATGGGCAGAGAGGTCTGGATTCGTATGGGATCGCGAGGCCGCCACTTGTGATACTGTCGTATGGGCAGAGAGGTCTGGATTCGTATGGGATCGCGAGGCCGCCACTTGTGATACTGTCGTATGGGCAGAGAGGTCTGGATTCATATGGGATCGCGAGGCCGCCGATTGTGCTGAGACTGCCGTCTGGGTAGAGAGGTCTGGATTCGTATGGGATCGCGAGGCCGCCACTTGTGATACTGTCGTATGGGCAGAGAGGTCTGGATTCGTATGGGATCGCGAGGCCGCCGATTGTGCTGAGACTGCCGTCTGGGTAGAGAGGTCTGGATCCGTATGGGATCGCGAGGCCGCCGATTATAAGAGGTCTTGGTATGTATAGTAGGAATTCCCTGTCCTTAGGTGATAGATATATGTGGTTGCACTATTGTAAATAGGTTCTAGGGAGGGGGTAACGTTCTGGCTGGGTTAGTGAGGCTCTGATGAGCGGGTTCTATCTGATCCGAAAACCCAAGCAGAACAATCATGTAAAGAGGTCTCCCCACCCTACAATGGCAGAGTAGGTTTATAGGTCCCCAGGGTCCACCTATCTACATCAAAGTAATTTCCTGGAGCGGCAGCACTGGCTGTTCCTGTACGAGTATAGCTGTGCTAGTGTGGATACGATGTCCAGAGTCTGCAAAGGATGGCCGCAATGAGAGGTCAGGGGCGGCAACTAAGGCAAAAAAGCGTGGGGCATCACAATACCCATCAATGGGCTCAACCAGGCCACAACGGGGGAGGCTGCGTTATCAGGAGAGCTCCGCACTCCGCTGTGGGTTCTGTGTACTAGGCCCGCCTTCATGCGCCAGCAATCTCCATGACAGTACAGCAGCACGTGCCGCCCAGCGCCATGAAGACCCTGCATATTAACTGTGCACTAGCGACAGCAAAGGCAGCAGAAAGCAGGGGTGCCTCAAGCAAACAACAGAGAAGTACCTGGTCCACCAGGCCATCAGTTATGGCTAGTGGTACAGACAGTAGCCATAGTGGAGCCCAAAAAACACCCCACCAAATGCAAGACAGGATTCCTGCTCCAGTGTCAATCCGGCTACCGGCGAATAGCAGTACTTAAAGGAGAAAGATATTGGTGATAAAGTGCAGCGTAGTGCACTCAGTTCCTGGTTTCCTCCAGTGCCACCCATGGGACACATGTCCTCATCTCACTGCAACCTGGTAGGCCCCTCAGCACCGGAGGACCCTGCGCCGCCGAGGAGGCCCAGTCCTTAGTAAAAACCAGTGATTGGGCCTCAGCCTTAACTTTCACTTGGGAGGAATCCATGTGAAAAGTCCCTACTAACTAAATTTTAAATAGGCTCAATTAGAGCACTTCGTCCATCCTTGTGTTTGCTTTGCTTGCCCTAAGTTGGCAGGGTATGCCGAGACGTGGGTCCCTTGCTCACTTTTCCACTGGATTCAAGCTAGCCTGGCTGATGAGGGCTGTTAGCCCGAAACTGGTCCCAGGATGCTCGTTTCTGGTCCAGGGAAGACATGGCTTGGCTGTTTAGGCTGGATTGTTCCCATGAGACACAGGGTCAAGACTGATTTGCATATAGCTGTGTCTGAACTGGGGTGGCGAAGTGAGCTAAAGAACGATGATGAATTCAACCCAGATCTGTGATGAGGGGGGTGAATGTCCATGGTCTCTTTGTGTTTGCTCAATTAGAACCCACCCTTATTTTCCAGCTGGCGAGTTTGATCCAAACTCTACACGGACCTGCCCTTTTGATGGTATTTTCTTTCAAATGCTTGAGAACTTTACCCTATTTTCTACATACTATTAACCATTTCGACACAGATATTTGTTGCCCATTCTCAGAACCTGTGGCTTCCACCAAAACAGATTGGCCTTTTTTCATCTTCAAATGCTCTCTGAGCTTGGGCTCTCTGTTTGTTATGGTGTGGGCTCCTAAGCACAATGTATTGGCGGAATGCAGCACATTTTTAGCATATCCTGATTTCAACAAAATGTGTATTTTGAACCAAATGATTTTCAACGTCTTTAATGAGCTTGTTCTTTGTTATCATGTAGCTATGCATCCGCCATGCATTCTTTTTGTGAAAGTCAAATATATTAACATACCAACTTGAACCGTCATCCAAATACTTAGCAATTGATTCCCCATTTTAGACTGTGCTTCAATAATGTTTTTACAACATGCTCATGTTTCTGTGAAGTGGACACTTGAAGTAAACATGAAGTTTTAATTTCTTGCTTGTCAATTATAAAATGCAGGTGCAGGCACACATGCATGCAAAACTGCCTTATCTCAGTTATATATGATTTGAAGTCCTTGGACCTTGAATGAACTGAAAAAAATAATTTGTTGTCATGCCACTGGGGTCATGCTATCCTGGCTAATGAGGGCTGAAAGCCCAAAACCGGTCCTAGGACGCTTGTTTCCAGTCCAGGGAGGACCTGCCTGGCAGTTCGGGCTGGACTGTTCCCATTGGGCACAGGGTCAAGACTGATTTGCATATGGCTGGGTCCAAACTAGAATGGCATGGTGAGCAAAAATATGATGGATTTAGGCCCAGATCTCTGCACTGGGGTGAATGTATGACATTGTTCTGTATTCTGTCCATCAATTGTTCTTTTTGCATTTGTCACCCCGAGTGGGTCGGGTATGCCCAGACGGGGGTCCCGTGCTCTCCATGCCACTGGAGTCAAGCTATCCTGGCTGAGGGCTGAAAGCCCGAAACAGGTCCTAGGATGCTTGTTTCCAGTCCAGGGAGGACCTAGCCTGGCAGTTCGGGCTGGACTGTTCCCATTGGGCGCAGGGTCAAGACTGATTTGCATATGGCTGGGTCCAAACTGGAATGGCACGGTGAGCAAAAAAACGATGGATTTAGGCCCGGATTTCTGTACTGGGGTGAATGTATGACATTGTTCTGTATTCTGTCCATCAATTGTTCTTTTTCCAATAGTTTTCCTGCCAAAACACTTGACTGGGAAAATAGTGCTATTAAGGTTGATAAAAGTGGCATGTGCTTAAAACTGTCATTTTTACAAACAGGTAACCGTAATGTGACCTTTAGGGGAAGCTAGGCAACTTGCATATGGAAGTTTGTTTACTTCAGCCAAAGACCTTGAGGCAGCGTTAGGATTTACTTAGATTGGGCATCATGTTGAAACCAAGATGTGCCAACCCTGTAGTGTTGGGGGGAAATGCCTGTAGCCACTGTTGGAGAGATGTTAACATTGCTCTGTCCCAGAAATGTTTGCAAATAAAGTAGGGTGTGTGAGAGCTGTAGAACTTGATATCAATTTTAAAGCTTGCGCTTTACCAGTAAAACAGAAAGTCAGGGTGGTGCCACTTAGTGTTAAGGATGATTTAAAGAAAGTTTTGAATGACATGTCCAAGGATGGCATCATTCAACCCACTGACTCTTCGGAATGGGTCTCTGTGATTGTTTTAGCAAAGAAAAAGACTGACAATGTACGTTTGTGTGCCGATTTGTGTTCTTTTAATAAGAACATCGTAGTTGACTGGCATCCTTTCCCTAAAAACCAAGGGATGTTAATGGCTGTAGGAGGATCTACTAATTTCTCTATCACAGATCTCAAATCAGCATATCCCCAGGTTAATTTGTCTAAAACATTGCCGATCTAACAACACTGGCAATCCCTTTTTGCACCTTTAAATACTTGACACTGCCTTTCGGATTGGCATCTGCTGCAAGTGTGTTTCAGAACCTCATGAACACATTATTTAAAGACGTCAAGTGTCTTCAAACATTCCAAAACGACATTCAAATTTTTGGGAAGAGTGTTAAAGAACACAATATAATTTTGGAACGTGTTCTTGGCATACTATGCAATAGAGGTATGACTGTGTCAAAAGAGAAATATCAGTTCTTAGTGAAAGAACTTGAATATTTGTGCCACACCATCGCTAGTGACTGTATAAGACCCAAGAAGAATCTCATTGATGCCATTGTCAATGCTCCACCTTCAAGTGGCAAGAATTTGTTGAGGCGATTCTTGTGGGTGAGTGAATATTATGCAAGATTTGTCAAAGTATATGCCATTTATGTTGAGCCGTTAAGATGTTTAATCATAAAGTAAGAGAAGTTTGTGTGGACAAAAGAACAAGATGAAGCGCTACAGGTCATTAAAGATATGAGTAAGGCTGCACCTGCATACAGCTCTGACAAGTGTGCGGTTATTGTGGATGCTAGCTCAACAATGTTAGACACTGTTCTAACTCAATTTCATAACTGCAAAGAACACACCATAGCCTTTATTTTGCACACCCTCAAAACACCTGAATGTCATTATAGGAGCATTGAAAGAGAGGCACTGGCATCTACATGGATTATCGGAAAATTCAAAACTTACCTTTGGGGCCATCGTTTAGACTGGCTTACTGACCATAAACCAATCTTGTATCTCATGAATGGTAATGGTACTGGGTTGTCTTCTTCCAGACTGGAACGATTGCTATCAAAGTTGCAAGAGTATAACTTTGAGAATAAGTACATTCCAGGCAGAATTTTGTTTAGGGTGGACTGTCTTTCACGTATGCTAGTGAAGGATGACTCAAAATCGACCATGTCACAAGGATGAGCGAGTAGTTTCTGCAGTATATGCTTCAGCAACAACTGTAGGATGTATTACTGAGAATGAATGGATAGAAGCATATGGGAAGGACACTGTGCAGTGTGACATTAAAAAAGTGTAATGAATGGTTGGCCGCAAATTAAGAATTTGCCGAAGGGTTTTGTTCCTTTCCAGCAGATTTTTTCTGAATTGTTAGAAAATGGTATGTTAACCAGACAAGGTCTGTTTGTTCTACTGGCAATGTTAAGAGAAAAACTTGTCCAAGTAGAGCATGAGGGACATCCATGCATGTCAGGCACAAAGAAACTTTTGAGAAAGTACCACTGAAATGTGTTGAATTGTATATCAACAAGTGCACTGAATGTTTGTTATCTGACAAACACTGAAAATAAACAAGGTTAAAGCAGGTGTGAATCTGTTACATGTGCAAACATGGGTCAAATTAACGATTGATTTTTCGGGGCAATTTAAAATACTGCAGCAAGATATGAAATGTGTAATCGTACACAATGACTATTACTCTAAATGGGTCTGCTGTGATTTTGTGCCACGCCCATAACTGATATTGTACTAGATTTTTTAGAGAAAGTTTTTGCGGTTGAGGGAGTTCCACAGATACTGGTATCTGACAAGGACACTAATTTCACTTCAAGGAAAATGTTGTACTTTTTAAGTAAATGTGACATAAAGCATGAAAGGACAATCCTTTATTTTCCAGTCGCCAATGGTTTGGTGGAACGGTCTAACAATTTTTTTTTAAAAAGGCATACAGACTGCTTTAGCATTTGAGATTGATGTGAGGAAACATTTCTGAGAAAAACTATAGAGATGCCATTGGTCTTGAATCATGAATTTTAGTACTCTCGTAAGTAATTGAGAGGATATGGTTTATAATAACTGGTTTGACCATGCATGTCTCTGAGCACTTTATGAAGGAGAAGGTTTTTGACACACACTCTTTCTTATATGTGTTTAGGGGTTCGGCACTAAAGGTGTGGAGGTTTTTTAAATAAGTTCACATTGGTGGGTGATGAGTAACATGTTTTTCTTCCCCCTTTTTTTTTTCTTCTTTACTTTGTTTTCGTGTTTTTTTCATATTTCTTTGTCACATTATCTTGGACTTCTCAGTGAATGTTGGTACTTATGACTTTGTTGCTCCCATTGGATCTGTGGGAACAAGAAGAACTGGTGGTTTGGTTTCTATGTCTTTAGGTTTTGGTCCAATCAATTAAATGATTAAAGTAAAGTATGGGCATAAAACAGTGACGTTTCTTTTATTGTTGTTTTAGGTCCCCTGGATGCTGTGATCTTTATATGGGTATCTGGATAGGTCCTGATGAAGGTGGTCTTACTACTCCACATAAACCACCGAAACGCGCGTAGACCCTGTGTTCAGCCCTGTGCTTTGAGCATAGAACTCAATCTGGTCGTGGAGGTTTCCTGTTATTTACAACCTCCCCTTTGTTCAGATGCAGTTGTATGAAGATTGTGTGAGTGTGGATGTGTTTGAATGGTTTGGTGATAGGGAAGTATTTATGAGTTTGTCCAGGGGTTGCTTTTTCCTTTCAGTTAATTTGTGTATGTAAATGTGTATTATATGCATCTATTGTAATTACAGAACTGATTTTGTCTTTTGAGATGGACAATAAAGTTTTTTGTGTATATAAAAAAAAACAATTTTTTAAACATGAAATGAAAAAAAGAAATAACATGACATTTTATAAAACACATTAAGAAATGAAATAATAAAAAAGAAATGAGAATTGTATTGTTGAGTGTCACTGTTGTATTATATGGCCCAGGAGAGATTAAGTCTCCGAATATAATGAATGGGTAGGCCATGAGGGAGTACTCTCAGTGTTTCTTGGTTTCCTTTCCCCTCTTCTCCCTGGCCTGAAAGTATAATTCTTAGAGGGGGTCCCCTTTCATGCAGTAATATCAAATAGCACCCTCCTTCTCATCCGTTACTAATTCAAATTGTTACAACCCACTTAAATTTACTCTCATGGAAGGAAGTGCGATCTTGTTAATCACTAATACCGCTTAGTATACTCTAATGACTGTAAAATTCACTTCCAGTGGACCCTGGTTTTGGTTGCAATTACCATGCTTATTGGTGCTTGTGTGTTGCATTACAAAAAAGGCAATAAACAGGCCTTTCAAAAAAAGAAGAGATGTATGCCATTCAAGAGGTTCAAACAAACTTGGGGGACTTTTAGTGTAAAAGGTTTGGTCCCTGTGAAACAGGAATGACGGATCTACTTTTCATGAAACCGATGAAAATGGTAGCTAACACAATCCAGATTCCTTTTAAATATGTCATTTCAAGTCTATCTTCACATGTCCTCTGCTTGCATTTGATCTCATTCTGCCCCAATAAAAAGGTTAAAAAAATGGATATTATAAAAGAGTTGAAGCTTACTTAACAATGAGTTGAGTGACCGTATCACACATAAGAAGGAATGGACAACAGAAGAGTTGCCAGTCTTTGGATGCATACTGTTCCGGGAACTAAAGTAGGAAATTGTCAGTGCCAGGTTTGCATGACCAGTAACAAAGAGCCTGCCCTAACTTCTTTTTGCTAAACTCTTGAAAATGTAGTGATATATAAATCATTTTCATGATTTTAGTGACATTTACATATTAACTTAATACATAAATATTGCCCTCATGGTCCCCATAGCGGCGTTGAGGTGACACTTGTCTATCACATCAAGTACTGGTGATTTGTTTTTACATGAGTCATTGTTGTGTCTCTAATTAAGTTTATTGGTCATGCCTTGAGTTTATTGTGAAGAAAGGTTTAATAGTGCATCGTCAAAATGAAATATGTCAGTCCATTCCAGTTTTTCAATCTTCGCTTGGTGAACCTATGTTAAAATGGGGTAGTAGAAGAAGGTATTTGAAATTTATGCCAGGGTGCAGGACATATTTAAGTACTGAGAGAAAAAGATAATTACTCATATACTGTTTGTTCACAGAAAGGCAAGAGATTTTTGACAACTTACCTAGTTTATTGAAGAAGAGGATGAGGCGCTGAGTGAATCTGAAATCTAAATAAAAAAGCTAGACTTATCATATTGTACCCTGCCTGTGCAAAATTTGGGAACGGTTTCACTTTGGGAAAGAATGGAGAAAATGGGTATTTCACTTTGGGAAGAGGGTACAGAAAAATTGGTTAACTATAAAGTATGTCACAGAATTGATATAAATGGCCACGAGATGCTACATTTATTTATTCATTTATGGGTTTTGTATAGCGCTTGAATCACCCCCTGAGGGGTATCTCTGCGCTTTGGACTGTGCTGCTCAACGGGCTGACGAGCAATGTTAGGAATGTCCACATTCCTTGGAGAAAGCACAAGGAACAAGTTTAGGATGTTCTATTAAAAAAAGTGATGGATGTATTGCTGTTGAAAGATGGCCCCAATCTCAAAGAAGTGTTACAGATAGAAATGAAAATAGAACACAGTTTGGAATGTAGAAGAGATAAGTAAGGATAATGGACAGAGAGGAAGTGTACAAACAAATTAAAGGATAAATTATGTTCTGCAAACTAGACATCAGACCAAGAGGGTATGGTGGAAAACCAATTAAACCTCAAATATTTTTGGGATGCACAGAATACAAATACTGGTATAGCCAATCAGTCTCGCCTTTCAACATCAGTGCAGACTTATTAACTTTATTAATGCTTTTTGACTATGCTGTTCCCCATCAGCAAAAAGATTTAAAAAATGCTTGTTTGTCAGTGCTGAACAACATCTATAAATTTTGGGTGGAAAAATTGGTTTGTGATCAAAACCTACCATAAACCTTTAAAGGAGGCTTTCACAAAAAAAGGAATTGATTCATTCTCAGGTTGGATTTTCAAATGGGTGAAATAAAGAAATATGACTTAGATACGGAGTACATCTCTCGTATGAGAAATCAAATTACTGATAGTGTATCTCAGCTAGTGTAGACAGAAGAATTGAAGGCAACTGAGAGAGTTATGACTGAGGGTGAATAGAAAAGAGAAGTATGTGATGCTGCACTGCAACAAGTGTGTCTGGAAATGGATTAGTATCCCAAGGCTTAAAGTTAGTTACAGCAGGAACTATACAAGACATTTCGGTCAAATTAGCACATGATAAGACACAGGACACAGGAATCTGAGAAATCAAAGTAAGGTTTCTTTGTAATTATTGGTGTAATTATTGGTGGCTAGTGTTAGATAAACAAGTGGAAACAATGATAAAGCATGTATAGCATGTGTAAATAGAGGGAACACTGTAGATGTGTCAAAAAAGGGTAAATAGAAAGAAAGGAAGTGAAAGTGAAAAACAGGAAGGAGATATTTGACAGGAGAAAAATGATGAATGTTAGTGAACCATTAAAGTAATAAAATTGCTCCTCAATGCAATTAAAATTGAGGACAATCGCATATGGAATATAAAGTGTTCAGGTTTGCACACATAAGTGGATAAGGAGAAGGAGGAGAATATAAAAAAGATACAGAAAACTTAAATGAGCGAACATATGAGCAGATGCTAGAGAAAAAAAAGGTTGCTCTCAACCTGTGCCTTTAACACTTTACTTAGAGGTCTTTGATGAATGAAGGCAACTATTGAGACCTGTATTAAAAGAAGATTGATTGAATAATAATAGATCAACTTCCTTAGTCAATTTTCTCCTCCTGCATTTTTATACATGTTTTTAATCTTAATTCCATGTTTGGACTGCCACAAGGCTTTATACATACTCCCTTATAAAATATGGTGTTTATTACAACAAATGTAACAATTATAACAAATATGCTTTGTTTATTATTTTCCACATGCTCCCTCTACTGCAACAAAATTGTACACTTTTGAGGTCTCACTATGTGCAGAACCAACCTGGAATAAAGCTCTTGATTTGGTAAAAGAGGAAGATGTGGGTTATACTTAAGGACTGCTTTTATTATCATCCAAGGTTAAATAATTTTCTGGTGTCATGTAGTTCCTAGACTGCCACTGGGAGATGAACTGAACGATGCAGCAATCTGTGGATGAGGTGATTGTATTGATTAAAGTTTACTGTATTGTCTATATTCTTTGCGTCTGAAGACTCATCTTTTCACAAAATGATGGGCTCCTGCCATTAATATATATCAAATTTTGTACACACAACCTGCTCCTGGGCCAGCAGTGATGTCTCCATTACCACCAAAGCATTAGAGAAGACGTATCTTGTGTGTTCTTTGGATCAACGGAGATCAACTGAGATTAGGTCAAATTGCTACACTTGATCATTGAGGAGTACTTGAGATTTCCAGAGACAATGGCATTTTCCAGCACATTAGTGGATGAAGTGAGTCTTCCTCTCACCAAGAATATTTACACATGTTGCATACTAGAGACTGATATATAGAATGTTGCATGTTATATGGGTTTCCATATATGTGGCTGTTAAGTAACAAAGTTGTGGAGTATTTCATGGACAGACTAAAAATGGTCATGCAAATTGTGCAGCCGAAGTGACAGTCAGTTTCTCTGAAAAGCCGTAAAACACTGCAGAATTATCAGTACACTTCTTACAGCACCACTGGCAAATCCAACAACCCCTCCACCACCCTGCTCCACCCCTGAACTGTTTTTTTAGAAGAAAATAATAAAAACTAGATTCCACAAGGAACAATGCTGGCATCATAGGAGGAAAAATACTGTGTAATTACAAGCAAAATACACAGCAAATGAAAGAATATTCTTGCACAGTAAAACCAAGACAATCCTGGCAGTTTCATGAAGCCATAGTCCTAAACAAGTCATAAATCTCCTGCAATTTTTTTTTTTTTTTAACCACAGCCATGGAGAGATGGACACATAATGACAAGGAACGCAATTGCTAATTGGAGAACAATGTGAAGACCAGTCAACTGAAGACTGAGTCAAGTTCTCCTAGAAGAGATTTCTCACACTGCTTTTACACCCTCCTATGCCACATTCAGTTATGTCCACCTCCTAATTTCAATTCCACATCCCGGACACTAACCCTTCCAATCTCCAGCCCCCAATGTATCACCCACTTGATACCATCAGACTTGCTGAAAGAATGGTCTGAACACTGCAAGCTGTGAGATAAGCAGAGGTCTGATGCAAGCGTCACCATTTATCAGTGCATCTCCCCGCACACAAAAACTGACACTTTCTATTGCACACATTCTCTCACTCCATGAACCAGAGACTGAGGAGACAGAGACAGGCAGATCCGCACAGCATGATCAAGTCTGCAGATGCACAATGAAAGCTGAGGCTGTGCGCAGATCAGATATTATTTTAGGTCTGTTTTATGCACTGTGCTGAGGCTGTTACTTTACTGATCTTGGATAAAAGTGTCAGTTGGAACCAGTAATTTTCAGTATTCAATGAGAAAATAAGTCAGGTGATTTTGATCTGGAACAAAAACGTACCAGTGAAGGATCTAAATCCGGGATGCTCACTGTACAACCTGGGGGCAACTTACAGTCCCCCTGATCTTTTGATATGGCCCCTGGTGAACCGCAGCATTGGTTTACTGTTTACTTGACTGTGCACTAACATTCAGAAAGATGGTAAACAAATATCACATATTTATTTACACATTAATTGAAGTAAAGGAAAACAAGCACAGAAAGGTGTCCAATATCGCTTTTATTTAGGAATACCTACATGTTTAAAGACATCCTGCAGCATACATTTATAAATAAGATAATGTCTCATCAAAATTCGAAAAGTGTATTTGTCTAACATGTGGAAGTGTTTCATAATAGTAGATCATATATTATCACTGCATTGTGTGGCAATTATTAGAAGTGATAGTTTTCAAACATGAACTTAGAAGCATTCATGCCCTACTCCCATCTCTGAAGACAATGCCATTATTAAAACACAAGGAAAGTCAGTTGTCAGTTGCTGTGTCCAGCTGGCCTCCCATTGACTCCGAAAAGTCCAAGGCAACCGGCACCTCAAGCAGACCTCCTGGAGCAGGCACGCTTGAGGATGTGACACCAGTTACAGACCTCAAACGACCCATACTGCCAGACATGCGTAAGGGGGCAGACACCTTCAGGCACACCAGGTAGCTCGTGTTGTACAATGGGGGGGCCACATGCATGAACAAGGCACAGGTACACAGTGTAAGGGTTGGGCGAGACTTGCCTCGAGCGACCACTCCCTTTTTAATTACTCGCCTCGGGCCATGCCTGGCCCGAGCGCGTGAATGCAATACATCCGGCTCACGCCGTGATTCAATTGAAACGTTAACTTATTACATCCCATCTTAACCCAGTTTCTTGTCCTTCTTTTCACTAACTGGGTGGTGACTTGCCACCCGGCATACAAAGTCTTTGAGGCGGGAGCTTGGGCAAGGGTTTCTTCCCAGCCCATACCGGGGGTGTTGACTGCGATCCTCAGGTTGACCCTCTGGTCTTGAGGATGTCGGGCAGGTTGCTTGATGGGTCTCCTCCGACCCTCCGGGGCAGCTACCCCGTGGGGTGCTTGGATGATCCATCTTGTTATATCCTTGCTCGTTTGGCTCTGGTAAGGGCCTATTCTCTTCATTCGTGGTGGGGGGAGTCTCTTCTACTTCCTTGAACCATACGATGTCCCTGGTTACAGTCTCTCCTCCCTTCATAAGGGGTCCCGAATTTCCCTCCCAGTCTCCGGTCCTTTATTATTACTAGGTCACCTGGCTGTAGATCACAGAGCCTGCTCGTCTCCTGTGGCTGGCAGCTAGATTTTGTCTCTCCCTTCGTTCCAGGGCGTCGCCCTCATTAAAGTGCGGTGGGGCCCACCGGGGCAGACATGGATGGTATCTCGGCGTGGGCCGTTGAACATTATCGCCCAAGGAGCTTGGTGAGTGGTGCTGTGTGGTGTACTACTGTACTCCCTGAGAAATAGTTGTAAGTGACGCTCAGGGTCCGCATTCTCGGCCACGGCAGGGTGTAAGACCTTGTTGAGAGTCCGCATGAATCTTTCGATTTCTCTCTTGGCTTGTGGCCATTGGGGGGTGATGTGGCGGTGCAGCACCCCGTGGAGTTGCATTAAAACGTGGAATTCTCTTACCTGGAATGGGGGCCGTTGTCACTCTTGATCTCTCCTGGGCACCCAAACATCGCAAATGTTTCTCCAGCACTGGGGCGACTCGGGAGAATGAGGTGGAGCTGATGACTTCTACTACTGGGCATTTGGAGTAACTATCGATCAAAACTACGGTTACCCGGCCGTCAGGAAAGCTCCCAAAGTCGATGCTCACTCTCTCCCATGGGACCTTCCTATGCTCTTCCGTCTGAACTGGCGCTGGCTGCTCTGGTGCGCTGGTCAGTTGGCATGCCTTCTTCATTTCTTCAGCTCTTGTGTGAATGAAACCAGGTACATCTCAACTTCGTCGTCTTCTGTGGAGGTGTCTTCCAACCGGTACGGAGCTTGCTCATTTCCTTTTGTACAGCGCGCTGACACCAGGGAGGCGCTCGACAGTTGGCGCACTATCTTTTGTATAGGTTTCCCTCCTCTGCTGTCTTTACGTTGGTTACTCTTCCGGAATACTGACGCAAAATGGTTTGGAATTCCACAGTGAGAGCACATCCTAGCCTGGGTAGGGCACGCCTGGATGGGTGCTCCTCACGTCCACAGTACCCACATTGGCCTTTTCGGGTGGCCTGCTCCGCTGCCCGCTCCCTCTGTCTTGTGTCCTTACAGCGTCTGCTCGTTCGATCTTGACAGCTACGTTTTTCTCTGTCGTCCATGTCAGGGCTAGGTCCATCTCATCGGCCCTGGCCGCTGAGAGGTCATGCGTCCTGGCTAGGAGCAATATATCCTTGAGGGGTATGTTCGGCTGCCTCAGGATCAGCCCGAGTACTACCTTGCTGTGGACACCTTGGATTATTTGTGCTCGGATCTCTTCTGTCCCCCTGTCATCCGTTATGTAAGTGCTTGTCAGCTCTCTAAGCCTTGCATAGAATGGATCAATTGATTCTCCTTCCCTCTGCCAGGCCTAGTGTAATTTGAATCGCTCTAAATCCGGGTTCATTTGCCGATCGAAGTGTGTGTTAAGCGCCGTTGTGGCAGCATCGTAGTCGGTGGGCACTCCTGTATTTGGGAGGTGTTTTAATAGAAGGTATACCTCTTCTCCTGAGTAGTGGAGTAGTAATGAACGTTTCACTTCTCCGTCCATCTCTCTCATTGCTACGAAGTAGTTCTCTAACCGTCCAAGCCACGTTTTCCATTGTGGGGACACGGTAGTTGGGTCAGCTGCATCACTGAACAGAGGTCACGCGAATGGGAGGCTGATGTGCATCAGGGTTGTCTCCCATCTCGTCTCTTTGGGTCCCTCCTCCTACGATGCCATGGGTACTCCGCTGTGTCTTCCCCCACTCTTCCTCTGTGCTGTGTAAGTGACAGGGGTTTTGTACCCTGTGTTCTCCCCTCCTTTTCCTTGTCCTTTTCACAGTGTCTCTGGCTGTCAGTGTGGGCACACCAACTCTTGTCTTGTCCTTTCCCCAGTGTCTCTGCCTGCCTGTGTGGGCACAGCAGTAGAGTGGAGATCCTCTCTGCCATCTGGGCCAATTCAGATGAGGAAGTTTTATTATGTTGTCTGTTGTTTTTTTTTCTCTCATTTACACCCAAACAGGGGAGTTTCCGCTTGCCTATGCTCCTTCGATGAGGTGTATCTCTCTTCTGCACATGGGCTCCACCACCGCGTGGGCCTAGGCAACATGTGCTTGGCTGAGGCCGTGTGCAGCGTCCTGTGTGTGAGGCGAGACAGACAGTGTTGGAGCCGCAGGGGTTTCGCCCTTACAGTCAGCTTCAGTTGCGTGTAGGCCTCTCCCCCGCAGGCTGGACACACTGATGGGGGTCAGAGGACACGGATGTCATGTCCACCTCCGGGCTGACAGGTGACTTGTGAGGCGCTGGAATCGGGTCACCGGCTCCTCGATCGCGGCAACTGAAACGTTAACTTATTACATCATGTAAAGAGGTCTCCCCACCCTACAATGGCAGAGTAGGTGTATAGGTCCCCAGGGTCCACCTATCTACATCAAAGCAATTTCCTGGAGCGGCAGCACTGGCTGTTCCTGTACGAGTATAGCTGTGCTAGTGTGGATACGATGTCCAGAGTCTGCAAAGGATGGCCGCAATGAGAGGTCAGGGGCGGCAACTAAGGCAAGAAAGCGTGGGGCATCACAATACCCATCAATGGGCTCAACCAGGCCACAACGGGGGAGGCTGCGTTATCAGGAGAGCTCCGCACTCCGCTGTGGGTTCTGTGTACTAGGCCCGCCTTCATGCGCCAGCAATCTCCATGACAGTACAGCAGCACGTGCCGCCCAGCGCCATGAAGACCCTGCATATTAACTGTGCACTAGCGACAGCAAGGGCAGCAGAAAGCAGGGGTGCCTCAAGCAAACAACAGAGAAGTACCTGGTCCACCAGGCCATCAGTTATGGCTAGTGGTACAGACAGTAGCCATAGTGGAGCCCAAAAAACACTCCACCAAATGCAAGACAGGATTCCTGCTCCAGTGTCAATCCGGCTACCGGCGAATAGCAGTACTTAAAGGAGAAAGATATTGGTGATAAAGTGCAGCGTAGTGCACTCAGTTCCTGGTTTCCTCCAGTGCCACCCAAGGGACACAGGTCCTCATCTCACTGCAACCTGGTAGGCCCCTCAGCACCGGAGGACCCTGCGCCGCCCAGGAGGCCCAGTCCTTAGTAAAAACCAGTGATTGGGCCTCAGCCTTAACTTTCACTTGGGAGGAATCCATGTGAAAAGTCCCTACTAACTCAATTTTAAATAGGCTCAATTAGAGCACTCCGTCCATCCTTGTGTTTGCTTTGCTTGCCCTAAGTTGGCAGGGTATGCCGAGACGTGGGTCCCTTGCTCACTTTTCCACTGGATTCAAGCTAGCCTGGCTGATGAGGGCTGTTAGCCCGAAACTAGTCCCAGGATGCTCGTTTCCGGTCCAGGGAAGACATGGCTTGGCTGTTCAGGCTGGATTGTTCCCATGAGACACAGGGTCAAGACTGATTTGCATATAGCTGTGTCTGAACTGGGGTGGCGAAGTGAGCTAAAGAACGATGATGAATTCAACCCAGATCTGTGATGAGGGGGGTGAATGTCCATGGTCTCTTTGTGTTTGCTCAATTAGAACCCACCCTTATTTTCCAGCTGGCGAGTTTGATCCAAACTCTACACGGACCTGCCCTTTTGATGGTATTTTCTTTCAAATGCTTGAGAACTTTACCCTATTTTCTACATACTATTAACCATTTCGACACAGATATTTGTTGCCCATTCTCAGAACCTGTGGCTTCCACCAAAACAGATTGGCCTTTTTTCATCTTCAAATGCTCTCTGAGCTTGGGCTCTCTGTTTGTTATGGTGTGGGCTCCTTTTTAAAAAGCACAATGTATTGGCGGAATGCAGCACATTTTTAGCATATCCTGATTTCAACAAAATGTGTATTTTGAACCAAATGATTTTCAACGTCTTTAATGAACTTGTTCTTTGTTATCATGTAGCTATGCATCCGCCATGCATTCTTTTTGTGAAAGTCAAATATATTAACACACCAACTTGAACCGTCATCCAAATACTTAGCAATTGATTCCCCATTTTAGACTGTGCTTCAATAATGTTTTTACAACATGCTCATGTTTCTGTGAAGTGGACACTTGAAGTAAACATGAAGTTTTAATTTCTTGCTTGTCAATTATAAAATGCAGGTGCAGGCACACATGCATGCAAAACTGCCTTATCTCAGTTATATATGATTTGAAGTCCTTGGACCTTGAATGAACTGAAAAAAATAATTTGTTGTCATGCCACTGGGGTCATGCTATCCTGGCTAATGAGGGCTGAAAGCCCAAAACCGGTCCTAGGACGCTTGTTTCCAGTTCAGGGAGGACCTGCCTGGCAGTTCGGGCTGGACTGTTCCCATTGGGCACAGGGTCAAGACTGATTTGCATATGGCTGGGTCCAAACTGGAATGGCATGGTGAGCAAAAATATGATGGATTTAGGCCCAGATCTCTGCACTGGGGTGAATGTATGACATTGTTCTGTATTCTGTCCATCAATTGTTCTTTTTGCATTTGTCACCCCGAGTGGGTCGGGTATGCCCAGACGGGGGTCCCGTGCTCTCCATGCCACTGGAGTCAAGCTATCCTGGCTGAGGGCTGAAAGCCCGAAACAGGTCCTAGGATGCTTGTTTCCAGTCCAGGGAGGACCTAGCCTGGCAGTTCGGGCTGGACTGTTCCCATTGGGCGCAGGGTCAAGACTGATTTGCATATGGCTGGGTCCAAACTGGAATGGCACGGTGAGCAAAAAAACGATGGATTTAGGCCCGGATTTCTGTACTGGGGTGAATGTATGACATTGTTCTGTATTCTGTCCATCAATTGTTCTTTTTCCAATAGTTTTCCTGCCAAAACACTTGACTGGAAAAATAGTGCTATTAAGGTTGATAAAAGTGGCATGTGCTTAAAACTGTCATTTTTACAAACAGGTAACCGTAATGTGACCTTTAGGGGAAGCTAGGCCACTTGCATATGGAAGTTTGTTTACTTCAGCCAAAGACCTTGAGGCAGCGTTAGGATTTACTTAGATTGGGCATCATGTTGAAACCAAGATGTGCCAACCCTGTAGTGTTGGGGGGAAATGCCTGTAGCCACTGTTGGAGAGATGTTAACATTGCTCTGTCCCAGAAATGTTTGCAAATAAAGTAGGGTGTGTGAGAGCTGTAGAACTTGATATAAATTTTAAAGCTTGCGCTTTACCAGTAAAACAGAAAGTCAGGGTAGTACCACTTAGTGTTAAGGATGATTTAAAGAAAGTTTTGAATGACATGTCCAAGGATGGCATCATTCAACCCACTGACTCTTCGGAATGGGTCTCTGTGATTGTTTTAGCAAAGAAAAAGACTGACAATGTACGTTTGTGTGCCGATTTGTGTTCTTTTAATAAGAACATCGTAGTTGACTGGCATCCTTTCCCTAAAAACCAAGGGATGTTAATGGCTGTAGGAGGATCTACTAATTTCTCTATCACAGATCTCAAATCAGCATATCCCCAGGTTAATTTGTCTAAAACATTGCCGATCTAACAACACTGGTGTAGGAGAGTAGGGTCTGCTATCCTATGGTCACCCCAAATTTTTGCTTTTTGCTTCACTGGTTTTTGACATATTGAGGCTGTGGGCCTGCCAATCAGACCCCCAGCCTGCTGTTCTCTCTACTAAATTAAAACTATGCACCCTAGGTGCATAACCAATTGGAAGTGGATCACCCTGTCAGCCCCTGTACCAGTGTACACTAGGTACCCAGGGCATTGGTGTACCCAAGGCCTGCCAGGGGCTGAAGCATGTATTATGCCACCCCAGGCTTGGCCTAACAATTTGACACAACTGGCTGATCACTCAGCTGGGGTAAGTTGGTGTAATCACCTCTTACTTAGGTGTAGTATACCTATACCTAACCTTAAATGGGACACCTGGTAACCTATAAGTCACTCCTATGGCAGGCCTTAACAATCCTGAAGGCAGAGTGCTTGGTTCCATGTGAGATGGTGCTCTGGCATGAGCTGAGCCTGTCTGCAGTGGTCGGAACAACTTCCTTCTACTGTTTCCAGATATCGTCATACCATATACTCTTAAGTGCATTATGAACCTCGCGGTTAAATGCTATCTTTGGTTTGGCTTTATCAAAACATGTCGAGTAAGGTGTCATACGAATTGGAATACTAACCCCTCGCCAATTCTGGCGACGGGGTTAGCATTCCACCCTTCTAGAGGGACACGACATGTACAGTACCTGAAACCCGGGTAAAATCAGACATAGCCTCAGCTCCACAAAATGGATGCTGCCACCACAGACACAAGTCTGCCCTCCTGCTGCTGGGAGTCCTTCCAGCTTGGGAGGTGTGGACAAAGGGTTTCCTGCCAGGGGAGGTGCATGCACCACCCCAGACAGGATTTTGTGTATTGGTCAGGTAGGGCTTGAAAGAAACCAGACATGCCTGTGGCTCACGAGGAGCCTCGGTGCATATGCCAGTTCAAACCGGTCCTGGGGCACACCAGTCCCGGGCCTGGGGCGAGCTGGACAAAGGATTGGGGGTGTAACCACCCCCCTTCCTGGTCCCACCCATAGGGAGGGAGCTAGCAGGTAGTCCGGCCCCTAGAATCCGCTTAAAGGTAGGAGCTGTGTCCTAAGACTTCAGACATCCTGGAATCAACTTGAAACTAAGAAGAAGACGGGAACTTCGACATTCTGCTGCACAGAAGACTGAAGGAAATCTCCCCTGTGGTCAGGGAGTGACCACCTTGCTAACGCAAGCACCATCCAGCGAATCAACGTCTGCTTTGCCGCCGCCTCCCGCCAGAGCCCAGAGACTGACAAGACCTGGACCTCCAGACCTCTCACCGCCCGATCCACAGTCCCTGAAAAGAGGAGACCCGTGGAGGCACCGAGACACGTGGAGCCAGCCATCTTGGAACGACCACGACAAGCTGCAAGTGCAACAACCGAGGCTCCCTCCAAGTTGTGCTTTGGGATCTGAGAAGCCCAACCCTCGAGCAGCATCTGCACCAAAGGTGAGCCCTCCAGCATCTCCACGATCTGCGTGGGGCCCTTCTGCATTTTGCCACTCGACGCGCCTAACCGGTTGCTGGCCCGCTGGCTAGTGGCCATCTTGGCGACGAACTTCACGAAATACACCGCTGGTCTGGTTGCTCCAGACTGGCCCTTGCTCCCCTCCAAAGGAGCAGTCCCTCTGACCTTGCTGGTCAGAACAATCAGCTTATCTTGTTCTCCACAACAATTGCTTTTGCCAAGGCTTGTTTGCTTCGATCAAGTCGCCGACAGCGAGAGCCTGCGTGGGACAGCTCGTGAACCGACTCCTGGATGTCGTCGACCTCCAGGGACCACGTGGCTGCAGAGACAAGCTACACCTTTCTTCCTGTTTGCACCCGACATTGCCTGGTACCCACCTGGTGCCACGCTGGTCACTGGCTAGTGACTGTGAACACTGTCCCCTCTGCTTACAGGTCTTCAACATCTCCGATCCACTCTTGGATCCACCGCATCTCTCCCGGACCGACCGCCTGCAGCATCTTTGTCTTCAGGCTCCACGGAACAGATAGAAGAAACCCGACGCACTTCGAGGCCTATGCACCCGCTTCCTGTGGGTGAGGTAAAGCTGGCACTCCTGTGCCCAAGTGTAGTATTACATCTCTAGTGCCTGTGTTCCAAATCTTGAGTTCCTAGTCCATCCGGAAGATCCTCTTTGCAGTAACTTTGTACTTTTTACGCACCCATTGAAACCTATGGGAGCACGCGTGTGACTATTTGCTCTGCACACGCCACCCGTGGACCTCCTGGTCACTAACTGAAGTTAGCTCCTTGTAGGCCCAGCGATTCTAGAGGCCCTAGGCCTTTTCCCTTTTCTGTTCGTGGTACTTATACCACTATTTTAGTATATGGTTTGAGTGGCCACCAGGGCCTATCCATATAAAGTGCAACTTCTGTGTATTCTACTGTAATCTTGTTTGACGATTTATGCTCCTGTGCTCATAAAGAGACTAGGTGTTACTTTGAGAAATAAATACATATATATTTTGAATATATATCTGTGTGGTGTCCTTTCATTGGTATAAAAGGGGGTTACATTTGGTAAAACAGCTGGCTTAACACGCTTCACGAGTTTAGCCTCAAAGACTGCTTAGCCTACGCTACCACTAGGGCAGCTAGTCCGAAAAGGTTGACTTACAACCACACCATAAGGGTTGCTTGGCATGGTACAAGGTGATCACTTTAACTAGTGAGCATCATATACCAGGCCAACTTCTCACAACTGACAATCCCTTTTTGCACCTTTAAATACTTGACACTGCCTTTCGGATTGGCATCTGCTGCAAGTGTGTTTCAGAACCTCATGAACACATTATTTAAAGACGTCAAGTGTCTTCAAACATTCCAAAACGACATTCAAATTTTTGGGAAGAGTATTAAAGAACACAATATAATTTTGGAACGTGTTCTTGGCATACTATGCAATAGAGGTATGACTGTGTCAAAAGAGAAATATCAGTTCTTAGTGAAAGAACTTGAATATTTGTGCCACACCATCGCTAGTGACTGTATAAGACCCAAGAAGAATCTCATTGATGCCATTGTCAATGCTCCACCTTCAAGTGGCAAGAATTTGTTGAGGCGATTCTTGTGGGTGAGTGAATATTATGCAAGATTTGTCAAAGTATATGCCATTTATGTTGAGCCGTTAAGATGTTTAATCATAAAGTAAGAGAAGTTTGTGTGGACAAAAGAACAAGATGAAGCGCTACAGGTCATTAAAGATATGAGTAAGGCTGCACCTGCAAACAGCTCTGACAAGTGTGCGGTTATTGTGGATGCTAGCTCAACAATGTTAGACACTGTTCTAACTCAATTTCATAACTGCAAAGAACACACCATAGCCTTTATTTTGCACACCCTCAAAACACCTGAATGTCATTATAGAAGCATTGAAAGAGAGGCACTGGCATCTACATGGATTATCGGAAAATTCAAAACTTACCTTTGGGGCCATCGTTTAGACTGGCTTACTGACCATAAACCAATCTTGTATCTCATGAATGGTAATGGTACTGGGTTGTCTTCTTCCAGACTGGAACGATTGCTATCAAAGTTGCAAGAGTATAACTTTGAGAATAAGTACATTCCAGGCAGAATTTTGTTTAGGGTGGACTGTCTTTCACGTATGCTAGTGAAGGATGACTCAAAATCGACCACGTCACAAGGATGAGCGAGTAGTTTCTGTAGTATATGCTTCAGCAACAACTGTAGGATGTATTACTGAGAATGAATGGATAGAAGCATATGGGAAGGACACTGTGCAGTGTGACATTAAAAAAGTGTAATGAATGGTTGGCCGCAAATTAAGAATTTGCCGAAGGGTTTTGTTCCTTTCCAGCAGATTTTTTCTGAATTGTTAGAAAATGGTATGTTAACCAGACAAGGTCTGTTTGTTCTACTGGCAATGTTAAGAGAAAAACTTGTCCAAGTAGAGCATGAGGGACATCCATGCATGTCAGGCACAAAGAAACTTTTGAGAAAGTACCACTGAAATGTGTTGAATTGTATATCAACAAGTGCACTGAATGTTTGTTATCTGACAAACACTGAAAATAAACAAGGTTAAAGCAGGTGTGAATCTGTTACATGTGCAACCATGGGTCAAATTAACGATTGATTTTTCGGGGCAATTTAAAATACTGCAGCAAGATATGAAATGTGTAATCGTACACAATGACTATTACTCTAAATGGGTCTGCTGTGATTTTGTGCCACGCCCATAACTGATATTGTACTAGATTTTTTAGAGAAAGTTTTTGCGGTTGAGGGAGTTCCACAGATACTGGTATCTGACAAGGACACTAATTTCACTTCAAGGAAAATGTTGTACTTTTTAAGTAAATGTGACATAAAGCATGAAAGGACAATCCTTTATTTTCCAGTCGCCAATGGTTTGGTGGAACGGTCTAACAATTTTTTTTTAAAAAGGCATACAGACTGCTTTAGCATTTGAGATTGATGTGAGGAAACATTTCTGAGAAAAACTATAGAGATGCCATTGGTCTTGAATCATGAATTTTAGTACTCTCGTAAGTAATTGAGAGGATATGGTTTATAATAACTGGTTTGACCATGCATGTCTCTGAGCACTTTATGAAGGAGAAGGTTTTTGACACACACTCTTTCTTATATGTGTTTAGGGGTTCGGCACTAAAGGTGTGGAGGTTTTTTAAATAAGTTCACATTGGTGGGTGATGAGTAACATGTTTTTCTTCCCCCTTTTTTTTTTCTTCTTTACTTTGTTTTCGTGTTTTTTTCATATTTCTTTGTCACATTATCTTGGACTTCTCAGTGAATGTTGGTACTTATGACTTTGTTGCTCCCATTGGATCTGTGGGAACAAGAAGAACTGGTGGTTTGGTTTCTATGTCTTTAGGTTTTGGTCCAATCAATTAAATGATTAAAGTAAAGTATGGGCATAAAACAGTGACGTTTCTTTTATTGTTGTTTTAGGTCCCCTGGATGCTGTGATCTTTATATGGGTATCTGGATAGGTCCTGATGAAGGTGGTCTTACTACTCCACATAAACCACCGAAACGCGCGTAGACCCTGTGTTCAGCCCTGTGCTTTGAGCATAGAACTCAATCTGGTCGTGGAGGTTTCCTGTTATTTACAACCTCCCCTTTGTTCAGATGCAGTTGTATGAAGATTGTGTGAGTGTGGATGTGTTTGAATGGTTTGGTGATAGGGAAGTATTTATGAGTTTGTCCAGGGGTTGCTTTTTCCTTTCAGTTAATTTGTGTATGTAAATGTGTATTATATGCATCTATTGTAATTACAGAACTGATTTTGTCTTTTGAGATGGACAATAAAGTTTTTTGTGTATATAAAAAAAAACAATTTTTTAAACATGAAATGAAAAAAAGAAATAACATGACATTTTATAAAACACATTAAGAAATGAAATAATAAAAAAGAAATGAGAATTGTATTGTTGAGTGTCACTGTTGTATTATATGGCCCAGGAGAGATTAAGTCTCCGAATATAATGAATGGGTAGGCCATGAGGGAGTACTCTCAGTGTTTCTTGGTTTCCTTTCCCCTCTTCTCCCTGGCCTGAAAGTATAATTCTTAGAGGGGGTCCCCTTTCATGCAGTAATATCAAATAGCACCCTCCTTCTCATCCGTTACTAATTCAAATTGTTACAACCCACTTAAATTTACTCTCATGGAAGGAAGTGCGATCTTGTTAATCACTAATACCGCTTAGTATACTCTAATGACTGTAAAATTCACTTCCAGTGGACCCTGGTTTTGGTTGCAATTACCATGCTTATTGGTGCTTGTGTGTTGCATTACAAAAAAGGCAATAAACAGGCCTTTCAAAAAAAGAAGAGATGTATGCCATTCAAGAGGTTCAAACAAACTTGGGGGACTTTTAGTGTAAAAGGTTTGGTCCCTGTGAAACAGGAATGACGGATCTACTTTTCATGAAACCGATGAAAATGGTAGCTAACACAATCCAGATTCCTTTTAAATATGTCATTTCAAGTCTATCTTCACATGTCCTCTGCTTGCATTTGATCTCATTCTGCCCCAATAAAAAGGTTAAAAAAATGGATATTATAAAAGAGTTGAAGCTTACTTAACAATGAGTTGAGTGACCGTATCACACATAAGAAGGAATGGACAACAGAAGAGTTGCCAGTCTTTGGATGCATACTGTTCCGGGAACTAAAGTAGGAAATTGTCAGTGCCAGGTTTGCATGACCAGTAACAAAGAGCCTGCCCTAACTTCTTTTTGCTAAACTCTTGAAAATGTAGTGATATATAAATCATTTTCATGATTTTAGTGACATTTACATATTAACTTAATACATAAATATTGCCCTCATGGTCCCCATAGCGGCGTTGAGGTGACACTTGTCTATCACATCAAGTACTGGTGATTTGTTTTTACATGAGTCATTGTTGTGTCTCTAATTAAGTTTATTGGTCATGCCTTGAGTTTATTGTGAAGAAAGGTTTAATAGTGCATCGTCAAAATGAAATATGTCAGTCCATTCCAGTTTTTCAATCTTCGCTTGGTGAACCTATGTTAAAATGGGGTAGTAGAAGAAGGTATTTGAAATTTATGCCAGGGTGCAGGACATATTTAAGTACTGAGAGAAAAAGATAATTACTCATATACTGTTTGTTCACAGAAAGGCAAGAGATTTTTGACAACTTACCTAGTTTATTGAAGAAGAGGATGAGGCGCTGAGTGAATCTGAAATCTAAATAAAAAAGCTAGACTTATCATATTGTACCCTGCCTGTGCAAAATTTGGGAACGGTTTCACTTTGGGAAAGAATGGAGAAAATGGGTATTTCACTTTGGGAAGAGGGTACAGAAAAATTGGTTAACTATAAAGTATGTCACAGAATTGATATAAATGGCCACGAGATGCTACATTTATTTATTCATTTATGGGTTTTGTATAGCGCTTGAATCACCCCCTGAGGGGTATCTCTGCGCTTTGGACTGTGCTGCTCAACGGGCTGACGAGCAATGTTAGGAATGTCCACATTCCTTGGAGAAAGCACAAGGAACAAGTTTAGGATGTTCTATTAAAAAAAGTGATGGATGTATTGCTGTTGAAAGATGGCCCCAATCTCAAAGAAGTGTTACAGATAGAAATGAAAATAGAACACAGTTTGGAATGTAGAAGAGATAAGTAAGGATAATGGACAGAGAGGAAGTGTACAAACAAATTAAAGGATAAATTATGTTCTGCAAACTAGACATCAGACCAAGAGGGTATGGTGGAAAACCAATTAAACCTCAAATATTTTTGGGATGCACAGAATACAAATACTGGTATAGCCAATCAGTCTCGCCTTTCAACATCAGTGCAGACTTATTAACTTTATTAATGCTTTTTGACTATGCTGTTCCCCATCAGCAAAAAGATTTAAAAAATGCTTGTTTGTCAGTGCTGAACAACATCTATAAATTTTGGGTGGAAAAATTGGTTTGTGATCAAAACCTACCATAAACCTTTAAAGGAGGCTTTCACAAAAAAAGGAATTGATTCATTCTCAGGTTGGATTTTCAAATGGGTGAAATAAAGAAATATGACTTAGATACGGAGTACATCTCTCGTATGAGAAATCAAATTACTGATAGTGTATCTCAGCTAGTGTAGACAGAAGAATTGAAGGCAACTGAGAGAGTTATGACTGAGGGTGAATAGAAAAGAGAAGTATGTGATGCTGCACTGCAACAAGTGTGTCTGGAAATGGATTAGTATCCCAAGGCTTAAAGTTAGTTACAGCAGGAACTATACAAGACATTTCGGTCAAATTAGCACATGATAAGACACAGGACACAGGAATCTGAGAAATCAAAGTAAGGTTTCTTTGTAATTATTGGTGTAATTATTGGTGGCTAGTGTTAGATAAACAAGTGGAAACAATGATAAAGCATGTATAGCATGTGTAAATAGAGGGAACACTGTAGATGTGTCAAAAAAGGGTAAATAGAAAGAAAGGAAGTGAAAGTGAAAAACAGGAAGGAGATATTTGACAGGAGAAAAATGATGAATGTTAGTGAACCATTAAAGTAATAAAATTGCTCCTCAATGCAATTAAAATTGAGGACAATCACATATGGAATATAAAGTGTTCAGGTTTGCACACATAAGTGGATAAGGAGAAGGAGGAGAATATAAAAAAGATACAGAAAACTTAAATGAGCGAACATATGAGCAGATGCTAGAGAAAAAAAAGGTTGCTCTCAACCTGTGCCTTTAACACTTTACTTAGAGGTCTTTGATGAATGAAGGCAACTATTGAGACCTGTATTAAAAGAAGATTGATTGAATAATAATAGATCAACTTCCTTAGTCAATTTTCTCCTCCTGCATTTTTATACATGTTTTTAATCTTAATTCCATGTTTGGACTGCCACAAGGCTTTATACATACTCCCTTATAAAATATGGTGTTTATTACAACAAATGTAACAATTATAACAAATATGCTTTGTTTATTATTTTCCACATGCTCCCTCTACTGCAACAAAATTGTACACTTTTGAGGTCTCACTATGTGCAGAACCAACCTGGAATAAAGCTCTTGATTTGGTAAAAGAGGAAGATGTGGGTTATACTTAAGGACTGCTTTTATTATCATCCAAGGTTAAATAATTTTCTGGTGTCATGTAGTTCCTAGACTGCCACTGGGAGATGAACTGAACGATGCAGCAATCTGTGGATGAGGTGATTGTATTGATTAAAGTTTACTGTATTGTCTATATTCTTTGCGTCTGAAGACTCATCTTTTCACAAAATGATGGGCTCCTGCCATTAATATATATCAAATTTTGTACACACAACCTGCTCCTGGGCCAGCAGTGATGTCTCCATTACCACCAAAGCATTAGAGAAGACGTATCTTGTGTGTTCTTTGGATCAACGGAGATCAACTGAGATTAGGTCAAATTGCTACACTTGATCATTGAGGAGTACTTGAGATTTCCAGAGACAATGGCATTTTCCAGCACATTAGTGGATGAAGTGAGTCTTCCTCTCACCAAGAATATTTACACATGTTGCATACTAGAGACTGATATATAGAATGTTGCATGTTATATGGGTTTCCATATATGTGGCTGTTAAGTAACAAAGTTGTGGAGTATTTCATGGACAGACTAAAAATGGTCATGCAAATTGTGCAGCCGAAGTGACAGTCAGTTTCTCTGAAAAGCCGTAAAACACTGCAGAATTATCAGTACACTTCTTACAGCACCACTGGCAAATCCAACAACCCCTCCACCACCCTGCTCCACCCCTGAACTGTTTTTTTAGAAGAAAATAATAAAAACTAGATTCCACAAGGAACAATGCTGGCATCATAGGAGGAAAAATACTGTGTAATTACAAGCAAAATACACAGCAAATGAAAGAATATTCTTGCACAGTAAAACCAAGACAATCCTGGCAGTTTCATGAAGCCATAGTCCTAAACAAGTCATAAATCTCCTGCAATTTTTTTTTTTTTTTAACCACAGCCATGGAGAGATGGACACATAATGACAAGGAACGCAATTGCTAATTGGAGAACAATGTGAAGACCAGTCAACTGAAGACTGAGTCAAGTTCTCCTAGAAGAGATTTCTCACACTGCTTTTACACCCTCCTATGCCACATTCAGTTATGTCCACCTCCTAATTTCAATTCCACATCCCGGACACTAACCCTTCCAATCTCCAGCCCCCAATGTATCACCCACTTGATACCATCAGACTTGCTGAAAGAATGGTCTGAACACTGCAAGCTGTGAGATAAGCAGAGGTCTGATGCAAGCGTCACCATTTATCAGTGCATCTCCCCGCACACAAAAACTGACACTTTCTATTGCACACATTCTCTCACTCCATGAACCAGAGACTGAGGAGACAGAGACAGGCAGATCCGCACAGCATGATCAAGTCTGCAGATGCACAATGAAAGCTGAGGCTGTGCGCAGATCAGATATTATTTTAGGTCTGTTTTATGCACTGTGCTGAGGCTGTTACTTTACTGATCTTGGATAAAAGTGTCAGTTGGAACCAGTAATTTTCAGTATTCAATGAGAAAATAAGTCAGGTGATTTTGATCTGGAACAAAAACGTACCAGTGAAGGATCTAAATCCGGGATGCTCACTGTACAACCTGGGGGCAACTTACAGTCCCCCTGATCTTTTGATATGGCCCCTGGTGAACCGCAGCATTGGTTTACTGTTTACTTGACTGTGCACTAACATTCAGAAAGATGGTAAACAAATATCACATATTTATTTACACATTAATTGAAGTAAAGGAAAACAAGCACAGAAAGGTGTCCAATATCGCTTTTATTTAGGAATACCTACATGTTTAAAGACATCCTGCAGCATACATTTATAAATAAGATAATGTCTCATCAAAATTCGAAAAGTGTATTTGTCTAACATGTGGAAGTGTTTCATAATAGTAGATCATATATTATCACTGCATTGTGTGGCAATTATTAGAAGTGATAGTTTTCAAACATGAACTTAGAAGCATTCATGCCCTACTCCCATCTCTGAAGACAATGCCATTATTAAAACACAAGGAAAGTCAGTTGTCAGTTGCTGTGTCCAGCTGGCCTCCCATTGACTCCGAAAAGTCCAAGGCAACCGGCACCTCAAGCAGACCTCCTGGAGCAGGCACGCTTGAGGATGTGACACCAGTTACAGACCTCAAACGACCCATACTGCCAGACATGCGTAAGGGGGCAGACACCTTCAGGCACACCAGGTAGCTCGTGTTGTACAATGGGGGGGCCACATGCATGAACAAGGCACAGGTACACAGTGTAAGGGTTGGGCGAGACTTGCCTCGAGCGACCACTCCCTTTTTAATTACTCGCCTCGGGCCATGCCTGGCCCGAGCGCGTGAATGCAATACATCCGGCTCACGCCGTGATTCAATTGAAACGTTAACTTATTACATCCCATCTTAACCCAGTTTCTTGTCCTTCTTTTCACTAACTGGGTGGTGACTTGCCACCCGGCATACAAAGTCTTTGAGGCGGGAGCTTGGGCAAGGGTTTCTTCCCAGCCCATACCGGGGGTGTTGACTGCGATCCTCAGGTTGACCCTCTGGTCTTGAGGATGTCGGGCAGGTTGCTTGATGGGTCTCCTCCGACCCTCCGGGGCAGCTACCCCGTGGGGTGCTTGGATGATCCATCTTGTTATATCCTTGCTCGTTTGGCTCTGGTAAGGGCCTATTCTCTTCATTCGTGGTGAGGGGAGTCTCTTCTACTTCCTTGAACCATACGATGTCCCTGGTTACAGTCTCTCCTCCCTTCATAAGGGGTCCCGAATTTCCCTCCCAGTCTCCGGTCCTTTATTATTACTAGGTCACCTGGCTGTAGATCACAGAGCCTGCTCGTCTCCTGTGGCTGGCAGCTAGATTTTGTCTCTCCCTTCGTTCCAGGGCGTCGCCCTCATTAAAGTGCGGTGGGGCCCACCGGGGCAGACATGGATGGTATCTCGGCGTGGGCCGTTGAACATTATCGCCCAAGGAGCTTGGTGAGTGGTGCTGTGTGGTGTACTACTGTACTCCCTGAGAAATAGTTGTAAGTGACGCTCAGGGTCCGCATTCTCGGCCACGGCAGGGTGTAAGACCTTGTTGAGAGTCCGCATGAATCTTTCGATTTCTCTCTTGGCTTGTGGCCATTGGGGGGTGATGTGGCGGTGCAGCACCCCGTGGAGTTGCATTAAAACGTGGAATTCTCTTACCTGGAATGGGGGCCGTTGTCACTCTTGATCTCTCCTGGGCACCCAAACATCGCAAATGTTTCTCCAGCACTGGGGCGACTCGGGAGAATGAGGTGGAGCTGATGACTTCTACTACTGGGCATTTGGAGTAACTATCGATCAAAACTACGGTTACCCGGCCGTCAGGAAAGCTCCCAAAGTCGATGCTCACTCTCTCCCATGGGACCTTCCTATGCTCTTCCGTCTGAACTGGCGCTGGCTGCTCTGGTGCGCTGGTCAGTTGGCATGCCTTCTTCATTTCTTCAGCTCTTGTGTGAATGAAACCAGGTACATCTCAACTTCGTCGTCTTCTGTGGAGGTGTCTTCCAACCGGTACGGAGCTTGCTCATTTCCTTTTGTACAGCGCGCTGACACCAGGGAGGCGCTCGACAGTTGGCGCACTATCTTTTGTATAGGTTTCCCTCCTCTGCTGTCTTTACGTTGGTTACTCTTCCGGAATACTGACGCAAAATGGTTTGGAATTCCACAGTGAGAGCACATCCTAGCCTGGGTAGGGCACGCCTGGATGGGTGCTCCTCACGTCCACAGTACCCACATTGGCCTTTTCGGGTGGCCTGCTCCGCTGCCCGCTCCCTCTGTCTTGTGTCCTTACAGCGTCTGCTCGTTCGATCTTGACAGCTACGTTTTTCTCTGTCGTCCATGTCAGGGCTAGGTCCATCTCATCGGCCCTGGCCGCTGAGAGGTCATGCGTCCTGGCTAGGAGCAATATATCCTTGAGGGGTATGTTCGGCTGCCTCAGGATCAGCCCGAGTACTACCTTGCTGTGGACACCTTGGATTATTTGTGCTCGGATCTCTTCTGTCCCCCTGTCATCCGTTATGTAAGTGCTTGTCAGCTCTCTAAGCCTTGCATAGAATGGATCAATTGATTCTCCTTCCCTCTGCCAGGCCTAGTGTAATTTGAATCGCTCTAAATCCGGGTTCATTTGCCGATCGAAGTGTGTGTTAAGCGCCGTTGTGGCAGCATCGTAGTCGGTGGGCACTCCTGTATTTGGGAGGTGTTTTAATAGAAGGTATACCTCTTCTCCTGAGTAGTGGAGTAGTAATGAACGTTTCACTTCTCCGTCCATCTCTCTCATTGCTACGAAGTAGTTCTCTAACCGTCCAAGCCACGTTTTCCATTGTGGGGACACGGTAGTTGGGTCAGCTGCATCACTGAACAGAGGTCACGCGAATGGGAGGCTGATGTGCATCAGGGTTGTCTCCCATCTCGTCTCTTTGGGTCCCTCCTCCTACGATGCCATGGGTACTCCGCTGTGTCTTCCCCCACTCTTCCTCTGTGCTGTGTAAGTGACAGGGGTTTTGTACCCTGTGTTCTCCCCTCCTTTTCCTTGTCCTTTTCACAGTGTCTCTGGCTGTCAGTGTGGGCACACCAACTCTTGTCTTGTCCTTTCCCCAGTGTCTCTGCCTGCCTGTGTGGGCACAGCAGTAGAGTGGAGATCCTCTCTGCCATCTGGGCCAATTCAGATGAGGAAGTTTTATTATGTTGTCTGTTGTTTTTTTTTCTCTCATTTACACCCAAACAGGGGAGTTTCCGCTTGCCTATGCTCCTTCGATGAGGTGTATCTCTCTTCTGCACATGGGCTCCACCACCGCGTGGGCCTAGGCAACATGTGCTTGGCTGAGGCCGTGTGCAGCGTCCTGTGTGTGAGGCGAGACAGACAGTGTTGGAGCCGCAGGGGTTTCGCCCTTACAGTCAGCTTCAGTTGCGTGTAGGCCTCTCCCCCGCAGGCTGGACACACTGATGGGGGTCAGAGGACACGGATGTCATGTCCACCTCCGGGCTGACAGGTGACTTGTGAGGCGCTGGAATCGGGTCACCGGCTCCTCGATCGCGGCAACTGAAACGTTAACTTATTACATCATGTAAAGAGGTCTCCCCACCCTACAATGGCAGAGTAGGTGTATAGGTCCCCAGGGTCCACCTATCTACATCAAAGCAATTTCCTGGAGCGGCAGCACTGGCTGTTCCTGTACGAGTATAGCTGTGCTAGTGTGGATACGATGTCCAGAGTCTGCAAAGGATGGCCGCAATGAGAGGTCAGGGGCGGCAACTAAGGCAAGAAAGCGTGGGGCATCACAATACCCATCAATGGGCTCAACCAGGCCACAACGGGGGAGGCTGCGTTATCAGGAGAGCTCCGCACTCCGCTGTGGGTTCTGTGTACTAGGCCCGCCTTCATGCGCCAGCAATCTCCATGACAGTACAGCAGCACGTGCCGCCCAGCGCCATGAAGACCCTGCATATTAACTGTGCACTAGCGACAGCAAGGGCAGCAGAAAGCAGGGGTGCCTCAAGCAAACAACAGAGAAGTACCTGGTCCACCAGGCCATCAGTTATGGCTAGTGGTACAGACAGTAGCCATAGTGGAGCCCAAAAAACACTCCACCAAATGCAAGACAGGATTCCTGCTCCAGTGTCAATCCGGCTACCGGCGAATAGCAGTACTTAAAGGAGAAAGATATTGGTGATAAAGTGCAGCGTAGTGCACTCAGTTCCTGGTTTCCTCCAGTGCCACCCATGGGACACAGGTCCTCATCTCACTGCAACCTGGTAGGCCCCTCAGCACCGGAGGACCCTGCGCCGCCCAGGAGGCCCAGTCCTTAGTAAAAACCAGTGATTGGGCCTCAGCCTTAACTTTCACTTGGGAGGAATCCATGTGAAAAGTCCCTACTAACTCAATTTTAAATAGGCTCAATTAGAGCACTCCGTCCATCCTTGTGTTTGCTTTGCTTGCCCTAAGTTGGCAGGGTATGCCGAGACGTGGGTCCCTTGCTCACTTTTCCACTGGATTCAAGCTAGCCTGGCTGATGAGGGCTGTTAGCCCGAAACTAGTCCCAGGATGCTCGTTTCCGGTCCAGGGAAGACATGGCTTGGCTGTTCAGGCTGGATTGTTCCCATGAGACACAGGGTCAAGACTGATTTGCATATAGCTGTGTCTGAACTGGGGTGGCGAAGTGAGCTAAAGAACGATGATGAATTCAACCCAGATCTGTGATGAGGGGGGTGAATGTCCATGGTCTCTTTGTGTTTGCTCAATTAGAACCCACCCTTATTTTCCAGCTGGCGAGTTTGATCCAAACTCTACACGGACCTGCCCTTTTGATGGTATTTTCTTTCAAATGCTTGAGAACTTTACCCTATTTTCTACATACTATTAACCATTTCGACACAGATATTTGTTGCCCATTCTCAGAACCTGTGGCTTCCACCAAAACAGATTGGCCTTTTTTCATCTTCAAATGCTCTCTGAGCTTGGGCTCTCTGTTTGTTATGGTGTGGGCTCCTTTTTAAAAAGCACAATGTATTGGCGGAATGCAGCACATTTTTAGCATATCCTGATTTCAACAAAATGTGTATTTTGAACCAAATGATTTTCAACGTCTTTAATGAACTTGTTCTTTGTTATCATGTAGCTATGCATCCGCCATGCATTCTTTTTGTGAAAGTCAAATATATTAACACACCAACTTGAACCGTCATCCAAATACTTAGCAATTGATTCCCCATTTTAGACTGTGCTTCAATAATGTTTTTACAACATGCTCATGTTTCTGTGAAGTGGACACTTGAAGTAAACATGAAGTTTTAATTTCTTGCTTGTCAATTATAAAATGCAGGTGCAGGCACACATGCATGCAAAACTGCCTTATCTCAGTTATATATGATTTGAAGTCCTTGGACCTTGAATGAACTGAAAAAAATAATTTGTTGTCATGCCACTGGGGTCATGCTATCCTGGCTAATGAGGGCTGAAAGCCCAAAACCGGTCCTAGGACGCTTGTTTCCAGTTCAGGGAGGACCTGCCTGGCAGTTCGGGCTGGACTGTTCCCATTGGGCACAGGGTCAAGACTGATTTGCATATGGCTGGGTCCAAACTGGAATGGCATGGTGAGCAAAAATATGATGGATTTAGGCCCAGATCTCTGCACTGGGGTGAATGTATGACATTGTTCTGTATTCTGTCCATCAATTGTTCTTTTTGCATTTGTCACCCCGAGTGGGTCGGGTATGCCCAGACGGGGGTCCCGTGCTCTCCATGCCACTGGAGTCAAGCTATCCTGGCTGAGGGCTGAAAGCCCGAAACAGGTCCTAGGATGCTTGTTTCCAGTCCAGGGAGGACCTAGCCTGGCAGTTCGGGCTGGACTGTTCCCATTGGGCGCAGGGTCAAGACTGATTTGCATATGGCTGGGTCCAAACTGGAATGGCACGGTGAGCAAAAAAACGATGGATTTAGGCCCGGATTTCTGTACTGGGGTGAATGTATGACATTGTTCTGTATTCTGTCCATCAATTGTTCTTTTTCCAATAGTTTTCCTGCCAAAACACTTGACTGGAAAAATAGTGCTATTAAGGTTGATAAAAGTGGCATGTGCTTAAAACTGTCATTTTTACAAACAGGTAACCGTAATGTGACCTTTAGGGGAAGCTAGGCCACTTGCATATGGAAGTTTGTTTACTTCAGCCAAAGACCTTGAGGCAGCGTTAGGATTTACTTAGATTGGGCATCATGTTGAAACCAAGATGTGCCAACCCTGTAGTGTTGGGGGGAAATGCCTGTAGCCACTGTTGGAGAGATGTTAACATTGCTCTGTCCCAGAAATGTTTGCAAATAAAGTAGGGTGTGTGAGAGCTGTAGAACTTGATATAAATTTTAAAGCTTGCGCTTTACCAGTAAAACAGAAAGTCAGGGTAGTACCACTTAGTGTTAAGGATGATTTAAAGAAAGTTTTGAATGACATGTCCAAGGATGGCATCATTCAACCCACTGACTCTTCGGAATGGGTCTCTGTGATTGTTTTAGCAAAGAAAAAGACTGACAATGTACGTTTGTGTGCCGATTTGTGTTCTTTTAATAAGAACATCGTAGTTGACTGGCATCCTTTCCCTAAAAACCAAGGGATGTTAATGGCTGTAGGAGGATCTACTAATTTCTCTATCACAGATCTCAAATCAGCATATCCCCAGGTTAATTTGTCTAAAACATTGCCGATCTAACAACACTGGTGTAGGAGAGTAGGGTCTGCTATCCTATGGTCACCCCAAATTTTTGCTTTTTGCTTCACTGGTTTTTGACATATTGAGGCTGTGGGCCTGCCAATCAGACCCCCAGCCTGCTGTTCTCTCTACTAAATTAAAACTATGCACCCTAGGTGCATAACCAATTGGAAGTGGATCACCCTGTCAGCCCCTGTACCAGTGTACACTAGGTACCCAGGGCATTGGTGTACCCAAGGCCTGCCAGGGGCTGAAGCATGTATTATGCCACCCCAGGCTTGGCCTAACAATTTGACACAACTGGCTGATCACTCAGCTGGGGTAAGTTGGTGTAATCACCTCTTACTTAGGTGTAGTATACCTATACCTAACCTTAAATGGGACACCTGGTAACCTATAAGTCACTCCTATGGCAGGCCTTAACAATCCTGAAGGCAGAGTGCTTGGTTCCATGTGAGATGGTGCTCTGGCATGAGCTGAGCCTGTCTGCAGTGGTCGGAACAACTTCCTTCTACTGTTTCCAGATATCGTCATACCATATACTCTTAAGTGCATTATGAACCTCGCGGTTAAATGCTATCTTTGGTTTGGCTTTATCAAAACATGTCGAGTAAGGTGTCATACGAATTGGAATACTAACCCCTCGCCAATTCTGGCGACGGGGTTAGCATTCCACCCTTCTAGAGGGACACGACATGTACAGTACCTGAAACCCGGGTAAAATCAGACATAGCCTCAGCTCCACAAAATGGATGCTGCCACCACAGACACAAGTCTGCCCTCCTGCTGCTGGGAGTCCTTCCAGCTTGGGAGGTGTGGACAAAGGGTTTCCTGCCAGGGGAGGTGCATGCACCACCCCAGACAGGATTTTGTGTATTGGTCAGGTAGGGCTTGAAAGAAACCAGACATGCCTGTGGCTCACGAGGAGCCTCGGTGCATATGCCAGTTCAAACCGGTCCTGGGGCACACCAGTCCCGGGCCTGGGGCGAGCTGGACAAAGGATTGGGGGTGTAACCACCCCCCTTCCTGGTCCCACCCATAGGGAGGGAGCTAGCAGGTAGTCCGGCCCCTAGAATCCGCTTAAAGGTAGGAGCTGTGTCCTAAGACTTCAGACATCCTGGAATCAACTTGAAACTAAGAAGAAGACGGGAACTTCGACATTCTGCTGCACAGAAGACTGAAGGAAATCTCCCCTGTGGTCAGGGAGTGACCACCTTGCTAACGCAAGCACCATCCAGCGAATCAACGTCTGCTTTGCCGCCGCCTCCCGCCAGAGCCCAGAGACTGACAAGACCTGGACCTCCAGACCTCTCACCGCCCGATCCACAGTCCCTGAAAAGAGGAGACCCGTGGAGGCACCGAGACACGTGGAGCCAGCCATCTTGGAACGACCACGACAAGCTGCAAGTGCAACAACCGAGGCTCCCTCCAAGTTGTGCTTTGGGATCTGAGAAGCCCAACCCTCGAGCAGCATCTGCACCAAAGGTGAGCCCTCCAGCATCTCCACGATCTGCGTGGGGCCCTTCTGCATTTTGCCACTCGACGCGCCTAACCGGTTGCTGGCCCGCTGGCTAGTGGCCATCTTGGCGACGAACTTCACGAAATACACCGCTGGTCTGGTTGCTCCAGACTGGCCCTTGCTCCCCTCCAAAGGAGCAGTCCCTCTGACCTTGCTGGTCAGAACAATCAGCTTATCTTGTTCTCCACAACAATTGCTTTTGCCAAGGCTTGTTTGCTTCGATCAAGTCGCCGACACCGCCGACAGCGAGAGCCTGCGTGGGACAGCTCGTGAACCGACTCCTGGATGTCGTCGACCTCCAGGGACCACGTGGCTGCAGAGACAAGCTACACCTTTCTTCCTGTTTGCACCCGACATTGCCTGGTACCCACCTGGTGCCACGCTGGTCACTGGCTAGTGACTGTGAACACTGTCCCCTCTGCTTACAGGTCTTCAACATCTCCGATCCACTCTTGGATCCACCGCATCTCTCCCGGACCGACCGCCTGCAGCATCTTTGTCTTCAGGCTCCACGGAACAGATAGAAGAAACCCGACGCACTTCGAGGCCTATGCACCCGCTTCCTGTGGGTGAGGTAAAGCTGGCACTCCTGTGCCCAAGTGTAGTATTACATCTCTAGTGCCTGTGTTCCAAATCTTGAGTTCCTAGTCCATCCGGAAGATCCTCTTTGCAGTAACTTTGTACTTTTTACGCACCCATTGAAACCTATGGGAGCACGCGTGTGACTATTTGCTCTGCACACGCCACCCGTGGACCTCCTGGTCACTAACTGAAGTTAGCTCCTTGTAGGCCCAGCGATTCTAGAGGCCCTAGGCCTTTTCCCTTTTCTGTTCGTGGTACTTATACCACTATTTTAGTATATGGTTTGAGTGGCCACCAGGGCCTATCCATATAAAGTGCAACTTCTGTGTATTCTACTGTAATCTTGTTTGACGATTTATGCTCCTGTGCTCATAAAGAGACTAGGTGTTACTTTGAGAAATAAATACATATATATTTTGAATATATATCTGTGTGGTGTCCTTTCATTGGTATAAAAGGGGGTTACATTTGGTAAAACAGCTGGCTTAACACGCTTCACGAGTTTAGCCTCAAAGACTGCTTAGCCTACGCTACCACTAGGGCAGCTAGTCCGAAAAGGTTGACTTACAACCACACCATAAGGGTTGCTTGGCATGGTACAAGGTGATCACTTTAACTAGTGAGCATCATATACCAGGCCAACTTCTCACAACTGACAATCCCTTTTTGCACCTTTAAATACTTGACACTGCCTTTCGGATTGGCATCTGCTGCAAGTGTGTTTCAGAACCTCATGAACACATTATTTAAAGACGTCAAGTGTCTTCAAACATTCCAAAACGACATTCAAATTTTTGGGAAGAGTATTAAAGAACACAATATAATTTTGGAACGTGTTCTTGGCATACTATGCAATAGAGGTATGACTGTGTCAAAAGAGAAATATCAGTTCTTAGTGAAAGAACTTGAATATTTGTGCCACACCATCGCTAGTGACTGTATAAGACCCAAGAAGAATCTCATTGATGCCATTGTCAATGCTCCACCTTCAAGTGGCAAGAATTTGTTGAGGCGATTCTTGTGGGTGAGTGAATATTATGCAAGATTTGTCAAAGTATATGCCATTTATGTTGAGCCGTTAAGATGTTTAATCATAAAGTAAGAGAAGTTTGTGTGGACAAAAGAACAAGATGAAGCGCTACAGGTCATTAAAGATATGAGTAAGGCTGCACCTGCAAACAGCTCTGACAAGTGTGCGGTTATTGTGGATGCTAGCTCAACAATGTTAGACACTGTTCTAACTCAATTTCATAACTGCAAAGAACACACCATAGCCTTTATTTTGCACACCCTCAAAACACCTGAATGTCATTATAGAAGCATTGAAAGAGAGGCACTGGCATCTACATGGATTATCGGAAAATTCAAAACTTACCTTTGGGGCCATCGTTTAGACTGGCTTACTGACCATAAACCAATCTTGTATCTCATGAATGGTAATGGTACTGGGTTGTCTTCTTCCAGACTGGAACGATTGCTATCAAAGTTGCAAGAGTATAACTTTGAGAATAAGTACATTCCAGGCAGAATTTTGTTTAGGGTGGACTGTCTTTCACGTATGCTAGTGAAGGATGACTCAAAATCGACCACGTCACAAGGATGAGCGAGTAGTTTCTGTAGTATATGCTTCAGCAACAACTGTAGGATGTATTACTGAGAATGAATGGATAGAAGCATATGGGAAGGACACTGTGCAGTGTGACATTAAAAAAGTGTAATGAATGGTTGGCCGCAAATTAAGAATTTGCCGAAGGGTTTTGTTCCTTTCCAGCAGATTTTTTCTGAATTGTTAGAAAATGGTATGTTAACCAGACAAGGTCTGTTTGTTCTACTGGCAATGTTAAGAGAAAAACTTGTCCAAGTAGAGCATGAGGGACATCCATGCATGTCAGGCACAAAGAAACTTTTGAGAAAGTACCACTGAAATGTGTTGAATTGTATATCAACAAGTGCACTGAATGTTTGTTATCTGACAAACACTGAAAATAAACAAGGTTAAAGCAGGTGTGAATCTGTTACATGTGCAAACATGGGTCAAATTAACGATTGATTTTTCGGGGCAATTTAAAATACTGCAGCAAGATATGAAATGTGTAATCGTACACAATGACTATTACTCTAAATGGGTCTGCTGTGATTTTGTGCCACGCCCATAACTGATATTGTACTAGATTTTTTAGAGAAATTTTTTGCGGTTGAGGGAGTTCCACAGATACTGGTATCTGACAATGACACTAATTTCACTTCAAGGAAAATGTTGTACTTTTTAAGTAAATGTGACATAAAGCATGAAAGGACAATCCTTTATTTTCCAGTCGCCAATGGTTTGGTGGAACGGTCTAACAATTTTTTTTTTAAAAGGCATACAGACTGCTTTAGCATTTGAGATTGATGTGAGGAAACATTTCTGAGAAAAACTATGGAGCTATATTAATAATCCTCACTTTGTTACTCTTTTCCTGTTAAATGGTAGATATGCCAGAACTAGTCTTACGCCGCAGTAGGATAATGAAACATTAAGTGAACGCTGCATCGAAAAGGGTTCATAAAGACATTCCAGTGTGGATGAGTGTAAGACAACATTTTTAATGCAAGTACAAATCCACTGGTTTGGAACCAAATGTATTGCAAAGAAAGATCAGGCAATTAAATTTTGGCAAGTGGATTTTAGTAAAGAAACTTAAGAAAGTTTGCCAAGGAGGGTCAATTATTTCAGATTCTGCGCAAGTGGTGAGAGTTTCTCGCACTTCGTTTTTTTTTTTAAATAAGGGGTGGTGGAACAAGGGAGCGGTGGTCAGTCTAAAACCCTTTCAAAAGGAATTATTGGAGAGCAAAATGAGAGTACTAACAGGAATGATTATGTTGTTTGGGAGTTGAGTTTTGACGGTAAACTCTTGATGCAATACTGATGTATCACAAAGGCAATGTTCAAATGAAATATCACGCAATATCAGCGAAAATACACCGTATGAAAAAAACACGTCGTTTTGGCTCAAATGTAAAGTGCCTAGTAGACAACAACATCATCCATGTGTAATGATGGTTGTTCCCAGTGTGGCTAGTTTAGAGGCTTCAAACGAGAGGAATATTATTTCCAAGATTATGTTCTACCTAATTTTATGGGGGGGTTTTATGTAAAAAAGGAAGATGTTTTATTGTGATGTATTCAATGTTTTGGTATGCGCTCGTTTTCTTTTCACACTCGTATGATCACGATCTGTACTTCTGCTAGGCGAATTCCTAGGCAGATTCCCGACGGGACAGCGGCGCTTCCAACTGCTTTTCGAGTTCCCCTTCGTAGGCTTCTTACCGCTTACTCTTTCCACAATAAAATTACTAATTGTAATTCACCGTGTCTGCCTGGCGAGCTTTCTTCACCCGCCACCGCTACACTAGACCATTGCAAGGACTACAATCATCCAAGATGGCTGATCGCTTCACTTGCCCTCTCCACTCTCCGGGGCCGCAACCTAAAGCAATAAACACTGCTATAGGAGATCGGTTATCGTCACCCGTCTATGGCTCCCATTGCCGCATTCCGTATGTTTGCCAATTAGAAAGCGCGTGCCTATAACTCGTAACACTTCAGCGACCCTGCAGGTGTTCTCCTAAAACGGTCTGACAGGCAGCACAAGAGGGCGTTTCCCTTAGTGCACATGCTTAGGCTTCTTGTTTTTCCCCGCATGCCAGATATCATGACCACATGCTACGCTCCCGAATCAATAAGTCTCCCCTAGTACACTTAGTATGCGGCTAGCACTCTGCTTAAGCCTCTCCTCAACGTGTTCACAGTGCGAGTTCTGCGGCCATTATCTCGGTGGCCTAATATCACGGCCAACCGGCTTCTATTTTTTAGAGCCTCAATTGTTCTTAGGCTTCGGCTTCAATGGTCGTGGCAGTAGTCCTCTTGCGACCTAGAAGAGATCACTTTTGTCCTTCGTGGGTGCCCAAGACGTTTTCATGAAGAACAAAGCACGTCATTAACCGTACTCAGCATACACTAAGCTTTATCTCCTCTACCACTGTCAGGCACAGTATGGCCCCGCCTCGCCCACAAGTCCCGGGCACTCACTCCGCCCCCTTGTTGCTCGCGCACTCACTTCGTTCTTTGGTTTGGTTGTTGGCCCCGCCTCGAAAGCGCCAGGCCTTTCTCTATTTTTGCTCCCGCTGTAGCCCCGCCCCTTTCGTTAGATCGTCCTCTGGGTGTACTCCAGAGCCTCGCTTTGACTTCACTGTCCCCAGTCTAACGCTGCTCCTGTGGTCGGTCGTTGTTCGTTCGGGCTCCATCCTTGCGCCAGAAAAGGCCGCTGCCCAAGCTCACCATGGCCGAGAACGCCACGCAGTCCACACACATCTCTTCGTCCCACGGGGCGGAGGCCTCTGGCAAGGCTGGATCCTGTTCGGGTCCCTGCGCAGGTGAGGAATCTAAGGCGGGAGGGGCGCGAGACAGGGTGCTATTTTGTAGCTCCGATTATGTCCCTAGGTGGCTCTTAAACGAAATTACTGGGGGGAGGAGACTCATCGGGCATCTTCAAACGCAACAGCGGGCCTATATGGAGTTAGGAAGATGTAGTGAAGGTAGGAGGGGCGTAGGTGGTCCTTGTTTGTGAGGGCTAGAGCATACGGTAAATGTGGTCGGGAGTGCTAATATGGCACCCAGTGGATTCCAGCATGGGACTGCTTGTACAGTATATTAATAAATAATCGTTGGGTGTGTGATTTCATTGGTCACTACTGGCTAGCGGTGCAGCTTGTGACGAAGAGGCTAGGGAGTACGTAGGGTTGGATGAATCAAGCAGGTTACAGCCTACACGAGGTAGTTTATACATTCGTTATCAAGCTGGACGTTTGCTTGCTGGTAAGCGAGGCTAGTTAGTACATAGAGATGGTAGGGGTGGCATGTAAGGTTAGAGCGTAGAGTTGGTGCTAAAGAATATGCAAGTTATGAGTTTCATTGCTTGTAAGGTGCCCAATGAGGTAGGCATATTACATAAAGCGTATTGTTGTGGTCGTAGATCGTATTACTTCTTGGTGTATAGCGGGGCAGTATGTAGTTATTGGACGGTTAGGTAGGTTGATACATAGGGGTAAGTGAGTTTATGTGGGGTGGTGGAATTCTTTACAAGTAGGCGGCAGACTAGCAAGCAATTTGGCTGGAGCAGCACATGGTATGCCCGAGGAAGGGAGGTATTATAGATTATCTCAGGGTCCATGGAGAGTGTTTTTGCAAGTAACAAATGGAGTGTGTTTCAGACTAGGGCTAACAGGGTCGTTCAGGGTCCAGTGCGTTTTCATTGCTCCTTAATTTGGGGTAATGTATTAATCTGCCAGGCATTTTGGATAGAATAGCATTGGTCATGTACGCAGACTATAAACCTGTTACCTTAGACAAGAGGGTATTCGTTCACGAGTATGTGATGATGGTCTGTGGGCCCCGTTGTTAGTTTATCGAGGAGGTTGTCTTCGTACAGCTTCCATCTAAGGCTACGTCAGTCCTCAATCTTTTAATGCTTCGAATGAGCCGTGGGATGAACACAAAAAATGCATATATATGCATCGTTGAGTTTTATCTGAGGGCTTTGGGTATTTGGCCGCTGATGGGTTTGATAGCGAGATACTGACACAATCTATTGCCTGTCCATGGTCTAAAATGTGACGCAGCAATAAAAATGTACAAGTGGTTATACTCTCACGCCTCCCCTCCCCCACTCTACACCATCATGCCTTGCATGCTCGCCTCCCGCCTGCCAGTTGCATGCTCATTTTCTCTTACGTTCAGCTATTCCTAATAGTGCTTCTTTGCTGTTTTTTTTTTAATCGTAACTGTGGTTGGGAATGTGATGGGTAAAATTGTGTTGTATTCTGATGGTAGTGCGGCTGGTTGCCTCTTCGTCTGCACGGCGCTTTTCATTTCCAAGTGGGGTTGAGCAGGCTTTGTACTGTCGGTGAAAGCCCATCCCAGTATGGTCAGCAGTCGGAAAGCATCGGCGTCGTTCCAGCGTTTCACGAGGCGGATGCCATGCCTCATACTAACCTAGCATGGGAGCTGGTTTCGAGGTGCGGCGCAGGGAGTGGTGCTGGATGCTTGTTTTTATCTAGTCCAGCGCCCTCTTGTCCCGTTGGGAGGGGAAGAGTTGCTTTTCTGCCCGCTGACACCTTTTCTGGTGGAGAGGTCTGCAGTGCGGATGTGGGTTGTGGAAAACAGCAATGGGCAGATGACGGCTCTTAAAGAGCTGGGAGCCTTCATTGTCTGTAAATAAAATATGGGAGCGTCTCTGCATTCTTCTTTGTTGGGTGGGAGGGGCAAATCCTATCATAAACGGGTATATCCCTATCCTGTATATCTACGTTGGCTTTTCTGCTGGTCCTGGTTTGACCTATAAATGGTATTGCGTTTTCACAATCCCTCTTTATTTCCATCAACGAAAAATGTGGTTCGATTTGTTCTGACAGTTTGAAAATTAGAACATACAGCACATAATTTGTCAAAATAGATGTGGTCTAAATCTGGAGTCCCCATGTTACGTATTTACAGGCGGCGTGTGTGTCTGGGCATAGTGTCAGAATGCTATCTGGTCATATAAGTATTCCGTTTAGATTCGATTAACTGGATATACATTTGTGTGTGACTGTCTTGAAAATATAGCAATAATCTGGCTTGGATCCACATTGGGTACACTGTTTAAATGCATGTAAGACAATGGTTTTTATAAGATATGGTGTCGGCTGTGCAGTTTCTTTATCTAATTGGAGTGACACGGTTTAATGCTTCTCTCCAGTAAGGCGTTTTGTAAGTTCTCGTTGTTAGACATTTTTAGAGGTACTGTCATGAGGAAGAGCAGTTCTCACCAAACAATCTGGAGTCATGTTTTTGGGATGCAAATTAAACATGCACCAATACCTCGTTTTGTCTAAATCATCCTATGTTAGTTGAAAGTTATCAGGCATTTGTCTGTCACGTTTGGCTGCGGTCTGCTTAGGTTCTCCTTCTGTCGCTACACATCCCAGCGCATGATAAAAGGCGTTATGGCCCTGCCTGTAACTGAAGGGATTGCTAAACAAAATTTCTTGCATTCTCAAATTTCTCATGGTCGTTGTTTCGCCAACATAAAAGTATATCCGTAGTGGGGTATTGTGCAGTTAAGTCTGGCGATGGTGATAGAAAGTGTAAGACTAGCCCACTACCCGTTGAGGACCTGGATATAGTTCTCTCCTTCTGGGATTACGTGCAGGCCTGTTTTCTGAGCTAATAATAGTCTTACTTCTTGCCTTTCTGTCGATGGGGTGTGCAGACTAGCACTAGCCTCCTATAATTATATAACATGACCAGAGCCACTAGAAATGTTGTTCCGTGGCCATGCCGTTTTCCACATAATTATGGTTTTGGCATAAAATCTGCAGATTGTACTAATGGATTATAACAAAAAAAGTCTTCTAGCTCGAACAGTTCAAAAGTTACTAAAAACGCAGCAACATGCATGGCAGCACAGTGAACATTCATTGGCAAAAGTTGTAGTATGGTCACCTTAAATTTGCTGATTGTTGTACTAATGGAGTAAAGCCTTTGCCCAGATAATGGTAACGTATAACAATATAAATATATATATTTTCTTAAATTATTTTTTGGCTCTTGGATCGCAGAACGATGTAATTTTGGGTTATTTGGTTCTATAGAGATTGCTGCAGATAATTGCCAGTCACTATTTAACCAACACAATTTTCAATTTCAAAATATGGTTCTGCATCCCAGTTGTTCATGTGCACCTTCTGATGCTTAACCACATTTGTTACTCAGTGACTTGATGCAATATGTCGCTGCAACACTTCTCTTGGGTCATTCTAGGCCCAGGAAATAGTCCTTGCGCAAGAGCGAGTAATCCTTGCCATAATTGGAGAAAAAAAATAAAGCTCTTAACTTAACTGCTGATAACACTACTCTGCCCATGCTGTACACAGCTAGGCGTCCGCTGTATGTATGTCAGGTGCCCACTGAGATAAACTTAGTTCTGTTATTCTTTTTTAAAAATTTATTACAAAACTTTTATTTTGCCAGTTTATCCCAACTTCTCTAGTGTTTTTGTAATCTCTATGATGAAGCCATTTTCGACACCCATGGTATTCTACAGTTGTTTTTGTGGCTCACACTGACAAATTTTGCTTTAGAAGCACTGTTTTTAGTACAGCTGCCTCCTGTAAAAGGATACTGATGTCGGGTAAGTTGCTGTTGGTAGCATCATATTTGTTAAAATGCGTTATTGGAATTGTTCAGTATAACACAAATCAAAAATAAGTGCATGATTGGAACAGTTGGGGCATGCAATATTTCAGCCCTCACTTTATGTAGAACCTCACTGTTAGAGCAGAAACAAGTTTAGCGTCTGGCTACAATGTGGAACTTGCAGTCTGAGCTGTGGTTGTGCACTATTGCAAATGCTGGAAGTCCATTAAAGTAAATTACCATATTACTTACTAGCAGTCTTCCATACCCTGACTAAATCTATCTCGTCCCAGTCCTTACTTCTGTGACAACTGTGCCTCTGAAGAGTTTTTATCACTCTGAATTGGAGTAATGAAGGGTACCGTTAAGCAATAGGGTCGTTACCCCCTCATTTCGGTCCTCCTCAGCCCAGTACTTGTGAGGATTTACCAAGTAAAACAAAATTCACCCACGCATAACCTGTTATGTTAATAATTATTTCTAAAGTGCACATTCACCAAACGGTCTCTTGGCGCCGGGTTGCTAATACGACCTTGATCCATGGTTATTGGTAAGCCTGTTTGAACAACCAAGCTGCCCAAATCTGGTGTAGTTAAAAGTGGACCTCAGGTCCAATGGCAGAGTATTCCAGACTCGCAGAGCAATGATGCAGAACCTGCGCCCTCCAGCCCGTTTTTTACACGGAGGGACCACCAAATAATGTAGATGGCTAGATCTCAGTTCTCTGGTAGGACAATACTTGCTGATCCGTGCCTTCCCGAAAGCAGGACAGTGCAGATACAAGGCCTTAAAGACAGTGCAGCCCACCCCTTAACATGGATCTCTGCGTGACTGGCAGCCAGGGAAGGTCTTTCGTCACTTTGGAGCTATGGCCATATTTGGGCAGATAATGTATCAGCCGAGCGGACTGATTTTATTTCAATTTTTTTTTTTTTAATGAAAAACGATTGCATCATTCCTGTTTTAAAAACTGTAGCTAAAAGTGCCCGCAAAATCTTACAAATCCAATCAAGAATCTTTGACAAATGTCTGAGACGGCCAAATTGCAGTCCTACAGATTTTGTGAGTGGGATGCCCACATGTCTCTGACCATGATGTAGCCACTGCCCCCAGTGGACTGCCCCTGGATTTGAGAAGGAACTTCCCTTTAAGAAATCTAGAACCGGTAATCTTGATGGACAGAGGATCCAAACCTTTAGCCAGACGCCCTTTCTGAAATTAACCCAAGTGTTTCTTACTTGACTTTAGAGTTGTCGGTTTGCGCAATGTTTGAATATCAAGAGCCACTAACCTAGACGCCCCCATCTTTCATGCCCTATCCTTTCATATTCCAAGCAGTCAGCTGGAGATGGCGAACGTGAACAACCAGAAGAATAGGGAACTGGAGAGGAGGTGGATGAATGGGCAGAGATCCATCCACAGTCTAAACCATGGCCCAGTGGCCAAAAAAAGTGCATTGAGAATCACTCGTCCCAATCTTTTGGAGCACCATCAGGAGGAGAACAAGCGTATGGAATGCAGTGTTTCCTGGGACTGGGTACTGAGAGCATATATGACCCATACATAGGGGGACCAAGCCTCTGAACAGAAAAGTGTGATCATCGTATTGTGTAGCAACTCTAATAGATCCAACGAGGAGTTGCGAACTTTGCACATATCTGGTTCTATTCCCTTCCGGAGATACGATTCCTCACTGATGGAGGAGTTTTCCGACTGATAATGTTGGCCCTGAAGTTCAGAGTCCATTGGAGACTATTGTTGGGGCAAGTGGATGAGCCTCGGCTCAGGCAAAGGTGTGCGATGTTATAAGATTCAGCTTTACATTCCTTGTACCACTGTGATTGTTTAGATAGCACTATGTGACTTGGTTGTCCGTCCGTCCCACAACATTCAACTGTACCAGCTGGGGAGCAAGTGCCACTAGCACCTGCCACACCACTGTCTTCTCACCAATTCGAGGACTGGCTTTCTTCCCAAGAAGACAAGGGGCCCTTTTTTTCTCTATTCCCTCAGACAGCCCCACAGAGTGGCATTGGTAGTGAGATAACCCTGGGAATGATAGTTCAAGGAGATGCCTCTTGTCAAATTGCTCTCTGACATCCACCAAAGCAGTTCCTCCCTGATGTGAGATGTAACTGATAGTTATTCGTAAGCCTGAGAACTCGGCCACTAATGAAGGACATGATTCACCAGAGGCTTGAGGTGGAACCTTGTCCATGGGACGACTGCAGTAGCCATCAGCCCCTGCACCTTTACCCATGCCCTTCCAAAGAGAGTGGGCTGTTGCATACGGTGACTGACAGACTATTGGAATTAAGTCACTCTGGGCAGAAAGAAATGCCAGTCCTAGAACTGCATTGAACTGGATGCCAATGAACAGTTTGTCATGTGTCGGATTCATGTGTACTTTGGGGAGTTGATGACCAACCCTATGTCTTGTAGAATCTTGAGACCTCGCTGAGCATCTTCCTGAGCCTTAAGAAAGGAGCAGATAAAAGGCAATCATCAAGTTATGGAAATATTTTGTAAATGAAAAAGAGCCACCGCTGGTGCAAGCACCTTTTGTAAATACACCGTGAGAATTTTCCATTAATCTACTTTAAATGCCGAACCATTTGCATACAGTGGTTATCACGAGAGCCAGGCTTTGTTGCCACTCTTGCCAACAAGTTCTGGATAACCAAGAAGGTAATACACTGATAAAACTGTAAACTCTGAACTTATTGTGGTGGCTGATGAACCTTAGTAGCCACTACAAGCTGATCAAAGTTCACAGTTATCAACTAGAGATTGGCCACTCGACTCCTGATCGCATCTACCGATTGGAGTTAAATGCTTATGTAACCTACAGTGCATTACGTGATCTCAGCACTCTGGCAATTTAAGAGCATAGGTTTGGACTGCTCGCAGGCTTCTCTTGATTAATCGGGCATGTTTGAAGCTTTTGTCTGAATTTCAGCGCAGCTGACTGTCATGGATGCTCCATCTCGTAATTAAAATCCAAGCAGTTTATTAAAGCTAATTGGTGGTAAAACAAAATATCTTAAATGTAACTGGTTTACCTATTGAAAAGTAGCCCCTTTAAAAGTATACAACCTAATATATTTGATGCCCTTCTGAAACCTTAAAGTTGCAACAATCCTGGTATTAGTTTAAATTATTCCAGTACAACTGCATTGTGTCAGGGAGTACTTTTCGTTTAATCTACAGCTGAACAGTGCCTTGTAAAATCCCTAAATGCCTATTCTGTGGCCTTGTAAGTCCTTGCAACACCCCCAGTTTTCCTAATATTGCATTGCTTGGGATAATTCTGACCAAACAAAGCTATTTGACTCCCCTCGTTCGCATTGTTCCAATTTATTTATTTGAGGTCTGTGTCTAACCTGTACTAAGATCCTCCCGTCAGGCTGTGGTGGTCGAAATACACCATATTTTGCACGTGACACAAAGCATTGTACATTGAGCAACATAACTAGAGTAGGCACAGTGTCCATTCCCTATTAAACAAGCTAATGTATTTTAACAGTCCTCATAAGAGAAGAAAGTGTTTTTACCAAGGTCTTGACTTCATCCCAAATCATTTACTAATACATTTTCAACTGAATGTCCTATACATAACACTGTGCCCTCCCCTCCACCCAAGTTAAAGAACACTGTAAACGGGGAAAGGGAAATGGTCACATGAGATGCAACCAGCGAAAAGGGGATTATTTAGAAGTTGGGCAGGTCATATACATAGAGGTTCACATTTGTGAGTGGCTTTCTTTGAGTATCCCCACCCTTCAAATCCCTCAAGAACGTTCTGTCCTGGGCATTGGACGTGAGGCATTGCTCACCATTTTGTTTTTTTAAATTTGTCTAAATGCAGCAACTTTCACTGTCCACTGTAAGTGATAGTGGGATTAATTGTGACATATAATGGCAACCGTCTCTTCCTCTGGGCCCTTAGGGCCTGTAGGAAATCTACCTTTTATTTGTTTTTCACTCCACTTTTTACACCTTTTTGCTGGACCCCATATTTTAACTGTCTTTAGAACTCTGCACTTTACCCCTGCTAACAAGCAGTAAAGTGCCTACGCTCCCCCTTTAAACATCGTCGATTTTGCATATTCCTAATTGGTATATTTAACTTACCTAGGAATCCAAAGTAAATGGTACAAGGTCTACTTGGGGCCTGTGAGCTAAATGCCTGCAGTGGACTTCAGCACCTATTGTGCCATCCACTACACTGTCAGTGCAAACATGCTTCTGGCCTGCCATTGTAGCCCAGCTGTAGCAGTATAAAAACGTCAATTCAGTCTGTCAAAACAAACTCTGGTTGGTTAATATCACTTTTTAAGTACCAAACGTCAGCCCAATGCAGGCCTTTTAGCCCACAACTCAGGGTGCTTGGTAAGTAACGCATGTAGAAATGTAATGTCAACATGCCCTTACAGTGACTAGCACCAAAAAGCTATTTTCAATGTGACAGGTAGCCGTCCTATGGAGAAAACCAGAGTACAGATTCAAATATGAACACTGTATCTCAGGAATGGGACATATTACAAAAATAAACAACTATTTTAATAGTTATAAAAAATCCAATTCAATTGTGAAGTCAAATCAAATTTGGGGTTGGCCCTTGGAACTTGTATTTCATTGTTTAGGGTGTGCTAAGATGTCATTCCCAGCCAATAGCTAGTATCACATGTGAATGCAGCACCTCTGGACACTCAATAAAGAATACTTTCTGGCCCTGTGGAAAATCAGAAGAGGACTGGGCCTTGTGTGTGTGACCTGAGAGGAAGTCTGAATGGATCTGTTCCCCTTGGTACCCAGTGTGAGGATCTGGGTGTATTATATAATTTGGCTCTGGGGTCTAATCGTGGAGTACACTCACATATACAGTCTTGGGTCCAGTCAGAATCGTATACTTAACCGCAGCTAAACCCTGGGTAGCTTTGGCTGCAAGCAGTAAGGCTTGACAATTAAACTTAGAGTGAAGCATTTAACAGCACTACACAACAGAAAAAGATCACCACACGCCAATATAAAGCCTCAACAATTTATAAAAAATAGAGCATATTTTAATGTATGTTTGGAGACCTTGATCATTAAAATCCATTGGAGGGTTCCGGAGATAGTTTTTAGCATTTTACCACTTATAAATGCAACCGCAAACCAGCATTGACAAATGTAAAGTTTGAAAACCTTTGAATTGTTAGTGCAAGTACACCAAATCCAGCAAGTGGCAAAACTTCTGTGTTGGCTACCAGGGATGCAACTTGGGCTCTTTAAGCTTTACTGTCCACAGTGCCGTTCTGGGAGGTCTGCCAACTGACCCTTGGAGTCTCTGCTTCTGACTAGGGTCGTGAATCGGCTTTTCCCCTGAGTGGCCATTCTAGGAGAGGAGGCAACGCCTCGCTCTGCGGCAACTGCCTTTCTTCCGTGACCTGGGAGTCGTTCACACGTCAGCCCAGGTGGTCTGAAACCAGTCTGTGTCGGTGCCTTTGTGAGGCCACTGGACTAGCTGGAGTGCATAGTGGCAAATTTCCAAAAGTTGCCTAGCTTTAATAGTGACTTTAAATCTGAACTGATGCCCAGGCTAGATTTAATGTCCCAATTAATTTGATACCTTGCCCTGTTAGGTGGTCCCACTCAGGAGTTAGACGAGTTGGGGTGCTAACTGTTCAATTCTGTGTTAACCATGTGTCTTCTATCCTTTCCACAGCAAAACGACAATTTAGAAGGTTTGCTGCTGAGACCTATTAAAATACTATATATCCTTAAGGGAAGTGGTGGACTTGCTGATAAGGGTAATGGCAAAGTCTAACTAGGGGTGTCGCACACTGCCCTGTCAGTCTGTAGTGGTTGGCTCGGGCCGTTTTGCATGTCACATGCAGTGTGGCACAAACATTGCTGCAGCCCTTGGTGAACACACTACCTTACATGCCCTTGGAACCCTGGGTACCATATACTAGGGACCTATAGGTAAGTGCAGTCCTTGCCAATTGGGTGTATCCATTTAAATATACCGTTTGTAATGGGTCAGAACACTGGCACAGCGGTCTAGACAGCAGGCCTCCGTGCACTTTCAAAGTCGAAAAATCCAGTGCTAACAGTCCAAATAGGCAAAAAGTGGGACGACGCCTGCACAAAAGCCTGTTTCCTTACACCCAGGACAAAGTTATTCCAAAAGGTTGATCTTCTATTCAAGCCTCATGAATACAGGAAGCTACAAAAGCCCATTTCCTGGAAGTATCTAGCAGAGCAGTAGTAACTGGGCCTGTATTGGAACCTGCTGTTGGCCTCTGTCTGCCACCCTGTAAGTCTTAAGTGTCTCTCCTGAGTTCCTGGGGGGCTGTGAAGTGTACTCCTGGTGGATTGCATCTAAAGCACTAAGTCCAAAGGAAAAATCTTTGACTAGTACAAACCAGGTTGGTCTATTTGACGTGTGCTCCACGGCGATCTGCCTCATATTGCGCATAGTCCGAGTTTACTACGTTTGTTGACCATCATTGGTTCTTTGTGCTATTTCTACCTAAAATCATATCTGAAATTCCGCCTATTGAATTTTTGGGATCATTTGGTTTACCCACCTCAAATAATAATCTAATATCTTAAATTCCCACCCACTATTCCAGACCCAACCGCTCAACAGAAGGCAGCTGGACACTTTTTCTTGCTAGAAACTTTGAAGTATAGGTGAACTTGGCTAGAGAACAATTATATTTAGGGTTGGTAGATAAGAGTAACAACTGCCCTACATTAACATAAATTGAGAAATAACGACCATAGACGCGGCTTAACCTGTGCTACATGTTCATTGCCCAGTATAGACCCTTTGTATTTATAAACCTTCCTGCTCTATTAGATCCTACAAACACAAAGCCTTGGAAACGTGTGTGTGGGGCCAGGATATTCTCTCTTTCTGGCAGTACCTTCACCACGAGTAAATTTTAGGATGACCGACCCCCGGTGGAAAGTCCATGCTTTGCCTGTATCCCTCCTTTCACCGTCTGTTCTCATGTCATTCTGTTTTTGTACCGTACCCCCATTCCTTTGTAGCCATGCTCGTATTGCATAAAAGCAATGCATCCTAGAATAAACTTGAGCACCACTGAAAGCTGCACATTTTTTTTTCGACATAAGAGGCACAAGTACAGCTTTGTGGGTAATGTTTTTTACTGCAGTCTTAGTCCGTCTAAAAATCGAAATCCCGGCAGGTTGATAGTTTCAGCCATTGGAATACTTTAAATGTGCACCAGTCAATTGAGCACTTATTCCAACATTCTGTAATGGCAACGCCGTGGGGACAGGTGTAAAATTAGCTTTGATCACGGAGTGTAGACCACTAAAGTCTTCTTAAATGTGACCTATTAAACTTCCCATGATGTATGCATCTACGAGGAAAAATAGTAGTTACATCTAATAGTACAGATTAGAAAGCAGACTTGCATCAAGCAATTTAAAGTCTAGCACTCCCAGTCAGTTCCTGACCCCACGAATGGTCTGCAGTTTTATAAGGCGTCTTCAGTTGGCTTTTCTAACACCAAAACTGAATTTCGGCCCGATGTTCGAATTTAAACATTTGGATGTGCGCGCTTACTCTGTTTTGAATGTAAAGATGTTTGCATTTTGTAGTATGTTCGAGCGATGTCTTTCCAGATTAGACTGGCAGCTTTCACATCCCGTTAATGACCGCTGACAGGAAGCGGATGCTTAGTTCCGGAACTTGCATGTTCACTCTTACACGAGATGAACGTTTTGTGATTTGTTTTGCAAAATGTACTCCCTTTTACTGCCGGCTAGAGCTTTTATTTTGTGAACCTGCTGCGTTCTGCACTTCTTGTGCAGCCTTGGTCGTGTTCTGTATGTACGTCATTGCGCTTGCTGCTCAAGCCCCCATCATCCATAATTCAGGGTAATGTGGATTCTTTTACTGCAACATATTTTTGGGACTATTTGAGGTGAGCATACCGTTCCTTTCCAGAGCTATGCCTGTTCTTTTGAATCCCAGTGCTTTGCGCAACCTGCTCACCTTTCCACATGGTTATGGTGCAGGCTGCCTGGATTGTCATTCTCTACCGTGCTAGTCTCTGTGCTGTGAAAAGATCTGTACATTTTTAGGGAAATGTGCAGTGCCGAGGTGTCATCCAGGAGGATACTCCTCGCTGCGAAGATGTACGAGCTCTGTGCGTGGCCCATGTCGGCATGCAGTGAGTCACTGGGGAATGGAAAATGTTAACTACCAGCCATCTGCCCAAGATTAATGCATCTTGGCTAATGCGTGGATCCATTATGATTACTTATTGATGAGACGTGTGCTTCAGTTTGAGGTTTTTTTCTATTGTGCTTATCATTCATACATACATACATGCACACAAAGCCTGCGTTGTCTTTAAAGACCTGCTTGGTCAGGGCCGAAGAACTGGTTAGGAGTTGCGTTAACCGGCCAATGCCTGGAAGCTGCAGCATGTTTTAGGCATACAGTTGGGGATTAGTGCTATCATGACTATATGGATTTCACTGTTGTAGTCTGAGATGGCTGACGGCTAACTGGAAATAATTTAAATGCGCTTTCAAAATGACACTCCGTACATGGTTCTTTACACAGCATCCAAGGAATTGCTTTGGAATATTTGTATTTCACACATGCCATCGATGGAACCATATGCTTCTCCATCCTTGCTTAATATTTAAAAAGAAGTCTGTCTGATATTGTGTTCAAGTTTTACATTGATGACATAATAGTTTCTACACTATCGCCTGAAAATGGTCTTTAGGTGCTATTTTAGGATTGAGAGGTATATGGCCCAAGAGACTGACCTGAAAGCTAGTTTGAGGCTGATGGAGCTTTAGAAGTCTTCTATGGACCATGGGCGTGAACCTGGGATACTTTGTCTCCAAGCTTAGATAGTTCAAGCTAGAGATATGGGGGCGGCATCTAATTGTTTTTAACGACAGACCCTTGTATTGTGCGAGGTGGGAGGAACAGGCTGGGTAATAGGAAATGGCCAACAGGCTAGGATAGTGGACTTCTCATAAAGGTAAATGTATCCAGCTCCTGATTTTGATTCAAATTCTCTGGCACGGAACCTTTGAGCAGAATGGGAAACATAGGAGAAAGTCGGCATACAGCAGGGTGTAACGAAAATAAACAAGTTTCTTAAGACAGCTTGCTCAAATTACACATTGCTTTCTAAAATACTGTTTTGTAGGGTGCAAGTCGTTTGGCATATAAAACACTAATGATTCTGCTACTGATGTGCCAGATACAAGTTATTGGAGTGCGTTTCGTTAGTGCAGCTCTCAGGATATGACAACATTATTTGGTAACATTCTTCAAGATTACAGCTTCCAAGGCCTTTGTTGCAGGCACCAGTGTTGAATAGATCTAAAGCAGAATCACAGCCCTTTCTGGTTACACATAAAGAAGCTGACGCTGGTTCCATGGCCATAGCTTGGTGCTCAAGGCTTCCAAAAAGAATTTAACTCTACGAGGGACAACCATTTGGAGCACCTGCTTCCCAGACCAGCTAGTCCCACTCCAGGGCAGCCTTTTTATAATTTGGCACAGTAAGAGTGCTGAGCTTAATCTAGAATAGTCTTCGTGTAAACTGTAACACAAAAGAACAATCAAAGTACTCCCAGTACTTGTGAAGTTAGGCGCAACCTGTTCAGTGTGTGAACCAGACCTTTAAAATGCCATCTGTCATCCTAAGGCATACTTGTAGATGCGGTGCAATCGGTTCAATTTAACTGTATTCTCAAGTACTCCGCCTGTGCTGAAAATGTTTTCACTCGAGGAGTATTCCTATTGTAAGGGAATGCTTACATGCTGCTTTAGATAGCTGCTCTGAAATGCCAAACTCTGTATAGGTGTGTCCCGCTGGTTAAGACAACTAGTTATCTCCCACCTGCTCAGAACCAGCCATTTAAACATTTCGCAGGTCTGGTTTGCACACAGAGCATGTTGCACCTGCAACTTGGAATAGGGTGTTAGTAATCTAAATGATGGATGTATTCTGATAGATCAGAACCATGAAATGGGAGATTCCCATCACTGGCTGAACAAGTACTCAAGTGAGGGACTATTGAAATCGGAGTAAATTTAACTTGTTGACTCTGCCAGCTTTGCTTCCTACTTGGATACTGGCGAGCTTTTACGGAAATCTTTGGTGAATGTAGAATGCATGATTTTTTCTTGTGAAGGAATCCTCGTTCACCAATCCAATCCTCCTTTCTTCAACTACCCTCTGGAGACTGGATTATTTGGCAGGAGAAGTTAGTCGTAGGGCCGTCTTTTCATTATAGCGTCACTTGTACATAGTTGAATATGGTCCTCTGAAACATGCCTTGGATGCGGGGGGGGGGGGGGGGGGGGGGGGGATGCTCGAAGTACAGGCTGCCCAAGACGAGAAAGACTGGCTTCATTCTGCAGTGATTCAAATGGCTAGATTGAGGCATTCACTCAACCTGACGTTCCTAAGCACTCTGTGGCACTGACAATGTTTGGCTCACCCATAGGGATTCCTTCCCATTTTCTGGAAATGCCTGTTTTCTAGCTTATACATTTGAATCCACCAAAAACAAGTTACCTGTGGCAAATATTGTATGAACCCGTGCTCACTTTTCCTTCGACTCCTAATGCACGTTTTGTGGCTAGTGAGTTTGAAGCTGAAAAGATTACATGAATAGTGCATTCTTATTAACCATAGAGACACTCTGTACTTCATCTAGTTTTTCCGTATTTGCCTCTTCACACCATATAACCTTTCCCCCCCGAAGTGTGGAGTTCACCTTGTTCTCCATGTACACCTGATAGAGCTATAGAGACCATGTCTCAGCAAACTGAGAACAGGAGGCCGTGTGCAGAGGATGGTTGTGGCACAACACCCCTATCTAGAGCTTAGTGTTGCTGTATAGCCTATCAAAACAGAATGTGAAAATGGAAACTAACATTCGCAAAGCCAGTAGATCTCTCCTTTGGTATCGATTGGCTTTTCCAATGCTTTAAAACATAAATGTATTTTTTCTTTTGCAAATGTCCCTATTTATATATACTCTTCCTTTTGGTTTTCTTTCAGCTTGTATTACTAGCACCCCTTTTCCTCTGGGATCCCACATTTCCTTTTCTACTAACTGGCCTTTTGAAGGATTGCATTACCTTGGTGTAAACGAGCTTGCTGGTGCATTTTGATCCGCTAGCACTTTGTATTGTCCTTGACACGAAAGTCTGGAACCGTTTGACCTGTTTCTTCAGATTTTTGTGACTGTATAGAGCACAATTATAGTTGTCATAAGTATGAGCATGAATAAATATAAAATGGCAACTAGTTGGGCCTGGCATAGCTGGTCATGTCTTAAAATTTCATCACATGCTTTTTTTCCTGGTGCAACTCGTAAAGGCCCCTTGGGTTTTAGGTGACATGTCAGCAGCTGTGCTGAAATCGGCTTCGACTCCTCCTGCCTCAGCAGACTGTCGTGACCTTCGGTTATTTGCGTCCACCCTTTCAAAATTTAAATCTGGCTACAGCTTGCTGCGTTGCCCTTTGAAGAGCTTGTTGCAACTCTAGTTGACTGCATCAAATGCCCCTGCTGGGAATTCTGACAGGGCATTACTGTGCAAAAGTATATAAATAGGTGCAACATCATGATACAGCTGCCAAATCTTTAAAGCGCAGCAAACGTTGGAGACTTTTAGAAAATCACAAACTTAACAGGACTATAATAATTATGGCGTTTAAAGTTGCAGACCACCCAGTGATCCTCTCCTTGCGAAACATGCACCATGTTTGTCACTGGTTGTCTTTTAAACCGTTTAAAGTGTCTGGATGGGATGCATTATTTTGATTTTAAATAATACAAACGTTAGGGTACACAATTATTTTTGGCAGACTGCTGTGTACCATTTGCTGCCTCAGGAGAGCACAAGTGCCTGGTGTACTCCATTCTGTGGCAATCCTTAATGTGGAAATAGCAATTTCCGTGGTTTGGCCACAGTATAACCTTGGACACACCATTGATGGACGGAATGCAGAACAAATCAAAACATTCACCCCCTGTCAAGAGATCTTGGTTAAATCCATCATTCTTTTGCCCACCATGCCACCCTCTGTTTAGACCTGGCCTTATGCAAATGAGTCTTGAACCTGTGGACCGGTTTCGGGGTTTCACCCCTTTTCTGACAGGATAGCTTGAATCCATGGCACAGTGAGCCAGGAACCATGTTTGAGCATACCCAGCGCACTTAGGGCGATGAAGTAAAAGACACACAATTGATGGACGGAATGTAGAACAAATCGAAACATTCACCCCCAGTCAAGAGATCTGGGTTAAATCCATCATTCTTTTGCTCACCATGCCACCCCAGTTTAGACCTGGCCATATGCAAATCAGTATTGACCCTGCGCCTCATGGGAACAGTCCAGCCTGAACTGCCAAGCCAGGTTCTCCCTGGACCGGAAACAAACATCCTAGGGCCGGTTTCGGGGTTTCACCCCTTTTCTGACAGGATAGCTTGAATCCATGGCACAGTGAGCCCGGGAACCACGTTTGAGCATACCCAGCGCACTTAGTGCGATGAAGTAAAAGACACACAATTTCTCGCCCTTAGTGTGCCAGGTATGCCCAGACGTGGGTCCTGGGCTCACTGTGCCACTGGAATCAAGCTATCCTGGTTGAAAGAGGGGTGAAACCCCGAAACCGGTCCTAGGATGCTTGTTTCCGGTCCAGGGAGGACCTGGCTTGGCAGTTCGGGCTGGACTGTTCCCATGAGGCACAGGGTCAAGACTGATTTCTGTATGGCCAGGTCTCAACTGGGGTGGCATGGTGAGCAAAAGAATGATGGATTTAACCCAGATCTTTTGACTGGGGCTGAATGTTTTGATTTGTTCTGCATTCCGTCCATCAATTGTCTTTTACAGTACAACCTTGAGCACATGATCAGTAAAATAAGTAGATGCTGTTAGTCAAATTCTAAACCTGCTTGTTTCCTACCTAACCTCTCTGCTTTTTCGGGGAGGGCTGCTCAGATATTTCACCTGGTTATGTTGCCAATAAAACCTAAACTGCCTGTCTGTATTGGATTGGTGTGCTTGTTTCATGGCGACGGGCTTGAGTCATGGCGACGGGCTTGAGTCGGGAGCACCTTTTCAGCCCCACTAAGTCTGAACTAAAACTCTTGGATGAAGGGGTTTGGGTGGTATCCACTGCTCTGCATCGTGAGCAGGCAGTGCATGTTATTAAAATGTAAATTTTTTTTAAATGCATCTTGATATTTCTAGTTTTTTGCTTTAAACAACTTTTCTGTGGCAGCACGTACTGGCAGTGTCAACTTGCGTTCACACTTCGAGAAAAAATAAATGTGGACATTTTTCACTTTACCTAAAATGTTATAGCACTTGACTAAGATAAGTTAAAGTCCTGGACTATTTCGCTAAATGTTGCACTTCCTCCAGATCTTCTAATACTGGAGTTATAGTAAATTAGCTTGCCATGGGTCCACAAAAACCTAATCTCGGCACCATTCTCTCTTTCGTCGTTGGACATAATTACTGATAATTTGCTCTAGTAATAAGAGTTTGTCCTTGCTGGGTACATTTAATGGTTTGTAAAGCTGAATTTCCTCCTTTGGCTGGTACGCTTTTGTGATATGTACTGCCAAGCCCATTGCAAATTACCAAAAGGTGCTGGGCTTGTGCCTTTAACCAAACACATAATTTCAATATATATTATTTTTGTAACTTATATAGAATGCATACCTGCGACTTAATTATACTTGTACTTAATTACTGTTTTCATAATCCTCACCATTTGTTCTTTGCACTACAGCTGTTCCTTTCTTGTCTGACGTGTTGAACCCTGAAGGTATGTTTCTTTTCTCAAATTTCCTTTGGCACCAAATTCACTGGCAGGGTCTCATCGACCTATCTCCTGCCAGTGGGGTTCTCACACTTGGTGTATGGTTTGGGCACAAAGGTTGCACCTCGTAGTATCCGTTGTTTCACCTTCACTGGATGAAAGGTCTTTGGTCTTAAAGATTTTTTTCCATGACACATTGACACATACTAAAGTTGTAACTTGCCTGCTTCTGGCTCATCGGTGCTGCTTTGTAGATAGGCACACACTTGATTGACGTGAGAGTATGTAGCCTGCCAGTCTGATGCAACTGTAATACCCTGGTTTGTCCAAATGAAGGTGGCAGCACGAACACGATTACTGAAATTGGAACTACAGCAAAGTACTGCAAGCAACTAGTAATTTTAGTAGATGTAAACTACACAGAGCTTTCTCAAGTGTGAAGAGGCACTTGGACCGCAAAGAGTTGTCAGAGTCAAGCTATAGAGAACGAATTCTCTGGTGCCCTAGATTTGGTACCCGCATAGAGTACCTTGTACACAGATTGAGAATGCAGCGTGCGTTTTTAAAAGTTCCCTTGCATCATTTGCCGTTTCCCATGTGCTGTTGGCTCTCTGGACATCAGAGCCACTTGTGCTTATTTTACGTCCATTACCTGTCATTAGTGAATCAATGAATTTGTAAAGTTCAAGAGCTAGATTACTTTCTCATGGACCTATTGGGGGGGGGGCTCCTTTGCTGCACTTGACTACAAAACGACTACCTAAAGGAATGCAGATGTCTGGAAAAAGCTAACCAGAGGTTGGTTAATCCACCAGACACAGAGCACAGATAGTTTGTTGATGGCCTGATGTTTTTCATCCTAATTGTTGCTTGACGGTTTTTCAGCCTTTACAATTTTTTTTTTTAGATGTTGCCTAAAAGTTTTCGGACTTGTAGCCTTGTCTGAAATATGCAGGAGAGACACATCTGTTTACGGATTCACATTCTTCGTGTACGTATCGGAGAGTAGATCCCAGTGCAGATTTTTAATTTTTTTTTCTTCTTTTTTTTATCTGTGTACCTTCATGCATCAAAGCCTGTTTAGAATAAGGTTTATCATAAACGGAAATTACCAAAATCTTGGACTAGCTGTCAGTTCCACTCCTTCACCGTGCCCGGCATCGCAGCCCACTTGGTCACATAAGGATTAAGCAATCATAGATATGCCAAGAACTGTTTTGGGAAAAAACCAATCAATACGTCTAAATCAAACATTAAACACCGCACAACAATAGGGAGGTGGCTGTTGGATAACATAGGGAAACTCGCCCCAGCATCCCACCACACACAGTGCGTGATGGTGAAGAAAAATACATATCAAGATGGGCGAAGGGGCCAAGAGGCGAGGGTTGTGCAGAAGGAACCAGCCCCGGGGCAGGAGGGGAGGCGCACAATCGTGGTGTCTCTGTAGCGCACCAAGAACGCTGCCACTCATTTGGGTTCCAGCTTCGGACCAGCACGCAAACTTGCCAGGCCAAGTGTCCCCTGCTTTGAATCTTGTGCACTGGCAGGGAGGGTAGGTGTCAGCTCATCTATATCCAACAGGCCAGTAAACCTAGCTGCTCATATTGCTAAATCCTGCTCAGCATGCTCATCTGTGCGCACAGCTCGCAGACTTCTCTTCCGCCACTCCCGATTCCTGCTGGTCCACCAATCATTTACTGCTCATCTAGGCCGCTACCTGTGTCATGCATGGACACCCTCAGTTTGGCTAGCACCAATCCCCGAACAGTACAAACCTATGGTGTATTTGGCCCGAAGTTTAGGCGTCTGGAGCACTTTCAGCAAACTGTGCTCAACAGAAGTCTAGCAGCACTTGTGTGAACCCAATCCCCCCCCCCCCCCCCCCCCCAGCAACATCGCAATTAGGCACTGTCCCACATCCCACAGAAATGACAGCCTCTGAGCGAGAGCTGTTCATCCTGTGTAACTATAGAGAGTCAGGTAGGCCTGGTCTACGTAGTAAAACTGCATGAGTTTAAACCTTTCATTGCTTGCCACTTCCTGAACTTAAGTGAATGTTCTTTTCCAGGCCCCTTCTAAGGGGGCGTATTCACTGCCCCACCCATTTATCCCGAACCACTGTCACATCAGCATGACACTCCTCTTTAAGGACCTTGCATATGTGCGAGATCAGGCATTGGGTTGGCCCAGGGTCCAACAGAATCCGCAGAGTCTAAGACTCCACCAGCTCAGTGGGAAAGGACAGCCATATCTCCTGGATCGAACGGCATAGTTTGGCATATTGTAGAAATAGGCCTTCGTGGAGGCCCAACACATCTCATGTTTCCACCAATGTGAGAAACACACAGTTAGCATACAGGTTCCTAACAGAAGTACAACCACTCTCAAACCATTGTGTCAAATTCATCATTGACTGGACTGTGCGAATGGGTTTTAACCAACAGAAGTAAAAGTCTAGCATAGGTGGCCCAGTGCAACACCTGTGACGGCACTCTCCCAGGCCACTGCTACCTGTCTGACGACAAAAAGGTGATTGTTGGGAATCTCCCTTTCCAACATAAGACAATGTGGGAGGAGGTCTGCTGCAGCGCCCCACATGCCAAATAGTTTTTTCCCCATTTAGACCATTGGAACACCACTGAGTGGTATACTACAGTCTCCGGTCTGGGAGACTCAGCCCACCCAGGGCAGTGTAACTTTAGAAGATCCAGTTTAACTGTGCTGCGCTTCCCGCCCACACTAGGGACATTAGGAGACTATTAATTATATTAAAGGTAGACAGCGAATTATCATACATTGTATTATGTAGGGAAAAGAAGCAGCAGTTCAGAAGAACTGTCTTGCTCAACACAACCCTACTCATCACCGATGGCGGCAGACGGACCCAGAAATGGATGGACTCCTCTAGGCCACTGAGGACTTTACCTAGATTGAGTTCATGTTGGGCTACTGGGGTGCTTGCTATCTAAAGCCTCAAATATTGATAATGGCCCCTTTCCCACTAAAGCCTAGTTACAGGGAGCTCTAACAGCCACGAGGGAGCCAGAGTGGCCAGTGGGAACAACAGTTTTCTGTTTATGGATAAAGAAGCTGGACACCGCACTGAACTCGGACATGATTTGCAGCAGGGTCCCTACAGACTGCTCAGAGCGAGTAACCTATACCAATGCATCGTTCCCATAGAGTAAACCAATATGAGTGATGTCCCCTACCTCAACCCCCCCCCCACACGTCCATGTCGCAGTGAAGGTGTATGGCCAGAGTCCATCGCCAAGGTGAAAAGGAGTGGCGACCGAGAGCAGCCAGGTCTCATACCCCGCCGAGTAGGGAAATTGTCTGACACTAAGGAGCCCGCTTCACCGGGCCAGCATAGAGCAGCTTCACGGAGGACAAAAAATATGGTCCAAACACCATTCTCCGAAGAACCTCCCAAAGGTACTCCCAATCTATGGTGTCAAGTGCTTTCTCACGGTCTAAAACAATTAAAGCTGCTTCCATCTCACTATCAGCGATGGAGCTCATCTCATGAGACAACCTCCCTTAAGTTAATTTGTGTACCCTTCCTGACATAAAACCACACTCCTCATCGTGAACCAGAGTGATAACCATGTCGCGCAGTCTGGTGGCAAGAGCCTTCCCTAATATCTCGGCATCTACTCAATGCAGGGGTCAATAAGAACTGGGATCTGATGAGTTCCTACCTGGTTTGGGGAGCATGACTATAATTGCCTCTTGCATGGTCTGCGTTAAGATCAGCGCCTCGATAATGGTATCTAGGAGACCGGGAAGAAGTAACTTTGAGAATGTTTGGTAGTATTCCACTGGTAGCCCATCTGTGCCCGGTGCCCTACTCCGCGTCATCTCCCGGACCACCCTCTCCGCTCCTCCACCGATGGGTCCCCCCTCAAGACCCTCGGTCTTTCAGTTGTAAGCGAGGGAGTGACCGTGAATATAGTAAACTGCAAATCCCCTCCGAGTGATCAACCCTCACTGTGCTATAAACAGATTCAAGACTGTCCCGCAGAAGGAGATTGATCGCAGCCTGGAACCCCGCAATGGGACCATTGCGGTGCCTGAGACAGTATCACCGAGGTTGGGCGTTCCCTTTTAAGTAACCAAGCCTTTAGTTCTGATTTGTCCCGCTCATGATGAAGCAACTGGCGATATTCACTCTGGGCCAACCAGCCCAGCCTGTCCCAGGTCTCCTCCCCTGCCCTCCTTGGAGTCTGTGACTCTCGCCTAGATCCCTACGCAGGAACAACCTGCTGAAGGCTCTGCAGTCCTGTCTCCTCCTCGAGCAATTGCGCCGCCAACCGACGCCTTGTCCCACCAATACGTGACGATCATTTCCCCCATGTCAGTCTTCAGCGCGGCACGTTCTATACTCCTGTGTGACACTGTTGGCCAGTTGTAATCAAAATATTCAAAGGTTTCTGAACTGAGTTCCTTGCAGGACAATAAATCGGGGAGTGCCTCCGGTTTGAGGCGCCAAAGGGGCACTGAAGGTCTGTCCCCCATCATCCCCCACTCTAAAAGCAACGGAGCATGGTTGGAGAGGAACCCTACTCAGTGTCTGCATCTGCAGCACATCAGTGGCAACATCTGCCGTGACCAAGAACCTGTCTAGGTGACTGTGTATCATGGGTCGGTACATAGCAGGTGTATTCCCTGACCTCTGAGTGCGTGGTGCACCAGACATCCACACAGCCCACTCGGTCCATTAACTAACGACGTGCAGTCTCAGTATATTAGGCATGGCACCCAACTTGGGAGGATGGCGATCCAATCACTATCCAATACACAGTTAAAATCCCCCAGCTCAGATCAAGGGGGTGCCGACATAGGGGAGGTGTTCCCGTTCCACGTCTAGATAGAAGGTCCTGTCATCTGTGTTGGGTGCATACATATTCAGCAAGCACACCTCCTGTCTGCCCAGTAAGTCAATCACAACAGAAGGTATCTGCTCTCAACATCCACCTTAAAAATGCGCAACCGGAAGGGGACCTGGAGTGCCACCAATACGGAGACTCCCCAAGAATAGTTGGCATATGTAGCTGAATAAAACTGCTCCCTCTATTTCTTCTAGGCATCACTGTCCAAGAAGTGAGTTTCCTGTAGCAGGGCAGTCTGTATACCCTGCCTTCTGAGCTATGCGTGGACTTTTTACCTCTTTACATAGTAGTTCAGGCCCTCACATTCCATGTCAACACCTTAATACGTGTAGCCAATGTGATTTGTAGACCGCCATGTCTCACCCAACCTCCCCTGCTGCCCACCTGTGTGCCGCTGCTGTAACAAACATATGCTAAACAAGTAGATCAACCCATCCCACCCACTGGGTAAACACTCAAGAACAACTTGTCTTCCCAATCATCACTATTCCATAATATTCCCCCAAACAAAACAAAGTTTGTTAAAGACACACTTCTCCAGTTCTGCGTTATCGTTAATCCACTGTCGGCGGTAATAACCTAGCTGGGGAGCCAGAGATGGGGGACCTCATTCTGTCAGTCACCAGGCCCAGCTTACTCCATGTGCACACTCCTATCACACCAAGCTCTCCCATTCATACTGCTCTGACATTAAGTTCAAAAGAAAACCCTTGCAAAGCAGAATCAATCCGCCAAAGGTGAAACCGAAGAAATGGGGGGGGGGGGGGGGGGGGGCACGGCCCATTCTACTTGGCACCATCCACTTCAGCCTTATCCAAGCACCCGACTGCTGTGAGATCCTCCTGTCCGTAGCACAACGAGGCAGCGCCAGGATCCTGTTGCCTTAGATCTACAGACAGACCCACAGTGTCTCAAGACTGGTGAAAGTGTGTAAGTTCATTGTGCAGTACCATTTAATTTTGAAGGCTACAAGAGCATGTAACGGAGTCCCATAGCCCACAGCTTCTGTTTGATTTTTGAATTTAGGGTCTCCGTCTTGGCGCACCACTTGTAAGATCGCATCCCTTTCCCTATAGTTAAGCACCTTTGTAATAACTGTGTGCAGGGATGGGGGACCCGGTAGGTGGCTTCGGTACCAGTGCACGGGGAGCTCTCAACCAGTTGGTATGAGGGTATCCTGCTTTCAAGAAAGAATTCTGGGTCTACAGCGCACTAACTGACCACCTATACTTGCTACCTCTTCTTAGAGGTCTTTGTGAAAAGTGGCAGACATGCTTGCATGTCACCATCGAGGAAGAGGACTGGCCAGATACCTTAGAAGCCCTAGACAAAGGTACCATGGAAGCACAATTGAAATTGTCTGTTCAAAACCTTACATGACTGGTTTTGGGCACCTCTGAAATTGCAACGAGCAGGACTGCTGCCACACTCTAAATGCTGGAGATGTCCTGGAGTAAATTGCAACCTCCCCCCTTATCCTTTGTGAATGTCCCTCTATACAGCATTTTTGGGCTTACGTAGGAGATACTCTCAGCGAAACAATTCCCCTAAAGCTCCCCCTTACCCCCTACCATCCTACTGCACGATATCAGCGACTCACCCAGCCTTAAGTGCCCTCAACGGTGCCTTATACACACAGCAGTCTCTACTGCCAAAATCTAAATCTTACGACAATGGAGATCGCCTGCTCCTCCCTCGCAGAAGGGCTGGATGGTAGCAGAGGTCCAAAGGCGTTGCATGAACTTATAATATATGGTTTACAAGATCAGGCGGAGGAGTTCCAACAAACAAGGGCCTCTTTCCCTCCAGATACTGAATAGCTTCAGACCCTACCCCCCACCTTGCCCCTACCTCCACCTCCCCTCCCAACCCCTCTCCCCTCCTGATCCATTCCACCCCCTTCCCTACTGTGCACTCCCCACCCCCCCCTTCCCTTCCTCCTTGCCCCCTCTAAACAGTCTATTCCTCCCTCCGCCCTATCCTCCCTCCCTCCCCCCCCCACCTTCCACCCCTACCCCCTCACTTCACAACCTCCCCCCTCCCCACCCCTGGATAAGGAGACTGACATCCCACTCATTTCTTGCCATCTAGTATTACATATTTCCCCCACATATTTTTTACTGTATCTGTCCAACCTCGCCTCCCCCTCCAAGATCCACTCTGCTTAATCCTTCAGATGTAGTATAATTGGAGGTGCAGGACGTCTCACACATCATACTTCCAATCCTGTTCAGTCCTAAAAGACGTTTGCCTGACCCTACTTCTTAATCTCCCCTACCCCTTGCCTCCTCCAGTGCAGGTAATCACAACTACAGTCCATCATATGATCTCAGCTGGATTTTGACCCCTCATCGTTTATTGTACCCAACCCCCCCACCCTAATCTAATCTGTCACAGGTCACAATACTGGAGTCCCTCCCTACATAATCTGCCCAATAGTCCTGCACTTTTAACAATACCCATTTCCTCGATTTCCCCCCTCTCTCCTCTATTACCTCCCCCTTTCTTCCCATTTTTGCTCCTCCCTCACTGTTCTTGATGCCCCCCTATTTATGTGCAAAGTTTTTCTTGGAGTAACAGCACAGATATTCCTGTAATGATAAACTTCTGCGACTATGTTAAGCCATGACTTACTTAATTGTTATGTTCTCCTTTAACTTTCAAAAAAGAATTACGATACAGGGAAAAAAGTGTTTCGAAGCTGCCACTCCACACCCTCTGGAAAAGAAAGGAAGCGAAGGTTACAGCGGCGGTATCAGCCCTCTGCATCTTCAACTCCAGCTTCCAATGTGATCGTCCTGGCCGACATGGAATCCATCAGAGCTCTGAGGCAGCCTCCCCCTTCAACATCGAGACCTCTTGTTCAGTAGACAGGGAGTGCTTTGCTACTCCACAAAGCTCTCCACGCAGTCTGGCCACATCCAGTGAGACAGCCTCGGTTTCCCCCCCCTTAAATAGTCACTCTTGAGACCTCAATGGTGGATAGTAGTTGGGCACTGGTTGGGCCTGACATCTCTACTACGTGATCCGTGTCGTCCCGCATTGGAATTGGCATCACTGGTCCACCTTGGTTTGCTGAGCCCCTCTCTGAGGTCGATCCTTCCCCATGGTGATAGGCAGCTGGTCAGGCAGGTTGATTGAACCACTACTTTAGCCGATGGACAGCACCCATGCCAGGCAGGGTCCGCTCGCGCCTCCAGTGGGAGTGCAGCATGAGCAGCCCCGCAGTGGTCAGATGGCCTCCCTCCAAAGCTTCCATGCTGAACCAGCAGAATCCAACACACCAAGCGCTTTCACTTGGCAATAGTTGGCCCCTCCATGCCTTGCCGGTCCCTCGACAACGACGAGCCCACGCAAAGGCCACTGAGTCCGAGGACACACAGACCCAGCGAAGCAGACTCCAAAGGCTCTCCCAGCACAGACGCTTTGGGTACAGGACATAGATGCACGGGGCACTACCCTCATTGTGCAACAGTACCATCAAGAGATGGAGTTAAGTTCCAAATGACAGCGACCGCATTGACCCAGGCTACAGTAAGGCCCAGACCGGCGAGCAGACATCTGTTTTAAAGTGCAGGCAGGTGCCAGCAGCGCTCTCACCAAAATAGGGGAGGGCAGGGTCAGATGTGGCGGCTGCATAGTTCCTGGTCACACCTGCAGCCACAGGTGCAAAGACTGCGTGGCACGGAACAATGTCCACAGGGTGCCACCCAGCGCAGTCACCACTGGCCCCCAAGCACTAGTCACAATCCGCATGCTGCCACCAAGGCAGGCCCTCGGGTGGCACCTCCAATGATGCCAGGGTCTCTGTCACAGTGGGTGAGGCCAGGTACCATCCCAGGCACTGCAGGAGGAGGGAGGCAGTCTTCAGGCAGGCCTACAGGTTGAAGTACCTCGAGCGTTTTTTCCCAGGGCTTGCGTACAACCCCCACTGCTACATGGGGGAGCTCCAGCTGGGGGCACAGTAGGGCCCAGGCGCCTCCAATATAAAGGGTCCAGCTGCTCCCCACAATAACCCTCCAGCAGGCCTTGAAATCCTGCCACCAACTGGCCACCAAGAGGCCACCGCAGCTCCAAGCACGAACAAAGCTTTTTGAGTCCGCGTACCCTCAGGCGCCAGTTGAAACACACCAGGCAGGGTCGGCGAGTAGAAGGCAGACTCTCCGCAGCACGTCTTCGCAGTGGCAGGCCCCTTCTTAGTGGGAGTCCGAGGCTCCGAATCCAGTTGGTGGGAAGCAGCAGATGGGCCTGGACTCCTTGAGGTCACCTAGGGGACCTACTGAAGTACCAGCGGGGCGGTAGCACAGCCCCCGTGCCTGTATAGGTTATTGTCTAGGCAACCTAGGCAGCAGACCCAACTTGCAGACCAACTGTTTGCCACCGCTGTTACCTCAGTGCAGCGGTGCTGCCAAATACGGCTTACTGCAACAGTTTGTGGTAGGATGGGCAGGAGGACTAAAGGATTACAAACGGGCTGGGCACAGAGCTCTCTAGCAAGCGTCCGATACGGCAGCCATCTTGGCCATGCTCCTGCCATATGTCATTATTGTTGAAGAGGCCCATACCACCCCTGGATATGGACCATATGAAAAATAATAGTGATATCTTGTGGTAGGCATGAGAACATTGTGCTGCTGTTAGAGACCTGAGGGAGATAAATTATTGAGCGTTGCATTTTTCAAGCCTCCTCCCACTGTTAGGTGCTTTGTTTAATGCAATCAATGGGAGCCAGGGTTGCCAGGTTAGGACCCTAGGCCCCTGTCCTCACTGAGATATTATCGGCGCCGCTGCATTAATGGGATATGTGAGCGCTATCAGGGCTGCTGATCAGGGCTTGCTATCCAGCCAGGGATCTAAGGGGGCTGGGAGCTAAGGTCTGCTAGATTCTCCTGTAGAGGGGGAAGGGGCATCCCCAAGCAAAGCAAGGAGGGGGCTCTGCTTTACCAACGGTTTACAGTAATCCATTCCTTTTTGGAAGCACGCCTAGTTTATAAAACTTGGCTGTTCCAACGATAAGGCACAAAGAGTAGCTTTTGTACAAGTGCTCCGGCATTCAGAGGTAACTCTAGTGCCAAGTGAGCCGCTATATAAATGTAAACTGAGTTTGAAGCAGGGAGAGTACAATACACATGATGTGCCACACAATAACAGTGCATGCTGTAGCACCGACTAATTGTGCAGAATCCAGACCTGTACATTACCATACAAAACCTGAGTGGTGGAGTGGATGGGAGGGGGGAGAATATGACGCTATGGGCAAAGATGCCGACGTCTAAACTGATAAACCAGGTTCCAGTCTCTGTATCGCCTCAACATCCTGTGATTCTTGGCAAATCGATAAATCGCCCCGTGCCTGAAAAAAAAGTGAACATGTGTAATAAATGTGGTGCTCCTGTGAAGCTGTCCAGAAATGCAAAAAAAAAAAAAAATGAAATGGTACATCACTCACAGCGGGTGTGCACTAAATATGGGAAATCAGCATGTACTTGGTACATGTCCCACAGAAAGAGCATTAAGTGAAGCCATTGTACACGCTGCTGAATTGTAAAGCAGCAAATAAGAGTGATAATGATTACAGCGAATGGTAAGTAATGGGGGCGGCTAAAGTAAAGGCTGCTTTTTTTCAGACTTTTTTTTTTTTTTTAATAAGATGCAACCAGTCGTTGCCATAGCGACGGCACATGTGCGCTGCCTTGCAGGCTCAACCTAAAAAACTGCTGATGTTTCAGAATATATCAGTTAGTACAAATAAAGCACATTTGTTTTGTAATTCTTAAGTGTAGTGGAAACAAATATTTGAGTACGATCAAAATAAATCAATACACTAGGTGATGACATTGCAGTCATTATCATTTGGGTGCAATACAACCATATTTCGGTGCAAATGTTATGGCAATTTCAAGTTGAAAAAGTTTTGTCTGTAATGGCAGTGCTCTACAACACCACACTATACATACTTCACACTATACCACTCCGTGCCTTTCCACTATATGCCAAGGACTCTATATTCGAAGACACTCTTCTTCCCTCCACTCTTAAGACCCTCCACCCCATCCCGTCCACTTCACCCCACCACCTACTCAAGTGTACCCCGATCTACCTCACTTCAGTATGTACCCACGCCAATGTACCCTTATCTACCCCGCTCCAGTGTACCCTTATCTACCCCACTCCACTATAATCTACTCCACTTTAATATTGTCCAGTCCTCCCCAATCTACCACATCCCCCCCCCCAATCTGCAGCACTGAAGTTTTCCCCAATCAACCGACTCCACTCCGCCCTGCTCTACTCCAACCTACCAGTCCAATTTACTCCACTCCAAACTCTGCTGCAATCTAACTCTTCTCCACTCTAATCAACCCTACCCTACCTACTCCAATGTATCCCAACCCACTCTGCCCCGCTCCACTCTACCCAGTACAATTTACCCCACTCCTGACTCAAATGCAATCTATTCAAAGCCTCTCCTCTCTAATCTATCCCCCTCCACCACACTATACCCCATTCCAATCTACCGCAATCCACTTCACTACTGCACAGTCCACTCTACTCCACTGCTTAAATCTACCCCAACCCCCACCTCACTCTACCCCACTTTACTCCACCCCACTCTACCCCTGTCTATGCCACTCTAATCTACTCTACTCTGCACCGCCCCTCCCATCACCCGCTCCACTTTGCCGCTCCCCAGTCTTCCCCAATTTTACCCCTCTCAGGCCACCCCACTAATGTCTAGCCATGCTGAACACCAGGTGAAAGGTGTATAACCTTTCTAAAACACCCTGCCAAAGCCGATAGCTCTCACTTGGCTAGACATATTGGCTTTGTTAATCCTTATTTTTTGTTGGGGGCTAAAAAATAACACTGTACACTATTTCTTCTTACATTGGCACTTAGCTGGACTGTCACGTAGCCTTTCTCACTTTGAAGTTGGAGAAAGAGGTAAGCACCAAGCTCCCTCGGAAGACAGCTTGACATTTGATCTCTTGTCATTAAATTCAAAAGCAAATGTGACCAGATAAGATTTCAATTTAAAGACCTGTTTACAGAAGCTAGTTTGTCGAAGAATCACGTAAACGAGGTTTGGGCAGCAGGAGGACAGCCTAAAACAAATTTAGCAAGCAAATAAAAAAACAGAAAATGTGAGTTATAAACCACAAAGCCAATGTTCTGCATTGGACGGAATGCATTCCTAGGTCAGCTTTCTGAATGTCCCCAAGATGTCTTTAGCAAACCAGACTGCTGTGTTACGTGGTAGGCTTCGACCTAAAAAGGACCTCTTCACTTCTACTGATCAATACAAAGTATGCTGCCAACACTTTGCTTGGCATAACTTTGTGAAGGCAGTAGCCTTCCACCACTAACAATGTAGTACTGTTGTTTCCCCTCCTGGTCCATAAAGACCACAATCCGCACTGCAGGCCTATATCATGGGTCACACGCATGATCTGTGTTTTTATTTCTTTAAAAAAAAAAACAAAGCAATAGCATATCTTTCTCAAATTTTTCACTTGTACCTTTCTTTTTTTTCCGTAATGCATGCTAGATTGTTTCTTATAATGGTGCTACTCAAGTGACTCAAGCGCAGAATACCAATTTAATTTTTAGGTTCTAGTTTAAAATTCCATACAATTTACAGAGCTTTTTTAAAACTTCCAATTTTGCATTTGTGTGCTTTTTGTATTGTATTTACTTCATAAAATTACATTTTATTAGCAGATTAATAAAGTCGAGGGCCCCATTAGTAGGCATCATAGACCTCCAGCTGACCACCAATCACAGGTTAAGAACCCCCTGATATAAACTAAGTGCAGTTGCTCTGGGGAGTACCATCCAACCCGTCTATCACCCACAGAGCCACACAAAAGCTCTGCTTTAGGCAGATCAGTAGTAAACCTGCTCCTCATGGGAACAGTCCATCTCTAACTTCCCTGCGAGGCCCCCTCCATAAAGAAACCCAAGCAACCTCAAGCTGGTTTCAAGCCTTTTAGGCCTGTCTGTGAGTTACAGCTTGGATCCTGTTGCACAGCGAGCAGGGGGCTCAGATCTGGGCGTACCCTTGTTCTATTAGGATAACTAATTAAATACGCAGAAGGCGAGTGTGTTTTGTTTTGGGTGGTATTGCAGTCCATCGTTTTCTGGCAATACTACGCGGTCCTAATTAAGCCCCAAAGGATAAATAAAGCGGCAATTCTGGCTCGGTATTTAATAATTTGGTCGTGCAGCCTGCACTGGTATCAAATGCCTGTCTAAACATACAGGATACATCTACACACCGTTGTTTCTAAGCTTTCTCCATGCGAGCAGTTAGTCCTGGAAACTTAGTATGTTAACCATACCATTATTACAATTGTTTTTAAGCCTCTGTGCCACAGATGGTAATGCTCAATCAGGGAATTGTAAGCTCGCTACTCACCCGTGAAGGTCTCAATGCGGAGTCCTTAACTATCTGCTCCCACAGTTCTTATGCAGTCAATTGGTCTTCAGTTATTTCAAAATGCACGTTTGGGCTTGCAGGAGGAAAGCCCCCACCCCCACCATGACTTCAAATGAGATGTTTTACAGGCTTTCAATTTCATATTTATTCCTATCTGGGCTCTTATTTGTGCTGGCTTTTCTTAATTCAACAATGCATTTTCGGCCTGTATAATAAGAAAATGGAAGGAAAAAACTGTTGATTCTTACTTTGTGGATTGGTGAGTTCAGCAGTTGTTACTGTTTCTCAGGCTCCACGTAAGAATTTGGAATCCCGACAGAATTTACTCTGCTCCACGTAAGAAGTTGATACTTAACTTAAATTCGGTGTTACTAGCATATTTTACTTGTAGCACTGTGGAACACCAAACGTGTGGTTGCAAGCGCTTTAGAAAAATGAAAAGAATTGTAAAGGCACAGGTTGGTGCTAGTCATCAATATTGATCGTTTCTTCGGAACATTTTGTTTGTGAAATTACTTGATTTGAAGTTTTCGTCTCCTCGGTTTGCTGTTATCATTTGTAATACTTGGGGAGGTGATTTTTGTTTATCACCTTGGCATGCAAAGTAATTGAAACCTGCTTTCCTTTGGTCTTTACCCATCTTTGCTGTTGCAAGCACATCCTTCCCTGATGTATTCACCTACACTGGCTATCCTTTTTTATTTCCCATGCATGTTTATCCCAGCAATTTAGATAATCCAGATTATTTTTTTGCTTTAAAATTGGAAAAAAGCATGCAGATTGCCTTCTTATTTTGATAACACCCTACCAGTCTTTCCATCCCCACCATTAGAGAGTGCATACAGTTATATTCTAATAGTGCAACTTAAGTGTCTGAGATCTTTACTTCTCTTTCTTTGGCTTGTTACGTATAACCCATTCCATCAGAATTAAAAGCAACCAGCTTTCCTGAAAGAGATACTGAATCTACACAGAACGTGTCTGCGATGGAAGTGGGTGTGGAGGCTTCACCGAGGAGAACTCCTGATACAGACTTTCTGTTTACCAGTCACAAACTTCATTCTTACAACCCTTTCGTTCCCAGTGAATTTGTGGGAAGTATTCAACCAACGTGGGAGGATGCACTTTCTTCCGCAGGAGATGGGCAACTAGCAATGCATGGTGATGAAAAAGAAAGTGGGGATGTTGCCATAACTGCACCAGCTGCAGGTCTTAAATTATTGATGTTAAGTGAGCAAGAACCACCTACAAAATCGTCCCAGAAAGAAGATGGGCTGCTCCAGCAGTCATCTCCTTCCACTGCCCCAGGGAACGGCATGCCTGAAATGGAGTCTCCTAGCTCACCCTTTGAAGTCCTTGTAGGGAAAACAGAGTTTGACCATTCTTCTGGCCACACCAGTGGAAATGAGGACCAGTCTGGCAAATATGTAGAAACAGAGTGGCTTACAAAAAGCTGGAGCAGTGGGGCATATGGAAAGGATGGTGCTGTAATTTCTGGGGGTTTACCCTCCGGGCCCCCTTCCTATGAAAGTGCTACATGCCAAGACTTGGATTTCCACAGCTTCCAGGGTTTGTCTGGTGACATGTTAGACTGGGATATATCTAAGGGAGTCAAAGTTTCTGCCGAAGCATCTAAAAAATTGAACAATACTAGTACAGATTTCAAAGGAGTTGGCATTTGTAACTTGTCTCCAGAGACCATGGAAAAGATGCCACAATTTCAGATGGATGAACAATATCCTGTTAATAAGTTAACAAGCAAACCAGAAGAAATTACATTGCTACATAGCCCACAAAAAAACCCTGGAGTGACCAAGAAGGCAGAGCTGTTAGATGTAAAGTCTTGGAAAGATGAGGAGCAACATTCAGTCAACTTGCAGGCAATAGAGAACAAGTCAACTGGATTGGCAAGTTCCACATCAGAAGGAGCACCCCTTAAGTGTATCCTAGACTCATTTCCACTTGCTGCAGATTCAGCCTGGCCTGACGCTGCTGAGAATGCAGACGCGGACAGTTCTGGAGAGTCAGATGATACGGTCATAGAAGATACAAAGGCTGTTTTAGCTATGGCTGGGAAAAAAGAGACTGAAAAGATTGAATCCCTAAAGGTGGCAGTTGACCCCGCGCAAGGGGCGCATATTGTTTCTCCACCATTCACTCTTGTCCTTGTGCCAGGGCAAGGAATGGATGCTGAATATTCCCCTGAGGAGTTAGCCTACCATGAAAAAAGCAAGTTGCCATATGCAATACCAGAAGAGGACGTGGATTTCATGGATGACTTTGAGACTATCCAGGCACCAGTAGATTCTGCTGAAAGTGAAGATACTTTGCAGAAGGAATTGTCAAATCGGGAAGTTAAGGAATTTGAGATGCCTTATAAATTTGAATCTCAAGTCTCTAGAATGTCTCCTGAATTTCTGAGGAAGGATGACACCCAATCTGTTCAGGAGAGTGAACCATTCTTTTTGTCTTTTGACAAGACCACTGTGTCTTCAAAACACCAGGACTCCATGTGTGGGGAAAGTTACATGGATTTTATGAAGCCATTGAGTACTGAGAACAAGGATTTCCTGGAAAGACATTCTCAAATTAAAGAAGGCGGTGTGGCTGCTGAACCTACAGAAGCATATACTGGAAAGGCAGCAGTTCCTAGAAAGTTACCACTTTCTGAAAGGTATGAAGATGACTATTGCATCTTTGCTCAAGCGGGTGTGGCAGCAGGCAGATCCTCATCCCATGGGGCCAAACTTCAGCCGTCCCCTGCATCTCCTGAAGGAACAAAGCTCTTTCTAGATCTTGATCAGGAGCAGCTCACAATAACAGCCCTCAGAGAGCTTAACACAATACCAGACGAGAGCCCAGTGTCTGCTGAGGAGAGTGGTAGCCCATCACCCAAAGAGGAGTCATCACTTCTGTCCACTAACCAAATGACTGAGGCATATGTATGTTCTCATGAGTACATCTCTCAGGCCCGACCTATTGAGACAATTGATGAAGAAGAGGTGGATGTAGTACCTGTCGGTTCCAGTTCCAAGCTTACAAAAGACTCCAGACTTCTGACCAGAGGTTCAGGTAAACAAATCAATTCTGGCATGTATTATGGATAAAATGTATTCGGATTGGTTGGGTCTCAACTTGAAATTTCCAAACTCGTTAACCAACAGACCAATATGACATGGTCTGTGGTTGGGAGGGAAACATAGTTTAAACTCTTTTAAACAATAGATTTCATTGCTGTGCATTTGAGGTGCATGTCAGCAAGGTTCTGATCAGGATCGGTTGTACCAGGGTATTATCCTAATTATTTGATCGACTCGAGCATAATTTTGCAACTTGACTTATTCTAAACTTTACTATTGGCCCCTAACCAACATCGCCCATCCAATCATTGTTGTAAATGCTTGATAAAGTACATGGCAATATGATGATGCGGTCTCTTAGCTAATGGTAAAGCATTTTATGCTTAACTCTAGTTTTTTGTCATATACATCTTACATGTGCAACCAGTTTGACTACTTCCACTCTCCCAAAATTCCGTGCAGAGGATGTAAATGGTGGTTTGGCAGAGTAGAGAGAGATAAGTTGGTTTTCTGTTAAATGGTAGTGCTCTGTGGGCTGTTTGCATCACTTCAGTTGCTGACTGTGCTGCTTTGAGCCACACTGTTTCATTCGTTTAGCTGATGAGAAATAAAGGGTGTATTTTTCTAGTGATTTATCTCCCGCGTCTTTGCTCTTCTGCTTCACAGCCAGGAAGTGCATCTTTAAGCAAGGTGCACACAAAAGCAAACTGGTGAAGGCATAGTTGAACCCCTAATGAGTTGATGTTTTGTCAACTTTTTAAAAACCTGTGAATGCACGCCTTTCAGCAAAGTGTAGTGATTAGTTCTGTAAGACCTAATTTAGGAAATGCACCCGACTAATTCTTTCATCCCCCTATGTGCGCACCATGTAGTTGCTTAAGTTGACCCTGGGATAGATGTTACGTCCAATTAGACACCCACTGGAACCCTTGTTAAAAGAGTGTTTATGTATGCCCACCATGAGATACACTATTCAGAAATCTATACTAGGTTTTGCACTCAGTTGAGAAGTAGGGATTGCAGTGTTTCGGAAACAGAGGTCTGACATACAAGAGCTACTCAGCACAAAGTTTAGTTAACGGTGATTTGTGTGTGTGCGCGCGTTTGTGTGTGAATATACATCTCCGATCAATTCGTAGTAATGCACTTCCCTGCGCAGAATTGAAAACAGACCTCCAGTAATAGGACCCTCCAGGATATTGTGGCACAAAAATTGAAATTTTGCGGTACAAAAAATGAAATTTTGCAGCATTATTGTGGCACTTTATTTTACTCGTAATCGTTCCTTTTCATTCTTAAATCAATGGAAACTGTTTTAGCAGAGTATTCCACTTTCAAATAGGCATGTTTAAAGTGTCTACGAGTATTTGTTTGCTAAGTCCCCGAGTCCGTTCATGGCTGGCAGCAACATTTTTCTCTGGTTGCTGACAGCCAATCGGAGAACTTGCGTGACTCTGACTAACGCAGCAGTGAGATGCCCTGAGGGAAATAAAGATACCAGGGCCAGTCATAACTCTCTACTTTTAAATTGGCGTGCCTGCGAGAGTCTAAGACACTCTTGCAAGCCTAAATGCACCCCTGCTGGGTCCCGAAACTAGGAGAGGGGATGTGTTGGTGCCTAACGCTGCTTCCCGCTTCCTGTCTACTCTTGCCCCAGAACAGTGTGCAGACACCCCTACTCTGACCAGTGGCATCAACCCTTCCACTCTCCTGCCGCCCACCCTGCTTACATGCCTACATCATGGTTTGCTGTAATTAGATTCTCTCCCGGCTGCTCAAACAACTAAAATTGCGCAGTAAACAACAAGTTGCACACGTGATTACACTTACTGACCCTCCCTCGCCCCCCACCTTTCACCTAACACCAACCCCTCCTCCAGGGCATAAGTCCTTAAAGAAGTGGGGGGGACTAACCAAGTTGGGTAGTTTGCAAGTGACATCATGGTGCGTGCCACCATAGCACGACGTCACAACGCTTGACATTGCACATGGGATCACAGGAAGTGATCTCTCTGGAAGTGACATCCGATATTAAGACCTCACGCATGTATATCATGAGTACATGTAAGCTCATTGAGGTTTAACAATTCAGATTTTGCTTTGGGCTTGTGACAAAAAAAGTGGTGCAATCCCAACGCAAAATATAGGCCTCAACTAATATTTTTTTTTTCAAAGACTTGCCACAAAGAAATTGGCAACAAGGAGTAGCATGGCAGTAAATCTCTTCTGCTTAATTGGTTGCAAAGTCTGCATTTTAAAATATTTTGTGGGGTTAAGGCATCTGCTACAGAGGTGCCCAGTACATCACAGGGAATAATGGTGAATTAACTTTGTAAGTTAAAGCATTTGTTAGAGATCTGTGTTTTGTGTAGTCCCAGATTTGCATCAAAGTAGTATAGAAGGTTAATGTTTTTCCTGCAAAGAACATCCCGTAACATGCAGATGAGATTTTTATTTTATGTATCTAGGTAATTTTCACACTTACCTGATGTATCAATGTCTAATGTGTGTTATGTAAAGCGCTCGACACCTTGCATTGGGATGAGTAGCGCTAAAAATGAAATAAAATAGTACTATTTAAACTGTTATTTTTGTACAAAAACTTGGACAGACCAACACCCATGACATTCTTACAGTGCATGCACTCGCATAAAGGGACTAAACAAAGTCAAAAGCATGCATCTCTTAAGTACCTGTGAAGAGCTAACAAACGGTGTGCTTTTGCTTCCCCTCCCTTGTATTTACATTTAAGTGAAGTTCCTAGGCCAAGTCCAGTCCGGATACTCGATCAAAAGGAGCTGCCTTATGACCCCTTAACTTGGCCACTATCTTGAACACAGAGGTCAGGGGTTTCTGACAAATAGCTCCTTATTCTTTTAACATGGCAATGGTGTTTACTTTTCTTTATCTGATGTAAATTGAGAGGGTTTGTTTTAAAGCAAACTGTGCCACAACCCTGGTGAGGTGTAGGGTGTTAGATGCTGTATAAAACGAGAGCCAGGGATATAAAATGGACTAGCACTGACAAAATCAGACTTTTGGGGCAGTGGAAATGGAATGTGTGTGTACGAAGCTGGAGAACGTTCTTCAGCTCTTTGTCGAAAAATAGGAGTGAAAAGTTCCATAAACATCAGAATTGTAGCACAAAACCGCAAACACAGCTATATTAAAACCATTTTAAGCAAATTATGTTCTTCTCAAATGAAGAATTCACATGAGAATTCACTTTGTTTGCACAAAAAGCACTCCTTATGCCAGTGAAGTTGTGTAAAAATAAAAAAACACCCAATTTGATAAAGCTGCAATACGTTAAATGAATCTAAACACCACGAGCAGTTGCAGTCCACCGCCTGCTCCTTTTTCATTTGGTTTCTCTAAAGACGGCAATTGTGATGCTTGTCCCTGTGACCATTCCTTGGAGCAAACTTTTCTCCATTTCATTTTTTCTGCAAGTTTAATCGCCTTTTGACTCCGAGCATACGAGTCACTAAACGGAGAAGAGGCAGCTTTCTGTCGCCAAGCCCTGATTTCGCAGGCACTTTTGTAAAAAGCGCAGCGCGGCCTTTTAACGAAAGTGCAGATTTTGCGATTATTTTGCAAATTCCGAAATCCTGGAGGGTCTGAGTAATGCTCCACAAGCTGTATGAAACTTTCATCATCGCAGTTATTGGATTCGGCTGTGGCCTTGGTCACACTAACGCAGCAGCGGCATTTTGGGGGGGATTATAACATCTAAGCCGGCACAGACCTAAAATACTATATACACCCCACATCATTAAAATACACAGTAATCCACTGGGATGCTACCCTGCTATAATTGCATACATAAATTCCCAACAAAGTTAGTTCTATAATCACTATCAGTATCACATCATATTGTATTGATGCTGCTCATCTAGTGCAAACTCAGTGTAGGTGTGGTGTACATCGCATGATTATTGTGATAAAAAATTAATTATGCGCCACCCAGAGTAATTATGGGCAATACTAAGTACATGTGAGATCAAAATACCCAAATACTACAACATTTGTGAGGTTGACAGCCCTAAAATGTTATATACGTGTGTATCTTGTGTGAGCATGGGCCATGCTAATTGTTATCAAACCGAAGTTGAACCCCAGTTACCAAAAATTATGTAAATCTTCTTCGATATTCAGCCCATTTGGGGGTTTGGAATCGAGATTTAAAATGTACATACTTTCCAGTTAGCTCAATGCTTTCACCCCATCTCCCCCTCTTTTGTTGTGTGACACTGTGTGGATGACAAAGTACGTAATCTGTGTGACATCCCTTTGAGTTTGTGCAGTGCCGGGTCACATATCTTAATTTGTAGCTACAAGTGAGGATATTATGAGCATGATCACTTTTACAGCTGAAATTACCTTTGACAGCAATATGTGTTTTTTTTAAAAAGGGTAAAGGTATTCCATGGTATTGATTCCTATTGAACACGCACTGCATCTGGAACATTTATGGAACCCATTATTCCCAGTCAGCCAGCTAGATGATCTGCTGATTTCTGGGATAGATCTGACTAGTGTCCCTCATAGAACTGGCACTCCAATGAGAAATTCCTGCCTTTTTTAGAACTAATGCCTCAATGGTGGAATCGGAGCAAATTAGGTGCCAGTTTTTCCTAACAACCCTTGCTAGTTCTTTGTTCTGGTTGCTGTATGTACTTATCATCCTGACTGCACCATCCCTTTCAGGTTTTCTAGGCTGGCTAAACAGAATGTGCCCTGGTCAAATTATTGACCTTGTCTTGTGCAGTTTTGAACTTTTCCATGTCATATCCCCTTTGCCTGAATCTGTTCAACGTGTCTGCTTGGCAAGATGGTCTATGTTGGGGTAGACTGCGATTCCTTTTGGCCCATATAAACTCTCCATAGCACCTAAAGATCTAAGAGTATCATGTTGGTGCTAACCTCCTCACTAAAATGTAGGTTCAGAATATTAACATTGATGTTTGCTATGAAGTCATTAGCACTCTGTTCTGCACCCCCAAAATAACAAATATCATCAATGTATAACAAAAAATCAATACATCGCAGCCAGACCACGAAATTGTCATGCCATTCTATGGAGTGCTCTACCCTGAGCACCCTTTCCTCCCACCAGCCCATGTGTAAACATGCGTAGCTGGGGGAGAAGCAGATGCCTATTGTGGTCCCCCACCCACCGTATCTGATGCTACATTTAATTGAAAAAATGATTAAAGAGACATTCCTGGATCATATTGATTGACATTTGAGTGTTTGTGCAGTGTGAGTGGTCTGTTGCTGAAGTAATGTTAAATAGCTATCAACCCATCACTGAGACGAATGCTTGCATAAAGGGATGAAACATCTAGGGACGTTAAGATGAATTTGTCCTCGCATGGCAAGGCCTAAAGGATTTTGAGAAATTATTGGTAAACTGTGGAAATAAGGCTGCAAGAAATGGTCAATGTATTTGGTCATTTTCATGTAATCCTCCAAAAGCAGGAAATGATGGGTCGTCCGGTTGGTTTGACAGGGTCCTTATGAATTCTGGAGATTACATACAATACAGGTATCCTAGGATGGTCATTGAGTAGGAAATTATATTCTTCTTGTGTCAAAAGTCCATCGTTAAGCCAGTCCATTAGTTGTTCTGTAGTTGGCGTTTAACTTCCTCTTTATATGTTGCAACTGGCCAGACAATGAGGTTTCCTCCTTTATCAGTGATAGTTGTGACAATGTCATGGTGATTTTTTTTTTTTTTTTGTTTTTGTTGATCAGTGTCAAATACCTTCGCTGTTGACCATTCCATTTCAAAAAAAATTTTTACTGCCCATTTGTTTTCCTTAATGAGAAGGTCACTGAATAAATCAATGGCATCATGTGAGGTAATGGGTAAGAATTTTGACGTTGGTTTGAAGGGCGATTCTGCTTCGCCCCTTATCTCCAATACTTCCTGTTCCACAAACTCCTGTTCAACAATAGGTGCATTTAACCCAAATGTTCATTTTGCAAAGCTGTTGGCTCCTTTAGTAATGCCATATCCGCCACCTGGAGTACTATTTGGTTAGAGGGCTCAGCAACTGTCAATTTGGTAGTAGTTTACCAGTGAGTGAGAGAGATAGATATAGAGCTATTGCACACTACGCACACAACATGGTCACAAGGTGATGCGTTCAACTTCAGGTGCAAACGTGGAGGTAGACCAACATCCCCCAAAGTCATTGCAATGCAAAGGAATAACACTGCACTCCCCCGGGAGCTTTACATATTCAAATTATTTAATGGTAATAGTCATCCACATCACAAACAAAACTGACGCATTTCGACTATTAAAGTAGCTAATCCTAAGCGTTTGTACTATTCATGTGGAGACTACAATAACCTGGATTGGGACGGACTCCAAGCACGCCGTTTAAAGCTCTGTGATTATCCAAGTACAGCCTTACTGAGGAATGCGGTGAGCATATGTTATAATTTACATTTTGGGTCGTTGGGGCCCTGACAGACAAGGGCCCGGGAACTCTACCAGGTTGTGTAATTGTCAAGTTAGCTCCCACTCAACAGACCAGGAGTAAAGTTGTGTGAATTTTCATAATCTGAACTAAAAATATATCCGGAAGTTTTGCTTAAGTCCGTGGCCGTACAATTGAATGTTGGCGTGCCTAATACCAATGTTTTGTCATCCTAATTTCCTCTCCTGCCTCTTTAAACCACTAAAGACACTCCCAGACACTTTATCTCATTTTTGCAAGTTCATGTTTATCTGTACTTTCTCACATTGTGTTTTTCCACCTTTTTCTTCCTACTACTTTCCCCCATGGGTTCTTTTTTAGGTCTCGACCTTGCTATCGCGTAAGCGATCGCAAAGCGAGACTATAGAGAGCGGGTTTGAAAAGTGCTCCCAAAAAGCGGATTGCATGGCTAGCACGCGCACAATCACGCGCATCGTGCCGCCATGCAATCCGCCTTTTGGGAGCACTTCAAAGGGTCCGCTCCCCCACCCCCAAGCGCGCGCGCGCGCCACGCTCCGCCGGGCTTGTCTTTTTTTTTAACTTTAAGCGCGAGGCGCGCGTGCGGCCAATGCTTGTTTATAATGGCGGCCACGCCCTTTCTTTTTCTTCTGCGAGGCTGCCCAAATACACATTTCCAATATTAAATGCTTTATAAAGAGCGTGGTAATGTGCGGCCTCCCAACACTTATTTCACACTTGTACATTTAAAAACGCAACGGGCTCTTTAACAATGCCGGAACCCAAACCAGTTCAACAATGGCGGCCACGCCCCTTTGTTTACTTTTGCGTAGCCGGTCAACTATTTTATCAAACTTTGATGGTTAAAAATGCAGCTGGCTCTTTTACAATACCGGAACTGCGACCGTTTCTTTAGTCTTCTGCAGCTGTCCAACTCCTTTTTTTTTTTTTTTTTTTTTTTTTTTTTTTTTTTTTTTGCCAAACTTGTTTCTTTTAAAATGCAATATCAAACTAGTATTGCATTTTACTTTACCCCCGTGCTGGGGGGTCCAGGAAATGAAGGGGAAGGCAGATGAGTTCCAGGGGTGGCAGCTTGCAGGCTCAAGCTCCCTCCCACCCCCGCATCCACAATCATCACCTCACTCGGTCCCAATCCATCAACAAGCCTGCTTACTCCCCCAGTCTCTTGCCGCTTTCAGTGCCGGGACTTTCTCTGGAGGAGAGCTCTTAAAAAAACGATATCTCCCCACCATCAAATGCTGAGTAAGTGGTCAGTTTTCTTATTTATACTCACAGACTCATTGCTGCTGCTTTAAGTGGCAGGATCCATGTGTTTTCTTACTCTTTATTTCGCATTATATGTGTTTCTTTATGATTCTGTTTGTTGTGGTGTGCCCACATGTATGTTTTGTTTTACCGAGATTTCATATTTAGCGGGCGACTGTTGCTGTCATGCCGTATGGCATACTGTAATTTTCAGCCTCTGCAAACTTCTGTTCCACAAAAGTGAAGCCGCAGAGGGTATTAAAAGTGGATAGTGCATTTTTAAAAATTGAAAAAGATTATCGGTCCTGAACTCCTGGTGCCTAAACTCCATACGTCCGCATAAAGTGTGCACACTTTCCTGTGTAGTTCTGATTTAAAATGGAAAATATGGAACTATTGCTCTGTGCACTCTGCAGAGGCCAAGGATTAAATGTGCAGCTTCCTGTTCCACTGGCAGCCACAATAAAAAGCTCACAATGCCTTCATCCTAAATGCCAAAGTTATTAAATCTTACCCCACCATGAACACTAATGCACGCCCTTAACCTCCAGGGCAGGGTGTCAATCTCTGGAGCTTTCTGCCCAATTCTCAGTTGTCCTGGCGCTTTGCAGCCACCATGCTCGCCAGGATAAGCCATGGTTTGGCTAAAAGCATGGTGATTGAGGGACTTCCTTTTCCTTCCATGCATATAAAAGCGAAGCAATTTTCTTTTGCACTTTTCCTTCCATGCAGAAGAAAATGGATGCATTTTTCTTTTACGTTTGGCACTTCAGACGGCCTGCTGTTTTAGGAGGATACACAATTTCTTAACTCTCCTTACAGCCTGATTTATTGCTGCTTGGGTACAAGAATAGGGGGAAGATGGGTAACATACATTTAATTTCTGGCTCTAATGTAAGGCATTTTCATACATTATATTTAAAGAGTAATGTTTTTACTTACATGCTTATTGTACTCCTGTTAAGAATTTCAGTAGCAAACTTGGGGAAGAGTACGTGGCCTAACGGCTAGAGCAGTCGACCTCGGAGCTGGGAAACTGGGCTCGAGTCTTGGCAGGGACAATCAACATCCTGTGATTCTGGGCAAATCACTTAATCTCCCCGTGCCTAAAAAAAAAATTTAATGTGTCCATCTGTAGCACAACTGGTGCTCCTGTAAAGCACTCTAATACGGGTCTAGTTCACTCTATGTAAAACTCCCAAAAACGAATTTTCTGCTTCAACCTCTTTCTTTAAAAAAAAAAAAAATCAAAAAGGAGAGCTTAATTTGCCTCACACTGCTATTCTCCTCATTCTCCTACCTGATGTCTCAACCTACTATTCTCCTTGCTCTCTGTTCATGTGCCTCGCGCTGCTCTTCTCCTCCTCACTCTCCGTCCTTGTGCCTTGCGTTTGCCTTCTCCTCCTCACTCTGTCCTTGTGCCTCGCGATGCTCTTTTCCTGACTTTCCTTCCTTGTACCTCACACTTCTCTTCTCACTTTCCTTCCTTGTGCCTCACGCTCCTCTTCTCCTCACGTGTGCGTCATGCTGCTCTTCACCTCATCCCTCTCCTTCCTTATGTTTCATGCTGCTCCACAGATAACAATTACAATCCAACTCATATGATTCCACTACATACACCTACTCCATAACACATGGGTAAAGCACATTGCCATTTACAAAGCCAAAAGCTCAAAATCAAACCAATGCGAAACCTATTGCATTTCCAATGCTTGTTACTCTTGATTGCAATCTACGACCAATGGTTGAAAAAACGGGCACACGCTCGAGGCTTCTTCAAGTTCCAGTGAAGAAAATCACTCATTAGTATCTAATATCCTGCAAGCAGAGATAATGCTAATGCTTCCAACAGGAGGCTATGGAGCCTGTACCCAAATAAGGGCCACCCAAAGGTTCTTCCTGATCAGCAAAAAGGAAATTGGAAGACTGGTGACCAGTCCTGGAACTCAAACAGCTCAACGGTATCTACAGAAACGGTCATTTAGAATGGCATCGATGCAATAAGTTCCACAGTTTCTTCAAAAAAAGAGTTCATAGTCTCTACAGTCCAGCAGGATGCCAGTTTCTATTTACCTATCCACCCTAATCACTACAAGTATCTGAGTAGAGGCACATAGATGCCGTTATCAATAGGTCTCGCATTTACACGAGTTTAAGCAATTGGCAATGTAAATGACAATGCCTTTTATTTATGTTCAAAAATCAAAAATAAATAAATCAAAAATAAAAGGCATTGTCATTTGCAATGTCAATAGCTCAAACTCGCGTAAATGCGAGACCTATTGCATTGCAAATGCTTGTTCTCTTTCTTGATCTGGATCCAAGTCTGTTGATGAAAGTGCCGGTGATCACCGCCTGTAACCCCCTGCTCAAATTAAGCACTGCTGTTGTAGGAGAAGTTTTCTACCTGCAGGGTATACCAGAGCCTTTAAGCATAGGGTCCACTATTTCTAAAGTGACACCAGTGAACAGTTTCCCCACATAGAAACAGTAGGCATGGGGTCTTTAGTTTGTGTTCTGAAAAATCTGCAATTAGCTCAAATTACAGAGTTTCTAAAGTGGTAGCAAAGAAAATGGTTACCCATCTCATTCCCACCTCAAAACAAAGAGGAGCAAGTGGGGAGTGATATGAAGAGCAGTGGTTCCATATCCTGTGAGGACATAAGCTGCATCTAGAAGTGGTGTTGGAGATCACTAAAGTGCGAAAGACAAAATAAGTGAATGCATGAATGAAAATGCATTTAAACTGCAGCGCTAAAGTAAACCAAATTGAACGCAGGAAGCTTTGGCTTGGAGAACTATGTACCTGCAATTTTAGAGAGGGTGAACCTTTACTTTTCTTCTTCTAAAGGTGGAATGTCTTCAGCTACTATGTTTGGTAGCACATACTGTTACCCAGGCACAGGCAAACTGGGACTGTAGTTGTACTTTTCATTAGAAAAGGAGGTATTTATTTGCCTAAATATGGAGTCTGCAATTGTAGGAGAGGACTTGGTGGGAGTAGAGGAGAATGGCCACACCTAGCCTATTAAACAGAGATGTGCCTTCCACTCTAAAACGTTAGTTTAAAAGCAATCGCAACTTTTGCAAATTACTTGGTCAACACCAGGAAATCGGAAGAGTTTTGTAGAGATTATAGGTAACAATTCACATATTTATAGGCAAAGCAGTTGAGTTGACCTTGGTTTTTAACCGGTAACCAGTGAATAGATGTTCATTTTTGCAAAATCTAATGGTGTATTTTTTTTGTTTTCAGATTATGAGCTAACCAAAGTTTTTGTCTGAGATCGCTGGATCAGATCATTATATTATTGTGTATAGAGTTAACATAATATAGGCGGAAGTTAATTTCAGCCTTCTGTCTTAGTGCTCTTTGGATTGTGGGTAGCTTTTGAATAGAGGCCGCTGGCGGAGTTTTAGGAGTTGGGTTCAAATTCCGCCAACTGCTGCTTGGCAGAGGTTTTTATATTTCTTGTGCTTCCCCCTAGTGCAATTTTCAGGCACTAGGAGGGCACCTGGCAAGATTTTCCTATTTACGGTGAGAAAGCTAGAGTAGAAAATCTACTCTAGCAGCACCAACAGCAATTTGAGAAGCAGTGCCACATGGTGCAGTTCGTGCAGATTTTTTAACACTGACCAAGCTCCCGGTGCTAAACATCTGAGCGAGCAGCGCAGCGTACTGCTTTTTGCCCATTTGCAGAACTCCTGAATCTTGCTGAGTTTTCATGCAACTCCATGGAATTCTACAAAGTTAGACTCCACGAGTTCTGCCCACCCCTACTTTTGAGTTGAAAGAAACTGGGATGTACTACTCTCATTGATAGGTCTAGGAAAATGCCTCAATCCAGCACAGTTCCAATGTTTGGACTTTATAATACATTGTCAAATATTGCTCTCGTAACGAGTCTGAATCTTCTTGGAAGGCTGGTTTTTAGACCACGTGAATCTAAACTCACTCTTACTATTGTTAAGCTGCAATTTCTGTAATTGAAATGTAGCATGACCCTTGTCCATTTCCATATCCACAGTCTGTGGCCTGACAAGCGCTTTTCACCTTTGCGCTGCAGTGTGTTTAAAGGGTCTGGCTTTGGGGTATCCAGTGGTTTATTTTGTTGCTGCAGTATTGGAGTGCCATTCCATGGGTACATTGTAGGGAAAGCCGAGGACCAGTATAGGATTTCTGTGCAAATGTAATTACTTTGGTTTGAAAGATGAGCGCCATGATGCATATTTACTGCTAAAAATCCCTTGCTGAGAATTGTTTTAGAATGTTGAGGAAGAGTATAGTCTAGACGGCATGAGTGGGATAAGAGAGTAGCAAAAGGAAAGGTACTTCTGTGAAGTAGAATCTCAGAATGGAACGTGGTGATCAGTGTTGACTTGACTTCAGGTTAAGTGGTGCTGCAGCTCTTAGTGTTCCAAGGGACCTGCATCTGCCAATTCGTTAACATAGCCACCATTCTGATCACCTTCAGTTCTACTGTCACCTCATTCACAAAAACACCACTTTGAGTGAAGTTCTAAAAGTCTACGCCATCACTTTAATGGTTTTGTGGGACGGTTAAGTACGATAACCGCAGCAGTTGGATTTGTTAGTACTTTTTCTCAGTTGAGAGTTTGAAAGGCGCAGAGTACCTGAATGAAAAGAGGTTGCAGATGTGTGGAATAATTTGCTTAGTATGGAAGATCTGATTGTTGGTGCATTTCTCTACAGTTTCAGAGTGTTAGCCCCCCCCCCCCCCCCCTCATTCAGTTAGGGGAGGAAGCATTGGCCCAGTTTTATAATGGAGCCATTGTCTAGCATTTAAATGCTTGCTCTGTCACTTCAGCGTGATGCTGATTTGTCTTGAGTGTTAAGTGAATCATCCAGTTAGCTAGCAAAAAGGCTTATTCCACTTAACCCCATCAGTACACATTGTGGTGAATGGCTGGGTGAAGGCATTCTGGAAGGGGGTAGGGATGGACCAGGTGAACTAAGTTACCAGTAATTTTGGGGTATTTTAGATCTGCATTTGCCAGGCGTTTTTGGCGATTGTCTAATAACTACCCTCGGGTGGCATCATGTACAGATCTTCAGCCACAGGGTCTCCAGTCTCCCCGATTAAGAAAATAAATCATCATTGTTTTTCCAGGTATGCCTATTTGCTTGCTCTTTCTTTCTTAAATCATGACTTTTTAAGCACATGTCCCTCCAAGGAGTGCAGGGTGCGTTATGGAGTATATCTGTGGAGTTTAACAATAGTGTTCGTTCTTTTTGGACCCCTCTGGTTTGAATATGGGGTTTTGTACTATTGATAGCCTTAGGAGACTGCAAAGAACTGAAGTGGCTACAAGCCAGGATCTGTTATGTAATTTCAAGGCTGTCACTTAGACTCCTGGGATAGTGTGATGGTGCTGTGGAGCAGACAGAGAAAAAGTTAGCATTATTTAGCTTCAAAGTCTAGAACCCAGGACGGCGAATGTTTGCACCTGCTGGGCAAGGTAACGAGACATGGGACGTAAAGTGTTGTCCAGTTTTGAGTATGTATTCTTCTCCTCTGCTACTTGCCAAAAGGTCCTCAAGATTACTAGGCTAGCAGGCAAAAGTCCTAATTGGATCGATGACCAGAGATGTCTGTCTTTGTCTTACTGTGGTCTCTGTGAGGCCTTAAGGACATTCAGTTTTCAGGCCTTTGTAATCGTGGTGTTATAAGGGTGTCATCTGCTTAGTTACGTTGACCTCAAGTTGTCTCCCAATGTGGATATTTTTTTTTTAAATGCTGGATTCCTGAGACACACTACAGATCAAACTGTGATAAGCAGCAAGATGAAATCGCAGCTACCGGAGTTGTCCTTTCACTAGCAACTAAATGCACCTTTTGATACCTTCATCTTTAAGACCGTTCAGAATTATGGAGTGGTTGACCGCATCAGAGGCAGTCAACAAATCTAATAGGCTTCCTGCATTATATTTGTACATTGCCATTCTGATTTAATCAGTTATCCCTCCAAAAATGTCTTAGTTACCTTGGCAGCAGCTGATATGGAGAAGGTGCAAGAAGCAAGTACAGTAGTCAAATGGTTTCTGTTGGTTGGGCACTGTTCGCTTGAAACTTGGCTAACAAGGAATTTTCAAGTTGAGTACTCCTCAATTTACAGTTCGACAGAGTTTCGGCGACTTCAGGATTCAATTGTTCTTTTTATCCAGCTCTACACCTTGCAAAAAAGTTGAAATGTGTGGTCTCGTTTTTAACGCAGCAGTAGACCTAAAGTACTAGGTCAGTAAAATGCCACGAGTCTGTAATATGTGTTGGGAGTAACGAAGTAGGACATAGTGTGGTACATACAACCATAATGGTATAGGAATACATATTCATATTTAATATGGTTTGTGGCATACCAGTATTTAACTTGCAATCTCGTTTCAGTGTTTCTTTCCTACAGTTACATTGACAGTCATCGAAGTGCAAGATTTTGATTGTTTCCCTCCTCCTCCCCTTTGAAGGGGCTGTAGATGAGAGCAGGCTTGGCCCTGATTATAAAAGACTTCATCAATCTTCAGTTATCTAGACTGCACAGAATAATTTGTTGTCGTGTTAATAGATGTCATGATGTTCTACAGCCCAGAAGCTTTCAGGCTGGTGATTTGAACCTGTGGGTCCAGCTGGATACAACACTAGGTGCTCATAGATAATTTCTAGAGGCTGGTGTCAGCTTTAGATCTTTTCAAGAAAATGGGTGTTCTTTCTCACATTAGATCATGCTCAAGATATCTTATTTTTATTAGTCCTATTGCTAGCTGGTTCTGTTCGGATGATTATGAAGTAAGTTCGGCTACCCCTCTAGGCCAAGCCTGGGAGCATGTGACTGAAATTAGAATTTCCACGTTTCATTATTGGGAAACCTTTCCAACCTAGAGGCAATTGCCTCACTGTGTGGCTGCAACGGTGCAAATTAATACCTAACAAGTGAATGTATGTGTGATAGTAATCGACCTATAGTAATGGGTATAATGCAACCAAGCGTGGGTAAAGTAGCAGAAATGAGACCCATAGGAATGAGCATTGTGGAGCAAGGAGTGGAAGACGCTCTTAGATTGGTCCATTTGTGGTAGTTTTCCAAGAAAGATCACCAGCTCATGCACATGACCGATCAGTCCAGTGTCAGATCAGTGATTGCTACTGTCTGACTAAATCAGAATGGGAATGTACCAGGTAATTTGAAAGAAAAGGGAGTGGTGCAGTAATCATGGCCTTCAACTGCTGGGGTACGGATTGGGGGAAGGTGGGTGATTAAGACCCTGGTACTTGGTAGTCCTATTACTACTACAACAAGTTATACACAAGTCAGTTCAGAAATATTTTTCAATTTAAAGTTGATCTCAATGTCTTAAGTGCAGCCGGCAGCCGCACTACCTCTTCGGGCATCTGTTGGCCATTGACCACCACTTGCGAGAGTTATAAAGGCCCTTTCTCCAGTATTCAATCTTTCATAGATTCACATGCTTGTATCTTCCCCGTCGTCATGGTGGGAGTCTCACGGTAACAGAATGACCACAGCAGTATAAGAAAAAACTGCATAGCATAATCCCATAGGGAATCCTCTTATTTGGTAACCAAAACCTCATCATTATTTGGTCCAAGACTCAGCCAATCGGCTGCCAGCCCTGACATCACACTCCCCAGCAGAGCCTTCCTGCCTCAGATTTCCAACCGCCTTCGTGTGAGGAGGAGTCTCCCTGAGCCTTGCTCAGTTTTGTTCCTGTGTGAACTTTTGACCTCTTGTTCATCTGGAGATTCATTCTCTTTACTTGATTGAGGTACTGTGCTTCATATTTTTTGCTTACTATGGCTGAAAGCTCTAAAAAGAGGCTCTTCATGCCCTGCAGATCCCGTGGAAAGCCTAGATTGTTTTCTGAAGACCCCCACAAGGACTGCTTATATTGTCTGCACCCAAAACATGTGCCTAAGGACTGTAAGCATTGCAGAACCTTTTCTGCGAAAACCCTGCGTGACGGGGAGGCACGACTTCTGTTGTGGCTTCAAAAGAAGGTCACTTCAGAATCTGACTCTGAAGAGGAACCTAGAACTTCAAAAAAGAGGAAGTCTTCTGCTTCTGAAGATAACACAGAACTTAAAAAGCAAAAGGCAAAGAGGCTTCTTCGTCTTCACTTCCTCATACTCCTCTTAAGAATTCAACAGTCTAGAGAAGTCTCCTCAGCTCAGTCGACGAAAATTGGGGCGTCGCCGGCTTTGATTTCAGTAAAATCATCAACGACACAGTAGACTCCGTCGACGACTACCATTTCGACGACAGCTACGACGACTAAAACATCGCTGTCGAAGAAAGGCTCGTCGACTATCCCGTCGACGGGGAGGCCAGTTCCGACATCGTCGACGACCCCATCGTCAGCGACAGCGTCGACTACTTCGTCGACGACCACTTCGTCGACAATAATTCAGCTTTCCACGTCAACGAGATCTCCGTCGACGGCAGCTCCGTCGACGGCATTTTTTAAATCTCCAAAGGCAAAGACAATATCCTTAATCTATTCAATCGTCGACGGGCTCGTCGAAGAAGACTAAATCATCAGATTTTACGGCTTGGACAAAGATTTCTCCGCTTCATCCATCTAATCAGCTTGAATTGCAGTCAGAAGATGGAAGAGTCTTCAGGAGTGACGTATAGTCCGTCCCAACTTCAGATCAAGAGCCAGGAGACTGACGATGAAGAGTATCAGGAGGTTCAGGAAGTCTTCTCTTTCCAAGATCGTCCTCCACAGGATTCAAGGAGGTATGAGTCATTCCAGCAGTCATATGACTATGAAGAAGAGGAAGCACCTCAGCCTGATCTTAGAGAGGATACTATCTCGATGTTGATTTCCCTAGTAACTGACTTGCGGCTTATGATAAATGATTACTATTGGCGCTTTCCTGAAGCTAACACTCAAGCGTCAAAAACTTGAGATAAGCCCGCACACGTTCAACCACCTCATTCCTCTCCCAAGACTACTTCTCAGAAAATTCAATCTCCCCTGATTGTGACAATTAGAGACGATTTGGAGGAAAGTGACGTGGATCAACCGGAAGAAGGAGAACTTCTTCAAGATACTCAGGTTGGGGATGAATGGGACCAATATATTCTTCCAACTGCTCCGTCTCAATCTCCGTCACCGGCGCATTCTCCGCCACAAGATATAGGAGGTTTCCATGATATCGTGGAGAAAGCGTCAAAAAGATTTGACCTTCCACTTCCAGTACAAGAAGCCAAATGTTTCCTCTGACTTCAAGGAGGATTCAAGGAAGGCTATTCGGTCCATACCAATATTCGCTCACATTTGGGAGGAAGGATTCAAAATAATGAGGAACCCGGCTTCAGTGGCTGCTTCAGTTCCTCGAATAGAGAAGAAATGTAGAGCCCCAGAATCTTCTCCTGCCTGTTTAATTGGACATCCGCGACCGGAATCTGTGGTGATGCAGGCCGCCCAAAGGCACTCCAAAAATCCAGTGTCTACATCAGCAGTTCCCCCGGATAAAGAGGGGAGGCGAATGGATGGTGCATGGAAGCGTTTTGCTGTGATGGCAGCGTCTTCCATAAAGGCCTCTAATGCGTTAGCCCTCAGCAGATTCAATACGCAGATGTGGATTGATATAGCACCTTTTCTAGCTCACCTGCCAGAGGATAAAAAAGAAGCGGCTGCTATCTTGCAAGATGGGGCTAGGGCAGCCTCAGAATCCATAGATATCGCTATGAATTTGTCCTCAGTGGCGTTCAGGCAAATGGCAGGCGCAGTGGCCCTGCAAAGACAAGGATGGCTTGAAGCCACTTCTTTTAGGCCAGAAGTGCAAGCTAAAATAGTGGACATGCCATTCGATGGAGAGAACCTATTCGGAAAGCATGTGGATGATGCCCTCCAAAGTATAAAAACTGACACTGATACAGCGCGTGCGTTAGGATCCCTTCAACAGGGCAGATTCCAGTCCTTTCGGAGGAGAGGATTCAGGGGACAGTTCATGCAAAGGTCTTCTTTTCAATCAAATAGATATCAGCCATACAATCAGCAGGGATATCGCCAATACTCAAATAATCAGCAATTTCGTTCAACAAATACTTATCAGCAACAGTCCAGAGGGAGATCATCTGCGAGAGGCAAATCGCAGCAATCCAATCGACGACAATGACTTTGTCAAGGCACCCGCCACTTGTTCAAGAAGCAGCAATCATTACCTGTTCATTTTATCCAGCCTGGCTGTCAATAACAGACAGATGGGTTTTGGATGTGATTCAACATTGCCACACCCTGGAGTTCGTACAAAAGACTCCAATTCAGCCTCCTCTACACAGGAGACAAGAACATCTATCAGCCCTCAAGAGAAGTTTTAGCTCTACTACAAAAAGAGGCAATAGAAGAAGTTCCGCAACTTCAACGAGGGAAAGGCTTTAATTCGCATTTCTTTCTCATAAAGAAAAAAGACACATCAAAATAGAGACCAGTAATGGACCTGAGAGGTCTCAACAAATTCATCCAAAAGAAATAGTTTTGAATGCTATCGCTGCAGGAAATACTCCTTCTGATTGGCAAAGGAGATTATTTGGCATCCCTGGACCTCTTAGATGCTTATTTTCACATCCCAATCCATATAAATCACAGAAAAGTTCTGCGCTTCATGGTGGCGGGGCGCCATTATCAATTCAAAGTATTGGCTTTTCAGCCTAAAGTCTGCGCCGAGAATCTTTACGAAGTGTATGGCGCCAGTGGCAGCACATCTAAGAATTCAAGGTCACCAAATTTACCCATATCTAGACGATTGGCTCATAAAAGGTGGCTCGTTCAGGGAAGCCCAACATTCTCTTCAAGTTTGCATGAACCTTTTCAATCGCCTAGGTCTCAGAGTCAACCTAGAAAAATCACATCTCAGGCCATCGCAGTCCCTTCAATTTCTGGGAGCTTTAATTTGCAACAAGGAGGCGAGGGCTTATCCTTCAGAGGAACGTATTCAAAAGACCATAAAGCTGACTAAGCAATTGCAAATAAAAAAGTCCGTTACAGTAAGAACCTACAAATCGTTGTTGGGGATGATGTCCTCTTGTATCCCCCCTACTTCCCAATTGCAGACTCCACATGAGACCTATCCAAGAACTGCTAGACAAGCAATGGATTCACTCGCAGGGATCCTTCGAAGATCGAATAGTTATCACTCCTCAGATCATAAGGGCCCTGTCATGGTGGAAGATCAGAGATCATTTAGCGGAAGGACTGACTTTCGAACCACAGAGCTACAGTTTCGTAATGACGGATACTTCACTTCAAGGTTGGGGAGCGCATCTGCAGGAGCTCGAAATTCAGGGTCACTGGTGAAAGAGCGAAACGCAGCTCCACATCAACTTGCTGGAACGAAGGGCTGTTTTCTTGGGCCTAATAGCATTTCTTCCCAGGATTCGCGGTTCAACAGTACTTGTTAAGACAGACAGCTCAACATCTGTTTTACCTTCTAAAACAAGGGGGTACAAAATCGAAAATATTGTCGAAGCAAGCACAAGAAATTTGGAGGTGGCTTCTGTATCGCAACATTTCGCTTCAAGTACAACACGTTGCAGGCGTAGACTACACAAGAGCAGATATTCTGAGCAGATCATCCCAAGATTTCTCACGAGTGGGAACTGAACCAAAAGCAACTCTTCAAAGTGTTCAAGAGATAAAGCACTCCAAAGTTAGACCTGTTCGCGGATCGTCAATTCAAAATGCAAAAACTTTGCAAGCAGGTTTGCACAGAAAGGGTCGTGGGGCAATGTGCTACAGATGTGCTGGACGGGGATGTTTGCGTATGCATTTCCCCCCTTCCCTCTAATATCGAAAGTCTTGAGAAAAATTAAATCGGAGCCGTGCCATCTGATTCTGATTGCCCCAGCATGGCCGAGACAAGCGTGGTTCTCAGAACTTCTCAGACTCTCAGTGACACCCAGGATACAGTTTCCATTAGTGCAGGATCTAATAACAATGAACGGCGGCCAGATACTGCATCCAAATTTGAAATCACTGAACTTGTCCGCATGGAACCTCACGAACATAAGTTCCAACTATTGAAGATCCCTCAAGAATGCAGAGAGATTCTGTCACGATCTCGAGCAATCTCGACAAACAAAACTTATTCGGCTAAATGGAAAAGATTTTGTCATTGGTGTGCATCTAAGGATCTACATCCGTTTCAAGTCTCTTCTGCTCAAATTCTTCCATATCTGTTAACGTTGGCCAAATCTGGACTCTCTCATATGTCTATAAAAGTACACTTGGCCGCTATTTCAAGGTACACAAGAGTTCCTGACCACCCATCTCTTTGGTCCCAAAGGGTTATTAAAGAATTTCTCAAAGGGCTTTTCAGAATGTTCCCTCCAGTTCAAAGACCAGTGGTTCCTTGGCAGCTTAATACGGTTCTTGCACAGCTAATGAAGCCGCCATTTGAGCCAATACATAAGGCGTATTTGCAATTTATCTCATGGAAGACAGCGTTGCTATTAGCGCTCACGTCGGCAAGAAGGGTAAGCGAGATCCAAGCTTTCTCAATTGCAGAACCATTTCTTCAATTCAGGCAGGACAGTTATTCTGAGGACGAACCCCAAGTTTATCCCTAAGGTCCCCTCTAGCTTTCATCTGAATGAACCGGTGGTTTTGCCTACATTTTTTAAAGATCCTTCAACATCTGCAGAAAGAGCTCTACACTCTTTGGACATTAAACGATGTCTAAAATTTTACATCGATAAGACGAAACCGTTCAGAAAGACAAATCAACTCTTTGTGGCATTTTCTGGCCCCAGGAAAGGTTTGGCACTCTCCAGATCTAGTATCTCAAGATGGATAACTGCGGCGATCTCCTTGTGTCATGTCAAAGCTGGAAAACCTTTACAAGCCAAGGTACGTGCGCACTCCACAAGGAAGATGGCAACTTCTACGGCTGTATTCGCAGGAGTGTCATTGCCAGATATTTGTAGAGCTGTGACATGGAAGAATGCGCCCACCTTCACTAGACACTATTGTCTGGACACGGCATGGACAAAGGATGCAGCAGTGGGACAGGCGGTTCTACGGCATCTATTTCATTAAGGTGGTATTCATAGAATATTTGGAGGTGTATATGTAGAAATATATTTATATGTATATTTAGACACATATATTTTGAAAACTGTGATGTATGTTACCATTCTATACAAAGAAGCAGAGCCCACTGTTTATTGGGGGTTTCAGCCTGGAAATGCATTTTGGGATAAGTACTGCTTGCTATTCTGATACAAGCATGTGAATCTATGAAAGATTGAATACTGGAGAAAAAACTAGTTACTTACCTGTACACTATGGTTCTCCAGTATTATCTTTATAGATTCACATGCGGGCCCGCCCACCTCCCCATTTCTCAGGCAGAACCTCATTGTCTCTAGATGTATTGTAGTCTCGCACTCGGGGCTGGAAATCTGAGGCAGGAAGGCTCTGCTGGGGAGTGTGATGTCAGGGCTGGCAGCTGATTGGCTGAGTCTTGGACCAAATAATGATGAGATTTGGTTACCAAATAAGAGGATTCCCTATGGGATTTTGCTATGCAGTTTTTTCTTATACTGCTGTGGTCATTCTGTTACCGTGAGACTCCCACCATGACGATGGGGAAGATACAAGCATGTGAATCTATGAAAGATAATACTGGAGAACCATAGTGTACAGGTAAGTAACTGTTTTTTTACTTTGTTTAGGCTGCTTAGGAAGAGCTTCCCGTGCGACCCGATTGGTCTTTTTTTGGGGATGAGGGGGGCCCCCCTGCAATGTTGATTGGTGCACTGATGTTATTGCAGTAAATGTAAAAGTCAGGCTTGTTTTACCTTTAATGAATTGGTGCTTGGGGGGCATATCTCGCCACCCCAAAGCATGGTCACTCCTGGGAGAGGTTTAGTTGGGGCAGCAGTCTTTCTACCCACCTTGAAGAGGCAGTTGAGGTTAATGACCCTGGGTGCAGAATGCCCACTTGGGGCTTCAGTATTTTATGGGGGGGGTCTACCCTGGGACCAAATACTTTCTGCCCACCCTCCAAGCTGCTCCCCATGGGCTGAAACCCCACTAGACACCAGGGATTTCAAAGAGGTGTTAAAAAAAAAAAATGGGGCAGTTTGCTCTGGCATGGAGCTATACCCTTGCCCCAGTGGGGTCATGGTCTTTCACTAACAGTCCACTTTTAGAACTTAGTATCTGTTAGATACATAATTCTAATAATTGAGAAACCTGGAAGGGGTTGCTCACAAGATATCAGTATTGCAAAGAAATATTGAAAAAATTGCCGTAACCATTGGCCTTTTCATCAACCCCTCCTTGCACTTTGGTCGATTTCCTGAACCTTCAGCTCAAATTTGCCACTGCACCAACAACTTGGGTTTAATACCAGGCTACCATCGTTTCTATCCACCTAGAAACCTTGATTGTCTTTTGGAGAAGCTGCTAAGCTTTCCTTTGTCCTTCAGAGAAACCTGCCCTAATGACTGAGCAAAGCACAGAGGCCAGTTAACTTCTTGGCTGTAACCATATGCTCTTTATGTCCTACAGAATTCAGTTTCTTGCTTTTGTTGTCAAGCGTGACTGATGGGACAAAGGAATATTTACTTTTATAGCTGAGACTGTCAGTCTAGTTTTGGACCAACTCTTGTTAGTGGATCCTGTTCTTGGGACTTGTTCTTTTGAGATATTGCTTTTCTGGAGTGAAATATAACTATCTTTGCTTGTGTAGCTGAGAGTGGGAATTTAGCTTTGCTGCGCTTTCCAAAACACCATGAAATTTAGCAGTGAGCCCTAGTGATGGCATGCTAGACTGACTAGGTTAGAGTGTATGTTCTTCAGTCTGGGGTCATGTCTTGGTTTGCAGTTTTTGTGACCGTGTTCTAGCGAAGTGCGGTCTCCTTGGAAATTCGGGCACTTGTCTCTAAGCCAACTTGGTGTGTGTTCTTTCTTTGAACCATTAACAGCTGGTCGGAGGCGTTTTGGAGGAAATGATCAAAACTGCCTCCTCTATTGCATTTGTTTTTGGAAAGACCATTCTGACATCTGTACAATATATGATGGCGAAAGTGGGTCTGCTAGTTTAGGTGCAGATACAGGAAGATGGGCAGAGATACCGTTGGTAACCTTTTTCTCGATGAGGAATGCTTACCTCCATATTCCTACTCTGAAGAAGGGAAGTGCTTTAGATGTAATTGCTTTGGTGTTGTATGCCTTGATGCTGAATGTATTTTCAACATTACTTAGGTCTTCAACATAGTGTCAGTCTTTGATGCTAAATGCATTAATGGTGAGCTGTAAGCTGGTGTTGGTTGACTTGATTAATACGAGGTAAAAAATAATTTGGACGTCCTTTGTTGTCATACCTGGATGCTGCAAGATTAATTTAGGCTCTAAGCAATACTATTTTTTGACGGCCTTCTGCCTCTGCCAGTCTAATTCTCTCGATTTTCTCTGATAGTCCTCTTTGACAGGTTGCGATCGACTTCATATTTCTCATTCAACGAAACAGGAAGGTTATCCTTAGTCGAGGCTTTTCACATACACTGAAATCATGTCTGAGAAGGTGTGAAGTGCAAATAATGTGAAACGCTTCATTTTAAAATCTATGGAAAAAGCTCCTAGCCCTCAAAGAACTGATGCGTCTGCCACTGCAGATACTGTAAGGCAGTGGAGCGGCTGGCTGCCATAACAAGCTTCAGCAAAGACAGTAGATCTCTGCAGTGAGAGAGATAGTGACTTCATCTATTACCCATGTTGGATGGCCCTGCAGGAATTTTAAAACTTGCCCGTTAAGTTGCTCTCTCTGCAGTCTGCTGATCATCTAACAGACCAAGAGAGCTGGGGCAACATCAGCTGTATTTTGAGCAAATTCTTGCATGTAACTTCCTCTGCTCCAACCCTGCATGGCAAGCAACGATGTGAAAGAGTGCGTGGGCAACCGGGAAGGTAATGTCAATGGGAGAGAGGACTAATCTAGCAAGAACGGCACTTATTAGAATAACGCATTCAGAGCCACGTAAAGTTAATGTTAACCTAATTAAAGCGCTTTCCTTGCAATGTTTTTTTGTTTTACACTGAATATATATTTTCGTCTTGCTAGTATCATGGTAGTACAGAACTGAAATTAATTAAAAAAAACAGTTCTTCTAGAGCACCCTATTTGACAGACATCTAGCTGCAGAACTCTTACCTTTAAATGGCTCGGGCGTCAGACTGGATTGTGAAGATTTTTGTTTGAGCAATACACCTGTGCGTCAGTAGGTGGCATCGGTCAGCACCAGGTGACTTCGGCATCATCTGCACTGTAGTGATTTTCGCAACCTTTATAGGCACCACCTCGGTGTGATGGCGTTGGTCCTTTTCTTTCCATGCCAGCAGGCGCAGACCCGGGAAGAGAACTACCATCTCACTTTTTGACAGGCATTCTTCGATGTTATGTCGACCCCTGTCATCGCACCATGTTGGTGACAAACTCGCACCCGGTTTGTCTTTGGTGTCTGGGGTGCGACCACAATTTAAAGTCGTGATCCGACTGCCGGATAATGGTGCTGAAAGCTTTGAGGGAGCAGACCCTAAAGCTGCTTGTGGCCTCGGGGTCTGCACCATGTTCTCTTCGGATGTCTCGTTTACAGTTCTGGGAGTTCTAAGTCTTCGTCCTCCCACTCAAAGTCGTAGAGTCCGTCAGGTAAGAAGCGCAAAAAGCATATGTCAAATCATGCTTTGATTTCTCCACGACCGTTGGCCCACGTGACCGAGGAAACTTGGTGTGCTAGGCCTTGTTCCTCTGAACCTGTGCTGGGGTCATCTAAGTGCTTCCCTGCCTTCCCAGGAGCCAGAGCAATCCCCGGCCAGCTCAAGGAATTTTATGACGCCATTTGCCTAATATTTGGGCAGTCTGAACCTACCGGTGCACCTTCTGGCCTCGGAGGCTCAGGGGGGCGGGGTAGGGGGGGGCTCCATTGGGTTCCGAATGGCTCCAGTACAGATGATCCTCCATCCCTCCATTAAGGTTCTGGATCGTTGCGACCTTCCCAGGTGCCGACAGACTCCGGCATCAGCCCCATTATAGTCCCCAACGACTCAAAGGCAGATCACCGCCTACCGATGCCGGCAACGCCAGAACCCTTAGGTCTTAATTCGGGTCCTCAGCCTTATTCTGAAGGGCTAGGAAAAGAGGAGGAGGCCCGGGCCATCCTCTCCCACTCAGTATGTCTGGAGAGATTCATCAAAGTTCACCTTACATTGTGGTCTTGACCCGACTGGCTCACGAGGCAGAGCGATTCTATCGACCGTGGCTGTTTGACGCCACGCCTGGTTGAGACCAGAAGTAGGCTGGGGTTGTTTTTCCTGCTACTTTCTGGTCCAAAAAAGAACACGGGTCTTCAACCTATCCTAGATCTGCGAGCCCTCAACTACTTCCTCAAAAAGGAAAAGTTCAAGATGCTCACTCTGGCTCATGTCTTGTCTTCCCGGGAGACTGCATGATAGCGTTGGTCTTGAAGGACGCCTATTTTGACATTTCCGTCCTGCCTGCTCATCAGCCTTACCTGCGGTTTACTGTAGGCCACGAGAAATTTCAGTTTGTTGTGTTCCTCTTTGGCCTTATTAGCGCCCCCACTGGTGTTTACCGAGGTGACAGTTGCAGCTCATTGGGATAGATCACAGGTGCCAGTCTTTACCTATTATGATGACTGGTTGTTGAAAGCGGGCTCACCCCAGGCTGTCTTCTACCACCTTCAGACTACGGCGAACCTCCTGCATTTTCTGGGGTTCCCTATCAACTTGTCGAAGTCAAACCTGACTCCTCTCAGACGCTCCCTTTCATGGGAGCTGTTCTGGACACAGCTGTTTTGGGCCTGTCCTTCTGAGCAGCGAGTCAAGGATTATCAGGCTATGATGCCGTTTCAGCCTCTATCCTGGATTTCAATGAGACTGACCCTAGGGTTGCTGGGCCTCCTGCTAGTAATGCATCCCAGATGGCATATGCGCTATCTGCATTTGGACTTGAAGTTCCAGTGGGCGCAGCATCATAGGAATTTCTCCTACATGGTCTAGATCTCGAAGGGAACTGCACATGACCTGCAAAGGTGGCTGACCAACCGCGATTCAGTCAGAAGAGCCCTCTCCCTTCCCCAACCAGACCACACAGTAGTGACAGATGCATTACTCCTGAGATAAGGGGTGCCATCTGTGAGAGGTGGAGATCAGAGGACTCTGGTCTCTGGCAGAATCCAGACTCCACATCAACTTGCTTATGCTCCAAGCAATTCTTTTTGCATTGAAAGCCTGTGTGGTGGGGTTGTGATCCCTTTGTCAAGAGGCCCTGCATCTCTGGACGTGGCTAGACCAGCAGGGCATACCCCTGGAGGTTGAACACCTGGCAGGATTTCTGCCACTAGGGCAGACTAACTCAACCATTGATGCGTAGCAGATCACGAATGGTGTCTCCATCAGGTGGTGGTGCAAGGTCTCTTTCAACACTGGGGAGAGCCTAGTTTAGATCTGTTGGCCACTGCTGAGAACATGCAATGTCAGCTGTTTTGCATGCTGGAGTTTCCAAGGCGGCTCTCACTCAGAGGCTTTTCGTCTCAATTGGAGCTCAGCCAGCTGTATACCTACCTATGTCCATATCACTCCTGTCTAGAGTGCCCAAGAAGATGAGGAGCGACCGGGCCCAAGTCATTCTTGTGGCTCCGGACTGAGCACAGAGATTCTGGTATCCAGAGCTGCTCCAATTGAGCATCGATCCTGCAATCATCCTCCCCCTTCGGGAGCATTTTCTGTCACAGCAGCAGGTTAGGCTCCTACACCCGAACCTGTGAACTCTACACCTTCTTGCGTGGGGATTGAGCGGTGGCATTTGATGGCATTCTACCTTCCTTCCAAAGTTTGCAATGTTATTTTGGTGGCCAGGCGGGCCTCCGCTAAGATAGTGTACAACTGCTTGTGGAAAAAATGTCTACAATATTGTACAGAAAGGTGTATTGATCCTCTTTTTGCTTCCCTCAAATGTTGCTCTTTATTTTGACCCTTGCTGAGCACTAGGCTTTCTCAAAGGGTACCTTTTGGCTCTATTTGCCTTTCTGAGACTGCCAGACCAACCCTCATTATTAAATATCCTTTTGTAAATAGAATCCTCCCCTTTCATTATGCCTCAGTGGGACCTTAATTTGGTTCTTGCCTTCCTGATGTGTGCTTAATTCAAGTGTCTGCACAACTACCCCCTCCGGCTGCTAACCATCTAAACTGTCTTTTTAGTGGCAATTACTTCTGCCCGGAGGGTGATCGAATTGCAGGCTTCGTCATCCAAGCTTCCTTACCTGACCATATTCCCTGATAAATTAGTGGTTCGTACTAGGGCCTCTTTTCTGTCGAAAGTGGTAGTGCCATTCCATGTGGGGCAATCTACCACCATGCCCACTTTCCACGCTCCTCCGCACCCCTCCAAAGAGTAACGGCTCCGCTGGACCCAAACAGAGCATTGCCTTTTTACCTTGACCGCACTATAGAGTTCATGGTGGACGACTAGCTCTTCGTGGGATACGTTGGAATGAAGAAAGGTTGTGCTGTGTAGAAGAGGACAATCTCGCGATGGGTCACCCTGTGCATCAAAATGAGCTACGCTGTAGCCTAAAAGTAGCCTACTGAAGGCTTATGGGCTCATTGCACCAGAGTTAAGTCTGCAACTGCGGTGTTGCAAAGTGGAGTTCCAGTTCTCTACACTTATCAGGCAGCAACGTGGGTGTCCCAGCACACGTTTACCAAGCACTACTGCCAGGACAGTCCAGTCCGCAGGGAGTGCCTTTTAGGTTGCTCTGTCCTGCAGGACTTCCTGGTCTAAACTTGCCTGCAGTCCTTCTTCTAGGGAGGGGATTTTTCGGGTATTCGCAGCTAGATGTGTCTTATCAGATGGACAAGTTACTTGCCTTCAGTCACACTGTATCTGACAAAGACCTGATCTAGCTGCAGATACCTTGGCCACCCAACCACCCATCTTCCACGCACTGTGGACAGGTTTCTACGGTCAGGGCTGATCCCTTTCAGGTCCCTAGTTGTTCAGAAACACACCAGTGCCTATGCACTTCATGACTCTGCGCTTCTGATGTGGAAAGTCGTAGAAAATTACTGCCATCAGGGCTCCGAGGTGGTGCCTATATAGGTGAGGCAGACATCACACCGGCACAGACTACGTCACACAGAGCCGACCGACACCACCTACTGGGGTATTGCATGAAAAAAAAAAAACTTCTGGATTCAGTCTGATGCCCGAACAATTTTAAAGTAAGAAATCTGAGACAAGATCATGTCTCTACCAGATAACTACCAATGGTAAGTAATTTCTCCGTCAGAACCCAAGAAATGTCCACACATTATGCATTTAGGTAAATCTGAGCCATCGTAACCAATAACTTAGAAAGAATGACCTGCTGTCTGGATTTTGAATTATTTTATGTCCTTGGAAAAGGAAAAGAGGAACCTCACATGTGAAGTCTGGGTTGAGTGCACTTTCCAAACTAGGCATCCGTTTATAAATGGAAATCGGGTCACATGGGTAGCTATGGATTTGTTTCCCTAGGTCTGCAAACAGAGTAATGTAAATTTGTAGTTTATAGTGTTTATATATAGCGCTTACTACCCCTAACGAGGCTTTGAAGTACAGTTTGGCAAGTAGCAGGCTACTCCAGAACCCAATGTTAGTGGTTTTGTCCTGTGGTTATTCTTAATTATTGTGATTAGTAGAGTGCTCTACAAAAAAATGACAAGTATTTACCGGAGTTAATTTGTGATAGTTTATATTAATACCATTTGGGTGTTATCATTAGTAAGGGCTAGGTGGCTTCAGGTGAATGGTTTGTGAGATAAATAGGCTGGCGGGGATTAGATAGTGTAGGGTTGTGAACGCACACATTGGGTACACTTGTCTGTTAATGAGACTGCAATCAAGCACAGTTGTGGAGGTATATTTAAGCTTCAGCCTGAGGGATGCAAAGCACTTGGCTTCCAAGTATACGCTGCCAGAGGCAGCTGGCACAATCTTTTTGCACCGTTTGAGCAGTCAGACATGGGCGCACATAATATAATGTGTAAGTTAAGCTAAAGCAAAACATTAACGGGAATCTTATCAAAGTATGAATACATTCTCGCAGTGCTGAGGAAAGGTGCGGTTTTGACATCTTCTGTTTTTCATCCTTTCTTGCCCATCAGATCCTTCTACTCTTGAAACAAAGAGGAAGCTAACTAGAATACACAGTTGCTGACTCCGAAACTTGGCAGGTGGATTCCTAATAAATCTGACCATCTCGCCTAACCTAGTTACCCTCCGATATTTGACCATTTAGGCCTGGGGTTCAAAACCGGATGCCTCCCCTAAAGATTTGAAACTCGACACACCTGCATGGTTTATTTGAACTCACAATCTTGGGTAGTTCTGGTAACCTCGAGAGAATGAATATCCACGTCCTCTAGTCCTCCTTTTTTTTTTTTTTAAAGACTACTCTGAGTTTCCAGAGCAGGACCTGCTAATCTGGTATGGCACTTTTACATAACGCAATTCTGTGATTCACAGTTTTATAAATATGCTCCTTTGTAAATATCTTTAAAAAAAGGTTAGTTGAAGCACCGCCTTACATAATAGTCCTTTATACGTTTTGTAATGGTTCAACACAGATAACTAGAGCTCTGAATTGAATTAAGTCCTCAAATTACCCATTTGTTTTATTTATATGCTGTATATATTTTTCATCCTATCAAAATTGATACCTTGTGCTTTTGTATGCTTTAATTCATATATTTTATGCTTCTCTATATGCATATATGTAGTTAACGTTGCTCCACCCCCTTTCTAGACAAGTTTGTGCTCTTCTAACATAAGATGTAATGAGGATAATGTATCCAATTTGCAGACCCATCCTGTACATTTTTAGAACTTAAAACATCAATAATTTATAATAATAAAAGCGAATCCTGTGCTGCTTAACTGTTGAAACCAGCGTTAAGTTACTCATGCTACCAAACTAGCACATATCCGTTTTTTCCTGGTTTTGAAGTTGTGACCTATACCAATCTGGCATATTCTTTGATTGTCGTACCTTCTATGCTCTCGAACATTTTATTTCGGTTTGTGTGACACTTTACATATCATAATTCCACTGCACAAGTCAATCACTGCTCCCCATTCATGCTTTTTGCCTAACCCCATCAACTCTGTACTATATTCCTTTTTATATTTTTCTGCTGGTGTGTGTGATCATGCATGGCGTCTTCATCTGCTCAATCTCATTTTTCATGATTTCTCTTCAGAATGCCCTTTTGCCTTCTATCTGCGCCAAAGTGTATCATTAACCAGATTTTTTTTTTTTTTTTTACTCAGCACGTGATCTGGTCTTTTGGAGAGATGTCAAAAAGTCTGGTGTTGTCTTTGGCACAAGCCTTGTTCTGCTGCTGTCGTTGGCAGCGTTCAGCATCATAAGTGTGGTAGCATACCTTATCCTGGCGTTGCTCTCAGTCACCATTAGCTTCCGTGTGTACCGATCTGTCATCCAGGCTGTTCAAAAGTCAGAAGAGGGACATCCATTCAGGTAAGGCCCTTCATCCTGTCGTTGCCTGTGGCTAATTTACATTTTTGGCAAGCTCTTGTAATTAACAGACCTGCTTAATCTGTATCTGTTTGTTTTCCGATATCGTTTTTTTTTATCTATTGTGATGAATCAAGTGATCTACATTTCATAATTTTCCAGTTGCTACATTTCCTTCCCAAAGTTTACACATGCCCACCTTTTCCTTTCTGAAGGAAAAAATGTTTTTACAAAAGGTTTAAAAAAAAATTGTATAGTCTGTCCTCTGTTTTTAGTGACTTCCTCTGTGCAGTTTTCTTACCATTGCTTTGTGTCTCGTATTCATTTCAGACCCTGGCTGGATGTGGACATCACTGTGTCCTCGGAGGCCTTCCATAACCACATGAACACAAGCCTTGTGTATGTGAACAAAGCCCTCAAGAAGGTCATCCGCCTCTTTCTGGTTGAAGATCTTGTAGATTCTTTAAAGGTAGGTGAAGAAGCTATATTGTAATGGTATCCTGCCTTTTGATCAGTGTTTGTTCAACACTGATTCTTGCGTAGCTTTGTTTTTAAATCTGTTTAGTATGTAGGGGGTGATCCTCCTGTTCCCAATTTGTAGGTTGCTGGAATAACCCCACGGTTTGAAACCTGGGGTATTTAATCAATTCACAGGCTTATATCTCCTGCAGACAGTCATTTTTTTTTATACACACCTTGTAATGGTTCAGATGGTCTATTTATTTAATATACGTGGAAGTGATCCGAATACCAAATATGTAGCTGACATTGTTTACAAAAATTGAAAGCTTAACCTTTCTTCATGGCTAACTTATTAAACCATTCCATTAATGGATTGGTCTGAATCTTCCCTGCCACAGGGTCAGTATTTCTACTGAATGTCTGTAAAATTTGAATGTCCTTGATAAATATGGATTCGGGTCCATAATCTTTTTTGAAGTTGCTTTGAAAAAGTGTAATGATGCTGTAAGTGATTTTTAATCAGTTTGACAGCCCCACTGTCTAATATTGCAATATAATGTACGTTGCTTGTGAGCAAGGTCCCCTAATGGATCTGGGAAAACGGAACAAAAGGCTTGGAACTTAATCCTAGAATTCCCTTTACAGTGAGCTTGATGGTGTGGTCACCAGCAAAGATGTGTTCATTACTCGCATTGGAGATGTCTTCACTTGGTCAGGTGAAGATTCTAGGATGAATACTTAACTTCTCCAGTATTTGGGGTGTCTTTCATAGATTCACATGCTTGAATATTCCCCGTCGTCGAAGTGGGAGTCCCACGGTATATATAAAAAGCAATAAGTATCATGTATATATACATATACACATACCTAACCACATAAGAGTATATACATACCCAAATAAACATATATATATAGTTCAAATAACATATCAAGTTAAAAATACCATAGGATAGCATTGAGACATAGGAAAGCATAGAGAAAAAGAATCACTTTGCTAACATATCACTGTCACTTTATAGTCCAAACTCCAGCCAATCAGGCGCTAGCACCCTCTAGAACCTTCTCCTCAGAGGCTCAGGCCCTCAGATTTTCTACCGCACGTCGTGTGAAGGGAGTCTCCCTGAGCTCTGCTCAGTTCATCTGGTTTGAGGTTTTTTATCTCTCATCATGTCTGCAAGTAAAATCTCTTTTCCGTCCTTGTTCATCTTGCGGAAAGTCAAGACTTTTCTCTGAGGATCCCCATGAGAAATGTATTTATTGTCTGTATCCTGATCATAAGGTGGCTAATTGTAAGATCTGCAGAACTTTCTCTCACAAAACTTTGAAAGATAGAGAAGGTCGCCTTTTAATATGACTTCAAAAACTAAAGGACACAGACAACCCACTTTCTGAGGTGGAAAGTGTAGCCTCTGTCAAAACAGGAGTCTCCTCAAAGCGTGGAAGTGTCCAGGACTTGCCATCTCCTTTTCTGAAAAAGAAGAGACTTCACCTTGAGGAAGTGTCTACAGGCAAAGTCTCTGTCTCCACGTCTGCGCCCCCGAGACGTAGCTCTCAGGCGTCTGTGACTCCGTCAGCACATGTTTCCAGTCAGAAACTTTCAAAACCGTCGACGGGCCCGTCGACGGCACCTCCGTCGACGAGATCGGCTACTTCATCAGCCTCGGTGACGACGGTATCGAGTAGATATCCTTCGTCGACGACACTGACTTCGTCAACGTCTTCTCCGTCGACGATAGTATGTGTGTCTCTTAGAACTGTCTCGTCGACGATACCACTCACTTCTTCGTCGACGACTGGGAAGCTGGCGCTTCCGTCGACGTCCACAACTCCGTCGACGATGGGTAAAAAGAAGAAGAGGAAATCTTCCTCGTCGACGACAGCCTCGTCGTCGACGACAGCCTCGTCGACGACGACAGCCTCGTCGACGACGACAGCCACCCCGTCGACGACAGCCTCGTCGACGACGACAGCCACCCCGTCGACGACAGCCACCCCGTCGACGACAGCCACCCCGTCGACGGCAGTCCCGTCGACGGCAACAACCTCGTCGACGGCAGCTCCGTCGACGATCGCTTCGTCGACGGTCGCCTCGACGACGGTAGGGTCAAATTTTGCGACAATGCCATTGGTGCCAATGTCAACACCAGCACCGGGGTCTGTGGACAGCTCCTTAATGCTTCGTCGTAAGGCCATGCTAGACCCAGTTATGTTACCACCTGGACCACGGCCACCTCGTCAACTATTTCCCTCAGGGGATGAGGACGATTCGGATGAAGGCGATCAGTCTCTTTTTCGGGATGCTCATAGTCCTTCGGAGCTCCATATAAAATGCCAAGAGTCTGAGGAGGATGAATTTTATGAACAGGAAGAAGGGCAAAATACCTCTGCTCCGGTTCCTATGATGCAGCTTCCTGTGCAGCTTGTTTCCAACCTCCAGTATATGTTGGAAGACTATAATCGTAGTTTTCCAGCATCCCCTCAAAATACTCCACGTGAAGCGCCATCTGAGGTTCCACCTCCTATATTGCCAACGATACCCACGCCCTCCACACCTGCACTGCCTTTCAATGCAGAGGATGATAATATGGACAATCCGGATACGGAGAGGGCGAGCTCCCAGAGGACGACACTATGGCGGACTGGGATGATTACCAAATCAATTCGCCCGCATCACCGCCAAGGTCACCAGTCAACTCGCCACCTGTCGACATAACAGGGTTCCATCAGCTGATGGAGAGAGCAGCACAACGCTTTCACCTTCCCATGGTGGTTAGGGAAGAGGACTGTTTCTTATATGACTTCAAGTCCCAGCCTCAGAAACAAGTACGAGCTGTGCCAATCATAGACTTCATATGGAATGAAAGCCTAAAATTAATGAAGACACCTAATTCTATTCCGGCGGTGCTCCCACGCCTGGAGAAAAAATATAAAGCTCCGGATTCTTCCCCAGCCTGCTTGGTGTCTCAACCTAAGCCGGACTCAGTGATCACACAAGCGGCACAGCGCCGCTCCAAGAATCCATCATCTCCAATCTCGGCGCCTCCGGACCGCGACGGCCGTCGCCTGGATGCTATAGGCAAGAAATTTTCAACCATGGCGTCAACAACGGTCCGGGCTGCGAATTCCTTGGCTATCCTCGGCCGTTATGATAGACAGATGTGGTCGGACATGGCTGCATTGGTCAAACTTATACCGGAGGATTCAAGAGCGGAAGCTCAGAAAATCCTGCAAGAGGGAGAAAGGGCGTCATCCGAGATCATTGACTGCTCTGACATCGCATCCACCGGTTTTCGCCAATTGGCGGGAGCAGCCGTCCTAAGAAGACAGGGCTGGCTTCGGTCAACCTCTTTTCGACAAGAGGTCCAGGCTAAGATTTTGGACATGCCATATGACGGGGAGTCATTATTCGGCCAGCATGTAGAAGATGCCTTGCAAACCATTAAAAAGGATACGGATACGGCTCGTTCCCTCGGCACTCTACAGTTTTTAAGAAGCAGCCCTTTCGAGGTGCGCGCGGCCGCGGCACCTCCTCCTCATCATCATCCTTTCGTGGCTCCTCGTCCCAATACCGCTCGTACAATCAGGGGCAACAGCGGTACAATTCACAACCGCAGCAGTCCTACAGACAGCAAACTAGCAAGTCATACAGAGGAAAGTCGAATTACAGAGGAAATTCAACCAAGAAGCAGTGACTCTGTACGGAAAGAACTTCCTTTTCCCAGTTGTCCTCTAGTTCTTGTTGGAGGAAAAATCTCCCAGTTCTTTTCAACCTGGTCCTTAATCACTTCGGACCGCTGGGTCCTGGATATAATTTCAAGGGGCCACGCCCTAGAGTTTGTGAAGGTTCCTCCACGCACACCTCCATCCGGGCCACCACCCGCCCATCTCAGAGAACTTTTCAAACAAATCCAAATAATGTTAAACAAGGGTGCCATCGAAGTGGTTCCGAAATATCAAAGAGGGTTGGGATTCTATTCCCGTTTTTTCCTCATACTAAAGAAATCAGGGGAATGGCGTCCGATCCTCGATCTCAGATTGCTCAACAAATTTCTCAAGACTCAGTCCTTTCGGATGCTCACATTGAAGGACATCCTCCAATTCTTTTCTCAGGAGGATTACATGACAACGATCGATCTGCAGGACGCATATTTCCATGTGCCCATTCTACCACGCAACAGGAAATACCTACGGTTTCGAGTGGGCCACAGGGACTACCAATTCAAAGTCCTACCCTTCGGACTCTGCTCAGCCCCGCGGGTCTTTACAAAATTCCTAGCCCCGGTGGTGGCTCACTTACGACAAGAGGGTATTCAGATATACCCCTACCTGGACGATTGCCTCATCAAAGCTCAATCCTCTCACCAGGCGGCCCTCGATACCCAGCGCTGTCTCGATCTGTTTCAGTCCCTGGGGTTGTCGATCAATATACAAAAATCTCAACTCACGCCGACTACGTGCAAGACTTTTCTCGGCGCTTTTATCAATACGAGCACAACCATGGCCTTCGCTTCAGCAGAACGTCAGGAACGGATTCAACAGCTTGCGAGCTCCATCGCAGCAAAGCAGTCAGTTTCAGTCCGCATATTAAAATCCTTTCTGGGAATGGCGTCCTCATGCATCGCTTTGATCCCTCTCTGCAGACTAAAAAGTCGCATCATCCAAGAGGAGTTAGACAAGCAGTGGCGCCAGGTTTCCGGTTCCTTCAACGATCAGGTCGTGGTGTCACCCCGCATGGCTCAAGCGCTGCATTGGTGGACTTGTCCTGCCAACATCGCAGCAGGAACATCCTTTCTGTCGTCAACCCCAGAACTCGTCCTTACCACGGACGCATCCATGGAGGGTTGGGGCGCACATTTTCAAGATCTATCCGTCAAGGGCCTATGGTCAGCGGCTCAGCGTTGCTGGCACATCAACAGACTGGAACTGATGGCCATTTTCTTGGCGTTGAAATCCTTCCGCCTGCAATTCCAAGGGAAGTCAGTCCTCATTCAGACGGACAACACCACGTGCATGCACTACCTGAACAAACAGGGCGGGACAAGATCTCCACTGCTCTCCAGTCTGGCGCAGAGGATTTGGAGTTGGGCCATACTCCATCAGATGACGTTACAAGCAATTCATCTGCCCGGCATTTCCAATACTCTGGCGGATGCACTCAGTCGGTCAGCATCATCAACCCACGAGTGGGAGTTACATCAACCGACGCTGTAATTCGTCTTCAACCTTTGGGGTCACCCGACAATCGACCTCTTCGCAACCCTGCAGAATGCAAAATGCCAGTCCTACGCAAGCTGGTTTCCCCACGAAGGGTCGTGCGGAAATGCCCTTTCGATCAATTTGTACGGGATATTTGCGTACGCTTTTCCGCCGATTCCGTTGATTCCACGAGTGCTGCGGAAGATGAGACAACAACCGTGCCATGTACTTCTAATAGCTCCACGGTGGCCTCGGCAGGCATGGTTTTCGGAGTTGCTTCTCCTATCCCAACGCGAGCCCATCCTTCTCCACCTGAAGCCGGATCTGCTCACAATGAACGATGGTCGGATATGCCATCCGAATCCCAGATCTCTCAGCTTGTCGGCTTGGAACCTGAGCACCTTGAATTTGCTCATTTGAACATTCCTCCAGCCTGCAGGGAGGTGTTAGCTAAGGCAAGAGCTCCATCCACAGTGAAAACGTATAAGCTCAAATGGAAGCGATTTTGTCATTGGTGTGCTTCTGCCCACATTCATCCTGTGCACGCTCCTCCAGAACACATTCTGCCGTTCTTCCTACAACTAGCGCAGTCTGGATTATCGCACTCTACCTTAAAGGTCTTTCTAGCGGCAATATCTCGCTTCCGACAAGATGGCTCGTCCTCTCTCTATTCATCCAGAGTCATACAACAATTTTTCAAGGGTCTCTTCCGCATGTTCCCGCCCATTCGGCGTCCTCCACCCACGTGGCGCCTGAACATCGTGCTGGCTCAGCTTATGAAGGCGCCCTTCGAACCTATCCACTCAGCGGATGTCAAATTTTTAACTTGGAAAGTGGCCCGCCTCCTTGCTCTGACCTCTTCCCGCAGAGTCAGTGACATTCACGCTTTTACAATAAAGCCTCCGTTCCTTCAATTCAGATCGGATTGTGTCATCCTCCGCACTAATCCGGTTTTTATACCTAAAGTGCCATCCGATTTCCATCTTAACGAACCAGTGCTCTTAAAGACTTTTTTCCCGCATCCACAAACCCCGGCGGAGCAAAGCTTACACTCTCTGGACTTGAAGAGATGTCTAAAATTCTACATTAGCAGGACTCAATCCTTTCGCAAATCTGACCAGTTGTTTGTGGCCTACGGGCGTGCTTGCAAAGGACAATCTGTCACCAAACCTACTATTGCCCGTTGGGTTTCATCAGCAATCTCTTTTTGCCATCAAAAGGCTGGTAAGCCTCTGTCTTCGGGAGTGAGAGCCCATTCAACGAGGGCTATGTCATCTTCCACTGCCCTGTTCGCTGGTGTGCCCATCCATCAAATATGCCGGGCAGCTACGTGGTCCAGCAGGCACACGTTTACGAAGCACTACTGTCTGGAATCCATTAACGAAGCAGACACGGCTGTGGGACAGGCAGTTCTACGAAATCTGTTTAAATAAGGTGAGCCTCTGCTACTTCCCTCCTCCTGGGGTATTATTATTATTATTGCGCTTTAAATACATTGTTTGTATTACATGCAATATCAATACGGCTTGGTCAGCCGAATACTGTTTACTGCTTACTATTCTATTCAAGCATGTGAATCTATGAAAGACACCCCAAATACTGGAGAAGAACAAATGTTACTTACCTGTAAACTGTGGTTCTCCAGTATTGGTGTCTTTCATAGATTCACATGCGACCCACCCTCCTCCCCTCAGAGGCTCTCTTCTCCTCTTTCGGCTCTATGGTCACTCTCGTGCTCGAAAATCTGAGGGCCTGAGCCTCTGAGGAGAAGGTTCTAGAGGGTGCTAGCGCCTGATTGGCTGGAGTTTGGACTATAAAGTGACAGTGATATGTTAGCAAAGTGATTCTTTTTCTCTATGCTTTCCTATGTCTCAATGCTATCCTATGGTATTTTTAACTTGATATGTTATTTGAACTATATATATATGTTTATTTGGGTATGTATATACTCTTATGTGGTTAGGTATGTGTATATGTATATATACATGATACTTATTGCTTTTTATATATACCGTGGGACTCCCACTTCGACGACGGGGAATATTCAAGCATGTGAATCTATGAAAGACACCAATACTGGAGAACCACAGTTTACAGGTAAGTAACATTTGTTCATATGGAAGTTCTTCTTGCCGTATGTGCAAGCAAACACTCTAAAACAATGAGGTACAGCCATTCAGATTCAGGTAGCCTGTTCTGGTCTTCAAAGAAAGCAGTTGGAACTTTCATTATGAACCACAGCTTTTTGGAAAAGGAGGGATGGGGAGTTGAATGATGTAATTTATGTTGTCTTGATTATTTTGCTCTGGTCCTTGTATGAATATAGTAGTGATTGTACATTGCCAATATCTGATTTGAACAGTGTTACAGCATGCTAAAACCAGATTTATATCTTGTAATGTACCCAGCTATATTGACATGAACGGCCATGGAGTTGTAGACTTCTTGCAAACCAGGAAATGATCCACCACTGCAGTTTACCATCCTTTGTAATGTGTATTTATTGTTGTGGCTAGTAGCACAGTTGAACATAGGCTACACTGTTGTATTGTAGCCACTTACCTATGTCTTTTGTTTCACCCCATAGTTGGCTGTCTTTATGTGGCTTATGACATACATAGGTGCTGTCTTCAATGGAATTACTCTCCTTATTCTCGGTAAGTGACTGAGAAATGGCACGTAAAAACACTTCCCTGTGAATTTTCAGATTTCACCCTTAATACCTTTTTGTGGGTTTTAAGCAAGGTGCAACATTGCATAAATGTTTGTGCAATGAAACCAGAAGTCAGATGCTGTGCATCATTTTGAGATTTATTGGTTGATCTTAGAATGTTGTCCATGATGTATGTGTTCACAATAGATAGGCGTGCTTAAAATGAATCCCTGTTGTAGACCTGGTGCCTACAGTTCCAGTACAATGCCCTCCCCCCCTCCCTCCAATCTTCGTATATTTGTGGGTTTTTATGACCCGTGGCCAGGAAACATCAATGGTATCAGCATGCCAGTGTATGGTGAAGATGCTTGGTAAATAAGGTCTTCACACACCACACACAGGTGATTTTTATTTTTAACCTTTCTCGGACTTGCATGACTGGGTCAATGTGCCATTTAATTCTTGGTTGTAGTGAATTTGAGACTTGAGCCACAGGTCGAGCGAGATGCAGATTTAGAGACTCCCTTGTTTGCTTCTACCATAGTCTTGAAGGCATAATAGATGTAGAAGAAGTTGGACCAAGAGGAAATGCCCCCCAAGAAAAGAAAGACACTGAGCCTTGGGGTGATAAGTTTCCTTCCCTAGGTTTAGTGAGAACGTCAGCCCAGATCATTTTGTCAATTGAGAACCCCCAAGCCCAGGACCCTTAAGACAAGTAACACAGGAAAAAATTGACAAATCTCCCAAAAGAGTGCAAATTCCAATTATGCTATTGGACGTAGGGCATCCACCAGTTGGAATGTGTTGAGGCTCAAACTTAGCCCCTCTACCTCTAGTCAAAAAGCGTTCGGCAAATACAAAAATCAACATTTACATCCTGTGTCGAAATAGACCTGGTGCTTAGTTTAAAAGGGCAAATTTAACCTGATTTCAGGCTCCGCACCAGAAAATATACAGCCATGCGGGTTTGTTTAGGGAAACTAGGTTTCGTTTGGCTGAGGCTTTAAATACAGAACTAAATTGCATGAATTCCCTAGCAAACGCCCAGAGATGAATCTTCTGGAGAGCAGCACCTTTTTATTGGCCATGCTAGAGTATCCATTTACAGTGAGGTGCGACAAACTTGTGAGGATATAGATTGGAATATTCTGGACAAACATAGGCTTGTAGGGTAGTCTCAACTACATAATGTTTTATATCCAACCTTTTGCCCTTTCTGCTCACTGCCAAGTACTGTTCACAGCCACATATGCTTAGCCAAGTCAAACATTTTCAGGAAAAGAAAAAATACAGCATACTAATTAGTCCGAGGTGATTATTCCTACATGTTTTGATGTTTAATTGGCTAATTGTAATCATTGGCCCTGCATTTGTCAGATCAACTCTTTAATACGCTGTGTTTTGAAAGGGTACTTCTGGTGACACAATCCCTTGTATAAAGGGTTTTTCAACTGTCATGCAAAATCTGTTTATACTGCTATCTAGATAACATGAGTAGAAGAGCGAGAACAAGCCATTTTAAAATGTCAGTTATACTTTCATTCCTAAAGAGTGTTCATAGGGGTAAGCCCCCATTACGCATCATAGAGCCAGACGTATGTCAAGTGATCGTTATTGCAAACTTCATGGTCTCCGATCCTCTGCTGATGAGCCAAAGTGAGTTTTTGATCATTTTTAAACCTGCCACTCTTCTGAAATAGAAGGGTTTCCAAATTTAAAATCACTTCATTGTCACATAAGGAAGTGTCATATGTTGTCATAAAAAACATGGCTGGTATCTAGAAACACTAGACTGCAACATATTATACTATTGTATGCCCGAGTAAAGTAAAACACAATGGGTTATTTCAGATAGGGGTTTAGCACATCCAGTCCATGTAATATTTCACGTCTTATTAACAAATGCTGAATTATGTTATGAACAACTGACATAAATTTAAGGATTTAACAGTCCTGGTAGAGGCAGTCGACCCAAACTGGGCGCATGGTACCAGCCAAAACCTATTGATGTTGACCAAATGGTAGGGTGTTAAACCAGGCCCATCTACCTTTGTTATTTTAATCCTTTAAAGGGAGCTAAAGAACACATCAAAAAATTTGGAGTTTTCTTGATTCATATTATAATACCTTGTGCTCCTAAGGATGGAATGAGCTCCACCTAAACAGGAATAATTGTTGGGTGTTATATTTTCCCTATGTTAAAGAATGCTCAAATGTGGGTGAGGTAATTTCTTAGAAACAACAGGATTTATTCTACCTTAGATGGTTATATTGGGTGCCAACTTTATTTGGCGTGAGCCTCTTCTAGCTTTAAAAGGTTTGCATTACTCCACCATCCAGATGTTAGGTTGGGAAAATCCTGACTGAGAAACTCTTTAGCTTTGTGTGATGAACATAAGTGAAGTCTGACCTGTTTAAGCCTGCCGTACCCCTTCGCCTTCTTTCCAACTTGATATTCTTTTTCCGCTATTGGGTTTGGAAGGAAAAAACTTGTTGTGCACCAGGTCCAGATTCACCAGAGGGCATGAGGTCTGATCCCAGAACCAGTAGAAAAGATTCTCCTCGACAGAGGAGACACCCAAGGCATCTGAGGAAATCCTGTTTTTTTAAGAGCTTCGATCCACGTGGTATCACAGAATATACTATTTGGAAGTTAGGGTGATTCCTTGGTCTCTACTTTGCCTTCAGTCTTATCACATGGAAAGCACCCCATTTAAATTTTACCCAGAGTCTCTAAAAACTAGCTCATACTGAATGGTCACAGCCTCTGTAATCTGCCTACCAAAGGAACATAAATGCAAGACTGGAGCTCAGATTCTGAAATTAAGAGCAGAGCACCGCTATGGCCCAGGAAAATGCGTGTCGGTTGTCTCCACGCAAACTTTTAGTTGAAGAGGGCTAAGACACTTTGGAGGGTACAGATACGGCACAACAGCAAATCCATGATCTGGACATTGAAGATACAACTCCAGCAGACATTGATTTAGTCTAAACCCCATTGAAAAATTATTTGTATGCTATAAAAGCAACAAATTCATCCGGAGTACAACTCTTTGTTGCTGAAAATTAGACCTATGGCCAAACCAGTGCTATTGAAGATAATGACAAACCAGTAGAGACTCAACACACAGCTCAAAATCAAAAGGTCCTGATGTGCTGAAGAAGCCTAAACCGTCTGGTATGGTCTTGAAAGAATCAAAATGGGAGAAACGTTGGGGGCAAAAAGCCGGCTTCTCTGCAATACTGAATGCCATGAAGACCTTCCATGATAAAAGCTGGTTTGAGGTTACAAAATGAAAGCAAAGTTGCGAAACTGAAGTGACAGCCCATAGACAAAGGTTTTTTTTTTTTTTATGAATAATAATGACTCCATTCAAAATTCCATGAAGGACTGACCTGAACGCCTTAGAGGTATAGCTAGAGGGGGGTTCGGTGAGGGAGACGGCACACAGGATCCATATAAAAAGAAATGGACATATTGACGCCACTCCCTATAGATGATACTTTCATTTAACTCTCTATTATCTGAAGCACAACAATTACGTTGTACAACTGGAGGAAGAAGTGGAAGAGGCATGCGGTCTGTTAAGAAGTGGAAAAACGTCTAGCTCCTTATGGAGCCAAGTGTTACTTACCACAGGTTAAGGAGCTTTTCAAGAAACTAGCCATTTGGAAACACATTACTACAGTTAGAGTGGAGAAGTATAGATCCTTTCCACTGGATCCCACATATACCATAGTACATGAAGAACCAGTTACAGTAATAGTAATGCCAGCCAGAAAGTGGGGTAGTAATGTAGCTGCTAGTATACTCCGACTACAGAGATGCTGGCTGCATTGGTACCGAAAATGGAGTGTTCTGTGATGACCAGACTTAGAATAGCAAACTTTACTGCTTTTTCAAGATATGGCCATCAACAAGGAGATCAGATGGGTCTAATCTTAACACCTCCCTAAATATTTTCAAAAAGTGTGTAGCCTAGGAGGGGAAAATCATATCCAACCTGTCCTTAAAATCCATTCTAGATTACGCAATATCGACTGGAGACAGTTGTATACTGGCATTGTTCTTTGAAGGAGTCGTATATCTGGTTTCAAGATGGTTGCAGAAGTAAACCTAAGTAACAGCCCATTTTTAATGTACCAGAACCAGTTGGAAATAATGACTGGTCTTCAGATAAAAATAACTCCAGAAGCTGACAGAGCCATATGACTACTGTTCAAGGGAGAACCTTGTGTTGTGAAATACATAACCCTAGGGTGGAAAATTGGAAATGCAGGACCTTTTTTCATGAAAACCAGTTGAGAGTACATCACAAAAGAAAAAAACATGTACAAAACTCAAAGAGCTGTGTTGAAGTACAAGGAGGCTCAGTATAGGAAGCTTTAGAAAGTGTACTGCTTTTTTAAAAAAAAGAAAAAAAGCAAGGGCCTACTCTCTATCTACTTTAACTGAAATTAGATCGAACTCTGATACTAATACTGGACCTCTGATTACTGAACCATTTTTAAAGGACGAAAAGATCAAAATGACCCTGCAAGAATTTGGAGACTACTTAGCAACTATCTACTTGAAAGTTCCCTATTTTTATATGCCAGTGAATCTCTATCACTGCATCACTAAATTACTGCAAGTGGGTATGGTCTGTACTGGTGGAGATAAGTTATCTATTCAAGGTATTACCCTGTGAAAAATGTTTCACTCTACAAGTGCTCTCAAAATCTCTTGTGATAGTAGCTACCCAAGTTAGGTGGCAGTGGTCCTATGTATACCCGCATCATTGTCTGAGAGAGGAAGTTTGTGCAATGCCATAAGAGCATCAACGCATTGATCCAATTGTTACCCAAACTGAGATTCAGTATCAAAAGAAAATCATCCCCGGTGCCAGATCAGCAGAAATATTTCCAGACATGTCTACCCAAGCAGTACTTATAACGACGAGAATTCTGGCATTGCAGGAATAGATTAGTCTACGGAAGATGGCAGTCTCACTTAGAGAACGGTGATGAAGGCAAAAAAAACAATGGACTGGAATGTGAGCCGAATAGTGCTAGTGGCTGAGAATAATTGAAATATTCCTCAGATCCTTTTTTTGTGCTCCTCTGTGCGTTGTCTTAATTGCAATGAGTGAGATTTGGGGCACATGGTCACTATGTCACAGGCAGGAAGCTATATTTTATTTACTAGGCTGAAATCGGTCTGGGGTTGCATGTGCTCCCAGTCAAAGGCGTTCTAACCTAACTATTCTGGCTGCATTGTTCAGTTAGAGTGGGATCAGGGCTGCGTACCATGTAATTACCAGTGGCTGAGATTCAACGCATAAACGTTTTATAACTCTGTACTGAACATCACAATTGCAGCACTCCACTGGCAGGACAGCTAAACCTACAAGCAGATGGATTAAGGGCAGAGGGGCATCGCTCACTAAGGACCGCTCCATCGCAATAATATTTTTAGGACATATTCAAAGGATAGGGAACACTGAACCTGTTTGCAACAGCAGAAAATGCAAAATGATAAAACTTTGCATCGTCAAATGGCAACAGACTGTCGGTGAAGTCTGTTACTACCCTGTCTCCCCACACCAGTATTACCAACCACAATCCACCAATGTAAAACATTAAAAATGCGTATGATTGTGATGACACCAATATGGGCAATGCAGCCATGGTAGTCCTCTGTACTTACTGTTTAGGGGACTGGTAGAGAGGCATCCAAACCACAAAAACCTATAGAATTTTAACACCTTAAAGTCCCTTGTAGTGACAGAAAACCTGATGATCTGCTGCTAAATGCATAAGGTTTCTCATCTGCCACAAACAGTATAGATCTGGAAATAATACAACCAGTGTTATTGAATACCTAATGCCTTGGCTAGATTGCAGTCTGGCGCACATCACTCCGGTGTTTATCCGCAATCGCAGCAGGCAACAGAAGGACAGTATAACTGACATCTGTTCATGCTACTAGCTATCAATACATTCCTTGTATGGGCTTTTCAAAATTACCCTGAAGATCTGTTCAACCACCAGTTTTGAAACTAAGCACAGTTTTCTAGTAAAACTATTCAAAGCTCCGTTTGCACAGTTGCACAAAGCTACCTTGAAACAGTTTAAAAACTGGGTTTTTAGTAACAATTGCATTGCTTTGCAAGATAAGTAATCTCTTAGCTGTTATGATACAGGAACAATATTCTCAAATACATAAAGATAAATTGGTAAAGAGTTAACCCAAAATTCAACCCTAGAAATTAAATCTGACATCTTTGTAAATTAACCTATCCAACTTAAAGGGCCCAGCAAACACTAAATGTTAGGGAGCCCATAATATATTAGATACAGGCTACAAAGAAAATTGAAAAGAATCTAAATGTTTGTGACATGCACTACAATCCATGGAGCAGCCAGTATCCAAAGCATCTAGAGCCAGAAGGATGATACAGACCATTCAAACATGCCATTAAATGGAAGGAAAACCTAAAGCGCATTAAAGAGCAACCCTAGCATATCTTGGTTATGTTTTTCCGAAAGACTAATGCACAGCTACAATATAATTATACAATGTCTTTCACACTGTCAGACATTTTTCTGGACATTCAGACAGGAAATCTGGCCCAAGAGGGAGTAGTCCATGTTTAAGACCTCTATATAGCACTACCCACCCATCTTGCATTAAAGATAAATGGAAAGAGGCACACACTATCAGTGGAAGGCTTGTGAATCGAGAGAGGATCAAACTGCATTAGAAACTGAGTATATGCTCTGTGTCGTAGACTCTGTGGTAGACTCTCAAAGAAACTGGCATTGGCAAAGCCAATAGGACTGTCCTTGTCACCTGTTGGCTTTGCACAATATTGTTGGCTTTGTGCAGCATCGTGGAAAAAAAAAGATATGATGCGGCTGCTGGCTGTGTTATTGTGTAGGCTCATCAATGTACGTTGCCTCAAGTGCACGCCTAGGAAATGATGGAGGCAACCTTATATTTTTCACTTAAACTAATTTTCCTCCGTCTGCTTTCCTGATTTGCAATCTCCAGACGAGATCTATTTAGATCCAAAGTACAGGAATCTGGATTATTTTCTTTACAAGGAAACCCAAGCTTCTATTTGTAACCTTTGTGGGTATTGACACAATTATCCACTTTTAATAGAGCATGTCCTTGTTGATAGTATTATGCATTACTAAATGCCAATGAATGTCCACAAACCACTCTAGTGAACCTGTGAAAACATACCCTGCTGACTTTCTCAAGAGTGTCTCTTTTGGGAATTGCATGGCTGCTTCTTGGGGGTTGATCCATATGTTTCTTGACAGTGTCTAGAACCTAAATCCAGAGCCAGCCAAACTTGCCTAAAACTCTTGTTGCATAGTTAGTTTTTATCTTCTTTGCTTCCTTTCTTCGTTGTTTTAGCTAGGGCCCCAAACCTTTTTATTTTTTATTTTTATTTTGTGTTGCAGTTGCTTAATGTTTTATGTAAGGATTTAAATTTGATCAGTCCGCTTCAAGACTGCCAATTTGTTGACTTAAACTGACCAGCTTTTCCCTTTTACATATAATTTTAAATTAGAAGTTTGGACCAGAGATTAAAATAGTGCACGGTTTCCTTTTACCCAAAGTTAACAAACTGATTTTAGGAAAAAAAAGCAAAGGCCTGGGAGGCAGGGTTGTTTTAGACTTTGGAATTCTTTATCTTAAGATGGTGCCTCCAGTTGCCACACCTAGGCTGAGATATTCAGTGTTTACAAATGTAATGGTTGATCCTGAAGCCAAGCTTTTATTTTTTTGACAATGAAACTTTTCTTATGCATCGCTCTGTATTTCACATTTACGCATCACTACCTTTCTGAAAACCTTTTTTGAACATTGTCTGATGGTTAGCAAATGTGACTGATGATAAACTCTTCTCTTTCCTCTTCCCCCCCCAGGGCTGTTGCTGGCTTTCACAGTTCCAGTCATTTATGAAAAATACCAGGTACTTGGTTGGCAAAGTATTTTGACACATTTATGGCCTATTGTGGATAGTACCAAACACTTTGTAACAGAAGCTTTGGGTGTTTGTGTAATATTGTTTGGTAATCAACCACGAGAAAAATGCACTCTGCTTAGATATGGAGTGGAGATTTTTATCTTGTGGAACAATAACCAGTCTGTGTATTGAGGAGCTCCAAGTCTAAAATGAGCTTGTCTGCTGTTTGTGCTCCCAAGCCACTTTGGTATTACAGATCATGCTCACATTTTCTCAAGGGGTTATTTGGTTGGTGTCCTTGCCCCATGCAAATGGGGAAACACCGTCTTACTGCACCGTATTAGAGCTGAACGCAGAGAGAAAGGAGCGGTCAGGTAGCATACTGGAAAGCGGCAAAGAGGATTTTGTTGAACCACCAGACACCCTCCTGCAGGTCAGTTCAGTCACTCTCTGCACGTGCCTGGGGGAGTAAGGTGAGAATCTTAGTCTCCCTTTCAAAGGCAGGCCAGGTTGCTGCCTGCAGTGAAAGGCAGACTGGTGGCTTTATAAGGCTGGTCAGTTTTTCTTTCTCGAATACTCTTTCCCAAGAGCAAACGTGTGTTTACAGCTGTGCTGGAAGCAGCGCATTCATTGCTATAGTGCACTGATCTTGTCTGCAACCTCGGCATCCAGTTCAAGGTGTTCCACATTGCAGACCAGCACAGTTCGACCCATCTGTAATATGGACCCAGAATCCATATCACTAAGAGGGATACTTGCAGAGCTTCAAATAAGGCCCCATCAGGAAAAAAAGTGTACAGAACTGTGAGTAAATTGAGTTGCAAATAAAGCTGTCTAGTACAAATGAGCAATACAGAATTAAGTGAGTACAGTGATGCACACACAGCTCATGTATACACCGGCATACATATTGAGATGTCTGATTTGTGCGAGACAACCTAATTGGGTAGAGTAAGAAATTGAGCGCTCTGTAGAGGTTGCACACAGATCATGCATATGTATTCATTAGTTTGTGGGATGCCAAGTACTTGTTATTGAGCAATTGGTTGTGAGAGAATGGAGCACATACTACTGGAGGGGTTTTGAAAATCTTAAATATTGCAAGGTTTTGGGGATACAAACTGCTTTTATGGTTAATACTTACATTTAATATACAAGAAGCTCAGTCATTCTGCTTTTTATTTCTGGCTTATTTCATTTTTGGATCCGCTGTGCTAAAATGTTGCGAACTTACCTGAGGTGTCATACATAGACTTTCTTCCATCTTGATTCAGTGAGAAAGCCATGACGAAAAAGGTTAAAGCCCTTGTGTACCCCACTGCTCCCCCCAGTAAGGTATGAACATGGCAGGTAACAGTGGTGTTTTTTATATTTATGCCTGTCAAGGGTATACAGGGATACAGGCATTGCTTGTGTAGGGCACAGCTGGCACTGATCAGCGGAGAATAGTTTTACAATCACTCCAATGGATGCTCTGTACTTGCCACCAAGTCCCTATGGTTACTGTGCCCTTGACTCTGAGCCACTGATAAAGTTGTACTTCTGTTTCAGACCACAGCACACAGAAGCGGTCTTAAAGAACTAGGGCAAGGTGGTGGAGCATTGGTGCATGGCTGACTTAAGGGTGAGCCGGGTATTACAAAAGCCACAGACTTCAGCTTGGATGTAATTTTTGTTGAAGGTAGAGTTTGCATTGCAGATCTTAAATGATAGTCATAAACACTAGAATAATTCCCTGCTGCATGGGTGCACCGGTTAGCGCTTTTCATGCATACATTTCCTATTGACTTGTCAAACATGGTGTTAGTGCATATATGTCCTTATTATGACCAACACACTGTGATAGCTTCCAGGGCTAAATATTTTCTGGTAAACCTTTGAGCCCTTAATGAGCAGGGTCAAGCCTGCATTGTTGACTCTGATTTCAAGAAAGGTGTGAAAGTGCATGAAAAGGTAGAATCTCGTCCTCTATACAGGACTGTGACATCTGTAAGAAAATTTTCAAGAGTATTTTGAATGGTGAGAAGGCATCAGAATAGAGGAATGATGCAGGGCATGAGGGGGAAAGGAAGAGGAAAAGCATGGAGAAATCATCCTCTCATGCTTCCTGCTCCTGAGAAGGACACAAGTAGAGGGCCATGCAGAGATGGTAGCTCTTCAGGAAATCATAGACCACATAATTCTCGACATCTTTAGAGTGTTGTAAAAGGTAGAAGAGTCAACGTCAAGACTATAGACTCCGACATGTTCTATTGATCCCTTTCTACTTCCCAACGATGTAATGATTAGCATGCCAAACACCCTTAGTCTAAAAGATCCTCATTGTCTACTTCCAGCATTCAATATAGAAAGCTGGCGATTTAAATCAACAAAGCTGCCAGTGAAATTGGTATCTACACTGGCCAATATTTCAGGTCTATAGTATTACTATCACTGACATCTAAAAGATCACAGATTGATGTCGCATCTTAACATCAAAATAGAGGCGCCATAGGAGTCTAAGTTCCCATTGAAAAGGTTAAGACTGTCACAATAACCTATGTTGTGGATACCTATTACCTATGACGAGTACTCTGTCTCAGTCACTTATGTCTTTGGCCTGCATATCCCCTCTACTTTGACAATTCTTGGTCATCAAGGTGTGTCCCCTGATGCGAAACCTCATGTTCGAGGCATATGAGCTGCAGATTGTACACTTAGCATAGATCGCCATCTGGTGTTGGGCCCGGATGTTTGCAGTTTGTTTTTCTTCTTGGACAGTCTTTGGAAGTCACGAGTTTGGTGACTCCTCCTTCGGTCCGTACTGCGCATGGGCTTCGGCTCCATCCTAAGATTGTTTTTTTCCGCCATCGGGCTCGGATGTGATACTTCGTGCTCCGGCTTCGAACTTCTACGGTTCCAGCCTCGACGGAAAATCCTCGTTTCTTCGAGTTTCTTCATCATCTTCATCTCTCGAAGCGGCACTTTTCTCCATCCCGTACATCGGCACCGGCCTTCGGGCCCTCCTCGACTCCGGTCCCGGCCGATGGAAAGGACTCCGTTCAAAAAGTGCCCAAAATGTGGGTCTAAATTTCCCCACACCGACCTCCATCAGGTGTGTAATCTTTGCCTCTCTCCAGAACACGAGGCCAGAGACTGCCCCGCCTGTAAGTCTTTTCGATCGAAGAAAACCATCCGGGATCGAAAAGCTCGACGCACCATGGCGCACTCATCGTCTGCAGCTCCACCGGACATCTTCGGAGACGGCGCCGAAGCTTCGGGGCAAACACACACCGAGCAGGAAGAAGACGTCGTCCGCGCTTCCGAGGCCGACGACTCCGACGTGGAGGACATCACACCGGCGCAGCGGGCCGTGAGTACTGTGCCCCCTCCCACCCCCGCGCCCAAAACTAAAGAGACTCAGGTTACTCCCTCGCCTGCCGGCCTGGGCAAAACCAAGACCAAAGCTTCGATCACCCCACCTTCGGGCTCGGTGTCGAAGCATCCAAAGTCTCACGGCAGCTCGGGATCGAGCCAGCCGACGCCCGGTGCCGAAAAACAGCATCCGGCACCGAAGAAAGCAATATCCAGCTCGACTCCGAAGCCACCGGTGCCGAAGCCTGGACTCTCGGTGCCGACCAAACACAAACATAAATCTGTCGGCACCGACGCTCCGGCGCCGAAAACTCCTTCGACGCCGAAAAAACCGGAGGCCCCAAAAAAGCATGGCGCACACAAACCATCGAAGTCCTCGGTTCCGAAATCACCGGTGCCGACGGACGATTCGACGCCACTGGCTCTGTTTACACCAGACCCTCTACAAAAGACTCTGTCCAAAGATCCAAAGACTGGACTATTGACTTTAATTATCAAGAAAAGACGCCTTGATACTCCGGCTCCTCCTCCACCACCCAAACGAAAGGACTCTGCTACTTCTCCCCTCAGAGTGCCCTCCCCACTACCACCTCCCCTACCTCCTCCACCTCCTCCACCCCCTCCCCCTCCCAGGTCTCCGCCACCTTTACCTCACTACTCTCCGGCCCCAGATCCGGACGACGGGGACCCGGACAATTATCCGGCGGACGCCCCAATGGATCCCACTCCACCAGGGACCCCAGACCCGTGGGAGGATTACAATAACCCTGATGTACCAAATATTCCTCAGGACGACCTATACCCATCCAGGCCGTCTCCTCCAGAGGACTCCTTAGGGTTCCATCATTTAGTGCAGAGAGCAGCACACTACCATGGGGTGGACATGCACACTGAACCAGTGGAAGACGACTTCTTACTGGATACATTCGACATACAGGACAAATCCACCTCTATCTTACCCATGCTTAAGGGTGTCACCAAGCATGCCGCAGAGGTGTTCAAAGACCCTGTCAGGGCCAGGGTACTAAACCCTAGAATAGAGAAAAAGTATAAGGCGGCACCCACAGACCCTGCATACATTAAGGGCCCTGCTCCCTTAGATTCCCTAGTTGTCTCTACAGCTAGAAAGCGGGCTAACTCCCAGTCCTCAGGAGAAGCCCCACCGCCAGACAAGGAATCCAAACTCCTAGACGCGTCTGGCAAGCGCACCGCCTCTCAAGCTGCAAACATGTGGCGCATTGCAAACACACAAGCGCTACTTGCGCGCTATGACAGAGCACACTACGATGAACTTGAGGCTCTTAAGCAGCACCTCCCCGAGAAACACAAGCGTAGGGCTCATGAGCTAATACAGGAGGGTAAACTCATTACAAACACCTCCATTAAGTGTGCCCTCGATGCAGCCGACACTGCTTCTAGAGCCATAAATACCAGTGTCCTGCTTCGTCGCCATGCCTGGCTCAGGATCTCAGGGTTTAAGCCTGAAGTCCAGGCGTCCATACTCAATCACCCCTTTGACCAACAAACGCTCTTTCGGCCCAAGGTAGACGAAGCGTTGGAAAAGATGAAAAAGGACACAGACACAGCAAAGTCTATGGGGGCACTCCAAACACAAGCTTCTAAACGTTCCTTTCGACGCTCCTCCTTTCGTGGCACAGGCAGAGGCTTCTCCTCCGATAGCACCTCTACCTCCTACAAATCCCCTCCTCAAAATACCTTTTCAAAGGGCAACCAAAGGGGTGGTTACAGAGGCAACAACAATAAGGGCAGGGGCAAAACTAACACCCGTTCTGCCACCCCGCCCACACAATGACTTCCCTCCGCTCCCCCCAGACCATTCCACTCCGGTCGGGGGCAGACTACAAAACTTTATCCACGCATGGGAGTCCATAACATCGGACAAATGGGTGACCCAAATCATTCGGTCAGGGTACTGTCTCGAGCTAACATCTACCCCACCCAATATCCCACCAAGGCACCGCCCAATGTCTCAAGAACATTCCACACTGCTCAAACAGGAGGTACTCTCCCTCCTCCAAAAACACGCTATAGAGCAGGTCCCCATCAATCAGCAAAATCTAGGGGTTTACTCCCTATATTTCCTAATACCAAAGAAAGACGGGACCCTCAGGCCCATTCTGGACCTCCGGCCTCTAAATGCCTACATGCATTCAGACCATTTCCATATGGTCACCCTACAACAAGTCCTCCCGCTCCTCTGTCAGGGAGATTTTCTCACAACATTGGATCTGAAAGACGCATACTTTCACATTCCAATACACCCCTCTCACAGGAAATACCTCAGGTTCGTGGTGGACGGGCAACATTACCAATTCACGGTTCTCCCCTTCGGGGTCACCACCGCACCACGGGTGTTTACCAAATGCCTAGCGGTAGTAGCAGCACACCTCAGACGTCAACACATTCACGTCTTCCCTTACTTAGACGACTGGCTGATAAAAGCCGCGTCTTACCATCAATGCGTGCAGCATACAAACAGCACCATCCAACTGCTCCACCAGCTAGGCTTCACGGTGAACTACCAAAAGTCCCACCTCATACCATCTCACACAAAGCAATACCTCGGGCCACTATAGACACCTCCAAAGGTATTGCCTATCCAAACACAGCCAGAATCACAAGCATTCAAGCCTTACGCAAAACATTCCTTCCCCAACACTCTCTTCCAGCAAGAGTGTTCATGAAGCTCATAGGAATGATGGCGTCTTGCATCTTTATAGTGCCCCATGCAAGACTACACATGCGTCCACTTCAAGAGTGCCTAGCACAACAGTGGAACCAGGCCCAGGGTCAGCTGACGGATCTGGTGTTGGTGGACGGCCGCACACATCACTCTCTGCAGTGGTGGAACACCACAAATCTTTCAAAAGGGCGGCCGTTCCTGGACCCGGTTCCTCAGGTGATTCTAACAGCGCACGCATCGCTCTCCGGCTGGGGAGCGCACCTCCTACACCTCACAATGCAAGGTCTATGGACGCCACAGCAAAAATTGCTCCACATCAACCATCTGGAGCTCTTGGCGATCTTTCTAGCCCTAAAATCTTTCAAAAAACAGATTTCGGGCAAAGCAGTCCTCATTCGCACCGACAACATGACTGCAATGTATTATATCCAAAAACAGGGGGGGACACACTCTCCCCAGCTCTCCCGCTTAGCCCAGAGCATATGGAGATGGGCAATTCCCCAAAACATCTTTCTCCTGGCACAACACGTTCCAGGCGTACAAAACACCATGGCAGATCTGCTCAGCAGACAAACGCAACAACTACACGAATGGGAACTGCATCCGCAAGTTCTTCAACCATTCTTCCAACAGTGGGGGCATCCTCAGATAGACCTCTTCGCCACCCACGAAAACAAAAAATGCCCAAGCTTCGCCGCCAGATACCCACACCCATTGTCCAAGGGCAATGCGATATGGATGAACTGGTCAGGCAGATTTGCATACGCCTTTCCACCTCTCCCACTAATTCCATTAGTGGTCAGGAAGCTACAACAGCACTCCCTCACACTCATTCTGGTAGCTCCGACGTGGGCCAGGCAGCCGTGGTACACCACGCTCCTACAACTATCAGTGGTACCACATCAAAAACTGCACCTATCCCCATGCCTCCTAACCCAGAACCATGGAGAAATCAGGCACCCGGACCCAGCTCAGCTCAACCTGGCGATCTGGCTCCTGAAATCCTAGAATTCGGATACCTTAACCTTCCCCCTGATTGCATGAACATCATCATGGAAGCCAGACGTCCTACCACTAGAGCATGTTATGCCGCAAAGTGGAAAAGATTTGTTATTTACTGCCGTAACAATACAATCAACCCTTTAGATGCATCCATACAGCACATCATATGCTATCTGCTCCATCTTCACAGGTGTAACCTGGCATATTCATCCATACGCCTACACCTAGCAGCGATCGCTGCTTATCTACAAAACAGACAGCATTTATCTCTTTTCAGAGTGCCCGCTATTAAAGCCTTCATGGAAGGCCTTAAACGAGTAATTCCTCCCAGGGCACCACCTTCCCCTGTATGGAACCTAAATTTAGTTCTTACACGACTAATGGGTCCGCCCTTCGAACCAATGCATAAATGCGAGCTACAGTTTCTCACCTGGAAAACAGCTTTTCTCGTAGCTATCACTTCCCTTAGAAGGGTTGGTGAAATACAAGCGTTAACTATACAAGAACCCTTCATACAAATACATCACAGCAAGGTCATACTTCGCACAAATCCGAAGTTCCTGCCCAAGGTCATTTCCCCCTTTCATCTCAATCAATCGGTGGAATTACCTGTCTTCTTCTCGCAACCTCAATCTGTTGCAGAAAGAGCCTTACACACACTCGATGTAAAAAGGGCCTTGCTATACTACATACAAAGAACGCAACCCTTCAGGAAGACTAAACAATTGTTCGTCTCCTTCTCTCCACCACATAAAGGCAACCCCATTTCTAAATCAGGGATAGCTAGGTGGATTGTAAAATGCATACAGATTTGCTACCAAAAGGCTAAAAGAACATTATCTGTTCCGCCTAAAGCCCATTCTACAAGAAAGTTAGGGGCTTCTATGGCCTTTATAGGGAATATACCCTTAGATGACATCTGCAAAGCAGCCACATGGTCTACACCGCACACCTTCACAAAACATTACTGTGTAGATGTGCATCCCAAGCAGCAAGCTAGAGTGGGCCAGGCTGTAGTAAAGACACTATTTCAAACCACTGCAACGGATACCGGTGGTCGCCGCTAGGGTTGGGTACTGCTATATAATCTATGCTAAGTGTACAATCTGCAGCTCATATGCCTCGAACGGAATATGCTACTTACCAGTATGCATCTGTTCTTGGCATGTAGAGCTGCAGAGTTGTACACGCCCACCCGCCTCCCCGGGTACCTGTATCCGTTCCAGTACATCTTATTTAGATACTACACACATGGGTTTCTCACTGTGATTACCAAGCTCCATCATTTCCCTGTTGGCGAAAAACAATCTGAGGATGGAGCCGAAGCCCATGCGCAGTACGGACCGAAGGAGGAGTCACCAAACTCGTGACTTCCAAAGACTGTCCAAGAAGAAAAACAAACTGCAAACATCCGGGCCCAACACCAGATGGCGATCTATGCTAAGTGTACAACTCTGCAGCTCTACATGCCAAGAACAGATGCATACTGGTAAGTAGCATATTCCTTTTCAACCTCTTTCACCCATTCTCTGAAAATGGAGTAGAGGACTTATCTAAGCTTTCTCAAAATATGCCTCATGCTGTCACTTCCGTTCCGCATCAACTACCTTTCAAACCTTTAAGGCCAATAATCCTTACAGCTGTCTCATCCAAGATATAAAGGCCAATATCCCTCTCTCTGCTATGGAAAATACCACTCCATCCTCTCGCCACAGATCTCTATCATCTTAGGAGGGAGAAAAAGATAGGTTTTCTTCCAGATTTGGGTCTCTTCTGTCCGGCTCTGATACTAATACATCCTATACTTTGACTTTGTCAGCTGAATCACCGTTTCGTGTCCCTTCCATTGACCATATTATGACCTTTCACTAAGTACTAGCCAGGTAAGTGGTTAACTGAGCATTCATTTTGAGGCTCCAGAACTGACAATTTCTGTGATTCCAGGAACTTTACCTCCACAAGCCACTCCAAAACCGTTGCTGCCATTAGTACCTGGCCTGCATAACATTACAAAGGAAACGTTTCTCAACCTTGCCAATATAAAAGCTTCCACTATAAGCCTATTGAAGAAATGTATGGTGCCACAGCACGATCCAGATAGAGCCGAAACAGGATTCAATTATAGTAATCTCTGAGAATCAGGCAAGCTTCAGCTTTGAAAACTACGGCACTGCCAAAGCTAAAAACCAAAGGTCTGGGTGCTACTGGCTGAAAAGTAAGTGGTACAACACCTACACACTTGAACTGTCAGTGTGATAGCACTTCTTGAAAGGTATCTGAGAAATATGTGGGGGCATACAAAGCTTTATTGATGACCTGTTAACATCTGCAGCGAGACTTGGATGAAATGCTGCGTGAAAGTTCATTGGCCTCGAACCGTATTGTAGGAGTAGCATTGGATTCAGCACAATTGGTAGCTACTGGATACTATCATAGTATATACATTCGCAGACCCTCCATGCTCTGCCTTACCACCTTAAAGCTGGAGGCACTGCTGAAAATGATAAACTTCCACTTTTCAGGGTCTGCCTTGTTTGAGCAACACAGCGAAAGAGGTACTAAAGATGAATGCAGCAGAGTCTCTAAGGGCAGTGGGCTGTGAAAAAAAGTTTTTTATGCAGCAATTCAAGATGATAGATGGGAGGTATTATCAATGCAGGGTTCCATCACCTTGCAAGAACTTTAAAACCTGGGCAACAATAATACCCCCTAGGTCATAGACCTCTAAATCTTGATCGAGAAATCCTCCCACCTCTAGAAGAAGACATTTCTCTGGTAACAGTGACAATCTGATACCACCACCACCAAACCCACACCCCTCCCTTACTTTCCCACGGATCCTTGCATCTGGTACAGTAGATTTCAATAACAAGAGACTAGTGTTAAATTTGTAGTTGCATGCTTTCTACGTTTCAAAGCCATTTCACCACTGGTACCTCCAAAACAAACATCGAAGAATCAGATATCCATCCTCCAGAAAAGAAACATGGATTGTAAAAAGGACCAAATGAAGAATATAGACTAATATTAGACCTATGATTCACAATCAAATTTATGAAGAAGAAAAATTTCGGGTGCTGACCTTACATCAGATCTATCCATATCTGCGGCACAGGGAATAGATGTGTACTCATTATTCCACTTTCTTGTAGCAAAGCCCTGCATAAAATTCCTCCATTTTGTGTTGGGAAACTACTTGTACACAGTCCTACCTTTCAGACTCAAGTCTGCTCCCCACTCCTTCTCCAAATGTATGGTAGTAGTTGCAACCCACTTGCAAATTAAAGGAATTCTAATTTATCCTTACCTGTACAACTGGATACTGTAAGCTCAGTCAGGAAAAGGTGAAGTTGTGCAGTCCTGGTCTTCAGGTCCACCATCAAATATCATTCTATAAACACAGGTGCAAAGACTATATTATTTGAGGATCACGTTACATGCCATATATAAACAAAAAAAAGAGTAGAGGGTGTTATCCATCTGGGAGAAGATCTCCAGCAGCAACACAAATGGCCTCCTTTCTAGGCTCTATGGTATCCTGTATCTACATTGCCACTGCAGCAAATTATATCTCTGCAGCACTGTTTAGAGTACCAATGGTTTAAAAAGTGAAACAGTTGGAAAGACAAATTAATCTTACCCCCTGCACCAAAACAATCCCTAGCATGGTAGTGCAAGACGCACAACTTAAGAGTTTATTTTCAGGAGCTACCATTGTAGAGCATAGTGGCAGATGAGTCCCTGTCAGAATGGGTAGCTCATTAACATTTGGAGGTATAAAGGCGGTGGACACTCAAAGAAGCCTTGTACCACAAACTATGTGGAACGGCGTGTAGTTCACCTGGTCCCCAAGGCTTTTCTACCATCCCTGTAAAAATCAATCTAGGTACAAATAGACAATACCACCAACATGTTCTACCTGAAGAGGTAAGAAGGCGTCCTGTCGAGTCTTCTTTCCTTGGAAGCACAGTCTGTCTGTCATTGGTCCTGGCCAGGGAACAAACCCTTTCAGTGGTGCACATTCCAGGGACAATGAATCAGCAAGCGGACTTTCTAAGTTACTGCTAAAAAAGTCTCACAAATGGGTCCTTGATGACGAAGTCTTAAATGCATCTTTCTGGAGTGAGGAACACCTTCTAGTTACTTATCTTTTGAACAGCCAAACACTTAAAATGCTGAGTCTTTGCATCCAGACTATCGGGGGTCTGTAGGAAATAACCTTTTGATCAGTTGGTAAAGTCCATTTTGTACACCTTTCTGCCAATTCTACTAATCCTCTTAGTAATACTGAAGCTGCAGAATTATCTCGTGAAAATTATATTAATAGCTTCGCTTTGACTGAGACAGTGGTGGTTCCCAGACCTTGTTCAAATGTCCTTGGATCCCTACAGTAGGTTTCAGTGCAAACAAGATCTTGTGACCCTACTTTAGGGACATATTCAATACCCAACCTTGCAAGCCTTGAATTTGGCTGCCAGGCTTCTGAATTCAGACTGTACGTGCATTTGAATCTTCCACCAGTCTGTATGGAAATATTGAAAGATACAAAACACCCCTTCACAAGGCTGTTATCCATTGAGAGAAACGATTATAAGGGCATCATCTAAACCCCTTTGCCTTACCTGCTTTGTTAAGCCCAAACCAATCTGTAATTCACATCAATAGGTTTGTCTGGATGCTATTACAGCCTACAGAAAATCTTCAACTAGAAAATCCATTCTTTAAAGTGAGTCAAAGATTATTCTCGAAGTACTTGGTATTCCCCACAGGTCTCTATCATCTTAGGAGGGAGAAAAAGATAGGTTTCCTTCCAGATTCGGGTCTCCTCTGTCAGGCTCTTATTCTAATACATCCTATACTTTGACTTTGTCAGCTGCATCACCATTTCGTGTCCCTCCCATTGACAACATTATGACCTTTCGCAAAGTACTAGCCAGGTTAGTGGTTAACTGAGCATTCATTTTGAGGCTCCAGATCTGACAATTTCCGTGATTCTAGGAACTTTACCTCCACAAGACATTCCAAAACCGTTGCTGCCATTAGTATCTGGCTATAACATTGCAAAGGAAAAGTTCCTCAACCCTGCCAATATAAAAGCTTCCACTATAAGCCTATTGAAGAAATATAAGGTGCCACAACACGATCCAGATTGAGCCGAAATGAGATCCTACAGACGGAACAGGGGTTGAGGACGAAGGAGGTTCCAGCAAGGGGCCAACTTAAGCCAAGTAGTTTAATGCCCAGCATTCCTCAACCTGGCCCACCCTGTTCCCCGTATCACACACCTGTTGGGGTAGATTTTCGATGTCCTCCATCTGTTGGCAGGCATTTACAGTAAACTGATAAGTACTAGGGATCACACGGCATGGCTACTGACTCCAATAGCAACTAGCATCTCTTCCATCTCCAATAAAGAGGTACATGCACTTCTGCAAAAGAGGGCCTTAGCGGCTATACCACTGCAACAGCAGGGGAGTCCTACTTCCTTATTGCGAAGGACAGCTCTGGCCTATCCTCTATCTCCGGGCCCTCAACCATTGCATCATATCAGAACATTTCCATATGACAACTCTGCTGGAGGTCAGCCCACTTCTTCGTCAAGGGGTTTCATGAAATGTGAAGATTAAAAAAAAAAATCTGTTAGATAAGGGCTTCTCGGTAAAAAAGAAACCTGGTGAGCCACGCAAGTCACCCCATCCTGAATTCCCCCAGGTGTCTAGTTTTAAAAAATGTGCATGCTTGATAAGTTTCCCTAGATGCTGGCTGAACTAGGGCCTAAAATGCACACCTACCCACTTTGCAAAAGTCAGTTTTCAGCGGAGAATTGTGATGCCTCCATGTTGTGTTTTGGGCCGTTAAATGTTTCTGGCACTAATCCTACACACACAAGTGAGTTAAAGTTTTTATAGGCACACACGTGGGATCATAGACTAGTAAAACATTTGTTATTTTCGATTGTGCTGCATCTGTGCCTTCCAAATGCAAGCCAGTGTGCAAGAAAGAAGACCTTTTGAAAAATACCCTCTAAATCAGAGTTCTATCAATATGTGGGACGCGCGACATCCGGGCGGGGGGGCTTTCTCACCCTAATCTCTTTCCATTGTTTTCCAGGTCTTAAGTCGATTAGAGAACTACGGAGCAGCAACCAATCAGCGGGGTTCGGCAGTAACGAAGGGCTTTAGAGGTGGGGGGGGGGGGAGGGAAGTGAATTCGATGGGGCACGATGTAGTTTTTGTATTATCAAGAGCTAATGGTCCCAGCACGGGGTTAATTTCTAGGGCCGAAATGCCTCAGCTGCAGTGGGATTTAAGTAGTCTCGTCTGCTATGAAACCGAAAGCAAATAACATTTCAGCTCTAGGAATTAACCCTGTCCAAGGACGATTAGCCTGGAAAGGTTTGACTCCTTTACCAGAAAGGAGTCAGTCTTCAAATTATACAGGCATCTCCTATGGTATCAATGCCCCTGTTTCTAGCCTCATTCTAGGGCTGTAGTAACTTCAAAATCTGCAGAAAACAGTATTTGTGCCAAATTTAGAATTATGAATTCTGCACTAAGAGCTTGGACCTCAGATTTTAACAACTTCAATTCCAGCAGGGCACTTAAAATAAACCACACCCTGGAGTTCCACTGATTATACTGCAATGCATGTCCTCTGCGTCCACCTTCAACACGCCATGCACGGTTTGCCTGCTATGAATGTCTACATTTACCTAGTTCCATCTCAGTTTGCACATTTTTGTTTCTCGCATTGTCTTGAAGTGCTTCAAAGTGCCAAACGGTGAAAAGGTCCCATCACTGAAATACAATACTTAAACAGGTAGATCACATCAGTCGAGGCGTCCACTGTGCTACACCTGCGCCATCCGAAACCCAGGGATTTCAAAATGTATCCAAACGGTAAATCGGTTGCCTGCTCTACAGGAATAATTGGACAATTGCAGAGAACCCCATCCTTTCCACTGCTTCTAGCTGGGGTTTCTATAACCTTGCTATTTATTCTACTCGTACGACTTTCATACTTAAGTATGTCATCCAATGAAGTGCGACAGGCACCTACTCTGGACCAGAACGATGAATGTCCTCTAGGATACGCCCACCTGGCTGGAGGCAATGCAGGTGTAATTACCAGCATCCAAGGCCTGCACCTGAGAAATACTGGGAGAAAAGGGGAGGAGAGTAAAAGTGAGACTGATGGTTTGTCTTGCTTTCTGTTACTGCACATCTTCCTTCAATATAGGACAGAGGGGCAGCAACACCCATAGACTCTTGTTGTAAAATGTGCCCTAAACATGGTTTACATGCCATTCCCACAATGCATTGCACATTTGCAGGTGATGTCCTACATGTGATGTCTGCGCTTCTGTATCAGTGCCCCTGGCCCTTCGAGCTGTGCTGTCTCTTGGAGCAGTAGGACACCATCAGGCGCGCAAAGTCCATAGGGCTAAAAGGGCTTCAGACCGCCCCGCCTCCCCCCCCGTGTCGTGTCTCTGGGCTGCTACAGCTCAAACTGCTGTGAACTCGGCTGGGCAGTGTCTGGAACCTTCTCTCCCGCACACCCCAGTTTTTCGCAGGTCTTTAAAGACCATTTACATACCTTTGGAAACTGGTTACTGAGGCAAAGTTTTTAATTTTTTTCTTTCTGGTTCCAGTACCGCCTGGGCTCCCACTCTGCCTATTCCTTACATTTGTATTTTACATTTACTGCTGTAGTGTGAGAATGCTTTTCATGAAAAAGAATATAAAGTAGGGTTGCCAAAAGAAAAATACCAGCAATTTGTTGTTTAAAGAGCCTGCAAATGCCTCATCTTGACAATGATAGCGGTATAAACAAAATAGTATGTATTAATTTGTAATGTGACTTTTCTGTGTTTGTTCCCTTTAATTATCAGTCATGGATCATTCAGGCAGCCCTAGATCATGATTGAAAATGCTTTCTGTTTATATTTGCTGTTGGAAGTATGCACAGATAAGTGCTGAAAATACTTCTTTAGGTGACTGTTTATTTTTGTACAGCCAGGGACATCGATCTAATGAGCTGGCAACCCTAATCACAAGACTGGAAGTTTGTTGCAAGATCAGCACATTTATTTCCTCCACCTGTACTCACAATGCACTTGCGCTGGTCACCCTGTACTTAACCCTGCAGTGACACGAGCACACTACTCACCCTGCACTTATGTGATACTTCACTCACCTGTCCCCCTCACTGCTCAATCTGCAATCTCACTCAAATAAGCCCCTCACTAACCATATATTTATTCGTCCCACTCTGCACTTACATCGGCACCCAAATTCATATGGTCACCTCACTCACCCTGCAGTCACTCCTCTTACCCTACTCTCACATCTCACCGTGCACTCACATGGGCACTCCTGCACCCCCACACAGCGCAGAAGGTTAATGTGCCTGCTACAAAGTATGTGTACCATGCAGATTAAAGAACTGAGTAGAGCTATAAAAAAAAATGAAATGTTAGTCAGAAAGGGGCAATTGAGAGATAAGGTGCATTGTTGGTTAGTAGTAGTGAGAGAATTCATGGAGAAAGATGAAATGGGGGATGGGGCGCCAAAAAAGACTGCACTGTGTGCGACCAGTGCTAGGGCCAGCCCTGGCTGAGTGTTAGCTCCCCCCGAAGTTCAGGTCTAGTTGCGCCCCTGTACACACGTATTGGCATGTCGTGCGCCATCAAAGTTTGCGTCCTAAATTACAAAAGTACACATTTACATGCACTGCAATCCAGCATTTCAGCGGTCCCCTTGATAGAAACAGCTCTGTTTTTGCCCTGATGGCCTGGAATAATCCCAAAACAGATTCTTGTAAATACCATAATTTTTGTATGTGATTGATGTGAGAGTCTATTACTATGTGCAGAGAAATGTTTGTTTGATGCAACAACCATAAAGTTTATTTTCGATCAAAACGGGTCCTCACATATGAGAAATTGAAGGATGTCAGATATTTGCTGTAAAATTAGTGGGCTGCTGCTGTTACAACAGTGAAAACGCACATCACTATCTCTGAATATTGGATGTAAACACTTTTAGAATTTCTGGATGTGGAGCACAACCTGAGGATGGCAGTAGCAAAAATCCATCCACAGACTGACCGGCTCTGTGGCGGAAAACAGGCACACTTGTCACATTAATGTTGGTTGCGTTACTTTCAATCTACGTCGTGTGTAAAACAAAGCATCCTAGTAAAAACAATTTGTGCACATTTTATCTTGGAAAACTGTTTTGAGCTGTGTAATAAGCCTGTGCCATTTAACCACACCCACTCACAAACCTGCAGTTTACTAAACACTCTTATTGCGTTGAACATTATTTGCCGGATATGGCATGGGATATGCGGGTGGCGGTCGATTATTTAGTGTACCAGATTCCAGAAATTTGTTAGGTGGTGGGGGGCCTGACATTTAAAACAATTCAGCTGGGGGGCTCAACCTCCAAAAGCTTGAAGACCTCTGCTCTAAATCCTATGCTAGTACGGGCACCCAGAAATTCTGAGATGTACAAATAACCAGTGCTCCTAAACTCCGTATCTTGTGCCCATTTCAGAAATGCATAGGTTTACTTGACTACTATTTTTCACTCTACATATTTCACCATATGAATTGGTCTGTACTCTGTATACAATGAAAAACCATTGTACAGTGCAGCTCAATTGTTGGCTCTGGATACCTTGTATTTTTGGAGAAACTACAGAATATATATATATATATAACAGCTCAGCTTGCATCCTTTCAAAGTCGGGAATTCACTCGCGGGAGGGCACCCACCCGCGAGTGAATTCCCGACTTTGAAAGGATGCAAGCTGAGCTGTTATTGATGGGAGTGCACCGCCAACTGTGAACAGCGTCACAAGTATTGCCGAGTGAACGCGGACGTCGGAAACCAACAATACAAGTAAGACGCCGCGTAACCAATGGCAATGTGAGCGCGTTACATTCGCGCTACGTGATTAAGTAAAGACTTGGCAGGGTGAGGGAGACGCGCCAGAAGTAATAATATTCCGAACGAGCACTAAGATGTTTAGTGACTCAGAACGCCGTGAGGCCGCCCAAGGCATGTTCAAAAGCAAGGCTTCGAAAGCAACGAATGCTTCAGACACACCCACTAATGGAAAATCGACGAGTGGAATGCATGCCATGCTAGTTAAGTTGGAGAGACTCTACGAAAGAGAAACAAGGAAGTGGTGGGAGGCGACTTCACTCCAGAGTTATATCGAGGCCGACAGGGTACCAAGAGGTTTAAGAGTGTATACAATTCCCTCCTATGAGAACCCGGATCCGGCACTGCTGACGGAATGGGCAGAACACACAGCCTCCTACTGCAAAGGCACACTGCAGATCCTAGTGAAGTACGCATGGAGTGACCGAGACAAAGCATTACAAGAGATAAAAGAAATTGAAGACATGCTAGTCAAAGAAGAAGATAAAAACAAAGTGGAAGAACTTATGGGACAAATGAAGACACGTCTTCTAAAGTATGAAAGTAAAATCAAAAATAGGAAACAAGAGAAATACGAAAGGGACGAACAGGATTACCTCCATGGAAGAGTGCTAACGTTTGCACGCAAATTTGATATCCCCAGAAAACAACTGTCCCTGCAAACAAGGAAACCGGAAACAGAGCAGTTGATAACATCTGAATCGGAAGTCACCGAAAATGAGTCTGAAGATGAACGGGTTGCAGCCACTGTCGGAAACATTACTACTCCTTTTTTCGACGAGTTCAAAATTATCAGGCAGTCATGGCTAAGGGGTGGCAAGAACAAACCACCAGAAAGAGCAACCGAAGAACGCGGAGGTCAAGGTGGGGCAAGAGGTGGAAGAACGTGGACACCACGGAGGAAGAGATACAACAAGAAATAACTAATATGAGCAATCTCACAGTCGTCAACCTTACCCAGAGAAAACTGTCTGACAATGAAATAAAAGTCCTATCATTGGGACTTACATTTTGTCCCACAAACCACTTGGAATTTACACAAACCAGAATTGACTTGTTTTGCTTTGTGCGAAAACTCAAATTGCACAAATATTTTAAACTACGACCCACCATGAAAGATGTCAAAGGCATCCCGTCAAGAATAACGGCAACTGACGCATTGACCTGCAACGATATCAATGCAGTGGAACTTTTGCAAAATTTAAGCACATCTGATTTGGCAAATACAAGTTTGTCCATGGCAGAAAGGGCAACGAAAGCTGGCATTGAACAAGGGATGCAAGAGAGTCCATTCAAACCCAAATCGTTGTTTGTTCCGCAAATGCCTTTTGATTCAATTGATGTATTCTCTGAAGCTATGGTCAAAGATTTACTGAACTTTAGAGGCAAACAGTACCGTACTACTGGTAGAGACAACCTATCCAAAGAAGCAAAGTTGGCATTAACCAATTTGATGGAAGATAAATCGATCATCATAAAACCTTCAGACAAAGGTGGCAATGTAGTGTTGCAAACAAAATCACAATACCGTGAAGAAGCATTAAGACAACTCACGGATACTAAATACTACATACCGACAACACGAGGAGTATATTTGGAAAGCGTGGAAAAGTATAACATGATTAAAACGTGGAATTCGAAAGGAATGTTGGGTAAAGACGAACATTTGTTTCTAAGGTGTCCTAATCCGGTGACAGCTACGTTTTACCACATCCCAAAGATACACAAGGATGCTGCCTGCCCCCCTGGAAGACCTATAGTCTCGTCACAGGGCAGTCTGACGGAACATTTATCAATGTTCATTGATCATTTCCTCTTCCCCTTTGTGATAGAACTGAAATCGTATATAAGAGACACTAAAGACTTTCTGAACAAAATTTCCGCAATCAATTGGAATTCATCGTATCTAATGATGGTGCTAGATATTACTAGCCTGTACACTTGCATTAATCATCATGATGGTTTGAAAGCATTGCAGCACTTTCTAAATAGAAGGCAGTTGAGATTCGCTGCACACAATGAAATGATCATACAGTTCACAGAATTTTGTCTGATGAATAATATATTTTTGTTTGAGGACAGCTATTACAAACAAGTATCAGGGACAGCGATGGGCACCTGCTTTGCCCCCAGCTATGCGAATCTTTTCGTAGGCTGGTGGGAGGAGCAGGTGCCGAAAACGTACAAGTGTGGAAATCTAACAGGAAGGGTGGTTGAATGGTATCGTTACATAGACGATCTATTCATAGTGTGGCAAGGCAGTATCGAATCTGCTCATGGCTTCATTAGTATCTTGAATAACAACCATCTTAATTTGCAATTTTCAGGCGTAGTTAGTTCAGTGGCAGTGGACTATCTGGACCTGAAAGTTTTTGTAATGGAAGATCAGCTACACACAACACTGCACCGCAAAGATACTGCAGGCAACTCCACCCTGTTTGCCACCAGTAATCATCCGCCGCAACTGATCCAAAGTATCCCATATGGGGAACTATTGCGTCTTAAACGTAATAGCACACGTCCTTGCGACTTTGAAGTGTCAGCACGTGAATGCTTACAGAGGTTTACCTTAAGGGGCTACGACCCTGTTCTATTGAATAACACACTACACAAGGTTAAAAGCATTCCTAGAAAGACTCTGCTTGCCCACAAAAAGAAGCCAGTCAATGAATTAGAGGATAGTGATCAAGGTAAATTTAGGATGATCACTACCTACTCAGCAGAAGCTAATCAATTAAAACGTATACTGAGGAAAAACTGGCATATTTTGAAAACTGATCCGGTACTAAATGATGATATTCCAAACTATCCACAAGTGACATTCAGAAAGGCTAGGTCCTTAAGAGATCATCTAGTACACAGTCATCTTGAGGGAGCATCATCGGTGGTTAGAACCCTTAAGGAAATGAAAGGTTTCTTTCCCTGCGGAAAGTGCAAAGCATGCTCCTATAGTAGACGAGTCCTTTCGTTTAATCTACCGGGAACACAGATAACTAGAGTTATCAACAAATTCATCACCTGCAGTACTCCTTATGCAGTGTACTGTCTTGTATGTCCGTGTAATCTATGGTACATAGGCAGCACTTTGCACCCACTAAAGATCAGGGTATTGGAACATCAAAGGGCAATTGCCAATAAAGATACGGCATATCCTGTAGCTAGACACTATGCCGAGAAACATTCTAGCAATCGAAATCTACTCAGATGTTTTGGTTTAGACTCTGTACCAGACAATGTAAGAGGAGGCGATAGATTGAGAAAATTACGCAGACTAGAATCTCGGTACATAGTAGATTGCCAAACCAAATTTCCGAAGGGTTTGAATAGTGGGGAGGAACTGGCATCACATTTAGGCACATGAGAATGTCATTAGAGAGTAAATGTAGTGTTTCAACTGTAGCATCGGTACTTTTTTGTCGTATTGACAGTAGAGCTATCTCCAACGAACTAACTTGAAAAATGCAATGTATCAGGATTGCTTGATGACAAGGTTTTATAAATTGCATTTAGTATGGTGCACTATAGCCGATACACGGCGTTATGAAATGTTAGATAACGTGATTTTGATTAGGTACCCTTATAATTATGTATGATGAGGTGGCAATGATAGCCAATATATGGCCAAATCTGATGAAATATCTGCCACGCATGGGATGGAGGTCTATATGCTTACTTTGTTAATATTGGGACCCATGACACTCACGTTGCAATGCACTGTCTCAAATTCAAATATTACCTGATTTATAGCCTTGCTCGTGCATAGATGACGGGTTCTCTAATATCTATTGCAGAATCTGTGCTTAGCAACGCTGCGTAGGAGCCGCAGCCAATATATGGCGTAATTTTGTTATATGGCCAAGTGCGTGCAAACATATATATGACTTTTTCTATAACATATTCAATAATTCAATGGTATAAATTGATATGTATGTACCACTTGAAAGAGTTATCATTGCGTATTTAGCAATGGCGGACGTTTATTTTGTTTATGTGCAAGTCCGCTTTCTATGATTGTTGTTTCATGATGACAGCCTTTGCGTGCACTTAAAATGGCGTCCTCCCGGTGTGCGATCAAACACCGAGGAAGGCAATTCGCCGAAACGCGTCTGTTTGATTTATCGGAATAAATAATCTTCTAAACATCTCCCGTGAGTGCCTATTTCCTTTGCGACTGGAGGGAGTTTGAGCCTGGATATATATATATATATATATATATATATATATATATATATATATATATATATATATATATATATATATATATATTCCCCAAGAACCGTATCGGTCGTTATGCTGTATTGCTTTTGTAAATTGGCTATTGTCACAGATGAAAACGTTGTCCCAAATGGCAGATTTCCTACTTCTTTTCAGTTATTTCTTTATTTCAACAGTACTTTTCTTTGCGAAATCCTTGTTGGATCTACGCCGAACCCCTTGCTCAATTCAGATTTTTGTCCACTTACCAGAAATCTATAGATTTTCTGGATTATCCATGGGTTTCACACTGGTTTCCACCTCCAAACTAGAAGTAGGTTGAGAGCACAAAAAATAGGATAGATGGGCTACTGATTTAAAAAAAAAAATGTCAAAACTGCGGTAAAAAATAAAATGTTTTAATTAATTTTTTTATTCAGGTCTGCATGTCCCTGAAGCTGGGACGATAGTGACTTTGGCACATCAAACCTTTTGTTGATGTCATTTTAGGGGGGAAAAACACACAACTTTATCCAGAGCACTTTTTTTCCTATTGTTTTCCCGAGAACTCAAAATGTAGCTATATTTTGCCTATTTATTCCGTCCCGGGACACAAATTTGGCGTGGGTACATCATGTGGGGAAAGAAAAAGCTATGGAGCCCCAAGCGCAAAATAGCCAAGAAAGGGCTCAGCACTGTTGGGTGTGTCTGCTGTTAAGGGATTAAAGCTGTGCATGAATATGGATGCGCCATGGTGTGCTTGTGAACAGCTGCTTTAGTCCGCATGTCCCTTATCACCTCACCTTCTCTGTGACTGCCCTCTAAAACGTGCACTCAAGATCTTAATCATCTGCATTTTCCCCTCCTTTCAGTTTGTATTTTTTACGTGTTTCTGGCCAGTCCTTGCCTCTGCTCTCAATACCCTCTATTGCTCCCTGCTTTTGTCTCAACCCTTTCCAAGTCGTCTTTTTTTTTTTTTTCTTCATCTGGCCGGATGTTCTTCTCCCTACCTCTGCTAATCTCCCAGGCTGAAGTTCACAGTGATGTTGAATTACTTTACTTTTTTACTGGATGAAGTGTCGGGTTCCATGCTTTCTTCTTGAATGTTATGTCCTCAAGTTTACTACCCTGTTCTAAGTCCATAGCTATGTGGGCCTGTTCCTATGTGTACTTATGCCAGTCAAACTTGATTTTGGCTGCTGGCCTTTCTTGTGCAACTGTGTGCCCCTCTCACCTCTTCGTGCATCTGTCCCATTTGCTGTGTTCCTGCATGGTCTCCCTTGCTTAACTCTAGTGCCAACCGAGCTGTGCCTTCAGTGCCCTGCCTCATCCATCTGGACTCTGTGCCCATGTGCCTCTGATACAGGTTCTGTGTTTACAAAAGCCTAGATAACGTTTTTGCTGCGTGAATACTGAAACCGTTGGATTTGTCCATGTATATTAAAATGTTTACATTATTTATTCTTTCAGACGCAGATTGACCACTATGTCTCCATCATTCGTGATCAGAGCAAGGCAATCATAGCAAAGTGAGTATTATCCACTGCAGCACTGAAGATTTAGCTCAAGGTACTGAATCAGTTCAGTAATTGCAATCTTGGAAATAAGTGAAGCAGGCCACATTTAAAATAAGCCTGCTGCAGGTCTTAAATTAAATTGACTGAGTCTGTCCGTTTAGTTTGGAAGATGCACTTAAGGGCCGTAGTCATCTCGGAGTTCCTCCAAATTGAAGTTTGTGCCATAGGTCAGTGGTTTTATAATTCTGGGTTACCTCTACCTCTCTGAGCGGGAACCGATGATCGAGGTGTATTTTGCAGATTAGCTTTTTTGCCAGAGGAAGTTGGATCTACTGAACACTAAAATGCAGTTAAATTTGCAGTGCTAGGTATGAATTTAATTCTTGAAAAGCTGTAGACCAAGATATGATTTTCAGACCTGTGTCAATGCAGACACAATATGGTCTTGGGAGTGGGTTTGCTTATTCTGTACCTCTAGGAGGGTTCTTGAAAATAAGGTAGTGATGGCAGTTGCTACTACAAATGAGTTGCAGGTTTCGAGTAATATAACAGCAAAGATGCTGAAGGTTGGGCTATATTTTCAGAGTTGTGCTGCTGTCTGTGAAAGCTAGTCTAGCTTCCTTTTATTTGCATCTTTTGGAAACTTCTGGCATCTGTGGTGGCTTCAGATACTGCTGATCAAAGTTGCCCAGTTAATCAAGCATTCTAGTATATACTGTCCCTGTTGCAAATTCCTTGACTCAAACATACTTGGAACCATCTCCTAGGATTGCAAAAGTCAAAATTACATGTTGGCATTTTTATAAATCTTTTCTCACTGTGAGGAAAAGAGTCCGATTTAATAGTAGGAGCAAGTGTACCATGGTATTGTTATATCTGATCTGCTGACTGGAGTATGTGCTGCCTGCGCATTGAAAAGGACAAAGTATAGTGCAAGACTTAAACTCTAATCTTAAAGCCTTAGCACCTTAAAAGAAAATTGCAAATTGCTTAAGCAACTTTGCCCCAAAGTCTAGATGACCCAGGAGCAGATCTCCGCTATGGCCAATGTGTGAGTTTGGATTTTAAAACCATTTGAAAACATTATATGCCCTAATGATCCCCACCTTGCCGGTTCCCCAAAACAGACAAGGAAAAGGTGCCACAAGCAGTGAGACAGCATGTTAAGTCATGCCAACAACGAGTTGCTGATTTAGGATGCAGGGAAAGCTGTTTAATCCAGCAAATGTTTGTCCTAGAACAGCCTGTTCAGTCGGGGTGTTTCACCGATTGACTACCCAAAGAACCTTCTGTTCCATAGTGACCTAATAAAATTCCATGTCCCCTAGGAGTTCAATGGATGGAGGGAAGAAAGACTTAACTGGATGAGGGAAAAGGAAATTGCCTTCACCACAGGACTGTAAAGGTGTCTGCTCTTTTATTTGATCAGCGTCTTTTGGGAAGTGGAGGTGGAGCATTCAGTTTGTGGCATTTCATTTGTGTCCTCTGGAAATTCCATGATTACTGACACCCATGGCGGAGTTTTTGGTTCTCGGGCCGAAGCAGTGTAATGAGATGATAGTTCCTGCCTAGAGACTTGAGAGATCTTACCATTTTGAGAAATCAGTGTTATATTGTTTACTGGTTACATCTGTACTGAACATGCAGGGCATTCGGTTTTTAAGTTGTACTTTTGGCACTTACTTTATTCTATTTGGGTGTGCAGCGACCATCTACCCTGAATTCCATCTTGCATGCTAAGGTTATTGACCTTTTGCACAGTTGGCTTAAAGATAAGACCAGTAAGTGTTTGAGATTCCGGTTTCCCACATCAGGCAAAAGCCATGATCGATTAGCTCTAAGGAAGTATTGGACTATTATGGTGTCTGTTTCACCTGATCATTTATTGCATTTTGATGTTGCTTAATGATGACTCAAAAGATACATAATACATACTCTGATTTGCCCAGTGATCATTTAAGTGTTACGTTTTGTCAAATATCGAGGCAATGGCTGGAAGCAGATTATAGACCTTTTTTGTTTTTGTAAAGTGAAAACTAGGGCTACTTATTGTCTATCTGCTGAAAAACCTGATGACACCAATAGAAGGCTGCTGAATGGTGTCCAATAAGATATATCTAAAATGTCCACATTAGTTTTATTGGCATAGAAAATGCCTGCATTTTGGGGTGGTTGGTAGGCATTTTCAACCCAGAGACATGCCCTGTGTGGGTGGCGGCAGCAGCAAACTTATCTGATTAGAAAGAGTGAAGGTGGTTTTTTACCTGAATGATTTGCTTCTAAAGAAAGTCTGCAAGGAAGGAGTTATTTTTACCGCAGCCAACAATAGAACTGCTGTGCATCTTGTAAACCAACAAATCAAAAACTCCCCTCAGTGATTGTTCAATTCAGAAGCAATCATTCACACAACAGTCCCTATGCATTTAGCAATTATCCATAAAGCACAACCCACACTAAATATCAGAATTTTACAAAAAATATACATGGCTTTAATCTAGTATCTCAAAAAATATATTGCTCACATCAGCATAACTCGTGTGCAGTGACAACACATACATCATAAAAAACTATTTTCTAAGACATTACATCTATATAGAAAAACACATCTGCTGTTTGTCTTAAAGTGTCCGTGAATACATTAAGTAGCATGTAGGGATCACTGGTGTACTGTAGATGATGCCCTCAGGTTCCATCATTTAAATGCAGACTGTTTTTACTTGGGGTGACCAAAATATTATTGCAAAAAGTTTGAAGGAAGGCTCTGCGGAGTAAAGCCAGTGATAGGAGATAGCCCTTACGTGTCCAAACTGGGAAGACATCCTTAACCACCCTTTTAGAAAAGGTAAAATAGTTTAGGTGGTATTTGAATGCATCTAGGGGTAAGGAGGAGCAAGTGGGGAAGGCGCATTTAATGACCGCGTGGATCTAAATTGGTTGGTCAAACAATACTTGATTAAAAAAAACAATACTAAAGCATTTACATTTTAGCTTTTACAGTATTTAATTTACAAAAAGCTGAGCATCTCTGGCCAGACAATATTGATGCTTATCAGATTGGGTGGCTTTCACAGTGGAAATACTGGGTTTCTAAGTGAGTTTGTCTTAGTGTACCAGCGTATATAAGCATGTATATAACATACCATTTTCTGCATTGACATAGTGAGGTTATTAATCTGTTACTTTTCTTGTTTTTACAGAGTCCATGCAAAACTACCCGGACTTGCAAAGAAGAAGGCAGAATAACAACCTTTGGAAGAGGGTTGTTTGGAAAGGGGGAGGGGCAGGCCAGGTTTCGACAGTACTAGATCCATTCCTTTGTTAGCAGTGTCCCTTTCCTCACATTTGTTTCTCATTTGGGCTTCTGCTCTGCCCCAGGATTAACCCTAGTGTCACCTGTGGGAATGGACTATAAGTTGAGGATTGGATGACACCTTGTGTTGCTTGAAGCGGAACACACAACATTTTAATCCTATCCATATGCATGCTGCTACTTGCTGGATGGAGTGCCTTTGCTTCTAGTTTTCTGTATGCCAACATTATAGGTGACAACACCATAGAACCGAAAGGGTTGACGATCAAGGCAGCTGCAGACAGTGAACACGTATCGCAGGACAACAAATGTGCATTTGTACTAGAACAGTTGAACATTGCTCATGGTTTTGTGAAGTTTTATGAAGTGTTTTAATTGTTGTGCTTACATGCTGTCATGATAAATTCAAACAGACCATCCTTTTGTGTTTATACACCAGCGAACACCATGTAGTGGCTGGTTTCCTTTCACAAAGCACCTAGCTGTTATGTTCTATCAGTTTGGCTGTAAATAATACCTGTTTGCACAGATGTGGCTTAAGTAACCTACCTAATGTACCCAGCTCCTCACGAGTCTACAGTGATGACAGAGCTGGGAAAACAATTTTACATTTGTGAGAGTGCAAAATAGCTTCATGGATAATGACGTGTTACCCACCTTATATAGGTTTGTTGGCTTTTTATGATGCACAGAATTACTCCTTTTCCAGGGAGCACATAAATTGGTACATTTTTGGGGAGCAACCAATACAAAACCTTTACTCCTTTTGGCTGAGCCCCAGTTAACACAATACAATGGTACGTTTATAAGTAATAACCAGCCACTGAAAAACAGTTAATGGAAGGTGCCGTCCTCTCATCTGCCCTTCTTGGAAATTAATGCTGACCTAGGCCTGATCTGTCCTTTTGCCTCATCCCAATTCTGCTTTAGATAGCGTCTCTTTCAAAGTATTGCCCTCTAGTATTTAATACAGTGATATTGTTTTTCCCCCTATTAATTGTAAAATGTTAACATATAGTCTCTAACTGCTGTAAAGATTCTTATCAAAGAATGAGACTGAAAATCCTGCTAGTCTTCTAAATCCTTAGTTCTTCTCTAATTTGAGGGAGTGGAACTTCCTACATGAATGATAGTAACACAGCTACCAGTCGTTATTCAGAGTAAGATAATCTCCCAAGTTGTACAGAAGGGGCAGTCTTTTTTATTTCTTATTTCAATGGAGTTGAGTTTTAAGCTTGTTAAGTTTCACCTTTTTAAAGTAAGGGATTGTTTGTACGATAGAGCCACTGTCCAAAGCTTCATATTTTTTTTTTTTATCAAGTATCCTTGCAATGCCTTTTTTGAATTTTGATTGTGCACAATGGAACCCTTTTAAAAAAAAAAAAAAAAAAAATTTATTGGCGGAGATGAGGGGTGGTCTCCACTCCATTGCATGTGAATAAAGTTTGGGATGCTATTATGGGGGTTCCAGCAGCTGTGGAGTCTCTTTTTGGAACAAATAGTTAGTTGGCTCATATGTACTAGCTAACCACTTTAGTGCCGCTACATGTAATGCCAGACAAATGTTCTTTGGGCTTCCACAGCTGCAGAGAGAAAAGAACTATGGCGTTGGGGTCCATTATCAGAGAGAATGCAGTCTGCCGTATTAGTCTGAATATGGGACTCTGGTTTGACAATGTTCTTAATCCAATTTGTGCAGTACTAGGATTCTCTGTGTGAGGAAATGACCAAACGGTACTAATATGGAGCTGGGAATAGGTTGCCTTGTTTAACATCATAGTCTGCCCTTTGTCTCCTACCTTTTTATTATTCACAGTTTTCTCCATAAAAATCTAGTTTTCATTCCCTAGATTTTAAGCTTCCCAATACACACTTTCCCCACTCCCTAATGGAAGAAATGCACTGAAGGCCTGTGTTGTCTCTGGTGATTTTTTTTTTTCTTTTGCACTGGAAACTTTTTTGCTCAGCTCTCAAGTCTGTTCTGGTACTGCTGTGTCTAGAATTTCCTTCAGGACAGATATCTGCACCAGACTGTTTATTTCTTTTATTATTAAATAACTGATTGTAGAAAGAGAACGAAGAAACCTTTTACTAAATAAGCTGTGTGTATCTGTATTCTACATGTTTGTTCGTGCAGCAAACTACAGTAGCAGCATTCTATGGAGCTGCAGAATTTTTGGTTTCATGTAAAATTGCATAAATGGATGTGATATTAATAAAAACCAACACACAAACTGGCTGTCTGTTCTTGAAGATCATAGCTGAAATAAGTGTTGTGGGAAAGAGGGCAAGGGATCTTTTAGGCTGATCCACTTTCCAGCTCTTCATGCCCAACAATCGAACTACAAAGATAAAATCTCTCGCTCTACATTAAGGAAACATGCCATGAACTGTGAAGCTTCTGTACTTAAACTTCACAGGCAAACCAAGATGGTTCGTAACTCGAAAGCATCCAAAGGCTTAGGCAGAGCACCACTTCAGAGGCAGTTCAGCATTAAGCCAAGGGCCAAGCTTCAAAAGGCACCAACCTTTGGGTCGTGCTTTGACAGATCAAACTATATTCCCGCCCCCCCCCCCCCCCCCCCCCCCCCCACGGGCCACCTTTTACTCGAAACAAACCCATGCGAAGGGTGCTGTGCCGATCACCGCCCACTTGATGCACTGACAAATCTACCTCAGATCTGAAGTAGTAGGCCACCACCCAGGAACTCCTCAAAGGAACCCTTGACAATGAGGTCCGATGTGAGTTAGGAATTCCATTATCTTGAAGGGCTCAGAGGTCCCAAACTCTAAACAAAATATTTTTATATACCTGCCTTCAGAGAAAATCCTCACCACATGCGAGAAATTATTAGTAACTCAGTTGGACCATCTCGTTTGGTTCCAAAACCACTCTATCCACTTGTAGAAAGATAACCAGGTAGTCGGAGGGAAAGAATAACGAGCAATGTTTATTATACATTTAAGCAGGCACAGGTCCGTACAGCCTCCAAAGAGGTTACAGGAGTGAGCTGACTATCCCAAGACCGTGCCAAGGTCCTAATCAGTCTGGCTCGCAAGAGAATCCAACCATTATCTCTGTGACATCCTCTAACTCACATACTTCATAAATCAAAGCTGGATATGGAACACGCCTAGCTGGGGGTCATATGTTAGGACCCTTCCATCAATATTCACCAGATCATGTACTTCTTGCAGCTGTATTAACATGCTGTTAGTGTCCTTAACCAAAAAGGGAGTTGATTTACATGTAGACAAACACATGGAACAACAGTCAAACATTGGACTCATAAACAACAAGCTAGTATACTCGCCATCCCCCCCACCCCACCCACGGCGGCAGCTATCAGGAAAACTTTCCAACCCCATGAAGTATTTTAATGAACCATCCGGACCAAGACCAGGCCCCCTTATCCTGATGTCTCATCGGAAATGAGGTGTAAGCTCTGAATGGCTGCATAACCATTGGGGACATTATCAGGAATATAAACACAGCAGGAGCTACCTATTACCAGACAAACTCCACCCAGGTCAGCAAGGATGACATCTGAAACTATTCTGTTTTGAAGCATCGTAATGTGGCTAGCTTGCATTTTTGCAGTAATATTAGCGAGGGCTCCAGATGTTTTATTACAGCGTCAACAACTCAGTTGACGAACCTGAACACTGTTAGCCATAGGACCCCACTAAGGTACTAGGCCTTTCATAGCGTCAAACTGCTGTAGGGTGGTATCTGTTTGCTCTAGCTCAGTGATCCTGGACATACTACTTTCTCTTCTCTGGAGATGATGTATTTTGTGATAATTGAGAGGGGCAACATATATTGAAGGCAAGAGAAAAACCAAATAACAGTATCCTGTTCAATTGAAAGGGAGAGAAGTATAAGCTGTTTTACTGCATATGAAATAACTATTTCCCATGGATAGGAATGCAAATTAATTGGTGAAGTACAATGAGTACATGCTTACATTTGCAGTCACCCACTAGTATGGATCCCTGTCCCTTAATACAGAGGGGTGCTAAGGAGGAGACTACTGGTACTCCTTTCCCTAACTGGAATGTCCTGTTTTCCTTAAACCACTGTATATACTTGAATGTTGTACTCCAATCTATATTTGTTTCATTCTCTAATTCATTACCATATACAGACCCATTAACAAAACAACTATTGTAGATCAAATCTGCTGGAGTAGTGTACAAGTGCCTAAGCTGAATCTCACCGGAAAAAATCTGAAACCATGCACCCATTGTGGGTGAAAAATGGTAATAAACCTATTGCTCTTCTTACCTGCGGCAGGCAACTGACCCAAACCCAAAACTTGATAGTGGTTAGTGACTGGATAAATGTATTATTCTGATAACCCAACCTATGAGTCTGCGTGGGTGGGGTTAAGAGTCAAGTGGTAGCGTTCCTGTGGTGTCTGAGTGGGATTGACAAGGGTCTAAACAGGGAAATTCAATTCTAAAAACCAGGACCTATCAAATATTCCGGAAACTATTATCGGTAAGATAAAAACAGAAGCACATTTCTCCTTACGGGACCATGTATTAAGAGGTACTTGTCGGATCAATGGGGCACCTTTCCCTACATTATCCAGATTCCCGTTTCTGCCAAATGGGTACAACTCCATTAGCTCTCTGGAGATCACTTCCTGGAGGAATAGGTGCAAGGAGTGGTCTTTACAATTTATACTAATAGCATCTATTACAACTCAGATATTATAATACACACAAGATTCATACAAGAAAAAGGACCAGGAGGGTATATGAGTACCAAAGGAGGGGGATAAGAGAACCAATGTTGACAGCGTACTTATTTTACTAACCCTGCTGCACAAGTTAGTCAATTAAAGTTGACGCTCTTGAGCACCTGGCAGTTGGAGCTTGTTTCGCCCTCAGCTCTTCCCAAATGAATCCCACAAGGATAAAGGTGGTGTCCAAAGCAATGGAACAATTTTTCACACTTAAGTGTTCTGTGCAGTTGACTTATGTGGCCTCAAATTGTAATGCCGAAGACCAGGGTACTCATGGTCCTCAAACAACGAAGTGTCATCAGAAAGCGGCAAAGGCCGTTGAAGCTCCTTCTGAGCCTCTCGGTTTTGCATGCTCAACCAAAACGCCATCTCTGAATGGCACAAAGGTGGATCTTTTCTCCCACTCCTCGTCTGGGAGACCATTCTTTACCCACTGATCATATGGGAGGGGCAAAGGCACCTTCATACAATGTGTTGCGTGGAGCCAATTCTTCCTTCCATCTGCCTTCACAGTAGGTTGTCACCAAGAGGACCTGAGCATGGCCCTTCCACCTGGGTTGGAGGCAATTGGATCGCTGAACGTTCGTCAGCACCCAGTCCCCGGGCCTCATGCTGTGTCCCGGGTTTTCCAAACAAGGAGGTAGACTGGACCTGACCTGTTGATAAATTAAATACTAGTCTTTAGTGAGTTGTTCACAATAGTCGACAAGCAAAGGATATTCAAGTTCTGTAAATGGCTTTGGTCTCGCCACACCCCACACATTTGCTGGTTGACCCATTACCACCTCATTGGCCCATTTGACTATTTACAGTCGTTCTTATGGAGTAGGGCTATTGGCAAAGCATCTGGCCATGTTAATCCTGTAAGGACATATTTTTGCTAATTTCAGTATCTGAAAGAGACACGTTAGTGATAGATTCCTTACCCTAGAATATCCCCAGGCGTCAGACTGGATCTGGAAAGTTTTCATCTGCAGTACCCCTGCGCGTCGGTAGGCCTTGTTGTGCAGCTCCGCGTATGTCGCTGGCGTCTTATTCGCCGATTACGTCATCGGAGCTACTTAGACGCGCCCACGCGCGCTGATTTCAGTTCTTTTTCCACGCCAGCAAGCGCAGATCCGAGAGAGCAGTACTCCTAGTTAATATTTTAACTTTATGTTTGAGGCATATGAGCTGCAGATTATACACTGTGCATAGATCGCCATCTGGTGTTGGGCCCGGATGTTTGCAGTTTGTTTTTCTTCTTGGACAGTCTTTGGAAGTCACGAGTTCGGTGACTCCTCCTTCGGTCCGTACTGCGCATGGGCTTCGGCTCCATCCTCAGATTGTTTTTTTCCACCATCGGGCTCGGATGTAATACTTCGTGCTCCGGCTTCGAACCTTTCCAGTTCGACCTTCGACGAAAAATCCTCGTCCATCGAGATTCTTCAGACGGAATCCTCTTATTCATCTCTCTCTTCGGCACTTCCTCGATTCCATGCAGCGGCCTTCGGGCCTATCTCGACTCCGGTCTCGGCCGATGGAAAGGACTCCCTTCAAGTAGTGCCCAAAATGTGGGTCTAAATTTCCCCACACCGATCTACATCAGGTGTGCAACCTCTGCCTCTCTCCCGAACACGAGGCCTGAGACTGCCCCGCCTGCAAGTCTTTTCGATCGAAAAAAACTATTCGGGATCGACGAGCTCGACGCACCATGGCGCACTCATCGACCTCTGCTCCACCTGACATCTTCGGAGAAGACACCGGAGCTTCGGGACAGCAGCACACCGAACAGGAGGACGATGTCGTCCGCGCTTCCGAAGCCGGCGACGCCGACGTGGAGATCACACCGGCGCAGAGGGTCGTGAGTACTCTACCCCCTCCCACTCCCGCGCCCATACCGAAAGAGACTCCGGTTACACATTCGCCTCCGGGCCTAGGGAAAATCAAGCATACCGCCTCCATCACCCCACCTTCGGGCCCGGTGAAGAGGCATCATAAGTCTCCTGGCGGCTCGGGCTTGAGCCAGCCTGCTAGCGGCGCCGAGAAACACCCTTCGGCACCGAAGAAAACCACACCAAGCTCCGTTCCGAAGCTATCGGTGTCGAGACCTGGCCTCTCGGTGCTGACCAAGCATAAATCCCTCGGCACCGACTCTCCCGTGCCGAAGCCTGCCTCGGCACCGAACAAAAAATCGGAGGCCCTGAAAAAGCATGGCACGGATAAACCAACGAAGCCGTCTGCTCCGAAAACATCGGCACCGACAGAGGAATCGGCGCCGGAGGAGCTCTTCACGCCAGATCCTCGTCAAAAGACTTTAACAAAGGATCCAAAGACTGGACATTTGACTTTGTCTTCCAAGAAAAGACATTTAGACAAACCAGCTCCTCTGCCGCCAAAACGGAAGGACTCTGCCACATCCCCCTTCAGAGTACCCTCCCCACCACCTCCCCCATCTCTGCCTTCTCCACCCTTGCCTCATCGCTCTCCAACCCAGTCTCCAGACCCTGATGACCAAGGGGATCCATATTATGATCCAACAGATGTCCCACAGGACCCCACTCCTCCGGGAATACCAGACCCATAGGAGGATTATCAAAATCCAGATGTCCCAGATGTGCCTCAGGATGATCTTTATCCATCCAGGCCATCTCCACCGGAGGACTCCCTGGGGTTCCACCACTTGTTGCAGCGGGCGGCACATTATCATGGGGTGTAGTTACACAGGGATCCAGTTGAGGAAGACTTCCTACTTGACACTTTTGACATTGCAGATAAATCTACTGCCATATTACCCATGCTTAAAGGGGTGACCAAACATGCGGCAGAGGTTTTCAAAGACCCAGTCAGGGCTAGGGTCTTAAACCCCAGAATAGTGAAGAAATATAAGGCAGCCCCCACAGATCCTGCCTATATTAAAGGACCTGCTCCCTTAGACTCATTAGTGGTATCCACAGCTAGGAAGCGATCCAATTCTCAGTCATCGGGTGAGGCTCCGCCACCCGATAAGGAGTCCAAGCTCTTAGATGCCTCAGGCAAACGCACTGCCTCGCAAGCTGCCAATATGTGGCGCATCGCCAACACGCAAGCGCTGCTGGCACGGTACGACAGAGCGCACTATGATGAGCTGGAGGCTATCATGCAACATCTCCCAGAGAAATATAAAAATAAGGCTCATGAACTGATACAAGAGGGAAAGATCATTACCAACACATCTATTAAATGTGCCCTTGAAGCAGCAGATACAGCTTCCAGGGCTATAAACACAAGTGTTCTGCTTCGCCGCCACGCCTGGCTCAGGATCTCAGGCTTTAAGCCGGAGGTCCAAGCATCTATATTGAACCACCCTTTTGACCAACAACACTTATTTGGCCCATAATTAGACGAAGCCCTGGAAAAAATGAAGGATACAGATACGGCGAAGTCTATGGGGGCATTACAATCCCACACCCCTAGACGCTCCTTTCGCCGTTCCTCCTTTCGAGGCACTGGCAGAGGTTACTCTTCCGATAACGCCTCCACGTCCTACAAGTCCCCTCCTCAGACTACCTTCTCAAAGGGCTATCAAAGAGGTGGATATAGAGGGAACAATAATAAAGGCAGGGGCAAAACCAACACCGCCCGTTCTGCCACACCGCCCACGCAATGACTTTCCCCCGCTCCCCCCAGACCATTCCACTCCAGTCGGGGGCAGACTACAAAACTTCTTTCAAACCTGGGAGACCATAACATCAGACAAATGGGTGACCCAAATTATTCGGTCAGGGTACTGTCTCGAACTAACATCTACCCCCCAAATATTCCACCCAGGCACCGTACAATGTCACAAGAACATACCACACTGCTGAAACAAGAGGTAATCTCCCTCATGCAAAAACAAGCTATAGAGCAGGTCCCCGTCAATCAGCAAAATTTAGGGGTCTACTCTGTACTTTCTGATACCAAAGAGACTAGACCCTACGGCCCATTCTAGACCTCCGACCTCTAAATGCATACATACATTCAGACCATTTTCACATGGGAACTCTCCAACAAGTTCTCCCACTCCTCTGCCAGGGCGACTTTCTCACTACACTGGACTTGAAAGACGCATACTTTCATATTCCAATACACCCTTCTCACAGAAAGTACCTCAGATTTGTGGTGGACGGCCAACATTATCAGTTCAAGGTTCTCCCCTTCGGGGTCATAACCGCACCACGAGTGTTTACCAAATGCCTAGCAGTAGTGGCGGCACACCTCAGAAGATAACACATTCACGTCTTCCCTTACTTGGACGACTGGCTAATAAAAGCCACGTCCTACAACCAGTATGTGCAACATACAAACACTACCATCCAACTACTCCACCAGCTAGGCTTCACGGTGAACCACCAAAAGTCCCACTTAATACCGTCTCACACAAAGCAATGCCTCTGTGCCACTATAGACACCTCAAAAGCTATAGCCTATCCCAATTCAGCCAGAATCGCAAGCATACAAGCCTTGCGCCAAAGATTCATTCTTCAGCACTCTCTCCCAGCAAGAGTGTTTATGAAGCTAATAGGGATGATGGCATCTTCATAGTGCCTCATGCAAGACTCCACATGCGTCCACTCCAAGAGTGCCTAGCACGCCAGTGGAACCAGGCCCAGGGACAGCTGACGGATCTGGTGTTGGTGGACGGTCGCACCCATCGCTCTCTGCAGTGGTGGAACAACACAAACCTTTCCAAAGGGCGACCGTTCCTGGACCCGGTTCCTCAGGTGATTCTAACGACGGACGCATCGCTCTCCGGCTGGGGAGCGCACCAATTACACCTCACAGTGCAAGGTGTATGGACGCCACAACAAAGGTTACTCCACATCAACCATCTGGAGTTATTGGCGATCTTTCTAGCCCTGAAATCGTTTCAGAAACAAATCTCAGCCAAAGCAATCCTCATTCGCACAGACAATATGACTGCAATGTATTATATTCAAAAACAGGGGGGGACACACACTCCCCAGCTCTCTCGCTTAGCACAGAGCATATGGAGATGGGCAATCCCACTAAGAATCTTTCTCCTGGCACAACACGTCCCAGGTATACAAAACACCATGGCAGATCTGCTCAGCAGACAAACGCAGCAAATGCACGAATGGGAACTGCATCCACAAGTTCTTCACCCATTCTTTCACAAGTGGGGGCATCCTCAGATAGACCTCTTCGCCACCCACGAAAACAAAAAATGCCCAAGCCTCGCCGCCAGATACCCACACCCATTGTCCAAAGGCAATGCGATATGGATGAACTGGTCAGGCAAATTTGCATACGCCTTTCCACCTCTCCCGCTAATTCCATTAGTGGTAAGGAAGCTACAACAGCACTCCCTCACACTCATTCTGGTAGCTCCAACATGGGCCAGGCAGCCGTGGTACACCACACTACTACAGCTCAGTGGTACCACACCAAAAACTGCACCTGTCCCCATGCCTCCTAACCCAGAACCATGGAGAAATCAGGCACCCGGACCCAGCTCAGCTCAACCTTGCGATCTGGCTCCTGAAATCTTAGAATTTGGATACCTTAACCTTCCCCCTGATTGCATGAACATTATCAGGGAAGCCAGACGTCCTACCACTCGAGCATGCTATGCCGCAAAGTGGAAGAGATTTGTTGTTTACTGCCGTAACAATACAATCAACCCTTTAGCTGTATCCATACAGCACATCATATGCTACCTGCTCCATCTTCAACGGTGTAACCTGGCATACTCATCCATCCGTCTACACCTAGCAGCAATTGCTGCTTACCTGCAAAACAGACAGCATTTATCACTTTTCAGAGTGCCTGCTATTAAAGCCTTAATAGGCCTTAAAAGAGTAATTCCGCCCAGGGCACCACCCTCACCTGTGTGGAATCTAAACGTAGTTCTTACAAGGCTGATGGGTCCACCTTTCGAACCAATGCATAAATGTGAGCTACAGTTCCTTACTTGGAAAACAGCTTTCCTCGTAGCTATCACTTCCCTTAGAAGGGTTGGTGAAATACAAGCGTTCACTATACAAGAACCCTTTCTACAGATGCATCACAGCAAGGTGATACTTCGCACAAATCCAAAATTTCTGCCTAAGGTCATTTCCCCCTTCCATCTCAATCAATCGGTGGAATTACCGTTTTTTTTCTCGCAACCTCAATCTGTTGCGGAAAGGGCTCTACATACACTTGATGTTAAAAGGGCTTTACTTTACTACATACAAAGAACGCAACCTTTCAGAAAGACTAAACAGTTGTTCGTCTCCTTCTCTCCACCGCATAAAGGCAACCCCATCTCAAAATCAGGGATAGCTAGGTGGATTGTAAAGTGCATACAAATTTGCTATCACAAAGCAAAAAGAACATTATCTGTTCCACCTAAAGCCCACTCTACAAGAAAGATAGGGGCTTCTATGGCTTTTCTAGCTAACATACCCTTAGATGACATCTGCAAAGCAGCCACATGGTCAACACCGCACACCTTCACAAAACATTACTGTGTAGACGTGCACTCCAAACAACAAGCTAGTGTGGGCCAGGCTGTACTAAAGACAATGTTTCAAACCACTGCAACGGATACCGGTGGTCGCCGCTAGGGTTGGGTACTGCTATATAATCTATGCACAGTGTATAATCTGCAGCTCATATGCCTCGAATGGAATATGCTACTTACCAGTATGCATCTGTTCTTGGCATGTAGAGCTGCAGATCTATACACGCCCACCCGCCTCCCCGGTTACCTGTATCCGTTCCAGTCTATCTTATTTAGATACAACACACATGGGTTTCTTTACTATTATCACTACGCTCCATCTTTTCCCTGCTGGCGACAAACAATCTGAGGATGGAGCCGAAGCTCATGCGCAGTACGGACCGAAGGAGGAGTCACCGAACTCGTGACTTCCAAAGATTGTCCAAGAAGAAAAACAAACTGCAAACATCCGGGCCTAACACCAGATGGCGATCTATGCACAGTGTATAGATCTGCAGCTCTACATGCCAAGAACAGATGCATACTGGTAAGTAGCATATTCCTTCTAAGACTTGTTTCTCTTGCTTGTCGAGTATCTACTTCTGGTGCAGTAGAGATGCCCGGGTGCCGTTGGAACATGTCGGTGGCGGACCCGCATGACTTGTCTCTTCGGCTTGGGGCACGCCCATGACCCAGAGACGTGCCCCGATTGTCGGGCTATGGTGCCGAAAGCTTTGTGGGAGCATTCCTGAAAGTTGTTGGAGGCCCGGCAATCGGTTCCGCGATGCTCGAGGTTCCGCTCCCGTGGGAGATCAAGGGACAGGTTGCGGGGCCGACAATACAGGTCATCGGAATCGGGGACCGGTAAGTCAAAGCGCCATAAGTTGAAGAAGCGATATCGCTCTTCGTCTTTCCCTCACCGGTCGCGGGATGCGGTGGAGGGGACGGGTGGTCACTCCCCCGCTGCTTTGGTGCAGCCTCCGCTGTTGCCTGCGGCCTACCCGCCTTTCCCGGGGCGGTACGTGACTCCGAAAGAAATAGTTATTCCTGTCGCCCATGGGCTGTTTATTTGCCCCATCTGGCCCCTCCGGCGTGCCTTTGGGCCCCGTGGACCCATTGGGTGGTTCTGCCACAGCGGCACGGGGCACGATACCCTGCGGCGCGATACCCTGCGGCGCTGTTGACTCAGTCTCTGCGCCGTTGGCTGTGGCCTCTGCGCTGCTGCCGGCATCTGGGCCGACGCTGGACACTACGCCGTTGCCTCTAGGGCCGGAGTACGTCGAGCCTGGATTGGTCTATTATCCTCTGATTCCTATTCCAGGTGGGGAGTTTATTCCCTTTCCCCGGGCCCCTCACCCTTACCGGCCTCTTAAACAGCCGGTGGACGAAGGGGAGTACTGGAAGAGGTCGGAGGACCCTCTCGCAGCTCAATGTGAGGATGAACAGGAGTGGGAGGGTGATATGGAAGGTCCAGGCGATCTGGATTTCTCTCCGCACCCTGGTACACTGTCCCCTTCTTCCGTAGCTACGGAGGAGGTTGGGACTTTTTCTGTGGTGTTGCGTAGGGCAGCTGAGGCTCTTAACCTCAAGCTCCCTTCTGTGCCTATCCGGACCAATCTCCTGACTGAGGTGCTGCAGCTGGCGGGCCTCCTCGGTGGAGCCACTACTGCCCTTTAATGACGCGCTTACAAACATTCTGTTAAGCACCAGGACCAAGCCTAACACTGGTTCCTGTGGATAGCAGTGTGGCACGACGCCATCGCCCGGCCCCGGGCAATCCCAGTTTTCTCACGCAACACCCAACGCCTGAGAGTCTTGTTGTCGAGGCCTCTGCCTCTCCCAGTACATTCCCTTCCGCACCTCAGGACAAAGAATCTAAAAACTTGAGTAGTTTAGGAAAAAGATTTTCACCTCTGCCAGTTCTGGGTTGCGAGCGGTGAATACGGCATGCCTGTTGGGCTGCTTTCTCACTGTGTGGGACACTGTAGCACAGGTGCTGCCTCAGTTTCCAGTGGAAGCTCGAGCGGTGCTCTCCCAAGCCATTACCGAGGGGAGAGATGCTGCAAAATTAACTATCTGTTGTGGCCTTCACACAGCCGACTCCCTCGGCAGAGCAATTTCCACAACAGTGGCGCTACGCCGTTATGCCTGACTCGGGACAACTGGCTTGTCTGGGGATGTCCAGAACAATTTGTTGGACATGCCCTTTGATGGCACGCGCTTCTTTGGTGACAAAGGGGATAGCACTTTGGAACGCTTTAGAGACTCCAGGGCTACAGCCCAGTCCTTGGGTCTTGCCACCACACGTGCTCCCTTAGGGTCTGCCTTTCGCTCCTTTCGCGGTTAGGGGCGAGGCGCCCAAACACGTTCCTTTCAGAGCCGCCGGCCTGTACAGCCACAGTCTCAACGCAGCCGCGGTCGGGGCCCGTCTAAGTGGGACACGGGGCCAGCGGACGGATCAGTCCACCACCGCCCCTGCTACCACTGCCTCGAAACCTTCCTAGTCCGGTGTTTCAGGCCCACCAAACGCCAGTGGGCGGCAGGATTCGCCTTCACCTCCCTCACTGGCACACCATCACTTCAGACAGGTGGGTTCTGCAGATAGTCCGAAGGGGCTACTCCCTTCCTTTCGAGACTACCCCTCCAGCCATGCCACCTCAGTACCGCCGCATATCGGGGATCACTTGGCGCTTCTCCAGCAAGAAGTTGCGGCCCTCTTGGCCAAGGGGGCCATCGAGCATGTTCCAATGCCAGAAGTAAGTCGTGGTTTTTACTCCCACTACTTCCTGGTTCCAAAGAAGGACAAGGGCCTGCGTCCTATCTTAGACCTCGAACGTCAATCGCTTCCTCCGGAAGAAGTTCAAGATGCTCACGCTTGCTCAAGTCTTGTCTGCCCTAGACCTGCAAGACTGGGTGGTAGCGTTGGACTTGCAGGATGCTTATTTTCATATCCCCATCCTGCCGACCCACCAGCGTTGCCTACGGGGGTTGTGCAGGTGTTCACAGACCACACCACCGCCATGTGGTATTGCAACAAACAAGGCGGGGTGGGGTCGTGGACCCTATGTCAGGAGGCTCTGCGCTTCTGGACATGGCTGGAACGTCAAGGCATTTCCTTGACGGTTCAACACCTGGCAGGTTCGTTGAACGCTAGGGCGGACGAACTCAGCTGCCGGTGCCTGATGGATCACGAATGGCGTCTTCAATCGGAAGTTGCAGAAAGTCTTTCAGCAGTGGGGAGAACCTTGGTTAGATCTTTTCGCCACCGAAGAGAATGCGCATTGTCAGCAGTTCTGCGCGTTGGAGTTTCCAAGGTGGCACTCGCTCGGAGGCGTGTTTCGTCGCGAGTGGAGTTGCAGTCTGTTGTACGCCTTTCCGCCTATACCACTTGTACCCAGAATGCTGAAGATCAGACGCGACCAGGCCCAAGTCATTCTTGTGGTACCGGACTGGGCTCGAAGAGTTTGGTATCCCGAGCTACTCTGTATGAGCGTGGATCCCCCGATCCGAATGCCTCTTCAGGAGTATCTTCTGTCGCAGCAACAGGGGACAGTCCTCCACATGAACCTGTCCAGCCTCCACCTCCTTGCGTGGAGATTGAGCGGCGACAGTTGATTCCATTTGACTTGCCTCCTGAAATCTAATGTGATTCTGGCAGCCAGGTGTCCCTCAACTAAAACTATATATGCCTGTTGATGGAACAAGTTTGTGGCATGGTGCACAGTGAAAGCTGTAGATTCCCTTTCTGCCCCTCTTTCTGTAGTCCTATTATTCCTTCTCTTTGGCCCAGCAGGGGTCTTCTCTGGGCACTATCAAGGGCTACCTTTCTGCTCTTTCAGCCTTTGTCAGGCTGCCTGATCAGCCCACTCTTTTCAAGTCCCCTGTTGTCAATATATTTCTCAAAGGCTTTACTCACCTTTTCCCTCCTATTCCTTTTGTGATGCCTCAGTGGGACTTGAACCTGGTTCTCGCATACTTAATGTGCGCTCTCTTTGAGCCTCTTCATAACTGTCCTTTGTGGTTATTAACTTTGAAAACTGTCTTCCTGGTGGCCATCACTTCCGCTAGGCGTGTGAGTGAGCTCCAGGCTCTTTCATGTATACCTCCTTTCCTGGAGATTCATCCGGACAAGGTTGTGCTTCGACCACGTCCCTATTTTCTGCCGAAAGTAGTCACTGCCTTTCATCTCGGGCAAACTGTCACTTTGCCCACTTTCTTTCCGCCTCCGCACAATTCAAGAGAAGGAGAGGCTTCACTGTCTGGACCCAAAACGTGCGCTTTCATTCTATCTCAGCCGCACACAAGAGTTCCGGGTGGATGACCTGCTCTTTGTTGGCTACGTGGGCGCCAAGAAAGGCCGAGCTGTGCACAAGTGGACTATCTCCCGATGGGTTGTCTTGTGCATTAAAGCTTGTTACTCTCTGGCTAAAATGGAACCTCCAGTAGGGCTGCACGCCCATTCTACCAGGGCAACAGCAGCTACTACAGCATTGGGACGCGGTGTCCCCCTGCATGATATGCCAGGCAGCCACGTGGGCCTTACTGCATACTTTCACTAAGCACTATTGCCTTGACAGTCAAGTCTGGAGAGACTGCTTCTTTGGCAGGTCGGTTCTCTGACTTTTTGGTGTCATTTCACTTCGCAGACCCACCTCCGGTGTCGGTATTGCTTGGGGTAGGTATTCTAAGGTAAGGAATCCATCACTAACGTGCCTCTTTCAGATGCACAAGTTACTTACTTGTGTAATGATATATCTGTAAGAGACATTAGTTAGTGATAGATTCCTTACCGCCCGCCTATCCTCCCCGTTCTGCGAACTGTTCTCTAGGCTTCAGGGCCCTAGTTCTGTTGCACCAGTAGTCAGTCTCTGGCATGGCTCTGCGTTCCTGGCGCGGAAAGTTGTGTACAAACTGACATCCGCACGCGTGGGTGCATCTGATTAGCTCCGATTACATCATCTCGGCGAATACGACGCCAGCGACTTACGTGGAGCCGCACGAAGACGCCTACCGACACGCTGGGGTACTGCTGACAAACTTTACGGATCCAGTCTGATGCCTGAGGATATTCTAAGGTAAAGAATCTATCACTAACTAATGTCTTACAGACATATTGTTACACAAGTAAGTAACTTGTGCTTTAATGTTCCATTATACCATTCAGTGAATCCCGCAGATTGAGGATGATTGGCAGCCTTGAACTTTTGCTTGATTTGCAATCCAGAAGACGCCTTGTCTGTTTCCTGACCAATGAAATGTGACCCGTTGTCACTCCAAATAACTCTGGGCATCCCCTATCTAGAAAAATATTCTTTAAGCAATACTTTAGCAGCGCTAAGAGACGTATTGTCTGAGGGGATAGGCTTCGATGCCTTTGTTAAACATGCAGACCACCACCAAAATGTATCAAGTTATTACACCTTTCCATATCTATATAGTCTATCTGAAGAACCTCAAATGGTATGTCAGGGGGAGCAACATGTCCTGAGGGTGTCTGCATACCTTTCCCTGCATTATACTGGAGGCATATCATGCAATTCTTAACTAGAGCAGTGGCTGTTCTAGTGATATTTGCATTACACCAAACAGGATCTAGAAACTTTTGTATGCCCTTCGCACTTATGTGGGCTGGCCCGTGAGCCATAGAAACAACTCCATGGACATAAGCATTCAGTAGCAGCCATCTTTGAGTTTCAGTGCGATCCACACAACAATTCTTATTGTTTAACCTGCCTGTCTCCTTCCACATTTCCAGCTCTTCAGGGGATGCATGACTCTGAATGTCCCTTCACTTTTCATTGTAGTTTCACATATTCCGTCTTCAGGGATCCACCGGTTTCAAAGATGTACATGCCGTTCTTTTTAGTACTAGCTGTGGTTTTTGCTGTCTCATCAGTGAAAGAATTACCTCGACCTACATCGTCGGTAATCTTATGAGCGCTACATTTAACTATAGCTACTTTTGCAGGCAAGGTAAGTGCATCTAGCAGATTTAAAATTGTCTCCATGTTGTATCCGAGTCGCATGTTATGTAAGAAACCCATGTTCTGCCCACAATCTCCCACAATTACGTGACACTCCGAAGGTATATTGTGACTCTGTGTATGTTTACCCAGATCTTTACTCTATTCCCACGCTCTAATAAAAGCTATCAACTCTGCAGCCTGAGCGGAGTTGTGGGGTATCTTCTAAGTCTCAACTACTGTTTGAAGTGTGGTAATTGCATATGCAGCTGTGGTCTTTCCATCGGGTAGCTTAAAGCATGAACCGTCAACGAAGAGCACGCCCTGGGGTCAGATAAGGGTGTGTCTGTCAAGTCTACCCGTCCCTTAGTCTCTTCCATTGTGAATAAACCATCATAATCGACTTTTTCTTAGTCAGAAGGGAGGGGTAGTAATGTAGCTGGATTATAGACATTGCATCTTTCTAGGGTGATGTTAGAGCTAAATATAGTCCATTCATATCCTGTTAGGCGTTCACTGGTGAGGTGCAGTGTCTGTGTCTTATTTAATAGTTTATTCACCGCATGGGGCACCATTAAGGTGAGTTAATTTCCTCCCACAAAACCTTTACTTTGTTTCGTTGTTGCTGAAGCCACTCCGCGCAAGCAACTCTGCAAAGCTTTAGCGACTGGATCCAGGGTTGCGGAAAAATATGCACATGGCCTATTCTCCCCACCCTATTCTTGTGTAAAAACTGAGTGCGCAGCCCCCCCTTCTCATGTGCAAACAAAGTGAAAGGTTTGAGGTCCAGATTTCCCAATGCTGGGGCACAGCACAGAGCTGGTTTCAGTTGAACAAAGGCACACTCTCCTTCATCTGTCCAAGGCAAATGTTTGCACACATCCTTTGTGGTTAAGGCTATCAAAGGCTTAACTATTAAAGAAAAGTTGGGGATCCATTGGCGACAAAAGAATGTTATGCCTATGAATCCACGTACTTCTGATTGTGTTTTTGAGCAGAGCATAGATTGTATCCTGTCTGGATGTATACGTCTACCCCCCTTCGACAGGAGGTTACTGAGATAGGTGACCTGTTGACAATACTGCAATTTTGAAAGACACTTTATGCCCTAATTGAAACAAATGCTGGAGGAAGGACACAGTGTCATCTCTACAATCTTGTTCAGTGTTGGAGGCTATCAGAATATCATCAATATATTGTATGAGTGGAATTCTTCGGTAAACTTATTTGATCAAGTTGTTTCTTCAGGGCCTGACTGTAAATACTGGGCCTTTCCGTGTACCTATGAGGGGCTTGACAAAATGTAAATGGGTGACCAGCTAAGCAAAACCCCAAAAGATACTGGCTCTCTTCGGCAATAGGAATACTGAAGAAGGCATTCTTAAGATCTATAACTGTGAAATACTGTGCAGTGGGAGGGATCATGGTGAATATAGTGTTCATGTCTGGAACAACTATTTTATTAAAGGCTCATATCAACTACTAGGCAATATGTATCATTCTTTCCTTATCCTTTTTTAAAGCATAGGCAGTACAGGACTATTACAGGTACTACCTGTTATTTTTTTTTTTTAACTATGCCTTCATGGACTAGATCAGACATCACCTGTTTTAGGCCTTCCTCTCCTCCTTTTGAAATGGTACATTAAGGTATACGTGCGAATTTAACATTTTCCTTTATTTTGATATGAACAGGGTCTAAATCCATTTGGACTACATTTTCGCCCTTTGCCCAGAGGTCTGTATGTATGGCATGCAATTCAGGAGGCAAGGAGTCTGGTTTAGAAAACAAACCTACATATGGTTTAATCAGTAGCACCCATGGTGACATAAACCCCATCTGGAGTGCAATAGATTTTAGCGTAGAACCTTTTCAACATGTCTAATCCAAGTAGATTTTTACCGCAGTCTGTCATTAACACAAAAGGAGTATCTACAGTAAAGGGACCAATGGCTGCTGTCATAAGTGCAGAAATGGGGCTTTTTAAAGAAATCCCAGAGAATCCCACAGAAACATTTGTATGCCCAGAAAGCGGAGCCCCCGGAACAAAGTGGTGAGCTACTGACGTTCTGTTGGCCCCAGTATCCAATAGGAACTTCTGCAGCTGTCTGTATATTGCTAAATCCACATAGGGTCCTGACTGGTCAACAGGTACTTTGATCTGACCATTACTCTTTCTGTGGCAATCGTAACAGTGATAGTCTTCAAAATAGTCCTCTTGGTAGTATTGTTTATTGTCAAAAATGTTCGCTTTTTTGTTGTCTGAACCCTTATTTCTTTAATACGTTTGCAGACCACGTCCTCTTAGCGCTGACTTAACCTTTCCTTTAACCAGTTGAGGGCACCCGGAACTCCAATGGCCCTTCTGTTTGCAGTAGGCACATTGGTTAGGTCCTAGTGTACCACCTGTTTGTGGGGCTGAATAGCCCTGCCCTCTACCCCTGCCTTTTGCCATTCTGCGTCCCCTATCGGGAAATGCTTGTTGCAAGAGTACCTTCATCTACAAATCCGTAATCTTTTTCTCTGCCCTCTCGTTCTCATTCTTTTTCCACTTCTCATAATACTGGGACAATATGCAGAATCTCTGCAGGTGTCTTAACGGCCCAAGAACTTTCCGACTGAACTAACTTATGTACCTCCTTCAACAAGCCGCCAACAAATCTATCTACGACCAGAACAAAAATTGAAAAGGAGTGTAAAAAATGAGTGGCTCAGCTCAGTGGACTGCTACTGTCCATATGCATTTGTTGAATAAAATTGGATTCTAAGAAACATGCAAGACTCTAGAATATCTACTTTATACCGAATCATGATTATTTGATCTATTACTGGAGAAGATTATATTCATCTGTGATTTCTGAATTGACAATCTGGTATAATTTGACGCTCTTTTTCAATTTTTGTTCCGACCTTGTTTTTGGGTCCCTCCTTGGCAGTGGAATTACAAAAGTAGAGCGCTGGAAGAAACAGAACCCTAATTAATTCCACACTACTGCGCCATTTATAGCCTACATTGCCAGTGTGTTTTCAACTATCCACAAACTGTCTTCTCCCAGCTTCCGTCGCTACGTCTTGGTCACTGAAAGGGTCTTTGAATCTGGTAAAATAGTCACACATCTTCATTTGGCTTTTGCTTGCAAATTGCTAACTTATCCCGATTAATAGTCTGTGGAGGTTTGATGGTCTGTAATTTTGTCAAAATACGTTCTGGTAATTTAACAGTATCCGCTTCTAGGGGTGCACCAGCTGGTCAGTTTTTTCAAACTGAACAATTTGGTCCCATGTTTAGTTGTCATTGTTCGTCCTAATGAAGTTCCATATTTCAGTGGGTAATAAGCTCTTGAAAAAAAATCAACATCTCCTAGGGTCATTGTGGTCATGGACATTGCCATTCTAAATTCTTTATAGAACCCAGATGTGTTTTTCTGTGGGTTAGGTAGGTCTCTTTTTATGGACATAACCTCTTTGCGTTTCCAAGGGACAAGAATGAATCGGGGCTTACTTTGCTTGTCTGCCTCATTTTCTGCAGCAGGATCTCCTGCAATGAGAGGTACTACCCACATAGGGTATTACCTCACTTTGAAAGGGGAAGTGTTGGGTTTCTCGACTTATCGATAGGTATTAAAACACCTTTCCCTATGCCATACACATTCAACCACTATCTGTTCTATCTTCTGGTGCACAAAGACACCCACTAGCTCTTTTCCAGATTTCTCGGACAATATTCCCTGTACCTCTCTAAACCCTCTCTCTATTCTAACAGCCGTGCACGCTGACAATTTTGGGATGCTAAAGGCATGTCTCCCACAGTTTGCATAATGTCCTTAACGGTGCAGATATCTAAATCCATCCAATTATTGGATATATCCCTTATTCTATCCTCTTCCGGAGTCAAAACTAACTGCAACTGCATCATCCTAACCATACCTCAGACATTTCCTCTCCACCTTCCCTTGAGATGCTGTAGAGGACTCTGAAGTCCTGCCTACAGCTCCCACTTCAGTCAGTGTTTGAATGTCTGGATATATTTGAGGATTTGCTTCATCATGCTATGACTTCAGAATCTCAAACATAGCCTGTCGAGACTTCCCATCAAATAGCCATTGCTCAAGGTAATCCAGCTTCTGTTGATAACTACCATCTATAGACCATTGCAACTCGACATCCTTTTTAGTGTATTTGTCCCACAAAATTAAACAATACTGCATTATATCCTTTCTTTATCATGTCACATGCTGGGGTTCCTTCCTCAGAACAGTCTTGTCTGATAATGTCTCCTGATTCTTCTCTCCGACCGACCACCTGTTCTGGGACCAAACTGTCTTTTTCAAGCTTACCGGTTCAGGACCTCTGTTGGGATGACCCAGTGCCAAGTAGCCTCAGTTTGAAGCTTTGGATTTCAGATGTGAGAAACTAGTCTCCTTGTGAAGGACCCCTGTAATCCAGCCATCTCTGGTTGTCGCTCCTCAGCCTGTCTCTGGACTCGTCTGATGGATCTTTTTCGAAGAGGTCCCTGTTTGGCCACCATTTGTGGAGACTAGAAATTATTAATAACACAGCGAGACCATCTCATCTGGTTCCAAATCCACTCATAGAAAAATAACCAGGTAGTCGGAGGGAAAGTATAACAAGCAATGTTTTTTATACACTGGAGCGGGTCCAGGTCCGTACAGGTGTACAGGAGTGTTCTGATGTAAGGTATCTGAGGGCTACATTTATAGTAGTGAACAAACCGGAAGGTGGTAACAGACTGATTAGAACCGGTTTTCTCCAGTTAGCACAAACTTGGTCATTCCTTACAGACATCTGCAGATGCAGCACAGATGCTCTTACAGTATCCGACACTGCACCTTTGAAAAGAGCAGAGTGCTCTCTAGGCTAAGTGCTGCTGGGTTGTCTCACGGAAGTCACATGATTTACAAGAAATGTTAAGACCTAGCTTTTGGTTAACCAAGAACAGCAACCCAGCAAACAACAAAATGTGTGAAACAGATGTACACTGAACACGTCGCATAGGAAAATGGAGGAGCAAATGCTCAAACTAAATGTGGCCTATAGCATATTTTCTAACACGGCCTAGCCTCAAATGGCACCAACCTTTGGGTCCTGCTTTGACAGCTCAAACTGCTTGACCCCCCAAGAGCCACCTTTTACTCAGCACAAACCCATGCTAAGGGTGCTGTGCCGATCACTGCCAACTCCATGCACTGACAAACCTACCACCGATCTGAAGTAGTCGGGCCACCACCCAGGACCACCTCAAAGGAACCCTTGACAATAAGGTCAGATGTGAGCGAGGGTTCTATTATCTTAAAGCTCTGAGGTCCCAGACTCTAAACAAAAGAATAGTTTTATATAGTTGCCTTCAGAGAAAATCCTCACCCCACACCTTCCCAAGAGTACCCATACACCATTATAAATCCCTACCAAAAGGAGGCTTACTTTTAAAGAACAGCTCTTATGAGCAAGTCACACCCTTCGTTCCATAAAGGGTTAGTGAAAGGGCAATCAGCCCATCACCAATACACTCTGCCCCCCTAGAGTTATATTTTAGGTGCTTGTAACACACACGATCACTTATGAGGGTATCCTGGCACTGAGCAGGTGTGTTACTAGCCCTTCCAGTGGTAGGGTGGATAATTGAAAAGCCAGGCTACAGCTTCTTGCAGAATTTAAGAGGGGAGGAGGCTTTAGGACTGATGGAAGAGAATGCCTGTCTTCCTGATCTGGTTCTCTGTATGCGCAGGAGTCCTGCGGAGCAGAGATGTCGAGGTGTTAGGTGGGAGGAGACGTGGCTGTTGAGGTAGGTGGATTCTGAGTGGTCTAGTACCTTGAATGTGTGTGTTGAGATTGAATTAAGTATGTTTGTGCATCGGTAGCCAGTTGAGTTCCCGGAGGTGTGGTGATATTAGTGATTTGTGTGTGGGAGGTTGAGGATGAGTCAGGCAGCCAAGTTTGGGATGGTTTGTAGTCTTCTAGTGAGTTATTGGTGATTCTGGCTTGGAGGATGTTCCTGTAGTACAACTTGTTGGTAACTAGTGCGATTGACCGATCTCTAGTGTTGCTTGGAAGCCATTTGTAGATCTTCCTCAGCATCTTCAGGGTGTAGAAGCAGGATACAATGACTGTGATTTGTGCGATCAGATCCAGTTTGCTGTTGATTATTCTAACGTTCTGGGTGTGGAGCAGAGTTTGGCCAGCCATCAGTTGGGGTCCCATGGTGAGGTGTTCTTGCCAAAGATCCTGTTTTCTGTTTTGTTGAGCTTGAGACAGTTGGCCTTTATTCAGGTAGTGACTTCCATCATGCAGGCTGTGAACTTGTTTCTTGTGTTGGGGGACTTGACCGAGAGGGAAGAGTATGAGTGGTGTGTTGAGAGATCATATATGCATAAGAGCAGTGATACTCAAAGTACTGCCTGGGGGCTGCATGCGGCCGTCCTGACCTTTACATGTGACCCCCCTGGGCAGCAGCAGCACTGGGCTGCTGTTTACTTGACTCAGCACTAGCATGAATTTTCTTTTTAAAATATACAGCAAGGACGTATTTAAAGGTTAATTTTCAGTTAGGGAAAGGAAGTAACTAGGCCCTTACCTTTAGGAACACCTTAATTTTTTTAAAGACCGGCTCTAGATATATATTCTTTGCTTTCCCTACACCCACGCTGGCAACAGTGTGGCCCTCTATCACATCATAGAGCAAACTTTGCGGGCCCCAGGAAAATGTTTGTGAGTACCCATGCTTTAGAGGGTGGGGTTGAGTGAAGAACCTTGAGGCACTCTGCAGATAAGTTTGCTGGCTTCAGAGGAGTAAGGTGCCAGGCTGATAACTTATGTTCTTTCTGCTAAGAAGGCTCATATCCAGCGGTAATGGATGTGTTGCTCAGATATGAATTTACCTTGAAAAAATAAAAAGACAAGAGGTGTCTGGCAAAGCAGGAACATGTTTATTTAATTAAATACAGTGGCCAGCAGAGAATCAACTGAGTCATGATTGAAGACAGTCTCCATGTACAGACGGTTTGGCTGGCAATATATACAGTTTGTGAGGTACAATAAAACGATTACACGTTTGGTAATGTATGTAGATCCGGGCCTAGTAATAAACACAACCATCTGATAAGGGGGACACAGGCAGCTTTCGACCTCTAGGAGAGCTAGTGTGGGCCAGTGTGTGTGTGTGTGTGTGTGTGTGTGTGTGTGTATCCCCAGATATCGAGCATGGGGAGCATGTGTGGTGTGCATGCTGTGTCCTGATTGGCAGTTCTGGCTGGACTGTTCCCATGAGGCACAGGGTCAAGACTGATTTGCATATGGCCAGGTCTAAACTGGGGTGGCATGGTGAGCAAAAGAATGATGGATTTAACCCAGATCTCTTGACTGGGGGTGAATGTTTTGATTTGTTCTGCATTCCGTCCATCAATTGTGTGTCTTTTGCTTTCTCGTGTCCTGATTGGCTGAGTGTTCTGAACTACACATGGCATCTGACTTTGTGTTTTTTTTTTTTTTGGGAATGTGCACCTTTGGCCAAACAGGTTTTACTGGGGCCAATCGCCTCATACCCGTGTGTTGTGTAATTGCTTATCTGTGGGATTGATAAGAGTTTTCTCTGTTTGCGAGTTTGTCTTCAGGCTAAGTGTAATCCCTCCTGTGACCTTTCAACCGGTGGGCTTGGTTTGCAGGGCATGTCTGACCACGTATCTCTGACTCTGGGTTGATGAGGAGGTCATCTCGCATGAATGTGACAGCAATGATACAAGTTCGTTATTAATTGTACATATAACCTGGTGGTCATTGATATATTTCCCAACATTCTCATTACTATGCATACATTTGCCATACTGTACATCGACATTGTTTTTACTGGTATTGACATTGCTATGCATGCATAGATGATGGTGTACATTGACATTGTATGCTTGGATTCGTGCCACAGCTCACCTCTTTTGACTATCACAACATACTGGCATGACTCGTATCATTCCTCCCAACACTTCTGTATAAACAAACATCTTGTACCCTTACGTTTGGCCATATTACATGCTGTATGTAATAGCTAGCTGCTGCTCATGTCCCCCAGTTTGTTAGAAAAGGCTTAATAGCTTTTACAAATGTTTTACTATGCATATTCAAGGTCGGGTTTCAGGCGCCATGGAAACATCCAGAAAATCCCCAAACAACTGGCATGGATGACCTTAATGTGTACCTTCCAGAAGACAGCCCTGCATCTGTTCCATCCAATTAATCTGCACCTGTTCTTTGCTATAAGCAATTACAGCACGCCCTTTGTGAACATTCTAAAACGCCTTCTAGAAGACAGCCTCAAGTTAATTATCCGCACCTGTTCCTTGTTACAAACCATTAGAATGTGACATTTTATGAACGTTCTAAAGCAGCCTTATTTAAAGACAGTCCACACTCCTTCCCTTCGCCTGCCACTTACCTGTTTCCTGGCTTACATGACTTAGTCTTGCTAGCTCTTTATATCCTCCTGCTTCGACCTCACTGCAGAGAACGTCCCGCATTAGTCTCGCACCTAAATGGAAAAAAAATCAGGAAGTAATTGAGAGACTCATTAACAGACTTAATTTTATTACATGCTGAGCTCAGACACAACATTGTGCTGCAAACAAAGGTAGCCAGTGTTTTTGTTCAACTTGTACTTACTGTTGGCAGAGCTCTGCCAAAGAGGGCTTGGCTGAGGCGAACACCATCCAAATTTGCTTCTGGTTTGATGCTCAAATCATACTCACTACAGTTTCAAGAACTTTGAAGAGGCTTCATCGGAAAATCTAAATGAAAACCAAACTGAGGTTTGGTTAAGATTTGAAAAGCTTTTGTGAGGTGATACCCTAAGAGATAGAGTTAATACTAGACTAAAGCCTTATTTGTTTACAGGTACCATATCTGCCTGTACCATTTATCAGACTGGTGTGAATGCCTGCTGTTGAGTAGACGAGCTACAGCATCTTTGACTCTACATGCTCTTTCCATCCCAACTCCTTTTCCATTGGGATTTGCCACCGGAGCAATGTCTACTCCTGTAACCTGAGGGCAAGTCTCGGGAGCATTTTGGGAACTAGCGTTGCCCCATTAAAATCATCTGGGATCAAGGTACATGGCTTATGAGAGAAGGCTAAGCCACACCTCCAACATTTCTTTTGGGCGGTGCCATGACCAATCAAGACCAAATATTCACGGGTGATCTATCATGTGCCTTATCGGTGGACCTCAATGACTCTAACAATCTGTATGAGTTAATGCAGCAGTTGCAACTAGATCTAGATCTCAATAGGTTAAAAGCAAAAAATACTACACTTGAGGAGGGGTTAAAGCTAATTGGTCGCACACTGCTACACCTACCAAGCGTGTTCCCCCAATGAAAAGTGGTCCCTGAGGTCAGCGTCGGCGGGTACGCCTATGCCCGAGTCATGAGTGCGAGTATGCGTGGCGTGTGCCATCCCTGGACACGTGTTTCGAGGTAGTTGCCTCTCGTCAGCAGGGAGTAGGAAAGTGTGTGGGGTTGCTGTGTAAGCTGCTAAAATCATTAACACGTGTCCAGGGATGGCATAATACTGACATACTCGTGGCATAGGCGTACTCACCGCTGCCACTACATTATCCAGAGTTCTATGCGGCTATTTGCTGGTATGACGAGCAGTGTGCGACCTATTTCGTACTTGAGGAGGGGTTGCAAATTTTACACAATGGAGGGATACTAAACCCAAGGATAGTCACCCAGTTTTGACCCAGCCTATGTTTGGAGAACCATTTCGGTGAGGGGCTTTTACAACTACTGAACAGACTCTGCATGTATCTGTCTCCACACCCAGTCCTGTGCTCTAGCAGCTCTAAAATGCTTTCATGGCAACAGTAATAATTTGCAGCCTTTATGAGTCAGTGGCTATTACATTTCCTATGCAAACCTCAGGCGTTCCCCCAATATACTGCTAAAGTATAGTTTGTAATCTCTTATTTGGGAGGTGTATCCGCTAACTGGGCAATTCCTTTAATAGAAACAAACGATCCCCTTTTGTACATCTATTCTGCTTTTGAGGCTGCCATGACTGTTATTTGCAAAACATGTTTTTATCTAAGCAAGTGACAATGAGTTATTAAAACCTACAACAAGGTTCGAAGGACCTGCTGACTTATATCACTACTTTCAATCGACTGGGGGCGGAAACGCACTGGCTGGAGGAGATATGAACATCCCTATTCTATTGAGGTTTAGAGATGACCTTAAATATTCTCTCTCGCACATCGTTGATCTGCCCAACGATTGTGCAGAATTTATTGATCTTGTGGTTAAGCTAGATCTGCAATTAGGCAAGCGAAAGGGTGAACAATCTCTCAGTGACGCCAAAGTAGTTGTTCTCAAAACCGAGAAGGAGTCAGACAGTAAGACTCTTGATACTGAACCTATACAGATAGGAGGTATAAGGGGTCCACAATCTAATGAGGAAAAGGAACGTCACCACAAATTAAACCTATGTCTTTATTGTGGCAAAGCTGGTCATTTCACTAAGGAATGTTCTGCAAAGCCAAAAAAGAATAAGTCTGTGGCAAGTGTAGAGGTCAATCTAGAACAGGGAAACTAAGTCTCTTGACCAGAAGGGAGATCATCTTGTCGAGAGAAGCCACACAGATCTCGCAATATCAGACCAATGTAGGAACACTAATTCCGTGGCAACTGACTATCCAAGTCACAGTAATCCCATCCGCACAGCGGAGGCACATAATATCTATGCTTATTGACTCGGGCAATTTCTTTGATCAGACCCTAGCTGCCAAGTTCAGGCTTGAAAAAGTTCCCAAAGAAAAACCTGAGCCTGTGTGAGCAGTAGATGTTTCAGAGTTGTCTTCTGTACTAGTTCGTTTTCAGACAGAAGAACTAACCTTAGTGTGCGCTGATGGGCATACTGAACTACTTATCTATGATCTAATAAACACTCCCACCTTTGGGGTAATTTTGGGAGTACCTGGGCTAGAACACCATAATCCAAAAATCGATTGGGTACACCACACCACACCATAACCCTGAAATCACCATTCTGCACTACTACCTGTTAGCAAGAGTCTCCAGAGGCGGAAATACCTTTGCATTGTGCCTTTGTCCAAGGAACAGTAAACCTTAAACTACCAAAAGATTATCAGGACTTTCAAGATGTTTTTGATCTCTTGAAAGCCACCCAACTTTCCCCACACAGAGCATTTGATTGCCACATAGATCTCCTCCCAGGAGCAACACTGCCCTGCAGTACAGTTTATGCGTTGACAGAACCTGAAACTCAATATCTACGTGTAGGACCGGGGGTCACCAGGCCCTATGGGCGTAGCGTGGCGCGAGCAGGTAGGCACCCAAAGGCTTACGTGTAAAGTGACCATACAGCACACACATCCACCGAGACATGAAATGTACGCAATAATTGCCACCACACCGGTAGGTTAAATAAAACCAATCAGCTTTATCTAGATCAACATTAGGATCCAAGCAGTGCAGTAGAAATAGATTTGGCAGTTCGTTAAAACATCAAAACCTGGCAGTGAATCAAAGCGCGGCACCTGGCGATCCTGGAAAGCGTCAAACACAGCATTTACGCAGAGCGCTGCACAGGGCAATTCATTAGCGCTTCAAACATGGCATTTTAAGCAGAGCGCTGCACATAGCAATTCATTAAAGCATCCAACATGACATTTTAAGTAGAGCGCTGCACATAGCAATTCATTAAAGCATCCAACATGACATTTTAAGCATAGCGCTGCACATAGCAATTCATTAAAGCATCCAACATGACATTTTAAGCAGAGCACTGCACATAGCAATTCATTAACGCGCTAAACTGGGTAATTCCTTAGAGCGTGAAACATTGCCTATCACTGAAGCGCTAAACATTGTATTTCCTTGAAGCGCTAAACTGGGCAAGGACTCAGGGCACTATAGCCATGTCAGGTCATCACAGTGTTAAGTCGGAGCATAGCCCAAATCGAAAGCGCTAACCATTTAATTCATCGAGGCGCTAGACATGGCAAGTTTTCACAGCGCTAATTAGGGCACGAAATCCCCGCGCTAAGCACAGCCTTAAGTCAGAGTCTTGACCTAGGGTAGTAACCAGGGTCGGAGATCCGAGGTTCGAGAGTCACGGCGGGAGAAGGCCATCTGCCTAGCTCTGGCGATACACAGCCCCCCCCCCCCCTTTTCTTCCCCAGACCTACTTCTGGTGATGGCTTACGGTTAGCCCCTCCACCGGGCAAGAGCATCTGCGGCCGTCGGCCGTTGTGGGGGGCCCGTTCTGGGTAGTAGGGGACCCAGCAGACCCACGATGGATCACCTCGGGGGAGGGGCGAGCTCCGGGCCTCTCTCCCTCCTCCCGGGGGGTTACCTTGCTCTTTGGCCTTCCGAAGGCCCTGGTGATGGTTCCCCGGCCGGGCAGGAGCTCGCTCTCCGGGGAGCCCCACCCGCCAGCCGACCTGGCCTCCCGGCGACGTCCGGGACGAGGGCCTCCTCAGAAGCGGGGGTTGGAGCGCACCCGCAGCCGCCGTGGGCAGCGCGACCTGCGGGGGCGCGGCCTCTTCCTCCTCCTCAGAAGTCGGCGGAGGCGGCGTTTGACAGTCCGCCCCCGTCATGTGTCCTCAGTGCGCGGCCTCCAGCCCAGCGAGGCCTTCCTCGAATTCCGGCGGCCCTCTCCTTGTGGAGGGCCGCGTTGCGGAGGCTGCGACGGCAGCGGCGGGGTCCCGGTCTTCCCCGCGGGCCCCGGAGATGACGGGGTGCAGTCTACGTGGCACAGGACCGCAGCAGTGAGAGATCTTCAGGCCCCCCAGCAGGGGGGGGAGGGGGAAAATTACGGTCTGGCCTGCAGTGTGGGGGCAATTCGGTAGGTGCCCAGCGCCCCCTACTCCCACAGGGGAGCACTATGGATCCGGGGAGGCAGGTTGTAAAGGGGCAGGCCACACGCCCGTGGCAGCCCCGGTTAGGGGGGGATACAGACAAAGTCAGGGAGCGCAGGGGTAGCGCAGCGCAGGTACCTGGTCGATCCCCCAGCAGTTCGGTGGTAAGTTTTGGTGGTAAGTTGGAAGGTCCTCTTGGCGCTTGTTGGTCCTGGCGCCCTTAGTAGTTTTGTTCCTTGGGGGGGGCGGGGGGGGGTAGATTGAGTTGGTGACTGAAGGGAGTTCTCAGTCAGGCTTGGTAGGTTGTCCCTGGGTTCCCCTCCCGCTGGGCCAGATCAGTGGGCTAGTTCAGGATCCCTCACTCAACTTAAAAGGCAGCACCTAAGCCCTGTCACTTTCAGTGGCATAGGTCCCTGACTAGGCCCTACCGCCTAAAACTCCTGTGTAGGTTCCCCCAGGTCTGCGTCGCCCCAACTGGGGCCTGTGGCAGCCATATTGGGGGAAGAGAGCACCTGCACCTTAACACTGATTAGCAATGGAAAGGCGCTCGGAGACCTAAGGCCAACGAAAAAGAGGGTGGAAAAAATGAGGCAAGGGCAAAAACACAGGGAAGACCACCCTAGGGCTAACAGGTCTAACACTACGCAAATATAGCTGGATTAACTACTACAGATAGGTTTTATACGCCACTCCACATCACCTGTCTTCCCCAATCTTCTTTGTACCCAAGAAGAATGGGGAGTTGAGGGCTTATGTGGATTATAGGGCGTCCAATAAGGTGACCTCTCCCGTTAATTCTGGCACTACTTGATCGAGTCAGAAATTCCACTATTTACTCAAAACTAGATTTATAGTTAGCTTGCCACTTAATCCGTGCACAATAAGACGCTGAATGGGAATCTGCCCTCAGAACTAAGTTCACGCTGTTTGAGTATACTGTTATGCCCATCGAGCTATGTAATGCTACAGCAGCATTTCAATATTTCATTAACGAGGTCTTGAGGGAGTTTTTGGATGTTTGAGCAATTGTGTACATAGACGACATTCTGAGTTACTCAAACTCAGAACAAAATTATGTACAGCATGTACGTGTCATCTTACAGAGCCTTCAGGAAAACATTCTCTCTGCTAAACTAGACAAATGTTCCTTCCACGCACAGTCAATAGAGTTTCTGGGGTATCACTTATCTCCGACAGGCATCACTATAGACCCCAGAAGCCATTACCAATTGGCTAACTCCAACAAATGTCAAGGAAATGCAACAGGTACTTGGCTTCATCATTACATCCCGCACTTTTCAGAGCTAGTGGTGCCTATAACACGGCTGCCAAAAAAGCGGCATTGATTTGCGTGGCCTCCAGAAGCCAGTCAGGCGTTGCATCTGTTAAAAAGCACTGCACTCATTCTTCAGCATACAGACCAGCCCTATTATGTCAAAGCCAATGCTTCACAGGTAGCAGTAGGAGGAATTGTATATCAACAGAACCCAGGAAGTGCCCACATGCACCCCATAGCCTTTTATTTCCAAAATCTTCTACTAGCTGAGCAAAATTATACGGTGGATGAAAGAGAGCTTCTGGCCATCAAACTAGTGTTCACTGAATCGAGGAATTACCTGCAGGGGGCTAAACACAGTCACAATATTCTCAGATCATAAAAATGTACAATTCAGTTGATGGGCGGCGGGTACTACATGGTGGCTCCCCCCTTATGCTTCCTAGCACTGAGATACCAGATGTCCTACAAGTGTGAATAATTCACAACACTGAGAGATGACGGATGGAGCGACATGTCTGACGGTGGGAGGTGGGTGGAGTTGGAAGAGGGGAGGGAGGGTAGTGGGTATTTTGTTAACCCATTAACTGTCGAGATAGATCAGAATAAGGCCTAGCAGGGATGCTTATTGAATTGATTCTCCAGATAGAGATATAGATCACGACTATCCTAGAACTGCTGTCCAGGTGGATGCCGCAGGAACGCTGTGGGAGGCGGAGACATCAAAAGAGAAGTTGCTCCTAAGAATGTATATTAGTACATGTAAACGATGCAAAGTAATTCATTAATGTATGAGCAATGATTCCGCCTAAAGATGATACTGGAGTATGAGTTGTAAATGAATAAAATGTGTTTACAAAAAAACAAAGGTACAATTCTTTAGCTCGGTTAGGGCTCTCACCCCCGTCAAATGCGATGGCTGCATTTTTTAGTGAGTTCAATTTCATCATCACCTTTCACCCTGGAACCAAGCAGTTAGTCTAATGCTCTTTCTAGCCTGGGGTATGCTCACTTCCCATTCCACACCAGACTCCTCTACTATCATTCCATTAGAAAAGATAGTCACAGTCAGCGAGGGTGACACCTTTATGGTGGCCTTACATTATGAATAAAAACTAAAGGCCAAAGAATGGATCAAAACACCTAACCATACTTCACACTCAGAAATGGTACATCCCTACTATAGAATTAAGACGTCTGGTAATTCAATGAAATCACAACACAGTATTAGTAGAGCACCCAGGTATAACGAAAACCCTAAGGAATTGTCAAAAAACCTTATGGTGGAACAGCATGCGGAAGGATTTACAAGAATACGCATCTGGTTGTGCAACCTGTGCATGAAACAAGAACAATCGCACTGCACCTGCAGGCTTATTCCAGCCTCTGCCTATACCCCCAGTTCCTTGGCACACCATTAGTCTGGATTTAATTACTAACCTTCCAGCAAACAATACCTTCCCTACCGTTTAGTAGGTGTTGACATGTTATCAAAAATGCCACATTTTATCCCCCTCAAAAAGATACGCACGGCCACAGAATTTAGTTAAATATTCATTGATCATATCGTAAGACTGCATTGTCTACCCACTAAAATCATCTCAGTTCAGTTCACACCTTAATTTTGGAGAACACTGCGTGATAAGTTAGGAATAGAGGTAGCTTTGTCATCTGCTTTCCACACACGCACCGACAAACTGAACAGGTCAACCAATTCCTAGAAACTACACTAAGATGCTTACTGTCCGTGTAAACAGGACAATGGGATCAGGCCTTACCCCTAGCTGAATACACTTATAATAACAGCACCCACTCAGCCACAAGTTTAGCAAAAGTCAATTTGGTCATGAAGGCATAAGCTGACAAGCACAGATGCACATCACCTATGTAAAAGGAAGGAGACATTGTATGGTTATCAATACGACTCCTACAACCAGAAGGCCCAAGGAAACTATGACAACACCTTATAGGTCCTTATGACATTATCAAGATAATTCAGTCACCGTTAAGCTACAGCTTCCCCCTGAATACACTATTCACCCAGTGTTTCATGTTTCACTGCTCAAACCATACCACCGCCACACAAAAAGATACCCCACCTGTTCTGATTAATGGGCAACAAGGGTATGAAGTTCACCGTATACTTGACTGCGTGGTGTTGAGTAGCTGGTGAATGCTGAGGTGGCTTTAAGGTGTATGTTAATTTGTTTCTTTGTTGATTTGTTTCTGTAAGACTATTGCCAAGAATGGTAGGAGGAAGATAGATCTGTAGTTGGAGGTGTGGATGGTTTCTAGGGCAGCGGCATGATGGTAGCATGTTTCCAGGTGTCTTGCAAATGAGGCTGAGTTGATGGAGATGTTTAGGTTGTGTGTATATCTGCTGGTGGTATCCTGTTAGGGGTGATTAGAAGATGTGTCTATCTGTGGTGTCTTAAATTCCTCGCCTTTGCCTTCCAGTTGCTTGCAGTGGAGTTTCATCGGTCTGAGTTCTCCTGTATGCCAGCTGGCCCGTGGTAGACTCTTGCCATTGAGTTGCACCCGAGGGGGAAGCCAGGGTGTCTAAGCATGCTGTGATCCAGCTGTTGATGTTTTTGATGGCTTTTTGGCAAGTTGCTGAAGTGCTGGGAATGAGCGGAAACCCACTCATCTTCTGTGATGCTTTTCCAGCTTCGCCAGGTGGTTTTTGTGGTGGTAGGTCTGTGGTCGTGTGGGATTAGTATGCTGGTTCTCAGAAGGATATGGTCTGTCCAGATCTTGATTGTGATGTTGCTGATTGAGAAAATTGTGTTGAAAAGGTGTCCGGCGGTGTGGATGGATTGGGTCACATGCTGGGTGAGGCAAAGATTTCTGAGATTTTTTAGAAGGGCCATAGAGTGTGGGTCGGTGTTGGCTTCTAGGTGAAAGTTAAGGTCTCTGAGGAAGATGAAGGTGCTAGTGTTGATGGTGAGAAGTGCCCAGCATCTTAACATGAAGATACATGTAGTACAGGTATTTGATGACTTTCTTATGCAGACTTTCTCCCATGATAAGAGGTATGTGCAGTACCTCCCAGTGTTTCGAAGACGGCTACAGAAAACTTAAAAGATCTAGTGAAGGCAAGAGTTCACCAACCCCACCCTTGAGAGATGGTGTTCCAAAAGCTGCAGCCTTTTTCAGAGCCAATGTGCTCTCACTGCATGCTCAGTGATGAGGTTGTTGCGGGTGCTGGCTTCATGTACTATAATAACACTGCATGTGTCCCCTTTGCAACAATGTCTAGCAAGGCATTGTTGTCAGTGGAGGATCTTTCTGGAAGATTTAATGCTAATACTGGCCAGGACACTGCTCATTCTCCTATGGTAGAACACCAACACCTTGTTGCTGGGCAGGCTTTTTGTCAACCTTTTTCTGCATGTGACCGTTTGTATGGATGTTTCATTTGGGGAGCACACCGTGACCACATGACTCCACTATCTACTATCTTAGGAGTTTTTAGGTTGCAGCCTACCATACAGCGCAGCAACAGACATCTTGATGACAGTCAGAAAGCTGACATATGGATGCGTTCTGCCAGTTGCTTCCCATTAGCTTTGTTGTTTGTAACTCACATTTTTTCTGGCTTTCTATTTGCTGGCTTTATTTTCTTTAGGCTGTACAACTTGAGTTGGTCCCTCCCATTGCCCAAACCTTGTTTACTATATTCTTCCACAAACTCGCTTTCTGTAAACAGGCTTTTAAATCTTGTTCATATCTTGTCACATTTGCTGTGCATTCAAATACAAAGGTCAAATGTCAAGGATCCCTGGGGCTTGCTGTTTGCTTTTCTTTATCTGATTTTAAAGTGAGAGAATGTGACAATTCTGCTGAGTATCCATTAAGAGAGGGAGTGATTTCCATTTTTCTTCTAGCACGCAACAAAAAGAAAATCACAACAAAAGAACTGTGCTGGTGGTTCAGAATTGGTACAAATGAAGCATTTTTTTTGCACTTCTGAAGTGTAGTGGAAACAAAGAATTGAATACTAGCAAAACATCAATAAAATAGATGATGACATTTGCACACAGTATAGTTTGAGAGTAGTAAAACCGTAATTCGGTGCAGTTGAAAATGTGTTGTCTGTAATAGCAGTGTGCTACCACACTATGCATACTCCGCACTACACCACACTATTCTATGCCCTTCCCCTCTGCCACGCCTCTCCATTCTACTCCATGCCACTCACGCCCCTCCACTCTATGACATGCCACTCAACTCCATGCCACTCTAGTCTCTGCCAATCACTCCATGACACAAAATCCCACTCAAATCTAACCTAATCCAATTGAACCCACTCCACTACAATCTACCCCACCCTGCTAGAATCTCATCCGCTTCAGTCTACCCCACTCCACCCCCAATTCACTATGATTCAATCCACCCCACTCCATCTAACCCAATCCACCCCATTACACTCTACCCTAATCTACCCCACTCCAAGCCACTAACTTGTAGCCATGCTGAACAGCAGCCACACTGGAGTACAAAATGGCTAAAACACATTGCCAAAGCCAATACATGGGCAGACATGGCATCTGACCCACATTTCATAGCTTGTCTGCCAGAAGGGTATGTAGCTGTTAGACACGACAGGCCCCTTAAAAGAGGCAGTGGGTTAGCAATAATCCATCGTAATACAATCAAAGCAACTGTGAAGCCCCTTCATCAACTTAATTTGGAGGTGCCATTATTTGCCCTGAAACTTCAGAATACTTATACTTTTAACTGTGCCTTGATTTGTCGTCCTCCAGGTCCAAAAGAAAATGTATCCAGGCTTTCCTGGACTTAATGGAAACCTGTGTTGACTACTCCTCCTTCACTGTTCTGGGTGTAATGATAAAAACACAGAAATGCTGACACCTACCTATTGGCGATAGACAGAGAAGAATCAGGGGCCAACAATGAGCCATGAAATGGCAGAAGAGCACTAACCAAACGCCGATACGGAGAACCGGCATAGATGAGGCCTGTGCAGCACCGGCCACCACAGCAGCCTCGGCAGAGATTAGCAACGACCCAGAAAAGGGATCCCTTTGCACCTTCCAGTTAGTGACAACAAGAAGGAGCAAGGCTCTCAGAGAGGCCGGCTGCGGTAAGCCTCAGGGGTGGGCACTCGTATTCCGCAGGAACGGAGATATGCACGAGGCCTGGTGACTGACGATCCGACGCAGAGAAATCCCAGAGTGAGCGAAATACCGTACCAATACCCGGGGACAAGGCAATGGATGGGGGAAAACCAGGCACGGCGCAGAGGAATATCGGCAGAGGCCGAAGAGTGAGGTGCTAATCCGCGGGCCACGCTGCGGAGGATCGACACTCCCTATTAAGAAGCAAAACTCGTGCAGAAAAACTGCATTGGGCAGAGACAGAGGTAGGTGGCGAGGAATATAAGGACGGGAGGAACCCTCACAATTTATCGTTGGTCCTTAAATTCCAGCCAAGCAAGTGCGGGCAAGGATGTTCAGATACGTACAGCCCAGGCCCTAAATATAGATAGAAAGCCTACAGCCCACGCAGGAATGGAACGACCCTGCCTGAAAACACTAACAGAAGTGCCAGAAAGCACAGCGCATGAGGCAAAGCCCATAAACGCCATGAGGTGAAGAACAGTAATCCTTCATATCCACGACCTACAACACTAAACATGTTCTAGGCCTGCTTGTCCTGAAGTTGGGTCCACGATCCAGGGGAGGTATGAACCCTAATACAGAAGGGGACTGATCACTGCAGTAACGAGGCCCGGGGGGAGCCTCTGCAGGGAAACGGAACAAGGGCAGTCAGCCCCTTAACATAAAGAGAAGGCCAACTATTGTACAAAGTAGGATGGTCTGCCAGGGGAACACAGCAGAGGCGCAAACAGTTTATCATTACAGCATCTAACTGGAGCAGCGTGGTGACACAGTGGTTCCTGTGAAGGAACTCGAAGACGGTGAACCAATAGTTAGAGTGAGACCCAACTACCCAGCTGCCACAGGAAAGACCGGAGCTGTCTGGATCCCAGCGTTGAAGAGCACAAGGGCATTGAAAGGGTCTACAGAGAGGTGCTCCTGGATGAGGCCCAGGACAGACTAACAGAATGGATAAATATGCTGTCCCGAGACAGGCACCGAGAGCCCTGGAACAACGGATAGAGGAATCTGCTGAACCCTCCCAAACGCAATAATGGCTGCAATCACAGACTTGAAAGGGACGATTGAACCCAAACTAGATGCATTGACTCTAGATGTGAATCTCCTGCAAGCCAGATTTCCACAAAGTCTCTAACAAAGTTGCTGCCGCTAAGATGGAGGTGGCACATTTGCAGACCAGCATGAAGTGCCTAGAAGAGCAAGTACTGAACCTCTCAAAGCAGCAAGAGGTTATGGCAGCAAGACTGGAGGATCAAGAAGGAAGGGCAAGCAGAAATAATATTAGAGTAGTGGGGGTCCCGGAAGGTGTGGAAGGGCCGAGTGTTGATCTGTTTTTGGAGGACTGGATACTTAATCACCTAAAGTCAAAAAGACTCTCAAACTACTTCACTATAGAACACGCACACAGGGCTCTAATCCTCAAGCCAAACCCGGGAGCTCCACCCAGAACAATTATTGCACGGATCCTAACTTTTCGAGATAGAGATGCCATACTGCAAGCAGCGCGGGCACACGGAGACCTCCACTATGAAAACACAGTAATTTGCTTCTTCCAGGACTTTACGCTACAGGTCCAGAGGCAGAGACAAACCTTCGAGGCAGTCAAGAGAGAACTACATAGCAAAGATATTAAATATATGATGTTGTTTCCAGCAAAGCTGAGAGTCATAGCAGAGGGGAAGACCTGGCATTTCTGTACGTCGGAAGAAGCTTGGGAGTGGGTGGAGGGCTGGTGCACAGTGGGACAGAAGCCCCAGTGAGACAAAAGACGAGTAATGCAGAAGGAGAAACCAGGGGGATCAATGGAAGAAAGGATGCATACCGCCTACTAAGAAACACTACGCATGGGAGACTGGAACACAAAGGAACTGTGAATACACAAGACTGACAACACAAGAGCCTATCAGTGTGCCGGGGCATAGCTGCCAGTATATATCCTTTATGAACAGCGGAGGAGGGGGACAAGCGACTGGGGTGTGAACGGTGCTTAAGGGGAGGATAAATACTCAGCAGATCCAAATGTCAGCAGGAACGAGGATGAGATCAATAGATTTGGAGATGTACAGGTGTGCGAGGACGATGCTCTAAACTACTATCCACCTGCCTACCCCGTTCTAATTACCAAAGTTAAAGGGGCGACAGGCGCTCTGTAAGTTGGGGGAGGTGAGTGGTTTGTTAAGCCCACCTGACAGGGTAGCAGAGGGGGTTACAAAGTTGGGGTATGAGGTACTATTCCCGCCAGCACTGGACTGTCTATAGTTTATTGCAGAAGTGTCCGGTTGCAGGGCGATTACAGTGTCCAGCGCATGAGGTGGTAAATACGATAGATAAATGGCTACTAAGGAAGTTATCGACTCCCAAACGTAAGATCCTACTATAAAGGCACAGAGTAGGGGGGGGTGCAGGGGTAATAACAATCTGAGATTCCTGTCTTTGAATGTAAATGGGTTGGGTAACTGAATTAAACGTACAATAGTCCTACAATACCTACATAGGCACACCCCGACCTAGTGTTACTTCAAGAAACACACCTAAAGGGCAATAAGTATAAAGCACTGGATAAATATGGAAACAAGCTTGTAGCACATGCAGGTTACATGATGGAGTCCAAAGAGGTAGGGATACTGCTTAGGACTGCCCTCTCCTTGTCCGTGAAAAAAATTTGGTGGGAGGTACAAGACACTTACTGGGATATGGGAGGGACGGGTCCTGAACATTGCTTCAATTTACATACCACCAGCCAAGCACACAGACACACAGTCAACATTGGGTGCCCTACTCATTGACCTCCCACGGGGACCTTAATATTAAGAGGGGACATGAATGAAACTACGGAACCAGAGACAAGGAATCAAAAGCAAATAAGGGGAGGGGGCGGAACCATTGCGGGCATTTTTGGAAGCCTTGGGTCTGACGGACGTATGGCGTTTACATAACCCCTGGGAAAGGTAATATACCTATAACTCAGCGGTACATGGCAGCTACTCCGCCTAGGCCATATCTTGCCGCACATGGGGAGTGTCGGATGATTCCAAAACACGAAAATCAAAGCACGCTGTATTTTAGATCACTCACCAGTGGAGCTGGTTCTTCAGGGCCCACTAAGAATGACGGTATTATCACCTAGAATAGACCTTTGGCTGTTCGAGAATAAAGACCTGGTTGACCAAATTAGAGAGAGGGTACAACATACTTCCTGGAAAATGAAGGGTCAGTGGACTCTGCAAGTTCCTTATGGGAAGCATTTAAAACAGTGATTTATACAAGCACTACTTGGGGGGCGCAGGAAAGAAATGAAGATCCAGTGAGACACCTCAGAGGGAGAAAAAGTTAAGCTGGAAGCAAGAGTATTAGCTGGGGAAGAAGCTGATCCACCATTCCTACATCGACTTAATCTCCAGAAGCAGGAAATGAGAGACCTAGCAGATAACGCTGCATGGTCCTTGGCGCTAGCAACACAAAGAAGGCTATACTACATAGGAGACAAAGCCAACAAAATGATCGTATGTATGGAAAAGAGGAATAGGGACAGAAACTGAGTGGTGGAGATACGTGACTCTAGGTGGGTAGTACAAACAACCGAGGAGGGAATAGCGAAGACCTTTGCAGACTATTACGAGGGAATTTGTACCTCCAACCCCTCTAGAGCAGGACTGTCGAGAACTACTAGTAGATGTTCGTCTCCCCATGTTGATGGACAAGAACAGGGAGGACATGGAAAAAGATATTACAGTTGAAGAGATTACAGGGGCTATATAAGATCTGCAGGCGGGGAAAGCCTCGGGACCTAACGACCTGCCTGCTGAGTAGTATAAAGGCACAGCGGCGAGTGTGGTGGCTCTGCATCTCCTGAAGATGTTCGAAGAAGCAAGAGAAAGGGGATGCCTACCAATAGACCAGTGAACAGCTACTACAGTACCAGAACAATGTAGTTTCTACAGGCCTATATTTCTACTAAACAAAGAGGTTAAAATCCTGGCCAAAGTCCTGGTGAATCATCTTTGGAGAGCGGTTACGACTATAGTACACCCAGATCAGTCAGAATTTCTGCTGTATCGGAGTACTAGGCCAAACCTCAGGTGTTTGTACGGGGTAATGCATCTGATCAAGTCCCATGTGAGAGAAGAGGCGGTGCTGCTCTTCCCTAGAAGCACGTATGGAGTTTGACAGTATCGAATGGCAATACCAGTTTGCAGTCTTGGAGAGATTCGGATTTGGGCCCCTATCGATCTTGGGTCAAGTTGCTCTATACGAATCCACTGGCTAGGGTACGGGTGAACGGTTCAGTTTCCCACTCTTTTGCCCTACATAGAGGGACGAGGCAGGTGTGTCCACTGTCCCTTTCACATTGGCACTGGAACCGATCGTGGCCTGGGTAAGAGGACACCAATTGGTAACGGGGATAATGGGCGACTCGAGCTGGGAGGAATGCATATCTTTATATGCAGACGATGTCCTACTGTATGCCACAAGACCTCGCTTTAGAGTGGACAGGCTGTTGCAAATATTCAGATTATTCGGTAGCTATTCAGGGTACCAAATGAATTGGGGGCAAGTCCCCCCTGTTCCTGCTTACAGATGGACCAATCCAAACGCTGACAGGGGAGATAAAATGCCAAATAAAGACATATTCAAGTATTTAGGTATTACTATCACAAAACAGAAGCAAATCAGAACGTTTGAAAAGAGACGTGGTGCATTGGAGGACCCTACCAATCTTTTTGATGGGGAAAACGGTGCTCTTCAAAATGATGACACTACAGCGTATGCTATATGTTCTACAGAATACCCCAATCAAGATACCAGACAGGTTCTTTAGAGAAGTAGATAGTGAACTGAGATAGCTCCTGTGGGATGGGGGTGGCGCAAGAATAGCACTAACGAACCTCCAGCGAGGCGTCTATGATGGTGGGCTCGCCATTCCAGATATTACAAAATACTACTGGGTGTCGCAGTTGATAACAATCAATGAATGGATCTTTGCGGGTAGAGATGACTTGACGTGCAGGGTGAATCACTTGGTGATGGGGCAGAGGGGTTACCCAGGTGCACTATATCGGTAAACTGTAGACAAACAAATGCCCCCACATATGGAATCAGTGCTGAGTGCATTGAAGATGCCACTAAGTTCCTAGGGTGGGAAAACAGGCTGACAGAAAGAAACCCACTATGGGACAGTCACATGATGCGGGAAGTAGGTAAACTACAGGGATTTAATAAATGGGAACTGTTAGTTATAGTTCATCTAGGAGATGTATGGAGGGGCTTGACAATATTACAATTTGAAGACCTGCAGAAGGAATATCAGCTAGCGGACACAGAAAGATTTAGATACATGCAGCTAAGGCATGCACTCAGATGGCACATCAGAGAATGGGAGCAGCTTCCGGAGCATAACCCCCTGGAGGATCGGCTCCTACTGGACCCGATCCCAGAAAAGGCCACATCTTTAATATATAGGAAGATAATCAATAACTCGCCTGACCCACTGAGGGCTCTGCGCGAAGCCTGGGAAGCAGATATCGGACTATTGGAAAATGACGACTAGGCTGAAGCCCTACAAAGCCCAAGGGAGGTAGCAGTCAGAGCGAGATTTCGGCTAGTCCAGCTAAGGATCCTACATGAATCTTATTCTACGGGAATAGTTATGTATAAGTTAGGGCGTACCCCTACAGATCTGTGCACATGGGGCTGTAAACAAAGGGGCACCTTTTTCCATATCATCTGTGGATGCCCAGTTACACTGAAATATTGGGGAAAAGTAATACAAATCATGTCCGAAGTACTAGGGCAAGAAATTCCTATGGAGGCCAGATGGCACATTCTGTGTGTGGTGGGCGAGCAGACATGGCCAAAATATCAGAAAATATGGCAAATGGTGGCGGCAATGGTAGCCAAGAGGAACATCGCCAGGTCCTGGGGATAAACCTCCCCCGAGGGTGGAGCAATGAAAGTCTGACCTTGATTGGTGCAGCGCAGCTGAAAAAGTTGTATATGAGTAGAGGCTGCCCCCGAAAATTGGAAAAAATATGGCACTGGAGGGTGGTTTACAGGGACCTTTCCACGGAGGGAGAGGGAAGATGACAAGAATGGCAAATTGGTGAAATGAGGTAAATGGCAATTGTCAAATACGTAACCAGGGTGGGCTGAAGAATAATTGCTGTAATGTTGGAAAATAGATTTGAAAGGTAAAGTTTTCTGTATGCTACCAATGCTCCTGTGGATGACACACTGTATTCTGCAACTGACAAAAGAATAATAAAAAGATTTTCAAAAAAGAAATGCTTTTAGACCACTTTCAAAGTTTTAATCTTCAACATCTAGCACACATGCTGCGGGTCATATACTCGATGGCATGTTCTCTAACAATTAGGATTTAAAAATTGATAAAGTACTCCCGATTACATGGACTGACCATAAACCATCTTGTTTAAACTAAACACCCCATGAGTAAATCCAGTTTCATTTCTGAATGTACAACACACAAACATCAGGCGTGGAGAAAGGTGGACAGTCTTAAACTTGACCCCTTGCTGGGAAAATTTCCCCCTCACTCAGAAATTAATACAATTCTTGGGTTTATAAGGCGATATCCCAGCTAGTCCCCTCTAACCAAAGTATGCCATCGGAACACGCCCTCAGCACCATGGTTTTTCCAACAGCTTCAGGCGCTAAAGAGAGAATGTAGGCACCAAGAGCAGGTGTGGAGAGTGCTTTACATTCCTCAAGAAAAACTTTACTATAAAAAACTACTAAAGGAATGCAAAAACCAGATCAAAGAAGCTAAAACAAATGTTTACACTAATAGAATAAAAGCAGCTAGGAATTTCTCCAAGGAGCTATTCAAAACAGTCAAAGCTCTATCTACGCTTGGGAACAAAAGTAAAAGAGCAGCTAGTCAAGATCATTGTGAAAAATTAGCACATTTCTTCTTTAATACAGTGAATAACATATTTTAAGAGTTCACCAGCCAAATGACTAATGCATTCCCCAACTTAGATACATTCAGCATACACTCTCCCTTAGTTAAACACGATAGTGACTCCTCCCCAAATTTTTGTACTTATTTGTTTAAAAACTATAAAGTCTGGCTCTCCCATAGATCCTCCTGAGGTGCTGCACTCGGTGATACTATTGCATTACAGCTTACTCCATTAATAAACAAGATTTTGGAAACTGGCTGTTTGCCAGCACTCTGGAAAAAAGCTTCAATATTACCCATAATAATAAAGCCAAGCCTGGATCCTACTGAAGAAAACTATTACAGGACTACCTCATGCCTACCCCTACTAACTAAAATTCTAGAAAGAGTAATGAGTCAAGAGATTATAATTTTTCTTGACAATAACAACTGCCTTGAAACCACTCAAATGGATTTAGGCCCCAGCACAGTACAGAAATGGCCCTTCTGGCAGCCACAGAGGAAATTAGGTCAAGTGTGGACAAAGGAGCCAGTGTGGCCCTGGTCTTACTGGACCTATTGGCCGCATTTGACACAATGGACCACTGCTCCCTCATTAAGCACCTTGAAACAATAGGCATGAAAGGGCCAGCCCTCAACCTTATTAGATCTTTTCTCACGAATAGAGAACAAGTGGTCTCCCTGGGGGGAATCACTTCCTCCACATTTAAGATCCTGTGAGTGGTCCCTCAGGGATCTTCACTGAGCCCAACTCTTTTTAATGTTTATATCACTCCCCTAATCCAACTGATTAGCTCCTTTAGGTTCTTGGTTTGTTCCTACGCCAATGATACCCGATTAGTGGTATCTATCTAATATGAGCCCGACAAAGTGTCTGCTCAGTGTAAGGCATGCATGAACAGCATAGCCCGATGGATGAACCTAAACTTTACAAAATTGAACTCTGACAAGAAAGAGGTCTTGTTGTTTGGATACAATGACACCTTCTGGAACTTGACCTGGTGTCCACCCAACTTAGGACCCCTATCATTAGAGAAAGCTAGAAGCCTAGGTGTTGTGTTAGATGTACGATTAACATTTGTGGAACACTCTAATCAGGTTACAGCCTCGTGTTTCCTTCTGTTGAGGATCTTGAGATAAATTCTCCCATATCTTACACTTGAGTTGAAAGCATGTGTCATCTCCAACATTGATTACTGCAATGCATTATTTGCATCTTCTAAATCTCCCAAAATTCTGCTTGTCACTAAAACTATAAAAGAGTTACATTAGCTCACTATCCGAGCATGCATTCATTTTAAAGCACTCTGCTGGGTACACAAAGGATTACACAAAGAAGGTCCATTATTTCTCCAGGACATCTTTAAGTGGTACATCCCCCCTCGATCCTTACGCTCTAGCTCAGCCAAAAAATGCAAGTGCCCAGAATTAAAAAAGTTAATTGGGGAGGATGGAGTGGGTTGAGACGGTTCTCCTATTCTGCTTCTACATGGTGGAACCTGCTTCCAGACCACTTGAGAAACTAAGAATAACAATCTGAAATGTATTAAAGATCTAAAAACTTGGTTGTTTAAATTCTACATCTAACTGCACATTGATGATCATAATGCACTGTCTGTTATTATATGATAGCAATCTTCTACCATCGTCTCTGCGCATCTAGGTTGACTCGGTGCTCAAGGATGTAAGAATGCTAGCGCCAAGACACCTTTTTAGTGTTAGCGCGCTTATTAACACCCTTATAACATAACAATAGCTCTCACATGGACGAGATCTGTTTGCTTTGCCAGTGTACATTTGGTATTGGTCAATTGGAACCAGAGTCTTCTCCTAGCTGGGTATCTAGCAGGTTTGGACAGTGATCTTGCAGACCACCGAAGCAAGATGCTTCAACAGATCCATGGGTGTGAAGTTAATCCTCATGGCCACCAAAGGAACCTTTGTTCTTCGGGCATTCCCACCATCAATTTGTTTTCTACCATGCATAATGCAAAATGCCAAAACTTTACCATCCTGTATCCACACCTACAGTCTATGGGCAATGACCTATAGATGAACCAGGATATTTGCTTGTTACCCTTATTCTGGTGACACCAACGTTGGCAAGACAACCTTGTTACTTCATGCCTCGGGAGATGCCAATTCATGTGCAGGAGAAGATGCCTTTGAGACCAAATTTCTCACTCAGTATATAGTTCAGCTCAGCATTCAGACCTCGGGAAACTGAACCTAGCAATCTGTCCTTCTAGGTCTTAGTTTGGTACTTCAAGCTACTGGGAGGTGGAATGCAAATCCCATGTAAGGCATGTAAACAACCACCATTCCCTGTTTTATATGTTCAGGTGGAAAGGATTTGTCCGCTTCTCCATTGGTAACCACATAGACTGCCTTTAAAGAATTTGTGAAGGAGATCATGGTACTTGTTGCAACTGCAAAAGCAGGATTAGCATACATGTTGAACCAGTTATCTACCTGCCATGCGGCCTACATGCAAAATGGGAAGCATTTGTCCCTCTTTCCATGGATGATACCCCACCTTTCTGATGAATACTTCTAACTGCGTATTTCTCACCTTGTGAATTTTCCCTGGTGCTAGACTGGATCTGGAGAATGTTTTCTAGTAATTCACTCGCTCTCTGGTTGGTGGTATCGTGCGGCTCTGCATCGACTAAGTCTCGCCACAGAAGTGCCTCTGGAGTTACATTTAACCTCTGCACACTGATGTCAGTTCCTTTCTTTACACGCATCTGAAGCTCAACTTTTCTGTAATTTGTCATTTGACAGGATTTTTCATCCAAATTCTCTCAGTGTGCCAGGGCTTTCTCTCCTCAAAAGACTACACTATTTAATCCCTGCATCTTCCACAAGCAGAAGTCTATGACAGACACCTACCAGGTTTGTCTCTAGTTTGTGGGTTAGTCACACGACTTTGTCTTGTGAGGACTGCGCCAGGATGAATCCACTGGCCATCAGAAAGTGCAAAGCCGAGCACTCAGTCGCGGTCCGTGTAGCTAACGACGGTGGGGCCGCGTCGGGGGGGGGGGGGGGGGGGGTGGGGGGGGGGTGGGCGGCGCGGTATTTCGAGGGATGATGCTGAGGGAAAATTAATTATTCATTTAATGTTCCCACTGCATGGTCCCTTGAAATGGCCCCCCACGCGGCCCTACTGCCCCACCTCTGTTACCTGCATAGACAGCGGCTGCGAGCTCTGCGTCACCGAACATCATCCGAAGGCACAGAAGACCTGGTATCGGTTGAAGTCGAGGACAGTAACCCGTTCTCATCCTCGAACCGTTATTTGGAAAGGTACTCTTCGCATTCAAAGTAGTCATGTATGTCAAAGAAAATATACAAGAAGTCCTAGTGTGACTCGCCATCCTCCTGCCAATCTCGTCAGGAGAAGTCATGCGGATGTAAATGTGCCATTCTATCTTGGTCCTGATCTCCTACCATGGAACCGATCCCACAACTTACTCGGATCCAACCTACATTCCCAGGCCATTTAGTGATGCTGCAACATGGAGTCTTCAAGGAGGCCATGTTGCTTATTGTCGTCACCATTACGCTCCCTTTGGTGGGCCTCATGGATTGCGCTTGGAACCCTCATGGACGCCACCTGTGCCCCCTGATTCAGCTGTGGGCTCTCGGCCCAATCTCCGGGCTGATGTTTACCCAAATTTAACACCGGCACCCAGATCTTTTCCGGCTCCCTGCGCATCAGCGTCTGTGCTGGCACTGCTGATAGAACGGATTGCTCTTTTGGGCTATGAAGCAAATTCAACTCCACCTTCACCTCAGGTGCTAACAGTTCAGCCTCATTCTGATTCCGATGGGAAATGGCCCTTACCACGAACATTACATGTTCCCTTTGTTTCAGATTTGGAACAGCATGAAGAGGGATTATTCGTCCCAAAATGAAGGATGAAAATCTTTTCTTAGACCTTCAGGATGTCAGTAAGTTGGGCATCTCTACGGACACTGGATTGAAACCTTCTCCCCATCACCCCACCCTGCCCATCCACAGATGAATCTGCTTCATTTAACTTGGTAGTATGGAGGGCTGCGGACTTTTTAGACCCCCAGCTCACACCTGTCGAAGTCAAGAACAATGTCCTGATGAAAGTCCTGCAACCTGGACAGACTTGTCACTCCTCCCCTTTGACGCTCTCACAGATGGCCTAATGGTCACCTGGTTGGGTCAAACCTGGCTCTTGCCTGCCGGTATCAGGCAACTGGCTAGATGGCACAGACCTGCTCCTAGAGACCCGACTTTCCTTCTTCAAAATCCTATGACTTTAAGCCTAGTGGTCCAGGCATTAACAAGCAGGCTTAAATCGAATGCCTTCCCTATTACATCTCCTGATACGGAATCAAAGCAAATTGAGTAATTTTTAAACCAGAGGCTCTCTTCAGCAAGTCTTATGCTATGCTCTGTGAATGCTTGTTGCCTCCTGAGATGCTATTTGTAGGTGTTGTGGGACATGGTTGGCAAGATCTTGTCCACAGTCCTGGAAGAATTCTGTGCCAACTTTACACAGATTATACAGGATGTTCGAGGGGGAGCTAAATAAGTAACCTGCTCTGGACACCACCGACTGCTTGGGTATGGCAGTTGGTACCAGCGTGGACCTTTGTTGCCATGTGTGGATAAGATCCAGGTTGGTTTTTTAGTGATGCGCAAGTGTCAGTGATTGACATGCAGTTTGATGACACCCTACTCTTTGGTAATGAGGCAGACTCTGCTCTAAAGTGCTTCAAAGACCGGGGCCACAGCATGCTTCCTCTGCCATTCTGTGAACGTCCGGTAGTATCTCCAGCAATGTTGCCCCTTTCGCGTCTTCGAAAGGAGCTTGGCATATCAACAACGCCAAGGTCCACCTCCACCACAAAGGCCCCAATCCTGTTAGGGATCTGACCAGCAACGTCCAGGCCCTCAGGCAAAATACTGCTCATTCTCCAGCCCCTCCCTGAGAATAAGGTATTACCTCCACAAGTGGCAAAGCATCACATTCAGGAGATGGGCTGTTAGAAATGGGATTTTTAGTAGGTTAGGGCGTGGGCCAAAGCCAGGCAAAAATAACCACTCTAGTCAGGATAAGGGAGTTACACGTAAAAAAAAAACCCTCCTCTTCGCCTTGGTAGCTTGGCATGGGCAGCCAGGCTTATCTTAGAGGCAGTGTGTAAAGTATTTGCACATAACCGACAGTAATACAGTGTACGCACTACAAAAGGACACCACACCAGTTTAGAAAAATATCCAATATTTTTATATAATCAAAACAAGACCAAAACCTAATCCACAATACTATACTTAGTTCACAGTTCAAAAATATGTTGATTGAAAAGAGTTCCTTGTGTAGATAGCTCCGTCTGGGCTTCCACGGCGTCGTGGGCACACAAATACAAAAACGGTTCGGGCTGGCCGCGGGGTCGCGGGCCAGCTACGGTGTCGGGAAGACCCGCAAACAATACCTTTCAGAGATGCAGGGTGATGGGGCCCTTGAAATCATTCACGTTGCAGGTCGAGCTCCTTTCTGATGGGATCAGGAGCGCTGGCGCCAACAGGTGTCGGGTGCTGCGGTGCTAAGGGCAGCTGTGCCCCCAGGTCGCGGTGCGAGCAGCGGCTCAGTGTTGGCGTCAGATGGTGTCGTCGGTGAGACCAGGGTCGCATGCGAGATGGAGGCGGTGCGCTGTGCTAGCCGGTCTAGGTACAAGCAGCGTCGTTGCTGAAGTGCTGTCGTCTGCTAATGAGCGGGAGTCGATGGCACCGGCGTCGGTGGGCCAAGGCTGCCATGTGGAATGAGGGCGGTGCATCGTGTAACTTACGAGCGATGTACCCGAACCACGGTTCAAGCAGCGGCGTTGATCTCGGTGGGAAGTGATGGCATCAGGAAGGCCACGGCATCGTCGTGTAGTGAGGCGGTGCAGAGTGTGGTGCCCACAGATCGCGGTGCGAGCAGCGGCTCGGTGATGGCGTCAGCGTCATCGTCGGTGAGACCAGGGTCATGGTGCGGCGTTACGGCGGTGCCCTCTGCGGTGCCTTCAGGACACGGGTTGGCAGGGTCGTCGTAGGCATCGTCGAGGTGGTGTTCTTCGGGCTGCAGTAGGAAACACACAGTCCCCAGTGCTGCGGGTCGAAGAACCTGGAGTCTTTGATGTTCCTGAGACTCCATGAACAGGGGGCAAGCTCTACTTCGAGCACTTGGAGGTCTCACCAATGCGGTTGCAGAAAGTCCAGTCCAGGCCTTTCACTGTCCAAGACAGAAGCAGCCACTGCAGGTCGGCCCAGCAAAGCACGCAGCAAAGCAGTTCCTTCTTGCAGCTTCTCCGGCTCTTCTTCTTGGCAGTCTTCTTGATCCAGATGAGTTCCAAAGTTCATGGGTCTGGGCCCCAGTATTTGTACACAAAAATCCTTTGATCTTCCAGGCAGAGGGTGTCTGTGCCTGGCCAGAACCAGTTTGTCCTTCTTTGGTGTGAATTCCTGGCAGGAGGTGGAGATGGCTTTGTCAGAGGCAGACCAGGGCCCTTGAGGTGCAAGGAAATCTCCTCCCTCTTCCTCCATTGCAGCCCAGGTTTATTTAGCCTTTTCCTGACCTACCTAGATTATCAGGAGCCACCCTGCTTCCTAGCCATCTGTCGTCCAAAACCCAGACAGGCAATCCACATTCCAGCAGAAGCACACGGGATTACCGAGCAAAATAATACCCACTTTCTAAAAGTGGCCTTTATGAACTCAGAATGAAAAGGGAACCCTCGCTAAAGGCTGCGAATTTAGACGTTGGGTTCAGGTATACCAATCTTCATTCACTTATACTTTTTCGGGCTACTTACGTGGGGTACACAATCCGTGCTGCAGGCCCACGAGTAGCGGTGACTCACAAGCCCCGGGACCTGCAGTGGCCTTTACTGGGGACTGTCAAGTAAATCAAACATCCAATCATAACACAAAATATACCACGGAAGCACCAGCACTTTACCACTGATCAGCAGTGCGAAAAGCGCACAGAACCGTTACACCAGCAAAAACCGAGTGAAAACCGGGAGGGCCGAAAGCAAAAACTCAGTCTTGACATTTTTTGGCATGTTTCCCCTAACATGGGTGCTTCAAATATTTCAATAAGGATATGCATTACCATTACTTTTCCCTCTGACGCATGTACCATCTAATCCAGAGTGGCTGTCGGAGGTCCTCTTGTCAGTCTTTCAGAAGGAAGTCCAGGCTCTTTTGGAAAAGAAATCCAATGAGAGAGTCCACATCTATGTCCTGCAGTTCCACAGGTGTTCCCTGCATTTTAAAGTGGGCCAAAAGCATTTTTAGTTTTCTGAGATTCCATTCGGCCTCACCAGCACCCCTCGAGTATTCACAAAAGTGATGGCCGTGGTTTCAGCAAATAATCTGAGGTTAGGAATACCAGTCTTTCAATACCTCGACGACTGGCTGGTGATGACGGGCTCACAATGGTCAGTCGTAAACCATCTCCAGACGATGGAAGACCTTCTCACATATTAGGGGCTTTCAATCAATGTGCTGAAGTTACACCTTATACCTTCAGAGAGGCTCCCTTTCATTGGAGCTGTTTTGGATACAGTGCTCTTTCTTACCTTCCCACTGGCTAGTCTAGTCCAGGATATTCAGGTTGTGATCCAAATGTTTCAACCTGTATCCTAGATCCCATTGAGAGCGGCTCTAAGATGCCTTGGCCTTCTCACCTTCTGTATCCTGCTTGTCGGTAAGCCAAATGGCATGTGCAGGTTCCGCAGTGGAATCTGAAGTCTCAGTGGGCTCCGCAACACGGAAATAAGGTAAATGGGTGCTCCATATTAGGCAGAGTATTGTTCTTTTTAAAAAATAAATAAATGCAGAACTGGACACAAAAATGAAGACAGCAGTTTATAATTGAGGGTGTAGTTGAAAAGGTGACTGTTTAGTATTAGTTTGTATTTAAATGGATTTTATTTCCATCTACATATCCTTCACAAAGTAATCCCAAAAAGATCCTTTTCTTAAAGTCTATATTGTTTTACAGTTTTGTGAAGCCAGTTACAGACACAGCTCTTCCGGCCCCCATTTTGTAACTGAAGTATTGGTATGTCCTGCTGTCAACATGACTGCATTGCATGTTTACATTTTTGAAGCAAACTCCGTCTGCTGATTTGCCACCCAAATGTTCAAGGTCCTCGAGATTCAAAGTGATTCTATATGGGGACTCCACATTGTACCTTGCTGTGGGGGCCCTTAAGATTTTGCAACACAACCAGTTACCCTTCTATGATTAAGGTTTTTATGGTACTCTGCTTTGATAAAATTCTGGTGTAAATTAGGTTTATGTGTTTAATTAAATATTATTCACCTATAACATTTTGTTTGTGTCTTTTATAGGTGTAGGTCAAATGCTGCAACTCTCATGCCAACAAGTGTTAAGTTCTGAATACTGCAATTTGTTTTTCTTGAAATACTTTTTCTCGTATATGGTTTTGCAGATTTGTAAAGAAACTAGGCAGTACTACAAACATATCAAGGTAGAGGACACTGGATGTGCATGAAAAACTATGCTGTCTTTATGTACCTGAATGTATGGGAGTCTTTAAACAAAACAGCTTATAGCTCACTCAATCCTTGCCACAAATTGATCACCACCAAGAAGACCACTTTCATCATTAAAGCCTAAAAGCTCTAACTGATTCTCATGTCAACTTTATAGAAAACTTCGATTTAGCTAGCAATTGATCCACATTTTTGTCTTTACTATGGTCCGTAGCTTTATTAAATCTGAAGTATTTTCTGTTAAAGGTCACATTTTAAAGAAAGTTCCCTGTTTTAGCCAACCTGAGGGTCAGTTTTGAAAAATCTAACAATTGGAATAATTTGTTACATACCAGATGACTACAATTTTCAGCTGTCTATGTTTAGTCCCCAATCTTATGGCCACTATAGACCGCAAGCTACTTAAATGGATAAAAAACATTCATGTTCCCAAATGTCTGTTGTTTTTTACAGGGCTGGTGTCTGGGTACCAGAAATGTTAGTTAAAATCTTGTAAATAGAGGTGACTACTGGTATTACCCAAGAGTTTGTTTACCTTTATTTGCCGTATGGAATTGGTGTTGGCCTATCTCGAAGATTTAATCCACTTGTCACACTTCTTTTATAGGTATTGATTTAGAATTGCAAAACTGCTAGATTTTCACTGGAGATTATGCATGACTGTTTGTCTCAAAACTATTGATAAATGCCCCTGGCTGAAGTACCTTAAATCTGTTTCCAATGTAATCAGCTAACAATGTGTTTTACACTCTTGAGGATATTCGTAAACTTACAGCTTTAATATTGAGAAATAATTCTTACCTTTCAGATCACTGTTGAGCGAAGAGAATGAAATATGTACACCCACTGGGCAACTAATTAGATGACAAACAATAGTGGAGGCATTCAGTTTGATCTCACCCTAGATAGTAATGTTCATGAGTGTTACGTCTTTATCAGGTTTAAAGTGGGTGTTATACATTTTTCCCCCTAGGGATTAGGCTAGCTTTACTGCCCAAGTCTATAGGAGAGAACACAACGGCGGACTTATAGCTCTGTTCCTCACGCTAGTTTAGTTAGCATAAAAGTCCTGCGCACTAACTCACCAACACCTGCCGTTGTGTGGTGCCTCTGGGTTCCAGATCTTTAATCGATTAAGCGAATGGGGGTGCGCCAGATAATGAAGTCCAGTCACACTTGTAGTTTCAAAACCATTATTCGTACTTATTTTTTAAAATTTTTCTCAATACCACATACAGCTCAGCCAACGCGTTTTGTTCCAAAAGAGTAGGAACTTCATCAGGGCTGAAAATTGACACATAAAAGACCAAAATAAAAAAAAGAGTACAATCAACTCAAATTATGACAAAACGACACAGGACTTTCAAAAGACACAAGACTCAATCCTACGCACAACATAAAAATAAAGACTTGACTGTGCCCCATATGGGGATCATTTGTGTCCCCCAGTTGTACTTGGTCTGAGATAGGCATTAATTGCTGGTCTATGTCCATTAGCCCTTACATTGAACAACACATGTTAAACAGTAATCTGACTAAAGACATTATTGAAGCAAAGAAGGGATAATAGTGTCATAACATAACATAACACAACATAACATTACAGGACCAAAAAGAAACAAAAGAGAAACACCACATATTATAAGAAACATAACTATCATAGAATAATCACATAGAAAATGCCAATTGGGCTCATAGATACCTCCCTGTTTAGATGTTTACATAATAGTAGTTAGAGAAAAAAAAGAAAAAAACATTTTTCCCAAAAGAAGGGGATTTTTTACTTTTATATACAATAATGTTAGACCTATTGAAAAAAGATTATATAAAGCAGACAAAATAGAAAAATTGTTGTGAAAAAGGTGATAAAAATCCATGAATGTGAAGATAAAACTTTAAAAAGCGGTGAATAAGTAAAAACATGACTTTCAAAAAGGTCACATCACTATTATGTCACCCGAGGGGTTTGCATGTAGAAGGGGTGAGAGGGAAGAAAGAACTCACGATAATCTAGACAGCATATTTGGTTCTGGGGTCTCACCTTAAGAAAAGTATTGTATAAATCCTTTTTCTGCGAAAGTCAGTATTGTCAATCCAGTTTATTCTGCCGGATGGTTTGTGAATTCCCAGGGCATCATCATACCTGTTATCGAAATACCTGGTGTGGATAATGCCATGTAGTTACTGAACTAGTGTAGCATGTGAAAAGCAATTCCCTAATTGGTGAAAGGTTCCACAAAAGCATGCGAAGTGCACACATCAAAAAGTTTTTTAAAAAATCATCCAACGACTTGCTCAAAGAGAAAAGCACCGAAAGATTACTAAAGGCCCCTATCGCTACTCCTCCGTTCCAGAGTCACCAGCCAACAAATCTCAATCCCACATAAATCGATCAGACATTCCTTAATTTAATTCCTCAGTTCAAAAGTCACCAGCCAACATATCTCAATCATATATAGATCAGTCAGACATTCATTAAAGCAACGGTCAGTAAGAAGAGGATTTGTTTGGGAGACGACTATGTAACAGAAGGTCCTCCCACGTTCCTCCTGAGGTTGATGATATGCATAGACTAATCGAGTCACCTGAAAGGTGGCACGTGTGTCAAATTGAATAAATGCAAGATCATGATGATGTTGCTGTTATTGCTTAAAGCAGCCATACTGAGTGCACCACTCTACCCTTATAATCTCCCTGATGGGAAAAGAGCGGCTGGATTTATAATAGCCGGTGGTGTATTTTGGCAAGGGGTGATGTTGAGGAGAAGAAAATATTAGCGTGGTAGCCAGAGTACGGAAATCCGTCACCCTACATAGTAGATAAGGAAAAACAGGAAAGGCAGATAGGGGAGTAGGGGAGAGTCCTAGGTCCACACAAGATGCATGAATTTGAACACAGTGTGACTGTTATCTTACATAGATGGGCCATATTCACTTGCAAGAGCCCATCGTATATGTAAATGTTTCAAGTGGCGACAATAAAGATGCAGTCTGTCACGATGTCAGGTGTGTAAATTGACGTACTTGTTAGGGACCCCATTGTTGTTTAGATGTGTAAACCACGACCATGCCCTAAAGTAGACTGCTTAGAAGTATGTCTGTGGTGCTAATGTACCCAGTCTAAGGTGTCATCCACCCGCGTTGGTGTGCGTTAAACTCCGAGTCAAGAGACACAGAATGTTGACCTCTGTTGTCACTACCCACTTAGAAAATAGTGCATCTCATTGTCAGTGTTGTGACCCTGATCAATTGCACGTAATCTACAGATCCATTTAGCTTTACACTGTCTCAACTGCAACTCCCTGTTGCCTCCCCTCAAACCCACATCCACCCGGTCAATTCCATGGAACCAAACAGTATAGTCCCCTAGATGGATTTTACTGTAATTCTCTGCCATTGGGCATCTCAGGTCGCCATTGATAATGGCTCTCCAATGTTCCTGGATGCAAAGCTTAAGGCTTCTCTTGGTACTCCCTACGTAGATCTTGTTGCACACACCCTATCACATAGACAACAAAAGTGTTGTTGCAGTTGATGACCTGCCTGATCCTGTGTTTGGGCGGTCCCTTGTATCCAAATTCTTTAATCTTATGCACCCCAAATGGACAGATGTTGCAGGTGCTGCAGGTGTAAAACCCTTTGGGCTTTTTGGGTAACCATGTGCCCCCATGTCAAGTAGTCGTTATATAACTTGGGCATAGTTCATTCCTGAGTGTGGTACCCCTTCTATAAGTAATCGAGGGATTCGCCCTCAGGGAGCCCTGTAAGCTCGGGATCTCTCGCAAAAGGTGGCAGTTCCTTTTAAAGAGCCTGAAGATCTTATCACTGAGTGCGGTGTACTATGTTATGAATCTGCCATCAGAGTTCTTACCCTTCCTCTTTTTCTCCTTGAAATTGTTTGCCAGCGTTGTTTCTCTTTCCAATTTCTGTACTCTGTTTTCTGCTGAGTCCAAAAATTTCTTATCATAACCCCTTGCACTGAATCTTTTCTTCACATCCGGGATGTTTCTCTCAAATGCTTTCCTCTCACTAAAATTTCACCTGACTCTCACCATCTCCCCATAGGGTATGTTCTTAATTACCGATCTGGCGTGTGCACTAGTCACGTGCAACACCCCATTGCACGACATCTCTTTACAGAATAGGGTGCTTTGGACTGTCCCTTCCCTTACATAAAAGTGAAGGTCACGGTAGCTCATTTCCTTCTTGTGGAGCTTCATAGTAAGGCTAACATTGTACGGGTTGTTATTGAGATACTGGAAATACTCAGTGAGCGTGTCTTCCGTGCCTGACCAGAGGCAGATGATATCATCAATGTACCTCCCCCAGAAGCCTATGTGTTGAGTCCAAAGGGAGGCACGTCTGCTCCAGGCATGCCCCCTCTCATACCACCCCATGAAAAGGCAGGCATAAGAGGGAGCAAACCGGGAGCCCATAACTGTTCCACGTTTCCGGTGGTACCAGGCGCCATCATGAAGGAAATAGTTTTTAGTTAGGATCAACTCCATCATTTCCATGACCATGTTATTGTGTTCATAACAATTGGCTCCCTCCTTGTCCAGATAGGACCTGGCTGCCATGAGTCCAACTTTGTGTTGGATTCAGGTATAAAGGCTGACTACATTTAGGGTCACAAAGTATAGATCCTCGCACTATGTCAGATCTTTGAACTTCGTGAGTATGTCCTTGCCCATAAGGGAGATTATAGGGGTGGAGGGGTGCACTCAGTATGGCTGCCTTAGGCGATAACAGCAACGTCATAATGAGCTTGCGATTATTTATTTGGACATACGTGCCACCCTTCGGGTGACTCGATTAGTCTATGCATATCATCAACCTCAGGAGGAACATGGGAGGACCTTCTGTTAGATAGTCTACCCCCCCAAATCCTCTTCTTACTGTCCGTTGTTTTAATGAATGTCTGACTGATCTATATATGATTGAGATATGTTGGCTGGTGACTTTTGAACTGAGGAATTGAATTAAGGAATGTCTGATTGATTTATGTGGGATTGATATTTGTTGGCTGGTGACTCTGGAATGGAGGACTAGCGATACGGGCCTTTAGTAATCTTTTGGTGTTTTTCTCTTTGAGCAAGTTATTGGATGATTTTATTTTTAACTTTTTGATATGTGCACTTCGCGTGTGGAGCCTTTCACGTAGGGACAAATTAGGGAATTGCTTTTCACACGCTACACTAGTATGTTGGGAATATCCGTCTCATGCAAACTTTTGCATTGTATACATTGGCGATGGGACCAAATAGGGAAGACAAGTGCAAGTTGTTATCCTCTGACCAGTCTACTGTGTTGTGGATCAGGAACACCACTTAGTGCCGACTTTTGCTCATGAATTAAGATGACTAAGTGCACTCCGAAATGGAGACCATCAGATTTTTTCTATACGTTGTTGGGATACTCCATAATGGTGGGCCCGTTTTATGTCGTTGGGGTTGCTTCTTCCCCCCCCCCCCTTTTTTTTTCTTTACCTTGATACTTAAGCATGAAGCACTATGCCTTTGGGGGCCAGGAATATCGCTTCTGTGCCTGCTACTCTGTGTTTTTTATTTATGGCACACACACATGTCCAGAGCCCCTGGCTCTGATCTCTATTGCTTGCCCAAAACAGCGATCAGTCAAGCCACCACTTCAAAATGGCGGGCCCACCAGTGGACACTTGGGTTGCGCCGGTGCGAGCGGCCACAGGTGGGAGGCCAGGTGGGGTTTTTAAATGGGAGCATCAGCGCATGCACTGAATTATGCGTGGACGCGGATTGAGAAAGATATCGGACCAGGTGGATTCATGCATGGAGTTTTACTTCTTTTACGTGACTCCTTCATAACTGTTAACACCCCAGCGATACGGATGATATGTTTAGCAGTAGGGGTTGACGCAGGGTTGCTGGGCCACTACTAAACTTACCGTGTGGGTTGATATGTCACCCCTTTCGCATTACAATGTTATTATTGCTTGTAATCGAACATGTGTAATTTTAATGGAAGCTATGTGGAACACTAGTTTTAATTAAGATTGTGACATTGGAGCTAACCAGGGGTTGCTTTCTTTATTAAGTTCTGCACCATCATGGCCAATAAAATTATCGCTATGGAATTAATGGGTGCATTGGCTAATATCCCTAAAGGTGAGGTGGGGCTGGCAACTTGTTCTCCCTCTAAATAGGCTCTGATCTGTTCTTCTCTAAAAGGCACTCGGATGGTCACTCTGCCAGGACCTGCTGAGTTACTATTTCTGAGGGTTCCGGATGTGGGGGGTGCCTATTTATGAATCTGGGAATCACACCACTCAAGGATAGAACAAGGCTTTGGACAATTGTCTGATTATATACAGGACTGCGTTTTCTTTGCATTTGATTACCTATCCTTGTCCCTTCACTTACACTCTTGTTGTCAGCTCCAACCGAAGGTGCGAAGCGAAAGCCGCATGAAGCTCCTTGCGGCACTATTGTGTAGTCCCCACTAATCTGTAGGACCTGCACGTTTGTGCACAACATAAACTTTGGCTGAGGTGCCTAGACTGATTCCAATCACCCCTGCAGAATATGTTGTCCTAGAGACCAGCTAGGTCACAGTGCCACCATAAGCCCCCGTAACCTGAACAGGGAGCAAATGGTTCTGGCAACCACAGAACGTGACAACCCTGACCCCTCAGGGATCGTGGTAACAGATCGGTACCCTTCCGCTCAGTCATCCGTGCTCTTTGTTCTAAGAGAAATATACAGAGAATACACAATATATTCAATTTAACCAATATATTTATTGATTCAAGTTATTTTTGTATAAAATGTATGTGCTGTGATAATCAGTAGACAGACGCATATGAATGTGATTACAAGCACCAAAAGAGAAAATAGCAGATAGAGTTCCACCATCCCTACACTGTGCATGTCTAGAGTGTGTGTAGGTATAGAGCCAAGAAATCCCCCAACTGGATGATCCAATCCCATTACCTGGAGAGAAAGAATGTAGGGGCTCGTCCTGGTCACAAAATGGACACCCCTCACAGAGATGTGAGACCTCTGCGTGGTGAAGTCTCAGCATGCAGGGACCCTTGGTGTCAGCTGAAGTGCCTCCTGTGCTAACCCTCTGAGATGCTTATTATTTATAATAAAAAGCATCCGTTGCGATGTACATATAGTTTAGCAATGTTATGGATATGTAGCTAGCCCTATCACCTATGGAGAAGATAGAACTACATTGTGAGTAAAGGCCTTGTACTTGGTGTTCAGGGCATTGTGATAATGTTATGCAAAGCCAGATGTGTAAACAGAAGTAGTTCTAGAGAAGCGAATCCAAAATTGTCACGCGCGCGAATATGTGTAAAAGGTCACAGCAGTAATGTTATTTTGCAAAATAGGAAAATGTAAGGAAATGTGCAGCTATGGTACATGGGCCTAACTCAGGCACATAACACTCACTCCTCATACTAAGGATTGATATAAAAGATATCTAAAAAGCAGCCGGCCATAATGAAATTCAAACTAAAAAGGACTGAAAAAATTATCTTAAAATCATTCAAAAGCAAGCTTCCCTTTAAAATATTCATAAAAGCCATTAAAAGTTATTATACAGTTTGAAATCCCGAGCACTCAGATATCCATAATGCCTAGAAAAAGCTAAAAAATATAGTTCTGAATTGTTTTGTTTAAAAATACAGGCCCAATAGTTCCTACCAAATGGAAAAGCCAATTATTGTGTTCCGATTGGTAGTCGTAACATTGCTGTAGCTGGCAACCACATACGACGTTCCCAGAGGCGCACCTCGAAGCAGGTTTATGGAACAAATGGGGTTCCATCCAGTTCCCTCAGCAGCCGCTGGGGGAGGGGCTAAATCCTGTAAGCATTCCGCAAAGCCAGTATCCAGTTCACAAGAAGCCAAAGCATCCCAGGGCGTCTTGAAGAATGCATTCATCAGCAATAGAATATGCTGGGGAAACTATACCCATGAGCCTTTAAGAGGTCCATTAGAACCTCCATGTCCAATGATGGAACCAATCGTGATTCGAGACATAAATCCAATACGCATTTATGCTGCAAAAAAAGCAGCTGAATACAGGTTGTCCCTAGTAAAGTCAAACAAGCTGGAATGACAAGTACCAGTGCTCATTCAGTTCTTGAAGCTGAGGTGTGCCGAAGCATTGTATCGTGCGCTCACGGCATCTCAGCACAGCTAGTGCTGTCTCCATTCCGGTTTGAATTGGGACGTCCATTGAGGAGCAGAAAAATAAAATCAGAATTACCGCTACAAGTAGCAGGACAATTGGAAGACCTCCAAACCCCTTCCAAATACAGTATATGAATGATGGTATAACTCTAAAAACTGTCTGAAAGGTACTAACCAATCCAGAGCTGATACATTTTTAAAAAAGTGTGCTTTCCCATTGTATCAGACATGTTAAAGATACTGTGAATTGGCTTCACAAAATGCAGTTGGAAGTTAGTATGAAGTAGCTTCTGTATTTCGGACGAAGACCTTGCAACCTGGAGATCAAACGTCTCTCTGGCAGATGTTAAGGCTTAAAGCCATACTTTTTAAAAAGGACTTAAGTTTGCTAAGAGAATCAAAGCCTATGTTGGAAACATTTTTCGAAGGCCATAGCGTTGCTTCCATAACTGTGCAGGCAGGTGGACACAGTACTTGTGTGCAACAAGTGACTATGGAATAAACTGTCACCAGATAAGCAATGCCAGGTTCCATTCCGCAGCAGCCTTGATCGTTCTGCATCAAGTAACTCCCATTCGAGACTACCCTGAAAAAAGGTCGAATCACAGCAGCTAGAGGATCCTTCAGATAACAGCAGAAGTTTGCAACTGAAGCATTACAAGCCCCATGAAGTGAAATGTTATTGCATATAAAGGACCCACTCAAAGCATTCTCAGTCTTAACCGGTAAGAAAGACTTCTGTGTCCCCATTCCTGCATCTAAACCTGAATGGTAATTCCCAGTATTCATGCATATAACCTTATCCTGGAGCTTCATATCTGCCTACTTGGTCGTATTGCAGACAGTATTGGAATTGGAAAGTAGCGACCGGTAGGGTAATGTATTTGTGGATTATCCAGTCAGTGGATGGTGTCTCAGCCACGGTAAAAGGTAATTGATCTAATTTTTCAATATGCAACATGATATACTTGCATCTCTACGTGCCATCAATATCTGTCTTTCAGTTAGGTCATATGGAGAAAACAGACTAGTGCTGTTGATATAATGCCATGGCACGTGGCCAGAGTGTAATGTTTGAAGCGTCCAACTTAATAATACTATGGACTGTAGTTGTGATTGTCCATGCTGTAAAATAGACATATCTTGTTGTATTATATCAATTGCAGAAGATACTATGTTGCCCAGTGAATATATCTTGGAGAATAATGCTGTCATGCCATTGTCAACCACAGGCAAAGCCTTTTCTAAATGAAGCCTTTCAATCTCGCGCATTCTCTTAGCAGTTTCCTGTTGAGAGAACTTTCACAGCTTGTTGTATATTGAATACAAGAAGCGCTTTTGACATGGGTTCCAGGGACCTAACAAGAAATCCCTGAGATCCATGTAATCGGAAAGAAGCGACAAGTGTTGCTTCACCTGAGAGAGTGTTGAGATTTTTAGCCAATCAAGGCACAACTTCTCAACACTATATGATGTCACCACCAGAGTGTTCCAATTGCACATATCACTGGTCAGGCCCATTTATTTTAAACCCTTGGCATTGCCCAGGAATCTAGACTGACACCCATTGGTGTCCAAAGGCCAAACCAACCACCCTTCCAATTGGACTCTGATGAAGTGTAAGAACCATTTCATATCATAGCATCTAGTGTATCCTCACTGTATTGTGTGAAATGCTGCCAGTTCTCAAAACATGAGAATGCGGGAATATGAGGTGTGTTCAAATCCTTCATCTTGCCTATTCCAAGACAGGAAGTTTGTTGCACTGTTTTATTACAGGAAAATTATTTGATATGGTATTAGAAATGCTCTACACATGGCCTAAGTTCCCTGAACCTGCCAATCTTTGTCCCCCAAACAGATTTTGTATCTATTGTGTCTTTCCAAAAGTCGAAAGCATGTACAGACAGCTGGGAAAGAAACGTAGCAGAGTATATCAGCTTGGTGTTTGCTATCATATTTTTCTTTGCAGGTGTCAGTGCAAACCTATAATATTACGAGGCTGGTTCTGATGTGTCAAAACCAGAAAAATAAGCAAACTTCTGTGCAAATATTTTGGAACTACCTTTTGGAGGTATTGGGCAGTGTTACCATTGGGTGAAATTATAAACCGCACATGGGATACTTGCTTTGAGTAACAAAATGGTGACCATAATGTTGATAACCGAACATATCACCGTCATTAGCTGTATCACCATACAACTAATCAGAAGAAAACACAGTTGACTGCTCTAGATCTTCTAGCATATTATGTAGTGTATCAATTTCCCAATCATCAGAGAAAGTACTAGAGTTGATAATATGATGTAAGAAAATTTTAAACAAATATGGTATTTGGAAAAGTTTAATAGGACCATCGCATCATAAGATACCCTGTTCCACACTATTCCATCCAGAACTGGAACTGCTGAAATGTTCACCAGAGACAGGTCCCTTTGTTCACGCTGCAATGATGCATATGGTTTCAATACCAAGCTCACAATTTGTATTGCAGAGCAGAAGGGGGATGGGAACTTCCCAGCACAGTTCACCTCTTAGCATAATGTTAAATGCAGTTCACTTTAAATGCTTACTTGAATTTTTGCTGAAGTATTTCACCAAAGTTGGTGCAGGTTAGTGCTGTGCATCTCTAGAACCATGTGTTTCTGGATATTATCCTTCATTAGTAAAGATAAAAAACAAAATTCATCTGGGGTTGCTGAGAAAGCTGCCCCAATCCTCTCAGGTCTCAGTACCTCTCACTGGCGCAGAGGTGCATCTCGAAAAGCTCGTCAACTCAATAACTCAAGGGAGCCTTTTCAAACAGGTAAGCAAATGCAGTTCACTTTTAAATGCTTACTTGAGCAAAAATTCAAGTAAGCATTTAAAATGAACTGCACTTACCATAATAAAGCAGTGTGCTTCCATCTCCCTTCTGTTCTGTGGGGTATTCTTGAGCCTTTGTTGAATCGATTGTTGCACCCAAGAAATTCTGTATCAACTACAGATGTGATTTATTTGGAGGCATTGATAGTGGAGCCTAGTTTGAGATGCAATGCCAACCGAAAGCCCTCGTCATGCTTGAAATAATAAACAAATGAGCAATAGAACTATTTGCTCGTAAAACCGATTCAGGAAAGAGAGAAAATAGACTGGAGTTTCCTCGGGCTGGATTCAGCAAAGGTGGGTGGTGGTAGAGGATAATTTTGTATGGCACGGCACTGCAGGGGTTGCAAGGGATTAGAGGACCACAGTTTAAATGCTGTACACTGATAAAAGGCATACAAGAAGAGTACGGCAAGATACACGGCGTCCACACACTATTTTGTGGGGGTGGACACTGTTCACCCAGTCAAGAAGTTGTGCTCCACCGAAGTATGTTGAACTTGTCCCGGTGTAATTTTCAGACACCGGGACACGTTCAGCAGCGCCTGTACATTGTCTGCTTTCCAGTCCCAGCAGCAACGTGCAGGCGGCCAGGGGGCTTTCTTTTCACCTCCAGCTGGGCCGACGATAAAGGCCGAAGTTAAGGGGTCATCAGGCCTCCTTTTGTTTGAATATGCTGACTGGAGGCGGCCTGGAACCTCACACTTAATGTAAATGCCACGGAGGGGAAACAAAGGCACACAGCTTGTTATCTCTTCACAGGTACTTAAGAAAGACATGCTTTTGCCTTTGTTCAGTCCCTTTATCTAAGTGCATGCACTGTAGGAATGTCAGATGTGTTGGTCTGTTCCAGTATTTACACAGATAACCATTTCAATAGCATTGTTGTATTTCTTTTATAGCACTACAGAACCAAATGCAGGGTGTCAGAGCTCTTTACGAAACATACACATTATACATTGAAAATAATTAATGTAAGTGTGTAAATCAATGTACAGGATGAGTTACACGAGATGGTTACAAGGTATAGGGGTCACATCTCCTTCATACCACACTCTACTATATTAGAAGGATTACAATTTATGAACTGCAAGTAATAAAAGGATGTCTGATTTAAGAGCAGTAACCCACTTACCTATCTACATAGAATAAATATTTGTCATCTGTATGTTACCTGATGTGCTTAGCAAGAGACACATTAACCTTCTATACTACTTTAATTCAAATCTGGGACTTCACAAAACACAGATCTCTCCCACAAATGTGTTCACCTCCAGAGTTATCCCACCATTGCTACTATTCCCTGAGAATTACTGGTCACCTGTGCAGCAGATGCCTTCACCCATAAAACATTTTTAAATGCAGGCTTTGCAACCGATTAAGCAGAACATATCTACTGCCATGCTTCTCCTTGTTGTCAATATCTTTGTGGCAGGGTTTAAAAAAATATAAATGTATTAGTTGAGGCCCAGATTTTGCGTCAGGATTGTGTAAAATCTCATTTTTTAAATCTCATAATGCGCTTAAATGTACTCATGATATACCTGATAAACATGCGTGAGGTCTTAATATCTGATGTCACTTCTTGTTATGTCACTTCCTGTGATGTTATGTGTAATGTCACACGTTCTGACATCATGCGCTGTAATTGCCCTCATCATGCTCTCACTTGCATACAGCACAGCTTGGTTAGTCCCCCACACTTCTTTTTTTTAGGAGTTGTGCTCTGCCAGAGCCTACATCTTTTTGCACACTGTTAACTAAAGGCAAAATAGTCTAAAAGAGAACGATGTCTGTACCTGCAACAAAAAATAATAACGTTAATGAGCTAAAAGGTCTCCGAAAATGGTCTTGTGATTGTCTAGTTGGTTGTTACTTTTCTTGTTAAACGGCTGATCGACTAAGTGAAGCTTAAAGCTACAGTAGTCACTTTCTGGACAGAGAGTGGCAGCAGGAGTAAAAGAGAGCTCCATTGGTTTATTCAGTCTCTGACAAGGTGCCCGTGGGACATTAAAAGAAGCATTTGCAATGCAACAGGTCTCACATTTGTGAGTTTGAGCTATTGGCATTGTAAATGACAATGCCTTTTATTTATGTGTTTTGAAAAACTGCAAGCGGTGCGTAAACATGCACTTTGTACTTATAGTCCTTGATTACGAAAAGCAAGGCTGGTAGTAAAAGAGGCGCAGTTACTGCCAAATTTGCTTCTCGTAAGCAATGGCTATAACTACAAAATATACTTGTTTACGCACTGCTTGAAGGTTTTCAAAACACATAAAAAGCGTTGTCATTTACAATGCCAATAGCTCAAACTCTCGCAAATGCGAGACCTATTGCATTGCAAATGCTTGTTTCTGTTAGAGACAGCCGAGGACAGCCTGCAAGTGGGAAATAATTCAAGTGACCTCTATATAGTAGGATGAAACTCCCTATGTGTCAGTGCCAGTTTTATTTTCCCCAGAACCAACATCCAATCCTGGTTTGACAAAAACAGGTGTGCACAATGGGGCAAAACCAACATGGCATTGCCCAGCAAACGTCTCTATCTTCTGAGAATCCAGTGGTGGGTTCACAGAAGGCGATGTGATTCCTGCCAGGCAGGTGAGTATCTCTCAATGTGGTGGGAGTTCTCTGCCAGGAGAGATGAGGCTATGGTCTCTACTGACTAGTCAGGTTGCAGGGCGGTTTGCCAGGCTATAAATTAACCTATTAATCTCCTATCCTTCAAAGCTATAGCAAAGTGCCCATTACTTCTACACACCCCTCTAATGCCAACCAACGGAACCTCTGCCAGTGTAACCTTTTGATACAAACCTGTGAAAAGCCATGCCTCATAGATGATACGCTTCACACATCCTGATTCAAATATTCAGAGTAGCCTACATTCTCTTCTTTGGACCATATTTCAAACTATTCAGCCCTAAAAGCAGCTGGCTGTCTTCAAAATTACCTAGAACTGCACTGTGAAAATGGGGGCACGGTCTTGTCAGCACTGCTTCACACCCTCATTGGTTGTGCCCCTACAGACCAGGACAGTTTGGCCAATGGCAACAAAGGCACAAACTCTCAGATTTGTTGTCTGCACTGGTGAGTATATGGATAAGTTTTAGCCCGCTATTCCCTCTTTTGCTTTGAGAAAAATTGACCTGCTTTTGAGGTAATAGACCCCCTCAGTGGGACACACGCAGAAAGTGAACCCTTTGTATGGTAGTAGCTGAAGGTCGTTGGCATCCTCTGCTTCCTATTTCAAAGAGCGCCCTTAGGGTGCACCATCTGTACCCCCACTTCCATATGGACATAATTAATGAGCTGTCCGTGATAGCACCTTTGTGGTAATTTAGCATGGAAACATGGGCCAAAGTGTCCATTATCTGCAAGGTTGAAGGGCCATTGCCCTAATCCATATAGGCACTGTGTGTAGTGAACATACAAATAAAGTGCATCAGTGGGAGAAGAAAATCTGGACCTGGCGGAAAGGTAAAACTGAATACATTTGCATGTTTGTTTATTCAGCACCAGACTATGGGGTATATTCACAAGAACGTGTGATAACTACCACAAGAGTAGGATAACACAACTTTCAATATCGCAGCCCATCACGGGAAAATAACCCCGTGTCAATGTGGAATTCACAACAAGTCAGTAGCATGCGATAGTCACCAGATAACGCATCAAATGTCAGCGTGAAAATCAACGCCACGCCGCTAAATTGCAAAATGCGAATGCAAAAAAACACGCGATGAGGCCAATCGCGGTACAAAAATCAGCAGACACCAGCCACAGGCCTGCAAATTCCACACACCTGGCGGGAAAATGCACCATAAAAGAAAGTTTAAAAAAAGACAAAACCAATTCAAACTGCATAGCAATATGGATGCACCCGGACCGAGTGCAGAGGACAAGCCGAACTCCACAAGCCCCACGGAGGTCCTGCCAGGAACCCCGTGTTCGGGGATGGGCAAGGGGAAGAGGAAGACGGGGTTTAGTCCGCAGGAAGACCGGATCATTGTCACGGAGGTGACAGAACACCATCAACAACTGTTCGGCACCTCCACTGCGGCACTGGCAACCCAAACGGAAATATGGCAGGCCATCATTACCAACGTCAATGCAGTTGGAGTGTCGGGGAGGTCACTGGAGGAGGTCAAAAGGCGCTGGCATGAAGTGCACAGCCAAACCAAGGAGAAGCTCGCTGCCAACAGGAAGGCAGCAAGGGCGACTGGAGGTGGGAGTCCTGCGACACAGGAGGAGCTGGATGAGCTTGAGCAAATGGTGGCCACAGTCAGCAGTGTGGAGACGGTGGCAGGATTGGGGGGCCTGGACCCAGCACGATACGACCTGACCCAACAGCAACAGGGTGAGTAACAACCAGGGACGGGGGCGATGGGCACAATAGCACACATGCACAGTTATGTGTAGCACACTGCACACCCACAATGATCATGGAATATCTCTCTGATAGCCTTGGCACACTGCAGCACACATAGAAATGCCAAGTAGGCCCCCATCCACAATGTGCACAGAGGGGACCCCCTCCATATCACCAATATCACAACCGACCCATGCATATGTGCTGAATCCAGAAAAGCAGCGGGTCTGTGACCCACACGGACTATGCAAGTAACACTGCACGCCCGATAGCATGGCAGCAGACAAAAACAATGACATGGCCCACGAATCGACATGGAGGTAGCACAGTGTGGATCACATCCGAAAGGAGCAGGTCACACTGTGACATGTCCACGTGCACCCACAACCCATGCTGTACAATAAACGCAGCAGACGAACAATGCACCAGGCCACAAAATCTGTCCGAGAGCACATATGACCCAAGTCAAAAGCAAATCAGGCCCCGAAAAGCGCACAATTCAAAGGCACCCTGCCTCAAAGGGAGAAGGCTACACAAAATCAGAGCTGCAGGAGCAACTCCCCCACAATGCAGCACACACATATAGCAATCACAGAACATCAGCAATGACAGCAATGTGGTACAAAGTGCAACACCAGCACCACAGGACATAGCTCACAAGAGGTTCCGCTTTTGCGTAGTAACTGTCCACTCACATTTGGCATTGCCTGATACTGTGTGATGATAATGTACGGGTACTACCACACGTCCATCATGTAGTCGAAAAACACACTGACTGCCATCAAATAGCCAGCTCCCCCAAAACAGTCACAATGTACATTGGCATGCAGTTTGAATGTACACATCTGCAAATCATAAACATACATGTGAATCTCTGTTAACCTGCATTTCCCCTTTACATTGCAGAGGGACAAATAACACCTCCTGCAGAGCACACCACACTTCTCATCATTGATGAGGAAGAGGATAACCTGCACATATCCCTCCAACGGATAATGGACAGCCTCTGCACCCCACCCCAGGAGCAGGGCAGGCCAGCTGCCTCGAGGTGACCCCACCACCTGCACATACAACACAGCAGGAAACACACACCACCACGGCTGTCTCCCAGGACCCCCCTGACCAATACATGGAATTCCAACGGCGTGTGTTGGGTTGGCAGGTGGAGTTGGCTGATCAGCTCCGGGTGGGTTTCGAGCTCGTGGCAACCAAACTCGATGCCATACATGGGGTCTGAGTCCCATCAGGGACCACGTACACTCCCTATCGGAGACCCCCTGTACGCACCACGCTCCGCCACAGACCTTGGCTGACCTCGCTGGTGCCATGAATCGAATACAAGAACTGTTTGGTCAGACAGGCACCAGTCATGACAGCACAGAGTTGGCACAGATGCGGAGGTCAATGGAGACCATGGAGCAGATGCAGGCTGGAAGTATGTCTACCACGGCTGGACACCAGCGAGTAGTAGCTGGGAACTTCAATGCCCTGCAGTACTTCATCTTGCCATTGCTGCCACTGAGCCGTTCCCAGATTACTGCAGCGGGAACATTGACACACACAGCTCCGACCCCTGATGTGTCCGTGGCACACAGTGATGCAGCCATCACCCCGCCAAACACACCGGACACACCGGACACAGAATCCGTATCAGGGAAGTAAGAAGGGGATGGGAACTACTGTGTGAGGAAGGAGGCAGTAGCATCCATCGCCGCCATATGGCCTGCCCCTGCCTGGTTATGACCTATGCATCATGCCCTGGGAAATACCTCCTACTGACCCCCGGAACACTCTGCGACATTCACCCGGACCCCGGCACAAACTGCCATTTCTTCACCGCTGGTCAATTACACAGCAATCCTACTGCAGACTGCACTCTCCCTCTTCCTAATCACTGAGCAATCCCCAAAGGACTCTGGTTGGCCCACCACTGGGCTTCCATGTGATGTGGGCTTGGATGGCCATGTACAGCTCCAGCTCCGTCAATCACCTGAATGTGAATAAAACATTATAAATCACACAAATGTGTCATCACTATGTTCACTCACATATGGAAGGATGGCTGGATGTAGGGACAATGATTGCACATGAAGGTACACCCTGGTAACTGACATCAATGCGCATGTCTATCCCTGAGACACATGGCCAATTGGATGACTGTGAATGTGAGTACAAGTTGTGTCCCCATTGCACATCAACAACAATCTCACAACCCCCAACGTAGGCACATGTCCATGTGTTGAATAGGGCTGTGTGTAGGAGTGACCAAAACGGTAGTAGGCCAGGAGTGGTGTCCTACACCACATGTGACAACAGAACTTCACGTCCCATACCTACTTACACACATCTGTGTGGACACATTCTGTTGTGATATATGACATTGCTCCACATGGTCAGAGGTTGGACACCATTCTCACATTGCTGAAGACACAAGTGCACATGTCGTCCAGCACCTATCCAAAAACAATGTCTGGCTCACAGAGGTGGAGCTTGCTAAAGGGATACACCCCCATTGCACATGCGTCAGTCAGTTTCTTCCTGTGAAGGGACGTTGCTCATTGTGGCACATGAGTGGACAATCTAAACAACACACATCACAGTTATACACCAGTGGAGTGGCATAGACATTATTGGCATGTGTGTGTCAGTACGGACAAGACAACGGCCACAACAGGCAGGGACATGCTTAAGACACTTACACGCAGCATGGGTACATGTCGAGGTTCAGAAAATGTTGGGGCTGAAATGGACAACATTCATCATGGATGGCAACGCTCTCAGCCCACCTTGCCTTTCTGGATGAGTCATGTATTGTTTGACGTCTGCCCATTGCCCCGTGTGAGGGGGCACGACTCACTGCACATGGGATCTGCATAGTGCTCTGCCTCCGAAGTGCGCCGATTGTCTGCTCTGCTGACAGTGATTAGGTGTGAGAGTCCGACAGGTTCACATGTCGTACTACATTGCCATGTGTGTGCTCTCCCCCAGCAGTGTGTCCGAATTGGCAACATTGCCAAATGACGCTGTGTTGCTCCGACCATGGACCTGCATCACCTTGCACAGGTGTGTGTACACATGTGTTGTTCCACGCACATGCATCCAGAGCCCGGACAAAGGCAGACATGTCCTCTGTTGTGGTGGGATATGTGAGCAATCCCCACGATGCAACAAGTTGTTGGGACATGTGCTGTGGGTGACAATCGGATGTGGCTGCAAGAACGTAGTTACTCGTCCATGAATGCCCGTGCAGCTTCATGTGCAATGGGTTCCAATAGTACGTCATTGTTGTGTTCAAGGAACACCAGGGTGAGCCAATCCATTAAGTGGTCCGGGTAGGTGTGCTCAGCCCACACCGTTTCACCAATCCACAACACAGCCCAATAGGCGAGCGCCTTGATGTGGTCACTGCACATGAGGAATTGTGCAATCTCCCATGCACAACTACCAATACATACGCAGTATGTCAAGGCATCCCATGCACGGCTGTCTTGGTTACACTCCTGTTCGTGATCCAACAGGGGGCGCAGACACAAGTCAAAGTCCAATTCATCGACAGTTGTGCTGAATAGGCAGACATCCATGGGACACTTGAATGTGCATGTTCGGCAGTGGAACCAGGGCTGGACGCAGGTGAAGTAGGCAATGCGGAAGCTGAGCCGGTAACTGATCCGCAGCACTGCCAGTGGCACTGTGCCCAGTAAATGCAGCATACGTGCACGGTACTGTTCCACGTGACGGGGGTTGTGCATGTGCCCGGTATGGCCTGCCATTGCGTTGGTGCGTGTCATGGAACCGGCACTCTTCTGAACTGCGGCAGTTGTGTGGAGGATATGCCACAGCTCTGAGCAATTATTCGAATGTGTGTGCAACGTTGGGGAGAATGGGTTGCTGTTTCCGTGAGTGTCAAGGGCATCCCATGCGGGGATACTACAGGCAGGGGCTTCTGTGTGTGCGGTGTGGATAAGTCGGATAGTTCATTTGCGGAATGCGTGGTGTGGGAGTCGTCCCCATCTGCCACGGCATCTCTCTCAGGGTGTTCCAGGCGCGTTCTGGACCAAGGTTAGAGGTGCAGGTGTCCTCCCGCCTTCTGCATTGGAACAATGGAGCTTTCATCCCTGATGTCTGTCTGACTACTACTTGCGTTTTCAGAATGTGATGTGGCTTTGGCGCGGCTTGTGCAATTTCACTCCGTCTCTCTCCCTCTCTTTCCTTTATTGGGTGCATGACACACCACCTTCTCTTGGATTTAGTCTTCCAGGCTGTGTGCTATGGATTGTCCAGTGAGGACCCGCTAGAACTCATCCGAATGGTTGTTTTGGCTTTTGTTTGTATGGTGTTTTGTGTTGGTGATTGCATTGCTGTATGACTGATTCACCATTTTCTGGCCACGCATGTATGTTGATTTTCCTGCTTGTGCGACATCAGGCAAAATGTTTGTTTTGGGATTCGTGGTGTTGGTGTGCAGTTTCTTAGTCTGGGGTTGGGGGTGGGCCCGGGGGGGGGAGTTGTTGCGGGCCTGGGTGTGGTGTCGGTGGGTGTTGTGGCCCTATTGGGTGTCCGTGCTGCATGTTCAGTTGCTCATGGGCATCTGTTGTTCTTCATGTGTGGCTCTGGGCTGTGCTCCCTTTTGTGATGCAGGCTGTGGTCGGACTTTACACTAGGTCAGGGCAGGTGTAAATTTCCTGGTGCTAACGCGCCTTATCGCCGGTTTTGTGTTCTTATCGCAGATCTGGCTGGTCGTTGAGAATGTTGAGGTGTGATGTTGTCGTGGCTTTTGGCATGGGATGGAACGCCCACTCTGCATCTCATTAGCGATAGTTGCGGGGGTCCTCTGTGGCGATGTTTTTTGCGACTGCTATCACGTGTAAACTGGTGCTGTGGGCTGTTACCACCAGCTTGTGAATGGGGAGGTAAATTTATCACGACTTTCGCTGCGATAAAGTGCCGTTAATTCGGCGATAGTTCCTTGTGAATATGCCCCTATGTTTATTGTTTGTGAAAAATTGCAAAGACAGCATGGAAAGCATGCAGCTCCCTTTGAGCTTCCAGAAACATGTTATCATTGTTACACAAACCGCAAAGAACTCACTGTTGTTTCATAATTATCCCTTCGCCAGCCACATAATTTTAAAGCATCGTGATATAAAGTTTAAGCGACAAATATCTAGATTGAGCGAAGAAGACACTGGTTGTGGGGAGTGGAAAACATCTGACATATACGTCATGCGTGTCCCGCAGGATGCCACAAAAAGAGACATCATGGGACTTGAGAGGCAGGATTTGGACATTGATTTTTTTTGGCTCTCAACAAGTCTGGGAATATAAAGTCTGGCTTTGCTTATCCGGAAAATCGTGGCCAAAGAATGTTGCCAGGCATCTGAACTACATTCCGCTTTAGAGGCATAATGAGGAATATTGCTGCAAAGAGCAATTTTTAGGTTCATGTCAGAAGTTAATCGATCATAACCTGAAGGGGCAGCATCTCTGTCAGTCCAATGACTCAGACGGGTGAGGGAGCCTCACCTGAGGATCACCCAAAGGTCACCAGCCAGCAGAAAGGCTCTCTGTAATTTGCACGAGCACCACTGACCCACGTGATCTGCCGAGTTCGAATCTAGGCAAAGGGTCAAAGCAGATTTTCACATTTTCGAGGTTGGTAAATCGAATACCATTACATCGAGCAACTAACAGCGCAGATAAAGAGCACAGGGTGATATTAAGCAATAGATATGAAAGGAGAGGAGTTGGCTTAACTTCTAGGGCGGTCGACCTCTAATCTGGGGAACCAGGTTCCAGTCTCTGCAATGATGCTGAACTTCCTGTGATTCTGAGCAAATCACTCGATCTCCCCGTGACTAACAAAAATGAATGTGTCCTCATGTAACGCAACTGGTGCTATGTAAAGCGCTCTGATACCTTCGGGGCAAGTTTGCGCTATATAAAACTCCGTAATAAAAAGAAAGTATGTCCTAAAAGACGGCAGGTGAAATAGGCATGTGGGCAGGTTAGGGCTGTCAGCTGTCTGTAAAAGGCACACACCAGAGTTAAGACAGGTGTTTGAGAATAGGTTGTGCACTCTGGTTTGCATAGGGAGCTCTTCGGTCATCGTAAACCCTTACATTCAGTTTTTAAACTTAGCATGTGAAAAATGTATAATTTACCGTTTGGGGTAAGTGCAGTTGGGTTTAATGTTTGCCGGGAAGCAAAACTTTACTCTAGAGAAAAGTAATTTGTGCGCCAATTGCTGCATAATTCGCCTTTTTTAATTCACCAGTGCAAGATTACGTAATGTAGTCAAACGTTGTAACCGAAGGCGAACTATACACAGAGCAGTAGATGTGGGACAGTTAGCAAAGATAATATAACGTTTAAATGGTAAATACAAAGTGACCCAGGCAATGTGGCGAAGAGTCCACACGTATTCGCCTTTTGTATTTAGGAGGCAGGCATGGTGCATTCAAAAGAATCAGCAAGCACACCTGTGAAGGAACTTCGGTATGCGGGAATGCGATTTTTCACTTTTACCGCTCCGCTGTGACCTAAGCATTAGTTGTGACCGTGGCAAGCTAATTCTGTTGAAGCGTAGTAAATAATTTTTTTGTATAAAGCGGGCGCAGTGCTAGAGTGTAAGGCACGCCGTTCATGCATATTTAAGTCATGAGCATGGCGTGATAACGAAACAAACCAAGTTGTCGCCATTGCGCTAATGGAAAAAAAAGTGCTCACCGACTAATTGTCCTCTGAAATATACAGGGATTGAATATGTGTTTCTGCAAACGACATAAATGTGATCCAGGCGCGCAACACCCACTGGACTCAATGTGCTTCAGTGCCGCCCCAATCCCCCCCCCTCCCCCGTCGTGTGTGGCAACCCGGGATGAGACAGCTTCCCGGGCACCCACACAGCCGCACCCGAGCACTTCACAGGTCTTTAAAAGAGCATTTGCATGTTAATGAGGCCTTGCTGTTGTTTTACCCCTTCTAAGAGCCCCTGCAGCTCCACTCTGCCCATTGCTTAAAGATTCAGCCCCCCCCCCCGAAATTTTTTCTTAGCCCCCCCCTCGAAATTTGGCTCTAGTTGCGCCTCTGATGTGGTCAGGTTTTCCACAGAAAAGACACACATCCCAAAAAGGCTATAAGTTGCAGAATGCAACTATTTTTCACAAACTGTTAGAAAAATATGCCTATTTTCCACAGAATCATTATGTTGTATTCATGTATCCATCATTAATCCATGTTTTTTCAACAGGGAACTGTAGTAAACGGCGGACTATAAGGCTGTTAGGTCTCCGGGTCTAGGTTGAGCGGTGATAACTTCCCCGCCCCACTCTACTTCTCTACGCCGAGGAAGCCTTACCCCACCCAGGGATAGGTTTGAAATCAGAGTATACGAATAATACGGTACTCCTTACCTACCAAGGTTTACGCTACCTTATCTATAGGTTGTGTAGCATTACAGGGTGTCTTTCCCTGATTCTACCATTTTTACATCTTTTGTTGACGGTCCTGATGAAGCGCTGCGGGATCCATTAGGGACCCATATAGAGTGCGAAACATGTCAACCACTTTTTTACTTTATTAGAACACCATCACACGGGTTGAGAGTAGAGGGACCATATTTGTGAAAATCCCCTCACAAATCAGCATAAAGTGCATCTCCATCCCTGCACAGTTTTTTAACTTAGCCCAGAGGACTCACTAATAAACTGATTGGGGTACCGACTGGTTATTTTAACATCACTCACCACTACCACTTGGCCCACACACCCCCAAGCACAACTGCGGCTACTCCTTAAAAAGATCTCCGACAGAGAGCCCTCCTGTAGGGCCCATGAGGGACTGCAGCGCCACCCCCACGAGGAGCAGTGCCCAATGATGACGCTCTACACCTGACAAGGTGTGTGAGGACACACATATATTGGAGTATCTCTCCCCACCCCTCCACTTTTCACCCCTTGTGGAGATACACCCATTGTCTTCTTTAGTTCGGCACAACTATAACAGGTTGCTGTTGCTTCATTACCCTTTAGGAACCGGTACCACCCACATTTGTTACAGGTCCATTTGCGACCCACTGCAAATCACTAAAGGTGTCAAACACACTGTTGTATATCGCAGTTTGTGATTTCCTAATAGCGAATCACTGAAATTCACTATTTGGAAATCAAATTCAGGCGATTTAGTACATCTGGACCTTAGTGTCCACAAACGACCCACAATACACTAGTTTTTATTGACAGACAGCCATCGCTCAATTACAGCAAGGAATATGTATTTTCCATCTGCTGATGGAAATTACTGCTACATCAATAAATGGTGGCAGAAGGGCTGTCTCTTTTTCCACCCTGCTGTCCATCCACCTGTCTGGAACCATCCTGTCCAGCTTTCCGAGGTTGCACACCCAGGCCTGGGTCACAGTACCACTTGCTGTTCACTTCCTGATGGACAAGCATTCAGCAGTAATCCTATCAGCCACCTAACTACTCCTGGTGGTCCTGTGCGTCTTTTGGGGATGAGGTGGTATACAGCGGGTAAACAGCCAAAATATCGAGAAAAAAAATATCGAGTGGACAGAATATCGAGTTTTAAATATAGAATGGACAGAATATCGACATACCAAAATATAGTGGTGAAGAATATCGAAAATCAGGTAAGAAATATCGATTTGCATAATATCGAAGTAAGTAATATCGACAGTCATAATATAGTTGTTAAAAATATCGAATTTTTTATAGTGTTTTAAGTGTTAGTATATGTGTTAAAAGTATGTATTAATTTTGGAATGTATGTTTGAATATTTTTAAAGTAATTAATTTTATGTTATTTAATTTTTTTGTAATTTAATTCCGTAGCGGGTTGTGGGTTTATAGGGGATTAGGGTGGGAAGTAATTTAATTATAGTACAATAAATAATAATTTTTAGGAATTATTAATTATTCGTAATTTAAGTTTGCGTTTTACTTCTGTAGCGGGTTGTGGGTTTATAGGGGAATAGGGTGAGAAGTAATTTAATTGTTATTAAGTAATTATTAATTGGTAATTAATTTATTGTAATTAATTATTAATTGGTAATTAATTTGTAATAATTGGTAATTATTTTTTATTAATTGGTAATTAATTTGTATTAATTGGTTAATTGATAATTATGTTAATTGTACTAATTTATTATTCGGTGCGGGTTGTGGGTTTATAGGGTGATGGGTTGGGAAGTAATTTAATTATAATTAAGTAATTATTGAAAATATGTTTGTGTATTAATAATTAATTTACTGTTAATTATTAATTGGTATTTTTTATTATTTATCAATTTTTGGTATAGAAAATTAATTGGTTGTTGATTAATTATTAATTGGTAATTAATGTGTATTATTTGGTAATTAATTTCTATTGTTTAATTGATAATTATGTTAATTGTATTAATTTATTATTTGTAGTGGGTTGTGGGTTTATAGGGGAATATGGTGGGAAGTTATTTAATTGTAAATAAATAATTTCTTGAAATTATTTTTGTATATTGATAATTAATTTATTATGAATTAATTATTAATTTGTATTTGTATTTATTAATTTTTTTCATTGAACATTAATTGGTTGTTAAATAATTATTAATAGGTAATTAATTAAAAAATATTTATTGGTATTTATAAATAATTAAGTATTAAAGGTTGTGTGATTGGTAAATAATGTTAATACATTTTTTATTACTATTAATAATTAATTTATATTTAATAAAATATTAAATTATTATTTTTCCTACTATTGTACTCACTGGAGTGGGAATAGTAATTGTTACCCCTACGCTATCCAACGCTTTCCCTACTGTTGCACTCTTTGGAGTGGGAATAGTAATTTGTACCGCTATGCTATCCAATGCTTTCCCTACTGTTGCACTCACTGGAGTGGGAATAGTAAATTTTACCCTCCCGCTATCCAATTCTTTCCCTACTGTTGCACTCTCTGGAGTGGGAACAGTAATTTTTACCCCTACGATATCCAACGCTTTCCCTACTGTTGCACTCACTGGAGTGGGAATAGTAAATTTTGCCCTTCCGCTATCCTGTTGCACTCTTTGTAGTGGGAATAGTAATTTTTACCCCTTCGCTATCGAACGCTTTTTCTACTGTTGCACTCTCTGTAGTGGGAATAGTAATTTTTACCCCTACTCTATCCAACGCTTTCCCTACTGTTGCACTCTTTGGAGTGGGAATAGTAATTTTTAGCCCTACGCTATCCAACGCTTTCCGTACTGTTGCCCTCTTTGTAGTGGGAATAATAATTTTTACCCCTTCGCTATCCAACGCTTTCCCTACTGTTGCACTCTCTGGAGTGGGAATAGTATTTTTTACCCCTACTCCATCCAACACTTTCCCTACTGTTGCACTCTTTGGAGTGGGAATAGTAATTTTTAACCCTACGCTATCCAATGCTTTCCGTACTGTTGCACTCACTGGAGTGGGAATAGTAAATTTTACCCTCCCGCTATCCAACGCTTTCCCTACTGTTGCACTCTCTGGAGTGGGAAAAGTAATTTTTACCCATACGCTATCCAACGCTTTCCCTACTGTTGCACTCTGTGGAGTGGGAATAGTAATTTTTACCCCTACGCTATCCAATGCTTTCCGTACTGTTGCACTCACTGGAGTGGGAATAGTAAATGTTAGCCTCCCGCTATCCAACGCTTTCCCTACTGTTGCACTCTCTGGAGTGGGAAAAGTAATTTTTACCCATACGCTATCCAACGCTTTCCATACTGTTGCACTCTGTGGAGTGGGAATAGTAATTTTTACCCCTACACTATCCAATGTTTTCCCTACTGTTGCACTCTCTGGAGTGGGAATAGTAATTTTTACCCTCCCTCTATCCAGCGCTTTCCCTACTGTTGCACTCTCTGGAGTGGGAATAGTAAGTTTTACCATCCCGCTATCCAATGCTTTCCCTACTGTTGGACTTATTGGAGTGGTAATAGTAAATTTGACCCGCCCGCTATCCAACGCTTTCCATACTGTTGCACTCTCTGGAGTGGGAATAGTAATTTTTACCCATACGCTATCCAACGCTTTCCCTACTGTTGCACTCTGTGGAGTGGGAATAGTAATTTTTACCTCTACGCTATCCAATGTTTTCCCTACTGTTGCACTCTCTGGAGTGGGAATAGTAATTTTTACCCTCCCGCTATCCAGCGCTTTCCCTGCTGTTGCACTCACTGGAGTGGGAATAGTAATTTTTACCCCTACGCTATCCAATGCTTTCCCTATTGTTGCACTCTTTGGAGTGGGAATAGTAATTTTTACCATACCGCTATCCAATGCTTTCCCTACTGTTGGACTTACTGTAGTGGTAATAGTAAATTTGACCCGCCCGCTATCCTACGCTAAAAATATAGAATATTTTTTATTAATATTACGTTAATATATATAGGTATTAATTTTTTTTTTTAAACTCACATTAATTATTTATTAATTGTAAAATTATTTAAGTATTTGTAAGTATGTTTTAGTTAATTATATTTATTATTTCATTAATTTTACATTACTTTTAATATATTTTAAAAATTCGATATTTTGACTAACTATATTTTTTACAACGATATTTTGGAATCGATATTTTAGTACTTACCTGTTTGTAGATAGGCATTCGATATTTTGGCATTCTATATTTTTTCCTCGATATTTTTGTAGGTCGATATTCTTGTCCTCGATATTCTGTCAGTGATCCAATCAGATAACACACTTAACACAGTAGCCACGAAGTATAAAACACAGCGGATGTTTGACCGTTACGCATGCATAATAAACATTACTTGCTCTAAGCAGCCAGTGCACAAACAGTAGCAGGTCACCTCAATCATACTAAATTCATATTGCTACTAGTTATTGATATTGAGATAACTCCAAAGGGAAATATACTGACTGGAAAACATATAGCTGTCAGTTTACTCCTTGGTGCATAAACCCAACAGCCCGTGTGTATTGAGGGCTCTACACTGTATATCAATTGCTGCTATAAAGAAAAAAAAATACTATGCTAATGTATTAGTAAACAATTATAATGTTTTGTGGTTTTTACAATGCATGCTCAAGAAAGCACATAGTGGCCAATTAGAGACATGCTGTGTTGGTTTTCTTCAGATATTGTATTCTTTGTGTCTTTTTTCAATATAACGTAGACAGTGGAAATAAATAAGAGTTTGTATATTTATTTATAGCTTTTCATAGTTAAATCCCATTAAATAATATATACTATTACCCAAATGTCACTCTGCCAACATGGGAAGGATGAAAAGCCAAATATACCTCACCAGGATTCATAGTTGGTCATCTGCAGACAGTTGAATGATTGAGCATGGTGCTTTCAACTAGCTGTAACATTCAAATAATCTTGCAAACACAACAAGATGATGGATGGAGTGCTGAAACGTTTCAACCACTCACCCTCAGTGAAGAGATCTGGGTTAAATCAATAGTTTTTTCCTCACTACACTACCACAGTTTGGACCCAGACATATGCAAATCAGCCTTGACCCTGCTCCTCATGGGAAAAGTCCAGCCTGGTACCAGTTTTGGGGTATCATCCCTCATCAGTCAGGCTAGATTGAATCCAGTGGCACAGTGAGCAGGGGTCCCACATCTGGGCATAGCCTTGGCCACTTAGGGTGAACATAGCAAACACGACAAGATGATGGACGGCGTGCTGAACCTTTTCAACCACTCATCTCCAGTCAAGAGATCTGGATTTAATCCATCGATCTTTTGCTCACTATGCCACCTCAGTTTGGACCCAGCCTTATACAAATCAGTCTTGACCCTGCTCCTCATGTGAACAGTCCAGCCCGAACTGCCAGGCCAAGTCCTCCTTGGACCGGAAACCGGTCCTAGGATGCTTGTTTCAGCACACTGTCCATCATCTTGTTCTGTTTGCTATGTTCACTTTAAGTGGCCAAGGGTATGCCCGTACTTGCTGTGCCACTGGATTGAAGCTAGCCTGGCTGATGAGGAGTGATACCCTGAAACCGGTCCTAGGATGCTTGTTTCCGATCCAGGGAGGACCTGGCCTGGCAGTTCGGGCGGACTGGTCCCAGGACGAGCAGGTTCAAGATATGGGTCCTTGCTTCACCAATTACAAAACTTTGTGATGCAAGCAATGTGCTGTCAAGACATGACACATCTGAATGTGTTCAATACTTATGGCATAAAGACCATTGCAGGATGCTCAAGGTACACCAATACACAGTGAATGTGAACATGTGTACCAATCCATGGGAACAAAAACATGTATGTTTCCAAACATACTCTGTATGGAAATGATCCTTATCACATCTGCCTATGGTGTTTGTATTGCACAGTCTACCTTTGCAATTAGGCCCCTCTATGTCAGAATTGCTTGGTGTAGGTATGTGTGTAGTCAATCAAAGTATCAAGGTGTATGTAGGGTGTTGGGGCAACTGACTCAGGTGTATTGTAAATATTGAGAGTTCATGATGTTAATATCTGTTCCTAGTCAGCCTATGACTGGCGTATTATTTCATTGTTTCCACAGGCATGACCCCTGCTGAACAGCGCAATTTCAATAAGCGTAAGGTGCGCTACCAACATACCAAGTGGGTTGCAAAGTCGTAAAGGGCCATGAAGCGTCGCTACCAGACAGAAAAAGCCCAAGGGCAGCGGTCTGTGTTTCCTAGGGGCCTACCAACCCCAACTGGAAGTTTGGCCACCCATACCCAACCAGCTGCAGTACCCTCACAGACTGCAACACCGAGCACCTCAAGGAGTGGACTATCACAGGCTGCAACACTCAGCACCACAAGGAGTGGACCCTCACAGGCTGCAACACCCAGCATCTCAAGGAGTGGACCCTCACAGATACAGCTTAATCAATTCTAGGAGGTGATCCAGTTGTACCATCATTAGACGCAGCATGGTCTATATCAGTGACAATTATGGGATATCATCGTTGATTTAGCTGTGGCCTTTTCCTGACGAAGGCACCTTTCAGCGCCGAAATGCGCGTAGAATATAACAACTGTGAATCGAATTTGTTCCACATTGTTCTGTTTTATTATATATGTGAAATTTGATTATCAAAGTAAGTTCTGTTGCTATTAAGGCTGTGACAATGGTTTTAATTGAGTACATTTTTTGGGTGAGGTATGATTGTTGATACCATTGGGATAGTATGAATGGGCTATGTTATTACTTTTTACATCATTAATAAAAATACATTTTGTACTTCTTTGATAAAAACAGTATCTGTTGGTTCTTTATCCTTCCTCTTAGTTATTTAAGTTCCATGGTTGTGTGATTATATTATTTGTGTTGCCTTAAGTCTTTACATTGATTTATTGTTGGGCTGTTGCCACTGTCAGCTCATGTGTCACATGTGTGTAAATATGTCTACTCATGTGTGAGATCAACAGATAAGGAGGTGGTATTGGGCATAGGGAAGGCGCAAAGAAAAAATTCACTAGCTGTAGGAAGAGTCACACTATTTGGGGACGGTGCAATAAGAAGGAGAGAACCACCAACTACTCCTAATCTGCAGCTAAGGCTGCAACAAGAAACAAAGCAAACAATCCTTAGCACACGTCAATCATATATAAAGTCCAGTTCAATCAGTAGAGTTACAAGATAGAGTGCAGATCAATAATCCACAAAGGACAGCAGGTTGTTCTTGGTATTCTTCACTCTTTAATCCATGGGGTGATTCATTATTTTTGATAGCTACTTCACGTCGCTGGTCCAAAATTCCAACATACAAAGCCCGATAAAGGCCCATTGGCTCGTGCTCCCGAATAGTAGATAAGTCACTAAGGAAAGTCACTTTCTGAGAGCCGAATTGGAAAGGAGTTGTTTTAGAGAAGTGGAAAGGAGACAGAGAGACACACACCCCGAAGGATGTCATGCTTCATCATGGGGCGGTGATCCTCGTTGTGCCGGTGCTGCAATGCCCTATGGGTCTCCCGAAGGGTCAATTTATCAGAGATCTTTTTGTGATCTAGCCGTATGGTTGGTGTGGGTCAGTGTGCAGTGTTATGTGAGAGGTGACAATTAAAAATCTAAGGTAAACTGATTTAATGAGGGGGTCCCTCTGTCATGATTTAAAAAACCAAAAGGTTGAGGGCTGCTGGAGGGTAGTTATGACCCTTAGTAGATAGACAAGTGCAGTGTTTTTTTCTTTTTTTTTAAACAGGGTGAATCAAGTTGTGCCACTCGGAGGCTCCAAGTAGTGGTCCTATCTATTCAGTATAGGTAGACTGCACCATAAATCAAAACGAGAGAGTGCTGGCAGTCACCATAGTTTTATCGGAAGGCACAGGTTCTTGCACCTACCCGACCTATAGGTTGGGTAGGTGCAACTTGATTCAAAAAGGCCACCGTCTGACACTATTTGCCATTACCATAACCACTACCATATGGTCCTGAAGAAGCGCAAAGGATCTCCTCCTGAGACCACACTATAGCGTAAAACATGTCGAACCCATCCTTTTTTTTTTTAAACAAGCACTGCACTTGTCTAGCTACTGAGGGTCATAATTACCCTCGAGCAGCCCTCAACATCTTGGTTTTTTAGGTCAAGCCTAGCGACAGCACGCATGCGATGATCGCTCTGCGAGACTCCTGTAGTAGAGTATGGGTGAGAAGCCGTGCCCACTCTCCTCCCACATTTTTCATTGGCTTGTGTCATTGTCTTTCGTAAATGTTACCTTCTGATTCATTAATAGGCTTGTTAGTCCCTCCTTAGTACGGCCTTGTCTTCATTTGTACCCTCCCATGGTGACTGGCAATTTTACTTCAGTTGTTACACGGGACCTGTTATTTAGTCTGTAAGCACTATTTTATTGAGCTTCTCTTACTGCAGGCTGGACATGCGCTGCTTCAGCTGAAACTGCTTGTTTTTTTAGGCAGCACGGCCGCCCTCATAACACAGGCGCCAGTTTTCAATCACTTTAACTTGGCATTATCTCGTATCTGTTTCAACCCGCCAAGTAAAATCGATTTAGAAATGATAAGCGAACTAAATCATGTGAATTCCAGGTAGCATACAATCCTGCACTAATGGGATGAAGCTGACAACAGCACATCTGTGTTACATGTCATCAATACTAAAGCCACCTGAAAAGTTGTTTTCAAAAGCCAATTGATTAACAACAACACCACCACCAATGCCACCAATACCAATACCACCAATCCCACCATCAATACTGCCACCACCAATACCACCACCAAAACTACCACCACCACCAATACCACGAATACCACGACTACCACCAATAACACCACCACCAGTCCCACCACCACCAATACCACTGCCACCACCAATCCCACCACCACCAATACCACCACAACCATCAATACCACCACCAATACCACCACCACTAATACCACCACTGCCACTACCACCAATATGACCACCACCACCAATACCACCACCACCACCAATACCACCACCACAACCAACACCACCACCAATATCACTACCACCACAACCAATACTGATACCACTGCCACCAAAAACACCACCACCAGTACCAACCTCAATACCACCAACACCACCCCAAAACCAACTCCACCACCAATACCACCACTAATACCACCACCCCACCAATAACACCATCGCCAATACACCAACAATACCACCACCACCACCAATACCACCACAACCACCACTGCCACCACCACCAATACTACCACCAATACCACCACCAATACCACTGCCAATACTATCAATACCACCATCAATACCACCACCACCAATACCACCACCACCACAAATACAATCACCCCTAATACACCACCACCACCACCAATACCACCATAATCACCAATACCACCACCAATGCCACCACAACCACCAATACCACCACCACCACCAATATCAATACCACCACCACCATAAATACCTCCACCACCAATATCACCAATACCACCACCATCAATGCCACCATCACCACCAATACCACCACTAATACCACTGCCAATACAACCACTAATACCACCACTAATACCACCACCAATACCACCACCACCAATACCACCACCACAAACACCACCAACACTACCACCACCAATACCACGACTACCACTGATACCACCACCACCAACACCACCACCAACACCACCACCATTACTAATAGCCCCACCAATACCCCACCACACATACCACCACCACCAGTACCACCACCACCAGTACCATCACCACAAATACTACCACCACAACAAATACCACCACCCCCACCATCACTACCAGCAATACCACCACCACTACCACCACCACAAATACCACCACCAATACTAATACCACCACCAGTACCAACCCCAATACCACTGCCAATACCACCACAATACCACCAATACGACGACCACCACCAATACCACCACCACCAATACCAGTACCAATACCACCAACACCACCACCATCAATACCACCACCAAAACTACCACCAATACCCCACAAATACACCACCACAAATACAACCACCACCACCAATACTACCATCACCACCATTAATACCACCACCAATACTGACAGCACCAATATCACCACCACCAGTACCAACCCCAATACCACCATCAATATCACTACCACCAATACCACCACAATACCACCACCACCAATAACACCACCAATACAGATTCCACCACCAGTACCAACCCCAATACCACCAATACCAATACCACCCCAAAACTAATACCACCAATACCACCACCAATACCACACCACCACCAGTCCAATACCACCACCAATACCACCACGATACCACCAATACAACCACCACCACCAATACCACCACCACCACTAATACAATCATCACTAATACCACCACCACCAATATCAATACCACCACCAATATCACCAATACCACCATCACCAATACCACCATCACCACCAATAACACCATCAATACCACTGCCAATACCACCACTAATACCACCACCAATACCAACACCACAAATACCACCAATACCACCACCACCACCACCTATACCACCAATACCACCACCACTAGTACCAATACCACTACTATTACCACCACCAATACCACCATCACCACCAATATCACCACCACCAATACAACCACCAATACCACCACTAACACCACAACCACTGATACCACCACAACCAATATCAGTGCCACCACCACCAATATCACCAATACCACCACCATCACCACCACTATCACACCACCACCACTATCACTACCAACACCACCTATACCACCACCAATACCACTAATACTGATACCACCACCACCAATGCCACCATCAATACCAATACCACCACCACCACCACCACCACCAACCCCAATACCACCAATACCAATACCACCCCAAAACCAATACTACCACCAATACCACCACTACCAATACCACCACCAATACCATGACCACTACCAATACTCCACCACCAATACCACCACCACAATACACCACCACCACAATACACCACCACCAATACAACCACCACCAATCCCAACATCACCAATACCACCACGACCAATAACATCTCCAATACCACACCACCACCAATCCAATACCACCACCACTAATACCACAACACCACTAATATGACCACCAATACCACCACGACCAATACCACCACCAGTAATACCATCACCACTAACACCACCACCAGTACCAACCCCAATACCACCCCAAAACCAATACCACCACCAATACATCCACTACCAATACCACCAATACCATGACCACCACAACTAATACCACCATACCACCAATATGACCAATACCAATACCACCACAACTAATACCATCACCACTAACACCACCACCAATACCACCACCACAATTGCCACCAATACCACCACCACAAATACCACCATCACCACTACCAATACCACCACCACCAGTACCAACCCCAATACCAGCACAAAACCAATACCACCACCAATACCACCACCGCCAATACCACCACAATACCACCACCACCAATACCATCACCACCACCACCACTAATACAATCACCACTAATACAATCACCACTAATACCACCACCAATACCACCACGACCAACACAATACCACCACCACAAATACCACCACCAATACCACCATAACCACCAATACCACCACCACCACCAATACGACCAATACCACCACCAATATCAATACCACCACCACCAATATCAATACCACCACCACCAATATCACCAATACCACCACCACCAATGCCACCATCACCAGCACCAATACCACCTCCACAAACATCACCAATACTACCACCACTACCACCGATGCCACCAATACCACCACTACCACCGATACCACCACCACCAATAACACCACCACCAGTACTAATACCACCACCAATACACCACCAATACCCCACCACAAATACCACCACCACCAATACCACCATCACCAATACCACCATCACCAATACCACCACCACCAATACCACCACCACCAGTACCACCAATACCACCACCACCAGTACCATCACCACCAATATGACCAGCACAACCAATACCACCACCATCACCATCAATATCACTACCAACAATACCACCACCACCAATACCGCCACCACCACCACCAAAACCAATACCACCACCAAAACCAATACCACCACCAATACCACCAATCCAATACCACCACCACCAATACCACTGCCAATACCACCACAATACCACCAATACGACGACGACCACCAATACCACCACTACCAATACCACCACTACCAATACCACCAACACCAATACCACCACCAAAACCACCACCAACACCACCAATACCCCACAAATACACCACCACAAATACCACCACCACCACCACCATCACCACCATTAATAACACCACCAATACTGACACCACATCCACCAATACCACCACCACCAGTACCATCACCACCAATACGACCAGCACAACCAATACCACCACCATCACCATCAATATCACTACCAGCAATACCACCACCACCAATACCGCCACCACCAATACCACCACCAAAACCAATACCACCACCAAAACCAATACCACCACCAATACCACCAATCCAATACCACTGCCAATACCACCACAATACCACCAATACGACGACCACCACCAATACCACCACTACCAATACCACCAATACCAATACCACCAACACCAATACCACCACCACCAATACCCCACAAATACACCACCACAAATACCACCACCACCACCAATACCACCATCACCACCATTAATAACACCACCAATACTGACACCACATCCACCAATACCACCACCACCAGTACCAACCCCAATACCACCACAAAACCAATGCCACCACCAATACCAATACCACCACCCCCAATACCAGCACCAATACCATCACCGCCAATACCACCAGTGGAGTAGTGTGGCTCACTGGTTAGAGGCAGCAGACCCGGAAGCAGAGGACGGCCCGGGACCAGGGTTCAATTCCCGACGTGGCAGGGTCGTGGACCAGGGCCAGCGGACTTGATAATTCTCGCCTCGGTGCCTACTCTAACCAGGGATCACACTCGGCAACTCTGGGCATTAGCTTGCCTCATCTCCACAACGGCCCCCCACATTCGCCGGGGATGCCTGGTTTCACCTTGGAGATACCCAGGAGGGACCATCTCACAGGGATAGCCAGGACAGGTTCCCCAGCGGTCTACAGCGCCACGACGCCTCAGGGCAGCAGTGCGCTTTACAAAAAACACATACATACCACCACAACGAATACCACCACCACCAATACCACCATCAATATCACTTCCACCAATACTACCACAATACCACCACCACCAATAACAGCACCAATACAGATACCACCACCAGTACCAACCCCAATACCACCACCACCACCACCACCAATCCAATACCACCACGATACCACCAATATGACCACCACCACCACTAATACAATCACCACTAATACCAATACCACCACCACCAATATCAATACCACCACCAATATCACCAATACCACCACCACCAATACCTCCATCACCACCAATACCACTGCCAATACCACCACTAATACCACCACCAATACCACCACCATCAATACCAACACCACAAATACCACCAATACCACCACCACCACCGATACCACCACCGCCACCTATACCACCAATACCAATGCCACCACCAGTACCAATACCACTACTAATACCACCAGCACCAATACTACCACCACTAATACCCCACTACCCATACCACCACCAATACCACCATCACCACCAATATCCCCACCACCACCAATATCACCAATACCACCATCATCACCACTATCACCACCACCACCAATATCACTAACACCACCTATACCACCACCAATACCACCAATACTGATACCACCAACACCAATACCACCATCAATATCAATACCACCACCAGTACCAACCCAAATACCACCAATACCAATACCACCTCAAAACCAATACTACCACCAATATCACCACTACCAATCCCACCACCAATACCACGACTACTACCAGTACCCCACCACCAATACCACCACCACAATACACCACCACCAATACAACCACCACCAATCCCAACACCACCAATACCCCCACCAATATCACCACCACCAATATCACCAATACCACCACGACCAATACCATCACCAATACCACACCACCACCAATCCGATACCACCACCACTAATACCACGATACCACTAATATGACCACCACCAATACCACCACGACCAATACCACCACCAGTAATACCATCACCACTAACACCACCACCAGTACCAACCCCAATACCATCCCAAAACCAATACCACCACCAATACATCCACTACCAATACCACCAATACCATGACCACCACCAATACCACCACCATCAATACACCACCACCAATACAACCACCACCAATCCCAACACCACCAATACCACCACTAATAGCACACCACCAATCCAATACCACCACCACTAATACCACGATACCACCAATACGACCAATACCAATACCACCACCACTAATACCATCACCACTAACACCACCACCACTAACACCACCACCAATACCACCACCACGATTACCACCATCACCACCAATATCACCACTACCAATAACACCACCACCAGTACCAACCCCAATACCACCACAAAACCAATACCACCACCAATACCACCACCACCAATACCACCACCCCACAGCCAATACCGCCACCACCAATACCACCATCAATATCACTACCACCGATACCACCAAAATATCACCACCACCAATAACACCACCAATACAGATACCACCACCAGTACCAACCCCAATAGCACCAATACCACCCCAAAACCAATACCACCACCAATACCACACCACCACCACCACCAATCCAATACCACCACCACCACCAATACCACCACCAACAGCACCAATACCCCACAAATACCCCACCACAAATACCATAACCAATACCACCACCAATACTGATACCACCACTACCACCAATACCACCACCAATACCACCACCACCAGTACCAACCCCAATACCACCACAAAACCAATACCACCACCAATACCACCACCAATACCACCATACCACCACCCCCACAACCAATACCACCACCCCCAATGCTATCACCACCAATTCCATCACCATAACCAATACCACCACCAACAATACCATCACCACCAATTCCACCACCACAACCAATACAACCACCACCACCAATACCACCATCAATATCACTACCACCAATACCCCCACAATACCACCACCACCAATAACATCACTAATACCACCACCACCAGTACCAACCCCAATACCACCACAAAACCAATAGCACCACCAATACCACCACCCCCACAACCAATACCACCACCACCAATACCTTCACCACCAATTCCACCACCACAATCAATACCACCACCACCAAAACACCCATCAATATCACTACCACCAATACCACTACAATACCAGCGCCACCAATAACACCACCAATACAGATACCACCATTACCAACTCCAAAACCAATACCACCCCAAAACCAATACCACCAACAATACAACACCATCACTCCCAATCTAATACCACCACCAATACCGGCACAATACCACCAATACGACCACCACCACCAATACCACCATCACCACTAATACAATCACCACTAATACCACCACCATCACCAATATCAATTCCATCACCAATATCACCAATACCACCACCACCAATACCACCATCAATACCACTGCCACTACCACCACCACCGACACCACCAATACCAGCACCACAAGTACCACCAATACCACCACCACCGATACCACCTATACCACCAATACCAATACCACCACCACCAGTACCAATGCCACTACTAATTCCACCACCACCACTAATACCCCACTACCAAAACCACCACCAATACCACCACCAATATCACTACTACCACCACCTATACCACCACCAATACCAATACCACCACCACCAATACCACCATCAATACCAATACCACCACCCCCAATACTACCAGTACCAATACCACCCCAAAACCAAGACTACCAACAATACCACCACTACCAATACCACCACCAATACCACGACCACCACCAATACCCCACCACCAATACCACCACCACAATCAATACCACCACCACCAAAACACCCATCAATATCACTACCACCAATACCACTACAATACCAGCGCCACCAATAACACCACCAATACAGATACCACCATTACCAACTCCAAAACCAATACCACCCCAAAACCAATACCACCAACAATACAACACCATCACTCCCAATCTAATACCACCACCAATACCGGCACGATACCACCAATACGACCACCACCACCAATACCACCATCACCACTAATACAATCACCACTAATACCACCACCACCACCAATATCAATTCCATCACCAATATCACCAATACCACCACCACCAATACCACTGCCAATACCACCCCTAATACCACCACCAATACCACCACCACCGACACCACCAATACCAGCACCACAAGTACCACCAATACCACCACCACCGATACCACCTATACCACCAATACCAATACCACCACCACCAGTACCAATGCCACTACTAATTCCACCACCACCACTAATACCCCACTACCAAAACCACCACCAATACCACCACCAATATCACTACTACCACCACCTATACCACCACCAATACCAATACCACCACCACCAATACCACCCCAAAACCAATACTACCAACAATACCACCACTACCAATACCACCACCAATACCACGACCACCACCAATACCCCACCACCAATACCACCACCACAATACACCGCCACCAATACAACCACCACCAATCCCAACACCACCACCAATATCACCAACACCACCACGACCAATACCACACCACCACCACCAATCCGATACCACCACCAATATGACCACCACCAATACGAACACCACCAATACCACCACTAATACCACACAACCACCATCAATCCAATACCACCACCAATACCACCACCGACAATACCACCACCAATACCACCACCACCAATACCACCACCACTAATAAAATCACCACTAATACCACCACCAATACCACCACCAAGTCCAATACCACCACGATACCACCAATACAACCACCACCACCAATACCACCACCACCACTAATACAATCACAACTAATACCACCACCAACATCAATACCACCACCAATATCACCAATACCACCACCACAAATACCACCACCAATGCCACCATGACCACCAATACCACCACCAATATCAATACCACCACCACCAATATCACCAATACCACCACCACCAATGCCACCATCACCACCAATACCACCACTAATACCACTGCCAATACGACCACTAATACCACCACTAATACCAACACCAATACCACCACCACAAACACCACCAACACTACCACCACCACTACCACTGATACCACCACCACCAATACCACCAATAACACCACCACCATTACTAATACCACCACCAATACCACCACCAATACCCTACCAATACCACCACCACCAATACCACCATCACCACCAATACCACCACCACAACAAATACCATCAACATCAATATCACTACCAGCAATACCAATACCACCACCACAAATACCAGTACCAACCCAATACCACCAATACCAATACCGCCCCAAAACCAATACCACCGCCAATACCACCATTACCACCAATCCAATACCACCATCACCAATGCCACTGCCAATACCACCACGATACCACCAATACGACGACCACCACCAATACCACCACCACCAATACCAATACCACCAACACCACCACCATCAATACCACCACCAAAACTACCACCATCACCAACACCACCAATACCCCACAAATACACCACCACAAATACCACAAATACCACCAATACCAATACTACCATCGCCACCATTAATACCACCACCAATACTGACACCACCAATACCACCACCAATACCACCACCACCAGTACCAACCCCAATACCACCACAAAACCAATACCACCACCAATACCACCACCCCCAATACCACCACCACCAATACCATCACCACCAATACCACCACCACAACCAATACCACCACCACCAATACCACCATCAATATCACTACCACCAATACCACCACAATACCACCACCACCAATAACACCACCAATACAGATACCACCACCAGTACCAACCCCAATACCACCAATACCAATACCACCCCAAAACTAATACCACCACCAATACCACCACCAATACCACACCACCACCACCAGTCCAATACTACCACCAATACCACCACGATACCACCAATACCACCACCACCACCACTAATACAATCACCACTAATACCACCACCACCATCAATACCACCACCAATATCACCAATACCACCACCACCAACAATACCACCACCACTAATACCACGATACCACCAATATGACCAATACCAATAACACCACCACTAATACCATCACCACTAACACCACCACCACAATTGCCACCTCCAATACCACCACCACGAATACCACCATCCCCACCAATATCACCACTACCAATAACACCACCACCAGTACCAACCACAATACCACCACAAAACCAATATCACCACCAATACCACCACCACCAATACCACCACCCCACAACCAATACCACCACCACCAATACCACCACCACAACCAATACCACCACCACCAATACCACCATCAATATCACTACCACCGATACCACCACAATACCACCACCACCAATAACACCACCAATACAGATACCACCACCAGTACCAACCCCAATAGCACCAATACCAATACCACCCCAAAACCAATACCACCACCAATACCACCACCAATACCAATACCACCACCAACACCACCAATACCCCACAAATACACCACCACCACCAATACCACCATCACCACCACTAATACCACCACCAATACTGATACCACCACTACCACCAATTCCACCACCAATACCACCACCACCAGTACCAACCCCAATACCACCACAAAACCAATACCACCACCAATACCACCACCACCAATACCACCACCCCACAACCAATACCACCACCACCAATACCATCACAACCAATTCCATGACCACAACCAATACCACCACCACCAATACCATCACCACCAATTCCACCACCACAACCAATACAACCACCACCACCAATACCACCATCAATATCACTACCACCAATACCACCACAATACCACCACCACCAATAACACCACCAATACCACCACCACCAGTACCAACCCCAATACCACCACAAAACCAATACCACCACCACCAGTACCAACCCCAATACCACCACAAAACCAATACCAACACCAATACCACCACCACCACCAATACCACCACCCCACAACCAATACCACCACCACCAATACCATCACAACCAATTCCATCACCACAACCAATACCACCACCACCAATACCATCACCACCAATTCCACCACAACCAATACAACCATCACCACCAATACCACCATCAATATCACTGCCACCACAATACCACCACCACCAGTACCAACCCCAATACCACCAAAAAACCGCCACCAATACCACCACCCCCACAACCAATACCACCACCATGAATACCATCACCACCAATTCCACCACCACAATAAATATCACCACCACCAAAACCACCATCAATATCACTACCACCAATACCACCACAATACCAGCACCACCAATAACACCACCCAATACAGATACCACCACCATTACCAACTCCAATACCACTAATACCAATACCATCCCAAAACCAATACCACCACCAATACCACCAACAATACAACACCATCACTCCCAATATAATACCACCACCACGATACCACCAAAACGACCACCACCACCACCAATACCACCATCACCACTAATACAATCACCTCTAATACCACCACCACCAATATCAATTCCATCACCAATATCACCAATACCACCACCGCCAATACCACCATCAATACCACTGCCAATACCACCACTAATACCACCACCAATACCACCACCACAGACACCACCAATACCAGCACCACAAATACCACCAATACCACCACCACCGATACCACCACCACCACCAATACCAATACCACCACCACCAGTACCAATGCCACTACTAATTCCGGCACCACCAATACTACCACCACTAATACCCCACTACCAAAACCACCACCAATACCACCACCAATACCACCATCATCACCAATATCACCACCACCAATACCACCACTAATACCACAACCACCAATACCACCACAAGCAATATCAGTACCACCACCACCAATACCACCACCATCACCACCACTATCACCACCACCAATTTCACTACCACCACCACCAATACCAATACCACCACCACCAATACCACCATCAATACCAATACCAATACCACCACCACCACCCCCAATACCACCAGTACCAATACCACCCAAAACCAATACTACCAACAATACCACCACTACCAATACCACCACCAATACCACGACCACCACCAATACCCCAACACCAATACAACCACCACAATACACCGCCACCAATACAACCACCACCAATCCCAACACCACCACCAATTTCACCAACACCACCACGACCAATACCACACCACCACCACCAATCCGATACCACCACCAATATGACCACCACCAATACCAATACCACCATGACCAAAATCACCAATACCACGACCACCACCAATACCACCACCACCAATACACCGCCACCAATATGAACATCAACAATACCACCACTAATACCACACCACCACCATCAATCCAATACCACCACCAATACCACCACCGACAATACCACCACAATACCACCAATACCACCACCACCACTAATAAAATCACCACTAATACCACCACCAATACCACCACCAAGTCCAATACCACCACCAATACCACCACGATACCACCAATACAACCACCACTAATACCACCACCACCATCAATACCACCACCAATATCACCAATACCACCACCACAAATACCACCACCAATACCACCATAACCACCAATACCACCACCAATACCACCACGACCACCAATACCACCACCAGCAATATCAATACCACCACGATACCACCAATACAACCACCACCACCAATACCACCACCACCACTAATACAATCACCACTAATACCCCCACCACCATCAATACCACCACCAATATCACCAATACCACCACCACAAATACCACCACCAATACCACCATAACCACCAATACCACCACCAATACCACCACCAATACCACCACGACCACCAATACCACCACCAGCAATATCAATACCACCATCACCAATACCACCACCAATGCCACCATCACCACCAATACCACCACTAATACCACTGCCAATACGACCACTAATACCACCACTAATACCACCACCACAAACACCACCAACACTACCACCACCAATACCACCACTACCACTGATATCCACCACCACCACCAATAACACCACCACCATTACTAATACCACCACCATCACCACCACTATCACCACCACCAATTTCACTACCACCACCACCAATACCAATACCACCACCACCAATACCACCATCAATACCAATACCAATACCACCACCACCACCCCCAATACCACCAGTACCAATACCACCCAAAACCAATACTACCAACAATACCACCACTACCAATACCACCACCAATACCACGACCACCACCAATACCCCAACACCAATACAACCACCACAATACACCGCCACCAATACAACCACCACCAATCCCAACACCACCACCAATTTCACCAACACCACCACGACCAATACCACACCACCACCACCAATCCGATACCACCACCAATATGACCACCACCAATACCAATACCACCATGACCAAAATCACCAATACCACGACCACCACCAATACCACCACCACCAATACACCGCCACCAATATGAACATCAACAATACCACCACTAATACCACACCACCACCATCAATCCAATACCACCACCAATACCACCACCGACAATACCACCACAATACCACCAATACCACCACCACCACTAATAAAATCACCACTAATACCACCACCAATACCACCACCAAGTCCAATACCACCACCAATACCACCACGATACCACCAATACAACCACCACTAATACCACCACCACCATCAATACCACCACCAATATCACCAATACCACCACCTCAAATACCACCACCAATACCACCATAACCACCAATACCACCACCAATACCACCACCAATACCACCACCAGCAATATCAATACCACCACCACCAATACCACCACGATACCACCAATACAACCACCACCACCAATACCACCACCACCACTAATACAATCACCACTAATACCACCACCACCATCAATACCACCACCAATATCACCAATACCACCACCACAAATACCACCACCAATACCACCATAACCACCAATACCACCACCAATACCACCACCAATACCACCACGACCACCAATACCACCACCAGCAATATCAATACCACCATCACCAATACCACCACCAATGCCACCATCACCACCAATACCACCACTAATACCACTGCCAATACGACCACTAATACCACCACTAATACCACCACCACAAACACCACCAACACTACCACCACCAATACCACCACTACCACTGATATCCACCACCACCACCAATAACACCACCACCATTACTAATACCACCACCAATACCCCACCACAAATACCACCACCACTACCACCATCACCACCAATACCATCACCACCAATACCACCACCACAACAAATACCATCAACATCAATATCACTACCAGCAATACCAATACCACCACCACAAATACCAGTACCAACCCCAATACCACCAATACCAATACAGCCCCAAAACCAATACCACCACCAATACCACCAATCCAATACCACCACCAATGCCACTGCCAATACCACCACGATACCACCAATACCACCAACACCACAACAAATACCATCAACATCAATATCACTACCAGCAATACCACCATCACAAATACCAGTACCAACCCCAATACCAATACCACCACCAATACCAATACCACCAACACCACCACCACCAATACCACCACCAAAACTACCACCATCACCAACACCACCAATACCCCACAAATACCCCACCACAAATACCACCACCACCAATACTACCATCGCCACCATTAATACCACCACCAATACTGACACCACCAATACCACCACCACCAGTACCAACTCCAATACCACCACAAAACCAATACCACCACCAATACCACCACCACCAATACCACCACCCCCAATACCACCACCACCAATACCATCACCACCAATACCACCACCACCACTACCACCATCAATATCACTACCACCAATACCACCACAATACCACCACCACCAATAACACCACCAATACAGATACCACCACCAGTACAACCCCAATACCACCAATACCAATACCACCCCAAAACTAAAACCACCACCAATACCACCACCATTACCACACCACCACCACCAGTCCAATACTACCACCAATACCACCATGATAGCACCAATACAACCACCACCACCAATACCACCACCAACATCAATACCACCACCAATATCACCAATACCACCATCACCACGAATAACACCATCAATACCACCACTAATACCACCACCAATACTACCACCACCAATACCAACACCACAAATACCACCAATACCACCACCACCGATACCACCACCACACCTATACCACCAAAACCAACCCCCAGTACCAATACCACTACTAATACCACCACCACCAATACTACCACCACTAATACCCCACTACCAATACCACCACCAATACCACCATCACCACCAATATCACCACCAATACAACCACCAATACCACCACTAATACCACAACCACCAATACCACCACCAATATCAGTGCAGCCACCACCAATATCACCAATACCACCACCAATACCACCATCACCACCAATATCACCACCACCAATACAACCACCAATACCACCACTAATACCACAACCACCAATGCCACCACCACCAATATCACTACCACCACCACCAATACCACTAATACTAATACCACCACCACCAATACCACCATCAATACCAATACCACCACCACTAGTACCAACCCCAATACCACCAATACCACCCCAAAACCAATACTACCACCAATACCACCACTACCAATACCACCACCAATACCACAACCACTACCAATACCCCACCACCAATACCACCACCACAATACACCACCACCACAATACACCACCACCAATAGCACCACCACCATTCCCAATACCACCAATACCACCACGACCAATAACATCACCAATACCACCACGACCAATAACATCACCAATACCACACCACCACCAAACCGATACCACCACCACTAATACCACGATACCACTAATATGACCACCAACAATACCACCATGACCAATACCACCACCAGTAATACCATCACCACTAACACCACCACCAGTACCAACCCCAATACCACCCCCAAAACCAATACCACCACCAATACATCCACTACCAATACCATGACCACAACCAATACCAACACCACCAATACCACCACAAATACCACACCACCAATCCAATACCACCACCACTAATACCATCACCACTAACACCACCACAAATACCACCACCACAATTGCCACCACCAATACAACCACCACGAATACCACCATCACCACTACCAATACCACCACCACCAGTACCAACCCCAATACCACCACAAAACCAATACCACCACCCCCACAACCAATACCACTACCACCAATACCACCACCACAACCAATACCACCACCACCAATACCACCATCAATATCACTACCACCAATACCACCACAATACCACCACCACCAATACAGATACCACCACTAGTACCAACCCCAATACCACCAATACCAATACCACCCCAAAACCAATACCACCATCACCAATACTACCACCAATACCACCACCAATACCACACCACCACCAATACCACTACCACCACCACCACCACCAATACCCCACAAATACACCGCCACAAATACCATCACCACCAGTACCACCACCACCAATACCACCATCACCACCACTAATACCACCACCAATACTGATACCACCACGACCACCAATTCCACCACCAATACCACCCACACAACCAATACCACCACCAATACCATCACCACCAATTCCACCACCACAACCAATACCACCACCACCAATACCATCACCACCAATTCCACCACCACAACCAATACCACCACCACCACCAATCCCACCATCATTATCACTACCACCAATACCACCACCAATACCACCCCCACTAGTACCATCCCCAATACCACCACAAAACCAACACCACCACCAATACCACCACCCCCACAACCAATACCACCACCACCAATACCATCACCACCAATTCCACCACCACAATCAATACCACCACCACCAATACAACCACAATACCACCACCACCAATACAGATACCACCACCATTACCAACCCCAATACCACCAATACAAATACCACCCCAAAACCAATACCACCACCGATACCACCAATACGACCACCACCAATACCACCACCACTAATACAATCACCACTAATACCACCACCACCAATATCAATTCCACACCAATATCACCAATACCACCACCACCAATACCACCATCACCACCAATACCACCATCAATACCACTGCCAATACCACCACTAATACCATCACCACTGACACCACCAATTCCAGCACCACAAATACCACCAATATCACCACCACCGATACCACCACCACCACCACCTATACCACCAATACCAATACCACTACTAATTCCGGCACCACCAATACTACCACCACTAATACCCCACTACCAAAACCACCACCAACACCACCATCACCACCAATACCACCACTACTACCACAACCACCAATACCACCACAAGCAATATCCGTACCACCACCACCAATACCACCACCATCACCACCACTATCACCACCACCAATACCACCACCAATATCACTACCACCACCACCTATACCACCACCAATACCAATACCACCAATACTGATACCACCACCACCAATACTACCATCAATACCAATATCACCACCACCAGTACCAACCTGTTAGAAATGAGGGGATTCTGGTTGGCGCAGGCAAGTACTAGCGATAAGCAGGGACCCTTTACTTCTAGCCAGGGCGAAGGATGGCTCCTTAGAATAACCCCTGCTCACCCTCTAGGTGCGTGGCGCGAGCAGTCAAGGCTAAACTTCAGGGCATACACGGTTAAACACTTGCAATTATACACACAGTAAACCCCTTGCATGCACCACAAACGGACACCAATCAGGTTGTATACAAAAATAAGGCTTTTATGTAGTTTCAGCAGATTTAGTACAAGGCCCAGTAACGGTGAAACGGTGGGGCCACAATTTCTATGAATATGGAAAGTTCTCTTTATACGGAAAGTTCTTATGCGGGCAACAAGGTGAACTGTGGGCCTCAGCGCACTTCGCGCTGAGGCGGCAACCGGGAAGCATGACAGGGAAAACAGAACGTTGCGGACCCTGGATCCGATGCGAGCTCGCGGTTGAGTTCGTAAGTACAGTACCTTGTCTCTTTTCGTGAAGGCGGGTGCGGGACTTCAGTGGCTCTTTTTAGAAGGGTGAGTCGGCGTCCGGGGCTCCCACACTTCACGAGGGGGGTCTGGTCCTTCATGCTCACAGCAAGAGCGGGGTGTTACAGGTGGCAAGTGAACAAAGCGGGGCAGCCGGGCACGCTGTCTACGTCCGGGCCGTCCGAGGCTTGAAGATGCTCACAATGCCGATTCCGGCGGGAGGGTTGAAGGTACGCAGCGAGCCTCCGGCAAGCGAGGTGAGGGGGGCAGCACGGTGTCGGGGGAGCGGCTCAGATCGAGCGAGGCTCTTCCCAAGGCATGGGCGGCTAAGCAGTCAGGTCACGGCTCAAGGAGGGGCAGGGGGGCACGAGAGTCGCGGCTCCGGCGAGGGAAGGAACACCACAGTCCAGCAGTGGGCGAGTGAAGGTCAGGTTGAGCCCAATGGTCCTGGGGCTCAGTTCAGGGGGCAAGCTCGCTTCCAAGCCCTTGGAGATCGTTTTGAAAAGCACAAGTTTCTTGAAAGTAAAAAATAAAGCAAAGTCTTTAGCAAAAGGTTCCTCTTCTCTCCTTTGGCAGCAAGGTCACCACTGCAAGCCAGTCCCCCAGGATAGGGACAGTCTTTCTCCTTACAGTTTTCCTGGCGCCTCCTCCTCAGGCAGAGATTCTTCTTGGGTCAACGCGGATCTGATTTCTTAGGAGCAGGGCTCCTACATTTATACTGCATTTCTTTTGTTCTCCCAGGCCAGGGGGGCCCTGGTCTAGTTCAGTCCAGTTCTGGAGCACTTTGTTGACGCGATGCAGGCTTCTTCTTTCAGAGTGCAGGGCAGAGTCATCAGACGCTCCACAGGGGGCGGAGCCGGCATTGTGGTGGCAGAGCACAGTCCTATTCAGAGTCCAGGTGTACTCCTCCCACCCATCTACCTGTCAATCTTTCTATTCACCACCAGGCTACCTAGCCCTGCTCATCTGGGTTCCCCCAGCCCTGTCACTCACGCAAGCCAGACAGCAGATACACATCACGCAGAGGCGGGCTGAAATGGTTAGGCAAGCAAAGACCAACTTTCTAAAAGTGTCATTTGCAAACGCAGAATATTAAAATAAACCTTACGAAAAGATGTACCTTATTATTCCGAGTTCAGGCATACTAAACTCGATCTTCTACCATGTTCCTTGGGCCGGTTAGGGTCATAGGATGTAAAAATCTTAACCGCCCATTCTGGCCTATGAGAACAGGGTAGCCTTACAATAGTGAAAAACGAAAATGACTGTAATTCACTATTAGGACATGCCACACACATCAGGGCTTGTCCTACCTTATGCTTACAATGCACCCTGCCCTTGGGCCTACCATAGGGGTGACTAACATGAAGTTAAGGGAAGGTTTTAGGGACTGGCAAGTGTGTGTACTTGCCAGTCAGCATGTCAGTACCAGACTGCACGCAGGTTCTGCAATGGCAGACCTAGACACATTTTACCAGGCCGCTTCTGTGGGTGGCACAACCAGTGCTACGAGCCCACCAGCGGCATTTGTATTTACACGCCCTGGCACTCCTGGTGCACTTTACTGGGGTCAGTAAACCAAATAAGCCAATCATGGAATCCAACCAACATAGCAATTTACAAAGGGAGTACTTGCACTGTAGCACTGGTTGGCAGTGGCACAGTGCTCTGAGCGGCCAACACCATAAAAACACAGGAGGCACAGCGACAAAAAGTGGAAGTGAGACTCACGCCAAGGTGCCAGGTCTAACACAACACCAATACCACCAATACCACCCCAAAACCAATACTACCACCAATACCACCACAACCAATACCACCAATACCACCCCCAATACCCCAACCACCACCAATACCCCACCACCAATACCACCACCATAATACACCGCCACCAATACAACCACCACCACCAATATGACCAATACCATCACGACCAATACCACACCACCACCACCAATCCGATGCCACCACCACTAATACCACCAATATGACCACCACCAATACCACCATGACCAATACCACAACCACCACCAATACACCGCCACCAATACCAACACCACCAATACCACCACCAATACCACCACCAATCCAATACCACCACCACCAATACGACCACCGCCAATACCACCACCACCAATTCCATCACCACCAATACCACCACCACCACTAATACAATCACCACTAATACCACCACCAATACCACCACGACCAACACCAATACCACCACCACAAATACCACCACCATAACCACCAATACCACCACCAATACCACCACGACCACCAATACCACCACCAGCAATATCAATACCACCACGATACCACCAATACAACCACCACCACCAATACCACCACCACCACTAATACAATCACCACTAATACCCCCACCACCATCAATACCACCACCAATATCACCAATACCACCACCACAAATACCACCACCAATACCACCATAACCACCAATACCACCACCAATACCACCACCAATACCACCACGACCACCAATACCACCACCAGCAATATCAATACCACCATCACCAATACCACCACCAATGCCACCATCACCACCAATACCACCACTAATACCACTGCCAATACGACCACTAATACCACCACTAATACCACCACCACAAACACCACCAACACTACCACCACCAATACCACCACTACCACTGATATCCACCACCACCACCAATAACACCACCACCATTACTAATACCACCACCATCACCACCACTATCACCACCACCAATTTCACTACCACCACCACCACCAATACCAATACCACCACCACCAATACCACCATCAATACCAATACCAATACCACCACCACCACCCCCAATACCACCAGTACCAATACCACCCAAAACCAATACTACCAACAATACCACCACTACCAATACCACCACCAATACCACGACCACCACCAATACCCCAACACCAATACAACCACCACAATACACCGCCACCAATACAACCACCACCAATCCCAACACCACCACCAATTTCACCAACACCACCACGACCAATACCACACCACCACCACCAATCCGATACCACCACCAATATGACCACCACCAATACCAATACCACCATGACCAAAATCACCAATACCACGACCACCACCAATACCACCACCACCAATACACCGCCACCAATATGAACATCAACAATACCACCACTAATACCACACCACCACCATCAATCCAATACCACCACCAATACCACCACCGACAATACCACCACAATACCACCAATACCACCACCACCACTAATAAAATCACCACTAATACCACCACCAATACCACCACCAAGTCCAATACCACCACCAATACCACCACGATACCACCAATACAACCACCACTAATACCACCACCACCATCAATACCACCACCAATATCACCAATACCACCACCTCAAATACCACCACCAATACCACCATAACCACCAATACCACCACCAATACCACCACCAATACCACCACCAGCAATATCAATACCACCACCACCAATACCACCACGATACCACCAATACAACCACCACCACCAATACCACCACCACCACTAATACAATCACCACTAATACCACCACCACCATCAATACCACCACCAATATCACCAATACCACCACCACAAATACCACCACCAATACCACCATAACCACCAATACCACCACCAATACCACCACCAATACCACCACGACCACCAATACCACCACCAGCAATATCAATACCACCATCACCAATACCACCACCAATGCCACCATCACCACCAATACCACCACTAATACCACTGCCAATACGACCACTAATACCACCACTAATACCACCACCACAAACACCACCAACACTACCACCACCAATACCACCACTACCACTGATATCCACCACCACCACCAATAACACCACCACCATTACTAATACCACCACCAATACCCCACCACAAATACCACCACCACTACCACCATCACCACCAATACCATCACCACCAATACCACCACCACAACAAATACCATCAACATCAATATCACTACCAGCAATACCAATACCACCACCACAAATACCAGTACCAACCCCAATACCACCAATACCAATACAGCCCCAAAACCAATACCACCACCAATACCACCAATCCAATACCACCACCAATGCCACTGCCAATACCACCACGATACCACCAATACCACCAACACCACAACAAATACCATCAACATCAATATCACTACCAGCAATACCACCATCACAAATACCAGTACCAACCCCAATACCAATACCACCACCAATACCAATACCACCAACACCACCACCACCAATACCCCACAAATACCCCACCACAAATACCACCACCACCAATACTACCATCGCCACCATTAATACCACCACCAATACTGACACCACCAATACCACCACCACCAGTACCAACTCCAATACCACCACAAAACCAATACCACCACCAATACCACCACCACCAATACCACCACCCCCAATACCACCACCACCAATACCATCACCACCAATACCACCACCACCACTACCACCATCAATATCACTACCACCAATACCACCACAATACCACCACCACCAATAACACCACCAATACAGATACCACCACCAGTACAACCCCAATACCACCAATACCAATACCACCCCAAAACTAAAACCACCACCAATACCACCACCATTACCACACCACCACCACCAGTCCAATACTACCACCAATACCACCATGATAGCACCAATACAACCACCACCACCAATACCACCACCAACATCAATACCACCACCAATATCACCAATACCACCATCACCACGAATAACACCATCAATACCACCACTAATACCACCACCAATACTACCACCACCAATACCAACACCACAAATACCACCAATACCACCACCACCGATACCACCACCACACCTATACCACCAAAACCAACCCCCAGTACCAATACCACTACTAATACCACCACCACCAATACTACCACCACTAATACCCCACTACCAATACCACCACCAATACCACCATCACCACCAATATCACCACCAATACAACCACCAATACCACCACTAATACCACAACCACCAATACCACCACCAATATCAGTGCAGCCACCACCAATATCACCAATACCACCACCAATACCACCATCACCACCAATATCACCACCACCAATACAACCACCAATACCACCACTAATACCACAACCACCAATGCCACCACCACCAATATCACTACCACCACCACCAATACCACTAATACTAATACCACCACCACCAATACCACCATCAATACCAATACCACCACCACTAGTACCAACCCCAATACCACCAATACCACCCCAAAACCAATACTACCACCAATACCACCACTACCAATACCACCACCAATACCACAACCACTACCAATACCCCACCACCAATACCACCACCACAATACACCACCACCACAATACACCACCACCAATAGCACCACCACCATTCCCAATACCACCAATACCACCACGACCAATAACATCACCAATACCACCACGACCAATAACATCACCAATACCACACCACCACCAAACCGATACCACCACCACTAATACCACGATACCACTAATATGACCACCAACAATACCACCATGACCAATACCACCACCAGTAATACCATCACCACTAACACCACCACCAGTACCAACCCCAATACCACCCCCAAAACCAATACCACCACCAATACATCCACTACCAATACCATGACCACAACCAATACCAACACCACCAATACCACCACAAATACCACACCACCAATCCAATACCACCACCACTAATACCATCACCACTAACACCACCACAAATACCACCACCACAATTGCCACCACCAATACAACCACCACGAATACCACCATCACCACTACCAATACCACCACCACCAGTACCAACCCCAATACCACCACAAAACCAATACCACCACCCCCACAACCAATACCACTACCACCAATACCACCACCACAACCAATACCACCACCACCAATACCACCATCAATATCACTACCACCAATACCACCACAATACCACCACCACCAATACAGATACCACCACTAGTACCAACCCCAATACCACCAATACCAATACCACCCCAAAACCAATACCACCATCACCAATACTACCACCAATACCACCACCAATACCACACCACCACCAATACCACTACCACCACCACCACCACCAATACCCCACAAATACACCGCCACAAATACCATCACCACCAGTACCACCACCACCAATACCACCATCACCACCACTAATACCACCACCAATACTGATACCACCACGACCACCAATTCCACCACCAATACCACCCACACAACCAATACCACCACCAATACCATCACCACCAATTCCACCACCACAACCAATACCACCACCACCAATACCATCACCACCAATTCCACCACCACAACCAATACCACCACCACCACCAATCCCACCATCATTATCACTACCACCAATACCACCACCAATACCACCCCCACTAGTACCATCCCCAATACCACCACAAAACCAACACCACCACCAATACCACCACCCCCACAACCAATACCACCACCACCAATACCATCACCACCAATTCCACCACCACAATCAATACCACCACCACCAATACAACCACAATACCACCACCACCAATACAGATACCACCACCATTACCAACCCCAATACCACCAATACAAATACCACCCCAAAACCAATACCACCACCGATACCACCAATACGACCACCACCAATACCACCACCACTAATACAATCACCACTAATACCACCACCACCAATATCAATTCCACACCAATATCACCAATACCACCACCACCAATACCACCATCACCACCAATACCACCATCAATACCACTGCCAATACCACCACTAATACCATCACCACTGACACCACCAATTCCAGCACCACAAATACCACCAATATCACCACCACCGATACCACCACCACCACCACCTATACCACCAATACCAATACCACTACTAATTCCGGCACCACCAATACTACCACCACTAATACCCCACTACCAAAACCACCACCAACACCACCATCACCACCAATACCACCACTACTACCACAACCACCAATACCACCACAAGCAATATCCGTACCACCACCACCAATACCACCACCATCACCACCACTATCACCACCACCAATACCACCACCAATATCACTACCACCACCACCTATACCACCACCAATACCAATACCACCAATACTGATACCACCACCACCAATACTACCATCAATACCAATATCACCACCACCAGTACCAACCTGTTAGAAATGAGGGGATTCTGGTTGGCGCAGGCAAGTACTAGCGATAAGCAGGGACCCTTTACTTCTAGCCAGGGCGAAGGATGGCTCCTTAGAATAACCCCTGCTCACCCTCTAGGTGCGTGGCGCGAGCAGTCAAGGCTAAACTTCAGGGCATACACGGTTAAACACTTGCAATTATACACACAGTAAACCCCTTGCATGCACCACAAACGGACACCAATCAGGTTGTATACAAAAATAAGGCTTTTATGTAGTTTCAGCAGATTTAGTACAAGGCCCAGTAACGGTGAAACGGTGGGGCCACAATTTCTATGAATATGGAAAGTTCTCTTTATACGGAAAGTTCTTATGCGGGCAACAAGGTGAACTGTGGGCCTCAGCGCACTTCGCGCTGAGGCGGCAACCGGGAAGCATGACAGGGAAAACAGAACGTTGCGGACCCTGGATCCGATGCGAGCTCGCGGTTGAGTTCGTAAGTACAGTACCTTGTCTCTTTTCGTGAAGGCGGGTGCGGGACTTCAGTGGCTCTTTTTAGAAGGGTGAGTCGGCGTCCGGGGCTCCCACACTTCACGAGGGGGGTCTGGTCCTTCATGCTCACAGCAAGAGCGGGGTGTTACAGGTGGCAAGTGAACAAAGCGGGGCAGCCGGGCACGCTGTCTACGTCCGGGCCGTCCGAGGCTTGAAGATGCTCACAATGCCGATTCCGGCGGGAGGGTTGAAGGTACGCAGCGAGCCTCCGGCAAGCGAGGTGAGGGGGGCAGCACGGTGTCGGGGGAGCGGCTCAGATCGAGCGAGGCTCTTCCCAAGGCATGGGCGGCTAAGCAGTCAGGTCACGGCTCAAGGAGGGGCAGGGGGGCACGAGAGTCGCGGCTCCGGCGAGGGAAGGAACACCACAGTCCAGCAGTGGGCGAGTGAAGGTCAGGTTGAGCCCAATGGTCCTGGGGCTCAGTTCAGGGGGCAAGCTCGCTTCCAAGCCCTTGGAGATCGTTTTGAAAAGCACAAGTTTCTTGAAAGTAAAAAATAAAGCAAAGTCTTTAGCAAAAGGTTCCTCTTCTCTCCTTTGGCAGCAAGGTCACCACTGCAAGCCAGTCCCCCAGGATAGGGACAGTCTTTCTCCTTACAGTTTTCCTGGCGCCTCCTCCTCAGGCAGAGATTCTTCTTGGGTCAACGCGGATCTGATTTCTTAGGAGCAGGGCTCCTACATTTATACTGCATTTCTTTTGTTCTCCCAGGCCAGGGGGGCCCTGGTCTAGTTCAGTCCAGTTCTGGAGCACTTTGTTGACGCGATGCAGGCTTCTTCTTTCAGAGTGCAGGGCAGAGTCATCAGACGCTCCACAGGGGGCGGAGCCGGCATTGTGGTGGCAGAGCACAGTCCTATTCAGAGTCCAGGTGTACTCCTCCCACCCATCTACCTGTCAATCTTTCTATTCACCACCAGGCTACCTAGCCCTGCTCATCTGGGTTCCCCCAGCCCTGTCACTCACGCAAGCCAGACAGCAGATACACATCACGCAGAGGCGGGCTGAAATGGTTAGGCAAGCAAAGACCAACTTTCTAAAAGTGTCATTTGCAAACGCAGAATATTAAAATAAACCTTACGAAAAGATGTACCTTATTATTCCGAGTTCAGGCATACTAAACTCGATCTTCTACCATGTTCCTTGGGCCGGTTAGGGTCATAGGATGTAAAAATCTTAACCGCCCATTCTGGCCTATGAGAACAGGGTAGCCTTACAATAGTGAAAAACGAAAATGACTGTAATTCACTATTAGGACATGCCACACACATCAGGGCTTGTCCTACCTTATGCTTACAATGCACCCTGCCCTTGGGCCTACCATAGGGGTGACTAACATGAAGTTAAGGGAAGGTTTTAGGGACTGGCAAGTGTGTGTACTTGCCAGTCAGCATGTCAGTACCAGACTGCACGCAGGTTCTGCAATGGCAGACCTAGACACATTTTACCAGGCCGCTTCTGTGGGTGGCACAACCAGTGCTACGAGCCCACCAGCGGCATTTGTATTTACACGCCCTGGCACTCCTGGTGCACTTTACTGGGGTCAGTAAACCAAATAAGCCAATCATGGAATCCAACCAACATAGCAATTTACAAAGGGAGTACTTGCACTGTAGCACTGGTTGGCAGTGGCACAGTGCTCTGAGCGGCCAACACCATAAAAACACAGGAGGCACAGCGACAAAAAGTGGAAGTGAGACTCACGCCAAGGTGCCAGGTCTAACACAACACCAATACCACCAATACCACCCCAAAACCAATACTACCACCAATACCACCACAACCAATACCACCAATACCACCCCCAATACCCCAACCACCACCAATACCCCACCACCAATACCACCACCATAATACACCGCCACCAATACAACCACCACCACCAATATGACCAATACCATCACGACCAATACCACACCACCACCACCAATCCGATGCCACCACCACTAATACCACCAATATGACCACCACCAATACCACCATGACCAATACCACAACCACCACCAATACACCGCCACCAATACCAACACCACCAATACCACCACCAATACCACCACCAATCCAATACCACCACCACCAATACGACCACCGCCAATACCACCACCACCAATTCCATCACCACCAATACCACCACCACCACTAATACAATCACCACTAATACCACCACCAATACCACCACGACCAACACCAATACCACCACCACAAATACCACCACCATAACCACCAATACCACCACCAATAGCACCACCAACACCAATACCACCACCAATATCAATACCACCACCACCAATATCAATACCACCACCACCAATATCAACTATACCACCACCACCAATGCCACCATCACCACCAATACCACCACTAATACCACTGCCAATATGACCACTAATACCACCTCTAATGCCACCACCAATACCACCACCACAAACACCACCAACACTACCACTGATACCACCACTACCACCAATACCACCAATAACACCACCACCAATACCCCACCAAAACCGCACCACAAATACCACCACCACCAATACCACCATCAATATCACTACCAGCAATACCACCACCAATACCACCACCAATACTAATACCACCACCAGTACCAACCCCAATACCACCAATACCAATACCTCCCCAAAACCAATACCACCACCAATACCATCAATCCAATACCACCACCAATACCACCACGAAACCACCAATACGCCGACCACCACCAATACCACCACCACCAATACCAGTACCAATACCACCAACACCACCACCACCATCAATATCACCACCACCAATACCACCATCACCACCACCCCAGTACCACAACCACCAACATCATCACCACCAATACTGACACCACCACCACCAATACCACCACCACCAGTACCAACCCCAATACCACCACAAAACCAATACCACCACCAATACCACCATCACCACCAATACCACCACCACCAGTACCATCACCACCACAACAAATACCACCACCATCCCCATCAATATCACTACCAGCAATACCACCACCAATACTAATACCACCACCAGTACCAACCCCAATACCACCAATACCAATACCTCCCCAAAACCAATACCACCACCAATACCACCAATCCAATACCACCACCACCAATACCACCACGATACCACCAATACGTCAACCACCACCAATACCACCACCACCAATACCAGTACCAATACCACCAACACCACCACCACCATCAATATCACCACCAAAACTACCACCACCACCAATACCCCACAAATACACCACCATAAATACCACCACCACCAATACCACCATCACCACCACCCCAGTACCATCACCACCAATACTGACACCACCACCACCAATACCACCACCACCAGTACCAATCCCAATACCACCACAAAACCAATACCACCACCAATACCGCCACCACCAATACCACCACCCCAATACCAATACCATCATCACCAATACCACCACCACAACCAATACCACCACCAATACCACCATTAATATCACTACCACCCATACCACCACAATACCACCCCCACCAACACCACCAATACAGATACCACCACCAGTACCAACCCCAATACCAATACCACCCCAAAACTAATACCACCACCAATACCACCACCAATACCACACCACCACCACCACTCCAATACCACCAATACCACCACCACCACCAATACCACCACTAATACAATCACCACTAATACCACCACCACCAATATCAATATCACCAATACCACCACCACTAATACCACCACCAATACCACCACCACCAATACCAACACCACAAATACCACCAATACCACCACCACCGATTCCACCACGACCACCTATACCACCAATACCACCACCACCAGTACCAATACCACTACTAATACCACCACCCCAATAGTACCACCACTAATACCCGACTACCAATACCACCACCAATACCACCAATATCACCACCACCAATACAACCACCAATACCACCACTAATACCACAACCATCAATACCACCACAACAAATATCAGTACCAATACCACCACCATCACCACCACTATCACCACCACCACCAATATCACTACCACCACCACCTATACCACCACCAATACCACCAATACTGATACCACCACCACCACCAATACCACCATCAATACCAATACCACCACCACCAGTACCAACCCCAATACCAATACCACCCCAAAACCAATACTACCACCAATACCACCACCAATACCACGACAACTACCAATACCCCACAACCAATACCACCACTACAATACACCACCACCACAATACACCACCACCAATACAACCACCACCAATCCCAACACCACCAATACCACACCAATATCACCAATACCATCACGACCAATAACATCACCAATACCACACCAGCACCAATCCGATACCACCACCACTAATACCACAATACCACTAATATGACCACCACCAATACCACCACAACCAATACCACCACCAGTACCAACCCCAATACCACCCCAAAACCAAAACTACCACCAATACATCCACTACCAATACCAGGACCACCACCAATACACCGCCACCAATACAACCACCACCAATCCCAACACCACCAATACCACCACCACTAATACCACGATACCACCAATACAACCAATACCAATACCACCACCACTAATACCATCACCACTAACACCACCAATACCACCACCACAATTGCCACCACCAATACCACCACCACGAATACCACCATCACCACCAATATCACCACTACCAATACCACCACCACCAGTACCAACCCCAATACTACCACAAAACCAATACCACCACCACCAGTACCAATAACACTACTAATTCGGGCACCACCAATACCACCACTAATACCACCACAAGTAATATCAGTACCACCACCACCAATACCACCACCATCACCACCACCTATACCACCACCAATACCAATACCACCAATACTGATACCACCACCACCAATACCACCATCAATACCAATACCACCACCACCAGTACCAACCCCAATACCACCAATACCAATACCACCCCAAAACCAATACTACCACCACTACCAATACCACCAATACCACCACCAATACCACGACCACCACCAATACCCCACCACCAATACCACCACCACAATACACCACCACCAATACAACCACCACCAATCCCAACACCACCACCAATATCACCAATACCACCACGACCAATACCACACCACCACCAATCCGATACCACCACCAATATGACCACCACCAATACCAATACCACCATGACCAATACCACCAATGCCACGACCACCACCAATACCACCACCACCAATACACCGCCACCAATACCACCACCAATACCACCACTAATACCACACCACCAATCTAATACCACACCACCACCACCAATCCAATACCACCACCACCAATACCATCACCACCAATACCACCACCACCACATAATACAATCACCACATAATACAATCACCACTAATACAATCACCACTAATACCACCACCAATACCACCACGACCAACACCAATACCACCACTACAAATACCACCACCAATACCACCAGAACCACCAATACCACCACCACCAATATCAATACCACCAACAACAATATCAATACCACCACCACCAATATCACCAATACCACCACCACCAATGCCACCATCACCACCAATACCACCACTAATACCACTGCCAATATGGCCACTAATACCAACACCAATACCACCACCAATACCACCACCACAAACATCACCAACACTACCACCACCAATACCACCACTACCACCGATACCACCACCACCAGTACTAATACCACCACCAATACCACAACAATACCCCATCACAAATACCACCACCACCACTACCACCATCACCACCAATACCAGTACCATCACCACCAATACCACCACCACAACCAATACCACCACCAATACGAATACCACCACCAGTGCCAACCCCAATACCTCCCCAAAACCAATACCTCCCCAAAACCAATACCACCAATCCAATACCACCACCACTACCAATACCACCATGATACCACCAATACGACGACCACCACCAATACCACCACCACCAATACCAGTACCAATACCACCAACACCACAACCACCATCAATAGCAGCACCAAAACTACCACCACCACCAACACCAACACCCCACAAATACACCACCACAAATACCACCACCACCAATACTGACACCACCACCACCAATACCACCACCACCAGTACCAACCCCAATACCACCACAAAACCAATCCCACCACCAATCCCACCACCACCAATACCACCAATACCACCACCCCCAATACCACCACCACCAATACCATCACCACCAATACCACCACCAATACCACCATCAATATCACTACCACCAATACCACCACAATACCACCACCACCAATAACACCACCAATACATATACCACCACAAGTACCAATCCCAATACCACCAATACCAATACCACCCCAAAACTAATACCACCACCAATACCACCACCACCACCAATACCACCACCACCACTAATACAATCACCACTAATACCATCACCACCAATACCACCACCACCAATATCAATACCACCACCAATATCACCAATACCACAACCACCATCACCACCAGTACAACCATCAATACCACTGCCAATACCACCACTAATACCACCACCAATACCAACACCACAAATACCACCAATACCACCACCACCGATACCACCACCACCACCTATACCAATACCACCACCATTACCACTACTAATACCACCACCACTAATACCCCACTACCAATACCACCACCAATACCACCATCACCACCAATATCACCACCACCAATACAACCACCAATACCACCACCAATACCACCACTAATACCGCCACTAATACCACAACCACCAATACCACCACCACCAATATCACCAATACCACCACTATCACCACCATCACTATCACCACCACCACCACCAATATCACTACCACCACCACCTATACCACCACCAATACCAATACCACCAATACTGATACCATCACCACCAATACCACCATCAATACCAATACCACCACCACCAGTACCAACCCCAATACCACCAATACTAATACCACCCCAAAACCAATACTACCACCAATACCACCACTACCAATACCACCACCAATACCACGACCACTACCAATACCCCACCACCAATACCACCACCACAATACACCACCACCAATACAACCACCACCAATCCCAACACCACCGACACCACCACCAATATCACCACCACCAATATCACCAATACCACCATGACCAATACCATCACCAATACCACACCACCACCAATACAATACCACCATCACTAATACCACAATACCACTAATATGACCACCACCAATACCACCACGACCAATACCACCACCAGGAATACCATCACCACTAACACCACCACCAGTACCAACCCCAATACCACCCCAAAACCAATACCACCACCAATACCACCACCATCAATACACCGCCACCAATACAACCACCACCAATCCCAATACCACCACTAATACCACACCACCAATCCAATACCACCACCACGAATACTACGATACCACCAATACGACCAATACCAATACCACCAATACCAATACCACCACCACTAATACCATCACCACTAACACCACCACCAATACCACCACCACAATTGCTACCACCAATACCACCACCACAAATACCACGATCACCACCAATATCACCACCACCAGTACCAACCCCAATACCACCACAAAACAAATACCACCACCAATACCACCACCACCAATACCACCAATACCACCACCCCCACAACCAATACCACCACCAATACCATCACCACCAATACCACCACCACAACCAATACCACCACCACCATCAATATCACTACCACCAATACCACCACAATACCACCACCACCAATAACACCACCAATACAGATACCACCACCAGTACCAACCCCAATACCACCAATACCAATACCACCCCAAAACCAATACCACCACCAATACCACACCACCACCACCAATCCAATACCACCACCAATACCACCACGATACCACAAATACAACCACCACCAATACCACCACCACCACTAATACAATCACCACTAATACCACCACCACCAATACCACCACCACCAATACCACCACCAATATCGCCAATACCACCACCACCATCACCATCAATACCACTGCCAATACCACCACTAATACCACCACCAATACCAACACCACAAATACCACCAATACCACCACTACCACCTATACAAGCAATACCAATACCACCACTACCACCAGTACCAATACCACTACTAATACCACCACCAGAAATACTACCACCACTAATACCCCACTACCAATACCACCACCAATACCACCATCACCAATACAACCACCAATACCACCACTAATACCACAACCACCAATACCACCACCACCAATATCACCAATACCACCATCACCACCACCAATATCACTACCACCACCTATACCACCACCTATACTAATACCACCAATACTGATACCACCACCAATACCACCATCAATACCAATAGCACCACCACCAGTACCAACCCCAATACCACCCCAAAACCAATACTACCACCAATACCACCACTACCAATACCACCACCAATACCACAACCACTACCAATACCCCACCACCAAAATACACCACCACCAATCCCAACACCACCAATACCACCACCAATATCACCACCAGCAATATCACCACCAGCAATATCACCTCCAGCAATATCACCACAACCAATACCATCACCAATACCACACCACCACCAATCCGATACCACCACCACTAATACCACAATACCACCAATATGACCACCACCAATCCGATACCACCACCACTAATACCACAATACCACCAATATGACCACCACCAATACAACCACCACCAATACAACCACCACCAATACCACCACCAGTAATACCATCACCACTAACACCACCACCAGTACCAACCCCAATACCACCCCAAAACCAATACCACCACCAATTCCTCCACTACCAATACCACCAATACCACGGCCACCACCAATACCACCAGCATCAATACACCACCACCAATACAACCACCACCAATCCCAACACCACCAATACCACCACTAACACCACATCACCACCACCAATTCAATACCACCACCACTAATACCACAATACCGCCAATACGACCAATACCAATACCACCACCACTAATACCATCACCACTAACACCTCCACCAATACCACCACCACAATTGCCACCACCAATACCACCACCACCAATACCACCATCACCACCAATACCACCACCACTAATACCACGATACCACCAATACGACCAATACCAATACCACTAATACCATCACCACTAACACCACCACCACCAATACCACCTTCACCACCAATATCACCACTACCAATACCACCACTAATACCACAACCACCAATACCCCCACAACCACCACCATCAATATCAATACCACCACCACCAATACCCCACCACCAATACCACCACCACCAATACACCGCCACCAATACAACCACCACCAATACCACACCACCACTCCAATACCACCATCACCACCACAATTACCACCACCAATACCACCACCAGTTACACCACCAATACCACCACTAATACCACCACCACCAATACCACCACAACCACCAATACCACCATCAATATCAATATCACCATCACCAATATCACCAATACCACCAGCAATAACATCACCACCAATACCACCACCAATACCACCACGAATGCCACCACTAATACCACCACCACTACCAATACCACCACCACCAATACCACCACCAATACCACCACCACAAATACCTGCAATACCACCACTAGTACCAATACCACCAATACCACCACCAATACCACCACCACCAGTACCACCACCAATACCACCACAACCAATACCACCACCACCAATACCACCATCAATATCACTACCACCAATACCACCACTACAAATACCACCAGTACCAACCCCAATACCACCAATACCTCCCCAAAACCAATACCACCACCAATACCACCACCAATACCACCAATCCAATACCACCACCACCAATACCACCACAATACCACCAATACGACGACCACCACCAAAACCACCACCATCAAAACTACCACCACCACCAATACCACCACCACCACAATACCCCACAAATACACCACCACAAGTACCACCACCTATACCACCGCCACCATCACACCACTAATACCACCACCACCAATACCACCGCCATCAATATCAATATCACCACCACCAATATCACCAATACCACCAGCAATAACATCACCACCAATACCACCACGAATGCCACCACCAATACCACCACTAATACCACCACCTCTACCAATACCACCACCACAAATACCTGCAATACCACCACTAGTACCAATACCACCACCACCACCAATACCACTACCAATACCACCACCACCATCACCACCAATACCACCACCACAACCAATACCACCACCACCACTAATACCACCATCAATATCACTACCACCAATACCACCACCAGAAATACCATCAGCAATACTAATACCACCACCAGTACCAAGCCCAATACCACCAATACCAATACCTCCCCAAAACCAATACCACCAATACCACCACCACCAATACCACCACCAATACCACCAATCCAATACCACCACCACCAATACCACTGCCAATACCACCACAATACCACCAATACGACAACCATCACCAATACCACCACTATCAATACCACCACCACCAACCCCAATACCACCACCAACACCAACACCACCAATACCACCAACACCACCCCCCGCGCAACCAATACCATCATCACCAATACCACTGCCACAACCAATACCACCAACACCACCAATGCCACCATCAATATCACTACCACCAATACCACCACAATACCACCACCAATACAGAGACCACCACCAGTACCAACCCCAATACCACCAATACCAATACCACCCCAAAACCAATACCACCACCAATACCATCCATACCAATACCACCACCAATACCACACCATCACCAATACCACAATACCTCCAATACGACCACCACCACCAATAACACCACCACCACTAATACAATCACCACTAATACCATCACCACCACCCATACCACCACCACCAATATCAATACCACCACCAATATCACCAATACCACCACCAATATCACCAATACCACCACCAATACCTCCAATACCACCATCACCACCAATACCACCATCAATACCACTGCCAATACCACCACTAATACCATCACAATACCAACACCACAAATACCACCAATACCGCCACAACCGATACCACCAACTATACCAATACCACCACCACCAGTACCAATACCACTAATACCACCACCACTAATACCCCACTACCAATACCACCATCACCACCACCAATACAGCCACCAATACCACCACCAATACCACCACTAATACCACAACCACCAATACCACCACAACCAATATCAGTACCACCACCAATACCACCACTATCACCACCACCACCAATATCACTACCACCTATACCACCACCAATACCAATACCACAAATACTGATACCACCACCACCTATACCACCATCAATACCAATACCACCACCACCAGTACCAACCCCAATACCACCAATACCACCCCAAAACCAATACTACCACCAATACCATCACTACCAATATCCCCAATACCACGACCAATACCCCACCACCAATACCACCACCTCAAAACACCACCTCCAATACAACCTCCACCAATCCCAACACCACCAATACCACCACCAATATCCAACCACCAATATCACCAATACCACCACGACCAATACCATCACCAATACCACACCACCACCACCAATCCAATACCACCACCACTAATACCATCACCACTAACACCACCATCAGTACCAACCCCAATACCACCAATACCACCCCAATACCAACAATACCAACAATACCACCACCAATACCACCAATACCACGACCACTAACAATACCACCACCACCAATACACTGCCACCAATACCACCAATACCAACACCACCAATACCACCACCAGTACCACACCACCACCACCAATCCAATACCACCACCACTAATACCACAATACCACCAATACAACCAATACCAATACCAATACCACCACCACTAATACCATCACCACTAACACCACCACCAATACCACCACAATTGCCACCACCAATACACCGCCACCAATACCAACACCACCAATACCACCATCACCACCACAATTACCACTACCAATACCACCACAACCACCAGTACCACCAACATCAATACCACCACCACCAATATCACCAATACCACCAGCAATACCATGACCACCAATACCACCACCAATACCACCTGAATGCCACCAATACCACCACTAATACCACCACCACTACCAATACCACCATCACCAATACCACCACCACAAATACCTCCAATACCACCACCAGTACCAATACCACCAATACCACCACCAATACCACAACTAATACCACCAATACCACCACGACCACCAATACCACCACAACCACCAATACCACCACTACCAATATCAATACCACCACCAATATCACCAATACCACCACCACCGCATATACCACCACCAATTCCACCGCCAATACCACCACTAATATCACCAATAATATCACCACTAATACCACCACCAATACCACCACCACCAATACCACCACCGCAAATACCACCACCACCACTTCCACCACCACCACCAATGCAACCACCACCAATACCACCATCACCACCAATACCACCACTAATATGAAAGCCCCCAACACCAATACCACCACCACCAGTACCAATACCAATACCACCACCAATACCCCACCACCACCAATACCACCACCAATACCAGTACCACCACCACCAATACCAATACAAGCACCAATACCACCACCAATACCACCACTAGCTTTAAATAAAAACAAGGGGACCCAATACGGTAAACAAGGACCTTGGGTATCAGTATTTTATAAGAAAAGTAGTCCTTGCTAAGGAACTAATATAGATACACAATCAATATAGACTAGAATCAGTGCCAAATTAATACTGCCCAGCCGGACAGTGAAATTTAATGAATAACAAGGTTAAGATCTGACACGAACAAATAAAGTGGGAGACAATCCTGCGTCCCACACATTACAAAACATATACAGTAAACAAAACATCCAGGCAGGACAAAAAAGGCTTGTTTGCAATGTGAACAGTTAAACAAGCAAAATAAAACAAAAACTGTTACACTAGAATATCAAATAAGATTGTATGCACGGTGATCAAGTGAGTCGACAACGTTTCGATCCTTTTACAACAATATTAGGATCATCATCAGGACAATTTTGCCATCAATTGTGTGTCTTTTACCAATTTATGTGGCACGAGGGTCTAGAGAAGCAGGGAATGGGTGGAGGCTAAGGTACAGGGCCTTAATAAAAAACCAATTGGGCAATGCAATGCTGGAGGACTGAAGACCTTGCTGCTAGAATGTGACAAGAAGTCCAAGGCTTTTCCGAGTTCAAGGGCCGCAGTGGGCCGGTCTGGTGGCCACGAACCGTGAAGAACTGTATTAGGTACGTTATGGGGATGAGTGGTCCACGGTGGCGTAACAGGTCTGTGAAACACAGATGGGATTGGGCTCAATGAAGTCCGATATGGGGATGAACCGTCCGAGGTGGCATGGCTGATCGAAACCTGTGATAAGGTAACTAGGAGAGAAGCTTGATGGCTGCAATACACTGTACGAGGCCGGAGCTGCAGCCGCGACCATCCCTCCCTCCCTCCATGCTTGCCATAAAGCACAGCCTGCCCTGCACCAGGAGGTGAAGCTAGGGCCCTACTACAGCTGGGGTGGTTTTTATTAGGCCAAAGATTGCAATAACATTACGCAATGCCACACTGCACACTCAAATCACGGAGAGGGCAGGAAATAGCCCCCCCGCTCTTTCTCCTGAGCTGTGACAGTGTAATCACAGAGCGAAAGGTGTTGGAGCGCTTTATTAATGTTTATAGCTCGGATCATAGGTAACTCTCACTGCACACTTTGTGTCTGTGTAATTTACACCACTTACACATCTTCTTCACTGCACTATTTATCACTACTTTGAAGACATCACAGGCTGGTCTCTTAAATGCATTGTCATTTACAATGCCAATAGTTAAAACTCACGTGAATGCAAGGCCTATTGCATTCACGTGAGAGGCGTAACAATTGATAGCAAAGATAACATTTCACATGCGTAGCTGAAAAAGGCGTAATTGGGAGTAACAAGGAAAACGTCATTGGTTATGATGTCACATATGGGTGGACCTATGAAATAATTTCGCAATGTCAGCAGAAATACTTGGCAGAGATGCGCGCGCAGCAGTATGACGTGTGATTGACGTGCAACTAGGGGGTGAAGGGGACTTGACATTTAGCACTACATGTGGCGACAGAAGTCTGGAGGGTCAAGTCAACCTAATCCCAAATCATATCTAACATCCTATGTTTAAAGAACTATGTTATCCAGAAGAGAGGTCTCTTAGAGTAGAATCTTATTCTATACTGACTATACTGACTGTTAGTGCGTGTACAGGCGTCTAAGTGTCTACACTAGATGCGAGGGCAGGAATCTTCCATAGTAACAGGGCTATGAATTACTTGCATGAAGACAGAGAAGCCGGGCCTTTGCTCGGTAGCTGGAAGAATGTTTACTGAAACTACTAGACAGGAATGCATTGGGCAGGGGGCGGAGCAGATAATTTCGAAGGTGAAATACAGTTTCTTGGCAGGCAACAGGCTGATGTCAGGCTTCGTGAGCCGCGCAGGGAATGAGACAAAGTTCATGGTCACAGATGCAGGCTCAGACTGGAGCTTCAGAGGCAGAAAGCAAGAAAAGCTTGATGACAGAATCAGGGCCTACTTGCCTGGACTGTAAAAATGGCATAAGTGAACCATATAAAGGCGGTGGCCTTTTGTACTTAGGAATGGAATATCCGGCCCATTCATGGCGGATCTGAAAGAGGACATGTTAACGGTGGACGCACATGTATTTGCGTCTTCATAACTGGAACTGGAGGGAACATACATGTACTTGTAACATGCACATAGAACCGTTGGGGTCCAAGATAGGGGACATAACTGACCAGAAAAATCCATATTTCCACATTCCCTCCTTGTCCCCTACTTGCCCGTCAAGAGACATCAATCTTCATCAATCCATTGATCTGTTCATATAGCATCATTTGTTCTTCTTTCTTCTTCCGGGATTTTGAACGAAAATCTTGATGTGGAATGCACGATGTGGCACACAGACCACAAATCGCTGGTCCACATTGCAGGCATAAGCAGCAACTGAATAGTATGAGAAGGCCAATACCTAGGAAGGATAGAACTCTCCATCCCCAGGCTGATAACACGCTCCAAAACCAACCGGACCAAGTCCAGGTGCCTGGATTCTGGTGTATCTGGCTTACAATCTTATGAAGGCGGGTTATGGCTTTATATACAAATGGCGAATTTTCTGGTATGAATACACAGCAGCTTGATCCGATGACCCTACAAGCTCCGCCCCTATCGGCCAGGATGACGTCAAGGACAAGACGATTTTGAAGCACAACAATCCGCATAGCAGACTGCTCTTCTGTTAAATTGCCTAAGGCGGAAATAGTTTCGTTCACTACTGCTTCAAGGGTTCTAGTTAATCTACGTATCAGTTTACTATTAGTAACGGTACCTATATAGGGAAAGAGACCTTTATTGAAATCTGTGTATTTTTCCCATGCTGTTTCAGTGTAATCGACTATTGGGAGATCTCTCCTTTCTCTATTGTGTACTAAATGAGTATTTCTGTGATAATCAGGAGGAGCTAGGAAAACAGGTGGCAAAAGGAATCCAATGTAGCAGGTACCATCCCAATCTAGAGGCAAACGTACATATGCCGTCTGACCACATATAAAATAGGAATGGCGGGAAGCTCTAAATGTCGACTTGCCTTGATCACTAAATTCTATTACAGTGGTGCATCTACTATGGCCCATATGTATGGAACCATTCTTTCTTACACATAATTCACCTTTTACTGGAAATACTGACATGGCGGGCAAACTTGGAGTGACTTCGGATTCGACATTCAAGATCAAGAGATTAAGCGTAAAATTACCTAATCCATATACTTCGTTTTCTAGATCAGTTCCTGTTCTTTTGGGAAGTCCCTCCTTGTTGGGGTGGCAGACTTTAAGTAAAACTAAGTTCAGATTTCCCCATACCCAGTTGTCTTGATAAACTGCAGAATTTGAATCTAAGGAATTAATTAAGCTAAACCATGCTCCACAGGAGCCGTTGTGTGTGAACGGGTATGGAAAAAGAGGTAGAATTCCTTTATAGTTCTGATAGGGAGGGAGTCGGCCACATATCCAACAATTTGTAGCATTGCTAACCTGATGGGAATGATGTAACATACTAATAAAAGTGTTATTGCGCAGCGCAAATCTGTATGACAATTCATGCGGAGGTAATTCACTAAAAGAATGTTCAGCAGTAATATTATAAACATGTCTAGAAATAGGATAATATATGTGCAACAATATACTTGCAGTAATTATTAAAAGACTTAGGAAAAACAAAATTAATAACGTCACTGTGCAATGACTACGCAGTGATTTACAGTATGCATGTCGTTTCAACATTTTTCTGGTGTTTTCTCTATTCAGATCTAAGGGATACATGTCAGAGACAAATTCGACCGCTTCACCTTGGAGAGGACTTAAACAATCAAATTTCCCGACCGGTTAGATCTGAGTTTTAGTTTATAATGTTCGTGACTACTTGTTTCAACAAAAGGAAGTTTTGAGTCAATGGGTGAAGACACGCGAGGTGTAGTTTTTATATCCGATGGTAGTCCATAAAATTTCTTGATATGACTTGAATGTACCCAGCCTTTTCTGCCTTCGATCTTCACGGCTGTCCTTGTGGTGAGCAAGACCAATTGTGGCGACCTCCACCTAGGATCCAGCTGAGTCTTTCGATCAAAGTTCCTCACTAAAACGAGATCCCCCGGAATTACGTCATGGGGTTTCACTTCAGTGTTGTCAGGAAAAGCTGCAGCTACCTGTGAACGACAAGATTGTAGTGCAGACATCAAGGAAGCCAAATAATCTGTCAGCATATTACAGTCAATATCAGTTATTTTACGTGGTATAGGCGTCCCCCACATATTTGGTGGTCTGCCAAAGATCACCTCATACGGAGATAGCCCTGTTCGAGAGTGTGCTACCATTCTCATGTAAAAGAGCGCAACTGGTAATGCTACTACCCAGTCGACACCTTTCTCCCTGCATATTTTGGACAATCTAATTTTCAGGGTCTGATTATGTCTTTCCACAAGACCTGCTGCCTCGGGGTGTCGGACACAGTGGAATTTCCACTGATAGCCTAACAAAAGTGAAACGTGTTTCATGAGTTCGGATGAGAACGGCTGGCCGTTATCTGAGTAGACAGCACGTGGTAAACCGTATCGTGGGAAGAATTCTCGAACTAGCTGTTTGGCAGTAGTCGGGGCAGTGTAATCTGAAACCGGGTATGCCTCTGTCCAACGGGAAAGAGCACAGACAACTACGAGAACATATTTGAATCCTCGACATCGTTCCATCTGGATATAATCCATCTGGAGGACTTCAAAAGGGTGATCAGGAGGCTGAAATCCACCCTGCTCTACGGGGATGCTTTTTCCTGGGTTGAACTGACAACAGATCATACAGGTACGAACTTTTTGTTTCGCTGCTGCTCGTAAATGCTTGTTGAACCAGATATGTTGAATGCTGTCTAGCATAGCTTTTTCTCCTAGATGTGCTGGACTATGTATAGTGTTAATAATAACTTGGACCATTGAATCAGGAAGGAACCACACAGATTTTTCCTTCGTCATCCATCCTTGGTCCGTTTGAATCCCTCCTAATTCAGTCCATTTCTTTATTTCCTCTGGTGTAGCATGTGTCTGTATGTCAATTACGTCAAGAGCGGGATCTTTAATTGTCATACAATGTGTTGGCGTCGGGACTATTGTCTTTGTCATGTCGGATGTTTGAGTTTGAGCAGTCTGTTTAGCTGTTCTGTCAGCTAGATCATTGCCTTGAGAAATGATATCAGTAACTTTCGTATGAGCTTTACATTTCATAATTGATATTGCAGTGGGTAGATGTATTGCATCTAATAAGGCATGAATGAGGGGTCCGTGCTGAATGTGGGCACCGTGAGAAGTTAAATAACCTCTCTCTCGCCACAGCACGCCGAAGTCATGTACAACTCCGAATGCATAACGTGAATCAGTGTATATGTTGACTTTTTTATTTGCGGCTTGAATACAGGCTTGTGTCAGAGCGACGAGCTCTGCTGCTTGAGCGGACAAGGTATTTATACAATTTGTTTCAATGATTTCAGTGTCTGTTGTGACTGCGTAAGCGGCCACTAATTCTCCTGTACTTGTTCTCATACATGAACCATCTACATACAACGTCAGGTCTGGGTCTGACAATGGAACATCTGTCAAGTCTTGTCTGGGTTTCGTCGTGATTGTAATAACGTCAATGCAGTCATGGGCTAGTGGGTCTGTTCCAATTACGGGTAAAAGTGTGGCAGGATTCAATGTGTTGCAACGTCTGATTTCTATATGTGGCTGAAACAATGTTAATTCGTAACCTGTAAGTCGCGCTATAGTTAAATGTTGTGTTTGCGTTCGATTCAAAAGAACCTCTACTGCATGTGGTACTTGTACTGTCAATGGATGTCCTAACACTATGGCATCGCTTTGTCTGATTGCTAAAGCTGTCGCTGCCACTGATTTCAGGCACGCAGGCAGAGCCTGAGCTACGGGATCTAATGTACGAGAAAAATAAGCACACGGTTTGTGTGATCCTGCTTGTTCCTGTGTGAGTACTGACAAGGCAGTACCTTCTCGTTCTGTAACAAAGAGTGTAAAATGTTTTCTGTAACATGGTGTTGCTAAAACAGGTGCTTGGCATAGAGCTTTCTTTAAGCTTTCAAAAGCTAGTGTGTGTTCCTGAGTCCAAGGGAGGACAGTCGATGTGGCTGCCTCCTGTGTTGTTAATTGAATGAGTGGTTTTGCTAGAAATGCATACTGAGGGATCCACTGCCTACAATATGAAGTGAGGCCTATGAAAGCCCGCACCTCCTTTTGCGTCTTGGGTATTGGCATGTTAGCTATTAACTGAATGCGATCTGGTGTAAGCTGCCTTCCCTCCTTGGACAGCGAGTGACCAAGGTAAATAACTCGCTGGACACAGAATTGCAGCTTAGAAGGGGACACCTTGTGCCCCTTTTCGGCTAGAAATTGTAAAACCGTCAGTGATGCTTTTTCACATTCAGGTTCGCTTCGGGCGGTGATCAGCAGATCATCGACATATTGAAGCAGAGCAGTGTTGACTGGCATGTGTATACTGTCAAGTTCTCGTTTCAGTGCTTGGCTATAGATGCTGGGGCTTTCTGTAAATCCTTGAGGTGCGCGTGTGAATTTAAAGCTACGTCCATTTAAACTAAATCCGAACAAGTATTGGCTTTCCGGATCTATTGGGACGCTGAAAAAGGCATTTTTGAGATCAATTACAGTAAAGAATGTTGCTTCGGAATCAATAGCTGTCAGTAATGAAGAGATGTCTGGAACTACGGGGTATTGTGGTACAATACATTTATTTAATTCACGCAGATCAATAACCAATCGATATACTGGGGGAGCCTTTGGATCAGTTCGTTTAAGAATCGGAATTATCGGTGAATTACATACATTGGAGTCGGTCTCCACAACCACTCCTTGGCCGATAAGCTCGTCAATGATTTGCAGTAAAGCCATTACAGCATCTGGGGGTAACTTGTATTGTCGCATTCGTGGTAGTACCACTCCTGCCTTTAGTGTGACTCGATATGGTGTAATGTTCATGCAACCAACATCAGTAGGGCCTTGTGCCCATAGATGTGTAGGTAAAGTCTGCAGTCGGGGATCCATGTCTCGAGACACATAATGACCTTTGAAATCACGTAAAAACAATCTTACTCCTTCCGGAGAACAACATATTATAGCTCCTAGAGCTTTCAGTGTTTTTATACCTAACAAGTTTTCTGGACATGATTTAGTAAGCAATAAATCTGTAGTTCTGGTCAAGGGTCCTATCGTAAGTGGAAGAGGCTGTGATACTTCATTAACAATAGGTTTTCCTGAAAAACCAAGGGAAATATTCTGTGAGCCTGAGAGGGGTGCCCCTGGAACTTCACTACGCTTTATAGTTGTTCGACTTGCCCCTGTATCAAGTAAAAATTTTCTATCTTGGCCTAATAATTCACTATGTACATAAGGTCCTTCTTGATCTACAGGGACCTCGATAAGGGGTAAGTCAACTTCCCTCTCTAGGCTGGTTCATGCGTATCGTTGGTAATCAGGATAGTCATACTGTGCGGTCTGGTACAGCTGTCGTGTCGTGGTTTGTGTGGCAGCAGCAGGCAACGCTGGTGCGGCCGGCACAAACTGTATAGACTGTTGTGGAGCTGGCATGGCCTGTGCACGCTGCGGTGCTCCTTGTTCATTCTGATCCTGTCTAGGTGGCCGTGGTCTTTCTTTTGTAATACCTGTGGCGATATTACGCTTCAGGACTGGGCAATCGTGTATATAATGACCTGGTTGTTTACAGTAGTTGCATGTCCCTTTTACAGGTCCTGCTGAATCACCGGAATGTGTCGTACCCTTTTTATGTCCTTCAGCTGGAACTGTCTGGGAGACTAGCATTTTCATTTTCGTGTGTTTGTTCATGTTCTTGTTCTTCTCTAATTCTATTGTAATGGTACTGTAACATTTGTAACATTTGTGATGGGGTATTACCTTGCCAGGTACTCTCGAATTTTAATACTCTATTCTTCACTTGGGGCAAAGAATTTTCAACTAATTTTGTCACAAACAGATGTGGGTATGACTCGCTACTTGCTTTTATACCACTATTTATACCAAAACATTTTTCGAATCGGGCATAGAAATCACTAGTGTCTTCATCTTGCTTTTGTTTACAGGCTGAGATTGCACCCCAGTCTTCCTTTTTCGTGGTTAATAAACGTGGCAGTACCTGTACTAATAAACCTGGTAGTGCTTTAGTTTTGTCCCCAAGCCCCGAACCTGGACCTCGGGCCTTTTCTTCATTTTCTAATGCTGTCCAATCTATCTTTTGGTCTCCCACTTCCCACTCTTTTTCCTTGAGTTTTTCATAAATGCCAGCAGGCATCAATACCTTTAATATTGTCATAATGTCGGGATAGGTATACTCTCCCATGAGTAACATGTCTTTAATTTCTCGGTGAAAACCCGCTGGGTCTTTGTCATGACTGGGTACCACTTTCTTCATTTCCAACAATTCTATTTTTGATATGGGCGTATATACATATACACGTTTAAACTGATTGTCCTCGCCCTTTATTGGGTGCACTTCTCGTAAGGGATTCTGTCTGTCCATGTAATACATCGGTCTTTCCTTGATGGCCAGTGAATCATGTTCTGGACATACAAAAAGAATGTACTGCTTTCTGGATTCTAGTATTTCCTTAATTAACTTAGTACCTGAACCTTTCCATCTATTCGTGAGTAATTCAGTCAATATATCAGGTAAGGGACCAGGATCTGAATGTTGGCTTTTATATAGTATAAGAAGTTGTTGAATCATATAAATCCCAGCTAAACGCTGTTCATCTGGGGTGAGGTTCAAAAATGTGTGTGCTACTGTATCATCATCATACTTTCCGGGACTGTCAATCCAATGAACGGCTGACCTGGCTAATTCTTGTTCATCCATAGAATCAAGAAAATGATAACCCCTTCGTTCTCGCAGTAATTTGTCAGCGGCTTGGAACGAATGCTCGGGGGACCTCATATTTATTATAGGTGTTTGGAAATTCCTGTTATTATCTGGACATATCGGACGTATCGGGTCAGTAAAGTATCTAGTACTATTACAAGATCTTCCTCTACCTACATAGGCTATGGTTTCTGACTGTCCTGTGGACAGTCCTGATCCTTCCTCCTCCTCGTTTTGTTCAAACTGGTCTACCGCTAATCTCTCTTCGTGTAGGCGTTCTATTTCTTTACGGATCTTTCTGCACATGGCTATTATACATTTTTGCCTGTCATGTCTCCCTTCTGATATGTTCTGGCTCCATCTGGTAAGAGTTTCCATTGTTTCCGGGTCTACCCCCGGTCGGTCTTGATTTCTGATCACACAATTTATGAGGAAACGTAACAGTTCCCCCTGTATCTCCACTTTCTGGTATTCCATAGCTCTGTTAATACTTTCAGAATCTCGCCCTGTTTGGACAAAATGATATATATTATCTAGATGCATAGTCATTCCTGGTAACTTCCCTAAATACACCGCGGCTCGTCTGATACGTAATGATGCCAGGATCATTTCGTCCTCTTTGCCGGGCACAGGGTCATATCTACAATCTACAAGAAGTTCCTTAAGCGTGCGGGAATTTATGAGTTTGGGGGTACGTGGATGTGCTGACTCTTGAAAGGTAAGTTTATTTATTCTGGGTGGCGTAGAAAAAATGTTGGTAGCCCCTCCCGTAGCCCCGTCTGGGGTATCGGGCGTGAAAGGATTCGTTGAACGCGATACAGCAACTATAGGTGTGGACATAGCTATAGAAGTAGCTGTAGGAACAGATGAGGAAACAGATGTGCTTGCCGGAACTTGTGTCAGGATTTGTTGTTGTAGAGATACAGATACAGGATCTTGGCGTTGAACCTCCCCGGCCGACGGTCTATGTGGGGCGGGGTTAGCATACTCGGGAGCTGCGTCATCTAAATATGAGGAAAGAAAAACATCTTCTGCGGTTCTAGGATGCCCCTTGGGATGTACTTTTATTGGAAATAATGGGGGTGGCAAGTCTTTTGGTATCCCCGCAGTAGCCTTAGGTAATCCCTCGGCCAGAAGGGGATACATACCCTTCATAAGGGCATGTCTTTGTCTGTCTACTTGTTCTGATTTCACTCGTGTACCTTCTTCAATTAATAGATTTTCTCGGACTTCATTTGAATTCTCTTTACTCTTCTCTTCCTGTCTACGTGCTTTTTCTGTACGTCTATACGATTCTTTACGCCATAATTCAATGGCGTCTTTCTGTGATTGTCTAGCTTTCTTTTTCCATAATTCTTCCTCTACTTTCACGATGCACTCTGCATCCCAGGTCCCAGCTGCGGGCCACCTCTGACTTTCTGGTAATTCCTTAGTGTAGTCTACCCATAGATCAAGAAATAATATGGCGTCTAAGCCGTGTTTATGATACATGAAGTACCCTGGAGTGTCCCTAGGAGGAATAGGAACAGCTTCTTCGAGTACCCCTTTTCTAGTTGTGATCTGTCTTAATTTCGAAAAGAGCGGCATATTGAGAACTGATCTGATACTTGATCTTGAACAAACTTAATACAATAAACACGATAATGAACAGTCATTCATACCACAATATGCAGAACGTATTAACACATTTAACATTTAACATTTAAATGAGCAAACAATGATGATGACGATCTAAGGAAAACTTAATCACTTAAACATAATACTCGGCATTATCTGAATTATTCTGAATTTATATACTTGATATACTAGATATACTGCTAAACAGTACAGATACACTGCTAAAACAGTGCAGACCGGATTTGTGTACCCAAACCCGTCTGGACCGGCACAACTTATGTGCACGCCAGAACGCCTCCCCAGTAATGGTACTCACCGGGTAGCTCGGAACGGAAGGCCTCGGAACGGGACTGAACCGAACTGGACCGGACTGGACTCGACTCGACTCGAAAACTTCGGACACGTCAGGACATCGGAAACCTGGTGGGCCTCTGTATACCTCGGATCTTGCTCTCTCAGCTAGGCTCTGGTCGGGATACTTCGCACTTCTCACCGCCTCGTCTGGGTGTTGATCGCAGCCTCAGTCGCCCCCGCTTGACCGGAGGGAGATACAGGAAATCCTGCTGGTACGCGTTGTTGTCCGTCCAGCTGTGGCAGGAGACCGGGCCTGCAACGCACCGCCGGCGCGTGAGATGAGAAAGTGTCCCTGTTCGGGCGCCATTTATGTGGTAAATAATTTAATTACCGGGACTTAATTTGATACAGAACATAATAAAAATAGCTCAGTAAATAAGAGGCAGAATCCGTGGTATTAGAGGTTCGGAATGGGCTTTATTCTAATGGACGATTTCGAAATCGTGGCCTCCAAGTTCCATCACCACGGAGGTTCAGGAAGTGAAGTACATACATTATTGATAATTATTCACTTTTATACAATAGGCATTACAGTGAAGTAAATGCAAGAGGCGTAACAATTGATAGCAAAGATAACATTTCACATGCGTAGCTGAAAAAGGCGTAATTGGGAGTAACAAGGAAAACGTCATTGGTTATGATGTCACATATGGTTGGACCTATGAAATAATTTCGCAATGTCAGCAGAAATACTTGGCAGAGATGCGCGCGCAGCAGTATGACGTGTGATTGACGTGCAACTAGGGGGTGAAGGGGACTTGACATTTAGCTCTACATGTGGCGACAGAAGTCTGGAGGGTCAAGTCAACCTAATCCCAAATCATATCTAACATCCTATGTTTAAAGAACTATGTTATCCAGAAGAGAGGTCTCTTAGAGTAGAATCTTATTCTATACTGACTATACTGACTGTTAGTGCGTGTACAGGCGTCTAAGTGTCTACACTAGATGCGAGGGCAGGAATCTTCCATAGTAACAGGGCTATGAATTACTTGCATGAAGACAGAGAAGCCGGGCCTTTGCTCGGTAGCTGGAAGAATGTTTACTGAAACTACTAGACAGGAATGCATTGGGCAGGGGGCGGAGCAGATAATTTCGAAGGTGAAATACAGTTTCTTGGCAGGCAACAGGCTGATGTCAGGCTTCGTGAGCCGCGCAGGGAATGAGACAAAGTTCATGGTCACAGATGCAGGCTCAGACTGGAGCTTCAGAGGCAGAAAGCAAGAAAAGCTTGATGACAGAATCAGGGCCTACTTGCCTGGACTGTAAAAATGGCATAAGTGAACCATATAAAGGCGGTGGCCTTTTGTACTTAGGAATGGAATATCCGGCCCATTCATGGCGGATCTGAAAGAGGACATGTTAACGGTGGACGCACATGTATTTGCGTCTTCATAACTGGAACTGGAGGGAACATACATGTACTTGTAACATGCACATAGAACCGTTGGGGTCCAAGATAGGGGACATAACTGACCAGAAAAATCCATATTTCCACAATACAAATGCTTAAACCATGTTAATGCTCTGAATGTTTAGTCATAGACAGATGTACAATGTGTTATTTTACCAAATTTTTCTATTGACTTTTGAAAATCATTATTCAGGATAGAAATAATTTATAATTAAGGCTCCCTGTTTTCCGTTTTTACTGATTTCTGCAGATAAATACAGACAGAAAACATTCATTTTCTTGTCTGTGTTTACTTTTAAATGTGGATAAAAATAGACATTGAGTTGCTTTTTGAGCAATTCTAAATATTGTCTGCCATGACTGCCAGGCCATTAGCTGTGTGAATTGATAGGTAAAGAAATAGAAAGAAATTTTAGTAAAGAATCTTTAACACTAGTAGATATGCACAATGTTGATACTGAAATGTGCATATTTTCACATAAGTGCATTGATTAATCTTCTGCTGGTGTTCACAGCATTGAAACCTGGCAGGCATTCAAGCATGAGTTCACATTTATTGGTTAAATAAATGTGGAAATATACTAATTTTTGCTTAATTATTCCACCAAACCCAAAATAAATATGGATAAATACAGATAAAATTAACAAAAAATAAATATGGATACATACAGACGGAAATGTCAAATAATAATACCATAAAACCGGGAGCCCTATTTTTAATATTGTCCCTCCGCCTTATTGCTGCTACTGATGTTGCAGGTTGCAGAGGCTCCTCATCTCCTTCCTCTCCATCATCCGGCATTTTCCTGTTAAGTAGGATGCGTGTTAAAATGATGTGATCTACATTGGTGTTGGATGGGAAAGGCTACCACATTGTCCATGGTATACATCCTTAACATAGGGTGAATGAGAGATGCACTTTGTTTGTCTTGCAGTACTGCATACATATGAGGCCTTACAAGATCATGCAGACATACTTACCATTGCTATATTGACATGATTTGGGCATGTGCTCCACCCGAGCATCATTATTGATGATAGTCCTTCAGCCCATTAGACGTGTACATGTGGGCCACAGTGGCTTAGTCAGTGTCGACATGTGTGACTTGTAGATAATTTGCTGCGCATTTGCTGTGTAGTATGTGACAAATATATGGGACCACACTAACAATGTATGCACAGTCAAATTCAACCCAACACTGATATGTCAATGTGCTTCTACATGATTGAGTGCCTTGTGGTCTGTTGTGTGCTTGAGATGTACTTACTGACCAGTAGGTCATTCCCATAGGTCCCATTCTGGAAACGCTGATTGGAAGATTGCCGGAAGATGAAGGAGTCATCTGCACTGCCCCGGTACTTGGCAAGGGTGTTGATAAAAAGTCAGAGATGGTTCACAGTCAAGAACTCCAGACTAAACACAGCAGGGAGCAGCGCACATATGGACTGTCCTGCAAACTGCTATGGATGGTGTCTGTCATTTTAGAGGCTCCACATACTGCCTCTTCTCGTCTACCTCAACGAGTTTCTCAGCTCTCTTGTCTGTAGGAGTGTTTTTTATACTTTGGAGTAAAATATATATTTAATGGACATATATGAAATGGAGTTACATCTTTAAACCCCCTAGGACTCTAAGAAAGGGTGTCTGAATTGTTACATGGACATTATCCTTACTAAAATTGAGCCTTAAAAAAGTCGTCTTACGATGAAACACGTGTTGGCTGTAGGAATATACGCTTCAATCTACATGTCAACACATCAAGAATTGATCAACCTCTGATATAGACTGTGTCATACTGTCTGTTCCATAGATGCAATTTTTTGTATTAAATCTTTATTGACAACATAGTCAATTGGAACTGTTTTTTTGGGTGCTGTGCTCTGTTGGTTAAAATTTCTGAGTAAGGTTGTGGAGAAAGTTTTCTTTATGTTCTGAGTAACACTGTTGTTGGCACAGTGTTTACATTGAGCACGCCCGTAGACTAAGTGAACTAACATTTGCAAACTCAACAGAGGTGCTGGCGGTTCTCGCAAACCACTGCCATTATTTGTGTGTGACCAGTAGGCCATTCCCATAGGTCCCATTCTGGAAATGCTGATTGGACGATTGCCGGAAGATAAAGGAGTCATCTCAACTGCCCCGGTACTTGACAAGGGCATTGATGAAAAGTCAGAGATGGTTCACAATTGCCTGCACATTAATTGAATAGTTTGCTTCCTGTAGATGTGTGATGTAGCCGCAGGAGGCAAAAGTTGCTCATGTGTGCAGTCCATTACCCCAACACATGTGGGAGTCCTGTAATGGCATAAAAGCCTGGCTGGCTGACATGGGTTGAAAAGTACCTGATGCCAGCATGTGCAGAACAGCGAGTAGTTTTGGCCTGCGGAGATATGTTGGTGCAGCACTGGGATGTTGGCTGCAGCCTTGGCACAATCTGGTGCAGGAGGCGGACAATGGACTCCTTCTTGAGCCTGTAATGGGCAATGGCCTGCTCCTCCCTAAGGTCAATGAGGGTTATCCTCTGACAGTATGTCTTCTCCCTTCTCCTGCGCTGCCTCTGTGGTGGTGGTGGTCTACTAGGTGCTCTGAGCTGCAATAGCAGTTAATGAATGGCATAGTAGAGCTTGCTAAAGTAATTGGGGTCTGTTCTGCTGTTTTACAAGTGTACTAGCATCAGTTTTAAGACCCGCTTTTCCCTAGCTGTAAATAAATGGACCTTGCAGCAGTTTTTAGGTCGAGCCTAGCGCGCATGCTCTGCTCTATGGGAGGCTTCTCGTGAGCACTCCAAACTTCTCCATGTGGCTAGGACTTCCCACACGCATTAGGTTGGTTGTTTTCCTGTGTCATTTATTTTTCGCAGCCTGCAAATGGCTAAAGGCGGGTGCATGTCCCGCCTCTTTAGCAAATGTTCACTCCCACAGCATTTTGCTTGCGGGAGCAAGCAGCGGCGCGCAGGATGGCAGCTGCATTCCTGACACATCTTCCAGTGTGCGCGCACCACTCGCGGTCTTCTTGTTTAGGCATTGTAGTTACAGTAATCTGACCTCCTGCGTCCAAAGTGAGGGCTGTGCTCGCTGCCTCCGAGTCACATGAATGAGGCCGGCTGGAGGCTCCTCGCCAGCTGGCACTGGTCGGCCTGTAGGCGGCGCTGTTGCTGTGGGATCCACTGGTCTTCCACTCTACTCTTCGACATGCTCTATTCCAACAGAGACATATGGCGAAGAGAGTCCCAGAGAAGTCTGAAAATGCATAAATATGTATACTCGGTCTATACCTGCGGAACAAGCGGCGTAACCTTCCTAGGGCAGTGTCCGTGCCTCCTTCTCACCCTGTTGCTCCAGAGCACCGTGGTCCCCTTCCTAGACTCAAGCTCCATCCTGTGCCGCCGCAGGAGAGTGCCACTTGTGTTCGCAAGGCTCAGGCCGATCTGAGTGGCTCCCGGACCGGCCTTCTTCTGCCTCTGTTACCATCCTGCCGGGACTGCGGTAAGTGAGGCAGTGTGACTGTCCCCTTCAGAGGGGCTACCTTGTGCTCCTTCACATCGCGCTGGTGCCTGACGTGGGGCCGAGGGTAAGGCTTGGCTGCTGTCTGCCTCCGCCTCACCATCACAGTCTGACCCTTGCTGCCACCTTACCCCTCAGCTCAGACACCTCATCACTGGGCTCTGCACCGTCCACAGATTGGGGATGAGGTATGGGAGTCTGGGCTCTGGTCCACCTCACCTCTGGGCTCTACACCACCTCAACTCTGGGCTCTACACCACCTCACCCGTGGGTTCTGCACCGTCCACAGATTGGGGATGAGGTAAGGGCGTCTGGTCTCTGACCCACCTCACCTTTGGGCTCTACATAACTTCACCTCTGGGCTCCACACCGTCCATAGATACGGGGATGAGGCATGGCAGTCTGAGCCCTTCCCCCACCTCACCTCTGGGCTCTACACCATCCATAGATATGGGGATGAGGCATGGCAGTCTGACCCCTGTCCCCACCTCACCTCTGCACCGTCCATAGATTCGGGGATGAGACATGGCAGTCTGAACCCTTCCCCCACCTCACCTCTGGGCTCTACACGTCCATAGATCCGGGGATGAGGCATGGCAGTCTGACCCCTTACCCCACCTTACATCTGGGCTCTGCATCGTCCATGGATTCCGAGATGAGGCATGGCAGTTTGACCCCTGCCGCCATCTCACCTTGGGGCTGTACACTGCCCATAGATACGGGGATGAGGCATGGCAGTCTGCCCCCACCTCACCTCTGCACCGTCCATAGATTGGGGAAAGAGGTATGGCAGTCTTGGCTCTGTAACCACCACAGCATAGGGGTTGAGATATGGCAGCCCCTGGGCTCTGCAACCATCTCAGTTCTGGGTTCTACACCATGCACAGATTCGGGGATGAAGCATTGTAGCCTAGCTCTACCTTACCTGTGGGCTCTGCACTGTTCGTATGTCAGGGATGAAGCCTGGCAGCCTGATCTCTGCACAGACCGCAGCTCGAGAGATAAAGCATTGTAGTCTGACCCCTGTACCTACCGGACCCCTGGGCTCTGCATTGTCCACAGGTAGGAGGGACGAGGCATGGTAGCCTGTACTCATCACCCACCTCATTTCAGGAGTGAGGCTTGGCTCTCCATCTACCTCGCCTCAGGGCTCTGTACACACCACAGTTTGAGGGTTGAGATATGGCAACCACTGGACACGGTGATCCAGCGCGAGACCGAAGAAAAAGGGAAAAAGAAGAAAACAAATATATATATATACAGCTATCCTCCCTTCGTCGCAGACCCGACGTCACACTAGCTCATTCACACATGCAGTCATTGGTGGGGCCCATAACACCAACACTCACATGTCTCCACTCACGAGTCTGCACACAGGAGGGATGATGATTTCGCGTTGGACATGTGGGGGGCACCTTATTACCTATAGGGAAGAAAAGTTTTTTTACAAATATACATTAGCATCCACCTATAGATTCCTAATCCTAAACATCAAGGCACTCCACCCACTTGGTCGACGGACCAATTAGTTGGATTGGTTGATGGTGATTTAGAACCAGCTAAAACACATTTTAAGACTCAGAATCCTTTATTCTCTTCATCGAAAAACCACAAACTCGTAATTTCTGTTAATCAAATATTTGTTTATCTAAATATTGTTTGCAATTAATTTCAACATTTATGATTAATCAAAGTTTAGAAATTTAGTCAATTAATACAGATCGCAGGACATTTATATTTACCTATTCTTGCTATCTGGATTTTTCTCTAATTCATTTGGCTCTGCATAACCGAATTAAGCCGTTAATTGTCCAAATAAAGCAGGCCAAAGCTCAAAATCCCAAAGTTCTTTGCTCAGCATGTTACAGTCCCAAAGAGCTCTAAAGACCAGAAATCGTGCAAGCATCTGTCATCGCCTGTAGGGGTCAAAGTGGGTGTGCAGTCTTCGAAACCGCCGAATGCCAGACCCCTCCCTATTCTACTACTCTTTTTATAATACATTTCTTAATAATATGAAACATTTTTAGGTGACGAAAGGCTGTGATTGGCTGATTGGAAAACGTCCGATTTTTATTCTATGTGGGTCTCATGGATTTTGCTGGTTCATTTCCGTAGTTCATGTTGCCCTTATGCAACAATGTTTAAGGTTTGCTTGCATGTTCTAATTGTTCATTTAGACCTGTTTTTACTGACTGAAGTTTGGCAGTCCACCAAGATCCTATCCTTGACCAGGAACACGGTGAACTGAGGTCGTCAGGAAGTTCACGGAGCCATCCGAGTCTGCGCAGTAGGCATTGCGCTCATGAGACTTTGGCCACTTCTGAACTCGATTTCGGACGCTATTTTTAGGTAGGCCCAAATGTCAACTTAAGCGAAACAAACACAAAAGAATAATTATTACAAAGAAATGAGGATTCTAATGTTAAACCCTCACTAATCCCTTTATGTATTAGTATTTTCCTAGCATATAGCAACATTTAAAGCGATAATACTCACCTTTAGGATCCAAACAGGAACGCAAACATCACATAAGCAACGTAAATCATGCGATATCCTATTACCACATGTACTACTATTAATATGCGTACATATTTTAGTTATTAGAGTTATTTTGCCATGCAAATAGCAATTTCCCACGTGTAATTGGTGTATGCAAATGGTTGGTTTAGTTTCATACTGCACTTCGTTAGTAAAATTATAATCAGTAGGTTATATAGTTAGTATTTTCATGCAAAATAGAGGAGGTATACAAAATTTTGTTTTACCTGCTCCATCAATCCCCCCTCTGGTGATTTTTAATATCACCACACTACCTTAAAATTTTGTAAAATTTGTAAATAGAAATGAATTCAGTTCTCTTAATATTTTGTTAGATCACATGACTGTTTCTCCTGTCTCTTCTTCTCTTGTCTTTTTATACATATTCTCTTTCCACTCTTCTAATTCTACCTCTTCAAATTCTCTTTCTTTTCTTTCTTTCTCTCTTTTCTTTACAGTTTCTCTTTTTATTTCGTATTTTCCTTCTTTTGCTACATAGACATCCTAATCTCAGAATTAATACTAGAATAATCACACATGTTACTGGAAATAATATCTTACCAATAAAGGTACTACCTAGTTTTAGTAAAATGTCTTTAATAGTAGAAAACTTTTTTCCAATCTTTTCCCAAATGCCTTCAACCTCCAGTGGAACAATCTCCTCATGCAAATCAGTTATATTCTTTATGTACGTCTTTAAATCTTGACTTTCGTCAGGAATGTAAGTACAACAATGTTGAACTTTCAGCATTCTACAGACTCCACCCTCTTTTGCCAAAATTATATCAAGGGCAAGTCGATTTTGCATTACCATAGCTCTCATGGCAACCATTTCGGTATTTACCAATAAAAATCCTCCAGCAGTGCTTGTTGACAAGCCATCCACTACTGTTGATAATTTTCTAATTTTATGTGCATTCAGAGATATTCCAACTGCTGGTATCAATGCTCCAAAAATGTCCCCTACAATTTCTGACCAAGATTCTCTTTTCCTACGTGTCAGTTGTCTACCTATCTCGTGTGCACCATCTTTTCCTCTTCCCACATGAAATATCTTTGGGAAACCAGGCCTAGATAACATGTTCCATACCAATGGTCAGGTAATCGATAATAAGCTTTGTTCCCACAGATAAACTATAATCCAGGAAAAACCGGATCATTTTCTCCTTTAAATCCCCATCCACCCATGATTCTATAAGTATCATGGCAATCACTTGTGCCTACAAAATAGTTATCATATGCAGTTTGATTTCTTCTAATACACAACTTTCCTTTCTGAGCCCAATCTAGAGCCATTGTTGGACTAGCTTCTCCTTTCAAATGTTTTTCTCTTTCAACATCCCAAACTGTCTTTTCTTCTTTTCCCTCAGGTACCTTATTTTGCATTTTTAATCTCCTTTCTTCTACCATATCTAAGAAAGTCTTCTCCTCTCTTTTCAGACTACAAGTTAGATTATTTCTAAATATTGACTCTAATGTTAATTCTTTAGTTTCTAAGAAAAATTCACCTAACACTTTAGCAGGTTTTACTTTCTTCAGTTTGTTGACTACAGATACCTGTGAAAATATGTTATCTACAACTGAAAAATAATATTCTAGTTTCCCTATTTTGTAAAACAAACTTGCTAATACACTACATGTTATTCCATATGTCACTGGGAGGTGATGGTATGTCACTCCCTCAGACACTGATGCAGGCAACTGCATGCAGACATAACAATCCCTCACATCCATCGTCTTCACATATTCTTATAATAATCTTGAAAAAACATTGTTAGAGAAGTCAGTTATGGACCTATCTTTATGTAAATAATTTCTATCTATTTTAGTCGGATAAATCTTTTGAATCTTTTCTACATTAGTCTTATTCTCACTATGACCTTCTACTGTTTCTAATGTAACCTTAAATGAGACCATTAAAGCTAACGCACTCCACAGAAGCATTAGTAATCCTGTACACCAACACCACATTTTGCACCATCTTCTAAGGAACACACATTTAGATTTTCTACTTTCTGTGTTTGCCATTTCGGAAAATGATCAGTGTCTTTTGACTTAGCCTCTTCTACTTCACAACTAATTTTGTCCAACCCAAGGCTCTAAGCACCTACTTGGTTCTTTTCAGTCTTTTTTTCGGTAAATTTCAAGTTTCTCCTTTCAGAGCACTTTTGTTTCTTCAGTTTGGCATTTGATCGTCTTTTACTTTCCTCTCACAATCTTGATTCAGAATTTCCTGAACATCCGTCTCTTCCCCGATGTCGGACAAGATAACTCTCAGGATTTCCGATTCTTCGTCTTCCTCAACCACTTCTGGTATAGTCACCTCTAGATCTCCTTGGCTGTCTGCCTCTTCTCGTACCTCAGGAAGTGCCACATACGACCATTCTGGCATTTCTTTGTCACTGTCCTCCGATTCAGTTCCAACTTGACTCTTACTTTCAGTAATTCTTCTTTCCACCACTTTCTTTTTCTTATCTACTTCTGTCCCTCCTCGTGGTTCTTCCACACAATCTTCCTGCTGACTAGCTGTCCCTTCTTCTACCTGGATGTATGGTTTCCCAACATCTCCTCGGGGGTCTTCTACGACAATCTTTCCCTCACTCTCTGTATCTGGTACCTTACCATCTATTTCTGTTATTTCAGGTGGAATTTCTCTTGAATTTTCATTCGGAACTTCTTTATCAAGAATTTCTTTGACAGTCTCTTTACTATTTTTATTTTCACTCTTATGTGCTTGTATTGGTTCAGTATCTGATTCTGAGCTGGTGTCAGAAATCTGCAATTTTCTTCTTAATGGAAGATTCTCTGGTGCAATATCTGGACTTGGTTCTGACTCCCCCCTTTCAGGAGTTTGTCTTGTTCTTATTTCTTCCGTATCTGATTCAAAACTTGTATCTGATTCTTCAAAGTATTCTCCTTCCTTGTTATCCACTAGATTTGGAATTCACAAGGTGTGACTAGCATGAACCCAGTTCTTCACTCCTGCACATTTTACAGTTGTCATCGTGGTCAGGATCACCTGACGATGCACTTTTATTCTCACCCAGTCACCTGGGCTCAGATCATGAGCTGGCTTCTTTTCAAGAGTGGTGGCATCCAATCCAACCTGATGAAACACAGAATGAACGGAATCAGCCAACCCCTTGCAATAATCCAACACCAAGTCATCGGATGTAGGCAATAACTTGTTGACTGGTATGAAAACATGTCGCATTGCTCTCCCCATCACTATTTCGTGAGGACTCAAGCCTGTATTCCTATCTGGAATAGATCTTATATTCATGAGTACCAGAGGCAAGACATCAGGCCATTTTAAACCTGTGGCTAAACACATTTTTCCCAGTCTGTTTTTAATGGTGCCATTTACTTGTTCCACCGCACCAGAAGCCTCTGGGCGATAGGCACAATGTAGTTTTTGTTGTACATTCAATGCTTCACAAATTAGTTTCATGATTTCATTATGGAAATGTTTTCCTCTATCCGACTCGATCGTGACTGGGAAACCAAACCTAGGAATGAACTCTCTCAATAATAGCTTGGCTACTGTAATTTCATCACTCCTTCTTGTCGGGTAGGCTTCCACCCATCGAGAGAACAGACAAACCATCACTAGAGCATACCTCAACCTGTTGCAGGAGGGCATTTCAATGAAGCCAATCTGCATTCTTGTGAAAGGCCCTCCTTCTCGTTCTATAGTTCCCAGACTTACCACTGTTTTTCTTCCAGGGTTGAATTGCTGACATATAAGGCATCTTTGACAAAGGCTTTCAGCTACAAGTCTAAATTTTGCATTATACCATGTTTGTTTGAAAAGTCCGATCATAGCATCTCTTCCTATATGTGCTTGTCCGTGATACATCCGTGCCATGGTAGAAACCATGCTATCAGGCATAACTGGTCTTCCATCCCGATAAACCCACACATGATCTGTTTCCCGTGGTGCACATCCTGCTTTTACCCACTGTCTTTTCATCATCTCCTGCTTCTTCCTGCAACTGCCTCACTTCTTCCCATGTATTCACAGTGTTAGTAAACAACAAGGGACATGAATTCATTTCTTTTTCTCTTCCACGATTGACTGAGTTCTGATTTCGTGCACAATACTGAGCCATGTCGTTGGCAAACCGGCTGCCAGCTGAAATATAATCGGCGGACTTGGCATGCGCAGCACATTTCACCACTGCTAACTGCTTAGGCAGATGTATCGCCTCAAGCAATTTTCCAACCACTTCAGCATTCCTTATAGGAGTTCCACTTAATGTTAAAAACCCTCTTTGGGACCAAATTTGCCCAAAGTCATGCACTACACCGAAGCCGTATGGACTATCGGTTATCACAGTCACTCTCACATTCTTTCCCAACTTGCATGCTCTTGTTAATGCAAAAAGTTCAGCAACATGGGCTGATTTTACTCCTTTCAGACAAGATGCTTCCAGTACAGCTGCTAACGTACATACTGCATACGCTGCACTCAGAATTCCCTCATCCGTTCTCAAGCATGATCCATCCATTGTCACTTTCTGTCAAAGGTACATCTTTTATATCAGGACGTGGTTTAGTACAGAAATCAAGTACTTCCAAACAGTCATGATTCACATCATCTCTGACTTCCACATTCTCAGCATCAGGTAGCAATGTTGAAGGATTCACATTCAGACATCTCACAAGGCTCACATTTGTCACACCTAAGATGACTTTCTCGTATTTAATCAGATGACTATGCGTCATGAACTGAGTGCGGGTCCTTGTTAAAAGGATTGCCACATCATGAGGTACAAACATTCTCACAGGCTATCCCATCACAATTCCTTCACCCTGTTCCAGACTCTTACAAGTAGCTGCTACAGCTTTCAAACAACCAGGCAATGCTACAGCTACAGGGTCTAACATAGCTGAAAAATATGCAATTGGTCTCCTCAATTTTCCGTGTTTCTGTATTAACACAGAAAGTGCACATCCATTTCTTTCACTGCAATAGAGCTCAAATTCTTTTTCATAGTCAGGCATGCCAAGAGCTGGTGCTTCACACAACCCATCTCTCAATTGTTTAAAAGCCTTCAACTCTTCTTTATTTAATTCAATGGGATCTTTTACATCACTTCTTGTCAAGCGTACCAGAGGTTTTGCAATCAAAGAGAAATTACTAATCCACTGACAACAATATCCAACCATTCCAAGAAACATTCTCACTTCTCTTTGAGTCATTGGGGCTCTCATTCCTTTTATTATCTTGATTCTATCTGCAGTTACTTTTCTTAATCCTTTTTCAATTTTGTGGCCTAAATATTGTATTTCTTTCTGACAGAATTGCAATTTTGATGGGGATTCTTTAAGTCCTCCATCTGCCAAATGATTCAACAATGCAATGGTATCCACTATACAAGCTTCTCGAGTTCTCGATGCCACAAGTAGGTCATCGATATATTGGACCAGTACCGAACTTTCAGGCATTTTTAAATCTTCTAAAGACTTTTTCAAAATCTGATTAAATATTGAGGGACTCTCTGTATACCCCTGTGGGATTCGGCACCATGCCAAAATACGTTCGCCTAACCGGAATGCAAAAATCTGTTGGCTGTCAGGGTGCAATGGAATGGAAAAGAAAGCATGACACAAATCAATCACTGTGTACCATTCTGCATCGTGAGGAATCTGATACAAAATCACAGATGGATTCAGTACAATGGGACAACATGATACAACAATTTTATTTATTTTTCTCAGATCTTGTACTATTCTAAAAGTTCAGTTAGGCTTTTTCAGACCCATAATTGGTGAATTACATGGACTGCTCATTATTTCCCTCAAAATACCTTGTTCAATCGTTCTCTCTATTATAGGAGTGACTCCTGCAATTATCTAGGGTGTCAATTTGTACTGTGTAATATTTGGGTAACTTACTCCTTCCTTTACAGCAACTTTTACGGGTTCTACATTTTTCATTAATCCCACATCTTCTCCTGTGAAATCCCATACCTCCGTCTTTACTGTGTTTTTCAAATCTTGAGGCAATTCCTCGGGGTCAAATACAGTAAATGCCTCGGTAATCTCAGGTTCCATATTAGCTATAGTCATTTTGTACAGTACGTCCTCATCAGGAATATTGTGCAGTTCATTATGCACAGCAAATCTCTCCCTAACAAATTTACAGGGCTTGAATCGCACACGACAAAACGGTGCATTTCAGAAAATTTCCCTATGTTAACTTTAACGGGTTCAGTGAGCTAAGTTTTTATCTGTCTGTTGGATACTCCAACTACTTAGATCGTTTCATCCGAGAGAGGAAGATTTTTTACATCAGCTGACCTAACAGTTGAACGAGTAGCACCAGTATCTACTAGGAAAGTAATGTTTTCGTCATTTACCTTTCCATCCACAAAAGGGCCTGTCTGGTCTACTTCTAGAGTTGCGCCAAGTACGCACTCTTCTTCCTCCCCTCGGCACCGTCAATAGCTTTCTTCTGACTCACTCTCATCGCGTTGTAGCCAATACTGCGAAACAGCGGCAGCTTAGTTACCTGTTCTTTGTTGTAGAATCCTGTCTCATTACTGCATTTCTGTGGAAAAGGCAGTTTTGGCGCCTGACTCTGTTGGGCAACAACCTGCTGCTGTCACTGCGGTTGACAACTCACCTCATTCTGCACCTGTGGATTCAATGATGCATTATCACCATTAGCACTTGGGGGAAATGTACACTCGTTTCTCCAATGCCCTATTCTTCCGCAATTATGACATGGCCATTTCTTTTTGGCTTCATCTAGACTAATTTGTCCTTTCCTTTTCCCAATGTTAGGTTTTTGTCTCATGCCCGTACCATTTACTTGTTCAATCAATTGAGCTTCCTGTCTTTCTGCCACTTTTACTTGAGCACACATGGCATTTTCTTTTAATTTACGCTGCTTTGCTTCAATCTCATCAATAAAATATTTTGCATGTCTCAGTACTTCATCTATCTTTCTATTTTGCCAGTCTACTGTATGCTGTTTAATCATTTCACTTACTTCAGGTCGCAACCCATACACAAATCGATATACAAAATGACTCAAATCCTTCACACTCAAATTTTCATCACCACTGTATTGCTTAAAAGCGAGTATCAATCTCTCGTAATATGCGTGTACGGATTCCTTCACATCTTGATGAGTTCTATCAATTTTTACCCAATCAGTTTCTTTAGGAGATACTTTATTTTACAGAAAGGTAACTATTTGTTCATATTTTCTCATTACTTCTGGATCGGGGCACCTGTTTTTGGATCTCTAGGTTATTCTTGAGTAGGCCAACCTATTGTAATTTTACATTCTGCCCATAGGTCTGCTGGTACAATTATGTCAAATAAACTATTCAAATCAATCCATAGTACTTTTGACAATTTTACAAACCGGTCTACCTGCCTGTACCATTCAACCAGCTTCTCGCGCAAGCGAGGAAAGTCATTGGTGAATGATAAAATATCTTGTCTGGTCCAGGGGACTTGTACATAGCCTCCACCTGGAATCTCCCTCATGGGACATTCAGTCACTACCTTTTCTTTTTCTCTTACAGGTTAAGCTGCAAACGTTTTGTCTGTTGCATCGTCTCGTTTTCGAAACCATCTACTTTTCCATTTGTCTACATCGCCCCATTTTCTCAGTAAAATAATTAAGTCTTTAATCTGAGTTGTTCGTCCTGTAGTATTTAAATTTTCAATATCTTTTTCAGAAAAGTCTACTCTGTATGGTTTTTGTAATGACTTTACCTTTTCAAAGTCAATATCCATTTCACTTGCTACTTCTTCTAATCTTTCATGTAAATTTCTTGCTCTCCACGTTATACTTTTGCATAGAAACATTAATTCTTCATCCTGATATGCTTTTAATTTTTCGGTTGGAATAGTTCCTACTATTAATTCTTCCAAAACTATTTTCAATTTAGACACATCTAAAGGTCGAGGCTCAGCATCTTTTTGCTGTAAACTCCTTAACCATTCACCTAATTCACCAGAAGTAGGAACTACAGGAATCATTTCATTTCGTGTTTGTTCTAAGCTTTTTGGTAACCCTGGTACTGATTCTGTCGTCATTATTGCTCTATATGCTAGACTCTGATTTATTGTCAAATTTTTAGGAGTACTTTGTTCAGAAATTCCTACTGCTTGTCCCCATGAATTTTCTCTTGAACCTCTTCTTTGTATTTCATTTTCTTTATTACTGTTATAAGGAATCGTCAGACAACGCTCACTATCCTTTTGTTTATCGAAAATAGGCATTACAGGAACAGTTACAGCTTCCATGTTTTTAGTCAATTCCTTAATCTTTTCAGTTAAGTCTAAAGAAGTTCTGGCTAATTCTGCTGAATTTTGATTTGCCATTTTACTAGGTTGTGTATTTTCTGTTTCTCAAAAGGGATTATTTCTTCCTACCTCATGTGGTATTGATTCAAATGTTATATTCTGTGGTGATTCTTTTACTGGAGCACTTGGTGTCAATGTCGAATTTGGTTGATATGGGGGTGGATTTTTATAAAACATGTCCTCAAGAACATTATCCTCCGACTCATGCACACTATACTTATAACCTTCTGATTCTGTATTATTTCTCTTTTCTTTACATTTTCTACTAGTAGTCTCTTCGGCATTTCTCATCGGGAACATACCATCAGTCATATTTGCACTTCGCCATCTCCTCATTCTATCATCATGATTATCTTGTTCACACGGTCTACCAAACATATATTTGTACCTTCCGCCACTCCGCTGTCGTTCTCTGTCATACATCTCATCTTCCCATTCTGTCAATGCTTCAAACGGAGTAGGTCTAGGTCTTGGTTCTAGTTTCATCATTCTCTCTCAAATTCCTCAATACCGCTAAATTCAATGAACCATGTTCCGGTAATGCTAAAACTCCATCATCTTTTGTATACTTTGCCCAATTGTCTAACCAAATACATGTATGATAGCCATATTTCGCAACCATAAAGGATGCAGGTGATTTCGGTTTCTCCTTTTTAAATAAGTTCTTGATCTTTCCGAACCAGGACTTTTTCTCTCTCTCTGGTGATTTGTAATACATAATTTTCTCTTCTTATTATCGCTAGATTTCTTCTACGACTATTCTGTTTGTCTTATGGAATGGAATGGAATGGAAAAGCATTTATAGAACGCATGGCTACCCGGAGGCATCCCAGCGCTAATAACTGACTGTAGGGGGAACCAGAAGCTAAGGAAAGAGATAAGATTGTATTTGCTTCCGAAAGGTCATGTGGTCAGGGGTGGTACGTAAGTGAAGAGGTAAAGCGTTCCAGAGTTTAGAGGCGTTATAAGAGAAGAGCCTGCCACCACTTCTAGACCTCTTAATCCTAGGGATCTCAGTCAGATGCAGATCATCTGATCTGAGTTTACGCTTGGCTTTGTATGGGCGAATCATGGTGGAAATTGACGGAGGACCGAGTCCCTGCCTTATTTTATGCACTAGGCATAAGGACTTGAATTGAATTCGTTCCTGAACCGGGAGCCAGTGGAGGGAGCGAAGTGCCGGTTCAGCTGACAGTCTATTAGAGACTCCCATTAGGAGTCTCGCTGCACTGTTCTGCACGGATTGTAGTTTCTTGATTGCTGAGATGGGAGCGCCCAAATACAGGGCGTTCCCATAATCCAGTCTAGAAAGGATTAATGACTGAATTAGTACTTTCTTAGCTGTGGATGGAAGGAGAGGTAAGACCTTTCGGGCCATTCTAAGTAGGCCATAACAGAGGGCTGCTGTTTTCCTGGCTTGCATTCTGAGGCTGAGGTCCTGGTCCAACCATACCCCCAGACTCTTGATTTCTGATTTTGGGATAGGGGCTGAGCCCATACATGATGGCCACAGCTGGCTGGGGTTATAACGGAGGGAATTACCTAAAATCATAATCTCGGTTTTTCCTCCGTTGAGCCTAAGTTGGGAGTCATCCATCCAGCTTGAGATGTCATTCAAGCAGGAGTGGAGGATGTGGATTTCCTGTTAGGTTTGGGTAAGTCTGACCACTAGCTGGGTGTCATCAGCATAGGTGATAATTCGGATTCCGTAAGGTTCTATTTTGGCTGCCAAGGGGGACATATACACGTTGAATAAAGTCGGGCTAAGCGAAGAGCCCTGGGGCACCCCGTTCGGCAGGTGTATGGGTTTGGAAACCGTGCTTTCATTGAAAACCTGGAAGGTTCTACCCTCCAGGAAGGATGATAGCCACTGGAGTGCCGTGCCACTGACACCTATATTCCTGAGACGCCGGATCAGAGTCAGGTGATTCACCGTGTCAAAGGCGGCGCTCAGGTCAAGGAGTATAATGGCCGCCGATCCTCCAGAGTCCAGGATCTTCCTGATTTCTTCCACCACTGCCAGTAGTGCAGTCTCAGTGCCTTGGCGTGGACGGAAGCTGGTTTGAGAGGGGTGGAGCAGGCCATGATTCTCGAGAAACCCTGAAAGAGTTACATTTACGTGTTTCTCAGTGATCTTACTGATGGCCGGGAGAAGGGATATGTGGCGATTGTTGCCTGGGTCGGTCGGGTCCCGATTAGGTTTCTTTAGAAGAGCTCTTACCCTCGCCTCTTTCCACCTGGAAGGAACTATTCCCGTGGTAAGTGAGGCGTTTATCAGGCTTATTATATGCGGTGCTATTATGGGGGTGACCTGTTTCAAGATGTTCAGTGGCGCCGGATCGGCCGGGGAGCCGCTCTTTACGGTGGTCCAAAGGGAGTTAAAAGTTTCCTGTGTCAGGTGGGAGATCTTTCAGGATGAACTCTGTTTGGAGATCCATGTACAGTTTGGGGGGGGGGGGGGGGAGAGTCTTCCTCGATCTTAGTTGGGAGAGATTCCAGGATAAGCTGAACATTATTACTAAAGTATTTGGCGAGAACTGTTCGCCTGAAATATCGGGGGCTGCTCTGGGGGGAGGGGCTTTGAGAAGATTTTTAATGATATTAAAAGTTTCTCTGGAGGAGTTGGGTGCTGCTAAAATTCTGTTTTCATAATACGAGGCTTGGGCTTTCCTTAATTCTGTTTTATAGGCAAGAATAGATGATCTGTATTCCTATTTTTTTGATGGTAGGAAGTCTTTCCTCCAGTGTCTTTCCTTTACTTTACATTGCTGCTTTAAGACACGTAATTCTGGTGTGAACCATGGTGCGTCTCACGGCCCTGCCAACTTCTTTATCCTGGTTTTTGGAAGGACCGTATTAAGTGACTCTTCAATCCAACAGATGAAGTCTTGTTAGCCTTTCCAGGACATTGGGATGTGCTAGGTTTTTTCTTTTCTAGTTCCTGAGACCATTTGTCCAAGGGAAGCTTGTTCCAACGGCGACCGAATGTCCAGGACGGTTGCACCTTGGGCCTAATTGTCTGAGGAGACCAGAGAAGTTTTATAAGGAAATGGTCTGTCCAGGGTAATGGAGTGGGTTCAGTTACCTTCAGGTCGGATAGATTAGAAAAAGCTTGGCCGAGCAGGTGTCCTCTTATGTGTGTCGACTTATTAATCCAATCGTAGCGCGACTCACACTAACGCACCAATCCGGAGCGTTTATGTCACTTTTGCAATTCTCCAATCCCAGCGCGACTCTCACTAACGCACCAATCCGGGGCATCTACGTCACCCTGTTATTCTCCACTCGTAGCGCGGCTCACACTAACGCACCAATCAGGAGCGTCTTCGTCCCTCACTAACTAACCAATCCCAGCGCTGTCTTTTCTGACGTCTGCTTTTCTCGCTACTCTTGCTTCTGCTGACCCCTCCTTTACAAAATTTATCGCCAAACTTTCTTACATTCACTTTTTACTCAAATTCTGTTAGTAACGACATACATACGCCACCATTATCTGTTTCGCTAACAAAAGGATAGTCTTGACCTTTTTCACAAGAATTCCGTCTTTCCCGAGAACAGTGCGTCAATCTACCCTACTACGGAATCATTACATCCGTCGATAAAGTAGCACTTCCCTCTACCTTACCCTTCTAGCAAGCATTAACTAACCGTTTCTCTGGAAATAAGACACCTGTTGGAGACGCTCTGCTCCTGAGAAATAAAACCAGAGTTTCACAATTGAGTCGAATGCCGTTTCATTTACGCACATTCATACGGAAAAATGCAGTTCATTTACACAGAATCCTGTCTTTCCCGAGAGCAGCGCCTCAATCTGCCCTACTACAGAATTATAACACTCGTTAATAAAGTAGCATCTACTTTACCCTTCTATCAAGCTTAGGGAACACCTATTACCTTTCCAGTGATAAGCGTAATCAGAGTTCACGTGAACTCCTGTTACTTAAGACCAGGATTTCACACGTGGCCTTCGCTACCCATACACCTCCTTCGCACAGAAATGTCCTTAACGATAACACACGACGATGTTACCAAATTGAACCCAGACAATGCGTCGTGCAACTTCAATCGTCACACGTTTTCCCCGTGTACCTACAGGGCAACAAACAATTCACCATGTGACTTCACTTGCCACAAGGCATCCGACTTCCTACATCCCAGAAGTCTTCAAAAACAACATAGAACTCAACGCGACTCATCATAGAGTGTTAATACATAAACCAATACTCATCCAAACATCCGCAATCAATAATCAATATTCAAAAAATAAGAAATCAATAAGCAGTGATCAAATCTATGAGCAATAATCACCAAACCAATGCAATAAAACCATCATTCTGCTACCAGAAAAACTGATCCAGCGCGAGACCGGAGAAAAAGGGAAAAAGAAGAAAACAAATATATATATACAGCTATTCTCCCTTCGTCGCAGACCCGACGTCACACTAGCTCATTCACACATGCAGTCATTGGTGGGGGCAATAACACCAACACTCACACGTCTCCACTCACGAGTCTGCACACAGGAGGGATGATGATTTTGCCCTGGACATGTGGGGGGGGGGGTACCTTATTACCTATAAGGAAGAAAATTTATTTTACAAATGTACATTAGCATTCACCACCTATAGATTCCTAATCCTAAACATCAAGGCACTCCACCCACTTGGTCGACGGACCAATTAGTTGGATTGGTTGATGGTGATTTAGAACCAGCTAAAACACATTTTAAGACTCAGAATCCTTTATTCTCTTCATTGAAAAACCGCAAACTCGTAATTTCTGTTATTCAAATATTTGTTTATCTAAATATTGTTTGCAATTAATTTCAACATTTATGATTAATCAAAGTTTAGAAATGTAGTCAATTAATACAGATCGTAGGACATTTATATTTACCTATTCTTGCTATCTGGATTTTTCTCTAATTCATTTGGCTCTGCATAACCGAATTAAGCCGTTAATTGTCCAAATAAAGCAGGCGGAAGCTCAAAATCCAAAAGTTCTTTGCTCAGCACGTTACAGTCCCAAAGATCTCCAAAGACCAGAAACCGTGCAAGCATCTGTCATCGCCTGTGGGGTCAAAGAGGGTGTGCAGTCATTAAAACCGCCGAATGCCAGGCCCCTCCCTATTCTACTACTCTTTTTATAATAAATTTCGGGATAACATGAAACATTTTTAGGCGACGAAAGGCTGTGATTGGCTGATTGGAAAACGTCCAATTTTTATTCTATGAGGTTTTCATGGATTTTGCTGGTTCATTTCCGTAGCTCATGTTCCCCTTATGCAACAATGTTTAAGGTTTGATTGCATGTTCCAATTGTTCATTTAGACCAGTTTTTACTTGACCAGGAAAACGGTGAACTGAGTTCGTCAGGAAGCTCACGGAGCCATCCGAGTCTGCGCAGTACGCATTGCGCTCACGAGACAGTGGCCACTTCTGAACTCGATTTTGGATGCCATTTTTAGGTAGGCCCAAATGTCAACTTAAGCGAAACAAACACAAAAGATTAATTCATACAAAGAAATGATGATTCTAATGTTAAACCCTCACTAATACCTTTATGTATTAGTATTTTCCTAGCATATTGCAACATTTAAAGCGATAATACTCACCTTTAGGTTCCAATCAGGAACGCAAACATCACATAAGCAACGTAAATCATGCTATATCCTATTACCACATGCACTACTATTAATATGCGTACATATTTTAGTTATTAGAGTTATTTTGCCATGCAAATAGCAATTTCCCATGTGTAATTGGTGTATGCAAATGGTTGGTTTAGTTTCACACTGCACTTCGTTAGTAAAATTTTAATCAGTAGGTTATATAGTTAGTATTTTCATGCAAAATAGAGGAGGTATACAAAATGTTGTTTTACCTGCTCCATCAACGGCAACCATCTCAGCTCTGGCTCCACACTTATCACATCTCTGGGTGAGGCCTGGCACACTGGGCTCGACGGCCACTGCAGCTCTGGGTTCTGCACCCACCTTATATTGTTTACTAGGGCTCGACACCCAGCTCAACTCTGTGCTGCCCGTTACTCCACAATGACTCTGTGTACACTACAGCTCGGGGGATGAGGCCAGTGTTGTAATTGATATCAAAGGCATCGTTACACCATTTCCTATGATGTATGCTAATTAGTTCTAATTCCTAAAACCATGAGAACTCTGTCATCAAGCGTAGGCATATGACTTGATTCCTCACTGGGCTTTATTTACACTTACCACAACTCTCCAATGGGCCTTGGCAATGCGCTGAGCCACAGTAACTCTGGGATAAAGCATGACGAGGGCACCAGATCTCTGCAACCACAGAGCTTGGTGATGGGGAATGACCGATTTTTGGCTCTACCCCAACTACAGCTTCCATAAAGTTTTTATTTTTCAATGTCGCCTCTCTATAGCACACAAGCCAACCTGGTCTGCTGTCCGCGTGAGGGTGGTCCCGCCAGGACAGACTTACAGGCACTGTGCGGACTCTCATCAAACTTTAAAAACTGACATATCAGCCCGGTATCCCTTCCTCTTCGATGGGTCTCGCGTTGTTACCCCCCTCCCCCCAGTCCCCTAAGTCCCCCCCTTTAACAGATGGTGTCTTTCACACGTACTCACTTGTTTTCGCTAGTGGTGTGAATATTTGAGAAGATTTTTCCTTCCTACTTTGTGAAGTTTTTTGCAACCTTTGCAACCTCAGTGAACGTCACAAAGTTTGTAGTATTTTGCAAAAAAAACGACTAACTGAAAAGAGGAGAAAAACTCAAGAAAAAGTCCACTCTTAGCTGGCAAATTGCATTTAAAAACTGATTTTGGAGACAGTCCTAAAAAAGCTTAAGATCCTCCTTCTAAAGGCTGCTCAAATCCCACTTCTCATTTGCCGTGCCCTTGCTAGTGTGTGTCAGCTGTGTATATACGAAGTGACCTCTCAAACATGCCTGCCCATTCTAAGGGGGGGCAGGGACATTTTCTTACTGCTGTGGTGAATAGTATAGTAAACGTAGTCCCATGCGCCCATAAGATATGGGGTACTCTCTGCATCCTCGTGGGAAAAGTAAACAAACATTTGCAATGCACTAGGTCTCGCAATTGCGAGATTTTGACCCATTGGCATTGTAAATGACAGAGCCATTTATTTATGTGTTTAAAAAACCTGCAATAATAAAACTCATTGTTATTTACAATACAATATTACTTATAGAAGCATCAAATTCTACAAAACTAATAACACGCCCCAAAGGCGAGACCTACTGGCTATGCCAATGCTTGTTTAGTATTAGCATTTCAGAAAACCCTTGTACATATGGGGGCGTGAGTTTTGCGGGTGTCTTTCCAGGGGAACGCCTACCTTGCATATTATTTTTGGTAAACACCGCTAGCTGAGCGGACGTAAAAAAAGTAGGCGCTAGCTGTGGAAAAGTAATGCTAGAGGGCTCTGGTGTCACTTTGAAAATAAGGCGGTAAAAACAACCCACCAAACCATCAAAAAAATGATGGTACGACAGCGTTAAAGCCTTGTAAATATGCCCCCCTGTGTCTTATTCTGAGAAAGGAGATTCCTCAATAGTTCTATGGTTCCAAAGGCGGTAGTTTCCTATAGGAGCAGTAAATAATGGTCATGGGTTACCTCTGATCAGTGTGGATGAACAGTTGCAGGCTTCTGAATAATTCTGAGACAATTTCCCTCCTGCGCTATGTCTATCACCCATTGGACTATGTTTGAGGAAAAGTTCTCAATCATCAGCCTACAGGTATAGTGTGGTCAGGGCATGGAGGTGGGGGTGAGCCAAACTGAATCAGTGTTTAGAAGGAGCTGTGTCCCTGCCTTAGGACCCCCTTCCAAGGCCTTGATTGGAGCCACAAAAAACACCTCTTGCAAAAATCAAGTCCTGAGTGTTTTGTCTGTCTTGCTGCTGAACTGTCTCCGGTGAGCCTAATAGGATTGATAGGGTGGGGGTAGAAAACACAGTGATGATGACCCTGTCTGTGGTAGTAGAAGTATATGTAAAAGGACTTTACTAAGTGCTTAATTTGAGCCGGTGGTTTCTGTTGCTCAGCACCGGTGTTTAACTGTCAACACCAGCACTTATGACAGCCTGCCACGTGGTGGTGGTGTTTGTCTAATTTAGAGGTGAGCACAACAGTTGTTTATTAATCCGATATCCATTAAAATGGCTAATACCAGTCATCCAAGCCATTCTTTTGGCGTTGGGGTCCTGGAACTGTTTGAATTGTCTCACTTATAGGAGGATAATGGTTAGTAGTTGTGTTGGTACTGTCATTGGCAGAGATGGCAGGAGCAATTGGTAGTGCAAGCTGCAGTTGCCTACTGTAGAGGGTCCTGTCACTTATTTATTTCTTTACAACCTAAGTACTGACTTTACTCGTTGTAGCGCTCCAATAGATTTGGTCTCTCTGTAGCTTTTTATGATCTCTAAGATCAAATCTAACTTGGGGACATATTGATATTAGCCATTGAAAGTCATACTGGGGCGGAGCCAAGATGGCGAGCGAGTAAGACGTGTCTCGCTCTCCCGCCGGCCCGACCTTGGCCTAGCCCGGTAAACCCTGGTTCTATTGTCTGTTATGACCCTGACAGAGGTCTGAGAGAGCCTCATGACCTCCCGGCACCGAGCGGCGATGGAGGAGTGGTAGTGCTTCAGGCCCTACGACACGGAGGAGCGGTGGCCTAGCACCGGGGCATGTGCCACGAGACAGACGGCTGATGGAAGTGGAGGAGAGTTCTGACTTGGGGCCCTCTGCTCCTGGGATCGGCTCTATCCTTGCTCGAGCTGTGTTGGGGGAGCCAGTGGAGGACCCCTGGCTAGTGGAGAATCCTGGGGAAGCAGGAGTGCCCCAGGTAAGTGTTGCCGCACCCGCTGTGGCTCATTGCAGTGGAAGCATGAGGAGGCGCTTCGCTGGTTGGTGCTTCATTGACTGGTGTGGATGAGCCCTGCGTGCTCGCTGGCCTGGTGAGGTGTTGGAAGCTCAGAGGAGGTGTAGACGGGAGACATGAGAGAGAGCCTATGGAGCTGTGAGCTTACCTATTTAATGGCCAGTGAGTGAGGGGTGGCCTCTGGGAGGAGCGGACAGCAAAGAGGCCTGGCCGCAAGAGTGAGATGGGAGCCCTGGGCCTAAGTACCATGGCTTGAGTGAGCCGATTTTGTGGATTGGGCGGAAAGCCCCCCACAGAACTCTGAGCTGAGGCCCCAGGTCCTCCTGTGGCATGAGACGTTGACGAAGTGACGGAGCCTGTATGACCTGCGAGCCTGTGATCAGGAGAGGCTGGGCGGTGCAAGAGAGCAGCCCCCGGTGCTCCTAGGGCAACATGAAGCGGTGGACGCTCCGCCCAGGGCTGCCATCGGGCCCTGAGATGCAGTCTGATTAAACATCTCCAGGAGGGTGGAAGAACTGTGGGATGCTCTCCTCTCCATGTCAGTGATCCGCAATGGGTGCTAAATCCTAAGGAAGGTTTGTCCTTATTTTCTGCCCTGCTGAGTGGGTCCGCCGGGGAAGTTGACAAACCTGTGGAAGAACTTGTGGACTTGCTGTGGCGCTGCTGGTGAGGCAATCTGAGGCAAGTATTGCTCCTCCCGCTGCAGCCTCCTCAGTGGTTCAACTTCAGATACAATCCACTCCCACAAGGAACCATCTGATCATTAAGTGCACCATCCCTTGCATTTAAAGAAGGCTGACAAAGATGACTTCAACTTGCAATATTTCCACAAGATATGTTTGCAAAGACGTCTGCTCCCTAGCCCCCTAGGGACTCCAGTGCGCAAGCGCCGGGTCAGCGGTCTAGTTGTTGAAACTCGCTGTACCACAGACGCACATGAAAGCGCCTGACGACACGACTGCGTTGCGATAGCTAGAGGGGTTCTGCCCTCGTAACGACCGAGCGAAGGTCACCTCCTAGCATTTTAATCGTTTTAAAACAACTTTAAACTTACTGCTGTTTCATGTTTTAACAGTGAAATTGGTGTTTTGCTGCTACATGTTTTAAACAGGGAATTTGGATTGCACAAGGGGAATTGTGTTATAACTAAGGGGAGGGGCTCTTGTGAGCATGCGCCGGGTCAGCGGTCTAGTTGTTGAAACTCGCTGTACCACGGATTCCATTTCACTTGAGGAGCCCCAGGACAGGTGCCTACATTGCCAGTATGGATTTTCCTTACTTGCCCCCCCCCTTCATCTCCCTCGGGGAAACCTCTCAAACTACTCCTGCTCAACTGTAGATCTCTGCCAAAACACACGACGGAGATCTCAATGTTACTAAAAGACTCAGAACCAGAAGTCCTGTTTCTTACGGAGACCTGCCTCTCCCCAAGCTCAGAGCCGGACATCGTACAAGCACTTCCCTCGGGCTATCTGATCCAGCGTTCAGATAGATCAACTGGCAAGGGTGGTGGGATTGCAATTATCTATAAAGACCACATGACCTACCGCCTGTTGGGTAGGCCTCTATCAGACTGTGAGAATGCCCATTTCTCGATCGAAGTCACCCCCTTACTTACACTCATAGGTATTCTTATATATCGACCTCCCGGGGTACAGGGTTAATTTTGTAAATCTGTGCTGGAAACTGTTACTAATGTCGCTAGCACCTCAGCCAATTTTACTCTCCTTGGAGATCTTAACTTACATTTTGACGATCCTTTGTATCGGTCTGCTATCGACCTAGCCTAAGACCTTGCGGCATACCAATTACATCAGAAGGTCCCGCAAGCAACACACACCAAAGTACACCTCCTCGATCCTATTTTCTCTAATCTGGGTGAACTAAAAGGGAAAGTCCCCATCCCATTACCATGGTCGGACCATTTCTTAGTCCCTTTTACCAGGTCCCCACCAATCACGGGCTCACACACCCTCTCTACACGAACCCGAATATGTCCCTGGCCCAAGCTCCCCGTAAAGGATTGGACTTGTGAGTTAGAAAAAAAACATACCAAATCAAGACTCCGACCCAGTCGTAGCTAACAGAAGTTTATCCACCTGGATTGAGAACTCACTCAACTCGGTGTTACCTTAAAAATCAATTCAGAAGAAAAGTGGACCTAACAAATCCGCATGGTTTTCCCCTGAACTAGCAGACCTGATAACAACGTACATCCCGAGCCGTCCCTTGCAGTCAGCTGACCAAGGGTTGGCATGCACCCCCAGAGTTTTAAGAGCCAGAGCTGGTGGTCGTTCTTTTAAAGTTTTGGCAGCCAAACTCTGGAACTCCCTTCCGACTGCTATTAGAGGGCTCCAAGATCACTTAGCTTTTCGGAAAGCCATAAAGACCTGGCTTTTACCGACGTAACTTTCTCTCCTTTTTCCCGGGCAGTCACTACTTACGGCATTCTTGGTAGCGCTGGGACGCCCCGTTGCTGGGGCAGCTATGCGCTGTATAAATCCGCTAATTATAATAATAATAATAACGACGCCTCCTGAAACAACAATGTAAAAAATTAGAGAGAACGCGGAGAAAAGATTTCTCACCCGATAAGAAATCACCATACAGAGCGGCCATCGCAACATATAAAGCAGAAATAAAAAGAGCCTAGGCTGCCTATTGTGAGGAAAAAAATTCACTATCAGCCAATTCCTCCAGAGAAACGTTCCTCATCGCAAAAAAACTACTTAAAGTCCTTGACCCCCTGGTGGCACCAGACTTATCGGGACGACGCTGTAATGAACTTGCAGACTTTTTTTCCACCAAAGTTCAATACATCCTCAGGCATCTCCCCCAACCGGACTTTGATTTAACATCCAAGCTCATGGACTCTGAACCACATGAGAGCAATTTTCACCTTAAGACATACACCCCGCTCACCCAGGAATCACTCCTACCCATTTTTTTTTCTGTTAAGAGTGGGTCACCACTTGACTTGGCACCGCCGAACATTCTGAAACTGGTAGCACCTACAGTCGCCCCTCCTATCACCAACTTGATCAATGCTTCATTAGCATCTGGAATAGTCCCGCAGGACTGGAAAAAAGCAATGGTAAAAGCATTACTAATAAAGTCTCACTTGGACCCAGTTGAATTGGGCAACTACTGCCCTATTTCACTCATCCCCGGAATCAGTAAAATTGCGGAAAAATACGTCAACCACACACTATCTGCATTCCTTTAATCCCACAAACTGCTCCACCCCTCACAAACAGGCTTCCGCCCCTGCCAAGGCAAAGAAACAGCCTTGTTAGCGGTGGTGGAAGAAGCGAGAAAGATTCTCGATTCCGGAGGATCCTCTGCCATAATACTCCTCGACCTATGCGCAGCCTTTGACGCGGTGAACCATCGCAGGTACGGCCCTATCATGGATCCAATCCTTCCTGGAAGAAAGATACTACCAGGTATTCGAAGGCGACATTCTATCCAACCCCTTTCTGTTGCATTGTGGAGTCCCCCAGAGCTCGTCCCAGAGTCCCACTCTTTTTAATATATATATGGCCCCTTTGGCGGATATTGTATACCCCTTTGGAATCCATATAGTTACATACGCTGACAACACTCAGCTGGTCGTAGCACTGAACCAGGCTGAACACTCGCGCACTGATCTCCATTCCTGTCTCGGGGAAGTTGCTAATTGGATGAGCCTATCTCACCTGAAGCTCAATGGTGACAAAACTGAGCTTATGCTGCTTGGCAACCAGTTACGTTTTAAATCTAGCATGTGGCCAGTCTGCACGGGCTTGGCACCAGTCCCAAAAACCGGGAAAAGAGCTTGGGTATCTGGTTAGATCAAGACCTTACCTTCAAAGCCCAAGCCAGGAAGACTGCCGCTGCGTGCTATGGCATACTCAGAATGACCCGGAAAGTATTCCCTTTGCTTCCCTTCCAAGCTACAAAGCTGCTGATCAAGGCCCTAATTCTGTCTAGGTTAGACTATGGCAACGCTCTCTACCTAGAGGCCCCCAATTCAGTATTCGCAAAATTGCAGATCGTTCAAAATTCGGCAGCTAGATTGCTTCCGGGTACAAACAATCACTTCTCAGCAAAGCCCGCCCTACGCTCCCTTCATTGGCTTCCGGTACAGGAGAGAATTCACTTTAAAGCTCTCTGCGTTGCTGACAAGTCTTTAGAAGGAAATGTGCCACCCATCATCAAAGCCTTGGTCAGACCTTACAAGGCCCCCAGAAGACTCCGCTCCGATGACCTCCACCTGGCAGAAGTGCCCAGAATCAAGAGGGCCAGAATGTGTGGCCGTCTCTTTTCATACAATGCTGCCAAGCTCTGGAACTCCCTCCCGCTCTCCCTTCGTAGGGAATCTAACCACCTTGTATTTCGGAAACAGCTAAAGACCTGGCTTTTCACATAAGGGTCTCCTCCTCTTGGCCGTTGCTGCAGCACTGGGATGCCTCCGGGTAACCATGCGCTATATAAAGTATTTTTTCATTTAATTTCATTTCATTTCCCCCATTTGGAAACAAACCAGCTGTCTCCAGCAGGGATGCGTCTCCGGAGATGGGAGATTCTGAAGCCCCAGTAAGGAGCGTCTTACTTGGAGTCCCTATTTTCCTCCTTGCGGGACGATCTTCAGGAGATCAAGAGGGATCTGGCTCAGAGATACAAACAGTCCGGAAAGAGATATCGGGGATAGAGTTGACACCCTGGAGCAACACAAGACTACTAGAGAGGAGGAAATCGAACAGCTGCAGCCAGAAATCATATGCCTCACCGACCTGCAGCTCGATCTTCAAGCGCATCCCGAGGATTCAGAGAATAGATCCCGGAGAAATAACATCAGAATTAGTGGGGCCCCTGCAGGAGTGGAGGGGGTGACGTTAAATGCTCTGTAATGGCTCTCATTACCCAAATTCTAGGGGATACGCAGACCAGGGATCTGTGATTAGACCGAGTCCATCGAGTGGGCCTTACTGGTCTGTGAGGTTCTCGCCCCATTGATATTCTGTCTTGTGTACATGATATTCCTCTCAAGGAAACAATACTACGTAAAGCGCGAGGCTTTCAGCCTTAAGCCCCTTAAGCAGAAGGCTCAAAGTACTTAGCAGCACATGCTAGGTTAAAGACACTTTTACCTCTCCTCCAGCCTACTACTTTTTTTGCTGATTCTGCCCACATACATTCACCTCTGTGCTTTACTTTTTACTCACCTCATGCTCAGCCTATTATCTTCTCTTGCTGGTTCACCCCCTTACATCCACTTTGCGCTGCATGCTCTCCTCTTAACATCTCAAATTTCACAAATCCTCTTACCTTTTCTCTCTGGTTCGGCCACTACATCCATCTTGGCCCTCATCCTCTATGCTCTACTCTTTACCATTCATATTTCTACCCTGCCTCTCATATTTGCGTGCTGATTCTACCTCTCTTAAATCCACATCTTTCTTCCCTGCCCTACTCTTCACCTCACAGCTCTCCACCCAGTCTTTATCTTTTCTGCTGGGTATGCCATCCATTCCAACTATGCCTTTTCCTTCTCCTCTTTACTTTTATCTTCTCTTGCTACTCCTGCTCCATTATATACACCTCTCCCCTTCCTTCTCCCGTCCCTTCTCTTGCAGATTCTGCCCTTTTTACACCGAACTCTACCTTCCTGATCTACTCTTCATCTCTAATTTCTCACCAAGCCTTTAACGTTCTGTTGCTGGTTCTGCACATCTAACATCCACTTTCCCCTCCTCTTCATCCAACTTCTTACTGTCTCTTGGTGGTTCTTCTCTCTCACATCCACTTCTCTCGCTTGCCACTCCGCCTATGTACTCTTGCTGGTTTGTCTCCCTTATAGCCATGACTCTTATCCATGCACTACCTTCACTGCTCATTTCTCCCCCAACCTCATAACCTTTTTCACTGGTTCTGCCCTATTTACATCTATAGTCCATTTTCATCCTCCTGAACACTCTAATCTTTTCTCACTGATTTTGCCCCTCTTACACCACCTATTTCCATTCATGCTCTACTCTTATTCTCGCATCTTCTTAAAACCTTATTTTGTGGATTCTGCCTCTCTTACATCAATCTCTCTCTTCTAGCCCCAGCTTTGTTGCTTCTCTTTCTCGTTATGTCCCTCTTATATCGACCTTTCTCATTCATGCTGTATATCTCATCTATTCCCCTGCCTCTTACTTTCCTCATTGATTCTGGTTTTCTACATCCACCTCTCACCATTCCCTCTCTCTTCTATGAGCAAGGTTTCTTGATTGTTCTGCCTCTTTTACATCTACATGCCCCATCCAAGTACTGTTCTTCGCCTCTCATTTCTTCCTCCAGCCCCCGTACCGTGTTTTTGCTGGTCTGTCCCCTTTACATCCACCTCTCCTCTTTGACCCCCAGCCTCTTACCTTGTCTAACTGTTTTTGCCTCGCTTACATCCACGTCTCCCTTCCATGCTCTAAACTTCACTTTATCTCTCCTATTGTCTCTTAAGTTTCTCACAAATTCTTCCTCTATTACACCCTCTTCTTACCTACCTGCTGAACCCTTCACCTCTTATCTATCCGCAGCCTCTAACCTTCTCTAACTCGTTCTACCTCTCTAAAATCTACCTCTCCCCTGCCTCTCTCCCCCAGCCTCTTACTTGCTCTTGGTTGTCTTGCCCTCTTACATTGAACACTCTCCATGGCACTTAAGTTCTCCTGATGGTTCTGCTTCTCTTATATCTACCTCTCCTATCCAAGCACTGCCTTTCACTTTTCATCGTTCTCTACAGTCGCAACTGTGTTCACTGGTTCTGCCCCCTTTATGTTCAGCTCTCCCCTCTATGCTCTACTCATTGATTTTCATCTCTCTCTCACCTCTACCCTCCATTTGCTGTTTCTGCTCCTCTAGCTTCCACCTCTCCCCTACATACGCTACTATTCACTACTCTCTCCCCAGATTCTTACCTTGCTTCACCTCTTGTGACAGGATGCAATACAGGCCCCTGCAACACAGGTGGGCAAACACAGCACTTCAGGGGGCCCCCAGCCATCAAGGGACCACCATTCAGCCCAGGGCCAATGTATATCTGTGAGATGTGGGAAACTCAGGGGCCCATTATTTCATTCTGCAGAGAGACCCATCATGTTGTGTTACACCACTGCTCTTGTATTACATTACATCATTCTCTCCTTCCATCCTCCCTCTCTCCCTAAGCCTTTTGCATTTTTCTTTTGCATGCTATTCCTCTTACCTAACCAAGATTCTTCCCTTCTCCCAAGATGCTGCCATTACATACCCATCACTCCTCCCCCATCCCCCTTTCCTTAAGGGTCGTGCTCTATATAGCTGGTTTGTCCCTTATGTTCTCAACTCTCTGATGTACTGTATCATCTCCCCCACCTCGTACCTTCTTTTGTTTCTCTTACCTGTTTTAGATGTGCCTCTCCCTCGGGTTTTTCTATTAAAAGAGAAAGAGAACACCAGACCTCCAGTAACACAGGATTTAGGGATTTCAGACGTGAACAAACATGATGCCGGGTTGTAGTGTTACCTTTTCAGATGTGTAAAACAAGGAATGGTGTGTGGCTTGACAGGTTATATAACGTGGGTGTACCTCGGAGGGTTCGCTGCACTCCCCTCGGGTGGTAGGTATGGGTGTACGGTCACCCCTCCTTACCTCCCCAAACTCAATGTTATCATCTCCACTATTCCTTAACAAACGCAATTGTTCATTATTCCTTCGTTTCATGTAAGTTACACGAAAATAACAAACACTAAGCTCTTATACTCAACTGGAGTTACCATTTATGTTTAACTCTGTTTATGTTACTTTTGGATGCACGTGCTTGTTTGAAAAAATCTGCAATAAAATAGAGTTGCATAAATAAGAATAACCACCTCTCCCCATTTTCTTCTCTTCGCCCTTTCCCTTCATTGGAAGCGAGCAGGGCCCATTGTGATGTGAGGTCACTCTGTTTGTTGTGTGCCCTGCAGGATGCTTTGCTTTTCATTCATGCAGGGGCAGGGCTCACTTCACACCTCAGGCCAGTTCAAGCATCTGTGTGGCCCTATTATCATGCAGATGCAGTGATTAGGCTGAGAGAAAGAGTGGTCATTAAAGGAAATCCGATCACGGCCAGAAACCCAGCCCTGCCCAGTCTGCCCCAGCTGAAAGGGATGCGGGAGACATATTGCCCTTTCAGTCCATGGCAGCAGGGCCCAGATGGTGGTGGGGTGGGGGTTGGGTCTTGCAACCTGCACCATAGCTGCAAACCCCAAGGAATGGGGCTGCCCACGTGGAACTCGTACAAGTGTACACTTTCAAAAGGACAATGGTCTCGTGGGGGGGGGGGGGGGGGGGGCATGGGCAGCTGTCTACACTGCCCACGCCTAGCGTCGGCCCTAACCAGGAACCATGCAGAACTGGGTGTAGTGAAAAAAGACAGGAAACGTGTATGTAGCCGCGCCATTTTGTACTTGTATTTATATAGCGCTTGCGATGACGAGGCGAACATTATGGCGGCTGGTGATCCCTGATGCACTGAGCCCCGGAGAAATCAAAGGTTTTAAAGCCCTTCCCTACATTAGCCAGACAGAGCCAGGACTCGCTGTGACAAACCCTCAAGAGATGGTCTGCGCCACGTTCTAAGCGGGAACCCCGACCTCGACTGACGATGCAACAACATGCTGGAATCTGAATGTCGAGCAGCAGTAGAGACACAGAAACGCCTCCGCTCCGGATAGCAGCCACGCAGGGCAGGACGTAAAAGAATGGATAAAACCACACATGGAGGAAAGACGTGCAAGTTTGAGGGACACGAGCTGACGAAAAACGAGGTACGGGAAAGGCTCTTACAAATGCCAGCAAAGAAGAGAAAATAAACTAATTAACAATTTCAGCTACAACCAAAAACGATATGCAGAGGAGCCAGAGGCGCAACTAGAGCCAAATTTCGGGGGGGGGGGGGGGCTGAGCAAAAATTTCGGGGGGGGCTGAACTTTAAGCAATAGGCAGAGTGGAGCTGCAGGGGCTCTTAGAAGGGGGGAAACAACAGCAAGCCCTCATTAACATGCAAATGGTCTTTTAAAGACCTGTGAAGTGCTCGGGTGCGGCTGTGTGTGCGCCGGGAAGCTGTCTCATCCCGGGCTGTCACACACGAGGGGGGGGGGGGGGGGGGGGGCTGAAGCCCTGTGAGTCCAATGGGTGTTGCGCGCCTGAGAGGAGCCATATTGCTTTAAAATTAAAGGTAGTTGAACAGCAAAACACTAAAGTACCATGCCAGTGCTCCCTTCTTTAAGAGTTACATGTTATTAATAAACAAAACTACCCACAAAATAAGACTTAATTACAAAGAAAAGAAACTACATCAATGCTAACTACCGGGGGTGGAAGGAATCCCCTTCTATGAAGAACCCTTCTACCAAAGTGACTTACCCACCACAAACCAAACCAAGTCACACTTTCCTCTCGACTAAGAAACCTGAATGTGGCACAAAAACAAAACAAAGGTCAGCAGCAAGCGGAAAGACGAGGGGGATTTTTACCAAGAAGTGATGTAGTCCCAGGTCAAACAGGATTACTTTAGAAGCCATCCCAGAGTTATTGGATGATCATCCAACTACTCTAGAAGTCATTTTCACATCATCAGACATCATCAAGCACTTGAAGTCATCAGCAGAGTTAAGAAACTTGAGCTTGATGACTTGCGGATGACTTGAAAATGAGTATCTGATGACTTCACAAGGTGTGACTATTCCTGATGACTTCAGGAGGATTTACGAATGAGTATGTGATGATTTCACAAGGTGTGACTATTCCTGATGACTTCAGGAGGATTTAAGAATGAGTATGTGATTACTACAAAATATCCAATTGTGCTTGATGATTTGAAAAGAAACATCCAAATCTCCACAAGCATCATTTCTTTTTAACATGAAAATGCGCCTGATGTTTTGAGAATGATTATACTTCTAGTGCAGATGGGTAATTGGAGAAAAATGTAATACATAAAAGCCAAAAGTGACTGCAGTGATCAAATATGAGAAGGGCCACAGCGAGGAAATATGCAGCTGCACAAGCAAAGTTCTCAACTGACCCTATCCACTAGGTTAAATTTCAGCCCATCTTTGATTTGTCGTCCAAAACATTGAGCAGGAAAATTATAAAATTGAAACTACAAGTTCCAGAATGCCTAGTGGTATTGACTACTTAATGGTGGATCTTATGTAATAAGTCAGGATGGCAACAACGTACCAGGTTTGGGTCTCAGCATGTCCATGTAATCTTTGTTGCAAGCATCATAGCTGCCAGTTTCCCAGGTCCCTGCTACACTAGTTACTCCGGTCTCATGTTATTCTTAGAATTCTGGGTCTTGAGTCCTGGTTTTATATTGGGTTAAATAAGACTACAAATTCCAGATTTATATGAAAAAAGGGACTGTCCTAACTAGTCATGCATCGACATGTGAAACTTGTCAATCATGACGTATCTACATACATTTTTGCAGAAGTGCCTTTCAGGTTGAGCCTAGGCAGCGCATGCGCAGCTCTGCAAGGCATGCTGTATTAAGGTTAGGCATAGAAGCTCTGCCAATTTCACGCCCATCTCTTTAATTGGCTCCTGTTACTGTCTTTGCTAAATTGTTGCTTTTAATATTTTAAATAGGCTTACTAGTCCCTCCTTGGTAGCGCCTTGTCTGCATTTGTGACCTCCCATAATGACTGGACTTTTTACCTGTGTCATTACACAGTCTGTTTGATAAGTCGGTAAGCACTATTTTCTTTAATGATATTCTCCTCTTCCACCCACGCCATCGCAGCACACCGCTCGCATTCATAATGTATTTATTTAAATTACAGCAAGATACGGAGGAGAACCTAAGATATCCATGCATGTGGTGTTTCGGGTTTCAACAGATGGGAAACCTTTGTTGGTAGAGTGTGCCCATCTTTGGCATAACCTCCGTATACATTGCTTTCAATTTTTACACAATTGGAAATGGCCTAATTGTTTCATTTTCCAAAATTTCACTCTCGGCTTCCCACTCACCTTTATGCAGGAACCTAAACTCACAGGTGGACTTGCACAAGCCCTTCGCACATCCGGTAGTCATTGTATACTGTGCATGCTTTATCTCTCACACTTTTTTCCACCATCACGTGCAGGGCATGTTCATAGGACCTCTCAGGCACTAGACAAAAATGTTTCCCACATAGGTTGAAAAGAAACAAAATACACAAACTACACACCCCGCACGGTGTAGCATTGTACCCAAGTGAACAGGCACTTCAGCGCCCCATATAAGTGTAGTAAGTGATAAATAAAAGGTACAAATTTGGAATGTCTCGACCCATGCCACAGAGCCGACACTGAAGCTGAATAATTAAAGTGCTGCAGCTCCAAGTTCATAACTTCTATTGTAGGGGTGCACAGTTTGCAGATCCTCCATTTAGAATCAGGAACCTGAACATGGAATCCAAAAGCACAGACGTGCGTTGCTTATTTGTAATGTAAGATTATGTAAACTAGACCCTATTATACAACAGTATGCTTGCATAGCGAGTGAACACTAACACTGGGTTTTATTTGTGCTTTAGTTCTGGCAAGAGATACCTAGTTAACCCATGGTAGCATTCAAGTGTTCTCAGCAAATATCGTTTAACTAATGAGTTCGGATTTGATTGGTCATAATAATCCCCCCATTTCCAAACCCTGATGGATCACATTTTTCTGCAACTAAATATAATATTATATCTACCAACAACACAGGAATAGCGTACTTTTGTTTTAACCATGAGAAATTAAACGTCATAATTTTTCCTAGACACGATAAACTCCTGACCTCTAAGAACTAAGATAAATGTTCACATATGGGTTTTATATTAATTTCTGTGTTTGCTGTGGGAATGCAATATAGGTTTTCGATTTTGTACACTGAATTATGGAGGTTTTTAAGCCATGCTTAGACACTGCTCTATTTACACCCAACTATTTTCATTTTAGTAAAGGAAACAATCGGCTGCTCAGCAAAAAGAACACATCAAAACAAAAGGGAACTGATAAAAGCCCCTGTTTAAGATATATTAAATACAAGAGATTTCACAAGCGCGGAGCAAGCGCTGTGCAGGCGAAACCTAAAAAGTCTCTCCCAATGCCACAAGACTTCACTTAAATATCACCTTAAAACCGAACAAAGCTATATCGAGGCCCAAATTGGTAGTGCTGACAGCCTCTCCGTCTCCGTATCTCTCCGTCTCAGTCTCTGTCTGTTTGTCTCTATTGCTCTCTATCTGTCTCTGTCTCTCTCTGCCTTTATCTGTCTCTCGGTCAGTCTGTCTTTGTCTCTATCTGTCTCTGTGTCTATCTGCCTCTGTCTCTTTCGCTCTCTAATTGTCTCTGTCTCTATCTGTATTTGTCTCTATCGGTCTCTGTTCTATCTGTGCATTTCTGTCTGTCTCTGTCTCTATCTCCATCAGGCTGTCTCAAATGCAAGTCTGCTTGCCTCATACGTCTATGCCTGTGCCACCTGAAACTGCCTGCATCGACCATGCCGACCTGCCTAAACCTCAGTTCTGTCTGCCCCGGACTGTGCCATCTACTCTCAGAGCCCGCTATATCCTAAGGCTAAATCAAACAACTTCCCTTATACGACTAGTTCCTTTAGTGTTCCTTTGCCTCGATCCAGATTGTGCTAGGGCCTATTTAACACCGTGACATTCACATGCAAACATCTGACGTGAACATAAAACTACTCATGCAGATGTGAGACCCACTTTGAAATTTGGCAGGTTATTCACTATTCAGAGTATCATTTACAGGTAGGATTATTTTTTCCAACCTGTCACTTTCAATTAACCTGTTCGTGGCTGCTTCCTGTAGCTCAATCATCCGCATTCTTGATCCATACTGTACTGCTCGAGTAACCTTCCTTCTTTATGCAAATTCTCTTCTGTCTACGATACCTCCGCAATCTATTTTCTTTTTCAGTAGTTCTTTTCTCAAAATGTAAAACTTTGCAACAATGCTCTTATTTATTTAATGTAATTTATTTATTGCTATGATAATTCCAGGTCTTCCCCACGACCCTATTTAATCCTCTTTTCCAGCATCAAGGCCAGGGGTGGGTCATTTGAGACAAAAATGAACCATCCACCTGCACTTCCTGTCATCGCAAAGACTGCCTAAAAGCAGCAGGAACAGACATCTATTTCTATCGAAACTGATTGAGTAACGTTTTTTTTTAAAATTTCATACTTGTCTGGAGCCTTTGCACACTTATTCTAATGCGGAGGTGGGTTGTTTCTTTAATTTCGGAAGTCAGGCGGAATTTCCTGGCCCAGCCCCTCCAGCAAAGCAGTGTTAAAACCTCTCATAAGGCACCCTTTATGGTGAAGGGGAATCCAGTGATTTATGGAGGCAGCTAATCTAAAAGAAAATCTAAAGTAACTCAATTGTAGAAAGTGTACTAATATAGTCTTTTGTTATCTTTTCAGAATGTTATGAAATCTTAGTGCAAGCTGGCTTCCTCTCAACAACCAAACTACGAGAAGGGCTCTTGTCGTAAGGATCTGCAATTGCAAAAGAGGACAAAATACTCTGAATCTGGCAACACACAATAGAGCTGCTTCTTTTATTGACTTTTTAAAATTCTCTTTCCTTACTTTTAATGTTATCCTGAACAGTATACTATCTCTCTTTGAGGTCATGTACATGCTTTGACGAAATAAAAGCACACAGTGAGAAGTAATTTCAGATCCATTTATTTGAACCAATTCTTTGTTCGGTGTATTGCCACAGGTCACCATATCAAAACTTAGAGTGACTTCGTTTAGCTCAAATGAAGACCTGTCACAATTAGTATGGGGAAAGGTCATACGTTGCAAGGCTGCTACTCAATGCAAATGGTATTCTTGCCAACACCAACGCTCCTCACAAATGCATTTTATATCATTGTCCTTGTTTAAAGAAGGATCCTGTTTTAAACCCATACAGTTTTCTTTTTAAAAGGGACACCATGTTTCACCCAAGTATTTCATTTTAAATTTGTCTTTAAATTGGACTTGAGTAATCCAGGATGAAGGAAAGGACATTTGGAAAGTCTGTATTTAAACATTTAGGAGTGATCTACAAGCATCGAGAACATTTTATTAAACCATTCTGAAGTAATCCCCATTTGCAATAGCCAAGAGTGCCCGTCCAGTGGATACTCTTGGATGTTACGAATTGGGATTACTTCTAAATAATTCCACTGAGTACTCTTGGTTGTTAGGCAGTGATGAGGGGATGTACCGTGGTGTTTTCCCAATACCCTTGTGTACATTAACTCCAATTTGAAGTTGTCATAAAATCATACTACAGTAATGCATAATAATTCTGAAGATGTTAGCAAATCATCCAGTGGTTGTCAACAGTAACCATGAGGTTGTCCTGAAATCATCCGGTAGTATTTCAAACTCATCCTGCACTTGTCAGTAAGTATTCCTTGAGAAGTACAAGATCATCACGCATTTTTAATTGAAGTAATCAGGACACCATCCTGGAGTAATTCACACTCATCCTGCAGTTGTCAATTAGTATTTTTGGAGTTGTAAAGGATCATCACGCATTTTTAATTGAAGTAATCAGGACACCATCCTGGAGTAGTTTTTGTGATTACAGTAAGAGTCATCTCATTTAAATATTCTGCCCTGTGGGCAGACTTCAGGATGGCTTGGGATGACTTCCCCAGATATTTACAGGAATAGCCTGGCTGAAGTCATCGGATGACGTTAGAATGAGTCCAGGATGATTTTCCTTTTTGACTTGGGGTGGCCATTAGCCTTCCTGGTTTAACGCCGCACTCCGCCACTGCTGAAACGGAGGGCTGCTCCATATTTACAACAATATGGTGCAGCCCTGCTTTTTGGGTTGCGCTGGCGGCTAAATTTAGAAGCCTAGCGCCAACGCAAGCACCCTTGCACTATATGTCTGCATTGAGGGGAAGGTTGTTTATGTGCAGGAAGGTCTCCCTTCCTGCACATAAACAATCTTTAAATGGCGTTTGGTAACATATGTGTGCTGCTTAATGCAGCACACACAGAAATTGCAAAACATTATTTAAAAATATAAATAATTGTTTATGTACAGGAAGGGACACCTTCCTGCACATAGAGAATCAATGGCGTTTTGCTGTTTCTATGTGTGCTGCACAATGTAGCATACATGGAAACAGCAAAAACGAGAAATTAAACATTTCTCCTTGTTTCGCCAAGTTAAGACCAGTTTTTCCCTGGTCTTAATTTTGGAGCTGCCTCCAATTTACGCCACCCTTGTAAGGGGGCAGTGTCAAAATCAATGAGTGTTGCGCCCACCACAACACCCATTGCCTGCCCCTTTCACGCTATGTATAGCGTGAAAGGGGGCTACAAGGCAGCGTTAAGTGGCTTAACAGTGCCTTGTAAATAAGGAAAAGCCCCTATCACCACTACAACATCCTGAAAGGTGATGTTGTGGTGGCGATAGGGGCTTATAAATATGCCCCAAAGGCTCTTAGTGGATTAAGCATCTTAGTGACAGTGTGCCACAATGAAAGAAGCAGTCATGGCATTGCAAAAAAGATTCCAACTCACAAAAAAGAAGATATCCAACACTCCCTAAAGATATGCCAAAAGAAGAATTATAGCAGGGACATCAGACAACTGCTAGCGCCGTTGCAAAAAGAAACTGCAATATCGACGCTAGCCCATCTAGGCCTATGGCTAGCAGATTGCCACTTATAGTGGGGGAAACCACCAAGATTTAGATGTTTTATGGTTGTTGGCTCATATGCTTTACCTTGGGATAACAGTGGTGTGGGTTTTATGACCTAACATTTCAAGTACGGTTTTTAGCAGCGCCTTGAATTTCAATAAGGTATTTTGACAATATATCTCGTTGGTTCGCTTAGAGGTAAATCAACCTGTCTTCCTGAAAAAAACGCCTTCTCTTTTTTGAAAGAAGCATGAACGCACTTTAATACTGAACGGGCATGCAAGATATATTATATGTACCAGTAAATTGATATTGTTTTCTATTTTGAACATCAGTGCTAGTGAGGCTAGTTGACTAAGGCACTGAAAATAAAACATTATTAATGCTCTTGAAAGGTACATTTAAAATCGGCTGCTGATCAAGGCAAATTTATCTTTTTTTATCATTAGTGTATTTTATTGTATCTGTCTTATAGTTCTTACGGTTTTTATTGACCAAACAATAAAGTTTGCTGCTATAAAAAAAACTACTTATAGCAGGAGATGGCAAACACCTGAAAGACATGGACAGAAATCATGACAACGCCGTGGCAGGGTAATCAAGTAGGGCATAGTTGCCGAACTTGAAGATAAATCAGCTGAGGCCACGAATGCAGACATAACCACAAGGGATAAACTCAACGATGATGCAGCGCGAGACTTTTTGTAGGGGGTTTGAAAACGACTCTAGGAATCGCACACACTCATGCGTGTGCTTTTCCTTTTGGGCCACGCTATTGGCCTTTGCGTGCGTCTTTTTAACAAAGACTGCACGCAATTGGCCAAAGGCGGGCACATTGCTCCGCCCATGGCCTATTGGTGTCTATTACGCGCACCGGCCGCCATGTGGTTTCAATTATCGTGCCCAGACACGGGCGCGATAATTGAAACCACATGGCTTGCTGTGGCGCTCGCACCACTCGTTTTCTTTTTGTTACAAATGATGTTTCTCATTATGAAATGAAAGGTACATTATCGCCAAGTGTTCTGTGATATTATTATATAGCTATTTTGACCTAATAACAGAGTTCGATACAAAAGAAATCTCAATGCTATTGAAATGCGTTTCTTAAAAAAAAGAACACTTCAGCGTTTCAGATGTTGTACACAATGTTATTTGCGAATAATGACATTTATTTTTCTCCTGCACAGTAGCACAGAAACACAGTTTTATGAACTGCCTCCCAGAGTAAAATAGATTGTAGGAATGCTGTAGGGTTGCACTCTGCATCACCCCTGTATACCTGTACACTCTTCTTGTAAGGGCCTCTTGTACCCAGCGCATCCGAGTGACTGTCTAAAACTTGCATTTCATGCTCGCACTGCAGGGCCTCTGGCAGAGGGACAGCTCTGCAGGGCCGTGGGACCGGTCATGTTTATCATGTCCGTGTCCCCTTGGGAGGCCCCTTCGCATTCAAGACAACGAACTCTGAAAGAGTCCACATGTCTGGGTTTTCTCTCCTGGCCCTTTGAACTGCCTCCCGCGCAGCGAACATAAGGTGTGTGAGCAGAGAACAAGCATCATTTCCATGGTTAAAAGGACAGCGCTTTCACACCCTTTGAAGTCAATTGAGGCGCTTAAGTGCTTGTTTCTTTTTGCAGACGGAGGCTCTTCCCCCAGCCCATCTGTCCCTGTCGCTGAGCCATTAGCACCTTTCCATGCCCTGAGTGCACCAATCCATGGCTTAAAAGTGAAGATTAAACATGTACAAATATTTCAGACCCAGCACCGCATCCTCTGTGCAGCAACTTGAATCACTGTTGATCCACTGGATCAGAAACATCATTTGTTGAAATCTGCAAAGTGTGCGGCAGGCGGTGGATTATGTGGCAGGAGCGGCGAGTCCATCTGTGCACAGAATCCTGCTTCTCACATGTGCGGCAGGCGGTGGATTATGTGGCAAGAGCGGCGAGTCCATCTGTGCACAGAATCCTGCTTCTCACATGTGCGGCACACAGTGGATTATGTGGCAAGAGCAGCGAGTCCATCTGTGCACAGAATCCTGCTTCTCACTTGTGCGGCAGTCGGTGGATTATGTGGCAAGAGCGGCAAGTCCATCTGTGCACAGAATCCTGCTTCTCACATGTGCGGTAGGCAGTGGATTATGTGGCAAGAGCGGAGAGTCCATCTGTGCACAGAATCCTGCTTCTCACATGTGCGGCAGGCAGTGGATTATGTGGCAAGAGCGGCGAGTCCATCTTTGCACAGAATCCTGCTTCTCACATGTGCGGCAGGCGGTGGATCATGTGGCAAGAGCGGCGAGTCCATCTGTGCAGAGAATCCTGCTTCTCACATGTGCGGCAGGCGGTGGAATATGTGGCAAGAGCGGCGAGTCCATCTGTGCACAGAATCCTGCTTCTCACATGTGAGGCAGCACGGTAATCCTTGTCTACAAACAGCACTGTGTTTGTTTACAAGCTGCACTGTAATCCTTGCTTACAAATAGCACGTGGAATCTATCTCTGTTTGCAACAGCACTGCAGCCTGTCTCTGCTCACATACAGCACACAGTTTGTCTGCTTACGAACAGCACTCTACTCTGTCTCTGCTTGCACTGTAATACCTTCTAACAAAACGGCAGCCTCTCTTGCTCTCTTTGGCAGCATCACTTTCTACAGCCTTCTCGCTCTCTCAGCAGAAATCTCTTTCTGTGACCCACTTTTCTGGCAGTATCTCCCTGTAGCCGCATTTGTTTCTCCCCAGCGGTCTCTCTCTCGTGGTCTCTATCTCTGTCTGTCGCTCTCTCTCTCACGCTTTCTCGCTCACCCTGTCTCTCTCTTTCACGCTCTCTCTCTCCCTGCCGGTCTCTCTCTCTGGCGGTCTCCCTCTCTGCAGCGGGCTCTCTTTCTCGCCCCTCTCGTTATTGTCCATCACTTAATATTAATAATTATTTTGAATACAATATAATGAAAAAGGCAAATATTTAAAAAGATATCACAAAACACTAAAAAAGAGCGCAAAAACCCTAAAAAGCTGAAGTGACTTTTTCTGTTTTTGAGGAAAGGTGGGATCGGTTGGAAATAGCTCAGTGAGTTTATCGCTTGCTGCAGAGGGCCACTTGCAGCCTGCAGGTCCCAGGTTTGTACCCGCAAGGCCGACGGATGCTTTACTCCTCCTGTAGTCGATGAAAAGAGTACTGCTCCGATGGGCGATTACATATCTTACAGCGCCATGAAGCAGCAACGTTAGCAGAAAGCGCGGTGTACAATACAACGCTTTGGCATCGTGTATTGTAATTATTGTATTGAAAGGCAGACAGGGACAGCATCCATGCCTTACTCCCCACTGAGGGCATTGTGGCAGGTCACAGACTAACGCAACTCCTCTTAGAGAAGAAGGCATATGTGTGACTTGGCAGGGCTCTGTGGTTGTCTGCCCTCCGTGCCGTTGTACTTTCAGTGGGTGTGTGCATCCTGCAGATTTCTACCTCCTGTATCCTCTGTGGGTGTTTGCCCACTGTCTTCTGTGGGTGTATATATATGGGTGACCCATCTGCTTCCTCTGTATGTATTCCCTCTCCGTTCCATTTGAGAGTATACCCTATGCATCTCTTGTGGGTATGTATGTCTGTTTCCTGTGTGTGCCTGTACTCTGGTTGTCTATGCTCAGTGTCCTGAATGGGTGCATGTGTTCTGTATTCTGTGTGTATACCCTCCGTGCCATCTGTGGGTGTATAGCCTCTCCATCCTAAATCAGCGTATACCTTCTGCACCCTCTGTGCGTGTGCCTTCTGTATCTTCTATGTGCCTGCACACTCTGCAGTTGTGTATGTTCTGTGTCTTGTGTGGGTGCATGCCTTCTGCATCCACTGTGTGTACAGCCTCTGAAACCTCTATGGACATAGACCCTCTGTTGGCATATGCCCTCAGTATCCAATGTGTGTGTGTATCCTCTATGTTTTCTGTATCTATGTACCCTCTGTATCTTCAGGAGCCACACATTTTGTGTCAACTTTGGAGTTGTAGCCACTTTTTGCTCTGTTGGTTACTACGAACTCTTTACTTTGGTGGGTGTGTACCTTCTGCATCCTCTGTGTGTCTACCTGATCTATACTGTGTGTGTGTACGCTCTGTCTCTTCTGTGTATGCGTATCTTATGTAATATGAGTGGGTGTGACAGAAGTGCAACGCAAATAGCTCAAACTTTCAGTAATGCGAGACCTATTGCATTGCAAATGCTTGTTTGTTTTTTTACAAGTGTCCGGAACCTACACCGGAGCTCATTCCCTCACATCCTGCTAACTGTTTGCTGATTGTTTGTGGTCCTTGTTGCCTCTAGCTTGGTCCTGCCAGGTCCTGTAAAAAGACAATCTCAACTGTTGCTGGGTGGAAGGGATTCCGGATGATCGCTGGAAACAAGCTTCAGGTGTCTGAGCAAGCTTTCCTTCCTGCTGCAATCTCTTCTCTTTCAGGTTTAATCTCCCTAATTTATTCGTTACTGTTTTCTGTGCTCCTCATATTTTCCTCATTTCTGTTTCTTCCATTGCAGCAAAAGAAGAGTTTTGATAATTTAGACCCAGAAATGTGCTAGTATGGTGTAGGGAGACCAGACTTCTTTGAGAACCTTTCCACTGAAAGACATCCAGAAAGCGGACTCCATCTGTATTATATTCCTTTTGCCCTCAGCCATTCGTTGACCGGATGATCTGCACTTTGCAACGTGATGGATGAAAGACCTTGCTGTATTAGCGCTCAATTGAGAGAGATGGTGCCCCCCCTCTCAAGCATGTGTCATGATGGCTTCTTTCGGTTTGTAAAAGTGGACTCAAGTCTGGGCATACTGACATTGTGCTTTGTCGTTGGGCAGTTCTGTGTTTTCTGTCTAGTTTAACTGGTTCCATACCAGGTCAACTGAAGATGCTTTCAAAAAGAGCTAGGACATACTTTGTCATTTCACCGTTATGGATGTCCGTAGGTATTCCTCACATGCAAATGTTATTTCACCTTGAACAATTCTCTAAACCTTTGCATTTTTCTGTCAACATCATGTTGTTCCTTGAGGGTAATTCCCTGTTGCATATGTTTGCAGTCGTTTGTCAGCTTGCGAATGCTTTTTACCACTACACAGTTCCTAGTAAGTATGAATTTATCTGCTTAAGTCAGTTAAGTTCCACAGAGTCTGCAGGGAGCATTACTCTGTAGGAACAAATGCCCTCACACGCCGAGCTAGGTCTCATGCTTCATCATTGGGCTTTTGCTCCATGTTGGGCCGGCGCTGCAATGCCAGACAGGCACCCTCAATGGGGGCTCTTTACTGGAGATCTTTTTATAAGCTGTATTACTACTCTGCTTGGTTTGTGAGCATTTCACTTACGGATGTTTCTTTTTTCCTCCTCTTTCCACCCTGCTGCTGTGCGTATTGGGATCTTTGCAAGGTTTAAGGGTATACCTCGTGTGGATGTAGTCTGCGGCTAGTCTCTTTGGTCTCTGTCAGAGGAGAGTACCGGGGTTATGCAGTCTTTTCTTCTAAAGACCTTGCGGCCTCACCCTGTGCGTCAAGGTCAGCATTGGCATCGCAGTGGTAAGCTTGGGTAGTCTGTGGGCTTGTTTCCATGCCTCTTTGTCCACAAGTAGCACAAAGAGGTGAACCCTCTGCACGGGACAGCCCGTAGGATGTTAAATTCCATCTACTGGAGAACACCAGCGTGTAGTCCCTGCAGGTAATTCAAGCGTGTAGGCCCCGTGGGCTGGCTAAGGCATGTTTTTCCAATGAGTAGCTCAGGAGCTACTGGTAGCTCTACAGCTAATTGTAAGTAGCTCTTGTGTACGCAGCCCCTCCTACTAAATTAGAACCTTTTACTTGGTTTAATTAACATATCTATACCAAAATTGAAATTTGTGTATTTGCGATGAAAATATGTATATTTTCAGAACCCATGAGCTGATGTTTGGTGGAAATTGGGTGAATTTCCAAAATATATTTATTGCCGATCTAGTGAGTGATATATCATATGGCATTGGGGAAACTTATTACTAATATTGATTTGCTGCAAGGGACACTGCACTACGGTGGTTATACATTACCCGTGTAGCGGAATCCCACTTTGATAAAGCATTTTTTACATCATTGAGGGCGACTTTGCATGATGCTCTAAGGTGATCAGTGCTGGTAATCTTGCAAACGGTGGCCATTCACGTAATCTTATCTATGTGGTCATTATTACAACTAATAACCAGAGTAAAACTAATAACGCAGCGCGGAAACTTGAGTAATGGGGAAACAGGACAAGACTCGTACCTAATATCCTCCCTTCGTCACAGACCAAATAGCACATTAACACATTCACTCCTACAATCATTGGTGGGGCCCATAACACCAACATTCACACTTCACTTCTCATTGGCCTTTACTTACAGGAGAGATAAATGTTCCAAGCGCTGACATGAAAGGAATGCCTTATAACTTATAGAGATAAATGTATGTACACATTTAAACACTAGTATCCTTACCTCTACAGATCTCAATCCTAAATATTAAGATACTCCTCCCACGTGATCAATGGGTCATTTAGTTGGCTCAGTATGGTGATTTAGACCAGCTAAAACCCACCTTTCGGATTTAATCTATCCTTCCTTAATAAATGACAAACACATTTACTCGTTAATCAATAGTTGTTTATCTAATTATAGCAAGAATTTTAGTTCCACTTATTAAATCTTATAAAGTCGCAGAACATCATATTTACCTAATCTGGCTAATAGTCGTCCTCTAAGTCATCAAATTTAGTCGTCAATCAGTCGGAATTCAAAAGTTCTTCTTGCAGCACGCTACAGTCCCAAGGATGGACTAGGACCAGAGACGTGCAAGCATCTATCAGTGCCTATAAATTTTATAAAGTTCGCAGTTCATCAAGGAAATGGGCAGCATTCAGTCTGTCAAAGGTTCAGGAACGCAGCTGTCACGTAGCGTCACCGAGGTCTCCGTCAGCAAAAGAAAAAGATAGCATCCACCACCTCTCTCTATTCTACCGTCATTTTTATAATAAAGTAACGTCAAAAAGTAAAATTTTTGCAGGATTTGGGCTTCTCTCATTGGTCAATTGGGATCGTCCGGTGAGGTTTCACACAGTTCAGGAGGTTATGTCATCCAACATGATCTTTCCGGTTCCTTGTGTCTGTCCATTGTCAGTGTACTTGGCGGACTTCCCACCGTGACCTTGCTTGGGTACATCAAGAGTAGGGTCATGACGAGGCCACAGGAACAAGTCGTGGCGCAGGCGCACTTCGCCCAAAACCTCGTGGAATGGTGGCCATCGCGTCGTGTTAAGTCGGCGGCCATCTTTACTTTAGGCCCAAAGGAAAACTTAAGCGAAATAAACACAAAAGAGTAATTAATACATAGAAGTAATGAATAAAATGATAAACCCTCACTAATTCCCCTATTTGATTGTAATTATCTAGCGTATAGCGACATTTAAAGCGTTCATATTCACCCATTGATGTCATCTGGTGCGACATTACGAAAACATCACAAAAGCAACCTATACCATGCAATATTCTATTTTCTACTGTTAGTATGCGTACATATGTTAATAATAATTATTCAGCCATGCAAAATGCAAATCCCACGTATATTTCGTATATTAATAAGGTTGATTAATTATCATGCAAACACATTCATAATATTATAATTAATAGATTATTCTAATTAGTATAGGCATACTACCCGCTCCATCAATCCCCCCTTTGGTGATTTAATCACCACACCATTAAAATTTTGTATTACTTTTCATGGAGTTGAAATGAGTTCTTGCTTTCATTTTTACATCTCAGTTTCCCCAATTCCTTCTCTTCTGGCTGTCTTATACATATTTTCTTTTACTTCTTCCAATTCCATTTCTTCAAATTCCCTCTCCTGTCTCTTATCCTGTCTCCTTAAATTTTCTCCTTTTAACTTTTTCTGAATTTTCTTCTTTTTATAACAGAGGCATCCTAATCTTAATATTAATACTAAGAAGATCACACACATTAATGGAAATAAGATTTTACCACACGTTAATGGAAATAAGATTTTACCTAAGAAGGTACTACCTAAGTTTACTAAGAAATTTTTAATAGAAGACATTTTCTTTCCAATCTTTTCCCAAACACCTTCAACCTCCAGTGGTGCAATTTCGTCGTGCAGCTCAGTTATATTTTTAATATAAATTTTCAAATCTTTACTTTCGTCTGGAATGTAAGTACAACAATGTTGAACTTTCAGCATTCCACAGACTCCACCATCTTTTGCCAACAATATATCAAGGACAAGTCGATTTTGCATTACCATGGCACGCATGGCAACCATTTCGGTATTAACCAATAAAAATCCTCCAGCGGTGCTTGTTGACAAGCGATCCACTACTGTTGATAGCTTTCTAATTTTGTTCGCATTCAGAGATATTCCCACTGCTGGTATCCATGCTCTAAAGATGTCACCCACAATTTCTGACCAAGATTCTCTCTTTCTATGTGCTAAATAACTACCTAACTTATGTACAACATCTTCTCCTCTTCCCATGTGAAATATCTTTGGGAAACCCAGGCCTACATAACATGTGCATTACCAATAGTCTGGCAAACGATAATACGCCTTGCTCCCGCAGATAAAGTATAACCCAGGAAAAACTGGATCATTTCCTCCTTTAAATCCCCATCCACCCATGATTCGGTATGTATCATGGCAGTCACTGTTGCCCACAAAGTAATTATCATATGCAGTCTGATTCCTTCTAATACACAATTTTCCTTTCTGAGGCCAATCTAAAGCCATAGTTGGACTAGCTTCTCCCTTCAAGTGTTTTTCCATTTCTACATCCCAAACTGTCTTTTCCACATTTCCGTCAGATGCCTTCCTTTGCATTTTCAATCTCCTTTCTTCAACCATATCTAAAAACATCTTTTCTTCTTTCTTTAAACTGCAAGTCAAATTATTTCTAAATATATATTCTAATGTTAGTTCTTTACTCTCTAAGAAAAATTCACCTAATACCTTTGCAGGTTTTACCTTATTTAACTTGTTAATTGATTGTACTTGTGAAAATATGTTATCTACATCTGAGAAATAATATTCTAACTTCTCTGTTTGGGAAAATAAACTAGCTTTTACACTACATGTTATTCCATAAGTTACTGGAAGGTGGTGATAGGTCACTCCCTCCGAAACAGATGCAGATAACTGCATACAGAGGTAGCAGTCCCTTACGTCCATTGTCTTTACATATTCATACAGTAATTTCGAAAATACATTGTTAGAAAAATCGGTTATAGACCTGTCTTTATGCAAATAATTTTTATCTATTTTAGTCGGGACTACCCTTTGAATCTACTCTACATTAGTCTTGTTTTCACTTTGTCCTTCTATTGTGTCTATGGTAACCTTAAATGAGATCATCAGAGCTAGTATACTCCACAGAAACATTAGTAATCCTGTACAACAACACCACATTTTACACCATCGCTTCAAAAATATACATATACCTTTTCTACTATCTGTGTTTGCCATTTTTGTAAAAATGAACAGTGTCTTTTGACTTAGCCTCTTCTACTTCACAACTAGTTTGTCTAACCCAAGGTTCTAAGCACCTACTTGGTTCTACCAGTTTTTGTCTTTTCCCGTGTTTTATCGTCTTTCCATTAGCAGCATTCTTGTTTTATTCAGTTTGGCATTTCATCGTCCTTCACCTTTCCTTCGTGATCTGAATACAGAATGTCCTGAACATCCGTCTCTTCTCCAATATCGGACAAGATAACTCTCAGGATTTCTGATTCCTCGTCTTCCTCAACCACTTCTGGTACAGTCACCTCTGGTTTTCCCTGGCTATCCGCCTCGTCTTTTATTTCAGGCAGGGCCGCATACGTCCATTCCGGCGACTTATACTTCTGGTTAGGTTTTCTCGTTCTTTTGCTTTCCTTTATTACAATTATTTCTTCGTCTTTTGATTTCTCTTGACTAGTCACTTCATTCACCTGTTCAGCTCTTGGTGAATTTACTCGTGTCAGTCAATATCTCAGCCTTTTTATTTTGTTTGGCCAAACTTCATCTTTTGCTGATCTTTTCAGTTTACTTCCCTTATCATTTTTTTCAGTTCTCCAAGCTCTCTTTCTTAAGACTATGCCTTCTGGTACTTCGTCTTCACTTTCCGCCGACTCTGTTTCAACTTGTCTTTTACTTTCAACAGCTTTTCTTTCCACCACTTCTTTCGTTTTCCCTACTTCTGTCCCTCCTCGAGTCTCCTGCACGCAATCTGCCTGCTGACTACTTGTCCCTTCCTCTAACTGGATGTTGGAGTTCCCTACACCTCCTCGGGGGTCTTCTGAAAAAATCTTTCCCTTTCTCTCTGTATCTGGCACCTGTCCATCAAATTTTGTTGTTTCAGGTGGAATTTCTCTCAATTTTTCATCTGGAACTTCTTTCTCAGCAATCTCTTTAATTGTCTTCTCGAGGTCTTTTTCTTTTCTCGAACGTAGAGTTCCTTGTTCAATCTCGGAGTCTGAGCTGGTATCAGAAATCTGCAACCTTCTCCTCAGGGAAATACTTCTTGGGACAAAAGTTAAATCTGACTCGGATTCCCCCCTTTCAGGGTTTTCTTTTGTTCCTGTCTCTTCCTCATCTGATTCAGTACTAGATTCTTTTCCATCAAAATATTCTCTGTCTGTGCTATCCACTGGATTTGGAATTCTTAATGTGTGACTTGCATGAATCCAGATCTTGATTCCAGCACACTTCACAGCTGTTGTTGAAGTCAAAATAACTTGTTGTGGTTTTCCCCACCTTGGAACCAAACAGTGTCTTCTTCTGTGTACTTTGATTCTTACCCAGTCCCCTGGGCTCAGATCATGAACTTGCTCCTTTTCAAGGGTGGTGGCATCCGCTCCAACCTGATGAAACACAGAATGAACTGCGTCAGCCAGGCTTTTACAGTAATCCAACACCATGTCATCAGTTATAGGCAACAGCTTGTTGACTGGTATGAACACATGACGCATTGCTCTACCCATGATAATTTCATGGGGGCTCAACCCTGTAGTTCTGTCTGGAATTGATCTAATAGTCATGAGTACTAGAGGCAAAACATCAGGCCATTTCATAACCGTGGCTAAACACATTTTCCCTATCCTGTTTTTGATAGTACCATTCATTTGTTCCACCACACCAGAAGCCTCTGGGCGATAGGCACAATGTAGTTTTTGTTGTACATTCAATGCTTGACAAATCAGTTTTATGATTTCATTATGGAAATGTCTTCCTCGGTCTTATTCAATTGTTACTGGGAACCCGAATCTGGGAATAAATTCCCTCAATAGCAATTTTGCCACTGTGATTCCATAATTTCTTCTAGTTGGGTAAGCTTCTACCCATCTTGAAAACAAACAGACCATAACTAGAACATACCTCAACCTGTTACAAGGAGGCATTTCAATGAAATCTACTTGCATTCTGGTAAAAGGCCCTCCTTCTCGGCCTATTGTTCCTAGACTCATCACTGTCTTTCTTCCAGGGTTGTATTGCTGACATATAAGGCATCTCTGACAAAGACATTCTGCTACAAGTCTAAATTTTGCATTGTACCAGGTCTGCTTAAATGACCTGATCATAGCATCTCTCCCTATGTGTCCCGGACCATGATCCATCCGTGCCATGGCAGACATCATGCTATCAGGCATAACTGGTCTTCCATCCCGATAGACCCACACATGGTCCTTCTCTCTTGGTGCACATCCTGCTTTTACCCACTGCTTCATTTCCTCATCTCCTGCTTCTTCCTGCAATTGTCTCACTTCCTCCCAGGTACCCACAATGTTAGTAAACATTAAGGTGCAAGAAGTCACTTCCTTCTCCTTTGCCCGATTAATGGAATTCTGATTTCGTGCACAGAATTGGGCCATATCATTGGCGTACTTGTTACCGATAGCGATGTAATCGCCAGACTGACTATGTCCATCACACTTCACAACAGCCAATTGCTTAGGCAGCTGTATTGCCTCAAGCAATTTTTCAACCACTTCAGCATTCTTAATGGGAGTTCCACTTGATGTCAAAAATCTTCTTTGTAGCCATATTTGGCTAAAGTCATGCACCACACCAAATCCATACTGACTGTCAGTTATCACAGTCACTCTCACACTCTTGCCAATCTTGCATGCTCTAGTCAAAGCAACAAGCTCAGCTACTTGGGCTGATCTTACTCCTTTTAAGTAGGATGCTTCCATTACTGCTGCAACCGTGCATACTGCGTATGCTGCACTCAACATTCCATCATCTGTTCTCAGGCAAGAACCATCTACAAACGTCACAAAATCACTTTCTGGTAATGGTACATCTTTTATGTCTGGACGTGGTTTGGTACAGAAGTTGAGTACATCCAGACAATCATGATCTGCTTCATCTCTGACTTCCACATTCTCAGCATCAGGCAGCAACGTTGAAGGATTCACATTCAAGCATCTCACAAGACTCACATTCGTTGCACCTAATATGACTTTCTCATACTTAGTCAGCCAACTATGTGTCATGTATTGAGTGCGACTTCTTGTTAAAAGGATTGCCACATCATGAGGTGCAAACACTTTCACAGGATATCCCATCACAATTCCTTCACTCTGTTCCAAACTCCAACAAGTAGCAGCCACTGCTTTCAAGCACCCAGGTAAGGCTACAGCTACTGGATCTAGCATTGAAGAAAAATATGCAATTGGTCTCCTCAGTTTTCCGTGCTTCTGTATTAATACAGAAAGTGCACATCCATTCCTCTCACTGCAATACAACTCAAACTCCTTCTCATAATCAGGCATTCCTAATGCTGGCGCTTCACACAAACCATCTCTCATTCGTTTAAATGCTGCCAATTCTTCTTTGTTCAAATCAATGGGGTCTCTCACATCACTTCTTGTCAAGCGTACCAAAGGCTTTGCAAATCAGGGAGAAATTACTTATCCACTGCCGACAATATCCAACCATTCCAAGAAACATTCTCACCTCTCTTTGCGACAAAGGGGGTCTCATTCCTTTTATGATCCTGATTCTGTCTATTGTTATTTTCCTCAGTCCTTTTTCGATATTATGGCCTAAATAATGTACTTCTTTTTTGCAAAATTGCAATTTTGATGGCGACACTTTAAGTCCTCCATCTACTAGATGATTCAGCAAGGCTATAGTGTCCATTACACAGGCTTCACGGGTCTTCGACGCCACAAGAAGGTCGTAAGATATATTGTACTAACACTGAATTCTTGGGCATCTCTAGACTTTCCAAGGATTTCTTCAATATCTGATTAAAGATTGAGGGGCTTTCTGTATACCCCTGTGGAATTTGGCACCAAGCCAAAATACTCTCGCCAAAACGAAACGCAAAAATTTGCTGGCTGTCATGGTGCAATGGAATGGAAAAGAAAGCATGGCATAAGTCAATCACAGTATACCATTCTGCATCATGGGGAATCGGATACAAAATCACAGATGGATTTGGTACAATGGGACAACATGATACAACAATTTTGTTTATCTTTCTCAAATCTTGCACTATCCTGAACTTTCCATTAGGCTTTTTCAGTCCCATAATCGGGGAATTACATGGACTACTCATTATTTCTCTCAAAATGCCTTGCTTTATCATGTTCTCAATTATTGGAGTATCTCCTTCAACTGTTTCAGGTGTCAGTTTATATTGAGGGACATATGGATAGCTTACTCCTTCCTTCACTGTTATTTTTACTGGGTCCACATTTCTCATTAGTCCCACATCTTCTCCTGTGAAATCCCAGACTTCTGCCTTCACAGTCTGTTCAATTCTTTGGGTAATTCATCAGGATTAAATACAGCATAGGCTTCCATAACCTCAGTTTCCCTGTTTGCCATAGTCATCTTATAAAGCATATCTTCATCAGGGGTCTCAAATGCTATACCATCAGGGGTACAGAAAATAGTGCAATTCATTTTGCACAGCAGATCCCTACCTAACAAATTTACAGGACTTGTGTCGCACACGACAAAGCGGTGCATTTCAGAGAATTTCCCTAAGCTAACTTGCACTGGTTCTGTAAGATAAGTTTTAATCTGTCTGTTGGATACACCAACTACTTGGATTGTTTCATCCGAGAGAGGAAGATTCTTAACATCAGCTGATCTAACAGTTGATCGAGTAGCACCAGTATCGACTAGGAAAGTAATATTTTCATTATCTTCCCATCCACAAATGGGCCTGTCTGGTCTACTTCTAGAGTTGCGCCAAGTACGCACTCTTCTCCAATACTGCGAAACAGCGCTAGTGCGCGGCAGCTTAGTTACCTGCTCTCCGTTGTAGAATCCTGTCTCATTACTGTATTTCTGTGAATTTTTACTTTGTGGAAAAGGCGGTTTTGGCACCTGATTCTGTTGGGTAACAACCTGCTGCTGTCGCTGCGGTTGACCACTCACCTCATTCTGCACCTGTGGATTCAATGATGCATTTTCATTATTAGTACTTGGGGGAAATTTACACTCGTATTTCCAATGCCCTATTCTACCGCAATTATGACATGGGAATTTCTTTTTGGCTTCTTCTATGTTAAAAATTCCCTTACCTTTCCCAGGAGTGAATTTTCTGGGGCCTGTATTATTCGCTTGTTCCGCTAACTGAGCTTCCTGTCTTTCTGCCACTTTTACGTGTACCCACATAGCCTTCTCTTTTAATTAACGCTGTTTGGCTTCAATCTCATCACTGAAATATTTTGCATGTCTCAATACTTCATCTATTTTCTTATTTTGCCAATCTACAGTATGTTGCTTAATCATTTCACTAATTTCTGGACGTAAACCATATACAAATCTGTATACAAAATGACTCAAATCTTTATCACTCAAATTTTCATCAACGCTAAACTGTTTAAAGGCCAAAATTAATCTTTCGCAATAGGCATGTACCGACTCCTTACTTTCCTGATGAGTTCTATCAATTTTTACCCAATCAATTTCTTTGGGAGGTATTTTTCAAAAAGGCCATAACCTGTTCATATTTCTTCATAAACTCTGGATCAGGGGCTCCTCTCTTTGGATCCCTAGGGTATTCCTGTGTGGGCCAATTTATCATCAGTTTGCACTCTGTCAATAAATCTGCTGGCACTATTATGTCAAACAGGCTGTTTAGGTCAATCCATAAAACTTTAGATAATTTCACAAATCTGTCCACTTGCCTATACCACTAGACAGGCTTTTCGCGTAGTCGAGGGAAATCATTTGTAAATGACTAAATATCTTGTCTAGTCCATGGAACATGTACATATCCTCCTCCTGGAATTTCTGTCATGGGACATTCTGTTACTACCTTTTCCTTTTCTCTAACAGGGAAAGCTGCAAAAGTTTTATCTGAGGCATCATCTCGTTTCCGATACCATCTGCTCCTCCATTTATCCACATCTCCCCATTTTCTCAGCAAGATAATTATTTCCTTAATCTGACTTATTCGTCCTGTGGTATTCAAATTCTCAATATGTATTTCAGTAAAATCTATTCGATATGGTTTCTGTAGGGCCTTTACCTTTTCAATATCTATGCCCATTTGCTACTTCTTCTAATCTTTCATGCAGATTTTTTGCTCTCCAAGTTATGCTTTTACACAAAAATAGTAACTCCTCATCCTGGTAGATTTTTAACTTCTCTGTGGGAATAGTTCCTACTATTAATTCTTCCAGTACCATTCGTAGTTTTGCCACATCTATTGATTGGGATTCTTTGTCTTTTCTCTGCAAACTTCTCAACCATTCGCTCAATTCTTCTGAAGATGGGCCTACTGGTTTCTCTACATTACTTCATTCTAAGTCCCTTTGAGTCTCTAATACTGATTCCATTGTCATTGTATGTCTTTCTGCTATATTTGAACCTAAAAATTGGTTATTCTAAGCATTTGGCTCGATCGTACTCATTGTCTGTTTCCATGGATTTTCATTTAGGCTCTGCTTTGGCTTCTCAGTCTGTTTATTACTGTTATAAGGAACTGTTAAACAATGTTCACTATCTTTCTGTTTATCAAAAATAGGCATCAAAGGGCCTATAGTCACTGGATCAGTTACAGCTTCTAAATTTATTGTCAATTCTCTTATCCTTTCAGTTAATTCTAAAGTTGTTTTTGCTAATTCTGCTGAATTTTCACCACTCATTTTATCATCTGATTTTCTCTCTCTCTCATAGAATTATTTTTCCATAATTCTTGAGGTACTGGTTCCGTCTTAATGATTCACAAAGTTTCTCTCATTGGGGCACTTGATGTCAAAATTTCAGATTCAGGTTGATACGGAGGTGGATTTTTATAAAACATATCATCAAGAACATCATCCTCCGATTCATTCATTCCATACCCTCTTGGTTCTATATTATGTCTCTTTTCCATAAATTTTTTCCCTCCAATTTCTTCAACATTTCTTACAGGAAATAACCCATCAGTCATACTTGCATTTCGCCACCTTCACATTCTCTCATCATGAGTGTCATGCCCGTATCTACCAAACATGTATCTATACCTTCCGCCACTTCTCTGTCATGCATCTCATTTTCCCATTCTGTCAATGCTTCAAGCTGTGTTGGTCTAGGTCTTGGTTCTAGATTCATCATTTTCTCTCTCAAATTTCTCAAAATCGCTAAATTAAACGAACCATGCTCTGGAAATACCAAAACTCCATCATTCCTTGTATATTTCACCCAGTTATCCAACCAAATACAAGTATGATATCCGTATTTCGCAACCATAAAGGATGCGGGGGTTTTCGGTGGGGGACGCAACTGTCCCTCCCTAGTCACAATCGGTTTGTCCTTTTTAAACAATTTCTTGATTTTCCCAAACCAGAACTTTTTCTACTTTTCAGGTGGATCGTAATACATAATTTTGTCTTTTCGTGTATCGCTAGTCCTTTCCTTACGACTGTTCTGTTATTTTAACCAATCATAGCATGACTCACACTAACGCACCAATCCGGAGCGTCAACGTCACTTCTACAATTCTCCAATCCCAGCACGTCTCAAATCAATGCACCAATCAGCGGCGTTTACGTCACCCTTCAATTCTCCAATCCTAGCGCGGCATGCACTAATACATCAATCAGGGGCGTCTACGCTTCTTACTGACTAGCCAATCCCAGCGCGGCTTTTCTGACGTCCGCTCTTTCTCACTGTCGCAGCTCCTGCTCCTGCTGACCCCTCCTTTACAAAATGTTATCGGTAACTTTTCTTTACGTTCTTTTTATTCACAAATCTGTTAGTAACGACATAAAAACGCCACCATTGTCCACTTCGATAACCAAAGAACAGTTAATGACCTTTCTTACAAGAATTCCATTTTTCCCGAGAGCAGCGTTTACCTCTGCCCTACTACAGAATCGTTACTTCCGTTGATAAAGTAGCACATCCCTCTACCTTACCCTTCTAGCAAGCATTAGCTAACTGTTTCTCCAGAACTAAGACACCTAGTTGGAGACCCAGTGCTCCTGAGAAATAAAACCAGAGTTTCGCAATTAACCCGAATGCCTTTTCATTCACGCACTTTCACACGGAAAATGTTGTACATTCACACAGAATTCTGTCTTTCCCGAGAACAGCGAACAGTCTGTCCTACTACAGAATTATGACATACGTTAATAAAGTAGCACTTCCCTCTACTTTATCCTTCTAACAAGCTTAGGGAACACCTATTACCTTTCCAGTGATAAGCGTTATCAGAGCTTCTTCTGGACTCCTGGTACCTAAGACCAAAATTTCACAGGTGACCTTCGCTACCATACACTTCTTTCATACAAGAAATATTTCTAATGGCAACACACGACGATGTCACCAAACCGAACCCAGACAATGCGTCGTGCAACTCCAATCGTCACATGTTTTCCCCGTGTACCTATAGGGCAACAACAATTCCGTCTTTCCCGAGAGCAGCGCTTACCTCTGCTCTGCTACGGAACCGTTACAAACTTCAGACTTCCAACATCCCAGAAGTCGTGCCAACAACATAGAACTCAACGCGACTCAACATAGAGTGTTAATACATAAACCAATACTTTCCGATAATCAATAAGCTATTTACAGGCAATAATCACCAAACCAAAACAATAAAAACCATCATCCTGCTACCAGAAAAACTGACGCAGCGCGGAAACTTGGGTAACTGGGAAACCGGACAAGACCCGTACCCAATATCCTCCCTTCCTCACAGATCAAATATCACATTAACACATTCACTCCTACAATCATTGGTGGGGCCCATAACACCAACATTCACAGTTCACTTCTCATTGGCCTGTACTTACAGGAGAGATAAATGTTCCAAGCGCTGACATGAAAGGAATACCTTATAACTTAGAGAGAAATTTATTTACACATTTATACACTAATATCCTTACCCCTACAGATCTCAATCCTAAATACGAAGATACTCCTCCCACGTGATCAATGGATCATTTAGTTGGATCAGTATGGTGATTTAGACCAGCTAAAACCCACCTTTTGGATTTAATCTATCCTTCCTTAATAAATGACAAACACATTTACTCGTTAATCAATAGTTGTTTATCTAATTATAGCAAGAATTTTAGTTCCATTTATTAAATTTTATAAAGTCGCAGAACATCATATTTACCTAATCTGGCTAATAGTCGTCCTCTAAGTAATCAAATTTAGTTGTGAATCAGTCGGAATTCAAAAGTTCTTCTTGCGGCACGCTACAGTCTCAAGGATGGACTAGGACCAGAGACGTGTAAGCATCTATCAGTGCCCATACATTTTATCAAGTTCGCAGTTCATCAAGGAAATGGGCAGCATTCAGTCTGTCAAAGGTTCAGGAACGCAGCTGTCACGTAGCGTCACCGTCTCCGTCAGCAAAAGAAATAGATAGCATCCACCACCTCTCTCTATTCTACCGTCATTTTTATAATAAAGTAACATCAAAAAGTAACATTTTTGCAGGATTTGGGCTTCTCCCATTGGTCAATTGGGATCGTCCAGTGAGGTTTCACACAGTTCAGGAGGTTATGTCATCCAACATGATCTTTCCGGTTCCTTGTGTCTGTCCATTGTCAGTGTACTTAGCGGGCTTCCCACCGTGACCTTGCTTGGGTACATCAAGAGTAGGGTCATGACGAGGCCACAGGAACAAGTCGTGGCGCAGGCGCACTTCGCCCAAAACCTCGTGGAATGGTGGCCATCGCTTCGCATTAGTCGGCGGCCATCTTTACTTTAGGCCCAAAGGACAACTTAAGCGAAACAAACACAAAAGAGTAATTAATACATAGAAATAATGAATAAAATATTAAACCCTCACTAATTCCCCTATGTGCTTGTAATTATCTAGTGTATAGCGACATTTAAAGCGTTCATATTCACCCACTGATGTCATCTGGTGCGACATTACGAAAACATCACAAAGCAACATATACCATGCAATATTCTATTTTCTATTGTTAGTATGCGTACATATGTTAATAATAACAATTATTCAGCCATGCAAAATGCAAATCCCACGTATATTTCGTATATTAATAAGGTTGATTAATTATCATGCAAACACAGTCATAATATTAGAATTAATAGATTATTCTAATCAGTATAGGCATGCAGATTAGGGGGGGGGGTATACAAAATTTGGTACTACCCGCTCCATCATAGCTCAGGATAACAAAGTGTTGGGAAACCCCATGTCTAGTGTAACGTGTTGCAGCGCTGTGTGCGAGACCAAAGCTTTCTCTTACAGGCAGGAGTTCACCACAGTGGCTCTCCGGGCTTTGTGTAGCTGGTCTCTTCGAATTATCACTGGCTTTCCCTAGGTAACCAGAGGTATCCTTCTTGGGTCGCAAGCAGCTATCTCTACATAGGAGAGCTCGGGGCGGGGGTTTGGGCCTTAAATTTACCCCGAGGGGATGGCCGTGGCCGATTCCCCTTCTGGACTGCGTACATCAGGCCGTTGCATGTCTCTCAGGTTTCTGCTGCCCTCACAGGTGAATCTGTTTAGGCCTCGTTTATAAGCGCCCTGGGGGTTCATAACAGGCTGTTATCTGTGAGTCCAGTCACCTTAGCCCTTATCTCGACCCTCTCTCCCATGCTGTGCCCAGCTATTGTTAGAATATGTGGGGTGGGGTTCATAAGAGTCATGTTAGCCTTTCACAGTCCGAGGGCTTCTTTCTCAGCTTAGTCCCTAGGTAGACCTAAGGTGAGGAGGGGGTTGGTCACAGATCTTGTCGTTCATTACTGGGGCACTGCAAGACTTTGATAGTGCTTTGAGCCCTCACCAGCCATACAAGGAAGGCACAGGAGTTCGTCTGTCGCCTCCATGTCATTCCTACCACTAAGTGGGCAAGTCCCACCGTGTGCTAGCCTATGTCTGCTGCTCACCCTCACTGCTCCTGTGTGTGAGGGGCACTCTGGGTGGTCAACAGGCCAATGGGATGCTCCTCTGTCCCTCTCTGCCAGACACGGAGTGCTGGGGGGACTGGGGTGCAAGCTCAGATCTGGGCCCCAGCGCTGCTCTCCCTGCTTACCAGGCGGGTCTGTCTTCCCTTCGCAAGGCTTGTTATTCCTGCCTTATTTACACGGACCCAGGTCGTTTGCCATGTGAAAGATCTGGGGCCAAGTATCATCGACAGCCGTAGCTGCCCCTCTTTTGTTCTCCTGCGTTTTCCGACTCCTTACTCCCTAGTTATCTTGGAGGTGTTGTGTGTTCATAACGTGTATTTGTAAAGCGCACGTTCACACCGAAGGGCATCTTGGCTCTGAATAACAGATGTTTATTGTGACTCAACTCAATGGTACTCATTTCATCAAACTCAGAAGGATGAAAGGCTGAGTGGACCCGCCGAGATTTGATCCTGTGACCATGAGGTCAAACACAGGCTCCTTCAGTGGACACATTAGTCCACTAAGCCACCAGACCCGGTCAGAAGCTGATGTAGCCAGGCGGAGGACTCCCTCAGCAACACCATGAGGCAGGAGATCCAGAAGTGGGCTAAGAGCCTCATGGCCGTGCATTTGCCATCTTTGGCGCCAGGCAATGTCTCTCATCTGATAATTAAGAAAGCCTTTTAAAGTTCATAGGGTGGATTTCTTGTGTATCCCCATCTTAAGGGAAAGGAGCTCCAGATCTCACTAATGAACAAGATACTTACCTTCGGTGATGCCTTATCTGTTAGACTCCATCTACCCGTAGATTCCCACACTGCTGCCTGACTGATATCAAGGACGGGGACTCCATGGGTTTACACAGTGATCGGAGCCTTAGCTCTCGTGGAATGAGAATGCAAACCCTCAGGTGGTTGCTTCTTGGCCAATGAGTAGCAGATATTGATGTAGATTAATATCCATCTTGAGATGGTCCGTTTCTGCACAGCCTTCCCCTTCATAGCTCCTACGTACCCAATTAAGAGGTGATTGTCCACGCAAAAGTCTTCGGTACCGTCTTGGTAGAATGAAAATGCTTTTTTTGGGGTTCAGATGGTGGAGTCTCTCCTCTTCTTTGGAGGGATGAGGCAGAGCAAAGAAGGGAGGCAAGGTAATGTTTTGGCCTACATGGAAAAGAGTCACAACCTTCGGAACGAAGGAGGCAGGTGTCCAGGGGACCAACTTGTCAGAGTAGAAGGTGTTATGTTAAGATGGATTTGTAGAGCGCGCAGCTACTCAACAGTGTGTCCCGGCACTGAGACAGAAAGATACAGAGGCCAGAAAGGGAAAAAAGGTGGTGTAGGGATGGTGCACCAAGAGTGCCTGCAATTCGCTGAACGTCCTAGCCAATATTCTGGCCAATAGCAAGCCAGTTTTGATGGTCAAGAGCTGAGAGGGCAACTGTGCTGAGGCTCACAGGGTGCACACAGCAAAAAGGTAACGAACAAGATTCAGATCCCACGGGGCTTGCTGAGTGGCCTGGGGGAAAACGTGCCGCAAGCCTTTAAGAAACCTACCCACAAAAGGTGACTTGAATAAAGGATGGTTCGTCAACCGTAAAAAAAAAAAACCTTTAACTGTGCCCAGAGCAGACCCCCGCTAAGCCAAAGAGAGAGCAAATAGTAGAACCTCGAATAGAGATGTAGGTGGAGGGTTCAATGTTGTGGGAATTACACCATGCGACAAACTCATCCCAACGGCAGGTCTATGCCGACTTGGTGGAGACATGCCTGGCTGCCAGAATGACATCACAGACTTCAGGAGGAAGGTTGAAAGCGGTCAACTCTCACCGCTCAATCTCCATGCATGAAGGTGAAAGGTGTGCAGATTCGGGTGCAAAATCCTCCCCCGTTACTGCAATAGAAGATCCTCTCGAAAGGGGCAGCCTGATTCAAGGGTGGATTGTCATGCTCAACAGCTTCGTATACCAGACTCTGCATGCCCAATCCAATGCCACAAAAACGTTCCAGATCTCCTTGAGAACTTGGGGCAGGAGTTATATTGGCAGGAAGGAGTACAGGAGGCTGGAGCTCCCACTCGACAAAAAGTGTCTCTGACCGTGAGTCACCTTGAAAACTTCAGCGTGCAAAACTGCGGACATTGCCCATTCTCAGCAGTGGCGAACAGATCGAACCAAGGCTCTTCCCACTACTGAAAGTCCTTGCACCAACTCTGCGTTCAAACGCCACTCGTGCACTGGTAGGCATCTTCGGCTGAGTTCATACCCCTCGGCATTCAGAGAGCCTACTAGGTGTTTACACACCAGGGAAATGCCCTTGCATCCCAGCCATGTCCAAAGACGTAGTCTCTTGACCAAGGGTCCATGACCCCACCCCGTTTGTTGCAGTACAACATGGCGTTGGCGGCCGTGACACCTGCACCAGACTTCCACTGCCAAGCGAATCGTTTAAAGCTCCAACAGGTTGATATGGAGCTCTGACTCTGACCTCCACCTCTACCAGATGGCCACTCCATCCCAGAAGTGATGCATCCATCACAAAAGTCAACTATGGTTGGGGAAGGGAGAGGGGTCTGCCACTGAGTCAATCGTGGTTCGTCAGGCACCACTTGAGATCATTTGCAGTTCCCGCCGAGATCTGGACCATGCCGGAGAGACTCCTCTGATGCCATGGCAACGGAGACTTCAGGTCCCACTGCAGAGCCTGCATATTCAAACGGGCATGAGTCACAGGGAGTATACAAGAGGCCATGCGGTCCAACAGCCTCAGGGCCATTCTTACCGAAATCCAGGATAGAAGCTGAACCCTCTGTATCATAGCCTGAAAATCATGAACTTGCTGCTCGTGAGGATAGGCCAAAAAATGCACTGTGTCCAGAACAGCTCCAATGAAAGGGAGCATCTGAGAGGATGTCAGGTGTGACATTTTTGCATGTCGATAGTGAACCCCGGTGAGTGCAGGCTTGTCATAGTTTAGAGGTTCGAGACGGCTGCCTGGATCAAGCCTCTCTTTAATAGCCAAGCATGGAGGTAGGAAATAACTGGTACCCCAGACGTCCGGAGATGAGCTGCACCCATCGCCATCAGTTTTGTGAACACCCGAGGGGCGCTGGTAAGGCCGAAGAGGAGCACGGCAAACTGAAAGTGCTCTTGGCCCACTGTGAACTGCAGGTAACATCTGTGTGCAGGCAGGGTGGGGATGTGGAAATATGCGTTCTGCAAGTCCAATGCTATCATCCAGTCTCCCGGGTCCATGGCAGACAGAACCTGCGCGAGTGTGAGCGTCTTGAATGCCTCCTTTTTCAGGAAAAGATTGAGAAGGCACAGGTCTAGGACCAGACAAAGGCCTTCGTCCTTCTTGGGCTTCAGAAAGTAGCAATAACAGCAACCACAACCTACTTGTAATGCCTGCACCCTCGTGATGGCTCCCTTTGCCAAAAGAGCCAACACTTTGTGATGGAGCACGAACAGGTGGTCCATCAGCTGGTCGAGTGGGTGACATAGGTGAAGGGGTAGTCACAAAGGGTAGGGATTAGCTGCTCTGCAAAACCCAACGGTTTGATATTACTAACCGCTAGTGGTGCAGGTGATGGTGTATTCTGCCTCCCACTGGATGCCCATGACAGTCAGAGGGTACAACAATGGGGTTTGGAGGCTGCAGCTGGTGGTGGGGGGGTGGTGAGGGAAGGTGGACTGACCTGAACTCTGGCTGCCTGTCCCACGTGATTTATGGGATCCGCGTCATCAGCCACATAAAACTAGATAGCCTGTTGGCCATGGTGGCTGGGAGTGCATGGAGGTGGTTGGACACCTCTTCCGTGGCCACAAAAAGGGAGAAAGCCGGACTGGGGGTGATGAGGGTCCAGTAGACAAGCCCGAGAATCTGGCTGTAGGTCTGATGTCCTTAAAGTGCTACAGCTCTGAGTCCATGCTATTAGGTGCAGAAAGGAAAGAAGTGGCATCAGTGCGGGGGGCTGGTATACGGCACACACCTATATAGGTACAGGGCACGTCACTTCTGGTACTTACGACACAGAGCTGAATGACACCACCTAACTGCACGTAGGGGTACTGCTCAAAAATCTTCTGGATCCAGTGACGTCTGGGGGATATGCTAAGGTAAGGAATCTGCAGCCAGAAGTCTCTATCAGACAAGTGCAATCTTGACAGTCTCTGACAGCAGATTGTTACTCAATATGCATAATCTCCTGGTAAGTCATGGGATATTGTCACATCTTGTCTGTTTTTCTTCTCCCACAGTAAGTTGGTTCATACCTGTGCTTACCAGGGGGCTGTGAAAACCTACCTGGTCATATATTGCTGTGTCTGCATTCCCATGCTGGAAACTTTTTTTCTTCCAATTAGCTTGTGTTGCTTAAGGCAACTAGTATAACTTAAAAAAAAAATCCAGTTTGGGAACATACTGCGGGAAGCAGGCAGGGGTCTGTTGGATTACTGCCTGCTCCGCCCAAAACAGTCCAACAGAGCTCTCAAAGGGGAAGCTGGTTGGACTTAAGCTGTGACTGCTTGAAGCATTCCCCTGAGTGGATGTATTACACTTGCATTTCACTGAATCAGGACTTGACTTACTAGCTAGAGAATTAATAAAAAAGGAGGCATTCTTTAATGTGAATGACTCCTCACCAAAATAGTTAGGGATAAACATTACATCTGAACTCATGGAGCTCGACACTGCCAACATAAGTACTTTGGTAGAAGACAAAGAAAACATTTTAAAAAGTGGAGCCATTTGCACATTTCCTGGTTGGGACGAATCACAGCTATAAAAATTACAATAGTACTTAGGCCATTATATGCCTTTCAAGATTTCACATTTAAAATAGACAGAACAATTTTCCAACCCCTACAAAAGTCGTACTTTAGGGAAACCAGAGATAATATACAGAAGAGAACTACTGGACCCATGAGAAACGCAGATATAAAAAGTTAATATATTGCAACCCAATCATGGGTAACAGGAGAATAGTTGATGAGCTTTTAACGCAGACACTAGGTGCACATGGTTGGGGCAGTATCAGGGAAGATACTGTGGGATATAATGTGAGAATCAAAAAAGAACCGGCCAACAAGACGGTTTTGTAGCTAGGTGATGTGTGCAGCCATAGAAGTATGGATTGCAGTTACTCCTGGAACAAGATTTACAATATTTGTATCCTCATTGACCCCTATGGAGAATAACCTGGAATTCACTTCAGCAGTGGAGGAGTGATATTTAAAACAAGGAAGGGTAATGCAGAGTAATACCAGCTTTATCTGAAGGGGATCAGTCATATATTTGAAAGCTGTAAACAACTATTTGACATGGGGGGGGGGGGGAGGAGGAAAGTTTAGATTCCACTTGCATTGAATTTGGGCTTTGTGTCTGACCAATAGAACAGCAGCGCTAAGGAAGCTTTAAGAAATTTACAACCCTATATGAGGGAAGAAAGGGCTTAGTTTCAACAATATATAGGCTAACTACAAAACCAAAAGAACCACTAAAGGGATATAGCTAAAGAGATGCAATACCACAGACACAGGAGTCATGGGACACACTGCGGCGAGATCGTTTTACCAACAATAAATCAGTATTTCAGAGGGGATCCTCACACAGGGCAGAGACAGGTGTTGCAGAGGAGTGGAGAGCAGGGGTTCCGTTGCTTATATGGTGGGTATGTACCAAAAAAACAATACATTGGAAAAAGGGAATGGGTATCCCATCACCAGAAGAACCAGCAATAACTATTTTGGTAATGAGGCCTGACAACGGAGTCATTAAATAGAAATAGTGGAAATTAATCTTCCAGTTGTTGGCAGGAGCAAAAATTGTGCTGGCCATATGCTGAACACGAACAACGCCTCTATTGATAACAGATAGGCACATGAACCTTTGGGAAACAATGGTCACAGAAAGACTTTCCTAACATTTTGTAAAACACAGAGCTAAATTCATAGAAATACAGCACCCAATATTACTATATGTGGACAAAATCTATTGAGAAGTCACATGCCAGGAAATGCATACATTTGTATGCTGACAAAACATCCAAGAACAAAGGACAGCCGATGCTTCGAAGATCCAAGGTTGAAACAATACACTAAAGACTTCTGCAGTAGGGATATCAAAATCGGAGATACCCTACAGGACACTGGATCCACACAAGAGCCTTTAATTATGAAAGAAGTACTTAGATCAGACCTAAGGTCACCGCCAAGAAAAAAAGCCATATGAACTGGTCATTGCAATTAAAATATTACAATGCACAGTAGAAGATTCAAGCTAGCATATTTTCTAAAATTCATATGCCAATAACATAATGCCCAGGAAAATGTAGTTGAACAAGTTTAGAGCTCTAAAAAGAAAAAGTTACCAGAGCTTGGTTCAGGGAATGCTAGCTTCTTTCCTGATGCGCAAAAGATAATTGAAAAAGTCAAGGAATATCAAAAGGAAATCAACATCTATACCTTTAACATGAAGAAACAGTCAAGACAAAAAATTGTGAAACAGACTGGTACTAAATTGGCAAAGGAGTTAAACATGGCCGAATGTTTTCACCCTACCATATTTAACTTGAATGTAGAATACATAATGAAAGAAGCTGTTGTGGCATATGGACGTGGATTCAAAATTGGAGGAAGAGACCTTAACCTCCCACATGCTGATGACAAAAATCTCATTGCCGAGTGAAGACCCAAGAACCCTCATAATAAAAGTTAGGGAGCATTGCAAAGCAATGGGGCTTTGACTAAATGTACAAAAGACTAAAGTGAGGACAGTACGTTTAGCAACCAACTTTAAAGTTGATGGAGGAGACCTACAAGTCAAGCATAGCTACTGTCTTCCAACATCAATAATAATGGTTCGAGCCTATGCTGCATGCATACGTCAACATCACTGCTTATTAACACCAGGCAGAGCTGTGAGGGCAGACACAGAAACAATTTTCAAGGCACCAATGTATTTACATCAACAAATGTCTGAATTGTATGATTAATAGTACTTCTATTGACAGTACTGAAGCAAAAATTGGACAATGAAAAGCAGGATGGGGAGGCATAGAAGCTTTTGAACTGTGGTGCTGGAGGGGATTTCTAAGACTACGATGGACAGACAGGAAAACAAACAGCTGTATCTTTGTTCAAATCAAGCCAGAACTTTCACTACAAGCACAGATGCCTGGACTAAGGCTCATACTTTGGACACATAATGCAAACACCAAATTCAATGGAAAACACGGCAATGATTGAAAAAGTAAAAGGAAAATGCGTAAGACTACGACCAGCAACAAGGTGGATGGACTCAATTGCAACAGCAACAAATGCAACATTGAGAAGTCTGAAGACCCGCATAGAGGACAGAGCATTTTGGAGAAAGTCTATGTATATGATTGCCAGGAGTCATCCCCGACATGAAGACAACGACCAACACTTCCTATATTAATACACTACTTCTTTGGTTGGCTAGCCTGATAGAGCCAAGTACCGAAAATAAATTACTTGGTTAACCAGCTGAAAGGTAAAGAAGGCAGCAACATATTAAAAATGGCCTCCTCAAAAAAACACACTCCCCTTTAGAGACCACTCACAGTCGCCTATAAGGGTTCAATTCCTTTCACGATAAGTTCATTCACAAGCTAGTATACAGATCATAAAATGAGGTGGATGGGTGAAACACTGTTGGGCTAAGCATGGGTGTGCTAATACAGCTAGATTTAGATTTTTACTGTGGATGAACTCAGTCTCTTTGCCCAGTTTTGATGGGCTTTTCCTACTAATCTGGGCGAAAGCCAGAAGGAAAAATGTGGTCAGGGGTTGAACAATCTGTGTAACTAGTCTGTGCTTGGTATCGATATTTTTATTTGTGTTAGCTGAGGAATACGAAACTGTAACAGCTAACTTTAGATTGTCTTCCTGGAGATGCATATATCGTCTGTTCACTGTCAAAGACGCTGGTGGTGTTACGCAATGGGGATGAAACTGGATCCAGTGGCAGAGGCGGGATCGGGACCAGTGGTGATGGGAACCGTTTGGGCATGCTTACTGAGCTGGATCAAAGACACACATAACGGAAGACTACACATCTCTGGGACCCACAGTGGACCACCTAAGTGTGTGAAAGACAAAGTCCTTTCAAACTTAGAAGAAACCTCTAAAGACATGCATGTTCAGTAATAGGCATGTGAATTACCTTTAAGTTGCTCCTAGTAGGTGTGCAGATACTGACTTGCTTGTGGCCCATGGGCTGTTTCTAGAGTTTTGGAACAAACTCTACAGGAACAACAGACCTCTTGGTGAGGTAGCTCCAAATATACTGGACCTTTTCAGCTGAATAGCTTCACCCCCACAAGACATTGAGAAAAAGCCAAATGAATGACAAAGAACTGGCAAAAAAGCCTATTTAAAGACAAAAATAAAACAGTCAATGATGAAGCAAAATGGTTGTGGGGTGGTTAGGCTTCCCACACTGCACCAGTTAGCTTCCTTGTACTAGAAGGCGAGATTAGGAGCCAGACCAGAGAGTGCTGGAAAGGAATATGCTACTTACCAGTATGCATCTGTTCTTGGCATGTAGAGCTGCAGATCTACACACATAGATCGCCATCTGGTGTTGGGCCCGGATGTTTGCAGTTGTTTTTCCTCTTGGTAAGTCTTTGGAAGTCACGAGGTCGGTGACTCCTCCTTTGGATCGTATTGCGCATGGGCTTCGGCTCCATCTTCAGATTGGTTTTCGCCAGCAGGGAAATGATGGAGCGTAGTAATAAACAGTGAAGATGCCCATGTGTGTTGTATCTAAATAAGATAAACTGGAACAGATAAAGGTAGCCGGGGAGGCGGGTGGGCGTGTGTAGATCTGCAGCTCTATATGCCAAGAACAGGTGCATACTGGTAAGTAGCATATTCAGTTTGAGGCATATGAGCTGTAGATTACACACTTGTGCATAGATTATATAGCAGTACCCTCCCTTAGCGGCGACCACCCGTATCTGTTGCAGTGGTTTGAAATAATGTTTTGAGTACAGCCTGGCCCACACTAGCTTGTTGCTTAGTTTGCACATCTACACAATAGTGTTTATTGAAAGTGTGCGGTGTTGACCATGTAGCTGCTTTGCAGATACCATCTAATGGGATGTTCCCTAGAAAAGCCCCTATTTTACGTGTAGAATGGGCTTTAGGGGGAACGGATAGCGTTCGTTTTGCTTTGTGGTAGCAAATCTGAATGCATGGTACGGAGAACAACTTTGTTATGGTGCATTTGTAGAAAAGGTTCTTGAATGGTAAGTGCTTGTATCTCACTGACCCTTCTGAGGGAAGTGATGGCTACGAGAAAAGCGGTTTTCCACGTTAAAAATTGGAGTTCACATTTGTGCAGTGGTTTGAAGGGAGGCCCCATCAGTCTGGTGAGAACGATATTTAGGTTCCACACAGGTGAGGGTGGCACTCTGGGGGGAATTATTCTTTTAAGGCCTTCCATGAAGGCTTTAATGGCAGGTACTCTAAAAAGTGATAGATGTTGCCTGTTTTGTAGATAAGCTGCTATGGCTGCAAGGTGCAGTCTAATAGACGTATAGGCTAGATTACACCTTTGTAGGTGGAGTAAGTAGCCTATGATGTGTTGAATGGAGACGTCTAGGGGATTGATGGTATTGTGGCAATAGACAACAAAACGCTCTAGTGGTGGGTCGCCCAGCTTCCTTGATGACGTTCATACAGTCAGGGGGAAGATTTAGATAACTGAATTCTAGGATTTCAGGAGCCAGATCGCAAGGTTGAGCGGAGCTGTGTCCGGGTGTCTGATCTCTCCATGGTTCTGGGTTAAGAGGTGTGGAGAGAGGCGTAATTTTTGGTGCGGTACTACAGATAGTTCCAGCAGTGTGGTGTACTACGGTTGTCTGGCCCAAGTTGGAGCTACTAGTATTAGTGTGAGGGAGTGTTGCTGTAGTTTGCGCACCACTAGTGGAATGAGTGGGCGAGGCGGAAAAGCATACGCAAATCTGCCTGACCAGTTCATCCATATCGCATTTCCTTTGGACAATGGGTGTGGATATCTGGCGGCGAAGCTTGGGCATTTGGTGTTTTCGTGGGTGGCGAAGAGGTCTATCTGTGGATGCTGCCACAACTGAAAGTACGGGTGTAGAACTGGTGGGTGGAGTTCCCACTCGTGGATTTGTTGTGTTTGTCTGCTGAGCAGATCTGCCATAGTGTTTTGGACTCCTGGGACATGCTGAGCTAGGAGAAAGATTTTCTGGGGTATGGCCCATCGCCATATGCTCTGTGCTAGCTGAGAGAGCTGTGGAGAGTGTGTGCCGCCTTGTTTTTGAATATAGTACATGGCTGTCATGTTGTCTGTGCGGATTAGGACTGCTTTGCCTGAAATCTGTGTTTTAAAAGATTTTAGGGCTAAGAAGATCGCTAGTAACTCCAGATGGTTGATATGGAGTAACTTTTGTTGAGGTGTCCATGTGCCCTGCACAGTGAGATGTAATAGATGAGCTCCCCAGCCGGAGAGCGATGCGTCTGTTGTTAGTACTATCTGGGGAACCGGGTCCAGGAACGGTCGACCTTTGGAAAGGTTTGTGGTGGTCCACCACTGCAGAGAGCGATGGGTGCGACCGTCTACCAACACCAGATCTGTTAATTGACCTTGGGCCTGGTTCCATTGGCGCGCTAAGCACTCTTGGAGAGGACACATCTGGAGTCTTGCATGAGGTACTATGAAGATGCAAGAGGCCATCATCCCTATTAGTTGCATAAACACTCGAGCTGGAAGGGAGTGTTGTGCCATGAATTTTGCACGTAGAGCCTGAATGCTTGTAATCCTGGCAGGATTGGGGTAGGCTAGCGCTTTTGAGGTGTCTATGGTGGCACCGAGTTATTGTTTTATGTGGGATGGTTGTAGATGGGACTTTGCGTGGTTTACTGTGAAGCCCAGTTGGTGAAGTAGCAGTATAGTGGCTTGCGTGTGTTGTACACACTGGCTGTATGAACTGGCTTTTATTAGCCAGTCGTCTAGGTATGGGAAGACATGGATGTGTTGTCTCTTGAGGTGTGCTGCCACTACTGCTAGGCACTTGGTGAACACTCGTGGTGCGACTCCAAACGGGAGTACTTTGAATTGGTAGTGGTGGCCGTCCACTACAAATCTGAGGAACTTCCTGTGAGCGTTGTGCACTGGAATGTGGAAATTAGCGTCTTTTAGGTCTAAGGTGGTCAGGAAGTCGTTTTGGGAAAGCAGTGCAAGTTCCAGTATATGTATCTGTTTAGGGGCCTGAGGTCTAGGATGGGCCGCAGAGTCTCGTCCCTTTTTGGTATGAGATAATATAGGGAGTAGACCCCCATATTTCGTTGGTTGGTAGGAACGTGTTCTATCGCCCTTTTCTGTAGGAGGGACATTACCTCCTGCTTTAGTGGTGTTAGATGTTCTTGTGACATTGGGCGTTGTCTGGGTGGAATGTTTGGGGGGTAGATATTAGTTCTAGGCAGTAGCCTGACCGAATTATTTGTGTTACCCATATGTCTGAGGTGATGGTAGCCCAGACAGGGAGGAAGTTTTGGAGTCTGCCCCCGACCGGCGTGGGATGGTCTGGGGGGAGTGGAGGGAAGTCATTGGGTAGGTGCGGTGGCAGAGCGGGCGGTGTTTGTCTTGCCTCTGCCTTTGTTATTGTTGCCCCTGTAGCCGCCTCTTCGGTAGCCCCTTGTAAAGGTGGACTGGGTAGGGGCCTTATATGAAGTGGAAGCGGTGTCGGAGGAGTAGCCTCTGGATGTGCTCCGAAAGGAAGAGCGGCGAAAGGAGCGCCTGGGAGTGTGTGGTTGTAAAGCTCCCATGGATTTTGCCGTGTCTGTGTCCTTTTTCATCTTTTCTAGGGCCTCATCCACTTTTGGGCCAAACAGATGTTCCTGGTCAAAGGGATGGTTGAGGATGGAGGCCTGTACCTCTGGTTTAAAACCTGAGATCCTTAGCCAGGCATGGCGACGGAGGAGGACACTAGTATTGATGGCCCTGGAGGCTGTGTCTGCTGCATCTAGAGCACAACGTATGGAGGTATTAGTAATGGTTTTGCCCTCCTGAATTAGCTCGTTGGCCCTAGGTTTGTATTTATCAGGGAGATGTTGCATTATGGCTTCTAATTCGTCATAATGGGCCCGGTCATACCTGGCTAGTAGCGCTTGTGTATTAGCGATACGCCATATGTTGGCAGCTTGGGATGCAGTACGCTTGCCTGATGCGTCCAAGAGTTTAGACTCTTTGTCAGGTGGTGGTGCTTCGCCTGACGCTTGGGAGTTGGCCCTTTTACGTGCTGTGGACACTACCAGAGAATCTAGTGGTGCTGGCCCTCTGATGTAGGAGGGATCTGTAGGGGCGGATTTATATTTCTTTTCAATGCGTGGGTTAATGACCCTGGCTCTGACTGGGTCTTTAAAGACCTCTGGCGCACGTTTTATAACTCCCTTGAGCATAGGCAATATGGAGGTAGTCCTATGTGTGGTGTCAAACGTATCGAGGAGGAGATCCTCCTCCACGGGGTCGGTATGGAGATCTACCCCGTGATAGTGTGCCGCCCTTTGCAGTAGATGGTTGAACCCCAGAGAGTCTTCTGGTGGGGAAGGTCTGGAAGGGTAGAGATCATCCTGTGGGACGTTAGGGATGTCGGGGATATTGTAATCGTCCCTTGGGTCTGGGGAGCCTGTGGGAGTGGGGTCCCCTGTAGGTAAATCTTGTGGAACGTCTCCTATGTCATCATATGGGTCCCCCTGATCAGCATCATCCGGAGAGGGTGTTGGGGAATGATGAGGTGGGGGTGGAGACTGTGGAGGAGGGGACGGTGGAGGGGGCGGTGGAGGTGGGGAAGGTACTCTGAAAGGAGAGGTAACAGAGTCCTTCCTCTTTGGAGGTGGAGGAGGTTTTTCCAGCTGTCTCTTTTTGATGTCCGGTTTTAGGATCCTTGGTTAGTGTTTTTGTAATGGATTCGGTGTAAAGAGTTCTGGTGAGGTTGGTTGGTCCGTCGCCGCCGAAGGTTTCGGGGCCGTTGGTTTTTTGGCTTTATCCGCGCGGGTTCGTTGTTTGGAACTATGCTTGGAAAAGTCTGATTGTTTGGCCGGCGCCGAGATGGATTTCGGCTTCGAAGTGTCGGTGGCCTTGTGTACTTTTGTCGGTGCCAAAGATGGTGTCGGCACTGAGGAGCTGGAGCTGGTTCACGACACAGAGCGTTTCGGTGCGGGGCTCGGTGTCGAAGCGGAGGCCATTTTCTTTTTCGGTGTTGAAGAGTGTTTATCGGCACCGACGGTGGGCTGGCTCGAGCCCGAGCCGCCGGAAGGCTTAATCAGCTTCTTTACCAGGCCGGAAGGTGCGGTGTGGGAAGCAGTGTCTTTGGTCTAGCTTAGGCCCGGAGGCGAAGGCGTGACCGAAGCCTTTTTCGGTGCCGGTGAGGGTGTGGGAGGGGATTGATTAGTACTCACGACCCTCTGTGTCGGAGTGATGTCCTCCATATCTGAATCGTCGGCTTCGGAGGCGCTGACGAGTCCCTCGTCAGTGTGGTGTTCTTCTGGAGCGTCGACGCCTTCCCCGAAGATGTCGTCCGGAATCGCCGTCGACGAGTGTGCCATGGTTCTTCTGGCCCTTCGTTCTCGAATGGTTTTCTTGGACCGGAAGGACTCTCAGGGGAGAGGCAGAGAATACATACTTCGTGGAGATCGGTGTGGGGGAATTTGGACCCACATCGAGGGCAGTTCTTGAAGGGAGTCCTTTCCATTAGCCAGGACCGGAGCTTGGGTAGGCCCGAAGGCCGTCGTCGACGACCGGAATCGAAGGTTCTTGCCGATGAGAGCCGCGTCGAGTGGGGAGATTGCGATCGAAAACAATACCGCGAGTTGGGGGTGAGGATTGCGCGTCGATTGTCGAACTGGAAGCTGTTCGGAACCGGGGCGCGAAGATCACATCAGAGCCCGATGGCGAAAAAACAATCTGAGGATGGAGCCGAAGCCCATGCACAATACGGTCCAAAGGAGGAGTCACCGACCTCGTGACTTCCAAAGACTTTCCAAGAGGAACAACAACTGCAAACATCCGGGCCCAACACCAGATGGCGATCTATGCACAAGTGTGTAATCTGCAGCTCATATGCCTCGAACATAATGAAACATGATATGCCGAAATATCCAGTGCTTTTAAGGAGAGGTAATGGACTTTCAAAGCTTGGAGGTGGAAGGAAAGTAATGGTCGTGTTTGCAGGTGTGGAAGAGATGTTTCAGTTCCTCTCCTCATCCTAGCAACAGCGAGATTGGCTGTAGCAATTTAAAAAACAGTATCACTTGCCAACTGTTAAAGGCAAGAAGGAGAGGTTAGGTAATCTCATTTACTGCCATATGCTGTAGACAACCATTCACTCAAGAAGGCTTGTGGTGACGCATGGTAGGTAGGGTTTCGCCAATCTAGATTTTGACCTATGGGTAAAGGCAGACACAGCAAATGAGCCAAACCAATCTGTTCCCAAATAAGTAATTTATTTCTGGGTTTTCTTTAGTGTGGACTAGGACCGCTCTGGTTATGGCACACTTTCGCAAGTCTTTGACAGTCAAAAGAGTGCAGTAATTTCATTATCCTGTGGCAAGGGTTCTGTACAAGATTAGATAACACAAAGGAGAACATTGTAAGTGAGCGGGTCAACTCATAGTCCTACCATGCCAAAGGTCACCTGACACATTGGCTTCTGAACAGAAGTCTTTCCTGAACCCAAATTATGAGATTACAGATTTAGATTCTGGGTGGCAGTAATTAAAACAATAAATAAATAAACATAAATCTGCAATTTAATTGCATAACATGTAAAGATCAAGTCAAGATGGGCCTCAGGCTCTATTCTGCTAGCAAATCTCCCTTGTGTTCAGACTGCAGCATCTTCTTGAAACAAAAATTTTGGCTCCATTTCCAGCCCTTCAGAAATAGATGAGTTTGTCACTTATCAATTCTCTCGAACGTAGAACAATTTTGTGCTGCTGCAAGTCTTGATGAGACAACAAACCAATCCCTTTCATTACAATTCATCATCTTTCACAATTAAAAAGGTCACCAAATGGTGGGAATGTAGCTTCTGGAAATAGTAATAATAAGAATCAGCTGTGCCTGGATTCTAGATCACAATCACATCGTCTGGGTCTGTAGTCAAGCGTGTGTTGCCAACACTGCCGCAGGCAGGGTGCGGGTGGTTGGGCTGGCCGGGCTCAAGCTGTGACTGCTTGAAGCATTCCCCAGAGTGGATATATTGCCCTGCCATTTCACTGTAGGCGTCCAAGATGCGCTGCCGTTCTTCTGGGCTGAACTCCACCGAGTAGGGGTGGACCTGCACAATGTGACGCTTAATTGTACTAACTTTCAGTGTAGCCAAGGTTCCCCCACACACCATGCAGATCAGTCCTTTCCGCCGACAGTCATAGTCCATCATGTACTCTGTCCGCCAGCGTACCTGGTAGTAGCGCTGTTGATTCTTGAAGGACGTTGTGTTGCAGGCTTCTTCCGTAGGCTGCTCTACAACCTTGGGAACGATCTGTGCAAGTGTTAGCTTTTTTGTGTTCTTCTTTGTGTCATTCTCGCTAGTTGGCAATTCCCCACTGGGTGGTAGCTCCTTATTGTTTGGTAACTGCTCTCCCAAATCATCTGTGGAACAGAAAAAGAAGGTGTAATTACATCCAGAGGCTGACTGCACGTCTACATTACATCGGTTATGTGCAGTATGAATTAGAGGAATGATTCACCAAATCTGCACCACAAGACAGTTTATCAAGACATTTTCAATCATGTTGGTAGGTATTAACTTTAAGCAACATATGTTAACAACGTCAATAGCATCTCAGTTTATTTTTTTAATCTTTTTTCCAAATTGATTTTCCTATTTCTATATTGTTCTGCCACATCTTTAAACTGAGATTCCACCTATGCTGGTCCCACCTGCTGCATCCTTCGTTTTTCATATTAACTATGAAAATATGTGCTTGCCAATAAGTGTCTCATTATGAGAGGCCCATAATTCCGGGCGGTTACCAGGGACCCATGGAAAATTCAGCATCATATTACAGGGTGAAATAAGAAAGGAGTGCGGGAAATCAGATTCGGAATTACAGATTCGCCTGGTAACTACACAATGCTCAGTGAATTTTCATGGTTCCACTCGTAATCCTGTAAATTCTGCACCTCCCTGTTAACAGAGTCCCCAGTATTGTTAAAAGTGGGGAAGCATAATATAGAACAAAAGAGGGTCCCTGAATTATAAAATGTAAGGAGAGGAAGGCAGGGTACAATATGGCAAAAAACAGAAAACCTCTCCTTAACATATAGTTCTAGAACAGGTGCTACCTCAACCTTAAACAATATATCGTTCCACAAGACAATTCACATTACATTTTTATTTATCAAAAATATATTTTTGTATGTTCATTTGTTTAAGTGAATAACATCAACATAAATTCATATACAAGCCAAAACCTGGGTTCTCAATGGAACTCAAACCATGCACTCAGTCAAAATCAGACATACCACTACATACATACCATACACTATCATACTGTCAAACATGACTAAACAGAGTAATGCCTATCAAAAATACATTACATCAATGCATAGGTAAAAACATAAGGAGGAAGAGCGACGACGCGCGTTTCGGAGGGGGGTCCACAAACCCCAATATCCTTCGTCAGGGCGCAGCTGATCAATTAAGAATGGTTTGAGTTCCATTGAGAACCCAGGTTTTGGCTCATATATGAATTTATGTTGATGTTATTCACTTAAACAAATGAAAATACATTTTTGATAAATAGAAATTTAATATGAATTAATGTCTTGTGGAACAATATATTGTTGAAGGTTGAGGTAGCACCCGTTCTAGAACTATATGTTAAGAAGAGGTTTTCTGCTAAAAAGTGGGGGTGCAGACATAACACCAATGCATGGGGGCTCTCCTATTAGGACACATTTATGAGGTTTCTATTAAACCCATGGGATCAAAAAGGGAGCCTGCCAGCCATCAGACTAACAGTCTGAATACAAATCTCAACATTCCAAAAGAATGAGAATGCTGAATCAACACCCCTTTGAGAATGTTGCATCAGCATTTCCTTAACAAGAAATAAGATTCAACACTTCTTCCTTAAGGAATTTTTTTTAATCTATCTATCTATCTATCTATCTATCTATCTATCTATCTATGTCTATCTATCCAACATACAATTAACAATAAATTAATAGCACTAGTGATATCCCATCTGCATACTAATCCACCTCATAATAATTTAGCAACCTACGAACCAATCTGGTACTCCTTTAATGTGGACCCAATGATACAAGAATACTGGTGTCATCCATCTTATTGTTGGACCCATTCTACACAACTATTAAGACATATGGGTAATGTCACCACTTTTTAATGATTCCACACATTCCCATCACTCTAAAACACTGTGTAGGGATACTTTTTCCTCACTAGAAATGGTTGTGAGAACTTAGATAACCTTTTGTTACCCTTCAGTCCCTTTCATACAAGCACCTTACTTACACGCATCAAACAAGCTTCTTCTCTAAGCAAGTTCCTTGTGGCTCTTTTAAGGCATCATAACCTGCATTTTCCTCTCTATCACCTTAGATAATACCACTCTAGTCTTCCTTCCTTTTATTCCCACTAACACTTCTAGATGTTGTATGATCCACCCACACCAACATTCTTACTGCACTCCTCAACTGACGACCACCTTGACACAAAGCCAACTGCAACCTTTCCTTAAGAGTCCTGTTCCGCCTCTCAACAAGACCACTGCTCTGGGTATAGTAAACAGATGGTCTATCTGTTCAACCCCATTCACACTTAAAAACATCCTTCCTGACCTGTGATACAAAATGTACTTTATCGTCTGTTACAATGGTCTTTCCTCTCTGTCCCACAGCTTCTTTAGAAACTTCATTACATCGTACAAGGTCACTTGGTTGGTAAACTTAACATCTAACCACCTTGAATGATAATCAATAACTACACCATGCCATGTTTGGGACAAGATCCCAACATACTGTACAGTCCTGAAATGTCTAAAGCAATTTTCTTCCATTGGGCATCCGTCCTCTGCGACTTGTTACTCCAAGCACACAGCAATCAATCTCTTATGGTTCTGTCCACATTGAAGTCTAAACCAAGCAACCAATACTCAACCCAGACTCTGTGCTTGGGCGCACTCATTCCAATATGTCCTTCATGTGCCATATTCAAAATTCAGCACCTCAATACATCTTGGCAACACCAGCAACTCACCTCTTAACAAGATATCACCCATAAACGACATTTCTGTGCTGTCATTACCAAAAGACTCCGCACCATCTGACGCCTTCCTCTTTTTAGGTCATGCTTCAGACGTGTCTTTTGACCTTCTGCAATACCTTATTTTCCTTCTTTTTATTTTTTAAATTTTTTATTGATTTTTCCAAACAATACAGATACAGTAACTATATATCGTTCAACTCACCAATACCCAACACCCCCCTGTCCATCCCTCCCGCTGAGGTCACTGGCTTAAGGAATTATACAACACTCATCCATCCTTTCTAGTTCTTTTCAAATTTCTTTGAACATCCATTTCCGTTATATGACGCCTTATCTTGCACATAGCTAATATCCATTTCAATTTCCCAGTCCTGTAACATAGAAGCCACATTGGATCTCCATTTACGTGCCACTTCTCTCTTGGCCAAGAGAAAACCCAAATTAATTGGTAGGTGCTGATAAGAGGTTGCGTCCGATTCACTCCAAATTCCTAGCAGTGCCAGAGAGGCCTTCGGGGTAATCTGAACATCAGTAGCACCCTCTAAACTTTGAGTCACCCCCTCCCAGAACTCACCTGGTTTTGTACACTCCCAGCCTGTATGTACAAATGTCTCCTCCTCTGCACACCCCCTCAGACAGTCCTCATCCAGTGCCTTCCCTATTTTATATAGTAAAACTCTGGTATAATACACCAGTTGCAGTATTTTTAACTGAATCAATCTGTAATGGGCTTTAATCGCTGCTTGTCTGGGGAATTGCAACGCCTCCCAGTCTTCATCCCCCATTTTTCCAACATCTCTCTGCCATCGTACCATCAGGGAGTTAAGTTGTGTATTCCCTATCAGGGTATGGTAGGTGAGAGAGATTACTTTTGTTAGCATTGGCCCCTCCAGTAACCTATTCTCTAGGGGTGAGGCCTCAATTACCTCTTCATCCAACGCAATTCTAGCTTGTAGCGCATGCCTTACTTGAAGGTACTTAATGATGTGAGAGTGCAAAATCTCGTTTTATTTTTGAAGATGTGTAAACGGCACCACTCCACTGGCATCCTGCACATCTGCCAACGGGGGCCTTGCTGTAGTGATTTCCTTAATAGCGTATCTACATCCTTAAACAACCGATTTGGGACCCAAAACGAGCTGTTCTGTAGCACATAGGTAAGGCCAGAGAGTGCCACCATCTTGAATAGCGCTGCTCTTCCCATTAGGGATAGAGGGACTTTTCCACAATACCCCACATCTGTTTCGAGATTACACAACAGTGGAGCTAGATTGTCCTCATAATGGGAGGCATCCCCTCCAGAAATCCAGATTCCCAGATATTTAAACCATATCTTCTCGATTCTGAGTGACATTGGGTTGAAGTCCTCTGGCCTCCACATGCCCATCAGGAAAATCAGGGATTTTACCCAGTTAATTGGCAGTCCAAAACATTCCCCAAATATTCCACACACGACTTCCAGGGTCTTACCCAACTGGCAAAATATAGGAGCACATCATCTGCATATAGAGATACGATCCTCCCGTGTAGAGCAGTCGGATCGAGGCCAGAAACTTTGACCCAAATCACATTTTTAGGACTGTGAACATATAGGGCCATTGCACCAAATCAAATGCCTTGTGGTTGACCACAGCCACCACCAAATTTTTTGCAATTACCTGAGATTCAGTCGGGTGGATCTATGGGTCATAAACCAACTCTGATCTTGATGAATCAAATCCAGGATCACTCTCCTCAGTCTATTCTCTAGTATCTGTGCTACAATTTTCGCATCTACATTTATTAGAAATATGGGTCTATAGGCGTCTCATCTATCCGGGGGCCTCAATGGTTTTAGAACCGGTATCACTGTTGCCATTCTCAAAACTCATGAGATTATGCCCTTCTCATATGCTTGAACGTACGTCTTGTGAAGTGGGGGGTACCAGTTTGGTTGATAGGCGGTGCAAGAACTCTACGGGGAGGCCATTCAGCTTTGGCGCCTTCCCAGATTGTAATTGCGATAGTGCCAGTCAACTTTTGGGGTATGCGCTTGAATGTCTTCCAGGAGCTGTATCTTCCTCTTTAGTTCCAAGCCTTTTTGCTCCCGCTTATCCACTACCTCCCCAGAGGTTATTCGCCCCCCTTACAGTAGCCTTATAGGCCTCCCAAAGGGTGGCTGCATTGCAAACCATATTTTTATTTTCTAGGAAGTACCATTCGGTTATCTCTGCAAGTCTCTTTACTGCCGTTGGAGAGGACAGCTGCCAAGCCACCATACACCATTCGCTCCTCCTGCTCTGTTGTAGGACTTGTATTTTCACTTCCAGTGGGGAGTGGTCTGATCACCCTTGCTTGGAACGTAGCCTCTGTAAATCTAGATATAATCAGGGCAGACGTAAATACACAATCTATGCGGGAGTGCATATTGTGCGCACCAGAATAATAGGAAAATCCCTTACAGGGAGTGTCAGACAGCCCCATACCCAGGACTCTGATAAAGTTCCACAGTTCCCTCCCACGGGCTGGCTATACTGATCTAAAATAAGTCTGATCCATCTCTGGGTCCATAATCTAATTGAAGTCCCTCCCTCATTACCAGTGTGACCTTCGCCAGTATGTAACTTAATGCCCGGAGGGTTTCAATCTGTAGACCAGGTGGGACATTAATCAACGTTAATATTTCTCCATTCCATTTTCCTAGAATCACGACATAGCGACCCAGGATATCTGTCCATATCTTTGTCACCATGATCGGAAGGGGCTTTTTAAGCAGTAACGCCACCCCTCTAGATCCTGTGGTAAACCCTGCATGTTCTGCCACCCTGTATCTCCAGCTCCCCAATGGCGGTGCATGATTTCCCTGCATATATGTATCTTGTAAAAACACCACACCAGCGAAATATTTTGTAAGTGCTTTAGATACTAGCCCTCTTTTATTTTTATGGCCCAGTCCATTAATATTCCAGGTCAATAAAGTAGGGTCATTCATTTCCATAGTGAGCGCAGTATACCACCTCCCTCTCCTGAGCTTCTTTGTGTGAGCTCGGTGATCTCCCCAGCAAAACTATTTACCTTTACAAAGCATAGCATATGCAAACAAACTCCCAACTTCCACCCTACCGTATTGTGGTCTTGTAAACGACCACCTTCTGAACTCACAGTAACTCGTTCGCCCCAACTCAAAACTTGCATTAACCCACAACATCCGCCGAAGGTCGAGAGTCTGCGGCGCAAAGACATGGACCATGAGGCTTCTAAAGAACTTCTCCAAAGCTGGACACTTCCCCCTTGGCTAGTTATCGAATCCAGGCAGGGAGAAGGCAGCCCTCCACTCAATCAATCCGTGTCTCTGGCGGTGGTCATATTATATCCCCCGAGGTCATTGATGTCACCACAGGTGGCGGTGTCCCAGATTCAGATTCGTCCTCATCCGTGTCTTCCCCCTTATCCCGGAGGACATCCCATCTCGTGCCGCTGTGCATGGTGGTTCGACATTGATGCTTGGATAGTCACTGGGACTAATTTCTTAGTCCCAGACATCCTCGACACTCCAGCCAGTCCCAGACCTCAGCCGGGGTTGAGAAGACGTAGGTTTCACCATCCAGCCTGACCCTGACTCTTGCAGGGTAATACAGCGCAAATTGACTACCCAAGGTCCTCAGGCACCACCCAACTGCTAGGAACATCTCTCTCAGTTTCTGCACTGTGGTATAATCTGGATACAACAGGACAGAGGCCCTCTCCAGCTTCCAAAGCCCATGCATCCAAGCCCTCTGTAGAAGAGCATACCTGTAATTTAATAGTCGTGCCTCCACTGCCCTAGTGGGAGCTCCTGCCGTGCCAGGAGGCCCGGTACCTGGTTTGCCCTCTCCACCATGAATCATTTAGAGGGCTTCACTTGAAGAGCCACAGCCATAAACCAGTCCTCTAAGGACAGCTGTACAGATGTGCTCTCGCCCCCCACTGGGAGACCCACCACTATGACATTGTTTCTCCAGGCACAGCCCTCTGCATTGTCAACTTTCCCCCGTAGAAGGGCTAATTCTTTTTCAAGCTGGGAGATATGACCCCCATGATCCAACACCGTGGGCCAAGTCCAGGCCAGTGTAGATTCCGATTCCGCAACTCTATCTACTTAGATATAGATATATCTATTTATGATCGTCCCAGAGAAGGTTCACATCATGGACTACTATCACAATCTTTCTCTCTTACCCCTCTTTAGTGTCCTTAAAAGCGGCTAGGATAATTGCTGTGTGGGATTCCAGTCCTTTCACCACTGCTGGTGGTATTTGTTACGCTGATGCCCCCAGTGTTCGGGGTGCGTCCTCCTGCACAGGGTTATTTTGCACCATGATGTGTTTCTACTTCCCCACCGGAGGGGCAGAGAGGCTCCCACCTGTCCAGAAATCGTTCATTCCAGTAGCCCTGTAGACCAAGACCCTGGGGGCCCCATCACTTTTTGTGGAATAAGGCTGCCAAACTGGTTAAAGGTTTTTTTTTTTTTTTTTTTTGAAACCGTTTATTACAAAAACTCAAAAAATATACAAAGATAGGCCTACAACCTTCCGGCCGGCCGCTAGTAAACAAAAGGAGCATATGATACACATTGTAGAGCGCGCGTTGCGGCTGAGGAAGATGCACAGGAGTTAGCAGCGTTGATAGCCACACCTTCCGGACCCCACTGTACGGTTTCATTTTAAACTGAAATAACAACCAGAAAAAACAAAAACCACAAGGCAATCTACAATCAGAAATAGCAGCATGTGCTCCCCTGAGAGGGGGACCCTACCAATCCATAGGAGTATCAAGAAGGGGAAGAGATCAGGATTAGGGCTGGGTAAAACTCAATGCCCGGAACAGGGAAGATGGGTCGGCTACGGGGATGGGGCAGGCGACGGATCGGGCAATAACGGTGGAGTACAGATTCCCCCGCGGTAGGCGTTCCAGGGGCCCCAGACTTTCACCCATGTCCCAGGCTTACCTCTCGCAACATACACCACCTTTTCCCGAAACATGCACCAATCCATATGCTCCTTCCAGGCCGAGACAGTCGGGGACCTCTGAGATCCCCACAGTTGAGCAATATCACGCTTGGCCACCATATATCCCAGAGTCACCCACCACGTCTGTGGCGCCGAGTAGTCGGTAGGTTCCCACACATTCAACAGGCATCTCCTCGCTTCGGGTAGCAGCACCACATGCGTAACCACACGCAGGACCTCATGCACACCACGCCAGAATCGCTCCACCTCCGGGCATTCCCACAATATATGCAGAAAGGTCCCCAAAGCGCCACACCCACGCTTACACAACCCGTCCACAGCATAGCCCATACGCAGAAGCCTCGGCCCCGTCATGTAGACTCTGTGGAGTATCTTGAGCTGGACGAAGCGAAGGCGGGCCGGTATGGCCACCTCTTTCGGGGAGGCCACCGCAAGGGTCCAGTCCTCGTCGTCCAGCTCCAGTCCATCGGCAACCCAAGCCTCACGAAGGGCAGTCAGCAATCCCGTGCGGTCATTGATCAGTTTTTTGTAGATCAGTGAGATCGTGCTGTCCGGAACGTGTCCATCCAGCACTCTATCCTCAAGGGGGGAACACTCCGGGATGGCTGCAACGTCCGGGAAGACGGAGCCCAGTGCATGACGGATCTGCAAATACCGAAAGTACTCCCTGCCATGCAAGTGGAACTCCGTCTGCAACATCTCGAACGTTTTAAATCCTCCCCTCGTCCAGAGATCCCCCACCTTGCTAATGCCTATCATGTCCCACTTCTCGAAGCCCTTCGAGGTCCACAGGGAGCCCAACTGCTCGGACGCGTATAGTGGTGACGCCCGGGTCAGACGATCCTTCCACCCCATCGCCACATTAGCCGCGTGCCACACTCGCACCATGACACGCGTGGGGCCGGTCAGCCGAGCGTCGGGCGTGCTGGAGTAGAGCGCTCGATTATAGTCCCCACCCGGGAGTAGCATCTTATCCATTTCGAATGCCGGGTTTAAAGCGGGCCCATACAGGCCGTGATTAATCGCAGCCAGCTGGGAGGCCCAATAGTATCGTTTGATAACCGGGAGGGCAATCCCGCCGTCATACCATGGGAGCGTCAGCTTCGCCAGGGCGATACGCGGCCTCCCGTCCCAGAACAGGCGGCGCTGTAAACTCTCCACCTCACGGAAGTAGCGCGCTGGGACAGGGTCCATAGTATTCTGCAAAGCGTAGAGGAAGCGCGGCAGAGACATCATCTTAAACAATGCCGCCCGGCCGAGCGGCGAGAGCGGCAAGCGCCGCCAGCGCGTGACATCTTCCTTCAGGCGCTGGAGGGGGGGAAGCAAGTTCCGATCATACCGGGCCTCCGGGTCCAGAGTAATGAAGACACCCAGGTACCGAAATCCCCCCGGGGCGATCTGGATCGGACAGCCCCGCGGGAGAATGGGCGCCTCCCCAGAGAGAACATACATGCACGATTTAGCCCAGTTGATGACAAGGCCGGAGTTACGACCAAAGGAATGCAAAACATCAACCAGTACTATAAGTGAGTTACGTGGGGAAGCTAGGTACAAGAGGATGTCATCAGCGTATAGGGATACGCGGTCCTCATGCTCGGGGGTCCAACGGAGACCACGGATGGAAGGCTCCCACCGCAGCCACTCTGCCAGGGGCTCCGAGGCAAGCGCAAACAGGAGCGGCGATAAGGGGCAGCCCTGCCGCGTGCCCCGGCCCAGCTCGAACGGAGCCGATACTCTGCCGTTCACCACCACCACCTGCGCCAATGGGCCCGAATACAGCAATTTGACCCAACTGATGAACCCTGCGCCAAAGCCAAACTTCGCAAGCATCGCCCAGATGTATGGCCATTCAAGCGTATCAAACGCCATGGTGGCGTCCAGGGATGCCAAAATGGCCGGCTCCCGTATGTACTGAACACGTGCAAGCACCCCATGCAAACGCCGCAAGTTAAGAGCTGTGTTACGATGGGGAATAAAGCCGGACTGATCCTGGTGAACCAGTTCGCCCACCACGCCGACCAGCCGATTGGCCAGGACCTTGGCGAGAATTTTAGGCTCCGCGTTCAGTAGCGAAATGGGCCGATCGGAGGTAACCCGGTCCCGAGGTCTCCCCTCCTTGTGGATAACCACGATTGTAGCCAGACGCTGGTCCAGCGGGAGGGAGCCCACCGAATGAGCCTCCAGGAACATCGATCGGAGATGTGGTGCCAGCGTATCCGGTCTCAATTTGTACAACTCGATGGGGAGACCATTAGGACCCATGGCCTTGCCGGAAGCGACCGAACGTATGGCGAGGGCAATTTCGTCGGAGGTTGGAGCGGCGTCCAACGACACTCTGTCCTCCTCCGAAAGGGAAGGCAGTGCGATATCCCTGAGCAGGGTACGGGAATCCTCTTCAGAGCAGGAAGACACCGGGGAATACACCCCACGGAAATAGTCCGCGAAGCAGGAGACAATTTCTTCCGGCTCAGTAACACACACACCGTCTGTTTTCTCAATCAGCGGGACTACACGACTCGCTCTCTCCTTTTTGTCCAGCCACGCAATCAATTTACCAGCCTTATCACCCACATCATACAATCTGCCCTGTTGCTCTCTACTGAGGCCCCTGGCTGCCTCCGTGACGAGGGCCCTATAGGCCGCTTGCTTGAGGTGGAGGACATGTAATACGGCATCCGTCACCCCACTTTCTAGATTACCCTCCAACTCGGCTATCTCAGCTTCCACCCGGGTCACCTCCTCCCGCTCGCGCCTCCGGGTGTGGGAAATGAGGGACAGGGCCTCTCCTCGTAGTACTGTCTTGAATGCCTCCCACAGAGAGACAGCCGAAGGCACGGACCCCACATTCTCGTCAAAGTAGCGCTGGAGGGATTTAATCAATTCAGCGCGAATAGTGGGGTCGCGCAAGTACCAGGGATTGATCGGGACCACCCTACCCTCACCCCTCGGAAAAAGGTCCAGGTGTAACAGGAGCGGGGAATGGTCCGAGATACCCCGTGCCAAATGGCGCACCTCTCCCACCCTCCCAACATAGGCCGCCGGGACCAGGACATAATCTAGTCGTGAGAGACTACCATGGGCCCCCGAATGGAAGGTATACTGTAACTGCGTGGGATGTTTTAAACGCCAGCAATCCACCAATCCCAAAGTGTCCAATAGACCAGAGAGCCACGCTTGGGCCCGGGGGAGGTCCCTAGGGGGGTGACGATCCACAGTCCCGGAAACCACCGCATTGAAATCCCCCCCCCACCACCAGAATCCCCCCCGGAAGGCCAAGGAGGAGGCGCCCCAGGTCCGCAAAGGTAGTCGACTGCAGCCCCGGTGGGACGTATACTGACACAAAAACCACCACTTTGCCCTCCATCCTTCCCACCAAGACCGCATAACGTCCCCTGTCGTCATGGAGCACCTCATCAATCTCCAGCGGAAGCGAGTTCTTAACCATGATGCCCACACCCCTTGAGCCAGACGTGAAGCCCGAATGGGCCACTAGGCGATAGCCACGCCGATTCATGGCGCAGAAGGAGTTGCCAATGAGGTGTGTCTCCTGCAAAAAAACTACATCGGGCGAGATGCGCTTCAAGAACTGCAGGACCACCCCACGTTTAATCCTGTCCCCCAGTCCATTCACGTTCCAGGACAACAGAGTTAGTTCCCTACCCCCCATCATAGACAAGAGCCACCATTCGTCCCCCCGAGAGCACTATAGAGCTAGCACAATGATACTTTTGCCTTGTGGTGAAAACAAACAACACCCCCCCATCCCTACCCACCCACCCCAACAAAACTCCCCCCTCCCTGCACCCCTGCATGAGCCCGAACAGCCCCCCCAACGTGCAGTGTGCTTGTCGCCCCGTATATATAATAAAAACTAGCTAAGCCCCCTAGAGGAGGAGGGAGAACCCCCAAGAGACCCCATACAACCTCCATAGGAGGGGAAATTATACAGACAGATGCTTAATCGAGAGTGGCAACATTTTTGTCCAGAGTGAAGCCCAACATCACCCCCTCAGTCCCGATCCAGTGTGCCACCCCCCCCGCCCCCCAGATCACGATCCCCAGACAGAGTGTCCAGCCAGTCTCCGGCCGCTTCGGGGCGATCAAAAAAGTGCGTGCGACCCTCTACCTCCACTCGCAGCTTGGCTGGGAAGAGCATTGCGTATTTAAGGTTCAAGTCCCGAAGACGGCGCTTGACGCCCTGGAAGCTCAGTCTCTGCTTCTGGACCGCTGGGGTGAAATCCGGATAAAAGTTCACCTCCATGTTGTCAAGCTTAACCGGCCCCAAAAGTCTGGAGGCTTGCAGGATAGCGTCTCTGTCCCGAAAGTTGAAAATCCGGGCAATGAGGGGCCGCGGAGGGGCCCTGACCTTCGGCCTTCCCCCGGGAACCCTGTAGGCCCGCTCCACCGCGAAGAATTTACTCAGCCCCCATGGCTGGAGATGGGTAGCGATCAGGTCCTCCACAAATAGGTCCGCCGCCGCTTCCTCCCGTCCCTCGGGTACTCCGATGATGCGGATGTTGTTTCTCCGGGCCCGACTCTCGGAGTCCTCCAGGCGCCGATCCATAAGCGCGCTCGCCTGACTAAGCCGGCGCACCTCTGTTTGTAGCGCCGCCACATCAGTAGTAAGGCCCGATGCGGTGTGGGCCAAAGAATCAACTCGGTCGTTGGTCTTGGAAAGATCGGCCCTCACCAGGCCAACATCCACGAGGACCGAGTCGATCTTCTGTGCCAGTGTGTCGAACCGCTGGCCTACCGAGGCCTTCATCTCGGCAATGGCGCCCATGACATCCCGCAGAGTCAGATCCGTGGGCAGGTCCGGGGCATCAGGAGGGTCCTCAGGGGATTTGTGCGGTCCGCCGGGAGATCCCTTCTGGAGGGTATAGCGGTCCATACTGTTGGCCTGATGGGTGGTGCCACGCCGGGTCGGCTTGGTCTTTGCCCGGTCTCCATCTTGTTTGGTGGCCATGGCCACTAGTCTCCCGGTCACACCAGTCACGTCGTGAAGGGCAGGCAATCAGGGCCACAAGCTCCGGGGGGGGCCACCCCCGATCGGCGGGGTGGGTCACAGCCGGCGGGCAGGCCAAGTCTCCCAGCGAGACCACACCAACGCAAAGAGCCCCGCGACCCAACCCTGCAGTGATTGCAAGGGGGTGCGAAAGCGAAAGCGAGGAGTGCGCGACTCGCCAGGCCCGGCCCGCCGCTGTTGTTCACTTTGTCACTGGGTCACCCCTCAGCGCAAATCCGGGGTCTGGCGAGGAGAAGGCCGCAGACTTCAATCGGTGCTCACTCCGGTGTCCGAGGTCCGATTTGACAACGGGAAACGGGTGCCACCTCAGCTCAGGCTCACCAACACATTCCCCTCATCCGAGACAGGATACATTCAGGATAGTCGTGGGAGGTTGCGGAGGTCCTCGGGAGCCTCGCACCTACGCGGCCATCTTGGTTGCGCGCTAGGCACCTCCCCCCTGGTTAAAGGTTTTTGTGATCACATTACAACTGGACTATGTGAGCCCTACTCTGTACTGGCTCCCAATCAAAAGCTGCAATGATTTGAAGAGTCGTTCCCTTAACACAAAAAGCCATCAGCAATGATAGGCCCACTTATCTATAAACTTAATACTAACCAATCAGGTCTTGTGTGTAGATCCACTTTTTTGATGCATCATCAATGCTGTGGAAAACAATATGCTCTGGTCACTGGATAACCAAGGTCCCCTTCTCTTGAACACTACCCAAGGACTATAACATTTGGATGACTGCTTACAGTTTATCAAAATTCCTGAAAACTCAACCTGTTAAATAAGCCTTCTATGAGATCTAATGTTACTTTAGCTACAGTTAGGCCTTTTCTATATGAAATATATATTCAAGAATTTGAGAAGCATAAATCAGATACTCTGGTTTCCCATGCTATGAATCCGCATCAAGAAGCAATATGTGTGTAAAATAAACATAAAAACATCAGTTGCCCTAGAAGAGTCATGTGCACTCAAACAGGATTTGAAACAGAAGGGAGTCTGTTGTCTCACATGCATATGAAACTTCCAATACAGAACAAGCAGGGAGTCTGAGGATGTGTTTGCTGGCTGGCTGCTAATAGGCACACCAGAGAGTGATCTTGCAACATTTGCTTGATTGTTGTGCTTGCAGCCAGGAGTTACATTTATGGAGTAAGTTTTACTGCATGGTTCCGTATGCAGGAATGACACATGTTCATCACCTATGAAGCAAAGGGGTGTTTATTCTACCTATGACATTTGTGGAATATGCAGAGGGAATGTGGTAGGAACTTTTGGCCTAATTTACATTTTTCACAAAATGTGGTCGCAATATGCACAACTAACTTTTGAGAAATATATAGAATTTTATGAACTGACCTGTGTATTATTAGGTCAACTGACAAAATACCTAATCACAAGGCGTTCACAAAATGACCTGCCTAATTAATATTCATTAAACACATTACAATTTGTGCACTTTGTTATGGGCTCCAATTACAGGAATGGTGGCCTGCTATGTACAGCAGACCACCATCCCTATGACTGCATTTTTTTTTTTAAACATAATAAAAGCAGCTCGTATTTTTAGGTCTCGCCTGACCCAGCGCAGGTCTGGCGAGACATTTAGTAGGTGGGTTTTGAAAGTGCTACCCACATTTTTGTGCTGGCTACAAACTTCAGTGCACGATGGCGTGCACGCGCACAGCTGCTCCCCACATTCCCCCCTCCCTTCTCGCCCAGCCATCTGCCTTTCCTGCGCTAGCCTTCAGCACCATGCCCCTTCCCCCGCTGCTTTTGCGCGTCATCACGATCACTTTCGGTTTCAGAGTGATCGCGATCACTTTCGCTTTTACGGCCGCGCGGCGTTACTTTTACTGCCGCGCAGCCAATGCTTGTTACCTCTACCCATGTGTTCTCTTTTTCAATTCACCCTCTTATCCTCGCTTTTCTTCTTTCTTCCACTTACTACTTTGCTCTTCTCCCTTTGTTCACTCTTCTCTCCGATCCCCTTTTTCTTTCTTCTTATGTTCCGTCTTATGCCTTTCTTCCCTCTCCCTCTTCTTCTGATCACACCTTGTTTCTATTCTCCCACCTTGTGCATTAATTTTCACCCCAAGGAGGGTGACTGTCACCCCTTTCAGTTCGCTTTTGTGATTGCTCTTAGAGCCTCCTCTGCCTCTCTCTCTCTGTCTCTCTTTCTCCTGTCACTTCTCTGCTGTCTCTGCATTTCCGTCACCCCATCTCTCCCCGTTGCTCCTACACCCCTTCCCTTCTTCTACATGTATACTGGAGCATTTACCAAACCTTTCTGCAACTAAAGCTGGGACCTTTCTTGACTAATAAAAAGGAATATGCTACTTACCAGTATGCATCTGTTCTTGGCATGTAGAGCTGCAGATCTACACACTTGTGCATAGATCGTCATCTGGTGTTGGGCCCGGATGTTTGCAGTTGTTTTTCCTCTTGGAAAGTCTTTGGAAGTCACGAGGTCGGTGACTCCTCCTTGGGATCGTATTGCGCATGGACTTAGGCTCCATCCTCAGATTGTTTTTCGCCAGCAGGGAAATGATGGAGCGTAGTAATAAACAGTGAAGATGCCCATGTGTGTTGTATCTAAATAAGATAAACTGGAACAGATAAAGGTAGCCGGGGAGGCGGGTGGGCGTGTGTAGATTTGCAGCTCTACATGCCAAGAACAGATGCATACTGGTAAGTAGCATATTCCGTTCGAGGCATATGAGCTGCAGATTACACACTTGTGCATAGATTATATCGCAGTACCCACCGTTAGCGGCGACCACCCGTATCTGTTGCAGTGGTTTGAAATAATGTTTTGAGTACAGCCTGGCCCACACAAGCTTGTTGCTTAGTTTGCACATCTACACAATAGTGTTTAGTGAAAGTGTGCGGTGTTGACCATGTAGCTGCTTTGCAGATATCATCTAATGGGATGTTTCCTAGAAAAGCCATTGAAGCCCCTATTTTACGTGTAGAATGGGCTTTAGGGGGAACGGATAGCGTTCGTTTTGCTTTGTGGTAGCAAATCTGAATGCATTTGACAATCCACCTAGCTATACCCGACTTGGAGATGGGGTTGCCCTTGTGTGGTGGAGAGAAAGAGACAAACAGTTGTCTTACGGAAAGGTTGTGTTCTCTCGATGTAGTAGAGTAAGGCTAGTTTGACATCTAGTGTGTGTAGAGCTCTTTCTGCAACAGTTTGTGGTTGCGAGAAGAATACAGGTAGTTCTACAGATTGGTTTAGGTGAAAAGGAGAAATGACTTTAGGGAGGAATTTTGGGTTGGTACGGAGAACAACTTTGTTATGGTGCATTTGTAGAAAAGGTTCTTGAATGGTAAATGCTTGTATCTCACTGACCCTTCTGAGGGAAGTTATGGCAACGAGAAAAGCGGTTTTCCAGGTTAAAAATTGGAGTTCACATTTGCGCAATGGTTCGAAGGGAGGCCCCATTAGTCTGGTGAGAACGATATTTAGGTTCCACACGGGTGAGGGTGGCACTCTGGGGGGAATAATTCTTTTAAGGCCTTCCATGAAGGCTTTAATGGCAGGTACTGTAAAGAGTTATAGATGTTGCCTGTTTTGTAGGTAAGCTGCTATAGCCGCGAGGTGCAGGCGAATGGACGTATAGGCTAGATTACACCTTTGTAGGTGGAGTAAGTAGCCTATGATGTGTTGAATGGAGACGTCTAGGGGATTGATGGTATTGTTGTGACAATAGACAACAAAACGTTTCCACTTGGTGGCGCAGCACGCTCTAGTGGTGGGTCGCCTAGCTTCCTTGATGACGTTCATACAGTCAGGGGGAAGATTTAGATAACCGAATTCTATGACTTCAGGAGCCAGATCGCAAGGTTGAGCGGAGCTGGGTCCGGGTGTCTGATCTCTCCATGGTTCTGGGTTAAGAGGTGTGGAGAGAGGCGTAATTTTTGGTGCGGTACTACAAATAGTTCCAGCAGTGTGGTGTACCACGGTTGTCTGGCCCAAGTTGGAGCTACTAGGATTAGTGTAAGGGAGTGTTGCGGTAGTTTGCGCACCACTAGTGGAATGAGTGGGAGAGGCGGAAAAGCGTACGCAAATCTGCCTGACCAGTTCATCCATATCGCATTTCCTTTGGACAATGGGTGTGGATATCTGGCGGCGAAGCTTGGGCATTTGGTGTTTTCGTGGGTGGCGAAGAGGTTTATCTGTGGATGCTGCCACATCTGAAAGTACGGGTGTAGAACTGGTGGGTGGAGTTCCCACTCGTGGATTTGTTGTGTTTGTCTGCTGAGCAGATCTGCCATAGTGTTTTGGACTCCTGGGACATGCTGAGCTAGGAGAAAGATTTTCTGGGGTATGGCCCATCTCCATATGCTCTGTGCTAGCTGAGAGAGCTGTGGAGAGTGTGTGCCGCCTTGTTTTTGAATATAGTGCATAGCTGTCATGTCTGTGCGGATTAGGACTGCCTTGCTTGAAATCTGTGTTTGAAAAGATTTTAGGGCTAAGAAGATCGCTAGTAACTCCAGATGGTTGATGTGGAGTAACTTTTGTTGAGGTGTCCATGTGCCCTGCACGGTGAGATGTAATAGATGAGCTCCCCAGCCGGAGAGCGAGGAGTCTGTGGTTAGTACTATCTGGGGAACGGGGTCCAGGAACGGTCGACCTTTGGAAAGGTTTGTGGTGGTCCACCACTGCAGAGAGCGATGGGTGCGACCGTCTACCAACACCAGATCTGTTAATTGACCCTGGGCCTGGTTCCATTGGCGCGCTAAGCACTCTTGGAGAGGACCCATCTGGAGTCTTGCGTGAGGTACTATGAAGATGCAAGAGGCCATCATCCCTATTAGTTGCATAAACACCCGAGCTGGAAGGGAGTGTTGTGCTATGAATTTTGTGCGTAGAGCCTGAATGCTTGCAATCCTGGCAGGATTGGGGTAGGCGAGCGCTTTTGAGGTGTCTATAGTGGCACCTAGATATTGTTTTATGTGGGATGGTTGTAGATTGGACTTTTCGTGGTTTACTGTGAATCCTAGCTGGTGAAGTAGCTGGATCGTGGTGTGTGTGTGTTGTACACACTGGCTGTATGAACTGGCTTTTATCAACCAGTCGTCTAGGTATGAGAAGACATGAATGTGTTGTCTTCGCAGATGTGCTGCCACCACTGCTAGGCAATTGGTGAATACTCGTGGTGCGGTTGTGACTCCGAACGGAAGCACTTTGAATTGGTAGTGTTGGCCATCCACTACAAATCTGAGGTACTTCCTGTGAGCGTTGTGCACTGGAATGTGGAAATAAGCGTCTTTTAGGTCCAAAGTCGTGAGGAAGTTGTTTTGGGAAAGCAGCGGAAGTACCTGCTGAAGCGTCACCATATGAAAATGGTCTGAGTGTATGTATTTGTTTAGGGGCCGAAGGTCTAGGATGGGCCGTAGAGTCTCGTCCCTTTTTGGTATGAGAAAATATAGGGAGTAGACCCCCATATTTTGTTGGTTGGTAGGAACGTGTTCTATTGCCTTTTTGTCTAGGAGGGAGATTACCTCCTGCTTAAGTAGCAGTAGATGTTCTGGTGACATTGGGCGTTGTCTGGGTGGAATGTTTGAGGGGGTAGATATTAGTTCTAGGCAGTAGCCTGACCAAATTATTTGTGTTACCCATTTGTCTGAGGTGATGGTAGTCCAGACCGGAAGGAAATGTTGGAGTCTGCCCCCAACCGGAGTGGGATGGTCTGGGGGAAGTGGAGGGAAGTCATTGGGTAGGCGCGGTGGCAGAGCGGGTGGTGTTTGTTTTGCCCCTGCCTTTGTTATTGTTGCCCCTGTAGCCGCCTCTTTGCTAACCCCTTGTAAAGGTGGACTGAGTAGGGGATTTGTATGAAGTGGAAGCGGTGTCTGAGGAGTAGCCTCTGGATGTGCTCCGAAAGGAAGAGCGGTGAAAGGAGCGTCTGGGAGGGTGAGATTGTAAGGCTCCCATGGATTTTGCCGTGTCAGTGTCCTTTTTCATTTTCTCTAGGGCGTCATCTACTTTTGGGCCAAACAAATGTTCCTGGTGAAAGGGATGGTTGAGGATGGAGGCTTGTACCTCCGGTTTAAAACCTGATATCCTTAGCAAGCATGGCGACGGAGGAGGACACTAGTATTGATGGCCCTAGAGGCTGTATCTGCTGCATCTAAGGCACAAAATATGGAGGTATTAGTAATTGTTTTGCCCTCCTGAATTAGCTCATTGGCCCTAGCTTTGTACTGATCAGGGAGATGGTGCATTATGGCTTCTAACTCGTCATAATGGGCCCAGTCATACCTCGCTAGTAGTGCTTGTGTATTGGCGATATGCCATATATTGGCCGCTTGAGATGCAGTACACTTGCCTGATGCGTCCAAGAGTTTAGCCTCTTTGTCAGGTGGTGGTGCGTCGCCTGACGCCTGGGAGTTGGCCCTTTTCCGTGCTGTGGATACTACCAGGGAATCTAGTGGTGCTGACCCTCTGATGTAGGAGGGATCTGTTGGGGCGGCTTTATATTTCTTTCCAATGCGCGGGTTAATGACCCTGGCTCTGACTGGGTCCTTAATGATCTCCGGTGCAGGTTTTATAACACCTTTAAGCATAGGCAATATGGAGGTGGTCCTATGTGTGGTGTCAAATGTATCTAGGAGGATTCCTCCTCCACTGGGTCGGTATGTAAATCTACCCCGTGGTAGTGTGCTGCCCTTTGCAGTAAATGGTTGAACCCCAAGGAGTCTTCTGGTGGAGAAGGTCTGGAAGGGTAAAGATCGTCTTGTGGGACGTTAGGGATATCAGGGATTGAATATGCTACTTACCAGTATGCATCTGTTCTTGGCATGTAGGGCTGCTGACATTCATATCTGTGCATAGATCGCCGCCTAGTGTTGGGTCCGGATGTTTGCACGTTGTTGTCCTGGAAGAGTCTTCGAAGTATCCTGAGATAGGTGACTCCTCCCCTGGACCACAGTGCGCATGGGCATCCTCTCCATCCTCAGATTGTTTTTCGCCATTGTGGCAGTGATGGAGTAGATACAGAAAGTGATGACCATGCTATACAGTAATTCTGAGAGCTGCAGCTGCTACAGGCGCCGGGGATGAGGGTGGGCGATATGAATGTCAGCAGCCCTACATGCCAAGAACAGATGCATACTGGTAAGTAGCATATTCAGTTCGAGGCATGTGGGCTGCTGAATTCATATCTGTGCATAGAATACATAGCAGTACCTCATATTAGCGGCGGCCACCAGTGCCAGCTGCAGCGGTCTGAAAAAGAGTTTTGAGAACAGCCTGTCCTACAGGTGCCTGCTGTTTTGAGTGTACATCTACACAGTAGTGTTTGGTAAATGTATGTATAGTGGACCATGTGGCTGCTCTACATATTTCCTGTAAAGGAATGTTTCCCAGGAAAGCCATGGACGCCCCTAACTTACGTGTTGAGTGGGCTCGTGGGGGAATCGTTAATGTGCGTTTAGCCTTTTGATAGCAAATTTGAATACATTTAACGATCCATCTGGCTATACCTGCTTTGGAGATGGCGTTGCCTTTGTGTTGTGGAGAAAAGGCAACGAAAAGTTGTTTTGTCTTCCTAAAGTCTTTAGTTCTGTCTATATAGTACATGAGGGCTCTTTTGACATCTAGTGTATGGAGCATTCTTTCAGCGACATTTTGTGGGTTCTGAAAGAAGACAGGCAGTTCAATAGTTTGATTCATGTGGAACTGCGATATTACTTTAGGCATGAATTTGGGGTTGGTACGTAGTACGACCCTGTTTGCGTGAACCTGTATGAATGGCTCTTGAATGGTTAGTGCCTGGAGTTCACTAACTCTTCTTAACGAAGTGATTGCCACTAGGAAAGCTACTTTCCAAGTGAGGAATTGAATCTCACATGAGTGGAGAGGTTCGAAGGGTGGACCCATCAGTCGGGTGAGGACCAAGTTGAGGTTCCACACCGGTGCTGGTGGGTGTCTTGGGGGAATTACTCGTTTAAGTCCCTCCAAGAAAGCTTTGATGGCAGGCACTCTGAATAAAGAGAGGTGCTGCCTGTTCTGGAGATAGGCTGCTATTGCGGTCAAATGGATACGTATTGAGGTGTATGCCAGATTGCATCGGTATAGGTGTAAGAGGTAACAGATTATATTTTGAATAGATGCGTCTTGCGGGTTAATGTCATTGTTGTTGCAATAAATGACAAACCTCTTCCATTTAGCTGCATAGCAAGCTCTGGTAGTGGGTCTCCTGGCCTCCTTATGATCTCCATACAGTCAGGTGGCAGGTTTAGGTAGCCAAACTCTAAGACTTCAGGAGCCAGATTGCCAGGTTCAGCTGTTGCGGATCTGGGTGCTGAATTTCGCCATGGTTCTGCGTTAAGAGTGCAGGTTTGATCCGCAGCCTTTGATGCGGCACCACGGAAAGTTCTAGAAGGGTGGTGTACCATGGCTGGCGCGCCCATGTGGGAGCAACTAGGATGAGTGTCAGTGAGTGTTGTCGCAGTTTGCGTGCCACCAGCGGTATTAATGGCGCTAGGGGAAAAGCGTATGCAAATCTGCCGGACCAGTTCATCCATATCGCATTGCCCTGCGACTGTGGGTGTGGGAACCTGGCGGCAAAGCTTTGGCATTTTGCGTTTTCGTTTGTGGCGAATAGGTCTATCTCTGGATGACCCCACTGTTGGAAGTACGGTTGGAGTACTGACGGGTGTAGCTCCCACTCGTGCATCTGGTGGCTGTGTCTGCTGAGCAGATCCACCATCTGGTTGTCCTTGCCGGGGAGGTGCTCCGCCATGAGGAATATGTTCCTCTGAATGGCCCACTTCCACATGCTCTGAGCCAGATGAGACAACTGTGGAGAGTGTGTTCCTCCCTGCTTCTGTATGTAGTACATGGCAGTCATGTTGTCCGTTCGGATCAACACAACTTTGTTGCACAAGTGTACTTTGAATGCCTTCATTGCCAGGAAGATTGCCATCAGTTGCAGAAGGTTGATGTGCATCTTCTTTTGTTGTATTGTCCATAGTCCCTGCACTGTGTAATTGAGTACATGAGCTCCCCATCCCTGGAGAGACGTGTCCGCCGTCAGTATTATTTGTGGAACAGGCTCTTGGAACGGTCGGCCCTTGCAAAGGTTTTGTGGATTCCACCAATGCAGAGAGTTGTATGCCCGACCGCTCACCAACACTAGGTCTTTTAGTTGCCCGTGAGCCTGATGCCATTGACGTGCCAAGCACTCCTGAAGCGGGCGCATATGTAGTCTCGCGTGTGGGACTATGAAAATGCAGGAGGCCATCATGCCTATCAACTGCATGAACACTCGCGCAGGAAGGGAGTGTTGAGGTTTGAACTTTGAGATCAGCATTTGCATGCTGTTGATCCTCACTAAATTTGGCTGAGCTGTGGCTGCCAGAGTGTCTATGGTCGCACCCAGGTACTGTTGTACGTGTGCAGGTTGGAGATGTGATTTTGGGTAATATAGTGAGAATCCCAGACTGTGAAGAAGGTGAATGGTGAGGGACATGTGGCTGGCACATTGCTGGGCTGACTTTGCCTGAACAAGCCAGTCGTCCAGGTAAGGGTAGACGTGAATGTGTTGTCTCCGTAGGTGTGCAGCCACTGTAGCTAGGCACTTGGTGAAAACTCTGGGTGCTGTTGTCACACCGAAGGGGAGGACTTTGAATTGGTAGTGCTGCCCCTGAATAGTGAACCTGAGATATTTCCTGTGTGACGGGTGTATGGGTATGTGGAAGTACGCATCTTTGAGGTCTAGTGTGGCTAGGAAGTCTCCCTGGCTGAGCAGCGGGAGAACCTGCTGTAGGGTGAGCATATGGAAATGCTCTGAGAGAATGTATTGGTTGAGGGGTCTCAGGTCTAGTATAGATCTGAGCGACCCGTCCTTTTTTGGTATTAGGAAGTACAGAGAGTACACCCCTGTCCCCTGCTGGTTGAAGGGCACGACCTCTATTGCACCTTTTTGCAGCATACTTAGCACTTCCTGCTGTAATAATGCTAAGTGCTCTGCGGACATAGGACGGTGCTTTGGCGGTATTGTGGGTGGAGTGGAGGTTAATTCGAGACAGTAACCGTGCTGGATAATATCCCTGAACCACCTGTCCGTGGTGATGGTATTCCACGTGGACAGGAACCGCTGGAGTCTCCCCCCGACAGGTGTTATGTGGTCGGGGGGAAGGGAGAGGGCGTCACTGTTTGTTCTTGGGTGAGGACCTGGTGTTGCCGTAACCGCGTCCTCTGCCCTTGGTGCTGGAGCCACGATATCCACCTCTGTTTTTATCGTAGGTACTCTGTGTGCCCCCTTTATTGTATGTCTGCTGTGACCCCTGTCCTCTAGCCGCTCCCCTATTCCCGGGGCGACGAAAGGAGCCACTACGAAATGTCTGCGTTTGCAGAGCCCCCATTGACTTTGCAGTGTCAGTGTCCTTTTTGATCTTTTCTAAGGTGGTGTCAACTTCTGGTCCGAATAAGTAGTCGGGGTTGACAGGCTGATTTAGGATGTTGTTTTGAATCTCAGGTTTGAATCCGGAGATTCTTAACCAAGCGTGTCGGCGTAACATGACGCTGGTGTTTATCGCCCTCGCAGCTGTGTCGGCAGCATCTAGTGCGCACTTAATGGATGCGTTTGTAAGAAGTTGTCCCTCTCTGATGAGGAGCTCCGCTGCCTCTTTGTACTCGTCTGGTAGATGTTGGAGTAGTGACTCTAGCGTGTCATAGTGTGAACGATCGTAGCGAGCCAGGAGGGCCTGTGTATTGGCAATGCGCCAGATGTTTGCTGCTTGAGCTGCAATCCTCTTGCCTGAGGGTCTCCAGCACCTTGGACTCTTTGTCTGGGGGAGGAGCATCACCAGTTGTTTGCGAGTGCGCTCGTTTGCGAACGTTAGCAACCACCATGGAGTCCAGAGGTAACTGACCTCTAATGTACATAGGGTCCCCGGGCGCAGGTTTGTATTTTTTTTCAATCCTGGGGTTTATCACCCGTGCCCTGGTTGTTTCCTTGAAAATGTCCTTTGCTGGCTTGAGAACACCTTTCAACATGGGCAGAGTCTTGACAGTCCTCTCAGAGGAGGCGAAAGTGTCCACCAAGAAGTCGTCCTCAACTGTGTCAGAGTGGAGTTGCACTCCATGATTGGCTGCAGCACGATCTATGAGGGCATTGAAGGCAGCAGTGTCCTCTGTGGGAGATGTTTTTGCGCCGTAAAGCTGCGTGTCCTGGGTATCTGTTGTGGCACCCGGGTCTGCAGGGTCATCCCAAGCTTGATCTGGGTCCTGCTGCTCCTCAGGATCTATATCCCTAGGGTAGGTGGTATCATCACTCATGTAATCCTCCATTGCGTCCGTGTCGGAGGGCGTCGGAGAAAAGGACTGGGGATCCGCATAGGAGGTATGCAGGCGTTCGTATAGAACCGGTTCCGATTCCGCTGGCAGTTTCTGCTTTAGAGGGATTCTGTAAGAGTCCAAGGCCTGCTCTGGTGTGACCTTCCGTTTTCGGAGCATGAGTCTGCCGGTGTCGGCGTCGATGAATTGGGACGGTGAAGGTCCAATAGGAGAGTGTCCAGTAGATGGGGACCTTGTCTGGCTGACACGTGTTCGGATCTCGAACATCTTTGGCGCCGTGGACGGCGGCAAACCAAAAGTGATGTTGGTTGGTGCCGAAGGTGCCTTTGGAGCCTTTTTCGAGTCGGGGCCCGACGTGGACTGGAGGGCTGCCTGTTCTCTGATGCGTTGCAATGACGCCGCAACTTGTCGCACCGAGAACGCCGAGGGTTCTTTGGTGCCGAGTGGTTCTGCAGAGGTAGGCGTGGACTGCTTCGGAGCCACAGGGTCATCGAGTCGAGGAGAGGTAGTAGCGGTCGACGGAGTCGATGACTTGACCCTAGTCGCTGTCTTCGAAGTGGACTCCGATGGAGCGGCCATTTTAACCTTGGTGGTCGGGGCCGATTGCTTCGGTGCCGGGGGCCGAGGTGCTTTTGTGGTACCGATGGCCTTCCTTTTCGGGTCGGTACCGACATCCGCTGCAGCAAGTTCGGCGCCGAAATCCCTTTTAGTGCGTTCGGAGCCGATGGTCTTGGCTGGCGTTGAAGGAGTGGAGGTCTTCGAGGGCTTCGAGCCGACCACTGTTAGTTTCACTTTCGGTTTCTGTGGAACCGGTGCGACGATTGGTTTCGGTTTCGTTGAAGGGAAACCAGTCTTTTTGGGTAATAATGGCTTTTGTTGAATGTTCAAGGCCGGGCCCGAAGGCGGGGCCGAAGAACTGCGGGATTGATCTCGGGTAAGGCCCGGAGGCGATCCCTTGACCGGAGCCGTAGAATGACGCACTTTGATAGCCTCCGTTTCGACGGGTAGGCCCTGCTCTTCACCAGAGCTATCTTCTTCGGCCCCAAAGGCCTCATCGTAGTCTCCTACCTCATCGTCGGCTTCTTCCCTGTGAAAAAGCGCTTCATCTGCGTCTTCCGATCGGGAATCGTGTTCGGAAGCGGGGCGTGATCCGGCGAGAGGCATTTGTTGCACACCGGGTGGACGTCGATATGTGGATATTTGGCGTGGCAAACAGGACACCGTTTGAATGGGGTCCTCGATTCCATCGTCGATGTAAGGTCGATGGTCGGATTAAACGGATCTGAAAAAACCTGAATAAGTTTGCTAAACTAAGCAAGAAAGCTGTCGATACCGAGCGGGAACAGTACCGACGAAAACTAAAGGCCTTTTGGCCTTAAACTAAATTTTCCTAACTTGAGCTAAGATAAGCACATCCGAACCCAATGGCGGAAAAAAACAATCTGAGGATGGAGAGGATGCCCATGCGCACTGTGGTCCAGGGGAGGAGTCACCTATCTCAGGATACTTCGAAGACTCTTCCAGGACAACAACGTGCAAACATCCGGACCCAACACTAGGCGGCGATCTATGCACAGATATGAATTCAGCAGCCCACATGCCTCGAACATTATAATCGTCCCATGGATCTGGGGATCCTGTGGGAGTGGGGTCCCCTGTAGGTATATCTTGGGGCACATCCCCTATGTCATCATATGGATCCCCTTGATCATCATCATTCGGGGATGGGGTCGGTGAATGATGAGGTGGGGGTGGAGAAGGTGGAGGAGGGGAAGGTGGAGGAGGTGGGGAAGGTAGTCTGAAAGGGGAGGTAGCAGAGTCCTTCCTTTTTGGAGGTGGAGGCGGAGCAGGTTTCTCTAACTGTCTCTTTTTGATAGAGAGTCCAGTTTTGGGATCCTTAGTTAGTGTTTTTTGTAAGGGATCCGGTGCGAATAGTTCTGGAGAGGTTGGTTGGTCCGTCAGCGCCGAAGGCGTCGGGGCTGTTGGTTTCTTAGGTTTATCGGTGTTGGTTCGTTGTTTGGAACCATGCTTGGAAAGCTTCGATTGTTTAGTAGGTGCCGAGATGGATTTCGGCTTCGAAGTGTCGGTGCCGGTGGCCTTGTGTGCTTTTGTCGGTACCGAAGATGGGGTCGGTGCCGAGGAGCTGGGTCTCGACCCCGAGTGTTTCGGTGTGGGGCTCGGTGTCGAGATGGAGGCCGGTTTCTTTATCGGTGCCGAAGAGTGTTTATCGGCTCCGACGGTGGGCTGGCTCGAGCCCGAGCCGCCCGAAGGCTTAATTGGCTTCTTTACCGGTCCCGAAGATGCGGTGTGGGAAGCAGTGTCTTTGGTCTTGCTTAGGCCCGAAGGGGTGACCGAAGCCTTTTTCGGTGCCGGTGAGGGTGTGGGGGGGTTGATTAGCACTCACGACCCTCTGTGCCAGAGTGATGTCCTCTACATCCAAATCGTCGGCTTCGGATGTGCTGACGAGTCCCTCGTCGGTGTGTTGTTCTGGAGCGTCGACGCCTTCCCCAAAGATGTCGTCCGGGATCGCCGTCGAGGAGTGTGCCATGGTTCTTCTGGCTCTTCGGTCCCGAATAGTTTTCTTGGACCGGAAGGATTTACCCGCTGGACAGTTTCGAGCCTCGTGTTCAGGGGAGAGGCAGAGATTGCACACCTCGTGGAGATCGGTGTGGGGGAATTTGGACCCACATCGAGGGCACTTTTTAAATGGAGTCCTTTCCATTAGCCAGGACCGGAGCTTGGGTAGGCCCGAAGGCCGCCGTCGACGACTGGAACCGAAGGTGTTGCCGATGAGAGGCGCGTCGAGTGGGGAGATCGCGATCTAAACAATACCGCGAATTTGGGGTGAGGATTGCGCGTCGATCGTCGAACTGGAAGCTGTTCGGAACCGGAGCGCGAAGATTACATCCGAGCCCGATGGCGGAAAAAAACTATCTGAGGATGGAGCCGAAGCCCATGTGCAATACGATCCAAAGGAGGAGTCACCGACCTCGTGACTTCCAAAGACTTTCCAAGAGGAAAAACAACTGCAAACATCCGGGCCCAACACCAGATGGCGATCTATGCACAAGTGTGTAATCTGCAGCTCATATGCCTCGAACATAATGATTCTGAAAGATTTCTCAAAGCAATATTCAATCCCCCGCAGCGCTGGCTTCCATCAGTACTGCAATTTGTCCAACATTCTTCTGGTATTCAGCCTTGCAAACAAACAGCGGGACTTGCTTGGTGCACAATGCATGCATGCACCTATTTTCTGTTATCAGACTGATTTACAGGTCTACATTATTAAACTCAAGTAAGTGAGATGGTGGAAGAAATGCTGCATTTCCTCTGAATCACTACAAGAAATTTTCCTATTTCCAGGTGGTAGCTGGCCTCGCTGTATTGTGCAATGATTTAGTAATGTCCTATTGAAATGTATTGGATAAAAAGATTTTTGAGATGGGCAACAACATCAAATATATCTGGAAGACCATAATTCATAATTACGTTATTCTTTGTGAAAATAGATCCTTTCGCTCTGAAGTAGTGTTTGGTAGCATCCATGTACCCTAGTCAATAGTTCATTCACTCTAAGTTATTCACTGAGCGCAAGCCCTCTCTGCAGGTCCCCTCTTCTTAACAAGCATTTGCAATGCAATGGGTCTCGCATTTATGCGAGTTTAAGCTATTGGCATTGTAAATGACAATGCCTTTTATTTATGTTTTTAAAACAAAAACAAAAATAAAAGGGCATTGTTGTTTGCAATGTCAATAGCTCAAACTCGCGTAAATGCGAGACCTATTGGCTATGCCAATGCTTGTTTTTAACAGGAACCAGTGCATTTAAAAAAAAAAATTCAAAAACAGTTTTAGGGAACTTTATGGGGAGCATGTTGTTCCCTTAAACAATGCCTGCTCCCCCTGAGGCTGCCAACATGATTCCCAAAGGGAAAAGAGTCCTAAGAGGACCCCCTTCCCCTATATGAATCAGTTACCACCACAACTTGGCGTTGAAAAATCATCAATGGTTTGCAATGGTAATTGTAGTCGTAAACCACTGACACCTTCTTTTCCGAATCACAAGGGAGACGCCCCTTGCACGCCCTCTCCAGTTTACAAAATTGGAAGAGGTTTACAAAAGTCCTTTTACCAGTCAGAGATGATTTTCCGACTCAAAGGGGTTTCTTTACATAAAGAAAAGCCCTTTTGAGGTTGTTACTCCTTAAATGTGTGTGAATCTAAGGGTTGCATTCATTAAAGGGCTTTATACTTCAGACCGTTTGTGACTAGAAAGTTTCCACAATCAGTCTGTCCCACACTTATTGGTGGAAGGTATTACATACAGGGTAGCTTTTATATTGTCTGGGTACTGAGAGCATATGCAAATTTAAATATTTGCTACAGTTGGAGAGTCTGCAAGTCCAGTTTGATGTGTCTGTTTATGCCATGAAACAAATGGAGCAGATTTTTGACAATAACATCAATACTGTTTTCACAGTTTTAGTAATGTATGAATGGTATCCATGCACTAAAGTACAGTATGAAAGTGACAGACTATTAGTGGTGCCTCTATTCACTGATGCCACATGTCATTTATGAACACGTTCAGTGTATAAGAAAAAAAGATGATGTGAGGATCTGGTGCAATAACCTCCATTCCCCTGACAACGATCACCAGGTACACTTCAACAGGTCAAAACAGCTGAAGTGTAATGCAGGGAAACGCATTAACTACACATCGAAAGGTCAAAACAGCTGATGTATAATGCAGGGAAAGCCCATTAACTACACTTCAACAGGTCAAAACTGCTGAAGTGTAATGCAGGGAAAGCCCATTAACTACACTTCCACAGGTCAAAACTGCTGAAGTGTAATGCAGGGAAAGCCCACTAAATTCCAAGGTGGGTAGATTTTGGTAATGAAAGCAACAAAACCTGCATGTTATGCCACGTTTTGAACAGTACAATTTGTAGTAACTGGAGGTAATTACTGCATCCAAGTAATTCAGAAACTCAGATTTGAGGGCATTAGTGTTCCAATGTAGCCAATACAAAGTACAGAAAAATGGGGGTTAATTGTACGAGAATGCAGTCGGATGACCGGAAAGAGACTGGTGGGACTAGTGTCGTAATGATGGCCACTATGCACATTCAACGACTTGTTCAGCAGGGGATAGAAGTAGCACAATTAATGGGTGCAAGGGGCATTTCCACAGAGTGCCAGAAGCAAATCTAGACATACAGTGAATTGTGAAAAGGAAGCTCAAACATCAGGAAAGTATGAGAATATCCTGACTACAATCTGCGACACTGTACAGCTCAAAATGGTAAAAAGGTAAAGGCCCATTTATGGGCGTGCTACACTATTATGCAAAAAAAGACACATGACAAATTGACCCAAGAAACTATGATGATCATGCGAAGAACATGTTGCAGTCAAGTGGGAGGAAACTGTTCGATGTAGGACATTCCCACAAGAGCATGCAGATATGTGCATGGATACTATGCACAGATGTGCTTGGATGCACAAGTTACTTACCTTCGGTAACGATATATCTGTAAGAGACATTAGTTAATTGATAGATTCCTTACCTTCGAATTACCCCAGGCGTCAGACTAGATTCGTAAAGATTTCAGCAGCAGTACCCTTGCGTGTCGGAAGGTGGCGTTGTGTGGCTCCGCGTCCGTCGTAGGCGTCATGATCGCCGGGATGACGTCGCATCAGTTCTGTACACAGCTTTCAGGGAGGATGGGTGGGGCGGTAAGGAATCTATCACTAACTAATGTCTCTTACAGATATATCGTTACCGAAGGTAAGTAACTTGTGCATCTGAAAGAGACACGTTAGTGATAGATTCCTTATCTTAGAATAGACACCCAGCAATACCAACCCTGGAGGTGGGTCTGCGAACCAAGATTACACCAGAAAGTCACGGAGAACAGAACGGCCAAAGAAGCTGTCTCTCCGGACTTGACTGTCAAGGCAATAATGCTTAGTAAAAGTGTGCAGTGAGGCCCACGTGGCTGCCTGACAGATGTCTTGCAGGAGGACACCATGTCCCAATGAAGTAGTAGCTGCTGTCGCCCTGGTAGAATGGGCACGCAACCCCACCGGAGGTTCCTTTTTATCCAGAGAATAACAGGCTTTGATACACAAGACGACCCAGAGGGAGATAGTCCTCTTGTGTACAGCCCGGCCTTTCTTGGCGCCCTACGTAGCCAACAAGGAGCTGGTCATCCACCCGGAACTGTTGTGTGTGATTCAGGTAAAATGAGAGTGCACGTTTTGGGTCCAGACGGTGGAGCATTTCTTCCTCCCTGGAAGGGTGCGGAGGTGGAAAGAAAGTGGGTAAGGTGATAGTTTGCCCGATGTGGAAGGCAGTAACAACCTTTGGCAAGAAGGAAGGACGAGTGCGGAGCACAACCTTGTCCGGATGAACAGACAGAAAAGGAGGTTTACAGGAAAGAGCCTGGATCTCACTCACGCGCCTAGCAGAGGTGATGGCCACCAGGAAAGCAGTCTTTAAAGTCACTAAACGAAGAGGACAGTTGTGAAGCGGCTCAAAAGGAGCACACATCAAATAAGCAAGAACCATATTTAAGTCTTGCCTTTGAGAAATCTACTTACGACAGGGGACTTGGAGAGAGGGGTGATCAGGGAGCCTGAGAAAGGCCGAAATTGCTGAAAGGTAGCCCTTAATAGAGCCCAGAGCAGAGCCCTGCCGGGCCAAAGAAAGAAGGGACAAAAGGACTTCTGAAAGAGGGGCAGAAAGGGGATCCACAGCCTTTGCTGTGCACCATGCCACAAATTTATTACACCTGTAGGCGTATACCGATTTAGTGGAGGGCCGCCTGGCCGCCAGAATGATAACACAGACTTCAGGAGGCAAGTCAAATGGAATAAACTGTCGCCGCTCAATCTCCACGCAAGGAGGTGGAGGCTGGACAGGTTCGCGTGGAGGACCGTCCCCTGCTGCTGCGACAGAAGATCCTCCCGAAGAGGCAGTTGGATCGGGGGACCCACACTTATACGAAGTAGCTTGGGATACCAAACTCTTCTAGTCCAGTCCCGAGCCACAAGAATGACTTGGGCCCGGTCGTGCCTGATCTTCTTCTCTGGGTAGAAGTGTTATAGGCGGAAAGACATACAATAGACCGCAACTCCACTCGTGACGAAAAGCTTCGCCGAGTGAGTGCCGCCTTGGAAATTCCAACACGCAGAACTGTTGACATTGCGTGTTCTCTTCGGTGGTGAATAGATCTAACCAGGGCTCTCCCCACTGTTGAAAGAGACCTTGCGCCATCTCAGAGTGAAGACGCCATTCGTGATCCATCATGCACCTGCGGCTGAGTTTGTCCGCCCTGGCATTCAAAGAACCTGCCAAGTGTTGAACCACCAAGGAAATGCCTTGATGTTCCAGCCATGTCCAGAGATGCAGAGCCTCCTGACATAGGGTCCACGACCCCACCCCGCCTAGCTTGTTGCAGTACCACATGGCGGTGATGTTGTCAGTGAACACCTGCACTACTCTCCCCTTGACAGAGGGAAGGAATGCCTTCAGTGCCAGTAGGATCGTCCGGAGCGCCAGAGGGTTGATATGGAGCCTGGAGTCCGCCAGAGACCAGAGGCCTCTGAACTCTGCCTCTCCCATGTGGCCCCCCCATCCCAGGAGAGACGCATCTTTCACCACTTGTGCTCCGGTTGGGGAAGGGAGAGTGATCTGCCGCTGACCCAATGCTGGTTCATGAGCCACCACTGCAAATGTTGTGCTTTGCCCTCCGAGATTTGGATGTACTCGGACAGGTCCCCTTGATGCTGCGCCCACTGGAACTTCAGGTCCCACTGCAGAGCCCATATATGCCATCTGGCATGATTGGTCAGCAGGGTGCAGGAGGCCATGAGGTCCAGCAGCCTCAAGGTAATCCTGAACGAAACCCAGGACAAGGGCCGAAAGATCGGAATCATAGCCCAAATGTCCCGGACTCGCTGTTCGGGAGGGTAAACCCGAAACTGCGCTGTGTCCAAACCGCTCCGATAAAGAGGAGCTTCTGAAAGGGAATCAGGTGCGACTTTGGCACGTTGATGGAGAACCCCAGCAAATGCAGGAGGTCAGCCGTAGTCTGGAGGTGGGAGCACGGTGAACTGAAAGTGCTCATGGCCTACCGTAAACCGCAGGTAACAACGGTGGGCCAGCAGGACAGGGATATGAAAAAAAGCTTCCTGCAAGTCCAGCGCTACCATTCAGTCTTGTGGGTCTAGGGCAGACAAGACCTGAGCAAGTGTGAGCATCTTGAACTTCTCCTTCCGGAGGAAGCGATTGATGTTCCGAAGGTCTAAGATAGGGCGCAGGCCCTTGTCCTTCTTTGGAACCAAGAAGTAGTGGGAGTGACAACCACGACCTACTTCTGGTGTCGGAACGCGCTTGATGGCCCCCTTGACCAAGAGGGCCGCAACTTCCTGCTGGAGAAGTGCCAAGTGATCCCCCGACATGTGGTGGTACTGAGGTGGCATGGCTGGAGGGGTAGTCTCGGAGGGGAGGGAGTAGCCCCTTCGGACTATCTGTAAAACCCACTTGTCCGAAGTGATGATACACCAGTGTGGGAGGTGATGGCGAATCCTGCTGCCCACTGGTGTTTGGTGGTCCTGAAACAACGGACTAGGAAGGTTTGGAGGCAGGGGAGGTGGTGGACTGACTCGCCCGCTGGCCTCGTGACCCACCACGGCGGGTCCCGCGTCCGCGGCTGCGCTGAGACTTGCTGCGCAGGCCTGTGGCTTTGAACAAACATGTTTGGGTGCCCCTTCCTTGGCCACGAAAGGAGCGAAAAGCAGAAGCCGAAGGAGTGCGCGTGGCCGAAAGACCCGAGGACTTGGCCGTAGCCCGCGAGTCCTTAAAACACTCCAACGCACTGTCTGCCTTGCCGCCAAAAAGACGAGTGCCATCAAAGGGCATGTCCATCAGAGTATTCTGGACATCCCCATAATAGCCAGTTGTCCTCAGCCAGGCGTGATGGCGTAGCGCCACTGTCGTGGAAATCACTCTGACCAGGCGGTGTCAAGGCCACAACCACCTCTCGTTCCGCAGACAACTGAATACATGGCTTTTCCCATAAATTCCATCTGCTCCTTACCGCGCGTCTGCAGCTCTGGGATGCCTCCGGGTAGCCATGCGCTATACAAGAGCACACTCATACTCATAGGGAACTTGGCTGCGACTCTCCCCTCAGCAATAGCTTGGGAGAGCACCGTCCGGGCCTCCTCCGGACACTGAGGCAGCACTTGCGCCACCGTATCCCACACAGAGTGGGAATAACAGCCCAAGAGGCATGCGGTGTTCACAGACCACAACCCTGAACTGGCGGAAGAGAAAATCATCTTCCCAAACTGCTCCAGTTTCTTGGATTCCCTGTCCAGAGGTGCGGAAGGGAATGCGCTCAGGGATGCAGAGGCTTGGACCACCAAGCTCTCAGGGGTAGGGTGTTGGGAGAGGAAAATGGGGTCGCCTGGGGCCAGGCGATGGCGATGGCGTTCCTATCCACATCAGGTGCTTAAAAGAACGTCTGAAAGTGCGTCATTGAAGGGCAGTAGAGGCTCCGCAGAGGAAGCCGCCGGCCGAAGCACTTCTGTCAGGAGGTTAGTCCTGACGGCCACTGTAGGGAGCTCGAGGTGAAGAGCCTCGGCCGCCCTATGCAACACCCTTGAATAAATACCACCCTCCTCCGTAGCCACGGTAGAAGGAGACAGTGTACCAAGTTCTGGAGAAAAATCCAGTCCACCTGTGTCCTCCAAATCCTCTTCCCAGCCCGGGTCTAACTCTCATTGGGCTGTGAGAGGGTCTTTAGACCCCTCCCATTCCTCCCCGTCCTCCGTAACCTGCTGGGCAGGTGGAAAAGAAGGAGGAGGATGGAGAAAGGGATAGAAATTCCCCATCGGCGTCGGAATCGCGTCGATCGGCACCGTCTCTATGTCGGGGTGGAAGCCGGGGACGGCATCGACCGGGGAGCCGGCAGACGCCGGTAGCGGTGCCGTAGACGTCTATGTCGGTGGAGGTCAATACGAGGCCAACCGACATTAGCTGGGATCCATGCATGGATTCATGGGGGTCTCGCGACGCCGAGGCGACGTCGAATAAGGGCGAGGACCCCCGGTCGGACCCGCAGGGCCCGAAGGCATGCTGGCGGGGCCCGACGGTCTAAAGAGGCAGGCCATGGCTGACAGAAATTCCTGCAGCTGGGCCGGAGTCGCCGACGGACCCGGAAAAGCCGGGTAGGCCGTCGGCAACTGCGTAGGCTCCGCCAGAGCTGCGGGGATAGCACCACCCGCACCGTCAGCCGTGTCGCACAACAGGCTAGGGGAAGGCAGAGAGCGACGTCGCTTCTTCGACTTCTTCTGCTTCGCCTTACCAGATCCAGAGTGCGAAGACTTCGTCGAACGATGGTGGCGGCTCCGCGACCGGTCCCTCGACCTCCCACGGGACCGGGAGCTTGAACGGCACAGAGCCGACTCCCGGGCCTTAAGCAACTTTCGGGACCGCTCCCGCAAAGTTTTCGGAGTCATGGCCCGGCAGTCGGGACATGACACGGGGTCGTGGTCGCGCCCCAAGCAGTAGAGACACTCGCGATGCGGGTCCGTCACCGACATCGTGCGGGGACAAGCCTCGCAAGACTTGAAACCGGGCATCCCTATACACCAGGAGTCAAAGACTCAAAAGAACAGAGACAAAAAGTCCCAAATACGCAGTAAAAAATTGACTGGGGTACCGCTCTCTCCGAATCTGCACTTGCTGGCGCGGAAAAAGAAAGAACTGACTTCAGCGCACAAGGGCGGCGTCTAAGTAGCTGCCACAACATCATCCCGGCGATCATGACGCTTACGACGGACGCGGAGCTGCGCAACGCTACCTTCCGACGCACAGGGGTACTGCTGACGAAAACTTTCTGGATCCAGTCTGACGCCTGGGGGTATTTCTAAGGTAAGGAATCTATCACTAATGTGTCTCTTTCAGATTGTCTATGCGGTGGTGGCCACATCGACAAACATCCTTTTTTTTTTTTTTTTGACAGAGTTTTACATAGCGCGAACTTGACACTAACCGGGTATCAGAGCGCTTTACATTGCACCAGTTGCATTACATGAGAACACATTAATTATTATTTTTTGGGTTACCCCGCATGCGTTACTCCGCATAGCTTTACCTAACATTTTTTACACCGCAAAATCTTTTACAACACAGGATTTTATACCGCAAACTATTACAACACATTCCCCAAAGTAACGCCCCGTGGAGTTAGAATAGTAAATTGAGTTGTGAGGGGGAATGCGTCGTAATGGATTGCGTTGTAAAGCCCTGCGTTGTAAAAGAATTTGCTTTGTAAAAACTACGGGGTACTGGCAGGCGGAGTAAAAGTGTGCAGAGTAAATTGTCCTACTCAACCACATCGGACTGGTACGGCTGGAAATGTAGACATTTGAGCCACACCAGTGGGGAATATTGTTCCAGATTAGAAGAAGAGTTTGTATATCTGTTAAGAAGACAATGGGTTATTTAAAAGCTGCGTTTAAGAAATAGATGGAAAGGCTGCCAGCACTACATTGTATTAAAGGAGAGATCATTCACTTCATTACAAACTAGATAATGTACCAATATTACATAATGAAAAAACGAATTTAATTTAGATATTACCCTCCCCCTCTTCCTAGACCTGCATCTGTCGCTTGCCCAAGGTCTTCACACTCGCACCATGTGGTCAGAATAAAGGTCACATTAATTGTTTTGTACTTTCGGCCTACCTTACCCTGACTCCACCAAAAGCGCTCTTACTGCCCTTTCAGTTGCCTACCAATCCTGAAGAGTAACTAACCATCTGCGTTCCTGTCACTCATAGAACCACCTCTTGTCACCCAGGACACCAGAAGGGTCCTCCCTCCTTCATAACACCAATCTGGATTGCACAGTCAGTGCTCACCTGTCTATGTATCATCTATATTCCATAAACGAACCTCACCTTGTGTGCCACTTGACTTCACAGACAGCCGGGAACGGTGAAGGTATGCACAACATGACAGTCCATGACCATGAAGATGCCATATCAGTGGCAAGAAAGTCCAGTGAGTGGCTTGGAAATGATCCCTGGATTTTAACTCCAGTGAACTTCACAATCTTTGAATACGCCAGGGGTATTTCCCAATTTGCTTTAAGGTCCAGCAGTAGTACTGCTAGGATCTAATTGGGTGACCCCAAAAGTGCACCCACACTCTGAATGAGGGTGGCTACAGCCCTCTCATTCCTGGCTATGAGGTGACTGGCAACATGAGGTGCCAGCACGATTCTAGTCCATGGGCAGGCATTTTTACCTCTATCCCTGTGAAGATATTGCATACCAAATCACCACTGTAAAGCTCAGCCCAGGCTCTTGTCTATCGGCACACGTGGAACCAGCGGCGGTTTCTGCATGAGGGCGGGGGGAGCGTCGACCCCTGCCTGCTGGCGGCAGTGCAGGAAAAATAAAATGGCAATAAAAATATTTCATTGCCATTATTTTTTTCCAACCTGTGCATTGCAGCAGCCAGCCAACCCCGAACCCACAGACATGGGGGGTTTGTCCTCTGCTGCCAAGACAGGAGCGGTGTCTGGTTGGATGCTTCAAAGGAACATGTGCACTTTGGCCGGCTGTCTTGGGGGCAGCCAAAGTGACATGCGCACCCTGAAGCTCTCCACTCAGCTGTCTTAGACAGCTGGGTAGAGACCAAGCAAAGGCCTACAGAGCCTGAAGGAGCGTCCTCCAGCCCTCTCCCTCCAATCCAGGCACTTCTCTCATGCTGGTTAACAGCATGAGAGCAGATTCTGGACTGGTTAGGGGAACTCGACTGCAGATTCAGAAGTGGAACACCAAAGAGGATGGAGGACGTGCCGCCGTGGGTAAGTACTTTTTATTTAAAATGCTTATTCTAGTGCTGGAGAGGGGGTGGCAAGTAGGAGACAAGTGGGTGAGTGTATACTGTGCGTGAAATTTTCACATCAACATGTGAATCCATGGAGTTACTTTGTGGTTCACCTGCAGGCTGGCCAGGATGAACATGGATGCATGCACTTTCCTACTTTTTGTTCTGTAAGACACCCTCCCGGAAACTGGTTCCACTAATAAATAAGATGTTTTCTATCTCTACCCTTTGTTCAGAGTAGGTATTTTTCAACCCGATTGGGGGAAACTCGCCCATCATCGTTTCTCTCCTGTTGCTAGGCAATCATGGGCTTCGGTCGGACAACATCTCAGCACACACTACATTGTTTTCTAGAAAAATGTAATCTGGACAAGGTGTTTTTTGGCCTCTGACAGTTCTTGGAGGGCAAGCTGAATTACAAAGTACAAGCATTATTAATCTCATCACTTTCCTGTTGATTTGCAAGTAATATTTTATCGCTGCATTGTTGTTTTGCCTGTGATCTTGACATTCCTCCAAAGCGTCCCGTAAGTAACTGATGGGCTTCATGCTTTTAATGGTAAATTTAAACCATACAACAGACTCTTGCACCAAAGTATATAATGAAAAACAACTGATCCTTTAGATTAAGCCCAAGACTTGTTTTACCACGCGGAAGGCTGACTCAGTAAGTCTTGCATAAATTGCAGTGACTTAGCAGTCACGTGGAAATATTATTATATATAATTAAACATTCATTTTTACACTAAAAACTAATCCTAAAATAATGATGGGCTCTTAACCCTTATTTCGATAGTCGTATTTAGCACCTACATTCTTCCCTTTGCAAAATAAGGGAAGTAGCAATCCTTTGATAAAAGGAAATTAAAATGGCACTGAGGGGCTTTGTTGACTGTGTAATGTTGTGCTATTCGAGTATAAACTATGTGCATGATGACAATAGCTTACCAGTTACCAGATACCATTTTAATGACCCTGATTCTCCTAATCTCCAAACTCCTTTGCATTATCAAGCAACATCCTGCAGGTCCTCCACTGTCCTTTTTTTTTTTTTTAGGTCTCGCCAGCGCATGCGCTGTTCTGCGAGATATTTAGTAGGTGGGTTTTCAAAGTGCTACCCTATGCTTTGGCTGGCCTAACGCTTGCGTCCACGCGAACATGCACGCACGCAACCGCCAGCTTTCAGCGCCCGATCAGGCGCCATCTGTCTTTCCTCTCGCTTGCTCTCTGAACACTCCCCTGCCCCTCCCCCGCCGCGACACTGCCACACAACTTTTATTTTAACAGCACGGTGCCCGTTTAAGGGACGCTGCGCTTCAGTTCGTCGTCTTCTTTCCTCACCGGCACGGCTATGTGCGTGCCTTTATCTTGTTACATATGCCGTTACGTTTTTATGAATCACGTCAAAGACAATGGCCAGTGAAAAATATATTATCTTGCATTTTATTTTCGATCACGGAGAAAGGGAAAATGGCCCCTCTTTTAAAGAACGTTCTTGACATTTCATAACATCACCCAATGAAATAATTGCCAGTGTCTTCGACAGCCGCCTCAGTGGCCGTTGCATATGCATTTTCTCCGCTATATAAGGTGAATGTTCTTTGAAAACAACGGCCATTCATGCTTTACTATTCCACGGAAATATCTCGATTTCATAAGGTAGAACCCGTTTTACCTACTCTACGTACATACCGCGGATAAACCAAGTCGCCAAAACCTGAGGGTGTTCGTTGCCAGGGACTGTTGGAGACCTTTCATGGATGAAACGCAGTTTTCTGTGGTTTACTTACTGGTTTTACATTTCACGATTATAAGGTATTTTAGTCGTTTGTGATATCCTCAAAGAAAGGACGAGTGTGTACTGGAGAAGTGAGCACAAATCAACCTTGTAAAAGGACAAAATATCTAGTTAACTTTGTCACTCTTGATCCTGTGTATGATGGCCGTGCCTTGAACCGATAAGCAAGCTCATTGTTGATTTTGAGCCAGGAATGACGAGAAGTGCATCACAACTTTACAGCTACCACACATCAGACTGAAAAGGCTACATATTATGTAAATCCCAGTTATATATGCAACTAGAACATGTGTGAATCGCCTCAACCGCTTCTCTATAAGGACTCTTATCACAGCTATTTGTTCTTCTATTTCGATACTCTTTTTTTTTTCCTCTCTATCATTTTATTCATACTTAATAATATAGAGGCTACATGACTCGTATTTACTGTAATCTTACTAATAATGTATGGAAGTGTGTTGAATTTAGAAGTTATGTTTTCGACCATAAACTTTGAACGGCAACTGCTGAACACAAAAAGAAATTAAGGTCTGCGATGGAGACTAAACATGGTGCAGTTTGAATGAAATACATTTCATTATGGTATGAGTGAACGCTGTATAAATGAATAGATCATGCTGTTTAACCTTGAATGGAGAGAAAATCCACTACGCTAGTGTGGTCGTAATTTGTGAACAGATAAAACGTGCCTTGGGGTCCGCAGTGTTTGAAAAGAGGTTAAATTACTTCATTTACTGGAGGTACAAGTGAAGACTGACCTTAATAACTGATGAATATGATCTTGCTGCAATCGGGGATTTCTCGAATTTTTTTTAATCCACTGGGACTTAGCAGGATAGTAGATAATGTTCAAGGGCTTTATGTTTTTTTAATACAATAAGTTGCTAATCATTCATTTTAGCGGCAAGTAGGAAAGGGCCAGACATGTTGTTCATGTGCTTTTCCAGCTTCAGGATGACCTCTGGCTGGCTTTATTGTAGTTGTACTGAGAGATTTTAAAAGTGTTTATAATGGTAGGGACTGGACTCATCTACGTGTTTAAAAGAAAGTACTGTATAGTAGTTCCTTTTGAAACAGTTACTTCTGTGTTAAAATGGTGATGATTAAAAAGGTGTGGCAGAGTGAGTGATCATGAAGATCCTTTCTGCAATGAATTTCGTTCTTAAGTTTGCAAGCCCTTTGAGTCTGCATAATGATGTAAAAGGGCTCAGTGTGTCAAATGCCACTTGAATGTCAAGCAGTAACATGTCAAGCAGTAATGCCAGCCAGTTCAAGTTTAATTTTGACGCCGTCCTTGAAGTCGGTTTTGATCTGGTGCAAAATTTTTAGATTTCAAGGGTTGGCAAATTCTTTCACAGTTTGACTAACAACAATTAGATTGCACTTACCAGCTGGTTGGGGATCTTTTTACTAGCTTAAAAAGTGACGAGTCAAACGGACAAGGTTTTAGCTTATTTGTGAAAACTGTCAGTGTAAGGGAGATACGATAGCCAGTGGAAGCGAGAGTCTTAGTATAGGGACCTGCACTGAAAGGAAGGAGTGCTACAAGAACTGAGATGGTGTTTGGGATCTTCCAGCAATGCTTTTTTCCCTCTGCATATATCCCAACAAGGTAAGTGTCTAGTCCACAAAAGTCAATGGAGGATGGCATAAATGCCTGTATCAATGCTGGGTACAGTAATTGATCAAGAAATGAGTATTTGAATATGGCTTGCTGTATTTTGTGCCGGTGGGGGCTACACCCGTATGAACGCCAATACTTTTGCCTTGGAGCATTGTGAACAAGCATTGGTATAGCCAATAGGTCTCGCTTTTGGGACCTTATAAGTATTTAGTTATGCAGCACAATATCCTTAGTGCAACAACACCAACTGTTGCATGGCTAAACACTTATAAGGTCCCAAAGGCGAGACCTATTGGCTATGCCAATGCTTGTTTAAACATGCGATTTCTCTCAGTTTCTTCAAAAAGACTTTTAAAAAACTTGACTCTTTGTAAATTAGTAAACTTAACTTAATATCTTCCAGACAGTTGCAGCCCCAAGACGCCTCTGGGCTTTTGAGCGTTTTACAATAATTTATCCTATCATATCATAAGTACATATCGAGGTCAGGTTGTGCAGTAACATATTCCTTCCCACAAAATTTGTAAAACCGTTTACAAAGTTTTGTCTCCTGAATGTATGTACCTTAAATGTAGACTCTTGAATTGTGATGTTACTAGTGGTCACCTTTTTTTTTTTGTAAAGTGTGGATATTAAGATCTATTTCTTTCACACAAGTTAGACTTGGAGAGATTGAGTCTGCACTTCCAAACAGCAAGCTAAAGTAAAACCAAACACATTACCAGAAATCTCCACACACATCTTGTTGTCGTTCTTAGTTGCGGGAACTGTGTCAGCGTTCGTCATGCTGCTGCTGGAATTATCCTCAGCTATCCTATGGGCCCACTCTTCCATGATGACTGCCTTCTCCTGGTTACTCAGGTAAGTCGTGTCTGGGTGCTTCTGCTGAATATGCATTTTAATGGTGCTGAGTTTTAATGTCGGTATTGAACAACCACACACCATGCACACCAGCCCATTCTTTGCGCTGTTGTAATCCATCATGTACTCCAGCCGCCATTGGTCCTGGTAATAGTTGCCCTGGTCCCGTCCCAAGCTTCGGTCTCTGCCCATGCCTCGGCCACGGCCTCTACCCCTGCCCCGGCCCCGGCCACGGCCACGGCCCCGTCCCCTCGTCTTGCTGAAACAGAGGTTCCAAGAGGCTGCTTTAATGCTGTCTTTACCACTTGTGTTGTCCCCAATGATGGAGGATGGTTGGTTACTGGAGCTGCTACACACCAAGGCTTCCGGGGAAGATGGTTTGGCAGGAGTGTCTATGCTTACATGAACAGCAAAGTCCTTAGGAGTTGGTGTTTGCTCCCCCCCTGGAAATAGAAGAAAAATGTCAATACCCAGACTAACTGCATTGCTTTTACTTATACATTCTGGTTAAAAACATTCCCACTTCTGCTTTTTTCATTGTTACTAGCAGCAAGGTCAATGTTTTGTTTTTCATATCTTACAAAGAAAGAACCAACCATGTTTGATGCAAAAAAAATTATGCTGTTTCTCCAAACGTACAGGGTGTCTCATATGATCAAAAGCAGCTCCACTGACTGTTCAAAAGGTCTGGAATGTTTACAACACACAAACATGAGAATAGAACAAAATAGTACCTGCGAGCAAAGGCAAAAACAGAGAGCAAGCATGAACTGCATCGACTGAAAGAGCCAGTGGTTTCATCTCAAGATATTGAACAGTCACAAAGCGGATATTATTAACACAAAACATACATTTCCAATTAGAAACCATAGGCTATATATCCTCACTTAAGAATCCAGGATTCCTGAGATTGGTTATTAGCATTAATTAAAGGTGATCTCTGGATTTTTTATTCAAGGCTCACTTTGAAACTTTGTGGGACCAGCCTGTTTCAGTATGGCATATCCCTTCTTTTACTTGTTTATTCACCTCACACTGAAAATAGATACATGTTGCTACATCTACAACAGAATGGGTCCATAGGTTCCTCAGGAGTGTCTCACCTGAAGCTTATGGTACCCCATTCTTGCAGCAGGTACCCACTTTCACATAAGGCATCTTGGTGCAAGTACGTAGGTACTCTAAAATGGCACACCCAACTGGCATAGGTACAGGTGAGTTTGTGGTATTTATTAGGGTTGGGTGATAAATTCCACTCCACCGGCATGTTGACGGACTTTTGGCCACTCTGTGTTACTAATTTGATCTGCGCTCTGGCCAAATTCTGGCGTGGCAAAGTTTTATTCTCGTGTGAAGCTCGCCAACGGTTTGATAGCAAGCGAGTTTCGGCTCAGTCAATAGGAGGGCACCGGGAGAGATTTCATCCAACGCGGGCGGTCGCAACCGTTTGCGGTCAGAAAGCTGCCACTTCAGTAGAAAATCTACTCGAGTGGCAGCAAAATCAACTTGAGTAGCAGCGACAACCCAGTGCGCTGCGTGGTGCTGTTTGCGCTGATTTTTCGGTGCTGAATGAGTTCCCAGCGCTAAAAGCCAGCACAAGCAGTGTGACCTGTCTAATTCCGCCTGCTCATGGAACTCCGTGGAATCTTGCAGAGTTTTCTTGTAAGTCCTTGAGCTCCGCCCACCCCTAGAATTTATGGGCTGTGCAACAGTGAAGATTAAAAACTTTGTATTGAATCTGCTTCACAGCCTTTAGTCGCACATGTACTGCTTTATTGTCGCTCTAAAGGGCAGATGGACTTCTATCCTGGTTTGTGGGCAGGGAATGGCCTCTGTGAATAACTCGAAGATCATCTCCACTGACGAGTGGAAATGTGTCATCGCAGAGAATGGAACATGAGTCGCATCGCTCTCGGTCTCCCTCTGTATAATGTAATGTCACTTCGAAGGAATTGGACCAAATCTTTGCTACTCCATAAGTTATGGGTAAAATTAATCAGAGCAGTCTTTGGAGATTGGCATGGCACCAACTGGCCAACAAGATGCCACAAACAGGTCAAGGTCACTTTATCCATAGCTGTCAGGAGAGGGATTCTTTCATATATCACCATTATTACAGGAGTGGTTGGTCTCAATAAATACAGCAGACACAATAATCAGTAAGAACCCAGAATGTGTCAAGTGCCTGGACAGCATTAAGAATTCAGCAACCACAAGGCACAAAGCCAGAAACGAAAAAAGTTCATTTATTTCTGGCTTACGGCAAGAATGAAGCAATAGACGAGGATCCCATAAGGCCACAAGGCTAGGCACACTCATAGATGCTACCAACATTTCGTCATGGTTAATTGTTTTGGGACTTATTTTTTCTCTTTCTTGAATTACTGCTCTTTGTTAGCTTTTCTTGCATTTATTATACCATCTCCATAAATACTGGTAAAGGGCTTGGTGTAAACGAGATAGAGAATAGTGATCCATAAATAATAAACTAAAATGACATGCTCATAAAGAGTATGCTACGTTACCCCTTCTGTGATAAAGGAATGTCAGTTGTTACATCACATTTTTTTTTGTCTGGAATGATTAGAGCACGGTCTTTACTTCATGGGTATCTCTGTATTGCGTTAATTTACATCAGTGGTATTTTACTTCGCAGCTTTGCTGGCATTATTTTTAGCATATATATGTATTAAAGTAAACTACATATATATATTGTATACATCAATATAAATATTTTTTTAAATCGAACCTATTAACTATTTGAAAATTTCTCTTTTGACTTACTCTAATATGTATATTTAAATTACACTTGATTTAAATAAATTAATACGGACTCAATTCCTTTAAATAGATCACTTAATCATTAACAAAGAAAAATGAAAAACATCTGCCCATGGCCTGTAGTGCTGTAGATTTACATGCTCTAAATACTCCTGCCATCTAGTGTTGGGCTCTGACATGTACAACTTGTTTTTCTTCGAAGAAGTCTTGAGTTACAAGGTATTGCGATTTTTCCTATGACTGGTATTGCGCATGAACATCGGTTCCATTGTTTTCCCACACGGCGGGTGAGGAAGGAGATGGAAAAGAAAGTGATAAAAGATGACCATGCAAAAGTGTGTATGAAAAGTAAGGAAAGTAGAGGAAATATATAAACATCTCAAATATACACATCTAAATATATAAGCATTTATATAGTTGCAACAGCTAAAGGCTTACAGGGAGGAGGGAGGGTGGGCGCATGCGAATCTACAGCACTACATGCCACAAACAGATGCTTACAGGGCAAGGAAAATGCTACTTACCCAGTAAGCGTCTGTTCTTGGCATGTTAAGCTGCAGTCACATGCTGTGCATAGCCCGCCATCTAGTGTTGGGTCTGGATGTTTGCACTTTGTTTTTGTTCGAAGAAGTCTTTTCTAATCACGAGGTTGGTGACTCCTTTCGGTGATAGTATGCATGGGCATCGACTCCATTGTTCGATTGTTTGCCGCAGAGGGTGATAATGGAGTTAGTAAGAGTGGTAAGAGATGTCCATGTATATATGTATCTAAGTAAGATGTAACTGCAACAGGTATAGGTACCCAGCTCTACATGCCAAGAACAGATGCATACTTGGTAAGTAGCATTTTCCGTTCGAGGCATGTGAGCTGTAGATCACATGCTGTGCATAGACTATTAATCAGTTGTCTCCCAAAGCGGTGGCTAACCTGTAGCTGTTGCATTTGTCTGAAACTGTGTACGTAAAACTGCTTGGCCCACACTAGCTTGCTGTCTCGTTAACACATCTACACAATAGTGTTTTGTGAATGTGTGAGGTGTAGACCTGATGCTGCTTTTCAGGTATCATCTATGAGTATATTTCCTCAGAAGGCCATAGAATTTCCTCAGAAGGCCATAGAATTTCCTCAGAAGGCCATAGAAGCCCCTAGTTTGCATGTGGAGTGCACTCTAGGGGGAATTGTTAGTGTCCTTTTCGCTTTTGCATAGCATATTTGAATGCACTTGACTTTCCACCTTGCAATGCCTGATTTTGATATTGAATTGCCTTTATGTGGTGGAGTAAAAGCGAACCAATAGGTGTTTTGTGTTGCGGAAAGGTTTCGTCCTTTCTATATAGTAAAGAATTGCTCTTTTCACATATCCAGTGTGTAAAGCACATTCTGCCACTAGATCTGGTTGAGGGAAGAACACAGGCAATTCAACAGATTGGTTGATATGAAAGGCAGAAATGACCTTTGGTAGAAATTTAGGGTTGGTCCGAAGAACCACTTTGTTTTGGTGTGTTTGTAAGAATGGTTCTTTTATGGTTAGTGCCTGAAGCTCACCCACTCTCCTCAGAGATGAGATAGCTATGAGGAAAGCTACCTTCCAAGTGAGAAATTGTATTTCACATCTATGCAATGGCTCAAAGGGTGGACCCATTAGCCTGGTGAGAACAATGTTGAGATTCCACACTGGAGCAGGTGGAAGTCTTGAAGGAATGATTCTTTTAAGTCCCTCCATAAATGCTTTAATGACAGGCACTCTAAAAAGAGACAGGTATTGTCTGTTTTGTAGATATGCAGCTATTGCAGCAAGATGTAGACGTATGGAAGAATACGCTAAATTGGAATGCTGCAGATGTAAATAGCAAATGATATTTTGAACGGAAGCGTCCAGTGGATCTAGTTTATTGTTATTGCAGTATATCACAAACCTCTTCCACTTTGCTGCATAGCATGCCCTGGTGGTAGGACGTCTAGCCTCTTTGATAATATTCATACAGTCTAGTGGAAGATTAAGGTAGCCAAACTCTAAGATTTCAGGTGGCAGATCGCAAGATTGAGATGGCTGGGATCTAGATGTCTTATCTCTCCATGGCTCTCAGTGAGAAGATTGGGAGTGAGGTGTAGTTTTTGGTGAGGAACTACTGAGAGCTCCAGCAGAGTTGTGAACCAGGGTTGTTGGGCGCATGAAGGACCACCTAGGATTAATGTACGGGACACCTGTCTGAGCTTCCAAACCACTAATGGAATGAGTGGGAGAGGTGGAAAAGCGTATGCAAATATCCCTGACCAATTCATTCATAGTGCATTGCCCTTGGACAATGGGTGTGGATGTCTGGATGCGAAGCTTGGGCATTTTGCATTTAGGTGTGTGGCGAATAGAACTATGTCCGGAAAACCCCACATTTGGAAGAATTGGAGGAGTACTTGAGGGTGGAGTTCCCATTCGTGGATCTGTTGTCTTCGACGACTGATCAGATCTGCAATCGGATTGTTTACTCCTGGAAGGTGTTCTGCAAGGAGAAACATTTTGTGACGTATGGCCCATCTCCAGATGGTCTGTGCTAGTTGTGACAGCTGGAGAGTGGGTCTCCCCCCCCCCCCTATTTTTGTATGTAGTACATTGCTGTCATGTTGTCTGTACGGACAGCTTTGCCTACTAGATGAACGTGAAATGCTTGGAGCGCTAGAAAAATTGCTAGCAGCTCTAGATGATTTATGTGAAGCTGCTTTTGCTGCAGGCTCCAGGTGCCCTGAATTGTATGTGTCTGGAGATGAGCTCCCCAACCTGTGAGCAATGTGTCTGCTGTTAGCACTATCTGTGGAACTGGGTCTATGAAGGGCTGCCCTTTTGAAAGGTTTTGTGTATTCCACCACTGTAGAGAGAGATGGGTGCGGCCGTCCACCAACACTAGAACTGATAACAGACCCTGAGCCTGGTTCCACTGATGTGCTAAGCACTCCTAAAGGGAACGCATGTGAAGTCTTGCATAAGGAACTATTAGTATGCAAGACGCCATCATCCCTAGTAACTGCATGAACACTCGAGCTGGCAATGAGTGTTGCGGCTGAAACTGGCACAGTAGATTCTGCATGTTGTGGATTCTGGTCTGATTGGGGTAGACAAAAGATTTTTGTGCATCTATTATGGCTCCCAGATACGCCTGTGTATTTAATAGCTGTAGCTGGGACTTGGACAGGTTTACGGAGAATCCAAGATTGTGGAGCAACTGCACTGTTTTGTGAATGTGACGAAGACAGCTTTCTTGCGAGCTGGCTTTTATGAGCCAGTCGTTCAGATATGGGAAGATGTGAATGTGTTTTCGAAGATGAGCTGTGACTACTGCCAAGCACTTGGTGAAAACTCTGGGTGCGGTAGTTACTCCGAATGGGACCACCTTGAACTGCTAGCCTGCTACTACAAACCTGAGGTATTTGCTGTGAGCGGGATGTATTGGAATATGGAAATAGGCATCCTTTAAGTCCAGAGTGGACAGAAAGTCAACTTGTTGAAGGAGCAGGAGCACTTGCTGAGAGTGACCGTGTGAAAATGGTCTGACTGAATGTATAGATTAAGTTCTCTGGGGTCTAGAATAGGCCTGAGCGAGCAGTCCGTTTTGGGAATGAATACGTATAGGGAGTATACCTGGGTCCCTTGATGTTTTAAATGGACTGGTTCTATCGCTCCTTTTTCCAACTGAGAGAGAACTTATTTTTTTAGAAGGGTAAGATGTTCCTGTGACATTGCGTGTGATCTTGGAAAAATGTTTGGGGGAGTGTCTGTAAGTTCCAGGCAGTAACCATATTGGATAATTTGTAAAACCCATTTGTCTGAAGTGATGGTGTTCCAGACAGGGAGAAATTGAGAGAGACGTCCCCCTACATGAGTGGAATGATCGGGGTAGTGGAAGAAAGTCACTGTTTGTTTTTTGCGGGGGAAGTGCGTGTGGAGTTGCCTTTGCCTCTTCCATTACCATTGTTTCCTCTAAAACCTCCTCTAAAATAGCCTCTTGATGAGGGTATTTGGTTGTTGCCCTTGTAAGAGGAGAAGGGATTTTCTGTGGTAATATTTTTAAAGCCACCCCTGTAAAAGGGGCGCTGAAAGGAACCCCTACTCGCAGGTAACTGTAAAGCCCCCATGGACTTTGCGACCTCAGTGTCCTTCATTTTTTCCAGTGAGGTATCAAATGCTGGACCAAAGAGGTGTTCTTTATCAAAAGGCTGATTGAGAATGGAGGCCTGTACTTCAGGTTTGAAACCCAACATTTTCAACCATGCGTGTCTAAGTAGCAGTACACTGGTGTTTACTGCACGAGCTGTGTCTGCTGCATCTAATAGGCACTTGATGGAGGTATTGGTGATAAGTTTTCCCACCTGGATAAGATCATTTGCCTTAGATTTGTGCTCATCAGGCAGAAATTGCATAAGTTTTTCTAGCTCACTGTAATGATCCCTATCATATCTGGCTAGCAAAGCCGGAGCATTAGCAATGCACCAGTGATTAGTTGCTTGTGAGGCTACCCTTTTGCCAGAGGCATCAATTAACTTGGACTCCTTATCAGGAGGAGGGGCCCCACCTGTGGTCTGTGAGTTAGCTCTCTTGCAAGCATTAGAAGCCACCAGAGAGTCTAAGGGCAGCTGACCGTTGATGTAGGCAGGGTCAGTAGGTGCTGGCTTATATTTCTTCTCAACCATGGGCGTGATGATTCTTGCCCTTGCAGGATCTTTAAAAACCTCATCTGTATGCTTAAGCATCCCCTTAAGCATTGGTAGTGTATGTGTAGTTTTCGGAGTGGATCTTAAGGTCTCAAACAAGAAGTTCTCCTCTAAAGCCTCTTTATGTAGTTCCATCCCATGGTAATGAGCAGCCCTATTAAGAAGCTCAATGTAGCCTATATTGTCGTCCGGTAGTGATGGCCTGGACGGGTATAAGTCAGGGTCAGTATCTGTGTGTGTATCAGTATCATGATCCTCCCATAGGTCAACATCTTGTGGCTTATCCTCATCTCCCCCATCCCCTTCATCCTCTGGGTCAGGTGATAGTGGTGGTAGTGAATTAGTGGGTGTGATGAGTAATTGAGGATTAGTAGGTGAAAGAGGTGGCAAATAAGGTGGTGAAGGGTTTGTACCCACATTCCTTTTCTTCAGGGGGATGTGGTGCTCATCCTGTTGGCCCAATTTCCCTTTTTTCAGGCAATTTGCCATGAATATGTCCAGTATCTTGGTTAATAACCAGTTCTTTTTGTTTCGGATCTGAAGGTGGAAGATCGGACCAAGGCTCTTTTGTCGGAGTCCTTTTATATTTACTTGCATATTTTGGCATCGAAGGTTTCGGTGCCGAACTCTTCCGTATCGAAGATTTAGGCTTTGACAAAGATGGAACGTGGACCAGGACGTGCTTGGATTTCGGCGCCGAGGATTTTGGCTTGGTGCCGGCATGGGACCGACTCGAGCCTGAGACGGAAGGTTTTTCTTTGTGTTTCCGAAAGGATGAGTCACCTACCACGTGACTGGAAAAAATTCTTCTAATTGAAAAAACAAAGTGCAAACATCCGGCCCCAACACTATTTGGCAGGCTATGAACAGCCTGTGATCTACAGCTCACATGCCTCGAACATAACATTTTAAGTTTGTTGTATATGTAGCTGTCGATACACATGCTCTGCATAAGACTACAGAAGTTGCCCCAAAAAGGAAGCAGTGGCTAGGCAAAGGATGTTCTAGAAAATTGAAAAAGTATACATAGTATAGCCTGGCCCACTTGGACTTGTTAAGGAGTTAGGACATCTAGAGTAGTGTTTAGTGAATGTGTGTGGTGTGGACCAGGTAGCTGTCTTACATATGTCAGCTCATGGGATGTTTCCCAGAAAAACCATAGAAGTGGCCTTATTGGCTGTAGAATGGGGCCTTGGTGGAACAGAGAGTTGACATTTGGGTTTGGCATTGCAGGCTTAAATACACTTGACTAGCCAGCGCACCACTCCTGCTCTAGAAATAGCCTTACTGTTGTGTGGTTTAGTGTAGGCGACAAACAACTGCTGTGAGGTGCAAAAGCTTTAGTCTGATTGATGTAGTAAATGAGGGCCCTCTTAATATCTAGCGTGTGAAGAGCTTTCTCTGCAACAGAATCTGGATGCGGAAAGAACACCGGCAGTTGAACTGTTTGGTTAAGGTAGAAGAAAATAACATTCGGTTAAAAAATTTCTTAGTCCGGAGGATCACTCTTTCTGCGTGAACCTTCAATAAAGGTTCTTCCAGGGTGAGGCTTGAATCTCACTGAGTCGCCAAAAGGAAGTAATAGTGACCAGAAATGCTATTATCCATGATAGAAGCTGAAGAGAGCACAAGTGAAGGGGCTCGAACGGGGGGCCACGAGTCTAGTGAGAACTCTATTTCAGGTTCCAGGAAGGGAATGGACATAACCTAGGAGGGATAACCTTTTTCAGTTACCCCATTAAGGCTTCAATGACTGTGAATTTGAAAAGTTAAGACTGTTCCCTCTTCTGCAGTTATGCTGCCACTGCAGTCAAATATAAACAAATAGGAGGTGTGAGCTAGAGTGTGTGCCAGAAAATAGCAGACAATATCTTGTACTGCAGGCTTAAGGAGATCAATCTATTTGGTTACACAGTAGTGAACAAACCTCTTCCATGTTGCTGCATTGCAGGCTCTGGTATTCTGACGTCAAGAATCTTTAAGTAGGCACATGCACTCAGCTGACATATTTAGATAACCAAACTTCAAGACCTCAGGAGCTAGACTGCTAGGTTGCGCTGCCTCGGGTTGGGATGCCAGACTGTACCCTGGTGCTGAGTGAAACAGACCACCTGTTGGGGATCCTCTCGTGTGGGACTATTGACAACTTGAGCAGGGTTGTGAACCACAGCTGCATAGCCCACGTGGGTGCTACCAGGATGAAGTTGAGAGGTCCGTCAGCCTCTGGACCATGAACGGAAGAAGTTGGAGAGGCGGAAAAGCGTATTGTCTATGGACTGTAGAAGCGGTAACCTGGCGGCGAAGTTTGGGCATTTGGCATTTTCTGCGGTTGCGAACGGGGAACCCCCAGCGTTGGAAGGAAACATGACTTGGGAGTGAAGTTCCCACTCTTGGGCTTATTGCTGCATCCTGCTGAGTAGGTCTGCAAACTAGTTGTCCACTATCACAGGGTACTCCGCTAGCAGGTGAACCCTGTGGTGAATCACCCACTGGCAAATGTTCTGCGCCAACCTGGACAACTGGGGAGAGTGTGTACACCCCTGTTTCCTAAGGTAATACAAAGCAGTCATGTGGTCATGATCAGGACTGTTTTGTGATGCATTTGGCAGTAAAAATGTTCGAGTGTGAATTGGACTGCCAGCAACTTTAGTTGGTAGCTATGGAAAGGCTGCTAAAAGGGCTTCTGTAGACCCTGAACAGTCGTATCCAGCAGATGCACCCCCTGACCTGTAATGGAGGCGTCCGTAGTAATAATCAGCTGTGGGATTGAGTCTAGAAAGGGCCTGCCCCGCAGCATGTTTTGCTGTTCCACCACTGCAGAGTGTGATGGGTGCCGGCCCAAATCAACACTAGACCCTCTGCTTGCACTGAGCACTTAGGCACTACTGGAACAAACACATGTGTAATTGTGCAAGGGGGGGGGGGGACGATTGCGATGCAGGAGGCCATCATTTCCATGAGGTGCATCACCTCCCTGACTGTTAACTGGCAATTTGGTTGAAAAAGAGGCAGCAGGTGCTGGAAGACTTAAACCCTTTCAGGGTTGCAATAAGCCTTCCCTGGGATTCTATTTAGGATTGCCCCTAAAAAGGGCTGTATCTGAAGTGAGTGGAGGTGGGATTTGCCCAGACTGAAAGCGAAGCCAAGATCGTGGAGGGGATCAAAGGTTATCTGAGTGTGTGAAAAACACTGTTCTCTGCTGGTACTCTTTATCAGCCATTCCTCGAGGTATGGAAATATGTGGATGTTGCTTTTCCTGAGATGAGCGGCTACAACTGCAAGGCATTTGGTAATGACCCTGGGCGCTGTAGTTACCCCGAAGGCCAGAACATTCAATTGAAAGTTCCTTCCCACTTACCACGAACCTGCGGTAACGGCGATTGGAAGTATGGACTGGGAAGTAAAAATAAGAGTCCTTCAGGTCGAGAACGGCCATGAAATCGCTTTGTTGCAACAGTGGGATGACATCATGGAGCGTGACCATGTGGAAATGCTCCAACAGAATGTACTTGTTGAGGGGCCTGAGGGACCCGTCTTTCTAGGGAATGCGAAGGTACAGGGAATATACCCCTTTGCCTTGGTGGTGCAGCGGAACAGACTCTATAGCCCTTCGAGCAGTAGCGTGTTAAGTTCCTCCTAGAGGAGGAGTGGAGGTCGCTTGGGAGAGAGTATTTGTAGGGGGGGGGGCGGGTGTTTGGAGGTGGAACTGTGAGTTCCAGGCAGTAGCCGTGTCGCATAATGGACAGAATCCACTGGTTGGATGTGGTGTTTTACCATTGTGTGAGGAATCCCAGTATGCAGCTCCAGATAGGTGTTGTGTGATCGTGGGGAAGGAAGGGAGAGTCCCTGCTTGGTAGAAGCATCTCCCTTTGTAGTACCACCCCAACCTATGTCTTTTGAGTTAGTTACCCTGTAGGCACCACTGGAATAACCACCATAGGCTTACTGCAACAGTTGTCACCTTTGTTAGGAGGCGGAACCCTCGGGAGAGGCGGTCTTAGCGCCACACCAACAGAACCCACATGTTGATGGGGTCTAGAGGGCTTTCATCGCCTTTGCAGTGTCCGTGTATTTTTTTATTTTCTCATACATTTGTGGCTCCCGAAAAGTGTTGTTTGATCTTTGGGAAGGGAGAGAGTATCTACTGCTTGGCGGGAGTGGCTCCCTCTAACCCTTCCTTTTGAGTTATTTACCCTGTAGGTGCCCCTGGAATAACTATGAGAGGCTTACTGATGCAGTTGTTGCCTCTGGTAGAAGGCAGAATCCTCCAGAGAGGTGGTCTTGGTGCCCCACCGAAGCGGTGTGCGAGGAAAGGACCAGCAAATGGTTTCCCATTGCCTTAGTGTCCATGCCTTTCCTTATTTTCTCCAGCTTCTGATCAACTTGAGGCCCAAAGAGGTGTTCCCTATTAAAGGGCCTGTTGATCAAATACTGTTGGACTTTTAGCTTGAAGTCAGAGATACGGATTCAGGCATGCTAGTGGATTAGGATGCTGGAGTTAATACTCCTGATGCCGACTACATCCAGGGCTCAAATGTTGGTGGTGTTTGGGATGGTCTACCCCTTGGCCACATGCTCCAGGGACCTTTGTCTATATAATGGTCTAGGAGATGTTGGAGGAGTTCTCCCACCTCATCCCACTAAGCTCAGTCATACATCGAGAAGAGGCTGAGCTGGTGATGCCCTAATGGATGGTAGATTGTGTGGCCACTCTTGCCACTGCATCTATTTTTGTTTTCCTTATCTGGCAGGGGCACCTCCAGTACCTTGTGCATTCACTCGTTTATGGGCGATGTACACAACCAGAGGGTCTGGGGGAAGCTGCCTTCTAATATAAGGGGAATCTGAGGGGGGGGGGGGGGCTTATACTTTTTAAATCGACCCTTGGTGTTACTACTCCAGCCTGAAACTGGTCTTTAAACACCTTGTGGATGGATTTTAACATGGCCTTGATCATGGGCAGGTATTGGGTTGAACACTGTGTGGGTCATCCTCCTCAGTGATGGTAAGTCCACCTTGCAGAAGATAGCAGGCCTGTAAATGGCCTCAAGATAGAAGGTAGTATTCATTGGGAGGGGAAGGATTTGCGGGCTAGAAGTTAGGGTCATTGCTGCCTGTATGGACAGCCCCATAATCATCCCAAGTATAATACCAGGGCTATGGGTTGTACGTGGCATCATAGGGGTCTGCAGGATCTATAAGGCTATCATCTCTGTACGAGGAATGTCAGGACTCCCCCAGGCGAAGTTGGTGGAGATGGTGCATGGTGGAGGTGGGAGGGTGGGTAGGTGCTTTAGGCGCAGGAGTTAAGGCAGGCAGCTGGTGCCCCTATCTCAATGTTTCTTCAGCTTGGGAGGAGGTGGTCCTCCGTCTGTTGAAGAAGGTGCCTTGGATGGACTAGTCAGTTCTGATGAGTATTTTTGCTTCAAAGCTGGTCTTGACGGTAACAGCTGGTGCGATTCTGAAGTTATTCTCATCGTCAAAGGGCGTTTCGGCTCTGAATGGCGAGATTGCGCCAAGAAATGGAAAGCCATCAAGGGTGCTGCCGGCACCACGGAAGTCAGGGTATTGTGCAGCAGCTTTGGTGTCAGAGTCAGTCCGCTTCGATGCTTTGTGTCAGTACCAGCAAAGGCTGGGATGCAGTGGCTGCCTGGAAGGCTGTTGTGCTGGTGATGGACTCAACATCTGGCCCCCTGAAGGGCGGTGGTCACCAGTTGGTTAAGTGATGGGGCACGGTGCTCAAGGTCAAATTCTTCTTCTGGTGTTGCCCTGGTGGGGGTGGCTGGTTGTCGCCATCGGACTCCGAAGAAGAGCTAAGCTTTGGACTAAAGCAGGCTGGTTGCCCTGCAGATTCGGAGGTGTCAGCTTCTTTGAAGTCTGCACCAAAGATCTTACTCCTGCACCATCTTGCTTCGAGCAAACCACCATTCATATGGATACCAGAGGGTTTTCTTGGACCAGAATGTGTGGCAGGAGGAGCATGAGGTCTCATTGTGCTCCACAAACAAGCAAAGGTTGCAGACTGAGTGGCGATTGCGCCACGAGTATTTTGAGTGGCAACGGACAATAATGAAAGGTGGTCCTTTCCATCAAGGCCTGCATATTCACGAAGCGGGTGGCTGAGGAGAAAGATCAGGGGGGCCGAAGCCACAACTAAGCATTGACGAATATCCCAGAATGAACCCGATAGACCAGGACGAAAAACTGCAAACACGATTGTTTTGTGCACTGGTAGTGGAAGCACCGGAATGCCCAGACGGCAAACGCCACACGGCTTCGACTCGGAGCTTCAGCAACACACGTCCGAATCCGAAGGAAGAACAACAATGGAATCAATGACCATGCGCGAAACCAGTCATAGGAGGAGTCACAATACCTTGAGACTCGAAAGACTTCTTCAAAGAAATATAAGTTGTACGTGTCCGAGCCAGACACTAGATGGCAGGAATATGCAGTGCATATTTTAGCCACAGCTACACATGCCACAAACCGGATGTTTTTATTTATTTTAATGTAGCTCTCTTTTAACCATATATAAAGTGGAGTGATCAGGTGGTCTTATAAAAAATAGGGTACAAAATAATTTAAAAAACGAAATTCGCAGTGATATATAACTGACATAAGTATAATTTGCACCACCACAGCTTTCAGATGTCATCAGTTATGTAATATGTGAGGCCATAAGCAATGCATCATAGTGGTGCAGGTTGTACTTAGGTCATTTATGAGCCACTGGAGAATTTCTGTGTTTTTGTTTGGTTTAAAAAAAATCTTTTTACACTATTAGAGGACCTACATATAAAACTTCGCTTTAATCTGTGTATTTTTCAGTGACTTTTTAAAGATTTTTTTTAAGATTTTTTTTATCATAGGTTAAAATCTTACCATCTCACTTACATACACCTCCATCCCACTTCATCCTTTGATTTTTTTCAGTGAATTGGTCCGCTTTTTTAACATAAACTAACATCTTATAATCATAAGTCTGTGTCCAACACCCACCCTGGTCTTCGGACATGCACAGCTAGGGATAGGCTGCAGGGCCTGGCCTGTGGCAAGGCTCAGTGCCCACCCCTGTTGGCTGCTCATCTACCACCATGCACAGCTCTCTTGCTGTGCGCGGCAAGCATGGCCCCAGGGCCTGGCATTACCCAATCCACGTACCCAATCCCCTGCTAGCGCTTAATTGCCTGCTGCCTTCGGCAGTGCATGGCAAGGGATTGGCATCAGGACCTGCAGCCACCCCTGATGGCTCTTCGACCCTTGCTGCGCACAGCACTAAGTCGTTTAAGGCAGAAGTTGGCCAGGCCCTATCTATGCCCAACATCCCGTCCCACTCAATCGCCCCAGCAGGCGGACAACGCTACACAGATGCCCACACCACAGTTGTTTTTTTAACATTTTTTTAGCGGGTCCAGCAGGAGCACATGTGGGCCATGCCGGGTTCTGTGGGAAAAGCCTGACCAAAAACAACCAAATTTTAAAAACAATTGGCTCCATGGAGATTCCATGACCCCTAAAAGTTCTAGGAAGTCAGGGTAGGCCTACACTGTATACTTCTATTTTTTCAAATACATTTTTTTAAGGGTAAGAGGACTAAGTCCCAGAGCCCTGCCTTGGCAACAGCAACATTCTTTTTCAAGCTGCAGGTAGCCAATCAGAGTGCTCGCCCACGCAGGACCTGTCTTGGTCTCAAGGGACAAGTTGGCCGACAGGGAAGAAAAATTCCCCATTGGACAATCAGTCTTCTTGAACTTTTTAGTTTGGTACTGCAAGACACATATCTCGCCATTTTTTTTTTTAACCTCAATTTCTCAAAAACTATTACACTGATAGGGTAAAGATGTAGCTTTCTGGCCATTGTGGTTTAAGTCTATTGACCCTTTTTCCTGTATCGCGGTCCAAAAACCCCATAGGAAACTGCATGGGGAAAATGAATACCGCCCTACACCTTTTCTTGACCACCACTTGACGATGAGTCTCCCCCCAACATTCCCTAGAAAGGAGCGGAGGTGGAATTAACTTTTTTTAGAAAGTTTTGTGAAGAGCTATCAAACTGCACTAAAGTTATTATCAAACCAAAAAAAACACTTTCTATGGAAACTCGCGTATAGTACACAGTGGTAATCGCCAGTGTGCAATATAGATCATATATTATATATATATATATTAGAAGGCTCAACCCGAAACGCGTAGGTCAACTTTGTTTGTATGCACCTCTGCTGGTTATGGCCCCATGAAGAATGGTGGCTTACTCAATTGAAAAATAAAAATACCTTGTCACAAAGGATTTGTTATTTCCAAAGGCGAACAGAAGAACAGCACATGTGGTGAATCACAGGGCGTTTATGCACGAACATCCAGAAAGTTTTGCCACAATGGGAGAGCCAACACAGGTAGATGATATTCACATCCTTATTCAAGCAGGTAGCATGTCAATTCAGCAGGAACAGCCAGCAATGCTTAAAGTCGTCAGACGCGTTTCGGGAGCGATACCCGTAATCATTGGCAGTTTTTTAAAATGGTGAAGCAAGGCAACATTGCACTAGGCCAGTATGTTGACTATTTCATCAAGGACTTTGTTCCAAATACAGATTGTTACGTTAGAGACAGTATGGCTATGATCAACCTGGTAGAGCACCACCCATTCAACACAGATTCCGACATTTTATGCACTTTAGATGTGGAATCACCCTACACTAATATACCACAGATTGCAGCAATGTTAGTCATTGAACGCACTTTGAACTCAAGACCACGCCCCCACAACGTACCTACTATTTTTCTACTACAACTGCTTGAACTTGGTCTTACCAGGAATTTCTTTACATTCGACAATAAATTTTACCAGCAGGTAAAGGGCACTTCAAAGGGATCCGTTTTCACCCCAAATCTAGCCATATTTATGGACCACCTGGAAATGTCCTCAATTCTCACTCCCCACAATCCATAGGCATCACCCTATGGAAGCGATACATCAATGACATTTTTCTAAAAACAGTCTCAACCACTTCCTCCACTGGCTTAATATTAACTGTCGGGGTCTGACCTTCACTCTTACACACAGCAAAACGTCTATCCCATTCCTGGACCTCACGATCCATCACTCCAATGGCGAATTGATTACAAGTCTATATAGAAAGCCCACTGAACGCAATACTTTGCTCCAATATAACAGTAACCACCCCCGGGCATTGCGTGACTCACTTCCATACTCACAATTTTTACGCATCAGAAGAAATTGTTTTCTTAAAGAAGACTATTTCCGGGAAGCTGTGTTACTCTCTTCCAAACTTCATACTCGTGGATACTAGGGGTGGGTGGAATTCGCGTAACCACATTACGCAAATCTCCGCGAAACGGTAAAAAATCTCCGCGAACATGCAGAAATTCCGCGAACACGCGGAATTGCTTGTTCGCGATGCTTTTTTCCTGTTCACAGTTGCTGTTTGCGTGCTCGGGGAGAAATATCTCGCGAACACGCATTTTGAGAACGCGAACAAGAAAAAATTTCGCGAAGTCGCGGAAAGCAGAATTTTGGGCAATTTAGCGTTCTCCGCGGAACGCGAAATTACCGAAATTCCGCGAGTGGAACGGAATTTACTGCCCAGGCCTAGTGGATACCCAAAACGATTGGTACGTACCGCATTGAAAAGGGCATGGTACTGTCCAAGGGAGGTCCTCAAATCTCCCAAACCCAAGATTGACTCTAACCGCATGGTATGCGTAACTACATTTTCACCCATGTCAAACATCATACGCAAATCTGTCCTCAAACATTGGTCGATCCTGAATGCAGGCACGTTAAATATTGAACGGCCTTTATTCGCTTTCCGCAAAAAACGCAACATAAAGGACCATTTAGTCAGAGCAGCACTGCCAACCCAAAAACCGCCAACCACTCACTGAACTATGGGGTCTTGACCCCTGGTTAGGACATGTCAAATGTGGCATGTGCAGCGTATGCGATCATACTAACGAAGGAAAAGATTTTACATTCAATAACGTCAAAATCACATCCAAATTCTTCATTAATTGCAATTTATGTAATGTCATTTATGTAATACAATGCCCCTGTCAAAAAATCTATATAGGACAAACAACGCAGAAAGCCCGTCTAAGGATCAGCCAACACCGCAGCAGGATTCGCTGCAAAACAGCCAACGCACCACTGGTCGAACATTTTTCTAATGCTGGGCACAATGAAGACAACATAAAATGGACTATAATCAGCTTGACCAAGCCTCACCCAAGAGGGGGAGACATTGGTGTCTTGCTAAACAAAGAGGAGCTCAAATGGACTTTGCGCACCCAAAGCATAAAAAATGGATTGAACAGAAATGAGGATTGGACATCCTTACTGTAAATCACCACATGCATAGGTCCTAAACATGCATTTCATAACTACTGCGCTTCCCCTTTCTTAAAGATGGATGTATGTTGTACTGTATTTACCCTGCACATGGTTTTTATGCACTAATGTGTACGGATATAGTCTTTCTTCTATGTTCATATGTATTCTGTGCATTGTTTTTTCAAACTATTTAGATGCACTTGCGCCGTTTTTACAAAACTTCACTAATGTCACGACTGTTAAATTTTACATGCATTCAATTCTCAGTGTGACATATCTCACTACACTAGTTGTATCGCAGGCACCCAGACTACATCCAACATGGCCGTCCCAGTCCGCATTCTAGTTTCCCCTTCACTAGCAAGGAACTCCTATGTTATTTAAGCTATTTTAAGTTAAGTTGAGTTATTTTAACTCCCTGTTCCCATTTCAGATTTATGGCAGCCCCGTTGAGCCCCAGAGCTCGTTATATACATTGAAAATTCTGGGATTCTGGGTTCCTACCGAAGGTAACTCCTCCCCTTCTTGGCAAATATGTTCTCGTTCACTTGGCTCCCTAATTAGTGCTCCTTCGACCCCCAACAATGAGTCCATCGTTCATTTTGCACCCTGTCATTGCGCGCTCACCTTCAACCCCCCGCACATTTTCACATTAAAAATCGCAGGCTCCACATGCAAGGATCCTCCAGTGCGCCGCCAGCGAAATGCGTTCAGGGACCACTTCTCTCACTAACACACAATTCTTCTTTTCCTTTTTTTCCCTCCTCTTATTTCTTGATTTTTGTATAATATTGTTTAGACCCTTATGTTGCTCAAGCATTACCGTCTGTCCTGATGATGATCCCATTATTCATGTAAACGGGATCGAAACGTCGTCGACCTCTTTAAACACCGTGCACACACATTATCTGTTTAAACCTGTGTCACGGCTGTGTTAATTATTATGCTTGTTTCATCATTCACATTTTTCAACAAGCTTTTTGTTTTGCCTGAATATTTTGTCTTTTTGTTCATATGTCACCAATTCTTCACAAACTACCTCACCTTCAGGTCTTTGGATACAGGATTGTATCCCACTGCATATTGTCTTGTTTTTAGATAACTAAGAATAAATTGGATTAAATCCCACTAGCCGGCTGGATAGTAATCATATAGAATTGACTCTGTTCTATACTTCTTTTCTTTATTGACCTCCGACAAGGACCATTGTCCATTATACAAATTGATTCCCAAGGTCCTTGCCTACCTAATTGGGTTCACTTGTTTTTGTTAAAAACCCAAAAAGTCGTAAGCCATCAAAGGATTGGGCTAACAAAGGTTGTTGAACCTTTGGCTTGAAGCCAGATACCCTTAGCCACGCATGTTATCTTGATATACGGCTGGAATTAATACCCCTAGCTGCTGTGTCAGCCGCTTCCAGGCCACACCTTATATTGGTATTAGATAGAAGCTTCCCCTCTGATGCAAATTGTCATGCTCGTTTTTATGTTCTGGGAGGTACTGCAGTATCTCCTCCATTTCGTACCAGTGTGCCCTATCATAGCATGACAAGAGACCAATGAAATTGACAATTCTTCAATGGTTGGCTGATTGTGTTGCCACTCTCTTTCCAGCTGCGTCTATCCGTTTACTCTCCTTGTCCGATAAGGAGCTGGACCAGTTGTTTAAGAGTTTACCCATTTACGAGCAGTGGCCACGACTAAAGAGTCTGGTACGAGTTGACCTTTAATGTATGTATGGATTACTGGGGAAGGTTTATATTTTTTATCGACCCTAGGAGTAATAATCCTGGACCGGACAGGGTTGTTAAAAATATCCGTAGTGCGCCTGAGCATACCCTTAAGGATGGAAAGGTACTGCGTGGAGCGCTGAGTGAAGGATAACATTTTGAAGTGGCTCAGTGTGGAGTGTCACTTTATCAAAAGTTGCTGCCCTACTTATCAGATCATGGTAAGTAGTGGTATCTTCAGGAGGGGAGGGTCTTGATGGATATAAATCAGGGTCAGTGTTATCCGGTGAATCTGTGTCGTATGCCCCCCAATCGTCTTGTGGTGATAATGAATGCTGATCATCATCCCCCCATCCCCTGTAAAGTAGCGAGCCCTCTGATGAATCAGAAGGGTCATGAATTGGTGACTGTTGTGGTGAATGAGTGTGTATAGCATTGATTGGAGGAGGGTTAATGCGGAGTGGGCTAGTAGCCTTGTCCGCTTTCTTCTTCTTTTTGGGACAATAGGGAGATCTATTGTCTCTTCAAAAGAAAGTTGCCTTTATGCAGGCTGTGCTACTGCATGAGGGGGTCTGGTAAGGATTCTGCCTGTATCGGGGAGAATCATTAAATGTTCTTGGCGAGAATGCAGCAGTTGATGTAACTTGTCAAGTACTGGTTTTACAGTCTCAGGAGAATGTGACGCAGCTGTTTGTTAAGCTCCAACCCAGTTTTATCCCCAGTTAATTTTGGTGCTGAGGGTTTTGGTTCCAAGGCAGTATTTTTCGATGCTGAATCGGTATGTTTTTTCAGTTCCGAAGATGTCAGTGCCTTTATTCAGGTGGAGTCAGCCTTGGAAGGTTGCAGTGCAGAAAGTCGGGTCGTTTCGGTGGTGGAGGGTTTCGGACCAACTTGAGGTCTAGGCTGCTTCTTTGTAGCTGAGCCGAGGTTAGACGCTCCTGAAGCAACCGGTTAGTGCCGACCAGACCTGTAGGAAGTGGTGGCCCAACAGCAGACTTTGGGACTTTGCCTGTGCCGGCTGTGGTTTCTGGTGGAGGCAGAGGGGGCAAAGTACTCAAAGTTTGTTGCCCGATGTGATGTTATCATATTCCGCATCAGACTCAGCGATGTGCCTCCATTTCAATTTCCAGTTCCTCCGAACCAAAAATGTCTGGTATCTCTTCAATGCTGCATCAAGACATCTAAACTCTTATAGCTTACCGATCACGCAGAGTCTTTTTGGATCGAAACGATCTGCAGGCCTCACAGGTCTCCTCTCGATAACCTGGAGACAAGCACGAATAACACACCTCATGTAAATCTGTGTGGGGGAACTTTGCAGGACACATAGGACAAAATCTAAAGGGTGTTCATTCCATCATCACCTGGAAGTTTTTCGGAAAGAACGTCAAAGAGAAATTCCTCCCCGGAGGGCAAAGGCCCCGATCGAAGCGAATCCCCTGGACAAATTCAACACTGCTATTATATTTATGAAAATAGTGATGGAATCCCCATCATAACAATACCGACTGTACTAGAAAGTATCCAGAGGATGGGGTTGAACAGAAGCAGAGGAGCACACACCCGAACCAGACGGCGGATAAAATCAATCTAACAATGAAATTGAGGACCATGTGAATTGCAAGCAAGAGGAGTCGCCGCTACACCTTGTGATTCTAAAGACTTCTTCAAAGAAAAACAACTTGCACACTTCCGAGCCCATAACCAGATGGCGGACTTATGCTAGGCATGTGTATGTACAGCCACACATAAATATATTTATACACACACATATATAATGTGTGTAAAAAAATGACTGCCTTTTGATCACAGGGTTAACCCACCACACCCATCCTTGAACCCTAAAACGCATTACAACCCTATGCACAACCCATCCCAGAACACTAAAAAGTCCTTGTTATCTCTATGCACTAACCAGCCTTCAACCTTAAAAACCCTTTACTACCCCAGGCACTACTCATCCCAGACTCTTAAAAGCTTCTTACTACCTTTATACACGAATCATCCCAAAATCCTAAAAAAACCTTACTGATACTACCCACTGAGATCCGAAATTAATCACAAATCAATGTTTTTAAAGCATTAAAATAGTTTACTTATACATGAGGTTATTATTATATTACTATTATATAACTAGAAACAAAATATTCAATTACACTCCATTTATTATTTAATTATATTACTGTTTTTTTTTCACTGAAAAAACCATAGGTTTCAGGCCGGATATAGTTAGGAATTAGCACTTAAAAAACCTTAGAAATTCACTGAAAAAACAATAGGTTTTAGGGGTGTTATAGCTAGCTGGACATTTCACTCGAACAAAACCATTGAAATTCCTCCAATATAGTTAGTTGTACTAACTACATCTCGCGCGCCCGCAATCCACTGCTGATGATGTCACATATTACATCATTCATGACATGGTCAGTTGACATCCCCGGGTCAAATTATGGCCTCGGGGGGGGGGGGGGGGGCTACACAGCCCCCCTTCTAAAAAAGAAGAAAAAAAAAGACCGGGATCGGGCCGGAGGCCACGCCCCCTCCTTACACCACTCTGCAAACGCGCCCCCTGGCGTGTTTGCAGAGGGGGAGCTAGTTCCCTTGAATACTGGGGGTCCCTGGGGGCCAACTAGCCCACCAGGAACCTCCAGTATGCGCTAGTGGGCTGCGTTGCAGAGAGGTGTAATGAGGCCATGCCCATTTTTACACCTCTTTGCAACGCAGCTCCGTGGCGCTTACTGGAGGTACCTGGTGGCCTAGTTGGCCACCAGGGGACCTCAGGATTCAAGGGGACTTAATCCCCCAACTTAAAACGCGCCACTGGGCGCGTTTGCACAGTGGTGAAGGTAGGGGGCGGGGCCTGAGGTGATATGTGTGCAAACACGCCCTGGGGAGTGTTTAAAGTGGGGGAATTAATTCCTCTTCAATCCAGAGGTCCCCTAGGGGCCAACTAGCCCACCAGGTACCTCCAGTAAGCGCCACGGAGCTGCTTTGCAGAGTGTTGTAAAAAGGGGCGTGGCCTCTGAACACCTCTCTGCAACGCAGCTCCCTGGCGCATACTGGAGGTACCTGGTGGGTTAGTTGGCCCCCAGGGGACCTCTGGATTGAAGAGGAATTAATTCCCCCACTTAAAACGCGCCACAGGGCGTGTTTGCACACGTCACCTCAGGCCCCGCCCCCTTCCTTCACCATTGTACAAATATTCCTCTAAAATCAGCCGAACTACGAATTCCGATTTACTCACCTGTTATCAGGAGAGAACCCAGGGCTGCATCTTTTAGCCCAGCACTGACCCTGAAAAGTAATTCTAAGCGTACTTACCAGTAACTTGTATTTCCTTCCATAGGAATCCATTGTGTGGTTTGCACCAGAAAAGTTTCTAAGTGTCCAATTTTGAAACGTACAAATATTCCTCTAAATTCAGCCTAACTACAAATTCTGAGTTACTCACCTGTTATCAGGAGAGAACTCAGGGCTGCATCTTTTAGCCCAGCACTGACTCTGAAAAGTAATTCTTAGCGTACTTGCCAGTAACTTGTATTTCCTTCCATAGGAATCCATTGTGTGGTTTTCACCAGAAAAGTTTCTAAGTGTCTATTTTCACAAACTAAACATATTCCTAAAAAATCGTCTGTATGACAAACACATTCTTTCAAATGTTTACAGGAGGTTGGCCAGTGCTGGATCCAGGATCCACCACTGAGAAAGAAAAAGTAACGATAACACTACTTACCTGCTAAGTGAATTTTCTGCCATCGGATAACATTGGTGATTCTATGTGAAAAAATTTCTAAGTGTCAACTTTTAAAATACAATAATATTCCTTAAAAATCACTACTGTAACCAAAACGCTTTTACTCAACTGTTTACAGGAGATGTCCAAGGACTGAATCTAGGAACCAGTCCTGTGGTTAGAAAAGTAATCCATAAAGTAACTAATTGCATTTGACTAGAAATTCACATTGAGCTCAATGTTGTATTGTGTTTGAAATTGTGTTGCCCATTGCAACAACTGTAACTACTGTACTTAAAAGTCTATTGCCTATTTGCAAAGTATTTAAACGAAAGTAATTCATTCTGAGAAAGTATATTTTTTATTGTAATGTATAATGTATTTTAAAAAATAAAATATCTAAAAAATAAACAGTTTACAAAATGTAGTAAATCAGTATCAAAATAATCAGTATAACAATTAATACATTAAAAATTGTCATTTACAAAACCTTTGAAATTCACTGAAAAAACCATAGGTCCATTTTTTTTTATGGAGGGGGGCTGCGTAGCCCGCCTCCTCTGGCCACTTTAAGGCCCCGGGGACCCCATCCCCCGGGGCCGGCCATTGTTTTTTTTTTTTGTTTAATCTGGGAGGGGGGCCACTTGGCCCCCCTCCTAGGCCACTTATGGCCCTGGGGACCCCATCCCTGGTGTCCTCAATCCCCCCCACGGTCCCAGCCGGCTTCCCGCGTCCTGCGGGAGCCGGCATTGCTTTTCCACATGGGGAGCAGCTAACATGCTGCTCCCCATGTGGAAAAGCAATCCGCTTTGCTTCATTGAAGCGAGAGGAGGTTCCCCTGCTCTCGCTTCAATGAAGCAAACTACAGTGTCCCGGGGGTGGGCACCCCGGGACACTGCAGGAGGGGGGGGTGGCAGACCCCAGGGCCTATTCAAGGGCCCCCTCCCACATTGACAAGTTGCCCCGGGGGTGGCGGTCCCCGGGGCTGGGAGCCCCCCATTCCAAATTACTTTGGGATTGGGACCTCCCCACACTTTTTTAATTCTGGCTCCGGGATTTGCCCCCCCCCCCCCCCGGGGGCCAATTACCAAAGAAGCGCGGGAGCCCCGCGCTTCTTTTTTTTTTCCGACCGAAATTCGTGCTGGGTGAGCGAATCTCGCCGATATTGTTCTTAAAAAAAAAAATGCTTTTTTGGGCCCTGGGGGTTTTTGTAGGACCCCCTGAGCAGGCCTAGGGGGTCAGAGTGTTTCTACCCTGCCCACTTTTTGCGTTTTTCGCGTTTATTTTATAGGTTTCTTGTGCCTCTGTTCTACCGAGGCACAAGATGGCTGCCAACACTTCCTGATCTGGAGTGTTGACAGCCAATTAGAATACAGCTCGTGCACGGCAGGGTGCGCGCTGGGTGCGGGGAGGGTGCGCGGATCCTCCGAGGCCATAGATATATCTATGATTTTACTTTTGATTTTCTCAGGAACTACTGAACGGATTTACACCATTTAAGCAAAAGGCACAAGTCTGAACTGAGGACTACCTCTTTGCCAAATTTGGTGTAATTCCGTTCAGCAGTTCGGGCTGTAGCTGCGTCAACAGGTCCTATGGGAAAATGCATGGGGAAAACGTGTTTTGGGACCCCCCTTTTTTCTCGGCCCCCGCTTGACGAATCACCGTGAAATTTTCAGAATAGGAGCGGAGCTGGGCAAAAGTTTGGAAAATTTTGCAAAGATTCGGCGCCAACGTTATTCCAAATAGAATGTTGCGGATTCCCTATGGAAAATAGGTCCTAACTATATCTACCTACTGACGACCGCCGCCAGGAGGAGGTGGTGGTGTGTGGTGGTGTGTATATATATATATATATATATATATATATATCTCCACACTCCTGATATACAGGTATGGACCGCAGCGTGTTCTGGTTTACCAAAGCAGTGCTTTATTGCATGGTGAAAGTAAATTAACTCACATCACAGAAATACAAAGACTAGTGTCCAGCCTGACGCGTTTTGAGATATATAGTATAAAATACCTATATAATGTCTCACATATAAAAAAAGCTTTAAAAAATAAAAAAAAATTTTTTTAAACTTACCTGTGATGTAAAGACATATTGATGCAAATAAAGCTAGAAAATGTTACCCGTGATGAAAATATTCATAATGTAACTCCTGCGATGTAAACGACCACAATGTAATGCCGGTGTTGTAAAGGTTCAATACCTTGACAAAGCATATGAATCAAACTAGTAAAAGTAAGGGACACCCACACAAATTCTACATTCAGCAAATGAGCTATTTTGGTAGTAGTTTCCTGGCTTCTTCTTTACCATCTTTATTTGCTCGCCATACCCAAGAAGATGCCGACATATCCCCATACATCTCTTTCTTTGGACATCTGCAGTCATTATACATGTCCCTCGTCTCTCATCATGGATGACCAATGTGGACCACTTAAAACACTATAAAGTTAGTGTATGTATTATTGGCATATTTTTTCCCATTTTTTTTCTTTCAATCACCCCTCACCACACCCTTTTCCCCGTTTCTTCCCTTTTTTTGTGACCAGAATTTACATTTTTCACCTTTTCCTGGTTGTAGTGTAGCCGTACACACTGTACTATATTTTTCATGTGTGTTCTTTTATTCATTCACAAATGGGCTCCTGGGTGGAAGTGTAAATAAATAAATATATTGAGACCACTATGAAGGTTCAGCATATGTGCTGGGCTTGATGCAAGTGCTCAAACGTCAACTATGAGAACAATCTTCGCAAACCACCTTGGGGGTTCGGTGATAAATTGCACCTTGGAAATGCCCAAATGAGTGCACCTCTGAAACAGCACCACAAGAATGGAGCAAGGCATGCTGGCATATCAAGAAGATATCTTGCAACACTAGGTTTGAATTGAATCATTTTAATATCTTGAATCATACTTGTATGTCCTCTACTGTCTAATGTAAGATGAGGAGCTAAAGCTGCCCTCGGGGGTGGGGGATCAGTAGAATGTTTTCACATTGGCGGTGGGATTTCCCTAATATCGCTTTGTTCTGGAGCACTGCTGCTGGGAATTAGACAGATTTATAGTTTGATGGATTGAACCTCAGGCTGACCCCTTAGACATACACCGATTCACAGCTCGGAGCAAAATGCACAGGGAGGGCACTATGCTAAATCTGATTGCGGCAACACACTGCATTACAAAGAAGTGGTGCAAGGAAGTAATGTGGAATTAAAATGGTGGCTAAAAGGTGTTGAGGAGTGGCTGGCAGTGGTTAAGATAGAGGAAATACATAAAGTCGACAAAATGGATCGCAAATTGAAGAGGACCCGATTTGTGAATGCTCCACTGTACGGCAGATTATATGCCATCATGAAAAGAGCATTTATTTTTGTATATTCTTAAGCTGGGTCCTTTCGTACCTATAGCAGTATACTGACTGCTGTTGTAAAATAGGAGTATACCTATTATACGCGGCGGGTGCCTAATCGTGTGATCGATATTTTTCATCAGAATTTGTTGCTATTATATTTTATGTGTTTCTTGTCCTTCACATTCATTGGCTTGTGCTTACCATGGCTGTCTTTGTTAATATTTGAAAACCCAAAGAGAATGTTAATTAAAATTGAATTGCTGCCCAAATAAAATCTGCCTTCAGAAGTCTATCCAAGGCATCGTCAACTTAAAAAAAGAAATAAAAAATAACTCCTCCTACTGTGCTAATACAGACTTGTCAACCTCACTGCTCTCTCACAGCCCAATGAAATTCACTCTTGCCCATCAAAGGAAACCTTACCATGGATACCGTTCTCTGAAACCATGCCATTTTCAACCTCCAAGCTGTCCAGCGACGAGCCCTCTGCCACCACCAAATTGGCCATTTTATTATCCCATTCCTTGAGAATGACCAGCTTCTCTGGATCACTTAGAAAGAATGTTTCATCATGCTTTTGCAGAATGTGCCTCTTAATAGTGCTGACCTTCAAGGTGCTGAGTGAACTGCCACACACCATGCAAGAAAGGCCATGTGTCAGGCAGTTGTAATCCATAAGGTATTCCATTCGCCAGCGGTCCTGGTAATACCGCTTGTGGTCCCGTCCCCGCCCCTTATTCGGCACCCTATCAGACATATTGGTATCTGGATCATCCACCCAAGAGGCATCATCGATACTCAGCGGAGGATTAGGGGTGCCACACGTGGAGCTCTCCTGCCCATTGCATGATGCAGGATCTGCTGGTGTTTCTTCTTCAGACTCGTCCATGGTTAGGTCTACGTGTGCAGTCTGTTGGACGGGAGCTGGGATCAACACTGGTGCTGGAAAAGAAGGTGGCGACCTCAGTGGAGCTGGGGTCAGGGAAGGGATGGTAAGTGGAGTCCGACCAGGAGCCGGAATCCGAACCGGGCATAGGATGGCAAATGGAGCAGTAACTACAATAGGAGCCAAGGAAGACAAAGCAATAGGAACCGGCACAGAAAAGGGTGCTGAAGTCAAAGCTGGAGCTACAGCCGGAGCAGGATCTGAAATTTGAGTTTCCATCTGCTTCTGAACTGCAAAAAAAAGTTTTGAAAAAGTATTAGAAATAATTTAAAAGGTAGCTATAACTAAACATGCAGCGCTTAAGATATGAAAAATCCAACTGCGTGTTGCAACATACTTGGACAAATGTTCAAAATAATGACGCAATTGTACCCTTGCAAAATTATTTCGATTTGTTTTCGTGACTTTATATAAACTGGGGGTCTAAAGTGTCGGTCTATTAGTAGTGAATGCCCAATTGAAATGTGTGGATCAGCATACTTGGACTTATACTACAGGTTCAAATTGCATACAGACTGAAAGTGTTGTCTTTCTGAAACTCCCTTAATTCTAAAAACGCTGGGCAAAACAGGGCATGTTAATTGTAGATCTGGAGAGACCACACGGAATCACACTGAGAATGTTTCACTCTTTGGATATAATAGCAAGCAAGGCATTACAAGTTTATATTTCAAATAACTAAGACCATGATTTGTGAATGGTAGAAATAACATTTAGAACCATTATTTCCATAAAAAAAAACATTTAAATGCGAGCCGAGCAGATTCAAATTGGCAATGGCCTTCATACCAGGTTCATTCTTGAAATGATGGGAGAAATTTCTCTAGAGGAAAATACCAACCAAGAGCACACATTCACAAATGCCTAGATGTGGAGAAGTTCACGCCAACTCACATTTCAAAAGAGGTACAGGGGCAAAACCAGTGACAGGGCATTTGATGTAGACGAGGAACTAAACTAATTTTCACTACTGCTTCTGTCAAAGGAACCGGATACAATTTCAAGTGAAGATGCAGAAATTGCCCTTTAGAAATGAAAGTAGACGAAATGGGCCTTGTTTTTGTGATGTGCACCCAAGGGTACAGATAACAACTGACACTAGTAAAACAAGGAGCTCATTCTAGAGTCAATTTTAGTAAATCCCATCACATGAGGCCCAGAAAATGGCTTAGCTTCAAGTGATGCGTGGTTTGCTGCCATTCTACAGGCACACATTTCTCTTTACGGACAGTTCGTAATACTGATGGCATCTTCTGGTGTGTGTAAGGTCCAGCTGTGTCTATCAGGAAAAACAATTGATAGATTTTTCTGTCTAATGTGAAATAGGGCAAATATAAGTGCGTTTCAGGAGACACACTCAGCCTCTCAAAGAGAGTGGGGCAGTTCTGGGAAGGACTGTTTAGATTTATTCCTAAAAATATATCTCGGTCTCTTGTGACATATTTACCCGGGTATTTGAAACCACAGCTATTAAGCGCTCTGGGGCACCTAAGCAGCGCTCTCAGAGTCCAGGGCGTTAGTGGGTAGCCTGTAGATTACCCCAATTGCTAGGATATCCAGAGTATTTACTGAACAGATTCAATATTAGTAACAACCAGTCTACTGTGACTACTTGGTGAGCAACATCCAGAATTATATCGTCTGCGTATACCGAAAATCTTTCATCCCATCAGAGTCCCATTTTAGGCCCCTGGCCAATGCATAATCCCAGATCCCACATGCAAAAAGCACATATGCAAGAGCAAAAATCAATGGAGAGTGGCATCCTTGCAGAGTGCCTCTGTCCTGGAGGAAAATATCTGAGCATGTGTCACTGACCTTTACAGGTGCCAGAGGTTTACTATATAGTAGCCCAACCCATGCTAGATAAATCGATCTAGTTTTTTTTTGTTTTATCCAATATTACACCGTTCAAGATCCCTCTTCATCTCACGGGTGGGGGCATTGACACCAGATACGGTTGAATTTGGATGGTTGGAGATGTGATTTTGTCACACTGATTGAGAAACAAAATTGATACACTAAATTTATTGTCTTTTGGGAGTTTGCTACGGTTGTATGTCATCACAACGCATTCCGTTGCAACGCATGCCTTTTCAACGCATGCCTTTACTACGCATGCGTTACAACGCGAATGCCGTTACCACGAACAACATTTACCACGAAAATGCATTTACCACGTTTATCGGTAAAGGCATTTTCGTGGTAAATGTTTTTTTTTTCTTTTGAAGAATACCCCTGTGCGACCCCCGCCCCTTTTTCTTCTAATAAATTCCTCTGTCCTCAACATTAAAAATGTTTCCCTGTGCGATTACCCCACCCACAAACCCTTAAATTTACCCCTTCTCTACACGTCCCCGTCATTAATTACTTAAACTAAATTCCCCCTTACCTCGCTACGTCCTCTCTTCTCTGGAAGCTCTTCGGATCTGCGTCGCGGTAAGGGAAGACGGTGGCAGTGTCTTCCTAATCCGCTTGGCGCCCGGCTTCAGCTGTCATTGCCCTGAGAGAGTGGTGATTTGTCACGAGAGAATTGCTTGACCTGGTTAAAACGCCGGTCCTACTTTGCACTTTGTATTTTGCACCCTTTTAACATTCATTTTAATGTAGCAATTTTAATGATCGGTGTGTAAGACTGTAAATTCTGCTCGTTTCACGTAGCGCTCTATTAAGTAATTTTAACCTACTTGAACTGTCCGCTGATTGCGGGGGCCTTCAGGGCTCAAACCTGGTCTGTGCTCGGTGTCACTGCCTGCCCGCCCCGTTCCGACTCGGTATTGGCTACCGTTGAGCGGAGGGCGGGGCAGGTGAGAGCCAGACACGCCTACTGACATTGACGCAGCTGAGCGGTTAGCGCTCTAGTAGCCCTGACGAGAGACTATTTAGCCAGAAGTCGGCCAGAGCGCGCAGCGGTTGCGCGCAGAGGGGCGCCCTTGACGGCGCCAAAGACTAGCCTAAGACCAGCCCGTCTGCGCCCGTCCGCGACAGGACGGGACAAGGGGCAATGGGGACACCGTCGATAATCCAACCTTTGACCACTACAACGAGGATCACATATTCCAGTGGGCCGCTACGTCAGCTGGGCGTGGCCCCATTCGGACATGTGGACTAGGAGGTAATGTGGAGGTGGAAGGCCCCTTCTCCTGCCGCCATTGTCAGACCCAGTTTACCATTGCCAGTCAGAACACCCATCCTCATGGCTCTAGGACGGATTTTTCCTCCTCCGGTAACACTGGTAACAATTCTGCCAGTGCTACTACAAGAAGGAAAAATCTATTGTGTAATGTAAGATCTCTACCGAAACATGCTTCTGAGATATGGGACCTAATTTCCACTAGCAATCCAGATCTATGTTTCCTCATGGAAACATGGTTAAAACCCTGCTCAACTCCAGCAATTGCATTAGCCATTCCCTTGGGTTTTAAAATTATTAGATTAGATCGACCCTCGAAAATAGGCGGAGGAATTGCTATTGTTCACAAACAAGATATTGATTGTTCTATGGTAACTGAGCTATCCACACCGGAAATTGAACTATTAATATTTAAAATCACTCCCTCTGAAAAAAACACAGCCACGCAGATGGGTGCCTTAGTATATCGCCCCCCAGGCTCATGTGCAAACTTTTCTAACGTTCTACTTGAGTCTTTGGCTCCATATATCAGCAATGATAAAGATTTTATTTTACTTGGAGATTTTAACATTCACAGTGAACTAATAAATTGTAAAGAAGCCCAGTCGGTTTTACAGGACCTTTTGCTTCTGGGGTTATCACAGGTTAACTCTGGACCTACACACCGGGCAGGACACACATTAGACCTCATATTAGCAAACCATCCTTTAGTCTCATGTCTACCGCCTATTCGAACCAGCTGGTCTGATCATTTTGTTATCGAATTTCATACCTTTCAACATAAATATATTGGTCATGAATCAGTTTCTCTTCCCTGCAAACGACGTCCTTGGTATAAGGTTAATGAACAGACTTTTAAAGATAATTTTATTAACCCCTCCTACTCTGCCTCAGAGGGAATTGATGGTGCCTTAAGGGAATTTGATTTAGCCACTAGGCGAACGATAGACATCATCGCTCCATTGAGACAATTTAAACCACGCCCTGCCAATAAACAAGAGATCTGGTTTTCTGATGAGCTTCGAATTTTAAAACAGAACTCTAGGAAGCTGGAAAAAAGATGGAGAACCTCACATCAGGAGAAGGATAGAAAGCAATACTGGGCTTCTCTATCCATCTATCACAAAGCCATTCGTGGGGCACGTAAAACCCATATAGCATCACAAATTGCTGCGGCAGGGAATTTTTCAAGGGTTCTCTATCAGGTTCTACAGTCTTTTGTGAAGCCAGTTGCCTGCGAAAGCTCTGAATCAGTATCCCAACTTCTTTGTGATCAAATTTCGTCCTTCTTTTCTAATAAGATAGACAGGATTTATGAGAATATTGTCAATTTTAATCTCGCCTCCACTGCCATGGTCCCCTGTCAGGTCTTTAATGATACTGAACATGTGCCTAATACACAAGTTTTAGACACCTTTCCCCCAATCTCTTCCCCAGACTTATTGGCTCTGATGACCCAGATAAAAAGTGGTAGTCCGGATGACATCATACCTGCCAAACTTATGCCCATCCTTTCTGGACAACTTGGCCCCATGATTCAAGGACTGGTCAACTTGTCTCTTGGCTTGGGCTCTGTTCCCAAGGATTGAAAGCGTGCGTTGGTAAGGCCCATCAGGAAAAATACATCTATCCCTTGGACCGAGCTTACCAATTTAAGACCTATCTCACTGCTTCCTTTTCTGGGGAAACTGACAGAAAAACATGTCAACAGACACTTGTCCGGCTTTGTTGAAGATGTGGGTGGCCTGGACTACTCACAATCCGGGTTCAGGCCAAAACACAGCACAGAGTCTACTCTTCTGTCTGTGGTAGACGACCTACATATGCTTCAAGATAGGGGTTACTCTGTAATCTTAGTTTTGCTTGACTTGTCAGCAGCGTTCGACACCGTGTCACATAACATTCTTGTTGACCGGTTGTCGAACATGGGAGTGAAGAACAAAGCCCTTGCCTGGCTGAGAAGCTTTCTTACTGGCCGTACCCAGACTGTCACCATGGGTACTTACCGTTCCAGGGAAGTAGAAATTACGAAAGGGGTGCCACAGGGCTCCTGTCTGAGCCCTACACTTTTTAACATCTATGTGGCACCCCTGGCAAGAGTGATGCGCGAATTTGGTTTTATTCCAGTGTCTTATGCTGACGACACACAGCTCCTCTTCCCTTTCAAAACCCTCACGACGGAAATTAAGAACTCTTTCTCGGCAGGCATGAAGGCTGTAGGGCAATGGATGTCATCTAATTACCTACAATGCAATGTCAGCAAAACAGAGATTATGTTGTTTGGAGGGGCCAAGATACTGTGGTCCCCCGATTGGTGGCCCCCCGATCTGGGTATGGTTCCTGAACCGAAGCAGGTTGTTAAAAATCTGGGGATACGCCTTGACCAGGATTTAGTGTTAAGGCAGCATACCAATTATATTACAGGTGTATGCTTCCACACTATTGGCCTGTTGCGTAAGATTCTTCCTTTGTTGCCGGATTCTTCCAGAAGGACCCTGGTGCAGGCTCTTGTTCTAAGTCGGCTGGATTACTGTAATGGCCTGCTCCTCTCAGCAAATGAGGGAGTGTTGGCCAAGTTACAGGTGATCCAGAATACAGCTGCTCGACTGGTCCTTAATGCCCCTCCGAGAACAGCTGCTAAACCTCTTTTGAAAAAACTGCATTGGCTGTCAATCCGGCAACGGACTAAGTTTAAAATCTGTTGCCTGATCCACAAAAGTATAAATGGCCAAGGTCCCCTGTACTTGGAAAACAAATTCATTCCCTACACTCCTACCAGGTCCTTGAGATCCAGCAATGGTTTTCTGCTGGTAGTGCCCCGTGCCAAAAAAGCTAGACATGGGGGTAAAGCATTGTCAGCCGTGGGACCTACACTGTGGAACAGTCTACCTCAAACTTTAAGACTATGTCCCGAACACTTGCAATTCAGGAAACAGCTTAAAACTTTGTTGTTTAAAAGTGACATCTAAGACGGCTCTCCCTGTCTGTTAATGATCAGCTGAAACCCGATCCAGAGCGCAGAGATACTCCATTGGAGTCGATTCTAGCGCTATATAAACCCGCAAATAAATAAATAAAGAGGAAGCGGAAGTGTCTTTCCGTTTCCTCTAACAACGCCGATTTCCTCCACATCGATGGAATCAGGTTTGGTTTTTTTTTGGGAGGGGGGGGAACCCCCACCCCCTTTTTTAATATTATCTTTAGCACACATGCCTTTACTACGTATCTCGTAGTAAAGCTATGCGTGGTAAAGGCTTTTCGTGGTAACCACGCATGCGTTGTAATGCATGCATGGTTATGGCTATACGTGGAAACGGACGCGTTGTAGTGGCCGTTTCCCATCTGCTACACATTTGTGTTTACTTGGACACTTGATCAGCCAATCATCGAGATAAGGAAACACGTGAATGTTTTCTCTTCTTAGTTTTGTTGCTACTACTGCTAGACATTTTGGGAATACCCTCGGGGCTCTCGTTGCTCCGAAGGGTAGCACTTTGAATTGATAATGATATTCACTTACAACAAATCTCAGGATCTTTGTGTGCTAGATGTATTGCAATATGGAAGTAAGCGTACATCTGAAAGAAACACGTTAGTTAGATTCCTTACCTTAGAATATCCCCAGGCGTCAGGCTGGATCCGGAAAAAATTTTCCTCAGCAATACCCTTGCGCGTCGGTAGGCGTCGTCTGTGGCTCCGCGTCCGTCGTCGTCTGCGGCTCCGCGTCCGTCGTCGTGATCGCCGGGATGACGTCGGAGTACTTAGACGCCGACGTCGGAGTACCTAGACGCTGCCCTCGCGCGCTGACGTTTGTTCTTCTTTTCTCCGCGCCAGTAAGCGCAGATCCGGGAAGAGCATACCCTTAGTCATTTTTTGACTAACTTTTTGGACATTTTTGTCTATCTTTTTCTAGTCGACTTAGACTCCTGGTGCCGGTAGGGATGCCTGGGTTCAAGCCATGTGATGTCTGTCACCCACTGATGTCGGTTACCGAACCCCACCATCGGTGTCTCTACTGTCTTGGGGCCGACCACGATGACAAGTCGTGCCCCGACTGCCAGGCCTTGACCTCGAAGGCAAGGCGGGAGCGGTCCCGCAAGCTCCTCGAGATCCGGCAGTCGGCTCCGCGCCGCGCGAGATCCCGGTTGAGGAGGAGGTCGAGGGACCGGTCGCAGAGCCGAAGTCCTCACCGCTCGTCGGGATCCAAGTCCTCGCATTCAGGTAAGTCGAGGCATGGTAAAAAAGTCGAAGAAGCGACATCGCTCTTCCGACTCTCCTTGCAGGTCGCGCGACTCGGCCGAGGGTTCGGGTGGCACCACTCACGCGGCTCCGCCAGAGCCGCTGGAGTCACATCTGTCCCCACCCCCTCCGGTCCCTGGGCTTCATGCGACTCTGAGCGAGGTTCGAGACTTCCTCGTGGCCATGAGGACTCTCTACCCGCCGTCGAGGCCTGCCGGCGCGCCTTCGGGCCCCGCATGTCTGACTGGGGGCCCTAGCGAGCCGGCGGCTTCGGCCCCGGCGCCGCAGGTCCCCGTGGGATCCAGGCCTGGATCCCGGTCGACGCCGGCTGACCTCACGACTCCTCCGCCGGCGAAGACGACCATGGTGCGCAGGGCGGCCCAGGCCTTAATTCTGGAGCTCCCTGCAGCAGCCGTGAGGACTAACCTCCTCACTGAGGTGCATCAACCGCCGGTAAGCTCTTCGGAGCCTCTACTGCAGTTCAATGAGGCCCTCACAGACATTCTGATGGGCACTTGGTCCAAGCCCTCCACAGTCTCTCCTGTGGATCGGAATGTGGTCCGGCGCCACCGCCCAGCTCTGGGCGACCCCAGCTTTCTGTCCGTACACCCCACCCCTGAGAGTGTGGTCATCCAGGCCTCCATGTCCCAAACCGCCTTCCTGTCCGCAACTCCGGATCGGGAATCCAAAAGGTTGGAGCAGTTTGGCAAGAAACTGTTTTCCTCCCTCAGTTTGGGGTTGCGGTCCATTAATACGGCGTGCCTTTTGGACCATTACACCCACTCTTTGTGGGATACAGTGGAGGACGTGCTGCCCCAGTATCCAGAGGAGGCCAGGACATGGCTCGCCCAGGCTCTTACGGAGGGGCGTGATGCAGCACAGTACTCCATTCGATGTGGACTTGATACCACGGACTCGCTGGGTAGAGCAATTTCAATGACGGTGGCGATTCGTCGTCACGCCTGGCTGAGGTCAACAAACTTTTCAGGGGATGTCCAGAGCACCCTCATGGACATGCCCTTTGATGGCCGTCGCCTTTTTGGCGACAAAGCGGATAGTGCGCTGGAGCGCTTTAAGGACTCCAGGGCTACAGCCAAGTCCTTGGGCCTCTCGGCCCAGCGCCAGCAAACTTCTTTTCGTCCCTTTCGTGGCCAAGGAAGGGGCGCCCCCGCACGTTCGTCCAGCCACAGGCCGCAGAACCAGCCTCAACGCGGTCGCGGACTTGGTTTCCGCCGTGGCGGAGCAGGGGGACAGAGAGCCGGTCAGTCCACATCTGCTCCTGCAGCATCTGCCTCAAAGCCTTCCTAGTCCGAGCTTTCAGGTCCATTCGACGCCAGTGGGAGGCAGAGTTCACCATCACCTGCTCCACTGGCGTACCATCACTTCGGACAGGTGGGTGCTGCAAATCGTCCAAAGGGGCTACTCCCTCCCCTCCGAGGCGACCCCTCCAGCCATGCCACCGCAGTACCACCGCATGTCGGGGGATCACTTGCAAATTCTACAGGAGGAAGTTAAGGCCCTCTTGGCAAAGGGGGCCATCGAGCGCGTTCCTGGCCCAGAAGTAGGACAGAGTTGTTACTCCCACTACTTTCTGGTTCCCAAGAAGGGCAAAGGGGGCCTACCCCCTATCTTGGACCTCAAGAGTGTCAACGCCTTCCTCCGGAAGGAGAAGTTCAAGATGCTGACTTTAGCTCAGGTTCTGGCTGCCCTAGACCCTGGAGACTGGATGGTAGCGTTGGACTTGCAGGACGCTTATTTCCACATCTCCGTCCTACCGGCCCACCGGCGTTACCTGCGGTTCACAGTAGGCCACGATCACTTTCAGTTTACCGTGCTCCCCTTCGGCCTCACCAGTGCCCCTCGGGTGTTCACGAAAGTGATGGCGGTGGTCGCAGCTCATCTGCGCAGATTAGGGGTTCCAGTCTTCCCCTATCTCGACGACTGGTTGTTGAAGGTGGGCTCGCCCCAGACAGTCGTCTCCCACCTCCAGACTACGGCCGACCTCCTGCATTCGCTGGGGTTCTCCTTCAACGTGCCGAAGTCACATCTGAGTCCCTCCCAGCAGCTTCTCTTCAGCGGTTCTGGACTCGGCGCAGTTTTGGGTCTATCCTCCCGAACAGTGGGTTCGGTATATTCAGGCTCTGATTCCGATCTTTCAGCCTTTATCCCAAGTTTCGATCAGGTTGACCTTACGGCTGCTGGGTCTGTTGGCATCCTGCTGGTACATCACGCCAGGTGGCGGATGCGGGCTCTGCAGTGGGACCTGAAGTTCCAGTGGTCGCAGCATCGGGGCAACCTGTCCGACCACGTCCTGATCTCGGAGGGCACTGCAAGACAGCTGCAGTGGTGGCTCACGGACCGCGATTGGGTCAGTGGCAGATCCCTCTCCCTACCCCAACCGGAGCATCACAGTGGTGATGGATGCGTCCCTCCTGGGATGGGGGGGCCACATGGGGGAGGCAGAGATCAGAGGCCGCTGGTCTCCGGCGGAGTCCCGGCTCCATATCAACCTTGTTGGAGCTGCGGGCAATCCGGCTTGCACTGAAGGCATTCCTCCCCTCTGTCCGAGGAAGTGTAGTGCAGGTGTTCACGGACAGCACCACCGCCATGTGGTATTGCAACAAACAGGGCGGGTAGGGTCGTGGACCCTTTGTCAGGAGGCTCTGCGCCTCTGGACATGGCTGGAACATCAGGGCATCACCCTAGTGGTTCAACACCTAGCGGGCTCTCTGAACGCCAGGGCGGACGAACTCAGCCGCCGGTGCATGATGGATCATGAATGGTGTCTGAACTCGGACGTGGCACAAGGCCTCTTTCGGCAATGGGGAGAGCCTTGGTTAGATCTATTCGCCACCGAAGAGAACGCGCAATGTCATCAGTTCTGCGCATTGGAATTTCCAAGGCGGCACTCGCTCGGAGACGCTTTTCGTCACAAGTGGAGTTGCGGTCTGTTATACGCCTTTCCGCCTATACCACTTCTGCCCAGATTGCTGAAGATCAGGCATGACCGGGCCCAAGTCATTCTTGTGGCTCCGGACTGGGCACGAAGATACTGGTATCCCGAGCTACTCAGTCTGTCAATCGATCCCCCGATTCGACTGCCTCTTCAGGAGGACCTTCTGTAGCAGCAGCAGGGGACGGTCCTCCACCCGAACCTGTCCAGCCTCCACCTCCATGCGTGGAGATTGAGCGGTGGCAGATGTTGCCATTTGACTTGCCTCCTGAAGTCTGTGATGTCATTCTGGCAGCCAGGCGTCCCTCCACTAAAGGAACGCGTTACTTACCTGTAACTGCGGTTATCCAGTATTGGTATCTTTCATAGATTCACATGCCTGAATCATTCCCCGTCGTCGGGAATGGGAGTCACCGGTAAATAACAAAGTAATGTCCAGAAGACATAAGACAGCCATAGGCCTCAGAGGCCTTAGCTTAGTAAGCTATCCACGTCCTTATGTAAAAAGGACCAAATTTTGGCCAGAGCCAATCAGCTAACACCACCCTCTAGAACCTTCCTGGTAGGAGCTCTAGTCCCTCAGATTTTCGTGAGCACAGTGCTAAGCAGCTGTATACTGAGAGATCCGAGAGAGCCCTTCCAGGGGAGGCGGGTGGGTTGCATGTGAATCTATGAAAGATACCAATACTGGATAACCGCAGTTACAGGTAAGTAACGCGTTCCTTATCCAGTATTAGGGTATCTTTCATAGATTCACATGCCTGAATCAGAGTAGCAAGCAGTGAAAAAAGCACATTTCGAAAGATATGGATAACACACAGGTATTAGATAACCACATCTATCTGAGATAAACAACAGTGCTACTGTAAAGCAATGAATAAGTAATGCATACATTATAGTGCGAAATGTGCATAAACTCAGGATGGTGGGATGAAAGAAAGGGCTCACCTCTATTTAAAAAGATGACGTAGTACCGCTTGGCCCACTGACGCATCCTTCATGATCTCCGCATCCAGGCAGTAATGCTTGGTGAAGGTATGCGGCGTCTTCCATGTGGCCGCTCTACAAATGTCCACAATGGGCACCCCAGCAAAAAGAGCCATGGAAGTAGACATGGCCCTTGTGGAGTGGGCACGGACCGTTGTTCTCAACAGACGTCCTGCCTGTTGGTGACAGAAAGAAATGGCCGAAGAAATCCAGCGGGAAATGCTCTGTTTTGTGAGCGGAAGCCCTCTTCGAGGTCTGCTGTAGGCTATGAATAGCTGATTTGATTTACGAAAAGATTTCGTTCTCTCAATGTAAAATTTCAAGCAACGTTGAATGTCTAGTGAATGTAGAGCTCGTTCCGCCACTGTTTGTGGATTTGGGAAGAATGATTGTAAAACAATAGGTTCGTTGAGGTGGAAGTGAGATGGAACCTTGGGAATGAAAGCTGGATTTGTGCGGAGAAGGACTCTATCCTTTTTGAATTGCAGGAATGGGTCCTGGATAGAGAATGCTTGGAGCTCTCCCACTCGCCTTGCCGAGGTAAGAGCTAGTAGAAGTGCCACCTTCCAGGAAACAAATTTAAGGTCAGCTGTGTGGATGGGCTCAAACGGGTGCTTCATTAGTTGAGCTAGAACTATGTTAAGGTGCCAGGCCGGTGGAACAGGCTTTACTGGAGGGAATGTGCGAAACAGTCCTTTCATGAATTGCTTTATGAGTCTATGAGACCATAAAGAGGGGCCGGAAGAAGATCTTCTGAAACGTGAGATTGCAGCTAGGTGAACTTTAATGGAGGCATGAGCAAGACCAGATTCTGCCAGATGTAAAAGGTAGGGTAAGACTTGTCCTGGGGTGGAAGAGAAAGGATGCAACTTATTCGTCTTACACCAGATACAGAATCTTTTCCACTTGAGTGAGTAGGTCTTGTTGGTACTATCTGCTCGAGCCCGAGCTAGAATTCGTCTGCAGTCTGGAGGAATGTCTAGGCCCCGAAACTCTCTGAACTCAGGAGCCAAGCTGATAACCTGAGAGAGGCTAGATCCGGATGTTGAATCTGCTGATCGCTGAGCGTCAGAAGAGATGGAAACGTTTTCAGCCTGATCGGAGGTTCCTGGGAGAGGAGGTGAAGTTCCGAGAACCAGTGTTGGCGTGGCCAAGCTGGGGCTATCAATATCAAAGTGCAAGGTTCCGCCTTCATCTTCCGTAGTACCCTGGGGATCAGGGGAAATGGCGGAAAGGCATATGCAAAGACGTTGCACCATGCTATCGAAAAGGCATTCCCCAGGGATCCTGGTTGGGGATGCCAGCTTGCAAAGTATTGGCATTTGGCGTTGCGTTGGGTGGCGAATAGGTCCAGCTGAGGTGTGCCCCATTGGGCGAAGATATTGTTGAGGACCTGCTGATCCAGTTCCCACTCGTGGCACGCTGCCTGCCTCCTGCTTAGATAATCTGCCAACACATTGTGGGTGCCTGGAACATAATCTGCTCGGAGAGAGATGTTGTGGCGGAGCAGCCAGTTCCAGATTTTCTGCGATTCGCGCGAAAGTGTCAGTGAACGAGTCCCTCCCTGCTTGTTCAGGTAGTGCATTGTCGTGGTGTTGTCTGTCCGGACAAGCACTACTGAGTTCTTTATCCTCGGGAGGAAAGCCACTAGAGCTAGGTAGACTGCTCGGAGCTCTAAAAGGTTGATATGAAGCATTTTCTCCGAAAGGGACCACTTTCCGCTTATCTGTAGCTCCTGAAGGAAAGCTCCCCAGCCTTCCAAGGAGGCGTCCGTGGTGATTATATGAGGAGTAGCAGGAAGCAAGAAAGGCAAGCCTTGCGAAAGGTTCTTGGGGCGAACCCACCATTGCAGAGCCTGTTTGATCGCCAGGGTTACTTGGATGACGTCGTCGAAAGACCCTGTACACTGGATCCACTGGTTCGACAGAGCCTCTTGTAGGGGTCGCATCCGTAAGCGGCAATGTGGGATTAATAGAATGCAGGAGGACATCATCCCGAGGAGGGATTTGAAGAGGCGCACCGAGAGTGTCTTTCTTGTCATTACCTGGAGTGCCAGAGATTGAAGTTTGTCCTGGCGTTCCTGTGACGGGAATGCTTTCCTGTGGATGGTGTCTAGTGTGGCTCCCAAAAATTGCATGCATTGGGATGGTTGCAGGACAGATTTGTCGTGGTTGAGAGTGAGCCCCAGTGACTCGAAGAGTGTCAGACAAGCGTTGGAAGATCTTATCACGCCTTCTTGTGATGGGGACTTGATAAGCCAGTCGTCTAAATACGGGAAGACTTGGTGGTGGAAACGGCGTAGGTACGCCGCCACTGGTGCTAGGCATTTGGTGAAAATGCGTGGCGCCGATTTGAGCCCAAATGGCAGAACCCGAAACTGGTAATGCCTGCCCGCCACCATGAAACGCAGGAACTTCTTGTGGTTGCGGTGTATTGGGACATGAAAATAGGCGTCTTGAAGGTCCACCGACACCATGTAGTCGTTTGCGTTGAGTAAATGCAAAACCTCCTGTATGGTAATCATTCGAAACGACTGTTTTTTCAGAAATTTGTTGAGATTTCTGAGGTCCAATATGGGTCTCCATTTTTTCTCTTTCTTTCGGATGAGAAAGAAATGGGAGTAGAACCCTCTCCCTCGTTGGCTTAGGGGAACTTTCTCTATAGCTCCCTTTAGAAGCATAATCTTTATTTCTTGGAGTAATGGGCGTAGGTTTTTGTGAGCCCTTTGGCGGGGAGGAGTTTGAGGAGGAATTTGTATGAATTCCAGGGAATGGCCGAATTGTATTAATTGGAGGACCCATCGGTCCGTAGTTATCGTTTGCCAATTTTTGAGAAAATGGGAGATTTTTCCGCCAATCTTGTAGGGTGGAGACAAGATTGAGACCGGCTGCATCTGGAAGTCATTGCCGCCGCGCGGCACCCTTTTGTCTTCCTCCTCTGTTACGAAAGGAAGTTTTCTGGTAAGACGACTGTTGTCGCTGCTGAGATTGTGGATGGTACTGCTGGGAAGAGGAGAAAGAGGAACGCTGTTGAAAGTCTCCTCTGGAGGAAGTCTGACCTCTTCCTCTTGACCCACGAAAGGAAGGGTTCCGAGATTGCAGAGACCCCAGGGCTCTGGCAGTATCTGTATCTTTTTTGATACCTTGCAATGCCTCGTCAATAAGAGAACCGAATAGAAGCTGGCCATCATAAGGCATGTCCAGGACTTTTGTCTGGACCTCCGGCCTGAAAGAAGTTGCCTTGAGCCAACCCTGGCGCCGGAGAACAGCCGCACCAGCCAGCTGTCTAAAACCTGTGGAAGCAATATCCATTGCACAGTCTATCAGTTCCGTGGCAGATCGTTCACCCTCCAACAGAATCTTCCTTGCCTCTTCTTTTAAGTCAGAAGGCAAATCCGCTAGATATGGGGCAATGTCCGCCCACATTTGTCGGTTGTACCGTCCCAATAGTGCAGTAGCGTTGGAGGCACGCACTGTCAAGGCTGACATAGAGGAGAAACGTTTCCCTATGTTATCCATACGTCGCCCTTCTTTATCCGGCGGAGCTGTCAACAGCGCAGCTGGGTTGTTTGACCTCCTCTGCGCAGCCTGAGTGATAACCGAGTCCGGCTTTGGATGGCCTGTAAGACAAACCGGAGCCGTGTCCGGAGCTTTATATTTCTTGTCCAGGCGTGGTAGAACCGGTGGCACTGATGAAGGGTTCTGCATTATCTTTATGCCCTGGTCCCAAATATAATCAATTATCGGAATTGCCCGGACGGACTTCTTGAAGGGTTCCTTAAAGTCATATAAGAAACAGTCTTGTTGATGCGAAGGCATCGGGATCTGGAAGCGCTGGGCCGCTCTTTCAATGATGTTGTGGAAACCGCCGATGTCGTCGGGCGGTGAGTCGGCTGTGGTAGGGACAGGCGAAACAGGAGCCGGAAGGATGTAATCGTCCCATTCATCTTGTTGGGATTGGACGTCCTGGAGTTCTCCTTCCTCAGGTTCCTCCTCCTCCTCCTCCTCGTCCGTGGTGGGCCGAGGCGGAGGTGCCGTCCTCTCCAAAAGCAGTGGAGGCGGTCGTGGCCGTGGAGTGGAAGGCCCCGCAGGCATCGGTGGAGGTGCCGGAGTCGGAAAACGCTGCTTATAGTCCGTTATGTCTGTGACCAAGGCTGCCGGTAGACACACCATGGAAGGTGGAGGCAGCATGTATTCTTGATGAGGAACCTCCTCATAGTCCTGGGGATTGTCTTCGTAATCCGAGACATCCTGGTACTTTACATGGAGCTGTGATGGACTAGTCGCCGCAGGAAAGAGACTAGCGTCGTCCGAATGCTCCTCTTCAAAGAGGCGAGTGGGAGGGAAGGTTGAGACCTTACTGGGCGAAGTGAGGGCCGGAGTTAATGCACGCTTGGTTATTTGTACATCCACAAATGTACTCTGGTCGTCCGTGTCCATACCCCTCAAGGGGCTCGATGGTATAGCTGTAACCGACGTTACAGGTATCAATGCCGTCGACGGGATCGTCGTCGGGGTCGTCGTCAACGACGAGGATGATGAAGACGGTCTCCTCGTCGACGATGACGTCGACGAGGACGTCGACAACGGCGTCGACGGTGATATTCTTGTCGACGGTACCCTCGTCGTCGACGGTGTCTTCGTCGTCGGCGTCTTCGTCGACGATGATGAAGCTCTCGTCGACGGTGTCGTCGTCGACCCTCCCGTCGACAGCTTACTCGACGACGACTTTTTTATGGCTAACGTCGACGGAATTGTCTTGCCTGCCGTCGACGATGGAGTTGTCGTCGTCGAGGACATGGAATGGGATGTCATCGTCGATAGAGTCGTCGTCGACGATGTAACTGAAATCGCTGTCGAAGGAGATTTTCTCGTCGACGCTACTGTCGACATTGTTGTCGTCGACGAGGTGGCAATAGGCTTTTTGAAGGTGTGGGGCATCACCTTAGGAGACGAGCTCCCTGGAACAGGCGAATCCTGGACCTCTGAAGACTTTTTCTGCGTCTTCTTTTGAGGTGGCTGCGACGAAAGGGCCCGGCGATGCCACCCTTGGTCTTTTAGATGAGGAGTGAGACGCAACTGAGGAACTCTCACTCTCCTCAGAGGACACCACATCCTCCTTGTCCTTTAGCCTTTGCAGCCAGATTAAAAGGCGCCCCTCTCGGTCTTTCAAGGTCTTAGAAGAGAAAGTCCGACATACCTTGCAGTCCTTAGAACTGTGACTGGGATAGAGGCAATACAAGCAGTCCTTGTGTTGGTCGTCGATATGTAGCCTCTTCTTTCCGCAAGAGGCGCAGGGCCTGAATAAACCCTTCTTAGGTGTATCAGCCATGCTGAAAATCCAGAAAGTTGAGAAGAAATACTGTCAAATCCAAAGAAATGAGCAGAGCTCAGTGGAGACTCCCTTAGCACGACGTGCGGTAGAAAATCTGAGGGACTAGAGCTCCTACCAGGAAGGTTCTAGAGGGTGGTGTTAGCTGATTGGTTCTGGCCAAAATTTGGTCCTTTTTACATAAGGACGTGGATAGCTTACTAAGCTAAGGCCTCTGAGGCCTATGGCTGTCTTATGTCTTCTGGACATTACTTTGTTATTTACCGGTGACTCCCATTCCCGACGACGGGGAATGATTCAGGCATGTGAATCTATGAAAGATACCCTAATACTGGATAAACGGTATACGCCTGCAGGTGGAACAAATTTGTGGCATGGTGCACAGCAAAGGCTGTGGATCCCCTTGCCGTCCTTCTTTCTGAGGTTCTCCTCTTTCTTCTTTCCCTGGCCCAGCAGGGCTCTGCTCTGGGCACCATCAAGGGATATCTTTCAGCTGTTTCTGCCTTCTTAAGGCTTCCTGATCAGCCTTCTCTTTTCAAGTCCCCTGTTGTCAATAGATTCTTAAAAGGCATTACTCACATGTTTCCTCCTGTCCCCTTTGTGATGCCTCAGTGGGACTTGAATCTGGTGTTAACTTACCTAATGTGCTTTCCCTTTGAGCCACTTCATAACTATTCTCTTCGTCTTTGACTCTCAAGATTGCTTTCCTGGTTGCCATCACCTCTGCCAGAAGAGTGAGTGAGCTCCAGGCCCTTTCATCTAAACCTCCTTTCCTTTCTGTCCATCTGGACAAAGTGGTTCTGAGGACTCGTACTTCTTTTCTTCCTAAGGGGGTTACTGCCATTCACATCGGGCAGTCCATTACCTTGCCCACCTTCTTTCCGCCTCCGCATCCCTCGAAAGAGGAAGAGAGGCTCCACCGTCTGGACCCAAAACATGCGCTCTCCTATCTGGATCGCACAAAACAGTTCCGGGTGGACGACCAACTCTTTGTTGGCTACGTGGGCGCTAAGAAGGGGCGGGCGGTGCACAAACGGACCATCTCTCGGTGGGTCGTTTTGTGCATCAAGGCCTGTTATTCCTTGGCTAAGAAGGATCCTCCTGTGGGGCTGAGGGCCCATTCCACTCTGGCCGCAGCGGCTTCTACTGCCTTGGGACGGGGAGTCCCTCTGCAAGACATATGTCAGACAGCAACGTGGGCCTTGCTGCACACGTTTGCCAAGCATTCCTGCCTGGACAGCCAAGTCCGGAGAGACGGCTTCTTTGGCCGTGCCGTTCTCCAGGACTTCCTGGTGTGATCTTGGTTCGCAGACCCACCACCGGGGTTGGTATTGCTGGGGTATCTTTTCTAAGGTAAGGAATCTAACTAACGTGTTTCTTTCAGATGAACAAGTTACTTACCTTCGGTAACAATATATCTGTAAGAAACATTAGTTAGATTCCTTACCGCCCCACCCATCCTCCCCGTTCTGCAAACTGATATCTAGGGTTAAGGTCATCCCTTTCAGGGCCCTAGTTTCATGGAACCAGTGTCGGTTTCTTGCATGGCTCTGCATTCCTGGCGCGGAAAGCTATGTACAGAACTGATGTCAGCACGTGAGGGTGGCGTCCAAGTACTCCGACGTCATCCCGGCGATGCAGACGATGGACGTGGAGCCGCAGACGTGCCTACCGACGCGCAAGGGTATTGCTGACGAAAAATCTTTCCGGATCCAGTCTGATGCCTGGGGATATTCTAAGGTAAGGAATCTAACTAACTAATGTTTCTTACGGATATATTGTTACCATAGGTAAGTAACTTGTTCTTCAGGTCTAATGAAGTAGTGGTATTACATCTTGTAGTGTGATCATGTGAAAATATTCTGACAGTATGTAGCGATTCAGTGTCCTTAGATCCAGAATGGATCTTAGGGTTCCATCTGTTTTTAGGTATTAGAAAATAAAGAGTAAACCCCTTTGGTTTGGCATTTGTATGGGACTTTCTCGATGGCCCCTTTTTGCAGTAATGCTTTTACTTCTTCCTTGAGTAGGTGTAGATGTTGTGGATTTAATACCTGCCTTTTTGGTGGAATATTTGGTGGTTGTTGAAGAAATTCTAGGCAATATCCTTGTTTGATAATGTCTAAGACCCACTGGTCAAATGTAATGTTTTGCCACAATAGATGGAAGTCTTGTAGCCTTACCCAGACAGGTGTTTTGTGGTCAGGGGGGAGGGGCAGTAGTAGAAAGCAATTTTCTTGCAGGGGTGTAGGCGGTCTTGTTGTGGGTACCTCTTCCTCTACCCTTGTTGTTTTTGTATTCTCCTCACTAATAAACACGCCCTTGTTGATGGTATTGCTGCTGTTGGCGTTGATAGGAAATATTTTCTGTGGTAGCGGTTTTTGCAGCTCCTCTAACTTAAGAGCTTCTGAGAGGGCTGTTGCTTCTGCGTAGTAGTTTGTAAAGCACCCCCTGACTTCGCAGTGTCATTTTAATCTTTTCTAGTTGATCATCTATGGGGGGACCAAAAAGATGTTCACCATCAAAAGGTACATTTAAAATATGTTGTTGTGCCTCAGGTTTGAAGCCAGAAATGCATAGCCATGCATGCCTTCTGAGCATAATAGAAGTATTTATATCTCTAGTTGCAGCGTCAGCTTCATCCAAGGCACATTTGATGGTAGCATTTGTAATGATCTTCCCTTCATTAATTAGATCGTCCCCTTTCTTCCTGTATTTCTCTGGAGGATGCTGCATGAGCTCCTGTATCTCGTACCAGGCAGCTCTGTTGTAGCGTTGGAGGAGTCCCACAGAGTTTGCAATCCTCAAATGGTTTGCATGGCCTGTAGCAACTAGTTTTGCTTCTGTATCTAATTTTTTGCTTTCTTTATCTGGAGGAGCTGCTTCTCCAGTGCCTTGTGCAGCAGCTCTTTTCCTAGCAGCGCTGACAAGTAAATCTGCAAGTGGATGACCTTGAATATTTATTGTGTTGTTTGGTGAGGCTTTACATTTCTTTTCAATACATGGTGTTAGGACTCTTGATTTTACGGGGTCTTTAAAAAACTCTTTAGCCACAGTCAGGTTGGATCCAATCATGGGTAAATATAGAACAGTTTTCTGTGTGTGCCAGTATTTCAACCAGAATGTCACTTTCCTCCTCTGTTGAATGTATGAGGAGCTTATGATATTCAGCAGCTCTCTGTATGACACTGTGATAGAAGGAAGTGTCATCAGAGGGAGAATGCTTTGTGGGCAAAGGTGGGTCTATGTCATAATCTGGTTGCACCACATCATAGTCTTCCCATGGGTCAGGTGTGTCATCGGTATTGTGTGTACCTTGGGAATCAGTGTCCTGTATTTCTCATTCTTCTCCTTGTGGAGGTGATGAACGAGTGCGAGGTGAAGCAGGTACATTAAAAACTTTAGGGCTTGTGCCTCTAGTTTCTTGGATTATAATCTTTTGTGGAGGCTCAACAAGTTGCCCCTCTTCTGCTTTTCTCTTTGTAGTTTCCTTTTTCTTATTTTGCATTACCTGTTATAATCCTTCAAATACGATCTCTTGATCTTCATTGGGTTTAGTACATTGTGTTGTCTGTTCCTTATGTGCAGTTGCTGTGCTTTTAGAAACAGTTTGTGCCTTACACCTACTGGAATCAAGGTTTTTCTTCTGTCTAGAAGAATGTCTGTGGTGTTTGTCAGAGCTCAGTTCAGCTTGACTCCAAATGCTTTTTCAGCTCCAATGTGTGGGTTTTGGAGCTCTTCAGTGTCAAAGGTTTTATCGGTTCCGAATGATGCCTTAATGTCGAAGGCTTTGTCGGAGTCGATGTGGTCTTCGGTGCCGTAAAGGGTTTGTGTCGATCTCCTTTTTGATGCCTGGTCACCCAATAAGGATCGAGAATACTTTTGTCCTTTCTCAGTTCCGAGGCTTGGTCACAGTGTCGGCCTGAACCCGAAGGTTGTGGTGCACCATGTCGGAGCATTAGTGGTGGCGAACGTACAATCTTTTTATGGGGGGGGGGGGGGGGGGTAGAAGAACTCCTAGTATGTGGCAACACTTTGGTCCACGGTCCTGGTTCCAGTGGTCGGTGCTGGTGATTTGGGTTGTACCGTAGCCAGTTCTTTCCCAGAAGATACTTTGGACATGGAGTAGCGTGAGCTGGCTAGTACTATCCCGCCTCTTGCTGGAGTGCTGGCTTTACTGCTTGGGTCCATGTCGTGGTTGAACCCGGCCTCAACTGCGTGCTCCAAAATACGTGCGAGCCGTCGATCCGGTCGTGATCAAAAGTGTCTTTATTTTTAAACAATGCACAGGCAGCGCACTGTTGTTCTTTGTGCTCCAGAGAGCGACACAAGTTACAGACTTCCTGTGTGTCAGAGTGTGCGTACATGGCTCCGTACCAAGGACACGATCAGAAGAGCTCTTTCTTCGTCTACATCAACCGGAGATGATCATTTCTCACATTTGAGTGTATTCGGAATCCGGGAAGTCCTTCCCGCTATAGAAATCGATTCGGATGATTACTTTTTTCCCCTATAAGCTGAGTGGTGTCGATTCTCAAACAGTTTTGACGTAATCAGTCAGAGATTGATAGCGGAAAAAGCTTTCTTAGGAACAAAGACTTTGACATGTGCAATGCCTCGAGTGGGAGGAGAATCAAAGCACTACGCCGATCATAAAGCTTCCTTGAGAAAAACAACTTGCAAAGTCGGGCCCAACACTAGATGGCAGGAGTACGCATAGCTTGTGTATATGCAGCCAACACATGATACGAAGATTTCTCTATTGGAGGGAATGCTCTTATACCACTTCTTTAATTGAAGGCTGTAAGACACAGTATTGCAGCCGTGCATAATGTAGCCCCTTTTTCTCTACCACTTGGAACTCCCTTTTACAATCACTGAATGGTTAAATTACCCCTTTGTGATAAATTTCAATCATTGTGAGAATCAGACTACAGAGATAGAGATGTTATCCTGTGGCTGGCATAAGAACACAGCACTATAGAATACCTAGGCTCCAAAACCTCATGCTTACTGGACTTTGCAGTAGCAGGCCAGGGCTCCAGGCGCTCATTGACAGATGTTAAATGGATCCTGCATGATGTGGACATGACAAATTCCATGATCTATCCTTCAAACGTCAAGTTATCTTTGATGATCGTCTACACTTCTTCATTAAATTAGAAGATACTGTGAAGTTCTGTTTATTAATTTGTTTGCAGAAGCACTCTGCAAATTCTCCCCCCGTCGAGGTCATATTATGGTGCACAACTCAACAATGTGGAATTACTTGATTCTTCAGTTCCTTCATGCTACCCAGATAAGTTTCTCTTATAGAAAGTGGGTTTTTCTTGTTAACAATTTAACTTTCAAATGCATTTATTCTTGCCGGACAGACTAACCAGAGTATATACAATTAATGAGTAATGCTTTTGCTATAACTCCTCTACAATGTACAAAGACAGTAGTGTGGTTGGAGGCAGCTATGCCTCATTTTACATCACGCAAAAGTAACATATCGGTGGGTTTAACAAGTTTTGGGCAGCTACACTGGCAGTTGTAGTTTTCAATATGCGTGGGTGGGGGTTTGGGAGTTGATGTGAAAGTTTACTACGGCTAAACACGTTGCAGGCCAAAACGATACTGTCAGGCAACAAGACTATGGTAGTATTGCAAAACGATGGTCTGTCTAACTTACTTTCAACCCTAAAATGGTTAAACATCCCACCATTAAATGTGGCCCCAAGAATATACAGGGCTTTAACAGCCCAAGGAAGGAAAGGCGTGTATTCACCTATCTCGATAGTCATTTCCTGAATATCAAATCAAGGAGAAATGACTAAAAGCAGCAGGAGAGAAGGACTTGGTGATTCCCTTTTTAGGTTGTTTCTCCGAGTCCCTTGTTGTGCCGTATTCCCTGGGCTTTCTGCAGGTATGGTATTCACTGTTTAGTTCCATGGTTGAACCTCCTTGTGGCTTCATTAACACGGATTTGTTGATCAATGAATCTTCCAGACGGACGCCCAGAACTTAGGCCACAACTGTTCGATTTTAGGTCTGGTGTTATTCGTCCCAAAATTTGAACACAATGCCAAAAGGGAAACAACCATCAGTAGCGTATCTTAATTTGTTTTAGTTTGTCTGTTATTGGTTGAAAAGGTTGCCATCTGTCCTGCATAGCGGAGGCAATATCTTGAAATAGGGAGCATACATAACCATTGTAACTCACAGGGCCTCTCTCTCTTGCTGCTTTTAGTATTTTCTCCTTGATTTGACATTCATGAAATTTGACTAGTATGTCATGTGTTGTGCTAATTTCTCAATTTATTTGCGACCCTACTCTATGCACTCTATCTAGCTTGATTTGATCCAGATTGTTTCCCAGCAGTATAGCAAAGAGACCTCTTAGGAAGTTTCTAGGTGTTAGCCTTCTATTTCCTCCTGCAAGCCTTGTATTCTAATATTTTCTTTTGGAGTACGGTTTTCAATGTCTAATTACCTGGTGATGGCAGCATTTTGTGCATATAAAGGGACACATTTTTCCTCAAGGGTTGTGCTCTTTTCTTTAAGTGTCTCTATTTGCACCAATTTTTCTACAACTCTAGAGCAAGCAGAGTCTGTCTTCATCAGTCCTTAGCATCAAGATTGTTTCTTCCAGGTCAAAGGTGCATGGAAGTGAGTTTTCTGGTGATGTCAGTCTTAAACCCCTCCTGCAATTCACTTTTGATGGACTGTAAGCTGACGAGGTATGTTGGCATTAGTCACCAAGATGGTGGATTTACGTGTATGGTTGTTGTAATGGGCTTTCCATGGTCCTAAGATGTCCTAAGCTATCCTCGTTATCGGGCCCTAGTAGTTTAAAAAAACACGTGACTGTCCTTTGGGAATTCTTCTTGTGTGGCATGGGCCAGACTGCCTTTCTTTACTGCTTGGGTATACGTCATATCTTGCATCAGAAATCTTTATTGCACATTTACTGCATCTCCTCAACTGTAAAGTCATCAGCTGCTTGACTATGTAATATGATATGGCACATGGGACAGGCATTTTCCATCCTTTTAGGTAACCCAAGTCTGATCACTCGTCACCACAGGACACCAAATGAAGTCTGTCACCTTTTTCAATGTTTATATCCCATGCCCTATCTCTTTGTGGGTTTCTCTTAGGCCCCAGCGTTGCGGTGTTTTTTTCAGTGCTCTGGTGCGATGGTGGGGGTGGAATCACTAGACTAATCTTTTCCAGTTTGCCTTCCTCTCAGTGTGAAGCAGTTTCTGTGATGTTTGTAGCACACTTGTGGCTTTGGGAGTCCCATTTCCTCACATTGTTTCTCTTCAGGGGCTCCCTGGATCCCGACTTGCAACCTACTCAGTGGTGAGCTCCATCTTTGTGACAGTACGTCTCGTCACTGTTTCCTGTGGTGCCCACCCTCTCAAACGGTGCTCCTTTGCCGCTCCTTCAAGGTCCCATTCTTGGCATCTCAGGGGGGCCTAGATGTTAACTCTCCCTCTGTACCTTCTGCCCGCATGGGGTTTCCAGAGTGCTACTAGGGTGCGACCATCTTGGTTCGCATACCAGTTTTTTTTTTTTTTTTTTTTTTCATTTGAATGCTTGAACTACAGCTGGCTAAGTTATTGTTTCTATTATACAGCACTAAGATTGCCTCCAGGGTGAATGCCACACTGTACAATTAATAAATAAAATCACTATACGCTCTTATTCTCCTAATGTTTCTGCAATCTCTGACATGGTGCCGATTTCTCAAGCAGCAGGTACGCAACCAGAGAATTCCTTCAGAGCACTTAGAGGAAAAAATACTGCTCTTAGAACGGACGCAAGGCCAGATTCGACATCCAAAATGTAGTCCATCATCTATTTGACAGATCTCTATGGATGATCCTCTTTACAAGCAAAGTTACCTGTAGATAGCATTCCAGATTGTACTATAGTCATTGCAAAAAACTGTTACTGCATTCATTGTCTCAAAGCCTAGAAGGTTATGATTTTCTCCATCGCTGGCCCAGGACACCTTTTCAGAGCCAGCCTTCGATATGAGGGTTCAGATTCTGGAATTTGGCATGCACTTTGTGAAGGCATGCTTCCATCTTCATATTAACCAACAACTTACTTGCCAGCTAAAAAAAAACCTTCTGTGACGATGTCCAGCAGCCATTCTGCTAATTTCCAACATCGCTATTAGTGGTCTTTACTCATATGAATTTAAAATCAGGAACTTCCGTTTTAGAGCCTATGAACAAAAAGAGCAGGCACAAGAAGTACAGAGGAAAAAAATCAGATCTGTAGCTTGGACCTCTGCAAAAAATACAACATCTTAATTTTTATTAAAGGCTGGATTTCCAACGTGCGAATACGTCCCAGGTTACCTCCAAGTGTAAGCCTTTTTGAAAAGTGATTGGATCATTTATGGAGTGATTTATAGATGAAGGCACGTAACATTAAATAAAGGCAGTAGCCTAGTCACATAAGAAGCAATAGGAAATAGCAATAGGAAGGTCGAAGAAAACCTCACCAGGCTGGCGCTTGCACATTACGACATCTGCAAAGTTCGCTAGAGTTCATCCAGGAGATACAGCACACCGCCTAAGAGCATTTCTGCCTCTTCCCCAAGGGTGGCAGGGCAAGGCCCCTTTTGCCCATGAACACCAGTCGCCCCTCCCAACAGCTAGCCATCCCAGATAATTATGTCCGTATGCATGCAGATAGAGTGGGCAAGAGAGAGGGGGTAGTTGCTATTATTTCTAAGAAGTCCTTCAAGTGTAAGCCATTTAGATAGGAGGAACTAAAGACTGCTGAAGCCCTTTATTTTACCATTTGTTCCAGTGCCAAACACTAGTTTTCTGGTGTGTTGTATTTCCGCTCATCGGGTCAGGCAGGACATTTTTGGGCTTCCTTGGACCAGGCTCAAGCCACCAATTGCATCAATTATGTGAATATTACGATACTAGGTGATTTTAATATTCACTTGGAGAAGATAACGGACCCCTAGTTCATTCACTTCATGGAATCTCTAGCCTCTCTCAACTTAATGTAAAAATTCAGGCCAATATGGGAGGTTCCAATTCTCCATCTGCCACGGTTTCTGGTGAAGTTTCAAGGAATCTGGCAGAAGGGATATGAGGCGGTAGTTGCCCAAGTCTGCCGGGTCCAGATTGGGCTTCTTAAGTAGAGCTTTAACCCTCGCCCCTTTCCATTTAATGGGAACTATTCCAGTGAACAGTGAGGCATTAATCAGATTTGTCATATTGGGGGCTATTATTGAGGTGACCGGTTTCAGAATGTTAAGTGGTGCTGGATCAATAGGAGAACCGTTCTTTACCGTGGACAGCAGGGTGAGGAGAGTTTCCTGAGACAAGGGGGGAAAGGCCTTGAGAATGTGTTCAGGGGGGCCAGGGTAGGAGTCTGTCTGAGGGTGCGAGGAGTTGCCTTCATCACCCTTACATGGGAGGGATTCCAAGATATGCTGAACCTGGTTGTTGAAATACTCGGCAAGTTTGTTGCACCGTTGGCCAGAGGGGTCGGGGGCTATTCGTGGGGGGGCGTGTACTTTGAGTAGTTTGTTGATAATATTAAAGGTTTCTTTGGGCGAGTTGGCCGCTGCTAGAATCCTACGCTCGTAATAGGAGGACTGGGCTCTTCTTAGTTCTGCTTTATAGGCAAGGATGGCTACCCTGTAATCTAGCTGTTTGGAGGGTAGAAAGTCTTTCCTCCATTGTCTTTCCTTAACTTTGCAGCGCTGCTTTAAGATGCGCAGTTCAGGAGAGAACCATGGGGAGTTGTGGGGCCCAACAGTCTTTTGCAAAAGAGTTTCTCACACCCGAAAACACAGCAATGCCCGAGGCAACGAGTGCTTTGTGGAAAACAGTCACTATTGCCCATAAAGTATTAAATGAGCACCACACCTTTAAAGATTGGGGCATCAATGTTACTCCTCACCATAATCCAGCCTACCCAGCGCCTCTTTTAATCCCCAGCCCAAGGCCTGGTTTCAAGTGCCGCCCAAGGCCCCCAACCTCCATTCTTAGAGGGGCACTGGGTTATTCTTCTCAATCAAGGCCTCACAATCAGGGCTCTCAACAAGTTTTCCCCCGGGAAGAAATAGCTCTTGGAAGCAGCCTCCAGTATCCAGAGCCAATTACAAGAACTATAACCTTTTCCTCAGCAACTCAATGACAATTCAGCCAATTAGACATAGGCAATAGTCCACAAAAAGAAATGGAGATCCGCCTCTGCTCATGGAATGTCAATGGCTTAGCTACAAAAACTTCAGACCCAGAATTCCTGCAATATCTCAACACGTTTGATATAATCCTGCTGCAAGGAACTTGGCTTATAGAACCATTACACATACAAGGGTTCCTTTGCTTTGCCATACCAGCCACAAAAGGTGGGAAAACCGGTCATTCCTCAGGTGGGCTGGCAACTTACATATCCATAACCACCATACCTACAGCAGCTGCAGTCAGCCCTCAAAACAGAGGTTGCTTTAGCAGTCAAATTCACTTTCTCCTTGGCAGGGGTACAAAATGAAGTAATGAACGTCAACGCATACATCCACCCAAAACGCACAGCAACTGATTCGGCGAAGCTAACTGGCCAAATAACTACCTATATAGGCAGCGTAGAATCACCAAACCATATGTTGTCGGGGGATCTGAACCAATATTTATTGGCATCATCAGAAGGAAACGAAGCAAGTCTCCAATCTACAACATGCCAACATAAGGGGACTTTACCTATGGGAAAATCAACAAGAAAAACAGACTTTTTCTGGAAGACCTAGCACATTTCAATCTTAGGGCCCTCAACGTAAGATTTGCCGGCGGTATCCCCCCTGTAGCCAGCCACTATTCTGCAACAATTTGCTCGATCCTGGACTACACGTTCGCTAGTCTCTCGCTGTTCTCGTTCAGAATTGGCGACAAGGGGGACAGGGATCATCGCCCACAAGAAATCTCCATAGCTGCAACTGCACCTTCTAGCATTCAGCCAGCTCCACTCTGGGGCTCCAGTTATACTTCAGACTACAAGAGAATTTATTTACGGCAGAAAACATCGAGTTCATGTCAGAATCAGCAATTAATCTCATCCTCTCACATCCGATCGAAATGGATCACATACAAAACTGGGAACGCTTTACAACCAGTCTTAGAGAACTTAATGCGTCGCAAATAAAAATGAAGCGCCCTCCAGCCTTTGAGCAAGTGAAAAGGCTAACAATAGCGCAAGGTGCGCAAATAAAAGGCCTTAAACGAACAATAAATGGCTCCATGAGATCCCTGCGTCATGATCCTGGGAACTTACAGCTCCTCTCCTCCTTGCGACAGCAAAGAACAAAACTAAAGAAGTTGAAATGTTGCATTAACAAAAATTACGAAGATGACATCTGGGGAAATCTCCTTCACAACATAAATCATAACGACAGTGCCCGCTACTGGAAAATGGTAAATACAATCATTCACCCGCAACATGGAGGAACCTCTTCACACATATTAGAGTAAACTTGGGCAAGGTACCTAAAAAACCACTTTAATCATCAAATTGCGGGCACCCCACAAATTGACAAGAGTAGGGCTGCTCCGGATGACCTCTATGTTGACACTCGAATAAAGGAAAAAGAGTCCCAAATAAACCCTCTGATTTAGATCAACTCCCGGAGGAAAAGACACATGCCGCAGAGCAACTTCTAATCAGGTAGCAGATTACAAAGGGTAGAAAGGCAGGGGCGCCGGGCCCGAACGGTATCCCGCCCGCTCTGTTTAAACAGAGGGCGGCAGAGTGGGCAAGAATATTTCAACCAATATTTTCTGTAGTGAGACTACTGGGCGTTATCCCCGATTCAAGGAAAGGCTCCACGATTATCCCTATACACAAAAGCGTCGACAAGGCTTCGCCTGGCAATTACCGGTTAGTGGCACTGACTGATAATGAGGCCAAATATTTTGCGGGTACGCAGCTGAATGGACTTACAAGCCTGGGCAGACAACAATGGCATAATCCCATTAAACCACACAGGCTTCCGTAAAAAAAATAAAAAAAATAACACTCTGACTATCTCTTTGCTTATCGATGCAGCAATTTCGAAGAAAATGCAGCTGCACTCCAGTTTCATCGACTTTAGTTCTGCTTTCGAGAATGTGGATAGGGCAAGACTTTGGGCGAAGTTACAATGCTAACGCTTCCACACACAGACACCTGGGTACAGGTGAAACTAGGAAACTAGGAACAGGGACGCATCTTTCGAGAAAAGTAAAAACAATGAAAGGCCTTAAACAGGGCTGTGTGCTGGCACCCACCTTATTCAATTTATTTATGGCAGGCTGGGGGGCACAACTCTGTCCAATCTCCTTTACGCTGACGACGTAATTCTGCTTAGCCATACAGTAGTTAGCTTGCAACATCTCCTCAACGGAATGCAGGACTACGCAGAAGAAAACAACTTGTCAATTGACCTAAAGAGAACTTGGACAATGTCAATAACAAGAGGAAAGGAGTGAGATTCTGGCATCTGAGCGACATACAAATAGAACCAGCTATGGCCTACAGGTATTTAGGTGTCTACATAGATAAAGAACGATCATTCGCACGACATCAAGAGATTAAAAGGAAAGGGGTGGTGCTAGCACTAACTATGAAAAGCTTAACATCTAAATTAACGGGTCCAACACTGAGTCCCCTACTGAATTTAGCACAGGCTAAAGTCCTACCCACAATTACCTATGGTAGTGAAGCATTGAGAGGTGGAGATGCTAAATTGCTGGACATAACACTAGTTAAAGCATACAGATTTATGTTTAGCCTTCCAAACTACACCTCCCCGGCGCAACTAAGGTTGAAGTTTGACCTACTAAAGCAATCATGGGCCAGGTACGGCGCATACATCATCTGCTGGAACAGAGGGAGTATTCTCCTGCAAGAAGCTACCTTCAGGAGGCTCTGGCAAGCACTGGACTCTTAGCCCTCAGGAACATTCAGAGTCATCATTCAGCTTTCAAGAAATTAGTCAGGAAATCTTTGAAATAAATGTCGCTGGTGAAAGACAAAGCAGCCTTTTCAGCCAGACCGCACGCTTGGATGACTGAACAATTACAAGATCTTAGCCCCCTAAAACTATTTTAATTCGGGTTACCTATAAGCACAGAAACTGAAATTTGTACAGTTCTGCCTCAGCTTGATCCCATGCACCCAGAACCTTCCACCATGGAAGCGGGAGCCAACTTCAACATCTTGCAGCCTGTGCAAAAATGGCCAGGGCGACATCACCCATTTATTATACTTCTGCAAGGAGTTGTTACAGGAAAGGATACAGCTGTTAAAAATCCCCTTTAACCAAAGGGGAATTCGTTCAAGGAGGCAAGCAGTTTTGACATGCTTTGATCCAGCAACACCAAAACTAAACTGCAGATTAGTGAGATTTCTTGTTGTAGCCAAGAAAAAAATGCTATCTTAGATTCAAGCTTCTCCTGGGTTTAGGGGCAGCCCGACAGGTCATCATCCCACGCAGGTGGCTGGCTGCTTCAACACCAGCGATTATAGTGTTACTCAATCCAAATCAAGATAAAAGGCTGCTCCAAACAAGGCCGAGCTGGGAAGCCCTCACAGAGTGCTCAGATTGGACCTTAAGTAATGCATCTTTCCGGACAATAGCACTTCCAGACAGAGCAACGAACTCCGTACTGACTGCATTACTTCTACTGGCAACTATCCGCACGAGTAACAAAGCACTTTTAACCTGTAAGCAATTTAACTGTTTCAAAGTTTTAACCATTTATGGAATTTACAAACGTGTAATTTATTCTTTTATTATGATCCTATCGTTTTATTCTAAATTTGTATTGCAATGGTTTTCAGTAACTATGCAAATGTAATAAAATTCAATTCAAATTCAATGCTGAAGCGATTAAGCGGAGTTTAAGCGCTGGTCTTAATGTGACCTTGGTGCTGTTGGACCTATCTACACCATTCGACAATGTGGACCACAGCATCTTGTTAAAAAGGCTGGAACATCTGGGTGTGGAAGATGTTACACTCGGATGGTTGGGATCATTCCTGGAGGACAGAGAGCAGGTTGTTTGGATGAAACCTTACTCTTCCAAAGTCAAACAGCTGAGATGAGGGGGTGCGCCTCAGGGTTCCGTCCTGATCCCTACCCTTTTTAACATTTACCTGGCTCCTCTGTCATACTTGGTGGAATGGTTTGGCATTAGTAGATTATCCTAAGCAGGCGATAGAGAGCTCCTATTAACCTATGACGGAGACTGAGTCATGCCCAAAGAAACCTTTGCTCTCTGCTAAAAAGGACTTCTTTACTGGCTCAGAAAGAACAAACTTCGGTTTTTGGGCCTAATCCATCCCGGGATGGACAGGTGGCCACCTCCCCCACCCCCCATGGAGTTGGCAAGAAACATGGACGTACTATTCAATTCAAATCTATCCTTTAATACACAGGTCTCATCTGTGGTGAAATCCTGTGTTTGGATTATTAGCCTGCTCTGAAAATTTCTGCATGTGATTCCTCAGGAGGCACAGGTCACACTGCTGAGGGCATGGATACCATTGCGGTTGGATTATGTCAATATTCTATACCTGGGCATTCCAGAATATTGAATCCAGGGCATACAGGCATATGTTGGTCCGCTTACTGTAAAAGCTACCAAAGTACTAATCTGTACAGCTTTTTCCCCAAGAGGCTGCATTGGCTTCTAGTGCGTCAGCTAATAATGTTCAAGGCATTAACTCGGACACATCAAGCCCTCTAAAATAGGGGCACTTGTTTTCTGAATTAAAGGATTAAGGCCTTTAGGCCTGGGAGATTGCTCTCTCCAGTCAGGCTGGGTTGTTAATAATCTCCTGCTTTAAAAATCAACATAGAGGGGGTTCCTCCTTTTCGTTCCTGGCCCCGGAACTGTGGAACCAGTTGTCGAGACAGCTGAGATTAATGACTGAGGAAGGGTGTTTAGAAAAATCATGAAAAACAAACCCATTTAGTAGTTAGAACAGTGGGGATACCGGCCAGGATTTCTTCAACCTCTGATGCTAAAGCACCGTGACACACCGTAAGTAGCTGTACACTATTTCAATTCCCTTCATTCACTCAATATCATTTCATTTCCTAAGAAGTTGCAAACCCCCAACCCTTTCCCCGCCCCGGCCCCCCAAGTAGGCTTTGATTACCCCTTAGTTCACAGATTAAGAACCACTGTTCTAAAGGAACCCAAAGGTTCAATTTCAACCAGATCTTAATCCCGGAGGGACGGTGCAGATCTTTCAGTATAGTTTGAAAATTCAAATACTAAACTGTAGGCTATACAAAAAAAATATGTAAGGGGGCGCGGTCTCGCTTCCGATGGAGTGAGACGCACGCCGTGGGAGCTCCGGCCAGCTGCAGGCGACTTCAGCATATTTAGCGGCATTCATAGCCTCGCAGGTGTTCTAGCAAGGGGCGTCTGACCTGCGGAGGAACCTGGGCAGCTTTTGGGATCATCGGCGCCCCCCCAGACTAGCCAGCAGCGACGAGAGCGGAGCCGCAGTGGGAGGCCCCGGCCTGGAGGAACGCGACCGCCATTTTGTAGTCTGGAACCTCCCGCCTTGAGATCTTCGGGGTGGACCAACTTAGCAACTGGCCTGCATTCGCCCATCGGGGGTCCGCGGCGGCCTTCCTGAGGACCCGGCGCCTCTCTGCTCACATCAACAGCGACGGAGCCGGAGCCGCTGAGGAGCGGCCCGGTTCTCGGTGGCACGGGCGCCATTTTGCGGCATTGTGCACTCCGGCCTGACTGCTGCACTGACCCGCGTCTGCAGACTGGAGGCCCCCGGCGGAGGTGATCGGACACTGGGATAGGGGGCCGGGACGTCGGGCTGCTGACTGATTAAGGGGACATTGCCCGCGGAGGGCTTCTCAGGCCGCCATTATAGCCCTGGCCGCTTCCTGCCTCGTAAGACCTTGGCCCAGCTACCTGCACCTTCACTGGGTCGCATTACACCCGGCTGATCATCAGAGACCCCTGCTGCATTCGCTGAAAACGGGGGGCCGCGTGAGGCAGGCCGCTGGGCGGCGCAGGTTCTGGCCTCGACCGGGTGCTTGACGACCGCCATCTTGGGCCTCTGGTAATCCGGAGGGCGCCTGTCTGGACTGGGCCCTCTATCCTCTCCCGGTGCTGCGGTGGGGTGGCTGACCCCACACTGGAGGCCTGGAGAGACACGCTGGGAGCTAGGACGTCTAGCAGTGCCCTCCCTTGGTCCTTACGGCTGCGCTGCCCCCGCCACTGGCCTGGGGCCCTACTGCTGAAGTGCAGGGCTTGGTGCTGCGGTGACCTGGGGAGATCTTATCGATGTGTGAGATGAGCGCTGCCCCCATGCTGTACCTCGGGGTCTGTGACCGCCTTACCCTCCGGCGGCGTGTGCGCACCTGGGGCTCTCGGTGGGCCCGGGTTCACCCCAGGGTGGAGTGCAGTTACTCGGGGCGGCTGTTGTTGTGGGCCCTGGGGAACCTTGACTGCAGCACCTCCCCTGCGCCAGACCCTTAGGACGCTTGTAAGCCTCACCGGTCGCCTGCGGCCCCGACCCTGGGTGAAGCAACATACTTTGGAAAGGGACCCCCCCTTGTCATCGGGGGGGGTCTGTTGATGATTTCCCAGACAGTGCGCTGCTGGCCTGTGGGTGGCCCCCACCTTTGATTTGCCTCCTGAGGGTGCTGAGTCGGGGGCCCCGTGCTTGGGGGCGTGACGTCATTTACAGAGTGAACACACACTGGTTTGGAGAAGTGCGCTGAGGCTGGTCCTCTGGGACCTTGTGTGATCCTTGAACTCATCCCCTGATCTACCTGCTCTGGACTCTTTCGGGTGGCTGAGGGGTCAGGAGGCCCCGGGGCGGCTTCCTCTGGAGACCGCCACTCCCTCTCACCGGTGGCCTGAACCTGTTGGCTGGACCACCTCTCTCTCTCTCAGACCGGCCTTGTGCAGCGCTTCCATGCTAGTCTCACGACCCGTCTCATGGGTCTTTGAGGAGTCATGACTCGCTCACACGCCGGGAAGGACTCTGCTGCACCCCCAAAAGACAACCCGGTTACAGCCCTGTGGAACAGATCGGGTTTGGCTCCTACAGCGGAAATGACGTTGGTGGCAGGGGATCCTCTGACTCAGTCACCCAGTCCTTCATGGCCGGTTTCATGCAAGAACTCAAATCTGAAATTGGCTCCCTTAGAAAGGAGGTACAGACCTGTGTCAAAGAGCTCAGAAGAGATGTTGTGGAACTGGGAGGGAGAGTGGACGACCTCGAAAAGACAGGAGGACCAAGAACAATTAAGGCAGCGTCTGGTCACCCTGGAGGAACAACACATCAAACTACAGCTCAAATAGGAGGACTTGGAAAACAGGGGACGCCGAAATAACCTGCTCCTACACGGGTCCCGGTTGGAGCTGAAGGCTCGGACATCATAACCTTTGTGGCGGACTTGCTCCATGAGATCTGGGGGGATGATGATGCATCTTCGCCGGCCCTGGACCGAGCCCATCGAGTGCCTGGTCCGCCTGGCCCGCCCGGGCGTCATCCCTGACCCGGGTCCATTTCTTTACAGAGGAGGAAATCCTCAAGTCTGCGCAAGACATAGTGGATCTCACGTTCAAGGACACTCCTATCCAGCTCTTTCAGGACCTTGCCCCTACCACGCTTTGTTGTCGTAAAGATTTCAGGCCCATCACTGACAAACTAAGGGAACTGGGCATACGCTACCAGTGAGGCCACCCGTTTGCGCTCATCTTCCAGTGGGAATCCAAACGTCAGATACTGCGGTCCTTCCGCGAAGCTGCATAGCTGCTCCGGATCTCAGCCACGCCGCCATCTAGCCCCGCAAGATTGCCTCCCTGAACCGTGAGCCTGTAAAACCTCAATGGGCTAAGATAAACCGCTCCAGACGCCCGTCCTATCGGGGAGACTGTGCTTCATCCCAGGCAAAACAAGAAATCATACAGCCCATCCTTTCCTTAGAAGGTGGACAGTCGTCCTCGAGCTCCTAGTCACCACTAGGCACACCACCATGATACCTTGCTCCCCACCACCTGTGCCGTCCTTTGCGAGAGGGGGACCAGCCCCCTACTCATCTTGTTGGTAAGACCGCATACTGCTTGGACTGCACACCAGCGGCAGAGCCGTATTAAGATCCCGGACGGCGATGTTGATCCTCAGAGACCCGCTTCCATTCCTATTCCTCGGAAAGTGACATCTCTGGGATGGCTTGTGCCACTGGGCCTGGCTTGCTCCCGGACTGGAATAAGCCTTGTTGTCCATTGTTATTTTTTGGATATCTTGTCTCTTTTCTTTCCCCTCTTTATCGCCTTCTTCTGTCTCATTCCCTCTTACTATGGCGGGAGGGTGCTCCTGATTGGGGGGGGGGGAAGGTTCTCCTTTCTGTGTAAGTCGCTTTTTCCTCACTCAGTGCTATGCCCGGTCCGGCGCCGACATCCACTTTCCTTGCTCTGTTCGGATCTGCGTTGGGGGGGGGGGGGGAGGAGGGGCTATTCCGCGTCCTACTCCTATGCTTGCGATGGCGCTAGCGCTCAAAGTGCAGGAAGTAGGACTTCCGTCCCCTACCTGAAACTCCTCTCCCTTAAGGTGAAGGGCCTTAACTCCCCCAACAAGCGCCGTCAGATAAGGTGATACCTCCTCCTACACAATCCGGACATTCTATTCCTACAGGAAACTCATCTTTTGAGGGAAGATGTTCTTCGCACCGCCCATCCTCTTTATCTCTGGGCATCTGCATCCACTAAATCAGCAGGGGTGGCAATTCTTTGCCGGGCAGGCATCCGCCAAGACAACAAACAGTTGATCCGTAGCAAAGATGGCAGATTCCTAGTGGTCAAGATTGTCCTTACCTTATGCAACACATACACACCGAATCAGGCTCAGGACTTGTTTCTGCGGGGGTTGTTGCGGAAACACACAAACACCAGATGATCCTAATCTCATCCTGGGGGGGTGACTTCAATCTGGTATGGGAGGTGGAGCTTGACTGTAGTGCAGGCTTATTTCATGGGACCGGGGCTATGTCATCTGCCTTAAAGAAGCAACTAACTGCCCTTGGTCTTATAGACATCTGAAGCTACCATTCTCCGGACGCCCGCGATTATTCCTATTAATCCCATGTCCATCGATCCTACTCGCACATCGACCATATCTTTGTCTCACATTTTCTTGACATGGACACCCTCTCAGCATCGATGTCTGACATCTCGATCTCTGACCATGCCCACATGGAATTACTCTTCCAGGATCGCTCCTCCCGCCCTAATCGTCAACACCGATGGTGCTTCCCCCCTCATGTTTTTAGGGATCCAGTGGACGCGGCGGAACTTCGGACTGCTATCACGTCTTATTTTGAGGCCAACGACCTCCCAGAGACTCCACTCACCGTGATCTGGAACGCGTTTAAAGCCACATTTTGTGGATGCATAACGTCCATCGCCATAGCCCGAGCTCGAGAAGCCCGACTGTTCGAGGACAAACTCTCTCAGGATATAAAGGCCCTTGAGCGGCTAGACCAGGAACAACCCTTGGCGCGGCATAAGAGGCAACTCGCTATGCTTCGAGGCCAGTTGCGGGCATACAGAACCAACAAAGCGGAACACGCCTGAAACAACGGTATTACGAGGGGGGGGGGACACAAAGTGCGTTCGGTCTTGGCACGCCATCTTCGGACGCAGGCCGCCAAGGCGCACATCGCTAAGAATAAATTAGGGGATGGCACTTGGGCAACTACCAAAGCTGCTAAATTGCAAGCATTTCAGGTATACTATTCGTCCCTCTATGCCACGGAATCGCCCGACCCAGATCAGGTGTTGGCTGCACTGGAGACCTGCGAGTGGTCCCTGTTTAGCCGCTATCACTCTCAAATACTGAAGCAGCCCATCACGCCAGAAGAGCTCACCGGTGCTCTGAAGGACCTCCCTCTAGGAAAATCCCCAGGACTGGACGGCTCGCCGGTTTCGTTCTACTGCGCCTTCCTTCCGCAACTTAAAACTCATTTGATCCGCCTCTACAATTCCTTTTCAGACACGGTGGGGACTTCCACATCGATGGCCATGGCTGAAATCGCCTTAATTCCAAAACCAGGGAAGGACCCTACGCTCTGTTCCTCCTTCCGTCCCATTGCGCTCCTCAATACAGATCTTAAACTCTACACCAAAATACTAGCTAAGCGCCTCGAACAGCACCTCCCGGGGATCATCCCCGGACCAGGTGGGCTTTATCGGCCAACAAGGTGCTGACAATGTACGGCGTATCGCCCACTTAGTTGGAAAAGTGCACCACTGGAAAATACCCTCTTGCTTGCTCTCGTTCGATGCTGAGAAAACATTTGACCGAGTGGATTGGGTATTTCTCCGAGCTGTCCTACAGAAAATAGGATTGGGTCCATGGATGACTGCCAGAATTATGGCCCCATATCTTTCCCCTCTGGCACGGATCAACGGCCAGCTCACGACATCCATCTCTATTCACAGGGGCCTCACGATCCCTGGAGACGAGATCCCCGCACTCCAATCTCTTGCTCCTTATCAGTGGGCGCCCCATTCCATACGATATTTGGGGCTCAACTTGACCTCCACCCTTGCCACTTGGACGCAAGCATATTGGCAGGAGTGTAAGAAAGAAGTCTTAGCAGACCTGCGAACGTGGAAATCTCTCCCGCTATCCAGGTTAGGGCGTGTGAATGCCGTTAAAATGTCGATCCTCCTGAAGATTTTATATCTTTTCCTGACCCTACCCACTCCGGAACATCAGATCAAGAGCCTTCAGCGCGAGCTTACCACGTTTATCTGGGGGGGGGGGGGGGGGGGGGGGGAAGAGGCCACGCTTCTCTAGCAAGATACTCCTGTGCGACAGGGGGGGGGGGGATGGCCTACTCCAATTTGTTAGAATATTATTGGGCGTCGCATCTTCGCTTCATCTCAGAGTGGATGGCATGGGAGAGCGAGAAAGTCTGGTTTCATATGGACAGGGCAGTGACCTGCAGACATATTTGGGATCTCGCCTGGCTCACACGGGACGCCCGCTCTCGTAGTGCTTATATAGCGGTCCCCACAAAGACGTACTTGATATTTGGGATAAGCTAGCATTGCTTAGAGGCCTCACTTCCTTTCCGTCCCCCCACACCCCCATTGCTCGTAACCTACACTTTCTACCTGCCTGCCACCCACCTTACTTCTCAGAATGGACTGAAGGGGGCTGTCGGACAATCCGGGACCTCTTTATGGGGGACACTTTCAAAACCTTTGAACAATGTAAGCGTGACTTCCTGTTGCCGGAGGGGGCTCGGTTTCAGTACATTCAGCTTAGACATTGGGTTCAGGCGTCATCTCTGACACAAGCGGCCACTCGGCCCTTAACTTCTTTTGAGGGGTTTAATCTCTTGTACTTACCAAGTCATCCAACACCCCCCACGGGCTGCTTCGCATGCTTACCAGACGCGGTGGCCTTCGATATCAGACACCGACCTTACACCCACTCAATGGGACATCCCGAAGGTCTTCCGTAGCATATCCCAGCGGGAAACTGCTTATAAGGTTATGACGCAATAGTATTACACCCCTCACAGGCTGCACAAAATGTTACCCACTTCAACACCTCTATGCTGGCGTTGCACTGGTGCCCCGGGAGATTTTGTGCATATTCGGTGGACGTGCCCACTCTTGACCATCTATTGGAAGGAGGTTCTCAGCCATATCAGGCTGGTGATAGGCTATCCTCTGCCTGCAAACCTGGTTACGGTTGTCCTGGGCCTCCTGCCGGTGAACCTGCCCGCCATGATTAGCCGAGATTAACATTTAAGCCTCCATATGCTTGGCGCTGCCAAGCAAATCCTTGCCCTCTACTGGAAAAAAGCTGAAAAACCCCTGATTAACGTCTGGTACACCCGCCTGTGGCACACAATGGCTATGGAGTTACTCACGGTACGCCTGCAGCTCTGTGACACTAACTTCACCAAAATATGGCAGCCGCTGGTGGACTATTTCTGCAGGCTGGAACACGCTCTACTCCAACCCCCGAAGCTAAAGGCACTGCAGCTCTTTGAGGATGCTGTGTATCCCCCGGATGCAGATAGCCTCTGGAGACCTACAAGTGCACTCATCTACCCCCCCCCCCCGCGACACCTTCACCACAGGCCCTAGACGTCCTACCACCCCCCTAGCAAGGATAACACCGGCATGTCCCTAAATACCAGCAGAGATCGCCGGTGACTTGGCTCAACATAGCGTTCCCACCCTGCTAATGTGGACTTCCACTACCAAGCAACGACCGATCATCCCCCGTCATACCTCTCCCACTCTTCTTTCTCTCCTCTATCTCTATTCTAGGTCTCCTTTCCTCTTTCCTTCTCTTTATCAATTTGCTCCTGAAGTTGGATGTATTGCTTCAAGTTGTCCATTGTGATCCCTATGAGCAGAACGGTCACATATAGTCATTGGGCAAACATCCGTCACGCTGGAATCTAGAGCTGGGACATAGTAACTAAGCGGACACCATATGCTAACCAGAGCAATGGGAACGCAGCTATAACAGGCCCAACTTTGTTAATGAGCCCTAACATATTATTCTTACCCCGTAATTCATGAACTGCCTCTGACATTGCTTCTATTGGAAAATGCAAATGATAATAATGACCAATGTATAACGGCCTTTGCCTTCTGGCAGCAGTGATATATTGTACCGATGGGGGAAGAACATTTGATTTTAATGCGTACATCTGCTCACATGTGATTACTTTAAATGCAAATAAAAAAAACAAGTCTGGAAAAAAAAATATCTAAGACCCTTTTAGAGCCTAAACATTTCCCTGATCCAAATCTAAACTTCCACCAATAAAGGAAGCATAACACTTCACATGTACCAGTGACACTGCCTGGTAACAAAGCTGATGCAAGCATCTAGTTTTGTAATGCCTTCAGGACTGCCCATGCCACGGCTTGATTTGTGATGTACCCAAAGCATTGCTTTTGAATTAGATGGCCAAGTCATATAATGAACTTGGTTACTTTTATACTAGTAGAACAAGTGAGGACAGTAACCTCTCAGTACCTCCATGGTATCTAAATCTTTAATGAAATCCAGCCTTTCCTGCTGTTATTAAAAGTAATATTTAACATGAAAAACCTCTACATAGACGGTGCATACATTGCATGCATTAACAGAACACACCCAGAGCAGGAATTCGACACATTTCTGAAAGAAATATCTTAGAGTGATCAGTAAATAGAATTATTTTAATTCAAAAAATATATTTTTACACAAACATATACCACACACTAACAGCAATAAGCTCCAGGAAAATGTGAAAATCAGACACACCAAAGAGACCAAGCTACAAAACAGGATGTTTTCATTTTTGTGCACCATTGTTTCAAATGTATTTTATTGTATTGTTTCCAAGCTACTTTAGAGGCACAGACGCAGGCTTATCTTCTAAGGCATCAAGAAACTGATCTGTGACAATTATGTGTGAATCGAAGGTTACATCCACTTGCCAACATTCTAAATCTAAAACGGTTAATTAAAGCAGTATGGAGCTACTAACCTTTGTACACAGTTGCGGTGCGGAGGATCTCCTGAACTTCCTTGTCATCTTCCTGCTTGCCCCCTTCTTTCGGCTCAACTTCTTCCTTGACACCCCGTTCCAACATGCTCTTGGTGTTCCAGGCCCCCAGGATGATGCTTTTCTCATCCTCACTGAAGTCAAGAGACTTGGGGTGGGAGTCGAGAATGTGCATTTTTATATCTTGGAGGTTGAGGCTGGGCAGCATGCTCCCGCACATCATGCAGAAAAGTTTTTTCTTCTCACTGTTGTAGTCCATCATGAACTCGAGTCTGAACCAGTCCTGCAGGGACTCGTTCAGGTACTGTTCCAGGTCACCTGTGTCCTGAGATCTTTTACCTCCTCTGCCTGAGGACTGGCGGTAGCGCTTGGCAACAGAGGGTAATCTCCGGCGACGCTTCCGGCCATCCAGCAGCAGCGGATCCTGCAGCTGATCCTCTGGAAAGAGGATGAAGAGGAATTTTACTTCATATGTTTACAGTAAAATGTGAAAGCGATAGAGGCAAGGGATGGATTGAAAAGAGTAAGAGATGGCAACAAGGTGACCATGACACAGACAAGAAAACAACTAGGAAGCAGAAGAAAAAAACTGACAATAAAAAGGCTGATGTTACACACACTTTCTGCAGCAATAGACATTCCTGTAGGTACCAGCAGTTGTAAAGCACAGGCTGTAAATTCCTATACCGCATTTAAGACCATGTACTTTCAGTAAGTTGAATGTTGCATCAATTGCAAGACAGTAATATAAAAAAAATTACTTCTTTCCAACTAAAATATGCACACGCAGGAGAAAAGTTCAACTGGGATTCTTGGTAAGACTCAAGTTTCTAAAAACAAAATGGCGCACCATCAATCTTGGTCACTCACTTTCCCTCCGCACTCGAGACCAAGCTGGTCTCTAGTTCTCCATCACCTTCATAACTGAGACCAAGCAAAGGAACTCATGAGGTCACTGGTAATTCCGATGGACAAGTGACAATAGATACCAGCCCTGAATTGCACAACCCACCATAATTCCGTAGACTCAGGTGAAACTCTAGGAAGATGTGAGGACTTACCAATTCTTGCATGATTTCCTCATTTCTGAGGGGGGACCCTCAGTCCCATTTATAATTTTTGTTAAATTCTGAACACCCCCTGGAGGTACCATTATATCCTCATAACAAGGACCTTTGCAATATGGACATTAGCCTTCAGCTTTCCCCTCACTGCTACAACACCACTAAATTCAAACTTTTGAGGCGGAATAGGAAGATCGGATGGGGTACGACATTGACACTGAAAACTTCACTGTGGGAAGGTTCCAGGTTGAGACCTGCGGTGGTACTGATGGGCTTCCGAGGTCGGGATAACTTAGGCCTCTCAAGATTGGCAAATGTTTGGGATGCCAATCATCTGAGAAAGGAATATCAGACGCCACAGTCGCAATGGCTAAGATACGGCCAGTTGAGACATGCCCTTGGAAAATGTGTGTTGCAGGAGTAGGAGGAGACCCAGGAAGACTTCCCATTAGAGACTATTGAATAGAGGGGTGTATGGTAAACTAATCTCATTGACATGTGGCACTATAATGAGGAATACACAAGCCTCCTTTCTAAGGCAGCAGGATAGATGGGGGCAGGACCTGGGGGAGATAGTTGAAGACTGGCAGATGGCACTGGGTTTCCAAGCAGAAGTAACATTAAAGGCCAGTGACTGCCTGATTCAATTTAAAATCCTCCATCAAATATACTATATGCGGCCCTTATTGTATAAAATTGAGAGTGCAGACTGTCTCAGGGGATACAGGGTGGAGGGCATACACTGTGGAGTTGTCCCCATCTGCAGGTCTTCTGGGAGGAGGTATGGGGTTCACTGGAGGAAGCCACTGGAGTGCCTCTGGAGTTATAGACTAGTATGGCAATACTGGGAATATTGGGGGCAACGGATATGATACGTTATCTGAAGATTCTAGTGAACCTGGGCTGCATGATGGCAAAAAGAGACCTTGCCTACAAGCTGCGTATGGGACTTCAAACCCCCCTCCCACCCACTCCCCCCAAACACACATACACCATGACTGAGAAACAGGCATGGATCACCTAAAATTGATGGAAAGGAAGGTTGACAAGGGTGGCAGAGGATGTTTGAAAAAAACGGAGACGGCTGGGGCTAGGGCTAGGGGCACACATGAGAGTTTAGACAGACATATATAGTCTGTTGAGGGGTCAGAGACGAAGGGACAAACAAACGGTGGGGATAAACTTGTTAAGAGACGTACATGTAGGGTGGAAGACAGGAACACTAATAGGAGAAGTGTATGTATTTGTTTGACAAATTACTTCACCTACTCGCTTGATGCAATAGGCATTTTGGTATATGTTGAATGTGCGATGGCTTAGGACGTTGATGTTTGTAATGCTATGTTTAAAATAAACAAATATTTAAAAAATTTACATATTCCAACATTTCCTGCTTCAGACATTCCTAACCTCTCCAGCAGCTTTATTGATTGCCACACGTCAACAAGCAAGTGATTATTTCCCTTCATCCTAATTCCTTTGACCTTATAACGTACATTTATTTTAACAATAGTCACCATCCAATGGTTTACTTCTGTGGCTCATCTTCTATGGAACTAGTCCTCTGAGCCCCCTTCCCTCAGAGGATCCCAGCCAAATTTTACACCACGCAAAATCACATTCTGGTTTTGGCTTAACAACTGAACCCTTGAATTCCCCAAAAATCTACAAATCTATGCGTGAGACTTTGAAATTGGAACAAAATCGCAAAAGGTGCATGGAATAGTATACCTGGGTTTCCCAGCTGGCCATCAAGCATCCCCTCGTGAGCTGCAGCTGGTGACTTTGCCTCTAGGGAGAGGTGAGCATCCCAGCTGGAGATAATGGCTTCCTTCTCCTTCATGCTCCAGTTGATGGAATAAGAGTGCTTCTGGTAAATGTGGCGCTTGATGGTGCTTAGCTTGAGTGTAGCCAGCGAGCTGCCGCACACCATGCAGATCATGCTGTGGCAGCGGGAATCAAAGTCCATCAGATACTCCAGTCGCCAGTGGTTATGGTAGTAGCGCCGGTGGTCCCGTCCAGGAATTCGACTGTTCCCAGGTCGTGAGGCCCGCTCCTCGCAATGGTCCCAGAGCCTTCTGGCCATGGGCAGAGGGAAGGCCTCGCTGTCATCAAGTGAGTTCCAAGAAATGTCCCGATTAGGAGTGTCCAATTGTTCATGGGGAATGGCCTCGCTAGGATTTTCACTTGTCTCAGGACTTTCCACATGGGATGATGCAATTCCGTCAAGCTGAATCTCCGCCACTGCATGGGTAAAAAATAATTTTTTTTAAAAAAAACATTTAAAACCCGTGAGAATCTTTAAGGTAGTCATTTCCTATAACCTCCACTTTCAAGATGTCAACTGCACTCAGCCTCTCAGCATTTTGATTAGATTTAATCAGCTTACTCCTTCGGAACAACTACTTAACCCTGGGCGTAGTTCGCGAAGTAGCGCTACGCGTAGCTACACAAAGTGTACTTCGCGAAGTGCTACGCATCGCTCGCGTAGTGCGAACTGCGTAGTACCCTGTTCGCACTGTGCAAGATGCCGTTTTCAATGATTGCACAGTGCCGGATGCTTGTCCGCACTGTGCAATCATTGAAAACGGCAATTTGGACAGTGCGAGCCGTAGTAGATTTTTACTCGAGCTACAGATTTCTCAACGTGGACTGGTAGTTTCTCATCGCGAGCCGTCGCGAGCATACGTGACCACTCGCAATGAGAAACATGACCTCCCCGCGTTGAGAATCTCGCCGGGATGTTTATTTTCCACGGTCGCGATCGCCAACTTGATGTTGCTGATCGCGAATGAGGAAAAAGTCTTGCCGGGATGTCATTTTGCTTGCTCGCGGTCGCCAACTTGACGTTGAGGACCGCGAGCAAGCAAAAAATGACCGCTGCACTACGCAACGCTACGCGTGTTTGCACTGTGCTACGTGCAATTGCGTAGTGCCAAGTAGCTCAAACTTCGCAAACTACGCGAGCGTAGCATAGTGCTTTGCCCAGGCTTACAACTACTACGCTTCCCAACATCCAAATCCATTTTTGGATCCGATCCTGGAACACTCTTACCACTGGCTTTTCTCTCCGAAAGTTATGCATGCACTCATTTGAAAGGTTCTTTCTGTACAATCTGTCCATCAATATCTGGAAGATAATTAAATATGGTCTGCAAACTCAAAACTCCTTCTAATGGCAATCCTAAATGTGCATTAGTTTGATGGGTTACACATTCTCATGCAGAATACCATTTAATCAACATACTGTGACGAAACCGAACATCGTTCTGTCCTTATTTTTATGCTCCCCAAAGAGGACTAGTACAGCACAGGCAAAGCAGTCTCATTGTTAAGGTTTCTCGAGAGAAGGAAAAGGAACTAAAATAAGGAAAGAGAAGGAAAAGGTGTATGAAGATGAGAAGAACTAGGACAATGATAATATCGCTTTTTTGACAAACTCTTGCTGCAGAAATTACTGTGGTAGGAACAAGTACCATTGCACAACAAAATAGCTTTAAGCATTTGAGAATCTGATAGTCCAGGGTAGTCTGACTCGAAAAGAAAGGAAGTTGTGTTTTCGGTGCTGGATAAAAGAGAATGTTTAAGACAAGGTTATGCTTTTATTGTAAAGAGGAATCACTAGTCTTTGGATGCACTTTCTGCAAGTCTGAAGCAGCCTACTTATACTGCAGTGCCTGGATGTTAGGTAAGTTAATTTCTGATGCTTAACTGCTTTACAAATAATGTATGTGATTGTAAAGCTAATGCATGTTTTTATAGACAGCCAGAGATAATCAATCAGGATGTAGGAATTGATTGAGGTCCCCTTTCTTTACAGCAAATAAGAAACGGATAATCTGGCATGCCAGTTCAGTTAGTAATGAGATGCTAAGTCCAATCTGGGACGATGGTAAATAGGACAACAAAGCTGAGAGACCAAACAAAGGTATAAAAACTCTGATTTTGTAAACGAATTGAAAAAAACATGTTTATGTTTTCTCAATGTAACAAGATAATTTACTCTGGGTATTGGGTGTGGTGGGATATCTTTGTGGGAACAAAAGGTGAGCCTATTTACATGCACCATATGTTTTTTAGGGTTACTGTTGATGGTTTCTCCCTGAGCTCCTGAGGAATGATAATGAAGCATTCCAGTTGGCAACTGAGCAACCATAGCCTCACCCAAGACACTCCAGCATTCAATTGCGATATATGGTCTCTGATGTCAGCCACAACTTGAACATCTGAAGGCATATACTTTATGCTAAAATCCTGTCCATCTAGACAAAAGCACAGCAAGACTATTTCTAGCAACCCAGTGAGTGCATCACTTGAAGTGCAGTACTACCACCAATATGCCCTCATGTATAATGCACTTTAAGAGCAAACTGGACATCAAATATCCTGCAAGAACATAACCCGTGGCAGAGCCAAATCCATTATGATGCTCTTGTCACAGGAAAAGCAAAGTACAGGATCCTAGAGCACTTGCATGTATGTGGGAGACTCCTGTCAGACCAGATTTCAACCAGTAAGATCAATTAATTTAAGTAGCACCAATGACTAATGGGCTGAAGCCTTGATTCACACTGCACTTCTAAATCACTCTGCTTCTTCACCAGGTGCCCTTCCTACGGCTTTCAATGGATGTTCCGGAACTCAGAGCCCTATTAAACCTATAATAAGTAAACAACAAAATCAAATGATATTAAGCCACTATAGCCATGAGTGTATCATCCGATGGTTAGGATGTGTTCAGACAGGGAAACATTGTTTACCCCGCATTTTTTACTCCGGATGGCTTTACCGCACATTTTTTACTCCGCAATAACTTTTACAACGCAGGGCTTTAACACCGCAAAACTATCACAATGCATTCCTCAAAGTAACGCCCCCCCCCTGGAGTTAGAATAGTAATTGCGTTGGAATGGGGAATGCATCGTAACAAATTGCGTTGTATAGCCCAGCGTTGTAAAAGATTTTCCGGAGTAAAAACTGCGGGGTAAATGCTTGCAGGGTAACGTCACATAACCGTTCACACAAGTACTGTCAAATTTTGAGATACTTTTCTAAATAAGAAGCACGTTTTCTTTGCCCCTTGCTAAGGTGCACACACTGCGTCTGATTTTACTGATATATGAACACTACTTTTTGATAGCTAAAATGATGCTGTCACAAGGTCCTGCAAATGATTGGCCAGTCTTGAGAAGATAAAGGGAGTGTGTTCAAATGAATATAGTTGGGGATGTAAGGATTCACGCTTGGTCTATCACTTTTAAAGTTTCCACCCAATGACTGGGCTTTCGCTCTGCAATGAGTCTAAGATCTTTTCTACGAATCCTGTTATCCTGACTGCATCAAATCTTGAAACCGTCAACCAAAAAGAGTTCTCTTTTGTAAGCCTTCCTATTAAATATATGTCTAGTTCTGTATCACTCACTCGATTTCGAAAATGTACACATTTTGTTAATTTTTGGATGGCCTCAGTCACAATTTCTACTATCCTCCAAATAATCACATACATAACGGGTACTGCACAAGTAGCAGTCACAAAATAACCCTGGGCAATGAACTCTTCTAGAGGAGGTTGCGGAGATTTGCTAACTACGCATTACACTGAAAACACGGAAATCTACAAAAACTCCACTCCGCCACGTTGTAGGGGAGTTAGCTGCTGCACTCACAACCCTTTGATAAAACAACTTTACCTTTACATGCTAAAAAACATAAAACCAATTCATAAAAGTGAGCTTTGAAAAATGTCAGGCAATGAGAGAGGTGATGATTTTGGGGTCACCCTAACCTAGGGGGAGGACCAAGCAGATGCATTGAACACAAAGAGCATATCACGCTGAACGATGTGGTGGTGGTCCCATCCACCTAGGACCACCCCAAGCAAAGTTATGGGTAAAAATGCAATGCCAACCATAGGCCCAGCAAAGCATTATGGGACAAGATTCAGATTCAAGAGTGCAGTGAATATTACAGTATTAGCTCTCAGCTGAGCCGGAAGAGCTGCTGCCGCTTGAGAAATGTTTTGATATTGTATACTATAATATTCACCTTGTCTAAAGATGGTATATCCTGTTGGAACGGCAATGGCTAAGTCTGGGCCTGATAAAGCATCAGTCCAGGTCTTGGTTATAAACGCTAGGCCAACAGCATGGGCATCCAGAAAGATGGCAAACACGTGCTTACATAAAGATTGAGTGTTGATTAGGGTACAGCAAACTGACTTGGTCGCGGGTTGTACTCCCAAATCAAGGGCTGAACTAGTTGTTCGCAATTTCGATTTCAGAAAACAGAAATGAAATTTGCAGTCAGGGCAGTGAGTAGGGGAAGAAGACAAATCTAAGCGTAGAGGGGGTCTCCGGCAAGACTTACTTATGCTATTACAGTTTAGTAGCTGAGCTCTCCAGTAGGTTCTCCTTGACTCAGGCTGGGGGACAAAACTGGCAGCGTGGCAGGCGCTAAGAGCGGGGCCAGGTACAGATGGGTGCAGAAGGGCTTGCCTTTGGAGCATCAGCGGCGCGGACGCACTGTTGTCTCAGTTAAATAGCCCTCCATAGAGGGGGCGTGGTCAACCCAGCAGCGTGACGCGCGAGAGAACCTAAAAACAGGTGGCCAACGCAAAAGGGGCAAACCTGGGGTCCAGAAGGTAAGAAAAATACTGATAAAATAATCAAAAAAGGTAACAGCAAGCCTTTCCAAGATGGCGCCCGTTGTTGAGAAGGAGCCAGGCACCTTCAAACTGGGGTCGGATGCATAACGCATTCGGCTCCTACAAGGAAATTAAAAAGCAGGGCTGAGATAAAAGGTTAACGGCTGGTTGTAGCGTTAGTGCTCGGTAGAGCTGGGCGGACGTGCTGTTGTCTGAGTTAAATAGCCCTCCATAGAGGGGGCGTGGTCAACCTAGCAGCGTGACTCACGAGCGAACCTAAAGACAGGTGGACAATGCAAAAGGGACAAACCTGGGGTCCAGACACCCCACAAACCTTGCACAGGCTCCCCTGCGGAGGAATGCCCTGGTAAACAACTTAGGAGGTGATAAAACAACTGATAAAATATTCAAAAAAGGTAAAAGCAAGCGTAAGAGTGCTCTGGACCTCTCCTTCTTCCGCTTGCATCCTCATGACCACAGGAGCCGTGGATACTCCTAATCACTTGTGTGTTCCAGTGACCCACTCGCTGAAGTCCTACTGAAAGCAGCCGCCGTGATTGCCTCCCAGGGCTGTAACATCAGATCCCGGCCAGCACACAAGAAGGCTGCCCCAGAGAGAGCCCTACCTGTGGTCCGAAGCTGCCGGGGTCCTGGTGGTTACTCGCGCCTGTCGTGGAGTGTCTGTGCAGCCCCCTGCTGATCTGCCCCTGTCTCGCTGGAAAGGGGGCCAGGTTGGGGGGGGGGGGGTATTAGGGGCTTATGCTTTCAACAGGATGCCCCCCGGAGCGAGAAATCCAGCACCGCTGCTCTGGCCGCGACTGCCTGAAACTGATGGCAGCCCGACCATGGATGGCACCCTAGAGAGACGATACCCGACAGGTGAGGAGGCCGCATTTGGTGAGTGGGCGGCTGTGCTGTTGGGCGGTTCACCGCTCCCTACTGATTGTGCCCACTGGCGGCACCAAGGCCATAGCCATCTCTGTGGTGACATCTACATGGGGGAGCAGGGACATTTGAGGGAGGACTTCCTATCCACGGGAGAGGTGGAGGCCCTCTGGGAAGTTTGCAGCTCCTCGTGGATTGCACCGCCAGAGGTGCCTGGGCCTAGACTGTCTCTGCGGCGGAGCCTACCCAAGGCAGCGGGCCATTTCAGTGAGGCCTTCCTGTCCCGGCCCCCCCCCGGCTCCTTAGCACCAGAACTACCGGGTACACTCACTTTGCACAGGTTAGCTGTCTGGGGACATTGGAGTACCATCTGGTTGTGGGCCCCAGGCCTGAGTGCGCTTCATCTAGAACCGCTGTTTCATCCTGTGGATCCTATTTGAAGGCCTGCCCCCCCCCCCCACTTCACCATGGGTGAGGAGGAAAGAGGCCCGGGGTGGACCACAGGTGGGAAATGTGCTGCTGTGATAACTACATGGGTTGCACAGAGCCTGAGAGGAGCACATGAGGTATGAGGAATAGATATATCAATAAGGTGCACCTCCAGAGGTGCCTCAGAGGCAGTTAAACTGCCCCCCCCCCCCCCTAAGACTTCAATATTCTTTAGTGGAGGGAGATCTAGCCACCATCCTCCAGGCCATACATTACTCCCAAGAATCTGTGTAGACCAAGACTTGGGAAGTGTGTGTCGACATGGCTCTCATCAGACAAGACCTACATAACGCCACAGCCAGAATTTCTGAGGCCGAATCACGCATATCTTCGGTGGAGGATGATGGTGTGACACTGAAGGCGCAAGTTTTTTGGTTGCTGACCCACACCAATGAGCTCAATCAGCATGCTGAAGACGCCAAAAATCACTCCAGCCAGAAAAATCTTTGCTTCATTGCCATTTCTGAGAGAGCAGAACCTGAGCAGGTTGCGACCTTCCTAGACACCTGGATTAGATCCAGGAGGCCTTCTGATCGCCTCTCAGCATGGTTCGTTGTGGAGCTGTCCCACCACCTGGGGCCCCGCACAGGCCGCTCATTGCCCGCATGCACAACTCGAAAGATAGGGATGCTATCTTACAGGAAGCTCCCTCTCTACCTACCCTCTCCTATCAAGGAAATAAGGGGGTGATCTTTCCTACACCAGGGAGGTGCAATCATAACGTCGTTCTTACATTGCAGTCAAACAAAAGCTTCGGGCCCTCAACCTCCCATACGGTCTCCTATTCCCAGCTCACCTCAAAGTAGTCTTTTAACAACAAAACTAACTTCTTTGATACCCTTGAAGAGGCTACAGACCTCTGAACCGACAAGCAGCCATTCCTTCCTCCCCCCTACTATTGCACATGCTTTTCAGCAGATGGGACTCCCAAACCTCAGAGGAGAAGTACTCGCTTCTGCAGGACAGGCAACGCCAGGAGGGTGGCTTCCTCATCACCCACTGTAGCTGTGAGGAGCACACCCGGGTCTCCTGTGTCTGCCTCTCCACCTCGACCGACGCAAGACCCGGAGTCCAGTTCTGGTTAGCCCTGCGGATGGTCTGATGCCCTGCCCATCACTGAACTGGAAGACACTAATCTCTCACGGAGCCCAGTGATCTGAGTGGCGGGGGTCCCATTGGTTACAGACGAGGCTCCATGCATGCCTTACACTTATGGACAGTCCCGGACTCCAGAACCCTCATGATCCTCCAACATGGAGGGGTCCACCCCTCCCAGAGTCACTGGGTTTACTTTTGGTTCTCATTTTAGGGCGACAGATGCTTTCGGGAATGAAGTACGGTGTGGGGAGTTGGTTGGGGGAATGTTGGGGAAACTGCTTATTTTTTGTTGCATTTCGTCTCTTGTTTTCAGCTTGTGACATGACATGACATTCTTATATCGCGCACCTACAGACCGCTTAGCCCAGTGCTGCCTTCACTTCTCTCTCCTGAGCCCAACATCCAAATCCGCTTTCTTTGCCAGTCACAATCATGAGCTCACCCTACCTGGATTTAGAGTCCATCAGATCCTTTTGTGGAATGTCAACGGGCTCATAGATCGTGTAAAACTTACTGCAGTCCTAAAATACTTGCAGATGTTCCTCCCCACGACTTAATATTGCAGGAAACACATCTCCTGGGGAATCACTGTCCATTCTCGATGCAACTATTGTACGATAGGGTCTTCCATGCTGGGTTCGCGCAAGGCTTTTGTGGCATCTGCTCCTTCCCATTCACATTAACCAAGGACACTAAGGATCCTCAGGGGAACTTTGTGGCCCTCACAGGAACATTGGGTGGGTACTCAATCTTGTCTCGATCTATGTACCCCCGGCGACTCTCGAGCCCTCCCTTCGAGACCTCTCGGAATTGTTGTCAGCCCTCCCGCAGGGAGCGACGGTGATATGGGAGGGGGGATTGCGGGGGACTTTAATGCAGTCTTGACTTCTGACTGCTATGCTACTGGGATTCCCTCCCTTAATCACTGCACAGGTGCTAAACATCTCTCAGAATGGGCTTCCAGGTTCAGCCTTTGTGATATGTGGAGAACGCGGAACCATCGCCTGCTCCAAATCCCCCACACCTCCGCGGCACACCATACTCACTCTCGCATTGACTTGATATGAATGCCTGCCCCCGAATTTCGTACGGTCACTAGAATTCAAATCCTTGCTCGGGAAATCTCTGACCATTCACCCCTTCTTCTCCATTTGGAAGGCCCCACTGGGTTTCTCCGCCCTATATGGCAGATAAACGCCTAGTGTCTTCAGGACAGGGACTACAAGCAGGCCTTGGAAGAGTAACTTAAGCTTTATTTCCAAATCAATGAAGGCACGGTCCAGTCTCCCAGTACCCTGTAGGTGGCTGGTAAGGACACATTCATGGGTTTCGCTAAAGAGGCGGCTGGTGTGGCCACAATCAGGGGTTTCGCTAAAGGCTACCTCAAAAAGAAACATATGGCCCGAGATGATCGTCTCTACTGGCTGGAAGCTCAGGCCCTCTGTCTGGAACATGCCACAGCCACGGATAACCAAGGCGACAGGCCCGGCAACTCGAGCTCTTGCGGGACGGAATCCGACCTATCTCCCTGGAAACGGGCAAGCAAATGTGGAGAACTTTCATAGCCCGATTCTATGGCTGGGGAGACAAAAATTGCAAACTCCTTTACCCTAACTTGGCCTTGCTATTGATGGACTATGAAAAGGCCTTCAACACAGTGGATTGGCGATACTTGGAGGAGCTGCTCAGGAGAGCGGGCTTCAGCCAACACTTCCGGGGCCTCATATGTGTGCTATACTCTACCCCTACGGTCCAAGTTTTAATAAATGGTGCCCTTAAAGGCATTTTTCCGCATCGGTCGCAGAACAAGACAAGGCTGCCCCCTATCCCCTTTCCTCTTCGTCCTATCTTAAGAGCCCTTTGCTCGATTCATCAGATGTGACGCACAGATAGGAGGGTGGCAGTGAAGTGATTCCCACGAAGACCGCATTGCCTTTTATGAGGACGATGTCCACCTGTATATGGTGGACCCCACTAAGACAGTTCCCCGGATGCCTACGCACCCTTCAGCTTTTCGGTGACTTATTCGGTCTGCGAATTCATCCTGTCAACTCAACCCTCGTACGCCTCCACATGACCCCTTAGTTTTTGATATCTGGGCGACGCTTCACCCACAACTTATTGGTCCTTTAATCTCACCCTACTGGTAAAGAAGACTAAGGAGGACCTCTGCAAATGGAAACCCCTCCCATTAAATCCAATGTGCAGACTCGCCCTATATAAGATGATGATACTCCCCCGGTTCTTAAACGTACTGCAGAATCTACCAATTCACCTCCCACGACATTAGTTCCACACTCTAGACAAATGGACCACAGCATTTCTCTGGGGTAATTCACGTCTGCCTTTCAACCTTGCTCACTGCCAACGAGCCCCTTATGATGGAGGGTTGAGGATGACAAACCTCTTCCTTTACAACCTAGCGGCTCACCTCTTGGTGATTGATGATTGGTTTTCCGAGGGATGGACGGCCACAGCCTATCGACTGGAAGTTACATCTCTGTGGTTACCCCTGATCCAGGCAATGCTTTGTGACTCGCAAAGTCTTCCTGGCATGGCGCTCCGCCACACCCACTGGGTATACTAAACTCACACTTCAGACACCTTTACAGCATGGCACCTGGATGAAAGAGGTGGCTGCACTGGAGGGGTTCCAGAAATGGGATCTTATTGGTATTACGTAGCTGGGCAATGTCTGGGTGGGGAGAGCCACATGCGCACCTTCTAAGACATACAGGGCATCTACACCCTCAACTTCACTCAACTTTATTAGTATCTGCAACTCAAGCATGCAATCACCCTGCCCATTCCCACCAAGACTACACTCCCGTTCAGTCCAATGGAAGCCAAACTCCTCATAGGTAGTCTGGGGAAGGGAGGGGTGTCCCAGATCTACTGCTCTCTAATAAATAACTTGAGCGGTTGCTAGTCCCTTTTGTAGCGAAGTCTGGCGGGATGCCCTTATGGCCCCCAAATGATTACTATCTCATCCAGGTTGAGACTGATGCAAACTTATTATCTTCACTGTGCCTATCTCACCCCGATTAGACTGCATCATGCTGGTTTTCTTCCGACCCCCAATTGTCCTCGATGTGCAGAAGCTTCGGATGACTTTAATCACGAGTTGGTCCTGCACCATCTGCACCATGAGGTCCCATTCACTTCCCTGGTGCTTATTTTGGGGGCATTGGGAGGTTCTCGGGCAGACAGAGCTTTTCTGGGTACGGCCAAGTGGAAGGATCCTAGCCCTGTGTCGCAATGGCGCAGAGGGTTGGACTTGTGCGCAATGCAGGAAAAGCCATATACGAGGCGAGAGGGTGTCCGGCTAAATATGATCGTATATGGGGTAAATGCTGGATCTAGTGGGTCAAAAATGTGCAACTGGCTCTTCTGTTTTCTCACACTTGGTTTTCTCTGTCATGCTGCAAGGAAACAGGGGCTGCTTGCTGAATATCAAGTGATCTATATGGGCTACAGTGTGTGCTGCTGTAATACATATCATCGTGACATTGTTTTAAAACTCGAAGTTGATTATCCACAAAAAAAACTGGCAATACATTAGGTATTCAGATAAAATGAAATAATGGTATAGGCCCTAAAACACTAATGGTAATCTGTAGCCACCTGTCAATGGTCCACATATCATAACAAGCATTGGCATAGCCGATAGGTCTTGCCTTTGGGACCTTATGTGTGTTTAGCCAAAACTATTGGCTTTGTCAATGTCTTTAAGCTGTGTTGTAGAGCAGCGTGGCTGCTTTGCAGCATGTGGAAAAATTATTAGAAAAATGTGTTAGAAGCATTTTTGTTACCTTATATATAACCAAGAAGACATTATGTACAACTGGACGACCCTATTAAAAATGAGCTATTGGCATTGTAAGTGACAATGCCCTTTATTTATGTTTTGGTTTTCAAAACATAAATAAAAGGCATTATCATTTACAATGCCAATAGCTTAAACCCGCGTAAATGCGAGACCCATTGCATTGCAAATGCTTGTTTTTAAACTCTGGAATGAAACTTAGTACTTCTGGGTGTAATCCAAGAAACGATGATCGAACTACCAACGTAATAGGTGTTAATACTCAAATCAATTGAGCACGTCATTCACCTCAGAAGGATGAAAGGTTTATTTAAAACATTTGGGAGTCAAACCTGAAAGCTACGCGTTACACATATGTCGGGGGGGGGGTGCATTAATCCAATTATCTATCAAAATACAGCGGGCACAATTGGAAAACTAGAAGCAAATATTCGTTTTACGTCTTTCGATTATACCTCTTCAGTGCTCACAAATGGTAATACCCATTTGTCCTGAATCCACCCCTTTTTAGGTCTCGCCTAGCTATTGCGTTTACGCAATCGCTAGGCAACACTCTAGTAAGAGGGGCCTTTCAAAGTGCTCCCAAAAGTGGATTGCATGGCGAGCACGCGCACAATCACGTGCATCGTGCCGCCATGCAATCCGTTTGGGGAAGCACTTCAGGCCACTGGCGCGTGCACGTGTAGCCACAGCCTCGGCATCCTACTTCAAAGGGTCCGCTCCCCTGCCTGGAATGCGCTCCCCCGCCCCCGCCGTTCACGTTGGAACAGTTTCGGTTATACATTTCCCATTTTTTAATGTCTAATGACAGGCATTCGAAATGTGTGTTTTCATGAACAATTGCAGCTTATAGCGCACGAGATGATGAATGGTTTCTGTTTTGCAAGCGCTTTCACTTTGCATTTACAGAGCTGGAAGTGGCAGAGCTGAGTGCGGAGCTCTTCAGGATTCACGTCTGAGACATCCCCTCACCTCCACTCCCCTCCCTTGCCTCACGTCTCCCAGCACTGCAAGTACGGCTAGGGCTGGGCCCCCTCCCTGTTGGGCTCATCCTTGTGCTTCGCTCCACTGCCTACACTCCTCCTCCCCCTTGTTTTTCATTTGGAAGTTGGAACGTAGCGGATCGCTTAAGCCACTCGCGTTTTAATTTAGAACTAGAATGCCAACTTTTTAATTTCATTATTGAAGGGCGAGGGTACTCTGGGCGACATGTTGCTATGCTATACGGAGAGAGGGCTTAATCACATTCATATTGAACAAGCATCATCTGCAATGTTATTTACGCGAGTTTGAATTATTTGCATTATAAATGGCAATGCCTTTTATTTAGGTTGTGTTTTTTAAAACATAAATAAAAGGCATTGTCATTTACAATGCCAATACCTTAAACTATCGCAAATGCAAGACCCATTGCATTCCAAATGCTTGTACTTTTGGTCGGTGGCTGTATAACTTACAAGTTCACTTTCTTTTTGGCAGCTTGTAAGTGAACTAGCTGCACGGTCTGTTTGTACGTTTCTTGCAAACTACTACATTAGGACCACGCATTGCAGTTATTGTGTGTTTTTAGCAGGTGTAGAAAGTGGCGATGTTTTGATATTTGTATGTTACGGCGTTGTGATCGGTTGCACGTTACTGCTAGTAGTTTCTTTAACAGAGAGCAGTTCAAAAAAGCATCTCTGTGTTTACCTGATAGGTTTTTACCATATTGAATCGCACTTACACGTCTCTCAGTTATCCTCAAGGATCCCCCTGTTACTCGTATCATTTTCTTCCACTTCACGTAATAAATGAGCATCACCGGGGTCTCTAGATGGGAGAGGGAGCAGGTGTGGCTCATTTGCTTCACATTAAACAGCGGTAGTTGTTGACCCAAACTCTGGCTTGGATCAACCACCACAGCTATTCAACGTGGCGACATAGAAAATAAATACACTGCACCCAAATACCTTTCACTGTTAAGCAGTGTTTATTTAGGATGTTTAAATCTGTGATGCACTTACTTTAATATATATAAAATTATAAATTTAGCTTTAAGCGTTTAACCATACGTTGTATACAAAACGTAACGTTTGGAAACCGAGATGGACAGGGCTCAAAGCTACGACATCAGCATAAAACAAGCATTTGCAATGCAAAAGGTCTCGCATTTACGCGAGTTTAAGCTATTGGCATTGTAAATGACAATGCCTTTTATTTGTTTTAGAAACGAAAACAAAAATAAAAGGCATTGTTATTTGCAATGTCAATAGCTCAAACTCGCGTAATGCGAGACCTATTGCATTGCAAATGCTTGTTCAGTCCTGCTGGGGAAGAAAATGAAATGGCTCCCCGCAAACCTGATCCTCGTCAGAAGTGGCACTGGTCTCTCCTGCTACCACACTTCTCCACGTACAAACTGTCTGTCACACAGAAGTCCAGTTTCCACTTCAGTGTGTTTCCCCGTAACTTCCACGGAACTGGACAAATCCGTACCGTCCTCCCATTAAACAGTACCAAGTCTATCATAGGTCCACATTCATACGGGAAGGGCGTAGAAATGTGTCGGAAACAGTCAACGTGATTCTACCTGCATGTGAGGAGATGTGCACATCCTTGGCTTTGGCAGATGGAGCCAACCTGAGGGCACTGTGCCCAGTTCAGACAAAGCACTTACAGCACGTGCACGTAGTTGTATTCGGGCACTTTGACGGAAATATTTTATCATTTGACTTGCAGCGCACTAGGACGGTTCGAGCTACTTATAAACGCGGAGGTGGGCAGCATTTTCTTTAGTATATTTATTTACCGGTTGCCCAGGGGTAAGGACATTCTATAATAGGCACAACGTGAAACAAATAAATAAACCAATCGGCATAACCAGCACTCGAGTTTTTGGGACTGGTGTCATTAGCGGGAAGTCCCGCTTGACCCTGGTGCTTTAGATTTTCTGTGAGGTTTCGAGTGCCGGCAGGTAATTTGTGCCACTCACCCATTAATCCGTAGACTCAAATGTGTATTAATTATCCACAAATCCAGTTAAAATAGGTTGAATGAAACAGACTGGAACTGACGTGGCATTACGCAAGGCAGTTGTAACTGATCCATTAGTCTCTCATTAGTCACAGAAAAAAGGCAGCCCTGTTGACTGTCTCCTTCGCTCATGCAATGCATGCTTTATTCCCCCAGTTCCTATTACTGTGTAGTAATTTTGCTCACGCGCTAGAAAATTTCTGAAAACGCCACATTTAAAATAAATGCAGCATTTGCGAACTAATAAATTCAAGAATTGAATCATTAGTGCGGGATATGATTTTGTATCCATAAAGTCCATGGGCAGCATCGTTAATTAAACGCATTTGCATTGAAGTAGCTGAAAACGTAGCCTTCAAACCCGAGCTGCCCATTACCATAGCTGGTGTAATACTGCAAAAGGCTGCGGGGTGTACATTTGCAAGCCGGTCTCTGTGGTGATCGCCGAGACAGCCGCATCGGGAAGGGCCTGTTCAGCGAAGCATAAAGTCAAATCTGACTAGGCTGCTCGTTCCCTACAATAAGGTCACCTCCAGGACTTGGATGAGAGGGCCGCAAACAGAAGAATCCCTCGCTGCGCAGACATCTGCAGCCTGCTCCTGACCCACAAGCAATCAGCAGGATCTATTCTACTGACTAAAAGCGCACCGATACAGAAAACCGTGCACATCGTTTGGGGTCATTCGTTCACATTACATGTGGGAGCGCCCTCATTACGAGAGCTAATTCCTCAATAAATACAACTTTGAACCCAAGCATTCATTAGGCAGAGCAGGAGATGTACAGACACCATTAATTGTCCGTGCAGTTTCTGCGGTACTGAAATGGAATAATGAGTATATAGCGGTGTGCAAAATGTACATACACTATTATCGCTCAATCACCTATTTAGCAAATTACAAATAAATGTTACTCGTGCGCAGTATAGCGGAAGTAAAATTAATGTACACATGAGGAGGATTTTAACAATCGATGCCCATGAAACGACAAGCAACTAGTTAAATACGGACTATAGAATTAACACTTTGGCATCACTTGCCTGCATGCCCGGAAATGGCGATATTGCTACTATTTTTAAAGGGTACCTGTGTCAGTGATGCAGGGAGGGCAGTTCAGTGCCACACAGAGGAATGGGAATCGTATTTCTGTTACACGAAGGGGGATGGACAGAACAGGTCACAGCAACAGGAACTCTCCAATTTCTCCAGTTAGTCGTGAGCGCTATACATTTTTTTAATAACAGATCATGTCTTTGACACAGTTCCTCTGCTGAATGACCCATCATCGGACAGCTACGACATGACTTGGGAATGAAGGCCGAAGCTGGGCATACCGGGACAGACCTGACCAGGAGGCAGGACAGAGGGATGGTACTTTCCCTCTGTCTTCGGTTGCAGCGCTTTTGACACTCTGTTGGTCAAAGGCAAGTCCTGGCTGGGCTTGCCCAGGACAGGCCGCGGCTGAAGCCATATACCCGCCTCGAGAAGGTGGGTATGGCACCATGCTGTCCTGGTTAAGCGCCTGGGTGGGGGCAGGCACCATTATGCAGGCGCTTCGCTCTTTTCAATTCCTGGAGTGAAGGCACCCCGGGGAAGGGGTTTGGGGGGAGCCGAAGGAAATCTGCAGCGGGATGGGCCCGTGCTGCAAAAACTACATCAAAATTCATGCAGGTTTCTGTGTTTTCTACATTGAATTGTGAATGTGATAAATAATTGAATAAACAAGCTGTCGCCATCGCGCTTTCACTTTAGGACGAAAACTTGAGCCGGCTTTCTTTAAACAAGCTGTCGCTATCGCGCTTTCACTTTAAGATGAATACTTGAGCCAGCTTCCTTTAAACAAGCTGTCCCCATCACGCTTTCAAGGCACCTCGGGAAGATGTATGGGGGTGTGTGGGGGGAGCCGAAGGAAATCTGCAGCGGGATGGGCCCGTGCTGCAAACAAATGCATCAAAATTCATGCAGGTTTGTGCGTTTACTATATTGAATTGTGAATGTGATGAATAATTGAATAAACAAGCTGTCGCCATCGCGCTTTCACTTTAAGACGAAAACTTGAGCTGGCTTCCTTTAAACAAGCTGTCACCATCGTGCTTTCCCTTTAATGGAAAAACAAAGTGCCTACACCAAGTAATGAAGGAAATAGTATAACGCCGCAAGTAAAACATCCAGTCGGGATGGGCCGTCCAAAAAGGAGACAGGGCGGTAACAAAGAAGCCTCATTCTCAATCGGAGGCCAGCGTTTTGCATAAACGATGACGCCAGCCAATCAAAAAGATGGGCGTGGCTTCAAACCCACTACAGAAATGTATCGATTAGAAGAGGCCTCGCAGAGCGAGGAGCGTATGCGCGCTCCAACGCTAGGCGAGACCTAAAAAGGGACTTCTGATGACATTGCGTTTCAGCACTGGCATGTGGCAGAGAGGAAGGTAATGTTTTTTAGGCCTGACTTGACAGAACATCTGTAGTCAGATGTTATTTGATCAACCTAAAAAAGGGCTTCAAGAAGGGCTACCAGGAGAGGGGCTTTGGCAGTCCGCAGTACAAGTTTGGTGCCTGTCCTCGGTGCAGGTGTGATCTGCATGGATTTGTAAGCCTGGTTGACGATGCAACTGTCGTTGGACCTTATGTGATCATCAAAAAATAGCAGAGTCCTACTGAGCGAGGGGTTTAGGCTCCACCCACACGTTGGTTCCCGAGTACAGGATTTGATTGGGTCAAATGTGTGTGCTTCCACTAAAAGCTTGAATTGCACTTTTTGGCTTGTGGCAAAGTTTATATTCAATAAAGAAGGACTGAGCTGATTAAGGTGGCAAGCCAGTGCTCACGGCCATAGGCCTGATCTGTTCATTACAAAATAAGATGATAATGGCACTAGGCCTGACATATGTATTATAAAAAGCATTTAAGTGTAGATTTTTATTTCTCTATATTAAAGCATATAGATGGGTATTTTGTTACATGGCATTTCACAGATAACTGTAGTACACAATGATTTTAGGTGTTGGCCACCCAGTGGGATAAACCTTGGATATAGAAGGTTTGCTCTGTGAGAATCCTTGCTAGGCTGTCTTAAAAGATATTTTGTTTAGACAATTTTAATTTAGTATACCTTTCTCATGTTATGACTGCGTGTCTGATGGTTGCCTTTTGGAAAAGCTTACGCCTGAGTTGGTTGACAAGCTATAGGCCTGTTTAGTGCACTAGAAACGTAATGTCTGATACCAACGGTTTGGTCTGCTTATAAGGCAGTTGGCCTAGCTTTCTAATTGTAAAATGCTTATGTTAAGGCCAGTAAGCTTTTAACTGTTGGTTGTTATCGGATTGTGTTACAGGCTATAAACAAGTATTTTGTTATATGTAATCTCACAGATTACCATAGAAGGCAATGATTCTGACGCTGGCCATCGACTCTGACAAACCCTGGGGGTTTTCAATGTGATGAATCTTGTTACGCCCTGTTAAGAGGGATTGTATAGTGCTTTTCAAGCGTATTTTTCTACATCTTTGTAATTTTATAAGTGCATGCATGATGGTTGGTTGCCAGTTTATGTGCACTTGAATAGGCTGGGATTGGGCAAGGTGTCAAGCCGAGGGTAAAGGCATCATCAGTTCATTGAGAAACGCTATGCAAGATTTTATAGGTCTGATCTGTATATTATAAAATGTTATGACATAAACAGTAGGCCTGACCTACTTATTGTCAAAAGCACGTGTTAAACACAGAATGCTTTAAAGAATGGTTTGTTATTACACTGTGCTAAATCCTGACGGCAGGTATTTTGTAACATGGAATTTCACAGATTTCTGTAGTAAGGGTTTTTATGTTGGGATCTGCCCGAACAGACTGTGGAAATAAAAGATAGGAGCTGCAATAATCATGGTTAGGCTCTCTTGGGAGAGGGAGGGCCTAATTCACAAAGGTAACTTACACTTTTGATAAAGTTTACATTCTTGAGTAAGTTTACTGCTTTTTGGTAATTACAAACTCCAAGTGTAAATTACTACTAAAAGAAAGTCCTCACCACACATGGCCGACAGCTGGTACTGTAACACCCTCCCATAGAACATTATGGAGGTAGGGACTAAAAAAGAAAACCCGGAGGAAATAATGTCATTTTTCTTTTTAAATAGCTAAAAATATAAATAAATATAAATTATTGTTAAAAATATAGAAAAAAACATTTAAATAGGAAAATATTTTAAAACTATTTTGAATGAAAAAAAAAATGAAAAACAAATGTTATTAACCCCTTCGCTGCGGGGGTAATTCGCACACGGCGCGGGGGCGCCGCGGTGCTCATGACGAGCCCAGCTCGTCATGAGGCACAGTGGAGCTGTGCTCATGACGAGCTGAGCTCGTCACGACCCCGCCCACTGATTGATTCTCCCGCACAGGCGGGGAATCAATCGCACCTGGGCAGGCCGCGACCGTTATTACGAGCCCAGCTCCACTGTACCTCATGACAAGCTGGGCTCGTCATGAGCACGCAAGCCGTTAAAAAGATACATTAGAGGGGTGTGGCTAGTCGCCGAGCGAAATGGCCACCGCCTAGAATCTCTCCGATCCCCCACGGGACATCTCCGTCTATCCGGACATTAATCCGCACTGCAAAGCAATATATCCATGATGGTCTACGCGCCTAATAGACCTGGGCACCAATCGGTTAACCTGCGGTAACACTTGCATACCCACAGACGCCGCCGCGTCCGAAGAAGTGCCTGCAGCCCGCACGCAAAGGATAAGCCGAGACTCACAGTGCACAGCTGCACCCCTCGACCCTTGCGGCTGGAGCGGCGGAGCTCAGGACAACACTACATAAGCACCAACCTGCGGCACAGGACGGGTGAGTCGGCCGTCTGTCATTGACAATCCGCTCCTCCACATCAATCGCCTTTACCTCCGCACGCCTGTACTGAGCAAGGCGCGACGGACTAATGCACGAGTGAATGGGCCTCCCAGCGGGACACAAACGATAGCGGTGCTGCAACAGTGAGAGACCCGCAGTGACTTATTTATTTATTATTTTAATTTATAGGGTGCAACAGCTACCCAAAAAGGGTTTCCCGGCGCCAAGCGGACTAGGTGTAGCTAATAGAAGGAGTTACTGGTTAAATAACCAGGTCTTGAGTGATCTGCGGAAGCGTGTGTAAACAGTCTTTGCGTATGGCAAGAGGAAGGGTGTTCCACAGTCATGGACCTAGGTAAGTGAAAGATCTTCCCCCCCATCCTGGATAGTTTGAACCTAGGTACTGTGAAATATCCAAGAGTGGTAGATCATAGATGGCGAGTGGGGGCATTGCTTGCTGCTCCCTCCCTCACTCCTCTGGTAAATACAGGCCTGCACAACACCTCGCCAACTGCGGCAGATACCACCCCCCCACCCCACTAAGGACAATAGTGCTTGCACAGTAGCCCAGCTGGACCTGTTGGGGCCTGCATATTCACTACACGCCACAACAGTGGAGGCACCTGAAATAACGCCATAACCACAGATCACCACAAACAGTGCAGCTCGTCTAGAGGGCATAAGTTAATCCTTTGGGGGTGCCTTTGCGAGACCCAGAGGCCCCTGCAGAACTAACCTACAAAGAAAAAACTAAATTGGCCTGTTAAACTTGGCATCTTTCCCCTGAGTTTTCGCTCTCGGACCTCCCAGTTCTGACTCTGTTTTTGCTGGCTGAGCATTTCTGCGCACTTTTCGCACTGCTGATCAGTGGTAAAGTGCAAGTGCTCCTGTGGTAAATTGTGTTATGGATTTGTGTTTCCATGAATGGATATTTATTTACTTGTTAGTCCATAGTAAAGTGCACTGAGTGTGCCAGATCCGGTAACTCAAATGCTACCAGTGGACCTGCAGCACCGATTGTGCCACCCACACGAGTAGCCCTGAAAAGGTAACCCAGACCTGCCATTGCAGAGTCTGCGCGCAGCTTGGAACTGCCATGTCGACTTGGCCAGTGCACACACTTGCCAGTCCCTAACCTTCCCCATCGCAGACACCCCTAGGTAGGCCCAAGGTACCCCTGTGGGCAGGGTGCAATGTATGTGAAAGGTAGGGCCTGCCATGATACATGTGGCATGTCCTAATAGTGAATTACAGCCAATTTCGTTTTTCACTATTGCAAGGCTACCAGTTCCCCATAGGATAGAATGGGAGGTTTGTTTATAACATCTTATAAACATAACTGGCCCAGGGAATTAGGTAAGAAAATATAATTTAGTATGCCTGAACTCAGAATCTAACGATGCATCTTGTAGTGAAGGTGATTTTTACATTCTGGGTTTGAAAATACCACTTTTAGAAAATAGATATTTTCTTGCTCAGTCATCCCGTGTGCCTCTTCTGGAATGTGGATTGCCTGTCTGGGTTTTGGATGACAGAAGGCTGGGGGACCAGAGGGGCTCCAGATGGTCTAGGTAGGTCAGGAAAGGGCTGAATAGACCTGGGCAGCGATGGGCGAAGGGGGAGGAGATTTCCTTGCACCTCAAAGGGCCTGGTCTGCCTTTGACAAGACCGTCTCCACCTCCTGCCAGGAATTCACACCAGAGAAGGCAGAACTGGTTCTGGCCGGGCACAGACACCATCTGCCTGAAAGATCAAAGGATTTTTAGATACAAATACTGGGTTCCAGACCCCTGAACTTTAGAACTCATCTGGATCAAGAAAACTGCCAAGAAGGAGAGCCGGAGAAGCTGTGAAAAGGAACGACTGCTTTGATGGGTGCTTTGCTGGGCTGACCTGCAGTGGCTGCTTCTGTCTTGGGCAGTGAAAGGCCTGGACTGGACTTTCTGCAACTTAATTTGTGAGTCTCTCCAAGGGCTTGAGGTAGAGCTTGCCCCCTGTTCACGAAGCCTCAGGAACAGCAAAGACTTCAAGTTCTTCGACCCGCAGCACTAGGGACTGTGTGTATTGTGCTGCAACCCGAAGAACACCAACTCGGCGAAGTCTACGACGCCACTGCCGACTCTGTGTCCTGTGGATACCGCAGAGGGTACCGCCGCAACGCAACCCTGGTTTCACCGAGGAATACTTGACGCAGTCACCGAGCCGCTGCTTGCACAGTGACCTGTGGGCACCTCACTCCGCACCGCCTCGCTTCACGCCTAAGCTTTAGCACCGCAGAGGGCACCGCCGCAACGCAATTCTGGTCTCACCGACGACGCCTGTTGACGTCGCAACCGAGCCGCTGCATGCACCGCGACCTGTGGGCACCGCACTCCGCACCGCCTCGCTTCACGCCACAGCTTGGGCACCGCAGAGAGCTACGCCGCAACGCTGCACCGCGACCCTGGTCTCACCGACAACGCCTGTTAACGCCGCCACCGAGCCGCTGCTCGCACCGCGACCTGTGGGCACCGCACTCCGCACCGCCTTGCTTCACGAGGACGCCTTGGCCTTCCTGACGCCGCCACTTCCTGCCAAAATCTACGACGCTGCTTGCGCCGTGGTTCAAAGGCACCGCTCATAAGTCACACGACGCACCGCATACATCCTGCACCGCAGCCTTGGCCTACCGACGCCAGCGCCATCTTCTCCAGTTCGTCAGCCGACGACAGTGCTTCAGCAACGACAACGCCGCTGCTTGCACCGTGCGTGACCTGCTAGCACCGACGACGCCATCTGACGCTGTCACCGAGCCGCTGCTCGCACCGCTACCTGGGGGCACCGCACGCCGCACCCAATGCCTGCCGGCGCCAGTGCTCTGGATTCCATCAGAGAGGAGCTCGACCTGCAACGCGAGTGACTTCAAGGGCCTCAACGTCCTGCATTTCTCACAGGTACAGTTTGCGGGTCTTCCTGACACCGTAGCTGGCCTGCGACCCCACGACCAGCCGGAACTGTTGGATTTGTTGTTCACGACGCCGTGGTAGCCTGGACGGAGCTATCCACACAAGGAACTCTTTTTAATCAGCGTATTTTTGAACTGTAAACTTTTAAGTAGAGTATTGTGGATTATCGTTTTTGGTCTTGTTTTAATTATATAAAAATATTGGATATTTTTCTAAACTGGTGTGGTGTCCTTTTGTGCTGCGTACACTGTATTACTGTTGGTTCCGTGCAAATGCTTTACACACTGCCTCTAAGATAAGCCTGACTGCTCGTGCCAAGCTACCAAGGGGTTGAGCAGGGGTTATTTTAGGAGCCTTACTCTCTTATCCTGACTAGGAAGAAGGGTCCTTATTTGGACAAAGATGCAAGCCCTTGCCAACTAGAGACCCCTATTTCTAACATTGGTTGTCAGCGGTGAGGATAGGACTTGCGTTTGCACTGGACTTACAGTGATTGATGTGCACTACTACCATATCGCAGACCATTACGTGCTACATACTTTTGTTTTTGGCCTATTTTTGACCTTGACAGTTTGAATTTGCTCACTCATCATGCCTGAATCAAGAGCATCATTGGTTGCATCCATGGATATTGCCTTTGAGGAGGATAGGTTGGAGTCCTACAACGTCAAGGAGTTGAAAGTGATTTGCAAAAACCTAAACATCCAAGTCAGAGGCCTCACCAGGAAGGAGGAGCTACAAAAGGCGCTGAGGGCCGGAGTAGCAGCCAGACAGGCCAGCAAGCAGTCTGGTACTCTCGGTGAGGAGGCAGAGGAGCCCATTTCTAGGATGGATGTGCTTTTGGGAGGGGGGGATCCATCCAGGCCAGGTAGCAGTGGTTTGTCCCCAGAAGAGCTGGAGGACAGGAGGGAAGCTAGGAGGCACGAGATAGAGCTTCAGAGGCTCAAGATGGAGTCACAGAGGATGGTATTAGAACATGAGCATGAGTTCAAGGAGCTGGAATTGAATAGCAAATCCAGCTCGGATGGTGGCAGAATCTTTTCAGATAAGGCAGATAGGATTGTGCACATTCCCAAGAATGTCGGTAGAGAGTACCAGAAGGGGGATGACATACAAAGGTGGTTTCAAGGATACGAGGCATCTATTCATATGAATGGGCTCCCTGAAAGGAACTGGGGGCGGGTTGTGGCCTCTCTTTCCAGAGGAAGCTAGGGACACCCTGATAGCTTTGGATAAGGGGCAGAACCTCACCTATGCGGACATGAAGGGCGCCCTCCTCACCAGGTACGGACTCACTCCTGAGAAGTACAGGGAACAGTTTAGGTCCAGTAAAAGGTCTGATACCAACACTTGGTTGGAATGTGTAGATTCGTTCTGCAGGTCATTGGATGGCTGGGTGAGGGTCAGTAATGAGACAGATTATCAGGGGCTTTACAATTTGATTGCATGGGAGCACTTGTCTAGTCTATGTGTTGCAGATCTGCGCCAGCACCTGGTTGATAGTAAGCTGACTGACCCCAGGAAGCTTGCTATGGAGGCGGACCGCTAGGAGTACCAGGGTCCACAAGAAAGCGTTTGGGGAAGACCCAGCCAAATGTGGCAGGGTCCCCAGCAGAATAGTGGGGAGACAAGGGTAAAACACCCGAGTTCTAAGAGGGCCCCAAACTAACACCCAGGGTAAAGGTTCCCATCCCCCCCGGAGATAAGAAACAAGGGGTCTCGTCAGGAAGGCCTGCTGAGACCGGCCCGCAAGTGTTTTTGCATGTGACCAGGTGGGTCACATGAAGGGGGCCCCAGGTGTACCAAGGGGGCACAGCCACCCACCGGTGGGCAGTCCAAGGTGTTGGCTTAGTGTAGCGCTTGGGGAGGAAGAGTACCCACAGGAGGGTGGGGACTCCGCAGAAATGACCTTCGTCTCACTAGGGGACAGTAAGATGGTCCCAGGAAACCTGGTGCCCCCTAACACAAAGAAATACAGCACCTGGGTGACCATCAATGGGAAAAGGGTGGAGGCTCTCAGAGATACTGGAGCCAGTGTGACCTCAGTCCGGTGTCACCTGGTCTCTGAGGAGCAGGTAGTCCCAGGGGCATTCCACCTAGTAATTGCTGTAGACAATTCAGAGCGCCAGTGTCAGGTGGCACAGGTTCCCTTTGAGTGTGTGTGTGGGGGGGGACAGGCAAGGGGCGCGGGAAACCGGCCCCTGAAGTGCCTAGGACTGGGAGGAGGCGGACCTTGAGGGGGGAACACCCCGGTGCCTACAGGGGAACAGGTAGCCAAACTGGGGGACATTTCTGAGCTGACCCATTGGCAGCAAGAAGGGGGTCCCACCAGGGAGGAATTCTGCAAGGAGCAGAAAGAGTGCCCTTCCTTCGAGGCTCTGCGGCGGCAGGCTGCAGACCAGGCGGCTGGTGATCAGTCCGGATCACATTGGATCTACTGGGAGAATGATTTCCTGTATAGTGAGCCTAAGGTCGCGGAGCCTGGGTCAGCCCATATGCTGGTGGTACTCCAGCATTTCAGGACCTTCCTACTGGGTCTGGCTCACGACGTGCCTTTGGCAGGACATTTGGGGCAGGACAAGACCTCTGACAGGCTTGTCACCCACTTCTTCTGGCCCCAAATGCGAAGGCAGTCAGATGGACATTGCAGGTCTTGTCAAACTTGCCAGGCGAGTGGTAAGAGTGGGAAGGAAGGTTAAAGCTCCTCTCCAACCTTTTCCAGTTGTTGGGACACCCTTTAAAAGGGTAGGGATGGACATTGTGGGGCCACTGGATCCCAAGACAGCCATGGGCAACAGGTACATCCTGGTCTTGGTGGACCATGCCACCCGGTACCCGGAGGCAATCCCTCTCAGGACAACAACAGCGCCAGTGGTGGGCCGGGCGTTAATGGGGATCTTTTCCCGAGTGGGATTCCCCAGAGAGGTGGTTTCTGACAGGGGAACCAATTTCATATCCAAGTATATGACATCCCTGTGGAAGGAGTGTGGTGTAACTTACAATTTGACCACCCCTTACCATCCACAAGGTAACGGTCTGGTAGAGATTCAACCAGACCTTGAAGGGCACGATTAAGGGTCTAACAGAACCCATGAGGCCTAAGTGGGACGTCCTCTTGCCGTGCCTTCTCTTTGCATACAGGGAGGTACCACAGAAGTCTCTTGGGTTCAGTCCCTTTGAGCTTCTATATGGTCACCCTCTGAGAGGACCTCCGAGTTTGATAAAGGAAGGGTGGGAGGTTGCTCCCAGGAAAACTCCCCAGGATGTGTTTAGTTACATGCTGGCCTTCAGAAACCAAACTGCCCGCTTCAGGAAACTCACTCAGGCGAACCTAGAAGCAAGCCAGGAAGAAATGAAGGAGTTGTATGACCAGAATGCCACTCTGGTCGAATTTCATCCTGGACAAAAAGTGTGGGCCATGGCCCCAGTGGAACCTTGTGCCTTGCAGGACAAGTGGACTGGGTCATTTGAGGTGGTGGAGGGCAAAACTGATGTCACCTACCTGGTGGACTTGCGAGCTCCAAGGAAACCTTTGAGGGTCCTTCATGTGAACCGCCTCAAGCCCCACTTTGAGAGGTCCAAAGTGAGCATGCTCTTGCCGACAGATGATGGGGTGGAAGTGGTAAGTGAACCTCCAAAGAAGGCGATGAGGTCAGTGGAAGGTGTGATCTTCTCCCCTACCCTGACCGCTGAGCAGCAGAGCGACTGTCACCAAGTGTTGGGACAGTTTGGCCCACTGTTCTCCCTGACCCCAGGTGTTACTCACTGGTGTACCCATGATGTGGACACCGGTGACAGCCCGCCTGTGAAGCACAAGACTTATAGACTGACTGACCGGGTCAAGGCCAGAATGAAAGAGGAGGTCTCGAAGATGTTGGCGTTAGGGGTGATCGAGCCTTCCAACAGTCCTTGGGCCATCCCATTGGTCTTGGTCCCAAGGGCTGCTGCACCCGGTGCCACTCCAGAACTGCGGTTTTGTGTGGACTACCGTGGGCTCAATGCCGTCACTAGGACCGACGCACACCCCATCCCCAGGGCTGATGAGCTCATTGATCGGTTGGGAGCTACCCAGTTCCTCAGCACGTTTGATTGATTTAACGTCTGGGTACTGGCAGATTGCCTTAACCGATGAGGCCAAGGGGAGGTCAGCATTCTCAACCCCAGAAGGACATTACCAGTTCCGGGTGATGCCCTTTGGGTTGAAGAATGCCCCAGCCTCCTTTCAGAGGTTGGTCAACCAGGTGTTGGCTGGGCTGGAGGATTTCAGTGCAGTCTACCTGGATGACATCGCAGTGTTCAGTTCCAGCTGGGAAGGACACTTGCAGCACCTCGGAGAAGTGTTGAAGGCGCTGCAGAGGGCAGGCCTCACAATCAAGACCAGTAAGTGCCAGATCAGGCAGGGTTCGGTGGTGTACTTGGGACACCAGGTAGGAAGCGGCCAGGTGGCACCCCTACAACCCAAGATCGACACTATTCTGGCTTGGGAGACCCCAAAGACCCAGACAGAGGTGAGGGCCTTTTTAGGACTCACCGGGTACTACAGGAGGTTTGTTAAGGGGCATGGCACCATTGTTGCCCCCTTAACCGAGCTGACTTCCAGGAAGCAGCCCAAGAAGATGATATGGACTGAGTCCTGCCAGAAGGCTTTTGATGCCCTGAAGGCCGCCCGCCATGTGCACGGCATGGCAAGGAAACTCGAGGGCGAGGAAAATGTTTTAAATAAAGTTGCAACAAGAATACAGATCCCACTGGAGGGAAATAATGGTGCACAACACATACCACAACTCCCAGCATGCACAAGCACTGAAACTCAGGGTGTGTTACTGCTTCTGTGGACTGTTAGCAAGCCTCTGATGAAAGAGCAGGAGTTCTGAAAGGCGTTGGGCTATGAAAAATGCTTGGAATGAAATGCTGGTTTGAAAAAAAAGTTTCTGATTGAACATCCCTGGCTGAACATCCCTGGCTGAATGCATCTTCAATTTTTGGGCAACACTTTGGAAATATATGGAGGGCCTTTGGTCAGCTCAGTTATATTTAGCCTGTCATTTACACTCTGCAGGAAGTTGGCCCTCTATATACTATACCAAAATGAGGTGTAATATGCACTGAGTCGAGTGGATCCCCAGAGGCTTTACAGGGGCTCAAATAGATTATACTAATGCTCTCTTTTGTGGTAGTGTGGGCGAGCAGTTGGATTATCAGAGGTCAGTGCTAAGCATTTGTTGTACACAAACAGGCCATCACTGATACACATATTTAATGACAAAATCCGATACTAATGGTTTGTAAAAATACTACTTTTAGTATATTTATTTCGTAGAACCTTAGATACTTTGTTGCAAGTAAATACATTTAGCAATATCAATGCTTTTCAATGTAAAAAGTGGACACAGTACATTTTTCAACAATACAATGTTATCCTATAGGAGGAAACGCAATCAGCAGGTAAGTAAGCGATTTATGATACTGAGTTTCTGGATAAAGAATCAGTACCATGTAAGGTTCTGGCAAGTGTCAAAACTGCACCGCCAGTGGCACTGGGGCAGTCAGGTGCAGTGGTGAAACTAGGTATTTAGTGCCAATGTTATCTAATGGAGAAAGAGGGCAATCAAGTGGTATTAATTACAGGTAAGCAGCATGCTTTGGTAACCCAGTCTCTGGGGGTTAAGGTAAGCACGGGAGGCACAAGGCAGCACCAAATGTACACCTCCAGCAGCACGTGGCAGACGGGTGCAAAGTGCCACCACAGTGTCAGGTGCCTAATGCAAACCAATGGGGAATCTCAAAGTCAGAAAAAAGGTGACAGTCTCAGGTCAGGAGGCCAATCAAAGGAGACCTACAGCTGCACAGGTAAGCTGGGATGTGTTGGAGTGTTTGAACACTGTTGTTTCATCTCCCCAGGGCCCAAGGGCTTTGGGTGCAGGGATGTCCTTTGGCATCAGAATCAGCTTATCGGTGAAGGTCATGGTTGTGTGTCTGCGTGTGTGTGTGTGTGTGTGGGTGGGGGTGGGGGGGATGTTGTCTGCAAAGGCTGCAGGCGTCGAAGTGGAGTCCAGAAAGGGGCAGCCCAAGGTGAACTCTTCCTCAGAAACGCTGGGGAGCCTTTGCTGGAACCTGGGCCATGGGTGTCGGGTGCAGAGGTAGTAGGTTTCACGGTTCTGCTTTTAAGTTGGTTTTCCTCTTGACAGGTCCACTGCCCACAGGAGATCAGGAATCTTTATGGAAGGCAGGCAGTCAGTCCTCCCAGTGTTTTGGAGCTCGCTGGTCTGCGGGACGAGTCGTTTGAGATGCAAAGTTCGAAGTTCGCAGATAGGCTGGCTCCAAGTCAGTGGCTGGAGCTTCTTGTCGTGCAAGGATCTTATCTACTTTGTCCTCTTCTTCGTAGGTTGTCAGTAATCTGAGGGTTAAGAATCGGGGGTGCCACTTAATACCAACTTCAGGGTTGTTACAGGGGTCAGAAGTTAGTAGCCAATGGGCTACCTAGCTTTAGGGTGACTTTAACCTTTGTATGCCCCAGGGATGTGGAATTCCTATAGCCCGACGCCCGGGACATATTGTTTGGGGTCAAGGGCAACAAGTTTCCATGTGTATTTTGACCTTGGGGCAAGTAGGCACAACCCCCTACATCACAAACCCTTTGACTGCCAGTCCACATTATAGATCAGGGAAAGGCTTTGCCTGCAGTTAAGGTAATATTTGTGTCCATGTGTAAATGCTGTTCAAACTTGTATTTATGGTTCATTAATACAAAACCTTTATTATTAGGGTGAGTGATCTAAGTACATGTAAGTTCAGACTGTACTACTGACAGTGGGTCCAGTATAAAAATGTGTACACACGTTTTCAATATTTAGCAATATGAGGCTATGCATACTGCTCCCAGAATGCTCTGATTAGATGCCAATATATGCAGATGCATGAAAGCAAGATTGATTATTCTTTGCTTTCAAAATAAAATGATCACAAAAAAATGCAAAAACATTTCGCTAAACTACTGTAACATTTTAGGTACCATTTTCCTGCAGCAACATTTAGTAAAATGTGTTGATGTATGCTTGTGTTTCCCAAAAATATTCATAATGGAAAATCAGTGTAACCAGTTTTAATAAAATTATGGGAAACAAAAATAAACAAGCATTGGTAAAGCAAATAGATCTGAAATTGTTGGTCAGCCTTTTGGTTTTGTCAATGCGTGACTTGTTTTGGCATGTTTTTTGTAAAACCGTATTGGTGTGGAAGCTACCGGGCCCTCATTATAACAAACACTGGCAAAAGTAAAATTTGTTTTGGTCTCAAAAAGCACACATTGCAACAGTAGTTCCTGGCACTGAACAAAATGACTATGTGTTGATTATGCTCCTTGTGAAATAACAGATTGTTGTCACTCACAGTGAAGCTAGCCGATAAAGAGAGAGAGACAGAATTTTAATAAACACAAAATGCCTTGGTTAACGCCAGACCTAATCAGGGGTCCAATTATTAAATAAAGCCTCAAAAGTGCACTCATGTCCTTGCATTAAAGTGCATATATACGACGTTCATGAATTCACAAGACTTTACAGAAGTAGGCCTATAAATAGTACTCCTAGAAAATATTTATGAACTGCATTTTAGCATGAGCTAATATGCAGGTGTAGATGTGCTCATGCGAAAATCTTAGTGTTTGCAAGTTCACTTTGCCTCCAACCATTTTCTCCCCAACCCTGAAAGAAGCTTTATGTCTGCCATTGTCAGGAGTACATTTCCAACCTTTCTTGGTATGGGAAAAGATTAGAGAAAAGTTGGTAAAAACCCTTAAAATATGCAAATTAGTAGGTTAGCACCGACTCAAAAGGGCATTCCAACCCTGGAACTGATGCTTACCTTCAGCGCAAGTATGTAGATCTGCTGAAATGTGGCAAACTGCCCCATGGACAAGTAGATATTTTATAAAATTCCACACCCCTGATGCCCATTCCCTCTGGGGAGGGGGCATATCCCTAACCCTATTCTACTGGCTAGAGTCCTCCAAAACAATATTGAGGATTCTGAAAGGAAGGGGTCACTTCAGCTCAGGGAAACTTAGGGGTGTTCCTGACTGAGAGGAGACACACCTCTCTAGCTTACTAATTCCCCCCCCAACCTTGCAACCAAATACGGGGCTTGGTCATGGGGGCATCTCCACTAGCTGGAGAGGCCCTGGTCAGCATAACAAAGGACGGGAAGTCTCACCACCTTTCTATGCTGTTCCTGTTTGGGGGTAGGTGTGAAGCACCTCCACCCAGAGAAGGCTTTGTATCTGACTCGCAAAAGTCTTCCACCTCAGGGGTAGGAAACCTGCCTAGAGGTAGCAGGCTGGTGGGGACCAGTCAGGCACACACTAGAGGGTTGGTAGTATTTTAGGGGGCATTTATGAAGTGCCCTCTTGGTCTGTTTCTCAATAAATTCAACATGGCAGGTGTGGTTTTATTATGCTGAGATGGTTTGGTACCAAACATCTTGGAATTCGGTACGGTCATCATGGAGCTGTGGAACTCGTAGTGACAATCTCCTAGCCCATGTACTTAGTATGGTTTCCCTGTGCACTTATGTCTACGAATGGATTTAGACCCTATAGGTGCATATTTGCTCATGCAGTTTCGCCCTCACATGAGGTATAGTGCACCCTGCCTTACGGCTGTAAGGCCTGCTGTAGCGGTGACTTACCTATGCCTCTTACAGTGCTGGTAGGCCTGGCACACAGGAAGGTGTGCAAGGTTGACTCTTCACATTTGTTTCCAACAAAACACGCAGGCTGCTGTGGCAGTACGCCTGTGTTTGGTGAGGGGTCTCTTAGGGTGGCATAATACATGCTGCAGCCTTTACAGACCCTCTATGGTCACAAGGCCCTTGATACCACTGATACCTATTACAAGGGACTTACATTTGAGTCAGAGGTGTGCCAATTGTGGAAACAAAGGTAAAGTTTTGGGAAAGACCACAGGGAACCTTGTTAGTAGGAACCCAGGGCAAAAGGTGGGCATAACCATGTCAAAAGGAGTACTTTCCTACAGCCTCCATCAATTACAGCAAACTCCATAGGATAATGATGGAGTCCGCATCTGTCATTGGCTCTTTTGCCTTGTGAATGGCTACATTTTCAGATCATGTGTGTACATCACCTGAAAATGAACATTTCGGTGTCCAGCTGGTTTGCCAGTCCTTCAGTTTAGAAGTTGTTTTGTAATTTTCTCCTTTTATAGTTCCCTTTTAATTTATTTGCTTCTGTTGTTTATTGTAATATTTCATAAGAGAAACTAATTTGAACATAAAGGGATATTGGTTTCAGTTATGACAAGCCATACAAGTAGAACAAAACCACATAAAAGTTAAAAACCTTGACAAAATAATGATATAAACATATTGAAACCGGCAATTGGAAAACCGGCATTCTCTAAAGTACATTAATAGTATACAGAAAGATTAGTCTATACAAGGATGTGAACTAACTCTTGTAAATTTTTAGGCCAGAAAGTTATACAGCGCTACCAGCTGGAAAAAAAACGTCTTAGTCCAATCGAAGTCATAGCGACATTGCCTCCCTACACTGCCTTGTGTTTTAATAATTTTTAAAACGAAGACAAAGGATCTGCAGGGAGATACCTCAAAGCAGAATAAAATGTAACACAGTCTCTTTGCCCCCAAATGTACAATTACAAAGATCTAAACAAAGTTTATTATTGCTCTATCTTTTAGTGAAGGCCAAGACTGGGAGTACTCACAATCTGAATTTAATGTACACGTTTTCAAAGATGATACTACAGCTCTTTGGGCAGTGCTAACCGTTCGCTAGGTTGCTGTTCATGTCATCTGCAGTGTGTCACATTTCACGTGGCCACTTCAGCTAAACCAGAAGACAATTATGGAATGACACTGCCCATAGTGTATTGTGATTTTATCATCCAAAATAGCTAACACGTTGGTTCTAACTGTGGTGGTCATGCTTGAACTTTAAAACAACAATAGACTATTTACTATACCCTTGCAAGGCAGACATCAGCTGTTATGTTTAGTTTTGTTATTGCAAGCAATTGCCTGCCATGTTAAATGGCAGCATATTTTTTTAGATAAAACCCAAACCAAAGGCAGTAGTGTAGGGCATGAAATCGTCTCACTAGATGGGGGCGTGAAGCGAGAAGGCCAATTTAACTGAGATCGTTTAGAGTCCAGGCTACAGTGAACTTCATACTCTTGTTGACCATTAACCATAACGGGTGGGGGTGATATATCTTTCGTGTGGCGAGGTGGTATCGCTTAATCAGTGAAACAACACAGGGTGGATAGCGCATTCAGGGGGAAGCCGTAGCTTGACGGTGACTGAATAAGCTTGATAATGTCATAAGGACATATAAACTGTGGTCGCAGTTTCCTTGGGTCTTCTAGTTATAGGTGTCATGTTGATAGCCATACCCTATCTCCTTACTTGTATACAGGTGCTGGGATTCTATGCTTGTCAGTATGTGCCTTCATTACCAATATAGCTATTGCTAAACTTGTCCTGGCGTGTTTTTGAATTTCATGCAGTTGTTCTAATCTTTCTGTGACTGAAGGTAGCGTAGTAGAAACTCCTGCTAAATCAATGGGAAGTGCCTGAGGATGTTATCCTCAAATCAAGAAGAAGGGTGTGTAGTTTGTGGCCGAGTGGGTGCTGTTATTATAAGTTAATTCAGCTAGGGGTAAGACCTGATCCCATTGTCCTGTGTATGTGGATAGTAAGCATCTTCGTCTAGTTTCTAGGGATTGTTTGACCCGTTCAGTTTACCCGTTAGTGTGTGGGTGGAAGGCAGATGACATGGCTCCCTCTATTTCAAATTTTTCACAGTTTTCTCCAAAATTTAGATGTGAACTGAACTCTGCAATCTGAGATGATTTTAGTTGGTTGGCCATGCAGTCTTACGATATGATCAATGAATATTTGACTAAATTCTGCGGCGGTGGGTATCTTTTTGAGGGGGAAGAAGTGTGCCATTTTATATAACATGTCAACAACTACTACAGGCCTTGAAAAATCCTAAAAATGTTACTAGACCTGCAGGTCTAGTGACTTAAATAATCTACTCAACCCAATTATAATGCTCTTGACCCATAAACGTTTTTTTAAATTATGTGATCCTGGGCAAGTAATTTAATTGACTGAGACGCCATTTTCTTCTTTATCACATATGAGAGCACCTTCAAATACAAAAGTTCAGCACGTCTGCTGTACAGAAAACCTTTTTGTTTGATTTAATAAACTAAACATTAGCTCCATATAGAATACAAATCTAGCCACATCAAGGATACACATGACTGCTGACTTGCCTCAGTCAATGAACTGCATTGTCATCAGGGCGGGGTCAGGAATGTTTCACTAATCGATCACTTTTAATAAATAACTAAAGCATAAAGTAGCAGCACACTCATTTGCATTCAACAGATTTTACATTGAAATGGCCACAGAATTTGTCACTGACATGAGGGTTTAAAACTATATAGTGTACAATGTTTGGAAATAAAGTTTCTGCAAATACGTTTCATTTGCACATCACCAACTAAATGTTTATGATTTGTTTTGCTCCTATTTAAACCTTTGTTTGCATCACACTTCTGAATTACAAAATAAAAGGTTCTTTCACAATTCTGGATATATTCTGAAATACTTGTACTATTTATTTACAAACTGTTTAAATGTTGCGTTAGAGGAAACAAAATTACATTTTACATCCTTTTTGTCAGCTCACTTGACTAAAATCATTAATTTGTAATAAGAGAAAGAAAAGTAAAAAACTTTTTCCAGGAACAGATTAGCAACAATTAGTAAAAAGACAAACTGACATTTGACCTCTGTCAATGACCAGTGGCAAATGTGTCAAGATAAAAACAAGATTTAAAGGCTTCTAATTTGCTCATTCACTTTCCAAATGAACAGAACACGTTTCTTCCAGCTTAAGTTTACTTGCCAGTAAGTGCTAAAAATAGCGCGACCTGATAAAATCTCACTCGCACCTACTAGTGGATTTTTTGAGGCATGTACTAAAATGATAGTGAAGTTATTGCTTGCTGGAAGGTTAGTAATAAAATCCAGACTAATGGTGTGCCAAGGAACGGGGGGTGTAGGCAGAGGCTGCAATAAGCCTACAGGCACAGTGTGAGTGTTTTAGTTTCGTTCACAAGTTGGGCAACCAGATACATATTCTTGTTTACCCTTCCGCAAGTTGTTTCACCAGAAGGTTGTTTTTTTTTTTTTAATTCCTTAGGGTTTTCATTATACCTGAGTGCCCTGCTAATGCTGTGTCCTGATTCCATTGAATTACCTGACATCTTAATTCTATTGTAGGGATGTACAGTTCTGAGCGTGAAGGTACAGATATTCTGTGATAGAATGGTTAGATATTTTGATCAATTCTGTTGTGTTTAGTTTTTTATATTCTTCATGTAAGGCTGCCATATATGTATCACCTTCGCTGACTGCAACGATCTTTTCCGGTGGAATGATAGTAGGGAAGCCTGATGTGAAATGGGAAGAGTGAGCATACCCCGGTCCAGAAAGAACACCAGACTGTAACTGCTTGGTCCCTGGGTGATGATGAAAGGGAACCCACTAAAGAAATGCAGCCATTGCATTTGATGGGGGGTGAGAGCCCTAACAGAGCTGAAGAATAATGATCTGAGAATACGTTGACTGTTTGTTAAGCCCTCTGTGGGTAATGCCTCCATTCAGTGAACACCAGTTTGATCGCCATAAGTTCTCTTTCAGCCACCGTATAATTTTGCTCCACCGGTAGACGTTTTCTTGGAATAAAAGGCTATGGGATGCATGTAGGCAGTTCTTAGGTTCTTATGAGATAAAATTCCTCCTCCGGCTACCTGCGAGTCATCCGACTTCAACGTAATGTGGCTGGTCTGGATTGGGATACTGAAGAATGGCTGCAGAGACTGTGGCCTAACGGCTAGGGCGGTCGACATCGGAGCTGAGGAACTGTGTTCGAGTCTCGCAAGGACGCTCAACATTCTGTGAATCTGGGCAGATCACTTAATCTACACTGTGCCTAACAAAAATTAATGTGTCCATCTGTAACGTAACTGGTGCTCATGTAAAGCGCTCCGATACCTCCGGGTCTAGTTTGCACAATAAAAAACTCCACACAAAAAAAAAAATATTTGATTACTAGAGACCACGCAAAAGATTGCCCCTTTTCTAGCAGCTGTGTTATGGGCACCACTATCTCTGAAAAGTGCGGGATGAAACGCCGATAAAAATTGGCGAAACCAAGTATCTGTTGAATTTCCTTGACATTTGTTGGAGTTTGCGGTGAGGTCAAAGAGGGAGGATCAAGGGAGCTGGCAAGACAGAGTCCTGGAAGCTGGGAAACAGATAAGTGGCAGTCGAAGAGGCTAAGCAAAGGGGAGGAGTGTGGACGGTCTTTAGATAAGACTGCTTTAGAACGTTCTAACTATTTGTAACAAGGAACAGGTGCAGATATTAGGACATGTAGAGCTGCTATATCTCAGTGCTATAACTCAGTTCCTTAACCCATCAGACACTCAATTGAACTGCAAGCTGTTAAAGTTTTTAAAGCATTATGAATCAGCCTTAAAAAGCACATCAATTTAACAGACAATATAATCATTTTTTTTTGTATCTGAATTGCAATTTTAACTCTCATTGAAGGAAGTTGTGTTTTTTTCTATGTTTTAAAAATAGTGTTTTTATGCAACATTGTTACGGTTTTAATTAACCAAACAATAAATATTTTCGAGTTAAAAAAACAAACAGGTGCAGATAATGAACTTGATGAGGCTGTCTTCTAGAAAGTGCTTTAGAATGTTCACAAATTTCACGTTCTGATTGGTTATAGCAAGGAAAAGGTGCAGATGATTAATTTGATGAGGCTGTCTTCTGGAAGGTGTTTTAGAATATTCACAAAGCTCCTATTCTAATTGCTTATAGCAAGGAACAGGTGCATGGGATAAATTTGATGACGGCTGTCTTACAGAATGTTCACATTGATGTCATCTATGCTGGTTGCTTGATGCGGATTCTTGTGGATTTTCTAGATGTTTCCATGGCGCCTGAAACCTGACTTTGCATATGCATGGTAAAACGTTTGTAAAAGCTTTTAAGCCTTTTCAAACAAACCGGAGAACAGCAGCTGAAGCTAGCTATTACTAACAGCATGTAATATGCTCAAACGTCAGGGAACAAGACGTTTGTTCATTCATAAGTGTTGGGAGGAATGATATGAGCCATGCCGGTATATTGTGATAGTCAAGAGAGGCGAGCTGTGGCAGGAACCCTGACATATACATTAATTTAAAGAAATTAGGAACACATTTTTTTAAATGTCTGTGTTATATGTTGGTTATTAGGTGTGCGTGTAAATATATATATATTTTTTAGGCCCTGATGAAATTCCTTCATTGGGACGAAAAGCGTTGGCAGTGACTATCCAAAATTGAAAAATTGGCTGGCAAATAAAGACATTTGAAAATTCTACACATTTGGAAAACAACTTTTTCTGCAGAAATGCAGGACTATCTGATTACAAGTGATTACAGCTCATGCTCCATGGACATTTGCAGAAATCATGCAACAACCGTTGTCCCCCCCTACAAATAGGGGCGAATTATGACGGCTGCGAAACCGCCACCAATAGCCTGCCGGTGGTGGTCTTACCACACTCTCAAGCAAGTTCGCGGCCTGCCATATTACAATGGCGGGCGGTTTGTTTGCGGCGGAGGGTTGTTTGCCCTACAATGGTGGCACTGTAGGGATTACAATGTCCCTTTCCGCCCGCCTTTTCATGGCGGTTTACCCGCGGGTCCCCCTTGACCCAGCTGTGGGTTGTGGGGGGGCACCTATGGTGTCCCACTACATATCCCTGCACCATGTGACAGCCGAGTAGTGCAGGGATATGTAAAGTATCCAATTTTTGCATTGCAGCGTGTGCTGCTTCCAGCAGCACCCTCCGCAATGCAAAATATAGGCATTGCAACCGCCGTGGTAGCGGTTGGATTGTAATGCCTCTGTTGGGACCGCCGACATCCTTTCGGGCGCTCCCGTTTATGACAGAGTGGCGGGCCATCCTAATCAGCCCCATTGTTCTCTTTTTAGGGTGAAGACTACCATACAGTGGTTGCAAAGACATACTGGGACATGCTGAAAGCTTCCCTGGGGATGTATTCCGCCCATTGCTTACTATTGGCTTTGTATCTCAATTAGCTTGCTTTCGATTTGCTGGCTTTATTTATTTGTTTTAGGCTGTCCAGCAGATCTTTGTCCCGCTAGTGCAGTATAGCCTGTCTACCTGCTTACCACCTCTCTGACTAGCTTCTTGTATTCTTCTAAGAGTGCTCCGTTTCTGGAAACTGTTTCTTTTTCGTGAGACATTCCGCAAGAGGGCATATGTTTTCAGATGTCTCTCTTATATGGTAGTTCAAGGCAGTAAATGTGCTGTGCTTCTTTGAAAAGGTTTCCTGACACCATTATTTCTGCTTGACTGATTCTACTTATCGCTGCTGCTATCAGTTCATCAATCTTGATGCCTGCGAGGATCAATGTTCTGTCTTCAACATATTTATTTTGATCAGTGCTCTTTACCAATGGCCTAATTTAAACAATCCTCTTCCGCAATTTAACACCCATGCCATAGGCATTGGAAGTATGGGGTTAGGTGGGATGCTGAAGCACCCCCAACACAACTATTCTGGACTTCAGAAGTGCATGAGCAATAAATAAGCTTTAAAAATGTTGTTTATATCGTCACATTTGCTGTGCACTCAAACAAGGGTCAAATGTTAGGATCTGTCGTCCAAAGGAGCTTGGTGTTCTCTGACTGCAAAGTGAAATGATTTATGGGACAATCTTGCTGGGTACTGACATGTGTAAGGAAAAACTGTAGGATGTTCTTTCTAGCACACAAAAAAAGTTACATTCCAGTAAATGAAGTGTACATATTTTACAGAATATATCAGAATTAGAAAAGCGCAAATAAACCAAAAGCTTCTGTAATTCTGAAGCGTGGTAGAAACAAATATTTTATTTACAATCAAAACAAAATCAATAAACTAAGTGATTACGATTTTCACACACTATAGTTTGTGTGCTGAATAGTTTTATTAGTAGCCTGTGCAAATGTAATGGTCATTTCAGTGGAAACATTTTTTACGTAACAGACTGTGTGCTACCACACCTTGCATTAGTAATATATTTGCGACAGTGTGCTCCAAAATGTACACCATCTTCATACTTCATCCTTACCACTCTCCTACTGAATACATGTGTTACACTTGTTATTTGTGTGACACATGAATTTTTCACTTTGACTTCAGTAGTATAACATTAATGGCAGCAGCCCACCTCTGAAAATTGTTCCAGCACCACTAGCACATGCCAATTACGAAATGTCAATCGCACATGAGCCCTTGTTGGTATATTTCTTCTCAACTATCCTGCAGATAATGTAGGAAGCAGCATACTGCAATTTACATATAATGTGTTCATATATCTGCTGCGCATTTCTCAGCTTCTACTTTCATATTAAGTCCTGGAAAAGACTAGTCTTAATTAATGAAGCATATGTACAAATTACTGTATTACTATCTGTAATTCACATCTTGACAAAACATAATAACGGATGTTAATGGGACCTACTGAAAACAGTACAGGAAAACATTCAGAAGCCTTTTCACAAGAATCTAAAAATACACCGTGATATAATCAAAAGCAATAAAGGAACTGCGTGCAGACACTGGACACAACAATTAGATGAAACACCCAAAATGCTCATTTTACCAACAACACTTACAGTGCAAGTGTCAGTAAAGCAGGGAGTCTACGTCAGTGTGTTTTTTATAGCACTTACTACCTTAACTGAGCCTGTTTCTAAGCATTCCTAATATTTACAGACAATAGACTAAAGGGATAAGGAGGCTGTGAGGCCTACGATTTTATTTTATTCCAGTTCAATAATTCAAGCTATTTCCTTTGCACACTTGACTTGCAAAAAGTAGCGATAGCAAGCAGGATTGGCCCACCCCAGGGCGAGGTAGATGGATAACTAAGAGACAGCATAACACAGTACTGTCCAATCAGCATCTCGTCGAGACTAGGGGCATAATTTCGAGAGCAGTATGGACTGAAACCCTCAAAATATATCCACGAGTCCACACCATGTACATTTTTTGCTTCACCTACACCCACCTTAAATCTACCTTTCCCCTGAACCCCACTCTGCTGGCATCAATACAGCCCCAGGCCACAGCACAGACCGTACTTTTTTGCCCCTGGGAAAATGATTTCGGGACCCATGCTGTACATCATTACTAAAAACCACTGCGAAAGCCAACCGGTCACAAAGGCGAGATCTATTGGCTTTGCCAATGCTTGTTTGGTTTTGTCAGGGTCCGGCCCTGGCTGGTCTGAGCGCACTCCCTCTCTTCTGAACAGGCCTCCTGACCAATCGCCTGCCCCTCACAGCTGAATCTCTAAACTTGACCCCTTATCCCCTGTCCCTCACAAATGAATCCTACTGATCGCCTACCCCTCAGCGCCGAAACTCTAAAACCCGTTCTTCGTCACTGATCCAGCTTCCTCTTCTATGGCCTTCAAACTGAGAGACGTTGCGAAAATTATATCTCAGCCTTGTAAATATAAAGCTTTAGAGATATTTGTATGTTCAAAGGTACCATACAAACAAAGTAATTCCTATTGTCTTACGTACCTCTGAAAATCTAACCAAAACTAGATGATATCTGCCCTTGCTTATCACCAGAGCACGCCAGTACCTCTCTCTATAATAAACACCAACACCTATCTATTCTGCCTGTTTCACGAACGCCCTCCATCCTCCCATCTCAGCTCATGCACCCGGCCTCTGCTCCTCCCCGTCAGTCCTGTTTGTCTGTCTGTCCGTCCCTCTTCTTGCGAGCCATATCACCTACTACCCGCTAGATGGCGCTTGCTGCTCTCTGCTGGGCCCCGAGTCTTGTGCATTAAACATGCCGCACCGCTGGCCCTGCGTCCTCCACGGGCCCCCCGCTTCTCACTTACCCGCAGCGGGCTGCTCTTCCCGCTTCACAGGGCTGTGGGCAGGGGAAGCCATGCTCGCGAAGCCCGGCTCTCTGTCCAGGAGGTGGGGGGTCTCCCACCCCGGTAGGTGGCTCCTCCACGGGGCCTCCGCCGCAGCTCGGGGCCTCGGGCCCGGCTTCTCCCCGTGCTCTCACCGAATCCAGCTGCGCTCCCGGGCCCCGGCTTTTGATTTCGGTGGTGACTGGGCGCGGTGTTGGAGGGGGAGAGCGCCCGAAGGGGCTTCAATTGTGGCCCGCGATGAGGCAGGGACCGCGCGATATCTGCAGTACGAGAAGATGGAGGAGGGCCCTGTACACACTGGGGGCAAGGAGGGGCCACTGCGGGCCTGCGAGGGGGAGGAGCCGAGGAGGGAGAGAACGGAGAGGCCCCTGACCCGGGGAGGGGCCGGGGATGAGGAGAGGCCCCAGGGGCCGGGGGGCAGGCTCAGAACCGCAGCGGGGTGGGAAGGGAGGGCCCCTGTTGAGGCGAGCGCGTGAAAGAGCCCTCAGGGGCCTGAGGCGGAGCTACAGCAGCGCAAGGCGAGGGGACGCGAAAATATACATCTGTCTTATAGACATATATATCGCGCCTCGGGACCTTAATAAGGCGCACCGGCACAGGGAGCAGTATAATGAATTAAATAGATGCATATATATCCGTATTCCCACTCGATTGTGCTGTACATTATACATCATAGAGAATCCACAGAAGCCACAGCTTCACACGTAAGGAGGTTTTACAAAATGCGCACGCACACACAAACGCAGGGCCAAGTGGATAATTCTTCGACAGCGCCGATGTCGTTAAAATACTGACTTCAACATGAATATATCGTAAGTTTGATGTGCAGGTGATGTCTGTAAGACAGCGCGGGCTACACATGGGAGTTGCAGACTCGCCACGAAGATGTAGTAATAATGAAACGCAGAGTATTATAGAAACTAATAGAAGTATATTATAACATTCCCTAGATTAAGCGGAGCAGAAGGACTAAGTATTAGGCGACCTTTTATACAGAATAAAATACAAATACATAACGGTTTTTGCGTACAAGGTTTGTATAAAACACATCAAGTGTTCGATGCAGTAGTTTCAACAGTACCATAAAATATGACATTATAAAAAATATATGGAAATGTTTTTGTTTATTGGCTTTTGTATCGGGCCCTTGTATACACAATAACGCTTCACAGCGCATATACATTTAGACGGGGAGTCAGGGTACAGTATGAGGAATAGTTTGTAGGGAATATAAAATGACATCAAAGCCATTTGGACAGGGATGTGCTGGACAAGTGACAGGCACGTTTATGAAGCCGAACAATGGACTACCGTACACCCCTGAAGAATTACTCAAAACGGCAATGTCCATCAATACAAACATGTATGCATGTAATGCTCTACATACAACCATAACATGTTTGACATAGCTGGTTTCTCCCATTGTAATAAATCATCAGTGGTCTGTCAAACCACTTTAACTCTTGTCAATAAGTAACTTAGAATCATAAAGGGCGCCCACATTTCCAAAGTCCCCAAACCCTAAAATCGTAGTAAGCACTGTACATACAATTTATGTTGAGCAGTAGAAGCGGGTACCTGATTAGGTAATTTAGAAAGTAAGGTAGAACGGACACGTGTTCAGGTTTTGGCTTAAGAATCAAGGAGACTTTAGTGTGCGCTGAGAATCTTCAACTGCTGTGATATTGCTAATCCCGTGTTTGCGCAAGCAACAGTAATTGGTGGATTTCAAGTTGCTGGTGGTCCTTGGCACATTGACCTGGACATAATGAGCTCTTGTAGTGAATAGCTGTACTGGTGAGGCATATTGTTGTGAACATGATGCTAGATGGCAATGCAGTTTTTAGCTAAGGATCAGTGTAGTTGTGCCCTACTGGATTCATTGAGGTTTAGGAACTAGCAGACTGGAGGTAATTAGGATTTTCCATCCTAGAAAAGATGATTGTTCATCCAGATTTAAATGGTAAGTGTAAACTTTGACAGAGTGATTAATCTGGTTGTTTAACAATATATATTTACTTCGAAATCGATGCCTAAATACAGAACACATTTTACTAAAGAAGCGGGTCTCCCAAAAATGTTAGGCCATTGCTGTGGTGTGGTGAGGAGTGTCCAGCAGTAGTATGTATGTTTTGCATGTGTTGAGGGCGGTGCTGAGAACGTTGTTGTCTAGACAGAGGAAGAGAAGGTTTAAAGGATAAAAGCCTAAGGCGATATTCTAGAGACTTTGTAAGACTCAAGCAAAGCTATATTCATGAGGTAAAAGCTTTGCTGGCATCAACTATAGTCTTTCAGTTGCCCTACCAAAGTCCACATTAAAGCGTTCTTTACCAATTTAGTAGTGTAAGGATATTGCTCCTACTTAGGCTAAGATACATCAGAATGGGGATCCTGGGGTGTGCCTCTCAACGCAGCCAAAGGCGCACGCCATACAGTTCTGCTGCCATTAGTGTAAATGTTGTGTGCAGCTTCTCTCCATAGCCGAGAGGTACTCCAAAAAATCTAGCTATAGTGATGGTGTCTGGTATGGGTTGTGCAAGGAGCCAGGTCTTGGCCGCCAAGATCAGAGCTTAGTAGGGCATGCTGTATAAACAAAGGATAACACTAGAGAGTAGGCACAGTAAAGTGATGACGTTCAAGTAAGGACCCTAACAGATTATCTCACTCAAGCTCTGCAAAAACAGAGGGCAGGTCCATTCCTTCAATGGGCTTTCATTGGTGCCTGCTGTTTTGCCCGCAATTGGTTAGTTCTGGATGCACTGGGGTGGGAATTCGTCCTTCAATGTGCACCTTGACACGATGGAGCTCAGAACACCATAATACTACCTCCAGTGTCCCGCAGTACTGGACAAGCGCGGGTCGCAGCTAGACATTCACCCAGGCGAAGACCGGGCCCATCTTAGCCCTTCATAGACCGGAGAAGGCACAAAGGTGCTTCTATTCACTTAGCTTTTATTCTCCTGTAGTGCTATCACCAGGTATTTTGAACTTGAGAATGGGGAAGAAACAGGGGGTGGGACTTTGTCTATACCCGGTCTAACAAATGTACATCTATTGATTGGGTGTTAGAGAGGGCATATGATGTAGTATCCACCAAGATTGCTCTCTCAGAAAGGAAATTATCTTTGAACCTTCATTCTCCTTCTGTAGCCCCTCTCTATTATACGTGGATGCTATGTCTGAATCCAAAATGATGTCCCCGTCTCTCCAAGATGCTCCTTACAACTCAAAACACCACCCTAAGAACGTCTTCACAGTCTTGTTCAAGAGATCCCAGTTTGCTGGAAGGTAATTCTGCATCCTTGGAAACCACTTTTATAGCCAGAAGGGTAAATCGCCCAAAACAACAAAGTAAGAGAGCAAAGGTTGTTGCCTCTCCTGTTACTAGTCATCCGTCCTAACCAACTGACAAAGCGCCACAGTGTATCGTTCATTATTACTACCAATCTGTCCAAACGATAAGTGAACCTGCGTTGGGACTTACTACTAATGTTATTTCCAAGGTAATGGAGCCATGTATTGGGCAATATAAAGATACTTAAAAAAAGGAACATGCTCCTTTAGTAAACTGACTAGAAAATTTGGATTCACAGATGAGGGCTCTTAAGAGCTTGCCACTTTCCGTCAAGGGAACTAATCTTCCTACCTCTTATCCGACGGCCCCTTTGACTAAGGAACCGCCACAGGCAGAGGACAAACCTCTTTCGACTTCCTCAACTAGCCACATGCCTAAAACCTCTCTAGGCACACCGGAGTCTAGGCAGACACAATGTAGCTCATTTAAACACAACCCACATGGCAACCTCGGGATAACCATCTCAAAATTTCCCCAACTTCCACCAGAGTGTACACCCTACTTGATGATTCTTATGGCCGTGACTGTTGCCCACAGGTACTCTTGAGAGCCATGCGGCCCTGAAAAATAAGTCTGTGCATCGGATAAAAACAAATACGAGATGCCCATATGACATAGCCGAAGACATCATCTCGGCAAGAAGAGTCCAATGGCTAGGTCTTTATTCAAAAGAACGTGAATGAGACTGTGTTCTAGTGAACTTTAAGACTCCCGCAACTGTAGACATGCTTCTAAGGCACCTGAGCAATTTGAAAACGCTTCCTAGGAAAGTAAAGGCACTCCCTTTGGGACATTTCTATAGACCTCAGTCTTTTGTTCCAAGTCTCAACAAAGGAGCATACAGTACTGAAAGACCTTTTTAGGTCTCGCCTACGCAGCGCGCAAGCGCTGAATTGGAGTGACCTCTTGGGATCACTCCGGGCTTTATTGGAAACTCATGCATGTTCTGCACTGTTTCCAATGAGCCCTCGTGCATTTAAGGCGTTTACCTTGTGGGAGCGAGCAGCAGCGCCATCTGTTTGCAATTATCGCGCCCGCGCTTCTTTGGAGTGACCTCTTGGGATCACGCCGGGTTTTATTGGAAACTCGTGCATGTTCTGCACTGTTTCCAATGAGCCCTCGTGCATGTATGATGTTTACCTTGCGGGAGCGAGCAGCGGCACCATCTGTTTGCAATTATCGCGCCCGCCGCTGCTCGCTCCCGTAAGGTAAACGCTGTAGATGGACTGCGCTTGTTCCATTAGCTCACGGTCCTCTCGCTTCTTTATTTATTTACTTTAGAACGCGGTCCGCTAACTTTAGCGGCCACACTAGGTTTATTTATTTATTTAATTTGACACACGGGTATTCTCCGCCATGCAATGCCGACGATCTCTCCTTCTACCGACCCCCCCCACCAACACAGGTTCTTCCTCTCGCCCTCAAGGTCACCCAAGTGACCCGTTCAAAATCGGATCCCGAAATAATGTATATGCAAGAAAGAACAGTCAGTGCTGGAACTTGGCCCGGAAGTCTAGTTTTTTTCAGCTTTTGAAGTCCGCGGCTGATTTGAAACCTGATCAACAAAGCTTGGGGGAAAAAGAGGTATTCACTTGAGCACATTAAAAAAACAGAAGAATCCACACGAACCTTAACATGATACAGTATTGCCAATTTCGTATAGCGTGGACTAAGCCCTTGTGGGTTTCAGAGCGCTGTACATCAGTGAACTCCTGGGGGTCGGCACTTTCGGAAAGGTGAGGGTGGGAAAGTGTCCTTGGGGCGGGCAATTGTATGCAAAGAAGAGGCAAATCATCTCCTAATGACAAGACTTGGGCTCATGGAGTGGGGGAGCACTATGAATTATTGTAATTAGAGAGTAAAACAAGGGCTTGATTAACAAGGAGTGAGGTGAAGGGCAGTCATAGGTGGGCCACTGTGTGCCTGATTCTATTAGCAGCGGTCTCTCCATTTTCGCTAGGATTCCTGCAGCGTCTTAATTCATTGCCTTGTTATTCTGTATGTAGTACGCAGTTTACACTCCCAGAAGCCTCTTGAGGTGGGGGGGGTGCAATGGGGCATGCAGCACCAATGCATAGACTAGAATACATATGTGTGGAGGACATCTGGGATAAAACTTGGCAACTTGTCAGTTCGTTATCGTTTTGTAATGTCTTCGCAAATGAGTACTTTGTTTGTGAAACACTATCTGAGTCTAGATACATTAGTGTGGTGGCTGCCCCTTTAAATCATGCCACCCTACCTTCCAGTCCATTAATGGCAATAAGATGTTCCCTTTGTCTAAGCTACACTCACTCATGTTTTTTAAACGGCGAAATATACTTGCCCTCTCTTTAGCAAACTGCAGGTTCGCTATATGTTATCTCTTCTGCATGATGCAGCAGTGTACTGCATTCTGTAAACAGCTGGTTAGCAAAAGCACAGCTAAGACGTTTAGCACGTGCTTGTGGTACACAGGTGTCCCATCAGGGGTAGTAAGAGCTATATAAATGCAAAAAGGATACTATGCAAATGAGAGGACAGGAAGGCGCGTTTGGTGTTTCCGAGAAGACTACGTGAAGTGTTCTGAGTGAGTAGGGCGAAATATGACTTATTTTATTCCAGAGGATGCCCTTCTGTACCTCGATACAAGCGGCCCTTTGTCCCAGCATTGAGGAGTGAAGCTTGACTTTCTAGCCGTTGGTATATGCACCATGCATTCAAGGTAATGATAATGTAATGGGCTGGCTTGGTGGAATTCAAAGGTTATTATAAGGTACTCTTTGTCCTTAGACTGTGTCATGCTCCTTTTGATAAGTCACTTTGTTCAAATTATGTGCCTTTTGCCTCGGTTTGTTTTTTTCCTCTGTGCCAAACTTACATTCCTACAGACTTAATACATTCTTCTTATGTACTGTTAACTTTAGGGCCACCATACGTCTTTGTTGGTTCATTCTATTTAAATCATTGTAATTTTATTGCAAAGGAATTTTTATGTAACAAGCAGTGTGCTTTGGTACAATCACATGTATTGGGGGCATGCTTCAGCGGGCACCGTATGCAACTGTCACTTATTTGTGTAAGTGAGGAGATAGTATGCAAAATATCCACATTTTCTAAACCTCTGCCTCGAATTCGCTTCTCACACACTTTTATTTTGTTTGAGCTTTTCTTATGACATTACAAGTAGTTTTAGTCAGTGTTACGGCACTACATAAAGGACGTAGGGATGGTTGGTTGCGAGTTGCCTTTTTAACACCTTTTTTCCAATTGCCTTCCTTTCGTGGTGCACAGAAGATGAACACATTCTTTAAGGTGCAGCCTTTTTGCTGTTTTTTACACACACTCACCCCGCACTTTTATCATGCCCAAAAAATATTCACTCTATCTTTCACACCTAGTGCGTAGTAATTGTATAGCTCTTCAATCCCTGGCAGCGCAGCACCCAGGATAATGTGCTAAATGGCTAAACATTTATAAGGTCCAAAGGGTGAGACCTATTGGATATGTTATACGAGAAGGGTATACAGTTCCTCTAGTTGTACAGGAGTGTGAAGAATACACTCATCCTTGGGATCGAGACAAAGTGGGGAGCAATGTCTAGTTGGCCTGGGAGTGTACTAGCATGTGTTGGATGGGGGAACCCACATTGGTGGAACTAAAACCCTCACACACCCAGCAAGCTAGGTGTCATGCTTCATCATCTGGGTTTTGCTCCTCGTCGGGTCGGCGCTGCAATTCCCGACGGGCACCCAAAGATGGGGCTCTTTAGCGGAGATCTTTTGTTCCTTGCTTCCTCTCTCCTTTTCCTCTAGGCCAATCCATAACGGAAGTATTTAGTTTTCCTGACACTTCCCTAGGGTAGTTTTTATCCAGACACCACTGTAAATAATTGTTTGCACACCCTCACAATTTTGTAGATAGTTCAATTTCACCGGTCCTGATGAATTGCCGCTGGATCCCCCTGACCTTGAGGCAAGAAACATGTTGACCATCTGAGTAGAGCAGAGTAGTCCCTGACCCATTGTGTCTAGACCACCGCCTCTCATTTCGTTTTTAATAGGGTGGTTTACTGACCGAATAAAATCCATTATTCAGACTAACCAACCCCGTTTTAAAACACACTCACTAACGTCTACACCTACCTGGCCCTCACTTGCACTCACCTTCGGCAAGGAACAAAAGATCTCCGCTAAAGAGCCCCATCTTTGGGTGCCCGTCGGGAATTGCAGCGCCGACCCGACGAGGAGCAAAACCCAGATGATGAAGCATGACACCTAGCTTGCTGGGTGTGTGAGGGTTTTAGTTCCACCAATGTGGGTTCCCCCATCCAACACATGCTAGTACACTCCCAGGCCAACTAGACATTGCTCCCCACTTTGTCTCGATCCCAAGGATGAGTGTATTCTTCACACTCCTGTACAACTAGAGGAACTGTATACCCTTCTCGTATAACTACTTCAGGGCTTGTATACTGGACCTCGTTAAATATAGCCCACCCGCTTTTATTTTTCCTTCATTTGATAGTGATTTCTTGCGCGGTTGGAAAACCGTAGGAAAGTATTGAGGTTACCTACAGTGTCAACTCACACTGTTAGGCCCACTCTGCAACAGACTAATCCCTCACGTTGGGTTAGTGGCCATTGTTCCCCATTTTCCACACAATGGATGGAGAATTAGGGATTAGTTATGGCGAGGATGCAGTCACTGACATCCTTAGAACACAGTCACTCCTAGGAGCAGACGGAACAACAGCAAGCGTGTCCCACTCGGATGACTGGTCTAACTTAGTATCCCTTAAAAAAGAATGGCTCAGAATAACGATGCACGGAGCTGTTATGACTGAGTATTTGAGGGCTAACATTGCCCCCAATGGATTGATCGTGAATATCTTCCCCAGATTATTTCTGGAGGATCCTCCATTCAAGAAGGATTGGTCCTCAGTCTCTTGGAAATGTACCCGTGATCTCCTAGTCCTTATAATTAACACTGCCAAAAGACTCGCTGATGCTTTGCTATTACGGATACAAGCCGCTGAGTCTACTATGAAATCGTCAGTACCCAACAGCACCTTCAAAACCAAGTTGGCTGAGATTAACTCAGAAATAACGGAGAATAGAGAGTATCTTCTCAAACAGAAGATAGCGAAGCTACAGAAGGACATCTCGAGATTTGACAAAGAAAAGATCTTCCCCTACCTGAAACCAGATTTCACACCTAATAGGAATAATTATTCCAGCGACGAGGAATCGAGTAACAATAGCAGGAGGGACTCCAATAATAGCAACTCGAGCTCTGGCAGTTGGGACACTCCAAACCAGAGAAGAAAGAACAACCGAACCTTCTATAATCGAGGGGAATCAATGTTCCCCGGTCCACCACAAACTCAATTTTGGCAATATCCTATGTTTCCCCCGTGCCCTCCCCAATTCTATCCAGGAGCCAACCCCCAACCTTTTTTAGGCAGAGGCTGGGGCAGAGGAAGAGGGCGAAGGCGAGGAACACAGCATGTCCAGTGGCAGGACCAAGTCCAGCCCCCGATGGAGACCCGGAGCCAACGCAGGGGCAGAAGGACCTAGTAATCAACCTTTCTGAAAGACCACTCAACAACGTTGAACTGCGAGTGATTCGCAAAGGACTGGGTTTTGTACCCACACCAAGGATAGACAAATTCAGGGAAGCATGCGAACTGCATAGTTTTTTTAGAAAGATTCGCCTAAAAGCCTTTTTTCATAACGAATCTTTTATAGATGCAGATAACACAGATACTGGGCTACATAATCCATCAACCTTTACCCCCAGCGCTGGCATGGTTCCCCCAGAAGTCCTAACCTTTGAAAAAGCGATACTCAAAGATCTTGCCGTGACACGAGACAGGTCTAACACTTTCTATAACCTCTCAAAAGAGGAAATGAATGCAGCCAGGGCTCTGGCTGACGACCACACAATCATAATTAAACAAGCAGACAAGGGTGGGGCTACAGTCATCCAGTCCACCCTTGACTATGAGAGAGAGTGTCGGAGACAACTAGGTGATCGGAAATACTATACACCTATAACATTAGACCCCACTCCTAGGTTGAAGAACGCTATCAATAGCCTTACCCTGGAGGCAGAGACTAATGGGTGGATCACAAAGAAAGAGGCCGATTACCTTAATACACGTAATCCCGTAACACCATACTTTTACACTTTGCCAAAAGTCCATAAAGGAACTTTTCCGACCCCAGGCAGGCCCATTGTGTCCGGGATCGGTTCCGTTCTAGAGCCACTGTCCAGATTTGTGGATCACTTTTTACAACCCCTGGTCCAAAGAATACCGTCCTATATCAAAGATACCAGTGACATCCTAAGAACAGTAGAAGGGTTTGAACCTAATGGGGAGATCAGCCTTCTGGTCACCTTAGACGTGAAGGCGTTATACACAAATATCCCACAACAAGCCACCCTAACTGTGATCGAAGAGGCCCTTCGTAAGGAAGACTGGACATCACCCACTCCTGTGTCTTTCATCATGGACCTAGCATCCCTAGCATTAACGGAGAATTTCTTTGAATTCAGGAACGAACTGTTCCACCAATGCCAAGGGACTTCTATGGGCAGCACATTTGCCCCTAGTCTAGCCTGCCTCTATATGGCAGCTTTCGAGGAAGAGGTCATTCAGTGCCCCACCAACCCCTTTGACGAGAATCTGATTATGTGGAGGCGTTTTATTGACGATGTCCTCATCCTTTGGAAGGGTTCATTGAGCAGATGTGAAGAGTTCTGTCGATGGATCAATATCCAGAACCCCTATTTAAAATTTACCAACCACATTTCTCCTTCCCACATAACTACTTCAGGGCTTGTATACTGGACCTCGTTAAATTCAGCCCACCCGCTTTTATTTTTCCTTCATTTGATAGTGATTTCTTGCGCGGTTGGAAAACCGTAGGAAAGTATTGAGGTTACCTACAGTGTCAACTCACACTGTTAGGCCCACTCTGCAACAGACTAATCCCTCACGTTGGGTTAGTGGCCATTGTTCCCCATTTTCCACACAATGGATGGAGAATTAGGGATTAGTTATGGCGAGGATGCAGTCACTGACATCCTTAGAACACCGTCACTCCTAGGAGCAGACGGAACAACAGCAAGCGTGTCCCACTCGGATGACTGGTCTAACTTAGTATCCCTTAACAAAGAATGGCTCAGAATAACGATGCACGGAGCTGTTATGACTGAGTATTTGAGGGCTAACATTGCCCCCAATGGATTGATCGTGAATATCTTCCCCAGATTATTTCTGGAGGATCCTCCATTCAAGAAGGATTGGTCCTGAGTCTCTTGGAAATGTACCCGTGATCTCCTAGTCCTTATAATTAACACTGCCAAAAGACTCGCTGATGCTTTGCTATTACGGATACAAGCCGCTGAGTCTACTATGAAATCGTCAGTACCCAACAGCACCTTCAAAACCAAGTTGGCTGAGATTAACTCAGAAATAACGGAGAATAGAGAGTATCTTCTCAAACAGAAGATAGCGAAGCTACAGAAGGACATCTCGAGATTTGACAAAGAAAAGATCTTCCCCTACCTGAAACCAGATTTCACACCTAATAGGAATAATTATTCCAGCGACGAGGAATCGAGTAACAATAGCAGGAGGGACTCCAATAATAGCAACTCGAGCTCTGGCAGTTGGGACACTCCGAACCAGAGAAGAAAGAACAACCGAACCTTCTATAATCGAGGGGAATCAATGTTCCCCGGTCCACCACAAACTCAATTTTGGCAATATCCTATGTTTCCCCCTTGCCCTCCCCAATTCTATCCAGGAGCCAACCCCCAACCTTTTTTAGGCAGAGGCTGGGGCAGAGGAAGAGGGCGAAGGCGAGGAACACAGCATGTCCAGTGGCAGGACCAAGTCCAGCCCCCGATGGAGACCCGGAGCCAACGCAGGGGCAGAAGGACCTAGTAATCAACCTTTCTGAAAGACCTCTCAACAACGTTGAACTGCGAGTGATTCGCAAAGGACTGGGTTTTGTACCCACACCAAGGATAGACAAATTCAGGGAAGCATGCGAACTGCATAGTTTTTTTAGAAAGATTCGCCTAAAAGCCTTTTTTCATAACGAATCTTTTATAGATGCAGATAACACAGATACTGGGCTACATAATCCATCAACCTTTACCCCCAGCGCTGGCATGGTTCCCCCAGAAGTCCTAACCTTTGAAAAAGCGATACTCAAAGATCTTGCCGTGACACGAGACAGGTCTAACACTTTCTATAACCTCTCAAAAGAGGAAATGAATGCAGCCAGGGCTCTGGCTGACGACCACACAATCATAATTAAACAAGCAGACAAGGGTGGGGCTACAGTCATCCAGTCCACCCTTGACTATGAGAGAGAGTGTCGGAGACAACTAGGTGATCGGAAATACTATACACCTATAACATTAGACCCCACTCCTAGGTTGAAGAACGCTATCAATAGCCTTACCCTGGAGGCAGAGACTAATGGGTGGATCACAAAGAAAGAGGCCGATTACCTTAATACACGTAATCCTGTAACACCATACTTTTACACTTTGCCAAAAGTCCATAAAGGAACTTTTCCGACCCCAGGCAGGCCCATTGTGTCCGGGATCGGTTCCGTTCTAGAGCCACTGTCCAGATTTGTGGATCACTTTTTACAACCCCTGGTCCAAAGAATACCGTCCTATATCAAAGATACCAGTGACATCCTAAGAACAGTAGAAGGGTTTGAACCTAATGGGGAGATCAGCCTTCTGGTCACCTTAGACGTGGAGGCGTTATACACAAATATCCCACAACAAGCCACCCTAACTGTGATCGAAGAGGCCCTTCGTAAGGAAGACTGGACATCACCCACTCCTGTGTCTTTCATCATGGACCTAGCATCCCTAGCATTAACGGAGAATTTCTTTGAATTCAGGAACGAACTGTTCCACCAATGCCAAGGGACTTCTATGGGCAGCACATTTGCCCCTAGTCTAGCCTGCCTCTATATGGCAGCTTTCGAGGAAGAGGTCATTCAGTGCCCCACCAACCCCTTTGACGAGAATCTGATTATGTGGAGGCGTTTTATTGACGATGTCCTCATCCTTTGGAAGGGTTCATTGAGCAGATGTGAAGAGTTCTGTCGATGGATCAATATCCAGAACCCCTATTTAAAATTTACCAACCGCATTTCTCCTTCCCACATTGCCTTCTTGGACCTAGACATCAGATTAGAGTCCGGGGTGTTGACAACTAGCCTCTACAAAAAACCAACAGACAGGAACAGCCTTCTGCTGTATAGTAGTCACCACCCCAAAGCACTGAGGGACAACCTACCTTTTGGTCAGTTTCTCCGTGTGAGGAGAAATTGCAGCTCTGTGTCAGACTACAAAAAAGAGGCAGACATTTTGGCAAATAATTTAAAAGAGAGAGGGTACCCAACCGTTACTATCACAAAAGCCATGAAACGTGCTAGGAATAACCCCAGAGAGGTTTTACTTGAGACCAAGACCCGGGAACAAACCGATACCTTGACCTGTGTCACTTCGTTCACCCCTTCCTCTAATAACATGAAAAAAGTAATTAAAAAACATTGGGGCATCCTAGCTGCTGGGAACCTGTCTCTGCCCCAACCCAGGTTTGCTTTTAAAAGAACGCAAAATCTGAAAGATATTTTGATCCACACCAGACCTAAAAAAGTAACGCAGAACCCCCAGGGTACTCTATGGGGGCTTCCACCAGTCACTGGACATTTCCCGTGTGGAAATTGCACATCCTGCAAACAGACGATGACTACCAAGGAATTGATTCTGTCCGACAGCTTAACCTGGACATTGGTACGTCATACAAATTGTAACTCTACGAATTGTATCTATCTGTTACAGTGCCCTTGTACATTGAATTACATAGGGATGACGACACGACCCATCAAGACACGTATTACAGAGCACAAAAGTAACATCAGATGCTTAAAGGAGACCACGAAACTGTACTGCCATTTTAAAAGTCTCCATCACACAGCAGACTCCTTAAGATGGGTCGTTCTTGAATCACATCCAGGCATTACATCACAAGCCTTGTTTAGATTAGAACAAAGATGGGTACACAGATTGGCATCTGACACAAGAGGTCTGAATGACGACATACCATGGGGTACCTTGACACATTGAGATCCGGATGCATGCCCGAGTTTAACCACCAGTCCTGTCCTCACGAGGGATACAAGGGATGGACTTAGATTCACAGTACTGACAGTGATCGGACATACCCTGTAACCCCTACAGGATATCACTGACATCCACTGACATTGCGAGTGTTCCCGTTATGCCTGTTTTAACACCAACTAGCCATTCATATATATATATGATTTCTGATTCATGGCATTATGCACACAATGCGTTGCTTTTCTGGATTAGACAGGGATACACTAGACGAGGACTTTATGAAGTTCATTATCACTCCCAAGAACCCCCTCCTGACCTCTTAGATGCACTAACACCATCTGTTACCTACCGTAACACCCCATTCCAAGATGGCGCCCATAGTCACTCTATGTAGACGGGGTTGTTTCCGAACTAATTCGTCAGATTACAGACGCCCAATCAGAACTCGCTTACACCTTACCGGATTGGTTCTTAACTGAACAGTGGAAATCAAACCACACTTCCCGGTTTCGGCGGAGCGGGGTAGGTTTGCAGACCACCCTTGGGCGACAGAACTGTAAGTAGTTACTTCCGATTAAAATCGTTAGACTGAACGAGCAGAGATCCCCTCTGCTCCGGTGGACGGCTGACCTCGGCTGTTGCAGCGAACCGATCCTTAGGCTACCTCGTGTTCTCTCTTGGGAGACGCTCGGGGCCGGGGGTCGAGTCGCTCCTCGGGCGGCGGCTTCCGGTTACCTTGGTGCCGGGGGACCTTGCTAACTTTGTCCTGACTATACCTAGCACCAGTGAGTGTGTTACTCGGACACACCTACCTGTGTGAGCCTCTTGCTTTACATTTTTGTACTACTATCTACAGTAGGCTAACACGCCACCCCAAGAGGCTCGCCATGTACCGACTGGAGCGGCACTTTCTATAACGTTAGGTGAGCATTACTAGACTTCATAACGTAAGATTTTGAGTGGTTTGGATGTTTATCACTTGACACGTACCTGCACACTGCATCCACCTATGCATGATCACTCCTGTTTAGCGCAACTGCTTTTATAGTGGACATGCATATGAGGAGTCCTTGGCTCCATACTACGAATTGTATATACATGACTAAGTGTGTGTTTTTAATGTACTGTGTTGGCTTGTTTTGCTTCCTCTCTCCTTTTCCTCTAGGCCAATCCATAACGGAAGTATTTAGTTTTCCTGACACTTCCCTAGGGTAGTTTTTATCCAGACACCACTGTAAATAAATTGTTTGCACACCCTCACAATTTTGTAGATAGTTCAATTTCACCGGTCCTGATGAATTGCCGCTGGATCCCCCTGACCTTGAGGCAAGAAACATGTTGACCATCTGAGTAGAGCAGAGTAGTCCCTGACCCATTGTGTCTAGACCACCGCCTCTCATTTCGTTTTTAATAGGGTGGTTTACTGACCGAATAAAATCCATTATTCAGACTAACCAACCCCGTTTTAAAACACACTCACTAACGTCTACATCTACCTGGCCCTCACTTGCACTCACCTTCGGCAAGGAACAAAAGATCTCCGCTAAAGAGCCCCATCTTTGGGTGCCCGTCGGGAATTGCAGCGCCGACCCGACGAGGAGCAAAACCCAGATGATGAAGCATGACACCTAGCTTGCTGGGTGTGTGAGGGTTTTAGTTCCACCAATGTGGGTTCCCCCATCCAACACATGCTAGTACACTCCCAGGCCAACTAGACATTGCTCCCCACTTTGTCTCGATCCCAAGGATGAGTGTATTCTTCACACTCCTGTACAACTAGAGGAACTGTATACCCTTCTCGTATAACTACTTCAGGGCTTGTATACTGGACCTCGTTAAATATAGCCCACCCGCTTTTATTTTTCCTTCATTTGATAGTGACCTATTGGATATGCCAATGCTTGTTCTAATTGTGGTCAGACTGATTTTAACATTTAACCTCTTTGAACCACTATCATCCTTGGATGTGCAAGACTGACTTGAAAAGGCCAATGGTGCTATGGCTTCTATGGGTAGAGAATCATCAACAAAATTGGGGGTCACAAGAGAAACACTCGGCTCTCTAGTGGATTTAAGCAGCATTATTCCAAAAGAGGGTTTCATCTAGCAATCTGCTGCACCCAGATTTGGTGCCTTTGGCCATTCCACAGGAACTGGTGATCACAATGGAACCTTAGTCCTTTCTCCAATTGTTCTCCCTCTGCTGTTCCAAGCAGAATAGCCTTGTTTCAATTTTTATGCCCCTCTACTATCAACTACTCCACCTACTATTAGCTCTAACAATAACCCCAATGGACCAATTAATATTCTTTCTTGGAATATCGCAGGTATCAAGCCCAACCTGCTGGCACCAGACTGGATGGAATACATTGAAGGCTTTGACATTTGTCTACTCCTAGAAACATGGATGATGGAGCCCTTTTATAAGCTGGGCTATACATCATACTTTGTCAATGCCATACCTTCTGCCCACAGCAGGGCCTCCGTGGATAATAATTTGGACAAAAAATCACCAAAACCTCCATATTGTTGTCCTGTATATTGCCTCCCCAGATGTTTTGGGTTTAAAAATCTGTTCCCATGGGGGGCCTTGTATGTTTTTGTTTCACGTTTACTGTAGGCCTAAAAGCAGGGGAGCAGAATCACCTACTCTATCAATCCTTCAGCAGGCTGGTCATCCAATTAACTCTAAAGATTACATTGTCATAAGAGGAGATCTTAAAATAAACTATGAACCCATGTATGGTTATGATATGATTCATGAGAAGGAAGGTGAGAGTTGGGGCATACCTGCCCTTAACATCAAGCACTATGTTCCAAGTTCAGTTGAAGCAATGCAAGTTGTCTAGTTCACATTGAAAAATGGCCTGAGGGCATGCAATGGATGGCCTTCTGATAAGCAGGGAGCTCCCACTTTTAAGAAAGGTTTATCACAATCCAAATTAGATTTTATCATAATCAAGGCCAAAATGTGAAATATGCTGGTAGACCTTTCCATTGAACATAGGGAGGAGAGTGATCATTAGCCTCTACATGCTAAACATTTGTCTCACTGGATCAATCCCCCCCCCCCTGTATCTTAGCACCTATAGCTACAACCCAAGTTATGGCGAATAATCGTAGGCCCATTAAATGGCCCTCTTACAGGGAATCAAGATACTCTTATTGATGTATATAATGCTTTTGTATAGGCACAATCGGAATCTGTTGCTCTAGCTTATTCTAAGATTCCTATAACATATACATACTAAACTGGTAACCTCTCTTAATCCAATTCTGACTAAACTCCTTCTAGGAAAAAATCTAGCCAGGTCCCATAGTACTGAAAGTAATCTCTGGTACACCAAGGGTTGCACTGAAGTCAGAAAAGAATTATCAACTGCACTAAAAAATAATAACTTACAGGAGGTATGGGCACTATGAGCCCCATATAAGAAAACAGATCAGCTTGGAGAGCTTGGGAGAATGGCTGCTGGGGTGATCTACTAATGGCTGCTAAAATGGGGGATATACCGCTCTATTCTGGAAAATAATCGCCAAGTGAAACAGGTCCTCACATTCCCAGATCGCTTGCTATCTGACTCCAGGGGTTTGGGTGGACTATTTTACCCGCTTATGTGAACAGCCTTCTTTAGACCTAATACTACAACCTATTACATCTTTACAGTGTACGATCTCTGAACTCTACTTTTCTGTTAAGGGTACGAGAATAGCAATTACCTCAATTAAACAGGGCAAATCCCCAGGCCCAGACAAAATCCCTGGCGATTTATTTCGCCATGATCTGTTGGTATGAGTTCCTTTTATCAACTGTCTGACAAATGCCGTAGCTGCTGGCATCCCCATTCCCTATACATGGAAAGGGGCTGAGATCATCCCCATATTTTAAATGGGGGATCGGGGGCTTCCTACAAACTACAGGCCTATTATCCTCCTGGGTACACTCCAGAAGGTGTATGCCAGACAGCTGTTAAATAAACTTAATGATTGGATTGAGGGTACTGAAATTTTGACCCCTTACCTAGCGGGATTTAGGCCAAAAGTTAGTACCATCGATCAAGTTTTGAGGCTGTTGCTTATCCTCTGGAAATCACGAGACTCAAAGAAGGCCAGAGTTAAATAGCTTTTGTTGATCTTAGAGCTGCCTTTGACCTGGTCCCCAGGGGACTATTATGGGCTTCTTTAAAGGAGCTAGGGCTCCCGGAGGCCCTTCTTGTCCAATTAATAAGCCTCCATCAGATCAATTTTGCCCAAGTATTCTAGGGGACAACTCACTGATAGGATTTCTATATGTTGAGGAGTCAGGCAAGGGTGCGTCCTAGCCCCTACACTCCCCCCCTATATTTGATTGATGGGATTATAGATTAGCCTAACCTGGATGGAGCTAGGGTTCCGGCACTACTTTTTGCTGATGACATCCTTCTAATCTCACAGACTCCTATGCGACTTTAACAGCTTTTGGTGAATTATAATGACTTTTTGCTCCACCAAGGGTCTTGAGATCAAGATTGTAAAAACCAAATTTATGACATTTAGACCGTACAAGTCGTTTAGGCAAGTTCTAACTTTAGCCAATGAGAATCTGGAGCGAATTCATAGATTTGAGTATCTGGGTATATTCCTTGATAGCAAATTATTGTGGTCCGCACACATTGAGGAGAGAAGGGCAACATTTCAGCATCAAGCCTCAATGATATATAGGAAATTCCAGGGAATAGCTTCAAGAGCCCTACTTCCAGCTCTTGAACTATCCAAACTGAAGGTCCAATCCACTGCTTTATATGGAGCCATGCTAACCTAGTCTCTCTTACTATAAGCGAAAATAAGTTTGTTTGTTCGCTTCTCCATCTTCTTACTTCCCTCTAACTCTTTAATCCTTATGTTTTTGGATGTTGATCTAAAAAGAGCGGGGGACCTCGCTAGGTTAAGGCCCTTTTATATTGGACGAGGCTGTGGACTACTGAGGAGTTGCGTACGTATTGGAGGGCAGTGAAGGAATTGCTAACTCTTGATACAGGCCTCTCTTTGCCGTGGTTCAAACATCTTTGCCATTGAATTAACAGACTGGATTTAGGTCACCTTTGGTTGAACCCTGGTTTATTGATGGTTACTTCCAAGTTGCAATTAAAAACATGCCATTGGGAGTACATCCAGACAAGTCTCCTTTGTTCCCCCATCCATGGTAGACTGACAAATACATTTTTGCTCATTAAGCATAGATCCTGTTTTGAAAATGCCCTGAATCTACCACTTCAGCAACTGGGTAAATTGCTTTATTTGAAATTCCGCTATGATATACTGCAACCGGGGTCTTTTGCGGCATTGTGGATACGTGCGATGTCTATACAGCTGCTTGGATTTTGTGCTCCCAGTTTGTAGATGAAACAGTACATCGCTTTTTTGTCCAGCATACAAAAAACCCAGAAGAAAATAGTCATGCCCTTTATGTAATTACCCTGGTGTCTGGAGGTATCTGGATGAACTAAGAATTTTAAAGGACGTCACATCCGCCTACACAGTTTTTGCTGTAAGCAAATATTTATTCTCAGTAGGTCTTGTTAGGAAAGCAAATGGTCTTAAATTTTAGATTAGCTTAAACTGTGTTTTAGCACTATATTTATTGTTGGCAACTATTGTGTTAGATCGTGGGGGTGTCCCTATGGATGTAGCCTTTCTATTCTTAAGATGAAAGATGGAACTGAAGTTGGGTGCACCAACTGTTAGTTGTTTTTGTATTTTAATTTTTTGCACATTTATTATTTTTTTAACTCTTTTAAAATGATTCCATCCTTAATGGAATATTTTATAGAGATTTTCTGTTGGAGCTATCCTGAAAACTTGTGTTTCTTTTATCTTATTCTTATTGTAAAATGGTATAAAATTGTTTATATAGGATTGTTTTATGATTGCAAGTTTTATGGAATGCATTTTCTTCTGAAATAAACGTACTACTACTTAAATAGGGTTGGATAAGGGAGGCCTTGTCCAGACCGCCGACAGCTAAAAAGAGGAACTGTCAAGGGTGGAGGCCAAAATCTCATGATGAGGCTAAATTAATTAAACACTCATTTAGGAAATGTAGATACACACAGCCAGAAGCTTGGCAGTCCATTCCATGTAAAAACAAACAAGTAGATTATGTAGTCCTGGTCAGGTTGTAACTCAACATTCATATATAACTATGCTGTACCTATTTTAAAAATGAATAGGATTAATTTATTTCAGATTATGTTTGAATTAAAAACATCACTCAAGTAAAATGAGCCTTTGAGACAATAATGGAGTTAGATTATCCTAATGTAATTAGTTCAGTCTGTACATTTTGTGATGTTTTAACTTAAGGACTGCTGAGAAAGCTATCTAATTTGTATCTAGGTAGTAGTCTATTTGAATTGTATGTATGGTATTCTCATTTTTATATGGTCTGTGTTAAACCAAAATATACTATTAATAAAATAGTAAAATACAGGGAAAAAGTTAGAGCTACATGGAAAGGGGCTTGATTCCTAGCAGAAAAAGCTAAGAGTCTAAAAAGAGCTTCCAAGCTTTTGTTGAGACTAGGAAAACACAAAGCTAGACATCTAATAGACTTGTTGGGATTTGGAGACCATAGGCAGTTCAGAGAAGCTGCTGGGTATAAGTACAACAATATTATTAACCCAATTTGCTGTTCTTTTTATACTACCTTAAAATGCAGTTAAATATGTAACATTATTTTTATCTCATAACAAAATATACTGCTTACAAATAAAATTCAGCAGAGTTGTTTCATTAAAAAGCTCAACAGATTTCTCCTCCCCCCGATGTATATAAAATCGCAAAGTGACTTACAGGGGTTAAGTCACATTTAACCGTTCCCCTCCTCAAACAAAAAGACTTATATCTGCACAGGATTTACCTCTTATAGGTGGCTTTAAAAGTGGCAATATTTTTTAAACACTACCACATAGCTATTGGTTTCTAGCTTAAACAGATGAAAGGTTACTAAAATTGCTGCACAAAGGGTTCAGTGCAATGGCAGTTATTTCCTGAAAGTTAACTGTCGGTCTTTAATTATTCATTTATGCAATTAACCATTTAAAGAGGTGAAGTTGTTGTTCACATAGTGTAAACATCCGGATTGAATGGACAGTAAAAGGACTTTTGTCTGCGGGGGGACAAAAATCTTATATTCGTAAGTGTATTTCAATATTGGTAGATTGAATGATTTTTTCTTTGTCATGATTTTTTACTATTAGCACTGATTCATGCTCACATCTCAGACATTGCTCTCCAAACTACAGTAGTTTCATCAGATCATTAAAACTTTAGAAGAAGCAGTAGTATGACATCTATCTTTTTAAGGTCCCTTATCTTCAAGTACCCACTAGTGCGACAAACAAAATAAGTAAGAAATGTACTATATTGTTCTGAAGTACTATTTTTAATGGAAGGTGGTGCCTTTCCCTAGTGCATAATTTAGTCAACCTTGCAGCATGGAGTTATTTCAAGATAAATCTCAACAAAAAAACTACATTTCAGACTAGTATCTGACTAACCTAATTCCAGTGTTCAGGGACACTTGATTTACATGATTCTGCTGCCGTGGCTTTTCTGCATTATTATGAATTGGCGCACTTGCCACATAATCTGCCACCTGCTGCTTAATTTGCTGATTTCAACAAAAAAATGTTTCTAGCTTAAACACATCAAAAGTTGCTAAAAAAAGAATCATATGTGGTGCCGCGCAGTAGCCAGCCCAATGCAAACGTTTTCTTATCACCCTTCTGTTGCTGAGGGCTGAATTGAGGTGTTTAACTAATTCTAATGATGTGATACCTATGCCCAGACTGTATTTATGTGTTAAAATGAAAAAAAATCAAAAACACACTGCCAGAGAAACTGGTGAAATATGCCACATAGATTGCCTTTTCTTGATGCATAATTTAGTGAAACCTGCTGCATAATTTGGTCCTCCACCTTAGTATAATTTTAGTGGCTCTTAGTATAGTGCAGTAGAGCTGAACCTACTTCAACATGCTCTTACCAAAAACAAGATTGCCAGTACCCAAAAGGTCTTCTCAAGTAGTCTAAGCAATGACAATGGTCCTGCTGCTGTTAAACAACATTGTATTCAAGGTCTCTATTAATATTAACAACCAGAGAGCACTGTGTCCAGGAATATGGTAGGGATGGCCTGCCAGTTGTCATCCTGGGCAGAGGTGACCTTACTTTTGTTGAATGCCTGCTACATTCCACACATGTGCTGGGATCAGTTCCTGGTACCTTTTCCATGTCCCTTCGAGTTGTGTGGTGAGGAGCCCAAAAGAGCATTAATGACAGCTGATATATTTGGAAACTTTGGGACCTTACCACCAACAGCAATAACTGAGGGGAGGAGGATGGCCGGGGAAGAATCTGCAAGATGATATAAATATTCTAATGCTCGGAGAAATAATCTTACCAAAGCTAACTAACTTTTTTCTACTGTTGGATACCTTTTCCTGCAGATGCTTTACCTTGTGAATGAGTCCAAAGCGATTGCCCATGGATGTGAATTGAATAGTGCTGATTAACCAAGGAGGACATTCAGCAAAGCCCTGGAAAAGTATCCTTCACTGTGTGCTTTTGCTGTGAGGCAATAATGTTTCATAAAAGTATTCAAGTAAGACCAAGTGGCTGCCTGGCAAATATCAGCCACCAGATTGCCTCTGGAGAGAGCAGTACAGCCAGGCCCTGGTGGAGTGGGCAGAAATGCCAGCCCGAGTGCCTGTCTCGGCCAAGGCTAATCAGATTTTAATGTAACTGTCAACCCCACTTGGATTGGCTGTGGGTCATCCCTTCAGCAATCTTAGCTCCAACAAAGGCCACAAAGAGGTGATCATCCACTCTGTGCAGTGTATATAAAAAAACATACATGCCTGAGATCAAGCCTATGCAGTGGCTGCTCCTCTGTGATGGGGTGAGAAGGAGGAAAAAAGGATGTAAAAGTGATGGACAAGCCCACGTGAAAGACCAACACATCTTTTGGAATGAATGCAGTGTAGATATGAAGCACATATGTTTCTGAGAAGAACACCATGAAAGAAGGTCTACGAGCCAACGTTATTACCACGAGAAAACAGTTTTTAACATCATTAGTTGAACCAGGCAATGATAGCTTGGTTCAAAAGGAAATATGTTCAACCTGGCCAGTTAGCCACAAACGTTTTGCCATCTTCCTCCTATTTTCTCTGACCTGTTTTTGTTGGCTTTAGAACTTTGGGCACTTTACCACTGCCAACCAGTGCTAAAGTGCATATGCTAGCAGTCTAAATTGTATTTGTAATTGATTTATCCATGATTGGCATATTTGATTTACTGGTAAGTCCAAAGTAAAGTGCACTGTGTGTGCCCACGGCCTGTAAATCAAATGCTACTAGTGGGCCTGCAGCACTGATTGTGCCACCCACATGAGAAGCACTGCAACCATGTCTCTGACCTGCAACTGCAGTGTCTGTGAATGCAGTTATAAACTGCCATGACATCCTGGCAAACAACCCCACTTGCCAGCCCCAGATCTTCCCTATTACTACATTTTTGGCACCCCTAAGGTAGGCCCAAGGTAGCCCCATGGGCAGAATGCAGTGAATTTAAAAGGTAGGACATGTACTGGTGTGTTGTAAAAGTCCTTATAGTTAAATACTACTCATTTTGTTTTTATCTATTGCAAGGACTATCTCTCCCATTGGTTATCTTTGGAGGTGCCTAGTAACCTCTTACAAGAGTAACTTCCAATTGGGATAAGATGGAGATTTGACATTCGGAGTCCCTGAACTCTCAATTTAAATATACATCTTTTAGTGAAGTTGGTTCGTAAATTGTGCGCTTGAAAATGCCACTTTTGGAATGTGGGCATTTTCTTGATTTACCATTCTGTGCCTCTGCCTGCCTTTAGAATGCACGTCTGGTTTAGACTGACAGTTGGGCTGTTTGTGCAGTCACTCTAGACAGTCACGTAAAGGGAGCTCAGGAGTGCCCTGCATATCCTGATGGCCCATCACCAGGCTGATGGGTCTTCCTGAGCTAGAGTGGTAGGAGGAGTTGTCACTGACACCTGAATAGGGCTGTGTCTGTCCTCCACCCCCCTGTAGTGTGTCTGGAGCCAGGTCAGCCCAACTTATCGTCCTCTCTGTGCACTTTCATTGCATGGGGCCGTGGAGATAAAGCGTTGAGGACGATCTAGGAGAGCGGTGTAGGAAGATTTCACAACTGTGAACTGTGAGGTAAGCGTGGGGTTACGGTCTGCCGCTTTTACCAGCCCAGCAAGGTGCTTCTCAGCTTCCCTTAGGTGCTTCTCAGCGTCCCTTCCCTTGGACAGAGATGTCCAAGGTCCTGTGGACTTCCACTACTATTGGATGCAGATGCCCTGTGTGACCACCATGAAGGCATTCTAGTAGAGGCTGTGTTATGATTTTCAGCGAAATAATGCTGACTATGATTTGCCTGATATTCTCGGAAGACAGGGTCCTCCAGGCAGTCATATTTATCAACCGCATATGCCACCCTAGAGCCTAAGGCAGACACCCTACCTAATACGTTTAGGTTACAGAATGTCAAAACTTCGTTCCTTCCCCCTTCCGATGCTTTTCGAATTCAGGAACTCTCGATCGACCCAAAACCCACCTGACAAAGCCACCGCCCTCCTGGACAGGGAAGGGTTCGTAGTTTTCACTGGTCCCAGGAGGTGGCATCCACCATTCCACGGTCCATTCATCAAGGCCAGTCAAATTTTACTCACCTGCATCATATCACCCGCTGCATTGCTTGGATGATTTCTCAAGGCTTCTTTTTTCAAGCTTGCTGTATTTGTGTCCCTTGTCTTTCTCCTGCTTTTCTCATCTAGTCTCCCTGAATCTTCCTGGTCTACCTGCCTCTGGAAATACCTTCTAATTAGCTCTTCCTGCCTCTCCCACCTCTTTCTTTCATCTCAGTTGTTTCTACTGTTTCTCCCCTTTCTTTTCCTGAGGACTTTGTCTTTCTTCTCTGTCTAGGGGTCACACCTGTCTTCACTTCCAGCCAGCATGTTGAGGGACGTCCTCAGGTGAGTGCTCTCTCTCACATCTCTGCCCCATACATTCTTCCAATTAGGAATCTTTTTTCTTGCTAGGTATTTAGACTTCTTGAAGAAGTCTGCATTTTCCTCTGTGGCGTCCCCCCAACTGACTTACAGTGCTGCTCACCTCCTCTTAGCAATCGGTTCCTTCAGGCCCTGGGGCTGACAAGACCAGCATACCGCTGGGATATCAGGTCCGTCAACCTAGCCGGTCTTTGACCTCAGGAGGTGTTTTTCAGGCTCTACAACTCACTCCGTCCCGCACCCGTTCTTTTCAGGGATCCAAAGATGGTCTGTGTATCTACAGGCGAGCGTCGCCATGCAGGCCTCTGCTTATCTTCATTTCCTTTGCAGCTGCAAAGCATTTCCTCTACTGTAGATAGGCCAGTACAGCTCTGCAGCTATTTCTCCTATCAGGTAGGCCGTCGAAGCTGGAGCTCCCTCGTTTCATTTTCAGTTTCTACCAGAGTGTCAGAGAATAGTGCAACACTGCATGCATGTCAACATTTCCAAGCTGGTAAGAGAGAAATTTTGAAAACAAAATCTGGGGAATTGATTTTCCCCATTGACTTATGTCGGAGCAGAGGAGTATTTAGGTGGGAGACACCTCAAATACAGCCATTTTGGGCTTAAAAAATCAAGTGTCTCCCACCTGAATTGAGTCAGTTGACATGTATGATACTATGTTTTCCTTCTGTGTATTTATGCTCTTAATCGCTAATGTCTGTTAGAAACTTGGAATTTTGGCATATCATTAGTTCAGGTTGCAGACCTCTCCAGCAAGTGCTGCCATTTTGGATTGTGGTTCCTTGGCATTCCAAACCCCATACCCCAGACCTTTTCCTTCATAGTCCGAAAATTCCACCCATCTATTACTCTTTTAAAATTCATTTTGGGAAGATGTTAGCCTTGTTGTTTAGCAAAGCGATCAGCCTGTAGTTTGTTGGATCCAACTACTCCCATTTTTTAGGTCTCGCCAAGGCAGCGCTTGCAGTGTGTCTTCAAGACGTTGTATTCTGAATATTGGCTTTAAGTCCAGCCCATGTTCTGTCCATATTATTAATAGGTACCTTTGACTGTCTTTTGTAAATGTATTTCTTTAACTGGTAATTTGTTCATTAGCCCCTCCTTAGTCATTCCCTCTCTATTGTTTGTAACCTGAACCGAACGAGAAGGGACCAGAGGCAGATAAAAGTCCAGCATTCAAGCCTCCACAGATACTGTGCGAAACAAAGGTATGCAGTTCCTATCAAGAGAGAAGGTCAAAGGCTGCCTGGGGGTAGGTGAGGGGATCTGCTCCCTTAGGAGAAAGGGCCCTCACACACCCCAAGGGGTGTCATGCTTCATTATTGGGCTGCTCCTCGTTGGACTGGCGCTGCAATGCCTAACAGGCCTTGCTGGGTGGCTCTTTGCCAGAGTTCATTTGTTTTTGTCGATGTGACGGGTGAGGTGTGATGGTGTGTGTGAAAACATTTGAGTAGATATGGTCAAAAAAATTAGAAGTAAAAATTACTAAAAGAACCCAAAATACTATTTAATAACTGGGTTACTTTGTTATGGTTAAAAACGTAAGGTCTAGCTAAAGATGGATATAATGGTCCAATCCAGCACAAGGTGGTGTTTTTAAAAAAAAGGTGAACATGTTTCATGCCCTGTTAGTGTCATAATGTTCATGGCATTTCGTCGGGATTGAAATCCTAATCTACTCGTGTAGGTGTGGAAAATAAATTAATGTAAATTATACCATACCCTAGATAGATCACACTAGTATGTAGCATACATTCAGGAGGGAAAAGGGACCAAATTATAGGAGAGAGAGTGAGCCACCAACGTATTGTCAAAATGGACGCTCACTGGTGTACCGAAGGTCAAATATTTGCGAGCACATCTAGCGGCCGGCCTACCCCTCATCCAGCCTGTATGGGAGTACAAAATATCATAACTGCAGTATTCTTAACTCCAATTCCTTCACCGCATTTCTCCATTCACACGCTCTCAGTTGCAGCCCTTTTCCCTTGCATTATTTATTAGGGTTTTAAGCCAAATAGAGCGCAATGTTCCACTTCCGTCCCATTTATATTGTAGCTGCTGTACCTGCTCTCCAAACTCCGTCTGCAGCCTCCTAACAGATTTGGGTCATAAAAATACAAGAAGGCTCTGCCAACTCTAATCTCTAAAAGGCAAACTCTCTTATTGAACATTACGCTTATATAAGCAAATTTGTAGTATGTAAGAATATTCAGAAACAATGCTTCTTCATGCAACACATTTATCAAAGCACACATATATGCATCTTTTATGAAATTACTTCCATTAATCAGATTACCAAACAGCAGAGATAAGTGCTTCAAACCAAAAAACATAAGTTAAAAACGTTCTCGTTTGCAACACCAATAGCTCTCACTTCCACCAATGTGAGACCTATTGCATAGCAAATGCTTGTTATTTATTGGTTCAATGCTTCCAAGAGTGAAACAAATTGGGACATCTTAAGACTGTACAATACAGTAGAAAAAGCATTAATGTTCGAACCCCAAAATCAGCTTTGAATAGATTGATCAACAAACCATTAAGGCAAGTAGGAACAGCAGTTCATTCATTGACCTTCAGTGCCAAGTACAAAGTTTCCTGGAAGGACCCCTCTTCTGGAATTATTTAGAGAAGTACCCTACAGATTGAACAGTTTTTGCAAAAGCAATTTGATGCTGCTCTGTTTTCAGTGACCAAAAACCTGAGGCATCATTCTTAATAATTATCATGTCCATTTCCATTGAGCACTTTTAGTCATATGCTTTTTTGCCAACCAGGTATTTAGTTTATACTGCTTTTGTATTTCACCCTTTAGTGTTTTACACTTTTCCAAATAATTTCCTTATTTAGCTTTCAAATTACACCTTGCTGTGTCTTCAGAGACTTTTAATGACACATATGTTTGCATTAGTAATTGAATTAAACACGAAAGTAGCAGGCAGGAAAAAAAGTTAGAAGACAAAGGTTGATGCAAATTAACTAGCAGACTATTGCACGTAATAAAGATACCCTCTGGAACAACTCCAGACTCTATTAAAATGGTCTTGGGCTTTACATAATATGTAAGTACATAAAACCTTCGTAAATTCTGGTAATGTTATTGCCTTTTGTGTTGACGAGGCTCTTGTATCAATTTCTCTGTAAGAACAACATAATTTGAATAGAAAATGACAGTTCAAATATTTTTGGAAAATGATCAAACATATATTCTACTAGCACCTTATAGTCGAATGACCAATGGGTGAACTGGGTAAAAATTCTTGATTGTTAAAAGAGTAAAAATGTATGCTGTGCATATAATCTAATAGCACATTAGCTTTAGTGACTTTTCATTGGGACTGATGTGTGGCTCTCGGATTAACCATGGTTAGTATGTTCATCATCAAACATGTTGCCATTAAATTACTCAGTGACAGTGATAAAATCTTTTTGATATTTATCTAGCACGTTCGCTAGAGGTCCAATTCAGTTTTTCGCAGGACAATTGATCATTCCCATTTCTGGTAGGCAACAGATATGTACGATTACAATTTGTTGATTATTTCAAATTTTATAGCTAATACAAATAACTTTACAGTCTTGGGGATTTCAGCTGTCCATTTTAAATTGGATTCTAAGAGCTTAGCTAGCCAATGGCATGATTGACCTCCTCAGTCGAGTAATGTGAGAGTATTGAAACAAATAAATGCTTTGAGTTCCATGCTTTGGGTTGTCGGTGTCTCTTGTTGCAATAAATTTGGTTAATCTATTAAATCTGAATTCACAGATTGTAATGGGTGTCTTATTTTGGCCATTGGTCTCCGCAATACTCTACTTGATTTATATGGTATACCCTTTGCTGTCAAAAATCAAAAAATAAAGTTTAAAGAAAATATGACTGCATAGATGCATTTAAATCCCCTCTACATTCTGCTATAGCCAGCCATCTTATTATGTTTTTAGCTTCATTCATCAGAAATGTTAGCCCAGAAATATTTAGAAATACAAATTTTGTTCATGGCTTTGGAAAACATTTGACAGTGTTTGAGATGTCTCTGGTCCGCTATAATATCACAGTCATAATCTCACTAACAGTAGGCATGGTTTGTAATAATATGTAGGTTAGTAACTTTATTCAGCAAACCTTTATCTGGCTCTTCATTTTTTTTTTAATAATACTATACAACTTGGCAAATCAGTTAGTTTACTACCATAATTTTCCCTTCCCACTGAAGTGGCTCCTTCTAGTATGGGGTAAGCTGCTTCAGGTAGAAACCAACTATGTGTCAGTTTCTGCCCACCCAAACCCATCCAGACCCATCTGTTAACTTTCTCAATGCCATGCTTCCCGGTGATTTTACCCCTGTGCCCCTCCCCTCTACCATCCCCTAGTTCTGCCCCTTCCCACTACCAACCACAGACCTATGTGGCACCTGAAATGTATTTCCAGTTTGGGGGGTTTATTTTAAGACACCCCATCACCATGCTACTGAAGCACTGGAAGCTTTCACAGTTTTACTACAGCAGTCTCTCACATAAGGGATCTTGGCAAAAATTAAGTTGGACTACCACCCGAACGTTTGTGAACATTCCAACAACATTTCATTCAACCTCACAGCCACCAAATGGATGTTTCCCATAATGGAACTGGTAGCAGCTGTTTAGACATTGGGACCTGTACTTTCCAATGGACTCCAAACAGGGTGAAGGAACAATTGACAGCTGGGACATTCGTCTTTGTAGCCAGTGCCCCAAAATTAAACCCTATATTGTTCCCCTCATTGAGTAAGTCATGTTTTCTCTCATAAACATGTAGAGAGATTAATAAAGTAATTAAAGACCCCCACATTTTATCTTATTTTCCCGCCCTTTTTCAGTGCTGTACATTTGCACAGATCGGTCAGCTTACACTACCCCTTCCTGCTTTTACACCAACGTTTTATAAATCCTTTCACTAGACAGATTATACAATCCATAGGTGCCAATCTGAGTTGAAACTTTTTATGCCTTCACTTCTCTGAATGGTATTATTATGTACAAATATTGTTGTGTACTTCCTATAAACCTATATAGGATCTGTGAGTTTAGACAACAAACTGTGGGATTGGTGTCCAGACTGATTCCAGACACCCCCATCTGGTATGTTTGCCTGTACACTAGCTAGCTCACAGTACCACTAGAATCCCCTCTTACCAAGGAGAGAATAGTTCTTGGCAACTATTGAACATGATATCTCTGTCCCATCAGGGATTGTGGAAACAGTGCAGTACTTTTCGCTCAAACACTCGTGCTCACTTTGTCCCAGAGAGATACACAGAATAAACAGTGGGGACGTTTTCAATAAGAATTTATTGAATCAGCGTCATTCTAGTGTAAAATAGGTGTGCTGAAACAACCATAAGACAGAAACAGATATAAATGATTATAAGCACCAACAAAGTAAAAGGATGGTAGATTTCTACCATAGTGCTAAAACAATGAATACAGGCACGTATATAAAATACATGACAGTAATAATGCGTGCTCCTACGATGCAACCCTAACTAGATGTACCTAAGTGTACCTAGCATGTATGTAGGTGTAGAGCCAAGAATCCCTCTAGGATAAAGTCAACACCATTACCTGAAGTGAGAGACTGTGGGACCCCGTCTTGGTCTCCAGATGGACACCCCGCTAGGGATGTTAGGCCACTGTGAGCTGGAGTGTCTGGGTGCAGGAACCTCAGCATCTTGCGTCAGTGTGTCAGCAGGGAAGTCCTTTTTCTCCTCTCCCTGCCACAGCAAAGATATGGTGTTTATATACCGAAAGTGGTACCCCCAGGGGATCTACTTTGCTATGTCATGTTGGACTATGATGGCGGAAGGAATGACCCTTTGTGACGTTGAGCAAGGATCGAGTCCCACACTAAGTCTGGTTAAGTTGGGTTTCATTTCTGAATGTACACGTCTCTTGTTGGAAGCCAGAGTTCGGGGTTACGGATAATGCCTTTTATCTGGTCCTGGTCTTGGCTTGAGGGTACTTCTTCCCTTCTTCTTCCTTCTCAGTCTTTCGAGGTTTCTTGTCTCTCTGATAAAAGAGGAGAGGTGCAATATTGTGAGTGCCACTTTACGCTGTTGGTCTTGGGGAAGGGAATGAGGGACCACCCAGTGTCGTGATATACGTCTAAAGACGTGACATACGTCTAAAGACGTGTGGTAGTGCTGGGAACGGGGTAAAAAGCAGGAAAGAGAGATGATGCCTTCGCCCTCACTCGCCGGCTTTCTCCCTCCTCCCGACTCACCCTGAGAAGCGTTTCTGTACCTGTGTGATCCACGCTCCTCCAGGAGCAGGGCTGGGCGCAGCACGGTGTCATTGGGCTACTGGCTCTCCCGGTACTTCAGGTTCCACAGGACCAGGGCCTGACTGGGAACCAAAACTGGCCCTGGCAAAGTGCTCTGCTGCCCCCCCGGAGGGGTTGGGGGGACGGCAGAGCTGTTTGCCAGGGCTGGTTTCATCCGATTTTGTTACAGGGCCGATATTGCAAAAACGGCCCTGTAACAAAAACGGCCCCCCTGGGGGCCAAAACCAGTCCCCATCCTGGCGCCCCACCAGGGAAATGCCCGGTGCCCGCTACGGCCATTCCGGCCCTGCACAGGACTCGCTGTAAGGAGCTGTCGTTCCTCTTCTGGCATCTCCGTCCGTTTCCTCGAGGCGTGCACGACCACTTCTCTTCCACGTCTTCCGGGTTTTGGGCTCTCCTCGTCCCGACTTCTGCCTTCCGCTATTGGTCCTGGGACGATGACGTCGGGTACAGGGGCGGCGTCTTCTGAGGACCTATCCCAGTTAAAGGGACCAGGACGGAAAAAGAGGGTTTGTGCCGTAGTCCAGTCTGAAGTGTCATCCAGCTGAAAAAAGAGGAGAGGAGGTACAGTCCACCAGTCCTCCGTATGATCGGTTCCCTTTTGGGAGATGCTGTAATTGAGACACCCCCCCCTAGGTTTCTCCCGCTCGGGCGGAGGGAACACCCGGGACAGAAAGTCAACGCTCCCATTTTCAGTTCCCTTACGATGTTTCACTTCAAACTAAAAGGGTTGGAGGGACAGGAACCACCGCAGGGCACGGGGATTATGGCCCATGTTCCTGCTCATCCATTGGAGGGTTGCGTGATCAGTATATAGGGTGAAGTGGCTCCCCTCTAGATAATACTGCAGCTTGTCGATAGGCCACTTAATGGCAAGGCATTCCTTTTCTATCGGTGGATATTTAATTTTGCGGTGCAACAGCTTCCTACTGATGAAAAGGATGGGGTGGTCGATACATTTAGGGAAGAGTTGTGACAACACTGCTCCTAGCCCATAGTCAGAGGCGTCAGTGTGGAGGATGAAGGGTATGGTGAAGTCTAGAGAGGAAAGCACAGGGCTGGTAGTGATGGCCCTTTACGGTCGGCAAAAGGCGTCTACCATACTGTCTGTTGGATTTAGTAGTGCCTGTGGCCTTACGTTCTTGCGAAGGGTATCTGTGAGTGGACCTGCAATCTCTGAATACTGGGGTATAAATCGTCTATATTACCCCAGTAACCCCAGAAAGGCTCTCATCTCTCTTTTGGTTAAGGGAAAAAGGGCCTCTACGATGGCCCTTACTTTCTCTTCCTGCAGGGCTATCACCCCATGACCCAGTACGTATTCTAGGTTTCGGACCTTCTGGAATCCCACCCTTGATTTTTTTGAGTTTATGTGGAGCCCGGCTTGGAGTAGGGCCAGTAAGATTTTTGGTAAATGTATGAGGTGGGGCTAAATACCACAATATCGTCCAGATAGGCTGACAAGAAGGTCTGGTATTCCCGGAGCACCGTATTCATTAAGTGTTGGAAAGTGGCTGGGGCTCTGTGAAGACCAAACGGGAGGACGGTGAATTCGTACAGCCCATCGGGTGTAAAAAAGTCGTTTTTTTCTCGGTCCGTCTCTTTTAGTGGGACTTGCCAGTACCCTTTCGTAAGGTCAAAAGTGGTTATATACCGTGCATCTCCCAGTTTCTCCATCAACTCATCTATCCTAGGTATAGGGTAGGAGTCAAATTTGGAGATGGAGTTGAGAGCTCTAAAATCCATGCAAAACCTGGTGGTTCCGTCCAGTATGGGGATCATTTCGATGGGGGACGACCACTCGCTCCGGGAAGGGCAAATTACCCCCATTTCCAACATGCTTTTGACCTCATCGCGAACAGCCTGTCTTCGGGCTGCTGGAATTCGGTAGGGCAATTGTTTCATGACCTTGCTCGGAACGGTCTCAATAGCATGTTTTGTTAAGGATGTTTTCCCAGGGTCGTCTGAAAACATAGATGAGAATGGACCCAAGACAACAGCCAGTGAGTGTCTTTCTTGGTTGGAAAGGGCTTCATTAATTACTTGTTGGTCGAGAGTGCAAGAGGGTGTTTTTGGTGTCGGTATGGTTAGATGGGCTGAGGTGGGCAAAGGCCCTAACCATTTTTTTAGTAAGTTTATATGATAGGTCTGTATGCGGGAGGGTCTTATCCGAACCTTATAGCTAGTTTTCCCGGCAGTACCCACTATTTTGTAGGGACCTAGCCATTCTGCCTTGAACTTACTGGAGGAGGAGGGCAGTAATACCAAGACCCAATCGTCAATGGCCAATCGCCTCCATTTCTTTCCTTTATCGTAGAAATGTTTCTGTTTTTCTTGTTTTCTCTGTAGGTGTGAATAAGCAAGATCCCGTAACTTTCCTATTCGGGGCTTGAGGTTCTGGGTGTACTCAAGAAATCCCCGGGCCTCATCAGCTTCTTCACTTTCCCAGGCCTCCTTCGTCATTTCCAATAGGGACCTCGGTTGTCTTCCGTACAAAATCTCGAATTAAGAACACCCGAGGCTACTCTGGACTTGACTACGGATCACATACAACATCAGGGGGAGGAGTTGGTCCCACCCCTTCACTGTTAAGCATCTTCTTTAGGATTAACTTCAGGGTCCCATTATATCTTTCCACTAACCCGTCGTGATGTTTTAATGTGGTTGAGATTTTGGGTCTTACAAACCTCTTTCATAAGCCGGGAGACAAAAGGGTACCCTGATGAGTCAAAATCTCCCGCGGGAATCCTACTCTAGAGAAGAGTTCAATGAGTCTATCCGAGATGTTTTGGGCGGTGGGTGTCTTTAATGGAAAAACCTTGGGGTACCATGTCGAGTAATTAATGATTACCAGGGCATATTGGTGTCCCTTCTGGGTTTTTGGAAGGGGTCCAATAAGGTCCATACCCACCCTCTCAAATGGTGTGCCTATGACTGGTAGAGGTTGTAGAGGGACTGGGGGAGGGCGATATGGGTTTCTTTTCTGGCATGTCTCACATTCTTGGCAGTGCCTTTTTATATCACCGTACACCCCTGGCCAGTAGAAATGTCTCAATACATTCTGGGTAGTGTTTTCGGTACCGATATGACCTGCAGTGAGATGAGAGTGGGAGAAGCTTAAAATCTGGTCCCTTAAGGCTAGTGGGACAAGTAACTGCGGAGCGTCCTCTCTTGTACCCTTCCAATATAATAACCCATTTTTGATGGCAAAATGAGGATAAGACGTAGGAGGGGTATTGTTATTGTTTTGCGCGTCCTGCCAGGCATATTGGAGGGTCAGGTCATTGGCCTGAGCAAATTTGAAATTCCTATCAAGGAGCCAGGGATCTTGGGTGATAAGGGCTGGTAGGGGTTTTATTCTGGGACCATCCCTCCCTTCCCTCTCATTCTTGTCATGGACGGTGGAGAGGAATAACCCTAGGAAACCCGGATTGTCGGTCCCTATGATTAGTTCTTCGGGTAGTTCCGCCAACACTCCCACCCTGACAGTAGAGGGGGATCCTCCTTTCGGGGTAAGAACTAGTATCGCTATAGGGTATGCTTTTACGTCCCCATGCACGCATCTAATATGCACCAAGGCGTCAGGTATGATCTGGGTGGGATTTACTAGATCACCCTGGATGACGGACTGCCGACACCCGGAGTCCAATAGGGCCCTGACTGATCGTCCATTTGCCTCTACACTTACATAAAATGCACTCCCCATTTCCGCTGTATACAATAAAGACTTCGGGATGTATCCAACTTCCATGGGCTCCTCGGTAGATTTTTTTCTGGGGCACAATCGGGCTATGTGTCCCCAGTTGCCACACTCGAAGCACTGTGGGCCTCTGTATGGAGGTATTTCAGGCCTCTGGGGTCGGGCTTAAGAAGTTCTGGTGGCGGTCTCTTGTTCCATTTGTCGTATTTTCCTTGCACGAGACGGTTCGATTTTTCGGGTTCCCACATGGAAGCGCGGGGTTGGGCACGGGAGAAGGTGGTGGCCATCTCGACCGCTTGTTCAGTAGTAAGGTGTGTCTGTTGATGTAACCACCTTTGGGTGTTGTATGGAAGAGCCTCTAGGTACTGCTCCAGGTAGATACGTTCCATTATCGCTTCCTTACTACTTTCCATGGGCTTCAACCACTTGCCTGCTGCGGATATGAAGCGGAAGAACAGGGTTTTTGGATTCTCCCCTGGCTTCCTCTTCTCCTTCCGGAACCACACCTTGTATGCCTCGGCGTCCATCCCCAAATGGTCCAGGATGATAGTTTTGATCCCTGCATATGGGGTGTTACCGGTGGAATTCAATACCTGGTAGGCAACCTGAGCTTCACCCGTCAACAATGGTGCCAGGAAGAAGGGCCACTTCTCAGTGGGCCAAGAGAGGCTCTGGCTGCCCTTTCAAAATTAAGAAGGAAGGCATCTGGATCTTCCCCAGCGATGTACTTCTGTAGGGAAACGCCTGTGGGTCCCTGTGGGTTACTCCTGGTTTCCCGGGTTCTGGTAGAAGACTGTTCTGCTGCTAATTTCTGTAGACCTTCCATTTGGGCCACCATGGTATCTTTGAAAATGTCTCTGTCGGCCTGGGCCGCTGTCATTTGGTGCTACACGGCCCACCTCAGCTTCTCCTGTTTTTTAACCAAGTGTTAGATGTCACGATTGCCGGCATTACTGACACAAGATGGCGGCTTGGGAACACGCATGCGCGAGGAAGTCAGGCAAGCTTAAAGCCTGACTCTCCCCTGACATCGCGCTTCGCGTTCTAGTGTTTTCCCTTTCAGGCCGTTGCACATTTCCGGTTCGCGTCGCGTTCCTCACTCCCTTCGGTGGTCCCTGTTTGTACCGTTTCTCGTTCCTGGGACTCTCCGTTACCCATGCCTGCCGTCCTCACCCGGGACCCCTGACGGCGTTCTGGTCCCTCTACCCCTCGAACTCCCTTTGCTTTGTAGACTGCCTGGTTCTCTGCCCTGTAATTGAGCTGTACAATAGGGGGGGTTGTTTCCGCTGGCAGGCCGGACAGTTGCTTCTTGGTTCCGCCCGTTGGCCGGACTCCGTTAGTTCCGCTGACTGGCCGGACTTCTGGTTGTTGGTTCCACTTGTCAGCCGGACCCCCTTACACTGTTGGTTCCGCTCCTTTGCCCTCCTGAAACCCCTACTCCAGCTGGTCTCCAGACCCCCTCCCTCTACTGTTTGCCGGGGCTCCATTTACTTCCAAGGCTTCTATTGGATACAGAAAATAAGTTGGAAACCGAAGATTACGGTAACAGCGCTTTGCGCGTCTCTTTTATGTTTACTACGTACAAGCTATTCCACGCATGAAGACAGGGGATTTTGCTTCCCTTAATGCTCAGAATTTCGCTAAGTCACATATACCTTGTGGATGCTTAGTATTGCACGAAGTTAAGAATACCACAGATCATTATTCCACGGCACATTGTTGAACGAAACTGGTGAGCAGTAATTTATATGTTTATGGATTTAGTTGTGAATTAGTAATACATTTAAATGTTCATAAGATTTACTCCTTTCACACAGCACAGTTTCTTGGACAACACTTCCTCTTTTCCCCAGCCCCAATCAGAAGAAGGGAACCTTAAGGTAATTATAGAGAGGCTTAGAGTTGTTTGCAAGAAAGAATACTCGATTGCCATCTAACACTGCCCCTTCTTTTCCAGTCTTGTTTAATACGAAAACCCCTGTGGAAAGTGAAAGACGTCGAGGGATTTCTTCCCCCTTTTTCCCTTGTTTTGTCTCCCTTCTTCCCCTGATTACCATTGTTGCTTAGGGTTTGATAAGCACAATAGGTGGTTGGGGGAGGTAGCAGACCTTTCTTCAGTTTCTGGGCGCCTCTGCAGAAACACAGGTGAGATCCTGACATTAGATAAGGGTGTCCATTATGTCGGTACTAACGGACAGGCTGCCCGCATTCACCACCAGTTGTGACGTTGAGCAAATATCAAGTCCCACACTAGGTCTGGTTAAGCTGGGTTTTATTTCTGAATATACACGTCTTTTGTAATAAGCCAGAGTTCGGAGTTACGGATAATGGCTTTTTATCCGGTCCTGGTCTTGGCTCGAGGGTACTTCTTCCCTTCTTCTTCCTTCTCAGTCTTCCGAGGTTTCTTCTCTCTCGGATAAAAGAAGAGAGGTGCAATATTGTGAGTGTAACTAGACGCTGTTGGTCTTGGGGAAGGGAGAGAGGGACCACTCAGTGTCGTGACTTACGTCTAATGATGCGTGGTAGTGCTGGGAACGGGTTAAAAAGCAGGAAAGAGAGATGATGCCTTCGCCCTTACTCGCCGGCTTTCTCCCTCCTCCCGACTCACCCTGAGAAGCGTTCCCATATCTGTGTGAGCCACGCTCCTCCAGGAGCGTGGCTGGGCGCAGCACGGTGTTGTTGGCCTCCTGGCTCTCCCAGTATTTCTGGTTCCACTGGACTGGACGTCAGGAGCTGTCGTTCCTCTTCTGGCGTCTCCGTCCTTTTCCTCGAGGCGTGCACGACCACTTCTGTTCTGCGTCTTCTGGGTTTTGGGCTCTCCTCGTCCCGACTTCTGCCTTCCGATATTTGTCCTGGGACGATGACGTCAGGTTCAGGGGTGTGGCATCTTCTGAGGACGTATCCCAGTTAAAGGGACCAGGACAGAAAAAGGGGGTTTGTGCAGTAGTCCAGTCTGAAGTGTCATCCGGCTGAAAAGAGAGGAGAGGACTGGTTTTAAGAGGTACAGGCCACCAGTCCTCCATATGATCGGTTCCCTCTTGGGAGATGCTGTAATTGAGACACCCTTATACATAGTTATTATACAGGAGATGGTAGTCCTGCTGAGATTCCAAGAATCCTCATGCAGAATGAATTAGGCTAGTTTGCGGAGGACACCCCATGTCATTTAAGCAGTACCGTAACTAGGAAAAAGGTCAGTACCAAGAACCATTATCTAGTGTAATGGCAGGGGAAATATAGGTGAAAGGTCTGGTTACTACCTGAGCCTATAACGGGGCACCTGTATGAAACATAACAATATAACACATTTTGCTGCCAAAAGGTGTGCATTCTGTCCACTGCCATACCTCCCAAAGCAATATATCTGCCATTCTCCAATCCTAATGATCCTACCTGTGGAGGGTTTGCATATCTATGCCAATTTAGGTCATCAATGTCCTTACAGAGTTGTGAACTGAATCCGAAGAATTAGTAGGTACATTGAGGCATTGATTCTTCTTAAATGTGTTTATCAAAATATATTATCAAACCGCATTGGCAAAAGTCAGCAGGCCCCATAAACTTAAATTTAATATCAGAGCTTCTGCACAAATGCAATATTCTATGGTACCCTGGGGGTCCACAACACCTACGTATGGGACCCCCGACTGTTCAGAAAATTAAACAACATTAACAGATTGACAAAATGTGTGTGTGTGTATAGATATATATATGAATTTTAATATGTGTATACATATATACATTTATATATACACTATCATATACATATATTTTTTTTACTGAAAAATAAAGCTTAAAGTAACATAGTTATGTGAATATGTCAGTGACAGCATTAACGTTTTGCACTAAATAAAACAAAGAAATTCACCAGATATATTTAGCAGAGCAAACTATAACTTGCGCCCCTGCCATGCACTGCTTATGACATAATACATCGCTCATGATATGTTCTATGACATCCTTTATGACATCACTGATTACATCATCCAATGAGTATGATATTTATTTATTTATTTATTTATGTATAAAGTTTTATATAGCGCGAACATGACCCACGAGGGTATCAGAGTGCTTTACAATACACTGTCTTTAAACATTAGATGATTGGGGTAATATACATACATTCGAAATTCGACATTCAATAAAAAAGAGGTAGATAGTGGTATATGGATAGCATAGGTGGATAATAGTCATCAAAGAATTAAAGTCTTAAGATGTGAATTTGTTCATTAGAAGCATTTTTACTTCTTTTTTGAAGGAGGTAAAGGAAGAGGTTCTGCTTACATCTGGAGGTAAGGAGTTCCAAATATTCGGTGCGATACCTGAGAATGCTCTGCAACCAGTTCTCCGTTTGCTGAAGGATTGTGGTTTCAGTAGTAGTGAACTCGCACTTCGCGATTGTCTGCATCCTCCCGGCCGCTCTAGCTTTTGTGCTAAGTGACTGGGGGTATTGCTATGCAGGGCTTTATGGGTCATGCAGGCGATCTTTAGTTGTATTCTTGCCTCATAGGGTAGCCAGTTCTGAACTTTCAAGGTCGGAAAAATGTGGTTATTTCTTTTAGTTCTCGAGACCAGTCTGGCCGCAGCATTAAGCGGTGCCCTCAGCGGGGATGGCTTGTATTTGGGAAGACCGCATAGAGTGGTGCTTCCATAGTCCAATCTTGGTAACACTAGGGCTTGTACCGCCATTTTAAGTCGGTGTGTGGGAGGAAGGGTTAAGTCGGTCTGTGGGAGGAAGGGTTTAATTTTCCTTAGGATACTCATCTGATGATTAGCTCCCTTCGTGGCATTATTGATGTGCGCCTGCATATTTAAGTGTTTGTCTAGGATGACTTCCAAGGATTTCGGGAAGTCAATGATGTGGGGAGTGCAGGCTAAGGAAGTTAGATGCTTCAGCCATAAGTCTATCTTGGGTGTGTGATTGGGGGGGTGAGATGAGAAGGAATTCCGTTTTTTTGGTGTTAAGCATGAGGTGGTTGCCAGTGAGCCAACCTTGAGTATTATGTAGAATAGTGTTGAGGGAGATGAAGTCATCTGGAGAGGAGATTTTCATATACAGTTGTGTGTCGTCCGCATACAGGTGATATAGAATGCTCGCAGAGTTCAGCACGTTTGCCGGGGTTCCAAGAGTAGAATAAAAAGAATGGGTGATAGTGCTGAGCCCTGTGGAACCCCTCGGGTGACCTGGAGGGTTGAGAAAGTGATTGCTCCATCTTGATTATGTGGGTTCTGTTATTTAGGAAGGAGGTGAACCATTGTAACACTGGGCCAGTTAGGACCATCGTGCATTCGAGTAGGGATAGTAGGTTGTCATGCTTAACCGCGTGCAAAGCGGGGGATAAATCAAGAAGTACCAAAAGACATTATTTGTTATGGTCTAACATTTTTTATTATGTCATCCATTATGTGGGTGAGTGCTGATTCAGTGCTGTGACCTTGATGGAAGCCAGATTGGTGTTTGTCTAGGAGGTTGTAAATCTCGATGTGGTTGCATAATTGAATTTGTACACATTTTTCCAACAGTTTTGCCAGAGTAGGGATGTTGGGGATAGGGCCGTAGTTGTTGAGATCTGAGGAGAGGGAGTTGGTTTTCTTTAGTATAGGTGTGACCAGCCCTACTTTAAGGCAGTCAGGTATGGAGCCTAGCCTCAGAGAGGCGTTTGCAATCTTTGACCATAAGGGTAGAATAAAGGTTTTTATCATTTTGAATAAAGAAGGAGGTAAGGGATCAGAGAAGTGATTGGAGGGGTTAATCGCTAGAAGTGTGTTATAGATTTTGAATTCAAGGATGGGCGAGAAGGTGTGCCAAGAGGCATTGTTTTTTGGAATTTCAATCGGAATACTAAAATGGTCCTTGATCTGTGAGTGAAATGTAGACTCATGAGCAATAGTTTGTGGAAGGGCATTCTTAGATTGAATTTCGTATTCAATGGTTTTTGTCTTTTCCAGGAAGAAATTGGCAAGCTCATCGCAATTAGAGGAAACCGAATCGCTTAGTTCCATAGCATTAGGAGTGTTGAGCGATTGGTGTTTGACGATTCCGAATAGGTTTTGGGACGGTTAATGGCTTGGTTCAGCTGGGTTTTGAAGAAGTCTGCCTTAGCCTTTAGGATTTTCCTGTTGTATGTATTCCTCAGTGCTCTCAGGTGATATAGGTGATCAATGGAGGGTGCTGATTTCCATAGTCGCTCAGCTGATCTTAGCTTGCATCGATCAGAGTTCAGGTTCTCATTGAACCATGGTTTGGAGATTTTGGAGGAAACGTTTTTTTCTTAGATGGGAGCTGTAGAGTCAAGAATTTCAAGCATAGTGGAGTTGTAAAAGTCTGGGAGGTCATGGACGTCAACCATGCCTGTCGTGGGGATCAGGACGGAGTTGCATCAGTTTGCCAGGGCGATGGGGGTAATATTTTGGATATTACTTTTCCATTGTTTTATTTTTGTAGGTTGGCATCTTTTTGGAATTACCTCAATATTGATGGAGAAGAAGAGGCTGTAATGGTCAGTCCAGTCACATGGGATAATGGATTCTAATAATACAATGTTCATTTTCACTATGATGAGGTCTAGTGTCTCTCCTTTGTTGTGGGTTGGACTGTCACAGAATTGGGACAGATCCTGTTCTGACAGAAAGGATTAGAGACAGCTTACATCATGATCGCCTGTGTTGTTCCAATGGAGATTGAAGTCACCCAGAAAAATCAGCTGCACTTGTGAATTGTCGTTGGATGTAATGACTTCCATTAACTCATCGATGAATGTCAGATTATCACCCAGGAAGTGGTATATTGTGTGAAGTTTGCTGGTGAGGCACTTGTCATCTGAGATGTTGATATAGAGATATTCACAGGAGGATAAAGAGATGGAGTCTGCTTGATTGACTGAGATTGTGTTACGATAAATGCAAGCTAACCCGCCATCAGGCTTCACGATTCTGTCTAGGCGGATTACATCTTGACTAGGAGGGACCAGTAGGTCTAGGATGGGAGAGGAGGAACTATTTAGCCATGTTTTGGTAAGGACGATAATGTTCAGATCATTCGAGAGGATGAGATCGTAAATGTCGGGAGCATGTTTGCTAGCAGATCTGCAATTGATGAGTGCACACTTAAGCTTGCTAGTCGAATGGGTGAGAGCAGTCTGCAATATGTTGATATTTGTGAGGTTTTCTCTATTTATGGATCTGTAGTTGTGAGTGAGTTCTCTGTAGGACTAGGTTTGAATGGTTTGGATAATGCCACATAGAGACTTAATGTTGTCTGTAGGACTGGCATAGGATATGAGGCGGTCATATGTGTCATTTTCAGATAGTTCAGCAATTACCCTCCTATGACGATACAGGTCTTTGGGGGAAGGTATCTTACTCTGTCTAGTGTATTCAGGGTGTGAATTCTTGGTGCTATTTTTATAGTTTACATAGTGGCAGGTAAGTAACATATCATTTTCTAACTAATTTTGTACAGCCTGTTTCCAGCTAATGGGTTAACTGTTTACAAAACACATGTGCTTCTAATGTATCATAGGTGTGTGGAGGTATTGAACACGTTATAAATCTTCGTATTGAAGAGTAACTCTGTGTGTAGGTGGCAGATGACGATTTGTGTTCATTAAGTTCCACACAAGTTTTTTTGGTACCACAGAAAAAGTTTCCAGCAGGGCAAAGATTCTACCCACTACATAGTAAGTATTGTAAGCAGCCTTGAGTTATTAGACAGAATCGTCTCCGCATGACAATTTCTACTTAACATAGAAGACTGGGTCCACCAGGTATAAAGCTATGTACACGTGCTTGTTTTGCTTCAGAAGATGGGCTATCTGTAAAGTTTTCACCACAGTATGAAGGCTGCAGGTATTATAAACTTTAGCATCTTCAGGCTTTGCTTATTTTAAGCGAATTGTGTCTTTTTTGCCAGCTGTTGCATAGAGTGTACACTGTTCCTAGTAGATACTTTTTAATACTCTGTATTGTATTTCTCATGAGAATTTCACTGTCTGCAAACAGTCTGGTACGGGGTAAACTCTCTCTCCATACAGTCAATACTGTTTACAGTACCCACTTTTCTACTTATATCAACTTTCTTCCTCATTGTAGGTTCAGTGACTGTCAGGGTATTGATACAGATAAAAGTTGGAACAAACATTTAGTATTTTGAGGATCTTGACTTTCTCTGAACAGTTGCATACAGATTGAACACCGTTTGCAAGAAGGATTTCCCATATGTCTGTGGTTGATTGTTAATGTGAACTACGCTACCCGTGAAGTGTATGGTATAGGGCAACTACAGCAGGGTTGCAGTGATGTATGGACCTATTTTCTTGCAACTTGGCAGTCTAAAGCTCATCAGTGATGCTGGAATACACCATCCAAAGAAGAGCAAGCAGGAGCCAGGAAAAACAGCAGCTGGGTAAAAAGAACAGGGAAAGAAAGAAGGAATGTGGTAAGGAAGGTTGATAAGAAGGAAGTTTGGATTATTGTGTAGGTGAACGAATAGGTATGTGGATGAATGAGTGGGTGAGAAGAAGAGTGAATAATAGGTGGATGGACAGATGAAAGGATGGCAGAGGAAAGGGATGGGTGAGTGGGTGAAAAGTTGAGTGAATGGATGTCAGAGTGGATGAATGGCTGGATGGCAGAGTGGCTGGATGGATGGCAGAGTTGATGAATGGATGGGTGGCAGAGTGAATGGATGGATGGCAGTGTGGATTGATGATTGGCTGAGTGGCTGAATGTATGGTTGGATAGAAGAGTGGATGGATTTGATGGATGGTAGAATGGAGGGATGGATTGATGGAAGAGTTGATGAATGAATGGATGGCAGGAAGGATGGATGGATGAGTGTATGGCAGAGTGGAGTGATGGATGGCAGAGTGGATTCATGGATGGACAGCAGAATGGGTGGATTGATAGATGGATGAGTAGATAGCAGAGTGGATGGATGGAAGGCAGAGTGGATTGATGGATAGCAGAGTGGATGAATGGATGGACAGCAGAATGGGTGGATTGATGGATGAATGGCAGAGTGGATGGGCGGATGGATGTCAAAGTGGATAGATGGCAAAGTGAATGGATGAACAGCAGAGTGGATGGGTAGATGGCTGAGTGGATGAATGATTGGTTAGATGAATGACAAAGTGGATGGATGGCAGAGTGAATGGGTAGATAGATAGATGGCAGAATGAAATGGTGGATTGCAGAGTGGATTGATGATGACAGAGTGGATGAAAGAATTGATTCATGGCAGAGTTGATGGATTGATGAATAAAAAGCAGAGTGGATGAATGGATGGCAAAGTGGATGCATGTCAGAGTGGACGAATGGATGAGCAGATGGATGGCAGAATATATGGATGGATGAATGGCAGAGTGTAGCGATGGATGGCTGATTGTCTAGATGGATAATGGATGTCAGGTAGGATGGATAGCAGAGGTGATGGATGGCAAAGTGTATGTATGAGTGGATGGGTGGTAGAGTGGATAGATGGATGGTAGAGTAGATGGATGAATGGATGGCAGAGTGTAGGAATGGATGGCTGAGTGTCAGAGGGGATAGCTGGATATAAGTGGGGATGGATGGATGGCAGAGTGCATGTATGGATAGCAAAGTGGGTGATGTCATAGTCTATGGATGGCAGTGTGTGGATAGATAGCTGGATGGGTAGCTGGATGGCAGAGTGGATGGTTGGATGGCTTGCAGATTGGATGGACAGCAGATTGGGTGGATGAACAGATGGATTGGGGAAAGATTGAATGATGGAGGAAAGGATGAATGGATAACAGAATGTAAAAGTAAACTAGTGGATATTAGCAAGTGGGTGGAAGGGTGAAAGAGTGAATTGACGAATGCATGGATCGCAGAGACAAGGAAGCTCTTCAAAGGAGAGTTTGGCTCACTTGCTTAGTGGCATCAGCGCTTTAATGTAAAGTGGTGGGTATTTAAATTTTCTGGCTACGCCCTTGGTATATGGACAAATTTGGCATATAACCTATGCTTTGTATACCTAAGGGAGTTGTTTCTGTGATGGCATTAATGGTGCTCCAAATTCTTTTGAGCTATTTTGTACTTCCATTCAGAGCTCTTTCTATACCCGTTTATAGAGTAATGTGTGCAAAAGAAGCTTGAATGATGTCATGAGTGATGTGATTTGAGATGTCATCAGTGATATAAATGATTTCATGGAACATGTCATGAGTGATGTAATATCTGAGGTTATAAGCAATGCATAGAGGGGGCGGGCGCAAGTTGTTTTTAAAAAAATACTTTTTTATTGAGTTTCACATGAGTTCTACATGACATCAATTTCTGATCCATTGTGATATATACAGCTGCAGGATCATGGTGAGATATAACATCTATATATTTTCCACAACTCCCCCCATTCCCCTTAGCTGCTAATATAGTAATGCAATGAACACCTTTATTATCATTGCTCAACATATAAACAAGCATGTAGTGTAGCTTCAGTTCCCTGCACTGTGGTTCAGCACATGCAACTCTACTTTACTAATACCTGTCTGGGGTTCTCCTGTCCCGCAAGAGCATTACAAATCTGATCCCATACACCTTTGACCACTTATTACACACACAGTGTGTTTTCCTTTATGTCTCATTGCTAGTTCCAACTCTGCTGCACGTCACTCTGGAGATTTGACGAAATCCGTGTCCAGGCTGTCAAGTCATCCTCCAAGCGCTCATCACGTCTTGCATGTTTCATTCTAACTTCCTCTGCTACTGCCCATTTGGACATATCACACAACCACCCAGCATTTCTGGGGGGAGTGGGGGGGGGGGGCGAGGGGTGGCCCATGCCTTTGATAGCAATCCGTTGTTTAGCCAGTTCCAAGAGCAGCATTCGGAAATTGCAGCTAAGTTTCTTTTTCAATGGCGCAGGGATCAGACTCAGCAGTATCGCCCGTGGGTTATGCGGGACCTCCCATCTCGTTGCCTGGGAGCAACTCCTTACCATATGAACAAAGTATGCATCAAGGGTTCCACACCGTGGACATCTGTCAGGCCGTGTGGTGTAAATGTTGTGTAGGCTGTTGGGCGAGAGGTATGCTTGGTGTGTGTAGTGATATTGTTTCAGTTTAAAGCATGCATTCGAGCTCATGGTACGCACACTCATATGGACCTTTTCCCATTCTTGTGTAGGGAGGACCTCAACCAGCATCTCTTTTGACTTTCCATGCACCTTCGGCACAATCTTAGGAAGATCCTCACAGAGTGCCCGGCATAAGTCCAATATTAACCTACGGCCTCCAGGCAATTATAATAGACTGGTCAGTGTCTGTGAGGGTAGTGGTTCATCCGGAAAACAAGGCCAAATCTCATAGGCTGTGGTCGATATCTTAGCGTATTGTAACTATTGTCCTCTTCCTAACGCAAATGAAGCTATCGCATCATCCCTCGGGATAAACTGGTGACCTAGGTATAGGTCCCCAGGATGTCGCAGACTCTGTCCCCCTACCTCTGCAGGGACATAACTTCCGGTTATGGCCACAAATGGTTTCAGTGCCCAGATTGGCATATGGCGCATGCAAGGCATGCAACAGAGTACCCTCGCAACCATCTGCTGCTAAGTTCGGCTCACCTACCAAATCAGGTACGGCATTGTTGTCGGTACCCGTTTACCATACATAAGCAGCTCAGGGAGCGCATAGTCTCCATCAGAGCCTTTCAGGAGCTTCTTCTCCCAGTTGTCCCCCCTCATCCAGCCAGTGGACTGCATGTTGTAGGTGGGTCACAAAATAATAAAGTTCCAAATTGGGGAGTTTAATCTCCCCCACTCCCATGTCTGCTTTAGCATGGTGATGCCTATCCGCTTCCTTTTAGTGGTCTAAAGGAGGTCAGTGATCAAACTGTCTAACTCTTTGAAGTATCTCCTGGGAATTTCATATAATATGCCCTGCAGAATGTATAAACATCGCAGCAGTACCGCCATTTTATAATAATAATAATTTGTATTTGTAAAGTGCGAACATATCACCCCCTCAAGGATTTCAAGGCGCTGGGGGCCATCGGGGAGATTAAATGAGCTATTGCCCAGAGTCAATTGATTCTGAGCTAAGCTGCCACCGGCGCTGGGGACCGAACTGTGTACCTGCGCTCTGGAGTTAGCTGCTCTGGCCGCTGTGCTGCACCTCTGCCTTAACTAGTGAAGCCCTGCCATCAGCAAGAGAGGGAGGTCTCTCCAGAACCGGGAAACAACCGTTACAATGCAACCATTACATCGCACCACATTTACAACATAGTCATTACATCGCAACATCCTTTACAACGCATGTCACTACAACGCATCCATTACATTGCATGTCACTACAACGCATGACACTACATCGCATGTCACTACAACGCAGGCATTACATCGCATGTTATTACAACGCATACCATTACAACGCATAGTACCCCTACACTATCCAACACTTACCCTACTGTTGCACCCACTGGAGTTAGAATAGTAATTTTTACCCCTACACTATCCAACACTTACCCTACTGTTGCACCCCCTGGAGTTAGAATAGTCATTTTTACCCCTACACTATCCAGCACTTACCCTAATGTTGCACCCCCTGGAGTTAGAATAGTCATTTTACCCCTACACTATCCAACACTTACCTTGAATACAATGTAATGGTATGCGTTATAATGGTATGCGTTGTAAAGGTATAATGCGATGTAATGGGATACGTTGTAAATGTAGTTTAAGAAAATGTGTTGTAGTGATATGCGTTGTAAATGTATGCGTTGTAACGTCATACATTCCCAGAACCACATGGACGCACTTAGGCCTTCCAGCACTCTGCCTATATTGAGAGGCAATACTGATGCCTAGATATTGTATCCCCTGTTTACCTCACCACAGTCCGACCATTGAGAGGGTCCCAGGGTTTGCCGCAGTCAGGTTGCCCAAAGTCAACAATTGGGATTTGTGAGGATTGACCCATAGCCCCAACACCTCACCGAAGGCTTCCAAAACACACAGAAGCACCGGGACGAGTCCTCTGTATTTTGCAAGTACACATGGGCCTCATCTGTATACAGAGACACAGTATGCGTAGTGTCGCCTACCAGGATCCCCCAGGGCTCAAACCTACAGTGCAGCAGCGCCACTAGAGGCTCCATTGCCAGGGTGAATAACAGGGGAGACAAAGGACTGCCCTGCCTGGTACCACGACATAGTTGAAAGCTTGCTTAGACCAGACCGCACTTCTAAACCCTAGCACTTGGCTCAGTGTAGAGCAGTTTAATCCACTCTATATACTTGGGTCCAAGACTCACCTTCTCCAGTACGCATCAAAGGTATACCCATGTGACCGAATCAAACACTTGTTCAATATCAAGAAATTCCAATGCATATGAGTCCTCACGCAAGTGTGGAGTGCGGATAACATGGGACAGTCTGTGCAGATTATACATGGTTCTTCTCTGCGGGATGAAGCCTGAACTCCATGTATCAGTTTTGCCAAACCGTGCAGCTAAAAGTCCACTCAGGATTTTGACATCTCCATTCAGTAGGGAGAGCGGCCTGTATGACGACACCTCCACTAGATCCTTGCCTGGTTTCGGTACCAGTACTATGAGGGCCTCCAGCATGGTGTCTGGAAGACGTCCATGCTGGAGTGCCTCTTGATATACCTCCAGGAGTTTATCAACCATCACCTCAGCATATTTGTGGTAAAATTCCGTAGGCAGGGCATTACCTACCAACATTTTTGCCGGTTTCTGACACCGCAGTGCTGCATCTGCTTCTTCTTTCGTAATGTTCTCTTCAGGAGCTGCCCTCTCCTCTGCATCTAATTTAGGGAGATCTACATCAGCCAGAACGACTGTCCCATGGTTGTCCAGCCCCTCGCCATGCTTCGTATACAGCCCCTTAAGGTGAGCCCGGGACACTTCATTTATTACCATCTGGGAGTTAACTAGATTGACTTTCCTATCCTGTAACCCCAATATCAGTTCCCGGATCTCCTGCTGTCTCACCAGATGTGCTAACATGGCGCCTGCCCTGTCCTGCTCTGTGTGAAACCTCTACCAGTGTGAAGTATAAATATATTTTCTAGCCTGCACCCGTCATCTAATAATTCACTACCAGTGTGTCGCCAGTCCTCAAGTCTTTGGGATGAGAGGGAAGCGTGAGTTTTATGTTGAGTAGTTGGTATTCTCTACTAGCCAGGTCTTGGTCTAGCTGCTTACAGGCACCATATGTGATTTATAGACAGACCCCTCTGAGCACTACCTTCATTGTAGCTCAGTCATGGGCCCTGCTGCTAGAGCTGCCCAATTTTCCCAGAAATAATGAGTGATCTCCTCCCGCACTGTAGCCACAAACGGTGGTTCTGTGAGCATCTCAGCATTCAAGTGCCACAGCGGAACCGCAGGGCGAGTACGTCCCCTTGTCAGGCACGCCAGGAGTGAGGGGTGGTCAGATAGATATTGTGCCAGATATGAAACCTCCCAAACTTGTTGAGCCAGCCCAGGGGTGACAAGCCAGTAGTCCAGTTGAGTATACTTCCCCGTGGCCGGGGTGTATCAGGAGAACAGCCTTAAGTCTGGGTGTCTCTCTCTCCAGACATCTAGTAGGGCAGAGGTCTTCAAACTTTTGGATGCCGAGACCCCCCTGTCAACATTTTCAGGTGTGAGGACCCCCTCCTGAAAAAAAATTCTAAACCTGTAGGCAGGGCTACTGGAATTACGAGGCAGGTGAGGACCAAATTACACGACAGGTTTGACTAAATTGTGTGGGAAGAAAATTTAAATAATATTATGTTATACAGTGTATTTTGGAATAGCATTGCTTCATTATTTTGACATTTTTTACACACAGTAACACTGAGGAAAGATTTCACCACAACAGTACCAGTTTATAACCAAAATACAGCAATTAACATCAGAAAGATGTCTAGTCAACATTTGTGAAGGGCCTTCCATTCTGCAGAAATACGTGCTGCCACATTAGAAGGTTACCTGGCCCTGGCCATGAGCAGCAGGGGTCCCTTAAAACCCTGGCGGTCTTGTGCAGAGTTAAGCAATTTACCCATGCTGCTTTCCTCTCACCCCCTCCCTTCCATCCCTCTCTTCTCTCTCGTCTCCCAACCTAGGATCCCTCTCTCACTTTGCAGGCCATTTTCTTTCACCCCTTTTTACAACTTATGAACTCTCCCCATGCAACCTCTCACTTCACCTTTAATCACCCCTTGCCTTTCTGTATTTTCACTGTCCTCATCTCTAACAGACTCCCGCATTTATCTCATCGCCTCTTTGGCCCCATCACCTCTCGTGCCCCTCAGCACTTCTCATTCACCTCAAGTCTCTCCATTCAAATTTGTGTCTATTTGTATCTTACACCTCTCCAGTCCCCCCATTAATCTTTCACATCTGGCCTTTGTTCTTCCACAGCTTCTTGAACCAACGTCCCTCTCCCCTGTTACCTCAGCGCCAGTGCCTAATTTGAGCAGGTGGTTTCTGGTGCTCTGCACTGGCACCTAACTGTGCGCACTGGCACTATGACCGTCTGCCACATGGTGGCTCTGTCTGTGTAATTTAGAGATGAGCATAACAGCTGTTTATTAATTCAATACACATTAAAAACGATAAACTCCTGACACCCATGCCGTTCTTATAGCTTTGGGGGCTTGAAATAGTCTGAGTAGTCACACAGTGTTATGGTTGGTAGTTGCATAGGTATGGTCATTGGCCATGCAGGCCAGGCAATGGGTGGGTGGTTAAAGTTGCAGTGGCCTACTGGTGAGGGCCCTGGAACATGTTTTATTACAAATTAATCACTGCTCAGCACCCACCCCAGTACTCCCTCTCTTCCCCTATCGCTGCTGTCCCTCACCCATGTCGCATCAAATTATCTTTTTAGGTCACAGATCATCTCTCAGCTTACTTCTCTCAAAGTTTAACAGTAGCCCTCACCTTTTGCTCACACTCACTTCTTGCGTGTCCGCACTTCCCTTCGGCACTTCACATTTCTCCTCATCCCTGACGTCTTCAATCGAATTCTCTCACTCCTTTGCCGTCCTCTCTCATCCTCTCACCTCTCCTCACGGAGCATACGGGTCGGACCGGTATGCTCCTCTCGGCCTGCGCCACTCTGCTTATTGTTCCCTAATTCAGGAAGGCATGAATTGTCTGTCTCACTGTTTTGGTGCAGGCCGCGCAGTTATGGAACTTGCACCCTCCTTTGCTTCGCTCCACCAAGAATCTACATCTAAATCTGCATATTCATCAAACTCCAGCTCAGGTCCAGGCAGCACAACAAGTTTTGGTCCCAGAGCAGGAGGGGGCAAAACGCCTGGATTCGTGGCTCTGCCAATGCCGCAGGGTAACAAACGGTTCCCTAAGCCTCCACACTCAGGGGCAGATTTACAAGCCCCTTGCCTGACTTTTGCGCTGCAGTTGAGTCACTTTTTTGACGCAACAGTGACGCAAAGAATGCGGCCTATTTACAACGTGACGCATCTAGGGAGATGCGTCACGTTGTAAAGCCCTGCGTCACATTATACCGGCGCCAGGTATAATGTATGCAGGGTGGGTGTTTCCACGCAGGAAGGCCTCGTAAAAGTGGCTCAGTGAAATCCACAAGATTTCACTGCACCACTTTTAGGACGCCACTGCATCAAAACCTTACGCCTGCTTCAAGCAGGCGTAAATAGTGACGCAGTGTAGTGAGAATAGGCCTCAGCACGCATTGCTGGAGTTGTATCGTGCTTGCGACACGACTCCATCAATGTGTGACTTTTCCGCCAACAGATGCGTCAGAATTTCGGACGCATCTGTCAATCCTTGCGCCAAGGTTTCTAAGGGTGGCGCAGGGAAAGTGACGCATCTGTACAGATGCATCACTTTCTTGTAAATCTGACCCTCAGTGCTTTAAAATTTTTACAACTCCAGCACATCCACTGGACCAAATTCTCACGAGTTGGAGTGCTGAGATGCAATGGGACTTGTACATAATGTTTTTATAAGATACATTATTCTTATAATAGAAATTGGCAAAAGTGGAAAACACTTTGTGTACAGAAAAAAACCCTTTTAAGATAAATGAAGCCCTGGGAATTAGATGAAAGGTGGAATATTGGTGCCTTACAAATGCACAGATAAATTGTTTCATTAAGGGACAACTTGCTTATGTGCTGTTTTCAGACAAGCAGTATCAATAAACACCATGTAAAATAAGTGTTACTGCATACGATCCCTGCTAAAACAGCCCTCTCTTTAATGACCTCAGATAAAAGGAAAGTCTGTGCAATCCCTCCGTATCCCACCCTTCTGTCACTTCTGAGCGCTAAACGATTTTTTGTTCTTGGTTAATTTCATTTGTTGTTGAACTGTGACATTCTTAACTTCCTGGAGTTTTATTCACAGCTGAGTTTCGTAGAACTGTTTAAATGTAAGGAATAGGCAGAGTGGGGGCCCAGGGGGTACTGGAACAAGAAAAAAAAACTAAGCCTCAGTAAGCTGCTTGCAAAGGCATGTAAATATACAAATGGTCTTTAACGACCTGTCAAAAACTCGGGCGTTTCGGAGATAAGACTCCAGACACTGCCCAGCCAAGCTGCAGCAGCCCGGGCTGAGACACACGACGGGAGGAGGGGGGCTGAAGCCCTGTAGCTCCATGGGCCTCGGCAGAAGTGTGACTGGGAATGCGCGACCCCCTTTGTATCACTTCACGCCCCCCCTGGGGGTCGCGCCCCACAGTTTGAAGACCCCTGTAGTAGGGTAAAGCCCTGTATAATTTCTCTCAGTTGCCGGGTCATGTGTGGTCTTGTGTTTCCACGTGAGGGTTCACGATCCAGCATCCCATCAAGCACACAATTACAATCACCCGCTAGTACCAATTGAGCAGCCAAATAGGGGGCAACGGCCATTGCCACCCCAACAAAAAAGCGTGTTAGAGGCATATACATTTAAGAAGCATGCCCCCCGACCAGCCGAGGCCCGTGCAGGTGAGTGTGGTGGGGCTGGGTTGGGGGGAGAGGGAAGGGGATTCGACAGACGACCACAAGGGAAAATTAAATAAATAATTAATGTTCCCTTGTTGTCGTCTGGCCCGCGGCTGCTCCCGACCACCCAGGACTCCATTCAGAATAAAACAAGCATTGGCATAGCCAATAGGTCTCGCCTTTGGGACCTTATAAGTGTGTAGCCATGCAACAGTTGCGTAACTAAATACTTATAAGGTCCCAAAAGCGAGACCTATTGGCTATGCCAAGCGGCCTTACGGCCGCGAAAGTGAAAGTGATCGCGATTGCGACCGTGATCAACATCAGAGCGGCCTTTCGGCCGCGAAAGTGAAAGTAATTGCGGTAAAACGCGGCGCGCGCGCCCGCGCACATGCACTGTAGCTCTATGCTGGCCTGGTAGCACTTTTTGGAGCCCTCTCAATAAGTCTCGCCAGACCAGCGCATGCGCTGGGTCAGGCGAGACCTAAAAATGGTGGGGGCGCAATTTATAGTTCACTCTGCTAACTATAACTGGTGAATTTCTATATTATTTTTAGTTCAAAACGTTAATGGTGCCACTGACATATTTATCTAACTATAACGTTACTTTAACCTTTCTTTTTTTAATTGAATATCTAAGGTTTAAAAAAAAAAAAATCTTTTTATCACACCTAACTATAATGTTATGTTAACCTTTGTTTCATTCAGTGAATTTCTAGGTTTCTTTTATCATAAAGTAATATTTAATTACGACACTTCGCATAACCATCGGCCCTTGCATGCAGTCAACCCCACGGTGTGCACGGCCTTCGGCCATTTTCTACTAGAGGTTGGGCACAAGGCCTGGCCTGTGGCAAGGCCCTGTGACAAACCCCGTAAAGACAGCAAAACCCACACTGCACACAGCCTTCAGCCATGCATAGCAGGGGTTGGCCATTGGGCCAGGCCCCGGGGACCCCATCCCCTAGGGACTTTTTTTTATTAACGGGGAGGGGGCCGTACAGCCACCCTACTGAGTCTCTTTAGACCCTGGGGGCCCCATCTCTCATGGCCATACATATGAGTCAAAAAGGGAGGGGGCCACGAGACCCTGCTCCCAAAGCCTCTTTAGTCTATGTGGACCCCATCCCCCAGAGCCGTACATATATGTTAAAAGGGGAGTGGGTGCCATGCGCCCCACCAGAGCCTTGTAATAACCTGGGGCCCTCATCCCTAGGGCTGTTTGTTTTTTAATTAAAGGGGAGGGGGGCCACGCTTGCCCCATCTCCTTGAGTCTTGTTAGGCCCTAGGGACCCCATACCATAGGGCCTTTTTTTAAAATAAATGGGAAGGGGCTTCTCCCCCCTCCTGAGCTGTCATCGCCAAGGGTCACTTATTTAAATAAAGGGGACAAGGCAGTGCAGGCTCACCTCCAGAGCCTTGTTAGACCCTGGGAACCCCCACCCCACAGGGCCATTTTTTTAAATAAAGGGGAGGGGTCTACACGGTACTCCTCCTCGAGCCATTTACGGCTCCAGGGATCTTATTTAAATAAAGGGGAGGGGGACCACGTGGCACCCCTCCCCAAGCAGTTATCAGATCTCTGGACCCCATCCCCTGTGGCCCTGAACACTTAAAGCTCCCTGGGCCAATCAGAATGCTCTATTTTTAAATTGCCGCTCCCATGAGAGTGTCTCAAGACCCTCCTGGACCCAGCCGTTCATTTATACAATTATTATTACCCATAATTTCCTAAAAACTACAGAACAGGTTTACACCAAATCACAAAAAGCACAAACTGTGGACCAAGATCTAGCTTCCTGCCAAATTTGGTGTAATGCTTTTCAGCAGTTTTTGCTGTAGCCTTGACTTAAGAAGTCTATGGACAGTGCATAGGGATTTTGCGTTTTCGGGACCAACCCTTTTATTTCAGCACCCGCTCAACAGATGAAGCCGAAACTTTCCATGCACGAACTAGTCACAAAGTAGCACCTTTGTGGAAAGTTTTGTGGAGATTCATCAAATGTGGCCAAAGTTATTTGCAACACAAAATAACCTATGGAACAGGTAACCTAACTATAACTACCTAGTGGCGACCACCAATAGGTAATACAGGTGTGTGTGTGAAGCAAATTAAAGATTTGAAAACACTTTTTAAATCTGCAGGAATTTGAATTTGGAAGCTGAAAATTCAGTTAATATCATTTCATGATTTTATGGCAAGACCGGAGGCTAATCTTATTGCAATCTTCTTTATTTAGCATACCACAGCCACTTTAAAGAACTTAGAACGTTGTAACACAAAGAAAAATTCCAACCTCATAAAAGGTCAGAACACTAGTAACTTTCCCTTCGTTTTTTGGCCGCCGCAGCTGAGATAAGTATTGCCATAAACTCTCCTATCTGTTTTGCTTATTTCTCAATTATCTCATTTTTCGATCTGTCTTTCACTTTTCTCGCTTTAACATAGTGTTGTTAATCGTCTATAGCTATTTAGACTGCTTGCTTTGCTTATTTTTCGACCTTCGTTGCCCTTTATACCCGGTTTCTCCTTCGTGATTCCCTTGGCTCTCACTTGCTTCTTCTCGCTCTACAAACTGTTTTTTTCTACCCATCTTTACTTTTCCTTTGTAATTTTGGGGGTAATATGCTGAGTTTTCGCTATTTATTGCATTGCTTTCTTTTGAATAAGCCCCTTATCGCCTCTCCGATATTGAACAATGCGCCATGGTAACCTCCCTGGTTACCGTATGAGTCACACGACCGCGTTGCTAGGAGCTTCAATAATGCTCCGAGCGCGACCATGCGATCGCATCCCTTATGCCGCATCGGCATAACTGGCTATGTGCTGTTTCGCGCACGGGTTTTTTTATCCTACCTTCTCCCCTTTTTCAAGGCCGGTCTCACTTGAGGGCCGGTTTCCCATTCGCTGATCCACGCTCCTTCGCATACACTGTGCATTCCCAGCATTTTCTCCTGCCCTAACAACAAGGGAAATAGTTGTAGGACAACGTAGAGCGCCGAGACTACGTGCCTACATAGTCTCGGCGGCCATTTTGACAGCTGGGATATCGGTCATTGCCTTTAAAGCTCGGCACGTTGTTCCAGCTTTAAATAACTAATGATAGTTATTCAACAGTTTGCCCAGAAAGGCTTAAACGCACCCCCTTCCGTGAACACATTTTTTACCGCCTCCGCTTCCTCAAAATGTTTTTAAAAAAAGGCTGGTTAAATAGTCAAAGGACTCAGATTACATGGTCAAGTATTCTTGGCGGCCATTGTTACTTTGGGAACCTTCCTATTAACTTATAGGCTCCTCATGTATTTTGCTTGTTTTTGAAATATTGTCAGTTAATCAGCTCATTTTCAGTTAGATTTTCAGCCTCAAATCGTTTTTCACATCTGCTGCCCCTCATTTTAACTCCCTTTTGGCTATACTTTCCTTTATCATTATGGATCAAGAAGATTTGTCCAACCAAGGGATTCCTTCCACTTTAAAGCCCCTTGAGGACAAATTAAACGAAATGTTAGAGTCTTTTTCCAGAGACCTGGAAAATAAAATGGATATAAAACTTGAAAAAATTGGCTTTGATAAAAATAGAACCTCGGATGAAGAGAGGTTTTGGTCAGCTAATGAAGACCCCCTTACCAAGATTGGAGGTAAGGCTGACAGGAAATGTAAAAATTTACAGGCAGTTGGTCCTAGTTTTAAAAGGGGTAAGTATTCTGATTCAAAGAAAATCTCTCTCTACATGAATATTGGTGGTGTTGAGGACACATATGGGGGACCATGGAAAGGGTCCAGTTAATGAATCAGAAACTAAATTATCAAATGCTCGCAAACACAAAGTTGTGCACTGTGACGACTCCTCGGGGAGCGCTGAGATAGAGCTGAGCTGTTCCTCTGATTTCGATTCTGATGAATCCGAGTTCTTACCTCCTAAGGACATCAACAATAAAGTTTTTCTTTTAGAGGATCAAGATTCTGGGGACTTAGTTAACCAATTGGAGAACTTATGTTTGATCCTTCTCTATTGAAACACCCCTTATCCCCTGAATGGACCCCAACTGCTCACGTAGCCAACTATATGCAGTTCTGGCTGAGAAAACAAATACCTAAGGACGTAAGGCTTCGTCTCAGATCTGAATGCCCTAGACCTTCTCTCCCCAACAAGACTACGCAAACACCCGATTTGGACCCTAAAATAATTGCCTTCATTTCGAAAGGCGGCAGAGACCCTAGGAAAGGCCTAGACAAAGGCTTACACATGTGTCAAGATAGACTCCTTGACCTATCTGGCCCTTTGACCAAGATTTTCGATCTGACTGAAGATGCCTTTGTTAACAACTCAACACTTAATGTTGAAGAGTTAAGGCAATGTATTCAAAGAGCTGTATGCCTCCTAGGCAATGCTAATACTGCCTTAAATGTGGAGAGAAGAAAGGGCATCCTCCTTAAAATCGACCCCAAACTGGTGGAACTTGCTAACAATGAAGGAGGACGGGAGGCTAATGGGCTCCTTTTTGGGAATGACTTTATAAAGCAAATGTCAAAATATCTAGGAGCATTCAGCTCAATTCAAAAATCCCAAAGAAACATTAAAAGGGTCTTCAACAGGCGTGTTTTTGGAGGGGCCGGGCGATCAAGAGGTCGATTTCCCATCCGAGGACAAGCAAATTCAAGGGCGTCCTTTCAGAAGGTTTTAGACCAAACCTCTACCAGTCTCAATACTCCTATTCAAGCTTCTACCCTCAGAGACAAGGCTTTAGAAGAAGAGGTTCTCGAGGCGACCATCGCTCAAGAGGCTTAGGTAAGTCAAGACCCTTCTGCTATCCCTATAAAGATAGGTGGAAGACTAGCTCAATTTACAGAAAATTGGCTTTCTACAACTCAGGACCCTTGATAGACTTTGTGGGGGAACCTGTCCAAGATCACATCCCAGAAATCATAAGGTTTGATGAAGAACTATCAAAGCTAGTAGACCAAGAGGTAAAAGACCTTTTAGAGAGAGGTGCCATCAGGGAATCACTAGATCACACCAATGGGTTTATAAGCAATATTTTTCTGGTGCAGAAAAAAGAGAAAGGCATGAGACCAGTTATAAATCTAAGGAGTCTCAATGATTGGGTAGAGTACCACCACTTCAAAATGGAAGGTCTTCACCTAATAAGAGATATTCTTCAACCCGGGGATTGGCTAACAAGATTAGATTTAAAAGATGCCTATTTAACAATTCCTATTTGCAAAGATCACCAAAAATATCTCAGTTTCAGATGGAGTGGAAAATTGTGGGAGTTTGTATGCCTAACCTTCGGCCTCTCCTCTGCCCCTTGGAGCTTCACCAAGGTTCTCAGACCAGTGGCAGCTTATTTGTGAGAACGGGGGGTACGTCTAATCATCTATCTAGACGACATCCTCATTATGGATCAAGTCAAATCCAGAGTTTTAGACCATACTACTTTGGCAATAAACCTTTTAGAGGATCTAGGTTTTGTGGTAAACAGACAAAAGTCCTGCTTAATTCCAAATCAGGTTACTCAATTCCTAGGCTTCACCGTCCAAGGTCAACTCAAACTCCCAAGAGAAAAATTTAAATGTATAAAAAAGGAGTTAAGGAATGGTCTATCCTTGGGGACGATCCCCCTTCGAATGCTGGCAAGGGTAATAGGCTTACTCTCCTCTACGATTCAAGCCATTTTTCCTGGTCCTTTGAACTATCGGGCGCTCCAATGTCTGAAGAGCAAACACCTAAGAGATGGCTTGAACTACTCGCAAGAAATATTCCTCACTCAGGAAGCGAGGGAAGAAATAATCTGGTGGTTAAAAAATATGGAAGCTTGGAACGGGAGAGCAATTTTTTGGTCTCTTCCGGACCTCGTGATAGAGTCAGATGCGAGTTTGTCAGGATGGGGAGCGAACTGTGGCTCAGTTTCTACTGGTGGTCTCTGGAAAGAGGAAGAAAGGAGTTTACATATAAACTACTTGGAACTTTTAGCAGGCTCCTTTGCAATAAAAAGTTTTGCGCAGAACTCTGCAAGACAATGGACAATGTCTCAGCCGTCAAATATGTCAACAAGCTTGGGGGTCCCAAATCAAAGGACTTAGCAAACTTGGCCAAAGTATTTTGGGATTATTGTCATAAACAGAATATTGTAGTTCAGGCAGAACATATGCCAGGCTTGAACAACTTAGAAGCAGACTGGTTTTCAAGGAACCACAGGGATTCAAGCAATTGGCGTTTGAACAGGAAAGTTCTTCTAGGTCTGATGGACCTTTTGGGCCCTTGCCAAGTAGACATCTTTGCAGACAGATTGAATACCCAACTACAAACCTACTTCAGTTGGCATCCGGACCCAGATTCCGCAGGGGTGGATGCTTTCAGACAAGATTGGTGTCTTCTGAAAGGATATGCATTCCCTCCTTTTTCGATGATTACTCGAGTAGCTGCAATGGTCCACAAATGGAAATGTGACCCCCTTTGGAAGTCTCAAGTATGGTACCCTATGTTGTTAGAAATGATAGTGGATTACCTGGTATTACTGCCGTCCAAAATTCTTCTAGGTCCTTCAGGAGAACTCCACAATCTGGTATTAGATGGGGATCTGAGAATGATGGCTTGGAAAATTTCAGGAATTTATGGGAAGTGCCAGGAATCTTGGGCACCAGGAATACGTAACATCTATCGACTGGCTTGGCAGAAATGGGTTTGCTGGTGTGTTGAGAGGAACTTTGATCCCATTTCAGTGTATGTAGTGGAGGTAGCTAACTATCTTTCGGAATTGTTTGGGAAAGGTCTGGTTTACAGAACTATCAATGTTCACCGTTCTTCTATTGCTGCTGGTCATGCTTTGGTTAATGGTTATTCTGTAGGTCAAAATGTTCTTATTAAAAGACTGTTAAGAAATATTAGGATTTCTAAACCTCCAATTTCAAGGTACAATTCCCTGTGGGATGTTTCTAAAGTTTTGAAATTTATTGAGAGCTTGGGTTCTAACAACTCACTATCTCTTAAACTACTTTCCTTCAAACTGACAACCCTTCTCTGTTTAGTCTCGTTCAGAAGAGTCTCTGATGTTAAAGCTTTAGAAATTTCTAACAGAGTTTTTTCTCCAGAAGGTATATGTTTCTACTTAAACAACAGAACAAAAACTAATTCTCAAACAATTTTCTATCCTCATTTTGATGATTATGTCAATTTATGTGTTGTCAGATGTGTTAAAGAGTATGAACTGAAAACCTCTCTATTAAGATATCATGTTAAACAGTTACTGATTTCTTTCAGAAAACCTCACAAAGGTGTATCACCTTCAACTCTAGCAATATGGGTTAAAGAAGTTATGAGATTGTCTAATGTTGATGTTAGCATGTTTGGCGCACATTCTGTCCATGGTGCCTCTGCTTCTTAAGCCTTTTTACAGGGAGGTTCTTTGAATGATATTCTTAAATGTGCTGATTGGTAAAATGATATGGTTTTTCACAAGTTTTATTTTAGGTCTATTGAAAATCCTGCTTCATGTCTATTGCAAATGCTTTAAACTTGCAATAAGATTAGCCTCCGGTCTTGCCATAAAATGTAGATTTTCGCCAACTTTGTTGACCAGAAAATCTGGATTTTATTAAAGACACGGAGGCTAATATTATTCCCTCCCTATTCCCATCCCTTTGCTTACTTGTCTTTTTCTTACCTTTTAGGTCGTGCTCAACAATAATTTTGGATTTTTAATGTTGACAAGATTTTCTCTCTGCTTCAAGAGGATTTTATGGATTGGGACAGTTCTTGTTTTATTAATCTATTTATTTATATTTCGTACTTAAAAAAGAATGAAGAGTTACTAGTGTTCTGACCTTTTATTAGGTTGGAATTTTTCTATGTGTTACAACGTTCTAAGTTCTTTAAAGTGGCTGTCGTATGCTAAATAAAGAAGATTGCAATAATATTAGCCTCCGTGTCTTTAATAAAATCCAGATTTTCTGGTCAACAAAGTTGAGGAAAATCTACATTTGTGAGAGAAGCACAGGTATAGGATCTAGTGGCCTGCAATTGAAGCACTGATATATGCTGACAAATAGGGTGCACACATTAGGACAAAGTGATATGCCAAATTCTAATATTTAATTTTGTCATTTACAAATAAAAACTACATTTTTAAAAGCTCCTCTCTTTCAATTAAAATGTCGATTTTTGTGTATTTATTGTTTGTGAATAAATGATTTGATAATTGATATATTTATTTGATAAATCCTTGTTTCTGTCTATTTGTGCAATGTTTTGAGCCAGGTCCCTAGTTTCCAATAGTGATTCAGTGGGGTCCACAGAAGTCAAAGGGTTCGGAACTGCAGTGTTCCATTAAGATGCTGACTATGAGTTTTATTGAGTAATTCATTTCCATGATCTTATTGAGAAGGACAAACATGAACTACTTTGTTGTCATTAGGAGGTTGTTCAGGCTTTTTGCAATTTCTGAGACTATTCTTTCGCAACAAGATAAGTTTTTACTGTGTGAAGATGTCATATGTTTTGGTCAGAATTGATTATGATTTGTACGTAACTCTGAGCTACTTAATGTTTTAAGTGATTTAATTTTCATTTGAGTGAATATAGAGAAGTATTTCACAATTTTATTTTGTTTTTAATTGAGCTAACTTATGTCAGTGAGTCAGAGCTTTGTTTCATTGTAATTGTATCCAGTGTGTATCATTTATTACAGTTTTATTTTATTCACGATCCTGGGATGGTTCATACATCGTTTCACCATAATTCTTAAAAAGTGTGCTCTCTATGGAGGGCGTTATTCAATCTGTACTGTAATTAACACTGAGTGTAAACTTTCCCGGAGCAATATTAATTTGCTGGTAATTGGGTAAAAGTCTTCTTAACGAAGGGAACATAGTAATCCGTTGAACGTTTTGAAATTGTAGTTAATACTAGATATTTTTGTTCCAGGGGGCTGCATGTTACAAAGTTCTGCACATAGTGTAGCTGCTGTAATTAATATTTTTGCACATCACCCCCAACAAATTAAGGATAGGAATTCCAGAAGGATAGCCTCCTTAATCAGGGTTTAGAGTGGGGCAGTTCCCTCCAGATCTCAAAACCGGCAGTAGTTAATCACCGGCCCTATATTTATGTCTTTATTTTTACAGGCAAAACACTAATTCTTTTCTGAACAATGAATATAAAACCTGTGAGGATAACCCATGTCAGCAATGTAACTGCTGTTTATATTTTACATGTTTTATTTAATCTTGCATTCAATAAGAGTTTGCTTTTTCCAGCATGTTGTATTTTGTAGTGTCTTGGGATTATGCGTCCTAGGACTCTCTTGGTTCTTGGTAGACTCTACACAGGAATTACGTAACCTGCTGGGAGGTGTTAAGGTGTGGTTATAAAAGTTATGATACAGTGCGTGCAGTGTGTGGTTGTATGTTGAAGAATAAAGACATATGTTGCAGAGCTCTGTGTGCGGTGTATTTCACTTGCATGCTCGCAGGCTCAGGAGGATGCTACAACTTGCGACGAGTAGGGGATATTTGCCTGAAGAAACAAGGCTGCTCTCTCCCTGAGAGTTTTTAACGGTACGGCAAACTGCTTGTGCGATCCACGTGTGCCCTGAATTGATAAGAAGCAGTCTGCAGGTGGCGTATGTGGAGTCAAAGGCCCATTCCAGCCCATACACGCCATTGAAGGTATTGCAGAGGAGTACATTCAAAAGACCAGCCAGAACATGCTTGTAAGGCTGAAAGAAGAGAGATTGCACTGTGCCGTAACACAGAGTCTGCATCCATACTAAGCAAACTGTAATAGCAGTGACAGCCAGGTACGAAAGCAGAAACTAACTTACCAGCTATACAACCTCCGAATTAGACGAGACGACCAAGCCCAAGCAACAGGGGTGTTGCGTGGAAAGGTTGCCGGTCCTGCTGTGCTCGAAGAAAATTTGCCTGAACAGCTAATGCTCTTCATGGCGACAGAAAGGAGCGCAAGGTACAACATAGTTAAATTCCTGAAGCCACCACCTTTGTTTAAAACGGCAAAGAAACAGAACATCGGTGCTAGGTGTACTGCATGGATCAAAATGTTTGATGACATCATAGACGCACTAGAAGAAAAAGACGACAAGAAAATCATCAAATATTTTTTAAAATCTTGCCAGTGATGGAGTACAAGTAGTACTAAAGAAAGTTTCACAAACTGATGCAATATCGTACCAAATGATAAGTGTTTGAAGCCAAGTTCAATCCTCTGCCAAATATCGACTATGAAAAGTTCATCTTCAACCAAGCACAACAACAAGGCAGTGAAATGATGGATGGGTTTGTTGAAAGACTTGATGCCTTTATCAAAGACTGTAAATTCCATGCCTTCAATGCTGAAGAAGCCATGCACCTCAGAGTCATCAGTGGCTGTCCTTCAGACTCTTTCAGAAAACGAATGTTGAGAGAGACACTCAGTTTCGAAAAAATGCTAATGGCTGCAAAGGCAGAAGAATGAGCAGACTGACTAGCTGCTGATATGGAAGCAGGAACAGCACGTAATGAATCAGCATTGTGCATGAAAAGTAAGCATAATCACAGAACAGATGTGCACATGTTGACAACTACAAAGAAAGAAAAGTTAGGCTTCCAATGTGGAATTTCATTTCCCCAAGAATGTAAATGTCTAGCCATGGGACAGACATGCAAAGGCTGTGGGAAAGAAAACCACTTCATAACCGTCTGCAAAGTGAAAGAGAAACCAAACATGTCACAGCGAGAAGAGAAAATGGGTGCCAGAATTTTCTAGAAGCTTTCTCGTCACGCTCACAAGGCCAAACGACATCAGTTACGATAAGTAGAAACAAAACAAAGTTGATCGTCGACAAATTTATAATAAAAAGGTTCTTCAACATCACTTTCAAGTGCCAGTGAAGAAGACAGATGTGGGCTGATGATATCTACCATGGAACAACGTGCACATGTAGGATTAGCTGCTTGCAAAGAAAATCTAAAGTCAAAAGAGAAGCATCAAACGGAGCAAAAAGTTTTATTTGGGCACACTGTCCTAAAATCACATAAAAAATGAATGGTTGCCCCATAACCTTCATTATAGACAGCAGTGCATCGATTAATATCATGCCAGTAGAGAAGTTTAACAGCCTGTCTCCTGTGCCACGCCTTGACGCGTCAAACACAGAGGTATACACGTGGGCTGTGTCTAAACCATTACAGAGTCAAGGGTTATTTACAGCAACCATGAGACATAAAACGACGCCAGTGCAAGCGCTAATTCATGTTCTTCAAGGAACTTCATTGAGTGCATGCCTACTTAGCTTTGCCACTGCTGCTGACATGGGACTGATATCTCTCAACTAGAACATCGGTGCAATGAAAATGCAACTTCATATTAATGAGGACATTTGCCCTATTCTCCTATGGCACTGTAGAGTAGCTTTCCACTTGCAAGAAGCCGTTGAGAAAGAACTAGAAACACAGTTGAAGCATGACAACATTGAATGCTCCAGTGGTCCCATGCCATAGGTTTCGCCTACAGCTGTGGTGCCAAAAAAGGACAGTGGAGGTGCAGTGCACATTTGTGTTGATATGCACCAGGACAACAAAGCAATCGAGAGAGAAAGACATCCTGGTCCTCGCATCGTGGACATTATCATGCAGCCAAAGTCTTCTCCCGCTGCGACCTGAACAAAGGATACCATCAACTCGAGCTGGAAGAAAACTGTAGGTATATTACTACATTTTCTACTCATGTTGGTGAGTTCCAGGGGTCTCCAACCTTTTGTGTAGTGAGAGCTACTTCTGGTCAGTGAAAATCGTCGTGAGCTACTAAATCCCAAGCAACTTGCGCATTTTTCCGAGAGACCTCCCCCGCCCATTTTCATTGACGTTAAGCCTATTTCTTCAGAGCCCATACTGTGGTTTGAACACAATAACACTGAAAGAAAAGTCTTTGCATGTGTGCTGTTGGTAAACCCCTAGTTTACTCTACGACCTTTCAATTAATAGCTTCAAAATCAGGACCTATCAATAGCTGTCACTGAAATAATCATTGTAATGCAGCTCAATTAACAAACAAACAGGAACAGAAATCTTACCTTCACTGTGGAACTGTATGATGTCCTCTAATGCTGTGTAATCTGGTAGCCGGGCGGGGCAGTTGCGAAGAAGTCATTATAGTAGTGAAGTAGTCACAGTGTGTGGCAGTCAGCCTGTGCAAAGCTTTGCTGAATCACAATTGATGGAGTCTTCTACTGCAGCTTTGACAAGATCGCTGTGTTTTTCAATTGCCAGGTAAGCTGAACTTCAGCTCTGTTTGGATTGGAAAGTAACGATTTTGTCCTCCACTCTTATTGCTCCCTTTACTTTGTAGGAGTGTCAGTAACCCAGGACTGCTGTACAAATTGCTTTGTTCTTATTCAACTATAAAGAACTTTGAAAGATGCTGAAGATTTTTCTCTTTAGCTCTTTTTTTATCTTGATATCAATACACCAGGCCTCCAGTAAACACTGTTTTTTTCTTGTGCAGCAAATAAATGTTACATTTAGAAAGGTGCTGAAGATTCTTCTCTCCAACTACTTTTTTCTTGGTGTCTGAAACCCATACCTGAACTACACATTGCTTTGTTCTTATCTTGTTCAACTACTAACTGTTACTAACAAAAGGAATTTTGAAAGATGCTGAAGATTCTTCTTTATAGCTATCTTTTTTCCTTGATCTCAATAAACCAGGCCTCCAGCAAACACTGCTTTGCTCTTGTGCAGCAAATAAAAAGTTGGAAAGGTGCTGAAGATTCTTCTCTCCAGCAACTTTTTCTTGTGTTTGTAAAACAGGCCTGAAGTACAAGTTGCTTTGTTTTTGTTCAATTAATAAAAAATAAAAACTGGGGGCTGAAGATTCTTCTCTGCAGCAACTTTAATCTTGGTGTTCATAATGAAACAGATACCTAGGTTTGGGATTTCACCAGGAACTGTCATTGAACAAGTATTGATTGCAAATGCATTCAAATTATTTCAGTGAGAGACTTGACACTGCATGGTGTCCACTAATCCCTTGTAATCTGGGGTGTAGCTTGAGAGGGCAACTCTTATGGAGTCATTTAAATGTTCGTCAGTTAGACGAGTGCAAAACTTAGATTTTATGAAGTTCATATCCGAAAATGCTGATTCACAAAGATAGGTAGAGCCAAATAGGGAAAAAAGTTTCAATGCAGCTGTGTGGATGTTCTTAAACTTTTCAGCATCCACAAGACTCCAGAAATTAATGTCAGATTTCCTTGATTTCAATTCAATGTCATTTTGAAGTGTGACAATCTCCATTTCCATTGTGGCAGAGTCAAGATTCAAAAGCACACTAATTTTCTCTGAAATATCACTAACATCCACTTCCATGAAGGGGTTTGAAGTGAACATCACACAGGGCTCCAATTGGTCAAAATCACTAAATCTGTCTCTGAACTCTTGATTAAGCCTCATGAGGAGGCTGCTGTATTTTTCTATTTCCAGGACCTCGGCCTCAGCTTTGTTTTCTGAAAGGATTTGGAGCACAGAGGGAAAGTGCTGCATTTTTCTTTTCTGCACATGCTGTATCAAAAGGTTAAGTTTTGATTTGAAACTTTTCACAGAACTTACCAGGTTGGTTATTGTCTTGTTTTTGCCTTGCAACTCGTAGTTCAATGCATTTAATTTTTCTGTCACATCTGTCAAAAAAGCTAAATCGAGCAACCATTGAGTGTTTGATAACAGTGTGGTATCTTCATTTCTAGACTCCATAAAAGCTTTGACTTCTGGCAATAGTGAAAGGAATCTTCGCAGTATTTTTCCCCTGCTAAGCCATCGGATTTGAGTGTGCAGTAAAAGGTCACCATACTCGGCTGATGGTTCTTCAAGGAACAATTTGAAGGTTCGGTGCTACTTGGCCTTTGCACAAATTGAATTAATAATTTTAACAACAGGAGTCATGACATGATCAAACCCCATTACCTTGGCACATATTGCCTGTTGATGTATAATGCAATGGTAGTTCAATAACGGAGGGAAATCTGGATCTGCTTTACAATTGGCAATGAAGCCAGAATGACGCCCTATCATTGCGGGTGCACCATCAGTGGTTATCGCCACTAACTTTTGCAATGGGACATTTTGTTTCACAAAATAATTTTTCACCTCATTGTGAATGTCAGATCCTCTGGTTGTGGTTTTCAAAGGCAACAACGTTAAAAATTCCTCTTTATCAGTAAAATCTTCAAAAACCATTCTAACGAACATTGCCAACTGTGCAATAGCGCTTGCATCAACAGATTCATCACATTGAAGAGAAAAATATTTGCATGTCTTTAAATCGCGCTCTAACTGCTCTATCATGTTGGTCGATAATGCAGATACCCTTCTTGCCATAGTGTTTGACCCTAACTGCACATCTGAAATGGCAGACATAATTTCAGGGCTATTTTTAAAGTATTGAATAAGGAGTTGGCCATTAGAAGCATTGCTTCCTTCACAACGGCTCTATCTGAAAATGTTGCTTTGTGCTTAATCAAGTGATGAGTAACTACAAAGGATGCTTCAGTAGCCGCAGCGGCTTTCTTCGTGGGCTTCGTAAAAAAAGATTGCTGTGTCTGCAATGCAGGTTTCAGTTAGTTTACTTTTTGTGACCTCAGGCTGCTTCCTTTAGGGAACTTCCTCTCAAAATGCATGTGCTTGGTTGAAAAAGGCCTCTCAACATTGCCCTTTTTTCCCACTGCAACTTTTGCTCTTTGCCCCTTTGGAGGGACCTGGCTCTTCGTCCATGTCCATGATTAGCTGTTAAGGCTGTAAGCAAGAGTAAAAATGTTGAGTATGTGTGCCCTACCTATGCTAATAATACTGCAACACAATGCCTCCCCTTTCTTCATCATCACACATGACAGCACCTTGAAATGCATAAGTTGAATGTGCACTGTACAAAATCTATGAGGCCACAAAAAGCCACACTGTGTGGCCTTTAATGGCCTCATAGATATGGAGGCAAGGCAGTGCAAATCGATGTGCTGCGTTATTCTCTACCTACCGAGTCTACCCCAGCGAGGCGTTCCGTGAGTGGACCATGGGTGCCCCTTCCTGTATATAAAAACTAATCTGTCTGCAACACAGGCACCCTTGCACCATGGCACACGGGGTGCCTGTGTTGGCACTAGGGGGCAGCAGTTTGTGTGCCAGTGCAGGGAAAGAATAGGAATGCATCATTTTTTGTTAAAATTTAAATGCATTGCATTCACTGCCACAACAGTGAGACAAAAAACTAAAGCACAAGCCACAACAGTGACACAACAAAAGCACAAGCCGTGCAAGCGGAGGCCAATGCTTGTCGGAATGGGACAGGAAAGAGGCAATGGCACCAAATTAGAAGTAGCCCCATAAGCCGGGACTGGTGGCTCAGTGCACTAAAGCAGCCACTGCAGGGGCCTGTGTCACAGTTTTAAATCCCAGCGGGTCCACTCAGCCTTTCATCCATTTGAGGTCGATAAAATGAGTACCATTGAGTTGGGTAACAATAAACATCTGTTATTCAGTACCAGGACACATTCGGGTAATTGTGCACTTTACAAATAGGCCTGTTATGTTATGTTATGTTATGTTGTTAATATAGGGCAGGGCGGCAGGCAAATCAAATAGTCTCAGCCAGAGAATACTTCTCCACTACAAACACTATACTACAAGTACCTGCAGATACAAAAGAAACTCTGAGTAACTTGGAGACAGAAGGCAATATGATAAAAATGATGGTAAAACCTTTGAGCTGATCAAACAAAGCTACCATATCTGAAAAGAAGAGATTAGTTCCCTTGCACTGATCATACATGACAGCAAGTTGACTAGCTTTTGCAATTACAACATGCCTCTGGGCATGACTGGAGTCCCTCCCAGGCCACACCACACCAATGACCCAGCCATGGAAGTGTCACATGGTTTCAGTCCTTATGAGGAAAACATTTTAACACTTGGACGTGATTAGGAACCCTAAAGTTAAACTTACATAAGACATAGCCTCTGAAAGTGCGGAAGGGTCATTGCACAAAGGGACAGATTTTGATTGTAGGGAAGCAGACAGGAAGACAACTTTAGACATGAAGAGGTCAGAAAGGTCTGCAAATACAAAGCAGCGATGAGCTGAAAACAAACAGAAAAAGTATTGATTGAAGATGCATGATTTCTCAAAGATGTAGTAGTGTGCTGGAGGCTTCAATGAAATACTGAATGTTACTTGTGGGATGGTTTATTATTCTTTAACATCCAGTAGAATTTTACACTGTGCTGTGTTCTCGTTGCAGAAAGTGGAATCTTTAAAACAGGTCTTCCGTTGTGGGGCTGATACAGGCTCTCCAGATGTCCCTGCTCCACAGACTCAGAGATATCTCGCTACTCTAGAACTGAAGCCCCCTTCAGTACTGCAACCAAGTTTCTCTACTCAGGCTTGCCCCCTGGTCTCCCCACCAAGTCCCTCATCCCAGAACTACCCATCCTCCATTGTTGCTTTCGGGACGCCCACCCCCGCTATCCAACCTCCAAGAACCTCAGTGTACTCAGTCTTTTCTCAGACATCCGCCTCCAACAACCCCATCTCACTCCCCCTTGGCAGAGGTCTAAGCTTCCCATCGCCCAGAGTCCATCATTCTTCCCTATAACTGCCCTGCTCCCATGAGCACCACGCCGATTTACAAATCTCCGTGCCTAGTAGGGTGACCTACCGTCAGTAAATTTCACGGACCGTCGGTTATTTTAGTTAATTTTTTTAGTTAGTTAGTATGATGTCTGTAAGGCGTCCGTAATTGGGGGACCCCAAATTACGGACGCCTATCACTTTAGGCTCCTTTTAATTTAGAGTAGACCAGCAGGTCTGGCTGTCATGCTGACGCAGGTAGTATTGTAAAATATCGCAAGAAACCCTGCAACATTAGGTGAGGGCTGCACACATGTTTCATATTACTGCAGCGTCACACTTAAATGGGCTGAAGTTGAACAGACTACCATCACCCTGCACTACGAAGGTTGTCCCTCTTCTAACATGGACAACTTTTGCCAATAATCCTTCAAAGTTCCTCTTAGTGCAATAGTGTACCAAAAACAAGACCCTTCTGCTAATTATACCCGAATTTTATTGATGTTGGCCACCTCCGAGATATTTGGTGAAGTACTGGCCAATTAAGGGCTGGAAATCTAAAAGTATAAAACGGCAGAACTGTCTGGACGCCCACTCTTCCGACCTAGTGCGATCTCACTCCTTGCCCAGTCCTGGAGGACAGGCCCTCTCCCCAGCTGGGGGAGTGAACTGCAGCGCCTTCCTTAATATCTGGAATAGGCAAGATAAGGAGCTTGATTCTAGCACAGACTGGGGCTGAAGACTGCGTCAGAGTATCACCCTACACCAGGCACACTCTCCTTCATCATTAAGGCACTCACTCGTCTGAAGCGCGGAAAGCATGTGCAAATACCATCTTCGACTCCCTCGACTCCCTCGCCCAGTGGCTAATTCACCCCAATGAATCCATTGTAAGGGGGGTCAGCACAGATTGCCCTTTTAAGAAAGACTGCACGGAGCCCTAACTACAGGGTGTGCCAAAAAAGGATTTTTTTAAAGGTAAAGATGAACTGGTGCTGAGTGATGTAACTGCTAACTGGCTTGGTGCCATTCAGGCCACTATTAGACAATCTGAACCTTTTAACCAACAGCGCTCTGGATGCTGGGACTTGTAGTTTTGCCTTTGCCATAATAAACGCGGGCCTACAAATACTGGCATGCTAAGTGCTTTAGGCAGGATACTAAGTGGCTGGAGGCCAGCTGGCACCTCAGCGCTGGAAGAAGCATACTAACAAGTGCAGTGAAGGGCAGGGCCTCTTTAACATGTTCTGGTATTTGAGACCACGTATAATCAAATATCACAAGCCAAGAGGCCCCACAAAGTGCAGCACGCCAACCACATATATGTGTATTTTAAAACCATCCATACTTTCTTTTATGATATCAATCATGAGCGTTTGGCATTACAGTTGCTACTTTGTGCAAACACATTGCTTTGTGGGTAAAGAGACAATGTCTGGGCATCACATTCACTCTGCGCCTTAAACGATAAACTTGTGAATTGAGCGAAGTGAAATTACACAGCAAATCACTCGCGTTGAAGGGTTGGTGAGTGCAGAGATCACGCGCCTGTTTTTGTCAGTTACATTGCGTAAATGGAATACTTCTCAGGATGTTTTTAATATGCCAGCCTCACGTGCGTCTTGTTCAACAGTGTCAAGATGCCATGTGCATTACTGTCCTAAACTGCAGGTTTTGGGGATTCTGGCCACGATCATGTCTTGGCCAGACAGACTTATTTAGACTTACCTGAGCCAGCCCCTGCTGGACCCAAGAGACCCTTAGCCAGCCAGAGAAAGACTCACCTAACTATGGATGGGAGAAGCTTAGCTGTACCTTGGAAAGTCCCCGCAGTCCCTCGGCTACATCCACCGGTGTTCAGCCAGGTTTAAAAAAAAAAAGGAAACACACTTGCAAGTATTTTTAACTTCGGAGAACCCTGGCAATATCTTATTCTGGAAAGAATCATGCAACCACCTTAATTGCATAAATGGTTATTGGGACAAGATAGACAAATGGAGTTTAGGCTCTCCCAACTCAGGATTTAATAATACATCTTTCAAGAAAGATGTTTTTTAAATCATGTGTTTGAAAATGCTCCTTTTAGAAAATGAAAATTTTCTTGCTTCCTAAACTTTGTTTGGCCTGCGCACAACCACTTGTCAATATAGATATTTGTAACAGTTTTTTCAGGTTTTTAAACCGTTATTTGGGTGCTCCCGGGGTGGCGTCTTCCGTCCTGGAGAACGTCACTGTAGTGAATACTTTTTTGTGCTCCCAAACACCATTGGTTGCATCCCCCTAGGCACTCCTGAGATCTTGTAATAAGGATTGATCAAATCGTGTCGATTTGTAGTTTATGTTGCAATAAACATTGACTCTTGTGTCGTTTTTTCAATTGAATTATTTTAATTTTCACGTCAAAATTAATTTCATTTCAACTTGCTTCTACGGCATCTTAATTACAACATATTTTCTTTGGGCTCCAATGCATTTCGGGCTACCCGCCCTTCTTCAGGGAGCATTACTGTAACAAAATCATAGCACATATGCAGTTCAGAGAATTTTTTCAGTTAAATTGGTTACCCTATCCCCCCGTGTTTTCATGTCACAATGATTAGATGAGTGTAACATATTGACTTCAATGCTTTTGAACATACTGCAAGACCAAACACCAAAAGAGCCAGTCACCAGTCACAAAACCTTAGATCTTTTTGAAAACCTCATCAAACAAGATTTATCCAAATTAAATTACAATGAAAAAACTACCAAGAACATAACACAGAGAGACATGGATACATTAAGAAAAATAGCCAACAACAAAAAGATCATATGTCAAAAAGCTGACAAGGGAGGAGCCCTTGTATTTATGAATACATCATTCTATGAGACACGAGTAATAGAACATACCTCAGATAACACAACATACATGAAGTTGGATGAGAACCCTACTGTACAGTTCGCTAATCTATTGAAAGACAGAGTCAAAAAAGCATATGACACAGGAGTGATAAAAAAAAACCAAGACTTTTTAATCAAACAGAACCCAAAAATCCCTGTATTGCACATGGTACCAAAAATTCATAAGGACCTGAGAGACCCACCATTTAGACCGATCGTGTCCACACGAGGAAGTTTACATGAGCCCATAGGTCAATTCTTGGATAAATATCTACAACCGAGCATGAGGAATATGAAGACTTATGTAAAAGACACAACTGATTTCTTATTGAAATTACAAAACGTATCAGTTACCACAGAAGAAAAGATTCTACTATGCACAGCTGACATCAAATCCTTATATACCTCGATTCCGCACCTACTGGGCATCCAAGCCATAGAACAAGCAATGCAAGTATTCCTCATGGAACTAATTCATTTCACCCTATATCAAAGCTACTTTCAATGGCAAAACAACTGGTGCCTCCAACTAACAGGCACATCCATGGGCAATTGTACTGCACGGGCGTATACGCTAATCTCTTCATGCAGAAATTTGAGGAAGACCCCATTTAGGGCCATATGTAGGTAAATGTATTTTACCGATTCATAAATACCGAATTTTACCGAATCGGTATTTATGAATCGGTAAGTTATATGTAGGTAATCATTCGGTAATAATTACCGATTCGGTAACAATCGGTATTCAAGAATCGGAATTTACCGATTCGGTAAATACCGAAGTGGTATTTACCGAATCAGTAAATACCGAATCGGTAGTTACTGATTCGGAAATACAAAAACACATGACTGGATGAATCAGCCAATCCTGTGCAACCAAACCCCACTCAACCAGGAAGTGGCCACACCCAGGCAGGTGCACACAATCATCAGACTCTGGAGAGGCTGGGAGTGCAGAGAAGAGGCAGGGAGCCAGTGCCTGATTGTGCAGCTCAAACTCACAATGTCCAGCCAGGAGACACAGAGAGATGGAGGGGAAAGGAGGAGAAAGCAGAAATATAGCCCTAAGGAACTGCAGGTACTAGTGGAGGAGGTGGTGAAGCAGCACCAGAAGCTGTTTGGGAAGCAGTCCCTGCAAGTGCCTGAGTCGGAGAAGCGTAACATATGGCTGGGAATCCAGGCGCAGGTCAGTGCTATTGGAGTGACCCCCAGGGACATTGAGGTGCTGAAAAAGCGCTGGTACGACCTAAGGATCGTCACGAAGAGGAAGATGGGGGAACTGCAGAAGGAGGACAGCTGGACAGGAGGTGAAAGGAACAGGGCACCTGCCCTTACCGAACTGGAGGAGTCCACAATAGAGCCCGAGAGTGTCGTGGGGCTTGGGGATGCCGACAGCTCTGCCAGAGCCGCCACCCAACAAGGTAAGACGCATGCACAGCAATGTTGCCCCCCCACCCCTATCCCACATCCCCAATTGTGAAATGAGTATCCCACTCCAGTCCATGTGTTAGTGCATACTGGCAATTCATTATGGGAGATGTAGTCTGGGAAACCCCAACCATGAACTGAATAGCACAGAACAACAAGGCATGGTACACACATTAGCGAAAAGCAGGCAGAGGACAATGTGAGAGTGTTACAGAAATGTATTGTGATGCTTGCAATGCAGGGCTTCAGGTACACTGAGCTGATGTTGCATTTCTGTCCACAGATGATACATTGCACAGGACTGCACATGCAACAGGAGAGAGGGCACACCGGCAAGACAGTTCAGGGCTGGCCAGCACAAGTTCTGCCCAGAGATCAGTACCACATGCAGCCTCACCACCACAGCCAGCATCACCACCACAGCCAGAATCACCACCACAGCCAGCATCACCACTCATGCTTGAGTCACCGGCATCATCACCGCCTGCATTGGTGAGGTCGAGGAGGCGTGCTAATCTGACGACAGCAGCGGCCCGGAGCCAACCACTGTGCCCCAGGATGGGAGCCATGCCACTGTGCCCTCCACCTCAGAGGGAGCACACACAGGTGCCAGACGGCGCCGCAGGTCTCGGGTGCAGAGTCCACCAGCACACAATGAGAGCCATGGGGTGTTCTCGGGGCTCGAGGGCAACATGTTGAAGATACAGCGCCTACAAACAAAGGCAGTGATGTCAGTTCAGCGCCAAATGCGGGGACTGAAAGCTACATTTGAAAACATGGACAGGGGCATCAGCGCAATGGCGGTGGGGATGAGTGAGATGGCTGCGGGCATGCGGGACATGTCCCAGTCCGTCATGCTGTTGTGCAGCAAGTATGATGCAGACAGAGCTGCACGGCGCCGGGAACGGCAGAGGAGAGATAGTCATACGAGGGCACTAAACCGGCTGGCAACTGCCACTTCGCTGCTCTGCAGGCGCTCTGTGGCTATGCAGGAGGGCCTGACACACTGCAGCAGCGACGTTTCGAGGGGGATGGTGCAGGTCACCAGTGCACTGGAAGTGCTACTGACAAGCCAGGCAGCCACAACTGGTGCTGGGGATGCTGTGGAAAGCATAGAAACCAGCAGCAGGAGCAGCATTACCCCCCCGGTCCCAGATACACGCAGGAGCAGCAGGCGGCATGGGGCTGCCACTAGTGATGATGCCCAATCCGTGGCATCCCACACTGTAGTGCGTGGCCGCACACAGTAATGCTGCACGGCATAGCCTAAGACAATTGGGTGTCGTAACCCTGGACTTGCTAGTAGTCATTACACAATGTTGACAGAATGGCTTTTTCTTGGTGTTGTGGCGTAGTGCCGCATTATTAAACTACGTCATGACATCCAACAACTGGCTGTGTCCCCTTACTTACTCAGAAATAATTGCATGAGGTCTCTGCCTGTCTCTCTCTCCCATCTGTTGCTGTTGGCACTCCAGCTGCGTTGGCCTCTGGCTGTCCTGACTCATCCTCATTGTCCTCAAAATCTGTTAGTTCCACCTCTGTACCTCTCTTCGTGGCAAGGTTGTGCAGCATTGCACAAGTGGCAATGATCTTGCAGCAGATGATGGGTGTGTACTGGCGTGCGCCTCCGCTTTTGTGGAGGCAGCGGAACCTGCTTTTCAATAGTCCAAACGTGCGCTCCACCACGTTGCGTGTAGATTTGTGTGCCACGTTATATCGTCTCTCACTCTGGGTTGATGGGTGTAGGTAGGGAGTGAGGATGAATGACCGCATGGCATATGCACTGTCGCCTAGGTGAGTATGAGAGAACCATCAGTCACATGCCTCAATACACTATGATTTGCACTTAGTAGAATGGAGCGTCACTGTTACTTACCTAGCAGGTATCCTTCTCCAAATTCTCTCGCAAGCAGTCGTGTGTAGATCCTACTGTTCTGGAAGATGAAGGAGTCGTGGGTGCTCCCAGGAAACTTAGCTACGATATCAGTGATGATGTACCCTGCATCGCAGATTACCTGCACATTTATGAAGTGGGTGGACTTTCTGTTCCTGTAGATGTGCTCAGTGGCAGCTGGTGGGCAGATTGGAATGTGTGTGCCATCAATACAGCCTATGACATGGGGGAACTGTGCCATGTGATAAAAGTCTGTTTTGGTTTTCTGCAGTTCAGCCTGTGTGTTTGGGAAGCTGATGTAGTGGTGCATTCTCTGCATCATGACATCCAGGAACTTCCTGAAGAAACGGGACAGGCAACTCTGGGATACACCGCCCACCGCAGCTATCACCCCCTGGTAACTGCCAGATGCGAGTAAATGTAGGCTGCAGAGGACCTGCACATGTTGTGGTATGGCATGCGCCCTTCTTGTTGGCTGGTCCAGGAGTGGGTGCAGGTCCCTTATCAGGTCCATGATGGTTTGTGGGTGTAGCCTGTACCTTTCATGTATCTCAGCCTCAGTCTGTTGAAAGAGTGTGATTCGCTGTCTGTAAATGCGTTCCTCCCGTCTCCAAATCCTCAGACCTGCTGCCTGTAGACGTAGGCGCCTTGCAATGACATACAGAGCGGCCATGTTGTCCATGCTGTTGCATTTTGGGATTGCTTATATGCACTGTTGATGCTTACCACCTGCTTTCAATCTGTGTTAATTACCGACTCTTAATTACCGAATTTCATGGATTTCTTAAATACCGAATTTACCTACATGTCTTTTCTCGTTTTACCACTTCATATTAACCGATTCGGTAAATATGTATTCGGTAAATATGAATCGGTATTTTAGAATTCGGTAATTATGAATCGGTATTTACCGATTCATATTTACCGAAAACTGGTTTTTGGCCTCCTACATCTCACTTGACTAAATACCGGTCGGTAACGGGATATTTACCGAATTTCGGCCGTTACCGACCGGTTTTTGGCTTCCTACATGAGGCCCTTTGTCACAACCGCAATGGTATACCAAAATCGAACTTTTCTTGCGATATATAGACGATATTTTCATTTTGTGGAAAGGCACCCAACACGAACTCACGACGGCACTATCCACTTTAAATAATGTTGATGAACAGATACAATTCACTTTTGAAATATCAGAAACAAGGATAACATTCCTGGATGTAGAAATTACCAAGACTAAAGATGGATTTGAAACTGATATATTTCGGGAAAAAAACGACAGAAACAACACATTACATTACAGTAGTTTTCATCAAGCATCACTAAAGGAACATCTACCGATATCCCAAATGCTTAGGGTAAAAAGGATTACATTGAACCCGGTGAAAATGATTGAAAGAGTAGAAGAAATGGCAGAACGATTCGCACAGAGAGGATATCCAGCATCAACTTTAGAGCTGGCAAAACAGCGAAGCAACTCAACCTCCAGGATAGACCTTCTGAAGAATACGGTCAAACCAAAAAACACCAGGATGGTGGTAGTATCCAGATTCTCAACACTGAGCAGCACATTCCAAAAAATAATTACTCGACATTGGCCAATGTTGACACTAGAACCAGAATTCAAAACCCTGTTCTCACAACCACCACTTTTTGCCCATACCAGAAGCAAAAATTTGGGAGAAATCTTGAAACAACAACAGACTGCAACACAAAAATCAAAAGGAACGAGACTTTGCTTGAATTGCAACAACTGCAATAATGTAATACAAGGAACCAATATACCTCATCCCATGAAAGGATACAACATTAAATTACACACCACAGCTACATGTGACACATCAAATGTCATATATATGTTAAAGTGCCCATGTGGAAAAGTATATGTGGGCAAAACGGAACGTAAGATTAAAACACGGATTAATGAACATAAATTGAACATAAGAATCAGGAACGAAAAATCCACAATAGCAACACATTTCATGGAAGAATAACATAATATATCGCAATTGAAATTCCAAGTTCTTGAAGTGATCCAAAAAACTGAAGGAAGAGACAACAATAAATATTTGCTGAGACGAGAAAACTTTTGGATAATGAAACTCCAATCTTTGAAGCCACATGGACTTAATGAACGCATTGAATATGCATGTTATCTATAATTTAACTTTGATTATTTTCTGAATTTTGTGTTTTTTCTGTTCACTGGTACATATATTCTAATTATTGGTATACCCGTTTAAAAATTTGCAACTGTACACATTAAGGCAACAGCCTGAAGTATTTTGTAATGTAGTCTTCACCGTTAATATAGTTTTAACTGACACTTCCGTACACTCAATATGGCCGCCATAAAAATAGACAGACTAGTCCTACTATTATGTCTACCTTGGTACCATAGTCCTATATCAATATCATCCACCTGATCCGTGCATTCTGAAAGCACAGAAACGCCGAGTGTGCCGAAAACGAGACGCCGACACTGCCTAAAAGACCGCACGAAACTTTTACAAGTAAGCTGACATCAGCGATACAACGTATTACGACCGAACAAGCCGCGCTATGATTAAAATCTGAACGCAGGTTTATTAACCGTCCCCTTTCATTTTAGCATAAGGGGAAAAAACGAAAACAAGACGCCGTCATTACTGAAAACACCGCACGGAACTTTTACAGGTAAGCTGAAAGCAATGACACAATGTATTGCGCCCGAACGAGTAGCGTTATTACTAATATCTGAACGCTTGTTTAATCAAACCGTCCCCTTTCATTCTAGCACAAGGGGAGAAGCCGGAAGCGAAGCATTGTGAGTAAACTGCGTGTTATTCACTTTTCAATCACAAGATATCATAACAACGATGATTGCGCGCACACACTTCGAGTTCACTTAACGTTCACATGAAACTGTCACACTGCACTGATTTATATATAAAGAAATATAGGTGAAGACAACCATTTAAAACTGCATGACAAATATCATGAGCATTGGAGTCAGTATGTTACTATAGGGATAGGGTAACCAATTTAACTGAAAAAATTCTCTGAACTGTATATGTGCTATGATTTTGTTACAGTAATGCTCCCTGAAGAAGGGCGGGTAGCCCGAAATGCATTGGAGCCCAAAGAAAATATGTTGTAATTAAGATGCCATAAAAGCAAGTTGAAATGAAATTAATTTCGACATGAAAATTAAAATAATTAAACTGAAAAAATGACACAAGAGTCAATGTTTATTGCAACATAAACTACAAATCAACACAATTTGATCAATCCTTATTACAGGATCTCAGGAGTGCCTAGGGGGATGCAACCAATGGTGTTTGGGAGCACAAAAAAGTATTCCTTTTCTTGCTCAACCATCCTATGTGCCTCTGCTGGGTTGTGTATTGACTGTCTGGTTTTGGAGTGACAGGGGCTGGGGATGTGCATTTACTATAGACAGCCATGGGGGGGGAGGGGTTGATATGTACCCTGCCTTTCCTGGGTGACTTAGAGCTGAGCTGAATAGACCTTGGCTGCATTTAGAGTGGTCGGACGAGTTTTCACCAGCACCTGAATAGGCAGTTTCTCCTCTGCACAATGCTGTCTCCACCTCCTGTAGTGAAGCTGGGCCAGAGAGGGTAGAACTGGTTTGGACTGGGTTCAGAGACCCTTGCCACACAGTGGACAAGGAGAAAATGTGGTATAAATAGTGGGGCCCTGACCCCAGGACTTTAGAACTCTTTTGGATCAAGGAACCTGCCAAGAAGTAGAGCTGGAGAAGCTGTGGTGAGGAACTACCACTTTGCTGTGTGCTTTGCTGTGTTGGCCTGCAGTGGTTGCTTCTGTCTTGGGCAGGGAAAGGACTGAACTTTCTGCAGCTTCTTTGTTTGAGTTTCTCCAAGGGCTTGAGGTGGAGCTTGGCCCCTGTTCAAGAAGTCTCAGGAACAGCAAACACTTCAAGTTCATCTACTACCAGCACTGGGAACTGTGTGTTTTGTGCTACGACAGAAGAGAAAGCAACCAGACACCATTAATGAAGCCGCTGCCGGCTCTGTGTCCTAAAGGCACTGCAGAGGGCACCACCGCACTTCACACTGCAACCCTGGTCTCACTGACAAGGCGCCCAATGCCGCCACAAGCTGCTGCTTGCACCATGAAGTGTGGGCACCGCACTTCGACTGCCTCACTTCACACCACCGCCCTGATTTCCCTTACGACGACGCTCCATGCCGATATTGACGCCGCTGCATGCACCGTGGCTTGCAGGTCCTGCTCGTAAGTTACACGACGCACTGCCCTATCGCACATGCAGCCTTGGACCTCCGGTGCCATTGACTCCAGTTCGTCAGCCGACGACAGAACTTCAACAACAACGACGCCGCTGCTTGCACCGTGACCTGCTAGCACCGCAACGAGTTTTGCCCCACTTCGCACTGCAGCCCTGGTCTCACCGCCACCGCCGGATGCCGTCACCGAGACGCTACCTTAGGGCACCGTACACCACACTGCTGGCGCTCCTGACTTCAACCGCACAGAGTTCGATCTGCAACACGTGTGACTTCACGGTCCCGACGACTTCTGCACCGACCTCCGCAACTGACGCCTGCCAATGACAGCTATTCAGAGCTCATCGCAAGGTCACTGGCACCTTGTATTTCTAAAGGTACTGTTTGCGGGTCTTCCCGACACCATAGCTGGCCCGCGACACCGCGGTCAGCCAGAACTGTTTGGATTTGTTGTTCACGACGTAGCTATCGACTTCAAGGAACTGTATTTTTAAGTCTGTTTTCGCTTAGTGATAATTCTAGGAACTGTATGGTGGGTTTGTATAATTTTTGGTCTTGTTTTGCACAGATAAAATATTGGAAATTTTTCTAAAACTAGTGTGGTGTTCTTTTGTAGTATTTTCACTGTATTAATGCTGGTTATGTGCAAATGCTTTACACACTGCCTCTGAGATAAGCCTGACTGCTCGTGTCAAGCTACCAAGGGGGTGAGCAGGGGTTATTTTAGAAGTGTAACTCCCTTATCCTGACTAGGAAGAAGGGTCCCTACTTGGACAGGGTAACAACCTGCCAACCAGAGGCACCCATTTTTAACAGCCAGTTATTGCTCAAGATGCATTTGTGACTTTGCTACCTAAAGTGCCCCATTGAGAGACTTAACAAAGTGAAATGTCCTCTTGCAGTGGTCTCCTGAATGCGACCAAAGTTTCAAAGACTCAAAACATGTGAGTGAAATGGCCTATTGTGACCCCAAGTTACATACTAAGATCACAGTAGATGCAAGCCTGGTGGGCCTAGGGGCAATCCCTGCTCAACACAATGGCCATCCGAATGCCGAGAGACACATTGCCGTCTATGCCAGTAGAAGCCTGTCTGAAACAGAATGTGTTTGCTCTCACCCGGAGAATCTGGCTGTAGTGTGAGCCTGCAAACATTTTCATATGTTTTTATATGGGAAACATTTCATATCATCTCAGACCCCCAGGCATTGCTCACTATCTTTGGAAACCTGAAAGCTAAGAGGCCCCCTCGTATCAAGAGGTGGGGATTGCAACTGCAAGAGTACGACTATGTGATTGTACACCAGCGGGGAAAAGAATCAAAAACCCGCTGACCACATTTCACAGGTGCCACTACCTCGCCACAGTTCAACATCCTAAGCGACTGAAAAGTATCTTAACTTGATTCTGAGATCCAGCACGCCAGCAGCTCTATCAACTGAACAAATTATTGGTGCTACGAACGCACATAAGGACATGCTCATCCTCAAAGACATCATTACAACACAATCTTGGAAGAAAAAGGATATTCCATTTGAAGTAGGCCTTTTGAGGGTTGTAACGTGCAAAGGACACATGGTGACAGCCCATCGTTCTGGAAAGTCCATCATATGGAACTCGTCACATTTTAAACACCTACCTCGATGTTCGTCAGCTCCTGATATTACGAGTGAACTGACCCCGCCTACCTGTACAGATCAAGCATCTGAACCGATATCATTGGTACCTTATCAAGGTACCCCTCAGCTACCTCATACCACCTAATCTAGCCAACCGCTGCGAGTTCTGCAACATCTTATTGAGTAACTATGATGCTAATGCTGTCTGTACTTTTTATTGAACTAAGGGGGAGATGATGGCCCAGATTCTGAAAGGTGTCAGGCAACACAGCGCAGTACCCAAAGATGCTGCGCTATGTCGGCATGACAGAGGGAGAGCCGGAAAGTGCCATATTCACAGAGATATGGCACTCTCCTCCCCTTTCCCTAGCGCCTGTGCTGATTTCAGCTGCTCTACGCCAGGCACACACCTTAGCACCACAGTGCTACGGTGTGTGCCTTAGTCTAGCATAGGTTTTGTACAGGAAGGGTACCCTTGCTGTATAAAATACTATGCCTAGACAAGTTTAAAAGCTGTTCCTACTTTATATGTGTGCTCTACAGTGCAGCACGCATGCAAAGTAGGAAAGCACGGAGAAATAAAACAAATTCTTCTTTTAGCGCCTGCTTTTCAGCTGCGTTAATTTGTGGTGCTAAACCTTTTCTACCAATGTTAGTGAATAGGGTTTAGGGTAAAAGAACATGGTTGGCTGCATGGGAGCGCCCATGTAACAATCCATGTGACAGCATGCACCATGTAACACAGCGCAAGGCATGCAACGTAGGGGTTAGCAAAGAAGGAGGACGGCGAGGACAAGGAAGGGGAGCGGCCATGGCGAGGAGGAGGCAACCACGGCAGGTAAGTGCCTTTTTTCTTATTTTATATTACTTTGGGAGGGGGAGGGAGGGGGGACGGAGCAGAGTTCCACTGAGTGTTTTTTCCAACTCTGTGGGACTCCATGTAGAGGCGCTCCGCCTGCTCCGCCCGGGGATAATGACGATGAAACAAGAAAACTTAGATCAGATACTCAGATGACCAAAGAAGAACAGAACACATGTATCATGCCATAATGAAAGAAGGTTCAAATGCCTATGCTAAAAGTTTATCCTTCAATTTTAAGATTGAACACCACCTACTGCAAATGGTCGTTGACCAAATATATAATATGTGTAAGGATTGGTTTATAACTTACCCCCCAAGTCAGGGCTACCCTTAATTAACCCCACTCTAAGATGATAAAGACACTGAGGAATATTTAAAAGATACTCATTTACCCCTCTCGGCCTAGACTGCCTACCTATCGATGTTTACCAAATTGGTAAGACAAGATATTGGATCAAATAGATGAATGCAAGTGACATGCCCAGGAGTTGCAACAACAAAAGGATAAGGAACAATCATTCTCCCAAGATAATGTAGAACAGACAGAAACCCTCTCATGCGTTGTGCGCGGTAAAACCCTGCCACTGAGAGAAGTACAAGTCTTGGAGGTGACAAATCCAACTATGTATGTACATGTCCCATGGTCACACACTGAACTCACTCACTTTTGCCCCTCAGTACCACGATTTACAAGAAAATACAGAGTAATGGTATTCCTAGACAGAACGCACATTGAGGGTCACTCCCATGACATTGAATGATATAGAACAGATGTTTAGTATCATTTTACCTGCCAATATTTGGCCAAATTGAGGAAGGACGGCAGTGCAGAATTTCAGATAGACAGGAAGGATGGGAACCAAACTCAATGAGGATATTCAGAAATTGGCTGGTCACTTAGTAAAGAGACTAGTAACGATTGTGCCCCCCAACAAGATGGATTGGCATAGCCTTATAGAATGCAAAGAGGAGCCTGAAGAGAAGGTCCAAGTCTGTTTTTCTAGGATGCAAAAGGCTTTCATGACACATAGTGGGATACTGATGGACATGGATAGGGCACAGTTCGTCTTGAGAAGCTGTTTTGTGAATGGCTTGAGGGACCAATATAGAGTGGCCATACAGACTTATGAACCTAAATGGGGACATAAGACTTTGGCAGAGGTGCTAATCCTGGCTCAGAATTATAGGGAGTTAGAGCAGGAGATGAAGGAGAAGAAACATAGGCAGTTAAAACATTAAGTACTAATACAACAGATGCAACAATATCAAAATAGGGCATGAGGAAGAGAGAGGGGGGCTCAGATGAAGACCAGTTTGGCCCCTCCCGACAAGGATACACGTTTCCTCCAGGTACATGCCATAACTTTGGCAGCCCTGATCATTGGGTTCGAGAATGTCCCCACCCCGCCCATAAAGAGGGAGAGTTAGCAGTAGGGTCAGAGGTAGATCACAACCGCCGTCTTCCGGTCATATGCAACAGGGGGAAAATGTCCCTAAGCAGAATAATAATTACTTCGACACCATGCGACAACCACAAGCCCAAATCACTGCAGTGACGATGAATGAAATACCACTGTGCAACAATTGCACCCTTCACCGACTAAACAGACCTTACCCCGGTCCCACTCTCTAGGAAAGTAAATGTGTCTGTGGGGTTTACCAATGTTCCAGTTACCACTCCCATTTCCCAGCCCTTGCACTATATGATTTGTCCTATAGCAGACAAACATGGATCTGTAATCTCAGACAAGTGTGCCTTTAACCTTTTAAGACTAGATTTTTTATGAAACTGAATGCAGTCATCAGGTGTACAGCAGATGGGATTTATTTAGAATGTGATTCAGACCATGATGACCAGATCTTTGTTGTGCGTAATGCTGTACATCCCTCCTGAGAATCTGAAGTAAATAGACCACAAAATTTGGGCCCTGCACACCAATGATACATGAAAAAAATGGTTGTGCGCTGTCCGTCCTCAAGTATGCAACAAAAGGGAGTGACCCCAGTGACCAAGAGACAGGGTACGACAAGTAAACAGTAAATAGGAACTCTCTTGGGACAAATGTAATTCCCAAATATCATACAATTCCACTTGTATACTTAAAACATCCACTTACTCAAGGATCTCACATACCCCCCAGTATGGGCCCAACGAACAATTATAAACACATTGGTAAAAGACCATAATGAATGTAAAAACAATTTTATTGAAAGAGATTTTGTCTTAAAAAATATGATGGAATAAAAACAACAATAATGTGATAGTGTATCACAAATAGAACATTATAATACACAGGAGACAGTAAACATGTGAAACATTCACTTCATCATAATACTGTTATTTCAAGTGAATCAAGCAATTTCAAAAAGATCCATCAATGAATTACAAGATTGGATATAGAAAGTGCCTTGAATATGACCTAAAAATAGCAAAAAGGCATTGACGCGTTTCGGTGGCAATAAATTATTCAGAAACCACCTTCATCAGGACTAGATGTCAGGGTTTAGTCTAGGCGCCTGCCTGGACTACAATTCCCACAAATCCGTGGGTTTTAACTACACTTCCCAGAAGCCCCGGGCGCCGGAAGGATATAGCGCGGCGAGACCGGCAGGGGAGTGTTCGTGATTCGGAGGAAGTTCAGAACTTGGCGGGAGACGCTGAGCTGGGTCCTGTGTATTTGGAGGCTGCGCGAGGCGAGTCGCGATCGGAAGAGAGGAGAAGGGCTCCCGAGTGAGAATCGAGGAGCCGTTGGATCGTTCCGAGACGTTTGGAGAGTTGGACTACGAGCGGAAGCTCGGGCAGGTATCACGGGTGTCAGCTGGTGTGCCTGGAAGCTGGGAGTCGGGACGAGTATCCCAACGTTCCTGGATTAAAGGGAATCGGCAAGGGGCGGAGTGCGGGGGGGGGCAGAGGAAAAACCTCCGCATTACCGTCTCGAAGGTTTGTGAGACAGTCAGGTGGAATATTGGAGACAACGCGGACGGCAGTAGTTAAAACCTACGCCCTCCCGTGTTGATTGACTTTGGTGGCAACGCGGACGGCGGTAGTTTGTTCCTACGCCCTCCCGTGTTGACTGACTTTGGATTTTGGTGAAGTTCGGAGTATATGAAGCAATATACACCGAAGGTTGCGTGACACTGTACATAGGGTGATATTGAAGGGATTAAACCAGGAGGTGACCCGCATACGAAAGTACAAGGATGTTCCCGCAGTAGAGGGGGGTACGTGAATCCGAGAGTTTACAGGGGTATACGTAAGTGGGCAAGGAGAGCCACATCTCATAACCAATACTCTTGTGTTCTGTAGGGGAAGGAAGGCACCGAGAGGAACAAGCGGAGATAAAGCCGACAGGCCAGGCTAGCACAGGTGACTTTCCTTTCATTAGCGAGAATTTCTGAGAGTAGGAATTGGCGCATGAGTAACCTGTGTGTTTTGTTTTTCAGCTTCCCTTCCTTGCTGCCCCTTCCTTTCCCTCCCTGGGTTTTTTCCCCTGGTTGGGGTTTTTCCCTCGCCGTATCAGTCGCACACCCTGTACGTATTTTACCACCGGGGTGTGTGGCAGGTCCGGAGGTGGAGCTTATCACTGCGAATGGATCCTGCGGAGTGAAATCCTGACAGAATCACGAACCCACGAATTGCATTCCGCCCGGTTCATTTCGCAGTGATAATGGCGTCCATGGAGGAAGTGCTATATGCTTTAGTTTTAGTACAGCAGGAGTTGGCGTCGGCCAGGGCCGAAACCAACGCCTTAAAGGACAAGGTAGAATTGTTGACCAGGAACCCTTTCAGTGCCTCTGCCACTGCTTCTTCCATACAGGTGACGGTGCCTCCTCCCATACCCCTGGCTACCCCCGAGAGGTTTTCGGGCGATCCTCGAAAGACACAGGTTTTTCTAACCCAAATATTGTTACATTTTTCATGTAAGCCGGCTTCCTTCCCGACCAACCATTCAAGAGTGGCTTTCGCCATATCCTACTTGGCAGGGGACGCGGCCAATTGGGCAGTGCCACTAGTGAGGAACAATGATGCCATATTATCTGACTGGGCGGCCTTTAGAACAGAGTTCGAGAAAGTCTTTGATCGTAGGGCCACAACCTTTAGTGTGGACAAAGAACTCTTTGAATTAAGGCAGGGAAAAGGCGAGTTGATTACCTACTTGACCTCCTTTAACAGACTGGTGGCTGAGGCTGAATGGCCGGAGGAAAAAAGGATGTCTCTTTTTTATCAGGGGTTGAAAGAGGATCTGAAGGATGTGGTAGCCCAAGTAGATCCACAGCCACAAACATGTGTAGACATGGTCAATCTGGCGTTGAGACTGGATAGTCGCATAACGGAGAGGGGTGGTGGCAGGAGAAAATGGGAGAGAGGAGCGGTTGGCTTTGATAGGTCCCCGCGCAAACCCCTGGGAGGAAACGAAGGTGGTCAGGAACCTATGGAGGTTGGGGCTCTTCGTGCTCCTTTGACGAAGGATGAGAGAGAAGTCAGGAGAACCCAGGGACTTTGTATGTACTGTGGGAAGAAGGGGCATTATGTTCGGGAATGCCCCTCCAAGCCCAAGAGTATGGGGGTCACTAGATTCAAGAAAGTAGCGGTGTCTTCGGTAGCTTCTGACGGGGGGATGCACGAGAACTCGAGACCAGGGACGGAGGCAGAACCTGAGTGGAAACTCACCTCGCTCTTCACTCGGGGAAGCGGGGAAACCGAGTCTCATCTAGTCTTAGGAATGACGCTCGAATGCGAGAGTGAGTTCCATCCGGTGTTGGCTATGCTGGACTCAGGAGCCACAGGCAATTTTATAGATGAGGGCCTGGTGTCCCGTCTGGCGTTACCCCGCGTCCCGAGAGAGAACCCTGAGGACGTTCTAGCAGTAGACGGGCAGCCGTTGAAGTCGGGCCAGATAACTGAAAGAACACAAGAGGTCGGTCTATCCGTAGTCCTACAGGGAGTGTGTCATGCAGAAGTGTTGTCATTAAACATCATTGCGGCTCCTCAGTATGAGGTAATTCTGGGCATGCCATGGCTATGCCTGCACAACCCTATAGTGGATTGGAAAACCAAGATGATCCGGTTTTCGCCCGAGTGTTGTCGGGAGCACATGTGGCCTAGTCCCTCAAACCATATAGCGGTGTTGGCCACCCCTTACGTGGCGGCCACGGCCGCAGAAACCGATGTGCAACTCCCGAGGGAATACAGCAGCTATGAAGACGTGTTTAGCGAAATCAAGGCGGACACCTTGCCCCCACACCGGGAGTATGACTGCCGCATTGATTTGGTGGAGGGGGCTACCATCCCCACTTGCAGAGTGTATGCGTTGTCCGTCCCGGAAACAACTCATCTGAAGGAATACATAGATCATTACCTAAAACTGGGGTTTATTAGACCGTCTCGCTCCCCTGCAGCCTCTCCTATCTTCTTCATCGCTAAGGCCAATGGAGATTTGAGGGCGTGTGTGGACTATCGCGTCTTGAACAAAAACACCGTGCGTAACCGTTATCCTCTCCCCCTCATCTCCGTGTTGCTCGATCAGGTGAGGGAGGCAAGGATTTATACCCGGTTAGACTTACGGGGGGCCTATCACCTGGTTCGGGTACGCGAGGGGGACGAGTGGAAGACGGCGTTCAAGACGCGGTACGGTCTGTACGAGTATAGGGTAATGCCTTTTGGGCTGTGTAACGCCCCGGCGGCTTTCCAATATTTTATTAACGACGTTCTCAAAGAGTATGTGGATCGATTTGTAGTCATGTATATCGATGACATTCTGATATACTCGCAGAACGAAGCTAGCCATACCGAACAAGTGAAGAAAATATTGGAGAAGTTGAGAGAACATCAATTATACGTCAAGCTGAGCAAGTGTGAGTTTGGGGTTAAGGAGGTGGAGTTCCTAGGAGTGAATCTCAGCGCCAAGGGATTACAAATGTCAGACCGGAAGGTTAGGGCGGTACAGGAATGGCCAGCCCCAAAAAACGTGCGGGAGGTGCAGAGTTTTTTGGGGTTTGCTAACTATTACCGCCGGTTCATCGCACATTTTTCACAGACAGCCGTCCCGATCACCAGGTTGTTGAAAAAAGGGGTGCGATTTGTGTGGACCACAGAAGCAGAAGAGGCTTTCAAGATCCTAAAGAGGGCGTTCACCACGGCCCCGGTGTTACTCCATCCGGTGCTGGAACAACCCTTTGTAGTGGAGGCAGACGCTTCGGAGGAAGCGATAGGGGCAGTCTTGTCGCAGAGGGACGCATGCACTGGTCGCCTCCATCCGGTGGCCTATCTGTCATGCAAGTTGAGCCCCGCTGAGCTCAATTACACCATCGCCGAAAAAGAGCTCCTGGCGATCAAACGGGCGTTTCAGGAGTGGAGACACTACCTGTGGGGGGCTCGGCATGCGGTGACAGTATACACCGACCATCGCAACCTGCAGTATATGTCTTCGGCGAGGCATTTGACACCACGACAGATGCGCTGGATGTTGTATTTTGCCGAGTTTAATTTCGTGGTGACTTATAGACCTGGAGTAGAGAACCGAAAAGCAGACGCCTTGTCCAGGCAAGGAATACCCGCAGATCAACCAGAGGCCGTCACACAAGCGATCATACCAGCAACCAAGGTGGTATGTGTGGTTAGGGCAGAGAGGTTCCTGGAGATGGTGAAGGGAACCAAGTCGGTGGGGGCCTGGGAACAATGGGCGGCCAGTAAGGCAGGACGAGTGGTGAGACAAGGATTGCCATTTCAGGGAGAGCGTTTGTATCTGCCCACCACTGACTTACGAAACAAGGCTTTTGTGTGGTGTCACGTAACGCCACTGGCAGGGCATCCAGGGGTTACCAAGACGGTGCAGCTACTTCTTAGATACTTTTGGTGGGAAACCCTGAGGGAAGACGCCAGACGGTGGGTGAAGGAGTGCGAGGAATGCGCCAGAGCTAAGGGAGAGAACACAAAGAGGAAGGGCCTGCTACGGCCCATGCCCACTCCTGCCCGCCCGTGGCAGAATATCAGCCTAGACTACGTAACGGGGTTGCCCATGGATCAGGGATGTTCGGCCATCCTAGTGGTGGTCGATAACCTAACCAAGATGGGTCATTTCATACCGTGTATCAACCTACCCACGGCCAGCCAAACAGCCCAGCTGGTGGCTTCCCAGGTCATAAGGCTACACGGAGTACCATGTGTGATAGTGTCCGACAGGGGCCCGCAGTTCATCGCCCGTTTTTGGCGGACCTGGTGTCAGGCTCTGGGAATCGAAGCAGCTCTTTCCACGAGCTTTCACCCGCAGACTGACGGGCAGACAGAAAGGCTGAACCAGACCTTGAAAAAGTATTTGCGGTGTTATTCCAAGGAAGCGCAGGAATCATGGGTGGACCTACTCTGGACCGCCGAGTTGGCTTATAACAACGCTTGGCATAGTTCTACGGGACTGTCCCCTTTTAAAGCCAATTACGGTTATGACGCATGCTTCTTGCCCATTGTTATCCCTCCGGAAGTAGACAATCAGCCCACCGTGAGGAAACGCCTCCGTGATTTAAGGAAGGTTCATAGGACAGTGCACACTCGCTTGGCAAAGGCAAAAGAAACATACAAGGGTTGGGAGGACCAACATAGAATCCCCGGTCCTCAGTTCAAAGTAGGAGAGAAGGTGTGGCTGTCCACGAAGTATATCCGGTTTAAGATAAAAAGCATCTTTCATCCGAGATATATTGGCCCTTATCCGATAGTGCGACAAGTCAATCCTGTGTCCTACAAACTGAAGTTACCTAACACTCTAAGGATCCATCCGGTATTCCATGTCCAATTATTGAAGAAGGCGATGACGTCCCACAGGAGAACACCCCCACCGGTGATGGGCGACAAGGGGCTGGAATACGAAGTACGATCCATAAGGGACTCCAAGATGCGCAGAGGGGTACTCTGGTATTTGATCTCATGGAAAGGGTATTCGGAGGAGGAGGACTCTTGGGAACCCTGGACCAACGTGCACGCACCAAGGGCCATCGCTTCCTTCCACCGCAGATTCCCTTCCAAACCTGGGCCTAGAAGGCGCCAGGGAGGAGGACGTACTGTCAGGGTTTAGTCTAGGCGCCTGCCTGGACTACAATTCCCACAAATCCGTGGGTTTTAACTACACTTCCCAGAAGCCCCGGGCGCCGGAAGGATATAGCGCGGCGAGACCGGCAGGGGAGTGTTCGTGATTCGGAGGAAGTTCAGAACTTGGCGGGAGACGCTGAGCTGGGTCCTGTGTATTTGGAGGCTGCGCGAGGCGATCGGAAGAGAGGAGAAGGGCTCCCGAGTGAGAATCGAGGAGCCGTTGGATCGTTCCGAGACGTTCGGAGAGTTGGACTACGAGCGGAAGCTCGGGCAGGTATCACGGGTGTCAGCTGGTGTGCCTGGAAGCTGGGAGTCGGGACGAGTATCCCAACGTTCCTGGATTAAAGGGAATCGGCAAGGGGCGGAGTGCGGGCGGGGGCAGAGGAAAAACCTCCACATTACCGTCTCGAAGGTTTGTGAGACAGTCAGGTGGAATATTGGAGACAACGCGGACGGCAGTAGTTAAAACCTACGCCCTCCCGTGTTGATTGACTTTGGTGGCAACGCGGACGGCGGTAGTTTGTTCCTACGCCCTCCCGTGTTGACTGACTTTGGATTTTGGTGAAGTTCGGAGTATATGAAGCAATATACACCGAAGGTTGCGTGACACTGTACATAGGGTGATATTGAAGGGATTAAACCAGGAGGTGACCCGCATACGAAAGTACAAGGATGTTCCCGCAGTAGAGGGGGGTACGTGAATCCGAGAGTTTACAGGGGTATACGTAAGGGGGCAAGGAGAGCCACATCTCATAACCAATACTCTTGTGTTCTGTAGGGGAAGGAAGGCACCGAGAGGAACAAGCGGAGATAAAGCCGACAGGCCAGGCTAGCACAGGTGACTTTCCTTTCATTAGCGAGAATTACTGAGAGTAGGAATTGGCGCATGAGTAACCTGTGTGTTTTGTTTTTCAGCTTCCCTTCCCTGCTGCCCCTTCCTTTCCCTCCCTGGGTTTTTTCCCCTGGTTGGGGTTTTTCCCTCGCCGTATCAGTCGCACACCCTGTACGTATTTTACCACCGGGGTGTGTGGCAGGTCCGGAGGTGGAGCTTATCACTGCGAATGGATCCTGCGGAGTGAAATCCTGACACTAGAATAATTACTGACTCTTCTAGTGATACGATTGCTGGTGCAAATTCATGTCACCTAATTGAGAACACAAATACAAAAAAGTCACGATCACATAATTTTACACAGAAATTAAAAAAAAAACATTTTCTTATAAAAAAACAGTTACGAAACATAACATTTGTTTTGTCTCCTCTAAAGGAGAAAAGGCACATTAACAATGGGATTACATAATTGTTAATAAGGGTCCATGGCTATCATTCCCATCCTCCTTCATATATACTCACACCAAGTAGAAAAGACCCCACTCATTCTGGCAACCACACTCAAGAGCTTTATGAAAGCTGGTATTCTACAGACTACAAGGAGCATATTTAGTCACCTCTTATACCAACAAGGGGATACTTTTCCCATGTTTGTACTTTTGTACTTTTTAGCACGCCCGGCCCTGTATGATTTGGCTCAACCTGACAGGAAGCGGCAGGGAAAAATGGTTCAGTTTTTTGTAAGACCCGACTTCTGTCACCACACCGTAGAAAAAAGGTGGCAGTTACGCCAACTCATAACCCCTTTCCAGAATAAGGGGGCGCAGGCTTTTTTGCTAAACCCAGTTACACTAAAAGTAGTTATCAAAGGCCAGACGAGATTTTTTACGTCAGAAATACAAGCTAAAGAACACCTAGATTCCACATGAGCAACTAGAAAATGGGGTCGTTAGAGGTCACTGGGCATGATACTATATAGATGGATACACAGGTAATCAAAAGCAAAGAAAAAAAATATATATATATATAAATCTCTGGTTAATGCCACTGTAACAAGAAGAAGGGGGGACACAGAGGCACAAGTCTCTATCCATCGCAAGGGCCATCGGCCCTTTTGCCTATGTAGTGGGAAATGGGTTGGGGGGATGGGTGATAGGGGGGGCACAGGGTTGGGTGGGGGTGCAACGTTGGGTATGGTGGTAGGTGGGGGCTTGGTAGGGTGTTGTGGGTGGTAGAAGGTTTGGGGGGAGGGCAAGCTGAGGATGGGGCTAAAGAGAGAGATAAGCAAGAAAAAAGGAAATCAGAGACATGCGTTTTTAATGGAAATAATAAAAATGAGCTGTTAGATCAGCAATGGTCAGATAAGGGAGATATTACCGCAAAATATGGATAAATTAAGGCTTTATTCATCTAATGTTGGCGGTTTAAGTGCCAGAAAAAAGAGAGAAAGGGTATATGAGATACTTAGAACACTGAACCCAGATCTAATATGTCTACAAGAAACACACATTTCATGGCGGAATAAAGATCTCTTAGAGATTAGGGGCTATTGCTTGGCGGCGTGCTCTTCTCGGAATACCATGATTAGAGGGGTTGCTATATATGCCAGACAACGGAAACGACTGGCAGTGCGATCAGCAGCAGATAAGTGGGGGCGCTGGGCTATAGTAGAATTATCAAATGGGCTGACATTTGAGACGAATTGGAAATAGAACTAGCTAATTGGCCCCAACGATTGATAGTGCGCGGTGATTTTAATATACATCTGGATGCGATTAATACCCAAAAACAGATATATGTAGGAAGGAAGCCGAAGGATTATAGGGCAATTAGGGCACTTAAAGATAGCTATGGCTTGTGCGATGTATGGGCAGAAAAACAACAAAAAGAACCCGGATTTACATATTTTTCCCATCCACACAGGAAATTCGTACGACTGGACTACTTTTTAGCCTCCCATATACTGATAGGTAATCTAGATATTATAAAACTGCCCCAATTATATTCTGATCATAATCCTCTGATCTTGGAGGTAAGGGGGGCGACGGATGTTAGGCAGAGGGCTTCATGGTCATTTGATAAAAAGCTATTGATGGATGAGGAATTTTGCACATATATCAAGCAATGGGTTCAAGAATTCTTTGATTGCAACAGATAAAGTGCCTCTCGCAAGGTGGTATGGGATACTTTTAAGGCTGCCTTGAGTGGTGAGATAATAGGGTTTGTAGCTCGTACCTGGAAACAACATAAAGCACAATCTAACCTACTAATTAGTAAATTGTCTGAACTAGAGGCAGAACATGCTCAAATAATAAATAAAGGGGGCTCTGACGGTTTATTGGGTGAACAAATGAATAAATTACCTACAGCCAAATCAGAAATAAATGCATATTTTCAGACCAAAGTGGGGAGACCAAGGGCGGCTTCTAGCTTTAAGAACAAGGCAGAAAGTCACCAGGAACAACATTTTAAAAATTAGCGATAGAAATAATCACTTAGTATCCGGCCCACAGAAAATTACTGAGGAATTTGAGGAATTTTATACCAGGCTATATCAGCCGGAGGAACGCTTGGAAGAACATCGTGAAACAGGAGATGAGTGCCTTATGTTACCAAGATTAGATACTGAAGCCGCTCTGGAACTAGAACAAGAAATAACCATAGAAGAAGTGCAGGAAGCGCTGGGATCCCTCTCTCTGGGGAAAGCTACAGGTCCCGATTAAATTCCGATAGAAGTTTATATAAAATGCTATTACCTCAAATACTCCCTATCATGCAAGACCTATTCATGAGTATACAATATTGAGGGATCCCACCCGGATCGTGGCAGGGTACGGATGTGGTTGTGTTTCTTAAGAAAGACAAACCATCAGAAGCGCCATCCTCGTACCGCTCAATATCGCTTATGAATGCGGATGCGAAAGTTTACTCCAAAATAATGGCCACCCGATTACAAAAGACCATTGTTGCACTTATATCGCCTTGGCAACATGGCTTTGTTCCCGGCAGGGGGACCACAGACCATACAAGACATGTTATCTCAAACTTGGATATTGCAGAGGCTGATGATAGAGAGATGGCTGTGGTCCTCTTGGACGCGGAAAAAGCCTTTGACCGGGTGGCCTGGCAATATCTATGGGGGAACTTGGTAGACAGAAGATTTCCTTCTGGAATCATAATGCCCTTCAGGCTATGTATTTTAAACCGTATGCTCAGATTCAAATTATGGGACACACTCCTAGGAGGGTGGAGATCCCCAGAGGCACATGCCAAGGCTGTCCCTACTCCCCTATTTTATTTGCATTCTATTTGGATCCTTTCATCACTCGCCTCTTGCATAATCAATTGATCAAACCGGTTATAACACATGGCCATGAGACGAAAATTCTCACATACGCAGATGCCATTGCGATAATTACAGCAGAACCTCGAGTGGCTATTAAAGAGATTGAAAATATGGCATAAAACCTTTGGGAGAAATCCGGATATCTTTTAAATAAAACCAAAACACAAATTATATGTTCTTCCAAGTGCCGGTTACAAGATTCTCGGGTAACCGAGACAGCCACGTATTTAGGGGTTAAAATAACAGCAGGAATTAATAGTCTCTGGGCGGTCAATATTGACCCAGTGCTGGAAACAATAAATGGCGAGCTTAGACGTATGAACAATCTGCATCTTACAATAATTGGCAGAATCAATGTAATTAAGATGAAGATATTCCCCAAGATTCTGTATTTAAAGGTGAACAACCTTTACAACGCAACTTTTACAACGCACTACCATTACAACGCAACTTTTACAACGCAAGTGGATTTACAACGCATGCTTTTACAACGCATGCTTTACAACGCAAATACCTTTACAACGTAAGTATTATGTTTTTCTTTTTTTTTAAATATTGTAAACATTATTAAATTATATTTGTGATTTTATATATTTATTGTATTTAAAAATATTTTAATTTAGTGAAGTTGTTTTATTAATATTTAAAATAATTAAAAGGTAAAAATAATTCAGTATTGAGAAATAATACTTTAGTATTATTAATTAAAAAAATAGTATTAAAAGTGACAAGTAAATTGAAAGTGTTATTTATTGAAACAAATAGCTTAAAGAGTGAGCAAAAATATAAAAAGTATTGTTTAAAAATGTAGGTTATTACAATAATTAAAAAAATATTTTAAAAAAATATATTGAACAAAATAAAAATTTAGGGAATTAATACTCTAGTATTTAAAAAAAAAACGGTGTTTATTTTGGAAATTAAATTTTAATGTGGGAATAATTATTATTTTAAAAAAAAAACTGTAAAGGTATTATTAAAAAAATTAGGTATTAAAATTAATAATAAAATAAATATATATATTTTTTTAAATAAATGTAAAAATGTATAATTTTTTTAAATATATATATTTAAATAAAAAATAATAAGTAGTATGATTAATTTAAACTAATATTAGAAAAAAAGTTCCCACGCTTTTGCATTGCATTCAATGGGAAAAATTGTCCATCATTTATTTTCATAGATGCATCTGTTTCTCCCGCGGAACTGAATTGGAAGGTCTGGAAAAAGACGAAAGGGGATCATTTGAAAGGAAATGGAATAAGCAACCAGGTAAGGATAATATTACATTATTTTACAAAGAATAACATAAAAAGAAGTTGTATAGATAAAATAAATAAAATAGTAAAAAAAAAGATGACATAGTTTCGTTCGTATTTTTGTTTAGTTAAAAAAATATCGAAAAATAGCATTGTTTTTATAGAAATTTTAACATATTTTACAATTTTTTTATAATGTAATATAATATTAAATAAAATAAAATAAATACATGAAATAATAAGAAAAATAAATAGTCCGTTTTCTAACTTTGCAGCTTCAGATGACGTGAGCACGTAAACGTGAACGTAGGCGACCATTTTGAAGAGCATCGATGGAGGAAGCAGATGGAAGCTGATCTACGTCCCGGTAGGAAACAATTTAAACTTTATTTATACATGTTAAGTTTTAAAAGTATACAGATATTTTTGTGTTTAAGGATAAAGAGAGGTTGCGTTATAAGAAAGAAAAGTTAAACTGGTAAAAAAGCATGTCGCCGATCTTGTTCTAAGAGTATGCCTATGTCGGGTCAGAAAAAGTTCAAGATAAAAGTTATTTTTGTTTAGAATTTGTTAGAACTAAATGAAAAAGAATTGTAATAAATGTTATAAACTACGTATATGTTTACGATAAGCTGAATTTAAAATGCATTTAAAAGAAAATATTTTGTTGTTTTTGCCCTACCAAAAAAGTCTGAAATGTGGTTAATCTAATATAGAAAAAAGCTTCTTTGTTTTTTTAATGATATTTTGGATAGAAACACTTTTATGAAAAATAATTTTCATTGTTTGCGTTGTTTTTTAAAAGTATTATGGCAGACATAGTCAGAGTATGATTTGGTAGGAGGTAGTAATTGTTTAATTTTGACTTGGTTGGTGAAAAGAAATACAAAATTAATTCTGGAGCAAAAAGGAAACTAGCTGAGCTTGACATAGGGAGAATATGCTTTCTTAGATGGTAGATTTGGATATATTTATAAATAATGGAAGCACATTTCTGCATCAAATTGGTAAATAGCAAGGGTGACATAGTGAGAAAATGTTTTGATAGGAGTTAGTACTTTATTTAGGATGCTTTTATAGTACTGTCATATTTGTGCACGATTTTTAAAAAAAATCAAGAAGAAGGATCTACATATTCAAACAAGAAGGAGTGCAAAAGAGTTTGATTATTCTTTTTTGTGGTCTTCACCTGGATGCATATGGACAAGGATTTTTTTGGATTATACACATGAGAAGAATAATGGATTTATAAAATTTTTTCGTTTTCTAACTATGGTGTTTTTAAAAAAAATATTTGGTTTTGGGACATCAATTACAAATTAGGCAAACTTTTCCTATTAGAAAAAATATTTAACAACTCCTTAAGGAGAAGAAAAAGTTTAAGGACAAAGACCAAAAAGGATTGAAAAAATATATGGTATTTTTGTTTAAAAAAAAAAACAAAAAACAATGTTTTTCGAAAATATCTGTAAAGATATTTTTGCATTTCTAAGAAGTTCACCTTTTGAATGCGATAGGACAGAGCAGGTCTCATGCACCTCACATCATAGGTGCAGCAATATACGCTATACACAGGGTCATTTATACTTTGGATTGTTTGGGGTTTTTGGATGTTGCAAAAATTGGATTAATTATGGTGGAAAAAGGAGAAGAAAAAGAAAGAAGGCAACAAAAGGTAGGCTGACTCAACGTATATTTTTCTAAAATGTATTTGAAAAATGTTATTGCCAATTGCAATTAGTGTTAGAAAAAATTGAGAGCAAAGCAGGAAAGTAAGGTAAAAACGTTATTTAGAAGCTTAGGATGTTAGCAACATTTTCAAGGTAGTCTAGAGCCACACACAACGAAAACTGTTGCATAATACCCAATAGTCTGTCAGACATTTCCTTTGTTTTTTGTGTAACTCGTGGGTTTAGACTACCAGTTAATGTTTGGGAAAGTCTCATTTCCTGAAAACTTTGCTCCTTCTTCCAGGTTTCCAAAAAAGAGTAGAAATTAGGGTGTGGTTTGCCAATTGTATGGTTGAAGGAGTTATGCCATCCCTCAATGGCATTATTTGTTTTAGCTTCTCCCTCTAAACAGCTCGTGTAACAGTTCCACCACTCCACATGGAAACGTGGTTTCCTCCTGCGACCCGATCTGCTTAGGTGCCCAATCCATGTGTCTTCAAAATAATTTAGGATGGGTGCCAATTTGTCTTCGTTTAAATTGTAATAATCAGATTCTGTAATGGCAGTGTAGTACTCGTCTACACTTTTGGGAGGAACAAAACAAAGAGCTGTTAATTTTTTTTACTCAACTTGTAGTTTGCTATCTGTTGAGTATTCTGCAACCAGGGATGTTTTCTGTAACTTACGCCAGAATGCCTGGGAAAAATGGAAAAAACACCCTTGAATTTGGGTATCCGTGTACGTTTTACTGATCACATTGATCATGCTCAATTCAAAATCAACAATTATTTTCCTAGGACTTTTGGTCGTTTTATTTTTAATAACTGATAAAAGTTCAGTGTAGGTTGCAGAAGTCTTATCAGGCAGCAAACTATATACTAAGGGGATCACATTATGGTTAATTTGTGCGTGTATAGTGTAAATTTGAGTGAAAGGATGGGGTGTACTTTTAAACGTCCCATCCATCATCCAAATTTCACTATTTTCTAACTTAACAAGGTTGCGGGGTGTACTAAAAATTAGAATACGTTTTTTTGAGGGTTTTTGTTGTCAAGGAAGAGTTCATCAGCAAAAGAAATAGTAAGTTCATGTGGAATAACAATGTCAGAAAAGGTATGAGGTGTTGTGGTTTGTGTGTTACTTGCCTGCTTTTGTCTTTGTATAATTCGCCTCAAATTAGGAATTATAGGCATATTACTAGCAACATGACTGGGGACATGCTGTGCAACCTCTCTTAAAATGGATCCAGTAGAATCCTTGGAGGTGCTTGCAAGTTCTTTCATTTCATTTAAGGTTTCCCTTACATCAATCTCCATTGCAGAGGAAGAGTGGTTATGGTCTGTTGTTTTAATAATGATATCATGAAGGGTAACTCCTCTTCCGCTGCAATGGGATGAGTAGTATTGCACACACCTCCAATGATTTCTTGGAAAACTTATCCTTTCTTTACAATATATGTAGCCTGCATGCTTAAGTAATCTGTTTCCTTTTCTGGATTTTATGTAGGAAGCTGTTTCCTGAGTAGACATTATCTGTGAAGAAAAAATGTTTAATTTTACTATGTGGATTAAAATGACAAAAAAGAGAGAACAATATCCAACATTTTCCCTACTGCTGCGCTAACCAGGAGTTAGAATACTAAATTCTGCCCTTACACTATCCTCCACTTTTCCTACTGTTCCACCTCCTTGGAGTTAGAATAGTAAATCCTGCCCCTACACTATCCCACACTTTCCCTATTGCTTTACCTTTCTGGAGTTAGAATAGTAATTGTCACGCCTACAGTATCCTACACTTTCCTTACTGCTTCACTTAACTGGAGTTAGAATAGTAATTCATACCTCTACACCATCCTACACTTTCCCTACTGCTGCACCTTCATGGAGTTAGAATAGTAATTGTTACCCCTACACTATCCCACATATTCCATACTGATGCAGCTTCTTGGAGTTAGAATAGTAATTGATACCTCTATACCATCCTACACTTTCCCTACTGCTGCACCAACCTGGAGTTAGAATAGTAATTGTTACCCCTACACTATCCCACACTTTCCCTGCTGCTGCAGCTTCATGGAGTTAGAATAGTAATTGATACCTCTATACCATCCTACACTTTCCCTACTGCTGCACCAACCTGGAGTTAGAATAGTAATTTTTACCCCTACACTATCCCACACTTTCTGTGTTGTTGCAGCTTTATTGAATATGTTTTTTGATGTTTTGTCTATTGATTTGTTTAATAGTTTGGAGTGTACATTTTAAATACCTTTTGATTTAGGTGTTTTCTTCTTGGTCTGGTTTCTGGTTTGGTTTCTCTTTTTTTGCTGCTGTTTTTTGTTGTGTGGTGTTCTGGGATTCGACTTCTAATTTGTTGTTGAGAAGATTTATGTGAGTAACTGAAAAAATGAGAAAGTAATGGAAATGCAATTTTTTATTTCATTGTTTGTGATACAGTCAAAAATGTAAACATTTCTGGCATAAGTGATGTAGAGATGAGGTGGTCTAGTAGCTGCGTGGGCGGAGCAGAGTGGGTGGAGTGAGGGGAGGACTGCCCTGACAGGAAGGGGCGGAGAAGGGGAAACAGATAGGCAGTTAAGTGTAGAGCCATGCTGGTGTGAGGACGATAAATAAAGTGTCCTAGAGAGAACCCTCCGTGTCTGTCGTTATTAGCGCCGTGAAGACACGACAGCTGGCGACGAGGGTGGGATAGAGCTGGATGCTCTCCCAGAACACCAGCACGCTGACAAAGCGGGCGAGGGGCTGGCCACGAAGGAACCAGCAGAAGCGCCGCCACTCGCGACACACACCCAGAGCGCGTAAGAGCCCCGCAGCTGAAGGAGCGAGGTCGTGACACGCGCCCTGCATGGGGAAAGGGCCGGCACCGTGAAAGGCAAGAAGGGAAGCGACGACGCTGACACGCGCGTCCCCCAGGCCAGGTCGGAGCAGCGAGCGCGAAGACTTCACCCACCCGCCTACCTGCTGTACAACCGTGAGTGAAGCAGATGATGAGAGGGGCCGCCTGAGCAGCGCGCAGTCCCGGAGTGAATGAAGTGAGAGCCCGGCACCACGTGTGATGCCGATGCACGTTATCCAGCCGGCGGCCATCTTGAAGTCAGGCGGACTTCCAGACGCCCCATGCAAATAGACCCGGGCGGCCATTTTGAAGTCAGGCAACGCTGAAATTTCAAACAAGCACAAGCAAATACAAAAAAAAAAAAAAAGAAAAGAAGGGAATCTACTTGCAACAGGCGCGCAAGATCCCCGTAGGATTCCCAGGGCCTGCACTGTGCTGAAGCTGCGTGCACTGCACGTGCAACACGATGTCGCACCATGGGTCCCCAGCCCAGTCTCCAACTCGCCAGGATGCGAAGCCGATCATCATGGGGCTATCGCACCTGCGCCCCCCAGAACCCTTAGCGCTCGTGGTTGGGAGCAGCATGGGTCCTCGCTGGGAAGAGTGGATTGAAGACTTTGAGGACTATATTAAGGGCTCGAAGGTGACAGGGGACGAGGATCAACTGATCGCACTTCGAAACCTCGTGGGCAAGGACGTCAGCAAGATGATAAAGGAACTCCCCGCCGCAGACGCAGGAACGTATGCGAGAGTGCGTGCAGCCCTGGATAGAAAGTTCGTGCACAAGAAGAACGTTGATTACGAACGGTACGTGTTCCAAAGAGCACGACAAGAAAAGGATGAGGTCATGGGCTCATACATCACACGGCTGCGGCGACTGGCGCGCCATTGCGAGTTCGACGAGTTCTCGACGGACGACGCCATACGACTGCGTGTGATCGACGGCTGTCAGTCGGAGACGCTACGCAGAAAATTACTAAAAAAAAGTCACACCTTGGATGAAATAGAAGAGATCACGAGGCTCCATGATCAGACTGAAGAGCAAGCCAAGACAATGGAGGCGGGACGCGTGGATCGCAAGGAGTTGGTCTGTCAAGTACGCACCGACCGCCCCCGCCGGGGGTCGAGAGAGCGGGAACGCCATGCCCGGCCGCCATCGAGACACCACCGCCCTGGCCATCGACGGCCTGATTCGGGGAAGAGAAGCAGGCGTCAGGATCATGGGAAGAAGGCGCCACTGAGAAGGTGTTACCGCTGCGGGTACGACTTCCCGCACATCGGGGCGTGCCCGGCTCTAGGACAGCAATGCCACAAGTGTGGCCGCAACAATCATTTTGAGACCATGTGCGGGGACTACCGCCGGGAGAAAGAAAAAGACTCCACGAGGTTGCCAAGAGGCGAGACGCGCCGCCACCACGCGCGAGCGGTACGTGACCGCCGGAAGTCCTCCTCCAAGTCCTCCCAATCCAGCAGGGAGTCACGGTCTTCAAGGTGGTCTAGAAGATCACCGTCAAGAGACTCTGAATCACCATCAAGTGACCATGAATACTCCGTAGAATATGCCAACATGATTGCCGATCCGGATCAGCTAAAAAAATACCCTCGACTGGACATCAGCGTTGGCACGCATCCCACGAAGTTTGTGATGGACAGCGGGGCATCCCTCAACTATATCCCAGTGACGGAATATAAGAAGATGAACCCTCGGCCTCGACTCAATCCCGCACACGTGCGTGTCTACACCTGGATGTCCAGGAAGCCGCTCCCATGTCTCGGGAAGTTCTCGACGACACTGAGACATCAAACAACATCTATTCCAGCCGTGATTCACGTCATCGAGGGGCCGGAAGCAGACTGTCTCCTCAGTCTACCAACAGCTGAACGGTTGAAGCTGGTAGAGATCCTGTACCGCGTCAACAGTGACAATGACACCATACACAAGTTCCCGAAGCTGTTCTCCGGACTCGGCAAAATGAACAGAGGCCAAATTCGCCTCCACATAAATGACCAGGTCCGCCCGGTCGCCCAACACCCGCGGAAGGTACCGTTCCACCTCCAGCAAGCGGTAGAGGATGAGCTGCAAGATCTGCTGGATGCCGACATCATCGAGCGGACAGAGGGTGCCACACCGTGGGTATCCCCGGTCGTGATAGTACCGAAGAAAGGAACACCAGGGAAGGTCCGACTCTGTGTGGACATGAGAATGCCCAACACCGCCATTGAGAGAGAGCGCCACCCAGGACCTCACTTAAGTGACATGATCGCCGCCCTCAATGGGGCGAGGGTGTTTTCTAAATTGGACCTAAACAAAGGCTACCATCAGTTGGAACTACACGAGGGCTCCCGATACATCACGACATTTGCAACGCACCTAGGGTTGTTCAGATACAAGAGACTAAACTTCGGCATTTCATCAGCCGCGGAAATATTTCAAGAAGCCATCCGACAAACAATACATCACATCCCAAACACGCTGAACTACAGCGATGACATTCTAGTCTACGGGGCAAACGTCCAAGTCCACGACACGGCCCTAGACAGGGTTTGCCATGCCCTCCTGGAAGCCAACCTCACGCTCAACAGGGAGAAGTGCGAGTTTCACCAGTCTCAACTGAAATTCTTTGGCCACATCTTTTCAGGAGCCGGAATGCAACCAGACCCTGACAAAGTGAGTACTCTGAACAGCACCAAGAGTCCACTTGACGTCAGTGATGTGCGGTCCTTCCTAGGCATGGCGAGCTACTGTTCAAGATATATTAAGGACTATGCCACAATCAGTCACCCTCTTCGCACTCTCACCAAACAAGGGCAAGTGTTTGAGTGGACATCCGAATGCGAGCAAGCATTTCAAAACATAAAGAGGGCCGTGGGCACGGTGGAGAGCCTGGCGTATTTCAGCCCGGATCGTAAGACCGAAATAACAGTGGACGCAAGCCCCGTCGGGCTGGGTGCCATCCTGGCTCAATATGACAAAGACACGGACCAACGACATATTGTGGCTCATGCCAGCCGGAGCCTTTCCGACACAGAGAAGGCCTACTCCCAACCGGAAAAGGAAAGCCTTGCGGTGGTGTGGGCGTGTGAACACTTCCACGTGTTCATCTACGGGAAGCACTTCACCATGGTAACGGACCACCAAGCGCTCGTCACCATCTATGGCAACCCCCGGTCCAAAATGCCGCCTCGCATCGAAAGGTGGGGACTCCGTCTGCAGGAATACACGTTCACCATCGTGCATAAGCCGGGGAAGGCAGCCAACCCGGCCGACTACATGTCGCGCCACCCGGAAGACTCACAGCGTCACACACCGTCCATGGCAGACGAATACATTCATTTTGTGGTGGATCAAGCGCGGCCACCAGCGGTCCCCCTAGAGGCCATACTGGACGCCACCCAGCAAGATACCATGCTGCAACAGGTGATCCGAAGAGTTCGAACGAACCGGTGGCGACACGAAGAGTCGGAGGACGAGAGGGGTGACGCTACAATGCGCCAGGAGTGGCAAGCTTTCCGGAATGTGTGCGAAGAACTATCTGTTACACCGGATGGCCTACTGTTGCGAGATAACCGCATCGTAATCCCTCAGCAACTGAGACAGGGAGTTGTCAACCTGGTACACGAAAGCCATCGAGGAGTAGTTACGACGAAAAGGGCACTTCGTGAACGTGTCTGGTTCCCTTTCCTAGACAAAATGGTAGAGCACACTCTGAAAGACTGTCTGCAGTGTCAAGTGGTAAGGCAAGGAGACCCGCCAGCCCCACTTCAGATGACGCCCCTACCGCCAGGAGTATGGCAAGAACTAGCAATGGATTTCTACGGCCCCATGCCGTCGGGCAAGTATGTATTGGTCATAATAGATGAGTACTCGCGATTCCCCATCGCCCGGTTCGTACCATCCACCAACGCAGCCGCCACGCTCACCATCCTGGATGAAGTCTTTGCAGCTTGGGGTATACCCACAGAGGTGAAAACAGACAACGGGCCCCCCTTCAATGGCCGGGAATTCAGTGACTTCCTGACGCTCATGAATGTGCGACACCGACGGATAACACCACTATGGCCGCAGGCCAACGGCACAGCAGAAAGATTCATGGCCACTCTTAAAAAGACATTCCAACAGGCTGCTCTGGATAAGAGAGACCCGCAAGCAGCCCTTAATGATGTACTCCGAGCATATCGGACGACACCGCATGCCACCACAGGCAAATGCCCGGCCACACTCATGCTGGGACGCCCAGTCAGGACCCGGATACCCACCTGGGAGGGAGCGCTACGACCCATTTCCCCCAGCCGCGTTCATCGGGAAGTGGAAGCCACCGACAAAGCTCGCAAAGAAAGCATGAAGGTGTATGCGGATGGCCGAAGACGTGCTCGTTCCCTCTCATTCCACGAAGGGGATTGCGTGGTCGTTAAACAGGAGCAATGCAAGAAGACGGATAGCAAGTTCAGAGCGGAACCTCTAACGGTCACTCGACAGAAAGGCACCATGCTGACAGCGGAGTCAGACAACAGGCGCATAACCAGAAATGTGTCCCACTTTCAGAAGTGCAGCCCAGTTCTACAAGAGACGCTTGAGTCGCGAATGACACCTTCAAGAACTCGGCAGTTTGAAGCACAGAGCGATGGTGACAGCCACCCGGGACAGATACCCGGCGCCGGCGTCACTGCAGCGCCTGAAGGCCGCACACTCAGACCACGACAAACAATCCGCCAGCCCAAGCGGCTGATTGAAGAGATGTAACTCTTGGTGACTCATTTCTTTTGCTAACAAAGGGGGAGATGTAGAGATGAGGTGGTCTAGTAGCTGCGTGGGCGGAGCAGAGTGGGTGGAGTGAGGGGAGGACTGCCCTGACAGGAAGGGGCGGAGAAGGGGAAACAGATAGGCAGTTAAGTGTAGAGCCATGCTGGTGTGAGGACGATAAATAAAGTGTCCTAGAGAGAACCCTCCGTGTCTGTCGTTATTAGCGCCGTGAAGACACGACAAGTGACATTTTACTTTATTGTACCTACATACTATACTACACTTTCCCTGCCACTGCACCTTCTTGGAGTTAGAATAGTAATTGTTACCCCTACACCATCCCACACTTTCCCTGCTGCTGCACCTTCCTGGAGTTAGAATACTAATTGATACCTTTACACCATCCCACACTTTCCCTGCTGCTGCTCCTTCTTGGATTTAGAATAGTAATTTTTACCCCTACAGTATTCTCCACTTTCCCTTCTGCTGCACCTTCCTGGAATTAGAATAGTAATTGTTTCCCCTACACCATCTTACAATTTCCCTACTGCTGCACCTTCCAGGAGTTACAATAGTAATTGTTCCCCCTACAGTATCCCACACTTTCACTGCTGCTGCACCTTCCTGGAGTTAGAATAGTAATTCATACCTCTACACCATCCTACACTTTGCCTACTGCTGCACCAACCTGGAGTTAGAATACTAATTCTTACCCGTACACTATCCCACAAATTCCCTACTGCTGCAGCTTCTTGGAGTTAGAATAGTAATTGGTTCCCTGTACACCATCCCACATTTTCTCTGCCGCTGCAGCTTCATGGAGTTAGAATATTAATTGATACCTCTATACCATCCTACACTTTCCCTACTGCTGCACCAACCTGGAGTTAGAACAGTAATTTTTACCCCTACACTATCCCACACTTTCTGTGTTGTTGCAGCTTTCTTGAATACGTTTTTTGATGTTTTGCCTATTGATTTGTTTAATAGTTTGGAGTGTACATTTAAAATACCTTTTGATTTAGGTGTTTTCTTCTTGGTCTGGTTTCTGGTTTGGTTTCTCTTTTTTTGCTGCTGTTTTTTGTTGTGTGGTGTTCTTGGATTCAACTTCTAATTTGTTGTTGAGAAGATTTATGTGAGTAACAGAAAAAATGAGAAAGTAATGGAAATGCAATTTTTTATTTCATTGTTTGTGATACAGTCAAAAATGTAAACATTTCTGTGCATAAGTGACATTTTACTTTAATGTACCTACATACTATACTACACTTTCCCTTCCACTGCACCTTCCTGGAGTTAGAATAGTAATTGTTAGCCCTACAGTATACTACACTTTCCCTGCCACTGCACCTTCTTGGAGTTAGAATAGTAATTGTTACCCCTACACCATCCCACACTTTCCCTGCTGCTGCACCTTCCTGGAGTTAGAATTCTAATTGATACCCCTACACCATCCCACACTTTCGCTGCTGCTGCTCCTTCTTGGATTTAGAATAGTAATTCTTACCCCTACAGTATTCACCACTTAAACCTTTTGCTGCACCTTCCTGGAGTAAGAATAGTAATTGATACCCCTATATCTTCCCACATTTTCCCTACTGCTGCACCTTCATGGAGTTACCTGAATTATTTTAACCTCAAACACTTTCTTACACTTTCATAATCTTTTTTTCAATAATGAAGATAGAATTAAAAAAGCGTTTTTTTATGTTTAAAATATGTACCTTCTTTAAAAGTCGACGTTTTAATTTTCAAAGAAGAAAGTATTTATTGTTTTTTCGATATTGAATATCTGTGTGAAAATCTGACTAAATATGTGTGTATTAGAAAATGTTTTTTTCGTCTTACTAATTTACAATTGTTTTTACAAAAATTTTAAAACATACCTTCAAATTATTCGTGATGAGGAGTGTGGTTCAATAAGCAAAATGCTATTTTTTTTAAGTTGTCTTTTTCGTCACACTTTATCGAAGTTCTAATTACGAAAAAAAAAAAGTCATTTAGTGATGTTTGAAAAATAATATATCTTCTTATTTATTTGACAATCCTTTTTTTTAATAAACAATTTACTTTACATGTTAGTCAGCATAAAATATTTTGTTGCTACTTTTAAAAGAAATATGTGTCCATATCTTTAGTATTAGCTTGGTGCTATTTCTTTAAATTAAATTGCAATATGAAACTTATTAGGTGCAGCGTTTTCAATGTTTCCAGTAAACATTTCTGTTATTCGTTTTCGAAACTTACTTGTATTTTGATAAATAATGGTTGTTAAATGGTTTCGGCTCTTATCTCGGTGAAGAGGTGAGAGTGTCAGCTATTGGCGTCTGGTCACTCTTGGAGTTGATAATCAACTGATTTTAAAATGGTGTCTTGCTCGTATTTATAAGTTTTAGTCAGTGTCATTGTTATTTTTAATAAAGACAGCGTTGGCTATATTTTTTAAAAAGATTTTAATTACTGTGGAAACTTATAATTTAAAAAATTATCTTGAGATGTGCTGTTTTGACTTTTTCGTTCCGTTTTGGCATCCATTTTGAATGTAGCATTGTGGTATTACTTTCATGGAAAGAGTTGTAGGACAATTGTTCATACTATACTGTTTAAAATGGCGAGTATGTGTGTGTAAATGTTTTTTTAAAACAAATAATTATTTTATTAATTAGTAATATATTGTAAGTTTATATTATTAAATAATTCGTTGCCTGTGTAAAATTTTCGTATTTGAAAAATAATTGAGTATTTTTTTAATACTCGAGTATTAATTGTAATACTCGAGTATTAATTTTAATATATGCTTTGCATTTCAGTACATTTACGTTCAGTTTTAATCTACATTTTGAAACACTTGCCCACCCAAAAACCCCTAATTTCCCTGCATCCCGTGCCAGGTTTTATTTTACTTAAAAAACCAAAAAAAAAAACTTTATTTAGGCGTCGTAAAGGTATGCGTTATAATTGAATTCGTTGTAATAGCACTTTACTACTAATAACACTATCTCGCGTTGTAACAGTATCCATTGTAAAAACATACGTTGTAAAGGTATTTGCGTTGTTAAAAATGCGTTGTAAAGGCATGCGTTGTAATAGTATGCGTTGTAACGTCATACATCCGCAATACCGCTTGAACTCGCCGCCACCAAAATACATAGAATCGAGGCTATGTTCTCTAAATCTATTTGGGGATATCAAAAGGTATGGCGGGCTTATAAATATCTGATGCTACCTAAAGAACGGGGTGGTTGGGGAGCCCCCAGTATACAGTTATATTACTGGGCTACTGCCCTGCAACAGTTTGGAATCCTTTATCCTTTTCAAACTGAAGAGACGGAGCGGTCGAGAATACCTACTATATATCAACTTGCTATGGGGGATGCTGCAGTGGGATTATTGCAACGACAAAGCGACCCAAATTATCATAAAAAACCTCGATAAAAATGCATTGAGAGTGCGCTAAAGATCTGGAAAAAAGTGGAAAAAAATTGCCAAATTAGTAGGTATAATAAATATACATCACTTTGGCATTCTGATTTCTTGACATTAGCATTTTATGATGGAATGGCTAAGAAATGGGAGCAAGCGGGGATCGTATCATTGGCAGATCTATATTCTTATGAAGAAAGAAAGGCTTTTATAGAATTAGTTCAAGGGTTTGGTATGCATAAGAACTCATGTTTTAAGTACCTGCAAATGCAGAACCGAATAAAAGGGCTCCCTATAGGGCTCATTAGAATGGAACCGCTCCCTTTATTAAAAATTATGAAAAATCCAGAAAGCAAAATCAAGGATTTCTATCAAGAGCTACTAAAAAAGAAACCAGATGATATAGCCAAAATAGAATCAAAGTGGGCTAGCAAGCTCGAGGATGGGGAGGTAGATATAGATATGGATTTAGAGATCGGGATAAATATTTTTATGTCAGCTAACCTCAAAGCCCAACAATATAAAACTGTTTACAATCTCTATTATACGCCTGCCAAATTATTCGGGTGGGTAAAGAGACAGACGCATAAATGCCTGAGATGTCTGTTGGACCCAGCAGATAGTATACATATGTTTTATTCCTGTGAAAAGCTGGGTTCGTTAAAAGAGGGTATTCTGGTTTCAGTTACTGAATAAAGAGATAAAAGTCACTTCAACTTTGATGCTATTAGGTTATGACATACGGACGAACTTCGATCCAACGGAGAGGGTCTTTGTGTTTTCAACAATGGCGATAGTTCGCTTACTAGTCGCTACTGTATGGAAGAATAGTGAGCCACCCACACATTGTCAATGGTTGTATAGATTAATATACGTAGGTCGTCAGAAAATTGCTTTGTATAAATGTAAAGGGGTAAGGGCTATGAGAAAAGGCATGAATATATGGAAACCTTTGATAGCATGGAAGGAAAGAAATTATGGACAAGGGATTGGATAAATATGTGCAACTACTGAGAAAGCACAATCAGGATGTACAGCAGCAATGATGTATGAATACCTAAAATAATTGCAAATTGTTAGTCATGTTACTCTGGCCATTATGAAAATATGAAATTTGATAAGTATATGCAATAATGTTATAAAATATGCATAATATGTCTGATTTAAAAAAAAAAAAAAAAGGAAATGAAGCATATTACTTTATATGAGTGACTCAGTCTTTGCTGGCTACTTAATCCCCCATAATTAATTGCTTTGTGCATATATACCTACCACTTCTAGTGCCTTTTGATAAGAAGACTGAGCTTTCCTCAAATCTCAATACGTGGTCCACTTCAAATCCAGGTACAATTTGATCCCCTGTGATGTCAGTGGGATCCTAAAGGGAGGAAATAGGTATTGGATATTATTGAGGGCTCCTATTATGTATACTCTAACTTCATACACTTTCCATTTACCCCAACATCATGGTCAGGCAACACACCTACCTTTAATCTACACGGTTCTCATTTAAGTATGTTCCGTGTTGTTCCTGGGGCGTCGGAGGAGGATATATCTTATGTATAATGTAGTGACTTCCCTCAGTTCTGTTAACAATCTGAAACAATGTATACCTACATCAGTACGCATACTATTGTATGAGACATGCTCTCCCTCAAATCAGCCCCCTCTTGATTGCCTATGTCTCGGTATCCAATAGTCCTACATCCCATGTTTAATCACTACTAACGAGACTTCAGTATTAAGTATTTTTTGTTAAAAAACGGCCTAGCAGCTCTGTTCCCCTTATGTTTAGATCCAATGTCCCAGCTATGAGATCCTTCTATACAGTTGATCTCCTCACCTCAAAGGAGTATTTCAGATAGCACGTCCTCCTTGGAGCCATTTCCCTCTGTGCCCGGACTAAAAAATGGTCCATGGTTTCACCTGCTTTTTAACAAGCCTCGTCACTCGCCGCACCTGGTGCTCTATGCTTTCATCATCAAAGGGCGACTTCAAACTACAAGGAGATTGTCTAGTTAAAGCGGCAAGGACATATGTTCCTTAAAGCGGTGATGTCTCCCGGATCCCATAGTGGTCCCCAAAACAACTCCCGAACCGCTTGAATTCGGAGAGTTTCGGGACGCCTCATATGTAGATCTCGAGGATGGATTCCACCTGCATCATTAACTGCAGTGTCAACCCTCTATTCTATCAAAAACAATACTGGATTAATAGTGCACTGCAGGTCCCTGTACTAATCCACATATATACTCTATTATGTGTATAAAGACCATGTGTATATCACATCTTATCCAATGCTGTACCTAAATTTATGTTGGGGTCATAGGAACCTCACAACATTTCTGTGCCAGCATGCTCATAAACAAAAAGGTTTTTAACTCATATGGCTTCCGGCAGTATGAGGCACCACTAGACCAAAAAACGGGGCAAGGCCAGTACTTACCCCCTTCTCAGTCCAGGGGGTGACAAAGCAACCAAGAGACCTAATTTTTTTCTCTGTACTACTCTGTCTTTATCTATGCTTGAGCCTAATGTTTTACAAAATCTCATTATTCTGTGAGTCTCATCTAATCTTCTTACGTATTTAAACCTGTTCTAATGGTGTCCAAGATTGAAATGTACCATTGCTCATGGTTTTTGCGCTTGATCATAAGGTCGCCACTTCTTCTTGTACCCTTAATTCTCTCTACCATAAACCATCTAAAATCAGTACATGTGTGACCAGCTATCTTAAAGTGGGCTACCAAAGGTGCGTTCTCCTTATAATTCTTTATAGCCAACTTGTGTTCCAGTAGATGGATACATAATTATCTTGTTGTTTCCCCTACATAGCCCAAATTACATGGGCATAAAAGTAGGTAAACCAAATTTTTACTTCTACAATTTTTAAAGTTTTTGGAGACCAGAGTATGTTTATTATACGTCACATCCTTGCCTACTATACATTGACCACAAATCATGCAATTACTACATTTGTAGTTGCCTATTACTTTGGTACCCATCAGCGTACATTGACCCATTTTGGGTGTTTCACGATATGTGTGAACCAGTTCCGTTCGTAAATTATTGTTGCGTCTAAACGCAAATAGTGGTCTATCTAGGGTCATAAGCTCATTTTCCATGAGAATACTCCAATTGGAGTTAATAATGTTTTTTATTTTATTACTTAAACCAGAGAATTGACTCACAAACACTATTTTTTTCTTCTCATTGTCCCTTTCTTGCTTTCTGGTAGATGTACTAGAAAACATGCTATCACGGTCATAAAACCGGGCACGTTTAAATGAATGTGTTATGAGTTTTTTAGGGTACCCCCTATCCTTCAATTTAGTTTTTAAAACTTCAGAATGGTTGTAAAAGTCATCAAGTGATGAACAGTTCCTTCGAAGCCGAAGGAACTGTCCAAAGGGGATATTGTCCTTCTGTGCCTTAGGGTGATAGCTTGAGTAGTGCAATAAGGTGTTTTTATCTGTTGGTTTAGAAAAAAGTTCTACCTCAAGAGTACCACTCACATCCTTTATACTTAGATCTAAAAAGTTTACGACCTTATTACTATATTGTGAGGTGAATCTTAAATTCACATCAACCAGATTCAACCATTCTAAAAATTCCTCTAGGAGGTCCACTGATCCTTCCCAGATGAATAGAATGTCATCTATGAATTTCCTCCATTTGACCACATTTTAAAAAAATGGAACATGGAAAAAATGTGCATGTCTTCAAATTGCCCCACGTAGAGGCATGCCAGACTGGAGGCACAATTAGCCCCCATGCTGGTTCCCTTACATTGGAGATATAAGTCATCTTTAAAAAGAAACATGTTGTTTTTAAGAACCAATGTTGCACATGCCATGATGATGTCTGCCCGGGCACCTCTGCATTCCACAGGCCCCAGGATGCTCCTGATCACATCTAATGCACTATTAATCCAGTATTGTTTTTGATAGAATAGAGGGTCGACACTGCAGTTAATGATGCAGGTGGAATCCATCCTCGAGATCCACATATGAGGCGTCCCGAAACTCTCCGAATTCGAGCGGTTTGGGAGTTGTTGTGGGGACCACTATGGGATCCGGGAGACATTGCAGCTTTAAGGAACATATGTCCTTGCCGCTTTAAGTAGACAATCTCCTTGTAGTTTGAAGTCGCCCTTTGATGGTGCAAGCATAGAGCACCAGGTGCGGCGAGTTAACGAGGCTTCTTAAAAAGCAGGTGGAACCACGGACCATTTCTTAGTCCGGGCACAGTGGGAAACGGCTCCAAGGAGGACGTGCTGCCTGAAATACTCGTTTGAGGTGAGGAGATCAACTGTATTAAAGGATCTCATAGCTGGGACATTGGATCTAAACATAAGGGGAACAGAGCTGCTAGGCCGTTTTTTAACAAAAAATACTTAATACTGAAGTCTCGGTAGTAGTGATTAAACAAGGGATGTAGGACTATTGGATACCGAGACATAGGCAATGAAGAGGGGACTGATTTGAGGGAGAGCATGTCTCATACAATAGTATGCGTACTGATGTAGGTATACATTGTTTCAGATTGTTAACAGAACTGAGGGAAGCCACTGCATTATACATAAGATATATCATCCTCCGACGCCCCAGGAACAACACGGAATATACTTAAATGAGAACCGTGTAGATTAAAGGTAGGTGTGTTGCCTGACCATGATGTTGGGGTAAATGGAAAGTGTATGAAGTTAGAGTATACATAATAGTGGTTCCATGATGGAATATCGTTAACATAAATATCGTCAGAAATAAATATCATCACTAAAATATCGCTTACATTAATATCGTCATCCTATACTTAAACAAGAATTCACACAAATATCGATTTTTTTTTATCGACAACCCTAATATTGTTCACACTAATATCTACAACATAAATATCGACTACTACATTATCGACTTTATTTGAAATATCATTACCTTAGACATTTATATCGACTACACTAACATCGACGACCTATCTGCTTATAGAAATATACAAAAATATCGTCTTTTTATTACCAACTCGATATGCACGATTCTTTTATTTTACTCACTTGTTTTTACTATTTTACTTTACAAAACTATTCACACATATAATTATTTAGTTTTCCTAATACTTATTGATATAAAAATATATAATATATGTTAAAAAAAATTACATTTACTGATACTATCATACACTCCGATGGCCTAAATGTGAAACACATTTCATTATTTTCTACATATAAACTATTTACATATAAAACAAAAAAGCACATATAAAACTTTTTACAATGTACTTTAACAAACAAATAGTGATGCAACAAACTCTTACGAAAATAACGGTTTTCTAATTCGAAATTACGTTCTCGACCAATGATTTTGAAATTTCACTAATTGAACCAATCAAAAGCTACCATTAATTAACTCACTAATATAAAAACAATTATACACTTAACGTAATTTACCATTTTTGGCACAAACTTGGAGAAAAACGGTTACCTTGCTGAGAGAAGAGAATACAAACCTACGACTACAACTACAAAACGTCATACTACACTTCAAGTAAGTAAAATCCCATTGCTTTTTTCATTCGAACTTAGCAAAAAGTAGATAAACTCCCTAATTTAAAAACTGTTCTTCTTTAGAGTGAAAATAAAACATGTTGAACTTATCAACAACGACCAAAAAATTAGATGTAAAAACATTTATAAACTACCTTATCCATGTCTACTTAGATAGCTGATAAAAATTATTTAAACTTGCTAAGTAAATGTACTATTTACTTCATATGTTAACAACTACTATCATCCAAATACTATAAGTAACACAATGATTATTTTATCCACAGACTCTACAAAATTATTTACCTATCTACAACTACACTACACTACCAACATCTTCTACTACATCAAGTAAGTATAGTCACTGTATGTATAACAATTCTGAAAGTAAAATCAAACACCTATAACACTAAATCATGTCTTTCAATTATTCTTCAACACTACTACAGAACTTAAAAATAAGAAAATTCAGAAAGAGAAATAAGAATAAAAGAATTACCAGTGAAGCCACATAGTAAGTATATGTTCACGCTTTTTCCTGCTCTTATACACATCTCTGTAAATCGTCTTCAATGTTCTTAAAAATACATATATATATTTTCCACAGATCTACCTTAGACATGGCAACTGGAGCTACTTTCATTACATCGCAAAAAGGGAAACTAATGCTGAACTACATGGGTTACACCTACACCCAAGAAAGAGTAAAAGCGAATAAGACCCATTGGAAATGTAGCAAATATTACTCAAGTGCATGCTATGGTAGAGCAACAACTGTTGATAACAATGTGGTAAATGTACGTGAGCATAACCACCCACCAAATGTAACAGAAGTGGAAGTTAGAGAAGCACTGGAAACATTGAAAGATGCTAGTAAAGGATCACAAGAAACAAGCACTAGTATTTTGAAAAATGTTTTAAGCAAAGTGCCAGAACATGTGACAGGACAGCTACCTTCTATTCCCAACTTAAAAAGATTAATTTCAAAAACTAAACGTGCTTCAGATCCAACTCCACCAACGCCAGAAAGTTTTAAGGATATAAAAATATATCCTGAATATACCATTACACATAATGAGGATAAATTCCTAATGTATGACAACCAGAGTCATGACAAACGAGTTTTACTTTTTGCTACTAATAGTAATTTGCAAAAACTTAAATCATGTGAAACATGGATGATGGACGGGACTTTTAAAGTTTGTCCCAAACCTTTCTATCAACTTTACACCATCCATGGGGAATACCAAGATACAAATATCCCTCTAATTTATACTCTGCTGTCAAACAAAACAAATACTACCTACGTTGAACTTTTAACAAAGATCAAAGAATTAACAGATAATTACTATCCTCAAAGAATTATAATTGACTTTGAAATAGCCATGATTCAAGCTATCCTTAAGATATATCCCCATACCTCAATACAAGGTTGTTATTATCACTACAACCAAAGTATATGGAGGCACTTACAAAAATCTACCTTAAGCATTGAATATTGTACAAACAGTCACTTTGCTTATCAAATAAAAAAGTTGATTGCATTGGCATATGTACCAACAACAGAAGTAGCTAACTACTACAGTTTATTAATTGACAGCCCTTTCTACCGCACCAATGAGAAAATACTAACTCCCTTCTTGGACTATTTTGAAGATACCTGGATTGGAAGATTACATCGTTCAGGCCACCGTAGACAACCTAAATTTCAAATTCCATGGTGGAATGTGTATGCTAGTACAATAGCACAGAAAGCTAAAACTAACAACGCAGTTGAAGGATGGCATAATGCCTTCCAAGCCACTTTAGGAAGAAGTCAACCAACACTTCACAAACTAATCCAAAGCATTAAAAAAGAACAAAGCTACCAAGAACTCAGAATAGAGCAATCCCTTTCTAAAATTGGCCCTAAACTAAGTAAACAAACATTAAATATGTACGAATATCTCCAGCAAAAAACTAGACTGTACCCAAGTGTAGAAGGTCTAGCATACTTAGACCTAATAGCTAAATCCATCCTTTAAATATAAATTTACCATGTTTAGTAATAATTTACTTTTTATTCTTAAAAAACAAATGAATATTGTAAAATATACATTAATATGTTCAATAGAATTATATATTAATTGTTTATTGTATATTAAAAAATGTTTTTCATTGTTAAATATTTTTCTCAGATGTTAAAAAATGTAAATTTATGTTATGTACATATCGTGATAAAATCAATGTCATAAAAAATATGTAATATATTAAATTTTTATAAAAAATATAAAAATTTAATATACTAATGTATGCATAATTGAAACTGTATTTATGTACAAAACTGCAATATAATTTGTTAACAAAAATTATGTTAAATGTTTTATAAAATGTTCAAAATCTTTGCAGTAACAAATTAAACTATGAATAAAAAAAGATCTAAAAATTGTTATTTCTTAATTTAGAAACTTGTCATATGTATGTAAAAATGTTATAAAAATGTTTTTAATTTATATTGTTGAAATGAATATTACAACATGACATATATTATTCTTATTAAAAATAGTAAATAGATAATGCTGGATAATAAACCATAATAATTAACTATTCTAACTCCAATCCTACGTAAGTCAGGGTAAATGGTGGATAGTAAACCATTATAATTAACTATTCTAACTCCAAACAAAACATAAGTCAAGGAAAGTGCTGGATTGTAAACCATAATAATTTACTAATCTAACTCCAATCCAACATAAGTCAGGGAAAGTGCTGGATTGTAAACCATAATAATTTACTATTCTAACTCCAATCCAACATAAGTCAGGGAAAATGCTGGATAGTAAACCATAATAAATTACTATTCTAACTCCAAACATAACATAACTCAGGGAAAGTGCTGGATAGTAAACCATAATAAATTACTATTCTAACTCCAATCCAACATAAGTCAGGGAAAGTGCTGGATAGTAAACCATAATAAATTACTATTCTAACTCCAAACATAACATAAGTCAGGGAGAGTGCTGGATAGTAAACCATAATAAATTACTATTCTAACTCCAATCCAACATAAGTCAAGGAAAGTGCTGGATTGTAAACCATAATAATTTACTATTCTAACTCTAATCCAACATAAATCAGGGAAAGTGCTGGATTGTAAACCATAATAATTTACTATTCAAAGTCCAATCCAACATAAGTCAGGGAAAGTGCTGGATAGTAAACCATAATAAATTACTATTCTAACTCCAAACATAACATAAGTCAGGGAAAGTGATGGATAGTAAACCATAATAAATTACTATTCTAACTCCAAACATAACATAACTCAGGGAAAGTGCTGGATAGTAAACCATAATAAATTACTATTCAAACTCCAATCCAACATAAGTCAGAGAGAGTGCTGGATAGTAAACCATAATAAATTACTATTCAAACTCCAATCCAACATAAGTCAGGGAAAGTGCTGGATAGTAAACCATAATAAATTACTATTCTAACTCCAAACATAACATAACTCAGGGAAAGTGCTGGATAGTAAACCATAATAAATTACTATTCAAACTCCAATCATAACATAAGTCAGGGAGAGTGCTGGATAGTAAACCATAATAAATTACTATTCTAACTCCAATCCAACATAAGTCAGGGAAAGTGCTGGATAGTAAACCATAAAAAATTACTATTCTAACTCCAAACATAACATAAGTCAGGGAGAGTGCTGGATAGTAAACCATAATAAATTACTATTCTAACTCCAAACATAACATAAGTCAGGGAGAGTGCTGGATAGTAAACCATAATAAATTACTATTCTAATTCCAATCCAACATAAATCAGGGAAAGTGCTGGATAGTAAACCATAACAAATTACTATTCTAACTCCAATCCAACATAAGTCAGGAAATGTGCAGGTTAGTAAACAATATAAATTTTTCTATCTAAATTATTTTCTATACCCTATTACCCTATAATACCAAAATAACGCTTATTCAATATTAATTTAATATTTTTTATTAATATTAAAAAATACATTTCATGTAAAATTTAAAATTTCGAAGTTAAGTTTTGATTTCATGATAAATTTCTAATTTATTAATATTTTCTACACTTTTAAAACACGACATTTTTAAATTACTACCCACCCTAATCCCCTATAATACCAAAAACCCGCTCCTAAAATTTTTTTTTGGAAGTTTAAAATTTAATTACAAATTTAATTTGGTGAACAATTCGAAATTTCTAATTAAAATTTCGATTTCTTAATTATTTTCTAATATTTTTATATTTTAGAAATTTTGTAAAAACCAAATTTTAAATTACTACCCACCCTTATCCCCTATAATACCAATAACCCGCTCCTAAAAAATTTTGGGGGAATTTTAAAATTTAATTACAAATTTAATTTCGTGAACAAATAGAAATTTCTAATTAAAATTTCGATTTCTTAATTATTTTCTAATATTTTTATATTTTAGAAATTTTGTAAAAACCAAATTTTAAATTACTACCCACCCTTATCCCCTATAATACCAATAACCCGCTCCTAAAATTTTTGGGGGGAATTTTAAAATTTAATTACAAATTTAATTTCGTGAACAAATCGAAATTTCTAATTAAAATTTCGATTTCTTAATTATTTTCTAATATTTTTATATTTTAGAAATTTTGTAAAAACCAAATTTTAAATTACTACCCACCCTTATCCCCTATAATACCAATAACCCGCTACTAAAACTTTAACAATTCTTTTGTAGAAAATATTTTCTAACACATATTATTACTAGTAGGAGTTTTGTAAGTTTTTTAAAAACATAATACATATTTTTTTATAAATTTTATAACAACTTATATTTTTCTGTCGATATTATATGAAACGACATTTTGATCAACGATATTCTGTTCATCGATATTTTTTCTTGACGATATTTTTGTCATTCTCAAGAAACGATATTTTTTACAAAGATATTTTCTATTACGATATTTTTCACAGTCGATATTCTTACCACGATATTAATGCTAGTCGATATTTTCCCGTCGATATTCTATCTTTATACCCATAATAGTAGCCCTCAATAATATCCATTACCTATGTCCCCCCTTTAGGATCCCACTGACATCACAGGGGATCAAATTGTACATGGATTTGAAGTGGACCACGTATTGAGATTTGAGGAAAGCTCAGTCTTCTTATCAAAAGGCACCAGAAGTGGTAGGTATATATGCATAAAGCAATTAATTAAGGGGGGTTAAGTAGCCAGCAGAGACTGAGTCACTCATATAAAGTAATATGCTTCATTTCCTTTTAGGGCTTCTAAGGGCCTAAGAATTTTCAATATCCCTTTTTATTATCATCGTTTCTCCATACCATGCTGGAGATCACCAATCTATTTCACACTTACTGAGCAGGTGGGTGTTATGGTGATTATGTTCTTTATTAATGAAACATATGGATGTGGTCTCTATTACTTTCCCACATTTCTTGATATTTCTGATTGTAGTTGCCGAATACAAAAGTACAAACATGGGAAAAGTATCCCCTTGTTGGTATAAGAGGTGACTAAATATGCTCCTTGTAGTCTGGAGAATACCAGCTTTCATAAAGCTCTTGAGTGTGGTTGCCAAAATGAGTGGGGTCTTTTCTACTTGGTGTGCGTATATATGAAGGAGGATTGGAATGATAGCCATGGACCCTTATTAACAATAATGTAATCACATTGTTAATGTGCATTTTCTCCTTTAGAGGAGACAAAACAAATGTTATGTTTTGTAACTGTTTTTTTATAAGAAAATAGTTTAAAAAATATATATTTGTGTCAAATCATGACTTTTTGTATTTGTGTTCTCAATTAGGTGACATGAATTTGCACCAGCAATTGTATCACTAGGAGAGACAGTAATTATTCTAGTCCTGATGAAGATGGTTTCTGAATAATTTATTGCCACCGAAACGCATCGAAGCCTTTTTGCTATTTTTAGGTCATATTCAAGGAACTTTCTATATCCAATCTTGTAATTCATTAACGGATCTTTTTGAAATGAATTGATTCACTTGAAATAATTGTATTATGATGAATTGAATGTTTCACATGTTTACTGTCTCCTGTGTATTGTAATTTTCTATTTGTGATACACTATCACATTATTGTTGCTTTTATTCCATCATATTTTTTAAGAAAAAATCTCTTTTAATAAAATTGTTTTTACATTCGTTATAGTCTTTTACCAATGTGTTTATAATTGTTCTTTGGGCCCATACTGGGGGGTATGTGAGATCCTTGAGTAAGTGGATGTTTTAAGGATACGAGTGGAATTGTATGATATTTGGGAATTACATTTGTTCCAAGAGAGTTCCTCTTTACCATGTACGTTGTCTGTCCTCACCAACAGCAGGGTCATCACAAATGCCCATGTGCCTATTTTTCTGCAATACTAGACATAGTAGCTCAGGCCCTTCCCCCGTGTCTAAGGCTGATCATAGCAGCTGCAGTCTTCCTTCAACAAGCCAAGACTTTTGGTTATGGGACATACTGTACACGTCTATGTACCTCACTCTGTGGATTTATTGTTGAATAAGACAAAGACGCATCATCTTGCCAATGTTTGACATACTTATTATGAATTGTGTCATTTCAGCCCACATGTAACGTTACACCGATGTAAGACTATTACTCCTTGTTGCCTGTAGTGTGCGATGTTGAATGTGATTGAATAGACCAGGTGCATGACTGCGTGTTACAGACAGGTTGGATCGACTTGTCAGATGTACCTTTGGCATATAGGGATGGAGATCTCTGGGTTGATGGTTACTGTTTTAAATTTCCGAATGGCAGTACTACAGTATCAGTCAATCAATCAAAGGCTTTATTTCGATAAAAACTTATCATAAAAGCATCACAATAAAAAATTTCAGTTCATTTTAGCTTAAAAAACATTTTTTACAATAAAAAGAGGAACACATCATAAATAAATTTAAAAAACAGATTAAACAATTATTTTAAGCCTATTGGTTCTGATGCGCCATGACCAAGATAAAAATTTAGAGAGGGCACAAGCATACAATGGACGAGAGTCGGACCTTAAAATGCGTAACGCCTCAACATGCTGTCTGGTACCTAGTGAACGGCACAGATGTTTAAGCCATCTTCTTCTTGGGAGTACATACTCTTGGCATTCGAATAGAAAGTGTGCCACAGACTCATGCCTAGATATACAAAAAAGGCAAAATTCTGTCGTCTGTGCAGGGGGTTTCCACCCAGATGTGAAAGCATTTAGTGGAAGAGTCCCGGTCCTAAATTTAAAATAAAGGGTCCTATCAAATGGTCTCTCTATGATGTCTAGATATAATTCCCGGATGGGCAGGTCCTTGAAGCTCAGAAAGTCCTCCGTAAGTCTGCCCAATATACAGTTAGAGTTCTGTTGGGATGCAATCCAATTCCAATATAAGGTTTTAAGTGTAGCTTTCGGTGGGGAGGACCTGCTTTCCCATGCTAAACTTAGACCCAGATTGCAAAGGAGGGCTTTCATGTCTCTCAACCATTTAATCTTGTGCCACCCGGGAAGTGACATAACTTCAGAGAGGCCTTTAGCATATTTAGCTAATTCCGGGACTCGCCACAACCGAGCCCATAACAGTAAAGGGCGAAATTTCGCCAGCTCATCAATGGGACGACAACCTAAATCAAGCATCAATGGGGTCGTGGGGGTACCTTGAGGGAGTGACATGATAGCCCTACAAAACTTTCTCTCTGATCTTGACAACTCGCTAGAGTTGCATGAGCCCCACAGCTCGGCCCCATAAAGAGCGGAGCTGACTCCCCTTGCTGTATAAATTTCCATAACTGGGGCTATGGGTCTAATTGCGCAAGAGCGCTGCTCCTTCAGGAGAGCCCCTGTAACCCTTTTATGGGCTAACAACATTTTGCATAAATGTGGGGCCCAGAGCATGTTATGTGATAAACGAATCCCAAGATAATCAAACACATCCACCCTCTCCAAAGGTACGGCATTCAACCTCGGGGACGCACAGGTTTCTTAGGTGGGTTCATCACAAGGTATTTCGTTTTGTCAGCGTTAATTACTAGGCCCCGTTCTACGCAAAAAGACTGAAAGTTGTTTAACAGTTTTTGGAGGCCCATTGGGGATTTGGAGAGTAAAAGTGTATCATCCGCGAAGAGCAGGGTGGGGATACGATCCCCCGCCAGGGATGGTTCGTCTGAGGGATCTTTCAACAGATGCTCGACCACACCGTTAACATAAAGAGAAAAGAGGGTGGGAGCCAGCACACAGCCCTGGCGAAACCCCTCTCTCTACCGGAAGTCTACCAGTTTTTTCTCACTCCCTGCCCCATCTAATCTGAGCAAAGGTGTTTTCATGCATCCTTACAATTAGCGGTAGTATATAATGGGGTACCCCCATATCAGTGAGAACTCTCCAAAGGGTCGCTCTGGGTACTAGGTCAAAGGCAGTCTTTATATCGATAAATGCGAGATAAAGACTGCCCTTGGCCAGGACCACCACCTTCCAGTATACTAGCAACAACCTAAAGGCTTGTTCGATTGTGCCAGTACCTACTCTAAAGCCTGCCTGGAGGTCGGAAAGGATGTTATTTTCGCCGATCCATTGGAGTAATCTAACCAGCAACACCTTGCCGACCACCTTTTGGGTTATATCCAGCAGGCTTATGGGTCTATAATTGGATGGGTCGTCCCTAGCCCCCTTCTTAAAAATAGGCACAACCTCCGCCCCTTTCCAAGATGCGGGAATAGGTGCACCCTTACTAATAGCATTAACCAAGGTATGGATTAGTTTACCCCATTTTGAGATATCTGAGCGCAACAAATCCCCGGGAATGCCATCAGGACCAGCGGCTTTTTGAGGCCTAATGGTGCTAATTGCATATTCGACTTCTTTAATAGAAAAAGCGGGATCTGCCAACTCTGGCTCCCAAACAATAGGAGGCATGATAGGACGTAAGATGCCAGCAGCATGATCGGCTCTGATAAGTGGGACAACAAGATTTGTGCAATCCAACACCCAGGCCTGTTCTTCATTAAGGGGAGCTGTAGCAATATCACTAGCTTGGTTAGTATATAATTTAGAAAAGTGAGTAACCCACGCCTGACTAGTGATATTGCATGTTATGATATCACTATCCGGTCTGCTTCTGGTTCTGATTGTATCCCAGAAGCGCCTAGGATCCTTCCCAGAGCTTGCCTCTTTTAAGGTACACCAATACTCTAAGTCCCACTCCTTTCTAGCGTTTGCCAGGGTTTCCTTGTAATTTTTCCTGGCTCCCTGTATCTTTACTTTGATTTTACTTTTAATGGCCCTAATCAGAAGAGTTTTAGCATGCCTGCAAGCAGATGTAAACCAATCCTGCTTACCCCTAAGATTCCGAGCTACCATATTTTTACCCACACGTTCCTTTTTCAGGAATACATTCCCAATGGTCTCAAGGGTTCCCTCAAAAATGGATGTAATCCTTCCTATAGGTGGAAGGGCTAAGTCAATATTGTCCAGCTCCATTTGGGAGGCTATAAGGATTGTGTTGATGATATTGAGCTTAGTTTCATCCCCTGAAACCAATTTCCACTTCAACCGTCTCCCACAAGAGGAGACAGAAATAGCGTGGGTTGACCTAGAAGATGGTTTAATCATTTCATTCGGCCAGGGATTCTTGAGGGACAAACAAAGCGAGTTATGATCGCTTTCAATAGTAGGCAAAACTATCATGTCCTGAACCAAGCCCCAAAGAAAAAAATCAAGTATAATATAATCAATCCTTGAGGTATGGTTGGCTCTATTAAATGTAACCGCACCCATAGGGTCTGAACTTGTGCGGCCGTTGGCAGCTCTTAAGCCAAACTCTAGCGTTAGAGCATTCAGCTGAATCGCTGTTTGTGACCATTTTTTAATCGGGGGGATGGTTAGAATTGGGATACCCCATCTAACATCATCCTCACCCGGGTCAAGACTATCATCTGATGTGAGAGGCTCATAGGTACAATTAAAGTCTCCCGCAACCAAGACTTGGGCTACAGCTGAATTATTTCTAAGTTCCAGTTCCAGGGTAGACACTATCGGCGACTTTGAGCCATGTTTAGTGCCTCTAGCATAAACATTGTACAAGTCGAGGGTACGACCCGTATGGGGACCTCTTAAAGATATTCCTAAGATGTCATAGGAATTAATTTTTTTTTTATCTATTCGGCAATTCAGGTCAATACTTACCCAAATAAGCAAGCCTCCCAAGGGCCGACCCTTGCCATTTCTGGGAAGACCTGCTGAAACAAAATACGTAACGTATCCAACCCGATGGAGCGGTTCTAAGGACCAAGTCTCCTGGAATAGGCAGATCATGTGAGCCTCCACTAGAGCATTCCACTCGGGTGAGCACAATTTCCTTTGAATGCCCGCTAGATTCCAACTTAAGATCTTTACGGTAGCCAAAGAAATATGACCATCAATTTTTGGGGAACTAGTGCATTCAATGGGAGTTATAGATACAACTGATGTAGAAATAGGACATAGACAGTAGTATATGCTATCACCATGCTCAATACATAAGTGGAGACATGCAAGAAACCTGAGAACTCCCCGCGGCAGCAGAGCTGATAACACTAGCCAGAGCCACTGAACTGGCGTTGGGTTAAAGGGTGAACATTTATATGGATAGTCAATATGCCTTTGGTGTTGCCCACAATTTTGGTAGATTCTGTGCTGAGAGAGGGTCTATTACTTCACAAGGCGCTAAAATACAACATGAGGTGTGGATAACGAGATTACTAAACGTGCTGTCATTACCTGCTAAAGCGTTGGTGATAAAATGTATAACTCATACGAAAATAACTGATGATGTGAGGAGAGGAGATTACTTGCAAATAGAGCAAGCCAATAGGACTGCCTCTTTCCCCACTGCCCTCATGTATGTAGCCCACTCTGAACCTGACATGGCAAAGGGTCGCAAGACTTTAGCCCTGAAGGAATAGCTGAAATGCAGAAGCAAGTTACAAAGGACAAATTGGACAACTTGGACAAAATGGACACACAGGGTCAGGGTTTTTGTATGACTGTGGACATAAAAAGATATCTCCTGCCCAATGCCCTGTTATATTCAATTACTTTGATGATGTACGGCCCCACTCATTTGAGTCAGAATGGGTTGACCAATAGCATGTTGCAGTTTTGGGCAAACGGCAAGATACAGAGAATGGCTGAGCAGATATGCCAACGCTGTATGACCTGTATATATATACTTAATTGGTTTTCCATACGTGCAAAATAACCACCCTATCTTTTTGTCTCAAAGCTTGGCACCTTCTATTTCAACTCATGCACTTGACTAATCTCCTACTGTATTAGTCATTCTTATTGTAATCATTATATAATTTATGGCTACTCTTTTTCATGACTTGCATTTAAATTCTGAAACAACCTTCCAACTTGTTTAGGAACATCAAGCAAATTGCTGAACTGTTATAAACAGTTGATCAGTTCATAAACATCCCCTAATTTTTTTCCAGTGCTCTCTATAATGATTCAGAGCCAGGATGTCAGTTTGTGTTGCAGAAATACTCACATGTATATATTTGTGTGTTCACATTTTCCAGCAAATTTAGCGTGGGACTTGGATTGTCGGCATTTGAGGTTTTAAGTCTTGATGGCAGCTTTCACTGTTGAATAAACATGCTCTTTTTCTATTGAACTTCAAGTGAAATTAGAGCTAGGCGGCAGGCGGAGCCCTCAAGTCCTGCTGCTGGCATGTACTAGTTGTAGCTTCCCCTCTCCCGGCCCTCTGACATCATACTCTGAAGAATCCACTGCTTTAATCCAGTGCTGGAATTGGTGGGAATATAATAGTGGAAGACCTCCAGTCAGACGCCACAGCTCATCACATCGGAGGAGCAGATTTCTAAGCGTGTCAGACGTGCGAAGGATTGGTGTGACTGTGTGGCAGACCTAAAGTTAGAGGTAGGTGGGAAGCTGCTCGTGAGGAGTCACGGGGAGGGCTCGCCTGTTGGAAACCTGGCCCAGGCAGGCGACAGTAATGTGACAGCAGCGCCCAAAACCGACTATTCCCGTACCCAAGAAGCAGCGTAAAAAAGGCTTCACAAAGTCAGGTAGCCGGGTGGCGTGACAAACAGATGGATATCGGCCTGAGTTTAGCAGCCCTGGCATCCAGGCCTGAGCTGGTAGCTGAGACAGCAGGAGCAATTCAACCAATTTTACCTCAGTCTTCAAGGAGGGAGTATTTGTCCAGAGAAGAAGCTTAAACATCGCTAGTAACATCCAGTGAGTCAGATCAGTCAGATGCTTCACCACTCCAGCTAGGGCTATCACCTCCAAGTGCCCAATGAGAATTAGTAAATACACCAGCGTTGGGGCCTGCTACAAAGTTAAAAACCTTCCTGTTATTTAAAAAAATGCCCCCTAAAAGTATGTTACTGGATGACATCCAATGCAGAATTTAGCGGCAAGTGGAGATTCAATTAAATTAAATTTGGCAACTGGGGGTTCAGCATTTCCGGCAGTTGAGGCAACCCATGTGCTTAAGAGAGGAACTGGGAGTGACAGGTCTATGTTACGGTTAATACCTCATACCCCTATAACAACAATGAACTTGAATATCATACCAAAAGTGCAGGGGTTGCTGCAAATTGGGGTGACCGAGATGGAGGTTTGGGATCAAATATTCTCCCTTGTTGCAAATGATGGCAGCCAGGAGCCGCTTCTAGGACATCTAAAGATATTATTAGAAACAATAATTAACTGAGATACAAGGCTTAAAGATTCAACAGGCATTAGATACAGCAATGGTCAATCAAAGATTGACTAAAACTGAGGAAAACGTCATTCTTTTGCCAAAGCGCTTACAAGAAGCTGAACAAAGAATATCAGACTTAGAAGATAAGTTGCTGCAATATCAGAAAGACATTTTTCCAGAGCTAAGTAAGTTCCATCAGATAGAGATGACGTTGGAGACTATGGAAAATCACTCACGGTGCTCGAATTTAAGATTTACTGGAATTACAGAAGGAAGTGAGACTCGGGGAGAAGTTCAGACTTTTACACAACAAATTAATTTATTGATTAAGAAATATATTTTGCCATCTGCTCCAGATGATTTAATTATGCTGGCGTACAGCGTGCCCCCTGAGCGAGCAGCAGATGCCAATTATCCACAAACTATTTTAGTAAATTTTTCTGACTTTTGTATCAAAGAGTAAATAATGAATAGAGCAATTCAGCAAAAGTCATTTACTGCCCTTGATAGTGCGAATATAAAAGTTTTTACAGATTTGTCAGTAGCCTCGGCGCGTCACCGGAAGGCCTTTCAAGGGTTGGGTCATGTGTTTAGACTTCTTGGTGGTCAGGCTTCCATGATACAATCTGCCAAGTTGAACGTTTTATGGGCAGGTCAATTTAATTTGTTTGTCTCTCTGGAAGAAACGCAAGATTTCCTAAAATCAATCAAAGTCTAATGGTGTGAAGTATTATAGGATATTGTTGCTATGCAGTGGGGTTTGGGGGAGGTATAGATGGGTAGGCACCGGGTGCCACTCCATGGCACCCTTTGAAGAGGAGCAGGGTCCACTGTCTTGCAGTCAAGGGGTGAGGGGGAGGGAGATGAGGAGGCCTGGGGTGCAGGGGAAGAATAAAGGTTAGGTAAAGAGCAAATTATTTTATTTCTAGTTAGGAAAGCTCAAAACAAAAGTAAAAGAGAGGAATATGAGAATAATAGCGAAAGAGTTTCTGTGAGAGATAGTTTCTTTTCATTTTACAGTAGATAATCCAGAATATTAGGATAATTACGTGTAATGCGAATGAACTGCTGAATAATCGGAAAGTGTGCCCTTTCGCCTGAGATAATATTTGTGCAGGAGACCCATTTTAAGACTAACACCCTCAATTTGTCCTTGCCTAATAAATATACACAAGCTTACCTTGCATTCGCAAGATCAGCTGTTTGTGGGGTTGGGATATTATTGTTGAGCACTGAGGCTTTGGAAGATTAGCAAGTTATCCGCGATCGACAAGGTAGATGGATCTGGCTTAATGTCAAGATGGCAGAGGTGGTTTTGAAATTGTTGAATTACTATGGCCCTGTTTTTGATGATACTGAGGCACTGCAACACATTTACGATTTATTGGTCTTTTTTCAAAGGATCCTTAATTTTAGGAGGTGATTTTAACTATATTCAAGATATCATAATAGGTACATCGAATAAATCTAAAAAACATCTAAAACCCAAAATGATGAGACTGATAAATATTATGAAATACTACCTGGCCTTAATAGATCCACAGCGGTTAGGTCACCCAGGCTGTTCGCAATTTACTTGCTACACTTCCAGGTCTGCCTCACAGATAGATTTATTTCAGGTGGATAAGTGGATGGAAAGAGGTGGGTCAGAGATAATAAACTATTCTTTTTCTGATCACTGTTTAGTGATAGTTAAGATAAAAGATGCAGGAAGGAAAAATAGGCAGTGTTAGCAGTTTGATAAAATCTTACTGGAAGACCCAGTATGGACCAAAGAAATTAAGTTCTTGATTCAGAATTTCTTCAAAAGTAATGAAAATTTGGCCCCAATATTTTTGGTCTGGGAAGCTTTTAAAGCTGCTTTTCGAAGCCTGGTTATTGCTTATAAGGCAATGATTAATAGGAAGCAGCTTAAAAAAAGAGAGGTCTTACAGCTAGCAGTAGAAAAGATTAGGTCTGAATTAAACTCAAGGTTGATAGGACCTCAGACAACCATCTTACATTAGAAATTGGTCAGAGCCAAAGAGCAACTAAAGGACTTTTTATATTAGAAGGTATTGCAAGGAGTAAGGCATATTAACAAAAGCTATACGAGGAAAGTCAACATATAAGTAGATATATAACTTGGACCACTAAAGTTCAAAATAGTAGATGCACAATTTTCCAGGTAAGGGATCCAAATACAAGGGCCCTTTCAAAAATATCTATGAGGAAGCGCACGCTAGAGATCATCAACTGTTGTTACATTATTTTGGACCCCTCCAATTAACACGTATTTCTGTTGATCACAGTGATTCACTCAGTAAACAAATAGATCTTGATGAAGTGGCGGTTGCCCTTAAAAATATGGCTAATGCAAAGGTGTTCGGAAGTGATGGTATTTCTACAGAGGTTTATAAGACTTTCCAAGCCAAGCGCCTAACTTTTTAATAAGGCTGTTCAATCAGATAGGGAGGGATCGCTATATCTAAACATTTTAAGGAAGCAGTAGTAGTAAGCTTTCTAAAGAAAGATAAAGATCTAAGGGATCCTATTTCATACCATCTTGTTAGTCTACTAAACGTAGATTACAAATTATTCATGAAAATGTGGCCATCAAGGATAGCTCTGTGTGCTCAACAGTTGGTCCACAGGGATCAAACTGTTTTTTTTTACCACAGAGATTAATGGCAGCTAACACTAATTTTTTAATGCAAACTATTGATTATCTGACAGTCAACAGGGTCAAGGCAGCTATTCTTATGCTACATGCTGAAAAAGCCTTCAATCTTGTTGACTGGCAGGCATTGTTTTTATATTGTCAAGATGTGGGTTCGCCTCCCCCCCAATTTGTTGCAATGTTGCAAGAGCTTTATGAGGGATCAGAGGCTAAAATTATTATAAATAGAGAAGAGGCGGGCTGGTACAGATTAAGCGGGGTACTAGGCAGGGTTGCCCAATGTCCCCTCTCTTGTTTTCGCTGTTTATTGAACCTCTTGCAATTAAACTTTGTGTCAGTCCCCAGGTTCTACCCCCTATAAGTGGTATGGCTATGATAAAAGTATTTGTGGATTATATCATTTTATACCTCAAAGCTGAGCGCACAAACATTCAGAAAGTATTAGAGGAAATATAGGCCTTTGCCCAGATAGGGGGATATAAATTAAATCAAACTAAGACTGAAGTACTGTAGTTTAATTCAGATATATCACAGCTTCAGCCTTCTATGCAATTGATAACATCACGACCCATGAGATATTGGAGAATATTTGTAACAAACAATTATGAACAATTATTTTTGCTCAATTACGGCAATAAAAAAGTGAAAAATGTATTAGACAAATGGACTTTGCTCCAATTGTCATTAGTAGGACGTGTATCATTGATCAAAATGTCAGTTTTTCCATTCTTCTTCTTTTTGTTTCTTAATCTTCCTATTAAAATACCCAAACTTGGCTATTCTAGTAGGGAAATATACTAGGGCGAAAAAGGGCAGATTGTACTTGGTATTTGTTGACCTCACCGCGGCCTTTAATTCCGTTAGCCATGACAGATTACGGGAAGTCCGCGAAGTACTGAAGGTCGACCCACATATTATCGCCTTCCTTAGGCGCCTTTATAGTGGCGCTTCTGCCAGAGTGCGTTTTGGTGTAGGGGGGAATTGTACAGCTGCATTTTCCATTAGGAGGTGGGTTAGGCAAGGCTGTGTGCTGGCCCCCTTTCTTTTTAACCTTTATACTAATGGACTGGGCGATGTACTACTCAGAAGTGGGCAAGATTTTCCCCAAGTTGGTGGTCGAGCGATACCTGCTCTCCTGTATGCGGATGACGCAGTTTTGATGGCACGAATGCAACTTGGTCTACAGAGGGTCCTCAATAGTTTCTTTGTCTTTATGAAGGATCTCGACCTTAGTATTAACATATCAAAGACCTATGTAATGAGATGCGGCCAAGGGAGTCAGAGGTCTAAAGACATATTTGTGGCGGGACAGAAGCTCGCTTCGACTAAGAGCTTCTCATACCTTGGTGTATTATTTAACCACAAAGACACATGGGCCCAAGCAATATCTACCAACAAACTGGCATTCGTCCAGTCTTCCACTGCCCTTGCAACTTTTTCAAAGAAATTAGGCAGGAAACCTCCTGCGGAGCTCCTACAAATTTATAAAGCCAAGTGCATCACCTCTGCTATGTATGGAGCTGGGGTGTGGAGCGTTTTGCAAACACCCTCTCGCTTCAACTTGTTGAAAATTCCTTTCTAAGATACATTTTATCTGTCCCACCCAGTACATCTTCCTATGTGTGTCATGAGGAGTTGGGTCTCCCTTTTATTTCTGATCTTATCAAAATGGAACCGATACTATTGTGGCATAGTATTTGGTCAAAGGAGCAGACCCAGCTAAATAGGGAGATTTTGCAGGATAGTCTCAAATTGGATGGGGCCTTTAAGATTCCCTGGGTCAGGTTTGTTCGTGATTTTATGAATGACCTAGGCCATCCAGATTATTTCACTGACCCAGGGTCCATGCAGGCGCTTCCTAGAAAGGTCCTGAAAAAGGAGGGCCTCCGGTTTCTGGACTCAGTAAGATCGGCAGGGGAACTATTAAAACCCAGTTTTAATCAACACCAATTAATATCAACAACATTAGGAATGGAGCCATATTTGACATATGTACCTAGCTCTTTTGACAGATTGTTATTGACTAGGCTTAGGCTCAATATTGTCCATAGACTTGTGACCTTCCCCAAAATGAATGACTGGTCTCGACTGCTGCAAATGTGTCCTTGTGACAATCAGTCTGCCCAATCAACTATTCATTTACTCTTTTTTTGTAAATTTTATATAGAACCAAGGAAAGTGTGGCTAAATCCTCTTTTAAAGGCAATGTCGTCCAGCATTAATTAAATTGCAGTTCTTAGGGAACGAACATACAGCATGGAGGTTAGCTATGTTTTTGAAGAGAGCTCTCCACCGGAGGAAAAGTTTTATCATTGATGAATTTTAACTTTATGGTAGCCTACCCTTCTTCTTTCAAAGGGTTTCTATCAAAGTCATTTACTTTTATTCTTAAAATTTTTAAACTGGTTTTCTCTACTGTTTTTAATCTATGAAATTTAGGGGCCAATTCCGATCTCGGTCGGAAGGGCACCAAATCGTGTTCGGCCGGAAAAACTACGAGCCGTACGTGTGTTTTCCGGCCGACTCGTACAGCTGTACGAGCGAGCAAGTACGATGCGAGCTACATGAAAGCTAACCGTGGCGTGCAATGGATGCGATTTACAACCGAGCCAGTACGATGCACGCGTCGGACAGCCTGTGCGAGCCGGAGTGTCCGGCTCGCAACAGCTCCCGGAGTCAGACTTTGGGGGTCCGCGTCAGACCCCCTGACACCCGCAGCCCTATGACTCAGACACAGGGGAAGACCTATGGGTCTCCCCAACACAGGCATGTACGGTGCGGGTGGCACTGATGCGTACCCACTGTAGGGGGTGCACTTTTTCGAGACGTACCCATTCAGTCAATGGGAGCCCATGTACGCGTCGTACGACCGGCTCCCATTGACTTCTATGGGAGTCCGACCGAACCGAGTCCGACAGCATACGTGCGCATCGTACTCGCTCGGTCGGACTGTAGGGGTCCGGCTCGGTCGGAAAACACTCCGGATCAGACTCGGTCGGAGTGCTTTCCGACCCGAATTGGAATCGGCCCCTTAATGTAATATGGTCTATCTTATGTGCTTTTATGATTGTTAAAAAACATTCGAATAAAGCTTTCTTTGACTTTGAAATACCCCATGCATATTTCAAAGAGCTGGATAGGATTATTCTAAAGTTTATCTGAGCTAATAAGCAACCAAGAGTTAAACTGCCTGTACTTCAATTAGATATAACACAGGGGTGCTTAGCACGTCCACACTTCGTAATATACTATCAGGCAGCATTGATTAATTTGACAATTCAGTTTGCTGCGGCATCTCCAAAATATGACAATTTTATACTTAATTCAATGCTAATAGAAAGTGCAATTAAATGATCTGTTCTGTTGCGATCTCCAAAACTACCAAAATAATCAAGATATAAGATGCTAATGGGCTTAGTATCTCTTATACAATCATTTTTTTGAGCACACAATATACCAGCGTGCCATACATTCAATAGAATCCCTGATTGTGAGATTTGGGAATTACAGTTTATCAGGGGGGTGGGGTTACATTCATGGAGAGAGCTTGGTTTTGAACGATTGGGTGATATCTACAACCTTGCAAGTCTGATTACTTGGAATTCGATTGGTCTGCAGGTAGGCAGACAGAATGCTGCCCTTTGCCTACGTTTCAACCAACTAACTTGTTTTCTACAGGATAATTATGGGCTGCTGAGTGAGTAGGCGAGGACGGTAATTTCACAATGCAGGAGAACAATTTGCTAGGAGTGGATACTTGGAATTGCCTTTTGCGTCAAACCACAAATCAGAAAGAGATAGATTGATTTTGAATTTGTTCTCCTTCTCGAACTGTAAATGTTCATGCCTTCATTTCTGCAGGGTTGGATTATAGCAACTAGATGTATTTGGATGTACCTCATTGTGTGGTTCACAAACAACAGTTGGTGAAAACTTAAGCTGCTAGGTTAGCACAGGGACATTTTAAGGATTTGGGGGGCCCTGGGCCAAACATATTTTGGGGGCCTCTGTTCAGAACAGCTTTACATTTTATGATCCAATTTCAGCTTTCTCATAACCTCTTTTACAAGGTTACTGACACTAGAAAGGCGGATTGGTCCAAATTCTAAATGTGTGTCCATCTAATATTCAGGGATAGTGTTGTGTGTTTTTATTATTGTAATATAGAAGCAGCTCACTAATATTATTTCACATAATCTCTACGATCCACTGCCATTTAGCATATGTGAGGTCCTGTTTTGATCTAAAAGGAACTTTTTTTTATAGATGTTGCATAGAGTTGAAAAACATCAACGCAACATTTCTCTACAAAATGTCTGTAATAGACTCCCACACGTTACTTGTATTAAAAACAAATTAAAGGAAAATGGTATTAAAAATGATGTATCTTTGCAAATTATTCAAGGTCATCAGGGCAGGACTGTGTGGAGATCATAGCTAGATCTATCAGGGGCCCCCTGAAAGGCTGGGGCCCTGGGCCAGATCCCACTTTGCCCATGCCTTAAAACGTCTCTGGGTTAGCACTGTGTTTCAAGGTAAGGAATCATGTTTCTCTAGCTTTAGCCAGTTTGCAATGGTTGCTGGTTGAAGATGGTATTTAAATCTATGTGCCTTGTGCAGAAAGCTATTTTTGCTTCCAAATTCTTTCTTGTCTATCCAAATTTTAACTGATACAATTCCAGGCATGCGTTGAGAACTGGAGGTCAGTTTCTTCTCGAGGTTCCCAGGTTGCATCGGAAGTCCACGGGTGGTCAGGCCTTTTCTTTTGCAGCTGTAGTTAAATGGAATTCACTGCAGCATTCCTTATTCCAAGAATCCAACCTGAGGAAGTACAGGAAGGCTCTGAAAACTACTGCGGTAGCACGTCAAAAGTACAATGGTACCTAGAAATGTTTAAATAAAAAATATAATGGATGCAAGAAGAGGGGTGCATTATCTGACACACTACACCACTCAACTGTACGCCACTGCATCATACATCACTGCACTGTACGCCACTGCACTACAACACCAGTGCAGAGTACTGGCATACAGTACAGTGGTGTAGTGTGTTATATAATGCACCCTCTACTTGCAACCTGTAATTTTTTATTTTTGTACCATTTCTAAGTACCGCAGTACTTTCAAGAGAGTACTGCAGTACTTCAAAAACTTAATTAAAATATATAACGCATTATAAATAATTTTAACTACCCGTACAGACTATACTAAACTGCCTCATGTCTCATTATAGCTTAAAAACCTTCCAGTAAGCTATATCTCACATACAAACCCATAACACAGTCAAAGGGGGTCTAAACAATATGGCGACTTTTTATTTAATTCCAAGCCACTGCACTGTATGCCCTCAGCACTGTATGCCAGGGCACTCTACACCACTGCACTCTACACCACTGCACACTACTCCACTGTTCAATACGCCATGCCTCTCTACTTCACAGAGTGCCACTGTACGCCATTCTACCCCACTCCACACAATGCCCCTATGTGACATGCTTCTCTACACCACTGTACTCTACGCCGCTCCAAGCCTCTGTAATCCACTCCACTCTACTTGAGGCCGCTCCTCACCAAACTGTTCCACTTCACTCTACCCCACGCTACTCTATGCCACTCTAATCTATGCCACTCTTCTCTACCCCACTTCATCTTACCTCACTTCACTCTACCCCACTTCATTGTATGCCACTCTACACCACTCTACGATCAGTCTACTGTGTGCAACTCCACTGTACACCACTCTACTGTATGCGATACACTCTATACCACCCTACTCTACTGTGCACCACTCTACTCTATGCCAGTACACTCTATGCCACTCCAAGCCACTTCACCCACTCTACGCCTCTGTACTCTACCCCAATTCACTGTACCCCACATCACTCTACACTACTCTACTGTACACCACTATGCTCTATACCACTGCACTCTACGCCACTCTGCAGCACTCTACCGTACTCCACTCCAAACCACTGAACTCCACTCCACTCTACGCCTCTACACTCTACACTGCACCACTGCTCTCTATGCCCTCTACTCTGCTCCATTGTACTCTATGCCAATCTACTGTACCCCATTCTGCTCTACACCACTGCACTCTATGCCACTGTACTCAATGCCTCTCTACTGTATGGCTCTCAAACTCACTCCACTCCATTCTATGCCTCTCTCATTTACTCTGCAGCAACTATACCCCACTGCCTCTACCCCATTGTATGCCACTCTACTCCATGCCATTCTACTCAAGCCGACTTCACTCTGCCCCACTTACCAGTACCACACTTGACTATACACCACTGTACGCCACTCTATTCTATGCCACAGCACTCTACCCCACTTCGCTTTACCATCCTCTTTTCTACCCCACTCTACTCTACTACACTCTACGCTACTCTACTCCGCACCAGTGCATTCTATACTACTTTACTGTATGCCACTCTAAAGTATGGGACTCCAAACCACTCTACTCCAACCCAGTGAACGCCACTCTACTACACTCCACTTTACTCCACTGTATGCCACTCTGCACCTCTGTACACTCTGCCACTCAACTGAACACCACTCCGCCAGAAATATTACTGTATGCCACTCTAAAGTATGGCACTCCAAACCACTCTACTCCAACCCAGTGAACGCCACTCTACTACACTACACTTTACTCCACTGTATGGCACTCCGCACCTCTGTACACTCTGCCACTCATCTGAACACCACTCCGCCAGAAATTAATGTGAAAGTACCCCAGTAATATTCAAATGTAAAAAAAAATAGATTAAATAATTAATACCAAAATAGACGACATTATCTGATTACAAACCGATTTTTCCAAACAACTTAATTTATTATTTCTATACAAAACCACTTAAACTACACAAGAAATTAAAAAGTTATAGTTATAACTTAAAGTAATAATTTTCTTAACAACCAAATCTTTCTATAACTCGCACACTTTCAGAGTGTTGTAAACTCAGTAGGCAGACTACATTAACTATAACTTGCGCCTTCACCATGCACTGCTTATATCCTTTCATACTGCATCACTTATAGCATGTTAAATTATAGGATTTACAATAACACTCATGCCGTCTCAAATACATTTTTATACGAACACTGTGCATGTCAGAGGGGTGAGTTATAGTTGATTTCGTTTGTCTAGCTAGTTTTACAACACTACAAGACGCTAAGACAGGTGCTCAGCCCAAATCTTCACCAGGGTGTTTTGACTTACTTTGGCCCCCTCTTTTCCATCACTATTTCGTTTTCCACGCAATATCAGATACTCCCCTGTCTTTTATCCCTGGTTAAATCAGAGTAGATGCAGCTTCCTCATGGAAGTTGTGGAGGCAGGGGTGAACACCGGATGTGAGACCATCCTAAAATACACCAGCTTGGAGTGCCACATTGCCTATTGACAAGAGCAGCATCAGTGCTCTGGAAGCAGTATTCAACATGTGCACTTAGTTCTGGGCCCCTAACTGAGCATTCAAACGCTTTTCAATTGAGAAAGGGAGGTTGGGAGTTGGGGTAACAAGTAAGACAAGCTTTGTGAAAATCTGTGTAACGCTTTTGGGGCTTTTGCAATCCTACTTCCATAAAAATGTAAATGGTATTGGCTGTTCAAACCAATAACTGGCTTGTCTTGGGATTAAGCATTTTAGAAATGAGTGCAACACCTATGTGTTGTGCTGTGCTGCATCTTTCTCCAAACGAAGCCATTCATCCTCAGTCTGGGTGCAATATGGAGTCATGGGAACCATCATGTCTAATTAGATATTGTTCAGTCGGTCTCGGTGCCTTAGGGCATCCTCCCTATTAAGGAGAATGTTCGACATACTTCTTGTTCTGGACTGTCAGGGAGAGCCCGAAACAGGAAGCCTAAGAAATGGCAGCCACACGTTAGTAAACACTCCAAGTGTGTTAAGGTCATTTCTTTTTTGTGTTTAAAAACACACACTCTCGCTTTAGGAGTTTGTTTTGAAGCACAAAACGTTGCTGTGTAGGTACCATGTTTACCACACCAAATCAACAACGTTTCAGTGCTGTGAACAACAGATGGGGTTGGACACAGTGGCGGCTGGCATGTCCTGAAGATGGTAGGGCGGGTGGAACAATTAAAAAAAAAAAAGAAATTAAAAGCACTTCCCAGCAAGTGCGAAGCAACGTCCTCCTCAATTATTTCTCCTCGAAGCAGGCTCCAAACTCCCAAACCAATCCTAGCGCTGCTACCATGAACATGAGAGCAGTGCTACGATCGGTGGGATCGACCTCACTCTGCGCTCCACAGCGCTCTGGAGGCTTTAGCTTTCTCTCAACTAGCTGTCTTAAGACAGCTGAATTAGAGAGGTTTAAAGTACGCATGTGTGGCTGGACGTCTCAAGACGGCCGGACAAAAAGACACTTAGGGCCCCATTAGGATGTCCTGCACCACCAATTAGGATGCGACCGCCACCCTGGCAGTCGCATTCCGCATCTTCAACATTGCAGCGGGTGCTGCTCTGAGCAGCGCCCGCCCCAATGCCAAAGAGGCATGCTGTGCCCCCACCCCCCGTACATACGGGGGTGCGGGTACGCACCGTACATACGGGGGTGGGGGTACGCTCCGTACATACAGGGGGTGGGGGTACGCACCGTACATACGGGGGTGGGGGTACGCTCCGTACATACGGGGGGTGGGGGTACGCACCGTACATACGGGGGTGGGGGTACACACCGTACATACTGGGGGTGGGGGTACGCACCGTACCTACAGGGGGTGGGGGTGCGCACCATACATACGGGGGTGGGGGTATGGTGCGGATGTGTAGGGATGGGGGTACGGTGCGTACCGGGCCCCCTTTTCGCCATGCATCGTGGCGTACTTAGCTTTTCCGGCACTTTTTGGGTCCCGTAAAAATATTGCAGTGCGAAGTGCTGTGGGTACGAATCGTACTTGCTGGTCCGTAAAACGCTGCCTGACTCTGTGCGAATGTCGCGTACGCGGTGTCCCGGATCGGAATTGTGGGTATACTTTAGCCGGTCGGTGTTTTTTACGATTCGTACGGAAATGGTGTTTCCGTACGAATCGTACTTGCATGTTTGTAAGGGATTTTTCCCGGGTACGAGTCGGACGGAGAAAACGCTCCGTCCGTTGATTCGTACCCAGTTTTTCCAGGATCGGAATCGGCCCCATAGTGTCACTGGACTTTTTCTACCACCAATCGGAATACTGAGAAAAGTCCCATAAAAACAGGTGCAAACTTGGCAAGGTCAAGAAACTGGTATGCAGTCATAATATCGAGTTTTAAATTTCGATATACCAAAATATCGATGTTTAAATCTCGATATGACAGAATATCGACCTGCAAGAATATCGTCAACAAGAATATCGACATGCAGGTAAGAAATATTGTTTTACTGAATATCGAAGTTAGTAATATCGTTAGTAAAAATATCGTTGTTTATAATATCACATTTTTTTTTAGTGTTCTGTATGTTAGTATATGTGTTAAAAGTATAGCAAATTTTTTAATTTATGTTACAATTTTTTAGAAATAATTTATTTTATGTTAATACATTTTTGCGTATTTTAGTTCCGTAGTGGAGTGTGGGTTTGTAGTGGAATAGGGTGGAAAGTAATTTAATTATAATATATTTATTATTAATTTTTTAGAAGTTATTCATTAAAAAAAAATATTGCGTTTTAGTTCCGTAGAGAGTTGTGGGTTTATAGGGGGATAGGGTGGGAAGTAATTTAATTGAAATTAATTAAATCATAATTTTATTAATTACTATTTTAGTATTTAATAATTAATATTGGTAATTGTGTTAATTAATTTTTAATTAGTTGATTATTAATTGTGTATTCATAATTAATAATTAATCAGTAAATATGTTAATTGTTTAATTGTTTTAGGAGCGGGTTGTGGGTAGATAGGGGAGTAGGGTGGGAAGTAATTTAATTATAATTAATTAATTGGTTTTTTTTATTAGTTAATATTTATGTAATTAATATTTTATATTGTTAATTGTGTTAAAATGTTATTAATTTACTAATTAGATATTAATTATTAATTGGTAAACATGTTAATTGTGTAATTGTTTCAGGGGCGGGTTGTGGGTTGATAACAGAGTAGGGTAGGAAGTAATGTAATTATAATTAATTAATATTTCTAATAATTAATATGTATGTAATTAATATTTTATATTGTTACTTGTGTTAAAAATGTTATTAATGAGATATTAATTGAATATTAATTATTGATAATTAATTGGTAAATATGTTAATTGTGTAAAAAAAAATTGGGAGCGGGTTGTGGGTTGATAGGGTGGGAAGTAATTTAATTATAATAACATTTTTATTATTTTTTATATAAGAATATTTAAAGTTATTTTATAGTGTTAATTGTGTGAACTAATTTACTTTTGATGGTTTTTAAATTTCTTGTTAATTGTTATTAATTAATTAATTAATTGTTCATTAATTATGTTAATTGTGTAATATTTACTTATATTGGTGGTGTCGTTTATAGGGCAATATACTGGGAGGTAAATTATTTTTGAAAAATTAATTATTTGGTAATTTATATTAATTATGTTGCAGGAGTGGGAATAATAAATTATTCCCCTCCGCTATCCAACACTTTCCCTACTGTTGTATTTGCTGGAGTGGGAATAGTAAATTATTCCCCTACACTATCCAACACTTTCCCTACTGTTATACTTGGTGGAGTGGGAATAGTAAATTATTCCCACCCGCTATCCAACCCTTTCCCTACTGTTGCACTCGCTGGAGTAGGAATAGCAATTTTTAGTCACCTGCTATCCAATATTTTCCCTACTTTTGCACTCACTGGAGTGGGAATAGTAATTTTTACTCCCCGCTATCCAACACTTTCTCTACTGTTGCATTAGCTGGAGTGGGAATATTAATTTTTACCCACCCGCTATCCAACATTTTCCCTACTGTTGCACTTGCTGGAGTAGGAATATACATTTTTACCTCCCCGCTATCCAACACTTTCTCTAATGGTGCACTCGGTGGAGGCGAAATAGTAATTTTTACCCACCCGCTCTCCAACACTTTCCCTACTGTTACACTTGTTGGATTGGGAATATACATTTTTACCTCCCCGCTATCCAACACTTTCCCTACTGTTGCACTCAGCGGCGTGGGAATAGTAATTTTTACCCACCCGCTATCCAACACGTTCCCTTCTGTTGCAATTACTGGAGTGGGAATAATAATTGTAACCCCTCTGCTATCCAACACTTTTCCTACTGTTACACTCCGTGGAGTGGAAATAGTAAATTATTCCCCTCCGCTATCCAACACTCTCCCTACTGTTGCACTTGCTGGAGTGGGAATAGTAATTTTTACCCCTCCGCTATCCAACACTTTCCCCACTGTTGCACTCTCTGGAGTGGGAATAGTAATTTTATCCCCTACGCTATCCAACGTTTTATTTACTGTTATAGTTAATGTAGTGTAAAATATTTTTTTACAACTAATTATAAATGTAAATATTTTTCTTTATTATATATATATATATATATAATTTTTATATTTATATGACTGGTTTATGTATATATATGTATTTATAATTCTTATTATGTTTCTAACATTTTATAATTAAATAAAATAATTATTTATTACAATTATTAAGTTAATATATATATATTGTTTTTAAATATGTTTGTTTCATTTCTTTTATGTTATATTTATTATTGATCATTTTTAACATTTAAAAAAAATTCTAACAGTTTTTATTAATTATATTTAGTATTTATTTAATTTTACTATTATTTTTAAGACATTTAAAAAAAACAATATTTTATACAACGATATTTTAAACAACGATATTTTGGTTTCAATATTTTTGTACTTACCATTTTAAAGATAGGATGTCGCTATTCTGTCCATCGATATTCTAGACTCGATAATCTTGTAGGTCGATATTTGGTCCGTCGATATTCTGTCAGGGATCCCAAGAAACTGATAGACAACCAAACTCTATCCCCTTTCTTATCATTGGGATTCTTCTATCTGTCTGGGTTCACTAACCTGAGCATTCAAGCTCTGTGGGAGTGATGATAGTTCCCCCAGTCCCTAATAGATTTACCCCAACACTAGCACCAAAAACCAAGTGTCAGTGATCAACCCTCCGGGAAAAAGGTGATTTGGAATAAACAAGGAAGAACAGGCTTGTAGTCTCCATGCTGTTCTGGATACCGTCTGTCAGCGAGGTTGCTGAGATAAACGAAACTCTCAGTTGGTTAGAAAATTATCCCCAGATTTGCCATTCACTATAAAAGCACATAAGAGAAAGTGTCTAAGATTGTTTGTCCAGGGATACACTATGACTTGTTTTGTTCAGGCAATTGCTACCACAAGATATTTACTATAATATGCACTCATTGAAATACTTCGAGATGACTACTTCATAATAACATCCATCCATTGTGCAGAATACTATACATAGTATCCAGGACAAAACAGAAGAAACCATGATAGCCTCTCAGGTTTCCATAATTAAAGTTCATATTCCTTTGATCCAAAATGAACTCTTTGAATTCCCCACCATGCCACATGTTTAGGGATTCGTCCATTCAGATAAAGAAATAAGTTTGGATCCTAAAAAGGTGGCTGCAGTAGTGGAATGGCCTAAACCCCACAATGTAAAGGATTTACAGAAGTTCTTAGGGTTTGCAATTTTTTATCAACACTTCAACGAATCCTTCTATACAGTGGCAGACCCTATCAAACAAATGACCAGAAAAAGAACTCTGTTCCATTGGGGTGCAACTCAGCAAGAAGCTTTTGATCAATGGAAATCCACCCTAACTATGGCCTACAACTTTAGGCACATTGATTCAAAAGCTACCGGTTATTGTGGAACTAGGGCATGTGCCTTGGGAACTACACTGTCACACAGAGACCTGCTGACTGAGGCTATGCATCCCGTAGCTTTCTAGTCAAGGATATCACCTGTTTGTGATGCTGTGGACCCCGTGTTAGTCTGCGGCTCTCATCTGGAGTTGGCCTTCGGCACCCGCGGAAGCGTGCAGCATTGGTGAGCTGTAGGCCTGACTGCTCGTTCCGTACTTGGGACCAGATCAGTAGCGTCCCACTTGTGCCAACATTAGAGGATTGGATCTCCCCTCATTTTCCCAGTATGACAAAGGACAAGGGCACACCAGCTCCACAGCAGAATACCATACATATGTATGCCCAGCCAGTGGATCCGAGACGCAGGCGATGCTGAAGCCCTCGGCTGGTCCTGTCCAGGACAATGCTGCCCTGTTGGCCATGTTACGAAGTCGCACGACACGTTGGATGCCAGGATTGGGGCAGTGGGATCAGAAGTGACGCTGTTGCAGCAGGATCTTCGCAAAATTGTGGAGAGAATCACGGAGACAGAGTCCCAAATCTCAGGAGTAGAGGATCCTGTTGCATCCCTACAGGCCACTGTATCTAAAACTACTTCTGTAACCAGGGAGCTGGAGGTGCGAGTGGAAGACGATGAGGGCAGGGCATGCTGGAATAATTTGTTGGGTTCCCTGAGGGATGCGAGGATCGTTAGTGGAGCGATTCCTGGAGTGGTGGATACGGGAACTACTTCCTGCAGGAGCCCTTTCCCCATGATTCATAGTTGAGAGGGAGCACAGGGTTCTGGTTCACAGGCCTCCCCGGTGCCCGACCTCATCCAATAATTGCGCAGCTTTTGAATTATATGGACAGAGACACTCTTCTAAAGTATGCCCGTACACAAGAGAAGCTAATGTTCCAATCCAATGTCATCATGATATTTCTGGACTATACAAGGCTTGTGCAGCAGTAGCACCAGTCCATCCAGGCTGCAAAGCAGCGTCTCTGTGAGTTAAACATATATGCTTCAATAGCCCGCCAAACTCAAAGTGATCTATCTGTCTCAAATGCTCTTCTTCGAGTTTTCCAATGGACGCAGGAGTGAAACCGAGTCAAACAACATACGCCGCCGCACCAGGACTCTGGTTCTGCTCATAGTGACCGGTGCAACAGAACCAGGAAGACACCAATCTCTTGACATTGACGTTCGAGATCCTTCTGAGGGAATCCTAAGGAGACATCGGAAATACCGGTATATGCTGGAGACTCCCCGACTTCCCTAAAATCTGCAACTCGTTCTCCCAAGAGACATAAAGAGGTGCCTTAGTGGCAGTGCCATCCTGGTTGAACTCAATGTATGACACCAGGGTGGTTACATAATGCAGAACTCACAGAATCTACCAACTCCAATTGTTTTGTTAATGTTGGGGAAGGGAATCCATTGTGGTAGCTCGGGTCAGGCAAAATGTTGGGCTCTGTCGCTGTCATACCCTGCGACAGATACTTCGGGACATGGGAGTATGGGGTGGGGGTGTTCCTTTATAGTAAGTTTTTGCAGCCAATTTTTCAAAATGCCGACTCGTTGTTTGCATTGCTGCTCTTGCGGTTCTTTATGTTTGGCTTTTTTATTATTGGTAGTGGGAACCTGGCAAAAAAAAAACCTTCCCATCTATCTCATATACAGATTTTGCAATCGATTTCAACCTTCGGGGAGTGCGGTGGACGTAGTTAGATTAGTGACATGGAATGCCAATGGGTTTCTAGACAAAGTGAAGAGAGGGTCAGTTCTGAAATAGGCCAAGTGGTTGGGGCTAATATACTGTGTTTGCAGGAGACCCACCTCTTGGATAACAAGGTTCCATACCTCGCCCGATGGGGGTACACTCAAGTATACCATTCGGGATTTACACTGGGGTCTCTGGGTACGGGGATCCTGATTAAATGCATTATCCCCTTTCAACAACTCAGGTCACAGGCAGACACATACGGCGGATGCATAGTGGTCACAGGAGGCCTCTCTCCCTCTTAGTTCCACCTTAGTACAGTTGTGACGAGGCTCGGGGGAGTTACCGGATGGACTGGTGGTGTTGGGGAAGAGACTGGAACGGAGTGATTGATCCCTTAGTGGACAGATAGTGACCACGGGGATTACCACAGAGACCCTGCCAGACGCACCGCTCATCCTTCGTTGTGGCCTTAGTCCTTATTGACGTTTATCGTGCCCACAACCTGTCTATGGGGGGGGTTAAACTTTATATTTCTCCGTGTATGGTTCCTTCTCAATCCTCCATTATTTCTTACTTCCCAGTAGACACCTACACAAGTTAGGGATATCGCAGTGCTTCCTATACGCCTTTCGGATCATTCTCCAGTGGCAATGGGCATACAGATGGGTCGCAAAAGTCCAGCATTTTGGTGGCGCTTATCGCCATGCCACCTACAGAACTCAGACTATCAAAGAAACATGTAAGACAACATAGACTGTTATTTTACATTGAACGTAGGCACAGTACAGTCCCCCCGACTCTGTGGGAAGCCATGAAACCCACCCTTCGGGGAGCTGACATTAGTTATTGCTGGTGGGAACGTAGACACAAACTGCAAGATATAACTGACCTGTCGACTGAAATCCTAGAGTTAGATGGTCAGAGACGTCAACCAGGGGGCCAGCATGCCTGCAGGCAGCTCGGTTTGGCGCAACAGTGGTACCAACAAATCCTAATCGACGAGGCACGCCTGGCCTGGCATGCCTCTCATAGTCTTATCTATCAATGGGGAGATAGATCGAGCCGCCTGAGCCATAGAATATGTCAAGGGGCCTCCAGGTACATTTCCTTCCCTATACTGAGAGACGCCATGGGAGCCCTAATTACAGATTCGGGTACCATAGCAAATGTCTTTGCATCTCATCTGAGGGGGGGGTCTATGCCAAGAGGGAGACGCTGACGGAGACACAAATAGAGGAGTTTGTCAGGGCATTGCCACTCTGATGCTTGTCCTCTGTGGTTTGGGACCTGCTTTACTTTGCGCTCACGGGGGAGAACGTCTCGTGGCAGTTACTGATATGAATTCTGGCAGGACACCTGGACTAAATCGCTTCCCCAATGAATTGTTCAAATCATACATGCCTAAGCACCTAAACACTTCCTGGAGGCCACGCTATCTGCAGCAGATGAGGGAATTATGCCGCTAGAGTGCCGTCATGCAGAAAGTGTAGTCCTACCTAAGCCGGGGCGTCTCACAGACAACCCTGCGTTGTATTGCCCGATCTCCCTTCTTAACTTAGAAGTCAAGATCCTGGCCAAAGCCTTGGTGAATAGATTGATTGTCCATATACCGGGCCTGGTCCACTCAAATCAATCTGGGTTTATGCCCCACAGGGCCACTCGTCACAATATACGACGTACGTATAATGCATTGGTGATTGCGGATGGGTTGGGGCAGCCGGCGATGCTTCTGTTAGCTGACATAGACAAAGCATTCGACTCTGTGAATTGGTCATACCTATTGCTTCTCCTTCGGCGCCTACATTTTTACCCCGGCTAATTTCCTAGTCTGATTACTGTACAAAGCCTTCACAGAATCAGTACAGGTGGCCGGGCCAGGTCAGATGTTTGCCTCGTGCGACTGCAGACGATACAGGGTTGCCACCTGTTCTCCCTGCTGTTCGCTACCACCATAGAGCCGTTAGCAGTCTGGGTGAGGATGGACAATCAGGTTAGTGGATTTGAGTGGGAGTGGGGACAGTCAGATAGAATCACTTTATACACCAACGATGTCTTGTTCTATATCACAAGACTGGATATGACAGGAACTCGACTGTTACAGATAATGAGGGTGTTTGGGGAGACATAGGGCCTATATTTAAATACCTCCAAATCCACAATATACACGGTGGGACCAGGCGACAGATATACTAGTGGTCTAGGGGTCTATGTTTCCCTGAAAGCCTCTGTTGCATGGAGGACAAATGTAAACCCGCTTATTACCCGTCTAAAGGAAGACATAATAATCTGGACGGACCTCCCACTGTCGCCTACTTGATGATCGGCAATCTTCAAAATGGTATCCTTACCCAGATTTCTCTATCAGTTGCAAAATTTCCCATTTGCTATCCCAAGACAGTGGTTCCGGAGCCTGAACTCCATTCTCACTGCCTTCCCGTGGGATGGAGGGGACTCTGTACGTGGTGCTTAGTAAATGTTTTCAGTCTACATATTGTTAGGGCATTGCCGTGTCAGATGTTGAGTCCTACTACCGGGCAGCTCACCTCCAAATCATAAATGAGTGGTGGTCGGATACACAGGGAGGCCCCATGTATGCTCTAGATAGAATGGCAATGGGCGAGACTTCACTGCAAGCATACCTATATGGAGGGATGAGGGGAGTTCCCCTTCCCACAGCGACAAAAGTTGTTTTGGCCTTATGGCACTCGACGCTCTGCCAAATCAAAAAGGGTGACAGGTTTACGGAGCAACCCCCACTTTGGTGTGGGACCATGGTCCTCCTGTTGACAACATTAGTGGGATCTCATTGGTATCTCCACGTTAGGAGATGTTATGGGGTACAGTCATGAAGTCATACCAGATGCTTCAGACCGAGTTTCAGTTACATCATACCCAGTTTCATAAATTCCTCCATCTCCGTAATGCACTGGGCCCTTGCATAAAGACCCTAAGTGATCTTTCTGAATTCAATCTACTGGAGGTTAAATTGCTCATGGGTGATATGGGTGACCTCAGAATCTCTAAGATATATAATTTCCTGATTTCTAACCAACCCGACACCTTCGGGGCTCTGTGGGCGGCATGGGAAGCTGACGTGGGTGAACTCGACAATGAAGACTGGACAGACGTGCTGGAGTCTCCTATGGGGCAGCGATTGCAGCATGGCTCCAGCTTATTCAATTCAAATACCACCACAAGACATGTCAGACATGACACCGACTGATGCGTATGGGGGTGATTGCTACCCCATTATGCCTCCGCTGTGGAACAGAGGAGGGTATGTTTCTTTATACTGTGTCGAGCTGTTCTGAGTTGGAGGGTTTCTGGTGAGGAGTGTTTACATGTTTGGGTAGAGTCATGTCCTGGCATCTCCTGTTTGGTCCACGATTGGCCCTCCTCTATCTTTTGGATGACGTAGATGGGAACAAATATGGGATTTCTCTCTTGCCTAGGATTGACTATTGCTAAACGCGTTAGAGCAAAATAATGAAAATCCACTGCCCCATCATCCTTATTGGTCTGGAAAAGATGTATGTACCATTGTATGGGCCTGGAGATTGTGGTATACAAGGCCAGGAACTACCCCCAAAAACACCTCAAGATATGGAAGAGGTGGGTGGAATATAGAGGGATAGAATTGGCACCGATCTGCCACAACCGCCAACTTCTGGATGATAAAATTCGGACTTTCCGTGATCCAAGTAAGTCTGAACTGCACTACTTTTGTGATACCTACAGATGCTGTGACTGACCTAGGTTTCCAATGTTTACTACGCTGTTCTTGTGGGGTAATGGAGGTAGAACTATTTTATTTATTATGTTCATGGGCCTCACAGCCATGGTGTGTTCTATACAAATAATGGAATAAAATATGTGTACAAAAAAGGATATAACGTGCTCAGGAACAGAATTACCCAATATATGATTAGGGATTATTGACAAAGAGGCATTTGCTCACTGGACACATCCCTTAGGGTGGCTTTGCATACAGTAACCAAGTGGTCTGATCAGAAGAATTTAGGGTTCTTGAAGTCCATGAAATGTACCAACTCCTGGCATGCTAGGTGGATGTTATTTTTCTCAAGGTTTCAATATCAAACCACATTGATCAGGGTCTGTTGATCCTGCACCCAACCTTCTGTGGGCAGCCTACACCTGCTATGTACAGCCTTCGTCCATGTGCTGCTGGTGTTGGCTATAGGGTGGATTGGCCGCAGGGCAACACTCATCCTGCATCCAACCTACCATTGGCAGCCAACCGTCAGTGTGTATGGCCTTTGCTTGTATGCAGTGGAGGTGCCTCCAAGGCCTGGGCCAGCCAATTCCTAATGCACACATGTTCTTTGGATGTGCACAGCTGGGTTTCATTTCTTACAAAACGTCAAATATGATTAACAGGAGTCGCGATTTTAAATGGCAGAGATATAGAAAAGTATTTTAAGCCCACCCACCTAGTTTTTAAAGGGTTAAATCTCAAGAACTACTGAACTGATTCACCCCAAATCAGCGAATGCCCAATTCCAGCATAAAGTTACACTTTCAAGTCAAGGCTGGTGTAAATCCATTCAGCGGTTTTTGCTGTAGGAGGAGCAACATTTCCTATGGGGCCTACGGTGGGAAAACACAACTTCTTTTTTTTCACAGCACCTCCTTACCTTTTTTCCCCTACACACATCTTCAACAAAATCAGCATTATGGACCTTAACTGAATATACATAGTTGTTGCCAATTTTGGTGCGGATTCATACACGGGATCCAAAGTTATAGTCATCACCAAAAATGTATTTTCATTAGAAAGTGTGTCTCAACTATAATTACACAAGTCACTACAATTAATTAATTATATATATACAAGCTCAAAATGCGTATGGCAGTGAGTGTGCACATCGCTGGGCTGCTACTTACCTGTGTACATGGATTACCACGCCGAGTTGTGGCTTCGCCAGTTGGGGACAACTTTGTGTTTTGATGTTAAGCGGCGGGTTCAACCGCGGCGAATCCCCACCGCGACACATGCGGGACCTCTTTGCAGGATACTAAGAGGCATTGAGGGACGGCGTGGCCAACGCAGGCAAGATGTATTTATGCAAGCCAGGCAGTGAGCGCATGCCCAACCGGGTGTTCATTTTTTAACTTGGAGGCAGGTACGGAGCCACTTGGTTAATGAACATTGAGTAGTGGTGGCAGTTACTAAGACTACTATGACCAGCATGCCACTGCGCCTATTAGGGCGGGACTCTTCATTTAAATAAATCACATGTTCTTGAATCCCGTTTCCTGTCTCCTTGCCGCCAGTGAACAAGAGCTGATACAAGCTCGAAACGCATATGGCAGTGAGTGTGCACATCGCTGGGCTGCTACTTACCTGTGTACATGGATTACCACGCCGAGTTGTGGCTTCGCTAGTTGGGGAGAACTTTGTGTTTTGATGTTAAGCAGCGGGTCCAGCCGCGGCGAAGCCCCACTGCGACACATGCGGGACCTCTTTGCAGGATACTAATAGGCATTGAGGGACGGCGTGGCCAACGCAGGCAAGATGTATTTATGCAAGCCAGGCAGTGAGCGCATGCCCAACCGTTTGCTCATTTTTTAACTTGGAGGTAGGTACGGAGCCACTTGGTTAATGAACATTGAGTAGTGGTGGCAGTTACTAAGACTACTATGAACAGCATGCCACTGCGCCTATTAGGGCGGGAGTCTTCATTTAAATAAATCACATGTTCTTGAATCCCGTTTCCTTTCTCCTTGCAGCCAGTGAACAAGAGCTGATACAAGACCGAAACACGTATGGCAGTGAGTGTGCACATCGATGGGCTGCTACTTACCTGTGTACATGGATTACCACGCCGAGTTGTGGCTTCGCCAGTTGGGGACAACTTTGTGTTTTGATGTAAAGCGGCGGGTCCAGCCACGGCGAAGCCCCACTGCGACACATGCGGGACCTCTATGCAGGATACTAAGAGGCATTGAGGGACAGCATGGCCAACGCAGGCAAGATGTATTTATGCAAGCCAGGCAGTGAGCGCATGCCCAACCGGGTGTTCATTTTTTAACTTGGAGGCAGGTACGGAGCCACTTGGTTAATGAACATTGAGTAGTGGTGGCAGTTACTAAGACTACTATGACCAGCATGCCACTGCGCCTATTAGGGCGGGACTCTTCATTTAAATAAATCACATGTTCTTGAATCCCGTTTCCTGTCTACTTGCCGCCAGTGAACAAGAGCTGATACAAGCTTGAAATGCGTATGGCAGTGAGTGTGCACATCGCTGGGCTGCTACTTACCTGTGTACATGGATTACCATACTGAGTTGTGGCTTCGTCAGTTGGGGACAACTTTGTGTTGTTTTATATATATATATATATATGCAATCACGGGACACTGACTATTGATCACATCACTAACTGCTATGTATTCCGCCCAACTACTTAGAAATGTCCCGCTCAACACTTACCAGAGAATGGGATTCTGGGACTCGTAGTCTTCATCAACAGTGAATGGTGAGCAAATAATCTATGAAGGGGGCAGGACGGACTCCGACCAATAGGGGAACTAGCAGGTCATTCAAAAGCAAGTGGTCAAGTCGCCTGAACATTGTTAAGCATCTGAAGAAGGCCGTTTGGCCGAAATGCATTATGCCGCATTACAAATTAAAGGGCTTCCACCGTCTCCCCTGTGTGGCCTCTGCTTCTTCGTTGCTGGAGGAGGTGTGGAGTGATATTTTGCGCGATTGCCAGAGACGCGCTACAGGGGCCCCGTTCTTCAAGTTGGCCCGGGTCACACTGGCGCATGCTTCGGCATGGTTTTTCTTTCGTCCAATGTATTAGGAGGACCTGGTGCCCGCCACACAGCACAGATGACACAAGGGCGGCTGCAGCGCGGTCCGTGAATTCACGGAGGTTGGAGTGCACTGCCATATCTACCCCTACCCGGTGGAAATTGTTTGCTGAGTGGCTGGAACGTTTGGGGACCGGAGGAAGCTCTTTTGGTTCAAAATCACGGGACATTGACTATTGATCACATCACTAACTGCTATGTATTCCGCCCAACTACTTAGAAATGTCCCGCGCAACACTTACCAGAGAATGGGATTCTGGGACTTGTAGTCTTCATCAACAGCGAGTGGTGAGCAAATAATCTATGAAGGGGGCAGGGCGGACTCCGACCAATAGGGGAACTAGCAGGACATTCAAAAACAAGTGGTCAAGTCGCCTGAGCATTGTTAGGCATCTGAAGAAGGCCGTCAGGCTGAAATGTATTATGCCGCATTACAAATTAAAGGGCTTCCACCGTCTCCCCTGTGTGACCTCTGCTTCTTTGTTGCTGGTGGAGGTGTGGAGTGATATATATACATATATATCTATATCTATCTATCTATCTATCTATCTATCTATCTATCTATCTATCTATCTATCTATCTATCTATCTCTATATATATATATATATATATATATATATATATATATATATATATATATATATATATATATATATATATATATATATGTGAAGAAAAAGGTTGCCCCTAGTTGAGCAGCACTCCCAGAAGGTAAGGTAGAGATCAGGGGAAGCCAAGTTGTGCTCCTTGCGTCCAACAGTCCTGACGCGTTTCGAGCATGCGCTCTTCATCAGAGGACACCTGCAAAGAACCACCAGCAAACATTATTCCAGAGTCTTCCCTTTATTTAAATTTCAAACAGGCTCAGGTGAGTATTTCGCTAAGCATTTTGGGTCTGGAAGTCCATTCACATATTAACCCCAGTGGGCTGCTGGCAGGTTGCAGTCGTGGCTAAAACAATCCGGTGCACACACAAGCACTGCCCCCAGTGCTAACGATCACCTTCTGTTCCGTTTGACGCTGTAAGAAATCACAGCACGGATCCGCATTCTCAGCGGCGGTGCCAGCTCGCGACCAGGCGGGCCGCAAATATGTGAAGAAAAAGGTTGCCCCTAGTTGAGCAGCACTCCCAGAAGGTAAGGTAGAGATCAGGGGAAGCCAAGTTGTGCTCCTTGCGTCCAACAGTCCTGACGCGTTTCGAGCATGCGCTCTTCATCAGAGGACACCTGCAAAGAACCACCAGCAAACGTTATTCCAGAGTCTTCCCTTTATTTAAATTTCAAACAGGCTCAGGTGAGTATTTCGCTAAGCATTTTGGGTCTGGAAGTCCATTCACATATTAACCCCAGTGGGCTGCTGGCAGGTTGCAGTCGTGGCTAAAACAATCCGGTGCACACACAAGCACTGCCCCCAGTGCTAACGATCACCTTCTGTTCCGTTTGACGCTGTAAGAAATCACAGCACGGATCCGCATTCTCAGCGGCGGTGCCAGCTCGCGACCAGGCGGGCCGCAAATATGTGAAGAAAAAGGTTGCCCCTAGTTGAGCAGCACTCCCAGAAGGTAAGGTAGAGATCAGGGGAAGCCAAGTTGTGCTCCTTGCGTCCAACAGTCCTGACGCGTTTCGAGCATGCGCTCTTCATCAGAGGACACCTGCAAAGAACCACCAGCAAACGTTATTCCAGAGTCTTCCCTTTATTTAAATTTCAAACAGGCTCAGGTGAGTATTTCGCTAAGCATTTTGGGTCTGGAAGTCCATTCACATATCGTTAGCACTGGGGGCAGTGCTTGTGTGTGCACCGGATTGTTTTAGCCACGACTGCAACCTGCCAGCAGCCCACTGGGGTTAATATGTGAATGGACTTCCAGACCCAAAATGCTAGGCTCACCTGAGCCTGTTTGAAATTTAAATAAAGGGAAGACTCTGGAATAACGTTTGCTGGTGGTTCTTTGCAGGTGTCCTCTGATGAAGAGCGCATGCTCGAAACGCGTCAGGACTGTTGGACGCAAGGAGCACAACTTGGCTTCCCCTGATCTCTACCTTACCTTCTGGGAGTGCTGCTCAACTAGGGGCAACCTTTTTCTTCACATATTTGCGGCCCGCCTGGTCGCGAGCTGGCACCGCCGCTGAGAATGCGGATCCGTGCTGTGATTTCTTACAGCGTCAAACGGAACAGAAGGTGATCGTTAGCACTGGGGGCAGTGCTTGTGTGTGCACCGGATTGTTTTAGCCACGACTGCAACCTGCCAGCAGCCCACTGGGGTTAATATGTGAATGGACTTCCAGACCCAAAATGCTTAGCGAAATACTCACCTGAGCCTGTTTGAAATTTAAATAAAGGGAAGACTCTGGAATAACGTTTGCTGGTGGTTCTTTGCAGGTGTCCTCTGATGAAGAGCGCATGCTCGAAACGCGTCAGGACTGTTGGACGCAAGGAGCACAACTTGGCTTCCCCTGATCTCTACCTTACCTTCTGGGAGTGCTGCTCAACTAGGGGCAACCTTTTTCTTCACATATATATATATATATATATATATATATATATATTATCTACTGGCGGTCGCCAGTAGATAGTTATAGTTAGGACCCTGTTTCCATAGGAAATCCGCAACATTCTATTTGGAATAACTTTGGCGCCGGTCGACGAATCCTCGCGAAATTTTCAAAACTAATGGGGCGCTACCCTCCGCTCCTACCCTGAAAGTCTCGGGGGGATTCGTCAAGCGGGGGCTGAGAAAAAAGGGGGGTCCCAAAACGCGTTTTCCCCATGCATTTTTCCATAGGACCTTTAGACACAGCTACAGCCCGAACGGCTGAACAGAATTACTTGAAATTTGGCAGAGAGGTAGTCCGCAGGTCAAGGAAGTGCCTATTGTAGGTCTGGTGTAAATCTGTTCAGTAGTTCCTGAGAAAATAGCATTTAAATCAATATATATATCTGTGGCAGCGCTCCGTGCGCTTACCGTGCGCTTACGGTAAGCTTACCGTACGCGTACGGTGCCGTGCGCGAGCGCGATTCTGATTGGTTGTTAGATCAAAGTAAACATTCGAATCGGTTGTAACCAGGAAGTATCGGCCGCCATTTTCTGTCTGTCGCACTGAAAAAAAAAGGTTGATAACATGAAAAGGGGGCAACGAAGAGAGTTGCAGACCCCCTAGCGTTCGTCAGGGGGTTCACGAAGGACCAAAAAGTATGAAAAATAAATTTAATAATTTTTTTAAAAAATCGCGGGGTGTGCGTAAGGTAAGCTTACCGTACGCGTACGGTAAAAAAAAAATAAAAAAAAATAAAAAAATTAACAATCACATTTAATATATAAATCTAAGGACCCCCAAGGGAGAAAAAAACAATTGATATTTTGAAAAAAATGGCGAGGCGTGCATGGTACGAAATGCCCAATGTGGGTGCTCAGAGCGCGAAGCGCACCGAGCGCCCACAGAGCGCACACGGTGCGCGAAGCGCACCGTGCGCCCAAAAATTAAAAATAAATACATAACTTAGCATTTAAAAAACCGTACAAATTCACTGAAAAAACCATAGGTTTCACACACGTTATAGTTAGGAATTAGCATTTAAAAATCCTTGCAAATTCACTGAAAAAACCATAGGTTTCACACATGTTATAGTTACCTGTACATTTCACTCGTAAAAAACCAATGAAATTCCACGTTATAGTTAGTGCAGGCAACTATAACTCACGCGACCGCAATCCTCTGTTGATGCTAATACTGTATCTTTAGCTATACATATATTACAAATATTTATTTTTCATAAAGACACATATGTCATCAGTGATGTAATATCTGACATCATCAGCAGAGGATTGCGGTCGCGTGAGTTATAGTTGCCTGCACTAACTATAACGTGGAATTTCATTGGTTTTTTACGAGTGAAATGTACAGGTAACTATAACATGTGTGAAACCTATGGTTTTTTCAGTGAATATATATATATATATATATATATTACCTACTGGTGGTTGCCAGTAGGTAGTTATAGTTAGGACTTATTATCCATAGGAAATCCGCAACATTCTATTTGGAATAACTTTGGCGCTGGTTGACGAATCTTCGTGAATTTTCAAAACTGGTGGAGCACTCCGGTCCGCTCCTATCCTGAAAGTCTCGGGGTGATTCGTCAAGCAGGGGCCGAGAAAAAAGGGGGGTCCCAAAACATGTTTTTGCCCATGCAATTTTCCATAGGAACCTTTAATCACAGCGGCAGCCCGAACTGCTGAACGGAATTACACGAAATTTGGCAAAGAGGTAGCCCTTGGGTCACACTCATGCCTTTTGGTTAAATGGTGTAAATCTATTCAGTAGTTGCTGAGAGAATCAAAAGTAAAATCATAGATATATCTATGGCCTCAGAGGATCCGTGCACCCTATACGCACCCAGCGCGCACCCTCCTGATCACGAGCTGCATGCTAATTGGCTGTCAACTGGCTGTAAACACTCCAAACCAGGAAGTGTTGGCAGCCATTTTGTATGCGCCAGGGAGGTGCGTTGCAGACAGGTGTTCTGAGGCCATGCCCCTTTTTACACCTCTCTGCAACGCAGCTCTGTGGCGCTTACTGGAGGTACCTAGTGGGCTAGTTGGACCCTAGGGACCCTCAGGATTCAAGGGGACTTAATCTCGCAACTTAAAACGGCCACAGGGCGTGTTTACAAAGTGGGGAAGTGAGGGGACGGGGCCTAAGGTGACGTGTGCAAACACGCCCAATGGCGCGTTTTAAGAGGTAGTTTTAATCCCCCTGCCCTATTATATAATAGGGGCTTACAGAGGAGGTCATGCTAATTACAGGGGGACCCCAACGCATAGTGTTCCCTACTGTATGTAGGTGTTTTCACTGTATTCTAAGTGTCTTTTAACATAGCACTGGCTCTAGGCCTGGTTAGTCAGACTCAGTTACCACCAGTATCCGTCTGAAAAAGTTAAGGGTACAGGATGATTTTGCGACAAGGCTTCTTTCTGCTCTTCTGTTTGTTCTTTAGGCACGTTATCCTTCTTCCTGCACTTTTCTTCGTCTTTGAGGATTTCTGTTGCTTCTTTCTGCATTTCTTTTTTTTCTTTCTGTGCGTTTTTTCTTCTTTCTTCACATGTCCTATCTCTGTAGGCATAGTTAGAAATTAGCATTTAAAAAAACCTTTGAAATTCACTGAAAAAACTATGGGTTTCAGGCACGTTATAGTTAGGAATTAGCATTTAATAAACCTTAGAAATTCACTGAAAAAACCATAGGTTTCAGGGGCGTTATAGTTAGCTGGACTTTTCACTCGTACAAAACCATTGAAATTCCCCAGTTATAGTTAGTTCAGCTAACTATAACTCGGGCGCCTGCAATGCACTGCTGATGACGTCACATATTACATCACTCATGACATGGTCAGTGACATCACTCATGACATCATTGATGACATCTCAAATGACATCACTGATGACATCATCCTTGTGATAGAGTGGCAGACCTCCTCTCACCCTAATATAACCTTTGATACACACATTCAAAAATAGAAACAACATTTTTCAAAACAATGGACATACCAATACCAGTTACAACAACCTATTCAGTAATTCTAAGATACACATACACATCTACTCATTCACCAACAGTCCTATACAGTCACCCATACATGTACCCACTCATCATAGGCACTCATACACCTATACATCCTGTTACACAAGGCCACTCATCCATAGAGTTACTCACACACATAGTCACTCATGCTAATAAAGAATCAAACATCCATTTACTTGCATATACAGTTATACACACACCACCACACTTACTTCTACAGAAACTTACACATACTTAGTCTTTTAAACAATCACTTATAGAGACACATACTTATTCATTCAGGAACTCTTCCAATCTCTCACTCTCACATATACTCACTTACATACACCAATAGTCAAATATACTAGTTTAAAGCATATGTAGTTACTCATAAAGACACTATTGAGACAGTCATTCACTCACTAACATACCCACACACACACTCATCCACCCATACAGTCCTGCACACATGCTGTCTTCAACACATACAAACAGTGAGTCACTCATTCATGCATCTATGCACTACGTAACACCCCCCACCAAACCATACAGACACTCATACTGATACTCAAAAAAACAACTAATAACCTATATAGACACTCATGTAGCTACTCACCAACCCATGCAGCCACTTATACACAAAGTGAGAGACTGATACAGATATTTACATATTTAAACATTACTCACTAAGCCATGTATTCGCTAAGATACACTTAATCAGTCAGTTATACAATCAATTTTTCAAAAACAAAATCATCCATTTAGACACTTATATACCCATTTATTCTTTCATCGACCTTGAGATGTACATATATAAAACATATTTAATTTTCAGAAAAACACACATTCACTGGATGATGGCATCAGTGATGTCATCAGTGATGTCATTGGAGATGTCATCAGTGATGTCATGAGTGATGTCACTGACCATGTCATGAGTGATGTAATAGGTGATGTCATCAGCAGTGCATTGCGGGCGTGCGAGCTATTGTTAGCTGAACTAACTATAACGGGGGAATTTCAATGGTTTTGTACGAGTGAAAAGTCCAGCTAACTATAACGCCCCTGAAACCTATGGTTTTTTCAGTAAAAAAAATATATATATATATATTCACTGAAAAAACCAAAGGTTTCAGGGGCATTATAGTTAGGAATTGGCATTCAAAAAACCTTAGAAATTCACTGAAAAAAACATAGGTTTCAGGGGTGTTATAGTTAGCTGGACATTTCCCTCGTACAAAACTCTAGAAATTCCCCCGTTATAGTTAGTTCAGCTAACTATAACTCGCGCCCCCGCAATGCACTGCTGATGACGTCACATATTACATCACTCATGACACGGTCAGTGACATAACTGATGACATCACTGATGACATCTCAAATTACATCACTGATGACATCACTGATGACGTCATCCAGTGACTGTGTGTTTCTGTAAAGTTTAAATATGTTTTATATATTTATAGTGAAAGGCCTGTGGAAGAATGAGTGGGTGTACAAGTGTGTGAATGGATGATTTTCTAGGTGCGTAACTGACTCTATAAGTGAGTCATTAAATGTATCTTACTGCAGACTAGTGACTAAACTGTGTGAATGTCTGTATGTGTCTGTGTATAGGTGTATAAGTGGCTGCATGGTTTTGTAAGTAGCTATATGAGTGTCTATATGGGTTATTGATTGGTTGTCTGAGTATCTGTATGGGTGCCTGAGTGTTTGTGTGGGCAGGGTGTGTGTGACTCTATGCATAGATGTGTGAGTGGGTGATTCTATGGGTGCATGGTTTTAAGAGTGCATCTGTGATTAACTGTATGGTTGAGTGACTGTATGTATGGGTGTGTTAGGGATTGAATGTATATCTCAGTGGTACATGTGTGACTAACTACGTATGTGAAAGGCAGTATATATGCGTGTAAGAGTATATAATAGGGTATATGTGAGAGTGTGTGATTGTGAGAGTGGCTGTATGGATGAGTGTGTGCTTGTGTCAATGATTGTATAAGAGCGTAAGAATGTGGTACTATTTTTATGAGTAAGTGAACCTGAGTGTGTATAACTGCGTAGGTGAGTAAATGGGAGTGTGATTAATTATTTGCATGACTGACTAGGTGTGAGAGTACCTCTATGGATGATTGGTGGTGTGTGAGTGTCTATGTAGGTGTATAAATGCATATGATAGTCTTGTACGGAGTGACTGTAAGAATGAGTGACTGTACAGGTGAGTGAGTGGAGGTGTATGTAGACCTAAGAGCTAAAGAGTGGGTATGTAGTTATTCGTATTGGAGTATCTATGGTTTTCAAAATGGCCGTCTGAAATTTTGAGTCGGTGTATCAAAGGTTATATTAGGGTGTGAGAAGATGCACTAATTTATCACATGGATGACGTCATCAGTGATGTCATCAGTGATGTCATTTGAGATGTCATCCGTGATATCTTCAGTGATGTCACTGACCATGTCATGAGTGATGTAATATGTGACGCCATCAGCAGTGCATTGCGGGGGCGCGAGTTATAGTTAGCTGAACTAACTATAACAGGGGAATTTCTAGGGTTTTGTACGAGGGAAATGTCCAGCTAACTATAACACCCCTGAAACCTATGGTTTTTTCAGTGAATTTCTAAGGTTTTTTAAATGCCAATTCCTAACTATAACGCCCCTGAAACCTTTGGTTTTTTCAGTGAATTTCAAAGGTTTTTTAAATGCCAATTCCTAACTATAACCATCTCTTTGGAGAGAAGAAGATTTTTTAGACTAAGTTTACACTTAGCTCTAACTTTTTTCAACTAAAAATGGCTTCAGGGCAGCAGGCATCACCTGCATCACCTCATACTTCTGAGGATGAATTTTTGCCGGAGGTAGCACTCAAAACACATTTTTCTTCAGTGGTGTGGAAATTTTTAACTTTTCCCGAGGGGCAGAATAAGACCAATGCCACCTTGGTCACGTGCAAGATTTGCAAAAGAGTCCTATCGAGAGGGGATCCTAACAAGAAATACTCTTGCGGCACGGCAAGTATGATGAAGCACATGAGGACTCTTCATCCAAACAATCTTGCACGAGAAGAGTGCCGACGGATGAGAAACACTCCTGCTCCTGCGCCATCCACCTCATCGCAGCCGAGCACATCAAGAGTGCATCCATCAGCCCAAACGTTGGACATCCGTCCTCAATTTCAATTTTTAAAAGTGCTCTGCACTAAGTGTAATTCGGCTTTGTGCTATGGTGAGCAGTCGATCGATCTGATCTGCCGCCGCCAAGAAAGTCAAATTTGCTAGTTTTTAAAAAATTTTTATTGTTCCCTGAAGTTCATTGTTTGGTTTCTCCTGTTTTGTTTTTTGGGGTTTTTTTTTTGCAGAAAAACCAAAAAAATTGTTCAGAAAACCCCCCAAAAATTATAAAAGAAGAAAGAAGAAAAAAGAAAGTTCTAGTAAGAACTAACTTTCCTGGTTTAAAAAAAGAGCTAAATTTCTTTGTTAGTGTTAGTTTAGATGAATGTGTGTGTAGTATGTAATTGACTGAATTAATGCATTAGTAGCGTATGGCGAATGTTTAAGTGCAGAACTATGAGGAAGTGCTGCAGCATCACACAGTAACCTCTTTAACTGCAGTGTGCTGTAGTACTTCCGAAGCACAGGGATGCAACATATGTACATAAATATGTTGCAAATCTATGCTTCTCTCTGCACGGATGCTTAAACTGCAGCCATGTGGTGACACAGGCACCCTTGCACCATACTGCAAGGATATCTGTGTCATGTGCTTTTTGTTTTTCTGCAGGAAGACACACCTTCCTGCACAAAAACAATGAGAACATGTATTTTTGTCCTTCAATGTATGCTATACATTTCAGCATGCATTGAAGATATACAAATGTGGAGAAATGAAAACAATTCTCCTTGTTGTGCTTTCCTACATACATTTTAGAATGGTGCAGCATTCACACACATATTGAGATTTATGATTTCTGATAAATCTAGACATGCGTCTTGTTCTATGAGTATTAAGTGCAATCGTGCACAACAACACTTATAGAACACCCTTTCAACTCAAAGTGGTGTGCATGATGGGGTTATATTTACATGGAGTATAAAAAGTGCACAGAGTGCCTTTTCCTCTCTTTGTAAATATAAAAGAGTATCTTGCACAATAACTATGTTACAAAAAGTGACATATTTCCGTTTTTAAATTTCCTTGCGAATGATAGAAGGTAAGCACAGAGTTTTATCTGCAAAGATGTTCCAAGAAGAATGAATGAAATAATTGCGGTCCTTCAACAGCTAAAAAGGTGAAATATTATGAACCCCTCAAATCTCTTTTTTTGCAGGTCACATAATATCTGATTATGGTCAGATTTCAAAACTACATAAACAGAGTGTTTTTAGAAACGTGTTTCAACTTTGTAGCTTCTTGCAGGCCTCTTCATTCTGCATATTGAGACTTAGTTAAACTTACCTTCACAGTAATTGGAATAAAAAATGGTATACATTTTTTTCTGTTTTTCATTCAAATATAAATTCATATAAATTGCTTATTTTAAAATTTGGATCTGTGAAAGAAAAGGAAAAAAAAATATAACGTAATAATACATTTTATACAACAGCATAATTTCCACAAAGTATTTTTTTTTGCCTTTTTCGCTGCTCTCAGAATATATTAAATTTCACTAAAAATAGTGATTTCAATAGTACTCATCACTTAACAGCGGGCAAAAAAAACACAATCTCAAAGATTGTTAAAAAAAACCCAACATGCCATTCTCAAAATACAAATCACAGAAATATAAAATGCGCACAGCTAACACATTTTTTTAACTTTAACTTACAAAAACTGTAAATGATGCCGCTATAAAATATTCACCAAATCTAAAGTTGAATTTTTGGAGGATGCACCACGCCCACAACGTTTTCCTTCAATGATGTGGAAATTTTCTACTTTTCTCGAGGGGCAAACAAAGACCAATACCACCTTTCTCATGCACAAGATTTTCAAAAGAGTTCTGTTATGAGGGGATCCTAACAAAAAATACTCATGCGGCATAGCAAGTATGATGAAACACCTAAGAAACCTTCATCCAAACTATCTTGCACGAGAAGAGTGCAAACAGATGAGAAACACTCCTGTTCTGTATCTGTAAAAAAGAATAAAAAATAAATGTATATTAATAACTTTCAAAATTATACTATTCCATTACTGTACAAACACATTTTATATAAATACTGACTATGAAATTATGTCCCTGAACCACAAGTGTGACGTTGGTTAAAACACTACATGCATAGTGCTTACTACTTTGAAGCAGTTCATGCCCTAAAGCCTACCTCACTAAAACTCTACATGCTAACTGACTAAATGATTACAGCACTATAAGGAGACACACTGGGTGAGTGACAGGGTGTTTTCTAGAAGAGTATGAATGCTAACTAGGGAATTGAAGGTGTGAAACACAACTGTGTAGGTGATTAGAGGACTGCATCTATACTGCATAGGCATTTAAAGCAGTCCATGTGCTAAGGCCTGGCTCACTGCATCACTACATGGGTACTGACTGAATGATTAGAGTACAGCAAGGAGAGTGCCTAGGTGAATTTATAAGTGCTAGGCTTTTCGCACAGGGAATGGATTAGTACTTGGTACTGAATGGGTCACTAGAGGAGTGCAAAGGCAGTGACAATAAGTTTGCTGGACTGTATGGATACTGACCAGGAAATTGAAAGTGTGAAAGACAAGTGTCTAGGTGGTTAGAAGACTGCATGCATAGTGGATAGGGGTTTGAAGCAGTCCATGTGCTAAGAACTGGCTCAGTGCATGAATACTTAGCCACTGACTGAATGATTAGAGTATTCCAAAGATAGTATCTTGGTGAATTTATAAGTGTTTGGGTTTTGGCACAATGAATGGATTAGTACAGGGTGTTGAATGGGTCACTAGAAGACTGCAAAGGGAGTGACAGGGTGTTTCCTGGAAGTGTATGGATACTGACTAGGGAATTGATGGTGTGAAAGACAATTGTGTAGGTGGTTAGAGGGCTGCATGCATAGTGGATAGGGGTTTGAAGCAGTCCATATACTAAGGCCTGGGTCACTGGATGAGTACTTGGGTACTGACTGAATGATTAGAGTACTGCAAGGAGAGTGCCTGGGTGAATTTATTAGGGTTTGGCGCAGTGAATGGATTAGTACATGATGCTTAATAAGGTCACTAGAGGAGGGCAAGGGGAGTGACAGGGTGTTTGCTGGAAGTGTATGGATACTGACTGGGGAATTGAAGGTGTGAAACACAAGTGTGTAGGTGGTTAGAGGACTGCATGCATAGTGGATAGGGGTTTGAAGAAGTCTACGTGCTAAGGCCTGGCTCAGTGCATAAATACTTAGGCAGTGACTGAATCATTAGAGTACTGGAAAGAGAGTGTCTTGGTGAATTTATAACTGTTTGGGTTTTGGCACAGTGAATGGATTAGTACATGGTGTTGAATGGGTCACTAGAGGACTGCAAAGGGAGTGACAGGGTGTGTCCTGGAAGTGTATGGATACTGACTAGGGAATTGAAGGTGTAAAAGACAAGTGTATAGTATGTTAGAACACTACATGCATACTGCATAGACATTTGAAGCAATCTATTTGGTACTTAGAAACTGACTAAATAATCAGACTACTTCTAGGACAGTGCTTAGGTAAAACTTTTAAATTTTCAGTTCTGCCACAGTGAACAGAATAGTACATGGTACTGCACCTTAGTGTCAAACCCTGACTCATTTTATCAATGCATAAGTAAAGACTAGCTTCTAATGCTACTAAAACTTGACAAAATGACAGGTTTTAAAAGAGTTATCTGCTAAAAAATACACGATGTTACCAAATGTTTCTCTCACAATGGTTCCCAAATGCACACAGACTCACAGTGTGATTCTAGATAACAACCACTATACCTAGGAGATAACCAAAAATCATTCACTACTGTGGAAGTGGTAAGGAAACTGCACACAATCTTCATATTTCAGGACTGCACTTTTGTGTCAAAGCCTGACTCATTTAATCTAAGCATAAGCAAAGACTGGCTTCTAATGCTGCTAAAATTTGACAACATGACCGGTTTTAAAACAGTTACCTGTCAGCAAATACACGATGTTACCAAATACTTCTCTCACAATCCTTACCCAAATGCACACAGACTCACAGTGTGATTTTAGACAATCAACACTATCCTAGGAGTTTACCAAAACTCATTCACTAGTCTAGAAGAGTTAATGGGGTGCCCACCCCCGGGACACTGCTGTTTGACAGGGCAGGAACCTTGCGGCTCCCGCCCCGTCATTGCAAACTGCTTTGCTTTATTGAAGCGAGAGCAGGGAAACCTGCTCTTGCTTCAATGACGCAAAGCAGATTGCTTTTCCTCATGGGGAGCTGCATGTTAGCAGCTCCCCATGTGGAAAAGCAATGCCGGCTCCCGTAGGACGCGGGGAGCAGGCAGGGACCGTGGGGCATTGGGGGGCATTGGGGCTTCCCCCACGGTCCCCAACATATCAGATAGACCCCGGGGGATGGGGTCCCCGGGGCGAATAGTAATTAATGGTAGGATCCGTTTTTTTCTCACGGAAAAATAAGGAGTCGCGTACCTAGCGCGGCGCTCAGTGCGGCCCCTAGTGTGCACGCGAGGGGTACGCGACTCCTAGCGTGAAAACCTATGCCGGCTCCCGAAGGCCGCGGGGAGCCGGTGGGACCGTGGGGGCATTGGGGCTCCCCCCACGGTCCCCAATGTATCAGATAGGCCCCGGGGGATGGGGTCCCCTGGGCGAATAGTAATTAATGGTAGGAGCCGGTTTTTTTTACAGAAAAAGAAGGAGTCGTGTACCTAGGGCGGAGCTCAGCGCGGCCCCCTAGTGTGCACGCGAGGGGTACGTGACTCCAATTCGCGCTGGGTGCCCGACTCCAAGCAAAAATATTTTTAACAAATTTAATAAAAATCTAGGTTATATGTTAGGATGTTGGGTGGCTCTAAAAAGAGCCCTTGTGTTTATTGGGAGATTTTTGTAGCTACATGTAAGTGCCAATGCAGAGTCTTAAGTTGTTGAGAAGTACTCTGTTTCCCTTATCTGTGAAATGTACACCATCAGTCCTGTAGATGCCATCCATATTAAAATGCAGATTGTTGTTGTATATGGATCCCATACTATGGTCTCTGAGATAAGCAGAAACATCTTTATTGACATTTTTTCTAGCTTTCTCAATCTGTGGACAAAATTGATTGGACCTGTTCCATTTCTCTCTGTGGCATAGGTTAGAGTACACAAAGGCAGTTTGGGGAAAAAGCAACATCAATTCTGCAAAGGTGTCCTTCATTAGCATTTCCAGAGCTAACCCAGTCAATGTGCCTAGGTCATTGCCACCACAGTGCACAATCATGAGGTCAGGTGGTTGGAGATGCAAAATGGATTTAACCAATGGCATCAATTGGTGCCACTTTAATCCTCTCTGTCCAATCCATTTAATGTCTACATTTTGCAAAGCTAGGTCTTTGTCAATACATCTGCTTTCAGCATACCTTTTGCACCAGAAGATATAGCTGTGTCCAATAATCCACACAGAAAGCATCTTGAAGGGATTTCTGTAGGTAATCAGAAAATGTCTGCAGCTGAGGTAGGCAGGTGGAAGAATAAAATCTAACTAAAATGGTGGACAAGATGCTGTTTTTAAGAAAATAGAGATTTGATTGGCTGTTTAACAACACTCATAGGGTGCATTTCACTTGCTTTAGAAAGCATATTTCTTAATGGTTATTAACAAATGTTGGAAAAGTACAGCAGAGAGGGTAAGGGCAAGCATTTTAAAGCCAACCACACCTGCTGTTGTCATTTGTAACATTGTGTGGTGAACTTGTGACCTGGCAGCTAAGTTGAATGTTGTATGACCTGTTGCTACGGAAACTGACGTTAAGGACAAGGGGTGAAGATGTCAGTTAAAAAAGCATTATTCACTATGACCAATGGAAATTCGTTTTTCAATTTGAAAAACACTGGGAAGCATGGCCATTTGTTGTTTATGTCTATATGTATGGAAACATAGAGGGAAAATTTGCCAATACTGGTTCACCCTTGCAGAGTGTGTTGATCTACATTCTCTGTGTGAAAAAGAAAATCCTGAGTGAGTGTGTGAGATTTTTCATTCATCAGATTTATTTAAAGGTGAGTTACATATTTTTGAGGTCAATTTAAAAAAGAATTGACATTTTTATGAAACTGTGTTGTTTGAAATATATTATAAAATGCACAGATGTATATTGGGATTATTTTTATTGTATTTGAAGTTTGCTTAAAAAGCAGTATGTACAGTAATATATGTATTTAAGTGTGTTGGAAGATATAGTTGAATGAAGGCTTTTATTTACTATTAATTGGTTAAATATGTACTAAGAAGGTGTATTTTCTAAAATATTCATATAAGGTGTAGTTTATTAGGCATAATTATTTCTTCTGTGTAAAAAGGTATAGTTTAAAAATATTGCATTATTATAGATTGTGTGGTAAAATGAGGTACAATTGTGCTGTTTGCAAAATGATCATATAAGATGTTAATAATTATGAATCTGTTATTAGTTGGTACAGTTTCTGCAGTTTTAAAAATCCTTATAAAAAAAGTGTTCTTTATTACTGTTCTTCATTAAGTCTGTTGAGAGGTTCTTATGGCCGCGGGTACGTTCGGGGCTATTACCTGCCTATATCGACGGCTGTCGACGGAGCGCTTGCTGCCCCTAGTCACGTTGAAAGATAAATGGGAAGCTGACCTTGTGAAGCCCATCCCCGTGTCGACATGGCCAGCGTTGGTGCGGCGGGCCTGGAAGGGTACGCGTAATGCCCGGTTTCAGCTAGTACAGTTTTTTACACTGCACAGGGCATACCTGACGCCAGTTAAGATATTGCAATATTTTGGGGGCACACATTCTCAGTGCCCGCGGTGTGGGGGAGATGGGGCTGATTTTCGCCATATGTTTTGGTCTTGCGCGGCGCTGGGTAGTTACTGGGAAGACGTCACGGAATGCCTGAACCAAGTGACAGATCGTAACATCGATTTTGAGATGGGGGCCTGCCTGTTGCTTTGGTTCCCCCACACCCGCCGCACGAAGGTTACTAGCAAGTTCTGTGACTTAGGGTTGATCATGGCCAAGAGGGAGCTAACCATGCATTGGAAGTCAAGGGTGGGGCCTAGCTTTCTGAGGTGGAGGACGGCGTTCGCGAAATGGGCAGGCGCGGAGGGCACATTTCGCCTGCAATTACCGCATAGGAGGAACGACGAAAAGGCGTTAGTGACGGCCCGTGCATGGGAGTCACTGGTGGTTGAACTTCAGGGGCTGATGTCAGAAACCATGGGAGAGGGGGGCATACCCGACCGACATGGGGATGCGATAAGCAGGGAGTAGGAGGGGAGTCACTATGGTAGGTGGACACATTCAACGCGGCTGAACCCAGGGGAATGTCCAAGCGGACAGAGACAGGATTGAATATCCCTACATGCATGCATAGTAATAGGGAGGGTCACATCAGTGGGAGGATAGGAAGACGGGGGCACACTGACAAGGGTTGCGGGAGGGAGTGGGAGGGGGGGGGGCCAAGCGGGGAGGGTAACTTCTCCAATGCATAACTGGTTGAAATGTCATCTGTAATATTCTTTGGGGAGTTGCTGGTGCTTTTGTGGGAATTGTATTGGTATGTTGGTAAGAAAACAATAAAAAATGTTTACACAAAAAAAAAGTCTGTTGAGAGGTACAGTTTGATGAAGTTGCATATTTGTAGATTTAAAGGACAATATGTAGCTGCAAAGAAAGTCAGTACATTTTATTCTTTCTGGTATGTAGTAGTTAGTCTGTCAAGAGTCTGGTTTTTGTTTACATTATATTTATATTTGTATAAATTAATGATAGGTATCTAATATATTAGAGGACTGCAAAGGTGGTGAAAATGTGATTTTATAAGTGTATGAGAAGTGATTTTGTGGTTCTGTAATGTGTATTGTTGTAGTTAGTATATAAGTAAATGTGCACAATCTATGCGGTTCTTTAACCCCCTGTACACTACTGATTTACTCCTGCAAAAATCCATACAGTAGCCATGCAGATAAGCAATCACACTGTCATTCCCTGTCCAATCCTCCTATCATCCTGACAGCACCATGTCTGTATCTACTCTCTGTGCTGAAACACAAGCACTTAAAAATTCACCCTTCTGTCAACTACCACCACTCTTACTATCTAGTTACTGTGCATACACCTATAGAATGCTTCAGGCATTAAGACACATAGTGTACAGTGAAATTTGCGCAATGTATGCAGGCTTGTAACCCCCAGCAGACTACTGATTCACCCTTGCAATAAGCCAGGTAGTATTCATGTAGTGCCCCAATCAGCCTATCAGTCTCTGTCCACTCCTGCAATTATCCTAACAGAAGCATGTCCTTATCTAATCGCTGTGCCAATACACAAACACTTAAAAACTCACCCTCCTGTCAACTACCAGCACTCTCACTATCTAGTCACTGTCCATATACCTGAAGAATGCCTCAGGCATTAAGACACATAGTGCTACAGTGAAATGTGTGCAATGTATGCAGACTCCTAACCCCTTGCAGACTACTGATTCACCCTTGCAATGAGCCAGGTAGCATTTATGTAGTGCCCCAATCCGGCTGTCACTCTTTGTCCACTCCTGCAATCATGCTGACAGAACCATATTCTTATCTAATGTCTGTGCCAGCATACAAGCACGTATAAACTCTCCCTGTAGTGAATGACAAGCAGTGTAAATTTCCAGTCACTATCCATGCTCTTGTGGAGTCATTGAGGCATTTAGACAAGCAGTGCTACAGTCAAATGTGCGCAATCCATGCAGGCCTCTAACCACCAGCAGACTACTGATTCACCCTTGGTATAAGCCAGGTAGTATTTATGCAGTGCCCCAATCAGTCGGTCACTCTCTGTCCACTCCTGCAATAATGCTGACAGTAACATGACCTTATCTAATTTCTGTGCCAACACACACACACTTAAAAACTCACCCTCCTGTCAACTACTACCACTCTTAATATCTAATCACTGTGCATACATCTGTAGAATGCTTCAGGCATTAAGACACATAGTGTACAGTGAAATATGCTAAATGTATGCAGGCGTGTAACCCCCAGCAGACTACCGATTCATCCTTGCAATAAGCCAGGTAGTATTAATGCAGTGCCCCAATCAGCCTATCAGACTCTGTCCACTCCTGCAATTATCCTGACAGAAGCATGTCCTTATCTAATTGCTGTGCCAACACACAAGCACTTATAAACTCACCCTCCTGACAACTACCAGCATTCTCACTATCTAGTCACTGTCCATACACCTGTAGAATACTTCAGGCATTAAGACACATAGTGCTACAGTGAAATGTGTGCAATGTATGCAGGCCTGTAACCTCCAGCAGACTACTGATTCACCCTTGTAATAAACCAGGTAGTATTCATGCAGTGCCCCAATCAGCCTATCAGTCTCTGGCCACTCCTGCAATTATCCTGACAGAAGCATGTCCGTATCTAATTGCTGTGCCAACACACAAACACTTAAAAACTCACCCTCCTGTCAACTACCAGCACTCTCACTATCTAGTCACTGTCCATATACCTGAAGAATGCCTCAGGCATTAAGACACATAGTGCTACAGTGAAATGTGTGGAATGTATGCAAACTCCTAACCCCTTGCAGACTACTGATTCACCCTTGCAATAAGCCAGGTAACATTTATGCAGTGCCCCAATCCGGATGTCACTCTTTGTCCACTCCTGCAATAATGCTGACAGAACCATATTCTTATCTAATGTCTATGCCAGCATACAAGCACTTATAAACTCTCCCTGTAGTGAATGACAAGCAGTGTAAATTTCCAGTCACTATCCATGCTCTTGTAGAGTGATTCAGGCATTAAGACAAGCAGTGCTACAGTCAAATGTGCGCAATCTATGCAGGCCTCTAACCACCAGCAGACTACTGATTCACCCTTGGTATAAGCCAGGTAGTATTCATGCAGTGCCCCAATCAGTCTGTCACTCTCTGTCCACTCCTGCAATAATGCTGACAGTAACATGACCTTATCTAATTTCTGTGCCAACACACACACACTTAAAAACTCACCCTCCTGTCAACTACCACCACTCTTACTATCTAGTCACTGTGCATACACCTGTAGAATGCTTCAGGCATTTAGACACATAGTGTACAGTGAAATATGCTAAATGTATGCAGGCCTGTAACCCCCAGCAGACTACTGATTCATCCTTGCAATACGCCAGGTAGTATTAATGCAGTGCCCCAATCAGCCTATCAGACTCTGTCCACTCCTGCAATTATCCTGACAGAAGCATGTCCTTATCTAATTGCTGTGCCAACACACAAGCACATATAAACTCTCCCTGCTGTCAACTGCCACCACTTTAACTATCCTCTCCGTATTCATGCACTTGTAGAACGACTCAGGCATTAAGACAAGCAGTGGTACAGTGAAATGTGCACAATATATGCAGGCCTCTAACCCCCAGCAGACTACTGATTCACCCTTGGAATAAGCCAGGTAGTATTCATGCTGTGCCCCAATCAGACTGTCACTCTCTGGCCTCTCCTGCAATCATCTTGACAGAAGCATGTCCTTATCTAATTTCTGTGCCAACACACAAGCACTTAAAAACTCACCCTCCTGTCAACTACCAGCACTCTCACTGTCTAGTCACTGTGCACACACCTATAGAATGTCTCAGGCAGTAAGACACATAGTGCTACTGTGAAATGTGCGCAATGTATGCAGGCCTTTAACCCCCAGCAGACTACTGATTCACCCTTGCAATAAGCCTGATATTATTCATGTAGTGCCCCAATCAGCCTATCAGTCTCTGTCCACTCCTGCAATTATCCTGACAGAAGCATGTCCTTATCTAATCGCTGTGCCAACACACAAGCACTCAAAAATTCACCCTCCTGACAACTACCAGCATTCTCACTATCTAGTCACTGTCCATATACCTGTAGAATGACTCAGGCATTGACACATAGTGCCACAGTGAAATGTGTGCAATGTATGCAGGCTCTTAACCCCCTGAAGACTACTGATTCACCCTTGCAATAAGCCAGGTAGTATTTATGTAGTGCCCTAATCAGGCCGTCACTCTTTGTCCACTCCTGCAATCATGCTCACAGAGCCATATCCTTATCTAATGTCTGTGCCAACATACAAGCACTTATAAACTCTTCCTGTAGTGAATGACAAGCATTGTAACTTTCCAGTCACTATCCATGCACTTGTAGAGCGACTCAGGAATTAAGAGCAGCAGTGCTACAGTCAAATGTGCGCAATGTATGCACGCCTGCGCCTGTAAACCCCAGCAGACTACTGATTCACCCTTGCAATAAGCCTGATATTATTCATGTAGTGCCCCAATCAGCCTATCAGTCTCTGTCCACTCCTGCAATTATCCTGACAGAAGCATGTCCTTATCTAATCGCTGTGCCAACACACAAGCACTTAAAAAGTCACCCTCCTGACAACTACCAGCATTCTCACTATCTAGTCACTGCCCATACACCTGTAGAATGCCTCAGGCATTAAGACACATAGTGCTACAGTGAAATGTGTGCAATGTATGCAGGCCTGTAACCTCCAGCAGACTACTGATTCACCCTTGTAATAAACCAGGTAGTATTCATGCAGTGCCCCAATCAGCCTATCAGTCTCTGTCCACTCCTGCAATTATCCTGACAGAAGCATGTCCGTATCTAATCTCTGTGCCAACACCCAAGCACTTAGAAAGTATCTCTGCTGTCAACTACCAGCAGTGTAACTATCTAGTCACTATCCATGTATTTGTAGAATGACTCTGGCATTAAGGCAAGCGGTGGTACAGTCAAATGTGCACAATGTATGCAGGCCTCTAACCCCCAGCAGACTACTGATTCACCCTTACAATAAGCCAGGTAGTATTTATTTAGTGCCTCAATCAGACTGTCACTCTGTGTCCACTCCTGCAATCATCCACACAGAATCATGTCCTTAACTAATCACTGTGCAGAAACACAAAGATTTAAATATTCAGCATTCTCATTCATTGCAGAACTCAAATGATCCAGTCAGTACCTATGTACTCATATAATGACCCAGAAACTAATACATGGAGTATTACAATCATCTATACTGTATTGATCCACTCCTCTAAACACGTAAATACTAGTTATTCAGTTCTGCACTTACCCAGTTAGCACCTGTGTCTTGCAATAAATGGATAGTGATTTTAAAAGAACACAATGAAATGATTTTTAGATACAATGGTGCCGATTACGATCCGGTAAAAAAATTTCCCCGTACGACTCGTATCCGGTCTTTTTACCGTACGAATCGTACAAGTGCCGTACAAACTGCCAATTACGATTCGCATGGGAAAAAGACCATACGAATCGCATTGGGAATTATTCCCCACACGTCCTCGGACGATTTACCGTACAAATGTGAAAAGTGAAGTCCGACCGAGGAATCACTATCCATCCCGTGCGTCCGATGTTACAACCGTATGGAAAAAACACCGTCCGCACCGAACACCCATAGCAACCATGGAGACATGTGCCCGCATACGCGCCCAACACTCCCCCCAGCCCCCTAACGTCCGAGACGTACCCCCCATGTATGTACACCCCCACCCGTGTATGTACACCCGTGTACGTGTCGTACCCCCCCTGTATGTACACCCGTGTACGTGTCGTACCCCCGTGTATGTACACCCCTGTACGTGTCGTACCCCCCCCTGTATGTACACCCGTGTACGTGTCGTACCCCCGTGTATGTACACCCCTGTACGTGTCGTACCCCCCCCTGTATGTACACCCGTGTACGTGTCGTACCCCGTGTATGTACACCCCTGTACGTGTCGTACCCCCCCCCTGTATGTACACCCGTGTACGTGTCGTACCCCCCGTGTATGTACACCCCTGTACGTGTCGTACCCCCCCTGTATGTACACCCGTGTACGTGTCGTACCCCCGTGTATGTACACCCCTGTACGTGTCGTACCCCCCCCTGTATGTACACCCGTGTACGTGTCGTACCCCCGTGAATGTACACCCCTGTACGTGTCGTACCCCCGTGTATGTACACCCCTGTACGTGTCGTACCCCCCCTGTATGTACACCCGTGTACGTGTCCTACCCCCGTGTATGTACACCCGTGTACGTGTCGTACCCCCCGTGTATGTACACCCCTGTACGTGTCGTACCCCCGTGTATGTACACCCCTGTACGTGTCGTACCCCCCCTGTATGTATACCCCTGTACGTGTCATACCCCCCTGTATGTACACCCGTGTACGTGTCCTACCCCCGTGTATGTACACCCGTGTACGTGTCATACCCCCTGTGTATGTACACCCCTGTACGTGTCGTACCCCCATGTATGTACACCCCTGTACGTGTCGTACCCCCGTGTATGTACACCCCTGTACGTGTCCTACCCCCTGTATGTACACCCGTGTACGTGTCGTACCCCCGTGTGTGTACACTCCTGTACGTGTCGTACCCCCGTGTATGTACACCCCTGTACGTGTCGTTCCCCCGTGTATGTACACCCCTGTACGTGTCGTACCCCCCGTGTATGTACACCCCTGTACGTGTCGTAGCCCCGTGTATGTACACCCCTGTACATGTCGTACCCCCGTGTATGTACACCCCTGTACGTGTCGTACCCCCCCTGTATGTACACCCCTGTACGTGTCGTACCCCTCCCTGTATGTACACCCATGTACGTGTCCTACCCCCGTGTATGTACACCCGTGTACGTGTCGTACCCCCCGTGTATGTACACCCCTGTACGTGTCGTACCCCCCCTGTATGTACACCCGTGTACGTGTCGTACCCCCGTGTATGTACACCCCTGTACGTGTCGTACCCCCGTGTATGTACACCCCTGTACGTGTCGTACCCCCCGTGTATGTACACCCCTGTACGTGTCGTACCCCCACCCGTGTATGTGCACCCCTGTACATCAGAGTCGTACCCCCACCCGTGTATGTACACCCGTGTACGTCAGAGTCGCACCCCCACCACAACCTCCTAAGTACGGAGCGCACCCCAGGACCCAACATCACAACCGCATGTACGAGTCGTACCAAGCCACACACAAGGACAGCACTGTACAACCAAATGGCCCATGTACACCCCGTACACACGCTAAAAACGCACGTACACAACCAGGACAAAACAAAACAACACAAGAATACACCATTCGAATGGCACAAAGCCACTAAACATGTCCAACAACCACTAAAACAACACATTCACTGACCTGCAACTGCCAAAAATGAACAGAGGCCCAAAACACCACCACTCCTTATAACACACCCACCCAAAGTTCAAACAGAGCCACACCCACCAATGGACCAATAAAAAGGGCCCACACACACAAACCATGAGCCTTTGCACCAGACTCACTGCTGCCAGACCCCACAGACAACCTACAGCACCATACTACAAGCTTTACCACACCTTACACTTGCACACCTTCACACAACCACCTTCACAAACACCCCCTCATCACATTCACACACACACACACCTGCACAACCACACCCACACACCCACAACCATCCACACACCCCCCCATCCACCCCCACACCCCTCACCATGCCCACTAACAAGAATCCAAAGTTCAGTAACCGAGAGTTGGAGGTCCTTGTCGATGAAATCCTCAGAGTCAAGCCACACCTCTTTGGAACATTGGTCAGACAGACCAGCATGTCAGAAAAAACAGCCATGTGGCAGACCATCGTCGATGCTGTGAATGCTGTTGCGGACACCAGAAGGAACAAGCAGGAATGCCAAGCCAGGTGGTACGATCTGCGGAGGAGGCTCCGAGCCAAGATGACGGACGAACACAACCAGGCCAACATCACTGGAGGAGGGCCGTCCCGCAGACCCGTACACTACCATCCCTGGGAGGAGAGGGTGATGGCCATACTGCCGGTGGAGGCAGTCGAAGGATTAGGAGGACTCCGAGACCCGGGTGAGTACACAAACAACGCACCTCACATGGGGGGAACGTCATCCACAACCAAACTCACAAACAGGCACGCAACCACCCCAAGCTATCGCATGACTCAACCACACTCCATGAACACGCACATGTCACTGGCGCCACCATGCCCCATGCACCCAGCTGGACAATGTCAAGTCACAGTCCACAGAAGACACCAACACATGACACGATAAGCCAGATGGCGGGAGGGTGGGCCCCAAAAATCACATAGTGCAACTCAGAAGCAGACAACAATGCCCTCTGCCCATATGGCCTAGGTCACAGCCAGACAAACACTGTGTCCCCACACAGGAAAGACTCGCCAGCAAATGGCGGACGCCTTGCATTAACACATGGGGGTGAAGGCACGTTTTTGCACATGACAGCAGCTAATGAACAGCCAACACTGTGAAAGAGTGGCAGCACACACCACCACAGCAGCAGCGCTGACACAGACACTACACCCAATGGGTGCCTGGAGATCAGAAACAAACTCACATCAACAAGCCAAGGGCCATTCAAAGATCTGCTAACAGTGTGTGCCCAGGAAGCTGGGCTTAGGTGACAGAGGGTGACACACAGAGGGAGGGAGAGGGGGACAGAGAGGGAGGGAGACACGGGAAGACGGACAGAGGGAGGAGGCTGACACACAGAGGGAGGGACAGGGGGACACAGAGGGAGGGAGAAGGGGACACAGAGGGAGGGAGACACAGGGAGAGCAAATCAGCCTTGTGGTGTGTGGGAATGTCTGGTCGTCAGCAGGTGGACTGCGTGCATGTAGACAAGAGTGGCCAGTGCCAGCACCCCCCCTCTCCTCCATGGCAAAACACAGGGCCATGTCACAACCTGTGCACGAGCACAACGACAGCTACCTGCATTATCTAAGTGTGTGGAACCACTCCATATGCCCACGTACAGTGCAACACGGAAGGCGCCAATGCATGGCTCGCCACACCTGCCCACTCCACTGCTGACTGCAGTCACACTTGACGCAGCAAGTAAGACTGTGCCACACATGGTTAAAGGCGCCAAAGTGGTGCCCAAGGGACACACCCATGCACAAGTGCACTGTGAGTGGAATGCAAGACAGATCCTAATTCCCAGAGGCAATGTCCCAACTTTGAAACTGATGAAACATGGATGTTGCATGGACCAAAATTAACATTGTCTCTCTCACACACAGGTCAACCTCGTGGTTCACCCCCCAACACTGGGGGGGAAGACTCACAGGACCCGGCTCTGCGGGAGGCCGATCCCACCGGCAGCAACGACTCTCACCACTCTGTGGACGACCCCGACCAACCTGGCCCCTCTGGTGTCCAACGACCTGCAGCACCTGCGTCAGGTACAACGGGGCCAACCACCACCCCCACTCCTGCCACATCCCAGGAGACATCCAGGATCCCTGCCCCACCACCACAAAGCTGCCAGGCTGGCCAGGAGGGACACGGTGTCCCGGGCACCCAGGAGGAGGCAGGCGACAACACCAATGCCACCCCTCAGGGGTCCCGGAGACCTGATGTGCCCACAAGGGCAGGCCAGGTGCAAGTGGGCAGGGGTGGTGGGAGTGGAGGACGGCGGAGGCGCCAGCCTGACCAGTTGGCTGGGGAACCGGTATATTCCCATGTCCGTAACATCCTGGACACATACCGGCAGGACACCACGGGCATGGCCCAGGTTGTGTCCACCCTCAATGAGATGAAGGGGACCCTCGATGACATAAAGACCCAGCAGGCCCAGCAACATGCCTGTCTACTGCAACACCAACGGAGGATGGAGGACAGACAGGCTGAGCTCGTGACGGTGTTCCAGGGGTTTCACAATACACTCCGTCGGATGGCCGACAACATGGGCAACCCTCCCTGTGCCAGAAGGCGTAGAACATCACCACCCACAGGGAGGGACCAGGAGGAGGAGGAAACATCCGATGGAGCATCCCAAACATCGTCACGGCCTGCTTCTGAGGGTCCCCGCAGGAGGCCGGGTCGTCCACGGAAAGGACCGTGAGGGTCGGCGCTACATCACCATCTCCCAGGACTCCTGGCCTGGCACCTGGCCCACTGGAGCAACAGCATCACAGCATCAAGAGACATTCTCTGCCACATGGCCTTGCTGGTCACTGTCTGACCAATGTTGACAAAGACTGTGGCATGGACTCTGAGGATTTCCAATGGCAAGGACACCAACTCCCCTACTGAACTTTGGATTCCAAACTCCCGGAAAGCCCCTCACATCATACCCCACCCCCCCACAAAAATAAAAAGTCACACCATGAAGAGAAGATGCCTGCTGGTTGCATTATTACCTTACATGTGTCTTGTAAAGTCTAAACATGCCTGAGTTCTCTTTTGACTTCAACCATCCACACCCTGGGGCCTGAGTCTGGCACAGGACACACGGGTCACAGTGTATTAGGCAAGACAGACATGGAGCACCATACACACCCGTGATGGGCCCAACCAGCTGAGGGGGTGGCCGCACAACCGTGCTGACAGACACATTGAGTACAGCAACAGTCATGCGCAGAGGTCAGGGATCCTGTCCAGTGTCCTGGGGGGCACCCAGGTATGTGTAGACAGGTGGCAGAACCATGTCCTGCAAGCTTGAGTCCGGTGGATGCAGAGAATGGGGGCCTGGCCAACGTTGGATGCATGGGGATGGCACATGTCACAATACCCACACAGTCATGGACATCATGCACAATACACACTCTCATCCCACACACACAGCTTGCATCTTGCTACTCGACACATAGACACATAGCCACTACCACGGAAAACCATGCCAGACATGCTGGATGCACCGTGGCAACACACCAGCATTGACTGAGAAGAGGCACCTTGGAGGCATAGGGACACCTTTATTAGTCATGTTTTCAGGATTGCAGAGGCAACTTGAAGTACACATGAACACTTCATGTGGAGTAACATGTGGGTCCAACACTGGCACCCCCCTTCTGCAGCACAAATGCATGATAGCCATGGAACTGGCACACAATTGTCGGCTAACAGCTAAACACCCACAGCTGCTCACGGAGAGACTGCCATACACCATTGATCCGCTGATGTAGAAGTCCCACACCATGTCAAGCCAATGCAAACCGTATGTGTCCGAGGGCAGTGTTACACACATTGATGCCATCATCACAATCCACTATCCCATCACTGATGACTGTCAACAAGTCAGACCATCTATTCAGGTGTACACAGCTGCATGTCATGTGTACCATGGTGATGCAACATGTCTGCAGAGGAACCAAACATCCACAGGGGCAGTGTGCATAGATCGTGAACAACTGCCACACCCAATACACCCCTGATGCATCCCTTACCCTAAGGAGACTTCCAAACGTGTCCGTGCCTGTAACGCTGAGTCAGCACACGATGACGTGTCCATGAGGAATAGCAGTGTCACAACAATGCAACCAGCAGACGGCATGCGCAAGTACCTGGGGAAGAGAGACACACAAGAAGTCAGCCACAAAAAGCACAGCCACTTGCATGTGCATTTACTCGACACATGTATGGATGACAACATGCTAGGTCACAATTATGACTGGGGAAATACAACCATCACTGGCACCATCACTCCAGTGAAACACCCACACACACCTCTGACTCACGTGCCATACATGCATGTGGAGACACACATCATAACACATGCCACACGGGAACCAATGCGTGCACACTCAGACACTGGTACTCACCACTAAGCAAAGAAGTCGCGTATGAGCCGAGTCCGGATGTCCTCTTGCGGCTCCACATCCTCCACATCACTAGCCCCATTGCCAAGCCCTTCGTCCTCCACGGGTGGATGGTCCTCGTCATCTTGATCCAGGATGAGTGGCACAGCTTTCTCAACTGCCATGTTGTGCAGCATGCAGCACACCATGAAGATTTTGCAGACCTTCGCAGGGGCATATGGGAGTGCGCCGCCGGTCTTGTGTAGGCACCTGAATCGGCTCTTCAGCAGGCCAAATGTCCTCTCTATCACTCGCCTTGTCCGGCCATGGGCGGTGTTGTAGCGGAGCTGGGCCGGCGTGATGGGGTTGCGGAGAGGTGTGATCAGCCATGGCATGTTGGGATAGCCAGCGTCCCCTACATGGGAAGCACATGGACATCGTTAGAACTGGAGAAGCGGTCGTGCCGGTAGTCTACGCAAAATACAGGACAGACAGACTGTACCCACCAACAACACATGCTCGTTCGTTGCGCAGCTGCATCATCATTTCAGGCACCCTGCTACGCCTCATGATGTAGGCATCGTGTGCTGATCCTGGAAAACGAGCACAGACATGTGAAATCACCATGTTGGACAGACACACCACAAGGGCATTGATGGAGTGGTAGTGCTTGCGATTCCGGTACGCTACCTCCTGTGCCTGTGGTGGTACCAAAGCAACATGTGTCCCATCTATGGACCCAATGACATGGGGCATCCCTCCCAGGGCATAGAATCCACGCTTGACCCCAGTCAACATTTCAGGGGTAGGAAAATGGATGAAGTCATCCAGGTGAATCAACATGGCCTCTAAGAAATCATGCAGCACACGGCAGAACATGCTCTGGGACATGCCACCAACATGAGCTATGGTATTTTGAAAGGTACCCGTGGCTAGAAAATGTAGGGCTGCCATTACCTTCAGCTTGGGTGTCAGTGCCGTAGGATACCTGTGCAGCGGTTGCAGGTGTGGTGCCAGTCTCGCCGTCAACTCCAGAATCAACCGTTGGGGGAAGCGGTAGCACCGGATACGATCATTCTCCCGCATGGCAGCCAAGTCCGGAATTGCTCGGGGAAGAGGCGGCGCTCTGCAGTAATTTGGAAGTGACAAGGAAGAGTGAGTGCACCACAACAACAAATAATTTGTACTGAGCACATGTTAATCTGTCTATACACATATGCTACATACGGAGTCAGGTATGTGCCACATGCCCTGGACACGTATGGCTGCCAGGTGACACTCCTACCAAGAGCCAGCTACACACGGAGATTGAGAACCTCCACATGCCATGGCATGGGATTAGCTGTGTCCCAGTGCAAGTGAACAGCCAGACGCAAGACAGGAGTGACATACACCCACACATCAGCAGAAGTAGGATGCCGATTGCAGAGACTGGTAGCGGAACACTAGAGCCACAGGTCACATGACATTACACTAGGACAGCCCACACACCTTGCCATGAAGGTGCACATGTCATGACTCACCACACATTCATAGAGAGGATGCAGACATGTCCTAGTTACGCTACTCCGTGTCCCATGCATACATACGCACCTCACATCCGATACCACATGTGGCATGGTGTGCGGAACAGTGTGCAATGTCAATCTACACACAGACACATGTTGGTTGCTGCAACAGCTGCAGCTTTTGAGGGTGCTCCAACATCAACCTAATGGGAAACCCCCACACATACATAACATAGTCACATCATGCACCGTGGGTAGTGACAAGTCAGGTGTGGTAACCCCTGTACCGGGCATCAGGGGACACTTCCGTGTGTTGGTGTCCGTGCCATGCCAGTGTCGGTCATCCCAAGTGTGCAGTACGACATGCACACATGTCCAAGGAGTCAAGGGCATGCCTGGCACACATTGCACCGTCACACATTACATCTGTACACATCTCATCATACATCTGGTGCCTTCTTGACTCAGGAGTAATGTGCCACATCACAGCCTGTCACACCTGTGCCCCACACATGTAGTACTGCACAGACAATGCCTTGATGTCCATCCATGGACAAGTATGTCCGCCCTATTCCTTCCTGTGTGCTGCCTGTCACCACTGTGATGTGTGAAAACCGCCGTACTGCTGCTAAGAGGGCCTGTGTACGTTCCCATATCACTATGGGAGTGCTGCCGTATGTGTACCCATAGTGATGGTGAGCGTACAGGCATGTGTACGGTCAGTAAGTACGCATACGCGAGAACACCCATAGTGGTACGGCCCGTACACACGCCTGTACGTTCACTATCACTATGGGTGTCCTCGCGTATGCGTACTCTTAGTGATAGTGAGCGTACAGGCGTGTGTACGGGCCGTACCACTATGTGTGTCCTCGCGTATGCGTACTCATACTGGTACGGCCCGTACACACGCCTGTACGCTCACTATCACTAAGAGTACGCATTCGCGAGGACACCCATAGTGATAGTGAACGTACAGGCGTGTGTACGGGCCGTACCACTATGGGTGTCCTCGCGTATGCATACTCGTAGTGGTACGGCCCGTACACATGCCTGTACGTTCACTATCACTATGGGTGTCCTCGCGTATGCGTACTCGTAGTGATAGTGAGCGTACAGGCGTGTGTACGGGCCGTACCAGTACGAGTACGCATACGCGAGGACACCCATGGTGATAGTGAACGTACGCACGCGTGTACGGGCCGTTGCTATGCATTTGGGGTGCCCTAGGGGCCCGGAACGCACCGTACCTGTGGGTGAAGCTCAATTTTACATAGGGGACACATGAGGGACAAGTATTAAGGCCTACATGCATGCTGGTTGTCATGGAGCCCAAGTTTAAAGTTTGAATTTGTTCTGGAAGGTGCACACCAGAAGTCAGTTGGAATGAATCTACTTTGTTGCAATGTGTTTGTGGGGTTGACATCATGCTGAAGAAAAAAACACAATAAGAACCCACTGACTGTGCTAGGTTTGAAGGGATTGGAGGAAACATAGGATGCAAATGTGAGTGACCAATCACTCTGTACTCCTGTGCATGAAACAGGACAGCAAGGCAGATATAAGGCAGCCAGGTCCCATGAGGGAGCACTTGCCTGCACATATTTCCTATCTAACACACTGCTGCTGCTCGTGATTCCCTGGAACCATGTCAAGGTCTGTGGAGAGGTCACAGCCATTCACCCTGGAGGAGAACCTGGCATTGCTGGATGTGATCCTCCCACAGTACCCCCTGCTGTATGGGCGACCAGGGTATCAGGTGAGTGCAGAGCTACTAGCACAGACTGTGTCCCTTTTTTTGTGACTGTGACTTCTGCCATTGTGTCCAGGTGTGACACACATGCTATGTACTGTAGGGGGGGTCCCAGGGGGGGGAATTCCTGATGTCTCCCAGCAGTGCCCAGAGACAGGAGGGGTGTGTGCCTATCACTCCCAGCAGTGCCCAGAGACAGGAGGGGTGTGTGCAGAGGCCTCCCAGCAGTGCCCAGAGACAGGAGGGGTGGGTGTGATGCACAGTGTGAGCCTTGATAATTGATTGTGTCTTTGCCCTCATTCCACCTGTGTACTTTCACTGGCACGTACTGCTTTTGCCCTTCCCCAGAGAAGTATGTCCCTATGGCAAAGGTGCAATGCGTTGGCTGCATGACATGCCTTGTTGTAACCAGCTAATTTGTTCCCATATGTGTCTCTGTGACATGTTGCAGGTGTATTGATGTAGTGTCACTTGTTCATCCTCACAGGTAGGCGCCTCTGCCAAGGAGCAGATCTGGCTGACCGCCGTCAGTGCCGTGAGGGGTGCGGATGGTCGGAGGAGGAGCCTGTCCCAGGTGAGGAAACGCTGGCAGGATATCCGGTGCTGGACGCGGAGGATCGCACGGGTCCTGCTGGGGGACTCACCTGAGAGCCATAAGAACCGCGGGCGCCGCCGTCTCCCACATCCACAAGCGTTTGCTGGCGGTGATATTTCCAGACTTGGACAGGCACTTACAGGAGATGCAGCAGCAGGAAGGGGGTAGGTACATGTGTGTTTGTTGTGTTTCACCAGCATTTGTAAGTGCACTGTTCCATGGATGCACTGTCAGGGTTTAATGGTGCTGTGCAGATCCTGTTACCCACAGTATTGCAGTGCTCTCCTGCCTCCCTTCCCCTCCTTGCAATGTGTTCCCTGGTCTGTGTGACGTCACTCCGTCACAAGGTTATGTAGCCTGGCACCTTCTCCACGTGTACAATGCCTGCAGCATCATGTGTGGGGGTGGTGTGTAACAGGTTTTGGGACCTTGCCTGTGCCCTGTCCAGTTCTGGTCTTGTGGGTTCCATGTCAGTTGGCACTAATGCTGAGTCCAGACATGGGAGTAGTCTCTCAAGTGTGAGGCCTTACAGCACACATGTCCTATGTGGTGGCCTGTGACATGATGTGCATGAGTGTGCGGTACGCATAGTGCGGGGATGGTAGCGTGTGTTGCAGTCATTCCCATTCAGGAGCATGGAGTTGTGTGGCCACCACTGTCCCCAGGGGCATATTTTCCTAGGTATCATGTGTGTAATCTGAATATGTTGACAATCTCTGTGTCTGCAGCATAGGTTGTGCTCTGTGCCATTGTCCCCTGGCCAAATGTATATTGACGTGAAATGTAGTACAAGTGTCCACTGTACAGACTGACCTGATTTTCCTTGTTCATACTCACGGTGGACATTGCCTGTGTGTCTTGTTACAATCATCTGATGATGCCCACTTGTACATGATTATTTGGACAGGCGCACCTTGGGTATTTTGTGTGCAACCTTGATTTGTTGCATCCCATGTGTATTTCACCTAGACTAAGGGATGTGCTTCCTGTGTCTCCAAATAATTGTCTCATGTAGGGGGTGGGTGGTGCGGGCATCGCCTTCATGTCACAACCTGATATCTCCTTGCTAGGACTGGCCAGTGTGTGATGTTGGTCTGGACATGCACTCAAGGTGCAGTGGGCCAGTCTTGGTGGGCATGTTTTCAGTTTAACCTATGCTGCATGTGCCGCTTGTTCCTGGATATGGTCCCTGCTCATCCCTATTTCCTGCCACGCTGTGAGGTGCAGATGCAGTGCTGGATTGTCCCCAGGGCCGTGCTCCTCAGTCAAAATTCCAATCCATCTCATTTGCTATTGTGTCATGCTCTCCATAGTTTTTCGGTGGCATGGTGGGTCAAAAAACTGTGTCTTGCATGCCCTACATATGTACCTTGTTTTGTAGATGTAACTCTTCTTTTGTTTCAGGCTATGCACTGTGACCTATGTAGATTGGACTCATGTGACATATGTATACAGGTGTATGATAAATTTCTGTCTCTTCACCCTGCCCACAGCATCGTCGGGGGACACGGAGGGAAACATGGGCACAGACGGAGCAGAGGGACCGAGCACCAGTGCCAGCGGTGACATCGGGGCTGGCACATCAAGTGGGACTGAGGCGGAGGAGAGTGAACCCGGGGACCTGTCGACTGGCACAACAGAGTATGAGGCTGACGGGTCCGAGGATGATCTCTCCGAGTGGGCGGCGGCTGCACCAGCAGCTGACAGCGGCACTACATCTCGCCCCGCCCCCTCCATTGCCATCAGCCGCCTCCCACTTGCTCGTGTCCCTTCCCAGCGTGCCCGGTCACCACATGTCTCCTTCCTGCCAGGCACCGCACCCCCTGCCCCTGTCTCCACTGCTGCCGCCAATGCCGAGTCTGTGGACATCCAGCGGCAGTTGCAGGTTGGTCAGGCTGCGATCCTTAATGTCCTCCATGGCCACAGCCAGGTCCTCAACAACATGGAGGCATACTTGGAGGGCATTCATTCATCGCAGGCTGACCAACGCAGCTTGCTGAGGTCGATAGACTCGACACTGACTGCAGCAGTGGGTCTCCTGCAGCGCTACGTCCCACCCCCTACCCCTGCCCCATCCACACTTCCCACTCCCATGCCTGTCCCACGTACACCCAGACATCAGCATGCGCCCACCACAACACACACAGGCACCACACCAGCAGGGAAGGTCCACCGCACACCTCCTGACACGCACACACAGGGTGAAGTAGGCACACCCACTGGGTCGGGGGGCAAACGTGTGACACGCAGCCAGAGTGGGAGTCCACATTCCACCCAATCCACTCCCTCCAAATCCCCTCCCCTCAGCTCTCCTGGCCACATCTCCCCCAAAGACTCCTTCATGGCCGCTCTGTCCCTGAGCCCCACAGTGACGCCACCACGCAAGCGGTCAAGGAAGTCCTCGGTCAGGGTGGTTGATTCCCCCCCCCTGTCTACACCCTCCCCCAGTGGCGCTGCGACCCATCCCTCTGACCCCCCCACTCCTTGGGGCCTGTGGTTCGTTCGGGTGCAGGGGATTCCCTGGCGGACCTGGCTGAGGTATGCAGCGAGCTCCTGGCCTCCACCTTTGGCCCTGCCCCACCCGCTGTGGTGGAGTCCTCCATCCCTGCACCCACGACGCCTACCCTTTACCCTCCTGTCCCTGCGGTGCCTGTTTCTTCCCCCCCACATGATGCCCTCACCCCTGTGGAAGACAACGGAATGTAACTGTGCAGGCAAGCTAGGGGACACGCATCCCACTGTGTCCCCCATCCAGCTGTGACTTCTGGACTGCCCAATGGGCTTTGTAAATATTGAACTTTCTACGCACATACAATTTTTGATATTGCTGATTAAAGCCATTTTTGTTTCCTTTGAACACTACTGCTTTTCTGATATTGCTGTTGGTGGGGCTGCTACATGATTTTGGGTGGTGATCATGTGTTGGTTGTGTGGGAAATGTAGTAGTGTGCTGGTCATAGGGGGGACCCTGGGATCTGTGTGCCATCACACGGTGTTAGCTAGGTTTCTGTGTTCATGTAAGCAGTTGCTGCATGGTGAAATTGTCCAAAGGTGTATTCCTTCCTCTGTGTACCCTGCCATCTTCCCTGCAGGGTGTTACCAATATTTAGCGCAGAGCTGTGTGTACATTAGCTGGGTGTGTGATGGACTCCTTCTACTTTGCACATGCATGCTGAGCGATGTCTCCACCTGCATCATTCATGGCATTCTTGGTAGTCATTGTACTTGTGTATGTGGACTATTGCCATGACTTCATGTGTACATGTTTTCTTTTCTGCGCTATGCATGCGTATACTCCCAGCCTCGCACACATGTGGTACATGTACTGCAGGGTCTTTGTGCACCTGACTGAAATTTGTGGGCATGGTATCTGTGGCTACTCCACCCTTTGCGTTTCATGGGCACTGCTGTGAGTGTTCGGCACCCATCCCTCCTGTCTCTGGGCACTGCTGGGAATGATAGGCACCCACCCCTCCTGCCTCTGGCCACTGCTGGGAGTGATAGGCACCCACCCCTCCTGTCTCTGGGCACTGCTGGGAGGACTCTGCACACACCCCTCCTGTCTCTGGGCACTGCTGGGAGTGATAGGCACCCACCCCTCCTGTCTCTGGGCACTGCTGGGAGGACTCTGCACCCACCCCTCCTACGTCTGGGCACTGCTGGGAGGACTCTGCACCCACCCCTCCTGTGTCTGGGCACTGCTGGGAGGACTCTTCACCCACCCCTCCTGTCTCTGGGCACTGCTGGGAGGACTCTGCACACACCCCTCCTGTCTCTGGGCACTGCTGGGAGTGATAGGCACCCACCCCTCCTGCCTCTGGCCACTGCTGTGAGTGTTAGGCACACACCCCTCCTGCGTCTGGGCACTGCTGGGAGGACTCTGCACCCACCCCTCCTGCGTCTGGGCACTGCTGGGAGGACTCTGCACCCACCCCTCCTGTGTCTGGGCACTGCTGGGAGGACTCTGCACACACCACTCTTGTGACTGGGCACTGCTGGGAGGACTCTGCACCCACCCCTCCTGCGTCTGGGCACTGCTGGGAGGACTATGCACCCACCCCTCCTGTGTCTGGGCACTGCTGGGAGGACTCTGCACCCACCCCTCCTGCGTCTGGGCACTGCTGGGAGGACTCTGCACCCACCCCTCCTGTCTCTGGGCACTGCTGGGAGGACTCTGCACCCACCCCTCCTGCGTCTGGGCACTGCTGGGAGGACTCTGCACCCACCCCTCCTGTGTCTGGGCACTGCTGGGAGGACTCTGCAGCCACCCCTCCTGTCTCTGGGCACTGCTGGGAGGACTCTGCACACACCCCTCCTGTCTCTGGGCATTGCTGGGAGTGATAGGCACCCACCCCTCCTGCCTCTGGCCACTGCTGGGAGTGATAGGCACCCACCCCTCCTGTGTCTGGGCACTGCTGGGAGGACTCTACACCCCCCCCTCCTGTGTCTGGGCACTGCTGGGAGGACTCTGCACCCACCCCTCCTGTGTCTGGGCACTGCTGGGAGGACTCTGCACACACCACTCTTGTGACTGGGCACTGCTGGGAGGACTCTGCACCCACCCCTCCTGCATCTGGGCACTGCTGGGAGTGATAGGCACCCACCCCTCCTGTGTCTGGGCACTGCTGGGAGGACTCTGAATCCACCCTTCCTATGTCTGGGCACTGCTGGGAGGACTCTGCACCCACCCCTCCTGTCTCTGGGCACTGCTGGGAGGACACTGCACACACCCCTCCTGTGTCTGGGCACTGCTGGGAGGACTCTGCACACACCCCTCTTATGACTGGGCACTGCTGGGAGGACTCTGCACACACCCCTCCTGTCTCTGGGCACTGCTGGGAGGACTCTGCACCCACCCCTCCTGACTCTGGGCACTGCTGGGGGTGATAGGCACACACCCCTCCTGTGTCTGGGCACTGCTGGGAGGACTCTGCACCCACCCCTCCTGACTCTGGGCACTGCTGGGAGTGATTGGCACACACCCCTCCTATTTAACAATATGTACGCTTTGTCCATACACGTGTGTGGGTTCGCTCCATGGGGGTACGGGTCGTACTTACACTGTTGGGGTGGGGGGTGCGCTCCATACGTACGCGGGTGAGGGTACGGGTCGTACATACACGGTTGGGGTGGGGGTACGGGTCGTACTTACACTGTTGGGGTGGGGGGTGCGCTCCATACGTACGCGGGTGAGGGTACGGGTCGTACATACACGGTTGGGGTGGGGGTACGGGTCGTACTTACACTGTTGGGGTGGGGGGTGTGCTCCATACATACGAGGGTGAGGGTACGGGTCGTACATACACGGTTGGGGTGGGGGTACGTGTCGTACTTACACTGTTGGGGTGGGGGGTACGCTCCATACGTACGCGTGTGAGGGTACGGGTCGTACATACACGGTTGGGGTGGGGGGGTACGCTCCTTGCATACGCGGGTGGGGGTACGTGTCGTACTTACACTGTTGGCATGGGGGGTACGCTCCTTGCATACGCGGGTGGGGGTACGTGTCGTACTTACTCTGTTGGCTTGGGGGTACGCTCCTGGGTGGGGGTACGTGTCATACTTACACTGTTGGCATGGGGGTACGCTCCATGCATACGAGGTGGGGGTACGTGTCGTACATACACGGTTGGGGTGGGGGTACGCTCCATGCGTCTGCGGGTGAGGGTACGGGTCGTACTTACACTGTTGGGGTGGGGGTACGCTCCATACGTACGCGGGTGAGGGTACGGGTCGTATTTACACTGTTGGGTTGGGGGCTACGCTCCATGCATACGCGGGTGGGGGTACGTGTCGTACTTACACTGTTGGGGTGGGGGGTACGCTCCATGCATACGGGGTGGGGGTACGGTCCGTACATATCCGTCCCCACGCTATGTGATGCTTGTGCGGCCCGTACCCAGGCCTTTGCCATGTGGGTACGAGCCGTCCCGCCATTGTTGGGGTGACGTAGGTGTGGGCGTGGTACGACTCGTACCCACGCTCTTAAGGCGTGGGTACGGGACGTACCTGTCTGGTTGAGTTGCCGGTTCGCGTCGTCAAGAACTTCTGTTGTGGCGGTCGCTGGCTTAGCTGGACACCCCCCCACCCCCTCGTAGTGACCAGGGCCTGAGGGTCAGGTATGTCCAGGGCATGTGTGCTGTGTGACATTGGTGGTGGTTTTGTGGCCTGCCCCTGGTCCTGCCCCCCCCCTTTCCCCCCCTTTCCCACCCTCCCTTAGTTGTTCTGACCTTCTGCGGCGTCTGCGTCGTAACCTGTAGAGGAGGTCGACTGCTATGAGGGCCGGGATGACACGTAGGTTCGGGTCCATGTCTGTCCGTCGCGTACAGGTCCTCCTTGTTCGCGTCGTCCTGATTTCCCGGCAGTTTTCGGCAGCCGGAAAATATTCACCGTGCGGGATGACGTCGGTGCGAATCGTAATTCCTGGTTCGTGAATGGCAGGCTGCGTGCGTCCCGACGTCACGTCGGCGCTTTCCCGGATCGCATTTGTATGTTTATTTTCATCGGTCGGGGTTTTGTACGATTCGTACGGAAATGGTGTTTCCGTGCGAATCGTAATTCCATGTTGGTATATTTTGACGACCGGGTACGCGTCGGACGGAGAATTTGCTCCGTCCGACGGTTCGTACCCGGTTTTTACAGGATCGTGATTGGCACCAATGTTTTTGTTTAGTAATACAATAGTACATTTTATAAATTTATTTTAATAAAATATATATATATTTGTTTAAACAGATATTGCTCATCTTCAATGAAAAAAACTTACAATGACTAGAATAAGACAAAAGAAGAAACAACAAAGAATGGAATATTATTTGAAGTAAACACAACAGAAATAATTAGAGGAACTACAACATGTGGAAAAAAAGGAAAAAGTCTTCTGGTAAGAGAACCAAAGAATGTATTTAAAAAACTTTCAAAGGCTGGAAACAGTGTGCATAATGTGAAAAGTAGAAAGAATGCCTCAATAACTAACAAGAATAAAAAGAAAAAAGAAGAAATGAATGGGAAAATATGTTCAGATAAATCAATGTATGGTAAAAGAAGAAAGAATCAGTATGAAGAAATTAGAAAGAGAATGTTTTACAATAGAGTTATCTTTAATTTGTTGAAAGATATGAAGAAATATAAAAGAAGACCAGCATTTTATAAAAAGAAGAAACAGATTGAAACTATTGTTCAAAAGGCTTTGAATTAAAAATAAAATTATTCATTTTAGTATTAAACAGGATTCGAACACTGGATAAACCAATATGTTTTATGAAAGCTAAAAGTAAAAATAAGAGAATAATTAACAGAACTAACTTTTGTGATTTTTTTTGGGTGAATGGAAACACAGTTCAAGTTCAGAGCCTTTCTTTAAGGAAGAGAGCTGTTTTCAAACCAATAGTTTATTGCATGCAGTTAATATCTCTGGTCGTGCTTATGAGGTTAAAGATGGTTGTCCAGTTGAAAAAGAAACAATGGTTCCTAGAAATGTTGAAGAAGTGGTAGCTGATGAAGTTCTAGGGAGGCGTACTAAAGCCCCAGTGTATTCTTGGGATTGTAGTAGTATATGCAGTATACGTCAGGAATCGATTGATATTTTACGGAATTTCTTACGAGAGTATAGTAAAAAAAAGTCTTAAACAAAAGATTAAGATGTTGCAAGGACTAGATCCTTGCAGAGTGAGAAAAAATACTGGTTTGCAAGGTCATTCTCTGGCTTGTCTTTCTAGAAAAGTGTGTCAAAGTGTTTCTCATAATTTTAGAATGTTAGCAGTACATCATTCTCAAATGCGGAAGTTAGTCAGAAGATTGCATTACGCAAAAAGTCCAGCAATATTTTTAAATGAATTAAACAGTGCGCTTGTGCATGGGTTAGTATCAGATGTAAAAAAAGTTTGTGATGAAATAGAGTTTCGTTACTTTGGTCCTGAAGAAGAGAGTAGACAAAGTGAGACATTGATAGAAGTAGGCATTGAAGAAAAAGTGGAAAAGATTAGTACAGAGAAATTTGAAGAAGAAATTACAAAGTTTATGGTAAATTCGTGTGAAAGGCCTAATTATACTTGTATTTGTTGTCGACAAACTCACTATAAGAATCAGACTAGGACTGTTGATCTGTATTTAAAAAGTGAAAAAGAAAATAATGATAAGTGGAAGGAATTTGCAACATATTTGTTGGTAGAGGATTGCTTTGATTTGGGTACTAATCAACGTATTTGTAAATATTGTTATAATAAATTAGAGGATAATAAAATGCCAGGAAGAGCTGTCCATAATGATCTGGAGTTGGTACCTATTCCTCAAGAACTGATAGATTTAAACATGTATGAGTATATTCTAATTCAATCTGTGCACCCGTTTCAGGCTATTGTTCGTATGGAGCCTAAAACAGGTAAATTGCCTCCCACAAATTTACAGAGAGGATTAAAAGGAAGAGTTGTATATTTACCTCTAGATTTAAAGGAAAATATTGAAACTATTGGTGTAGATAAAGAAGAAAGTGAACCCTTAATTATTCTTGTGAATGGTGTTCCCACTAAGAGTAAGAACATCTGTCAGGAATTAGTGGATGTCAAGAAAGTGCAAAAGGCAACATTGTATCTTATAAAGAATAATGAATACTACAAAAATGTGTATGTGGAAGAAGAAGAAATACTTTTAGGGGATGATAGTGAAATGTCAAGTGGTCAAATTGAGAAAGTGGACATATCCAAAAGTGAAGAAATTTATGAACATTATAGTGTACATCCTTTACATTCTATAGAAGTGTTGGGGAATACTATTGAATTATTCCAAATGAAGAAAGCGAAGTGGGAATCCCTTGAGTGTTTGGGAAAAGAGTTTGGAAGCTCGTTGTGGACGATATGACGAATGATCAATACAGATTCCTGCATCAGAATATCGGACAACAAGATTGTATGCAGAAGATCCTAGATTTTGACAATGTATCCCATATATATTTCATCTTTTGTTTGAGAGTGACTATCATATGCAGTCAACCATATATTAAAATCAGGAGTACATCTTTGAAATGTTTCTGCAAAGGAATTTATGGAAAAAGTACATCAGAGAGATGATCATTTGGAATCTCAACTGACTAATTTGATGGCATGTCAGCGTGGTACTAATGAGTATTGGTATCGTCGGCATGGAGAACTTGAATGCATGCTAAGGAATTTAGGAACTCCAACGTGGTTTGTTACACTAAGCTGTGCTGAATACGCACTGGATGAATTTCTTCGAGAAGCAAATTCAAACATTAAAAACATTGAATTTAAGACTCCTGGAGAATTGTGTTCTTTGGATCCTGTAAATGTATCCAGATATTTCAATCATAGGTTTGAAGCTGTGATGTCTTTTATCTGCAACAAAAAGAATCCTCCTCTTGGAGAAGTTATTGATTTCTTTTGGAGAAAGGAGTAGCAAGCTAGAGGTGCTCCTCATATACATATGCTTCTATGGATCAAGGATGCACCCAAATTTGGAACTGATTCGGATGACACTGTTTTATCTTTTGTTGAAGATTATGTTACATGTGCTATACCTAAAAGAACAGAAGAAAATACCTCAAGGCAACAAGTGTTACGATTCCAAAGTCATCGATGTGGGAAATACTGTCGACGGAAATACAAGTTGAAGGAAAAGTTTTATACCAAATGTCGTTTTGGATTTCCACGTCCAGTAATATCCAAAGGAAGAGTGAACAGTTTCATGTCAGCGATGAGACATACCATCACTAGAAAATCTCCAAAAAATACATACAATTTGAGAAGAAGTGAAGAATCGAAGTATATAAATGATTATAATCCAGTTATTCTGTCAATGTGGAATGCTAATATGGATATCCTGTATGTTGCGGATAATTCCATTGCTGTGGCTCGGTATGTAACAACATACATAACAAAATCAGAAAAGACGGAGTTGAAAGAAATGTGGGAAGAAATTTCCCACGAGAAGACTCTCAGTAAGAAATTGCACAGCTTTAGTTTGAAGATGCTGTCACATCGAGAAATTGGATCGTACGAATGTTCGGATTGGTTATCGTCTGCAAGTTTATATACAAAGTCAAGAGGAATTATTTGGGTTAGTCTAGGTCTTGAAGCAACACGAAATCGAGTACTTAAATCTATACAGGAAATTGAATATTTAGCACTAAATGAACCGGAAAACACAGATATAGTCAAAACAAATATGTTGGATACATACTATCCAAATAGAAGTCCTCATTTTGAGAAAATATGTCTCTACGAAGTACTGCAATATTACAGTTTTAAGAAAAATACTACAGTGAATATAAATGAAGGAAAATATGCAGTGATTGGTTCAGAAGGATGTTTGGTGAGACATACTAAAGGAAATCTCATTAATTATAGAAAACTGAGCTGTGATACTCCTGATAAAAGAGAATGTTACTATTTAGCACTTTTACAACTCTTCAAACCTTGGCATACGGAACTGGAATTACTTGGAGATTTTGAGTGCTATGAAGATTCTTTCAATGCATGTAAAGATAGCATTGAATGCACAGTTTTTACAAATGATCTCAAAATGTTGAATGAAGAAATCGATCAAGAAGCTACTATTGCAGCTGAGATTGCAAGAGACAGTTCTCAAGATAGTCAAAGTTCTGCTCCACTGAGTCAGGTTCCTCTAGGAGAACGAATTCTTGAAAATGAAGCAGCCATCGCCATGAGTGAAGTGGAAACAGCAATGCATCAAGCTCAAGAAGATATGATGGACTTGGGAATCTTGGAAGAACAACTAAATATTGAACAGAAAGAAATATACCAGCAAGTGAAACAACAGATAGACCATGGTTTTCTTCATGAAAAGAAAGAATGCACATGCATATCATTTCAACCTATCCGAATGTATGTCAGTGGCCAAGCTGGTACAGGAAAAAGTTTCTTAATTAAAGTTTTGACCGGTTATCTACAGAAAAGAACGGACTCAGATTTGTCTTCTGTTGTAACTGCTCCAACTGGGTTGGCAGCACACAACATTAAAGGAATTACATTGCATCGTTTACTAATGCTACCTGTAGAGCATGAAAATAATTTGGAATATCACAAGCTATCTAGAGAAGCTTGTTATGAAGTTTCAAGAGTGCTAAACAAAATGAAACTTCTAATTATTGATGAGGTGAGCATGGTCTCAAACTTAATGCTTGCCTTTGTGCATTTAAGAATGTAGCACATTTTAAAAACAGAATACGATGTGTTATTTGGAGGAAAACATGTCATAGTTTTTGGTGATCTACTTCAATTTACTCCTGTAAAAGGACAACCAGTATTTAAAACACTTCTGCATGAAGACACCAGAAAGTCTTTGGGAAGCATTGAAAACGTTAACATTTGGTCATATTTTGAATACAAAGAACTTATTAAAAATATGTGACAGGCAAATGATATAGGTTATGGAACTATTCTTCAAGATATAAGAATTGGAGTATTGACAGAACATGGCAAACAAGCTTTGGAAAGTCGGCTACTTACTACCTTGTTTGCAAATGAAACTATAGTTCCTGAAAAAATATACAAGAAAAATGCAGAAAAAAAATCTGTAATCTGCCTAATGCCAACACTGCGAGAGTGCTCTACATTCAATGAAGAACTTTTAAAGCTTGAAAATGAACCAATAATAAAAATGGAAGCGATTGATAAAATAGAGCATGAAGGAGTTACTATTATTTTAACAGAAAAATTACAAACAAAATTGGATAATTTGGAAAAATCGATATCTAAAACTGCTGGTTTAGAAAAATATTTATATGTATGTGTAAACTGTCGGGTCATTTTACGGCGTAATTTGAATGTGGAAAAAGGTTTGGAGCAATGGGAATTATCAAAAAAGAGATGGGATTGAATCTTTGAAAATCAAATTTGATCAGATTGAAGAAGTAAAGCAAATTGGTCGTTGTTCTGCTCGTTTTTTGCTAGTTAAAGATTTGTATGTTCGTAGGACACAGTTTCCTCTTTCTTTAGCATATGCGGTGACTATTCATAAATCTGAAGGTTTAAGTGTAGACAGTGCTTTGGTAAACATTGGGAGTACCGTATTTAAAGAGGGTATGGCATATGTTGCTTTGTCCAGAGTCAAAATGTTATCTGAATTGTATTTGATTGATTTTGATGAGAGAAAGGTTAGTGCAGATTCAAATTGTGTAAGAGCGTATAATCGGTCAAGAAGATTATATGCTCCCAATTTAGGTGAATATCCTGTATATGAAAAGCGTGTATTTGTTTGAAAACGGAGATATGAGACTTCCCTGGCCCTTTGACTGCCCCTGCTGGACCCCTTACTTACTCTGTGGACCTCTGTTGCAGCTCGTGCAGTCCTCTCCCTCCCGCCGCCGCGAGTCCTTCGTGGACGCAGTGTGGAGGTGAGGGCGAGAACGGACTCAATTACCCAGGCCCCCCGGATCCCGGAGGTAACGTCACCCCGCCCGGAGGCGCTTTAAAATCGGCCCAATGCCCAGCGTCGCTGGCCCGCGCGCGGGCTAAGCCCGGGCAAAGGGCGGGCCGTCTGTGGCCGTCCGGGGCTGGCCACGGCTGGGCTGGGCCAGACCCTGTTCAAGTGACCTTACAAAGGACTGATTTTATTCTTATCAGGGCCCTAGTGCATATTCGCACCTGGTATTATTTGTGTTAATTGTATCACGAACAGTTGTTTGTCGTGTATCATTGTAGTGATATAGCGACCTGGTTGACCCAGATTAAGGCTGTTCAGAGTGTATTTGTTGTTTGTATACCTAGTGAGTTAACCATGTCTGCAGCTAACAAGGAGATTGTTCGTTCCAACATTGCCACCCTCGACAATTACCTTGTGAAAGTAGTTGATAAAATTAACAAAGAGCGACGACTTTCTTTAGGCCGGGGGTGTACTTTGGATTCTTTACCCAGTACTCCCAACCCACCCATTGTATCGCCTATATTATTAGAGGACGGCTGTGTCAATTTAGAATGTCTTGAACCCCCTATAATGGTTTCCGTATTAGAACCAGTTTCTACTTTGACTACGCCAGAACCGCCATTAGCTTTATGCTCTCCGGCTCCGAGAGTGCAGAGAGTGTTAAGATCGGGGAAGGGTGTTGCTAGGTCAACCATTCCAAAACGAGGGGGGAACCATAATTAAAAAAAATTGGACCCCACATTTAAGTGTGTTGTGAGTAACCCATCTATAGAAACTGAAAATACCCAAGTAACATTAGACTCCAAGCAATTAGAGTTTCTAGTTAGTATAATAGATACAAAGTTTGATAAGATCATTTTGCCCTTAATGGATAAACTGGATACTCTTTCAGAAGAAATTAAGAGGCCGGGGGGGCTTCTAAAATCCCACTTAGGGACAAAGTCAAATATTGAAGACCCAGTAACAGTTATGGCATTAGAACCGAAAACTCTTAACATTCCTAATGGGGGTCTCTGTCCAAATGTTACAGTTGTATCGAACTTAGCGGCGGGTTCAAATACACTACCTAAACCAATGGCAGTGGATAAACCAGGGAATATTACCGTTAAGCCTAAAAGTTACCGTCACTCCAGCCCTAATTTACCTCCGGAATGTGCACCTTATGTGGTGGTTTTAACAAATGTCCCACCACTTCTGGATAATGGGTCTCGTGGTAATCCTGAAAGCCACGAGTCCCTTAAGAACAAAACGGTGGCTTGGCTAAACCGAGAGTGCGGTTACCCAGTAACATTGTCTAATCAAATTTTAACTACTACTAGAGCTAATTGGATAGGGAATTCTTCCAAAAGTATTTGTGGCGATTGTGTGATCGTTAACTTCAGCGATCCACAATTAGCTACTACTACTTTGCTCAGAGCCACCTCTCGACCTTTGAATGAACAGGGTATTTCACTTAGACCGCTGGGGTTTTTCTATCAACATGTTATCAGCAAACCTTCTAATGTTTTTAAAAGGGGTTGTGGCAGTGCCTCTAATGTGTCCAATAGGTTTGAGGTAGTTACATCCAATCGATTTCAATGCTTGAGTGGTCTAGATTGTAACGACTGACTGGTCCCTGATGTAGCGCCCTGCGAAGAAGGGGTAGAACTCTGTGGCATAGCGTTAGAAGGAGTTATTCCCGGGATGGTAAGTGATGTTATTTCCCCCCTTGACCTCCGCCTGTTAACCGGTTCTGCTGATGATATTGAGGGGGTTAAAGGAGTAGTTCATTTATCTGATAATCACAGCATGAGTTCATGTATTCCTCCCCCGGTTGAAGGTATTGAATTATCCTCTGGTTCTACAAGAAGCTTTTTTGTCAGTTGGAATATTGCTGGCCTAACTTCGAAAGAAGCGAGTTTGGGGTGGCTAGAGTTTATTAATCTCTTTGATATCTGCTGTTTTCAGGAAACTTGGTGTAAAAATGTTTTGGGGTATAATGGTTTTGTTTCTTATCAGTTACCTGCAACTGCATCCACTTCTGGTAGAGCCAAGGGAGGGCTTTTGGTCTTGATTTCCATCAAAATCCCCATTATTGTTAAGAAGCATGTTTTAGTGGGGGCCCATGCACAAATTTTGTGGCTTTCTGAGAAGGATGGAAGAAACATTCTTTTAATTAATTTTTATAATAATATTTTCGATAGCACTAGGTATGTGGTGGTAGATGCACTATATAGTGCACTAGAAGATATTACCAATGGCTCTAAAGCTGTTTTTGAATTTATTTTTGCAGGGGATTTTAACACCGTAGCTTGCCCCCTCTCTAGTCATTGTCCATGTGGGATAACCGACCGCTTTGGGGATGTGGATCTCCATTTTCCCCATAATAAATATGGGGATTCTTTGAACCATTTTTTAGCGGCTTTTGACATGGAAATATTGGTTACCAATAAAAATGACCAAGAAGAAAGTATTCCGACATTTACAGGGCGGGGGGCAAATACTGTCATTGATTTTATATGTATGTCTTCAAGCCTTGTCCCATGGAGTTTGGCACCTAAGGTCGTGGACATCGTGCTGAGCGATCATAATTGTATTATTCTAGAGGCTGTTCTGTGGAACAAAAAATCTGTAGTTACATCAGGGATTATAGATAGTATTGAACCACATAGACTTAACGGTATAAGGTTGAGATGGAAAGGTGACAAATCGGTAATGACGTCCGATTTTATTATCAATAGCTGCTTACCTGAAATTACCGAGATCCTTGAGCAGGATGACGTCACTGCCGATCTTGTCCAACATTTTGTCCGAATTAATTCCATTATCGACCGAAAATGTACTAAATCAATGGATGGTAAGCCTAAACAGCAAAGAGGTTGGTTTGATCGTGCCTGTACCTGCACTCTCAAAGAGCTTAAAGACGCTCTGGCAACCAAACCTAGAGATAGGGACCAGGTGTGTCAACTCAGATCTAACTATAAGAACATAGTCAAGCGCAGGAAGATAGAATTACAACATGAGGCCTGGGACAAATTGACACAGGCTGCCGAACTGAAAGACTGCTCACTATTTTGGGCCACGGTTAACTGTCCTTTTTTAAAAGACAAGGAGGTGCCGGAATTAACCTCTATGGTTGGCATGGATACTTGGATTTCCCATTTTTCTACCATTTTTGATTCAGCCAATTCATTGCTAAATCAAAACGATCACTGGCCCATATGCCCCTAAATATCAGTTTCTCAGAGGTTTTAGATAGTATTGCCACAAGTAAAGGTGGTAAGGCCCAGGGCCCTGATGGGGTGCCCATTGATGTCTACAAGCTAGTTCCGGAGATTTGGGGCCCTATACTGGTTAAAGTTTTTAATGCCGCAGTCTGCTTCGGGGTGCCCCCAACCTGGGAGGAATCAATTATCATACCTATTCATAAGAAAGGAGACAGGGGGGATGTGAAGAACTACCGCCCCATTTCCCTGCTGGACTCCTCTGTAAAAATAATGAGTAGGGTACTCCTGGTCAGATTGGAAGAATGGGCAGAAACCAATGGCATTCTGGCTAACTGCCAGTATGGGTTTAGAAAGGGCCGTGGGACGATCGAGCAATGCCTGAATCTTGAACTTCTGATTGGGAAATATACCCAGGCCATAAAGGGCTCTATCTATCTCTGCTTTGCAGATTTAAGTAGTGCCTTTGATCTGGTGGATCATGCTATTCTCTGGGTCAAGCTGATTGAAATGGGGGCCCCTGAGGGTATTATTTTTTTCCTGGCCCGTCTTTATGAAAAACTTCGAACTAGTGTTAGATATGGTTCTAATAGGGAGTGTACCACTAAATTTAGGATTGGGCGGGGCATAAGGCAGGGTTGTGTTCTTGCCCCCCTGCTTTTTACCCTTTTTATAAATGAAGTGGACACTGTCCTACAGTCAGTCGTGGCTGACGCCCCTAGAGTCAATAACATCACTGTCCCGGTTCTACTCTATGCGGATGATGCCGTCTTATTGTCTAGTACCCCGATAGGCCTCCAACGTTTAATGGACAGGTTTTCACAGTTTATCACATCTAGAAAGCTTGTGATCAACAAAACCAAAACCTATACCATGGAATGCGGTTCCGGTAAGAGTAAGCCTAACTCTTATTATATTGACCAACACAGGGTCAAATTAGTTGATAATTTTAGCTATCTCGGAATTAACTTCTCTAAGAATTGTACGTGGGCTAGCGAACATACTAGTGTTAGAGCCAAGATGGTTAGAAGCTCTAATGGGGTGTTCACCTTTGCAACTAAATTAGGTGATAAGCGAATAAGCGATATGCTCAAGATCTTCCAGTCACGATGCCTCTCTACCGCGCTTTATGGGGCGGGGTTCTGGGGCTTCACCCCGGTTGGGTGTTTACAGGTGGAGGAGAACATCTTTTTGAAAAAATTGCTGAACTTACCTAAATCTGTCTCCAACGACTTAGTCCACAGCGAACTTGGTATCCCATTTCTAAATGACTTGATTCTTTTAAGGCCATTATTGTTGTGGCGGTCAATTTGGCTGAAAAATGAGACGTCACTAAATAGAGCCATCATTAACGACTGTCTCTCTGTTGACAATCATTTAAAGATACCATGGATTAAGTATATCGTTAACAGTTTCCAAGAGTTCTATGGTATTGTTATTAAATCTGATAGATATGGGGCTGCAGTAATCACTAAGTCAGAAATGAAGCATATCTTTTTGCTGTGTAAATCTGAGTGTCGGATTGGTAATTATGGTACTCTCTCTACTTGTGTGCAATATAACACCATGAATGAACTGGAGGGATATCAGCCGTATCTCACCATGGTGAACAGAATCTCCCATAAGTTTGTTTTAATTAGATTCAGAATGGGGATTGTGCATAAATTGGTCGCTTTCCCTTCTGTAAATAAGCAGCCCATTGGTTTTTGCCCCTGTGACAATTTGACTGCACAAAGCACGATGCACTTTCTTTTGATGTGCCCACTGTATGGGAATCTACGCGTAGCTTTTTTAAAACCTATTTTTATAAAATTTGGTGTTAGGACAGTACATGATTCTTTTAAATTGCTTTTTAATCTGCATCATCCTGATATTTGCTTTTTTACTGCAACATTTTTTCTAAAAGCGATTAATTTCAGGAAAAGTATGAGTTTTTAAGTATTTTATTTTCCCCTTGTCTGTAATACATGTTTGTTTCCAATTGTATGCTGACCATTGTGGTAATCTGTAATGCTATCTTTTTTTTTTTTTATGTATGTGCTTATATGGACATTATTCTTTGCTCCGAATAAAGCCTTATGAAATGAAATGAAATGAATGAGAATATCTGTAGTGAAGTTAAAGAGAAGAAAAAAATCAAGATAATGTTGAGATTCCAAGCAAAAAGCGTAAGGAGACTATTGAAGAGATTGTTGGATATCAATTAGAAAATAGTTCAGGTATTAACTGCTATGCAAATGTAGTGGTAAATGTTGTATTTTCTTTAGAATATCTGCAACAGCAAACATCGACAAAAATGGTCTTGTTCTTTGTTGCATTCTATATTTGAAAAATTGAAAACTGATAAAAGTAAAATCCAAGGTGTTTCTGATATTCGGAATCTTCTGGATATATTTAGTGGTTCTACACAATTTACACAGAATGTCCAACAAGATGCTCAGGAATTTCTAATGTATATGCTTGCAGTATTGGAAGATGAAGGAATAGAAATTGAAAATCTATTTGGACTTCGTTATAAATGGCAACATGAATGTGAAAATTGTAGATTTACTTCTACCACTAACATAGACACTGAGAGATTCATATATTTGACAATACCAGACTGTAAAACAGTGTCTTTCAACAAATTAGTTAAAGCAGCAAATCAAAACATGGAGTGTAGCCAATGCAAATCAGAAATGTTATCAACATTATTTATAGAAAGATTTGGAGAATATATAATTTTAATGTTACAACGTTGTACAGCTGATGGAAGATAATTGGAAACTTTAATTAAAAATGTTGTAGCAATTCAACTATCATATATCAGGAAGAACTTTTGTAGCAGTAGCAATTATTTTCCACGATGGACCTTCTACAACATCTGGACATTACACAGTCTATTTAAAATGCAATAAAGGATGGACATATTGTAATGATGCTCATTTGGTTTTTAAACATCGTTCACCTAAGGAATTACCAAATTCATACCTAATATCTTTAAAGCCAAAGTTCTAAGAACATAATTCGGCCTATTGGGAATAGGTTAATATGTATTAATACCAATACTTTGGACAATTTCAGTATGAAGGATTTCAGGAATATCATTTGGGCTACAAGAAAGATATTACTATAAATTAAGCGTTTTTTCAGAGATAATCTGTCAGCAAATATTTTAAATGACATCATTTAGCGTATATGGAAATTATAAAGAATAGAATTATTGTTTATCTTCTTTGATATTATATTGCCAAAATTGTCTTAGAGAGAAGCATTTTATATATACGAGAGTTGCATTATATACTATATTATTGAGGAAGTTATTTATATGTAATGTGCAGAGATAGTTGACTATGTTTAAAATATTTTTGACATAGATTTGGTTGTTTTTAAACAATCTTATTGATTGTTGTTTTTTTTGCCCGCTGTTATGTGATGAGTAACATTGAAATCACTATTAATTGTGAAATTCAAAATATTCTGACAACAGCAAAAAAGCCAAACTAAATAATTTATATAATGGTAAAATTATATTGTGTTGTAAAAATTATAAGATTATATTTTATAACTGCATTTTTTCTTCTCTTTTACAGATCCTAATTCTAAATTTACAGAATGACTCAGTTATTAAGACACAAAATGCTTCAGTCAAATGTGCGCAATGTATGCAGATCCCTAACACCCAGCACAGTAGTGATTCACCCTTGCTATAAGGCAGGTAGTATTCATTTGGTGCCCTAATCAGACGGTCACTCTCTGTTCACTACTGCAATCATCTTGACAGAAGCATATCGTTGTCGAATCTCTGTGCCAAGACACATGCAGTTATAAACTCTCCCTGCCATCAACTACCAGCAGTGTAAGTATTTAGTCACTATCCATGCACTTGTACAGCGACTCAGGCATTAAGACAAGCAGTGCTACAGTCAAATGGGCGCAATCTATGCAGGCTCGTAACCACCAGCAGACTACTGAATCACTCTTTCAATAAGCCAGATAGTATTTATGTAGTGCCCCAATCAACCTGTCAGTCTCTATCAACTCCTCCAATCATCCTGATACATGCATGTTCTTATCTAATTTCTGTGGCAACACACAAGCACTTATAAAGTCTCTCTGCTGTCAACTACCACCACTCTAACTATTCCCTCAGTATTCATGCACTTGTAGAATGACTCAGGCATTAAGACAAGTGGTGCTACAGTCAAATGTGCACAATCTATGTAGGAACGCAACTCCCAGCAGACTATTGATTCACCCTTGCAATAAACCAGATAGTATTCATGCAGTGCCCCAATCAGCCTATCAGTCTCTTTCAAATCCTGAAATTATTCTGACAGAAGCATGTCCTTATCTAATCGCTGTGCCAACACACAAGCACTTAAAAACTCACCCTCCAGCCAACTACCAGCACTCTCACTATCTAGTCAGTGGCCATACACCTGTAGAATGCGTCACACATTAAGACACATAGTGCTATAGTGAAATGTGCGCAATGTATGCAGGCCCCTAACCCCCAGCAGAGTACTGATTCACCCTTGGACTAAGCCAGGTAGTATTCAAGTAGTGCGCCAATCAGACTGTCAGTCTCTATCCACTCCTGCAATCACACTGACAGAACCATGTCCTTATCTAATCTCTGTGCCAACACACAAACACTTATAAACTTTCTCTGCAGTCAACTACCAGCAGTGTAAGTATGTAGTCGCATGCTGGTTAGGTACGGCGGCCATTGTGGGGTTAGCGGTCTAGCTGCAGGGCCAGGTATTTAATCGGATGCTGACGCGACCGCACAGCGGGCGCGCCGAAGGCGCGCCTAAGGCAAGCCCATCTGCGCCCATCCGCGCTCGGCTCGGGTTCAGGGACAGGAACCCTGTTTCCTCGTCGTTAGACGCTCTGAGGTATTCCAGGGACACCTTATGGAAACTAAACCCAAATTTAAATGCCTACTTTTAAATGCAAGATCTTTAGTTAAACACAGTGAGGAATGTTCCCTATTAATTGAGGATCACAAAGTTAAGATGGCCTTTATCACAGAGGCCTGGACAGACAGTGCCTCCGGGCCAGACATTGTTAAAGCCTCCCCCCCAGATTTTTTTTATCACACGCTTGATCGTCCGCTAAGGAAAGGAGGTGGGTTGGCCGTCATCTACCACAAAAGTCTGAATCCCGCATTTGAGGCAGCCTCCAATAGTACTTGTGAGGCCCTGTCAGTTATCGTGCGGTACGCACCACAAGACACTTTCAAGGTGATGCTCATCTACCGACCCCCAGGCCCCAAAGGTAGTTTCCTGGAATCAGTAGGTTCACTGCTGGAGGAGGGTCTTTGTGCAAAATCCTTCACTATGTTAGGTAATTTCAATTTTCACCTAGAGGACTCCACCAATCCTGACACGGCCAGGCTGTCAGAAATCATGGGTGGTGTGGACCTCCTGCAACTGGTAGTTGGCCCCACCCACAAGGCTGGCCACACACTAGATGGAATCTTCACAAATCTTTCTAGACTCCATCTTGGACATCCTGCCACTTCCCTGGACTGATCATTCCGCTATTATTTTTGTAAATGATCGATCCCTCATTACACTATCTCACTCTAAGCCCAGGGAAAAGCTAGCTATCCGGGCGTGGAAAAACATCAACTCGTCCATCCTGGACAAAGACTTGACTGATTCAGTCCCCTATCTGCCACCAAATATAGAGGATGCAACAGAAGCCTATGAGGATTGGATCAATACGGCCTGTCATAAATTGGCCCCGGTCAAATGGTGCCTCCCCAGACGAATGCTACCTTCTGCACCTTGGTTCTCTCATAACCTCCAGGGGCTTAAATCAGAGTGTAAAAGATTGGAGCGCGGCTGGAGAAATGGTTACAATCCGACAAATAGGGAACACTACAGATCCTGCCTCTCAGCCTACAAAAAAACGCTGCAGGAAGAAAAAAAGGCGTACTTTTCTGATAAGATTACTGAAGCCAAATCCTCAGCTAAGGAACTTTTCAGAACCGTAACTAAGCTTTTGACCCCCTCCAAGCCCATCCTGCATAGCAAACCTGAATTTTGCAATACCTTAGCTTCTTTCTTTTTAAACAAAGTGGAAGTTATTTTCTCATCCTTTAATAATCAATTGGGAGCTCCCAGTGAGGGGGGTCCTGAGATAATGCCAACCAACAATGCCCCCACATTTAACAACTTCACCCCACTGGCTAACCATGAGGATGCCAATCTGCTGATGGGTTGCAGATCTGACTCCCCTAAGGATCCTTGTTTAGCCACAATAATAAAAATGTCTCTGGAAATTATCATCATTACCCTCACCCCGTTACTTAACCTGATAATGGAGACAGGCCATTAACCCATATCCTGAAAAACAGCTTCCATTTTACCTCTTATAAAAAAAAACAATGTAGAGCCAAAAGATCCCAATAACTATAGGCCTATCTCCCACCTCCCCCTTCCGGCTAAAATGATGGAGAAGGCCATGAATACGCAATTAAGCCTGTTCCTTGAGACAAACAACCTACTTGGCTGCTCACAGTATGGGTTCCGTGCTGGGCACAGCACGGAATCAGCCTTGATAAAAGCAACGGAAGAGGTCCGTGAGGCCGTGGACCAGGGAGGTTCAGCCATTCTTATCATGCTGGACCTGTCAGCGGCCTTCGATACGGTACACCATGAGTTGCTGCTGGACCGTTTGTCGAAGGCTGGAGTCCATGGCTCTGCCTTGAACCTATTAAAATCATTCTTGACAAACAGAATACAAACAGTGGATCTAGGAGGGGATAGTTCTAAACCATTTGCACTTCCCTGCGGAGTTCTGCAGGGATCCTCCCTTAGCCCCACGCTTTTTAATATTTATGTGAAACCTCTGGCTGCCCTTATACGATCGTTCGGTCTACTTTTAACCTCCTATGCCGACGATACACAGATAGTGCTATCTCTACAAAGAGGCAAAGAAGCGGCAAAGGCCTCTAGCTGCCAGGATTGTATGGCTGCCATTACTCGTTGGATGTCCGCTAACTGCCTGAAACTAAACGCAGGCAAGACTGAGGGGATCATATTCGGGAATAATCCCAACCTCTGGTCCCCGGCCTGGTGGCCCATTGAGATGGGCCTCCCTCCTCCACCAGCACCTACAGTAAAAAACCTGGGTGTTTATGGTGATAATACTCTTTCATTTTGGGACCAGGTTAGTAGAGTGGTGTCTACATGTTTTTTCACTCTAAGAACTCTGAAAGAAATCAAACCCTTCCTAACAGCTGAGAGCTTTAGATCCGTAGTATCCGCTCTTGTTCTGTCCCGTCTGGATTACTGTAACAGCCTGTATCTGACGATCAATAATAAACACCTTAACAGACTACAGATGGTACAGAATGCAGCAGCAAGGTTGCTCACGGACACTCCAAGGTACGTGTCAATCAGGAACGCTCTACGAGACCTTCATTGGCTCCCTATTAAACAACGGGTCTAATTTTAGGCCCTCTGTACCGTATTCAAGTCCCTTCAGGGATTTGGGCCGTTCGACCTCGGAGAACGCTTCCAGTGGTATGTCCCTGGGAGAGCATTGCGCTCTATGGAAGCAAATCGGGCAGCCATCCCTAGGGCAAAAAAGGCCAACTGGGGCGGAAAGAGCTTTGTGCTCAAAGCCACCAACGCCTGGAATGAACTTCCGTTTTATCTAAGGTCTGCCACGGAACTTCTAACCTTTAGAAAAAATCTGAAGACTAGGCTGTTTTCAGCCTAGTTTCCGAAAATGCTCCTGGGATGGCACTGTCTCTTCCAGGTAAACGGCTTGTAGCACCAGGACACCTTCGGGTAACAGTGCGCTTTATAAATTAATATAACATAACATAACATAACATATAACATAACATAACAATACATGCACTTGTAGAATGACTCAGGTATTAAGACACGCAGTGTACAAGCAAATGTGCGCAATTTAGGCAGGCCTCTAACCCCCAGCAGAGTACTGATTCACCCTTGCTATAAGGCAGGTAGTATTCATTTGGTGCCCCAATCAGACTGTCAGTCTCTGTCCACTCCTGCAATCATACTGTCAGAAGGATGTCCTTATCTAATCTCTGTGCCAACACACAGGCACTTATAAAGTCTCTCTGCAGTGAAGTAACAGCAGTGTAAGTATCCAGTCACTATCCATGCACTTGTACAGCGATTCAAGCATTAAGACAAGCAGTGCTTGAGTCTAATGTGCACAATGTATAGAGGCCCGTAACCTCCAGCACAGTACTGATTCATCCTTGCAATAAGCCAGGTAGTATTGCTGTGCCACAATCAAACTATCACTCTCTGTCCACTCCTGCAATCGTCCTAACAGAACCATATCTTTCTCTAATCTCTGTGCCAACACACCAGCACTTATAAACTTACCCTACTGTTAACTAACAGCAGTCTAACTATACAGTCTAGGTATCCTCATGTCTATTCCATATACTTCCCCATCACTTAACAGCCACTATACATATCCCTTTACTCTGCCAATACCAGCAGAATCTTCTTATCCTATCACTCCGCCAATACCTCAGTACTCATAAATTGACCATATATTCTACTTGCAGCACTGTAATCATTCCAATTACTAGTAATGTATTTATAGAGTGGCTTAGCTACTAATACAAGTACACCTCATTTTTTCGTCTTTCAATGCGTGCTGCATTCCACAGCATACATTGAAGGACAAAAATGCCTTTAGTGATTATTTTTGTGCAGGAAGGTGTCCCTTCCTACACAAAAACAATCTCCCCACGACACAGACATCCTTGCACCTTATCTAATCTTTGTGCCAAAACATAAGCACTTATAAACTCACCTTCCTGTTAACTACCAGCACTCTCACTATCCAGTCACAGTCCATACACCTGTACAATGCCTCAGGCATTAAGACACGCAGCGCTACAGTTAAATGTACAAAATATATGCAGTCCCCTAACCCCATGCAGATTACTTATTCACTCTTGCAAGAATCCAGGTAGTACCCATGCAGATCAGCAATCACAGTGTCACTGTCTGTCCACTCCTGCAATCATCCTGACAAAACCATGATCTTATCTAATCTCTGTGCCAAAACACAAACACTTATAGCTTTTCCTCTCCTTGTAAATACGGCCCCTTCACACGCAGCACTTTGTGTTGAAGGGGCGTTCCATGGGTGTTGCTGTGTATGTTCCCACACAACAACCATGGAACAAGACACATCTCAAGATTTACAAGAAATCATAAATCTGGCGATGCGTGTGAATGCTGCACCCCCCTAGACGTGGCGTAGCAAGGCGCAACGAGGAGAAATGTTTTCATTTCTTCTAATTTTTTCCACCTTCAATGCTTGCTGCATTCCACAGCACGCTTTGAAGGAGGGAAATGCCTTTAGTGATTGTTTTTGTACAGGAAGGTGTCCCTTCCTGCACAAAAACAATCTCCCCACGGCGCAGGCATCTTTGCACCATGGTGCAAGGTTGCCTGCTCCAGCGCACGGCTACAGTTTGTGCGCTAATGCAGAGGGAAGCACAGAGATGCAACATATTCATATAAATATGTTGCATTCCTGTGCTTTGGAAGTGCTGCAGCGCGGTGCAGCCAAAGGGCTTGTGGTGCCACGCTGCAGCACTTCCTCATAGACATGCCCCTATAAATTAACCATACACTACTAATGCATTCTTTCAGTCAATCATGCTCTACACATATATTCAATCAAACTTTCAGACATTACCATGTAATAATAGTTCTTTTTTTAACCAGATAAGGTAGTTTTGATAAGAACTTTTTTTTATTCTTTTATATTTTTTTGGGTGTTTTTCTCAAAACTGAACAATAAAAAAAAAAAATAAGCTGGTAACTTTTGGAATTTAAGATTCTTCCAAAAACAAAAAAAACAAACAAAAAAATTAACATTGGTGGTTGCGTAGCAAACTAGTTTTTTGCACTTGATGCAGCGCTGCTCTAAAAAGGCAAATTCAGACCTTCTATCCATTGGAGCTTGAGATGTTGATGCTCCTGAAGTACTTGCTCTAGCTGCTGGTGGATTTAATGCAGCTCTCTTCATCTCCTCCCGAGCAAGATTCAAAGGATGGATTGTCCGGAGGTGCTTGTACATGCTGGCATTGCCGCATGAGTACTTTTTTTCACTGCCTCTTGACAGCACTCTTTCGCAAATTTTGATTGTCACCTTTGTGGCATTTACTTTTTTCTGTCCAGGTGGAAAGGTAAAGAACTTCCACACTACAGATTCTGGTCTCTGTTTTCTGGGTGCCTCCTGCAAGAATTCTTCATCAGAAGATTTTTCCACTTCCTGGTGTTCTCCAGATGCCATTTTTCTTCAGATTTGAAAGAAAAACACCAAAAAAAACCAAAGAGGTTTAAGTTGGTGAAGAGATGCTTCTCTGAAGATGGTCCAAAAAGAATGATGAAAATGGGTGGGGTCCTTCAATAGTTACAGTGGGAAATTTTATAAACCAATCAAATCTTTTTTTTGGAGGTCACATGGGATCTGCGCACCCTGCGCTTACGAAGCACGCACCCAACGCGACTTTGCGAAAATATATTTAAAAGTGATATAACTTTATTACAAGTAGAAATATATTCTTTTTATGAATATCTTAGATAATCTCTAGCCCTAATATGTATATTAAAGACACATAAATATAATTTTAGAACATAAAAATGTTTGCGGGAGCCGCGCACCCAGCGCGTCCAGTACCATATGACGTCACGTAGGGCCCGCCACCGCGCAAGCGTCGCGTACTGTAATGCGCATGTGTCGCGAATGTGTGGCAGAAGGCCTCGCGGACCAGTTGAATACCAGGCGCGCACACCATGTAACATTGTACGTGTATAACGTAACTGCAAAACACGCACCTGTCGCACACCGTACGCGGATCCTCCAAGCCTGGTACGTGTACCTGCCGTGCTGGGTACGCTTTTGGTGCTCGACTTCAAACATTTTTTATTTAAAAAAAAGAAAATAATAAAAATATATTAAAATAAAACAAAATAATTATATTATGTTTTACTTTTACATTTTTTACAAAAAATTGCAAATTTCAGAAAAGTATATAATATTGTTTAATAAATAATATATTTAAATAAACAGTTTAAAAACTCCAGAAATTCAGTACAAAAAACATAGGTGTAATTAGTATTACACTTAAAAATTAGCATTTAAAAAGCCTTTGAAATTCACTTTAAAAGCATAGGTTTCAGACAAGTTATAGTTAGGAATTAGCATTTATAAAACCTTAGAAATTCACTGAAAAAACCATAGATTTTAGACACGTAATAGTTAGGAATTAGCATTTAAAAAACCTTAGAAATTCACTGAAAAAACCATAGGTTTTAGGGAAAGTTATAGTTAGCTAGACATTTCACTCGTACAAAACCATAGAAATTCCTCCGTTATAGTTAGTTCTGCTCACTATAACGTGCGCGCCCGCAATGCACTGCTGATGATGTCCCATATTATATCATTCATGACATGGTCAGTGACATCACTGATGACATCACTGATGACATCACTGATGACATCATCCACGTGACAATCTGATACACCTCATCACACACTACTATAACCTTTTATCACTCACTGTAAAATACAGAGTACCGTATTTGAAACCATTGGCACACTAATACCACTTACTACATACACACTCAATGATTCCTAAGTCTACACACACAACTACCCATTCACCCACAAAATCACTTCTATATGCAGTCACTGATCAATAGAACACTATCAAATGCACTTATACACCTATATAGACATTGACACATCAGCAGTCATCCTAGTCAGTTATGCAGTCATCCTACTCACTCATGAAAAAAAATCAATCACACTTACATTTACTCAACTACACAGTTATACTCACAACACCTCATTTATTCATACGCATAGTAACTCCCAGTTACTATGTTAAAAAATCACTATTACAATTATACACTCACCAATACAGTTACTCTCACAATCACTGACTCTTACGTTTATTTATTTATATACACCAACTCTCACATGGAATGCCTTTATTTTTGTACTTTGTTGTAGAGGTACCTCTGAGACATATATTCAGTCACCAACACACAAATAAACACACTCAGTCACTCTTAAACCCATACACCTAGTTAATCAACCACTCACACATCTATGCATACAGTTAGACACCACCCACCCAAACAAAAAAACACTCAGTCTCCCATACAAATACTCAGTCAACTAATCAATAACTAATATGGACACTCATGTAGTAAGTGACCAACTGATACAGCAGGTTATACAACAACAGACACAGTGATGCACATATTCACATACTTTAGTTACTAACTCATGTATTTAGTGAGACACTTTTAATTACTCACTTAAACAGACAGTCAGACAGCTACTAAATCCTCCATCCAGACAGTTATATATCCACTCAATCTTCAATACAGATTGGTATATATAATACATATTTAAATTACAAACAAAACCACATTCACTGAATGATGTCATCAGTGATGTCACTG